>NC_069783.1:88814907-93614907 GCF_027406575.1 Nycticebus coucang
CCTTCCTCACCTCGCAGCCCAGAGACAGGATGTCATTTGCACCCCTCACGCTGTGGGTGCTGGTGAGATGAGGCTGCTGGCGGCTGCAGGGGACCAGCGCAGCTCTGGCGTTCTCGGGGTGATCTGCTGGGTAGCCTCAGTGGAGGGGTGGAGAACTCTGACTCCTATAAAACACCTGAGCATCTTGGGTGGTGAGCTCTTCTTGGCCTTGACTCTCCTCTCTTCCTCTTTTTCTCTTCTCATGTGGCCTTGACTTCAGGCTAGCGATCCCGTGGGCCTTTCCCCTTCCTCGTGCTGTTCATCTTAGTGGCCAGCGATTCTCGGTTCAGGGGCTGCCACAGATGCGGCAAGGAGCTTGGAAGTTTATTTCTGCCCAACAAGGCAGATCATGACTCCTTTTGTTTCTGGTCTAGAAAATAGAGAAGGATGGGGAAGGGGAGATGCTACTTGAGACTTTAATTGTACCCAGATAAGTTTTTTATTTTTTTTGCAGTTTTTGGCTGGGGCTGGGTTTGAACCCACCACCTCCAGCATATGGGGCCGGTGCCCTACCCCTTTGAGCCACAGGCGCCGCCCCGCCATAAGTTTTTTTTTTGTTTTAATTCACACTAACCAGCAGTCTCCTGAGGGTGCTAAGCAAGATTCTCTCTCAGGACTTGCCCTTGGTCTTGGACAGCAGGAGGGAGTCCAACCACATCCCAGAGGTGCTGGCTGGTGTCTTGCCACGAGCCTAGGCAGGTGAGTGAGGTAGGGTTTTCTGATGTGGGACTGAGCAGGGATGCCCAAGTCCACTGTTTTGGTTAGACTCTCTCATTCTGTTAGCTCCCTGATGGGTTGAACTGTCACATAAATCAATGCCCAGTGAGCCTTAGAGTGGGGAGTTCCAAGCAATATATGGTGAATATGTATGTTTAGCCCTGGGCACAGGCTGAGGCTCGGTTATAAAACGGACCTTCAGGAGTGTTCAGTTTAGGGTGATAGAGAAGGGAGGTCTCCCTGAGTGAGAATGTGGTCAGGGTGTTGGGAGCTATACATCGTCCTGGGAGGAGGAGGGGACACCCAGGCCCAGGTGAGTCTGGTGATGGGGAGTAGACAGTTCTGGGGCTGCTTCTGACTGCCAGAAAAATGGATCCCATGACTTCAGGCAAATCCCTCACCTCTTTGCTTCATCTTTTTTCCCAAAACTAAGAAGAGTAACTATTGGACATCTCACCGAGAAGGATGCATGGTCAAGTGTGTCTGAAAACACTGGTCTTCCACGTTTTCCCAATCACAAATTTGTTAGCATATTTCAGGCTCTGAAAATACCTGCAGGAAGGAAAACTGCCTGGTGCCCCACAGGCATTCCGCTTTCTGACCACAAGCTCCTTCTTTGTGGTGATGGTGGTAATTGGGGGGCTACATTTGGGAAATATTGGTCCACGGGTCTTTCCTGCTCTCAAAGACTGTGATGTGAAAATTGTGGCTGCGAAGCACGTCTCCCTGACCTTGGCCTGAGCAGCCTTTGCTCAGACCTGCTTTAGGAGGGGAAGCCTCGAGTAGCAGAGCCCAACCACTAGCTTCTCAAGTGTGGTATCCAGAAAGCTCCAGTCCAAAACCCAAACTGCATTGCAAAGCAATGAAAATTGTTACAGGTTCCCTGCAGGTGGGTGCAGAGCAAGGGACAGACTGCCAGCAATCTCCCCAGCAGTCCCCAGGGGAAGTCCCCAGTCATCCCGGCTGACACCCGGCCCCAGTACTTCTTGTAGGGAGCCAGGCTCAGCTGAGCAAATGGCCAGCAACAGAAAAGGGCAGAATTATCTTTCCCTTCCATCCTGCTTCCTCTGCTTGGAGCAGGAAGCATCCAACTCTTGGCTGACGTTACCAGTGACTACATCCCAAGGTTTATTACTCTCTGTGGTTTGAAAAAAGCTTTTTTTTCTTTCTGAAAAGATCAAAATAACTTGCATTTGTATAGCTTTTTCACTCTTTGAAAAAGAGTGAAAATCATCACTCATGATCTGGTTTTATTGTCTCTAAGCCCAAGTCTAGAAAGCTGGTTATCAGAGATGTATTTTACAGGCCCCACAGCCCAGAGAGGGGACGAGGTTGAGGGGGGAGTCCTTCCCATCATCGTCCTGGCAGTGGTAGGGGTTCCGAGTGGCCCTCCTTGCCGTGGTACCCTGGCCAACTCTGTGGACTGAAGACTCAGGCTGACTGGAACACTGCCCCTTCCTGGGGGCACACTGTTGTGGAGTTGGGCTGACTCCTGTGCTGTCCACACAAAACCCTGTCCCCTGCTTCCAGGGGCTCAGGAGTGAGGGGTGCAGAACACCCTTCTGGAGACTTTTGCATCAGGAACAGGGCTTTCCTTGCACTCTTTGGTCTGAATACTCTGGGTGTGCATGAAGCCAAATTCTATGGCCTGTATAGGAGAAGCAAATTTCAGTATCTAAACCTAGGAAGGTGGAGTGAGGAAGCCAGAGGGGAGGGCTTTGGGTGCGTGTAAATGACTATGTAGAGTCCAGTGAGCCACGTTAGGGACTCACGCGCTGCCATCCTCCTTGCTGCCTCTAGCTCGGACATGCTGACCAGTCCTGGCCTCCTTTTCTGCTGCGGCCAAGGGACTTAACCAGTGCTCCAGAGGAGTGTTGCTGTCACGGGGGACAGAAGCTGTTGCCTTCCTCATGCTCCACACTGAGGGGACGAGCATTTTTAGCAACTGCATGCATCCTGTGGCTTGTGCCTGATGACTTTTCTTTGTTGTAAATCTCTCAATGTAAACAGAGTAATTATATAACCTTTTCTTGTTGCCTATTGCAGTGTTTTAAAAAGTCCCCAAAGACACAGGAAAGAGCTGGACATTCTCTAAGTGCTGATATTTTGTTTGGAGTTTCAGGCATGGCTGTAATACCTTGCTGCTCACCCCTGGTCCCTGCCCCATTTTGCTGTTGGGGACAGGGATAAGAAAGAGGTTGGTGCTGTGCGCCAGGCTCCACGCTGCAGGGTGAAGCCACCCCAGGGCAGGGCTCTCGATTCTTACAGCAGTGTTTAAGGAGAAATTCCAATCAGTTCAACATTTTCCATCAATCCAAGCTTTGTACCATTAACTATGGAAAATATTTTTTCTTATAAATTTTGGTGGAAATTCCTTTTTAGTAGCTTATAAAAATGATCAAGGCAACATATAGAAAATAATAAAGGAGTGAAGAAGAAAATAAAAAATGAACCATAATCTTGCCAGAGACATCCACGTTTGACATGTCGTTTTATTTCTTTCCAGTTCTATGTCTAGGTACACATATGTGTAATTTTATTGTTGTTTGGGAATTCATTGGGTACAAGTTTTGTATTATAGCTTTCCCTGGATATTGTATCATAACTGTGTTTCTGCATCATTAAATTGTCTTGAAAAACATCATCTCGAAATTTCATATTTTTATATTCCATTTTATGGATGTACCATAATTATTTAACCATTCCCATATTGTGGTACAAACATACTGTTGCCAGCTTCTTATAACTATATATAAAGCTTCAGTGAACAACTTTGCAAACAAGTCCAAGTTTCTGACTCCGTTCTAATGGTTTGCCAGAAGGGTTATTGCCATGTGAACTCCTTTATGGAGGCTCTTTACCCAGATGGCCAAAGTGCTTTCCAAAGTGGTCTTCCGAAGATAGATACCCAGGGAGGCAGCAGATGCCAGAAATCCCGGCTGGGGGCTGAGGAAGTGAGAAGGCTCCGTTTTTGCATTACAATCTTCTGTGATTGCTGAGGTGAAAAGAGTGACCAAGGTTTGACTTGTTACTTACAGAGCTCTTGGCCAACAAAGGGGAAAGAAATGAATGAATGTTGTGCTGTACATGGTAGAGACAGCGATAATGAAACCAGGCCTGTCACAGAAGCTATGATAAGCAGTGACGTCTCCCTCACGTACAGCCCTCTGGACTTCTGCCACTGTGTCCTTCTCACTTGTCACCAGAACATCCCAAGCACGCTAAGGACCAGGCTGGACGATCCCTCAGAGAAATGTCAAAATTGTCACTTTACGCATCAGTCTAAGTACACAGACACAGAGAAGGCCATCCTTGGGGTGTGTCGAGAGGGAGTGTTGGCTGTCTGGTGTTTTTCTCTTTTCTTCAGACCCAGAGGCTTCTTTCCTTCCAACTGCTTGCTGAGTTCAGAGCCTCATGAGTAATGTAGATTCTGAGCTCAGAGAAGCAGAACATTACAATTCTCAAATTTAGGTCTATTTCTTTTAAATAACCATAAACCATAAAAAAGATTTGTAGAAATGTCTTAGCTAAAAACATGATGCTGCGGCTAGTCATACTCAGCCAATGCTTGTGATGCTGAAATGAAGTGATAGTGAGATGGTGGCCCGCTGGGCCAGGGGCCCAGCTCCCCCATTCCTCTTCCCCAGGAAACAGGGATAGGAGTGGGGGATAAGCAGGGGACACACGGGATGAGGCCTTGAAGAACACACACAAGATAAGGCCTTGCTGATTTCATGGTACACACACAGGCAAGGTAAGTTCATGTTGACCCCATTGATGTTAAAAATGCTTTTGTATTTAGCTATTATTTTGCTTAACCAAGTAACTGCAAGTGCCGTACGAGCCGACCGTAGAGTCCTGTGGCTTACTTGCTATGTCACCCAACCTATAAAAGCTGTGCATTAACCTTGATCGGGGCTGCTCTCCCCTGATTTCTCAGAGACTGGCAGAGACAGCTGTCTGGTTGGTCTAAATAAAGGCTCCTTATTGGCATTTTGAAGATTATTTGTCAGGTGGTCTTTTCTCGCTCCATAACATCTGGAGGCCCCAGCAAGATCTAGCCCTTGGGTCTTAACCAGGCTATGACTACCTGTTGCGGTTGGGCACGCGAGTCAGATTTCACCTAGGAGACAGCTGCTGAGAGATATTCCTGAGCCCCGGGGGATAAGCCGACTGTGTTCCCCTGCCCCAACCTACCAAATTAATAGACTAAATTTGGGCACCTTAATGGAGTCATCTGGTTTGGGTTCTGGTTTCTGGGTTTTACCCATGAATCTATTGGTACTCGGGGGCTGGACACAGCTACACCCCATGTGGCCGGTTCCCCTGAGACATCAGCTGGGGACCTCAGTTTGGATCTGTGCCAGAGTGGCTGGCCAGATCCCAGATCTGTGTCGGAGTAACTGACTGAGTCTTATAATGTGGATGTTTGTGCTGTCTTGGCTTGCAGGAGTTTGAGTGTTTTATATTTCCTTTCTGTCTGAATTTTCATGTTGGGCCCTTTGTCTGTTCTTTGGTTTGCACAACTGACCTCTTTTATCAGGGAACTCTCCAGGAATTTCATCCTGTGGAAACTCACCTTTTTATCTTCTTTCTCTTGTATCTCCTGTGTCTCCCACTGCCTTTGACATTGCTTTCTGGGTGGGAGTTGGTAAAGACATTGCTTTACTGTACAGTGTTGCTCTGGAATCTCTTGGTCTGCTAGGTAGCGTGCTGCGCTTACTGGCTTCTATCTTTCTTCTTATCTATCTTTCGTGGCCGTTTTGTACTTCCTCATTTCTAATCTTGACACTGTGGTGTAAATGACCTACCTGCGTTTGGGACCCTCTCTTTCCTGGCAATTAAAGAGTTAATACAAAGCTTGTTAAAACTGCTTTTCTAGTGTGATGAAAATGTGTCAAACGGTCTACGAACCAAGTGTATAGTGCCCCATGATCATACTAATGTACACAGCTATGATTTAATAAAAAAAAATAAAAAAAAAAACTGTTTTTCTATCTTTTTGCCTGCTAAAAACTGTGTTTTTGCTGTGTTACAAATAGCCTTGCAATAAGGTACCAGCTCTCAGCAGAAGACCCAAGGTCAATTACTCATTTGGAACTAAAGAAAAAAAAAGTCCTCTGTAGTTTTTGAAACAGCAGCCGTTTTTCTTTCTGAATTGGCATTACTCTGTCTGGCTTATTCTGCTGATCCTCAGGTGGACTCCAGGAGGGGGACAGGCTGTGTTCTCTCTGAGGGGAGGTGCCCCCTGGAAACATCCCAGGGCCCCAGGAGAACCCGGAACCCTCAGGAGACTGGCTGATGATCACTCCTAAATTCACCTGTGGGTCCGCTTCTGGAGGTAAGGCACTTTAACATTTATTTTTATCTAGTGTCTGCAGACATGAATGTAACTATTGATGGTGTTTTTGTTGTGCTTATTTGTTGTGGATTGTTGTGAAGATACGTAACTGTTTGTTGAATTCATTTGTTGTAATTTGTGTAGAGCCCTTAGGAACGTCCGAGAGAAGGCCAAAGAGACAGGAACTTTGGACAGGGACCCGGGGTTGCCAGGCTATTGGCCTGTCAGAAGCTCTCGGAGGTGTATGTCAGTAGAACAACCTGACCAGTGGGGAGCCTCAGCCCTACTGGCCTGCCATGAAATGACACACAGAAATGTGTGTCAACACCCATCACCAGAAACACCATTGGAATGAAAGTGGGGGTCCAATCAACTCCGGGGTTTTAGATCACCCACGGCCCTGTTAAAAAGTGTATGAGAGTGTGTTCTGGTTCTGGTTCTGAGAGTACGGGAGTGTGAGAGTTAGTGTGGACTATTAGACATTGTTCATGTCGGGCCCATGTCTGTTTTGTCGTTTTGTGTCATTTGTTCAGTGTCTATTGGAGGATTGGTCTCAACCTGAAACAAACAGTCCTGGAGACATTTATGAGTGGATTGTGGATCTTTTCCTTCAAGGACCCTTCAAACTTTGCTCCTCCTGACACCGCCTTGTTTAGCTACTTGCTCTTATGTGTCCTACACCCCTCACCGCCTGGTGCGCCTTTGGCCTGGCAATCACTGGTCTCTTCATCCTTATTATTGGTATTGGGCTTGGTAGTGCTGCCCCTCTGGACTGGTCCCCTGGAGAGCATGTGGCCCTGACTTGTTTTTATCTCTTTGTGGTAACCTTGTTCATACTTCTGTCCCCACCTGGAATTATTTTTCCCAGCTATTTCTAATTCTTCTGCATCTCCCTAGCTCTTTGACGCCCTGTTGTTGCCAGACTTTGGGCCCCTCCTTTTTCCATCGCCTGGGGAGGACTCTTCCATCAGAGCTACTAGCCCTGCATGTGGGGCCCTCTCTTTTTGTCTAGGGAGGTCTCTATCGCAGGAAAGGAAGACACTCATGAGCCACATAAAGACCCCAGTGACTTGTCCCTTCTGTTCTCCCACTATCAAGTGTTGTTACTCAGACTGTCTCTCCTTTCTGGTTTCTCACAATTGGCTTTTGCCCGACTGTGGTACTCTTGGTTGCCATCAGTCAAGAGAAAGTAATTGGGTAGATTTTTATAATAATATTATCCCCTGGTGGGTCCAAAAATTCCCACCCTGTTGACTTGTTAGTACATTTATTTTGTCATCCAATCACATTTCCTGTTAAGCCTTCATTCTCACCTGGATTGCCGCCAGCGATGATAGTGACAACTGGCTAGAAATTCAAACACAGTAAGGAGTTTTGACTCTTTTCATTGCCTATGAAGACTTGCCCACTCCTTTTGAGGGATACCTGGCTTTCCCACCTCACTGCCTCTATCTCCCTCCTTGGGACTATCCTCGGCCAGTCTATCTACCTCAACCTCACCACTTGCCTCACATTCGGGACACAGCTCCCAGGTGGCAAGTGGCTACTTTGCAGGATTTAGCTATTGCTTCCTTATTGCAGCCCTCAGCCAAAACAGTCCTGATTGACTTCCTTGAACAGTACCCAGACCAGGGCCACTCCCTATTTCTACGTTTGGGCAGAATAGTGTAGGAATGGAACAAAAATCTTCAGTCTAGGCAGGGTCAACCCTGTCCTGCTTCCTCCAAAAATTTCTGCAACTTGATAAATGGAAACATACTTTTACAAACTGGGTATTCTGACAAATGAATGAATATAGCCCCATACCTTGGGCAAGGTTATTAAGTCTTTGCAGTTTTTATCTGGGAGAAAATTAGGGTGTGTGCTCCCTAGTCATGGTGGAGCCATCCAAAATGTTTGGGACTGCTTTATTCATAACCTTGTTAGGGCTCAAAGGGTATGGCCTGCAATGTGTTTGTGCCTAGAAATGGAAATCTGATTTCTGAGCTTACCTGAGCCTGAAAGATAAGGATTCCCTGTCTAGCCCTGAATGGGAAAATCCTGTATCAATGTTATATTTCACAAAATGTCTCTCATTTGTAAAATGTAACAATTTGGTTATTTAAATTGTTGGAAAAACTGAATCTTTGTTGAAGAGAAGGAGTCTTGCCTTTTAAACCTTCCAATTATCAGTTTGGTAAGTGAATGGTTAACTGTGATCCTGTTTTATGAAAAGCAAGTTTTTGGAAGTAAGAGAAATTAGACAGAAAGGAAAATGGCATTGTGTAAGGAAAGAATCTTGTGTGATAAATTTGTCCTGAAACAGAATGGTTGTTTAAGAAAGTGAAAGGCAGGGCAAAAGTTAAAGAAGATTTAGAGTGCTTGTAGATGGTCTGTGCAGGTTGAATGAAGCTCATAAAAGAGATTTTGTGAAGAAGTTTACATGTGATCCAGTTGACTATGTATTTCCTTTAAAATCTTTTGGCTTGTAATTTTATTTGAACAAATGTTTTAAGTCCTTGATATTTGATAAATCTTCCAAAATAAAAACTCTAAATCTGGGGCTTGGCACTTGTAGCACAGTGGTTGTGGTGCAGGCTACATGCTCCGAGGCTGACAGGTTCTGAACCTGAGAAAAACAAATTAGACATATTTGATTTATTAAAAATGTATAGGAAACATCATCAAATATGAAATGGTAATTAATTTTGTGTGAATTATGGTTATATGTATATTCCAATATTATAAAGCATTGGTCTGTCCTACCATATAAGGCATTGATCGATCTATCCTACCACATAAGACATTGGTCTATCCTAACATATATTGTCGGTAATAATTTTAATTCATCTCAGAAAAAAAAAGTGTTTTTTATAACTGACCAAGTCCAAAGTTTGTCTTAAAAAAGAAAAGAAATATTAAGAGAGGCCAACGAATTCTCTCAAATTCAAATTCCTGATGTCTTTGGAAATTGAGTACCTTTGGACTAAAAACAGATTTTTAGAACTTTCATTGGAAAGATAACATGTCTATGAGTATTGCTAACCCAGCTTCAAACAGAACAGAAATCAGTTACGTGGAACTGGGCTAGTTTATTATGACATTTTGTTTGAAATATTGTTGATTCTTTCTATGTTCTGTTTTCCAGAAGTCAAGAAAACCATTTTCTGTCTTTTGAGCTATTTGTAGCTTTTCAAGCCATGTATGTAGTTATGAGCAGAATTTTTTTCTCTCTCCTTGATTTCTCCAGAATTTGAAAGCCATTTGTAAGTATTAATTTCTGACAATACAGTTATTTGCATAAGTTCAATAAGAATCTGTTATGTTTCTATAGGACATAATGAAGGCACTGGTTATTTTACCAAGGCTTTGGCTGGAATAACATTTCCAGAGGTGTCCAGATTGTGTTAAGGAATTAAAGTTGACTTTATAAGGCCAAAAAAAAAAGCTCTTTGAAAAAATTGGCCAGATACCCCTCAATAACGTTTCTTGATCTGTGGTAAGTAATAAAGGTTGCTTGCTGATGGGTCTGGGAATTAAAATGTGCTTGGGCACCTCAAGAAAAGAGGAATTTACCCAATGCATATAGGTATCTAATGGCACAGATGAAACCTGGGCTTGTGGAAGGCTTTTGAGTTTTAACCTGAGATTCCTTATAAAAGATTCCAGCAAAGCCAATTTTCAAGGAGAGCCTAAATGGCTAATAATTAATTATTCTTATTGCAATTTATGCAAATAATCAGACCCAAGTATACTGATGGTACAGTTTATTTTGGCAACTGAGTTAGTTCTGCTGTAATTTGTCTTTGGTGGAAGGGGAAATTGGAGAGAGAAAAATAGTTCAAGAAAAAAAGAGGCCGTAGCCCACCTGTATTAAATCCCAGCCTTGTCTGTACTGTCAACTCATAAAATAAGACATAACTGTTTTACTAAACTGATCTGTTAAATGGGACTAAGGAACTGGCCAAAAAAATATAGAATTATATACAGTAATTATATTTACCCTGAAGCCTTAAGACTCAACAAAGGTCACCTGTTGACTATACTGGAAAAATTTGTGCAGTATTAAATATTATCTGCTGTGTCTAAGTGTTGCCCAGAGAAATCATCCATGGTTTAAGTTGCTACTCTGGTTTAAATTTGACAATGGGCTAGCCTTCATAACAGAAATAATGCAAATAATAGCTAAAGTTTTGGGTATCACCTGGAAACTATATGGGCCATAAGAACAAGAATCCATATTCTGCCAGGAAACAAAGCTTAATTAGATACAGGCCTTTGCCACTGTGTTGTTCAAAAAGGCCTCCGTCAATCCTTGCAATTTAGCAGGGGCTCCTAAAAAAACTGAAAGAGACTAAATTAAACAGACAAAAACCCTAGAAAGAGTAGCAAAAAAAGATCTCCACTTGGGTAATTAACCATTACCTGTTAATAAACCATTAACTGTTTAGTCTTTTGAGTCTGCACATTCTTTCTCTCTGGAGGATCAAAGGGACCAAGTCTAGGTCCAGGATCAGAACCTGTTCCCACTCAAACCAAGGTAGAAAGGACTTTACACCATCATCCTGACCACAGGCACGGCAGTGAGGATGAGAAGAATACTCATCTAGAGTCATCACAGCTGGCTGAATAGAGCTTCACTGCCGCTTGGGAAGTAAAGGTAACTTTTAAGATGTCCAACATGCCCTGCTCCAGCCACATACTGGAGGTTGGCTGGTCAATGCATGGATGAAGCATGAGGAAACTCCTCGAGGGACTCGTCTTAATTGGACTTTGAACTGAACTTTGGGAAAGGGAGGGGGATATCCCATAAGGAAAAGTAAAAACTCATGTGTGTATTAGCCCACCACCACAGTACTACCCTGTTTCCCCGAAAATAAGACAGTGTCTTATTTTAAGGTGTGCTCCCAATGATGCGCTAGGTCTTATTTTCAGGGGACGTCTTATCTTTCCTGTAAGTAGGTCTTATTTTTGGAGGATGTCTTATTTTCGGGGAAACAGGGTATTAAGGCCTGAGTAGAGAGCCCAAGAGGAGTCACAGTTCCTAAAATCTAAGTGCTGATTCAATTGCTTCTCCTGGTTAACTACTGTCCTGTCCACTCTTGCAGAACCCCTCATCCTACTCCTCTTAGGACATATGTAAGAATGAAGAAGTATAAGTTTGATCAAAGATTTGAAGTCCCCCAAGATCAGGAGTAGGGAATGAGATGGTGGTCTGGTGGGCCAGGGGCCCAGCTCCCCCTTTTCCCTTCCCCAGGAAACAGGGATAGGAGTGGGGGATAAGCAGGGGACACATGGGATGAGGCCTTGAAGAACACACACAAGGTAAGGCCTTGCTGATTTCATGGTACACACACAGGCAGGATAGGGTCATGCTGACCCCATTGATGTAAAAAATGTTTTTGTATCTAGCTATTATTTTGCTTAATTAGGTAACTGCAAGTGCCTTACATGGCAGTCGTGGAGTCCTGCGGCTTGCTTGCTATGTCACCCAACCTATAAAAGCTGTGCATTCACTCTGGTTGGGGGTGCTCTCCTCTGATCTCTCTGAGACTTGAGGAGACAGCTGGCTGGCCGGTCTAAATAAAGGGTCCTTATTGTCATTTTGAAGATTATTTGTCTGGTGGTCTTTTCTCATTCCATAATAATAGATGTTGCCTAGGGAGACTGCCCAAGGAACACCCTGGGGGAGGAGAACAAAACCCCTTTTGGACCACTCATCTCCACTTTCTCCCAAGATGCCCCAGTGCCTGGGACCACACTGGGGCAGAGGGGCAAGTGTCAGGCACTCCAGATGCTTTCTGTCCTGCGGGGCACTGGCACCTGCTTTGGGTGCCAGCAAGACCATGAGAACCAGTTTGCTCTGCTACACATGAGGGGATGACGCTGCAGAGCGATAGGCTGTCAGTTCTGACTTCCATGGGATTGAACTGGGGCTCTGGGTGGTCCTGCAGACATCATTCAATTTTACTCACCTTCACAGTCTTCCCATATAAAACATGCTAGTAGAACTGCCCAGTTCTCCAGTGGTTGCGATCATTTATTGAAAGATCACATAATGGAAACACAGTGACGAGCTTAGAAGGTGCTAGATAAATTTTACCTTCCCATGGAACAAGCAGTGTCAACAACCGAGAATCACCCAGGGTGACCCTGAAGGGGGATTTTTAGTACTTGGGGGAGGCCTCTGAGGGAGGCATTTTTCTTTGAGTTCAGAGGGGTTTTCATGTGCTTTCAGACAGTGCTCATACCAGGGGCAGGATCCGGGGCAGTACACAAGACGGGAACCCTGCCCTCCTCACCCCGGTGCCCCAGCAGCCCCTTTATGTTCTGTCTTTTTTGTTTTCTCTGAATTCCTTGCTACTTTCTTGGCAGTGAGGCCCTAACTGCTGTGGCCGTCAATCAGCGTTTAGGGAGCAGAGATATTCCTGGGCAGCCTGGGGCCTGGCAGGGGGACCAGCCAGGTTCAGGGCACAGCAAGGCAGGTGAATGGAGGTTCTCAAGGGCATTGGAGGCAGAGGAGGACGTCTGAGCCCTCTCCTGTCTTGGGGCAGAGGGTCCCATCTGGGACAGGGCAGCCATAGTAGGCAGCATCTGGGAACAGCAACTCATAGCCTACTGCCATTCATGTGCAGTTTGACCCATGGAAGGTGGCCTCTGGCTTGTAGCCTGTCCCGTTTCCCACCAGGTGTGACCACGAGCCCTGAGCTGTGTGACACAAAGCCTGGAAACTTTCACATGCTCACCTTTTCCAGAATGGCTGTGGGTCTGCCCCTATGTTTCCTTGGACATCTGGGCTTGTGGTGATTATTGATCAAGCAGCAAAAGGGCTCCAACCTGTGCTTGGCAGAGTCTACCCCTCTGCCCACAGGTGGTTACCATGTCGAGGCCTGAGCTGGAGCTTCATAGCCGTTGGTTTCTAGAATAGTGAAGATGCTACACTTTCTTTTTCTTAAAGAATAAAAGAATCTTTTTTGATGTGTTCCCAGTGCCTAGCGGTGCACACCAAGTGGTTCTTGGTGTTTTCTGGAAGTTTCTTAAAGGAAATCTCTCACCCTTTCTCTTGGGTGTGGCACTTGCCTGCTGGGAACAGACACAGTTTATCTCGCAGAGAAAACTGTTTTGCAAGAGGTTTCCCACAATTATGGTCGGAGGGAGGGTCCCTGCCAGCTTTTCTTAGTCACTTGGGCTTAGGGGGAAGGTGTTTTTTTTTCTGTTCTTTTTTTTTTTTTCTGAAAGCAGGAGCCATCTGGGGGCAGGGCACGCATGGGTAATTACCAGAGTTAGGGAGACAAAAAGACTGCTGATCAGCAGTTCTCAGCCCCTCTGCAGGTGGCTGATGGCTTTTGGTGGAATGTCATAAAGTACCCAGGCTGGGGAGTGAGTCAGAAATCCTTAGGTCACTTGTGGTTTTCTTTCATGGTTTTGCTGTGACTATCAACTTGTTTTTACTTAACAAGAAAAACAGGTGTTTGGGTGTCTGAAACAGCACTGCCCTGCTCCCAGCAGCTCACTGTAGTCTTGCCCCCATTTGGTAACGTGGAATACATGACTGGAAATATGGAGCATCCAGCAAACCCTTTGGGAAGCCGGAAGTGAGTTCTGTGAGAGACGTGGGACATCCCCTGCACCAGCATGGAGCCTGATTTTTGTGGCTTTTCATCGAGCTTGGAATCAATCAATCAATTCAGAAGTTTGCAGGCCAGCTCCCAGGGACCACCCAGACCCCTCTGGAGGCAAAACTCAGAACCTGGTTTTGCTTTTATGCACGTGGCCCGGAGGAGCCAGAAGCTCTCACCTTGAGTTTTGTTGTGGGGATGGCTTTCTTCCCACTCGGCCTTGAGGTCCTGTGGCTTTTCCATTCTAGCGAATGTCCTTGATGGGTGCCCCCGCTGGCACCAGCACGGAGAAACTGACAAGAGTCCCTGTAGCTGGGGAGGCAGGGGTTCTTTTCAGTTTCTTAGTGCCTCTCCAGCTGCAGGGCCAGCGGCTTCCCTCCGGTCTTCAGGCTTGAAAGGATACATTTCAGGCTTTCCCGAAAAGATGTTCCGACAGGAGCACCTGACCCAAAGCAAGTGTACTGTTTTTTGCTCAGGGATGAAAGGGACGGGAGACAACTTGGGCCCTGGGCCTCGGGCATGGATGTGGCTGGAATCTGCCAGAAAAATCATAGACTAGGGTTTTGTTTTTTTTTTCTAATCATGAGTTAAAGGTGACCCAAATGTCTTCCTTTGCCCCATCTGCCTGTACCCGTGTCACAGCTTGTGTCTGTGTCCTGGAGACACAGAGCTCTACAGGCTTGGGGCTTCATCATACAACTTGGAGCACAGGTGGTTGGGAATGCTAAATAGTGATTGCTCAGGGCCTAGCCTTCCCTGTCCCCTGCCACCAAGCCAGATCCCAGGGCTGTGGGGAACCCGGTAAACCTGGGGTGCTTGGGCTCTCTCTGCCATGGCTGGGAGCTCCAATGATTCACTGGCTTGTCACACTGCTGTAGGTGGCAGGGAAGGATCAGGGAGTCTGGGTGAGTCAGGTGCTGGGGTAGTCAGAAGTGAACGTCACAGAGTCATTTCTGAGGGAGACAGTGACATTGCCCTGCAACAGCTGCTCTCCAGAGGTGCCAGGTGTAAAGAGGAAAGGATGCGGGAGCTGTGGGGTCTTTGTCCTCCTCTTTGTTGTCTCCCCAGAACATTGAACTTGCCCCATCACACCAGGCACTTCATCTGTTAGGCAAATCTGTTTTCTTGTTTTTGGGAAGATGAGGCAGCCCAGGGTAGGAAGCCTGTCAGTGCATCACGGGTCCCATTAAGGGACCTTTTTTACCATCTATTCCTGGCCCACCCTTGCTGGGGCATCAACTGCCTGCATGAAGTGAAAATTGGGGCTGGGCACATGGGGCTCCTAACCATTGCTGCAGGTAAGTCCTGAGCCATGTGGGTGAAGCCAGCTGTTGTACATGACTGAGTAAGTTGGCTCATGGCTAACCTGATGTTCTCTCTAGCACATCCTTGCCAGGAGCATGAAACTTGACCAGCATGCAGCCCAGCACCAGGGGCAAGCTGCCCTTCAGGTGGGCGAGAGATCCCTTTGGTTCCTGCATTCCCCTCACCCCAGAAGTGCTCTGCAGAGCCCTGGGGTCAGAGAGGGTAGGTAGACTCATCTCCTGTCATGAGCCCTGGTGTGAAGGACTCAGCATTCCTGCATGGGATAGCTTCCAGGGCTGGACAAAGCTGGCTGGAGGACCTGCCCTCCTGGCTATGCTCACCAAGGGAATGCCTGGAGGTGTTTGTGTGCAGGCAGGGACCGTGACAACCCTGAGACCTAGAGGCTCAGGGCCAGAGGGAGGCAGGGTCTTAAAATCCACAGGCACGTCCAAGGTTTCCCCAATTCAACTAGTGTAGGTAGGGTGCCCACAGTGCCCAGGGAACTGCCCCAGGCCCACGAGGATGCATCTGCATCTGCTAATGCAGCGGTTCTCAACCTGTGGGTCGCGACCCACAGGAACTGTATTAAAGGGTCGCGGCATTAGGAAGGTTGAGAGCCACTGTGCTAATGGATGGAGTGAGGCACCCAGGCAGCAGCTCCCCAGAGCCTGAGGTGCACTTAGGGAAATGGGTCTGGGGGCACAGGGGCCTTTAGAAACTTCCAACAGAGGAGGAACATCTGTTCTTTTTATTTTACAGTATAATTCCTTTTTTTTTTTTTTTTTTTTTCTGGAACATGCCCACCACTTACCTGCCCAGCCCCATCTTCCTGCCTATCAGACTCAGGCACAAAGTGTGGCAGGCTGGTGCCCAGAAGAGGGATCAAGAGGAGGGGAGATCTCCCAAAGCAGCCTGGTAGTCCCTCCTCTGCTGTCTACTGGCTTCCACGGAAGGTGTGTCTGGGATAAGCTTTTCTATGTGTGTTCTGCTGTTCCCTCTCCTGGTGATGAGCAGCGAGTTCCTTTTGCTTTCCCCTCATGTCGAATGACCCTGACCTTTCCTTCCCTCATAGTCAGCATGTCAGTAGAATAAGTTCTCACGTCGTGCCCAGCAGCATGTGCCCAGGGAGAGGTGGGCAAGCCCTGCCTGTCCTCTGTCTGCCTTCAGGAGAGAGCAAGGAGCCCACTGGGCTCAAGCCCAGAGCTGCCTTCTCTGAGCAGCCAGGAGTTGTCAGACACATGGAGAGTCTTCATTATTTGGGGCTTCCCTTCTAGAGAACTGGTGAGCTCACTGTGGGAAGAGGGAGGCCCAGGAAAACTCAAGTACCTGGCAGAGAAGCGTGGACCAATGGCCCCTACAGCCCTTTGTACAGAGTGAGTGGGATTTTCTTCCTCTGTTCTCAAGCCCTCCCCTCTTCCATTCCCCTCTCCTGGAGGAGCAGTGTTAGGGTCAAGACTGTATTTCTCTACCCAACATGCTGACCTGCTCCTGGGAGCAGGAGTTGAGTCTTGTCTGATCAGGAAGAGTGGTGAGGCTCATGGGCACATTTAGAATGAACTGTGGCCACCATGTTATTGTCAACCACTCTGTTTCTGATTCCTGCCCATGTGCACACCACCATGAGTCTCACCACTGAAAAGAAGACCCAGGGCTCTTTTCTCAATTTCCTTTCATGGGGAAGCACATCTAAGGTTGAATCAGTCTCTTTATTTTATTCTTTTTATTTTACAGTATAATTCCTTTTTTTTTTTTGTTTTTCTGGAGCATATATATATATACATATATTTTGAGACAGAATCTCACTCTCTTGCTGTGGGTGGAGTCCCACAGAATCACAGCTCACAGCAACCTCCAACATTTGGGCTCGGGCGATCCTCTTGCCTCAGCCTCCCAAATATCTGGGGCTACAGGCACTTTCCACAATGTCCAGATAGTTTTTCTATTTTTAGTAAAGACGGCATCTTACCCTTGTTCAGGCTGGTCTCGAATTCCTGAGCTCAAGTAGTCCGCCTGCCTCAGGTCAGGATTATAGGCATGAGCCACCATGCCTGGCCTAGGATTAATCTCTTTAACATACCATTTCTTGCCTACTATCTGCTGGACCATAGACTTCATGAAGCTCTGAACTTTGCAAGTTTTGGGTCATTTAGTCTTATTTTTATCAAGGGTCTCTCATGTATGAGCTGTAAGATTTCAGGGAAATACAGGTTTTATTGAACACCGATTAATCACTAATATTCTTGGAAATGACAAGGCTCATTAATGAGTTTGTCATCCTTGTCATTGTTGTAACATCTTAAGAGCTGAGTTGTCCTCATCAGCCAGTCTCTGCTCTGCATTGTCCAGGACTTTGCTGGTGAGGTGCAAAGGCTGAACCTGGGATCCTCTGAAGGCTCGCTGTGCTCAAGACACTTGATGGTGGCTGTCACTTTGGGCTGCTGGCTAGAATGCCTACCTGTGGCCTGGGATTTCTCTCAGCATAGCGGCCTCAGGGTGAGGGTTAGGGTTAGGGTCAGATTTCTTACTTGGGGATCAAGATTCCAACTACAGAAATGCAAACTGCATCTCCTTTTATGACCCAGCCTTGGACGTCACCGGGATATTTGCTACATTCTTTCCGTTCCAAGCAAATTCCAAGCCAGATTCGAGAAGCAGGGAATTAGATTGGAGCTCTTGGTGTAGGATTACAGGGCGCTTAAAGAGCCTCTGGGGTGGGAGGAGTTCCGTTGTCACCTATGGAAGCACAATTTGCCATAGAACAATCAGGGAGAAGGAAATTGTGATGCTTCCTATTTCATCTGTCCAGTTTTATTATAGGTGAGCACCCTGTTGATGGGAGCAAAAGCCTCCAAGAACAGCCAGTAATGGAAAGGTTTGTTGATTTCCCATCCATTTCACCTGGAATCACCCACCTGGAGGGCAGAGGCTCAGGGACCTTGGCTTTGGAACATGGTTTGCTGGCTACACGTGGTGCTCTGGACTCCTGAATCTGGGCAGTGGAGTGGGCTTTCCCTTACCATGTTGGGCCCCAGATACTACCGCAGTGGGGTGGTGATGTTTGCCATGAAAGTGCTTTGCGCAGTGCCTGCGACCCTCCACATGCTCAGTAAATGAAGCTGTTATTATTGTCTGACTTTCTCATAATCTTTACCGTGTGCTCTCTACCTGGCAGGAATGGTGTGTCCTTTTTCTTTTTTAGTTCTGAAGGTGGAATGTGTAAGGTAGCTCTCCACCTGACCACTGTCCTGAGGACTTATAAAAGTCCCCCTCACCCTTACCAGCTCAAGCTCTTAAGAGGTGAGGAACTTTGTGATAATAATTTAACGTTTCCGTGTCATTCAAATGGATAGAAAACAGCCTTATTTTAAATACTTTAGATTTCTAGTACTTTTTAATTATGTGTTTTGTGTGCTAGTTACTTGTTAAATGAATCATATATGTGGTAAACACAATTATTTCAAAATATGTATGACTTGAGGGTTTTTAATATTGTGTTCTTGGGCCTGCATGCTGGATGTCTACTGATGTTCACGTAGAAAAGAAAGGCCGGGCGAGGTGGCTCATGCCTGTAATCCTAGCACTTGGGACGCTGAAGCGGGTGGATTATCTGAGCTCACAGGTTCAAGACCAGCCTGAGCCAGAGGGAGACCTCATCTCTAAAAATAGCCGGGTGTTGTGGCAGGTGCCTATAGTCCCAGCTACTCGGGATGCTGAGGCAAGAGAATCACTTGAGCTCAAGAGTTTGAGGTTGCTGTGAGCTATGATGCCATAGTATTCTACGGTGGTTGACAAAATGAGACTGTCTCAAAAAAAAAAAAGTAGGAAAGAAAGTTAATTTGAGCTGAAAGCAGTAGCTCACATCTATAATTCAGGCACTTTGGGAGGTCAAGGTGGGAGGATTACTTGAAGCCATGAGTTTGAGACCAACCGTGGCAACATAGTAAGAGCATATCTTTACAAAAAATTCAAAAATTGGCTGGATGTGGTGGTGCGGACATGTAGTCCTGGCTGCTACAGAGGCTGAAGCAACAGGAGCCCAGGAATTTGAGGTTATAGTAAGCTGTGATTACTCCACTGTACTCCAGCCTGGGTGACAGAGTGAATCCCCCCAAAATTTTTTTTAAAAAAAGAGAAAAAGAAAGTTAATTTGTCTTTTTTTGGCCAGGTGGCTCAGTGGCACAATAATTTTTGTTGTAGGCCTTTTTTGTGTGTGTGTGTGTCTGTTGTGTTTTGATATTAATTTATTGCTCTGTTTACTATTTTTAATAATTATAATATTTCTAAAGCTTACCACAAAAGGGTATTACAAGCTGGGTGCAGTGGCTCATGCCTGTAATCCTAGCACTCTGGGAGGCCAAGGCAGGTGGACTGCTTGAGTTCAGGGGTTCGAGACCAGACTGAACAAAAGTGAGACCCCATCTCTACTAAAAATAGAAACAAACTCAACCTTTTAAAAAAAAAATATATATATAGCATTATAGTTCTTCAATGTATTGCAAACATATCTTTAAAAAAAAAAGGCAGCACTATACCATAAAACACAATGAAGGACATCTTATTTAAATAAAAAGACAATCATTTTTCAATCCAACAGATTTTTTTTCTCTTCATATCTACACTCTGTGGTGGTGTTTTATAGCCTGAACAGATATAAAATTTTAAAAACAGATGGAAGCCATCTTTTGCTCTGGAATACTATTTTCACATAGCATATAGGTTGTTTAACAGCCAGCACAAGTTTGCCAAGCTTCAGATGGCAAAATGCTAAGTTGTAAGTGTACTGTTTCCAGTTAGTTGATTTCTCCTTGCCCTGCAGACTCTGGCAGCACATACCGCTGGCAGACCACCTTGTTGCCACAGCTTCTCTTTTCATTATTGAGTCCTCTACAGTGGAACATCCATGTCCTTAAGGTGCAAGGCCCAGCAGAAGGCCTCCCACACATCCACTGGATACCACCAGGTTCTGTTCGACAACTTCTGCGGCTTCTTCAGTTATATCATTGATTTCAGGTGCTGCTTTATTTGCTCATTTCTTAATCTTTTTGCTTTGTTTACAACTTTTTCAGCTCTTTCCCAGTGGGTCTGCACACAGCCACTGTGACTGAAGGAGAAGAAAGCCACCACCTAAGGCTGTCGCTGCAAAGTTTCCAACTTTCTGGAACAAAAATCCTGCAGACCAGTCAGTCAGGCCACCTGTTACGATCAGGGTAGCTACTGCATATTTTCTCCCATTGGTCCCAAACTATGGCCAAACACTTGATTCCACCAACGATGTCTTCTTGAATACGTGGTTAAATCCAATACTTTGTTCGTAAGAGTTGTCATCACTTTCGTAGTCTTGGAGCAGGGTTTCTAGGTCGCCATGATACCAGCCAGCCACCTTTTGATATTTAGATGCCTAAACAGTAGCTTTGCCGGGGACCTAGTGGATGAGGAATACCAGCAAATGGCCACATGTGGGTGTCCTTCTCCACTGGACGGATCAGAAAACTGGAGGACACAGAGCTGCTGCCAGCTCGAATACCAGCATCAAGCAAGCAGATGGTCTTGGCAATGTTTGCAGCCATTAAAAATCATGTTTTCCAAGAACATTTAATGACAGAGAGAAATATGATCTAATGTGAAGTGAATTGCATCAACACTCCAAACTGTGTACCCAGGATGGCCTGGTGAGTCAGCTATAATAACCACAGGCAGGAAGTGGAGCCAACCAAACCCTGCTTACTCATTCGGGGAAGGGGGAGAAGGGGAGGAAGAACCAACAGAAAGTGCCCAGTCCCTGGAGGTCAGTTAATGCCTGACTGACAGGGTCAGAGGCAGAGGAGGAGGGTGACAGGCAAGCAAGGAGCTGAGGCTGCCAGGAAAAGGCCTGGGCAGTGCTGCTGGCAAAATTCATCACTGTGGACCGTTTGCTATGAGCCAACTCCAGTCATGTCTACCCTGCCCTACCCCTTTGTTTAAGAGCTACTGGGTGCTGAGCTCTGGTGTTTGGCAGTTCCTTTAGGCCCTCGTAAAGTTGTGTCTACATGGTTTTTATTTTTATTTTAGAGTACTATTTGACAGGTAACTTGAATGGAGTCTGGCCCCATAGCTAGAAGGTCAGTTTAAATGAATCTATATGGCTTCAAAAGTAAATTGCCAATGTATTTTTCAGTTATTATCACTAATAATTATAAATAATTGCTTGAGAAGGATTGTTCAACTCCATGGGTTTTAGATGAATGGAACCTATTCATACAGATTTGTGTGGTGTTTGCAAACAGTGGTGTTGATTTACTTACAGCTGTGGGTTCAGATAGACAAGCAAAGAAGAAAACTGGTTGGTCTTAAGAAGGCAAGGAAATGGAAAAGGACAAATTCTGGTGGCTCTGAAGCAACTGCTTTCCGTGTGCCGTTTGCCCGTCTCTGCTGCCTCTGAGATCCCAGGCAGGATCACCAAAAAAAGAGAAAGAGGAGGACAGTGAGAAGAACTTCCTCAGGGCCCGACAGTCTGGGGCTTTGGCTGCCCCAGTGGCTTCTTGGTGTTCAGACAGAGGGCATCCTAACTCTTCCATCACGGGGGCCCTTTCTCACGTCCTCCAGCAGTTGTTAATAGGCATCCCTGGATTAATCGGTACGTGTCTGAATTCCTTCTAAGTTTCAGACATTCTTGTTAACAGAAAAATGAAAACAGGAAAAATAAAGAAAAGGCTTTTATTATTTCAGGACGTATACATGTTTACTGTTAAAAATTTGCATATCGAAGCTGCTATAAACCCTTCTGTTTTATTTTGATACAACTGTCAATTCACACGATGTTGCAAAGATAGTACAGAGAGGTTCTGGGGACCTTCCACCCAATTTCCCCCATTGGTTACATCTTACATAATTATAGTACAATACCAAAACCAGGAACCTGGCATCAGGATATTGTGTGTGTATAGTTTTGTGACATTTCATTACATGTGGAGATTCTTGAAACCACCACCACAATGCAGACCCAGAACTGGTCCATGGCCACAAAGAGCTTCCTCGTGCTTCTTTTTTGTAGTCACAACCACTCCCCACTAACCCTAACCCTCAGCAACCACTAATCTGTTTTCCACGTCTCTACTTTTGTTATTTTGAAAATGTTATGTAAATGGAATCACACAGTATGCGACATTTTGAGACTGGGTTTGTTTTTGCTCAGCAGAATTCACTTGAGGCCCACGCCAGTTGCTGCATGTGTTAGTAGTTCATCGTTTTTTATTGATGAGTAGTACTTCATGGTGATCGTTGATTTTATAGGCCAACTTGGCTAGGTCATGGTACCCAGGTATTTGGTCAAACATTATCCCAGAATGTTTCTGTGAAGGTATTTTTTTTGAGACAGAGTCTCACTATGTCTCTCTCAGTAGAGTGCTGTGCTGTCACAGCTCACAGCAACCTCAAACTCTTGGGCTTAAGTGATTTTCTTGCCTCAGCCTCCCAAGTAGCTGGGACTACAGGCTCCTGCCACAACACCTGCTGTTTTTTGAGTGTAATTGTTGTTTGATGGGCCCAGGCTGGATTTGAACCCACCAGCTCTGGTGTATGTGGCTGGTGCCCTAGCTGCTGAGCTCCAGGGACTGAGCCATGAGGGTATTTTTAAGATGAGATTAACATTTAAATCGGTAGAGTGAGTTAAAGCAGATTGTCCTCCAAAATGTGGGTAGGCCTCATTCAATCAGCTGAAGGCCGTAACAGAAAAAAGATTGACCTCTTCAAAAAGGAAATTCTGCCAGTTGATTGCTTTTAGGCTCAAACTACAACACGAACTCTTCCAGTCTGCCGGCCTACCCCTGCAGATTTTGGGCTTGCCAGCCTCCACTATTATGTGAGACAATTTTATAAAATCACACACACACACACACACTTTTGGTTCTCTTTTCTGGAGAACTCTAATGGATGTATGTACCACAATTTGTTTAACTCTTCACCCATTGAATCATATTTTGGTTGTTTCTAGTTTTTGGCTATTATAAATAAAGCAACAATAAACATTTATTGCTAGATTTTTTTTTTTTTTTTTTTTTTTGTGGATGTACGTTTTTATTTCTCTGGGATAAATACCAGAATTGCAGTTGCTGGGTTTTAAGGTAAGGTATGTTTCTTTTTTCAAGAAACTGCCAAACCATTCCCCAGAGTGGCTTTCCCTTTTTTTTTAGAGACAGAGTCTCACTTTGTCACCCTTGGTAGAGTACCGTGGCGTTATAGCTCACAGCAACCTCTAGCTCTTGGGCTTAGGTGATTCTGTTGCCTCAGCCTCCCAAGTAGCTGGGACTACAGGCTCCTGCCACAACACCCAGCTATTTTTTGTTGCAGTTTTGGCCGGGGCTGGGTTAGAACATGCCACGCTCAGTATATGGGGCCAGAGCCCTACTCACTGAGTCACGGTGCCACCCATTCCTTTTTACATTCCCAACATCAATGTGGGAGAGATCCTGTTTCTTACGTCCTAACTGGCATTTCCTATTTATATTGTAGCAATTCTGATAGATGGGTGGCGCTATCTCATCATGGTCTTAATTTGTATTTCCCTAATGACTTATGATGTGGAATGTGTTCTCATGTGCTTTTCTGGCACTTATATTTCCTATGCAGTGGAATATCTTTTCATCTCTTTGGCCATTTTCTAACAATAGTTGAATTGTTTTTTTTCTTCCTGTTGAGTTTTGGGAATTTAAAATATATACGAACTCTAGATATGAGTCCCTTGTCATAAATATGGTTTGAAAATTATTTCTTTAAGCCCGTGATAGGCAGAATTTAAAAAATCTCCCCCAACATTCCTGCCCCTCTAGCCTCCTAGTTATTCAATTAAATGCTAATCTACCCCATTCCCCCGAAAATAAGACATCCTCCGAAAATAAGACCTACTTACAGGAAAGATAAGACGTCCCCTGAAAATAAGACCTAGCACATCTTTGGGAGCACACCTTAAAATAAGACACTGTCTTATTTCGGGGGAACAGGGTATTGCTGTGAGGAGATTTTTGGATGCAGTTAAGGTTACTAAGCAGCTGACTTTAAAATAGGAAGATTATCCTGAGGTACGAATGGGCCCAATGTAATCACTTGAGCCTTTAAAAGTAGAAGAGGAGGGGGGGTACTGGGGAAAAGAGATAAAGAAGATGGAGATAGAGTTAGAGATAGGGGTGGGGGAGGACGGACTGGAGCGATGGGGTAGATGAGGAAAGGAGGAGAAATGAGGCAGAAGAGGAGGTCAGAGTGATTTCTGACCATTACTGACTCAAGATGCAGGAAAGGGTCCTGTGCCAAGATATGCAGGAAGTGTCTAGAAGCTAAGAATGACCCTGGGCTGACAGACCTGACGAAATGGGAACCTCAGTCCTATAGCTGCACAGAACTGAACTCTGCCAACAGTCAGAATGAGGCTGAAAGCAGATTAATCTCCAGAGCCTCCAGAAAGGAACACGGTCTTCCTGCCACGGGAGATTAGATGCAGAGGCAGCAGCGGAGCCTGCCAGATTTCTGACCCACTGAAATGTGAGATTAAAAATGGGTGTTGTGGGCGGCGCCTGTGGCTCAGTCGGTAGGGCGCCGGCCCCATATACCCAGGGTGGCGGGTTCAGGCCCGGCCCTGGCCAAACTGCGGCCAAAAGGTGGCCGGGCATTGTGGCGGGCACCTGTGGTCCCAGCTGCTCGGGAGGCTGAGGCAGGAGAATCGCTTAAGCCCAGGAGTTGGAGGTTGCTGTGAGCTGTGTGAGGCCACGGCACTCTACCGAGGGCCATAAAGTGAGACTCTGTCTCTACAAAAAAAAAAAAAAAAATGGGTGTTGAAAGTTTCAAGCTGCCAAATTTGTTATAGATGCAATAGAGAACTAATACAGTTTGTGGCTTGTCTTTTTATCCTCTTAAGGTCTTTCACATAGCCGAAGTTTTAATTTTGATGAAATCCAATTTTTCCATGATTTTCCTTTACAGATTATACTTTTGGTGTCAAATTTAAGAACTCTTTACCAAACCCTGTTTATGTTCTGAAGATGTCTCCCTGTGCATTCTTCTAAATGTTTCATAGTTTACATTTTATATTTCAATATGTAATCTTTTTTTGAGTTAATTTTTGTATAACAAGTAGTGTATAGGTCAAAGTTTTTTCTTTTGTTTCCTTTTTATGCCTTCAGATGTCCAGTTCCTTCTGCACCATTTGTTGAAAAGACAATTCCTCTATAAATTTTTTTTTTAACTTTGTCAAAAATCTTTTCTATGTGGCGCTACATTTTGTTTTTTTCTTCTAGTCCATCAGTCTGTGTGTCTGTTTCTTTGCTAATATCATACAGTCTTCATTACTATAGCTGTTTAGTAACTTTTAAAATTAGGTAGAATTATTTCTCCCATTTAAAAGAAAACAAACAAATGGTGTTTTAGCTATTCTAGTTCTTTGTTTTTCCATATATGTTTCAGAATAACCTTATTACTATGTAAAAATATCTTGCTAGGATTTTGATAGGAATTACTTAAACCTGTACATCTTTGGGGGGAGAATTGAGATCGCTACTCTTCACCCGTGTTGAACCGTGTTGAAGATTACAATCCGTGAATGAGGGGGTATCTCTTTAGTTTTTCTTTGATTTCTTTCATCAGCGTGTTTTTAGATCTTAGTATGCAAATCCTGTTACGTTAATTTATACCTAAGTATTTGAATTTTTTAAGAGATTTTAAATAATATTATATATTAAATTGGTGTTAAAACCAGTCTTTAAACGTTTGTTAGAATTCCTTTCCATGAAACCATCTGGGCCTGGAGATTTCTTTTTAGAGAGTTTTAAAAGTATTAATTAAGTTTATTCATTAGTTACAGGGCTATTTGTAGTATCTACTTCATCTTGGGTGAGTTGTGATAGCTGGTATTGTTCAAGGAATTGGTTTATTTCATCTAAGTTGTCAAATGAATTCACACAGTGTTGTTTGTAGTATTTCCTTATTATCCTTGTAGTGTCTACAATAGCTATGGTTTTATCTTCTATTTCATTTGTAATGTTAATTTTTGTTTTCTTTCTCTAATCTTTGCCAGTCTTGGTACAGGATTGCCAATTTTGAATGCTCTTTTCAAAGAACCAGCTTTTTGTTTCATTGATTTTCAGTTTTATAGGTTTTTGCTTTCTCTGGTTTCTGGTGCCCCTGCCCCATCCCCAGCGGAAGAGACTTGAGCCCAGGAAAGAGCGAGGCGCGGGGGGCAGGGCAGCTCCTCTGGGCAGCGCGCGGCCGGCAGGTGGCGGCGGGTGGCCCACGTCGTCTAGAGGGGGCGCTCGGACCGGCCCGGATCCGGGTCTTTCTGGCCGCAGGCTGCGCGGCGAGAGGGGCCTGAGGAGGCTAGGGGGTGGTTCAGTCGGGACCTGGTGGCTTGTCCTGCAGGAGCGCCTGGCTCTGCCGGAGCTCTGGGTGCTTGACAGGCGCTATTTTGCTGAAACCTAATAGGCGCTGTCAGGAAGAAGGCGCTGAGGAGGCTGACACTCCATCGCCCCCGCGATGGGGACAGTGTGCATCCCTCCACCTATGGGGAGGCCTGGAGACTCTTAAACACTTGCGTTTAAGGAACGCTGGCTGGGGTTGGGGAGACTCTCTGAAAACGTTTGCGTTGACCATTAGCATCCCCTACCTTTCTTGGCTAGGGAGACCAGATGCCCAGTCTGCCCTCCACCCCTGCCGTAGTGGCCTGAGCGCGCTCGTGCCTCAGTTTGCCTGGGTGGTGCAGTTGCGCAGGGCGGGCCCGGGCCTGGCACTGCAGGGCCTTGCTTAGCAGGAGAACTCAGGCTGCTATCCACATGTAAATAGACGAGAGGAAAGTTTCCCAGACCTTTTGGAGTTTAAACAGCTCTTATATAAAATGGCATTTTGATGAGCTGAGCATAAATGAATTGGAAACAGATAATATTTCCCAAGGGTTTATAAACCGAGGACGAAAGTGCTTGGCAAACGGTCTTAGGGGTTGGGCCAACAGTTGGAAAAATGATTTGAGATTTTGTGATGAACCCAAACGACCACCAGCTTCTCCCTGCTCAGCTGCTTCAGAGAGCCAGAGAGGGAGGGGCCTTTGGCAGGAGGGAGGCTGATTCCTCTCCCCTGGAATGGGGAGAGCCACAGTGAAACCTCAGTCACCTCTATGGGCTTTCCACCTGAGCAGAGTTTGCTTGCCAGCATCCATCTATCCATCCATATGCCCATTCATCTGTCTGTCTATCCATTCATCTATCCAGCACTTATTAAGGTTTGAAAGGACAGAAGCTAATAAGGCTCAGCTCTTGCCTTTGCAGAGCTCAGTGCCCTGGTGGGAGAACCTTATAAACAAAGCTTTGAGACAGGCAGGGTGCTACAGAATCCTGGGGAAAAGTGGCACCCCTGTGTGACTGTGTGGGTGACAAGCTTGCAAAGCCTTTCAGTATTCCCCCAGCAGGGTGTTCAGATGCCTTTAAGTTGATCTAGAGCAGGGGTCTTCAAACTGCGGCCCGCGGGCCACATGAGGTGGTGTGATTGTATTTGTTCTCGTTTTGTTTTTTTACTTCAAAATAAGATATGTGCAGTGTGCATAGGAATTTGTTCATAGTTTTTTTTTAAACTATAGTTTAAAAAACGGTCCAACGGTCCGCCCCTCCAACGGTCTGAGGGACAGTGAATTGGCCCCCTGTTTAAAAAGTTTGAGGACGCCTGATCTAGAGACTCCTCCAAAATGACATGTTATCCAGGACTGAAAGTGAAAGAAGGGGCCTATCCTGACCCAGCCTAAAGCTGCTCCAACCTACTGCAGGACGGCAGAGTTTAGACCTTACTGCAAGGGGATACTTATCATTGCTAAGGGAGAAAGCCCTTTTTCTAAACATTGCCCTAGGACCACTGCTTTATCCCATGTAGGCCCTACCCCAACCCTGTGGGGTAGCTGCTCCTGTTCCCCCTCAGGAAATGGAGGCAAACAGTGAGAGGACTCAGCTTGGGCTCATCTCTGGGTCCAGTGACTCCCATGCTAGCAGATGGAGCTTCTCCCCAGCAGATGGGAGCAGAGCCAGGGTCACACATATTGCTACAAAGTCCAGTATCTGTCACTGAGCTGGGGGTTTGGTGTTTGAGCTTAACCTGAAAGAGAAGTTGCCAAGAGGGCAAGGCTGTGAGTTGCAGGGCTATGCAGGCACAGAGAGGACTCTCAGAGAGCCTGGTTCTTCTTGATGCAGGCGACAGAGTCTTAGAAGAGATTTGGAGGCCGTAAGACCTGACTTCTGATTACACTGATCCCATCTTGTCCCAAAGGGAAATTTTTTTATAACATAGGGTCTTTTCTTTCTTGAATGCAATTATGTTTTGGGTCAATGGCATACATATAAATGTTGGGGGAACCTACTAAAAATATTCAGCCTTCTTTTCCTCACCTAGCCCTTCAACTCACTATCCTGAGAAGCCCCTGGACAATGTGTCCTGCTGGCTTGGTGAGGGGATTCTTTGAATGACATCTGCACCCTGGCTTGCTTCTAAAGATAGAATTACGACCAACACGACAGCCACAAACGCAGACTGGAGCCAAGGACAATACCTGGAAAACAACACTGTTTGTACCCTGATTGCCCAGACTGGAGAGTGGCTCTTGGAAAAGTTCCAAACAAATCAAAGTATGGTCTTCTTTTGATGTTTTTGGTGGTTGCATTCCTATGAAATCCAGTGTATTTTAAGCCAGGGAAAAAAAGTACACATGTTTACATGTGAAACAGAGTTAGGTTCTAGGCTCAGGTAGTTGTGAATGGATTTTCACCTTCATGGATGTCAATGAGGATGCTTGAAAATCAGTTGGATGTGGATTGATTCTTTGTCGTGAAGGATTGGCCTGAGCTCTTACTGTATCAGCCAAGTTCTGTCAGTGTCATTTCCCCATCATGGTGACAATGAAAAGGCCCCACTAGTTTTCTGAGTATCCCTGAGAGGGTCTTGCCTCTGCTCCCTTGCCTGCCCCATAGAACCCACTCTCATGAATGAAATGTTTTGGAAAGCGTTAAGAAGGCACTCATTGTGGCCTGTGTTTGGTAAAGGCATGCTTCTCTTTTTCTCTGAGAACACATGACCAGCTAGAATTCTGAAACTTTCTGAGCCTCATCAAAAATGAGCCCTTAGAAATACAACATATTACAGTGATTTTCCTTGGACAGGTGATTTTTTTTTCTTATGCTGCTTGAAATGAGAAAATGGCTGTTGTATTCTTAAATAATCACTATTAAAAACACCCTCTTAGACTGGGCCACAGGGAATCCTGCCTGTAATCCTGGCACTGTGGAAGGCCATGGTGGGAGGATTGCTTGTGCTCGGGAGTTCAAGACCAGCCTGAGCGAGAGTGAGACCTAGTCGCTACCAAAAATAGAAAAAATTAGCCAGATGGGGTGGTGGGTGCCTGTAGTCCCAGCTACTTGGGAGGCTGAGGCAGGAGGATCGCTTAGGCTGAGGAGTTTGAGGTTGCTGTGAGCTAGGCTGATGCCATGGCACTCTAGCCTGGGTAACAGAGTGAGACTGCTAACCCAAAGAAAAATACTCTTTTAAAAAATTGTTTCTTTAGAAGGTCAGCTGGTATTAACCCTGGCAAAGGTACTGGTAGCATTAATTTTATGAATGTTGCCAGTTTATAGATAGGGGTATGGAGTATCATGTGCTTTACGAGGAGCCCCAGTCACCATGTAGACAACAGGCAAAATTGGGTTTTCAGTACCCTTGGTGCACCCACTGTGGTCAACAAGCTCCTGAATGTAGCTTCTGGCAGATGCCTCTCTCCCCCAGATTTGCATTAGGGCTTGAGCTGCAACATGAGAAATCTGCCCAGGCTCCTTTGGTGGGTGTTGTTCCGAGAACCCTGAGGCATTTGGGAGTGAGATGGGGTCAGGGGGCCCTGTGCTTGGCCAGGCTGGGTGTCCAGACATGTTGCTGGTGGCTGGTGGCCCCAGCAGGGGCAGGGGCAAAACCAGGAGGCATTTAGCGTCCATCTTGCCATTCTCAATTTCATTCATGAAAGGAGCCCCAGTCAAGAATCCATATGGCTCTGAGAGTTGACCCTTTCCCATGTCAGGAAGTTTGTTCGCGTAATAAATTTAGATATGTTGCTCATGTACATGGCATAGTGATAAGAGCCACAGAAAAGGGCAGCGCCTGTGGCTCAAAGGAGTAGGGCGCCGGCCCCATATGCCCGAGGTGGCGGGTTCAAACCCAGCCCCGGCCAAAAACTGCAAAAAAAAAAAAAAAGAGCCACAGAAAATAAGAAAGAACTGGGAAGCTGGTTCCTCATGGGGAAGAAAACTTAGAATGACGGACAAGGTCTCCTTGTGACACATCAGCAGCCGGCTGCGCTTTGGGAGCTGACCCCCTGGTTAGTAATAGCTGTGTGTACAGGGCCAGGCAAGGTTACCAGAATGTTTCATATGGAGGCAGCCATCATGCAAACCCAATGCAGGGCAGGGAGTGAGAGTTTGGATAGGGAGGGATACTCTGTCTCTCTTTGTCCTTCATTGGATACCAATTCCACGCCAGGTGCTTCACCTACAACCCCATGAAGGCAGTACTTACTGTCCCTTGGTCACAGAGAAGGCATGCAGGTGTCAGAGGGCAGGAATCTAACCAGCTCACTGACCTGGGTCAGCTGGAGACTCACCTCTCAGTCACCAGCTTCAGGCCTGCAGAGCAGGGTATGGGAGCAATTTTATGAAATCATTGCCTGAGTGAAGAGAGTGCTGTAGTTTGGCTAGATGTCTTAGTTTGGGCTGTTAGAATAAAAATACCACAGACTGAGTAATTTATGAATAATAGAAATTTATTTCTCACAGTTTTAGAGACTGGGAAGTCCAAGATCAAGCTGCTGGCAGGTTTTGTGTTGGGTGCCACCCACATTCCAGGCCACAGACACAGCCTCAGCACTGGAGAATCTCCCACACATGGACACATGGATCCTCTCCCTCTCACCACGAAAAGCCAGCCCCTTCTAGCTCACCTGCTCCACTTAGGCTCCCCCAGGAGAGTAAACAGTGGGGGCCTGTTCCTCATAGATGGTGCAGCCAAGGTGCCCTCACAGGTAGAGGGCGGAAGTGGAGGGCACCTCTCTGAGGCCTCTTTTGTAGGAGTATTAATCTCGTCTGTCAGAGTGGAGCCCTCAGGGCCTACTCACCTCCCAAGGGCCCCACCTCTTATACCAACACCTCAGGGCTTAAGTTCCAACATATGAATTTTGGAGGGGCACACATCCTAATCAATACTAGCCTAGACCTACTCCATTAACAAGGCTTGGCCTGGGCAGGGAGAGAGGTGGAGTTGTACCGGGGCAGACAGTGACATGCTGTTCCATCTTCACCTTGGCTTCAGTGCATTTTCCAGAGAAAAATGATTTGGGTTTACACCAATCCTCCTTAAACTTGAATGTGCACGTCAAGTATCTGGAATCTTACGAAAGGAAAGATTTTGATTGAGCAGGTCTAGCACAGGGCCCAAGATTCTGCATTCGGAGATTCTCCTGAGGTGCTCTGCTGTTCTGACCACAGCAATAATTGGTAAGAGAATATATTACTAGGCCCCTGCTCAAACAGGTTTCAAAGTAGGCTAGGTTTTATTTGGCTTCTGAAATTTTGCCAATTTGGCCACAGAATAGATTGTCAGCTCCAAAATAAGTTCCATTTTCTAGCATGTTGAAATAATTAGAAGTAAGGGACCTTTTCCTGCTCTTTTTGAATAAAAAAGACAGCAAGGCATAGGAACAGGGCTAAGCCACTGTGGGAGGTGGAATTCTGAGATGGCTCCCAAGATCCCTGTCCCCTGGTGAATACACTCCTTCTCCCAGCTGTTCAATCAAATAGGAGTCTAGCTGCTGCTGTGAAGAGATTCTGCAGGTGTAATTAAGGTGCCTCGTAAGTTGCCTTTAAGGAAAAGAGATTCTCCTGGGGGAGCCTAAGTGGAGCAGGTGAGCTAGAAGGGGCTGGCTTTTCGTGGTGAGAGGGAGAGGATCATGTGTCCATGTGTGGGAGATTCTCCAGTGTTGAGGCTGTGTCTGTGGCCTGGAATGTGGGTGGCACCCAACAAGGAGACTTCAGTTTCCCTGTGTCCTGTAAGGACTTCAGCCCTACAATTCATTCATCCAACAAAGCAAATGAGCTTGGCAAGACTCTTCCCTTGGGCCTCTGGAAAGGAACGCTGCTCAGCCAATACTTTGATTTCGCTCTTGTGAGACTCCGAACGTGGAGAACCTAGGCACACCATACCTAGGCTTCCGAACTAATGAATTGTAAGTAACAAACAAGCGCTGTCTTATACTGTTATAATATTAAACTAAAACAGCCACAGGGAGAACTTTATGACTTAGGAGCACATGTGGATCTGCAGCCCTGTGCGGATAGGATAGCAGAGTTCATCTTCTGTGTTGACCCAATGAGTCAGCATTGTCAAGATTGACTGCTTGGATCTGAAGAAGTTTTTGCATGTCAAATTTGGTTTCTTCCTTTTTCCCTACTAAAAAACCTTCAAGGTTATAAAAAATGTGGCTATACTATATTTATGCATATCTATGTGGTACATGCGAAATTTTGTTACATGCATGGAATGTGTAATGATCACGTCAGGGTATTTAGGGTATTCATCACCTTAGTACTTATCATTTCTACATGTTGGGTACATTTTGAAAAACACAATACATTGTTGCTAACTGTGGTCACTCTATTCTGCTGTCACACATTAGAACAGCAGTTCTCAATCTGTGAGTTGTGACCCACAGGAACTGTATTAAAGGGTTGCGGCATTAGGAGAGTTGAGAACCACTGCATTAGAACATCTTTTTGTCTACCTGTGTCTTTGTTCCCATTAAACAACTTCTCTTCATCCTCTCCACCACCCGTACACACTTTCCAGTCTCTGCTTCCTATCACTTCACTTCCCACCACCCCGTCATCAACTTTTGTAGCTCCCACATATGAGCTACATATGTGATCTGTTTTTCTGTGTTTGGCTTTTTTCACATAACACAATGACCTGCACTTCCATCCGTGTTGCTGCAAATGACACGATTTCATTCTTTGTTATAGCTGAACAGTATTCCATTGTATATTTTATGAGGTCTGGCTGTGCTTGCGTTGGCAGCACTGTACAAACAACTCAGTAAAACTTCCTTTCCTTGGTATATCGGTGTCTCACAGCTGTGTTTGTGTCAGTGTGTGGCAGTATCTTGCTGAGCAGTGTTCCTTATTGTTGTTAAGTGTTTTTGTGTGCTGTCATGGGAATATTGGAGCTTGAATTAGAGCAATGAATAAACATTTATAAATTTCTTTTTAAATTTGGCAAGAGTGGAAGTGAAATCAGGGATGTGTTGTTAGTCCTTGTTTATGGAGATAATGCCATGAAAAAAACAGCAGTGGGCAAATGGATTAAACGTCTTTCTGAGGGGAGAGAAAATGTCACTGATGAAGAGAGGACAGGGTGGTCAGTAGCCAGGAGACTGATTAAAACAGTGTAAAAATTTGTCAAATTGTGTGTCAAAATTGTCAGCTGACTGAGAAGCACAGCAGACCAAGTAAACAACGATAGAGAAACAGGAAAATCTTAACTGAAAATCTTGGCATGAGAAAGGTGTGACTTTTGCATCATGACAATGTACTAGCTCACAGGGCACTGTCTGTGAGGGAGATTTTAGCCAGTAAACAATAACTGTATTAGAACATCCTCCCTACTCACTTGATCTGGCCTGTAATGACTTTTTTTTTTTTAAACCCAAAGACAAAGGAAATATTGAAAGGAAGACATTTTGCTGACATTCAGGACATCAAGGGTAATATGACCACAGCTGTGATGGTAATATGACCACAGCTCTGACGAGGCATTGGCTTGGGAACATGGCTTCCCCATGGGAGTACTTTGAAGGTGACAGTGGTGATATTGAGCAATGAAGTATGTAGCATTTTTCTTGGATGAGTTCATGAACTTAATTATCAGACCTTTGTATACCACATTTTCTTTATCCATTCATCTGCTGATGGGCACTTAGGTCGATTCAATCACTGTTATTATAAATATTGCTGCAGGCCCAATGGCTCACACCTATAAACCTAGGACTCTGAGAGGCTGAGGCGAGAGGATCGCTTGAGATCAGAAGTTGGAGTCCAGCCTGAGCAAGAGTGAGACCGTGTCTCTACTGAAAGTAGAAAAATTAGCTGGGTGTCATGGTGAACGCCTGAAGCCTTACCTACTCTGGAGTCTGAGGCAGGAGGATCTCTTGAGCCCAGGAGTTGGAGGTTGCAGTGAGCTATTAAGACGGCACTTGTATTCTAGCCTGGGCAACAGAACCAGACACTCACTTTAAAAAAATTGCTGCCGTAGACATGTGACTGCATGTATCTCTTTGATATATTGATTTCTTTTCCTTTGGATAAATGCTCAGTTGTGAGATTGCTGGGTTGCATGGTAGTTCTATGTTTTGTTTTTTGAGAAATCTCCATAATGTTTCCCATGGTGGGTGTATTAATTTACATTCCCACCAATAGTATGAGAGAGTTCCCTTTTCTCCACATCCTCACTAACATCTGTGATTTCTTTTTTGTCTTTTTAACAATAGCCATTTTAATTAAATACAATATTATCTCATTGTGGTTTTGATTTGCATTTCCCCAACTCCTAGTGATGCTCAGCATTTTTTCATATATCTGTTGGTCATTTTTATGTCCTCTTTTGAAAAATGTCTATTCATGTCCTTTGCTCATTTTTAATGAGATTTTTAGTCTTTTGGGTCTTTTTTTTTTTTTTTTTACTGTTGAGTTGTTTGAATTCCTTGTATATCCTGAATATTAGTTCCCCATCAAATGAGTAGTTTGCAAATATTTTCTTCCATTCAAGAGATTGTCGATATTGTATATTAAGGTAAGAACTATTGTTCCTTAAAGTAATTGTGCCGGGTAAGGACAATGGTAGTATTTCCAGTATGATATTTATGTTTTTCTAATTAGTCCAGTAGTAAAAGTAGGGTTTGAGAATATTTGGTTAACCACTTTATGCTCAGCAAGGGAATTAGGGATTGGGGTAGAAGCCTGGCTGAAGCCAGGTCAGAATGTTGTCAAATGTTGCAATCTTGAGTTTCCTTTTGGTTAAATGTTATTTAGTTTCTAAAGGAGATCTCAGTTGCTTTGCTAAGAGGTGCAAGACTGTGGTGCCACAGATGTGACTAAGGTGTTCCATTCTGCTGCTGTCTCATCTGGAGACAGGATATGTCCCAGTGGATGCTGCCACCAAAAAACCTGTCATCAAATCTCCATGAATGGGCACAGCGGTACTCATTTCAACAGTAGCTGTGATTTTTAAAATGATGATGCGAGCCTGTGGTTTTTGATCTTAGTGTCCTTTTCACTTAATCTCTTCTTGACTGTGAGCACTTTCCTTTTTAACTGAGTAGTGCCGTCGTGGATTTTACAAAGCATCAGTTATTTTGGCAATTTCGTTCACCGATTGATTTATCTGACAAATATTTATTGAGCAGATATGTTGTTCCAGGACCCATTAGAGGCCAGGGACCCAGCACTAAATCAAACAGACAAAGGTCACTAGTCTCATGGACTGACAGCTAACATTAAACCCAAAGTTTGTTTTTTGTTTTGTAATTGTATTTACACCTTTTTTCTTATCTGAATGTTAACATTCCGCAGCTGCATTCTGGAATAGTGAGAAGTGAATGGCTTTGAGCCTGGCAGACACAGGCTGGAATCGCCTGCTGCTGCCAACCTGAATTCTCCTGGGGGTGGCGTGGGGTTGCTGCTGCTTGCCTGGCCATGAAGGCTGCTGGGTGCCTGATCCTTGAGAACCACTGGGTGAATTACCCATTTTGCATGAATAACGCATGACTGTTTCTCATTCTGAAATCAACAAATGTGGTGCACGTGAATCACATTGTTTTTGGCTTATCAACTACCTAAAAGAATCACTGCATTTCCCAAGGCAACAGTGCCCTGTTACTCTCTCCTCCTGTTTCTTTAAAAAAAAAAAAGGGCATTCAGGGCTGCTCCCTCCCCTGACTCAGCATCCTTAGATGAAAGGGAAACACAAGCTTCTCCTGGGCTCTTGCAAATGAGCCCTGACTACTGAGAAGAGAAGAGAAAGGCCTGGATGGGGGATGGGCAGTGCAGTTCTGGCAGCTGAGCCCCCACCAACAAGGTGACGCTTCTGTTTGTCTCTGTTTCAGCACACATGGACTATTACAGATTTTCTTGCCTTTATAGAGCTGCATTGTGGACAGGTTGGGATTTTCGCATTTTCTGATTTAACATCAGGACAGGTGTATATTTTTAAAGCAATAACAATGTGGGTCTTCTAGCTGTGATTACTATACACAGCTGAAAACATTTCTTCCTGAATAGCTGGAGCTCTGTCAGTGAAGGCCCCTGGTCTGTGGAAAACTTTCTGTAACCTTGAACTGGCTTGGCTAAATTTGCTGCCAGGATGACATCTCCCACGGGCAGTTTTTCAGGCCCCTTGTTCTGTGTGATTAACTAGGGTTAACTAGTTCCTATTCCGTGTCAAACTGATGTGAATGGGAAATAGGTTAAGTCTTATTTCCACAATAGTCACTCCGTTCACTTTGAATTCATAGGTCTTTTTTTTTTTTTAAACATTTTTCCAAAGGTAAAAGCCCACTTTGCATGAAAATCAGCAAAACAACAAGCAGGAGGTAAAAATCTCATGTAATCCCCTCAGCAATCCCCTTTGCATTCTCAGCAGTTTAGGTTGAGTTAATCCTCTTGCCATTTTCCACCTTTTCCCCTATCCCTTCAAATCAAGGGTTCTTCACTGGTTTCTCATTTGAAAGTCTCCTGAATACATCTGTGATCTCTCTTGGGATGTTTTTGTCACTGACAGGGAGGAGAGTGAGCCCTGGGGTTTCCCTTGGAGATAAGCTTTGGGCCAAGGCCATGTGGAATCCACCCCCAAACCTCAGGGAAGGCAGGTCTTGTTTAAAAAAAAAGTGGGAGTGGGGGCATTCATGGTAGCTTCCAAGGACAGAATAAGGGGGCTTCTGAAGACAGGCCCATAGTAGGTGTACACGTCAGGGCCGCCATGAGGCAAGCCCTGACCTAAGTCCCGGATTCCCTGACAGGTGTCCCATCTGCAGAGAGCAGAGTGAAGTGTGAAGTGGGCCAGCACCCAGGCGAGCTCCTGTGTGGGCTTTGGCTGGCTGTGACGGTGCCCAGGCAGGTGGTGTTAGCCATTCTTGTATGGCACCTTTGTGCCTGGTGGGGCACAGACACCTGATCAGTGGTTACTTAATGAATGAATGTCTGGTGGTTTTAAATAACAATAATTCCTGGTACTATAAGGAATGACCCTGTTCTTGAAAATCTCTAGACCACCAAGCCCTGCCTGCGTCCCTGACTACTAAATCCTTCCTCTGAGCCCTTCCATTCACCAGCAGTCTGGCTTTCCGTGGTTTGTCATACATGGCTGCCTATGCCTGTGTGCGGTTTGGTGCCCACAGTGTGCTCCCATGGGCCATGGTACTGCAATGGTCAGTGTGGCTGAAGCCCAAGTCACCTGTAAGACCAAGGGCCAAATTTCTGGAAGGTGTTTCAGTGAGCCCACATCTTTGGCTCTGAGGGATATATCTTTCCACGACTTACCTAAGCTCTTGTTTCATCTTCTGTGACTCCTGGTTTAAAACATCTTTATTGTGGAAAACTAAAGAAATACCCTGGCTCAGCGCCTGTGGCTCAAGTGGCTAAGACTCCAGCCACATACATCTGAGCTGGTGGGTTCGAATCCAGCCTGGGCTCACCAAACAGCAATGACAGCTGCAACCAAAAAATAGGCCGGGTGATGTGGCGGGCGCCTGTAGTCCCAGCTACTTGGGAGGCAGAGGCAGGAGAATCATGTGAGCCCAGGAGTTGGAGGTTGCTGTGAGCTGTGATGCCACAGCACTCTACCTGGGGTGACAGCGTGAGGTTCTGTTTCAAAAAAAAGAAAGAAAGAAAAAGAAAAGAAAAGAAATATCCTGAAGCACAGACAATATACCAAGACCTGTGTTCACACCAGCCAGATTTGGAAATTAGTACTGTCTCATCATTTTTGCTTTGTGTCTTTGAGTGCCAGAAATAGGTATTGCCTGGCTCTCCTACTACCCTAGGTGCTACCCTGCCCCAGAGGGCAGCCCTCTCATGCCTGGCATGTGTCCTCCTAACCCATTTCATACTCTTGTATGTGCAGTTCACACACACAGAAAAAGTAGAACATTTCTACTTGTTATACAGTACTTACGGTTATCACTTTGCTTATTTTCCTTTCATCCTCTTTGCTGAGGTATTTTATACAAGCCCTAGTCACCCTGACAGCTGTCTGTATACAGTGCTAAAATGCGTGGACTTTTCTTTTTTTTTGAGACAGGGTCTCACTATGTCACCCTCCGTAGAGTGCTATGGCGTCACAGCTCACAGCAACCTCAAACTCTTTTGGGCTTAAGTGATTCTCTTGCCTCAGCCTCCCAAGTAGCTGGGAACCCACCAGCTCTGGTGTATGTGGCTAGTGCCCCTGGCGGCTGAGCTACAGGCCCAGAGCCATTTTTTTTTTTTTTTAAATAACCACACAACTATTATCAAGTGTAACAAAATTAGTGACACTTCCTTATTGCCTAATACCCCACTGCATGGTCAGATTTCCCTGATTGTCTCAAAAACGTCTTCTGAAGTTGGCCTGTTTGAATCAGAACGCAAGTATTCCATATGGAGCATTCCTCCCTCCACCACTTTATTTTCATGCCATGAAAGTGAAGAAGCCAGGCCCTTTGGAGAATAGCCCCCATTCTTGGGTCTCCTTTTGCTTTCTTGGGGTGTCACAAAAGGTGACCTTGTGTTGCTTTATTTCCAACAAATAGATGTTTATCTAAAAGTTAAACTAGAAGTAGGTTTTATGGCAGGAAATTTCATAGATAGATAGGTTTTATTTGCTTATTTTATATCATCCTTGTCATGTGGCTCTTCCTCCAGTTTGATCTAGCTGGTTCTCTTGCACTGCTGACCAGGCCATGTTCTGCTTCTCCATTCTGCCTTAGCCCATTTGGGCAGCTATAAGGGAAGACTGTAGGGCTGGGTGGCTTATAAACAACAGAAATGTGTTCTTCATAATTCTGGAGGCTGGGAAGTCCAAGCTGCTGGAAGATTTGATGTCTGGTGAAAACTCTGTGCTGTGCCTTCAACACTTCCACAATGATTTTCTGCTCCTTGATACAGTAAGCATGCTTAATCCTGTCATAGACACACATTTAGCACACCTGGGGCACCATAGGCCTGCTGACATGTTTTACAATCTCATAAGAATTTTTGTCTCACAACATGAACTCCTAGGCATCTGCTTGGGGACATGGCACTTGCATTTTGTGGTGTTTTTTCAACCTTGTTGGTATAAAGGTAAACAATTCTATTATCAGGAGTTTAGGACAGCCTCGTTTTGTTAGAGGCTGCCTTATAGGAAAGCCTATGATGATATGTCAAATGCCAGACACTGTCCCTGAAAGAGTACAATGGATAAGTTTAAAGTTTCACTTTCAAATAAAATATGCTCCTAACAAAGTTAATCAGTGAATATAGCTTAACTGATAATGTAAAAATCATCCTAAAACTTACTCTTGCTGTAATAGTGGTTAATAATTTATCAACTGTCCTTCCAGATTTTTTTCTCTTTGTACACAAACCATGCCAATGTATGAGAATTCTATTTAACACAACAGGTAGCCCCAATATGCATCTTTTTCTATGGCTAGTTAAAAAAAATCTTTTAAAAACTGTTTAAAAAATGTTACATGGACATTTCCCCACATCAGTGTGCTCAGATATAAATACTTTCTTTTAAGGGATGGGTAGCATATGATTATTCAGGAAAGAGTGAATTAAATATTCTTTTGCTGAAAGGCATTTAAGGTATTTTTCTTTCTTTCTTTTTTTTCCTTTTTGCAATTTTTGCTGGGTCTGGGTTTGAACCCTCCAACTCCGGTATATGGAGCCAACACCCTACTCCTTTGAGCCACAGGCACTGCCCGGTATTTTTCTTTTTTTAAACAAACGATGTCACTGATGTTTCTTTATACCTATATCTTCAAGTCCTTAAGGAAGTATGTCTTTAGCCTAGCTTCCTAGGAGTGAGATGGCTGAGTAAGTAACAAGATATTTCAGGTTTTAATTAAATACTGCCCAACTGTCCTCCAAAGAAAACTATGCTAAAGTTATCCTAAATCATGTGCTCACACACAGTGCACCTGAAATGGGCTTGACTTTCACTGTCATAATTTTAGAAGAAAAACACAACTATCTAGCCTCAACAAGAAGCAGCCTGGAGGTTTAGGACACAGGAAACAAACAGGGAAAGGGGGGGGCCTGCTGGATAGATCTGCCTTCAGATGGGTTCTATTCAGCCAGTTTTATTTATTTATGGAGATGGGGATCTTGCTCTGTCACCCAGGCTGGAGTGCAGTGGCACGATCATGGCTCACTGCCATCTGAAATTCTTGGGTTCAAGGAATCCTGATGCCTCAGCCTGCTGAGTAGCTAGGCTGAGGCACTAGGACTATAGAACTGGCTAATTTTATTTTATTTTTATTTTTTATAGGGACAAGGTCTTGCCATGTTGCCCAGGCTGGTCTTGGACTCTCAAACTCAAGTGATCCTCCTGCTTTGGGCTCCCCAAGTGCTGGGTTTACAGGTATGAGCCACTGTGTTTGGCCATAGTGTTTAAATATATCTTTTAAATCAGTTGTTAAAGCTTTGAAAGAAGAGCCTTTAAATTTGGATTTTCTGTCTCTCTTAGAAAATTGCAAGTGGGCAGGAGGTAAGCGGCTGTCCCTTGTACAGTGGCTTGGGTGGGTCTGTGGCTACTGGGCCTCTGTTTTTGTCTCTGTAGCCAGTGGCCCCTGCATGCATCAGAGTTTGTGGCCTCTCTTGGAGCATACCCAAAATGTTTTCAGGGTAGTCGGGGGAGAATGACATAATTAGCATAGATGTACTACTGGTAGGTTTTTATTTTTATCTTGATCTTTATTTTTTATCTTAGACTTTTTATACCATTGTGGAATGAAATAGAACTTCAAGATTTTTTGTAATTTACAGATTTTATTTCATGTGGTCTGAGTTTCATGTTTTTTACTGTACTCATATGCCTCTGCCCCTTCCTTCCCCAGTGGAATGTCTAATGGGTCTCAGAATATGATGTTATGTCATGACTTCAAAAAGCAAAGAAAGCTCCCGAACGTTAAACACCGCTTCACAAATGAGTCTGCAGAGAAGAGAATGGTACCTTCAAGCCCAGGCAGAGTAATTCTCATCCTACAGCTAACCTAGGGCCAGCAATGAAGACCAGAGAGGTGAGCCACTCCGACAGGCAGGTGGTTCCCTCTGTTTGTAGCAGGTTTGAGAGTGATGCTTTGGAGAAGAGGGGCGACCCACCTGCCCTCTTCATGGCCAGTATCACCTCTACTTCTGTCTTAGCCAAGTTTCTCCCCATTCTCTGTCTTGCAGAGATCATTCGCTCCTTTCTAAGTGCCTCTTTTCCAAAGGGTAGGTTGGCTGTCAGCTCCCAAGGGCAGGGTTGGAGGCTGGGGCTAGTGTCTATGCATAAGGCCACACAGTTGAAATGTACACGTGGCTTGGGATCTCTAGGTTCAACATGGTTAGTTTATAGGTCACTGTCTAGTTTAGACTCATCTACGAATGTGAAGGACCCATTCCATGACCTGGCCCATGGTTGGTTCTGTGCAATTGAAATAGAAGTTACATTTAAAGAAATAAAACCGTCAAGCTTTACTTAAAATTATTAATATGTATAATTTTTTTAAAAAATAGATTCTGGGTATGCTGCCTTAGTTAGCTGTTGCATTAAGTTGTACTGATGCATAGATGTTTGACTTTGAGGGTATGAAAAGGTCAGAGAAAGCTACTCCATAGGTCTGCTGGCTACCTTTGAAAAATGCTGAGTTTCGGCTCAGTGCCTGTAGCTCAGGGGCTAGGGCACCAGCCACATACACCAGAGCTAGCAGGTTCGAATCCAGCCTGGGCCTGCCAAACAACAACAACTACAACCAAAAAATGGCTGGGTGTTGTGGTCGGCGCCTGTAGTCCCAGCTACTTGGGAGGCTGAGGCAAGAGAATCGCTTAAGCCCAAGAGTTTGAGGTTGCCGTGAGCTGTAACACCACGGCACTCTACCCAGGGAGAGAACTTGAGACTCTGTCTCAAAAAAAAAAAAAATAATGCTGAGTTTCAGCGCAGTGTCTGGCCTGCAGGGTCAGCTCCATACACCCGGTCTGCATGGTCACTGCACTGTGATGGCGACTGTCACATCCTACCTTGCAGGCTGGCCTCTCTGGAGCTCTATCTGGGGAGGGATTTGTGAATCAGGGCTGAATTCAGCCAAAGTTTATTTCCTGATTGCTCTGGGTTCATAGATAGCAGTGTCCTGCAAGCCACGGAGCATGTCCTGAGGGTTAGCTCAGGGACTTTCCATGCTGGAGGCAGACCTGGCCAGAGGGCCCTTTTGCAGCCCTGCGCTGACTGTCCTCCCAGAGAGGACCTGCCACTCATGCCCTCTCCTCTGGCCACAGCCTCGGAGCTGCAGGTGAGTGTTTTATTTTCTATACAGAGTCACAAAAATCCAATACATAGTATAAAAAGCTGGGCCTTAAACAGTGGGGAGCATCTGCCCTGGGTTACACCTGTTATGTGACTTAGTGGTTGCAGGTGACTTTGGGAAGAATAGATATGATTTTTGTTTATGCTCATGCTCCCTCATCAGGTATGCAGCTTAGACCAGGCCACTAAGAAAGGCAGTGTCACCAAAGAAGGCACAGGGATAGCAACAGTGTTGTCACACCTTGTGCTTGGTCCACTCCGTTCGTGCAAGTTGGGTCATGATGCTTAATTTTAGGTCAACCTGAGTAGGGCAATGGGGTGCCCAGAGTAAACATTGTTTCTTGGTATATCTGGAAGAGGGTTTGGATCATTAGTGTTGGAGAGCCTTATTGAGTAATTCTGTCCCCTGAAATTTTACCCCATGGGGAAAAAACATTTGCTCATTAGATATGAAATACATTGTTTTGTTAAAATCCGGCCCAGAAGTAGGTCTAAACCTTTTAAACAGGACCATTTCTGATGACAAATCATTTATTTACATGGCAATGATTTCTCTGCATAGCGACATCGGATGTGAAAACACTCCGAGGCCAGTGGTGGCATTTCCAGTATTTTGAATGCCAGATGAAATTTGCTTCCTTTTTTGGCTTTAAAGGGCAACTGGATGGGAGTAGCCATAGGAGTCGGGAAGTTGAGGTGGGAGAGGGATGTGCTTTTGCTCTCAGGTCTGCCTCTGGGCTGCGAGCTGATGTGCCTGTGGCAGCAGGTAGTTGCAGTGGGCACAGAGCCCAGGGCCAGCTGTGAGGCAGAGAGGACTGGGGCTGGGGGAATGTGGAATGGAATGTGTGCCTAGCTCAATGGGTGAAGCCTCCCAGCGCCAGCCAGTGTTGCCATGAGAACATGAGGGCCCACTGCTGCCAGATTTTCTCATTCTTTTCCCCAAGAGAAGCTGGAATCTGAATTTTTTAAAAATGCAAACACTTACTTTTTTAATGTTGACAACTACTTGGATTAAATGAACATATTTTGAAATAGTATCTGGCTCCCAGATAGCCACTTTGCCTTCTCTGTTCTAACCAATAAATGATTTCTAGTTTCTGATGTCTAAAGAAAACTTGTTTAGTGAAGAACCATTTCCCCCACTGGCAAACTTTTAGAATCAGTAAGGGAAAAGATCTGAGATGGTTCTGGTGGACTGGGATGTTCAAGGGCTGGTTTCCAGGGTCAGGAAGCAGTTTGTGTTCAAACTGACCACTATCACGGGATAAGGGGACTGGATTTGAACCCTAACCTGTGCCTGCTGCAACACCCATTTATTATGTAAGAGATGAGCGAACTGAATTGGGTTGGAGATTTCAAAGTGAGTGAGTGTGTGTCTGTGTTTAATGCTCTCACTCAAAACTACTAAAAAAAACCCCAAACAAACAAAAAATGCAGAGGATGAAGCAGATGAGGACATGCTTCTGCAGTGGGGGAGGGGTTGCAGCCCATACCTCCTTCTCCTCCAGGATCTGGGTGGTTTGCCAACCCCTGGCGCGTCTTTTCCAAATCCTTCATGTTGAGTCTATTTTTCTTCCTGCTCCTCTTTAAGAGCCAAACTTTCAGGGACACAAATTTGGTCCAATGCCTTTAAAGAGAAGGACTTGGCCAGAGCAGATTCTCACTTAGAAAGTATAGTGGAAAATCCAGACCTCGCGGTAAATCATGCTCCAAAACATAAAGCATATATGTGTGTGTGTGTATATTTTTTTCTGGCTAGTTAGAACTTTTACTTCTAAGAAAAGGAATACAGCCTAAAGGAATCTTCAGGAACAGGAGATACTGTCTTGAAGGAGGCATGAGTCCAGGTACTGCTTGGCTCCCATTAGTCCCAATTTCAGTCTTTAGGATGTTGATGGAAAAAGCGAGATGGATTATGTCCTGCCAGTGCACGAGGCCTTTGGGAGTGATGGTCGTGTTCTGTCTAGATGCTGCTGCTGAGCGTTTGGCCTTCACGAAAGCAGCGACCACCAACAATGATGTGAAATCTGGAGACTCCACTCTGGAAGGATGGGAAGGATCAGTAGAGGGAGACAGCGTTTAGAGTGACTTAATGCAGTGTCCTGGGACAGAGTCCTCACAGATGTGTCACTCAGTGAACATGGAACTAATACAGTTCAAGCAAAGAGCCTCTGAACATCGTCACAGCGATGACAACAGCTCTCTCAAACTGAAAATGGACTCTTATTGAGCCTTCATAATGACACTTTGAATAAATAATTTGACAAATGTCACAGATGAGGAACCCAGGATCACAGAATAGCAGAAGTGGTGGAGATTGGAGCCCTGTGGCCCTGCTGTTACTCAGGCCACACCAAAAGCTGTCGATGTCCTGAAGAAGCCAGCATCTGTTATCCCACCAATACGTAGGATTTGTGGAGGGCCTTTGGTGTCCTGGTCCTTAGCACTGCCTGCAGACAGCTTGCTTCCTGAGGGATGACCACAGAGATGAGGTATGGCACAGAGGGCCCCCAGGTGTCTGCCAGCCCTTGGTTCCTAAGGCCACTCTGCAATTGCTGCTGGTTCTAGGAGGATCTGAGATTTGGAGAGGTTCCTGGCTTACCCTCTCGGTTTCACCTTCTCTGGGAGGTTCTGGGTGAGTCAGGAGCTGAGTATGGGGCTGTGAGCACCAATAGCAGCCTGACTATGGGGCTGCAGATCATGTGGGCAGCCTGGGTCTTCCAGTGCTAGACCTGGAGGAAGGGGAGTGAGGTGCAGGAAGAGAGCCTGGGTCCTGTGGGGGTCCTGGGACCTACATTCTGGCTGGGATGTGAGGAAAGAAGAGGCTTCCCCGGGGAGGCAGAGGGAAGCTGGAGGGCAGCAGGACTGGGCCCCGGGTGGATACCAGAAGTCCCATCCTGCAGCTGTGCCTATGGCTCAAAGCTGGTCCTGGTTTAAAGTTCAGACGTTGCTCTCAGGCCAAAAAACACATAATGGTTTTCACAAATGAAATAAAGCAAGGCTTAGATGTTATTACCCTCAAGAAGAGACGTTTGTCTCTCCCTCTGCGTCCTTTCTTCAGTCATCACCCTCCCCAAATTACAGTAAAAACCGCTTCAGTCCTGGGCTTTGCATGCACATTATGTGCACTGGTGGGAAGCGCAGTGCGAATCACATCCACCCGCGGCATCTGAGTCTCTGGCTCGGTGACTTTTTTTTTTTTTTTTGGCAGAATACAAGTCACAAACCAGAGAGCTCTAGAGTGGACCACAGCATGACTGAGTCGAGATGGGCCCTGGGGTCACCGCCTTGATTCCCTTATTTTGTGGAAGAGCCTTGGAAGTCTGGCAGAGTGGGGGCAAAGGCTAAGGCCATACTGCCAGCTTCTGGAGCAGACCAGCTGAAGGGTTGGGTGAGGGCCCTGGCTGGTCACCACAGGGCTGTTCAGTATGATGTCATCCTGGGAAAAACATCTGGCCTCTCTTAAACTCAGTTCTCCCAAGTGCAAAATGGGAGTAATGATGTCATCTACGCTAGCATTTTTGGTGAGGATTAAATGAGTAGAAACATGTTCAGTCCTTCTTATTCATTTAAATCATTAGTTACTTCTGTATATGAGTTTCTGATTAGTTAAACAAGTATTTACTGGGCCCACACTACACACCTAGTAATTAGGCCAAACTTAGGACAGATCACCAGCTTTAGCCTGACCTGCTGGAAAGCTGCAGCCTCCATCTGGAGGCAGTGATTGGAGAGGTGGCAGTGGTGTGACTCTGAGTGTTGATGCGGGGAGAATGGACTAGACCTCCAGGCTCAGGAGGTGCCAGGGAAGGAGGCTGGGAAGGAGTAAACCTCACTGCAGGAGAGCCAGAAAAAGGGGGCTGGGCATTAATGCAGGAGAGAGACGGATGGGAGAGGTGGTCAGGTATTTCCTGCTCCCTGACTTTGACTCCATTAACCTCATGAAGGAGAATCTTAGTAGGAAGGGGCCTTGGAGGGCAGTAACTGGAAAGAGAGATGGCTCCTGTCCCCTTGGGCCATTATTTCAAGATCCATTGGCCAGGGGGAGCCAGGCAGGGTGGGGCTTGCATTGAAGCTTATGCCCTAGACCAGAGATTTTCAACCCTTATGCCCTAAGAAGATCTTAGGTGTGCCTCAAAAATTGTTAAAGGTCATTCATTAAATTATTTTTGAAAGATGTTCAAGGCACAGTAAGTATATTCTTTTTTTCTTTTGAGATGGAGTCTTACTTTATTGCCACGGTAGAGTGCTATAGTGTCATAGCTCACAGCAACCACAAACTCTGGTGCTCAAGTGATTCTCTTGTCTCAGCCACCCAAGTATCTGGGACTACAGGCACCCACCCAACTGGTTTTTCTATTTTGTGTGTGTGTGTGTGTGTGTGTGGAGACGGAGTCTCACTCTTGCTGCTTAGGCTGGTCTCTGGAACTCCTGAGCTCTGCAATCCACCTGCTTCGGCCTCCCAGAATGCTGGGATTACAGGCGTGAGCCACCGCGCCAGGCCTATATTCTTTTTTTGAGTCTTTTTTTTGATCAACATAATTTAAGTGTGCCAGGGAAGTTTAACTATAGGCTCAAGGATGCCATGAGATAAAAAAGGTTGAAAATTGCTGCCCGAGACAGACACCCAGGGGACAGAAGCCCACATTACGAAAGTGGCTGTGCTGCTGACTCATTGTGTGGCCCATTGGTTTCTTTGAGGCCCAGGTTCCCCACCTGTAAAATGGGTCATTACTAGCACTGGTCTCACGGGGCATTGAAAGGACTGAATAGGGAAATACATGGAAATCCCTTAGCCTGTGCAGAGTAAGTGCTTGATCTATTGTGGTATTATTCTTGAGGCTTCGGTTTTCTCAAATTTAAAGAGAGAGATGGCAATCGCTTCTCTGCTCTGGAAAGAAAATGAAAGAGGGCAGTGTGTGTGAAAGTAATTTGGAAATGTAAACGTGCAACAGAGTGTTGTCGTTGGAGGAGCCTTCAGTTCACTTTTGTTGGGGAGGTCGAGGGAACACAAGGGACATGGGGAATTTTATGTGTCGAGTTAGGAGAACAAGATAGAGGATCATATACTTGGTTTCAAAAGGAAAAAATGGTCTTAAATAAAACTGTGTTTTTTTCCCAATAGATTTGTGGAAAGAACATAAAATCCCCCATTATTGGCCTCTAGTTTAATGAAGGAAAGGGAAACTTGATTTAAAGAGCCTGCCAACCATGTCAACAACATGTGAAGAGCAGGAATGAGTTGGGGCAAACTAGACTTTCAAAACAGAGAGCAGCCTCCTGGAATCCCCTGTGAGCAGCTAAAGTGTGCCAGGTAAGGAGGAGGCCATTAAGCCTCTGTGAAGCCATCATCGTAGCACCTGCAGCAGGGCGCACAGTGCTGATAGTGGTCACACATGCTCTGTGCCGCTACGTTGCTGGTGATGGGTCTTTCCCAGGGATGTTTCAGAACGTTCACTGTGAGCATGGTGCTTTATGCTTCCGATGAGAATACTTTTTATTTTGCGGGGGTGGGCAGATAATTGCCTTTTGAATTTTTCACTGTATATATTTTGGTCTGCATAAGGATCAGGGGTCTCCAACCTTTTTTTTTCTCTGCCACACATCTGAAGAAGAAGAGTTGTCTTGGCCACACATTACATGCACAAACGCTAATGAAAGCTGATAAGGGTCCATGCATACAGATACACAAAAAGGTCTTCACAAAATCAGCATGTGGCTCACGGTTTCCAGGTTGGACACCCCTGGAGAGGATCTGTCCTTCAGGAGTGTAATTGCCTGACTAAGCTGCTCTTGGTGCTCTCCTAACAATCCGGTACCCTGGAGAACACCAGGAAGCACCTGAACTGGAGAAGGTGTGGCCTGGTTGATAGAGTAGCGAAAGACAGGCATGTGATCAGAGAAGCTGGCAGGAGATGAGGCGAGCCTCCTCCAGGGCTGGCAGGGGAAGAGTGTGTCCTTGCCAGTGTGCATGCTCTGAGGCCAGCTGGTGTCTTGCAAGTAGATTCAGTTCTGATGTTAACTACTCAGAGTTAGCATAGACCCAGATTAAAGAGCTCAACTCCACACAAAACTTCCCCCACCTCAGACAAGTCCCGGGCTCCAGGCAACACACACTTCTATCTGACTCAGGGACAGATTTGCGGGTTACCATTACCCCCTCCTTTGGGTTCAGTGACTTGGCAGAATGACTCATGGAGCTCAGGAATGTGCTATACTGAGCAGCCCAGTGAAGAGAGACACAGGGTAGCATGGTTGGGGCAGGGGTGGTGGCAGGTACAGAAACTCCTGTCCTGACAGGGTATCCCATAGCAAACCAGTATGCCCACTAACTGGAATGGCCCTCCAGGCCTCGTGGTTGCAGTTTTTGTCTGGCATTTCATTCTGTATGCGGTGTGACTGCGCTTGACCTTTAGCTCCCTTACTCCCTGGGGATCAAGTCCCACTCCTCAATCACATCTTTCTGATGTGGCCAGTTGCTCCCTAAGGGGCTCTTTATGAATAAAAAGAGATACCCTATCACTTAGGAAATTCCAAGGGTTTTTGAAACTCTGTACCAGAAACCAGGGGCAAAGACCAATATTTATTTTCAGTAGACCACAGCACGGGTTTGGAGGTCTGAGTCCTTTGTTCAGAACCTGGCTTGTCCTTGCTGGCAAGACTCTGTCCCCTCAGAAACTGGCATTCTTTATTAGTAAGATGAGGGCAGTGACAGGACCTGCTTTGGAGAATTGTTCAAATTTGATGGACGAGATCTGTAAAGGTGTGATGTGTCACCTGGCACTGCAGGATATTCAGTGGCAGGATGCAGAGTGGCAGTGGTGCAGTGGTGAGGGTTATGGATGGATGAACACCACACCACTGACGCGGCCTGTCCTGAAAGCCCCAAGAAGGTTGGGTTAGGACAAATACCTTGGCCAGCATTTGCAATTCGTTGTCTTGAGAGAAGGCCTTGTCTGAAATCTGAGCAGTTTGGAACGTGGTGAGGATGACAGTCACTTGCACTGAGACTGAGCCCTAATGAGCTATAGAGAAAATGAAGGCATTTTCAAGGCCACTTCCCTAATCTGAGAGGAAAGGTTCTTTCCCAAAACCTCACATCAAGTACTGTGAGTGACACATCCTAGTCTGAATGGCTGTGGGCTTTACTGTGATGGCCATTCTTAGATGATGATAATTGTCTTGATCACACTACTGTTTCTTAGGAGGAGAAAGAGCTATGAAAATACTATGCCATATTTCAACTTTAGGAACTTGGTTGGTAATTGTAATCGGATGTATATTTTGGAAATAAAATGCATATCAAGTTGAACCAGGTTTTCCCTGGCTTCCTCCTCACCTGGGCAGTTTCACTCCTGAGATCTTCGACATAGGACCCCCAGGGCTGTCAAAAGTGAGGCAGATATTGAATGGAGTTAAAGTGAAATCATTTCCACTTAGATCAGGAACCAGGCAAGGTTGCCCATTGTCTCCATTGCTCTTTAACATTGTAATGGAAGTTTTAGCCATTGCAATTAGGGAAGAAAAGGCAATCAAGGGTATCCACATAGGGTCAGAAGAGATCAAACTTTCACTCTTCGCAGATGATATGATCGTATATCTGGAAAACACTAGGGATTCTACTACAAAACTTTTAAAAGTGATCAAGGAATAGAGCAATGTCTCAGGCTACAAAATCAACACCCATAAATTTGTAGCCTTTATATATACCAACAATAACCAATCTGAAAAAGCAGTGAAGGACTCTATTCCTTTCACAGTAGTGCCAAAGAAGATGAAATATTTGGGAGTATACCTAACAAAGGATGTGAAAGATCTCTACAAAGAGAACTATGAAACTTTAAGAAAAGAACTAGCTGAAGATGTTAACAAATGGAAAAACATACCATGCTCATGACTGGGAAGAATCAACATTGTTAAAATGTCTATACTACCCAAAGCAATATATAATTTTAATGCAATTCCTATTAAAGCTCCATTGTCATATTTTAAAGATCTTGAAAAATACTGTTTAATATGGAATCATAAAAAACCTCGAATACCCAAAACATTCATCAGCAATAAAAACAAAACAGGAGGAATCACACTACCAGACCTGAGACTATACTATGAATCGATAGTGATCAAAACAGCATGGCACTGGCACAAAAACAGAGAAGTAGATGTCTGGAACAGAATAGAGAACCAAGAGATGAATCCAGCTACTTACCGTTATTTGATCTTTGACTAGCCAATTAAAAACATTCCGTGGGGAAAAGATTCCCTATTTAACAAATGGTGCTGGGTGAACTGGCTGGTGATCTGTAAAAGACTGAAACTGGACCCACACCTTTCACCATTAACTAAGATAGACTCTCACTGGATAAAAGATTTAAACTTAAGACATGAAACTATAAAAATACTTAAAGAAAGTGCAGGGAAGGGCGGCGCCTGTGGCTCAAGGAGTAGGGAGCCGGTCCCATATGCCGGAGGTGGCAGGTTCAAACCTAGCCCTGGCCAAAAAAAACCAAAAAAAAAAAAGAAAGTGCAGGGAAAACTCTTGAAGGCATCAGCCTTGGGTGAATATTTTATGAGGAGGACTCCCCAGGCAATTGAAGCAGTATCAAAAATACATTACTGGGACCTGATCAAACTAAAAAGCTTCTGCACAGCCAAGAACATAATAAGTAAAGCAAGCAGACAGCCCTCAAAATGGGAGAAAATATTTGCAGGTTATACCTCCAATAAAGGTTTAATAACCAGAATCCACAGAGAACTCAAATGTATTAGCAAGAAAAGAACAAGTGACTCCATCTCAGGGTGGGCAAGGGACTTGAAGAGAAACTTCTCTAAAGAAGACAGATGCACGATCTATAAACACATGAAAAAAAGCTCATCATCCTTAATCATCAGAGAAATGCAAATCAAAACTACTTTGAAATATCACCTAACCCCAGTAAGAGTAGCCCACATAACAAAATCCCAAAACCAGAGATGTTGGCATGGATGTGGAGAAAAGGGCACAATTCTACACTGCTGGTGGGAATGCACACTAATACGTTCCTTCTGGAAGGATGTTTGGAGAATACTTAGAGACCTAAAAATAGACCTGTCATTCAGTCCTATAATTCCTTTACTGGGTTTATACCCAGAAGACCAAAAGTCACAATATAACGAAGACATCTGTACCAGAATGTTTATTGCAGCCCAATTCATAATTGCTAAGTCATGGAAGAAGCCCAAGTGCCCATCGACCCACAAATGGAGTAGCAAATTGTGGTACATGTATACCATGGAATATTATGCAGCCTTAAAGAAAAATGGAGCCTTTACCTCTTTCATGTTTACATGGATGGAGCTGGAACATATTCTTCTTAGCAAAGTATTTCAGGAATGGAAGAAAAAGTATCCAATGTACTCAGCCCTACTATGAAGCTAATTTATAGCTTTCACATGAAGGCACAAGAATATGGGGAAAGGGCCAAGGGAGGGGAAGGGAGGTGGGAGGTTAGGCTGGAGGGAGGGTAATAGGTGGGGCCACACCTATGGGGCATCTTAGAATGGGTACAGGTGAAACTTACTAAATGCAGAATACAAATGTCTACATACAATAACTAAGAAAATGCCATGAAGGCTACGTTGAACAGTTTGATAAGAATATTTCAGATTGTATATGAAACCAGCACATTGTACACCTTGATTGCACTAATGTACACAGCTATGATTTAACAATAATAATAAACAAAAAACAAAAAAACAAAAGTGAGGCAGTTTTAGGTCACAAGCTGCTTGGTCAGCAGAGGGAGTGCTGGGTGTAAGGAGGCATAACTTCTAACCCCTGCTGTGCCTGTACATGCCGACATATCCTTGGAAGACTGATTTCCAATTTGGGGGCCTTACTTTCCTTATTATAAAATAAAAGGATTCAATCAGATGACCTTCCCCTCCCCCACCCGCCCCGCCACCAGCTCTCACAGTTTCTGACATGGTGATCTCACTACCATCCCCACCAGTGGGGTTGTGCAGTGAGCATTTACTACGTGCCAGGCCCTGTACTAACACTTTCCATACCCCATCTCATTTCCCCTCCCAGGAAGGAGTAAGAAAACTGAGGCTCAGAAATTGAGCAACATTTTTAGGGTCTCAGCTAGTCACTCAGGAGGGAGCTCGGTTGGAATCTGATGGGGCCTGAGTCCACTGAATGAAAGAGAATCAGATAAGAGAGTGTTAAGTGGAACAGGCTTCATTGACAACTAGAGACTGGTACAGATGCCCCAATGGAAATGGCACAGTGGATGTGACATGAGACATCTGGAAAGCTGAGAGAGGGAGAGAGAGGGGTAGGGGAGAGAGACGAAAAGAGAAAAAAGAGGAACCCCAAATTTCCTGGTTAAGAGGCAAACATGTTGCTGTGGCTCAGGGCTGGGCCTATAAACCTCTTGGTAACTTTCTGCCCAGGTGTAAGGGATAATCGATCCCGTGGCAACTTGGGAGTCAAAGTGAGTGATGGCACTCCATGAAGAAACATTTTAGACTTTTGTTTTCCCTATGGTTGGTAATGAAATTAAAAAAAAACCCTTCAAATAAGGTGACACAGAACAGAAGTAAGAATCATGGCAAGGTTATCCTGAGCAAAACAGAGCAGGTTTGCTTGCCAGGCTGGGGGAGGATGGAGAACTGGAGACTGCGAACCCGCATGGGCTCATCCGCCAGGAGTTATCTTGGAGGCAGGAGGAGGCATGGAGCAGGGAATTGAAACCATTTGGTCCAGGGGCTGTCTTGGTAGATCTGGCAAAGACATTTTTCAGTCATTACTTTGATTAACCCTTGCAGTTTGTAGTGGCTTAAAAATAAAAAAGTGAAAATGATAAGTTCCTAGAATAAGACTCTTGGGAGAGTGATTTATCCATAGCATTGTCAATAATTGTCCACAGAAGGAAGGGAGAAGGGAAAAGCTCAGCTAGAGATTTTTTTTTTTTCTTTTAGGAAATCTGATCTTCAATAAAATTTGTAAGCCTCTTCACCAATGGAAGACTCTCTGGAAGTGAGGGGCTTAAAAAATTCTATGAAAAGTCTTACCTGTTGCATTCTGGGATTTTCTTTTTCTCTCTTCTAGTACAAAGTCTTAACAGTCTTTATGCTTGTGAACTATATTGATCAGATTTAGGTAAAAATCTCAAAACTGTTCCCGCAGGTTGACTGTCTTCCTTATCTTTCCTTTATAAAAAATGAAATGTTTGCTTACCAAAAGTTGGAGCAAAGTAAGTGAAAGAGGAGTGATGATAGTTCAGAGAAAAACTCAATGACAAACGAAAGGTCCAAGGTTGACAGCCAGTATCCCCAGAGGATGAAAGAGCAGATACTGACAATGCAGGAACATCTGTGGACAGTGGGCTGGGCTGGAGATTAAGCAGAGTGGGGAGGTGTGAGGCTGGTCTCTGAGGGGCTGGGGCTAGACGAGCAGAGAGCAGCTGTGTGTGCTCTGAACATTATTTTCTTCTCATTAAGCTGAAGAATTAGCTGTGCCTTTATTGCCAAAGAGTCACCAAACATCATTGTTGAACAGGAATAAATTCCTGAGCTCTGGTTTTCCTTTTGGGGGCTGTGGGGGCTGAGGGCGAGTTGGTGTAGGATTGTTCATGAGGAGAAGCATTCTCAGGCGGGACCTTCGCACCACACATTCATCTGATATGGTTTCTAGGCTCTATCCTGCTAAAGTGGCACCCAGGCTAGTCACTGAGCTAGGCTCTGTTGGCCAATTTACTTAAATCTCCCTACAACCCAGATCTACTGAGTCTGGGATTACAGATGAAGAAAGTGAGGTTCAGAAAGGGCTGAGCAGCCCCTTTGAGGTCCCCCTTGCTGCTGAGTAGTGAAGTTGGGATGTGGGACAGGTGGTCTCTCTACTCCCTTGCTGCTGGTCGGCTTGCACAGAACTTGTCACTGTGACTGCAACTATCCCATTTTTAGGGCAACATCTTCAAAACCAAGCTATCTGAGGGTAGGCAGGCCTAGGGGTCGTATTTCCAGAGTTGCCCTAAGACCTCGATGCAGCCTGGGTCACTAGCCCCAGAGCAGGAGACATGAGACTGTAATTTACCTTCCTTTTCTTGTTTCAGGACTCAGGGGGGTGGCTAGAATTTTTCCAGCGTGGGAGGTGGTATTAGATTCTACACTCGATTACAAGCATGGGAACTCTGTAGGAGTGTGTGTATCAGAATGAAATACCATGATTAATAGAACCTCTGTAGGTTGGCCCCTGTAAGGGTCTGTTGCAGACTGTGAACATAAGGAAGTGGTCAACATATGGAAATAGGCCTACTATACTGATATGTATGTGTGTATGTCTGGTCTGTGAAAATTAGGTCAACTTAAGGAGATGGTCAGTGTAGGGAGGTGGTCAACTATGGAGGTTCTACTATATTGGAAATCAGAACTCTTGTTTTATGTCTTGGGTTTTTTGGACATTTTCCATTTATATAAAACTTTGTATTACAATGGCTGAGACATGAAATTTTATAGAAATGGCCTGGAAAGGGGTAAGGGAGTGCAGCCATATTGAGGACCCATGTTCCCTTTCCTGGAAGGTGATCCTTGAGGCAACAGCGTCCTTCCACTTAGCACGGCATCAACAGCCTACATATTTAGCAACCATATTATCTCTTTTCATTTCCTCTTCATTCCAGTAGAATTGAGGACTTCATCCGTAGCATAAAAAGGGACAATTGCCTTTGTGGTTGTGGATGTTGAAGGATTTGGCTCCATCATTTCAAACAAAGAGGTGTCTGTGAATGACTTGAGAGTGGCATGAATAGACCATGTGCTGGAAAAGAATGTGCTTACCAACCACGGCACAGCTGACCTACAGCACAGTCCAAACGTGTGTACTTCTTTCACTGCTGAAAGCTGATATTTACAGATCTCCATAAATGACAAAGCAATGGTCCCTTTAGGAAAAGTTGATGCTTCTGCTATCCTGTATACCTCAGTGTATCCTATCCTATACCCCAGTGAGGAAAGGCTCGGGGCCAGGGTGCAGCTGTGCTCCCACATTCCACCTTTTAGAAGCACCAAGGAAGACTCATGTGAACCCCCAGCCATTAGCTGCATCTGGGGATGCTCCAGGTAATGAGGAGGAGGGTAAAGGGAGGGTAAAGGGAGCACCCACTGATGGGTGCTTCTGAATCCAGGGCTGATAGCTTCTGGTGGTTGTGGCATCTTTGACTGGGAAGGCACCATTCCCTGAGTGCTGCCTGGAGTAGCACATTTAGAAACCCAACATGGATGGTTTTCCTTACTGGTAAGTATGCCCTTGATATGTCACTAAAGGAAAAACAATTTTTCCCAGGGTTGGTTCAGTTTTATAGAACAAAGAGCAAGGCTTGAGGCTGGGGTTGAATCAAACTTTTCAAAGCACATGTGAATCTCTTGAAAAGAAAACTATTTATGAAATGAAATTTTGTGTTTGTGGTAATTTCCATAAAAATTTGGATGTTGGTCTTTTTATTAGCAAAGTGACATCTCTGGGATGGGATCAAATAGAACTTTAGCATTTTCCCCTGGAACATACCTTTCATATGCATTAAATTTGAATTCCCTAAGAATATTTTTCCAGAAATGAACCCAGTCTTGCAGAAGCTGCCATTGGTAATACGTAGAGGCACTGTGGACTCTCGTTATCAGGAGGCGATATGGCGAGAGGTGCAGGGTGTGGTACAAATCCCGGCTCCACTGTTAGCTAGCACTGGGAGCTTGTCAAGGTGCCTATGTTTTTGTGCCTCAGTATCCCCAACTATGAATTGGATGTATGATATAAAATATACTTTGTGGGCTTGTTGTGAGGGCTAAACAAGTTAATACATATCAAGGGCATAGGATACTGCCTGACAGATGGCACCCACTCAGTTGGGCTCATCACTGGTGCTATTGATGGGGCTGTGAGTTCTAAGATGCAGGAGAATTTGGAGTTACGGTGCCTGCCGCTTGCCTCCTGAAAGCTGCCTGCTCCTTTTCCCTGGCCATCTTCTGCGACACTTTTTGTCAATTCTGTGCATGCATACTTCTTCCTTGTGTGTTGTCGGGAAGGAGTTGGAGATGTTCAAAACTATGGTCAGGAAGCAAATGAGATCAAGTTTTCCTTGTGGACCAATCAACTCCTCTAAATGTGTCTGTCTCTGATACTCAGAGTAGCAGTTGCTGCATCTCAGTGAGACAGAAAACTCATTCCTCCTGGCAAATTTGATAACAGAGGAATCCAGTCTTGCTTTCTGACTTTGCTTGCAAGTTCTGCTCAGCCTCACTCTCACCTGGATGCCTTTTTATGCTCACTCCTTCTGGGAGTTTCTGGTGGCTTCTCTTGTCTTCTGTGATTAATTATTACAGAATAAACATGCCCATCTCTGCCCCACCTAAATAAGGACATTGAACATTACCAGCATCCCTCAGGCCTTCTCACAGTGTTACCCTCCAATGGGAACCTCTTTTCTGACTTCCCTCCCAATAGATTGATTTCTGCCTGTTTTAAAACTGTATACAATTGAAACCACACAGTATGCACTCTGTTGAGCTTGGCTCCTTTTGCTTTATATTCTGTCTGTGAGATTCCTCCATGTTGTTGAGAGTGGCAACCCTTCCTTTTCCATTGCCACGTAGAGCCCACTGTATAAATTTTATCCATGCATTCTGTTTATTCATCTAATCTCCTTTGATGGACATGTAGGTTGTTTTCATTTTTGAGTACCATGAATAGGGCTGGTATGAACATGCCTTTTGGTGAATATATGTAGGCATTTCTGTTGAGAATGTCCTTGGGAGTGGGTTTGATGAGTCGTAAGCTATGTGACTGTTCAGCCTCAGTAAATATTGCCTAATAGTAGTTCAGAGTGGTTGAACCAATTTATGACACCACTAACGATAGCTGAGCCTTCTTTGCTGAAGGAAAGCTCCAACAGTGAATATTATTAGTTTATTTTCTGTAGTGTGTGTACAAGTATCTCATTATGTCATCAGTTTGTGGGTTCATCTAATGATTAATAATGTGCAATATATTTTCAGATGTTTGGATATCTCCTTTAGTAAAAGGCCTATTTACATTATCTGCTCAATTTTTAAATCAGATTATCAGTCTTTATCTGATTTAAAGATTTTTTTATATGAGTTTTGACAAGTTTGTGGATTTGCCACCATGTTGTTTGTTGTACACAGCACTGTACAAACAACTCAGTAGAATTTCCTATCCTTGGTATATCAGGGTCTCACACTCATGTTCACATCCATGTGTGATCTCTGATTTAATTTTGGATATTTCTTTTCTTCTGGTGGGTTTAGGCTGAGATTGTTCTTTTTCCAATTCCATAAGATGGCTTGTGAGTTTGTTAATGGGCTCTCTTTCTGTTTTTTGAATGTACGCTTCTAAAGCGATAAATTTTCCTCTCAAAACTGCTTTTGCAATATCCCACAGGTTTTGGTAGCTTGTGTCTTCATTGTTGTTATGCTCAAGGAAGTTAATGATTTCCTATTTTATTTCTTTTTTTTTTTTTATTGTTGGGGATTCATTGAGGGTACAATAAGCCAGGTTACACTGATTGCAATTGTTAGGTAAAGTCCCTCTTGCAATCATGTCTTGCCCCCATAAAGTGTGACACAAACCAAGGCCCCACCCACCTCCCTCCTTCCCTCTTTCTGTTTCCCCCCATAACCATAATTGTCATTAATTGTCCTCATATAAAAATTGAGTACATAGGATTCATGCTTCTCCATTCTTGTGATGCTTTACTAAGAATAATGTCTTCCACGTCCATCCAGGTTAATACGAAGGATGTAAAGTCTTCATTTTTCTTAATGGCTGAATAGTATTCCATGGTATACATATACCACAGCTTGTTAATCCATTCCTGGGTTGGTGGGCATTTAGGCTGTTTCCACATTTTGGCGATTGTAAATTGAGCTGCAATAAACAGTCTAGTACAAGTGTCCTTATGATAAAAGGATTTCTTTCCTTCTGGGTAGATGCCCAGTAATGGGATTGCAGGATCAAATGGGAGGTCTAGCTTGAATGCTTTGAGGTTCCTCCATACTTCCTTCCAGAAAGGTTGTACGAGTTTGCAGTCCCACCAGCAGTGTAAAAGTGTTCCCTTCTCTCCACATCCACGCCAGCATCTGCAGTTCTGAGATTTTGTGATGTGGGCCATTCTCACTGGGGTTAGATGATATCTCAGGGTTGTTTTGATTTGCATTTCTCTAATATATAGAGATGATGAACATTTTTTCATGTGTTTGTTAGCCATTCGTCTGTCGTCTTTAGAGAAAGTTCTATTCATGTCTCTTGAGCATTGATATAAGGGATTGTTGGCTTTTTTCATGTGGATTAATTTGAGTTCTCTATAGATCCTAGTTATCAAGCTTTTGTCTGATTGAAAATATGCAAATATCCTTTCCCATTGTGTAGGTTGTCTCTTTGCTTTGGTTATTGTCTCCTTAGCTATACAGAAGCTTTCCAGTTTAATGAAGTCCCATTTGTTTATTTTTGTTGTTGTTGCAATTGCCATGGCAGTCTTCTTCATGAAGTCTTTCCCCAGGCCAATATCTTCCAGTGTTTTGCCTATGCTTTCTTGGAGGATTTTTATTGTTTCATGCCTTAAGTTTAAGTCCTTTATCCATCTTGAATCAATTTTTGTGAGTGGGGAAAGGTGTGGGTCCAGTTTCAGTCTTTGACATGTAGACATCCAGTTCTCCCAACACCATTTATTGAATAGGGAGTCTTTCCCCCAAGGTATGTTCTTGTTTGGTTTATCAAAGATTAGGTGGTTGTAAAATGTTAGTTTCATTTCTTGGTTTTCAATTCGATTCCAAGTGTCTATGTCTCTGTTTTTGTGCCAGTACCATGCTGTCTTGAGCACTATGGCTTTGTAGTACAGACTAAAATCTGGTATGCTGATGCCCCCAGCTTTATTTTTGTTACAGAGAACTGCCTTAGCTATACGGGTTTTTTCTGGTTCCATACAAAATGCAGAATCATTTTTTCCAAATCTTGAAAGTATGATGTTGGTATTTTGATAGGAATGGCATTGAATAGGTAGATTGCTTTGAGAAGTGTAGACATTTTAACAATGTTGATTCTTCCCATCCATGAGCATGGTATGTTCTTCCATTTGTTAATATCCTCTGCTATTTCCTTTCTGAGGATTTCATAGTTTTTTTATAGACGTCCTTCACCTCCTTCATTAGGTATATTCCTAGGTATTTCATTTTCTTTGAGACTATGGTGAAGGGAGTTGTGTCCTTAATTAGCTTCTCATCTTGACTGTTATTGGTGTACACAAAGGCTACTGACTTGTGGACATTGATTTTATATCCTGAAACATTACTGTATTTTTTGATGACTTCTAGGAGTCTTGTGGTTGAGTCTTTGGGGTTCTCTAAGTATAAGATCATGTCATCAGCAAAGAGGGAGAGTTTGACCTCCTCTGCTCCCATTTGTATTCCCTTTATTTCCTTGTCTTGCCTAATTGTATTGGCTAGAACTTCCAGCACTACGTTGAATAGTAAAGGTGACAGAGGACAACCTTGTCTGGTTCCAGTTCTAAGAGGAAAAGCTTTGAGTTTTACTCCATTCAGTAAAATATTGGCTGTGGGTTTGTCATAGATAGCTTCAATCAGTTTTAGAAATGTGCCACCTATGCCTATACTCTTCAGTGTTCTAATGAGAAAAGGATGCTGGATTTTATCAAATGCTTTTTCTGCATCTATTGAGAGGATCATGTGATCTTTATTTTCGCTTCTGTTAATATGGTGGATAACGTTTATAGACTTGCGTATGTTAAACCAGCCTTGCATCCCTGGGATGAAGCCTACTTGGTCATGATGAATGACTTTTTTGATGATAAGCTGTAATCTATTGGCTAGGATTTTGTTGAGAATTTTTGCGTCTATGTTCATGAGTGAGATTGGTCTGAAATTCTCCTTTTTGTTTGGGTCTTTTCCTGGTTTTGGTATCAGGGTAATGTTTGCTTCATAGAATGTGTTGGGGAAGACTCCTTCTTCCTCAATTTTTTGGAATAATTTCTGCAGTACAGGAATAAGCTCTTCCTTGAAGGTTTGATAGAATTCTGGAGTGAAGCCATCTGGACCAGGGCATTTTTTGGTTGGAAGATTTTTTATTGTTTCTTTGATCTCAGTGCTTGAAATTGGTCTGTTCAGGAGCTCTATTGCTTCCTGGCTGAGTCTAGGGAGAGGGTGTGATTCCAAATATTGATCCATTTCTTTCACATTGTCAAATTTCTGGGCATAGAGTTTCTGGTAGTATTCAGAGATGATCTCTTGTATCTCTGTGGGATCAGTTGTTATTTCCCCTTTATCATTTCTGATTGAGGTTACTAGAGATTTTACTTTTGTATTCCTCGTGAGTCTGGCCAATGGTTTATCTATTTTATTTATTTTTTCAAAAAACCAACTCCTTGTTTCATTAATTTTCTGAATGATTCTTTTGTTTTCAATTTCATTGATCTCTGATTTAATTTTGGATATTTCTTTTCTTCTACTGAGTTTAGGCTTAGATTGTTCTTCTTTTTCCAATTCCATAAGATCTCTTGTGAGATTGTTGATGTGCTCTATTTCTGTTTTTCGAATGTAGGCATCTAAAGCGATGAATTTTCCTCTCAAAACTGCTTTTGCAGTATCCCACAGGTTTTGGTAGCTTGTGTCTTCATTGTTGTTATGCTCAAGGAAGTTAATGATTTCCTGTTTTATTTCTTCCTTCACCCATCTGTTATTCAACAGAAGATTGTTTAGTTTCCACACCTTTGGGTGGAGTCGAGCATTTTTGTTAGAGTTGAGTTCCACCTTTAGTGCCTTATGGTCTGAGAAGATACAAGGTAAAATTTCAATTCTTTTGATTCTGTCGATATTTGTTTTGTGTCCCAGGATATGATCAATTTTGGAGAATGTTCCATGGGGTGATGAGAAGAATGTATATTCTTTACCTTTGGGATGGAGTGTTCTATATGCGTCTATCAAGCACAGTTGTTCTAGGGTCTCATTTAAGTCTCTTATATCCTTGTTTAATTTCTGTTTGGAGGATCTGTCCAGCTCTGTAAGAGGAGTGTTAAGGTCCCCTGTTATGATGGTATTATCAGATATCATATTGCTCAGACTGAGTAAGGTCTGTTTCAAGAATCTGGGAGCATTTAAATTGGGTGCATAGGTATTTAGAATTGAAATGTCTTCTTGTTGTATTTTTCCCTTGACCAATATAAAGTGACCATCTTTGTCTTTTTTGACTTTAGTTGCTTTAAATCCACATGTATCTGAAAATAAGATTGCAACTCCTCTTTTCTTCTGAATTCCATTTGCCTGAAAAATTGTCTTCCAACCCTTGACTCGGAGCTTTAATTTGTCTTTTGAAGCCAGGTGTGTTTCTTGCAGACAGCAAATGGATAGCTTGTGTTTTTTAATCCCGTGAACCAATCTATGTCTCTTCAGTGGGGAATTCAAGCCATTAACATTTATTGAGATAATTGATAAGTGTGGTAGTATTCTATTCGTCTTATTTTGTGAGAGTCCATTGCTTAGTTTTATCTTTTGCATCAGTGTGGAGGTTAGGTTCTGTCCTTTAATTTCTGAGTTCTTACTTTGCTGCTGATCCATTGTGGTGGTCAGTGTGCAGAACAGGTTGAAGTATTTCCTGTAGAGCTGGTCTTGTTGTGGCGAATTTCCTCAATGTTTGTATATCCGTAAATGATTTGATTTCTCCATCAGTTTTGAAGCTTAGCTTAGTAGGGTACAGAATTCTGGGCTGGAAATTTTTCTGTTTAAGTAGATTAAAGGTAGATGACCATTGTCTTCTTGCTTGGAAAGTTTCATTAGAGAAGTCTGCGGTCACTCTGATGTATTTGCCCCTGTAGGTCAACTGGCGCTTACTCCTGGCAGCTTGCAGAATCTTTTCTTTTGTCTTGACTTTGGACAGGTTCATCACAATGTGTCTTGGAGAAGCTCGGTTAGAGTTGAGGCGACCTGGGGTCCGATAGCCCTCTGAAAGCAGTGTGTCAGAATCTTTGGTGATGTTTGGGAAATTTTCTTTTATAATATTCTCTAGTATGGCTTCCATTCCTCTGGGGCATTCTTCTTCCCCTTCTGGAATTCCTATAACTCGTATGTTGGAACGCTTCATAAAGTCCCATAATTCTGACAGTGAACGTTCTGCTTTCTCTCTCTTCTTTTCTGCCTCTTTTACTATCTGAGTTATCTCAAAAACTTTGTCTTCTACCTCTGAAATTCTTTCTTCTGCATGGTCTAACCTGTTGCTGATACTTTCCATTGCATCTTTAAGTTCCCTGATTGACTGTTTCATTTCCTTCAGCTCTGCTATATCCTTTTTATATTCTTCATATCGTTCATCTCTGATTTGATTCTGTTTTTGGATTTCCTTTTGGTTATTTTCCACTTTATTAGCAGTTTCCTTCATTGTTTCCATCATTTCTTTCATTGTTTTCAACATGTGTATTCTAAATTCCCTTTCTGTCATTCCTAACATTTCTGTATAGGTGGAATCCTCTGCAGTAGCTACCTCATGGTCCCTTGGCGGGGTTGTTCTGGACTGGTTCTTCATGTTTCCTGGAGTTTTCTGCTGATTCTTCCTCATGGGTGATTTCTTTTATCTGTTCCTTGCCCTAATTTTCCTTTCACTTCCTCTTGCTCTTTAAGTTCTCGTGCATGTGGAAGTTGCGGGCGGGTTTAGACGATTGAACACATGCGACCACTTGCCGGTTTTCCTCTGTTTTAGTCCTCCTCTTGGGGTCCAGAAGTCTCTCGCTGACTCCCTGTATCCTCTCAGGGGTGATGGTAGGCAGATCCCACCAGCCAGAGATGCCTGGATTCCTATATCCCCAGACTCAGGGTGCCCAGATGCAAGGAAGCTGTTACTCGGCTGCCATCTTCCTATTTTATTTCTTACTGCACCTAATTGTCATTCACCAGAAGGTTGTTTAATTTCCATGCCTTTGTGTGGGGTTGAACATTTTTGTTAGAGTTGAGTTCCACCTTTAGTACCTTGTGGTCTGAGAAGATACAAGGTAAAATTTCAATTCTTTTGATTTTATTGAGGTTTGTTTTGTGTCCCAGGATATGATCAATTTTGGAGTATGTTCCATGGGGTGATGAGAAGAATGTATATTCTTTATCTTTGGGATGGAGTGTTCTATATGCGTCTATCAGGCACAGTTGTTCTAGGGTCTCATTTAAATCCCTTATATCTTTGTTTAATTTCTTTTTAGAGAACATGTCCAGCTCTGTAAGAGGGGTGTTAAAGTCACTTGTTATTATGGTGTTATAGGGTATCATATTGCTCAGACTGAGTAGGGTCTGTTTCAAGAATCTGGGAGCATTTAAATTGGTGCATAAATATTTAGAATTGAAACATCTTCTTGTTTTGTTTTTCCCTTGACCAATACAAAGTGACCATCTTTGTCTTTTTTGACTTTATTTGCTTTAAATCCATATGTATCTGAAAATAAGATTGCAACTCCTCTTTTCTTCTGCATTGTTTGCCTGAAAAATTGTCTTCCAATGCTTAACTTAGAATTTTAATTTGTCTTTTGAAGCTAGGTGTGTTTCCTGCAGACTGCAAATGGATGGCTTGTGTTTTTTAATCCAGTTAGCCAATCTATGCCACTTCAGTGGGGAATTCAAGCCATTAACATTTATTGAGATAATCGATAAGTGTGGTAGTGTTCTATTCATCTTATTTTGTGAGAATCCATTGCTTAGTTTTATCTTTTGCATCAGTGTGGAAGTTAGGCTCTGTCCTTTAATTTCTGAGGTCTTACTTTGCTGTTGATTCATTGTGATGGTCAGTGTGTAGAACAGGTTGAAGTATTTCCTGTAGAGCTGGTCTTGTTGTGGCAAATTTCCTTAAGGTTTGTATATCCGAAAATGATTTGATTTCTCTGTCAATTTTAAAGCTTAGCTTAGCAGGATATAGACTTCTGGGCTGGAAATTGTTCTGTTTAAGTAGATTAAAGGTAGATTACCACTGTCTTCTTGCTTGAAAAGTTTCATTAGAGAAGTCTGAGTCCCCTGATGGATTTGCCCCTGTAGGTCAACTGGTGCTTACTCCTGGCAGCTTGCCGAATCTTTTCTTTTGTCTTGACTTTGGACAGTTTCATCACAATATGTCTTGGAGAAGCTCAGTTAGAGCTGAGGCAACCTGGGGTCCGATATCCGTCTGAAAGGAGTGTGTCATAATCTTTGGTGATATTTGGAAATTTTCATTTATAATATTCTCTAGTATGGCTTCCATTCCCCTGGGGCGTTTTTCTTCCCCTTCTGGGATACCTATAACTCATATGTTTGGACGCTTCATAAAGTCCCATAATTCTGTCAGTGAACATCGTGCTTTCTCTCTCTTCTTTTCTGCCTCTTTAACTACCTGAATTATCTCAAGATCTTTATCCTCTACCTCTGAGATTCTTTCTTCTACATGGTTTAATCTGTTGTTTATACTTTCTATTGCATATTTAAGTTCCCTAATTGACTGCTTCAGTTCCTTCAGCTCTCTGCTATATACTTTCTATATTCTTCATGTCATTCATCTTTTATTTGATTCTGTTTTTGGACTTCTTTTAGTTATTTTCTACTTTATCAGCAGTTTCCTTCATTGTTTCCATCATTTCCTTCATTGTTTCCATCATTTCCTTCATTGTTTTCCTTATCTGTATTCTAAATTCCCTTTCTGTCATTTCTAACATTTCTTTATAGGTGGAATCCTCTGCAGTAGCTACCTCACGATCCCTTGGGGGGTTTGCTCTTGATTTGTTTTTCATGTTTCCAGGAGTTTTCTGCTGATTCTTCCTCCTGAGTGATTTCTTTTATCTGTTTCCTTGCCCTAATTTTCCTTTCATTTCCTCTTGCTCTTTAAGTTGCCATGCCTATAGACTAGGGTTTTGATGAGTTCTTTTGGTACAGGACCAGAAGGATGAGAAGATTGAAGAGCAAGAAGGGAAAAAAGAAAGAAAAAAAAAAGAGAGAAAGGAGAGGGGGTGGGTAAAAGGGAATATTGAAAAAAAGAAGAAAGAGGGAAACAGGAGCAATATAGGTGTGCAGTAGGGTACTTTGATCCAACCTTAAAAACACCCAATCTCTGGTGGGGCTGGGTTGGGAGGTTCCCTTGAGGTCAGCAGCTCTTTGCTAGCCTGTTCGGACACAGTACCCCACCTCCACCAAATAGAGAGGAAAGAAAAAAATGCTATAGATCAAACCAAAACAAGCAAACAGAAAACTTTATGGGATAAAATTGGGGGAAAAACCAAATAATAGGGGTAGAAACTCTAGCAAAAATTTAGTTCTAATTGTTGAAAAAGGCAACAATTAAAAATTATATTTAAACTAGAAAAATGAAGAAATAAAAGAAAGCAAAAAAAAAAAAGAAAAAATCTATAGGGAAAATGTTGAAATTAAAAACAAAACACAAAACAAAACAAAACCAAACCAAAAATAAAGCAGTATATATATCTTGCTGAATATTGTCTGAGCAACAGGTGATCTTCTGGGATATGAGATGTTAATGACAATGCTGATACTGCTGTATGAGATGGAGACTGGAGGCCTCTGCTGATTTCTTAGAGCCCGCAGGGTGGAGAGCCTAAATCTGTCCCCAGCCCACTTAAAAGGCACTTTATATTGCTAACCTTGGCTAAGTAGACGCTTTCCCAGGAAAGTACTTGTTGCTGGGATAACTCCTGAAGTGGCTATTCACTTACTCAGTGTGCCAAAACTGGTCCTACTCTATGCCCCTGAGGGCTAAGGCTGTAAGGTGTCTCAGTCCCTGCCTTTAGGCTGCTCAGTCACTAGATTACTTGCTCCCTCCTGATCCTTTCTCTGTTACCCTGAGGGAGGAGCTTGCCAGGTCAGTTTTTCCACAATGGCTCCATAGCCCACAGCTGAACATTATTAGCTCCATCTGGCTCAGCGGCTCAGTCTGGGGCCCTAGACAATGCTTAAAGTCCTCCATACTCTTGCCCAAGTTCTCTCAAGGTAGTTTAACTGAGTACCAAGTCCAAAAAAACCCAAACAGCTCACAAGTAAGGCCTTTCCAGTTTGCAATCTCACTGCTGGCGGGATTAGACCGAACAGACACACGCAAACACTTGCCAGTTCTTTACTGCTTTTGTCCTCCTCACAGGGTCCAGAAGTCTCTTGCTGACTCCCTGTATCCTCAAAGGGATGTTTCTGGGCAGATCCCACCAGCCAGAGATGCCTGGAGTCTTCTCTCCCCAGACACACCATACCCAGTTGCAAGAAAGCTGTTACTCAGCTGCCATCTTGCTCCTCCCCCCCAATTTATACTATCATTTATATTTACCTATGTATTTAACTTTGTCAGTGCTATCCATTTCTGAATTAAGTTACTTTCATTTCATTTCAGCCTATAGTACTACTTTTAATATTTCTTGTAGGTCAAGTGCACTGGGGACACACTCAGTTTTTGCTTATCTTAGCTGTTTTAAGTTTTTCTATCTTTTTTAAAGGGTAGTTTTTGTGGTTGACAGTGTTTTATTTCAGTGCCTTGAATATGCTATCTTACTGCCTTTTTGTTTCCATGATTTCTGATGAGAAATTATTAATTTTACTGACAACATTTTGTATGCAATGAATCACTTATGCTGTGTTTAAACTTTCTCTTTGTCTTGAGCTTTCAATAGTGGTATTATCTTATGTATAGGTTGAAGTCTCTTTGAGTTTATCTGTTTTGTAGTTTATTGAGCCTCTTAGATAGATCATTTTTCATAAAATTTGGGAAGTCTTGGCCTATTTGAGGAAATGTTACTTTTATGCTTTCTCTCTCTCTCCTCCTCCTGTAACCTCAATTGTACATTTGTTGGTATGTGTGATAGATAGTGTTGTTCCACGGGTCCCTGAGGTCATTTTTCCTTTTTTGTTTTTTTATTTTTTATTTCTGTTCCTCATGTTGGATAATCTTAATTGACCAATATTCAAGTTTGCATATTCTTTCATTTGCTTGCTCAAATCTGCTCTTTATTTCCTCTAGTAACTTTTTCATTTCACTTATTAACCTTTTCAACTCCAATTTTTCTGTTTAGTTCCTTTCAATAATCTCTATCTCTTTATTGATAGTCTCTATTTGGTGAGGCATTGTTCACATACTTTCCTTTAGTTCTTTATACATAGCTTCCTCTAGTTTTTTGGACATGCTTAAAATAGCTGATTTAAAGTCTTTGTCTAGTAATTCCATTGTCTGAATTTCCCCGTGAACAGTTTCTACTAATTTAGTTTTTGTGTGTGTACCATTCTTTTTGTGAGTGTGTTTTGGAATGTCTCATTTTTTTGGAAAAATTGGATGTTTCAAATAATAGTGTGGCCACTCTGGAAGTCATATTCTCCCCTCTACCTAAGGGTTGTTCTTGCTGTTTGTCTCAGTAGTTGTTTCTTTAGTGACTTTTATGAACTAATTCTGTAAGGTGTATATTTTTGTCATATGTGGCTACTGAAGTATCAACTTGCTTACTTAGTGACCAGCTAATAATTAAAGGAAGATTTTTAAAAAATGCCTGTAACCAATAAGTCTCCCAGTCTCTGTGTCTCTGCTGAGCATGGCTTTGAGTAGATCAAAATGCTCCTTTACACTCAGCCAGGTAGCTGACCATTATGCCTTAGCTTTTAGTTCCTTCTTAGGCAGAGCTTCAAGGTCAGTCAGAGGTGAGAGGTTAGAGCTTTCTCAGGTGTTTTCCTAAGCACATGCATGGTCTAACATATGATCAGTCTTTCTAGATTCTTGGAACTTTTCAAAGTTCATATGTACAGCTCACTCCTCAACTGTTTCTTTTTAGTTTTTTAGTTAGTCTATTGCTTGCCCCAACTATTATTTGACAAATTCCCCTAGGGAGAAGCAAGTGAGGGTGACACTTCTCCAGTATTTATCTTTTGGATTGAGGTTTTGAAATTGCTCCAGCCCTGTAATGTTTCCTCTGGCACTGAGAAAAGGGGTTGTTAATTTTCAAGGTTGCCACAGAGCTGAGGAGTAGAGGATGGGACAAGGATATGTTCAATTGCCACAGAGCTTGTTGTTCTTTATGAGATTAATCATTTTCTTAGTGAAACTCTCCTGGATTATTGCAAGTCTTTGGATAATTTCTAGACATCTGAAAAAGTTGATTTTGAGAAATTTTTACAATTTTTAAGTGCTTTTGTGGTGGTATAAACATTATTCCTCCATTTTTGCTGATAAGTCTTTTAATTGGAACATTTATTCTTATTTTACATTATGTACATCCTGTTATTTGTGTTCTGTTTGCACCATCTGCTTCATATTTATTTTTCTATCCCTTGTCTTCTTTTATATTAATCATATATTTTTAGTATTCATTTCTCTTGCCATTACCTTGTTAATTTTATATTCTTGGCTAATAGCACTTTAAATATAAATGAATCTTTTAACCATTTCTCAGATAATGTTATGATCTTAGAATGCTTTAACTTTACCCTTCTCATTGAGAAGATGCTATCAATTCTCCATGTGCATTCTCTTTATCATTAGTTAACTATGCTGAGAACACAGCAAGGAAATACTAAATGATAAAACAATGTAACATTTTTGATGATTAGAAAATTTGAAATAGTGTAATGAAGTTAATTTCCATATAAACCCTGATCCTTTTGTTCTAGAGAGATAATGATCTAGTCCTTGGCATGTAATTAGTACTGTAAATAGTTCAAAGAAATATTTCAGTAAATGTTTCAATGGGTAAGTTAATGAATCAGGCCAAATTAATGATCAGGCCAATTGAAGATAAATGGGCTTTAACTTTTGATCTGGCACTTATCTTGTTTTATTGAACATGCCCCTGAAACTCTCTAGGGGCCACTTTCTTCTGGTCATTTATTCACCTGTAACAGGAGGGTATTGGTGTGGAATACCTCTAGGTTCTCCTTCAGTTTGTTGTGAGCAAAATATCTCTGTATACTGAAGTCAACCATTTTGGTGGCTTCTCAGCTTGTCCCAGGGCTTCCAGGCAGATCATACTTGCCTAATTTGTAAATGTTCATTATTTCCTCCCTTCAGTGCAGGAGTAAGAATGTGATGGGTTGCCCTGCTCCACTCCAGACCAGACATTTCCTGTGCTCTCCCAGCCCTGTTTCTCAGCTGCATTTCCTTCTTCCTGTCTGCATGTCTCCCTAGTGAGGCCAGGAGTGGTGTTCCTATATTGTTCTAGGGCAGCAGGAGTGTCTACTTCTAATAGCACAGTCTTCTTCTCATAAAGTGGAAATGTCTTTCTCTCTTCCATATGTAATTTTTTTTTAGATAGAATCTCACTCAGACACTCTGGGTAGAGTGCCATGGCATCATCATAGATCACAGCAACTTCAATCTCTTGGGCTCAATCCATCCTCTTGCCTCAGCCTTCCGAGTGCCTGGGACTATAGGCACCCACCACAACACCCGGCTAGTTTTTCTATTTTTAGTAGAGAAAATACTCTTTCTGTGCTCCAACTCCTGAGCTCAAGCAATCCACCTGTCTCGGCCTCCCAAAGTGCTAGGATCCTGAGCCATCATGCCTGGCCCCTTCATAGGTAGTTTATATGTAGTGGTGGAAAAGAAAATGTTTTTAAAAAGAAGGAAACCAGAACTTCTCAAAAACAGTTCTTTGACTGAAAGTTACTAATATATAGGGACAGAAAATGAGGAGAGGGAGAAAGGTGCTTGGCTCATCTTCCCTCCTTTGCCATACTCCCCCTACAGTCCTGTCCTCTGCATTTCTAGTTCTTGTACTCATTTCCCCTTGTACTCAGAAAGTAATGTGTTCCCAAGCAATGGGCAGTCTGCTCATTAGAGAGAGGGTGTTTTGTGCATTTGTGATTTGGAGTCTGCTCCTTTGGGAGGGTATTGTATACAGGGGCCTGCTCCTCCGTTTGGGTGTTTTGTAGGTATGATTTGGGGCCTGCTCTTTTGGGAGAGTGTTGTATATAGGTGTGATTTCAGGCCTTATCTGTTAGGAGGTTGTTTTGTACAGGGGTGACTTGGGGCTCATTTGGGAGTGTTGTGTGTAGGTGTGATTTGAGCCTACTCATTTAGGAGGGTGTCATGTGCAGTTGTGATTTGGGCCCTGCCCACTGCTCATTGGGGAGTGTTGTGTATAGGTGTGATTTGGGCCCTGCCTACTAAGTGGGGAGGATGTTGTGCATAAGTGTGATTTGGGCCCTGCCTACTCACTGGGGAGGGTGTTGTGTTTAGGTGTGATTTGGGGTGTGCTTGGGCTCTTGTCAGCTTATCCAGCAGAGCTCACTCAGCCTTTAATCTGGAACCTTCCATCTCAGAATTTCCTCTTTTGGCTTCTTTTGTTTGTCTTGATCTAGTCCATTGAAAACCTGTAAGATCTTCACTGCCTACCTACTGATCCCACCATAGTGTAAACCCATGGATTCCCAATACTTAGTTTTTTTTTTGCAGTTTTTGGCCAGGGCTGGGCTTGAACCCGCCACCTCTGGCATATGGGGCTGGCACCCTACTCCTCTGAGCCACAGGCGTCACCCCCAAATACTTAGTTTTTAAATAGAATGTCTGTTTAATGAAGTCTTCCCTATACTTAATCCATCTTCCTTAAACCTTTTCCCTTTGGAGGAATGGCAATGTGGTTTCCAACCTCGTCTCCATCTATCTAGATGGGTGCCCCTGGGTTGGACTCCTTAGGAAATTAGTCACAAGAATCCCTCATCTGTAACAATTACAGCAGCATATGTGTGTGAAAGCTCCTAGCTCCCACCTTCAAATCTGAACTTCACAGTAAGTGAAGCATCTTGGGACAGAAACCTGTCTTGGTCGCTGTCTCTCCATCTGCATATTGGGGACTATGCCACTGCTGTGAGAAATAACAAATGAGACAATGCATGTAATGGCCACAGCAGAGTTTCTAACAACTCAATGAATGTTAATGGTGTCACTTCCATAGCCTCTGAGACATGGTAAATATTCAAGATCCATTTCCTTTTTTCCTCTGGGCCTGTAGGTGTTTGAGCAACAAGTCAAATCCTGATTTCTTTCTCTCCTTCAGGAAGCACAGGAAGAATGTAAAGTGAGAAAATTGTCTCTTCTGATGTCTTAAGGTTCCCAGCTGAGGTTGCTGACACGGGCCTCCTGGAAAAACCCCATTATGCTCTTTGAGAACCTCTTTCCTAGTTTGTTATTTGCTGAACTGAATGGTCCTTCATTCCAGGGATTGCCTACATTTCACAAAATTTCATATGGTTTATTTCTTTTAAATAAAAAATAAAGAAGTTTCCTTTGGAGACCTCAGCAAAGCCCCATGGGAAGGCAGAGGTCTGGCAGGGGTGATACACGGGTCCCCCCTGAGTCATGTTTGCTGTGTGTGATTGCCCTTTGCAAAGGGAGGAGATAACATCCAACTCGAAAACAGAAAAAGCATCAAGGGATTATTATTGGGTGAATCCCCTTGAGGAGAGCAGAACCCACAAAACCATAGTTGAGTATGACAACTAGTATTCCACTTCAGAATTCTGGGAATTAGTGACAAGGAAATGTCAGAGATTGTGCCTCTGTAGTGACAATTTGCTATTTTTGTGATGTTTGTTATCTTGACCTTCATCAGATTTAAAAGAAACCATTTCACCTGTTACAAATTCTGTTACTTCCCCCACCCCCATAAATAAAGGTTTTTTATTTTAGATTTATATATGGTTCCACTGACTTTTTTCTTTAGGGATTCTTAAGGTGATAAATTTTATTGTAGCCAATGAGTTTGATTTTTTATGGTAGGGAGTGGCAAGGGGTGTGAACTCTTATTCTAGCCCTTTCTTTCTTTCTTTCTTTCTTTTTTGAGACAGAGCCTCAAGCTGTCACCCTGGGTGGAGTGCTGTAGCATCATAGCTCACAGCAACCTCCAACTCCTGGGCTCAAGTGATTCTCCTGCCTCCGCCTCCCAAGTAGCTGGGACTATAGGCACCTGCCACAACTCCTGGCTATTTTTTGTTGCAGCCATCATTGTTGTTTGGTGGGCCTGGGCTGGATTTGAACCCACCAGCTAAGGTGTATGTGGCTGGCGCCTTAGCCACTTGAGCCATAGGCGCGGAGCCCCTTTCTTAAGCAGCACAAAAACCTTCCGTGTGATGTTTTTTCCAGTTAGAGTGGCTGCTGACCTTGGGTACCTTCTATTCTAGTTTATGTCAAGTGTTATTAGAACCTAGAAAACCTGAAAGTCCTGAGTGATTTCTTAATCAAACAGTACAAGCAGACATTCCTGTAAAAGGTACTCAGGGTCAGCATAACAGTGAGGTAGCCAAAGATGGCCAGATGTTACTAGTGTGTGCATGCATGCACGTGTGAACTGTGTGTGTATTTGAGGGAACTAACAGCTATTTATGGCTCTGCACTTGAGGCCTGGGGAGGCCTTTGCACAGTGGCTGATAGATAACCTCTGGAGTCCAACCAATTTGGGATCCAATCCCAACTCTTCACTCAGTGGCTGTATGACCTTGAGAAAGGGACACAGCTTCTCTATGTCATTACTTCTCTTTTATGGGCTGAAATTGTATCTCCCTAAATTCATATGGTAAAGTCTTAACTCTTAATCCCTAGTACCTCAGAATGTAGCTATATTTGGAGACAAGGTCTGTAATATTTGATTACACCAGCCCTAGAAAACCAATCCACTCTCATTCCATAAAAGGAAGATGGTGACAAAAGTAGGTCCCTGGCAGGAATGTAGTGAAGATTAAACATGACCAGGATGCAATGCACACTTGATGACCATATGTGTTACTTTTTATTGCTGCTGTAACAAATCAAACTAGTGATGTAAAAACAACACAGATCTTCTATCTTGTAATTCTAGAATTTAGACATTCAACATGGAGCTCGCTACATGATAATCAAGGTGTTGGCTGGGCTGTGTTCTTTTCTGGAGACTCTAGGGGACATGTGTCTCCTCATTCATTTGGATTATGGAAAGAACTCAGTTCCATGTGGTTGTAGGACTGAGTTCCTCATTTTCTTGCTGGCTATAAACTGAGGGCCATTCCCAGCTTCCAGAGGCCACCAGTTCCTTGGCTCATGGCTTCCTTTCTCCAGCTTCAGAGCCAGAAATGATGGGTTGAGCTCTGCTCAACGCATCAAATCTCCGACTGAATCTTCTGCCTCACCGTTTGGTTTTAAGGGCACACGTGATTAAATTGGGCCCACTGGATATTCCAGTGACCCTATCAGCTGGCTAACAATGAGGTCATTTCTTCTTCTGCGACCTTAGTTCCTTTATGTCATGCAATCTGTAACCTGTGATCCTGGAACCTGTAAGGTATTCATAGGTTCCAGGAATTAGAAGGTGGACGTCTTTGGGGGGCCATTATTCTACCTACCACCCACCACAATCATCATCCTCAACCAGGACAAGTTGACTTTGGGTTGGAGAGCCACCCCAGCATCTGGAAAGTGTTGCCCTGAAGTCAAGGGGTGGGAAGAGAATGGCTTAATTCTCTTTCCTTCAGCCCTAAGAGGGCATTTCTGGATGTGTGGGTTCTAAGAGGCAAAAAGATATGAGCCCAGAGCTTAGTGCTTAGGTGGCTGAACTGATGCTGGTCTGTGCCCTCAGGCTGGTGCTCATGGCACCACCTCTGCTCAGCTCTGGGCAACTCTGCAGAAGGAAGAATGAATGGACACCTCATCTGGCAACTCTATGTGTGAGCATGGCTCAGTGGAGAGACATCCCCAACTCCGACTTAGGGGCCTGATTAGGAAACATGAGTCATCTGGAAGAGTTCAGAGAATAGAGATTGAATACAGAAGATTAACAGCTTTGTAATCCACAAAGCATGCTTATTTCAAAGTGAAACCAATATTGTATTTCTACTATGTTTCGGGCTTGAGACTGGGTGCTCTCTGAGCATTAGCTCACTTAGAATTCTCTGAAGCTCTGCAAGGATTCCCCCTTTGACCAGTGAGAAAACTGAGGTATAGAAAGGTGAAGGGTGAAGGGTGCTGCCCAAGGCCCTGCCATTCATAAATGGTAGAGCTGAGGCAGAGTCTTTGTTGAGCATGAGGAATAGATTGCTTTATGATGTAGCGCAGAGGGTTTAGGTTAGACAGGAGACTAATTTGGAAAAAGTAAAGCTCACTACAAGGCTTTGTGATGGCTTATTAGGAGCCTTTGGAAATAGGATGGTTTCTCAATAGCTAAAAGGTAGAACAAGCCAAGTGCCCATAGTTGGATGAATGGATAAAGAAGAGTGATGTGCCCATACACAGTACAATGGAATATTTTGCAGACTTAAAAAGAAGAAAATTCTGATACATGCTGCCACATGGCTGAAGCTGAGGACATTATGTTAAGTGGAGTAAGCCACACACAAGGGCAAGTACCAGGTGCTCCACTCATGCAAGGTGCCCAGAGCAGTCAAGGTACAGGAGGTAGAGTGGTGGCTCTAGGGAAGGGGGAGGGGGCACTGAATGCATATGGAGTTTCAGTTAGGATGAAGAGAGTTCTGTGGAGGGATGGTGGTGATGGTTGCACAAGAATGTGAATGTACTCCATGCCTTTGAACAGCACACTTAAAAATGGCTAAGATGGTACATTTTGTGTTATGTGTATTTTATCACCATTAAAAAACAGTATGGGCTCGGTGCCTGTAGCTCAGTGAGTAGGGTGCCAGCCACATATGCTGAGGCTTGCTGGTTCAAGCCTGGCCCGGGCCTGCTAAACAACAATGACAATTGCAGCCAAAAAATGGCCTGGTATTGTGGCAGGCACCTGTAGTCCCAGCTACTTGAGAGGCTGAGGCAGGAGAATCACTTAAGCCCAAGAGTTTGAGGTTGCTGTGAGCTGTGACGCCATGGCACTCTACCAAGGGCAACATAGTGAGACTCTGTCTAAAAACAAAACAGTATGGTTGGCTGGGTATAGTGGCTCATGCCTGTAACCCCAGCACTTTGGGAGGTTGAGGTGGGACGTTCACTTGAGGCCAGGAGTTCAGGATCAGCCTGGGCAATATAGCAAGACCTCATCTCTAAAAAAAAAAAAGGAAAATAAAATAAGTGTCGTGGTACACACCCATGGTCCCAGCTACTCAGGAGGCTGAGGCAGGAAGATCACTTGAGGCGAGGAATTCAAGGTTGCAGTGAGCTATGACCAGACCCATTGCCCTCTAGCTGGGGTAATAGAATGAGACCCTGCCTCAGAAGAAAAACGGTGTGATTAAATGTTATAATTCAGGAAGGTGAGCATCAGCCAGTCTCTGCAGACAGGCTGTCATGCCCTCAGATGCTGTGTGACTTGCTATGAGTATTGACATAACTATCATGTCTTCCCCCATCTTGGTCCGTATTCCATGATGTTCTCTTGATTGTTAGCTAGAGATTCTGCCTCTGGTGCTTAGCTCTTACTGTGTCCCATTGTTGAGAGCTCTCCATCAGGGCTCAGATGGCTTGGGCCCCAGGGGCTGGTGTTTTTGTGGGTAACCTTGGGTCTGTGGTTTCTAAGACCTTGACTAGGTTTTGTGTTGCAAGCCTGGGAAGAAGGCTTGTTGTTTTTTGCATGAAAAAAAAAAAAGTGCTAAGTCACATGTGGGTGAGTTTTGAAGAGTAATTATACATAAAACTCACTGCAGAATGTGTGATCCAAAAAGAAAAACAAAGTACAATCTTATTTATAATACAGATGGAAACATTAAAGAGTTTGTGCTACTTTCTAAGTTCCAGAAATTTTGAGGCAAAACTTGTGGTTGATCAAAGAGGCCCTTTAGAGTCAAGATTCAGGTTTTGGTAAGAGATAGCCTCAGATAATGCCTCCTTTTAGCACATCGAAGTTCTTTTCTTCCATTGCTATTTTGCAAATCTCCTAAAAGAGTTCAGGTTCAAGGCTTTGTCATTTCCTCTTCCTTCTGTCTTCTTTGCTGTCAGGTGGAGGTGGCAGTCCTTAGTGCAAGAGCTAGCGAGGATACGAATCCTTTCACATACTTGGTGCCTGTTTTCTCTCTTGGTAAATTGCCTATCCACCTCCTCCTGTTTAAAAAGGGGACTGCGAGAAGAACTTGTCCATTTCTTATCTATGAGTTTTTATATTAAATGCTTTAAGATTAGTCGTTAGGCATTTAAAGGTTGAGGATTTTTAGATAAATTTTACTTTTGAATTAATTAGACATTTTTCTTTGCTTCCTTTGGTGCTTTTATCTTTGAACTCTATTGTCTCAGACCTTGTATGTGTAAGTGTTGCCCGCTGTGCCTTTTGTTTTATCTCTTTCATTCTTTTATTCCCTCTTCTCAGATTTTCTGCCTGTGTGGAGGAATTCAGCCTTGAATTTGTACTGATCACTTATTTGTTTGAATTTATTTCTGTCTTTTTACTTTGTTTTATCTTGAAAATGCTACTTGTTCTTCTCCCTTTTAATTAAAAAATAGACAACCTCTTGCCTTCAGTTAGGTTGTCTTCTTCCTTTTTTATTCTAATGTTTTGAAAGTAATACATTTCAATTCTACATTTTTCTAATGATTGATTACCCCTAAAACTTTAATTTGCATATTGACATTTATTTCCCCGTCAATGTTGATGTAATTACATCTACTTTCCTCATCCTGTTCTGTACCATCTGAATACGACAAGGGTCTTGACATCTATTTCCCCTACTACCACCAATCTCTCATTTGAGATGAATGGAATTATCATGAAGATTATTCTTAATTTTTTCTTATAATCAGTGCCTATTTTAGTATAACTATATATTCTGTGCTTTTCTTCACACTTAGAAAATAATTCCCTGATCGTCTCTTGGGTAGCACTGTGTTTGTCTGAAGGACATCCTGGAGTAATTTTTTCAGAGGGGGGCCTGCATAGCAAACTCTGTGTTTCCCTGTCTGGTTTTGCTGCATTAGTGTCATGTAACACTTAACTGATGGCCCTGTGACCTGTAATGACAGACGTATATTTTCCTTGCTTGTGGGTCTGTGAGTCACCCTGAACTGGTTGGCTTCTTGTTAGGTGTGGCTGGGCACGGCTCCAGCTGTAGGTTGATTTTGAGTCTGCATCGTGTGTAGTTTGGGGACCAGTAGCTCCCTGGTGCATATTCTTTTTATGGGAAATCACAGACTCAAGAGGCCCAAATAAAACTATGCAAACATACTCTAAGATTTTGCTTACAGGCCATTGGTCAAAGCAAGTCACATGCCCAAGCCCACAGCCTATGGGGGTGGAGGTGATACTCTTCCTTGCTAAGGTCCCATAGCCAAGGGAGGGAGTGAAGAACTGGAAATAATAATCCAATTTGCTGTGACGATTAACTGTAGAAACATTTTTTGTTTTTCCTCACACTTGAATGATAGTTTGGCTGGGTATAGGATTTTAGGCTCTTTAAATTTCTTTTCTTCTTTTTTAAAAAAATATTGCCTTCTCTCTCTTATGCCTGAAAGATTTTGCTTGCATTCTTTTTAATAGTTTCCACTTAAAAATTTTTATATTTCTGGCTTGGTGCCTATGGCCCAAGCGGCTAAGGCGCCAGCCACATACGCCTGAGCTGGCGGGTTCGAATCCAGCCAGGGCCCGCCAAACAACAATGATGGCTGGAACCAAAAAATAGCCGGGCGTTGTGGCGGGCGCCTGTAGTCCCAGCTACTTGGGAGGCAGAGACAGGAGACTCGCTTGAGCCCAGGAGTTGGAGGTTGCTGTGAGCTATGATGCCATAGCACTCTACACAGGGCAATAGCTTAAGGCTCTGTCTCAAAAAAAATTTTTTTTGTTATATTTCGGTTTGTAAAAGAATGTATACCTATGATTGGCATCAAATGAATTATGTCTATTTTTAAGCTTTCTTCTATTTATTCTTAATTCTTTCTCTGGAGTTTTTTTTCCACTTAGGAATTTGATGGTTTTTTTTTTTTTTTTCCTGATGATAGTTTTCCTTAAGTACCTGTGTTTTTGTGGGTGTGTTTTCCAGTCATGTGCTGGTTACCCAAATGCTGCTTCCCCTTTATTGCAGTCTAGTGACAAGGCTGGGATGGGGCAGGTCAGGCTGTATGGTCAAGTCTGTCAATGTGATATGGTTTGAATGTGTCCCTCCAAATTCCTGTTTCTAAAACTTAATCCCCAGTGCAACAGTGTTGAGAGGTAGGACCTTTAAGAGGTGACAAGGTCACCAGGGTCTGCCTTGTAAGTGGATTACTTTAGTTATCTTAGGAGTGGGTTCATTATCTTGAGAGTGAGGTACTTACAAAGGATGAGTTTGGCCCCCTCTCTCACTGTTGTGATGCCTTCCACCAAGTCATGACATAGCAAGAAGGCCCTTGCCAGAGGTGGCCCCTTGATCTTGGATTTCCCAGCCTCTAGAACTGTCAACCAAATAAATTTCTATTGTTTATATGTCAACCATGCTGTGGTATTCAGTTATAACAGCACAAAATGAACTAAGACACTGTGAATGTGGTCTCTGCCATTCATCTGATCTCATGGAGTCTTGTAAGCTTCGAGTACTATGAATATATAGAAAAATGCTTTTTATCCATAGAGAGAGAATGTCATATAGGATTACAGTACTTACAAAGTAGATGACATGGTGTTATTTCTGCTTGCTGAGGTGGATAGATTGATGGGGAAATGTTCTATATAATCTTTCTGATTATCTAGCCTAGATAAGGATAATTTTCTTTTATAAAGCATACTTCATTGTTGTGTCTAGAGATTTGGGATGAGAAGACAGGCAGGTATGTATGTGGGTCATTACAAACGTTTTGAGATATGCAAAAGTTGAAAAATATACAATCTGCATGGATGGAGATAAACGAAGCCCTCCCAGTAATACTGATAAGCCGAGCAACTTGAAACTTGCCACAGGTGAATCAGAAAGGACACTGTTGACTGTGTTTCTTGAAAGTGAAATAATGGACCATAATAGTCCCTCTCAGAACTTTGGTAGTGACCTGCTATAGGCTCTAGCTAATTTCCTCTCTCTTGCTTTTTTTGGGAGTAAGTTTTTAAAGGGGAGTAAAGGGACCCAGGGACCCAGGAGAGGGGAGCAGGAAAGGGAGTCCCCCTGTGCAGTACAGGCCAGGCTCAGGCACTGGGACCCCCACTGGGCTGGTCTTGGTGCGGGTAAGGTTTACTCTTTCCTTCTTCCTCTGGCCTCTTCCTGTGTCCAGCTCCCTGTGCTATGGCAGGCTGAAGGGAGAAGCTGGCCAGGCTCTGCGCTTCTCTCTGGTCTTTTCTGGTCCTTAGCTCCGTCTGCTGGGTTGCCCTCTGTGTGGTGGGCCTCTTGGAAGGCACATCTCTGTGTTCTTCAGAGAATCCAGCAGGCTCCCCGCATATGCTTCCCTGGTGTGGGAAATCCCCTGGGGTTCAAACTTTCCTTTTTATTGTATTCTCCTTCCTGTAAGAGCCTGAAATTCTTTGCCAGCTGAAAGATGTGTTCATTCATTTGTGAAACATTTGTCTCGAGTGCTGTTAAGAGCTGGGTACTTTGGTGAAAAGCTGGGCACACACAGATAATTTGCAGAGTTCCTGCCTCCAAAGAGCTTTTTATCCATAGAGAGAGAATGTCATGTAGTATTATGGTACTTACAGATGATGCGGTGTTGTTTCTGCTTGCTGCAGTGGATGGATGGCTGGGGAAATGTTCTATAGAAATTAGGAGTTATGAGCCTTGAGAGGGGCATGGGCAGTGAGTGTGAAGGCAGAGAGGGGAGAGGAAAGTGAGGCTGTGAGGTAGGTGATGGGTGCAGACCCCCAGTCCAGGCAGAGAGGCAGCGAGTTCCTGAAAGGTTCTGAGCAGGGGAGATAGAACTCCCATGCACACATGCACACTAATACACTCTCTCACATGCAATCAGATGCAGAAGCTGCTGGCCCAGAATCGTTGCTTAGGCTGGTGCCAGGCCACATTTGGTGTGGAAGGATAGTCTACAGAAACAATGGCTCCCGAGAGCCAATTTCCTTATAAAGTTACTCTTCCCTGAGCCCCAGGGAGAGAGACCTGAGTCTGAGAAGGGAAGTAGGGCCCCAAGATGATGTAATTGCCCACATCACTCAGGGGCAAGGTGGAGAAGGGGAAGCGTTCGAACTGATCTATAATTATCTGACAGTTCAGGGTTTGGAGGGGGATGCTGAATCACGTAAATAACTCTTTTCACTTTGCATCAGAGGGAGACAGAAGCAAGAGAAGAAAGGGTGTTTTGTCTGGTCTTATGTATGTGCTATTAATAAAGGGTTAGCAGCCTTGGCAAAAGGCCATTGGGAAATCAGGGTATGCGATTATTTTAGGAACCCATCTTGACTGCAAATAAGTGAGGTTAGAAGTCTTTGGCAGTCTGCTCTGTTCGTCCCGTGAAGGCACACATGTCCATGTACCAGCTGGGCCTGGTTCCAGGGCCTGTGCAGGAGACGTCCAGGTTTGCTCCTCAGTGATGGATGGTCCCTGGCATGGGGCCTCCTAATGAAAATCTGGGTCTAGGATGGGCGTGTTGTACATTTTGGAAATGGTGTTATCCAGTACGCAGTTAATACTAATTATAATTGGATTTAATTTCCAGCAAAGCTCTGTCAAAATCCCCTTTTGCCTCCAAACATTTTCCTGTAGAAGAGCTGTAATTAAGTTACCCATGGCATTGTCAGATTTCATTTTGTGTTGAAACGTCTCATGCTTGATTTTGGCACAAAAACCATTTCTTTTGGAAAGCATTGTAAAATATCCTTTCAGTTATTTTCTTGTAATAGAAAAGTTGAAAGAACTATCTTTGCTTTTGTGGATTCTTCCCAAAAAGGACTTGAATCTGTGTCATGGGCTTAAAACCGTTAGGTGCTATTTTGCGGGGGGCAGGGGTGTTTACAAAGTAAACGCAAAAATGCATTATTTATCTAGAGGCCACTTCTAGCAGCCTTGATGATCTGGAACACAAACAAAAACACAAATGTGGCAAAAAGAGCTACTGAACTGCCAAAAGCTTATCAAAACTCCAAGTACCCAAACTGGCTCCCAAAACACATGTCTCTTAGCTGCTCCTTCCTAGTCAGTTTGCTCTTACTTTAGATGCAATAAAACAATCCAGTTATATGATTTCCTTGACCCCCAGCAAATGAGAAGTAGAGATTGAAAAGGGAGCTCTCCAGTAATAGGTACCGTGACATCAGAGTGGTAGCTTGCAGGCTGATGCAAGTCTGGAGGTTGGGGAACAGTACAAAAAGCAGGTGGAAAGAGACCTACTTACTGAACTGTAGCACACGCAGGAGACAGAATAGCAAAGGGTAGATGATGCCCACAGGAGTTTAGATTTTGACTCATTTAGTGACTGTAATATGTTGAGAAAATTTGTAGCCTAAAAATTAAAATAAAAGCCACTTTGAAACTTTGAGTTACTTCTGGGATACTTCATCTTTTTCCAATGCTACCGCTGAGAGGCCAGTAGCCTCATAACAGAGGTTGTCACCATCCAGGCAGTCATCAAAGCCCATGAGGGTCTACCTTTGTCTGGTTAGCCGTGGAAGCTGAGTGTGGTGACTTGTGCAGTGGGGGCACCAAAGGTGTATGCCCATGCTTCCAGTTTCAGAATAAAGATGACATAGACTCAGTTTCCCATCTGTAACTATATCTAAATATCCTGGAAATCATTCAACAAATAATAACAAAAGAACTCTGAAAACTGCAAAAAAGGAGCACTGGATATTGACCTTAGGATTTGGGGAACGACAATGCAGTGAGTTCTTGGGTTTTCTTTTTATCTCTCAGATGGGGTGCAGAAGAGGTCCCCAGTCTGGAACTGACAACAGGCATAAATGTTTTCTCTCTTTTTTCTTTGTCAGAATTGCTAGAAGTTTTTGTGTTTTATTGATCTTTTGAAGAACTAGCTCTTTGTTTTATTGATTTTCTCTGTTGTTTTCAGCTTTAATTTTATTGATGCCTGCTCTTACATTTACTATTTTTTTTTTCTGTTTGAGTCTATTTTGCTTTTTTGGGTCTAAGTTCTTCAGGTGGTGGAAGCTTAGATTGATTTGAGACTTTTCTTTCTTTTGATGTATGCATTTAATGCTATAGATTTTCCCATTAGTGCTGCTTTAGCTGAATCTCACAATGTTCGACATGTTGTACTTTCATTTTCATTTGGTTGAATGTATTTTTAAAAAATCATGTTAAACATCCTTTTTGACCTATGGGTTATGTCCATGTGTTTTGCTTCATTTCCAAGTGTTTTGAGATTTTTTTTTGGTATTGATTTCTAGTTTGATTCCACTGTTGCTGGAGAATACACTGTATGATTTTGATTCTTTCAAATGGATTGAAGTTTGTTTTATGGCTCAGGATATGGTTTGCCTTGGTATACGTTCTGTAGGCAATTGTAAATAATGTATATTCTGCTGTTGTTGGATAGCTTGTTTTATAAATGTTGATCAGATCCTATTGGTTGATGGTGTTTAATTCTTGACAAATAAGATTTAGCAATCATAAGTGTGTATATAATAACAGAGCTGCAAATATATATATTATATATATATTCTCTATTTGCTTCTTTTTGACCTGCCTATGTTATTATGTTTTAAATGAATGTCTTACAGACAAGGATCATGTTTTTTTTTAATTCACTCTGTCAATCTCTGTATTTTAATTGGCATATTGTAACCATTTGTACTTCGTGTCATTCATATAACTTAAGTCTGACATTTTGTTTTTATTTTTGTTCTGTTTTCATTTCTCTCTTCTTTCCCTGCTTTTTTTGTGAGTTATTTAAATGTTTTTTAGCATTCGGTTTATCTATAGTGCTTTTGAGTTCCTCTCTATGTATGGCATTTTATCAGTTGTTCTGGGTATTACATTATACATACATAAATTATCACAGTCTACAGGTGTTGTCATTTTACCAATTTTAGTGAAGTGTTGAAATTTTACTTTTTTGTCTCTTTACTACATTCATTTATAATATTATTTGTCTTAAACATCTCTGTTACATACTTAGAACCAGATCAGAAAGTCCATTATTTTTGCTTCAAATGTCAAACATTATTTAGAAAACTCAAGAGGAGATGAAAAGTGTATTATATGTACTCATATTTTAGTTTGCTGTTTTCTTTCTGCCTTCATAATTTTCTAAGATTTCTTTTGTCATTTCTTTTACATTTATAGAACTTTGTTTATCCTTTCTTTTATTATAGATCTGTTTGCTAAGAGTTCTCTTAGTTTTCTTTCACTTGGGAATGCCCTTATTTTGCCTTTATTATCTGATTTTTTTTTTTTTTTAAATACAGGCTTCTGGATAGACAGTTCTTTTTTTCAAAGCTTGAAAAATATTCCACTTTCTTCTAGTTTCCATGGTCTCTGATGAGAAATATGCTGTTATCTGAATTTGTTTTTGCCTATAGGAAAAGTGTCATTTTTCTCTGATGGTTTTAAGGTTTTTTTCCTTTCTTTTGATTTTCAGAAGTTTGACTATAATAGATATTTGCATAGATTTTTTTGGTTTGATATTGCTTTTGGTTTACCCAGCTCCTGAATCTGCAGATTTTACCAAATTTGGGAAGGTTTTCATCATTATTTTCTTGAATAGTTTGTTAGCCTTGTTCCCCTCTCCTTTCCTTCCAGAACTCTGATGACACAAAAGATGTATCTTTTGTTATAGTCCACAGATCCTGTGGCTCTGTTTATTATTTATTTATTTATTTTTAGCCTACTTTCTCTCTGTGCCAGATTGTGTAATTTCACTTGTTCTACCTTCCAGATCATTGATTCTTCCCTCTGTCCCTTCCATTCTGCTGTTGAGCCCATTTACTGAGCTATTTATTTCAATAATTATAGTTTTCAGTTCTATAATTTCTATTGTTTCTTTTTATATATCTTCCCTTTCTTTGTTGAGAGTTTCTATTTTTTCATTGGTTTCTAGTGTGTTTGTAATTGCTCCTTGAAGTATTTTTGAGATAGCTATTTTGAAATAATTCCAACATCTCCGTATCTCAGTGTTGGTATATACTGAGACCTCTATGGCTGAGAGGCATAGGAATGACCCATTATTTCTTCTCATGAAGCGTCAACTGACCCCATTGGTTGTGGGTGTTGGCTTTGTTATTGCTGGGCTGTGGTAACAATTCTGATCGTCCATTCTCCTTTGAGAACTACCTTAGTAGGAAGAGGGAGTCTTTTTTACTGTGAGCTGGGGCAGAAGTTCAGACTTCCCAGGTGGTCTCCAGTGGCACCATGTAGGTACACAGGTGTTACCTCTTACTGCTTGATGTGGATGGAAATCCTGGCTTTCTGCTCAGCCTGCTCTGAAACCCTGTCAGGGTACAGGGGGACCTCCTCACAGCCTGGTGAGGGTAGAGTTCCAGAACCCTACTTGGCCTCTGCTGGTGTGGGTGGTGGCTGGGCATAATTTTTTCTATGGTGTGGCTGGAGTAGGGTGCTATTGTCTGAAAGTTTTCTGCCTTGCTAGGCTTATCCTTTCCTGGTCATTTGGCTAAGGAGCTGGCTTTTGCTGGGGCTGTTTTAATTGGTGTTTACAGTGTGCTGGCTTCTTCAGCTCCAAGTTTGGGATATATGAGGTAGAAAGTTGCCTCAGGGAAACCTTTATTGTTTGAGTTCTGAGGTCCCTAGCCTATCTGCCTTCTCTCCACCTCTCAGAATCTTCTCATACATTTATTTATTTTACATATAATGTCCAGGGTTTTAAATTGTACTTAGTAGAAGGAATAGGAGAAAGTATATCTTCATCTTCCCATAAGCACAAATTCTGGCATCACATTTTTAAATAACAATCTTGCTTATAGATAACTTGCGACAGATTCCAGCCTGATGGATTATTAATTTTGCAAGCATGATCAAGATCCAAAGACAACAAAAGCCTCACTGAAGGGATGGTGTTCTGTATACCAAGCACCAAGTATTCTGATTTTTACAACTATGACCATCTTCTGTGAGCAAATCATGTAATTGGAACCCTCACTGTAGCGTTCGTCTTAGAAATCCGTGCTGAGAAAGGCTCTGCTGTACTGGGCTTAAGTGAGATTAGTATCTGAACATGTTGCTTAACATAGCTACTATTTCTATACAAACTGATTTATATCAGGAAATTGACTCTTGACAGTTCTTAAAGGAACACAACCAGCTAATTCATGGCAAACACATACTTGGCAGACTTGGGTTATGGAAGGGATAAAAATCATTCTGTAAAAATGGTAGGTATAATAGGTGTGAGGGGTATGGAATGTGCCAGAAAATGGAACAGAAGAGGTGGTCTCTGGTCCAAGCATTCACTGTGTGATGGGAGAGAGATATGCAGAGAAGTGACCTCAGGGCAGCGGGGTAGGAGGAAGGAAAGAGTCCTGGAAGTGCTGTGGAGGGAGAAGCTGCCTGGCAGAGGAGGGTTCAGATAGATGCTGGTTGGCCTAATAGAGCGGTGAGAAGCAATGAACTGAGCTTGTGGGCTCCATGATATAGTGGAGGGACTCACACATGCAGGAGTTGTGGGAAAGACTCTAGTTCTGCTGAAATAGAGAACAGATGTGGGCAATGTCAGAAGAAGTGGCTGGAAGCACAGGCAGAGACAGATTGCAAAGGATCTGGATGCCATGGATTGGGTAAAAAAAAAAGTTTAAATGTTTTCTAAAGAAAAAATTGATTTTGATGGAAAAATGATCTTTGGGCCGTGTTTTGTAGCTATGAAATAGTTAAAAATGCAGAGGCAAAACTGGGAAAATGAAGAAATGGGAAATTTGCTACTGCGGAAGACATGAAGGTGAACAGCCTCCAGAGGCTCTGCTGAGCCTAGGAACTGGGAGGGGGAGCAGGGGGCAGACGCTCTCTTGACCAAGGGCAGTGTTCCATAGGAAGGGCATCTTCTGCTGTCAATGGAGGCACCGAGGTGTAGGCCCAGGGGCAGTGGGAACTGCAGTTTGGCTGATTTCTTCTTCACTATGGGAATGTTTTCACAGAGCTGTACACAGACACTATGGGCTTCCCTGTGACAGGATATGTTCCCTGTTCCTGGAATGTGTTAGTAAAGTTATTTGAGAATTTAAGCATCCAGTGGGTCATTGAGTGAGATGGTTTCCTAGGTCCCTTTTAGCCCTCCAAATCTATGATTTATATTTTCTACCAGACTGGGTGGAAATCACATTGGGATTGAGGTGTGAAACACTCTCTCACTGTCCACTCTGAGGGAAATGGAAACTTTGCGGTTTTCACTGCTTATGTTTTCTCTGAGGATCTTTCTTGGTGCAAGATCCTTTTCAAAGCCCTCTTTAGAATTTACAGCCCTTTCCAATTGGTATTATTCCTTCAGAGCCGCACTGTGAAACTACTATGGGCTCAGCTGGGCAAACAGGACCTCAGCGTAAATCTACAGTGGACCCAGCCATACCCCCAAATCAAACTTGTTCCAAGTTGGGGTTATTTGACTCTGGCTCATTCTAACTCATTGCAGATTCAATGTTTTCAGAGTTAGGAGGCTCTGAAATGTTTCAGAGCTCGGCCAGCTCTGGGGACGTCATGGGAGCCAGTGAACACCTTGCAGGAACAGGTGCTTTCCTTCACTGACTGTATCCTCAAGTGTCCATTCTTCCTCTTCTTCTCTTTCCTTCCCTCCTACCCACCCTTTGGGCTGATTAATAATAATAAAAATCAAAAAGATAGCTAATGTATTAGGTAGTTCCAGTATTTTAGATGGTGTGATATATATTTAATCTCTTCAATAACCTTTGAAGTAGGTTTTATTATCTCCACTTGACAGATGGGGAAACTGAGGCCCAGAGGGATTAGGAAACTTGCTCAAGTTTATGGAGCTGGACTGAGCCTCTGACTCCTGATCCTGAGCTCTTCAAGAATTCCACTTGTGAAGCCTCATTTGACCTCTTTAAAAAGGTTCAATCAGTGATCGCTCTCTCTTTTTTTTTTTTTCACTAAAGGCAATAGAGAGTCCCAGTTTCCCTCCCTCTAACCAAGAAGCATGGAAACACTGTGAGGTGGTGTGTATGAAAAGTGTTCCATTGTACATGTGAAGCTCAATGAATTTTCACACACTGAACATGCCTATATAGTCATCCCCCAAGATCAAGATCCAGAACACAACTAGCTCCCTAAGTCCCATCATCCTCCCATGTGACCACCGCCCTGACTTCCATCACCATCACTATAGATTAGCTTTGCCTATCCTTGACCTCCTTGTATGGGGTCATAGATGTCCTTTTTCATGCCTGGCTACTTTCTATAAGCATGTGTAAGAGCCATCCAGTGGTGTGCTGGTTAATCAGCTCTCAAAAAAGAAAAGAAAATGAAGGAAAAACCCAACCCAAATCCAAAACTTCAAATAAGTCCTCATTTTTAGTGTTTAATACTTTCACCATGGCTGTTTTTTTAAGCTAACAGTGATTCAAGAACCAGCTTGCAAAATTCCAGAATATTTCACAATCAGCAATCGTGAGCTGGTACAGGCTGGCCCCGTAATGTTCTAGGATCCATTCATGTTGTGACGTATGGTTGAATATCATTCATTTTCATTGTTGGTTAGTGTTCCAGGTGTGAATACATTGCAGCTTTTTGGTGAGTCACTGGTTTTGTGGCTCACTGATGCTAGGTGGCAGAGGTGTGGGGACTAGAGCTGGGAGCTTGCAGTCCTAGTCCCAGAGGTCTGTGCCCTCAGCCATCGTGGCTCCTGTGCTCAGCCACATCTATACCAGATGGGAGGCCTCATACCCCTCATGGCCTGGTGAGTTTACTTGCCACTCAGTAGGTGTTTAGTAAAGCTTCTTTCCCTCCTGTTCTTTCTTTTTTTCATCCTGGGGAGGGTGACTGTGCCTCGGGTGGAGTTGTGTGGTCATGTAGGAATCAGTGTCTCTGTTCTGATTTTGGGGGTGTTTTGCACGAACACCCAGGGCATCTGTAGGATCCTCTGAGGAGAAGGAAAGAAAGAAGGAAGGAGGGAAAAAGAAGGATAAAAGGAGGAAAGGAAGGAAGGAAGGAGAGAAGGCAGGCAGGCTTGATTGGGAAAAATTGTGTTGACAAATGAACCACTTGATTTGGCCACTTGAAACACTTACTCATAGGTGAAAATGATGTTTGTTTTGTTCCAGAGTTGCCTTCCTATTTTGAAATACAATGATTCATCACTTAACAACAGGGACACCTTCTGAGAAATGTACTGTTGGGCTATTTCATGGTTGTCCAGACATCACTGAGTATGCTTACACAAACCTTGGTGGCATGGCCTGCCTCAGCCGCAAACACGGACAGCACAGGACTGTACTGAATACTGTGGGTGACCCGAACACAGGGGCAAGTATCTCCATATCAGAACATAGAAAAGGTACAGTAAAAGTACAGTATAAAAGATAAAGAATGCTCCACCCGTGTAGTGCACTGACCTTGAATGGAGCATGCAGGATCGGAAGTTGCTCTGGGTGAGTCATCACGTGACTGGGGAGTGACTGTGAAGCCCTTGAACGTGACTGTACACTGCTGTAGACTTTAGAAACACTGTACACTTAGGCTATGCTAATTCATTTAAAAAACATTCTGTCCACAATAATGGATTAACCTTAGCTTACTGTAACTTTTTCTTTATAAACTTTTTCAGTTTTTAATTTTTTTACTCTTTTCTAATAATAGCTTACAACCCAAATACATGGTATAGATATGCAAAAATACTTTCCTTCGGTATGTCCTTCTTCTGTAAGATTTTTTTCTAATTTTTTTTAGCACTTTAAAAAATGTTGTTGCTAACTGAGACACAAACACACACATCAGCTTAGGCCTCCACGGGGTCAGGATCATCAGTATCACTGTTGTCCCCTCCGTGTCCTGCCCCACTGGAGGGTCTTCAGGGGCAACCACAGGCGTGGAGCTTCAACTCCTGTGATAACAAGGCCTTCTGGAATACCTCCCGAAGGCCCTGCCTGGGGCTGCTTTACACTTGACTTTACATGAATGGTAAAAAGCATAGTGTAGCAAATACACCAACCAGCAACATAGTCGTTTCTTACCATATTAAGTATTTAGTACTGTCCATAATTGTGTATGCTAGACTTTTATACCATGGGTTTGTTTACGACAGCATCCTGGTAAACACGTGAGTAAAGCGTTCTACAGCTACCGTGTCACTGGGTGCTGGGAATTTTTCAGCTCCATTATAATCTTATAGGTCTCTCATCATATATGTGGTTCATCATTGACCAAAACGTGCAGGGCATGGCTATAGCTCATCACGACACAGGCATCCCTGGAGAGATATCCCATCTCTGGGGGACCATGGAAGGAAATTCAGAGATAGGCTTCTAAAAGACCAAAGAATGACGGTCTGTGATAACACACTTGTTTCAGGGTAAAGTGAAGAATTGGCTGCAGAAGGGAAGCAGGGTAGCGAGAGCGCACTGACGCTGAGTTTGGCCCCCCACAGGGGTCCTGTGTCCATCAGCACGAGCTCCTCCTGAAGGGAAGGTGAGAAACCTCTTCATGGAGTTGGCCCAAGTGTGCTTTCTGCCTGTCACAGGCCAGGAAGTCATCTCCTGCCTCCTCGACTGTGAAAACATGCTGAGGATGGCCAAGGGAAACAAAGGGCCCCTCCCAGCATGCGAGTGCGAGCCGCATCCTTTAACAGCCAGCATGATGGAGAACAGCAACTCCTTCCAAACCCACCACTGTTTTCTTTGGATCCCCCTCCAGTTCCCCAATCCTAAGACTTGGGGCCTCCCAGTGAAGGCTGCTGATTTCTGTGACCTCTTGGCTGGACTCCCTGCATCCCGAGGGCAAAGACCACATTCAAGTCCTCGGCTGGAGCCCGGCTTCTTGGCAGCTCTTGTCTGCAGCTCCTGCGGCTGCAGCCTCCCCAAAGCTTTCTGGAGGATAATCTAGAAAGAGGCAGCACAGTCTACATAAAGAACAGAAAAAGTGATGACTCTGGAGTAGGTCAGACCACATGTGAAATCCTGGCTCTGCACTGTGCTGCTGGGTGACCTCGGGCAGAGGCTGGCACTCATGGGTCAGGCACAGTGGAAGTCCTCCGAGAGCCCTGGTTTCAGAACATCAACCCCACTTTCTGTAGGGGTGGGGGCGGGGGTGCCGGGCTAGAGGTGGAGGAACTGCCATGGTTCCCCAGCCAAGGCCAGACCAAGCGGGATTTGAACAAGTGCTGGTCTGACAGCACACTGTGGTGCTCCGTGCTGGGAATGTGTATGCGTCACTCCAGGAGTACCCAGTGTGGGTCGAGGCACAGAGGAAACCTTTCCTGGCTGGAGAAGGAGCACACTCAGTGTTGGAGGAATGCATTTAATTATTCCTTTGCAGTTAAACATCCAGATTGCTGCCGGTTGTTTAGTATTCGTAAACAAGGCTGTGTAAGACTTTGGAGTTCCCATCTTTTCTCCATCCCTACTTCCTTGTGAGACACCCCTAAAAGCCAAATTACTGTGTCTTAGTACAAAAATTTGGGCTTTGGATACAATACCTGTTGCCAAATTGCTCTCAATGCGGGGCCTGACAGGGTAGTCTCACCCTGCTCAGAGCCTTTTTCCTTATAGCCTGAGGCTGTTTCTTAATTAAAGTCAAGGCCACAGTTGTTTTGATCTTTGGTTAACGCTAGCAAAATGCACCGCCTGTATGTGTTTGTGTTGGGGGACAGGAGGGCTGCACAATTTCTATTAAAAAAGGGTGCCCTCTTGCCCTCTCTTCTGTTTTCCTGATCTATTGTTTAAATCCCTCAGTGCATAGGCAAATGCACGGAGAATGTAAGGAAATTGAAAAAAAAAAAAAAACAGAGGAAAAAGAAAAAAGAAGGATCTTGCCTGGGCTGGCGAGTGTATGGGAGGTTTTCTTTTTCTAGTCAAAATGTTTTTACAGGGGAGGGGAGGGGGAGCTCATCATTCACCAGACTGTGAACCCAATTCTCATAAATGTCAGACACATTGGATAGTCGAGGACTTCCAATTAACTTTTATTAGGAAAATTTGGAAATCCCTTTGTTCTACTGGGAAACCAAAGTCCAGATGTGGCCCGTGTGTCCCCCTGGCAAGGCAGGTTGGCAATCTTTCTCTCCAGCTGTGCTCCTTCTGGCATGTTGTCAAGTGACAAAGTGAAACCTTGACCTCCAGGATTGTGAGAAAGAAATTTCTGTTGTTTAAGCCACCAAATCTATGGTATTTTGTTTTGGCAGTCCAGCAAATTGGTATAACAAACCTGGCTCATTTCACATACAACTTAGTAAAATTGGAGTCATTCTACACTCACAGTTCTGTATCATACTTTACGCATTTACCCTTGCATTGTGAGCACTTTGCTGTGCTCTTGGTTCCCTGCCAACCAGGAGAATAAAGTTTGAATCCCACAGCTCGAGGGGTTTTCAAGGTCGTTTGGGGATGGGCATTCTCCTGCCCAGGAGCGCTGTCATGCTTGTGATTTTCCAGACTGGCTGTATCTTTTCTGTTCCTGGCCACCCACTCCTCTACACCCACTGTCCCTGACATCCAGAGATTTCTTTGTGTCATTCCGTGCTTAGTTTATAACTAAACCTGTCCTACCATGCAGGCCACTGATCACATCAGGGCAGGGAATTTATAAACCCTCTCATGTCTCCAGGGCTTATCATGGCCCCCTCTGACATATACCAGATCTTCACCCAGCCTTAGGTGATAGTGACTTTAAAAATAAAGATTGAGAATTATGGGAAAAATTACATTTTTCATGGGTCCCATTTCTGGCATCCATCAACAGTATTAGAGAAAGGATAATACATCTTGATTAAGTTGGGTTTATCCCAGGAGTACAAGTTTGGTTAAGCATCAGAAGCATGATCAATATAATTTACTAAATTAACAGAATGAAGGATTAATATAATAAAATCTTTTCAATAGATGCAAGAAAGCATTTAACAAAATTCAATACTCCTTTGCAATTAGAAACTCTCAGCAAACTAGGAAAAGTAGGGAACTTTCCTAAAAGAATAAAAGGCATTTATAAATCCCTGCAGGTAACATCACACTTAAAGGCAAAGCCTGAATTGTCTCCTAAACTCCTTCTCAGGGAAGGCTTTCCCCACCAGTTGTTTAGGTCAAATACCCACTAGGTATTCCCTCAGCACCAGGCTTTCCTGCAAAGCAGTGATCACAACTGAAATGTGAAATATATTTGTGCCTCTGTTTGGTTAATGTTTGTTTCCTGGTCTAGGCAACAAACTCCATAGATGAAAACATTCTGCAGGTTTCTGCTGCTCCGTGTCCAGATTGAATGGATGGGTGAAGTGCAGGTCCTGCTCCAGAGTTGGTCAAATGACTACAGGGGCAAACATGTGAGCTCTAGGGGAAAGACCAACACTTGGGGTTCATTCTGGCCAGAGAAAGTAGAGGTATAGGGTTTTGTCCTTTTCACTTGAGAAGTTCTAGGACTGGAAAAGCCTGCCCCAGATTTGTAGGTGAGGTCCTAGGGCCTGTGTATCCTTCCAGATGAACCACAAACTCTAGATCAGAGTGATCACTGTACAGGATGAGTTGGTGCTGGGTGACATACTCGTACGTGTGGCTATTTCTAATCAATGCCCTGTGACTAAGTGTTTAATACACTTGAAGAAGTGCTGGACTTGCAGGATCCTGGGCAAAGCCCCAGCCTCTGAGGCTGTGATGGGGTTCAGGACATCTGAAATATGGCATGGTGGGCTCCAGAAACAGCAGAAACAGAAAAGCCACTCTCACCTCCCCTAGCCCTTCTCTCCTGAAACAGGCCATGAAACCAAGTTGCCCTCCCCCTGAAGTAGGGCATACGATTACATGAGAGGTGTCTACCCTACATCTGGAGGAAAGGAATGTGCTTACTTCTGAAGTCACAGAGACACAGAGTCTGAACCAACAGGCCTTGCTACGCGCCCCCAGTTGAGTACCATTAGATCACACACCTTTGTTCTATCACACTTCTGTACTACTTAACATCTGCTTCTCCATCCAACTCAGCACAAAAACAGGTGTGTTTTTTCTATGGGTCTTCATTCTAAAGTCTCCATGTCACATAAAGCTTATATGAAGTCCATTCGTTTGTTTCTCTTGTCAATCTGTCTTTTATTATAGGTGCCTGTGCTCTGAACCTAGCGATGGGTGAGGAAAGAAATCTCTTTGGCTGGTAGCTGCTGGTAGGGCTGCCTTGGGCTCTGATAGGAGGAAACCTGATTCTCTACGCTGTAGTCCCTGGCTGGGATGCGGCCCGCAGCCTAACTGCCTCTCCTGTTGGGTAGTGGACTGTTGTTTTCTTTACAAAGACCAGCAGGCAGCTCTTCATGGATTAAGGAAGCAGTGACAATTCCAGCATGTCTCCGTAGGACGATTGTTGGGGTGGGAGGCTGGGAGGCTGGGAGGCTGTGCTGGCATCGACATCATATAAGATTGAGGAAACAATGCCTGCTGGTACTGTAGAGCGGGCTGGGGCCAGGAGGGGAGTTGGGATTGGCCAGGCTTAGGCCGAAGGCTCTCCAAGCCACCCCTAGATGGGTATGAAAAGGGAAGAAGAGGCCAGTCAACCATCAGATTAAAAGGAGCAGGGGCAGGGACCCCAGATACTCTGGGGGAGCCTCCCAGGCACAGGCTTCTTCCACTGGATAAGGGTGTGTTCACTGTTCCTTTTGGAGTGTCTCATCCAACTGCTATACGCAGGAGAGGGCCTGCGGGAGAGAAAGGTGCAGCATGCACTTAATCCACCCCTTGCGAACTCCCTAGAGGAGGGACAGCCTCTGTATTTGTTGATGCAGCTTTCTCCTGAGAACTGTAAAAGGATTTTGTTTTTTAAAAAGGTAAAATCACAACTCTTACATAAATGCAAAATACACATGTGAAAGATTTTATTCATGTCATTAATTAATGAGGGAACTAGTAAGATGTTCTAACCAGTCCAAAGGAGAATTAAAAATAGCACATATAGATAGGCAAGTAGGGAGGCTGAAAAGAATTTGCAAGTAGACACAAAACTGATGATAGCCACTGGGCAGAGTTTGTCTGCCTGTCTATGGACAAGGGTGGTTTGCATTCCCGTGGGTATCCTGTAACTTACAGAGTTGTCAAAGAGCTCCAAGACCATGAAGGGCAGGGTGAGCCAAGAAGTCTTCTAGCAAAGACTTTCCTTTTAAAGTCCTACAAATCCATGGCACAGCATCTGGCTGGGGAGGGGTGGGTGCAGAGGAAGCCTGGACTACAACAAGACAAGAGAGCTCTGTTAGGACAGCCTGGGACAGAGCTGAATGTGCTGGTGTGTGTGTGAGGAAGAAGCAGGAGGTGGGGAGAGAGAAGGAAAGAGAACAGATCAATGAATTTTAAAAAGGAATCCGAAGCCTAAAAGAGTCAAGAGAAGAACTCTATTGCACGTTCACTCTTTAGTTCATTTTCTCATTCATTCCCTGAGCAGCGAGTCTGGCACTGTGTTGGATTCTGGAGTACACAGACTGAACCACCTGCCCAGGTTCCTCATCTCCTGCATCTTGGTGGGAAAGACACACTGCATATTAGGTCGAGCAATGCTGCAGCCCCCTCAGATGTCTATGTCCTAATCCCTGGGATGCCCATAGCTGGCAAAAGGGACTTTGCAGAGGTGATTAAGTTAAAGACCTTGGGATGGAGAGAGTATTCTGCATTGGCCTGATGCAATCACAGGGGCCCTTGTAAGAGAGAAGTAGGCAGTTGGTTGTAGCAGAAGGCAACGTGACAATACAAATAAACCCTGGAGTGATGTGGCTCTGAGCCAAGGAGTGCTGGCAGCTCTAGAAGCTGAAAGAGACACTGGGCAGATTCTCCTCTGGAGCCTCTAGAAGGAGTTAACCCTGCTGACCTCTTGCTTTCCCTGTGTAAGACCCATTTTAGACTTCTAACCTCCAGAAATGTAAGAGAATAAATTTGTGTTGTTTGAAGCGGCTGGATTTGTGGTAATTTGTTACGGTAACTATAATAAACTAATATACAGAATAATTGAAATATTGCATGATTACAGTGTAGAGTTTTTTGATAGGGAAAACTGAGGCAGTCAGGGAGCCAATGACAGGTGCTCTGGAGGAAGAGGTTTTTTGCTGAGACCTGAGGACTTTGGCAGAGGAGGCCCACAGAGTGGTGGCCATTGTCGGGGTGCTTTCACAGTGCATTTGAGATGAGAGACAGACTGTACAGAGGTCCAGGAGACAGATGGAGGCTGGAGGTGGGGATATTACCATGTGGCAGTGATAGTCTTTGTGAAGCAGGACAGGCCTAACCCCATGATGGTGTGAAAAAGCAAAGGAGATGAAGTCCCAAGACATTTTCAAGGAGATGAGTGCTATTTAAGTCCAAGGTGGTGTTTTTATTTTATTTTTTTTTATTTGAGACAGAGTTTCACTTTGTTACCCTCGGTAACCTCCAACTCCTGGGCTTAGGTGATTCTCTTGCCTCAGCCTCCCGAGTAGCTGGGACCACAGGCGCCCACCACAACACCCGGCTATTTTTTGTTGCAGTTTGAACGGGGCCGGGTTTGAACCCTCCACCCTCGGGTTATGGGGCCGGCGCCTTACTCACTGAGCCACAGGCACCACCCCCACCAAGGTGGTGTTTTTAGGAAAAAAGCTTGAAACCATTAATTAGCTTGGATGAGTGGCCCCCTGGAACTAGCTGTGGTTTTTCTGCAAAGCAACCTTAAGCTCCCTTCTCTTGGTGTCCTTTATAAGATGTGAATCCTGACAAAGTCTGTTTTTAACTAGGTAAAAACTTACCACAGCATTAATGCTGAGCTTTGCCTGTAATTCCCTTTAAAAATCTCTGAAGTGTTTTGCTCATCTGCACGTTCTTAAAGGTCGCAAAATTAGAAGTTTGGCAGCCAGGTGCCAGCTGCATACAGCATTTGAAATCTTTGACAAAGATCATTCCAGAAGTCACGGCCAGCCAAGTTTCTCGAGATCCTACGGCCTGCATGCCCACTTGCTGGCTTGTGCGTAGGCTTCTTTTCATCCAGCCAGTTGAGGTACTTGGTTTTTGATTGTTTTTTTTTGTTTGCATTTTAGTGCTCAGATATTCTCCTGTGGGGAATATTTATGAGCCAAACTATTTGGCCGAAGCTCTTGGTGCTGTGGCCAAATGTGGAGCAGCAGAATCAGCACCTTTTTAAGGCTCTCCCCTCTTGTTCACCATGTCCTCTGTCTGCCCACATGCCCGCTCTGCAACAGCAGCCCTGAGGGCTGCTGCACAGACAAAAACCAGCCCAACATGCAAGCACCTCCTTCTCCCTTCTGGGCTTGGTCCTGGGAGGGGTTATGCTTCTTTCCTGGGTGGTATACAGACACCACTCAAATTTCCATTTTTCAACATTTGCAGCACTGGGGCATGCCCTGTATGCCTGTATCCAGTCGCACACTGAGGGCTCCACACTGAGGCCCCTGTGGATGTGAATTTTGGTTTATTTTTGACACAGGAAAGAGGAACAGTCCAGAATTGAGGGATACCACCAATATGAAAGATGTGAACTTCTGGCGATCCTCTGAGAAAGAGTTTGCCTTATCTGTGCCATGGGAAGTTTGCTCTGAATATTCTGCTAGACGTTTAACTTTAGTTTCTCTTGGTAACAAGGCTGTGTCCTGCAGTATTCCCGAGTGCCCACAGTGTCCTCTCCTTGTGACCTGCTCATGTGGCCAGTTGACGTTGAGTGTGTGGGTTCTTCCCCTTGTTCATCTGAGTGTGTCACTGGTCACTCAAGGGTCAGCCCCCATCTCAATGCCAATATTCCTTAGAAATGTGGCAACTAAAAGAATTTCCTGAAATAAGCAGACACGGTATTTCTTCCTGTTTGCTGGGGCATGCCCTCATCTAGAGAATTATTATGCTTTCCTTACCAAGAATAAGAGGATGTAGTAGGTTTTCCACCTTTTGTCCCCCCCCACCCCACTGGTGGATGATGATGAGGCATTAGGAGAGGGGTTCTGACTTTCTGTAGGCACTTGTGCTCTGCTCAAACCTGAAATAAGGCTTGCTTACAGAAGCCCATGTTAAGACAGGTCTCTTTTCATGCAGAGTAACTTTAAGTGAAGTTTGTTGGCAATAGGCCATGCTCTGTAACCTGGATTTGTCGGAGAGCCAATTTAGAAATGATTTCTTGGCAACCATAGTTCTCTTGAACATGTGCACTGTGGTAAGAAGGCACAAGCATTTTAGAGCCCTGGGGACCGACAACCTTTCATACATTCAGAGTGTGTATTATCTCATAAATAAAGGGCATTCTTTTATTATTATTATTTTTTTTGAGACAGAGCCTCAAGCTGTCACCCTGGGTAGAATGCTGTGGCATCACAGCTCACAGCAACCTCCAACTCCTGGGTTCAAGAGATTCTCCTGCCTCCGCCTCCCAAGTAGGTGGGACTACAGGCACTTGACACAACGTCCGGCTATTTTTTTTGGTTGCAGCCATCATTGTTGTTTGGCTGGTCCAGGCTGGATTCGAACCCACCAGCTCAGGTGTATGTGGCTGGCGCCTTAGCTGCTTGAGCCACAGGTGTTGTGCCAAGCATTCTTGAGAGTTCAAGAGTACTAGCTCCATTAAGGACAAGGGATCAGCTCTGGGGCTCACAGTAACCAGATGGGCCATGTCAGGTGCAAGTCAGGAAACAGAATCCAGTCGTGGTGGACTGACAGCGTCAGTGTGTGGCCTCAAAGAGCCTTCCTGACGCTTTTGCCTGTTCTCAGAAGGTCCAGCTGGCTGTGTGGAAGCCGGATGCCTTCTACATAGTCACAGGAAGAGCCCGTGTGCTCCAAGCTGTGGGCTGGAAGGGAGGTGGGAAATGCTGCCTCGCCAAGGCCACGTCCACGTGCCCCACTTCCAGACAGAAGCAGCTGGGGCTTGGGTGGGCTACAAATAATAGAAAACCCAAACAGCAGAGGTTTAAAAGAAATGGGGTTTTCTTGTCCTACCCTAAGGAAGTCTGAGAGTTGGATGTCTGGGACTGGGTCAGAGGTTCAGGGATGATGAGGCTGAGGCCTGGATGGCTTCATTGGCCTTTTCTTCAGGGTTACTCAGAGGTGACTGACGTAGGTGAGATGACCTGGGGCTGTGGGAGGTGGTGGGCAGTGAGGCCGGCACTTCTTCTTGCCGGTGCAGGATGGATACCAGGAAGGTGCTTCCCCTCTACTTGGTGGTTCTGTTGCACATGTGCTTAACAGGCCCGACTGGAATTGCCAGGTGGGAAGGGGCAGTCTCAGGGCAGGTGGGACTCTCGTGAGCTCCTCAACACCCAGGTCAGAAAGTTCAATATCGTCCCTTTTGCAGTCACAACTGGCACTCTGTTATATACCTAAATGCACCCAGAGCCAGGCTCTTGACCTCAGGGAGCTCACTTTCTTTGCAAACAATACAGATGTTGGATGGAACAAAAAGTAGGGGTTACATAGAAGGGCCCCAAACATCGGACCCTCAGGAGTTTGTCATGGGAAAAGACAGTGACAGTGGGACGTTCTCCATCCACCTTCTTTCCTTACTGCCTTTGTTGGCTTTGCTTACAAATCTCTGACTCCCTGCCTTGCTCCCACCTCTTCCTGTGCTCTTTGGCGAAGGCCAGGCCAAGTACTGCATGCCGCTGCCCCAGCCTTCTGCTTCCCCAGGCGGTGACGGAGCACCCACAACAATTCAACGGGCATGTGTTTGGGGGTAGGCATAAATCTCAGACCCAGAAGCTAGGAGTGCAGGAAATGCTTTTCTGTAACATAATCTATTCTCGCAGGCTCCTATTCTGCACACATAGAGGGAAAGCACTCTGATGTGTCCGATGCTGGTGCTGGGCTTGCTGCCTGGCTGTGGTTGGGTTGGATCACTCCCCGGGGCCTGGGAGATGCTCCCCCTCCCACCGCTTGGTTGCCAGGCCCTGTTGGGAGCTGCTGTTGTTGCTTGTTCTTACCCCGCTGACCAACTCTGTTCCAAACCTATTCTTGCTGGGCCACAAGCCACCCACTTGGAGCTCCCATCTGTCCTAGAGAGAACACGTGTGAACTTGGGCCAAGCTCGTTGATTCTGAATTGCCATATAGATATTTTCTCAGCCTGCCCCTCCTGGGGAACTTTTGGGTTTTGCTCCCACACTGGCCTTTGCCTTGGGGTCTGAGGGTTCCTTTCTGCTCATTGATCCTTGAAACTGCCCTAAGTGTGGGGTGGGGCACACTTCAGGGCACAGGCCCTTCCAAGGATGCTGCAGACTGCGCACACCCTTCTGTCCCACTCAAAAGGCCTCTGTGTGGCTGGGGCCAAGGACTTGACCTGAAAGGCCACATGTTGCTCCTGAGGCCTGGTCTTACTTACCCCTGGGCCCAAGCTTTGTACCCAGGGGTAAAGGTGCAGACATCCATTTCCTCTGCTCTTTGTCAAGTCACCTTTGGTTGAAGCAGGGAATAGGGAATGACCATGTTACGTGACCTGGGAGAGGATTTGGTGGAGGGGTAGAAGGTCCCAGTGAACATCTCAGGAAATCTCATTGCATTTATTTAAGGGGAAAAAAGGAAAGGAGGACAAAGAGAGACCTTAATACGATGCAGATTAAATTTCAGATCTGTTCTTTTCTAAATTTAGGTCATTAGTGTGGCAGAAAATTCCAAAACATATTAGCAAAAATAAATTCACCTGTCAATGCTCTTGGGGTTTCTTTGAAATGATCAGAAGTTAAGAAACTTGGTTACATTATTTTACTTCACCATTTTTTTTTTTTTTACATTTAAAGTTGTTTGCTAGCCTATCAAGGAGTTTTCAAAACTTTTTAAGTGCATAAACACCCTATTTCTGAAACCACCATAATTTACACTTTCACTTCCCACATAGGGCAGCTCGGTGACAAGAAACCACCTGAAACAATGCAGAAGCGAGGTTCTCAGAAACAGGCCTGGGGACCGTCGTTCCAGGATTTCTGGAGGCTCTTTCTGCCTGAGTGTCCCCATCTCGTGCCCCTTCAACTTCTGGCCTTTTTCTAGGGAGCAGCTCCAGTGCAGTGTCCCAGTGTTACCTGGCAGTGTCTCACGTGCGGGGCAGAGGCGGTTCTCTCACCTGCGTTGTAGCCTCTATTACGACCTCTTTCACACTTGGTGCCTGAGTACCTCCTGCCTGTGCACTGAGGGAATCTATGGTTTACATCCGTTCCAGACGTTATTTTCTAATTTTTTATCTTGCAGAATCTGAAAATCTCCCCTGAACCTTATCTGCTTACCTGTTGTAACAGGGTTATCCTTCAGTGCATGGCAGGCCCTTTGGGTCCTAGGCATCTGGACTTGCTCTGGTCTCCTGTGTGGTGCGATATGAGAAATTACAGCCATAATAATAGAGGAGGACACAGCTGTGAGTTTTCCCCACTGAGAGGTGACGGCATCATCCTCTGGGCCATGTTTTATGTCTTTCTTTTTTCCCCCAGGGCTAGAGCAGTGCTGGACATAGAATGCTTTGGGTTGAATTGTTTACCTCCAAAATCTATACGTTGGAGTCTTAATCCCCAGTACCTTGGAATGTGACATTATTTTGGGTCAGGGTCTCTGCAGAGGCAATCAAGTTAAAAACAGGGTTTTAGAATTTAACATGACTGGCATTCTTCTACAAGGGGGAGTTTGGCAGCAAAAATGTCGTGTGAAGATGGAGGCAGAGATCAGGTGATACATCTACAAGCCCAGAAGTGCCAAAGATTGCCAGAAACCTACCCAAAGCCAAGAGAAAGGCACAGACAGATTCTCTCTTGTAGACTTTCTAAGGCCTTTACCCGGCTGACACCTTCATCTCTGATTTCTGGTCTCCAGAACTGTGAGACAATAAATTTCTTCTGTTTCAATTATGACAGCTCTGGCAAACTAACACACACCGTGCATATTTTGGGTAAATATTAATCAAATGAACGGATGAATGGATGAGTCCTTCTAGTAGTGGAGGTCCACTGAATAGCATCTACGTGCTGACTCACAGACTTCTCTTGATTACTGGATGACCTTGACATTGGGAGAGTGATGCCCCCTTGGCAGCTGGTTGAATCACGTGATATGGATGCTATCTGGTATTCCAGAAGCTCAATGACAGTTAGTAGGGTGACCCCTCCCACGGTGAGAACTGTGACAGTCTTGGATTTTTAAAAAATAGGAGGAAGGAGCAATTGAGAAATCCATCTCACAGAGTGTGATATGTTAACATGAAATTACTTTTAAATCTTTTATTCTCTAAGGAAATATATTTGATCTTGCAGGAGAAATTAATTAAGAGACATACACTTCCGGGCCCGAGTTATGTTAGGAGATCTCCTCCAGTCTGGCCATCTGGCTTTGTTCTTAACCTCCAAGTTTTGACAGTGGGGCTTGTGGGGCAGGATAGGGGTGTGGTGGGGCTCTCATTTCCATGGTTGCAGACCAAGGCAGGATCTCACACCCAAGTCTTGAGCTTTGGTGTCTCCCCCAAAATGCCAGATTCTTTACCCTCATACTTGTAAATATGACCTTGTTTGGAAATAGTCTTTGCAGATGACTATTAGTTATCTGCAAGTTAAGATCAGGCCATTAGGCTGGGCCCTCATCCTGCATGACTGGTGTCCTTACAAAAAGAGAAAATCTGGGCCCAGAGAGAGATGCCAACAGCGGGGATGCCATGTGCAGATGAAGGACCAGCCTGCAGACACCTTGTTCTTGGAACTTCAGCCTGCAGATGGAGCAATACCTTTTTTCTTTTAAGTCTTCTAGTCTTTGCTACTTTGCGATGGGCCCAGCAAACTCATACAGTAGGGAGTCTGAAAGTTTCAGACCCAGAACAGAGTGTCATTTGGAGGAGAGAAAGCCAGTTGGCCCCGTCATGTATGTGAGCACCTCATATTTAAAGATACGACTCCAAGCTGTCGAGGGTACTCGCCAGTGGCTGTGAGATCCATCTTAGTCATAAATTTCTTGAACTCTCTTGAAGTGTTTGTTTTTAATTGTAGCTTTTCTTTCACAGTCTTCTTCCCTTCTCTTTTTGTTTCCCTGGTGCTTCCCTCGTTCTTTCTGGCAAGGAGATGGCGTGCTACTTAGGATGAGAGGAAGCTTTGGGCTGGGCTCCTGATGCCAGGTCACCAGCAGTCGCGGGCTTGGAAGCATGGCGTGTGCTCACAGGCTCTCTGTCTCCTCCAGGAGGAAAGTGGAGACATCTTTTTGGCTTTATTTTCAGTGGGGGGCCACAGGGTATTGGTAACAGATGAAGGGGCAGCACAGAGAAAAGGGAGGTTTTGCTTTTCCAAAAGGACTGGCCCTCGGGGACTGAGCAGAGAGGGCTACGAATGCTGATGTTTAAATCTGGCCACTGAAGACTGGCTCACCCAATCAGAGAAAGAGCAAACCAGCGGTATCTAAAAGAGACTGGGTGTTTTCCAGCCGAGCTGAATGATTTTAGAAATGCAAATCTACATGCATTCTTATCAGCCTGCAGAATGCAGCCCCCGGTAGAAAGCCAGCATGCTGCCTGCCTTCCCCACGCTCTGGTTGAGCTCATGGCCTCTGCTGGGCAGTTCCAGGACCTCACTGATAGATCACCAGAGAGACCCTGCAGATGAGATCTCAGCCCTTCACTGAGGGAAACACAATTCCACACTATTATGACTTAATATTAGCATGTAGGAACTCTTCACAGAATTGTAGGCCGTGAATGAGTTTGCATTGCTTTTTCTAGCTTACAGCCTGACTATTTTATTTTCGCAGAGGCATTGAATTGTGCCTTCCCAAGCCTGTCTTTTCATGACCTACAATTTGTAAGCATTGGGCTGGATCCCAGGGGAGATAATGATGTCATGAGGTTGGAAGCCGTGGAGCGCGCTCACGGGCTCTCTGGCTCCTGCAAGAAGAAAGGGGTGTACAATCTCATGCAGGAGAGATGTCATATACAGAATGATCAAATACGGTGTGAGGCTAAGCGTCCATGTAGGTTAGAGAGGGAGGCGCAAGGAGAGGCTGATGTCCAGGGGATGGCATACTGCCTCAGACCTGTATGTCTGCGTGGTACATAGGAGCGGGGTGAGCTTATCCAGGCCACTCTGGATCTTGACAGGTGAGGAGACCTGAGCAAGCGTTGGGGCATTCTGGTTGTGGGGATGTTATAAGAAAAGTCTGGAGGCAGTTTCGCGTTGGGTTCACCAGGCCTCATGGAGCAGATGTCTCCTCCTTGTGAATGACGGGATGTAAGATTGGAGACATACACAGAAAGGTGATTTCTGCCCTTTAGGGTAGACAAACAGGTGTCAACTTTGTCTTCTGGGCCTTGCCAATGAGAAGCCAACAAGATATTTGGGCCTGGAGGTGACATCATAAAGCCAACTTTGAGGAAGGTTAAGCGGGTGGCAGAGTACACTGAGGTCAGGGACAGGAGAGGGAAAGGAGAAACGCACAAAGGAAAGACCCAAGATCTGGGGCACACGGGTCTGAAGGAAGAGAAGGGGTGAAGGGAGACCCTACCAAGACTTCTACACTCTTGACCAAACTTGACATGGATTATAGTAGCCCATACTGAGTTTGAGGCCCATAGGTTCTTATTGTTTTTCAATAAGTTATGGACTTGTAATTTTTTAAATTTTACTTATTTTAATTTCAAAATATTACGTGAGAACAAAAGTTTTCATTACACAGATATGTTGTATAATGCTGAAGTCAGGGTGTGTAGTGTACCAATCACCAGAAGAGTGTTCATTGTACCCAATAGGTAAGTTTTATCCTTCACTCTCCTCCCAGTCTTCCCCTTTTTGGTTCCGATGTCCTTTGCATCTCTTTATACCTGCATGTAGCCTTAAGTTAGCTCCTACTTATTAGTGAGAACATGGGGTGTTTATTTTTCTATTCCTGAGATACTTCACTTAGGATAATGGTCTCCAGTGCCATGCAAGTTGACACGAAAGACATTATTTCATTCCTTTTTATGGTGGAGTAGTACTCCATTATATATATATATATATATATATATATACCATATTTTCTTCATTCACTCATGAACTGATGGGCACTTAGGTTGATTCCTTGTGTTTGCAATTGTGAATTGTGCTGCGATAAACATTTGAGTGTAGATATCTTTTTGATAAAATGACTTAGTTTCTTTAGGGTTATTTTTTTAATTTTTAAAAATTTTTAAATTTTCAGTTGTTATAGGTAAATATTAGTTGTATCTATTGATGGGGTACCTGTAATTGTTTTGATGTAGGTATACAATGTGTAATAATCCAATCAGGGTGATTGGTGGTCCATTACATCAAGCATTTATCAAGCATTTCTTTGTGTTGGGAACATTCCAATTCTACTCTTAGTTATTTTAAAATATACAATAAGTTATTATTGACTATAGTATCCCGTTGTGCTATCAAATATTAGATCTTGTTCATTCTAACTGTATTTTTGCACCTGGTAACCATTGGCCCTCCCTCCCTCCATCCTTGGTAACCATTGGCCCTCCCTCCCTCCATCCTTACTACCTTCCCATCCTCTGATAACCATCATTCTATTCTCTATCTTCGTGAGATCAATTGTTTTAATTTTTAGCTCCCACATATGAGTGAGGACATTGGCAACTTGTCTTTCTGTGCTTGGCTTTTTTTTTACTTAACATAATGTTCTCCATTTCCAGTGATGATGTTTTAAAAATCATCTCCTGGTTTTTAATGAACAGAGGTGAATTCCATGCAACAGCAAAGACTATTTTGTCTGTTTCTATTTGTTGAATAGTAAACAGCTTTAAAGGATACTTTAAAAGAAACCTAAACTTCCTTTTCCATTTTTCAGTATTAACTTTTTCTTTAGCAAAGAGGGGCACAATCAAATGTTCTTCTCTGAAACCTCCTTGACAGAGTAGATGTAACACTGGAGAGAGGGAACTGGCAGAGGGAACCTTCTCCCGTCATTCCCTTAGGAAAGAGACATAAATTTGGGGGAGAGTTTATTCCTTCCCTTTGTTTCTGTGTTCTGCAGTTAACAATCACCTCAAGTGAATTTCAAATTCTCTTTCCAATGAGCTGCAAAAGTACTTAAACCATTTATTTGTTCTGGTCCTGAAATGAGAGTTACTCAGTAAATTCCCCAAGTATCCCAACCCATGAGAAGTCCAAGGTAAAATGACACCTTTAAAAGTTGCCATAAACGCTGGCAAGTGGACATGATAATAAATCTGAGTCATTTCACGTGGTCAGTGGGTCAGTCATAAAAGATGTGAACTTAAAATATATTTCTTCTTGCTTTTCATGGCTATAAAGATTAATAAATTTTATAAAATTTCAAGATAAAGTGTGAGACATTTTGAATTTTATGTGAGTGACTTGAGTGGTGACAGTAACCATGCCCTGGCCCTTGGAGCAGGAGGTTATTTACTGTTGATGGTTTCTTGGCATAATATATATGTGTGTTTGGGGAATAATATTTAAAAATCACGCAGCACACGGTCTCTGATAAGGTGCATAACTCAGGTGCTTGGAGTTGTTTTACAGGAAAGAAGATGTGTGCAGATGGCGTTGTTAGGATCCCGGAATGTTGCTCCTCCCTTGGGAATTATAAGGCTGGAGACCTGGCTTCCTGTAGGGAGCCATAAAGTGTGCCTGTGAAAAATGGATCCTGAACCCACGCTCAGGGCCAGAGTGCTTTGCAATTTGGGACTTTCCAGGACTCGGTGCACATTTGTTTCTGTCGGGGCCAGTGACTGTTTGAAGCTGCAGAGGCCGGCAGGTCAGGGGAGGGAGGGCCCTTTCCTGGAAGAACAGACTGTCACTGATGCCAGTGGGCTCCTCTCTGCCCCAACCCTCACCATGTTTGAAGCCTGGCATGGAGATTTGCCATCACAGGCAAATCTGCTGAATGCGGAGGTCTTTTGTGCAGGAGATTCACCGTCTTGTTGAACAGGAGGAAAGGGGAATGATGAGACCCAAAGGCTCTGGTTTGCTGGTGTGCTACCTACCTGGCTGTCAAGCTCTGTGTGTGTTTCCAGGGTGAGAGGGGAACAGATGCCAACAGGACACAGCCAGCGAGGGCTCCTTGCCTGTGCGGTGGCTCTGCAAGCCACCCCTTGCTGTGAGCTCCCTCCACGGGGCCAGGCGGTATGCCATTAGCTCAGATTACTTGAGTTTTACAAAGGGCAGTTTGCTTCATGAGGGTGCTGCCTATGTGGAGATAGAGAATTCTGAGTGGGCAAAGTGCATTCCCGCCCTCACTGTTTTATTGCCTTCAGGATGTCCTGCCTTGCCTGGGCTGAGAGGCAATGCTGTGTGCTCCCTTGGGGCAGCTTGGGAGGATGAGCTCCCTGAGCTTTCTTCAAGGATGCTATTCAGGGTTCATCTTCCTTAGGAGGATGAAATGGGGAGCCAGCACAGAGCTGATGCAGCTCAGCAAGACCTGCTTCTTCCAAAGAACTCCTTATTTGTGTCTGATGGATGATCTAAATTTCACAGCCGCCTGGGCTACCTTCTTGGCAATGGCTGCTGGGGTGCCCAGAGCTGGGATGTGGCTTGGCCCAGCAAGCGTCCACAGCACTCATGATGACATCTAACTGGCTTCTTCTTTTATTTTTTATCGTTTCCTCCTTTGTTGTTTATTCTATTGTCTGTATTGTGATAAGCTAATTTAGATTCATTTTGGTGGGTACAAGAAGTAGATAAATATTTGTCATTCACTGGGTGGTGATTAAAGAGTCTATTCTGGGAAGGATGGCTCCCTTGTTGGGGTTGCCCACCTCGTGTGAGAAGTGTGAGAAGCAGATTCAACTCCTCTCTCCCTGGCTAGACTGGCTAGAAGTATGTAGTCTCTGACTGACAGATTCACTGAGTCCCTGATTTGTTCTATGGATACTATGTGCCAGACTCTGTGCTTGGCCTGGAGAAGGAGGCAGTGACCATGGAGCCATGTTTCCGGGGCAGGACATAGGCAAAGACAGTGACACTGATCACAAATGAGGCTGCTGCCTTGAAGGAGGAAACAATTAGCAGAGTAGGTCAGGATGCCACTGCACCACACCTGAGACCGGGTGGCTTGAACAACAGACAGGGGTTTTTCAGAGTGCTGGAGGCCAGAACTCTGAGATCAGGGTGTCAGTAAGGGCGGTTTTATCCTGAGGCCCCGCTTCTTGGCTGGTAGGTGATTGCCATCTCACTGTGTGCTCACATGACCTCCTCTTTGTGCCCATGCTCTCTCTCTCTCTCTCTCACACACACACACACATACACAAAGAGAGATATGGTGTCTCTTCTTATAAATACATCAACCCATTTGGACCAGAGCCCCATCCTTATGACCTCATTTAACTTTAATTACCTCCACAAAGGATCTGTTTCCAAATGCTATCACATTGAGGGTCAGAGCTTCAGTATATGAATTTTGAGGGCACAAACATTCAGTCCATAACAGGGAGCCAGCAGCTCTACTTCCTGTATTGTGATGAGGGAAGCCCACTGTGAGGAAATCCAAGGGCTAAGAATGAGCTGGCAGAAAGAGATGTGGGTGGGGAAGGATGTGAGGGCATAAGGCAGACAGAACAGCCAGGCCAAGGAAGGCACAGGAAGCCTCACTGGCTGGAGTTTTCTCAGTAGTTGAGGTTATGATGGAGAGATGGGCAGGGCAAGGCTGAGCAGGGCCTTGTAGACTGGCCATGGTGAGGAGTTCAGGCCTTACACTGTATCCAAGATGGGGTCATTAAGGGGTTCTAAGCAGAGGAGTGATCTGGGTTAGACTTCAGAAGACATGTGGAGGGTGGATTGGAGGAATTGGGAATGGAGCAGGAAGCTCAGTCAGTCCTGTTCATTAGTTTCAGTGGTTGAGACCCAGGTGGTGACTACAGTCTGGAAAGGAGAGTGGAGCCTGTTGATGAAGAAAATGTGAGGAATGAGAGAGAGGAAGCAGTCGAGGTTCTAGGCTGAGCACATAGGCACATGGTAATTCTACTTACTGAGACGAGGGATCTGAAGGGAGCAGAGATAGTGTGTGTGTGGTGGGTAACTATATGTATCAACTTGACTGGGCTAAGGGTGCCCAGGTAGCTGGAAAAACATTATTTCCAGAAGAGATTAGTGTTAGAATCAGACTGAGTGAAGAAGGCCCACCGTCCCCAATGTGGGTGGATCATCCAATCTGCTAAGGGCCTGAACAGAACAGGAAAGGCAGAGGAAGAGTGAGTTCTCATTCTCCTTGAGCTGGGACACCCATCTTCTCTTGCCTCTGAGCATTGGAGCTGCTGGTTTTCAGTCCTTTGGACTCAGACCAGGGCTTATACATTGGCTCCCTCTTACACTTGACTGAATGACACCACTGGCTCTTCTGGGCCTCCAGCTTATAGACAGTGGAATGTGGAGCTTCTTAGCCTCTGTAATTGAGTGCCAATTTCCACATAAATCTCTCCTTTCATATCTCTGTATATCCTGTGGGTTCCGTTTCTCTGGAGAATCCTGATCAAGATAATATGAAGCTACCCAGTCAGAGGGCTGGCTGTCCTTCCAGGATACCTTCCTTCCAGGTGCTTCCTAGCCTGGCCTCCTCTTCTAGGGAAATCTGATCTCATACCTGTCCCTTCCGCATGGAAGTCTCATGGACTTCTCAACTCGCCCAAATCAGCTGGGAACCAGAGCTTCAGTGCTAACGGCTGACAGCTGCTGCTGCAGGTGGTCTGCCTTTATCCTAAGCATCTTGTACACATTTTCTCATTTTAGGAGAGCCCCGTAAGATAGGCGCATGTGCTAACAATACTCATTTTGCAGCTGAAGAAATGGAGGCACAGATGGCTGAAGGAACCTAGAGAGTGCATATGGGTGGAGACAATCGGAGGGCCTGGGCTGAGCCAGCACCAACAAGCTCTGCACAGGGGGGAACTAAGGAGGAAGTGGCGGTAAGGGAGGAGGGGCATGGGCCAAGGAGGGGTGCATATAAAGAAGGAGACCAGGAGTGTGTTGAAAGTCCCAGCAGCTCGAGGAAGATGGGGGAACAAGACTCTGCCATAAGCCTCATGACCTTGGGAAGGACAAGTCCTCTTGCTTCTGATGTGGAGAGTCCCTAGGAAGCACATTCACAAAGGGTTTCAGAATACAGAACTTGTACAACTGCACAGTGTTTGGATGGGACTCATGGCTAGAAGGGGTGCCATCTCCAGCTGCTGAGTGTGTCAGCTGTTGGTGCCACTTCAGTCTTATTTGGTGGGAAGTACATGGATCTGGAGTCCAGGAAATGAGGCTGAGCTGGCTGTGGAAACCGGGAAAGAGCGTGTGACCTTGCACAGCCTTTATCCCTTGCTCTTGGCTTCTTGTCAGACAGGCCCAGTACCACCAGACTAAGGAGGTGAGCAGACAGCTATAAGAAGGTAGGAAATCAGTCTGAGAGCTATAAATGTGTGTCAGTGCTACAAATGGAAGTTCTTGTGTCAATGTTTTTCTGAGCCAGCACCTTTAAGATCTGATTTTCTTAATGCAGTAGTAACGAACATTTCTTTCATGCTAATGACATAATGTAAACGTTTCCTTCATGTTTAAGCCTTCATGTTTACTGAATTTCCAGTAAAAAAACCAATACACTTAGATGTATACACTCCAGAGGTGTTATGGATTTGGTTCTAGACCAAAAGTGAATATTGCAATAAGGTGAGTCACACAGATTCTTTGTTTTCCCAGTGCTATAAAAATTATCCTTACAATATATTATAGTCTATTAAGTATACAATGGTATTGTGTCTAAAGAAACAATGTGTATACTTTACTTTAAAAATACCGTATTACTTACAAAATGCTAGCGATCCTCTGAGCCTTCAGCAAGACATACTCTTTTTGCTGGTAGAGGGTTTTGCCTCAATGTTGATCATGGCTGACCTATCAGGGTGGTGGTTGCTGAAGGCTCCGATGATGGCAAGCATTTTTTAAGCAACAAAGTCTTCTTAAATTAAGGCATACATTTTAAATTAAAGTTGGGGTGGCAGTGGCAATTTCATGAAAGAAGACAGGAATGAAGTTTGTCGCATTGATAGGCTCTTCTGTTCGTGAACTGTTTCTCTGTAGCATGCAATACTGTTTGATCCACAGTAGAACTTCTTTCAAAATTGGGGTTAATCCTCTCAAATCTTGCTGCTACTTTATCAACTAAGTTCATGTAATGTTATAAATCCTTCATTCTGATTTCAACATTGTTCACAGCATCTTCACCAGGTGTAGATTTCTTCATCTTAAGAAATAACTTTCTTTCTCATTCATAAGAAGCAATTCTGCATCCATTCAAGTTTAACAATGAGATTTTAGCAATTTGGTCCCATCTGAAGGCTCCACTTCTAATTCTGGTTCTCTTGCTGTTTCCACCATGTCTGCAGCTATGTCCTCCATGGAAGTCTTGAACCCCTGAAAGTCATCTATGAGGGTTACAATCAACATTTCCCAAAGTCCTGTTAATGTTGATATTTTTACCTCCTATGTGTGAATCATAAATGTTCTTTTTTTTCAGTTTTTGGCCAGGGCCGGGCTTGAACCCACTACTTCCGGCATATGGGGTCAGCGCCCAACCCTTTGAGCCACAGGCGCTGCCCCATAAATGTTCTTAAAGGCATCTAGAATGATAAATCCTTTCCAGAAGATTTTCAATTTACTTTGTCCAGATCTACCAGAGGAATCACTTATCTGTGGAAGCTATTGCCTTACAAAATACATTTCTTAAATACTAAGACTTGAAACTCAAAATTATTCCTTGATCCATGGGTTGCAGAATGGATGTTGTGTTGGCAGCATGAAAACAGCATTCCTTTCCTTTTTTCTTTTTTTGTCACAGTTTACTCTATCACCCTGGGTAGAATGCTGTGGTGTAATCAGCTTACAGCAATCTCAAACTCCTGGGTTCAAAGGATCCTCCTGCCTCAGCCTCCTGAGTAGGTTGGGACTACAGGTGTCTGCCACTACTCCTGGCTAGTTTATTATTTTATTTTTAGTAGACATGGGGTCTTGCTCTTGCTCAGGCTGGTCTCGAACCTGTGAGCTAAGACAATCCACCTGTCTTAATCTCCCAGAGTGCTAGGATTACAGGTGTGAACCACTGCACCCGGCCATTCATTTCCTTGTACGTCTCCATCAGAGCTCTCGGATGACTAGATGTGTTGTCAATGAGCAGTAATATTTAGAAAGGAATCATTTTTTCTGAGGAATAGGTCTTAACAGTGGGCTTAAAATATTCAGTAAATCATGGTATAAATAGATTTACTGTCATTCAGGCTTCATTGTTCCATTTATAGAGCATGAGCAGAATAGACTTAGCGTAATTTTTAAGTGCCCTAGGATTTTTGGAATAGCAAATGATCATTGGCTTCAACTTAAAGTCACCAGCTGTTAGCCCCTAATAACAGAGTCAACCTCTTCTTTGAAGCTTGAAGCAGGTGTTGAATTTTCTTCTATAGCTGTGAAAGTGCTAGATGGCATCTTCTTCTAATATAAGGCTGCTTCACCCACATTAAAAATCTGTTGTTTAGTGTAACCACTTTCATCAGAGATCTTAGCTAGATCTGCTGGATAACTTGCTACAGCTTCTAAACACTTTCTGTTTTACCTTGTACTTACATGTTATGGAGATGGCTTCTTTCCTTAACCCTCATAAACTAACCTCTGCTAGCTTCCAACTTTTCTTTTTATTTATTTATTGTTAAATCATAGCTGTGTACATTTGTGCAATCAAGGGATACAATGTGCTGGTTTCATATACAATCTGAAATATTCTCATCAAACTGTTCAATGTAGCCTTCATGGCATTTTCTTAGTTATTGTATGTAGATATTTGTATTCTGCATTTAGTAGGTTTTGCCTGTACCCATTCTAAGATGCACCATAGGTGTGGCCCCACCCATTACCCTCCCTGCACCCTGACTTCCCACCTCCCTTACCCTCCCTTGGCCCTTTCCTCATATTCTTGTGCTATAGTTGGGTTATAGCCTTCATGTGAAAGCTGTAAATTAGCTTCATCGTAGGGCTCAGTACATTGGATACTTTTTCTTCCATTCCTGAGATACTTTGCTAAGAAGAATATGTTCCAGCTCCATCCATGTAAACATGAAAGAGGTAAAGTCTCCATCTTTCTTTAAGGCTGCATAATATTCTATGTATACATGTACCACAATTTGCTAGTCCATTTATGGGTCGATGGGCACTTGGGCTTCTTCCATGACTTAGCAATTATGAATTGGGCTACAATAAACATTCTGGTCCAGATGTCTTTGTTATATTGTGATTTTGGTCTTCTGGGTATATACCTAGTAAAGGAATTATAGGATTGAATGGCAGGTCTATTTTTAGATCTCTAAGTATTCTCCAAACATCCTTCCAGAAGGAACGTATTAGTGTGCATTCCCACCAGCAGTATAGAAGTGTGCCCTTTTCTCCACATCCATGCCAAAATCTCTGGTTTTGGGATTTTGTTATGTGGGCTACTCTTACTGGGGTTAGATATTTCAAAGTAGTTTTGATTTGCATTTCTCTGATGATTAAGGATGATGAGCTTTTTTTCATGTGTCTGTAGATCGTGCATCTGTCTTCTTTAGAGAAGTTTCTCTTCAAGTCCTTTGGCCACCCTGAGATGGGATCACTTTTTCTTTTCTTGCTAATACGTTTGAGTTCTCTGTGGATTCTGGTTATTAAACCTTTATTGGAGGTATAACCTGCGAATATTTTCTCCTATTCTGAGGGCTGTCTGCTTGCTTTACTTACTATGTTCTTGGCTATGCAGAAGCTTTTTAGTTTGATCAGGTCCCAGTAATGTATTTTTGATACTGCTTCAATTGCGTGGGGAGTCCTCCTCATAAAATATGCACCCAGGCCGATTCCTTCAAGAGTTTTCCCTGCACTTTCTTCAAGTATTTGTATAGTTTCATGTCTTAAGTTTAAATCTTTTATCCAGTGAGAGTCTATCTTAGTTAATGGTGAAAGGTGTGGGTCCAGTTTCAGTCTTTTACAGATTGCCAGCCAGTTCACCCAGCACCATTTGTTAAATAGGGAATCTTTTCCCCACTGAATGTTTTTAATTGGCTTGTCAAAGATCAAATAACAGTAAGTAGCTGGATTCATCTCTTGGTTTTCTATTCTGTTCCAGACATGTAACTATCTGTTTTTGTGCCAGTACGATGCTGTTTTGATCACTATTGATTTATAGTACAGTCTCAGGTCTGGTAGCGTGATTCCTCCTGCTTTGTTTTTATTTCTGAGTAATGTTTTGGCTATTCAAGTTTTTTTCTGATTCCATATAAAACAAAGTATTATTTTTTCAAGATCTTTAAAATATGACAATGGAGCTTTGATAGGAATTGCATTAAATTTATATATTGCTTTGGGTAGTATAGACATTTTAACAATGTTGATTCTTTCCAGCCATGAGCATGGTATGTTTTTCCATTTGTTAACCTCTTCAGCTAGTTCTTTTCTTAAAGTTTCATAGTTCTCTTTATAGAGATGTTTCACGTCCTTTGTTAGATAAACTCCCAAATATTTCATCTTCTTTGGCACTACTGTGAAAGGAATAGAGTCCTTGACTGTTTTTTCGGCTTGGCTGTTGTTGGTATATATAAAGGCTACAGATTTATAGGTGTTGATTTAGTAGCCTGAGACATTGCTCTATTCCTTGATCACTTCTAAAAGTTTTGTAGTGGAATCTCTAGTGTTTTCCAGATATACGATCATATCATCTGCGAAGAGTGAAAGTTTGATCTCTTCTGACCCTATGTGGATACCCATGATCACCTTTTCTTCCCTAATTGCAATGGCTAAAACATCCATTACAGTGTTAAAGAGCAATGGAGACAATGGGCAACCTTGCCTGGTTCCTGATCTAGGTGGAAATGATTTCAATTCAGTACGTATTGGCTGTGGGTTCGGTGTAGATGGCCTCTATTAGTTTAAGAAATGTCCCTTCTATACCAATTTTCTTAAGTGTTCTGATCATGAAGGGATGCTGGATATTATTAAAAGCTTTTTCTGCATCAATTGAGAGAATCATATGGTCTTTATTTTTAAGTTTGTTTATGTGCTGAATTACATTTATAGATTTACGTATATTGAACCAGCCTTGAGACCCTGGGATAAATCCCACTTTGTCATGGTGTATAATTTTTTTGATGTGTTGTTGGATTCTGTTTGTTAGGATCTTATTGAGTATTTTAGCATCTATATTCATTAGTGATATTGGTCTATAATTTTCTTTTCTTGTTGGGTCTTTCCATGGTTTGGGGATCAAGGTGATGTTTGTTTCGTAGAATGTGCTGGGTAGTATTTCTTCTTTTTCTATATTTTGGACGAGGTTTAGTAATATGTTTGGTAGAATTCTGACATAAAGCCATCTGGTCCTGGGCTTTTCTTTTTAGGGAGATTTTGTATAGTTGATGCTATTTCAGAACTTGATTTAGGCCTGTTCAACATTTCCACTTTGTTCTGGCTAAGTCTTGGTAGGTGGCGTCCTTCCAGGTATTGGTCAATTTCCTTCAGATTTTCATATTTCTGAGAATAAAGTTTCTTGTAATATTCGTTAAGGATTTTTCAAATTTCTCAGGGGTCTGTTTTTACTTCATCTTTACCATTTCTGATTAATGAAATTAGAGATTTTACTCTTTTTTTCCTGGTTAGGTTGGCCAAAGGTTTATCTATTTTAGTGACCTTTTCAAAAAACCAACTTTTGGATTTATTGATCTGTTGTATAATTCTTTTGTTTTCAATTTCATTTAATTCTGCTCTGATTTTGGTTATTTCTTTTCTTCTGCTGGGTTTGGGGTTGGCATGTTCTTCCTTCTCCAGTTGCTTGAGATGTCCCATTAAGTTATTAACTTCCTCTCTTCCTGTTTTCTTTTTTTTTTTTATTGTTGGGGATTCATTGAGGGTACAATAAGCCAGGTTACACTGATTGCAATCGTTAGGTAAAGTCCCTCTTGCAATCATGTCCTGCCCCCATAAAATGTGACACACACCAAGGCCCCACCCACCTCCCTCCTTCCCTCTTTCTGTTCCCCCCCCATAACCATAATTGTCATTAATTGTCCTCATATGAAAATTGAGTACATAGGATTCATGCTTCTCCATTCTTGTGATGCTTTACTAAGAATAATGTCTTCCACGTCCATCCAGGTTAATACGAAGGATGTAAAGTCTCCATTTTTTTTAATGGCTGAATAGTATTCCATGGTATACATATACCACAGCTTGTTAATCCATTCCTGGGTTGGTGGGCATTTAGGCTGTTTCCACATTTTGGCGATTGTAAATTGAGCTGCAATAAACAGTCTAGTATAAGTGTCCTTATGATAAAAGGATTTCTTTCCTTCTGGGTAGATGCCCAGTAATGGGATTGCAGGATCAAATGGGAGGTCTAGCTTGAGTGCTTTGAGGTTTCTCCATACTTCCTTCCAGAAAGGTTGTACTAGTTTGCAGTCCCACCAGCAGTGTAAAAGTGTTCCCTTCTCTCCACATCCAGGCCAGCATCTGCAGTTTTGAGATTTTGTGATGTGGGCCATTCTCACTGGGGTTAGATGATATCTCAGGGTTGTTTTGATTTGCATTTCTCTAATATATAGAGATGAGGAACATTTTTTCATGTGTTTGTTAGCCATTTGTCTGTCATCTTTAAAGTTCTATTCATGTCTCTTGCCCATTGATATATGGGATTGTTGGCTTTTATCATGTGGATTAATTTGAGTTCTCTATAGATCCTAGTTATCAAGCTTTTGTCTGATTGAAAATATGCAAATATCCTTTCCCATTGTGTAGGTTGTCTCTTTGCTTTGGTTATTGTCTCCTTAGCTGTACAGAAGCTTTTCAGTTTAATGAAGTCCCATTTGTTTATGTTTGTTGTTGTTGCAATTGCCATGGCAGTCTTCTTCATGAAGTCTTTCCCCAGGCCAATATCTTCCAGTGTTTTTCCTATGCTTTCTTGGAGGATTTTTATTGTTTCATGCCTTAAATTTAAGTCCTTTATCCATCTTGAATCAATTTTTGTGAGTGGAGAAAGGTGTGGGTCCAGTTTCAGTCTTTTACATGTAGACATCCAGTTCTCCCAACACCATTTATTGAATAGGGAGTCTTTCCCCCAAGGTATGTTCTTGTTTGGTTTATCAAAGATTAGGTGGTTGTAAGATGTTAGTTTCATTTCTTGGTTTTCAATTCGATTCCAAGTGTCTATGTCTCTGTTTTTGTGCCAGTACCATGCTGTCTTGAGCACTATGGCTTTGTAGTACAGACTAAAATCTGGTATGCTGATGCCCCCAGCTTTATTTTTGTTACAGAGAACTGCCTTAGCTATATGGGGTTTTTTCCGGTTCCATACAAAACGCAGAATCATTTTTTCCAAATCTTGAAAGTACGATGTTGGTATTTTGATAGGAATGGCATTGAATAGGTAGATTGCTTTGGGAAGTATAGACATTTTAACAATGTTGATTCTTCCCATCCATGAGCATGGTATGTTCTTCCATTTGTTAATATCCTCTGCTATTTCCTTTCTGAGGATTTCATAGTTTTCTTTTTTTTTTATTTTTTTTTTTTATTAAATCATAACTGTATACAATGATATGATTATGGGGCATCATACACTCACTTCATAAGCCATTTGACACATTTTTATCACAGTGGTTAACATAGCCTTTCCGGCGTTATCTCAGTTACTGTGCCAAAACATTTACATTCTACATTTACCAAGTTTCGCAAATACCCCTGTAATATGCACCACAGGTGTGATCCCTCCGATTCCCCTACCTCTACCCACCCTCCCCCTTTCCCACTTCCCCCTATTGTTAAGTTGTAGCTGGGTTATAGTTTTCATGTGAGAGTCCCAAATTAGTTTCATAGTAGGGCTGTGTACATTGGGTATTTTTTCTTCCATTCTTGGGATACTTTACTAAGAAGAATATGTTCCAGCTCCATCCATGTAAACATGAAAGAGGTAAAGTCTCCATCTTTCTTTAAGGCTGCATAGTATTCCATGGTATACATATACCACAATTTATTAATCCATTCGTGGATCGATGGGCACTTGGGCTTTTTCCATGACTTAGCTATTATGAATTGGGCTGCAATAAACATTCTGGTACAAATATCTTTGTTATGTTGTGATTTTTGGTCTTCTGGGTATATGCCCAGCAGAGGGATTACAGGATTGAATGGCAGATCTATTTTTAGATCTCTGAGTGTTCTCCATATATCTTTCCAAAAGGAATGTATTAATTTGCATTCCCACCAGCAGTGCAGAAGTGTTCCCTTTTCTCCGCATCCACGCCAACATCTCTGGTCTTGAGATTTTGTGATATAGGCTAGTCTCATTGGAGTTAGATGATATCTCAAAGTAGTTTTGATTTGCATTTCTCTGATGATTAAAGATGATGAGCATTTTTTCATATGTCTGAAGGCCGTGCGCCTGTCTTCTTCAGAGAAGTTTCTCTTCAAATCCCTTGCCCAGCCTGCGATGGGATCCCTTGTTTTTTTCTTGCTGATGCGTTTGAGTTCTCTGTGGATTCTGGTTATTAAACCTTTGTCAGAGACATACCCTGCAAATATCTTCTCCCATTCTGAGGGCTGTCTGCTTGCTCTGCTTACTGTGTTCTTAGCTGTGCAGAAGCTTTTTAGTTTGATCAAGTCCCAGTAGTGTATTTTTGAAGCTGCTTCAATTGCCTGGGGGGTTCTCCTCATGAAATACTCACCCAGACCAATTTCTTCAAGGGTTTTCCCTGCATTCTCCTCTAGTATTTTTATAGTTTCATGTCTTAAGTTTAAATCTTTAATCCAATGAGAGTCTATCTTAGTTAATGGTGAAAGGTGTGGGTCCAATTTCAGTCTTCTGCAGGTTGCCAGCCAGTTCACCCAGCACCATTTGTTAAATAGGGAATCTTTTCCCCACTGAATGTTTTTAATTGGCTTGTCAAAAATCAAATAGCGGTAAGTAGCTGGATTCATCTCTTGGTTCTCTATTCTGTTCCAGATATCTACTTCTCTGTTTTTGTGCCAATACCATGCTGTTTTGATCACTATCGATTTGTAGTAAAGTCTGAGGTCTGGTAGTGTGATTCCTCCTGTTTTGTTTTTATTTCTGAGTAATGTCTTGGCTATTCGAGGTTTTTTCTGATTCCATATAAAACGAAGTAATGTTTTTTCAAGATCTTTAAAATATGACAGTGGAGCTTTAATAGGGAGTGCGTTGAAATTATATATTGCTTTGGGTAGTATGGACATTTTGATAATGTTGATTCTTCCTAGCCATGAGCATGGTATGTTTTTCCATTTGTTAACATTTTCAGCTATTTCTTTTCTTAGAGTTTCATAGTTCTCTTTATAGAGATCTTTCACGTCTTTTGTTAGGTAAATTCCCAAATATTTCATCTTCTTTGGCACTACTGTGAATGGGATAGAGTCCTTAACTGCTTTTTCAATTTGACTGTTGTTGGTGTATATAAAGGCTACCGATTTATGAATGTTGATTTTGTAACCTGAGATGCTGCTGTATTCCTTGATCACTTCTAGGAGTTTTGTAGTAGAGTCCCTAGTGTTTTCCAGATACACAATCATATCATCTGCGAAGAGCGAGAGTTTGATCTCTTCTGACCCTATATGGATACCCTTGATCGCCTTTTCTTCCCTAATTGTGGTGGCTAAAACTTCCATTACAATGTTGAAAAGCAATGGAGACAATGGGCAGCCTTGTCTGGTTCCTGATCTGAGTGGAAATGATTCCAATTTAACTCCATTCAATATGATATTGGCTGTGGGTTTGCTGTAGATAGCCTCTATCAGTGTAAGAAAAGTCCCTTCTAGACCAATTTTCTTGAGTGTTCTGATCATGAAGGGATGCTGGATATTATCAAAAGCTTTTTCTGCATCAATTGAGAGAATCATATGGTCTTTGTTTTTTAATTTGTTTATGTGCTGAATTACATTTATAGATTTACGTATATTGAACCAGCCTTGAGACCCTGGTATAAAACCAACTTGGTCATGATGTATAATTTGTTTGATGTGTTGCTGGATTCTGTTTGTTAGGATCTTGTTGAATATTTTTGCATCTATATTCATTAGTGATATTGGTCTATAATTTTCTTTTCTTGTTGGCTCTTTTCCTGGTTTGGGGATCAGGGTGATGTTTGCTTCATAGAACGTGTTGGGTAGTCTTCCTTCTTTTTCTACATTTTGGAACAGGTTGAGTAATATAGGTACTAATTCCTCTTTAAATGTTTGGTAGAATTCTGACGTGAAACCATCTGGTCCCGGGCTTTTCTTTTTAGGGAGGTTTTGTATAGTTGATGCTATTTCTGAACTTGATATGGGTCTGTTCAACATTTCCACTTGATTCTGGTTAAGTCTTGGAAGGTGGTGTGCTTCCAAGTATCGGTCTATTTCCTTCAGATTTTCATATTTCTGAGAATAAAGTTTCTTGTAATATTCGTTAAGGATTTTTTGGATTTCTGATGAGTCTGTGGTTATTTCGTCTTTGTTGTTTCTGATTGATGATATTAGAGATTTTACTCTTTTTTTCCTGATTAGGTTGGCCAGAGGTTTATCTATTTTATTGACCTTTTCAAAAAACCAGCTTTTTGATTTATTGATCTGTTGTATTATTCTTTTGTTTTCAATTTCATTTAATTCTGCTCTAATTTTGGTTATTTCTTTTCTTCTACTGGGTTTGGGGTTGGAATGTTCTTCCTTTTCCAGTTGCGTGAGATGTCCCATTAAGTTGTTAACTTCCTCTCTTTTCGTTCTCTTGAGGAAGGCTTGCAGTGCTATAAATTTCCCTCTTAGAACTGCCTTTGCAGTGTCCCATAGGTTCTGATAGTTTGTGTCTTCATTGTCATTTTGTTCCAAAAAATTGGTGATTTCTTTCTTAATCTCATCTCTGACCCAGCTATCATTCAGCATAAGGTTATTTAACTTCCATGTTTTTGCATGGGTATGCAGATTCCTGTTGTTACTCAATTCAAGTTTTATTCCATGATGGTCCGAGAAGATGCATGGAATAATTTCTATTCCTTTAAATTTACTGAGGTTAGACTTGTGACCTAAAATGTGATCAATTTTGGAGTAAGTTCCATGGGCTGATGAGAAGTATGTGTATTCAGTTTTGTTGGGATGAAATGTTCTGTAGATGTCTGCTAAATCTAAATATTGGATGGTTAGGTTTAAATCTAAGGTTTCTTTGCTCAGCTTCTTTCTGGAGGATGGATCCAACACTGCCAAGGGAGTGTTGAAATCTCCAACGATTATGGAGCTGGAGGAAATCAAGTTACTCATGTCTGTTAGAGTTTCTCTTATAAATTGAGGTGCATTCTGGTTGGGTGCATAGATATTAATAATTGAGATCTCGTCATATTGAGTATTACCCTTAACAAATATGAAGTGACCATTCTTGTCCTTCCTTACTTTTGATGGTTTAAAGCCTACTGTATCTGCAAATAAAATTGCAACACCTGCTTTTTTCTGATTACCATTTGCCTGAAATATGGATGACCATCCTTTCACCCTGAGTCTATATTTGTCTTTTAAGTTGAGATGTGACTCTTGTATGCAACAAATATCTGGCTTGAGTTTTTGTATCCAGTCAGCTAACCTATGCCTCTTTAGAGGACAGTTTAAGCCATTCACATTGATGGAGAGTATTGATAAGTCTGGTGGAATTTTGGGTATCGAGTTTTTCAAAGGTCCAGTGGACATTTTTAATCCTTTCGCCAGTGTGGAAGTTGGAGTTTGATCCGAAGTTTCTGAGTGAGTTTACTTTTGTGGTATAGGATTGGGTTGGTCATTGTGGAGGATAGGTCTGAGAACATCCTGAAGAGCTGGTTTACTTATGGCAAATTTTTTCAACATATGAATGTCATTGATGTATTTAATTTCTCCATCATAGATGAAACTCAGTTTAGCTGGATACAAGATCCTGGGTTGAAAGTTTTTTTGCTTTAGGAGATTAAAAGTTGATGACCAGCCTCTTCTTGCTTGAAAAGTTTCAGCAGAGAGATCTGCAGTTATTCTAATATTCTTACCTTTGTACGTTATAGTTTTCTTTCGCCGGGCTGCTTTGAGAATCTTCTCTTTCATGTTAACTTTAGTGAAGCTAATTATGATATGTCTGGGAGATGGCTTATTGGGGTTGAATCGTGCTGGGGTTCTGAAGCTGTCTGCTATCTGAATTTCAGATTCTCTAGGCATGTCTGGAAAATTTTCTTTCATAATTTCAGGTAGAAGGGCCTCTGTGCCCTTGGCAGCCACTTCATCGTTCTCCGAAATTCCTATAACCCTTATGTTGTGTTTTTTCGAATTATCTGAGAGTTCTCTGAGTGAGTGATCCGTTTTTGCTCTCCATTTCTCTTCCTCTTTGAGAGATTGGGAGCGTTCGAAGACTTTATCTTCAATGTCAGAAATCCTTTCTTCTGCTTGCTCCATTCTGTTACTGAGGGATTCTACTGTATTTTTCATATCTTTGAGGGCTGTAAGTTCTTGTTTCAGTGTGTCTAAGTCTTTGGTGGTTTTGTCTTTAAATTCGTTAAATTCTTGAGACAATTTTTGAATTTCTCCTCGAATTCCTAATTCCATTTTATTAATCTTGTCTGCAAACCAAATTCTGAATTCGACTTCTGACATCTCAGCCAGTTGTTTATGAATGGGATCTTCAATCACATCTGCCGTATCTTTTCTTGGGGGGGTTGATCTATTCTGGTTATTCATGTTACCAGAGTTTTTCCGCTGATTCCGCCCCATGGTTTACTCCCTTTGGTTTTTCCCCTGGGGTTTTATCGAGGGCCCGTACAGTGTTGTGGCCTGAGAAACTGGGGCCCTGTCTGGTGTGGTGGAGCAAAGTGGTTCTGTCTTGTTTTCAGCTGGTTTCTGTTTGATCCTATTGCAACTTCTACTCTGGCTTGAAGTCTCAGCTGTGTGGAAAAATCAGCAATTAAGTCACCCCGCCTGCCCACCTCTGGCCCCAGTTGGAAAAGGAGAATCAAACCTTCCTACAATCGCACACCCAGGGCACCGCCTGAAAAGTCCTCAGTCTATTAGCCCAGTTCAAAAGGTCCGAATCAACTGTCTCAATCGGCTCTTGTCTCGGGTGGAAGAGTTCAAGAGGTCTCTGGGAACTGGATCACAGGGGCCTGGTGACTCCTCTGACACAGTTCACCCCAGTGCAGCGTGGAGTCAGGAGGAGCCACCCAGCAAACAGAGCAGTCTGGGAAGGTTGACGTCTCCTTCCCCACTTTGCCCCTCCGTCGGACCCAGTCACTGGTATCTCTGCAGATGGCTAACCCAGTTGCCTGCAGTGAACAGACACTCCAGATGTTTGCACCTGCCTGAATTGCAAGGAAGTCTGCCAGGCCCCCGCAGACTGCCGCTATCTAGCAGGAGGAGATGGGGCCTGACATCTTTGAGTGTTTGATGCAGGTGATGGGAAGGAGGTGTTCACTCAGGCTTAGCCCCGTCCCTGATGGATGCTGCTAACAGAACAGAACAGAACAGACAACTTTGTGAGATTCTGTCTCTGTTCCTGTCGTCGCCTACAGAAGACGGGCTGTTTTGAGTTCAAACGTCTTTGCTGTTGGAGAATTGCGTCTGAACACCTCTCTGGGACGCCCCGCCCTGGAAGCTTCCCGGGTTTGTGAGCCCTGTCGCCGGTGGCCTCCTCTGGTTGCCCAGGGAGACAGGGGGTGTGGCCTCAGAATATCCAGAAGTGAGCGTTCTGCCGTTAAAGAAAAAAGGGCTGTTGATCTACCTCCAGGGAACTGCTGCTCTGGTGTGGGCACTCAGGCGACCCTTTTCTCCTCTGTCCCGCGCCCCAGAGTCAGCACTGAGCGGCCGCAGTTTGTGCTGGGTCCACACCCCTTAAGAGATCCCCCAAGAATCAGAACTCTTGGGGGATGGGCCCCCAGACCCCGATTGGGAGTGGGGGGGGGGAGCTAGAGTTTCTTTCAGTTTTACGCAATACTACGGTCCGGGGATCATAGTTTTCTTTATAGAGGTCCTTCACTTCCTTTGTTAGGTATACTCCTAGGCATTTCATTTTCTTTGAAACTATGGTGAAGGGAGTTGTGTCCTTAATTAGCTTCTCATCTTGACTGTTATTGGTGTACACAAAGGCTACTGACTTGTGGACATTGATTTTATATCCTGAAACATTACTGTATTTTTTGATGACTTGTAGGAGTCTTGTGGTTGAGTCTTTGGGGTTCTCTAAGTATAAGATCATGTCGTCAGCAAAGAGGGAGAGTTTGACCTCCTCTGCTCCCATTTGGATTCCCTTTATTTCCTTGTCTTGCCTAATTGTATTGGCTAGAACTTCCAGCACTACGTTGAATAGTAAAGGTGACAGAGGACAACCTTGTCTGGTTCCAGTTCTAAGAGGAAAAGCTTTCAGTTTTACTCCATTCAGTAAAATATTGGCTGTGGGTTTGTCATAGATAGCTTCAATCGGTTTTAGAAATGTGCCACCTATGCCTATACTCGTCAGTGTTCTAATTAGAAAAGGATGCTGGATTTTATCAAATGCTTTTTCTGCATCTATTGAGAGGATCATGTGATCTTTATTTTCGCCTCTGTTAATATGGTGGATAACGTTTATAGACTTGCGTATGTTAAACCAGCCTTGCATCCCTGGGATGAAGCCTACTTGATCATGATGAATGACTTTTTTGATGATAAGCTGTAATCTATTGGCTAGGATTTTGTTGAGAATTTTTGCATCTATGTTCATGAGTGAGATTGGTCTGAAATTCTCCTTTTTGTTTGGGTCTTTTCCTGGTTTTGGTATCAGGGTGATGTTTGCTTCATAGAATGTGTTGGGGAAGATTCCTTCTTCCTCAATTTTTTGGAATAATTTCTGCAGTAGTACAGGAATAAGCTCTTCCTTGAAGGTTTGATAGAATTCTGGAGTGAAGCCATCTGGACAGGCATTTTTTGGTTGGAAGATTTTTTATTGTTTCTTTGATCTCGGTGCTTGAAATTGTCTGTTCAGGAGCTCTATTTCTTCCTGGCTGAGTCTAGGGAGAGGGTGTGATTCCAAATATTGATCCATTTCTTTCACATTGTCAAATTTCTGGGCATAGAGTTTCTGGTAGTATTCAGAGATGATCTCTTGTATCTCTGTGGGATCAGTTGTTATTTCCCCTTTATCATTTCTGATTGAGGTTACTAGAGATTTTACTTTTCTATTCCTCGTTAGTCTGGCCAATGGTTTATCTATTTTATTTATTTTTTCAAAAAACCAACTCCTTGTTTCATTAATTTTCTGAATGATTCTTTTGTTTTCAATTTCATTGATCTCTGATTTGATTTTGGATATTTCTTTTCTCCTACTGAGTTTAGGCTTAGATTGTTCTTCTCTTTCCAATTCCATAAGATCTCTTGTGAAATTGTTGATGTGCTCTCTTTCTGTTTTTTGAATGTAGGCATCTAAAGCGATGAATTTTCCTCTCAAAACTGCTTTTGCAGTATCCCACAGGTTTTGGTAGCTTGTGTATTCATTGTTGTTATGTTCAAGGAAGTTAATGATTTCCTGTTTTATTTCTTCCTGCACCCATCTGTTACTCAACAGAAGATTGTTTAATTTCCATGCCTTTGGGTGGGGTCGAGCATTTTTTTTAGAGTTGAGTTCCACCTTTAGTGCCTTATGGTCTGAGAAGATACAAGGTAAAATTTCAATTCTTTTGATTCTGTTGCTATTTGTTTTGTGTCCCAGGATATGATCAATTTTGGAGAATGTTCCATGGGGTGATGAGAAGAATGTATATTCTTTATCTTTGGGATGGAGTGTTCTATATGCGTCTATCAAGCACAGTTGTTCTAGGGTCTCATTTAAGTCTCTTATATCCTTGTTTAATTTCTGTTTAGAGGATCTGTCCAGCTCTGTAAGAGGAGTGTTAAGGTCCCCTGTTATTATGGTATTATCAGATATCATATTGCTCAGACTTAGTAAGGTCTGTTTCAAGAATCTGGGAGCATTTAAATTGGGTGCATAGATATTTAGAATTGAAATGTCTTCTTGTTGTATTTTTCCCTTGACCAATATAAAGTGACCATCTTTGTCTTTTTTGACTTTAGTTGCTTTAAATCCACATGTATCTGAAAATAAGATTGCAACTCCTCTTTTCTTCTGAGTTCCATTTGCCTGAAAAATTGTCTTCCAACCCTTGACTCGGAGCTTTAATTTGTCTTTTGAAGCCAGGTGTGTTTCTTGTAGACAGCAAATGGATGGCTTGTGTTTTTTAATCCAGTCAGCCAATCTGTGTCTCTTCAGTGGGGAATTCAAGCCATTTACATTTATTGAGATAATTGATAAGTGTGGTAGCATTCTATTCGTCTTATTTTGTGAGAGTCCATTGCTTAGTTTTATCTTTTGCATCAGTGTGGAGGTTAGGTTCTATCCTTTAATTTCTGAGTTCTTACTTTGCTGCTGATCCATTGTGGTGGTCAGTGTGCAGAACAGGTTGAAGTATTTCCTGTAGAGCTGGTCTTGTTGTGGCGAATTTCCTCAATGTTTGTATATCCGTAAATGATTTGATTTCTCCGTCAATTTTGAAGCTTAGCTTAGCAGGGTACAGAATTCTGGGCTGAAAATTGTTCTGTTTAAGTAGATTAAAGGTAGATGACCATTGTCTTCTTGCTTGGAAAGTTTCATTAGAGAAGTCTGCGGTCACTCTGATGGATTTGCCCCTGTAGGTCAACTGGCACTTACTCCTGGCAGCTTGCAGAATCTTTTCTTTTGTCTTGACTTTGGGCAGGTTCATCACAATGTGTCTTGGAGAAGCTCGGTTAGAGTTGAGGCGACCTGGGATCTGATAGCCCTCTGAAAGTAGTGTGTTAGAATCTTTGGTGATATTTGGGAAATTTTCTTTTATAATATTCTCTAGTATGGCTTCCATTCCTCTGGGGCATTCTTCTTCCCCTTCTGGAATTCCTATAACTCGTATGTTGGAACGCTTCATAAAGTCCCATATTTCTGACAGTGAACGTTCTGCTTTCTCTCTCTTCTTTTCTGCCTCTTTTACTATCTGAGTTATCTCAAAAACTTTGTCTTCTACCTCTGAAATTCTTTCTTCTGCATGGTCTAACCTGTTGCTGATACTTTTCATTGCATCTTTAAGTTCCCTGATTGACTGTTTCATTTCTTTCAGCTCTGCTATATCCTTTTTATATTCTTCATATCGTTCATCTCTGATTTGATTCTGTTTTTGAATTTCCTTTTGGTTAATTTCCACTTTATTAGCAGTTTCCTTCATTGTTTCCATCATTTCTTTCATTGTTTTCAACATGTGTATTCTAAATTCCCTTTCTGTCATTCCTAACATTTCTGTATAGGTGGAATCCTCTGCAGTGCTACCTCATGGTCCCTTGGCGGGGTTGTTCTGGACTGGTTCTTCATGTTGCCTGGAGTTTTCTGCTGATTCTTCCTCATGAGTGATTTCTTTTATCAGTTTCCTTGCCCTAATTTTCCTTTCACTTCCTCTTGCTTTAAGTTCTCGTGCCTGTGGACTGAATAGGGCTTCGCCTGTGCCTCAAAGGAGTGGTGCACCGGCCCATGTACTGGAGGTGGCGTGTTCAAGCTCGGACCCGGCAAAAAAACGTTGGAGCCCACTTCCCGGAACCTCTTTTCTCCCCCAGCACCAGGCTTCTCCTGCCTCATGGAGCGGGCTGCGCAATATGACTGCTGGGGAGGGGCCACGTGGCGCACTTCCCGTTTTCTTGAGGAAGGCTTGCAGTGCTATAAATTTTCCTCTTAGGACTGCCTTTGCAGTATCCCAGAGGTTCTGATAGTTCGTGTCTTCATTGTTGTTTTGTTCCAAAAATTTGGTGATTTTCTTCTTAATCTCATCTGTAACACATTTATCCTTCAGCATAAGGTTATTTAGTTTCCATGTTTTTATATGGGTATGCTGATTCCTGTTGTTATTGAGTTCAACTTTTATTCCATGATGGTCTGAGAAGATACAAGGGATAATTTCTATTTTTTTAAATTTGCTGAGGTTAGATTTGTGGCCTAGGATGTGGTCGATTTTGGAGTATGTTCCATGCGCTGATGAGAAGAATGTGTATTCAGTTTTGTTGGGATGAAATGTTCTGTAGATGTCTGTTAAGTCCAGATGTTGAATGGTTAAGTTTAAGTCTAAAATTTCTTTGTTTAGCTTCTTTTTGGAGGATCTATCCAGCACTGGTAAAGGGATGTTAAAATCTCCAACTACTATGGAAGTGGAGGAAATCGAGTTGCTCATGTCTGTTAGAGTTTCTCTTATAAATTGAGGTGCATTCTGGTTGGGTGCATAAATATTAATAATTGAAATCTCATCACATTGAGTATTACCTTTAACAAATATGAAGTGTTCGTCCTTATCCTTCCTTATTTTGGTTGTTTAAAGCCTATTGCGTCTGCCAATAGGATGGCAGTGCCTGCTTTTTTCTGCTTTCCATTTGCCTGGAGTATAGATGACCATCCCTTCACCTTGAGTCTATATTTGTCTTTTAATGTAAGATGCAATTCTTGTATGCCGCAATTATCTGGCTTGAGTTTTTGTATCCAGTCTGCCAACCTGTGCCTCTTTTTTATTTATTTATTTATTTATTTATTTATTTATTTTATTGTTGGGGATTCATTGAGGGTACAATAAGCCAGTTACACTGATTGCAATTGTTAGGTAAAGTACCTCTTGCAATCATGTCAACCTGTGCCTCTTTAGAGGACAATTTAAATCATTCACATTAGTTGAGAATATTGATAAGCCTTTCGAGAGTCTGGTGGACGTTTTTAATCCTTTTGCGACTGTGGAAGTTGGAATTTGATCAACATTTTCTGGGTGGGTTTACTTTTGTGGTGGAGGATCACAGTGGTCTTTATGAAGGATAGGTCTGAGAATATCCTGGAGAGCTTTAGTTATGGCAAATTTCTTCAACATGTGAATGTCGTTAAAGTATTTAATTTCTCCATCATAAATGAAACTCAGTTTAGCTGGGTACAGGATCCTGGGTTGAAAGTTATTTTGTTTTAGGAGATTAAAAGTTGATGACCATCCTCTTCTAGCTTGAAAGGTTGCAGCAGAGAGATCTTGGGTTATTCTAATATTCTTCCCCTTGTAGGTTATGCTTTGCTTTCGTCTGGCTGCTTTCAGAATTTTCTCCTTCATATTAATTTTAGTGAAATTGATTATGATGTGTCTGGGAGATGTCTTATTTGGGTTGAGTCATGCTGGAGTTCTGAAACTGTCTGCTATCTGAATTTCAGAATCTCTTGGCATGTCCGGAAAGTTCTCATTCATAATCTCATGGAGAAGAGACTCTGTGCTTTGTGAAGCCACTTCATCACTTTCAGGGATCCCTATAAGACGAATATTGGTTTTCTTCGAATTATCTCAGAACTCTCTGAGAGAGTGATCTGTTTTTGCTCCCCATTTCTTTTCCTCTCTGAGAGTTTAGGAGCATTCCAAAGCTTTGTCTTCAATGTCAGAAATACTTTCTTCTCCTTGCTCCATTCTGTTACTGAGGGATTCTACTGTGTTTCTCAGATCTTTGAGGGCTGCAACTTCTTGTCTCAATGTGTCAAAATCTTTGGTCATTTGGTCTTTGAATTCGTTGAATTCTTGAGGCATCTTTTGGGTTCTTGTTTGGAATTCTAATTCAATCTTATTTGCTATCCAGATTCTGAATTCGATTTCTGACATCTCAGCTGTGTGTTTGTGTATGGGATCTTCTGCTGTGTCTAACTCATTGATCCTTGGGGGAGTTGATCTACTCTTATTATTCATATTGCCAGAGTTTTTCCTTTGATTTCCTCTCATGATTGTTTTTCACCATTGCCTCTGGCTGTCCTCAGAGTTGGGGTGGTGTCTCTCCAAGATTAGACCCAGGGGGATTACTCTATTGTTGCTGGACCTTTGTAGGGAGTGACCCTGTATAGCTCTTCTGGGGCTGCCCCAGCCAGGGAGTTCTGTTTTTGGAGCAGCTCCTGAGTGTGAAAACCCCGGATCCAGCAACATGGTGGTGGTGGTGGGGGTGCTCAGTGACTTTGGCACAGATGACCCAAGGCTCCAGAAGTCTCTGTCCAGGAGATGGGCTCTGTGCAGAGGCAGGGAGGGCTCCGGAGGGCATGCAGCTACCAGAGTCCCTGGCCAGATGAGTGGGCAGTGTGGAGGCAGGGAGGGTACAGGACGGAGGACGTGGGGTTGAATGGCTCCTGGAGTTCCTGGTCAGGGCATGGGGAGGCCCAGCAGGCTAGGTAGCTGGTCCCTGCACAGTTCTTACCGGGGTCTGGGAGGGTGCCGATCGTGGGTCCTGGTGCAGCTCTTCCAGAGGTCCGGGAGGGTCTTGGTGCAGCTGTTCTGGACGTCCGGAAGGGTCCTTGTGAAGCTTTTACCGGGGTCTGGGAGGGTGCCGATAGTGGGTCCCAGTGCAGCTCTTCCAGAGGTCCGGGAGGGTGCTGATCACGGGTCCTGGTGCAGCTCTTCTGGCTTCCAACTTTTCTTCTATAATTTCCTCAGCTCACTCAACCTTCATTGAATTGAAGACAGTTAGGACCTTCCTCTGGATTAGGCTTTGGCTTGAGGGAACGTTGCAACTTTCTCCACATCAGCAAAAAGGCTATTTCACTTTATCATTCATGTGTTCACTGGAGTAACACTTTTAATTTCCTTCAAGAATTTTTCCTTGCCTAGCACTTGGGAGGCTGAGGCAGGTGCATTGCCTGAGCTAATGGGTTCGAGACCAGCCTGAGCCAGAGTGAGACCTTGTCTGTAAAAATAGCCAGGTGTTGTGGCGGGCACCCCTAGTCCCAGCTACTCAGGAGGCTGAGGCAAGAGAATCACTTAAGCCCAAGAGTTTGAGGTTGCGGTGAGGTATGACAGCACAGCGCTCTACTGAGGGTGAGAAAGTAAGACTGTGTCTCAGAAAAAAAAAAAAAAAAGAAGAAAAAGAACTTTCCTTGTCCCCGTGACCTGGTTATCTGTTTGTGGCAAGAGGCCTGGCTGTCAGCCTGTCTCAACTTTCAACATTTCTTCCTCACTATACTTAATCCTTTCTAACTTTTGATTTAAAGTGAGAGACACGTGACTCTTCCTTTCACTTTGAGGCCATTATAGGGTTATCACTTGGCACTAATTTCTTTCTTTCTTTCTTCTCTTTTCTTTTCTTTTTGAGACAGAGTCTGAGCTATGGTTGCTTCAGTAATTATGGTTGGTAGTAATTTCAATACTGTGATGTCTCAGAAAATAGCAAGGCCTGTGGAGGGAGAGAGAGATGAGGGATGGCCGGTTGGTGGAGCAGTCAGAACACATATGACATGTATCGATTGATTAAGTTTGCCATCCTATGTTAGCACAGTTTGTGACACTCTAAAACAATTACTATAATGTCACAGATCCCTGATCACAGATAACCACGGCAGATTTAATAGTAATGAAAAGGTTTGAAATATTTTGAGAATTACCAAAATGTGACAGGCACATGATGTTGGAAAAATGTCATCCATAGATTCGCTCAAGGTAGACTTGCTATAAATCTTTAATTTGTAAAAAAATGAATTATCTATGAAACCCAATAAAGTGAGGTATGCCTGTGCTGGCTTTAATTTAATTTATTCTGACTTTAATTTTCATAACTGACTTCAAGAAGAAAAGGAAAAAATGTCACTGTGGGCCACTATGTGTGTTGCCAACTAGGTCTCCACTGGGTGTTTTTAATGATGTTGGCAATGTGCTACATGCACTGGGACAGGATTTAAAATTCTAGCCATGGTGTTAAAATTCATAGGTTTTTCAACTTTGGTAAAATAGTACATTCTTACTAGTTACCATAACAGATTTTTTTTTTGAGACAGAGTCTCACTTATTAACCCTTGGTAGAGTGCTGTATGTCACAGCTGATGACAATTTCCAAATCCTTGGGCTTAGGTGATTCTCTTGCCTCAGCCTCTTGAGTAGATGGGATTACAGGAGCCCGCCACAACACCCGGCTATTTTTTTGTTGCAGTTTGGCTGGGGCTGGGTCTGAACCCACCAACCTCAGTATATGGGGCCGGTGCCACCTCGTAACAGAATTATTATTTTTTTTTTTTTGCAGTTTTTGGCCGGGGCTGGGCTTGAACCCGCCACCTCCGGCATATGGGGCTGGTGCCCTACCCCTTTGAGCCACAGGCGCTGCCCCATAACAGAAGTTTTATTCATTTCACTTGCAGCCTAGATTTGGGAGTCCAGCTAGCCCCTCGGATTTGAATGCTGCCAGCAGGAGCCAGGACAGACTTGCCTCCCTCATGCAGCAAGGGTGTTCTGTGGGCAAAAAGGGTGTCATTGCCTCTCTCAATTTGTGTTCAGGAGTTCAAGAAGCAGCACTCCTTAGTGTGGAAGCTCTCAGGTCATTAAATAGCTCATCCTCCTTTTTTTCTTTCTTCTTCTTCTTTTTTTTTTTTTTTGTTTCCACCTTATCTGATTTCCTACATTTAAAATTTGCTTGGCTGGTGGGGGAAAAAAAGATTCAACTTTTCCAAGTGGGGCGGATTCCTTAACTGTGCTTTGCATGTTGGATCTGCTTCTCATCATTTGGCTGTGATCTGGGTGAGCACTGAAAAAGGGAAGCTGATTAATGCATGAAGGAAATTGAAAGAGACTCATGCTTGGCAAGCATTGGGGCAGTGAGAGACTCCAGGAGACTGGAACGTACCAGTCTGGGGACGACGTCTCCCTGTGGCCTGTGCAGATGGGTGTGCTCAGAGAGGAATGTGGACCTGTTGTGAGATTAAGTCTGAAAATGTCGCCTAAGGAGGGCTGATTTTGCTGGGCCATTCCCTTTTTGTGTCTCCTCTTTCTTCCTTTTGGGAATGTGGATATGATGGTGGGAACCACAGGCAACCTATGATAAGGAGGCCAGGCGCTGAGGATGATAGAGAAGAAGGAGCTCAGTCCCTGATGTCCTGGTGGAACCACCATAAGGGGCCTAGGCTACCATGTTCTGTCTTCTGAGGAGAGAACAAACCCTCCTCTCTTTAAATTGCCCTGCTCTTTTTAAATTCTAACTGAATTTAATTCCTAATGAATATATCAGCCGACTGGTTTATATCAGAGACAACAGAAACAAATTCACTGACATTTCTCTTGCTCCGAAAGCCCTACCTTGTCCACTGCTTCAGTGTTGTTACAGGCAGAAGCTACCTGGGATGACTGACCAAAGCCAGAACAGCTATTAGCCCACATGGAGCCTTTGTGCAAATCAGAAAAAGGCATCTCTATCCTAAGGCACTTCCCCATCCTCTGCCAGAAATTGACACGTTTTATGATGAGAAAAAAATGTGCCCTTAGGAGCGGCCCCTGCACATGAGTCCCCTCACACTGTGGTATCTGAGCCAGTGGTCGAGGGTCACCTTTGAGTCAGTGTTCACGCTGGACCCTGACCTTGAACTTCTTTTCTAAGTCTTCTACCCAGCAGCCAGGGGCCTGAGAGGGAAAGTGGACAAGACTGTGTGTTAGGGCAGGAAATGGGTTTTGGTGGGTTTCTAGCTCTTAACTTCTTTTTACATGAGCAGCTCATTTCTGTGCTAGCCATTTGGACTTGTAAACTGGCAGAAGCCCTGTCTGCTACTCACACTCTGGCCCACACACCAAGGCTGCCTGGCCTGCTCAGGCTGCAGTGGGGCAGGCTGTGTGCACAGGGCTGTCTCCCCCAGTCTCTCGCCACAGCTATCTGTGGGGTCCTGAGCCCCTGGTATAACCCATGGTGCCCTTGTGTGCACACGAATGAGGTGAGTGGGGTCACGGGCAGTTCTTGCTTACATAAACTGTGATCTCTGCTATAGAAGGGGCAAACCAAGGCCTTGCTTTTGTGCTTGAGTGTTACCCTTCCTTCACTTTGTGGCCATTTCCCTCACTCCTGCCTGCCCACCCATGGAAGGTTAAAGGGAATAGAGAAAAGTGTCCTAAGCCTCAGAGAGAAAGGTCCCAGAGCTGGGATATTTCTGCCATTTATATGATGGCCAACATCAGCCAGAAGAAATACTACCTGCCACAAAAGGAGCTCATGTGACTTCACAAATTAACAAGGCCACTTGCCTTATAGCAATTTTGGCTCCTACTCTGTCATAGTTTAATTTTTTTTTTTTATTAAATCATAGCTGTATACATTAATGCGATCATGGGGCACCATACACTGGTTTTATAGACTGTTTGACACATTTTCATCACACTGGTTAACCTAGCCTTCCTGGCATTTTCTTAGTTATTGTGTTAAGACATTTACATTCTACATTTACTAAGTTTCACATGTATCCTTGTAAGATGCACCGCAGGTGTGATCCCACCAATCTCCCTCCCTTCGCCCAACTCCCCCCTCCCTCCCCTCCCTTTCCCCCTACACCCTATTCTTAGGTTATAACTGGGTTATAGCTTTCATGTGAAAGCCATAAATTAGTTTCATAGTAGGGCTGAGTACATTGGATACTTTTTCTTCCATTCTTGAGATACTTTCCTAAGAAGAATATGTTCCGGAGGCGGAGCAAGATGGCAGCCGAGTAACAGCTTCCTAGCATCTGGGCACCGTGAGTCGGGGAGATAGGACTCCAGGCATCTCTGGCTGGTGGGAACTGCCTATCATCACTCCTATGAAGATACAGGGAGTCAGCAAGAGACTTCTGGACCCCAAGAGGAGGACTAAAACAGTGGAAAACCGGCAAGTGGTCGCGTGTGTTCAATCCGTCTAAACCCGCCCACAACTTCCACAGGCACAAGAACTTAAAGAGCAAGAGGAAGTGAAAGAAAAATTAGGGCAAGGAAACTGATAAAAGAAATCACTCATGAGGAAGAATCAGCAGAAAACTCCAGGCAACATGAAGAACCAGTCTAGAACAACCCCACCAAGGGACCATGAGGTAGCTACTGCAGATGATTCCACCAGTATAGAAATGTTAGGAATGACAGAAAGGGAATTTAGAATACACATGTTGAAAACAATGAAAGAAATGATGGAAACAATGAAGGAAATTGCTAATAAAGTGGAAAATAACCAAAAGGAAATCCAAAAACAGAATCAAATCAGAGATGAACGATATGAAGAATATAAAAAGGATATAGCAGACCTGAAGGAACTGAAACAGTCAATTAGGGAACTTAAAGATACAATGGAAAGTATCAGCAACAGGTTAGACCATGCAGAAGAAAGAATTTCAGAGGTAGAAGACAAAGTTCTTGAGATAACTCAGACAGTAAAAGAGGCAGAAAAGAAGAGAGAGAAAGCAGAACGTTCACTGTCAGAATTATGGGACTTTATGAAGCGTTCCAACATACGAGTTATAGGAATTCCAGAAGGGGAAGAAGAATGCCCCAGAGGAATGGAAGCCATACTAGAGAATATTATAAAAGAAAATTTCCCAAACATCACCAAAGAGTCTGACACACTGCTTTCAGAAGGATATCGGACCCCAGGTCGCCTCAACTCTAACCGAGCTTCTCCAAGACACATTGTGATGAACCTGTCCAAAGTCAAGACAAAAGAAAAGATTCTGCAAGCTGCCAGGTGTAAGCGCAAGTTGACCTACAGGGGCAAATCCATCAGAGTGACCGCAGACTTCTCTAATGAAACTTTCCAAGCAAGAAGACAATGGTCATCTACCTTTAATCTACTTAAACAGAACAATTTTCAGCCCAGAATTCTGTACCCTGCTAAGCTAAGCTTCAAAATTGACGGAGAAATCAAATCATTTACGGATATACAAACATTGAGGAAATTCGCCACAACAAGACCAGCTCTACAGGAAATACTTCAACCTGTTCTGCACACTGACCACCACAATGGATCAGCAGCAAAGTAAGAACTCAGAAATCAAAGGACAAAACCTAACCTCCACACTGATGCAAAAGATAAAACTAAGCAATGGACTCTCACCAAATAAGATGAATAGAATACTACCACACTTATCAATTATCTCAATAAATGTTAATGGCTTGAATTCCCCACTGAAGAGACATAGATTGGCTGACTGGATTAAAAAACACAAGCCATCCATTTGCTGTCTGCAAGAAACACACCTGGCTTCAAAAGACAAATTAAAGCTCCGAGTCAAGGGTTGGAAGACAATTTTTCAGGCAAACGGAATTCAGAAGAAAAGAGGAGTTGCAATCTTATTTTCAGATACATGTGGATTTAAAGCAACTAAAGTCAAAAAAGACAAAGATGGTCACTTTATATTGGTCAAGGGAAAACTACAACAAGAAGACATTTCCATTCTAAATATTTATGCACCCAATTTAAATGCTCCCAGATTCTTGAAGCAGACCTTACTCAGTCTGAGCAATATGATATCTGATAATACCATCATAACAGGGGACTTTAACACACCTCTTACAGAGCTGGACAGATCCTCTAAACAGAAATTAAACAAAGATGTAAGAGATTTAAATGAGACCCTAGAACAACTATGCTTGATAGATGCATATAGAACACTCCACCCCAAAGATAAAGAATATACATTCTTCTCATCACCCCATGGAACATTCTCCAAAATTGATCATATCCTGGGACACAAAACAAATATCAACAGAATCAAAAGAATTGAAATTTTACCTTGTATCTTTTCAGACCATAAGGCACTAAAGGTGGAACTCAACTCTAACAAAAATGCTCAAGCCCACCCAAAGGCATGGAAATTAAACAATCTTCTGTTGAATAACAGATGGGTGAAGGAAGAAATAAAACAGGAAATCATTAACTTCCTTGAGCATAACAACAATGAAGACACAAGCTACCAAAACCTATGGGATACTGCAAAAGCAGTTTTGAGAGGAAAATTCATCGCTTTAGATGCCTACATTCAAAAAACAGAAAGAGAGCACATCAACAATCTCACAAGAGATCTTATGGAATTGGAAAAAGAAGAACAATCTAAGCCTAAACTCAGTAGAAGAAAAGAAATATCCAAAATCAAATCAGAGATCAATGAAATTGAAAACAAAAGAATCATTCAGAAAATTAATGAAACAAGGAGTTGGTTTTTTGAAAAAATAAATAAAATAGATAAACCATTAGCCAGACTAACTAGAAATAGAAAAGTAAAATCTCTAATAACTTCAATCAGAAATGATAAAGGGGAAATAACAACTGATCCCACAGAGATACAAGAGATCATCTCTGAATACTACCAGAAACTCTATGCCCAGAAATTTGACAATGTGAAGGAAATGGATCAATATTTGGAATCACACCCTCTCCCTAGACTTAGCCAGGATGAAATAGACCTCCTGAACAGACCAATTTCAAGCACTGAGATCAAAGAAACAATAAAAAAGCTTCCAACTAAAAAATGCCCTGGTCCAGATGGCTTCACTCCAGAATTCTATCAAACCTTCAAGGAAGAGCTTATTCCTGTACTGCAGAAATTATTCCAAAAAACTGAGGAAGAAGGAATCTTCCCCAACACATTATATGAAGCAAACATCACCCTGATACCAAAACCAGGAAAAGACCCAAACAAAAAGGAGAATTTCAGACCAATCTCACTCATGAACATAGACGCAAAAATTCTCAACAAAATCCTAGCCAATAGATTACAGCTTATCATCAAAAAAGTCATTCATCATGATCAAGTAGGCTTCATCCCAGGGATGCAAGGCTGGTTTAACATACGCAAGTCTATAAACGTTATCCACCATATTAACAGAGGCAAAAATAAAGATCACATGATCCTCTCAATACATACAGAAAAAGCATTTGATAAAATCCAGCATCCTTTTCTAATTAGAACTCTGAAGAGTATAGGCATAGGTGGCACATTTCTAAAACTGATTGAAGCTATCTATGACAAACCCACAGCCAATATTTTACTGAATATTTTCAGCCAATATTTTACTGAAAGCTTTTCCTCTTAGAACTGGAACCAGACAAGGGGTCCTCTGTCACCTTACTATTCAACGTAGTGCTGGAAGTTCTAGCCAATACAATTAGGCAAGACAAGGAAATAAAGGGAATCCAAATGGGAGCAGAGGAGGTCAAACTCTCCCTCTTTGCTGACGACATGATCTTATACTTAGAGAACCCCAAAGACTCAACCACAAGACTCCTAGAAGTCATCAAACAATACAGTAATGTTTCAGGATATAAAATCAATGTCCACAAGTCAGTAGCCTTTGTGTACACCAATAACAGTCAAGATGAGAAGCTAATTAAGGACACAACTCCCTTCACCATAGTTTCAAAGAAAATGAAATACCTAGGAATATACCTAACGAAGGAGGTGAAGGACCTCTATAAAGAAAACTATGAAATCCTCAGAAAGGAAATAGCAGAGGATATTAACAAATGGAAGAACATACCATGCTCATGGATGGGAAGAATCAACATTGTTAAAATGTCTATACTTCCCAAAGCTATCTACCTATTCAATGCCATTCCTATCAAAGTACCTACATCGTACTTTCAAGATTTGGAAAAAATGATTCTGCGTTTTGTATGGAACCGGAAAAAACCTCGTATAGCTAAGGCAGTTCTTAGTAACAAAAATAAAGCTAGGGGCATCAGCATACCAGATTTTAGTCTGTACTACAAAGCCATAGTGCTCAAGACAGCATGGTACTGGCACAAAAACAGAGACATAGACACTTGGAATCGAATTGAACACCAAGAAATGAAACTAACATCTTACAACCACCTAATCTTTGATAAACCAAACAAGAACTTACCTTGGGGGAAAGACTCCCTATTCAATAAATGGTGTTGGGAGAACTGGATGTCTACATGTAAAAGACTGAAACTGGATCCACACCTTTCCCCACTCACAAAAATTGATTCAAGATGGATAAAGGACTTAAATTTAAGGCATGAAACAATAAAAATCCTCCAAGAAAGCATAGGAAAAACACTGGAAGATATTGGCCTGGGGAAAGACTTCATGAAGAAGACTGCCATGGCAATTGCAACAACAACAAAAATAAACAAATGGGACTTCATTAAACTGAAAAGCTTCTGTACAGCTAAGGACACAATAACCAAAGCAAAGAGACAACCTACACAATGGGAAAGGATATTTGCATATTTTCAGTCAGACAAAAGCTTGATAACCAGGATCTATAGAGAACTCAAATTGATCCACATGAAAAAAGCCAACAATCCCTTATATCAATGGGCAAGAGACATGAATAGAACTTTCTCTAAAGATGACAGACGAATGGCTAACAAACATATGAAAAAATGTTCATCATCTCTATATATTAGAGAAATGCAAATCAAAACAACCCTGAGATATCATCTAACCCCAGTGAGAATGGCCCACATCACAAAACCTCAAAACTGCAGATGCTGGCGTGGATGTGGAGAGAAGGGAACACTTTTACACTGCTGGTGGGACTGCAAACTAGTACAACCTTTCTGTAGGGAAGTATGGAGAAACCTCAAAGCACTCAAGCTAGACCTCCCATTTGATCCTGCAATCCCATTACTGGGCATCTACCCAGAAGGAAAAAAATCCTTTTATCATAAGGACACTTGTACTAGACTGTTTATTGCAGCTCAATTTACCATTGCCAAAATGTGGAAACAGCCTAAATGCCCACCAACCCAGGAATGGATTAACAAGCTGTGGTATATGTATACCATGGAATACTATTCAGCTATTAAAAAAAATGGAGACTTTACATCCTTCGTATTAACCTGGATGGAAGTGGAAGACATTATTCTTAGTAAAGCATCACAAGAATGGAGAAGCATGAATCCTATGTACTCAATCTTGATATGAGGACAATTAATGACAATTAAGTTTATGGGGGGGGAAGCAGAAAGAGGGATGGAGGGAGGAGGGTGGGGCCTTAGTGTGTGTCACACTTTATGGGGGCAAGACATGATTGCAAGAGAGACTTTACCTAACAATTGCAATCAGTGTAACTGGCTTATTGTACCCTCAATGAATCCCCAACAATAAAAAAAAAAAAAAAAAAGAAGAATATGTTCCAGCTCCATCCATGTAAATATGAAAGAGGTAAAGTCTCCATCTTTCTTTAAGGCTGCATAATACTCCATGGTGTACATATACCACAATTTATTAATCCATTTGTGGATCGTTGGGCACTTGGGCTTTTTCCATGACTTAGCAATTGTGAATTGGGCTGCAATAAACATTCTGGTACAAATATCTTTGTTATAATGTGATTTTTGGTCTTCTGGGTATATACTTAGTAGAGGGATTATAGGATTGAATGGCAGATCTATTTTTAGATCTCTAAGTGTTCTCCAAACATCTTTCCAAAAGGAATGTATTAATTTGCATTTACACCAGCAGTGTAGAAGTGTTCTCTTTTCTCCACATCCACGCCAACATCTCTGGTCTTGGGTTTTGTGATATGGGTTAATCTTACTGGAGTTAGATGATATCTCAAAGTAGTTTTGATTTGCATTTCTCTGATGATTAAAGATGATGACCATTTTTGCATATGTCTGTAGGCCGTGCACCTGTCTTCTTCAGAGAAGTTTCTCTTCAAGTCCCTTGCCCAGCCTGCGATGGGATCACTTGTTCTTTTCTTGCTTATACGTTTGTGTTCTCTGTGGATTCTGGTTATTAAACCTTTGTTGGAGACATAACCTGCAAATATCTTCTCCCATTCTGAGGGCTGTTTTCTTGCTTTACTTACTGTGTTCTTGGCTGTGCAGAAGCTTTTTAGTTTGATCAGGTCCCAGTAGTGTATTTTTGAAGCTGCTTCAATTGCCAGGGGAGTCCTCCTCATAAAATACTTGCCCAGACCGATTTCTTCAAGGTTTTCCCTGCACTCTCTTCTAGTATTTTTATAGTTTCATGTCTTAAGTTTAAATCTTTAATCCAGTGAGAGTCTATCATACTTAATGGGGAAAGGTGTGAGTCCAGTTTCAGTCTTCCACAGGTTGCCAGTCGGTTCACCCAGCACCATTTGTTAAATACGGAATCTTTTCCCCACTGAATGTTTTTAATTGGCTTGTCAAAGATCAAATAACAGTAAGTAGCTGGATTCATCTCTTGGTTCTCTATTCTGTTCCAGACATCTACTTCTCTGTTTTTGTGCCAGTACCATGCTGTTTTGATCACTTTCAATTTGTAGTATAGTCTGAGGTGTGGTAGCGTGATTCCTCCTGCTTTGTTTTTATTTCTGAGTAATGTTTTGGCTATTCGAGGTTTTTTTCTGAATGCATATAAAACAAAATATTATTTTTTCAAGATCTTTAAAGTATGACAGTGGAGATTTAATAGGGATTGAATTAAAATTGTATATTGCTTTGGGTAGTACAGACATTTTGACAATGTTCATTCTTCCCAGCCATGAGTATGGTATGTTTTTCCATTTGTTAACATTTTCAGCTATTTCTTTTCTTAAAGTTTCATAGTTCTCTTTATAGAGATGTTTCACGTCCTTTGTTAGATAAACTCCCAAATATTTCATCTTCTTTGGCACTACTGTGAATAAAATAGAGTCCTTAACTGTCTTTTCAGTGTGACTATTGTTGGTTTATATAAAGGCTACCAATTTATAAATATTGATTTTGTAACCTGAGACGCTGCTGTATTCCTTGATCACTTCTAAGAGTTTTGTAGTAGAATCCCCTGTGTTTTCCAGATATACAATCATATCTTCTGTGAAGAGTGAAAGTTTGATCTCTTCTGACCCTATATGGATACCCTTGATCACCTTTTCTTCCCTAATTGCGATGGCTAAATCTTCCATTACAATGTTAAAGAGCAGTGGAAACAATGGGCAGCCTTGTCTGGTTCCTGATCTGAGTGGAAATGATTCCAATTTAACTCCATTCAATACAATATTGGCTTGGGTTTGCTGTAGATGGCCTCTATCAGTTTAAGAAATGTCCCTTCTATACCAATTTTCTTAAGTGTTCTGATCATGAAGGGGTGCTGGATATTATCAAAAGCTTTTTCTGCATCAATCGAGAGAATCATATGGTCTTTGTTTTTTAATTTGTTTATGTGCTGAATTATACTTATAGATTTACGAATATTAAACCAGCCTTGAGACCCTGGGATAAAACCGACTTAGTCCTGATGTATAATTTGTTTGATGTGTTGCTGGATTCTGTTTGTTAGGATCTTGTTGAATATTTTTGCATCTATATTCATTAGTGATATTGGTCTATAATGTTCTTTTCTTGTTGGGTCTTTTCCTGGTTTGGGGATCAGGGTGATGTTTGCTTCATAAAACATGTTGGGTAGTCTTCATTCTTTTTCTACATTTTGGAACAGGTTGAGTAATATAGGTATTAGTTCCTCTTTAAAGGTTTGGTAGAATTCTGACGTGAAGCTATCTGGTCCCAGGTTTTTCATTTTAGGGAGATTTTGTATGGTTGATGCTGTTTATATTGGCCTGTTCATTTCCACTTGATTCTGGCTAAGTCTTGGAAGGTGACATGTTTGTCAATTTTCCAAGTTTGTCAATTTCCTTCAGATTTTCATATTTCTGAGATTAAAGTTTCTTGTAATATTCATTAAGGATTTTTTGAATTTCTGAGGAATCTGTTGTTATTTCATCTTTGTCATTTCTGATTGATAAGATTAGAGATTTTACTCTTTTTTTCCTGGTTAGGTTAGCCAAAGGCTTATCTATTTTACTAACCTTTTCCAAAAACCAACTTTTTGATTTATTGATCTGTTGTATAATTCTTTTGTTTTCAATTTCATTTAATTCTGCTCTAATTTTGGTTATTTCTTTTCTTCTACTGGGTTTGGGGTTGGAATGTTCTTCCTTTTCCAGTTGCTTGAGATGTCCCATTAACTCGTTAACTTCCTCTCTTTCCGTTCTCTTGAGGAAGGCTTGCAGTGTTATAAATTTCCCTCTTAGGACTGCCTTTGCGGTATCCCAGAAGTTCTGATAATTCGTGTCTTCATTGTCATTTTGTTCCAAAAACTTGGCAATTTCCTTCTTAATCTCAACTCTGACCCAGCTATCATTGAGCATAAGGTTATTTAACTTCCATGTTTTTGTATGAGTATGCAGATTCCTGTTGTTACGGAGTTGAAATTTATTCCATGGTGGTCCCAGAGGATGCAAGGAATAATTTCTATTCCTTTAAATTTATTGAGGTTAGACTTGTGACCGAAGATGTGATCAATTTTGGAGTATGTTCCATGGGCTGATAAGAAGTATGTGTATTCAGTTTTGTTGGGATGAAATGTCCTGTAGATGTCTGCTAATGTTGTATGGTTAGGTTTAAATCTAAAATTTCTTTGCTCAGCTTCTTATTGGAGGATCGATTCAACACTGCCAAAGGAGTGTTGAAATCTCTGACTATTATGGAGATGGAGGAAATCAAGTTGCTCATGTCTGTTAGAGCTTCTCTTATAAATTGAAGTGCATTCTGCTTGGGTGCATAGATATTAATAATTGAAATCTCATCATATTGAGTATTACCCGTAACAGATATGAAGTGACCATTCTTATCCTTCCTTACTTTTGTTGGTTTAAAGCCTACTGTGTCTGCAAATAGAATTACAACACCTGCTTTTTTCTGATTACCATTTGCCTGAAATATGGAAGACCATCCTTTCCCCCTGAGTCTATATTCATCTTTTAAGGTATGATGTGACTCTTGTATGCAGCAAAATCTGGCCTGAGTTTTTGTATCCAGTCAGCTAACCTGTGCCTCTTCAGAGGACAGTTTAAGCCGTTCACATTAATGGAGAATATTGATAAGTCTGGTAAAATTTTGGGTATCGAGTTTTTGGAAAGTCCAGTGGACATTGTAAATCGTTTTGCCACTGTGGAATTTGGAGTTTGATCAAAAGTTTCTGAGTGAGTTTACTTTTGTGGTAGAGCATTGGGCTCGTCATTATGGAGGATAGGTCTGAGAATATCCTGAAGAGCTGGTTTGGTTATGGCAAATTTCTTCAACATATGAATGTCATTAAAGTATTTAATTTCTCCATCATAAATGAAACTCAGCTTAGCTGGATACAGGATCTGGGGTTGAAAGTTAGTTTGCTTTAGGATATTAAAAGTCGATGACCACCCTCTTCTGCTTGAAAAGTTTCAGCAGAGAGATCTGCAGTCATTCTAATATTCTTCCCTTTGTAGGTAATGGATTTCTTACATCTGGCTGCTTTCAGAATTTTCTCCTTCATATTAACTTTAGTGAAGTTAATTATGATATGCCTGGGGGATGTCTTACTGGGGTTGAGTTGTGTTGGGCTTCTGAAACTGTCTGCTATTTGAATTTCAGAATCTCTTGGCATGTCTGGAAAATTCTCTTTCATCATTTCATGGAGAAGGGCCTCTGTGCCTTGTGAGGCCACGTCATCACTTTCAGGGATTCCAATGAGGCAGATATTAGCCTTCTTCGAATTATCCCAGAGCTGTCTGAGAGAATGATCTGTTTTTGCTCTCCGTTTCTCTTCCTCTTTGAGAGTTTGGGAGCATTCAAAGACTTTGTCTTCAATGTCATAAATCTTTTCTTCTGCTTGCTCCACTCTGTTACTGAGGGATTCTACTGTATTTTTCAGATCTTTGAGGGCTGCAAATTCCTGCGTCAGAGTGTCAAAATCTTTGGTGGTTTTATCTTTAAATTCATTAAATTCTTGAGACAACTTTTGAATGTCTCCTCGAATTTCTAATTCCAACTTTTGAATTGCTCCTCAAATTTCTAATTCCAAATTTTCCTCCATTCTATTAATCTTGTTTGCAATCCAAATTGTGAATTCAATTTCTGACATCTTGGCCAGCTGTTTATGAATGGGATCTTCAGTTACATCTGCCATATCTTTCCTTGGATGGGGGTTGATCTATTCTGGTTATTCATGTTACCAGAATTTTTCTGCTGATTCCACCCCATGATTATTTTACACCATTTGATTTTTCCCCTGGAGCTTTGTTGAGGACCCATACAGTGCTATGGCATGAGAAACTGGGGACCAGTTTGGTGTGGTGGGGCTAAGTGGTTCTGTCTTGTTTTCAGCTGGTCTCTGTTCGACCCTAGTGAAACAGTTACTCTGGGTTGAAGTCTCAGCTGTGGAGAAATACCAGCAATTAAGTCATCCCACCCCCCACAGGCAACAGTTGGAAGAGGAAAATCAAACCTTCCTACAGCCTCCCACCCAGGGCACCACTTGAATAGTCCTCGGGCAATTGTCTCAGTTCAAAAGGTCCAAATCAATTGTCTCAGTCAGCACCTGTCTCAGGTGGGAGAGTTTAAAAGGTTTCTGGCAACTGGATTGCAGGGGTCTTGTGACAACTCAAATATGACTTGCTCTGGTGCGCTCCGTGAAGTCAGGAGGACCTACCCAGCAAGTAGATTAGTCTGGGAAGGTTGATGCCTCCTTCCCCACCTTTCACCTCTGTCACACCAGTCACTGATAGCCCTGAAGGGCTGTGACCCAGTTGTCTCTAGTGAACAGATACTCCAGGGTTTTGCATCTGCCTGAATCACAAGGAAATCTATATCTGCTCAGCCAGACCACTGCGCCTTGCCTCTATCCAGCAGGGGGAGGTGAGGCCTGACAACCTCGGGCGCTTGATGGAGGCTGGGGGGGTGTTCACTCAGTTCCAGCCCCACCCCGATTGATGTTACTAACAGAACAGAACAACTTTGTGGGAATTTGTTTCTGTCCCTGCTAAATTCCCGTGCAGAAGAGAAGCTGTTTTGAGTTCCCAGAGCCTGCGCCTCAGACCCTGTCTTTGCTCCTGCAGGTTTGTATTCGGTTAGCTGTCAGTTCTAGCCTCCTGCCTTCCTTTGTCTATAGGTTGATGATCCCCGGAGGGCCAGGTGCGTTGTAGGCTCAGTAACGCGGTCCTCTGGGTCAGCCCCGCCCTGGGAATTTCCTGGCTCTGTATGTGCAATTTCTAGTCCCCGTGCTCCACCCAGGCCGGTACCGCCTCAGGCAAACCCTTTACTCACAGGGCCCGTGTTTCCATCCCAGATCTGTTCCGAGGTGGTTGCCACCAGGGGGTGTGGCTTCAGAATATCCGGGAGTGAGCCCTACTGTTGCCAAAAAATGTCTGTTGCTCTGCGCTTTGGGGCACCACCGCTCTGGTGTGGTTCCCTCTCAGCTGACTGCCCTCTCCTCACTCCCGTGCTGCAGAATCAGCACTGACCAGCTTCAGTCTAGGCCCTGTCCACACCCCTTGAGAAATCACCCAAGAATCTAGACTCCTGGGGGACAGGCCTCCAGAGCTCAGAGTGAGAGTGGAGGGGAGTGCTTGGAGCTGAATTGCAGGTAGAGAATATACACAGTTTTATACAGTTTTATGCCTGGTAGGAGAATGCTGTGGCACCCTGGTAGGGGAGGTAGGTCCAGTTTTTAGAGGGTCTCTCCTGTGGAGTGTAGTGGGAGGACCTTTGAACTCTGCTCATTTGTTTGTGGGGCACTCCGAGCTGTTCTCATGGGAGAGGGGACTCCCGTCCATTTGGTGATGGATTTTGTACATTTTGTTTGTATCCTTGGGGTCGCAGCTCTCCTCAGCGGGGTTGATGTGCATTCTTCAACCTTCATTCTTGGTGCAGCTCTAATCCATCAGGTTACTTGCTAAATTTCTGTCCTTTAACTCTCCTTCTGGATGGGAGCCTCTGTGGAAAGCTGGCTTCAGTCAGCCATCTTGTCTCCACCACTCTTGTGTTTTTTATTTTTTTAATTTAATTTTTTTGCAGCTTGTTCTGCTAACAAAGACTATAGCAGAATGACGTGAGTTCCTTTGAGATGGTATCACTAATCTTGGTGGCAAGCTGCTTATTCTGAAGGATATATACATAGCATAGATTACTATGAGAGTTTTGAGAGGGACTAAGTTAAGGTCCATTATTTCACATCCAAGAAACATAGTCAACAGTGTCTTTTTGATTCACCCATGCAAGTTTCAACTTCCTGAGCTTATTGGTGTTGCTGGGAGGCCTTCCTTTGTTTCTGTCCTGCGTATTTTACATTTCTTGATTTTGGTGTATCTAAAAATGTTCATCATGAACCATGTGTCTTTAGTTCTTGCAAAGAATTGTCCCCAGGTGACTTTATTCAGATCCTTTTTTTTACTTTTCTAATTTCAGCTTACTGTGTATTTGAGAGCTGTGATTTCTCAATGTTAGGTTTTTAAAGGACAGCAGTGTATAGGCCAAAGCTAAATCTTCTTTACAACTGAATGCATATAGCATTATAAAGTAAGAAATGTAACACATTATTAATAAACAGACTTAAATGTGTGCAATAAAATAATGCTGTTTTCTTCAAAGCAGCCCCTGGAGCATCTGGAGCTCTCTTGCCTAACTCTCTAGAGCTCTGAGACCTCACTAAATTCCCACAAGAATCCCACTGATGGAAGGTAAAGATGCCCCTTATTTCTGGTCCCTTTTGAAAAGTTCACCACTTGACTTCAAATGAATTCAGGCTGGTTCCTGAAAGCTAATCAAATGACAATGCACCAACATTTAGGATACTCATGAGGGAGGCTGGGCATTTGCCAAAGTATAGCTTAAAAATTGTCTCAAGCAATGAAGGCTTCAGGCGAATGAGCTCACTGCCTCCCATAGCCAGGATGCCAATGGGAAAACACACAGGAAGTCCAAATTCAGATGTGTTTTCCAAAAGTAGCTTCAAAATGTGTGACTGATCTGACACTGGTCATAGTCTGTCCCCTTACCCCACTGGGAAGAATTGGCCTCTCAAACCACAGGGCTCAGACTGTGAAAGAGGAAGCTGTGGTTCCTGCTTATGTTCATGCTAAAAGGAACTTGAATCCGAGCTGGAAAAGGAACTTCAAACTTTTGTCAATAATGAAAGTCTTCTTATGAACTGAGTGCTTTGTAAAATACTTTGATTAAGAGAAGGAAAAGGAACCACATATTGAAAGGATTGTATTTTCCTTAAAATGCATGTGTATAAAAGTCAAAGAAGGTAGGAAACATTTGGCCCAAGACTTTGAGTTTGATTGAATCTACAGGCTGGAGGCTTTTCTGCCGTGATGTCTTAGTCTGTGGGAAGTCCAGGGAATTAGGGTTCTGATATTTATAAGAATAAGCAAAGACAAGAGACTAGGAATCAAATGTGAGGGCCTCCCAGACACCTGGAGCAGGAGGGACGAGTGTCCTAGCTGTGCCATCTGTCCATCTTCCATCTGTTTGGTGGTCAGGATGTTTTCTGGGGCCCATTCAATGCTCTGTTTGCTGGGAGCTCCCATAAGCTGTAAGAAGTTTCACCTGCTTTCAGCCCTCGAAGTGCACTACTTGGAGAAACGCCTCCTGAGCAAATGTGTCAAGGGGATGGAAGCCTTTTAAGGAAGGCAAAAAAAGACCCTCTGTGACCTTTGATGACCATTACCACTGGATACAGCCCTAGACCTTCCTGGGTATCTTTCTCACACATTATCAACAATTAAATTCTCTCTAGTCCTGTCCCTCTGCCTCTCTCTTTTTAAAATAATTTAGCAAATATTCATTGAAATAAATTATTTGCAAAAAGAAAGAAAGAAAACAAGACAACACTAAGCCATAAGGAAAGGAATTTATATCCTGAGATATAGGATGAAAATATTAAGATTTCAATTTTCAAACTTGTAGGTGTTCAGGTAGTGTTTTCCAAATGAATTTCCTGAAGAATTAACAGGTGATCTCAAAGAAAGGGTCCTAGAGTTCATATGAGACATTGGTTTAAACAAAGTTAAACATTTTTTTGTTACTGCACAACTCTGCAAAGATTTTAATATGCTGATATGCCACATAAACCTCCAAAAGGAGAAGTATAATATACTGAATTCCCCAAAAATATTTTGATGATGAAATTTTATCTTTTATTGAACCCAGATGGAAGAGTTAGTCTTGAAGGACAGAGATGAGTTCTGCTTTTGTAAACTGATGATCAAAAAAAGGATAAATTTATGTAGTACACCATGATGTTTTGGAATATGTACCTATTGTAGAATGGCTAAATTAAGCTAATTGACATATACATTGCCTCAAGTATATTTTTTTGTAGTGAGAACACTTAAAATGCACTCTCAGCGATTTTTAAAATACATGCATTGTTATTTACATAGGGTTCTAGTTACCATGTTGTACAACAGATTTCTTGAACTTATTCCTCTGATCTGAGATGTTACATCCTTTGACCAACTTTTCTCCAATCCTCACCCCCACCACCCCACCCTTCCAGCCTCTGGTGACCACCATTCTACTCTCTACTTCTGGGTTCAGTGTTTTTCTGTTCCACATATAAGTGAGGTCATGGGTAGTTGTCCTGCTGGGTCTGGCTTATTGTGCTAACACAGTGTCCTCCAGGGTCTGTCCCTCTTTCTGCCTTCGTGGTGGTTCCGTTAGGAAGCCCTGGTTCTAGTCTGAGCTTCACCATGTAAAGGCTCTGTGATGCTTGGAAGGTTATGTCATTTCTGGATGACTCATCTCTTCACTGATAAATGTGAAACTGGTGGTGCCCAGCTTGTCGACCTGGTTAATTGATGTAAAATGCCTTAGGGGGCAGCGCCTGGGTCCTGGCAGGCTTGAATGTTGGCTGTTGGCTCTGGTTTTCCCACGTGGTGATAGGGCCCAAGTCTGACTCCCGGCAATATGAGCAGTGGGGTCCAGGCCCAGCCAGGGGCAGCGCACATTTTAACAGGGGGTATCACACAGGGACCTGATGCCTGGGGTTTCCTGGTAGTGTTCCTGCCCACAGCTTTGGCCCCTCTGTTTGTCTGTGGACACCTTTGCTGTGTGGTTAGAGATAAGGAAATGAGACCTGAGTCTCTGTCAGTGCTTGGAGCAGGTGAGCAGAGGTATGAGGAGGTGAAGCTCTGTGCTTGCCTTGTACCTACAGACTGTGTTCATCCAGAGAAAGCATTTGGCATCTTTGAGGAAAGACCTACTTGGATTCTAGGAAGAGGCTTGTGAAACTTAGAATATTTTTGAAGAAAACAAATATTAATCCTTTCTAATTTATACACCAACTCATCTCAGAAATAATTGTTGAATGATAATAACAATACTACTACTATTACTTCTAATAACAAACTGCATTTACTGGGTGTTAGGAAGTGCTGGGCACGGGTCAGAATTATTCTCATTTGTATTTTCTCATTTGACTCTCTTGGAACCTTTGTGGTCAGTAGATTAATGTTATATAATTAAAGTACTAAAATAATTGGGAATTTTATGCAATAATAGCAATATTATTAGTATAAATACTTTTCTGAATAATGAAACATACAATAATACATTATGCACAAATGTAAGTAAACATGTCAGAGCTTGCTGACACCCATGCTATCGTGTGCATTGTAACAGGCCATAGTGACATCCCATTTGACACTGGAGCTGTCACAGAGACCTATTAAGAAGTAGCTTAACTCCAGGCCTGCAGCCCTTCTGGGACCTCAGTCACCTGCCTCCTACTCTGCTGTGCCACTTTTTTTTTTTTTTTTTAAGACTGAGTCTCAAGTTGTTGCCCTGGGTAGAGTGCTATGGTGTCATAGCTCACAGCAACCTCCAATTATCCTCCAAGCTATCCTCTTGCCTCAATTTTTTCTATTTTTAGTAGAGATAGGGGTCTTGCTGTTGCTCAGGCTGGTCTTGAACTCATGAGCTCAAGCAGTCCACCTGCTTCAGCCTCCCACAGTGCTAGGATTACAGGCGGGAGCCACCACACTATGCCTATTGTGCCACTTCTATGAGAGGATGAAGTCATTTAGCTGACAGCCACTGTTTCTGTGCAGGGCCATCTCTCAGGTGTTTGAAAATAGTTCTTTGAAGCAGAGAGTCCTTTTTTCCAAAACGATTTATTGTGTTTAAAAAATATTTCCTCTACTTTGAGGAAATCCAAAACAGGAGCTTGCATTTCCTATGAACAAATATCTCTGTACACTTTCCCAGTGCCATGGACAGCTTGAGAGTGAGGCAGCATCGGTACCGGCACTTCAGAGCCGGAGGAGGGCGCGGCAGGCAGAAAGCAGCCAGAGCAGGGAGCCTCTGCCACCCTCTGTACCTGTCTCTGCCTGAAGTGTCACCTTGGCTTCCTGGTGGCATTGCTCATTTCAACAGCTGACCCCATGCAGTCAGCACCAGGTTGGAGAAAATGGGGGGCCTGGGAACCAGTCATGTTCTCAGATGGGGTCATTATGTGGTACATTGTCTCACACATGTTAAAGGAAGAAGCGGTTGCCAGTGCCTGTTCATAGAGATTAAAATGATAGACAAAGAGGATTCTGCATTTAAGCAGAGAGTGATAGAATTTTAGAAGGAGTGCCAGAAATCATTTAGCATGTGTTATGTTCAAATACCACATGTACCCCATAAAGATGTACAATCATAATATATCAATTTTTAAAAAGGACCTTAGAGATTGTGCTCTGCTCCTCCGGGGTGGTTGGTGAGTCTTTCCACAGTGGTCTTCTGGCCTATGCACATCCTGCTCTGCCCAAGAACTGCCCCCTCCTCTCCTAGTTGCTTCTCAGACCCCCCTGGGCCGATATGCCTGTGCTGTGTACTCATCCACACCGGGTCTGGCTGGTGCAATGACAGAATGGATATAGGTGGCATGCAGAGCTGAATCAGAGAGGTGGACTGCAGCCTCACAGCCTCACAGCCGCAGCTCAGGTTCAGGTCACACACCTGCCTTGGCTTTTTGAACATCTGGAAGGGTGCAGACCTAGCTTGGACGACTCACTTCTCAGCCAGCAGAGGGGCAAGATGGAGAAGGTGCTGAGGCCCCTGCCCTCCAGCCAAGCTCTAGGCCACCATGCCCCTCTGGTCTCAGATGGTCCTTCCTCCAGGGCTCTCCTGACTCCCTACCACCTCCAGGGCTGCTGTGGGCCCTCCTGCAAGACTGGATCCCTGTTGCCACCTCAGGGTGTTAAATTTCCTGTACCTGAGCCTGCTCCCTCACTTCTCCTGCTGCCTTTGGACTCTGACTTCCAGCTCTGCTTTCTTAACTGACCTACCTTCCTCAGTGGATGCTACCTCCGCCCTGCTAGTTCCCTAGTTCTTGGGTCACGAGCAATGAAATCAGTCTTTGGATTTTGGCAGGAAATGTGCTTTATGATTTCATGACCGAGCTGTGGTGCTGGTCTCTGGCTTTGTCCTATAAGCATCACGACACGGTAAGTGTCTCCTATGCACAAACTCAGTGCAGCCTTGCCTGCATTGCAGTGTGTAATCAGCACGACTCAATTTCTTCCCCTCCTGTCCTGTTCTTATTTCTTTTTTTTCCTTTCTCCTTTTTTCTTACTATAACCTCTTTTTAAAAAACTTCTTCATTGTTTGCATGTATTATGACTTACGGGGTTGATCTAATAAAAAGATTTCCCTGCATGTAAATGTTGGAGGCACAGACCTCAGAGTGCTGCCAGGACTTGTAAAGCTCTCTTGGCCACCCATCTCTTCTGTCACTCAAGTTCAAGGTCAGACTCCACTCTTTTATTCATAGGAAAAATGGGCTTGTTCCTCCCTTCACACACCCTGGAACAAATTCTCTGGCCATGCTTGATAACTCCCTCTAGGCTTACAGCACTATCAAGAGTCTAGGTGCTTTGTAAACCAGTACCCCCAAACATCCAGGTAAATTGCTTACTTAGCTGCAGCCAGTGTGGGGCTGCTGGGCTGCAAGCCTACGTTGTTTTACAGAATAGCATCCAGGGTTGAATCCTAGGCTGGGCTACCATCCCTGGAAGAGAAGCTGGCAATTCCTGAGAGCCTTTTTCTGCGATTTCTCCCCTTTCTTTCAGTTCTGGATTTCATACGGCAGAAGCCGGACCTTTGAGAAGAGACCAACCTTAGCTAATTAGAGGCAGAATACATCAAGCTTGTGTTTTTAAGGAAATGAAAGAACAATTATGAGTGAGCAAAAAGAGGCTAAAATGAAGCTTACTAAAGCAAAAAAAAAAAAAAAAAGAAAGAAAGAAAGTATCAGAAGGCATGATAATGCCTGCCCCAATTTCATTGGTCCTTAAGAAGGAAATGCTAGCCTGCCATTTGCTTCAGTGGATGTGAGCCCTCAGCTATTGTGAGCTTTCATTAGGGACAGGCATAGGCGTTTACACTTCTAGGACAAAGGTTTGAGTAAGAAGCACAAAGAAACGTCTCTCTTTTCTTGTTAGCTGCATGGGCTCGACCTCCATGCCATGTTGATGGCAGGGATAGTGAGGGGTAACAAGTTAACCAGCGCTGCTGTTCCCTGAGGACTGACTGTCAGCACCACTCTGAGGGCTTTATTCTCGTCTCACTCAGCCTGTCCTGGCTCCATGGAGAGGTGCTGCCATTCTCCTCCCTGCGGGCACTGCTTGGTGCTGGGCCAGGGAGCCCGATTCCATCTGTGCTTTTAATCCCCATCCCGTCTGCACCCTGTAGGGGCACTCTTTGGTGTCTGGTGGCTTTAGTTCAGCCTGATGTTTTAGAAATCCATCCATATTGTTGTATCTATCAGCAGTTTATTGGTTTGCTGAGTGATATTTCATTGTCTGGTTATTCTATAATTTCTTCATTCTCCTGTTGATGTGCACTTGAACTTGGCTTGTTTCCAGTTTTCAGCTATTGGGTGAGAGAGAGTACTTGTCACAGTATTACTAGTTAGGCCTGGAGATCAGTCTCTCTCTAGAACCTGGGACAGGCTGTGAGAGTCAGGACCTTAGGATCTGACCATGAGCTTGCTGATCCAGACCACCAGGGACTGCAGTGACAGTGGCCCTAACCATGATCCCTACTCTGGAGGAGTCAGAGGAAGACTACATGGTAACCATGACATCCTAAGAGCTATGGCCTCAACCAGCAAAGCCCTGTGAATAGGGGTCAGAATCTCTCTTCTAGAGAGCTATAGGGTTTTGTGGTTTCCATTAATTCAGTGTCAAGAGAACCAGGTTGTGGGGGACGCTAGCCCCCTCCTCAGCTCAGTGAATGGAGTCCCTGAATGCCATTTGAGGTCATGGGAAAGATGTATGCAGCCCTGCACAGTGGCCACCTGGGCTCAGGACCAAGGAGGGCATCTTACAAGGAGGGCCCAAAGTAATAGCAAGGGAAGCAAACACTAGCTGGCTCATTTAAACCTCACAGTTACATATCACCTCCATTTCATAAATGAAATCTGAGGTTTACATATATTAAATAATTTATCCAGGGACATCAACTAGTGTTAGAGCCTGTTCTTAACAACTGACCACATGAATGAACAATTTATAAGAGGTAAAACACAAATTAAATGATTAGCTAATATAAAAACATTTATTACATACCCAGTTTGTGCCAAGTGCTATTTTTGCCATCTGAGGGTAGAACAGTGAAAAAAGCAGGTAATAGTCCTTGCCTTGGTGGACAGTATGGACAAAGTGGCAGGATGGACAAAGTGAACAAGTAGATTATTCTAGAAGGTGATGAGTACCATGGAGGAAAATAAAACAGAAATAGCAGTGGTTACAGGTTCAGTGGTGTTTTCAAGAGTAAATAGTTTAATCAGGAAAAACCATATGAAACAGTGACACTGAGGATAGCATTGATGGAGATGAGAGGATGACCCTGTAGTGGGGTTGAGCTTCCCAGGTGAAGGGATAGCAGTGCAAAGGCCCTGTGGCAGCAGTGTCCCAAGGCCAAGAAATTGCAGCAAGAGTAGGTGATTGGAGTGAGTGAGTGATGGGAAGTCACAGGAGCTGAGGTCAGAGAAGGGCTTTAGCGGGTGAGCTAGGTAGAAACCTTACAGGCCATGGTGAAGAATGGTGCTTTACTCTGAGTAAGAGGGACAACCACAGAGGTTTGAACAGGATCATGCCCTCATTTGCCTCTGGCTGCTGGCTTCACAAGAGATAATTGGCAGTAAGGGCAGAGAAAGGAAGAGGCACCAGGGCATTATTGCAATAATTCAGGTGGTGACTTGGATAGAGTGGCAGCATGGTACCACAACAGATGGTGAAAAGGGTCACACTAAGGTTCAGTTTTAAAAGTGGAACCCAAGGATTTACCCTGAGATCAAATGACAGGCTTAGGAGAAAGAGCCAATCCTTACCCCAAGGATGGTTAAGTTGCTATTCACTGATGTGGGAAGTAGGTTTTGGAGGAAGACATGGCCTACTGAGACATGCCAAGTGGGGATGTGGGGTATCTGGACATCTGAGCATGTTGCTCAGGGACAGGTATAGTCTGGAGATAGAAATGTGATTGTCATCAGTGTATAGGCTGTATCTCAAGCATGCAAGTTGATGGGATTGTCTAGGCAGTAAATATAGAGCCAAAGACTGGAGTCTAATGTTCTGAGGTTGGGAAGAGACAGGGAGGTTGCCCAGTGAGAAGGGGAGAAAACAGGAGAGTGGAGAATGACCTTCTGAGAGGACTGGAGGTGGTGTCTGGCTGTGCCACATCTGCTCCTAGGTCAGGAAATCTGGGGGGTTGGCAATATGGAGATCATTCGACTGGAAATTTGGGAGCAAAAGCCTGAGTAGAATGGGTTGAAGGGAAATTGGGACAATAAACACAGATGATGGCAAAGGGGGAGAGACTGCTGTTACTAAAGAGAGAGGAAGTGGGTCCAGCGAGGCTTTGTCTTCTCTTTATTGGGGCAAACGTCAAACATGCAAACATAGGATAGATGAACAAAGGCTTGCGTCCCTGCCTCCCAGCTCCACCAATGGTCAAGAGCAACCTTACTTATTGATCTGAACCCCACCCGTCCCGTCTCCTGTGAGTCACTTGGAAGCAAACTCTCAACATGTATATTAAAATACTTGATACTACTCACAGCTCAATGAGGACCTGTAAGATATTCTCACTTCTTTTTTCCTCTATGTTCATTTGGGTAGGTTCTATTACACTGCCGTCTACTTTGCTAATCTTTTCTTCCACAGTGTCTAATATGCTGTTCCTCTCATCCGGTGAATTTTCTATTTCTGATACTTTTTATTTCTAGAGCTTTCTTTTGGGTAGTTTTCATGTCTTCCATTTCTTTCTTTTGTCATGTTCATGTCTTCCCTTCCACCCTTGAGCATGTTTGTAATATTAAAAACATATAACTAGGACTTTACTCTACAAATGCAAACAATGTAACCTAATCTTACGTACCCTCATATTAATTAAAACAACAACAACAACAACAGTATTTGTTGTGGGCAGTACCTGTGGCTCAGTGGGTAGGGTGCTGGCCCCATATACTGAGGGTGGTGGGTTCAAACCTGGCCCCAGCCGAACTGCAACAACAACAACAACAAAATAGCTGGGCATGGTAGCAGGTGCCTTTAGTTACTTGGGAGGCTGAGGCAAGAGAATCGCCTAAGCCCAGGAGTTGGACGTTGCTGTGAGCAGTGTGATGCCATGGCACTCTACTGAGGGTGATAAAGTAAGACTCTATCTCTACAAAACAAAACAAAACAAAATACAAACGAACAAAAAACAACGGTTTTAATGTCCTCATCTGATAATTTCATCATCTCTGTCATTCCCATTGATTGTCTTTTAAAAAAATCTTGTTTATGGGCATAGTTCTTGCTTCTTTGTATGCCTAGTAGTTTTTGATCAGATGCTTTGTGTAGTAAATTTTTCCTTGTTGAGGGCTAGAGGTCAGTATAGGAAAGATCATCTTGTGACTATGAAAACCACTGAGGTATTAAGTCTGCGGTCCCTTCCTTCCTTTCCTCCCTCCTTCCTTCCTTTTTGAAAGTTAGGATAGTACAGAACTCAATTCTCTGCATGATCCTGTATCATGTCCTGGAAGGTGGAAGGAATCTTATAGAAGATATTATCAGGACAATTGACATTTCACCACAGAGTGAAATGACAAAACCTGGCAGACAGGATTAAGATTGATCAAATGAGGGCAGTTGGCCACAATGAGATATCATATCACCCCCACCAGCATGGCTAAAAAAGGTCAGATAATAGCATGTTGGCGAGGCTGTAGAGAAATTACTGGTGGGATTTTAAGATGGGGTAGCTGCTCTGTAAAAGAGGTTAGCCATTTATCAAAAGGTTAAATACAGAATTTCCATGTGACCCAGGAATTTCACTCCTGGTATATAGCCAAGAGAAATAAAAACATTATTTTCTCACAAATACGAAACACATACACAAATGCTCATAGTAGAGTTATTCATGATAATCAAAAGTGGAAACAACCTAAATGTTTATCAGCTGATGAACAGAAATATGTGTTATATCCACGCAATGAATTATAACATTATTTCACAGCACAAAGGAAATACTGATCAATGTGATAATAGAGGTGAACTTTGAAAACATGTTAAGTGAAAGAAGCCAGACAGAAAAGGCTACATACTGATGATTCTATTTACATGAAACATCTTGAACAGGCAAATCCGCAGGGACAGAAAGCAGATTAGAGGTTGTCATAGACCAGAGGGAGAGAGTTACGGGGAGTGACTGCTAATAAGGGGGGGTATGGTGTTTCTTTTGGGGCTGATGAAAACGTCCTGAAATTTGATATGAGTGATGGTTGCACAGTTCTGTGAATATACTAAAATTCACTGAATTGTGTACTTTAGAAGGGTGAATTTTATGATATAATGTCTTGAACCCGAAAAACTAAAAGAGGGCAGCTCTGTTCCTGCATATGTGTTCTGCAGCCCCCTGAGCATCTCTGCTGCTGGTCTTGACTGGCTCTGACTGTTGCCTTCAGCCTTGGAAGCACTCAGCATGGCTGCAGAGCCCGCAAGCCTCCCTGGGAAGACCTGACCTCCAGGCGGAGCCTCTGCTTCTGCACTTTCCCCTCCTTGTCAAGTAAAAGCGAAGTGCCTCGGCCTCGTCTTTTCATGCAGGGACTTTGCTTTCCTTTCCTACAGCCCTCTGCGCCCTGCCTTCCCCTTGCCAGTTGTCCTGAGCTCTGTCTTCCTCTGGCCTCTCCTGTTGCACATGTCTGCAGGGAAATGTGTAAAGAGGCCAAATCCACTACTGCTTCTTCCTTCCTCACGGCTCCCTGGGAAATGTTTGCTTCTGTGCTCTTGGTGAAGGAAAGCTCAGTTTTGTTTGCTATTATACCTTTAGTCTTTTCAGATTAAACGGTCTCGGTCAATCATCTTTCAAATCAGCTAATAGTACCTACCAGTCTGTCCTTCAGAGTTCCTTTATGCAAACATAAATTTGCAAAAGTACACGCAGGTTTCCCCTTTTACATCAAAGGGGGCAAACTGTTCTGTGTCTTGCCTTGTTTACTTGCTATGTCTTGGTGATCTTGTCATAGCATTAGATTGAAAGCTCCACTATAACAACCCCGTGTTTAGGTGGACTGGGTTTGGTTTCATCCGTCTCTGTGGAAGGACCCTGGCTGATTTGTGTCTTTTGCTATTGCAAACCTTGCCATAACCTCATTTTATACTCATGCAGGTGGAGCTGTAGGATTGATTCTCTGGTGGGGAATTTCTGGGCAAGAGGAAAAGCCCTTTATAATTTTGACACATGTTGCAAAATTGCCTTCTGCAGGGAGGGACCTCCAGGGCACTCACATCAGCAGTGAAGGAGAGCGGCTTCTTCCTCCAGCCTTTCCAATAAATGATGTTACTTACATTTGGGATTTCTACAGTGGTGCACTGATAAATGTTTAACAACTCTCTTTCAAAAGAAAAAAAACCCCGCAACAATCCTGAAGAAAAAACCCCAAAGCACTACTCTATTGCCTTTGTTCTTAGTATAATTTATTTAATTACAAATTTATATAGTTAAAATGTTAGTAATGCCTGCATTTAAAAACCAACTCATAAACCAGGTCCTGAAAATTGAATAATTATTCACTGAGACCTGGCAAGCCTCAGCTCCAGCACAACACTGCTGTTGGGCCACAGGTGGTGAATTGTTTCTCAGTGTAGCTTTAATCTTTATTATAGTTGTCTTATGTGTCAAGGACTGTTTGTGTTTCCTTTTCTGTGACATATTTGCTCTGTCCTTTGCACATTTATCTGTTGGGTTCTGCTCTCTTATTGATTTTCTAGGAGCTTCTTAGACAGATCTGCATGATGACTTGTTATGTTTAATCCTAGTTATGATTTCATCTCAGTTTGCTATTCATCTTTTGTGTTTGCCCATGGTGTGTGTGTGTATGCAAATATAAACACATATAGGTCTATTTTGCCCTAGTTGTTGTTATTGTTGTTTTAAATGTAGTTGAATTTCTTTTTTTCTTTTTTTTTTTGTAGAGACAGAGTCTCACTGTACCGCCCTCCGGTACAGCGCTGTGGCGTCACACGGCTCACAGCAACCTCTAACTCTTGGGCTTACGCGATTCTCTTGCCTCAGCCTCCTGAGCAGCTGGGACTACAGGCGCCCGCCACAACGCCCGGCTATTTTTTTGTTGCAGTTTGGCCGGGGCCGGGTTTGAACCCGCCACCCTCGGCATATGGGGCCGGTGCCCTACTCACTGAGCCACAGGCGCCGCCCTGTAGTTGAATTTCTAAAAAAAATTTTTCTTTGACAGCTTCTAAATATGGAATAATAATTAGAAACTAACAGGATTATATAAGGGCTGGGGGGCCTAATGCAGCTACGCACAAACCCCTTTCCCCTCCCCCTCCTTCTTTCTTCCTCCTAAGACAAAGACACAAAGGATTTGACTAGCTCACCCCCTGGCCCTAACCTGACAGGCAACCTGTGCAATGTGCCCACCCCCCATGACCCCATTTAAAATGGTCTCTAACTGCCCAGGCACACACACCATCTTTGCACTGCCCAGATGGGTCACCCTCTCCTTTCAATAAAGCTGACCTAAACTTCTGTCCCGCTGCAGTTTTGTCTTTGGGTGCTGCCTTTTACACCTTTCAGTAACTAAATTGGTTTCTGATTCTATCCAATTCTAACATATTTAAATAAGTTTCTATATCCAAGCAATCCATACAATTCCTGTATCTCCTTAGAGTTTATTATGTTGAATTTTGCTTTTTTCTTTTGAGTCAGGGCATTATTTAGAAACCCTCTCCATTTAGTAATATCCTAAAGATGCATGATAGGTTCGAGATGGGTCTGGCACACTTCCGCTAAAGGAAGCGCATATCGAGGTCATAAAATATTTATCAACCATTATATCAGTGGTGGTTAACCCTCCAGCTTTTCTCTGACCAGTATTACTTCCTACTGGGGAGTTTCTCCATTTATATTTGACTTCTCATGTGAGATTTGTCTTAGTCATTTTGTGTTCCCAAACAGAAAACTATAGACAGGGTAGTTTATAATCAACAGACATTTATTTGGCTCGTCGTTCTCACGCCTGGGAAGTCCAACATGGAGGGTCTGTGTCTTGTGTGGGCCTTCTTGCTGCATCATAATGTGACATACTGGGTGAGCAAGCTCGTGCAAAGGAGCGCGAGACGGCTGAACTCTCGCATTAAAGACCCTACTCCTGGTGGGCTTTCGGAGAAGGGGAAGCAAGTGTTGGTTTCCAGGTCCCAGGAAGGTAAGTTTCTATAAATTCCTAAGAGCTGAGTCTCCGCGAGGAGGCCCTCACAGGTGTGTCCTTAGGGCCTCCCTGAGAAGACCTCTGTCTCTTAGACCTCACTTTCCCCAGGTATCCTCTCTCCATTTTTTCATATAAACGTTAATACTACCATATTTGACTTTTTATGTTATTATTACTTGATCCTCTTTTTATTAGTTTTTCTGAATAGTGACAAAGGTGTATTCATTTTTCACTATTTATATTTTTGTTGACTATTGTTCTCTTTCATGAAGTTTGTGCTTCATGTTTTTTGATATTTTGTTATTTGGTGTATAATGTTTCATGATACTTATATACTTGTCTATAAGTATCTTTAACTATTACTAAGCAAATTTCTTTGTTCTATTTACATTTTTTGCCTTTTAAACGTTTTACCACTACTTTCTTTTTGTTAAATTGGCTACATTTTGGTCATTCTCTAAAAAAATTGCCTTTCTGAGGTCTTTTATCTTCATTGTGCTTCTTGTACATGTGGTTAAGTTTTTTTTTTTTTTTTTTAGACAGAGTCTCAAGCTGTTGCCCTGGGTAGAGTGCTGTGGCATCACAGCTCAGGGCAACCTCAAACTCTTAGGCTTAAGCAATTCTCTTGCCTCAGTCTCCTAAGTAGCTGGGACTACAGGCCCCCACCACAAAGCCCAGCTATTTTTTTGGCTGTAGTTGTCATTGTTGTTTGGCAGGCCTGGGCTGGATTTGAACCCACCAGCTCTGGTGTATGGGGCTAGTGCCCTAGCCATAGGCACTGAGCCATATGGTTAAGTTTTATATTTTCACCCAATCAGGGTCTTCATGTACAGCATGCATACATATGGGCAATATATATACTGTATATATATTTTATTTTATTATTTTTTTTTTTGCAGTTTTGTCCGAGGCTGGGTTTGAACCTGTCACCTCCAGCATATGGGGCCAGCGCCCTACTCCTTTGAGCCACAGGTGCTGCCCTATAGTGTATATATATATATTTTTTTTTTGAGATAGAGTCTCACTCTGTTGCCCAAGCTAGAGTGTTCTGGTATCAGCCTCGCTCACAGCAGCCTCAAACTCTTGGGTCAAGCGGACCCTCCCGCCTCAGCTGGGACTATAGACATCTGCCACAATACCCAGCTAATTTTACTATTTTTGGTAGAGATGGGGTCTCTTTCTTACTCAGGCTCAACTCCTGAGCTCAAGTGATTCTCCTGTCTTAGCTTCCCAGAGTGCTAGGATTACAGGCACAAGCCACTTGCCCTGGCCCATTTTCCTTTTTTTTAGTGCATTAAATGTAACCTTTTAACTGGGTTTTAAAAAATGCTATGTGGTTCTACATGGCCAAAATAATAATAATAATCATAATAATCATAATTAAAAAATAAGGAATCATTAAAAAAAAAAAGAACCTACTTCTGTGATAATGACATTAATCTATTCATGAAAGCAGGGCCCTTGTGTTCTAATCATCTCTTAAAGGTCCCACCCCTCAACATTGCATTGGGGATTAAGTTGCAAAGCATGCACTTTGGGGACACATTCAACCCATGGTAGGCATGTTCTGGCTTAACCCTGTGTTTCTTTCTTCATCAGACCTCAAAGCCCAAAGCTCCAGAAATGGCACTACATCTTAGTTTGTGTTCACAAAATATTAGTTGAGTCTCCGACTTCAAAAGTGTGGACTTCTGAGACAGATTTTCATTATTTATCTCCACCATCCTTAACAGTGTCCATTAACTTTTAATCAGCAGCCATGTATTTCCAGGGTCACTTGAGAATTTGTATTTATGATCTACTTGGTGCAGACTCAGAATACAATATGGGGAAAATTCTAACACAATGTATTGGAAAGCCACTTGACCATTTGCAGTGAACGTTTATTTTCAGCATCTCATTTTTAGTCCTGACTTTAGAAATGAGGAAAGTAAACCTCAGATATGAGGGCTGACAATTAAGTTTACAAACTTGTCCTAGAAAAGTGCTACCTCATTGTTGAATTTCACCATAGTTACTTTCAAAGTACTCCCCTTGGGAAGCTATGCCTTGATGCCAGCTCTTAGGCCACCCTTCAAAGCCATTTTGTAACTTTATCTGTCACGGCCATCAGAGCTGTTGTCCTATAAGGTCTAACAATTAAGTTCTTGAACTTATCCTGGAAAAAGTGCTTTAAAGGGTGGACTAGGCGCTGGCATTGGTGCATAGCTTCCCAAAGGGAGTACTTCAAAGTGACCATAATGACATTCACTAATGAAGTATGTAGCACTTTCTCTAGGACAAGCCTGTGAGCCCAATTGTCTGACCTTGTATGATAAGTGGTTTGTGCAAAGTTACCCCATGGATATTCTGGCTTCTAGTAGTGCATCTGGCACATGGTAAGTTTTCAATAAAAGGAAGAGCATTTGACATGACATGGTTTTTGCCATCTCCCAGTCCAGTGATCACATCATTGTCCCATACAGGCATGGCCCGTGACAGTGGTGACTGGCTGGTTTCCCTTCCCCCAAGGCATTCTTTATGGGGTAGGCATGAAAGGCAGTGGTCACTCATGCCAACACCCTCTGTTCCTATTCTGGTCTCCCTCTGGCTAGTAACACATTCGCCATTAGAAAAGCATATGATAAGAATAATAGCTACCACACAGTGAGGGCATAGTACATACCAGTTAAAGTGTTCACTCCTCACTCATCCCTGTTCAATGTTAACATTATTACCATCATTTTACAGAGATGAAAATTGAGGTGCAGAGAGGTTATAGGAATAGGCAAAGGCCAGAGACAAAAGCAGTGGTTGAGCCAGGTGTAAATATAAGTGTGTAATGACAATAGCTCTCTTTACCCTCCAGGCTTGGAGTCTTTCAACGTGTTATGGTTTTACCATTTTTAGACAAGTTCTCACTTGATGTGAGACATGTTCCTTTATGCTGTGGAAGATACACTGAACCTGAATAACTCCAAGGGAGGGTTCTCTGCCCTCCTTCCAGCCATCCCTCCTCTCAGCCTGTACTGCCCATTTTAAAAACAATTTTTATTTTGTTTATTATTAAATCATAGCTGTTTACATTAATGCAATCATGGGGCACCATACACTGCTTTTATATATAATTTGACATATTTTCATTGCACTGGTTAACATAGCCTTCCTGGCCTTTTCTTAGTTATCGTGTTAAGACATTTATATTCTACATTTAGTAAGTTTCATATGTGCCCTTGTAAGATGCACCGTAGGTGTGGTCCCACCAATTACCCTCCCTTCACCTATCCTCCCCCCTTCCTTTCCCTCCCTTTTACTGTCCATTTTTAATCAAGGCATAGCCTTGAAGTTCTCTGCATCTACAAAGAAAGGAGAGAAAGTTTGTTTTTCCCTTTGCTGCCATAATCAATTTTATTTAGGAAAGTATTGTGTCTTTGGAGACAGAATTATAGATGCTGGGAGAATAAATGGACTTTGGTGTGAGCTGTGTGTTCCAGACTTCCCCAGGATGACTGATGGCTTCCTGATCATCAGGCTGGTGGTTCCCGGGCTCATGGGACGAACATTGGCTGGGGGCCAGTGTCTGAGTTGAATGGCCGGGCTGGACAGTGCTTTTTCCCAGCCAGCGTGGCAATGAGCCTACTCTTGGGAAGGTGCCGTGGCTTGGGAAAACACATTGTGCATCAGATGTTGGCTTCCGCAGCAGGGACCCAGGGCTGGAGATGCTGCCAGGCACCTTCTGGACGCCTGGCTTTCCTGCTGGGCCTGCTGCCTGTGCTCAGGAGAATCAAGCCCAGTTAAGGAAGTGTCCCATTGCCCAAGAGGAAATCCAGTGTGTAAGGACTGGTAAAATTAGGAAACTGATAGACATTAGAACGAGACACGGAGGGCCTAAATGAGGAGTCATGCTTTTTACTTTTCTTTGAAAATATCTTCCTCTTGCCTTTCTCCCATTACGACCATACTATATGCTCATCTAATAAAACTTTAAAAAGTAAATAAAAATCTAAACCCAGAGAGTTTGTGTAAAAATTAGTCAACCCAGAGATTTAACGTCTGTAATTCTTTTAGGAGTGTCTTTTGTATGTTAAACTTCTACTATTTTTAAAGAATGTATAATACCGGGCGGCGCCTGTGGCTCAGTGAGTAGGGCGCCAGCCCCATATGCCGAGGGTGGTGGGTTCAAACCCAGCCCCGGCCAAACTGCAACAAAAAAATAGCCGGGCGTTGTGGCGGGCGCCTGTAGTCCCAGCTGCTCCGGAGGCTGAGGCAAGAGAATCGCGTAAGCCCAAGAGTTAGAGGTTGCTGTGAGCCGTGTGACGCCACGGCACTCTACCTGAGGGCGGTACAGTGAGACTCTGTCTCTACAAAAAAAAAAAAGAAAAAGAATGTATAATACCAATCATTTTATTTTGTAAGTAAACCCTTAAGTGCATGAAACTGGATTAATTGTGATCCCTGGTTTGTGATCTACTCTCACCATTGACCACACAGCACATGTTTTTACTCTTCTTTTTTCTTTTTTTTTTTTTGAGACAGAGTCTTACTACATCGCCCTCGGTAGAGTGCTGTGGTGTCACAGCTCACAGCAACCTCAAACTCTTGGGCTTAAGCAATTCTCTTGCCTCAGCCTCCCAAGTAGCTGGGACTACAGTAGCCCACCACAATGCCTGGCTATTTTTCTGTTGCAGTTGTCATTGTTGCTTAGCTGGCCTGGGCTGGATTTGAACCCCCTAGCCCCGGTATATACGGCTGGCGCTTTAACCACTGTGCTACGGGTGCTGAGCCAGTGCATGTTTTTAATAAGGAGCATTCTCACCCAATATGAAAGCAGGTCTTTAACCGTGATATATAAAACTTTTTGGATCGACGATCCTTTTCCTAAAACTACACATTTCTTTAGCTACGTATTTCTTTCTTTCTTTCTTTTGCTTACTTGAACACATGCTGTATACACACATTTGTAGGCCTCTCAGGAGGTTTTGATGGTGGAATTTCATCATTCAGATAGCTTTCCATTGTGTTGCCCTTTGGATCTCAAAATATGCTGTCCATTTATCTCTTTCTGTGTAAGGGAAACTGGAGTTAGAGGGTCACCTGTATATGCCCCCTCATTTATCTCTGGGGTTTTAACAAAACCACCCCCCAGCCCAGGTGGGTGTCAGGTCATCTCTTCCTTGCGGGTCTCCGTGGTAAAGGAGAGGCCCCAGAGTCCACTGCAGCCTCCATAAACCACTGTGGTCAAGAGGGCATCTTTTCATCCCAACAACCACTACCTGGTTTATGAAATTTACATTTGTTAATTATTTGGTAGAAATCTAAGAAGCTGTTACTCATTGTCAGGTAGTTGAAAACCCTTCTCAGCCTTCTCTGGAATGCACTATTCTTCCTCTTATCATTGGTTTTAACATTTAACTGTTCTTTTATAGCCCTGCTCTATATTCTGGAATTTCTCTTAAGTTTCAGACCAGGATCTTGGATATGTGTTCACCCCAGACTTCACCAGGAAGATAACACAGCCTCTCCTAGAGCCAACAGAGCAGAGTTTCCCCTTCCTCCTCACTCTCAGGCCTGATTTCTCTTCTCACAGGTTTTCCAAGCTCTTCTCTGCCCCACATCCCATCTGGTGCCATCCTTCCTAGGGTTTTCAGTATGGAACCCTCCAATTGTGGACACATCACACGCTTTATCTATGGGAGCTCTTGACTTATAGATGCCAAGAATTTGTGTATATGTGTACAAATAACTTTTGATGCTCATCCGAGATGGACAAAGATCAGGCAAATAGTAAAAGTATCAGAGGATTGCTACAAATAAATAATTTTAAAAACAGATAAAAAAGCAACCAAAGCAATAAACAAACAAAAACAACCTTTTCTATGTCATCACCATTTTTGCTAAACTCTGATTGGGCTTTTGACTTTCCAGACACTCTTGTTACAGGTGCATGGGGCTGTTTTTTTCCTCCTTTGTCATGTGCTGTCCTCATCCCCACCTTTTGGACCTGTGCTGTCCTTGTGTGAAATCTGCCCAGAACTGCCTATGTGATGTGTCAAGGTCAGGTCAGGTCAAGGCTGTGGACAGAGAAAAGAGCTGGTGTAGGAGGCCCGCAGGATCTTGCTGGGTCTCTGAGCTCATTGTGCACTCCAGCCCCTCTGACATATCTGGAGGAGGCAGACCTGTGTTCTGGTACAGCCCTGCCACTCATTAGCTCTGTGATCTTGGAAAAGTCAAATAACCTAAAAGTCAAATAACCCGTTGAAACCCCCGTTTCACACCAGTCTAGTGGAGGAATAGCCTCCAGGTGATTGCATTGTCATGACTGATTAAGTGGGATCAGGTATGTTACATGTGACCATGGTAATGAGCAAAAACAAGTGCTCAGTAAATGTTGATTTTTTTTTTCATTCTCAACAATAACAATAGTACCTGAGGTTCACAGGTACTGTGTAGGTTGTACAGGCCAGTTGCCCATTTGGAGGCCAGTTTCCTATCTGCTCTTGTCTTTGGTCCTGGCCTGATTTTCCCTTGTCTGTGCACTGAAATGCTGCCTGTCCTTCCCCTCAAGGCTGGCTCTTGAATGCTGCCCCTTAGCTGGTACCTCCCAGTTGCCCCTTCAAGCGCCTCGGTGCATCTTGAACTCTGGTGACCTGTCCTGCCCTGGGCTCTCAGGTGCCCTGAGCCACCAAAGGGCATGCTCCTGTCTTTGTACTCACCGAAAGTTCAGACGGCAAGTGTCTTGAAGGCAGGAGTAGGTGTTCTCACCCCATTGCCTGGCCCCTGGAAGGCAGCTGGCTGCAAGACGGCCTCCAGTGCTTGTTAGCCGAGTACACAAAATGATGAATGAGAGGAGGTAGGCAGGAAACTTCCTTCTTTGTTGAATCCAGCTTTAGCAGTATGTTCCTTTCTGTTGGAAGTTCAGAACAAGTCATGTAGAACATTTAATTTTAATATCTTTGTTTCTCTTGAACAGTCCCCTCACGCTGAAAACATATGCACCTCTTCATAGCTTCAATAATTTCCTTTGAAATCACTTCAATCAAATTCAGCACAACTCCTTTGAATAGATATTTACACAGTGCTTGTTATGGGCTGGGTACTATCATGGGCACAAGGCTGTGAAGAGGATGGTCAGAGTTCTTGCCTGGACACAACTAAAATTCTACTAGAGACAGAGGTCCTAAGCACCCAACCAATGACACACAGGGTCATTTCATGTTGATAAGAGCTACCAAAGCAACAACCACCAGCACAAAAGAATCAGAGTAGAGGAATGAGCCTCCACTGGTGTGTGCATATGTGTGTGTGCAGGGCAGGGGATGAGGGAAAGCTGCCCTGCAGAGATCTGGAGAATAGCATTCCAGTAGAGAACTGGCAAGTGCAAAGGCCCTGGGGTCATAGAATCACTGTGTTTCGTGGACAGAAAGGTGGCCAATGTGCCAGAGCACCAAGGGACAGAGGAAGAGTGAGAACACAAACAGGCATTCAAGTGCCTGGAGGTCACATATTTTCAGTTGTCCAGTACAGGACACCCTGTGTTGACCCTGTATATGATGGCTGATGGTTGTCATGAATCTCGGGTCCATTAGCACTCACAGCAAAGGACATTTCCAGCCTGGAATCTAAATAATCAACCCCCCAAAACAAAGACTACATCATCTTTAAAACATGTGAACATGGTAACAAACATGAAAAATATAAAAACAAGCACTTTATGGGAAAGCATGTTTCCTTCATTTGCCTTTCCTAACAATGTCTGAAAAACTGCAAAAGGACATTAGAGATCTGAGAAGGACAAGATAGAGTTATAAGAAATAAGACAGGAAGTGAAAGTGGCACAGACCTTGGGTTGAATGTCTCCTGTACCACATCCAGGATTAGCAGTTATTGCCGAAGCTGCTATACCTCATCCCAGATATGCTGGGCATTCCTTAGGGCTCAGAGACAGAGGAAAGTTACACGTGAAAAAATACCATTCAGGACCATGGATTATATACTATCTTGAACAACAGCAGCAGCAACCACAAAGGGTTGTATTTACTCAAGAAGTCAAACACTTCTGGGAAGGCTGTGGGGAAGAGAGTTGGTACATGGAAAACAAGCTGTAAACTCAAAGACCTTAATAAAGGGGAAAAGCATGGCCAGCTTGAGGGGAACTGCAGCCTCCGTTGAGCAAGTGCATTTGATAGATTACTTTCTTCTGCAGCTCTGGACTTTTTCTGACATGGATAAGCTCTCAAGCATCTACAGTAAACTCAGCATAATCCAAAACTTTAAACAAACGGTGATAAAGATGATAGAATCTCTATTTCACGCTTTTCTAAAGAGATAAACAAAACCATGTTGCTTGCGGGGGCGTGGTGAATCTAAGTTACCCTTCTAAATTGGGAACATTAAGAGTCGACTATCATAGTCTAGGTATTTCACTTTGTAAAGTAGGATCACACCTAAAAGAAAAGAATACAATCTAGCACTGGATCCTTTCTGCCCATTATTAGAAATGATTTTCAAAGATTGAACCCAAAGAACAGCTATGGTGATGACATGATTCTCAGAATGAATTCAGGGAAGTCAATGTAGTGAAAGTGGTGGACTAAGACTCAGTGTAAAGAAGACTGGGAGCTAGAGTGGCACTTGTGGCTCAAGGAGTAGGGTGCTGGTCCCATATACCAGAGGTGGTGGGTTCAAACCCAGCCCCGGCCAAAAACTGCAAAAAAAAAAAAAAAAAAAAAGACTGGGAACTAAGCAAAAACATGTGCTTGTTTAAAAATCACCCCAAACCTCTAAGTAACAAGTGTTTCATGTTGAATCTAGCTGAAAAATGTCATAAAACAGAGGACTATACAGGTATGTCCTCTATTATATAATATATATTATATATTTATATATTTATTTTTATATATTTTATATTTTAATTATATATATATAATATATATATATTTTTTTCTTGAGACAGAGTCTCACTATGTTGCCTTGGGTAGAGTACCATGGTGTCACAGCTCACAGTAACCTGAAATTCTTGGGCTTAAGCAATTCTCTTGCATCAGCCTCCCAAGTAGCTGGGACTACAGGCACCCTCCACGATGCCTGGTATTTTTTTGTTGCAGTTGTTGTTGTTTAGCAGCCCTGGGCTGGGCTCAAACCCTCCAGCCATGGTGTATATGGCTACGGGCACCATGGGCACCGCTATGTCCATATATTGATACACAGGGTACATTCCTAATGTTTCTGAATAGACAATTATTATAAATAAAAATAACTTAGAAGAGCTATACCTGTTGATGTAGGTTTCTACTTTCAATCTCTATAATAACACATCTCACCCCAAGCAAAAGGCAGATACTCTGCTTTCTCCAGAAAAGGAACTGAAGAAAAATGGCCTTTATTTTGTACTTACTTGTGGTGCTGGTCTATAAACAAAAACAAGTTGCAGAACATCACCTACAAATTTAAGCAAAGATCCTGCCCCCTTCCCTTCTGGGGAGCCTGGTGAATGTGGCACCGATAATATGGATGGTTTACCTTCCTTGAGATTGCATTGAGAGGGGAAAATAATCTGAGAAAGAAGTGAAAAAGGAAAATATGAAACCAAATGTGAAATTGTACACAAATAAGAGAAGTCATTATCATAAAAGAAGAAACAAGTAGTTCATCAGACCCTTCCTTATTGGAGTTAATTCAAACTAGGTTATGAGAAATCAGAATTCGCATGCTATGCTGAAAATAATTTTACATTTTATGTTTTAGATATAAAAAATTAAAAGTCTGTTGGTAACTTGTTTCTTCTTTGTTGACTTCAAGGTTTGTTGTTTTTAGTGTTTAAAAAAAATTGTACTTGAACTTCTAGTTCTGGCCAAGTTGATTCCATGTTCTATTCCTTCAGAATCTCCCTCTTACAATGAAAACAACCCTGGATATAACATAGCAACTCTGAACATGGGAAAGAAGAAGGGGGCCTACCTATGCACATTAAGACTTGAGCAATGTTGAGGAATGGCGTGGTAGTGAGTTGCTCAGGTTTTGTTTTCTTCTTAAATGGAACAAATTGCTGCAGAAGTCTGTAAAGAAAAAAAAAAAAAAGCAACAGCACCTTAAAGAAAAAAACTAGTCTCTCTAGCCAGAAAACTGAGCAAGTGGCAGCCTCGCAGAACAGAAAACCTTACATAGTACCTGCCTGCACCAAACACCTGTGCAAAAATGGTCCCCATCCTCAGACGAGAGGGGAGCTAATTTTCTATGTACTCCTAGGCCCCTTTGGTGGAAGTAAGTGACAGCACACTGATTCCCTGCTGGAAGCCACTCTTCCCACCCAGGTCCCCACTTGATAGAAGCAGGCAGAGCTCTGCTTCCCTCACTGAGGTGGGGGAGGGGCATGTGAAGAGCAAATCTTCCAGTCCCACACTCAGACAAAGCAAAAGACAGTTCTTTGCAAAGATCAATACAGTTGTTAAATTTCTAGCTAGACTGACAAAGATAGAGATAAAGAAGACCCACAGTACCAATATCAGAAGTGAAATAGTGGATTTAACTACAGAGCTCACAGTCATTAAAGGATAAACGCTAAAAGCAACTTTATACACAGTTCAACAACTTAGATGAAATGGGCTGATTCTTTGAAACATGCACTTCTTTAACTCAACAGTAGGAACCATAACCTCAATATTCCTATAACTATTCAAGAAATTAAATCTACAGTTTAAAAGCTTCCAACAAAGAAATTTCTAAGTTCAGATGGTTTCACTCAAGAATTCTACTAAACATTTAAACACGAAACATAAAAATATAAAATGTTTAGAAGGAAACATAGGAGAAATCTATGGGCCCTAAGGTGAGGCAAAGCATCCTTAGACATGACATCGAAAGCATCACCCCCCAAAAAAACAAAACAAAACAAAACAAAACAAAAAGCATCACCCAAAAAAAACCAAAAACCAAAACAAACAAAAAAAAAAGCATCACCCGTAAAAAAAAAAAAAAAAAAAACAATCTACTGGAATTCATCATAATTCAGAACTTGTGCTATGAAAGACCTTGTTAAAAGGATGAAAAGATAAGCTGAGGACTAGGAGGAGAAAATACTTTTAAACCTACATCTTATATGAGGGCTGTTGGAAAGTATCCAGCCATCATTTTTTTTTTTTTTTGTAGAGACAGGGTCTCACTTTATGGCCCACGGTAGAGTGCCGTGGCCTCACACAGCTCACAGCAACCTCCAACTCCTGGGCTTAAGCGATTCTCTTGCCTCAGCCTCCCGAGTAGCTGGGACTACAGGCGCCCGCCACAACGCCCGGCTATTTTTTGGTTGCAGTTTGGCCAGGGCCAGGTTTGAACCTGTCACCCTCGGTATATGGGGCCGGCGCCTTACCGACTGAGCCACAGGCGCTGCCCTATCCAGCCATCATTAATACCACTTTTTATATTACATGGATGGATACTTTCCAGATAACCCTCACATATTATAGTACATACTATCTACAATATGTACAAGTCTCCTGAACTCAACAACAACAACAAAAAAAAATGAGAACAAAAACAAAGAATCCAATTCAAAAATGGGGAAAAGACATGCCTATACATTTAACCAAAGAGACTATACAGATGGCAAACAAGTACAGGAAAAGATGATGGATGTTATTGGCCTTTAGGGAAATACACATTGAAACAACAGTGAGCTGTCTCTACACACTTATCAGAGTTGCTAAAATAAAACATAGTGGCAATGCCAAACGCAAGGATTTGGAGAAACTGGATACCTTCTACATTGCTGGTAGAAATAAAACCTATTACAGTGAGTTGGAGATCTGGTTGGCAGTTTCTTAAAAAAAATATGCAATTACCACATGACCCGGCAATTGCTCTCCTGGGCATTTGTTGCAGAGAAATGAAAATGTATGTTCACACAAAAACATAAACAAGAATGTTTATAGTAGCTCTATTTATAACAGCCCGAAACTGGAAAGAAGCCAGATGTCTTTCAGTTGGCTAAGCCCAGAGGTCCCCAATCTTTTTGGCACCAGGGTCTGGTTTCATGGAAGACAATTTTTCCATGCACTAGGGTTGCGGGAGTGGAGATGATTTTGATATGAGTCTGCAAGCAATTGATTTATCATGGTCTCTGCGCAGTCAAACCTCTCTGCTAATGATAATCTGTATTTGCAGCTGCTCCACCTCAGATTATCAGGCAGAAGCACACAACTTAGATCCCTCGCATGTGTAGTTTACAGCAGGGTTGGTGCTCCTGTGAGAATCTAATGCAGCCACTGAGTTGACAGGAGGTGGAGCTCAGGTGGTGACGCAAGCAATGGCTGTGGCTGTAAATAGAGACAAAGTTTCATTTGCTCACCCACTGCTCACTTCCTGCTGTGCAGGATCCTTCCTGCAGTTATAAAGGATATTACATGCAGTCCCTGAGTTAAAAACATCTGACTTAAGTCCAACTTGCTCTTATGAACAGAGGCTATTACAGGTAATAGGTAAATATACCTTTTCCAACTTACATACAAATTGAACTTAAGAATAAACCTACTAAAAAAAAAAAAGAATAAACCTACTGAACCTATCTTGTTCATAAACCAGGGACTGCCTGTATAAAGGATACAGATAAAAAGGTGCATAGGGTGAGGTGGGGAAAGGAGTGTGGAGCTTCCATGCCCTTTCTGAATGCACTACTCTCCAGGAACCTCCTTGTGTCAGCTGACTTGAAGCTCTCCTAACCCTGTTCTTTTTAGTTTTTAAGGAAACTTCATTATGTAGATGTGAGTGATTAAATCACTGGCTATTGGGGATGGACTCAACCTTCAGTCTCTCTCCTGGTTCCAGTGGTTGGGGGGTGGGGTTGAAAGTCCCAGCCTTTTAATCCTGCCTTGGTTTTTCTGGTGACCATCTGAAGCTCCCATCTGAAGCTCCTTGGGACTGCCAGCCATCAATCACTTGCATACAAATAGAGATTGCTTTGGAGATTCATAAGGATTTTAGGAATGGTATGCCAGGAAGCCAGACAGAAAGAGCAAATATATGATAATTAAGTTTGCACACTGATCCTAGAAAAAGTGCTACACCCCTCACTGCTAAATATTACTATGGTCACCTTTGAAGCTATGCACTGATGCCAGTGCCTGGCCCACCCTTTAGATCACTTTTGAAACTCCTTCTGGAATGGTGATCAAAGTTATCACTGGATTACCCTTGATGTCCTAAATGTCATCAAAGTGTCTTCCTCTCAATATTTCCTTTGTCTTCAGGTAAAGAAAAAAGTCACTGGGGTCCAGATCAGGTGAGTAGGGAGGGTGCTCCAATATAGTTATTTATTTACTGGTTAAACACTCCCTCGCAGACATTACCAGCTAAGCTGGTGCATTATCTGATGCAAGAACCATGAGTTGTGGGTCAACATTGTCAGGTAAGATTCTCCTGAGTATTTCTCTATTGGTGTTTACTTGGTCTTCTCTGCTTCTTACAATTCTACAAAGTTTTGCAATGTCTTTGTCAGTTCTGCTGGTTACTGACCACCCTGACCTCTTTTCATCAGTGACACTTTCTCTCCTTTCAGAAAAATGTTTAATCCATTTGCACACTGCCATTTTCTTCATTCATCTTCAATATAAACTTGGACTAACATGTCCCTGATTTCACTTCCACCTTTGCCAAATTCAATAAGAAATTTATAAATGTTCATTTGTTGCTCTAATTCAAGCTTGGATATTTTCACAAGTGTGCATAAAAACACACAGTAACAATAATGAATGTCACTCAGCAAGATACTGCCACAGGTCAACATGATATACTAAGGTTATGAAACCTTACCAAATTGTTTGTACAGTGCTGCCAATGTAAGTGCACAGCGGCAAGTTCACTAAGTAGCCGACCTCCTATATTTCCCAATATCACACATGGTCAGGGGATAAAATAGGTCTATTTTGAGGATTGTCAGGGTAAGCAAAAAACAAACAAACAGGATGTCCAGTTTAATTTGGATTCTAGATAAACAGCAAATAGTACTTCAGTATAAAATATGTCCCATGCCATATTTGGGACCTACTTATACTAAGCATTATTGTTTATCTGTGTCAAAAAACAAAATTATAAGTAATTTAGCTTGAAGATCTCAGTGGGCTTTATTGCAATTCTAGAATCAATTATCACTTCATTCCATAAAATAGAATATGTGCTCTAATAAGTTGAGGAGAGGTGGTCGTTTTACAGATAGAAAGAGCTGAAGACAGCAGAAACGAGGAACAAAGAGCAGTTGGGCATTTCCAAGTTACTTTCCTTGTGACGTGGGGACAGGGAGACTGAACAATAGCAAGATGACTGGTTAACAACAGAAGGAACAGAAGGAAATTCATTATCATGCCCATTGAAGACTGAAATTGGCTTGTGGGGGAAACTGGCTGGTTATCTCACTTCTAATTTCTTGGAAGGTCAGATAACAATTTATTTTTAGTTTGGTGGGTTTTTAGCCTGGATGACCCTGTTTTGATTTTTAGTCTGGCCTGTTGGGGGCCTAGTGCAGGAGCTTCATCCAAAACAATGGGCTCCTATAATTTCTGCTTAACATCCTCCATTTTATTCTGGTGACCCTCTCGTTTCTCAGTGCCAGGCATTTGCTTGTCCCAGCCCCTGCTGTCACTTTCTTTACCAGATTGTGAAACTTGGGGATTCTCAGAGATGCTCTAGCCTGGCCCTTCCAGGATCCATTAGCTTTATCCCAGATAGTGGGGCAGACCAGGCCAGAGTTGACCCCACTCTATTTGGGCCCTTTGACAGACCGCGATACCTCTGTAAGCCTTGCTGTGGGTCCTCTTTTGATTGTTATTGTCCTGGATGGGTCAGTTTATATGCTGAGCTTGCCAGGAAGTGAGGTGGACATGCTGCTAAGCAGGGGAGTGGGTGGTAGAGCCTAAGGTTTTCCAGGCCATGTGCTCAGCCCTCCTGCTTCATAAAGGTGGGAGGCTTGTTGGGGGGAGTTCACACCCAGGAGAGTAAGGGTTGAGGGCTCCATGTCGGCTAACTTTCTTCCTCGTCTTCCTCTTCTCATGCCTCCCTGCTACCACCCAACATTTTCACCAACTTCAAGTAAGCCTCTTGCTCAGGGCTGGGAATCCAGTTGGAGGAGGTGGGGTCAGAGTTCCTGCCTTTTTCTGGGCCTTTCCAGAGGTTCTGCGGCTTCCCCGGCTCCCTTCTGTTGTACTGCAGCACTGTCCTTCCAGCACATTCCCATAGATTATTTCATGGCCTGTTAGACACATCCCTGAAATTCCCGAGGGACTCCCCTGGCCAGTGCACTTCCTTTTCTCAAGAGTACGTGGGAACAGTTGCTGTCTGCCGGGATTAACAGTGCTCATGATTTCCCAGCCTCTCTCAGCGCCTGTTTCCTGTTGGGAGGACCCTAAACTCTGAGCCATGTGGTTCCCATTGCCTGCAGCACTGGGGTGGCAAAGCCCCAGGCAGGCTTGGGGGCTGGCTGGGGGCTTTCTGGAGGGTGGGCACCAGAACAGCAGCTGACACAAGGGAAGTACGGAATTAATGTCCCCTGTCTCTTTCCCTTCAGGTGCATCTTTATCTATGCAAGACTGTGGGTGGGGTGGGGTGGGGTGGGGAGAAAGCTATGAACGTCAGGGAAAACATTCTGTTAGCTATCTCCCCCTATCTTCAAGATTTGCTTGCTTTGCAAGGTGCGAAGTGTGGAGTACAGTGGGGCTGAGTGGGATGTGTGGGCTGCAAGTGGGTAGGGGGGGCAGAGAGGTCAGAGTGATTAAGAGGCAGTTTGGGGGGAGAGCAGCGACACCTCATGGGAGATCTTTCCGTAGCTGTGGCAGTGCCGTACTTACCCTCCTGAACCCCGAGAAACCCTCAGGAGTATCCACATCACTCAGTAAGAGCTGGGCTGGAATCCCAGCTCAGCCTCTTCCCAGTTGTGGGACCTCAGTGCATGAGGTTGTGGGAGATGAGGGGAGCACCCTGCGGGAAGGATGGCACAGGGTCTGCAGGTCCGTGACCATGGTGATGGTGGTGAGGACTCACAGTGCTGTCTTGTGGGGTGTTGCTCAGTATGAGCGTGAGGCTCTGTCCTCAATGAACTGAGATTCCAATAGGACACAGAGACAACAAATAAGCAACCGTGACCTAAAGGAGTATCAGGAAGCAATAAGGGACATAAAGAAAAATCGCACCCGGGCCAGGAGCTGGAGAGTGGCAGGAGGCTGTGCTCTGCGTATCTGAGGATCCCAGCTCACCCAGGAGTGGCACCTTGCAGAGGGGAGCAGTAACTTCAGGCTTCTTGGCTGGTTCCTGGCCTAGTTCTGCCCCTGCCCCAGAAACGTCTCATTCAGCTCTGCTATGCTATATTCCTGGGCCGGAAGTTAAATGTCCTTTTAAGGTCGCCATCCCATCAGTCCTAGTCAGTTGTATTCTGTATTCCAGCCCCTCCAGCCTTGGGCTGTGTCTGCCAGTATCAAGAGACAAAATGACAACAAACTTAGATAAAACTCTAATTGGTGGGTTCCTGATCCATGAAGCTGGGCTGCCTCCATTCTGCAAAACAGAATGAGAGCTCCCACTGGGCAATGGCTGGAGACTGAGTTTTGTAAGCTGAGGGCAAGAAAATAGAACAATAGAGAAAAAGCTGATTGATGAACAGCAGGCAACATTTTTTTGTAAGGCTGACTGGGGTAGACTGAAAAATCTCCTGTTTTTAAAAAAAAAAAAAATCTGGTCTGTTTGGGGGTCAACCTATTTCTTTAAAGTTTCAGTTTGATTATGTGACATTTAGCATGAGTGACTCCATTCTGGTTTGGTGTGATCTGTTGGGGTCTGTGTAAACAATGGCCTCCCATAATTTTTGTTTAATACCAGTAAGCGTTTCCTTGGGGTATCCTTATGGAATGTAGAATAGTTCACAGCTTTTCTGAGTGATGTGATATTTGTAAAGTTTAGTGACATAACTTTTAAAGAAAGTGCTGATTGACAGTATTTTCATTCATTCATTAGTACTGAAAGATCTTCCTGTTATTGTAGAAAAATGTGTGATAATGCGTACTGGCAAAGAAAAGGATACATTTTGCAAGTGTAGGGGGAGGATTGCAGTATGTTTTTTCACACTGCGTGATGCTATTTTTTTCTCCCTCAAATGATACTGTGTTAAGACCAGTTTTATCAAAGTGGTTATGAAATGTGAAAGCTTCTGTTGTTAAGGCCTCAGTGCAGTAGCAGCAGCAGTGGTGAAGGAACACACACTTGCTCTCATGGCTCTGGCTCTCTCTGTCTCCCGTGCTGGGTGGCTGTGATGGATTGTGCGCTGCCCAAACTCAGACCTTGCCAAGGGCTCCTCAGGGTGGTATGAATCACCTCAACTGTGAGTGGCCTTCCTGCCTAGGCCTCCCCTTCACCAGCTGTTTCCTGGACACCCTTCTGGCTCCAGTGTTCAAGCATTATCTTCAGAATCCTCCTACCCATTCGTGGGTCCTCCCCTGCTCCCCACCTCTTCCTTTTCTCCTCCCTTACTCCCCGGTTGTGCCTTGCCCCACCCCAGATCGTGCACCTTTCCTGCTCAGCATCACCACCTCCACCCCACCTCAGGCTCTTACATTCTGAAACCACTTTGCCAGTTCTTCCTGTGGTTTGCCCCACCCAGGAGCTGCCGACAGACCTCTGTTAGGCACCAGCCTCAGCTCGAGGCAGTGTGAGGTCCCGGTGGCTCCTGGGACGTAGCCTGCACAACGTGTGCCCCACTCCGGGCTGCCGCCAGGTGCCCAGTGCCCGTCGGGCGCTAAGAGCTGCCTCCCGAAGGGGTGCCGTTTACACACTGGAGAACTTCTCACCGTCGACAGTTGTTTGCGGGAAGCGTTTGCGGTAAAAAGAGGTTATTAAATGAAGAGAAAGAATTAGCTCCTTCAGAGTGACCAAGAGACACTCCAAATTGGAGTGTGTTATTGGAAAGTGATCAGGAGGGTGCAGCGTGAGGTGACTGTAAACCAACATTATCTGAAAAGGAACCAGCGGACAGTTTTCAAAATGCGGAGCCGTAGTGGTGCAAGAGAATAGTGAAAGTTCCCGCCCAGGTTCCGGGCTGGGTCTATTCATGGGAAGGAAGGATCAAACTTTCTTAGCGCTGATTGGTTGACACAGCTGAGTTTTGATTGGTTGGTTCAGGTGGGCTCTGAACTGCCCCAAGTTGAACTCAGGTGTGGGTATTCCCGGCACTTCAGCTCCACGTGCGACCTCTGGTCAGCAAATGGCCACTTGGCTCACTGTTAAACGTAGGCTCAGTTGGCCGCTGGGCTCCATCACGGAGGACTGGCTCTTTCAGGTTCTCATTTGTTCGCACGAAGGAGGCAGGTCCCATCCTGAAGCTTTTGCCCAGCGGGTATAAGACCAGTTCTGGGAGACAATTAAGACAACTTTGAACAGTGTTTTACTGCCCAGGGTGGAAGAGGGTCTTTAAACAGCTAACGCTGGTTCGTGTGTGAGAAGCAGCAGCCAGCACCTGGCATGCTGGGGGTCAGCAGAGGCAGGGCGGTTGGTGGGTGGGCTCTGCAATGAAACTACCCGGCTCGGGAGAGAAGCCTTCTGGCTGAGAGCGCTCGGGTCAAAACATGTGGGGTGCTCTCATGTGTGGGGTGGTGCTCTCTCAAGAACCCTGGCCACCTTCAGTGACGTTCCCACGCTGGACCAAATGGGTGCTGTGGCCTTACCTTGCTCAGACACGTGGAGGACGTAAGGCAACCTGGGCAGCCTTGGCGGGTGAGACTGCGGAACCACAGGAGGGACCCCTTACTCCCTGGTGGACTGGGAGGTGTGGGGTTACCTGGCCCAGTGATGGAGACTGTGGCAACAGTAGAAAAAGGCAGCTCCTCCCTAACTGGTGCAGGAATATTCTGTATGATTGTGCATAATGGGGATTTGAAACTCTTGAAAATAATGCAACGTTTTCCTAATTAGAAAAAACAAAAAATCTGTATAATCTCAAAGTCCTGTAGGGGGGAGTTGGGAAGCATAATCATTTCCCATTGCAAGGGGTACATAGGTAGAGAAAAATGCCACCAGCGTTTGGCTGGTGTGAATTGTGCTGCTCATGTGCTTTCAGCAAGCATTGTGTAGCCATTTCTGTGTTATAATTCTTAAACAGTAAATTCTATTGTAAGACCATCCAGTTGTCACCAAGGGACGATTGTGGTGCTAGTGTTAAAAAATAGACACCCACAATCAATAACTTTAGAATGAAAGTTAGGTGAGATAAAATGTCACAAAGAAAAACTAAAACCCAGGAAATACCAGTTTGCTAATTTTAAGACCAGCATCCTAAGATACTGTACTGAAGATAATGCTGAGAAAATAAAATAGCACTGGGGAGCCACAGATAGCTCCAGCTTCTCTCACTTTGCAGTTAATGCAGGGGAAAATCACTCCTGCATTCCTCGGGGCTTTAGGAGCCCATTCCTCATCTAGAAAGCCCCACCCTGCATCCTTAGAGAACATGCTCCCAGGGACGGTCATTTCCTGACTGCTGTGGCTGGATTAGCTCCCTGTGGGACAGTCGCCTCAGAGAACTGAGTGTACAAAATCAGCTTCCTCTAGAGAGGGGTGGATGGGTCTGCACCTACTCCCCTTTTTCCTGCCTCTGGCTATGACTGTATCCTGGGTGGACACAATGCGCGGGGGTGCTGCCCACTCACCTGTGGATTGTGAGCACTTCTGGGTCTGACTTTTTTGCTGTATACCTCTGTAGCTTTTAAAAAGCTATAATAATTATATATTCATAATTTTAAAAGTGACCTATTAAAAAGAAAAAATAAAGGAAAAAGGACTGAGTTCTTCAGTGGAAATCGGGCCTGTTTAGAAAGCAAAAAAAGTCCATGGACAATCCAATATGAGGTGGTCTAGACCTCACCCTACTCCTGGCTGCTTTGCAGAAACAATCTGTGGGCAAGTGGCAGCTTGTGCCTCCCCCTTTCTGCCCTGTATACCTGAGCTCACAGCAGTCCTTCAGGAGCCATGTCACCCTGTGGAGACATAGTGGTGTGTTATGTGTCTTAGTCTGTTGGGGTTACTTTAACAAAACACTTCTGAATAGGGGTTTAAATAATAGACATTTATCTTTCACAGTTCTGGAAGTTCAAGGTGCTGACAGATCCAGTGTGAGTACTCTCTTTCTGGTTTGCAGCCAGCTACCTTCTCTGTGTATGGTGGGGACAGAGAGAGCTCTGAACTCTTCCTTTTCTTATAAGGGCACTAATTCATCATAAGAGCCCCACCCTCATAACCTCATTTAATTACTCCGAAGCTAATTACATTGAGGGGAAGGGCTTCAACATATACGTTTTTCTGGGCTGGGGGACCCAAATGTTCAGTCCAAAACAATACAGATGCTCTTTAGGAAAATACCCCCCTACAAGAGACTTCTCTGTGCCCACTCCAACTTGCTGCTCATGCAAGATTGTGGGACAAGGTAGCAATCCTCCAATCCCAGCATGGTCCTCAGCTTGTGCAGTCCCTGGCATGGCTACCTGCAGAAGCTCAGGGGGAAGGGACAGTCAGGGTCTGAAGGAGAGAGAAGGGTGGAAATGAGAAGCCCCCAACTCCATTATGAGGATAGGCCCCTGGAAGGAGCATAGGTAAACCCCTTGGCACTGGAATTGATTGAAGAGGCCCAGGGTGGCCCTGACCATCAGCTGGAAATGTGGGTCCTTTGTGTCCCTGTGTCTGGGAAAGTCCGAAAGAGACAGGTGGAAATTAAAGTTATTGGACAGTGGCTTGCCTGAGTGAGTCTATCAGGAGAGACTGACCACAGGCACTTTCTAGGCACAACCCAGGCAGGGGCCAGAAGAATCCAGACCCTGCACCTTATTGCAAAAGGCTCTGGTCTGGGGTTCTACCCTGTAGGAAAGAGAGCTAGGGGATGCATCCTGAAGACCCAGAATGCACTCAGTGCACCCCTTCAGTTGGGGTGGGTAGGGAGTTAACCCAACTCCAGCATGACCAGCCCCACTCTCTCTCTCTGAGGCTGCATGTTGTCATATCCCATGTGCTCAGCTATAGCTCTGCCCTCTAGAGATGGTGCCACCTCAGTGATGGTGAAAAGGCAGAGTACAACCTAGGGACGACGGGCCCACAGTTAACATCCCTCAGCTCTGAGCAATCCTTCACATGACTACACTGCATGCAGCCCATGATAAGTCCATTCACGGCCTGCTTTCTCTGAAAGTGACCTTGTGAATAGAATTTGGCAGTTCAGAGCAGTGCAAGGTAATGGTACTTAAAACTCTGACCAGCCAACTCTCTTTAATTTCTAGCTGAGTATTTCTGGTATTGCATAAGCATTTCAGGCACAGAATGGGTTGATTTGCTGTCTGTGTATGTGGTCCATGAATTTCCATTCATTGGACAGCAGTTATTTTTCAGAGTTGCAGAAAGGTAAAAAGATTTATTTGTCAACTTTTTATTTTTTTGCAAAAAAATGTTACAAAAAGAGCTGATCCTGAAGCTGGAAAGAGTGATTCTGTGTCACCATGCTTGTGTAGGTAGCTCTTGTCTGTGGGCAGTTTACAAGCATTCCCTCCTCTCCTCCCCATTCATTTATAAAGAAACCTCCTACATGGTGCTATTAAAATAAAAACTTACTCATATGCTTAGTCAATGCTGAGCAGAATTTCTTTCATAGGTTCCCTATGAATGAGTTCTGAAGTAACGGGTTTAGAAAATGAAACTGCTCAAAAAGAATATGAAAATGATTTGAAAGGGTGCCAGAAAATACTTTGAATGTGTGCGTGCACGCGGGGGTGGGGGTTATCAGCCCATGGGAGTTTCCAAAACCTCCAGGTTAGATGGCAAATGAACGACCTCAAGAGTGGATGTGAATGTTCCCAGATTAAAGTGAGAGACACCCATTGTGAACACCATGGGTCTTTTTCTAGTTAACTGGCCACCTCTACACGCATGGCCTCATGGCTGCCTCCTGATTATGTGGGTGTAATCAAGGCGTTGGCTTTGGGTCCCAGCTCTGCTGTTTGCTGTCTGTGTGGCCAGGGGCAAGTTGCTTAACCGGCCTGGACTTGAGTTCCCTTTCCTATAACATGTAGATAACATCATTCACTCCATAGGACATTGGGTCTCCCTACTCACAATTCCTCAGAGCTCAAGAATTAGATTAATCTTAATCTTTAGTGATAGCAGTCTCCATCACTGGTCTGTGTACAGTTTTGTCATTTATTTAGTTATGTAATTAGTTATTTTCAATAATAGAATAAGCATTCACCAACTTCCTACCCCAAACAAAAGCTAAGTCAAGGCCAGTAATCCACATCTATCAGCTATCTGTCTGTCTATCTCATTAATCCCTTCTCTAGACTCCTGAGGGTGTGACCATCCTGAATCCAGTGTCCCTAACACTCCCTCTTCTCTTTGTATTTGGTTTTGTGATTCTGTATGTATTTCCAGAAAGTGTGTATATTTTAATCTCAGTTGTTTTTAACTTTAGAAAACATTTGGGGACTTATTTTTTTCACTTCATGTTGTACTGCTGAAACTCACCCTATCGTGTGTCAGTGTAGTTTATTCTGACTTTTGCTTGTTAGAATAGTGCTGGGTTTTTTTTTTTTTTGCATTTTTTATTTTTTTTTTGTAGAGACAGAGTCTCACTTTATGGCCCTCGGTAGAGTGCCGTGGCCTCACACAGCTCACAGCAACCTCCAACTCCTGGGCTTAAGCGATTCTCTTGCCTCAGCCTCCCGAGTAGCTGGGACTACAGGCACAGAATAGTGCTGTTACAATCCTAATCGTGCATGTCTGCAACTGAACAAGTGTAAGAGTTTCTCTTGGATATGGACTTTGAAAGGAAATCATGTCAGACAACATGTGAAAGTTGAATTTTAAGAGATAATGCAAAGATGTTTCCTAAAGACTTGGCATCAATCTACAAGGCCACGAGCTTCATCCTCTCCAACACTTAATCACGTTAGACTTTTTACTTTTGCTAATTGAGCATAAAGTGTTACTTTATTATGATTTTGATTTTCCTTCATGACTCTCTTTCTAAATTTATTTGGTATACATACGTTTTCTCTTCTTTGAAATACTCATTGATGTTTCCCCCACTTATTATACTGGGTTATTTGTGAGTTTTATTTTTCTTTTTTGAGACGTTTCACTATGTTGCCATGGGTAGAGTGCTGTGGTGTCATCATGGCTCACAGCAACCTCAAACTTCTGGGTTCAAGCCATCCTCTTGCCTCAGCCTTCCAAGTAGCTGGGACTATAGGCTCCCACCACCATGCCCACCTAATTTTTCTATTTTAGTAGAGACGGGATCTTGCTCTTGTTCAGGCTGGTCTTAAACTCCTGACCTCAAGTAATCCTCCCACCTCAGCCTCCCAGAGTGCTAGGATTGTAGGTGTGAGCCACTCAGCCTGGCCTATTTGAGTTTTTAACACAATTGATTTATAGCAGTTTTATATATATTCTTGGCACTAAACCTCTGTGGTTTGGTTGATATTATATCTTGTTCCAGTTTCTACTTTGTCTTTTCACTTTTTATATGTATCTCTTGGTGAACAAAAGTTCTTGATTTTGATGGAGTTAAATTTATCATTTTATACTCCTTTTCTCACTAACCTTTATCCTTCATAATGTACCAAGCTTTATATGCCTGGGTCTTTTTCTGGGATCTCATTCATATTCCATGATCTGTTTCTCCACTGAGGCACCTACACTGTTGAGTTTTGATTACTCAATCCTTATAGAAGTTCAGATACCTAAAAAGGTGAGTTCTTGCTCACTACTTTTTCAGAAACATCCTGCCTATTTTGGTCCTTTAGTCTTTTAAATAAGTTTAGAGTCATCCTTTCAGGTTATATTTGAAAAGAAAGCATTGGGAAGTTTTACTGAATGTATAGATCAAATTTCAATATTTAATCATATGATCCACGAACATAATGTATCTATTATTTATTTAAGCCTTAATATCTCTTAATGAAGCTTTATACTGTTCCTTTTGGAGGTCTTGAACATCTATTGTTGCAGTTTGGCCAGGGCTGGGTTTGAACCCTTCACCCTCGGTATATGGGGCCATCGCCCTCCTCACTGAACCACAGGCGCTGCCCTCTTGAACATCTATTGTTCTAAAAGAGGTTGATACTGTCTAATATTGCTGTAAACAATGTTGTCTCTTTAATTAAACTTCCTAGCAGTTTGATGTATATACATTTTATATCTTCAGTAAATTTTATTGTTTATAATCATTTGTTAACATATTCTGGGGATTTTCTACATACGCAGTCCTATCTTATGCAGATGATAATGGTTTTTCTTCCTTTATAAGGTTATTTTAAAAATGAATTGAGGTTACATAAACAAAGCAAGTAACAGTGGTTGGCAAGTAGTAAGTGCTTAATAAATGCTTATGGTTAGATATCATTGTCACTACTAATTAATAAAAGAATTTAATAAATTGTCTTAAGCAATTTTCTCATGGTGAAGAAAATAATAGGAGCCTGGAAGAATTTCATGATTTACCTCGGGTCACACAATTACCTAATGCTAGGACTGGGCCTCCAGGCTACAAAATCACATCCTTTCTCTTAAGATTAGTTAATGTGCTTCTGCCTGGCACAAACTTTTGCTATCTTTTCATGAGTGGAGCTTTCTGGCATGTCCATGACACAAATTTATTAAATCAATAGCATAAAATAAGCTCCTTTTGTATGCTGGGCTTCCCACACTGGACATGCTTCTAGTAGAGGAAAAATTTACACACTGAAACTGAAAGGTGCAGATAATGATAACTTATTTTTTTTTATAAATTCTCTATATGGATCTCTACTGATGGCAGTGAGGGAAGGGAGAAACTTGAACTTTCCCACTGAAAGCAACTTGGACTTTTTCGGTTTCTTTTGGGTAAATACAGTTAAATTCAAATTACGATTTGCCTCTTAGAGGGTGTTTCTTCACCCTCCTCTGTCCCAGGTTGGCAACCAGAAGAAGGAGAGGCTTATGCATTGTCATGGTATGTGGTGGGGCCTCTGAAAGCATCCCGAAGATGCTTGTTGAGCTGGGACTGACCAGGTCTTATCTTTGAGCATCTAGTTCTGGGACCCCTTGGTCTGGCTTGCTCTCGTGGTCCTTTGGGACCTGCTGCTCAGATCTTCTTGGCTCTGAACAGCCTGTAAATCTCAGGCTTGTCTGTCATCCATCCCCAGGCTCCTCAGTGGTGACCTGGTGTCAGGCTGGCTTATGGCTACACTCTCTGGGGAAATTGAGCTCCGTCCTAGTCCAAGGAAGCAGAGGGAGAGGAAGGCTGCCCTTGGCTCCCTGATGTGGACATGGGGCAACAAGTGGGATGTTCTCACTTTAGCTCAGCCTCAACTTCCCTCATCCATCCTTTTCCCTGGTTCCTCTCAGCACTCCATCTCTTGCCCAGAGGGCATGTGCTCCCCTCATGTTGGGGTTGGGGGGGCTCCCTGACTTAATGTCCTCTGTGTTACCTTGATTCAGGCTGATAGAAAACTGCACGGTCAAGGTGGCCAGGCTCGGCTCCTTCGAGCCCAAGGAGCTTTTGGAGTCTAGAATAATGTGTGTCCTCTCTCCACAAACCCTGACTTTGGGGAGTTTTGCAGAGGAATGTAAAAATAAATGAATTTGATGTGGTATTTCATATCATGCCTCTTTCTATCCACTTTCCCTAGAGTTTCCCTGCTAAGATTAAGTGGTAGAAAAATTCTCTAGTTCTCTCTTTAGATTTCTGCAGGGAGGTGGTGGTGTTTGCAGTGGGTTCCTGCTGCCCTGCTTGGGCCCTAGACTGGGGTGTGCACCTGGAACTTGCCCTGGCTTGTTGCTCCCTATGGCTGCTGAGTCACAGGGCTTGGCAGGCCACACTTGGGCCAGAGGAGACTGGACATTTCATCTTTTATGCTTCTGGATTCTTGGTCAGACTTCTGTGTTTTTATTGCTTCTCAAATTCTTTAAGTTAGGTTTTGTGGGGAAAAGGTTGTGTGTCTCTCTCCTTGGAAATGGGCATGGGTCTCTGATGGGGAGGGGTTCTAACAGGGCTTCGGGGCCATACGGCTATCCAGGAACCCATACTGGGTCTCCTTGCTGTTGGGGCTTCCCTCACCTTCTGCTCAGGAGCAGACTGGCTCTATCTTTGAGATTTAACATTCCAGGGCCAGGAGATGCTTGATTTTGTGCAGAGAACTCTGGCACAGAGAATACTTTTCTTTTCCTAGCTTTTCTTATGCTTTAAACAGAGTTCTAATTTACCCATCTCCCTGTCCTGCACCCTGACCCCAAATCTGGTGGCACACTCAGCTGTTTTGCACGGCCCAGAGCCCATGCTATACTTGTGGGTCTCTCTCTACGCCCCTAAGGTTGAGACCTGGCACAAAGCTCTATGCTCGCAGAGCTCAGGGAACAGAGAGACTGCCATGTGTGAGTTGTCCAGGTCAGGACCTGAATTGTTTTCCCACTCACGTCCCCATCACCTTGCACAGATGAGGTCTGGCTTAATATTCCTGTCCTACAATGAATGCCCCCAGTCAGGTGTTCCCAATAGCTGCAGGAGGAAAAACAATAGAATTTGTTACTTGGTTTAAGAATAGAATTTGCTCCCTCTGCTGTTGTTTCTCAACAACAATGCCAGTTTTCATGCCCCACCCCTCCTCTTACCACAGCTTCCCAGCTCCTTATGTGTAAGAAACAAAACCTACAGATGAGCAGGCAAGACTTCATCAGTTCTCAGACCTCACCCCTGCACACCCTGGTGCAGGCTGCTTGCTCCCAGAGGAAGAGGTGAGGCACTGCGCTTCTGCTTGGCACAGGGATACCCATGGGCCAGCACAGCCACATCAGGCTGGTGCTCACTGGAGCTCTCTAGAGTTGGGAGGAAGACACTCAGTTTTCAAAACGTTTCGGAAATCAATGGAAAAATCATAGTGGAATAGCTTTTGTTATGTAGAATCAAGTCACATTTTATTCATCCAGGAATGTTGATTGTATCTGTACTCTGAATGTGGCACTCTGTGAGGTCCTTAAGAATGAGCAAGATGGCCTTTATTAGTTACGTGGGTAAAATACAACCTTCCAAGTTAGCATTCAGTTTTCAAATGCTCATGGAGTGACCTCCAGGAGGTGACACTCCATGGTGACTCCAGAGGTGGAGAGCTGTCAGCGCAGGAAGAGACAGTTCTTGGCGCCCCTGTACATGCACTGGTAACTGCTCTGGGGACAAAGATGGGACACTGGGTGGGGGTGGGGGGGCAACAGCACAAACACTTGAGGGGGAAGTGGCTGTGCCCCAGCCGTAGGAGGGACGCATCTCTCCATGTCATGTCATCAGCCCTTCGATTGTGTCACTTGCTTCATCCTCACAACAACCACCCAAAGTAGGCTCTGCTATTTCCGTGCTATGTAGGTGGGGAAACTGGTGTCTGCAGAAGTTAGATAACAGCTAACCTGGCAGTCCTTGAAGGTAACTTGGAACAAATTTCCTCTAAATTAAATTCTTCTCAGACATTCAAAATAGAATTCTTTCACATAGTGTATTTCATAGCTTTTTCAGAAGTGAGTCGCTGTGCACAGAGGATAATCCTTCAGCAGGTGGCCCTGCTGCAGTTTGGGTGTCTGTCTTCACCAGATCTCACGTTGAAATTGGATCTCCTCTGTGGCAGTGCTGGGCAGTGTCTATGCCGTAGAGGTGGAGCCCTGGGGTAGGCATGAATGAGCTCTGGGTGCTGTTATAAGGAGCCTGGCACGTCCCTCTCCCTCTTTTGTTCTCTGTCTGGCCGTGCCATGCGACCTCTGAACACACCAGCTTCCCTTCACCTCTGTCGTGAGTGGAAGGAGACTGAGGCCCTCACCAGAAGCAGATGCTGGCACCATGCTTCTTGCATGGTCTGCACAATCACGAGCCAGATAAACCTCTTCTCTTTATAAATTACCCGGTCAGATCTCTTAGATTTTTTTTCATATGACCTCTGGCCAACTTTGTTTTCACATCAGCTGGTCAGAAACTTTCCTTCCCTGTTTCTGCACTAAGCCTCCCTTCCCTGTCCTGTTAGGCTGACCCAGCAGAAATCCTTTTGCCCTGTCTGCCCACAGGCCTTTATAACTGGGACAAGTCAACATTCTAAAGGATGTCTGTCTCTGCCCCAGGCAGATGTCAATTTCTTTTTGCTGAGTTTTAGCTTTCAGGAGTGTTTTGTTTTCTAAATTCAATTAATATATTTAAGTGTTTTCTTAATTCAGCAAGTAGATTCCTTTCAGCTGTGCTCATTTGTTTTGGGGCAGGGGTCCCCAAACTTTTTGGCACCAGGGACTGGTTTCATGGAAGACAATTTTTTTTTTTTTTTTTTTATTGTTGGGGATTCATTGAGGGTACAATAAGCCAGGTTACACTGATTGCAATTGTTAGGCAAAGTCCCTCTTGCAATCATGTCTTGCCCCCATAAAGTGTGACACACACCAAGGCCCCACCCCCCTCCCTCCGTCCCTCTTTCTGCTTTTCCTCCCCCCCATAACCTTAATTGTCATTAATTGTCCTCATATCAAGAATGGAAGACAATTTTTACACAGACATGGGGGAGGGAGTGATGGGTACAGCCTGTAAATACAGATGAAGCCGCTTACTTCCTGTTGTGTGGTCCGGTTCTTAACAGGCCATGGACTGGTACCAGTCTGTGCCCCAGGGACCACAGTTTTAGGGAACTACCTTTGCACGGTGGGAAGGATTCAGTGGGGAGAGGAAAGGCCCATGGAGAACCATATAGTCTGTGCAACTGGCTGCAGCTCGGCTCAGCTCAGCTCAGCTCAGCTCAGCTCAGCTCATGCTCAGGGCACCTGCCATGGTCACGTCCAGACTCATGTCTCTGAGGAAGGATGGCTGGTCTGGGTGGGGTGGTGGCGGAGCTGTAGGAATTCTTTCTGTGTCTCTCAGTAGCACTGTGGCTTTTTCTTTCTTATTAATGAATCTGCAAATATTTTATAGATTTGTCAATAGTCAAACTTCACAATCATTTCTTTAAAGGACATTTCCAAAGGTGAAGGCCTGGCTGCTTCACATGACAATATAACATTGTCGAGTCGACTAAGTGCTCAGTGAGGAGTGGTTTGATGGTGAGAACAGTGGAGCAGTGTTTTGGGGTGCATTTGTTGAAAGGGAGGCGTTATACAGTGTGCCTCATCATTCAGAATCCCTGGGAAGACAAAACTCATGTGATTTATTTATACACAGATAAACCATGAATTAAAGGAAACTAAGTTTCAAATTAGATAATTGTCCCTGAGAAAGACCTTCATGTCTTTTAATTTTCAACTTTTTTATCATAGCACATTGTAAACAGATAGGAAACCAGAGAGAATACTGCCATGAGCTCCCTAGTATCCATCACTTGGCTTCAATAATGATTAACTTATGGCCAATTGTGTTTCATCTATAACCCAACCTCACCACCCTCTGAATTTTTCCTTAAAGAAAATTCTAAACATTATATAATTTTTATCTGTAAATATGTATCTCTAAAATATATGAACGCTTGTTTTTCTTAGGCATAGTCATAATAAGGATTGAGATTTTAAGAAGTTAGTTTAAGGAAAACCAAATCCAATTCCTGGGATATAAAAAAAACTCCCAATATTGACACCCTTGATTTTAAATGAATATGTTGTTTAAAGCCTGCTTTGCAGTCCAGCTCTGATGTTTCTAAAAACTCCTAGAAAAGTGAGAGGAGCCTTTGAGACTGAGCCATTTAGCCTTCAAGCTTCTGGATTCTGGAAGGAGAAACCAGCCTCTGATCTAGCATTTCTGGGTATGGCTTTGTGAATGCACCTGTGCTCTTTCTAGATTTTTTGCCTATTTGGCCGTCTTACATGTGAACCATCCATTCATGGCTGCTGAAAATTCTGAAGTGCAGCAGCGAAAACAGAGCTGCCATCAAACAAAACAGTGAGTTGAAGGGCAAGTGTCTGTTAACATGATGCCTTTGAAAGAGAGAATAAAGAGCTGCCAAAACATGAGATGCAGCTGACATCCAGATAGTATTAGCTGCCTGCTTCCCTAATGGGTTAGCTGTCTATAGAAACGCCCTATGCAGCTGATATGAATCACAAATGTGCTGGGACTAGATTAATTTCTAGCAGTCAGAAACTAGATAGTTCACTGCTAGTCATGCTCAAGCTTACTAGCTGGTTGGAGTTTTTGTGAGGCTTTGGATCTAGGCCAAAGTGCAACAGCCTGCACTGGCCACAGAGGACACAGTAAAAGGCATCTTTCTGTGGGTCCTGGACTTGAGGTTGAGGGTGTAGAAAGGTGATGCACTGGGGAGTTGGCTCTCAGCTCCCTGGGTCACATATTTCTGAGAAGCTTCTTCCCTGAGGTTTACAGTCAGTAGTTTCAGAGGTGAATGAACTGTTTCAGATGATCAGAAAGATACGCTCCATCAGTATTCCCCAAAGAATAGTCTGCCCTTCTGGAGTTACATTAAAGCTAAATTTTGCTGCTAGAGTAGGAGCCAATCCATTATATTATAATCAATGACATGAATGTTTTGCTCAAGTTCGGATGTCTAATAAGAGTCATTTTCTTTCTGAGGGAGTGTTATCAGTTTCATGAATACGTGCTCTGTATTTCATTAGCATTCTTCTAGCAAAACATGATTCTGAGTCATTTCTGAAATATCTGCTCTCGCCTGCAAGTTGTTTCTCAGTTAAAAAAAAAATTGCCTTTTCTACTTACTGGCAGAAAACTTTAATACCACATGAGCCTAAAATGGGTATGCCGAGAAAAAAACACAGCACACCTATGGAGCTGTGACCACAGCAGCACACAGCTTCAATCAAGGTCAGTCCATGTCCACAGGACGGCGCCTTGGGAAGGAGGGAGGAGTTAAAGGGCTGAAGGCAAAGAGTTGCACAGATATTTACCATTAAGGCTCCTCTAGATTTTAAGCCAGGATGAGGTTTAGAGAGTTTGTTAGACGACATTGAATGAACTGAAAAGGAAAATTAGAACCAATACATAAAGAGCTGCTTTATGAACCACAGAAAGCTTTTGAGGTCCAGCACTACGTTAGTTTAAACGCTACTTACTTGTATTCAACTGAGAGCAAATCTGAGCAGCCTCATCCTCTGGCCCAGGGGGACATTCTCTAGGATGACCAAGGAAAGATGATGTCCACTGTACTAGGGATTAGTGTGTTTCTTTCAACCAGAGGTATTGGTGGCTCTCACTGTATCTGATGACTAGGAGTTGTCCAGCTTGCCCCTTAGAAGTCAACCAAAATGGAGACCCACTTTGCAGGGTCCTCTGTGCCCAGCAGCCCCTGCCACAGATGTCCACAGCAATGATGGCTGGGTCTCTGTCCAAAGCAGCTGTATTTGTTTTAATTGCTTGCTCTTCAAGGACACTCAGGGACTGTTCCATGACTCTGCTTCATCCCAGTTCCATGAGAATGTCAATTCTCCATCCCCCCGAGGCCCAACTGCTTTGCAAAAATGTGTGCCTTTGAGATGGAAGCTCTTGACAGGGTTTGCTCTACCTCTGTAAGTACGGCTTGGACAACTGAGCCCAGAGCACATCCGCAAAAGGCTCCCCCTGCCCCACCTCAAAAGCTTCTGGAAATTTCTGGCTCACAGAGGCCATTGGCATGGTATAAGTGGAGTTTTTTGGTGACTCTGTCCTTTGATGGGAAGCTCTGGGTCTTTTGAGGCCAAGATCTTAGGCAGTATCTGAAGATTGTGTTCCTGGATTATCTCCAATTCTTTTCTTGCCTCTTCTCAGACAGTCAGGAGAAACTGTGGGTGTGACTGGTTGGAAGGCTGGCCCTCCTGGTTCCAGAATTGTTGACAGACTCATACCTCTGGGAGTTCAAAGGGAGGTTCCTGGGCCAGTAGAACTGAGCACTGCGCTCTGTTCCTGCCATTCTGGCATCAAGAATGGACTGAAAGTAGGGTCTGCCCTGGAGAAGGCACACGTGTCTGAGAGACAAGCTTGGCTCAGGGAATAGACATGAGCCCCTTCACTCCTCTGTCATGGCTGTGGCTGTGGGCTCCTCCCCTGAGGAGGGACACCCCTGTCAGCCAGGCTACCTGCTACTCACAGACACATTTTCAGGGGGAGGGGCTTGGGTTCCTTAGTTGATCCTGCTTGGTTACGTGAGTCAGCACCAGGATGGAGGCCATGGAATCCAAACAGTCCAGCAGGAAGAGGGATGAGGCTGGGGGCAGCAGGAGGCTGCCTTTGCCTCCAGAAGGTCTTTCCAGATTTACTTCTCAGGCCAGTTAGGTGACTGGCTGCTGGGGCTCCACTCCACTCCACCCCATCCTTCCTGCCCCCCTCTCAGCACAGAATAGGCAGTGCTGCAGGATTGCGGGTGCCAAGCCCTGCTCGTGATACTTGGGATTCAGAACCCAGAAGGGATAAAGAGACAAAACTCATAGCTGAATCATTTCAACAACACTTCTGGTTTTGGACATTGACTAGGCTATATGGTATGCAAAGTGTCGCAGAGGACACAGTCTGACATATCACACACCCCGGCCCCAGCATATGGAGATGGAGAGACAGGCCAACTCTCACCTAGGCTAGATCAGATGCAGAGACACAGGTTGTTCTAGACTTTTATACAGGGCTCTTAAAATTCAGTAATGAATACTTTTGGACAACCTTGGTTATTTAACATGCTGGTACCTATAAAAGGGACCAAATCTGTTCTTTTATGAACTGACTGGGTTGGTCTAAGGGGCAGCAGAGGGTGAGGAGCACAGGCCACAGCAGCTTCAGCAGAGGAACTGGAGAACAGGCAATTCCTGACAATGGTTGGATGAATTTAACTCAGAGATAACTGCAGCTCAGATGAGCAGTTGGTGAAGGTTAGATATCAGATGACATTTGCTTAGCAATTAAGGCTTCCGAACATAATTTCTTTCTTTGATGTGTTTGCTCATTACCATGTTCTCAGGGTCTTTAATGGTGTTGGGCTAATCGTTATTGATCAATAGTGTCTATTAAATGGCTATTTCAGAAGGTGCACAAGGACCACCAGTGTGGTGCTGCCCATGAGCATCCTAGGTATTAAGTAGGCCTGTGATGCCTGAGAGCCATGCACAGAGATCATGGGACTGTCCCCTGGGAAGAGGTTGTCGGGGATCTGAGCCTGGAGCTAGGAGGGAGGCATCATCGGCACTCTGCAAGCAGCCCCATCTTCAGTAAGTGAGTATTTACAAGGCACCTTTTAAAATAATGACCCAGTCCTTTACTCAGTACCATGAGCCTCTGTTTCCAATTTTCCAGGCAGGCTGCATCTGCTCATTTGAGGAAGGACTTGATCTCCCCTTGCTGCCCAAAGTGCCCTTGCTTTAAAGTTCGAACCAAAGAGAAGCAGTGTGATTGTTCTTCAAGCTGATCCGGGTGCAGGGGAACGGCAAATGCCAGCCCCAGTGATGGTTTCTAATTGAATGTGACTTTCTTTGTTAACGCCTGTCCTTGCCCCCAGCAGCAAACTGACAACTAGGACTTGCCTTTGTGAGCTGAAATGATGTAGCTGATAACCAACAGCTTGTATTAATTTTTCCTGATAATCTTGCAGTACTTTTAATGAGATTGGTGGCAAACATGCCATTCTGGGGCAAATTAATTTGTCCTTGCAAAACAGAGTGTCAGCAATTTTTATTTCCTTTGTGTCTGACGTGTAATGGTTTGTGTTTTCAATGGCAACTGATGTAACCTAGTATTTCGGCTGCACTGCAGGGAGAACAAGATTTTGCCAAGAGCAATAAAACCAGTACAACCACAATTAAAACAGATGATTGACATTTGGAAAATGGTCTGTTGCAGTTTCTCCCTTTATTTTCCATGTTGAAGTAGGTTGTGATTTAGCAAAGGGGGCAAAGAGCCGAAAAGAAGGCAACCAGAGACTGCTCAGCCTCCATGCAGCTGGGCCCTGGAGAAGGAGCGTGAACATGAAATGTGACCCTCTCGCCTTCATGTGCTTTTGCATGCTGTGGTCAGGAACGAAGCGCTGTATTTGCATTCACTGCGCAGGCACTGTGCGGGGACCTGGATCGATGCCACTTTGCATGGCTGAAGCAAGAAGAGTGAGAACTGGGTGCAATGTTAGAAGGAAACATTGCCTCCAACGCTTCCATTCACTTATTTCCAAAGTATTGTCGCCTTCCTCACCCCTCCCCCGCCAAAGATATCAAATCTAATATTCTGTCATAATTGGAAGGGTTTGGGCCACAGTACCAGTCAGGGTGGTTTCCATCTTTCTGTGATACATTTTTTTTAAAAATCTTTTTAAAAATCAAAGCTTAGGATGACATTTTAAATTGGGAACCACAGTTCATGGAATCACATTGAAAATTAACCATCTCGGCTTGGCGCCTGTGGCTCAAGCTGCTAAGGCGCCAGCCACATACACCTGAGCTGGCGGGTTCGAATCCAGCCCAGGCCCGTCAAACAACAGTGACGGCTGCAACCAAAAAAAAATAGCTGGGCGTTGTGGTGGGCATCTGTAGTCCCAGCTACTTGGGAGGCTGAGGCAGGAGAATCGCTTGAGCCCAGGAGTTGGAGGTTGCTGTGAGCTGTAATGCCATCGCACTCTACCCAGGGCGACAGCTTGAGGCTCTGTCTCAAAAAAAAAAAAAAAAAAGAAAAAAGAAAATTAACCATCTCTTTCTCAAGCTAGCAAGAAAGAAACTTGCACATGGAAGTCACTAATGCAATTTTTAAAATAACACCCTCAGAATTTTAGCCAGGAAATTTTCCGCCCTTAAAAGTGGTATTATAGATGAGAAAGGGAAGCTGGGATCTTTTCTGGTGACCAGTAGTGTCCTGGAGGGAAGAATGTGGGTTTATCCTGACACCAGCATAAAGAGCGGGTGGGTTTGGCTGGTTTTATTCCATCCTCTGTTAAATTTCATCAAGAAACCCATTAAGAATGGGGGAGGGGGGTGTTCCCAGAGCGTCTCTATCCTGTAAAGAGCTGACCCTGCTGGGGTCAGCAAAGAACTGTGACGCTGGGAACCTGAACCAATATGTACAAAAGGGTATGGATGAAACATGCTTCCTTTTGAACTTGGTAGACAGCTTGAAGCAGACAGTAGATGATAGCTATGCACAGGAAAGTAAGCATCCTTCCTTGAGCTGAGGTCTCAGTTTTATTATTATCTACCTTGGAGCTAAAAGAAGCCAACCGTGCAAGGAAATGATCATTAGGCAGAGAGGCTTAGAAACCATTACAATTAAGCAAAATCTGGGCATGTAGCAGGTGTTTTCAATGTTGACATGGACAGTAGCGCTAAATAGCATCAGGTAGCCCCCACGCGCGCACACATCTCTGGGTCACACATTCTGCTGCTCTGTGTTGACAGTCCTGCTCAATTACTAGTTGGCTAGTAATTCTGGCTCTAGAAAAGGTTTTCCAGTTGAAAATCATGTTCATGGCCAACGTGTGGGATAGCATTCTGAGTCATGAGTCTTACCCAGGAGTTTTGGTTAAAATGATTTTGGGGAAAATATGGGTCCTTTCAGATGCCCACAGGCCATTTGGATATGGAATTAAGTTACTCTTTCATCTAGGTGAGAATAAAAACAAACTTGAAAAATTTTCAGAATAACCTGGCAGTTTTGTCTTGAGAACCACAGGCTGGAGCTCACTTTGTGCAGGAGACGGTCTGCAAGGCTCCTGGGTGTTGCCTCTTGGCCACGCCCCGTGCCTTAGAGCAGTGATTTTTCAACTGGTGTGCTATGAGAGGATCTTAGTTGTGCTGTGAAAAATTTTAAAGATCATTAATTAAATTATTTTCAAAAGAAGTTCAAAGCGCAGTAAGTACATTCTTTTTTTACTCTTTTTTTGATCAACATAATTTAAGTATGCCACAGAAGCTTAACTATAGGTTCAAGTGCACTATGTGATAAAACGGTTGAAAAACACTGCCTTGGAGGATGGAAACCCTCGTTCCACAGTCCTGACGTTTCCCTGAGGCAGCATGGTTTTTACTTCAGTGTGAACGTGCTAGGCTCACTAATGATGAGAGAGTGTATAGTTTATAATAAAAAGTGATTTGTGGTACTATAAATAGGACAGCATCTAATTTTGCTTTGACCTAAGGCTCTCATGTCACTTCGTGATTTCATTTATCTTTGCATTCAAAAAAAGGATAAATAAACTGCTTTTCCTTTCTGGTGGCTTCTCCTGCTGAAAGGCTGGTATCTGAAGTCAGTTCCCGGGAGGGAGGAAGTGCACTTTGCTGCCTGTGTCCCACTCAGCCTCCGACGTTCCAGTTCTGACTGAGGATGTTAGCAGTGGCTGTGCCAGGCAGGCTGGGTCTTTTGCACTACACTAAACATGTCTTTCCTGGAGCATGTGGAGTCACATCTGTGGCCTAAAAGACACTGTTCTGAAATCATGACAAAGCTAAGAGGCAAAGAATCAAGCTTGCACACCAGTGCCATTCTCAGACCTGTTCTCTGATGTCACTGGTTATGTTGAGTAATTTTTGGGATTTCTCTAATTTCCCCCAAGCAAATCGCATATCTTTACTAGCACATTGATGTTAATGTACCGAATATAATAAATATATAAACATATACAAACAAATACAAATATAACAAATACGCATGTCTATTTTATACAACCATTTATTATGGACATATAACATCAATATCAATAAAACAGTGTTGAATAAATGGATAAACCCTTCTTTAAACCAGTCTAAACACCTTAAGATTTGTTTACCTCATACAACCATTCTCTATGTCCATGGGTCATTACAAAAGTTTTGAGATACACAAAAATCAAGAAATGGAAAATCTGCACAGATGGAAACACATGAAGCCCTCCCAGCAACACCAAGAAAGGTGAAACTTATGCAGATGAATCAGAAAGAACGCTGTTGACTGAATTTCTTGCAAGTGAAATAATGGATCATAATAGAGGCTGTCTCAAACTTTCATAGTAGCTCAGCGCCTGTGGTTATGGCGCCAGCCACATAGGCCATAGCTGGAAGGTTCAAACCCGGCTTGGGCCAGCTAAACAATGACAACTGTAACAAAAAATAGCCGGGTGTTGTGGCAAGTGCCTGTAGTCCCAGCTTGGGAGGCTGAGGGAAGAGAATCACTTAAGCCCAAGAGTTGGAGGTTGCTGTGAGCTATCACGCCACAGCACTCTACCAGGGGTAACGTAATGAGACTCTGTCTCAAAAAAAACAAAAAAACAAACTTTTGTAGTGAGCTACATATGTAACTGATGCTTATAGCTAATTCATTTTTATTTAGTCTCGTGAAATGGAAAATTTACTTTCTGATATTTTGACTAAGTTAAAATAGAAAAATATAATATTTGGGTATATAATTTTTTCCATCCAGAAAATTGGCACTGTCTAAACTGGCTTCTTAAATAAAAACAAAAATGATAAAGATTGTGACAAATGCTACCAAATTAATATTTAAATTATATTTAAATACATATTGAATATAACATTGCTAAAAATCAATTCCAGATGGATTGCAAACTCATATGGGAGACAATTCAGCTTTTATTTTTTATTTTAATTTGTTATAGATAATTTTTTTATTACTGGTTGATTTGGCAGGTGAGTTGTGACATGCTCATTGGTAGATTCCAACTTCCAAGGCCACTGTCCTGCTTTAGAAGAAAGCATAGGAGAATAATTTCATGATTTTGTCAAAGGCAAAGATATCTTAATTAGGACACAAAAAGCACCATCAAAGAAAATAGTGGATAAAATAAGTCACTGACGTACTATTGGGTACAGATATTGATTTCCCCCACCTGGGCGAAAAAGGTCATGAGAATTAGAACCCAACAGTGGCAGTAGTTTTCCCACTGGAAAGGCAGCCTTAGGGGGGAGGAACACTTTGCAAACAGGTAAAAAACTCTTTGGAATTTGTAGCAGGAGGAGCATTATCAGCATCCTTTGTCAGAGAATAGGCTCTGTACCACGACACATTGTTCCCTCTGGTTGGCAGCCCATGATGCTGAGGAAACAGCAGGCTGAGCAAGGGCAGGTGCCTTGCCCCAAATTGGGCTCCACAGCGAGGGGAGCACATGGCGTGGCTGCATTGGTTCCAGATACAGGCCATGGGCCTCTGCCCCCCAACCACGGCCCAGCACTGCCCAAGCTCAGCACAAGCCACTCTTGTTTTTTTTTTTTTTTTTTCCTGGGCAAGGGCTCCTGTTTGGACACTTTTTTAAAAAATCCAGATCCGGGATTAACTGATAGACAAATTAGAATGTAATTTAATTTTAAATAAAATAGATATGCAAAGAAACTGCCTTGTATAATTCCCTGACTTAGACATATTTCCAGAAAGAGTCTATTCAGCTTAAAGACCATCTGCTGCAGTTGGAGTGTAGTGAACCATGAGGGCAACCCTTCCCTGTAAGTCCCGATGTAATTCAAGAGGTAAGTTAAGTGTCGAGTGATTAGAGTTTTGGAACCTGGCCCCGGCCTGGAACCCCCAAATCTCCTTCCCTTCACAGTGCCTGGTACACTTGGTGTTGCCAGCAGCCCATAGCTGTGAGATTTATGAAGAACCAGATAACCATGCTTATTTGGCATCTCAGGCTCTGAGCACTTAAGCATGTTAATATCAATTAAAACCCCCAACACACACCCATCTGCTGAAGTTAGTGCTATTAAAAGAGGTAGGTGTAAGTGTCTGGATATCAGAATGTATTTTCGATATTTGCTTTTAAAAGTTACCCTTGTGACTGAGACACAAAAGGGAACTTCCAGAATGAATGCTTGGACTTCCAAATTGAATATATTACCCACGTGATGCAGGGTATAGATAAAAATCTGTAGCACAGGTTTTGAATAGATTGCTCATATGCTCATGTGAGCTTGGACGTGTGCGTTTAAACCTTGACAGTCTCAGGGATGTGAGCAGAGTTCTGTTGATGCCACAATTTCTCTGCATGCCCCAAGCCTCACATCAGAAGCTGTGTCTCTAATATCTGTAGCTTCTTTAGTCCCTAAATTGCTGTGAGTCCTTACTATTCAAAATGTGAATAGTCCCGGGGACCAGGAGCAGTGGTATCCCCATGAAGCTTGTTAGGAATGCAGAATCCCAGGCCTGCTGAGTCAGCATCTGCATTTTGCTGAGGTCCTCAGGGGAAGCTGAATAACCACAGATATTTAAGAAGCTGAAAAGTCTTGTGCTAGATCACAAATGTGGACAGTGCTCTTTTCTGCTCTCTTTACAGCATACTCTTAAGAGCCTTTACATCCTTGCTTGGAGGATTTGGTAATTAACCACGAGTTTAATTAGGAGTTTAATGAGTATTTTATAAATTGTTTGGTTTTCTAGTCCGGGTTTGGTATCCTATCTACAGTCTGGGGTTCCTCAGTTGGTAGCATTCCTTACCACTTTGTTTACCAAGCCCCTCTGGAGAGAAGGAAAATTATAGGCAAATGGATTTTGGTAGACAGAGGAACACAGGTTGCTTGCAGGACTGGCTCTACAGGGGATGAGTCCTCAGGCTGTCAGAGGGATTCTCTCGAGGAAGAAGATGGCTCTGCCCAATCTGTGTTCAAGCCTAACAGTAAATTTTCACAGAATATTTGGAGCTGATATTTGCAACAAACACTGATATTTTCTAAAACAAACACCTCCTCCACATGATCTATATAAAATACACAATGTTTTAAAATCATGTCACGACACTTTGACTTTTTATATAAATGACTAATGGAGTTGAAGTCCATGTTGTTTTTAGGATCTATTTTCCTTTTTGGGTTTATTTCACTATTCCCAGCTTGATTCCCTTGTGTTGTCTTGAGTTTGCTCCTTCTTGGCTCAGTGTGAATTCACTGCAAGTGCCATTCTCAGACCTTCTTCTTTCCCCTTCTCTCCTCCTGCTAGTCCACCTGCACCTGTCTACGCGCACAGCCTGCCTCCCAGACACCTGCACCCACAGATGCCCTGTGCCCAGGTGGTCTTCACTGGGCCTTCAGTCTCACATCCTAGAAGGAACAACCTGGAAACCTTGACTTCACGATTCACCAACAAAAAGTGAGCTCATTACAATTCACATCCTTGCTTTTATTTCTCGCTCGTGGAAATGCCACGCTGTAGAGCACCATGAGGAAAAGCCTGGCAAGGGTCCCATGGTGTTTCAGGTCAGATTGTGCCACTGGAAGCACAGTGAGTCCTCATGGAGGAAACCTGGCCCAGCCTCATCCTCATGGAGGCAGGGGACAAAGAGAGCCTGGGAGACTCCAGGGTGAGCCAGGGCCCTCCTGTGTCCCGCACAGACCTCGTACACATTCATGATGCAGGCAGCGTGTTCATAAGCTGCATTAAAATCAGCCTTTGGTAAGCAAAATAATATTTTTACTGGGGGGGTTTATCTTTTTAAAAGACTCCTGCAGAGAATCATTCACACAATGAGGACCCCTCCTGTGATGCAAATGTAGTTAACTTAATGAAAACCTACATTCAGATCTCAGATGCACACACCTCACACACATACACCTCACACACATACACATACACCTCACACACCTCACACACATACAAATAGATATCCGGACACACAGCTATATTAGAGTAACACCAGCCACTGTACAAATAAACCCCAGCATACCAGGGGCTCCCCGCTCACAGAATGGTCCTGGTCGGCAGGCCTTGTGATTCAGAGTCCCCGGTTCTTTCAATCTCAGGGCTCCCCACCATTCCCCTGCTCCTGGGGACCTGGGTGGCCTCTGCCTGTGGCCGGCAGACAGAGGAGGAGTGGAGAAACCCCACCTGCTTCTCAAAGCCTGGACCTGGGTGAGACCTGCATCACTTCCCCTCACCACCCACTAGTGAGAACTGGAGCCCCAGCCGTGGTGAGTGGCAGGGGGCTGGGCCGCGCAGTTTGCGGCCACCGCTCCACAGCGTGGAGAGGAAAGCACCACATTTCAGTCAGCAGATGCCTTTTCCACCACTTCATATGTGCTCATGCATGTGTTTAAAACAAATTTCCTCTAAGATGTCCAAATTTCTATGTGGCAGTTTGAGTGACTTGTGTTATCTTTAGGGAGGGTTAATTGAGGCCCTGGGGAAATTTGGAGATCTCAGAGAATTCCAGTGCTTTGCAAAAGCTGCTCCCCCCCACTCCACCTCCGCCTTATCACCATGATATTGATTGTAATTTTTTTAAAAAAGGCAAGTAAGGAGTTTAACTGCACAGAAGCCTCTTTGTGGCCTATTGTCTAATGAGACGAGGCAGGGGCTGGAAGTTCTCAGGTCAAGTCTCTCACGGTCCTCAGCCTGTGCACCCACCATCTGTTTTAACTCAGGCTGGGTTCTGATTTCCTGGGATTCTCTGGGTTCCAGGGGAGTCTCTGGCCTTTGTAGAACTGACTCAAGGCTTAAGCCAACTTTGCCCTGTTTATACTTCCCTGGATTTCATAATTTTACAGGAACCTTGAAATAGTTTGTTTTTTTTTTCTCCCCCAAACACAGGTGTACCAAGTTCTTGTGAAACTAAAAGTAATCCAGTGATGAAAACCCACTCCTAATCTCATTTGTTCTGAGTACAAACATCCTATTTATGGGTTGGGAGGGTCCAGCTGCAGAGGCCCGCAAATCTGGGTCTTTGCCCTTCTGCAAAGAGGAGCCTCTTTCCTTCTGAGCTTGGGCAGAAATGGTGGCTTGTTAGGTCTTAGTTGCCTCATCTGTAAAATGGGGCAAAACCACACACTTTGCAGAGTTGCTGTGTGGGTGGAGACAACACATGGGGATATACATTTTCATGGGTGCTCAAACAGTGGAGTGATTTCTATGGAGTCCATCTCTTCCCTCCACACCTCCTTCTGAAGAGAATCCTCCTCCTGAGAATCCTTCTGAAAGATTCTCCCCAGCCACTGCTCACCACTTTGGCCACTTTGAATGAATTGTTCCTATCTAAACCTCAGACCTGGTTCTCTACCCCCAGCTTCTTCTCTCTGCACATCCCCTCTTAGTCACTTACCTAAGGGACAGTAACCCTCCAGGGTCTCCACCGCCAAACTCCGATCTCTTTCCCATCTCCTGCCTCCCCCCTTCCTGTTTTGTCTACCATAGTTCCTGGTTCCTCAGGAATATCACGGTGATGGTGGCCCCCTCAGTGTGATCTTTTGTTTTTCCATCTCTGATGATCTCCTTCTGCTCCCCAGGGGCCCTGCCTCCTGCCTCCAGCACATTCTACTTTTCCAGTCTGTTTCCACATAGAGCCCAGGTGTGTTTTCTTATAAGTCTCCTTTCCTGGGCAGCCCACAGAGGCTGCCTGCTTCTCACCAGGTGAGCCTCTTGCTAAGGGCCACCAGCTCTAAGTGACCTGAGTTTGCAATAATCCCTAATCTGGTGGTCAGGGCCCTCAATCGAATCCCATCTTCTTGTTCTTTCTGCAGCTCCCTCTCCTCCTCCTCCGAAATTACCCCAGTTCAACCCAACTGAGCTAAACATCAGCCAATCAAACCCACTGATATTCACTAAGGAATCCTCTATTTTCCTCTTTCTGTTTTCTGGATTTCTTTCCTTTCCTTTTGGGCTCCCCTTGCCTAGAATGCATTCTTCACTCCTCATGCTTTAATTTTTAAAAAACTACCCCTTCTCCCCTTCCCCCCCCCCCCCCCCCCGTTATTTATGAAATCTTTCATCTATTGGGAGTTGTCAGTTTGAGTCAGGGTAGTGTCCCAGAGTGCAGTAAGTTCACAGAAGACACAGCGTAAAATTGACTAGGGTTTAACATGAATGTTAGAGTTATTAAAATTAAACATTCAAAAACCTAGTTTCTTGAAGCTGCACAGTCTAAATCATAAATTGTATTATTCTACTAATTTATATTACAGCTTATTAATTATACCTCCATAAATATTTTGAGCCATGCTTATCCATATCACATTTTTGATTGCCTTCTTAAGTTTTCTGAGGACTGTAATAAACAAGATCTTTCTGGATACTTTTAAAAAATATGATAAACTAAACATATAGTGCATGTTCAACCTATGTAAAACCTTACACAAATCACTTTCTACATTTCTTTTTTTTTTTTTTTTTTTGTAGAGACAGAGTCTCACTGTACCACCCTCGGTAGAGTGCCGTGGCCTCACACAGCTCACAGCAACCTCCAACTCCTGGGCTTAAGTGATTCTCTTGCCTCAGCCTCCCGAGTAGCTGGGACTACAGGCGCCCGCCACAACGCCCGGCTATTTTTTGGTTGCAGTTTGGCCGGGGCCGGGTTTGAACCCGCCACCCTCGGTATATGGGGCCGGCGCCTTACCAACTGAGCCACAGGCGCCGCCCCCACTTTCTACATTTCAATCAATACCCAGATTCTAAACTTGAATACATAATTATACACATTTTAAGTTTGAGTTACCAGGTTAATCTGTTGGATTTGCCAGTGTTTCCAAGATATTACCAACCTTTAAAGATGATACACATACCAATTGCTCGCTAAAGTCAGTGTGGTTAATGTTTGGGTTTAGATTTACTACATCTTTACCCTACTTAATTCTGACTTCTTGTACTGAGACACCCGCCTTCTAGTTCTGCCAAAGCGAGCAAGTTGGGGGTTTCTATTTTAAAGACCTACCAGACAGATCTGAGGGTAAGGCTTGGGATTTGAGTCTGCATGGCCATGTTGAGTTAATTGTAACATTGTTGTCTCTGCTTTACAAAATGACTGGTTCCTCTGACTACAGTTCTTAGATTGTAGGTGTGCATCACCCGGCTTGGTGTCCCTTTGACTGTGCCACTGCCCAGTTAGCATTTCTGGTTCTCCTCTTCCTGACCACACAGCAGGGCTTTAATGAGGCTCCACTGGCCTCCCATCAGACCATCACCTCCTCATATAAATAGTTAGAGCCTCTTTTACCCTCATAGTTGGTTTCAGTGGAGGATTCTGTGTCCTTTTCATATTCTTCTTGTCAGATAATCCTCCAACTTTGGGAAATGTTGATGACATGCACAGAGGTCTGCATCTTCTGCAGGCTGTACCTCTGGGTTTGCATACCCATCCTTGGCAGGTGTCTCTGCAGGAAGGAGTGCCCCTCTGTGGGTTATATGTCATACAAAGCAGCACTGCCTACCAGATTTCACATGCCTTTGAATTGCAGTGGGTCCTCTATGATCTACTTCCCTCCTTCCCACCCCCATGGTATCCAGCCCATTCTAGGCAAGCAATGACTAGCTATTGTTCCACTGAATGTATTTACCCTGTGAGAGCAGGCCAGACAGGAGGAATGATCTGTTCAGGATGATGCAGAATATTGATGGCAGGCAAGGATTGGTACAGCCCCCACCATCAGCTGTGTCACATACGATGGACTTTCTGCTTCTAGTTTAGCTGTGAACACAAAATGAATGGGTTTACTTTTATCTCCAACTTCTCAAGGTAGTTTTACCTCTAGAAACCCAAATGTATATTCCCCAAGTGAGACTTGGAGATTGTAAGTCATCACTATAATGTTTGATCCTGGGGTTAACAATGACCACACACTGCAGTCCTGGGAAATATTTCACATCTTCATTCAGTGCAGCCTGGTGAGGTTGTAAAAAATCATGTAAGATGCTGTAATTTTGTGTACTGGATCATTGAGTTGAGGTTGCAGAAAAGAAGGGTGTCAGATTTTGTATGTGTTGGACCTTTAGGGTAGCCAAAAAAAAAAAAAATTCAGAAAACTTGAGGTCACATAAGGAAGAGAGAGAGAGCTTATGGGAAGATAGGAGAATATCTCATGAAGCCAAAGAGCGTTGCATGGTGGATCCTGGGTAGGAGGGGAGACAGCTCAGTCCTCAGTCCTCTGACTACCACTCTGGTCCCAGGGGTGCAGGGAGATCAGCAGAAACAGAGTGGATGGGGACGTAGGTGTGTGGATTGTGATGGTGGTGGTCATGTCATATTCTAGCTCTGCAGTCACTCTCCAAGGTGCCCACACTGTACACACAGCCTGGAGCAGCCTTGGAGAAGGTGCTGGTGGAGGGGGAGGTGTGGTGTTCAGAAAGGATTTCTGCCTCTGCAGTAGGTGAACTGCTAAGCCACTGAAATGATAGGGGGAAGAAGTGGCAATGGATCTGTGCATCTCCAAAGACAGCTGGGGACCTGTATGTGGCAACAAAGCACTTGACCCTTTGAGGAAAGAGATCCAGCTAAAACAGAAGAGCTCCCAGGTCATACTTGTGAAGCTGCAAAAATAAGTCATTCCCAAGGGGTTGGTGAATGTTTTGCATGCCCATCCTTGGGAGTTAAAGTGCATTTTGCTAATCAGTCAGCACAGCCCTTGATAAGAAAGGTGGAAATGTGCCCTGAATCGTCCTCCTTCTGAGCCTGAAGAGGGAGGGGGGTGGGGCCTTGGTGTGTGTCACACTTTATGGGGGCAAGACATGATTGCAAGAGGGACTTTACCTAACAATTGCAATCAGTGTAACCTGGCTTATTGTACCCTCAATGAATCCCCAACAATAAAAAAAAAAAAAAAAAAAAAAGAAAGAAAGCCCAATTTTTAAAGCTGCAAAAAAAAAAAAAAGAAAAAGAAAATGTGAGCATTGAAGGACCAATAGCAAGTTTATCAGCACTTGGAACAGATGAGCTTCAGTGACAGAGCACTCTCTTAGGCAGAAGAGCAGTGAGCTGATGTCCGTGAGATGGGACATGAGGAATAAGTAGGTACAAGATACAGAGCAGAAAGGAAAACTGGGGGAGGCAGAGGAAATGACAGAGAAACCAGAAATGCCAGCAGAGGAGAAGCAAACGTTCCTGAAGAGGAGATTTCTTGCATAGAAACTTAAAGAAATTATTATTTTTTCTTTTTTGTTCATTAAGTCATTTGTACATAGATCATAAATACATTTATGCCATTATGGATTGGAGTAGCTTACATCCTACTCATCAACATAGCCTTCACCTCATTTACCCAATTACAGCGCTAAGGCCATTTGTGTTCTACACCTGAGAGATCCAACTTGTACTTGCAATATGCTCCATGGGTGTGGTTCCCCTACTAACCCTCCCTCTAACGACCCACCCCCCTCCCTTCCCCTTTCCCTCTCCTTCCCTCCTTCATCCTAGGCTATAGTTATGTTCAGTTTTCATATGCAAGTGTGAGCGATTATCAATTGGTTTCACAGTTATACTGAGTACATTGGATATTTTTTTTTCTGTTCCTGAGATACTTTACTAAGAAGAATATTATTTATTTATTTATTTATTTTTGGTTTTTGGCCAGGGCTAGGTTTGAACCCGCCACCTCTGGCATATGGGACCGGCGCCCTACTCCTTGAGCCGCCCAAGAAGAATATTATTAATAAGGAATAATTTAGGAAGCGTCGCATGGCGCAGAGGAGCGCCGGGCTCCCCCCACCACTCGGCCGGACAGCGCCCGCCCGGTGCTCCCCCGAGCGGAGCGGGGTGCGGGGGGCGGCGGCGGCACCACAGGCGGAGAGGGGCAGCCGGAGGGGGGCGCCGCGGGGTCTCCCCCCACCTCGGCCCGACGGTGCCCCGAGCTCCCCCGTGCGGGGGGCGGCGGCGGCGGCTGACGGACCGACTGAACCGCGGGGGTGTTGTCACCTTCACCGACGAGTCGGGGCGGCAGCGGGCTCCTCAGCGCCGGGACCGGGCCCATGACAGACGGGCGAGGAAGGGAGAGAGGCGGCGGCGGTGACACCTTGTCATCTCCCAGTCTGGGCAAAAGGCAGATGGACACGGACGTGGTCAAGCTCATTGAGAGGAAGCAGGAGGTTACGATCCTGGGAGGACTCAATGAACTCGTAGTGAAGTTGTATGGACCACAAGGAACACCCTATGAAGGCGGAGTACGGAAAGTTAGAGCGGATCTTCCTGGTAAAGACCCTTTCAAATCTCCTTCTGTAGGATTCGTGAATAAAATTTTCCATCCCAACATTGATAAAGGACCAGGAACTGTGTGTCTGGATGTAATTAATCAAACTTGGACCTCACTCTATGATCTTAACAATATATTTGAATCCTTCCTGCCCTAGTCCTTGGCCTATCTTAACCCATGGATCCTCTCAATGGTGACGCTGCAGCCATGTACGGCCACCGACCAGAAGAATACAAGCAGGAAATTAAAGAGTACTTTCAGAAATATGCAACGGAGAAGGCGCTGAAAGAGCAGGAAGCGGGCACAGGCGACAGCTCGTGGAGAGTTCTATCTCTGACTTTTCGGAAGATGAGGCACAGGATATGGAGTTGTAGTAGAAAAAGCACCTGCTTTTCAGAAAGACTATTGTTTCCTAAGCACAAGAAGCAGACTATAATATTCATATTTAAACAAAGCGATTTTTTTATTACTAACCAAGGCTTTTGTGAATAATAGCATTGATATATATATATATCATATATCACCCTTTAGATCTTGATTTCTTGGTCATTTCTCAACCTGAGGTGCATAGTGTATTCCCACGTTTCACTTTGGTAGCAATATGCGGTCCCAATGCATGCATTCCTAAGTCCATTTGGCCAAGTCAGCCTGTGTGCTCTACTGTCAAAAGAAATAGCCGCTCTGATAGGTAGACATGAGTAAAAATACAGGAAAAAGTTGCTGCTTTTACTGATGGTTCCAAAGAAATAAACTAAACCAACCAGCTCTTGGATGTGAAGATAGGGTAGTGCTTTTTTCAGAATGGAGGGGAGAAAACAGGAGGAAGAGGCCTGCTGTGGGAGCATTTAGAGCCAGCCTCTAGGAATCGGAGCTGCTCCTTCCTGAATCCTAGATGGCCTTGTTTCTGTGGAGTGATCGTATAGAACAGGGAGCTCATTGGCGTATTGAAACTTAAAGTAACCTTTTTGACTCGGATTTTAAGTACATTTTTATGTCGATTCCTGACCTTCACATTATCAGGCCCTGCAGCCACAAATGTTCTGCTTTGGAGAACCTTTGGGAAGTGTTTTCTAAACCCAATTCTTATTCCTGGGGTAGACCTTATAATTCAGACCTTTTTTGTGAGAATAGGACAGGAGGAGAAAGTGACTAGGATAGTGCTTCCTCTTATCCAAACACAGCAGAGTCACATCCTAATCCTGGACTAAGAGCTTTAAATGTGAGGGCTGTGTTTTGGGAAGTTTGTGTTTTTTCCCCCCTTTGAGGGTGTGTGTGTATAAATTGTGCTTAGACAGGCTGCAGATTTCATCTTCACATCTTCAACTACCAAGAGATGGCTTCCTCCTTGGACAAGACGCTCGGTGGACCATGAGACTTGGGGAGAAGGACCTGTCTGGGGCTGTGAAGCTCTGGGGTACCTGCATTCATGTTTTAGTTCTGGTTTCCCTTTTTCTGCTGCTCTTGGCAGCAGTCTGGTCATCATCTGCTTGTGGGAGTGGAAAATGGGTATTTTAGACCCAACACATATTCTGAATTGAAAATGAATAATATTTGGAACAAATAAAGGTTCTTGTACCCGAATGTCTCTACACGGGAAGAACAAACACAGCTTTTTTTCAGAGATTGACTAAATAGGAAGAAGGATTTCAGAAATATGATATAGTAGAACAGATCCTGAAGGAAGAAAATATCCTCTACCGTGTATGTTAAGAAGAAATCGATTTAATAAGGCCTGCTCATCAGATGTTGACTCAGCTAACAGTATGTCCAGGTTGCCTCAGTTTGTTTCAAACCTGAGTGTTGCCTGCTGAATTTGCAGGAGAGTTGGGAGAAGTTTTAGATAGCAGCTCTGTATTCTGTTTTCACCACAACTGATAGGGTATATAGTAGCAGAATTAGCCAGTCCTAAAACCTTCTAAAGACAATTTTTGAACATCCCACTGGGATAATTTTTCCTTTTGATGCGTGTTTTTAGTTCAGAAGGCCTAATTCCACAAGGTCAATGAGGTTGGAAGATACCCTTTTTTATTCAAAAAGCACAATCAATCTTTTCTTTGAAAATCTATAGAAAGTACAACTTGTTTTTAGCATGATTATTTTCCTAAATAAAAAGACAAAGAATTTACTTACGTTAGTTATGGGCATGAAGCAAAAGGTTTTCTTTGAAAAAAAAAAAAGTGCAGTTATGTAGGGCTGTGCTTGTTGGAAGGATGGTATTAACTATTTAACATGTAATGGTTGTACTTTCACTCTTACCTAGCACGCTGTCTTCTCATTGCTTTTGGGGAGGGATGGTCTCTGCTGGCACTAACTGCTTACCTGCTGACTTCACAGTATATTTGTGCCATAACCTTTATTGTAGGTGCTATTTAGGGTAGGCGTAAAGTGCTGGGTGGTGATTTGAGTTCAAACAATAAAAAATCGTATTTTTTCAATATTGTATAAAAAAGTGTTCTAATTACCTTTCAAAGAAAATAATGTCCCGATAAGAATTTCTTTTGATCTTGTCAAAAACCCCAATAGACCCCTGTTTAGAAAAAGTTGGTGAGCAGTGCCACAGCTCTGCCCTTTGCCCAGTCCCACATTTTTCTAGTGACAAGACGTGTGCTCGCCTCTGATAAGAGCTCTAGCACCAGAGAGCAGAGGGTGCAGAATTCCCAAATGAAGACTTGCCAGGGAAGGTTGCAGGGGTTGAGCAGACCTGAGTGGCTGCAGAGAGTGAGTGTGTGTGTCTGTGCCCATTCAAGTCTGTGAAGGGAAGGTGCGATTAGGCATCTCAGCAGTGGAAGCTCCCGTAGTTGCTACTCAAGTCCCACTGCACCTTCTTATTTTGTGTAAGTCTGTCTGTTCTGGGCACTAACCCTGGTCCCGTGCATATTTGGCTTTGGGGCTTTTCCTCTTTGCTGGGAAATTGACTTTTGATAGGTTGAACAGAATCATTTAATGCTTTTTTTTTTTTTTTATTAAATCATAGCTACACAGCTAGGATTTAATAAATGGAATCATGGGGTACAATGTGCTAGTTTTATATACAATTTGAAATGTTTTCAACAAACTGGTGAACATAGCCTTCACTGAATTTTCTTAGTTATTGTGTTAAGACATTTATATTCTACACCTAGTAAATTTCACATGTACCCTAGTAAGATGCGCTGTAGGTGTGGTCCCACCAATTACTCTCCCTCCACCCATCCTTCCCCCTCCCCTCCTCTCCCTCTCCCCTTTCCCCTTCTTCTTGGGCTATAATTGGGTTATAGCTTTCATAAGAAAGCTATAAATGGGTCTCATAGTAAAACTATGAGTACATTGGATACTTTTTCTTCCATTCTTGAGATACTTTGCTAAGAAGAATATGTTCCTTTAATGCTTTTTGTCCCTTCTCTGCACCTAGGAGAGGTGGGAGTAGGAGACCACACCTAGGTACAGAAGGGTCTGAGAGAAGGCCTGGCAGTGAATCTGAGGACTCTGAACCTCCAGTAATAGACGGTAAAATTAAGTCTGGAGCAGGGTGTGTTTTGACACCAAAAGCCTTTCCAAGTTGTATGGGCTTGTCACTTCTTAACACTCAGAAAAACGTCCAGAGTCCTGGGCAAAGGCTTTAGAAGTAGTAATGGTGGTGGCAGTGTCAGCAGCAATAGGTCAGAGCTGCTCTGGCAGATTCCCTTCCCTTTCCTTTTTAGTATCTAGGTTTTGAACCCTACCTTGTGATTTACCAGCACAAGCCGTTCTTTGCCCCTGTTTCAATGACAGCTCAAGCTCTTGCCAAACACCAACCAGCAGGATGCCTGCACCACAGCAGCACTAAATCCACTGCTCTCCAGAAACCCCAGCGCTAGGGCCTCGTGGGTCAAGGTTCAATTGTAACCAACCTAGACCCTGGCATTTTGGCTTTCTTGTCTTCAATCTCATTGCCCTCCTTGAGGTTACTGTGCAGTTTCAACCAGCATTTTATACTTGTCAGATAATTATCAGAAGTTGCCATATGATCTCTCTAGTACCTAATATTTTTTGTCTTCTCCAAAAGCTGTTCTGATTGCCAACTCTCTGATCTAAGCTCCTGAGGAGCTGAATTCCTGGTTGGCCTTGGCCTGACCTTGCTTTACAGTAGTCCTCCTATTGGGGTGGCTGAGTATCATGACAGACAGGTCCTCTGCTGGGCCAAGTTTCTGGAAACTAGTGTTTGATTTTTAAATGGCTTGTGGCCCTTCTATGATTTAATGACTCAGAAAAGTCAAAGCCATTTACCAAAGTTAGCAAGAATTTTGTTTCATCAACTTCCTAACTGGGTTCACAGACTTACTGAATGAAATCAGTTTCTGATTGGGCACAAAGAACTGCATTTCTATGGACTTCTGAATCCATGTTCATATTTTCTGTGGCCACTGAACACCGTGGCAATTTTCCATTAGGGACTGGCTGCCCTTTGGGGAGGGGAGTTAACAGCCCTCAGGTGTGCAGATTCTCCAGTCACCCGAGGAAGGGCTCTTAATCTAGCAAATACTTCTCTTGGCTGCAGGATTGGGAAGAAATGGCCATTATTTATGTGTGATACTTGAAGAGATAAAAAGGGACTTACCAGCCCTTAATTGAAATCTAAGTTGTGTATCGCTTATTTTTCCTTAACCCTATCTCCTCTTTCCCACATTTTTCCTTGCATTTTGATAATCTAGTGGGCACATCTGTCAACAGGACAAATGCCTCCTCTGACTATAACCTCTTAATAGTTTTGTATAGTGAAACTGTAAACTTTTAAAAATAAAATGTGTATATACTTTGAAAAAAGGAATAATTTAAAAACAATTCAGCAAAATGGAAGTTCACATTTTCTCAAATATAAATTATTTAACCATTAAAAATGAAGGGCTGAAGGGTGGCGTCCCTAGGGTCCCACCCAGCAACAAACTCACTTTCCTCCTGTTTTCAAACAGGATTGGGATTTGACTATTTCAAATTAATGAAACTTTGTCCAAGTCAGTGACTCCCACATTTCCAGGTACTTTCAGGGACACCTATTTTCATGTATTTTTGTGTAGCTCTGGTTTCTACTTGGACACACGGAGATGTCACATGTAGGAGCCCCTTTGTTGAGTACATTTAATCTCAAGGATTCCAGATCTGCGGAAGGACATGGTTGGATAATGTTCTGACACAGAAGTTTATGAGTGCCTGGAGCTCCTCCCTCATCAGGCACTGGGCCAGCCAGGCCTCAGTCACTAACTCCACTGAAATTCTGACGAATGAAACGAGGTTTGAGTTTTGGGGAACAATGGAGCCTGCTCAGGATTTGATATTTTTCTCTGGAGACTGAGAATGTGACCTGGTTGTTCTCTCTCTCTTTTTTTAAACCGCATCTTTTTTTTTTTTTTTTCCACCACATTTTTAAATTTTTTTCTGGCTGGTTCTCACATGGGCTTCCCATGGCCTGTCTCTGACCGTGGGGACTAGCTATTCTTCTAGGCATAGCACCTTGGCCCGGGGAAGCCATGAGAGTTGATGAATATCTTTTGAGGGAGGCATTTGGCTTCTGTGATGAATGAATCTTGGTGTGTGGGAAACATGGGAGTTTTTCCCTTCGCCGGCTTACAAATGAAGTTAGACCATCAGCCCAAGAAAAGGGACAGTCCTTTCAGCTACTGGGTCCTCTCTACTGCTGTATCAGAGCAACAGGGCTGGAAATGTACCGCGCTAAGACTCTGCGGTTCCCTGGAACTCAGCAGCCCCTGTGATTGAGGAATTCCTTTTGTAGTGTGTGCGAGTGAGGAGTTGGTAGATAGATGCTGGTGCTCATCTCTCTGGGGTAAGACAATGTAAGTGATAATTTCTCAATGCTCACTATTTCCTTGAGTAAGTTGGTGAGCTGCTTTTCTCCTCCAAGGCCAGTAGTAGAATCCAGCTAATCCCTGTTCTACAGACCAAGAACAACCTGTCCCAAGGGAGCTGGGGCGTGCAGGTGTGGAGGGAATGAGGGCAGACATACCGAGAGGATAGAGGGGATTAAACTTTGGCTAAAATAAGGATCATTTAGACTCCTGGGCTCCTTGATTGGTCGAATCTCCTCTGAGCTCTCTGCAAGGCCCCGTGACAACCACTCATCTGCTTAATGCATTGAGGCAAACCATACAAAAAGCCCAGACAGGCTTCTCTTTGAATTTAAAACTGGATTTAGAGAACAGATTAGAAAATATTGTCCTCATCATGTAAATAACTTTTGAGGGAATTTTGACCCCACTGCATGGCAATGCCATGGATCCTGGCCACTCACACCCAATGTGTTCTTCATGCACTTCTGGGGGAGGGGGGGTCAAGCTTGGGCTGTCTTCTGACCCTCCTCTGCCATTGACCCTCTTCTCACCCATCCTTCTCCTTGCCATGGCCAGCCCCTCCAGCCAACATGCTTTCTATCTCTCTTCATTTTGCAATCCCCCCCTGCCCCACGTTCTCATATAAAACTGCGATTCAGCAAACAATCACATGTGGGCACAAAGATTTTAAATAGACCTGCTTTAGATTAAAGCACAATATGGGCTTTGTAGTTTGCCTCGGGCTACTATTTAAATGTCTTGGATAATGAAATGAAAAACCGGACAGACTAAAATAAGAGCCCTGTCTGCCTTTGACAGTAAAGAACGATCCTTCATTGCCTCTCAAACAGCTGCAGTCATTGTTCCCACCAGCCTTCCAGCTGATTAATCAGCTCTTGCTTCTGTTCGAGTCCATAAATTATCAGGGTATTTGGTGAGTTTTCCCTTTTAATGTCAGTCTGTTCATTTGACTTGCAGCTTCTGGCCTTAACATATCATATTAATGTGTTGTTTAGTTGAGCACAGTAGTAAATAAAACTTTTGTTTACTTTTACACCCAAAGATAAATGTTGAGCGTTATTAAATACTCTTCTAACTTAATAAGGCCTCCAGAGAGGAATTTGCCTTCAGTAAATCACAAAACTAAGGCTAGAAGTGCCAACCCAAGTAAAGTTACTGATGCTGTAATCACAGTTAGCTGATGTTATTTTTTCCTCGTATTTATGCATGTGGTTTGTTCAATACTTACTGAGACTACAAGTGGTGAAGGACAGCAGAACAAGACATAGGCTGTGTCATGCATGCATCCATTCTTCCATTCATTTATTTATTCATCTCATGAGCATCTGCCATGTGCAGCTTATGCCCAGCATTCTATTCCAGAGCCAATATTTCAATCAGGATGGTGAAAACTAAGACATGCAATGGAAAACTTAGAGAATAGACACAAAGTTGAATACTAACCAAAGTAAATTGTTGGGCTGAGGATATATTATTTATTCAAAATAGGCCTAAAATGATAAACATTTATTACCACAGTTCCTATAGGTCAAGTCCATATGACTTAGCTAGATGTTTATGCCTCAAGACCTCTCATGAGAGTGCAGTCAAGCTGTTGGCCAGGGCTGCAGTCTCATCTGAATGTTCACCTGCGGTGGGGGTAGTCTGCTTCCAAACTTGTTGTGTGCTCACCATGTGGGCCTCTCTGGTGGGCTGCTTCATGACATGGAAGCTAGCTTCCCCCAGGGTGAGAAATCCAAAAGAATGTGAGGGCCCTCAAGACACAGGCTTCAGTCACTTGGTTACTTAATCTCAGAAGTGACATTCCATCACTTCTGCCATATTCTTTTTTATAAGCGAGTCAGTAAATCCAGTACAGACTCAAGCAGGATTCTCACAAGAGTGTGAGTACCAGTGAGTACCATATCAATCAGGTTCAACTGTCAGTAATAGACTTGACCTAAGTGGCTTAAACACATCAGGTTTGTTTTTCTAATAAGAAAACTGGAGGCAGTTAGTTGCTGGCCTTGGGTCAAAGACTTTCACTTACAGCCTAAGATAGCTGTTGGAACTCCTGCCATCATGTCTGCATTCCAAGCAGGAAGAAAGCAAGACTATTCTAAAGAATAGGAGGAGAAGGTAAGGTGGGTACCAGTTCATTGATTATTCCCTTCATTCCGGAAGATACCATTCAAAAAGCTTAATTCACAATTCCATGGCTATCTCTAGCTACTGTAGAGACTGGGAAATATAATCATGCACCATTATCCCAAAGTGCCCACTGCCTACAGTTTCTTTCTACCTTTCACAGCTACAGAGAGACATGACCACCCTTTTTCTGTACCACCAGCCCTGCCCCTCAAGCCAATTTTGTGCCTGTTAAGCCAGAAATACCTTTATTAATGGTCATCCTTATCTTTTATGAGTTTATGTGACTGGTGGAGGAGATTGAAAGCCCCCCTACCCTGCCTGCTCTCAAGCCATTAGGGTTGTATAGCTATTAATGGGAACAGAAAAATCACAGTGCAACCTCCTAGGTACAGGTCAGGAAGCCTGGCTTGAATATTTGAAAACAACTTGGAAATGTTCACCATGTGCATGCACTTAAGAACCAGGTCATTCACATATCCACTCAGTAGCTACCTTCTGAGCATCTGGAGTGTGCATGGCATGATCTGAGGCCACTGCAAGAAGTTAGAGAGACCGGCATCCAGGCAACTCCGAGAGATCCAGTCCCACCCTGCTTTGCTGCCGGGGGTTTGAGGCACAGTCACTTTCCTTCAAAGTTAAGAGTTCTGGAGTCCCCTCTGCTTCACTTCTGTCTTCCCTACAACAATGAGCGGTTAGGAGTCCAGGTCTGGTCCCTGCCTGGCCACTTCTGTCCCCTTGGGTAAGTTGTTGAACATCTCCAGGACTCAGTTGCCTCATTCATAAAGCGCTTGCCTGCTGGAGGATGAGTAAGAAGAATCTTGTTGCTTATCATAGTGCCTGGGGCACAGCAATGGCCTAACACACATTAACCAGGTAGATGACAGGGATGATGATGATGGTTCAGTTTCTATTTCAGAGTTTGCTAATGGTTTCTTCACTTCTGAGGCCATGTTTATCCATGTATGGCACTGCTTACTGGCTATTCTTTGTAGAGAGAACATCCTCACACTTCAGATGGACCCCGTGGCCTTCCTGTTTCCCAGGGAAGGGAGATGCCAGATAACTCTCTATTGGTCCAGACACCCATACAATTCTAGAGACAAACACGGCTCAACTTATGAGCACCCATGTGGTCCAAAACACTCTTTTCAGAGATGTTGGTGTGGATGTGGAGAAAAGGGATCTGTTCTGCACTGCTGGTGGGAATGCAAACTAATACATTCCTTTTGGAAAGATGTTTGGAGATCACATAGGGATCTAAAAATAGGCCTGCCATTTGATCCTTCAATTGCTATACTAGGTATATATCCAGAAAACCAAAAATCACTTTATAACAAAGATATTTACACCAGAATGTTTATTGCAGCCCAATTCATAATTGCTAAGTCACAGAAGAAGCTCAAGTGCCCATCGACCCATGAATGGATTAATAAATTGTGGTACATGTATACCATGGAATATTATGCAGCCTTAAAGATGGAGACTTTACCTCTTTCACGTTTACATGGATGGAGCTGAAACATATTCTTCTTACTAAAGTATCTCAATAATGGAAGAAAAAGTATCCAATGTACTCAGCCCTACTATGAAACCAATTTATAGCTTTTATATGAAAGCTATAACCCAACTATAGCCCAAGAAGAAGTGGAGAGGGAGGGGAGGGGAGGGGGGAGATGAGTGGAGGGAGGGTAATTGGTGGGAACACACGTAAGGTGCATTTTACAAGGGTACGTGTTAAATTTACTAAGTGTAGAGTATAAATGTCTTAACACAATAACTAAAAAAATGCAGTGAAGGCTATGTTAACCAGATTGATGAAAATATTTCAAATGGTATATAAAACCAGCACATTGTACCCCATAATTACATTAATGTACACAGCTATGATTTAAGAAAAAAATAAATAAAATTTTAAAAAAAGAAAAAAACCAAAATGCTCTTTTGATTCCTAAAGTCAAAACTGTCACTACAATTGTTTAGAAATAGAGTGATATAAATTGTGTGCAAGAATGTCCACTAAAGATGCATTTAACTCCTAGCATGGTTGACCTTTAGCATTAACAGCACTAACCTGAGTTCTGGGTCCGGGGGACAAGGGGCAGTAAAACGGTAAGAAACAGTGAAGAAGAAGAGATCCAGAGATGGATATGTTGAAAGCAAACTTTGAAATAGGGCAGTTTATCTGTGATTACTTGCACCTCTGTCCTTCAGTGTAGTGTCCGTCTCTCTACGCCCCCTTGGTCCTTATTTTGCAGAAGCCATGCCCACCTTACCATGAGGAGCAGGTCAGTAAGAGTAGTAAGCTGAGAAAGCTGATCCACACCCAGAAAGAGGGACTGCGAAGCCTGGAAAATCCCTGGAGGCATTTGCCCTTATAAGAAAGTGCTTGTGAACTCAAATTGAGTTCTAATTGTCAACATTCAAGGGATCTTACAAAAAAGAGTATTCATTGTTTTTGCCTTCACAAAACTAAAAAGGCTTAAAATTTAATAACAATAACAATGTTTAAGATAAGGACTAGAAACAAAAAAAGCGGAAACCTAATAAATGCATGTGTATGTTAAAAAAAAAAACAAAAAACTTTGTTAAATGCAAAGCCTGGTATCAGCAATCACTTTGGGGAAATTATACAAGGGCCCATTGTCTAGTTGTAAAGTAGTACAACAGAAGAAGAACTTGCCTGAAGATTATATTTAACAAAAGGAGAATACGAGAAAAATAAGGCAGTGGTCTCAAGCCTGAGTGGATAGCTAGTTGAGGTAACAAGTAATTGGAATGCATTTATGAAATATATATGCTCTCCTCCTGGAGTCCCAGAGAGACCTACAGAAGAAACTCTACAAAATAGCAATTTTTTATAGTTAAGTATGGGACTTAATCAACCGAATGATTTGTTTTGTTTTACATTGCAAATAAATAATTGTTACTCCAGGTTGGTGATCCAGAAAAAGAGTATTAAAGAGTATTCAGTAAACTATACCGACTACTATGTGGTAGGCACATTCTAGATGCTGCGGACACAGAAGTGAACGTCTAGGCAAAGCCCTATCCTCATGTCAGGGCATTTCTGTAGGAAAGATGTTTTACATCCGAGAAGCCAAATGGCACACCAGCAGTGGCCCCTGTCCACTCTGGGGCAATGCCTAGGGCTGGTTCCCTTGGCTGTGCAGGCTCCTCTCCTCGTCCTTGTCTGCAGACTTTCTGCAACCACGAGCGTGCTTGCCATGTGTCCAAACGGGCAAAGATTTCTGGGCAGTCTTTGTCGGTGTCTGTGAATTAGGATGGCTCTTTTCTCTTCTGGCAATTAACATGAGCGGTCTTGCTATTTCATTGCACAACCACTGGCATATTTTATTTTTCTTTTTTGTATTTGGATGTCTTTTTTTAACCCCTCTTGAGCTTTTGTGGCAGTGGGTCTCCCTCCTTGGTTCAAAGCCAGTGTGTTTTTTGCTTTGAGAAAGAACTGAATTAGTAGGCCCCTTAGCAGGCCACACGCTGGTCCCTGCTAATGAGTGGGCATTGGAACCTGTCTTGGCACGTCCTTCCCCTCGGTGACTGCCACAGTTCTGGTTCTTGGTCAGCAGATGAGGAGCAGCCTACTCCGTGGGAGGGAATCCTTGAGCTCCTTATGACTTGTCTTCATGTGATACAGATGCCCACTGAGTGAAAATAGGCCTGGCTCTGGGTCCAAGGGGGTTTTCAATAATGTGGGAAAATGGTCATGTTGTAATGTTAAGTGAAATAAAGTAGGGTACAAAGGCATGTATACAGGGTGGAAACAACTATGTAAACAGAGGGGGGCGGGGAGGGAAGAGCCAGCGGAGGAAAATACAGCACAATGTGACACCAGCTTGGTTTCTGGCAGTGGATTAACACGCTCTGCTTGTCTGTCTTTTCTAGGTTATCCCCAGGCAGCATTTGTAACTTTTCTAATACAAAAATAAGCTTTACATTAAAATATACATGGTTTGCAGATTTTAATACTTTCCCACCAGCTTTAAGAACCTTTGATAAAAGAAACTCCTGTTAGTCTCGGCAACAGCTGCTTTCTTGCTTAATCTGTATTTTCGCACCATTAACAAGATAAATGTTAAACAGCACCTGGTGGGAGCTATTGTCCATTGGGTGATCAGTGGATGAAAGTGCCTATGAAATGAAAGCAGAATGAAAACGATATAAAAACAAGAACAAAAATTCTACAAACTACATCAGAAATGAGGAGGTGGCCATCCCAGCAGCAAGGGCGATGACGTGTGTGGAATTGTTCTAGGAAGGATTATTTTGATTAGAAGGGAGAGCTGATGTGGGATTAGGGGTTGGGTCAGCAGTCGCTGCCTTGGCCATAAATAGAGATGTTTGTTTGGTAGAATGTTCTGGGATCTCTAGGTGGTGTGTGGCAGGCTCTCAGTGGAGTCTGATGTGGCTTCCTTGACCCAGAGGCCTGTAAACAGATAATAAAACAGTAAGATCAACTAGCTGCGGTGCCCTTGCAGTAGAACAGGCACAAGACCATGGCAATGGCACCGCCATCCTGTGAGGGCAGCAGGAGGCCCACAGGGCTGCAGAGCTGCTCAAGCCCACTTCCTGCTGCCGAAAGGTCAGGGGTCCCACAGTTTAGCAGTCAAATGCCTTTGTTTAAAAAAAAGAAAAAAGGTGAAATTCACATGAAATAAAATTAACTATTTAAAGATGAACAATTCAGTGGCATTTTAGGACAACCACATCATGGCACAACTACCTCTTCTATCTGGTTCCAAAACAGTTCCATCTCAGCAGAAGAAAGCTCTGTACTCATGAAGCAGTTGCTCCCTGTTCCTACAGCTCCCTGGTGGCAACCACTGATCCCCTTTCTCTTGGCACGCACTTGCCTACTCTGGATAGTCCACAGAGACAGAGTCAGGCAGTGTGTGTCCACAGGGCACCCTGTTTGCATGGCTCATCTATGTGGTAGCAGGTTCTAATACTTCATTCCCTTTCACAGCTGAATAATATTCCATTGCATGCATAACGTGCCATTTAGTTCATCATTTCCTTGCAGCAATTCAGGTTCCATAAAAACAGTCTTTGGATCTGTTTGCTTCTAGTCAGTCCCACACGGCTGTAGTCAGGCCGAGTTCTCACCAAGACACAGGGCTCAGACCTGCTCTGTTTCCTCCCTTGGCATCCCTCCCTCACTCTCACACTCTCATTTTGGGGAACACCTGATCTGAAACACCATGGTGAAGGCCAGGACCTTCTCTACATCTTATTCTGAGCCACTTTGGGCCTTTCTTACTATTTGGGATTTATAAGCAGCTGACTTTCTGACTTTGCAGAGCCCTGAATTTCTGAGCACTATTCCTTTTCTGGGAATAACTATTCCACTGACTTCCAAACACCACTGATTGCACCACTGAGGAATAAAACAAGCTCTGCCAATTAAACTGTGTCATGTAGATGCTGTTACAATGGGAAAACAAAATGTGCGTCTCAGAGTCAAAGATGTGGAGTAGAGCGGTACTGTTAGGAATGGCTGGTATCGACCCAGTCTCACTGTGTGTCAGGCATTGTGAACTGCTGTTCTTATTACCTCTCTGTTACAGAGAAGGCAGTGGAGGCAGAGTGAGGTTCACTCCCAGCACCCTCCCCACAAGACTCCAATTTGGGTCTAGTTTTCATCTGCCGACCTCAGTCTGCTTGCTGTTCACTCAGTCATCCGGTGACAAACGCTCACGGGCACCTACAGGAGTGTGTGTGTGTGTACACGTGTGTGTGCAGGGTGGGGATTTTCTCTCCATATCCTTTCAGTCCAGCGGGTGGGGCAAAGGACTGCAGCAAAACGTGAAAAGGATCATTAAAACATTGAGGGATGCAAACAAATTTAGGGGGTTTGAGGAAAGCTCCACATAGGAAGTGACATTTGTACCTGGTCTTCGAGCCTAAGAATTTGAGGGTAGGGAAAGCAGCGGTGTGGGAAAAGGGAGGAGAGAGGATACTTTTGGTCTGAGACCTTGCAAGGGGCTGGCATGGGTGAAGGGATGTGGGGAGCTGGGTGGGGGTGGGGGGAATGGGTGCAGCTGAAGGAGTCCCTGGTGTCACCTGGGTGTCGTTAATACTAATCATAAACTTATAGAGAATAACCCACTTATTATGAAGCACAATAATAATTATGGTGTATGGTCAACACGCCAGTGCAGGAGACGCTACTCAAACACAGCCAGGCCAGGAGGCAGTCGGCTTTCCCCCAGCCAGAGCTGAAAGGCAGCCTCTCTGTGGGGGCACATGTGCTCCCTCCCCCATGTTCCTCTGTGTGGTGGGACTGTTCTGTCTGTGACCCACAGGGAACTATCCCTTGCCAGTGCCATCGACCAGACCCAAAAGGTCTTTGCAGGTGCTGCTAGTACCACTTCACATCCCGTCTCCCTTGCTTGCTTAATTGAAAAGAACCATCGTATTTCAGGTGGCACTGCATCCACTGGAAGAGGACTTTCCCTGGCCTGGCGTGCAGCTAGCTGCTTGTGTGGGGCCACATGTAGAAGTGTCAGCCCAGCTCCATATCCGGGGGGTGGGCAGAGCTATGTGTCTTTGCTCACTTCTTCCCACTGCCCACATGGAGTGCACACACTAGCTGGCTGCAGTGCCAGCAGCCATCTGGACTGTGAAGTCACTTGGAGGATAAAAGCCAGGCCCCAGTGTGGTGGATGGGGAAGTCGGGAGCTCAAGTTTCTAGGGACACTTTGGGGCTGCCCCATCAGTCTGTGCTTCCTGTGCCAGACTCCTTTGATGTGACAGAGACACGAACCTGACCTAAGTTATTGTGACAATTTTCCAGCAATGTATAGCAGATGCTAGACTGGTTCAGGGTGGTGCAGGGTGGGAGGCAGAGGCTGACAGAACCACCAGGACCATATGAAGAGGGAAAGGGGTGGTCTCCCAGGAAAGGGGGCTGTTAGAATGATATTACATCCACTGCCAAGAGCTGTCATGTGCTGGGTGTGAAGGGCCCAGCCTCTGTTATCCACGCCACCTGCATCATCTCACCTGGATACTGGGACAAGGACTCTCTTATGACCAGGGCTGTTCTCAGTTTACAAACAAGGAAATGATGTCTCAGGGATTTATCAAGGCCACTGAGTTGGGAGCTGAGTTCCAATCTTGGCCTGTTTGACTCAGGAACAAACCCTGAAACCACATGTGGACCTTAAGAAGCTGTGTAGATGTGAAAGCTGGAAGGTGGCTGATCAGATATGTGGCTCTGTGTCATCACAAAAGTGAAAGAGGCAGTTCAGAGAAGGCAGTGGAGTGTGGCAGCAGGAGGCAGGAAGGGCAGGCAGACCCTCCAGTGACAGGGGTAGAGGGAGGCAGGCGATGCCTGGGTTTGGGTAGGGTGCCCATGCTGGCCCACACTGCCAACCTGGAAACCTCTTCTCAGGCCCTCAGTCAGGCTGACCCCTGTTAGTATGAGGTTTGTCTTGCAAGGGGCCATTAAGAGCCACTGTAGTTAAGTTCAACAAGCCAGCAGTGGTCATCAGGAAGTTTTTTGATACAGTTATAATGTTTTTAATTATGAGCTTTTCTGGCAGCAAACTCGGATTGCTTGGAGTGTATGTGTTCTTGTGTTTTTGAGGGAATCCTTATAGGCATAGAATAAAATACAAATTAATAAGTGATCCCGCTGTTAAAGGATCACTCAGCTAAGAAGCAAAATGGTCTGTCAGAGAACAGGCTCCATCTGATCTCCTGGCAGTATGCATTAGACCAAAGATTTGCTCAGATCTGAAGGGTGTTGCTTGGTTTTGTTTCAAGCCTAAGAAATTTCCCAGTTACACCCAATCACGCAAAATGATGACAGCTGCCATCTGTCACTGTTTACAATGGAAAGAAACCATTCACAAGTTCTTCCTGTTAGTTCAAAACGGAGAATTTAAACTGCCTTGGCTTTTTATGATAGTTTTGCTTTAGGTTTTTCTCGTTAGCATTTCAAATGTGTAGTCTGTCTTCACCAACGTAGCGACAGCTGATACCAACAACCACCTCAGCGTTTCATTACCGTGTTTGCCAGGACGGAGTCAGCACCCACCTACCTCCTGCTGTAACACCCTTTCCATCTGTAGAATAACAAGAATGTCCTTACATTTACTTAACTCAGAAGTTGGCGGGGCCAGCCCAGGCCTCTGCTAGCTAATTGACATTGCTGTACTTGGTGGAACCTCAAAGCGCTCCAGATCCCATTTCCCTGCTTCTGTTGTTCAAAGAGTGGTTTGTGAGTGCTGCATCCACTCCAAGAGCTCTCTCTAACCCCTGAAGCTGGTCTCCCATGCCCTGCTCCTGGAGGCTGCCCCAGGCCTTCGCCCCGTGACCACAGCCTCCCGGTGGCTAGGCTGGCACACCCTGCTCTGAGCCCATCTAATGAGACCTCTGTGGTGCGGTAAGTGGACCTCTCCTGCCTTCTGGAAACCATCCAACAACTTTACCTACCAAACGTTACTCTTTTTTTTTTTTTTTTTTTTTTGTGGTTTTTGGCTGAGGCTGGGTTCGAACCCATCACCTCCAGCATATGGGACTGGCGCCCTATCCCTTTGAGCCACAGGCGCCACCACAAACGTTACTCTTAACAGGTCCTCATCTCTCCATCTCTGCAGCAGTCATCAGACCCCAGTGTGACCCTCTGGACTCCCTTGTTCCTACCGGTACCTATACAATAAGTGCTGCATATGCAGCTATAAGAATTATCCTCAGAAATTTCAAACCAGAGCATGTCACTCTCCTGTTTAAAATGTTTCAGCGTCTTCTAATTGCACTTGACACAACATCCCTGCCATCTTCTCCAGCCCTAGCTCATCTTCTCTCTCTGCTGCTTATCAAACAGAGAATTCAAAGTTGATATCCATATCTTATCAAAAGAGCCATGCTGGGCTCTTTGGGGCTCCTTTTTGCCTCGAGGGGTTTTAGTATTAGCTGATCCCCTGTCCTAGAATGCTGCTGCCCCGAGCCAGATCATTCAGATTTCTGACTAAATGGCACCTCTCCAGAGTGGCCTTCCTAGATGGCCTGCCCATCTCAAGTACTTCCTTCTTACCCATGCTAATTTTTTTGCGCAGTTCATATCGCTAGCCTGTATTTTTCTCATGTGGGTATCTCTGTCTCATCCCCTAGAATATGAGCTTCATAAGAACAGGGACCTTCTCTTTTTCCTGCTGTGTCCCCAGGACCTGAGTCAGAACTTGGCATCTGTTGTATGTTCATTTAATATTTGTTGAATGGTTGATTTCCCAACTTCCTGTCTTTTGCTCCACGTATTCTGTTATCTTTATTGTGGTCTGCTTCGTTAAGTAATGTTTTATGATCATGTAGCTTATTCAGGGGCACTGAGTTTTCAAACAATGATGCGTATTTAGTGTGTGATTCATTCATATACAATTCTAGACTTTTTGACTGTGGCCTGTGACTCAAATACTGTAATGGTGGAAAAACTTTCAAATAACCACATAATATCTGGCTTTTACCAGCTCAATGGCATATTTGAAAAATAATCAGTACTTAGAAGCAGTGCTTATTCTAGTCTAGGTACTTAATGGATATCAACTTTGAATTCTCATGTAACTGTGAGTATGGAAGTCTTATTGCCCCTATTTTGCAAATGGGCTGAGGGTTTAATGCTCTAACGCTGTGTAGCAAATTACCACAAACTGAGTGGCTTACAAGCCCCATTTATTAGTTCACAGTTCTGTTGATTAGAGGTCCGGAAATATTTCTCCAGGTTCTCTGCTAAGGGTTTGCTAGCCAAAATCAAGATGTCAGAAGCTCTGGGTTTGTGTCTTAAAACTTTTGGGGGAAAATTCACTTGCAAGCTCATTTGGGTTGCTGGGAGGATCCAGTTTCTTGTTGCTGAAGATCTGAAGGGCCCATTTCATTGCTGGGTGTCAGCTGAAGGTTGCTGTCAGCACTTACAGATTCCCTGAATCCCTGAGCACATGACTCCTTCCTGATTGAGTTTCTGACTTCTTCTTGCAGCCAGAGAAAACTCTCTGCTTTTAGAGGGCTCAACCTGACTGGGTCAGGACCACCTTTCTGTTCTCCTGATTTTATGGTCAATTGACTTTGACTTTATTCCTCATGCAAAAATCCCCTCACAACAGTACCTAGATTAGTATTTGACTGAATAACCAGGGACAGGATTCTTAAGTGAGCATCTTTAGAATTCTACCCACTGCACTGAGGTTTAGGGAAGTTAGGTAATTTGCCCAAGGTCACACAACAAGCACTGGGGGCCAAGATTTAAATCAGAATCTGTGACCTTACATGATACTCCAGAATGTGATGAGAATTCAGTGCAGCTGGGGAAAACCCTGCTGGGCAGATTTTCTAGTCATCTGATGTAGCCATGCAGGTGAGACGTGTTGGGCTGCTTCGTTCTTGAGAACCAGATCTCTGTGAAGCCTCACCCACCTGCTGCCACCACCTTCAGATGTAACTGTAGGCAGACAGGACTGAGAAAGTCAAGACTCTGCTTTTAAATGTATAAGACCCTTGGATGCTTCATGTCCCACCCATCAGCAGCAGCATTTCCAGGTCTACACTGCCCACAGAGCTCAGTTGCCCCTCAAATCCTTTCATCTTTGGCAAGAGTCAGATCAATATGACTCACATGAATGAAAAAAATCGTTGTGCAAAGGATAATTAGGCCCAAATCTGTGCTCACAAATGACTTCTAGATTGCCTCATCTTTTCTTTTCTTTTCTTTCCCTTCCCTTCCCCTTCCTTCCTTCCTTCCTTCCTTCCTTCCTTCTTTCCTTGACTAGAGAGTGATAGAGATCACTTAACAGCACTAATGTCATCAGTTTAAGTCTAAAATGATATGCTTTTGAGGGGGAGGGGTAAAAACTGAGGGGCTAGAGTTGACTTTGATCTCAGATCCAGCCTCCCCCCACATCCCTCTCCAGCCCTATGGGCTGAAGCAGATCTTGTTTTCAAGAAATGAATCTGAGAGATGGAAATGTGACTTATTTGGGTTGGTGTTTCCAAGAGATCTGTGCCTGGATCATTCAAAGAAAGACAGTGACTTCTCTGTACCCGCCTAAATGTTGTCCCTAGGAAGTCCCTATGCTTCCTGTGACCTGGGCCAGCAGTTAGAGCTCCAGCTCCCTGTGGCCGAGGTCCCTGGCAGCAGCTAGAAATGGCCCCCTGCGTTGCCTTGGAATGTTATTTCTCAGAGAACCTGAAAGGTTGCTGGTGCTTGCCATCAGCCAGGGCCTTCTCCATTGTGAGTTTCCTTTATATTTTAGTACACGTGAGGAATAAATGTAAACTTGCAATTTTGATTCCTTTTGCACTTGTTATTTCCTAATAAATCAGCTGTCACCTTGCCCCCAGCACAACTTGATGGAGACTAAAATTTAAAGCTAGAGTCTATATTTGAGGCATCTGGCCTGGGAATCACATGCCAACCTCCCTGGACACCTAAGGAGTCCAAACTTTCAGACAGGCTCTGTGCATAAACTGTTATACTTAACTGTCAATCTGAATAACAGAGGGGGGGTCTCTAAAAGAAAATGTAAACTGTGTGTGTGTTCAGAGGGGTAAAGGAAGACAAAGGTTTTTAAAGGAAAAACAAGGAGGATTACACTCATATAATTGTTTTGATAATTCTCCTTGGCTACAAGGATCAATAACAAGGGAGACACCAGTCCAAGGTTGGGCAGGCAGTTTCTGGGCAGATGTCCTTGCAGAAGCATTTTTTGTGTGATGTCGTGATGGCTTTTGTAGAATATTTTGCAATAGTTTTTGTTACCAGATCTTCTTTCAAGATCTTCTTGAAAGGAATCTACTTGTCAGGTTTTTTCCCCTCTGACACAAGTGACCATTTAATTCTGATAACTTTCATGTTTTTATTGCTCTTTCTGGAGAGGAATCGATAGCTTTCACCAGATTCTCAAAGGGGTCTTTATGCAACTAATCTAGCCCTTTTCAAGTGCAGAAATAAACTCTTCCTTGAGGATCCCAAACAGGTGATGAGTTTAATTTCTGTATGAAATACTCAAGGGACAAGGAGAGTTGGGAGTTTTGGTGATTAATGGATGTAGTGGCCTCCTGGCACTGACTTCCTGTGGATTCAGAGAGCTGATTTAGGCATTTGGGTCTAAAATTTGCTTTCACTGACGACATACTGGTAGCTTGAATTTGGCAATAGACGGAGAGTTTACATCAGAGAAATGGACATATACTACAAATCAGTGTTTATTTTATTCATCTATATTTGGAGAACTGGTTGTCAAACATTTGCCCCACACCCTTGGGTGGATGTGACAGATGGGAGGGAGTGAAAAATAGGAGATCCCAGGGTTTCCAGCCTCCTTGGCTGAGAGTGTGGAGGCACCAAGGGGGGACCCTCACTGTCAGCCCAGGAGAATGTGCTCTGTAGTCTGGGAGATAAAGTCTGATTGAAAGAGAAGGGAGGATATCTTAGCTAAGAACCTTGGTGCACAGTCCAAGGGCAGAGGTAGAGGGGAGGAGACAAAAGGGTTAGTCAGGGGCAGAAGGATAAGCAGAACACTGGGGGCATCACAGCAAAATGTCAGGCTCATTGAGACTAATAGGGTGGGACATCATGTCTGGGTAGCGATATATAAAATAACACCTAAAGGAGATGTTTAATTTGGGCCTTATGAAGACAATAAAAGACTTAATGAGGATGACTTAAACCACACTCTGTAATGAAGATAATGTTACTTCATATATGGAGACACTAAACTATAAAGACTACACATAAAGACCTAAACAAATGAAGAGATATACCATGTTCATAGAAGGGAAGACTCAATATATTAAAGAGGTCATTTCTCCCCACATTGATCTGTAGGTTTACTAAATTTTTTTCAAAATTTGAGGAGGAATTTTTTTGCAGCTACAGATGCATTGATACAAAATTAATATAGAAAAAAGTAATAGCTAAAACAATTTTTAAAAAGAAGAATAAAGTTGAAGGACTGATACTACCTGATTTTAAAGACTTAACATAAGGCTATAGTAATAAAAATGTGCAGTCTTGGGAAAAAGTAGACAGGTAGATCAATGGAACAGGATAGTCTTTTCAATACATGGTATTGTTATTGGACATGCATAGCCAACAAAACCCTCAATCTAAACCTCACATATTATAAAAAACATTAACTAAAAATTGATAATAGATTTAAATATAAAATGTAAAACTAACTTTTAGAAGAAAACAGGAGCAAAAAAACATCTTTATTAGGGGAAGGCAAATCAAATAAGAATTTGATCTAAATTCTTAGATCAAAAGCATAATCCATCAAAGAAAGAAATCAGTCAACTAAACTTAATCAAAACAAAGATTTTTTTTACTTTGCAAAAGATATTGCCAAAGGGGATGAAAAGGCCAGGAAAAGACTGGGAGAAAATATTTGCAAGTCATATATCTGATTTTAAAAGTTGTATCCAGAAGGTATAAAGGCAGCTCTAAACTCAACAGGACAAAATAGAGAAAAAATAATTAAGAAGAGGATGAAAGATTTGAACAGACCCTTCACCAAGTAAGATACACAGATGGCAAATGAGCACATGAAAAGATGCTCAGCCTTGTTTGTCATTAGGGAAATGCAAGCTCAAGCCCCGAGGAGATACCATGACAAACCCATTAGAATAGCTAAACTAAAAGTGCTCACAACGGTAGCCGGGCAGGGATGACGAGCAACCAGCCTCACGTGGGTACATCCCTGGTGGAAATGCAAAATGGGTGGTGTGGTCACTCTGGAAGAAGTGGAAGTTTCTTGTAAGGTAAACATACAATGACTGTATGACCCAGCAATAAACTCTATTTATCGTAGATGAAAGAAACACTTGCACCTGTGAAAACCTGTACACAAACATTCACAGCACAGCCAATGTGGGAAACAATCCAAACTTTCCTCCACAGGTCAGTGGGCAAACAACAAACAATATACCCTGTACCAATGGGGATAATTGTATGGTACAATAGTTCTCAGCAAGAAAAATATTAATAAAATCCCATCTCCTCACTAAAAAGACTCTAATTGTACCTGTAATGTTGTAAGGTTTCTAGCAGACAATCTTTGTGTAGTATTTGTATTGAATTTTTTATTTTATTTATTTATTTATTTTTAAAATATTAAATCATAGCTGTGTACATTAGTGCGATCATGGGGCACCACACACTGGTTTTATAGACCATTTGACATATTTTCATCACACTGGTTAACATAGCCTTCCTGGCATTTTCTTAGTTATTGTGTTAAGACATTTATATTCTACATTTACTAAGTTTCACATGTATCCTTGTAAGATGCACCGCAGGTGTGATCCCACCAATCACCCTCCCTCTGCCCATCCTCCCTCCTCCCTCCCCTCCCTCTCCCCATTCCCCATATTCTTAGGTTATAACTGGATTATAGCTTTCATGTGAAAGCCATAAATTAGTTTCATAGTAGGTTGAGTACATTGGATACTTTTTCTTCCATTCTTGGGATACTTTACTAAGAAGAATATGTTCCAGCTCCATCCATGTAAACATGAAAGAGGTAAAGTCTCCATCTTTCTTTAAGGCTGCATAATATTCCCTGGTGTACATATACCACAATTTATTAATCCATTTGTGGATCGTTGGGCACTTGGGCTTTTTCCATTACTTAGCAATTGTGAATTGGGCTGCAATAAACATTCTGGTACAAATATCTTTGTTATAATGTGATTTTTGGTCTTCTGGGTATATACCTAGTACAGGTATTATAGGATTGAATGGCAGGTCTATTTTTAGATCTCTAAGTGTTCTCCAAACATCTTTCCAAAAAGAATGTATTAATTTGCATTCCCACCAGCAGTGTAGAAGTGTTCCCTTTTCTCCACATCCACACCAACATCTCTGGTCTTGGGATTTTGTGATATGGGCTAATCTTACTGGAGTTAGATGATATCTCAAAGTAGTTTTGATTTGCATTTCTCTGAAGATTAAGGATGATGAACATTTTTTCATATGTCTGTAGGCCATGCACCTGTCTTCAGAGAAGTTCCTCTTCAAGTCCCTTGCCCAGTGTGCGATGGGATCACTTGTTCTTTTCTTGCTTATACGTTTGAGTTCTCTGTGGATTCTGGTTATTAAACCTTTGTCAGAGACATAACCTGCAAATATCTTCTCCCATTCTGAGGGCTGTCTGCTTGCTTTACTTACTGTGTTCTTGGCTCTGCAGAAGCTTTTTGATCAGGTCCCAGTAGTGTATTTCTGAAGCTGCTTCAATTGCCCAGGGGGTCCTTGTCATAAAATACTCGCCCAGACCGATTTCTTCAAGGGTTTTCCCTGCACTCTCTTCTAGTATTTTTATAGTTTCATGTCTTAAGTTTAAATCTTTAATCCAGTGAGAGTCTATCTTAGTTAATGGTGAAAAGTGTGGGTCCAGTTTCAGTCTTCTACAGGTTGCCAGCCCGTTCACCCAGTACCATTTGTTAAATAGGGAATCTTTTCCCCACTGAAAGTTTTTAATTGGCTTGTCAAAGATCAAATAACAGTAAGTAGCTGGGTTCATCTCTTGGTTCTCTATTCTGTTCCAGACATCTACTTCTCTGTTTTTGTGCCAGAACCATGCTGTTTTGATCACGATCGATTTATAGTATAGTCTGAGGTCTGGTAGCATGATTCCTCCTGCTTTGTTTTTATTTCTGAGTAATGTCTTGGCTATTTGAGATTTTTTCTGATTCCGTATAAAATGAAGTATTTTTTCAAGGTCTTTAAAGTATGACAGTGGAACTTTAATAGGGATTGCGTTAAAATTGTATATTGCTTTGGGTAATATGGACATTTTGACAATGTTGATTTTTCCCAGCCATGAGCATGGTATGTTTTCCCATTTGTTAACATTTTCAGCTATTTCTTTTCTTAGAGTTTCATAGTTCTCTTTATAGAGATCTTTCACGTCCTTTGTTAGATAAACTCCCAAATATGTCATCTTCTTTGGCACTACTGTGAATGGAATGGAGTCCGTAACTGTTTTTTCAGCATGACTATTGTTGGTATATATAAAGACTACCGATTTAAGAATGTTGATTTTGTAATCTGAGATGCTGCTGTATTCCTTGATCACTTCTAAGAGTTTTGTAGTAGAATCCCTAGTGTTTTCCAGGTATACAATCATATCATTTGCAAAGAGTGAAAGTTTGATCTCTTCTGACCCTATATGGATACCCTTGATCGCCTTTTCTTCCCTAATTGCGATGGCTAAAACTTCCATTACAATGTTAAAGAGCAGTGGAGACAATGGGCAGCCTTGTCTGGTTCTTGTATTGAATTTTTTAAATTGCTGCTACTCTTGTTATAAATTACGAAACCCCCTATGTGTGGGTCCCTCCCTGGCATGCCATTGACCCTCAGCAGGTCCAACCCCTCTGTTCTGCTCCACCAAACCTTGTTCTTTCCTGCACCATCCATTTTTCCTTTTCTACTATGTCATTTCTATTGTTAAATATACAGAGAGGCTATTGTCTCCCATCTTAACAATAAAAGAAATCTCTCTCGACCTGGTTTTCCCCTCCAGCTGTAGCTCCACTTCCAGAAAGCCGTGTCTGTTCTTCTTGTCTTCAGTTTCTCTCCTGGCTCCCTTCAGACATTCCCCCCCTTCCCCCTCAGTGAAGACCTCCCCTTGCCAAATCCACCCCTGCTCCTCTATCTTCACTCACACGGCCCGTCAGCAGGGATTGTGCTGGGAAGCCTCCTTCCCCTCCTCCTAGCACCTCCTTCACTTGCCTTCCAAGGTGCTCCACTCTCTGGGCACATCTGCAAAATTTAGGAGAAGACGTCATGAGTTAGGAGGATGTGTGTGTAAAGATACTTGAAAAGTCATTTGTGGGAATGGGCAATGGCCTGGTGGTTAGGTATGTGGGCTCTGCTACCATGTGGCCTGGGCTCACATCTGGGCTCTGCAACCTTGGGCAGGCTCCTAGACCTCTCTGGGCCTCAATTTCTTTGCTAAGAAGTGGGCAGGATATCCCTACCCTATGGCATATAAGTGTTCACGAGAATTCTGTGACATGCCAGAAAGCACTGTCTTCAGATTGTACACAGTCTTCAGAGGGAAACTTTTTTTGTTTACTTAATTCAATGAAACCTACATTTTAACAGTGCTGTTTTCTTTGGGAAAAGAACATGGTGAATGTTTATGAAGCATTTTCAAAGTAGTAATGTTTAAGATGTCATCATTGTTTTCTTTCTGTTGGAATATACAGAGCCAGCTCAAAGAGAATCTACTCCAGAAAACTCTAGAGTAGCACTGGGGGGCGTGCTTATCTGGCTAAATGAATTATTTATTATTAATATATTGAGAATGGACTCCTCTTCTCACACGAAAATCCTTTCCCCACACTTTCTGGCCCAAATAAGAAAGCAAATCAGGAATTAAGATTTAGCATTTATGGGATTATCTAATGCAACACTTTATAGGAAGAATACAGTTCCACTGACCCTCTATGGTGACAGTTCAAATTGCTGCTTTGAGAAGAGCCCCCGGCTATGTCTAAGGCCCTGACTCTGAAGGTTCCAGAACACTCCTGTAACAATGTTATAGCCTTGTTGTGGAAGAAAGTTGAGTCCCGGAGTGGACGCTACGTTTTGTTTATATTCCAGCAGGAGGGCGTAGCCCCACTGAAAGCCTATTTCCAATTTCTTTCTCTCAAGCCTGGTGGATTTTTTAAAAATATTAATTATTTTTTCAGTTCTCCCAGGGATGAATGGGTTGACTTAATGAAAGTCTTCATAAAGAAGGTAAAGGCTGGCTTTCTACATACAGGACAAATGTAACAACCCATAGCCCCTGCAGAGTTCCTAGTCAATTTGTTCTTCTCCTGGGGCCGCCACTGCCCCGTGGCCTAAAGACAAGCCCTTGTTGGTGCCCTGAGATGTGCTGAAGCCATCCCCCTAAAGAAAATAAACATCAATGAATTGCATAACAAAAATATCCCTGAATTCCAAAAAAACGGCAGGCTTTGCACTCTCCTGGAAAAAAAGTGACCAACAAAATGGCAAGGCATAAGAATATTTGGCTGAGTGAGCAATATGCTACAACTTTCACAGGGAACTCAAAGTCAAACTATTGCCTGGTGGAAAACACCCTGATTTTCCTGATGAAGGATCTGAGGTGCAGAATGGTAAACAAGTATTTTTTTTTTTCCCTTAAGACAATCCAGCTGTTCATGGAGACTGGGTGTCCTGACCCCTCTAGGGCAAAGTCTATATCATAGAGATGTGTCTCTGCCCTGCCTGGGTTTTCTGTTCTCCTCCCAAATGTGATTTCCTTAATTTGTTGTATAACCGTTAGGGGTAATCAGGTCATGGCCTGCAGAGCATCAGGTACTAAGTCACAGAAGGGTTGAAGGGCAGCAATGTTCATTCATGACCTTGCATACACGTGTCACCCTCCAGAAACCGTGAGTTGGCCAAATGCAATCACAGCAGCACTTTGTGGCTTCCCAAGAGGCCACTGAGAATCACATGGCTTCTGCTCTCTCCCAGGGCCTCTCATGATTTAAAAATGCTGGAAGCTGTGGAAGGCTGCCCCACCCTCTGCATCATTCAAAAGAAAACCGAGAGGCAGACGCTGCTTGTACTTCTCGCATATAAACATTCATCAACGATTTTTAAAAGTTAGATTGATCTACCTTCCTTTAATTTCTTTGGGCTTTACTCATCGAATCTAGTGTATTCTTGAAGTCTGGAAGACGGATGGAAAAGATATAAGCCACTTACTCCTACGAAGAGGGCCCAAACCCACCTGACAAACAGCTTTGAACAGATGCTGATTTTAGATCTTGTGAATTTTTCTATCAGAGAAACGATGCAGAAAAGAACATGCAGAAAAATAGATATTGTAGGGGCAATACACACCCAAATGCTTTCATGAATAAGACAATCTCTTCTTCTCCCTTCCCTGAACTGCCTTGAGGAGAGCAAGAATTTCATCCATGAGCCTTGTAATACGTTGCAAAATTTCAGTGTCTATTTGAAATTCAAATGTACACAAGAGTTACACATTTTATTTTCCAGTTGTTCTCAGGATTTCTAAATAAGGCATTTCCCCTGTGTAGGCAATGTCTGGGTCCCATAATGGGGACAGTGTTTGGGTATCCCTCCCGGGGTCAGGAAGGCTGTTCTTCCAGGAAGGGCTGCAGGGACCCTGGGAACTGGACCAGCCCCGCTCACAAGTATGAAGAGAATGTCGGGAGAGGAAGTGGTGGCTATGAGTCAGCATGAGTAATCTCGTTCCAGTGAGAATGAAGGCTGAGGTGTGCGCCTTTTTTTTTTCTGTCTTAATCGTGTGGACATCATTGGGAATGGAGAGAAATTAGTGACTGGCTGGTCGCTGCTTTTTTTAAGTTTCAAACCGGCATTCCAGGCAAGCTGTGCCCGGGCCAATGCATGTCTTCAGATCTTCATGGCCAGTTCCTGGGAAGGTGGTGCCACTGGCTTCTCCCTGGTAAGTATGTGTCTATCATTTTTATGATCGTTTCTGCAGCTGACCTTGGACTTTGAGCTGTGGGCAAGGGTGTTGAGTCCTGGAGTGGACATTGCATTTTGTTCAGACTTTGAAGAGCTGTAATTTTGCAAAAGTGGCTCCCTCTGCCTCCCGCCCCCACGGTTACTACACTTTGGCTTGTCTGCTGGGAGGAGTTTCTTAGGGGTTAATCGTGAGGACGCAGGTGCTGCTTGTTACATTATGTGCTCTTAGAAGAGGTAGCAGTGCTGCTGGACTGGAAAATAGGCTGCTGGAGATGGCTCTTGAGAAGCCAAAGTGAAATTCAGAGATGGAAGTGGGTATACTTGTGCCGCCCCAGGGGTGCTGAGGTTGGGTTGGCTTCCTCTTCTAGGGGGTGGAGGAAAGCAGCCCCTGGGCCATTTTTGGAGCTTGCGGTCGGAGCTGCCTGGTCTGAACTGCCCGGTTTCAGTGCAAGAAATTGGAGAGAGAGGCAGAATGTTGGCTCCCTTCTCTGAAAGCACATGAATGATTCCAGGGGCTTATTTTATGTTCTTTCCTTTTCCTTAATGCTGAAAGTCACAAACCATGGGAGAATCAAAAAGAAAATAAAACTACTGGGGACTTGGGCTGGGGGGCTGGGGAGGGGTTGAGGGTGGGGTCATGGAGTCCTTGAGGCCTGACTTTGATCTTGATAGGTATTTCTCGAGCTGTTACTATTCTGATGAAGTTCAGTTTTACTGTCAAGTAAAATACAGGAAACATTTTTTTAAATGTCGTTCTAGTTACTGTAAATGAAACGGTTAAAATTACATAAATACCTTATGATAAACATTTTTCGAATTTGCTTAAGAAGCAGCACATGAGCAGGCAGGGCATGACAGTGAGCTTTTTCAGTGCAGTCATTTGAGTGTGTGGGCTTCCTGGGTTAATAATGAGTCAGCACCCGATTTCTAAAATTGGAGAGTCGAAGAGAACTTCAGTCTCCCCCCAGCACAGCTCGGTGGCTGATCAGCCCCCTAGAAAGGTTTGGTGTTTGAACTTTAAGACTTTGGATGTCTCCCCTGGGTAGGTGACTGACTCCAACCTTAGTCTCAACTCCTCCAGGTGGCGGCTGGGAGTTCCCTGCACTAAGGGGTCTGTTTCCAGGTCAGGAGCAATGTGATCGGCTTTCATCCTTTGGCTGGTGATGATTTTTAAGGTCTGCCTTCAGGGAATAGACTGAGCACTTAGTTTGCTAAATGAACAATCCAGTATTTCTTAAAGGCCATGGTGGCCAAGGGCTGAAGCTGCATCTGGTGTCCCGTGACGTTCGTTCCGCTTACATATCACCCTGGTTGGGGGATTGGGCAGGAGCGGTTGTGGCATGAACTTCAAAGTTGGCATTCTGCATGTGACGCATAGCGTGGGAAGATTTAGTCAGGTTAAAATGAGAGAGCAAGATTCCAAGAAGAAAAGCTCCCCAGAACCTTACTCTTCTTGTAAATAAAATGAGAGATGTGTTAATAAAAGTTTTAAGGAAGGGGGGTGGTTCGATAGAGGGAGGGTTAATGGTGGGACCACACCTATGGAGCATATTGTAAGGGTACAAATCAAATCTATGAAGTATAGAACACAAATGTCTTAACATTGTGATTAAGTAAATGAGGTGAAAGCTATGTTAATTAGTAGGATGTAAGCATTCCACTTTGTACAAATAATCAACACATTGAATCCCACAAAGGCATAAATGTATTCATGATCTATGTATATATGACTTAATAAAAAAATAAATAAATAAAAGAAAAGTTTTAAACAATGAAATAGCAAGGGTGCAGACCAGCAGCTCAAAGGCCTGGAGCAGCTGCTTAGAATCCATCCCCCATCCAACCCTGTTTGGTCTGTTCAGGGTTGTTTTTTTGTGTTTAGATAACTGTGGGTGGGGTTCACATTCTCTGTATCACAGGCTCTGACACACCCTGATGCCACAAAGTTTGGATAGCACGATTAGAGGGGAGGCTTAGCAGCCAGGCTGCCCCAAGTCCTACTGCTTGGCCTGTGGAAACACCACCTGCCTCAGGACTCAGTGAATTAGCACCTGCCCCGTGCACCAGCCTGAATGTAGAAGGGACTTGGTCAATATTAGTGCTGTTGGGTTCTCTTATGTACCTTGGCCTCTGAAGGGCTTTGCAGCTTTAAGTTAGCTCTATGGCTTTCTCAAGAAAGATCCTGTGCTTCCAATGTAGGCCGCAGTTGTTCCGAGGCTGAGAATCACAGTGTTAAGACAGAAGCCAGGCATTTCTAAGGTGGGAAACTACTCCTATTGGTCTCTCTCTCTGAGTAGTTTCCTTAAGAGCTCAGAGAAATGCCATCTTGTGGAGACAAGAGCCTGCTGAGGGCGCGTTGCCTTAGATGGTGCATTAGGAGTTGGGGGCACTAACTGTCTCGCCCCCTTTCAGAGAAGGCACGGTTGTGGGTCTGTGCTTGTCACCCAGCCCCAGGTCTTTTCATCGCCTTGTGAGTGCTGTTGGGAAATGGTTGGGGATGGCCGATTTCTATCCTAGACGTTGATTGAGTTCTTCATGTAGACTCGGTAGTTGTCTGCACGCTGGGAGTTGAGTTACTTCTTACCCAGGAGAAACAAGACTGGGGTGCACTGATATTTTTGCTTGTGTAATAGGGAGAAAGATTCATTGAAAAGGTCAGAAATAAGGCCATGTGCATATCTGGAAATACGGCAGTGATTAACCTGTGATTTGCTGCCTTGTCATGTCTTCCAACACCAGAAAGAGCCGCCTCTGAGTGGGGATACAGCAGTGGGTAAGGAGGGAAGCCATCTATGGTAGAAACTGAGCATGTAGTTTAAAAGGACATCTCCTGCAGACAGACAATGCTGACAGGTTGTGGACATTTGAAAGTCAGCCTGTTGTCATTGTCCCCTTGGCCTAGGAACTGGCCCATAGCTTGCTAGCCCTGCTCTCGGTACCTTCTGCCCAGAGATTTCCACAGTACCTGACTGGCCATCCCCACCACCAGTTGCCGTGTGGTGAGCTCACTCCTGTGTTGGCAAGTTATTTAACTTCTTGGTGTCCCACCTTCCTCGCTGTGAAGTCAGGATAAGAATAGCACCAGTCTTGTGAGTTCTTATGAAAGTTTGTGATTAGTACACAAGTTATGAGGAGACACGTTAACTATTAAGAACATGTTCATTTATTCAGAAATACACATATAACCAGACACCTTGGTATCTCTACCTGGGTCTCTCGGCCCTGAGGCACCCATACAAAGCTGATTCTCATGCCCCCAAAGTGAGACCCCTCTTGTGTGGTCAGTTACAGGCATGTCTGCATTCATAGGAAATGTATCTATTAGGTAAATGGGAGAACCTCCTGGGTTCTCTCCAGGAAAACTTGGGGTTCTAGATTGTCATCAGCATTGTCCTCAACGTCATCATAACTGGAACATCTCTGGTTTCATGATATGGTAGTAACTTTACATACACACACACACTCGCACCCACCCTGTAAGGAAAGGTGGGAGGGTGACAGGTTACTCAACTCACTTCAGCCCCCAGGATTCCTTAGCAATCCTGGCATAGCTCCAAAGACTGCATCAGTGACGGGTGAGTCCCTTGTACCACTCAGGAGAGGAGAATCAGGAAAAGCAGGGATTCAGGAGGGTTTTGTGTATAATCCAACCTGTCTAAGGGCATGGGCCAGAAGACGCAGGACTGCTGGTCTCAGACCTGCCCCGGAGTGGAAGCAGCTGGATTCTGCATGCACGCTTCCTGTCCACAGCCAGCTACAGGCAGCTCCTAGTCATCTAGATTCTGTTGTTTAAAAATCATCACAGAATATGGAGATGACTCATAGTGAAAAAAAATTGAATAAGATATGCTTAAAACTTAAACCAAGGTGAGCATAACATGGCCTTTACTTGCCAATTCTAAAGATAATTTAAGACCATATGAAACCCCAGGGAAAAGATTCTTGTACCCATTCTTCTAGGTCCAAAAGAAGGAAAATCCTGTCCTTTTGATCATTCTGCCTTCTCATGGAATGTTTTATATGTATCTGTTCTGAGTGTTTAGGCTTTGAATGTGAGAACTGTCTGCACTCTGCTTTTCATTTGCAGATGGTACTCATCTGGGGGAATTTTTCCTGTAACTGTCCCTCACATCACAGTCCAGAAGACTCTTCTACCCACGTTGCTGTGGCCTGGGCAGTGATGTGCTTGACCCAGCACTGCAGGGCAGGGATTGTGCTCCCTATAGATTCTAGAGGGTTCTGGTTGGATTGCAGAGCTCAGGCAAGGAAAAGCCAACAGCAGATCAGAAGGAAGCTGGGCCCCCAGGAAGGGGGAGTGGGCAGGATGCTTGGCTGGTCTCAGAAGATTCCTTCTGATTAAAAAAATAGATGTTATTGCATTTTGTGTGATCAGAACAGCTAAGGGTGCTGGCAGATCTTATCCACTGTGGTTTTCCTGCTCATCTTTTGCTTTCAGGATTGATGCCCTACAGGCGAGGGTTTCTGCTACAGGGGCTTTTAGCCCTTCTCACCATCCTGTCATTTTTCAAATTTAAAAATCTTGGAATTTTTAAGGATGGCAGAAAATATATATCTTAGCTATTTTCACTAGATAAATCATGACAGAGTATAAGAGGGATGCATGAGCTTCTATCAATTCAGCTAGATTTGAAGGAAAATTTATAAAAATAAATTTATAAATAGCAGTGGCCCCAAACAGTTCAACTTATTTTCTCTTATCCAGAAATACAGTTCTCTTCCCCTATCTGTCCTGTTCTCATACAGGAAGCAAGTTGTCCAGGGCCAGAGGTAATAAGCAGCCAGTTCATCTATCTGCCTACTCTGCAATCTTTGGCACTGGCTTCCTTCTTCCAAGTTGTTTTATGTCTTCAAGAAGGCTGCTGAAGCTCCAGCCATTACCTCTGCATTCTAGTTAGGAGGAAGGAGGGAAGTGGGGGAGGGAAAAAAGATTAAGCCTCCTAGAGATCAGGCTCCTTGACAGACTTTTTCTAGAATTCCCAGCAAACCCTTTCAGCCAACATCTTTCCCTGGCCACCCTACCATAAAGGAGCTGGAAGAGGAAGATGGAGGAGCGAGGCAAGGCCCTGATACGATGTACAGCAAGGAAAGCACAGGAAGGGGCTTATGTCCAAGGTGGAATAGCAGCAAACACCCTCCCCACTAATCCCATCACCTCCTCAGGAGTCCTTTTCGGCTTGATTGTGTCAGGAGATAACAGGAGAATGTGACAGTTTCATTTTCTCTGGTTTTTGATCAGGTTTTACTGTGTGAATAGACTTCATGTCCTTGGAGCTGAACTGTTTCTAAAAATTTTATGCAAAGAACCACTTTGCTCTTTGCTGGAAGGTATTCTAGATTTTGTAGCCATGTCTGGACAATTTCCTTACTGCACCCTTGGGACTGGAAAGGAATGATCCTGACTCTGGAAAAATTGGCTGAGAAATAAGGGGTGAGTCAAGAACCCAGACATAGTTGAGATTCCTGGTGTGTCCTCCCCTGGGAGGGAAGGGGAGGGAACTTATGACAGCCCTACATAACTGGGTGTATTATCTGTTTCACCAGAAAGACAAAATTAGGAAGGATCTTATCTGCCAGTATACCCCCACCCCTGGGGCCTAAGAGCTAGGCTGTTGGTTCAAACAGTGCTCCCCTGTTTACCAGCAGTGTGACCTTGGACATTGCCTTAACTCCTATATCCCGAGTTCCTCATCTGAGCAAAGTGGATGATAACGGTAGAATCCGCCACATGTAGTTATTCGGGGACTGAGTGAGGTCACATGTCCAAAGGATCCAGAGCAGTCCCTGGCCCCACGTAACTCAATTAACAGAACAGTGTTTGGATTGGCACCATTATTTTATTGGGTAAGTGATCAATACTAGCTAAATGCATGAATGAAAAGAAATCCTATTTGATCATAATAGAAAAATCACACAAGTGATTTCTGTCCTTTTGAATATCCTCTTATAAATTGTTCAAAGTCCTTAAAGACACAATTTCTCTGGTACCCTTTTTGAGTCTTCTGATGAGAGCAATGTGGTTATTTCACAAAATAGACCCAGGACACAGAGGAGCTAAGTGGTTTTTGTTTGTTTGTTTGTTTTGTCCTCAGGCCTACTCACAGTACAAAGAATGCTATAAAATATGAATTTAGTTGTCTTCGGAATTTTGTGGGAGAGATCTCTAGCTATCTACTCTCTTCTGCTTCCTGTGTTTTCAACAACAACCCCTGTGTTGTCAAGGGCAGAAATATGCTCCATTAAGAAGTAGTATTTCCTTGGCTTCTTGACAGATAGGGTAGTCAATGAAAGCTATAGGCTGAAGGAGTTAGCTGGGGATTCTAGGAAAGCTCTCTATGGCAGCCTGACATTTAACAGGCTTAACCTTATATCCTCCTCTCAATTCTTTCCTTCTTTTTTTCTGGAATGCAGACGTGATGGCTGGAGCACCAGCAGAGATGCAATCGTCCATCCATTTAGTTATTCACTCATTGTTCAGCAAATGTTTACTGGGACCCGTGGGGCAGGTGATGAGCAGATGTGGAGTGAGCAGAGCTGGCGGGGGTGGGGACCAAGAGGCCTGTTGTATGTGGGTGGTCTGAAGGCCACCCCTGATGAGAACACATTTGGGCAGAAATACAGAGGAGTGAGGTTTGTATATTTGTGTGTCAGTTTGTTTTTCCTGCATGGCCATGGCACATAGTATGGGGACATGAAGAGGGAACCAGTGAGATTCTGGGAAGTCGGTAGCTGGCATGATGTCTGACCGGGAGTCAGAACCCCTGGGCTGATTCCTGGCTGCTTCTTGCCGGTTGTGCGGCCATGAGGGAGTCTTCGGTCCTCTTCGACCCTCTGTAAGATGTGGGCAAAGTGACCCTCAGTGGCAGATATTTAGCAATCCAGCTTAGAGTCATTGTCATTACCTACACACTCCTTACTTTGAATCACGATTTCTGAGTGTGAAGGGCACTTCCCACTCTAGTAGCCCCCGCTCCGCTCTGAGCCCCCACGGGGGCTATCTGATCTGTACACACGCACCCCTCTCTGTCCAGAGATAGCCTAGCCTGTGGCTGCAAGTGTCCATGGAGAAGATGGTCCTGTGTTCTGGCGTGTCCACCTTTTGGACCTCACTCTGTTCTCTGAAGCTACTTATTCATAGCCATGAATGATGGCTGTAAATTGACATGTTCACGAACGTTCACCCAGCAGGTATTCTGTCCCAGAAACTGCTGAATGAAAGTACGAGCCCCGCTTCTTCCATGCCAGAGCCTTCCAGCTCACGGATGTGACCACTTGTGTCCAAGCGTTTTTCTCTTCTCATGGTTCCTGGGAAGATTTTATGCACCCAGGTGTTCAGCTTCTCATGGGTCTGTGCCGTCCTGTGTACTCAACAGCTTTGCAATGTCCCTCTTCAGGTGAGTGCAGTGACCTCCCTTGTCCTGGATAAAGGCTGAGGCTTTCTGGCAAGTCACACCCATCTGTTGGCCCCGCACTGCGCTGGCAGCCAGTGCCTGGATGTGGGGACATGCTACAAAGCCACATCTCCCTCATTCTGCATCTGAGGTGGTGACTTTTGGTTTGTGTTTGATATTTTTAACCGAAGTAGAACTTTACATTATCCTTAGTACATTCTTTCAGCTTTGGCCCACATATTCTCTAACATGACATAGGAAGTGTATGTCACCTACAAGTTAGAGTGGCAGCCCCTTGACATCTCTGTAAGACCATTTGAGTCAGTGCTGACCAAGTGCAGGGACTTGGGGACTGTCTTCAGGGTTGCCAGGATTCCAACACTCTCAGGTACCCCCTGAATGCAGATAGCTCCCCTTGCTGCATGAGTTTCACTGGTGGGGGTGAAAGGGACTGAGAAACGTATCACACACCCAAATGTGTAATTGTGATCCCAGAGACTAAGGGAGCACGGGGGAGGGTTTACTCACCCGTGGGCCTTCTGATGGGTACCTGACCTCCTCTGCTGTTCTCTATTCCCTCCATCCTCAAGTGCAGGGGGCTTTTGGCGAAGGCCAACTCACTCTAGGGCAGCTGTTAGATACTAGCAGAAAGTTACCTTCAGCCTCCGGAGTGTTTGAGCGCCTGATTGTCGATGATGGTTGCTTTAGTTGTTTACACATTTCACATCCTCAGAGTTTGTGGGGTGGATGTATTTGGTTCCATCTAGATATGCCTTTCAAGCTGGCACTGCTGAGCCAGGCCTGCTATACACGTGGCTCATCTCATCCCCAGGCAGCGGTGGCTTTGAAGTCCCCAGAAAGGCGTGCTAAGAGTCGTGCCTGCTGGGGGAGAGGTGAGGCAGAGAGTGAGTGCAGACTGCCACCCACCAGCAGGCGAGGAGACTGCACACCACAGGTTTCCGGTAGGGTGACTGTCTCACCTATCCAGAGTGTGTGTCGCCTGCTCTGTGTTCTTCACAGGGGACTCTTAGAAGAGGCACAGTCCCTGGGAACCAGGACAAACGCTGCCTCTCCAGCCTTCCCATGCTCTTTCAAGTAATGCAGCCCCTGTCATCTCAGCTCCTCCTTGAGCCACCCCCTCTTACCATTTTGTAATGTTATTGCCAGAAGGGCTAGCATCTTCTAACTCTGCTTTCTGTCATTTTCTGTGAAAATTAAAAGTCAATGACAAGCAATGGATATCTTACTGAAATAGAAATTGTTCTTCATATTTCAGAAAATAGTTTCAGAACGATCTGAGCAAACTGATTTGAAAGGTCATTCCAATTCCTCAGTCCTCTACTGCTGGATGAGTAGAACACTTTTGTCCTCATGGCTGAGATTTTCATTTATTCCTCATGCGGAACTTGGGAGAAATCAACCTCACTGCTTAAACTGTATGCGGTGAACCAACTTACTTTTGAGAAGGCAGCAGCAAAAGGGGATAATAGGAGCCATATTTCTAGGCACCTTCCAGGGGCCAGGTGTGTGTGTGTGTCTACAACTTGTTTAACCTCCATGTCTGTTTCATGGGGGTTTGGCACTATTGAGCCATGTTAGAGATGAGAAAACTGAGGATCCTGAGGGTTGAAGAATCCACGGCCTGAGATGAGCTAGGATTTCCAGCTCTATCTGAGATACTGCAAGTCTCCAATGGGAGACTCGCACGGATCCCGCTTTGCTGGATCCTATTTTCCAAAACCGCATGCAGATTAGGGTTCTTCAAATATATTATTTCCAAGGGAAGACACCTTTCTTTGTAATCCCTGCCCAGAGCACTTCTCCCCAGGCCTCAAGGAGCCCCTCCAGAAGCTGTGTGATGAGCCCTGGGGAGTGCCCTCCTGCAGGGGCAGACACTCGCAGCACCTGGAAAGGGGCCTCACAGCAGGTGCTGCCAGCCTCCTTCAGCTGATGCTTTTCAGTACCTCTCGAGATGGTCCTTCAGAATGTCTCTTAATCTGCAAATGTGGTGAATAAGAGAATGAAATATCCAGCTTTAATTTTTCTGAATAAGGTTCACAAAGGAAGCTCTATAATATAAAGTTGTCTGGCGAGGTGCCCATCCCAGCCGTCCGTCTAGCTCCTTCCATAACCTTTTCCTTAGTGTCTCATCTATCTATCCCTGCAGAGTTTCTTTGCGCAAATACAGTATAAGCAAAGGGAAATGGGGCTGTTTTCTTTTCTTCCTTACTTTCCACAAAAACTATCCTGGTGGTTTTTTAATGGCAAACTTTAAATTTTTTTTCAACTTTTGTGATGTTTTTTAACATGAATGGATGTGTTCTGGAGAGACTCGGCTTGTGTGTTCTACACAAGGGAGGGCTCTGGCTTACCCCGGTGTTCCCAGGGGAGTGAGGCTGGCTGCTGGAGGAGGCGGGCCCTGCACACGGGATGCTGCTGTGTGTGGCCTCCTCTCCCCGGCCTCGCTCCAAGGCGGGCAGAGTGGAGAGTCGCCCTCCTCAGGCTTAGTGGTGGTTCCTCAAGGAGCTGCCGGAGAGCTGGGACTCTGCTCCCCAGGGTGACAATCTGAAATGACAGCAGTGACTTGGACACTGTGGGCTTCAAAAGGGTAACCTTGACAACAAATTGTATTCACAAAACAGAGAAACAAGAGAGTGGGTCTTTCAAAGAATTCTTTTCAGAATTTTTTCATTCAATCTTTTCATTTTTTCTTTTTTTTCCAAAGACTCTTTTAAGTCAAGAAGTTTCTAGAACAAACCTAGTGAAAGCGGGTGTTCTCTCTGTGGCACTGCAAGTAGCCCAGGTTGACGATGCAGGAGACCGTCCTCCCGGCTGGCACTGTGCTAAGTATTTCATACACTTTAACTCCCACAGTGACCCTGAGTGATTGTCTCTGTGTCTTAGAAAACAGAGCCTGAGGTCACCCAGCCAGAACTCCAGCCAAGGCTGTCACTTGGTACTTGTTGGCCTGTCCGCAGCCCCTCCCGAGTGCAGGACAGCTGCCCCCACAGGAGCCACCCCCGGGCCTGGAGTTCACCCTCAGTGTATTCAGGGGTTTAGTCAGGAAGCCCAGAAGCAGGGGGCCCAGGGTGGCCGACTGTCTTTGCCGAGCGGCGCTTCCTGAGGAGGGCAGAGTGATCCGCAGTGGGACTTCAGTTTCCTCATTGGGAAGACAGCTAGCTTTTAGGGGAACGCACCTGGGGGAAGAGGACTGGTAGTGGAAATGACAAAAAGAGTGAGCAGGAGTCCAGTCCTGTGTGAATCACCTCTAGGGCCTCTGGGTGTGTTATGGTTGACCTGTCTCCCCAAATTGACATGTTGAAGTCCTAGCCCCCCAGCATCTTAGCATGTGACCTTATTTGGAAAGAGGGTCATTGCTGATGTAGAGATGAGCTCATCCTGGAGCAGGGTGGTACTATAGTGGGCTGGGCCCTTCCTGTGGGTCCTCCCTCCTCCACTATGACTGGTGTCTTTATAAGAGGGGGAAATTTAGTGACACGCACACGGGAGCAGGGCATGTGCCATATGGAGACTGGAGTTAAGCAGCCACGAGCCAGGGACCTACCAGGAGCCCGGAGAGAGGCCTGGAACAGACACTTCCCTGAGGAGGGCACGGCCCTGCTGACACTGTGATCTGACTTCCAGCCTGCCGAGCTGTGAGCCAGCGTGTCCTTGTTAAGGTGCAGCGCTTGTCTGTGGCGGCTCCAGCAGAGTCACAGAGCCAGAGTCCTCGCAGAGGTGGAAGGAGGCTCCAGCTCAGTGTGGACTAGCTCCTCCAGAGATGGCTACTGGGAATGGACGATAGATCAACTTGTAAGCAGAAAATCATTTTTTAATTTAAGTGAAGGCAGCATTCTTATTTGGTTTTAATTTTTCCTGAGTTGCAGAAAATCAGAGAGTAAACTCAAATCTGGTCTTTACCTTTGCTAAAAATAAATAAATAAATGAATAAATAAGAGGAAAGACTTGTTTCATCTTTATATATGATGTGCTCCATGCTCGCTGGTGGGCTACAGACTGTCCCTGTGCAGGGACCATTTTGGGCTTCAGTCCCCAAGGCCGGCAGCTGAGCCATGGTCCTCGCAGGAGCGGGCAGCAGAACTAGCCTCACTCTGAGAACCTTGCCTGGTGGGAGGCACTTTCACCCACATGGCCATTTTCCTTTTCTTTCCTTCCCTCTGAGGTTCACACACATCACTCCACATTGCAATTTGCAGAGAGAGGACACGGAGGCTCCTCAGTGGCTACAAAGTCACATTTTTTTGTGGGAACTTTTTGCCTCACTTCCTAGTTATTGAACAGGGGTAACTGTGAGCCTGGCTGAAACAGGGGTTCAACACACAGTTCAAAAAACAGGAACCATCAATTCATGAGAATTCAAGAAAAAAAATAGTTTAAAGAACTGAGAAGTTGCCACATTATAGTGAAAGAATGTCAGGTTTTGGAAATGACAAAAACGAGCAATTTTCACCTCGAAAACCTGGTGCAGTCAGTTACACAAGACGTAACCACACACAAGCACGGCATTTCTTATAATATAATAGCATTTACAGTCAAGGAGCTTCTTTCAGAGTATTTCATGGAAAGTTATTTTAGTAGCAAGGGGAGCCTTAAGCAATGAGTTATTTGTCAAGAGAGTGAAACTCTGAATTCAAAGTCAGAGGCGGAGGAGAGAGGACTCAGATCTGGAGGCGACCTGCAGGGTGGGCACCCACACGCTGAGCCTCAGCTGCATGCGTCCTGTGTGGGGGTGGGCCGGGGAGGTCCATGCGTCCCTGCCCATTTCAGAAATGTAACCAGGCAGCTCAGATTCTGGCCAGGACATCCTATAGCTGGACAGGGGATGCTTCCACCACAGGGCCCTCAGCTCCCCACAGTTTGCTTTAAGTATCAGCTTTTAAAGTTTTAAATAATCTTCTTATTGTAAAATTGAGGGCATTATTTGAAGCAAAGCAGAAACCATGTAAAAAAACATTTTGTCTGCAGGATGTGAATGGCTTGGTACTTGAAGGTACTATATGAGGAAAATACATTTTACCAGGTGAAAATGCCCTGGGGACAGAGATGCCCCTGAGGGTTGATCGCACAGGATGGAGAAGGGGCTCTCCTGGCATCTGGGTGGCAGCACCTGTCATGATGCCAGGTGCGGGGATTTAGAAGAAAAGATAAGAAAATATAAGAAAATAAAACCCACATTCCTACTGCTAGAGCTGCCTGCTATTCCCAGCCAGACATATTTCCTTCCTTCCAGTCCTGGCCTTCCGTGTATATTTGATAATTGCATAAGTAATCTCACATAATTCATCTCCTTTAAAATTTAGAAATATACGTATTAGAATAACATGACAATCATACAGAATTATTTAGCATAATATCATGTAGGATAAGTTTTGTAGCCACCTTACCTTGCAGTCATCACTATTGGTCTCTTTTTAGAAGAACTTTGCGTTTAGGGAATGTATTTAAAATGGGCCCTCCCTGCTGAAGAGTTTTACACTGAAAGGAATGTAAGGGATTAAACCCAGCCTCTGGAGATAACTAAAAAATATACATATATATTTATAAAAGAGGGACTAGTAGGCTGTAGGCCTTCTCCTTTAAATCAGCTCTCCCCAAAGCAACCAGCTAGTTGGAGAAGCAATTTACTAATTGCTCTTTTGTAAATTACCTGTTCAGATTCTTCCACCACTTTTCCCCTCCTTCCCTCCCTCCCTCCTTGTTCTTCCATAGGAGCTCTTCTCATAACATGGATTTTATTTTTATTTAATTTTATTTTAGAGACAGAGTCTCGCTTTGTCACCATCAGTAGAGTCTGGGGCATCATAGCTCACAGTGACCTCAAACTCTTGGGCTTAAGCAATCCTCCTGCCTCAGCCTCCCAAGTAGGTGGGACTACAGCCTCCAGATATAACACCCAACTAGTTTTCTATTTTAGTAGCGATGGGGTCTTGCTCTTGCTCAGCCTGATCTTGAACTCCTGACCTCAAGCAATCCATCCACCTCTGCCTCCCAGAGTGCTAGGATTACAGGTGTGAGCCACCATGCTCAGCCCCTAATATCCAGGATTTTTTTTTTTTTTTTTTCAGTTTCTGGCTGGGGTTGTATTTGAATCCGCCACCTCCAGCATATGGGGCCAGCGCCCTACTCCTCTGAGCCACAGGTGCTGTCCAATATTCTAGATTTTAAACCTTTGCTTATATATGCCGCCATTATCCTGTCTTTTTACTTTGTTGACTGTGTCTTTTATATTAGGGAAATATTTAATTTTAAAGCAGTTATTATTTTCCTTTTAACACTCAAGTTTTGACATGTTTAGTCTGTTCCTACCTTGAGATTACAAAAACATTCTTTTTTCTTCTGATACTTTATAGTTTCATTTTGAAGTTTAAAATATCAAATCCATTAGGATTTATTTTTGTTTATAATTTGAAATAAAGAGGGGAGGTCCTATTTTTCTCTAAATAGATGACAAATTTTCCCAGACTATTGATTAAGTAGCCTACCTTTTCTGCTAAAATTATGATATTTTAAGATTATACGTTCTATGTGTTGGGGAAGGGTGAAATGGGCCAGTTCCAGTTGGAATATGGAATTGAGTAGAACTTCAATGTGGCATCTCTGTCTTTCAGACTCCCTTATGACCAAAAGGATGGAAGAATGGAGCTCATAGCTTTTAGGAAATATGGGACAGAAACAGAAAGGGGCTGGGGCAGCTAATGGGGCACAGAGACAATGAATATAATAGGGGGACGCTGGAGCCAGACCAGAGGAGGGAAGGTTCCAGGCGGTGACCTTGAGCCTTGGCAGAAACGGATCCAGGTGGTGACAGATCAGGAAAGGCAGACACCGAGTGCCAGCCACAGATCAGGCCAGCCAGGGCCCCAGGGAGAACATTTGACCTCAAAAGTGTGTCTCATAGACAAGCAATCAAGTAGAAAATGGGCCTTATTTTCCTGGGGCCAAAAATAAGCATGAAAATAATGTCTAGAGAAGGAATGGACACAACTGCCAAGAGGAAGACTGACCCCCCCCTGTGTGGAGATGGAGTCAATTAAACAATGAGAGGCTGGTCAGTCTCCCAGGACACCCAGAGGATGGGACTCTAGGCAGGGCCCTGGACGTCTGTACTTTTGCCTTGCCACCTGGAAGACCTCAGAGCAAGATCACAAAGTCCACAGCACTCTCCCTTTGGGCCTGTGACAGATATTGGCTGTATTGGCTCTGGCCCCTGCCCTGTGCAGGGTTACAGGGTGTTCCTCACCTCCCAGAAGGGCCTGCATTGGTTAAATGTTTTCTGTCACCATCTTGAAATTCTTAATTGTTTTTGAACAATGGGCTGCACGTGTCCATTTTGCACTAGGACCCACATGGGTCTCAATGCTGGTGGGTCTTATTGTCTTTCTTAGTGAGCCCAGAGGATGCTCCAGTCCTCTGGGGGAGGGCTTCATGAAGGAAGGTGGGGCCAGCACCAGGTGACATGTGGTTGCCTTTCATAACTTGGACTCCCTGCTTCACTGCTTTATGTAACAGTGGTGTAGATTTATGAAATGGGCTTAAAGGCAACGTACAGAAATGAAGGGCAGGGATAGAATTTGCAGTGAGATTCTGCCCCCATGGCAGAGCCTCCAGCCCCGTGGCTTGCTGTGCTGCAAGGAGCCACAGAGAAACTAGGCTGCCAGTAAAATGTGCATTTGCCCCACCTGTGGTTTGCAGAATGAAGCATCCAGGGACCCTGAGGAGCTAGCTGTAGGAGAACTCTCTGTCCCAGTCTAAGACATGCTCTATGGAGCAGGGCTCTTGGGCAACCTTACCAAGTTACCCACCAATCCATGGGATCCTTTGGGATTGAGGAACTGAGTTTTCTGTCTGGGATTCTTTTACCGCCATGTCCTGCCACTTCAGGGTCCTTCCGACACAGGGCCTGATCTCAGCCCTTAGGGACTGACCAAGCACCAATCAAAGGTATATTTCTGTCACTGTGGGGACAAGAGGCTCAGGCCAGTGATGCAAATGAGCACCTACTTAAGGGGGAAACTTGCTATGAAGTTATAAAGAGAGCACCAGGGGGCCAGGACGCTCACACAGACTCTCCAAACCCATGGCTCCCAGATGAGTTGCGTATTGTATGGACCCAGCTCCAGCCAAGGTAAGCTTGCTAAGGTCTGCAGTTGCAGAATCTGGTAGCTCAACCAACATGACAGGTTATGAAATGGAACATCCAGTACATGCAGCCCCATAGGAAGCAGAGACTTCAATACAACTTCTCTGCTGTTTCTGTGTTCAGACGGCACTGGAGGTTAGGGAGTGCCAGTGAGTGGTGTGGACCATGATACATGCTGTGTCTCCAAGGGGTCTACAGTTGAGTACAGAATGGGAAAACCCAGGTTGATCCAAGAGAAATATTTTTTTAAACTGTAGGCTTCTCAGAGCCTTGGGCCGTGCTTTGTAAATATCCAAATATGTGCTTTGAAAGTAGGCAAAATGGCATAGAATTTGCAATACGTGCCAATTTTAGATGAACACAATTTTAGGACAAAACATAAAAATCTTATAGACGATTAGGAGGAATAAATCAATATGAGGGGAAAAATAAGTGACATTTGGATTGAAATTTTTAAAAATGGAAAAAGGATTCTCTATAGGAGACATGGCAGGGTCAGAGGCAGAGTACAATGACCTTGGCACATCTGGGCTCTCCTGCTCAAGCAGGCCGCAGTGGAGAAGGCATTGGGCCTGTGTGTGGAGAGCACCGACTGCAAGGTCACGGTGTGTGTCTTTAATTGCATGTGCACACGTGTGCGCACATGTGTGCACGTGTGTGTGTTACTTGAAGATTATGGTGAACCTTTAGATAGAATGATGAATGCACAGCTTTAGAAAAGTGACTGTGGGAAGAACTGAAGTGAAGACACAATGAAAGTCCATCCACACGGGAGCCCGGCCAGGCCCGGATGGAACAGCCGGGAGGTGCCTGGGAGGTGGCAGGATGGACATGTGCGAGCCACGATTAAGACAGATGTGGCAGGATAGAACTGGCTGAATTGTGAAACTCCAGGCCTCCTGTATCACACAGACATTTTGAGAACTCAAGACAGATGGCAACACCTGGGCCCCCGGCTGTGCAGATGGGACCGAAGAACATGACACGTGTGAGGGTGGGCATGGTGTGGAAGTAGTTTCTTTCACCCAAGCATTAAGAGTATGACAGAATAGGACTGTTACAGAATTAGTGAACCCCTCGGGGACTCCCCTAAGTGTATGTTGGCTGAGCTGGCTCCAATAACAAATGGAGACAGCTGCATGCCAGGAGCACATGGCGGCAGTGCCTTGCAGACTGCAGGAGCAAGGCCAGCTCCTCTGCCAGGCCATCCACATGAGGACCATGCAAGTGATTAGGGCCCATGTCTCCGGCAGCTGTGGGGCCACAGGAGGTAACAAAGATCCTTTCACTGTCATGGGTGGCTCACCATTGCTGGCTAATAGCTACGATCCCAGATGATATTAGGTAAAAGACAATTAATGAAGATTCCAATTGAATCTGCCTCTTTTAAAGCAAGGGAATTTTTTGCTATTTAGAACTAGAGAAATCCACTGTGCTCTGGAATACAGGCCTTGGAATCTCACAAATTTGCACATTGAAGTTGTTAATAAGGAATAAGTAGATAATTCAAACAAGCCCTGTGGTTTGGAAGTCACGGGTTTTGCTGTTTCATGTTTATGCATGTGACAAAGAGCATTTGAGGAAGATCACTTCTTAGAAGAGGCTTTCTGTGTGGGTTAAATGCAGTTCTTCCTGATCATCTCCCCAGGACAGTCAGCGGCTCCTCATCTTAGCCCTCATCCTGTGCACACAACTATGTGTGTTCACATCGATGTGTGGACATGCTCCTGTGTGCCCTCGGGTGCTGATTTTTTTGTACAAGAAACTAACTCCTCTTCCATGAAGCCTTTGTTTTTTTTTTTTTTTTGTTTTTTGTTTTTTGGCCGGGGCTGGGTTTGAACCCGCCACCTCTGGCATATGGGACCCGTGCCCTACTCCTTGAGCCACAGGCGCCGCCCTCCATGAAGTCTTATAACCTGAACAGATGGATGGAAGGTTCTTAACACATGGAAGGGCAGACATGCTAGTCCTTGTAATTATAAAGAACACAAGAGTCGGTGTACTGTGGGATATACTACTAGAAATATTTCTGCATTGTGACTGGAAAGTATTAAGATTCAGACGACATGAACAAATCACTGATTCAGCACCATAATGTAGTTACTAATGAGGATACTGAGGGGACTAGAAAGGCATCCTGGAGAGTGCTGGAGAGGGCCTCCAGTGGTGTGTCCTGGAGTTCAGGGAGAGGGGCGGGAACTCCCCTGGGATTTGCCATGGATGCTGGTGAAGGAGGTCGTGTTTGGACAAGACCCCTAGAAGCAGGTGGATTTGAATGTGCAATGGTGGTCCAGGTGGGGATTCAGAATGTGTAGAGCCAGAGGGGTGGGTAAGTTAAGACTGTGTACATGAGAGGGGGCCCTGCTTATGGTTTGCTTGGCCAACAAGGGCCTAGAAGTGCACAATTCGGTAGGAGAGGTGTATTTGTTTTGATGGGGCCTGCTATGGCAGAAGTCTGTGAATGCGTGTGGTGCCTCACAGCGCCACCCTCAGGTGGACACACTCTTCTGCTAAGGTTGACATTGCTCAAAACATCCCTGAAATTCGTTTGAGGGGACTATCCTGAGAGCCCGGTGAGAAGCCACAATGAAAAGAACCCTGACTCCTTCAGCTTTGACCCAGCCAGTCCCCGCTGTGGATCGCTTCACCTGACATTTTCTAAAATCTCTCCCATTGAATGTGTTACTCTATTAAGCATTCAGAGAGTACAAGGTGAGCCCCAAAAAACCATCCTAAAAGAAGAGCCTGAAAATCGAACACTAAGCAGAAAAACTGTGACTTCCGAACCATAGGTTCTGTTTGAATCATCGACTTAGCCTTTTCTTAAGAATGTCAACCTTCATGTTTGTGAGATTCCAGACAGGCAGTTCAGTGAGCAGTGGGTTTCGCTGGTTCCCAAGAGCAACAAAATTCCTTTGTTTTAAAGATCCAGATCCAGATCTACTCAGATCCTTTCTTCACTGCATATTATAGTCTTAATAGGATTCTGAAGTGCCTGCCTGGGGTGTATCTCTCTGTGACCATGGGCACGTTTCCCCACCTTCGTGGGCTTGTCACTGTGCTGAGTGCTGGATCTGGTTCCCTTTCTCCGCACCTCCCCCTAGCTAACTGCATGCGGTGTGTGTCTCTGTGTGTCCTGTGTTGTTGGTGTTCAGGTCTGGGCTCTGTACCATTTTCCTTATCATTCTGGATTCCACTGGGAGGACATCACTGAGTTTTGTGAACTCAGACTTCATGTGTTGGCTGAGATCACCTGGGTTGAGCGTCCTCTGAGCACTTGCACGTTGGGGGAGATACAAAACCCGGACACATCACCACAGTTTGCAGCCAAGTGGAAAAACTAAAGACGTCTTGATTTGTGCATTGGTCTGCTTGGATTGCCATAACGAGACACCATGGACTGGGTGGCTCAGACTACAGAAATCTGCTGAGAACAGCCTCCTCCTCCCTGTGTCCTCACAAGGTCTCTCCTCTGTGTACCCTCATGTCTCTGTCCTGATTTTCTCTTCTTATAAAGAGCAGTTGGATTGAATTAAGGCTCACCCTAAAGAGCTCTTTTTACCTTACTTCTTTAAAAGCTCTATCTCAAATACAACTACGTTCGGGGTTAGGGAAAGCTTCAACACATGAATTTTGGGGGGACACAATTTAGACCATCACGATTTGTTCTCATTAATGCACCTAAAAAGACCCGCTGCTATTTATTTCTCTCGCTCATGGGTGAATTATGCAGCACATGGGTAGGTAAGCATTTGGCTGATTAACACAATCACGCACAGTTAATAGAGACAGTATGTTCTCCTTTGCCAGCTTCTGTGCTTTAAATTTGGCAGACACAAATATTCAGTATTTTGCTAGCAAATCTGTTTCTGGTCTCAAACGATGTACATTTCCTTTTCAACAATTCTGACTCATGGTCAGCAATTCCAAGTATGTGGAATATGGTTCTCTTGCTTGCGGGAGCAAAGGGGCTCCCCGTTTCTGGGCGGCATTCTACATGCTATAGTTCAGTGCTTGGCCTGTTTGGTACCTCTGACACCTCAGTCAGAGCTCTTGGTGTCTGCCAGGCCAGTTTCAGTTGACCTCACTGACACCTTTTCCTTCTGAAGATATAGCTTCATTCTCCCACACTTGGCTTTCCTGCTGGCCACGCGGCTCTGTCCACTTTCCATGGTTCTTTTCCATGCAATGTTTGTGGTTTTTCTACACACCTTTCAAGCTCAAAGTGTGTATTATCATCCTGCAAAGGGTTGGCTGTCTTCAGTGGTGTTTTGGCTTGAACTCTGCCCTGGATTTATGGGTTTTGTTTATTTTATTTTGCAATACTATTTTATCTTAATTTTACATATTCAGGTGGAAATTGCCTAACGTGATGACCGTGTTGAGATAAGGACTATATAAATGAACAACTTAGGTCTCTCTCCTAGACGTTTTCTTTTGTTTTATCTCTTAAATACAATCCACTCGGTGTTTCCCTTGAGACCACTGGTTCATTTATCACTGGAGTCTCACAGACCAGGACTTGAACCCAGTGTCCTCCTGTGTATGGCAGGGTGAATGACAGATAACATCTCCCTCCAAGGCTGCTGCTGGCGTTCACTGTGGAACACTCCCCGCAGAGTGAGGCTCAGAGGAGGTGGGAAGGGCATTAGCCACATCATCGTTTTTATTCTTCTGCACAGGCTGCAACATTCTGTAAAGCTATTATTTCTTTCCTAGACACACCCCTTGGGTGAAAGAAAAACTAGCCATCACCTCATTCAGCTCCAGGAAACCTCTTGATTTTACTCTACCATGTCCTCTCCAATGATCCTCCCCGCCTCCCCAAGGCCATCTTCTGATAGCTGGAAAATTTTGGTTTTCATTGAACCTGTTATGTATCAGAAATTTGCCAGCCTCTGAGCCCCATCCCACCCCTTGGCTGAGAATGGTTCAATAGGGCTACCCCCTTCCATGCCCCATGAAGATATTCCAAAGCCTAAAATTCCTTTGACTCCTTTATGCTTAATAAGTCCCCATGCTTTCTGGTCACTTTCCCCTGAATAGTCTCAGCTGCCTCAATCTTTCTAAAGTGGGAATCTTAGCATGAAATAAAAAGCTTCAAGTGAGGCTTGATCAGCCCAGATAAGAAAGGGGCTGTGTTACAGAACCCTATAAACACACCTTGAAGCCCTTTGCTCAGCTGGTGGCCACGTTACACCTCTGTTAATAATAGAATCATGTAGCATTTTCCCCCTTTAATTTCTGCCACAAAAGACAAGTTCCTTACATTTTAAACTTGTAGTGTTAGTATTCTTTTGTACCCAAAAGTACATAACTTAATACTCCCTTTATTAAATTCCATCTTGGAATATTTAAGCCAGCATCCTATTTCATCAAAGTCTTCTGGTATGCTATTCCTCTAGGGGTTGGGTTATTGATAGAACTGACATACACACCATCTGCATTATTACCATGTCACTAAAAAAAGTGTGGACAGGACAGGGCTGAGGATGGAAGCTTGGAGCATGCCTGAAGAGAGGTGGCCTCCAGGTGGCGCCAGGCATCATTCCTGACTCAGGCAACTGTGTTACTGAGCACGGGTCTCTGACTTGGCTTCTAGGATTCCCTTGGCACATTCCTGGCTGAAGTATAGATAGGCTGCTTCCTATATATCCTTGATTTACCCATTTTGAGACCCTGTCACAAGAAAATGAGGTTAGCTGTGTGTGACGTGTCTTATTAACCCAACTATCTTACTAACTCCTGGGACTCACCACTTCCTTTCTTAAGGCCTTTTAATGCATTATTTTTAGCAATTCATTTTAGAAGCTTGTCAAGGGTAAATAATAAGGGTCTATGGCGTCACATTCTGGCCCTTTATGGCCACCAAAATTGCCATGTCTAGTGAGTGCTTGAGAGCTCAGCTCCTGGCTTCTGGGCTGCAGGTCACCTGGGTCCCCGTCACACTCGCCGCCCCATCCTGGCCTCCAGCTGCCTCACACAATGTCTGTGTCTTTGTGAGGGTTGATTTCATGTGTCAATTTTGCTGGGCCACCATATCCAGATATTGGTTCAGACATATCCTAGATGTTTCTGTTGCGGGTATTTTTCAGATGAGATTAACATTTAAAACAGTAGATTTTGAGTCAGGCAGATTAATTACCTTCAATAATGTGGGTGGGCCTTATCCAATCAGTTGAAGGCCTTAATAGAAAAAGACTGACTTCCCCCAAAGAAGAAGGAATTCTACCATCAGGCTTGATCTGCATCGTGGACTCTCCCTGGGGTCTTCTGCCTGCCAGTCTACCTTGAAGATTTTGGACTTGCTAGCCCTCACAATTGTAAACCAGTTTCTTGAAACAAATCTCTCTCTCTCTCTCTCTCTCTCATACACACTCTTTTGGTTCTGTTTCTCTGGAGAACTCTGACTAATAGTGTCTTCTTCCCAGTATGAACATTACTTTCTTTGACAGAAAAGATAAGTAAAATAGAAGTAGTTAAATTCTATTTTCTCTCATGGCCAAGTTCTCTTCCTCTTTTAGTCCAATTAGATTTGTGCTTTCTTGAGACTATCTTATCAGGACTCTGCGGAGTGCCATTTAGAAACATGTACTGTGTGCGACACTGACTCTTAGCAGGTGGGTGGAGACTTTCTCCCTTATCCACTGTTTCTATTCCACTCCAGCCTTTTCCATTAAAGCTCTACTATGTGGCTCCGCCAATATCTTTTTGCAACTCTTCCTCCTTCCTAACCATCTGGAGTTCTCTAGTCATTAATATCTAAAATCATGGATCCATAATTATATCTATGGTATATATAACATTTATTTACATGAATATATTTATGTAAATGCATATAAATATATGTTTGTTTGCATGTATATTAATACATATAAACAAAAACCTTGTTTGGGGAAATATTTTAAAATGCTCCCTTTTAACTTCCTATTAAAATTAGGAATTTGGGGCAGGTGGTAAAATTGCCTAATTGACTCAGTGACTGTAACGGGAAAGTGGTGTTGAGTCAGAGGAACTGCGTAAAAGCTCTTAGCACTTAATCCAGGCCAGATTCGGAGCTCCCCAGGGCACACAGAGAAGTAGAGAATGTTTACTGCATAGTCCTGATGTGGTGGAGAGGATGCCCTCGAACGCTGGCCCGCAGAGAGCCTCTGCGCACCCTCTCCGGCTGTGTCTCTCCTCCTGGGCTTCCTCTCTGTCAGGCAGCCTTGTCTTCTGCCTCTTCTCCCCAGCACGCCCCGGTACTCTCCCTCTGACTCACCCCCTTGTGTCTCCTCCTCTCCAAAGAGGGTTCCTGCTCTCTGGGACTCTGTCCTTCCTAGATGGCTGGTAGATGCGTCTTCTTTGGTTTGCTCCAATTTTGTCTCTTCCTCACCCTTCAAATCTACCAACGCTCACCCTGGATGCTTCAGAGTCCACCCACCTTGGAAGGGATAAGGAAGGGGATTTTATGTAGCTCCATTTAATTTTGATGTCTTAAGTGATTAATTTTTTTTCTGGGAGTAATTGGCGTTGGATTCTGTCAGATGAAGCACCTCCTTTCTCTGTTCTGTCAGTAGCAGTGATATCCAAAAGAATCAATCAGTTATTTCCTATTAACCTGCTCTGCTCCAGACTGCTCTGACCGGACAGGTCCATGTGAGTCCTTAGAAGGGGTTTTTTCACCTTGAGAGTGGGAAGTTGGCTGGGTGTGGGCGTGAGCTGTTTATCTGGATCTCAGGCACACTTAGTCACAGAAGGCAGGTTCCAGGGAAGGTCCCCAAGGTGTGCAGTAAAAGCCACATTGCTTTCCCTGGGGTTCTGTGAGATGAGTCGAACTGATAGTGCCGGAATGTGGAACACAACTTTACAAGTTCGTGGGCCGGCTCGGTGATGTCCTGCCAGGGATTCAGGGACCTTCTCCTCTTCCCACATCAGCCCACAGCTCAGAACAGCAATGGCAGAGCTCCTCAGGGGAAAGAAGGGAAGGAGAGGACGAGAGTGCCCAACAGGGTGGGAGGGAGTCGTGCATCCTCAGATTTTGGTCCTAGGCTGAGCGAGGTCAAGGTTTTCTCTGAGGGTCAGGACACTACAGAGAGTCCTGAACCAAAACATACTGTTTTTTTTCCCCTCCAAGACATCAGCTATTTTTATTGACAGAGTTGTTGGAGAACATGGTTAGTGCATGGAAACAGTGAGCTCCCTAATTCAGAACTAGCCAGGTGTGTGCACACAGACCCAAAAGGACTGGGTACCCCCAAGCCTGCCTGTACCCTCCCGGCAAGGAAAGGAAAGCCATTGTTGCGTGGATGGTGTTCATGAGTTGGCTAAACTGTGTACAACTGCTCACATTGTTCTCCTAGAGGCATAATCGTGCACGGGGGTCAAAAGCAAATGCCTTCAGTTCTAGCTGTTTCATCAGGCCGGTTACTTAATCTCTTTAGATCATTGATTTTCACCTGATGTGTGGTGAGAGGATCTTAGGTGTGCCTTGAAAATTTTTAAAAACCATTAATTAAATTATTTTTGAAAGGAGTTCGAAGCACGGTAAGCATATTCTTTCTTTAAAATCTTTTTTTGATCAACATAATTTAAGTGTGCCATGGAAATTTAACTTAACTATAGGCTCAAATGTTTCATGAGATAAAAGGGGTGGCGCCTGTGGTTCAGTCGGTTGGGCGCTGGCCCCATATACCGAGGGTGGTGGGTTCAAACCCGGCCCCGGCCAAGCTGCAAACCAAAAAAAAAAAAAAAAAAATAGCCGGGCGTTGTGGCAGGCGCCTGTAGTCCCAGCTACTTGGGAGGCTGAGGCAAGAGAATCGCTTAAGCCCAGGAGTTGGAGGTTGCTGTGAGCTGTGTGAGGCCACGGCACTCTACCGAGGGCCATAAAATGAGACTCTGTCTCTACAAAAAAAAAAAAAAAAAGGTGGAAAAACCCTGCTCCAGAGCCACAGTTTCATCATCTGTACATGGAGACAGAGCTGGTCTTATGGTTTTACATAGATTGCAGTGACGGTGCTCAGGCAGGTGTCTGGCAGGTACTTAGCAGGCAGCCCGGGTATACTTTAGCTATGCAGGTTTCTCAAGCTGGCCTTGGCCCGTGACCTTTCTCAGAGGTGGTAACAGCCTCTGAGTTGGCTCAGGATCCCCTGCAAGGAAGAATGTTCCCATTCTTGACTAGCATTTGGCTTGGTCTCACAGTGAAGGCTAGGGACCATCACTCTTAATGAGGGCCATTAGGGACTCACAGGCATCATTTCTTACCATTCCAAGAGGGAACAGTATCTCTGTAGCTTTTGTCTTAAAAAGGTTTTCCACCTGCAGTTTCGTTTGCAATTCTTATAAGGACTTTTTATAAATGAACTAGATTGTCTTTGCTCTCAGGGTATTTCACAGAGTTGTCGTCCTCCCTTCATGGCAGCTGTGAGCTTTACACAAACCCTGCAAATGCACTTTGAAAATGAAACTGCGTGTAAGAAGGGCCCAGGGAAGAACGTTTTTGAGAGAAATAGAAATTTCTATTCTTTTAGAAATTGGTTCCTCCTGTGTATCTGCTGATCGAAATCCTTGAGAAAAAAATGACCAAAAAAAATTATTTGCTACGATCATCTGAATCTCATAAATAAAATGATTACAGTTGAATAGAATTATTCTGGTTTCAACTCATACAATCATGTCCTGAAGTGGTTTACTTACCATGACAGTAAAGGAAAGCATGCCTTTGTCCTCTTCCCCACCGCCCCAAATTTTACTAACACTGTTCCAGGCTGGGAATTTTTTCAGTGGATGTCACCTTAAGTCACTTGAGTTAAACTGCAAATGAATCGCACATAATGCAGATAAAATGACTGTGTGCCCCCATTTCTAGAACATGACTTGAATGTGAACTACACATTGGTTTTTCTAAACCCCTGGAGACCTCAGGATTCTACACGTGTGCAGTGTGGATTGCAAGACTGAGGCTGTCTGTCCGTTCTCTGTGGACCTGCACGTGTGCATTGGAACACACACACCCCCAGTTATCTTTTTCCTTCTGGTTGAACAATTGCTGGCATGTGCCTTTCTTTCTTTTTTTTTTTTTTCTTTTTTGTAGAGACAGAGTTTCACTTTATGGCCCTTGGTAGAGTGCCGTGGTGTCACACAGCTCCCAGCAACCTCTAACTTTGGGCTTACCCGATTCTCCTGCCTCAGCCTCCCCAGTAGCTGGGACTACAGGCGCCCGCCACAACGCCCGGCTATTTTTTTGTTGTAGTTTGGCTGGGGCCGAGTTTGAACCCGCCACTCTCCATATATGGGGCCGGCGCCCTGCTCACTGAGCCACAGGCTTGTGCCTTTCAACATAGCGTTTATGTCAGAAGTCTGGCGTTAGCCTCCGGGCTTTGTTCTTGACATTGCTACTAATTCTCTACTCTGTATTTTCAATTGCCCTTCTGAAAGGAGAATCTTGTTTCAAAATTGCACCTGGGCGTTTTAAAGTAAATAGGATACAAATCCTTAGTTGGCCTGCTGTGTACAGGAACTTCCGAGTGAAGAATGAGTATGTAAGACTGTGGGTGGGGGCGGGTGGGCAAGGAAAATAATTTGAATAGTGGTGTTTGCCACCTAGTGAAACTGAAACCAAGCTGTGTGGGTGGGGCCTTGTTTCCCAACGTCAGCGCTGCTGCCCACGAACGCCCCCAGGAGCCGGGGCTGGCCAGGCGGAGGGGCTGGGGGTACCAAGTGTGAAACCACATGAAGCACCTGGAGCTGAGGCTGGCTGCAGGCTGCCTGCTCCTACACTGTGAGGAAACACATCGTCCCTTTCTTTTTCTTGATGCATATTTGAACCTATCAGTGGGGTCTCATCTTGTGTGACATGGCAAGTTTCAAAAACAGGAGGGGTAAATCATTTCTGAAGAGCTTCTTATTTCATCCCCTACCCCAGAGTCATTTTCTGAGTCAGCCAGGGTGTTCAAGAGCCTGGTACCCAAAGTCAATGCAGGCATGGCCCACTGTTACCAGAAGGGAGCTCAGCCCTTGTGCCTCACAAAGGGTGCTCCATGGACCAGCTGGACCAACAGCTTTTATTCTACTTGGTCTGTACCCCCAAAGTAATACAAAGCATTTTGGTTACCAGTAATTTGAATATTATGTGATCTTGTATCTTCTGCCCTGTTTGGCTAGCTACTGTCTCTAAGGAGCCGGGTGATTTTTGTGTGTGTGTGGGGGGGGGGGGGGGGGGTGTCAAGATATTTGCAATATAGGACTGATTTGCTCCAAAAACTGGATTTTCTACTGTGAAAAGTATGTATTTTTATATACATATTCAAAATATACATATAGTACAACCTTATAGGGTTGTAAAGTACAAGCCCTTGGTAGCCATGGGCTACCCACAGCTGGCTGGTCTTTGCTGGTAGATAGAGTAGTGATTTCTCTTTGAGGAGTGATTTCTGCCTTGGAGGCGGAGGCGTTGGATATGTGATATTGAAAGGGACCCTGAAATATACCTGCTTGTGAGCCATTGTAAATAACAATTAATGGCTCTTGCATTTATGTATTCAATGATATAAGGGCTCTTTTAATGCAAATAACATGAATTATTTTGCATGCATAATAAATTTACATTGTGTTTTTTAAATTACCAAATAATGAAAATATTAATACAAATACTCCCCGAGGTTGGCTTTGGTGCTGGCAAGGAGAGCCTCAAGGAGGTGGCAGTATGCTGCCAGCAAAGGTCTTCTCCAGGAATTTTTTTCTGTTATAAATGGTGGTTGCTGTTCATCTAGCCCCAGGATGAATAGCATGGTACTGCTTTTCACTCTCCCGTAATCAGCACACTTTTCACCATCAACTTTGTATTTGAAAATATTTATTTTGATAGGAACAGCAAAAAAGGAAATAATTTGCACATGTGCAATTTTATCAGGGGGCACTTGTGGGGTGTTAGTGCTGAAAACACATGGACAAAGCCAAAAGGCAGGAACAGGGAGGCTTGACTTAGTTAACTGAGGATTTTTAATTGGTCTATGTTACTTTTTTTTTTTTTTGCTATATTTTTTTAAAGCCCTAAGTGAGCAAGTTAAATTTTAAAGTAAAGAGGAAAGCTCGGTTTTTAAAACTAAAATCGAGTTATTATATTTGTTTATTTTCATATGTACCGGGCACCATGCTATTGTAAGCAATAGTGCCCTCATCCTTGAGAAGTTCACAGTTTGGAAGGGCCGATAATTGTGAAAGATAATGTGATATCAATGCTCCTGTTTCCTGAGGGCCAAAAATGTGCCAGGCTCTGGGCCAGATTAATTGTGTGAATTATTTCATTTCATCTTCACATAATCTATGAGACAGGTAATATTATGGTAACTATTTTATGGATGATGACAGTAAGGCACAGAAAGGTTATGTAACTTGTCCAAGGTCACACAGCAGGTAAGTTAAAGGGCCCAGATTTGATGTCGGACAACGGGATCTCAAAGTGCACATTTTTAATTACCATGCCACTAGCCCAGACTGTGAACAACCCCCTCTAGGAACCCACAGAACTCTGAGGCTTCTGTCTGTGGGAGTCTAGGGCTTATTACAAAGGAGAGCTGAAGCTTTTTGCTCAGCCAGGAAGGGTTGGGTCACCAGGCTTTTGCTGCTAATGACAATGGAAGAAATGTATAAAACAGCTCGAGATACATAAAATTTTAAAGGACGCTGGCTATTTTTCATCTTCTTAGCTCTCACTCTAGTGTTATATGGTTAATGTCAATAAGGATGGCATTCCTATCTCACATAGGAAGATGTCACTTCTCAGACACCTAATTCTGAGCATAGAAAGAGTAAAAATATAAGACTTAGAAGAATATTTCATCAAGATATGCTAACTGGAGGTTTGACTTTAGTGATACTAGAAAGGTTTTGTATTTCAGAGCCCAGTAAAACAGTTAAGTACGTGCCTGGAAGATGCTGAGATACGTGATGGGAAAGCCAGTCCCCCACCTCCCCCCTCGCCAGCTGCCCTCTGGTGGCTTCTCCCAGTTAGAAAGCAGAAGAGAAAGGCATTTTTATCCTTGAGAAGGAAATACTGCCTTGGTGCCTACCATGCCTGGTCTTGCACTAGATCCTCTGGGCAGTTGTTTCCTGCCCAGAGGGTCACAGGTGAGTCAGGGTGGATGGGAGGAGGTGCTCAGCTCAGTCGCAGCCCCGTAGCGACTCAAGGAGGACAAGGCAGTTGCAGTTGGGGCTCTCTGGAAAGAAAAGTTGAGGCTTGAAAGATGGACCAGATGAGGGGAGGAGACTGAGTTTCCGAGGCCTCCATACAGAGGCAGGAGCCAGTAATGGGAAAGAGAGGAGAAAAGCACGTCATCCTCTAGTATGAACGGTGTGCAGTGGCCGTGTGTCATCCGTCTCTGTCTTCTTCCCTGTTCCTCCCTTTCCTCCCTTCCTCATCCCAGGATATCCTATTGGTGCTTGTCATGGGATGAATTGTTTCTTACCCCAAATTCCTATGGAGAAGCCCTAACTCTCAGTAGCTTGGAATGTGTGACTGTATTTGTAGAAAGGATCTTTGAAGAGGTAATTCAATAAAATGAAGTCATATGGGTGGACCCAAATTCTGTATGCCTGGTGTCCTTATGAGAGGCATTCAGAACCCAGAAGGAAGACCAGGGGAGAGTGTAGCAGGTAGGCAGCCAGGTTAAACCAAGGACAGAGGCCTCAGAAGAAGCCAACCTTGCCAACAAGTTGAAGACTCCTAGCCTTCAGAATTGGAAGGAGATAAATTTCTGTTGTCAGTCTGCGACATGTTTTAGTAGCCCACCTTATCCAGTGCTTGGTGTATTTTTGTTGAACAAAAGCATGAATAGGTGGGTGGGAGGAAGAAAATGTTGCTTAGCTAGGGTAGGACCAAACCATACAGGTCTTCTTGGCCAGGAAGAGATCTGCATCTCTGATTATGTGAGAGGAACCGTGCTGGGAGCCTTAGAAGGCTGAGGGACTGGTGATAGCTGATTGGCACTGGCAAAATCCTTTGCATCAGGATTCTCCCCTGGAGGGGCAGATGAGGATCTCCAATGGACCAGGGAATTAGGACTCTACCTGGGCGTGAGCCCACAATGTCCTGATCTGGTTGGACAGAGGCAGTACCTCTCACCCGTGAAATAAGAGTGAACAAGCGGGTCTAAAGCACTTAGAATCCACAGCCATGGCGCTCCATAGGGCATGTGGAATTTTAGAGCAGCCAGATGGAGACTTTCACCAAGGGGCTGCAGTACTCCAGATATCCCTTGACAGAATGGAGAGAGGCTGAACTGGGGCCTCCCTAATCAGAATCTTCCATAGACCAAAGAAGCCTGGAAGGGTGAGGTCCACAGGCAGCTGGGGGCTTGATGGGCTCCCTAGACTGACTCAGCCATTGGTTTTCTTATGTGCTCCAGCCACTGCCCATGAGAGGCTGCTTAACATTCCTTCTCGGGTCCGTAACTTGCAAGGATGGTGGTTTCACATGAACTTTTAAGCTCAGTGACATGGTACTTTTTATTTGTACTTGGAGCTGGATGATGATAAATGAATGAAGGCAGATGAGATGTCAAACCTCAGCAGATACCCTTAGAGTTAGAGTTGGCTCCATGAAGCAAATCAAAGCTTATTGTATCAAAAGTATTTTTTAAAAGTGCACCTGGACCACAGTTGGATTCATATTTTTGTTATTTCTGTGTTCGGTATGAATGCTTTTTAAAAGCCCTTATTATGCTGAACCTCAATGAGAGACCAATAATGCCAAGAAACCTACTAATTTTATTTGTTACAATATAAAAGCCAAGAGCTCTTCAAGCATAATTTTATCCTGGTTGGTTATATTCCATAGCAAAGAATGCTGAGCCCAAAAGAAAATAAGGTTTTGGGGGTAGAGGGAATTCGTGCCTTATAAAATGGCTGAATGAGAAATAATGCTGAAAATGGAAGAAGGCCTAATGATTACATTATGTAGTCTCTTGTGATTACTTAGTCTTCTGGGTCTGAACAAACGATTTAATCTGCTTTTCTACATTTTTTGGATGCTTTAACTTTTATTTTAATTTCCCTTCTAATTGGGAGCCTAGGTGGTATGTCAGGGAGGAGGGTCTCTCGTTATGCTAAGGGAACTAAGTGCTTTCTACTCCAGCCCGTTATCCTTACTCTTTTGGTATACATTTCTGTGTCTCTAGTTACCTGGGGTGGACTGTGAGGTAACACTGGGCACTTCATGAAGAAAGAAGAATCTATACTTGTAGACCCCCTCATGGAGGGGGTACATACGTAGATAACTGCAGAGGCATTTCTGATTTTATTAAGAGACATTTGGTTAAAAGTGACAGAAAACCCAACTCACAGTGGTTTAAGCACAGTCCAAAATTTACCATTAATGTAAGTTGAATGGTCTAGGAATAGTGTTGGCATATATGTGTGTGCAGCTCTAAGTCAAGATGTTTCAACTCTTTTTTCCCCTCCTGGCTCAGTATCTTTAATATGTTGTCTTAGTTCTCACATAAACTCAACTTTCATCTAAAGGTGGCTGCCATTTGTCCTCCCAAGTCCAATTCAGCAGGAAAGAACTTTTCTCCCAGCTTTCCTGTGAACATGCTGGGATTCACCCTGATTGAACCATCTGAAGTCATGTGCCTGTCCTTGAGCCAATCATAGTGGGTGAGGAACTGATTAATTGCCTGCCCTATCTCTAGCCCTCTCCTAAAGGTGCAGTTATAAAGATCATTAATGGAACACTAGGGTAGCAAGCTGAAGATCCACTAGGTTTTACGCAATGACGTTGGTGACCCACTAAATTGAAGCTTATTGGTGTGCAAAGGAGCCACTACTTGGCTTGCAGGTCGCCACCTATCATTTATTCGTCACACTAGCTATCCCTTTTGCAGACTGACTAGACGAAGGATGTCAGTAATTTTCAAGGTAGCCTCTTACAAATTGAGCACCATGCCCCTTATTCCTAAACCCAGAGTGAGAGGGTGGCCAGGACAGTTCCTATTCAGAGATGACCTGTCCTTGTGCCTCGGTCTGACACTTTTCCAGTAGCCCCAGCTTCTGGTTCCTAACATCTGGCTCCTTCCTTATTAGCACAAAGAGTTGTCTTTTGCATTAGAGGAAGACTTTCTGGTGTCATGCGTCCTTCTGTAAAGCAGACATACAAGCTTTATCTTTCTGACTTATTCTATGTGTCATATAGCTGGAGACAGCGAGTTGCTTCAGAAATACAGCTACTGATGAAATGCGCTCTCATGCTCAAGGAGCAATTCCTTCTTTAGCAGAAGTTAGTGCTTAAAAGTTCATCTGTATTTTCCAATGGAGAAGGCCACAGGGCTAACCTAAGTGTCCATTCAAAGATGAATGGCCAAAGAATGTGGTATGTGTATATATACAATGGAACGCCATTTAGCTTTTAAATAGAAGGAAATACTGTCATTTGCAAAAACATGGATCAACCTGGAGGACATTATGTTAAGCAAAATAAGCCAGACACAGAAAGATGAATGCCACATGATCTCATTTATATGTAGAATATAAAAAAGTCAAACGTACAGAACTGGAGAGTAGCAGAATGGTGGTTACCAGGGGCTGGTGAGGGAGTTGTTAGATGTTGAACAAGGGATACAAAAGTTCAGTTAGACAGTAATAATAAGTTCATGACTTACTGGAACGGGGCACAACATGGTGACTTTAGTTAACAGCAATATATTGCATTTTGAAATTTGCTAAGAGAGTAAATTTTAAGTGTTCTCCTCTCCCAAAATGTGAGGTGATGCGTATGTTCATTAGTTCTGTTGAGTCACAATCTGTATTTTAAAACCTCATGTTGCACATGATAAATTCAAGGTGTCCCGTGTAGAAAGGAAAATTAACAAACTTGTATTAGAGTAGAACCTCTGTAAGTTGACCACCCAAGGGACTGTAAGGAAATGGTCAACATATGGAGGTGACCAACATAAGGAACTTCCACTGAGTACATGTGATGTGTGTCTGGTTTATGAAAATTAGGTCAACTTGATATGGTCAACTATGGAGGTTCTACTGTCTATTTTATATTTTAAATATTTGTTCTATATCAACACATAGAGAAATATTTTGTAAAATTTGGTAATAAATATTTTATAAATAAGGTACATTTAGCTCAATTTCCTATTTTTTCTATGTATGTATGTATGCCAACCTTTGGGACACCTGGAATGTATATAATACAATTTTTGCCAATGAAAAATATTATGAAGAAAAAAAAGAATTCTACAGGGACATTCTCTCTACTAAGGGTCCCCTTCCTAGATCTGACTCCTGATAGGGTTGATCAAGGTCAACTGAAAACCACCCTGTGTTTCTTTGCTATGTTCTGGGTGCACGCGGTGAGTGCTCAGTGATTACTGCAGCCAGCAGATGACAGCTGCCGTGTTGTTTGATGACCTTCATTGTTTATTGTGATTGTTCGGTTCACTATTAGTTCTTCACAGTCCTGGCAGCCACTTAGAAAGATGCTGTTCTGCTAGAGCATTTGCAGTCTGTTTCTGATTAAACTGGTCTCAACCAGTGCTAAGTTCACATTTCAGCTTTGATTTATGCCTTTCCTATCTGCAGATACGTTTCTTGTTACCTCACACAATAAGAGGTCTCTCTTTTCTTATTGATGCCTCCTCATTTTTATGTGAAGGAGGTAAATGGTATCAGAAGACACTGAGATGTGGAGGGTAAATAATAGCACAACTTCTGACAACTGAGGCATAGAAAACAATCTTAGGCAATTCCCCAAGTTGATAATCCCAAATATCTAGATGTTCTTCTTAAGTAGAGAAAACAGGATGTTAGAACTATTCAAAATAAGGGAGACTTCGTGGTGTTTATAACTGGAGATATGAAAGAGCAAGGGTCCTGGGGACCTGATCCAAGGCCTTGTTGATGATCACACATCCACCGACTGCACATTCCAGGCTGTTTTCAAGGGTAAATGTGGCTGTTGAGGCCAATGGTTTAAGTCCTATGGCCATTCATTCTTTATTCCCTCAACCTCATTTATTTGAGCCTTGTGCAAAAAACAAGCAAGGATGGAGCACGAAGAACAGCATGGCTGTCAGGTTAGGGAGAAGGCAGAGTTCACAGATGTCACTGACAATTCCATACTGACCTCATGACTTACTGGAAGGACCCAGGAGAGGCCCTGTTTCTTTGAGGATAAATAGAAGTATCACCAGTCCTTTGTCCATCCCTGACCTGGGAACCCTTCACCTACCCCCCCCCCATCCTTCTCTTACACAAGCAAGCTCTGTACAAACATGGCTGGAAGGCGTGGGGGGCAGAACATGCATTTTTGTCAGGTTCATGGGCATTTCTGGCAAAATATACATTCTTACTGATAAAATGTGGACTTGTCCAGTGTAGAAATGAATGCTGTCATATAGCTGTGTAGAAAACAAGCCCCTTTGTTTTTTTTAAATAAGTGTGTTAACAAAATGTAATTCTTATAAAATAATGAATTTCATTTATTTCATCTTAACCTCTGTCATCAGAGATATTTGAAGGCCTGAGGTGGGTTCAGTTAAAAAACATAATGCAATAGCACTTGAAGAGGTGTTGTGAGTGTGCACTGTGAGCAGACTTGACCGTGCATTCATTTGTTTTCTTTTCCCCCATTTATACAGACTTTTGTTCTGCTCTTAGATAAAATACTAATAAACAGGAAGTTGAAAAAAATGTGGTGCAATTGTTCTGAATGTTGTTTTCCTTGTAAGGCTGTGTGAGCTACCCCACACCATCCTTCCTATTCAGAGCAGTCCCTGTAGGTGGTAGTGTTAATAAAGAAATGAAGCTGGCAGGAGCAGAGCCTCCTCCTCCGCGGCTGCCTCACTCCCGCTGAGCGCTCAGCCTTCAGAGCTAGTGGGGCCTGCTCAGACATTCTGGCAGTTTCTTTTTATTTGTACTGAACAAAGTTGTAGAGTTTTAAGGAGGGGGTATAAGACAATTTCTATGGAAAATATATTTTTCTTCTTTATTCCTCAGACTGAATGCACAAGAATATATTATCAATATTTCTCCTGAATGGGGTGTATGTGTGTAAAAGACCCCAGGAGTAAACAATTTAATAGGAATATGCATTCCTTTGTTTATCTTTAGGATACTTCATTAGCTATTTAACTCATTGTCATTTGAACATTGTGTTAAGAAAATCTGAAATGGTGTTCTCTTTTTAAGAAGAATGACTTTAATAATCATAGTAAGACTTTGAGACATTTCTTAATCCACTTTGGGCAAGATCCAATTGTGGGCGAGAACAGATACTCCTGAAAGTAACCCTCACCTCTCCAGCACCCCTGCTTTCAGTGAGTTGTGGCCTGTGTGAACTGAAGGGTTTCAAAGCTCTGGCCTATGGAGTACTCGGGAGTCATGGTCCCAGCAGCATAGTGCTACTACCCTGGTTGTTCAAAACAGAGAACTGGGTTTTCATCCCTTCCAGAGCCTTCCACTTTTGTCAGGGCTTGAAGAAGTAGGCCTGGAGTTTTAGAACCATCCTCCCCTCCCGCCCCCCAAGCTTTGCCTTTTGCCTCCTACTATGGAGACACCTCTTTGGATTTCCCACAGCCGGGGTACCGGGAAACAGCACTGGATGTGGGAAGGGAGAACAGAGGAAATAGGAGCTGCTAAGGAGGGATGGGGGTGGGTAAGCTCTGTGCCCAGCACAACCTGCTCTCCTGACAGGGAGGTGAGGGCAAAAAGAAAGCCTCACTTCCACTCCTCCCCAGAGGCACAGAACTCCCCTCCACCCCTACCCCAGGCTTTTAATTCACACCTATCCAGGCCTCAGTGGACACCCCCCACCCCAGACCTGCATCTGACAGCTGGGCAGTCCCAGACCTGTCCTAGGTCTGCTCTTCTGCCTTTTTAATTTTTGTGTTGATTTACTAAGTGAAACATAAGGTTAAAACTAGAAGAAAAAGATAGAGATCAGTCAGGGGAGTGTGAGGCTGTGCCCCAGATTCAGGCAACCTGGACCCTGCTCTGGGGATCTGGCAGCTTAAGCCATCAAACAAAGCTGTTAACCTCAAAAAATGGGAGAGAGTAAACAAATCTCTCCTCTGTTTTTCTGTACCTGGAGAAAAGCAAGCTTCTTGGGCATAATAGGCTCTCAACAATTAGATACCCTAGGAATGCTTTTCTGGATTTAGTCCTTCTAGAAAGAATGGGGCTAGGCATGGGATCATTCTCTCAGGTTCTGGGGAAAGAATCCAGAAGGGAAAAGGTTTCCATGCTAAGTGTGTTCAACAAACCTTTTACGGCATAGCTGAAAAGAAGCCCGAATTTCCCAGGATGAACCACGTTTCCTTTTGAAGTCTAGCACCGTGGTCGTTGTCCTTGAAGACCGTGAGTGCTGTGTTTCATGAACACACTGCACCTTCTAGAGTTGACTAGGTAGATACTCAGCACTCTCATGACTATTTTTAACATTTTATTTTTTGCTCAGGGTCAAGAACTTCACCCACCTAAGTGAGCCTTGTCATTAAATGGAATGCTCCAGCAATGAAAGAACTTAAGCTACTTGGATTAAAACTCCAAAGTCAAGTCAGGTTTAAATATTCTGTCAGAAGCAATGGGCTACTTTTGTAAATTTGGGCACAGTTTTCACAAATTATTTTTTGTGAAAAAATAATTTCTTAGATGACTGAGCTCTGTGGTTAGAGAGCAGATAAGTTATTTTTCCCTTTAATGCTGAGCATTTTCACTGATTTCATTCTTACTCATTAGAAAATACTGTGCTCACCCGCAGATGCCAGGGTTCTAGAACACAGCCACTCTGCCTTCTCATGTAGACATTTTACGCTGTCCCTGTCATCCTCCCCTGGGGCTTTCACAGTCAGCTGCGAGTTGACTAGCAGTAATACGTGAACAGTGTTTTTGGAACTTGCTCCCACCCCCATATACCCCAGAGTCCTGTGAAGGTCACATACTCACGAGGTCTGCCATGGGGACATGAAATTTTGGACATTATTACCAAAAATGCAACCTGAATAAGCACCAATTTGAAATAGCTTTTTAAAAAATCTCTTGTAAAATTGTCGGGATTTCCATGACCGATGGAGTTCTAGTCATTCTAAAACTTCAGCACACAGAGCCTAATCAGCATATTTTGACTTTTCACGTTTTATGTTTTAGAAGGGATTACAAACTACATTGATCTGTTTCATTTTGGAATTTCCCTCAAGGTCACTTTACAAGCTGTTTAGACCAGCGTTGATAATGCTTTCATTTTAAACACAGTTATTTTCTCTCTGTGAAGTGGTTGCTCCTGTTCCTAGCTCGGTGGGTGGTCTGGGGACTTGCTGATTTCAAAATCCTATGGTGCTTGGACACAGAGGCTGGCTTGGTGTGGCCATCACTCCAGCTGCCTTTGTCTCCAAGGCGAGGCCTGTGCTGCTTCAATGTTTGCTTTTGTCCAAAAGAAGGAAACATCCGGGAGTGAGCCCTATTGTTGCCAAAAGATGGCTGCTGCTCTGCACCTTGGGGCACCGCTGGCTCCGGTGTGGTTCCCTCTCAGCCGACCGTCCTCTCCTCACTCCCGTGTCCCAGAGTCAGCACTGACCAGCTGCAGTTTAGTCCCTGTCCACACTCCTTGAGAAATCACCCAAGAATCTGGACTCCTGGGGGTCAGGCCTCTAGACCTCTGAGTGAGAGTGGAGGGGAGTGCTGGGAGCTCAGAGTTGCAGGTAGAGAATATATGCAGTTTTATACAGTTTTATGCCTGGCAGGAGAACGCCGTGGTACCCTAGTAGGGGAGGTAGGTCCAGTTTTTAGAGGCTCTCTCCCATGGAGTGTAGTGGGAGGACCTTTGAACTCTGCTCGTTTGTTTGTGGGGCACACATGAAAGCTATAACCCAGTTATAACCTAAGAATAGGGAGAAGGGGGAAAGGAAGGGGAGGGAGAGGGAGGGGGGCGGAGGGAGAGTGATTGGTGGGATTACACCTGTGGTGCATCTTACAACGGTATATGTGAAACTTAGTAAATGTAGAATGTAAATGTCTTAACACAATAACTAAGAAAATGCCAGGAAGGCTATGTTAACCAGTGTGATGAAAATGTGTCAAACGGTCTATAAAACCAGTGTATGGTGCCCCATGATCTCATTAATGTACACAGCTATGATTTAATAATAATAAAAACAAAACAAAACAAAAGAAGGAAACAGTAGAAGATTTCACTGTGTCACTTTAGAGCTTCAGTGTTGAGTCGTTGGCTCAAAAGATCTATTCTCCTCTATAAATAGATGTGAATTTATACCCCCTCCAACCTTTCCCTTTACATAGTTAAGAAAGCCTACAATTAACTGTGCCAAATCAAGAATTTGCTCTTTTACAAGATTTTCTCCCTTTTTCCTAGACAGTCTGTTAATAAAATCTTGATTATTGTAATATGTTATGTTTTATATGTATTCAGATGTTCTGTATTTTACATAGCATATATATATATATATATGCAAACTATTTGAGGCTTTTGAAAAAATGGTATTGGTTATTAACCTCAATTTTTTTCAATGTCAAATATGTAATAACTCCAACAGGAGAGGTATCAGAAATTAAAATAGCTTGACATTTTCCCACTTTTGAAATAAAATGCAGCATTTTCATAGAATTGTTTCATCTGCCAGGCCTTAATTTTTCCACAAGATCAGGCCTTTTCAGATGTAAGGTAAATATGATTTAGATTTATATTTTAATTTAGAACTGTCATATGCCCACACAAACATTTTGTTGTCAGTCTGATATAGTAAACAATGCTCTTTAATAATTTCTGTTCTGAGCCTGTGATTTTTATCTCCATATTCACTCATGTTGTATGGCATCATTTCTTCCCATTGGCCTGCCTGTTACATTAATATTTTATCTAAGCTTACCTATAAAATTTGTGTTTCCTATTTGCTTGCCTATGAAATTAATTTTTGTCTTGTTGCAGCTCATCTTGTAGCCTACAAGTAGAGAAAATTAGCAAGCGGTGTGTGGTTCCTTATTGTACAAAACAAATGACCTGTGCTCTTTCTCCACGACTTTTGGTATTTACTAATGAAATTTTAACAATAGAATACAACTTTTTTGTTCACAAGGAAGACTTTTTCTCCAACTCCCTTCCGTTTTTTGCTGATTTTTTATTTTTTATTTTTAAACACTAAGTAAATAATCAGCTTCAGTCATCTCATCTTTAGGGGAATTACTCAGTGTGTGTTCTGCTTACAGTCACCAGGGGCTAATGTCAGGATTCATGAGCAGCTTCCTGTCGTTTCAAGCAGCTCTTCTCAGTGGTGAGTGGCTGGCCGGGTACGGAGTACGCACGGTGGGTATGAGATAGCAGCCTGGTTTATTTTACTTCTGAAATGACTTTTAAAATATCGGTTTTGAAAGTGTGTCTTTTACCAAACCAAAATAGCACATCTCTGACGCTTCTCACTGAGCGCTGCCTAGACCCAGCTTTCTATGCCATTAGACGTTTGGGTTCAACTTGCATTTTGTATTTGGTGAAAGCATTGCTCATGCCAATGGCCCTGGAGAGGGCCGCTGTGTTTTAGTGTAATTTACATGGAGCAGGATGGAAAAGAGACAGTATATAAAATAAACTATAGTCTTGTTTGATCTCTGTGATGCTGAGGATATTTGTGAATATTTAAAAGCATCCTATGATTCCACTGATATGAGATACCCACAGTAGTCAAATTCATACAGGAAAGAAAGGAAAATGGTAGTCCCCAGGGGCCGTGATGGGGGAGGGAAGAATGGGAAGCTTTTGTTTACTGGAGATAGTTTCTGTTTGGGAAGATGAAAAAGTTATAGAGATTGATGACTGTGATGATTACATAGCAGTGAATGGGCTTCAGATCACACTGAGTAGTATGCTTAAAAATGGTTAAAATGGTAAACTTTATGTTTTCTTTTTAGCTCTGTAAAAAAATACATATTCACGGAAATAGGGCTTTAAATCACTATGTATGATGAAGTTAGAAGGTAGATGTGATTCTCAAGGAATTATAGAAATTACACGGGGTGGAGGAGAGTCTCGAGAGATACCAACAAGTCCAGACCTCTTGTTTCACAGATGCCCAGAGCCTGTGCTTTGGGAGTGATGTAGCCTCCATGGCAGGAGCTCATCCCCGGCTCTTTGCTGACCCTTTGCTTCCCCCTCCCCCCAGGGTCATTCCTTACTCTAAGTAAACGTGCCACCGATTAGATTAGCCTCCTGATAAAGACCCAGAGAAAGGACGGTTTTAATCCTTTAATCTAGACAGCTCACGATTTTCACTGCCCGGCCTCTGGGGGAAGGTGCCCAGACCAGAGACGGGTTCCCCCATGTCCCATGACCTCAGAGTGCCATTAGACGCTGAGGCCTGTGTTTCATGGGGAAATTGTGTTTGAAACAAAGTGTCTCTCTGGCAGTCAGCAGCGCACCGGCTCTCAGAGTGGACAGCACAAAGCTTCTCTGGGTGTAGACACGATGCTTTATGTGAGCTTTGATCTCGGTCTGGTATACTTGTGCTTTTATGACCTCAGTTCAGATTTCATTGACCCCATGATTTAAAAGTGTACCATTTTACTAAGGGAAGTACAAGGGCTGTCTAGAAAGTATCCAGCCATTGTTTTTTCATATTACATAGCTGAGCACTTTCCAGAGAGCTCTTATAGTATATACATAGGTATGTGAGAATTATCCATATGATTTTGCAAGTGTTTGATGTTAGCATAGGAGCTAAAACATCAAGAAACAAATGTTACTCATCACTCGGTGGCCTTGGAATATCATTCCCCATGGCTTTTCTATAATGTGCTTTTATTTTTGATGCTGATTTACATCTCTTATCAGCATACAAGTTCACAAGCCATATCAGATATTTTTTTAAAAACTCTACCTCCGTGTAATTAAGACTAAATTATACTTACACAACCTGTTGTCCTATTTGTAGCAATTTTTACTTACTTCCTGACAGCAGACACTGTACCAGTACAAGGTTTCATGGTGACACATTTGGGCCCACTATCAGCATTAATAATGCTTCGTGGAGGCGGCGTGAACTGAAGACATTGCCTGAGTGTGGGACCACAGATGCCTTAATGTGTGAGACAGGCATCTCAGTGAAACAAAAGCACGGCATACTTTTTCTTTCCAAATGAGGTAGCACCACAACTAAAAAACCAGCTCACCTTTCGCTTTCTAAAATATATCTTGCTAGAGAAAGCAGTTGTTGAATCCCATCCATTGCCCATATAAATACCATTCAGGAAAACATTGTGTGAGTGACCGTAGTTCTGGTGGGCTCATCACTGGAGATTGCACAGCATCCCAAGGGGAAGCCTGCAATGTCCCAATCAATCTCAGGGTTGTTCCAGGCTATTTCTGTGGTTAGTTTTATAATTCAACTAGCTGGGCATTTTAGGCTTAAAGTATATTTCTCCCAATCTGGAAAGCATTTCCCTGATTCTGAAATAGGCCACACACATTCAGCTGGGGACACCTCGATGAAGGAAAGAGAAAAAGGGAACCCAGAGTGACTGAGGGGAAAGTCACTGAGCACAGTTGAGTGCTAAGAAGGCGCTCCAGAATTAAATATGTGGAGTTGCTCAAATGCAGCTTGGGCAGGAAAAAGACCATCACTCTCAACGTATGTGAAGGTTACTGATACCCAGGAGGTAAAAGAAGTATTTAGCATGCTAAAAGAAGGGTAACCAGAGTAATGGGGTGAAACCAGGGGAGGACGTCCTAGAATGTAATATTAGAAATAAATTTCCAGACAAGAGAGTGTCCATCAGAGTGTGAAATGGGCTTATCAGAAACAGGCTGGCATGTCGGTTCCATTGACATTGCAAAGAAGGTTAGAATGAAAAGCTAATGAACAGGAGGAAGAAAGAGGTGGTTGAGGGAGCTGTGTGTTGAGGGAGGTGCATATGTGAGGTGGTACACTGGGTTAGGTTGGGGTTGCCTGACCAAGAGCCAGTGAGCTGGACACCTGCACACCTGCCCTGAATCAGGAGCTGCTGGACACTCGGGTAGCCGCTTTCTGTTTCAGTTCCTAAAGTTGGGCATTTTGTCAGCTAAAAACCATGGCTTCCCAAACTTAGCAATCAATGTTCTGGCAAAAGACTTTTTATTACTGTGAAGTAGTGTTTCTGGCGTGACAACTAGGTATTGCATAGAAAAAGTGATGGGTGTACCTTTATTTTTTAAAACCATAGTTTGACTTTCTGAATAAATTGCAGAATTATCAGCACTATTGAAACATTTTCCATTAAACCTCTAATTTATTAAGAAGGATGCCCCCCCCCCCCCGCCACCTCCCTGAGTCACCTCTTTGGGTTTATTCTTTCCCTGGAGGCAAAGAGATCTGTTTCCATAGCAGAGGTTACTGATGTCATGTTTACAGTCTTGAGATCAGTCTGACTGGCTTCGTGTCCTAGCCTGCTTTTGAAACAGTCCTCCACAATGCTGGGTGGCAAAGTGATACTGTTGTAGTAAGGTAAGAGTGACTTTCCCCCAGTGTTAAAGGAGGGTGCTCCATAGAATAGTGAGAGCCTGGGACCTGAGCATCTTTTCCCTTTAATTTCTCTGCTTCTTAAATATCTCATACAATAAATATGCAAGTCAAGAAGGAGGCTATGTCATGGGACCCTCAGTGATTCCCCAACAATTAAATAAAATAAGAAAGAGGCTATGGCTTCTTTCAACTTCTGTCCCAATGGGGTCGGTATCTACGTCAAATTCCCCTTCCTTTTTCTTTCCTTCCAAAACTTTCTCTCCTTTCTTCCTCTTCTTTTTCCTTCTGGGTCCTCTTTATCCCTTTTTTCTACATTAAAAAAAAAAAAAGAATATATATTTATACACACACACAGAGGGTGCCAAAAAAATATACACATTTTATGAAAGGAAAAACTGTATTAAAATTGCAATACTCAATATATACCAATTCCAAAAGATGAATACAAGTCACATTAGGTTCCTCTTGTAATTGCAGAAGTCACATATGACTTGAATATTACAAATTTAATACAGTTTTTTCCTGTCTTAAAGTATGTCTTTTTTTTTGACATTCTGTATATACATAGGTTGCTTTAAAAAAAAAAAAAAAGACTGGAAAGAGGATTTTTATACTTTTTGCTTAAAAAAAAGATATGAAGTTGGACAGTTGAAACCACTCCTAATATATTAGTTGATGGGAAGTAAAGAAGACCAAGGTAAGAAGCGAATAAAAGAAGCACAACTTTTATTTTTCCAATTTTGTAGTGACACAAAGAAGATTCCACTCCCACCAAATGTGTGATAAGGTCCTGATCGCTATTTTGTAAAGGAACAGGAAGCCCCGGTGGCCTGGGTGGTCTGAGAAGGGCCCTGCATGGAGGCCTTAGGGTTTCCCCATAACCACAGCCACCCACTCCCCCAGAATGGAGCTGCAGGCTAAGGAGGGGAGAACTCAGGCTAGTGCATCTGAGAGCTCCCCTGGGAGAAATCTTGTAGGCCTCTCTGATGAGATAGGTCTGTCCCCAAACGTCCCCTTCCCTCCTCTCCTGTAATTTGGCCAGAAATGAGAACTGAAATCTCACTATTAGAATTTCATGCACACACTGGTGCCTGGGAGCCAGAGCTCCGCGACCCAGTGCTGCGGACGCCTCCCGAGTCTCTCTAGAGAGTGGTCCTGGAATGCCCTGGCTCCCACGGGAGCTAGAGTGTCTAGGGAAGTCTAAAGTAGCTTGACCCAGGAAAGGGAAAGGCGGCTCTGTGTGCCTTCTTTTATTTCTTTCTTTTTCTGCCACACACAGTCTTGCGCTCACTGCTCCTAGAATCTGCTACTACTGCTGTCATGCTGTCGGGAAATAGGCCCAGGAACCTGACTTACAGGGGTGTCTCCAAATGTCACCTCCCTTCCCTTCCTGCAACTTGGCCAGCAGTGAGATCTGAAATCTCGCTATTAGAATTTTACGCATGCATGGCACTCAGGAGTTGTGTTAACCACTGCTGTAAGATGCAGAACTCAGTGACCCAAAGGAATAAGTGAATATGTCCCGCTCCTGATTTCCTGGCAAGTTCTGAAGTTTAGATGAAACAATATCCAAAAAAGTTCCTGTGACTTGAGAGCTACTTTGCAAACCCAAAGGAATTAATAATAATAGCAATGCTAGTAATAATATTCTGATATGTTTCTGATTTCAATGAAGACACATTAGACCCTTCCTTGGTGTGAAAGACCCTATTCTCCCAACACACTGCAACTGCCTGTGGCACAGGGTTATTGCACCTGAGATCAGACCCTGAGGATTGAAGCAGTTCCTTCTGATTTACCAAAGGCCACAGCAAGGGTGCCCTCCTGTTTTCCTTGATCTCTGCCCATTAGAATTTTCAGCAGAATCTTGGATTAGGTGTGCCAGACATGTTCCAGCGTCGATCATGAAGATTATACACACACAAACCACCAAAGATAAATGTTATTTAATTGGATAAACAACCTTTGTGTAGCTTTGCTTTTCTGTTTTATTTCGAGGCACTGCTGACATGGCAATTTGTGGAAAGATTTTTATTTAAATCTGTGTCAATGTAAAAGGCTTCATCTTGGCACGTGCTAATCACTTGGACAGGAAATGGAATGGGTAAATGTTAATACATTAATATGCAGAATGATTCTGAAAGGCATGCCCCACCTGGGATAATTTTTTTTTTCTTTTTTTTTATTGTTGGGGATTCATTGAGGGTACAATAAGCCAGGTTACACTGATTGCAATTGTTAGGTAAAGTCCCTCTTGCAATCATGTCTTGCCCCCATAAAGTGTGACACACACCAAGGCCCCACCCCCCTCCCTCCGCCCACCTGGGATAATTATATTGAATGTGATGAATTTTCTTTAGGTCCACTAACTTCTGGCTTTTAGCAGAGACCCAAACACCAATACTGTGTTTATACAAAAACTGACAGTTTTTCTCTTTGCTTTAGAAGTTCTAGTGTGCAGGTGATGGCAAACCATGTCTTACAAACAGAAAGTCCTATAAATATACTCAGTGTCCATGTTGTTCTAGGCAAGGTCCTTAGTGCTGGAGAGTCAGGGTGATCTGAGCTTGCCATAGCATCTGTTCTAAAGAAATCCCAGTTCAGGGCAGTGCCTGTGGCTCGAAGGAGTAGGGCGCCAGCCCCATATATAGGAGGTGGCAGGTTCAAACCCAGCCCCGGCCAAAAAACTGCAAAAAAAAAAAAGTCCCAGTTCAACCAGGAAGGCAGGGGAGGGGCCCTATGGGCTGTGGGGTAGTGGCCACTGACCCTAATACCAGTAAAGGCTTTATGGGAAGAAGGCAAGATGTGTTGGACCAGCAGACACCTTCTTCAACACTGGACTTACTGTCATCAGCAACAGGTTACCACCCCTCTGTTGGCTTCCTTATTATTCTCATGAGGATAATAGGAGTATTTGTTACAGAAGGTTGAGCAAATTTGATCATTTACACTATGGGCCTAGGATAGCACAATCATCCCTTGGTATCCAGGGAGCATTGGTTCCAGGACCTCTGTGGATACCAAACTCTAAGAATGTCCAAGTACCTGATAAAGAATGGCATAATATTTGCATATAACCTATGCATATACTCCCCTATACTTTACATCATCCCCAGATTACTTACAGTGCCTAATCCAATGTATTATAAATGCTATGTAAATAGTTGTTCTAATGCAGTGTTTCTTACTTGCATTATTTTTTATTGCTGTATTGTTATTTTCTATTTTTTTTTTTGTTTGTTCAAATACTTTAATTGTTGTTGATGGTAGCCATGGACCTGCGGGCACAGAGGGATGACTGGGCTTCAGTGACTAGCAGTTGTCAGCATTGCTCATCTCCTTGTACCAATCTCTGTCAACCTGGAACTTTACTTGAGTCCCAAGCTAGAAAGTGACTTCATGATGTCTATTTGACCACTGTGAACCCATCCAGAGTTTAGTGCCATCTCTGAACCAAACACTGCACTGGGCAAGGGGGACAGTGGGGACCGAAGACCCAGGCTCTGCTTTCACCTGAGGGCCTGATGGAGCCAGTCTCTACACTGGAGACCTGACTACCCAAGGGAAACCTGAGTATGGGGCCTGTGTTGCCTGGTGACAAGGTCCATCCTCATGGGGAGAGGGAAAATAGTGACATAACATTTGGACTTCTCCTTAGTGTGGGGTGGTGCTGCTGGAGAGAGAAGTGCTTGCTGGGCTGTGTCCAGCAGTGGCCAGACTCCGGCCACCCTGCGAAGGGCACATTAAAGGCTGGGGAAGCCACAGCCCAAGGATGGAGGTGAGTCAGGGTTTGAGGATAGAGGTTCTCCTTTGCTTATCACTAGCAAGAAGCAAATCTAGATAATTGGCACGATGGCCATTTTGTGCTTCTAATCACATACTAATGCAGGATGGCAACGGTTTACCCAGTAACTTCTTGGAAATAAATTGTGGGTAAATAACATCTGCTTAAAGCCTAGAAACCCAGTTTCCTTTGGTTTGTGTCTTTAAATGCTTTGACGATGTGGTTTGCTTTTTTCTCCAAGGGAAAAAAAAAGTAAATAAAGGCTGACAACTGAGTAAGATCCATAGCCAAGCTATTCTAAGAGCCACCAGTCACCCTGGGCACCCAGGTTGGTGACAAAGGACAGAAATTTAATACGGAAATAAGATCCACTTCCAATACCCCATACCCAACATTATGATAGTGAACATAGATATTCCATTATTGTCATCCTTCTGAGGGAAAATATAAGTAAGGATATTTTAAAGGATTATTTCTACTTTTTAACTGAACTGAGACAGTTGTGCTTGCTCTTTGCCAAGTGAAGATTGCGCTGCTGTTGTTCTTTCGCAGCAATGAGGGTTCATTCCCTAGCAACAGGCAGCAGCGGAGAACAGCTTTGCAGACAGTGTCGCCTAATAAACGCGGTAGGAACAGTATCAACAACAAAAGCAGTGATGGAGGCCGGGCCACCCGGGGCAGCACACATCACCTCTCTGGCTACTTGTCGACACCTGGGCCAGGGCAGGCGGGCAGGAGACCCTAATGATGAGGGAAGCCCTTTGATTTGCTGACATGGAGGATTTCACATTTGATTGTGCAGGCTAGCATTGCCGTCAGCTGGGCTTTAGTGCCATACTGTAATACTTTTTATTGGTCCTTCTTGAAACCGATCCTAAAGCAAAATTTGTGATGCAGCTGTCCCTAGGACTTGTGTGCACTGGCTCAGACTCTCAATCGGGTGCTCAGGAAGAACCTAGGGGCAGAGCTCCCTGGTGCTTACTTAGTGCAGAGGAAAAGCCCTTTTCTCCACTCTTCCTTGCAGGCCAGTCTTCCTGGCATTCATGTACTGGTTTTTATATTTTTTCAGTCAAATGCCACAGCTCAAGCAAGGGGGAGAGAAGTCTTAGTAAATGCGATCTTGGTGCCTTTGAGCTTATAAAATAAATCAAAGTTGCTATTTCCTGCTGAGAAAGACAGGTGCAGAGCAGATAATAGGTCACAGTCATTATTGTCCCTTGCTTTTTCCCTGTCCCCCTGGCCTGCTTCCTTTTCCAGTTGCTCTGTCAGAACTTGGGTGGGAACTTCCTCTGGCCTAGCTCTCCTGGGCTTGAATGACAACCTGTATGGTCCGATTTTAGGCCACAACGTTTTTTCAGATAAGATGATTAATAGTTGAATTTGGGGAGGAGGCCTTTTAAAAACAAACTATGGAAAATAATTGATGAATAGTGTAGTTTATAAAATCCACCCCCCCCCCCGCCCCCCGTGACCCTTTAAAAAGTATGTTGCTCACTGCATGTAAACACCATATTGACATCCTGGGACTGGCACCCCTTGACCTCTGCAATATGAATTAAAGTGGCAAGTCATTAAGAACCGAGTTCCTAATTGAATGAACATTTTTGTCCTGTAGTATTGGAGACTATTTCCCTTTTTGTTCAGTCCCTGCCTGAGGTTCTGTGGTTCAGGTGCCCTTGTCGGCTACAGAGTGGTGATTTTGTTTGGGTCTGCCCTCTAGATGTGTTAATTTACCTCTTAGAGCTTAATTTTCATCCTCAACAAATTCAGCAAGATGGAAAGTGACATTTGGAAAACAGGAAATGGATGTTCAAACATTTACCAAACCTTATTCTTATAACAGTTAAAAGGTAGTAATTCATTTATTCATCTTTTGATACAAAGCATTAATTTTTGGTTGCTAAACAAACTGACAAAGCTCCTGAATTGTGTTTGGGGTTGAAGACACCGGAGGGCAGATGTTTATGCAAGATCTTTTTCTGCTTCTTTGGTATGTGACCTCCACCGGGGCAGGTTTAAATGAGGCAAAACATTTGATGTCAACTCTGGGTTTTCCTTGATGTCGATAATTTTCAAGCGTTAACTGAAGGAAATCCCGTCTTGTCAGAACGTTCTTTTCAAGAGAAGTCACAATAAAGGAAGGGGCTAGAGAGCTGTGGGCCCTTCCGGATTTCAGGGAATGTACATTTATTAGTAATTCTTTTTGGTTGTGCTCTGTTCCCCGTGGTTTGTTTGCCTGTCACCAACCTCGGGGACTAGATGTGAAAGCGCGCTTATATTCCAAGTGTCACCCATGGCTGTACTTTCTTTTTAATAAATCTTAGGTCAAGATGGGAGAGGACATGGAAAAGATGAGTGTACAGTAAATAAGAGTTAAATAGTTTCAGATTTCTGGGCTGGAAATCAACAACACAAGATCTGCTCGCAGGAGTGGCTATATCTCAAGTATAGACTGGAGATAAATCTGACAACCTCTGACATCTTTAAATGTCAAACCCACCGCACATCACAGATGACATTGTACCTAATGATCAAACTCCCTTTAAAATATACTTCATGTAAATACATTTTTGCGAAACCACAAGCTGTTTCTCTCAGTTTTGTTTTCAGCTGGCTTTGATAAAGAGATTGGTTGGCACCCTACAGCTAATAAAACAACTTTCAAGCCAACATCAATGAAAGGTTTGAGGTGACTCTCAGAAATACACTCCAGTCTTCATGGTCCAGGGGGATCTACAATGCCTTCTGCTTGTGTTAATAGACCTTGTGAGAGGGGAATTACTTGGCTCTAATCTGAGTTCACAACTAAAATCATCCTTATTTTGGCTGCGTGGATCCAGTTTGTCAACTCACAATAGCACCAACACAGGGGCTTGGATTCCTTCTACAAGAAATGCAATTCACCTTCTTGTGTTCACTTAGATATACCATATTGGTATGTAATATATTGTAAAAATTTATTATGCTTGTTACCCATTTGATTTTATAACTAGGAAATGATCTAATTCTGTCTTTGTGGAAAATAGAAAACAAAATTCAGGAGATCCTCTTTGGTAAGGCAAGAATTAGGGGTTTCTTAGCTTCTGTCATTTTTGTCTGGTTGGCTTTATTTTTTATTTAATTTTTTCCCCTAGTTACAATTATTTCTAGATTCTGGAAAATTATTCTTTGCTTTAAAAAAAAAAGAGAGAGAGCTTAATTTTCTTATTTTACATTGAGTCAGCCCTAATTGCTAAAGCCAGCTTGCTTTAAAAAAAATTGTCATCATTTCATATATGTTAGGTTGACTTCCAATAGAAAGGTAATTGAGAGGAAAACCATATTTACTTACACTTAGGAATGTCTCTAAATATAACAAAGTTTTAAAAAAAATCTTGTTGTTAACAATTGCATATTGTGAAAAGGAAGGAAAAAAAATTAGCTAGGTTGCCTGTGAGGTAATTGTGCTAAAAAGCATTCATTTTTAATATAGGAGACTTGACATTTTGATTTATTTAATCTTTGACTATTCATTCAATGAGAGCTTTTGTGCTGTACCACTCTCCTCTTAAGAAATTCCAGGGTTACAGATACAATTGAGGGTGAACTTGAATTTGTTCCATGGGCACGGCCTTTTCTGTTGTGGTAAAACAAAGTTAAAATGACAACGGTTCTGAAGAAAGTGCTTCAAGACCATGTCCTGTTTCACTCTTTCCAGATGACTAAAATCAGCCTCATTTCCCAAGTCTTACATTGGGGGAAGAAGATAACGTGTGGTTTTAAAGAGTGGCAAGTACTAGTTAAGGTCAGGCTTTTTCTGAATGTGAACATTCAGTTATGGTGCACGAAGATGGGGCAGGTATTCTAGATTAAAATTCTCATATAGAAAATGTCTGAAAGTAGCAAATTAGGTGATTATCACAGTCTTCTTAATCCTTGTCAACTTGCATTATAATGTTTTTTCAAGGTGGTTTTGTCTGTATCTAAATGCTGTTGTCTTACATAAGCCAGGGTGCTTGCTTCAAACTAGCAGATCAGTCCAATCATATTGAAAGAATTGGAACATTAAAAAAAAATGAAGTGTAAATTCTGAGTCACCTGTTTTAGGTATAGTGTTAAACAACACAGCCACACTGTCTTGAATGGAAGATGTTATTCCACTGATGCTGTCATCGGTTCAAGTTTACCAGAAGCCATGCCGACCTTTCACTGAGAATCTTTCAAACTGACCACAAATGTGTCCTTCTCAATGATTTAAAATTCCTCATGCTGAGTTTTCTGGTAGTCAATATATATTTTCTGAGTGTTCTTCCTGAGTTTGTGATTTGCTTTTAATCCCTTCTGCTGTTTATTTGCTGGGTTTTGTTTGTGGAAACAACCCACTTTGAGAAGAAATGTTGACTTCTTATTGTCTGTGATGTGTTGTTTCTTTATTACTTTCAGAATTTGTAAGTATGAATGGATGGTGAACATACAAATTTGTGCAAGGAACGTGAGGAAAAGAGTTAACTAATTTTTGAATTGTTGGAAATGAGGAAAATAGTGGGCTGACTCTACTGGTGTTTTTCAAAGTGTTCCTCAGTGTAATTAGCCAAAGTACTGAGGAGTCTTTCTTTCCAACAGAGAGGTTAAAAATGGCTTAGCTTTTCTGACTGTAAATTGCCAGGACTAATGCTCAAAGGATTGCCTGAAAAATCTAGAAATATGTGCAGGTTGTTGTAAACAATTCTGTCTCTTTATGGAGAGTTGTTTGGGCTTTTTAGAAACTCATTAATTTGATTGTAAGTGCCTCAGTGTTATCAGGAAAAGAAGCTTTAGAAAATGGTTTCAGAATGTGTCATTTTCTCCTTGGTTTAATCTGAGACAGTGTGTGGGCATGCTGGTATTTTAAAAGGCTAAAAATGTACATATTGCTGTTGCCTTCAAATATGAGGGAAGATTCAAACAGAAAGGAGTTTTCTTCAGTCTTCTGTCTGAAATTCTGCTTTCCTTTGGGGTACTGATTCTTGAATTTTTAGGAAGGAATCCTTCATTCTTTTTTCATGTTCCATTTGTTTTGTAATGAAGCAAAACAAATTATAAAAAGACAAGTCAGCCTTCCACCATTTTCACCTCCATATATAATGCTTTTATAAAATAAAACCCTGGGTTTTCATTTTAACACGGTTTCTTTTTTTATGAAATGATTTGTGGTATACGACTGCCATTTGGTTTCAATATTAATATGTAACATGAACTACGTGGGTGTCATTTATTTTCAGTAGTAAATAACTGCTTAACCGATTATTTTACGTTAGCAAAGTTCAATTGACTCCTTGAGAGTCTTGATCTGCGTCTTCAAACAATATTTGGTTCTACAAAAACCAGATGAATTGTAAAATAACATAAGAAGCGTTTCATGGTGTCATGGTGGTCGGAATCAGGGAATGTTATGTAGTTGGTTTCAAAATTCATCAGTAGGTTAATCATTAATTATTCTTTTTCCAGGAAAGACTGCTTAGGTTATTTCAGAAATTGAATTTACTAGAATTCTTTTTTTTCAAATGATTATAATTTTTTTTTTTTGGGGGGGAGCATTTTAACTTGGGGTTAATTTTGTAAGAAAAGGTACCTTTTTTGTTTGTATTGTGGCTTGTTCATTTTCTCATAAACTGTATTTGGTAGCTAAAATGTTGAAAGCAGTTTGGGAACAAAATGTCTGCTTAAACCATGACAAAATTGGCCACAATTTGCCGATTGGGCTGATAACAAAAGCCAGTAACACAAAATAGGTAGAAAAACAGTTTGTTCGGTGATGTGAGACCACTGAAGTTCTTTTTTTTTGCATGTTTTTTTTATTTTTAAATTCTGATGTTTATGTTGTGATGGAAATACATGAAGCAAAGTTTCTGCTCACCTATAGTTTTCAATTAACCATTTCACCTTTGGATTTCTTTTAAAACTTCAGAAAAGAAACTGCTCACGGGGCACCTTAGACCCATTTGAATGAAAAGTCAGCTCTGCAACTGAATCCCACGATTCCTCCAGACTCTACCTGGTTGTCAATGTCTCAGAGCTAATATTTTGATCTTTTAAAGCAATATTTAATTTCTAGGTTTTTCCAACTGTTCAACCTTGAATTGTATGACTGCTATTGCACTTTTGCAAGTGTAGAACAAAAATTGTAGTTTGCAATTTTTAAAAAAAGTTCTCTACCTGGGCATAGCCTTAACAACAAATTCAACAACCCAAATTCGACACTGGACTCTCACATTATCGCCACAGACTGTAAACAAACATTAATGTTTTACCTGAGACAATACATTTCTTTCAAATGAGAGAATGAGAAAACAGCATCCTCTCCCCGTGTCTCTCTCTCTCGTTTTGACTTTTCCTGAGTTGTGTGTGTCTGTGTGTATGAGTGTGTGTATGTGGTGGTGGTGGTCTTATTTTTTGTCTCAAAAATCAGATACTCCAGGGGAATAATTAGTATGAGGTTTATGTTTCAACTTATCTAATCTTTGTTTTCACAAACAAATACAAATAAGTCAAACTGAAACTTGATGGCTTTGGTGATAATATAATAGCAGCCACGGGGAAATTTTCTTCATTTTAATGTTCTTTCACAGCCCACATTTAGTTTCGGTAGGAAAATTTAATTAACCTTTTCAGCAGTGTGTTAAAATATAGGTTCACAATAGACTCTCAAGTATGATTTGCAGGTTTTGGTTCTATTTTGAGATTTTGGTACACAGAATTTCTTTCTTTCTCTCTCTCTTTCTTTCTTGCTCTTTTTTTCAATTTTCTTCCTTTCTTTCAATTGGTTTCTTTGACAGCATTCGAAATGACTTTAATTCCTTCAGTTGCTATCTTTTCAGTGTGTATACATTATATAGTGTTTGCATTTATTTTTTATTATGGGGAGGGGGGATTCTTGTTTCTTATTCTTTTATCCTTTGATTCTACAAAAGAGGAAATGTCTTTTAGTCTCAATATTTTTCTCCATTTTAATCCTCATGGGGTAGTTGTGAGTCCCCCACCTCCATTTAAAAAAATCCAGTTGAACCACATTTCACAGAGGACACTGGGGTCCATGTTAGGCGTCAGACTTGACTCCTGCCTGACCTGGTGGCCTCAAGTCTGCCAGCTGATTTTGTTGTCCTGAAGGTCTATGGAGCCTCAGGCTTTGATGAAAGGCTAGGCAGAGTGGTGTCTCCCTTGCTGACAGCTGCTGGAGCTGCGGGTGGAAGGTGGTCGTGACCTTGAAACTCTTACTTCTTCACTTGAAACACACTGGGGCAGGGCCGGGGACAGGCGGGGCAGGTGAGTGGGAGGACCGCGGAGAGCAGTTTCTTTTTTAGGTGTTCCCTTCTCCATGTCTGGCTGGGACAGCCACACCTGCAGCGACCTGGATCTGAATGGGCACATGGTTCTTCCCTGTGCTTGGCAAGCCTGTGCCCAGTGCACCCAGTCACCTCTTCACTTTATCCTGTCACTCCCCTACTGTCCCGCCCTGCCTGTTCCCACCATCCCTGCAAAATCAAATATGGAAACAGAGGCATACATATTTTATTTGTAACTAGTGTGGGCATTTCCAGTATCACAGCCTGCGTGTATTTTTTGTTTTTTTTTTTTCAGTTTTCTTCTTCTTCTTTTTCTTTTTCTCATACTTCCTGTATGAGGTTACTTTTTTAACATGATAAACAAAGTATTTTTTTCAACTTTTTTTTTTTTTTTTTTTGACCTGGCGGACTCTTGCCTCCTACCTATCCCATCACGAGCCTTTTGCTGGGCACAGAGGTGGGTGCGATCAGAGCCTGAAGGGAGGTGGGGAGGGCTCTGTGCCACTTCTCCTTCCCAGGGCGGCAGCAAGGAGGGTTGAGCTGGTGAAATATTTCTATTCTCCTATTTGAGAGAAATACTGTCAGACATATGTCCCAAGTATTCTCCACAGGCAAAGCATGCCAGGACAGTGAGCTGAGGATAGGAAGGCAAAGTGAGGTGGGGGAGGCTTGGCTAGAGGAGAAATGTGACCTGTCACGAGAGAGCACAGGGCAGGCTAAATCCCCCACAGTGCTCAGCCCCACGTGCAGATGGCCAACACCAGGAACAGGAGAAGGAAGGAGAGAGGCTGCCCACATTTCTCCCCAGCGAACCTTAAGAACTGTTGACAATCCCAGACTGATTCCCTGCTGCTCTCTCTTTCCTCCCGTGGTGGGGATCTCAGCAGTGGCTTGGGTACAGATGATGACGCGTGAACATCAGAAGCTCGCCAACACACTGGTCATTCTGGGCCCCACATCCAAGAATGTCACCAGGAGCAGGTTTCACTTGCCACCAGTGGTTCTTTCATGTGTCTGAATCACCTGGGGCTGTGCATAGACACATCCCTGGGCCCTGCCCTCACAGTTTTCTGTTTAGAAGACCTGGGAGGAGGCCTGAGAATTTGCATTTCTAACAGATTCTCAGTTGTTGTGATGCTGCTGATGTAGAGACTTGCCCAACGCCCAGGGCTGGTGGGTGATGAGAATGCCTAAAAGACCGTGTCCCATGGGGTCTGCTGGTTGTCTCCACTTTTGCCACCCTAAGGTCCCTTTGTGTGTCTTACCACAAATTTAAAGGTCAAGGCAGAAGGCCCTTTGCATTTCTCAGTAACTACAAAGCGAGGTTACCTATAATCTTGGATTTTCACAGTATCAGCCAGACTACAAAGTGGCTAATATGTTTTAGGGATTTGATTCTCTGAAAAATGGATTTTATTTTGTAGATAAAGTGGCCCAAGTGCAGGGTATGGATGATTGGATCAGGGAACAATCTAGTGAGGGCCCTAGCCTTGCTAACCCTTGCTATTTTCACCTTTGGCATGAACTGAGGGACTGTGGTAGGCACTCTCTATAGCCAAATGCAGGCAAACATGCAAGACCCTCTGGGGTCAGGTGTCTTAATCACCCGTGATCCCCCTAGTGGCCCAGAAGGCAGGAGAGCACCAGGACCAGGATGTTGGGTTGGAAGCTGGTGCCACCATTTACCAGCCAGGTTTCGACCTCCCTGGGTGGGGCTCCCTGGCAGGGAGGGCTCAGGTGAAGCCTAATGAAGGCACACGATAGAAGCAGCCTCAATAGATGGTGACCCCAGGTGTGTCAGGGCAGTCCTGGGACTGACACACTCTGCCGACAGGGGCATTGGAAGTCCCCACTCAAGGACTCAGAGCCTTCCTGAACCACGTGTAGGCCCTTTGCAGACGCCTCCAAGGGGAGGAGCCCCTGGAAAGCCTCGTAAGTTTGCAGGTAGAGACATGGCCAGAGCTCTCGACATGGAGTCCCCATGGGAGTCAGATCACCTCTGACAGCACAAGAGCCTGATTTACACAAAAAACCAGTCTTACTTATCCCTGAAATCTGCCTGGACAAGCAATAAACAGTGCCTGAGTGTGTCTGCAAGGTTTTAATATTCTGTCAAAAACAGCAAACTCCCAGTTGCTGAACACCTTGGGCTTGGCGAGCAGGCCCCATCCTCCATGGCAACTCTTCCAGTACCTGGAAAATCAGGCTTCCGGTGCTGTCGCCGGCAGGGTGTGAGTTGCTTACTCATCCTTTTCTTATGCGTTGATGAAGACCTCCGTGCTGCCAGGGGGTGCAAGCTCAGGTGTGTCTTTGCGCATGGGTAGCTGGAGAACACATCAGTAGCTCTCTGAGGCATTGGCAGTGCCTCAGACATTATAGCAAATCTAAATGGGTGGTCTCCACTTTGCCCAGCCTTGGTTCTTACTGCCCAGGAAGTAGAGGCTTGGATTTACCAACTCGAGGGACAAAATCACCTGCCCTGAGAACCACCCATTCAGGGTTGGGGCTGGGAGTGAGTGTCTGAGTTCTCTCCCCTTCTCAGTTTCTCATGCCGGGAGCTTTTCTTTGGATTGCTGTCAGATCAGAAAGAGCACGGTCTGGGAGCCAGCTCAGGGAGTGTGCAGAAGATGGCCGGCTGCGTTTCAGGGCACTGATAAGGATTGCATTCCACGTGATGTGTGTGACCCAAGGTCATCCCTCAGATCTAGGGGGAACCAAAGTTGTGTCCCCTTAGTGAGGAGACCTAAAAGGCCCTCTGAGTATTAGAGACCTACAGAGATAGCATAACTCAGATAAGCCGGGAATAGAAATGACCCCCGTCCCCACTCAAGTGACCAGAAGCTCCTAGTGTGTGTGTGAGCAGCTGTGAATCAGGGCCAAGCCTTTTATCGTTCCCAACCCATCTTGGGTTTCTTCCTTGATAACTAGATGGCCAGACCAATGTGGAGTCACCAGGATTTGATTCATCCAAGCAAAAGCCAGACAAGCTAACTCAAGCTTTGCATGGTAAACTGGAATTCAGAATCTTCTCGGCTTTGGCCACTCACCCACGGGGATGAGGTGGAAGACCCAGGTCCCAGTCCCAGCCATATGCCTCCCAGTGTGACTCTGGGAGGTTTCTGACCGCCTCCTCTGTATGCCTCACTTTCTTTACCTGTGAAATGAATGGCTGGTCAGAAAAGCCTTAAGACCCTGCCCCCCCCCCCCACTGTGATTCAGTCCAGGTCCGCACAGAGGGTGTTCTGGACCACAGCCCACCTGGGCTGACACATTTGGGTTCTTCACCTCACTCTGCAGTGAGAGGACTGGTGAGCACACAGGGTGGTCAGCCGCCTCTCTTTCTTGGTGGTGAACTAAAGGAGCCAGGTTTCCCCTTGTACCCATGCTGGCCACTGATGCGTTACTTAGTTCCTGTTTCTCTTCACCCACCCAGGAAGGCACCACGTTATGAAATCCTGGGCCCAGATGTCGGATTTTAAGCCACATTGGGAAATGCTAGCTCGGCATAGAACACAAAACAGGAAGCTGGTTTTCCAGACAGATTTCATCTGGGCAGTGTTCCCCCCAGTTCTCTACTGCCACTGGCAAGTGAGGCCTTTAGGGAAAAACAAACAAACAAACAAACAAAAGCTGCAGGAGTCTGTGTGAATCAGCTAACTCATCTGTGCTAGGCAGATATTGGGGAAAGATACTAGGGAGAACAACACAGAGTTTCAAAAATAAATAGCCTGTCCCAGTTGCCACATGTTCTGACAGCAAGGGCTGTGAGCACCAGAGGAAGCGTTGCCCTGTGGCCTACAGGCTTTGGGTGTCCTTAGGAGGAGGAGAGTCCCCAGGCCCGGGAGGCTGGTCTATCTGCTCTCAGCAGCGTTTTCTGACAACTGTGCGGCAGAACCCTGCTGGCAAAGTCCAGCATGCAAAAAATGATTCTGCCCCAAGTATGTTTGGGAAGGACGTGGTACTTCAAGAAGCTTGCTTTATTTCCTTGCATCTCTGGGTCTTTCATGTGCCACTTGCATTGTGAATGAATCACAGGGAGAAGGATTGAGATTTTCCCAAATCACACACCTCTCTCATCTCAATTTACAGAAAATTTTGTGCCATTCACCAAAGGAAATGAGGAAGGGCTGGGTCAATGGTTTTTCATGGTGAAACCAGGGTTTCATCTTGGACAGGTTGTAAGCTGAGGGGACAGCAGAGCTCCCAAGGAAGCATTGTGTGGTCATGAGTAGAACCCATCCCTTCTCCAGCCATCGACAGTGCCTGGTCAGAGAATATGTCTGAACAGTCAGCGGCTTGGGTTGGCCTCCCTCTTGTGGGAGTGCTGTCTCTGGCTCTCTTCTGGACAAACTGCCTCCTTCCGTGGGCACCTGAGCAGCGATGGAAGCACAGAGCTGGTTCTGTGGGACTACAGTACGGACTTGGGGGCATGGCACATCTGTATTTTTTAGTCTGCTGTCTCTCTATCTGTCTTTAGAAGTATCTTTTCGCTTGTTTGGGAGAACTGAGAATGATCTACAAAGGTTGCTGCTTGGGGCCAGATCACACTGGTCTCAGCAGCAGAGCCGTTTCTATGGGATGGATCCCAGCTCTCTGGAGCTGCTGCTAGCCCTGCCCTGCCCTGCACTCAGGACCTCTGTTTGGTTGTGGCCCCTGCTTCCCATCTGTCCTTCCCTCCCACTTGGGCCAAGTGCATGTGTTCGTGAATATTTGATGAATATGGGAGGCCTCCTCTCCTGGGGAGGCTGTCAAGGTAACTGGGTTGGAACTCTATGGCGACCTCTCATAGGGTCTCTTTGGGTCCTTTAGGAGGGGAGCTTAGGACGTCACCTGGGCAGACATCTGGGTTGTCCTATAAGTTCTCTTGTGACTTTTCAGCCAAGCTACCAGGAGCATAGGGAAGAGCCTCGGGGGCCCACCTGGAGTCACACCCTGACCGAGAAGTCAGAACTGACTTCAACTTATCAGTAAACATGCAGAGTTCTCCAAACAAAGCAGCAGGCTATGGGAACATCTGCCTGTTTAGTCTCTTCTGAATTATTTTCTAATGGACACCCCACACCGTCATCGCCACCTGCCATTTTTGTTGATCATGACTATTTGAATAGATGCTGATAAACTTGGTTCTCTGGCTTACCGTGGCATTTATGATCTGTCTTTCCCTTTTCAGTTTCCATATTCTAGAGCGACTATCTCTCAATGTGGTTGGCAGTGACCTGTGTTTTTCATGCATGTTTTTGTTTCAGAATAACTGGGAGATGAAACAGGAAGCCTTATGACACACTTGATCGAAAATGACACAGACACCGAAAATCAGGACTCAGCCCCCTCCAGCACCTCTACCTGCTGCCCACTGCTCACAGCCGGAACATTGGGGAAGGCTTTCCCAGGGGCCTGGTTCTGACTGCTGTGGACGTTGAGGCCCCTGCTCTTGCTGATGGTCTCCCATATTTTGTTCATGATCTAGGCGGCTGATTTCCCATTTCTCTGTCCTAACTCTATGTGTCTTAATCCCTAGTCTTTCATTAAAAGTAAAACTAAAGGAAACTGAATTTTTTGTTTCATTAGCTATTGTTAAGACACAAATTTAAAGCATATCGAATAGTGTTTGAGATTAATTTATAAGACCACAAGACATGCTGTCCTAACCACATAGATCATCATGACATTTTTAAAAGTGTGTTGAGCTTAAATCTCTGGTTACTCAGCCCTGTTTGCCTTGCTGCTGCTTCATTTTTTTTTAAAGACTGAGTCTCACTTTATCACCTTCAGTAAAGTGCCATGGCTCACACAGCTCTCAGCAACCTCCAGCTCCTGGGCTTAGGTGATTCTCTTGCCTCAGCCTCCTGAGTAGCTGGGACCACAGGCACCCACCACAACGCCCGGCTATTTTTTTTGTTGCAGTTTGGCCGGGGCCGGGTTTGAACCCACCACCCTCGGTATATGGGGCCGTCGCCCTACTCACTGAGCCACAGGCACCACCCAGCCTTGCTGCTGCTTATACCTCGGTAGCTCTCTCTAGAGTCACTGTTGGCAGGTGGACATTTGAGAACAACATCTGGAAGTTGCCTTCCACACCCACTCTGAGCATGGCCCATAAACTGTGATTCCAAGATCTTCACCAATCTGGGGACATCTGGGATGCTGGGGACATCTGTCTTCTCTGCTGCCTTCCTCCCTTCACATACCCATCATCCTTTCACGTATTTATTCCTGAAAGATTTCTTTGGGGCCTGCTGTGTCCTAGAGACAAAAAAGTAGAGGAGGTGAACTCAGCCCTGGCCTTCCCAGCACATCTGCTCAAGAAGCGCTGGGAGGCACGAGCAGCTCCTCATAGATGGATACTCCGTCTTGGTTCCTTCAGATGTCCTGATCGCCTAACTCAACACCTCCAATCTGAGACTCGGGAACTGTCACCGGAGCGTTCTTCAAAATGGTTAAATGTCAAAGAATTCCTTTTACGGAGTCCCACTCTCTTGCCCAACCTCAAGTAAGACAATGGCCAAAGAAGCCATTGGTAGGTGTCTTCCAGAACTTTCTGCCACAATTCACTTTTAAGCTTAGCAGGCATCCAGGAACAATTTTAAATGACCATTGTACTGTTTCACACTTCTCAGAATGAGTTACCAAATGGGCCATGACCATGATCTGAAGACCTGCTAGTGCGTGGTACAGTGTATATTGCAATGCATGTCCCGTCCTCAGCCCAGATGTTCCCTAGGCAAGGAGAACTCCCTAAGCACCATGTGCTGGGACATTCCTCTGTCTCCCCCCACCCGTTTCTCTCTATCTCATGACACTATTTTACTTTCTTTATAGAACTTACCATTATCAGCCCTTGTCCTGAATATTCCATTATTAATTACCCATATGCCTTTCACTCCACTACCAAAATTTCTGCTCCATAAAGGCAGATGATGATCTCCATCATTCCCCAGTCTGCCCCAGTGTCTGACACTCCAAAATCATGCGCCGACTGGGTCTATTCTTCTGTCTTCTTCTTGCTTCTCAGCAACACTGTGACGCTATGCCCTGTCTGACCACCGTCTGGTGGGTGAGGAAACGGAATTCCTCTTTGTGTCTGCCACTTGGTGTTGCCAGGGTTGGGACCCGGGTGTTCCTCCGGGACACCACCTGGTAGAAAAGTTTGACTGTGAACTCTCTACTGTCTGGATAGTCAGATTCCCATCCGAAATGAAACGTTTCCTTGCTGGTAGATGTTGTAAAGGCCACCCTGTTGTAAAGGGATGTGCCCTCCGTGAAGCATCTCTGGATGCTCCTACCCCAGCAGAACAACAGAAAGACAAGGTGACATGAATCCAAAGATTTCACCCCACCCTGAGATTCTTATTCTTTCTTTTTATTTATTTTTTTCCGTCTCTGCTGAGTTTCTTTGGGTTCTAGCAGAGGAGAAGGCAGCATACAAGGGTAACATGGGCGGCAGGAATAAAGCTGCTGGATGTGCTCGGAGCCTAGGCCTGGTCCTGGATTGGCAAACGTGCCTCAGGGGCCCCTCACACACACACACTCACCTAACTCTGTCCCCTCTGGACATACCCCTACCCTGGTGCCATGGGAAGAACATTTCCCATGTGGTCACTGCTTGCCTGTGTTCTTGAGCAGAACTAAATCGCATCCTCTGCCCCTTCCCAGTCTTACTCACTAGGATTATTTGTGACATCAAAACTATGGGAGTCACGGGCTCAGGGAAAACCAGAAACAACCCATATGGTGCTCTCAGAGGGTAGTTAGTCTGCAAGGGTGATGGGAGAAAGAACGAAACAGTTCTAAACAGTTAAGGCACTGGTTCTGACCCTGGAAGGCATTCAAATTACTCAGGAGTTATGAAAAATCCAGAAATCCAGGCCCTGCTGAGAACAACCACGTCAGAATGGGAAGGGGGAGGTGAAAACATTTGTATTCTTGCAACTCTATAGGTAATTTTAATGTACAGCCAAGGTTGAGAAACATTGATCTGGGCCTGTCCTCTCCAATATGATTGCATTGGCAACATATGTCTATAGGACACTTAAAATGTGCTTATGCACCCAAGGAACTGAATTTTTAAATTCATTTTTATTTTAATTAATTTAAATTTAAATATCCACATGGTAATATGGTTACTATACTGTGCAGATAAAGAACATGTCTATGATCATAGAAAGTTCTATTAACAGCATGGTCTAGGGGAACACTGGGTCCTGTAACTTCTTATGAAATGATGCTGAATCTGAAAGGAGGTTACGGTAATTCTCTCTGTCTATAAACTTAACTGATAAGCCCTTCCTTCTTGGCAAGCAGTGTATTTTTCCTCCACGTTTTGAGCTGGGGCTTGGGTAGCAGCAAAGGTGATGTGCTTTCAAAGCCCCATAGGATAGAAAAGAAGTTAAAATACAGTCGTGCGCAGCGTAATAAACGCCACTGATTAGGATGGACTGTATGTACAATGGTGGGGGGGGGGCGTCCCACAACATTATAAGAGAGCTGAAAAATTCCTGTCACCTAGTAACATTGTAGGCTTCGTATTGTTGTAGTGCAACACGTTACCTTTTCTGTGTGTGTGTCTAGATACACAATTTTTTTTTTTATTCATTCATTAGCTGTGTACATTAATGCAATCATGGGGTACAATGTGCTGGTTTTATATACAATCTGAAATATTTTCATCAAACTGGTTAACATAGCCTTCACAGCACCCTCTTAGTTATTGTATTAAGACATTTATATTCTACATTTAGTAAATTTCACACATACCCTTGTAAGAAGCACTGTAGGTGTGGTCCCACCAATTACCCTCCCTCCAGCCAGCCTCCCCCCTCCCTTCCCATCCCTCTCCCCTTTCCCCATATTCTTGGGCTATAATTGGGTTATAGCTTTCATATGAAAGCTATAAATTGGTTTCATAGTAAGGCTGAGTGCATTGGATACTTTTTTTTCCATTCTTGAGATACTTTGCTAAGAAGTATCTAAAAATACACCTGCCATTGGATCCTACAATTCCCCTACTAGATATATATCCAGAAGACCAAAAATTACATTATAACAAAGATATTTGTACCCGAATGTTTATTGCAGCCCAATTCATAATAGCTAAGTCATGGGAAAAGCCCAAGTGCCCATCAATCCACGAATGGATTAATAAATTGTGGTATATGTACACCAGGGAATATTATGCAGCCTTAAAGAAAGATGGAGACTTTACCTCTTTCATGTTTACATGGATGGAGCTGGATACACAAATTCTTACCACTATCTTACAATTGCCTAGAGTGTTCAGCGAATAGTAACAGGTATGTAGCCAAGGAGTAATAGGCAAACCACACAGCCTAGGTGTATAGTAGGCTATTCCGTCTACGTATGTTTAAGTATATACACTCTGTGATATTTGCACAACCATTAATTCACCTAATGACCCATTTCTTAGCTGTAGCCCTGTCATCAAGTGACACATGACAGTTTCTGTGGAAGTTGAAGCCCAGGTCTGAGTCCCTTGGAGTTCACTCTGATGGTTTACTTGGTTTGCATCTTTGAAGAACCAGCCCTGGGAAGGGAGCTTTTTGAATTACTATTTCATTACTGTAATCCAAGCATTTAGGACAGGTTGAGAAGGACTTTTGGAAGAGTAGAGCACCAGAAGCGTGGCCTCTCAGAGGAGTTAAGGCTCAGTCAAGCGGTACTGTGAGCTCAGCCAGTTTGGGGTGAGAGCTGGAGGCACAGCCAACGCTGAATCATTTTCTGCTTATCACTCATAGACTGTCAGATTTTCTTTTTTTGTTGTTAGAGGGAAAGCACCTTACAACAAATAATAATACTATTTTGAATTTCAGAGCTTTCCCTTTTTCAAAGCACTTCACCATCTCACCTTATTTTGTCCTCCCAACAAGGCCATAAGATAGGCTGGGGAGGGCTTTTTAGTCTCTAACCCCCTAGGAAAGAGTTCAATATTATGAAAGAGTGAGGTTTTGTTCTTTTTCATTCCTGGCTATACCCGAGTACTTAGTGGCATATCTTGAAGCAAATGGTCACAGATCTGTGCTCCTGCAATGAGTGGTGCTTTTAAGGGACATGCAGAACCTGGCATTTGTTCTCTCTTGCTTCCTCCCAGGTTCTGAACCCTTGTGTCTTCATTCTTTGGGGCCATTCCTTGCTCAGAGCTTTGTGTGATCTGCAAAGTTGGTAATTATGCCTCCAATGTCTACTTCCAAGTTGTCTTTAACAGACCACAGGACAGAGCCCCATGGCTGTCCACAAGGCACATTCCTGGGTCCTTCCAAAGGTGGTCCCTCATGTGGAAACAGCCACAGGCAAACACTCTGTCTTTGGGGTCCTTAAGCATCTCATGTGTAGAGCTGCAGACAGTCATTTCAAACCACACCTGCCCCTGGGCAGAAAGCACTGAACCACCTGTCCAGCTGAGAACTCAGAGGTAGCCTGGCCAACCTGGGGTCTCCAGCCACTGCAGAGGGAGCAGAGGTGGTCAGGACGGCTATGAAGGAGTTGGCTTGCATTGGGGGGATGGTTGCCCTACCAGTTGTGAATCTTTCTGGTCATGCTGTCATCTGGCCCATCTTTTGCATCTTCTATAGATAGGATAGGATGAGAGGCTTTCAAATGCTTTACTGAAAGCAAGACATACTTTCTGGGGCATTCCCCTAATTGACTGTTCTGGTGAAGCTCGTCAAAACAGGAAATGAGGTTAGCATGGAATGACTTTCTCGCAGAGAACTTGTGTTGCCTCCTAGAGACCACCACTTTCTTCCCAAATGCTTGTGAGCCTTGTTTCATGCCTCTTCTGGGTTTTCCTGGAAATTGAAGGGAGTCTGCTTTTCTGTAGTCTTTAGATTCTATTCCTTTGGAAAATGGTGGTGATAATTGCTCATTCCCAGCCTTCCCCAGATTCTCTTCCTTTCACTTCAGTGTCTCTAAGATGTGTGTGAGTTGGTCTGAAGTTAGATCAGACTGCACTTGAACCACAACAAAAACGTGGCTGGGGCAAGAGCTCCGTTCCCATGCCCAGGCTGGAGGCATTGCGTGGGGCTCCCTGGCATGGGCTTCAGGCAACTCCTTCCCACTTTAGAGATGCCAGCAAGAGAAAACGAATCGAGTGGAGATGAAAACTTAGTGGGAACAATCCTCTTTCCTCCCCTGCTCCATATGCGAGCATTTGGCACAGACATGCACAGACTGAAACAGCTGGCCCTGGCTTCATTTAAGGAATGCCCATGTTGGGTTCTTTGACTCTCTTATCAAAAGCGGTGAGGGTTTCATATCTAGGCAAGCTGTATCATGCTTATCTTTGCTGAGGCTTTTTGACAAACGGCTCTACTTGAAATTTCCAAATTTAATTGTCACCATTTTTATTAGTAGTAACATTAAAGTACTTTTGAGTCACATTTGCTTTCATGTAGTAGCATAGAGTCAGTCTGAGGAATGTCTGCCCTGCACTCACAGGTGTTTGATGGGGACACTTGTCTCTAAATCCCAGACTTGGATTACCTTTTGGAGATTCCACGCATTATGTCCTTCCTTCTGGAATCACAGGTCTATTTCACTTTCTTTGTGACTTAGCAGGACCTTGAAAACCATTCTGAGTTCCTGTGAGTGGAACGGGTCAGATTCTGGCCCTGTCTCCTTCAGCCCTTGGTGGACCTGCCTCACTCTACCCAGGTCTAGGGTATGATGTTTTCAATGATGATTGTCTAAGATGGATTAATAACTGAGCCCCTCTACAGTAATCTTAACTACCATCTAAGGCTCTCATTTACTCTGGATGCATCTTTTGGAGGTTTAACATTATTTCTAGTTCTCACAATAGGCCCAAGAGTCAGGATTATCATCCTTTTGTTTCAGTTAAGAAAACTAAGTTTTAGTGAGGATAACCAGTTTGCCCCCTATCAGAAAATTAGCCACATAACAGTGCATCCGGGATTTAAATCCAGAGCAGTGTGGCTTCAGCCATCTAGTAGGTTGCTTCTCTGCATCTTGTAAATACGTAAAAGCAAATGCCATTTTTCCTCAAAAAGGACAGTGACTGGTTAGTGACAATTAGGAAGGGAGACGCCAGAGCATGAAGAAAGTATGGTGAGCGGAAGTCGGTAGTGAGTGCTGCGTCCACAGTACCCCTCTTGCTTCAGCCCCCACCTGAGTCTCCCCTGCAGTGGATGCTGGTGTCCCTATTGGTCCTGTGTCTCACCAGGGTTATGTGATGTTGTGCAAGGGCCAGATTGCATACACTGTCCTCTGAAAACTGCCTACTACTCCAAGTGGGGTCACTGGAGCAAAAAGGCCGAGGCCCATGCTGGCTCTAGTGACAGAATCTGCATTTCAGCAAGAGGCCGGGCACTGCCCACTGTTGCTCACTCTGTACTTCATGCCTGCCTTACTCAGGTGCTGAGTAAATGTTTGTAAAGTGAATTCTGCTGAGGCACGAGTCAGAGGGCTGGGGAAATCAGCAGGGCTCCTGGGGGCCCAGGCAGACCTCCACCCATCAGCTAAAGGGTGAGGGGTGGAGCATTTGAGAACCCACCTTGTGAAGAAGAGGAACAGCTGAGCGACCAGGACATGAGTTCCACTTGCAGAAGGGGTCCTCACTGCCATTCAAGAGGGGAAGCAAAAATAAGAAAAATGCACTTTCAGAAACTGTTACTGGTCTGCCTCCAGCGCTTATCACCAATTCCTATTCTGTTACTGTTATCTCTGAGGACTTGGGAGGCAGCTGAACATAGCTGACTCTGCAACTGTTGCCCCTGGTCCCTGCAGGCAGGGTGACCATACCCTAGTCAGCTCAGGATGGTCCTGCCCATGCCACAGACCAAGCTAGATTTCCTTTCTGCTCTGCCTTTCCCTCTCAAGCGTGCCCTGGTTCAGCCAGCCTGTCTTTGGGCAGCCTTATGCCTGCCTTTCTATCTCCCCACAAAGTTGCTTTCACAGCCAGTCACCTCTTTAATAAACAGGGGTGCTTGGCACTCTCCTGACGCTTCTGTCAGGGCTACCTTAGAACAGGCAGCGTCAGCCATGGGAGAGTGAGAATGCCTGTGTACACGGAGTACGCGTGTCTGGTATAGCCACGTACATGTGCACGTGTGACGTGGGTGCGTGATGCGTAAGAAGTGGTGGGGTGAGTGTCTGGCCCGTGGTACCTGGGTACAGGGGAGCAGGTGTCTGGGAGCGTGTGTGTGTGTACGTGTGATGTGGCGTGTGGATGTGCATGGGTGGGCATGTATGTGGGTGTCTGGTGGACGTGTACATGTATGGGGGTTGCGTATGTGGGTATAATGTGTGTGCAGTCTGGTGTACATTCTTGTAGCTTATGTGTTTGCATGCAGGGCCGTGTGTGGTCTGTATGCTGTCACGTAGGTGCACGTGTGTGCATGTGGGTGTCTGTGGTGTGTGTGCACGTGGGTGCTGGTGGTGGGCATGTGTGGGTGACTATGGTGAGTGTGTGCTGGCAGCAGTGTGGGTATGTGGTGGGTGTGTAGAATGGCTGTCGGTGACACATGGTGCCATGCGTACTTCCTGGGCTTGTACAGGGTCGTTCATGGACCCACTGTAGACCCAAGCATTGCTCTGCAGGGCACCACCTCTAGGGGAAAGCCCTAGGCCTGGGAACTGGCAGGGAGGTGGGTCTCACCACTGCTTTCCCATGAGCACCCACTGTGACCATGGCCACCCTCCAGGAAGACACTGGGTGCAGTGTCTTTGCTGTGTGGGACAGGAAGGGCCGTGAGAAGTGAGAGCAGACCTGACCCACTGGCACTGGAGCTGTCGAGGGCAGACCCCTACTGTGAGATTCCCACCCAGCTGGCCCCTGGTGTGCAGTGGGGCTTCAGAAAGGCTGTGGCCAGGGTGGAATCACTGAATGGATGCCCCTACCTCCTGTCCGGGCTGGTTACAGTGAGGCATGCGTGCACACTCCTGACTCCAATTTCCCGTCCAGTGGCTATGACGGAGGTAAGCACCCTCCTCCAGCTGCCACCGTGCTTTCTCCTGGAGACCCTGCAGAGGCAGCAAGCCCAGGCTGGTGGGGCCCTTCTCTGTCACTGCTGGGCTTCCTCTGTGATCTGCTCAGCTGCAAGATGCTGATGGGTAGAGCGTGGCCTACCTGGGCTCTGGAGGCTGCCCCTGCCCTCTCCTGCTGTCCGCTCTGGAAGGGCATGGCTCATGTTAGCTAAAGGCTGCCGATCTCTCCTGATCTCTATCTTTAAGACAAGAATGAGCCAGGAATGCAAGTCTGAAGTTAGAAGGTCAGTGCTGGGGCCCTCTTCAGAGTTGAAGAGATGGAGGCGTGCCCAGGTCTGGCCTGCATGGCCTCCTGCTCATTGTTTGCTCTCTCTGAGCCGTGGATTCCAGATCCATAAACTGGGAGGAATAACGCTTACCACACAGGTGGAGGAAGATATTTGCAATAGTGTACGGAAGCACTTAGTGGGATACCAGGCAGGAAGCACAGATTCAGCGAATGGTGGCTATTGTATCATCATTTAATTCACAAAAATTGAGTTTAAAAAAATACATATTTCAGGAGGTAATGGGACATGTCACTGGAAAATACTCTGGAGGAGTCCTAGTGATCTTAGCCATGAAATATAGAATAATTTTAAAAACCACAAGAAAATATAGAAAGGAGGCAGTGGTCTCAGAAAAAAAATAACATAGAGGCTGAGAACAGTAGCAAGTACAGGGCCACCAGCCTGCCAGATGCCGCTTCCTCTGCCCGTGACCACGGGACAGGGCCCATTCCTGCATCTGCACAGCCAGACGTGGCATAGGAACAGCGCTTCGCCTTACTGTAAATATTTTGATGTCTTTCTTTTCCTGAACTTTTAACCTTGCTAGTAAACAGGGTACATACAGTAAATGAATTGTTTTTCTGAGAACTGAATTTTGAGGAAATGGGGGAAAAAGGGATTTTTATTAGCTAATTGTCAGTCTGGTGCATGATTGAAAACATACTGTTTCTTAACTCTGCTTTAGGAGACACTTGATCACAAAAAAAAGTTTTATTTTAAGAAAGAAAAACCATTAAAATATTTAAGAATGCCAATTCAAAGTTAGCAAAAGTTCAAAAGCAAAAAAAAAGGAGTCATTCTGCAGAAGGTTTCCGAGATAAGAACAGCAACCCGTTGCAACTCCAATTCCTTGTTTTTCATTAAAAACTCCTGGAGCTCCATCTCCATCCATCGGAACTTCTGAGATATTGTAAGGGGAGTGAAGAGTGAAGCTTAGGACCGGCTTTCATACCTAAGGGCTACTTTCTTTTCTCCGGGCAGAAGGCAGACACAGCTGTCTTTATTCATAAAGGCTGTCCATGCCTCTGGATGGCACAGGCTTCTTTATGATGAAGAACTGTGACAGAATCACTCTGAACAAGGAAGACAGAATCACTCCCACCACTAGCTTTTCACCTGAAAGTGCCATATCACCCCTGCCCTGGAATTTCCTTAACTGTTCAATGAAGCGGTGACTTCTTGTTTCCCAAGCCTCATGGGGCTCTTCAGAATACAAGGTCTGTAAAGTGCTTTGAAATATTTGGAGCAATGGAAAAACCCTTACAAACCCGAGTTGCGATGGCGTCTCACCAACATTGCTGCAGAAGACGGCAGAGTCCTTGAGGGATGATAAGACCTGATGGGCACCCCAGCTCTCCCGTTCACACCTGCAGCATCTGCGCCTGCTCCGCTGAGTGCCAGCAGCATCTGTCTTTCAAATAATGCTCCCGTTGGAAGTAACTGAGGACATTGAGAATAAATATCTCAAGGCTTCTAAGATAATACGGCAGTGTTGTTAGGACCTCCAGGGAAGTTTCTCCCTGCTGTCTTAGAAGAGGAGGAGGAAGAGAAGGAGAAGCAGCAGAGAAGATGAAACACATTGCTGAAACTTTTTCACTTTGAATACCACAAAGTGTATTAAGAGAGGCAGCTTGTGGGAAGTCAACGCCCAACACACTCAGGCCCCATCCTTTCCCCCTCCTTTCCCTTTCAGAATAAATTAAAGAATCGGCCAAAATCCAAGTTGCGTGTGGTATCTTTATCTGATTGACCTCATACTCCTAATCATATCTTATCTTTGCTTGTAAATTATTAGCACCCCCTTCCAGTTCTCCAGGCATGTTGCTTGTTTAAATGTTATGAACACACACACACACAGAGTGCTCTGCAGACAGACCTGGCTACCATGAGGTCTTCTGTCTTCAGCAATTCATGTGCAGATTTGGTGTGGAAGGCCTGAGCTGGCTTATTAGCAAACTGTTCCCCACAGTCCAGCAGCCCTGCTGATAGCTGCTTCCCCCCAAGGCAAACATGGAAATTTCACTCATTTTCCTACCTGTATCCTTTCTGATTGGCAGAGAGTTTCGATCAGTACAAAATTTGTTGAGACTTTTAAGTCTGAGGATTCATTGGTAAGGCTGGATTAGTAAAATATTTTTGAGAAATTGAGTTGCCTTTGGCTAATATTATTTTTTCTTTGACTCATTTCAAACTAAATTGGAAAACTATGCTATTTTAAAACGTGCTTATAATCTTGAAAAGCTCATTTTGTTACAATGCTGCTTGTCTTTGTAGCTCTTGGCCATTGGTTGGTTTTTATTTCTTTTTTTTCCAGTTTTTGGCCAGGGCTGGGCTTGAACCCACCACCTCCGGCATATGGGGCCAGCGCCCTACTCCTTTGAGCCACAGGTACTCCCCTGATTCTTATTTCTTTAAGGCCTCTCATCTCTCAGCTCACGTAGGTAAAGATGCAGCTAAGAGTTAAGCAGCCAGATGATTTGTAGGAAGTTTAAGGTGAAAGACTGCACAGGTAGCTCCCGTGTGTATGTAAGTTGTGTTGTGCACGTGAGATAGATTTTAACATGTTCCTTCCATTGGTAAGGACATCTGCCCTGGTGCTGAATCATTACAACTGCTGCCACCTTCAAAACTCCTTCCACTCTCCTTCCTCACATCAGCCGCTGTAGGAAGAAGGGCTCTCTCTGTTTATCCTCCTACTTGTTCCAAGGTAGGGGGCCATGTCTTTGTCTAACGTAATGCTTCTTTGCCCTGAGTTCAAACCAGGAAGTTCTCATGTTTACTGGGGGAAAAGGTAGTGTCTACTCTAAACCTGTTGTAATACACTGGCTAAGTGACAATACACACACACACACACGATCCTCTTCGAGAAAAGGTTACAAATTCATAGTGTCCACTTTAGGTGGGATTTTTGTCCTTCTAAAATAACACACTAGGTTATCACGTAGCTCCCCTGATGCCTATTTATCAGGAAGATACTTAGTTTGAATATGCCAGTGTCTGTGACTTTGGCATAAAAGACAATCTCCCCTGATTTCTCCTTACATTCAAGGAGAGAAATGCCTCTTTTTGTCAAATTGAAAGAGGAACCTAACATTTATTGAAAATCTCTGAGCATATATTGTTCTGAAAAGCACTGCCACCTACACATCAGCGGCCCTATGGGGCAGGTAGCTCTATCCCGTCCCCGGAGAAACAAAGGCTCAGGGTCGGGGAGCGACTTGTCCCAGATGAGCCCATCAGAAGATGGCAAAGCCCATACTCAAAGTAGGATTGTTAAGCTAAACTGCTTAAACCATTAACCTACTTGGATGGAGAAACAACCCTATGTGGTCGGTATTATTATCTCCAGTTCGGCACCAATACACCAGGCCCAAGGCAAAGTGACCCAACTCAAAACCCACGTGACCAGAACAGGAGCCTATCCCTGCCTGGCTCACACCACACCTGTGCCCAGGTGAGAAGATGAGCTCTCTGGAAGTGTTTCCAGGCTCATGTGCTTGGTGGCCTCCTGGTCGAGGTGCAGCGTGAACGCTCCTGTGTTGCATCTTTAAGGAACCCTGTTTGAGAAAGGGCTTCCCATCTGTGTGGCCAGCCCCAGGGCTGTGCTGATACATATTCCTTCACAGCGTGAGACCAGAAGGTGGTGTCCATCTGGATCAACAGAAAGGAGCTGGGGAAACTAAGGAAACGGGAACCATCACTTTTCTGGAATTGCCAGCAATTGGTGCCAAGAACTATAACTAGGAAGCACCGGGAAGCAAAACCGTCAATAGGGAGAGTGGAGGTTTTCATCAGGAATCTCGGAGGTCCTTGTGGGGCGGGGCAGTGGCCAGATGTTCCTGATTCACCATCAAGGCCAAGTGGGGGTGGTGCCGTCTAGAAATCTTCAGGCATAACCGTTTGCCTCACAGACAGCTCACTCCATCCGCGTTGCGTATTTTCCTACTTCCGCTGAGCTCAGAATGGGGAAGATCAAATACAATATGTTCTTATCACCCTTAAGATTTTTTAATGAAAAGTCTGCACACTTACACAAAAATTGAGAACTTGATCACTATGTCCTGACAATGTGTTTTGAAGAAAGGGAATTGGGGAGGGGGGGTTCATTCTTTCCCTGAAAGTTCCCATCCATTGTTGAGTAAACATCATAAATCTAGAGAGGAGACAGGCTGCCTGTACTCAAATTACCTCCTGCTACAATTTTAGCTTCAAGTTTTAATGCCCTAAACACGAATAACGTTGTATCCCAGCACAGGTCTGATTAATGAGGCAACTTTGCCAAGCTCAGGGTTGGAGAGCGGCTCCCCACCCCCTTCCTTTTTTTCCCTGTGGCTTAGTAACCACTTCAGCAAATTTCCCTGTTAAATATACAAGGCGACAGAGTGCAATAAAAACTAAAGGATAAGGCAGATAAACACCAGCGGCTCTCTGGGCAGAACTTGCTGCTGACAGAGAGCAGGTCAGCAGAACAGGTTTAACCGAGGAATGTAACATGTTCCATCATTAATTCCAGCTTATGTCACCCTGGGTCATCTTCAGTCTGTGGCTTACACTTGCAGGGTCACCCGCTTCCTGGGCGGCCATGTGGTTTTTGCATGGAGCAGATTCTCTTTGCCTGCAGGGTGACCAGTGGACACACATTTGAGAACATGGCTGAAGGTCATGCTCAGGAAGTGACCCAAATTAGCCCCTAATGTCCCACCAGGAAAGGAAGGGGTTTTACCTTGCCCAGATGTTGTCTGCCCCCCAAATGAGACTGTGTCCTGGAGTAATTCCTGGATAGGAGTCGATTTGTTGAGTACTTAACACATGCTGGGCACTCTGAATGGGAAATGGTGAGGAGCCCCACGGACTTCCGGAGTCCCCTACCCATGGCAGAGTGCTCTGCAGACACGATCTCATTTACCGTTCACAACAACCCTGTGCAGCCAGTGACATGGTCTCCATGTTTCTCGTTGAATGAACCTGTGGCTTACAGGGTGACACGATGTCACCAGTGATGCAGCCCAAATCAGGCCTGCTCTGGCTCCAAATTCAATATTCTTAAGAAGTAAAGCTTCTCTCCTTTCTCCCTATTCTTTTCCTACTTCATCTCTCCATTCACACACTCACACACACATACACCTTTGCCCCCATTCACACACACAGACACAGACACACACACACACACACAAGTACACACCCTTGCCTCTATTCATATACACACAGCCTGCTTCCATTCTCTCTCTCACACACACACACACACACGTGCCTTTGCCTCCATTCATACACACACACACACACACACACACACACACACCCTTGCTTCCATTCACACATACACTTGAACCTTTGTGTGAGCCAGTTATATCAACAACACATCAACGGCACAGCAGAACCCGGCTGGATTGGTCCAAATTACAGGGATTTAGAGTCAATATTTCCTATGCTATTGAAGCTTTACAGAACCAAACCTTCAGATAAGTCTAAAGTTTCTTATAAGCCAAGCTTCAGCAAACTTTTTTTCTAAAGGTCAGATAGTAGATATTATAGGCTTTGCAGGCTGGGCCTGTGCAGGCTGTCACAACTACCCAGCTCTGTCATTGTGGTGTAAAAGCAGCCATAGTTATTATATAAAGGAATGAGAGAAGCTTTTTTCCAATAAAGTTTTATTTAAAAAAGCAGACAGCAGGCCAGATTTGGCCCATGGGCCATAATTTGAGACACCATAGTTTTCAACCCAAGCCTTCAATTGAAAATATCAATACCTTAGGGTTTTAGACATTGGATCCGTGCTGAAGTTCATGTTGCTTCAGAAGCACATAGCTTCTTAACCCCAGAGAAGCAGCATTCAAAACATTGTGTTCCACAGGGAGAGAGTAATAGGCATTTTCCTCCTCCCCCTCGTTCCTCCTCCTCCTTTAGGAAAACTTGGGCTAGATAATTGGACTGTTTCCATTCTTCCAAGACTCCCCAGGGCTTTTACTATGTTAATGAACATTGTGAATTTCTAGGAAGGGAAAGTTTGTGTGTGGAGCACGTCCATACAATATTCTTTGACACAACTTCCCTGGATTCCAGTCCTGAAGTTTTTCATGCTATCTTCCTTCTTCTCCTAACTGTTTCCACTTGAGAGTGTTGTCCTGAGTTGCTACCACCCACATAATATCCAGCCTCATCCTCAGAGCCACATGGCAGCCCTGTGTCCCCATGACCCCATGCAGATGTGCTCAACTTGGAGGGCGTGGGAAGGGGCTGGGTTTGAGTTCAGGTTGGTGTGTCTCTTTCCTTCATTTGTACCACCTGCTGCTGACACCATGCTTGCTTGAAGGTCTGGTAGTTATTTATCCTAGGATTATGGGATTCTAGAATCTCCCAGAACCTCATAAGTACCCTCAGGATTCCTGATTTGAGAGACTGGACTGGATGGAGAGCCCCCTCCTGTGATAACACAGTCCCAGAGCTTCATGGAGCCTGAGACAGGGGCAGCTGCTTCTGGCTGCGAATGTGCATGGGACGATTATGCCTGGAGGTCATCCCCACCAGAAACCTTGGTGAGGAGGCAGCATTTGGAGGAGAGGAGTCCCTGCTATAGAGGAAAAACCAGCCTCTGCATTTAGTTTTGTGTAAGACTCTTAACTCTCCAGATGCTTCCATTCATTATAAAATCACTAGTCTGGGTGGAGTGTGGGGAGCTTGCTGAGGGGTGTATGAGAGTGCTTTACAAAGAAGGCTGGCCACGGAAGGCAGAGGTGTCACCAGGAGGAAAACTCTCAGGGCACTTTGGACCTTTCTGGGCCCTTCTGAGGAAAGGGGCTTCGTGCAAAGTTTGGGATTTGACTTACTGGAAGCCCTTCTTTAATTAAGCATAGGCTTTAGTTGTCAGCATGGGCTTCCTGGGCATGGTGGCTCAGCCCTGTAATCCTGATACTTTGAGAGACAGAAACAAGAGGATAAGTTGAGGCCAGCAGTTTGAAATCTTCCTAGACAACATAGTGAAATCCCAGCTCTACCAAGAAAAGAAAAAAAGACGAAATGTAAGTAATAAAAGGCCTAAAATTTCTACCTAGTCTGCAGGGACCCCCAGCAATCATAGTGCAGTGGCTGGCCTAGGGAGGGCCACTGTGTGTGTTCCTCTGTTTCCTAGTAGTGATTTCTACGAAAACGCCTAAACCAACTCAAAGCAACAATGATCCCAGTCACTGGCACCATTCAGACCGTCTTGGCTAGCATCACTGGGCGCAGGCTGTGCTTGTGTTTCGGGACGCGCCTGCTTCCTTTTCTCTCTCTTACTTGGCTGGTATCACTGAGAATCCCTCCTTCCTGCTCTGGGACCCAAAAGGAGATGCCAGGGTACGACTCATTTGGCTCCTGGTGCAGCACACTCTGGGAGGGCACACATCCCAGCCTTCCTCACCCAGTCCCACCTCGGGGATGGAGGACCCTTCCCTGCCAGGTACCTGGGCCTGAAGCCACCATGTTCGAGTGAAAGCTACTGCAGTGCCTCCCTCATCCAGGGGCCTCGAGGTCTGTAGGTGAACATTTTGTGGACAGAATGACTCATTTCTTATAGGGAATCAGTCCCCGGGGGATACCAGCCCATCAGTGGGGCCCTTGCATTTTCTCCCAAGAGAACACAGTCCCGTTTCCTTCTAGGATGTGAGAAATTGGTTCCAATGCTCCATCCCACAACCTCACTCCTCCAGCCTCAACTGACAAAGGAAGGGCCAGGCCTCTGCTGGCCCCGGGGTAGCGGGCAGATGAGTGAGCAGAGCAGGCAGGACCCAGATAGGTGAGCGTTCACATTGCTGACCCTGGCTAGCTGTGGGGTCCAGGCAGCTCACTCACCCTCTGCACCTCAGTTTCTCCAGTGATGAGATGGAAACAAGACCAGCCCCTGCCCCATGGGGTTGTCACAGGGGAGAAGTGAGGCAGTGCTGGTGTAGGGCTGGTGCCCAGGGAAGGGACTTCTGAGTGGGGCCTGCCAGCCTGTCAGGAAAGGCTGCTGCCGTCCATCCTGGGGAGACGGTGCCAGATCTGAGGGAAGCTCAGCAAGCCACTTAAAAGGGACCTTGACTCATTCTGTGGTAACTGAATGTGCAGTGCAGGAAGTGCTTCGCAAAAGTGAACTGGGCCCAGCCACCCCCTCGTCCCCCTGCCCTCTGCTCAGGATGTACTGAGCAGTGACAACATTCCAGGCTGCTCCTGGCCGGACACCATCTGCTACATAGACAGCAGCAGCCATGTGCCCCCGAGCCCACTGAAGGTTGGTGGCGTCAGCTCGCAGACAGACCACCTGACCTCCTGGATTCAAACTCTGCTCCATCCTTGAGGCCGGGTGCTCAGCCTCTCTGAGCCTGTTCCCTCATCTGTAATGGGCACTCCTGTGTGCAAGGGCCAGTGCTAGGCTCTTGACAATCCTTGGCATTTCATCCTCACAAATTGCTCTAAAGCAGTAAACTCCTTGCCATGTAAGGATGGGGAAACTGAGGCACCCAGCGTTTAAGTCTGCCAGGGCACGTGGAGGGTAAGCACTGGAGCTAGAATTTGAACCTGAGGAGTCGTATTCCAGAGCCTTCCCCGCAACCACTGCTACTAGAACCCGGTGCGTAGTAGGTCTCCCTGGTTTCTCACAAGAGTGGAACAATAGCAAATTTCTTCTAACCACATACCTGATGCTGAGTGCAGGTGGGAAAGAAGGCTTCAAACCTTATTGCTGTTTAGCTGGCAGTCAGGGAAGTGGCCTGAGTGTGGAGGACGCGCAGGGCAGGGCCCCTCTTCCTCCCTATGGAATGCTTGGCTGCCTTGGGAGTGGGTGTGGTTGTGCCCTCTGCACCCACATGGATCCCCAGGAGTGGCAGCAGAGGCCCACAGATGATGGCTGGGTGGGCATTCATGAAAGAGACTGGTGCCCCTGGGACTAGAGACTAAGGGCTGGAGAGAGGCCACCAGATCCATAGCCTAGATCCTTCACCTAGTCCATCCCGCCAGAGCTGCCGCCTCCTTGTACTTGCCTCATGGAGGGTCTTGGGGGAAGGAAGTCGAGGGCAAGGGGAGAGAGCACCCCACACCCAGAACAGTGCTCACAGGTCATGAGAAAGGCTCCTCTTCTCTGTCCTGCTTCACAGGCCTGGGGACAAGTTGAACAGTGTCCCTGCTGGGAAGTGAGGCCTGTCTTACTTCCTCATTTCAGGCATACACCCTCATTCCCAAGGGCGTTAAAAGCCCCAAGTTGCCCAACTCGGTCAGGGGAAGCTTGTCCCTCTGCCTCTGTCTCACCACACCAGTTGAGCCCAAGTGTTGGTGGCCAGAGCCTTGCCTGCCTGTCCCCCAAGGCTGGTCAGGGACCAGCTCTGGGTGTCCCCAAGCCCACACATAGAGGAGGTAGCTGACTCTGATGGCCCAGAAACATCTGTTCCCCATTTGTCATTGTCAAGCTCTGATGTCTTTTGGGACTAAGTTTGAAGGACAGTTTTTACTATTGTAACCAAAAAAGTAAAAGGAAGCAAACAGTGACAGCCACCCCCCACCTTTTTTGGGACTTTTTCTTTGTCAGTACAAAGCCATTTCAGTAACCAGGAGCTCTTACCAAACCCACCTCACCCCACGTGAGTCTCTCAGGCATCTGCCCTCCCCCACTCACACCCCACTGTGCTGAGAAACACCGAGATAAATGCCTTTGGGCTGAGGCAAAGGCATTTGGGCTGGAACAAAACAAGCCAGCAGGAACCATTTCATGTTCACCTGGACTCATTTCTGCATTTTTGAAGGATATGACCAGCCTAGTGTGTGCCATAGGCTGTGATAAAAATGGCTTCACATTTCTAGTGGGTGCTGTGGATAAGGCAGTCCTGGGCCTCTGACTCACTGGAGCTAGGAGGCGCCCAGACGCTCCCACTTGCTCCTGCAGCTTTCCCTGGCCAGCTGTGCCAGGGGCTCCTGCTGCGTCTGAAGCCTATTACAGCTCGAGATTCAGGAGGGCCTGGGAATGCCTTGTCTGCTGAGGGTGGGTGAGCCGCCCCACTCAGAGCTGAGCATCGCAGCTGGCCCAGGGCTCTGCTGTACCCCAGAGGACCCTGGCTGTTCTCTTCTTGAGGATTTTAGGGAGGTGTTCTGGGTTGGAAGACCAGGAGGATGCCTCCAAGCAGGAGGCAGAGGTCGGGGTTCCTGGACTCCCCGCAGACCAAGAGGCTGACGTCCTCCCACTCTCTGTTCCCTGGCTGTCTTGTGCCAAGTGTGCCCCTTACTCATGGTAGCTGTAATATCCTTGGTGGCTTAAAACAACACAAACATATATTCTTGCAGTTCCTGGGACCCAGAAGCCTGAAATCAATTGCACTGAGCAAAAGGCAAGAATCCTTTTCCTTGCCTGTCCCAGCTTCCCGAGGTGGCCAACATTCCTTGGCTATTCCATCTTCCACTGCATCACTCCAGTGTCTGCCCCCAGTGTCACATGCTCTTCCCTTCTTTGACCTTCCTGACTCCTCCTTGTAAGGACCCCAGCGATTACAGTTAGGGCCCATCCAGATAGTCCAGGATAAGCTCCATAGCAGCTCAAGATCTTTAAATTAGTCACATCAGCAAAGTCCCTTTTGCCACATAAGGTAACAATCCTCAAGTTCAGAGGATTTGTTGTTATTTTTGGGGACCATTATTCAGCCTCTCATGGAAAGTTACAGTGAAGACCCAAAGGCCACGTCCTGTGTGCCTGAGCAGTACTAGAAGAAGCTACTCACAAGGGAGCAACAAAACCTTGGCAGGAGAGCTGAGTGTATTGGGGGCTGTCCTGCATCTACCCCCATCTCTGCAGCCCCTGCTTCCCGTGGAGCAGTGCCCCTTCTGCTGCCCCACAGGGGGTGGGGCATCCACACACCAGCCTACATAGGAGCTAGAGGGCCAGCTCGTCCTCTCCTTTCTTGGCACAGCCAAGGGTGCGCATGCCGCTGCGTTCTGTCACTGGACGCTGTTCTCTGAGACTTGGGGGCTCACTTGTTCCCACTTCACGCCAATTTTTGCTGTTTCTACTCTCTGGGTTTCCCAGGCATGGCCACTCCCAGACCCATGACTCAGTCTCCTCCATGGTTCAGAGATCTGCCAATAACTTTTCGTACCTAGGCCCTTTGATATAGTTCACAGATGCAGACTCTGTTGCTTGCGCTTAAGAACTGTGATGCAAAGACAGTCTTCTGGGTGATATTAATGGAGGACTTGAGGATTTATTGTAGTGTCATCTCACAAATGAGCTGGTGCCTTGGAAACCTAGTTTTAAACCTAGTCCTGGCATCAGGCCCTAGCTTTTGTCAATGAGGAGTATGCCTGGGGTGGATAGCAGGGGGAGAGACAATGATGGGAGATGGAGCTTGATTCACCAGTTTCTCCCTCTGGTTACAGGTTAGGCAACAACAGGCTCTTCCGTTCCATCAGATGGCAGCATTATTGTCAGAACCCTGCATTTGCTTGTGAAATTCCCATTGCATAGCTGTGTTCAGGACACACAAGATTTAATAAAAATGGACATGAGGTTCTTAGTGGCAGGCCGCAGCCATAGTGAACACTGGCAGAGTTTTTGTTTTTGTTTTAATTCAGAAGCACCTAGATAGGCAATACATATTTGTTGAATGAATGAATGCTGCAGTTCAGAGCATCCTTGCTGGTGGGCTGACATGATTGCATAGAGCTGCATCATCCTTCAGAGATAAGCCTCTGCTGTGCAGCTGAAGAGCAATGACCATCTCGCAACAAAAAGGAAAAGAACATTTGAGGTGTTCGCTGCTCTTCTTGTTTTACCCCACCAAGGACTCACATGGACCAGAAACAAAACAAAAAATGCAAGTCTCCAAGTGCAGTTTTTGCTTGAAAGCAAAAGAGCTAAGAGTAGTGAAGTACATGTTGGTGCTGTATAATGATCAGGCATTTTGGAGTTATATAGCTCCAATTTAGAAAACAACAGCAACCAATAAAAGATAACTCTATCATCAGAATCGACACCTTAGTAAATTTGTAAATAACTCAAAGATGTAAAAAAAAATAAATCCACTTTTTAAACTCTGGGTCTTCTTAGGAAATAGCCAAGAGCCTAGGCAGACAGATTGTGGTTGCAATCTAGCAGCACACAGCAGTTGCTGCCAGAGACAGCATGTAGCCAGGGGAATCAGCTGGAGCAGACAGGGTAAAAAGGATTCTGCTTCAGAATCCTTTCAAGTAGAAGCTGGGGAAAAGAGGCGGCTGCCCTGGCTACAAGTCCTGACCCACAGACAGAAGGGCCAATCCTGGTTTGCTTGCATGGGACTGAGGAATTTCCTGAAATGGACTTTGAGTGCTAAAATGAGAACGGTCCCTAGGAAACTGGGACAGTTGCTCACTCAAGTTCCAAATTGTCTCTAGAATTCTCTGGCTATGAAGGAACTTCACCCACCTTTTTCTTGAACCAGGGTGCCCCGCCTCATCCCCTGGTTATTTGGGGGGGTACCTACAGCAAGTAGAGGATAGAAGGGGGAGGTCACCCTGCCATTCTCTCTTGGAGCAGAAGCCAGGGCCTTGCCAGGATTTTAGACTCTGAAAAGTGGGAGAACACTGAAAGACCTTCAGGATTTCAGGTAAATAACAAGATTTTATTTTAACAATAATTTTAATATTTGACAAAATGCAGACATATTGTTTCTCAGAACTGGTACTGAGTCATTATGGAAAATATTCTTTCTCTGGAGGCCAAATTGCACTGGTTAATTTGTATTACAAAGGGGAAGCATCTTACTGTAAGCTAAGACAGGTCGATGAACCCTGTTGTAGCATTTTTTCTTGCCAAGGATACACCTGGTACAAGGTAACCCCAATAATCTAGGGGTGAAGTCTCTAGCCACTCAGGTCTCCCCTTCTCTTACCTTGTCTCACAGGCGGCTCCTCTCCTGGTGCATTGATTCTCTGGAAACACAAATAGATTAACTGCATGTCAGAAATGCAAAAGGTGTAACTGTCATTTTATATTTATATTCATACATATATGTGTGAGATACATACATATAAATGCACACATACATGTCTAATCATTTTATACTCAAGGCTCCCTTCCTAGGTGGTAACAAAACACTTCATTTTACTAACTAAAGGTTTCTCGATATCTACTGTGTTAAAGCCTAGACTCAGTGAGGTCTATGTTGCTGATGCTAACCAAGGTTTCTCCACTCTCTTCCTCCCCAAACGGCAGTACAGGTGCCAGGACAAGTGGATGTGTGTGCCTGTGGCATTTGAGAAGGGGGATCTCTCGCAAGGAAGCAGAGCTCCTCCCTCCCAATCTTCAGGTGTCAGCCTCATTGAGTCCCCAAGGGGTCCATGGCTGGGGTTACTTCTGGTCTGTCCTCACCACAGACATGCCACTGAGGTCCACTGTGACATGTGTATCCTCAGATTGGTAGAGAAGCAGTTTGTTGTATGATTGTATCACAATTTGTTTAGCCATTCATCTGTTGATGCCATGTGGGCTATTTCCAATTTTGGAGTACGGTAGTTCCCCCTTATCTGTGGGGGATATGTTTTAAGTCCTTCCAGTGGATGACTGAAACCATAGATAATGTTGAAACTTACACTGTAACAGACAATTGAGCTGATAACTGAGAGGGTTGTTAAGCCACTGAAGAGTGGGGAGTGTATACAGCCTGGAGAAACTGGACAAAGGGATGATTCATGTCCCAGGACAGCATGAGATTTTATCACATTGCTGAGAAGGGTACACAATTTAAATGTCATGAATTGTTTATTTCTGGAATTTTTCTATTTAATATTTTCGGATCATGGTTGACCGCAGATAGCTGAAACCATGGAAAGCAAAACTGCAGATAAGGAGGTAGGGGGAACTACCATAGTAAGAATAAAGCTATTAAGAATGTGTATGAGTCATTTTGTGGACAAGTGTTTTTATTTTTATTTCTCTTGAGAAAATGACTAGCAGTATTGCTAGATCCCGTATTTATTAAAGTACGTGTTTAATTTCTAAGTAACTGCTAAATAATTTTCCAAATTATATGTTCCCAGTGGCAAAGTATGAGGGTTGCTTCATGCTCTCACCATTTTGTGTGGCAAGTCTTTATACTTTTGGTCATCTAGTGCATGGAAAATGGTATCTGATTATGGATTTAATTTGCATTTTCCTAATTACTCATTATGTTGCCTGCCTTTGCAAGTGCTAATTGACCATTTATAAAGTCTCTGTCCTGGTCTTTTGTCTGTTTTTATATTGGGTTGTGTAGCCTTTACTATGGATTTGTAGGAATTCTTTATGTATGCTAGCTATAAGTCCTTCACCAAATAAATATATTACAAATATTTTCTCTCAGTCTGTGGCTTGTCTCTTTTTCATTTTATTTATTTCAAAGAAAAGAATTTGATGAAGATCAATTTATCATTTAAAAAATTTGACTAGTGTCATTCGAAGAAATATTTGGCTACCCCAACATTGCAAAGATATTTTATGTTTTCTTACAAAAGTTTCATGGTATTAGCTTTTTACTTTTGCATTTATATTGATAAGCCTAAAAGTTGTTGCTAAATTCTTACTTGAAGATTTTCTAGGGATTTTATTGTTGTTGATCTCTGGTACCCATGTAGTCAGAGAATAATACACTTTGTATGATATAACATAGACAATAGGAAAGAATAATAGGCAATTGTCTTTTAAAGAAATTACAGAGGAACAAAAAGAGTAATCCTTTATATTTACCCACGTATTTCACCCATCCATGGTTGTAGTTCTACTGGTGTCTTCTTTCTATTCTGAAGACCTAAGTTTCCTTCTGGTGTTATATCTCCTCAACTTAAATAACTTTCTTTCATATTTCCTGGTGAATTCTCTGAGCTTCAGTTAACTGAAAATGTGTCCATTACCTTCATTTTTTGAAGGATGTATTTTATTAAACACAGAATTTCAGCACTTATTATGTCATTATCTTATTATTCCATCAGTTCTGACTTCCTTGCTTCTGATGAAATGATAGACGTGATTCATATCATTGGCTCTGCATATGTAATGTGCCATTTTTTCCCTTTGCTCAAAGTTTTTGTCTTTCTCTTTATTTTTCAGTTTTTTGACTGTGATGTGTGTGTGTGTGTGTGTGTGTGTGTGTGTAGGAGTTCATGTTTCCTGGAGGTTTTTGAGATCCTTGTGTTTATAAGTTAATGTTTTGCATCAAATATAAGACATTTCCAACTATATTATTTCCAAATTTTTATGCTCATTCTCTCTTCTGAAATTACAATTGCACAAATATTAAGCTGTTAAGTATCATGCCAAATGTCACCAACACTCTTTCATTAAAAAAAATACTTTTCCCTCTATGTTCTTAAGACTGGATAATGTGTTTTAACTTTTCTTCCAGTTTACTGACCTTTCCTTCTTTTGCTTCTGACTTGATGTTGCACCTATTCTAAAATTTTCATTTCTGAATCTTGTCAGTTCTAGAACTTCCTTTTTTTAAAAAATTGTTTCTATTACTTTCTTATGATTCCCTATCTATTCACTCATTATGGCAATGTTTTCCTTTATGTCCTTGAACATATTTATAATAGCTACCTCAAAGTTCTTTTCTACTAATTCTAACACCTGGAGTACCTTGAAGTTTATTTCCATTGAATAATTTTTTTCCTTTGAATATGAGTCACATTTTTCTGTTTCTTCACATGTTTATAATATTTTATGCATACTACTTTTGTGGATGTTAGGTTTAGAGATTCTGGATTCTATTGTCTTCTTTTGACAACATCAGGCAGTTAATTATGGACTATCATCTTAAAATTGTAAAATCTTGGGTTTATACTCTTTGGGATAGGTTTAATTAGCTTTTTCCTTAGCCTGAGGATAAAATCTTTACTCCTAGGGGCATAGTCTGTGCTCGTAGGTATGACCCCTCCTGGGATTTCAATGAAATACCCAAGATGTTTACAAAAGCTCTCTTGGAAAAACTGGCAAGATTTAAACTCAAAACTCTGCCTTTCAAGCAGTGGGCAATGGGGAGTCTGTTGACATATTTATTCAGCTTTTAAGACTTTTAGTTCTTTCTAGGATTTGTCCCTCTCAATTTCCAGCCACTCAGACAGCCTGAACTCTGTTCTCTGGCACTTCAGCTAGTAAGTTTATAGCTTTCTGCCCAGAACACTGGAGAGAGCCCTTGGAGCAGTGGTTCTCAACCTTCCTAATGCTGCAAACCTTTAATACAGTCCAAAGGGGTTGCGACCCACAGGTTGAGAACCGCTGCTTTAGAGGAAAATAATGTAAACATAGATCTCACTAATGCAATTCCTTTTTTCAAAGGTCAAATTCCCATTTCTGTCCGCTTCTAGTTATCTCCCGTGCTTTCAAATCGTCTTTTTTTTTTTTTTTTAATTTTTTGTTCAGAGTTTATGAATGTTATCCTCAGAAAGACTGGACCAGTAAGAGATACTTCACTATCATCAGAACTAAAACTTCCTCCATATCCACTTTAAGGTTTTTTAAATATATGGCAAAATTGACCTACAAAATATTGTATGAAATTACATTCTCACAGGCAATAGATGAGAATCCTCAATATTTTTTCTCCTGGGCAGCCAAAATTTTTTAGGCTAAATAACGAAGTCAGAACCTTAGACAACATCAAACCCAGTCCTTCCCGGCTCAAGGCCCCTCTATTCAAAAAGAGTTCACAAGGGTAGAGTAGGGTTGAAGGGCAGTTTCTATAAGTTATAAACACTACATAGTCATGAAGTTAAAACTCAAACCTTAAATGCCATTACTTTTGGTAGAAATTACATTATGTTCTTCTTGAAGACATTGTTTTTCTCTTTCTCATCAAAAGCAATGCTTGATAGTTAAGTACATTTTTGACCAAACCAAACTGAAAAATGCATTTAGTATTGATAAGTGAAGTATGACTTTTAGGACATAGGAACCTTGGAGAGACAGTTAATTAGAAGAATTCTTGATCCCCTTGGGCACTTTGAGCTCTGATGGTTGTTTCTGGTTGATGAATTTACCATTTATCACTGGATCTGATCTATCTTTGTCCATAAAAACAGTGATAGCTTCAGCCCCTTTATTTACTGAGGTCCAAAGAGATGAAAGAGCTTGCCTGGAGTCACACAGACTCATTCCCATTTGAGTACAGAGATCAGAAACTCAAATCAGACTTTGTTCTGAACACGGAAGCATGTTATAACTGTGAAGGAGTAATTCTAATATCTACCATATTTCAGGAAGAATAATATCAAAGGATAAGCTTAGAGAAGGGAGATTTAGAGAGGCATCCATGGACAGTGATAATGATTGGAGGGACAGTCATGGTCTTTGAAGTGTTTATAGTTCCTGTTTCATTAACCAGGTAAGAGAGAACTAATTGGAATCCAGGTGAGTGAATTTTAATTGAGCACAGATCCATTATATATGGCCAGGTTTTCCTTTTTTTTTTTTTTTCCACAAAACAATGTGGAAACACATCAACCCCAGCTCCTAGATTTCCAAAAGCAAATGCTTCCCCACCCTCTGTAATCACGTGGAAAATGAACAGCATAGGGCTAGCACGCTTTTCCTCTGCACCTTCTCTAATGTCCAGGCCAATGTTACATAATCTTTAGTATATATTGTCTGTAGCAAAACTCAGGTTTATTTTACACCTTTTTTCCCCCAGAAAAGTCAGGGTCCCCATTTGATGAAGCAATTGTGAAACCATGGAGAATTTCATCAAAGTGCTTCAAAAGGACATAGATCAGTCTTTACCTCCATCTGGAGATGCTTGGTGCATTTTACTGCAGCAGTATGAAAGCATCTGCGTGAGATTGTGTGAGTGTGTGAGGTTGAGTTTGTGTGTCAGGTTGAGTGTATGTGGAACTGTGTGTGAGACTGTGTGTGAGTTATTTCTGCATCTTCTGTCTGAGCCATTTCATTTCTAATCATGCCCTCAGAAGACAGACCAGTCAATAAGGGCCTGGGGAGGCTGGGACATTTATACCTGGTGTTTGTCTCTAGAAACCCAGACTTAGTTTGGATTTACTCAGACTCATCTCAGAGGTCTGGAGTTATAATAACCAGATCCTTTGGAAGACTAAGAGGTACATATGATTTGGTTATGTAGTTTGCTTTTGTAACATTAAAGTCCAAGTTGCAGTTGTGTCCTTCACTCAGGAATTGAGTGATATACCTGTGCAATGTACCCGGTAGGTGGGAACTTACCCAGCCCTTGACCCCTTCCCCCAACTTGAACTTCATGGCATTATGCTCACATGTGGGCATTAAGGTGCTCATCTACTAGCTTCAATGTAGTACAGAGTATGTGTGACATTTGTTGTTCCATTCTTGCAATACTTCACTTAGGAGAATGGTCTCCAGTTCCATCCAGTTATTAAAAAGGATATAAAATTTCCATCTGTCTTCTGACTGAGTAACATTCTATAATATACAAATACTACAATTGATGAATCCATTCGTGTATGGGAAGCACTTGAGTTGTTTCTACAACTTTGTGATTGTGAATTGTGCTGCTACAAGCATTTGAGTTACAGGTGTCTTTATGACAAAATGTTATTTTTTTCCTTTGGGTAAATACCCAGTAGTGGGATTGTAGGATCAAAAGGAATCTCCATACTACTTTCCATAGGGGTTGTACTAGTTTGCAGTCCCCCAGCAGGGTGTGAGTGTTCCTTGCTCTCTACATCCATGCCAGCTTCTGTGGCTCTGGGACCTCATGATGTGAGCCATTCTCACTGGGGCTAGTTCTATTAACTAACTGGCATACGGTTAGTATGTACTAACATACAACTAACCCTATTAACTAACCCCAGTGAGTTAGTTGTATTAACTAACAAAGATGGCTGGGGTTCAGCCATCTTTGGTCCAGGGCATTCACAGCCAGGAGAACTGGGGGAGGCTCTCTGCTCTCTACCATGAATCTGGTGAACTCAGTCAGGACTTTCCCTTCTCTGGGATCTGGCTCTCCTTTGGGAGATTAATGTGGGGGAGCAGAAGTCACCAAAGTCCTCTCCAGTTATGCAGTGCTAATCCTGAGAACAGGGCCAGGCTGAGGTAAATAGAAGGCATGGCTTCTTGCAGTTAAGATGTTAGAAGGTCTGTTCTTCCTTCCAGGTCCTGCAGTTCTTTTAGCAGAGATGAATGTTTCCAGCTGGGGGCTTATCTTTGTTTGGGTAACTTATAAGTATTAACTAATAAACTTCTATTACTTATAAGTAATAGAAGTTTATTGCCCATGGTTCTGGGGGCTTGGAAGTCCAAGATCCACAGGTAGATTCAGTGTCTGGTGAGGGCTCGTTCTGTGCTTCGCAGATGGCACCTCTTGCTCCCTTGGACCTCGTTTATAAAGTCACCTGTCCCATTCAGGAGGGCTCTACTCTATGACTTAAACACCTCCCAAAGGCCTCACCTCTCAATACCATATCACGTTGGGGATTAAGTCTCAATTTGATCTTAGGGGAACACACTCAGGGCTCCAGATGCCATCACTACCTTTAGTCCTCTTTCTTGCCTCTTCACCATTCTCCTAAAGCTGGAACTGAGAGAACTCAAATTTTCCCTCTGCTTTGTCCTCATCACCATTGAAGAAATTCTGTGTGTGGTGAGACTAGGACCATGGAGCCCAGTAGATGTCAGTCCATTTAGAACTGTGGATATGGATTATATCGCCTCCCCTTTCATTTGAGCTCTACACATAAAAGATCCGAGAATCTGAATGCATTGGCCATACACTGTAGAGGTATAGAAACGTGCATGGACTCTGAAGCCAGACTTTCCCAACTCCCACACATACGTGATGTGTGACATGGGCAAAACCCTTAAACTCTCTGGGCCTTAGTTTTGTCATCTGTTAAATAACAGGGTAGTGCTTATTTCATAGTGCTGTTTTTAGGATTATATTCATTATTACATGTGAAATTCTCAAACAGTTCCTGACACATAGAAAGTACCACATATGCATGAGCCATCGCTGCTTCTGTAACTATTGCTTTTCCCCCCTTTCTTCTTGGTCACGGCATGTATGATCAAGATGTGATGAAAGCCTCCATCTCCCCTTCTCCTCAGTGCTGGCCTACACATGCCCTGCACCCTGGATTTTCTTGCTGGAGCCAAAGCCACATAATCCTTGCCCCTGTTCCTAGGTAGGGGTGTTGGGGTACAGGGTATTGGGGTATTTACTAGACTGTGGTTTGGCCCCTCTATTGTCTATCAACTTACAGTGTCTGTATAATTATTTTTCATCACTCACAATAGCATTCTTTTGTTATGATTATGCTTTTGAAAATTGATATATGTACATTGTAAAAATGTCAAGCCCTCCACTCCTTGTCTGAAGGTCAGTCTCCTTCCCCAGCTGCTGGCCAAGCCTCACACTCCCGTTTTGATATAAGGCTTGAAACCAGTGAGTGCCAAGGGACTGAGGCAGCTTTGATCCCTCCTAGATTGTCTCTGCCACCCAGAACAGTTCCAGAACAGTGACTCTAAGTTCCTTGGAAGGTGGGTGGCAATAAAATGACAAAGCAATAGTAGTCAATCCTTACTGAGCAGGAACTGTATGCCATGCTTTCAGCCAGGAGCAGTGAATGAGTTTGTGATTCTTGCCATGAGCTGTGGAGGAAGCAACTCTACCACCTGGGACCCAGATGCCCAGGCAGAGGCTCAGGGACTAGAAGTTGCCCGATAAGCCCTAACTACAAAGTAGGGCACTGGCATCGAATCCAAGACAGTCTAATTCCAGAGCCCATACTCTTGGAATCTGGAAAACTCCATGAGGAATTTATTCAGGAGCATCTCAGAACAGAGCCGCTTTTCCTGAAATTTTCTTTTCTATAAATCCCTCTATAAAGCCCTCCCCCCTTTCCTGCAAATTTGTAGCTTTTTGTGGAGAAAAAAAATGCACAGTCTCCTTCATCCTACATGGGCCCCTCTGGTGAGCTCTACAGGTGGTCGCCAGGTATCCTTGGGCTTCCCCACCTGCCTCTTCATTTGAGGAAGTGGAAGGCACAAGCTCACCGTGATCTTCTCCAGGCTTCTCTCTGGTATGCAGAGTCCATGTAGTAAATGTGTTTGTAAGTGTATTTATTTGCAGTGGTGATCTCATGGCTGAGGTGGAAGCAGGGAGATGAGTGAGCAGGAGCCAGCCCTGCCTTGTGAAGCGGGGGTCCGGTAAAGGGCACACGGGAGCCTGGGAGGCATCTCAGACCTGCCTCTCCCCTGCCCCACACCTAGTGGAGTTTTCCCAGCAACAAGTGCCCCAGAGGCCCCAGAGTGGCTGATCTGTGGCATGGGCTGAGCCTGATTGCAGGAGGCGCCAGAAGACCACCCTGGGCCACTTCTTAGCTGCCAGCCAGGGCTGGGTTATAAAGGCCATGCCAGAGTCTCCATAGATGGTCCTCTATCCAAAAAATAGGAACTCAAAGTCATAAAATGAGTCTATTCTTCTCCCTTAGGACGCAGTTTAGCTATTTTCACTTTGATTTTTTAAAAAATCACTCAAAAACACATTCCATTGTTATCTAACTGGTTTCATGCCATTTAGAGGTGGCTCAGCCCTGGCCTGGGGCAATGCTCACTTGCTCTATTTGCCATCTTCAGCAGGATGATGGTGATGTTCATGATCTAACAACAACAAAAAATACTAGCAGTAACAGAGTTGTCACCTTCCAGCTGTGAAACTATGTGTGTCTAGGGCAGTCGGCTCCCTAAGGGGCAGCCCCTGGGGCCCACAGCTCCTAGCCTCCAGTGCTCCGGGTTATAGCAGCGACCCCATCTGCAGAAGTGTGGCGCTACCAAGGCCATAGCTTGGATCAGGACAGAGGGTATAGGCTCGAGAGGCAGATGCACCACCAACCATTTTGAACTTGGAAATAAGGACAGAAATATTCATGCATTCGTGGGCTTTGCCGAGTGACTATTCTTATGGGGACAGGCCATCACATCTCACTGCTTCTGCTTGGTTATAAAAACTTTGAGGGCTTCCCCATGTCTTCCCTCTGGACCCCCTTTTTTAAGCCTTACTTTCTAACCCCTTGGCTCTTTAACCCAAAACTCAGCCATTGTACTTTCCCAGCCTGCTTTGGATGATGATTCCCCCCTCAACCTGCCCCAGGTTTCAACCTCTAAGGCTTTTCTTATTTTCTTCTTTATAATCTGTATTTTTCCAAAGATTGAGAAGTAAAAATGTCAGGATGATAGATGAGTATAGCTCGATGGAGGGATGACAGTCAGTTTTAGCCATCTTTTTGCTTTTCCATATTTCCAAAATTTCTAGAGTAAACGCTTATTGTTTTTGTAATCAGAAAAAAATAGTCCATTTAAAAAGTAAGTTGGGGGCTTTGAATATTTTGATTGAATGTTGGCTAGGCATCCAGTCTTCTAGGGGTTAATTGAAAGCTCTTTCTCCTGTCCTGACATTGTTGGGGGCAACAGCCCAACCTCCCAGGCCCTGAAATTAACCTCTGTGGATCTGATGTGGGCAGGGCTCTCCCGATGTGGAGACCTGGTGTCCCACAAGCTTCCAGCGCTGGCAGCTACAGTCTTTCTTGAGGGCCGCTGTATTGCACAGGGCCCTGAGCTGCACCCCATCTTCAGAGGCCAGCATCCCAGGCTGGAGTGCTTGTCTCGACTAAGGCGGCCAGGACTGTCTTTACTGGGCAGTGTGTTTTTCTTTCTTTGGTAGCTCATAAAATTCCCCCGTCTGCACTGGGCCTCTCGGTCTTTAATCTTCAACCTCTGCTGGAGCTGTCCCTATTTCTTTTTAATTATGCCTTCTTTTTTTTTTTTATAGAAGTTTCCTATTGAATTTTTATGACAATATAGAGACATGGATAGACTCCAACAAAAATGAAATCTTTATGGAATAGTCATTTGTCTCCTGGAGCCTCCTGACAAGCATTCCTCTGTGGATACACACACGTACATGCGGTGGGGGGTGGGGGGGCATGTCCTGGCCTTGGCTGCAGCTTGCAGGCCGCAGGGCAGTGGCTAAGCCAGTTATTAGCGCAGTGTGATATCCGCTAGGGGAGTGGTGTGCAGCTCTGCAGCAGTGGGAGTGACAGGAGATGTGGAAGGGGACAAGTAAATCTTCCCTAGGAAGGATCCCCGTGCCTTGGTGTCAGCTGAATTAGCACCACTCCTTAATCCCAGGCAATCAGGCCAAGTGGCTTCCCATACAAGGGGAGGATGTGCTCTGTTACTCTTTACTCAGAACCTCCTCTCCACCCGCAGCCCTCAGCTGGGCTTGAGAAGCCTTTGCTGGGCCTAACACCATATGCAACTGTCTTCCCCGTGACAGCTACGCAAAGTGTGGTCTGGGAATGGCTTAGGACATACAAATGGCTCTCCACTGGGGTGTCAGGGCCAGGGCTACTTTTGTAGGGTGTGAGTACTTACATAGGTGCGGGATGGGGGTGGAGGGTGGCTAGGGACAATCATTTGTATTGGAAACCTCAGGCCCAGATCTGGCACCAGGGATTTCTCAGTCAGTCCATGGGACAAGGAGCTGATGTTTCTGAAGGAGGAAGAAGGGAAAAATCAAACATGCCAATGATGTGATTTCAGAGCCGCTAAGGGGACCTCGGAGACAGGAGAGGACAGCGAGGTACCAGCGTGCTCAGGGCAGGGCAGAGCAGGCAAGGCGGAGGGAGCAGCAAGTGCAAAGGCCCTGAGGTGGGATGAGTTTGTCCAGTTGAGAAACAGAAAGATGAGTGTGGCTGGGGTGGTGTGGGCCACGGCAGAGCAGATGGACAAGACAGGTTTCGGGGCCTTGCAAGCCTTGCTAACTCATTTTAAATGTCTGAAGACACTATCTTGACTGCTGGGCAGAGAATGCACCATAGAATTGTATTAAAACCAAACAGTGAAGAGCTGCCAGAAGGGCAGCACAGTGCCTCTCCTCTCAAGGGCACTGAGGACAGGAGAGAAGGGAGGATTATTTTTCCTTCAGGGTGTTGGGATTTAGAGCTGTTTCCTTAAGCTGAAAGACCTCATGCAAAACTTGACCCCTGCCTAACTTTGGAGGACAATGGAGAAGTGATATTTGTTTGTCTCCCTGCAGAGACTAAACTCAGAAGAGGGTGGAGCACTGTAGATCTTACAAATGAATTTTGTCAAGGAATAGAGTTTCCTAGCCAGTGTGCCAACTGTCTACCCAGTGGGAGGAACAATTATATGTATTCTTGTAAGGAAGGATGTGAACATCAGCTTTTAGGTGATGGTCTCTACCTAGGTGTTCGGTCCTATAACTACCACAGCTGCCCTGAAAAGTTCTGTAACATGTGAGACTTGGGACCAGAGATGTTAAGTAAGTTGCCCAAGGTCACACAGCTCTCAACAGGCAAAGTTGAAGTTTGAACTCAGGTAACCTTGACACCACTGGCCTTCCATCTGTCCCTTCCCACTGTGACAACATCCATGGGCTGAGGGGGGGTCAGTGGTCCACTCTCACAAAAGCTGTCATGGTTCCTCAGAGACACTGGAGACCATGGCTGGGTGAGGCTAGGGCACCTTAGAGGAACCACATGTCATCATGGTTCTTTCTAGGCCTTTTAGCCACCAATCCATGGGGACAAGGCTTAGCTGAGTTCTGCAAGTTTGCAAAATAGCATGCTTGCCACTTGAACAAAAAATTGGCACAAAAATATATGGAGAAAGCCTCAGAACCATCTAAGTTAGTAATTTAGATCAATTAAGAGGAAGGAAAATTAATGATACTATTTTACCTTCATTTTTTCCTTCTCCACCACTTGTCTCTGCTTTATGCACACCCCAGTTTCTGGCCGATATAATTTTCCTTGTGCCTGAAGAGCTTCCTTAGCATTCCCTTCAGGGCAGGTCTACTGGCAATGAATTCCCTCTGGTTTCTTTGTTTGTTTGAGCAAAGTCTTTATTTTTTCCACAGTTCTTTTTTACTTAAACTTCCTGATTTGGTGGTCATTGCAAATCTTTATGAAGTTGTAAGAAATAAATCAGAGAAATCCTGTATGCCCATTGCCCAGTTTCCCCCAAAGATAACATCTGGCAGAACAAAAGTGGAGTGTAACAGCTAGAATATCGATATTAACACACCTTCTCTGTACTCATTGTGTGTGTTGAAGGTGCACGCATGTAGTTGCACAGAATTTTGTCCTCCATGTAGGTCCATGTATTCATTGCCAACGTTAAGGTATGTTCTATCTCCTTCACCACAGGGATTCCTCTTCTTGCCTTTTTATAGCTGCACCTTCTCTCCACCCCTCCCTGCTATTCTCCTTAATCTCTGGTGACCTGTGATCTGTTTTCCACATTTATAATTTAGTCATTTCGGGAGTATTAGATGACTAGAATCATGGTATGTATGTCTTTTTGACTCAGCACAGTTCTCTGGTAATTCATGCACATTGTTAGGGACATCCATATTGAACATCCTTCCTTCCTACTGAGCCGTATTCCACAGTGTGGACAGTCCACTGCTTAACCAGTAGGCAACCATTCAGAGTGAAGGTGGACAGAATGGCAGGTGAGGGACCAGAGAGGTAGGGCGGGGAGAGAATTACAAAAGGCAGAAGGCGACAAGTTTATAACCACCCCCTTGCAGACTCCTTAAGAAATTCACAGTACAACCAATACTCTCAGACAAGCAGGAACTTCCCTGATGACTCCTTTCTTCTTCTGGGAAAAGAGGAAACGCAAACTGACTCAGATCACAGTGCACATACACATGTGCACACCGACATGCAGCCTCATGTGCTCACACACTCATGCTTTTGCACGTGGGCACACACACACAATGTACCTGTGAAAGGGCAGCAGTGCAGCAGTGTTGTGAGGGATCCTGTCCCCTCCTCTCCTAACGCAGATGTTCCTGTAGACATCAGGCAGGAGCATTTTCTTTTGCAGATGCGATATTAATAGCTCTTGGTCATTAGCCCCCTTGCCCACTGATGCCTCTTAGAGGTTGCGGGTAGGAGGGGGACAGAGCCAGCTATTCCCTCCATTCTGATTTAGAACTTGGAAGTTACTGCTCACTAGAAATAATGCATGGGGTATGGAGTTTACTTTGAAAATCTTTTGTGGAAAGCCAGAGGACTCCATTTACCCCTACATCCTGTGCCTATCGGAAAATGCACCATGAGTTCCATCTTGCAGTTTATCACTAGGATACTAGTGATAAATGAGTAGGGTTTATATGGGTTTGGGTTTTATGTAAACTCTTCATAGTATCCTAGTGATAAATTGTTATTGTAAATAAAGTTAAAGAATAAAGAGTAAAGCAGACGTTGCTCACAATTTGTTATTGCATTTATTTTTTTCTTATAAAAATAGTGTTAGACTGCACGTAATGTTTGGAATCATGTCCATTTTTATTTGGTAACTGTATAAGGCCCCCGAGATTCTGTGCCTAAGCTCCAGAACCTATGAATATATGAACAATCATACCCTGAATATGTTACCTTAGATGGAAAAGGAATTTCACAGATCTAATCAAGATTATTATAATGATTACTTAGCCTTTAAATAGAGACGTTATCCTGGACTCTCTGGATGGGAGACCAGGTGCACTTAAAGGTAGAAGAGGTAGGCAGAGGGGAGGTCAGAGAGAGAAGGCCCATCGGGGAAATTGGTGTAAAGTTGCTGTCTTTGAAGATAAAGGAGCCACAAGCAAAGAAATGTGGGAGGACTCCGAGCTGAGAGCAGCACTGGCTGGCACCCTACAAGGAATAGGACTGACACCCTCAGTCCTACAATCCCAGGGAACCAAATTCTGCCAATAACTTTAACGAACCTGTAACCAGATTTTCTCCAGGAGCGTCTAGAAGAGAGAGCAGGATCTCAGGCCTGGGAGACCCCAAGCAGAGGCCTCACGTAGGCCCACCTAGACGTCAATACATAGAAGTGTGAGATAATTATTGGGTGTTTTTTTAGCCACTTAGTTTGTGATAATTTGTCACACAGCATCAGAAAACTAATACAGTCATAAACCTTGTTATGACCTTTCCTTGCTAATGACCTTTTTGGCATCTGTTTTAGTGGCTGCAGGGTATGGTGTTATGTGGATATCTCATACTTTGGCAAGCATCCCTTAAGGATGGACACTAAATCATCACTGGGGCTTAGCACCCACAACTACAGATGGGATTCCAAACCAATCTTTCCATATCTTGTTCTTATTTACTAAAGCAAACTGTTCTAAGAATTATCTTCCCTGTTCTTGGGCCACAAGCAGAGGCAGACTAGATTCACGATTTGCAAGTTACCCTGGGTCTGGCTGCCACCATACCCTAACTGAGCTTTGGAAGATATGCTTTTAAAAAGCAGATCCTTCCAGCTTTCAATTAAGCCAAAAATAAAACAGGTGACAAATCTATCCCCTTACATGAAACAAACCAAAAATGACAAAAACATATGAATCTACAAAAAGCTACTGGAACTAATCAGTGAGTTTAAAGGGGTAGAAGATACAAGATCAATATTAAAATGTCAATTGTATATCTATGATTAACAATGAACAAACAGAAATCAAAATAAAAATGACAGTGTAACAACCTCAGAAATAGGAAATATTGGGATGAATCTGACGAAGGACGCAAAAGACTTGTGTATTAAATACTCCAAAGTATTTTTTTAATTTAATTTAATTTTTATTTATTCTTTAATTTTTTTCTTTATTCTGTTTTTTTTTTCCTCCCTTTTTTTTTTTTTTATTGTTGGGGATTCATTGAGGGTACAATAAGCCAGGTTATACTGATTGCAATTGTTAGGTAAAGTCCCTCTTGCAATCATGTCTTGCCCGCATAAAGTGTGACACACACCAAGGCCCCACCCACCTCCCTCCTTCCCTCTTTCTGTTTCCCCCCCCATAACCATAATTGTCATTAATTGTCCTCATATGAAAATTGAGTACATAGGATTCATGCTTCTCCATTCTTGTGATGCTTTACTAAGAATAATGTCTTCCACGTCCATCCAGGTTAATACGAAGGATGTAAAGTCTCCATTTTTTTTAATGGCTGAATAGTATTCCATGGTATACATATACCACAGCTTGTTAATCCATTCCTGGGTTGGTGGGCATTTAGGCTGTTTCCACATTTTGGCGATTGTAAATTGAGCTGCAATAAACAGGCTAGTACAAGTGTCCTTATGATAAAAGGATTTCTTTCCTTCTGGGAAATCTGGGTAGATGCCCAGTAATGGGATTGCAGGATCAAATGGGAGGTCTAGCTTGAGTGCTTTGAGGTTTCTCCATACTTCCTTCCAGAAAGGTTGTACTAGTTTGCAGTCCCACCAGCAGTGCAAAAGTGTTCCCTTCTCTCCACATCCACGCCAGCATCTGCAGTTTTGAGATTTTGTGATTGCTGAGAAGAATTAAATACAACCTAAATAAACAGGCATATCATATTCTGGATCAGAAGACTATATTGTTAAGGTGAGTATTCTCTCCATCAAAAATCCTTGAAGTCTCTTGTTTTTGTAGAAATTAAGAAGCTTATCCTAAAATTCAAAAGAAAACACAATAGATCTGAGATAGCCAAACCAACTTCAAAAAAAAAGAACAAAATTGGAGGGTTAGCATTATTTGATTTGATATCTTATTATAAATTCCCAGGAATAATATAGCGTGGAATTGCCATACACTTGGCCAAACAGATCATACATATTTAAAAAATACATGTTTCAAAATACATATGTCAACATTATGTACAACTGATTTTTAATGAACGTGCAAAAATAGTTCTGTAAAAAAGGAATACTCTCAACAAATGATGCTGGAACAATGAATATCCATGCACATGAAAAATTGAACTTTGAAGACTATCACACATTCTATATAAAAATGAACCAAAAATGGGTTATAGGCCTAATTTTAGAGTGTATAACTATATAAGTTATATTGGAAAATATAGGCGAGAATACTTGAAACTTTCAGGTAGGCAAGAACTTTTTAGATATAAGAACAAAACCAGAACATATAAAAAATTGATAAATTGGACTTGATAAAATGTAAGCACTTCTGCTTTGCAATGAGAGACACCCTTAAGAGAATGAAAAGATAAGCAACAGATTTTTGAAAATTGCATATCTGATATCGTACTTTGATCCAGAACACAAACATTCTCAAAATCTATAAGAAAAAAATACAATTTTATAAATGTTATAAATAATTGAACATAAATGTCACTGAAGAGGAGATATGGATGGCAAGTAAGAACAATGTCATTGGTAATTAGGGAAGTGAAAATCCAAACATTAATGAGATACCATCTCACACCACCTGTCTAAAATTAAAAATGCTGACCACACCAACTGTTGGTAAGGATGTGGAGGAACTGGAACTCTTACACACTATTGGTAAGAGTGCAACATGATATATCTACTTTAGAGAAACAGATGGACAGTTTCTTAAAGGTTAAGTATGCATTTATCACATGACTCAGCTATTCTACTCCTAGGTATCTTCCCAAGAGAAATAAAAGCTGTGTTCACACAAAGATTCTTACATGAATGCTAATAGCAGCTTTATTTTCAATGGCTCAAAACTGGAAATGATACAAAGATATAGGAACCAGAAAATGGATAAATAAATTGTGGTATATCTATATAATGAAATACTACTGAGCATAAGAAGAAACAGACTATTGATATATGTAAAAATATGGATGAACTGGAAAATAATCATGCTGAGTAAAAGAAGGCAAAGAAAAAAGATACAAACAGTACAATTCTATTTATGTAAAATTTTAGATAGTGCAAACTAATCTACAGAAACAAAAATTAGCATAATGGGAATTATAATATTAAATGCATACATTTATTAAATAAAAGAAAAATACAAGATCAGCCATTTAAGTTTCTTAGGAAACTAGACAAAGAAGAGTAATTTAGGCCTGAAACAAGAAGAAAAGAAATAATAAAAATTAGAACAGAAATTAATGAAATTAAAAACAGAAAAACAATAGAGAAAATCAATGAAAGAAAAGCTGATTCTTTGAAAAGATTAATAAAATTAATAAATGTATTGTCAGGCCAACCAAGGGGAAAAAAATACAAATTACCAATATCAGAAACAAAAGGGCAGCACCTATGGCTCAAGGATTAGGGCACCAGCCCCATATACCAGAGGTAGTAGGTTCAAACTCGGCCCTGGCCAAAAACTGCAAACAAACAAACAAAAAAAGAAATAAAAGAGGGGTCATCACTACTGACCATATATATATATATATATATATATATATATATTTTTTTTTTTTTTTTTTTTGGCAGATTTTGGCCAGGGCTGGGTTTGAACCTGCCACCTCTGGTATATGAAGCCAGTGCCCTACTCCTTTGAGCTACAGGTGCTTCCCTGACCCTATAGATATTAAAAGAAAAATAAAGTTATACTACAAACAAGTCTATGCCCATAAATATTGCTAATGTAAAATGAATCAATTCCTTGAGAAACATAGACTACTAAAATTCAAAAAAGGAGGGTGGTATTATATTCAAAGACTTTGAATCAATAATTTAAAATCTTCCAGAAGGTGTACTGTTGGCATCTGCAGGTGAAGCCAAGCAGGGGACGGCAAGGTTCTGTTGAGAAGTCCACTGCCAGACCTATGAAGAGGGAGGGGCAAGATGGCCGATTGGAGGCAGCCTCCGACAGAAGCTCCCATCCAGAGGGAAGGATAACGTCCAGAAAGTACCCAATTAAGCTGAAGACTGGGAGCTGAGCCAGGAGAGAAGAGTGATAACTGCAGGTCACCTCTGCTGAGGCGAGCTGCGACTCCAAGAAAGCAAACTTCATCTAAGACTTCACCTGAATCACTGATCCACTAGGATTGGACAAGAACCAGCTGAATATAAGACAGAGCCACCTAACCCCACCACACCAAGCAGGTTTCCTCAGCCTCAGACTGTAAAACTATATGGGTCCTTTGCAAAGCTAAAGGGGAAAAAGCTGCAGTCATCAGTCCTAGATCCTTAACAAAGGGCTGGTTAACTACAACTCCAGGAACTCCCAATCCAATTTAACCTTACCTGCCCACCTAACCAATGGTGAAAAACAAGCATGAGGTGGAATCAGTGGAAAAACTGGCAACATAAATAATCAGAGTAGATCAACTCCCCCAAGGAACGATAAAACAGACATAGCACAAGATCCCATTCATAGACAAATGGCTGAGATGTCAAAAATCGAGTTCGTAATTTGGATAGCAAATAAGATCAACAGAATGGAGGAAAAGATGGAATTAGTATTTCAAAGAGTAATTCAAAAGATGTCTCAAGAATTCAACGAATTCAAAGACAAAATGACCAAAGATTTTTGACACAGTGAGGCAAGAATTTGCAGCCCTCAAAGATCTGAAAAATACAGTAGAATCACTCGGTAACAGAATGGAGCAGGCAGAAGAAAGGATCTCTGACATTGAAGACAAAGCTTTTGAATGCTCCCAAATGCTCAAAGAGGAAAAAAAGTGGAGAACAAAAATGATCATTCTCTCAGAGAGCTCTGGGATAATTCGAAGAGATCTAATATTCGCCTTCTAGGAATACCTAAAGGTGATGAGGTTGCTGTGAAGGATACAGATGCTTTACTTCATGAAATAATCAAAGAGAATTTTCCAGACATGCCAAGAGATTCTGAAATTCAGATAACAGACAGTTTCAGAACATGGGCATAACTCAACCCAAATAAAAATTCTCATAGACACATTATAATTAACTTCACCAAAGTTAATATGAAGGAAACAATTCTGCAAGCTGTAAGATGTAAGAAAACCATAACGTACAAGAGGAAGAACATTAGAATGACTGCAGATCTCTCTACTGAAATCTTTCAAGCTAGAAGAGGGTGGTCATTGACCTTTAATCTCCTTAAACAAAATAACTTTCAACCCAGGATCCTGTATCCAGCTAAACTAAGTTTCATCTATGATGGAAAAATCAAATACTTTAATGACATTCACATGTTGAAGAAATTTGCCATAACTAAACCAGCTCTCCAGGATATTCTCAGACCTATTCTCCATAATGAACAACACAATCCTCCACCACCAAAGTAAACTCACTCAGAAACTTTTGATCAAATTCCAACTTCCATAGTGGTGAAAGGATTAAAAATGTCCACTGGACTTTCAAAAAACTCAATACCCAGGCGGCGCCTGTGGCTCAGTCGGTAAGGCGCCGACCCCATATACCGAGGGTGGTGGGTTCAAACCCAGCCCCCGCTGAACTGCAACCAAAAAATAGCTGGGCGTTGTGGCGGGCGCCTGTAGTTCCAGCTACTCGGGAGGCTGAGGCAAGAGAATCGCTTAAGCCCAGGAGTTGGAGGTTGCTGTGAGCTGTGTGATGCCATGGCACTCTACCAAGGGCCATAAAATGAGACTCTGTCTCTACAGAAAAAAAAAAAAAAGTCAAATAAAGTCTTCCAACATTCTTATTAAAAAAACAAAACAAAACAAAACTCAATACCCAAAACTCCATCTGGCTTATCAATACTCTCAATTAATGTGAATGGCTTAAATTGCCCTCTAAAGAGGCACAGTTTGGCTGACTGGATACAAAAACTCAGGCCAGACATCTGCTACATTCAAGAATCTCACCTCACCTTAAAAGATAAACATAGACTCAGGTTGAAGGGATGGTCATCTATAATTCAGGCAAATGAAAATCCGAAAAAAGCAGGTGTTGTGATTTTATTTGCAGATACAATAGGCTTTAAACCAATAAAAGTAAGAAAAGATAATGATGGTCACTACTTATTTGTTAAGGGCAACACTTAACATGATGAGATTTTAATTATCAACATTTATGCACCCAACCATAATGTGCCTCAATTTATAAGAGAAATTCTAACTGACATTGGCAACTTGATTTCCTCTAGCACCATAATTGTCAGAGACTTTAACACTCCTTTGGCAGTGTTGGATAGATCCTCCAAAAAGAAGCTAAGCAAAGAAATTTTAGACTTAAACTTAACCATTTAACATTTGCATCTAACAGAACATTTCATCCTAACAAAACGGAATACACATTCTTCTTATCTGCCCATGGATCATCCTCCAAAATTGATCACATCTTAGGTCACAAGTCTAACCTCTGCAACTTTAAAAGAATAGAAATCATTCCTTGTATTTTCTTGGACCATCATGGAATAAAAGTTGAACTCAGTAATAACAGGAATCTGCATACGCGTACAAAAACATGGAAACTAAATAACCTCATGCTGAATGATAGCTGGGTCATAAATGAGATCAAGAAGGAAATTACCAAATTTTTGGAACAAAACAATAATACAGACACGAACTATCAGAACCTCTGAGGTACCACAAAGGCAGTCCTAAGAGGAAAATTTATACTGGAAAAGGAAGACCTTTTCAACTCTAAATCCAGCAGAAGAAAAGAAATAACTAAAATTAGAGCAGAACTAAATGAAATTGAAAACAAAAGAATCATACAACAGATCAACCAATCAAAGAGTTGGTTTTTTGAAAAGGTCAATAAAATAGGTAAACTTTTGGCTAACCTAACCAGAAGTAGAATAGTAAAATCCCTAATTTCATCAATCAGAAATAATAAAGGCCAAATAACAATAGACTTCTGAGAAATTCAACAAATCCTTAATGAATACTACATAAAACTCTATTCTCAGAAGTATGAAAATCTGAAGGAAATAGATCAATACTTGGAAACACGCCACCCTTCTAGACTTAGCCAGAAAGAAGTGGAAATGTTGAACATGCCTCTAACAAGTTCTGAAATAGCATCAACTATAAGAAATCTCCTTCAAAAAGAAAAGCCTGGGACCAGATAGCTTCACAAAGGAATTCTACCAAACCTTTAAAGAGGAACTAGTACCTATTACTTAACCTTTTCCAAAACATAGAAAAAGAAGGAATATGTCCCAACACATTCTATGAAGCAAATATCACCCTGATACCCAAACCAGGAAAAGACCCACCAAGAAAAGAAAATTATAGACCAATATCTCTAATGAATATGGATGCAAAAATATTCAATAAGATCCTGGCAAACAGAATCCAACAATACATCAAACAAATTATACATCACAATCAGGTGGGTTTCATCCCAGGGTCCCAAGGATGGTTCAATATACGTAAATCCATAAATATAATACATCACATAAACAAATTAAAAAACAAAGACCATATGATTCTCTCAATTGATGCAGAAAAGCTTTTGACAATATCCAGCATCCTTTCTTGATCAGGATGCTTGAGAAAATAGGTATAGAAGGAACATTTCTTAAACTGATAGAGGCCATCTACAGCAAACCCACAGCCAATATCATATTAAATGGAGTAAAACTGAAATCATTTCCACTCAGATCAGGAACCAGGCAAGGATGTCCACTGTCTCCACTGCTTTTTAACATTGTAATGCAAGTCTTAGCCATTGCAATCAGGCAAGAGAAGGCAATCAAGGGGATCCAAATAGGACCAGAGGAGATCAAACTGTCACTCTTCACAGACAATATGATTATATATCTGGAAAACCCCAGGGAATCAACTACAAAACTCATAGAAGTGATCAAGGAATATAGTAATGTCTCAGGATACAAAATTAACACTCATAAATCTGTAGCCTTTATATATACCAACAATAGTCAAGAGGAAAAACAATTAAGGACTCCATTCCCTTTACAATAGTGCCCAAGAAGATGAAATATCTGAGAGTGTATCTACCTAAGGATGTGAAAGATCTCTATAAAGAGAACTATGAAACTCTGAGAAAAGAAATAGCTGAAGATGTTAACAAATGGAAAAAAATACCATGCTCATGGCTGGGAAGAATCAACATTGTTAAAATGTCGATGCTACCTAAAGCAATCTATAGATTTAATGTGATCTCTATTAAAGCACCTCTGTCATACTTTAAAGACCTGGAAAAATTAGTACTTCATTTTATATGGAAATAGAAAAAACCTCGAATAGCCAAGACATTACTCAGAAAGAAAAACAAATTGGGAGGAATCACACTTCCAGACTTCAGACTATACTATAAATCGATAGTGATCAAAACAGCATGGTATTGGCACTAAAATAGAGAGGTAGATATATCAAACAGAATTGAAGACCAAGAGGTAAACTCAAACACTTATTCTCATTTGATTTTTGATAAGCCTATTAAAAATATAAATTGGGGGAAATATTCTCTATTCAATAAATGGTGCTGGGTGAATTGGCTGGTGACCTGTAAAAGACTGAAACTGGACTCACACCTTTCTCCTCTAACAAAAATTGGCTCTCTCTGGTTAAAGGACTTAAACTTAAGACATGAAACTATAAAAATTCTTAGAGAGAGTGCAGGGGAAACACTTGAAAAAATTGGCCTAGGAGAATACTTTATGAGGAGGACACCCTGGGCAATTGAAGCAACATCAAAAATACATTACCGGGATCTGATCAAATTAAAAAGCTTCTGCACTGCCAAGAACACACTAAGTAAAGCAAATAGCCCTCAGAATGGGAGAGGATTTTTGCAAGTTATAGTTCCAACAAAGGTCTAACCAGAATCCACAGAGAATTCAAACTTATTACTAAGAAAAAAACAAGTGATCCCATTTCATTGTGGGCATAAGACATGAACAGAAGCTTCTCTGAAGAAGACAGGCTCATGGTCTACAGACATGTGAAAAAATGCTCATCATCTTTAATCATCATAGAAATGCAAACCAAAACTACTCTGAGATATCATTTAACTCCAGTAAGAGTAGCCCACATCACGAAATCCCAAAACTACAGATGTTGGCATGGATGTGGAGAAAAGGGAACGCTTCTACACTGCTGGTGGGAATGCAAGCTAGTACGTTCCTTTTGGAAGGAAGTTTGGAGAACACTCCAGGATCTAAATGTAGACTTTCCATTTGATCCTGCAATTCCTCTTCTAGGTGTGTATCCAAAAGGCCAAAAAATCATTTGACAATAAAGATATTTGCACCAGATTGTTCATTGCAGCTCAATTCATAATTGCCAAGTCATGGAAGAAGCCCAAGTGCCCATCGACCCATGAATGGATTAATAAATTGTGGTATATGTATACCATGGAATACTAGGCAGCATTAAAAAATAGAGACTTTACCTCTTTTATGTTTACATGGATAGAGCTGGAAAATATTCTTCTTAGTAAAGTATCTCAGGAATGGAAAAAAAAATCCAATGTACTCAGTACTACTGTGAAATCAATTTATAATCACTCGCACTTGCATATGAAAAATGAAACACAACTATAGCCTAGGATGAAGGAGGGAAGGGGAGGGATAGGGGAGGGGAGGGGGGTGGGTTGATAGAGGGAGGGTTATTAGGGGGACCACACCTATGGAGCACATTGCAAGTACAAGTTGGATCTATCAAGTGTAGAACACAAATGTCTTAATGCTGTAATTGGGTAAATGACGTGAAAGCTATGTTGATTAGTAGGATGTAAGCACTCCAATTTGTACAAATAATCAATACATTGAATCACATAATGTCATGAATGTATTTATGATCTATGTACAAATGACTTAATAAAAAAATAATAAAATAAAATCCTCCAGAAAACAAAGTACCAGGCCCAGATAGTTTCACTGATACATTCAATAAGACACTTAAAGAGGAAACAGTTATAGTTCTCTACCTTGTCCTCCAGAAAATAAAGGCAGAGGGAATGCTTCCCAATTTATTATATGAGGCCAGCTGTCAAAGTACTCCCCTTAGCCATCTGGTGACCATAGTGATATTCAACGATGATGTCAATAGTGCTTTCTAGGATGAATTCACAAACGTCATTGTCAGACCTTGTACAATAACAGGTCTGATGGCAATTCTCTAGAAGAAAAAGAGTTCCAAAATTGCTTTGAAGGGTAGACTAGGCACTGGTGATGGTGCATACCTTCCCAAAGGGAGTACAAATCAGATCCCAGTAATGTAGTGATATTCAGCAATGAGGTATGCAGCCCATTTTCTAGGATGAGTTTGTAAACTTTAAAATCTTAAAACTCAACAATAAGAAAAGAAATTTAAAAATGGGTAGAGGATCTGAGCACTTTATCAAAGAAGATGTTTGTGTGTTATGTGTGTATATGCACTATATAACATATGCTATTCATAACAAATGGCCAAAAAAGCATATAAATCCTCTGTCATTTAAAGAAATGCAAATTAATGTAACAATGCTATCACTACACACCCATTAGAATGGCTAATAAACAAAAAATAGTAATACCAGCAGCTGATGAGGATGAGTAATAAGAACCAGCATTCATGTCTGGTGGGAATGCAAAATAGTACAGCTACTTTAGAACCTGTTTGGAAGTTTTGTACAAAGCTAGACATAGTTGTATTATATGATCTAGCAATCGTACTCCTTGATGTTTTCCCAATTGATTAAAAACTTATGTCCACAAAAAGCCTGCATCCGAATGTGTGTAGTAACTTTATTCATAATTACTCCTAAACTGTAAGCAACCAGGAAGTCTTCAGAAGGTGAATGAATAAATAAACTGTAGAGCACGCATAAAAAGGAATATTATTGAGAGATTTTTTTTAAATGAGCTATCTAGCCATCTAAAAATATGGAAGAATCTTAAATGCATATTGCTTACCAAAAAAAGCCTGCCCATTTATATGGACATTCTAGAAAAGGCAAAACCATAGAGATAGTAAGCAGACCAGAGGCTTTTGGGGATTGGGGAAGAAGAAAGGTTGAATAGGTGAAGTGCATGAGATATTTTTAGGATGGTAAAACTACTGTGTATGATACTATAGTTGTGGATTCATGACACCATATTGGTCAAAACCCACATAACTTTATGTCACAAACAATGAACCTTAGTATATACAAATTTTAAAAAATCTCATAAGATGTTAAGGGACTCCAGGATGGGATGCAAAATATGACAAAAGAATCTAACTGTATTACAAATGTAGGGTAGCGCCCGTGGCTCAAGGAGTAGGGCACTGGTCCCATATGCTGGAGGGGCGGGTTCAAACCCAGTCCTGGCCAAAAAAATAAACTACTAAAAAAACCAAATGTATGAAATAACTTCACAGAAGGGGTAGGATAAAAGTGCTGACTGAATAAGTGGAGGATGTAAGACTCCAGGAAGTCCCTGAGTTACAAATGAGAGAGGTTCTGTAGGTTGGTTCTTAAGTTGAATTTATATGTAAGTTGGAACAGGTACATTTACCTATTACCTATAATAATCCCTGTTTGTAACTGTTGTATGAAAGTTGGATGTCTATAACTCAGGGACTTCCTGTACAAGCAAAAGGAACTGCACAAAACACTGTATTCTAGCTGATAAAGTTGTTCCCCCCAGGGAAATAAGTTCTGAAGCCTCTAGTCATGTATTCTGAAAAATGAGCTAACTGAATGGTGGATGATGGGAGCCCGGTTTCTCATTGTTGGAGGGGGAAGTTACAGACAAGCAAGGGGTGAAGGTTGTGACAAATTATGATAATAATTAAATTGGAGACATGAGTATGAAATCAAGTTTGGCTTCATATAGATACAGCTGGTTGTATACAAACTATAAATATAGGTTGGTCTTTATTTCCTTATTCTGTTAGCTGAGAGGGCCTAAGGAAATGTCATCCCAATAACAATGAGCACATCTAGTGTTAAGGCCTGGCAGAACTAGGCTTTCCCAGAGAAATGGCTGATTTTAGGACAAGCGGGGAAGATACAAGATGAACCTGCAACATTTTATAGTGGCGGAAAGTAAGAATGAACTCAGAAAAGCAAACACTACTACATAGGTCCAGAGGACGCGGCGACCATTTGAAAAAGATTCCAATGACCAAGCTAGAACAATTTGAGCAATAAAGTTTGTACTGGATTTCAAATAACCCAATTAGATAGCATGACTTCATGCTGATATAATTTATTTATTATTATTATTATTTTTTTTTTTTTTGCAGTTTTTGGCCGGGGCCGGGCTTGAACCTGCCACCTCCGGTATATGGGGCCAGCACCCTACTCCTTTGAGCCACAGGCACTGCCCCATACTGATATAATTTATAAATGTTTATTTAATCATGTACAGATGAGTAAATAAAGGGAGAATAGGCAAATCTCCAGAGTGCAGTGGAATTTCAAATAATTTATGTGGATACTCCATTCCCAAGGAGGTAGAGAATAAGTGTGGAGTGTATGTAGTGATTTCCTTTCAAAGAACAGTTTGGATAGGGAGGAGGGGGAGTTACTTTATAGTAGAGAAGTCCAACGAGCACTACCTCAGCCAGATGAGCAAGGTCAGTGTCAAGGGTGACATCATGTTGATGGTATGTGCTCTTGATACGAAGTGATGAAAGTGGGACTTTACCTCTGTGGTTTTCTTCCAGAAACTCATGACCCTAAATTAATAATGAGAAAAACACGAAATAAATTCCAACTTAGGAATATTCTAGAAAACATCTGACCAGTCTTCCTCAAAGCTGTCAAGGTCATCAAAAACAAGGAAAGCGTGGGAACTGTCATAGTCGAGAGGGGCCTACAGAGACACAACCACTCAGTGCAGTGTGGTGTTTTAGATAAGACCCTACATCAGAAGGACAACTATGAAAATCTGCACAAAATATAGATGTTAGTTAATAATAATTTATCAATATTGGTCATTGATGATGACACATGTACAACACCAGTGTAAGATAGTAACAACAGGAGAAACTGAGTGTGATGTATATGGAAAATTTCTGCACTATTTTCCCAATATTTCTGGAAATTTAAAGTTATTCTCAAATGACAAGTTTATTTAAAAAAATGAAGACAATCTGTCCCCTGGTCCTCTCCTCTCCTCCTGCCCTCTCCCATTCCTTGCTCTTTTCCTTTAAAAAATGATGATAACATTACACATATGTCCAGCACTGTGTTAGCACATTTTGCATTGCTATAAAGGAATACCTAAGACTGGGTAATTTATAAAGAAAAGATGTTTATTTGGCTCACAGTTCTGCAGACTGTACAAGAAGCATGGCACCAGTATCTGCTTCTGGTAAGAGCTTCAGGGAGCTGTCAGTCAAGGTGGAAGGTCAAGGGCAGCGGACAGGTCACACTGTGAGAGCAGGAGCAAGAGAGGGAGGAGGAGGTGCCAGCCTCTCCTGGACTAACACAGTGAGACTTACTCATTATCATGGGGAAGGCACCAAGTCATTCATGAGGGACCCACCCCCAAGACCCAAACACCTCCCACCAGGCCCCACCTCTAACACTGGGGACTGCACTTCGACATGAGATTTGGAGGGGACAAACATCCAAACTGTATCGAGTCCCTTGTCATTTCCAGCTCTGTTCCCTTGCATTATTCTGCAAGAGCCTGGCCACAGCCCTGTGCTAGGTGTGGTATGTTCTAATGCACAGATGGACAGACAGGCCCATGGAGGTGACAGGGCCCACAGGGGAGGTAGCAGAGTGCAGGCAGTGTCCCTAGGACTCCCAGTGGATTCTCCTGGTTGCATCCATCACCCTGTCATGCCACTTTCCTGTGTTCCTCTGGTTACAAACCATTTGGGACACAATGTAAGGGACACAGTATGAGGGCTGCATTTATACTGCAAGACTTGACTTGTCTTGACCTACAGATTGGAGGTACTTTCTTGCTTCTCCTTTCCTTAGGGAACAATACATCATCTCAAGCAGAAGACACCCAGGAGCTGGCAGTGGCACAGGAATCCCCTCGTCCTTCCACAAGCAGTGTTGTCATTTGGTCATCTCCCCAAATGTCATGGAAGGATGCTATTATCATCTTCACTTTGCAGATGATAACACTGTGGCTGGAAAGTGATTACAACTGAATGCAAACCCTTTCTCTGTTGCCACCACCCATCCATCCTGACTCTGGTCTCTGATAGGCACCAACCTGCCTGAGGTCCCAGGTAACAACTGTCCATTCCCCCAAGTGTGAGCTCATTTATTCCCATAGCCATATGTGGCTTGGTGTGGCCTCACTAACAACCAGGTATCACCTCTCTGTGCATGTAAACATGCTTGGGGAGCTTATCAAATCCCAGTGGAGAAATTGCATCCTCTGGGAAAAATATCTGCAATGAGGTGACTTTCCCGTGTCCTTTCCCTGTTCTCTCACAGCTAAGTCCCCACACAGGCACTGTGTCACCCAAGAGTGTGGGCAGAGACACTTCTGCTGAGTGGGATGAAACATCTTAAGTGCTCTGGAGGCTGAAACTTTGAAGAGGTTGAGATCTGTGAGAGCTGAAGAACCTTTGAATCTCCCTTCAGCTCCCTACCCCGACCACAGCCGTTCTCTTGATGTAAAACATGTGTTAAGATTGAAAACAATGAGCCTCACTTCTATGCCAGGAAGACTGTTTTGCTTTAAGCGTCCTCAGTGGTTGAAAACAGATCAATCTCTGAGATCTGCATAGCACCCTGAAGGGAAGTCACTCCCATCCGTCTCATCCAGGGATATGCGAGATGGAGCAGGAGGCAATGTCTCTGTTGCTTGGCCTTGGGACAGGGTCTGTGGGCCTGGAGGTGTTGGGGGTGCCTCACGCCTCCGTCTGGCTGTCCTTGTGGAAGACTGGTGGGGAAGATGGAATGGAGGTGCCTGGATTTACTTGGAAGCTTGTTAAGGTTAAACTGAAATATTCAGGGGGCCAACAGAAAGAACTTCCCAAAAAGTGTATGATTTGCCCCCTTCTCCCTATGCCAGCCATACAGATGACATCTCTCTATATGATGAGCTTAAGCCAGAATATCTGCCTTCCAGGTCCTTCTATCACTTTATCTGCTGTGTGACCCTGGGTGAATCATATGGCCTCTAGTCCAAGGAATAGACTGAATACTTTCTAAAGAATGTTCCAGATCTGATAGTCTGTGAGTGCTTTTGTTACAGAACTAATAGGAAATTAGCTTCATGTAATACTCCTCGAGGAATTTTCTATGTTAGGAGATAGTATCTGTAGATAGGCTGACCCAGTGTTGGAAGTGGGAAGGATTTGGGGATCAAAACAGGTACGGGATTAAATGAACACAGAAATTCGGGTTGAATCAACTTTCAACAAGTCTTTACTAACTTCTACAAGTAATTCATGAAAGTCTTAGAAAGGGGAAAGGGTAACAGCAAGACTTCCTCTCTAAAAAGTCTATATTCAGATGGATGTTTCAAGTAATGCTTGGTGGAGGAAAAAATACCCCTGGACAGCAAGTTCCTGTGAACAATAGGAATCAGTGAGAGACAGTAAGGCTAAGATAGAGGGCATTTGGGAGGGAACTGTAGATCCATGGGTAGATTTCAGGTACAGAGGGATCAGAGCAAAGGGGGAAGAGTGGCATTCACGCAACCAGGTTAGTAATATGGTTTTAGTTTATGGTCCACAGGAACATGGCAGATTTTAACCTTGGGTAGCACCATGTTCAAGGCTCCATCACTAGGAAGGGCTCCCAGAGTGCCTGGATGGTGGCATTTTCCCTGAGGACTTCCCTAGTCTACAAGGACACTTGGAGAGATGGGAATGGAGCTCCACACAGCTGTGGGAGGCTGGGTCAGGCACAAAGGCGTGCCAGTAGTGATGTCCAGGAGGAGTTCCCATCAACCGCCAGATGTCTGAGCTTCAGAAAGACCTACCTGTTCAGAGTTTAAGGCAAAATGGGCCCCACCCCCACTTGTGCCTGCCTGTTTGCTGATGTGTCTGGAACCTCCTTCCCTGCCAGCAAGAGCTAACACTAAGCTCTTGACCGTGATGTATACATTAGTTGTGTGAGCAAGTTTTTAGGTCTCATGAAAAGAAGTTGGAGTGCCTGCAGATTAGAGCCAGCAAGTGTCTGGGTCTCTAAGTTGGTCAGGAAAGAGGGATTCTTCTACATCAGAATTTGCAGAGGGTCCTGGCTATGTCCAAAAGAGGAAGTGGATGTCTTGCTTTAGAGAAATTTTAGGAGAATTAGGCGGAATATAATTTCTGTTGAGAACAAGGTAGGGTTAGAATTATGAGAAGAAAGAGAACTCTTTCTGTCTTTCTGCTCAGGGGATGTTTGGAGCAGAGAACCCATGGGCTGTATTGGCAATTGTGTGATATTTACTCTCTGTTCCAACAACACAACAGAACGAATGTCCACAGAGCAGAGTGGTACGGGCCTAACATTGGTGTTGAAGGTAAACTAACCACAGACTCCGATTTTCCTAACTTTGACCCTGTTAGCATCTGAATTACTCTCTTAGGGCTGCTATGACAAAGTAGCACAAGCTGGGGAACTTAAAATACAGAAATTTATTTTCTCACAGTTTTTGAGGTTGGGCAGGGTTGGCTCCTGTTGAGCACGAGGGAGAATCTGTCCTCACTTCTCTCCTGGTTCCCGAGGCTTGCAGGCCATCTCTGGCATTCCTTGGCTTATAAAATCACCACCCCACCTCTACTCTCATCCTCACCAGGATCTTCCCCGCATCTGTGCCTGTGTGCAAACTTCCCCTTTTTATAAGGACACTAGTCATATTGAATTAGGAGTTCGCTCTCCTCTGGTTATCAGTGCAGACCGAGTTCATGCCCATGGCAAGGCCCAGGGTGAACTGAAACCACTGGCCGCCCACATCACTGCGGGGGTCCAGGTTCAGGGCAGGGCCAGGCCCAACCTGAGGTCAGGTCGAGGTTGGCCCCATGATTCTGGCACACACTCACATGTGCAGGCCACTGCCCTGCTGCATGGAGACCAGCCCTATAGTGTGTCTGTCCCAGGGCTGAGCAATGGGCTGTATCTGAACCAGCTGTACCCACCTAGGCAGGAGCTGGCCGTGCTGTGCCTCGACCTCCTTCACTGTAAATTGGATGATGCCATGCCCTGCACTGCCCATCTAGGGTCAGCTGAAGCTCAGGTAGGATAACAGGATGGAAGGGCTTTGAAAAGACCCATACACAACAGTGGCACAGCTGGTGCTCTATGCAGCCCTGACTGGTAACTGTAGCTGGCTGTCTCATCTCTTCAAGGTGTCCTGAGTACCTGCTGGTAGAGAGAGATGTCTAATGAGTAAAACTGACCTGACCCTCCCTGTACCCCGCTTTGCATACCGTGAAGGCTCACCCGTCCTCACTGGCACCCTGCCTGCAGCAGGCTGGCACAGCTGCTCAAAGCAGAGGCTGAAACCCACCCGGGTTGCATTTCAGAAGTCCTGGCCTGCTCTCCCCACTTAATGAACTGCAAGCAGAGCAGCCTCTGGGTGGGGTTCTGGCCAGGTGAGCCAGCCCACAGGAGGAGGAGAGGATCCCAGGCGTGCACCTGTGGCTCAGGTTCCTCCCTGCAGCCAGCTCTCAATCTGGTGTTTTCCAAAGCACCTCCATCCTGCAAGACTGACAGCTCGCTCTGGGTTGGGAACAGTGTAGGAAGTGGCCTTTTCAAACTTTCCTTTGCAGCTCTGCCTGCCAAAAGCCCCACCACCGGTTGCCTTATTTACGCGGGCCACCAGGCTTCTGGGGGCTACTCTATGAAAACAGATTACCGTCCAGAGCAAAGTCCTCGTGTGTTTCCTTTCTGGAGGGGGATCAAGTTCTGAAGAAAGGTTTCCTGCAGCCAGTTACACCGTTTTGGTTTGTTTTATCTGTCTCCACCTGTGGAGCTGGGAATTAACCTGCTGCCCAGGGCCTGACCAGCAAGTGACTGGAAGGAAAGCGAAGACCCTAGGTTTTCGACAACACACCATGACCTTGTTCTCCTCAGCGGAGCATTGTGCCCGTGAGGCCCAGGCCCAAATCTGAATAGTGCTCTGTGTAACTTGATCTGTTTTCCTTCTTCGCTATAGTCTCTGTGTGCCAAATTTAACTGTGGTCTGTATACATACTGATGTTGCAGGAGGGTGGGGTGGGCCAGAGGAGATGGGGGAGGAGGGTGTATTCATGTAGTTTTTTTCCTATCTTCCTTTTTTCCCCCTTGCCTGCTTAGCTCATTGTGTGCTATATTTAACTTAATGTGACTGTCCTGATATCTTTAGTTATTAACCCTTTAGAGGTAAAAGCGGGCCTCTCTGCCCCATGCCCCATGTGCCCTGCCTGGGAAGCACCAGAGCTATCAGAGTTAACAGCTACCCCCTGGAAAGTGAACTTCCCCAGAAGTGCTTGTGCAGCAATGAGCAGGGCCTTACTCTGATAAAAATGCCCCTCACTTGCAAATAAGCAGCCAAGGACCTCAAAGAGTCACCACTGTGCCCCAAGGCCTGCCAAGGTGGGCACCCACTCTTCCAAAGTCCTGTATCTGTGATAGAGGTGTAACTGGCTTCCAGAAGTGCTGCAGAAGCTGATGCCTTGCAGCAGGGACCCCAGGGAGACAGGGGTCCGCTGTCCGGTTGAAAGCCTGTCAGGGCTGGCTCTCGATCCTGTGACAGCACAAGAGAAGCAACCCAAGGGTCAGGGGAGAGTCACTCATTGCTGGCCAGGGGTGCAATGACTTCCCTGGGTGAACAGAAACCTTGTTTGACTTTGCCTGGGGGAGAAAGCAGACTGATGACATATTCTGGAACCTGCTGAACATCAATTGTCAAAGGGAACTCCTCACACTGAGCAAGCTCTCTCTGGCTCTTCTTTCAAAGAAGAGACTCAGTGTCCATGGAGGAGATGTGTGGGAGAGAAGGGCATCATGTTTCACTGTTCATTTCTTCCAGAAATCACAGAAATGTTGAAAAATACAGAGCCATGGGTCTCTTTGAGAGGGGACAATGTCTTAGGTCATATTAGGCTCCCTTTACAATAGAAAATGTGCTGGCTAAAATAACTGGGCACGTATCCATCTCTAAGTTGGGTGCCTTCCTGGCCCTCCACCCATCTTCATGCAGGCTGATGCCCTCCTCCCCCAGGGAGTCTTCCCAGCAGGTGGGAGGACTGAACAGGCCGGGCCCAGCTTCCCCTGTTAATAAACATCACGTCACCAGCACACCCCAGCCTGGGGCCACGGGAGTCTGGTGTGACATGGTTCATAAGCGCCACTATTGGCTCAGAAGTACATGCTGGATCCTCCAGCAGGAACTCTGCTACTCCCCCTGCTTCCCCAGATGTGAGTGACAGGGACAGGCATGGCAAGGAGTGGACACGGGATCCTGGCCTGAGGGGCAATCCCTGGGTGCGGCTGACTTGCACTCACTCCAGGTTGTACAGTCACCATGGACAGCGTAGGCTTTCATAATGGGGATGATTTTGTCCAGTCCACCTTGTTACCCTGCAACCCTCAAAAATGGTTTTAAGATCCTGGTAGTTCATTATTGCATAACTGTTTGTTTTGCTTGTGGAACTGCACATGATTTCTCAGAAAGAACAATTGAGACTCGTCCTGTCACCCCTCTCAGCCCAGGCCTCACTGCCTGGTTACCAGGGCAGTAGGATCAGAATAGCAGGGCTGAAGACAGACATATGCCTGAAGGACAAAAGGAGGCCAGGGGACACAGTCAGACCTCACTTCCTGGTCCCTGATGTGAGCTGACCACAGCACGTGCCACTTCCAATGTTCATGACAGCTCTAACAGGGAGGAATTATTAGATTCTTTCTCCCAATAGGAAACCAGGGTTTAGATGTTTGTCTGCAGGCTCTGCCTTCACCCTCCTCGCCCAGCCCCTGCCCCTTCATTTTGCTGGTTCTACCTGGGAGATGCCCAGAGAGTCCATCCTCATAGTGTCCATCCCCTGTCTCCCACTTGGCCCATGGCCCAGCTTCCGAGCCCTCAAGGCTCCTACTCTGGACAGAGCCAGCATGGTCTCTGGGAAATGCACTCAGAGCCATGTACTCCTGCTTGGAACCCGACAGTAGCTTCCTGATGCTCTCAGGACAGAAGTCAGCCCCTCCCTGTGCGTGGCAAGCACCTCCTCAATTTCACAGCTATGGCTCACTCACTCTGCCCTGACTGGGCTAACCTCATGGAATTTGCTATTCTGGACTCTTGGTTTGAACTCTGGATTCTCAACTTACCCTTGTCTCTTCCGCAGGGAGGCTGAGGCCCTGTTCTAGCTTGTGGTTAGCTCTGCAGCCTGCTCCCCAATACTTGTTTTCTTAGGGTGGAGTGGTACTCCCACTCTCACACTGTGGGGCCAGCACCATTACCTCCACAACCCAAATCCTCCAGGAAGCATGGCAGGCCTCGCCGGGACCTGGTAATCCCCTCCCCTGCTCCAAGTGGGAGGGGGGCCATCATGGACCCCTAGGACATGGGCCAGCTTTGCTTAGGGGGATGTGAGTTGTCCACCATGGGCCCCTTGGCCAGAACTCAGGGCTCTGCAGTTGGGATAAAATGGCTATTCTTGCATGGGGCTTCAGGACATGAACTGGCAGAGGCCTGTCCAGAGATGACGTGGATCACTCTTGCTGGCTTTAGATGGCTTTTCCTTAAACCAATGCATTGACCTGCTCTCAGCCCTGGGATGTTCTTATGCTGTTGCTGCATCCTTTCAGAAGAAAATTGTCTTATAATTAGTGAAACTCAGGCTGGGTTAAACACACAGTGCCTGCCCATGCACTGTTTAATCTATTGCTTCAAATAATTTGCTCCTACTTATCAGGCTTACTGAGATGACCTTCTTAAACCAGCCACCTAGAAACAGCAGCAAAAATTTCCCTTCTCAAAAACAAGCAAAAATCTCTTCCAAGACTTTTCTAGAGTACTTGGGACAGTAACCATTTCTAGTGAGACTTGCAAGACAACAACTGGTCCTTTGCCCAAGATGGTATATGAGGCCCCCAAAAGGCAAATAGGGCCTCCCTTCCTCTACTGCCCCAGTCCCACTGACCTCCCCACCTTAGTTCTGTACAGCTTAGATCATGGCTCTACTAGTTCAAAACTGAAAGCGTCAAATGAAAACCAAAAGACACATGTTAAGTAATGTTGAATAGATAATTGAGACAATCTGTCAACCATATTTTGCCTTCCTGATTTTTTTTCAAAAGCCCTAGTGTTGCCCCTTTCTTGTCATCAATTTAACACGTTAACATTTTTTAATTAAAATTCAATATCATTGAACAGGTCATAGAGAGTGAGCAATATTCTCTTTGCTCTAAAATTCCAGATGTAATGAAGCTGCCATTCACAATTGTTTTCCACTGGGCTGCTTATTAAAAAAAAATGATTTTCAGTGGACAAAAACAGGTGAATTTTCACAGCATGGGGTCCAGCAGGAATAAAAACCTTACCAATCACAGCCCAGCCCCTGGGGGTGCCGTGGGGAGCATTGTCAGATATCAATTCTGGCTGATTTTTTTCTGAGGCTGTGTGACTGCTGTTCCTGTGTCCTGCAGTGCATTTTATAGACTGATGTCACTTTCTTGAGATAAATTATTAGACAAATGTTTATAGATGAATGCACATTTCACAGTGTGCCAGAGTCAAGGTGAGGCAGCCAGCGAAGGTTAGAAAAGAGACAGAATGAGGGTGCTGGACTGGGGCTCCCGGGCCCTGTGACAGAGGCCTCTGGACACTAATCCTGGCAGTCAAAGGCCCAGTCCTCAGCCAGAGAAGGGGCAAAGCCAGTGCTGTCCCTTCCTTCTGCCTCTGGGGAACAGCACTGGACCCTCAGGGGGGTACTGCAAACTATAGCAGGGCCTGTGTTGTTTGTTTTCAATACTTTAGCCTTCATGTAAAGATCTAGTGATTTCTGGCTCTCTTTACAAAAACCAGAAGATCTGAGCCCACCAGGTCTGCATTTTCTCCCAGTATCAGTCTCCTAAATCTGCGTATCTGCCCAGCACTCCTTACTCCTCTCATTCCTGCAGTGCCTGGTAGGTATTTGGGGGTGGGGGGTGTTTCCCCAAGATATGTTTAGATGGGAGGAAACATTTCTCCTCCTTTAGAGTACCCCACTATCCACTCAGCCCTGGGCAAATACCCTACAGCCTGGAGCCTCAATTTGCTCATCTCTTTAATGGGGACAACAGTGGGACCTCATAGCGTGGTTGTGAGTAATACAGAAGAAAAGCCTCCTGAAAGAGCATGGGGCCTCCAGTAGGAGACCCTCTTGCTGCTCGCACATCCTCAGAGGACCTTGGGGTCCTTCAGCATTTTCAAAAACCACAGGGAAAATAACCATGTGCTCCCCTAACCCTATACTCTATCTTCCTCCTCAACAGCTTGCTGGGGGAGACTGACTCAGACATGAGTGATTTCCTAACTGTAGTTACATCTCTAATAACAAAGGACTGGACCCAGATTGGAGGCAAGGGGAGAATTATGTACTGCAGAAAGGCTATGGGGACATATTGAGTTTCTTTGTAGCTAATCTCAAATAATTCAGATCTTTTTAATTCACAGCAAATCCAATTCTCTCAACTCATCTGTGGCAAAATGTTAGGAGCATGTACAGAGAACAAGTGTGGAGGGGTTTTCATTTTCCCCCGCCAAATCCACAGTTACCCTCCAAGTTGTAATCTTATCATATATAACTGGTTCCACAAAAACAGACCTCTGTATATTTTCAGTAGTTTCAGCTGAAACCTGTTAAGAACAGATGTGCAAATTGTTCCCCTGCACTGATCCATTTAAATGTATTTTTCCATGGACAACTTTTTCTCTCTCCCCTTTTTTGGAAGAAAGAAAGAACACAAAAGTGTAACTGTCACCGAAGTGAATATTACATGCATCTGGGTTCTCTGCAACTGGTGTTTGCTGTTGGTTTTCAAACAACCATTTGGCTCATGAAGCTCTGGACACAGTATTATTTGACAGACGGGGTTTGCTCTGAGACCGAGGCTAGGAGGATGGGCCGAGAGCTCTCTCTAGCTGCCGCCTGAGCCAGGGCCGGCCTTTCTGCTGGGGAAACAATCAGGCCCTGGGCAATGGCTTCTGCAAACTGTCTACCTCTTCTTCTTTTTTTTTTAATTATTAAATCATAGCTGTGTACATTAGTGCAGTCAAGGTTACAATGTGCTGGTTTCATATACAATCTGAGATAGTCTCATCAAACTGTTCAAAGTAGCCTTCATGGCACTTTCTTAGTTATTGTATGTAGACATTTATATTCTGCATTTAGTAATTTCGCCTGTTTGACACTTTTAGATGCCCCAAAGGTTGTGGTGGTGGTGAGGAATAGTAGGTAGGATAAAGAAATCCTGCAACTCAACAAGCAACAAAACAACCTACCTTATTAGAAAATAGGCAAAAGTCTTGAATAGAGATTTCTCTGAAAATGATATATACAAATGGCCAAGGAACCTGGGAAAAGATGCCCCTTATCACTAATGACTAGAGAAATGTAAATAAAAACCACAATGAAATATCAATTCATACCATTTTAGGTTGGCCAATATAAAAAAAAAAAAAACAAAACACAAAACAAAACAAAAAAAACACCAAGTGTTGAAGATGGAAAAATGGGAACTCTTGTGCCCTGCTGGTGGGAATAAAATGTGTAGCCTCTGTGGAAAACAGCATGGCAATTTCTCCCAAAATTAAAATTAGAATGACCACAGAATCCAGAAATTCCACTTCTGAGTGCATATACAAAAGAAAGCAAAGACCCAAACAAACATACTTGTGTTCATAGCAGCATAATTCACAGTATCAAAAGGTGGAAACAACTGATAGGTGAGTGAATAAATAAAATGTGGTATAGGCAGGCAGTGGAGTATTATTCAGCCTTAGCAAAGAAGGAAACTGGCACATCCTACAGCATGAACCTGGAAGATATTATGCTAAGTGAAATAAACCAGGCACAAACGGATGATTACTATGTGACTCCACTTGTATGAGGTAGTTGGGGTAGTCAAATCCATGGGACAGAAAATAAAATGTTGGTTGCCAGAGGAATGAGGAATTCTTGTTTCATGGGTACAGAATTTTGGTTTTATAAAATACAATTAATTTTGAAAGCTGGGCATACAATATATGAATGCACTTCACACTGTTGAACTGTATACTTAAAATGGTTAAAAAGGAAAAATAGGGGAGTGGGTTTAATGGTGCCACCTCCTAGGTGGGCGACGGGGTTCAATGAGATGTGCACAGGTCCAAAGATGTTGGGCCTTTTGCCTGTGGAGATTGTAACTAAGACAGAAAGAGGTGAGATGGGTGAAGCTTTCTCAGGTTTGAATTTCTGTTCTTAGGAACACTCCTCTTTCTACCTTCCCGCTTCCTACCTGACAGAGCTCATCTGGCCTCCCAGCCCTCTCCCCGAGCCCACACGCAGGAGCATCCTCTCTCCTTGTACATGACTGGGGAGCACAGAGCTCTGTGTTTCCCCTGTGTCTAAAACACAGCTCCAGAGGCACCTGGCCCCCTGTCAGGGGCCTCCGTTAACCCACGTGGTTGAGTGTGCAGGCTTCCATCTCGCCCACTCTGCCCTGCTGTTGGGAGAAGGGAAGTGAAGGCTTCGGTTGGGTGTCAGACCATAGCTGAGCCCCAGGGTCCAATGCCAGCTGGGCGAAGCCAGTTCCAGTCTCAGTTTTGCCACCCCCTGGCAGTGAGGAACCATTTTGCCTCCTCACTGATAAAAGGAGGTCGTGGGCATCCAAGCCTTTTGGGGGCTCTGTCTTCCTCAGTTCTGTGCAGACAGGCGGCCTCTACAGGACAGTATCAGAGAAACGTAATATGTCTGGGTTTCTTAGTGTCAAACATGATAGCCACGGGTGAGAACACATTGGTGTTGTCTCATGAGCCGGACCCCATGGTGGGCCCGAGAACACCACGAGGCACAGAGAGTCCCTGAGCCTAAACCAGAACCCTGCTAGACGGGGGGCTCACTGGCAAGGCAGGCATTTCTGCTAGCTGACACGAGGTGACACCCCCCCCCCTCCCGCCCCAGAAGGGACTGGGCTCAACTGACTAGGAGGAGGCCTGGTTGGCTAGGGAGGTGAGATCAGCTTCCTGGGGCAAACAGGAGGCACGGTTGCCTTAATGGAAATAAGGAAAGAGCAAAATCAAAATGTTCGTTAACATTTCAAAGAGGATGAAGAACGCACTTGGTTCAAAATTCCCACCCCCTGGCCAGCCTAGTGTCTGAGGGAGAATCCCATTATCCTAACTCAGAGGGAAGTTGCCGAGGGCTGGCTGGCTGGGATTTGGGCGATGGGCTCCCTGCTCTGGAAGAGCCTAGCTGCTGATCCCCAACCCTGTGCAGACCTCAGTGAGCAGCCAGCTCTAGTGATTCATACTTGTTTGTGAAAACCTTGATCTTTTCTAAGCTTTTTCTATCTCTTCTATATTTCTTTTGCCTAATTAATTTCCTTGCCTGCCATTTGTGTTGTGTTTTCTTTTTCCTAATGTAAATACTCAAAGGCTTTAATTTCTATAACCTATTCTAGAGTTTACAAAAGCAAACGTCAATAGGCTCAAAACTGGGTTCCACCTTTATTCACTTGGCTCAAGCTGGTTTGAAGCAGCACCTCTGAGCCCAAGCCAGAAACTGTCAAAATGGAGAGTCCTGCTTGGAATCTTGGAGCTCATCTGGGAAACTGGAGACCACTCAGCAAATGAGCACAATGTCTCTGACTGCTCCGGGATTTCAGTCCAGCACAGCCTCTCCCAGAGTCCACCGTGGGGCCGGTCAGACTTGCACTCTGTCTCCATCTTCACCAGACTGCAACCACGGTCCCTTCACTTACTCATGTTGCTACCCTCAATTCGTAAGGTTTTTGGAATCTATTGACATTCATCCACCACCATGATTTCCAAATACCCTCATTATCAATACACTGGTGCCTCCCTCAAATGACTGGCAGCTCCACCATCTTTCTTTTCAGCCCCAATGAAAAGGAACTTAAACGATGTACCTGGATGTGTGTGCACACACCTGACTGGTGGACATACTCACGAGAAACAGGATGAATTACAGAGAATAGTAAGTAATGATTACAGAAAGGTATATGAGGCAGAACCCATTAGCGAGCTACATTTTGTTCAGAACCAAGATACTGGCAGGCAGAATAACACGCCTTTGTGCCGGACGCATTCAGCTGTAGCAATGACTAATAATGTAGCGAGGATCTGTTCACATTTTCCCCCTTTTGTGCCTATTTTCATAAGCTAACAACTCAAGCATGAAAATTGTTTCAGGCTGAAGACTGTTGGTAAGAACTGGTCAAACTGTGGGAGACAACTTTTGTTGTTGTTACTTAATTTAGTTTGGCTGTTTTTAAGTTACAGGAGTGGAAATGTCACTGTGAATCTTCTCTTACAATGTGTTTTTGTGAAGCCCAAGAACGTTTAGAATTTTATTACACAAAGTAAATTTTTAGTAACCATAGACAGTAGTTTCTCTTCGTATAGGTATATGCTTCTGTTTGGTATAGGACAGTTGAGGAGGGACAATGAACTTGAAACAAAGCATGATAAATGACATCATCCTAGACTTACCTGCCTTCAGCTGGAAAACTCCTATCCGACCAGCATATTAAACAGCCTGCTGAGCACACAGCTGCCTTAGACAAAGAGGGATGAGGGTAAAGGTGAAGCCGACTGTGAGTTTTAGTAAAATCCTAGCGCAATGGAAGGAACAGAAACATGATGTATAATAGCAACACCTCTCATTCCCATAGGACTCATATTTTCCTGTACATAGAATCAAAAACAGTCTAAGTGGAGGGGAACAGATTTCACACAACCCTTTTCTCTTTCTTCTTTGTTCCTCATATGGAGACAGGAGACTTGGAAAGATACAGAAAAACACAGAATATTATAAAAAACACCTATGTACCTGCAATGCAGAAATAATAAATGTTAATATTTTATAATGGTTATGCCAACTTTAAAAAAAATAAAACAACTGAAACATTACTGACAAAGTTGCACCCTTTCTTTTATTCCCCAGACAAGAAAAGTGGACCGCAGATGGCTGCAGCCTCCAGCCTCTAGCCCATCCCCAATGAACTGGGTCTTCACAGGGGACTTAAAGGCCGGTAAGACAAGCAATATTGTCCCACATTACAAATGTAAAGCCTAGGGTAGGTCCCAGGGGATGTGTATGAAGAAAGAAGAGCTGTCCCCCTTGCTCTGGGCCCTGTTCTGGGCCTAGGGGACAAAGCAGAAGATAAAACCCAAGGCGACTCCAAGCAGACCCCATCCCAGCCCAAGGCATCCTGCGCAGAGCACCTGCTTTGGCAAAGAAGCAATCTTGTCCTCCAGCCAGGCATGTATAGTACAGAAGCAAGGCAGGAAATGTGTAAGGAGGCATTTCATACAAATATACATAGCTCACAGAGTACATTTTAATCCACAAATCAATCATTGGTCATTGCAAAAGAAAACAGAATCTCCTGCCACTAATTTGTTGTCCTGTGAGCACAATTTGATGTTTATTTTTAGTAGCCAATTGCTCCATATATAAATCTTCAATATATCATCCCCCCCCCAAATGGTCTGAATCTTTTGAGGGTTTTTTAAAAAGTGAAATTTGACGAGGGAGGAGAGCTGGTGTTCTGTGCGTTTGAGTTTCTCGTCTACAGCCCCATGCCCAGCATCAGTTGAGACCACGCTGGGGTTGCGTCATATCCCGCAAAGCCACATGCTCTGTGCTGTGAGGCGGTCAGGAGCCCGCAGGTCGGCCAGCTGGAATTTCAGAGAGCTCTCGGAGACTCTAAAAAATACCTGGCTCTGCAGACACACGCTGGACCCAGGGGGCCTCCAGATTGACAGCTCCATTTACGAACCAACTATTGGCTTAAAGATTGGCGTGTCTTTTCTGTGTTGATTCATTTTGGCCCCATAGAGATTTCGCTGGTCATTTTAGGAGCGACTGAAACTTCCCCCTCTAACAGCTCCCCGGAATTGTTTTAGGAAAGGTAAAAGGCGTCTTTTTCCCTTACAAAGTAAAGCTGAGCCGGCAACTTGGCTTTGTCAGGATCTGGGGCTCCGTGCGTCCCAAACGCCCAGCCTCTCCCGCCGCCAAGTTCACCGCGAGGCTGAGCGCCACCTGGGCTGCGCAGCGCTGGCCAGCTCGGATCACCGAGCGGACCGCGCGCCCCCGCTTCTCCCACCCCCCCGCCCAGTGGCTGCCTCCCTCCGTCCTGGAGGGCAAGCGCTCCTGGAGGCGGAGCGTGGAACTTGATAGTTAAAACATTTAAAAGGCGGGGAAGAGGGGTACTGGGTATGCAGCTCGCCCCACATGGAGCGCACATCCCTGGGTGCTCAGGTTCCACGCGTGGATGTGTACCCCTTGCTTCCCCTAGGTGATATATCAATAGAAAAGGATGCCTGAGGGGAAATACCTCTTCCTAGAGAGCGTCCTCTCCTTCTGAGGCCCCAAGGGGAGAACTTCCAAAGATAATCTTGTTGCTTCCAAAGACAGAAAACCACACGGTGCTGGCACGGAGTTTTGGCTTTATCAGCTAAAGCAGAATCCTTCCTGGCCTCCAGCTGGCCCCTTCCTCTACTATAGGCAGAGAGGCAGGAAAGCACACCCTGGGGCGCTGAAACGCACAAAGTTTTTTGTTTAATCTTTAACAAACTGTCCAGAGTAGATGGCTAATAGTCTCTAATAGTTGTGGTGCCCTCCTCACTTTCATTTAATTGAGGCCTCTGTTACCTTTCAAGACACCTCAAAGGAACCAAAAGGCAAGTCCAAAGAGGGTGGGGCAGACTGTTGATCATAGAATAGTCTGGTGCCTCCAAGAAAACACCAGGAAGATTATTTCTAAGCTAGAGCCACCCCAGATTGCAAAGCTCACTATGGCTGGAGCTAACCCGGTGTGGCTGAACAGTGGCCTGTGCAGAGGAAGACCGAACAGGAAAGAAAATGAGATAGTGGTGCCTTTAGTGGGATTGGAAAGAGTTGATTAATGACAGCCCGGTCATTTCTCACACCCACTACAAGTGTGTGCGAGTTCAGTTTGCTCTACATCCTTGACTACACTTGTTGTGGTCAGTCTTTTTTATTGTACTCATTCTAATGGGTGCATGGTGGTAGCTCATTGTGCTTTTAATGTGCGTCTCTCCAGTGACTAATCACAAAGGGCACACTTTCCTACACTTATTTGTCACTCATATGTCTTCCTCGGTGAAAGGTCTGTTGAAATATTTTGGACACTTTTTAAATTGGGTTGTTTAATCCCTTATTACTGAGTTTTGGGAGTTCTTTATATATTCTGTGTACAAGACCTTTACTAGGTGTATGATTTGCAAATATTTTCTTCCAGTCTGTAGCTTCTTCTTTCATTTTCTTAACAGGGTCTTTGGTTTTCAATTTTGAAGAAGTCTAATTTAGCAATGTTTTCTTTCATAGATCATACTTTTGGTGTAGCAATCTTTGTCTAACCCAAAGTCCCAATAGTTTTCTCCTATTTTCTTCTGGAAACTGTAGATATTTCAATCTATAACGATCCATTTTCTATTAATTTTTATATATGGTTTAAGGTATAGATCAAAGTTCACTTTTTTGACATACATGTATTCAGTTGTTCCCTCAACATTTGTTTAAAAAAACTATCATTCCTCCACTGAATTACTTTGCATTTTTGTCAAAATCAGTCTAGTTTTGGACTCTTGATTCTGATGTTTCATTGATGTTTTTGCTTATCTTTGTTCCACTGCCCTGACTTTGTGTGTGTGTGTGTGTGTGTGTACCTTGAAACAATAATTTATTATCTCTTACAATACTAGGGGTTGGCTGGGTCCAGCTGAGCAATTCTTGGGGTTTCTCTTGATTTTCAGTTGGATAACACTGGAGCAAGAATCATCTGGAAGGTCACCAAGGCTGAAGACCTTCTTCATTTCCATATCTTACACCTCCCCAGGGTTGACAGGAATAGCTGGCAGATGGTTGGGTGTCTGACTTTCTCCCTGGAGCCTCTCTCTATTTCTCTATTTATAACATCCTCAGGAAAGTCAGACTTCTTAGTGGTCAGTCTTTTTTATTATAGTCATTCTAATGGGTGTATTAGTGGTGATTTACTCTAGAATGACTTTTGCAAATGCAAATGTCCCAAGAGACTCAGGCATAAGCTGCAAAGCTCCTTATAACTGAGCCTGGATATGCTGTAAAGTACCTTCTATCATATTCTATAAGGAAAACAAGTTGCAGTGTCCAGACCAGATTAAAGGAGAAAAGTATCAGATTCCACCTGTCAGTAGCAGGCTTTACTATCCTGGTTATTGTAGCTTTACAAGAAGTCTCAAAATCAAGCACTGTCAGTCCTCCAATTTTGTTCTTTTTTTACAAAATTGGTTTGTCTATTCTAGATCCTTTGCTTTTGTAGAAGTGGAATAAGCTTTTCCACTTCTACAAAAAAAAAAAGAAAAAGGTTAGATTCTGATCAGAAGTGTACTGAACTTAGAGATCAATTTGGTAAAAACTTAACACTTCAACTTATTTTAAAATCAATTTGGCAAGAATTTACGCCTTAAAAATATTGAGTCTTCTGACCTATGCACACAGTGTATCTCTGTCTATTTAGGTTCTCTTTAATTTCCCTCACACAGTAATTTTCAATGATCTTGTCCATCTTTCATCACATTTGCCCTAAATATTTTATATTTTTGACATTACTGTAAATGATATTTTTAAATCTTTAATTTCCAATTGTTCATTGGAAATATTGAAGTATATAGCAATGTATGTAGAAACAATGGATTTTTGTACGTTAGTTCTATATACAGTATCTTCCTCATAGACTCATGGTATTTTCTACGTAGACTCATGTCATCTGCAAATGAGGACAACTTTACTTCTTTTTTAAATTTTTTTTTTATTTTTACACATACATGTGTTTATTGGGTTTCCATTTTTTTGCTTTCACAAAATTAAAAAGGCTTAAAATTTAATAACAATAACAATGTTTAAAATAAGGACTAAAAAAAACCTCATAAAGAACAAATGAACATAAATACATTCAGAAAAGGAATCAAATAATTGCTACATCGAAATATTAAGCAATAATAATAATAATAATAATGCAAATAAAGTAACATTCATGTTGTCAAATAAAAGTATGCCTATTATAGAATGCTTGACTCTGAGGTTCAGTATGGAGTCATCAGTTAACTTCTTATTTTTTTTAAGTCTCAAAAAACCAGATAACTAATATTTATAAATAAAAGTAACAGATAATTTTGAAAAACAGATCATACCAAATCTTATAGACAATATAAAAAGAAGAAATGCTTCAGAAATATTCAACTTGATCTGGGTACACCTGATATTAAAATTGAAGAAAATATATTATTATAAAGGGGAAATTACAAACATATGTCACTTATAAATGAGGATGGAATATCCTAAACAACATATTGACAAGTTTAACTAAAAATTAATGTTTAAATAATGTACTTTGGTCAAAATTAAATCCAATTTATGTGAGAATTAGTCACTATTCAATTCACAGGGATCAATCCCTCATTCATTTCTGATTCAGGTTACTAGAGATTTTACTTTTTTATTTCTAGTTAGTCTGGCCAAAGGTTTATCTATTTTATTTATTTTTTCAAAAAACCAACTCCTTGTTTCATTAATTTTATGAATGAAATGAATCAATTTCATAAATCTCTGATTTAATTTTGGATATTTCTTTTCTTCTGCTGGGTTTAGGCTTAGATTATTCTTCTTTTTCCAATTCCATCAGATGGCTTGTGAGTTTGTAGATGTGCTTTCTTTCTGGTTTTCGAATGTGGGCTTCTAAAGAGATAAATTTTCCTCTCAGGACTGCTTTTGCTGTATCCCATAGGTTTTGGTAAACTTGTGTCTTCATTGTTGTTATATTCAAGGAAGTTAATGATTTCCTTTTTTATTTCTTCCCACACCCAACTGTCATTCAGCATAAGGTTGTTTAACTTCCATGCCTTTGTGTGAAGTTGAGCATTTTTGTTGGAGTTGAGTCCTGCTTTTAGTGCCTTGTGGTCTGAGAAGATGCAAGGTAGAATTTCAATTATTTTGATTCTGTTGAATTTAAGTCTCTAACATCTTTGTTTAATTTCTGTTTAGAGGATCTGTCCAGCTCTGAGAGAGGGGTGTTGAAGTCCCCTGTTATTATGGTTTATAGGCTATCATATTGCTCAAACTAAGCAAGGTCTGTTTCAAGAATCTGGAAGCATTTGAATTGGGTGCATAAATATTTAGAATTGAAATGTCTTCTTGTATTTTTCCCTTGACCAATATGAAGTGATCATCATTGTCTTTTTTGACTTTAGTTGCTTTAAATCTACATGTATCTGAAAACAAGATTGCAACCCCTCTTTTCTTCTGAATTCCATTTGCCTGAAAAATTGACTTCCAACCTTTAACTCTGAGTTTTAATTTGTCTTTTGACGTGACGTGTGTTTCCTGCAGACAGCAAATAGATGGCTTATGTTTTTTAATCCAATCAGCCAATCTGTGCCTCTTCAGTGGGGAATTCAACTTTACTTCTTTATTTCCAATCTGGATCTCTTTTATTTCCATTTATTGCCACGTTGAATTGGATAGCACCTTCAGTATAATGTTGAATAGCATTGGTGAGAGTTTCTGATGGTAGGAAATAAATATTCAGCCTTATGACATTAGCTATAAGTTTTTCATAGATGCACATTAACAGGTTGAGAAAGTGCCCATTTATTCTTAGTTCACCGAGAGCTTTTATTAAGAATGTTTGTTGCATTTTATCAAATAATTTTTTGGCAACTATTGATCCTATAGTCTCCTAGTGTATCTTTGCATCCTATTATCCTCTCTGTTTATAATATAGTTGCTTAAATATTTCATCTACATAAATTTAGGATCACATTAGTGTTATTATTTTTGCTTCAACTGTCAACATAATTTAGAAAGCTCATGAGGAGAAGGAAAATCTATGTGTCTACCAATAATTTTGCTTACTTTGCTTTTTCTTCTTACTGGCACTTTAATATTCCTTTCTTTATGATTTCCTTTTTGTTTAGAAAACTTTTTAGCCATTCATTTACAGTATGTCTGCTGGTGACAAATACACTTAGTTTTCCTTCCTCTGAGAATGTCTTGATTTCCCTTTTATTCCTGAAGGATCTTTTCAATGGAAAGGGTTTTGCAGCTGGGTATAAGCTTCTGTGTTGGCAGTTATTTTCTTTGAGCACGTGAAAGTACTCAGGCCTCTTTGGTTTCTAATAAAAATTTACTACTTTTTCTCCGATAGGTACAGTGTTGTTTCTGTCTGCTTTCAAGATCCCCCCTCCCTTTGGTCTTTGGTTTTTACAAATTTGACTATATGATGTGTCTTAGTGTAGATTTCTTTGGGTTTAATGTATTTGGGATTTGCTCACCTTCTTTAATCTATTGGTTAATGTCTCTTGCCAAATCTGGGAAAGTTTGAGCCATTATTTCTTTGATTATTTTTTCAGTTCTGTCCTCTTTTCCTCTCCTTACAGAACATTAATGCCATAGAAGTTAGATCTTTTGTTATAGCTTCATTAGCTTCATAGGTTTCTGAGGCTTTCTTCTTTTGGGGGGATAGGGGAGGTCTATGTTCTCCTCTTTACTGTTCAGCCTGAATGTTCTATTGTCCTATCTTCTGGTTCACTGATTCTTCCCTGTGCCCCCTCTATTCTGCTGTTGTGTACCTCTGTTGATTTTTTTTGGTTACTATATTTTTCAGTCCTAAAATTTTCATTTGCTGCTACTTCTTTGTATTGCATCTCTCTTCCCTGGGACTTTCTATTTTTTCATTTGTTTCCAGACTGTTGTCATTGCTCTTTGAAGCATTTTTGTGATGGTTGCTTTAGAACATTTGTCATATAATTCCATCATCTCTGTCTTCTCAGTGTTAGAATTTATTACTTGTCTTTTTTTCATTCCATTTGAGAACTTCCTGGTTCTTAATATAATGAGAACTTTTCCATTGAAACCTTGACATTATGTTAAGAGATTCTGCATATTACTTGAATCTCCTGTTTTAATTGATTTTCTCTGACAGTGCCCCTGTAGGAGAGCGCTTGGGGGGCAGTGAAGGGAGGGAACTGCCCCATTATATTGCCAGGTGAGGTGGAAGTGCAGGCTCTTCACTTGGCCTCTGTTGACACCTGAGGAAGGGGTCTCTTTCCACTGTCTGGTAAAGAAGGTCTCTTTCCTACTCTGATTCTCCACTAGTCCTCCTCCAGTAACATTATGGCAGGGAAGGGGAGGAATGCCTCCTTCCTGTGGGTTGGCATGGAAGTTTAGGCTCCCTCGATGCTGCCCACTAACACTAGGTGGGGGGAGCTTGTTACCATAAGGCAGGAATAAAATTTAGCTTCCTCTTCAGCTTTCTCAGGCACCACCATGGTGGGGTTTGGAGTGGGCAGAGGGGTTTGTCACCTCATTCCCCACACAGTGAGGAAGGAGAGGTGGATTTTGACTTGGCCCCTCTGCTGGTGAGGGTGGAGCTGTGACTGTGATATTTTCTTTAAGTGTTTGGCTGGAATGGAGTGGTTATTACCTAAAACTTTTCTGTCTTGTTAAGGTCAGGTCATTTGGCTAGAGACAGCAGGGTTGAGGGTGGTGGTAGTGGCTTTTCTAACCTTATTTGGAATTTCTAAGTTCAGGTCCTGCAGCTCCAAACTAGGGGACTCACCACCATGGTGTTCCTCTGGTCCCCAGGTCTTCAGTTAGTCTGTCTTCCCTCCACCTTTCAGAATCCTCTTATGTTTGTTTTTCATATAGTATCCAGACTTTTTAGTAATACTTATGGGAGAAATGGGCTAACTATGACAGCTCCAACTATCTGCAAATTAACATCTTCATTTATTGGATATGTTTCAAAGTAAGCTGAAAGTATTCACCCTAAACATTTCAGCATACATTTATTTCAATAACTACAGTTCAATATTTGCTTATGATTTTGTTTTGTTTTCTGAGATAAATTGTACATACACTGAAATATACAAATAACACATAGACCACTTGATGAGACTATCAAGTTTGTCTTCTTCAAACCTCATGTTATCCAAGAAGCCTCCCCTAAGTGGCCCTGACCTCCAGAACTAAAATGACATCCTTCCCACCCCCAGGCCACCTTGATGACATACCCATCAAGTGGTCTATGTGTTAAGACCACTTTAACACACCCCTCTGTCAAGATGTCAGTCACTTCCCTAGCCACCTCCTATAGGCTGTATATATTTTTTATCCTAGATTAGTCTTGCCTGTTCTAGAATGCTGCATGGATAGAAGTGACATTATGTAGTCTTTGGCATTTGGCCTCCTTCTTTTAGCATACTGTTTTTAATATTTATCCATATTTTGCAAGTCATTCTTTGTATTGCTGGGTAGTGTTCCATTGCATGGATATACTGACTTGTTGATCTATTCTCCTATTGATGGACACTAGAGCTGTTACCAGATTTTGGCCATTATGAAAAAAAGCAAAGGAGAGCAATTTTCATTTGGGGCATTTTTTAAATGGTCTGAATCAAACTTTAATTGAAAACAAAGTTTGGTGATAGTAATGCTTGCAAATGTCACTTACAGTTCTGATGTGTTGGTCAGTTTGTAATTTTCCTAAATGATTTAAGAGTCATTTCTTCATTCTTTCCTTGTTAATTAAACCACTATTTAGTGAGCCTATTGTCTGTGCCAGGATATTCTGGGCCCTGGGACTTAGTAGGGAAGACAACAGCACAGACCTCTGCCTGGTGCAGCTGACATGTTGATGAGGGGAAAGGCTATCAACCAAGCAAAAAATGGACACATGACATTAGTTAACAGTGCATGTTATGAAGGAAAAGTATGTGACAGGTGGCCAGGGGTGGGCAGGATGTCATTTTAGTTCTGGAGGTCAGGGCCACTTAGGGGAGATGGTCAGAGAGACTCCTTAGAGAACATGAGGTTTGAAGAAGACACAAGGATCTTGTTGGTTTTTTTTTCCCCCGGTCTGTCTTAAAAGCATCTTTGTTCCTGAGAAATTCAGTGCACTTCAGAGGCAACTTCCAAGTCATCCGTTGAAGGTGGGAAAGAGCCATGGCCTAGAGAGGCAGCATTTGGCTCCAGGGTTGCACTGTGAGTCCTCAGTGGCAGGCTGAGATTAGAGGTCTGTACATGGTCATACCCAGCTACCAGCAGGCAGATTTTCTCCTCTGCTTCCTACAGGGCAGGCTTCAGTCCTGTCATGGGCCTGCACCTCCCCAGTCCCTTGCCCACCCCCTCGGCACTTCTGCAGGTGCTTCCCCGCAGGAAATGGTAGCACAGAGTTAGAAAGCCGCACACATACTGTGGGTTCTTGGGGCTTCTGGTTTGTGTGTCTTTAAGCTGGTCCTCCCCTAATGTTGGAGGATTCTTATAGTTAGAAGGTGGAGAATGAGTGAAATCTTGGTGGTGGGACATCCAACCACATGTCCTCTCAGCCTCATTGCTTTTGTCACTGTGTGTTCAGCAGAGCTGCTTCTCCCTGCAACCAAGGGTTGGGAGCTCTTTATGTTTCATCTCATTTAGTTCCTAACAAAAACCCTTGGGCTTGATAGGTAGTCCAGTGCCTACCATTCCAGTGCTGTCTCTTTCTACTGATGGGAAATTGGAGACCTACAGAGGCTGAGTAACTTGCCTGAGCTTGGCAAGAGGATAAAGCAGAAGTCTAAGCCAGCTCTGTGTGGCTTTGATGCTCTTGCTTTTAGCCATCACATTTTAATGTTTGCTCAATTCTGAACACAGACAAAGACTATCCTTTGGGGATCAGAGTTTGCAGAGGTCAGAAGATGGTTCTAGAATACATCTGTTCTCTAGTTTCCCTGGGAGAAATGGGGGTAGCAATGGATCTATGCCCTTCCTGGAATGTTTAGCCGGGAAGTGAGAGAATGGCAGAGTGTGATGGGAGGGGCTTGGGTTCTGGGATTAGAAAAATCAGGGTTCAAATTCAGGCTTGACCATGGATCCTGCAAATGGTGGGAGTTTGGGCAAGTTGTTGAAGTCCTCTACATTCCAGGCTTCAACATGAAGTTCCATTGCTACAATTGTAAAGTGGCACAATAATAGTATCTCCCCATAAGGTTGCTGGGCAGGTACAATTAAACGATGTAAATAAAGTACCTAGAGTCTCCCTTTTTTATTTTTCTTTGCTATACCTTGGAAAAAGAGTTATCTTGAGCTATACATTAAATGCAAAACACTAATGAAAGCTGATTAGCTAAAAAAAAGAAAAAAAGGCCCATGCATATTTTCATGATCTCCAATACCACAGATAAGCAGAAAAAGCCCTCACAAAATCAACATGCAGCCCACAGGCCACAGGTTGGACTCCCCTAACAGTACCTAGTCTCATGGTAAATGCCTAATAAATTCTGGCTGTTGTTTTTATTCACTATTGTTCTGGAAAGTGGCAGGCACACAGAAAGTTCAGACAGTGGAAGGACAACAATGTGTTATAGGGCAGGGGCAGCCCAGAGCTGCCCAGTGTTGGCATCTTGCCCAGAAGTGGGAGTGACCTAGCACAGCCCAAGACTTTGTAGGAGAATATTTGCAGACACCTGGCTTCTTGCATCAGGGGACCGAGCCACCCCCAGGTTGCTTTCCAACCTGGAGAGGTCACTTTGAGTCTTTGCTACAGTAGCAGCAGTGGCTCCAGCAAGGGAGGGAGAAGAAGCTCCCTCTGGCTCTCGGCCACTCCAGCTGTCATCTTTGAGAATGTGGTGTTTATCTGCCCCAGAGGGAAGAGGATGATTGAGAAAGGAGATGAGCAGGGGAAATGGGCTTTACCAACAATGACCTGCCAGCTCTGTGCACTTACCATGGATGGCAGGCCTGTCACGGCGGGCTAGGGTGTCCTATGCACTCCCCACACCAAGGAGGGGTATCCTGCAAACTTACTATAAACAGATTACATTTCTTACCCTCATGTGGCTGTTGGCTACCTGCCCATGAATTTTAGCCTCCAGGAGAAAAACAATTGCTTAGCTGAGTGTTCTGTTTTTACTTTCTATACAGTGCTCTGGACACCTACCAGTTCCCCCAACCCCAACTGTCTCTCTTTCTCCTCCTTTCTTTCAGAAAGCCCCCTGTCATTTTGTGCTTAACCAGAAAAGCTGGAGCTCTGCTTCCTGCTGGACCTTGGCCAGCAGAATCCTTTCCTCCTGAGGTGCAGAAGAAGACACAAAATGAATGCCCAGGCTGGGCCCCTCAGAATGCACATCTCAGGCACAGGGATGTCTGTCTCTGTGTCCTATCTGCCACTCGTCCCAGCAGGCAGCATCTCCGCCCCAGGAAGCAGCCCTGCTTGCCACCCTGAGCACCCACGTGTTTGGTCTGGCATGACAGGCAGCTGCTTTCTTCTGGCTTTTCCTTGCCCAAAAAGTCAGAGGAGCAGGCCGATTCCAGAATGGGATTCCAGGCAGAGCACAGAGTGTGCGCCTGTGGGTAGCTGTAGGGGGAGCTCATGTTTGCCGGGTGTCCCTGAGCACACGCACATGCGGGCTCACACACAGGAGTTCCCTCAGGCCTCTCACTGAGCGCTAAGAGAGAGTCTACCTGGCCATTTGTAAGAGTAATCATGACCACCAACTGCGTTGTTGCTCAGGCTCCTATCGGTCAGGGCCAGCCCTTAGCAAGGACCACCCGACCACCTGCCTCACGTCTGGGGCTGAGGGAGGCCTGACAGGAGACACAGCATGCACTGGGGTAGCATCCCATGCCTGCATCCAGGATGAGGGAACTCCCTAGCAACTTCTGCCGGCAGTCAGCCAGGCCCTCACGTGCCAAGATGCCACCTGCTTCACAGTCACAGCGGGCCCTGTGCTCCAACCAGCCAGGCCCTCTATGAAAGCAGAAATGAGCCCGTTCTCCACTCTCAGCCCCTAGACAGAGGGCCACCAGGGTCTTGGCAGCAGGCTGTTGCCCCACTGCTGGCTTATCCGAGAGACTGAGACCAGACGCTCGCATGCGGTGACACTGTGACAGAGCACGCAGCAGCAGTGCCCTTGTGTCCTGGCAGCCACATTCGGGCCCTGAGAGGGGCTCACCTGAGTCTCTGGTCATTTGTTTTTAATTCGTGTGGGGTGAGGAGGGCAAATTGTGGGGTTTTATTTCAAACCTGGACTGAGGAGAAGTAGAATTAGGTGGCCCAGAGCTGTGAATCGTGCCCTGGTCATAAACACTTTCACCGTCAATTAACACCTCTGGGATACCTGAGGGTTGCCTGCAACTGCAACATCTTAGTTGTTTAAAATTTAAAACCTGTTCTCCTCTGCCTACCCCCAGGAGGATTGCAAGAGGCTATAAGATTCCTTATTACTGTGTGCTTGTTAGTACACAGTTAGATGAAACCTCAGCACAGCGAGGAGGTGTGAGCAGGCCCCAGACGCAAGGTGGATGCTGTGACTAAGTGTGGAGCTGGCTCCACACCTCAGCCAGCTGCAGCCTGCAGGACCCTCCCTCCTTATCTTCATGCCCCAGACCTGGCCCAGCAGTGTGAATGGTCGGAGAGGACGGCTGTGCGTGGGCACTCAGCTACTTGCCTGCCCTATCTGGCTGCCCCCTGGGGAGAGATACTTTGAACTTTTGAAAGTATTTTTAATAGACAATATTTGCATGTAGAACAAAATGTAAAAGATGCAAACCAGTGTGCTGGAGAAGGGTCTCCCTCTCCCCTCTGGCACCAGGAATTCTGTTTCCGTGCCCAGAGGCAACCACCCTCAGCACACTCCTGGGGATCCTTTGAGTGCTGTTGTTAGCATTCACTGGCTACACCGCCTCATTTTGCTTCATGAAGTGTAGCACACTGTACCATTGCTTATGTAACCGGTTGCAGAATGTTGGACATTCGGGTGTGTTTGGACTCCGATGAGTAAAAATGATCTAAATACCCTTAGAGGTACATGCAGCTCACATCTGTGAGAGGGTATCTGGAGGTGAAGTCACAGAAGCAGAGTTCTTGGGTGAAGTGTTAAGTGCGTGAGCAGTTTTATAGATATTGCCAAATTGCCCTCCACTAAAATGGTACTATTTTGCATGTGTGAACAACTAGGATGTGTAACAATGCCTGCTTCCAATGGCGTGTGATCAGATTTTGACAGTCTGAAAGATGAAAAGTGGTGCCTTGGTGCAGATTTCAACTGCATTTCTCGTATAGCGAATGATGTTGGGTATCTTTTTAAATTCTTCAGGGCCATTTGTATTTCAATCCCTACATCTCCCAGCTCATATCCTTTACTGACTTTTCTGTGAGATTGTTGGATTTATTTTGTATTTTTTTTTTGTAGAGACAGAGTCTCACTGTACCGCCCTCGGGTAGAGTGCCGTGGCGTCACACGGCTCACAGCAACCTCTTTACTCTTGGGCTTACGCGATTCTCTTGCCTCAGCCTCCCGAGCAGCTGGGACTACAGGCGCCCGCCACAATGCCCGGCTATTTTTTAGTTGCAGTTTGGCCAGGGCTGGGTTTGAACCCGGCACCCTCGGCATATGGGGCTGGCGCCCCACTCACTGAGCCACAGGCGCCGCCCGAGATTGTTGGATTTATTAATATTAATTTATAGGTGTCTTTATATGTGTATATTGGGGATATTTGTCCCGTGTCTGTGATATTAAGTTAAATTAGTTTTTCTCAGTTTGGCATTGGCCTTTTTCTGTTTGCTTATGGTAGGTTTGGCCATGCAGACAAAACTTGATTTTTTTAATATAGTCATTTTTATCAGTTTTGGGGGGTTTGGGGTTATTTTATGTTTATTCTTTAAAAGGTATTCATTTTTCCCTCTGAAATGAAAAAAAAAATTTCTTTTTGGGTACTTTTGTGGTTTTGTTATTTTATATTTAAATATTTGATCTGTATAGACTTTATTTGGGTGTATAATGTTGAATAAAGTTTCAACTTTTTAAATTTTTTTCAGATGGTTACTAGATGTTCCATCCTTCACTGATTTGCCACCTGTATCCTCTCTCAAAGTACTGGCATGTTCCTGGTTCTCCTCTGGGCTTTCTCCCCTGAGGAACAGGAGTGCTTGTAAATGAACAACACTTAATGCCTAAGCTGGGGACCCCAGGCCAAGGAAACATCTAAATGGCCTTTCTTTTTCTTTACAGTTTAAAGTACAGAGAAAAATGCTTCTCTCTGTAGAAAATACATCTTTGCTGTTTGCTTAACTTCCCATTCAACCACATTATAAACCTTCCTCCACCCCACCCCTCCCGCTCCCTCGCAGGTGGGCCGCCAGTGGTTTGGGGAGGAGACGTCACACTGCTTGCACCTTCTGTGAAAGAAGTCCAGACAATTGGGCTATGAGGGAAAAACCTGACTCAGAGCGGCTTAAGAAGGAAATATATTGTTCTACATCTGAAAAGTCTAAGATTAGATGAACTCAATGACATCCACAGGACTGGGCCTGGTTCACCCCATCTCTCTGCCTCGTCTCCCTAGGTGCTAGCTCCTTTTTAGGGGGTGCTATGGTGTGATGTTTGTCCCCCAAAATTCATGCTGAAATTTGATCCCCAGTTTTGGAGACAGAGGTCTAATGGTGGAAGATGCTTGGGTCATAGGATCAGATTCCTTATAAATAGAGTAATGCCCTCCAGAGAGTAGGGGTGGATGGGTGAGTCCTCAGTCTATTAGCTCTCAAGAGGTTTCATATACAATCTGAAAGAGCCTGGAACCCCCCTGCCTCCCATTTCCTCTCTGGCGCCATGTGATCTCTGTACTCACCAGCTCCCCATCATCTTCTCCCATGGTGGAAGCAGCTTGACACCATCCCCAGATGCAGTTGCTGGCATTATGCATTTTATATAGCCTTCAGAACAAGGAGTCAATGAAATCTCTTTTCTTTGTAAAGTACCCAGTCTCAAGCTTTCCTATAGGGCAACACAAACATCCAAAGACAGGGCCCTCTCCTACAGGTAGCTGCCAGCAGCTCAGTTTGTAGTATATCCCCTCAGCAGACCAGGTGACAGGCACCCTAGGAATAGCATGGTGGGCCCAGCTGCCCATCCTGGGCTGGGCACTGTAACTGGGACATGGCACGGGCAGATCAGTGGTTCAGGGCCACTTATCCACTTTGATTCAGTGTGAACTAGGCATGAGAGGGCACTGGCACCAGGAGAATAGCAGACATATCCCCCTCTCTGTCCCTGGTGGGGCAAGACTGTGCTGCCCCTGATCCTGTTTGGGGCTGTTCAAACTTTTATTACCTCTGCTGTACATTGGAAGAATAAGAGTTGCCTTGGGCCACACATTAATCCGCAAACACTACAGAAAGCTGATTTCCAAAAAAAAAGTCTGTGCATACTCTTTGTAATATCTAACAACAGAGACAGGCAAAAAAAGTCTTCACAAAATCAGCATGTGGCCTGCAGGCTTCAGGTTGGACACTCCTGCCTGCATCTTCAGAGGTACAATCTATACCTCTGCCCTTCCTGAACCTGTGACAGTGTTCAAGCGACTCAACTTCCCTGAGTCTTAAACAAGGATATTGAATGATCCTTCTGCACAGGGCTATTGAGGATTAAGTACAATAATGTACCTCAAGTATCTGGCAGTGGTACCCAGCACCTCACTGCTCATTTGTCCAATGAGGTAAAAGTGTTCTAATCCCAGTGTCCCAAGAGAGAAAGGCGCCTCCATGGCTCCAGGTGTGACCCAGCATAGGAAAAATGACAGCGAGAAGGTAGGCAGGTGTAGAACAAATAAGAAGCCAGCACTTCTATAAGACACCTTGATGCCCCAGGAGCGGCAGTTCACAGAGCTAATCCACTGAGCAAGGAGTTAAGTCTTACTGACTTGTGATGAAGCAATTTCTAGGCTTATTTTGTCTCTGTTATGGAGTGTCACAGAGTGGCAGGTCTCAGAAATGGATACAATGTTCATTTTATTTTATTTTATTTTATCTTATTTTTTATTGTTAAATCATAGCTATGTACATTAGTGCAATCAAGGGGTACAACGTGCTGGTTTCATATACAATCTGAAATATTCTCATCAAACTGTTCACCGTAGCCTTCATGGCATTTTCTTAGTTATTGTATGTAGACATTTGTATTCTGCATTTAGTAAGATCCATTCTAAGATGCACCGTAGGTGTGGCCCCACCCATTACTCTCTCCCCACCATAACCTCCCCCCTCCCTTCCCCTTCCTTGGCCCTTTCCCCATATTCTTGTGCTATAGTTGGGTTATAGTCTTCATGTGAAAGCTATAAATTAGCTTCACAGTAGGGCTGAGTACATTGGATACTTTTTCTTCCATTCTTGAGATACTTTGCTAAGAAGAATATGTTCCAGCTCCATCCACGTAAACATGAAAGAGGTAAAGTCTCCATCTTTCTTTAAGGCTGCATAATATTCCACAATTTGCTAGTCCATTTGTGGGTCAGTGGGCACTTGGGCTTCTTCCATGACTTAGCAATTATTAATTGGGCTGCAATAAACATTCTGGTACAGATGTCTTTGTTATATTGTGCTTTTTGGTCTTCTGGGTATATACCTAGTAAAGGAATTATAGGATCGAATGGCAGGTCTATTTTTAGATCTCTAAGTATTCTCCAAACATCCTTCCAAAAGGAATGTATTAGTGTGCATTCCCACCAGCAGTGTAGAAGTGTGCCCTTTTCTCCACATCCACGCCAACATCTCTGGTTTTGGGATTTTGTTATGTGGGCTACTCTTACTGGGGTTAGGTGATATCTCAAAGTAGTTTTGATGTGCATTTCTCTGATGATTAAGGATAATGAGCTTTTTTTCATGTGTTTGTAGATTGTGTGCCTGTCTTCTTTAGAGAAGTTTCTCTTCAAATCCTTTGCCCACCTTGAGATGGGATCACTTGTTCTTTTCTTGCTAATACGTTTGAGTTCTCTGTGGATTCTGGTTATTAAACCTTTATCAGAGGTATAACCTGCAAATATTTTCTCCCATTCTGAGGGCTGTCTGCTTGCTTTACTTACTATGTTCTTGGCTTGCAGAAGCTTTTTAGTTTGATCAGGTCCCAGTAATTTATTTTTGATACTGCTTCAATTGCCTGGGGAGTTCTCCTTGTAAGATATTCACCCAGGCAGATTCCTTCAAGAGTTTTTCCTGCACTTTCTTCAAGTATTTTTATAGTTTTCTGTCTTAAGTTTAAATGTTTTATCCAGTGAGAGTCTATCTTAGTTAATGGTGAAAGATGTGGGTCCAGTTTCAGTCTTTTATAGATTGCCAGCCAGTTCACCATTTGTTAAATAGAGAATCCTTTCCCCACTGAATGTTTTTAATTGGCTTGTCAAAGATCAAATAACGGTAAGTAGCTGGATTCATCTCTTGGTTCTCTATTATGTTCCAGACATCTACTTCTCTGTTTTTGTGCCAGTACCATGCTGTTTTGATCATTATCGATTTATAGTACAGTCTCAAGTCTGGTAGCGTGATTCCTCTAGTTTTGTTTTTATTTCTGAGTAATGTTTTGGCTATTTGAGGTTTTTTCTGATTCCATATAAAACGAAGTATTGTATTTTCAAGATCTTTAAAATATGACAATGGAGCTTTAATAGGGACTGCATTAAAATTGTATATTGCTTTGGGTAGTATGGACATTTTAACAATGTTGATTCTTCCCAGCCATGAGCATGGTATGTTTTTCCATTTGTTAACATCTTCGGCTATTTCTTTTCTTAAAGTTTCATAGTTCTCTTTATAGAGATATTTCACATCCTTTGTTAGATAAACTCCCAAATATTTCATCTTCTTTGGCACTACTGTGAAAGGAAGAGTCCTTGACTGTTTTTTCAGCTTGGCTATTGTTGGTATATATAAAGGCTACAGATTTATCGGTGTTAATTTTGTAAAATCAACTAAAAGTTTTGTAGTAGAATCCCTAGTGTTTTCCAGATATATGATCATGTCATCTGTGAAGAGTGAAAGTTTGATCTCTTCTGATCCTATGTGGATACCCTTGATCGCCTTTTCTTTCTAATTGCAATGGCTAAAACTTCCATGACAATGTTAAAGAGCAATGAAGACAATGGGCAACCTTGCCTGGTTCCTGATGTAAGTGGAAATTATTTCAATTTAACTCCATTCAATACAATATTGGCTGTGGGTTTGCTGTAGATAGCCTCTATTAATTTAAGAAATGTCCCTTCTATACCAATTTTCTTAAGTGTTCTGATCATGAAGGGATACTGGATATTATCAAAAGCTTTTTCTGCATCAATTGAGAGAATCATATGGTCTTTATTTTTTATTTTGTTTATGTGCTGAATTACATTTATAGATTCACGTATGTTGAACCAGCCTTGAGACCCTGGGATAAATCCCACTTGGTCATGGTGTATAATTTTTTTGATGTGTTGTTGGATTCTGTTTGTTAGGATCTTATTTTTGCATTTATGATATTGGTCTATAATTTTCTTTTCTTGTTGGGTCTTTCCCTGGTTTAGGGATCAAGGTGATGTTTGCTTCGTAGAATGTGTTGGGTAGTATTCCTTCTTTTTCCATATTTTGGAAGAGGTTGAGTAATATAGGTACTAGTTCTTTTTTAAAGGTTTGGTAGAATTCTGACGTAAAGCCATCTGGTCCTGGGCTTTTCTTTTTAGGGAGATTTTGTATAGTTGATGCTATTTCAGAACTTGATATAGGCCTGTTCAACATTTCCACTTCATTCTGGCTAAGTCTTGGTAGGTGGCATACTTCCAAGTATTGGTCGATTTCCTTCAGATTTTCATATTTCTGAGAGTACAGTTTCTTGTAATCTTCATTAAGGATTTTTTGAATTTCTGAGGAGTCTGTTGTTATTTCATCTTTAGCATTTCTGATTGATGAAATTAGAGATTTCACTCTTTTTTTCCTGGTTAGGTTGGCCAAAAGTTTATCTATTTTATTGATCTTTTCAAAAAGCCAACTTTTGGATTTATTGATCTGTTATAATTCTTTTGTTTTCAATTTCATTTAATTCTGCTCTGATTTTGGTTATTTCTTTTCTTCTGCTGGGTTTGGGGTTGGAATGTTCTTCCTTCTCCAGTTGCTTGAGATGTGCCGGTAAGTTATTAACTTCCTCTCTTTCTGTTTTCTCGAGGAAGTCTGCAGTGCTATAAATTTCCCTCTTAGGACTGGTGAAATTTGGTGATTTCCTTCTTAATCTCTTTCAAAATTTCAAAATGTTTATCATTCTGTGTGGCACCTATGCCTCTGTGGCACCTTTGCCGTATCCCAGAGGTTCTGATAGTTCGTGTCTTCATTGTTGTTTTGTTCCCAAAATTTGGTGATTTCCTTCTTAATCTCGTCTATAACCCATCTATCCTTCAGCATAAGGTTATTTAGCTTCCATGTTTTTGTATGTGTATGCAGATTCCTGTTGTTATTGAGTTCAACTTTTGTTCCATGAGGGTCTGAGAAGATGCAAGGAATAATTTCTATTTTTTAAAATTTGCTGAGGTTTGATTTGTGGCCTAGGATGTGGTTGATTTTGGAGTATGTTCCGTGAGCTGATGAGAAGAATGTGTATTCAGGTTTGTTGGGATGAAATGTTCTGTAGATGTCTGTTAAGTCCAGATGTTGAATGGTTGAGTTTAAATCTAAAATTTCTTTGCTTAGCTTCTTTTTGGAGGATCTATCCAGCACTGCTAAAGGGGTGTTCAAATCTCCAACTACTATGGAACTGGAGGAAATCGAGTTGCTCATGTCTGTTAGCGTTTCTCTTATAAATTGAGGTGCATTATGGTTGGGTGCATAAATAGTAATAATTGAAATTTCATCATATTGAGTATTACCTTTAACAAATACGAAATGTCCATCCTTATCCTTTCTTATTTTGGTTGTTTTAAAGCCTATTGCATCTGCAAATAGGATTGCAATGCCTGCATTTTTCTTCTTTCCATTTGCCTGGAGTATAGATGATCAACCCTTCACCTTGAGTCTATATTTGTCTTTTAATGTAAGATGCGATTCTTGTATGCAGCAGATATCTGGCTTGAGTTTTTGTATCCAGTCAGCCAACCTGTGCCTCTTTAGAGGACAATTTAAACCATTCACATTAATTGAGAATATTGATAAGCTTTTCAAGAGTTCAGTGGACATTTTTAATCCTTTTGCGACTATGGAAAGTGGAATTTGATCAACATTTTCTGGGTGGGTTTACTTTTGTGGTGGAGGATTACGCTGGTCTTTATGGAGGATAGGTCTGAGAATATCCTGGAGAGCTGGTTTAGTTATGGCAAATTTCTTCAACATGTGAATGTCATTGAAGTATTTAATTTCTCCATCGTAAATGAAACTCAGTTTAGCTGGGTACAGGATCCTGGGTTGAAAGTTATTTTGTTTTAGGAGATTAAAAGTTGCTTACCATCTTTTTCTAGCTCGAAAGTTTTCAGCAGAGAGATCTGCAGTTGTTCTAATATTCTACCCCTTGTAGGTAATGGTTTTCTTTCATCTGGCTGCTTTCAGAATTTTCTCCTTCATATTAACTTTAGTGAAATTGATTATGATGTGTCTGGCAGATGTCTTATTTGGGTTGAGTCATGCTGGAGTTCTGAAACTGGTATGTGAATTTCAGAATCTCTTGGCATGTCTGTAAAGTTCTCTTTCATAATCTCATGGAGAAGAGACTTGTGAAGCCACTTTATCACTTTTGGGGATCCCTATAAGATGAATATTGGTTTTCTTCAAATTATCCCAGAGCTCTCTGAGAGAGTGAGCTGTTTTGCCCTCCATTTCCCTTCGTCTTTGAGAGTTTGGGAGCATTTGAAAGCTTGTCTTCAATGTCAGAAATCCTTTCTACTTGCTCCATTCTGTTGCTGAGGGATTCTACTATATTTCTCAGATCTTTGAGGGCTTAAACTTCTTGTGTCAATGTGTCAAAATCTTTGGTCATTTGGTCTTTGAATTCGTTGAATTCTTGAGACATCTTTTGGGTTACTGCTTGGAATTCTAACTTGATCTTATTTGGTATCCAGATTCTGAATTCGATTTCTGACATCATATCTATTTGTTTGTGCATGGGATCTTGTGCTGTGTCTGCCCCATTGATCCTTGGGGGAGTTGATCTACTCTGATTATTCATATTGGCGCAATTTTTCTGTTGATTTCACTTCACGATTGTTTTTCACCGTTACCTCAGGCCATCCTCTGAGTTGGGGAGGTGTCTCTCCAGGATTAGACCCCAGCGAGATCACTCTATTGTTGCTGGATCTTTGTAGGGCATGACCCTGTGTAGGTCCTCTGGGGCTGCCCCAGCCTGGGAGTTCTTGTTGTGGGAGCAGCTCTGGAGTGTGACACACCCAGATCCAGCAACAGGGCGGGTGGTGGTGCACACGGTTCTGGGAGTACCTGGCACCCTGTGACTTTGGCATAGAGAGCCCAAGGCTCCAGCAGCCTCTGGCCAGGAGAAGGGTTCTGCGCAGAGGCAGGGAGGACTCTGGAGGGCACGTGGAGAGTCCCTGGCTAGGTGAGCTGACTGGTGTGGAGGCAGGAGGGAAGATGCGGGGTTGCGCAGCTTTCAGAGTTTGTGGTCAGTGCTTGTGGAGGCCCGGTGGACGTGGGTCCAGGTCATGTCTCGCAGTGCCACTCGTACGGAAGTCCAGGCAGGCGTGGGTCACAGGTTATGGCCGAAACAGTGCAGCCTTGGACCCGCCTTCTCTAGAGCAGCTTGTGGTTTTTATTTGCATTTCTTTGGTTTGAGCATCTATCTAATTTTTATAGATCATTTGCATTTATTTTTCTCAAAATACTTATTTTTGTTATTGCCCATTTTCCTTTCTTCTTGTCCTGTGTGTGCACTGTCTCCATATGCACACTCATGTATGGATACATATTTATAATTAGCCCACTATCTGGATTTACCAGTCCACCAAGACTATCCTGTATTCCCTAGTTTTTTCTTGTTATGGTGATTTAGGACTGAGAAGTTTTAAATTTTTTATGCTTACCAGTAGTTTCCCTTGTAATGATTCCTATTACTCTTAGGAAGTTTTCATTCCTCCCAAGTGCAGATAAATTTCCATTCCTACTTTCTTTTAGTTGTGCAGTGGGTTTATTTTCTGCATTTAATTCCTTAATTTATCTGGACATCATGGTTAATTTCCTTCTCAAAGGTTAGACCAGAAGTACTGGAATGAGTGTGCTGGACAGACACAGTATTTTTTACCTGCTGTATTGCAGCTGGTACCTGGTTGAGCTCCCATGAGGAGCACACTGGGGACAGACCTCAGATTTCCACTGATACGAACTAAATCCGTATAAACTTTCAGCACTCACATCCCATTATTGACCGACATTCAAATCACAGAAACTAAAAGAAGTCAGGGCCTTGGGCAGTGTAAAGATAGCCAGTGCCAGGGGCATAGTCTAATGGTGACAGCAACACTTGCCACATGCTCAGGACCATGCTGTGTACGTCATACGCCCCAACTCCCTTCATCCTGGCAGCACGGCCAACTGCTCTATTTCCTGCCTCATCAGTGACATCAAAGGACATCTCCAAGTCTACCTGATGGACACCATTAAGGTTGCACCAGCGGAGGGATGTGGTCCCTGGCATGGATCTACGAATCTCCCCTCACAAAATTTCAAAATGTTTATCATTCTTTGTGGCACCTGTGCCTCAAAGGAGTAGGACACCAGCCCCATATACCAGAGGTGATGGGTTTGAACCCAGCCCTGGCCAAAAACTAAAAAAAAAAAAAAAAAATGTTTATCATTCCATTTGAACATTGTTTTTCAGTTAGCCAAGAATCCCTCTTATTTCCCATGTGGTCCATATTCCTCCATTTCAAAACAAGAATATCTAGGAAGAATTTTTCTGCTGTGTTGCTAAAGTTATTTAGGTTTATAGTGCTTACCAGCATCACCAGGTAAGCATCATCACCTTATCAAAAAGGATTTATGGTTGCTTGGTGGGTATTGAATCTATGGTGTGCCCCATATATATTTTTTAAATCTTTTTTCATTCCACATGGTCCATAATTTTAGAATATTACCCCAGGGATTGCCAGTGAGCAATCTACATTTTTTTTTTTTTTTTTTTTTACAAATTTTGAAAATGGACAAGGACTTCCCAGTGTTTAGTGACTGTGCTGCTGCAGGTCCACTGAGAGCTCTCGTGGCTTCCAGCGCTGACCACTTCAACTCATGTAGGGTATCTGAGCACAGACTTCTTGCCTTTGCACCAGTCTGGAGAGTTTCTATTCAAAGAATATTGCTTTAATGAGAAAAGAAGGAACCTAAATTGAAATGGTGGCTCTGACTCCTTTTTCTCACATGTCTGTGGTTTAACGTTGTCTCCAAGCAGAGCTCAATCCTATCCTTGTTGTCTTTGAGTGCTTTTACCAGCCCTTCTGAAATTGGGGCTCTGTTTGTAGTCTCTGCTTAGTCTGGGCTGTGGCCCTAACAATGCGGTTCCCACGTGCTTAGACCACCATGAATTCTCCTTGATTCTGTGCTCCCCTTTCATCTTCTGGACATGCCTTTCGAAAAATCTGGCCACATTGTTTTTTTCCTAGGTATTTCCTCTTTTTGTCCTTTACTAGGATTGCTTACTACTGTACACGTATAAGGAGAATTTTAAGTCCCCCCCAAATCTCTTTTCTTGCTTGGGGTCTGTTTGTTCAGACTCCCCAGCCCAGGCCTTGGGACTAATATTGTGCAGCACTAGGACACTGGCCTCCATGTCCTCAGATCAAACTGGACATAACGAGAGAATTTACGTCTTGGAGTCATTGAGGACTGAAGGAAACAGTGCTTCATTGTATTTTTATCTACCTATTACTGAAACTGGCTTAAATACAAAAAGAGAATCTATTGCTTGGAGAATTTTCCGCTAGGGATCACAGGCAAGGCAAGTCCAAAGGCCCACACGGCTGTCAGCACAGCTGGGTTAAGAGCTGTCAGTGTCACCAGGGCCTGAGTCTATCCGTCTGGCTCTACTGTTACTTCATGTGGGAGCAAAAAGGTGGTGGTGGCACCAACTCCCAGCTTGGCAGAGCCATGGTGAGGAGCAGGACCTCAGGGCTTGGACTTGGCTCCTGGGGCTGCCAACTGGTGCCATGCCAGACTCTGAATATGCAGGATTTGCTTTCCTGGGGAGGAGAGCACACGTGCCTTCCTGGCTGTGAATGGTTTTGCCGACACTCCCCAGACACCTCCTCCTCTCTGAGCGCAGTTCTTTTCTCTAACACGCAGGTTGCTGCTTCTCACTTCCTCACTTTTCTGGGTCTGGACGTTCCTCACCTTGACTCTTGTCTCTGACAGCCACTGGGCTCCTTCCCTCTCTGGGTCCTGAGAGCTGGTAATTAATTGGCCTCCTCTTTACCCTTTGACCTCACCCTGCCTCCCAGATGGGTTTTCCCCACCCGGCAGCTGACCTCGCAGTCACCCTCCACTGTGCCCAGCAGGCCTGTGGGACTGGATTTTATGTTTGTTTGCTATTTCTCTGAAATGGACTCTGGTCCTGGTCTGATCACTCACTGTGGTTTTGTGTGATGACACTTCTCTGTCACATACAGTGCTGGGCATTGCTTTTTTAGCAGCCTGGAATCCTTGGCCCTTTCCCTCCTCTGTGTGATGTCCTTTTACAGTACTCCCTCTATCACAGGGCATGATCTCTGTAGACTGGTAAATCCAGGTGCTTTGCCTGGTGCATAGGAGTGAGAAGGTGTTCAGAATGCTGTGAACAGTATCCTCTCCCTGGCCCCATTGCAGACCTGAGCTGAGCTGAACTGAGTGGTCTAGGAAGCAATGATGATTCCTGGTCACTCCCTGCCGAGGTGCTTTAGGGTAGAGAGTTGGTGTCCTGGCCTGAACCTGGTTCTCTGGCTCAGCAGCCAGCTTCCTGTTGACCCTGTAAGCTCCTTCAGAGCTTCCAGTACCTTCCCCTCTTTGCCTGAGTCAGCAAGAGCAGTTTCCCTAACTCTCGAGAACCCTAGCCCATTTTCCTCTTCTGTGCTTCATCTTTTCTGGCTTTGCAGATTTATTTGGACTCTTTTTATTTTTCTCTCTGAAGTTGCCATTTAAACTCTTTCTGGCCACACCGGCTGGTCTGCAGCAGGCTCTTCTCAGATTTTGGGCAGTGCATTCTGCTTCCTGCCAGGTCCCTGCTGTTCTGGGGTAGGTCTGGGCCGTGCTCCAGGAGACAAAATTCTCCACTGTGACAGCGTGCACATGCCCAGATGTTCCCTCTGTATACTTCCTCTTTCTCCTTTTCTCTTCCAAAGTCACGAACTTCAAGTGAAAACACCACCTGTAACACCCATTTCTTCAATTTCCTCCCCAGAACTTCAAAGTCAATACAAATATATTATATTGGGCTTAGACTCAAAGACTCATAGGCTGTCAAGTTCAAAAGAAGGCTTAGGAAACCACCACAGACCTTTGCTCCAGCACCATCTCTGATCATTTGGTTGTGACTGACCTAAGACTGTCACATCTGGGCACAGTATGAAGGGTGCTGCAAGAGTCCCCATGTCTGTGTGGATAGGGAAGAGGAAATGACAGCACATATGAGCTGATTACCTGCCAGTCCTCTGACATCCTGCTCTGTATTTTACAAAATTAAGAAACCAAGTCATACCTATGACAAGTTGCCTAAGGCCAAACAGGGCAGATGTGAGGATAGAATCCAGGTTGCCAGGACTTCCCCCCTATGACAATGAATTCTCTTTCACACTGGAATTGAGTCTGATAAGAGGTCATCCAAGTCCTCTTTTTAGTTGCCACCTCTTCCCAACCTGGGATGTCAGTTTTGTACTCAGCCACTTCTGTGCACAACAGCAGGGCCTGAATAGGATCTTGCCTATGCCTGTGGGACTGGGGCTGACACTCCTAGAGAACTTTCTGAATTACAGTCCTGCCTCTCTAGGGTGACAGGTGTGGTGCAGCCCAGGAAAGGCAGTCCAGGGTTTGGAGGGTGCCCTAGGATCCTACGCATTAGTCTGGACTTTTTGTCAGACTGCAATTGAAAAAAATTTGGAATTGCTATCCCAAGTGGAATACACTCCATTTTATTCTAAGGAGAGGAAAAAACAAATAGCTGGGTGAACCTCCCCAAATGCTACAACTCCTCACACTTGAGAAGTCACGCCCAAGTGCAGACCCGGCATGACTCTGCTAGAGCTTGCTGCAGGCAAATGGGGATACAACATCCTCATTATTCCCATGGCAGCCAGCTCCTATTTTAAAATCTATCCTGCTTGACTGTGAAGGTCAGATAGAGCCTTCGTAAAAGCTGAAGTGCACAAACAGAAATGGAAGTGCCCGTAGTGGTAGGCTCATTGCAGGCACAGATCACACAGTTGCAGAGCAGGGTGGCTGCTACAAACCCTCCCTCCACGCCCCTGGGAGAGGGGACCGGTTCCTGCTCCTGGCCAGGAGCTCCAGAGCCAGGAGGGGAGTGTGTTTACTCGTAAGAGATACAGAACTTCTGTTTCTTGGGGAGGGAGTTCACAGGGACTGGGAACTAGTCTCAGGATCGGCCTTAGTAATGGGACAGCATCCTGTTATATTAAAGCCTGCTGCTGGCAGGGAAAGCTGTCTGCCTGCTGAGTGGGCGAGGGCCCAACATCGCTGTGGGCAATTCCAAGGCAGCTCTGGGAGCTGACATCAAATCAGGAAAGAACACGACTGTTTTTCAGCTGATGTCACAGTTCTCTCTCTCTCCTCCCTCCCTCCCTCCCTCCTCCCTCCCTCCTCCCTCCTTTCCTTCCCTTCTTTCCTTTCTTCCTTCCCTTCTTCCTGCCTGCCTTCCTCCCTCCTTTCCTTTCTTTCTTCCTTCCTTCTTTTCCCTCTTCTCTCCTTCTCTCTTTCTTTCCTTTTTTAAAACAGTTCTGTTGCCTAGTTTCCAGTATGTACATTTTGTGTGTGCAGGCATGCATGTGACATCCTGTAGCTGACTAAAGCTGGGGTTCACTCTAAGACGTGCCTCCCCCACACCCTCCCACCCTCCCTCACTCCCCTCACCTTCCCTTCGTCCCACCCTTGTTCTTCTGGCCTTCCCAGGCCCCAAACCCCCTTCATAGACACTAAGAAACAAGGAGACCCAAGCTGGGGCCCAGGGTTATTTACAGGATTGGGTCAGGGAGGAGGGGAAATTGAATGCTTTGTTTATCTTTAGAGTCTTGAAACTCTACAAAATTCATCTATTTCCTAGAAGCTTTCATTTGTAGGTTTCCAAAAATAAAAAAATAATAAAAGGAGACTCAACTTTGAAAGACACTAGAGGAAAAGCTGTTTTCTTTGTTAACTGATTTGTTTCTTATTCTTATTTTACCAAAAGTTATGTTTGTTGAAGGTAGGCAAAAGTAGTCACTTTTTTAATATTTCTATTACATTCTTGCTTTCTTCTTCCATTGTCTTATCAGTTGATAGAGCAAATGATATTTTAAGAAACTGGTAGAGTATGTTCTGGGCTCTGCTCATTTCATGTAACTCTGGGGAGTTGAGGTTTTGCATAAACTTTTATAATCACATTTTCTGTGAAGGTTATGGATGACTATGAGAGTCTTCCTTTCATGTAGTAAATTAAAGTCATTCAAATTGCTCCCACTTTTATAAATTAAAAAAATTAAATGTGTTTAAAAGCAGATTTTTAACATAATTTTTTCATAAAAAAATAAAAGCAGTTTAATATGTTGGTTGGTTGCCTATCAGGATTTATCTGGATGCTTTAAAAAATGTGGAGTCAACAGCTCCCATATCAAATATGGTATATTAATTTATTTGCTTCTTTTTGAGCCTGAACTAAAACAATAAACTTTTCATATAGTGCCAGAAAATGCTATGTGTTTTGGAAAAAAGAAATTTAAAGACAGAGTTAATGGCAATAAAGGGATTTCAGGGGAAAAAAAAACACCTTAAAATGTTCTTGAAAATGTGGGGTGGTGCCTGTGACTCAGTGGGTAGGGCGCTGGCCCCATATACCAAGGGTGGTGGGTTGAACCCGGCCCCAGCCGAACTGCAACAAAAAAATAGCTGGGCATTGTGGTGGGTGCTTGTAGTCCCAGCTAATTGGGAGGCTGAGGCAAGAGAATCTCCTAAGCCTAGGAGTTGGAGGTTGCTGGCCCCATATACCAAGGGTGGTGGGTTCAAACCTGGCCCTGGCTGAACTGAAACAATAAAATAGCCAGGCGTGTGGCCCATAGTCCCAGCTATTCGGGAGGCTGAGGCAAGAGAATCGCCTAAGCCCAGGTGTTGGAGGTTGCTGTGAGCTGTGACACCATAGCACTCTACTGAGGGAACAAAGTAAGATTCTGTCTCTAAAAAAAAAAAGAAAGAAAGAAAGAAAGAAAATGTGTTACTTCACATTTGAACTTCAATCTCATCTTAAGTATATAGATATTCAATTGTATAAGTTTATATTATTTACAACATTATATGAATCATTGTACTGATGTAAGCCTAAAATCATGTAAACTCACTATTTTGTTATATATTCTAATATTTTACATTCATTTTATAGAAATTTTTGAAGTAATGAGATATAAGGAATAAAAAAAGGCTGACATTAATTATGTTAAATTCATTATACTTTCTCCTGAGCTGCATCTTTAGGTAAAAAGTTATTTGGCAAATTGAAATGCGTTTTTGGTTTTTAGATAACCCCCCTTCTACTTTCTGGTTATTGAAGAGAAAACCAGAGGATTATCTTTATGGTGAAGGAAAGAGTCTACAAGTAGTATTTTATTTTTCTTTTTAAGGAAAGATGGGGCTCTATCATTTTTGTGCAGTATTCTGCCTATTGTTTCTTTGCTGGTTAGTTTAAAACACTAGCTCCAAGTTTTTAATATAGTACTTTGCCATGAGTCACTGGGCCAAAAGCCCATTCAGTCTATGTTAGGCAACAGTCCAAGATAAGAAGTGAGTAAAACACAGATATAAGAAGTTTTCATGAGTGCAACTAAACATTTCTAACTAAGAAAACTCTAGCTCTTCCATCATAGTTTATTTCTAGATAAATGTGGTTGTAACCTTTCTGTGCCAAAGGAAAACTTCCTCATTCAAGATGCTGGGTAAGGACGGGGAAAAGCTCAAAAAAAACACAGTTTTCTATGTTATGGACAAACATTTCCATTACTAATCAACTTTTGATCCAGGAAAGAAGTGATAACCTTTTTAGGTATTCAAAATGAGTTCAGTATCCTTTTGACTAAATAGAGTAGGCTCACAGAAATTCAATTACAGTAGAACATCCACAGCCGACCACCTCCTTACACTGACCACCTCCTTCACGGCCTGATTTTCACGGCCTGGACATGTACCACATATACATATCAGTATAGTAGGGCTAGTTTCTTATGTTGACCACCTCTGTATGTTGATCTGTTTGTTAAAGTCCCTTGGGTGGTCAACTTACAGAGGTTCTGCTGTATTCAAAAATATACCTTCCAAGAAAGTAGAGGGTATAGTTTTGATTATAGGAAGTGCCATTAGTCGTACTATTTTCTGGAAAATCACCCAAGAGAGAAAATATTTCTGAAATATTATTTTGAAAACAGGCTGTGCTGACTTCCAGTACTGGAGTAAGATGGTATAGAATCATTTTTCTTTGCTCTACTCTTCTAAATGCAACTAAATGCCCTGGTCACTATTCAGCAGACAATGAAAAAGAGCTCTGAAAGCTGGAAGAAAAGAAGGGAATGGCAAGAAGTTTCAAGACTTGAGAAACAGCAGAGTGATGAGTTCCTTGGGTTTTCTTTTTATCTCCCATATACATTGGGCTGGGTGCAGAAGAGGCCTACAACTTGAAATCAACAATAAGGACAGACTAAAACAAACAAACAAAACCCAGGCATATCCTGATCTTTGGCCAAAGTTCAGGGAATTAGAACCCCAACAGTGACCCAGTAGAAAGCTCCAGTCCCTGCTTCCCAAGTCAGGGTCTTTGCAGACAATCTGGTCTGCCAGCAGCAGCAGCAACAGCAGCAGCAGCAGCAGCAGCATTAATAGGAGTAGTAGCAGCAGAAAAGACTTGTCCTGGCTCCTGGTCCACAATTGAGATACCAGCAGGTGGCTTGATTCACCAATACAAGCAGCAGCAGCAAAGCCCTGTTTTTCTGGACTCTACCCAGTGGCATAAGAAGATACAGGCCCAGTAGCTTCTTCTCTATCATAGAGATTGCTCAGCCAGACTGTCCTAACTCTGATAATAATCATTAAGAAAATAATACAAAGTTGATATACCAAAGCAATTTCAATTAAATCACAATGGAACTCTACATAAATGTTTGAGTAATCCACAGGAAGGAAAGGAAAAGAAACAGAAGAAACAAACATATAATAAAATGTCAAACTTAGCCCTACATATCAATAATTATTTTAAAGGTAAATGCTCTAAATGCACCAATTAAAGTGCAGAGGTTGACACAACTCTATGTTGTTTACAAGAAACTTACTTCAAATTCAATGACATTAAGTAGATTGACAGCAAACAGAAAAAGCTACACTGTGCAAACATTAAGCAGAAGGAAGAGTTCCTATATTAAAATCAAACAAAGCAGATTTCAGAGCAGAGAAAGTTGCTATGGGCAAAAAGGGAAATTACATAATGACAAAAAGGATTAATCAACCACAGACACACAGCAATCCTGTGAACCAAACAACTGAGCTTCCCATGTGTGAATCAAAAATTAAGGCAGCTGAAAGAAGAAATCTACAACTATGGTTGGGGCATCAATCCTTCCTTACTCCCCCCCCCCAAAAAAAAAAAAAGACTTCTAGGACTACTAGAAAGAAAATCAGCAATAATATAGAAGAACTCAGCAACATTACCAACTAGCAAGATCTAACTGACATTTAGCACAATCTAACAACAGCAGGATTCATCTTCTTTTAAAGGGCTTATGAAAAAATCACCAAGGTAGAGTATATCCTAGGTCATAAACAAATGTTAACAAATTCAAAAGAATTGAAACTATACAGAATATGTTATCTGACCATAATGAAATCAAAGTAGAAATCAAAGCAGAAAATCAATTGGGAAATCCCCCAAATACTTGGAAACTAAACAACAAACTTCTAAATAATTCATAAGTCAGAGTGACAATCTCAAAGGAAATGTACAGAATACATAGAACTAAACAAATGAAGTGAAAATACAACATGTTAAAATTTGTGAGATACAGCTAAAGCTGTGCTGAGAGGGAAATTTATGGGACTAAATGCTTATATTAGAAAAAAAGAAATGATCTCGTTACTAATCTTATTATTTTCTACTTCAAGAAATTAGAAAAAGATGAGCAAAATAAACTCAAAGCAAGCAAAAATAAGGAAATAATAAAAGAGCAGATATCGGCAAATTTGAAAGTTGGAAAACAACAGGAAAAAATAAAACAGAAAGGTAGTTCTTTTAAAAAAATCAATAGAATGTATAACTTCTAGCAAAACTGGCAAAGATAAAAAGAGAGAAGACACAAATCACTAATATCAAGAATAAAACAGAATACCACAACAGATATTTTAACTTGTAAGAAAGATTTTAAAAACTAAAATCAACTTTATGCTCATAAATTCGAGTCAGATAAAAACATGGGCTAATTCTTTGAAACCACAAACTACCAATACTCAGCCAAGATACAGCAGTACAGCAGATAATCTGAAGAGTTCTATAGTTATTAAAGAAACTGTACTTGTAATTAAAATGTAATTTTAAATGTAATTTGAATGTAATTAAAATGTTCTCCCCAGAGAACATCTTCAGGTCTATATGGTATCACTCAAGAATTTTACCAAACATTCAAAGAAAAATTAATGCCAGTTCTACATAATCTCTTCCAGAAAATAGGAGAGAAGGGGCTACTTCCCAATATTATCATGAGGCCATCACTACTCTGATGTCAAAACCAGCAAAAGACAGCATGCAAAAAAGAAAGCGAAAGATGAATATCTCTCGTGAACTTAGATGTAAAAATCATCAACCGGGGGCGGCGCCTGTGGCTCAAGGAGTAGGGCGCCGGTCCCATATGCTGGAGCTGGTGGGTTCAAACCTAGCCCCGGCCAAAAACCAAAAAAAAAAAAAAAAAAAATCATCAACCGGATTTAATTAGTCAAATCCAACAATGTATCAAAGAAATAAGACACCATGACCAAGGGGGATTTATGTCAAGTGTTCAAGGCTGATTTAATATTTAAAATCAATTAATATAATTTACCATATCAATAGGCTAAAGAAGAAAAATCATATAACCATATCAATTGATGCAGTAAAATTATTTAACAAAATCCAACATCCATTAGTAATAAAAATAAACAAATGACCTTCTCAGAGGGAAATTTTCTCAACCTCATAAAGAATATCTATTAAAAACCTACATCACACATTGCATTTAATGATGAAAGCCTGAATGCATTCCCTCTAAGATCTAGAACAAGGCAAAGATGCCCACTTTCTCTGATGCTAAGGTGAGAAAAGGAAATAAAAGTCATGCTGATTATAAAAGAAAAAAATAAGACTGTCTCTTTTTGCATGTGACATGATTGTTTATGGAGAAAATTCCAAAGAATTTATGAGAAATAGATCTACCTCCACTGTGTGCACAATCAGGCAAGTTCTTAGGGGTTCTGCTTAAGTTCTGCTTAAGACGGGAATGCAACTTGGGCATGGTGGGCCAGGTGGACACCCCAACTCCATCATTCCCTAGCTGTGTGCCCCCATTACCTTCATTGATATCTCTGAATTTTGATCCCTTAATGTGAAATGGGATTTGTAATGGAACCCAAGCCCATAATTGTTGTGAGCATTAAATGAGAGCAAGTGTGTAGAAAACTTATTACCCCACATGCTGCAGGTGCTGCTGCTATTGTGTGACCTTGTGCTATGTGCTGTGCTGCCCCCAGACACTCACTGGAGCCAAGAGACCAGAATTCCCCTGTTTAGTGATCCTGTGACTTGTCAGCTTTCTCAATTATTCTGACTCTCATTGCTTTTAATTTATAAAGCAGGGACAATAATCCCTCTTTCACAGGACCGTTAAGACCAGAAGGGCCTACACGCTAGCCAGAACAGTGCCTGCATACAAAGGTCAGAAGAGTGTTCTCCGAAACCAGACTGTTTTAAGTCATACTCCTTTGCACATATTAGTTATGTGGCCAATTGTTAAGTGAGGTTAAAAACAGTATTTACCTTATAAAATTATAGAGAAGATGAAATTAACTAAAATACACACAGCCTTTTAAAAAGAGATAAGATGAAACAGCATACATAAAAGTGTTTTGAACACTCTGAGAATAATGATAATAATAATAATAGCAATAATACTGGCTGTGATTTATTGATCACTGCCTACTGCCAACACCATGGAGAGCTCTTCATCTGCAACTTTTTACTTAGTCTACATTATGTGAGTTAATCTAATTTATGTAGATTGGGAAAGAAAGGTCCAGAGAAGTCATTTGCCCAGAGACACAGCTTACAAAGTAATAGAATCCAGATTTGGACTCAGGATCTGACTGTGTTCTCCTGCCTTCCAGAAGAGTCAGCTAGTAAAGGCAGGAATGGGATCATTTCTACTGGCAAAGTGGGGATAATCTGATGGAGGGAGTCTGGGTGCAGTACGTGACCAGGGTAGGGGGGAGGCAGGAGAGGCCAAGAGTCACTGCCTGGTTGTGACTAGGCAGAATCAAATTAACAAGTTGCCTGAGATACAAGATTGGTAGGCTATTTCCAGGTGGGATGGTCATCAGAACACATGTCTTCTTGAAAAAACTAAGATCAGGCTAGAGCAAAATGCCTGGGTCTGAAAATAATCCCATCATTTCTAGTAAAAACTAGTCTGAACTGACGTCATTCTTTCAGGTGCAGAGAAGGGAAGCATGACTGTGCGTCACTGACTTAAAATAGTAGGGGTCTCAGAGGGGCAGCTGGCCTCATGGGTGCCAAGTAGGCAGTTTCTCAGTAGTATTTCCTACATTTCCTGTTTTGGAGAGCAGGTTCCTGCTTACTTTTTTGAGCTGGCGGTGGGGGTAGGGGATTGTGTGTTTAAAAAGCTTGCTTTCTCTCTCCACCACGTGTGTTTTCTCATCAATAATCTGCATTCGTCTTTACTGGCTTTAATGCATTGTCCTGAGATATACTAGTTTATGGAAATTAAAATAGGCCACTCTGCCTCTTCCTCCCTAGCTCAACATTGTGGATTCATGACATTTTCCTTGAATATTCCTGCCCAGAGTACAACAAAGAAGCCACTAGTTGGATAATTTCCATGTCTGTATGGTGTGGTAGAAGCAATGGGCTGTCTGTATGTCAAAGCACTCCCTTCTCTGCACCTGAAAGAATGACGTCAGTTCAGACTCAGTTTTTACTAGAAATGATGGGATTATTTTCAGACCCAGGCATTTTGCTCTAGCCTGATCTTAGTGTTTTCAAGTATACAGGAATCATAGAACTTTCTGAGGGAGGGTGCAGTAGGGTCTAAGTGACACAATTCTAAGTGCCTATGATTTTATTCCCTTTTTTTCACCCAGCCATATTTAAGTCAATAAATTGTATTTGAGAATGATTTTTTACTGATTCACTCAGTGAATTTTTTCATTCAAAATAATTATTGAAAGGACTTCTGGTCCACACAAGATAGCATTGACCCCATTTCTCTTTTTTCTCCTCCAAGTTAAATATAATTATAAACTCTAGAAATAATGCAAGAAGCAATCCAAAAAGGAACTCCAAAAGGTAGAAAGAGGAAGGAAAATTATTAATAGTTGGGGATTCCAAGACTGGAAGAACACCAGCAGTAGGGTATCTTATCACCCTCCCAACCAACAGGAGAAGGTGACCTAGGCCTGGCATTTCTTGATCCCAGCCTGGCACCAGTGACAGCCAATATAGATGCATTGCTCCCCTTTCCTGGTGGGCCTGTGAGTCTCCTTCTCCTCCACTAATGGACATGTAGGGTTATTGGGAGGCATCAAAAAAGGGAGGGTACACCATATAACAAGCTGCCTAGTTAGGGAAGCACTCTTGGTTTCCAAGGGTGTGAAACCTCATTCCCTTACCTAAAGGAATTTCCTTCAGTCCCACCTCCTCACCCCTAGGCAGCACCCAATGGACCAGTGGGAGCTTCGATAGTCTGGAATAGTGTGACGAAGGCTCTGAAATTAAATTGTTGTTTAATTTCAGTCCACTAAACTAGTCTAGGACATGTATGCTAAACCTAAACCAAGTGATAGGTGCTTAAAAGACAAATTAAATAGGACCCAGAGTCTTCTTTTTTTTTTTTTTGGTTTTGAACCCGCCACCTCTGGCATATGGGACCAGCGCCCTACTCCTTGAGCCATAGGCGCCACCCCGACCCAGAGTCTTCTAACATAAAAGGCAGAATGTCTAAATACAATGAAAAAGCAAACATACTATGAACTTAAATGACTTAAAAGACAATCAATCAACACCTACACCAGATGAATCAGATTATCTGGAATTATCTGACAGACACTTTAACACACTGTCTTAAAAAATGCTCCAGAAAGTAATTGCACATTCTCTTGAAACAAGTGAAAGAATGGAAATATCTTAGTGAAGAAAGAGAAATTATAAAAGAAAAAGTATACAGGAATCATAGAACTAAAAAATAAAATAACAGAAATAAAAAATGCACTGGATTCTACTCAATAGTAGAATGGATATGCCAGGGGACAGAATCAGTGAAACTGAAGAAAGAATAATAGAAATGACTCAATCTGAACAATACAGAAAATAGACTGAAAAACTTCTTTATTGTGAGTGATGACTTTGATTTACAAGTTAGTAGTAGTAACCACACTGTAGAGGAGTTGGCAAATTGACTTAAGAAAACAAATAGTTTTAGGTGAGTGACAAATAATTGGAAAATTTAAAGAGTTAAGTGATATTTATAATAGCATCAAAAATGCATAGAATAAATGTAATAAAACTTAATTGAAAATTATAAGATTATTATTAAGAGAAATTAAAAGAATCCCAATAAATATTCATGGAATAAAAGATAATATATCTTTTATATTATATATAATATATAAATATATATATTTTTAAATTAAATCATAGCTGTGTACATTAATGCACAGCATGGGGTAGAATGTGCTGGTCTAATATACAATTTGAAATATTTTCATCAAACTGGTTAATGTAGCCTTCATGGCATTTTCTTAGTTATTGTGTTAAGACAATATTTTTATATTTACTTCTGTCCAAATTGATCCACTGATCTGACTACAGTGACATTTTAATACAAATTCCAGTAAAATTTTGTTTACTTTATTTGTAGAATGAACATTATTTTTTAAGAGATTTTTTTTTTTATTAAATCATGGCTGTGTACATTAATGCAGTCATGAACGTTATTTTTTTACTTAAAAATTTAAAGAACCAAAGCAATCTTCAGTAAGAATATTTGTCAAGACCTATTCTGAAGCTTTAGTAAATAAGACAGTGTGAGATTTGTGTAAGCATAGACAAATAGATCAATGGACCAGGAGAGAGAGCCCTAGAAAACAAACTACACATATTCAATCATTTGATTTATTGTAAAAATAACACTGTTGTATAATGGGAGTAGGATGGGTTGTTTTTTCATAAACACTGCAGGGTCAGCTGGATATTTTTTATTTTTTTGTTTTTTTAATGTTTACCATTATTTTTTTATTTTTTTAAGTTCAGTGTACAAATATCCATTGTATACCATTAACAATTAGAGAATTAAAGTTAACATGACAACCCAAAATATAAAATACATAGAAATAATTCTTCAGAAATATATAGTATTTCTACATGGAAAACTTCTAATTATTATTGAAAATATAAAAAGACACATGTCTGTATATATTGCAAAATTGTTATTAATGTTTTTTTTATTTGTTTAGGTATTCCTTCTGTTATAACTCAAGTTATTGTCTTTCTAGGGGTATCAGTATGCCACATAGCAAATTCAGTTTGCTCTGGGGGTTCAGAAGGACTGTAGCAAACAGCTGGCCCACTGGGGTCACGCGTATCTGATATTGGATGTTATTATGTATGCAAGTACCTTCAGGCTTTCCTATGCATTCATAATAAGAGTAAACCAATAACACAATTTTGACAGTTTGTCTAATTTGGATTACCTTTTAGATACATTTTTCATTCCCATCTCACACCAACCAGTGGTTGGCACTTGAGCCCTCCTCACGCCACACACAAACATCAGATAGATTGTAGATCTAAATAAGAAAGGAAAAATAACACACAACTTCAAAAATATAATGTAAAAGAATAATGTCATGACTTTGGAGTAAAATTTTCTCCAATGTAATATAAGAAGTACTAAGTACAAAGGAAAAGATTAATGAATTGGACTTCGTTCAAAATAAGAACTTCTGTTTGTCAAAAGATACCATTAAGAGAATGAAAAAGCAAGCCTTTGAGTGGGAGAAGATATTTTCAAATCATAAACCTGCTAAAGGACTTGTATCCAGAAAATTTAAAGAATTTCCACAAATAATTAATAATCTAATAGAAAACATGGGCAAAGCAGTTGAATAAGCACTTTATAAAAGAGATTTTGCAATCTGCCAATAAACACTAGCAGTGGAATGCAAATTAAAGCTGTAGGATTAGTCAGGTGTGATGTCATGCACCTGTCATCCTAGGTACTCAGAAGGCCGGGGCAGGAGGATCACTTGAGCCCAAGAATTTGAGATTGTAGTGAGCTATGATCAACCACTGCACTCCAGCCTGGGTGACAGGGTAAGAACTTGTTTCAAAATAATAATAATAATAATAATCATGATACTAAAGAAAGGTTACAGATACCACTATTGAGCCACCAGAGTTGTCCCAAATGACAGACTAAAACAATAGTAAGTGCTAGACAGGATGTATAGCAACTGCAGCTGCCAACCACTGGTTGGTGGGAGTATAAATTGATACAAATACTTCAGAAATTTGTTTGACAGTATCTGCTACAGCTGAGCCCTTATATCCTATGACGTAGAAATTCTACTTGTAGGTATATACCCAGTTGAAACACATACGTACGGGCACAAAAGACATATACAAAATGTTCACGACTATCCAGTTATAGTAAACAAAGACTGTAAACAACACAAATTTCCATCAGTGGTGAAATGGACAAATACATCGTGGTATACTTAGTGATGAAATTGAATGCTCTAAAGCAACACACAGTAACATGGATGGATGTCCTAAAAGTCAAGTTCAGTGAAAGACAACTGCCAAGGCTAGTCTGATGACTCCATTTACATGAAGTTCAAGAACAGACAAGCTCATCAGTGGGGACAGAAGTAAAGATGATTATTTGGGGGATGTGACTGGTCTGGGGAACAAAAGGGCCTCCTGGAGTATTGTTAAGGTCCTGCTTCTTAATCCAGTCAATAATCTCATGGATTTGCTGCCTCTGAGAAGGTGATAGTCTGCTGGCCTGTCAGACACCAACCCCACAGAGTTCACAGAGTTTGGTTAACCCTGACTCCAGGCCTCACAGTCAGGTTCCCCCCACTGTTCCATTCCTATCTCATGACCAGGGCCAGGAACAAGGCCAGTCAGCTCTCCCCTGTCACTTTAACGCTCACTGGGTGACCTTTTTTTTTTTTTTTTAATCTCATGCTGATGTCTCCTGATCTATAGTATAGAAATTGGGGACAGAATTCTTTGGGGATTTCCTCTCTGAGAACATCTAAAGAGCCTTGGCTGAGATACCAAAGATAGTAAAAAATTCTTGCCAAGATACTTTGCTAAAATGATCCTGGCAATTTTTTAATGAGAAAAGAGACTATAATTTGAAAGGTATATATGCTAAAGGAAAGGGCCTTAAACACAAAATGGAGGATCTATTTCATTATGAGACACACAGGGTTTTCCTTACTCCTATCAACAAATAGGCATTGCTATAGTGAGCTGCACATTTTTTACAAGCATTTTTGTGCAGCCCCATTACTTCCCCTTCCCCATAGGTTGCTGAAGTTATGTCAGAGTCATAGAGACTTCTAGAATACACTATAGTCCCCTGGTTTGCCAAGTATGAGGGAAAGAAACTTGAAAGTTGAGGAGTACAAACACAGGTGTCCCTGGGACACCTGGAAGTGACTAGGAATTTGAAGACAAAGCAAGGCCTTCTTGTACCAGAATTAACCATCACTCCCTTCCCTTGGTTCCTCTTCTTTGCTTCCTATCATAAAAGTCAGGTTCCAGAAGCCTTCCTAGGAGGGTCCAAGGAGCGGTCTCTGCTTCTTCCCAAGGGTAAAATGCTATAGGCTGTGCTCAGCTGTCCCCATTTGGGACGGACTGGAGGAGGGAAACAACTACATGGAAAGGGAAAATCCAGGGAAAAACCCCAAGTTCTTGAATGGGCTTGTAAGGGGATATAAAAAACAGAAAGGAGCTTGGGCTCTGAGGGTACACACTGTAGTTTCAAATCTTACCTCCACCTCTTTTAGGGCCTTAGTTGAAGTATGTATAACAGTAGTATCCACTTTGTGGGGTTGTGATGCAAAGTGAATGATGTGTGAAGCCCTCGAATAGTATCTGTGATGCTGAGGCACTGTAAGTGGTAGGGGAAGATAATCACCTTTTGGGGGGGGCATTCTTTCATTCCTTAGATGAGGAGAAAATACGGCAGAGACATGGTACTTGCCATGGAGGCAGAGCCCATCTATTGCCTGAGCTAACACTGTACTAGCTAGGTTCAGTGAAATCCTGGCCTCATGGCAGGATGAATCAGGCAGGACAGTGACCGCAGGATGGGAAATGAAGAGGCTGATGAGCATATCCCTTTCTGGGGGTAGAGGTGCCAAAGGAAAATCCAATTCATGTCCTTGACTGGTTGGCCTCTAGGTGATAACTCCACAACCAGCACTTGGCCCAGAGATACAGCCTTTCTATAGGATGGGCACAGATACCTGGAGATGTTCTGAAAGCAGGGAAATTTCCTCACTGGAAAGCACATCCTCCTATGATCTGTTAGTTAATGACAAAAATATCTATTATTAGAAAGCCATATCTTTGGATTATTATTTGGTTCTCTGTTAGCCAGCCAAGAATAATATATCTAGCAAAACTATCTTTCAAAAATGGAGAAGAAACAATTTTTTTCCTAGACAAGCAAAAACTGAGGAAATTCATTGCCACTAGACTAGCCCTACAAGGGATACTTAAGGAAATCCTACATCTGGAAGTGAAACTGCTATATCTACCATCATTAAAACACATGAAAGTATAAAATTCACTGGCAAAGCAGACACAGGCAGTCCCTGAGTCACAAACACCCAACTTCCATAAAACTTGCACTAATGAATGGAGGCTATTACAGGTAACAGGTAAAGGTACCTGCTGCAACTTCCATACAAATTTGACTTAAGAACAAACTTATAAAACCTATGTCATTATAACCTGGAGACTGCCTGTATACAAATGTGAAAGAGAAAGAAATCAACTATTATCACTACAGAAAACTATCAAATACCAAAGATGAACAATAAGAGAGGAAGAAAGGAACAAAGGATATCTAAGACCATCAGAAAACAACTAACAAAATGACAGAAGTAAGTGCTGACTTCTTAATAAAAACTTGGACTGAAAACAGTTTAAATTCCCCAGTATATGTAGACTGGCTAAATGGATAAAATGGATAAAAAAAAAAAAAAATAAGACCCAACTGTATGCTGCCTGTAAGAGAATCACTTGGCCTATAAATATACATTTAGACTGAAAGCGAGAGGATGAAAAAAGATACTGCAAGCAGAAACCTAAAGTGTACAAGAGAAGCTGTACTTTATGAGGCAAAAGTAAAAAAAAAAAAAAAAGAGAGAGAGACAAAGAATATCATTATATAATGATAAATGAATTGATTTAGCAAGAGAATAGAACAATCATAAATATATATGCACCCAACATTGGAGCACCCAGGTATAGAAGGCAAATGTTATAGAGTTAAAGAGAGTGATAGACTCCAATACAAGAGTTAATTGGGAATTTCAACACCTAACTTGCAGCATTTGATTGATCAATTAGACAGAAAATCAACATTGGATTTAAACTGCACTATAAACCAAATGGACCTAATAAAACATTTTCAATCAATAGCCACAGAATACACATTCTTCTCTTCAGCACATGGATCATTCTCCAGGGTAGACCATATGTTGGGCCACATAACAAATCTCAACAAATTAACAAAAAAATCAAAATCAAGGATTACATCTGTAATCCTAGTACTCTAAAAGGCTAAGACAGGAAGATAGCTTGAGGTCAGGAGTTCAAAACCAGCCTGAGAAAAAGCAATACCCCAACTCTACTAAAAATAGAAAAATCAGCTGGCCATCATGGTGGGCACCTGTAGTACCAGCTACTCAGGAGGCTGAGACAGGAGGATCACTTAAACCAGGAGTTTGAGGTTGCTGTGAGCTAGGCTGAGGCCATAATACTCTAGACTGGGTAACAGAGTTCGACTCTGTCTCAAACAAACGAACAAAAAATCAAAATCATATCAAGTAATTGTCTCAGATCACAATGGAGTAAACTAGAAACAAGAGGAACTTTGGAAACTATGCAAAGACAGAAACATTAAGCAACATATTCCTGAACAACCAATGGGTTGATGAAGAAATTAAGAAGGAAATAAAAAGATTTCTTCAACAGAAGGAAAATAGAAACACAGCATACCAAAACCTATAACATATAGCAAAAGGAGTACTAAGAAGGGAGTTTATAGCAATAAATGCCTAAATCAAAAATAGAAAGATTTTAAATACATAACCTAATAATGCACCTCAAAGTGGGTTAAACTATCCCACATAAGCTGCACAAGGCAAGTCTGTAATGGGTTTAAAATGGCTTTTGCTAACACAGAGAGCTGGGCTCCCCCTGAGGCATACTCAGAGCCTGTTTGTTCGGAAGTAAAAATCCGGAAGAGTTTCTCTGATGTCATGCTCCTGTTATGCCCACATGGTCAGAGATTAACAATCACTCCACTAGAAATTAACAGAAGGAAAGAAATAATAAAGACCACAGAAGAAATAAAATACAGACAAAAATTATGAAAGGTTAATGAAACAAAAGTGAGGTTTTTGAAAAGATAAATAAAATTGGTAAACCATTAGCTAGACTGAGAAAAAAGGAAAGAATACTTTCTTGATACTACAGAAATACAAAGGATCATTAAAGACTATTAGGAACAACTACCTTCCAACAAATTTAAAACCTAGAGAAAAATTTCTGGGCATGTATTATCTGTCAAAACTAAACCAGGAAGAAATAGAAAACCTGAACAAACCAGTAACAAGTAATAGATTGAGTCAGTAATAAAAAGTCTCCCAGGAAACAATATTCCAGGTTTTACTGCTGAATGCTACCAACTTTTAAAAAACTAACACCGGGGCGGCGCCTGTGGCTCAGTGAGTAGGGCGCCAGCCCCATATGCCGAGGGTGGCAGGTTCAAAACCAGCCCCGGCCAAACTGCAACCAAAAAATAGCCGGGCGTTGTGGCGGGCGCCTGTAGTCCCAGCTGCTCGGGAGGCTGAGGCAAGAGAATCGCGTAAGCCCAAGAGTTAAGAGGTTGCTGTGAGCCGTGTGACGCCACGGCACTCTACCCGAGGGCGGAACAGTGAGACTCTGTCTGTACAAAAAAAAAAAAAAAACTAACACCGATTCTTTTCAAATTATACCAAAAAAAGAAGAAGAGAAAATTCTTTCCAATTTATTCTATGAGGCCAGCATTAGCCTGATATCAAAACCAGATGAAGATATAACAAAAGAAAAATTATAGGTCAGTATCCCTGATGAATATTGATGCAAAATTCTCAACAAAAATTGAATCCAACAATACATCAAAAAGATAATATATCATGATCAAGTGGAATTTATCCCAGGAATGTGAGGATTATTCAACATATGCAAATCTATAAATATGAAACAGCACATCAACAGAATGAAAAACAAAAACCATATGACCATCTTAATGACCTATGTCTATTTGATTTGTCAAAATCATTTGATAAAATTTAGCATCTCTTCATGATAAAAACTCGTAACAAATTGGCTATTGAAGGAACAAATCCCAAAATAATAAAGGCCATATATAGCAAACCTACAGCTGAATGGGGAAAAATTTCCTCTAAGAACATGAACAAGACAGGATGTCTTGTACTTTGATTCAACATAGTACTGGAAATTATAACAAGAGCAATTAGACAAGAGAAAGAAATAGAGGGCATCCAAATTGAAAATGAGGAAGTAAAAAAAAAAAAAAGAAAAAAGAAAATGAGGAAGTCAAATTGTCCTTCTACACAGACAACATGATCTTACGAATGGAAAAACCTAAAGACTCCACCAAAAAGCTCTTAGAACTGAGAAAAGTACTCAGTAAATTTGCGGGATGAAATAAGCATTTCTATACACCAAATAATGGACTAGCTGAAAAAGAAATCAAGGAGGCAAATCAATTTATAATAGTTACCAAAAAAAATACCTAGGAAGTGAAAGACTTCTACGTGGAAAACTATAAAACATGGGTGAAAGAAACTGAAAAGAACATAAACAAATGGAAACCATCCCATGCTCAAGGATTAATATTGTTAAAATGACCATACTACTCAAAGCAATCTACAGATTCATTGCAATCCCTATCAAAATGCCAAAGATATTCTTCACTGAAATGATAAAAAACAATGCTAAAATTTGTATGGAGTCACAAAAGACATTGAAAAGACAAAGCAATACTCAGCAAAAGCACCAAAGCTGGAGACATCACACTGCCTGACTTCAAAATATCCTATAAAGCAATAGTAACCAAAACAGTATTGTATTGGTATGAAAACAGACATGCAGACCAACAGAACATAATAGAGAACTCAGAAATAAATTTCATGTACTTACCGGCAACTCATTTTCAATAGGTACAAAGGACATGCATTGGGGAAAGGATACCCTTTTCAATAAATGGTGCTGGGGAAACTGGGTCTCTGTATGCAGAAGAATAAAACCAACCCCCTAACTCACAACATATTAAAAAAAAAACTGTAAGGGATTAAAAACTTAAATGTAATACCCCAAATAATGAAACTACTAGAAAAAAAAAAAACATAGGAAAACTCCTTAGAGCATTGATCTAGACAAAGATTTTATCAGTAAGACTGCAAAAGCAGAGCCAACAAAAACAAAAAGAGAAAAATGAGAATATGTGAAACTAAAAAGTTTCCATGCAGCAAAAGAAAACAATCAAGAGATTGAAAAAACAACCTGTAGAATGGGGGAAAATATCTTCAAACTATTAATCCAATAAGGGACTAATATTTAGAATACAGAAGGAATTCAAACAACTCAAGAGAGAAGAAAATAAGACACACACACACAAATGCCACAAAGTAAATATATTTTGATTTAAAAAATGGGCAAAAGATTTGAATAGACATTTCTCAACAGATATATGAAAAAATGTTCAACATCAATATTAATCAGGGAAATGCAAATCAAAATCACAATGAGATACCATCTTACCCCAGTTAGAATGGCTATTATCAAAAAGACAGAATATAACAAATGCTGGTGAGGATGTACAGAAAAAGGAACTCTTATGCACTATTAGTGGGAATATAACTTAGTATAGCACATTATAGAAAACAGTATGGAGGTTTCTCAAAAAAGTAAAAGTAGAACTCCCATATGATCCAGCAGATTGATTAACAGATGCAAAACTATAGCTAGCCAGGCATGGTGGCTCATGCTTGTAATCCTAACACTTTGGGAGGCCAAAACAGGAGGACCACTTGAAGTCAGGAGTTTAAGACTAGCCTGTTCAAGAGCAAGACCCTATCTCTACAAAAAATAGAAAAATGAGCTGGTCATGGTGAGGCCCATCTATAGTCCCAGCTCCTTGGGAGGCTGAGGCAGAAGGATTTCTTAAGCCCAGAAGCTGAGGTTGCAGTGAGCTATGATGATGCCACTGCACTCAGCATGAGACCCTGTCTCAAAGCAAAACAAAACAATTATAGCTAGATAGGAGGAATACATTCTACTGTTCTAGTGAATATACAGGTATACCTCATTTCATTATGTTTTACTTTATTGTGTTTCACAATATTGTGCATTTTTTTCTTACAAATTGTAGGTTTGTAGTGATTCTGCATGAACTATCTATCAACACTATTATTTCAACAGCATGTACTCATGTTGTGCTTATGTGTCACATTTTGATAATTCTTGGAATATTTCAAATTTTTTCATTATTGTTATTGTACCTGTATAAATGATTTTTGATGTTACTTTTCTAATTGTTTTGAGAAACCACAATCCACACTCATATAAGATGGTAAACTTAAATTGATAAATGTTGAATGTGTTCTGACTGCTCTACTGACCGGCTTCTCCTTCATCTCTCTCCCTCTCCTTAAATATCTCTATTCTCTGAGACACAACAACATTGAAATTAGATCTACAGTGGCCTCTAAGTGTTCAAGTGAAAGGTAAATTCATACATCTCTCACTTTAAATAAAAAATTAGAAATGATTAAATTAGCAAGGAGGGCATGTCAAAAGCCAAGACAGGCTAAAAGTTGGGCCTCTTGCACCAAACAGCTAGTCAAGTTGTGAATGCAAAGAAAAAGTTTTTGAAAGAAGTTACAAATGCTACTCCAGTGAATACACACATAAGAAAGTGAAACAGCCTCTTTGCTGGTATAGAGAATGTTGAAGTGGTCTGGACAGAAGACCAAAACAGCCGTAGTCCCCCCAAACGAAGCCTAATCTGGAGTAAGGCCCTAACTCTCCTCAATTCTATGAAGGCTGAGAGAGATGAAAAAGCTGCAGAAGTAAAGTAAGAGGCCATCTCCACAACACAAAAGTATAAGGTGAGCAGCAAGTCCTGATGGAGAAGCTGCAGCAAGTTATCCAGAAGCTCTAGCTAAGATCCCGATGAAGGTGGCTACACTAAATGGCAGATTTTCAATGTGGATGAAACAGCCTTCTATTGGAAGATGATGCCATCTAGGACTTTCTATCTAGAGAGGAGAAATCAATGCCTAGCTTCAAAGCTTCAAATTCCCAAAGGACTCTTTTATTAGGGGCTAATGCAGCTTGTGATTTCAAGTTGGAGCCAATGTTCAGTTGCCATTCCCAAAATCCTAGGGCCCTTAGGAATTATGCCAGATTTATCTACTCTGCTTGTGCTCTATAAATGGAACAACAAAGCCTGGGTGATAGCACATCTGTTTACAGCATGGTTTACTAAATATTATATTAATTATATTATATTATATTATATTATATTATATTATATTATATTATATTATATTGTATTTTTTTGAGATAGTGTCTCACTCCACCACCCTAACTTCATCATAGCTCACAGCAACCTCAAACTCTTGAGCTCAAGTGATCCTCTTGCCTCAGACTCCCTAGTAGCTGGGACTACCAGCATCCACCATAATATCCAGCTAGTGTTTCTATTTTTAGTAGAGACGGGGTCTTACTCTTGCTCAGGCTTGTCTCAAACTCCTGAGCTCAAGGAATCTACCTAACTCAGCTTCCTAGAGGGCTAGGATTATAGGCATGAGCCATTGCACCCAGCCTGTTTACTGAATATTTTAAACCCACTGTTGAGACGTGAGACCCACTACTTTGAAAAAAAGATTTATTTTGGCTCAGCGCCTGTAGCTCAATGGCTAGGGTGCCAGCCACATACACTGGAGCTGGCAGATTCAAATCCAGCCCAGGCCTGCCAAGCAACCATGACAACTGCAACCAAAAAATAGCCAGGCATTGTGGTGGATGCCTGTAATCCCAGCTATTTGGGAGGCTGAAGAAAGAGAATCTCTTAAGCCTAAGACCTTGAGGTTGCTGTGAGCTGTGATGCCATGGCACGCTACCGAGGGTGACATAGTGAGACTCTGTCTCAAAAAAAAAAAAAAAAAAAAGATTCCTTATAAAAGTATTAATACTTATAGGTAATTTATCTCCTCTCCCAAGACAGAGAGATATACAAAGAGATGAATGTTGTTTTCAGGTTTGCTAACAGCTTCTGCTCCATGGCCATGGATGAAAGAGTAATTTTGAGTTTCAAGTCTTATTATTTAAGAAATGCTTTTTATAAGGTTTAGTTTCCATTGACAGTGATATCTCTGACAGATCTGAGCAAAGTAAAATGAAAACCTTCTGAAAAGGATTCACCATTTGTGTGTATTAATTCATTTTGCGTTGCTATAAAGGAATAACTGAGACTGGGTAATTTATAAAGAAAAGATGTTTATTTGGCTCAAAGTTGTTCAGACTGTACATGAAACATGGCACCAGTATCTGCTTGTGGTGAGAGCTTCGGGGAGCTTCCAATCAAGGTGGAAGATGGAGGGGAAGCAGTCACATCACCTGGTGAGATAAGGAGCAAGAGAGAGTGGAGTGGGGGGGCCAGGCTCTTTTAAACAACCAGCTGTCCACTGAACCAATAGAGGGAGAGAACTCACTCACCACCACGGGGAGGGCACAAAACCATTCAGGAGGGATCTGCTCCCATGACTAAAATACCTCCCATTTGACCCCATCCCCAACAGTGGAGATAAAATTTCAACATGAGACTTGGAAGAGACAAATATCCACCCTGTATCATCATACTATTAACAGATGCCATTAAGCACATTTATGACTACACAACTGGAAAATATGTCAAAAAAGAGAACATTCGTGATTCATGGGAAAATGTCAAAACATCAATATATTTTATTTTATTTCTTTTTTTATTAAATCATAGCTGTGTACATTAATGCAATCATGGGGTACAATGTGCTGGTTTTATATACCATTTAAAATATTTTCATCAAACTGGTTAACATAGCCTTCACAGCATTTTCTTAGTTGTTGTGTTAAGACATTTATACTCTACACTTAGTAAATTTAACATGTACCCTTGTAAAATGCACCATAGTTGTGTTCCCACCAATTACCCTCCCTCCACCCATCCAAAACATCAATATTAATAAGAGTTTGGAAGAAGTTGAATCCAGCCCTCATGGGTGACTTTGAGGGGCTTTAGTAGAAGAAGTCACTACTGAGGTGGTAGAAATAGCAAAAAAACTAGAATTTGATGTGGAATCTGAAGATGTGTCTGAATTGCTACACTCTCATGACAAAACTTGAATGGTGAAGAGTTCCTTTCATAGATGAGCAAAAAAGTGGTTTCTTAAAATGGAAATTACTCCTGGTGAAGATGCTGTGAACATTGTTATAATGACAACAAAGGATTTAGAATATAACTTGGTTAATGAAACAGCGGCAGTGTTTGAGAGGATTGATTCCAAGTTCTTTTTTTAACCTCTAGATATAAAACTTCATTACATTTCTGTGTCCCTTTATGTGATACATGTAAGATCAAATACTTAATAAAGAAATCCTAACTGGAAAGAAATCCTAACTGTATCCCTGGGCTGATTCAGTCTCCACCTCCACCCAACAGGCTGACCCTTGTCTCCCCTTCCCCATCCCCTCTTGAGGACATTACAAAGAAATTACAAAGAAATCAGTGGCTGGCTGGAGATATGGGGCTCAAGTCAAGAGGACACATTAAGAACAAATTGAGAGGCACCGCGACCCACGAACCAAGACCCACGGTCTGCCCAGACCTCCGTATGAGCGGCACTGCGACCCACAACCCGCAGCCCGCCTGGACCTCCGTACAAGCTATGATGCTACCTGCAACTGGTGACCCACACCCTCCCAGACTTCCATAAGAGCAGTGCTGCAACCTGTGACCCACGCCCACTGGGCCTCCGCATGTCCTGACCAGGAACTCCGGGAGCTGCGGCGCCCCATGCCCTCCCTCCTGTATTGTCCCTGACTACATGCCGGCCTGCTCGTCTGGCCAGGGACTCTGGTAGCTGCGTGCCCTCCAGAGCCCTCCCTGCCTCTGCACGAAGCCCTTCTCCTGGCCAGAGACTGCTGGAGGCTTGGACTCTCTGTGCCAAAGTCACTGGGTGCCAGGCACTCCCAGACTGGGTGCACCACCCCCCACCCTGTTGCTGGATATGGGTGTGTCACACTCTGGAGCTGCTCCCACAACCAGAATTCCCTGGCTGGGACAGCCCCAGAGGAGCTACACAGGGTGACTCCCTACAAAGATCCAGCAATAATAGAGTGATCCCCTGGGGGTCTAATCTTGGAGAGACACCTCCCCAACTCTGAGGATGGCCAGAGGCAAAGGTGAAAAACAATCACTCTACCAGCATCACAAGGCAGCCCAGGTTGCACACTACTCCATATTAACCCCTGGGCTTCACTCGCCTTCCCTTTATCCCTGGGACATCCAGATAATCAATATATACATCCCACTGAAACAAGAAGGGGTTGAAGCAAGGAGACTTGTGGGCACAGATCACTTCTACCTTCCTGCGCTGAAAGGTGCCAAGCCAAAGGAAAATAGGATAATGGCCTATGTGTCCAGGAGGCTGCAGACAAAGCTCTCTGCTTTTGTTAAGGGTTGAATGAGAAAACAACTTCAACTACCTAGCCTAGAAGCCTTTGGCAAAGGTAGGAGGAGATCATTATCACCTTGAAGTCACTTGTACCTTTCATATTCCCTTTTAGCTATAGAATAGGATCTTTTTCCCTTCTCTCCAACCACAGCTATTAAGAAGAATCTGGTGCCATTGACTGGAGGGGAGCAGATACACCTTCATTTTAGTCTCTGCCAGGCTCACCAAGAGCAAGAGTTAGTTCCCAGCTCCTCCATCCCTCTCAGGTACCTACCCATCCACAGCCAGAGAGACCCCCATCTCCAGGACAGAGAGAAAACTGGGTACATTACTTGAGGGGAAGCAAGGGGTCTGAAGCCCTGCCCAGTCATAGAGCATGATCCTCTGGGGAAGAGAAAGCCCAGGGTGGGATAAATAGGTGGGTGAACCTTCATTGCGAGCCCCCACCAGCTGCAGCACACAGGTGAAGATGTAGATGATGTCCATGTAAATCTGCAAGGCACCAGTGATGTGATCTTCCAGGATGACAGTGTACTTTTGGTTCTCCAGGACCAGCTGTGCGTCATATGCATGCAACAAATGGTCCCCAGAACAGCATGGACCATGTGGAGCCAGTAAACATATCTGAAATACAGAATAATGCTGTTGACTACCCAAGTCACCTTGAGCACAATTCCCAGGACACAGAACAGGCCTTTGCATGAGGTGAAGTCCACCTTTGTCTGACAGAAGAAGATGGTGACTGAAATGGATGCCACAACACTGATGATCATTGCAATGATGACAGCTTTGGTTTGATACATACTGCAAATGGTGCCTGTCATGAAGCCCATCGCAGTGGTAAAGAGGGTCCACAGGATGATGTTCCATGGGAAATGGTGGCTGGGTCCCTGGCAACAGGCAAGGATCAAGTAGTTGACAATGAAGACAGCATAGGACTCATAGTAGATGGCCGTGTTTTTTCTTCACAAAGGTGTTGAGCAGTTCCACGAGGATGAAGATGGCACCGATGACTACCATGAGGGGCAACTGGATGGAGTAAGCCTTTCAAATGAAGATCTGTCAAACTTGCCCATCAACCCTCCTCTGGGGCCAAAGTTGTCACTCACTGTTCTCTCCTCCCTGTCATAGTCCTGGCCTGGGCCATAGTTCCAGGACGTTGGGTTGATAGGGGTCACGGGCTGTAGGTAGCCAGCCGGGTGACAGTAACCAGGCTGTGGGTAGGGACGGTACCCACCCAGCAAGACAGATGGTTGCCCATAGCCCCAGGGGGCGGATAGCCAGTGCATAAAGTTGTGTGATCCTCATAGGATGGGGGGCACTGGGATTGAGCATGGTGCTCAAGAGCTGAAGGGAAACCCCAGCTGCTGGGACTATGCTGTCCCTGATGGAGCGTTCCAGGAGTTCTATTGTGGGTAAGATGCTTTCAGCCAGCATCTCATGTTACAGAGGAAGCTTTCATCAGAGGAAGAGCCAGTTGATGCAGCAAACTTTCATTGCTGTCTTATTTTAAGAAATTGTCACAACCACCCCAACTTTCAGCAACCAGCACCCTGATCAGTCAGCAGACAGCAACATCAAGGCAAGATGCTCCACAGTAAAAAGATCACAATTCACTGAAAGCTCAGGTGATCATTAGCACTTTTTAGCAATAAAATATTTTTGATTAAAACATGTACATTGCTTTTTAGACAAAATACTATCACACACTTAATAGAGTACAGTATAGTATTCATATAAACATAATCTTTATATTCACTAGGAAACCAAAAAAATTGTGGATTTAACTTTAATATTTGCTTTATTGCAGTGGTCTGGAACCAGAATCCACAATATTTTCAAGGTGTGCCTGTAGTTAACACTAATTTATTGTGTGTGTTAAAAACCTAGAAGGGAGGATTTTGAATGTTCCCAATACAAAAAAATGATATGTGTTTGAGGTGACATATCCTAATTATTCTGAGTTGCTTATTACGCATTGTATACATGTATTGAAATACCTCCTCTGTACCCCATAAATATGTACAATTATTATTTGTCAACTAAAAATAAAAGGAAAAATAAAAGAGCCCCCTGGGAGAAGACTAATTAGCCTTGTTGATGACTAATTCTGTGAGCTGCATATGAGCAAGCTTTAGAACAGGTAGGCTAGAGAAGGCTTAACAGGAATTAACAACAGCAGAACAGTTTGCAGAAACCACCAAGTTTTACGGGATGCTCAAATTTTGAATGTGCTGTGCTTGGGTGGTTCCTTAGATTTTACGTGGTGACTTCTCTCTGCCATCTCCTGTGACCCTCTGAGCAATCCTGTGACGCAAAGTTCAAGCCCATTTTGCAGATAAGAAAACACGGGGCCTGCCTTCCCCCCATGGTTTCAGAGGGCAGAATAGCCAATGTTGAGAATGGGGTCTCTGGGCCCAAGTGCTTCCTTTCTTACCCCTGCTTTGTGCAGTGGGGGTTAGGAAGCAGGCCTGAATGGGGAGTGCAGGGGGAACCTGAAGACAAAGACCCCTGTTGGATGGGTCTGCCCACCGGAGAGCTGGGAAGGGTGAGTGGCATTCAGACTAGCACTATTGAATTTGGTTTACTGCTTAGACGTAGAGTTAACCATGAGGGGGCTCCTGCCTTGGAGCCTCTGTCTCTGCCTTTCCCTCTGCCTGGAGGTCTCAGCCAGAGGTCATGAAGGCCTTAGCCATCTGCTCCCCAAAGGTCACAACTGCTCCTACATCACATAGTCCTGCTGCCCTTCACCTGGTCTAATTTTCACCAGAGTGTTTTGATGGCTTCTTGTCTCCAGTCTGTCCCCATCTCTGGTACGCCAACTCCCTTCTCTGCCTCAGTGTCCCAGTGTCCCTGTCCCTGCACGGTGCCTGCTGTGGGGCAGGTGTTTGGCAGATAACTGATGAATGAACAGAGGCATGAGTGAGCAGATGAAGGAGAGAGCTGGGCACTCCCCCGCCACGCTCCATGCTGGCACGAGGGTGGCATGGGCGGGGGGAACACAGATAAAGAGAGCAGGTAGTGCCCTTAGGACCAGGTCTTGAGAGCCCTCTGTGAAGGCTCCAGGGGGACCAGTGAAGGATTTAAAGGGCAAGGATCTGGTGAACAAACTCATTCATGTGGATGGAAAGCTGTTCCGGCGTGGTGCTGATGCTGCATCTTAATGGAAGTGAGTTTTCATTCTTGCCGTTGGCTTTTGTCTGCTACGTTTCTGCTTTTTCTTCTGGAGTTTAGTGTGATTCTTTTTCAAGAGACTAAAGGTAGAAAAGCAGTGTCTAAACTCTCTTAAGAAGCCTAGAAACAATGACAGTAGCCAATGTGTCTGAAGCACTTACGATGTGCTGAGCACCAGCCCAGGAACTTGACCTGCGCTGTCTCATTGAATCCTCCTGGCCAGCAGCTGCTTGCAGAGATGAGAAAACCCAGACCTGAGCAGCTGGCCCATCCTCCCTCCCGGCCCTTTTCCTTTCCATCACTGGGGACTAGCTCAGAACAGGCAGTCAGACTGCCGAGGACAGCGCTGGGCATCCCTTGGCAATTGCCAAGTCCTGTCACTGTGCTCTTATCTAGAGTGAGGGATGCTCGTGCAAAATGGGGGTAATGGAGCCTCACCTCTGGAAAATCTGCCTAGTCCCTGGCATCTGGGCCATCATCCCAGCCTGCTTTGGTCCATTTGGTTCATTTCAGCACATTGGATGGAAAAATGGCCTGGCACGATCTAGCTCCTGTCTCCCCTTTGTGCCACGTTCCCTGCCTGCACAGGGCCAGTGCCAGCTCGTGTGCACATCTGTCAGATGGGCTAAGACCTGCCAGAGAGTTCTCATGCCAAGGGCTCAGGGTCTGACAGTAAACTGCAGTTGCCCTGAACATTTTTCTGTTGCTGATTGGTTTCTCATCTTGCTTGTGACTCTCTGCGGACACCGTATTCCAAACTGGCTGTCCCACCATCTGAAGAGGCAAGTTCTTTTCTAGGAGTAAAGATGGAATGAGAGAGGAAGCCCAGGCCTGGGTATTGCCACAGGCCAAACTCAGGTGTCATTACCTGTGGGGAAAGCAATAGCCAAATGCCTAAAGGTACCAAGCCTCCCAGGAGCCCACAAGGAGGACAGGAACATTCCAGACTTATTTCCACAGCAGGTACGGAAATATGTGCACAAGACCTGGATTCTGCTCCTGTCCAGCCCTGAAGTTTATTCCATTGGATGCCCATGAGGGAAATTCTCCCTCTGGAAGCTAATGGGAGAGAGAATGGTCCAAGTTTCTGCAAACTTGTAGAAAACTTGTTTTCTCTTCACTTGACACCAGGTGCTAGAGATTCGAGGTCTCACCTTCCTTCTATGTTCACCAGTATGTGACCTTAGGTGAGTTGCTTAACCTCTCTGAGATTCTATTTCCTTTCCCAGAGCAGCGGGGTGATGGATGGAAGGGACCCTATTCCAGATCAGCTGCACATCACTTGGGCAAAGTTTCACAAAGCAGACTCCATCCCAGGCCCATTACCCCAGAATCTGTGGGAGTGGAGCCCAAATGAGCCCAAGACGTTGGCAGCATTGGGGATCCCCAAGGGTACCTGCCTCCAACCCAGCAGTGAAAGCTGAAAAGCTTTCTCGGCCACCACCACCACCACCCCTTCCTGTCCTTGCCCTGTTTGTTGCTGATTCTTCTTGTGGCTCAGAAACAAATATGTTTAAGCTCCAAGCCCCTGAAATGGGAAAGCGTCTACTTTGCTTTCTCTTCCCACTTGCTCATGTGTCTGGACACAGACGCTGTCAAAGGAGACCCCTCCCAGGGCGGCAGGCCTCCAGAACAGTGTGGACAGGACTTGAGGGTGTTTGAAGACCTCCCAAGAGAGGGTGCCAACAAAATTCTGTGTTTAAGAGTTTTCAAAACAGAGAATTCCGGCCAGTGATCCTTCTCTGACACTGATTTCGTTTCTTTGTTTTCTGATTAGAGATGACTGTTTGCATGCAGGAATGAAACCCAGTCCCTCTGTCCTTCCTCTGCTGGCCGGAAGGCAGGGTGTCCATCAGCTAGTGCCAGGGGCAGGGTGCAGCTGTGGGAACGAAAAACACCAACTTTCTTATTTCTTCGTTTCTCCTCTTGCCTGCTGCTTTCCTCCTTTCATTTCTAATTTCTTTGGCACTTTGTCTTTCTCTCCATCCTCTTCATCATTCTTCACACAATAATGTTTGTTCAACATTGAATGTTCTCTTCTGGCCAAAAGTTGGCTTGGTCCAGACGAAGTGGAAATAAACATGATTCAATCTGTTCTTGCTGAAAGGGACTGAAACAAAGATCGATGCCAGATATTATTGTATGATGAAATACCAGGGCAGAGGGCACCAGGAAGGAACGGACCAGGATCACGGGGACTTGCCATTCATTCATTGGCCCATGCAGCACAGCATAGGGCAGAGATGTGGGATTCCAATATTCTCCAGCACAGCGTTTCCTAGAGTGTTTCCTAGAATAATAGCATCAGCATCACCTGAGAATTTGCTAGAAATGCAAGTCTCAGGCTCTATCCTATACCTATTGAATGAGAAACTCTGAGGGTGGGACCCAGATACCTGTTTTAAGAAACTCCCAAATGGCTGGGCACAGTGGCTCCCACCTGTAATCCTAGCACTCTGAGAGGATGAGGCTGGAGGATTCCTTGAGTTCAGGAGACCAGCCTGAGCAAAATGAGACCTTGTCTGTACTAAAAATAGAAAAATTAGCTGGGTGTTATGGCAGGTGCCACAGTAACTCAGGAGGCTGAGGCAAGAGCACCACTGGAAGCCAGGATGCTGTGAACTAGGCTAATACCACAGCACTCTAGCTGGACAACAGAGTGAGACTCTGTCTCAAAAAGAAAACCTCCAGGAAATTCTAGGCCATGTCGAAGTTTGAGAACTACTGGTTCTAGTGCATAGATAATGCTGCTCATTACAATTAAGTGAAAGGTTGTTTGATGGTTTGGAGATGAACATGGGGACCCCAGATGCTTGTGCATGGCTGAGTAGGAGGATAAGGGAGAAGTAATGAGAAGGGGGAGGGAGGACTTCACCATGTGGAGCCCGGGGTATCCCCTTAAGGACTGGCATTGGTTAAAATCCAGTGCACAAGAGAATGAAAGTGAGGCGTTGAGAAACTGGGAGAATTCACTTTAAAAAAGAATTCTTGCTCACAAGCATGATTTTTACACTCTTCAAATAAAACAACCCTAGAAGGATCTATAGAAAATGCTAAGTGAAGTAAATGTTGGTTTCTAAATTTACTGATGATCTGAGAAAATTATTGCTTCAAAAAAATGATGGAACTTTCAAATGAACAAAACACTTTAGGAATAAATATAACAAATGCATTTAAGAGTGGTAACATTTAACAGTCAATAAACAGTGTTTTACTATTAATATATTGGCTTCAGTGGGGTTTCTGCATCCCTATCCTCTCCCATCCTCATCCCTGGGTCCCTGACCCCATTTCAACATTCTGAGGTTGGGACGGAACTTCCTGTCCAGGCGTTTAGAATTTTATGCATTTATCTAAAAACAATAGAGACTATTGTTTTCTAAGCTTCATATGTAACGTGGATGGAATTGTTCTGCAGTTTGCATTCTAATCCTTGTATTGTGGAGCTCCATCCTTGTTGCTCCTGTGGCCATGGCTGGTCCACTGCTGGGCAGTTCTCCATTATACAGACCCTTTCTAATCATGACGGGCATTTAAGTGAGGATCCTGTTCAGGGTTTCTATGTGCTCATAAGGGTGAGCAAATACTAGAAGTGGAAAATTACCTATAAATGTACCTATAAAATTACCTATAAATACTAGAAGTGGAAAATTACCTATAAATGTAGTAAAGGATAGAGTTTTCTTTTCCCCCCATTAAAATGAGGTCTCCAGACTCAACTGGGGCTACATTATTTGTTTTATAAGAAAAGATTTCTTTGTTGGTAAACTCCTTCTTTCCTTCCTTTCCTCGGTCCACCAGCAACTGCAGAGCAGCTGCCCTAGGGCAGGCACTGTGCTGGGTGTGGGGAGCCAGCGGGAGCAAATCCTATGGGTCCCCACCTTTGTGGAGATTGCACAGTAGGCAGTAGGGCTGGCCAAATGTTCTTGCCATGTGGACATTGCAGAGACAGGGGCCTTCTGGAAATTCTGGCCTAGGAGACTCTAACCAAGAAAAATGAAAGAGCCTTCTATCCACGTGTGCAGATAATTGTTCAGCTGGAACTTCAGCTGCTCCACTAAACAGACCCCCCCCACCCCCCAAAATGTCTCAAGTGTTAGAACTGACCAGCTCACTGGATCTGGAGAACCTGCAATCCTGCTGGTGCAGAAGCCTGCCTGTTTGCTGCTCTAAAGTGAACTACTGATTTCACCAGTTAGATGTTTGCACTCAGTAAACCCAGGGATTTTCATGCATTGAATGTTTTTGAGAGTCTGCTAATTGCCAGGCTCTGTGAGGGGCACTCAGGATACATCAGTGACTCGGGCTGACTTGGTCCCTGCCCAGGGAAGACCTACGAGCTCAGTGCCCCAGTGCAGTGATGGTAGAGGCTGGGGGGCAGGGGCCTTGGGGATCCTGTAGAGACTCTAACTCAGCCTTGAAGGAGCAGGAGAGAATTGCCAGGCTGGGATGGGAAAGATAAAGGAGTAGAAAGGCCAAAGTGGGGGGAAATGAGGCCAGTGTGAGGAACGGGCTAGAGCAAGACAGAGCCTGGTTTCTGTAGAGATCTGAAAGAACTCCAGGGCAGGGGCCAAAGGTAGCAGGGCAGAAGCAGTTCCAGAGAGGCCAGCTTCATCCCAAACTCGGTTCGATTCAGAATAGAAATGTCCCTAGAAAGGTGGACAAACAAAGGAAGAGCATGAACCAATTTTCAGCCCACACTGGGCTTCAGGTCCTCTCTTGGGTCAGGTGGTGCCACATAGGCACTCACACTTGATGGGACTGCCCTCCCCACTTTGTAAACCTCTGCCGCCCCCACGCAGAGAGAGCCAGTGCCCAGCACATGTGTGCACAAACTCAACCCCTGTGTTTATGAGGCTGTTCCCAACATTGGCCCATTCAGTGACCAGACATTGCTCCTGTCCTTCCGGGTAGCCAGGAGTGGGCTGGTTGGCAGGTGCATGGCTCAGGGCTGCAGACAATGGAGGCTTTAATCCCATGAGAGAGGTGGATGCCAAGTCCGGAATCCACTGATGACTCTTTACCCAAGTCACACTCTTACTCAACAAATGGCATGAAGTCTGGAGGCCTCCGGTGCTCTGCCTATTCTTGTATTTGGTTAAGGTAGTGGAGATCACAGGCTCAGCTTACAAACTTTGTACTTCCTTTGAAGCACTTTTCTGACTTTGTTAGTGGCCCCAACTGCAGTGCCATGCTTAAACTTTCCTGAAAATGTTTTTTTCCTCCCTATTTTCCTTGGGGTACACACGTAAATAAGAAAAGGTAGAATGATTTTAACATCCAAGCACAAATTATCATTGAAGGTGAAGCTTCAACTGTAACTCTACAAATATCCTGCTGAATATTTAAAGCTTACAAGAAACAACTTTTCTCCCCAAGGCAAAAAGAGCCCTTTGGACTGTGGTGGGACTATACAAAAGACTGAGTTGCCACTCTCATAGAAATAGCTCCCTGCTGACTGCATATTTCTGTTTTGTTTATTGGGAGCCTGTTAAGGAGGCTGGCCAGACAGAAGGAACTTGCAGAAATACCTCCAAACCCTTGGTTCCAGGGCCTGGTGAGGGGAATCTATCAGCATCATTGCAAACCTCATCTCCATCCCCTGGGATAAGACTTGTTCAAGAACAGGACAAGAGCTTCTCCGGGTGACTATGCTCACAGGTGCTGTGTTGATAGTGTCTGACTTTCTTCTTGGCTGGGATCCCCTTTCTCCGCCTGTAAAACCAAAATTCCATCCTCCTTCACTCTCTCTGCATGCTGCCCCAGCGTAGGCAAGGCATGGAGCTGGTAGGAAATGAGGGGAGGAACCTGGTCCCCTGGCAGGTGCCTCTGCAGGCTCCCACGCCTGGTCTGCCAGACAAGGCAAGCTCTCTGTCTTTGAAAAGCTCCCATTCATGGGGTCAAGGATGCCAAGGATTGCTCTGGATGGTGCCCCAAAGGCAGATTAGGGAGTGCAGGACCCCAAATCCAGCGTGTGGAGGAGAACATGCAGTAGGTGTGAGTGCTGGGAGAAACGGGAGTGGGGACCACGGGGTGGGCCCACGCAGTGACTGCACCCTTCTCTCAGGGAGCACCCACCGTATGTACCCCAGGACAAAGGAGGCAGGAAGGAGACTGATGAATGAAATGTGTCTGTACTCAGCACTCACCTAGCTCTGAGCTTCCTGGTTAGGGAAGGAAAAGGAAAATTGTGGCAGCAGCTTCTAGTGTCCATAAGAGAAAACACTAGTTCTTCAAGGGACTTTTTTTTTTTTTTTGCAATAAATTTTTGAAACAATGTATATGACAGGAGACCCCAGGGGAAGATCCTTGTGTGGGGAAGGAGGCCACCTAAGCTGGAGGACCTCAGAAATTCCATCAGTCAGAAGGCAGGAGGGCTGGGCAGCTAGCAGGGTCCATGGGCTCCTGGAGAGTGAGCAGTACTGTGGGCAGAGGGTACTGCTCAGGACAAAGAAGGGAGAGGAGAGCACCCCCAGGGATCACAGGTGGGGGCCGGGAACTGTGACAAAGGAGTCTGACCCCTCCCCTCCCTGTGTGCTGTGTCTGGCCTCAGAGGAAGGGCTGGAGACTCTCTGTCTTTAGGGACAGCCATGATGAAGGCAGCAGCTTCAGTGGTCAGCACAGAAGGGCGGAAGAGCAGCCCCAGCCCCCAGGGGGAAGCTGGGTGAGGGGGGAGGGCTGCAGGCTGGGAAAGTGGTGTATGAAGGGCGGAAAGAAAGAGAGAGGGAGAAGGAGGGGCAGAGAGTGGACAGGGGGAGGAAGGGAAGAAGAGATGGAAAAGGAGAAGAAAGAATGGAAACAGGGAGTTGGACAGAGGCAAATGTGACACACGTAAGCCCAAGAGGTACTCCATAGCTGGGAGTTGTTCTGCTTTTCTCCTGCTGCCTGGCTTTAAGCCATTGCAAAAGGTCTTATAAAATAAAAACCAATGGCCCCGTGGGGGACGTGGAAAGCTGTCTGAGTGGGCAGCATGTTTGGAAGATGGCTTCCATGGTGCTGGAGGTCTAGGGATATTCACAATTAGGAAGATAGTTTGGTGGGGCGAGGGAAGGTGGGAGAGTGCTGGGGACATCATTGATATGGAGACAGTGTGGGGTTCTGCTGGGGAGAGAGACCTGGGTAGAGGCAAGACTGCTGGGAGCTAGAAGTGATTCTGATCCATGTGCCTTCCTTTATCCCCACACAAACCGAGCAGAAAGCCCATAAGGAGGAGGAAGGAGAAATATCAGCAGAACAAAGGGCCCAAGGAGGGACTGGGAAACAGCAGTGCCAGGATTACGCTGTGGGTGAACCAGGAACAGGAGGTCATGCTCAGGGCTGGCCCTCCCGCCCCCAGCTGCAGGAGGCCCCCACATGGTGACTTCCCCCTGGCTGGGTGGTCTGCTGCTTCTCTGTCTACCAGCTTAGCCTCGCTCACTAGGAGGGAGTGGCTCCAGAGCTCTGCACTGGCTGGGTGTGGAGTGGGCTCAGCCCCTAGGGCCTCAGATGAGCCCATACTCCCCTCCCAGCTCCCAGCCCCAGATCAATGAGTCCTCCCCTCCACCAGGGAAAGTGTGGGACAGCCAGCCTGGTCACCTCTGCAAGGTAGTCACCCAAACCACGATTGTCCACTTCCACTGGTGCTGTACAGCATCTCCTAGGACTCAGGAGGTAGTACTCTATGTGGCTGAGGACAGTTAGGGATATTTACAATTTCTCTGTAACATCTGACTCTAAGAGGGCCTACCGCCCCTCCACCCCCAGATCCTCCCTTCAAAAACAAAGATACTTCAGAGAACAAAATAGCATCTTAAAAGATGCCTACTTAAATCCTTAGAAACTTCAGGAAGACAAGCTATCCAACCAAATAGGATGTGCCAATGCTGTTGTAGACGTTTAAAAGAATAGATACCTTGATCACACTGTGACCCTACCCCTGGGCCTTCCTCATTCTACTGTGCCCTCCCCACTTCTGTATTGAACTTATACAACAAACTGTAGATTTGGACATTGATTTAAATGTTTAAACATATGAATCATTGTTACTATAGAATGAGTAAGAAATTACTATTTCTACACTTTAATTTGTAAACTGTTAGAGAAAATTACGAGAAAAAAGTTATATGGTTATGCATGAAATAACATTTTTTTTTTTTTGAGACAGAGTCTTACTTTTTCACCCTTGGTAGAGTACCATGGCATCATAGCTCACAGCTCAGGGCTCAGGTGATCCCCTTAACTCAGCCTCCCAAGTAGTTGGGAGTACAGGTGCCCACCACTATGACTGGCTATTTTTAGAGACAGGGTCTTGCTCTTACTCAGGCTGGTGAAATAAAAATTTTTAGAACATTCCAGGTTTTATTCTTGGTGGCTACAGCTGAGTGTTGTCCTTATAGTAACCATGACTCACCTTATTAAAAATAAAACTTGTCTTAAAGCTTTCAAAGCACATCCTCTCGGCATAGGCCTGTGACCTCTACATTTCTCTGTAACATCTGCTCAGGGTGGTGTCCCAATGCCACTGACTCATGGAAAACCATAGGCTATGAGTGACGGGAGTTCACACGCAGGGAGGGGCCTGCATGTCAAGTGCGGCATGACTCAGCAGGCGGACAGATGCCATCATGGAAGAGCATTCAAAACCAAAGTGTGGCTTACTGCACCTGGGCATCCTTCCAGGAGAATACAGATGGCCGGGCTATTTGATGTTTTGGTGATATACTGAGGGTCAACTATACTGATGGTGTCTCTAAGCAAGTTTGTCAAAACAGTTGTTTCTTTGGCAGACAGGGGTCAAGGCTAGTCTGGAAAAGTTAGAGACAGCTGCACATTCTTAAGCTGTAGGCCGGCACTCATTCCCTGCCTGGGGTTTCCTCTGCCCGCAGAAGACCCTTTTCCCAGCAGGTGTGTTGAGTAGCGCCCTGCTTGGGTCTGTTCCCACCGCTGTTCCTTCTGACGCAAGCACTGTGGTTACTTGGGACTGTGCAAAAAGGGAAGTCATAACCAGAAACTAACCAAATGTTAGTGCCTTTTTTCTTAGGTCTTCCCATAACCGTGCTTGGCTAAGATTCCTCTACCATGTTGGAAACAACAAAAGAGGGCCCTGATGGGGAGCTGTTCATCCCAGGCCTGTCATAAAGGAGTCTGAGCCATGGGTGCAGGTGGCAGGTGAGTGCGATCTGAGTTCTTGGGAATTCTCTGTCATCGTGAGCACAGTTGGGGGAGGAAGGGCACTCGGCACAGCTTATCTTTCCATGCACATGCCGGTGTTTAAAGAAGATTAAACAACTGACTGATAAGCATGCGAAAGATGCTCGACATCATTTGTCATTAGGGAAATGCAAATCAAACCCACAAGGAGACACCACTTTATTCCCACTAGGATGGCTATAATAGAATCAATCAAAAAACAAAATAGAAAATAATGAGTATTGATGAGAATGTGGAAAAATGGGAGCCCTCAGACACAGCTGGTAGGAACGTGAAGTGGTACAGCTGCTTTGGAAGACAGTTTGATGTTGTCTTGAAAAGCTGACCACAGAACTTCCAAATGACACCCAGCAAGTCCACTTTTACGTTCATACCCAAAGAGTCGAAAACAGAGCTGAGTGTACCAATGCTTTTTGCAGCATTGTTCACAGTAGATGAAGAGTGAGAAGAATCCAAATGTCTGTGAGCAGATGAGTGCACACATACACCAGGGATGTACACACGATGGAATAGTATTCAGCCACAAAAAGGAACAAGGTTCACATGAGTGAACTTTGAAAACCTGCTGAGTGAAATAAGCCAGACACAACAGGACAACTATCGTATGAATCGACTTACATAAGGACTGTCTTAAGGGCCTTCAATTACTCGATCTGGGGCTGCCCACAGGGGCTCTGTAGGTCTCTCCTCTCTAGGAACCCCAGGGCGTGTCTGTCATAGGAGGCAGCTGGAGTATGAAAGGAGATCAGTGGGGTTTTGCCTTTGACAGAGCAGCCTGGTTCTCCATAGAGAGAGGACAGCTCTGCCGCGTGGCTCTCATGGTCTTGGCAGTGGTAAGCTGGGGAGGCCCACTGAGCAGGGAGGTGACTGCTCAGGCATGTTGGTCACTGGGGACTGTGCTTCCCCAGGGGAAACACATAGAGGGGGCCCCAGCAGAGCAACCGCGGAATCTGGTGATGTCACCCTTCTTCACATGCAGTTGACGATCGCAGGGACATAAAGTTATTCCCCTGGAATGAGGGTGACAAGAGCAGCCTGTTCTTGGTCTCAGCAACCTGCACATTTGTGCTGGTGCCAGGTAGAAGAAGGCAGGGCTGAGGGAGAAGTGGGTCCACTGGGCAGAAGACAGCAGGACATGGCACTCAGCCTATGGGGAAGGCTGGGGTGGCAACGTTTGTTGACTAGGGTCATGCCAGGCGGCAATCAGGAGAGGGAATGCAGGGAGGCCACCTATGAACCAATCCTTCACCTCAGAAATGCATCAACCCTCAGATGGTGCCAGTTTAGTAGAGGGGCAAGTGGCCAGAGCACCACTCCCTAGGCAGGGGGAGAGGCCAGTGGGTGGCTGAGCCAGTGTGTGAACTTTGGTCCCATTGATTGGACAGACCAGAGGAGGATAGAGGTAGGAGTGGTGGCAGGGATACAGGGAAGGGTTTGGTGCTCCAGAGAGACTGAGATCTGCTGGGACTGGGAGAAAAATTAGGAATTAGGGAATTAGGAATTGAGGGTTGGGCATTCCTCCTTGAGTGGAGAGGGGATAGTTTCAGGTGCCTGAGTTTTTATCCCTACCCTTCTTCGCTCCAGCAATGACTGACCAGCCTCCACTTCAAAGTGGTCTTTGGTTTTGACCCCAGGACATCAATGAGCTGTCACCTCAGTGAATCTCCAGAGGTGTCTGTCACTCAAAGCCAGCTCACAGCCTGACCTTCATGTGTCAAGCAGGAGGGTGGCCCTCAGATGTGTTATCAAGGGGGGAGGAGAGTTTGTGCAAGTGGGGCATGGTGAGGACCCCAGGGATGGGCTGGGGCTAGACATGGCCCTGACTGCCCATCTGTGGAGACCACAGGGAGTGCAGGATAGTGGGCCTAGTAAAGTGCCCTGTGATTGGTGCTGCCAACCCCTGAGCCAGGAGAAGACCCACCTGAGCTTGTCCCCCAGAGAATAGTTTGCCATGGTTTAGAACGCCCTGGGTTATGCTTTCTCTCTTGCACTCGTGTTTCTTTTTTTCCCTGATATTTGAAATCATGCAATGATAAAGGTGATTCTGGTGTTAGACAGGGATCACAGGCTAGATCAGAGTACGCTGAACTTGACTGAAGTTCAATCCACATTTCCTCTCTTGCCTGTGCTTGGGACCTGCTAAAGCTAGGGCTATCCTTGTGACTTTATAAAGAAAGTGTAGTCTCATTTCACAGATGAGGAAATGGAGGCTCAGGAAGGGAAAGTGAGCAGTCCAGGATCACATAGCTCGAAACGGCAGCACAAGAACCCTGCAAAGTGGGACTCCTCAGCCTGTGGCCGAATTCAGGTGGCTGCAACATTGCCACCCACTTCTACCTCTGTCCCCAGCCCTACTCACTGTTTTCTCTAATTGGGAAAGATTTTTCAAGTGAGAATGATCATTTTAGTGGGGATATACTCAACCATCAGAAACTACTCTTCTTTATAATATCTTAATCATATCTTACTAGTACCAAAGCTCCCAGCATTGGGTAACTCTTGTGGCAGCTCTTGCCTACAAGACAATCCTCAAAACATGATAAGGATTGGGGTTAGCTCATCCAGTTCTCAGTTATCTGGTTAAAAATGCTAACACCCATTATTTATTTGCTATGTTTTGATCAGGCAGTCTCATCTGAGGTGGGTGAGGAAAAAGTGAAACATTTAAAAAGTTAACAGAGGGACAAGCTGGAGGCGGTGGAGCTGGGGGTGGTCGGAGGGGGAGGCATGAGAGTGAGCGGCTGACTGAGTTTACCCCTAGGAGGCAGTGAGAGGCCTGGGGCCTATCTCAAAGAGTGGGGTCGCACCAGCTAGCACCAGGCCCTTTCCCGTCCCCGGCCCAGCAGCACAGTTCTCTGTTGTGAGGAGGTGGGGAAGTGGGTGTGCGGTCCTCGCCATGAAGGGCCTGGACGTGGGCCTGGACCGAGAGCTGATGCAGAAGTCCAGCTGCCTGTGCACCCCTGACAAGGACGTGCTCTTCTCTGAGTTCAGAGGCTGCTTGGCTTCTAGCTCAACCCTGCCGGCTGTGCCTTCTTCCTGGACATGACCATCTGGAACCTGCAAGCTGCAACTGGTGCCTATTATGATATTGAGAGCCCAATCCGTGTACCCTCTATGTCCTTTGTTGAAGATGTCACCATCGGAGACGGGGAGTCAATACCTCCTGATACTCAGTTTATAGAAACATGGAGGATCCAGAATTCTGGGGCAGAGGCCTGGCCTCCAGGGGTTTGTCTTAAATATGTCAGGGGGAGACCAATTTGGATGTGTGAACATGGTAATGGTGAGATCGCTAGAGCTCCAAGGTATTGCAGCTGTCAACGTCCAGATGTACAGCCCCGGCAGAGCAGGTTCGTGCCAGGGACAGTGGCAGATGTGCACCGCTACAGGACTCTACTACAAGATGTCATCTGGGCGATTCTCGGTGTGGAGGTGGGTGGACTTTTAGGAGTAACCCAGCAGCTGTCGACATTTGAAATGCAGTTAAACACACAGCCTCATCACAAGGTAGAAGGAAACTTCAGTCTGTTTGCCTCTCCCCAAAAGAACCAACAAGAAGATGAAAAAAAGACCCTGGCAGTTCCAGATTCAACTTGATCAGCAAAAACACGTGGGCTCCTGACCAAACTGAGCATGATCAGAACAGACTCTCACAGAGCTCTGTGAATCTGTCCCCCAGTAGTCGAGCAAATAACTTATGAGTAGTGACTTACAGTAAGGGGCTCCACGGGCCTTACCCCTTTGGCCAGTCTTAAACAGGTATCAGCAAGAAGAAAAATTAACAGAAGACAGGTCTGACTCTGGGGGAGAGAGCACGGAGTTCCTCTGGATTGCAGATTGCATCTCATGGACCCCTGGCTCTGACACCCCCCCCCCCATTGAAAAAGAAGAAGAAGAGGAAGAGGAGGAGGAGGAAGAAATTAGTTTTGAGTAAACTCAGTGTGCATGTCTGAATGCTGAACCACAGGAACGGTGTTGAGGCTACCAAGAAGAAATCCATGCAACCACCTTGGGTTTTGTTTGTTAGGCATCAGTCTAATTAGTCATTTAGTTACTGGGAAGGGAAAAAAAAGTTTAAAATGGGGTAAAAAAAAAAAAAGCCATCTTTTTAAACAAAAAATTGTTTTGCCTACAGAGAGGTTAAAAAGAAAGTTAACACAAAACCCCAGTGCTACATTTCAATTTCAAGCTGAAGTAATGAAGAGTTAACACAGTGGGTGGAAGATCATTTCTGGTACTGGTTCACTGAGCACTACGAATTTTTAACTCTCTGTGGTTAACACTGGGAAAATGTTTGGTGGTTGTTGGGGTCGAGGGCACTGTCTAAGACCTGGAGCTGGCTGGTTGTGGCCAGGTTTTGTTTTGAACTGTGAATTAAGCTTGGTTTGTTCTGTTCTGAACTTACTTATCAAGGGAGTAAATTCCAGGTCTCAGGGCAGCTCTAGGACTCTAAGACCCCTTCGTGTTTGTATTCAGCAGGTGACCAATTGCAGCAGGGGCTCAGTTCTCCAAACAAGCCCAGTCTCAAACCTATGGAAACCAGAAATCCAGATGCAGGGATTAGAGTTCCTGAAGTGTTGCACTGGCAAAGTTAAATAATAATAATAAAAGACATAAAGCAACCAGCCAACATCAAAAGACCTGGGTGTAAACTATGCTAATCCTAGCAACCAAAAGGAACATTCCTTTGATAATGGGGAAAAGGGAAGGCCCAGGGGACAATGCAATGCCTTAAACACCAGGTCTCAGGGCACCACCTATGCTCCTCCTAGTTGCTGGAATCTCCTCTACTTTGGGATCTGTCAGGGACTCAGGAGCCCCCTCCATGTGGTGGAGAGGACCCAGACTCACAACCTGCAAACATACCTTGGGATGGTCCCCAAGCTTCCCTCCAGTGGGACTGGGGCATTTTCATACTGCGGATCAAGAGATCACCCCAGATCTAGCACCCTGGCTGGGATGGATGGTGGTGGAGCTCTGCGCTTGATACAGACAAGAGGAGAGGCCAGCCAGGCCCCACCTGACTCCACACTGATTCTGGTGCAGAATGGAAGCTCTCCTCCCAGAAGCCTGGCTGTTTCACATCACTTCTGTTAAAACCCAAACCTGGCAGCTCCCCTTGTCAACAGCCACAGGCCAGAAATGAAAACCTTTGCATCCACAGGACACTGGGAAGACCCTTTCTCATCTCCCCTCTGCCCACTTGTGCTGCCCACTCACTCCTACCAGCAGTGTATTATTCTTGCCCCAACGGTGCCCACCCAATGGCTGCCCCGTGGCCTTCATCCCTCACCGCCCCAGGGACCTGAAGTAGAAAGCTCTTTTTTCCCCCTGTTTAGGATAATTTTTAATACATTCCTTTTTGCTCTTCATCAACTTCAAATATCTCAAGATGTCCTGAGGGCAAAAGAACTGATTTAGCTCTCAGATTAAAAGAGAGTAGCCTGACGCCTCACTCATTTTGAAATCCTGACATTAACCAGGGAGAATTACTCAAGCTCTCTTGTTACTTCCTGTGCTTAATTAAGTGGCTCTGCAGGTGACTCAACCCTTTTATTTTTCAGAATGACATCAGACTTATTTTCCATTTTAATAGCCTGGTTACTTCATTGATTTTAAAAAAATCCAATTTCACTTTCTAGTGCAATTTCTTTATCTGATTTTTTTTTTCCACCCTAAGAAAGGCTAACTCCCATAGTGGCTAAACTCCGACTTACCAATGCCTCAATTTTGGAGGGGTCAAAGGCCCCAACTCAGAATCTGAAGAAGGAATTAAAAATATAATCTTTATTGGCCAATTGCCTACATAATTTCAAAAGTGTTGGAGTTGTTATTTAATATAGTTAACTCTCTGGCACTGCTCCTGAGAAGGGTACCTCTGGCCACTAGGACAGATTTGAACTGGAGGTGGCATCTAAGTCCCTGCAAGAAGCCACATCTGGCTCTCTCCACCCTGAAAACACCCAAATGAGCTGAGCTCATTTCATATATATCAGATGGTTCTATAGCGTTTATTAATATGGAGGTCAGCTGTCACTGCCACCTGGTAAATTCTGTTGTTTGAGAGAAACTAGAGAATTACTCATCTTTGGACCCACAGCCTTATGAAAAGCAGATGCAAATATTTTGCGTGGTGTCTGACATGTACTGTTTGTTTGTTTGTTCATGTTCCATTTTTGGTTTGGGTTGCTTGGGTGCTTGGGTAGACTGAGGGAATGTTATTTTCTATCATCTCTGAAGGGTTTTCCTCCTGTCAGTCTCTGCCCTACTTCAATTTCCCCCAAGGAACCCAGCTGGTGGAGGCAGGGAGAGGGTGCTGGTTCCAGGCTGACTTGGCACCACGGCTGGGCTGTACTCACCAAGGACATACTGTCAGAGGCCCACAGTGCCCCATCCTTCTATCCCGAAGGGGTGGCGGACCAGCCAGGAACAGAAGGTGACTTCTGTGCTGCCCGGAGCTCTTCTTGCCTGAAGTTTGGTTGAAACTAGAGAATGTCCCAGCTGGACACACTGCAGGATTTCAGAGATATTTTTTTAAACCCAGGAGCAAAAGTATAAATCATGCAATAGGCACTCATTAACTGTTCATTTTCTTCCTTCTTTAATAATTGTATTACAATGATTTGAGGAAACTGCAAAAATATATACTCTAGTGATCCTTGTCCCTATAATAAGGGTGTCAACTAGCTGCCACCTACCTTCTTGCTCTCAGAATGTCCTGCTTTCTCTAAAGAGCATCCCAAGAGAACCAAAGCTGTGTCAGGATGCACTGTGGTATGGGCTGTCCCCTCAAAAAGTTCTTTCTAAACCAAATGGTAGTAGGCATGGGTGGGACCAAAAGAAACACCAGCCAGGTAGGTCCCTGCCCTGGACTTGCTAATAGTCACGGGGGAAGATAACTAGCCTGGAGAGATGTACGTGACAAGAACCTACTAATGGTGAGGGCAGCGCAAGGGGAGCCCAGGCACTAGTTCACAGATTACATCTCCTCCTACATGTCTGGTTAAATCATCTCAAATTGCTACAGCCCAGCTTCCTTTGGATTAGTTCCAAGGATGGATGGTCTTCTGCATTGTGTGGTTCCTCTATTTTGGTCAACACCGAAGCTAGAAATGCACTCTTAGCCCCTCATTGATATCTCACTAAAACTCAGTCAGAAGACATTTGTGTATGGAACAGACCACTGGTGTCTGGCTTATATATTTAATGAATATTTATTGGAGGAATTAGTCCAAGGATTCCAAACAGAACTTTCGAGCAAGATGGGTTTGTTCTGAGAAGTCTTCAGTGCCCATCCCCACGGCTCTTACTCTGGTGACTTCATCTTATATCAGGGGTTCTCAACCTGTGGGTCACGACCCCTTTGTAACAATGAAAACACATCCTGCATATCAGATATTTACATTACGATTCATAACGGTAGCAAAATTACAGTTATGAAGTAGCAATGAAAATAATTTTATGGTTGGGGGTCACCACAACATGAGGAACTGTAGTAAAGGGTCATGGCATTAGGAAGGTTGAGAACCACTGATCTTATATCATCACTCCTCCTCTTTCTGTCCCCACCGAGAGACCTGAGTTTTCTCCTGATAGAGGCTCAATTAATCCCTCAGCTAAGGGCTGACCCTTGTCCAGTCCCACCTGCAGTGATAATGCCTGCAGTGTATCCCTTTCTTCCACTCTTCATGGTCTGTGTGGGATTACCTATGTCTACATACCTCTGGTCCCAGGAGACAAGGAGAGGGAGAAATGGCCAGCATGGGAACAAGGTGGGAGGTTTCTTAGGATACGAGCTGCCTTGGTCTGTCCTCTGGGACCTCCATGCCTGTTTTCTCTACTAGAGTTGATGTTCTGCAGATGAGGGTACCGCTTGGTCAGTTTCTAGATACCGAGTAATGAGGTCACTCTCAGGGAGGCTGATGCCAGCCTCTGATGCTCTGTGTCATCTTACCTTCTCTTAAGGCCTCTGTCTGAGGCCCTACTGCCCTTTATTAGCACAGTTAGGTTTGTCCTTGTGATTCACATTCTCAGAACTGAGCAGTACAAAAAGTCTGACAATTAAGTTCTCAAACACATCCTAGAAAAAGTGCTACATATCTCATTGCTGAATATCACTATGGACACCTTTGAAGTACTTTGAAGTACTCCCCTTGGGAAGCTATGCACTGATGCCAGCACCTAGCCCACCCTTCAAAGCAATTTGGAATTCTTTCTCTGGAATGGCCATCACAGCTGACACCCTCGATGTCTTGAATGTCATCAAAATGTCTTCCTTTCAATATTTTCCTTATCTTCTGGTAAAGAAAAAAATCAATGGGGCCAGATGGAGTGAGTAGGGAGGGTGTTCCAATACGGTTATTTGTTTACAGACTAAAAACTCCCTCACAGTGTCCTGTAAGCTAGTGCATTGTCATAATGCAAGAGGCAAACCTTTCTCATTCCAAGATTTTCCTATTTCTCTGTCCATATTTACTTGGTCTGCTATTGCTTCTCATAGTCAGTTGTTGTTTTGACACACAATTTGATGATTTTTTGCAATGCTGTTGTCAGTTCTGCTTGTTACTAGCCACCTTGACCTCTCTTCATCAGTGACCCTTTCTCTACCTGCAGAAAAACGTTCAATCCATTTGTATACTGTTGTTTTCTTCCTGGATTACCCCTTTGTATTAACATGTCCCTGATTTCACTTCTGCTCTTGCCAAGTTTCAGAAGAAATTTATGAATGTTTGCTTGTTGCTCTACATTCTTGTGACGTTCAATATGCTTGTGACAGCACACAAAAACACAGAGCAATAAGGAGCACCACTCAGCAAGACACCACCACACATTGAGAGGAACACAGCTGTGAGACACTGATATACCAAGGTTATGAAACCTTACTGAGTTGTTTGTACAGTGCTGCCCACATAAGTGCACAGTAGCAAGTTCGAGAACTTAATTGTCTCATAGTGTTTAGAGAACATGCATCAGTTGTAAACTTATAAACAAAAGCAAGCGGGTGACTAACATAAGCAAGCGGGTGACTAACATAAAAATCCAGAGGATCATTAATTCAGGTCAGGGGGGAGGGAGAAGATGCCATGTGGGGTGACACAAGACCCTTTTTTAAGGTGCTGTTTTTTTGCCAAGGGTGTGGAAGCTCAAATGTTCTTTTTATGATTACTCTTTAAACTATTCACATACAGTTTATCTGTATGAGTGATAATTTTAGAAGGTACATGGTATGTTTTATGGTCAAAAATCACTTATGAGAAACTCTTTTGCCATGACTAACTCACATGTATTGTTTCCCCCAGGGTCAGCCAAACCCACAGTGCAGTGGTGGGCATGGGCCCTGCTGCCACCTCTTCTGCCTTCCATGACACACTCAGGCCACAACCTGTAGGCTATGGTCACACAGCAGCATTCTGAATATCCCACTGTCTTCTAGCCTCCCCACTTGTTCAGCACAATATGGAAACTATAAAAAGAATTAGTTGTAGAGAGTTTTGTTCCTGAGTTTGGAATCTAAGTCCAGCCTGAGCTCTCACCCACACTCTGAGCCCATTTGGGAGAGTCAAGTGATGCCCTGGATAGGACCTGAGCTTTTAAGTCCCAGAGCCTGAGCTCCCTCCTCAGTTCCCTCCCTGTGGGTGGCATAGATGATTCCTCCCTCCCTGCTTTCCCCAATTCAGCTTAATTGTCCTCCGAGCCTAAGACTTCATCGTTCTTGTGCTCCCGAGTCATCCTTCTACCACCTTCCATCTGCAACTTCCTGAGGTCACCCATTCCAAAGAGGTCCCTGTTCAGTCCCAGCTTGGCCTCACCTTCTCCCTGTACATAACCTTGATGAGCTTTCCACAAGACTTTATGGTGTCTTCTTGCAAAAAGATTAATGTCAAGGAAAAGTCTTGGTGAATGCATATCCAAATGGCCTCCTACAAATTTGCATAGGTAGCAGGGCAGTGGGTGCCAAGGATACTTCAAGGCCCTTCAGCCCCTGAACCTGCCATGGATCCCACTGACCAGACACACACTTTCCCTCTGGAAGTATCTAAGAGGCAGACACATTGAACCCTACCACCGTGTGGCCTCTTGGGAGGAGTGCACATAAATATTTGTTTATCACAGCAAATGTTTAGATTGGGAGCTGTTTGAGGACTTTGCAGCTGGAATAGCTCTCCTGTGTGTCTGCAGATCTGTAATGAGGACCTCAACTCAGGTCAGGAGCTATCGGTTCAAACTTGCTTTCCCCAGGGCCACTCTGTCCTCTTCCTGCAAGACAGGAGCATGGTGTGAATGAATGCTGCAGATGGGCCTGAGTGAAAACTCTACCCCTTCCATTTTCTCACTGTGTGACCTTGGGCAAGTTGCTCAGCCTATCTGCACCTCTGTTTCTTCAAGCATCAGATGAGGGTGATCACCCTGTTTCGCAGGATCAGCAGAGAACTTAAATGAGAGAACCATAGGGACCGCACACGGCACTATTAGCTCTCAGGGGGTGCCGGCCCTTTCTCCAGCACCCCACCTTTCTTCCCTCACTTACCTTAGTAAAGTAATTTTGCTTCTCAAAAATCAACCAAAATTGTTTCCTGTCTCCCTTGTTCCAAGGGCCCATTCCAGCCCCTCTCTGGGTGGCCTTTCCAGGGACTCCTGTGCCTTATGCAAAGAGCCCCAACTGAGGTCAGAAACCAGATCAGGTGTCACCCAGGAGACTGAGGAACTCAAGCCCTTCACTCAGAGAACAGACCAGAAAGGGAAGAAGATCTTCCCAGAGTTGCTCAGCACATCAGTTTAGAACCTGGGATGAAATCTCCCGAACTCACCTTCCCACCACACCCATGAGGGGCTTCCCTTACAGTTTGTTTCTGGTGATTTACCCTGAAATGACACATTTCTAGGAACCTCTGAAGAGAAGCCAAAATTTCAGAACATAAGTGAAAAGCGTTCAGCAAAAGAGCCCTGCTGGAGGGGAACCAGGCCCCTGCCGCAATGCTGGCAGCCTCCAACCTTGGAACACACACAAGGACTACGTACAGGTGAATGGGTGCCTCTGTGGGTCTATGTTTTCTTCCCCGCAAAGAGTCATAGACTTATTTATTTTGGTCTGGTTTTATACAGAGCTTGAGAAGAGTGATGTCTTCAAACAAATCACCGACAGAGTAGAGGCAGAAATTATAGTCTTAGTGAGCATGCTCAGGGCCTGTGGGCAGCAGGCACAGCTGCCATCCTAAAGGCTGCATCCTCTTGGGACTGTCTGCCAGGTCCTGTTTGTGAGCTGTCTTGGCCTTTGCGCCCAGGCACATCCCTCCTGGAGCTCATACCTAGCATAATCCCCACTGCCAAGGGGTTTACCCGGTCTTGGCAAGCCGTTTGTGTAGTCCAGCCATCTCCAGGCCAGTTGAGGCCAAGAGCATGAGTTTAGACCTGTCCTGGGCGCTGCCTTACCCTGAGCTACACAGGCAAGGATGCCCAGCATCCTGCATGGTGCCTGACGCATAGTAGGGCAGCTTGTTTCTGAGGAGCTGGGTGACTGTAAGTCAGAGTTGGCAGCACCCTGACCTTGCTTGGATTTTATGAGGCCAAGAGTGCAGCCTTGTGTTACCCAGGGTCACGTGGCTCATTAGGGACTTTGCCCAAAGGATTTTGGGATGGCTTTGACATTCAGTCAACAAATTTTTGTTGAGCGTGTATTATGCGCCAGGTGCTGTGCTAGGAGATAAGAGTATAATCAGGAACAATGCAGCTTTCAGTCTACTCCAGACGTGTTAAACAAATAATTAGAAATTAAATTGGGCACAGTGCTAAGAGGTGGCACCCAGGTGAGAGGAGGGTTCTCTCAGGTGGCAGCATTTAAGGGAGAGTAGCATTGGCCACGTGGAGCAGTGAGAAAAGTGTCTCAGGCTAGTGCAAAGGCCCTGAGACAGCCTGTACAGTTGGAGCATGAAGGACAGAGTGGTAAGAGGCAAAATGGAAAAGTTAGTACCCCACAGGCTGGGGAAGGAATCTAGGCTTATGTGATGTGTATCAAGACACTCTGGCTTCTGGGCTGGTGGGAGGAAAGGAGAGGGGAGTTAGTGAATACACAGACGGTGATTGCGAGGACAAGAGGCATGAGGTGCCCACTTGCCCACCAGATCAGTGACTGTGGCAAAGGCCTGGCCACAGTTCCCCCCATCTGCCATGGGGCGCTCACGTTTCTCCTCCAGCCACATGTTCCCTATGCTTCCACTGGAAATGATTAAGGACTCGAGAAATCCAGACTTTTCACATCAGCTTTTCTTTTAGTTTTTGTTTTAAGATGGGGGAAATTCTCAATTTTATCGTGGTCTGTACTTTTTGAGTCTTGTTTGACAAATCCCTTCTTCTCACTGTGAGGCCATAAAGATACTCCCTTGTGATTAGAAAGTTTCCATTCTCCTTTAGGTCTTTAAACCATCTGGAATTGGTGTCTGATTCTGTAGGAAGCCCAGTTCTTCTGCTGTCTGGCTGGGAGACATCAAGAAAACTGGGTTCCCTGTGTCTCCACCTGACAGAGGAGATTAATTCAGTTGCTATTAGTCTTCTCATTTGGCATCTTTCTAACCTGCAGTTGCAAATGTTCAGTCCTCCTTGGTTCAGCCTATGTTAGTCCAGTCCAGCTGGTTTTCCTTGGACTAAGAGGGGACTCCTCCTCCCGTCTGCCTTTGAACAGGGACATTGGCCCTTCCTGGGTCTGGACCCACTGGCTTCAGGAGGAAGACTGCACCATTGCCCTGCTGGTCTCAGGTCTTTGGACCTGGACTCTGACTACACTGTCAGCTTTCCTGGGGGTTCCACTTGGTGAATGCCCTTCTTAGGACTCATCACGCTTTGTGATCACATGAGCCAGCACATACTTACCTCATTCTCCTGTCTGTTCCGTTTTTCTGGAGAACCCTGACTGGTGCACGGTCCCACAGAACACATGTGGCTCCCCAGGGCCTGCTTCTGTGGATGGGGAGATGTTTTCCAGACAAGGGGAATTATCAGCTGGGCAGACACCCACAGAGGTCACCAGTAGCCATTTCACACCAGGAACTGGGGGTGGAAATCCCTTCCCTGTGTTCCCAGGAGCACGTTGCCTGGACATCCATGCAGTCACATGTGTGTGTTATGTGTCTGGTCTCCTCACTCCTTCTCACCAGTGGCCAGCCCTTGTCCAGTCCTCAGGCCTGTGTGTTGAGGCCTAGCCATGGCCAATGCACGGAGGAGGCTCGGGTATAGGTTCTGAATTCACTTGTGTGGGGTGGCTGTCAGCACATGGAGCACGTGGAGCCCAAGGCCCCAGGCTCCTAGTGACTGGTGTTGGGGAGGGCCTGAGCTCCAGATGTTCCTCCTCTGCCCCAGTGATCCACCAGCTGTGACCACCAGCCCATCACCAAAGGCCAAACCAGAAAATGCTAATGCTGTATTTTGCTGTGTATAATGTGTATTTTTGGCTCACATTTTTAAAGAAAAAATTAAAATGTGCATTATACATGGGTAGCACTAATACCTTATCTATATAAATGTTTCAAATTCTTTTTTTTTTATTAAATCATAGCCGTGTACATTAATGCGATCATGGGGCAACATACACTGGTTTTATAGACCGTTTGACACATTTTCATCACACCGGTTAACATAGCCTTCCTGGCATTTTCTTAGTTATTGTGTTAAGACATTTATATTCTACATTTACTAAGTTTCACATGTACCCTTGTAAGATGCACCGCAGGTGTAATCCCACCAATCACCCTCCCTCTGTCCATCCTCCCCCCTCCCTCCCCTCTCTCTTCCCCTTCCCCATATTCTTAGGTTATAACTGGGTTATAGCTTTCATATGAAAGCCATAAATTAGTTTCATAGTAGGGCTGAGTACATTGGATACTTTTTCTTCCATTCTTGAGATACTTTACTAAGAAGAATATGTTCCAGCTCCATCCATGTAAACATGAGAGAGGTAAAGTCTCCATCTTTCTTTAAGGCTGCATAATATTCCATGGCGTACATATACCACAGTTTATTAATCCATTCGTGGATCGATGCGCACTTGGGCTTTTTCCATGACTTAGCAATTATGAATTGGTATGCAATAAACATTCTGGTACAAATATCTTTGTTATAATGTGATTTTTGGTCTTCTAGGTATATACCTAGTAGAGGAATTATAGGATTGAATGGCAGATCTATTTTTAGATCTCTAAGTGTTCTCCAAACATCTTTCCAAAAGGAATGTATTAATTTGCATTCCCACCAGCAGTGTAGAAGTGTTCCCTTTTCTCCACATATCCACGCCAACATCTCTGGTCTTGGGATTTTGTGATATGGGCTAATCTTACTGGAGTTAGATGATATCTCAAAGTAGTTTTGATTTGCATTTCTCTGATGATTAAGGATGATGAGCATTTTCTTATATGTCTGTAGGCCGTGTGCCTGTCTTCTTCAGAGAAGTTTCTCTTCAAGTCCCTTGCCCAGCCTGCGATGGGATCACTTGTTCTTTTCTTGCTAATGTGTTTGAGTTCTCGGTGGATTCTGGTTATTAAACCTTTGTTGGAGACATAACCTGCAAGTATCTTCTCCCATTCTGAGAGCTGTCTGCTTGCTTTACTTACTGTGTTCTTGGCTGTGCAGAAGATTTTTAGTTTGATCAGGTCCCAGTAGTGTATTTTTGAAGCTGCTTCAATTGCCCAGGGGGTCCTCCTCATTAAATACTCGCACAGACCGATTTCTTCAATTTCAGTTTCCCCTGCACTCTCTTCTAGTATTTTTATTATTATTATTATTATTATTATTATTTTATTGTTGGGGATTCATTGAGGGTACAATAAGCCAGGTTACACTGATTGCAATTCTTAGGTAAAGTCCCTCTTGCAATCATGTCTTGCCCCCATAAAGTGTGACACACACCAAGGCCACACCCACCTCCCTCCTTCACTCTTTCTGTTCCCCCGCCCCATAACCATAATTGTCATTAATTGTCCTCATATCAAAATTGAGTACATGGGATTCATGCTTCTCCATTCTTGTGATGTTTTACTAAGAACAATGTCTTCCACGTCCATCCAGGTTAATACGAAGGATGTAAAGTCTCCATTTTTTTTAATGGCTGAATAGTATTCCATGGTATACATATACCACAGCTTGTTAATCCATTCCTGGGTTGGTGGGCATTTAGGCTGTTTCCACATTTTGGCGATTGTAAATTGAGCTGCAATAAACAGTCTAGTACAAGTGTCCTTATGATAAAAGGATTTCTTTCCTTCTGGGTAGATGCCCAGTAATGGGATTGCAGGATCAAATGGGAGGTCTAGCTTGAGTGCTTCGAGGTTTCTCCATACTTCCTTCCAGAAAGGTTGTACTAGTTTGCAGTCCCACCAGCAGTGTAAAAGTGTTCCCTTCTCTCCACATCCACGCCAGCATCTGCAGTTTTGAGATTTTGTGATGTGGGCCATTCTCACTGGGGTTAGATGATATCTCAGGGTTGTTTTGATTTGCATTTCTCTAATATATAGAGATGAGGAACATTTTTTCATGTGTTTGTTAGCCATTCGTCTGTCGTCTTTAGAGAAAGTTCTATTCATGTCTCTTGCCCATTGATATAAGGGATTGTTGGCTTTTTTCATGTGGATTAATTTGAGTTCTCTATAGATCCTAGTTATCAAGCTTTTGTCTGATTGAAAATATGCAAATATCCTTCCCCATTGTGTAGGTTGTCTCTTTGCTTTGGTTATTGTCTCCTTAGCTGTACAGAAGCTTTTCAGTTTAATGAAGTCCCATTTGTTTATTTTTGTTGTTGTTGCAATTGCCATGGCAGTCTTCTTCATGAAGTCTTTCCCCAGGCCAATATCTTCCAGTGTTTTTCCTATGCTTTCTTTGAGGATTTTTATTGTTTCATGCCTTAAATTTAACTCTTTATCCATCTTGAATCAATTTTTGTGAGTGGGGAAAGGTGTGGATCCAGTTTCAGTCTTTTACATGTAGACATCCAGTTCTCCCAACACCATTTATTGAATAGGGAGTCTTTCCCCCAAGGTATGTTCTTGTTTGGTTTATCAAAGATTAGGTGGTTGTAAAATGTTAGTTTCATTTCTTGGTTTTCAATTCGATTCCTAGTGTCTATGTCTCTGTTTTTGTGCCAGTACCATGCTGTCTTGAGCACTATGGCTTTGTAGTACAGACTAAAATCTGGTATGCTGATGCCCCCAGCTTTATTTTTGTTACAGAGAACTGCCTTAGCTATACGGGGTTTTTTCTGGTTCCATACAAAACGCAGAATCATTTTTTCCAAATCTTGAAAGTACGATGTTGGTATTTTGATAGGAATGGCATTGAATAGGTAGATTGCTTTGGGAAGTATAGACATTTTAATAATGTTGATTCTTCCCATCCATGAGCATGGTATGTTCTTCCATTTGTTAATATCCTCTGCTATTTCCTTTCTGAGGATTTCATAGTTTTCTTTATAGAGGTCCTTCACCTCCTTCGTTAGGGATATTCCTAGGTATTTCATTTTCTTTGAGACTATGGTGAAGGGAGTTGTGTCCTTAATTAGCTTCTCATCTTGACTGTTATTGGTGTACACAAAGGCTACTGACTTGTGGACATTGATTTTATATCCTGAAACATTACTGTATTTTTTGATGACTTCTAGGAGTCTTGTGGTTGAGTCTTTGGGGTTCTCTAAGTATAAGATCATGTCGTCAGCAAATAGGGAGAGTTTGACCTCCTCTGCTCCCATTTGCATTCCCTTTATTTCCTTGTCTTGCCTAATTGTATTGACTAGAACTTCCAGCACTATGTTGAATAGTAAAGGTGACAGAGGACAACCTTGTCTGGTTCCAGTTCTAAGAGGAAAAGCTTTGAGTTTTACTCCATTCAGTAAAATATTGGCTGTGGGTTTGTCATAGATAGCTTCAATCAGTTTTAGAAATGTGCCACCTATGCCTATACTCTTCAGTGTTCTAATTAGAAAAGGATGCTGGATTTTATCAAGTGCTTTTTCTGCATCTATTGAGAGGATCGTGTGATCTTTATTTTCGCCTCTGTTAATATGGTGGATAACGTTTATAGACTTGCGTATGTTAAACCAGCCTTGCATCCCTGGGATGAAGCCTACTTGATCATGATGAATGACTTTTTTGATGATAAGCTGTAATCTATTGGCTAGGATTTTGTTGAGAATTTTTGCATCTATGTTCATGAGTGAGATTGGTCTGAAATTCTCCTTTTTGTTTGGGTCTTTTCCTGGTTTTGGTATCAGGGTGATGTTTGCTTCATAGAATGTGTTGGGGAAGATTCCTTCTTCCTCAATTTTTTGGAATAATTTCTGCAGTACAGGAATAAGCTCTTCCTTGAAGGTTTGATAGAATTCTGGAGTGAAGCCATCTGGACAGGCATTTTTTGGTTGGAAGATTTTTTATTGTTTCTTTGATCTCTGTGCTTGAAATTGGTCTTTCAGGAGCTCTATTTCTTCCTGGCTGAGTCTAGGGAGAGGGTGTGATTCCAAATATTGATCCATTTCTTTCACATTGTCAAATTTCTGGGCATAGAGTTTCTGGTAGTATTCAGAGATGATCTCTTGTATCTCTGTGGGATCAGTTGTTATTTCCCCTTTATCATTTCTGATTGAGGTTACTAGAGATTTTACTTTTCTATTCCTCGTTAGTCTGGCCAATGGTTTATCTATTTTATTTATTTTTTCAAAAAACCAACTCCTTGTTTCATTAATTTTCTGAATGATTCTTTTGTTTTCAATTTCATTGATCTCTGATTTGATTTTGGATATTTCTTTTCTTCTACTGAGTTTAGGCTTAGATTGTTCTTCTTTTTCCAATTCCATAAGATCTCTTGTGAGATTGTTGATGCGCTCTCTTTCTGTTTTTCGAATGTAGGCATCTAAAGTGATGAATTTTCCTCTCAAAACTGCTTTTGCAGTATCCCACAGGTTTTGGTAGCTTGTGTCTTCATTGTTGTTATGCTCAAGGAAGTTAATGATTTCCTGTTTTATTTCTTCCTTCACCCATCTGTTATTCAACAGAAGATTGTTTAATTTCCATGCCTTTGGGTGGGGTCAAGCATTTTTGTTAGAGTTGAGTTCCACCTTTAGTGCCTTATGGTCTGAGAAGATACAAGGTAAAATTTCAATTCTTTTGATTCTGTTGATATTTGTTTTGTGTCCCAGGATATGATCAATTTTGGAGAATGTTCCATGGGGTGATGAGAAGAATGTATATTCTTTATCTTTGGGATGGAGTGTTCTATATGCGTCTATCAAGCACAGTTGTTCTAGGGTCTCATTTAAGTCTCTTATATCCTTGTTTAATTTCTGTTTAGAGGATCTGTCCAGCTCTGTAAATGGAGTGTTAAGGTCCCCTGTTATTATGGTATTATCAGATATCATATTGCTCAGACCGAGTAAGGTCTGTTTCCAGAATCTGGGAGCATTTAAATTGGGTGCATAGATATTTAGAATTGAAATGTCTTCTTGTTGTATTTTTCCCTTGACCAATATAAAGTGACCATCTTTGTCTTTTTTGACTTTAGTTGCTTTAAATCCACATGTATCTGAAAATAAGATTGCAACTCCTCTTTTCTTCTGAATTCCATTTGCCTGAAAAATTGTCTTCCAACCCTTGACTCGGAGCTTTAATTTGTCTTTTGAAGCCAGGTGTGTTTCTTGCAGACAGCAAATGGATGGCTTGTGTTTTTTAATCCAGTCAACCAATCTATGTCTCTTCAGTGGGGAATTCAAGCCATTAACATTTATTGAGATAATTGATAAGTGTGGTAGTATTCTATTCGTCTTATTTTGTGAGAGTCCATTGCTTAGTTTTATCTTTTGCATCAGTGTGGAGGTTAGGTTCTGTCCTTTAATTTCTGAGTTCTGACTTTGCTGCTGATCCATTGTGGTGGTCAGTGTGCAGAACAGGTTGAAGTATTTCCTGTGGAGCTGGTTTTGTTGTGGCGAATTTCCTCAATGTTTATATATCCGTAAATGATTTGATTTCTCCATCAATTTTGAAGCTTAGCTTAGCAGGGTACAGAATTCTGGGCTGTAAATTGTTCTGTTTAAGTAGATTAAAGGTAGATGACCATTGTCTTCTTGCTTGGAAAGTTTCATTAGAGAAGTCTGCGGTCACTCTGATGGATTTGCCCCTGTAGGTCAACTGGCGCTTACTCCTGGCAGCTTGCAGAATCTTTTCTTTTGTCTTGACTTTGGACAGTTCATCACAATGTGTCTTGGAGAAGCTCGGTTAGAGTTGAGGCGACCTGGGGTCCGATAGCCCTCTGAAAGTAGTGTGTCAGAATCTTTGGTGATATTTGGGAAATTTTCTTTTATAATATTCTCTAGTATGGCTTCCATTCCTCTGGGGCATTCTTCTTCCCCTTCTGGAATTCCTATAACTCGTATGTTGGAACGCTTCATAAAGTCCCATAATTCTGACAGTGAACGTTCTGCTTTCTCTCTCTTCTTTTCTGCCTCTTTTACTATCTGAGTTATCTCAAAAACTTTGTCTTCTACCTCTGAAATTCTTTCTTCTGCATGGTCTAACCTGTTGCTGATACTTTCCATTGCATCTTTAAGTTCCCTGATTGACTGTTTCATTTCCTTCAGCTCTGCTATATCCTTTTTAAATTCTTCATATCATTCATCTCTGATTTGATTCTGTTTTTGGATTTCCTTTTGGTTATTTTCCACTTTATTAGCAGTTTCCTTCATTGTTTCCAGCATTTCTTTCATTGTTTTCAACATGTGTATTCTAAATTCCCTTTCTGTCATTCCTAACATTTCTGTATAGGTGGAATCCTTCGCAGTAGCTACCTCATGGTCCCTTGGCGGGGTTGTTCTGGACTGGTTCTTCATCTTGCCTGGAGTTTTCTGCTGATTCTTCCTCATGGGTGATTTCTTTTATCTGTTTCCTTGCCCTAATTTTCCTTTCACTTCCTCTTGCTCTTTAAGTTCTCGTGCCTGTGGACTAAGGGTTACAGGACCAGAAGGGTGAGAAGGTTTAAGAGCAAAAAAGGGATGAAAGAAAGGAGGACCGAGTGATAAGGAAAAAAAAAGAAAAATAGAGAAAGGAGAGTGGGTGGGTAAAAGGAATATTGACAAAAAGAAGAGAGGCACAGAAAGGGGGAGACAGAGCAATATAGGTGTACAGTAGGGTACTTTGATACAACCTTAAAAAAAACCCACCTTCTGGGGGTGCCCAGTTGGGTGGTTCCCTTGAGTTCAGCAGCTCTTTGCTAACCTGATCAGACACAGTACCCCACCTCCACCAAGTAGAGAGGAAAGACAAAAATGCTATAAATCAAACCAAAACAAGCAAACAGAAACCTTTATGGGATAAAATTGGCTGGAAAAACCAAATAATAGTGGTAGAAACACTAACAAAAATGAAGTTCTAATTATTAAAATAGACAGCAATGGGAAATTATAATTAAACTAGAAAAATTGAGAAAGAAAAAGGATCTGTATGGAAAAGGTTGAACTTAAAAAACAAAACAACAATCCACAACATCAAAATAAACAAAAAAAAACAACCAAACGGAAAAAAAAAAAAAACCCCCAATAATAAAACACAACCAAAAACAAAGCAGTATGTATATGTTATTGAATATTGTCTGGGCAACACGTGGTCTTCTGGGATATGAGATGTTAATCACAGTTCTGATACCACTGGAGGCTGTTAGTTTCTCAAACCCCAGCAGGTAGACACCCTAAATCTCTCTTCAGCCCACTTAAAAGGCACTTTGAACTTGTTCACTTACTGAGCAGAAGCTTTCTCAGGGAAGTGCTTGTCGCTGGAATCACTGCTGAAGTGGCTATCCACTTACCCTGTGTGTCAAAACTGGTCTCCCTCTGCCCCTGAGGGTTAGGGCTGCAAGGCGGCTCAGACCCCGCCCTTAGGCTACTTGGTCGCTGGGTTACCAGCTCCCACCCAATTCCAGCTCTGCGACCCTGAGGGCGGAGCTTGCCAGGGCAGATCGCTCACAATGTCTGCCTGTGACCCAGAGCCAAACACTATTAGCTCCGTCTGGCTCAGCGGCTCAGACTTGGGCCCTAGACAAAGGCCAAAGTTCTCCGCACTCCCGCTCAGGCTCTCCCCAAGGCAGTTCAGCTGAGTGCCAAGTCCAAAGACACCAAAACAGTTCACAGGTAAGGCCTTTCTGGTTTGCAGTCTTGCTGCTACTGAACTTACAGTTGCGGGCGGGTTTAGGCGGATTGAACACACGCGACCACTTGCCGGTTTTCCACTGTTTTAGTCCTCCTCTTGGGGTCCAGAAGTCTCTCGCTGACTCCCTGTATCCTCTCAGGGGTGATGATAGGCAGATCCCACCAGCCAGAGATGCCTGGAGTCCTATATCCCCAGACTCACGGTGCCCAGATGCAAGGAAGTTGTTACTCGGCTGCCATCTTCTCTTCTAGTATTTTTATAGTTTCATGTCTTAAGTTTAAATCTTTAATCCAGTGAGAGTCTATCTTAGTTAATGGTGAAAGGTGTGGGTCCAGTTTCAGTCTTCCCCAGGTTGCCAGCCAGTTCCATTTGTTAAATAGGGAATCCCCACTGAATGTTTTTAATTGGCTTGTCAAAGATCAAATAACGGTAAGTAGCTGGGTTAATCTCTTGGTTCTCCATTCTGTTCCATAAAACTACCTCTCTGTTTTTGTGCCAGTATCATGCTGTTTTGATCACTATTGATTTATAGTATAGTCTAAGGTCTGGTAGCATGATTCCTCCTGCTTTGTTTCTATTTCTGAGTAATGTCTTGGCTATTTGGGTTTTTTTCTGATTCCATATAAAATGAAGTATTATTTTTTCAAGATCTTTAAAGTATGACAGTGGAGCTTTAATAGAGATTGAATTAAAATTGTATATTGCTTGGGGTAGTATGGACATTTTAACAATGTTGATTCTTCCCAGCCATGAGCATGGTATGTTTTTCCATTTGTTAACATTTTCAGCTATTTCTTTCCTTAGAGTTTCATAGTTCTCTTTATAGAGATCTTTCACGTCCTTTGTTAGATAAACTTCCAAATATTTCCTCTTCTTTGGCACTGAATGAAATAGAGTCCTTAACTGTTTTTTCAGCTTGACTATTGTTGGTATATATAAAGGCTACCGATTTATGAACGTTGATTTTGTAACCTGAGACGCTGCTGTATTCCTTGATCACTTCTAAGAGTTTTGTAGTAGAATCCATGGTGTTTTCCAGATACACAATCATATCATCTGTGAAGAGTGAAAGTTTGATCTCTTCTGACCCTATATGGATATCCTGATTGCCTTTTCTTCCCTAATTGTGATGGCTAAACCTTCCATTACAATGTTAAAGAGCAGTGGGGACAATGGGCAATGTTTCAAATTCTTTTATTAAGGCTTGAGTGTTAAAAGGTGTAACTCTAAAAAGCAATAATGACATGCATATGAAAAATAATTCCCTGGAATATGGCAATCAGTTTTGTTGAACTTACCATGAACTTGCAATAACAAGTTCTCCTCCAGCTACATCAAGTACAACTCATGACCCTCCTGCCACAGGTGAGCTGGGGCCTCATCTTGTGCTCCTACAGGGCCAGCAGCTGCCACTAGGTGGTACAAGGACAGGCGACCCCATGCAGGGACACTTTGGTGCAGTGCTGGCTGGGGCAGCACAGGCTGCAAGAAAGCACTTGTGGTTCCAGACCCCCAGGATAGCCCCGGTGCTCAGGGCGTGATGGGCAGCAGCTCAGCACCCCAGCAACTGGCCATGGCATCAGGCACACCGCGGTACCTCCAGGGGCAGCCTGTGGCCCATGTGCTTCCTGCCTCCATCACTGTGTGCTCACTCTGGGCCTCCTGCCATCTCTGCACCTTCCTAGAGGGCACCAATGCCATGTGGGCAAGCAGAGATCTGGGTGCCTGAAACCCTGGAAGGACAATACTTACTATATTGACAGTGATGAAGAGCTCTTGGCCTTCTATCCTGCATAAGTAAATATCATGAATTTGTTATCAGTACATAAAATTTCTTATACCTTGTGTCTGTTCTTATATTTTGCAATGATGTGTTACATAAAATTTCTTGTACCATAGTATGTTAAAAATAAATGCCAAAACTCCTTTGCACTACAAAACATAAGTAACTAAATATAAACAAATGAAAATTGGAATTAAAAAATTAAAATGAAAGATTTCTTTTTCCCGAAGTTGGGCCCCCAAATGCAGGTTCATATTATATGTGGCAAAATACATTTGTCTTCACTCCAGTGTGTAAGGGCAGAGGGTGGGAAGGAGACTTTATCCACCCACGGCTCTGCCCATTCAGCTGTGCCATGGCTGAGGGGTCACCCTTCTTAGCCAGTGAATGCCAGTATGGGATAGTCTGGGGAACATAGTGGCCAGGACAGAGCCACTCTTGCAGCTAAGTTTCTAGACTGGGCAGTGTAGGCTGGAGGCCAAGTTGGTGCTGAGGCTCTGGTTGAGCTGATGCCTCTGCATATGTGCCTGTGTGGGGCCACAGCGATGGGCTCGAAGGAGGCCTAGAGGGCACACCAGCTCCCACCCCTTACCTGATCTTCAGCTCTTGGCTGGGTGGTGTCAACAAAATTGTACTTCTCTCTGGGAATCAGCCTCCTCCTTTGTAAGCAGAGACGGCCCAGGCTGCCAGGGTGTGGGGAGAGCCAATGGATGGCACTCCTTCTCCCCACCCACCTCTCAGTTAGCAGGGAAGTAAGACACAGGAGTGAGGCAAGAAGAGACCAGTGTGTCCCCTTCATAATGATAAAGCTGGTGTCTGAAAACGTGGCTTGTGTTGGGCAAACAGGCATCCCTACACGGAGACCCAGGTGGGGTGGGTTCACTCGGTGACCCAGGTCAGGGTCAGATCCCAAGTGCATACCCAGAGGTGGCCCCAGGAAAGCAGCACACTTGTAGGACAAAGCAAAGTAATGGCTCGTGTAGGCTGCTAGGTCTCAAAGAGGAAGAAAACCAGGGTTCTGCACAAACATCTAACCCCAGACTGACCAGTTATGGGGACTCCTCTGTAAGGAGTCTTCTGCAGCCCTGCTGAGGTGCTGCTGCAGATGTTCTCGTCAGAGGGCCAACCTCGCCATCAGATGTTCCTCCAGGATCTCCTGGAAACTTCAGGCCAGGCTTTCTCCCAGCCCAGTGTCTGCATGTTGTTGCTTTTTTCAAATGATTTTCAAACAAGGGGTCATGCCAAGACTGTAATTTTCCCTTTTATGTGAGACTGACCTGTAGGATGAGCACCACTGGTGGACCGAAGGGTGCAGCATCAGCCGTGGGCATCCTCCTGCAAGCCGCTTCCCATCTCACGCTGTCCCCAAATTGCAGCACTCCCTCCTCTTCCTCAATTCCAGAACTCCTTGTTCAAGCCCAGGGCCACCCCAATCACAGCAGGAAACAGGCTCAGGATGCTCAAAGCTCCCACACTCCGCCCGCTGAGGCATCAACAGTGTGCCCTGACCAGGCCCGTGCTAAGTTCCTTTCTTCCCTCCCCCCACAGATAAAGGTTTATTTCTTCCTGGTTAATTATTTTATTCTATTTTATTATTTTATTTTATTTTACTGTGGCAAGGATACTTAACATACAGACTTTTAAGTGCACAATGAACAGTAGGCACCGTGTTGTACAGCGGGTCTCTAAACTTGCTCATCTTGCTTAACAGAAACTTTAGGCACGTTGTTCTTCCCTGCCTGGCTTATTTTACTTACGAGATTCATCAATGTTATAACATGTGTCAGAATTTCCTTCCTTCTTTAGGCTGAATCCTATTCCACTGCATACATACACCACATTACTTTATCTGCACATCTGTCAGTGGACGTTTAGGCTGTTTCCACATCTTGGCTATTGTGAATAGGCTGCTATGAACACAGGGATGCTGATTGCTTTAGATAAACACACTGACCTGGAGTTGCCGGATCAAATAGTGGTTCTATTTTGAATGTGTAGTATGTTTCATCTCTCGTGTCTCATGCGCTGATTGGAACCTACAGCTGCTCTGTGGAGGCTGCCCTGGGGGAAGCAAAAGGGGCTACAGGCAGCCCCGGGAGGAGGTCGCTCACTGCAGGTGCCTAAGGAGAGGGATGGACCTTGGACCAGGGTAGGGGCAAGTCGAGATGGAGAGATGGTGACAAGTGGACAGATTGGGGTTCTTCTAACAACAGATAAGCTCCAGGTGCCCTTCCTCCTGGGGTCTTCCCTCACTTTATTTCCTCTCATGAATAGCTCAGTCATATCTATCACCTGTAGGTGTGGACACAGGACCAGCAGGAAGAGGTCATACTTTTGCTGTCTCTGATTTCACAGTTTAGGAGATCCTCAGACTCCATCACTAGACTCACACAATCATAGAACTTTAGCACCGAAGGGTGCCTGCCCATCATCTGGTAATGTCGGAGCTCCTTCCAGACAGCCACAGAGGCAGGGCCAGAAGCAGGGAGGCCAGACACCTGGGAAGTGTGGGGGAAGGAAGTGTGTTTGCCCCATGGGCTGCCTCTGACCAATCACCAGTTGGCACAGTTAATCCTCATGTCCCTTTCTGGGACTCCTTCTTCTCAATTTTTTTTTTTTTTTTTTTTTTTTTTGTGGTTTTTGGCCGGGGCTGGGTTTGAACCCGCCACCTCCAGCATATGGGACCTTTCTGGGACTCCTGTGAGCCACATGCTGAAGCTCATGCTCACACTGTTGTCCATATCTATGTCCATCAAGAACCTCAGAATGTGACCCTACTTGGAAATAGGTAGTTAGTGGTAGTAAAGTCTAGGGTTGAAACTTCCCTTCTACCCCAGAAGGTTCACTGAAAGATCAACTAACAATAAAGCAGATTAATAAGAGAAGGAGATTTATTTACCACATGGACAGGGAGAATCACAGGGTGATTACCTAATGTCCCTGTGGGGCCCGGAAATTTATATGCCCTCGTTTTATAGGAGAAGGGAAGATAAGGAATATATGTGATTCTTCTGTTCAGAGGCAATAAATACTTACTAGGGAGGATGAATAGATACTTGGAAGAATGAATGGATGAGAGAAACAGATTGGAAATTAAATTAACTTGAGAGATAGGTATTACATTTAAAATGATTTGGACCAAGTTTGGTTGTATTCTTGATCTTCTTTCCTGTAATATACAGAGCAAACAAAGAAGGGAAGGGAAGTCGGTTGTTCTTTATTTTTCTTTTCTTTTCCTTTCTTTCTTTTTTGTTTTGTTTTTGTTTTTTTTTTTGTGACAGAATCTGACTTTGTTGCCCTTGGTAGAGTGCTGTGGCATCACAGCTCACAGCAACCTCAAACTCTTAGGCTTAAGTAGTTTTCTTGCCTCAGCCTCCTGAGTAGCTGGGACTACAGGTGCCCACCACAACATTGACTATTTTTAGAAGACGGAGTCTCACTCTGGCTCAGGCTGGTCTTGAACTCCTGAGCTCAGGCAATCCACCTGCCTCAGCCTCCCAGAGTGCTGGGATTACAGAAGTGAGCCACCACGCTTGGCTTCAATTGTTCTTTTTGATGGGTCTGGTTTTATATGAAGAAAAAGAGAAAGCCCTTTCCATGGCCTATTGATCTTTAAGGGCCTTTAATTCAAAATACTCTTTATAACCAGGAGTCCTACTTTGGGGTGACATTTCCTGAGTTCCATCATTCATCATCCTGGATTAGGGTGGTTCCTAATTCAATGATTGATGTTCTTATAAAAGGAGAAAACAGAGAAATGGAGAGCCAGGAACACACACACACCCTGTGAGGACAGAGGCAGAGACTGGAGTGATGATGCTGCCGCAAGCCAAGGAGTGCCAAATGTCACCGGCAATCACTGGCAGCTGGAAAAGGCAAGGAAGGCTCCTTCCCAGAGCCTCTGGAGAAAGCAGGACCCTGCGGACACCTGATTTTACACTTTGAGCCTCCAGAACTCAATACACTTCAGTTGCTGTTAGCCACTCAGTTTGTGGTAATTTGCTTTGGCAGCCCTAGGAAACTAATAAGCCATCTGCTCACACACATCCTGCTTACATTTTAGTGGTATTTTATGCGTACTTTTCTCCTTCCAATCTATGTGTTTCTCCCCTACAAATATCCCCCACCTGCCCCAAATCCACCTACTGATCACTGAGGACTAATGTCAGAGTCCACTTCTGATTCTTCTCCATGTGACGTTTCTTCTTAGCAGGTCCCAGCTGTGACCTTCCCTGGGGCGTGGCGGGAATGACGACTGACAAGACAGCTGCAGGGGGTGTGTGGAAGACTTTACCTTAAAGTCACTTATCAACATTAGTGAGGTTGGGGAAAAGTATTACTCACACGTTCAAGTGTTACTCTGTGGATATTACTACTTCAGGCAAGACAAAGATTAAAATTAAGTTGTTTAAAGTTGATCTGAAGCGTAATATCAGATAAGTGGGGTGGATGATGATGTATGGATTGCAGTGATTTGGGAAATGAGGAAGTGGAAGAAATAATAGTGAAATAGCTTTGGAGGCTGACAATTCTGGGTCCAAATTCTGTCTTCTCTACTTGTGCTGGGAAAGCAACGAACCTCAGTTTCTCTTCTTAGATCATAAGGTCTAAGTTAGAGGATTTTTCTGAAGGATTAGGATGAAGGTTAGAGGAGAGTGTGCCAGGCTCTGCCAGAATTCTTTGAGGGCCTTCCCAGGGTGACCCCAGGACTCCTAGCACAGTCGACACCCCTCTCATCCTTCCTCACCCAGAAGCCTGTCTGGATCCTGGGAGGCAGCAGGCATCTCCTAGTGGGAGTGTGGAGGCTCTGCCAGATCACATGGTTTCCTGATAGACAGCAGCTCTCCTTGGCTCTGACTCCTTGGTCATGCCACACCTGGAGCATCATGATGAAATCACCCTATCACTCTGGGAGCTTCAGAACAAATCCATCTTGGTCACCCTGGACGACCCCTGACAGGGGTGCAGAACAGAGGGGGGCCTTTTTTATTAGGAGATTGTGCTGGAGGATGCCTTTGGAACCTTGTAAGCAAGAAGGCAGGCAGGCCTCTTGCCTATATAGTGCTAGAAAGATCTTTCCTCATACATCGACTGTAAGGAATGGGGCTGTTTTGTCCAGAGGCTGGAGTGCAGCACCCACATGGCTACCAGCCACCCTTGGTGAGCAGCACAGAGGCCCTCATCTCAGAGCCAAGGCATCTCAACCAGATGCTTCTGGGATTCCCAGGTCTCTGAAAATCTCAGTCCCTCAGGTGATGGGCAGTGCGCATTAGTGTGGCACCCCGTGGGTCTGTAAGGACAGCCGGTGATCTTGAGTCCTGGAGAGGGGACAGCCCCTTGAGACCCCACCCAGGACTCTGACTTTACCACCACGGTACCTCCCCAGAGACGAGTCCTAATAGAAACCAAAACCTGGGCAAGTTCTTGGAGAGAGTGAATCTGTGGGTGCCTGGAGAGATGGGGGACAGTCAACTGCCACAGTCTGTGCATCTGGGGTGGGTAGGGTGGGCACTGGTGTTGACAGAGAGCCTGTTCCTCTGGGAGAGGCCAGAGTGGCCTGTGTCTGTAATCTTCAGCTACTTTGGCACATGAGGTTTCTAGTTTTATGTATTTATTTCCTGGCTCCTGGCCTGCATTTCTATTCATAAAAAGGCATATGTGTTAGAGCACTGGGCTTTAGAGATGTGTGTGGCAGGCACTCAAGAAAACGAAATTACAGGCTAGGATTCGGGCACCTGTGCTCCCAGCTGCCCCTGTGACATGAGCAGATGACACTGGGAGACAGTGCTGTGACCATTTAGGGGGCTGGGGCCTGATTTTACAAAAACCTTCTTTTCTTCATCAACCCTCCTAAGGTACTATACTTGGAAGGCATTTTTCTTTGTTCCACATAGGATATGGGGAAAGGAAGTAGGGGCAGGGGTTCTGCTTTTTCTTCTCTGATGCTCCAGCTACTTCCTGGTTCACGTCCAGTGAAACTCTTACCTTCACAGTGGCCTGTTGCTGTGTGGATGGAGCGGGTGGCAGCCCTTTCTGCTTTCCTGACCCCAGACCCCACTCACAGGGCTGAGCAGAGGGGCCTGAAACTTCTTGTCCTGTCCTGTTGGCTGTGAAGTCTGAATCGTGTCTGCGCAAGGAGGCTTTGTAGAAAGCCAAACTTGAAAGTGAGGGTATTTGGCTGAAGAAATACTGAAGCAGCAAAGCGTTTGGGCTGCAGCATGGCTACTTTTAATTGCTTACATGATGCTGTTGAGAGAGAAAAATTGGCTTGTAGCTGGAATTGATTATCAAAAGAGAAGCAAAGGAAAAGATTTAGAAACTCCCAGACTGTCCACATAAACAGTGAAAAAGCTTGGAAGAGGAAACCATTCCCCAAGGCAATTAGCTTGGAGAGAAGGGAGCCCAGGGGCTATTCATCAAGACAATGGAAGAAAAATCCCCCAAGGCATTTCAGAGATATTTGAGATCACCCTTCCCATCACAGTCCCAGAGGCCCAGGTGGGCAGAATGGTTTGGGGGATAGTCTGGAGGCACCTTCCACAGGCTTAGTGCCCACGGTACCTAAGGACTCTGCTTCCTGAACTCCAAGGCAGAGCTTCTCAGCCATTCAAGAAGATACAAGCCACAAGGCTTGGTAGCATCCATGCGTTGTTAATTCTCAAGGCACAGAGAATGCAAGAGCTGTGGAGGCTTGGCGGTCTCCACCCAGATTTCAAAGTTTGTCATCAAAGCCTGTGGACCCAGGAAGAGACTTATCACAGTGTTGGAGCCACCACAGAGAGCACTCAATAGAGAAAAATGGAATTATGAGGTTGGAGCTGCAACAGAGACCCCATCCCAGGGCCATATCTAGTGGGACCATGAGAGTGGGGCTGCCACCAAGACCCCAGAATTGTAGAACTACTAGTGTGCACCACTAGCCTGGGAAAGCTGAAGCATGGGCTGAGTTCAGGAAAGCCATGGGTGTGAGTTTGCCCAAAACCTTGGGATCCCAAACCCCACACCAGTGAGCACAGGTTGCTGGACATGGAATTGAGGGACATTATCCTCCAACGAATGGATTAATAAATTGTGGTATATGTACACCCTGGAATATTATGCAGCCTTAATAATATTAAGTCTCCCTCTTTCACGTTTACATGGATGGAGTTGGAACATATTCTTCTTAGTAAAGTATCTCAAGAATGGAATAAAAAGTATCCAATGTACTCAGCCCTACTATAAAACTAATTTATGGCTTTCATATGAAAGCTATAACCCAGTTATAACCCAAGAATACGGGGAAGGGGGACAGGGAGGGGGGCGGAGGGAGGGTGATTGGTGGGATTACACCTGCTGTGCATCTTACAAGGGTATATGTGAAACTTAATAAATGTAGAATGTAAATGTCATAACACAATAACTAAGAAAATGCCAGGAAGTCTATGTTAACCAGTGTGATGAAAATGTGTCAAACGGTCTATAAAACCAGTGTATGGTGCCCCATGATCGCATTAATGTACACAGCTATGATTTAATAAAAAAAAAAAAAAGAAGAAGAAGAAAGAAAGTTTTGAGAGTCTCTGTTATGGTCTATTATTTCACTTCTAAGAAATACAGTCAATAGTGTCCTTTCTGATTCATCTGTGCAAGTTTCCATTTGCTTGGCTTATTGGTATTGCTGGGGGGGGCTTCATTTGTTTCTGTCTACTCAAGTTTTACATTTCTTGATTTTTGTGGTCTCAAAACTTTCATAATGACTCACATATTTAATGTCTGCACTCTTGGGTTTCATACTTGCTTGGGGGCCTGTTACCCTTTTTCTTTTGGCCTCTTTCTCCCTTTTGGATTGGGAATACCTATCTTATGCCTGTACCACCATTGTCTCTTGGAAGTAGATAACTTGTTTCAATTTCAGAGATGGGACTTTGACTTTGGACTTTTGAGTTGGTGCTAGAATGAGGTAAGACTTGGGTTGTAGGAATGGAATAATGTATGTGTATGAAAAAAGAAAATGAGTTTTGGAGGATCCAGGGAAAGAATTATAGGATTTGAATGTTTGTCCCCTCTAAAATTCATGTTAAGGCTTAATCATCAATGCAACAGTAGGGAGAGGTGGGACCTTTAAGATGTGACTGGATCATGAGGGCTCTGCCCTCATAAATGCATTAATCCATCCATGGACTAATGGGTTCATGAGTTAATGAGTTATCATGGGAGCTAACATGCTTAGCCACCTCATCATGTGCCACCCTATGCCATGTTGGGATTCTGCAGAGTCCCCACCAACAACAAGCCTCTCACCAGGCCTTCCCAACAGTAAGAAATAAATTTCTTTTCTTTCTGAATTACCCAATTTTAGGTATCTTGTTATAAGCAGTAGAATGTGGACTTAGACAACTCCTATGTATACACGCAGACACAGACGCACACACCTTCGTATATACATACAGACACACTCATGCTCAGCTACAGGCAGGTGCACACAGACACACTCATGCATACAAATGTACAGATATGCACATTTACACACGTACAGACACTCAAACTCATATACACACATACACACACACTGTCATGGTCTGTTTGGAGTTGCTATAACTGAATGCCTAAGACTGGGTAGTTTATGAAAAGAGTAAGTTTATTTGGCTCCCGATTCTGGTGGCAGGAAAGTTCAAGATGGGCATCTGCCCCTGGGGAGGACCTCAGGCTGCTTCCACTATGGGTGAAGATGAAGGGGAGCTGTGTGTGCAGAGATCATGAGGCAAGAGAGAAAGTGGGCTGGGGAGGGAGGTGCCAGGCTGTTTTTAAAAACCAGCTGTCGTGGGAGCTAACAGAGTGAGAACCCTCCCACCTCCAAGGAAGGACATTAATCTATTCATGAGGGACCCACTCTATGACCCAACACCTCCTACTAAGCCCCACCTCCAACACTGCAGATCAAATTTCAACCTGAGATTTGGAGGGGCCAAACATCCAAACCACGGCATACAAACACAAGTATAGGCACACACACTTATACTCAATCACGTACACACATGTACAAGCACACATGTAGGACACACTCATGCTCACTCACACACACACACATCTACAGACACACACACCCCATACCACCAACAGAGCCTGGCCAATAGAGGGTGCTGGCCTTGCCAAGAGAGACTTTTGTTCCTCAGAGGCACCAAGGGGCATAGCTGAGAACAGGTCTTGGAGTGGCAGGGTCCCCAGGCGGACATTTCCCAGTTAAAGGCCCAGCAATGGGCAACTGCTAGTTGTGCTTATTGGCATCAGGCCCACTGTTGTGGGCACAAGGTATGCTGTGGCACATTCTCTAGCCAGGCATATCCCTCTGCATAGAGGCCTCTTGTCCTCCCTTAGCCCCCTGTAGCTCAGGTCAGAGGGGGTCCTTCACTTCAGCCAGCAACCCTGGAACCTCACTCTCCTGGCCATAGGACAAGGCATGAGTTGGTGGTCATGGGGATTTGAAGGACCCTGCAGCCCACAGAAGAGAATAGGAAATATCAATTCCAGGGCATTCATTGTCCAGGCCCAGTGAGAGAAGGACCCTGCAGCCCACAGAAGAAAATAGGAAATATCAATTCCAGGGCATCCATTGTCCAGGCCCACTGCCAGGGCTGTCCCCTCTTGAGACACCAGTCTCAGGGCCCAGCCTCAGTGGTGGAGTACAGCGCAGGGAAGGGGACCAGCCCTGACTCCTGCTGTCTCCAGGTTGCAGCTCAAGGCAAATTCTGTTATGAAGGAAAGCACCCAGGTCTGGCTTGCTCTGTTCTCTCCCCCTAATACTGGGCCCTGGAGCCAGGAGAATGAGGCACCAGAAAGATCCAGCCTCAGTCAGGTCCTCTCCTATGGCCAGAGGTGCTGGATGAGTTACCAGAAGAGGCAAGAGAAAAAGAAGTAGCTAGTGCCTTGGCCATGCTTGTCCTTGGATGCCAGCTACCAGTGGTGCTGTGAATCCTCCCTCCTCTGCCACAGCCAGTAAACACATGTACGCAAACATGCCCCCATCCTGCTCCCGAAGCTTCCCCATCACTCCGTATCTGGCCCCTTCTATGCAGAGCAGACTGTACCCTGTCTCCCTGTGCTCCAGGCCTTCCTGTCCATTTTCCCAAATACATAAGATGCTCTGCTAAATAAAAAGACTTTGGTCTCCCAATTTAGCTATAAAAAAAGAAAAACAATGCTTATAATTGAATGGTTTTTCTTATTGTTTGGCTTTGTTTTTGTTTCCTTAACATTATCCAAATCAAAGTCTCAGGCAAGACTCCCCCTATTCTTGATCAGAGAATCCCAGGGTGATTTTTAAAATGTTAAACATGGAAAAAAAGTAGAGGCTACTGGTATTCCCTTGAAGTTGAGAATGAAAGAAAACTCACAGGGTAACAGAATAAAAGTTACCTGGGGTGGGGCCACTGGTCAGTTGAGTTTAAATAAAGTGAGTCTGTCTTAAGTGTTAAAAAGTCAAACTGATAGCCCCAGCTTGTTAGGAGGCTGAGGCAAGAGGATCTCTTGAGCCCAAGAGTTCCAGGTTGCTGTGAGCTATAATGATGCCATAGCACTCTACCCAGGGCAACAAAGTGAGACTCTGTCTCAAAAAAAAAAAAAAAAATCAAATCACAAGTCTTGGTTTACCTGGTTTGGTCTCCAAGAATCTTACTGCTGAATTGTCTGGGGAAAATATATCTATTTGTTGGAACCTTTCCTATCATAGATTATAGGTGATCTTTTAAATTAAGAGGGGACACTACTAGCTCCAGAACCATCCTTTCCCCCCACTTTTCAGTCACTCTCAGGCTCCACCAGGGGATGAGCACCAGGCCCCATCTTCCTACCTTAGGACTGGGCTGATGTGCGCATTAGAAAGCCTTCTAGAGGAGGGACATCCACCTGGGATCAAAAGACTTAACAGGTGTTGGCCAGGTCTAATAGCTGCATAGTTGCACCCATGAGCCAGACTCAGACTCATGGGTCCTTTGGACATAAGATCATTGTTCATAAATGAAGCACTGGCTGAAGGCACCTGTAACCTTAGGCCTGTATAGGAGCCAAGGAAGGAGCAAGGCCCAAACGTGTGCACGTTTGGGCCTGGGAGAGGCAGGTGCTGGTGCAGGGGAGCTTCCTCTTCCATCCTCACATCGCTGCCATGCCAGTGGCCCTCATCAGGGCAGACACCCAGCCTGCCCCTCCCATCTCTGCAGAGCTTCCACCCAGCTTCCTGCAGTTGGGAAACTTAATGAGGTAGTCATTATTAAATGGCTGCTTCATTTTTAATGAGCTAAAATCAAGCCATGAGACTCATTACCTGCTGCGAGACAAAGACCAGCAAAGAGGTACATGCACATGTATGTGCACACACACAATTATTACATGTGTGGAAGGAAGTTCATGCCAACGAAGGAAGTTAAAAACACTTGGAGAGAACACCAGTCACTGCATACTGTTTCCATCACCCAATGGGCAGAGCCTGTGGTGGGTGCCCCATTGCTAGGTCTGTGGTTGAATTTTATCCCAAAATTATCATGGAGGGCCATTTGTTGCTGGCCATGGAGATTCATTGTAGACTCTACAGATCACAAAAGAGAATAAAACCACATCAGGAGTACAATGTGGAAAAACCTACCCAGCTGGAAAGGGGAAGAGGGCCTCGGTAGAACTGAGAAAGTCTCCTTAAGAAAAAAAAAAACTTAACCCACTTTACTTTTTCTCCAAACTGACAAATTTGACTTGTCAGATGCAAGTTCAACTTGTGGACAATGCACTCAAGACTGATAGTCGCCATGGTGACTACTGTGTCATGTGATCACACAGAAGCTGTAGAGACTGGGAGCACAGCTTCCCAGACTGCTTTTCTTCTGGTAAATTCTGCAATGTCAGCTTAATTAGCAGTGGTAGAATCTGGACCTTGGTCTAAGGAATTGGCAGACATCTTTAAAAAAGAACAAAGATCTTTTAGCACCTTCCCTTCCTCTTCAGTGGCCTGTGCATGCCAGAACCAGGGGGCTCTGATGTGGCATCTCCCTTGCCCTCCCTCCCGATTGGCCACGCTCCAAGCAGCACTTTTAAAGTGTTTCTTTGTAGAGTCTTGTCTGGAGAAAAACTCAAATTCTCTTGAATTTTAAAATATCAGAAACTGGTGAGAAAAAGGAGTCAGGAATACATTTCAGAACTATCCCCATTCTTTTTTAAATTAGTATTGTAAACGTCAACTTCTTCCATTTTCAGCTATGTCTCCCTGCAAAATACAATGTATTTAAAGCTTTCCATCCATGAAAACATTTTGTTCTTATGCTAGAAAATGCCATCCCCTTTCAAGCCATATTTCTGCTTGCAGGGTTGGATGTAGGTCTGGTGACTTGATGAGAATATTGTGATCACAGATTCAGTGGATGAGACACCCCTGGCCTACTCCAGATGTTGGTGACTCGCCAAGCCAGGAGGCAGCAGGGCTGATTGCCCAAGTGTGCCCTGACCAGTGGGGCTTGGTGGCCACTGTCCCCACACGTGGCTGCCTTTCACAGGGAGGGAGTTGCCCTCTCCACTGCCAGGCATCAGCCTCTGGAAATCTGTGCCTGGGCGGCTCAGGTGGCTTAAGCGCAGCTTGTTTAAGTTGCAAGCACTTTGCTTTGTCTGTGCAGGACAATTGCCCTATTGTCTTCAGGCTAATGAGGTTTTGGTCAAAACAAACTGATTTCAAACATCTCTTGGGCCTCTTTGCCCTTTACCTGGAACAGCAGTCCCTTTAGAACTGCTTCCTGAGTCCATTCTGCCGAGTTAGTGGTGGGTGTGCCTTATAATTAATGCTGGCCATTACTGCCTGGAGCGACCCCAGTTCCCACCCAAACTTTGTGAGTGTGTGTGAGCTGTGGAAATGAACAAAAAGCAGCCAAATGAGAACAAGCAAAGGCTATGTATTTGGAGCTTGCCCCAACCAGGAGGTTGGCCCCATTCATTGTAGCGGAGACACATAGGCAGGCAGGGGAGTGGGAGAGCCTCACAGTGGAAAGAAGGGAAGTTGGGCTGAGACTAGAGATGGGGCCTCTTGTATAATTAGTTAGGGGTTCATGTTTGACTTTCTCTGGTTGGTCCTAAGTTGGAAGGGGACAAAAATAGAAAATCAGTCACTAATCAAATCCTAGAAATTTTGGGCTGCTTGCCACGAGGGCTTTTGTTTGGCTTCCTAGACGTATGGCTGCAGATCTGGTGTCAGAGTTTTTTCTTTCTTTATGTTCTGGACATCATTTGTGTGTTCACGCTGTCAGAGTGTATACAAGGCCATCTTCTCCCAGAACCCGACTGCAATTAATAAGAGGTTGAACAGTGTGGGGAAAGGAAGTCATCGTGCACAAATGGGCACAGGTGGAATTCAATATGCCTTTATGGGAACAGGATTTTAGTGGTTCTGCGTCAGCTGCTCCCCCGGCTCAGTTGAAGTCTCCCTCCCTAAAGGCTCCCACACCTTTCTTGGACACTGCTGGGAATTCAGGAAAGGGTGTCAGAGACCAACATTGGGCACTGTGAGTGAAAACTGAACAAGGTAAATTGGCCTCCTGGTGTACCCATGTGCAGGGGCTCTGCCCTCCCTGATTCCCCTGCCCAGGGAAGCCATCTCTCCACCAGTCCTACTGTAGGGTCTTGTCTCCTTATTTACTGCTTTTTATCAAGGGGAAGTTTACTAAAAAGGCAGTCAAAGTCCATTTGTATTTAACAGAAAGACAAAGTCCAAATAGAAGAACTGAGTCTCTAGAAGTGGGACGTCAGACACCTTGTAGCAGGTGGTGGTTCTGCACCACTGGAGTCCATGTGGCAGCCAATTCCATCCACACATCAGCCTGGCAACAGCATTTCCAGACATACTCACTGTTTAAAGGAGGAGTTCTGCCCCTGGGAACATTTCTTTAAGTAGAAAATGATTCTAGATCTTTGCAGAGGTCACAGACCGAGGCTTTGGGGGCTACACAGTCTGGAGATGTGCTTTGTTTGGCACACACTTACTTCAAGTTTTTAAATGACCTGCCAAGATTTAAAAATCAAGAGCTGATTTTTAACATTAAGAAGAAAATCTGTATTTTCAGCTTCTCTTGGAAAATGGGATGATCTGGAAACACTTGGCCATCTTCCCACCTGCAGATGCTCAGAAGAAGAACGGCTGCCCTGCTGAGAAGAACCACCTGTTCTCTTCCTTGACACAATCCTTGTCTGGACTGTAGTTTCCTCCTGTACGTCACCATCAAGGACTGATTGCTGTGTCTTGCCAGATCTGTGTGTGGAAATTCTCATCCCTGAGGTAATGGTGTTAAGAGGGGAGGCCTTTGGGTGGTGATTAGGTCACAAGGGTGGAGCCTCCCATGAATGGGATTAGTGCCCTTATAATAAGACTCTCTTGCTCTCTTTCTATCTTGTGAGGGAAGGAGAATTCACAGTGTGAAGACTAAAAGGGGGCCCTCATTAGAACCCAACTGTGTTGGCTTCTAATTTTAGACTTTTGGCCTCCAGAACTGCAAGAAATGTTTCTCTGTTGTTTACAAGCCACCCAGTCTATGGTAGTCTGTTATAGCACCCTGAACTAAGCCAGTCGCCTGCATGGCCTAGTGGGCATTTGACCCAGAACAGCTCATTGATATCTCGGGGAAAAAAAAAACATTATCTCTTTTCATAGAAGTTGTTGTTCCTGGTGGGTTCATGGGCATAGAAAGCTGAGTGGTGGGTAGAGAGCACCCTCATGTCCTTGCCCTGGTCTTCTGTAGGCTGAGAAGGGTAGGAGTGTTTCCTGGCACCCCTCTTTCCTGTGCCCTTTCCTCTTCCCATGAGAAATGCCTCCTCTTCTCTCAGAAACGAGGGGAACTTCTGAAGAAGGAAGGGGTGACTGTCCACTACTGTTTGTACAGTTCAGAGTGGCTGTCTGAGAGTGTGGATATGCTACTTGCTACTACTACATGCCAGGGTTAATCCCTATTAATGGTGGGCAGTTAGAGCACCAGTCTCAGAGTCAGGTTTGGGACTTCGTTTCCTCATCTGATTCCTTGCTCCCAAGTTAATAAGGCTCTGCTGGGCATGTATAAGATGTGACTCTTAGGGAATATTGTTGGCTGTTAATTGTATCCATCAGGATATGCTGCTTATACTGCAGTAATAAACCCCAAACCCAGTGTGTGCACCCAGTTCACATTTATCTCCTGTGCATGCTACATGTCTGTCTTGGATCAGCAAGGTCCTATTCTCTGCTACTTTTGCTCAGGGATGCCAGGTGAAAGAACCCTCCCATCTGGTGTGTCTCCCCACACCAGAGTGTCATCAGTCTCTGTGGTGGAAGAAGGGGATATAGTGTATCAAGCCCTGAGCTTGAAGGCTTCTCCCCAGAAGAGGCACCATTACCTCAACTCACATTTCATTGGCCAAAATAGGTCACTGACCAAGTCTAACTGCAAGTAATATGGCCCTAAGCCTATCAATCTAAGTGCCATTGTCTTTCTTTGTTTGGGCTGCTATGACAAAATGCCATAGAGTGGGTGGGTTACAAGGAACAGAAAGGTATTCCTCACAGTTCTGCAGGCTGGAAAGTCCAAGATAAAGCACTGGCATATTTGGTATCTGGTGAGGGACTGTTTCCTGTTTTGTAGATGGCACATTCTCACTATGTCCTCACGTGGTGAAAGGGGCAGAGAAGCTCTCTGAGGCCTCTTTTACAAGATTCCATTCATGGTGTTCTCATGATCCATTGCCCTCCCAGAGGTCCACCTCCTAGCACTGTCACATTGGGGCTGAGATTTCTACATGTGAACTCTGGGGGGGCCACGGCATTTAGAACACAGCACCACCACTGTCCCCTCCCAGCACAGCTGGCTCCCCAGTTAGGACACTCTGTTCCATGGCTCACTTCCAAGGAGACCGTGTAGAGAGGTTTTCTCCAAAAGATAGAAGAATACGCCCTTCCTCAAGTTTTAGTTCCTCAAGTTCACCTAACAGCAAAGTAATAATGACGCATTCTCAATGAAAATACCCAAAAGAGCAAATGCTTCCTTCACTTCAGCATGTAAAGTCATCTTGCCAAGCCTTCTCCTGGAGTTTTAAGTCAGAAGAGCATCTAGACCTATTCGGTGTGCTATTTGACTCTAACCCACAGCAGGTGCTGTGTTAAGTGGAGGAGCAGAAGTCTCTTCACCTCAGTGTTCCCATGAAATTTAGAATTCCCACATTGACTTAGGATTGGCACAGGGAATGCTGTTGATATTTTTTCTGAGGTCTCACAAGAGCCTGCTGCTTCTCATTGCAGTGCAAAGACCTCTGTGGGGGATGACATATAGGTTCTTGGGATGAGCTAGAGGACTGTGGGGAGGTCTGAATCCACCCAGAATCCTTCAGCCTATCCCCAAGAGGGTGCAGAATGTGGTTCCTCCACTGCCATGTAACCCCCCAAAGTGTCACTAATATCAAAGGTCACTCTGGTATCCAACCCTCGAATGCAACACAGCGTCTTGTGGAGGCCACAATAAAGGTGGCTGGGAGAAGCCAGCTAAGGAGGCTGTGCTGTTACAAATAGAATAAAAAAACCCTTACCCCACTGCACTGTGCCTGGTGGCCACTGGACAGCATCTGATACAAAGAAAGGAGAGAATAATTTTGAAAATGATTTCAGAAATGCTCTCAAAGATGGCAAATATACCACGGACTGATGTTGAGGATTTATTCTGTCCTGCCGTCAGCCCTGGATATAGATTGAACCTCCACAATAGTCCCACTGGGTAGCTGCTATTATTATTTCTGCTTCACAGATAATGATTGTGTTAGCTCAGAATGGCTCTGAATCTTACAACATAGCCTCGAGAATTGTATTGGCTCTGAAACAGCTCCACGTTGGGCATTATTGGGTGAGACAAAGGCATCATCATCATCACAGGCATCAATGTCCCGACAAGTTGCCACCCTTCCCAGTCCTAGTCACCTCCTTCTTGTGGGAGGAGTGAGCATCCTCACTGTCCCCTACTCTGTGCCAGCCCCTGCCTTGAGGGCTGGACAGGACTTAGCAGAGATGGAGGGCTCTGCTCCTCCCATCTCTTCGCATGTAGTAATTTAAAGAGTGTAGAAACGACACAGAGCTGGTGATGGCAGAGCCAAGACTCAACCAAACAGCCCAGCTGTGAGCCACTAAACCTTGCTGCTTCCTATTATAATATGATTATATTATAACCCAAGTTGAATGACCACCCACTGCTTTCTTTATTGGATTCTTCCCATAAAGTGGCCATGCTGGTAGCACAATTCCCTAAAGAAATAGAAAATGACTATTCTAAAATAAATCTGAGGACACACCCAGCCACAAAGTGGGAGGCATTTTATACAAATGCAACCAGGAACTTAGGGTCTGGCAGTTAGACCCATAGCAACAGCTTGATTTTGCTCAGGGCTAAAATTCAGGACTCAGCCAGCCAGGACGTCAGAGGTGCTACAGACTTGGCCTCCTCTGGGCCATTCTGACCACCCTTGGTGTTGAGTTTTTCTCAAAGAGAAGTTGAGATCAGCTACCTAGGGTGGGGAGGCCAGCGGGGGGAGGAAGAAAGAGGCGCCTGGCAAAAGGGCCAAGAAAGGGAAGGGAAGATGGGCAGGGTCATTTGCACAATACCACACTTGGGAGAAGCTGTGGCCCTGCCTCACCTTATTGGCCCTGAGTCCTAGAGAAAACACTCAACTCCCATTCTTCGCGTACTGTCTCTAATGGCGAAAAGCATGCACAGTTCTAGAAATACAGTCACCAAAAAGCTAGGAGGATAACATACTTTATTTAAGTACTTAAAAGTACCCCTTGATGCTTGAGTTACCTGGAAGCTGGCCTCAGGGAAACACCTTGTTGACTTACTCTCAAGGGTAAATAAGACTCGGTCACACTGGTCACATGCAGGGACAGGGTGTGGAGAAAGGTTATTTTAACATCCTATTCACAGTCTCTGGGAGTAGAGCATCTTGGGGAATATTTGTAACTTGAGTTTCTTCACTAAGTGTAATCGGTGTGGCTGTAGCCTGCCAGGCCGGAGTTATTAACCCTCCCTTACAGACGAGGCAACCAGAAAGATGAATCCTCAGCCTGGCGGAGTGGAATTCACCATCCGTGTGGCAGCCATAGCTCTGGGTACAATGTCTTTGATCTGTGTCAGTTGAGGGGGTGGGGGGATGCAAATGCAAGAGGAGAAACTGAGGCCATGCAGGGGAAGGGCAGGGCTGGTTCAGGAGGGCAGGCAAGTTCAGGGCACAGGACAGAAGCTCTTGCTGGCCTGGCTTAGCCAAAGAAATGGGCACCACCATCTGAGAGGACTTCCGGAAGCTCCCATGGCACAGCCAGCACAGAGCCTGCCCGTCTGTGTGGTAGCACTCCCCTGTCATCAGCTCTTTCTTACTCTGGGTCCCTCCTGGTACTGGAAACCCTGAGTGAACCCAGTGGCCCCACGGGATTCTAGGAAATACTCCTTTCCTGTTTCCTGAACTGGTTTTCAAAATCACCTCAGAGGTGGCTTTAAAAATGACGCCCCACGCAATTAGGTCTGCCCTCCACAAACGCCATGACAAATGGTTCCAACAGCCACGCAGGAGCAATTTGGGCAATTTTGGTAGCCAGCATTTCAGGGCAGGTTTTCTGAGGTAATTCAGTCTGTCTGGAGAGAGGGACTCCGTGAGGGCCAGCCAGCCCACCTTCCCACCCTGGGCAGGAGCATTTCTGACCCGAGGGTGCTCTGTCAGCCCTGGGTGTTGGAACCGAGGGCCCCAAATGCTAATTCTGAGGGAAAATGTTCCTGAGACTCAATTTGGGAAAACCGTTAAACCCTAAGAGACATTTTGTAGCAGTGATCTGAATATTGGGCTTCATCTTATGAAATATATAAAACTTAAAAAGAACTCATAAAAGCCCAATTTTAATGCCTCAACTTCTGTTTTACAAAGTAAAACTGGTAGACACAGTCACTCTTCTACTCCATGAAGAGGATTATGAAGCCCCAGAGGCCGTGAGGACCCGTCCTGCTCACAGCTGGCAACGGAGCTGCCGAGGCCCAGGTGGGAGTGGGGCCTGGCTCCCCAGTGGGAAGGCTCACCAATGATTGGTCCCGCATCTTTACTTTGGCAGAGTTTTTCCTGTTAGCTTGTGTGATTTTCAAACGTGGGGATGTGGATGGGATCTTCTTCATTTTGCAAATGAGAACATTAAAGCCCAGAGGGGCAAAGGACCTCCCCAGGTACCAGCAAGAAAGAGGCGGAACCAGGAGCCCCCTGACTCTTGTCTTCCAATTCCACCTACAGTTCCCCACTGTGCCACACGTGCCTTCAGGGAACAGTGTGCGGTGAGGGAATGTTTACAGGAGGAAAAAATGTAATGCCCTAATGTAATTTCTACAGGGGCTGGTCTTGCCCTTCAAGGCTGAAGTGATTTGCTTTCCTTTAGTCCTCGAGGAAGTGGCTGTTTTTCTCCCACTCTCATGACAGGATAGGTGCAGCCGCATGCCCATGTGTCTGACCCAGCTTCACAGATCTGTCCTGAGCGCTTCATCATCAGTGAGTGGATTTTCCATTGTATTTATTTCCCTCGGGCAACAGGGGCTCTTGTTCTTTGTGGCAAGACGGGTTTAAAAAATCCTCAGGGGGAGAGGGAGGGCTGGCCAGAAAAGGCATCAAGAGTTGGAGAAGGGCACATGGTGGATCGTCTGCAAGTTAGTCCCCCCTAACCAAGTGATCAGGGTGCAGCACCCGTCCCCTCCCTGATAACCCAGTGCTTGTGTGTGTGGAACTGGACCCGGCAGCTATGTAAGGGTAACACACTGTGAATCTGTGCAGGATTTCAAAAGAGTGGCCAGGCAGAGAGGCATGGTGAACTCCTGCATTCTAAAAGCCATGTTTTAAAAGTCAGAGGAGGCCAGGCTTGATTTCTGCACTGTGTTTGCTCCGCAGAAAGGGATTACTTTCTACCTTTTCAGCTGGCAGACATTTCCCTTGGAGGAGCGTGGCCCACGAAAGGTCACACAGACCAGTCACTCTCAGGGATGCCAGCAGAGCAGGGGAGACACATGCGCCCCAGTTTTCCAGAGAGCAAACTGAGTGAGCCATAGGAGGGTCCTTCTGATGTTAATCTTGGCGGAATTCTCAAATGAGTTAGCAAATAATGACTGGAGATAAAGTAAAACTTTGTTCACAGAGCAACCTCTGGACTGACTCTGATTACCCTCCATTCCCCACTTGGGCAGGGAGGGGAGCCCAGAAAGCCAGCAGCAAACAGTAAACTTTTCCAAGAATTAGGGAAGAAGAAGTTCCTGACACCCTGCAGCAAAAACAACCTCAAAATTCCCCTGGAGGGAGGAGACCCACGGGAGCCGAGAGAGTGGAGGTGGCCTTTCACATCATAGAGGGAGAACTCACTAAAAATATGCTGGGGCATTGTCTAGCCATCGGGAAAGACTAGAGGACTAAAAGAAAATACAAGAGAACATGTTTATGACCTTGGAATAGGAGGAAAGGCCTTGAGCAAGACACAAATCACAAAGGCAAGGGGAGGAAGAGTGATGCCTGCCTTCTCCAAAACGTGAAACTTCTGATTCAAAATCAGAAACCACTATAAGCTGAGATCAAAGACAAGCAACAGAGTAGAAGACATTCGTATGTGTGTGTATGTGTGCGTATGTACATACACATATCAATGTCTATGTGCACACATAAATTCTGAAGTGTTCTCCAGGTTCGATGAAGGACTCCTATCAATCAGTAAGAAAAAAGACCTAGATCAACAACCTAATAGAAAACTAGATAAAGAAGATGACCAGTCAGTTCATAGAAAAGAAAATGTAAATGAGAAGTGGGAGGGCCCTGAGCAGTTCTTGCTTTATCTGACTTGTGAACATCTCCTACTATTTTTATAAATAAAAATAAAATTACCCGAAGATTAAACCCAAGCCATGTGGTGTAATAACTAATAATTTGCCAACACATAGAAAGGGACCTCTTAGCCTGTACAATATGAGCCCTTTTGTGGGAAGCTATTCAAGAAGAGAGGAAGGCCAGAGGGGACAGAGAGCTTGGGGACAGCCTAGGGGCTTTAGGAAGGTGGGCCTGGTAGCTCTGGGTGGCCAGGCCTGGACTCGGCTGTGCCCCAAGGGCTGGGTGCTCAGCACAGTGCAGTCAGATGAAGACGAATGAGTCATGGAAGGGACTCTTCACTTGAGTCAAGGTGCATACAGGCCCCTTCTCCACCCCGGTGCTTTGGAATGATGGACTGGAGTCCAAATTTAAGGCCCTTCTGAACACCTTTCTGCAATCTATGCTTCATTTATACATAGGGTGCCCACAAAGTTGTGTGCAATTTAAAACAGTGTGCACAAACTTTATGGCCATCCTGTATATGAAGCCTTAAAAGGGCCAAAGAGTATTTTATTCCTTCTTCCATTGCACAATTTTTAAGACACATTTGAATTATCCATGTTGAAATTGTATTTAGAAAGAGGCTAAAATGAGCTGAGTGATGCATTTTCAGACTGAAACCATAACCTCAGCCACAATCTTCATCTCACCTTCTTTCTGTCTCTGGTTTTCCCCTTTAAAAAAAAAAATTCACCCATGTATTTATTCTTTAACAAAGAGTCGTGTACACCTTCCAAGCACCAAGTGCTGCCCTGATTTCCAGGAGACAAAGGTGACCCTGACCTCAGGGTGTAGCAGAGGGGCAAGTCCCTGCCGGAGACTGCGAAGGACGCTGGAGAGATGACATGGGTGGGTGCTGAGTCTTCCTGGAGGGTGCTCTGAGCTTCCCTAGCAGTCTGCAGCCACTGTTAGAGACCACATCATGCAGGCCCGTGGCCCCAGATTTACACCAGCCAAAAGCTGATCCTTCCAAACCAGGTTACCTTCCTACACAAGCTTCAGGCCTTCTTCACTGAGCCCCTGCTATGTGCTGGGACGGTGCTCAGAAGTATCACAGATGTTATTTCATTTAGATCAGACGTGCCTCCCAGAACAGCGTGCTGTTCATTACCGAAAATCAAAATAACCAGTGCACTTCATAGCAAACACACGAAGCCTCACCCTCTGGGCTTCCGAGGAGCTGCAGGCAGACAGCCAGATTCAGCGACTGAGTAGGGATCTTTTTTCTCTTTCAAAATGAACAGATACAGAATTTACTCCACTTCTCAGAAGAGTGTGCGCCTCCACCCCTACCCCTGTGACAAGTGTTATTCTTTTCAAAAAATTCTATAGAACATGTTAAATGTTCTGCTTATATTATGGGTTAAATCGTATCAGGGCAGCAGGCCCTGGTGTAAGGAGAGTCAGTCAGCGCACTCTCAGCCTCGTCTGCCTCCTGCCACGTGCCACTGCTGCCTTGCCAGGCTCTGTTTTATAGCAAAGCATGATATGATGAGCCCTTAGAAAGGAGCCCATGTGGTACAGGAGACCAGGGGAGAATAGTCCTAGAAATATCCCAATCTGGGAAGCAGAGATGTGCAAGCAAGGAATAGCGTGTGCTGACAAGTGGCGATGTCCTTCCAGTAGGGCAGCGACTTTTTTCATTGGTCTCAGCAGCGACTAGGAATAAGCTCATCTCTCACCCATGAAAATAAAAATAAGAATCACATTCAAAATCTAACTTGGGCCTCCCCAAATAGCTAAACTGTAGAAATTGTGGATCTTAGTGTCTCCTTCCTTTCTTCACGTATAGGCAGTTGGGTTCCTGGGCACTGTCTTATCAATAAGGCCCAGTGCCTGTAGACGGGTGCTTCACCTGTTCTCTGGAGCATCAAGAACTGGGATGGATCAGGAACAGAGCAGAGGTTTGATTGATCCTCTCATCCAAACTTCTGCCCCTCAACTGCCTGCGGTAGAGGGAGTCAATTTAGTCCCCCTTACTTCTCCTGGGGTCCCTCTAGCCTCTGAATTCACATCCCGCCCCTCCCCAGAGTTCTCGGAACTGCCTGCACACTCTGGGCTCCCTCCTTGGCGTCTGTAGCACCTTCTTAAGAATCCAGAGCTTTCCCTCGTGGAAGTAGCACTGACATCATTATCAACCCATCATCTTCCCCATCCACCAGAAGTTTCTGGAACCTGTCCCTGTTGCCCTCTAATGCATTCTCTGCCCCACAGGGCCACCTCATAAATGTATGCTACTTAACACTGAAGTGTGCCAAGTAGGGGGCCCGAAGGATGAGTGGTGGTGGTGGTAGGCTGGAAGAGGGGGGTGCAAGGGGAAATGTCCCAAGAGAGTGGGAGGCCAAGAAAGGTTCCTGGGAGGAGCCAGGAGGTCTGGCAAAAGCAGAGCTTTAGAGGAGCAGACGGCTGAGGTTCTGAGCAGGGGGAGATGAACAGCCTCACTGGGGTGTGGGGTGGAGAGAATTATACTTAGAGCAGCTGGTGGGTGCAGGCCCAAGCTGGAGAAAGTCAGGGTTTGGACTTCCCCAGAGGGCACTGGGTGCCACTGAGCAGGAACCCCTTTCATTGTAATTCATGATGATTTTGTCTTCCCTCTTTGTGAATAAAAATGGCACAATCACTCCTCTACAAAAAGCTGCATCGTGTATGGTTTTAAAGCACATATACTACCCTCGTTTTCCTGGCCTTGATTGTCCTCTGGCCTTCCAGTGAAAGCTTAGCTTCCCAAGCCCACCAATATTTATTTTAGACGGTGGGGTGGCTTCTCTTGGCAAATGGGCTGCTCAGTCCTGTTACAGCTAAAGCTGGGAGTGAGGCTGGGAGCGTCGCATGCCTCAGGGATGTCTGTGTTGTATGCATTTGACCTGGCAGAGATCACGATCTTAAGGTGTGAGGGGCCCCTGTGTTCAGGAGGGCAGGGCTGGTACTGAGGTCTGGGGGCTCCGGGGCTCCAGGGCTCCGCACTGCGGCGACAGTTGCTGCTTCCCACTCTGTTGGATGCCCACGTACCACTGTGGTATTTACCTAACACTTTGGAACTGACAATGCTAACTCGTTAAATTTTTTATTTCAAACACAGCTTGAATTCTATCCCATTTTCAAGTTACCCAGAGGGATAAATTCCCTAGTCCTAAATCCGGATGGTCAGAACTGAGAAATCACCATGCCTGAACACAGGCACTTTTATTTTGTAACTACAGTCTCTGCTCCTTACTGTCTGGTTTTCTGTTTGGGAGTCTCCTGGGGTGATGGTGCCTCCAGATAAAAGTTGTAATGAGAGAGGAGGGGCCGCGAAAGGGTCTGGTGACAAGGCGGGGCGGGAGGTAAACAGAGAGCTTCTCCAATCAAACGTCTGGAAGGCGGCAGGCACGCAGTGGGTCTGCAGAGTGACTCAGGGCTCTGGTGAATGCGGTCTATTCATGGGCCTGGCTTTTGTTTAAGTCTGTGCCTGCATTTTGAAGAGCAGAGAACTGGCTGGACTGGTCTGGCAACTCAGGAGGGCAAACACTTCCCCCCAGGCCAGTACTCAGGTGGATGAAGTCATCAATATTTTCTGGGCAGTCCTAATCTGTGATTAACTTTTATCTCTGCTGTGAAATAACAGCCTCCTTTTCAGCTTGCTAACAATAAGTAAGCCTGGCTGTTGGCTGGGGGTGACTTCATGCTGGGCTCCCAGAAAGATGGACGGGAGAAGCCTCTGGGCCTCCTGCCCCTGGGAAGGGCCTGGAGTGCAGGAAGCGTGTGTGTGTCTTTAGGGCAGTCCTCCCAGCCCTGGCCCTTGTTATTCCAGAGCTCCAGACTTCTTCTGTACTCTCTCCTAGTTTAAGTCCTCACCAATGACCAGAAGTCTGGATAGAACCATTTAGTATTTTCCTAGTCCCTCCTCCTCCAATCTGTGTTGAGTCTCATGGGGAATACAGCTGCTCCTCCCTCAGAGGGGGTTGACCTGCCTTTCTACACACACACACTTTTAAAGGATCCTCTGAATTTCTTAGCCCACAGCAGGTCTCAGAGCCCTCAAACCAGAGTTAACTTTCTGAAAGACACATTTGTTCCCAGACTAAGTCCCTGCTATGGGAACACTTGCCTTTGGCAGTCTGGCTGAGAACCTCAGGGTCTCAAATGCTAGACAGTGGGACCCTAATAGGTGAACCAAGCAGGGAAGCCCAGGGCTCCTTGGGTCTCTATTTTGTTTACTCAATTTTGATGGAGACAAGCACACCAGAAAGTTTACTTTCCTCTTAACTCTAGCAGCAGAATAACACCCTAGGGACACACATGGGGGAGGGAGCAGGGAGTGGTAGGGACCTCAACCAGGACTGGGCAGGCCAGCAGGTATTAAGGAAACACTCTCTGGGTCCTGCAAGGACAGGCTGGCACCCGAAAGTGAGCCCCTCCTTAAATGTTGCTCCTTGGGCCTCATTTACCCTGCCCCCATTCTAATCTGGTGCTGATGAGGATAGAGACCAAATGGAGTCTGGACCCATCCAAAGGGTCTGCTCAACTTCAGCTGACTGTTGTCAAAAGACAACACTGTGGGCTCACAGTTGCCAGGTTTCATCAAACATTCCGTGGTGCTTTGAGCATAGTTCTTATCAAATGACTGTGGAGTTGTCTCTGTAGGTAACATCTCAGGGCCAGGGACCTCCACTTATGCCACTGTGTGAGCCCAGAAGCAGGTGCAGGAGAGGTGGGTGCCCAGTAATGTCAAGTGACAAAAAAATGGACTTTGGAAATAGAATCATGGAGTCAGCATGGGTCTTGAGTTAGCCTTACTCTTTTTTTTTTTTGAGATAGAGCCTCAAACTGTTACCCTAGGTAGAGTGCTATGGCATCACAGCTCACAGCAACCTCCAACTCCTGGGCTCAAGTGATTCTCCTGCCTCTGCCTCCCAAGTAGCTGGGACCACAGGTGCCCGGCTATTTTTTGGTTGCAGCTGTCGTTGTTGTTTGGCAGGCCTGGGCTGGATTTGAACCCACCAGCTCAGGTGTATGTGGCTGGTGCCCTAGCCACTTGAGCCATAGGCACCAAGCCAGCCTTATTCTTTATTCAAGAATAAAGGAGCCACTCTCAGCTGAGGGAAGAGACAGGGCCTCCATTGGGATGCCCAGCACAGTCCCCTGGGGACTGCAGGCCCCACATGGACTCTTCCCTGGAGCTTCACTCTGTGATTCATTAGGTAACAGGGTGACAGAAAGTCAGGAAAGAAGAAAAAGAGAATTTAAATATATCTTAAGAACACACAAAAGGAAAATAATAGTACATGAAAATATATCAGTAACTGCAGCAAATGTAAATAGGCTGAAACTCATTTACTCCAGGACAGAAATTATCAGATTAGATTTCTAAAAACACTAGCTCTATCTTGCATCCAAGATACCATCTAAGGCAAAACCACACAGAAAGGCTAAAAACAAAAACATGGAAAAATATATACTACATAAATGGTAGCAATAACCAACAAACTATTAATAGAAGGAGAGAAACCATGTAATAATCAAGGCACCAATTCACTGAGAAGCCATCACAGGTCTAAATGGACATACATCTAACACATGCATACCTCAAAATATGTGACCAAACAGACAGAATTACAAGTATAAGATTTTGATCCTTGTGAATTTATCAAAAATAGATAAATTGAGCAATTTAAAAATACTAGGATATAAAAGACTTGGAAAACGAAAGTAACAAGCATTCTGTAATGGGTGAGGGTGTGCACGTGTGGGCACTCATGCATGTGTGTATGTGCGTGTCATTATACGTAAAACTGCAACTGAAGATGATTAGTTATTGCTTTCTTTGGAAATAGATAGATTATTTAAAGATTTGAGATTTGAGGACTGGACGTGGTGACTCACCCATGTAATTTAGGAGACCAAGGCAGGAGTTAAAGTTAATCATTTGAGGCCAGGAGTTAAAGACCAGCCTGAATAGGAGTGAGCCCCCATCTCTACAAAAAAAGAAAAAAAAAAGAAAGAAAAAGAAAAATGAGCCAAGTGTGGTGATAGCTGTAGTCCTAGCTACTCAGGAAGCTAGGGCAGGAGGATAACTTGAGCCTCAGAGTTTGAGACTACAGTGAGCTATGATTATGTCACTGCACTCTAGCCTGGCTGACAAAGCAAGACCCTATCTCTAAAAATAAGAAAAATAAAAAAATTGACCACATACTAGATCACAAAAAAGACCAAATACCTAGAATTTATCAAAATCACACAGATCATATTCTCTAAGCACAACTCAATTCAAATAGAAATCACTATAGGCTTCTATGACTTGGACTATGAAAAAAAAAGAAAATCATAAAAAGAAAGTTTCAAATACATGAGTTTGAAAACTGAAACATTTACTCCCAAATAACTCAGATTCAAGTAGAAAGGATAATAAAAATTCATTTAAAATTAACTGAAAGTAAAGTTATTACATATCATAACTATGAATAGCAACTAATAGAATATCTAGAGGTAAACTTGTAAATGTAAATAAATTTATTTTAAAGACAGGAGAGGTTTAAAGTATGTGTACATAAGCTAAGTGCTCAAAACAAGAATTATGGGGAACTTCCTTAATGTGACCAAATCTATCAAAGCTGTACAATAATTGTTATAATTAATGGTGAAACTTTGGAAGGTTGCCCATCAATATCAGCAAGACAGGGATGTCTGTCATACTTCTATTTATCAGTATCTTGGAAGCCATCCTGAAGGCAATGAAACAAACAAAAGAAATAAGGAGAATAATAACTGACAAGACAGCAAAAATGTTTTGTTTTTTTTTGCAGGAAATAAGATAGATAATCTACATGAAAAATTTTAGAGAATCTTCAAATAAACTATCCAAATGGAAATAGAGTCCAGCAAACACATTGGATGTAAGATCCATATACAAAATTAGTGCCATTTTAATGGATTAGTGATAACCAGTTAGAAAATATAACAGAAAAGATCTAATTTATACTAATAACTAAAGCTATATTTCTGCATACATTTAATAAAATATGTGCAAATTGTTTTGGTTTTAGTTTTTTATTTTTATGTTTTTGTTGTTGTTTTCAGAGAGGGCAGAAATACTGCTAAAAGACATGAAAGAAAATATGAGTAAGTTGAGAGATCCATCATGTTCTTTAGTGAAAAAACTAGACTTGATTTTACAAAGATGTCAATCATTCCCTAATTAGTCTCTAAATTCAATACAATTCCATCCAAAATCTCAAAGTGTATTTTTTTTGTGAAATCTGCCCAACTGATAACCACCAAAACTAAGTACAAAGTCACAATAATTAAGATAATTGAATATGAATACAGAGATAGCAAATAGATCAATACAAAATTAGAGAACTCAGAAACTGGAAACTTGATATAAAACAGAAGTACTTTCAAAGATCAGTAAAAGGAGGGTGTAGGCTCATTCAAGAAATAATAAGTTATTCATACAAGAGTAATAAAATTAGATACTCACATCAACACACAGAGAAAAATACATTCTAGGTTGGTTAAATACCTAATACCTAAAGCAATAACTTTAAATAATTTAGAAGTTAGAAGACTATATGAACTCAGAGTAAGAAATTACTTTCCTAGACTAAATACAGTCAAACCTTAGTGCAAAAATTAATAGACTACTTTAATATAATAAGATTACATTAAAATTTAATAATAATTATTCACAAAATTGTTAAATGTCAAGCCAAAAGCGTATATCTGCAATGCAGTCAGGTAACTGACGAAAGGTCAGAATCCAGAATACTGTATATGTATATGAATGCCTGAAAATCAATAAGAAAAAAAAAATAGCCCATTGGAAAAAAATGAGCAAAATATACAAGACATGGATAAGGCAACCCATATGGCAAATGAACATGTGACTAGATGGCCAACCTCTTAGCAATCAGAGAAATATAAGCCCAAACAACAAAGGGATACCATCTCTGCATTAGCCAGGGTTCTCCAGAGAAACAGAACCAATAGGATGTGCATATACATAGAAAGAGATTTATTTTAAGGAATTGTCTCAATGATTATGGAAGTTGACAAGGCCAAAGTCTGCAGAGTAGGGTGGCAAGCTGGAGACCTGGGGAGAAGTCGATGCTGCAGTTCAATTCTGAAGGCTCACAGGCAGAGCCCTCAAGGAGAGCTGATGGTGCAGATGAAGTCCAAAGACCACTTTACTGGAGCGTTCCTCTTGCTTGGTAGAGGTCAGCTTTATGTTCTCATCAGCCTTTCAACTGATTGGATGAGGCCCACCCACATCCTGGAGGGTGATCTGCTTTACTGAAAGCCTACTAGTTTAAATGCAAATCACATCTTTACCACACACACACACACACACACACACACACAAAAAACCTCTAATGCATCACATTGGCTAAAGTATTTGCCCGCCAGCACCAAGTGTTGACACAAATGACAAGCACAAGGAACTTATACCATGCTGTTGGAGTGGAGAGTCAGGCCACCCCTTTGGAAAATGGGCATCTGGCATGGAGAAACTCTCACATGTGTACATAAATATTCATGTATTATTGTCTATAATAGTGAAAAGTTGAAAGGAAACTAAATAGCCATCAACAGGAACTAGGTAAATCCACTGTGATAACTTTCATACAGTGGAATATTATACAGTAGTTAAAACTACAGGGCATGCTATACATAGGGAAAATGGGAAATTGTAACTAAATGTACCTTTATGTACAAAGTAATCAATTACAAGATTTTACAAAATAGTCTACTTGTTAGCCACCTCTTTCTACGCACACATGAAGTCTTTTCTCCCATTCATGGCAAACACGTTCCAAGAATATGTTTTCCTACGTGTGGTGGTTTTGGGGACACTCTGTAAAGGAGTGCATAGGCACATCCAAAAGCAATGGTGAGTGACAAAATCTAGTTTCAGAATGATGTGTACAGCAGGATAGAGTGCCACAAAATTAAAAATCTTAAAAGACAATATGTGGTACTATGTATTAATGATGACTGAACACTATAGAAAAATCTAAAAAATGCTTGAGAGCAACACATAGTAAATTTGAGATTGTGGCATCTCTGAGAAGTAGGCCTGCAGCTGTGTTTGCAATATTTTATGTATTTTTTCTTAGACCTGAAACAAATATAGCAAAATACTAAGATCTCTGAAGAAGCCATTAGGTGTATGACTTTGCTATAGTCCTCTCTAGACTTGCTTGTGTGTTTCAGCATTTCTCCAGAAGAAGTGTAGCCCTAATTCAGTGTGTTAGGTGAACCATTCTAGTAAAGCTGTGTGCAGGAGTGGGGAATATGATTCTCTGGAAGAGCTAAGTGCTCAGAACACTCTGACCCTGGGGCAGAAGGAGGGTGGGTGGCACTTTTGGGTGCTGGCGATGATCCACAGTGAGCAGCAGCAGCACTGCAGGCACCCGAGATGTCCAAGAAGGACAAAACTCAGGCAGTGACAGGTGCGATGAATCCCTGTGTAGTATTCTGCATGGTGGAGGCTGGGTCCAAAGTACTGTGGGGACTCTATCCAGCTGGACATGATTGGTGCAGGGGGACTGTTTACGGAGGTTTGGGGTCCATGGGAATTGCCCTATAGTGAGGTGTACTTTTCTCCAGAGAAGGGCTGACCCATATTCACTCAAGTGGATCTCATTCTTCTCCTTAGAGACCTATAGAAAGCTAAGATTTGAGTCCCTGATGTGAGCTGAGAGAAACACAAACCCTGAGATATCACCTAACCTCAGTGAGAATGGCCCACATCACAAAGTCCCCAAGCTGCAGATGCTGGTGTGGATATGGAGAGAAAGGGAACACTTTCACACCGTTGGTGGGACTGCAAGGAAAGGTGGGACCTCTATGGAAAGAAGTATGGAGAATCCTCAAAGAACTCAAAATAGACCTTCCATTTGATCCTGCAGTCCCATTACTAGGTATCTATCCAGGAGAAAAAAAAATCATTTTATCATAAGTACATTTGCACTAGACTGTTTACCACAGCTCAATTCACAATCACCAAGATATGGAATCAACCCAAGTGCCCATCAACCCATGAGTGGATTAATAAGCTGTGGTATATGTATACCGTGGAGAACTATTCAGACATAAAAAAAGATGGAAACTTTACATCTCTTATATTACCCTGAATAGAGTTGAAGAACATTCTCCTTAGTAAAGTATCACAAGAATGGAAAAGCAAATATCCAATGTACTCAATACTAACATGAAGCCAGTAAGTAGATGAACAAATACGTGCCCACACGAGAGAAAAACTAGATCAAATTCAAGTTGGGGGAAGAGGGCAGGGGGAGGAGGGGGAGGGGAATAGGAAGAGGGAGTGCTATGCTCTCACCTAACAGGCACAACGTAAGGGTACATGACATACCTCCAGGGTGAGGGGCACAATGACAGCAGGGACTTTACCTGACAAATGCAAACAATGTAACCTAATCCTTTGTGCCTTCATGTTAATCTGAAATGAAAAACATAAAATAAAAAATTATAAAGAACAAAAAATAGTAAGAATTGGCAAATGTTTAATTGTCTTTGTCTGTTTTTTCAGTGCCACCTTGGGCTTTGCCCCGCGCTCTAAGTGGCCCTCAGCTGCAGAGATGATAATGGGAAAGTGGCAGAAAGGTGGAGGAGGCCAAGGGAGAGGAGACAGGAGGCAGAAAATAAGAGTCTTCAAACTATGAGGTTGGCTGTCTCTTGCCCTGAGGTTAGTTTGTGCTTTGTTTTAAGAAGAGCTTTAATTTCTTTTTTAAGTGTTTGACAGTATAAAATATTGTGTTGACAATGGAGTTGAGAGGTGAGAAGAGAACCATGGTGGGAGCACAAAAGAAGACTGAAATTTTCCAAGGGGCTGCAGGTCCCCAGGCCCCTTCCAAGGATCCAAAGGGATCACGGGAAGTGGGGAACTGCAAGTGGGAGGTCACTTGGTAGGGACAAAACCAGAGAGGTTTATCTCCAACCTCTGCATGTGGAGGAGGAGACATGTTGAAATGCTGCGGTGCATTTTCTTAAAATATGTAGTCTTTGTTCAGTTATGAGGTGAGGGAAGCTAGCCATGCCAGTTGTCTCTACCTTTCTGGTGACACTTCTTGGTCCCTGAGGCTGATCTTCACTTTGCTGGGATGGCCTTTGCCCCAGCGGAGAGGGCTGGTGAAGCAGCTGCCCATTCAACATGAGTTTATGGGTTTCAAACAGCAACTTGTGGTTATTTCTTATCGTAAAGCACTGATCCTGTCTGTTTTGTGAGCAGCAAGTCTGGATAAAGTGGGTGTCCCATCACACTCAGAGCAGGGATAACACAGGGAATGAAGGATAACACAGGGAACGGGAACCTTCAGATGAGTCCAGACAGACCTTAACCTTTCTCCTGTCACAGTCTAGTCATTATTGATTAAAAGGTGGACATCAGATAAACATGAGCGAGACAGCCCAGACGTTCAGATCACAAGGCCCTCTGCCCTCGCCTCTATCAGTGTCAGTTCTGGGAAATTTATGAAACATCATAAATCCAGAGGTGTGACTCAGGAGAAATCATAGAACTATTTGGAGGATAAAGCAGTTGATATTAAAAAATTGCTTTGAGTCTGGAAATGAAGCTGGCAGGCTGGTAAGGAAGGACAGTGACTTATTAGCTGGCTTCTGGACACTGGTAATGTGTTGAAGGGCCAGAGAGATGCTGAACTTGAGTAGGAGAAGGGGTCCCAGAGCTCTACTCACGTTGAGGAAACCACCAGGTGCCCCAGCAGAAGCCCGATGGGAGTCCCAGAGGGCTTCCCCTAAGCCTAGGGTTTTAGGCCTTCCATGAAAGTACAAGTGGACAGATGGGGCTCCTCCCTGCTCCTCATGTCTCCTTTTGCTTTGTCTTGGCCTCAGTGCCACCAATGCCTAGAGGCAGCCAATACTGCAGGGGAGAGAACTGACATTTTCATTATTAGTACATCATTCCCTCCATGTGCCATTTAGTTCTACCTGTGGGTTGAAATTTATTGTAGACAAGATTTTCAACATATTTCATTCAAAAGACCATTGTAACAACCATGCCTGCTCTATCTCAAAAGTCTCTTTTGATCCAGGCATGGGTCTGTGGAATCCAGAATATGTAATCTCGTGGAATGGGCTCTTTACCCAGGGATTATGGGTAGGAAACTGCTCAGATGAGGAAACTGCTCTGGGCAGGGGGCGGGAGGCGGGGGGATCATTTTTAATCCAAATTACACAGAAAAGTAAGTGCAAAGCCAAATTTTAATCCAAAGCTGTTCTTTTCACAGCAGTAGGTAGCAACAGAAGTGAATATCCACTCTGAGAATACAGAGATTAAATATTAGATATTTAAATAGAATCATACATTTGCATGAAAATAGGAATTGTGTTTTATACCCTTCTACATGTCTTCAAAGTACCTCACTAAAAAAGAGCAGGTTAGGAAAATGAGCAGATAGGAATAGGTTGCAGTCTCCAGTAGAGGTGTGAGAGGGCCTGGTCTTGGCTCTGATGAGACTTTTTAAGGGAACAGGGTCCTCGGGGGTGTTCCTTGTCTTTCATCTTAGTCTCTCCAGACTTAGTCTCTCCAGCCTGACAGCTTTGCAAGTACTGTTCTGTCAGCTGGGAACCATATCACATTTTGATGTTATTTATTTGGCCTTCTTTTCTCTAGTTGAGTCAAGCTTTATTCAACTGTGGTCAGAGATTCCACAATATGATTTCAACTTTGGGAACTTACTTACAATTTCCTTTGTATTATGGCCATTCATCTCCTGGTTTTAAAAAGTACACACACACACGCATACATTTATTTATTTATTCATTGAAAGTCACATACTAATGGGGGGGGTGTTCAGTGATGGTTTGTTTTGCAACTGTTAATAATTCGTTCATCCATGTATTCCTTGATTGTGCCCTTTACAATCTCTGGATTTTTAAGAAAACCTGCCATCTAAGGGTTATTCAACTCACTGCTGCTCAACATCTTGAGATTGAAAAACCACTCACCTCCAGCTCTAATCTCCTTTAGTTAATTCCTCTGTCACTAGAGTATGGCTGAGGGAAGTCAAGGACACAGCTGAATCCTTGCCTGACAGTTATTAAGATAATAACAGAGGCTGTAATGTCTCCTACCCTTTCTGTGGTTGGGGTTAATAGGACTGAAAGACTGCATAAAGGTGTGAAAAAAATACAATTAAAATAGGAAAGTTGTTCGAGTTATTCAAGAAAACCTATGAGATTTAAAGCCAGAAAGAACTGATTTGAATCATGGCTTCATATTTTTGTACTTACAGAGTTTCATATTGGTACTTACCCTCTTGGAGCCTCTGTTTTCTCATCTGCAAAATGGTAATAATAATGCTGGTGTTGCAGGGTTCTGGGACTTTGCCCCAGCACATGCACCACGCCCACGTATTGACACACAGAGGCCACTGTGATCATGGGCTGCCCCTCCCCCGCCCAGGGCCAGGCCCAGAGATGGCCATCACCGCTATCCTCACCCTTCTTCTTCTCTGTTGGCCCTCTTAGAGGAAACATTTTTTATTTTTAAAAGGAATAAGAAAATAAAAGCAATATTTTGACAGGGAAACAAAAAATCCACAAATGCACAAACACCATTGTCTGAGAGTCCAATCTTATCCCCGTGGGCAGCAGTCTGATGTTACTAGTCAAAGCCTGGTCAGCAGAGCTAGAGCAAGCCGAGGCTCAGCATTAGATGGCCCCCCATGCTTAGTGAAAGCATGTGGCTCCCTCTGGCACATTCTGTTTTCTTTGCTCTAATCCTATATTGCTCTAGAAATCTTGTTCTGAACTCCTCAGATGTTAGGTGCTCACTAACATGACATCTGCACCACCTTTCTCATCTTTACCTCTTTTTTTTAGATACAAGATCTCCCTCTGTCCCCCAGGCTAGAAGGCAGTGCCCTGATCATAGCCCAATGCAGCCTTAAACTCCTGGGCTCAAGCGATCCTTGCACCTTAGACTCTGAGTATCTGGGACTACAGGTGTGCACCACCCTGCTCTGCTAATTTCTTTTTGAATTTTTTGTAGCAATGGGGGTCTTACTCTTGCTCAGGCTGGCCTCAAATTCCAGGGCTCAAGTGATCCTCCCACTTCGGGTCCCAAAGGGCTGTGACTATAGGCATGAGCTACCTCACCTGGCCCTCTTCTTATTTCTTGCCAAGCGAAGCAGGTGTTTTAATACTTGCTTGCTTTTAATACCTGCTTGAGATTGAAAAACCACTCACCCCCAATTTGTTTTGCTGTGTAACAAATTATCCTAAAACTTGGAAGCTTGAAACAACAAACATGTATTATCTTACCCTTTCTGTGGGTCAGGAATATACACAAGGTTTACTAGGTGCTGTAGCTCAAGTGGTCTCATCAGGTTGCAGCCAAGCTGTCACCCAGGGTTCTGGTCTCATCTGAAGGCTTGGTGGGGGTGTCTATTTCCAAGCTGACACATTGCCAAGCACCCAGGTCTGGCTTGCTCTGTTCTCTCCCCCTAATACTGGGCCCTGGAGCCAGGAGAATGAGGCACCAGAAAGATCCAGCCTCAGTCAGGTCCTCCCCTATGGCCAGAGGTGCTGGATGAGTTACCAGAAGAGGCAAGAGAAAAAGAAGTAGCTAGTGCCTTGGCCATGCTTGTCCTTGGATGCCAGCTACCAGTGGTGCTGTGAATCCTCCCTCCTCATGTGTGGGCTGTCCCCAGCTGAGTAACTGTGGGGGATTACTGGCCTTTATGAGCTTCAGTGCCCAAAGGTTCTCAACTAAGAGACAGCATCTGTGAAGCCTTCCCAGTCATGACCAAGTCTGAGCATCTGCCTAGGTGCCCCAGTGGTAGTGGGCATTCCCAGGGCTGCTGCAGACACAAATTTGGAACCCTCTCTCAGAGTGAGCCAGGTGGTGTGGCTGCTGACTGAGCATATATTATCCTTGCTCACAGGAGACTGTCAACACACCCCAGTGGTTGGGAACCACTGTTCTCAAGAGCAATGGCACCAAGGAGCCATGTACCTGGGAGTATGCTCAGCTGCAGGTGAGTGTGGGCCGGCATGGGCCCCGTCTAGACTCAGGGCCTGATCTCCCTGTTGGCTAACTCTCTTGGGACCTAGGATGGGAGAGAAGCCCAGATGGAGGGGCTAGTTTTAAGTCCTGGCCATGTCCTTATGGTTTCACACTTTATTCCTGCCCCCATCACGTCGCTACTTCCTCATGGCTAGAGAAGCCTTTAAAGAATAAATTGCTAATGGACTGATCTGGACTCAGCTTTGGCTGTTGAAAGTCTCTTGCTCCCACCATCATTTGCTACCAGCCCTCCACCCCTCACCCGCCCCTGCCCCTTAGACTTCACGTGTGAGCTTTGTTTACCAAGTAACATCACCTCACTGTGTCACCTCAGTCACATCCGAGAGGTAGCTGGCTGGCTAGTACAGAAGGCTGCAAAACCCCAAGCTGTAGGACCCCACACAAGGTTGGAGGAGCAGGCTGACGTCAGGTGGGGGTTGGGGGTGCCATCCTGAAGGTCATTGCTGCAGTGGGGGAAAGCACAGCGTGGTGCACCTTCCCCCTTTTCGGTCCATTGACGCTCTAGGATGATTTTTATAGTCTCTTTTAGATGATTTTCACATCCACAAACCAGAAAAAGATTAGAATCAAACAAAGTAATAACTGTGAAAGAACTCAGAAAATGGTGCAATTCCACAACAACCATGACCGTGGAGCATCTGCTCAATGTCAAGCCCCGTTCTGAGCATATAGCAGGTGTGAGCAAAACCAAGACGGAGTTTAGGATCTAGTGGGGAGAGACAAAAACAGATAGATGAGTGACAGTATCAAGAGGTTTGGGAAGGAAGCTGACTTAGACCTGGATGAGGTGGACCATGAGCCATGCACATACTCGGGGAAAGAATGTTCCAGCAGTAAGAGCACCCTGAGGTGGAGGGTGTACACCAGGGGCAACGGTCTGCAAGGGACGTCTTCCCTAGGGACTTGGGCCCAGGACACAACCAAGAATATTTGTGGTGCTGTTCAAATACCTGCAGCCAGCCCATGACAGAATTTAGAGAGCTTCGCTGTTTTGTTGAAAGCAAGGATGTAAACATCACTCAGCAAGAAGGCAATGTGGACAAAAGCCCACCCAGGGGCTTGAGAACTGGCTCAAAAATCATGACCTCTGTGGAGATTTGCACCTCCCAAGATTCTCTCAGGCAAGTCCACGAAGTTCTTAATGCCTTGGGCCTCAAGGACATGCTAATATCTGCGTAGTGTAACATGTTCTGGCAAGGGGCCAGGGATGGATTCCGTGGATGAGGAAAAAGATGTGGAGCAAGTGAAGTGTCATCAGCTTAGAGTCATTCCACAATATTCATAATGAATTTTTGTTTTTATTTTACCTTTATGAATTAGTGATGATTTTTATTCCATTGCCATAAAAGAGCGATGTTCTGTATCACGGTTTACAGAGCTGGTTTCGTGTACACGTGAACAGTCTCACTGTGTTCCCAGTAGCTACAAAGCACAGTCATGCACCCACCTGGCCCCTAGGAGGCTGTAGAAGACACATCACCTCCCCACAGGGTCAACAACCACATTCTAGAGGGTAAAGTCAGAGCCTGTCTCACCTAGCACCTCCTAACCCAGCACGGTGCCTGACCATGTACTAGTTCAATGACTATTTTTTGAGATCAAACACCTACCCAGCATCCCAGTCTTCTGCCTTCTTGCTTGGAGCCTGCATCTCAGCTTCCTCAGTAGTAATGAAAAAGGAAGCCAACTCCAACCTGTAGAAATAGTCTATTTCCTCAATTCCAAGGCACCCAATTGTTTAAATTTTAATTATTCTGAAATCAGGATGTGTCTTACAATTAGTTGGTACACTACATGTGGTGGTTCTTTTTTCTTTCATTTTTCCCCCCCCCAAAAACCTGTTCTTAAAACAATGGTGTGTCTTACAATTGATGACATCTTAGAACCAAAGAAAACAGTACTTAAAATCACGGGGTGGCAGTTTAAGGTCCACCCACACCAGATTTCTAGAAGCCGTTGTGAAATTGCATTGGTTCTGTTTTAAATGTCTGTTGGTGTGAACCCAGAGCAACTGGATTCCTAGAACCCTGAGGTCCCCCAGCCATGCCAGGGGGACACAGCAGAGAAAGAGGAACACAGCATGGTTCCTGCCCACTTGTGGTCAAGCATGCCAGCCTGCCACTGGCTTTTGTACTTTTCAGTCCTGAAATCATAGAGATGGCTGCCAGCAATGAGAGGTAACCTCAGGACACACAGGCCTCTGCTAGGCCTAAGATTATTCCGGAAGTCAGTGGCCAGAGTTGTATCAAGCCAGACGGGACACACGTGGAAATACAATTATAGTGAGGAATCAGCATTGTGAGCAGGCCCAGGTCTGGGTGCTGGTTGTGTGTCCTACAGAACCAAATCACCCAGGGTGCATTTTTCACCATGTGCTCCCCAAGATAGCCCTTGAAAAAATACATTTCACAGTCCCAAAAGGCTGAAAAGTGCTGTGTGAACTGTCACTCTCTTGGACAGCCACAACATGTTAAAGGCTCTGAGAAGTTCTGCAGTAAAAAAAACCTGATGAACTTTTGTTTAATGTTTCCTAAACATTAAATTGAGGGGTTCTGATTACAGAACCCTCTTATTCCAATAACACCTTTCACATTCTTAAGATACTAACTTTCTGCAAAATAGCCCCTGAGTACCAGTCCTACCATACATAGCACCATTAGGGGATGGGGGCCGATTTCCAAATCCCCTCGGCTGATCGTGGAAAGATGGTCACTGAGAGAGGGTAAGTGAGAGGCAAGACCAGAGGAGAGATTCAAGGGTCTTGTCTTGAACAGGGACTCATGCACTCGTGAACAACAGCACAGCACATGGCCGCACTTTCCCCCACGGGCAGGTTTGCGACTCCTCCTGCACAGGGAAGAGCCTTTGGAGATGGCACCGTCTGGTACAGAGTATGGAGCCAACAGACGGGGTGGCACTTTGTGAATTTAGGAAACACAGGTGCTGCTTCATGTTCTCTGGAGATTTGAGAGGGAAAATGGTGGAAAGTACTATTTTTGTTTATAAATGAAGTCCTTGGTGACCACCTGTTTTATGAAGGACAAATAGTGTGTCCCACAAAGTGCTGTGAAGGATGCACATCCCTGGGCTGTACCCAGCAACCACCTGCTGGTGAAAGGATGTACCCTGGAGAGGGAATGACTGCCTCGTGCAGAAAATTCCTGAGGTCAAATCCTTGATCTGTGTCCTAATAGCAGGGATTCAGGGAAAGAGCAGCCAAGTTGTTCCCGAAAGTTCAGTGAAGGAATTGAGGCAAAATTGCTAAATTCTGAAGGATTAGCCCACAAGACAAGAAGGAAATCACAGGCCACCACAGCAAAAGCAAAGGCATAGAAGTAGGATGGTCAGAATTTGCCCAGAGAACAGCTTCAGCTGGAGGGGTGATGTGGCGTCGTGGGAGCCCCGGGAGACAGTGGTCCCTGGCAGCAGGAAGAGAAATGTGGATTTGTTCACAGAGAAATATCTTCAGTACCAGATGCCAGTGCAAGGTCCCTTGGCTTCCAGAGGCCAGCAGTTGGGGGGAGCCATCAAATGCTGGGTGGAGGTTGAGGGCCTCCTGGGGACCGAGGGAGCAGGTGGGTTAAGGGCTTGGGGTAGCAGCCAGCTTTCAGTGGGCAGTGGGATTGTGGGGGAGCCCGTGAGCCAGGAGAGCTGGGGTGGGGAGAGGGACACCCAGCACGTGGCCTAGGGACTTTAGTTGGAGGAGATAACAGAGGACTTGGTGTCAGGGTTCAGATCATGACTGAGCTTTGCAAAGAGCAGATGGATCAGCCCTGGCCCACATACAATACTCCACTTGTAGATGTATTTTTCTGACCTGCACAGTGCTTTTTAAAATTAAAGAAACTTTGTATAGCTATTAATCATTAGATTTTTCTGGACAAGTGGAAAGGCCAGGCCTTTCTGGGCCTGTACCTGGCAGCATTACCTGATGTGACCCTGGGCTATTCAGCTATGGGCAGTCCCACCCTCTCTACTGCCCCACACCTGGAGGCCTCACTTTCACCCCTTGACATCCCCTGCCTGGCCCCAGTGGGGGCAGGACTTTGCATCCTGGGTGCTCAGAGGGCTGCTTTTCACAGCATGGAGACAGGCAGGGAAGGGAAATAACACATCCATGCTCCCTGGCCTATGTCTATCCCAGGGAAGGGGCTCCCTTCCCTCTGGCATGAAGGCACTATACAGGGTAAAAAGGTCCCTTCTCTCAAATGTGTTCTCTGCATTTTTCACTGGCCACAATGCACTATGTCACCCAGGAAAACGAAACCAATGGTCCAAGTCTTTCCTCTTAGAAACATAGATATCAGGAGACCAGTGCCCAATAATGAGAAGCTTGGGAAACAATAAGTGTCTAATCAAGACATTTACAGCAGGGAGAAGATTTTAATTGGTTGCAACTGCAGGTATAATCATTTACAGCATACAAAGACTTTCTTTTGAACCTCACAGCAATCAAGTGTAGCAGCTATTTTTATTTCCCTATTTTGCAGATGAGGAAATGGAAGCTTACAGAGATTAAGTGATTGGCCTCAGGCCATTGCATTTAATCCTACTAATCATATTAACGGTCACAGTCCTGTCCCAGCTGGGTTGAGCAGTTCACACATATTTGCTCATTTAATCCCAACCCCATGAGTGGAGGCTGTTGTTCTTTCTTTCCAAGAAGGCTGAGTCCTAGAGGGTCTGGGTGGATGCAGAGCTCATGTTCCTCATACAAAATGAGACATATCCAGAGGATCTGCTTACAGGAGAATTAGTCCACACGAATCTGGGACTAAAAGCCAGGTCTTCAGTCTAGCATCTGGTACTATTATTCCTACTATTCTGACTTCATTTTTGACATTGATTTCTTGGAACTTTAAGCTGAAGTGGTTTATGCGGGATACATCATCAGGAAACTCCAAGATCTGAGCATTAACCAGTGTTTGTGACGATCAGGAATCTGCACCTTTTCTGTGAGACAGACCAGCTCTGTGTCCTCCTCTGGCCATGGTAGGGGTTAAGCTCTGGCCTGAATCAGCAAGACCTGGGCTTCAGCCCAGCCCTGCAACTCACCAGGGCCTTGACCTTTGGCCGGGCACTCACCTCTCAAGAGCCTCATCTGTCTCCTCTGGGACAGGAACACAGACACAGCATCCCATGAGGCCAAACGTCAGGGTCTGGTGCTTGGTAATCAACTGGTGATGGGAGGGAGGCCTCGCGCCCTGTCCCAGGCAGAGGACACGGCACAGGCTGTGAGCATTGCAGGCTGTAGTCCTGTGCCATTTCAGGGGAGCCTGGGACAGGCCCAAGAGGTGGCTCCTTTCTGTTCTCCCCAACAGTACAGGGAGCGTGATCCCTGAGGAAGGGCCCAGCACCAGCTGCAAACAGGCCTCAGCTTAGACCTCAGCCCTCCTGTCACCCATGACTGCCACCTTGAGTACATGGCTTCTCAGTCCTCATATTTCAGAATGGTTCAAAACTGGGTGGTTTGCCCAGGCACTTGACCCAGCTAACAACATCATATACTGAGCCATATTTTCTGCTTTTTCCAGAAGCTTCTGTGTCTCAGGCTAGATGCATACTCAGTTGTATTCTCTGAGATCCCATCTTTGCTTATCACAAAATCAATCCCAGGGCCCTCCTGCTCAAGATCCAGGTGGGGGAGACTGGGTAGACCCTGTGTCTGCCTCTTTGCTCCCATTTACACACTTCCCTGCCAGCCTGGGGGTTTAGTCATGCCCCAGGAGGAGCTTGGAAAGAACACTGGTTCCCCAGATGCTGACTTCTGCCCCAGAATCTTTAAAGGTCTTGAAAATCTGTGAGAGAGATAGAGAGAGCGAAATAAAGAGAAAGGAAGAAAGAAAGGAAGGAGGGAGGGAAGGAGGGAGGGAGGAAGGAAGGGAGGGAGGGAGGGAGGGAGGAAGGGAGGAATGGTATGGCACTTGGTCATGCTGAAACACCTCTGGGCTGGTGAGCAGCCAGGAGGCTTGTGCAGTACGGGGGTGGTTTGCCCAGGCACATCCTGTGAATGTGGGAAACTCTGGCCCCTGCCCATGGCTCAGTTGTCCCTGGGCATCGTGCACCAGACACTGGACAGCACTGGCAGCAGTGGGAGCTGTCAGACAGGGCAGTTGTTTCTCAAGCAGACAGTGTCCAGGTGCTTATCCTCTGGCAGAGGGAGGAGTCAGAGCACCCTGAGGGGGGCCTGAGGAGATGAGGGGGAGGGCGCTAGGAGGGCCCTGCTGGAGCAGGTAGGACAAGAGTAATCCCCTCCCCTGGGAGCTGCAGGATAGAGTGGGACTGCAGAAAAAAGGAAAAAGAAGGAAAGAACAGATGTGGGGGAGAGTGAGTGGGAGGGAGGGCAGGGGACAGGGAGGCCATCTCCAGATCTGGCTCAGCAGAAGTCTCTTTGGTAGAGAAGGGTTCAGAATATGGGAGGGAAAGAAGGATATGAGAGTTTCTAAAGTTCTGACAAATTTTCAGATGGGAATGACTTCCCAGTAAAAGAGTCCCCCCAGAGTTCTGTAGAGAGTGAGAACCTGTTCAGGAGCTTAAAGCTTTCAGATCCAGAAAGAACCGCTCAAGAACAAGAAAGCTAAGAGCTGAGGCCATTAAAATTATTTGCTCAAAATAACCTAGCTGGGTCGGGGCACAGCCTGATTGACACCCTGGATGGGGCTGTAACCACCGTGATAGAGTAAGAGAGTTCCCAGGTATGATAAAGATTGATGGCAGATTGATGGCCAGCGCTCCCTCCATGATGGGACTGGCCCCACCATCCTCCTACATAGCACAGCGTTTGGTGGTCTCTTGTCTCTAGCAGACGTTAATTTCATAACCTGGCATGCATTACACAATAGACTAATAAAGCAAAATTTACACAACCGAACAATGACCTCCAGTACCTTGGAAAGCTGCACACCTATGTTTAACAATAGCATTCATGTCTGGTAATTGTTTTCAGAGTAATCCATCCATCATCCATTTATTCCTATGTCAGCCAGACTCTGGTATTGGCAATTAAAAAATAAATACAACAGAGCTTCCACTGTGTAATTGCTAAACACAATGACAGCTATAATTAGGGACTGAGGGAGGGTTGGGGAGCCTGGGAGGGTTGGTGGCACCCTTTGCTGTGTGGTGCCATAACAGACATTGTAATCCATCACAGCAATCTTTCCCCAGGAACCTGGATCAAGGTATCAAACCTTTCTCAGCTCATATGCCATCTCTGATTTGCCATCCCAGGGATTCTAGCTGAATTTCGTCATTTCACAGTCAGGGCCAGAGAGTTCAACAGCAGGGTACGGTCTGGACTCCAGACCAGCACCAGGAGACCCTGAGGGGCTGGCAGGGATTAGCCTGTGAGCAGTCACACACCACATGCCCCAGCTTCCCCACACGCTGCTGCCCCACTACCTGGGGATCACGTGTAAAATGATGCTCTCAGGAATAGCACTTGGAGTTCCATGAGATACTAGAAAAAATAATTCACCTTTTCTTCTTTTATTATTTTTTATGGTATGATACATATTCTTTTCAGAAAAATTGGAAAATACATCTAAAAATAAAAGGTAAAATTAAAGATAGCCATAATCTAACCACTACTGTTTACATTAAACTTGGTTGAATATCTTTGAGTATCTGTCTAGGCATTTCTCTCTCTTTTTATGCACCTGAGCAGTGTACACTTACAGAGCATTCTATCCATCCTATATACGTGTGTATATATATATATATACACACAGAAGTGTGTACATTTAGGATTGTGTATCTGTGTATATAGAGTCACATGTATGGATTATACGTGTGCCTGATAATTATATGATCCTATTTATACCCTAGCTTATAGGCTTTCTTTTCTACTTACTCCTATATTATGAATACTCGAAGTTTCCCTTGCAATGTCTGTTCTGTGTCAACTGCCAGTGTACCCCCTCATTCCCTGCACCCAGAGTATTATGGGTATTGAACCCCTCCCCTTGGGTGGGCCTCCCAGCAGTAAGGAGCAGGGCCTGGCTGCAGCCCATATAGAGCCACAAGGCAGGAGCCAGGGTGAACCAAAGGAATAGAGAGTTCTAGATAACAAAGTACAGAGCAATGCCATGGCCCATGTCCAGCACCCGGGGGAAACACAACTGGGGAGCAGAGGGGAGGCCAAGGCTGTGTCTGCTAGCAGGGAGCAGGGTGCCCTGGCAGCCCCCTGTCTGCCCTCTGCTGCCCCATCTCTTCACTGGGCCAGACAGTGAGTCACACATGGGGCCAGAGAAGACAGCGTGCTATGGAAGAGCAGATTCTCAGAGCGTTGTCTCCGTCCATCAGGGCTACCGGTACAGAAAGCGCAGAAAAAGTATCACCCAGAACCAGCTTGAATAGCAAGGTTGGCTGGACAAGTCCCAACTCAAGGAAAGAAATCCCGAGAAAAAAGCATTCTAGTTATATTGCTCTATATTAAAAAACTGGAAATAAAGAAAAATATAGTCAGAGCACTGAGATTTCACTATCTATAAAAAATGGGCCTAGACTCGCTATCTGATGACATCACGACCAGCATGCCCCAGCTTACACCTTGTTCCCCACTCTCACTGCAGTCATGTCCCTGAACTGGCCACCCACACCTTCCTCCTCTCCCATCCCCAACCTCCACATAGAAGGCTTGCTGGAAAGGCCTGCCTTCTCCTTGGCAGCTTAGGCCTCCTATGCCCTGCCAAGCGAGCACCTTCTCATTAATAACCCTTGTCACACTAGCTTAGAGTTAACTGTGACACATCTTCAAGGAATCCCTTGAGAGAAGAAAATGTGTCTTATCCATGTTTTTCCCACCCCGACCTTGTCGAGTGCCTGGCACATTGCAGGGACCCAGAAAATGTATACAACTAAATTGTGAAGTTTTCTGTCTCCCCCTGAAGTATTCTGGATAACTTTTCCAGAAACTTCTAGAAACAATGATGGCTGAGCCCCTCCTATACAATAGGCCCTGTGCCAAGCCTTGGCATTCATATGTCACTTAAACTTTTGGCAGGTTGCCAGATTTCCCAAAAACAACAATAATAATATAGGATACCCATTTAAATTTGAATTTAAGATAAGCAACAAATAAGATGTTGTATAAGTATGGTCCACAACATTTTTATACCAGGCATCCTGTATTTGAACTGGCCATCCTGGCCCCAGTTGCAACCCTGTGTAAGGAAATTTTTGGTCTATTTTACCCATAACTGAGTTTCAAAGAGGTTCAATCACTTTTCCAAGGTAACATATGAGATTGAATTGAAGCCACCTGACTCCAAAGCCTTGGGTGTGGCCTCTGTTGCCTTGGAGATGGAGCTCAGGGTGGCCCTGGGTCAGGTGGTGTGTGCCTTGGCTGGGAGGTGTGATGAGAGTAACTGTGGTGGGGGCACCCAGCACATGGCAGTCACCAATCAATTCCTAGTCCTTCTCTCTTTTCCTTTGCCTGCCTCTCAAAATGGCGTTAGATGGGAAATTTTATGAACATGAAGCCTCGTTTTCCTCTCCCTGCAATAAAACCCTGCCTGTAGAGGGCCCACCACAAACACTGTGAATCCGCGGCAGTTGCAAGAAAGCAAAAAGGGAAGAAGGATGATGCTGGGAAAGGGCCTTGCCATGTGACTTATTGCGACAGTCTGAGGACTCAGAGGAGCTCAGAGCAGAGCAACTCTGGAACTGGGCCACAGATGCTGGGAAGAGACTTGGTGCCAGGTTGGAGAGTGAGGCCCGAGAGGGGTCTTCTCAAAGAAGAGGAACAAAGAACACAGCAGACACTGAGAACATGAAAGGAAGGAAAAAAATCTTACCGTGAAACTAGTCTCCAGGACCACACGTGGGAGGGCTTTCCAGAAAGACATTAGAACATGAGCAGCCGAGGAAGTGCTGGTCCAGGATGAGACGAACCTTTCTGAAGAAACCACCTGTGTGGCCTCCTACTGCTGTCACTCGCGTGTTTGCTCTTTGATGGCTTCCTCCACGCTTCTGAAGGCACAGAAAGGCTTTTGTCCATTCGGGAGGTGGTTCTCAACCTTCCTAATGCCGCGACTCTTTAATACAGTTCCTGTGGGTCGCGACCCACAGGTTGATGAGTGCTAGGCTAAAGGAAGGACAATGGGGGAAGTGGGTGGTCCAGATGCAGGTGCAGCCTGCGTGGAACCTTCTGCTCAGTGTTCTCAGGGGCGTGTGGCCAGCATGGGTGTCTGGGCAACAAGCTGGCAAGAGGCTGCAGCCTGCCCTTAGCACCCAGCAGGTGTCAGGTGGACCAAGTGGGAAATGGCTCAAGGGATTTCCCTTTGGATAGACCAGAAAGGATTGGAAGCAGGGATGAGATAAGTACCTTCCACAAAAATCTGGAAGACAAAAGCTCAAACTGATGAACTGGCAAAATAGGAAAGGATGACAGAAAAATCCCAAGAAATCACCCAGCCACAAGGGAAGATTATGAGAAAAATTGATACAAGAAAACCAGGACGATGCTCCTACTATAGGGTCATTACTCCCCACTGGCACCGCTCACTGGGATACTTATGGACTGGGGGCTCCTGGCAGGGCTGAACACTGTTCCTGGTGGGATCCTAACTCCTTGCATGGAACCAGGAGGATACACAGCAGTGGGTGTCCATCTGTCCATTCTGCAAAGTCCTGCTTCAACTCCATCCCCAGTTAGAAGCCACCTCTGCTTCCCTGACAGTCTACTGTCTACCCATCTCCTGGGACTGGCCATGATAAGCATCTTTAAGGATGGATCACAGGTCTTGGTGCAGATGGCGTATGGGGAGCAGATGAGCTGTTGAGGGTGCCACAGACTGAACTACAGCTAGAAAAGACATCTGAGGACTCATCCTGGTCTGTGTTAGCAGTCACAGGTATGAAGAGCAGGAATCAAGGTGGAGCGAGCTCTCTACCCAGGACCCCTTCTCTGGAACCCAGCTGGGCCACATCCCCCTTCATTTGTCTTTTTTCCCTATCCTCCACCCACCAGTGCACATGAGGAAGGCCTGGCGTTCACTCTCAACCCTTCTCCACCTCCTCCTGTGCAGACCAGCAGCCCTGGCCCCTGTGCAGCTCACCCTCTGTGCCAGTCCCTCTGCTGCCTGCAGGGCGGCCAAGCCAGATGACCCCAGGCACAGCACCCACCTGGTTCATTCTTTTGAGCGTTCACCCTTTCTATGGAGCTGCAGTGGTGGTGGCAGTCAAGGAAAAGGAACACAACCTTCCTTCTTCACCAAATCCCTCTCTAGAAAGGATCTGGAACTACATCAAGAGGAGTAACAACTTGTGACAGTTCCCTAAGCCCTTGTGTGGGGTGGGAAATCAAAGTGAGGGCTATCAGCTTTGCTATTGCATCTCCCTGCTAGCAATCCCTGCTAAGCCCTTGTGTTATTCACAGTCCTTTCTCAGTGGCACATCAGAAGATTTTGTCATTTGCCCACCTGGCCTGTCTTCTAGCAGCAGCACCAGCCTCCTAGCTTCTCCCCTCTCCTCTCAACCTCCCCACGGATGCAAACTTCCATGTCCTTAATCTCTTACATTCAGAACAGCTCAGTTCAGCCCCAGCTTCCCTCCCGGAACTTGCATATCTGACCTGTAGGCAACATAGAGTCCTGAGGCCTGTCACATGCAGATGGAGAAACAGGATGTGCACTTGGCCTGAAGCATGGGCAGGTGAACAAAGTCTAAAGATTCCGTCATGCTTCTGCTTTAAAGTCAGTGTCCTGGCTGCCAGCTACCAGGCAGCATCTGCTAACCTCATTTAAAACAGGCACTGGGCCTCCTTCTCAATCATGGCCAAGCTCCTAAGCTTCCACCCTCCCAGGCAAGCAGTCCTGCATTGCTACTGCAAGGTGCTCGGCAAGAGGCTGGGTATGCAGGTGTGCCTTTAGGATTCCAGCTGAGCCTTTTCTTCTTGCAGTTTAAGCAGGAATTAGGCAGCTGTTCCCTCCATGTAATAAATGCCTCTGTGTATTTGAAGATAGTAGTTAAGTTAGTTTTGAGCTTTCTCATCTTCAAACTAAACAACCTTGGTCCCTGTAACCTTTCCTTAGCAAATCGTAAGGCCCATGTTGCAGAGGAAAAGCAAAGCCAAACCATCTGATGGGGAAGGCCTTCTGTCTCTAACCAAGAGTCCTGTTCTGAAACTTGGTCTGCACTCAGGTCTTTAATTACAAGTGGATTCAGCAGCTTCAAGTGTCGGACCAGTGAGAGGCCAGGTGCTGCTCGTCAGGTCCCTTGGATGCGCTGGTGTGGCAAGGCTAGTTGTGAGCACTTGGTGGAGGCTTGGATTGCTCCTCTTCAGATTTATTTTGGGGCATGGAAAGGGGCATCCATGAGTGACCTGGGAGCCCCCAGTCAAGTGAGGGTAGAGTAGACCCCAAGAGGGCCAGTAACTGCTGGGAAGGATGCCCTCTGCCCCCTTAGGAGTCTGGAGGACCAGCCCCCAGGTGGAGGCTGGTCACCTTGCCCTGCAGCCAGCACCTCCCCAGGTGAGGCTCCCTGATGCTTCTAACTCAGACAGAGGTGGCCCAGCTGGGCACTTGCCCTCTGTGGGGGCTTCTGATCACATTCCAATTCTTTTCCACATTTTCAATATGTTGTCTTCAGAGACCCAAGGTCAACCAATGCCCTTCACTGTCCTCCCATTTTACCTGCCATGGCAGCCTTCTCAGGAGCCCATTGTCCTTCCTCTGGTCTCCAGGGTCACTATCTTCCTTTGAGGTCCAGTGTACATAGTTGAGGCTGAGCTCCCAGGACTGGGGACTTACGGTACATGCTTGTACAGCACAATAGCAAATTCAACATTGTTAAATAGTGAACAAGTTACTTAGCTAGTGCCCATCATTCTGTGTGCCATTCTAGCTACGCCCTGAAATGGAGCGGAAGACAAACGAGTGCGTCCCTTGGTGTATCTGTGCCTGGCCCTGCCTGCGTGCTGCTCCAGGTGGACTTGTCTTCAAGGAGACAGAGTTTTGACCAATATAGTTCTTAAGAGGAGGTCTCCAAATGGACCTCAACCAAAGGGAAAGCAACCTTTTCCAATAGTGAAGAAGAAATTGGCTATGTCTCCTTTTCAACAGCAAGGGAGTGGGTCTCAAGCCTGGTGCCTCCATTAAGGCATTCAGGACTTCGGACTACATGAAAATGTGCCTTGGGGAAGAAGACTATAGAACTTCTCCCCACCGGCAGTTTTGCCTCTGGGGGGAAACTGTGGCCCCTGGTCTGGTCTCAGCTGCCAGACCATAAGCTCCTGTTCTTGTATCCCTAGCTCTTAAGAATAATTTTTTTTTTTACCTGTTGAGTAGTCTAATTAACCCATTAGAGGTATAAATTTTGAGTCGGATCTTTATTAAGAGTCTACCATGTACACTACATTATGGGTGGTGAGAAATAGGATTTCAAAAAGTCAAAAAATCATACTTTCCCTCTCCAACTGTTTACAAAGCCACCAAGAAGACAAGACATAGACATATCAAATATAAATACAATACAATGTGATGTATCCCAACTGTGCCAAATATGTGTTCACAGGAGCAAAATTCCTCTCGCCAAATTTCCATTTTCTAAAGCAGCTTTTCTTAAAGCATTTCCTTCAGAATTCTAGTTGCTAGGTGATAATGTGAGAAAAAACTGTGATGGGCAGACGAATTCAGGACTAGGTCAAGCAGATATCCTCACTGTAAGATTTCTTGAATGTTTTTTTTAAAAGCATCTTTATGGAGGTATAATTTATGTATCATAAAATTCACTCATTTTAAGTGTACAGTTTAATGGCTTGTAGGCTTTGAGTGTATTTATAGGGTCGTGCAGACATCACCACGATGTAACTGCAGAATATTTAATCACTTCAAAACGAAACCTCCTGTTATTCACAGTCACTTCATACCCTCTTCCCTCCCAGCCCCTGGCAACCTCTAATTTACTTTCTGCCTCTGTAAATTTGCCTCTTCTGGCCAATTCATGGAAAGGGAATCCTATAACATGTGGCCCTTTGTGACTAGCTTCCTTCACTTCACATAATGTTTTCAAGCTTCATCCATGTTGTTGCATGTACCAGCTGATGGACATTTGGGTTATTTCCACTTCTTAGCTATTATAAATAATGCCACAAACATTCCTGAGCAAGTTTTATTTGAACATATGTTTTTAATTCTTTTGAGTATATACCAAGGAGTGGAATTGCTGGGTCATATGGTAATTCTATGTTTAGCTTTTTTGAAGAACTGCCAGACTCTTTTCCAAAGCAGCTGCCTCGTTTCACATTCCCACCAGCAATGTACAAAAGTTAGAATTTTTCTACATTCTCACCAACCCTTGTTATTGTCTGTCTTTTTTATTATAGCCATCCTAGTGCATGTAAAGGAATAACTACTTGTGGTTTTGATTTGCTTTTCCATAATGACTAATGGTGTTGACAGCTTGCCATGAGCTTCAGGGCCTTTGATATATGAATTGTTTTGTGAATCTTCCAAAAGGCGACACAGTGGACAATAGTCCTCAAATGCATAGGATTGGATCCTGGAATACTTGTAGAAGGCAGTTGGAATGCAAGACCGTACCCCAAAGCTGGCCAGAGCTGGCCGGAAGCCAGCCTGTGTCCTTGCATATTTGGTGAATACCTTTAGGTCATTACCTCCACGAGTTTTGCTCAAAGGAAAGAAACCTTAACTCTCTACTGTTCTAAATATTTTTATATAAAAAAACAACAATTTTACCCAAAAATGTGGTACCCTGGTATAGCAAGTATTTTGAATTAAAGGCCCCTGAGATAAGCAGATGTTGGAGGAGGCCACCAGGGAGAGCAATTGCTTTCCATCCCCTCCCTGAAATCTCATCTATCTCAGAAGACCACACCTAGACAGACCACACAAGATAATTTCTGTCTCTTGCGCACATTTAAATTCCAGAGAGAATTAATTACAGGTTAATTTCTTTCCCCCAGATCTATTCATTCTCCCTAATAACCAATCATTTATTGCCCCCCAAAATAATTACCTACATTCTCCACCTCTCCCTAACCCCAGAGAGAGAGAAAGTTATGTAAGCCTCGGGACCCCACAACTGGGTTGTGGAGTAATCACTATCCTACAATCCCCTGTGCTGTGCACTTTTAAATAAACTTGCGTGCCTTTTTCTCCTATTAATCTGCCCTTTGTCAGTTGATTTTTTTAGTGACTCTCCAGAGAGGAAGGGGACGTTTTCCCTTGGCCCCTGCAACATGGAACTTTGTCAAGGGTGATTTTGGCTAAAACGAGAAAAAAGGAGGCAAAAATCTGCTTCCTTAAAAAATTCTGAAAATTCTATTGTTTGATGGGGGTAGTTAAGGAAAGAAGTTGGACTCAATGTGTCTCTTCTTGTCATTAACAGTAGCCAAATGCTACAGGATTGTCTTGATGCCTTTTTCCTATGAAATAATTCAGTCCCAGCCCAAGACATGGCACTGGGCATCTTGGTCATGCTGCACAGTCTTGGCTTGACTGGAGACTCCCAATTCGAAGGTGGCTGCACTATAAACTGTGGCACTGGTCACTCTAGTCCTAGCTTTGTTGGAACATTGAAGCTCTTGGTGACGTGGGCTTCATAAACCAGACTAGAGGGCAGAATCTCCCAAGTTTTGGCTAAACAGTGCCCATCTTGTAACAGAAGGAACAGACTAAAAAAGGGCAAAATGTTTTACAAGTTGTCTTTTTAACCCCCCACCCAACATCCACACATACACTTTTTGGGAATTAAAACCTGCATCACTGCCCAATGCCAGTAATCAGAGGGACAGGATAGTTTCCTTTGTTATTTGTATCAAAGGAGATGGCTCAACCAACGGAATTGTCCAGGCAGAGGTCATAAGATTGTCTTCACTAAAGAAGCCATAGTTAAACAGTAATAGCCCCAAGCTGAAAACTCCTTTTAAAAGCCCTATAGTTCTGCTTCAAGATAGGACAAGGTAGTTTAAGACAAGAGCCTACTATTCTCCTCCTTTGCTGGCAAATTAATAAACTTCTCTTTCTTTTTCCTCAAACCCTTTGTCTTTGTTCTTCTGATGTAGCCTCAGAGACAAGTGCCAAACTTTGGGTAACAATCTATTAGATATTGGTCCAGGGTCTTCTCAAGAGCATCCTCCCTCTGGATATTTTCAACAGGAGCTTGGACCTGGCCTTTGCTGAGTTAACCACAGGCTGATCCAAGCCCTCTGATGTCTCCTTGACCTGCAATTGAATGGGGGCTCCTGGTCTGCTCCAGAGGCCTTGATGGAGCCCATCCCAGTGCCTTTAGTCTCACTACCCTGCCTTACTCTACTGTTTGCCCGCCCCGCAAGCCAAGCCAGTCATGGTCTCTCATCTGAGCCCTGTGAGAACCTTAGACGTTTTATGCTCAGTATAATTAAAACCTGTCCCTTCTTCCAGTGTCCCAAACCATGGTTTGGGATTGTTTTCTTAGTAGGGAGACAGAGATGAAAAGAGGGTCATTCTGCTCTTCTATACCTAAGGCCTTATCTAAACCTACAGGTGACCTGGTCTGCATAAGCTCCTATTTGCTGTCCTAGAGTCTTTTTTGCGTGGAGTCAAAGACATCCACCTTCTTGGTACTTCTCATGTCACTTTTCAACACCTTCTAGCCTTTCTGTCTAAAGAATTAGCATAACTAATTCTCCTGGGTGATCCAGGACATAGTATCTGACTCCTCTTGAGTCTCTATTGTCTTCTCACCCGTGTCAAGGCAGAGGGAAACCTCAAAGGGCTCCCATCACACCCCAGCCTCATTGCCCAAATGAGGCACAAGGCTCTCCAGGATATGGGGACAGGCACTTTGGGGCAAGCCCAGAATAATACAAGCCCTGCATTCTTATCATAAAGCTAACTATAAAGCTTTTTAATTTACTTTATAATTACTGTATCATATTATAAAGCAGCAATTTTCAGTAGGATTAGTGTCAAGATAGGTACAAAGATCAGTGGAACACAACTGAGAGTCCAGAAATAGACCCACACTTACATGGTCAGTTTATTTTTGACAAAGAAATATAGTATCCAACAAATGGTGCAGGAAAAAATGGGTAACCATATGCAAAAAGAAAACAAAAAGAAAAGAACCTTAATCCTTACTTTACATATCTAAAAAATTAATTCAGAATAAATCATAGACATAAATGTAAGAGCTAAAACTATAAGACCACTAGAGGAAAACAGGAGAAACTTGAGATAATCTGGGTGACATTGATTTTGGCACTAATTTGTTAAATTTGATAAAGCACAAATCATAAAAGAAATAATCCATTGACTGAATCTAATCAAAATAAAAAATAAAATTTTCCTCTTCAAAAGATACTCAGGAAAATGAAAAGGAAAGCCACAGACCAAAAGAAAACACTCTGAAAACTTATATATGACAATGGTCTTGATCCAGAATTTGTAAAGAAATTATTTAAGGAAGACGAACGTAATTGGTCTTAATGTAATGTAAAATTTTCAATTGCCAAAAGATCTGAATGGGCATTTTACCAAAGAATGCATAGAGCTGGCATAGTAAGTACATGAAAAGAGATTCAAGGATCATTAGTCATTAGGGAAATGCAAACTACAACAACAAAAAGCCATTAAACATCCTCTAGAATGGGTAAAATTCGAAAGTCTGACCATATCAAGTGTTTGCAAGGATGTGGAAGGAACAAGAACTCTCATTCACAGCTGATAGGAATGGAAAATGGTGTGACTATTCTGAAGAACACTTCGTCAACTTTTTATATTTATTTATTTATTTAGAGACAGAGTCTTACTTTGTCATTCCCGATAGAGTGCAACCTCAAACTCTTGGGCATAAGTGATTCTCTTGCCTCAGCTTCCCGAGTAGCTGGGACTACCGGTGCTCACTACGACATCCAGCTATTTTTAGAAGACAGGTTCTCACCCTGGCGCAGGCTGGTCCTGAACTCCTGAGCTCAGGCCATCCACCCACCTTGGCCTCCCAGAGGGTTAGGATTACAGGTGTGAGCCACCTCACCCAGCTTTTGTCAGCTTTTTAAAGATTAAAAATATATTTACCAGATGACTCAGTCCTTCCACACTTGGTTATTTACACCCCACAAAAAATGAAAGCGTATATTCGCACCAGGGCTTGCACCCAAATGTTCATAATAACTTTATTTATAATTGCCCCAAACCAAAAACAACCAATTGTATCCCAGCAGGTGAATGGATTAGCAAATTGCGACAACCATACTATAGAATACTATTCAGCAATATAAAAGAAGGAACTATTGATACACATAGCATCGTGATTGAATCTCAGAATAATTATGCTAAATAAAAGGGTTAAAGAGTACATTCTGCATGCCTCTAGTAATAAAAAATGCTAGCAAATGTGACCAATCTAGGTAACAAACACAGATAAGTAGTTGCCTGGAGAGGGGAACACACTGGAGAGGAGGAGGGAGGGAGAAAGGGGCTACAAAGTGGTACAAGGAAAGTCTTGGTTGTGATAGATGTGTCCATTATCTTCACTGTGATGATAGTTTCAGAGATGTATAGTATGTCGAAATCTCTCAAGTGTACTCCTCAATTATGTACAATTTATTATGTGGTAGTTATACTTCAATGAAACTGTCAAAACAAAGGATCCTTATCTAGTGAAGAGACATTCTGAATGTTTTACAAGTGGAATTACCTCAGAATTGAAATTTGCTTCAAGATAATTCAGGAGTGGAGTGAGAAGTGGGTGTGATGTAGGTGCAAGGGTGATAGAGAAAACCAACCACCAGGAAACAAGTATTGAAGCTAGGTTCATTTTTATATATGTTTGAAATGCTATATTTAAAAATGGCAATAGAAAATGTGACCTTAACCCTATGAATGTGGTACAGCCTCCTGCCACATTTCTTTCTTTAGAGCTGATGAAAGGCCTGGCTACCTTGGTCAGAAACTTCATTAGGTTTTACTTGGTTTAATAAAATTGTGGATAGGGGATACACTCCATGTGAATTCTTTAAGATTGATGTGGAAGATAATTAATTCATAATTAATCAATGTAAGTCTTTGATATGGCTGGATTTCCTCAAAGCGAAACCTATCGCAAAGATTAGGAAGGAGATCCTTACCCGGGAGCATGAGATCTGCTGCAGAACTGCCCTCAAGTAATGTTTTGTAACTCAGTACAGTGCATGTGCCTCAAAGTAGTGAGAGGACTGTGAAATGTGAACAGGACCCTGAAGTCCTCCCTGGTACCCGATTCTCTAAGTGTGAGTGTCATTATCCCTCATTCCTACATCCCTGCAAAATCAACGGCTGGAAAATTCCAAGCCTGCTAATAATTAGGAGCATGCCCCTCTAATGAAAGTGCTTGTCCATAAAATTTTTGTGAACGTATGGTGAACTCTTCCACCTTAAATCCTCAATTTTACTACCTGTGAGGGTTGGATAACCAGCAGCTGAGCAAAGAAATCCTGCAAGGCTCAGTGCTCCGTGGTGGGTCCCCAGAGCAGGAGCAGGAGCAGGAGCAGGACACAGGTCCACCACTGCAGAGGTTTTAGAGTCTTGAGAGTAGTCAAAGAATTACGGTCAGAAGAGGTATTGTTTGACTGTCTCTACTTAAACCCACAGAAGTCTGTTTGCATGGACCAGACATCTTGTTAAGATTGTTCAATATGTGCCCTTATAATTTTAAATTTTTAATTTTATTTATATAATGTTGGGAAAGATAATGCAATCTGGGGATACCACTAAACATGGTGGAATCAAAATCTTGAAACTTCTCTCTTTTATAAAAAGAAAAAGAAAAGTTACAAAAATTATCAGGATCAACTTCTTAGAACTCTGGAAATTAGCTAAAAGTTTGCAGCCTTCTAGGGATTGTTTAATCAAGCAAAATAATTGAATTTTACAAAGAACTGTGAGGTTTGTGGCATTTTAACTTACCCCATTCCCACGTCTCTCTCCAGATCTATGGTATCCTTGAAAACCAACAGCCTCCACTCATGGAGAAAACAAGTCTGGTGGTTCTCTCAGAGACCTCGCTTGCAAGAGTGTCTTTATTTTAATCTGACTTGGAGTTTGCCCAATGTGAAAAGCCATTTCCTCAACGACATCTGTTAAAAACATTTGGAGGCGATTGTTTAACTTTACAGATGCTTGAGATAGTGCATAAAAGTTGCAGCAAACAATAGGCTAATCAAAAAGCTTAAAGTAAAAAACAGTAGGAATAGATATTCAGAAAAGCTTTAAAAAGTTGACATACTCTCAGGGAATTTGGAAGACCATGAGCATGAATAAGAAAGGCTTGGAACATGCTGGGAGCTTTGTGCATACTCAGAAAAGACCCAAGAAAGTCCACAGTGCTCACCTCTGGCTCTTTTGAGATCCCATTAAACAGACTTTATGAACATCTAAGGTTAAGGTTATCAACTGCCCGGATGAGTGTAGAAGGCATGACTCAGCCAGGTGCGGTAGCTCACACCTGTAATCCTAGCATTCTGGGAGGAGAGGGGGAGCTAGGCATTTGAGCTCAGAAGTTTGAGACCAACTTGAGCAAGAGCAAAAAAAAGAAAATCTCTACAAAAAAAAAGAAAATTAGATAGGAATTATAATCCCAGGTACTTGGGAGGCTGAGGCAAGAGGATTGCATTGAGCCCAGAAATTTGAGATTTCAGTAAGCTACGATGACACCACTGCATTCCAGATGGGGTGACAGAATGAGACTCTGTCCCCCCAAATCACTCACTCACTCAATCAATAAGCAAATAAACAAGAACAGATGGGGAAAAAAGCAAAAGACAGGATCCACAGAGAACACCTGCCCAAAGACTAGGAGACTTAATGGTTCCAGACCCTTAAGGAAATCTCTGTCCATTCACTAGCTGACCACTGAGCTAATCAAGCAGAGACTTCAATGGCTACACAGGACAAAGAATACAGACTTGTAACAGAATTGTATCAGAAAATTCAATAAAAAACAAACAGCAACAATAACAAACTCTGAGAAATGAAGAAAAAATCCAACTTTTAAAATTGCTATATTATATTATTTATAAAATGTGTAGTTTTAACAAAAAGATTACAAGACATATAAAAAAATAAGAAACTATGGTACATACATGGGAAAAGAAACAATCAGTAGAAACTTTCCTAGAGGATGCCCAGATATAAAACTTATTTTTAAGAAGTCTTTATATTTAGTTCAAAGAGCTAAATAAAATCAAGAATTAAAAGAAAGTGTGAGAATGATGTCTTGCCTAATAGAAAATATCAACAAAGAGATAGGAAATTATTTTTTTAAAAAAGAACCACATAGAAATTCAAGAGTTAAAAAGCAAAATAACTTCAATGAGAACTTCAATAGAGGGCTCAAAGGAAGAAGAAATGTGAAAACTTGAAGATAGCTGAATTGAGATTATCCAGACTGAGCAATAGAAAAAAAAATAAATGAAGAAAAGAGAACCAAGGCTCAGGGACCTGTAGAACACTACCAAGCATACCAATAAGGTATATAATAAGGAGTCCCAGACAGAGCAGGAAAAGAAAAAGGGGAATAAAAAAATTTTCAAGAAATAATGTCTGTAAAAGTTCCAAATTTTATGGAAAATATTAAACAGTACATCCAAGAAGCTCAATGGATTCCAAGCAGGATACATTCAAAAATATTCACATTTAGATACATCATTATCAATATGGCAAAAGTTAAAGACAAAGAGAATCTTAAAAGCAGCAAGAGAGAAATTCTCAATAAGCAATTCTCAATAAAGTTAAAAGTTAATTTCTTACAATAAATCATGAAACCCAAGAAATAGTGGGGTGGGTGACATATTAGAAATGTTGAAAGAAAAAGACTAGCAACAAAGAATTCTATATTCAGCAGAACTCTCATCAAAAATGAAGGTAAAATTAAACATTCCCAGAGAAGCACAAACTGAGAGAATTTTCCACTAACAGACCTGTTCTACAAGAAGTACTAAGGAGAGTCCTTCAGGTTGAAATAAAAACACACTAGATATCAACTTGAATTCACACGAAGAAATACAGGATGCCAACAAAGGTACAGATAGTAGAATAAAAATAATTTTTATTTGTAACTCTTTTTCCTCCTATTTGATTTAGAAGACAACTTCATAAAGCCATAATTATAAATCTATGTTGACAGGCATAAAAATTATAAAGATGTATTTTTATGACAATAACAGCAAAAAAGAGAGAAAAGGAAATAAAGTTATATAGGTCCAAATCTTTTGCATTCTATTGAAATTAAGTTGATATTATAAATCTAAACTAGATTGTTATAAATTAAAGTGTTGTATTAGTCAAGATTTTCCAGAGAAACAAATTATATAGAAGCTGAGAAGTCTCACAACAGGTCATCTGAAAGCTGGAGAATGAGGGAACCCAGTAACATGCATGGGTTGGTTGAAGTCTGAAGGCCTCAGAACCAGGAAAGCTGGTGGTATAACTCTTGGTTTGAGGCCAAAGTTCTAAGAACTGTGTGTGTGTGTGTGTGTGTGTGTAGGAGGGTCACTTGTGCAATTCCCAGAATTCAAAGGCTGGGGATCCTGGAGTTCTGATCTCCAAGAACAGAGGAAAAATGCTGTCCCAGCTCCAGAGGAGAGAGCAAATTCATCTTTCTTAGGCCTTTTTGTTCCCTCAGCTGACTACATAGTGCTTATCCACATTGGGTGGGGTGGATCTTCCTCACTCAGTCAATTGATTCAAATACCAATCTCTTCCAAAAGTACCCTCACAAGCACACACAGAAAGAATGCTTTAAAAGCTCTGTAGGTTTTTTAAAAAATTACTTTGACTTACTCTACCACCCTAGATAGAGTACAGTGGCATCATCATAGCCCACTGTGACCTCAGACTCCTGGGTTTAAGTGATCTTCCTTCCTCAGCCTTCCTTGTAGCTGAGACTATATACCATGATTCCTGGATAATTTTTTTTTTCTGTTTTTAGTAAAGATAGGATCTCACTTTTGCTTAGGTTGATCTCAAACTCCTGACCTCCTTTCACCTCAACCTTCCAAAGTGCTAGGATTTCAGGCATGAGCCACTGTGCCCAGCCTCGGGGTATCTCTTAATACAGTTAGTTGACACCTGCAATTAACCATTACAAGTGTTAATTTTAATCCCTGAAGGGAACTGCTAAGAGAGTAATTTAAAAAAATGTATAGTAAAAGAGATAATAAGCAATCAAAATGGCTCAGTAGGAATATCTATTTAACACAAAAGAATGCAATAATGGAAGAATATAAGACTAAAAAAGACATAAGACATAGAAAACAAATAGTAAAGTATCAATTGTATATCCTATCCTATCAGTAATTACATTAGTCTAAATGGATTTAAAATTTTAGTTAAGAGCCAGAGAATGACAAAATGTATAAAACAAAAACACAGTCCAACCATGCTGTCTACAAGAAATCCACTTAAGTTTAAACCAATAAATTGAAAGCTAAAGGGTGTGAAAATATATACCATGAAAACAGTAATCAAAAGAGAGCTAAGTGGCTATACTAATATCATCAGAACAAAAGAAGACTTTAAGAAAAAAATGTTGCCAGAGACAAAAAGGATAATTTATAATAAAAAAGTACCAATTTAGAAAGCAGATACAACTGTAAATATTTACTGAAGCAAAATTGTTACAAATGAAGAAATAGATAATTTAACAATAATAATTGAAGACTTTAATACCTTTGCTTTTAAAAATGGATAGATCAACAGGAGATCAACAAGGAAACAGAAGATTTGGACAACACTGTAAACGAATTTGAACTAATAGATACCTATAGAAAACTCTACCCTACAGAAACTGGAAACATGTTCTTTACAAATGCACATGAAACATTCTCCAGAAATAGACCATATTTAAGGGCATAAAGCACATCTCAATAAATTTAAAAGGATTTAAATCATACAAAATATCTTCACTGACCACAATAGAATGAACCAGAAATCAAAGATAGAAGGAAAATTGAAAAAATTCACAAATATGTGGAAATTAAACAATACACCAAAAAATAACCAATATACCAAAGAAGAAATTATGAGAGAAATTGAAAAATATTTTGTGATAAATGAAAATAAAAACACAGCATACCAAAAACTTATAAGATGTAGCAAAAACAGTGCTTAGAGGAAAGTCAATTGCTATAAATACCTATTTTTAAAAAGATAAAAGATCTCAAATCAATAATCTCATATTCCACCTTAGAAAACTAGGGGAAAAAGAGAAAACTTAACCCAAAGCAAACAGAAAAAAGGAAATTATAAATATTAGAGCAGAAATATGGGCGGCGCCTGTGGCTCAAGGAGTAGGGCGCCGGTCCCATATGCCGGAGGTGGTGGGTTCACACCCAGCCCCAGCCCAGAAAAAAAATATATATATATTAGAGCAGAAATAAACAAAATAGAGAGTTTAAAAAATAAAAAAATTAACAAAACCAAAATTTGGTTATTTGAAAAGATCAAGAAAATTGCAAAGCTTTAGTTGGACTTACTAAGAAAAAAGAGAAAAAACTCGAGTACTCAAATAACTAATACTACACATCAGGAATTAAAGAAGGGACATTAATAGCAACCTTATAGAAGTTTTAAAAATTGTAAGGAAATACAATTAATGTTTCTACACCAACAAAATGTATAACCTAGATGAGATGGACTAATTTCTAGAAAGACATAAGTTACCAAAATTGGATCTAGAAAATAGACTTTTAACAAGGAAAGAGGTTTAGGAGAAAAACAAAACAAAACACTAAAACTTCCCAAAAGGAAAAGCCTTAGACTAGATGGCTTCACTGATAAATTCTACCAAATGTTTAAAGAAGAATTAACACAAATCCTTGAATTTTAGAAACTCTTCCAAAAAGTAGAAGAGGGAACACTTCCAGAATCATTCTATAAATCCAGTGTTACCCTGAAAGACATTCTAAGAAAAGGAAACTAAAGACCAATTTCCCTATGAACATTGATGTAAAAATTTTAACAAAATACTAGCAAACTTAGTGTAGCAACAAACAAAAAATATTATAAACCATGACCGTGTAATCTGCAAATAGAAAGATATGTACATGTTGTATATCCAGAATACTGTATATAAAAGATTATTACATCTTGAAAATAAAGACAAATATCTCAATTAAAAAATGGATGAGGAATTTAGATAGCTATTTGCCCAACAAGATATACAGTGGCCAGTAGGCACATAAAAAGATGCTCAACATAATTATTCATTAAATAAATGCAAGTCAGAGTTTGATCCTGCAATCCCTCTACCAGGTATTTACCCAGCTGATCAAAAATCATTTTATAACAAAGACATTTGCACCAGAATGTTTATTGCAGCCCAATTCATAATTCCCAAGTCATGGAAGCAACCCAAGTGCACATCAACCCATGAATGGATTAACAAATTGTGGTATATGTACACCATGGAATACTATGCAGCCTTAAAAAAGATGGAGACTTCACATCTTTTATGTTTATCTGGATGGAGCTGGAACATATTCTTCTTAGTAAAGTATCTCAAGAATGGAAAAAAAAGTATCCAATGTTTTCAATAATACTATGAAATCAGTATATTATCATCTACACATTCATAGAAATGGTAAAACTATAGTACAGAAAGAAGGAGGGAAGAGGAAATACAGGGGAGGGGAGGGGGAAGCTTGGGAGGAGGGAGGGTTTGGGGAGGATCCAACCTAACGTGCATAATGCAATGATACATTTCTATACTATTAAGAATAGAGTATGAATGTTTTTGCCACAACAAATAAGTAAGCAAGGAGATGGTTATGTTTATCAGTTAGATGTAAGCATTCCACATTGTATATCAAATCAGCACATTGTACTCCATAAATGCATTAATGTACACAGTTATGATTTAATAAAGAATTTTTAAAAAACCACAATGAAATGTCATTTTATATCCACTAGGATGATTAAAATAATAATTGAAAAAAGACAGACAATAGCAAAGTATTTGTGAAGATGTGAAGAAATTTGATCCCTTGATACACTGCTGGTGGGCATGCAAAATTAATACATCTACTTTAGAAAAGAGTTAGGCGGTTCCTAAAAATGTTAAACATAGCATTACCATATTTCCTAGCAGTTCCACTCCTATATGTATACCTAAAAGAACTGAAAATACATTCACACAAAAACTTGTACACAGATGTTCATAGCAGTATTATTTAATTATATAGATAGAGATCTACTAATCTGCCTTGGCCCATAAAAAACAAACACCAAACACACAGCCGAGGACTATATTCAGCAACACTTGGGGGTTTGCAGAGCTGATATTGTGTATTACTACTCACGGTCTAGCAGAGATGCCCACAGAGTAAGAGTGGCAAGTACAAGAATTTTCCTCTGCTCTCATTGGACTCCAATGGCAAGGTGGCATTTGCAAATGTTGTGCTTTTCTGTTTAAAGTCTTACAGAATTGAGGTCTTGAGGATTGTTTTTGTTTGTTCACTTGTCCATTGGTATGGTAGAAATTTCCATATTAAAAAAACAAACTGACAAGGAAGCTTCAGTAGGTTCATTTCTCATCTCTGCAGTCTTGCTGCTGTTGTTTCCGTTGCTGCTTCTACATGAAGGGTCTCATTCTTTGGTTATGAAGTTAGTTGTACATGTGGCTCGAGCAGCTCTTTTAATGGGTTTTCTGGTCATTTTGCAGTGATAGTCCCTTTAAGTCCTCATTCCACGGATGCCAGTAGCTTGCTGACAGGGAAGCTTGCTCTTCCCAGTAGAGCAGATCAAGCCCTGCAGCAGAGGAATCCAGGAGCTCCTCACATCCTTGGTTTGGGGCCATGGAAGGAAACAGTCAAAGATGCTATGGGGTTTTAAGTCTGGAGAGGCACAGTCAAGTAGGGAGGTTATGGATGCTGAGAGAACCTATTTCACAGGTTTGTGAAAAGGATCAAATGAAATAACTCAGCCATGCACCAAACTTGCTTAGAACAGTTGCTGCTCAAGAAATGTTGGCCTTAGCAATGAGAGGTTGGAGAGAAAACAGAAGGCCCATCAAGGAAACTATTTTACGGAAACTACAGAGGCCATCTGGCCCAGGATTAAGGGCTTGATGAAGGTCTAGGGCAACTATTGGGAGGGGCAGTAAGGAGTGCCCTGGGAAAAAACAACAGCTTGGCAGCTGCAGCAAGGGCCCACTTGAGGCTAAGTGGTCACGGTGGAGCGAACACCACCTATTGACAAGTAACTCACAATTCTTGTGTTCTCACTCACCATAAGGAAAAAAGTATAATATCTCATAAGATCATTATAATGATATCTGTAAATTCTGAATACTTTACCTAACACAAGAGAAGCACTCAGTAAATGATGGCAATAGTGGGAGTGATGGTACTGATGATGGTGGTGGTGGTGATGGTGGTGGTGATGGCAGTGATAATCATGGTAATGAAGGTGATGTTTCAAGGAAGATTTTAAGAGATTCCTTTGGGGAAGATCCCACTTTGTTGAGCAGAGTTTATGAGTGAAAGAACTGAGTTCAATTTGGGTGAAAGTCAGGGCTAGGTACCTAGGTTTCAGAGGGACTGAGGAGCTACTCTATGTAAGAGAAGATAGGGAGTTGATTTTGAAGATGGAGATTCCAGTGGAAAGAGGATCAGGGATGAGGGCGCAAAAGAGAAAGAACTTTGGAAAAGAAGAAAATTGCCCAATGTTTTATTTTGTTGGCTTAGAGTATGCAAAGTTAACCCCTTTCTTGATCTCCTCACATCATCTTCTGCTGTAAAGTCTCACAAATGGCTTTGGAAAAGTGAACTCTTGGGTTATTTTATTTTATTTTAGTATGTCTCTCTTTTGTTTAGTTTTTAATTTTTTTTTAATTTTTAAATAAAGGTAGGGTCTCACTCTTTCTCAGGCTGATCTTGAACTTCTGTGTTCAAGGGATTCTCCCATCTTGGCCACCAGTGTGCCAGGATTATAGGCATGAACCACTGCACTGGGCCTCTTGAGTTATCTTGCCTGAGTTCTGTGTTGAGTGATCATGTGACTAAAAACAGACTGACCCCCTGTATGCGGGATCTAGAAGATAAGGAACAGCTGACACATGAGATACATTATTATTACCATGTCACGGTGAATCTAGAAGAAGTGTCAAGCCCAGGAGTTGGAGGTTACTGTGAGTTGTGATGCCATGGCGCTCTACCCAGGGCGATAGCTTGAGGCTCTGTCTCCAAAATAAATAAATAAATAAATAAATGAATAAATAAATAAATAAATAAAATGTTTTAAAAAAAAAAAAGAAGTGTCAGTGGTTGAGGGACAGGAGATGCAACTGAGAGCTAATATGTATAACAGCATGGTTAGTGAGGTGAATGAGGAGACCAAACTCCAAAGGGATGGTTTAAATTTCTTAGAAAGCAAGAGGATTATGGAGGTATAGACAAGTTAAGCCAGTGTAGAAGGTCTTGAGCCAAACAGTCACAGATGGTTCTTTCCACCACCCTGGGGGAGGTTGGTGGCTGTGCCCAAGAACCTTACTTTGATGTCAGGGGCAGATGACCTTGGACTTAGGTGGCACCGTATGTGTACAGTCTGCACTTGTTTTTTTTCTTTTGTGCGTGTGTGCATGTGTGTGTGTGTTATGTGTACATGGTGGTGGTAGTGCTTTTGGAGAAGAACCAAGTTTCTAAAGCTCTGGTAGCAGGCATATTCCTATGCTCTAATGTCATAAGGGAAGTCAGTTCTCATGTCTGAAATAGCCATTAAAGGAACATAAATAATTGAGGAAAGTAAGTAGAGGATTAAGAAAATCTGGCAAGGTCTATTCATACAGGCTTACAAAAAGGATTTATTTGAATGCCTACTGAGTGCTTAGCACTTATACCATTCTGTCCAAACTAGAAATGGAGGGCCCTTTTCATCTAATCAACAAACATCTTCTAGGTGCCTACCATGTACAGTCTTAGGTTTCATATTCTAAACATCGTATGAGATGCCTGGAACGTGACTTTTCTTGTTTACCTCCTTGCAACTTCTCTCACTACTAAAGCCTATTTATAATTCCTTCAACACGATTTTATTTTAAAAATCTAGTTTAGCCAAAACCAGCATCAAGCTGCATATAATTTTGTTCAGTCGGAGAATGGAAAATCAAAACTGACCTTTTATTATGATTCATCATATCTCCCCACCCTTGCTCTTGGGCCCATAAAAGAGAGAATCTGGTGTTTGCTTTTCCGTAACAGTACCATGACTTCATAATCTGAACTATATGCAATGAAATCAATAGGATGGTTTTAAATTACATTGCCTTTAACTTTGTTTTATGTCAAGGAGGTTATGAAATCTCTGTTAGTGCCATTTTTCTGCTCTGAGAAGCCAAGGCTGTGCTCTTGGTAACAGGCTGCAGTTACTCCTGTGTTGTGGGTACAGTTTTCATTTTTCAAACTGATAACAAATGTCAGGAATTCTCTACCTGCTTCTTACTGGACACAGTACCTTTGTACTTTCCAAAAGTTAAAGTGAAGACTAAAGCTACAAATGCTTTCAGTCCCGCACAGCCCCTCTATGAATGGGGCCTTTTTGAAGGATCAGTGATATACAGGGTATCTCAAAAGTTGTCATATGTAGGAAAATGGGAAATTCTAGCTAAACGTACCTTTTTTTTTTTTTTTTTTTACAAAATATACATTACAAAATTTTACAAACTGTTTTCTACCTGTTGGCTGCCTTGTTCTACACACACACACACACAGTCTTCTCTCCCAAGTCAGGGTGAGCACATTTCAAGATACCTGTTGTTATGCAATTTTTTCCCTATGTATGGAGACTTTGGAGACATCTGTATTTTTTTATATTAATGTGTTGCATTTAGGAAAGCCCTTTAAATCTCTTTTTTGTTCTCCAGCTGGTGTTTCCTGCTTGCAATGATACCAAATGACTCTCCCAGGAAAGGGGCACCTTCAAAACTAGGCTTCTGACAAGGGCCTGTGGGTCTCTCGAGGGAGCTTCGAGCAATTGGCGCTCATGGGACAGAGTGGAGAAAGGGTCCATATTATAAACAAGCACTCAGAAAGGCTGTGATCTGCCTGGGGTCACGCAGTAAGAAACCTGGGGTGAGCTCAGGATCCTCCCCCCACCCCCAGCCAGTGCAAGCGCCTGTCAGTCTCCCATAGGACATGAAAATATAGTCAAAAAAGAAACCATAGGGGATTTTTGTTTTTAATCTTTGTTGTTTTGGTGGTTTCATTCTGTTCTGTTTTGGTTTTGTGTTTTTATTTGTGTATGTTTTTTTAAAAAAATGAAGTTTCCACCAGGTCAAAACCTTACTTGGCAGCTCCATGGTGTTAAAATCACAGCCTTCTTCGTTTTGGTGGTAGCAGAACAAAATTTCTGCTCTGAGGCCTCATTTTCTTGGAGTGGAAGCTTAATCTCCAGGTATCAAAATCATGCTCCCTCCCTGGGGTTGCATCTGAGCTTGGGCCTGCTCCTGTCATGGTGAGGGACAGGCAGAGGGCATTGCATGGGGGACACCCTCCTCCTGGCCTTCCACCTCTTCCTCTGCCCTTGGCCACAGGAGCTGGGGAGGAGCCTCAGTGACTGACCTTCCAAGGGCCTCTGCACCTATTTGCTTCCTTGCAGGAACAGCAGGGGACCCCCTTGTGGAAAACAGCCTGAGGATCCAAGTATCACATAGCCCTGCTTTAGGGCCCAGGGGAGGGAGAAGACCAAGGGCATGCCTGTGAACCTGGATGCCAGAAGGGAAGAGTTGTGGGAAGAGCACCTTTGGAGCAAAAAGAAACACGTTTGCCAGGGGCGATTCCTCACACCAGCTGTAGGCAGAGTCAGGAAAGACACAGGCAGCACTGGAGCTTGTGGCCTCGCCTGTGTACACAAGGCTCAAAAGGCTTCTCAAAGACCCTAACATGTTCCCAGAGACTGCCTGGGTCCATTCAGACATCCACCTCAGGGGCTTCTACCCTGGCCACACTCACTGCACTTGACTTCCCTGTATCATGAATGAGAGGACTCGTCTGGGGAGTCTGAGCGAGGCTGGGTGGATTAGTGGGTACCGGGTAGAAATGGCAGAGAGGGAGAGCAAGAGAGGAGTCTGTAGGGGTTTTCTCCGTAATACAAGAGAACTTATTATTTAAAACCCCTTCTGTGGTGTCAGTTTCATGTGGGCCCTTTTCCATCCCCATTTAAGTTTTTTGAAGGTGGGGGAAGCCATTTGTACCTGTGAGCTTCACTCACAGGGCCTTATCCATCTTAGGATAAATAATAATAAAAAGTAAATCAAAGAGAGCTTTATACTCTAAAAATGCCTTACTATTTTTAGAACCCTTAAGTGATTTGGGCAAGGCACATGTATTTTTCTCATGTACATCCAGGAACCACAACATACTTAAATTTAAAATAAATTATTTCTAGCCACCAATAAATGTCTGTGAACAACAAACCACTAGTAGAGAAGTGGAAAAATTGTATTTCCCTTTTCCGCATTATTCTTCCCAGAGGGTGCCACTGCTAACACTTCAGACGTCCTTCTTAGACTAAGAAAAAACATGGGAACCAACTTGGAGAAATCGATAGTTATTCAATTTATTTTTTTTTTTCCTGGAGACAGAGTCTTACTTTGTCACCCTCGGTAGAGTGCGGTGGCATCATCACTCACAGCAACCTCAAAGGGCTCTAGGCAAGTCTCTTGCCTCAGCCTCCCGAGCAGCTGGGACTACAAGCAACCACCACAACACCCTGCTATTTTTAGAGATGACATCTCTCTGGCTCAGGCTGGTCTCAAACCTATAAGCTCAGGCGATCCACCCACCTCGGCCTCCCAGAGTGCTCTCCCACAAGTGTGAGAACCTCATTTCTTTTCTAAAGTTTAATCTCTTCTATATCTGTTTTGGTATCCTCCTTATCATATTTTTAAGTGCTCAAAATATTTGTTGACTTGAACTTGCAGGGGTCGTTTTACATATAAAATTTGCAGACGCTGAAGTACACACTTCTTAAATGTACCTGAGGTGACTTTTGATAAAGGCATGCCTGTGTACCACTGGTGTGGGCATTGGTGTACCACCCGAGATGTCAAGATAAAGAATCTTGCCATTGCCTCAGAAAATTCCTGGTTGCCTTCTTCTGTTCTTCTAGGCCTTTTTCAAGGAGCAACCACAGTACTGATTTTCTTCTACCATAGATTAGTCTTTCCTACTCTAGAGATTCTGTAAATACATAAAATGTGTGCCTGGTTATGCAGGACTTTTTTTTGCTCAGCATAATGTTTTTGAAACCCACTCCTGTTGCATATCCACTATTTACTCCTTTTCATTGCTGAGTAGCATTCCATTGTATAAAGATATTGCAGTTTTCTTTTTTAAAAAGCTTTTAATTTTGAGTTATTATGGGTCTGTAATACAGTAGAACTTCCCTGCACTGACCACCTCTTTAAGTTGGCCTAATTTTCCTAGACCAGTCAGGTAGGTATCAGTACAATAGGTCAACTTCCTTATGTTGATCACCTCCATCTGTTTACCTTATTCATTACAATCCCTTGAGTGGTCAACCTACAGAGGTTCTATTGTAGTTGTATATCTTTACAGGGTGCATGCGATGTTTTGAATAGAGGTATATGATGTGAATTAACCACATCAGGGTAATTGGGGTAGCCATCACCTTAAGCATTTAACATTTCTTTGTGTTAGGAACATTCCAATTCCACGCTTTTAGTTATTTTAAGAGATACCCTAACTTATTGTTGATAGTCACTTTGCGGTACTAGCAAATATTGTTTATTCTTTCTAACTATCTGACTGCATTTTTACCCCCATTAGCCATCTCCACTTTATCCCAGCCTCTGGTAACCATCATTCTACTCTCTGTCTCATCACATCAATTGTTTTTAGTATTTAGCTCCCACATATGAGTGAGACTATGCAAGATTTGTCTTTGTGTGCTTGGCTTATTTCATTTAACATAATTGATCATGATGAATCATCTTTTCAATGTATTATTGAATTTGGTTTAATAGTTCAGTAGAACCTCCCTCGTTGACCACCTTCCTACACTGACCACCTCCTTAAGTTGACCTAATTTTCATAGATGTGCACCACATGCATGTAACAGTAACAGTTGATCCTTGTGTTGATCACCTCTGTATGTTGACCAGTTTGGTACAATCCCTTGGGCAGTCACCTTAGAGAGGTTCTACTGTATTTTGTTGAAAATGTTTGCAACTGTGTTCATCAGAGATATTGACCAATAGTTCCTTTTTTGGTTGTGTCTTTGTCTGATTTTGGTATTGGGGTGGTACAGGACTCATAGAATGAGTTTGGGAATATATCCTCCTTGATTTTGCAGAATAGTTTAAGTAGGCATGGTATTGGTTCTTTGTCAAATGTTTGGTAGAATTCAGCAGTGAAGCCATAGGATCCTGGGCTTCCTTGATGGTAGACTTTTTATTATTGCTTCTATCTCATTACTTGTTATCGGTTTATTCAGGTTTTAGAATTCTTCCGGGTTCAATCTTTGTAGGTTGTATGCCTGGGATTTTATCTCTTTCTTCTAGGTTTTCCAATTCTTGTTTCCAAGAATTAAACAAAGAGAAATCTAACAGAATTTCTAGCTCTCTCCTACCCTGGCTTTTTAAATTTTTGTTATTTCCATCCATATCTTGTTATGCAATCTATGTCTCAAACAGTTGTTGTTGTTATTATAGATAGGCTTCTCTTATACTCTTCCTACTCAAGATATAAGTGGTTTAGACACCACAATTACAGCAAGAGAGTATTCTGTGTTTATATCCTTGCTGTTAACAGTGAATTGTAATTGTGAAGACTTTTTTATTGTTCATTACCATCCTTTTCCCTCAGAGTAAAGAACTCCTTTTAGTATTTCTTGTAGGACAGGTCTGGTGTTGATGAAATCCCTTAGTTTTTGTCTGGGGAAATCTTTATTTCTCCTTCACATTTGAAAGATATTTTTGTAGGACATAGCATTCTAGGTTTAAGGGTTTTTTTATTCAGTACTTTGAATATGTCATGCCACTCTCTTCTGGCCTTTAAGATATCCACTGAGAAGTCTGCTGACAGATGTGTTAACATTCGTTTATATGCAGTTTTTTTTCTTGCCTCCTTTAGGACCTTTTCCTTATCTGTGACCTTTGGAAGCTTAATTATTAAATGTTTGGGTTAAATCTTCTTGGTGTCCTATGACTTTCTTATACCTGAATATTAATATCTTTCTCCAGGTTTGGGAAGTTCTCTGTTCTCATTTCTTTGAATAAATTTTCTACCTCAGTTTCTCTCTCTCCATATGCTTTAAGGCCAATACTTGTCAGATTTGCTTTTTTGAGGTTATTTTCTAGATCTTGTAGGTGTGTTCCATCCTTTTTTCTTTTTTTCTCATGTGATCATGTATTTTTCAAGAGCCTGTCTTCAAGCTCACTAATTCTTTCTTCTACTCGTCAATTCTACTGCTAAGAGACTGATGCATTTCTCAGTTTGTCAATTGAATTCCTAAGCTCTAGAATTTCTACTCTTTTTTATTATTTCAATCTTTTTGTTAAATTCTTCTGATAGGTTTCTGAATTATTTCTCTGTGTTGTCTTGAAGTTCATTGAGCTTCTTCGGGACAGCTATTTTAAATTCTTTTTTTGAAAGGTCACAAGTTGCTATCACTAGGATTGATTACTGATGACTGATGCCTTATTTGCTTTGTTTGGTGAGGTCATGTCTTCCTGGATGTACTTGATGGTTGTGGATGTTCATTGATGTCTGGACAGTGAAGAATTAGGTATTTATTTTAATCCTCACAGTCTAGGCTTATTTGAATCTGTCTTCCTTGAAAAGGCGTTCCACATACTCAAAGGAAATTGAGTATTATGATCTATGTCTTTGGTCCCAGCAGCCGCATAAGCATTGTAGGTGCCCCAGACTCAGTAATACTGTCACTTTTGCAGACTCCTAGTTGGTACCACCTTGGTGAGCTTGGGTAAAATACAAGAGAATTCCCCAGATTACCAGGCAAAGTCTCTCACTCTCATCCCTCACTCTTTCTGCTGAGCTGCTAAAGTTGGGGGAGGGGTGAGTTGGACACTCCCTTGTGGCCTCCAGTGCCAGATCACACCTGAAGCAAGCCCAGTTTCACCCAAAGCCAGTGGTGACTATTGGCTGGCTACCGCTTATGTTTGTTCAAAGCCCCAGGGCTCTTTAGTCAGCAGGTTGTGAATCCTGCCAGGACTGGGTCCTTCCCTTCAAGGTAACATGCTTCCTTCTGGCATAGAAGGGTCCAGAAATGCCATCCAGGAACTAAGACCTCTACTCATGGGCCTCAGGAGTCTGCTTGGCACTTTATTTTACTGTGGCTGAGCTGGTACCCAAGTTGCAAAACAAAGTGCTCTGAACTCTTCCCTATCCTTCCTCAAGTGAAAGAAGACTCTCCCTGAGCTGCGCTGCCTGGAGTTGGGGGAGGGGTGCACAGGCACTGGTGTGGCTGCAGCTGCTGGTGTCTCACTGGGTCACGTGCACCCCAAGTCCACTGGCTCTAAGCCAGCACAGTCACAGGAATTGCTCAAGGACTGCAGCCCTTGTGACCTAATTGCCATATAAATTTAGTCTAGATTCCAGGCTGTTCTTTCTCTGCTGGTGGTAGAGCTAGTGGGACCTTGGGCTTTAGAGAAGAGGATTTCTTTCTGGCCGGGCTGGTCAAAATTCTCCCTCCTTGGCACCAGCATAAGTCTGTCCTGTGCCATGTTCCCCTGGCAAAGCCTCACGGTCATGCACTCCCCCTCCCTTGGACACACAGATTCTCTCTCCACTCGGTATGCACAGGCAGGGGTGGGCAAGGGGTGACATAGACAAAGCAAGACTATCTCTTCTACCCTCTCTACTGCCTCTTTCATTGATTTAATGCTACAATCAGGTAGTATAATCTCTCATCAGATTTTTGGTTCTTCTGAAGATGTTTGCTTGAGTGGATAGGTGTTGAATTAGGAGTTTATGCAGGGGGCGATTGCTGGAGGATTTCTATTTGGCCATCCTGGTCTGCCCCCTTCCACAGTTTTCTCATCCATCCTCCTCCTGATGGACACCTGAGATGTTCCCAGTTTTCCCACTCCAGTGAATCATTTTGTGAGCATACGTAAACTGAGAAAAATCCCTAGCAGTGGAACTACTGGGGCATAGGGTAGGTGTCTGTACAATTTTATGAGAACTTCCTACAGCTTTACTAATATTTGGTGCTGGTCAGTTTTTAGGTAAGTGTATAGTGGTATCTTACTGTGGTTTAATTTCTATTTCCCTGATGAGTAAAGATGAGTGTCTTTTCATGTCCCTAGTGGCCACTTGTATATCTTCTTTTGTGAAGTGCATGTTCAAACTCTTTAATCTTTGTTTAATTAGAGTGTTTATCTTTGTCTTATTGAATTGAAAAAGTTCTTTCTATATATAGGATATCATTTTTTTTTTCAGACGGATGGCAAGTATTTTCTCCTAATATATGACTTTCCTATTTATTTTCTCAGTGGTATCATTTATCACAAGTTTTTAATTTTGACAGAGGCAAATGTATTCATTTCCTTTTATGTTTATTGCTTCCAGATTATGAAGATATTTTCCTATGTTTTTCATTAAAAATGTATGGCTTGTGTATTAAGGTCTACAATTCATTTAGAATTAATTTTTGTACATAATGTGAGAAAGAAGTTGAGGTTTTCTTTGGGTGTTTTTTTAATATATAAATCCAGTTAATCCAGCACAATTTCTGAAAGGCTTTTCTTTTCTCATGGATTGCTTTGCCACCTTTGCCAAAAACCAAATGACCATGTAAGTATGGGCCTGTTCCCAGCTCTCTCCCCAGATCCATTGATCTATTTGTCAGTCTTTATGCCAATACCATATTGTCTTGATTATAAAACCAACATTGCTGGTGTCATAATGTTTTAAAGTTGGGTAGTTTGAGCACCTCAAATGTGTTCTTCTTTTTCAAGATTGTTTTAAATATTCAAGTATTTTATGTCTATATAAATTTAGAATCAGTTCATAAATTTCTACAAAAGATTCCTGCTAGCATTATGAGTAATGATGAGTGTTTTCATTATGGCTGAGATTGTAGCAACTCTGCAGATCAATTTGTGGAGAACTAACATCTTGAGAATGTTGAGTCTTTCAGTCTATGAACATGGTACAGTAATGTTTTTAGTAATATTTTATAGTTTTAACATTAAAACCCTTTAATGTTTTTAGAAATATTTTATAGTTTTCAATATGGTGGTCTCATTCATCTTTTCTTAAGTTTGTTTTTTACTATTTTATCTTTTGTGAAGATGCTGTAAATGGAATCACTTTTCTACTTTTATTTCCCAAATTTTTGCTGCTAGTATTTAAAAATATAATGAATATTTTAATATTTAATTCCAACATCTGAGTCATCTGCCATTCTTTTTTCCAAGTGTCAACTTTCCTCCTGCATCTTCCTGTTTTATGTACTCTCTGGTGCCTCCAAGTTGTTGTCGTGTGTGTGTGATCATGTGTATATGAGAGAGAGAGAGAATGTGTATGTTTTCAAACTCTCAAATGTCTTGGTAATCAAAGGGTAGCTAACCTGATAGTGGGGTCCTTAAAATGACAAAATAAATATTTTCTCCATGCTTTCTTTAACCCACAGAGATGCAGAAGAAGATCAATTTCATTGTCTATAGGAGGGCTTGTGTGCATGCATGTCTGTATTCACACACTGGGAAGAATCTATAGCCTTTGCTGGCAATAGTGTACAGTGTATCACTCTTTATAGATATGACCCAAAACCTGAAAAATTTAGACCTAACATTACTTTGGCTCAGTAAGGATGTTAGCTGGAAATTACAGTTTATAGCCCAGGAGTATTTTCCAAAGATCTTAAAGCTGCCTTGCAATGACAATATGATGATGATGGTGACCTCTCTGCCTATTGATCCCACAATATGTGGTCACATGTTATCTCCATACTCACAACAGTCCATTTTACAGATGAAGAAACTGAGACTCAGTGAGCATATGAAGTATAAGATCACATCTCATGACTAATGGAACCATGATTTGGTCTGTGTGGCTGCAGACCCCTCTTTACTCCCACTGTACCACAGTACTCAACCTGGGCTTTGTCCACCTCAGGCCTTACAGCACAATGGAAACTCTTTCCTCAAATCAGCCTGGAGTTATGCACACACATGCTTATAAAGGGGCTCACAAAAAAATGCATACACATTTTAAGAGATCTTGTTGGAGGTAAAATCAATCATTCCCCCAAAGTGTACAAATTACAATTAAAATGGAAGTGGATAGTATGTCTTGGTAGACTTGACCATAATGGTAGCTTCAATTCAACTTTGAAAAGTAACACAGAGCTACCATAATAATACCCTCTGTGTATAGATAGGGAGAGTGGACTTGGAACACTTCACATTACTCTGATTTCCAGATCTCGGCTGCTGGGTGGAAACTCCATTTCTCAGACCATCATGATGACCCTGGGGGAAAGGAGAGAAAATATCAAGGAATAGAGGACTGAGTGAGGCTTCAAGGTTTTGATGTGATGGGTAGTTAGTCCACTTTGTTGGAATGTGGTAACAAGACACATTGGCCCACAAGGCTCGTCAGAAACCCTGATTATTTCAGAAGGCTCCAAAGTTTGGTCCCCTCCCGATACAACTAAAACAGGAGATTCCGTAAACATGGTGACTGAGAGCTATCTCATTTCTTGGAAAAGGAGTTTCTGTAGAGTTCTACAGAAATAACAGAAATAGCAGGACCATAAAGACAATGGTAACCATTCAAGGAATGGAGAAGTATATTCTCAAAAATCACACTCCAAGCCAGAGTTGTGGTTCAGAAAGGGGGTTTTATGTTGTTTCTGTTGTTGTTTCAGTTTTGGCCTTAAAGAGGATGAGCTGCCCTGCTGTAAACAGTCTCTTAGCCTTGACCTGGGATGTGTCTTCACAGTCGGCACAGATGCTCTGAACCCAGCATAGAAAGACACAGAGGACCCACCCAGGCCAGGCTGAGATATGCTCAAAAGAAACCTGCTTTGGGAGAGAAGCATTTCTTTCTGGAAGGAAGTGCCTGGGAGAAATCTCCAGAGAGCTTGTGGTGACTTGTTATGCAGCTTTTCCCCATGTTTTCTATGGCTGGAATTACCACGCACTGATTAACCAAGAACCCAAGACCGAAGCGCACAGTAACTCTGGCAGGATATTCCCAATGCTGAGGGTGGAGAATCCAAACCAAGGGAGGGAGCCCCTGCACTGCCAGGAGCAGTGGGAGGAGAAATCCTCAAATTAGGCCCATCTCGGTTGCCTCTGCAAGCTCCTGGGTTAGATTCTGCACCACATCAATGGTCCAACCATGATGCCCTCCACAGAGTACCACACTCCTGACCATGTCCTGTAGACAGCTGCTAATGGGAGCCAATCACGCAAGTGTCCTCTATAATGTCACAGTAGGACTTTGCCTGACTCACGGCTCCTTTCCAGATAAACTGGCACTTAATCTCTGGAAAGCTGGACCTGGGAGATGGGATTTGAGGTGACCCTCACTGCTCCTCTTGGGCAACTTCTGAACCAGAAGATATGCCTGCAGGAAAAGCCTGATTTGGGGAAGTGCAGTGACTGAAGTTCTTTATTTTGGAAATAGAGAACAACCTGTCTCCTCACCTCATCTTCCAACTAGAAGATCAGCCCCCCTACAAATGGAGAGTCAGCTATGGTCCAAGGAAAACTGGGGTTGGCAAACCTCATCCTTCAAGTAGAATATTTTTATTTTCATTTTTGCTTTTTAGAGATAGGGTCTCACTCTGTCATCGGGGCTAGAATGCAGTGGTAGGATCACACCTCACTATGACTTCCAACTCCTGAGCTCAGTCACACAAGTGTTTGGGACTACAAGCCATGCCTGGCTAATTTTTTATTATCATTATTTTTTGTAGAGCCTGGGTCCCACTCTTGCTCAGGCTGGTCTCAAACTCCTCATCCAAGCCATCTTCCCATCTTGGCTTCCCAAAGTGCTGGGATTGCAGACATGAGCTCCTGAGCCTGGCCCCAAGCTAAACTTTAGAGACAAAAGTCCCCCTCCATATCCCTAGGCAGGGTCTGGGCCTTCCTCACCCATTGAATGTTCTCTATGAGGACTTGGAGCTCTTTACAAAAGACAGTAGCCAGTGAGGAAGGAGAAAAAAAAAAAAAAAAGGAAAGACACCAAATACAGATTTGCCACTTTTTGTTGCCAGGCACCCTGGGACAGCCACTCTGCCTTCCTTCTACCACCTTCAACACACACACACCTGGATGCTGGTCCAACAGACCTCATTTGGTATCTAGAACCAAAATAGAACCGTATAGAACATAATATATGCTGACTTTAAGATAACTGTGCATGTGACTTTCTCAATGAGAAAACATATAAGTGGTATCTTGATCAACTTTTAGGAATGTAGATAGAATAGTCAAATACCTGTTTAACTAGTGATATAGTTACACTTACATATTTAAAATAATATGTGAGATTGGAAATGTTGCTTGTGTTCTTCACAGCACCAGCATCTTTGTCATGCAAGATCCCTTTTTGATTATGCCACGGTTTGTTCACAAATACCTCTGCTCTGGCTAGTCATTTAAGATGCAGTGACTCTGGGAAGAGCAAGACACACAGAGCAGTTGGCAGAGCATTTAGGATACTTAGGTTTCACCTTCATTCCCCAGGTTGGAATTCATCAGGCTCACTGGCTTTGGCCTTTCAGGTAAGATTAAGTGTGAGAATTCATGATGCTCACTGTGACCACCTCTTTCAGGGAGCTTTTGAGAGGATCTTCAAAAAGCTGGACTCCTATATTCAACCCTTATGATTTCCAGACTGGGTGGCAGTTCCTTTGCCTCATATTGGTGAGCCATGAGCATCTAAAACTAGCATTACTTGAGAACATCAGAGCCACTGGTTCTTTCCAAGATAGAACTTTGTGGGCCAGAATAAATTGTTCAACATCAAGCAAATAAATGCCCTATAATCAGAGAAACCTTTGAGGATTCATCTTCAAAATGACTCTCTCTCTTCTGCACTAAGAGGTTAGGAACAAAACCAAACTTTGCCCGGGCTTTGAGTATATCTCAAAAGCAATGGGGTGTGGCTCAGGTATGTGTTGGTAAGTACCCTATGAAGTCCAGCCAGAGTCTCAGCCAGGCTGGGCCTGAGAAGCTAGACCTCTTAGGCCCAGAAGGGCCAGTGTGGCAGGGGGCACTCACTGCCACTCACAGGCAGAGTTCTGCAGGGGGAGGGGCAGAGGGTTGCCCAGAGCTGGACAGCAGGGCACGACATGGCTGAGACTCAACCCCAAGTCTCCTGACTCAAAACCTCTTCCCAAGGCTTGCCCTTCTCCCTAAATATATGTGCCCCAAATTGTCACCAGATCTCAAGAAAGCACTAGCTTTGCTTGGGATAAACACCAACCTCACAGCACACCCGGTCATTACCAGATCGGCAGTTCATGTCTAGGTTTTGTGGCTTCTTGGGGTTTTCTCTGGTGTCTCTCTCCCGGATTGTTCCCCTTTCCTTTGATTGTATTCACATAAACACACAGCTGCACAGCCTTCGAGCTCTCTCAAGCGTAACTCAGTTTGCCCATCTGGGTTTCCTTGTGCAGTCGCCCAGCCACTTGCTGTCAGAGGTTCGTCCGCAGCTGCACCGGGCTGTCCTGAAGCTCCACCTTTTCCACATCTTTCCCTTCCTCCTCTCAGAAGGTCTATCTGAGGTTCCTCCCCAGGGCAAACAGGCTTGGGTGGATGACATAATCCACTGTAAGTCTTAGAAAAACAACCTTGTAGCTCTTGGCTCTCTTGGGTTCTCATTTCGGTTGCCTCAGGACACTGGGCGGAAGGCCAGGGAGCCCAAGCCCAGCAAGAGACTTGCAGAGCCCCAGGGAGCTCAGCCACAGGCTGTCTGGGGCGCCTGCTGCCCCTCGCCCAGGACCCCGCCTAAAAAGCCTGACAGCTCTGAGCCTGGCCCCAAAACTCCCCTTCAGGCCTCTCCAAACATGCAATTGCTCAGTCACACACTGCCTCATACTAACTTCCACTTCCTTTCCTTGTGTGTTTTGACTGATGACTTGACTTAACCTCCTGATGTCAGAAAGTGGGACCACTGCTGCCATGGCTGCAGGAAAAGGCAGACACCGTGCAAGGCCGAATGCTTAATTTTTTCGATCATTCTGAAGAAAAGTAAGATAACATGAAAGTAGTTGAAGACAAATCCTGAGGGGTGTTGAATTCACAAAACACCTAAGGGGAGAAACCCAACTGCCCCTCAACAGTGGAATGAATAAGCACATGGTGCCTTTGTCCCACACTGGACACCTACCAGTAAAGAGGAACGAGTCACAAGCACACACAAACACACAGGGAACCTGCCAGACACTGTGTTGTAGGGAAGAAACCAGACACAAAAGAAGAACACACTATGTCATTCCATTTATATAAAGTTCTGGAACAGGCAAAAATAATCCACGTGGATAAGAGTTGCAGCAGTGATTATTGAAGAGCAGGAGAGAATTGTGGATTGGCTGGAAGGGACACAGAGGAGCTTCTGGAAGTCAGCTATGTCCCATTCATGGTGGGGGTCACACATGTGCAAAAATTGACACAGCTCTCTCCTTTTAAGATTTGTGCACCTTACTGTGTGTCCATTGTACCCCCAATAAAATACCTTATGAAAAATTGACAAAAAGCAATGAGTATCTAGTATGGAAGAAGGAGGATCAGACCAAGGGAAAGAGGGAAGAGCATAGATGCAGAGGAAAGCAGGGGCATGTCAGTAACAGGGCAACAGAGTTGACCGATGCAGAGAGACTCTTGGTTTGGGTGACTGAGAATTGTCTGTTCTATCAGAGCAATTTCAATAGGAGAACATCAGCTGGAAGGAAGAGCAAGGGAAGTTTGCAGGTGATGATGTTGTCTTCATTGCTTAAGTTTGGGAGGTGCCTGAGGAAGTCTGTAAGCAGAAGAGGAGGGAGTGAGGGGATAAAGTTTGGAGCAAGATCCTCAAGGGAGCAAAAAGATCCTCGGGGTAGCAAGCTAGAGTTTTGTTGGGAAGAGGGGAATCATTTGGTTGAAAATGGAGGGAATGAAATGATGAAGGTGAAGTGCTGAGTCCCTCTGTTTGGAGAGGTTGTTGGAGGTGTGAGTAGCATAGGGGAGCACCCCGTCTCAGGTGAGGGATGTGGGACCTTGAATAGGACAGTTACTGGGAACCGTGAATATTTCTCAACAAGAAATTAATACTGAAAGTGATAAAGGTCCCCAATTAGAGCTGCTGGACACACAGGAAATCTCATTTTGACCATGTGGGTCAAATGGGCTTGCAAAGCCAAGTCATTGCAGAGAAGGTAAGCATACAGCACTTTGTCTAGGCTGGAGACCCATGGCGCAGACTTTGCAAAAAGTTGAGAATTCTAGGAAAGCAAGAATGTCTCCAAATGACGCATGAAAACAGAAAATGATAGTTTAATATTTGTATCATCAAAGTCTCAGAAAGAGAAGATAAAGAATGAGAACTGAAAAAATATTTGAAGAAAAATGGCTAAAAACTTTCTAAATTTGGCAAAAGATGCAAACTTTTGATTCCAGAAGCTCAGAGAAGCCCAAACAAAATAAACTCAAATAAATCTTCACTGAGACATCATAATCCAACTATTGAAAACTAAAGACAAATGAATTATCTTGAAAGCATTAACAAGTCGGGTGCAATGGCTCACGCCTGTAATCTTAGCACTCTGGGAGGCCCAGGAGGGTGGATTGCCTGAGCTCACTAATTTGAGACTAGCCTGAGCCAGAACAAGACCTCGTCTCTAGAAAAAGTAACTGGGTGTTTGGGAGGCTGAGGCAAGAGAATCGCTTAAGCCTAAGAGTTTGAGGTCGCTGTGAGCTGTGACGCCTCAGCACTCTTACAGAGGCCAACAAAGTGAGACTCTGTCTCAGAAAATAAAAGAAAGCATTAATAATAAATGACATATTACTTGTAGAATTACAGTTTTTTAAAGAACCATAGATGTCTCCCCAGAAGCTACAGAGGCCAGAAAGCAATGGCAAAACATTTTTCAAAACTATTTATTTTGTATTTTGAAATAATTATAGATTTGTATCCAGTTAAAGATGTCTCATATCACTGTCTCATGTTTCTGTCCCCTGATTTTCCCCAGTGGTTAACATCTTGCCTAACTAATTTCAAAACTAGGGCTGGTCACAGTGACTCACACCTGTAATCCTAGCACTCTGGGAGGCCAAGGCACGAGTTATCGCTTGAGGTTAGGAGTTTGAGGTGGCAGTGAGCAATGATGATGCCACTGCACTCTAGCCTGGGTGACAGAGCAAGCCTCTGTCTCAAAAAAAATCATCACAACCGAGAAACCTATGTTGATACAGCCTGTGGATGTGTGTATTTCTAAGCCATTTTTTCATAGACGTAGATTCATGTAAGCTCAGCCATGACCAAGATACAGAACTATTCCTTTACAACAAAGTTCCCCCTCGTGCAACCCCTTTAAAGTCATACTCCCTGCTACCTGTCTGCCCCTCCTGTCCCCACCAGTCACTAACCCCTGCCATTGGTCTTGTCTCCCTCTCCACAATTTTGTAATATTGAGAATTCTATGTAAGTGGAATCATATAACATGTGACCGATTGAGACTGGCTTTTAAAACTCAGTATAATGCTCTTGACAGCCATTCAACTTGTTGCCTGTATCAATTGTTTGTTCCTTTTGGTACTACAGTATGTTTGACCATTGTCTAATGTAGGGCAATTTGGTTGTTTCTAGATTTCAGTAATTATGTATAAAGCTGCTATGAAGAATCATACGAGTTTTTGTGTGTACATGTTTTCATTTCCTTGAAATAAATGGCAAAGAATATAATTGCTAGGTGAGATGAAAAGTGTAGCCTGGTGCTCTGGTTTGAACTTTTGTGTCCCCACCCAAACTCACATGTGGACACCTAATCCCCAGTGCCATGGTGTCAGGAGGTGGGGGCTTTGAGTGGTGATTAAGTCATGAAAGCAGAGCCCCCCTTTGTGAGAACACAGAAAGAAGGCTCATCTGTGAAACAGGACACCAAATCTGCCCTTCATCTTAGACTTTCTAACCTCTAGAACACTGGTTCTCAACCTATGCCTTGCAACCCACAGGAACTATATTAAAGGGTAGGTTGAGAACCAGTGGTTCCTAATGCCACGGGAACTGCTGCTCTAAAACTATGAGAAATAAATGTTCACTATTTTATTGTTGTTGTTGTTATTGTTGCAGTTTGGCTAGGGCCAGGTTCAAACCCACCATCCTCGGTATATGGGGCCAGCACCCTACTCATTGAGCCACAAGTACCGCCATAAATGTTCACTATTTAAGTACCCCAGTTTATGTAGTTTGTTATAGCAGCCAGCCCAAACAGACTAAGACACTCAAATTTGTTAAGAAATTGCCCAACTCTTTTCCAGGATGGCTGTACCATTTTACATTCTCACCAGAAATATACAGGGTATCCCAAAAGTTAACAGACACAGGAGAAAACGGGAGATTGTAGCTAAAAGTACCTTTATTTACAAAGCATTCACTACAAAATTTTACAAAATATTTACAAACATTCTCCCTGTGTTGGCTACCTCTTTTTTTTTTTTTTTTTTTTTTTTTTCAGAATTTGGCTGGGGCCGGGTTTGAACCCACCACATCCAGTGTATGGGGCCGGTGCCCTACTCCTTTGAGCCACAGGTGCCATCCTTGGCTGCCTCTTTTTACACACACTCAAAGTCTTCTCTCCCATTCATGGTGAACATCTTCCAAGATACCTGTTGTAATTTTTCCTGTGTATGACTTTCAAGAAACCTTGTAGATCTAATTTCTTAGCATCTGGACTAGCACATGATATTAAGGCTATTTTCAGTTTTATTTTAGCTATTATGAGAGGTATGTGATGATATCTAATATTGGTCTTAATTCACATTTCCTTAACGGACAGTGACATTGAACATGTTTTTGTGCATTTATTTGACATCCATGTATATTATTTGGTAAAATATCTCTCCATGTGTTTTGTCCAATTTCTAATGGGATTATCTTTTTCCTGATAAGATTTGAGAGGTCTTTATATGTCCTAGATATGAGTTCTTTATTGGATATTGGCTATTGGAATTATCTGACAGTAATTTCACCTAATCTGTACCTTGCTTTTTCATCCTTTGACAGTGTGTTCAACCACCAAATATTTTTAGTTTTCATAAAGTCCAATTTATCAATCTTCATTTGTATGGGACATGATTTAAGTTCCAAGTCTAGGCTAGCACAAAGCCCTGAATATTTTCTCCTGTTTTTTCTTAAAGTTTTCTGATTTTACATTTTACATCTAACTTTGTTATCCATGTTGAGTGTTATGGGTTTTTAAAAATAATGAATAAAATATAAATTGAAGTGCTTTATTATTTTGGATCTCCAGTTACTCCTGTACTATTTGCAGTAAATACTGTCCTTTATCCATTGAATTCCTTTTGCGCCTTTGTAAAAAATCATTCAGCCATAAATATATGTATGTGTGTGTGTGTATATATGTATGTATATATATCTATAGATAGATAGATAGATAGATAGATAGATAGATAGATAGATAGATAGATAGATAGATAGATATTTTTTTTTTTTTTGGAGATGGGATCTCACTCTGTTGCCCAGGCTGGTGTGCAGTAGCATGATCACAGGTTGCTGCAGCCTTGAACTCCTGGGCTCAAGTCATCCTCCTGCTTCAGAGTCCTGAGTAGCTAGGACTATAAGCACATTTTTTTGGAGCAGTGTGGTGTCCAGGCTGATCTTCCTGACTTGGCCACCCAGAGTGCTGGGATTATAGACATAGTATGAGACACCACACCTGGCCAGGCCATACTTTTGCCAGTCTATATTTGGATTCTCTGGTCTGTCCCATTGATATATGTGTCTCACCCCCTGCCAGTGCCATACTGTATCAATGACAGTCTATGTAGTAGCCTTCACGTGGAGTAGAGTGATTCTTCTTTATTCCGCTTTTTCAGAATTGCTTGTTTAGTTTCTTTTATTTTCCATCTACATTTTAGAATAGTCTTATCTATATCTACAGAAAATGTTGTTTTGCTAAATCTGTGTATGAATTAAGGGAGAATTGACATCCTCACTACTGAGTCTTCCAGGCCATAAATGTGACATGTGTCACCATCTGTCAAGGGGGTCCAACCTGCAGCCCGTGGGCTACATGCAGATTATTTGAGGACTGTTGTGCTTATCTGTAGCATCAGATGTCACAAAAATTATGCATGGACTTTTTTTTTTTTTTTGCTTTTTGTTTATCAATTTTTGTTAGTGTTTGTGTTTTTAATGTGTAGCCCGAGACAATTCTTTCTCACTGTGCTCCAGAAAAGAAAAAAGATGGGTCATCTTTGATTTATTTCATTGGTATTATGTAGTTTTGGCCTGCAAATCCTATGTCTACATGATTTGCTAGATTTGCAGCTAAACGCCTCTTCTTTCTTTGTGTGTGTGGTTGTAAATGATATTGTATTTTGAATTTTCATTTCTATATGTTCATTCTGGTATAGATAAACACAATCTGTTAATGTTAATCCTGTGACTCGGATGAACTCATTTATTAATTCTAGGAGTTTTTGGTTAAATTCCTTGGGATTTTTCACATACACCTTTATGTAATCTGTGGATAGAGACAGTTTTATTTCTTATTTTGTATCCTGCAGGTCTTTAATTCCCCTTTATTGCCTTATGCACAGGCTAGAATTTATATTACCTTATTCATGATCTTAGAAAGATCATGAATTTTTCATTGCTAAGTTATGAGGTTAACTGCAAGTTCTTTTGTAAATGTGTTTATCAAATTGAGGAAGTTTCCCTCTACTCCTGTTTTTTGAGAGTTCTCATCATGAACAGGTGTTGAATTTTGTGCTTGACTTTTCTGCAGCAATTGAAATAACCGGCGATTTTTCATCTTTAGGCCTGTTAATGTGGTGACTTTCATTGATGGATGTTAGAATAATAAACTAACTTGGCATCCCTGGGAACAACTCCACTTGGTCATAGTGTATATAATTCTTTTTCATGTTGCTGAATTCTATTTGCTGATATTTTCTTACCCATTGTTATGTCTATATTCATGAGGAATATTGGACTGTAATTTTCATTTTCCATAGTGTCCTCATCTGGTTTTAGTATCAGGGTAATACTGGCCTCATGAAATGAATTAGAAAGTGACCCTTCCTTCCTCTACTAGTTTCTGGATGTCATTGTATAAAACTGGTGTTAATTGGTTTATAAGCATTTGGTAGAATTCTCTAGTAAAACCCCTGGGCCAGTGGGTTCTATGGAGTTTTAAAATGATGAATTGAATTTCTTTAATAGTTATAAGGCCATTCAAATGATCTATTTCATTTTAGGTGAGTTGCAGTGGTTTGTGCTTTTCAAGAAATCATCCCATTCATATAAGTTGCAACGCTTATGTATGTAGAGTTATTCATAGTATTTTCTTATTAACCTTTTGATGCCTGCAGGGTCTGTAATGATGTCCTCTGTTTCATACCCAATATAATAATTTGTATCCCCTTTTTTCTTTGTCAGTTTTGCCAGAGATTTGTCAATTTTATTGATCTTTTCAAGGACCAGCTTTTGTTTCATAGACTTTTCTCTACTATTATTTTGCTTTCATTTTCATCACTTTTGGTTCTTTTCTTTTTCTTTTTTTTTTTATTAAGTCATATATACATAGATCATGAATACATTTATGCCTTTGTGGGTTTCAATGTGTTGATTATTTGTACAAATTGGAGTACTTACATCCTACCCTGTTTTCCCGAAAATAAGACAGTGTCTTATTTTAAGGTGTGCTCCAAAAAAACGCGCGAGGTCTTATTTTCAGGGGACGTCTTATCTTTCCTGTAAGTAGGTCTTATTTTTGGAGGATGCCTTATTTTCAGGGAAACAGGGTACTAATTAACATAGCTTTCACCTCATTTACATAATCACAGTGCTAAGACATTTGTGTTCTACACTTGATAGATTTGACTTGTACCCTTGCAATATGCTCCATAGGTGTGGTCCCACCATTAACCTTCCCCCTATCGAACCACCCCCCTCCCTCCCCATACTCCTGTCCTTCCCTCCTTCATCCTGGGCTATAGTTGGGATTCATCTTTCATATGAAAGTGTGAGTGATTATAAATTGGTTTCATAGTAGTACTGAATACATTGGATATTTTTTTTCCATTCCTGAGATACTTTACTAAGAAGAATATTTTCCAGCTCCATCCATGTAAACATAAAAGAGGTAAAGTCTCCATTTTTTTTAATGCTGTGTAGTATTCCGTGGTATACATATACCATAATTTATTAATCCATTGATGGGTTGATGGGTACTTGGGCTTCTTCCAAGACTTTGCAATTATGAATTGAGGTGCAATGAACAATCTGGTGCAAATATCCTTGTTGCCAAGTGATTTTTGGTCTTTTGGATATACACCTAGGAGAGGAATTGCAGGATCAAACGGTAGGTCTACTTTTAGATCCCTGAGTATTCTCCAAACTTCTTTCCAAACGCAGTGTACTAGCTTGCATTCCCACCAGCAGTATAGAAGTGTTCCCTTTTCTCCACATCCACACCAACATCTATAGTTTGGGGATTTTGTGATGTGGGCTACTCTTACTGGAGTTAGATGATGTCTCAAAGTGGTTTGGGTTTGCATTTCTCTGATGATTAAAGATGATGAGCATTTTTTCATGTGTCTGTAGACTGTGCGACTGTCTTCTTCAAAGAAGCTTCTGTTCATGTCTCTTGCCCACAGTAAAATGGGATCAATTCTTCTTTTCTTATTAATAAGTTTGAGTTCTATGTGGGTTCTGGTTATTAGACCTTTGTCGGAAATATAACCTGCAAAAATCCTCTCCCATTCTGAGGGCTGTCTACTTGCTTTACTTACTGTGTTTTTGGCAGTGCAGAAGCTTTTTAGTTTGATCAGATCCCAGTAATGTATTTTTAATGTTGTTGCTTCAATTACCCGGGGGGTCCTCCTCAAAAAGTACTATCCCAGACCAATTTTTTCAAGTGTTTCCCCTGCACTCTCTCCAAGAATTTTTATAGTTTCATGTCTTAAGTTTAAGTCCTTTAACCAGTGAGAGTCAATTTTTGTTAGAGGAGAAAGGTGTGGGTCCAGTTTCAGTCTTCTACATGTTTATAGCTAATTCACCCAGCACCATTTGTTAAATAGGAAATCTTTCCCCCAATTGATATTTCTTCTAAAAGATCAAATGATGATAAGTGTCTGGGTTCATCTCTTGGTTTTCAATTCTGTTCCAAACATCTATATTTATATTAGATATTTATAACTCTCTATTTTTGTGCCAGTACTATGCTGTTTTGATCACTATAGATTTATAGTATTGTCTGAAGTCTGGTAGCATGATTCCTCCTGATTTGTTTTTATTTCTGAGTAATGTCTTTGCTATTCGAGGTTTTTTGTTTCCATATAAAATGAAGTATTACTTTTTCCAGAACTTTAAAGTATGACAGAGGTGGTTTAATAGGGATTGCATTAAATCTGTAGATTGCTTTGGGTAGTATAGACATTTTAACAATGTTGATTCTTCCCAGCCATGATCATGATATATTCTTCCATTTGTTAACATCTTCAGCTATTTCTTTTCTCAGAGTTTCATAGTTCTCTTTATAGAGATCTTTCACATCCTTTGTTAGGTATAATTCCAGATATTCCATCTTCTTTAGCACTAGGGTAAAGGGAATAGAGTCCTTGATTGTTTTTTCACCTTGACTATTACTGGTATATATAAAGGCTACATATTTGTGGGTATTGATTTTGTATCCTGAGGCGCTGCTGTATTTCTTGATCACTTTTAGTTTTGTAATTGAGTCACTGGGGTTTTCCAGATATACAGTCATATCATCTCAAAGAGTGAAAGTTTGATCTCCTCTGATCCTATTTGTATACACTTGATTGCCTTCTCTTGCCTGATTGTGATGGCTAAGACTTCCATAACAATGTTAAAAAGCAGTGGAGACAATGGGCAATCTTGCCTGGTTCCTTATCTAAGTGGAAATGATTTTAATTTTACTCCATTCAATACGATATTGGCTATGGGTTTGCTGTAGATGGTCTCTATAATTTTAAGGAAAATTTCTTCTATATCTATTTTCTTAAGCGCTTTTATCAAGAAAGGATGCTGAATATTATCAAAAAGCTTTTTCTGCATCAATTGAGAAAATCATATTGTCTTTGTTTTTTATTTTGTTTATGTGATGTATTATATTTACAGATTTACATATATTGAACCATCCTTGGGACCCTGGGATGAAACCCACCTGGTCATGATATATAATTTGTTTGATGTGTTGCTGGACTCTGTTTACAGAATTTTTGCATCGATATTCATTAGAGATATTGGTCTATAGTTTTCTTTTCTTGTTGGGTCTTTTCCTGGTTTGGGAATCAGAGTGATATTTGCTTCATAGAAAGTGTTGGGAAGTATTTCTTTCTTTTTCTATGGTTTGGAAAAGGTTAAGTAATATAGGTACTAGTTCCTCTTTAAAGTTTTGGTAGAATTCTGAGGTGAAGCCATCTGGTCCTGGGCTTTTCTTTTTGAAGGAGATTTCGTATAGTTGATGCTATTTCAGAACTTGATATAGGCCTGTTCAACATTTCCACTTCATTCTGGCTAAGTCTAGGAAGGTGATGTGTTTCCAAGTATTGGTCTATTTCCTTCCGATTTTCATATTTCTGAGAATAAAGTTTCTTGTACTATTAATTAAGGATTTTTTGAATTTCTGAGGAGTCTGTTGTTATTTGGCCTTTATCATTTCTGAATGATGATTTTACTCTTTTATTTCTGGTTAGGTTAGCCAAAGGTTTATCTATTTTATTGACCTTTTCAAAAAACCAACTTTTTGATTGAGTTATCTGTTATATAATTCTTTTGTTTTCAATTTAATTTATTTCTGCTCTAATTTTAGTTATTATTTTCTTCTGCTGGGTTTGGGGTTGAAATGTTCTTCCTTTTCCAGTGGCTTGAGATGTTCCATTAAGTTGTTGACTTCCTCTCTTACCGTTCTTTTGAGGAAGGCTTGCAACACTATAAATATTCCTCTTAGGACTGCCTTAGCGATATCCCAGAGGTTCTGGTAATTTGTGTCTTCATTATGGTTTTGTTCCAAAATTTGGTAATTTCCTTCTTAATCTCATCTATGACCCAGCTATCATTCAGCTTGAGGTTATTTTGCTTCCATGTTTTTGTATGAGTATGCAGATTCCTCTTGTTACTGAGTTCAACTTTTATTCCATGATGGTCCAAGAAAATACAAGGAATAATTTCTATCTATTAAATTTACTGAGGTTAGACTTGTGACCTAAACTGTGATCAATTTTGGAGGATGTTCCATGGGATGCTGAAAAGAATGTGTATTCAATTTTGTTAGGATGAAATGTTCTGTAGATGTCTGTTAAATCCAATTGTTGAATGGTTAACTTTAAGTCTAAAATTTCTTTGCTTAGCTTCTTTTTGGAGGATCTATCCAACACTACCAAAGGGGTGTTAAAATCTTTGACTATTATGGTGCTGGAGGAAATCAAGTTGCTCATGTCTGTTAGAGTCTCTCTTATAAATTGAGGCACATTCTGGTTGGGTGCATAAATGTTAATAATTGAAATCTCATCATGTTGAGTGTTGCCCTTAACAAATACGAAGTGACCATCCTTTTATTTCCTTACTTTTGTTGGTTTAAAGACTATTGTACCTGCAAATAAAATTGCAACACCTGCTTTTTTTCTGATTACCATTTGCCTGAATTATAGATGACCATCCCTTCACCCTGAGTCTATATTTATCTTTTAAGATAAGATGAGATTCTTGTATGTAGCAGATATCTGGCCTCAGTTTTTGTATCCAGTCACCCAACCTGTGCTTCTTTAGAGGACAATTTAGGCCATTCACATTAATTGAGAGTATTGATAAGCCTGGTAGTATTTTGGATATGAAGTTTTTCAAAATTCCAGTGGACATTTTTAGCCCTTTCGCCACTGTGGAAGTTGGAGTTTAATCAAAAGTTTCTGAGTGAGTTTACTTTTGTGGTAGAGCATTGTGCTTGTCATTGCTGAGGATGATTCTGAGAATATCCTGGAGAGATGGTTTAGTTATGACAAATTTCTTCAACATGTGAATGTCATTAAAGTATTTAATTTCTGCACCATAAATGAAACTCAGTTTAGCTGGATATAGGATCCTGGGTTGAAAGTTATTTTGTTTTAGGAGGTTAAAGGTCGATGACCATCCTCTTCTAGTTTGAAAAGTTTTGGCAGAGAGATCTGTAGTTATTCTAATATTCTTCCCCTTGTAGGTTATGGTTTTCTTACATCTGGCTGCTTGCATAATTTTCTCCTTCATATTAACTTTGGAGAAGTTAATTATAATATGTCTAGGAGATGTTTTCTTTAGATTGAGTTATACTGGGGCACTGAAACTGTCTGCTATCCAGATTTCGGAATCTCTTGCCATGTTTGAGAAGTTCTCCTCGATTATCTCTTGGAGTAGAGTATTTGGGCCTTTTGAAGCAACCTCTTCTCCTTCAGGGATTCTTAGAAGGCGAATGTTCGCTCTTTTGGAGTGGTCCCACAATTCTCTCAGGGAATAGTCCATTTTTGCTCTCCCACTTCTCTTCCTCTTTGAGCATTTGGGAGCATTCAAAAGCTTTGTCTTCAATGTCAGAGATCCTTTCTTCTGCTTGCTTGATTCTGTTACTGAGGGATTCTACCGTATTTCTCAGATCTTTGAGGGCTGCAAGTTCTTGCCTCAATATGTCAAAATCTTTGGTGATTTTTGTCTTTGAATTCTTGAGACAACTTTTGAATTACTCCTTGAAATTCTAATTCCATCTTTACCTCTATTTTGTTTATCTTTTCCATCCAAAATCTGAACATGATTTCTAACATCATCTGGTGTGTCTGTTTTGTCATTCCTTGGGGGAGTTGATCTACTCTGATTATTCATGTTGCTAGAGTTTTTCCACTGATTCTGCCCCATGATGATTTTTCACCATTTGGCTAGATGGGCAGGTAAGGTGAAATTGGATTGGGGGTTCATGGAGTTGTGGTTAACCAGCCCTTTGCCAAGGACCTGGGACTAGTGACTGTAGCTTTTTCCCCTACAGCTTTGCAAAGGACCCATACAGTATTACAGTCTAAGACTCTGGGGACCTGCTTGGTGTGGTGGGATTAGGTGGCTCTGTCTTGTATTCAGCTGGTCTTTGTCCAATCCTAGTGGATGAGGACTCTGGGTTGAAGTCTCAGCTGAAATTTGCTTTCATGGAGTCGGAGCTTGCCTCAGCGGAGGTAATGTGCAGTTATCACTCTTCTCTCTCAGGTCGGCTCCCAGTCTTCAGCTTTATTGGATACTTTCCGGTCATTATCTTTCCCTTCTGGTCATTATCTTTCCCTCTGGATGGGACTTCTGTTGAAAGTTGTCTCCAGTTGGCCATCTTGCCCCTCCTCACTTTCTGTTCTTTGTTTTTTATTTCCTTCTATTTGCATTGGTCTTGTTTTGCTCTTCTTTTCCTACCTTCTTACCATGAAAGCTTAATTTTCTTATTGGGAAAAATCCCTCATTTCTTTTGTGAGCATTAATGATATAAATTTCCTCTCAGCCCTGCTTTGGTAGATCCCACGAACTTTGATATATTGTATTTTCATTTTCTTTCTGTTCAGTTTTTGTTTCCCAGGAAAATTCCTCTTTGAACCATGGGTTACTTAGAAGTGTGTCATTTAGTTTCTAAGTATTGGATATTCTCCTGCTATTTATCTTTTATTGATTTCTAGTTTGATTCTATTGTGGTCAGAGAACTCACTGTATGTGACATTTGCTGAGGTTTGTGTTACATGTCTAGATCCAAGATATAATGTATCTCAGTATATGGCTTGTGCACACAGGAAAAGAATGTGCATTCTACTGGTTTTGAGTTGAGTGTTCTAGAAATGTTACTCAGTTAGTTGATGGTATTATTCAATTCTTTCACATCCTTGCTGATTTTCTACCTGATTTTTCTATCAGTTGTAGAGTGAGAAATAATGAAGTGTCCAACTATAATTGTGAATTTGTCTGTTTTTCTGTCCATTTGTACTACACATACTTTGGGTGCTTCCTCCTTCTCAGGGATGGTAGTCCAAGCCCCATGTGCTCTCCATTCACACTACCTTGGGCAGGAGGACACATCTTGTTACCTCTGGGTGTGGATTCACATCCCAAGTGCTGACTCTATAGGTGGCCTGCTCTGACTTCACCGAAGAGTGGAGCTTGGGTGCCACAGTCCCTTGACAGTCTGCCTTCTTGTGTATGCCAGTCAGAGTCTTATATTATGTTTCTTTCTTTCTTTTCTTTCTTTCTTTTTTTTTTTTACATAACATTTAGAGTCTTCAGTTGTACTGGGTGAAAAATAACAGAGAAAAGTATATCTACTCCATTTTTCCAGAAGTAGAAGTCTCAAAGTGTTGAACTGTAAAAATCTCTAATTCACCCATTTTCATTGCACTAAACATGAGTGATGGCCAGAGCTAATGGGTTCCCATCTCCCAGAGGTGGCATACTGGATCACTGGATGTGACATGGTTGACTGTGGCATAATGGGTATGTCTAGAGAGGAGATTGGGTGCTGGGCCCTGCATAGGAGATGTGTTCACTGGGCTGAAGGGTTAGAGGGAACCAGAGCATAGAGGCCTGAAGAGACCTGAGAGATGCCTAGAATTCAGCCTGAGAGCAGGAGAACCCACATGTGAGTCATAGCTAGGGAAAGGCAGGTCAGAATCAGGTGTTGGGATGTCTCTCTGCATATAATACACTGCCCACTGGTGCTGCACCCCCCAGACTACTCAAGGCAGTAGAGAGCCACAGGAATTGAATGTTTAGTGCTGACTTCATGCTTTACCCCTTGCAGATGCTACATTAGCATTTTAAAAGGGGCTTTCCAGTCCACAACTCTGGGAGTCACTGATGTGCCCCAGGCTGTGGCTGAGCTCAGGCGAGGAGGGTGAGAACACTCTGTGTGCTGGGGGCTCCCAGCTGCACCCAGCCACCTGCAGTCTGATGTTGCCTCCAGGGCAGGTGGGGAGAGCCTGCGAGCTGGGAAGGAACCTGAGCATTCAGATTCAGGGATTCTATCCCCCAGGAGCAGCGGGAAAGATGGAGCAGCACAAAAACAGAAATAGATTAATTTATTCCCCTCTCATGGATGAATGGCTATGTCTGCCCAGAAACAGAAAGTCATTCCCAAGTTGTGTCTACGTCAATTGCCATCTGGATGGGGACACAGAGGAAGGACGTGGGACTGTCAGGAAGGGAGAACTGGGGAGTGTTTTATAGCTTTTTTTCATTTCTGGGAAGAGTTCATGGTGGTGATAGTGGCAGTGAGGTGGTTATGTGCGTGTGTGCAGAAGTGGGGAGGGGTGAGTAGAGTTGGGCCTGAGAATATCACAAAATATTCTGGCAACTTCAGGGTCTGTGTGGTGGGGCACCATGGCTTTCAGGCCCCTAGCCACTAACTTCAGACCCTACCTCACCACCTGACCTTTGCTCTAGTGTTCCCAGGGCCATATCTCAACCCCAGCACCTCACAGATCTTGAACAGCACCTGCTGACTCTCTCCTTCAGCCCCCTCCTTTCCAGCTGGTTCTGCTTCTGCCCTAGGTGGAGACCCCAGCCCTGGCCATGCCACATTCCTGGGGCTCCCTCCAGGGTCACCAGGAGGACACCTTGACACCAGGGCTTCTTATAGCAAGAGCTTTGTTCCATCATCCTGGAATCTCTTTCTGCCTTATCTTTCCAAAGCACCTGCCCAGAAAAATCCCAACAGAGGGATCCAGCTGCCCTGCTCCCTGGCTGGGGAGCAGCTAGGCGGAGAAGTCATGAGGCCCTCTGGCCTGTGGGTAGGAGGTGTACTTCCTTGTCTGGACAAGCACCTTGCCTGAGCTCCTCTGGAGCTCTTCCTGAGCATTGTTCCAACCCCCAGGCCAGGCCCAGTGTTTTCTCTCACTTTCTGCTGTCCTCAGACTTTCTCACCCCTTTCTGCCCCCCTGGCCCTCTCAACAGAGTCTGAATCTCTGGGTCCACACCTCAGGACAGTTAGTCTCACCATCAGCCTTTCTCAATTTATAGAAAGAAAATTCACCAAAAGCCACAATCTCACATTGACCAACTCCCAAAAGCCACTGTGTTAAAAATCAACTTGCCAAATGACAAATTTCACAGACTACCAAATCACTAAAAACTTATTTCTAGTAATTATTATAAAATTTCTAGTGTAATAATATGTTTCATAGGAAGTTTCAGAATCTGTTAATGATTTTTTTCAACATTTGGCCTTTGGTTTTATCTCATTGAGAAGTTTTCTATTTGGATTCTCCACCAGTCTTTTCTATTTCTATCAGATTTATAAGGCATGTGGTTCATATTTCAGAAGATGAATACTCCTCAATAGTTGCATATAAAGATTTTGGCGATTCATGAGGCATTTTATATTTTAACCTTTGGTTTATATAAAAGATAGTTTTTCCCTTAACACCAATTTTCATCTTTATTTTTTCTAAGTGTTTGGCAGTCTGCCAAATAAAAGTTTTTGCCCGTATGTTAATTTTCACATGGCCATGACAATTTCCCCAATGACAAAATCCCACAGTGGGAACTCTAGTACTATGTAGATGCAAATCTAAAACTGGCATTGGTAATAAATGCAGGGAAAATCCATCCATGAGTACCAAAAAATGACTATGCATTCCAAACTGCCTCATTCCTGAAATATGGAAATCCACATAAAACTGATATTTAACAGAAATGGACCAATGGACCAGAGAATCCATAGCAAAATGGCTGATAAGAACATACCTGACACTTACAAACCAAACTAATTTGCTAAGCCTGTGTGAAACAGAAAACTAAATTCAGGGAAAATCCTCAGTGTTGTACAAACTGGAGCACACAAACAGCCAGAATTTTTAAAATAATTAACCAAAATAACTTTTGAGTGAATTCTAGGGATCATGGAAATGAATCTTTTAACCAACTGGTTTTCAGCTAATTGGTTTTGGGGAATGGATAATTTGGCAAATTGACCTATTTCTTCAACCTTTCCATTTTCCAGGGACTTTCCCCCGTAAGCCAACTATCAGGTACCTGGAGCCTCTGAACCTGCCAGCCTCCTTCCTGGCACAGCCAGTGAAGTGGCCTGGACCCTCAATGCAGTTGGCAGACAGAGATACTTGGCCACGCCGGCACTGACACAAGCAGAATTCTTGCCTTCATTCACATTCTACCTCTTAACAGCTATTTTCTTCTCTTCTTCCTATATTGGTCTAATTAAAACCCCAAACCCTATCACATGGAAGTGTTGGACATGACTGACTTTTACTTGAGCTTTGAGGTGACCTGACCAACCAGGCAACTTCTGGTGGAATCTTGGTCATCCCTGCTGTGCCCAGCCGTGGCCTGGCTGCTCTTCCAGGTGCTCCTCCTTCCTGCTCACTCACCCTTCCTCACTCTGGCCCCTCTTCAGCCCTCCTGTTGTTCTCTTGTAGAACACCTCTCACTCTGTCCAGCCTTCCATGTGCTGATGAAGAGAACTCACCTTTTGAGCCAAGCAGGCTTAAGAAGGTGCTGCACCAAACAGAAGAGACTACACCACTCCCCTGAGACAGAAGAGGCTGCTGCTTTTCTGAAAGTTGCAGTTGAAAGCAATCCTCCATGCCTCCCTCCACACCTCCCTCCACATGCGCTGAAATCTCCCACCTGGACAAAAATTCTCCCCTGCCCCCATTTTCCCCGTCATCCCAACTTCTTTCTGTAGTCAAGCTTCTTGGACCAGCTACTGATACTCTTTTGCTGCCTCTCCTATGTCCCAACTAATTGGGCATTCTGGTCTTTTTCTTGTTTCACCCTCTTGCAACATTCAAAACAGCAGACATCTTGTAGGAGCCCTTTTTTGTCCAACCACTCTAGCCAGGCTTTCTTGTACTGACTTTTCTCCTTTTACCCTCTCAGAGGTCGGTGATCTCAGCTTTTGCTTTAGGACCCATCTCCTCCATAATGAGGCGCTTGGTGGTACCACCCATGGTGGTGGTTAACCAGGGACTTAATCACATGTTGCCTTTGAGTCTCAGGTTGGCTCTGGACCACTTGGGACAACACTCAGATGCCTACTATTTTCTAGAATTTAGCATGTGGAAAATTGAACTTGTTTCTTTTCCTCCAAACTTGTGTCTAGTTTCCAAACCAGGAAAACTGGGGATCATCTTAAACCCCTTTTTCCCACTGTCACCAAGTCCAAGTTGGGAAACTCCTCTTCTTCAGTGCTACAAGAGCCTCCTTGTCCCTCCACATCCCATGGCTTTTCCTTCATGCCAGGCGCTCATCCTTTCTCTTTGGGTAACAGCATTCTCCTCCCCTGGCTTGCCTGAAACATTTCAGTAGGCCTAGGGCTGTCAAGATAACATTCAAGTACATGGGGCCTATTGTAATTTCACATCTTCTCTCTCCAGCACCCAAATTCAGCCCAGACTCCATGGTTTCTGGAAAACTTGCCTCAACCTCACCTTTCCTACCTGTTCTGTGCCTAGCTAGCAAAATTCTAAGTCAACATTACTCTGATCATGGACTTTATCACCTGTGAGTTCCTGGAAGGCAGGCCGAGTCTTACTTGGCTTCATTTCTGCCAAGTTTAGCAAGTAGTAAGCACTCAGTAAAGTCTCAATAGCAAGTAGAAAAATCTCAGACTTCTCAAACCATGATGTCCCAGCACAGAACTTAACTGGGTAGGGGACAGATAGAGAGCCCTGCAGGGACCCAAAATTCCAAAGGGGCCCCAGTGAGACCAAGGAACTTCGGAGAGCAAAGGTAATCATTAGGAGGGCAAAGGCTTTCCTTCTGATGGGGAAGGTGTCATTTTGTCATTTTCATTATTCTGTCTCTGCTTGAAGCAGCTGTAACCCTGCCTGCTGGAAGGGTCTGTACTGCTGAGAGTCCTCCACAGGGTACTTGGACAGCATAAAGGTGCCACAAATGTGTTGATTGAGCATGCAAAATGAATCTGGCTCTGCCTCAAGGCAAGGGCACTTTTTATCTGCCAAGACATCCCCTCTGCCTCATCAACTCAACTTAGAGAGAGACTCTCATTTCCCTTTGGCTCACCTTCTCAGCACTGAGGGGCCAGGCATGGAGGTGTGGTAGTAGGTGGAAGGGACGAGTGTTTTAGCACGTTCTTGGGTCAGGCCACCACCCCTCACATGGCCTTGTTGTTGGATTGCACTTCAGATGCCAATGACTTGTGACCAAACACAGTATGGGCAGGTCAAATTCTTTCCTGTTCACTGCCCTCAGGCACTCCAGGTATAGATGATGTCATTGAAAGAGCAGCCAAGCAGGAGATGGCACCTAGTGCCCAAGTCTAGCCCAATAGGCCAATTCCTGTTGACAAAGAGATGGTGCTTAATTCACCATGACAGGATAGAAGCTTTGCCAGGTCCTCTTTGATAAAGGGGGAGCCACTTCAAAATGAAAGTAAAGCTGATTATATAAAGCATGGCATGCTTGGCTGGGGAAGACAAGCTTGCAAAAGTTCTACAAAAAATAGCCTCCAAAAGTATAGAAACCAAGGGAAAAGACAGCAGAGCACTTAGTTGGCTTAGAGCCATTGTGATTTAACTGGTCTATGGAAAAATCACTCAACATCCACCTTACTAATCAAATTGAAATATCCATGAAGAACCACGTTTTGGTTCTTGCCGATACATTAGCAAGAATTAACATTTTAATGACAATTCCCAGTGCTGGCAAGGATGTGGTAAAACTGCTATCTTCCCACATTGTTCTTGACAGTACACATTTGTGCAATCTCCCATGGAGGGAAATTTATCATGATGTGTCAAGAATTGTAAAAAGTTCATAACCCTCTCTACAAAGAAGATAACCCAAAATATGAAGGAAAGTATCATGTGAGTGTTAATTGTCATTTTGATAGACATATGCAATGCTCAAATTATAGTTCATTATAAATGTTTTAATATTGTGTTATGTATTGAGATGATGACTATTGTTCGTGGAGCAGTGTGGAGGTGGGTTTATGACAATAATAGGGCACAACATCGCATGCATATAATGATGAGAGGTGGGTGAAATAATCTTCATTAGAAAGGGGAGCCCAAATAAATCCACCAAAATGACAAATGTGGCTGTGTCTCGGTTGGGAAGAGAAGTGGAAGAATTATTTTATTTTCCTGTTTCAAATTCAGTATAATGTGCTATTATAATAAAAATAATTTATTTTGAGACTTAAGGGTTGCCAAGTGGAGATAAAAAGGGCAAGTGAGTGCAGACAATAGGGCAGGGGTGGAGGCTGGGCACTGAACCAAGGAGAGGGCTGTGCTCCCCAGAATGGAAGAGATAAGCTATTCTTAACTGCAAAAAGGTTTGAGAACTCACATAAGGCTTTTTGGAAAGCTTTCTGGCTCTACAATGAAAGATCTCTGAACGAATCTGTCATAGGCCCTGGAGGACCCCAGGGAGGACATGAAGAAGTAATGGCATTAACTCTGAAGAAGCTCTAAGATGCTGGGGAGGAGGAAGCCCCAAGAGCAGGGATGGGGGCACCAGCGACTGGACTTGGGGGTACTAGAGAAGAGATTCTAGCCCTGTAGTGGAACAGAGTTAGAGCAAGGCTTTGAGGGTATGTTCACGATTTTGTCCTCAGAGAGCTGGTTTGAGCTGAGTCACTGGGACAGGTGTATAGGCTACGTGGATAGCTTAGAGCTTGTGTTACTAGGACTTCATAAAATGAGCAAGAGCTGAACAAATGGATGAATGAACAAGTGAATGCATGAAACTTTATACCAAGCAACATGGTCTCAGATGGGTCTGACATTGTCTAATTATAACTCACTGTTCACCATGAGTCACTGCAGCTAGCTCTTAGAAATATCAAGAATCCCATTTTCTTAAATAACCCCTGCTGAAAACATTGGTCAACCAGCCAGAAAGCACATAGGGAGATACTATGAGCTTCTTAGAGCTAAGCCTCATAGGAAAAAAAAAAAAAAAGAAGAAGAAGCCCAAGCTAGAGTTCTGTTCTACAAAGGGCACTCCATCTGCTCCCTTAGCCCCACATGCCGGATTTCCCCCCTCGGGTTTTGTCTGCTCTTTTGTTAGGGTTAATGCTACAAAAGCAGTCTTTGAACTGGGAGTGATCAATAATCTGCCCAGCCAACAGAGAAAAGGCAATCTATGATGCAAGAAATGAATCCAAATGTAACTCTAGGGAAGGCAAATATCTTTCAGAGTCAAGGGTAGGCAAGAAGATATGCAAAATGAAGGGGAAACCATTTGATCTTCATGGTGTATGTACTACACTCTCATTTGCACTGGGAGTGACATTAACTCACCAGTTTATTTGCAAATGGACAAAGAGGAACCTGAAAACACTTTCATTGTCTTTTTTTTCTTCATTGTATACAAATTTGCCAGTTAAAGAGAAGGTTTCTCATAATAGCTCATAATCTTGGTCAGACTCGTCTATGCTTCCCAGGTCATTGCTTTGCTGAGTCATTCTGCTGAGCAGCCCCCTCAGACACACATCTGCTCAGCAGAGGCATGGAGGGCTAGCCAGCAGAAACCACAGAACGTCAGAATCCTGTTATCTGTGTTGTTTACACTGCTGAATTTTTTTGTCCTTAGCTAAAAAGCATAATGATTACGTAAAATTATATACTGGGGTGAAAAAAATCCATACATAAGATCAGGCCAGATGTGAAAATATGGATAAAATTGGCACGCTCTTGGAATCTGAACAGAAAAGTCCTTCTTTTTCATCTAAACAGCTGTTTATTCTGTTATATAAAGATCTCCTGGTAGAATGTTCGAGTGAAAAAAAGGAAGTTGAAGAATAACAGGTAGACCATAAGCCCATCTGTTAACACGTGCACACCTGCGCAGGTGCGCACACACACACACTTACACAAAAATATCTGAAAGGTTTACAAACCTGTTGCGAGTGGTGATCCATAGGGCTGTGAATATAGAGCAGCAGTTCTCAATCTGTGGGTTGTGACCCCTTTGTAACTGTATTAAAGGGCCGTAGCAATAGGAAGGTTGAGAACCACTGATATAGAGGAATCTCATTTTCTAAATTTTGCTTTTCTTTAATGTGTGATTGTTTTGCAATGTATATTACTTTTGCAATTAAAAGCAATAAAAATCAAATTTTATAGAAGCCCAGGCTCTTTGCATGAGAGTTTTCAGAGTGATGAAGTATCTTCCTATTTAAGCTAGTTACACTCTCTCCCATAATGATTTATTCTTGTTTCCTCCTTGTTTTGGTTATTCCTGCAGATGAAGAAAGAACATAACACCTTTGCTAGATCAAGGGGACTATGCATTTGTTTTCAGTTTTATTGTGAAGTTTCAAATACATACAAAGTAAGCAGAAGAGTACAATGTACCTGTCACCAGCTTCTGTGATTGCCCACTTTCTGCCCTGCTCTCCCATCCCCTGCTCTTCCTCAGGGGTATTGGTCAGGCCAGGTGGAGAGTTTACTATTGCTCATTCCTGGGTAGTGGAGGCAGGTGACAGTTCAGTTTCTTCATGAGGCTGCACCCGTGAGGCCTAGCAGAGATCTGAGCCTCCAGCCTCCAGGCCTACCCCCAGCATCAAGATGGACTGAGGCAGTGTGAGGTGGGCAAGGGGGCACTCTGCTTTTCCACTTTCTCTGCTCAGCAGAGCTCAGAGAGAAGATGAGTGTCCACACCCTCCCAGCATAAGGAGGTGGGAGAAAGTGCTACAGGGGCCCTAGTGCTGGAAGAGGTGATCCTACCCCACCCATGTGGGTTAGTTGAGACTCTAAGCCCAGACCTGGACCAGGAGGTGAACATAGCTTTGAAAATGGGCCATCGGGTCCCAGCGACTTTAAGAGGTTTCTGGGCAGAAATGGGTCCTCTTGGGCAGATCCCAGTTAAGGGAAGAGGGATATTAAGCATATAGTGTTAACTTTGTGCCAGACACTGCAAATTTCTTTAGTGAAAGTACTAAGTTTCTCATGCTGGGTCTTGGTGCCTGCCTCCTTTTCTACATCTGTAAGGAGGGGTTGGTGGAGCATCCATCTTCTAGATTTTTCTTAATTTATTTTTAAGTGAAGTACTATATGTAAACAATAGGCACAGAGATGCAGATCTCTGATGGGCAAGACCATTGCCCTTCAGCTCGAGCCCAGTGACACTACTGAGAATATCAAAGCCAAAATCCAAGACAAGGGGGGGCCTTCTACCTGATCAGCAGTGCTTGATATTTGCTGCTTGGGGATGGCCGCACTATTTCAGAATTCAACATCCAGAAAGAGTTTACCCTGCACCTGGTGCTTCTCTTGAAAGGCAGTATCACTGATCCTTTCATCCACTTGGTCACCTGGAAATACAACTATGACAAGATGATCTGCCACAATGTTATGCTCACTTGGACCCCTGTGCTGTCAACTGCCACAAGAAGTATGACCATACCAACAGCCTGTGCCCCAAGAAGGAGGTCATATGAGGGCCTTCCTCTTTTTTCCACAGGGAAGCCTCTTGTCCAAGCCCCATGGTCCTGGGCCTCAATAAAGTCATGGTTTTCTTGACTGGAGCATTAAAATAAATAAATAAAACCACTCTGGAAACAAAAGGAAAAATAGAAACAATAAACATCTGGTAAAGGAGTATAAGAAATTGAACTAATCACAAGCTGGAAATTATAAAACAAAAAATATAACAACTGAAATAAAAATTCACTGGACAGGCTTGATAGTAGTTTGGAGACAACAAGGAATGAATCAGTGAGCTCAAAGACAGATAATTAGAAATTACCCAGTGTGAACAATAGAGAAAAAATCGACTAGAAAAAAAAATGAACAAAGTCTGAGAGATCTATGTAATGATAACAAAAGAACTAGCATTTATAGCAGAGCCTATAGGAAAAGAGAAAAAATATAGGGCTGAAAAAAATAATCAAATAATTAATGGTTAAAAATTCCCCCAATTTGGCAAAAGGCATACAGATTTAAGAATGGTAAAGTAGAACAAATCCCATATAGGAGAAACTCAAAGAAATCCACACCAAGAATATCATAGACACATTTTTGAAAATTAAAAACAAGGTCTTAAATGAGGCTAAAGAGAAACATCACATTACTTGTGAAACATAAGCCACCTGAATTTGATATTTAGTAAAACAAATCTTGCTATATCAAGTTGATTCTGATGCTTGCTCTGATTCTAAAACTATATACTTTTGCCTTTTAGTATGCCTTGTAGTTTTTTCATGATAGCTAGACATGAGGATAGAAGAAAATGCAGTAAGCAAGCCTTTAGTAAAATGTGATGGTAAGTTGTGTGGGGCTGGGGGGGGAAGGGAGGGTTCTAACCTAGTGAGCCTGCTCCTCTAAACTGTGAACTTTGCACTATGCTCCCCAGTCCTCCAATACCCCTTAGGCGGGACAGGATGGCTAGAGTGAGCTGTAGTTGAGTATTTCTCTTCTCCTATGTGGAAGCCTAGGGTGTAGTAGAATATGCTGTTTCCCTCCTTCCATGTTGGTTATATTCTGATAAAACTCCAATAGTTCAGGCTCTGGTAAAAATAGTTTCTCTTGAAGGCAGGCCTTATCAGCTAGAATAGAGTGCTCTGGATTATTTCAAATAGTTCTCCCCATACCTCTCCCCACCTCCATACCTCCCACTGCCAGAAGCACAAGAAGATTTTATTTTTTTCTGCTGATATCCACTTTAAAAACTTGGTCAAGCTCCTAGAACCAAAACTGACTAAAGTATGGGATCCCCTTTGATTGGGTCCCCCTGGAGTATTTCACTCTCAGACTTGTTTTCTCTGAACTTTCAACAGTTCATCAATTATGGTTCAGGTTTTCCTACCCTAGTACTGGTTCCCACAGAAGTTTCTGCTCAGGAGATTCTTCTCCAGTAAAGTTGCGATTCTCTGGATTTGTCCAGTGGTCTCTCTAATTTGGGGGACAGTGGTTTACACTGTGATCTCATGTTTCTTGTGAGTTTCTAAGAAGAGTTGTAGGGTTTTGAGTTTGTTCAGCTTTTTATTTGTTGTTTAAATATAGTGACAACTTCCAAGCTTCTTACATACTGGTCTGAAAACCAGAGGTTAAACTATTCTTTAGAAATGAAGGGGAAATAATGACACTGTCAGATGAAGAGAAAGTAAGAGAATATGTCAGCAGTAGCCTTACACTTAACGTATGACTAAAGTAAGTGCTCAGGAAACAAAAGAAATGACAACAAAAGACTTCAAAACTAGAGGAAATCAGAAAGAAAAGTAGGCATCGGTATAAAATATAATCATCTGTTTAAATAAAAATAATAATGATGTAGACTGATGTTAACATATACAAAGTTAAATGAATAACAACAATAATAATAAGGCGGGGGGGGGGAGAAATGGAAATATACTGCCATAAGCTTCTTATACTATATGTGAAGTGGTATGAAATTGTTATGAAATCTCTTCAGTAGGTCCTTGGTCTCAGGGATTCAAAGAATGAACCCATGGACCACAGATCAGTGATAAGACAGGATTTATGGGACAGAAAGGAATACAGAAGGAGTAGAAAGCACCACAGCTTCTAGACAGAAGTACTAAAAATCACCACAGCTTCTGACAGAGGGAAAGACCCAAATGGGAAGTCTCCATGTGGGTCCTTTGTCTAGGGGTATAAGGTCTTGAGAATTACATTTGGCCAGGACTTGGTAGATAGAAACTCTTTAAATGTTAATGAGCATTATCAACAAATGAATGAATGCAGTCCCTCCAGCTTCAGGCAAAAGGTCAGGGCCATTCTTTCACGAAATTGCCCAGGCCTAGGAAAATTGGGGTCCTCTGTCCAGCCTTGTATGGGGAATTCTGTATCAAAGTCACCTGAAGGTAGTCTATGATTACTTGAAGATGTGTTTATTACTCCTAAGAAATATTAAAATAACACAATAGCAAAGAGGTATAGAAAATAAGGTAACAAAGTAGATAAAATTGAACCAAAAAAAAAAAAAGAGAAGAAGAAGAAGGCAGAGAAAGAGGAGAAAGAGAGCAAAAACAATATGGGATACATTGAAAAAAAAAAAAAAAACCCACACAATGACAGGAATAAACCTAACCATAAATGTAAATGGCTCACCAAGGGTGGGCAACCTATAACCGTCAAGCCACATGTGGATTACATGAGGACTTTTTTGCTCATACTGTGGTGGTGGATATCACTAAAAGTATGCATGTACCTTTTTCTTTTGCTTATCAGCTTTTGTTAGTGTCTGTGTCTTTAACATGTGGCCCAAGGCAACTCTACTTCTTCCAATGTGGTACAGAGAGGCCAAAAGGTTGGACATCCCTAGACCAGTAAAAAGCAGTTCCTCAAATTGGATTAAAAAAGAAAACCCATGGATCTATATATGTGCTATTTATTAGAAATGCACTTTAAATACAAATATAACCTTAAGAAAAGGTTGGAAAAAGATATATATTGTGAATACAAAAGGAATCTGGAGTGGCTACATTAATGTAAAAGTAGATTTCATTTTGCAGGTTATACTTCTAAAGGTCTGATAACTAGAATCTACAGAGAACTCAAACTAATCAATAAGAAAAGAATAAATAATCCCATTTCTATGTGGGCAAGGGACTTGAACAGAAACTTCTCTGATGAAGACAGGGGCATGGCCTACAAACACATGAAAAAATGCTCATCATCCTTAATGATCAGAGAAATGCAAATCAAAACCACTTTGAGATGTCATCTAACTCCAGTAAGAGTAGCCCACATCACAAAATCCCAAAACTACAGATGTTGGCGTGGATGTGGAGAGAAGGGAACACTTCCACACTGCTGGTGGGAATGCAAGCTAATACAACCTTTTTGGAAAGAAGTTTGGAGAACACTCAAGGAACTAAAAGTAAACCTACCATTCGTTCCTGCAATTCCTCTATTAAGTATATACCCAGATGATCAAAAATTATTTTACAACAAAGACATTTGCACCAGAATGTTTATTGCAGCCCAATTCATAATAGCCAAGACATGGAAACAGCCCAAGTGCCCATAACCCATTAATGGATTAACAAATTGTGGTATATGTACACCATAGAATACTATGCAGCCATGAAAAAGATGGAGACTTCACATCTTTTATTTTTACCTGGATAGAGCCAGAACATATTTTTCTTAGTAAAGTATCTCAAGAATGGAAAAAAAGTATCCAATGTACTCAATACTACTATGAAATCAATATATAACCACCTATACACTCAGATGAATGGCAAAACATAACTATAGTCCAGAAAGTAGAAGGGAAGAGGAGAGAGAGGAAAGGTGATGGGGGATACAGGAGGATAGAGGGTATTTGGGGGGACCTCACCTAATGTGCATGATGCAATGGTACATTTCAAAACTATTAAGAAATGAGTATAATTGTGATGGATGTGCTACCTAATTAGTTCAAGGCAAACATTTCACATTGTATATTGAAGCAGTACTCTGAACCCCATAAATGCATCAATGTACAAAAAAAAATAGTAGATTTCAAGTAAAGAAAATCATCAGGGATTAAGAAGGACATTTCAAAATGATAAAGGGATCAATTTATCAAGAGACTATCATTACTCTAAATATTTATGAAGCCAGTAACAGAGCTTCAAAATACATGAAACAGAAATAAAGAAATCTAGGAGGAAAAATTAACAGGTACACCTTTCCAGTTAGAGGTTTAAATACCTCTTTCAATAAGGAATCTGGAGTGGCTTATCTCTCAATAACTGATAGAATGAGTAAATAGAAAATCAATGGGATGTAGGAGACTTGACCAACACTAACAATAATATTTACCCACTTGTCATTCATAAAATACATCACTGAGAAATAGCAAAATACGCATCATTTACAAGGACGTAGGAAACATTTTCTAAGATATAGTCTATATTTTGAGCCATAAAATAATGCTTAATAAACTTTAAAGGATTCAAGTTGTACAAAGTATGTTTTCTGAATAATCTGGAATCGAAATAGAAATTATTAGCAGAAATCTACTGGAAATTTTTCCAATATTTGGAAAAGGCTAAATAATTCATTTTTGAATAATTAAGGTGTCAAATAAGGAATCAAAAGGAAAATTAGAAAGTATTCCAAACAGAATTAAAATGAGAGCAAAACGTCAATGTTTGTGGAATGGGACAAAACTTAGGGGGAAATTTATAGCACTAAATGTCTATTTTTTTTTAAAAAAGGAAAGGTTTCAAGTATGACCTCAACTTCCACTTTAGGAAATTAGAAAAAGAGAAGAACAGATTAAGCCTTAAAAAAAATTATAAGAAAAATAATAAAGATTAGGGTGAAAAATCAACGAAAGAGAACCAGAAAAATAATAGAGAAAAATTAATAAAACCCAAAGGTAGTTCTTTGAATAAATCAATAAAATGTTAGAACCTCTAATGACACAGATTAGGAAGAAGATATTTAAGATACAAATTAACTAATATTAACGATTATAGAGGTGATATCACTCAGATTCTACAAATAATAAAAGGAAAATAAGAAAACATCATGAACAACTTTATGCCTATAAATTAGAAAACTTAGATAAAAAGGAAAAATTCCTCAAAAGGTACAACCTACCAGAGCTCATTCAAAAAGAAACAACCTAATTTATTTGTTTATGGAATAAATTGAATTTATAGCTTAAAATGTACCCAGGAATAAAGTTCCAAGTTGAGATGATATCACTTTTGACCACCAATAAAGATTAGGAGAAGAAGGGACAACAATCCTCACAAACTTTTTCAGAAAATCAAAGAAATAATTCCAAATCATTTTATGAGCCCATCATTTCTGTGATTCTAAGCCAAACAAAGAAAATTACAGATGAATAATCCTCATGAATATAAATGCAACATTTCTACTGAAAATTTAACAAATCTAATTTAACAATATACAAAAAAGATGAAACAATAAGTCCCCCAGGTGGGACTTATCTCAGGAATGCAAGGTTGGTTTGATATTCAAAACCCAATCAATCATATTAACAGCAAAAGAAAAATTATGTGATTATCTCAATAAATATATATGACAAAAATTCAGCATTTATTTTTGAGTAAAAACTCTTAGGAAACTAAGAATAGAAGAGCACTTCAACCAGCTCAGTGCCTGTAGCTCGGCAGTTAGGGCACCAGCCACATACATCAGAGCTGGCAGGCTGGAATCCAGCCCAGGCCAACTACAACCAAAAAATAGCCAGGCATTGTGGTGGGTACCAGCTACTTGGGAGGCTGAGACAAGAGAATTGCTTAAGCCCAAGAGTTTGAGGTTGCTGTGAGCTGTGACATCACAGTACTCTACCAAGGGCGACATAGTGAGACTTTCTCAAAAAAAAAAAAAAAAAAAAAAAAAGCACTTCAACCTATTTAAGGGCCACTGTGAAAAGCTTCCATATAATATTATAGTTCATGATTTAAAAAATAGAATTTTCTTGCCCTAAAATCAAGAAGCAAGTAAGGACATCTGACCTCACCACTCTATTCAACATCCTGCTGGAAATACTTGTTAGCAGAGTAAATCAAGAAGAGGAAATAAATGGTGTAGACTGGAAAGAGTCATGGTTGGCAAAATCAAGTATACACAAAACCCTCAGGAATATACAAATAACATAATAGAATTCAAAAGTAAATTTAGCATGACTCCAAGAGATAGAAAACATATAAAATATCATTGTATTTCTATCTATCTGCTATTAGTGAACTATCAGACATGAAAATCTAATTCATTTACAATGGTATCAAAACTATAAAATACTTATGGTAATTCTAAAAAATATGTGCAAGACTTATGCACTAAAAATTACAAAATATTCCTGATATAAATTAAAGAAGACATAAACAAGTGGAGAGAGATACTTTGTTCATTGGACAGAAGGCTCAGTATTGCTAAAAAAAAATTCTTCCCAATGCAATGCTATTCAAACTTCTAACAGCTTTTTGTAGAAACTGAAAAACAGATTCTAAAATTCATATGGAAATACATTAAAAAAGAATAGCCAATATAACTTTGAAAATGAAAAAAATTGTAAGGCTAAAACTGTCTGCTTTTAAGATTTATTATAAAGCTACAGGTAATCAAAAAAATCTGACATTAGCATCAAGATAGATAAAAAAAATTAATGGACCAAATAGGAAGTCCCGAAATAGACATATACATAAAAATGTGGATAACTGATTTTTGACAAAAGTATAAAAGCAATTCAATGGAGAAAAGATAGCCTTTTCAATCAATAGTACTGTAACAATTGGATATCTATATTTTAAAAAAATGAACTTGGATCCATAACTTGCATCATATAAAAATGCAATTCAAAGTGCATTGAAGATTATCTAGAACTATAAACCATAAGAAGGAAATATAAAAGAATATGACAAAAATACTGTGATTTTGGATTAGGCAGAGGTTTTAGATATTATACCAAATATACAACCCATTAAAAAATATAAATTAGACTTCATCAAATTTTAAAATTTCCATCTTTGAAAGACACTGTTAAGAGATTGACAAATTAAGCCACATCTGTGCCTACCCTGTTGGTTGGAAAAAAAAAATAGAAAAAAATGAAAGAAAAGCCACAGATTGGGAGAGAATTTTTGCAAGCATATAGATGATAATGCACTTATACCCAAAACATATAAAGAACTCCCAAAACTTAATAATAAGAAAAAAGCCCAATTAAAAATAAAATGGAGGGGGTGGTGCCTATGGCTTAAAGGAGTAGGGCGCCAGCCCCAAATGCCGGAGGTGGCGGGTTCAAACTCAGCCTTGGCCAAAAACTGCAAAAAAAAAAAAAAAAAAAAAGTAATAAATAAAAAATAAAATGGACAAAATATTTAAACAGACATTTTCCTAAAGAAGATATATGCATGGCAATAAACACATGAAAAAGAGATGTCTCCAACATCATTCGTCATTAGGGAATTAAATTAAATTTAAATTTAAATTAAATTAAAACCACCATGTGATGCCACTACACATATTTCTTTTTCTTTTTTGAAACAGAATTTTGGTCAGGTACCCTGGGGTTGAGTGCTATGGCATCATAGCTCACAGCAACCTCAAACTCTCAAACTCTTGGGCTTAAGAGATCCTCTTGCCTCTGCCTCCCCAGTAGCTAGAACTACAGGTGCCTGTCACAAGGCCCAGCTATTTTTAGAGACAGAGTCTTGCACTTACTCAGGCTGGGCTCCAACCCCTGAGCTCAAGCAATCCACCTGCCTCAGCCTCCCAGAATGCTAGGATTATAGACATGAGCCACAGTGCCCAGCCTCAGTACACACATTTTACAGTGGCTGAAAGTAAAAAGACAAACCATATCAAGCATTGGTGAAGACATGGAGGAACTAGAATTCCCATGCACTGCTAGTGAGAATGAAAAATTATGCAGCCCCTTTGGAAAACAGATTATAAAGTTATAATAAAGTTAAAAAGTTAGGGAGAGCAGAGAGAGAAAGAAGGATGGAGGGGTGGGGAAAGGAAGAGCAGAGAGAGGGAAGGAGGGAGGGGGTGTGGCCTTGGTGTGTGCCACAACTTTTGGGGGCAAGACACGATTGCAAGAGGGACTTTACCTAACAAATGCAATCAGTGTAAACTGGCTTATTGTACCCTCAATGAATCCCCAACAATAAAAATAAATAAATAAAAAAGACAATAAAAAAAGTTAAAAAGTTAAGCATGCACCTAATACATGTCCCAGCCTTTCAATTCCACGAGAAAAGAAAACAGATGTCCATACAGAGACATATACACAAATATTCACAGTGGCTTTATTGGTAGTAGCCCCAAACTGGAAGCAACCCAAATGTTTATCAGTAGATGAATGGATAAAGAAATTGTGGTATATTTGTACAATGGGCTATTACTCAAGAAAAAGAGAGGGAAAAAAAAGCAATGATTGATGAACACAACAGGTTACATCTCTAAAATAATTATGTTGAGTAAAAGAAGCTGGACAAAAAAAGACTACGTACTGCATATTCTATTTTCATAAAACTACAGACAATGCAAATTAACAGTGATAGGAATCAAGCAGAGGGGAAGGGAGGCCTGGGAGGGAGATTACAAAGGTACATGAGGCATCTTTTGGGAAGAGATGGAAATGTTCACTATATTGAGTACGATTTATATCATATACTTTAAATATGTGCAGTTTTTTAAATGTTAGTTATGCCATAATAAATCTGCTCAAAAAAATAAAGAGAAGAAAACAAGGCACTAAGACTATTCTCACATGCATTCTGGCTGTTCTCTAGCTGGCCTGCAAACAGGTGCACACAAAATCTATATATTTAACTCTAGCCTGCCAGATATCACCTCTGCAACATTATGCAAATCACTGTGAGAGACAATAATTATGTTAGAAACCACCAGAACATGTTTGTTTCCACACACTTTTTTTTTCCCTTCCAAGATCTGGGTTGTCTATAGCATGTGGCTGCCAGTTAACCCAACTTGGGGCTTTTCTCTTTGGTTAGAGAATCTGAAATTGAGCTCTGCCCAAGTTAAGTGCATGTGGTGATTCATGTGCACGGAAAGTACCTTGGGCTGACCGCAAACTAGAGTTCCCTACAACTATATCAGAACTAACCACTGTCTCATGGGTTGTTTGTTTAAAAAAAAATTAATGATCTTCATTATGATCACTTTTAAATAATCTATAAGATATACTTCTTTTCTGTTCTTTTCATTCTCTAATTTTTTAAAGTTGTTTTTTCTTTTTTTTCACTCAGTAGATTTTGTTCTCACTAAAGAACAATTCCAGCATTATGTTCGAACTCTCCTGAGCAGTGAAGGAGTTCAGGCTTCAGGGCTGTTCTTGTCACCCCAAATGTGCCAGGTCGAGTCACTAAGGTGGTCCTACCAAGACACAGCCATCTAAAGCAGCAGTCTGCTTCTTCTAAGAAGATCTCATCCCTTTGCAAAGCCTTTTCCAGAATAAGCCACACCATGGTGAGGTGGGGGAGAAGAGGCAGAGCACCCATAGGCCTGGGTTTCTAGAACTTCTCATCGGTGCCTACACCTCTGTACAAATCACTACACTTTACTTTTCTAGGAGCAGGAAAACAAAGCACTTACTTCATTTCTGTCCCTTGCTGACAAGAAGGCTCTGTCAGAGCACACTTCTAAGGGCAGTATTGCCCCATGTTAGAGATAAAGCACAGGGAGCCCTAGGTCTCACTAGGACAAGGTTTGAGCCCAGGCTAGTCTGGACAGAGGACCCACAAACCTTCCTCAACTCAACATGCCCTTTCCCCACTACCAAGTTGCTGTTGCTTCATAATCACCATTATGGCCATGGGTGGATTTTACTCATCAATATTTTCCAGGTAATTAGTTCTGTTCAGCTGCATGATCTGTGCAATTTCCACTAACATCTTCTGGAGGAGCTGACAAGCCTGGACTGGACTTGATGCCTCCGGAACCTTCTGAGATGTCTTGTAACTGGATGGGAGGATGGGCCTCCAGGGATATCAGCAATGCTGTGTTCTCATCCTACAGATCCCCACATACATAAACTCACTTGTCTAGGACCCAGACAGAGGCCCTTGACACGGGGCCTTTAAGATAAGGAAGGAGTTTGGGCCTTGCTCTAAGACAGGGTTTTGTACATGGGAGTGTTATGATCAGATTCCTCCAGAAAGGAAGTTTAGAGAGCAGGCCAGAGGCTACAGTCATGGCCCGAGCAGGAAGGATGGTGGTCTTGGACTGATGAATTAAGTAAGAATGAAACAAATGGATACATTCAAAAATTGTTTTAGAGGTAGAGTCAGACTGGACTTGATAAAGCCCTAGAGTTGGGGCATGAGGATGAAGAGAAGAACCAAGGCTGACTTGCAGGATTTTGAGAAATCTGAGAACCCAGGAAAGGAAAGGGTAAGGGAAAATCAGATGCGGAAACATCTTGTGCTTTGTTTTGGACAACTTTGAATTTGAAATGCTTGTTAACTCTAAACTGAGTGGGTCATGGTATACATAGAGTGTGGGCTCTGGGGGGATAGAGGCACTCATGAGTCATAGTAAACGGGTATCCAAGGGAGAAAAAAAGAGGAGCGGGAAATTACAGACAGGGCAGGGCACCCTGAGCACAGAGGCAATAGACTTGGCCAAGAAGACTGAGAAACAGCAGCCAGTGCAGTAGGAAGGGAGCAAAGAATGTGTGGTGTCCTAGAAGCAAAGAGAATAAAAGTTCTCAGGACAAAGGAGTGGTCGACTGTGTCAAATTAGATGAAGGCACATAGCCACTGAATTTGGCAGGGATAAATTAAGGCAGGCTACCATATAAACGGTTATATCCAGACCATCTAAAAGAATAGTGTTTGTTCTCTGTACATTTAATAAACACCTACTGTGTGCCAAGTATTCTTTCCAGCACTGAGATACAGAGATCAATAAAACATCATCCCTGGTCTCAAGGAGTTCCCAGTGGTGAGCAAGAAATAGGCAATAGCCAGTATGTTCACTGCATGTGTTCATTGATCCTGTGATAGCCCCATGCATCAATTATTACCATTACAACGTTTTACCAATAAGGCACCCAAAGCAGGGAGAGGCCAAGCGCCTCAGACATTCAACAACAAAACTAGGGCTTGATGGAAACAGAAGACTTTCAAGCAATAATTCACAAAGGCAATTGAGAAATGGAAATAACCAGGCATCTTTGCAGAAGGAGGACAGGTTCATCTGAAATACAGATAAACTTAGGGCAAGCCTGATGCCCTCTTGTCAGGTGGTACAGTTGTTCCAGACCAATGCCAGTGCCTGAACCACCCACCCAAAGAATTGTTGGATTAAAATGACGATGTCTGCCGAGTGTGGTGGCATGCTCCTTATAGACCCAGCTACTCACAAGGGGGGTTGCTTGAGTGCAGGAGATTCAAAGCCAACCTGGGCACCATAGTGAGACCTCTTCTTTTAAAAATAAAATATTGATAGATTTGGGGCATTTGGAAAGAAGTACCTAAGTTGATTGAAGATAAAGTAAGTGCAATAGAACAGGGTGAGGGTAGTTTGGCGATCATTGATTCCAAGAAGAAGGGGAAAAAATACAAGATAGAAAGTAAAAGCTGTTTTTCTCAACAATGAGTAATTGTTTAACTCCTAAATCAGATAACTATTTTGGGACAATAAGGGAGTAAAAGTGATGATAGCAGTGGTGTAAAGCACTTGCTTATGCAAGAAAACTATCAGGGGACTACTGTTTTCATTTTAAGACTTTTGGAACCATTTGATTTACTTGACCATTCTCACATATTTAACTAAAAACATTCTATCTTAATAAAAAGTTACATTAATTCTTTAAAAAATTAAATAAAATGACTGTGCCTACAGTCTACTGGGTTTTGATAAAGGTACTAAAACAATTGAATGGGGAAAAGGATGTTGTTTTTGATAAATAGTGCCAGAACAACTGGTTATCCATGTGGAAAAATCTTGACCCCTACCGTGCACCAAATGCTAAAATTAACTTGAGATGGAGCATAAACCTAAGTATGAAAACTAAAACTAAAATGTTCTAGAAGAGAACATAGAAGAACATCTTTGTGATATTTGGGTAGACAAAGATTTTTTTCAGACACACAACAAAACAATAACCAAAAACATGTGAAAGAAAGGTAAGTGAGATTTCATCGGAACTAAAACCCATGTTTATTAAAAGGCAGCTGCAGATGAGGTAAAACTCTTTCTCCTACAACGTATCTGACTGAGGTTCAAACTCCAATGCATAAAGGACTCCTTTACACTAACACCCAATTTCTTGATTGCGTGTCCCTAAATAAATAGGTTCTTCCCTTTCAATGTAAGTTTTCAGGACCCAGATTTTGGGAAGCCATGCAGATAAAAGCAGAAGCTGTTTCAGCCTGTGGAAAAGGCCATCCTGTCTGATAAGCTGCCCCTGGCCTGCAGAGAGATGAAGAGATGTTCCCTCTGCTCCTCTGATCCCAAGAAGAAAGAGAGAGCTGGGGGGTCTGAAATTTTTGAAAAATTAAAGCCAGTTCATAGGTTCATTTTTTTTTTTTTGATACCTGGCAGCCAGAAGAAGAGTCAGTAAGATTCCAGACTTGCCCTGAGATTTTTGTCAAGTCTGATAGTCCAGATTCTCCACAGAAACAGAGCCGACAAGATATGGGCATATTAACCAACAAATGTGTGTGGATACAGTTCAACAGCAGAGATGCATTCTGAGAAACGCGTCATTGAGATTTCATCATGGCGGACGCATCATGGAGTGGATATACACAAATATGTGGTATATGGTACAGACTATTGCTCCGAGGCTACACACCTATGCAGCTCGTTACTATACTGAACATTGTAGACAACTGGAATGCAATGGTAACTATTTGTGTTTCTAAACATATCTAAACATAGAAAAAGCATAGCAAAAATATGGTATAAAAGATAAAAAAATGATCTACTGAATAGGGCAGTTACCAAGAATAAAGTTGTAGGACTGGAAGTCAGTGAGTGAGAGGTGAGTGAACGTGAAGGCCTAGGACCTTACCGTACTCTACTGCAGACTCTAGTCACGCGTAGGCTACACTAAATTTAGAAATAATATTTTTATTTCTTCAATAATATGTTAACCTTAGCTTACTACAACTTTCCTACTACATAAGCTTTCTAAATATTTTTAACTTTTTGACTCTTTTGTACTAACACTTTGCTTAAAATACACTAAAACCATCCAATATAGTTTCTTTCTTTATATCCTTATTCTATAAGAATTTTTCTATTGAAATTTGTTTTCTATTTTTTCAACTTGCTGAAAGGTAGGACATAAATACCCTCATCAACCTAGGCCTACACAGGGTCAAGATGGGAACATTACTGTCTTTCCCTCCACATCCTGTCTCACTGGCAGATGACTGCCTTCAGGGCAGTCATCTCCCATGATAACAGTGACTTTTTCTGGAATATCTATGGAAGGATTTACTTGAGACTCTTCTTAAGAAGGTGTTCTTTTCAGAAATAGTCCATGGTGGTTTTCTTGGTTTCTTTCCTTTTTTTCATCATAGATTTGCTTGTAAGCAAATAATACTCTCTATTAATGAAAATCTTTTGGTCTTGGGATTTATATTTTCAAATTCTTTAAGGAGCTTGTTGAGTTCTGCAAAAGCTTCTGCTAAATGATTCACTGTGAATTTCCTTGGAGGTTCTTCTTTTTCTCCTGCACTTTGGCCTTATCTTGCCTCTTCTTCAACTCTGCATTCCTCTTCCAGTTTCAACAACATCTCATTAGTCAATTCCTGAGGAACCACCTCTGGGAGGTCCTCAATGACTTCGTCATATGCACCCTGGTTAAAGTGGTTTGCCATCTCAGCTACAGCCCTGGTGAGTGACAGGTTACACTATAATGTTATAATGGCTACTAAGTCACTGAGTGATGGGAAGTTTTCATCTCAATGATAACCTTATGTGACAGATTCAGTTTATCTCATCAGAATGGAAGAAATCAGTGTTGATGCTGGTTGCTTTGAAAACTTTTTTTTTTTTTTTTTGTAGAGACAGAGTCTCACCCTATGGCCCTCTGTAGAGTGCCGTGGCCTCACACAGCTCACAGCAACCTCCAACTCCTGGGCTCAAGCGATTCTCTTGCCTCAGCCTCCCAAGCAGCTGGGACTACAGGCGCCCGCCACAACGCCCGGCCATTTTTTGGTTGCAGTTTGGCTGGGGCCGGGTTTGAACCCGCCACCCTCAGTATATGGGGCCGGTGCCTCACCGACTGAGCCACAGGCGCCGCCCTGAAGACTTTTTTAAACATAGAATTTTGTTTCTTATATTTTGTACCACGTATTTGAAAATTTATGGTTTTAATGCAAATAATCTAAAAGTAATAAAGTATAATACCTAATAACTTTCATCACATTCCTATAAAAAAGTGAAAACATTCCAGTTCATTCTGGAATGAAAAAAAAAAAAATTCTGATGGGCAAAAGACTTGACTGATCAGACACTTCACAAAAAAAGGATACCTAAGGATACCTAAATGGCACATGAAGATGTTCTCAAGCCATATTCATCAAGGAAAACCACACTGAGATACCATCCACACTCATCTAAATGACTAAAGAGACTGATAATACCAAATGTTGATAAAGAGGCAGAGCAAATGGAGCCATCGTTGCTGGTAAGATAACAAAATGATATATTTACATTGGACTGGTGTTTGGGATCTTCTAGGAAAATGAAACATTCACTTTCCGAATCACTCAGCAATTCTACTCCTAGGTTTTTATCAAAGAGACGTAAATATCCACTGAAATGCTCAAACCCTTTATTTGTGATAGCTAGAAACAAGACATAACCAAAACATCTACTAAATGTCTATCAAGACACACCCAAATGTCATACAGTCATGCCCCAAGATTTTTGTCCAACAAGAGATCACATATACAATAGTGGTCCCATAAGATTATACTGGAGTTGAAAATTTCCTGTTGCCTAAGTATGCAGTGTCTATAAAGTCCACCACGGTGTACAGTAATGTCCTATGACACATTTTCACATTCACTCAGCAGTCATTCACTGACTCACCCAGAGCAAGCTCCCTACTCATGGTAAATGCCCTAAACAGGAATACCAGTCTTATTTTTATACCAAAGTTTTACTGTACCTTTTCTATGTTTAAATATGTTTAGACATATTATAACTGCCTACAGTATTCAGCACAGTACTAGGCTATACAGGAGTGTAGCCTAGGAGCAATACGCCATACCATATGGCCTAGGTGTGTAGCAGGCTGCACCATCTAGGTTTGTGTAAGTGCACTCTGATGTCCACACTACATGAAACCACCTAATGCCACATTGCTCAGGATATATCTCCATTGTTATCTGACTCATGACTATATAGCCCTATGATGAAACACTACTCAGCAATGAAAAAGAATGAGCTGCTGATACCCGCAAGCATGGATGAATCTCAAAAATACGCTGGACACACATAAAAGGAACATAGTGTGGTTCCATTTGTATGAAGTTCAAGAACAGATAAAGCTAATGTATCATTATAGAAGTAAGAATAGTATTTACCTACTGACTAGCAGGCAGAGGGAACCCTGTCCTTCTCCCGGTCTTGGCGTGGGTGCTATTTGCATGGGGTGAGACATAAAAACAAGATTTGCTTCCTACTCATAGATTTTACTGCATGTAATTTATGTCTCCATCTAAAAAATTATAGAGCAAAATAAAGAAGGAGGGCAGGGAGCTACGCTTTTTCCATTTTCTACCATGTGCCAGAAGGGAGTTCCTCTGGAGGGGCTGAGGCTCTGCGAGGTTAGCAGACTCCCCAGTCCAGAGTCTCCTTAGAAACAAACTTGGTGGCCTTCAAGCGATGACAGGTTCTTGGTAAGTGCTTGGAAAGTGCTGGAAGGCTGCCCCTCCTTTTACAACGTGGCCTGCCTCCTCTGTCAGTCAGTGAGTCTCAGAGGCATCAACAGCACATTAACCACAGCCCAGGGACTCTCCATGCCTGGCCATAGTGACACTGGGTGACTCCTCTGCAGAGAGGTGGGCTTCCGCTGAGGCTCTGAACATGGAACCAGGACCCTCTGCACCTGCCAGTCACTCCAGGCAGAACTGGGGGTGGGGCAGCAGGGACTATTCTTGCTTCATGGGCTGCTGTGGGCCAGGCATGGAATCAAGTGCTCTCTCTTTCTCTCATCTGCTAGTCCCTTAACCCCAGTGTGAGTCGGGTTACTCCGAGGGGACAGGCCACTCGCTCTCGGGGGCTGGGTTCGAATCTCTCCCTTCCTGCTCCATCCTTCTCTCACCGCTGTCTTCAGCTTTACCTTCTCCCATGCTGACTTTATCCTCTAGGTCACTATCTTGTCTCATCCTTCCATCTTTGATTTCAAAGTAAGAGACATTCCCTGTCCTCAGGGTCCATACCAGTTACCCAGAAAGGAGTGTTCCTAGACCACCCAAGGACCAATTACTAGGGCTTTCTGGCCAGTTAGTTACAAGCTCACCCTGGTTGATAGCCCCACTCCAGCTATAAGGAAAGAGCAGACTCAAAAAGAAAGTAAGGCCCTGCCTGCAGAGAAGTTACCCGTGCCCATTCCATACGCCCTTTTCACAGCCAGGCAACCCAGAGCCTGGGCTGAGGTACTGTGGCCCTACCCGGTACATCTGGAGTTTGAGACCTGCTGCTTGTCAGGAGTCAGGCACATGAACTGGAAACCGCAGAAGCCCGTCTGCCTTCCACTTTGACATAAGGGGGATAAATCCAGTGCTCCCCATCTCGTGGTCTTCTTGCTCCATTGGAACAGAAGCTCCACTGGAGAAGATGCAGTCGTAGTCCAGACTCCCTCCTGCTGTCCCCCCACTCACACTGGTAGCCCTGGTGACAGCACCAGGAGGGTTTCCCTCTGAAAACAGGATTGCAGATCTGGGCTCTTGTTAAAGGCAGGTCTGGATGTTCCCTTTTTGGTGGGAGCTTGAACAGGAAGGATTTCCCTGCTGCGAGGGAAACAGCTGGGAGGGAAGGGGACACACATTACACAGGCCTCGGCTTCTCTTCAGCTTCTGCGAACAGAGGTGAGGGGTGGAGAGGGGAGAAGGGAAATGAGAGGTAGTGTTCTCCTGAGGGATGGTAAACGGGGATGAGCAGGAGCCCTTCAGACAGCGCCCAGCTACCACTTCGGGCTCATGGCAAAAAGTAAGTAGCCTCCTTTTCTTTTATACCTTGCCTTTGGACACCAGCTTCAGGGGCCAGTTCATTGTGCTGGGGTCTTTTCCTCCTGTCCTAAGGCCTGCAGTGTTCCCCAGCTGCATGCACCTGAGCTGTGGAGGACGAGCCTCCCGGCCAAGGCCAGGATTCCACAGCAGAGGGACCAGTTCTGTCAGGGCTCATGGGTGGAGGGCACTCGAGGAAAACCTCTTCATAGTGGTGACTCCGAGCTGGGTTTTGAAAGGCAAACCGGAGTTTTCTGATTGGATGTGATGGAGGATGGGGGTAGAAAGTTTCAGGCAGTGGGATTAGCAGCAGCATAAGGGCTAGTCCTGGAAATTGCTGGCTCTTTGCTCTTGTGGGAGATAAAGGTGAGGGCTCCAATGGAGAGAAGACAGGGGAGGGGGCAGGAGATGGTCCCCATGCTCAGGCCTGTGAGTCCCCCTGCATGACTACTGCCATTTTCCACCACCTAGATCACTGATGTGTTTCTCCAAATCGGCTAAGAAAGAAATAAATTTTATTCTACCACTAAAAAAATGGAAAACCATCTTACTTGTCCTAAGTAAAAGATAACCATAAAAACAAAAACACAACTATTAAAATAAAACATTCCCCCAATGCCACCTAAAACCATCTGGTTCGCCACACATGGCATTTTGGGGACCTGCCATGAGGGACAAGGAGCCAAGAAAGGATTTTCAGCAAGGGAATCTCACGATCAGGTTCGTGAGATTAAAAGACCAGCCTAAGGAGAGGGCGTGGAGGGACTAGAAGAGGGCAGTTCATCAGCTGTCTGTTTTTACAAACCTGTACAGATGTCCTTTAAAAAAAAAGACAACTTTGTTTTTTATTTAGTTATCCTTGAAACCAAATTCCACCTGAAGCTAAATTGGACATCCTTTTCTAGAAGCAGTTCGCCCTTGCCAGCAACCTGGGAATTCTGAAAGTGGCCCTTGGGCACATAGCACCACTTGATTACGAACGGCCAGCCCGACTCCCGGGTCTTACATTCCTCACTTTGAGGGGTGAATTTAGAATCCACACCATCTCGGGCAACTTCTGTGCTGTCAGCCTGGCTGCAGATCTCGACTGTCCTCTCTTTCCTCCTTGTGCACGCTCTCTCTTCCTCTCTGTCTTCTTTTTTCAGGCCTGAATTCACTCAGAGAGGGAAATGGAGAAGGGGCTGACTGTAGTTTATAATGTCATTGACTCAGAAGAACCAGGGGCTTGTCTGAATCAGCACGCTCTTCATCTTTCCTCCACTCAAGGGCTAGAAGCCAGGGTAGCCCATGGCACCGGACTGGGCCTGGCCCTGAACATCTCATGTCCATTTGTTGCTTCCAGCAGTAACTGCAGCGCGATGGGCCTGTCTATGGCCTGAGAGCCAGGGTGCCTCATTGTTGAGTTGGCTCATTTCATGCGCCAGCTTGGCTAGGCCATGGTATCCAGTTGTTCAGTCAGACCCCAGTCCCAATCTGGCTGCAAAGGTATGTGAAGATGTCACTGACATTTAAATCCACAGGCTCTGAGTAAAGCAAAACAAGAGCAGAGAAGCAGGCCCTTCATATCCCAGGTGAGTCTTGCTCAATTGGCTGGAGGCCTAAAGAGAAAAGACTGAGCTTGCTTGAGGAAGAAGGAATTCTGCCTCCAGCCTCAACACAGAAGTCCTGCCTGAGTTTCTAGCCTCAGGACCCAAGACTCTGACTCTTGCCAGAATTTCTGTGCTGTCATCCTGCCCTGCAGACCTCAGCCTTTCTCTCTCTCATGCGTGTTTTCTCTGTCTTTTCCTATCCTATTGGTTTGGTTTAAAATAACAGTCATGTTATTATCTTTCAGGATTCTGTGGTTGGCTGGACTCAGCTGGGCAGGTTTTCTTTCCACGTGGCATCAGCAGGGGCTGCAGTCATCTGGGCTCAACTGAGCTGAGTGAGTCTCCAAGCAGTGGCTCATGTCCCCTCATGTGGCTGGCGCAGGTGCTGCCTGCTGGCTGGGCCGGCAGCTGGTGCTGGGCTGTCACTACAATGCCTGTGTTCTCTTCCACATGGCTCTCTACATGGCCCAGGATTCTGGGGCCACGGAGGCTGGATCCAAGAGGAAGGAGGGAAGCAGAAGCTGCCAGCCCGCTTAAGACCTGGACTCAGAAGACTCAGGATATGATTCTACAAGATTCTCTTGGGCAGAGCAGTCTCAGGGCCAGTGCAGACTTGGGGAGAAGGGCAAAATAGATTCCTGGTCTCAGGGGGCTGTGGTGTGTGTGTAGAGATAGAAGGACTAAACGGCAGCCATCTTCTGAAACTATCAACCACACCGAGTATATTTCCCCTATTTTGCCTTGAGAAATCCAACATGTAAAAGGTCATTATAGTATTTATGTTTGGGAATAATTAGAGGTGTGTATTTGCAATGTATTTCTCTGTACACTTCCAAAGAGAATGTGTAGTAGTTTTAGCGAATGTAATATGGTAACTACTGTCTCCATTAAAACAAAACTTATAAAGAGCCACATAGAGATGGGACACAGACAGAACACTGTTCCGAAGCTTGCCTCAGACCATGGGACCTTGATGTCACTGAGTGCCTGTATCCACTGGAAAGAAGGACCTGGTCCCTGCCAGACTGCTATGTGACAGGGGGAGCCAGGGCTTGCCAATACCATGATATCTTATTTTCAAGAGAGAGAAGGTTTTCAAGGTGTTACATTTGGGGGAAAAAACTTCATAAGACTAGGTGAACAGTCATGTAGTAAAACTGTACAACGTAACAAACAGTTCCTTCCACCCTGACCGACCACAGATGGAAGACATTATTTTCCACCTGGGTTGTTATTTTCTGCCTGGGGAAAGATGAGCCCTTACAAAGTGGAGTCCTGGTGAGGGCAGCTAAGCCAGTGAGACCCAAACCAATGTCCTGGACCACCGAGGACCTCTTAGAGCCAGATCTCTGAGAGTGGCCTGGCCTTCATACTTTTCAAAAATTCCCCCATGCCTAATGAGCAACTAGGGTTAAGAACCCATGGCGGGTCTATTTATTACCTGGCTGGGTTGGTGCAGGGCTATGTCAAATTTCCTGCTATCCTGCTGGCCAGGCTGTGGCCCCAGGCTCAGCTGGAGCTCGTGGGCTCAGGGTTCTGGGACAATTCCTGGCACTGAGTCCAGATGTGCAGGTAGAAGAGCAGCAGAGGAAATACCAAAGAAGTCAATTAAAATGTGTTAACCAAAACAGGAAATGTGAGTGAGGGGATGGAGAGTGTGTTTTACGTCGGATGTGTGATTTTATCAATACTTTTTATTGTTCAAAAACTCTTATTTTTAAGAGGTATTTTCAAAACAAGTCCAAACTTTAATTCTCACTTCGGATTTGTGTTCTTTCTATACTTCTATTTGGGGCAAGACTGAAACAAAACACAAACATTTAGTAGCAATATCAGAACGTGAGAATCTCTGTTAGGAGCAGGGTGGAGGGGAAAGGGATTTTTATGTATCAAGAGATGCTGTTTCCTTAAGGAGAAAGAGCATTAGTCTGAGGCACTGGTTTACTGAAAAAGAATTAGGATGGAATGCACACCTTTTGTCTGTGGTACAACATGATCTCCCCCCACCAGCAGACTCCCAACGTGGGTCCACACACAGTGCAATGGTTTTCACAGCCCCTCACTTCTCCAGATCCAAGAGTGTTCTTGGGCACATACTTGGCACTTCATGACAAATTCACTGCATGTGAAAATTAAACCCTTCCAAAGAATAAATTTTGTTAGCCAGTAATAATCGGCCAATTTTTTACCCCATTAAATTTAGAAACAAAATTAAATAAAAAGGCTCTGGAGTTCTATCAACCTCTCTCTTTGGCTAAAGCTGCCATGTATATGTAGCTTCATAAGGCTCTGTGAATGGGGCCTGGGTGAACATGCTGCAGTTCTCCAATCCAGGGAGTACAATGTACCCATGAAAATGTTGAAGAAGGATATTCAAGAACAAGGAGAGATGGTCACAGTAGAAATTCTAAGTGGAAAAGAAGCATATTACCAAAGGCATGCACTGCTGTGACCCCATTTTACATATCTAGACATCTCTAGCTAGTGAGCTAGCTGTCTGTCTTGCTCTGTTCCGGGTGCTGTAACAAAATTCCTTAGATCGAATACATTCTGAACAAAAAAAAATGCATTGCTCACAGTTCTGGAAGCTGAAAAGTCCGAGATGAAGGTGCCAGCAGTTCTGGTGCCTGGTGAGGGCTCGTTTCTGCTTCACGCATGTGTCCTCTCTGCACCCTCACACGGTGGAAGGGGCAAACCACCTCCCTCACACCTCTTTTGTAAGGTCACTAATCCCGTTTGTGAGGGCTCCTCCTTCAGACTTAATCACTTCCTAAAGGTACCTCTTACTACTATCAGGTTGGCAATTAAGTTTCAACATATGAATTCTGCGGGGACACATTCAGACCATGACGCCATCTACCCATCTGTCTGTCTCTCTTTACATACATGTATACACACATCCCTTTAAAGATGTGTACTGAAATGTCCACAGTGGCTAACTCTTGAGCATTTAATTTCCTTCTTTTTGTATTTATTTTCCAAGTTTCCTATAAGAAGTATGCGGATTCTTATATACTTGAGGCTAAAAATAATCATAATAAGAGACATAGAAGGAGCCAAGAACACTGTGGGGGAGAGGGGTGAACTGGCCAGTGTGTCCACACTACTGATCTGAAAACCCAGCAATGCCACAGAGAGGGCCACCCGCTTCTCCGGCCACCCTAGGCACAAGTGTGAGAGTGTTCCTAGGGACCCTGCCTACTGGCTACAGTGATTAACCTCAGTTATGAGAATATGCTTAATGTTTTCTTGATTGACTTTCTGGAGAGACAGCACAGCTACAGAACTGGCAGGTTTGGAACTGCATGCTGGAGTGGGCAGTTCATTTAGGCTAGGAGATTACAGGTCCTCCAACTCGCAGCCAGGCAGGACAGACTGGCAGGCTTGTCCTCAGTGCCCTGAAAACAGACATCCTTCACCATTGAGCTTTTTTTATCTGGAGAAGTGGTTGTGACATGCTGCTGTTTCTGGGGAGGCACAGATGGTGGAATTCTGGAGATTGGCAGGGTTGATATCGTGTCCCTTACCCTTTGGAGCCCTGGATAGTGACCAGCCCAGCCTTCCCCCCAGCTCTGCCTGCCTTCCATCTACACAGGGAGGGTGGACAGTGCTAGAATGACCAGGGACTGGGGATCCAGGGTGTTAGGTCAGGCGAGGGATGTCAGGCAACACAAGCCTGCAGTCTGTCACCTGCAAAGGAAGATCTTTAAGAAACCCTTGCTACACCAAACTTTATGAATTAAAGGCATGTGGGGAAACCGCATGAGCTCCCACCTTCTGCTATCATTGAACCATGTGGTTATCAGAACACAGAAAATACAGGAAAATACTCACTAGAAGGTAACTTCCTTGGGCAGGGGGTAGAACTTTTGTCTATTTTGTTCACTGCTCTTTGTCCTAGAATGGTGCCTAAGACGGTGCCTGGCACAGGATGGGCAGCCAATAAATAAAGGTATCATTAAGCACATGAATGAATGAATGGCAGAAGGAATTAAACCTGCTAGAAAACAAAGAAGCACACTTTATGATAACAATGTGGCATTATATTGTATCCTAAGTCACCAAAACACAGCTTACCGGAAAATACACGCAATCCTGGTAAAGTTTTATGGGATCTGGCAAATATCTACCATTAATGGTAATACATATTAATACAACTCTTTGGGGAAGCAATTTAGTAATAAAGTCATTTAAAAGTTGCTACAAGGTAATTCCAGTTCTATAGCTTTATGTGAAATAAATAGTCAAGAAAAAGGAAAACCTCGCATTCATAAAATGTACACTGAAATGTAACTTGTAACAGTGAAGACATGAATGCAGTCTGAGTGGCTACTAATAGCAAATGGTCAAATAACTGGTGATTTGAGGCCCGTGTAGCAAGGTAATGGAGCAGTAAGTAGAAAAAGCAGGATGTGAAAGTGTCAGCATACAATGAGCCCAATCACAGAATACATTTGGGGGAAAAGCCCAAAAAATCCATAAGAGAGCTTATGGATTTTTCCCAAGTTCTGTCATCAAAATCTGTTTAGCTAACAAGAGCTTAACCAAATAAGACCCACTTACATTACACCATGAGCCCAGCCTGGACGTGGTGGCTGGTGCAAGGCACTCGGGCACTTACTCCATTCCTGAGAGAGGGGTCTATCATCACCACCCGCCCTCCCAGCTCCAGTGGGTTTCATTCCACTGAACAGCACAGCCAAGACAGCTTTAAAGAAGAGTTCGCCATGGGGCCACCCATCTGTGAGTACCAACAAAGTATAGCTGCTGGGCCAACATTACATGTATTTAGTATTATCTGACCACAGATTGGAGAATGTTTGCCAGAAATAGACCTTTGGGCTTTGGCAAAACAAGTATTGGGTTACGCTTTCTAATTGTGGCTCAATGAGCAATTTGGCTGATTTTTGATGGTGAAATCAGGCAAACATCAAGATGCACTTTCTTTCTTTCTTTTTTTTTTATTGTTGAGGATTCATTGAGGGTACAATAAGCCAGTTACACTGATTGCAATTGTTAGGTAAAGTCCCTCTTGCAATCATGTCTTGCCCCCATAAAGTGAAGATGCACTTTATTTCTAACTGCAGGAGGGCAGTATCCAGTTCACTTAGAAAGGGCATCAGCTTGAACTGTAAGAAGGGGGTTCTTCTATGGAGAGCCTCTAATTCTGGCTGCTTTGACATAAAAATGTGGTTCTGGATCTTGCTGGAATCACCAGGGGAGCTCTACAAATCCCTGATCCCTGTCTCATCCTCCCAGAGATTCTGATTTAGTTAGTTTGGTGAATAGTCCCTGGTATTGGAAATTTTAAAAGCTCCCTAGATGGTTTATGTGAGCAGCTAGGGTTGTGTGGTGTCAATGGCCAAGATCTGTAGTGAACACATGCGGATTGGGCTCATAAGTGGGCATGATCTGTGCACAAAAACCAGGAAGGATCCATGCCGTACTCAGCAAAGGTTTGCTGAACCACTCCAAGCTGTTACAGGAAGCAGAGCGAAAGGGTGAGAGGCTCAGGGCGTAGGGGTTATGGAGACTGACAAGCTGGGTGCAATGTGACTCCCTATCACTTACCAGTGCTGCAATGTCGGCTCCGTTGCTCACTCCCTCTGTGCTTCTATTTCCCCATCTGAAAACTGGGGATGCCAACCTCACAGGGCTGCTCTGAGTGCAGTAAGACAGGGCAGGAGGAAGCAGATACCTCAGGAGATGGGAGGGCAGCTGTTCTCCCCGACTGCTCAGGCAACCTGAGAGAACCTTCCAATTCACAGAGCTGTCCTTACCTTTTGAGGACATTTTGTGGATTGATGGAGAGCCACACACCTGTGACTTACCTATCGAGTGACTTAAATATTCAATGAATTAGTGGGACTACAATTTGTAGAAAATAATGGAGCTCATGCCTGTAATCCTAGCACTCTGGGAGACCAAGGCAGGAGGATCCCTTGAGCTCAGGAATTTGAGACCAGCCTGAGCAAGAGTGAGATCTAGTCTGCACTAAAAACAGAAAAAGCAGCCAAGCTTGGTGGCACACACCTATAGTCCCAGCTACTCAAGAGGATTGTTCGAATTCAAGAGTTTGAGGTTGTGTGAGCTATGACTAGGCCATGGCAGTCTAGCCTGGACAACAGAGAGAGACTCTGTCTAAACAAACAACAAACAAACAAAGCACAGATAAGATATAAAAAAAATATGGAAAATAGAAATAGGACAGATGTAGATGTGAAAATTTCCCCCAAGATCTCTCTATCTAAGGAGTTTGTCTTAATCTGTTTGGGCGGCTATAACAAAAATACCACAGACTGGGTGGCTTAAAAAACCAACATGTATTGGGCGGTGCTTGTGGCTCAAAGGGGTAGGGCGCTGGGCCCATATGCCGGAGGTGGCGGGTTCAGGCCGAGCCCCGGCCAAAAGCTGAAAAAAAAAAACAACCAACATGCATTTCTCTCTGTTCTGCGGAATCTAAGATCAAGGTGCTGGCAGATTCCGTATCTGGAGAGGGCCTGTTTCCTGGTTCATGAGTAAGTTCTCTTCCCATGTGTCCTCACCTGGCAGAAGGTGTGAGAGAGTTCTGGGGACCTTGACCCCATTCATGCTCCATTCTCACAACCTAATCCCCTCGCAAAAGGCCACATCTTCAAATTTCATGACCTTGGGGGTAGGATTTCAACATATGAATTTGGGGAAACATAAATATTCAGACCATCACAGAGTTAATTCAAGTATACTTAGCAAGAATTGAGACCCATCTTCAGAATTTGACCTGTCTAGGAACAATTACAACCCTCTAAAGGGCAGAGAAGTAGAGATCAGCAAGATTCCTGAGACCCACCCAACGCAGTGTGGGAAACTTCCCTGGAGGGTATTGCTGCAGTTGTTTTAATGATGGTGGAGCCAGCACCCTCAGTAAACTTCTTGCTGCCCTGAGGCCGGGATTTCACCTGTCCAGGTGAGCAATTCCAGGGAAAAGGAATTGCTTTTCATCTGGTCACTCAGAGGGAAGAGCAGAGCAGGAAGCATGTTACATCTTGGGAAGCATTATGTGCTGCCCGCTGGCCACACAGATGCTCGTTTCTTCTCCTGTCCCTGGAGCTGGGCTAAGGCTCCATAGCTGACTGAAACTCACCAGAGAACCCATCCCTCTCTCTGGTTGGGCCTGGAAGGGACTGGCCCTTGGCAGTGGCAGCCGCTGGATGAGGCTTCTTACTTCCTGGTTCAGCCACAGAAGTGGCTGTGGGTCTAGGCCACGCCAAGGACATGTGGTGGGCAGCTGGGTCATCTACCTGCCCTCTGTGGAAGGTCTCCTGCAAGCCATCTCCAGGTTGTATTTGAATTCCATCTTGTGTTAAAAAAACAAACAAACAAAAAAAGCTCTGATTTGAGTGTGTGTATAGTAACCTCAGAAACCCTTTTTTGCACTCATCTGTATTTTGGGAAAACATCCCTGCCGCGTGTCTGTCTGGCTTATGCTGTCTCCATTGAACTGTGGGATCCCAGGGGAAGAGATGAGGAGGCCCCTCCTTCCTCCCACAGGTGGGGATAAGGCTCTGCCTTCATTATTCCAGAGAACTCACAAGAGGTAGCCAAAAAATAAAGATGCTCTCCACCACCCCACCCTGCTTTGGATGATGCCTAGTGACGAGCCAGGTTCTGGGATAACAACTCATCTAATCCTTATCATAGCACTGATCACACTACCATCATGATCTCCATTTTGAGAATGAGGAAACTGAGGCACAGGGTGTCCTAAGTAACAAGGCAAGGTACCACAGTGCTAAAAGTACAGGCCCAAAATATAAACTCTGCCATGGGGCATCAGAGCCCACAGTCCTAACCATTCTGCCAGGCTGCTGTGCTCCTATGAGGGGGCTCTCCAAGGGGCCCCAGCATTCCCTGGGAGATTTCACATGCAAATGTCTACACATGCCCCTGATGAATCAGAATCAGAGGGGATGGAGGCCTAGGAATCTGCATTTTAATCCTCTAGGTGATTTAATGTGGCAAGTCACAGAAAAATACCTAGCATCCCTAGGGTGAAACCAGATTATAGCTTCTGCTTAGAGCTGCCTGGCCTCACTTCTGGACACAGGCATGTTCCTAAAATGACCTGAGCTGGTAGCAGTTGTGGTCTATGAATCAGGGCCTAAAGACACCAGCGGAGCTAGTTCTGGACAGAGATCTCCAGCAGCTGTTTCCAGAGCTCCCCAACATGTTCCTCCTCGATGTGCAGAAATCGGGCAGATCTCTGACAGCACTTGGAGCTCTCAGAACCAGGCCCAGGTCATGGGACCAGGGCAGAGCAGCTGGGCTGCTGACAGGGTGAGAGAACTTCCACAATGAATCACACCCTGTAGGGCCCCGTTCCTCTCATGTACAAAATGCATATGATTATAATAATAATGGCTCCCTGATCTACTTTACAAAGTGGGACAGAGATCAGCCAGTTCGGCCATCAATATCAGACACTCTCTGTATGCTAGAGATCTGCCAACTTCCCCTCATTCCACGTCATTTTGGTGGTCCTGAGAGCTGGAGATTATCATCCCCATTTTATGGAGGAAAAGAAGAAACGCAGAGCTGAGATGCATGTCTGCAGACCGCAGGATGTTTTCACTGTGCTGCTCAGTGTGGAAGATCCATGATGAAAACAACAGTGGCAAAGTTGGGGCAGGAGGGCATATGCCTCTGGGCTCTGGGCTGAACAGCCAGGGGCCTGGGCTTTGGAGGGTACAGCTGAAAGTCAGAGCTGGTTTGCAAAGGGTAAGGTTGGCCTGGGGACCCCATGACTCATGTACATTGGAGCACTGGTGATAGAGATGATGAGAGTTTTACAAGATAATACCCCTTCCATACTTTGAGAACACAGCCAAAAAGCATCATCCAAGGTGGTTGCAATAAGCTCTATCCCAAATGCTCCCCCTCCTCCCAATGAGAGGTGGGGTCTACGTTCCACCTCCTTGAATCTCAGGGGACCTGTGACTTCTGAGGTCAGGTCACAAAAGGTGGTGGAGTTTCCTCTTGGTCGTATTGGAACGTTCACATTTGGGAACCACCTCTCATGCTGTGAGGAAGCCCAAGCCACACGAGGTGTTCCAGCCAACAGCCTCAGCTGAGATCGCGTGGGCAGCCAGCATCAACCACCAGTGCTGTGAGTGGCAAACCTTTGGGTGACTTCAGCCCAGCCACCACCCGACTGCAAGGACCCAGAGGGATGATGGCCCCTCTGAGCCCAGTCAGCCCCCAAAATGAGTGCCACTAAAAATAAAGATTGGTCTTGTTTTAAGCTACTAAGTTTTGGGATAACTCATTATACAACAATAGATCACCAGAAGAGGAGAAAATCAATTTTACTGGGGTTTAGGCTTAAAGTAAAGTGGCCAGGTCAGGTCACGACTAATTTTCACAGTTTCAGTACTGTCACAATTTCTATAAGCTTGTAATTATTTCTAACATTTTTTAATCAACTTAGGTTAGATTTGAAAGAAAGATAAATGCAGTTTATTGCAAGGAAAGAAGAGGTAGTTTGGTCAGGGCGGAAGTACATTATTTTGGTCTCATCCAAGTTCGATGTGGGCATACCTCACAGATAACACCTGGGTTCTTTCTGACAAAGACAGAACACGCCAGACATTGTAGTAGAGTGTGTACGTGTGCGTGAGTGCCTGAGCATGTCTGTATATTTTTTACTTTTAGTGATCAAAGCTTTCAGCAAATGAGGAAAAAATAATACAATTTTTAACCTCCCATCCACACACTCATTCGAATCTGTGGTTCCCATGGAGGGTCCAGGTTTTAGTGTGTGATTTGATAATGTCTAGAAGCTGCCCTGGCTGTAGGCTCTGCTCTCAGCTCTCTCCCTGGCTCCTGCTCCCTTCCTGGATCCTGCTGCCAGGGACCCTGCCAGGCCTGAGCTGCCCTGAACTCACTCCCTGCAGATACTCTGCCTGGCCAGGGCTTCACCCTCCAAGCCCATGTGGGAAGCTGCTGGCTGCACTGCAGGGCCTGCTTTCTCCCTTCATTAGAATCCCCCTGTTACGAGCTTGCCTTTTTCTTCCTCTCTTCCTTCTTTGTGCTCCTGCTTACTGTAGAAAGAATTGTCAGGAGACATAAGAGCATCCTCAGGGGGAACAGGCGTTGGTTTCTCATCCTGTTGTCCTTTCACCTGCATGCTTTTTATTAGTTCTTACCACCCTTTGTATTTGTCCTATAGGTCTAACTTGGAGGCGAGGGAAGGCATGTTGGAAAGACCAGCTGATGGACGACCACTGTGCTCAGAATCAACCAGAGTGACTGCCAACATGGAGGAAGGAGGGTCTTAGTCTGGGCTGTCCATGGGTCCCTGAAAAGCTATTCATTCCCGTGAGGTTGAGTCAGCCCCTAAGGGAGACAACACTCTACCAGGCCAAGGGCGGAGCCTTCAAGATGGGGCTTCCCCTATCCCCACAGTGCTGGTCCCTAATTCTGCAGGGTACAAAACAGGATCAGGAGCAATCCCAGCATTCCCTCCCCACCACACTCCTCCACCACTCACACCCTTCACCAGCCTCTGCATGGGGCATCACAGTGAGATGGCGTCCTCACCCGGTCACCATCACAGATGGCTGGCCCTGCCCAACTGACTCAACAGGCTGGGAGCAGGAGGGGACTGTGCTGTGTCCTCCTGGCAGGCTTGACAAGTCTGCTCACCAGGATGGCCCCTGTCAGGCCCAAAGGCCTCTGTTCTTTCCGCCATTCTGGACAGGACTCTGAGAAAGGCCTGTGTTCCGTGGAATTGCCCAGTGGCCTGGAGAACCAACCATGTACACCCATTCAAGCAAGTGGCCAGGGGAGCCAGGAGCTGGAGAGTGCAGAGGAATGAGAGGACACGAGGGGAGGATTTGAGGGAGGGAGTCAGCATAGGCGGTGGAGCTGCCAGGGGCTGCTGAGTGAAACTGTTGTTTTACTTACTTCACACAGTGTCACTCGTGACCCACATTTTCTGGAGGAGAACGGCTGGTCCAGTCACACAGTTGAGAAGGATGGGACTGCCCCTGCATCTGGCTCCAGCCCGTGCTCACCTCTCCATGCCACACACACCTGGCACATTGCAGGGCTTCATAAATGCACACTGAAGACACTGAACGGACCAATGGATGAATCAGTGGAAGAACCAACCAACAGAACATGTGTCCTTGAGGTGGGTGCTATGGGCTGAGTAGGCTTTAAGCCGGCAGAAAGGTCAAGACACGGATTCCAGGCTGGGTAGACAAGCTAGAGCTGGGGAAGCAGGTAAGGGGGAAAGGACCAGGGAGCAGATGGCCAGCGCTGAGGGCTGGGAGCTGCGCCCAGCAGTTGGCCCTCCTCTAGCCAGCTCACATGAGTGGCCTCCCAGCTCCGGCTCCACGGTACTGAGGGAGGAGATGAGGCTGAACACGCAATGGATCGCTCATGCTCTCCTGCTACCTGGGCCCTGTAAGCAAACCCACTATACCCCTGTGGCTGGGCTGCTAGTGTGGTCTTGGACTTCTGGAAGAGGCTATGAATGGAGTAACCAATTAGCAAAGAGTATAGGGTCATCAGTCAGCGTCATCATCATCATCACCACCATCTGTATCACTGCCACCATCATCCATTGTCAACATTCCACAGTACAGAGGGAGCTTCTACTCTACCCTACTGAGTTTCTAACCGGCTCTATCATCCCCACACTGGATGGGCTCGGCACAATTTAAACATGCCTCTGCCTCACTCTCCTCATATATATAATTATATAATAGGATAATTCAAAAAAGTAACACACGTTAGTAACACAGCCCTCTTAATATCTGGTCTGGCCTGGTGCCAGTATAATGTGGTCAATATTACTGTGATTTTTGTCATTAGTGAGCCTTTTCCGTGGAGGTGCTTTGGGTAATTACTGTAATATCTGAGACTTTCCAGCCACCAAGGAGGGCAGCTCTGTGAGGCCCGCCCCTCCTGCCTGCCACCCGCTCTCGGGGGCAGAGCCCTGAGCCTTTCCCTCCGGCGCAGGCTCAGCCGGGACTCACTCCAACACTCTGCCGCTTCATGGTTGGTTGGTTTGCTCCTAAAGACATAAAACCCAAGCTTATCAAACAAAAGTCACACTTAGGCCTGCTGTCCTGAGAGGTAAATTCCACCATTATCTGTGCACTTCAGCCCCCACACAGAACACTGAGTTCCCGCGGAGCTGGTGACGTGCTCCCAGGCTGACCTTTGGCACCCTCTCAGCCCCTCGGCTGTGCGCCCAGTCATGAGGCAGGGCTGGAATGGCATTTGGATAGTTCAGAAAGGGCCTGGAGATGCTGCTTCCTGCTAGACAGGAAGTCCACTGAGAGCCTCCCTGAACCTTGGGGTCCTCCTCTGTGAAACTGGCCTGACAGCCTCCACCAGCTGGCTTGTGACAGAATTAATCAATGACATGATGGAGCATTTGTCTCAGTGCCTGGCCTTTGAGAGGTTCTCGGCATCAGCACAGGAGAGCCCATGGCAGGGAGCTGTGCTGCATTCTGGGGGTCACATACACGTGGAACTGGCCCAGGTCCTGGGAAGCCCTAGTAGGAGCACAAGGCTGAAGGTGGACAGAGGGGTGAACACTCACAGTGGGAGAAATAGGATTTGTGGCTAAAAAGCATAGATCAAGGAGGGGTCAGCTGCCATAAATTTCATCCAACAGTGCCAGAGTTTTGATAGCTTTGGCCAAACTTCTAAAATAATCTCAACTCTCTTAGAGGAAAGGGGAAGACGGCCAGGCCTGGAGGGAGATGTTGCTCGGGTGGCATCTTTACCTAGCTATAGGCTACATATTTCCGGGAGGAAAAAGCCTAAGATGATATGCAGCCTGTGACCTTCTGCAACTTCTGACTCAGTGTGGGCTGCTCAGCAATGCATCCATCTCTTCTGCTTCTGAGCACATTACAGGATTGTACTCACTTCTCCCCACCTCTCAGGTTGGGCAGGGTCATGTGATTGCTTTGCCCTGTGAAATGAATACAGAAGACACACAAAGGACTTCTGGGTGGATGCTTTCAGAGCTGATGCACAATTTGCCACATCCCTTTCCTCCTGCCAGAGTGCCTGGAATACTCCAGGCAGTAGAGGCTTCAGCAGCTCATGTCTTCTTATGAGAATGATGGGGAGCAGGGGCTCCTATGAAATTGTGGAGGACTTTCAGTACCGAGGCCTTGCTCCTAACCTGATCTACCCTCCACTCAGCCTCAGGGATCTTGGCTTGTGCCTGCAGAGCAGCTAACTCACTCAGAGATGCTGGGAGGCATAGCTAGTGCAGGGGAGGAAAGTAAAGTCCTGGGACACCAGATGGTAGTGACTCACTAGAGGGGTAAAGGGTCCCCTGGAAGGCTGGGTAAGAGATCGCAGAGTTGGATGGGCCTGGGCCTTGAGGCTGGCAGGATTTGGAGGGTGGTAAGGAAAGGAGGCTGGAAAGTCTCAGATATTACAGTAATCACCTTCTGGGGTAGACATGGAGGGCACAGGTGTCTGAAAACACTTTTGAATGCCTGAAGAAAGGTGCTGGGTGTGGTCTTAGAAGAGCTGATGTCCAAAGTCTTCCTTGCCTAGGCTGGATCCCAGTGGGAAGCAAGCTCAACTCAGACTCAATGTCCTTTCATCATGAGTGGGGCAGGGCACAAGGAACAACTGGGTCCCTCTTCCTAGACCCTGCTTCCTTCTTCCAGGAGGCCTTCTTTGACCCACTCATCCAGAGCGGCCCTGTCCTACCCCAAACACCTCCAGTATTCTACCTGCTGAAGGAAGGCTAGTGGGCTGTGGGAAAATAACTACTCTGAAATCAGACAGATGTGGTTTAAGTCATGGCTTCCTTTCTTCAATTGTCCAATCATTAATTCAACATCTCTGGCATGCCAGTCACTGCTCTGTTCCCTACAGATGCATCCATCCTCAGGACCTTGGCTCTCTGCAATCCTATATTGAAGTGAGGGAGGGAGTCAACAACAACAATGACAAAGCACCAGCCCTCTGAGTGAGAAAGAGCTTGGCAGGGCGAGGCAGCTGAAGGAAGAGTGGCATCTAGGCAGAGTATCAGAGCTGATGGTAGAGAGTAGGGCTGAGACTTTAGGCTATTTTTTTTTAAGACAGAGTCTCACAATGTCACCCTACACCCACAGTAGAGTGCTATGGCATCACAGCTCACAGCAACCTCAAACTCTTGGGCGTAAGTGGTTCTCTTGCCTCAGCCTCCCAAGTAGCTGGGACTACAGGTGCCTGCCACAACACCCAGCTATTTTTTGGTTGCAGTTGTCATTGTTGTTTAACAGTCCCAGGCCGGGCTCAGACCTGCCAAACTTGGTGTATGTGGCCGGCAACCTACTCACTGAGCTATGGGTTCTGAGCCAGTTTTGGCTATTTTAAGAGAGATATTTAACATATATGTTAGAGTGGAAATCAGCAAGACTTATCAAAGGGTTAGACAAAAGTAGAAGAGGACCCACTCAGGAAGAGAGGCTTGAGTCACCTGGGGTGGGGGTGGGATGCCATTTACTGGGATGGCAAAGGTTTGGGGGTTCTGCTCTGAATGAGCCAATTTGGGCCATGTCAGAGTGGAGATGTCAGCTGGCAATAGGATGTGCAAGTCAGCAGGAAGCTTGAAGGAGAGGCCAGGCTGGGGTGCAGGTTTGGGAACACCCACATGAGAATAGCATTTAAATCATGGAATCACCTTCAAAGTGAAGAAAGGACCCAGGAGAGTCTGGGGAAGACCAACCTTCAGAAGTCACAAAAAGGATGTGGACCCCGAATTGAGGACTAACCAGGGAGATGTGAAGAAAGCCAAGAGAGTGTTCTGTGGTAGGGACTGAGAGAGGACAGCAGTGCGGGAGGAGGGAAGGGTCAACTGTGTCTAAGACTATGATGAAGTCCAAGAGCAGGGCTGGACCTGGCCAGATGGGGTCATTGTGACCTTGACTAAGCAGTTGGGTCAGCACTGAGGAGCACAGCCAGGCTCCATTGGGCCTGAGAGTGCAAGGGCATTAAGAGATGGAGCCCGTGTGAATTGTGAATAAATCAAATCCTTTTGAGATTTGACTCTAACAGAGAGGAGAGGGATTGGGAGGTAGCTGCCAAGGATAGGGGCGGGAGGTGGGAGGAGGAGCATATATGGATGCTGGTTGGACTTGACTAGAGAAAGGGGATGCTGATGTGGAAGGAGCTGGAGGGGGTGGAGAGGCTACCGGAGCTGAATCTAGAACACAGATGAGTGGCTTCCTCCATCCACGCAGGAGATGCTAAGAGGGTACAGTGGGCAGGTCTGTGCACCTGGTGTGGGGGAGGTGAGAGTGGAGCCAGTAGTGGGAAGACATGGAAGTAGAGAGAGTACAGGCTGGGAGAGGAGGTGAGAGGGAAAGAGAAGGGATGTGGGCACTCAGGAGTGGCCAGTGGACTACTAGGGAGAACAGTGGCAGAGCCCGGCCATCTTGAGAGCCAACGTGTGGGCTGAGATGGCAAATTCAGAGCAAGAGCAACCAGTCCTATTGTGAGATTCTCTGCCAGAACAGGCATCAACTCTGGGGCAGGCTTGGAGAAGGCGGATGGGAGGATTCATTCAGGCCTAGGTTTCTGCCAAGGGACTGTGACAAAAGAGAGAAAGACTGTGAGAATTCACATTGAAGTAGTTCTGAGGAACCGTGGAGCAGGGGCTGGAGGAGAAGGGAAGAAGGGCCCAGAGGGAGGCCTGGAAGGGAGGCGGGAGGGCCTTGACACTGAAATTCTCAGAAAAGCCAAGGAGCAGGAGCAATAAGGGTGCGGAAACTCAACCAGGGCTGGGAGGATGCAGGGGGAAGTGTTGGGAATCATATTTGAGGGTGAGATGGTCCAGGTGTGGCCGCAGGATAGGCACCTGAGAGGCCCAGGAGGGAGGGACCTCCAGGGTGGTGGGCTGCGGTGCTGCCTGGTCCATCTGTCCTAGATGTCTCTGAGGGTGATGATGCATAAGGAGGGTGAGGCGGGGACCCCACCTGGGAGGGAGGTGCAGATGATGATACTGCCTGAGACAGCCCAGGTCCACCCAGTTTCTGCCACTGCCCAAATGTGTGACCCTGGAGACTTATTTCTCCTCTCTGCACTTGGTATCTTCACTTCTAAAAATGCGGACAATAATCTGTACTCACCTCTTCACGTTGTTTTGAAGACAAAAGGAGATAATTCAGGCAAAACACCTGAAAAAGTGCTAGCAAGTATTAAATGTCACCCCTTGTGGTAAGTTGAATTGTGTCCTCCAAAAGATAGATCCTCGTCCAACACCCTGAACCTATAAATGTGCCTTATTTGGGTTAAGACTCTCAAGGTGACATCACCTTGGATCAGCTGAGTGAGCTTAAATTCAATAACAAGTGTTCTTCTAAGCAACAAAAGAGGAGATGTCACAAGGAGACGCACACACGGGGTCAGCATGTGAAGATGGAGGCAGAGATTGCAGTGATGCAGCCACACAAGGAATGCCTAGAGTGGCTGCAGCTGGAAAAAGCAAAGACGGATTCTCTCCTGGAGCCTCTGGGGGAAGTACGGCCCCATTGACATCTTGATTTTGGATGTGTGATTTCTAGAATTGGAAATGAATACATCTCTGTTGTTTTAAGACGCCATGTTTGTGGTTATTTGAATGGCAGCCCTTATGTGTCTGGGCCTCCACAATGCCCACCTTGAGAGGGTGCCATGGCCACCAGAAAAACAAGCTGCCTGGAAACTGCAGATACAAGGAAGGTGACCAGTAATCATTGGGGTGTCCTCCCCAACCTCCATCACACCCACACATGAAGATGCAGAATTCACACACACACACGTTCTTTTGGCCTTCATGTTGCTTTGTGCTCTCAGTTATTATTTTCTTATGTGTATCCCTTGCCCAGCATAGCTGGATTTAGTAAGAGACACTGCCACCAACCATCAGAAATGCACAGATGACACAAATATTCCTACATATATGACATGTGAGAGGGGCCAATGTCCAGAGTGGTCACCAACGTCACACACGATGATATCAGAGGAGAGGGCAGTGTGTCCCCAAAAGGCCTGTGGTCCCTCTTCCTCTGCTGGCCGTAGGCTGGGCCCAGGCCCAGGGCCTCATGGGTGCTGACGCAGGTGGGCACAGCAGGTGGGGAGGCCAGCGCTTCAGAACTCAGTACTGACTCGATCACCAGGATGAAACTTACAGAGAGTGGCCAGCCGGGGGAAGAGACAGCCCAGAAGAGGAAGAGTTGGTGGCTCTAGGCTGTCAGACACTAACTCCCTGAGAGGCTGACTGTGCTGAGCAGTGATAATTACTCTCCTGTCCAACCCTGTCCAGCTCTGAGTTGCAAGAAATGGGACCCATCCATTCAGGATAATGTTGCTGGGCAAGGCTTGCTTCCGCCATGGAGATTTCTCAACTGAAAAATCATGGCAGGCTTAAGGAGAATAATTTTTGATCACTGAAAACATGATAAAGAAGGTTCTTGGCACTTGGGAACACTGGCATAGAATTCTGTCTCGGGGTAATGGAGTATTATTTGACTATTTCTCGGAAATAAGCATTTAACTTAATTTATATAGTCCTTCAGTACTTCAAAGTGTTCAAAATCAGACTAAAAAACACCCCCATACAGGGCAGCGCCTGTGGCTCAAGGAGTGGGGCACTAGCCCCATATACTGGGGGTGTTGGGTTCAAGCCTAGCTCTGGCCAAAACCACAAAAACAAACAAAACAAAAAACCCATACATAATTTTTTAAAAAGTTGTATTTTAAGAATGGTGTTCCCCTCTCTCACCCTTTATAATAGACCTATTTATGGAACCTGAGAAGTAATTTTAGGGAAAAAATGTAATCTGACTATCATTTCATAATAATGAAAGTGTTTTTTTTCCTGCCTTGTGGATTATTTTTACATCAGTGTGGTATTATTTACCTCAGTTGACATACACAAGTCACTGAGGCCAAAGTTTTTCAGATTTTACATCTGTGCATTTAGTAAAGGGGATTTGCAGGCCAGGAATGTGTTCAGTTAATCCACACTGGGCTCATTTTCCATCCTTTTCTGCTGCTCAGGACTCCATGGTGTGAGACTTTACCTCTAGGTCCAGCCCTCCCTCCTTCCCAGCCCATGAGTAATCAGCCACACTGGCCACACATGGGGTTGGGGTCATGAGGGGTGAATGTGCTTCCTTCAGCCTCAGGCTCTCTGTCTGTCTGTGTGAACACTTACAGCCCCGATAGACACATCAGTCCAGTGAGTTGGACCTACATGGAGGCAACAGGGCTGTGACAGTAAGAACAGTAGGGCCTGTTCCCTCTGCTGCTCTGAGAAAGAGCTACGAGGGGCCTCTTCCCAGACACCATCGGATAAGAGATGCGGTGCCTCTGGGCTGCTGGGCCTGCTAGTGGGCAAGGGCATTGAGCTCAGTTTCCTCTGAAAGGAGGTTCTGAAAAACTTCTGCCTGGGTACTACTTGTCAGTGCACTGGGAAAAGCCACCCATGATCAAGGCCCACAAAGGGAGGCTGCCAAGATCTAGAGGGAGATGGGAGGCTTATCATAACTGCCCAACCTGGTAACTTTAACTTGTCCAGGGAGTTAAGGTAGCCATACTCTGTCCCTGAAACAAGAGCTGTGTCATCCCACAGTTGCCTGAGCACCTCCTATATACTGATGCTGGGATGCAGGTAACTGGGCTCAGAGTCCTTGTGTCCATGAAACATACAGTCCAGGCCTTGTCAATCACCAGACCCCAGAGACAAGGACCTAAGCCTTTCACTACTATCCTGTAGCCGAAGGTCCAATGCCCCAAGTTCTAGCCCACAACAGAGCTAAGATCTCTAGAGTGTGTGCAAAGCTACTACCTAGAGAATAAAACTAAAGGTGGGGTTGAACGGGTGGTTAGGGAAGGCACCACTGGGGAAGTGACGGTGAGCCCTGAAGCTGCTGAAAAAGCCAGCCCTGGAGATAGCAGGGCAGGAACACTTTAGAAAGAGCAGGCAGCAGGGTTAGTCAGGAGCAAGCTTGAGGTGCTCCAGGAAACAGCACGTGGTATGTTCCAAGAAAGAGCCCATCATTTGGGGATTCATTTTCTCATGAATAGTGAAGCCTTCCTTTTTGTTCTAACTGCCAAGTTTAAAAACAATTTAATTGTCCAACATACATATACTACCCAGAGTTGCCAGAGAGCCTGCTTTCACCCAGCCATCACCAGCAGGAGAATTCACTGGTCACGATCCTGGCCGTGCTGTGGCTCAGGGCAGCAGCTTGTAAAAAGGAAGGGCTTTTGAGGCACAGTGGTCCAGGATTGAGCAGGTGAGGTATGGAAGGAGGAGGGGCTACAACGAAGCAAAAATGTGGTTGCTTTTGAGCCATTTGGCCAAGGATTGGACTCGCTCCTTAAAAGAGGTTTTTTGCTTTGAGCAGGCTCAGGGTTCTTACTACTCTTTTTAAAGTGGCAAAAAGGGTCAAGGAACCAAGAAAAGATTGGGCTTTCATAAAAGATGATTTACCACGAAAAGATGATTTACCACTAATGAGACATTTAGTTGCCACTCACGCCCCCAGCAATTGTATGTTGAGTTCCAGGCACCATCAGGTCTTGCTGGGCTGGAGGGACACTGGCTGACCCTAACAGCCCAGCAGACACGAAGACATAATTTCAAATACAGTGATTACGATCTGCTGGCAGAGACAAGAACATTTACCTGTAAGCCATCAGAAGGCAGCCCCAGAGGTTGGCTGAGGAGCCCAAGTCAGGCTAGGAGTTACCGGGGAGCAGCTGCTGGCCTGAGTCTCATGGGCTAGGGGGTGGACAAGCAGCCTGGCTTTCAGAGAGACTTGAAGAAACCAAGGGTGAGCCTGGGGAGGCTCCCAGAGAGGCAGTTTCGGGGTGGGGGGGCTGACATGGCGTCATTGCACAGTATTGAGCAATTAGAACTTGAAGTTCACCTTCAGGAGCTTTGTTTCTAACTCAGGGCAATGTGGGTTGTGAGCTCTTCCCCTATACAAATAGTCACTTTGCCTCCTAAAGACTCATCCTTGAACGTGGACTCTCAGAGCCTTGTTGTGTGTCCTCCTGCCCTTGTTTTCTGGGGGAGGCTGATACTTTCTCCCTGATCAGGAGAGGCCCTCACAACAACTCCCACCTGAGCTATGGGGGCTCATTCACACCTGCTGTCCACACACACACACATTCTGCTCCTCCATCTCCCCTGGGGTGCACCCAGTCACTCCTCACCCTGTCTGGGACCTCGTTGAGCCCTCTGGATTTGTCAATAGCCGGCTCTGACTCACCCGACTCATCGACTGGGCTCTTCCCAGGCACACAGTCAGGCAGCCTAACCTGCACCATGCCTGGCCTTGGCCCCAGGCCCTGCAGCCCACTCTGTCCTCCACTCACCCTGAATTTGGCAGGAGGCACGGATGCCCATGCCAGGGCAAACCAGCAAGAGAAACAGAATGAGAATCAAACATTTTGCAAGGACAACAGAAATGTAAACAAATAGAAAGTACCTCATTGAGGGTTGTCCTTCAACCTGGGGAGAATTGCTCACTCCAACACTACTGCTGCTGCTGCCGTTTTTGGAGTCACCCAGGGGAGCTCTGGGCAAACCCAGCCACACACTGGAGTCACTCAGGGAGCTTGAAACAAATACTACACTGGGGCCTACTGCACATTCAGAGAGGTGGGCCTCAACATGCGGGTGCTTTGTAAAAGCTGGGGGAGTCTAAGGCCTTCTGGGGTTGAGGACCCCCCTCCTGTGCCTTGTCTGGGCCAGTTCAATAGATACTCCATACAGGCCATGGGGCCATCATCCACCTCTCAGAATTCAAGGCCTCATTGACTCGATTGTGTTTTATACGAGAGTGGCTTATTCAAGCAAATGCCTAAATATTTATGCTGCAGGCTTGCTTCACACAGACAATGCTTTGCAGTTCACCTTGCTAGAATTTCTTTCCAAAATCCCGACATTTCCCCTTGAAATGAATCGATAGCACCTTGTTTCTAGACCATCCCTGAGTCAGCTGGTGACTCTCCCTGTGTTCCCCTCCATCCCAGCCCTCTTCCCACTCCCCATTACTCTTCTGGGGAAACGCCACCCCCTGCAACTGCTCTGGCCGGAATCTTCCATGGGAATCCTGGATTCCTTCTGTCCTCTCACCTTCCATATTGGGATGTTCTGTCTCCTATTCCCACAAAGCTTCTCTCCTCTCGGTCCACACGCTGGGTCTCCCGTCTCCTGGGCTGACTCTTCCGCTCCCTATCACGGTCCATGCACGGCTAGTGGTGCCTTTATTTTTTTGCTTTTTAATTTTGACATGGTTTCAGACATTCAGCAAGGTTGCAGAACAGTATAGACCATTAGACCATTTCCTTATAGTCTGTACCCAGATTCCCTGAATGTCACCATGGTGCCACAGTTACTCTCTCCTTCTCCCTCCCTTCGCTGTACACACCCCAGTACGCTCACGTGTAAGGGCAGCCTGCATGTAAGGGCAGCCATTTCTCTGACCATTTCAGAGTAAACTGAAGACACAGTGCCTCTCACCCCTAAATACTTAAGTGTGTATCTCTTAAAAAGAAGTCCATCCTCTTACATAACCCTAGTTCATAGATCAAAATCAGGAAATTAACACTGATGCAAGAGTATTATATAATCACATCTACGCATCTCATTCATATGTGACCACTTGCCCCAATCTTGTCCTCCACAGTGACAGAAAATCCCAGGTGGTACATTGCATTCAGTTGTCATATTCCTGCCATCTCCTTTAATCTGGACTTCAGAGGTACCGATCCAAAACAGGCTATATCAAAGGATATTGCTTCTGTGATGAGAGCCCTCCACTATCCTGGGGGTGTAGAGCGAGAGTCTCTCGGGCATGTCCCAGGCCTGCGCCTGCCCTGCCCCTCAGGGCCTCTGCATCCCTCGATTCCTAGCTCTCTCCCTCTCCTGTCCGGCAGCAGCCTCTTGCTGGGCCTTCCTGTCTCTGGTTGCTGTCTGTAACTGCCCCTTCATCATGCTGAAGTCTCAGAGGAGAGGTCCTCCTGATGCTGATCCCACCCCCAGACCCAGGGCACTGCACTCTGCCTCCTCCCTTTCCCGCACCTTCCACTTGGCTTGTTGAGGTGTTCATTGGTGTTACCCTAAGGCCCCCAGCAGCACTGAATATGCACCCCGAGCACTTGGAATAAGTTGTGCCTGGCACGTAATAGACACTCAAGGGACGTTTGTTGAGTGAGTGAACCAATGAATGGATGCAAGTCTGTTTAGATCGTTTGAGTCAAAGACAATAGAATCCTTTCACCTATACTTAAATGAGATAAAGATTTTATAGGAGCTGATCGAAGAGGAAAAACAATTATTATTATTATTATTATTATTTACTCAGAAAGCCTTTCAAAATGACATCCAATGCCCCAGGAGGATTTTGCTCACCACCCTCTTCTTTCCAAGGTCCAGAATTCAAGGTAATAGAATTGACTTATTTTTTAAGAAAACATGCCAGATCTTTTACATCTAAGGCTTTTGGTGTCAGGCTGTGTGGCAGAAGTGACATGTCCAGAGCTGACGGTCATGGTTGAATGACAGCAGAAGGAGTTTCTGACCAAGTTAGAGATCCTCACTCAGCGAATGGGGATGGCTGCCTTTTCTGCGGGTCTGGAGGCCCCTGAGTGCCCTTGGAGGACCTACCATGACAAGTGGGAGGCACTGTCCCCAGCTTCTTCCCGTAGGTCCCCCACCTCAGGCCCACAGCACAGGAGCCAGAAGGTCCAGTGAGCCATGGGTGTCAGGTGGGCAGGACCCAGCTGCTTTCACATTTGGAAAGGTTCTGTATCTTTACTGGGGAGATGACCCCCTAGCCATATGCATGTGTAAAGTTCATCAAGCAAGCTTATGCATCACTGTCCCCTTTTCTCTATGTACTTACACCTTAATAAATTTTTATTAAAGTGAAAAGAAGAAAATTGGGGCAGACCCAGCTCTCCATGAGAGCAGCAGCTACTGGGGACCAGCCTAATGAGCCCTTGGGAGTCCAGTCCTACCTGCTGCCCTATGGCTTTCAGAGCACAGTGGGGGACATAGAGGACTTGATGACCAGAACCCCGAGTCCCACCTTCCACTGTCGCCCCAGGGAAAGTGTGGGCCTGGCTGAGACACACAGCTGGAGATTGGGCTCACGGGCTATGCAGGCCTGCCCGGTGAGTGTGGTAAGATGTTGAGGGCTGGGAGGCTCGAGGGTTAGAACAATTCCCTGCTCTGAGTCTGGAGAGAAAAGAGTTCAAGGCCCAGACATGAATGGGGGTCAGAAGGCTCTGATCCTGAAGGATGCCAGGCCTTCCCCACCTCACGTCTCTCCAGGCTCCTGGCTGGGGACGCCATTCCCATGGGCTTTTGAACACCCCTCCAACACCTTGGTACAGGTACGTCACCATTAAAACGACCTCAAACATGAACAGCTGCCTGGGAGGCTGCTCCTCCCAGTGGCACAGTGAGTACAGTGAGGCAGGCAAGAGGAGGACCATACCCTCAGTCAGGCCACACCTGTCAGGGGACTGGACAGCAGGTAGCAGGCTCAGGCAAGACCCAGGAATCTTGGGTAGACCACAGCCCACAGGAGGCCTGCAGACCAGGTTAGAAGCGTAGGAGGCAGCGCAGGGACCCTACAGTAAGGTGAGCCTTGGTGAAGCTGCAATGGCCTGGCAGCTGGAGATGCCAGTGAGATGTGGGTGGACGGATACAATCCTCAAGATGGATTTGAATCAGGCCACAGAGTCACCACCCCCAGAATGCCAGGGACTGTTCTGAGGTCCTGCTCTTGCTCCTGCTCCCCTGGGCCCTGAGAGGTGACAAGGAGTCAGATGTGCACGCTCTGACAGAACCACTGAGGAGCTGCGCGCTCCTGGGAAGTGGCTTGTGTGCTTTGTGACTTGGCTTCCCTATCTTGGGGGTAATAATGGCAATTACTTTGAAGGTCTGTTTGTTCTGAGATGAACACAAGTTATGAGATGCTTTGAACAGTGCCTGACACATAGCGGGTACCCAGGGGTTAGTTGTCATAGGTGCCCTAGAGGGTTGGGTGGGAAGTGGGCGAGACATGCCATGACCTGTAGGCCCATCCTTCTCACTTCTCCAAGCTCCTGAGACAGCTTGGGAATTCTCCTAGAGAATTTCACTGCCATTTTTCTGCTTATTGGTTGTGAGACCTTGAAGAACAGAGCCTTCCTAGCATGTCCTACTTTTCAGCATTTTTATATTCTTGTATGTGCCTGGCATATGGTAGGACCTCAATAAATACTTGGATTCAATTAATTTTTTTTTAGGAAAATTGCCACCTAAACTACTAAAAGAATAATGGGGTTGCATAAGCTTTCCAATGTCTGCAATGGAATATGACATTTTTATGGTGGTATTATTACACTATAATCATATGGTGTAATTCCTCCCAAATCTGTTTTAAGATGTGAGGTCAAGTGGTTATTAGATTGCCTTTCTGGACCCTTTTCAGTAATACCTGTAATCATTTGGCAACATGCCTAGAAACAAGGGCCTTCAACATTCTAACATATTTTATCTTGCCCTTGGTAATAAATTCTTCTAAGACTAAGAGCTTGCCTCGAGAAAAAAGGAGTTTCCAGGGAAAGGAGAAGTGGTAGAAGTTACCCAAAAAGATGAGAGGCCGTCCTCTGGTCCTGCTCTTTTCCATCTCCTCACAGCCCCCTTCAGGTCTCAGCTAGTGGGAAATTTTCACAGTCAACCTGTCACTCCACACCTTCTGGATTCATATGGTTTATATAGAACTTCATGCAATCTTTTTATTTAGTCCTTCTGACAGGTAGGGATGAGTCAGTGCTCTGGATGCCAGCAACAGAAACAAACTCTGGCTAATTTGGCTCAAAGAGAATGTCCTGGAGGAGTGGACTCTGGGCTTCCTGTCCTGCAGGCAGCCTGGAGACCACAGCCAAGGACACCAACATGTTCCTGCAGCCTCAAGGATGCTGTCCTCCTAAGGGCCCTCCTTACCTCACTGCTCTAGAATCAAAATGCTGGAAAGAGCTGAAATCAGCTGAGCTTTAGCTACTAGGCCTGGCTGCAGTGCAGAGAGAGGAAGTTTCCTAGGTGGTAGGGGCAGTGGGCACCAGGCGCACAAAGGGAAATTGTGGTGGGAACAAGGGCCAGGTGCTAGGTGCTGAGTGGACATCCTTCCCTGTGGAAAGAGCTAACAAGAAATGTGCAGGATTTATAGGAAGAAAAACCTAGCGTACTAAAAAGCATTAAAAACCAAATGTAATTGCGAGATTAAAAAAATTAGGTCATTAAATATTAACATTTAATTTCAAATCAAAAGCCTAGTTTATGATATCTCAAACAAGCAGCAGCACAATTAATGTGCCTAAACCATCACTGTGGTTTTGCCATCTTAATAGTAGCTTTTTTATGCCAGCAGTGAAGAAGCCTGGAGAGCAGGTGGCAACGAAATTGCCAAAAGCATTTTCTACATCTTGTTAAGAATTGAATATTTTTCCTTGTAAGAAGTGGTCCAATACCTGGAAGAAGTGGTAATCAGCTGGTGCAAGGGCTGGTGAATGCATTGGAGGATAGAGTTTCCAAGTCCAGCTTCTGGATTTTGAGCTGCTATGTTTGTGCAGCTGCTGAGTCACGAGCATCCTCATCATTAGCCCACCTGGTTGCAATAGACGTCCACTGCAACTGACGAAGCAGGTTTCATGACGTGTAGAGGATGGACCACCAGACACTGTTAGCTTTTTTGATGAATATTTGATTTTGGACTGTGTTTCAGCACTTCATCTTTATCCAACTCTTGTGCCGAACGCTTACAATCGTCAACAATGAATACTTTTGTCATCACATGTAACAATACGGTACAGAAATGGTTTGCCTTTGTGTTGTGACAGCAAAGAAAGGCAGGCTTAGAGATGATATCTCTTCCAATGCTTATTTAATGCACATGGAACCCATCTATCCAGCTTCTTTACCTTGCTTTGTTTCAAATGGTCCAATAATGTGGAAATAGTCACATCAAACATTGCTGCTAATTCATGCATAGGTTGAGATGGATTCGCTTCCACTACATCTTCCAGCTCATCATTATCCACATCCGTCTCAGGTTGCCTACATGGCTCATTTTCAAGATTAAATCATCAGAATGTAACTTCTCGAACCACTGATGTACTACTGGGCCTTCATTAGCCACAGCCTTCCCCAAACATTCCCAAACACTTTGTTGATATTTTGAGCTATCTATGCTGCATTGGTTCCACAATTTTTGGACTTATCCTTGGTTCTACAAAAATTGCTCTAAAAAACATTTGGAAGATAATCACAATCCAAAACCTGCTTTTGAGAGACTGAGTGTGTACCTTCACAATGAAAATAAAACAAGAGCATCAACATGAAAAGTCAGAGATACCAATTGGCACACATAGTACTTAAGGAACCTGGACATTTCTTACTTAATAATCTAATACTACGCACCTCAGCAAACAACTTGGAAAAACGACAATTCTTCCCTAAACTTGGAGTCATTGTAACCCCAAAAGAGAACTCCAAAGAGCTTTCTGAGAAGTTTAAACTAACTCTAAGACGCATATACAAGAGAAAAACATAGAATGGCCATGGGAATTTTAAAATTTTAAAAAGGGCAAGAAACTCACAACATATAGTAATTAAAACAATGTAGATTAAACAACAAGATTAATGGAAAAGGGAAGAAGAATTGAGAAACAGAACCATATGTGAGGGTCTGTTGTGTTGTCAAAGGGCCCATTTCAGACTGGTGGAGAAAAAAATCGTCAGTGCTGGCTGCTGGGGGGAAATTCATAGACTCATACTGTACATCACTAAAAAAATAAGTTCCAGGTAGATTAAGATTTTAGAAAGACCAAACTGTAGGGTTAGATAAATAAAAATGTAAGAAAATACATTTAAAACTTTCTCATAGGGAAGTTTTACACCTTAAGATATAAAATAGAGAAATGTATGTAAGATCAATAATCTGATTTCCAAAATGAGAAATTCGACATAAAGCATATCAAAAGAAGTTAAGAAAAATGCAGATAACTAAAAACATATGTTCATAGAAAGGGTTTTGTATTCTCTTTGTGAGACTCTCCATAGCTGCTTAATTATCGAAGTCTCAAACTAGTAAGAAGACACGTGTCTATTAGTAAGACAAGGGACAAAGTATGGTTTGTTCATACAATAGTATACTACTTGGTAATAAAAAGGGAGAGATTATGGTCACATGGATCTCAAAAATCTCATACTCCGTGAAAGACCACATACTGTATGATTCCATTCCATGAATTTCAGAACCAGGTAAAATAATTGTAGTGGGAAAAAACTTCAAAATAAAAGTCACCCCCCAGGGGCAAGAGGGGAGAGATTGCCTGAGAAGGAGCTGTAGAGGACTTTCTGGGTGACAGCAATGTTTTTTATCTTGATAGGAGTTTGAGTGACAGCTGTATCCTTATTCAAAAGATATATTTTACTATATGTAATTTTTATCCTTGAAGAAAAAAATTAGAAAAACATTAACAAACTCTAAACTTATATATGTGGAAGTTTCAGGAATAAGGGTACTGATGACTACAGCTTACTCTGACATGCAAAAAATCAGATGGATTAATGGATGGATAGACACTAACTCAAATATAGCAACACATTAACAGTAGAAGCTAGGTAGTGAGTATAAAACCCTTCCAACTCTTCTGTATGTTTCCAAGTTTTCATAACAAAATGTCAGGGAAAAGAGGTAAGTAAAAGACAGAAGGAAAAATATCCCCAATATATAAGAGGATTTTGCCCAGAATTTTTAAAAAGCTAATTATTAATAGAAAAAAACCCCTCAGTTTAAAATAAGCACAGGCCTTCAAAAAAAGAGGCAAATGCCAACAATGCCTAAAATTGTTATCCTACTCATAAATAGAAAATTCACATTAAACCACCACCCTCACTCACTCCTCACCCACTGGGCTGGCATTGGCTTGCAGGGGTCTGAGTGTTGCAGGCAGGTGGGTTTCCTGCAGGCTGCCGGGGGGCCAAGTGAGGTGGAACAGCCATCTACACAGTGATTACAAGTCTGTGGAAGCTCATCTCCCACCTCCCTGTCCCACCAGGGCAGGAAACTGGTGAGCACTGTTACACTGTAGTTAGGATGAAGTAGAGTTCCCATGGAAAGATCTATGACCTATTACTAAGTGAGATCCATGTATACAGATACTGCATTTATAAAAGAAGCCAAACCACCATATAAGTACACACACACACACACACACACACACACACACACACACACACACACGTACACTGCAGATCAAAGAGTCCGGCGAAATGCAAACTCCTATCTTGGTGAGGAGGTAGAACTAACTGCAAGTGGCAGCTGGAACAACTTAATTTGAAATAAATGTAATTTGAAATAGGTTAGTAATTAAATTTATAAGACCATACTCATATATTGCTCACCTCACTAAAGGTATTAACATATTACTTGCTTAAAACAAAGTGAAGTCACTTTCCTAGCACTTACCTCAGAGTGAAAGTAGTTAAATATACACCTATTTACTAGGATTTTATAACCTATGCCCCTGAACCAGGCTTTCACTTCTCTCAATCATCCCGACATCAATTTCCACCCGTTGCACACCCAGGAGCTTAGAGCTCCACAGTTCATCTGTAAGCCCTCATCAGTTCACGTCCAGGGCCCACGACCCCTTTTGTCCAGAGCGGGTGCTGCAGACAAGCCCTTTCTTGTTCTATGAGATGGGGTTAGGTGGCTGGGCACCTGCCATAACGTAATCACTGACCGATGCAGTGTGGAGCCGGTTCCTAGTTTGTTTCCTTCCCCCCATCCAAGTGCTGAGTCATATCTGACTCTGTGGGCAGAATACTGAACATCAGTCGTGCCAGCCACTTCAAATCTTTAGAGTGGTTTGCTTTTAAGTATACTACAGACTCACCCTCAAGAAATTGAGCCACACGCAGCTCACACATTCTATGACTGATAAGGGCAGACGTATGTGTTTGTGTATAACTTGTTGTTTCTATGCCATTTTGTGAACACAAATCAAAGAGCGCACCAAAACCAGTTGAAAATTTATTTATATAAAATTCATTAAGAACATAAAAGATCGAGTTTCTTAAAAAAATCTGCAGTTATTTACAGCAGTATTGCACAAGTAAAGTGGCAATTACCCTGTCAAAATTCATCAGTGCAAAACACAAGTAAGCCAGGGAAATTGCAATACAAAATGCTACATACGCTGGGTCTTAAGAAACAGGTTAGTGAAGGGTCAGTATACAACAGATCAGTGCTATTTATAAATGGGTACCTGATGAGTTCTGATACAGTAACCAGTGGTCACAGAACCTGGACACAATACCTAAGAGATTGCTTCTAAAGTCTGAAATTCCCAAATTAAAGTAGTCAAGTTACTTAGCTGGAAGCTTAAGGATGCTTCTTATACACAATGCTGTTTGGATTAGACTCCATACGATTCAGCGTTGGATGTGAGACAGACAGACAGACACACACACACACAGAGACAGGCACTGGGCTAAATCAGCAGGGAGGGCAGAACCACCCGCATGGAACCACTGGGAAATGTCCCTAAAGCTCCCATGAGCTTTCACATCGTGACATCCAGTCTCTGGAAGGGGAGGGCATAGGCCTGAAGCAGGCTGACCAAATATATGGTGGTGGTGGGCAGTGAACTAAAGTCACTCCTGAAGACCAACAGTTCAGTCCACACCTCAAAGCACAGGAAGCCACGCAGCAGGTGGGGGAAACCCAACTGCTTATCAGTTGCCTGCGAGGGGTTAGTGGCATTCGGTGGTCCTGAGGCAGAAGCCCCCTGTCCTACCTGGCTCTTGCCCTGGGCAACCACAGGCAGCACCTCCAGAAGTAGCACATTTTTATTTCTCTCAACACTGAGCTGTCAGGGATAAATTTTCAGCAAAAAACAAACAAACAAAAAAAACTTTCCCATAAGTTAATACTTTTGTCTTTTTAAAGATAAGGCCCAGAATTAGCACAACTTATTTCTACAAGAAGCTAGGTAGCTGCTCTGGAACAAAAGAAGGTTGCTGGATATTTCTTGGGAAAATTTTGTAGCCTGCCAGGATACATCTTCTCATTGGTATCTAAACACAAACTTCACTACAAGGGCAGCAAAGCCCAAGAACTGAAACCCATTTGACTGGAAATTCCAGGACCCAAAGCTGGAGGGCCACCCTGGAAGACCATGTGGCCTGCAGTGAGCTCACCAGTCAGCACCTCACACCTTGGGAGTTAAAGCGATCTGTGGGAAGGCAGGGGTGTCAACACTTTCAGAACTTAAGACATTAAATAAGCAGAAAATAAATATACAATATTTCTACAAGTTACAGCATTATGAAACAGTAGGACACATTACACAGAAAAAGAATCTACAATATTTACAATCCTTGATTCTGAAAAAGTTTAGAAAAACAGTGATTTTTACTCATTTATGCTGTACAAAATTTTACAAGAAAGGTAAAGGAGACACAATTGCACAGACATCTGGCTCAGTTGATAAGTAAAATATGACCTACTAATCTAATAAATAGTCAAAATATATACAATATTAAGGAGAAACAGCAGAAAATTGTATTCCACTGTGTATTTTCTTTTAACTCAGAAGGAATTTAAACTAATTTTTCCACACCCCCCACCCCCCGCCCAATTCTTCATCAACTCGTTTCTGGGAAGGAAATCTGAAGAATCACTCATGAAGTTATTTTGTGTGTTTATTGCATTTTGGTGTTGAGTCACAGGACACTTTTTATAAACCTCACATGGGGAGAGGTTGTCAAGGCACAAAACCCGCATTACGTTTTCAAAAAAAGGATCTAATTTTTTCTATAAAAAATTAAAAAATAATAATAAAAAATAAAAAGTAAAAGGTATACCCAGGGTAGGCATACTTTCTGCAAGGGAGGCATCTTGAATAAACAGGTACATACAGTACAAAGACATCCAGTCATCTCTCTAAGTTCTGGTGCCAACATCCTGTCCGTTAATACTTCTTCAATTTATAGAATCTCTTATTTCCCGATGAGCTGCTTCCACAGCCATCCTGGAGGCCAGGAGGCTACCGGGCCAGAGGTGAACAATCCATTGTAGGACACACAGCCCTCGGGTACCAGGCAAGCAGAGTCCCCTGTGCCTGCCACAGGGCTGCACACACCTCGGCCCCGGGAGTTGCAGAGTTGAGGAAATAAGAGTAAAGTGCTGCAGTCTGAGGGACTGGCACAGAGCACAGAGATCCTGGGGGGGCAGCGCCCAGAACCAAACTCGTCTTTGGTGTGTGTGTCCAGCCGGCCCACAGCTGCCACTCTACCACCACTTTACAGCCGTGGGCTTGGCATGACCTTACCAATGTGTTCAAGATATGTCAGGGAACAAGCTGAGCTCCAAAACACAGCTTTAAAAATATTCAAAAGCCCAAGGAGATTGCTGGGGAAAGAAAGTTTTTAAAAAGAATCAAATCATCTCCACCTAAAAGAAAAAGTATATATGCAAAATACATACATATACATATATAAGTATATATATGTGTATATATATAAATTACAAAGGTACAAATGAATATATTTTTCCACTTAATTTAATAATGTGAAAACATCGGCCCTCTATGGGGCAAAAGTAAATACAACAGTTGTTGGCACTGCTGACTCATTGGAAAAATTCATGAATTTCTTTTAAAATGTTACTTGATGATTGAAGTTGTCTAAAATTTTAAGAGTTGCAGAGCTCACAGAATCCTCCCCCCTTCTTTTCGTTGCTCCCTAATCCGTTTCTTTCCTGCGCACCCGGCTTCCCTAATTGGCTACCTCTGAAACGGCTGTATGGGCTTCTCACTCACTGCCATCCTAAGGGCAGCTGAGGAGGAGAGGCAGAGAAGCATGAAGGGCCCGAAAAACCAACTGTCCCAAGAAAAGGAAAGAAGAGACCTCTGCCCAGTGGAACTCTTCCAAAGGTGACAGAAGAGGAATATAAGCCTGTATTTCAAAGTGGACCCTGAAGAGTGCAGACCAAATGCCAGGCATCACAGGTCAGGTAGACTCTGGGTTGGACTAAAAGCCAGGAGACCTGGGAAATGGCCATCTGAGGCCCTGCTCTTGGCCTGGGCCAATCCCCAAGAGGGCATGGGCTTAGATGCCTGCAGCTGGATTCTGCTGCCTGTGGGCATGGTGACCGCATGTGACCCTATGGTGACAGTGCATCCTGGGACCACAGGATAGCCTGCAGCCAGAAAAGCCAACAGCACAGAGGGGCATAATCCTTGGCCTGCTGTTACGTATGACATGCCCACCAAAACTGAATGGAAACAGCACCTGGTGCTTCCCCGTTAGCTAGGAATAGACTAACCGAGCTGTGTGTGATACAGGTAGGTATTAACTCCTGTTCTGACCCCATTACGTTTCATCACAAAAACGCCCTGGACCAAATCTGTGCATTCGAGTGCAGACTATAGAAGCAACACAAAAAGTAGATAAGGAAAGACATGCAAAAATAGCCTGAAATTTTGCCACTGGTGCAACTGAATTTAAGGAGTTACATAAATATTTACAAAAAGGGAGTGGTGTATTAATGCAGGCTGACAACAGACTTTTTGCCCCTCAGTTTAATTTCATAGAAACTCTTTTGGTATTAATACTAATTGAAAAGAAAGAAAGGTCAAAGAGGCAATGGCAAGGAAGGGAGAGGGAATATCTCACTTCTCCCTATTTAAAAATTCTGTAATCTCTAAAAATAAACTAAGGCAGCTTTATAAATTACCTGCCTCAGTTTCTACTGCAGGGTTTACATAATCCTCTGAGATTAGGCAACAGGTTCTTAAATTTTTAGTACAAAAACCATTCATGAGTTGGTTAAAAAGTTTCCATTTCCTTTTTGATAAATGTGTTCTTAGTAAAGAAGGTGGGGGGAAAAAATACACCGCATGTAAACACCATTCTTGCATAAAATCCTGCTCCAAAGAACCATGGTTTGTACATTTAAAAAAAAAAAAAAGAAAAAAAAAAAAGAATCCTCCCTCATTTACATTCACAATTTCCATTAGAAAACCCTGCCGTGTGGCGATGAACAGAAAGGTCAAGTTCACATCCAGCTTGGTGTCTTCTGACCACATTGCCCGCCCCACCGCACGCCTCCTCCTCTGGGAAAGAACAGCTGGCTGCGTAGTAATGGCACCAAGAGACGGCGGTGCTGGGGCTTGTCGGTTTGCACAAGCAAAATGTCCACACACATCTCAGCTCTGCGAAGAAGGACCTGTCAATGCAGCCTCCACACCAGGCGGACGATGTAACGCAACAGTCGTAATATAACCATTTGAGGGTGGTCTTCGGCTGCTTGGTAATTATGAAAAAATACCTGAAAAAGCATAAAGAAATCTGCTTAATTTCTATTTTTTTTTTTTAGCGAGAATGACCAATCCCATCTTAATTGCTATAGAAGGAACCCCTTATAGAGCAGTGTGTTGTTGAAGTGCAATTCCTCCCTAAAACTAAGGGAACTTGTTTCCATTTCCCCTGCAAAGGAAAGATTCAGTAAGTACATCAAGGGCAGGCATACCAAATGATTTTTTCCCTTAAAAGTAGAAAGAAAGGGAATCTTTTCCCCACTGAATGTTTTTAATTGGCTTGTCAAAGATCAAATAACAGTAAGTAGCTGTATTCATCTCTTGGTTATGCAGCCTTAAAGAAAGATGGAGACTTTACCTCTTTCATGTTTACATGGATGGAGCTGGAACATATTCTTCTTAGCAAAGTATGTCAAGAATGGAAGAAAAAGTATCCAATGTACTCAGCCCTACTATGAAGCTAAATTATAGCTTTCACATGAAGGCTATAACCCAACTATAGCACAAGACTATGGGGAAAGGGCCAAGGAAGGCGAAGGGAGGGGGGAGGTTTTGGTGGAGGGAGGGTAATGGGTGGGGCCACACCTACGTGCATCTTAGAATGGGTACAGGCAAAACTTACTAAATGCAGAATACAAATGTCTACATACGATAACTAAGAAAATGCCATGAAGGCTACGGTGAACAGTTTGATGAGAATATTTCAGATTGTATATGAAACCAGCACATTGTACCCCTTGATTGCACAAATGTACATAGCTGTGATTTAACAATTAAAAAAAAAGTAGAAAGAAAGAAAAAAAAAAAGAAAGGCAACCAAAAGAACATTTGAGAAACGTACAGAGGATCCCCTCCAGCATACGTACAGTGCTGGGGAACTGCCACCCCCAGCTGCCGGAGCTGCTGAGCCGGGACAAAAGGTGGGGTCAGGGGGACAGAAGGAAGTAAAGACTGCCCTTGGTAGACGTGAAGGAACCACCTCACCACCCAAGTCAGCTGCATTCAAATATGTTCCAGACTGCCCCCAAGGGTGAATTTCTGGTAGCTGTAATTTATTTGAGAAACCAGAGATTTGGGGTGATCTGTCCTAAGAAGCTAAATAAAGTGGTACAGCAATGCACCACTGCACCTCTGGCTGCCCAGCCGAGATAAACACTGGGCCCCAGCAGGGTGCCCACGGTCACAGATACAAGGCTTCCAAATGCATTCTCACACTCCATACTCCAGCGTAGGAGAAAAGACCAATTGAGAATAACAACAACAAACTCCTTCTGCAGGTGACAATCCTATGTGCCTTACAAGCTGAGGAACTGCTCAAAGGAAATGGCCAGATGACAAAGCTTTCAAAGTCACCAGGTCTTCCCCCACTGGGTTCCAATCCATCTTGGGGAAAGTGCCAGGTATAAATACAGAATAACCAAGGAAGGCAGCAGCGCTGTGAGAGCTACAACCTGTTTCACTGTGCGAGTCTGAAACCTGCCAGGTCATTTCCTTAATGACTAATCCACACCTAAGACCAGACTTGGTGACTCTCTACAGCTCTGCACCAAGTCCTTTCTTGTTCTGGTGAGGGACCCTTCCAACACACCATTGTAGTAACCACTGACCATGAATCAGGCTGAGATCTCTTCTCAGACCCCGAACAGCCCCCACAGACACCGGCTGCAGCCGGCGCTGCCTTCTTGCCACTGTTTACACAAGCTCTCAAGCGCCTGTTTGACAGAATGGGATTGTGATAAGGCCAGGGCATTTCCCCTTTTCCTTCCATAACAAGATTGGAGGAAATCAGCTTTATATAAGCGATTCCTGCAGAGGCACTCAGTAACCACAGTCTGTGATTTTTATCTGTTTGACATACAAGATTGCTTTGTTTTGATTTAACTTTCAAAATTACTTTGCTGTCTCTGTGTGAGAATAATTTAGGGGAAGGTTTAATTTTAGTGTAGACTAATATTAATAGGTTGAAAGAGGCTTATTCAAAATAAAACCACGACTTACTAAAATGAAGAAAGTGTGTGCTATGATGGGCTAGGTCATCGATCCAAGGTGGGAGGCCTAATGCCACCCTGGTGTCATTGCTGTCCTCAGTGTGGCCAGAGAATGGGGTTGACTGGGTGTGTAAAGTCAAAGTGATACCCATGAGGGGACTGGGTCACATGAAGAACAGACTCCAACAGCTTACGCTTGGCGAGTTTCACGTTCTAGTACTGGCAGCTTGTGAGGGCAGAAGGCTTCCACCCACCCTCTGAGGGCAGCAGGTGGCTGGGACTGAGGGTAAGTAAGTTATCTCACAGGAGAATTTTACCAGGCTTCTCAGAGGTTTGCTTTCTTCTCAACTGTAGAGGATTCGGAGGTAGTATTCAACGACAAGCAGAGAGGGGTGGGGGAGAAGAGAAGAAATTTTGGCAAAAACAATGCCCAATCCCTATCTAATGAGAAGATGCTACAGCTGTCTGGGGCGGTTGGGACGCCTGCCCTCTCAGACATAGGCATGACGACATGGCTCATGCTGCTAAGCCGACAAGCAATTGCTTTTGGACAGCATTCAGCGGGGGAAGCCATTACCACTGATTCAAAGAGCTGTGCCAGCCCAGAAAGCCCTGACAGCTGGCACAGCCGGTGGGGCTGCTGCTGGCTTGGAGTGTGCAGCCCGTACTGCAGAAGACAGCTGGAGGACAGGCAGCTCCTACTTCCGGCAGACTCACTGCCCTCTTAATTCCTACAGCCATAAAAATTGGCACCTCTTATTGTCGGGGTGTGATGACATTCAACTGGGGCAGGCGGCAGAGAGCCATGCAGGGTGAGGATGCAGAACCCAGCCCTTAGCACCCTGAGGGTCACCGACAGTGTGACCAGCTCGAGGGGGAGATCTCCCTGCTGCTACCATTCACCTCCTACACCAGGGCCTTTTGGGGTAGGGTGAAGGGTAAGGAGAAAGTTCAAAGCAATTAGAGAAAGTCCCTGAAGATGAAGTGCATTGGTGAGAGGTCAAAGTCAGCTTATACCCCGTGGGTTCTGGCCAGAGCAGCATGTCCAAGACAGAATTTGAAAATGAAAAATTGCTGCATTGTGGGGCAGTCATCAGTTACATGCAAGTGACAATAAGGCTGAGCCGAGTGCTATAATCTGCAGTGCTGAAGTGGGACTAGGACAATAAATGCAGCAGAGCAGCAGAGCAGCAGAGCAGCAGGGACACCTGGCCCTCTCTCCTGAGACCTGCTGTGTCTGCGGGGCTGCCCCGCCTGGTGCACCAGGAGCCTGCATCTGCTCCGGTGGCTCTTAATCAGCTGGAAGATGCATCTGTGTATTGATGGTACACTTAAGTTCTGCCGCTCCAAAAGGGCAATATCCAAGAGGCAGACTGCCTTCCCTGATCTTTCTTTATGGCTGTGTTTAATGTCTTACTCAGGAAAGGCAGCCAAGCTCCCACCTATAGGGTACAATATACGGGTGTATGGCACACCTCCTGGGTGAAGGGCTCAACTACAGCTTGGACTTCACCTAACAAACACAATGTAGTCTAATTGTATGCACCTGTATTAATCTGAAATTTAAAAAAAATTAACACAACTAAAATAAGTATCATCAGGAAAGAAGTCCCATCTCCCCCCTGAAGAGGTAATGGCTTCCCCCTCTGAATGTTCTCTGTGAGGGGCTCAACTGTGTCCCCCAAAATCACATGCTGCAGTCCCGAGCCCTGTACCTCTGAATGAGACTGTACTTGGAGATGGGTCTCCAGAAGCAGAGTAAGGAAACACGAGGTCACTGGGGTGGGCCCTAACCCAAGGTGTCCCTGTAAGAAGAGATGATTAGGACCCAGTCACACACAGAGCAGAGCAGAGACCACATGAAGACACTGAGAGAAGCCAGTCAAGGAGAGCGGCCGCAGGAGACCCAGCCCTGCCCACGCCTGATCGCAGGCTTCCAGCCTCCACAGCTGCAGGAAGGTGAGTTTCTGTCACATGAGTCCTGTGTCAAGGGTGCTGTGGAGAGCAGACCTCGCAGACTAACATGCCCTTTCATTCCTGCCCATCATCAAGTCTTTCACTAGCACTTCTTAGATCAGACTTGGGTAACTCCATTTTAGTCTAAATGGCAAAAATACCTTTAAAAGATATATTACAATGAATCATTTGGGTGCAGAAAATTATTTTTAATAACCAAATTTGCAACTGAGTGCAACTCATGTAACCATGACATAAACACAGCTCTCCCCTCCCTCACGACCTCACCAGTGCCGGAAAGGGAGGGCCCCGCTCTGCCAGGCACCTTCACCTCAAAGGCCTCAATCAGGAGCTACATGAGGGCTGGGCCATCCCATGTGTCCACAGATGACCCTCCAGCCTTCACAGCTCTGTGTCTCCCTCTAGGAGCTGGTTCCTGATCGCCCCTGCCCCTCTCTGGGCAGGGGCTCCGGCAGCCATGCTGCCAGGCCGGACTCCACAGCCTCTGTCTGTGTACCTAACTAGGTCTGGCAGGCGGGGGCTGCCACCAGCACAAGATGGCAAACAAGATTAATATGGCCGAGACATATAGAGGCAAATAAAATGACAGAAAAAGAAGCATTGGCCATAGAGGCAGGTGGGGGTACTAGCGCAGGAAAGCACTGAAATGAAACCCTGTATTGAGCTTAGAAAGAAGAAGAGAATGACTCAGGAGGACAAGAGGTGGAAGGACCCTGCAACACCACAACCTGAGCACGGCCGGAGGCCCCAGAACACTGCCCCTGAGAGGGGTGGACAGCTCAGCGAGGAGGACGTTCTCAACAGGGAGCACTGGAGTCCTCACAAACCAGAATAAGAAATAACGCCAAGCCACAGGATTGCGCCCCACAGATAATTCCCCTCAAAGTGGAAAGATGTAGGACTCAGTCTCCAGTTGCCCTGATACAGACTGAGGCACTCTTCTCCAAAGATCGGGAAAATGCCCTTTGAGATGGTGTCTAGAGTATGTGGCAAGGAATTCTGGAATAGTTCTGATATATTCCTATGACACCAGAGGACACAGACTCGCCTGGGTGTCAGCTGGGGAGGGGCCCTGCCAAGGGAAAGTCCCAGACTGGGGTTCCTGCCGACTGACCAGGGGCTGGAGCAGCCCACATGTAACAAGGAACTCCAAGTGCAGGAGGGGAACACAGACTCTCTAAACCGGCGGTTCTCAACTTGTGGGTCGCGACCAACAGGAAATGTATTAAAGGGCTGTGGCATTAGGAAGGTTGAGAATCACTGCTCTAAACCATGACTGCTGACAGGAGCCATGCCACACGGGCCTGAGGACGGGGCTGCAGGGTGACTAAACATGGCCACAAGCCACCACCACAGCCATAGCACTGGGACCATCTATTTATGTTTGGGGCCATCAGTCAAGTATTGGGAAATTTAATCACATTTTAGTGCCCAAACAATCATAGCAAAAACACATTTTCTTGCTCCATTCAGGGAAGCAGGTGCTTGGGAAACAAACGAGGCCTTGACCCCAGGGAACTGATTGGGCTGGCCTCCAGGATGGAGAATGCAGCTCTGGACCTGGCTTCACTCTCCTGCAGGCAGAGATGAGTCTGGCCTCTATGAGGCGGCCCAGGACACACCAGGCTGTTGGATTTTGGGTGTCCACCTTAGGAATGAAGAATCATCACTCACGGCCACTGCTACTAGAAACAACGTAGCATATGATTTTCAGTCTTCACGACCACCCCAACGTAACTCTCCCCAGGCTGTTTCGCAGATAGTGAACGGGGCCAGGATATATACTCTGGGACCCACACCCATCACTGAGATAATGTGTAAGATCCCAAAATAGAGGTGACCTGAAAGCTAAATGCCTAAAGCAGTATGAAGTCAAGTGCCTCTTCCCCCTCCTCCTGACTGTGCCCGGAAAGGGCCCATCCATCCTCGGATCCGAGGGAAGCCTTGTTTTAGGCTAAATGAAGCCACAGACTGAGCTTATGAAATGAGAATTAAGAATCACCAACTGATTCCACTGACTAAGCTCAGACTTTGGCACAGCGAAGAACACAGTCCAGCAATCCATATGCTCCTAAGGCAGGGCCCAAACCTGCTGGGCCAAATGACTCCATCAGTACAATACAAATGGACACTCAGCATCACTTGAGGGGGGTTACAATAAAAAACACACAGATGTGTGGGCAGCACCTGTGGCTCAGTGAGTAGGGCGTCTACCCCATATACCGAGGGTGGCGGACACTTGTAGTCCCAGCTACTCAGGAGGCTTAGGGAAGAGAATTGCCTAAGCCCAAGAGTTGGAGGTTGCTGTGAGCTGTGATGCCACAGCACCCTACTGAGGGCGACAAAGTAAGACTCTGTCTCTAAAAACAAAACAAAACAAAAAAACCCAGATGTGTACAATGTAACACACAAAGTTTAAGGGAGATCAGAAATGACATCAAGAAGACCCTTATCCTAAGACTAGAGGTGAGTTTTGCTGCAACAGAGCCACGGTTCAGGCAAGAGTTTCCTGGCAGTTAAAGTTAACAAGGGAAATACGACATTATCTTTATTATCATATCAAAATGAGGTCAATTCCAAATACTGAGAAACAAATCAAAAAGCAAGGTACACCTACAGAACTCTGAGACTCGGGAATTTGACTTGTTAAAAAACTTGCTTCTTAGAAAATTTCAGGACTAAATGTTTCAGATTTAGTATTTTTTAAAAAATAGCTTTATCTCTAAGTGGTAACATGGTATGGAAGACTGAATCTGAAATCTGACTATGAGACCAGGCCCATGACTGAGGGATCTCTGCTGTGGGTCTGGGCAATTGAGGACGCAATGTTATCTAGAAGGTGTTCTGGTCCCTGGGGACCATAGGATAGAGGGCTCAGGAGGGACATCCATGAGCCAAGGATACCAGAGGGCCATCGTGGTGTCTTCAGGAACAGTGCTGAGTGTTAGAATAACCAAAGGGGGAGGGACAGGAGTGACCCCAGGATCTGATGGAAGACCGCCCTCCATAACGCGGATCTCCTTAGGAAGATCCGTGCTCTCTCTACTTGCACCAGAACAGCACACAAACAGCAGCTCAGCTCACATTGCAAGGCTGATTCAGTATCACTGCTGTTTTCAGATGTTAGGCCAATGCTGCTGCAAAAACTGCCCAAAGACCAAATTCACTTTCTATTTATCACCAAAGTAACAGCGACATTTGCATAGCTTGTACCCAATGTGCTCTGATGTCACAGCAGCTGGGGGAGAGGGCATTGGGGGAGCTAATGTGCCTCCACCCCAAACCAGGAAAGCACTATCCCCATAACACTAAGCTAACAGCGCCACAGCTCACCTGTTGTGGTGACAATGTGGTCTTCAAAAATCACATAAAAACTGCATTTGCACGAACCAAACTTTTATCCTATTTTTGTTGTATCATTTCAAAGCAACAATTATAGTGAAGGCTTTTGTTGAGATAAAGAATCTCTTCCCAGGCTGCTCCCAGTCGAGGCGACTGTGCACTGATGCCCCTCAGGCGGTGCCCAGACCTCAGTTTGGCCGGTTTCTTGCTTGTTGGACCCCAGACTCCAATGCTGGTGAAAATGCTAACTCCTGACTGGCACTTCTGAAGTCTGTCACCATCCTATGGCCAACCACAGAGAAGACAGAAACTGTTCTTACAGCCCCTGTGTGAGGCACCATGAAATATTAGCTTCAGAACAGGAACACACTGTTCCAAAATGCTCCAGCCTCAGATAAGTGAGACGTAACGTACTTTAACCACAACTAAAACCTCTCTGCTTTGGTTCAGCTGGTAGAAGTCTAGCGAAGGATGATGTGAGAGGCTTATTATTTTTGTATGTGTGCAGAAGGGCCAAGCCTTACTTTGTGTGCGATCTTCATTTCCTCCTCAAGAGATTAAAAAAAAACATCCCCAGTTAGACTCCCAAAGTCCCCTCCAGGCAGGTGCCTCTCCTCTTGGCTGCGTGTAAATGGCCTGTGTCCCACAACCACAAGGCAGCTCTGCAGGGGTAGACACATGCCAGCCACTCAAACACACCCTAGTGCACAGACATAGCACAAATCCATAGGGTGGAAGACACAGCTTGTTTAGAAAACAGTTTTGAGTATTTACAAGTTTAGATTGGTGAACAGCATTCCTGGCATCTCCCCTTCTAAAGGGTAAAGACCAATTGAGAAACATTTCAATTACAGCTCAAAGTAAGAGGAAACAATTAGGATGATGACGAATGCCATTTCCTCGCTCCTCTCTAACCTTTAATCTTCACTACACCCCTAAGGGACAGACCATAAAGCGGGTCCCCTCAAGGTTAGGGGACAGATCTGACTCCAATCCCCTTGAACGTCTCCGACATGTATTTTCCTGTGACATCACACTGTTCTCAACAAGTTGCAGAAAGCCCCCCTTGGCAAAGCCAGCAATGGAGAGTGGAGTGATGTGAACAATGTGCTCTCCCCACGGTCTGAGGGAAGAACCAAAGGGCTCCTCACCTTCTTGGTGCAGTACGGAAATGACCTGGCATAAGGTCGGTGTCAAAGGCCTCTAAAACCAAAACGCTGACCTGTCTCCTCTAACTCTGAGGGAACCTGGGTCACTGATAAATGGCAGATATCGATTTCTTCCAGCTATTTATGATCGCTTTTGCTATGAAAACTGCCTGTGAGTAAAAGTATCATTTCGTGAGCTAGGTCTAGTTTCCATTTAATATCTGACATTTTTCATTATTCTTTTCACAGACAGAAAAGAAAGCGGCTTATGTTATTGAATTCCAACGTTCAGTTAATGAAGGCCTCCAAAGAATGCCAAGAACACACATACCTGGGTTTGTGTTCCATTTTGCGCGATTACCAAGCAAGCTGTAATTGAAGGCCTCACCCTTGTAAGTTCTTTATGATAGAAGAGTGACTTTCATTTATAAAAACAAGAATGAGACGGCACTGGGCATTTCACTTCTTAGAAAGGAAGCGGACATAAAGATTGCAAGTTCATATATAGCATAGGAAAAAGTTAATGTATTGACACTTCAACTAAATTTCCATCAAAACCACTCTGCAGGCCATTTTACTCTTTTTTTTTTTTTTTTTTTCCACTCTACTTTGTCTGACTCAGGGCTACACTTTGGTCTACATGCACTTCAATCAATTCATGCCTATACATGTCCTGGACAGGGTAGGAAGTAGGCAGTGTAAACAACAGATACAGTGTATCTTGAGATCAAACAATGAAAGGGTTTTCACTCATTTTTTGCCCCATCTAGACACTCTGCTATACACTATACACTATAGTGCAGCTGTCCACTCCTGCCCACTGCCGGGTCACGCTCAAGTCACTGCTGACCAGGAGCAGTCTACCTGCACACAGAGGTGGGCATCCGACTGCGAAGCACCTAGAAGGCCACTGCAGGTTTTTATTAGTCAGTGACAATCATTCTTCTAGGATCCCGACTTTGGTTTGAGGGACAGTGGGTGATAGGGAGGGATGTTGGCTGCAGAAGGGGTTTAGTTACTACAAGAACAAGATGATTTTACCTTCTGAAAGGCCTCACATTTTCTCCAAAGCCTCAGACCAGAGACCCCAGCCCATGGCCAAGACTCCCATCCAAGAGGACACCATCCCTACAGAGCCTGTGTTCTGTACCTGCGGAAGACCATGACCCACTGTGCTTGCCGGCCTGCAGATGAACCAGCGGGTGCACTCACACGGTTCCATGAGTGAGGGAAGAAACTGGACAGAACAGCGAGAAACCTGGCTGGCGCATGCTGACCCACTCAAAGAAGGTATAGGTAGTCTGGGCCACTCCGCTAAAGACAGGCCTTTTGCCTTCTTCACAGATTCCAAAATGAAGATTTAGCTTTCCAGAGAACTTCTCTATCCTTCAGACATACTGACATCCCTGTGCTACCCACGTTCCACTGACAGCTGTCCCGTCCCAGCCTCAGAGTCTCTAGGATTTGCCCCACAGAGCAGAGCTGCATCCAGGAGCTGTAATACTCAGTACACTGTGTGGGCACAGTTCATTGAGCAACAAATGCCTTTTAAGGGCTTGACCCCACAGCTCATTCCACATGCGCCAGTGCTGAGGCCACCACAGGCCAAACCTGGACAAGCCGACGTCATGTGCCGCCTGAGGTGCTGCACCGAGGGGACACACCACTTCTGCAACATTTCTACCAAGAACGCAAACCTGGAGTATCATCATGCAGAAACACGACATGACAAATCAAATTCAGGGAGCCCATACAATTACCACTGCCTTGACCCTTCAAAAATGTCACTGTCACAAAAGACAAACAATGACCAACAGCTCCACATTAATGGGACCAAAGAGAAAAAAAATACCTCGATTCTATGCATAATCCTCAATTTTGGATCTTGGGCCAGAAAATACCTTTTTAAAAAAATTTTTTCTTAAGCAGGATATTGATAGGACAAGTGGTAAAGTCTGAATAATGTCATAGATCAGGTGAGAGTACTGTAACACCATTAATTTCCTAATTTTTGACAAGTACACTACAGTTATGTAAGATAAGATTCTTATTCTTAAGAAATATACACTGAAGTATTCAAGAGCAGGTAAAGGGCCATTGTGTGTGCAATTTATTCTCAAACAGTTTAGAAAATAGTATGTACACGTGTATGAAGAGGGAGAACCTTGAAACAAATGAGGCAGACATAACAGGGTGGTTCTTTATACCATTCTCGCAACATTTATTTGCGTTTGAAATTATTTTAAAAGCAAAAGTTGTCAAAAATCCATGTAACTTGTTTTAGTGAAACTCCAAATGCACAGAGGGGATGGACCACCTGGGAGAGGAACGCTGAATCAGAGGAGAGGGGACACGCGCTGAGACCTGGGCTCACCTGAGCCTCTCACCTCCTCCTTCAAGGACTCAGCCTCCACGGCTCCGTGTCGTATGCTTCCCCACTGCCCTTAAGTGGACTCAATACATGACAACTACACGACAACTTCCTCTATGTCTCTAACCGGAAAAACGGGAAAATACCCTGTCAGGCTTCACAAGGCTCATGGTAACAGAAGACTCACACTTTAGAAAAGGTATTGTTATCAGTTTAAGCAAACAAATAAAGACGGTAAATATTTAAAAGGCTAACAAACATCTGTCCTAAAGCAGTACAGCAATGTACATGGGCCCACCAAGAGGTGATAATTCCCTCATAAGGACAGTACATGATTTTAACTCATTATTTTCCAAACTGGCCCTCATTTCCTCCCCAAGATATCTGTCCCCAGTTTTCAACAATGGACCATTCATGGGATTACAGTGGACTGCTCTAATTCTGACAATTATCAAGAGAGCATCTACCTGTGGCTTTGGAGGTCCCTGTGTCATTACCCAGAGTTTCATCCAGCATTTTCGATTGGATTATAAAATTGTAATTCATATTATAAAATCTGAAGAATATATTTACCTTCAATTTAGAAAAATAGGTTATAAACTAGAATCTATCCCTACTCCTTCCCCCCAATATCTCAGCCTACCAAGAAGGCAAAAGCCTTTTTAATTATTAGTGATTGCATTTTTGCATTGGATTATTTTTTTAAGATACACAAAATGCAAAATAACAAAATCCTACAAATAGTGTAATGAGATTAACAAATTTGTTTTACCGAAAGTGTGAAGAGTACTTGAGTCGAATCTTGCTTTAAAAAGACACAACTATGTTAAACATACACACGTAACATTCAACTGTGAAATAACACGGGGAGATAAGGGAAGGCAGGCTATGAACTTGGCACATGCTGCTACCTTGTACTCGATGGAGAGGCAAGGTACCAAACACCACTCAACAGCCTACCTTCATCTTGCACATGACAAACTATTCACCGTGTGACAGCCTTTGTGAGGGGACAACCAGGGTCTTAAATATGCCCAATCCCCATGCCATTCTGTGCCCAGGTCTTGTCACTGACCACACATGGCCACTGTGGAGGAATATCTGGGCAGGCCCACAAGAAAATCTGTGGAGTCATTCATTCCAACTTCATGGTTTAAATAGAAATTTTACCAAGTGTCCTTAAACATATCTACTCTGTGGCCAAAAGTTCTGACATAAGCTCTGAGAGTGCAGCACTGTGCTGGCTCACCTCAGTGTCCAGGACTCCTGGCTTGCAATATGCGGGCATCAAGGCCTACCACCTCATCCCTCTCGGGCAGCCCCATCTAAGGCAGATCCAGCTCCAAGGGCAGCCACAAAGCCGCTTCCAGACCAGAGAAGAAGACAGGTCAGCAGGATGGTCAGTCCATGGCCTGGGCTGAGAGGGGTCTCCAAGCCCATCAGAAATGCCCTGTCCTGCTGGATTCTGTATACAACCCCCAGAAACAGGACTCATATATATATATACGCCTATCCTCCTGAAGGACCTCTTTCCTCCCCACCTCCATCCTGAACACATGGTAGCCCTGCTTCTTTCTCATCAGGAGAGCCAAAAACCCTTTAGATAAATCAAGGCAGAGGAACGGTGACTTGGTAACAAATTACAAAATCAACCAACTTTCAAAAAAAAAATTACTATTTCAGCTCAATGCCAAGAAGAAATTTATGTTCTGTGAACTGGTCCATGTCCGGTAGAGGTATCAGGATTTTGCCAGCTAAAGACAGTATCATAAGAAATTTCTAAGCCCATTCATCAATGTGATGCTTCCCATTTGGTGACATAATCACTACTACAGCACACTTCCCAGCAAACACACACACACCACCCTCCCCACAGGAAGGCAGAAAGGGGATCAGATTTATTACCAGAAAGTTTCCTGACTCCCTTATAGAGACTCTGTAGCGAAGAACTGAAAGACTTCTGGGCAGCGCCTGTGGCTCAAAGGAGTAGGGTGCCAGCCCCATAAGCTAGAGGTGGCGGGTTCAAACCCAGCCTGGGCCAGAAACAAACAAACAAACAACCCCCCCCAAAACAAACAAACAAACAAAAAAAGAGAAAGAACTGAAAGACTTCCTTGTAATGGGAAAATGTCTTTCTATTGGTCTAAAAGAAGCTTAAAAGGCATTGTATATAGACAGGAAAATAAGGATGATGCAAAGCAATTAGCAAGGAGTATCATTTACTGAGCCAATAAGCTGAAAAAAAGACCAACATCTTAAAGTAAGATATAAACACTGGTATACCCTAAGCATGACCTCTCTCCAGAAAAAAAGACAGATTAAAAATAATCTTTAGTCAGTACTTATATGAAACAATATTCAGAAATATTCAGAAAAAAGAGCTAGAAATGACAAAACAAGAGTCAAAGACGTTAATGACTGTGAACGCTGTCCATAAAATAATGTGTGTTCTCCTTTTGGAAAAAAAAATTCCACCGAAGTATCTTTATATGAGGTGTTAACAAATTTGTGAACAAGTCTAAATAACATTATACCCACATTTGGTAGCATATCCCACAGAGGAAACAGTCACATGTGCTAATGACTCTAACTCCAAGTCAAAGTCTACACATTTCAAAATACACAGCTCCCAGGCAAAATAAACAAAAAATACACAAACATAACGCTAAATTGTTTTTTTTTTTTTTTAATCAAGAACAAAGCTCAAAACTTACGTAGCATTCAACTACCCTTATTTAAAATTCTTGCACAATGACTCTCAGGCTACTAATTAGTAGTTTCCTAATATATTTCAATAAATAAATGTCCAAGGACAATCATGGACTCCGAGAGGGGGACTGGCTCCCTGCCCCACCCAGCAGGTCCCAGGACAGTCCTTCATATCAGTACCAGCACTGCTCCGTTAGGCTGAGTGGTGACAGAAAATTTCAAATTTCTTTAACTTTCGCCAAACTGCCTAAAGGGAGTGCAGAAACACACTCCCTGCATGGACGGAAGACTTTATTAGTAATATTTATGTGGGACTATTTCAAAGCCTATTTTGGGATTGATGTTTTAAAATCTGTGCACATAAAATTCTTCTGCTGCTTTCTACTGCATTTTACTTAATAGCCACCCCTTAAATTCAGTCATAAAACAGAAAATAGGAAAGAAGCAACAATGGAAAGGTCACAGTAGGCAACATCTTTTAATCATTTTCTCTTTTTGAAAACTATGGGGCAGAAGGGAGAGTGTGAGGAAAAACCAGAGTAAAGAAGAGATCATTACCCTCGTTGGGTAGTAAGCGTTAAACTCGTCTCCAATACGCCGCAACTCTTGGGCGATCCACATCTCTGGGCGCAAATCTGCAGGGTCAGCCTGAGACTGCCTCATGGAAGCTGCATTAGAAAAAAAACAAAATGGCAATGACTTTGTGGTCCCTGGATCACTGAGAGTGTTCCAAAGCTAAGTTTCTAGAAGCAAGCCCATCTCCCACACTCTTGTTTCTGGAAGCTCCCTAACTTCAAGAATGACCACGATGCATTGAGGGTGATAGTGGCAGAGTCAAGCACATAAACTTTGGTTAAAGAACAAGCAGTACAGAATAATTTCCCTTTCAAACTGGAGATTCCAAATTCCAAGATTTAAAAACATCAAAGCTCTCTCCTACATGCTTCCATTTTGAGAAAGCACTCACAAAAAAATGGCACAGTAAATATCCCCTAGGAAATATCCTTAACACATACAGGGTGGACATAAAATTCGTGCGCCACTATTAGAACATAACAATTTAGTCTGTCAGCAAAATAATCACATTAATTTTATCACCAGAAAAATTTGACGTGTCACACAGGAATAGGAGATGAAACGGCTGTCCCATCCAAAGCAAAATGAACAAAACCCTGAGAAACCTGGTTCCCATGGAAGTGGGCACAGTGTTACAGGCAGCCATGGAAGTGGGTGCAGTGTTACAGACAGCCATTAGCAGCGCTACCAAAGGGCCAAATGAAAGCGTAATTGCATGTTTTATCTCCATAATAGTGGAGCCAATAAAGATGGGTTCAAGTCTGCAAACAGCACATGGGGAGCGGAAATGTTTTAGATCTAAGAGCAATGGCATTTTTGAAAGAAGAAAAAAGAGGGAGGATCCCCCCTCATTAGGCTGTCATTAACACTCACACCCAGGACATTCAGCTGTTTGCTAATGAGACCATTATAAGCTGTGTGGCAGCCAGAAGTGAAGGAAAACATAAATAGTTGTGCGGAGATCCTATTATGCATTAGGAAGATAATATTCTCTATGGAGGGAAAAGCATCACACTCCGGGCCGAACAGCACACGAAAAGAACTAAGATTCCTGGATTTCGACGGCTATTCACATGCGCCTCCCGTTAGACTGTGAAAGGGGGCATGATTAAACACATGTTATGTTTTAACCAGAGTAAAATATGCAAAAAACTATAACTGGACTTCAAAATACCATGAAAATAGCTTTCTGTTTTGTATTTTTGTAAAACATCAGTAAACATGATATCGATTTACACCTCTATACAAGCACTTAGAAGTGAACGCTTTGAAGAGCTTTCCCCAATTCTTCTGAAAACTCTTGCCCCATCTTCTCTGTCCCCCAGGCCCCATCTAAGTGAATTTAGCAACAGTAACACAAAGACAAGGGCCTGAAAGAGGTAGGGAATTGCAAGAGCCCTAAGGGTTGGGGTGGACAGGTTGGGGGCACAAAGAAATACCGTAGCCCCAGAGTTATCTGCACTCTGTGAATAAGCCAGAGGGAAAGATGCCAAAAGCTGCCCTGGTGGAGAAGAAAGGCTGATGGGGGAGGGGCGCACTTTAGCAAGTCAGGCACGGCCCCTGCAAATACATCCAACCATGTAAAAAATTCCTTTGGCTGAACCTTTGTTGCTCAAATAATCTTAATGTTAATCTATGACATTTTGAACAACTAAAATGGCAGAAAACAAAATTTCTGGGTAGATGCGAAATCAGGAGATCATGGTGTCACAGTTGATTTTCTTTTCCCGAGTGTACAGCCCTTGAAGGATTTACTCTGTCATTACTGTTCCTATCACACTATCAGCAATCAAATGCTCCTACTCTGACTCAGAAGCTTTTGAAAAGTTAGCTCATCCAGAGAAAGGGTCTTTTGCTTGAGTGCTGACTACATGAGGGTCTCCTGCAATCTTCCTCAAGGCCCCGGAGGGAGATGGGCACCTACCTACGTACATGGGTTTATGTCCAGCAAGCAGGACCCCTTAGGGTTGCTCACAGGCCACCACCATCCACCTCCCTGGGGCTTCAGAGCCCCACCTGTTTCTTACCACACACGGTTGACAGAGAAATCTGTCTTTAACCCCAGAGTCAGAAACAAAGACAATGCCAATTATCCAAAGGAAATCTGTAAAATACAGATGGATGTCTTATAAAGTTGGCTGACTGATAAGAATTGCTGGCCAAGTTATTTCATGTTTAATAAATCAAGATATTCACTAATCTATTCCGTCCATAAGCCAGATGTTCTAGGAGATACTCTACACACAGCACCTAAGGAGGCCATGCCCTGCTCCCAAGGGGCTTAAGTTTTTGTGGATTAATTTCAGCCAAATGTTCAATTTTTCTCAGACACGGGTACTTACATTTTTTACTTCTTATAACACAAAACAAAAATCACTCCCCCCTGTTAATTGCTCCTAGAACACAGTGAAGTCTACTGAATTGTACTTAATACCCTGACTTGTATCTGTGGTTTAGAAAGTTCCATCTGGCTCATGTTGGGCTGGCAACTTGAAACACCATCAAAGGAGCTGGTCACCTTATCAGAACTACACCTAGTGAGTGCACTGATCTAGCCAGCAGATAAAGGGAAACATTCAACTTGTCCATCTTAAGAGATATAAATGCCCAGCTGTTTTGGAGGGAAGTGGATAAACAGATGGCCCATTTCTTCTATGGAAAGACAAATTCAACAGCTAACTGCTAACTTGCTTCAATAAAGGTTCTAGATAAACATATCCAGGAGGTCTGGCAGGGACACACAAAAAATAGGTGTTGTTGGTCGGAGGCAGAAGAGACTGCCTACGTCTCGGATCAGACTGAGAAACACTGTACAAAGGGCAAGAAACTCTGCAGATTCCCTGGAGCCCTGACCCACGTCTTCAGGAAACAATTAAGAGTCAGGAGAGTTGCATTAACCAAAGATAATGGTTTAGGCCAAGTGTAGCACACACTGCAACTAACTGGCAATAGCTATGGATTAGCAGGTGAGCTACCCACTATACTTACAGGTAGTTTTTAGAACTCATCACAGACAAAAACAACACAAATTACAAAGGACACTGGTCTGTCTGGGCTACTCTAACATAGTCACTACCATTATTTGTTTTTTAAAAACCAGTTTGATGTTTGAGAAGCAAATATAGTTCTTACTCCTGAATCTATTAAGACTAAAACGAATGGTGAACATTCATCTTCTGCAACAGTAGATACAAAGCAGCATATGCTTATTAAGATTATACGGCAAAAATTCTATTTAAAATATTTTGAAAGACATCCTAATTCCTATACCTTAAAAGAGTAGTTTTAATCTATTCATAGAGGTATGATATACATTTCAAAGATGATTGCTCACATGAAGAAATACCTTTATCCCTAGTTTAATCGTAGGGATTGTCTTGTTTGGTTGGTCTCATGAGCACCTACAAGAGCAAATGAATGGGGTATGGATGACCAACTTAAATAGTAGCAGCCAGACCACCCCATGGTGGCACTGGTCAGTGCCAGAATTAAGGCTCTGATTCCCTTTAGCACCAATTTGCTTACTTCTGTCCCGCAGGCACACCCAGAGCACCGACTACCATGACGGCAAATGCAACCACAGGCATACTCTTGCAAAGGTGTAGGTGCTCACGGGTCTTGGGGCAGGGAGTTCTCAAAACCCATGCCCCTCCATTCTCACTCCTGTAATCCCACTAGGTTTCTCCCATTTAAGTCAACATATCACAAAGGTAATTTACCTTCACATTTCTATTCTATAAGAAAGGTAAGTGCAAGCATAAAAGTTTTCCCTTTTTATCTGCAACCTGTCTGACAACCATAAATGTTGGTACTTGGTCAATGAACTTGCTCTTTATTTAAAATAAAAGCTCTTATTACTAAGGAGACAGATCACATTTGTATCTTAGAAGGCAATTTTACATGAACACAAGAAAATTCTACCAAGGGGAAATTCTCAAAAGGTGCGCTTTTACCTATAGAAAATGTAGTTTCAGCATTTAAGAAAGCACTTTATTCCACAAACCTGGCACTAAAACTTAACAATAACCCAGCACAATGAAATATAACAGCTTCTAAGGTGAAGCCACTCTAAAACTGCCTTCTGCAGAGAAAGCCCCCCAGTCCTGCAAAGTGCCAGCCTGAGCCCGAGGGGATGTCCGAGATCCAGGCTTTCTTTTTCTTTACTCAGAACAAAAGGCACTGATCAAAACTTTCATAATGTAACATGTCACACACAGGCAATTTTGCCAAAAGTGTGTTATGTTAGCTGAATTCTCATGAAAACTCTTAAAAATAATTATTTGAAATCCTTAACTTCCTGGTAACATTATTTCCTATGGAAAATACCATGAGGTATAATTAATCCATTTTTCTCTACCAGTTAGGGTAAGGGAATGGGGAGAGGAAGGCATTTTCCAATGCCAAAGAATTTAGTTACCCAAAGACACAACCTTTCTTAATTATCAATTGTTTTGGTTCTGCAATGGAACTATTTTCCAACTTCTAAGGTAATTTAAAATCTTAAAAGTTCAGTAAGTGAAAAAATTAATATCGTGGTTAAGTGGTTGATAGTGAAATCAAGCTGGGGCTTTCAGAAAGGCCTTTCTGTAATGCTGCCGCCAGCCAAGGCAGAGGAAAAAAACAAAACACAAGATTGCCAATTCATAACGAGCTCAACATCACAGTCAAATTAAACCTTGTGAACTCTCTTAAAGGCCCACAAGCTTCCACCCCACTCTAACAAATGGCAGGTGCTCAAAGGAACTGAAGTCACATCATAACATTCAACTCGTCTTTCTGAACCCAGCGTCCTGCACTCCTGCACTCCGTGACAGTGCTTTGAAATGACATCTAATGGCTCGGGCACGCATGCTGGGCGGAGTAGGGGCATGTCACATGTAAGCATTCTCCACTCCAACTTCAATCTGGGGACAGGATTGTCAAAGCCATCACAAGCCTTAATGCATTCCCAAAGGGCAGCTACTGTTCAAGTTCCCACTTTTTCATCACAGGAGTTTTTAAGTGTAACACCAAAAACCGAATTAAAATTCATGAGAGTGCTTCACTCTGTACTGTTTTCATATGTTCAGTCATCTACAAATACTTGGGCAGAATCAAGATTAGGTTTTAAAGTAGTCAACATGAATTAAGGTCTGAATCAATATGCAACTCACAACCGGGAGAGGATTTCTCAGTCCCCAGAGACACGGAATATTTTCAACACACAGCTGGACATACAGGCAGTCGCTGGCTTACAAACAAGATAGGTTCTGTAGGTTTGTTCTTAAGTTGAATTTGTATGTTAAGTTGCAACAGGTACGTTTACCTATTACCTGTAATAGCCCCCATTCATCCGTGTGAGCTGTATGCTAAGCTGGATGTTTGTAACGGGGACTGCATGTACGTGAGTCAAGTTAGTGCACACTCTGTCTGGCACTTGTGGGACCACAAGTCCGGCTCAGCTAGGGACTGAGGGGCTTAGAGTAGGAAGACGGCCCTTCCTTCAGACAGGCCCATCTGTCTGATTCCCTGGATTGTTTAAAGGACACACTGCTCTGCAAGGCGCCATCCTGAAGCTCAACATTCACCGGGAGACATAAAAATCCTGAGATGTTTATGCAACTTAAAAATCCCCTTGCTTTTAAAGAAATATTTTCGAAAATATCTTTCTCATTTGAGAGTTATCCACAGCTTACAAAAGGAAGAAAGCTATCAGGCCAGCCTGCTAAGTTTCTCTATGCACACCACCTGAGTGATCAAGCTACGTTTATTCCTAGCTAGCCATAAGGCAAAGGAGAATAACTGCTTCACAGCCAAGTTAAATGCTTGCAGCATCACCTGTTGGAAATCTTCAACTCTGATGGTTCTCAGAAATCAAATTACACACACGCACACACACCCCAACTTCTCCAAGCCTATTTCTCACTTGTGTTATTTTATTTCTTGGCACTTCCTCTATCAACTGCACTGAGCCACTGGATGACAATGAAAGCTATTAGAAATAAAATAAAACATTAGTACTCAGAGTTTCCTCAATCTGTTTTTCCCCGGCACACATTTGTGTTAAGCCTGGGCAGTCACATGAATTTAAGACAGGGCTTTAAAACAGCTGCTAGGATAAAATACCACCAATAATAAAGTTTATGAGATGAAGCCAGTGTTTTTATACTTACTCTTTCAATGTGCACTACTTATTCCCTTTATGTAGTCATGAGTTAAAAGGTCAAAACAAGCTGCTTTCATCAATTTCCAGTCCGTTTGGAAATTGCCAGTAAACCAAGGCTGTGAACTTGGACAGAAGTCTGGAAACTAGTGTTCACGAGATTTTCCCACTTTTACCGTTATCTGTTTCTTATAATAAAGTACAAACCTAAACATTAAGATTAATGTGCCATGCCTTTTAACTCATTTCTTATTCAACATCGGAAGACCTAATTATCCATGTCACCTAGCTGTCTCCAACCCATATATTAACACATTTACTAGAAGCCAGGGACATGGCCAGGAGCAAACCCTGACCCTGAGTTGTGATCCCTGTATCCAAGGACAGCCCCAGCTGAGTCACAGCAGAAACCCACCACCTTGCGCCAGCTGGGAGCCCTCCACGACTCCTGGCCCCCATGTCTTCTTCCTGGGGCTGGTGCAAATTTCCTAATGCACTTGATCCGTACTGAAGGACACAGTGCTACAAAGTTATTCCGTGCAGGGAACGGAAATGTTCCCTTCTGTTTTTTTTAGAGACAGAGTTTTACTTTATCACCCTGGGTAGAGTGCAATGACATCACAGCTCACAGCAACCTCCAACTCCTGGGTTTAGGCCATTCTCTTGCCTCAGCCTCCCAAGTAGCTGGGACTACAGGCGCCTGCCACAACGCCCAGCTATATTTTTGTTGCAATTTGGCTGGGGCTGGGTTTGAACCCACCGCCCTCGGTATATGGGGCCGGCACCCTACCCACTGAGCCAAAGGAGTTCCCTTCTAACCCCTACCAAATCTTGATTCTGCCCCCTGGGACTACAAAGACATTCTATGATCCCTCTCAATCTCCCAATCATCACCTGTCTTTTTGTCAAAGAAGCTACTATACCACAAGCTCCAAACCTGGTCCTAAACCATGTGCCTTTTATGATATGCTCTGCAAAGCCCCTCTGTCTCTACCTTGGTCCCCTAGCTGTGCTACTGAAACTGCAGCTCTAAATAGCATGTGGCAGTGGTCTTCACTGAGTCTGGCCAGGGCAGGACATGGGATAGTACTACTTCCCCTCAACTGACCCTCTTCCCACTACATCTCTGGGACAGTCCACCTCTATTTCTGTAGAGTTAGATTATTTTCAGAGGATCAAAAGAATCTATGACATCTTATTTTGAAAAACAAAAACTCTAAAACTAAGGCCAAAACAAATAAAGACCATCTCTGAACATGCTTAAGGACAAAGATATAAGCCTCATATCCCTTTTGCTGACAGTGTAAGCAGCTTGCCATTGGCCTCCATGCAGAGGTCCTCAAACTTTTTAAACAGGGGGCCAGTTCACTGTCCCTCAGACCGTTGGAGGGCCGGACTATAGTTTAAAAAAAAAAAAAACTACGAACAAATTCCTATGCACACTGCACGTATCTTATTTTGAAGTAAAAAAACAAAACAGGAACAAATATAATCACACTGCCGCATGTGGCCCGCAGGCCATAGTTTGAGGACCCCAAAGAAAAGAAATGCTTTTTTTAGAGGCCTTTGAAAAATAAATACACAACTCTATATATGTTAATTTACTTAAGACCAGACCATTCCTTAGATAAAGTGTTTAAAAATCTGAAGTTACTAGCTTTGGGTAACTGTGAGTTGCCTCTTGCCAAAAATCAGATCTTCGCGGTAGTGTTGGTGGTGGGAGGGGAGAGATGAGAATTTAAACTACAAATATAAAAATTTGACTACAGAGTTAAGTGTGGCTTCCTCTATGATATTTAGCACTGGCAGCAGGAAACAGGTGACAAACATCTTTGCTCCTAAATTCACATTAAGGTCCCAAACATTACCCTGTTTTCATCTCAACGACAGGAAAGACCAAGACATGAGTCAAAAACATGAGCAAGAACAGAATCCTAAAAATCTACACCTTGAGCAGTTTTCAAAGTAAAACATGGGGAAAGCCTATCAATTTTATTCACACAGTTGCAATTCATAATGGCTATGTACAAAGTGAAGGACTCATTTAACACAGATACATGATGACTGAGAACATACTGTAAGGAGGAAATACAATGAAATCTTCTCACTTAAAACAAATTCACAAAAGGCAGCTGCCTCTTTTTATCCCATTTTGTATAAAAGGAAAAAAAAACGTTTCACTTGATTCCAGACGCTATTTTACATAATTACAAAGATGTCATTGTTGTGTTTGGATGTTTAATAGCTTAAATATTTCTCGTTAAAAACCTCTGTCTGTCCCAGTTGGGCTATGTGACTGCTCCCTGGAAAATCCTTGTCTCCCAAGCAAGCACATTAGGTACATTTATGCTAAAAGCAGATCCCCCACCACTAAGGGAGATGGGCAAACACAAGCAATCCCCACAACAATAATAAGACATGTAGTAAGAATTAAACACAGCTTTAAAAATAAGAAACTGGAAGGCTCAAGTTAGCAGAGAATCTTCACGGTACAATGGAAAGCTGGGCCAGAAGGATGGTTTGAGCCCAAGCTCCTTCTCTCACCGACTAGCTTTTGCTGGCCGGGAGCATCCATGAACCTCCCTACAATGGGCAATTGTAAGGGAGAATCAGTGGCCTAGTCTGTAAACCATAAAAATGTTACATAAATAAATTGTGCCATGTTTCACCACCTAGGTAGACTTCTTTTGTCATAGAAGGAAAAAAAGAAAAGAAGACAGAATCAACATTAGCTCCAGTAGGAGTTTAAAATATACAGAATTTTGTGCTGAAAGTCTGTCTGGTCTGTGGCTTGGAGGGTCTTGCATCTGTTTAGGCTCACGCACTTCACGCACTCTTCCTCCTCCTCACCTCTCCAGGGCAGACACGCTGCTGGCCCAGCCCTGCTGCCTCACTATTCTGTATACGAGGGGAAATGGTTTGGCTGTCCCTGTACTGGGAAACACACTGTGTGACACAGATGACACTGGGGTTGTTCTCACACAATGCAGGCCTGCTCCTCAGCCCCAAAACTTCCCCTAAATGCTCTAACCACTACCACATGGGTGGCCACAACATCCTCATATTCCAGGAGAGGACACTGGTCCCCAGCCAGGTCCCCGGGGCTGTAACAGTCAACAGAAGGATCTAGACAGAATGTGTCACCTGCTGGAAGTTTCCACTGTTCACACTTCATGCCATACCACCAGAAGAGAGGAATCAAGAGAACATAAAGGTTGGTCAGCACAGTGCACTGCCTACGCCAGGCTTTCTTTACAGAGAAAACACAGGTAGCGCTGAGCTTCCAATGAGCACACTGCCAAAATCCAAGCACAAAGAAAGGCCTGCTGGCACTCACACACTATTACATTAATATCACTTAGATTCCCTTTAAAGCAACAAATATTTGCAATCCTGCTGTGTACCAAACTATTTTCTTAAGTTGGTGCATTGTTTGGACTAATTTGGCAGAATTTATGCTCAAGTGTAAGTAACAATTAAGTCTAAATTCACATATATACTATTAACATTGTATATATCCTCAATTCATTTCTAGACAACTTTGTGTTAAGAAATTTCCCAAGGGACATTTCCCAAGCAGACAAATTTATGAGAAAAAAACCTTTTTGTCTTTTCTCCCACACAATTCTCCCACAGAAAACAACTCACTTAACAAAAGAAAAGTTGTCAAGCTTCACTCACCTCATACACTATCACACATGTGCTCCTAAGAGAAAACAGCCCCTTCCGCTTCAACTGGCTTCTTTAAAGAAGTCTCAAATTAATCATTAAGTCATCTCTGAATTGCTTATGTTATAATGTTTTAGGAACTGGAATGAGAAGCACTCTCTGGCCCAGGAACGTATCACACTGGGTAGGGGGAGGCTCTCAGGCAATTTAAATAGTTGAGAATCATGTTAAAGAACCTGTTTCAATTTAACACATATAACCTATTGGACTGAAACGGTCATTTCTGTTTTTTGTTTGGTTTTCTTTCTTTCTTTTTTTTTAATTTTAGCTTTAAAACCATTTTCACTAAGGCAGAGTAACAAAGTCAAACTGCACCCAACATTACATACTGTGCAGAGGGCAGGGTGCCAGTGCCAAAGACCCAAGTTCAAGCTCAGGCTGCAATACTCGACATGGCCCAGGCCTCTGTACAAATGTCCAAGGTCTGCTTCCTCACTCTGAAAATGACATAAAGCCCCTAACTTCAGGTTTGTAGACACAACCCATGAGATACACAGGCAAGTCGACTCTGAGCACAGACGTGCTTGTCCCTCTCCTGAGCACCCTCAGTCCGGTCTCTTGGTCCGTACATGAAGGCAAGAAGAGGAGGGGGCTGCCGCCAGCAGCCCTGTCTCAGGGCTCATTCTCGTCATTGCTGCCTCGGCAAACCACAACTCTATTTGTGAACCGAGTAGATGGGTCCGGGGCAGAGAACTGACACTGACAACGGGAATTTGGATTTCCCAGAGGACACTGGTGATGCCAAGACATCCTGAGCAAACAGTCAAAATCTTGACAACACGGTCTCTTACGCAGAGGGGTTAAGCTGGTTCACCATGTACAGACTGTTTGTACTGATTGTTGACCTCAGCCGTCTTAGTTACTAAAAGAAAGGATCCACAAGTCACTCACTCAGAAATACCAGGAGCTAAATAAATGGCTAATGGTCTAGGTTATTTAATTACCCCAGGGAATGGGGGGAGGCAGTTTTAAAAAGGGGTAGAAAGCAGCTTTATTCATATGATAGGCATCTAATGGGAGATCAATGAGCAATCAATGCGCCCCTTATTTGGGGGAAAATTAACATAACTTTGGGTTGCAGAAAACCGTAGCTCGGTCTCTGTCTCATGTCTCAAGACCTTTCTCCAAAATACACATGCTGAACTATAATCAACTTTCTGCCAAATAAATGGGTCATCTCCAACAGGTGTCCCCAATTCAGCCCCAGTACACACAGAGCCAGGCAGGATGAGGTTTCCAGATGTCTCTCCCTGGTCCAAAGATTTGCCAATGAAGCTAGGGTTCTTCTCAGGATAATGTTCAGGTTCGCCAGTAGGTTAGGGGTAATTCAGATCTCCCCACCTGGCTAGTTTCTAGAAAAGATTGTCTTCTTTTTTGCTTGTTTGTTCCAGGACCTCACAGATGAGAGTTCTACTAGCATTTCCATATGAACTCACATCCCCAGGAGTTTTCTATACTCCTGAAACGACTGTTCCTTTCCATGGAGAGCAGGAGAGAACACTTCATTACAGTCACGCCTGCCGACCTCAGGGCTGTAATGTGCACTGAGGAGCAAGGAGAGATCATGAATCAAGCTGCTATCAGACATTTTCTATTAGCTTATTTACAAACTCCCACCTCCCTCAGAGGTGAGCACTATGGTCCTCACTCGATGGATAAATGAGGGCCAGACAGACTCACAGCTCCCCCCAGGTCCCTCAGTGGACAGAGAAAGCCAGAATCCCACTGTACCCTGCTTCAGGGAGATGGGCAGCCTGCAGGCACCAAATCCCCCAGTGATCCCACTTGATGGATGTTCCACAACAAAATGCTCACTTTGCTAAAATAAAGGCAGATCCCCAAAGAGTAAAATTAGTGCACTGAAATCCGTCTGGAGTATTTCTGGTGATAAGCTGATGGGCCCAAATCTTGATCTCACTTGGACAAAATCTTTACCCAACACAAAGGATGTGACAGTTAATCCTGAGTCATACAAACAAGACACACTTGTCCAGGGGAGGCTGTTGGATATGCCAAAAACAAAGATTAAAACTAAAAGAAGAATGTGCATTGTATGTTATTTATTTTGTCCTAATTATAAATACTAGTTATAATTTTGCAGATACAGAAAGTTATACGGAAAAGACTGCCTGTATTCTGAATACAACAATATCCTCTATTAACAGTCTGATACATTCTCCTTATCTTACTGTTATGTCTGTGACCTTCTCTAATACCAAACTAGGCTATCATCAACAATTCTGCATCCTTTTTTACAACATTAGGCTAGAAGCATTTCCCCGGGCCATTAGTCTTTTAACACCATAAGGAAGAGAGTGCTACAGTCTGTCAAAAGGATGCCTAATCATTTAGAGATTCTCCCATTTCATTAGGACTGCTGATAGTTTTTTGGCTGGCATAATTAACGCTGTGATGAACTCCCTTGTTATACGCTTAGGCTAGCATTTCCAGCAAAAGAAGGGAATGTCAGGTCCTTCTTTGGAATGAGCAGGGTCTGAGGATATGTGGGTGGCACACAGATGATAGTCTGGCCTAGGACCAAGTCCTCTAGGTCTCAAAGGACAGAAGTCTGCCTTGTGTCAACAATGTAATGAGACATGCACAGAAAAAGAAAGCAGTCTGACGTCCCATGCCCTACCACGTGGCTCGGCTACTGACCAGAAGGTGGAACAGACTAGGAAAACCATCACATGAGAGATGGGTGAAGAGATTGAGGCTCGCCTAACAGAGGAGTAGTGAAGACAACTTCACTCCGGCATGGGAGAAACAGGGGTACTGAGAGGCAGTGGTCCACAGGGAGTCTTATCCCAGCATAGGTGGGATAACCACAGACCATGGATGTGAGACTAGATGTTTGCTCCCACTTGATAGCCTTAAGGCAGCTCAAGCAGCAAGGCATCAGACTGTCCAGTGTCCGAATGGCCAGTGTCAGGGCCCAAACTTTCTACCGCAAGATCCTAAATACAGAAGTAGTCAGATGGATTGCTTTTTTCCTGCCTTACAGTCAAATTATATAGGATGCCCAGGACTTGTGGCTTTAATAAGAAGTTCCCTAAGACAAGTAAAATCAGACTTGAGTTACCTATACATTTTCAGGAGGGGTATCTGAAAGCAGCAGAGCACACCCTCTAGTCACACACACAACACAGTTCTAACAAGAGATACTGCAGTTATTACCCGAAGAAAGTAGACTGGATTATAGCTAGCTCTCTTCCCAACATTAAAGTCTTTATCCCATACAGAATAAAAATATAAGGGGGTGAAAGAGGTGATTCTGAAATTTCAGTTATCTTTGTAGACAGAGCCAATCATACTATGATCTCAATGTTCATGTCCCCCCCCACAAATTCTTACGTTGAAAGCTAGCCCTCAAGGTGATGGTATTAGGAGACAGGATGGGATGGGATGGGATGGGATCAGCGCTTTCACAAAAGAGACCTCAGAGAAACACTCACTCTTGAGGGCACACTGGTCTATGAACTAGAAAGTGTGGCCCTCACGGCACACCGAGTCTGCCTTGTTCTCGGGTTTCTTGGTCTCTGCAACTGTGAGAAATACGTATCTGTTGTTCATAAGCCACCTAGTTTACAGTGTTCTGTTACAGCAGCCTTATATGGACTGAGATAAATATCAATCAAAAATATTTAAAGGAAGGTACAGATCTCTAATGTCACTGATGGTGAAGCCCCATTCCTCTATTTCACAACTAAAAACACTGGACAGAACACAAGAAGCAGCAGGAAAACTGAACAGGGGAAAGCAGGTGGGCTGGGGAGCTCAGGACTCGAGGCATGACGGGCGGTGAGTTTTCTGGTTTTCTCGTCTCCCATACATCCAGGACAGAGCACTGTAGAAGCCTCCAACTGGGAATCTCCAGCAGGCACAGAGAGAAAAAACTGCAAAGACAGACTGTTCCTCCTAACTAAGGACAGGGGAGAGGGTACCTAACAACAGAAACCGATGACAATGCTCTACTCCAGCCAAACAGCCACAGGAGAAACCACAACACCCCAGCACGGCCCCAGTTTCAGCGTGGCAGAGTGGGAGCTGATGTTCCAGTCTAGTGGAAGGAGGAGCTGACTCCAGCAGCAGATAAGGTCAGCAGGCCACTCTCCCAGCCCCTCCCTGGCAGAAGCAGGCTGAGGCCATGCTGCTGACCTGCCTGAGCAGTGTCTGTGGGACCACGTGGGCAACTGTCTAACATTCCTTCCCTACAGAAGCAGCCGATGCTCAAACTTCCTTTCCAGGGCAGCATTAGCGGGGAGTAGCAGTGAGTCAAGCCTCCACTCCCACCAAGTAGCAAGGAGAAGGTATAAGGTGGGGTGAGCTGACACTACTCACCACAGCACACCACACCCTGGGCTCAGGGGCCCAATGGCTCTCCCTACCTCAGCCTTGAGCATCAGTGGGCACCCAGTGGGTCCTGAGTCTCTGCCCCATCTGGCATTAAGGAAAATGAAGGAAAACTCCTCCACCTAACATCAAAGAGGGAGAACCAGGTGGCAGGAGGTGGGGCTAGACAGCATGCTGCCACCCCTTCCCTGGTATCAAGGGGGAGGAGAAGCTGAGTTTTCCCCTCTATCCTGCAGAAACAAGGAGGTGTGATGTGGGCCTACACTGTTTCTCCCTTCCAGGTATCAGCAGAGGCCAGGGCAGCTGAGCCCACATCCCGAATCAGACACAGTGAACACAGTGAAGCAGTGTGCTGGGTGCCTCACTTTTGCTGGGATGGTATCATCTAGGCTGAACTTCCACTCACCTAGCAGGAGCAGGCAAAAATCTCAGAATTGAAAAATACAATTAAACATAATTTTAAAAACTCACTAGATGGGATTGACAAGAGAGTGGAAATGACAGAGGATAGAATCAGTGACTATGAAACCAGATAAATAGAATTTATTCAATCCAGAGAGAAAACAAGGCTGGGGAAAAAATGAACAGTTTCAAGGAAGAACACAAAAGTACTAACATTCTTATCATCAAAGTTCCTAAAGAGAGAGAGAGAGAGAGGGGAAGGGATTGGGAAAGTCTTCAAAGACAAAATGGCTAAAAACTTCCCAAACTTAGCATAAAACATGAAACTACAGATTCAAGAAGTAAACCCCCACGAGATAAACCCAAAGAAATCTATGGTGAGACAAGTCATAATTAAATTTCTGAAAGCTAATGAAGAAAAAAATCTTGAAAGCAGCCACACAGAAATGAGACACAACCTACTTGAGAACCCCAATTCAAATGATAGCAGATTTCTCATCTGAAACCACCGAGGCCAGAAAGAAGGGCACGTTTGTTATGTACTTGAAGAAATTGTCAACAAGAATTCTGTCATGAGTGAAGATAACCTTCGGGAATGAAGGGGAAATAATGACATTCTCGGGAGGAGAGCTAAGAGGATCTGTTGCTAACAGACCTATCACTGAAGAATGACCAAGGATGCTCTCTCAACAGAAAGGAATAGAAGAAAACTCAGAACTTCAAAGAACACTGGGATGGGAAAAAACGGGAGTAAATATATCTTACTTCTTAACAGTTTTCCTAAATCATATTTCATGGCTAAAGCAAAAATTATAACACCAACATATACTGAGGAAATACTTAAGACAATTATACTTGAAAAGTGCGGCAGGTAAAAGAACCTTAAGTAGGTAAAAGCTTCTACATTGCAGTTGAAGTCACAAAGAATTGTTACCACTAAAACTGGCAGATTTTTAATACATTACACATATATCGTAATAGCTAGAACAACCACCAAGAAAACAATACAAAGCAATATATTAAAAACCACTAAAAATAAATGAAAAAGGAATCCTAAGAAATGTTCAAATAACCCAAAGGTTAAAATAAAGAGAAACGAGAAACAGAAAACAATAAAATGGGACACTTCCATAATTACCTTAAATGTAAATGGTCTAAACACACCACTTAAAAGACAGATTTGGCAGAGTAGATGAAACAACTTTATCTTAAAGATAGGTTATACCCAAAAAATTTACTCCCAAAACAATATATGTAGGAAGTGAAAAAACAGAAAACCTTATACCATATAAACATTAATATATTAAATTTTTAAAAGACAGATATGGCTACATTAATATCCAATAAAGTGGGGTAGTGCCTGTGGCTCAAGGAGTAGGGCACCAGCCCCATATACTGAAGGGGGTGGGTTCAAACCCAGCCCTGGCCAAAAACTGCAAATAAATAAATAAAATAATCCAATAAAGTGGACTTTACAGCAGTGATAAAAGGATTAAGTCAACAAGCAGACATGATTCTAAATGTGTAAACAGCAAACAGCAGCACCTCAAAATACATGAAGCAAAATCTGATAGAGCTAAAAGGAGAAATGGACAAATTCACCATGATAGCTGGAGACTTTACCACCACACTCTCAGCAATTGACAGAACTCGAGGACAGAAAAATCAGCAAGGAGGTTAAAGTGAAAAACACAATCAACCAGTAAGATCTGAATGATGTCTCCGTAATGAACACCCTACCCAACAGCTACAGACTACAGACTTGTTTTTACAAGTACCCATGGATAAAACAGGCCATATCCTGAGCTATAAAACAAACCTCAACAAATTTAAAAGAACTAAAATCACATAGATTATGTTCTTTGACCATAATAGAATCAAACAAGAAAATAGTAATAGACACAGCACAGGGCAACCTCCACATACTTGGAAATTAAAAAAGCACACTAATACATAACCTAGGGTCAAAGAGGACATCGCAAAGAAAATTAAAACAAAAAAGAACTCAATGAAAACAAAAAAAAGTACAACACACCAAAACATGTGAGATGCAGCTAAAGCAATGGTAGAAAAGTAATATGTAGAAGTAAATAGTTACATTAGAAAAGAAAGGTCTTAAAACACTATTCCAAGTTCCTAGCTCAAAAAACGAGGGAAAGAACCTAATAAACACAAAGCAAGCAGAAGAAATAACGAATAAAATTGAAAATAGAAAAACAGAAAAAAAAATCATCGGGACAAAAAACTTTAAAGAAAAAAATCAATAAAACACCAAGATAAAAAAGATAGACATTACCATTACCGGAAATGAAGCAGGATAATAAGGGAGTATTATGAACTCTTTTCATATTCATAAATTCAACCATCTACCAAAATTCAACCAGGATGAAATAAACAATTGAACAGTCCTACAAACACTAAAAAATATTTGTAATCTAAAAACACCCCAAAACGGAATCTCAAATCTCCCAGCTTGGATCTCTTCTAGAAAACAGAAAAGAGAACCCTTCTTAACTTACTGTTAAGACTCAGATATAAAAACCAGGCAGTCCTAAAAGAAAATGACAGATACCTTTCAAGAACTTTGAGGGAAATACTCTCAACAAAATATTAACAAATTCAATGCAGTAGTGTTTGAAAAGAATTATACATCCTGCCCAAGTAGGATTTACCCCAGGTAGTTTTTAACATTGCATCAACAAGCTAACCTAAGTAAAATCGTGATCGTATCAAGTGATGCATAATCAACATTTTATAAAATCTGACACTCATTCCGTTTATGGTAAAAACTCAACATGTTTTTCACATACTGAATAAAGGTAAAAGTTCCTAGTGATTTTAAGAAGTATCTATAAAATATGTATGGTTAACATTATCTGTAATGAATAGTTAAAGTCAGAAAGCTAACCAACCCTAAGCTAGGAACAAGGATGTCTGCTCTCATCACTTTTCATCAACATTAATTACTAGACATTCTAGCAGGTGCAAGAGGGCAAGAAAAAAATATATAAATAGATTGGAAAGAAAGAAATAAAACTGTTCCTATCTGCAGATTACACAAGTACATACTTTCCCAAGAAATCTACAATCACTGAGTTTAGCAAGGCTACAGGATACAAGATCTACCCACAAAAAACTATTGTATTTCTATACACTACAAGTAACCATGTGGAACTCAAAGTAAAAATACAGTACCATCAATATTCCCTGAGTACCAACTATGCCAGGGCCCTACCAGAACCTGCCAATAGCCCAATGGCTTTCAACAGGTGAATGGTTAAGCAAATTGTGGTGAATCTACACTATGGAAGGAATACTACTCAGCAACCAAAAACTATTGATAGACACATCTCAGATGGTTCTCAAGGGAATTATGCTATGTGAAAAAAGCCACTTTCAAAAGGTTACACGTGGTATGATTCTATTTATATAGCACACTGGAAATGACCAAAGTACAAGTGCAAAGATCAGACTAGCAGTTACAAAAAAGGAAGGGAGGTGACTGTGGCTACTAAGAGGTATCGTGAGAAATGCTTGTGATGGAGCTGCTCTGTATGCTGGGATGATGGCCACATGAATCTAGACATTTAATAAAACTGCACAGAAGTAAACACACACAGCACACTGTGCAGATAAAATCTGAATAAGGTAGATGGATTCTATCAAAGTCATTTTTTGGCTCTGACAGTGTACTATCATTACACAAGATGTTACCCTTGTGGGAAACGTAGCAAAGGGTGTCTGGGATCTTTTTGTATCATTTCTTACAAATGCATGTAGATTTATAATTATCTGAAAACAAAATGTTTTCTAAAAAGATATAAAACTGCAAACAAGACAACTAGTAATTGCTAAATAATAGACAATATCCTCTAGGAACGAAAGACATCATTACTAAATAATTACTAAATACTGTTTGGAACTAGTGAAGAAAAACAGCTTTCTCTTTTGTCACTTGCTATTCCCATTCAGGAGCTACAAACTGTCCTTTTTTTCTCCAAATAAGAGACAATAAGGCTTGAGGACCAGGAGCTGGGCCCTCAGCAGAGCCTTCTACTGGAAGGCTCCAGGCAGCTGAGTACTGAGGAACCAAGCTCCTCCACTATTGGCTTCTCCAACCCCAGAAAGACACGGACTTTAAAGAGGTAAAACAAAACTCCCTATCTGCCTGGAAAATGTAGCTGCTTACAAAGTTCATTCAATGTTTAAGATGTTTCACTCTCTTACGTCAACAGAATCTAGCCAAGTAGTTAAGTTCCATGGAAATGGCTGCCCTGAGTGGAAAGAATAAGGTCTTGCTTGCTGAAGCATCACTACACATTCCAGCTCCTCCATCTGCAAGGCAAGCCTGTCCAGGAAAAACGAACACAAGCCACAGACCTAATTTTACATTTTTCTAGTACCCACACTTACAGCAAAAAGAAACAGGTAAAATTCATACCATATATATAGTTTATTTAGTAGCCAACAAACATATGAAAGATGCTCATTACCAGATAAATACAAATCAAACCTGCAATGAGATATCATCTCACCTCCATTTGGGTGGCTACTTCAAAAAAGAGAAAAAAAAAAAAAAAACCTACCAAAGAAAACAGAAAGTACCAAGTGTCAGTGACACTCAACATGGAGTAACTGGAACCCTCGTGCACTTGTTAGTGGAAATGTGAAATTGTATAACCAGTATGAAAAACAGCAACAGTGGTTCTTCAAAAAATTAAAAATAAAATTACCGTGTGATTCAGCAACCCCACTTGTGAACATATACCCAAAATAATTCAAGGCTAAAACTCTTAACAGATATTTGGATATCTATGTTCATACTACTACTCACAACAGCCAACAGGGAGAAGCAATCCATTAATGGAGAAATGGATGCACAAAACGTGTATGTACATACATTGGAACACTGCTCAGTCTTTAAAAGGAAGAAAATTCTGATATGCTACAAGATAAAATGAACCTTGAGGACATTATGGAAAGTGAAATAAGCCAGTCACCAAGAGACAAACAGTGTATGATTCTACTTATAGAAGGTACCTGAAGTGGTCCAACTCAGAGATAGAGAGAAGAATGGTGCTTGTCAGGTGCTGGGGAAGGGCAAGCAGGGAGTGGTTTAATGGGTACAGTTTCAGCTTATAAGATGAAAAGGTTCTAGAGACTGGCTGTATAACAATGAGGATGCATTCAACACTACTAAACTGCAAACTGAGAAACCAATGATGAAGGTGGTTTTCTGCCTTTTCTTTACTGCGATTAAAAAACTCATATTTAACCCATATATGCAAAACATCACTTCAATATGCAATTCATATGAAAATGACTGAGACATCTTACATTCCTTTTTGTATATTAAATCCTCAAAATTTATCAAGAACTGACACTAAGAGCAAATCTCAATTTGGTCTAGTCTCACATTAAGTGCTGGACACACAGGTGGCTTCCGTATTGGCCAGCAGTGTTGAGCTTAGACCTTACTAGCCACCCCTATGTGACAGGCTTTACAGCTGGATCTTGGGGATTAATATTAAGAGGGGCAGAGGGCAGAGTCTCTACTTGCTACCTGCCTTATTTGTCCTCAGAATCGGCTCCTTTAAAAGCCTACTAGGCAGAGCTGGACTGACTTTCTACATTTCCTGGGCTCCTCCCCTTTGTCAGGCACCCCCTCTAAAAAGGGGGTTGGACAATTACAAGAGAAGGACCTACAAGACTCCAAGGGGCAGAGACAAGAAAGCAAGTAACTGAATTCAGATGTGTCATGGAACAAATAAAAAGATTAAGGCATTTATAACATGACACGAGAGAGATATTAACAAGCGTGCAACTATATCCTGGACATTCTCAATACTTATTTCCAACTGCACTGATTATACTTCAGAATAAGACTTTGTGCTGGATTTAATAAACAATTTGCATTAAAAACACTCACCCAAAAAGGCACTTGGTAAACTAACACAGGTGGGTGATTCTGATTAAAAGAATCAGTTATTCACAGATGAAGAGATCACTTGTCAAGTTAATCTTACCCAGAGTGTAAGGAGAGCAAATTGAGGAAAAGTATAAAACTCTATCTCCTCAGAGATAAATATAATGTTCTTTAAACATGTCTTCAGAGAAATCAGAGACATGAAGGAAAACATGAAGACATTTCTAGTACAAAAACCTAATTGCTGTGCATCCCACATAAAACCTTACTTTCTCATTAAAACAAAGATGCAAGAATAAAACTTTAAGACCCACTGTTCTCTACCTCAAGTTGCTGAGCAGAAAACTATTTTGTGGTTGAAGCAGCCGCTAGCTAAGGAGAACGTCTTTATAATCCTCACATTTGTGTTCTACTGGTTCAAACCAATCATAAAGACTTCTTTGTGAAAAATGTATTTTGCAATACATTATCAAAAGCTTCATTGAAGATCTTAATGGATATGGTTGAGTAAGGAATACTAAAAATGGCTATCAAAATAAGAGAACCACTTATCAATTCAGCATATTTTACGGGCCTTCAGGCCCTGAGCTAAGATTCTGAGAATGGCCAGAAAAAAACGTATAGTCTACAAAAGTTGTAATTTTTATGCTTCAATGTAATAAACTTACATCTTGCTAAGCTCTTTCCTCCCTCCGCTAATTCTCCCCTCCACTGAATCCAAGTCATCTTCTACCAAAACAAATCTCCCAAGAACTTATTAACACTGAAAACTTACCTTGGTACACTAACTTCAAAGTCCTTACAATTTCTCATTTAATCCCATGCATTAAACTCTAAGTTATCATACCAATCTTATGAAATGTAGTTAATACTATAAAATTACACATCGGCATCCATTACTATACTGCATAGGTATAACCATTAACTTCACTTAATAGTTTAATTGTGATCTTCAAAGCTCTACATCTGTTATCTCAAGTAACTGTGCATATTGTATAATTAGCTTGTTAACTAGTATTTGTCACCAAGCAAAACACTCATGCCTATATTTACATTGACAAATATACTAACTCACTAACTATTCCTAGTTACTAAAGAAAGAGAAACTATTTTCATGCATTAAAACACCACTTGATGCATATAGGTCTGTAGCGAAAAACTAATAACTTTTAGAGGGTCCTTAAAATACAAAGATTTTTAAGCATGCAAACCATAAACCACCATATTTAGCGTAAGCAAGAATGCTGTAGGTTCGTAGCTATGCAGGAACATTTTCATGGTTAGAAGAATAGTTACAGGCACCAACAACTTTTATAGCTGAAATGAGTTGAAAAAGCAATAGTAACAGCAATAAGGGAAGAAGGAAAGTTATCTCCCAAAATTTGGCAAGAAATGAGTAGCAACACATGTAGCTGTTGGTATTTTTGCCACTTTTGCCTATCATTTCTCCAGTGTGCCCAACCTCTGACAAGTGACCATCTCTCTGAGGTTCTTTCCAATTCTGTAATATGGAATTGGAGCAATTCTGCTCATTTTATTTTACTGAGGATTACGAAGACAGAGCTGTATAGTACTTACAAATGCAAGGTCTGCCAGTGTGCTCCAGAATTCAAGTATCTGGTCTGATGACTTTTAGCCTTTTGGCAAGACAAGTGTGACCTAAATTTTAATAGTTTATACTGTGTTTCCTAATCAACAACACTACCAACTTACTTATCTCATTTATTTAAGGCAGGCTAGTCTGGACAAATGGTTATAAGTGATTGTGGTGAATACTGATCCAGACAAGAACCTTTTCCATTAGTAGGGAACAGCCAGTTAAAGCAACACAGACCTACATTAACAGAATTGTGAAAAAAGTCACATGTGGGAGGCTCAAGTGTTAAATCAAACCTGTAGATGTTTGTTTGGCTTGTACAATGTTTTCAAAAATATAAATTAGTTGCCAATGTTGAAACAGGGTTTTTGGCATCAAAATCTGCATTCCTAGATTATCTTGCAGTATAGGAAAACCTGCCACCCTGAGACAACAGGCCCTCACAGTCACGATTAGGGGCCGCCATACAGGAGAAGGGGTAAATGCTCTTCAGCTTGCTACAACTCCCGCCAACTACTTAACATCTGTCACTCTTGGTTCAGACCCCAAAACTGCTTTTAATCCTTGACATAAAAATCTACAATCTAATCTCCTAAATACTATGTCCAAATCTTCTGAGCAATAAACCCAAAGAGAAATTTAAGCAGAAACCAAACTATTTTCATGGTTCTATGTTGGTACTGCTTATACGAACTAGCTCATTTTTTGAAATGATTAACTTGTCTCATCTCTTTCTTCATTATTTTCGTCACATTACTAAGGTATCTTCTGTAACTGACCAGATTCCTTTTAAGCAAAATGGCATTAATATGCAAAGCCTAGTGGTTAAAACAACACACTGTGGGTATTATACTGTAGTTAGTGAAGGCAGCTGAGATTCAAGCTCTACCTGTCTAAAAGCTAATGTCTGGATCTCTATTCATGCAGCCACAAAGACTTAATAACACTTTACAAAGTGATAATTTGACACTATATTTGACACATTCTCCATTTCCAACAAATAATAGGATAAATCAGTTACGAGATTCTGAAAGGGGCCTTTCAGTACTATACACAGTTTTTAAACAGATATTCAAACAACCACATGCCAACTGCCTCTTACCCGGGTATTGCTTACCCATTGCACTGAGATAATGGTTGAAGGCCTGGCAAGGAGGACTTGGGGTTTGTGTTGATTTGTCACAACTCATGGGTGCTGGGCTCCTGTCTGTGTCAAAAGAGAAATACCCACTGGAGGATCGAGACAGCAGGGAGGATCTTCTTACAAAGATGAAAAGCGGGGATCTGGTAGCAAAAGGGCCAGGGCTGGCAGGTGGGGCCAGTGGGCCCTGAGGGCTGCCTTGGGGGCAGCGGTCCCCTTCGCCTTCCGAACTGCCTTCAGGATTACCTTGGGGCTCTGTGTGTAGAGAGGTAGGGGTCCCAGGCCTTAGCTGGGGAAGTCTCTCTGCAGGTTGCAATTGTCCACCTTCTCTGTCACACTCAGAACCTACATCTGAAGGTTGCTTTGCCATTTGGTCTTTTTTTCTGCAAGTAAAATCAAAAGAAAAACTGTTATCTTAGGCAAAACAATTACAAAGAATAAATAAAATTAGCTACCTTTCACCCTGTCCTCTATTAAAAATTCTTAGAGGAGTTAATCTCAAATGCTTTAAAATTAAGTTGCTACCTTGTATACTTCTCTGACAGGCTCCCAAATAAGAGTGAAAATGCAGCTAAAACAACAATGCTATGATTATATCTGTTTTGGTCAGGAGTGGGTCTAAACTTCATACCGTCAAACAAAACACAACAATGTCAACTGCTTGTGGAACTGGTGCTTTTACACACACACACACACACACACACACACGTGCGTGCGCGCGAGCTGTAAGAGAAGCAGCTTGCTTGAAGTCTTTTCACATGTGTTCTTTGCTCAGAACCGACTAGAATAAGTCAAAAACTCCCAGCGGGCTCTGTTTTCCCGGGATCAGATACCGCGCTGGAGCACAGGAGCGGGGGCAGATGAAGCGATTGCAGGCGGCTGGCCGCGTTCCCCGCTCCGGCCCCATTGTTTGCCGAAAATGCTGAGGGCAGCAAGTCTGGAGAAGGTTTGGCAGCGGCCGTCAGTCGTAGTAAGTGCGTCACAATAGAGTTTGTAACTCAGAGCTCCGCTCAGCCTGGCTCAGGCGCTCTGCGCCCGTGCTCCCTCCCGCTCCGGGCCCGCGTGGAGCACCGAACCGGATGGAACTTCTCCAAGGTGCAAGCGTACTGTAGGTGAACACCTCCAAATGAAGGACCCCCGAGGCCATGCCCGGGCTCCTACTATAAGTTCACAACTAGTTATGCACTCTAGGCGACACCGGCGCTCGCCAACTTCACCCCTAAGACCCTCCCTTCAGAAGGCAAGCTCGCCGAAACTCACATCCGCTCCTTCCCCGCTGAGCGTGAAGTCCAGGCCCGGGTCCTGCGGCGTCCGGAACGCGACCGTCGCCGACCCGGCGGCCCCTGAACGTCTCCGCAAAGGTAACTCGGGAAACAAAGCCCAGGACTCGGGTTCAGAGTCCCCGGGTCAGCGCAGAGCACGCGCCTTCCCGCCCGACAGCCGTGCTCCGCCGGGCAGCCGAGGACTCCGCGCGCCGCGCTTCTGGCCCGCGCTAACCCGGCCGTCGCCGCCGCCGCCGCCGCAGCCGCCGGGAACATCCTCCGCCTCCTCCCGCTCCTCCCCTAGCGCTCAACGCCCGCCGGCTGCACTGCAGACCTCCCCGCGCCGAGGGCGCCGGGTGCCCGCGCTCCCAATTGGCTCGAGCGCGGTCTCTCCAAGTCCCAGCCAATCCGCAGCGGTGGTGGGGGCGGCGCCTACGGGTCAGGTTGTCAAAAGCAAGGCGATTGTTGACAAACTCGCCTAGAGCGCTTCTCTGGCTACCCAGGCGGCGGCGGCAACCACCGCAGAGGCTTTGGGGGCCGGGCTACCAGGCTATTTCGCCCCGTCCCTGTGCTCCATCGGGACCCCGCGCAAGCCTCAGCAGCTCCCGCTGGGCCGGGCAGCCAGTCACCTGGAGACAAAGCAGGATCTGCACTTTCCCCGGACCGGCAGGCTGGTCTTCTGTCTGGCCAACAGGAATGCGACCCCAACGGCCGTCCCGGGCCCAGCTGCAGCATTTATCCTTCTCCAACAACTTCCTCCCTCTTTCTCCCCGTGCGCTGCCAACGCGCACCAAATCTATGCAGCCAATCCCGGGCACGGACTCGCACATCGCTACCACAGCAGACTCCGAACAATTCCACACCCCTAGCCTCGGTATCTGTCCGTCACCAGCGCCAACCCTGGGGTAACAGGTCCCAGGGGGCACAGCGCCGCCAGCCAATACTGCAAATGGGGCCCAGTGCTCTCGAGCACGTTCAAGCCATTAAGACAGCCCGGCTTCACCGACCGAGCTGCTGGCCACAGCTCGTTCCCTGCATGATCCCGGCGGTCAGGAGAGGACCTAGGTCTCTCGCTGTCTGTGGACTGTGTAGCTGGCAATGTCTGCAGAAAGCCCGCAGACCAAGCAGAGCTCCCAGTCACGTCCGAGAGCGCGAATGCACCAGCGGCTCCGAAACCTCGGCCTAAATGAGTAAAATGAAAAGCCCAGTCTCGTGAGTTAAACCACCACTGCAGTTCCTCAAACCCTGCGCAACAAGCCCGTGCACCCAAGGAGAGCCCAGACACGAAAACCACTCGCACCGCGCGGCCGCTGCTCCGGGTAGCTGGGGTAGGCGACGCGACTTCCAGGCTGGGCGGTGAGCCCTGTACCGTGGACTGCTGCCGGAGCCGAAAGTACGCGCTGCCTCTTCCAGCTCGACCCGCGACCACCACGCCCGCGCGCTGCATCCCGGCCCAAGCGTCATTTAGGCCAAGAGCCGTCACGACCCTTCCGCAAAGTTGACCTCCCCGGGAGGCAACCTGACCAACTCGGATCGCCACCTCCCGCCCAGCGGCAAGCGGGACCAATACGATGGTCTCCGCTCGCACGTGCGCGGGAAGCGGGCAGTAGGTGGAGCCTTTCGCGCTCCGGTGCCTATTTCCATCCGTCCCTGGCCCGCTCCCCGGTATTCGGAGGTATTTACCTTGCGTTTCTCAGTCCGAGAATCAGAGTCAGACATTGGGGGCACGAGGGCCAGGGGAAGGGCGCCGAGGCGGTGGAGGCGGGAGCGAGGCGAACCCAACAGCTCGAGACGGTGCTGATTGCTGTGTAGCAGGGCTCGTAAGGTGCTGCAAGAATGCGGCGGTGGCCCGGCGTTAGGACAAGCTTGGATCCCGGAGGCTGCGCGGAACGAAGTGAAACCTGCGCGGCACTAGAGCCTTGCTCAGGCTGGCGGCCCCGCACCAGTGCCCAATCACAACGGGCCCCGCCCATAACAGGTCCCGCCCCGGCGCGCGGGCCGGCAAGCCCCGCCCCCGCGGCGCCGCGGCCGCTGGAGCCTGCAGGCTCAGACAGGTAAAGGCGCTGGGGCTGGCTAGGCTTTCAGCCGCGCGCGCCTGCGGATCCTGGCGTGTTTACCCTGCAAGTGACTCCGCCTGCGGACGGCTGTGTGCCTGCCCATCCCCCACCCCGAAGTGTACCCTCGTCTCTCCCAGCCCGGTGGCGACCGCTGCCTGTGCGAACAGAGAGGGCGCTCGGGACACATTCTAAGGCCGACCGGCCGCGGTGGCGGTGGAGAGCCTCTGGAGGCGCCCCGGCGTCCTTACTGCGCTTGGAGGGAGACTCTCACCAGTCCAGCCTAGGCAGGAGCGGGGACCGGGCTGGCCCACGAGAAGGCGCAGGTGTGAGGTCTTTGAGCTCTCCTCCCTCCGAGGGTTGGTGGCTCCGGACTCTTGGGCACCCTCTTCTGCCACCTCCTCCGGGGCTTTCCATTTTTTATCTCGCCCCAGTCGGCCTGAGACACAGAGCCGGTGACGGGAGGCGGGGGTGTCGAGAAAAGAGCAGTGAGCTATCCCGGGTGAGGGGCGGGATGCGGGTGGATGTAGAGCAGGTAAAATAGGGAAATAAAAAAAGAACTAAAAAAAAACTCCTTTCAGAAAAAAAAAAAACAAGGCTGTGCCTAGGCTCAGTTGGGACCCTCGAGATTTGCTGGGCTCGCTGAGGCTAGTGAAGGCGGAGCCGCTGAGTTCGGGCTGCCGGGTGGGGGTGGGGGGCGCGATACCTGCCCCCTCTGCACTGGCGACCTCATCTCTTACCACCAAGAGTACAATCCACGTCCCACTCCAGTCCACTTCGGAGCTGCACCCCTCTACCCGACCTCCCTACGTTGGCCAGCGGCCTCCACCTCTCCTGCACGCTGCCTCTGCACTTTCATGTCCCAGCCCCGGACTTGAGCACGACCGCAGCGGGGGTGTAGGAGATTGGGGCAGGGAAATGTAACATCCTGCAGGGGAGATCAAGCTAGATGGATTAGGGAAACTCAATTTAGACCGCACCCTGGCCGGCCGTTGAAGAGAAGGAAGGGGATTCGGCGTGGAGGAGCAAGTGAACAGACGTCCCGTGGTTGGGCCCCCGGGTCAGTCTTTATGTTCATAAGCAGATCTATAGCGTCAGCATGACACAGGCCCAGGTAAAAGTCTTCTCAGGGCATTCTCAGATGAGTCCTGAACAAGGGTAAAGAAGGCCGCGGGTTCCCGGGGCTGGACTACGCGCGTGGAGCCCCACCCAGGTATTTCGCTGCAAGAGGGAAAGGGCCTCGGCGGGAACGCAGCGAAGTAGATTCGGAGGCCGGAGGTCTGGCCTGACGGCGGCTCGGAGCTCCAGCTCCAGACCTTCGGTGGCGGCCGCGGGCGGACTGTACTCCTTGGCTGCCCTGAGTCGCGTCGCGGAAAAGGAGCGCGACCTGCTGCGCTCGCTGGCTGAGAGCCCCAAGAAGCCCACCGCGCGCGCGAGTGCTCCTCTGGGGCTGACAACGCAAATAGGGACCGGAAAAAGACCGCGTAGAAGAAAGCCCTGTTGTTTGTTCCTGTGCAGCCCCGCCGCCCCCGCGTCGCTCGCTCCCACGACCCTGTAAGCTTTTTAAAAAACAAAGGCGTCGGGGAAAAGCAATTGGCTAAACGCTCAGATTTGGGGTGCAAAAAGGAAGCCAGCTCTAAAGAGGTAGTTCTTGTGTCCCCCGCGACCCAGGCTGTGCTAAGGAGGTTCGACCAGGCAAGGGATGACCGCGAGCCCTTGCGACCTCCTGCGGCGGCCCCTGGTCGGAGCCCAGAACTGGGCGGGAGAGCAGAGAAGGCTTTAGATCACCGATCCTGGACGCCGCCCTCGCTAACGCGGGCAGCTTGGTGGCCCTTCCTACTTCTGCCAAGAAACGTGGAAAGGAAAGAGTAATAAATTTCCCTTTCCTTTTTCTTTTTCTAAAAAAAAAAAATCATGTTATGGGGATCTGGGAAGTGGCAAATGGGTCCCTTATCTCGGACCGCAGGTGTCGCCGCGTGGTCTCTCCTATTTCAGAAACCAACTTCCTCCAGGGTAATGGCCAGGTCTGCTTCCCCGTCCTTTTCTCAAGCAGCGGGATCACCTTCCACATCGATTAATTTATTAAAGTTTATATCAATGCACTTCTAAAGACAGATTACAGCTTTATATGGTAAAAATGTTTTCCCGCGTGTTGTCTTGCGGCCCGGAAACCGCCGGTCTGGGGTGGGGGTGGAGGAACAAGCTCTAGTTCTTTGCCTAGAGCAAAACTCCAGGCTCCCACTCCTATCTTCCCGTCGATGCATTTCCTGCGAGACTCAAGAAGGTCTCATTCACTGGAAAAGCATCACTTGCTGAAATCAATCTTCCCCCCCTCTCTCGGAGATAATGGAGCTTTCTTTTGTTTGAGAATGACTTTTTTTTTTTTTTCACCCAGCACCACAGGTTTTCGAAATCACCGGGAGGAGTAGGGGGATCTGAGCCACCGCTGACCGCAGGACACCGTTGGCGGGACCCGGCTGTGGGGCAATCTCCTCCGGTTGGATGGAAGTCCATCCTGATTGTCTAGGGGGTTCAGGTGCTAAGTTAAGAGAGATCGTGGCCAGGGCAAGTGAAGTTGCTGGGATAGGATAATTGTCAAGTTACCTCCTGGCTCCCTTTCCCAACAGTTTGCAGCGCGCCTCAGGAGACCTCCGCTCAGCGACCAAAATCCCCAAGGGCAGGAGCCCAGCGCGCGCCAGCCCAGCCTCAGTGGGGACATCACTGCGGCGAGCCTCAGGGCAGCCGTGCGCGGGCCCCTGCACTTCCCGCCACACCCTTTATAACTTGGCTTCCAGCTCCGGCCTCTGGGAGCGCGCCCGGTCCCGGGCCAGCGGCTGCAGCGGCGAAGGGTAGAAGGCCCAGGCGGCCCGCGCGTTGGGGATTCCTGCGATTGGTGCGTGGAGGTTGGTGTGTGGAATGTTAAAGGCAGAGATCACCCTCAGGGCATCATCTTTCACCAAGTCGCACAAATCCAGCAACTGCAAAACACGACACAAGGGGACAGGTCAGAAGTTCGCACTCTCACAACTATCCAGTGCCAGTGACTTTTCGCTCACCCCCAGGCACCTGCATTCCCAGCAGCCATGAAAAGGAGTTTTCCTTGGGATTCTAGGAGACCCCGGAGTATAGAAGCCCTTGGTCATGAATAACCCTCAGTAGCCTTTTTTTATCTCAGAAATTCCTAGCTTAGATACCTAGTCCAGGGGAAACTCAGACTCTTCCCGCAAGGGGATGGGAATTTAGCTGGGAACTCGAGACCAAGGTCTGAGAATTTAACGTTCCTCTCTTCTCCCCTTTCCTCTCTTCCCCTTTCCTCCTCCTTCCACACCCCACCGCTCCTTTCTTTTCTTTCGGTCGCGTCCCCTCCTTTCCATCTCTGGAGTGCCTGGGGTGCCACCCTCTGGTGCTCAGAGGCAACTGACTAGAAAGAGCCTCAGCACAGGTGAACCAGGGGAGACCTGCTCAAGTCTCCGCAGACCCTGGCAGGCCACAGGCCAAGGTTCTTGAAACTTGGCAAGGCCGGATGATCAAGACTACGCGGCTTTGGTCACCTTCCACCTGGCTGCTGCAGAAAACCGACCTGTTACGCAAACACCAAGGAACCCCCTCCCCCATGCCCTCGGTTGTTCTGGCCGCCATTGGAAGGCATGGATAAGACATTTGCAGCAGAGCGGCGCCTATGGCTCAGTTGGTAGGGCGCCGGCCCCATATATCGAGGGTGGCGGGTTCAAACCCGGCCCCGGCTGAACTGCAACCAAAAAATAGCCGGGCGTTGTGGCGGGCACCTGTAGTCCCAGCTGCTCGGGAGGCTGAGGCAAGAGAATCGCTTAAGCCCAGGAGTTGGAGGTTGCTGTGAGCTGTATGATGCCATGGCACTCTACCAAGGGCCAAGAGGTGAAACTCTGTCTCTACAAAAAAAAAAAAATGCAGGCTAGTGTTCTGAAGAAGCTGCACGGGGTGTACTTTTATTTCATTTTCCATGGTAGTGTATTTTTTTTTAATTCTGAGGGGGAAAAAAGTCCAGAGAAACAATAATAGACTGTTTTTCTAAAACTAAACAAGGGCAGAGGGACTGCTTCCTTTCCTTCCTTCTAACTGGCTACACACTGTATTCCTCTATTTTTTCAGTTCTCAGCCCTTCATAAATTTCTTTTGCTCCCCAAATCATTGCAAACCACCAGATTATCATGGTGTTTTGTTTGTTTGTTTTTGCAGTTTTTGGCCGGGGCTGGGTTTGAACGGCCACCTCCATCCAGCATATGGGGCCTGCGCTTTACTCCTTTGAGCCACAGGCGCTGCCCATCATGGTTTATTTATTTATTTATTTTTGTAGAGACAGAGTTTCACTTTATTGCCCTCGGAAGAGTGCCGTGGCGTCACACAGCTCACAGCAACCTCCAACTCCTGGGCTTAGGCAATTCTCCTGCCTCAGCCTCCCGAGCAGCTGGGACTACAGGCGCCCGCCACAACGCCCGGCTATTTTTTGGTTGCAGTTTGGCCGGGGTTGGGTTTGAACCCGCCACCCTCGGTATATGGAGCCGGCGCCCTACTCACTGAGCCACAGGCGCAAATACATCACTTATACCAACCCTCCCTTTTCCCTCATGTGATGGTCGTCACAAAGGTGCACTGATAAGACCAGTTTCCTTTGCAGATGTCCAAAATGCCATTTTAGGTGTTCAGAGTCAATGGGAGGAGGTCCCCAAAGTGGGATGGGGGAGTGGGGAGTAGAGATAGAGTTGGAGAAAATCATGAACTGTGATAGCCTAACAATATATCTTGTGCTCTATTACATTAGTAATCTCTAATGAAACACTTCATTCTTCACACACTGTGGTTAAGCATCATCAAATCAGTACTGAAAATACTTTGATCATAGTTGCAAGATACACTAAAATGAACTTTCACTGACCAAGATTTCAACATTTGTAACTAATACTCAACACATCCCTGATTAATCTGTCAACTCTTAATGTCCTTAACCACACAGTTCAAAACCATGAGTTGTGTATACAGCTCCGAATCTTTCCACATATTACCATATAATTATTCAAGATAATTTTTCCTTTGGTTTTGCATTATGAAACTGAACCAACCATATATTCACCAGTAGGGGAAATTCAATGCTTTGAATGAGTGTTGTGTAAAAGAGAGTATGGGTTTCAGTTGCCTCATGCCAAATACAGAATTAGGGCAGGAGGTAGAAATTACAGGAGGCAGATTTCTATTCAACATAATGAAAACTTCTAAAAAATAAAAATAAGGAACCCAACAGCTGATGAAAAGGAGAGTTTCTTTGCTCATAAATATTCAGAGTGTCTCCTCCAATGACACTCTAATAAATCAGCAGTTCTCCACCTGTGGGTCACAACCCACAGGACCTGTATTAAAGGATGCGGCATTAGGAAGTTTGAGAACCACTGCTCCAAGTCTAAACTTCGAGGGTTGTCCAAAATATGCCTTCTAGCTTTCTCTATACTTCATGGACTGCAGCAGGAACCCCCCAAACAATTAATGTCTAGGTGAGATCAAGTATCATTCCTATTACAATGATTACTTGATTCTGATTCCAGATATTCACCCAGCTTTGTTTCTGCCTATCAGAATAAAGGATGACAATAATTGCAAATTTTCGCTCATAAAGTATGTACTGGAGCCCTGTATAATGCTGGGCTAAAGAGGTGTAGTGGTGCACACTGCCGGCAGAAGTCTCCTACATCATAAAGCTGGTGAGGGGTTTTAATGCCAATTTTAAAATGTGATCTCCTGAATATAAAATAAACTTGAGATGCTAATGTACCATTGATTATTATACATGTACAGTTACAGTATAGTATTTTTATCACCACCATGTATTTTTATTTAGGGCTAAGCAAAATATTATTAAAGTTTAGTTTTATTACAAAACATGTGAGTTCATACTATAATCATAAAAATCGCACATATTGTAGGGGTGCCCCTGCCTTGCCAGTTTGTGACCCACTCATGCTAAACAGAATACCCAAAATGTATGCACATCTTTACAAAGAAAATTCACCAACTTTTGAAAAATACAAATGAAAAGGTGCCCTTTAAAATTAAAAGAATGTGAACAAGTTATGGGTTCTTGCAAAAAATAAATAAATAAATAAATAAATAAAGGGCAGATCTAAACATGAACACTATTGCTCTGTGAACAGTAAGTACATAAGATCCACTGGAAATAGCCAGCAAATGGGGTTTGAGAATATCTACTTTAATAAAAGCAGCAGTCCATTGAGTCCTCAAGAGACATCGTGTGAATGTGGATGGGAGATTTATAACATCACTGGGCTTCTCATCTTGACCTACTTGCGGTACTCAATTTCTTTCTGTTCTCTGTTTAACTCTCCCTGCATTTTCCTTATTCCTGTTAGAAAAGTAGAATGGCCTAGGATGGGCAATGATTTAAGACTGGCAGGTTTCTAAACAAACCCCATTTTTCCAACACAGTATGGTATCAGTCAATCTTAAGAATAAATTCTCAAGGTGTGAACTATCCAGTACCTTTGCGGAGATACGATAGCCACTCCTAGGACGCTGTGGGAGATTTTCCTGCCTCTCCCCTTATGCCCCACCTTTGTTTACAGCAGCAGATGACATCATGCTGTTTTCTGTGTAAAGTCCGTTACCCTGATTTGACCTGTCTCTCAATTACCCCTTTTCTTGCTTGGGCACTGTGGCAGAGTCTGTTTCTACATCCCACAAATCTGGGCTGGCTTGTGACTTGCTTTGCCAATAAAATAGAGAAAATGTCACTTTGTAAATTCTAGAACTTAGGCCTGAAGAAGCTTTGCAACCCACATTTTTACTCTCTCATCACCCTAAAGCTACTCCGTGTACAGAAGCCTAGCCTAGCCTGCTGAAGGATGAAAGGCCATGTGGAAAAGGACTAGGGCCTTGGCCAACAGCCAGCATACACCGAGAGGCCTTCTTGGACCTTCTGGTCTTGTTGAACGCACTTGGTTGCAGCCACCGGGGTGTTCAAGGTAAGACCAGCCAAAGAACCATCCAGGTTGCCTACCCACAGAATTTGGTATCAATCACTGTTTCTGGTTACAGCATAGGAATGGAAACTTTGAGCCTTACCAAACAAACAAACAAAACCAATAATAGCTATACGGTATCAATTAGACCTTCCTTTCAAAAGGAATCTTTATGCATCCAACTTTCATAATCTGCAAGACAGTTAGATATTGGTGGGTTATTAACATAATTTTCTGTCCATTTTTTTTAGCTAACTTTGGATTTTAGATTAGTTAATGAACTAGAAACTTTAAAAGAAGAAAAAACTTAACACAATTAAGCAACACATTTTTTTTTTTTTTTTTACTCTAAAAGATGTGATGGGCTGGGAAAATGAAGCTTCTATATTACTTGTGGCTGTAATATATCACCATTACTTCTGCTGTGACACATAACTGGCATTTTGGTAGATGCCTCTGGCCACCTTTGCCCACCTTTATTCTCCCCCATGTTATTTCATGCTTGTGTTGTTCAGAAGCAGAAAACAGAAAAAACTCAATCCCTGATTAATAATCTTTAGATTGTTGCTCCAGCCTTTGCCAAGGATCTAAAGGATCTATCTCTGCCATGCAGTGTCTGTGACTTCCACGGTCCATCCCAGATGGCCAGGTACGTAAAGGCAACAAGGTACAGAAAGGAGCCACTTGGCTGCTCTTGACTTGGCAGCCTGGTGCATCTCTAGCATCTTTATAAGGATGTCATGAAGCAACAGGTGGCACTTTACACATGAAATCAAGGTCTTTTGTACTCTTCTCCACACTGCTTCAGATTGGCATTGGCTCAGATTCCAGAGGTCTTTATGATCACTGTCTCTTTCAGTACTTTTAACAACTTTGTCCAGTATCACCCCATTTTACAAATGAGGAAGCTAAGGCCTACATAATTGAGCTCCTTGCTCCAAGCCGCATACCTCATAACTGGCACAACTAGGGCTTTAAAGCTAGCCTTCTGCTTCCACAGTCCTGCCTTTTCTCTAGCGCTCACTCTTTCCAGTCACTGGAGGGAATGCCTCCATCACAGCAGCAGATGTGTGACCCTTGATGCTCTCCCTAAGTTGGAATTGAGAGTCTGTGTGTGCCCAGGCTGGAGAACTTGGGTCTGCCTAGCCCCACTGGCTGGGGATCCCTAAAAGGACCACAGACTAAGGGGCCCGAGGGATCTCTATGATGTTGCCACTAGAGAAAGGTGCCAAGGACATGGGCTTCAGATCCAGCTGCCCTGATGCAAAGGGCAGGCTTGGAGGCTCTTCCTGCAGAAAAACAAAGCTTCTGATTCGGCACCCGTAGCTCAGTGAGTAGGGCGCCAGGCACATACACCGAGGCTGGCTGGTTCGAGCCCAGCCCCAGCCTGCTAAACAATGACAACTCCGAACAAAAAATATCTGGGTGTTGTGGCAGGCGCTTATAGTTCCATCTACTCAGGAGGCTGCGGCAAGAGAATCGCTTGAGCCCAAAGAGTTTGAGATTGTTGTGAGCTGTGATGCCCTGGCACTCTACCCAGGGTGACATAGTGAGACACTGTCTCCAAACAAAACAAAACAAAATAAAACAAAAAAAAGAACAAGGCTTCAACTCTCCAGAAAATATGCCCATCCTAACAAGATTCTGATATGAGGGTATTCAAAACATAATGAATTCTCTTCCTGTGGAGGGAGGGCCACTTGCTCAGTAGATTCTCCATAAGGAAGTTGGGAAAACTTTTCTGCAGTGGTTGACAGGCCCTCCCTGCTCCCCTGGACCTCCACCTCATGTCATCAAACACAATTCAAATCCTTCCAAAGAGCAACATGCAGACTGCCAAATTATAACCAGTGAAAACCTTGATGTGACTTACCTCCTCCTTACTCTCCTCTCCTGAAGAACTGCTTTTCCTTTAGACAAACATTCCCTAACGGGCCAGCATGGTAGGTCTGTGATGGCTAATTTGCCAACTCAGCCCCTACTGCCTGACTAGTGGTCCAGGTAAAGAAAAACAAACCTGAAACATTCACTTGAGGCACAATCTCACACCTCATGATGTGACTCTATCTCCATTTACCTGACAATAGGGGACATTCCTGTTTTTACTGACCTCTGACCAGCTCCTCAGGGTAGGGTCAGGCCTTAGCCTGCTGGGGTCTCTTGGTCCCAAGAACACACACATTCTCATGATTTTCTCCACAACCAGGTTTCATTAGCATGAAAGTAAATTCTGTAGTTCTAATAAATAATTGGGACTCTAGTTTAATAATTTCTTTAAGTCAGTTTAAATGATATTTTATGTTCATTAGTTCTTCAGCTAATAAAAAATATTTAGCATAATCTGAAATGTTAGAACAGGGAAATTGCCTTCCTTAACAAAGAACGAAATTACCTTTGTTTGGCCTAACTAGAGAGTTTAATGTAAGAAGAACAAATTTATCTTCCAAATGTTCTTCCTATTGAAGTTTTTTTTTTTGAGACAGAGTTTCGCCATATTGCCCTCAGTAGAGTGCCATGGTGTCCCAGCTCACAGTAACCTCAAACTCTTGGGCTAAAGCAATTCTCTTGCCTCAGCCTCCCAAATAGCTGGGACTACAGGTTCCTGCCACAATGCCCAGCTATTTTTTGTTGCAGTTGTCACTAATGTTTAGCTGGACCGGGCCTGATTCGAACCCACCAACTTCGGTGTATGTGGCTGGCACCATAACCACTGTGCTACAGACGCTGAGCCTATTGAAATTTTTTCAAAGAGTACACAATTTGGCTATTTTGTAGGTGTTACTGAAAATGCACACGTCAGTAAAGGGTATGGCTTTGAACTCTGGCATTGCCACTTCTAAGCCTTTCTTCCTTATCTCTAACATGGAAGGATTGAGTTTGGCACAGGCTGAGTATAAATATTAATATTGTTAATATAGTGTATTCTCTAGTTAGTAATAAAGATGATATCTTTATAACTCTGGCATTTCTGTGACAAAGTCTGCTTAATCATCACTACCTAAAACAAGAACGCTGAGACAGAGGCATCAACTTTAACCACTTAATAAGAACGTCTGACATTTATTCATACTGCTACTGATTCATAAGAGGAAAAGTTTAAAAAGAAGACAAGCGCATATAGCTTTCCCTTTACAATACAGGAAACCATATAAAAGTTTTGGCAATGGAATTAAAGTAACCACAATGCCTCTCTTGGTAGCATTTTCTATAAAGACATCTACGTGAAACTAGAAAGAATATTTGATTAGGTAGTTATAATAAAGCTTCACTATTAGCTTCACATCTTTCCATGTGAAAAAACATGGCCTTTAAATCAACTGATAGTTTAGCTACAAATGCAAATGTGAACATACCCCAAAAGGAACAATTTTCAGTCAAAAATTTTCTTTAAGAGGCAGAAGCCCCCCAAACTGCCAGAACAAAATACATAAGAAGCAATCAAGGTTATGGACAAATTCTGTATCATCAGGTCCTGAAGTTTTTAACTTTGTGGACACAAATGATTTCAGAAGCCATTTGGGAGGAATACTACTTCTAGCTAAAACAGAAGTATTCAAGAGAACTATGCTCCCACTGGTAATAAACAGAGGAAGTTGGACAAAATAAAAATCGTATGTGTCATGGGGGCTACGGAAAAAGCACTGTGCATAAGTAAGCATTAGTGAAGTGGTATCAGACAGCAATAAGCTCTCAATTGGTAAACAAAAAGGCACGGAGGCTTCTGCACATGAGGGTAGATGCCTGTTTGAGGTGCAGGTGGAGGGAAGAGTGGGCCTGCCAGAGACAGAATTTGAAGGGATAAGGAAAATGGCCAAAGGGACTGGAATTAGGAATAACCCTGAGCACAAAAAAACAAACATTTGGCCTAAAGATTCTCAACCCCTAAGCCAGAATTTTACTATGAAATCAGCAATTCATGGGGACCAGAAAGCAAAGCAAGCTTGTATGATCCCGTGTGTCCTTCAGGTACCCAGGTTTGGGGATGGCTGGAGTTGAACCCAAAGGTAATCAAGATATCTGAGACCACAGTCCAGCATCCCTGCAAGTCAACTGCTGGTAGGATCAAAAAGGCAGTGGGGGGTGTGGGAGGGAGTAGACTAAGCATAGTGAACTCAGTTAAATTAGAGCAGCCACTGCTTCCCTTGACTGTAGGAGGAATCTTAGTAATCAGCCCCTCATCCTAACCACCAGACCAAAAACAAAAAAGAAGGAAATAAAGTCTGTTACAGATATTGTCTACAGTGCAAAAAAAAGTTATAAGATCTACAGAAAATGCAGGAAAATGTGACCTCAAATCTAGAGAAAGCACAACCATTAAAAACAGGCTTAGAAATTGGAATTAGCAACAATTTTAAAACAACTATTATAAGTATGTCCAAGAATTTGTAAAGAAAAAATGGATATAATGGATTAACATGGGCTATTTCATGAGATGAATGTAACTTCTACAGGAGAATGAAAGGAAAATTCTAGAACAGAGACATGGAATATGTGAGATAAAAATTCACTAATGGGTTTAACAGCAGAAGGAGCAGTGAAGAACAAAGATCAATAGTTTTCAAGACAGATCAGTAGAAATTATTCCAAGTGAGCAAAGGGAAGAAAAAGAAAAAAAGAACAGAACATCCATCAGTGTCCTGCGGGATTATATTAGCAATCTAACATACATGCAATTGAAATCCCTGCAGTCAAAGAGAGAGACATAAAATGCTTGAAGTTGTAATGGTTGAAATGTTTCTAAATTCAATATAATAGAACATCTTCAACATGAATATTCCCGATAATCTTATTCATGACAACACCAGTCCATGAACACACTAAATGTCCATCAACGGGAGAATAAAAAAGTATTTTCAGCACAATCAAATTGTGTTAATGCAAGAAAAAAGTAGTATTAAGTCCTCAGTAATTTTTTTCTTCCTGCAGGTGAGTAATAAGACACTGCACCTTAATACCTATGGAATGACATAGCTGAGGTCAGCTGGAGGTAACCAATCCAGTTCCTGGAGACTCTGACCTAGCAAAGTCCTAGAGAGATGAGTGTTTAGGAGTGGGAGGGGCTGGAGCTATACAAGGAAATACTACCCAGAAAAAAAAAAAGGGCAGCTCACAAACATTATGCTGACCCAAAGGAGCATGCCTATCTGCCTCCATTACTATGAAACTTTGGAGCAGGCAGATGAGCTCTTGTGACAAAGTCAGAACCTCAGAGGCTAGGGTGAAGGACTGATGAAAAAGTGACCGAGGGACATTTCCAAGGTTATGGACACGTTCGTAACTTGACTGAGGTCTGCATTACACAGTTAACCATTTGTCAAAACTCACTTAACTGTACCAGTAAGACTTGCACACATCAATGTATATAAAATTGACTTCAATATTTTAAATTATAGCTAAATAAAGGGGAAAAAAGCAATTTTGGGGGAACCAACATATCATTTCCAACTTTTCCTTTTTTTTTTTTTAAGTAAAGATAACCGAAAAAGTACTTTCTAAAATCATCATTTTATTTAAAGGGTAACTTTTGGCAACTAAAACGTGGGGAAAACATAAAAATATAATTTTTTAATGAAAAAATATTTCTCATTTTGAAAAATCCTACTACATTTATTTTACTCATTTTGCCACAGAAAGGCCAACTCTTCCCTTAGGAAAATTCCTTGCTTAGACTTATGGGAATTAGGATTATATGGGTTGTCAGGCCTGCGAAGACTGCAAAGGATCCTCCAGATGAAGTCAGGTAGTGTCACTGGATGACACAACAGCAGGCAGACTCTTCAGCATCAGAACAGGGGGTTGGGGATGCCTCCAGTGAAATGAGACTGGAAAAGTGGTGTTCCATGGAGACCACTAAGCTAGGATCAGATGTACACAGAGAGCACCCCAGAAAGCATCATATCAGATACATGGTCTTTTCTCAAAAGTCACTTCTGAGAAGATGGACACGCTTTTCCCCATTTCTCCTACTAAGCACAACTGCAGACCCTGGATGTTACTTGGAAAACAAATCTTAGAAGACTCCAAAAGGTGAAGAGAAGAAACAGACTGCCTGGGACTAAATGAATTACACAATGGTGGATTCTCTGGGTTTTCCTTTGGCTGCATATGTCCCACCCTGGAGCTGAAGAAGCTGGCAACCTGGAAACAACAGATGTAAGCAAAATGCTAAACGAGAGCCCACATCTCTAGCCAAAACACCAAGAAAGGCATGGTCTAGCAAGATAGGAAGCTTACAGAAAATAATTGCTCTACTCCAACCAAACATCATAGAAAAAACTATGTCCCCTTCCCACACTCATGGCTCAAAGGCTGAATAGGGGGCTTAGTGTCTCACCCTCCACAGTCAATAGTGAGGTGTCCACCATGGTATCAGGGGAAGCCACATGGACAGCTGAGACTTCTATTGCTACCTGGCAGGAGAGAGGCACCCCTCCTTCTAACAGACGGGGTGCTGCCAGAGGCTTGGTGACTGTCAGGACTCAGAAGCCTCATGGTTCATTAACAAAGCCACTGCCAGTGTCAGTGGAGGCCACTTAGCGAGTGGTAGTAAGCCTCTCCCGCCCTCTCCACCAGGGAGGTGTCAGTGGAAGGCTGGTTGGTAACTGACACCCCTGCTTCTATCCACAGATAGCAAGGAATCCCTACCCCTGTGGATGCCAGCAGACGCTAAGTCAAGAGACTGTACTGCTTTTCCTATAAGGCAATAATCAGGTAATGTCCCCCCTTCCCAACAGTGTTAGAGAAAGCCAGCTAAAATGGAGGTTAAATAAGATCCAGAGTCTCATGATACAATAACCAAAAATATTCAGGTTTCAATCAAAAATCACCCATGATACCAAGAACCAGGAAGATGTAAAATGAATAAGAAAGAGCAATCAATAGATGCCAGCACCAAGATGACAGAGATTCTGGAGTTATCTGACAAAGATATGAAGGCAGCCTCATGAAAATGAGGTTCAAGGAGCAAGTTAGGAATGTGCTTAAAACCAGTGGCAGTGGGGAAGGCTCAGTTATGAAAGAGAAAATATCAGCAAGGGAAATGAGGACATAAAGGAGGCCCAAGTGGAAATGTTTAAAACTGAAAAACACAATGACTAAAATTAAAAACTCAGTGGATGGGTGGTCTCAACAGCAAAATGGAGGGGACAGAGGAATAAAGTCAGTAAACTGAAAGATAGAACAATAGAAATGACTAAATCTCAATAATAGAAAATGGATTGAAAAAAATGAAAAGAGGCTCAGGCCCTTTGTGATTATTTAAAAAAAAAAGTGTCATCAGAGTTCTAGAAAGATAAAAGAAAGAGGATTGAAAAGTGCTTGGAAAAAGGGCGGAAAACTTCTCAAATTTGGCAGAAATTTAGAAAATAACAAATTCAAGAAGCTGAGACAACCCCAAATTGGCTAAATCCAAAGACATTTATTCTAAGCACATCATGGTTACGTTTCTGAAAACTAAAGTTTTGTTTTGTTTGGTAAATCTCAAAAGTAGAGAGAGAGAAATGACAACTTATGAGGGAAAAAACAATTTGAATGACAGCAGATTTTCATTAGAAACCATGGAGGCCAGAAGTGTATTCAGGTGCTGAAAGATAAGAATTAATCAACACAGAATCTTTTAACCAGTGAAATACTCTCCCTATTTGCAGCTAACGTTTGTCTATGTAGAAAATTCCAACGAATTTACCCAAAGTCCTAGATTTACAAGTCAGTGAAGCAAGGTCATCAGATATAAGATCAATATTTAAAAAGTAATTGTATGTCCATTTAATAATAATATCAATATTTAAAAATTAATTGTATTTCCATTTAATAGTAATGGACACGTGGGCAATGAACCAAAATACACAATATCATTTACAGTCACTGAAAAGAAATACTTAGATGTAAATCCAACAAAACATGTATAGGACGAGGACTTGTATGCTGAACACAGTATAATACTGAAGAAAGAAATCAAAGTAGATCTGTGTAAGTGGAGAGACATACCATATTCATAGACAGGAAGATTCAAATAGTAAGATGTCATATCTGCCCAAACTGATCTGTAAGTTTAATGTCATTCCTATCAAAATCGTCATATCTGCCCAAATTGATCTGTAAGTTTAATGTCATTCCTATCAAAATCCCAGCAAGATTTTCTATAAATATAGACAAGATTATCCTGAAATTTATACGAAAAGGCACATAAATTAGAATAGTTAAAACAATTTTGAAAAGAATAAAGTAGGAAAAATCAAGCTATCATTTTTAAAGACTTAGATAATTACAGTAATGAAGACTGTATACAGGTCAGACACAGTGGCTCATGTCTGTAATGCTACCACCCTGGTGGCAGGCTGAGGTGGAAGGATCAGTTGAAGCTCAGGACTTTGAGACCAGTCTGAGGAAGGGTGAGACCCCATTTCTATTAAAAATAGAAAAATTAGTTGGGTGTTATGGCAGGCACCTGTAGTCCTGGCTACTCAGGGGGCTGAGATAGGAAAATTGCTTTAACCCAGGAGTTTGAGGTTGCTGTGAGGGAAGCTGATGCCACAGCACTCTAGTCTGGGTAATAGAATTAAGACTGTGTATTAAAAAAAGAGAGAGAGAGAGAAGGAGAGGAACAAGAAGAAAAGACAGTCTGATATTGGCAGAAGAACTGACGCATAGATACAAAGATCAAACAGGAGAATGCAGAAATACAGCCACATAAATCCTAACTGTAATATTGTACCGTAATTTTACAAGATGTTACTAATGGGGGAAAGATAAAGGAACATAACATTTTAGCATCATTTCTTACAAGTGCACATTAATTTATGAAAATCTGCTCTCTCAAAATTAATCTCTAAGTTTAATTAAAAAAAATACCCTCCCAAAAAACTACAGAAACAATTTAGATTTTTTTTTTGAGACAGAGTCCCATCTGTCACCCCCGCTAGAGTTGTATTGTGCAGTGGCATCATCATATTTCATAGCGACTTCCAACTCCTGGGTTTAAGTGATCTTTCTGCCTCAGCCTCCCAAGTAGCTGAGATTACAGGTGTGCACTGGCTAATTCTTTTCTATTTTTGGTAGAGATGGGGTCTTGCTCTTATTCAGGCTGGTCTCATGACTGGCATTTATAGGCTCAATAATATATTTTACAACATTAAGTATCATGCTTGGGTCAGGAGTAGAGGGGAGGGGAGCTCTCTGTCGGTACTCATATCCCCTGTTGGTGCTAGTATTCCCATCCCGTTTAGAGTCTTCAGCACCGGGAAGAGAAGTTGGATCAGTACACACTCATATTCCAGTTGGTTCCTACTGTCTTCTGGAGGTGAATGGGGAGTCCTACGAAGAGAGAGTAGGTTCAACCAGTTCTGGGGATGCTTTCAAATCAAAGAGGATTTTAAAGTTTGACTCCCAGTTATGTTCCTAGTGTGACCACTCCATTGCAGTGTCATTTCAGTAACACTCTCAACTTTTTTACCATGAGAGCTGTTCTTCCCCACCCTTGCACCTAGAATATGCTTACACCCCACATTGCCTCACCCACTCAGCCTGGAGACATGGCCAAGGGTTCTCACAATTTCATCACTTGCTTGCAGCCAAATCAGAAGGACCTTACTGGGTGTGTGTGTGTGGCGGGGAGAGGGAGGATTTTTTTCCCTCTTGAATTCCTTACAAAGAAAAGCAGGAGTGTGTGGGATGTAGGTGAGGCCAAGGGACTGAGAAACCCCACTTCTCATTCCAAGGTCAATGAATGTTTTTAACATGCTGTGAATAGAACCTCAGTTCGTGTTCCACTTAATTCTGGTATCTGAACATCTACTATGCCACCTTGATCTAGGTGGTTTGCGGAAAAGGAAACAGAAAGACAGAAAAATCTGGGTGTTCATTAAAAGGAAACGTTCAGTCCAGCATGGAAAACAGCCAGCATGGTATCTGTAGGAAGTGCAGGGCACATGTATTGTTTCTAAGCCTCATCAGTATGGCTGTGGGGTGCCTATTCTCCTTAAAGTTCAGCTTTGAGAAGCACCATCTATCCAGCTTAGAACTTTCCCTTAAATCTCTCCCCTGTGTTGTTTCTTCCACCCCAAGACTTTTTGCCACTAAGCAATGACTGTGGTCTATGCTTAACTCAAAATAATAAATGAGTGTAATCTTCTAATCTCAAAGGAGCCAAGATGCACCCTACCCTGGCTTTGGGGTCCTGATATCTGCCACCCTCCTGCCCATTCTTACTCTAAGCCTCATCTCCTGGGAATAAAAGCAACATACCAATGGCTATGTCTACTCAGAACTACTTCAACAACCCAGCCATCAGTGGCTCAAACACTTCCTTCTCTATGATTCAACCATTTGATTGAACTGAAACTAAAACCCAAGCTCTACCGATCCTTTTAGGCTTGAGCTGACACAGCCAGAGTTCAGATTGCATGCTGGGCTCCTGAGCAGCTCTTACACATTCAGGGAGAAAATGAATGTCGCCTTTTGGTTGGGGCAAATGGAGGCTGCTGGGGGCCGTGCCCGCTCCTTTGTCTACATAATGGCAAGGTTGCAAAACAGGACGTGGGCTTGTGGTAGTGGATCCTGGCTTCACCCAGCACACTGGTGGACACACCAGAATGAGAACAGTCTCACAGGCATGGGAGAAAGACTCTGGTGGGCTAAGGCACAAGCAGAAACAGTGTATCTAGGCACTGGCAGGTCAAGACTCAACAGAACGCGCGAAGGCAACATTTGGGTGAAGAGGTAACAGCTATGGGTATAAATGTGATCAAATATGGGGGGAGGGTGTCCAGATTTCTTGGCCATGGTCATGATTTATTTTCTCTCTTCATGAATGAATTTTTGGTTTCTTAACACTGCTTCTCTTACAGGCAATTCCCTGTGGCCTTGGAGAGTGGAGGAGTGACCCTCCTTCCTGCTGAGCCAGGGTCATGCAGCCGCCACATTTCCCTGCAGGTCCTTCATCACCTGCATGCTCACGTGGTTCCATTATTTGAATTCAGGGCAGGAAACAGAACCTGATTCAACATTTTGCTAAGTATTATTTTCACCACAATGAATAGGGTCCTTTTTTGATCTGTAACCCACAGCTGGGCTGTGGTTCTCTCAACACACACAGACTGAAAAGCTTCCTCCTGTGTTGATTTCTTAGTGTGGGCTGACCACACGTCCACGTGTACCTGCTGATTCTGCATCCGTCCCAGTGGAGTCACTGTCCCAGTGCCGATGGGCGCTAACAGAGCAGGGCAGCTAGGGCAAGTTCAGGGAGCAAAACGAGGCCACTCTATAACCTCCATCTATTTTAAAGGATGGTATAAATAAAGTAAGAGACTATCAGCCCGGTTTCATTTGCATTAAAATATACTGCTTTAAGAAGCTAAGATTTTTACTTTATTTTTTTTCTGAAAGCAAAATAAAGTTGGTTTTAATGAAGATACATAATTGTTAACTGTTGGATTATTTTGAAAGGCTTTCTTCCTTATAATGAGCCTCAGTTGATGGTCACTCTCTGATGCTGCTAATCATCTGAAGCAAAATACATACAAATGTCTGGGTTAATAAAGACTGAAACAGGATAATGGCTGGACACTAACTTTTGTAAAGAAGAAAGAACACAACAATTGTTTTATACATACCCTTGCAAAAAAAATTTAATGGACAGGACAGGGAAACTTGTGTATTTCGGGACCTTGTTATGATGGGAGCCCCAGGGACACCACCACTGGATGCCTTTGAGCCAGATTCCCACAGAGAAGGCATCAAAGGAGATCAGCCCATCCTGCTCCTCAGTCCTGGGGACATTAGCACGGCAGTGGAAGCCCCAGCTCGCGGCACTCAGAACTGAGCAGCAAGGCAGCCTCAGGTTCCTGGTGCCTGAAGTATAGTAACAGTTGTTCACACCAAGGGTGCTTGTGAGACAATGAAGAAGGGACCTGCTCTGTCGACACTGAAGTTTCGCACAAAAAAAAGGCATTAGTATCATGTCTGAAAGGCGGTGGGTGATTGGCTTGAACATAAAAAATTTAACCCCAAGCCAACCCTCTCTCTTGTGGGCCTCAGTTGGACAACTGGGCACTTGGCTACCTTCTGTGTATGAGGGTGGATTTTGTCTTAGGATATCAGGGAGGCATTGGGAAAGAATTTTAACCTCTCACTGTTTTGCAGTGCTCCCAGAAAACAAGCGAGTGATGTCTTGGGCCTAATCCACCTCCTTTTGGGGTTAGTAGTTCAGGTTGTTATGCTCACGGAGAATCTCGGACAGTCGCTTAACTTCTGTGTTTCTTAATTTTACTCTTTTGTTGAAAGGGGATTATATCAACTTTATTTACCTTGAGAATCTTTCTGAAAATGAAATGAGATCATTTTGTTTCAGTATAAATATATGCATTTCTGCTTATCACTAGACTGGAGTGTCAGCGTAATTTCTGTGTATTCTGGAAAGTTTTGTTATTTAGAATCAATCCAGGCTGCTTTTGATCCCCTCTGCTGACTTTTGGTTTTCTTTTTTTAAATACATTTTTAATTTTGGGATACTTTTAGATTTATAGAAAAGTTCCAAAGATCATACAGAGCTCTCACATGATCTTCACCCTGTCTCCCCAACGTTAACATTTTATGTAAATATGGTACAGTGTAAGAATGAAGAACCCAGCAGGGATGCCTGCTACAGATTTTATTCAGATCTCACCAGCTTTTCTATTACTGTCTTTTTCCTGCTTCAAAACACCACATTGTATTTAGTCACCACGTCTCTTAGTGTCTTCTGATTAGACTGTCCTTGTCTTTCACCCATTGCCAGTTTTGAGGAATAACTGGTCAGGTATTGTGCAGACCATTCCTCAATTTGGCTATGTCTGATGTTTTCTTCTTATGATTAAGACTAGGGGAAGAGGAAAGCACCTTCTTCATTACGTAGTATCAAAAGGTACATCATGGGCCCCTGGTAATATTAACTTTAATGACTTGGTTAACTTTAATCACTTGGATTTAGCAGGTTTCTCCACCTTAAAGTAACAATTTCCCCTTTCCATACTCTATTCCTTAAAAAAAAAAGCAAATCCATTAAGTCCAACACTCAACCCAGGGAGGGGAAATTGAGTTTCACCTCCTGGAGGAATGAGCATCTACATACATCATTTGGAATTCTTCTCTTTCTCTCCCATTTATTTATTTGTTTAATCATTTATATTTATCCTTACGGACTTGTATTTAATTGCTTTATACTTTGAGTTATTATCCAATACTACATTATTTATTTGGTTGCTTCACTGGTCGCTCTTTCAGTTGGCTCCTACCTGTATCCCTTAGACATACTCTTATTGGTGTGAGATTTTTGTTTTCTGTTTTTTCTTGAGCACTTTCTTCTGACACTAGAAGATGCTCCAGGCTCATCTGTATATTCACTGCTTCAGCCCTAGAATTAGCAATTTCTCCAAGGACCCTGGTTCCTTTTATTGGAAAATGGTCTTAGAAACTAAGAAATTGACACTGGGCATACTTGTAGTTACTGGCTGATGCTCATTTTTACCGAAAAAAATTAAAATGTTTGGTGTCAAACAGATAAGGATTTTTACTGGCTGCATTACTTTGAGCAAGTTATTTTGCCACTTTGGGCTTCATGTATGTGTAAGGCAAACGAAAATCATTCCTGGATTGCTATGTGACCATGTAGAACAACATTGGAAGAATTTTGTATTTCTGAAAATAAAGGGCTTGTTTTGTATATATATATATATTTTTTTTTTTTGACAAATTTTCCTTCTAAAAACAGCAAAAATATTTGAAGAAAATATGGGAAATCTTTTCAAAACATCATCTGACAAGTCACTGATAAAGCCAAAATTTAAGGAAAAGAACCTGGGGAAATAAGTAAGAAAATTGTATTTGCCCTAAAGCCATTTGCCATTTCCAGCAAATCAGAGCTTGACACTGGTTGGGCAGGGGGCAGAAGGTGACAATAGTCAACAACCAGGGCCAGAACTAGGTAAGGAATTTAACAGAAGATGTTTGCCATGTTCAGCTGGGATGTTATAGAACTGTAACCCTGAGGGAAGGTAAAGAAATTGCTGCCTTTATTTTAAGTATTTGGGTCTCCTAGGAAAACTCAGCTTTGAATTTGGTTTAAGGTGGGTCTCAAACTGAGAGTGCTTTCAGATGTCTTGCAAGAAAACGTACCCTCAATTTGGCCTTCACATAAAGCTTACACATTATTTTTCAAAACAAAATGACCAACACACAATAAAAGATAATAAGACACATAGCAGAGACAACAGACAAAAGGAAGTAAACAACTAGAAGCTTAAGGTATTGGAATTACTACCTACACAGAGTATAAAACAACTATGTTTCAATATATAAAAGACACTATTGAATATATCTTTGGGGAACAGAAAACTAAAAAGTGGCATGTGTGATATAAAAAAGAAAACACACATTTTTAAAAATAAACATTTCAACAACTGGAATTAAAAATTGGGGGAATGAATTAACCATTACATTAGATCCTCTTGAAGAGTAAACTTGAAGAGATATCATATAAAACGTAGACCAGCTTCAGTAAGGCCCATCGTCCCAGGATCATCTATACTTCTTCACAAGCACACTCCCATTTAGTGCCTCCAATTGACCAAACGTCCCAGACAGTGAAGAAAAGCTGCTAATAATTTCTCTAAAGCCTTGAGATCCCTGCAAAAGGATGTGGTGAAAATGGGAAAGAAAGGAAGCTCCAATCTCTTCTCCCTGTTGGGGACACCAGAAAAGAGAGAGCGCTCAGGGATAGCAGCTCATAGATCTGGCAAAGAAGGCTTTGCGATGTCCGATAGCCCTACAGATAAAGCTTGTTCCAAAGTGGCTGGCTCCTCTCTGCTTATCTTGTAGGCTGCCATGATGATCCAGTAAATGAAAAGTGTGGAAAGCGTGCTGCACTGTAAGAATACCCAAGCACTGCAATGTTTTATATGAAAGTTCATTTCTTCTCAACATTCCCCTGATGGATTCTCTGTCTAATTCTATGTCCCTGAAACACCTGATGACACAGATTTTAAATCTTCTCTTATGTAGTCTTTTTTTCTCTTTCTTTTAATTGCAAAGGGTTCTCTTTCCTTCTTCCCAAAGTAGGAATTCTGTTTGTGGAATGTAGCCTCCAAAGATAGTTGCTACCAATTCTTTCCTTTCCTACATGACATGCTACTCCTCGTGCTGACAGGTGAAATCTCTGCTCCAGCCCTGAATCTGTGCCAGAGTTGTGACTTCCTCTGGCTAGCAAAATTCAGTAGGAGTAACGTTATGTTTGCTCTGGGCCTAGCCTTTAAGAATACTAGCATCAGGGGGTGCTAGTGGCTCAGTGAGTAGGGTGCCGGCCCCATATGCCGAGGGTGGTGGGTTTGAACCCAGCCCCGGCCAAACTGCAACAAAAAAATATCCGGGCATTGTGGTGGGCACCTGTAGTCCCAGCTGCTTGGGAGGCTGAGGCAAGAGAATCGCGTAAGCCCAAGAGTTAGAGGTTGCTGTGAGCCGTGTGACGTCATGGCACTCTACCCAAGGATGGTACAGTGAGACTCTGTCTCTACAAAAAAAAAAAAGAATACTAGCATCGTCCACTTTCTCCTTAGAAGCCAGCCATCATGTGAAGCATTGATCACTCTGAGACTACCATCCTCTGAGTAAGCCCCCAAACGGCTGCCTGGAAAGAGACAATGCCCGTCCGTCCCTGTCATGCCAGCTGAGGCTCCAGCCATATGAGAGAAGATGTCACGCTGGGTACTTAGCCCCAGCAGACACTGGGTAGAGGAGGACTTTCTAGCTGAGCATTGTCTAGACTGCAGAATCGTGAGAAATGATGCCAGGAATTGAATGTACCCCCGAAGGTTCATGTATTGGAAACTTGACCCCCCAATGCAACAGTGTTGGAAGGTGGGACCTTTAAGAGGTGTTTAGGTCCTGAGGGTTCTGCCCTTATGAACAGCTTAATGCCATGATCACAGGAGTGGGCACCTGATAAGAGGATAAGTTCAGCTCCTCTCTCTCTCTCTTCCCATCACTGGGGGATGATGCTACACACAGGTCCTTGCCAGAAGCAGGCCCCTTGACTCCGGTCTTTCCCTTTTCCAGAACTATAAGAAATACATTTCTTTCCTTTATAAATTGCCCATGCTGTGGTATTCTGTTGTCACAGCAAAAATAAATAAATAAAAATTAAAAAAAATTGACTAAGACAAATAATAAGTGCTGGCTGTTTTAAGCCATAAGTTTGGGGTCATTTTTTACATAGCAATACATGACCGAAACATTATTTCATATACTTTCTCCATAATCTCTGTTTCCCTGAAAAGGAAAAAGATTCTTCAAGGTTCTTCAGGGTCCACCGCAGTCTGGCTCATCAGACAGGTGAATTCTTTGTTGTTTCTCCCCCGTCTGTCCCATTTCTATGATCACACTCATCTCATCAACCTGTCTGTGAAGGTTCAACTACGTTTCCTGACTCAGTTAAACTACCACTTCCACTTTGTCTTAATTATCAACTCTTCAAAGTCTAGCACAGAATGACATTCACCCTGAAGACATCTGAACTCTGAATTTCTTCTTGTGGCCATGCTTGTTCAAAAACTTCCTCTCTCCTGTGAGGGTATATGTGTTTTTAAGGCTGTTTTGTGTCCCCAGTTACACCGAGCTCCTAGAATACAGAAACTGTGCCTTTCTTCTGTTCGTGTTTCAGCGTGTAGCAGAGGGCCTGCAGAGAGCAGGTGCCCAGAGCATGTTCTACTGACCGGGATGCGGTTTCATATTCCTCTCTTTTGAGTAGCATTTTGGTGGTGTGTCACCAGCCCACCTTCATTTTCAGGTGCTCTGTAGCTACCAGATCAAATTCTCTTCGCTATTATTGATGTAAAAATACCACAGGTCTTTCTTCTGAATATGAAGAAGTAGAAAAAAGAAAATCATCAATACCTTTTTTGCCAAGACAAGGAAAACACCCTGATTGTCTCCTTCACTGTTCATGTCAGAAAGTTCATGTACGGTGAGTCATTCCCTTGTCATCTAAACTCTATAAGGTGTAATATGATCATGGTAGGCAAAGAAAACATGTATGTGAAGTCCCAGAGGCATAAAAATTCATGAGTGGAAACCACTAAAAGATTGACAGGACTGTTTTCTAAGAAAGCAAAGAGCTCAAGGCTGACATTCAAAGGGTTTCTTCTGTACCCCAAGGGTCCTTACCTGACTCCGGATCCTTCTGCTGGTGGTGGGAGTCAAGTATTTATGTTCTAAATACCAGGCCCGCTCCTGGAACACCAACCTGGTCCCATATAAAAGACAAAACTACAGGGTTGGAGAAGGGGAGAGAAAATGGACAAATAGCAATATATTAGAAAATACTGAACCAGACGAGGTGAAAAAGAAATAACATAATATTACATTTCATAAAATCATAACATAAGGTTTTCTTAAGGCAAAATGGCCACATTAGGAAAATATGAAATATTGGAAAATATGTTCTACTTTTAAAAATCATTCTATGGAAAATTTATTTATTTTTATTTTATTAAAAGGGTCTCTTTGTTTATTATTCTATGGAAAATTTAAAACATGTGCAAAAGTAGAACAAGGCATAGATATGTGCTTGAGTTGGGCACATATCTATGTCCCCAGCTCAAGAAATACTAACTTGCATTTTACCTGTAATACTCTCACCTAGTCCTTCTCCACCCCTGGTCATTTAGACTCAAAGTCCACACAGGAAATCATTTAAAATATAATTGTAGTATTTCTGTTTGCCTTCCATAGCAAATTATGAAAGGTTACTCTAAATGCACATTCTGAACAACATCCTATTGATATTTTCCATTGAGTACGGTTGGATTAAACTATCACCAAAAATAGCATTCTTCATTTACATTTTGTTTCAATACGTTTTTCCTGTTATGTTTCTGAAACCTACACACATAGCTTCTGCAATGACATCATGGCACCAAGCAACAATAAGTGAGTTTTCCTATAGGAACAAGTAAGTGTTTATTTAATGTTTTTTTCACTTCACTTAATTTTTTAATTTTTTTTAAGAGATAGGGTCTCACTCTGTCACTTCAGGCTAGAGTCAGATGGTGAGACCATAGCTCATGGCAGCCTTGAACTCCAGGCAAAGGTCCTGCTTCAGCCTCCTGGGACTACAGGTGGGTGCCACCATGCCTGGCTAATTTTTTAAAACTTTTGTATACATAGGGTCTCACTATATCACGCAGGCTGGTCTTGAACTCCTGGCCGCAAGCAATCCACCCGCCTCAGCCTCCCAAGATGCTGGGATTACAGGTCTGAGCCCCTATGCCCAGCATCACTTAGTTTTTAATACTCAATAATTCCAAAATGACACAAAAATAGACAGCATAGTCTAATGGGCCTTCACATCTCCACCAGCCAACTTTGACAGTGGCCAGTCTTGTTTTGTCTCTACTTCCACCCATTCATCTTTTCTGGATCGCTGTGAAGCAACCCTCAGTCCTTATCACTTTATCCATAAACATCTCACTATCTCTAAAAGACAATGAGTCTTTAGAAGAAAGACAGTCTCAAAATCAAACCAAGCAACAACAAAACCCTCTCCTTCTGACACGTGGAGGTGATGTCCATTACAGAAGGCAGTATGTCTTCTATGGATTCTCCGACTCGGAAGTCAAGCGCCTCGCAGTCTCGCCGACAGTGCAGTCTCTTCTTTCTTTTCTTGAGGTTCTGAGACTTCCCAGGAATAGCATCATTAGGAAGAGCCTCAGCTATTCAGTCTTCCCAAAAAGGCTCACAGTGTAGCTAGACGCTTATTGATCAAAGATATTGAAGAGTAATTATAAATCCTTTATGAAAATTGCTGGAGTCTGGGCAGTTGTTGCTTGGTCAATGTAAGCTTCCTCTGGCTCTTTTATACGACACCAGTAAAAATGTTAGCTGACCCTTCAGACATGGTTAAGAGTGACTGAAAATACTATAATTTATCCTGAAAACATAAATTCTTATGAAAATAATAAATAATGTCTGTTATGTGACCCAGCTGAGTTACACATCTCTAGATGAACTTCATATACACTATGAAAGTATTTACTGTGAGTTTCTTTTTCTTTTTTTTTTTTTGTAGAGACAGTCTCACTTTATGGCCCTCAGTAGAGTGCCGTGGCGTCACAGGGCTCACAGCAACCTCCAACTCCTGGGCTTAAGCGATTCTCTTGCCTCAGCCTCCCGAGTAGCTGGGACTACAGGCACCTGCCACAACGCCCAGCTATTTTTTTTGGTTGCAGTTCAGCCAGGGCCGGGGTTGAACCTGCCACCCTTGGTATATGGGGCCGGCGCCTTACTGACTGAGCCACAGGCGCCGCCCTACTGTGAGTTTCTATGTCCATAAAGTTAACCCTTATCGCTCAGGTATACAAAAATACAAGGTCAGTGATAAGAACTAAACAGACGCTGTACCAATTTTGTAAGTTGTCTCATCACTGTGGTGACCACAGCACTATCACTGTCCTGAATTAGGACTCTATACAGAATTCGCTTTTATAGTAGCCACATCATATTTTTTAAGTAATCAACGAAAGGATCATGCACATTTGGTTTATATCAAACATTTGATTATTTGCCACTCCCAGCCAAGGCTTTCCCTCCATAAACTGTTTTAAACCAACCCACACATACATATATACATCCCTACAGGGGTAATTCTAATTTCTTCATTTAAAGTCATCTTGTTGGTATTGCTTGTCATGAACCCCTTAAAATCTCTGTGAACCTTGATTTAGTCACCTCAGATGTTGTGTCATTTTCATTTGGTCTATGTCTTTACCCCACAGAGCTTAGCTGATAGGTCTACATCTTTTGTTTACATTATCTGAGAACCTATTAGCAGAATGTTGTCTAACTCATATTCTCAGGCTTGTCCATAAGGAGATCTCGAGAATTTGGGAAAGTGTTTGCCAAAATTGAGACACAGCAGCAATTTCCCCCCTTTTTCTCCTCTAGTAACCTGGTTAAGAAAGGAAGAAAGATTAGTTTAGTAAGGCTTATCCTTAGTGAGGACAGATAGGCTCTAGGGACTTCCTTTCTTTTTTCTAATTGCATGGAAACTATTTTGAATGGTCTTTTATAGAATTTTAACTTGGATTTACATCAATATAAGAGTATACAGTCTCCTAAATCTGCTTTTTTCTGAAAATGTGGACATTTGCTCATTTATAATTTTCTGGCATTTCTTTCATCCTCCTTGGTTTCAAATCTCTTTCAATGATAAGTCCTTCCCAACTGAGGACAGTAACCCTCACAGAGAAGACAGGAACATCATAGGGGATGCAGAGCTCTGCTTTCTTGTTGCCGTCTATTAAAATCCATTTTTCTTACCCGTACTAAGGGTCCATTTTGTCAAACTCTTAAATGTAGCTACAAATGGCCTTTTAGATTTTTATACCTTGTTAAGCCGCACGTCATGCTGGGATTTGCCCATCCTAACATTTATTAAATGCTACTCTTTGTGTTTCTCCCTGGAAACTCTCTCCCAGCCATGACTCCACTCCTCATATTGTTTATATACGCTCTCCCTAGACCTGTGCCCAGCAGACAGCCCTCTCTAGTCCTACCCTGGTTTCTTTAAAGGTGTTCCAAATCATAACTTTTTTTCCTGGATGTATTGCCAAAAAGACATGTTATTGTTTTTCTTCCTGTCAAGTTCATATGCCTCTTTGAAATCTCTGTTCATAGAGTCATAATAGCCAATATTTATTAAGCACCTACTATGTGTTAGGCAATGCAAGGTATTTCACATCCAGCTCATTTAGACCTCACAATAATTATGAAAGATAGAAACTGTAGGCCTCTGAAGGAAAGAGTTAACTCAGCAGGCCTGGACTGCTCAAATGCTGTACAATCCCAAGGTCTTCAGAACTGGTCCTTGCCTGGATCTTGGGAGAAGGGCTTTTGAGCCCTTGGAGTATCTTGCCTGATAAGTGTTATGGTATGCCTAAGGACTTGGGTCATGCCAGAAAGTTTATGCTAACAATATGATTTATGCTAAAGGGTTATTTTTGTATGCCTAAGCTTTTGGCCCATGCTATATCAGTTACCACTGGGTAAAACTCTGGGGGACTATGATCTAAGGAGCTGAGGTAAGTCACATGAATACTACATGTTTGTTTACATGACTGATCCCCAATAAAAACTTTAAACATCAAGGCTCGAGTGACCTGGTTGCGACTACTTTGCATGTGTTTTCACATATAATTGTTACGAGAATTAAGTGCTGTCTAGACTCTGCTACAGGAGAGGTCAACTGGCTTGCTGGTCTCTTCTGGACTCTACCCACCCCTACACCTTTTACCCTTGCTGATTTTAATTTCTATCCTTTTGCTATAATAAACTGCAAATAGGAATATAATAGCTTGTCTGAGTCTTGTGAGCCCTTCTAGCAAATTACTGAACCTGAGAGTATTCCTGGGGATCACTGATGCAGGCCTCGTTATATACATAAAGAAACAGGGCTCAAGGAAAGGTAAATGATAGAGCAAGAGTTAGAACTAATTCTTCCAGAAATCAAAGAATTTTTTTCTATCTGCCACTTCATAGCACCTTCACTTTTTAGAATTAATAAAAAATAGGATGGGGCGGCCCCTGTGGCTCAGTTGGTAAGGCGCCAGCCCCATATACCGAGGGTGGCGGGTTCAAACCCGGCCCCGGCCGAACTGCAACCAAAAAACAAATAGCCGGGCATTGTGGCGGGCGCCTGTAGTCCCAGCTACTCGGGAGGCTGAGGCAAGAGAGTCGCTTAAGCCCAGGAGTTGGAGGTTGCTGTGAGCTGTGTGATGCCACGGCACTCTACCGAGGGCCATAAAGTGAGACTCTGTCTCTACAAAAAAAAAAAATAGGATGGGCATAGTGGTTGATGCCTGTAATCCCAGCACTTTGGGAGGCTGAGTTGGGAGAACTGATTAAGTCCAGGAATTTAAAACCAGCCTGGACAACATTGTAACGCCCATTTCTGGAAGGAAAATAAAAAAGTGGACAACTCTTTCTAAAGATATAGACTATGGGTTCCGAGAACTCAACTAGTAGAAAAATGAGAATCCAGGTGCCAGAATGGCCAGTGGAATAGTGCACAGAATATATTTGAACAGTGCTGCAAAGGCTTTGAAGACTAAACTGACAGAACCACAATGAACAGAGGTGCATTGAACAGACATAAACAGGTACATCACATGCGAAAACAAAAATCTTGACATCCTCCATAGGATTTAAACAAGCTCTAGAACCTCATAACATAATATTCAAAATGTGTACCAATTTACCCTAAATTTTTCAGCTTTTGAGGGAAAAGAGAAATGTAGCTTGCCTGGGAAAAAACAATCAACAGATGCCAAAAGTGAAATGACACAGACGTTGGAATTACCTGGAAAAACTTCCAGGTAACTGTTATAAAAATTTCCTAATAAGCAAGCACAAACCCTTTTGAAACAAATGGCAAAACAGAAAGTTTCAGTAAAGAAATAGAAAATAGAAAGAATAAACAAATATTAGAATTTAAAAATATACTAATCAAAATTAAAATGAGCTCAGCAGAAGAATTGAAGGGACAGAAAAAAAGAATCAGTGAACAGAATAATAGAAATTACCCTATCTGAACAACAAAGATAAAATAGAGTGAAAATAAATAAAAAAAGAACACAGCCTCAGGGACTTGAGGGACCTGTGTGACTATCACTGGAATCATGAAAGGAGAGGAAAAAGAAGGCAATGCTGAAAAGTACTTGAGAATATAATGGCTTAAAAAAAATACCAAATTTGGCAAAAAATACAAATGTGTAGGTTTAAGAATTTCAGTGAACTCCACATAGGATAAACACAAAGTAATCCATGTGTGATCCCAACATTATCAACATCTGGACACTAAAGACAAAAAAAATCTTGATAGCACTTGGAGAAAAATGACAATGTGTTGCCTATCAGAGAACAACAATATGAATGACTAGATTTCCCAGAAGGAGCTATGGAGTCTAGAAAGAAGTGGTATAACATTTTCAAGTACTGAAAGTAACAACTGTGAACACAGAATTCCATATCCCATAAAAAATATTGTTCAGTAATAAAGACAAAGTAAGTAAATTATGAATGAATACAGACTTGGAGAATTTTTTGCCAGTAGATCATCTTTGTAAAAATTGTGAAAAAGATATTCTTCAGCCAGAAGGAAAATGAAGGAAAAAGCAACAGGAAATGGGAAACATCAATGAGGAATGTTGGAAACACAACAGAACGGGCAAATATTTGAAATATAGGATAAATATATCAGACTATTCTTTGCACAAATCCTTTTAAAATACATTTAATGTTTGAAAACAAAATCTGTAATGCGGTCTAATGTGGTTTCCAAAGTATGTAGATGTACTTACAAGATGCCTATGACAAAAAGAGGAGAAAGGAACACGTTGGCAGTAAGATTTCTACATTCTACTTGAAGAGAGAGAATATTGATTTTGAGTAACTGTAAAAGTTAAGTATGCACATTATAATCCCTAGAAAAACCATTACAAAGAAAAAATATACTCAATGAGTTATAAGTAGATCAAAATGAAATCCTAAAGAAGGTTCATGTAATCAAAAGAAGGTGTGTGTTATATAGGCTGAATAATATCCATCCAAAGATACAGGTCCTAATTCCTGGAATCTACAAATAGTAAATATAAGAAAAAAGGGCTTTTAAGTGAAGATGCTTAAGATGGTGAGATTATTTTGGATTATCCATATAGCTCCTAAATATAATCACATGTATCCTTATAAGAGAGATATTCCATAGATAGAGGAAGCAATGTGACGACAGAGACAGATATTAGAATGAGGCAGCCACAAGTCAAAGAATGCCAGTAGGAAATAGAATCTGGAAAACATAAGAAATGTGGATGGATTCTCCTCTAGATCTACCAAAGGCAGTACAATCCTGCCAACACCAGGATTGATTTTGGCCCAATGATACCAATTTCAGACTTCTAGCCTATAGAACTGAGAATATAAATTCTACCAAGTTGGTGGTAATTTGTTAGAGAAGTTGTAGGAAACTAATACAACATGTAAGAGGAAATGGAGGAATGAAAAGCAGAAGAAACAAACAGAAAACAAATAATAATAAAATGCTAGACCTAAATTTAAACATATCAATAATCAAATTAAATGTGAATAGTCTACATATACTGATCAAAAGACAGAAAATTTCAGAAGGCTGAATTTTTGAAAAACTCCAGCTGTATACAAGAGAAGGACTTCAAATATAATAGCAATGGTAAGTTAAAACTAAAACTATTGAAAAAGAGATACAAGGTCTGACAAGCTTGAAAACTCATCCTAGAAAAAGTGCTACATACTTCATTATTGAATACCACTATGATCACCTTTAAAGTATTCCCCTTGGGAAGATACACACTGATGCCAGGACCTAGTCCACCCTTCAAACTAATTTTGGAACTCTTATTCTGGAATGACCATCAGAGCTGTCATTGTATTGCCCCTGATGTCCTGAATGTTGTCAAAATTTCTTTCTTTTAATATTTCTTTTATCTTCAGGTAAAGAAAAATGTTATTGGGGCTCAGATAAGGTGAGTAGGGAGGGTTTTCCAATATAATGATTTGTTTACTGACTAAAAACTCCCTCACAGATAGTGCTATGTGAGTTGGTGCATTGCTGTGATGCAAGAGCCATGAGTTGTTGGCCAAAAGTTTAGGTCATTTTCAATCTAACTTTTTCAGAAAGCCTTTTCAGCACTTCCAAATAGTAAACTTGGTTAAGTATTTGTCCAGTTGGTACAAATTCATAATGAACAATCCCAAAGATATTTAAAAAAAATGTTAGCAACATCACTTTGACTCTTGATTTGGAATGATGAAACTTTTTGTATGTGAAGAATTGGCTGACTTCCATCATGCACTTTGACTCTTTGTTCCAGGGTGGTACTGGTAAACCTATGTTTCATCACTAGTGATAACACAGCCCAAAACATCATCTTGCCTTTCCAAAAGGTACTGGCATATTTCAACTCTTCTTTGCTTTTTTTTTTTTTTTTTCTCATTGGTGAGAGCTCCTTTGGGACCATTTTGCACACACTTGTCTCATGTTAAGATTTTCTTCTCTGTCAATGCCTACTTGGTTTGCTGTGCTTTTCACAGTTATCCAATGATTCTGATGCACAATTCTATGGATTTTTTTCAATGTTTTCATCAGTTCTGCTTGTTACTGGCCACCCTGACCTCTCTTCATCAGTGATACTTTCTCTCCACTCAGAAAAACATCTAATCCACTCGAACACTGCCATTTTCTTCATGTCACTAACCCCTTAAACGTGGACTAACATGTCCCTTATTTCACTTCACTCTTGCCAATTTTAAAAAGAAATTTAATGTTTGTTGTTACTCTAATTCAAGCTCTGACATTATCATCAAGGCACACAAAAACATACACAACAACAATAAATGCCACTCAGCAAGACACTGCCACATGTTGACATAATGGAAGCTGTGAGACTCTGATATACCAAGGTTATAAAACCGTGCCAAGTGCATTGTACAGTGCTGCTAAGGTAAGCACAAAGTAGCAAGCTCATGAACTTAATTGTTACACCTCATATAAGCAAAAACTAATCCAAAGAAGCCTGCTGTCCCTATGTTAATATCGACAAAGTAGACTTAAGAGGAAAGGGAAATTACATAATGATAAAATCAAAAAATTCCCTTTTCCCTCAGAAATCAAAAGGAAATTACATAATGATAAAAAGGTTAATGAAGCAAGAAGATATAATAATGCTAAATGTGAACGTGTGCGTAAAACTTTAATATACAAGAAGCAAAGCCTAGACAGAACTGAAAGGGTAAGTAGACAAATCCAAAGGCTCAGTCAGAAATGTTGACATTGCTCTCTCAGTAACAGACAGAACTGAGAATATCAATTGATAGTCAGAATGCTAATGGACAGACTATCAGCAAAGATACAGAAGAACTGAACAGTATCAACCAACTGGATCTAACTGACATAACATTATATTCAACAACAGCAAAATACACTTTTTTTCCCCAAGGGCATAGGAAACATTCACCAAGATAAATCATATCATGGGTCATAAGATGCATTTTAACAATTAAAACTGTAAATGTAAGTCATAAATGTAAGGCATATGTGGTATGTTCTCTGATTATAATAGAACTACACTTGGAATCAATAAAGACAAAAGAATGATCTATAGATACTTGAAAATTAAATCACACACTTCTAAATAATTCACAGGTCAAGGAGGGAATCTCAAAAGAAATAATAAGAGAAGATACATGAAACTACAACATATAAATAGATGTGGGATGCACGAAAAGCACTGCTCAGAGGCAAATGTATAGTAGGAAATTATTTCTTAAAATAGGAAAGAATGAAAGGTATAAATCAATAATATAAGCATTTACCTAAAGCAACCAGAAAAAAAGAAATAATAAATATCAGAACAGAAATCAATAAAAACAGAAATATAATAGAGAAAAATGAAAATCAAAGCCTGTTCTTTGAAAGGCAATTGATAAAGTCTTTACAAGCTTATGAAGACAAAATGGAAAGACACAAATTACTAAGATTGGGAATAAAGGAGGGAAAGCACTATCGCCTCATAGTAATCAAAATAATAAGAGTAAAAAACTATGAACAAGTTAACACACATACTTTGACAACTTAGATGAAATAAAGCAATTCCTTGAATAATTCATGTTACCAATAATCATACAAGATGAAATACATAATAAGTCTTAGTAAAGATTATGATTAAGATTAAGGAAACTAAATTCATAGTTTAAAAATATTGTGAAAAAGAAACATCTAGGCCTCGAAGGTTTCATTGGTGAATTCTACCCAACATCTAAATAAAATTACCACCAAATCTACACAATCACTTCCAGGAAATAGAAGAGGAGGGAATCCTTCCCAATTTATTTTATGAGATCATCATTACTAAGATACCAAGACTAGACAAAGATAGTTCATGAAGAAAATAACCTACAGACTAACATTTCTCATGAACATAGACATAAAAATCCCCTACAGAAAGAAATATCAGTAAATTGAATGCAGTGAATTGAATGAATATAAAAAGAATACACCATGACTAAGTAGAGTTTCTCCTAGGAATGCAAGGCCAGTTGCATAGGAAAAATGAATGACTATAATTCATCATATTAACAACCTAAAAATAAAAAAAAAAACTACATGATCATATCAGTTGATACAGAAAAAGCATTCAACAAAATTCCATATATCTTCATAATAACAACAATAATAATAATGATAAACTCTTAGGAAACTAGGAATAGAAGGGAACTGTCTTATCCTGATTAAGGACAACTATAAGAGAAAAACTTACTAAAAAACTCCAGTGACTATCATATTTACTGGATGAAAGCTGAACGCTTTCTGCTTAAGATCCACAACAAGGTAAAAATGTCAATTGTCATCATTTCTGTTCATCATCATGTAGGAAATCCCAGCCAAAGCAATAAGGCCAGAAAAAGAAAGCAAAGGCACAGAAATTGGAAAGGAAACAATGAAACTGTTCCTATTTACAGAGAACCAGAAACAGAAAAAAAATCACAAGAAAATATCCCCTCAAATATCCTAAATCCTCTAGAACTAATAGTGAGCTTAGCAAGGTCATAGGATATAGGGCCAAAACAAAAGAAAGTTAATTATATTTTGAGGTACTAGCAATGTACAATTAGAAAGTAAAATTTGAAACAATATACCTTTTGCAATAGCTCCCCTAAAACGAAACATTTAGTTACAAATCTACAAAAACATGCCATTTTTATGCTCAAAACTAAAAATGCTGATGAAAGGAACCAAAGAACAAATACGAAGGTTTGGAAGTGTCAGTATACATGTAGTATATTTGTCAATTCTCCCTGAATTGATTCACAGATTTCATATAATTCATGAAACTCACAGCAGAATTTTTTAATAGATAAAGACACACTGATTTTAAAATTTCTATGAAAAAGGAAAGAAAGTGAAATAACAATTTGCAAAAGAAGAATAGTCAGAGGAATTACTTTGATTTTTAAGACCTACCGTAAATCAAGATAGTGTAGTCAAGAAACAGACATACAGATCAACGGAACAAAATAGAAAATGCAGAAATAGGCTCACACAAATATGCCCAAATTATTTTTCACAAAAATGCAAAAAATTCAAAGAAGAAAGGATTTTCAACAAATGACATTGAAACAACTGGGTATGAATAGACAAAAGATAAAGTGTGATGTAAGCTTCACATCTTACACAAAAAAGTAGCTCAAAATAAATTATAAATCTAAATGTAAAACAGAAAACTCTAACAATTTTAGAAAATAACATGGGACAAAATCTTCATGACCTGAGATTAAGCAGGTAATCTTGGTGTCTTACATATGATACCAAAAGCATAATTCATAAAATAGAAAAAAAAATGATAAATTTGACTTCATCAAAATCAAAAACTTTTGCTCTACAAAGACATTGGTAAGAGAATGAAAAGACCTAACCCTAACACTTGAAGAAAATATCTGTAAATTATGTATCCAAGAATGAATTTGTATTTAGATTTTATAAAGAACTCTCAGAACTCAATAGTAAGAAAAAAATTATCTAATTAAAACTGGAAAAATGATTTGAACATATTTCACTAAAGAGGATATACAGATGGCAAATAAGCATGAAGAAAGATTTTCAACATCATCAGCCACAGGGGAAATGCAAATTAAAACCACAATGAGCTGCTTCTATATACCTACTGGAATGGCAAAAACTAAAAACACTGACACAAAACCAAGTGTTAGCAAGGATGCTGAACAACTGAATTTCTCATACATTGGGAATACAGTAGAACCTCGATAGATGACCATCTCCCTACATTGACAACTTCTTTAAGTTGACTTAATTTTCATAGACCAGACATGTACCACATGCACTCAATGGAATTTTTTTATGTTGACCACCTCTGTATGTTAACCAGTTTGTTACAGTCCCTTGGGCAATCAACTTACAGAGGTTCTACCATATAAAGTTTCTTACAAAGTTATACACTTGCCACGTGAGTTGGTACATTTACTCTTGGGTATATACTGAAGAGCAATAGTTCTGTCATTAATGACTTTTGCATTTGGCAATGTCAGTCCCTGTCTCCAACAAAGATGTACCTGGCCCAAAACATCAAGGTTGGTAGTGCCGAGATTGAAAAGCACTGTTCTTGAGAAATGAAAACTTATGTTCACATAATAATCTGTACATAAATATTTATGGCTATTCACAATTGTCAAAAGCTGTATACAAACCCTAAGTCCTTCAATGAGTGAACAGATAAACGAACGGTGTTACATCCATGCAATGGACTACCACTTAGCAATGAAAGGGATTAGCTGTTGATGCATGCCATAACTTGGCTTGAATCTCAAAGACATTACGCTGAGTCTCTGCACCCTGAGGAGCTCAGAGTGGCTCTCTCTTCACCACTGTGTTCTGTGGCACAGGTGACTGACTATTTCTCTTCATGGGGGACTGTCAGGTGACAATGGACCACATGCTTATGTCACAGGGGATCAAATATGTTGGCCATGGTGGAAGGCAAGGATGGGCCACAGAAAGTCAGACCCAAGGCGCATCCTGTTTTCTGCCTTATTGAATAGCCACTGCTCTATTCTGGCCTCCCCTGATGACAGGAAATGGAAAGTACAAAAAAATCCATCTGCAGGAAACAAAATGGACAAGCACAAAGGGAGGCAGAGGGAAAGCTCCAGAGAAGGTAAGCAAAGACATCTTTTCACTGGCATGCCGAATAAGCTTGGACAGAGAGGCCACTGGTGCTCTGCTGGTTCTGAACCCTGCTTCTCTGCTTCTCCTTGGGGTCACACAGCCGGCTGCAACACCTGTGGTTGACATGCTCCAGCAAACCATCTCTCCACCTCCTTGTGTTACAGAGTGCTGGCCTTACCACGTGCTACCCACTGTGTAGACTGGCTCAGAATAGTACTGAATGAAGAGAGGTCAGGTGACTAAAACAGCTGGCCAGGTGCTTTTTCTTGGAATTAGGATGAACCCAACTCAACTTACTACCACCCCCAATTTCCCACCTGTCCCTGGCCTTGGACTTATACCATTTACTTAGAGGGCTAAAAGCCAAATGTAATGGGCAAAATAGTGCCACTTCCCAAATTTACATGTTTAAGTCCTAACCCCAGTAGTATAGAGAGATGAGATCTTTAAAGGGGATTTTAAATTAAAATTAGGCTAATGGGTGGGGCCCTAATCCAGTGTGACTGGTGTTCTTGTAAGAAAAAGGAGACACACCAGGGTTTGCATGCACAGAGAGAGAAGGCTGGGGGAGGACACAGTGAGAACATGCCTATCTGCAGGCCAAGGAGAGAGAGAGTGGCCTTGAGAGAAACCCAACCTACTGACGCCATGACCTCAAACTTCTAACCTCCAGAATATGAGAGACTGGATTTCTGCTGTTTAAGCCACCCGGTCTGTGGTATTTTCTTATAGCAGTCCCAGGAAACTAATATACCATTGGAAGGGCATTTGCAATCAGGAAGCAGAGACCATGGAACATTTTCACTTCAGAGATCCACTTTTATTTCAGGAAAATGCAGATGAAATCTTTGTCCCTCAGGCAAGAGCCATTTATGTATGTGTGTATGTACTCAACCATCAACCCACCCATCCGTCCATTTGTTATCATTTTCCCACATTGTCAAATACAACAGCAGGTAGGGGGGAAGGCCAGAATGAGCTGGGAAGACTCCTCTAGATTGTATGGCGAGTAGAGGAAGCCTGGAATAGCGATGAGGTCAAAAGGAGCTTTCAAGAATTTATAGGTACAAGGAAGCCCTCAGTGAACATCTGGGTGAAGTGTCAGGAAAGACTTCTTGGCAACAAAACTGGAAGAACCTGTTGGGCATAGCCCACCCAGAAACAGCTTGAAGAGCCTCCTCCCCAAGCTCTGCAGCCAGACCTCAGGCCATGCCACCGGACTCTCAGGGCCCTCAGGCCATGCCACCAACTCTCAGAGCCCTCAGGCCATGCCACTGACTCTCAGGGACCTCAGGCCATGCCACCAACTCTCAGGGACCTCAGGCCATGCCACCGGACTCTCAGGTCTGCAGTCTCTAGCTATGGGGCCACACAAAAGGACAGATCAGGGTCTTCTCTGTGTCTAGGAGTTTAGCCCTTTAGGTTCATCCCAAACCTCTGCTGAGTAGCTTAAGATAGTTCGTTTACAGATTGGTTTCAGGTGCTGAAATTTTGAGGCTCACCTGGTTTACTTTACACCAGGGTATCCAAGAACATTCAGCTAAATCTCATTGATCTCTTTACCCCAGCATACAAGGCCCTCTGTGACCTGGCCCCAGCTTCACTTCCTACCACACTCCTAGTGCCCCAGGCACAGAAAACCACGTGGGAAATGCCCCATGCCCCGTGCCGACTCTTCCCTTCCTGCCTGTGGCACACTCTGCCCCTCAGCTGGAATAGGCTCTGCTTCCAGTGCATCTTTCAGGATTCTGACCCCTCCCACCATCCCAGGAAGCTTTCCTGATGGCCTTAGAGAGCAGCTCCTCCTCTTCTTCCTCTTGGTTTTCACAGGCAAGAGTAGCTTCCATTTGTGGGCTGTTTTTCAGGTGCCAGGTTCTGAGGACCACATGGCATACATGATTCTTTCTCCTCCCAACAGTCTGATAGGGATGAGTCAGGGCTGTCACCCTGGTAAGAAACGAAAAGCTCAGGAGGGTCCTGGTCTTAAAGGGAGTGAAAGAAGTAAGCTGTGAAGAGCCGTGCCATTACTGTGCCCAGGCTTCCCCTCCCCCTCCACCCACCCTGGCCACCAGCTCTTAGGAACTGAGGGTTTCCTTATGTTTCCCACACCCTCAGCTCACAGTCAGCTCTTTAAAGCAGGGCCCCTTCCCCTGCCCTAGACTTCCCAGTGTCCTGGCATGTAACAGAGACTCAGTGGATGTTTACTGAAGGCACTGGTCTTGGGTACTTTATTCCACTGGTAGGAAACTTTTAGATTTTCAATTTCTTCCAGCAACTTAACATGTTCCTAAAGCAACCACCCATTCCAGCCTGCGTTTGTATTTTATTTATTTTTTTTTTTAAAAAAATTTTTTTTTCCAATATTCTGCTTGCTCCTTTTACTTTATTTATTTTTTTGTGATTTTTGGCCGGGGCTGGGTTTGAACCCGCCACCTCCGGCATATGGGACCGGCGCCCTACTCCTTGAGCCACAGGTGCCAATGCTATAGAATACTGTTTCATGTTGCTTACAAGTCTTTTTGGTACCTGTGTTTATTTCCATCTTTTTGTTTCTGCTTCTGGGTATCTTTGTTACCTCCCTTGACTAAGTGAGCCAGTGGTGATTTTAGTTCATTGGTCATTTATTTTCCAGATAATTAGCTTAGGCTTCTACTGTTTTCTGATTTATTAGTTCATGTCTTTCATATTTATTATTTTTCTATTTTCATAGCACTTATAAAAATGCGCTTTAAATTGGATATTTCATTCATCCTTTCTCATTTAGGTTTAAGGGAGTGTTTTATTTTTCTCTTTGTTTCATATTTCCCATTATCATTAATTTTGACCTATTTAGTCTTTTCAATTTAAATTTCTTCTTTGATCAAATGTTAGTTTTAAAAGAGTGTCTAAATTGGTAAGTGACTGAGCCCGGGTTTTTTGGTTCTATGTTTTTATTGCTCATGTTATCTCGTTGAAGCAAAGAATGTTACCCAAACTATGTTTACTTTGTGGAATTTATTGAGGTTTTCATTATAGATTATATGATCTATCTTGGTTAAACAAAAAAAAAAAAACTTTCATGAGATTTTGTAAAGATGTAATCTCTATTGTCAGGGCACAAAATCTAATATATGTCTGTTAGCTCAACTTTATTGTTACTCAAAATTTCTTTATGGCTTGGCAAGAGGTGAGTTAAAATTCTCACAGCAGTCTAGAGTTTCTGGGATTTATCCTGGATTTTCCTACAGTTATGTCGTATAGATTGTATTATTTCATACTGTGCTCAGATGTATGAGAGTCAAATCCTCGTTATACACTCTGACCTTTACAGTATTGCATCTTTTCTCATGTAATGGTTTTTATTGCCTTGAATTCAACCTAGACCAGTATATAATACCATATCCCCAATTTTGTTGTTGTTATTAGAATTTAGCCATTCTTTGTTCTTTCGAGCTTTTCTGAGCCACTTGGTTTACAGAGCATTTTTTTAGCTTTTTAGCAATTTGTTTTAACTAAATGAAAATTTTTATTTCAAGTTAACTGTAGATTCACATGCAATTGTAAGAAATTATAGAGAGAGATAATTTCATGTATCTTTTACCCAGTTTCTCCCAGTGGTAACATCTTATAAAACTATAGTACGACATCACAACCAACACATGACATTGCTACAATAAGATCCATCACCAGTCTGGGTGCAGCGGCTCATGCCTATAATCTCAGCACTTCAGGAAGCCGAGGCAGGAGGATTGCTTGGGCATAGGATTTTGAGATTGCTGTGAGCTAGGCTGATGCCATTACAGACTGTACTTGAGCCAGGGCAACAGAGTGAGACCCTATCTTAAAACTAAAAAGAAAAAAAAAAAAAGTCCATCACCTCAAGGATCCCTATGTCACCTTTTTATAGCCACATCTATTTCCTTCTCATGCCTCCAAATACCTCTCCATTCTTACACTGGCAGCCACTAAATCTGTTCTCCACATATACCTGGTTTTGTCATGTCACGCATGCTGTATTAACCGAATCATAGTGTGCAATCTTTTGGTGTTTTGTCTTTTTTTCCACTCCGCAAAATTTTCTACTGATTCACCTAAGTAAATGTATCCATAGTTCATTCTTTCTCATTGCAGAGGACTGTTTTGTCTCTGGTATGGGCATAAACCAGTTTCCTTAAGGACAATTGGGTTGTTTCCAGTTTAGGGTTATTATGAATACAGCCTTCATGTACTTTAATACAGAAATTGTTGTGTGAACTTAAGTTTTCATTTCTTTGGGGTTAAATGCCCAAGAGTATAGTTTCTAGGCTGCAAGGTAAGCATACGATCAGTCTTCTAAGAAACTGCCCTACTCTTTCCCAGAGTGGATGTACCATTTTATGTTCTCACAAGCAATGTAGGAGTGTGTTATGACTTTTATTTATTTTAGCCATTCTGATAGGTCAACTGTGGCATCTTATTGTGGTTTATGATTTTCATTTCCCTAATAGGTAATGATGTTGAACATCTTTTCATGGTGTTCTTTTCCATTTCTATCTTCATCAGTGAAATGTCTACATGGTTTGCCCTTTTCCTAATTGGATATTTTTCACTGTTGAATTTTGATTCATCTTTGTATATTCTATTCCCGGTACTATTCCTACTCATTAATGTGCTATGTGGTCTACAAATACATCCTCCTAGATTGTAGCTCATCTTTTTATTATCTTACCATGGTCTTTCACAGAGCAAATATCTTTAATTTTGATGAAGTCCAGTTTATCAACTTTTCTTTTATGGATCATGCTTTTGGCATTAAGCCTGAGAACTCTTTGTCTAACCAGAGTTCCCAAAGATTTTCTCATATGTACTTTTTTTTAAATAAATGATTTATAGTTTTACATTTTATGCACATTTAAGTCCATGTTCCATTTTTGAATAAAGTGTGAAACTTAGAATGAAGCTAGTGAATGATGCCCCATGATCATATCAATGTACACAGCCATGATTTAATAAAAAAAAAATTAAATAAAAAAAAAAGAAAAAAAGAAAGTGTGAAATAGCATTATAGCTATTTTCTTATTTTGCCAATGGATGTCTAATTACTCCAGCATGACTTATTAAAAAGGCCATCTTTTTGCACTGGAATGCTTTTGCCACTTCATCAAAAGTTGATTTGGCATGTTTGTGTGGGACTATTTCTACATTCCCTATTTTGATCTTGATCTATGTGTATATTCATTTGCCAATACCATACAGTATTGATTACTGCAGTCTCGAAATAGCATTGAATGATTCCTCCTCCTTTGTTCTTTTTCAAAAATTTTTTAGCTATTCTAGTTCTTTGCCTTCCCATATACATTTTAAAATAATTTTGTCTATAGCAATAAAAAATATTGTGAAGATTTTAATGGAAATTGTGTGAGGAGAAATAATGTTTTTACTATGCTGAATCTTCAACTGATGAATATGGTATGTCTCTCCATTTCCATAAATCTACTTGTATTTGTTTCATCACCATTTTGTAGTTTTTAGCATATATGTCCTATACATATGTTATTAAGATACCTAATAGGTTTTTCTTGAGAAACTGTATTTTGTGAAATTTTAGTGTCCAAGTTCATTATTAGTATATCCCACCCTCCAGAATCATGGATTCTACATTCGTATATTCAACCAACTATTGATCAAAAATATTTTGGGGGGGGGAAATGATGCATCTGTTCTGAATATGTATAGATTTTTTTCTTGTCACTGTTCTCTAAATGGTACAATATAACAACCACTTACATATCATTTACATTTTATTCAGTATTATAAGAGATGACTTAACATATGCAGGGGTCTTCAAACTTTTTAAACAGGGGGCCAGTTCACTGTCCCTCAGACCATTGGAGGGCCAGACTATAGTTTAAAAAAAAAAAACAACTATGAACAAATTCCTGTGCACACTGCACATATCTTATTTGGAAGTAAAAATACAAAATGGGAACAAATACAATCACACCACCTCATGAGTCCCACGGGCCGCAATTTGAGGATCTCTGACAGAGGATGTGTATAAGTTATATGCAAATACTACATCATTTTATATAAGAGACTTAAAGATTTTGGCTGATTTTTGTGTCTGAGGAGGTTTTCTGGAACCCATTCCCCACAGATACCTAGGGACAACTGTATAGAGAAACACAATTCTTCAGTGTTGACCTTTGTATCTACAACCTTGCCGAACTCACTTATTAGTTCTAGAAATTTCCCTGCCTCCCTCCCTCCTTCCCTTCCCCCTTCTTCCTCTCCTTCCTCCTCCTCCTCTTCCTTTCTTCTTTCTTATACATTCCTTGGGATTTTCTACATAAACAATCATGTCATCTGTAAATAGAACTTTTTTTTTTTTTCTTCCTTTCTGATCTAAAAGGATATGCCCTTTATTCTGTTTCTTATGTTATTGCCCTGGCTAGAATTTCCAGTGCAATATTGAACAGGATTAGCAAGACGAAACATCCTTGCCTTGTTCCTGACTTTCAGGGGAAAGCATGTAATCTTTCACCACAAAATATGATGTCAGCTATAGGATGTTTGTAGATACTCTTTACCAAGTGGAGGAAATTCTACTTTCTTCCTATTTGTCTGAGAGTTTTTATCAGGAATGGGTATTGAATTTTGTCACATGCTTTTTCTGTGCCAAATGATATAATAATGTGATTTTTTTCTCTTTTGCCTTTCATTATGAAGAATGAGATGGATTTGTTTTTGAAAACTGAACCAGCCTTGTATCTTTGGCGTATAACACACTTGGTCACAGTATATAATTCTTTTTATATGTTGCTGAATTCTATTTATTAATGTTTTGTTAAGAATTTTTTCTATATGTATAAGGATATTAGTTTGTAGTTTCCCTTTCTATTCTGGTGGTATATTTTGGTGGTATCAGAAAAATACTAGCTTTATAAAAAGAATTGGTAAGTGTTCTTTCCTCTTCCACTTCTGGAAAAAACTCGTGTAGAATTGGTATGAATTCTTCCATAAATGTTCAGTGGAATTATCCAGTGAAGGCACCTAAGCCTGTGGTTTTCTTTCTCTGAAGTTTTTAAATTATAAATTTAATTTCCTTAATAGTTATGGGGTTATCCAAATTATCTACTTCACGTGAGTAAGTTGTGGTAGAATGTGTTTTTGAGAAATTGGTCTACTTTGCCTACATGGCCAAATGTATGTGTGTAGAATTTTTCTTAGTATTCTCTTACTACCATTTTGATGTTTCCAGGGTTAATATTGATATCGTCTGTTCCGTGATTGATAATGGTAATTTGTGTCTTCTCCTCATTAGTCTTACCAAAGGGTTTCTCTTCTACTGATTTTTATTTAACGATCTAGTTCTTTGTTTCATTGCTTTTCTCTTTTTTTTCTGTTTCAATTTTACTGATTCTTGCTCTTATCTGTAATATATACTTCCTTCTGCTTCTTTAGATTTACTTTAGTATTTATTTTCTAGATTACCGAGATGGAGTTTAGGTTAGTGGTTTGAAATGTTTCCTTTTTCTTCATGAAAGCTATAAATTTCCCTCTCAATACTGTTTTAGTTGTGTTTCACCAATTTGACATGTTGTATTTTAATTTTCATTCTATTCAATGTATTTTTTATTTCCTTTGAGATTTTTAGTTTTTGAGCTCTGTTTTATATTCTAAGTATAGTCTATGTTGGTTTATGTTCCATGGGCACTTGAAACTAATATATTCTGTTGTTAGGTACAGTGTTCCATGGAACACTGTGGTCTATGGATCCTGTGTATTTATGGTGCTGCTTAGATTTTCTGTCTAGTTGTTCTGTCAATTATTTTGGTTTTGTTTTTGAGACAGACTCTCTCTCTGGTGCCTGGGCTAGAGTGCTTTGGAGTCAGCCTAGCTCACAGCAACCTCAAACCCCTGGGTTCAAGCGATCCTGCTGTTTCAACTTCTCCAGTAACTGAACTACAGACGTTGGCCACAACACCTGGTTAATAGTTCTATTTTTAGCAAAGACAGGGTCTCCCACTTGCTCAGTCTGGTCTTGAACTCCTGAGCTCAGGCAATCCGCCTGCCTCAGCCTCCCAGAACACTAGGATTACACGCATGAGCCACACCTGGCCTAGTTCTGTCAATGGCTGAGAGCGGTGTTGAAGTCTCTAACTGTGTGTGTGGATTTGCCTGTTTCTCCTTTTGATTCTATCACATCAGTTTTCCTTCACATGTTTTATAGCAGTAATGTCTGATGCTTACTCTTAGCACTGCCATATCATCTTGGTAGATTGACCCTTTTGTTATTATATATTGTTTTAACCTGTCTCTGATAGTTTTCTTTGCTCTGATATCTACTTTATCTGATATTAATATAGCTACTCTTTTTTTTTTTTTCTTTAGAGACAGTCTCACAATAGAGTGCTGTGGCATCACAGCTCACAGCAACCTCCAACTCCTGGGCTTAGGCAATTCTCTTGCCTCAGCCTCCTGAGTAGCTGGGACTACAGGCACCCGCCACAACGTATGGCTATTTTTTGTTGCAGTTTGGCCGAGGCCAGGTTTGAACCTGCTACCCTCAGTATATGGGGCCAGCACCCTACCCACTGAGTCACAGGCACCGCCCACTCTTGCTTTCTTTTGATTAATGATTCCGTGATATGCCAATTTCCAGCCTTTTACTTTCAACCTATCTATATCATCCTATAGATAGCATATAATGAATTCATGTTTTGTAATCTACTCTGACCATCTCTATCTTAAATTGTTGTAATGAGATGACTTAAAATTAATGTAACTATTGATATATTAGGGCTGAAGCCTGCCATTTTGTTTTCTGTTTGTTCTCTTTGTCTTTTCATTTCTATTTTCCCTCCCTTGCCTTACTGTGCATGACTTGGGCATGCTTTAGAATTTCATTTTGATTTATTTAAGCAGGGTGTTTTGGAGTGCACCTTTTCAAATTTTTTTTGGTAATTGCTCCAGGTTAGTGATTTTCAACTTGTGTGCCAGGAAAGGATCTTAGGTGTGCCATAAAAATATTTAAAGATTATTAATTAAATTATTGTTGAAAGAAGTTCAAAGCACAGTAGTATATTCTTTTTTTTTTTTTGATCAACAGAATTAAAGTGTACCATGGAAGTTTAACTTCAGGTTCAAGTATGCCATGAAATACAAAATGTTGAAGAATATTGCTCTAGGTATTATATTTTTAGACATAATTTATCACAGTCTACTTATATCAACAGTTCGAGTAAAGTGTAAAAACCCTACCACCCTTTACATCCTGTTATCCTCCTCTGCTTACAACATAATTGTCTAAAATATTTTCTTGACATCCACATAGAACCACATCAGGCAGGCTGGGCACAGTGGCTCACACTTGTAATCCAAGCACTTGGGAGGGCAAGGTGGTGCATCACCTGAGCTCAGGAGTTCCAGACCAGCCTGAGCAAGAGCAAGACCCCATCTCTAAAGATAGCCAGGCGTTGTGGCGGGTGCCTGTAGTCCCAGGTACTGGGGAGGCTGAGGCAAGAGAATCGCTTAAGCCCAAGAGTTTGAGGTTGGTGGTTGGTGTGAGCTGTGATGTCACCGAGGATGACAAAGTGAAACTCTGTCTCAAAAAAAAAAAAAAAAGCACATCAGACAGTGTTTTCACTGTAATTGTCAAACATGATTTAGAAAACTAAAAAGAAGGGGGGAACTGGTTGATTTTATTTCCTATGGTTACCAAATTCTTTCTTTCCTAATTTTCTTGATTCCTTCTATTATGTCTTTTCTGTTTAGATAACTTCTTTTATCCACTTCTATAGAGTAGCTATTCCAGTGATAAATTCTCTTAGTTTCCTTCCTCTAGGAATACCTTGATTTCCTCTTGAATTTTCACTGGAATTTGCACAAGGCCTCCACTGACCACCATGGTGTGACCTCCTTACCACTGGGTGGAGGTGAGCATGCTGACGATTTTAGTCTGGTCTGCTCTGGCACTACCACGTCAGGTAGGACAGCCAGGTTGCTGCTGGGTAGGGGAATAAGTCCAGGCTCCCCATGGGGTTTCCAACAGCACTGTAGCATGAAAGGGTGGTAGGGAAGGCCTCATTATTAGCAAATAGAGATGAAAACCCCAGCTCCCTACTGGGCCTCCTCGGACATACCCCAGTGCTGGGGCGACCGTGCCTGATCACAGCCTAGTGAGCACGAATGTCTGTGCTTCCCACTGGTCTTTCTGGGCATGGGTGAATGTGGGGCCGCAGACTTTTCTATGGCACTTGGCTGGAGTAATACAGTTATTTTATAAAATTCTTTTGTCTTGCCAGGCTGCCTTGGCTACAGTAGAATTATTCTTCTTTTTCCCTTTTTCTTTTTTTTTTTGGGGGGGGGTGATTTTTGTGCATTAGCCTTTTCCAGGTTGCCAGTGTCTTCAGCTCCAGCTCTGGAAAATATGAGGCATGCAGAAAACCCAGGGAACTCCCTGCTGTGTCATTCCCCAGATCCTGAGGTCCCTAGATGGTCTGCCTTCTAGCCTCCACCTCTCAGAACCCTCTTATATATGTTTTATATATAATATGCAGAGTTTGTAATTGTACTTAGGAGAAAGCATAGGGTTGAATATGCCTACTCCGTCTTCTCAGGAACAGGAGTCTGTCTTTTTTGTATACATCATACAGTTGGGTGTTATTTTTCACCCAACCTGAGTGCCTTTCATTTTAATAGGAGGCTCATCTTACTCATATAACTTGTTCATAATCCTGATATCGAATGATATACTTTCTGTGAAAGCTTTTTCAAAATGTAAAGCATTAATCAAATGACCATGAACAGGCTGTTCTTAGCTCCCCTTTGCCCGTCAGGCAAAGGTTTCGCGAACACACCAAGTTGCCTACCCACTTCAGTATCTTGATCTCTATTTAAAATGGTGAGATGACAAGTCCTGACCAGGCCTTCTTCTCTCCTCCTGCAATCTTTAGTTCTCCAAATTATGCTCTCTGTTTCCTATAAGTGACTTCTACCAAATCCTTCTCATTTTCTTTTGTCTCAAGTAATTTCCTTTCCTGCTGTCCTGTCTTCTAAAGCAGCCCAAAATAAAATATTCCTCCTGGAATTGTGCACAGTGGAGTTGAGAAACAGCATGTTCAGGAAGAAGTCCCTGACCTGCAAGCCCTGTGCCAGGCTGGCATCCCAGAGGGTCAAGCCCTTCATGCTCAGGGCAGCCGACTTCTTTTCTGGACACCAGTATTTGTGTTTCCTGGCTGGTTCTCCACATAGATGTTTGTTTAGATGCTTGACAATGAAACGTCAGGGCAGAGCAGGTGTAATGTGCTTGCATACTGCTGCCATTGTGTGACTGTGTGCTCCTCTTAGGGGACCCGGCACATGAAAAGCTTATTCCTGATGGCATTTTGGACTGGAAAGACACAGGTGATTTCTCCTGATGAGGGAGCTTTGTGGGGGAGCTCAGTGAAGTGCAGGCTCTCAGATAGAAGAGAAGATCCTCTTGCTGCAAGATAGGAAACTTCTCCACTTTTCTCCTCCTAACTGCATCCCACCCCTCTCTCCTCATGGCCCTGGCCTGGACACCATGCTCCCAGAACAATTCTAAAGCAACTAATAATTGCTGGTGATGGCTTCTGCTGAATTCCCTCCCAGAGTCACCTGATTTTGACATTAACCACTGGAAGACCTTAAAGTAGCAGCTCTCAACCTGTGGGTGCCGACCCACAGGAACTGTATTAAAGGGCCCCAGCATTAGGAAAGTTGAGAACCACTGCCTTAAAGTCTTCTAAGCCAAGGAAGGAATATTGAATACTATAATTTCAAGATAGCTACAGAGAAAGGTGCACAGCGAGAATGGAAGCCTCTGGATACCCCTCTCTTGGAGAGCCAGTTGCCTGGGGCCCATAGTTTGGTAGTCAGCTCTCAAGGTATACATCAGTGCATCAGAAACACTCTATAAATGGAAAACTCAGAACACAACTTGTCACATCCACTCCACCAGGAAGCTCAGTGGAACCCACACAGTTGGTTAAATTTAATTTCCTGCAGAGACACAGAGACTTAGCTCAAATGCCACCTCCTTGGGGCAGTTTTTCCCAAGCCCAAGTTGATCTGAGTGCCCAGCTGAGTGCTCCTCTAGTTTCCCCAATTCTCTCCCTCTCAGCACTCAACTGGAGTATCTGTCTCCCTTTTTCCCAGGGAGCCTCTGCAGGGGAGGCCTGGGTCTTATCAATGTTTACATCCCCCTAGAGCCTAGTATAGTGCCTGACACATAGAAGGCACCCCTAAATGTTTCTTGAGAGTGATTGGACAGGTATGTACCAATAGACACCAAAATGAGACTTTTGATTTATTGTGGAGTCTGACGTTCTACTGGTAGAGATACATTATTTTGAGATGAAGAGTTAGTCCTATGCCCCAAAGATTCTTTTTCAAAAGTAAAGTTTCATTGGAAGGGATAATTGTCACTGATATACTTTTTTTTTGTCACTGATATTTTGAGGGGTTGGTTTGAACTGAGCCCTTCAGAACCTTGGCACAGTCTTGGCACTTGGCGGTGGGGGGCGGGAGGAGGACCTCCAAAAGTATAAGAGGCATTCCAGAGTCCCAATGGCATAAGGGTACAGGAATGAGAAAACAACATTTGTTAGTGGAAGGACAGGTCTGAAATTTGATTTCTATATCACCTGTGGCTCTTTTTCTTTACTCTATATAAAAGCATTGGAATATATTCTAGAAGTGAGCCAGGTACTAGGAAAACACTACCTGGCTCTCAGTAAACATTTGTTGAGCAATTTTAGGAAACTGTCGACCACCTGCTCACTTCTTTGTGTGACTCTAGCTTGCAAGAAGTGGAGAAGGGGAAAAGAAAGAAAAGCAGGGTTCAGGACTGATTCAACACCACAGCCCCTGCCACCCTGCATCACCTATGCTACGGGAATTCAGAACAGGGACCGACACTATTCATCCTGGATGGGGTTTGGAAACACAGTCGTCCCTAAAAGAGAACCACTTTTCTTCTGTGTGAGAGTCACAGGCCCAGCCCCAGATGACCGGGTGGTGGCCTTGGGCTTGTGTGCTGCACACACAGTGGGCAGCCCTGGGTGCCTTGGCTTGAAGGACCGAGGGCTCTCACAAAGGCATGGGGCCAAGATGGGGTCCTCGAGCATGCCAAGGGCCACCTGCAGAAAGGAGGACATCACAGTTTGCTCTGCGTGTGACAGGAGGTGTCTGTAATTAACCATTGGCTGCTAGGTTTGGTGCTTAAACCAGCTACCACCTACACATGTTGAGAAAAGGAAGAAAGAGCAGTTAGAAAGCAGGAAAGGGAAAAACCCCACCTCGCCCACTTGACAGGCTCAAACTGCCACTCCTAGCCGCCTGTGAGGCCGGGACAGTCCCCTGCAAACACCCTGCTTAGATGCCTGGGTCGCCTGGGTTGCCGGGGTGAGCACCCTCTGAGAACTGAAGGCTCTGAGGCCTGCTCTGAGCACAAAGGCAGACAAAGGGCCCCTGTGTGGCTGTGCAGGACCAGTCCCTATACAAGGCACTGAATGGCTCAATTACTATTCCTAGGACCAAAGTGGGGGCAGTGAAGAGGAGGACTTAGGGAGAAGTGAAGCAGAAAGAATCTTTGTGACAATGACAATTTAAGAAACACTAGACAACTAGCTTGCTGGGGCGCGTCTAAACCTTCTGCGGGGAGAAGAGGCGGTGGGGCGGTCATGTGGAAAATCCCCTTTCCCCTCAGAGCACAGGCGTTACCCTGCTGAGGGAAAGGCATTGTTTCCCCCATGAAAACCCTCATTCCGGACAGGATTCCATCAGGGTGGAAGAAAATGCCAGTCCCTGGGAAGAAGCTGTATTTGGTAAATTTGGAGGACTGAGGGGTAGTGTACTGTTGGTCCCTTGGAGATTTTTGTTTTTAAGAAAGACTCAAGTGTGCCTGATTTCTTAAAACATCACTAGACAGAGAAGGAGCTGCGTCTGGCCAGACCACAGTGGTGAGGGGCTATGAGAGGGAGGCCTGGCGTCCCTTCCACCTGCCCATGTGCCTCTGCACATTTGGGGCAGCATTAGTACTTAGTTGGTAAAAAATGCTAAGGAAGCTTCTAGCAGCTGCCATCCCCCCACAGCTTCTGTCCTGGGGAATGATCTCTGCAGGTTCACCTGACCTGGGCCCATTGCCCACCAGCCTGATGGGCCCCTGCATGGCCTACTGGGTAGACAGCAGACATGAAAACCACTCAGTGTGTCTCCCTAGATCAAGATACCACCCCTCTCACCACCAGTCAGTCTGTGCATGGAGACCAGGAAGGGACATTGTCGCTACCTGAGTGTGACAGCCCTGCCACAGGTCTGCGTCTTGAAAGCAGAGTTTCAAGGCAGTGCTAAAATGAGCCCAGCTGGCTGCTGGTTTATTTACTGATTTTCATACAGGTAGCTTGGTTTTTGTTACTGTTTCCTACGTAAATATGGTACGATAGCAGATCTTACCTAGAGACAGGCCTGCCTTCACCCTCACCTGGTGCCCCTAGCCAGAGGCCTGGCTGCACAGGGGGCAAGTGCATGGGGGAACTTTCTGGGCACTCACTCAGCATCACTGGAGCAGGAAGCCTTACTCTGAGCCAAGCCTTGTCCCACTTTCTTGCTCCAGGTATAAACATCAGCCAGAGCTCCTGTCTCTTGTCCCAGGGAGCATTCACCAGCAAGGCCACTCATCCCCAAGCATCCCACTGGTGTTTCCAGCTTCTCTGAGCAAGGCAAGGAGGTCCTGCAGGTGATGCCTCACAAAGTTTTAGATCCATTGAGGACCCTGGCTGGTGTCTCCCACCCAAATCAGAAGCATCTATTGCCAGGTGTGTAAGAAACTCCCAGATGTGCAAGAACAAAATTAGGAGGTATGATCATGTACATTTAGTTTAGAAAATTATGATCATAGCCAGGCATTGTGGCGGGCACCTGTAGTCCCAGCTACTTGGGAGGCTGAGGCAAGAGAATCGCTTAAGCGCAAGAGTTTGAGGATGTAGTGAGCTGTGATGCCATGGTACTCTACCAAGGGCAACACAGTGAAACGCTGTCTCAAAAAAAAAAAAAAAATTAAAAGAAAGAAAAAGAGAAAAGAAAATTATGATCCAATGCAGATTGGCCCCAAGAGACCAGTCTTCCTGCCATTTTCCATCCTAAAAACAGGAGAAAAGGTGGTGGGAATGGAGGCAAGGTGTGGGCTGAGCACTAAGAGGACAGACTGCTGGGCAAGGTCGGGCCATGTGGCTGAGGGAGGGGCTTGGACTTGATTCAAAAATAGGCTGCCCAGCACCATGGCATGCCTGGGACAGCCAAGGGCCAGGCCTTTCACCCAAGCTGTGCTTTTTAATGGTATCTCTTTCATGCTCCAGAAAGTCTGAGTCTGGAGGGTAAGTTCTGTGATCATCCTCTTCACAGAAGAGAGGCAGTCAGGCTGGAAATGAATCCAGAAAGTGGCACGTAGGATGTGGAGCCCTGAGAAGGTTCACTGGCAGTGCCTAGAGGGGAGAGACAGGTGGGAGAGGGCCAGGCCAGAATATCTAGTACTGCAGGGTTGTTGGCAATGTTCACCCATAGATTTGCAGAACATAGATATTGGCATGGTCTGTGGGGACTTCTAATGCACATTCTCTTTTACCAGAAAAGGACACTAGGCTAAAAGAGTAAAAGTGACCTGCTCAAGGCAACACAGTGGTTCCTGGCAGAGTGAAGACTGCAACTTGCTCCTCAAGGATTAAACCAAGGTGCTCTTTTCTTGGGCAGAGGGAGAGGCTGGCTCTAGAAGAGGTTTCAGAGGGTGAATAGATGAATGCTCCCCCCTGGGACAGGGAGGCCCCATCGGCCACTCTGCAGGGGTGGGGAGGACAGAGACTACTAAGGTTTAAACTTGCTGCTTGGACCTGAGGATGGAGCTTAGGTAGCACCTGGAGTCCCCAGGGAGTGTGAGTGGAGACAAGGGTGAACGGTTCCTCAGGGCAGTGCCCACGAGGGGCCAAAGAGATTCACTGGCAGATAGAACTAAGACACAAGTAAGGACAGAGCTCAAAAGTGAATGGGGCCAAATATATAATTTCTGGAATTTCAATATGTTGTAGAGTTCAAATAGTAGTGAAATCTCACTACAAGACAACTCCTAATAACAGCTGTCTCGGCCCCGGTATCTCTTCCCTAGCCCTTTCCAGGGCTACAGTGGTGGGTGGGCAAACCTTAAGTCAGTAACAGGTTTAACCTCTGCTTGTAGGTGAGCAAATTAAGTCACAGAGTAGCCTGGTCTCCCCTGCCTTATAGCAGCCTCAGCCAGAGGGTGTGATTAACAAGGCAGCTGCTATAGTACTTCTTGTGTTTCCATTGCCATCTCACCTCCTATGTGGGCTCTGGTGGGGGTGCAGGGGTGGGGTGGTGGATTTTCCTAAGAATTCAGACACCTGAGGAGATGCCCCAGGAAGAAGTCCAATCCAAGAATCAGGGACTCTGGTTTTCTGGTCCTGGTTCTGTTTCCTGCTAACTAGCTATGCAATGGTGGCTAGTCACTTTTCTTCCTTGCTCTCATGTTTTCCTGGTCATCTGATGAAGGCTCTGGTCTCTACCATCTGGGAAGTTTCACTGTTTCTGTTTCACTGTGTCTGATGTTGGCTCAACCATCCACCCAGCTGCATGTTCGTCTCTTTCATCTTCTTCAGTGTACAGGGGGACTTCACAGATTAGAACAAAATATTTGTCTCCAGGTCTCAATTATCCTTGACCATGTAGGGATGCAGCACTATGCATATGCAAAATATAATTTTAAAAAATATCATATTTGCTCCAGATCTATATTTTTGGCTTCCAACCAGTTTTTATGAGGTTGAGTTTACTGCAGAGAGTCTGCAGGGCAAACCAACATACGATCTAGTGTAGTCAAAATGCTCTACGGTTACCCTGAATAAGTTCTCTCACATGACATCTACACAAACTCTGCACACCACTGTCACACCCACATGGCGTCCTCCAATGTGTAACATTAAACAAACCTCAGCCTCCTGAAAAAGATTATGAAATAGTTTCAGTATATATGAACTGAACACATATTTTTATTCAGTGAAACTTCTTTGATGGTGCCTGTTCAAATATGTGCAAATATCGAGAGAACACCCACAGACATCGTCCCTGATTGCTGTGGCCACACAGTCTACAGAAACCAAAAGAGAAGACACAAAATACTGACTGTCACTGAAGATTCCGCAGATTCCAGGACACTTCAGGCCATCTAACCTTCCTCTCCTAACCCTAACCTGTGGGTGTCTAACCAAGTATGCTAGACAACCCAGCCAGGACAGTGGGAGGGTCAGGGAGGAGGTGCCACTGTGGGAGGAGGAGGGAGCTCTGGGTAAAGCCTCTTTCCATCCTCTCACTGTAGACCTCAAGAGACTCAGAGAGGAGGCCCCAAGGAAGCTGGAAGCAGCCTGGAGCTGTGGCTGCCTGGGGCTGGGCTCTGTACCTGCCCTCTCTACCCCACTCTGCCTCTGAGATGCCCATGTAACCTCCAAGCAGGGCTCACCCGTAGCACCAGGCAGGGCCCAGAAGTTTCACCTCCTGAAAATAAAGGAGGGAGGGAGTAGTAGGAAAAGAAGAAGAGAGAAACAAAGAGGAGTAGATGGTAGGTGGTAAGAGACAGCACCACACGGAACGTGTCCTTGTTCTCTTGAACACTAAGCAGGGTAAAGAGGTGAGAGTCTGGGGCCTGAGAACTGTTTCAAGGTCACAGAAAGCCAGGCTGCACCTGGAAGGAAAGGTCCTTGTGGAACAGAGCTCAGGGCAAGGAACGAAGAATTGAGTGTGGAAAAGCCCCAACACCAAGCTCATGTGCCGGAATCTGCCATTCTAAGTGCTTTACACACTCAGGACTGTGGGGAGTCAGGTCTCCTAGAAGACCCCAACACTTGGTATCAGCAGCACCTCTTTATCATAAAATTAACATCACTGAAAGCTTAAAAAAAAAAAAAAGACAGACCAAAAATATCACGTCTTAGGCAAATGACTTGAAAATACCTCAGAGTGACACCCTATTTTTTTTCCCACCCATTTCTAAAGTCAGATGACACCTGGTAAAGAAACTGATGTTTAGGTAAAAAATGCAATTCCTGGTACATGTGGTTTCCTGATGGTACAGCATTGAAATGACATCATGGAAATGCTTGTGCCTCAAGGTCAGTCTGCACAGTTTCTAGGTGAAAACATGAGTCTTAGTCATTGGTAGAAAAGTGTGTACACACCCCTGTGGTGCTACGGCTCTCTGCCTTCAAAGGCAACATTTTAATCTAATTCATGTGGCTGCTTGCCAAGTTTTTCCACACTTTTGGCTCACCTAGATGTGCAACCTAAAATGTAGGTTGTACCATTTGGAAATGCCTCTGTTCCTGTCATTTGGAAGGAAATAAAACAATTGTTACTGGGGAATAAAAAGAGTGTGTCTTCCACTCAAGGGCAAGGAATCAATGACATAAGATGCTCATCCCAGTGGTTAATATGAACTGTCTAGTTTGTATAGCATTCCCTATGGTGACAAAAGTAGGAGGTGGCAGACTGGGGACGTATGGAATCCTTTGTCTTAATTAAAAAGTATAATGGGAGACGTGGAATTTGGCCAAGCCTCATAAATCTGCTAAAAGAATCAAGACTCTGTCAGATAAGTTTAAATAGAACCAACTGAGCCCTCTGGAGAATTAAATAGACTCCCTGCTAGTAGTTGACACCCACTCTCCTGTCACTTCCCTGCACTCCACAGACGACGGTTGTGCTCATTAACCAGCAACCCTCCTACTCACCGATGACAAGTTTATCCCCATGGAGCACAAAATTCAGAGATGATAAATCTACTCCCGCTTGTAAAAATGAAACTCTCCTTGGGGCAATAAAAGTGCTAGGAGCCTTTTGGAAATAAGTTCTTTATCTGATAACCTACCTTCATTAACAAAGCCCGGTCCTCTTGGTCAGGACACCGCTTCACTGCCAGGGAGAACTGCTCTAAGGTCACTGGAAGGGAAGAGAAAGAAATGGTGAACCACCTCCCTTCAGGCTCTGAGCACTTCTGATCTGTGGAAGAACACCATCGTTATAATTGGCACGCTGTCCATCCTGCCTTGGAGGAAGGATGGAAGAGTTCCCTGCCTGTCCCCTGTGTGAGTCAGGACCTGCACTCACTTCTCCACCTGACCAGCTGGGCCCATCACAATGGACCACAAGGCCACTCCTATCAGCAAAGCTCCACCCTGCACCACAGGAGGAGGACCTGGGTTCAGCCCCCATGTGGGCTATCTTGTCCTCCAAACACCATGCTGTTTTCCCTGTTTCCTGCATTATCCATCAAAAGGATTCCATGTGCCCTTGAAAACTTGGCAGTACTCAATTTTTGATCCACCTTGCATCAGGATTTCCATGGCTTTGACTCTTCTCCTGGTGCAAACATGATATGACTCCACATGTTGATTCAAGCAAACCTCACAGACTCTCCAAAATATATCAAGTTTTCTTTCTCCAGCCCATCTTCTCCAATAGAATGGTGGTGGGAAGGTTTATTAAAGAAAATGTCTTGTGTTTATCAAGACATTTATTAAAAAAATTTAAATTAGCTAGAAAAGCTCTAGGAATGTTAATACAGACAATTTACACAAATTTCACTCCCCTTCTCTATCTCTGTGGCCAAACTCTCACCAAAGGTCCACTTGTATGAGCATCAATTTTGATTTTGTTCTAAATAAGCACCAAGCTGCAGACTACCTTTCCTGTACCCTGTGCTGACTATAGTTTCATTCTTGAAAATGCTTATGTGATTCCTTGCTGCCCTCACACTTAAATCCACTTATTTGACAGGAATTAAGGCTTTTACTAAGTTAGCCAATCTAGATTGCCTTTTATTGCTACATTCTAAGCCACTGATCACCCAGGGTTCCTTCAACCTCCAAAGACCCCCCCAAAGGTAGGCAGAGCTGAGCCCAGCCAGACTCAAGACTGAGGGATTGTCTGATTCCACTGTTACAACCCCAAGCATTTCTGAGTGCCATATACATAAACACAGATCTTTTAAAGATAATCATATCAGCAGTAAATAATTTTCATCAAGAAAACATTGGGTAGTGTTTTTTGTATCATTTTCAATGCTACTTATAATATACAATTCTTCAAACTGTTTTCCCTCTGAAGAAATGACTCTGTGTAATCTCAATTGCTGTCCACTGTAGACTCTGCTGATTTTTCCTCCCGGTGTAAATTTTTGCTCTTATCCAGTCAAAACATGTTCAGGATCAAGAGTGAGCAATGCTGCCGCTTCACACACACTCTCCAATGCCTATGTCCATCAGTCTTCAACTGGCTGAAGCTAATATTAATTACGTAAAATCCTCAATATAACCTTTAAAAAAAACCCAAAAAACTTTGTCCATAAACTTCGACAGAAACTTGTAGAATGAGATAAGAGCCTAAGCTATGCTGAGTTTCCAAAAACACATTTGCCCTCACCCACTCAGAACGTATCAGTCTGTGAAAAACTCTGGGGGCAAGATCGCTATATCCCCCCCAAACCTTCTGTGGGCTCTGCAGTGGACTTTGCCGTGACCTGATTTGGTGGGATAATATATTGAAATCCGACTATTGTCTGAGGACGAGTGAGGAACAGTCTATAAGTTCAGGTGTTAGGTTTTCTTCAGATTATCTTTTTAAAGGTGGCTATTTTACTTAGGAAAGATTTATGTGGTGGCTTCGAATCTTACTTGGTGTGGTTCATGGAAATCATTGCATCTGCTCTTGCTTCCTATGGGGGCTACTTGAGTCTCACCCTCAGCTCTCTCCTCTCTGTGGGCACCCCACGTTCATGCCTCTGATTGCCCTTGCACTGGGCTTCGCTGTGACACTTCTAATTGTTCACAAGACAGGACACCCAGTTCAAGTTACTGTGAACTCTGTGCCTTCAATCAGCACTAGTTGACTTTCGTAATGAGTCAGCCCTTTCCTGCCTTTGCCTGATCCCACAGGCCTCTCCACCACTCACTAGGGCCCTGAGCCCAAATCTTAGACTGTTCCCTGTTGGCACCAACCCTGCTGATGCTCGCTGCACAAGGTCTCAGATGCGCTCCTTTCCCCAAGCACCTGCCAGTTTGATTGCTAGCTTTGATGCCCACTGCTGCCACCACACCGAACCTGGCTCGGCCAGAGCCCCCCAGCTCATGGCTGGTGTTTTCCCTCTTCCCTCCAGGCTTATCCTGTCTTCCCCAGTGTGAACCACCCTCCCTGATGGCCCCTCACCATTCATCCATGGCACAGTCCCTGGCCCATGTGACCCCTCTCTGTTTCCCTCTGGTCAGCCCCAATCCCAGTCTTCTTATGGATCCAGCAGTTGGAGCAGTGGCCAGCACAGGCTCAGAGTCAGACAGACATGGCTTTAAGTGTTCTCTTTTGGCACTACTGGGCACTTGACCTTGGACAAGTCACATGCCCTTGCTGAGTTTCTGTTTCCTCCTCGGTCCCATTCGAAGCCTAGGAGGAGTTGGTGTGAGGACTAACGGAGAGACTGCAGGTGAGGAAACTGTGGGTGCCAGGACCGAGTTGACACTCTGTCCTGTGCTCCTCTCGCTAACTCTTCCCTGTGCCCATTTGATGTCTTAGGGTTTTTCTTTTCTAATCAGTCTCTGGTTCTTACATTTATGTGACACCCTGGCCTCAGGAATGGCCTGAGGACTGTGTCTTAGTCCAGACTCTGTTCTGTCCCCATCATATCCTGCATGCCCAAGGCCATGACCCCATTTTGTGGAACTGAAGTCTGAAGCACATTTAAAGGAGCACAGGGCCATGCAGATGGAGTTTTCCCTTAACAGCTGGCTAACAACCTATGCCCTTTCTACGCAGATGACAAAAGTCAACCTTGAGGATGGAGGCCCAACACAAGCAGAATGCACCTACGTCCTGGCTGTCTGCCCCTACCTTAGGTGTCAGTGTGGCACGAGCTCTTATGCCAACCGTGGGTTCCGCTATTACCTCATTCCATGTTGGTTTCTACTAAATCCTCAAAAAGGTGAGGACAGGGATGAACATCTCAAGATAGCTCCTCTCCACCAGGCCTGGGCAGCCACTTTCCCTGCTACCTTACTCACTGACGTAGGGAGAAACATCGTGACAAGTTGACATTTCATGTCCTCTCCCTCCTCCCTCCCTGACTTAAAATAGGAAAAAAACTCAAAACGAAAGCATTTATGGTATCCACCTTCCTCTGCCTTTGTTGCTGATTCAAGGGGCTGCCTGCCCAATGAAAATTAGATATGCCACAAAACCAGTGCCAGCAACACAGCAGGTCTCCCCAGGGACAAGATTTTCCCTAAGGGACTTTAGATGGAATCATTTTCTCGCTTCAACAGTTATTGTTTTTAACTGCCCAGAAGTGTTCCAGCATCATTCATGTCAACAGTGGAGGCCAAGGCCTGCACTTGTCTGCATTGGTTGGACGTGTCCAACTTTATGGGGCAAAGATAGAGAGAATGAGAAACTTTTGGATGACAAGTAGCTCTGAGGCTGGGAGGAAGGTGAGGGAGTAGCAGAGAAAGAAGACACGATTCAAGTAAAAAGTGGTCATTTGGGAGAAAACACGTGAAACAGCAAGAAACACACATTTCTCCTTTGGAATGTGTGCAGCAATGGGCTGGCAGGTGGCTTGTGCACAACACCTCACCACTGTAGCCCCTTCTGCAAGGTAGATAGGACCTTGCAAAACAGGAGACACCTAAAGTTCAAGTAAATGGTTGCACCTGGAAGACATTTCATTATGATGTGTTGTTGCATGTAAGAGAGGGAAAACGAGACCACCCCAACGCACACCACCTTTGTACTTATTTTCCTCTTTGAAATATCCCTGGGAGGATCAGGGACCTATCACTAAGTTAGCAGGTCCAAGTTCTCCTGACATATGACCCACACTGTCTAGAATGTCTCTCTCCATCCCTGTGCCATGTCACTGGGTAATAGGGCCCTGCTCAGGGAGCCAAGCTGTACGTAGCCCTGTGCTAGGAACCTTCCAGCCTAGCCCTTCTCAGGAAGCTACGGTGCCTACTTGGAGCCTGTACCCAACCTGGGCACCAGCTCCAAGTGCCCACTTTCCTGGGCACCAGCTCCAAGTGCCCACTTTCCTGGCCCTGATAGCTTAAGCCTCTTCCCTGTGCTTCTGATGGGGTAAGAGGGTTACACAGGCATGTGCATCCCTAGACCCACGGTGTGGCCGGGGGGCAGCTGTTTTCAGGGCTGCAACCTTGGGTGTTTAGACTGAGGGACCCACACAGGGTGGATCAGAGTGCAGTGGAAGGGGGCAGGTAGAGGAGCTGCTTCTCACCACACCGCAGAGTTTACACAGCTGCCAGAGCCTGACAGTTCTAGATTCCAATCTGACCTTCTGGATGAATGACGCTGTCAAGGCAGGTGGAATAGATTCTCTTCTACACGTTGTCAGCTTGCTTGGTACTCCTGCCCGGAGCCCAGCTTGGGAGGGGCAGGCTCCTGCTAGAGGGAGGGACCTGACACTGAGGTACGAGACGCACTCTGACTCCTTCAGGAGCCAGTAAACCTGTCTCTGAAAAGTGAAGGTCGTCCCAACTGGGTTTGCAGTCACCTCAGGTCCCTACAGTGAAGATGTCACCTAGGAGCTTGTCATCCTCCTATCAAGACCCCCACTTTGTCACCTCTGTCCCTGTCTACTCTGCAGCCCCTTCCTGTCATGTACTGCCAGGTCTCACCTTTGGGATCCTATGCACACTTCAAGACCCATTACTGATGGGCCTTCTGGGAAGCATCTGGGGGTCTGTGACTGTGCAAACACCCTGTCCCTCTCACAGGCTTGTCCCAGTCCATGAGTGTGGGTCTGTAGTCACCTCAGGTCCCTATAGTCCCTGGGTGTGACAGCGATTCTCTGGCAGAGGCCAGGCTCCACAATGCAGCCTTCTCTCAGGCAGCAGAAGGTGGAGGGTAACATCTCTCCTGAAGGACAGCTCCACCTGGGGGGCCCATCCTCTTCTCCGGGAGCAACTGAGGCTTCCCTGGTGTCAGGAGCTGCAGGTCCCACACCCCTTGCTGGCCTCTCCCATGGTGCCCACCCCCAGGGTCCTGGCCAGGGTCCCTTGCTGTGCTCAGTTCTCCCCTGAGTCTGTGGCATAGGGTGGGACACAGTGGCCACTGTCCCTCTGCCTCTGCTCTCAGCTGCATGTGACAGCAGTCTCCTCAGCTCCTTTTGCAGAACTGTCTGCCACTCTAGGCCGCTGAAGTCCCCCACCCACCCCTGATTCACAGCATAATAGGGAAATGTTGAAAGAGAGAAAACAAAACAAAAGGGCTTCAATTTGCAGAGAGAGCGCTAGCTTTGTTTCCAAAATCAACACAGGGGATAAACAGGGGCCTTAATTTCTTGGCAAGTAGCTGTTATGGTAAACGAAGCCTTCTGTGCTGGGCTGTGGGGAGAGGTATGGCGCTGGCCGTAGGGGGGCCTCTGTGTGAGGGCAGGGCCCAGCTCACTGCCCTGTCCCCAAACTGCTCTTCTGGGGCTGCTGGCTCACATCCTCCATTCCAACGAGTGGCAGAGCATGGTGTGTGCAGGCCTCCCCTTCTCCACCCCATCTTTGAGCTCACAGGATACAGGGGTGCCTGATCTCTGGTGGACCAGCCTGTCTATAACCAAGTCTCAACAGGTTTCCTGGCCTGACTCCTGGGGTCTCAGCACTTTCCAAGGCACAGCCTCCTCCAGGGTGGAGCTGGACCACTGCTTTTCCAATGTGAACCCTCCTTCAGTCCCACTGACACCACCTCTGGGCAGGTCTTTGTCCTTGGGCCTGCTGGTCACACCTGCTCATTTTGGTCTCCACCCCCACATCCCCACCCTGGGTCTTTCTCACTCAGAGCACATGTCCCATGAGATCAGAAAAATTTCCTTCTTGGGAGTCTGGGTGTGATGGTGACTCTCCAGCAGAGGCCAGGCTCCATAATGCAGTGCCCAGCACCCCAGGACCCGCCCCAGTCTGCTTTTCTAGGCCAGTTCTCTCACACTGTTTCCTGGCCATTCCTCCAAACCCTTTTCTTCTAACAAGGTAGGCACCTTGTCATCCTCCGAACAAGCCTCCCACTTTGTCACCTCTGCCACTGTCTACTCTGCAGCCCCTTCCCACCATGGTTGTAGCCAGGTCCCACCTTTGGAATCCTATGCACACTTCAACACCCTGATGGGCCTTCCGGGAATTATCTGGGGGCCTGTGACTATGCAAACACCCTGTCCCTCTCACACAAGTATGAGGGCACCTGTGTTCCATAGTATTCCCTCTGCTGGACCGAAAGTCCCTACATTGTCTGATAATTTAAGCTCTAAGTTTCACAAATAGGAGGTATGAAAAACCTGGTAAGCAAATTAACAAGTATTCCCTCCACTCCTTTGAAACCTGTAAGAAGGGGAACATGTCAATTGAGACTATACCTCTCCAGGCAGGCAAAACACCAGTTTGACTGATCCCTGGGGTGAGAACAGTGATGGGTCTCACTGACACCATGGAAGCCTCGATCCCGCTCTGAGCCACAGGAAAGATGAGGGTAATGGCCACCAAACCATCCAGGCAAGCGGTGCCCAGAACATGCTAAGGGGGCCAAACCCTCTGCAGTGTTCTGACCCTGGGGACCAAATCAGCTTCCCTCTCTCCATGTGTGGGGCGTTGCACACCAAGACACTCATCCTTCTTCTTAGAGTTCTCTTCCACAAAGCCAGCTGCTAAAGGGAGCCACCTGCGGTCTTTGGCTGAGAAAGCACAATAGCCACCGTCCTTCCTGAAAGGCAGAGTCCTTTCCTCCTGGGGCAAATGTGGCTGTTCACTCAGAAAGAGATGTGGGCACAGCTCATCTGGGCCCCTTTCTAAACCTCACTCCCACGTGCAGGGAGGCTGCCCCCCTCAGGTGGACAGGGCACTGGCTCCCTCACCTGACACACGCCTGGCTCACCATGGCCAACAACTGCTTCCTGGGCCTGTGAGCAAGGTGTAGAGCTCCAGTGTTGTCACCTCCAGCCAACTTGGGCCTTCCCCAAGGCACTGGCTCATCCCACCTGCAGATCCCCACACAGCTGTCTAGAAAGACAACTCTGACAGTGACGATCAGCTGGAGGCCACCCACCACCCCTGTCCCATCAGGGGAACAGGAGTTGACCACTTTTGGAAAACAAAAATCTGGTGGACTCCAGATGTCACCCCTAAATCAGGAAGATAAGGGACTGCCTGGGGCCTCGACGGGTCCTCTACTCTGCAGAGATTCACCCTTCAGTCTAACAGAATGTCCATGGGCTTGGATACTTCTGGGCCCTGCAGGCCTCTCTGTCATTACCTGTTACGGCATCCCTCTGTGCACGTGCCTATGTCCGAGCTAAGTTGAATCTAGTACTTAAGTCTCTGCCTTGATGCCCAGAATTAATCCCTGCCCTCATCAATCTTGGCTTTTCCTCCAACCTCGCCCTTCCCATCCAGCCACCCTAGATGCCCTCCAGATTCCTTCAGCCCCAAATCTCCAGAACCCAGTCCCCATACCCCCGCCTACCTCCCTCACTTTCCGGTTAATGTCCTCAGAGCACCACCCCTCCTATTTACCTCCACACCACAGCCAGAGCAATCTTCCCCATCCTTTCTCCAGGCTCCCCACCACAGGCAGGAGGTGACAGTGAAAGCCACTGGCCTCAGCAGGAACACAGGCTCCCGGGACCCTGACACCTGCCTCATATTGACCTTGTGCACTGGCCACACCCAAACACAGCCCCCCTAGATTGTTCATGCACATCATGATGGAGAGGCATGTGCTTTCCACCCACATGACAGGTAAATCTTAGCTGCCCTTCAAAAGGCCAGGCCTCTGATGCTGCTTGCTTCTCCTGACATGTGAGGAGCCACTGGTACCTGCACCCCAATCTGGCTTACGTTCCTTCTGTGTCTCCTGGGACACCTGCCCGTAGGCACTCTCATCCCAGGTCTCATGAATGCTCCTTAGGAATAGGGGTATTTCTTACTGGCCTTTTTATTCCCCAACACATAGCAGCCCTTCACCAAATATAGGGTAGGATGGGGTGGCTAAGGGAGTGAAGGAAAGGTGTTCCACGTGAGGATTGTCTCCAGAGGACAATTGAATTGACACTGCCTCAGTGGGGCAGCTCCATCATTTACATGCTTGTTCTTTGTGCAACAAGAGGAGTCTGAGAGAGTGAATCTCAAGTTCTCTAGGACATCCTGTTTTTGTGGACCCACAGTCTGAAGCAGCATCTCTATTCCATCCTCAGGGCCAACACAGTCCTCATGCCTCTTGCAAGAGGACAGAACAGAGCAGGCTGGGGTCAGCGGCTCACAGCTGCCACTGTTGTTTGCAGCTGGGACTTTAGGCACTTCTGGTGCTTAGGACACAGCCTAAGTGTCTCCCTAAAATAGATTTTTGTGCCAATTATCAGAAAAACTCAACTGCATGCTCACAGCCAGCTGGATTAGGTTTGCATAAAATTTAATTTGTCTTAAATTACTCAACACCGGAGAATAATAAAATACACATAAAGCAAGGAACTCTAATATCCACTGCACCAAGGAACTGTTTTATATACTGAGAAATAGCTATTTTGAATATTTTTAAAAGCCCTCCCCCCCATGTTATATTTTCTTGACTCACTTATCTGATTCATGCATTTTAACCCCCCCCCGTTCACAGTAAGAATTGGTCAGAAGCCGTTGCTGCCCCAAGTCTTTTTTGGTGTATTCTTGGACACAGAAGAATTTAGAAATTACAAACATCTCTGAGAATTTCTTTACTTTCCAGGCTGCCAATGAAGAGAGAATTTCTGAGTTATTTTCAAAGGCAAAAATGAAGCCCAAGAACTTGCTTCACCAATCTTAAACTAATGTTAGATAAAATTTCCCCATCAAGTATTTAATATCCACTTTGATGAACCAGATCAGGAGTTGTGAGTGTCCGTAGGGGAAGGTGAACTACTGGTGAAAACCTCACTTGCGTTATCTGGTGATCGTTTTCCCCATCTAACATTCTTTGCCACTTTGATCAGATCTCCAAACTTGTTAAACGATTCTATCTCTGAAGATACATGCTGCTTTTTTTTCTTTTCAGTTCTCATGTTTCTCAGTCAAAGCCATCATTTTCAAGTTAACAGAGCATTATGTTTTCTCTGCAAATAAAATCTCATAAGTCATAAGCAAAGACAGAGGTAAATTCATAAAAAGGAGACACAGCACTATTTTTCCTGCTGGCACTTGGGATCTCAGATAGGTTAAAAATGATGTTTTTATCTCTGGTGATTTATCAAACTTGAGATTTCACAAAAGATAAACAGATGCACTGAAGAAAGAATACATCATCTTAATGCTTCATTTTGACACTTTTGGTATTGAAAAAGCATGTTTCTTAAAGATCTCTCCTCTAGAAACTCTGTAGTTTTCATGATTTACACATTTAATTCTTGTTTGTAAGACACACTGAGGTGAGAACAGGCCAGGAGGCACCTTTAGAGAAAATGGTCACATTTGAAACATACGGATTATTTATAGACAGAAAACTCAAAGAGCTGAAAGAAAATCTGGTTGTCAACAGACAGTTGCTTTTTCTACGTTTTTTTTTTTTTTTTCTGTAGTTCATTTTGGTTTCTGTGTGGGTGGCTCATGTGAACTCAAAGGTTATTTGCTAAATGTTTTGCGAGATTAGAACATGTTGTCCTTTAAAACCTAATTTTACATTTATGTTTATTGCAAATAAGTTTAACTTTATGATAGGTGGCATGGAATAATATTTTTTAATCTAAAATTGTACCTTGAGTTGCTATGCTAAATTCAGAGTTCCTATGCTTCAATTTTTATTTGCAGTTTAGAAGGTCTTATCTTTAATCATATTCCTAGTGGGAAACTCAGAATACAGTACATAATTATTCAGTATAAAACATTTCTTTTTCTTTTTTTAACTTTTATCTGTTACTTTTGCCTATTAATTTGGGTGCTAATCTAACCTTATGTTGAAACTACTTAGGTATTAGAAGAAGTAAAGAGAGCATGGATTACAGATCAGATCTTTATTTTTTTATGTTTATTTTCTTCCTTTTATTAAAAAATAATTTTGAAAAATATACCCATTTTTGTTCTATCTGTGGCAACCTTTAAGTTTTTCACAGATCTGATCATTACAGATCAGATCTTTGCAGTCCATCACACAAGATACAATTTTTCAATCACACAGCAAGACAAAAAGGAGCAAAAACACATTTTTAAAAGTAAGGAGTGCTTACTTTATTTTATTTTACTTTTATTTTATTTTCCTTTTTTTAGCAATGCTGAGCTACCAGATTCAGGTCCAACAATCACTGTGGGCCCTGCTATGTGGGCAGACAGCTGCAGTCTGCAGGGATTTGAATCTTCCTTCTGTCCCTCTTGGCTGCGTGACCTTGGGCAAGTTACTAAACCTCTCTGAGCCCCAGTTTCCTCAGACGGACTTTGGGAAGATAGTGATTCTTTCCCCATTTTGCACAGGGCTCAGTACGCTGAGCTCTCCCTCAAGGTTGGCTCCCTTTGCAATGATATGGTCTTTCTACCCTTGCCTTTCATTTAATCCTCACAGAAACCCTGTGAGATAGAAAAAATATGAAGCATTCTTCAGGGACAGATATGGTAAGAGCAGTAAGAGCCGTCAGTGCCTGTCAACTTTAAAATAGGAAAGAATGTGTTAAACAAATACATAGGCAAAACCTTCAAAAGCTCAGGAACGCCAGAATTTCCATTTTCCAGGATTTCTTCCTAGGAAGGAAAGCCCCTTGGGGAATGTGGTAGATGGGGGTGGGGAGACTCCGATGCTTGTCTGAGTAAAGCCTCAGGGTTAGCCAGGCCAGGGCAAAGTCATAATAGCACAACTTATTTGTGTGTGTGATGCCAGGCCACTGTTCACCCCTCTGAGTTTCAGTCCCTTGATGGGCTTTGCGAGATTACTGCTGAGATTAAATAAATTACAAGGGTCAAGCATTTAGCAAGGCTTTGACTGCTGTGATCCGAACAGTCCGCCAATATACTGGGGCACAGAGGATGCGTGGCATTTCATTACTATCTGGGTCAAGTACAGTCGCTAAATTCTGTTCTTAATAGTCCTCCATAAAACATGTAGCATTCAGGAGTTAGACTTTGCTTTTTCCTTTCTTCCCCTTCTTTCCAGTAAAATAGTCTCCAGGTCATATGCAATAAAAAAATACCTCATAAATTGTCACCTCCTTCAAAGGAGAGTGAGTTAGTAAAATCCTTCAAGGCAGCCCTTCGTAGGTGACAAGCTCCCACTTTCTGGGATGGTGAGGGTTGTCAGGGGCTCTGCCCTCTAGTTAGGGAGCATGACGGTACTTCTTCAGAAAACAGCACTTGGAGGCCCGGGGCCCAGCTGACTCCAGCCTCAAGTTCACCTACACAGCCATGGGAAGAAGGCAAGGCTTGGGGAGGAGCCCCAGCGTTGTAGCTGACAGATGCAGTCTGCGTGGTCTGAGAAGAATCCTTCCCAGAGGCACGGTCTGGCTCATGTTCCCAGACCAGCAAGGCCAGGACTACGGTAGGATGCTCGGTATACTTTCTCTTTTCTCATTTCTCTTCACTAACGAGACTTGAAGTTAAAAATCCAATTGGCAAGGTCACATACTCTGCCAAGTTTGACATACCGCAGTGCTTCAGGTTCGGTCACATCGTTTTGTCATCATTCCTTTTTCCTAAGAGCCATCCTCGGTGCTAGCACGAAGTGTGCCCGCGTTCCTGCTTCCGGCTGTCTCCATTTCACTGGGAACCTCCCTTTGACTTCTGCTGGCTGCCACCTTCACTGCTCCAGCTCCAAGAAATATTCTGTGAGTGCAGTCAGAAGGGGAGTTTCCACGTTTGTTTCCCCCCATATCCTGCCAGCTCCCAGGTTTCCAGACCTACAGCATCAGAGACCAGAGGTCCCCAGACGCCTTTGACTTCTGCAGAACAGGCAGACCTTCCCCTGGCTGCTCCCAGCCACGGGCACTGCGTGAAGTGGCCACCCTCATCTCCCAGATGCACCTTTCTCTCATAGGCACCGCCCAAAGGTGACTGGGGTGGAGAAAACAAAGCCAAGGACATTCCCTCTCTTCCCCAATGTTGGGGCCTGTAGGGATCTAGCAGCAAATTGCATCTGGCCCATCTCTGTTCACCAGACTACCGTCCTGGCTTCCACCTCCCACACACTTGATGGGTGCTAGACAGAGAGTGCCTGAGCTCCCTCCCTCCCTCAGGCCACTGTGTGTGGCCTCACTGAGACTCATCCCACCAGCAGCAGATGGGTGCCAGTGGGAGAGGAGGCGCACAGGTGTCACCGCCCACATGGCAGCTCTGGTCCCGCCCCTGGACGCCACCTCCCCAGGCCTCCACCATCAGCAGTAACAGCAAAACTTTGCAGAAACCCGTTGGTCAAAGAAGTGTTGACTTGCGACTTTTGATTCCACCTAGGTCAAGTTTGCCCTTCTGCTGAGAGGTATCAGGATCTTACTTGAGTAAAAGGGAACAAGTACCCAGATTCACACAGGACCCCTGGTTGGGCTGTGGCATTTTCTTTTTCTGAGCCTGCAAAATACAGCACATATTCAAGGAGGTGGGAAGAATATTCTCATAATTTCCTAGAAGATGAATGCCAAAGTTAAACCTAAATCAAGGTGAATGTCCTTTGTATAAAGAATAGCCCCATTAAGAGTTGGGAGGAAAACGCTGATCCCATGAAGAATACCAGAACAAGTGCTAATGGATAAAATACAGAAATAATGCTTTAATAATGCATGTGATCATGTTTTTATTAACAAAGAAAGTCTTGTTCTGAAACAAATACATCCTTGAGAGGAGTCTGAAATTAATCCCCGATAGGCAGAAATCCACACTATTATACATTCTAATTATAATTACAACCTGCTCTTCATGTGAACATTCTAAATTATTAGTCACTTCATTAAGAACCAGAAAAGGGACTTCCTGCTGCATAATGAGAACTACTCACAAGCTCCGAGAATGAGAGAAGAGACAATTGTACACAGAGCTGGAAAATGGTGGATGTAATTTATTTAATAAAAGTGCTTAGTTTCTTCTTTTTTGTTTAGGAACTGGTACACCCTTAGGGGTTCAGACAGCACCAAGCTTCAGAACTGCTATTTCTAGGGCAAGATAAAAATGTGTATCACAGAAAAATAACAATTTATCATTGTAATGGTTACATCCCACTACAGAAACCACTAGAGACTACTTAACATTTTTATTTCAAACATGGTTTTCCCTAGTCTTCAGGTGACAAACGGATACAGATGCCAGAAGACTTTTTTCCATTTGTTCCTAATAAAAATGGCTAGATTCTGAGTTCATTTTCATCTGGGGTGACATGAAGGTCTGTGCTTTACCAGACAGATCCTTCCCTTCCCTCCTATGGGTTCTTCCTTCTAAATCTCTGCAGGCAACATCTGGACCCAGTCATCAAAGACAGATGGACTCCTTCTACTTCTGCTCCCATCCCCTGGAGACCCCTACCTGAGAGGTAGCATGCTATTTGAATGTAATGACACATTGACAAAGCTCTTCCTGCCTAGTACACGCTCAGTACATACCTATCTTTAGGGCCCGTCCTATATCTGTATAGAACTCCTCATTCTACAGAAGTCCCCCCCCCTCGCCAAAAAAAGATACATATTTTAAGAAAGGAAAAAACTGTATTAAAATTGTAATACTCCATATATACCAATAACAAAAGATGAATACAAGTCACATTCGACTTCTGCAATTATAAGGTGTTGATACAATCCATGACTATGATAATTCAACTTCAAAAGTAATACATTGATAACATCTCTTAAAATGTGTAAATGTTTTTTGACACCCCTGGTATATATATTTCTCTTTCAAAACATGCTTGGGCTTTCTAAATTCTGTCATTGAACTACTTGTTATTATTTTTCTTCTGTTACTTGATAAGTCCAAATCCTCTTTACCTGGCATTGAACCTGAAGCCAATTTTCTGAACTTAATCATTTTTGAAAAGTCTGGGGATCAATCCAGACTTCTTTTGTGCCGTGAAAACATTAAATCCCCGATGTTTCCTCCTGATGTTAAGACCTCATACATTCAGACTTAACCTGCTTTTTCATCTTCTTTTTCTTCCTTTCAAGTAACAAGGTCAAAATATTCTACTTCGGTTATGGTAACTAAAGTTTTCATGAAGTAGAAATTAAGAGTAATAACAATTTTGTATTGAAACATAACAATGGGTCAGACGTTAAGGTCAGAGCTTGGGAGCATCGTTTCACTTACTCCTTCTAACAGCCCCATGATATAAATGCCATAATATCCATATTTTATGCATGAAGAAGAAACAAGCTCAGAGAGGTTAAGTAAATCACTCACAGTCACACAGCTGGTAGAGGTAAAGCTAGGATCTGAACCCAGATAACCAGACGCCAGAGTCCATGTTCTCAACCCTCACACTCAGCTCCATTATGTGCTCAACAAACAGGCTGAGCACCTGGAGGCTGAATTGTCATGTTTCTTTGATCCACCTCCCCCTTTCCAGCTTAATTATATCTCTGAATGTTTAGAAGCTTTTCACCTGGAGTCCATATGGTCCTCCCTGATGCCCCAGGATGGGCGATATCTGAGGTCAGTATGTAGAGGCTCAGTGGAAGGAGCCCCAGCACCCTGGCCACTGTACCCCTGAGAACGAAGTCACACAAAGCCAGCACAAGTTACACACAGTGGATGGGAAGGCTTGAGATAGACTCGCCTTCAGTAAAGGTGTCTTGAGTGCTGTTTCACATCTCAGTTAAGTTTCAGCCTGATCAAGAAATCCGAAAAAAATAACCAACCAACAAATAGGGGTGGTTTACAAATTTTCTTTAAGTGTTTCTTAAAGTGGTGAGGTTGGTGCAAAGTGCACCAAAATCATCCAGGGAAGCAGATACCCTGTGGACTCCAGGATCTGGAGCAGGTCACAGTGGACACGCAGATCTCCAGCCAGGCCCAAGGGCACAAGCTGTCCAGACAGTGCAACCTGCTACAACTTCCTAATTATAATTGAATTCTATATGGAGATTTGCCCATAGAAGAGGCAGGGCATGTAAGGATAATTCAGCATTTGGATTTTAATTTGGTATTAATAACCTGGCATTCAGATTTATATATCAGTCACTTTTGAGTTTGATTAAGATAAGTCAATCTCCCTGAGGCTGATATACTGGGGATATGCCATAAATTAAAATTTCTGGGTCTGCAAACGAGGGAAACTAATCTCGTAGCTAATGCCCCAAAAGGAGGGACCTTCCACCCTGTTTCTGATGCTCCTGGTCCTCCTCCTTGCTGCTCTCCTCCATCCCAGGAAGCAGAAGGTAGAACTCAATCAGAATCGGGAAGGCCAATGTGGCCACAGTAACTCCAGGGTTTTGGTCACTGTGTGCAAGGTTGGTCTCTGGAGCGGTGTTCCTGTGGGGCTCCTGCTTCCTGTCCCCAGGAGGAACCCATGTTCTCAGCACATTATAATTCCAGCCCTACTTCTTCAGCCCTATGTCAGGAAGCTCACCCAAGTGTGCAAGTTCCCAAGAGCTGGTCCTTAGAGGCAGGGAGGGGCTGAGCTCAGTGTGAGCCCCTCTAATCCAGCTCTCAGTTGAGCTCTCAGGGAGGGTCCTGGGCATTCCTGCAGCTCTTAATCATGCGCCATTTGGGAGTTGTTTTGTTTTGTTTTGTTTTTTTAGAACTGCCTGGTTGGGGAGGGAGGCTGTAGCCAGACTGGGTGCTGGGTGAGATGCAGGCATTCCAGGGTTACTGGCCATAATACCTACCCTGGGTCTTAACAGACCTCACCAAGGAGCCTCTGTCTCCTCCTCTCCCTCCACAAGATAGTGCCTGAGATGCCAGCTACAGGGGTGACCAAAAGTGCCCCTCTTGGGGTCAGCAATGACACTATGTGATAGAAAACCCCACGCAGCAAATCAGCTCAGTAACATCTCCCCTCCTCTTTTAATTCTTTTTCCCCAGATAGTAAAGGCACGATAATAAAAAAAAATTATTCTTGAGATTAAGTAATAATTTCAATGATAATTTTTCATGGCTCTTACTCGGTTTTCAATATTTCACTTTTTTTTTTTTTTTTTTTGTCTATTGAGACTGAAATGAATATTCCGTTTCTCACTGTCAGCATCATTGACATTTCGGGCTGGGTAATTCTTTGCAGGATGGGGGGACTGGCCTGTGCACTCCACAGTATTCAGAAGCATCCTCGGCTTCTACCCCCTATGCACCAATACCGCTGTCCCGCTCAGTGAGACAACCAAAAATGTCTCCAAACATTGCCAAATATCCCTTAGAGGGCAAAACCGCCCTGGTTGAGAGCCACTGCTTACAAGGCTGACCCAGTTTTTTGCTAACGTGAGGATTAGGTTTAAATGGTTCTGATACTTAAAATTCCTCAGGCTGTGGCCCTATTAAAACACCCTCATGTTATCTGTGTACACACCCTCCCGTGTGTTTATTTAGGAATGACAGTCATTGTTGGGCAGAGAGCCACTTGTGAGAGGCCAGCGTTTTGCCAGTTGGCTCCTGTCTTGTGCCATTTGCGAATGTCAGGTTGTATTAAGTGAGCTGTCCCTGATGGGTGTCATGCCAGGCTTTGGGGTATCATTTGGTCAGTGTTCCTGGTAAGTTGAGAGTTGATTTACTACAAGCTTTAAGTCTCTGTAAGTTATTGGGGGTCCTGCATTCAATAAGAGGCCTCAGACTGGTGTAGTGACTGTCCTTTCTCTGCAGAGCTGTGCTTCCACATGACCTGCAGACCCCTGAGTCACTCAATTACAAAAATTCAATAGGAGCCACTGACCTCGGTGAGTGTGTGCCAGAGAGAGGGAAGCCACGTGGTGCAGACACGAGTTCCAGGCATCGAAAAAGTCCTCCTTCTTGGTCATCACCTGTCAAATTGACAGAAAAAAACAAAACAAAAAACCTGTTGGTGATATTCTGAAAGAATTGAATTAAATAGTAAGACAGATGGCAAATATCCAATGTGTGATATTATAACACAACTCTGAGCATTGGCATGGCACGGGGCCTCTTGCAGGCTGGGCCTCTGCGAGCTGCAGAAGCTACTTGTTCCATGAATAAATGTCATACATGTACTGTGAGTCCAGTCTCCACATTTATACTAACTCCTCACACACATCAAATATGGGATTGCTCTCTGCCAATTCTTGAGAGGTAGCAGACGTTCGAGAAACAATGTGAAGGGGAGGGCACGTGCACAGAGGCTGTTTTAACTGGGTCACTTGCTGCCCTAAGGATGCAAAATAGCAGAAGCAGCTACTTGGATCTAACCCTCAACATAACCAGCCCACCTCCTACCCTTCCTTCCTTCCTTCCATTGTAATCAGGTGCTTCCATTTGTTTTCAAAGTGTTTCTGGAATATCTGTTACTTCCCAAGAACTGGCACTAGGTAGTTGCCACGTTTGACGTCCATGAGGAATTGACATAAACATAGAAACAGGAGCCACAGTAAGGTGACATCATTTTTTCATCTAATGAATAGCTTTTGTGGGTCTACTCTGTATGGGATGGCCTATCAGTCACTGTAATCAGGGAGTCTTCTTTTTCCCCTTTGTTTTGTGTTTTTTAGTTAGAGGGAAATGAGGAAAGAGAACCGGAGTGAAATCAGAATGAAGAAAATACACAGAGAAGACAAAGATGCTGAATCACAAAATTGGTAGTTACCGAGGTTTAGAGGCAGATTCTTATCTGACCCGTAGAGGCAGATTCTTATCTGACCCGAGAAGAGTTAAATTTGGCCCTTCTGATTTTTCTTTGTTTCTTCTTGCCTTTCTTTGTTTCAAAACCTAATGGTTTCATATTTAGGTAGATGTTGAGTAATTTTTTTGTGTGCTTAAGGAAATAACACTCAAATAGCAAGTTACACTCAGTGTATCTGCTTTCCATTTGTCTGAAACTCACACCCTGGTGAGCCCTCTGAGTTGGAAAGTAACCTGCTTCCCCTATACTTCTGTAGTTTCTGCAGGGCCTGGAAAACCTGCTGTGTAAAATCCCTCCCATAACAGAGTGCTTTGTGCTCCAGTGGAAAAAAAGAGCACTGACAGAAAGCCTCTACGCATGTATAATTCAGCATGATCACCCGGGGCGGTGGGCATAGTTCGGAGGACAATGTCCTGTGTGCCTTGAGTTCCACACCTAACCGGGGCATCTCACGACAGTCTAGAAAGAGGATAATGTCTGCCTCACTCCCTGCATTAACGTCCCTCTGCCTCAATGTCACAATTACAACTGAAAAGGCATAGCGGTGGCATGCAACTCTCAGGGACCCGCCTATGGAATATCCTCAGCAGGGGGAGGACGGGAGCTGGCCAAACACTCCTTGAAGTGCTGGAAGGAGGAGCTAAAAGTCTCCCTATCTCTCACACTATAAAGGATGACAGCAGGCAATACTGGTGCACAGCCTCTCCCAATCCTGCACGGACTGCTCCCCACCACCGCACGGGACGCAGGAAAGAATAAAACACTGCAGATACATGGGCAAAGAAAATTGAGGGTACTTTTTGATTTTTTTAAAAACCTCAATGTGCAGAGTAAAAATTTTCACAGGCCTGATCAAGAGAAAACCAGATAATTGACTGCACAATGTAGAACCATTCCTCCAAAAAGACTCATCCTGCAATGAGCCCATTGCAAAGTGACTGGGACTGCACCCCTCAAAAAGTAAGAGAGAAAAGAAAAAACAAGTTCAAGAGAAGGGGAAGGCCCCTCGAAGGCCTGCCAGCAGCTCCTAAGTGCCTTTCCTTATATGTCAGCATCATGGTACTGCTGTGGGCTCAGTCATCCCCGCTGGCAGTGGGCACCCACCCCAGGCAGGAAGGAGCACACCCAGGCCTCGGAACATGTTCATGGAAAGGCAGCTTTCCTACAACAGATGCCCAGGAAAGCAACTCAGATGCCTCTGCCCCCTTGAATTATAATTTACTGGCAGGACATAATAGGCTGAAGCCAGCTGGGGGTTTCCCAGGGGTCTACACACCCACTTAGTCTGACCCAGGAGCAGTGTTGGGACCATAGTTCATCCCCCTATGCAATGCACAAGATTTTAAAATGCATTTACTGCGCAAACAATATTGTAAAACAACAGAAATACCCCCCCCCCCCCATTAATAGAGGTTTCAGAACACAAGGTTTTAAAAATGAAATGCTTGTGCTTTACTTTGGGCAATGAATCTGCTACCAAAAATCTGCTGTAAATACAGCCTTATGCAAACGAAGTTCTTAAAACACACCAGACAACAGGCACTGCTTTAAGCACTTAATTTTATTTGCTCATTTAGTCTTCACAAGCCCTGGAGGTAGGTTTTGTCGATATCTTCATTTTGTAGGTGGGAAACTATGACACAGGAAGGCTCAGTAACTTGCCCAAGGTTGCAGAGCTGGGTTCAGACCAGGTGCCCAGGCTTCAGTGCACTTTCCTAACCATGGGCTACACTGCCTCCCAATGGACTGAGGGGGTTAGTTCCCTGGCAAATCTGCCCCTCCCAACATGCTGCTTATAAAGATGTATTATCACACATCACGTGGTCACATTTAGTGTAAATACCATCCCACATTGAAAGCCTCTAATGAAACTATATGCCTAGTTCTTTCCTTTCCCCCCTATTTTTAATATATGCTTATTTCTTAATAAATCATCACACAGCTAAGATAGAGATCTGGACGGATTAAAAGAAAGAAAGAAAAAAAACACCTTTCCTTTTCCTATGGTGGATCCCTACTTCCATTTCTCTCCTTCTTTTCTAGAAAAGATGTGGGCAGCAACATAGCCAGTGAAAAATATTTACTTCTCATAGGATCAACAGAAAACCCTCAGCTAACATCCTACTTAATGGTAAAAGGCTGAGTGCTTTCCCCCAAGTCCAAGAAGTGAATAAGGATGTCCACATCACCACTCCTCTTCAACATTGAATTGCAGGATCCAGCCAGGGAAATAAGGCAAGAAAGGGAAATTAAAGGCATAGAGATTAGAAAGGAATAAGTAAAACTGACTTCATTCAAAAAGACGTGATTGTCTCTATAAAAAAATCCTAAGACAGCTACTTGGGAGGCTGAGGCAAGAGAATCACTTAAGCCCAGGAGTTGAAGGTTGCTGTGAGCTGTGTGAGGCCACGGCACTCTATGGAGGCCCATAAAGTGAGACTCTGTCTCTACAAAAAAAAAAAAAAAAAAAAAAAATCCTAAGAAATATATAATAAAGTTACTAGAACTAATAAGTGAATTAAACATAAGTCAGAAAGTACAAGACTGATATGTAAAAATCAATTATATTTCTGTTAATATATTCTAGCAATGACCTAGAACTCAGAATTAAAATGCCATTTACAATAGCATCAAAAAATTGAAATACCTTAGGGATACTTTTATAAAATACATGTAATAACTATACATGAACACTAAAAAATAAAGGGAGAGATACGCTGCGCCTATAGGTCAGAAAACTCGATATTGCTAACATGTCACTTTGGACATACAGATTTAGCACAATGCCCACCAAAATGAAAGCCAGCAGACTTTCTTTTTTGCATGTGTGATAGAAATTTGCAAGCTGACTGTAAAATTTGCCTGGAAATACAGAGGCCCTAGAATAGCCAAAAAAAAAAAAAAAAAAAAAATTGAGGAAAAATAAGTTGGAGGATTCGCACTACCTGATTTTAAGATTTACTATAAAGCTATAGTAAATGCAACAGTATGGTATGAGGGTAAGAAGAGAAATACAGATGAATGAAACCAAGTAGACAGTCCAGAAATAGAACCATACAGTCAACTATTTCCTACAAGGGTACCAAGGTAATTGAATGGGGGAAAATCGATCTTTTCAACAAACAAAAGGCACTAGAACAATTGAACCATCTCCATGGAAAAACAAACAAACAAAATTAACCTTAACCCTTACTTCATGTCATGCACAAAAATTAACTCAAAGAGAATCCTAGACTTAAACATAAAAGCTAAATCTACAAACTTCTAGAAAAAAACATAGGGGAAAAAAATCTTGGGAAGGTTTTATAAAACACAAAAATCTTGAATTTTATCAAAATTAGAAATCGATTCTTTAAACATACTGCTAAGAAAATGAAAATGCAGTTACTAGGTTAGGAAAAGATATGTGCAAACCCTACATATAATAAAGGACTTCTAAACAGAGTTTACAAAGAATCTTACAACTCAGAGAGTAGGAAAACAGAGCCCACAGTTTAAAAAATGAACAAAAAATTTGAACATATACTTCACCAAAGAAGATAAATGCAAGAAAAAGATTTGAGAAATGCAAATTAAGACCACAGTGAGATACCACCACACACCCACTAGAATCGCTAACATGAGTAAGACGGGCAAGACCCGTGTTGGGGGATGTGGAGCAACCAGAAATCATTGCTGGCGGGAATGCAAAACGGTACAGCTACTCTGAACAGTTTGACAATTTATTACAAAGTTAAAACATACACCCACAGCAGAACTCAGCCATGCCTCTCCTAGGTATTTACACAAGATAAATAAAAACATACATCCTAGGTATTTACACAAGATAAATAAAAACATACATCCACATAAAGACTTGTATGAAAATGTTCACAGAAGCTTTATTAGTAATAGTCCAAATGGAAATCAATCCATATTTCTACTACCCGGTTAATGGGTGAATACATTGTAAATATCTATACAAAGGAATACTACTGAACAATAAAAAGGAACAAGCTATCTGCACACAAGTTGGATGGATCTCAAAAGCGTTTTGTTTAGGGACAGATGCCAGAGACAAGAGACTGGGTACTATGTCATTCCATCTATATTAAATTATAGAAAAGGCGAATTTATAGTAAAAGAAAGATAAGGTTTTTCAGGAGTTGGGGTTGAGAGAACGGACTTCTTGGCGAGCTGGAAATGTTCTATGTTTAGACGGTGGTGATGGTTATGACCATACGCATTTGTCAAAACTCACCGACTAGACTTCTTCACTCACAGACCCTTTGTGAGCTGAATCTCCCAATCACCCTTACCTTGGTAGAACGTCGTCCTCCGTGGTGGAGGACATTCTACACGTACCTGATTTATTTTGTATACTGCTGATTAATCCTCTCCTTCCTCAGCCTTATTGAGGTATTCTTGACAGATAAAAATTGCATATATTTAAGGTAAAAAAACCCTCATTGATTGTACACTTGAAATTAGTTATTTTAATATATGTAAATTATATAGGGTGGCCATAAAGTTTGTGCGCAATTTACAAGACAACTGTTTGAAACTTTATGGCCACCCTGTATATAATATTATGTGTTGGTATTCATTTCTTCTTTCTTTATTCACTAATCAACATCTTCCATTGAGATTACATATATAATTTTTAATATCTATATGCTGGGATTTTTTTTTTTTTAATGCTCACTTCGCCAGACCCTCATGGCCCATGAGAGCAGGCAGCTGTCTACTAGGCAGTGTGTCCATGAAAACTACTGTTTTCCTGATGACAAGAGCTGGCCTGAACTGGCCTGTGCCCTTTTTCCTTTGTCCTTGCCCCATCCACCTGCTTGGAACTCAGCCACCCAGGGACTGTGAGAAGGGTGAAAAGCGGCACTGTGGGGGTGTATTGGTTTCTGGGGCTGCTAATAACAAGTTACCACAATCCTGGTGGCTAAAAGCAACAGAAATTTATTTGCCCTCAGTTCTGGAGGCTAGAAGTCTGAAATCAAGGTGTCAGCAGGGATGTGCTTTCTCAGGAGGCTCTTTCTCGCCTCTTCCAGTTGCTGGCGGCTGCTGGCGGGCCTTGGAGGGTTGGACTCTCAGCAGCACCTGTCCAGCCTCAGCCTCCCCTGTCCCAAGGCTTTCTCCCTTGAATCTCTGCTTTTTTCCTCCCGTTCATTCAAGTGTGATGAAAATGTGTCAAATGGTCTATGAAGCTAGTGTATGATGCCCCATGATCATATCAATGTACACAGCTATGATTTAATAATAATAAAAAAAAAGACACTGATCATACTGCATTAGAGCCATCCTGCTCCCACCGGTATGTCCTTGTCCTAACTTGATTACATTTGCAAAGACTATTTCCAGATAAGGTTACATCCACAAGTAGTGGGAGATAAGATTTAAACATATCTATTTCTGGGGTACACAGTTCACCCCACAATGCAGGGACAGAGGAAGAACAGCAAGAGCTCACGCCTTGCTTCAGTCATAAAGCCCTGGGCGCCCCCTCTGTCTTCTTGTTAGGGAAGAACAGCAGCCCCATTTAGTTAAAGCACCACAGTCTAGCACCTCCTCCCCCCAATTGTTTAGAGGATATTACAGTCCTTTCTTGGCCTGTTCAATGGGAAGACTGGGTGCCCAGCGCTAGCACCCTGCCAGGCCTTAGGTGGCAGCTGTTTGGGAGATGAGTGCTTGATCATCCTTGCTAAGTTCTCCCAGCCCTGCCGTGCCCCCTTCCAATGTCTCAACTCTGAGTTTTCCATGCTCAGTCTAAGTCTGAGAGCATCCCTGGCCATCTCCCCAGCCAGCCATTTCTAGACCCCTTCAGTGGGTTCCCCAACTGCAACAGCCTCAGTTTCCCAATCTGGCTCAGGTCTTCCTCCAGTCCTGTGCTCCATATCTACCACATTTCCCAGCCACATTGATGGGATCAGTGTCCCTCTTGGCAATCACTGTCTGTCCTACTCCCTACCCAGCACCCTCCTGCCCCTGCCCTAGTACCATGCTCTTCATCCCACTATGAATTCCCACAGGGGCCCCTCCTCCCACACATCCCCATGCCCATCCAGACGCACAGGTGTTCCCCAACCCTTCCTTACCCAGCCTCCTAGCCCAGCACCTCTTCCATGAGCTACAGATGTCCACGTGAATGGTCCATTTTCTTGCTTAAAATAGGACAAGCAGAAACCTGAGCATGGGGTCCTCTGTCAAATGCATCAGGCCTTTTGGAAGTCGTCATTTCTGTGACCACCTTCTGAGTCCGTCAGGCTCCTATCCTTGGCAGCATTTAAAAACTCTTCCCTGTGTACCCAGGGAGGATCCATTTGTACATCCTTTGAGTTACTGTACTGTGCTTACTCCCACGTCTGTCCCCTCCCTTCTAATCTTGCTGCGGACACAGGATAAAATCAGAAGGCAATAGTGATATTCATGCCTGGCAGACAGAGGCCTTCCCAGAGCCTGGAGGTCAGCATCGGAGACATGTCAGATGTCGCTCGTCTTAAATTATGTCCATCACATACAGGGGGTAGTACCATGTAGAGTTATTTTTAAACATTTTCAAACATAAGTAAAAGTAGGTCAAACAATAATTTCTTCCCTGCCTTCTGCTCTTTGCTGTCAGGAGAGCTTCTTCTCCCGTCTTCAGTGGCCCCTCTGCTGGGCTGGGCAGGGCTCACTCCTGCCAGGAAACTACGTTGGAAACTCATGAGAAATACTGCAAGCCAAATCTCTCCAGGACACACAGTCCTTTTTCTTTCTCCGTGTCCTTCATTTTCTCCTTTCTGTAGTAGCTGTCACCTGTGGCCTGGGCTCCCCGGTCTGCTCCCTGCAGCAGAGTACACCTGGCCTCACCTCCCACTACTGGGATGCCAAGTGGCCCTCTGCGCTGCCTCTCAGCCCTGGCTAGGGGGCCCAGGGTCCCTCTGGGTCCTGCCCAGATCTCTCTGTGATCGTTACTGGTTGTTGTGGGCAGAGCACATGGCTGCCCTCCTTCCACGGTCCCCAGAAGCTTGCCTCAGAGGAGTCCTCACAGATAGTACGCCCACCCACCAGGTCAGGGCTGGGGGGCAGGGGGGAGGTGGGGACAGTCATTTCTGACCTGCTCAGCCCCCATCACCGCCCTCCTGTTTGACTTTCCCTCTTTTGAGTGTGTGTGTGTGTGTGTGTATATGTGTGTGTGGGGTCTTATACGTTTTTCTGCCTTCCTGTATTTCATTTTTCTTTCTTATTTTAATGTCTTTTTTCTATTCTATATTTTTTCATCTTTTTCTCTCTCTTCTCTTTTCCAGATGAATTCTTTCTGTTTGTCTTTTCTGTCTGGGCTTTCTCGTCTATATTTTTAATTTTCTGTGTTTTTCTGCCTTTCTGTATTTTTTCTGCTTTTCCAGAATTTCTCTCTCCTCTTGTATTTTTATTTCCATATTTCTATCTCCTTTCCATCGTGTTGATCTTTCCATCTTTCCACCTCTTTCACTCCTGTCTCATATGTTTGTGTTTCAAATTATTTCTCCCTTTTTTCCTAGACTTTTTTTCCTGATTAAACTTGCTTTCCTCTGCATGGCTTTGGGAAGAAGGGCCTCCTCTCTCCTCCAGCAGCCTCTCTTTCTGAACTCTGCCCTCCCCCAAAGCCGACCCCCTCTTCCTGTAATGAGGGGTGATCCTGGTGGGTCCTCAAGCACAGTCTCCCAGACAGCAGGGGCATCTGGGTCCCACAGCTGGCGGCTCACTGGTGGCTTCTGAACTGGGAATGTGGGATTCTTTGCACCTTTGCCCTAAGCTTTGAACCTGAGCTACAATTCCAAGATAAACAAAGCTCATTCAACATCCTGCTACATATTAAAAACAAATATGGGAGAAAAGACACAGGGGGCATCCTACGTCTACAATTCCAGCTTGTTCCTACGAGGAGAAGTCAGTGTCCTCCCAGTGTCCCAGACAGAAATGTGTCCTGGAACCTGGGGCAGGCTCAGGGAAGTGCTGAGCTCAGGGCAAAGCCCAGGGTGCTCCCCTTTGCTCTCTTGCTTCAACCCCATCCTCAGACCCTTGCCTGTCCCCAGCTCTGCACAAGCCTTCACTGTACCAGAATCCCTCCCTCCCTCAGAAAGTGGCAGGTAGCAGCTCTACAGGACAGAGCAGGTGGAATAGCCCCTGCTGTCTGGGAGACTCTCCTTGAGGACCAACCAGCATCACCCCTCAATACTGGGGAGGTGTGCCCCTGAGGGCAAGGCTGGAGTTCATAACACATTTTCTTGGAAAACACAATGCCAGATTATGGGTGGTATGAAGGCGTATGGCAACCAGGACACATTGAGCACGTCCCGTGTGCCCACCGCCTGCACCGAAGTGCTTGCCCTGACTTTACAGAGCAGTCTCAGAAGCAGCAGCTGTCTCTAGGCTACACACTAGAACACACGGAGATCTGGCTCCAAAGAGTATGATCTGTCTGGGGAAGCCCTGTTGGCCCTTCTCGTCTCCAGGCCCCAAAAGCACCAGTTTAGCACACCTGTGTTAGTATACACGCCAGTGTTCACACAGGGGTCCCCACTGCTGGACAGCCTGGCCCACTGCAGCAGAAACAGCATTTTGACCAACAGTGATGGTGCAGAGTAACTTCTCAACAAATGTGCAATGACACACACGGCTTTCCTCTATCCTGAACCATGGATAGGTGCAGAACACACACCACCCTTCCTTGCTTTATGAATTTGTATATGGAATTCTCCCCACCACTGTGCCCTCCTTCTCCACCTGATGCCTTCTTCCTAGTTTCAAGAATGTCACCTTTTCCAGGAAATGTCCCATCATCTCCACCTCCCCACAAGCGGTTCTTGTGGGCTCCCGCCAAGCTGGCACATCCACCACAGAAGCCCTGACCGGGCTGCCATAGCACTGCATTCCAGGGCAGGACCACGACCACCCAAGCACCCAGCACTGGGAGCCTGTCAGGACCTATGACCACATGAAGGAAGCCCCTCCGGGAGATGGGTGGTGAGAGTAGAAGGGGATGCACCAGGTGGGAGTGGAAAAGAAACTGGATTAGAAGGGCAGAGAAATAGTGTGAATTCAGTGGGCAGGGTCAGTCACTCACTGCATGGCAGTCATGGGTCCACCAGGGCCTCTGCAGCCTCTTCTCTCACCCACACTATCCTCCGAGCTCTGGTCTGGGGTTCAGCAATGTGAACACACCCCAAGGACAGAACCCGTTCCTAGTGAGGACACAATCCAGCAGTGGGAGCCTGCACGTGTTTGATCTGACCTGTTTCTGAAGCTTTTTCTTGCAGAGGCTTAACTGAAATTGTCAGAACATGAAATCAATAGTGTCTTGGCAAACAGCTTCTTCTATAATTGAATATATTACTTCCCAATTTCTCGTCTTTTTCCCCTTTCTGGGCAAATGAAGGGTCTGCTTTTCATTACTGAGCCATTCGGAATAGAAAAATGATTGTGGGATGACATGTTCTCTTTGGCCATTTAGCGCACATTTGAACTCCATGCTCCTGAAATCGATCTTGATAATTTCCAATAACAGATCTGTAAATCAATGTTTGATACATTCTCCCTTTCTTAACAGTTTCCTTATTTTAAAAGTTCCTCCTTAACTGTTCTGGTGGATGGAGGAACAGAAGGGGGAAATCAGGAGGCCTTAAATAGATTTCACAGGCACCAAAGCATGTATTTGGAGCACGGTCAGCTAGAAAGATCTTGTTTCAATAATACGATCTTTACGTTCAGCTGAAGACTGTGTTATGGAACCTGACTGCCCTTAGTGACTGCTTAAAGCTGACATAAGGCAGAAAAGTGTACATTTAATATGGGAAAGAAATTAGTCCTCAAGATCTTTGTTTCCTGAATGCCTGCAGCAGCTCAGCTGGTGCCGGCCCGTGAAACAGCTGTAGGAGGCATTCTTGGGAAAGGCAGTGGGTACAGGCAGAAAGCTCACCCCCCAGGGGATGTGAGGCAAATCAAGTGAAGTGGGAACTGGCATGGAGGGTCCTAACCCTGCTGCAATTTGGGGCTCCTGAGGGCTCTGCATTTCCAGCTCCACTAGGGGCATCCTGTGTCCCCAGAGTAGGAGTCTGAGCCCCGGGGCCCTCTTCTCCTGCTTGCTCCCCGACAAACTGTCCCAAGTCAGTTCTGTTCCCTCTACCTCCTCTGCTGCCATCCATTCTCAGGCTGCATCTCATTCTTCCCAGGCTGGTTCCTGTGGGCTTCAAATGGGTCACCCTCTCAGCACTGATCACTGAAAGACTGTCCCATGACACCCTAGCCATGAGGCCACAGCCCCTGCAGAGGAAAGAAGGTCAGAGCTCATGCCGGGAGCACAGACAGCCACCCTGTCTCACCAGCCTCTCCAGCCCATGACCTGGGATGCTGGTAAGCCTGATGCTCAGGTTGAAAGTGCCAGGCATTCACTATCGTCCCCGGCTTTCCCTCAGAGGCTGGCCCCACTCCCTTCCTGGGGATGGTGGGGAGTGGCTTGCCCTGCCATTTATCTTTCTGGACTCTAGGCTCCAGTCTAGAGCCAGAACAGCCCCAACCCACAGAACAGGGCAGCTCCTGCTCCACACCCTCTCCCCACATTCCCCCTGCCCCTGCCCAATATTATTGCCACCTGTTGCTCCCACAGTGAGAGTTCCTGCAGGACAGAGACTATGTCTCAGACATTCGTACAATGCCTGGCACATGGCAAGTCACTGGGCAGCAGAATTTTTCTCTTCTCTCTTTTTGTGACAGTCTCACTCTGTTGTCCCAGTTAGAGTGCCATGGTGTCTGCCTAGCTAATAGCAACTCCAAACTCCAGGGTTCAAGGGAACCTCCTAACTCAGCCACCTGAATAGCTGTGACTACAGGCACTCACCACAAAACCCAGGCTAATTTTCTATTTTTAGTAGAGACAGGGTCTCCTTCCTGCTCAGGCTAGTCTTAAACTCCTGACCTCAAGCAATCCTCTTACCTTGGCCTCCCCGAGTGCTAGGATTCCAGGGGTGAGCCCCTGCACCCAGCCAGGAGCAGCATTTTTCAAACAAGGACCTAGTCAGTGAAAATAAAAATTCACAGGTCTCTTTTCCCTTAATTGTTTATTTAAATATATGATAAATATATGCATATCTGAAGCTTCAACTAAGCATTTTTTTTTAATCTGTCATTTAGGGGCTTATATTTTTGGCTAAGACTTTAGGAATTCTAAAACCTGCACACATTTCAGGACTTCGAGACAACTGGTGAGCTCCTATGCATATGGTGGGAAGAGGATTTGAGATGCTCTCGAGTAAGGAGCAAAGCCATCATCAGGGGCTGAACAGTAACAACTGAACAAGGTCATTGTAACTGCCTGAGATGCTGTCAACAGGGAGCAGCAACAGGAATCTGAGCAGGTCACCTGGAACTGACCCCTGGATTCTAGGTCAGTGAGTGTCCCTCAGTCACAGCCAAGCCACTAAGCTAGAGGGCTGCAGTCAACAGCGCCCTCAGAGAGAGCTGAGCCCTTGACAGAGGCGGGTCTAACTTCCCACTCTGCACTAGGGCTGTGTCCCAGTGCCACATGTGACCTGTGTGCTTGGTCCTAACTGCCTTGTCCCAGGAAGGAACCATTACCCCAGCTTAGCCTCTGGCCACAAGGTTTCCCCACCCTACTGTGCTGCTGGAGGCAGGAGGCAGGAGGCCAGTCACTACTGAGCTTTCTGTGTGGCCTGGCAACTTTACTGGTTCCTTTTTCTTAGTCCTACAATCTGGTTGCTGGCTGTGTGGCCAGACACAGAGCCGCTCCTCACCCTGGAAGGAACTTAGCAAATGCCTGCAATAAAGTTGATGGGGGTGGGCAGGAGTCTGCCTGCTGGCCTGTGACAGACAGGATGAAATAGGGTAATGGGCTTATTCCTGTTTACCCCAAAACTACCATCTCAGAAGTGTCCAGCCCTAGGACAAGCCCATTCCCTAATCAACTTCAAGAAACTAGTACTGTGTTCAGTTACTTACACCAAGTCAAACTTACTAATGGTGTACAGTAAACTCCAAAAATGTCATTGTGACAATGTGCTCTTCAATCATGAGCCCTGAGTGTGGCCCACATCCCTGCAGATTTGCCTGTCTTGGAAACTGCGTTCTATCTTGTTCTCTTATCCTGTCAGGCAACTTGCCTATGACCAGCCCTTTCTCACCATCTTACCAGGACCCTGCTTCCTGGGGCCCATCCTCTCTGATGCATAGATCATCCAGACTTTCTAGGGTTTTCCAGACCAGCCCTCCATAGCTCACCTCTTGCTAGACTGCAATGACCCTAGCCACCGGCTCACACCACTCACACCATTGGTAGCCGTGCTGTCTGGATCCCATGCTGCCAGCTGGTCTGGACACCCACTGCTGTATGTTGGTGTGACATAGAGAAGTGCTTAGCACCTAGCCTGGCCCAGAATTGACACTTGGTGAACATTAGCTGTTGTATTAAACTTTGCTTCTTTCCCTCACCTGGGGATGGGCAGATTCCACAGTTGAAGGATCTCTAAGTTTCTAGTTCTTTATATTAAAAAATAAAATGCCTGTAATGCATGCAACCTAACTGCCATATGGCACTGTTCAAGTTATATCTCTAAATGTTTTCACCGAGATATAAAAAAAGCACAGTCAGATATTTAGTATGCATAAATCCTAAGTTTACGACTCAATGATTTTTTTATTTTTTTGAGACAGAGTCTCACTTTGATGCCCTTGATAGAGTGCTGTGGCATCATAGCTCACAGCAACCTCAAACTCTTAGACTCGAGTGATTCTCCTGCCTCAGCTTCCCAAGTGGCTGGGACTACAGGTGCCCGCCACAACGCCCAGCTATTTTTAAAGATGGGGTCTCACACTTGCTCAGGCTGGTCTTGAACTCCTGAGCTTAAGCAATCCACCTGCCTTGGCCTGCCAGAGTGCTGGGATTACAAGTGTGAGCCTGGCATTGATGACTTTTTTACATATACATGTATACTCATGGAACAACCTGGATCAAGCATTTCCCAGGTTTTCCCTGGTGATGGTGATCACCATGTCACCATCAACGAGTTTTGCCCCTCTTGGAATGTTGCATAAATGGAATTATACAGTATTAACTCTTTTGTGGCAGCCTTCTTTCACTAAACATGTCTGTATATTTACAACAGATTCCCACATGCTATTGCATGTAGCAGGAGTCTGCTCCTTTTCATTGCTGAGTAGTATTCCATTGTAGGCAACATAAGCATGTCTCACAATTTGTCCCACATTGATGAACATTTGGTACACAGCTCCTGATTTTTGGTTATTATTAAGAAAGTTGTTAAGAAAATTCCTGTATAAGTCTTTTTTTTGTGAGCAGGTTTTAGAATTCCTAAACTCTTGGCCAAATATCTAGGGAGGGAATTACTGGGTCATGCATTTAACCTGACCAGAAACTGCGCAACTGTTTTCCAAAGAGGTGGTGATTGTTATCTCAGAGTGTCAATGGCCATTAGGAGAGTTTTGGTGACTCTGCATCTTACCATAACTGAGTGCTAGCAATCATTTTAGTTTACCCATTTCTGTGGGGTGCCATCATATTTCATTGTGCTTTTAATAATACTAAGCAAAGTTTTATGCACTCAATAGCCATTGTTTTACCTTCTTTTATGAAGTGTCTTTTCATGTATTTGTGCAGTTATTCATGGATTGTGTTGTTTCATATTGCCTTGTAGATGCTCTTTATATATTCTGGATGCATGTGTTTTATCAGACATGTGCATTTCAAGCAATTTTCTCCAAAGTTATTCAGTTTGAAATATTTTCTATTTCCCCCTTGTGATTTCTTCTTTAATTCACAGGTTATTTACACATGTGTTTCTTAATATCCAAATATTTGGGAGATTTTGGAGATTTCTTTTTCATTTATTTGTAATTTAATTCCATTGTCAACAGAATATATTCTGTATCATTTTAATCTTTCAAAAATCTCTCTGTGATTTAATTCAAATGATTCCTATTAATCTATTAGGTCTTCAGGTTCACTGTCACTTCTGTTGTGTCTAGTGTGTTGTTAATACATTCAACTTTTTTTTATTAATAGCATTGTATTTTTCAGTTCTAGAATACCTATTTGATTTTTTTTTACAGTTTTCAAAACTCTTCTGAAATTTTCTATCTCCTTATCTATTATATTCATAGGTTCCTGCCTACTCTTTAATAAATTCATTGTATTTTTAAAAAAGCCCTGTCTGCTAATTTCAATACCTGGGTCATTTGTGTTTTGTTTTGTTTGCTATTGAATCACTTTTCTCTTGACTATGAAGCACATAGCCCTATTTCTTCACATATCTGGTAATACATGTATTTTACTGCATACTGAACACTATAATGATACTGATACTATATCCTGTTCTTGTCCTCTAAAGAGGGTTGAGTTTTAGTCTATCATCCAGTTAAAACATTAGCAGATAAATTTGTATTTGTGGAGGCTTGGTTTGATGCTTTGTCAGGAAGAATTTTTTCTGAGTTGCTTTTAATCTCTTTTATGCAGTTTTAGCTTCAGTCCTTAGGTAATCCCTTTTATTAGGACCTTGAAGAAATCATCAACTTTGTTGATCCTTAGGCCCCCTATCTGTAAATGAATGAGTTAGACTGTCTGTCCTCAAGGGCCCATTCTAGCTCTGGCGTGTAATTATCAGGACTATCACCTCCTCTTCCTATTTCTCTCATTTCCCCTTCTTTCTTTCCTTTGCATTTCTTTCTATAATGGCTTACCCTAGAAAGCAATTTAAGAGTGCTGTCTATGAGAGAAAGATGGAGAAAGAAGTGAAAGAAAAGGAGAAAATGCAACTCCTAATATTAACAGTTGTCTGGGAAAGGGAGCAAGAGAGAGGAAGCCAACACGTTTCTGTGACCAGCCACACAAGGAGGGAAGTGCCAAGCGAAGACTTGGGAGCACTGTACACCTGTGAGGTGGGCATGATCGGCCTCAGGTCCCTCCACTTGTCCACCCCGGGTCTCTCCAGACCACCATCTATCCCTTCCTCAGCCTCCGTCTGTAGCTTACTGTGACATCACCCTTTCCCTCTCTCTGTACCTCCATGACTTTAAGCTCTACCTCTCACTGAGTAATGGAATGTTCCCCATTACAGACATTCAAGGACCAGTCAGCAGAGAGGGAGACTCACCATTACACAGACAGCCACCCATGCTCTGAAGGTATCCAGAGGGCTCTTTCCCCAGCTTATCATCTTAAACCAATGCCGCCATGGCAGTAAGAAGAGGCGCTGAGCTCAACACAAACTATGTACTCAGAACATTTGGTTTCTAATCTTATTTCCTGTCTTTAATGATTGTCTCTGGAACAAAGCTCTTGACATTTCTGCAATTTTTAGTAAAATATCTGTCATTTGGCCACTGGATTGGTTTTTAAAAATCTAACAAACACTAACCCACTGCTATCACCCTCTGTTCCCGGTTCCTACCTGCAAACTCTCAGCACAGCCAAGAGCAAACCAGCACTGCGTTTTCTCTCAGCATTCAAACAATGGTGTTTCCCAGCTCCTCTCCTGATCTCCAACAACTGCCCGACCAAAGCTCCTGAAGACTCCTGATTGATGGACATTCTGTTGGTCCTTTTCCCAGGCACTTGCCATGTGTGAGTCATCCCATCACCAACACAGACAGCTTGTATTTTCCGCAGGCAGGAACTTAGGTGAGATTGCAACCCCCAACAAGTCAGCCAAGACACTAAAATTACCAGAGATCAGCAGCAGCATCTATTCGAAAGACAGCCTTTACTAAAGCACTGTGGTTTTATCATGATTTAAAGATTTACATTATCAGCTTTAAAGTCACACACACACACACACACACACACACACACACACACACACACACACACACACACACACGGTAGTCAGGCTGCATGCTGACCACAACAATAAGAACTGTGGGCAACAGTAATTTTTCTATCCAGGAAGCTCTAGAAAGTTACATTTCTAACTATTTTATTTCCAGCCGCCACCAATTCTCCATCCAACTCTCCAATTCTGAATGAGAAAAAATAAAATAGGGTGGTTGTTTCCAAATTAGTCTATTGACCCTGGATTTTCAGGATGATTCATGATATTCCTTTGTAAATCACTTCCCTTTTCCTTTGCGGGGTTTTCGAACCTGATGACAAGTTTTCTTGCTTATCCGTGGTGTCGAATATCACAAAAAGTATCCATGGACGTATCTTTGTGCAAATCAAATTTTATTAGTGTATTTGCTGTATACAGCAAAGAAAACTCATTCTTCCAATCTGTGGCAGACGAAAAAGAAAGTTGGATCCTCCTGCTTTAGACTCAGCCTTGCAGTATAGTGGTGGGCACAGATTTTTAAAATCAGTCTTTCCTAGGTGATTCTTCTATGTCCTGAAGTGCGGGACAGCACTGGTGTGACGGGAGAATATTACAAGTGATGAGAGAAAGAATAGGAATTAACTCCTGGTGAACTAGAACTATTTTCAGCTTATCTGCATATTCATCCATTCACTTGCCCAATTTTTGTTATGCACATTGAAAAATAAACAGTTGTTTACTAAACATATTAATTACTGAATCTTTTTCTCCATCAATTTACTTCATAGACTCACAGAAGTTCCTAACAGAATATTCTCAGGTGACAAGCAATTGCTATTTCTCTTTCCACTAATGGGGAAACGATTCCGCAACTGTGATGAGCAGTTGTTTACAATGAGATTTTGGAAAACTGGAGAGTGGAGAATCTGAGGGACACTAAGGACTGGGCACCTCCATGGCCACCAATACACCAAGGGAAGGGCAGTTGCTGGTTCCATGTTGAGTGAAATTCTGCCTACTCCACAGGAGAATGCATTATCAGCTGATAGCAAAGGTTTATTCTTTCATGAAGACTCAGGGGCCTTCTCGATTCTCTAATGCCGACCCTGAACTGTGCGTCCTGAGCATTCACTCCAGTGTAAGGGGCAGATGAGGTTCAAGTGTGCTAAGAACGGTTGGCCACACATCTCTAAAGTAAAACGCGCTTTTGAAGAAAATTAAAGCTGAGAAGAAAAGCAGACTTCTGAAGGCCACTTGTGTTGTTGCCTCTTTTACATTTTAAACCAAATCACAGGGTTGTTTTTAGGAGATCCTGGAATTCTAGATGAAATCATCCTCCCCTGGACACTGTCCAAAGACTATTGTTCAGACTCCATTTGAGTCAGATGTTCAAATTGCTGAACAGAGTCATTTTATTTTAAGATACAACAAACTAATGCAGGTAGACAGAAGCCAATAAGCAGCTGGGCCACAAATACAAGTTAAAATATAAAAGAAGCGCATAGTTTTTCCTCTAACTTTGTAGATTTTGTTTTAATTGAGCACATATTTTATTTTGCCTTGGGCTAAAACTAGATGTGGATTTATCCCAAGGCAGGAGCATAACTAAATAATCTTTGTGGTCTTCTCATGCTTAGCCCTAGAAAACTACCTATGTTCAATGAATATAGAATTGAATTGACCATAAAAATGGTTACATTGCCAGTAGCAACCAAAGTAATTAGGCTTATAATTTTTTTAAGAAAATGTTCTTTTACATATTCTACCTTATCTCATCCTTCCAACAAGTTTGAAGTGTACCCACTCTTATCCCAAATTAAAGATGTGAAAGCTGTAGCTCAGAAGTGATAAGACTTAATTATCTGTTTTTAACCCCTACTTTTTTTCCACCATCCTACAAGCCTAATGTTTGAAAAAGACACTCTTGTGCATATAAAGCTTTTCTTCCCTCAAAATCAGAAAATACATACTTACCAAAAATGAACAATTTGTTCTTTGACAGGAAACAACTACAAGCAAAAAATACTTCTGATATTATTATTATCATCATCATCATTGTTGACAGAGGGTTTCACTCTGTCCCCTAAGCTGGTGTGCAGTGGTGTAGTCGTATTTCACTGCAGCCTCAACCTCCTGGGCTTAAGTGATCCTCTCACCTCACCCTCCCAAGGAGCTGGGACTGTATGTGTGCACCATTGCACTGGGCCCATTTTTTAACTTTTTGTAGAAAGGAGGTCTTGCTGTGTTGCCCAGGCTTGTCTTGAACTCCTGGCCTTTAATGATTATCCATCCTGGCCTCCCTTAGTGCTGGCATTATAGGCATGCCACACACAGAAACTTTTGAATATTTAATAAAGTATCAGAGAGCCTTTAATTCTATGTATCATGCTGCAAATAAAAGTAAGGTAAATATTTTACAGTGAATCTATTATTCTAATATAGGTTGAGCACCCCAGTTCCAAAAATCCAAAATCTGAAATGCTCCAAAATCTGAAACTTTTTGAGCTCTGATGACACTCTCAAAGGAATGCTCATGAAAGTGTTTTGGATTTCAGATTTTCAGATTCAGGATGTTCATAATTATAATGCAGACATTCCAAAAGCCAAAAAAAAAAAAAAAATTCAAATCCAAAATCTGAAACACTTCTAGTCCCAAGTATTTTGGATAAGGAATCTTCATCTTGTATTCCTAAAATGAAAATCTGAGAAGGTGACAGATTTCCAAACTTTAAAGATTAACAGATAGAAAGCGGGAGAAATAAAGCATTAGGAAAAGGGAGTATAGAGAATTGAGGACCCTGATGAAGTACAGAGGATGTACCATTTGGTTCAACATTGTAGAAAACAGTTCAGCAGTATAAAAACTGCACGTTACTAAGAATATTCATAACAGTGCTCTCTGTAATAACTGAAAAACTAGAAGCCTCGGATCCAGTGTACTCATGTTCTTCTTGACATAGAATGAATGCTACCTCATATTTTTAAATGGAAATGTTGCTTAAAAAGATCATTATCCCTTTTTACCTTTTGTTTCACAAATATATGTGTTAATGCCAAAACTATTAAAGAGTTTTTGCTTTTGGATGCTGTATAAGTTCTCAATTACTGTGCAACAAATTATCTTCAAATTTAGCACCTCAAAACAAGAACTCTTTAATTATCTTACACAGTCTCTGAGGGCCAGGGATTTGGACCTATCTCATTTGGATGCTTCTGCCTCAGGCTTCCTCATGAGGTTGCAGTCACGTTGTTGCCTGTTCTAGGCCTTGTGGTCTCTAAAGAGTTGACTGGAGCTGTAGATAACACTTCCAAGCTCATTCATGCAGCTTTTGATAAGAAGTTCTTTGCCACATGGGCTGCCATGACATGAGAGAGAAAGAATATGCGACAGAGAGAGAAAAAGTAAGGCACAAGCCATGACCTTTTATAAACCAATTTCAGACCAACCTGGGTACTATGGGGGTACCATGGAAAGGTATGACCTGGAAAGCATCATTGAAGTCCATCTTTGAGCCTTCAATGGGCTATCATAGCCCATCCTGTGACCCCCAGTGATTCACATTCCTCTAAAAACATATTCACAAATTCCTGACACCCATGAAAGTTGTATCCCATTACAGCGTTAGCTCAAAATCCACTTAAATTTACCCGAGCTACAGCCAAGGTATGTTTTAATTTTTTAACTATAATTTTCCTTAAATATAGTCCCTCTCAATTTGCAGGCTGTTAACCAAGGAGACAAGTTATCTGTTCCCGACACAGCTAACTTACAATGGTGAGACAGGATAGGAAAACTGCTGTATTTTTGCTCAAAAAGAAGGAAAATGGGAGGAACACAGGAGTCAGTGGTCCACATAAGTTCTGAAACTCAGCTGGGACAATGTCTGAAGTTCCTTGATTAAGACTTAGCCCTTCTCATGCCCAAACAGTGTTATTCTCCATGACTCTCGGCTCTACTGTGTGGGTCCTTGGTACTTCCCTTTGAGGCATCCTTGCTTTTTCTTTTTATTTATTTATTTATTTTTTTTTTTTTTGTAGAGACAGAGTCTCACTTTATGGCCCTCGGTAGAGTGCCGTGGCCTCACACAGCTCACAGCAACCTCCAATTCCTGGGCTTAGGCAATTCTCTTGCCTCAGCCTCCCGAGTAGCTGGGACTACAGGCGCCTGCCACAACGCCCGGCTATTTTTTGGTTGCAGTTTGGCCGGGGCTGGGTTTGAACCCGCCACCCTCGGTATATGGGGCCGGCACCTTACCGACTGAGCCACAGGCACCACCCCATCCTTGCTTTTTCATAAAAGGTAGCACATGTTTGTAGCTGGGTGATAGTCTCAGCTTGCTTCCTGATTGTAGAAACTTGGTGTCTCTATTCATTTTGTATTGTTTCCGTACCTTTCTGCACAAGATAAAAGATGTTTGACTGGTATAATTCTCTTAAAAACTTCATGCATCTCCTATAAATCTTATTAGGGGTTCACACTATTAGACAAAAGCTATACCCCAAAATCTCACTGACATAGATCCTTGGGGTGTTGAGAAGGCTGAAGCATAATGTCCTTAGGATTCCTAGATGTTGGGCGGTGCCTGTGGCTCAAAGGAGTAGGGCACTGGTCCCATATGCCAGAGGTGGTGGGTTCAAACCCAGCTCTGGCCAAAAAAAAAAAATTCCTAGATGCTCTATATTTTGATTAGGAATCTGTGAGATATACCCTTAATCTCTTCAGAAGGCCTTTTGCATGACTGAAAACTCACTTTGATCTTGCTCAATTCTTAAAGGATTTTATAATTACCCCTTGGATGCTAATCTTATGCATAGATTATGTATTTCTGAGTGTTTCCAGAATTAGAATCTTTGCTTTGAAGCCACTTTTTAATTTTTTAACTTTAGCATTATTTCCTTCTACGGGTTAAATTGTGTCCTCCAAAAGGATATGTTGAAGGACCTCTAGTACTTAAGAATTTGACCTTATTTGGAAACAAGGTCTTTGTAGAAGATAGGGTTTCGTTAAGATGAGGCGATTAGATTGGGCCCTGATCCAACACTGGTGGTGTTCTGATAAGAAGAGAAGACAGAGATTTATAGGGAGAGTCACATACGGTGCCATGTGACGGCACAGGCAGGGAAGGAAGCGATGTACCTGCAGGACTGGGAAAAGCAAGAATTGCAGTAGCCACAGGCCTAGGAAGAGGCAAGAAGATTTACCAGAGTCCCCAGGGAAGCACAGCCCAGAAGCCACCACGATTTCACACTTCTGGCCTCCAGAACTGTGAGGGACTAATTTCTGTTGTTTTAAGCCACCTCATTTGTGGTGCTTTGTTACAGTAGCCCAAGGTAATTAATGTATTTACCTCATGGAGAGCTCAGGAATCTTCAAAGCCACATCAAATCCAAATCTCATAATATTAAACTCTCTTCCCCTTATCTCTCTCTTCTGCACATGACTATAAGCCAGAGTAAGAAGGCAGGTAGCATTTCCAACATGCAGGGTGGAAATTTCAACTGGATAACTTAGTTGATTGGGTACATTTTCTACTTTCCACATAACTGCAGGCAACAATGTTACTGCATTTGCACCACTACATAATGAGGGTCCCCTTCCTGTTGTTTCCAATAATATTTGTCTCACTTTCCTGATAGTCGTCACAGGTAGTTTTATCAAAGACCGTATGACTTCTACTAACAATTTCTTTGAAGAATTTTGGGTTTCCACTCATACTCTTCCCAAAGCGCCCTGCTCAGTTCCAAAGCTATACCCAAATCTTGGATTTTTTTGCACAGGCACCCATCTTCCAGGTCCCCAAATCCAATTAGTCTACTGCTATGTAACTAATTGACCCCAAATTTAGCTGATTAAAACAACAGCATTTACTATTCACACAGTTTCTGAAGGGCAGAATTCAGAAGCTGGTGCCAGCTCTGGGTCTCCTGTGAGGTTGCAGCAGGCTGTCACACCCCGTGCTGCCATCTCTGAAGCTCTGACTGGGGCTGCAGGACATACTTCCAAGATTACTCGTGTGATTGTGGGCAGGAGGCTTCAGTCCCTTGCCACATGGGCCTCTCTGTAGGACACGTTTGTGACATGTTTTTTTCTCACAGTGAGGGGTGAGAGAGGGCACAGCATGAGCACAGCATGACAGAGTGACCAAGATGGAAATCATTATGCTTTTTCTGATACAATGCGGACGAGGAATACCCAAGGGGGTGACGTTCAGGAGGTGGGCTTCTTGAACCATTTTAGAAGATGGATACTACAGATAATATGTCGTTTGACACATACTAGCTCATAATTTGGCTTTATACTGCTTTTGAGTTCTATTTTATTTTAAAGATTAATATTGCCAACTCTTATGGGCTAACTTGTGACCTTCTGAAGTCATAGGCTGATATATCAATCCCCATTATCTCAGGTGGGACTATATTTAGAGGTGAGGGGTCTTTAAAGGGGTGATTAACTTAAAATGAGGCTGTGAGGGTGGGGCCCTAATTCAATATGACTGGTGTTCCTGTAAGAAGAAGGGCCAGCAGGGCTGTGGATGCACAGGTGGACGGCCAGGAGAGGCAGCATGACGCTACGATCTGCAAGATAGGGAGAGACGCCTCCAAGGAAAGCAAACCCACTGGCACCTTGATCTTAGACTTCTAGCTCCCAGAACTGTGAAAAAACAAATTCCCACTGTTTAAGGAACCTAGTCCATGGTGTTTTGTTATGGTGGCCCTAGCTAACTAATATACCAATCTTCTAAAAGATACCTGAAACTGTCTTGCTGTTGTCTGACATGTATTTACTCACCTTTTAAAAACCAGTTAAAAGTCCTTTTTTGTTTTGATGTATATAATTACATATCAATGCATATAATTAGATTTGTTTCTATACAAAATGTGCATTTTAATCTAATCTGAGAGTCTATGCTTTTCCTAGGAGGATTGAAACCTCTTTCATTTCATATCATAGCCCATTTTAAATCTAATCCCCCACCTCCCAGAGTGGGAGCTGGAAGGATTTATGGCCTTCTACTTGATGGAAATGTGTCAGAAGCTGCCTCTCCAGTGCTTATTGTGGGCTGAATGAAGAGATCACATGATCATATTGTAATGGAATTGTTGTTTTTAAGGAATTACCAGATCACTCAGTTCAACATCAAAGCGTTAATTTTCCAGGGAGGAAGAGGGGTCTTGAATTGAACTAAATTAGAAGAGACAATGGGATATCACAATTAATAGGAAGCAGATTTTCCTGGAGAAATTCTCAAACCAAGGAGCGACTGGCAGTGGGGACCGGTTAACCAGGTAACTGTCCCAGCCATTCAGAGGACCAGCACTGGAGTGTGTTCGAGCCCTCTGAAAACATGCTCTCTGATCTCTCTTTCTTCTGTTTGCCTCTGGTTACAAAAACTTCTGGCCAAAACGAGCATCCTGTATTCAGTATCCATGCTGGCTTTCAAATTAATGGAACACACATTTTAACCTATGTTTCTCTAATTATCAAAGTGAGAGCAAAGCAAGGTTCTTTTGCCTACCCTGCAATTATAAGTAAGAAATTCAGCATATTTTTTCTTTATCTTTCATCTTACCTTAAAAATAGTATAGACCCAATCTATTGCAGTACTAGTTGGTCAAGTTTTAAAAAAATTAATGTCTTTTCCAAAAAACATTTTTGGCGTCTATATTTAATTTTGTAACTATTTTTTTTTAAAAACCAAATGTATTTACAGGGACCACCAAAATCTCTTATATCTTGACTTCCTTATTTCTTTTTTCTTTTTTTTTTATTAAATCATAGCTGTGTACATTGATATATTCATGGGGCATCATTCACTAGCTTCACAGACCGTTTACCAAGTTTCACATATACCCTTGTAAGATGCACCGCTGGTGTAATCCCACCAATCCCCTTCCCTCTACCCACCTCCCCCCATCGCCTTCCCTCTACCCACCTCCCCCCTCCTTCCCCTCCCTTTCCCCCTTCCCCCTAGTCTTAGGTTGTAACTGGGTTATAGCTTTCATGTGAAAAACCTAAATTAGTTTCATAGCAGGGCTGAGTACATTGGGTACTTTTTCTTCCATTCTTGAGATACTTTACTAAGAAGAATATGTTCCAGCTCCATCCATGTAAACATGAAAGAGGTAAAGTCTCCATCTTTCTTTAAGGCTGCGTAATATTCCATGGTGTACATAAACCACGATTTATTAATCCATTTGTGGATCGACGGGCACTTGGGCTTCTTCCATGACTTAGCAATTATGAATTGGGCTGCAATAAACATTCTGGTACAAATATCTTTGTTATGATGTGATTTTTGGTCTTCTGGGTATATGCCCAGTAGAGGGATTACAGGACTGAATGGCAGATCTATTTTTAGATCTCTAAGTGTTCTCCATATCTCTTTCCAAAAGGAATGTATTAATTTGCATTCCCACCAGCAGTGCAAAAGTGTTCCCTTTTCTCCACATCTGCGCCAACATCTCTGGTCTTGGGATTTTGTGATATAGGCTAGTCTCATTGGAGTTAGATGGTATCTCAAAGTAGTTTTGATTTGCATTTCTCTGATGATTAAAGATGATGAGCCTTTTTTCATATGTCTATAGGCCGCGCGCCTGTCTTCTTCAGGGAAGTTTCTCTTCAAGTCCCTTGCCCAGCCAGCGATGGGATCCCTTGTTCTATTCTTGCTAATGCGTTTGAGTTCTCTGTGGATTCTCGTTATTAAACGTTTGTCGGAGACATAACCTGCAAATATCTTCTCCCATTCTGAGGGCTGTTTGCTTGCGTTACTTACTGTGTTCTTGGCTGTGCAGAAGCTTTTTAGTTTGATCAAGTCCCAGTAGTGGATTTTTGAAGCTGCTTCCATTGCCCGGGGGGTCCTCCTCATAAAATTGTATTGGCTAGAACTTCCAGCACTATGTTGAATAGTAAAGGTGACAGAGGACAACCTTGTCTGGTTCCAGTTCTAAGAGGAAAAGCTTTCAGTTTTACTCCATTCAGTAAAATATTGGCTGTGGGTTTGTCATAGACAGCTTCAATCAGATTTAGAAATGTGCCACCTATGCCTATACTCTTCAGTGTTCTAATTAGAAAAGGATGCTGGATTTTATCAAATGCTTTTTCTGCATCTATTGAGAGGATCATGTGATCTTTATTTTTGCCTCTGTTAATATGGTGGATAACGTTTATGGACTTGCGTATATTAAACCAGCCTTACATCTCTGGGATGAAGCCTACTTGATCATGATGAATGACTTTTTTGATGATAAGCTGTAATCTATTGGCTAGGATTTTGTTGAGAATTTTTGCATCTATACTCATGAGTGAGATTGGTCTGAAATTCTCCTTTTTGTTTGGGTCTTTTCCTGGTTTTGGTATCAGGGTGATATTTGCTTCATAGAATGTGTTGGGGAAGATTCCTTCTTCCTCAATTTTTTGGAATACTTTCTGCAGTACAGGAATAAGCTCTTCCTTGAAGGTTTGATAGAATTCTGGAGTGAAGCCATCTGGACCAGGGCATTTTTTGGTTGGAAGATTTTTTATTGTTTCTTTCATCTCGGTGCTTGAAATTGGTCTGTTCAGGAGCTCTATTTCTTCCCAGCTGAGTCTAGGGAGAGGGTGTGATTCCAAATATTGATCCATTTCCTTCACATTGTCAAATTTCTGGGCATAGAGTTTCTGGTAGTATTCAGAGATGATCTCTTGTATCTCTGTGGGATCAGTTGTTATTTCCCCTTTATCATTTCTGATTGAGGTTACTAGAGATTTTACTTTTCTATTTCTCGTTAGTCTGGCCAATGGTTTATCTATTTTATTTATTTTTTCAAAAAACCAACTCCTTGTTTCATTAATTTTCTGAATGATTCTTTTGTTTTCAATTTCATTGATCTCTGATTTGATTTTGGATATTTCTTTTCTTCTACTGAGTTTAGGCTTAGATTGTTCTTCTTTTTCCAATTCCATAAGATCTCTTGTGAGATTGTTGATGTGCTCTCTTTCTGTTTTTCGAATGCAGGCATCTAAAGCGATGAATTTTCCTCTCAAAACTGCTTTTGCAGTATCCCACAGGTTTTGGTAGCTTGTGTCTGCATTGTTGTTATGCTCAAGGAAGTTAATGATTTCCTGTTTTATTTCTTCCTGCACCCATCTGTTATTTAACAGAAGACTGTTTAATTTCCATGCCTTTGGGTGGGGGTGAGCATTTTTGTTAGAGTTGAGTTCCACCTTTAGTGCCTTACGGTCTGAGAAGATAGAAGGTAAAATTTCAATTCTTTTGATTCTGTTGATACTTGTTTTGTGTCCCAGGATATGATCAATTTTGGAGAATGTTCCATGGGGCGATGAGAAGAATGTATATTCTTTATCTTTGGGATGGAATGTTCTATATGCGTCTATCAAGCACAGTTGTTCTAGGGTCTCATTTAAATCTCTTATATCTTTGTTTAATTTCTGTTTAGAGGATCTGCCCAGCTCTGTAAGAGGAGTGTTAAAGTCCTCTGTTATTATGGTATTACCAGATATCATATTGCTCAGACTGAGTAAGGTCTGTTTCAAGAATCTGGGAGCATTTAAATTGGGTGCATAAATATTTAGAATTGAAATGTCTTCTTTCCCTTGACCAATATAAAGTGACCATCTTTGTCTTTTTTGACTTTAGTTGCTTTAAATCCACATGTATCTGAAAATAAGATTGCAACTCCTCTTTTCTTCTGAATTTCATTTGCCTGAAAAATTGTCTTCCAACCCTTGACTCGGAGCTTTAATTTGTCTTTTGAAGCCAGGTGTGTTTCTTGCAGACAGCAAATGGATGGCTTGTGTTTTTTAATCCAGTCAACCAATCTATGTCTCTTCAGTGGGGAATTCAATCCATTAACATTTATTGAGATAATTGATAAGTGTGGTAGCATTCTATTCGTCTTATTTTGTGAGAGTCCATTGCTTAGTTTTATCTTTTGCATCAGTGTGGAGGTTAGGTTCTGTTCTTTAATTTCTGAGTTCTTACTTTGCTGCTGATCCATTGTGGTGGTCAGTGTGCAGAACAGGTTGAAGTATTTCCTGTAGAGCTGGTCTTGTTGTGGTGAATTTCCTCAATGTTTATGTATCTGTAAATGATTTGATTTCTCCATCAATTTTTAAGCTTAGCTTAGCTTAGCAGGGTACAGAATTCTGGGCTGGAAATTGTTCTGTTTAAGTAGATTAAAGGTAGACGACCATTGTTTTCTTGCTTGGAAAGTGTCATTAGAGAAGTCTGCAGTCACTCTGATGGATTTGCCCCTGTAGGTCAACTGGCGCTTACTCCTGGCAGCTTGCAGAATCTTTTCTTTTGTCTTGACTTTGGACAGTTCTTCACAATGTGTCTTGGAGAAGCTCGGTTAGAGTTGAGGCGACCTGGGGTCCGATATCCCTCTGAAAGCAGTGTGTCAGAATCTTTTGTGATATTTGGGAAATTTTCTTTTATAATATTCTCTAGTATGGCTTCCATTCCTCTGGGGCATTCTTCTTCCCCTTCTGGAATTCCTATAACTCGTATGTTGGAACGCTTCATAAACTCCCATAATTCTGACAGTGAACGTTCTGGTTGCTCTCTCTTCTTTTCTGCCTCTTTTACTATCTGATTTATCTCAAAAACTTTGTCTTCTAGCTCTGAAATTCTTCTTTCTGCATGGTCTAACCTGTTGCTGATACTTTCCATTGCATCTTTAAGTTCCCTAATTGACTGTTTCAGTTCCTTCAGCTCTGCTATATCCTTTTAATATTCTTCATATCATTCATCTCTTATTTGATTCTGTTTTTGGATTTCCTTTTGGTTATTATCCACTTTATTAGCAGTTTCCTTCGTTGTTTCCATCATTTCTTTCATTGTTTTCAACATGTGTATTCTAAATTCCCTTTCTGTCATTCCTAACATTTCTTTATAGGTAGAATCATCTGCAGTAGCTACCTCATGGTCCCTTGGCGGGGTTGTTCTGGACTGGTCCTTCATGTTGCCTGGAGTTTTCTGCTGATTCTTTCTCATGAGTGATTTCTTTTATCTGTTTCCTTGCCCTAAATTTTCCTTTCACTTCCTCTTGCTCTTTAAATTCTCGTGCCTGTGGAAGTTGCGGGCGGGTTTAGATGGATTGAACACATGTGACCACTTGCCTGTTTTCCACTGTTTTAGTCCTCCTCTTGGGGCTCAGAAGTCTCTCGCTGACTCCCTATATCCTCCCCGGGGTGATGATAGGCAGATCCCACCAGCTAGAGATGGCTGGAGTCCTATCTCCCCAGACTCACGATGCCCAGATGCAAGGAAGCTGTTACTCGGCCGCCATCTTGCTCCGCCTCCCCACCATCCTGTTTTGATCACTATCGATTTGTAGTATAGTCTGAGGTCTGGTAGTGTAATTCCTCCTGCTTTGTTTTTATTTCTGAGTAATGTCTTGGCTATTTGAGGTTTTTTCTGATTCCATATAAAACGAAGTATTGTTTTTTCAAGATCTTTAAAGTATAACAGTGGAGCTTTAATAGGGATTGCACTGAAATTATATATTGCTTTGGGTAGTATGGACATTTTAACAATGTTGATTCTTCCCAGCCATGAGCATGGTATGTTTTTACATTTGTTAATATTTTCAGTTATTTCTTTTCTTAGAGTTTCATAGTTCTCTTTATAGAGAACTTTCACATCCTTTGTTAGATAAATTCCCAAATATTTCATCTTCTTTGGCACTACTGTGAATGGGATAGAGTCCTTAACTGTTTTTTCAACTTGACTATTGTTGGTATATATAAAGGCTACCGATTTATGAATACTGATTTTATAACCTGAGATGCTGCTGTATTCCTTGATCACTTCTAAGAGTTTTGTAGTAGAGTCCCTAGTGTTTTCCAGATATACAATCATATCATCTGCGAAGAGCAAAAGTTTGATCTCTTCTGACCCTATATGGATACCCTTGGTCGCCTTTTCTTCCCTAATTGTGGTGGCTAAAACTTCCATTACAATGTTAAAAAGCAATGGAGACAATGGGCAGCCTTGTCTGGTTCCTGATCTGAGTGGAAATGATTCCAATTTAACTCCATTCAATGTAATATTGGCTGTGGGTTTGCTGTAGATGGTCTCTATCAGTTTAAGAAATGTCCCTTCCATACCGATTTTCTTAAGTGTTCTGATCATGAAGGGATGCTGGATATTATCAAATGCTTTTTCTGCATCGATTGAGAGAATCATATGGTCTTTGTTTTTTAATTTGTTTATGTAGTGGATTACATTTATAGATTTACGTATATTGAACCAGCCTTGAGACCCTGGGATAAAACTGACTTGGTCATGATGCATAATTTGTTTGATGTGTTGCTGGATTGTTTGTGTTGTTAGGATCTTGTTGAATATTTTTGCATCTATATTCATTAGTGTTATTGGTCTACAAATTTCTTTTCTTGTTGGGTCTTTTCCTGGTTTGGGGATCAGGGTGATGTTTGCTTCATAGAACATGTTAGGTAGTCTTCCTTCTTTTTCTACCTTTTCGAACAGGTTGAATAATATAGGTACTAATTCCTCTTTAAAAGTTTGGTAGAATTCTGACGTGAAACCGTATGTTCCCGGGCTTTTCTTTTTAGGGAGGTTTTGTATGGTTGATGCTATTTCCGAACTTGATATGGGCCTGTTCAACATTTCCACTTGATTCTGGCTAAGTCTTGGAAGGTGACGTGCTTCCAAGTATGGGTCAATTTCCTTCAGATTTTCATATTTCTGAGAATACAGTTTCTTGTAGTATTCATTAAGGATTTTTTGGATTTCTGAGGAGTCTGTTGTTATTTCATCTTTGTTGTTTCTGATTGATGAGATTAGAGATTTTACTCTTTTTTTCCTGATTAGGTTGGCCAAAGTTTTATCTATTTTATTGACCTTTTCAAAAAACCAGCTTTTTGATTTATTGATCTTTTGTATTATTCTTTTGTTTTCAATTTCATTTAATTCTGCTCTAATTTTGGTTATTTCTTTTCTTCTACTGGGTTGGGGTTGGAATGTTCTTCCTTTTCCAGTTGCTTGAGATATCCCAGTAAGTTGTTAACTTCCTCTCTTTCCGTTCTCTTGAGGAAGGCTTGCAGTGCTACAAATTTCCCTCTTAAAACTGCCTTTGCGGTGTCCCAGAGGTGCTGATAGTTCGTGTCTTCATTGTTGTTTTGTTCCAAAAAGTTGGTGATTTCTTTCTTAATCTCATCTCTGACCCAGCTATCATTCAGCATAAGGTTATTTAACTTCCATGTTTTTGTATGAGTATGCAGATTCCTGTTGTTACTCAGCTCAAGTTTTATTCCATGGTGGTCCGAGAAGATGCAAGGAATAATTTCTATTCCTTTGAATTTACTGAGCTTAGACTTGTGACCTAAGATGTGATCGATTTTGGAGTAAGTTCCATGGGCTGATGAGAAGTATGTGTATTCAGTTTTGTTGGGATGAAATGTTCTGTAGATGTCTGCTAAATCCAAATGTTGGATGGTTAGGTTTAAATCTAAGATTTCTTTGCTCAGCTTCTTGTTGGAGGATCGATCCAACACTGCCAAAGGAGTGTTGAAATCTCTGACTATTATGGAGCTGGAAGAAATCATGTTGCTCATGTCTGTTAGAGTTTCTCTTATAAATTGAGGTGCATTCTGGTTAGGTGCATAGATATTAATAAGTGAGATCTCATCATATTGAGTATTACCCTTAACAAATATGAAGTGACCATTCTTGTCCTTCCTTACTTTTGTTGGTTTAACGCCTATTGTATCTGCAAATAAAATTGCAACACCTGCTTTTTTCTGATTACCATTTGCCTGAAATATGGATGACCATCCTTTTACCCTGAGTCTTATTTGTCTTTTAAGTTAAGATGTGACTCTTGTATGCAACAGATATCTGGCCTGAGTTTTTTTATCCAGTCAGCTAACCTATGCCTCTTTAGAAGACCGTTTAAGCCGTTCACATTAATGGAGAATATTGATAAGTTTGGTGAAGTTTTGGGTATCGAGTTTTTCAAAAGTCCAGTGGGCATTTTTAATCCTTTTGCCAGTGTGGAAATTGGAGTTTGATCCGAAGTTTCTGAGTGAGTTTATTTTTGTGGTATAGGATTGGGTTGGTCATTATGGAGGATAGGTCTGAGAATATCCTGAAGAGCTGGTCTGGTTATGGCAAATTTCTTCAACACACGAATGTCATTAAAGTATTTAATTTCTCCATCATAAATGAAACTCAGTTTAGCTGGGTACAAGATCCGGGGTTGAAAGTTATTTTGCTTTAGGAGATTAAAAGTCGGTGACCACCCTCTTCTGGCTTGAAAAGTTTCAGCAGAGAGATCTGCAGTCATTCTAATATTCTTCCCTTTGAAGGTAATGGTTTTCTTTCTCCTGGCAGCTTTGAGGATTTTCTCCTTCATATTAACTTTAGTGAAGTTAATTATGATATGCCTGGGGGATGTCTTATTGGGGTTGAGTCGTGCTGGGGTTCTGAAGCTGTCCGCTATCTGAATTTCAGAATCTCTAGGCATGTCTGGAAAATTCTCTTTCATAATTTCATGCAGAGGGGCCTCTGTGCCCAGCGAGGCCACTTCATCTGTTTCTGGAACTCCTATGATTTGGATATTCACCTTCTTTGAATTATCCCAGAGCTCTCTAAGAGAATGATCTGTTTTTGCTCTCCATTTCTCTTCCTCTTTGAGAGTTTGGGAGCATTCAAAGGCTTTATCTTCGATGTCAGAAATTCTTTCTTCTGCTTGCTCCATTCTGTTGCTGAAGGATTCTACTGTATTTTTCATGTCCTTGAGGGCTGCAAATTCTTTTTTTTTATTTTAATTTTTATTTATTTCTTTTTTCTTTTTTTTATTTTTATTAAATCATAGCTGTGTACATTAATATGATCATGGGGCACTATACACTTGGTTCATAGATCGTTTGACACATTTTCATCACACTAGTTAGCACAGCTTTCATAGCATTTTCTTAGTTATTTAGCTAAGACCTTTATATTCCACATTTACTAGGATTCACCTATACCCTTGTAAGATGCACTGCAGGTGTAGGGCTGCAAATTCTTGCTTCAGTGTGTCTAAGTCTTTGGTGCTTTTATGTTTAAATTCATTAAATTCTTGAGACAACTTTTGAATTTCTCCTTGAATTCCTAATTCCACCTTATTAATCTTGTCTGCAATCCAAATTCTGAATTCAATTTCTGACATCTCAGCCAGTTGTTTATGAATGGGATCTTCAATTGCATCTGCCATATCTTTCCTTGGGGGGGTTTGATCTATTCTGGTTATTCATGTTATCAGAGTTTTTCCGCTGATTCCACCCCATGGTTGTTTTACTCCCTCTGGTTTTTCCCCTGGGACTTTGTTGAGGGCCTGTACAGTGTTGTGGCCTGAGAAACTGGGGCCCTGTCTGGTGTGGTGGGGCTAAGTGGTTCTGTCTTGTTTTCAGCTGGTTTCTGTTTCACCCTAGTGAAACAGATACTCTGGATTGAAGTCTCAGCTATGGAGAAATATCAGCAATTAAGTCACCCCACTGCCCACCAGTAAACAATTGGAAAATAAAAATGAAACCTTCCTACCACTGTGCACCCAGGGCACCACCTGATTTGTTCTCAGGCGATTGGTTCAGTTCAAAAAGTCCAAATCAATTGTCTCTGTCTGCACCTGTCTCGGGTGAGAGAGTTTAAGAGGTCTCTGGGAACTGGATCACAGGGGTCTGGTGACTAGTCTGGTGTGGCTTGCTCCAGTGCTGCGTGGAGTCAGGAGGAGCCACCCAGCCAATAGATCTGTCTGGGAAGGTTGATGCCTCCTTCACCACCTTGAGGCTCTGTCACACCCAGTCACTGATAGCCCTGCAGTTTGCTGACCCAGTTGCCTGTAGTGAATCGGTACTCCAGGAGTTTGCACCTGCCTGAATCACAAGGAAGTCTGCCAGACTGCTGCGCTCTGCCTCTCTCTAGCGGGAGGAGGTGAGGCCTGACAACCTCAGGCGCTTGATGAAGGTTGGGGTGTTTTCACTCAGGTCCAGTCTCGCCCCTGATTAATGTTACTGATAGAACAGAACAGAAAAGAACAGAACAACTCTGCGGTTCCCCTGCAGAAGAGAAGCTGAATTGAGTTCCAAATCAGCTTGTCTTTGCTCTTGTATTGTCTATAGGCTGACCATCCCCTGAGGGCCAGGTGCGTCTTAGGTTTAGTAAAGCGGACCTCTGGGTCAGCCCTGCCTTGGGAGTTTCCCCAGTTTGCAAGTTGGAGTAGCCACAGGCAAATCCTATACTCAGAGTCTCTGGTTGCCCAGGGAGACAAGGGGGTGTGGCTTCAGAATATTTGGTAGTAAGCCGTATTGCTAGCAAGAGGGCTGCTGTTTTATGGCTCAGGCAACCGCTTCTCCGGTGTAGCTCCCTTGTGGCAAACTGTCCTCTCTCCGCTCCCGTACCCCAGAGGCTGCACCGACTGGCTGCAGCCCAGCACTGTCTACACCCCTCGAGCAATCGCCCAAGAGTCTGGACCCCTGGGGGACAGGCCTCCAGACCTTGGAGTGAGAGCAGAGGGGAGTGCGGGGAGCGCTGGGAGCCTGGGGTTGCGGGCAGAGACCACACACAGCTTTACACAGTTTTATGCCTGGCCGTATTGTCACCAAAAGACGGCTGTCGCACTGTGCCTCAGGGAACTGCCACTCCGGTGTGGTCCCCTCTCTACTGACTGGGACTGACCTCCAGACCTCAGTGTGAGTAAAGGGGAGCGCTGGGAGCTCAGAATTCCAGGTAGAGACTATACACAGTTTATACAGTTTTATGCCTGGCAGGAGGACTCCGTGGCACCCTATTAGGGGAGGTAGGTCCAGTTTTTAGAGGGTCTCTCCCATGGAGTGTAGTGGGAGGAACTTTGAACTCTGCCTGATTGTTTGTGGGGCACTCTGAGCTGTTCTCATGGGGGAGGGGACTCCCGTCCTCTTGGTGATGGATTTTGTACCTTTTGTTTGTATCCTTGTGGTCTCAGCTCACCTCAGCAGGGTTGACGTGCGTTCTTCAACCTTCTCTCTTAGTGCAGCTCAAATCCACCAGGTTACTTGCTGAATTTTTGTCCTTTAACTCTCCTACTGGACGGGAGCCTCTGTGGAAAGCTGGCTTCAGTCAGCCATCTTGTCTCCTCCCCCCGACTTCCTTATTTCTAAGTTATTCCTTTTTATTTTAATTTAGTGTTCTATAGAGAGGTCTTTGAATAATTTTTTTAGAAGTGAAATTGTTTCTTAGATATCTGAAAATGCCTTTTCATTGCCTGTAGACTCATGAATCAAATTTGGCTTGGAATAGTATGCTTAGATTATGAAGTATTCTCCTTAGAATAGTACTTATAACTCCATTTGGAGCTAGTGAATAAAGACAGAAGTACCCTAATTTTTCCTCTTTGTGAGTAAATTTTTATTTTCTGTCTGGTTGCTTACATAATAGTCTCTTTATTCTAGATTTTTAGGCTATGTCCAGGTATGGAGCTTTTTCCCCATTAACATCTGGATTTCCTTTATATTAAGGGAATTCTTTTTCTACTATGGCTCTGATTATTATTTCTGCTTCTTTTGTTTCAGCATTTCCAGAAGTATTTGTTATCCATAGGTTAGTGTTCTACGATTTCACTCTGGCTCTGTTATCTTCTCTCACCATTTCATCTTTCGCATTTTCCTCTACTGTCTTGGAAAGCTAGTTCACAGCTCTGTTCTCTGCTGCACTTACAGCAAGTTTTCCCATGGTTCCATCTTCTTATTTTGGCTGGCTCCACATTTGATAAGGACAGTATACACGGAATGACTTACACCTTCCTGTGTTCCTAGGGTCTGGTGAAGCCTCACCTCAGATCAATGCCTGGGGGATGAGTTGATTTGTAAGTTATCGTGGGGGATGAGTTACACCCCCAGCCCAACTTCTAGCAGGTTCTCAGCCAGTGTGGTTTTGTTCCACAAGGGCAGATCTTGACTGCTTTCTGTTTCCAGGAGTGTTCTGCCTTCAAAGCATTTCTGAAGAGAATGCCCATCCCCATGTGTCCTACATCCTCTGCCCTTCTACATCCTGTACCACTCCCCAGCCAGGGTGTATGGTCCTGGGCAATTGAAATTGATATAAAAAGGTAAGAACTGGGGGTGGAGAGTTGTAGGGGCCCAGTTCTGGCTCTCATGGAACTGCCTCCCAGGCAGAAGGAGAGCAACAGCCTGGATTCTGGTTATGGCAGACCTGAGCCCCTGAGCCTGGACAGAGGGTGACAGGAGTAAAGCCCAGGGTCTTGTTGGCTATTCTGTGCTGGATCAGAAGATGAAACACAAACTGCTGGGGTACGGGGTGTTTCCTCAAACCACCACATTGCCACTGGACTAGTTGGAAATTTTCTCTAGATTTCTATCAATTCTGACACAAGGTGTTAATTTTTGTAGAGCTTCCTGGGTATTTTAATAAGAAATAGAGGGCATCTCAGATTAACCCAATGCTAGTTTTTACGTATGCCTGATGCAATCCCCCCCCCAGACTAATGTATTCATTATATATATAAAACAATGAATTTTAAATTCCAGTAAGAGCTAAAAGTAACTTCACCCATCAACTCCCATGGCATCTAAATAATATTGTGGGTAAAATTCTAAAGGACGACATCAAGGGGGCTAAAGACTAGCATCCTGGCCTTGAGAACAAAAACCCATGATGCAGAATGGCTGTAAGAACTCTGGCCATTTCCAGAAGCTTGTAATTCAGCTGACTCATCTTCTAAATTTAGCAAATAATTCACCAATTAGCATATGCCTTAAACATATGTCAAAAGGAAAAATATAACACAATGTATATTTACCTTATAATAAATTCTGGCCACCAAACCTCGCTGTAGAACCCTTTCACGAAAATTCACTGCTTTCAACAGAAAGGCGAGATTACCGACGGTGTCCACGTTAAATGCCAGGAAACTGCAGGAAAAACACAGTGACTGTCATTATTACTTTGGCCTCATCAAAGAATTTCATTTGAAAGAAATGGCTGGGGTTTCAGGAATTTTCTTCCCACAGAGAAATGGTGGAAAAGCACACACTCTCCCCACCTTATCTCTCACTGGATGTACTGGAGCTTCTTTTTTATTTTTATTTTTTGCAGTTTTTGGCCGGGACTGGGTTTGAACCTGCCATGTCCGGCATATGGGGCCAGCGCCCTACTCCTTTGAGTCACAGGCACCACCCTGTATTGGTGTTTCTTTTCAGCATTTTTCTGGTGACTGCTTGCCTCTAATTTATTCTATGTGATTGACCTTGTGGCACAGAGATAATTTGGTTTCCTGCTTTTTCCACTGACTATTGTATTATAAGTCATGTTCAATGTTTTATATAGTCTTTCTTCATTAATAAGAGCTATATAATTATCATAATTTACTCGACCACTGTTGGACATGTATTATAGTTACTATAACTGGATATTAACAATAAAACATATCTGTTACAAAGTATCTGTCAATGAATTTGTTAAATACATTACGTATTAGGAATTGCACTAATTATTTGCTGTGTTATTCAATATTCTCAATAATTCTATGATGCTGTAATGATCAAATGTAAAGTACAAGAAACTGAGGCTCAGCAAGATTTGGTAGGTTGCTCAAGGTGAATGGGCACAATGCAGTCAGCTTGGGTTTTGTCTCAGAGGACACCAGTATTTGAGGGAAGAGGCGCTACAGGCAAGCCCAGGGTAAAGTGTGCCTTAGGCATGGTGACTTTCTTCAACTGGGAATAATTTCCAACATCCATATTTGGGAAATGAGGAAATGGAGGTGGGGAGAGTTAAGAACTTAAGCATAAACAGACTCAAAACAACCAAGTTTCCCAAAAGCCTATGGACTTTTCATAATGTAACTCTGCCTTCTGTGCTAATTTTGTGCTGTTCTACACCATGAACTTTTAGGTAACCTTTACAAACGTGTAAGGCATTAATTACCACTTAGGGTCTCCCACAGTGTACCCACCTCGTGCCCTCACTTTCCTCATATTCTGGGAAAATAAGTTATTATAAGACCCAAATAACTTAAGTTTCCATTAACTAAAATATTTTAAAAACCCAAATAGTTGTTACTTAATCAGAAAGTAAGAGAGAAACTTTAAGAAGCAATCGATGTAGTACTTTTGAGAATGCCAAGTGCTCATTAATAATTTCCCTCCATTCAGACAGAGAAGAGGGGAGATTATTTACATGCCAATTACCTGGAAACTTCAATGATATCAATGCCCATTCTGAATCTGAGCTCCAGAAAATGGGGTTGCTGCCTCAGTCAAAGAACTTTCCTATCTTTATTCTTTAGACATTCCCAGGGCTGCTACCATGAAAACTAAAGACAGTGGGTAGAAACTACCTTTCCTGGGATATTGATCGTTGACCACTATTTGTCCACCTGAGGATGTGAATTGCATGTGCTGCAGGAAATGGGTCTCACCCACTCACTTGCTGTGAGTCACACGTCATCCCCAAACATACCCTGGAGCTTAGGAACTCACTCAGGGTAGGCGACTCTTAAAAAGGGGACTATCGCTAAAGGCAACCTCCTTGTAATTGTATACTTTTGCAGAAGGTCCACACGACTCTATTTTTAAATAAAATTTAGATTAAATTCAAGTGCACATCATTAGTCATCAAGGAACTACAAATGGAAACCGTGATGAGGTAGGACCATACCTCCACAAGAATGATAACAATTACATACACTGACATCACAAGGTGCTGAGGATATGGAGAAATCAGAACTCTCATTCTTGTTGATGGGAGTATAAAATGGCAAAATCACTTTGGAAAAAGTTTTCAGTTTCTCATAAAACTAAACATGTACACTAGGATGTAGCCATTCCACCCCTACTATTTGCCTAAGAGAAAACATCTGTTCACAAAAAGGCTTGTATAAGAATGCTCATAGCAGTTCTATACATAAGAGGGAAAACTGGAAATGTCTGTCGTCTACTCATCAGTAAGAGAATGAAAATCAAATGCTACTACATCCATAAAATAAAATAAAATACTACTCTCTAATAAAATGTAATGACAACATGGATGAATCTCAGAAAGCATCATGCCACATCCATGAGCCAGCTACAAAAGAATATGTTGTATGTGGTTCCACTTACAGGACAACTTAGAAAAGGAAAAACTAATCTGTGGTGTAAAAATATCAGAAAAGTAGCTGTGTCTGGGTGGTAGTCATAGGGATTAACAAGAAAGAAGACAAGAGAACTTTCTGGAGTAATGAATACATCTTAAGGAGAGTTTTAGCTACACAGGTGAATGCATTTGCTAAAACTCAGTGAATTGTACACATGAGACTTGTGCATTTCATTGTATATAAATTCTATATAAGAATAAAACCTAATCAAATATTAAACTCTAGCTATGTTCAAGCTAAATTACTTAAAAGTACTGAAGTCTACAGTTTTCTCTGAAATGCATCAGAAAGAAAAGGTGACCTGATGGGTGAGCTGAGGGATGGCTACATCTACACGTGTCATAGGGATGTGCGAAGCACAGTAACTTGTTAATAGGAGAATTACACAGTAGGACTTGGGGGTCCTCAAACTGTGGGCCGCGGGCCACATGAGGCGGTGTGATTGTATTTGTTCCTGTTTTATTTTTTTACTTCAAAATAAGATATGTGCAGTGTGCATAGGAATTTGTTCATAGTTTTTTTTTTTTTTTTAAACTGTAGTCTGGCCCTCCAACGGTCTGAGGGACAGTGAACTGGCCCCCTGTTTAAAAAGTTTGAGGACGCCTGCAGTAGGTATATGAATGATCATGGTAAAATTCTTTCAGCTTTGCTGAATATCTGAAAATTTTCAAAGCACAATAAAACATCAGAATGCAATGCAGAATCCTGACTTTCTTTTTCTCGACACCCACCACCTCCTTGGGGTTTGTGGGCAGATAAGAGTGGTGAGGGCCCAGTGGCAGGCTCCCTTGGGGGAGGGGAAGAGGCAGCCCTCACAGGGACTGGCAAGGGCAGGAGTTTGAGGAGCCACTTCCCTCCAGACCTCCTCTCCCTGCCGAGCCCCATCTGCCTCACTGGTCTCAAGGAGCCTTTTCAGTACCACGATTGACTCCTTCCAGGTCCAAGTGAGGGCTAGCCTCGGGGTGTCCACACACACGCTGCCCATGGAAGGAGTTTCAGGGTGCAGAGGTCTTCTCAGCACGTTTTTCCTCTCGTCCCCACTTGCTCGCAGGCACTTCTCTGGGGGGTATCACTGAGTGCTGTTCTCTTGGGGTGTGGGCTCCACAAGGCGGAGCACCCCCATCCCTGTGTCTCAGCAATGCACAGAGAAGTGCCAGGACACAATGAGCGCTAAAACTAAGTTGGATGGCAAAGGCTTTTTTTTTAAACATAAAAGTCAGAGTAAGTAAAATTGTGGGATTTAAATGGATAAACACAGACAGACTGAATCAAGTAAAACCTGTATGTGTGGGAGAGAGATGTGTACTGTTTTGGAGGTTAATAACCAAGACCAAAATAAATGAACTGGAACTTTCCAAATATTTACAATTGGAATACTGCCTTTGGCACTTCTCAAATCTGTCCTGTAAAATGTGCTAGGAATATAGATTTGCATATGGGCAAGAGCGTGTCGTGCTTTCAAAATGATGGAAACAAGCCCTGCTCTGCTATCTGGAAAAGAAATGAAAGGGCAGATGATTTGTGGCCAGTCGGGGAACCAGTTTCCTGAAAGGATGGAACAGATTCTTGTAGGGAATTGTACTCTTCTTTCAATTCCTTATGTGTTGGACAATTTTCAAACTAGTAAGTTGAGGGGAAAGCCATTAGTACTATAAAATTCCCACTCCAGGCTAGAAATATTAAAAAGATACGCAGACTGTCTAGAGTGCATGAGAAAAAGAACTGAGACATTAAAACTGAGAGAGACTTCAGTGACATGGTCCTAGAATGTGGGAGCTTGTGTTCTCAAGCTTTAAGATAGATGGAAAAAGTTAAGCGCATCCTGATGGTTATTAAAAGTCCCATACCATCATTATCGTGTTTTTCAAGTGTTTAATCAGGATGTGGGGTTATAGTTTCTAATGCATCGTTTCTTTGTAAATTATTTCCATGCATTTGGGTTGTTCAGATAAATAATCCCTATCCAAATAAAATCAATCATTTAAAAAAACACAAAAGAAAGCGCATAGTAAGGTTCCCAAAAGTAGAATAGAGGAGACAATTAATTTATGAGGATTGATCAATGACATAAGAAACAAGGGTACCACCACAGCAAGGATCAATAAAAGCAGAAGCCAGGCAAACGCCTGGTGAGATTAAGCAACAACAACAAGGAAAGGAAAAGGCCCAAGAAACGTTTTTAGGAATGACATTGAAACTCAGCTATAGATATAGGGGGAGCCAAAAGGATAATGACAGAATCATAAGAAAAAACTGATACTACTAAATTAAAAACCAAATGGATAAGTTCCTAGGAAAATACAATTTCCCAGAACTGACACAAGAAGAAAAAAAAACTAGTCTTAAAATAATTCATTAATAAATAGTTGAAAATATTCCCCAAGGCCAAGATCATTTTCGAATAATTTATGAAATTCTTCCACAGAATAAGAACCGGTCCCCAAATTACTCTAGGAGAGCAGTAAAACGTTAATGTAAACTTAAATCGGGGAAATACAAGAATGAGAAATAGTAAGCCAGTAAGTATACATCTCTTTCCTCCCCCCTAAAATACTAAAAAGCCAAATTCAGAAAAATATAAATACAGCATAAACAAAATTGAGTGTTTCTTAAGAACATAAGGGTAATTTAACATTTGAAGATTTGCCAAGATTATTCATCAAATTAATAAAGTAGGAATATCATAAGATCATTTCAAAAGATGCAAAAACATCATTTGATAAAACTCAACTAGTAAGGATAAAAATACATTAAAATGTATGAAGTTCTTTAGGAGGTATTATAGATTGTGTCTATCAAAAACTTCAGAAAATGTCATTCGTTTAATAGAGAAATATTACACGCATTTTTTAAAAACCAGCAATAAGACAAAAGAACATGTATGGTTGCTTCTACTTAAATTGTATTGGAGGTCCTAGACCTTGCAATAAAACATGAAAAGAATAATAGGAATAACAATTCGAAAGAAAGACATAAAAAATTATTACCAAGAAGTGGTTGTCTATGGGATTTAAAACACAAAAGAATCTACAGGCACATTTAAAAGGTATTTTTTTACCATCAGATTTATACACAAAATCCAACTGCATATATAATAAACCATTAACAACAAAAATAATTTTAAAGCATTCTAATTAAAAATATAAATTAGTAATAAATCTATGAAAGGCCATAGTATGTACAGAAAAAATTATAAAACATGACAGGACACTTTGAAGATTATTTGAGAGAAAGATCTGTTTTATAAATATGTCAAATTGTCTGCAGATATATAGATTTAATACACTTTCAAAGAAAATTTCAATAGGTTTTTAAAACCAGCGAATTGTACACAACAAACATTTACCATTTTAACCAGTTTAGTGGTATTAAGTACATTCACATTGTTGTGCAGCCATCGTTATTATCCTATTTCAGAAATCTCGTATCATCCCAACTTGAAACTCTGTATCCATTAAACAGTAACTATCCTTTCTCTCCTCTTCTTGGTGGTAACCAAGACTCTACTTTGACCACCCAAGTGCTTCATGTAAGTGAAATGCTACAATATTTGTCTTTTTGTTTTGTCTTTGAGAAACTTAATAAACTTATTTAAAAACTTATATGGAGCCACAAAAGACCTAGAATAGCCAATACAATTCTGAATTATATTTCAAATATAATAATACTATAGTAATATTTAATTATAAAGCCAGGGTAACTGTGTTGTTAGATCAAGAATATACAAGCAGAATAGGGACAAAATAGCCCCCAGATATGTATGTATCTGTACATATGGAAATTTATTTATTTACTTACTGAGATAGAGTCTCACTCTGTCACCCTGGGTAGAGGGGCGTAATATCCTAGCTCACAGCAACCTCAAACTCTTAGGCTCAAGTGATCCTCTTGCCTCAGCCTCCAAAGTAGCTGAAACTACAAGCATCCTTGGCCTCCCAGAGTGCTAGGATTGCAGGCTTGAGCCACCGTGCCTGGCTATATGAAAAATTAATAAATGCCAAAGGGGAAACTGCAGATCACTGGGGAAGTATGGCCAACTCAGTAAATACAGCTAGAACAATTGACGACCCCTAAGACAGAAAAAAATTTAGATCCCTTCTTCAAACCACAGACAAAAATTTCTGACGGATTCAAGAATTAAATGTGAAAGGTGAAACTTTCAAACTTTAAAGAATATAGATTTCATGATCTCAGAGTAAATGGTGCAAAACGTGTTAAGTATAAAAGATGGTTAAGTTCAATTATAATTTAAGAATTTATGTTAATCAAAAGGTACCATAAATTATAAGAAAAACCACAAACTTGGAGAAGATAATTACAGCACTTACAACAACAAAAGATAAATAACCCCTAAAAATCAGTAAGACAAACACACACACAAAGAAAAACGGGTAAAAAACATGAAGAGGCATTTCATATAAGAAGAAATACAAGCTGCTCAGAAGGCTGAGGTGGGTGGATTGAGGCTGCAATGAGCTACTGTACTCCAGCCTGGACAACCGAGCTAGAGCATGTCAAAAGAAGAAGAGGAGGAGGAGGGAGAGGAAGGGGAAGGAGGAGGAGGAGGAGAAATACAAATGTCCAATAAACTCGTGAAATCCTCCTCAAATCATGGTGGGAAACCCTTTTTTAAATATGGTATTGACAAAAATTAAGTCATCTGATAACACCAAGTGTTGATAAGAATAGGATACAGCTCCACAAGACACATGCTGTTCGGAAGGGTGTAAATGTATACAAACATTTTGAAAATTAATTTAGCACTCTCAAGTAAAGTTGAACATTGGCATACTTCACAGCACAGCAATTCTATTCCTAAGTAATATACACCCTAAAGGAGTGTTTTTCAAACAACAGATTGCAAATTACTAGTAGGCCATAAAATTAGTTTGAAGTACTGAGATTAGGATTCTTAAAAATTGAAACTAAAAAAATATCAGAGAGCATCATTAGCAATAATCAACAGGCAAATAGGCATTTGGTTTCATGCAGAAACCAAATTTGCTCAGGCAGTCATGTCTGAGGTGGGGGTCTTATGAATGTGTGCACATCTGTGAGGCTGTAAAATGTATTTCTTGCTCTAAGGAATGTTACCCTAAGTTTGAAAGCCCTGTACAAACTCTTACACACATTTCCCAGAAAGTATGTATAAGAGTTTTACTAATAACTTTGTGCAAAATATCAAAAAAAAACCAAAAAACAAAAAACAGACACAACCTAAATATGCACTAATAGTGGAGAGTCGAGTGGGTAAGGAAGTTGTGGCATATACACACAATGGAATGTTATGGACCACTGGGAAGAGCAGTTCTTCAGCTACACATAACAATTCGGATGAAGCAATATATATTGAGTTGCAGGATACCACGCATTCGTATTATGCCTTATCTATAAAGCTAACAGACAGTACAAAAAGATCAATAAACACAACCAAGGTTTTGGTTGGGGTCAAACTCTGCCACTCACTAGCCATGTGACCTTGAGCAAAATACATAACCTCTGTGCCTCAGTTTCCTCATATGGGATAGAAATGAGAACCTACATCATGGGGGTTTCAGAATCACAACCTGTAAAACACTTGGAATAGTGAAGAAGTATTAAGAAGGAACACAAGTGGAAAGACAGAAGTAGCAATGTCTTACTGTTTAAGTTCCATAGTGAGTACATGAGCATCACTTTTATGTATATATGAATTTTTGCGTATAGCAAATATTTAAAATTTCAAACAAGAGTGAGTTGTGCTATGCCAAGGCTCTATCAACCAAGGTTCAATAATAAGACACTGGAGGTAAGTGACGGTGGTGGCCTCGGCAATACATACCTGGTTCTCAGCTTGTCACCCATAGACTCAGCCCAGTTTTGGAGCAGGCCAGAGAGTGGCTTTTCTTCGCGGTGTTTGGTATATTGGGTCAGCAGTTCCCGCCCCACAATCTGTGCAAAGAAATTACCACTCATCAACCATGTCTCTGCAATGTAAAAAAGGCCAGAGCGTCTTCAAACACTGCATCCAGATACAGCCATTGGCCACAAGCAAACTCATTGGAAGGAATCCAATATAAGACCCCATCCTGGTAGGGACCTTGATTTCATCACAGCAAATGTGGAGCATTTATCACACTTCTTTCCATTCTACCCCTTGGCAACTTCATTATACTTAAAGCTCTTTGTTTTTCTCTCTCCCTGCCTTTATCAGCCCCTGGGACCAAGTCTGTATTTTAGTTGACACTTCAGATAAAACCTGTTTGCCTTCCAGATAGCTAGTCTGTTCTCTTTTTTTGGCCTCTGACATTGTCTGGTCAATTAGGCCTTTGGAAAATGGTATTAAAATGCACAAATAAAACAATCTCTATCAATCTCTGCCTTCAGCAGCTTTAAAGTTGTAATTTGGACCTAAAACACTGAGATGTCCACAGCTAGCCCACTGCAGAGAAAGCTCAGCTGACAGCAGCAACTGCTAGATGTGTGTGCGAGGCCACCTTGGACCAGCTTGTCCCAGACCACACCCCATGTGCTGCTGCCACAGCCTGAGTGAGCCCAGGCAAGGCCAGCTGAAGAACCACACCCTATGAGCCCAGCCCAAATTGCAGACCTACAAAATGGTGAGCTAACAAATGGTTATCACAAGGCTCTAAGTTTTGGTGTGGTTTATCACAAATCAATAGCTAGCCAATTCATTGTCTTTCAACTATCAATTCACAGTATTTCTTATTTGTTTCATATGCATGCATGTTTGTACATAAATCACATAAAATGTTATATATGATTTCAATTAACAGTGTATCATGTGATATTTTTGGTTTGCATTGCTGTACAGGATTCTGTTTATTTAATGGGTGTATAATTTTCTTCATTTTGATGAGTCATAGCTCACTACACATTTGGTCAGATATTCAGGTGGTTTCTCATTCTACACTGTCATAATAATCTTGATATCAGTATAGTCAGGCAAACAGCATCATCCTTTCTTGGATTATTACCTGAGAATAAATCTCCATGAACTTGACTGATACAGAGCTACTTTAAGAAAGCTACCCCACCTATGAGAGGGAGGCTGAAAACCTGTCCAGGCAACTAGGGTAGCTTTACTGGCATTGTTGGACAGAGCCAGCCATGCAACGCTTGGGACGATTTCAACCAACAGAGAACTGCACCACACCTAGTGTCTTGTCAAATGGCCATGCCATCAAATGTACACAGGAAACTGAGTGCCCAGAGCCCAACTCAGGTTCACCAAAACTTTCGGGTTCTCCCCGTCCCAGGCCTATGGAAGGATTAAGCTGCCCTGTCCCTTTGAAGTTAGGGGTGCCGATTAGACCAGGGCACTAGTGCCTTCGCCATCCTCTCCTTTTCTGTTGCCATGGCAACCTACAATGTTCCTGGTTGCGGCTGGTCCGTAAGCCTGGGCCACAGTCTGCATTTGAGGTTGTCATGATAATTCTGAGTATAGATGCAGGCATGGTTATGTCTTGCTGTGTTTGTGGTCACTTTATTATAAATTACTTTCCTTTGTTTGCCTTGAAGTATTGTCTTGACTTCTTGAACTGATGCCTCCAGATAGGTTATGAGATCCATAACTTTATTTCTGGATTAGTAAAGAGAGTGTTACAAAATGTTTATTATCTAAAAGAGGGCATTAGGTTTGGTGGGATTGAGAATCGCTATATTACAGGTCAAAGGATGTGAACATTTTTAAGACTGCTGCTCTACAAAATAAGTCCAAACATCATACACTGCCAGGATTAGAGAAAATGGGGGAAATGAACTAATGTTAACTAGAATTAAAACGATAGAGCAGTCAAGTTGTTTAACTAACACAACACTAGGGTTAACATTTATATATTTTTTGTTTTTGAGAATCAATTAAATTTATGATGGCTCTGACTCAGTCTCTCTCTTGCCATAAAAGAAACATCATTACCAGCACTAACACATTACTTTTTCTGATTCCTGCCCCTCCATAGCTTTTCCTCACTTTATTTAGTGATCACAGAACAGGACTTGTTTCCTGGCTTACGGTATCTGTGCAGCCTGGAACATGAGAGCCGGGAGGCAGAGCGTGTGCATCCTCGCACCATCAGACAACATACGACACAGAGTTGGAAGCTGAATAAATGAACGAACAAATTCCTTTCCTGTTCCCACTGTCTCATCCAGTGTGCTCAATTCCTTGATAATCTCCTTTAACCTCTGTCACTACTTCCGCCTTTTCCATGTAAGTAACTTAAATTGGGAAAATGAACTCACTCTAACTAGAATTAAAATTAGAATGATATGATAATCAAGTCTGGGTGCTAAACTTAAGAGAAAAGGGAGATAAATTGGGTCTTGGCTAATGTCAGGAAAGCAAATGACTCATTTCAGATCTTTGCTCTTTTTCTAGGTCATGAGACAAGGAAACATGATTTAAAAAATGAGTTTATTTTCTGCTGTTGATGCCCCCTTGGTGAAAGACTAAGTGATTGGAGCGATCAGCTACTGTGAGATTTGGGTATTACAGTCTCTACATTCAGGACTTTTTTTGAAAAATGACTGGGGGGAGGGGTAAAGATAGATGGGTCACCACCTAGCCTGGCCATGCAATGAAGATATTCCTATAATATATTATGTAGTATGTGTGTGTATATGTAAAATTTTACATATTGACTTTAAAATAATTATAGACTCACAGAAGTTGCAAAGTTAAAATAGCAGAGAGAAGTCAGAAGTCAGCCAGTCACCCAGATTCCCCTAAAAGTGAGCTCTCACATAATAGTGGTCACCAAACCCAGGAAATTCAATAACATTTGTATTCATGAAATGTTTTAGATTTAGTAGAGATTTCATTACTTAAAATGAACGTAAGAGTAGATGATTTTGCAAACTGAAATATTATTTTTTATATCTTTAGCTAAGTCTGGTGTTCTAATTAATATCAGATTATCTTAAGACAACTTGCGATACTAAGTCTCTCAAGGTGATTGTGGCTGGCATTTCTGTGGCTCCTGGTTTCTACATGTGAATTCTCTTTTATTTTCTTATACACCTGCTCAGGAGCACCTTTCTGAAGAGAACTGAACAGTCAGAACAGCCATGTTCTTTTCTTTTAAAAAAGATCCCATCTGCAGGAGGAATCAAGTTCATCTATAGCCAACGTTCGGAAACTATGAGTTTTAACAATTGTGCAGGATGGTGACATCATAAACGTGCATTTATAATGAATATCATTTCCATCACACAGCACCGATTATGTAACACCAATAAAAGGTTTTGGGTTTTTTTTAGGTCAAATCACTTTTCAAGGCATCTATGAAGCCACTAACATTTCCACACACTAAGTATTTCACTGATTTATGCTAGGTACAGTGAGACTTGGATTAAAAGGTCTAACAATTGGGGTTTGCTGCCAAGGCAGAAACACTTAGAGCCAATTAGAATAGAAAAGTATGATTCCTAATGAAAAAACACCAGATATCCATTCTGTATCCAGGCTGTGGGGCCGCACTTGGGTTTGTACCACACAGGGTAATGGATTAGTTCAAAGTGGCAGTATTTATGGCCTTGGGTTCAAGATCATGTTCCAAAGAGCCCTAGGCAGGACTAGCTACATAATTTGGGGCCCAGTGCAAAATGAAAATCCAGGGTCTCTTGTTCAAAAATTAAGAATTTTAAGATGGTGAGAGCAGAACATTCAACCACGCATGGGCCTTTCAGAGCGTGGGGCCCTGTACCACTGCACAGGCCCCACCCCACAAGCCAGCCCTGGCCCTAGGGGTTCCAACAGGCCTGCCAGATAAAATAAAGGACACCCAGTGAATTATCTGAACACTTGAATATTGCTGGGTACATACTTACACAAAAACATTATTTATTGTTCACCTGAAATACAAATGTAACCGGGAATCCTGTTTTTATTTGCTCTACCTGGCAAGCTAGGTTTCTGAAGGGCAACTCAGGGGTCACCGGGAAGTGCAAGGATAAAGACAAGATCAAGTAGACATGATACTCCAGAAAGCATTTTAACCTTTCACCTCCTTCAGATGCTGGGCATTCTATCAAGGCAGGATTTCTATAAGGAGAGTCTATAAAAATTTCCTGGCTAGAAGAAATGAAAGACATGGGGTGGGGAGGGAGGAGGGGAATGAAGAGGATGAGAAAGGGGGGAGGAAAAGAAAGGGATGGATGCAGGGAAGGGAGCTGAGGAGAGAAGAGGAAGGACTGAAGGACTAGAAAGACTATATTAACACATAAACCAGCATGTAAGATGCTCTGAGTACTTGCTGGGCCTTGAGCATGGATTTGAACTTCACTAAGGAGCATGGATAGATCTGAAATGGTGATTTAGGCCTAGCAGAAATTAATGCACAATTTGATTGAACTTAAGAGTGGTTAGGGGTTTTTTGTTTGTTTTTAGATAAATCCGTCCCAATTTTAACTTTACTTCTTAGTATCGCTTCCTGATTAGAAAACAAAGAGGTCCCTTCCTTTTTTTCCTCCTTCATCCCGCCCACATTCATGGAGCACTTACTGTGTACAAGTGCCTACTGTCTATATTGAGTGTGGGGGGCCAAAAGGATGAATAAGATACATTGGGGGTTCCGGGCCGGACAGGGGTGAGTATACACACACACGGCCATGCTCGGTGGCCTCTGTGAAGAACACGGCAGGCTCAGAAGTGCAGCAAGTCTGAAACAGATCCCTTCACTGTAAGGATCCGGGAAAACTTCATGGAGGAGGAAGCTTTCAACCTGAGCCTTAAAGAACAGATAAGCTTAAATCATGTGTTCATTAATTTACTCAATACCTAATAGTGGCAAGAGCCATTTTCTTTGAATATCTATCTACTAAGCATAAACCCTTCCCCAAACTCTTTCTATGGAATAACTAACCTAATCCTCATGACAGCGGGTATTTAACACAATCACCCTATTGTCCACACAAGATTCCTGAGGCCTCGGGAGGTTAAGCCAGTTACCAGGGTCATACAGCCAGGATGTGGTGGGGCTGGGGCTTTAACCCAGAATCCCTGCTCTTAGTAATTCCTTAGTAAGCTGCACCTACTATATGCCAAGCTCTGTGCTGGGCACTGGAGATACAAAGATAGTCAGGGACCCATGCTGTGCAGGGAGATGGGCAGGCACAGACAGCAGCGTGATACAATGTGATGAGGTGACAGAGGTGGACAGAAAGCTCAGTAGGTGCACACAGGGGCTCACACTTGACATAAATTCTGAGACTGAGATAAAATGGAAGGAGTGGTAAGGACATCCAGGGCTGTGAACAGAGTGTCTTTAAAGGCAGAGAGGCATGGACAGGCTGAAAGTGCAGGCCTGTGCGCAGCAGGAAGGTCTGGGCAGGGTCTTGGCCCTGGCTGAAGAGCTGACTTTATCAGGGGGTGATAGGGAGCTGAGTGACAGCATCAGCCCAGAGGCCACCAGATGAACCATCTGTGCATCTTCCTGTTAGAACTTCTTACCCGCACAGTCCACAGGCCCAACAAAGTGGTTTGTTTTGTCCCTACTAAGTTTGATGAACTCCCAGGAATGCATTGCCCTAAGGAAGAAAAGTCAGCTTCTCCCTAGGGAGAGACACCAACTCCTTCTGTCACCTCCTAGGGCCATGTTGTCTAGAGGAGAAACTTTCTAGAGTCGGGGTTAAGGGTCTGCGTGCAAGGCTGTGTTGCTCCCCCCACCTCACAGATGGCTTTGGTCTGACACATACCTACTCTCTGCCATTTCATATTAAAAAGAAATTGTGTGCTACCTTCTGTTGAAACAGTGGAATTTCTTGGCAGCCTGAACCCATATTCCCCCAGAGCAACTAGTGGAGCAGAGCAGCTGCCGCCTCTTGGGAGGAGACAAGGTCCCCAGTGTGCACCAGCTCCTGCCATCCCCTGAGACTCAGGGGCTTGCTGCAGTGATTCAGGCCCCACCTGACCCTAAAGGCCATTGATTTGGTGACCCCTGGTGTGGGCTTGGCCCGGGGATCCCATATAGCTGGGATGACCCTGCCCCCTTCCATCCACACCTGTGTCTGACCCAGTGTACCCCAAACTGTGAAGGCCAGCTGAGGAACACATCTATCCTGTGGGCAGCCCCTGCTGGCCTCCAAGCCCCACACTGACTTTTCTTTGTGGCCCAAACCTCTCATTAAAGCTTGTAGAAATGCCAGCTACTCACCAGCAGCCTCTCATGTACTAGGGCATAGCACCAAGAGGACCTGCAAGGAACTCAGCTGACCTCTTCAGGGAAGGCTTCTCCTATGGCTGCCCCTAGAAACACGGCAGCTCTTGTAAGACACCACTGAGATGGCCAGGAACCACTACTGTGTCAGAGTCGCTGAACACAGGACAGATGCCAGGGACTCAAAGACAGACAGGTCTCTGAGCCAGCCCAGGGGTCGCCAAGGAGGGTGGCAGGTGTTCTCATAGTTCCAGCCACTTTGGAACCACAACAGATACGGATTACGGGTAGATAGAGGTGTCCTGACTGGTAACCCCACTAGCAACTGGGTCTAGATCCAATTCCTTGAAGCCATTGCACCCGGCTCCCCCGTGCAGGATAGGGCTGCCCTGGCTGCCGTTTCAGGGGTTTCCCACGTCTCCCTCACTTGCACCAAGTCTCCTCCGTGGTGCACGCGCACCAGTCCCCTCCTGGCATGCAAGGCCCAACAACAACAAACCACTCAGTGTCACTGGGATAGATGTGACTTGTGTACTTATTGTTTTACTGAAGACAGAAAGTAACTGAAATCTTCAAGTGCGACAACATAAAGAGTTAAATGGCAGAGAGGAGAACGTTAGAAAATAAAGAAGTTTTTTATAACTTGAGTAATATGTAAACGCTTCTGAAGGGAAAAAAATTCTCTTTAACCCCCAATGTTGACTTAAATTGTTTCAAATTATGTTACTCAAACATGCTCAAACATAAAACTAGATATAAACACCTTATGTTTATAGCTCTTATTCAACTATAAACTATGAAATGAAATACAAGCAAAACTACAAAACCAATGAGATTCAAATCGACAGCCCTAATAGCATGTGGCAGACCATGTTTGGCAGCATGAACTTGGTCCTTTCTGGCCCATGTGAGTTTATTTGGTGGGGGGGACATGTCATACCCGCACCTCTGAGGGTTTGGGAAAGAGGCCCCCCTCCTTCACTTCTCTTTCTCTTGGCCATGATTTGAAGGTGTCCTCTCCAAAATTCAGGTGTTGCCAACACAATAGTATTAAGAGGCGGAGTCTAAAAAAAAGAGGCAGAGTCTTTAAGAGGTGATTAGGTGCTGAGGGCTGCTCCCTCCTGAATGGGATCAGCGCCCTTGTAAAGAGGCTTCACGAAGCCTTCCATCGCCTGCCTTTCTGCTGCATTCTGCCATGCGAGGACACAGCAGTCAAGACACTATCTTGGAAGCAGAAAGCTGCCCTCACCAGGTGCCACATCCAGACCATGGGCTCCTCAGCTCCAAAACTGTGAGAAATAAATTTCTGCTCTTTATCAATTACCCGGTGGGATTCTCTTACAGCAGCACAATTGGTCTAAGACACCTGCTTCAAGCAGCACATCATACCATGCCTGGACCCTCACTTTATCATAGAAAATCTACATCTGATCTTTCCTCATCAGGTCCTGGTGATCCAGGTGGTGCTATCTGGTACCACAGGACTTACAAACACAACACAATGTCTGGGATCCCACACAGTCCCTGGTTACATGGGTGTCACCCCCATGATTTATACACAGCACTTAAATTATTTCTGTTTAAATGATCATCAAAATTAAAAAAAAAAAAAACCACTAACACACTTGTCAAGAACTCACAGACCTAAATTGGAAAAAGAAATTCTAAAATCAAACTTGTTGCAAAACTCAGAATCTGTGTAGAAACCCAAGGCCTGACTTTGGGGAGCGGCGAAATGAAGATAAACAAACAGCCCAGATGCAGAAGACTCCCTTGCTCCACAATCTCACACATGAAACCCTTGAAGAAAGCTTTAAATATTTAAATGCTGCAACATCTGGTTTTGAAAAAATAAGAACCAGCTTTACACACGGGTCAGTGCACTTAGAAAGAAAAAGCTAGAACATGTCTGTTCAAACGACCGTGGTCAGCTTTCCTAAAACCATTCCAAAACTCCTCCAAATTCCAAAAATATGAACAAAATTACCCAAACCTTCTCTAAGTCCCCCCAAATGAACAATCACGTTTTGGGAATGCATCAGATCAATTCTGTGCCCCAAACAGATCCTCCAGCCCTCCTCCTCACTCCATTTCCAACGGCCCCACCCTGGCCTGGGACCCATGGCCTTCACGAGCCAGGACTCTGCCTGCCTCTCTGGCCCTATGGCACACATCTCAACACCTCCCCCTAATTTTTTCTGCCATCATCAGAGATGATTCTAGATATAATTCTCATCTGTAAATCTCGGAAAAGGTCCTTTGAATTGTTTCCCCTGGTTCTGCTAAGCCTCAGCTCCCCCCAGCTCTCCTTAACGGAAGCAGAACTGTCAACCGTGGCCCTGTCACCCCTGCACCAGTCATCCCTGCTGTTGTCATCCTGCTTACAGGCCCTTTAAAACCGGTACTCCATGGCCATGTGAGTGGAGAAGACGGAAAGTGAGTGGGTGGACCTAACCTTCACCTATGATTTTAAGGGTATCTGTACTTTCTCCTTTTGGCCTCTCCGAATCTTCTCCTACTGACCCCTGGGGCTCACCTATAGCCAGAGGGCTGGGCCTCAGTGAGAACCCTCCTCCAGGCTCACTACCCAGTTTCTCCCTACAGTCTGAGTTCTTCAGCCCAAGGTCCAGTGCACATGCACTGCTTTTCCTGGACCGGCCTCAGGGTCTCATTCTAGCACCTGAAGTCCGCTTGTCAGCGGAAGAATTTTGAATTCTTCCCTCTGGTGTGAGTGGGGATAGCAGTTCTGCTGGAGAGCCAGGTGGCTGTGCCTGTGCACGGCATACATGGGCCTTTGTTCTCTGGGAAAGGCCTTCCTTTCTTTGCTACTCTTCCTTTCTTCTCTTCCTTCCCCTACTTTTATATTTAAGGGAGGAACTTTTTTTAAATAGCTTTAAAGAAATTGACTTTTAAAATTTCAAAACAATATAAAATAGCCTTAGAAAGTAAAAGTCCCGAGCGGCGCCTGTGGCTCAGTCGGTAAGGCGCCGGCCCCATATATGGAGGGTGGCGGGTTCAAACCCAGCCCCGGCCAAACTGCAACCAAAAAATAGCCGGGCGTTGTGGCGGGCGCCTGTAGTCCCAGCTACTCGGGAGGCTGAGGCAAGAGAATCGCTTAAGCCCAGGAGTTGGAGGTTGCTGTGAGCTGTGTGAGGCCATGGCACTCTACCGAGGGACATAAAGTGAGACTCTGTCTCTACAAAAAAAAAGAAAGTAAAAGTCCCCTACTCAATTCCTTACCTCCAGTCCCTCATTCCAGAAGTTATCATTTTTAAATAGTGTTTGTTCTGCTAGCTAGAAGGAGAAACTTCCAAATGTCAAGGTCAAACAGATTCTCATGCCATGTTTTAGTTTGCTTCATAGTTGGGGCATGCTTTTCTTGAGATGTTTTGTTTTTCTTGGAGTCTTAATGAACAGTTTTTTCTCTTGTTTCAAGAAGAAACATGCCTTTTCCACCCTGTCACTAAAATCTTTTTGCTCTTTTTTGCTGAACAGAAATAATCTCCTTCTTAAAGTCATTCTTTTAATCCCTCAGGCTTCCTGTTCCAAAGTGAACTAATTGTTTTTTGAGGTTGCCATGTTTTGGGGGTGCCATACCATTCAGCTGTTCTTTACACACTCCCCTTGGCTTAGTTCCAGATAGCATATTTTTTTTTTTTTTTGAGACAGAGTCTCACTCAGCTGCCCTGGGGTTGAGTGCTGTGGCAGTCACAGCTTACAGTAACCTCAAACTCTTGGGCTCAAATGATCCTGTTGCCCCAGCCTCCCAACATGCCTGCCACAAAGCCTGCTAGTTTTTAGAGATGGGGTTTCACTCTTGCTCAGGCTGATCTCGAACTCCTGAGCTTAAGCAATCCACCTGTCTTGGCCTCCCAGAGTGTTGTGATTACAGACGGGAGCCACCACCCCTGCCTAGCATACAATTTTTTTAATTCTTAATTTCTTTTTTCTTTTTTTTTTTTTTATTGTTGGGGATTCATTGAGGGTACAATACGCCAGGTTACACTGATGGCATTAGTTAGGTAAAGTCCCTCTTGCAATCATGTCTTGTGCCCAGAAGTTGTGGCACACACCAAGGCCCCACCCCTCTCCCTCCTTCCCGCTCTCTGCTTTTCCTTCCCCCCACCCCATGACTTTAATTGTCATTAATTGTCCTCATATCAAAATTGAGTACATAGGATTCATGCTTCTCCATTCTTGTGATGCTTTACTAAGAATAATATCTTCCACTTTCATCCAGGTTAATACGAAAGATGTAAAGTCTCCATTTTTTAAATAGCTGAATAGTATTCCATGGTGTACATATACCACAGATTGTTAATCCATTCCTGGGTTGGTGGGCATTTAGGCTGTTTCCACATTTTGGCGATTGTAAATTGAGCTGCAATAAACAGTCTAGTGCAAGTGTCCTTATGATAAAAGGATTTTTTTCCTTCTGGGTAGATGGCCAGTAATGGGATTGCAGGATCAAATGGGAGGTCTAGCTTGAGTGCTTTGAGGGTTCTCCATACTTCCTTCCAGAAAGGTTGTACTAGTTTGCAGTCCCACCAGCAGTGTAAAAGTGTTCCCTTCTCTCCACATCCATGCCAGCATCTGCAGTTTTGAGATTTTGTGATGTGGGCCATTCTCCCTGGGGTTAGATGATATCTCATGAGGTGAAACTCTCCCTCTTTTCTGATGACATGATCTTATACTTAGAGAATCCCAAAGACTCAACCACAAGACTCCTAGAAGTCATCAAAAAATACAGTAATGTTTCAGGATATAAAATCAATGTCCACAAGTCAGTAGCCTTTGTGTACACCAATAACAGTCAAGATGAGAAGCTAATTAAGGACACAACTCCCTTCACCATAGTTTCAAAGACAATGAAATACCTAGGAATATACCTAACGAAGGAGGTGAAGGACCTCTATAAAGAAAACTATGAAATCCTCAGAAAGGAAATAGCAGAGGATTTTAACAAATGGAAGAACACACCATGCTCATGGATAGGCAGAATCAACATTGTTAAAATGTCTATACTTCCCAAAGCAATCTACCTATTCAATGCCATTCCTATCAAAATACCAACATCGTACTTTCAAGATTTGGAAAAAATGATTCTGCATTTTGTATGGAACCAGAAAAACACCCGTATAGCTAAGGCAGTTCTTAGTAATAAACATAAAGCTGGGGGCATCAGCATACCAGACTTTAGTCTGTACTACAAATTCCTAATTTCTTTAATGCGCCTCTGTACTTCATCCACAAGTCATATTTTTCAGAAAAATGCATGGTTAGGTAACTTTACTGAACACTGTCTAATTTTGCCTCATATTTGATCGATCATTTGGCTAGCGATAAGCCCTCACATTCAAAATAGCTTTCTTCAGAATTTTAAAGGTATGGTTCCAAAGACTTTCCACTTCAAGGGCAGCCTGCAGATCAGCAGCCATGGCAACACCAAGGGGACGGAGGGAAAGGCAGAATTCTCCAATCCCAGAACATGAATTTGAACAAGCTCTTCAAGGATGTATTACGGGTACCATAGAAGAGAAAAGCAATATTCTATCCTTCAGTGCTGCAAAGAGCTCTGCCATCAATCTCTTATTCCACAGTAAATAATTTAACATGTTTCAGCCTGAGAGGTTTCAGGCCCTTTCTTTTTCCTAATGTTCTAAAATTCTCCGGGCTGGTTTTAGGCTCCTATGTTTTCTGGTGAGTCCTACCGATCTTAGGATTTTTGCCTCTCTTCAGATCTGAGGAATTTTCTTCTCATTCTCCAATTTACCTGCCTCTCTGCATTCTCTATTCCCTCTCTCTTGGGAATGTTATAGATTTCCTAGACTGATTATCCATATTTCTTAGCCTTTCCCTTTCATGTTCCTCGTTTTGATCTTTCCGATCTTTCATTCTGGGAAGTTTTTCTCAAATTTGTTCTCTATTCCCTATATTGGACTTTTTACTTTACAAATGTATACTTTTAATTTGCCAGGCACATTACGGTTTTCTCAATGCTTGCCTGTCATCGCAGGCTATTCTTGTTTCATGAATACAATGTGGCATCAGACATCCTTAGGGTTACTGATTGGTTTTTGTTTCTCTATTCTGCTCCCTCTAGTGTTAGTTGTCCTGTTTGTTCATCTTGTTCCTTCTTTTTCATGCTGCTGATTTTTCCTTAATTGCCTGATCATCCTTTTAGATAATATTATGGAATTATTGCGTATTTTCTTAGGTATGATGATGGTATTATGGCTTTATAAGAAAAAGTCCTTATTTTTAAGAAAATGAATGTTGAGATTTTTACAGACAAAGTATCTTGATATCTGCAATTTACTTTCAAGTTGTTTCATGTTCTCTCTCTCTCTCTCAGATACTTAGAAGGTAGCAAAAATTTTAATATGATGAAATGTTAACATGTGATGAAACCAGGTGGAGAGTATGTCCATATGCTCATTGTACTAGTCTTTCAACTTTGTCCTAAAATTTCTGTCCAAAAATTTTCATTGTAAAAGTTGAAAATCAGAACAACAAAATATCTGTTAATGCTTGATTGCTCATTCTCTGAACAACCTTAGAAAAATACACCACAGGGTCAGAAATCATGATAGGAATCAGCTTTCTTATAGGAAAACAGGTATCTGCTTGGTCTTTTTTTCTTCCTCAGTTTAAATTTAATAGAAATTACAAAATTCCACTGGGTTGAGCCCCACTGCTAGTACATGGCACATACCAGCTGGCCTGCCCCACAGCACAGCTCAGGATTCCCACCAGGGGAAGAAAAGCTGACCTTCCAACCCGTGCAGGAAAGGCCTGTCCTGTCCCACACCACATCTCCCATATCTCGGCCGAGTGTAAGTGTTTTAAGCACAAAAAAAGTTTTGTTCTCTTGGCTGCCTGCTGTAACCCAGCACTGAAAAGAGCCAGCAGTCGCTTTTGCTTGGAGGAAATATTATTTGCTTTCTTGGACACTAGGCTTGATGGCATCACTGCCGGGCTCCCATCTGGCCATCAGCAGTTCCAAGACAGAATTCTCTACGACAGAACCACCCTGACCAGTCAGGAAGAGGATGCCCCGTCTTGGATTTTAAGCATGTTAATGGTAGGTTATTTGCATCTTTACATATTTGCACTGTGGGGTAATGAGCAATATACGCAAAGCTTCTGACTGATATTCTTCAGGAAATCTGCCAGAGTGGATTAAGAAGAGACCTGTCCTGGTGTATCTCTAATGAAGCAAAAGAAAGTTATAATGAGATTTCATGGGTGTGGGTAGTAATTGGATTTGGTGGAGGGTGTAATCAAATCTCACCAAGCGCCTACAACCTTTGACCCTGGAAATAATGCAAGGGTCAGGAAACCTTCCATCTTACTTAAAGGGAGACATGTAAAGCCTGCAGAAACTCTATCGCGCATGTCCCCAGTCATGGGATGACAGCTCCAGCACCTTCAGAACTGCAGAAGGGTTTCCCCTTCAGGTGGGGGCTGCAAGCACTGTAGGTAATACCAGAATAGTGTGAAACTCATTGGCTACTTTCCATCCTCCAGTCTCCTGAAATTTCCATCTCTACCTCAATAAGGAGTATTGGAAGCAGAACCCAGCCCAGAGAAGGGTGTACTCCCCACAATGGGCAGATTCCAACACACAAGTAGAAGGCCATGTGTCCCAGTGCAGGTACCAGCACTACCCCCTATCACCATATAGGCATCACCCCTGGATGCCTGGCAGCCAAAAACTCTGGGTCCAACCCAGGGCATGAAGCCTGACAGGATTCCTGGAAGGGTGTTGACCGATGGTAAGCAGGCAGGCTGACCACCACCCTAGCACTAAACTAAGTAATCCGAGTCTCACCCCAGGGGACCAAGCCCTCCCTAGGCAGGCTGTTAAGGCTCCTTCCTGGAGCAGAACTGCTGTGGTCAGGTTCTCTGATTTGGGACAATCCCCCCTCTAGCTCAGATTACTAATAAGACCTTAAACTGGGTGGCTTATAAACAGTAGAAATTTATTTCTCACAGTTCTGGGAGCTGGGAAGTCCCAGATCAAGGTGCTGGCAGATTCAGTTCATAGATGGCACCTTTTCGCTGTGCCCACACATGGTGTAAGAGGCAAGGCAGCTCTCTTTTATAAAGCACTAATCCCATTCAGAAGGGCAGAGCCCTCATGACCTAATCACCTCCCGAAGGCCCCATCTTCTAATACAATCACCTTGGGGGTTAAGTGTCAACACTGTAAATTGTGGGGGAGACACAAACATTCAGACCACAGCTGGTTAGCCCATCCCTTTCATGCCAATTTCATGCCATACTTTTTATCCTCTAGAAATTTTTTGTAAGTCTTTTTTTTTCTTTTACCCTCTAACCACTAGACCACCAGGGACATTCTCCAGAAGTTAATAAAAATCCTTGGTCTTCTGAAGGCTCCTCTCCCTGTCAATGCTATTGCAGACCTAATCCCTTTGAGTACTCTTATCTAGTCACTTCAGTGGGATTTGAAAAGGAAGGAGCCACAGCATGGGTGCCTACGTTGTCACCCCCAACCAGAAGTCCCTCTGTCAGAGTCCAGTCCTCCTATTTGTGTTGCAAGTTTTGCTGTCTGCTACTTTCCTTCTGATGCTTCCCCCAACACCAACACCAAGTTTTATCTTCCCTCTTCTTAGCAACACAAACAGGAAGGGCATAGCCTCATCATGTGGCACCTCGTGTAGACAGAAGTTAACACGGCAGGCCTGAGGTTGCGCTCTTTGGCAAGGAGGCACTTGGTTGGCATCCTCGGAACTGGGATTGGGAGAGGGGTCCCAGCATCCCCTTACTGTGCCCAAACCAGGTAATTTATGCTGAACACCGGCTTTTCTTCTGAAAGTCTGCAACTTGATACTAGGCAGAGGGTGCCTACCTGACTTTGGTAAAAACCTTGGGTGCTGAGTGGCTAGCAGGCTTCTCGGATAAGCATCATTTTGCACATGTTGTCACAATTTGTTGCTCAGGTAATTAAGCATGTCCTGGCTGGCTCCATTGAAAGAGGACTCTCAGAGACTCTCGGAACTTGCCATTGATTTCCTCTGGACTTTAGCCCATGTGCCTTTTCTCTTTGCTGATTTTGCAATTTATGCATGTATGTGCATATTTTACATAAGATTTTGCTGTAATAAATAATAACAGGACAACTATACATGAGTCCTGTGAGTTCTAGCAAATCATCAATCCTGTGGGTGGCCTTGGCGACCCCCAGCACACACTACTTATACAAGAAGTGTTTGCAGCTGGATTATGGCTTGAGGTAGCATTTTTCCAGTATATGCCTGGAAGATATTTATCTGGCAAAATGGTCAAGGAAGACTCACACAGTCTGGACTCAAAAGCTCTAGTGATCTCCTTAGCAGACTATGAAACCAAGACGTCCCCTGGTTCCGTCCTCAGCCCAGGTCTTGGAGCACGTGTGTGTGTCCTCGGTGCACAGGGCGCTCTGCCTCTCCGTGGTGGTACACACCCTCCAGCATCCCCATGTGTTTCTACTGTCTGTGGACCAGAGCTCCGCCTTTCATTCTGCACACTCCTTGCTACATGAAAAACAGAAGGAGGCCATTTCTCCCCTGGCTTCCACTTTTGTTCACAGTTAGAAATTGTGACCACTCCCGTAACAAAGTAAACAGCCTTTCTGTAATGCCCACAAACAGGAACTTGCAATAAAGCACTAAGTCACAACTTCAGGGTCAAGGGATGCTGAAGTTTAAAATATATTTCCAATAAGAAAGTTTTCAAAAAAATTCACACGCTTAGATCATCAGATGAGATGAAGAATGCGAATTAGTAGAATGTCTGAATTACTGAATGTTCTTAAGAAGTGGTTTTGTTACAACACTTAGGCAGGAGGGAGACAAAAGAACAGACCAACTTTAACCTAGCACAAGTTTAATTGCCAATCTTAATTCTCCCCATATAGTTTGCTTTACTATGGATATTTCTAAAAACAAGAATAACGGGGGGGAGAAGAGCTGCCGCTGAGAACCACGTGATAGTCTCCTTCTCAATGGACTGTGCAGATCCCTGAATAGTGTCCTAAAAATGCCTGAATCCCTCTTTTGTTTTCTTTTCTTTTTATTTTTTTTCATTATTAAATCATAGCTGTGTACATTAATGCAATCATGGGGCACCATACACTGGTTTTATATACCATTTGACATATTTTCATCACACTGGTTAGCATAGCCTTCCTGGCATTTTCTTAGTTATTGTGTTAAGACATTTATATTCTACATGTAGTAAGTTTCACATGTACCCTTGTAAGATGCACCATAGGTGTGATCCCACCAATCACCCTCCCACTGCCCATCCTCCCCTCTCCCCTCATATCCCTCTCCCCCTTCCTCATATTCTTAGGTTATAACTGGTTTTCATGTGAAAGCCATAAATTAGTTTCATAGTAGGGCTGAGTACATTGGATACTTTTTCTTCCATTATTGAGATACTTTACTAAGAAGAATATGTTCCAGCTCCATCCATGTAAACATGAAAGAGGTAAAGTCTCCATATTTCTTCAAGGCTGCATAATATTCCATGGTGTACATATACCACAATTTATTAATCCATTCGTGGATCGATGGGCACTTGGGCTTTTTCCATGACTTAGCAATTATGAATTGGGCTGCAATAAAAATTCTGGTACAAATATCTTTGTTACAATGTGATTTTTGGTCTTCTGGGTATATAGCTAGTACAGGAATTATAGAATTGAATGGCAGGTCTATTTTTAGATCCTTAAGTGTTCTCCAAACACCTTTCCAAAAGAAATGTATTAATTTGCATTCCCAACAGTAGTGTAGAAGTGTTCCCTTTTCTCCACATCCACGCCAACATCTCTGGTCTTGGGATTTTGTGATATGGGCTAATCTTACCGGAGTTAGATGATATCTCAAAGTAGTTTTGATTTGCATTTCTCTGATGATTAAGGATGATGAGCATTTTTTCATATGTCTGTAGGCCATGGACCTGTCTTCTTCAGAGAAGTTTCTCTTCAAGTCCTTTGCCCAGCTTGCAATAGGATCACTTGTTCTTTTCTTGCTTATCCGTTTGAGTTCTCTGTGGATTCTGGTTATTAAACCTTTGTCGGAGACATAACCTGCATATCTTCTCCCATTCTGAGGACTGTCTGCTTGCTTTACTTACTGTGTTTTTGGCTGTGCATAAGTTTTTTAGTTTCATCATGTCCCAGTAGTGTATTTTTGAAGCTGCTTCAAATGCCTGGGGATCCTCCTCATAAAATATTCGCCCGATTTCTTTAAGAGTTTTCTCTGCACTTTCTTCTATTATTTTTATACTTTCATGTCTTAAGTTTAAATCTTTAATCCAGTGAGAGTCTATCTTAGTTAATGGTGAAAGGTGTGGGTCCAGTTTCAGTCTTCTACAGGTCGCCAGCCAGTTCACCCAGCACCATTTGTTAAATAGGGAATCTTTTCCCCACTGAATGTTTTTAATTAGCTTGTCAAAGATCAAATAACGGTAAGTAGCTGGGTTCATCTCTTGGTTCTCTATTCTGTTCCATACATCTACCTCTCTGTTTTTGGGCCAGTATCATGCTGTTTTGATCACTATCAATTTATAGTACAGTCTGAGATCTCGTAGCGTGATTCCTCCTGCTTTTTTTTTATTTCTGAGTAATGTCTTGGCTATTTGAGGTTTTTTCTGATTCCATATAAAACAAAGTGTTATTTTTTCAAGATCTTTAAAGTATGACAGTGGAGATTTAATAGGGATTGCATAAAAATTGTATATTGCTTTGGGTAGTATGAACATTTTAACAATGTTGATTCTTCCCAGCCATGAGCATGGTATGCTTTTCCATTTGTTAACATTTTCAGCAACTACTTTTCTTATAGTTTCATAGTTCTCTTTATAGAGATCTTTCATGTCCTTTGTTAGATAAACTCCCAAATATTTCATCTTTTTTGGCCCTACTGTGAATGAAATAGAGTCCTTGACTCTTTCTTCAGCTTGACTACTGCTGTTATATATAAAGGCTACCCATTTATGTATGTTGATTTTGTAACCTGAGACGCTGCTGTATTCCTTGATCACTTCTAAGAGTTTTGTAGTAGAACCCCTGGTGTTTTCCAGGTATACAATCATATCATCTGTGAAGAGCAAAAGTTTGATCTCTTCTGACCCTATATGGATATCCTTGATCGCCTTTTCTTCCCTAATTGTGATGGCTAAACCTTCCATTCCAGTGTTAAAGAGGAATGGAGACAATGGGAAACCTTGTCTGGTTCCTGATCTGAGTGGAAATGATTTCAATTTAACTCCATTCAATGCGATATTGCCTGTGGGTTTACGGTAGATGGCCTCTATCAGTTTAAGAAATGTCCCTTCTATATCAATTTTCTTAAGTGTTCTGATCATGAAGGGATGCTGGATATTGTCAAAAGCTTTTTCTGCATGAATTGAAAGAATCATACGGTCTTTGTTTTTTAATTTGTTTATGTGCTGAATTATATTTATAAATTTACGTATATTGAATCAGCTTGAGAGCCTGGGATAAAACCAACTTGGTCATGATGTAAAATTATAAATTGAGGTGCATTTTGGTTGGGTACATAAATATTAATAATTGAAATCTCATCATATTGAGTATTACTCTTAACAAATATGAAGTGACCATTCTTATCCTTCCTTACTTTTCTTGGTTTAAAGCCTATTGTATCTGCAAATAGAATTGCAACACCTGCTTTTTTCTGATTTCCATATGCCTGAATTATGGACAACTACTCTTTCACCCTGAGTCTATATTTATCTTTTAAGGTAACATGAGATTCTTTTATGCAGCAGATATCTGGCCTGAGTTTTTGTAACCAATCAGCCAACCTGTGCCTCTTTAGAGGATAGTTTAAGACATTCACATTAATGGAGAATATTTATAAGCCTCATTAAATTTTGGGTATTGAGTTTTTCAAAAGTCCAGTGGACATTTTTAATCCTTTTGCTACCGTGGAAGCTGGAGTTTGATCAAAAGTTTCTGAGTGAGTTTACTTTTGTGGTAGAATATTGTGTTGGTCATTATGGAGGACAGGTCTGAGAATATCCTGAAGAGCTGGTTTAGTTATGACAAATTTCTTCAACATGTGAATGTCATTAAAGTATTTAATTTCTCCTTTGTAAATGAAACTCAGTTTAGCTGGATACAGGATCCTGGGTTGAAAGTTATTTTGTTTTAGGAGACTAAAAGTCCTAAAGTCCAATGACCACCCTCTTCTGGCTTGAAAGATTTCATCAGAGAGATCTGCAGTCATTCTAATATTCTTCCCTTTATAGACTGTGGTTTTCTTATGTCTGGTTGCTTTCAGAATTTTCTCCTTCATATTAACTTTAGTGAAGTTAATTATGATGTGCCTGGGGGATGTCTGATTTGGATTGAGTCGTGCTGGGGTTTTGAAACTGTCTGCTATCTGAATTTCAGAATCTCTTGGCATGTCTGGAAAATTCTCTTTCATAATTTTGTGGAGAAGAGCCTCCGTGCCTTGCAAAGGCACTTCATCACTTTCAGGGATTCCAATGATGCAGACATTAGACTTCTTCAAATTATCCCAGAGCTCTCTGAGAGAATGATCTGTTTTTGCTCTCCATTTCTCTTCCTCTTTGAGAGTTTGGGAGCATTTAAAAGCTTTGTCTTCAATGTCAGAAATCCTTTCTTCTGCTTGCTCCACTCTGTTACTGAGGTATTCTACTGTATTTTTCAGATCTCTGAAGGCTCCAAATTCTTGCTTCAATGTGTCAAAATCTTTGGTGATTTTATCCCTAAATTCGTTGAATTCTTGAGAGAACTTTTGAATTGCTCCTCGAATTTCTAATTCTAACTTTTCCTCTATTCTATTAATCTTGTTTGCAATCCTATTTCTGAATTCGATTTCTGACATCTCGGCCATCTGTTTATGAATGGGATCTTCAGTTATGTCTGTCGTATTTTTCCTTGGTGGGGGGGTTGACCTACTCTGGTTATTCATGTTACCAGAGTTTTTCCTCTGATTCTGGCCCATGATTATTTTACACCAGGTGACTAGATGAGTGGATAAAGAAAAGTTGGGTTCGGGGCTCCAGGAGTAGTGATTAACCAGCCCTTTGCCCAAAAGGTGGGACTGGTGTCTGTACCTTTTCCCCTGGAGCTTTGCCAAGGATCCATACAGTGCTACGGCCTGAGAAACTGGGGACCTGCTTGGTGTGGTGGGGCTAACTGGCTCTGTCTTGTTTTCAGCTGGTCTCTGTCTGACCCTAGTGAATCAGTTACTCTGGGTTGAAGTCTCAGCTGTGGAGAAATACCAGCAATTAAGTCACACTGCCCCTTACAGGCAAAAAGTGGAAAAGGGAAATCAAACCTTTCTACAACCACACACCCAGGGTACCAGTTGGATAGTCCTTGGGCAATTGGCCCAGTCCAAAACGTCCAAATCAATTGTCTCAGTCAGCACCTATCTCAGGTGGGAGAGTTTAAAAGGTCTCTGGCAACTAGATCATAGGGGTCTGTGGACAAGTCTAATATGACTTGCTCTGGTGCTCCATGAGGTCCGGAGGACACACCCAGAAAATAAATTAGTCTGGGAGAGTTGATGCCTCCTTTCCCACTTGCACCTCTGTCACACCCAGTTGCCTCCAGTGAGCAGATACTCCAGGGGTTTGCACCTGCCTGAATCACAGGGAGATCTATGTCTCCTCAACCAGGCCGCTGCTCTCTGCCACTGTCCGGCAGGGTGAGGTGAAGCCTGACAATCTTGGGTGCTTAATGGAGGCTGGGCCTGTTCACTCAGTTCCAGGCCCATCTCTGATTGATGTTACTGACAGAACAGAACAACTTTGAAGAATTTGTTTCTGTCCCTGCTAAATTCCCCTGCAGAAGAGAAGCTGTTTTGAGGTCACAGAACCTGAGCCTCAGGCCCTGTCTGTGCTGCTGCCCGGTCTTGGCTGTAGTTTGTATTCACAGCACAGTTAGCTGTCAGTTCCAGCTTCCTGCCCTCCTTTGTCTCAGCTAATGGTCCCCTGAGGGCCAGTACATCCCAGGCTCAGTAAAGTGGTCCTATGGTTCAGCCCCACCCTGGGAATCTTCCAGCTCTGCGTGTGCATTTTCTAGTCCCCACACTCCACCTAGGCTGGTCCCACCTCAGGCAACCCTTTACTCAGTAAAGGCAAACCCTTTACTCACAGGGTCTGCGTTTCCATCCCAGATTTGTTCCATCAGTGGCTGCCACTGGAGAAAATGCCCAGCCTCCCCTGGTTTCCCAGAGAGACAGGGGGTGTTACTCCAGAATATCCAGGGTGAGCCCTACTGTTGCCAAAAAACTGCTTCTATTTTGTGCCTCAGGGCACCGCCGCTCCTGTGTGGTTCCCTCTCAGCCAACTGTTCTCTCCTCACTCCCATGCCACAGAATCAGCACTGACCAGCAGCAGTCCATGCTCTGTGCACACCTCTCAAGAAAATACCCAAGAATCTGGACTCCTGAGGGACAAACCTCCAGACCTCAGAGTGAGAGTGGAGGGGAGTGCTGGGAGCTCAGAATTGCAGGTAGAGAACATATAAGGTTTTATACAGTTTTATGCCTGGCAGGAGAGTGCCATGGCACCCTAGTAGGGGAAGTAGGTCCAGTTTTTAGTGGGTCTCTCCCATGGGATATAATGGGAGGACTTTTGAACTGTGCTCATTTGTTTATGGGATACTCCGAGCCATTCTCATGGGGGAGGGGACTCCCGTCTGCTTGGCAATGGATTTTGTACCTTTTGTTTGTATCCTCAGGGTTGCAGCTCGCCTCAGCAGGGTTGATATGCGTTCTTCAAACTTCTCTTTTGGTGCAGCTCTAATCCACCAGGTTACTTGCTAAATTTCTGTCCTTTACTTTCCTTCTGGATGGGAGCCTCTGTGGAAAGCTGGCTTTAGTCAGCCATCTTGCCTCTCCTGAATTCCTCTTTTGGTTAGCAGTTCTTGCATTATAAAAAGCAGCCATCCCCCACATCACAAAATCTCAAAACTGCAGATGCTGGTGTGGATGTGGAGAGAAGGGAACACTTTTACACTGCTGGTGGGACTGCAAACTAGTACAACCTTTCTGGAAGGAAGTATGGAGAAACCTCAAAGCACTCAAGCTAGACCTCCCATTTGATCCTGCAATCCCATTACTGGGCATCTACCCAGAAGGAAAAAAATCCTTTTATCATAAGGACACTTGTACTAGACTATTTATTGCAGCTCAATTTACAATCGCCAAAATGTGGAAACAGCCTAAATGCCCACCAACCCAGGAATGGATTAACAAGCTGTGGTATATGTACACCATGGAATACTATTCAGCTATTAAAAAAATGGAGACTTCACATCCTTCGTATTAACCTGGATGGAAGCGGAAGACATTATTCTTAGTAAAGCATCACAAGAATGGAGAAGCATGAATCCTATGTACTCAATTTTGATATGAGGACAATTAATGACAATTAAGGTCATGGGGGGGAGGAAAAGCAGAGAGAGGGATGGAGGGAGAGGGGTGGGGCCTTGGTGTGTGCCACAGCTTCTGGAGGCAAGACATGATTGCAAGAGGGACTTTACCTAACAAATGCAATCAGTGTAACCTCTTATTATACCCTCAATGAATCCCCAACAATAAAAAAAAAAGCAGCCATCCTCATTACAACTCATTTTAACAATACACAAAAATGGAAAGAATATTCTTTCACCCAGAGCCCTTACAACATAAAGATGCAGGGTAGAGACATCAGTGTTTTGCTCTATTTCTTTCTAAACTTACATATGCATAGATTTTTGTCTTATTTCTCCTTTTCCAACATTTTCTTATAAAATTGTAAATTCATTTGCAAGAATGCAACTGTAATAAGGCAGCTGCAAGAAATAATTTGGAGATCCCATTCACCCTTCACTCAGTTTCTCCCAGAGGTAGCACTCAGTGCAGTATTTAATAGCATCCTAACTAGGAAAAACAACATTGGTAAAATCCACCGAATTTATGTGGTTTCACACACACACATGTGTATGTTTAATTCTCTGCAATTGTATCACCTGTGTAGATTTGTGTGACCACCATCTCAGTGAGGGAGCAGAAGAGTTTCATCACAAGTTCCTGAAAGCTACCTTTTTTAGCCCCATCCGTGTCCTCTTTTCTCTCCATCACTTCTGGCAACACTGATCTGATTTCCATTGTTATAATTTTGTCATTTAAAGAATGGTTATGTGAGTGGAATCCTACAGTGTGTAGCCTTTTAAGATTGGTTTCTTTAACCCAATTTCCAAGTCACATCATCACCAGCTCCTTGTTTTTCACCACCATGTATCGTCCATGGTGTGGGTGCATGGTGGGTTCTTTAAGCACTCCCTGTTGAAGGACACTTAGGTTGTTTCCACTTTTCGGCTATTTGGAACACATAGTAAAGCAGCTATGAACACTCACATGCAGGCTTTTGTGTGAACATTATTTTTTCATTTCTCAGAGGGAATACCCCAGAGTGTAATTACTGGGTTGCAGTGTTAACACGTTTCGCTTTCTAAGAAACGTCTGTACTTTTTTCTACAGTGGCTCCAACATTTTACATACCCACCAGCAACAGATGAGTGATCCAGGCTACTCTTCCTTGTCAGCATTACACATTATTAATATTTACTTATTTTAGCTATTCTGATAGGAGTGTAGTGATATCTTGTAGGAGTTTTGATTTGCATAATGACTAAAGTGGCATGTATTTTCACGTGCCATCAGCATACCTGTGTCAGTGAAATGTCTTAACTGCTCTCTAGTGCAATTGCTTTTCACTGCTGGGTTTTGAGGGTTCTCTGTATTCTAGACCCACGTCCCTTCCTGGTTGTGTCATCTGCAGATGTCTTTCCCTGTCTGCAGCTTGTCTTTCCATCCTCTTCACAGAGTCTTTCACAGAATACCAATTTTTAGTTTTGATGAAATCCAGTTTAATCAATTATTTCTTTTTTCATCTTTTCTTTTTTTTGCTTTTTTTATTGTTAAATCATAGCTGTGTACATTAGTGCAATCACCTGTACCCATTCTAAGATGCATCATAGATGTGGCCCCACCCATTACCGTCCCTGCACCAAAACCTCCCCTTCCCCTTCCTTGGCCCTTTCCCCATAGTCTTGTGCTATAGTTGGGTTATAGTCTTCATGTGAAAGCTATAATTTAGCTTCATAGTAGGGCTGAGTACATTGGATACTTTTTCTTCCATTCCTGAGATACTTTGCTAAGAAGAATATGTTCCAGCTCCATCCATGTAAACATGAAAGAGGTAAAGTCTCCATCTTTCTTTAAGGCTGCATAGTATTCCATGGTATACATGTACCACAATTTGCTAGTCCATTCGTGGGTGGATGGGCACTTGGGCTTCTTCCGTGACTTAGCAATTATGAATTGGGCTGCAATAAACATTCTGGTACAGATGTCTTTGTTATATTGTGACTTTTGATCTTCTGGGTATAGACCTAGTAAAGGAATTATAGGATCGAATGGCAGGTCTATATTTAGGTCTCTAAGTATTTGCCAAACATTCTTCCAGAAGGAACGTATTAGTGGGCATTCCCACAGGCAGTGTAGAAGTGTGCCCTTTCCTCCACATCCATGCCAACATTTCTGGTTTTGGGATTTTGTTATGTGGGCTACTCTTACTGGGGTTAGGTGATATCTCAGAGTAGTTTTGATTTGCATTTTTCTGATGATTAAGGATGATGAGCTTTTTTTCATGTGTTTGTAGATCGTGCGTCAGTCTTCTTTAGAGAAGTTTCTCTTCAAGTCCCTTGCCCACGCTGAGATGGGGTTATGTGTTCTTTCTTGTTAATACGGTTGAGCTCTCTGTGGATTCTGGTTATTAGACCTTTATTGGAGGTATAACCTGCAAATATTTTCTCCCATTCTGAGGGCTGTCTAATTGCTTTACTTACTATGTTCTTGGCTGTGCAGAAGCTTTTTACTTTGATCAGGTCCCAGTAGTGTATTTTTGATACTGCTTCAATTGCCCGGGGAGTCCTCCTCATAAAATATTCACCCAGGCCGATTCCTTCAAGAGATTTCCCTGCACTTTCTTCAAGTATTTTTATAGCTTCGTATCTTAAGTTTAAATCTTTTATCCAGTGAGAGTCTATCTTAGTTAATGGTGAAAGGTGTGGGTCCAGTTTCAATCTTCTACAGGTCGCCAGCCAGTTTACCCAGCACCATTTGTTAAATAGGGAATCTTTTCCCCACTGAATGTTTTTAATAGGCTTGTCAAAGATCAAATAATGGTAAGTAGCTGGATCCATCTCTTGGTTCTCTATTCTGTTCCAGACATCTACTTCTCTGCTTTTGTGCCAGTACCATGCTATTTTGATCACTTTGGATTTATAGTACAGTCTCAGGTCTGGTAGCATGATTCCTCCTGCTTTATTTTTATTGCTCAGTAATGTTTTGGCTATTCGAGGTTTTTTCTGATTCCATATAAAACGAAGTATTATTTTTTCAAGATCTTTAAAGTATGACAATGGAGCTTTAATAGGAATTGCATTAAAATTATATATTGCTTTGGGCAGTATGGACATTTTAACAATGTTGATTCTTCCCACCCATGAGCATGGTATGTTTTTCCATCTGTTAACATCTTTGGCTATTTCTTTTCTTAGAGTTTCATAGTTCTCTTTGTAGAGATCTTTCACGTCCATTGTTAGGTATACTCCCAAATATTTCATCTTCTTTGGCACTACTGTGAAAGGAATAGAGTCCTTGACTGTTTGTTCAGCTTGGTTATTGTTGGTATATATAAAGGCTACAGATTTATGGGTGTTGATTTTGTAGCCTGAGACATTGCTATATTCCTTGATCACTTCTAAAAGTTTTGTAGTAGAATCCCTAGTGTTTTCCAGATATACCATCATATCATCTGCGAACAGTGAAAGTTTGCTCTCTTCTGACCCTATGTGGATACCCTTGATCGCCTTTTCTTCCCTAATTGCAATGGCTAAAACTTCCATTACAATGTTAAAGAGCAATGGAGACAATGGGCAACCTTGCCTGGTTCCTGATCTAAGTGGAAATGATTTCAATTTAACTCCATTCAATACGATATTGGCTGTGAGTTTGCTGTAGATGGCCTCTATCAGTTTAAGAAATGTCCCTTCTATACCAATTTTCTTAAGTGCTCTGATCATGAAGGGATGCCGGATGTTATCAAAAGCTTTTTCTGCATCAATTGAAAGAATCATATGGTCTTTATTTTCAAATTTGTTTATGTGTTGAATTACATTTATAGATTTATGTATATTGAGACTCTGGGATAAATCCGCCTTGGTCATGGTGCATAATTTTTTTGATGTGTTGTTGGATTCTGTTTGTTAGGATCTTATTGAGTATTTTAGCATCTATATTCATTAGTGATATTGGTCTATAATTTTCTTTCCTTGTTGGGTCTTTCCCTGGTTTGGGGATCAAGATGATGTTTGCTTCATAGAATGTGCTGGGTAATATTCCTTCTTTTTCTATATTTTGGAAGAGGTTTAGTAATATAGGTACTAGTTCTTTTTTAAATGTTTGGTAGAATTCTGACGTAAAGCCATCTGGTCCTGGGCTTTTCTTTGTAGGGAGATTTTGTATAGTTGATGCTATTTCAGAACTTGATATAGGCCTGTTCAACATTTCCACCTTGTTCTGGCTAAGTCTTGGTAGGTGGCGTGCTTCCAGGTATTGGTCAATTTCTTTCATATTTTCATATTTGTGAGAGTAGAGTTTCTTGTAGTATTCGTTAAGGATTTTTTGAATTTCTGAGGGGTCTGTTGTTATTTCATCATTACCATTTCTGACTGATGAAATGAGAGATTTTACTCTTTTTTTCCTGGTTAGGTTGGCCAATGGTTTATCTATTTTATTGATTTTTCAAAAAACCAGCTTTTGGATTTATTGATCTGTTGTATAATTCTTTTGTTTTCAATTTCATTTAATTCTGCTCTGATTTTGGTTATTTCTTTTCTTCTGCTGCGTTTGGGGTTGAAGTGTTCTTCTTTCTCCACTTGCTTGAGATGTCCCATTAAGTTATTGACTTCCTCTCTTTCCGTTTTCTTGAGAAAGGCTTGCAGTGCTATAAATTTCCCTCTTAGGACTGCCTTTCCAGTATCCCAGAGGTTCTGGTAATTCGTGTCTTGATTGTTGTTTTGTTCCAAAAATATGGTGATTTCTTTCTTAATCTCATCTATAACCCATGTATCCTTCAGCATAAGGTTGTTTAGCTTCCATGTTTTTGTATGGGTATGCAGGTTTCTGTTGTTATTGAGTTCAACTTTTATTCCATGATGGTCTGAGAAGATGCATGGAATAATTTCTATTTTTTTAAATTTGCTGAGGTTAGATTTGTGGCCTAGGATGTGGTCGATTTTGGAGTATGTTCCGTGGGCTGATGAGAAGAATGTGTATTCAGTTTTATTGGGATGAAATGTTCTGTAGATGTCTGTTAAGTCCAGATGTTGAATGGTTGAGTTTTAATCTAAGATTTCTTTCCTTAGCTTCTTTTTGGAGGATCTATCCAGGACTACTAAAGGGGTGTTAAAATCTCCAACTACTGGGCGGTGCCTGTGGCTCAAGGAGTAGGGTGCTGGTCCCATATGCCGGAGGTGGCGGGTTCAAACCCAGCCCTGGCCAAAAACCACAAAAAAAAAAAAAAAAAAATCTCCAACTACTATGGAAGTGGAGGAAATCTACTTGCTCATGTCTGTTAGAGTTTCTCTTATAAATTGAGGTGCGTTGTGGTTGGGTGCATAAATATTAATAATTGACATCTCATCATATTGAGTATTACCTTTAACAAATATGAAGTGTCCATCCTTATCCTTAATTATTTTGGTTGGTTTAAAGCCTATTGCATCTGCGAACAGGATTGCAATGCCTGCTTTTTTCTGCTTTCCATTTGCCTGCAATATAGATGACCATCCCTTCACCTTGAGTCTATATCTGCCTTTTAATGTAAGATGCGATTCTTGGATGCAGCAGATATCTGGCTTGAGTTTTTGTATCCAGTCCGCCAACCTATGCCTCTTTAGAGGACAATTTAGACCATTCACATTAATTGAGAGTATTGATAAGCCTTTCAAGAGACCGGGGGACATTTTTAATCCTTTTGTGACTGTGAAAATTGGAATTTGATCAAAAATTTTTTGGGTGGGTTTACTTTTGTGGTGGAGAATTACGCTGGTCTTTATGGAGGATAGGTCTAAGAATGTCCTGGAGAGCTGGTTTAGGTGTGGCAAATTTCTTCAACATGTGAATGTCTTTGAAGTATTTAATTTATCCATCATAAATGAAGCTCAGTTTAGCTGGGTACAGGATCCTGGGTTGTAAGTTATTTTGTTTTAGGAGATTAAAAGTCGATGACCATCCTCTTCTAGCTTGAAAGGTTTCAGCAGAGAGCTCTGCAGTGATTCTGATATTCTTCCCCTTGTAGGTAATGGTTTCCTTTTGTCTGGCAGCTTTAAGAATTTTCTCCTTCATATTAACTTTAGTGAAATTGATTATGATGTGTCTGGGGGATGTCTTATTTGGGTTGAGTCGTGCTGGAGTTCTGAAACTGTCTGCTATCTGAATTTCGGAATCTCTTGGCATATCTGGAAAGTTCTCATTCATAATCTCATGGAGAAGAGACTCTGTGCCTTGTGAAGCCACTTCGTCACTTTCGGGGATCCCTATAAGATGAATATCGGTTTTCTTCAAATTATCTGAGAGCTCTCTGAGAGAGTGGTCTGTTTTTGCTCTCCATTTCTCTTCTTCTTTGAGGGTTTGGGAGCGTTTGAAAGCTTTGTCTTCAATGTCAGAAATCCTTTCTTCTGCTTGCTCCATTCTGTTACTGAGGGATTCTACTGTGTTTCTCAGATCTTTGAGGGATGCAACTTCTTATCTCAATATGTCGAATTCTTTGGTCATTTGGTCTTTGAATCTGTTGAATTCTTGAGATAACTTTTGGAATTCTAATTTGATCTTATTTGCTATCCAGATCCTGAATTCAATTTCTGACATCTCAGCTATTTGTTTGGGCATGGGGTATTGTGCTGTTTCTGCCCCATTGATCCTTGGGGGAGTTGATCTACTCTCATCATTCATATTGCCAGAGTTTTTCTGTTGATTTTGCCTCATGATTGTTTTTCACCATTGCCTCAGAGTTGTCCTCAGAGTTGGGGAGGTGTCTCTCCAAGATTAGACCCCAGCGGGATCACTCTATTGTTGCTGAATCTTTGTAGGGAGTGTCCCTGTGTAGTTCCTCTGGGGTTGCTCTAGCTAGGGAGTTCTGGTTGTGGAAGCAGCTCCGGTTTGTGACACACCCGGATCCAGCAACAGGGCTGGGGGTGGTGTGCATGGTTCTGGGAGTGCCAGGTGCCCAGTGACTTTGGCACAGAGAGCCCAAGGCTCCAGCAGTCTCTGGCCAGGAGAAGAGCTCTGCGCAGAGGCAGGGAGGGCTCCAAAGGGCACGCAACTACCAAAGTCCCTGTCCAGATGAACGGGCTAGTGTGGAAGCTGGGAGGACACAGGAGTGAGGACGCAGGGTTGTGTGGCTCCCGCAGTTCCTGGTCAGGGAATGTGGAAGCCTGGTGGGTGTGGGTCACTGGTCGGGAGTCGCTGGACAGCCCTTATGGAAGTCTGGGCGGAGCCAAGCCCAGGAGTTTGAGGTTGCTATGAGCTGTAACGTCACGGCACTCTACCCAGGGCAACAGCCCAAGGCTCCAGTGTGCCAAAACCAACTCACTCTGCCCCTAAGGATTAAGGCTGTAGGGCAGCTCAGCCCCCGCCTTTAGGCTGCTCAGTCAGTAGGTTACTTTGACCCACCCAATCCTTGCTCTGAGACCCTGAGGGCAGAGCTTGCTGGGGCAGTTCTTTTGCAATGGCTTCCTGCACCCAGCTCAGTGGCTCAGTCTGGGGCCCCAGACAATGCCCAAAGTTCTCCACACTCCTGCTCAAGCTCTCCTCAAGGCAGTTCAACTGAATGCCAAGTCCAAGAACACCGAAACAGTTCACAGGTAAGGCCTTTCCGGTTTGCAGTCTCACTGCTGCGTATACTTACGGTTGCCAGCGTGATTAGGTCGATCGAACACACGCAACCACTTGCCAGTTTTCCACTGTTTTTGTCCTCTTCTTGGGGTCCAGAAGTCCCTTGCTGGCTCCCTGTATCCTCAAAAGGATGATTATAGGCAGATCCCACCAGCCAGAAATGCCTGGAGTCTTGTCTCCCCAGACTCGCTGTTCCCAGTTGCAAGGAAGCTGTTACTCGGCCGCCATCTTTAATCTCCTAATCAATTATTTCTTTTATGAATTACACCTTTGATGTCAAGTCTAAGAACTTTTTCCCCAGTCTCAGGTTTCAAGGATCTTCTCCTAAGTTTTTTCCTAAAAGTTTTATAATGTTACATTTTACCTGAAAGTCAGTAATCTATTTTGAGTTCATTTTTTTTTTATAATGTAGGAGACTTGGGGGTTGAGGTTCCTTTCATTGACTGACTGTTCTATATTATTCCAGCACTAATTGTTAAAAAGCCTGTCTTTCTTCCATTGAATTGCTTTTCCAACTTTGTCAAAAATCAGTAGGGCCTTCCAACTTTGTCAAAAATTGCACAGGTCTGTGGCTGGGTTTCCTGTTTGGTCCATCTGCCCAGGTGTCCATCTCTTCACCAGTGGCGCAGTGTACTGGTGACTACAGCTACACCTAGGGTCTTAACACTGGGAGCAGCCCCTCCTCTCATTTGAGTCTTTTTTTCCAGAATTTTATTGTAGCTATTCTATTCTGTGCCTTTCCATATAAACTTTACCATAAGCTTGTCTATGTCTACAGAAAAACTTTGCTGGCTATTTTTCCCCCATTTTTTGTAGAGATAGGTTCTCACTCTTACTCAGCCTGGTCTCTGAACTCCTGAGCTCAAGTGATGCTCCTGCTTTGGCCTTTCCAAGTGAGGCACCACACCTGACCTTCTCTTTTTGTAGATATCTTGAAATTTTCTTGTAGACAGACATGAAATGTGCAAAGAGGGGCAGTTTTACTTCTTCCTTTCTAAACTCTATGGCTTTAATTTATTCTTTTTGCTTTATTGCACTACTAAAACTTCCAGCACTATGTTGAATAACAGTACTCACAGTGAACATTCTTGCTTTTTTCCAGGCTTGAGGGAAAAGCATTCAACATTCCACTAGTAAGCATGATGTTAGCAATAGTTTTTATAGATGCTCTTTTTTTGCAGTTTTTGGCCTGGGCTGTGTTTGAACCCACCACCTCTGGTCTATGGGGCCAGTGCCCTACTCCTTGAGCCACAGGTACCGCCCAGGATGCTCTTTTTTTTAAGTTGAGAAAATTCCCTTCTTTCCTAGTTTGCTGAGAGTTTCTATCACGAATATTTGTTATATTTTGTCAAATGCTTTTTCTGCATAAGTGGATATGATCATGTGACCTTTTCTGTGTCTTTTCATGTGTATTCTGCCATTGTAGGACTGGGCGCTCTGTAAATGCTGATTAAATCCTGCTGTTTGCTTGTGTTGTTCATTTCTCCACACCCTCTCTGATTTCCTGTCTAGTAGTTCTGTCAATAGCTGAGAGTGAAATGTTAAAGTCTCCACCTATAATTGTTGATTTGTCTATTTCTTTCATTTCTATTAGGATTTTTCCCAGTATGTCACAATAACATGTTGTACGGTTTTATTATTTATATATAAACATTTTTATATATATTATATTTTGTATATGTATCTGTCAATTTATCTATATATCTGTATCTATCATCATAGTCTAGTGGTATTGACATTTTACCACTTTGAGTGCAATGTGGAAAATTTATTATTTTTATTTATTTATTAATTTTTAAAACAGTCTCACTCTGTCACCCTGGGAAGAGTGCTGTGGCATCATCATAGCTCACAGCAACCTCAAATGCCTGTATTCAAGCAATCCTCTTGCTTCAGCTTCCTGAGTAGCTGGGACTACAGATACTCACCACAATGTCCAGCTAGTTTTTCTATTTTTTGTAGAGACAGGGTTTCCTTGCTCAGGCTGATCTCAAACTCCTGAGTTCAAGCAATCCACCAGCCATGGCCTCCCAGAGTGTTTGGATTACAGGCATGAGCAATGGCACCCCACCAGTGTAGAAACTTCACTTACAGTTAGGCCTCTTCACCCTCCTTGCTTCTTAAATACACTTGTCTGAAGTATTCCCTCTATATATTGAGCAATACAATTCTGTTCTTACGATTACTCTAATAATCCAAATGCTAGCAGTTTTGTTATTGTTCCACAGAACCCTTCAATTCCGTTCATTTTTTTTCCTTCTGTTTTTCAGATTGGGTAAATTCTGTTGATCAGTCTTCAAGTTCACTAATTGCATTCTCTCTCATATCCACTCTATTATTAGGGTCATTCTGGAAAATTATTATTTCATGTGTAAAAGTAATAATTGGTATCATTAATTATTGATTATTAATATTGAACTATAAGAACTATTATCATTAGTCCTCATATTTTTCAATTCTATAACTTGCATTTCGTCTCTTTTTTTAATATTTCTTTGATGATATTTTTCTATCTTTAAAATTTGTTTCAAGAGTATTTGTAATTACCTTTGAAGCACTTTTATGATGGATTCTTTAAAATCTTTGTCAAATAAATCTGATATTTTTAAAAATTTATTTGTGTGAGAATCTGTTAATTTTCTCACTTAAGTTGTAATTTTCCTGGTTCTTTTACGGCAAGTGATTTTTCTATTGCATCTGGGGTATTTGGATAATATATTATGAGATGCTGTTGCATTTACCCTTGAAATATAACAAAAGGTCCTGGTGGGTGTGTTCACCTTCCTGCTGAATCCCACCAACACCTCCCTGATGAAAGAGGAACACTGACTCATTTTTGCAGACTGGTCCAGGTATAAGTTCAGCACCCTGTTTACACTGCCGACACCAGGATACAGAAGTGGGGAAGCAGGGTGAGAGTCAGCTCTCTTCCTACCACCTAATTGTGCCTCACTGATGCTGGGTGAGGCAGAGTCTCAGCTCCTCACCTGCTCCTGTTAAAACCAAGGGAAGGGGAAGCAGAGTATTAACTACCCCACTTTCTACCGCTTCATTCTACTGACCCCAGGTACGGTTGGAGACTCAGCTCTTCAACAATGTCCCCTTTGGGGACTAGGGAGCAGAGAGGGGAAGAATCAAAGTACCCTAACTCAGCTCTGCACTGCCTGGTCTAGTTTCCTCTCATCATGTGGGTGTGGAACTTCTGCTCCTCATGGACCCACCAACACCACAGACTGGGAGAATATAGAACGATGACCATTCTCCACTCACACTTCAGTCTAATTGATGTCAGGTGGGGGTAGGAACTCAGCTCAGGGTGGGTCAGCACATCGGTGATGAGCTCCACTTGACATCACCTCATTGGTTCCAGGTAATTGGGAGGATCAGTGAGAATGGGGCTATTCTATCTTAACAGGCCAAAAGTCCCTATTATTCTTATTTAAAAACCCCAAATTATGATCACTTACTATATACAGTAAGTAGTTGCATAATGACATTTCAGTCAATAATGAACAGGTCTATAACTGTGGTCCCTTAAGAGTATAATGGAACTGAAAAATTCCTATTCCTTAGTGACATTACAGTCATTGTAGCCAGTGTAATGTCATAGTGCAACATATTACATTTTCTATGCTTAGACATGTTTAGATGCACAATTACTTAAATATAAAAATTGCGTTACAGGTTCCTACAGTATTCAGTTCAGTAACATGGGGTACAGGTTTGTAGCCTATGAGAAAACAATAGCCTATGCCATTAGCCTAGGCATACAGTGGGCTATGCCATCTAAGCTGGAGTAAGCACACTCTATGATGTTCACCCTGTGACAAAATTACCCAATGACACATTTATTCACTTTCACACATTAGCCAATAACCCTAACCCTATCATCAGGCGATATTAGACTGTATAATTTTGTATCATTTTTACTTACCATTGTAAGTTTTTAATTTCTGTTATAAATGTAACTTTTGCAAGTATAATTTTAAAGGTTATATAATTTCCCCACTGAATGGCCAGAATATGATTTATACAGTATAATTATTTTCTTATTGTTGGAAATTAGATTCCCATATAATTATCATTTTATGTATGCATGTATGTATGTATTTACTTTTAGAGACAGAGTCTTACTTTCTTGCCCTCAGTAAAGGGCTGTGCTGTCACAGCTCACAGCAACCTCCAGCTCTTGGGCTTAGGCGATTCTCTTGCCTCAGCCTCCCGAGTAGCTGGGACTACAGGCGCCAGCCACAAGGCCCAGCTATTTTTTGTTGCAGTTTGGCCGGGGCCGGATTTGAACCCGCCACCCTCAGTTTATGGGGCCTGCCCCCTACTCACTGAGCCACAGGTGCCGCCCTAGATTCCCATATTATTGCTATAATAAATAATGTACTGATAAAATGTTTGTGCCTTAAAGTTTTCTATATTTAAGTTTATTAGCTTAGAATAGTGTCCTAGAAGTCAAATTACACATAGTCCAATATCAGCATGTGAGAGGACGGCCCCTTGTGCCCTCACTAACACCAGGACTTCAGCATATTTAAACTTTAAGTTTAAACATGAGCCAATTTGATAAAACAAATAAAACAGTATTGCGATATTTCCTTATATGCCTCCTCCTGGTCATTAGTGAGGCAGATCAGCTATCGTCCTTTTGTAAATGGGTTTTTCATGTCTTTTGCCTGTTCTTCTGAGGCCCTTACATATTTAAGATCTTACTTAATATGTACAAGTAGTTTCCCAAGCCAAGATATAATTCAATATCAAAGACCAGCTAAGAGAGAGATAATTTAATCCTCCATTTAGTCACTGCAAATATCAAGTGTCTAATGGGAAAGCACCTGCCAGTTAAATAAAGACATCGGATAAAGATAAAACACAGTTATCTGCTTTCTGGATAACTCCTGATCTTGAAAATTATGTCATTTAAAAAGAACATTTTCTGAATCTTACCTGAAGCATAACAATGTTGTCACCTTCAAAAGTTACAAACACATCTGTGTCACACTTTAAGCCTGAGATTCGGTTTTCCATCATGTATCCCTATTGCAGAAAAAAGGAAAAAGAAACCCTCATTTTGAATGTGCAACCCATCATTTTACAGGATGAACATTTTCTTTGAAATTAAAAAATATACATAAAATCAAAAAGAAGGAAATAACCATATTTTTCCTTCCCAGCATAACTACTGTACAAATTTAGATCACTCATATTAGCTTGTGGTTCCTAAGTATTATTTTGGGTCTTACCTTAACTGGCAGTAAAAACATTCAAAAACAGGCATGTCACATTTCTCCAAAATATTTCAATACTGGCATGGATGTGAAATATTTCAATGCATTATACTATTTTTTTCTTTCTTCCAAATCTTATGAATTGTAATAAAAGTCAAGATATTAGTGATCACACTTAACCACAGGCAGGAGAATGATGCTCCCTACCCCTGACAACCTTTCTAAAAATTAGCAGTGTACCTACAAAACTTCGTGGGAAGTAACAGAAAAATCTTAAATTGCCATTTGTCACTCTGCATCTTAATATCCTCAAATACTCAACACCATAAATCCACACTCCAGCTGATTTTTTTCTTTGCTTTGCTTTTTTAAAAACTCCCTGAAATCATTATTCAAATGGCAATAAGCCACTGCTATTTTCCAGGTGTGGGTAGTGCTTCTGCACACAAATGGGAGAATCAGCTGCTCAAGGGAAAGTAGGGCCTGCCCCAAGCAAAACATAAGGGAAGCAAAGCTTGCCTTTGGTTGGCCCCAGGTCCTTCCCCTTCTGAAGGCCTCTGCACCAGCACCTTCCAGCTCATTGAACCTTTCCCATTGTCCAAATTCACTTCCACAAATCACTCCTGCCAAAGTCTGTTGTAAACCACCGTGTTGTTACTTCTCTCAGAAGCACTTACAGTTAGCCTTTTAGCTCCAAATAAGAAATGACAGGTTTCCCCTGCTAAAATTTCCAAACCAAATGGGCCCACAGGAGTCGTGTTCTGCAATCCCCAGGCACCCCAAAGGAGACCTGCTTCCCTTCTGAAAATGCCCCCAAGGGTCCCAGAAGTCTGGTCTTCCAGAGTCCTACTGCCTGCAGAGCCTTGAAAGCTTTGAGCATCAGCCCTGCTCCCACAGGAAAGCCACCCTCTAGGGCTCAGCCACTGTTCCTTGCCCCACAGCATCATGATCTGCTGGACGGTGTCACTACCGGCGGTGTACAGAAGTGAGGGAGTCTTCATCACAAACCCCACAGGATTCTTAATTACTTTCATAAGGTGAAATTGATTTTATTTACAGATAAATAGATCAGTGACATATCCAACCAGAAGTTTATGTCTTCCCACCCCCAAATCACAGAGTTAAACCCACCTTATGAGTAACCCGCAGGAAATCAGGTTCTGATAGAAGGTATTCATGGCTCAGAGTGCTTCCCCTCCCCCAGACTGGAGCTGATTCACCTCATCCTTCTAATTTGATCATATATTAAGTGCCCACTATAAGCCAGATACTATGCTGGGGCCTTATACAAACTTCATTTATCTCACTTAATCCTTTTCATCCTCACTACTGTCCTGTGAGGTAGGCATTACGCCATTTTATAGATGAAGAAAGTGAGGCTTAGAGACTGTGTTTGAAAGTTCTTGAATCACTCTCAAGTTCTGGTGTGGAAAAAGATGAACACTAAATCTACCACGTTGAACAGAGGCTGTTAAATCTAGAGACATAGCTGTTGAATGCTCAAAAATGTGGAAGAAATAAAATGCTTTTATTGCTACACATTTTGCTGTGGTGAGCTGAGGTCCTGCAATCCTGATCCTTCTTCAAAACCCAGGTAAGGCCTCAAGCCAGTCTGAAAGTGTCCTCACTCCACCAGGCTGGATCCTGAGGTTTGCCCTGTTGTCCCCAAAGCCCCCTCTGTCTGTGTTCTTCAACTAATTCAGGAGCCTCATCTGCCTGGAGTAGGCTGGTAGGCCTGGGTAAGCCAGGATGAAGTATCTGGACTGAGTCCATTTTTGTATTAGGTAGAAAAGAGTGATAGGCCCTGGACAGGGCGGGGGGCCCCTCTACAGGGAGTTGGGCTAGGTACCATACTTTCTTCTCCCAAATTCATCCCTCCCAGAGTCAAATGTCCTCAGTGAGAATCTGCTTCTGCCTCCTCAGTGCCCCCAATACCAAGGGACATACTCTTCCCATGGTGTTGTCCAGAGGAGTCTGAAGTTTTCTGGGGAAATAACCATGCCCACTCCTGCCACAGGGCATTTTCCCTCTGACCTCCAGCCCTCAGACACCCTCACTCCCTGAGGATTCTGTCTCATTTCTCCAAGCCTCAGAACTGTCTTGGTTTTAACTGGGGGCCACAGATATTCCCTCAGCACACACCCGCCTTCTCAGCTGAGGTGGTGCTGGTTACAGTGGGAGGGACACCAAATGAATCGTGGTTCTTCCAGCTGCCACGGACAGCTCTGCTCACAGACTGGCCTACCAGCCAGGCCTGTGGGGCTCCCCAGGGATGACGCGTGGCTGCTGCGGCCTCTCTGGGGTGGGTTGGGCTGGGCTCTCACTGTGTACTTGTCTGGTGGGAATCTCTCCCTTGCAGGACCTGATCATTTGGCCCTCAGTATATCTCAGATGAAAACTGAAAATTTACTTCGGAAAGGACTATGAAAACAGTATAGAAAGCACATTACAGGCTGAATTGTGTCCCTCAAACTTCATATGCCGAAGTCCCAAACCACAGTACCGCAGAATCTGACTATATTTCAAAATAGGACCTTTACAGAACTAAGATTGAAGGAGGTAATTGGGTGTCCCCAGTTCAATATGGCTGACGTCCTTGTAAGAAGAGTATAGGACGCAGACACACACACAGGGATGACCCTCTGAAGACACAGGCAGAACACGGCCATCTGCCAGCCAAGGAGAGAGGCTTCAGAAGGAACCAACCCTGCCCACACCTTGATCTTAAACTTCCAGCCTCCATAGATGTGAGAAAATAAATTCCTGTTGTTTAAGCCACCTAGTCTATGGAAGTTTGTAAGGCAGCCCTAGAGGACCAACACAGTGTATATGTGAAGTTTGTTCAAATCTGATTTGTTCATAACCAGAGTTAAGTCAATGTTAGCGGCTTCTCCAACATGAACAAATATTTTGGAGTCTGAGAAAATCTTTTTCTAAGCCATCATCTCCAAGCACTTGATAGCACCTTAGGTTTCTGTTACAAAATGACATTTTGCGTCTTTCCACATCAGACTCCTACACAGGGGCATTTATGTGTATACTCCCTATTCTTACTGAGGTGGGGGGAACTGGGAGAAAAGGGAGTTTGGAAGAAGAAGGATTCATCCAGAAGAAAGTAAGCAGAACCCCACCCCATGAAGAGAGCTCACGTTCAGTACACGGTTACCCTGCTCTCTGCCTTCTGGGTTACATCGAGCCTTTTAGCAACTAATTGTGAGAGTCACTAAGGTTGTGGCCTATTTCAGTGAGATCCCCGCAAAACATATTTTATGATTCAAACTTTGTACAAGGGAAGTTTAATATTTTCCTGCTGTTTTTAACATTGCTGAATTTTTTTTTCTGTATGATTACATTTAATAAATGTATCAGAACAAATTAGAAACAGGCTTTCTTCCTCCCTTTTAAACAAATTGAGGGCAAATTTTGTTAATATGAAGAAGAAGAAACAGATGAAATCAATCTTACATAATTGTTAGGGGAGGGCCAATTAAAAATATAGAGGCTAACCTGCCCTCTGTGCCTTAGAGCTGTATAACTTTATCTGTATATATCTCCACTGTTCCCTGTGGTGGAGAACCTGGATGGGTGGGGAACCAGGTGTGGCAATTCCCTACAATACCTTCTATAGCAGCCAAGATTTGGGCTAGGTCTTTGATTCAGAGTTCAGGTTCCAGAGGACATAATGATGGGTTATCCCACCCTGCCACATGTTTTCAGGTGACCCTGTTGATATTGCTCTGCACTCTCAGGATTTATGACCTGAGAAAATCCTTCATCACCAAATGCACACCAAGGCTCCCTGTGTCTCAGGCACTGTGGGAGGGAGAAAATCCTTCATCACCAAATGCACACCAAGGCTCCCTGTGTCTCAGGCACTGTGTGAACCTTACAGTGAACCACAGACATGGCCCCGGCCTCATAAGAGAGACAGGCATTGATCAGGTAGACAAAAAAAAAAAAAAAAAAAACGGTAAGAAAAGTCTGTGGCAAGTTCCAGAACAGAAAACATTGGGGTGTCTGTGAGAAAACAAAAAAATAGTAAGAGAAGCATCTTCCAACTTGGATGCCACAGAAGGTTTTCAAAGCCTTGTTTAACTTGGAACCTTGGAGGAGGGAATTCAGCCAAGCTAGGAAGGGTCTGATAGAGCTGCTCAGACACCCTGAGGCACGAAGGGGCACAGAAGAAGGCTGGGCTGCAGGTGGTTGGGGAAGGAGCGTGGCTCAAAGAGAACGTTGGGGAGCAGTCAGGGGTCAAATCACTTGCAGCTTCAGGAGCCATCTTGGGGATTCATTTTATGTTAGTTTAGGCGCAATGTAAAGTTAAAAATAAATTCTAAGCTTTGGAGTAAGATGATTTGTGTTTTTAAAAGATGATTCTAACTGCTGAACAAATCATAGACCATATGTACTGAGAGAGAGAGGGAGAGAGAAGAGAGCAGCTGATGGTGTAGGGTCTGTGTGGAGGGCTTGGCAAGAGGAGGATATGCCTGAGAAAGAGGGAGGTGGCCTATGACAAGCAAGTAGATGGTGTGGGATTGACAGGGTGGAGAGGCCTGAAGGAGCAGTCTGCTGGTGGAGAAAGCTCCAGCGCTGACACATGAATGAGAATCAGGGAGGCATCTCAGTGGACCAGCAAAAATGAAAGTTAGATACAAGAATCTGGAGATGTGAGAAAATGTCTGGGATGGAAATATAAATTAGAGCACCCTCACCACAGAGGTAGTATGAAAAACCTCGGGAAGGGACGTACCACTGGAGCACTGATTTTCAACCAGTGTGCCATCCATGATCCATGAGAGGATCTTAGGTGGGCTGTGAAAAATTGTCAAGACCATTAATTAAATTATTTCTGAAAGAAGTTTAAAGCATGGTAAGTATATTCTTTTTTTTTTTTTATCAACATAATTTAAGTGTACCACAGAAGTTTAACTATAGGTTCAAGTGTGCCATGGGATTAAAAAAAAATATTGAAAAACAATGCACCCCACCCCATGAAGAGAACGCATGTTCAGTACACGGTTACCCTGCTTTCTGCCTTCTGGGTTACATCGAGCCTCTCAGCAACTAATTGTGAATGTCGCTAAGGTTGTGGCCTATTTCAGTGAGTTCCTCACAAAACATATTTTATGATTCAAACTTTGCACAAGGAAAGTACAAAGATCAGGCAGAGGGAAAGGGAGGAAGCAACATGGCAAATGGAGCAAGCCAAGAGCTGGCGTCCAAGAGCAGACAGCAAGTGTGTCCAGGAGGGAGCGTCTACAGTAGTGAAGTCTGAAGACTAGTGACTGGCACATAGTAAGAATGCAACAAATGTTGGTTATTATTATTATTTTAAGATACTAGACATTAGGAAACTGAAAAATATACTAAACTAATTCTTGAGTCACTAATAAGTGATCATGAAAATTAAAAAACTTAGAATCGATAAAATGAAAATTGTATACATCAAATCATGGTTAATACAGCCAAAGAAGTGTTTAAAAAGAAAAGTTATAATTTCAATGTTTATGATATAGAAAGAGAAATGGAGAAAATAATAGCATTCAAATTAAGATACTATAGGCTGAGCAAGAGAATAATCCCCCAAAGTAGAAGGAAATAAATACTGAAGATAAAAATCAATGAGAATAGAAAAGCCTGATACAGAGGAAAGGATCAACAGAGCCAAAAGTTTATTATTTGGGGGAAAACAAAACAAAACAAAAATAGATCAAGAGATACGGAGGGTGGGGGAAAATAAACAATATTAGAGATGGCAAAAGGAGTATATGTAACTACAGATACGGTGGGGGTTGGAAAGACAAAAGGGAACACTTTTACACTGCTGGTGGGACTGCAAACTAATACAACCTTTTTGGAAATAAGTATGGAGAATCCTCAAAGAACTCAAACTAGACCTCCCATTTGATCCTGCAATCCCATTACTGGGCATCTACCCAGAAGAAAAAAAAATCCTTTTATCATAAAGACATAAAGACTGTTTATTGCAGCTCAATTTACAATCGCCAAAGTGTGGAAACAGCCTAAATGCCCACCAACCTAGGAATGGATTAACAAGTTGTGGTATATGTACACCAAGGAATACTATTCAGCCATTAAAAAGATGGAAACTTTACATCTTTTGTATTAACCTGGATGGAAGTGGAACACATTATTCTTAATAAAGCATCACAAGAATGGAGAATTCTGATAGGAGGACAATTGATGACCCAGTACACAGTAGGGGGTGGGGGACGTGGGATGCAGGGAGAGGGAAGGAGGGAAAAAGTTGGGGGCTCATGGGTCATGTGACACACCTCTTGGGGACGGGACACAATAAGAGGGACTTTACCTAACAAATGCAATCAGTAACCTGGTTCTTTGTACCCTCAATGAATCCTCAACAACATAAATTTATCTTACCTAAAATCAAAAAATAAATAAATAAAAAGATAAAAGGGCACCATGAACTTTAACTGATAAATTTTATTAAACTAAGAAGAAATTGACAGATGACTAGAAAAACACAAATTATCAAAATAGACACAAGAAGGAATAGAAAATGTGAATATCTTATAACCACTAAAGAAACAAAACCTCAGAAAGAGAACATTTGTACTCGTGGTTATTTGTACTAAATAGTCAGAGAACAGATAATTCAGTTCTATAAAACTCTTCCAGAAAATAGAAAAAAGAAGGAACACCCCAAGTCATTTAATGAGGGTGGTATATCTTGGATATCCAAAGTAGATAAGGGTGGTCCTAGAAAGGAATGACACAGGACATCCTCATGCACGCTCACAGATGAGAAAACACTAAATTGCCAGCAAACAAAATCAGCAATGTAAATGAATTAAATTCACACACACACTCACACAAGTGTGCACACCTCCCCCCCATGACTAAGTCGAATATACCCCCAAACTCAAGATTTGTTAACATTAGAAAATTTGTTAATGTAAATTCACAACATTAACAAATTAAAGGAAGAAAAGGTACAATTATCTCAATAAAATATAAGCTGATAAATAATTCTATAAAATTCAAATATATTCAACTTTAACACCAACCCAAAAAGATGAACACACAAACATACACACACACTCACTCCCAAGCCTCCTTCTAAGGGTAAAACAGACTTTCCTTCACATGATAAAGAATGTCTTCAAAATACCCACACCAAATAATATCTTTAATGGTGAAAGAGTAAACACATCCATCCCCTTTATGATGAAGAACAAAATACAGGTGCCTGTTATCAACCACTTCTTTGAACCCTTGCACTAGAGGTCCTCACCACTCTAAAAACATAGACAAAGAAACAAACGTAAATAATTGTAAAGGAAGAAACCAAGCTATTATTTTTCACAGATGCCATGACATCTTCATAGGAAACCTCAAAGAACTACAAACAGATTATTAGTTGTTGGATATAAGACCATCATACAAAATTAAACTCCATTTCTATATACCAGCTACAAAACGTTATTCAGAAAATACATATATGTATAACAGGTATCTGCTCAGCTACTATTCTCTGAGAGCTGTCTCAGCACCCACGGAGACAAGGCACCAGTAGGCATGTTCACGATACGTGAGCTCACTCCGTAACCAAAAATGACTGAGTCTGGAAGGAATCCAACTCAAATTGAGATGGGAATTCAGCATTGAATCTGCGATACATTCCATGGCCAAGGGGCAGCCACAAATGCAAAGATGAACAAGGGCAACAGGCAGAAATCAGGAGACGCAAAGGCTGAGACCACAGGTCCCTAGAGATGGAGAGACCTTCTGCAGAGACACCTGGACTCCAAACCCCATCCCAGCTCCTGGTCTTCATAAGTCCTAAATTCCAGAACATTCTCTCTTCTCTCTCCTTTCTCAGATGGATTCTCCTTTCTTGCTTGAGCAAGTTTGTAATGGACCTTTCTTACTTGCATCCAAAAGAATCTTAACTAAGCCGATCACAGATTGAGAAGTCAACTTGCGAAGCCTCCTTCTGCTCCTCCTCCTTGTTTTCTTTCTGTGATAGGCGCTAAATCCTTCTGGAGAGTTATGAACTATCTTGAGGCAGGGTAAAATGAGAAAGATCAACAATATACAGTAGATTCAAATTTGGCAAATTGGCCCAGGATGAATGCCAGCTCTCCCCATTACTCTCTCATATGTCTGGATGCGAGCCACTCCATATGAAATTTATAATCGCCTTGTTTATGCCCTTAAAAGTTTGGCCTGAGACTTGCAAAGGAATGTTGCCAATAAAATAGATTATCCTTGGGTCATTCTCGCAATTTCTCTTTTCTTTATCAGGTCAGTGGTGAGGGTCAATTTTACTGCCTGCTACTCGCTCTCCCTAATTTGCTTGACAAGATAGGGCCTGCTAACATAAGACACTCACAAAGATGACATATGGACTTTCTCACAAGAGGGCGATTTTTTCTAGGGACCACAGATAAACGGCAAAAGACACAGATTTGTTTAAAAGTCACAGATTATGTTAAATGAGTGTTAAGCACAGAACATTCATTAACACAGAACCCAGAGGGCCAGGGAACAAAGATATCAGTCCCCACAGCACCAAACAAAGGGGAGCAAAGTCCTTAATTAGGGACAATAGCCTTGGCTTTGAAGGCCTAAATTATAACCTTTGCCTCTGCACAAGTTATCTGGATAAATTATATCTCACTTCTAGTCTTAGTTCTTCCCCCCATGGGAAAACTATAAGGATAGTAATGCCTATTCACAGGACAGGTGGAGGACTTGAGGGGGTAACACGCACACAGGCCTCTAGCATTTTATCTAGCAGTGGCTCTGAGAACTGTCAGAGTCCAAAATAAAAACTTCTTTCAGAAAATAAGAGTGGATTCCTCTAATCTTAGCACAAAGTTCATTCAAAATTGAATCATTTATAGATATAGTGATTGTTACTGTGCTGTCATAAATCTCAACAGCCAGACAGGTTCCTGCGAGCATAATGCTCAGAAAGGAGCCACAGAGGTGAAGAGGAGCCTAATCCAGAGCCCAGAATGCTGGGCTTCTTCTTGAAGGGTCTCAACCCCTCCAGAAAAAGATCTCATACTGAAGAAATGGAAAGGGCAGGAGTTGGAGAGAAGCCAGGTGGTGTCCCAGAAAAATGAGGATGGAGCTAAGCAAAGAATCTGGCTGATGACGTCATGGTAACACTGAGAAGGCCCTTCTACCAGGGGGGATATGTCAATACTGGGACCCCAGACAGACCCTTCTCAGGTCTGCCAGAACCTGCCTCAGACCCTGAACTCCTTCCACCTGCCACCAGTTGCCTGGTGCCACTCACCTGCCTTGCTAACTTACCCACCCCCAGCCGGCTGGACGTGTAGCCACACATGACCACAGTAACAGTCAGCACTTTTCTTCACTCTGTTTCTTCTTAAGATATTGGATGAGGAAGTGGCCTCTGCCATGTCGGATCAAAGTCTGGCTGACCTGCTGGTCTGCTCTGAAAGATGCATGTCCAGAGCATTGCTGTGAGAATCTTGGTATTGAAACAAAGACCAGCTATTTTACCCCAGAGAACAGTCTGTAGTATCCAGGACAGAGAGGTGGCCCTCAAGTGACTGTGGAGGATTCTCTGTTCTGGATGAGCAGGGGCTGACCATGGATGGTCCAGGATTTTTGAGTCTGATTTATGCTATAGTTGTTTTGAATCTTCTTCCACCCCAGCGGGTGCCCCTGAGTGCTTTTAGCACCTTCAGAAAGCCCTCTGCCCCTCCTACACCACCCTGGTAAACCCAGAGCCACATGTGAGCATCAACAGCAGGAAGGAGGTGGCCAGGCGCCCTCAGAAGTGGAGTTAGGGCTTGGGCTGCAGCGCACAGGCTTTGAGACATCTCCCTGGGATTCCCAGTGATCTGTTTTGTTTATTTCAGGCCTCGACTGTGTTCCAAGGGTTGGTTGATGCCAGATGAATGAGGTGGTGCTGAGTGTCCCCGAGGAACTCGTCCTGGGACTGAGTCTACTGAACAAGCTAGGCTTCAGCATCTCCCTACTTTAAAAAAACTGACAAACACTTGCAGTTTCTTCAGCATTCTCTTATGCAATCATTAAATATAATTAATTAGTCATCACCCAGCTGGGTGACATTTCCAAGCAGCAAACAGCAGCTCCCTGTCTAGAAAGGAGCTGATAACCTTACCATCATGCCAGGGCAGGTTGCAGATCTTTCCTGAGACTTCAGTTTGCTCCAGTTTTGTACAGCTATTTCTTTACTCTGCTTTGGCCAGTACTGCTTTTTTGGGGGTGGGCGGGAGATCCTGGAACACACTGAGGAGAAAGGGAGCAGCTGGGAGCAGAGACAAGACGGCCCCAGAGGGCACAGCCCTCAAGGGACAAGACACACTGTGTAAGGCCCAAGGCGGGTAGCTGGGCCCCAGCACCTGCTCTACCCCAGCAGAGGGGCAGTAGGAACCACATGGTGTATTGAGGTCCCTTCCCTACTTCTGTAGACTCTGATGCTTTGGAGTCAGCACTGATGGAGGATGTGACTCGCCTTCTCGGCTCAAAGCTGCCCCTTTGAGCAGTCCCTAACCAGGAAGCTCCCACATGTGTCTTAACGGGCCACAGTGTGGGAGGAGCAAAGGGAAGGGCAGAGTTAAGATCCCACAGTGTAATCTGTTATCACATTCAGCCAAAGGGGAGGGAAGGAAAGACAAGTATTTATTGAGTAACTACCAAGTTCTAGGCCTTGAAAGATAAGGAAACTGAGGCTCCCTGTGGTAAAGTTCAAGGTCACAGGGCCCTGACCATGAGACCCCACCCACACCAAACCCAGGGGCACTCACCCCTTCCATGATAGGCCACCTATCCCATCTGTCAGAATGCCTCCTCTCCCCATGAGGCAGAAACAGTGTAGCCAGGGCCGTTTCTCCTATCCTTCTCTCGAGGAGTTCAGGAGATTCGATCTAGGCTAGCTTGAATATGGGGAAAAGAGGAAATGTGAAAGTATAGCTAACTTCAACAGTCTTAAGAGCTTTCTGGCTCTGATAAGCAAGGAGGTGAGAAACAAAGAGAAGTGGCCCAGGCCTGAGTCACGCAGCTGATCAGAGCCGGCGGCATTCGGCTCTCAGAGGCCAACTGAGAACAGCGAAGGCCGCATTCCCACGTGGGCAGGTGGAGGGTTTTCATCACATTCAAATGAGGCCAGTCTGGTTCTCCACTTACATACTGAGATGAGAAGCCGAAATGCGAAACATGTGTAAGCATGAAGCACTGGCCACTGGGACCGTCACCCTGTTGTGTGCCAAAAGCAGGCTGGGCTTTGCCAACTCCTGTTCCCGCCTCTCCCAACTCACCAGAGAGGTTTGGGGTAAGTAATCTACCCAAATCCTACCTTGCCTCCCTCAGCTGTACTCAGGAGGAAACAGCAGGAAATCATCAGAGGATCTAATAGGATAAAGGGCTGGTCCTGCTGGACGACTTCCACCACCACAGGAAGGTCCAGTCTAATGCTGATCACTGGGCAGCTCGGCAAGACGCGCCCATGGACAAGACCTGGAAACTGAGGCGCAGGAAGTGAGGGACCTGCCCGGTTCACACAGTTGCAAAGGCACAGGGTTACATTCAAACTGTGCTTATCCCACTAAGGAGAACTTAGCTATTTTCTGCAGCGTGGAGGGCAGAAGTCAGCACAACCCAATTTATAAAAGGCAGCATGGACTGGAATATGGGCTCTGGAGATGAACTCTGGTTTTGAAACCTGGCTCTGCCACTTCTTTGTGCTTACCCTTGGGCAAGTTATTCAATCTCTCTGGCCTCAGTTCCCTCACTGTGTAATGTAGGACTAATAATAGCATTCACTCAATTTGAGAATTAGGTAAGTTATACTATGTAAGGAAAACACTTATACAGGTGCCTGCACATACAGGAAGTATGGCTGTATGATGACCATGAACAAAAACAAATGAGAAGCAAAGAGCCGTGATGGCCCAGGCCAGGGCATACTTGGGTCCTGTTCGCTGCAGGTGCTGTGTCTGATGTGGGAAGTATCTGCCTTTTCGTTGGCCCAAAGAACTAGAAGGAGAGGCAGATCTTGGGTATCTGAAGCATGAAGGCTCATGGAGTTTAGCGCCTCGTCTTTGGGAGGTCTGGACTTCCTAACCTTAAGAGGCTTTTAAAGCTGGAGTGAGATCTGTGTTTAAATGCAGGGAGCAATAAGGTCTCTTTCACCTAGTGGCTCCTGTTCATTCCACACAGGGCAGCTGCCCTGGGCCCCCCTGTGACTTTCCACTCTCCTCTGGACTTCGCTTTGCCACAGCAACGTGCACTCTGAGGTCAGACACATCAGGCTTTGGATCTTCTTGGATCTTCTTGTCCAACCTCAGTTTCCTCATCTGTAAATTGGGCATGACCAAAGTAGCTACCTCATAGGTTTGTTATTTGGTAGCCACCATTTAGGATTATTATATCCTCTGGATGAACTGGATTCTTTGTCACCGTGAAATGACGTTATTAGTCCTGAGAAACAGTCTTTGTTCGGGAATTTACTTTGAATAGTCACTTCAGCTTTCTTTTGACTGGTGTTAGCGTGGTGCCTGTTTTTCCATCCTTTTACCTTTAACCTGTTTATGCCTCTATATTTGAAGTGTGTTTCTTGTATAGTTGGGTCTTACTTTTTAATTTAATCTGACAATCTTTCAATCTTTTAATTAGGATATTTACATATAAAGTATTTATCAATATGGGCAGGTTTAAGCTTGTCATTTTGCTATATGCTTTCTATTAGAACAATCTTTTCATTCTTCCAAATTTCCTCTCTTCCTGCCTTCTTTAGATTAACTTAATATTGTTATAATTCCATCTCATTAGTTATGTCTTTGTTGTATTATTTTATTAATTTTTTTGGCAGCAGCAGGAACTGCATAGAACATGGAATATATATATTTTCAGAGGTAGCCTTGGGTTTTATAGTATCAATCTTTAACTTATTACCATCTACTTTCAAGTGCTATTATATGACTTCACAGAGAGTTAAGGAAACTTACAGTAGAGTATTTCCTTTTCTCCCCTCCTGGCCTTTATGCTTTGGTTGTCATGCATTTTACTTTTACATAGTTTTTTATAAACCTCACATTATCTTTTTATTATTTTTGTTTAAACAGTTGATTATCTTTCAAAGAGACTTAAATACTAAGAAAAAATCATGAGCTTCTCCATACAGTTGCTATTTTTTGGTGCTTTTCATTCCTTTGTGTTAATCAGTGTTCTATCTGATGTCATTTTCCTTCTGTCTAAAGAATTGTCTTCAATATTTCTCATAGTAGAGATCTATTGGTGATGAATTCTTTTAACTTTTGCAAGTCTGAAAAATGTATTATACCTTTGTTTTTGAAGCCTCATTTTATTGGATATAGAATTTTAGATTGATTTTTTTTTTCCCTTTCAGTTCTTTAAAGATGTTGTTCCACTATCACCTTACTTGTCTTGTTTCAATGAGTAATCTGCTTATCTTTGTTTTTTTTTTATACACAGCATTCCTGTTTTTCAACAATCTATGAGTCTTAGACATGATTGCAAGAGGGACTTTACCTAACAATTGCAATCAGTGTAACCTGGCTTATTGTACCCTCAATGAATCCCCAACAATAAAAAAAAATAATAATAAATAAATAAATAAATAAATAAAGATATTCCAGACTGGCTGGAAAAGCCACCATTCCCATCCCCATGTGAACATTGGATCCTCTTCCCTATCATCCTTTCGGGTGATTCTTTCCTCATCCTAGAGTCGTTTCCTCACACACAGGCACTAGTTAATGTTTGGCTGACTATTCCAGGGTACCTGCTACAGAACTCTGATTTTTCTCCCTGTCCAGTTCTTTCCTGTCGTATTCTGTCCTGTAAACTCAGCAGGCTTTCATCTCCTTATGTGCTTAGCCTCATGTCTTCAGGGAATTTTCTGGGATCTGCCTCAGTTTCCCCTCCTCAGGCATGGCCTGAAAACTCTCTCAAGGCAGCAAACTGGGAATATTGTACAGCTCATCTGGTTTATTTTCTCTTTTTCAAAGATCATTGTCCTTCATTGCCTGATGTCCAGGGTCTTACAGACTTCGTGCGTATATATCTTGCGTTTTTTGGTTGCTTCAGTCGAGACAGTATCTGCTGCCTACTAGTTGGCATCTCGGTTACAAGCCCCCTAATGTTCATTTGGCTGAAATCCCAGGACCTCCCAATTCTATGGAGTGTACAGTGTCCCCCTCTTGTTACCCAGCCTTTGGGAACATGTACCTCGTGTACCGTTCCACACATAAAGAGAACCTAGCAATACTTAGCAATGATGTTTACTCAGCAGTCATTAAGGCTATGAAGTTCTTGTATGTACATGAACTAAGGAAATTCTAACCTGTGTTGTTCATTTCATGATCATATTTTGCAAAACAATTCTTTTTTGTGTAAAATCTCATGTATCTCAGGTTTTATGAACAAAAAGTGATAGACTATGCTACAAAGGTAGAGATAATCAGAAAAATTAGAGCTCAGAAACAAAGGAGGTAAATAGCTAAAATATGATTTAATTCCAGGGTTGCCCTTCTGTTTCTACTCTGCATTTATCTACTTCACTAAGACTGTTCTTCAACCAACAAAGTGTCAACTCTTGCAACATTCAGCCCATCCTCTCAAGAAAGCAAGAACTGCAGAGGCTCCTGTAGAAAGAGCCAAACTAAGACCTTCTCATGATTCTCTAACACAGGGAGATAATGTTATGAAAACCAACTAGCAAATGTTATGGAAACTACAGAATCCACATTTGTGAAGCTACAGAATCCGAAGGTTTCCACAGTTCAAGAGCATGAACCCCCACCCAGGCTCTACTGCGAAGCTGCTGTACACATTCATTCCCTCTCCCCAAGGACAAGCTTGTCCAAGACAAGACAAGCAAATATAAAGAATTCATCAGTTTTTGTAAGGGTTGTTGCTTAGGAGACACTTAAAGGCTTTTATTTCTGTCCCATTCGAAACACAAAATCTTAAGTTCCAAAAAGCCAAATTAGTAGTATTCCAGTGAAAACAAAATTATCAGATATTTTGGTCACAGCAGAAGCCACACTATAGCCTGGGCTATATTCCCTCTGAAACTTCAGCTTCTTTTTATTACCACAGACATTCTGCTGACCGATGGCTCTCAGATAGGCATAGCAAAGGCCATTTCTGTTTGACCAATGGGTCTAGACTGTTTTGCAAACAGGAGGATGTGATGTCCCAGGAGGTCATGAAGTCAGTTTAATGCACCACAACTAGCTTTTGTTAAAACTACATAACAATAAAAACAAAATAGGAAAGCAAATCACAGTAGTGAGGCCAACACTGTTTTATGAAATTTCTTTTTCTATTTTATATGTAAATGTTTATAAATACTGGGTTATAATAAAAAGTGTACCTTTTACTTTGGGCCACGGTCAAAAGAGTTTGAAAGCCACTTGCCTAGAAACGATTAAGTAGTCTGCATTCAACTGCTGGGTAGTGAGAGTGGACATCTGGTATAACCTCTGTTAATAATACCAATTATCATTTAAGCGCTTGATCCCCCCAAAACAATCCCAGACATGCAAAAAAATAATAAAAGTTGGGTACCGAAGTGTTGGAATATTTCCCGTCATGTCACTTATAATGATGAAAAAAATTGACATAATTTGAGGGATTGGCTGAATAAATTTTCTGCATGATAAATGGTACCAAGCCATTAAAACGTTACTTCAAAATCTGCATTGACATCACTGCTATCAATGTTCTTCAAGCAACAAAATATTACTCTTGTAACATTTTGCCTCCAGCTCTGACACAGAGCTCCTGAATCCCTTGGCCTTTCCTACGTGATGGGAACATCTACTCAGGCAACTCCTAGTGGGCTCCTGGGCAGCTTTAGGGCAGAGGTCAGTCATCAGAAAGACCAAGCCACGATGAAAAGTTTGGAACTTTTATACCCACCCCATGCTCTGGGAAAAGGAGTGGGGCCAGAGGTTGAGTTAGTAATCGATCATGCCTGTGTGATCAAGCCTCCGTGAAAATCCCTGAGCTACCCTGTTCAGGGAGGGCCCAGGCTGGTGGACATATGCATGTGCTGGGAGGGTGGCACGTGCCACCCAGAAGCACCCTCTTGCCAGAAGCAAGAGGCTCCCATGTTCAGAACCCTTCTGGAGCACAGCCTATGTATCACTTCATCTGGCTGCCTGTCTGTATCCTTCACTATATCCTTTACAATAAATTGGTCAACGCTAAGTGAGTACCATGAGCTGTTATAGCAAACTGGTGACCCTAAGGAGAAGGGCATGGGAACCCCAATCTATAGCCAAGTTGGACAAAAGTGTGGGTAATCAGGAGACCCAGTTCTTGTGATTGGTGTCCAAGGTGGTACGATTGGTGTCTGCACACACTACAGGTAGTTAGAGTCAGAATGAGTTAAATCAGAGGGTGGCAGATGGGTCCACAGAGAATTTGAGAACCACTTGATGTGGAAAGCCCACATATTTGGTCGGTCAGAGGCCTTGTGAGTATAGGACACAGTGCTCACTTCCTAGGACCCTCTGGCCCATGATGCTGAGGAGTTTCCAGGGATCAGAGCTCGGTGAGTCTGCAGGCCCAGGGGGGACAGGGCTGGTCTCCCTGCCTGGAGAAGCAGCCCTCGCATTGTGTTTCTTCTCCAGGCAGGCAGAGGCAATTTCTGTACTTCTGGGTAGTCCTGGGTGGCACAGGCAGGCATGGTGGGGCAGAACCACAGGACAGCAGCGGGGAGTGATAGTTTGGGCACCCCTGCCAGGGTTCAGGATGACCAAAGGAGAACATGGCCTCCTAGGACAAGCCTGGGGCCAGGACAGAGGAAGGGGGTTCATGAGGACAACAGGGGTGCAGAAGAGCCTCTACATAGGGAGGCCATAGGGGTCTGGGGGCACAAGAACACTGGGCATGCTGGCCCATGGACTGAGTAGAAGGAATGAGCCAAGGGAGCAAGCCTTGAGGACTGAAAGCCCACGGGTGGCTCTGTGTGGACCCTCAGGCTGAGTCACCCATGGGGACTACTGTATCTGAGCTGCTCAGGAACTCCAAGAGCCCATAACCTTCCCCTGGGTGGGCTGCCCCTGCCTGAGGGGTCACTCCAGGTCTCACCTGCTGACCTAACCACCTTACTCACCCTGAACCCCGGGTTCTAACCCCAGCTATTCCCAGCTTATGGTTTAAAGGGACCTTGAGCTGTAGATGGAAACCAAGCCCATGGCAGAGGCCTCCTGACCCATCAGGTTGCCAAGGAAAATTGCAACAGGTCACTGTCCTGGCGGCCTCAGAGGACCTTACCTCCTGGCCGGTTGTGCCCAGCGAAAGCTGTAACTCTGTTCTCCATTCTTTCTGTGCCATGTGGACTCCACACAGCATCCGCACAGGATGTCACCCGCAACCACCATCATGGACACACCTTTACTCGCCCCTCAAGAGAATGATTGTGCTGGCTTTCAGGTGGGCAGACACCACCATTCACCTGGGAGAGACTCTCAGCCCCTGACTGCCGTTCTGCCTCCTGTGAAGACCTAGCCTCTCCCACCCCTCCACGGGGTCCCCCAGCTCTGGGGCAGAGGGCAGGGTATTGTTGCCAAAAACTTGCCCCTCCTCTTTCACTTTCTATAGCTGTCTTGACTTGCTCTTGCCCCTTCTCCACTGAGGCTGAAACTCCTCCTCCTCCCCTTCAGGTTTAGAGCTGCTTTTGGGGGGCAAATATTCAATAGTTTTAAATTCAGACCAAAGGCCCAACAGGGGCACCCTCTTTCCATTCTCCCCCGGAGGTGTGGCCTGGACGCAATGCACAGCTGACACCTGCAGTCCTGCCATGCCAGCTAGTCACAAGTCCATCACTCCTTGCCCCATGTGTCCTGCTCTCAGACATACCATTTGGGGCCCCATCTCATGGCTCCCACGAGGGTTCAGAGACCCCCTTGAGTCTTGCAGGCACCTCTGCTCTCAGAGCTGTGTGGAACAGGCCACAGATCCCTGCTACCCTCAGAGACCCCTTGTCTCCCCAGAGACTCACACTGGGATCTCTCCCACCTGTGGTCCTGACTGTACAACCAGTCCTCAGTCCAGGGCTGGAGACACAGCAGGCAGTCTCTACATCCTCTGCCTCTGCCTCCTCCCCAAGAGTGGGACAACCATGGGGTCATTTCCAGTGTTCTCACCAAGGGATTAAAACCCACAGTGGCCCTTTCCCAGACTGTCAGCCACCACCGCCAGCAAGCCTGCTGATGCTCAGTGTGGGCCAAGCATTTATAAACATGGTCTGTATCAGTCCCAGCAGCATCATATGAGGAGGACACACATGGACCATACGGCTAACAAGTAAGGGGCCCAGAGTCACAGGAGGAGGTGAGAGCTCCATCTGACCCCCAAGCCTAGGCCCCGCCCACAGCAGGGTGTGCTCCCTGGGACCTGCTGTATGCTGGGGACCCATGCGCCCGCTGGCCCCAGGCTCACCATGCCTCCGGTACACTCGCGGCAGTCCTGCAGGCAGCTGATGTTCTCCCAGGTGCTATAGGCCTTCAGCCCTGCCACCAGGGCCTGCAGCGAGCGGCTGTTGACCAGCTCCTTCCCCTGGAAGATGTCCTTGTCCAGGAGGGCCCCAGCATACCTGCAAGACAAAGCAGAGACATGATGAACACAACAGTGCACGCTGTGAAGGAGCACGCCAAAGACAGGCAGGATGGGGTAGAGTGCAAGGCTGGACACTGCTCCTCTGGAGGTCATGGCCAGAGGCCTCCGCAGCCCTTCAAACACCATCACCAGAACTGTGACTATATCCACAACCATGCGTCTCCGCCATACCATCCTTCCCTTGGAAAACCTTTGCTTTCTGCCTATGTTTACTTTCCTGCCAGTCCATTTACAGCCCTCATCACTCCTGGGCATCTGTCCAGGCACCTCTTGACCCAGTACAAAGAGAGAACTATGTTTAACTCTCTTCCTCTTTTGGTCGACACAGATCATATTCCAAAATACCGTATTTTCCCGAGTACAATACACATATTTTGCCCAAATTTTTGAGGGAAAAATAAGGATGTGCATTATACATGCGTAGTACTAATTCTGTGCCTACAAAAATGTTTTTTCATTCTTTTATTGATGCTTATGCATTAAGAGTGTAACTCTAGAAAGCAATAATGATATCAAAATGCAAAACAATGCCCTGGAATATGGTAATCAGTCTTGTTGAACTTAGGATCAACTTGGAATGAAAGTCCACATTATACAAAGTGCAAAAACAATCACTTGAAAATCCAATTTGCTAACCAGCCCACCAGGTAGCACAGCAAGTTGAGTTTTCAACCCCACTGTGATTGCTTTTGCACTTTGTATAATGTGGGCTTTCCTCTTGATGGCTTACCCCCTGATGTATCAGTAAAGATGTCCTTTAAGGCCCCAATGAACAAAGAGTGGACATTATGGATGTGGTCAGCTGACAATAATTTAACACCTACAGGCAGAATCAAGAAAGCATCCAGGGCGGTGCCTGTGGCTCAAAGGAGTAGGGCGCTGGCCCCATATACCAGAGGTGGAGGGTTCAAACCCAGCCCCAGCCAAAAACTGCAAAAAAAAAAAAAAAAAAAAAAAAGGCTTCCATCACCCAGGTTCGTGATTGGATCCTAAGATCATGGAACAGTGTCAAGAAGGAAATGGTTGTGAAATTGTTTTCAAAATGTGGCATCAGCAATGCTATGGGTAGAACTGAGGATGATAAAATTTACTGCAATGAGAAACGTGACTCTTCAGAAGACACCAGTAATGTAGAAATTAAGAAAGACAATACTTCTGATATTGACAGTGATGAAGAGTTCCTTGGCCTTGTATAATGGGTAAATAAATGCCATAAATTCATCAGCAGTACATAAAATTTCTAACATCTTGCATCTGTTCTTATGTTTTGTAATTATTTGTTACACAAAGTTTCTTGTACCACATTAAAAAATAAATGCTAAAATTCCTTTATGATACAAAAAATAAGTCCCTAAATATAAACAAATAAAATTTTGAATTAAAAAATTAAAACAAGGCTCACTCCTGTAATCCTATCACTCTGGGAAGCCAAGGTGGGTGGATTGCCTGAGCTCAGGAGTTCAAGACCAGCCTAAGCAAGAACAAGACCCCATCTCTACTAAAAGTAGAAAAGAACTAGTCAGTGTTGTGGAGGGTGCCTATAATCCCAGCTACTTGGGAAGCTGAGGCAAGAGGATCACTTGCGCCCAAGAATTTGAGGTTGCTGTGAGCTATGATATCATAGGACTCTGCCAAAGGCAACAAAATGAGACTTGGTCTCAAAAAAAAAAAAAAAATTTTTTTTAAACAAAAGATTTATTTTTTTCTGAAAGTTTGGCCAAAAATGTGAATATGCATTAATGTACACAGCTATGATTTAATAAAAATTAAAAAAAGTGAGTATGCATCATATGTGGCAAAATACTGTTTTCTTTCATCCACATACACAAGAAGTTTCATGTATATGTCTCTTAATTTATAATTTTTTTAATCCCACTTTCATTGAAAATTCTAGAATGAATTGTATGGAAGGCAGAATAATGGCCCCTAAAGATATCCAACTCCTAATCCCTGGACCTGTGAATAGGTTTCTTCATAGCAGAAAGGACTTTGCAGAGGTGATTAAATTGGGGATTTTGAGAGGGGGAGATGATTCTGGAGTATGCGGGTGGCCCAGTGTTAATCACAACAGTCCTTAGAATGAGAGGACGCAAGAAGAGGGCATGTGACAACAGAAGCAGTCAGGAGGCACAGCAGGAGAAAGGGTCAGCTGGCCACCTGTAGATAGAAGCAGCCACCGCGGCTCTGCGCCCGTAGCTCAGTGCCAGCCACGTACACTGGGGCTGGTGAGTTTGAACACGGCCTGGGCCTGCTAAACAACAATGACAGCTACAAACAAACAAACAAATAGCTGGGCGTTGTGGCGGGCGCCTGTAGTTCCAGCTACTTGGGAGGCTGAGGCAAGAGAATCACTTAAGCCCAAGAGTTTGAGGTTGCTGTAAGCAGTGACGCCACAGCACTCTACTGAGGGCAATGTAGGGAGAGGGAGAGGAGAGGAAAGGAAGAAAGGAAGAAAAAGAAGGAGCCACTGGCCAGACAAGGAGGCCACCTTCAGCATCGAGAAAAGGCGAGGAAATGGGTCCTCCTTAGAGCACCAAAAGGAAGGCACCTTGCTGACACCTTGATTTTAGACCAGGGAAACCTGTTTTGGATTTCTGACTTCTGGAATGGTAAGAAAATCAATGTGTGCTATTTTAAGCCATCAAGTTGTTGGAAATTCATTACAGCACAATACATATTGTGACCAACTTCTTCTTTCAAAATGGTGTCATTGATTTCCCTCATTTTCCAGCAACCTGTGGACATGACCACTGTACAATGAGTGCCGTTTGTTGGTTTCCCTCCATATAAACTCCTGCCCCTCAATTCTGATTTTCATTTTCATGGTATTTCAAAACACTATAGTCGAAGGGGTCCGCTTTCCCTTTGTCTCCATGAACACCTTCCTCTTCATCTTATTTTTAAAGTCTCTTTTAAAATGAGTTATTGTCTGGATCAATTACTGGGAATTACTTCATTGAACTCTTTTTTTCCCTCTCTGTTCAAACCCCAAGACACAAAAGAAACTCAAGGACCAGGTAGTAAAGTCAAGGGTGGTCAACACATTAAGTGGTGGTCTGGATCAATTACTGGGAATTACTTCATTGAACTCTTTTTTTCCCTCTCTGTTCAAACCCCAAGACACAAAAGAAACTCAAGGACCAGGTAGTAAAGTCAAGGGTGGTCAACACATTAAGCCCCGCGTAAGCACCTCAAACTCATTGGAAGAATCCAGAGAAGGACCTTGAAGTCTGGTCTCATGGGAGGCCAGAGAGTTGTTAAGAGTGAGAGGAAGTGAGATTTAGTGCTGAGTCATGATTCATTGGTTGTTCTTCATCAGCTTGGAGCCATCTACAGAGGTGATGCAATTGCAAATTGTTTGTTCTTAAGGGATATTGGTCTCATGTTTTTGTCTGGTTTATGGGGTCAGGGTAATACTTGTAAAATGGGTTGAACAGTTTTCTCTTCCCTATCTTCCAAAAAAGGTTTGCGTAAAATTGGTATGTTTTCATTCCTTAGATATTTAATAGATTTCACCAGTAATGCCAGATAGGGATATTCATATTTTATGTTTCTTTTTGAGTCGTTTTTGGTAATATGTATCTTTCAAGAGATTGGTCGGGCAGTGCCTATGGCTCAAAGGAGTAGGGCGCTGGCCCCCTATGCCAGAGGTGTTGGGTTCAAACCCAGCCCTGGCCAAAAACTGCAAAGAAATAAAGAAAGAAAGGGGATGCTGAGGGGAGGTGGGCATGAGGGTTGGTGGCAGGGGTGGATGCTATAAAAAAAAAAAAAAAGAAATTTGTTGAGTTCATATTGTTATTGAATACATCAATAAAAATAATGTTTAATTTTATTCTTTCAAATATGCATAAGATCCACACAGATGTCCCCTCTTTTATAACAAATATTGGCAATTTGTATCTCTCTTAATCAAGTAAAGGTCTATTAATTTTAATTACCTGTTGAAAGAAGAAAAAAGGTTCTTGACTTAAGTTTTCTATATTGTTTAGCCATTTCTTTCTTTCCTTTTTTTTTTTTTTACATATAAATGTGTTTATTTGGTTTCCACTTTTTGCCTTCATAAAATTAAAAAGGCTTAAAATTTAATAACAATAACAATGTTTGAGATAAGGACTAGAAACAAAAACCTTGTAAAGAACAAACGAAGACAAATACATTCAGAAAAGAAATCAGATGATTGCTGTAACAAAATACTGAGCAATAATAATAATAATAATGCAAAAAAAGTAACATTCATGTTGTCAAACAAGAGTATGTCTATTATAGAATGCTTTGACTCTGAGATTCAGTATGGAGTCATCAGTTAACTTCTTATTATTATTTTTTTCCCAAAGTCTCAAAAAATAGACAATATTTATAAATAAAAATAAAAGATAATTTAAAAAACAGATCATGCCAAATCTTATAGACAATAGAAAAAGAAATAATTCAAAATCATTCTACTTCATCTGGATACACCTGATACTAAAATTGGAAAAAAAATATTATAATAAAGGGGAAATTACAAACATATTTCACTTATAAATGAGGATGCAATGAGCAGACATAGAAGGAGGGAGGGGGTGAGGGAAAGGAAAAGAAAATAGTAACCAATTCTCACATAAATTGGATTTAATTTTGACCAAAGTACATTACTTAAACATTAATTTTTCATTCAATTTGTTAATATGTTGTTTAGTATATTGCATCCTCATTTAGCCATTTCTTATTACAGTGATTTCTTCTCTTCTACTTTGGCCTTAACATGTTCTTTTTTTTTTTTAGCTTTATAAAATGGAAATTTACACATGGGTATGGGTTTGGGACCTTTTTAAAAATGTAAATTTTCCTCTAAGCACCTTTTCTTAATAATTTTGACGTCTTGTGCTTCATTTTAATTTAGTTGAAAACATTTTCTAATTTCTCTTGTGATTTCTTTTTTAATCTATGAATTATGTGTGTCATTTAGTTTCCTAATATTGGAGGATTACTCCAGATATTTTTTTTGTTATTGATTTCTAAATTTAATTCCATTCTAATCAAAAAATATACTCTGTATAATTTTGATCCTTTTCAATTGACATGGTCTGTCTTGATAGTCTATGTGCACTTGAAAAGAATATTTAATCTGCTATTGTTGTATAAAGTGTTCTATAAATAACATTTAAGTCATTAGTTCTATTGTTCATATTTTTAATATCATTACTGATTTCCTGTTTTTATCAATTACTCAAACAAAAGACTTGATGTCTGCAACTATAACTTTGGATTTGTTAATTTCAGTACTATCAATTTTCTTCATGAATTTTGGAGCTATTTTATAAGTCCACACACATTCAGATTGTTAGGGATTCTTAATAAGCAAACTGCTTTATCATTAGGAAGCGTTCCTACTTATCTTTGGTAATATCCCTGTTCCTGAAGTCTATTTTATCTGATATTAATATGTCCCTTTCAGCTTTCTTTTGGTTAGTGTTTGTAGGTATAATTTTTTTTATTTTTCTTTTAATATGTTTGTCTTTGTATTTTGAGTGGATTTCTTGTAGAAAGCATCTAGTTGAATTTTGATTTTTTCTTTAATCCTGTCTGACAATCTCCAAACTTAACTGGACTGTTTAAAACCTTTACAGCTATGTAATTACCAGTGAACATGATTGAATTTAAAACTACTATCCTGCAATTCTTTCCTATTACTCCCATTATGTTCTTTGTTCCCTTTTCCCTCTGCTCCTGTCTTCCTTTGATTAATTGAATAACTTCTAGTATTCCACTGTTAGCTTTTTAACTATGCCACTATTATTTTTTGGTGATTGTTCTATGATTTAAATCTGCAACTTTGACCTATCACATTCTTGCGTCAAAGAGTGTTATACAACTTCACACATTAAGAACCTTGTAACAAAACAAGATACCTGCATTACACTCTCCCAACCATTGTGCTACTGTTGAAATTTTATATATGAAGATACATTTAAAAATGTGCAATGTACATAGATATAGACATATATTTTCTACATATGTTATAAACTTCATGGCGTAGGTTATTAAGTAGAAATGTCCAATATCCTTAAGTACTAAGTTTCACCACTGATCTCTGACATTTCACTTTGACACTTTTTGGCTTTTGGTTTTTGTTTTGTTTTGTTTTTATTGTGAAGATACATCCTCCTACTTTCACATACATCTTTTGGCTTGTGATTATCTTTCAAAAGAAATTTTAGAGCAATTTTTGTGAAACCATCAATAAGTCAAAACTTCATATTATTATTTTTTTCCTACATACCCTTCCTTTTTATTTATTTTTTTTATTAAATCATAATTTTTTAAAGAGTTCCATTGTGGAACCAATGCAACATGGACAGCTCAAAATATCAATGAAGTGTTTGAGAAGGATGTGGTTAATGAATGCTCAGTACACTGATGGTTTGAGAAGTTCTATTCTGGTTATTTTAATGGTAACAATGAGTCATGTGGGTGACCTGAGACCAAGGGGGATAATGATGAACTGAAAGCTGGAGTAGAAGTAAATCCATCTCAACCTACAAGTGAATTAACAGCAAGGTTTGAGGTTATTATTCTAGCAATTCTGGACCATGCAAACAAATCAGCAATGAAAAGAAACTGGATAAATGGGTTCTGCATGAATTAAATGAGCGTCAGAGGGAAATTGCCTCCAAGCTTGCCTTTCTTTGCTGCCACAACATAAAGGTGAACCATTTCTACATCATATTGATACATGTGATAAAAACTGGATTCTTTCTGACAATCACAAGCATTTGGCACAATGGTTGAATAAGAAAGTGTCAAAATAGTCCCAAACTTAATATTCATCAAGAAACACTAACAGTGTTTACTTTGGGGTCCAGCACTGGTATTATCCACTACAGCTTCATGAAATCTGGTTAATTGCAGCAGATGCCTATTGCAACCAATTGGATGAAATGATGAGGATGCTTGCAATTAAGCAGCAGAGATAGGTCAATAGAGACAGGACACTTGCAAGACAACGCTGTCTCACAAACAACAGTGCTCAAACTATAGAACCTGGATTCAGGAGCTCTCTGTCACCCCCCATATTTACCAGACCTGTACTGACTGACTACCACTTCTTCTAGGATTTGGACAACTCCTTGCAAGAAAAAAATATATAATTCTCAACAAGCCATAGAAAATGCCTGTTGCGATTTCATCCCCACTCACTCTACAGGCTTCTTCACCGCTCCTGTTAAGATGGCAAAACTATGTTGATAGTTTCGGCACATACTTTGATTCATTATAATGCTTCTTGTTTGACATATAATAAACTAAACTTTTGGCTCAAGCTATTTATATGCCTTCTTCCATCCACAGAGCATTTTCTAATGTCTGAATATCCTTGTTTCTTCAATAAAACCTATACATGGCAAACCCAACACAGGCAAAAGATGTTGCATTGAGTCTTATCCTACAGCAAAAGCAAAGGCTGCTATCCAACCACATAACTAAAATCATTAAGCTGGAGTAAAGTGACAAGATGTTTATTTAATAGGTAATTTCTCTAGAAATGCAAGGTATTTGCTTATGGGTCACATTTGCTTGAAGAATTGGTAAAGCAAACACGAGTCTTACGCCTTACCATTACGGCAATACTCATGAGAAATGAAGACGGAACAGCTATAAAACCAAAATCAATGAAAAGGCAGGGTTTAATTTACAAACATTTATTTTACAGAAAAAGATCAAACAACACTTTTTGGCAATAAGATATTAGAATTATATTAAAAACAATACAGTGTACAAATAGTAGTATCCATTTGATGAAGGTGGTCTGAAGTGTTTCACTAACCTAAACTTCATTTTTTGACAAAGGGAAGCCTGGGTGAGTTTCTACAAACTGTAAAGTGCTGTTCCACCCATTCATTTATTCAACAAATATTAATATGATCTTACTTTGTGTAATGCACAGTTCTGGGTGCGGTAGAAACATCAATCAAAAAACAAAGAGAGAAAAATCTCTGCCCTGTTGATTTGTCTTGAGACATTAAATGAGTTAACATATATAAAACATTATTAAACATTTAATATTATTAAATGTGTTCCATGTATCAGGAAATAATATTAAATACGTGTTAGCTATTATCTTAATTTTATCATTCTAGGTGTTGGGTAGGAAGAGAAGGCCCAAGGGAATGACTGACTCCAGTGGACAGTGCTGTGGCCCCTCCTACTAGAGCCCCAGACTGGCCTGCCTGAGGTGCCCATTGGGCCTGGAATAAACAAAAGGAGAGGAAGTCCCAAAATAATCCTTTTGGAAGTATCCTGCAAGTATCTTTTTTTTTCTTTTTTAGTTGTTAGTCATTTGCTAAACTAGGAAATTAATCTTTGTAGCAAATCCCACTAGATGATTCCAAAGGGAGATATCAGCTGCCAACTTCCCTGGCCAGCTACCTCTTGGACGCCTTCACAACATGAAACTTTTGCCTCAGACACAATCCCATGATTCAAAACCAAAGCTCCAACCAAACCCACAGCCTGGTGGGATATAGCTACGCAGGCAATTGTATTCCACTAGCTGCAGTAACCGGCAGAGACGGCCAGGCACTCCCAGATGTGGAGGCCACATGAGGGACGCACGACTTTGGTGCTCACAGAATGCACAGTCACAAAGAGTCACGGGGCAATGACAAGAGGGGCCAAGGGTGCTGCTCTAAGAAGCTAATAAGGGGCTTCATATTCCAGGGGAGGCTCCAGGAAGATGTGTTGGCCATGACAACCTGAACTGGTCTCAGAGATAACCAGAACTCACTGGAGGAGGGAAACAAGCATGCGAGGAGTAGTGGGCGTGAGGAGGACATGGAGTGGAGGGCGGCAGACAGGGGAGGAGGAGAGGGAAGGTGCTCCATGGCCACAGGAGAGAGCTGGAGTTGTATCCAGTTTAGACGACATGGGAAGGGCCACAGGAGGGTCCCAGAAGGAAAGTGGGCTTTAGACTTCATTTCAAGTGGGGGCTGGTGACGCTCGGAAAACAGATTTGAGGAAGGCAAAGCTGGATAAGTCGGGATGTGGGGCTTGTGATGGTCCAGGTGAGATGACAGGGGAAAGAGGGCTTTGAGTGATATAGGAGGTAAAATCAGCAAAATGTGGCAATCGGTGGGAAGGAGGGATGACAGTCTGAGGAGTCTCAGGGTTGATGGCAATAATAACCGACATTTACTGAGCATATATTATACCATATAGCATCCATATGTATACCATCCTGAGTAGGCTCAAATACTCACTCATTTAATTCTTCTAATAACCCTCTATGTCCAGTATTATCATTCCCATTCTATGGATGGGGAAACAGAGGCACAGAAATGTGAGCAGCTTTCTCAAAGTCATACGATTAGCAAATGATGGGATCAGGATTTACACGCTGTAAGGAGCTTCTCTTCAATGCTATGCTGGCGCATGTAGGGTGTGCCCTACCCTGAGAGCATTTCCATGTGGGGGCTCATTTACTCCCGGGATGACCCTCTGAAGTAGGTTCTTGCACTCACACTCTGAAGGAACTCACCATATGGCTGGTAAGTGGAGGGGCTGGGGGTGGAACCCAGGGCAGTTTGGCAACTGTCCACCCTTCAATGAGTTCACTCCTGCCACTGCTGTGAGGCACTCGGGATTGGCCTCTGGATGGAGTCAGAGGACACCAGTATGTACAGGTCGGAGGGGCCTGAGGAAGGGGCAGATGTGGGCCCAGGGCTTTGCAGTGCCCTGGACTACCTGAGGGGGATGTGGAGCAGCAGGGCTGACTGGAGATGTAGAGATATCATGTCCTGGATAGTGAAAAGAGGTGCAAGGATGGGAACCAGGCAGCCCATCTTGAAGGGGTGTCCCAAAAAGAGAAGCTCAGGGAAACGGTGAGCAGCCACAGGACCACCACACAAAGGGACTCTGCTGCCACGGTTGGTGAGTCAGAACATAGAGGGCACCAGCAGGGGTCATAGCATGCCCATCCTGTGAGGGCCGGACGTCAGGTGCCCACTGGGGAGGCACTGCGGCCAGCAGCCAGCATGGGAAGCAGTCCTCACATGCCACAGGCCCCACAGGAGAAAGCTTGAGTTTTATCCAGTATAGAAGACACTGGAAGGGCCACAAGAAGGTCCCAGCAGGAAAGTGGGGCTTCAGATTTCATTTCAGGTGGGGGACGGTGACTCTTGGAAAGAGTCGGAAAGCAGGAATGGACAGAGACAGAAAGCAGGAATCCTACTTGGCCACAGGTGCCACCCTGGCAGGGCTATGAAGTGTCTTCTGAGGTACAGGCTGAGTGATGAAGGCAGGAGCGGGGGAGGGCCACACCTCCTCTGGAGAGGGTGGGTGGGGGAAAGCCCTGGCTGGCTCCTCCAGGCTCCCCACAGCCACCAGAGACGGCCCTCTCCTCACTACGCTGCACCGCCCAACGCTGGACAGCCAGCGGTCCCATCTCTTCCAACAACAGACAGGCCTCAGGTTCTCCAAAAGGCCTCAGGTTCTCTCTGCTCCTTGGCTGAGCGCAAAAGAATATGAGCAGTGTGAGGTGGGGGTCCTTCCTGTCTCCAGCCCTACAGGAGGTATTTGGGGAAAGACAGGGGGAAAGACCTCCCTCTGACCCAGGCCTGCTGGCCAACCTGATATGATCAGACCCTAGACAGGCATTGTAAGAGCCACATGGCAGGGACCCCATCTAGCTCAAGCCCTAGCAAACATCCAGGGCCTAGCAAGTAGGGCTGCCAGATTTATATAGAAACAGAAGACACCCCACTGAATTTGAATTGCAGGTAACCAACACATAATTTTTAGTTTAAGTGTACTATCCATGGACTGAAACATTATGTGCTGATTATCTGCAATTAAAATGTGAAATTAAAATTAGCATGTGAAATTTACTAAATGTAGAATATAAATGTCTTAACACAATAACTAAGAAAATACCGTGAAGGCTATGTTAACCAGCTAGATGAAAATATTTCAAATTGTATATAAAACCAGCACGTTGTACCCCATGATTGCATTAAAGTACACAGCTATGATTTAATAATAAAAATAAAAGATGGAAAAAAATGTAATTGGGCATCTGCATTTTTTACCCGGCAACCCCGCAAACAAGGTGTTGTGCACCTGCTGAATATAAATACTTGTGCACTCAAAGAAGCCATCCCCACTCACATCTATCACTGCCTTTCACTGCAAAGGAAGGGCTGACTACTCTAATCCCATGAGATGGGAGGAGAGGCCAGGGCAGCTGACCCTGGCTGGAGGCCTGTTTCTCCTGCTCACCTAACTGCAGACCCTACACCTAAATCTCTGGATCTACCCGTGCTCTCCCCGGCAGGACTAAGTACACTGAGTAAACATCTACCCTGTCAAGCCTCCGATCACCCACACTCTGCACCTTGAAGCCAGGTGACTGGCAGGACACACCCATGAGAAAGCGGGAGATGGGAACCTATCCAAGGCTTGAGAACCATAGTAGAGAAAAAAAAAAAAAAGGAAAAGGAAAGGTGTGTAGGGAGAGGTAGTTAGCATAAAATATTCTGATGTTGCAACTAACTTTACAAAGCTGTTTCCTCACAAGTCAGAGGAGGAGCGGCAGGACAATAAACTAGAAAGAAATAAGAAGCCCAGAATATGTCAAAGAAAGCGCCAACTTCTCCCTAGGCCCGCTTTAAAATGGAGATGACCTCTTCCCCTCACTGCCTTCCTGGGGATTCCTGTGACCGGATTTTCTACAGGTTAACTCCCCGCTGCAACAGTGAGTATACAGGGAAAGAAAGAAGGGTAAGGAAGGGGAGGAGCCTCAGAGCTTCATGAGCACACTGAGCTAGGCCAGGAGGGCAGGAAGACTAGAAGGTCCTGGGGCGATTAGACTGACAGCTGGTGAGGGTATGTATCTGAACTGTCCTGTTCAACACACATGGTAAGGGCGCCAAGAAAATTTTTATTAATTAATTTCTATTAACCACCTCTTGTTTCTCCCCTTGAAACCTAAAGCTAGAACTGTAACTTCTCCCCAGGACTCTGATACTGGTATTGGGGAAGCATCTTTCTAAAATCAAAAGAAATTTCGATTCTTGATAACAGTATAATAAAGCTCTTATAAAATCAAGTTTACATCAAGCCAAAAAATAAAAATAGCTGAAGCAAAAGGAAACATTTTGATACCTGTCACGCCTTTGTTATAAATATATGCAATTTATAAATATTGAATATATGAGACATTTTGTTATGTGGCCTAGTAACTTCTATGCCAGATTTGTAAATAATTGACTAGATAAGTGACTGTAAGGATAGCTTTGCTTCTTTGTAATGGTAACGAGTTCCACTGGGCAAAATTGAAAGAAGAGTTTTATTTTCCTTCCACATGCATATAGAAAATTCTCAGCTTTCATCATCAGGTTATTTTGATCCAGTGTAAAACTGTCATGATAATTAAAGCTGCTGCCTTTCTTCTGTTTGCGAAATTTCCGTGTCATGCTAGGAAGCTTCCTAAAAAGACACTGTGGTTCTCAATTCTTCTCAACACCGTGGTGTTCAAATCATCCTGGGTGCTCAAATAAACACATTCTGGATGCCTGAGACACATTCAAATAAATTAAAATCAATGGGAGTAGTACAAAAAAATATTTTTGCTTGAAAAATACATCAGATGATGTTATTTTTTCTTCAACAGCTTTATTGCGATATAATTTACATACTATAAAACTGACGTATTTCAAGTGTACAGTTTTTTAGTAAATTTATATAGAGTTGTGTAACCATCAACACAATTCCATTTTAGAATATTTCCATCAAACCTCACAATGCCCTATGCCCACGTGCAGCTGATTCCTATTCCCATCTCCAGAATTTGATTTCTGTCTCTATAAATTTGCCTTTTCTTGATATTGAATATGAATGGAATCATACAATATGTCGTTTTCTGTGTCTGGTTTCTTTCATTGAGATTAATGTTTTTGAGCTTTATCTGTGTTATAAAACGTAGTAGTGGTTTGTTTCTTTTATTGCTGAATAAAATTCTATTTTATAGATATACTACATATTGATTATCTATCTATTCACCAGTAGATGGATATTTAGAATGGCTTCACATTTTGACTATTATGAATGACATTGCTATGAACAGTTAGATATAAGTTTTTTGCTTTTTTTAATTTCAGAATATTACAAGCATACAAATGTTTTAGTTGCATTAATTGCTTTTGTACAACTTAATTCTAAGTGTGCCCATCACCCAGATAGTGTACACATTGTACCTGTTAGGCGTGGTTTCATCTACCCCCTTCTCCTCCTTCCCACCTGCTTGATTTCTGTAACCCTGTGACCTTTCCTTGAACCTTATCAACTGAAACATCTAAGGTTGTCAGTGACTCACTACAAAGCTTCCTTCTTCCCATTTAACCTGGTGGCACATATTTATGTACATCCAGGTTGAAAACTACTGAAAACCAACCTATGTATCAAGAAACTATCTGGGTCAGTTTAAGCAAGGCTACAAGTCTAAGGTCAAAGGGAGTAGAAGGGGAGAAAGAAGCTATGTAGCGAGTCACTGACAATCACTCGTTAAGGTTAAAGGAAATATCACAGGGTTAGGATGTAGGAGGACACCTATCAAGAAATAAATATACAAAATAAAAATATTTTCCTATAGAGCTATCAAAGAGCAAAGGCTGCAAGAAGCCTTAATGAGCTGAATTCCACAGAGGGATAAGCATTTTTTAATATATTGGATATTGCATAAGAAAGGAATGAAGAACTTGAAGATAGATCCAAGGATATTATCCAAATTGAAGCATAGAGAAAAAAGACAGGAAAAAAAGAACATGATTCCAATGATATGGAAGACAATACAAAGCAGTGTAGCATTTGTATAATTAGAGCAGAAGGAAAGGAAAGAAATGGGGAAAAAATATTTAAAGAAATAAAGCACAGAGTATTTCCAAATTTAATGAAAAAACCTAAACCCACAGAACCCAGAGGCTCAAAAACAAACTCCAAACACCATAGACACACAAAACCACACGTAGGCCAACATAACCAAACTTTGGGGAAAAGAAGAGGAAAATCTTAAAAGCAGCTACAGTTGCATAAGAGAAGTTTACATGTAGGGAAACAGCTGAAAGAATGATGACTGTTTTCTTACAAGAACCAAGGAATCACAAAGTCAGTCAAATGACATCTTTTCAACGTGCTCAAAGAAAAATAAACTATTAACACAGTATTCTGTACTTATTGGCAACATCTTATAAAGGAAAAAATGGATAAATAAAATACTTCTTCAAAAAAATAGAAATGGGGGAAATTGATTGCTGCAAGACCTATTCCACAAAAATTGTTAAATATGTATGCAAATAAGATGTAAGTTAGAAACTTGGATAAACAAAAAACATCGACAGTGGTGGAAGTGGAATAAATTAAAATAAAATAAAATAAACTTTTCTTATTTTTATTAGTTATAATTAAATTTATTAATTAAAATAGTACGTTTGCAGCATATTTAAAGGCAAATCATGTGACGATAATAGCAGAAAATATGGGAGAAGAATTAAGAAAACAATGTCTAAGGTCCTTACACTACATGGGAAGAAGTATAATAATATCTGAAAATAGTCTCTAATCCGTTAAATACGTATATAGTAAATCCTGGGTCAATACTTAAAATGTTTTTTAAAAGTATAAATAATAAGTTAATAAAAGGGATAAAATGGAATAACACACAAGGTTCAACCTGCCCAAGAACAGGTAGAAAAATGGAAAAAAAGAAACATACATAGGTAAAAATAAACAATTAATATAATAAATTTAAATTCAAACATGTCAATAATCATTTCCTATGCAACTAGTCATTGGCTAAAAGTCAGATATTGTCAAATTGGATTAAAGGGCAAGATTCAATTATATGTTATTTATAGAAACCCACTTTAATGATGTAGGTAGGCTAAAATAAAAGTATTAAGAAATGTACACAGGCAGTCCCCGGGTTACAAACAAGACAGGTTCTATAGGTTTGTTCTTAAGTTGAATTTTTATGTACCTGTTGGAACAGGTACATTTACTTATTACCTGTAATAGCCTCCATTTATAAGTGCGAGTCATAGATCAGTCAGATATTTATAACTCAGGAACTCACTGTAATAACCTCTGTTGACAAGTGCAAGTTGTATGTAAGTCAGATGTTTATAACTCAGGGACTACCTATACTATGAAAATGCTAAACAAAACAAACTTGGGGTGACTATATTGACATAACAAAATACACTTCAGGACAAGAAATATTTTCAAGGATAAAGAGAGAAATTACATAATGACAGAGTCAATTCTCCAAGAAGAAATAACAATTCTGTGTATACATTAAAAACAACAAAAACCTTCAAAATACTTGAGTTAAAGTATTTTCCTCTTCTCTTAGTCATTCATAAAACAAGTAGGCAGAAAATCTTTAAGGATATGTATGATCTGCAGAGCACAATTAACCAACTTGATCTAACTGACATTTATAGAACTCTCTTCCTAACTGTATCAGAATATACATTCTTTTCAAGTGTACATGGAATATTACATATACTGAGCCATAAATTTCAAAGAATAAAATTTATACAGAGGATGTTGTTGGAGCATGACAGCACTTTTTAATAACTCATGGGTCATAAGACTCAGGGGGAGTCTTATGGAAATTTTAAAACTATTTTTAACTAAATAAAAATATATCAAAATGAAAATGCAGCAAAAGCAATGCTTAAAGAGAAAAGTTAGTATTAATTGACTGCATTGGGCAAAAGGGAATGTCTAATAGCAGTAACCTAACTTCACCTTAAGAGAAAGGGAGAGGGAAAGAAAGAGCTCATTAAATTAAACAAAAGCAAGCATAAGGAAAGAAATAATAAACATTGGAGCAGATACAAATAAAATTTAAAACATAAAACAATAGAGAAAATCAACCACACTAAATATTGAAAACTTGATATAATTGATAAACCTCTATTCAAACAGATAAGAGAGAGAAGGTAGGTACAGGAATACAGAGCAAACACAAAATATCAAGAAAGAAAGAGAGAAATCACTATTCATCCTACAGATATTAAAAAGATGATAAGGGGCCATTGGCACCCGCTGGACCTCCAGAAGAGCTGCGCCGCGACCCATGCCTGCCCGGACTTCCGTACACGGGCCTCAACCCGCGCCCTCCGGGACACCGCACTCCCTGACCAGGAACTCTGGGAGCCGCACAACCCCGCAACCTCCCTCCTGTATCCTCCCTGCCTCCACACCGGCCCACTCATCTGGCCAGGGACTCTGGCAGCCATGTGCCCTCCAGGGCCCTCCCTGCCTCTGCGTGGAGCCCTTCTCCTGGCCAGAGACTGCTGGAACCTTGGGCCCTCTGTGCCAAAGTCACTGGATGCCAGGCACTCCCAGAACCGTGTGCACCACCCCCCGCCCTGTTGCTGGACCCAGGTGTATCACACTCCAGAGATGCTCTCACAACCAGAACTCCCTGACTGGGGCAGCCCCAGGAGAGCTACACAGGGTCACTCCCTACAAAGATCCAGCAACAATAGAGTGATCCTGCTGGGGTCTAATCTTGGAGAGACACCTCCCCAACTGTGAGGACGGCCAGAGGCAATGGTGAAAAAAAATCATGAGGTCAAATCAATGGAAATACTCAGGCAATATGAATAATCAGAGTAGATCAACTCCCCCAAGGATCAATGGGGCAGACACAGCACAAGATCCCATGCACAAACAAATAGCTGAGATGTCAGAAATCAAATTCAGAATCTGAATAGCAAATAAAATTGAATTAGAATTCCAGGCAGTAACCCAAAAGATGTCTCAAGAATTCAACGAATTCAAAGACCAAATGACCAAAGATTTTGACACATTGAGACAAGAAGTTGCAGCCCTCAAAGATCAGAGAAATACAGTAGAATACCTCAGTAACAAAATGGATCAAGCAGAAGGAAGGAATTCTGACATTGAAGACAAAGCTTTAGAATGCTCCCAAACCCTGAAAAAGGAAGAGAAATGGAAGGCAAAGACAGATCACTCTCTCAGAGAGCTCTGGGATAATTCAAAGAAAACCAATATTCATCTTATAGGGATCCCCAAAAGCGATGAAGTGGCTTCACAAGGCACAGAGTCTCTTCTCCATGAGATTATGAAAGAGAACTTTCCAGACATGCCAAGAAATTCTGAAATTCAGATAGCAGACAGTTTCAGAACCCCAGCACGACTCAACACAATTAAGACATCCCCCAGACACATCACAATCAATTTCACTAAAGTTAACATGAAGGAGAAAATTCTGAAAGCAGCCAGATGAAAGAAAACCATTACTTACAAGGGGAAGAATATTAGAATAACTGCAGATCTCTCTGCTTAAACCTTTCAAGCTAGAAGAGGATGGTCATCGACTTTTAATCTCCTAAAACATAATAACTTTCAACCCAGGATCCTGTACCGAGCTAAACTGAGTCTCATTTATGATGGAGAAATTAAATACTTTAATGACATTCACATGTTGAAGAAATTTCCCATAACTAAACCAGCTCTCCAGGATATTCTAGGACCTATCCTCCATAAAGACCAGTGTAATCTTCCACCACAAAAGTAAATCCACCCAGAAAATTTTGATCAAATTCCAACTTCCACAGTCACAAAGGGATTAAAAATGTCCACCGGACTCTCGAAAGGCTTATCAATATTCTCAATTAATGTGAATGGTTTAAATTGTTCTCTAAAGACGCACAGGTTGGCTGACTGGATACAAAAACTCAAGCCAGATCTCTGCTACATACAAGAATCTCAAGTTACATTAAAAGACAAATATAGACTAAAATTGAAGGATGGTCATCTATATTCCAGGCAAATGGAAAACAGAAAAAAGCAGGTGTTGCAATCCTATTCGCAGATGCAATAGGTTTTAAAACAACCAAAATAAGGAAGGATAAGGATGAACACTTCATAGTTGTTAAAGGTAATACTCAATATGATGAGATTTCAATTATTAATATTTATGCACCCAACCAAAATGCACCTCAAATTATAAGAGAAACTCTAACAGACATGAGCAACTTGATTTCCTCCAGTTCCATAGTAATTGGAGATTTTAACACCCCTTTAGCAGTGCTGGATAGATCCTCCAAAAAGAAGCTAAGCAAAAAATATTTTTGATTTAACCTTAACCATTCAACATCTGGACTTAACAGATATCTACAGAACATTTCATCCCAACAAAACTGAATACACATTCTTCTCATCAGCCTAGAGACCATACTCCACAATCAACCACATCCTATGCCACAAATCTAACCTCGGCAAATTTTAAAAAAATAGAAATTATCGCTTGCATCTTCTCAGACCATCATGGAATAAAAGTTGAACTCAACAACAACAGGAATCTGCATACCCATACAAAAACATGGAAGCTAAATAACCTTAGGCTGAAGGATAGATGGGTTATAGACGAGATTAAGAAGGAAATCACCAAATTTTTGGAACAAAACAACAATGAAGACACGAACTATCAGACCCTTGGGATACTGCAAAGGCAGTCCTAAGAGTAAAATTTTTAGCACTGCAAGCCTTCCTCAAGAAAACAAAAAGAGAGGAAGTTAATAACTTAATGGGACATCTCAAGCAACTGGAGAAGGAAGAACATTCCAACTGCAAACCCAGCATAAGAAAAGAAATAACCAAAATCGGACCAGAATTAAATGAAATGGAAAACAAAAGAATTATACAACAGATCAATAAATCCAAAAGTTGGTTTTTTGAAAAGATCAATAAAATAGATAAACCTTTGGCCAACCTAACCAGGAAAAAAAAAAGAGCAAAATCTCTAATTTTATCAATCAGAAATGGTAAAGATGAAATAACAGACCCCTCAGAAATTCAAAAAATCCTAAATGAATATTACAAGAAACTTTACTCTCAGAAATATGAAAATCTGAAAAAAATCGACCAATACTTGGAAGTACGCCACCTACTAAGACTTAGCCAGAACGAAGTGGAAATGTTGAACAGGCCTATATCAAGTTCTGAAATAGCATCAACTATACAAAATATCCCTAAAAAGAAAAGCCCAGGACCAGATGGCTTTATGTCAGAATTCTACCAAACCTTTAAAGAAGAACTAGTACCTATATTACTAAACCTCTTCCAAAATATAGAAGAAGAAGGAATACTACCCAACACACTCTATGAAGCAAACATCACCTTGATCCCCAAACCAGGGAAAGACCCAACAAGAAAAGAAAATTATAGACCAATATCACTAATGAATATTGATGCAAGAATACTCAATAAGATCCTAACAAACAGAATCCAACAACGCATGAAAAAAATTATACACCATGACCAAGTGGGATTTATCCCAGTGTCTCAAGGCTGGTTCAATATACGTACATCTATAAATGTAATCCAGCACATAAACAAACTAAAAAGTAAAGACCATATGATTCTTTCAATCAATGCAGAAAAAGCTTTTGATAATATCCAGCATCCCTTCATGTTTAGAACACTTAAGAAAATCGGTATAGAAGGGACATTTCTTAAACTAATAGAGACCATCTACAGCAAACCCACAGCCAACATCGTATTGAATGGAGTTAAATTGAAATCATTTCCACTTAGATCAGGAACCAGGCAAGGTTGCCCATTGTCTCCATTGCTCTTTAACATTGTAATGGAAGTTTTAGCCATTGCAATTAGGGAAGAAAAGGCGATCAAGGGTATCCACATAGGGTCAGAAGAGATCAAACTTTCACTCTTTGCAGATGACATGATTGTATATCTGGAAAACACTAGGAATTCTACTACAAAACTTTTAGAAGTGATCAAGGAATACAGCAACGTCTCAGGCTACAAAATCAACACCCATAAATCTGTAGCCTTTATATATACCAACAATAGCCAAGCCAAAAAAACAATCAAGGACTCTATTCCTTTCACAGTAGTGCCAAAGAAGATGAAATATTTGGGAGTTTATCTAACAAAGGACGTGAAAGATCTCTATAAAGAGAACTATGAAATTTTAAGAAAAGAAATAGCTGAAGATGTTAACAAATGGAAAAACATACCATGATCATGGCTCTGAAGAATCAACATCGTTAAAATGTCTATGCTACCCAAAGCAATATATAATTTTAATGCAATTCTTATCAAAGCTCCATTGTCATATTTTAAAGTTCTTGAAAAAATAATACTTCATTCTATGTGGAATCTGAAAAAAACCTCGAATAGCCAAAACATTGCTCAGAAATAAAAACAAAGCAGGAGGAATCACGCTACCAGACCTGAGACTCCACTATAAATCGATAGTGATCAAAACAGCATGGTACTGGCACAAAAACAGAGAAGTAGATGTCTAGAACAGAATAGAGAACCAAGAGATGAATCCAGCTACTTACCGTTATTTGATCTTTGAGAAGCCAATTAAAAACATTCAGTGGGGAAAAGATTCCCTATTTAACAAATGGTGCTGGGTGAACTGGCTGGCGATCTGTAAAAGACTGAAACTGGACCCACACCTTTCTCCATTAATTAAGATAGACTCTCACTGGATAATAGATTTAAATTTAAGACAGGAAACTATAAAAATACTTGAAGAAAGTGCAGGGAAAACTCCTGAAGGAATCGGCCTGGGTGAATATTTTATGAGGGTTCCCCAGGCAAATGAAGCAGTATCAAAAATACATTACTGGGACCTAATCAAACTAAAAGCTTCTGCACAGCGAAGAACACAGTAAGTAAAGCAAGCAGACAGCCCTCAGAATGGGAGAAAATATTTGCAGGTTATACCTCTGATAAGGGTTTAATAACCAGAATCCACAGAGAACTCAAATGTATTAGCAAGAAAAGAACAAGTGATCCCATCTCAGGGTGGGCAAAGGACTTGAAGAGAAACTTCTCTAAAGAAGACAGACGCATGATCTACAAACACATGAAAAAAAGGTCATCATCCTTAATCATCAGAGAAATGAAAATCAAAACTACTTTGAGATATCACTTAACCCCAGTAAGAGTAGCCCATATCACAAAATCCTAAGACCAGAGATATTGGCGTGGATGTGGAGAAAAGGGTACACTTCTACACTGCTGGTGGGAATGCACCCTAATACATTCCTTTTGGAAGGATGTTTGGAGAATACTTAGAGATCTAAAAATAGACCTGCTATTTCATCCTATAATTCCTTTACTAGCTATGTATCCAGAAGACCAAAAATCACAATATAACAAAGACATCTATACCAAAATGTTTATTGCAGCCCAATTCATAATTGCTAAGTCATGGAAGAAGCCCAAGTGCCCCATTGACCCACAAATGGACTAGCAAATTGTGGTACATGTATACCATGGAATATTATATAGCCTTAAAGAAAGATGGTGACTTTACCTCTTTCATGTTTACATGGAAGGAGCTGGAACATATTCTTCTTAGCAAGGTATCTCAAGAGTGGAAGAAAAAGTATCCAATGTACTCAGCCCTACTATGAAGCTAATTTATAGCTTTCATATGAAGGCTATAACCCAACTATAGCACAAGAATATGGGGAAAGGGCCGAGGAAGGGGAAGGGAGCAGGGAGGTTAGAGTGGAGGGAGGGTAATGGGTGGGGCCACACCTATGGTGCATCTTAGAATGAGTACAGGTGAAACCTACTAAATGCAGAATACAAATGTCTACATACAATAACTAAGAAAATGCCATGAAGGCTACGTTGAACAGTTTGATGAGAATATTTCAGATTGTATATGAAACCAACTCATTGTACCCCTTGACTGCACTAATGTACACAGCTATGATTTAACAATAAAAAAATAAATTAAAAAAATAAAAAGTAAAAAAAAAGATAAGGGAACACTATAGCCAAAACTATGGCATTATTTCAACAAATTAGAAGAAATAAATAAAAATCACTAAATAAAAATAGGTAATCTAAAGAATCCTATATCTATTACAATCTATCCCTCCAAAACCTCCTAGAATTAAGGTCAGTAGTATCCCTATACACTATAAATAAACAGTTGTGCCCCCCCAAAGGTCAAATATTTATATACAAATGTAATAAAATATATGCAGAGTTTATAAGTTAGAAATTACAAAATAGAATTCAAAGAAGACCTAAATAAACGAAAATGTAGTGTCATGAATTGAAAGATTCAATATTGAGAAAAATTCTCCATAATTTGGTCTATACTTCAATACAAAATCCCAAGAAAATATCAGCAATGTATTTTATAGATATAAACAAGAGGATTCTAAAATGTATAAGAATGGCCAAAACTATCTCAAAAAAGAACAAAGTTGGAAAACTCACACTATCCAATTTCAAGACAAATCAAAATTTAAATCTATTGCTCGGATTAAAGCACTCTTAGGAGAATAACAAGAAAAGTGACAGACCCAGAGAACATATTTGCAAGTAACATCATGATGCCAAGACAATCTACTTAGAATATATAAAGAACTCTCGTATCCAATAATAAGAAAACAAACAACCCAACTTATAAAACGGCAAAAGACCTAAACAGATGCTTCACCAAAGAGAATGTAAAGATGGCACCTAAGCACATAAAAAGACACAAATATTATTATTATACAAAACTACGAACAGATGTAACTATTAGAAAGAACAACAATAAATAAATACAAACACAAAACCAAACCTGACAATAACAAAGGCTGGCAAAGTTGCAGAAGAACTGCAACTTTCATACATACTGGTGAAAATACAAAATATTAGTAGTACAACCACTTTTAAAACTGTTTTCAATTTGTCATAAAGTTAATCATACACTTATTGTATGACCTAGCAATCCTACTTCTACATATTTGCCTAAGTGAATCAAAAGTTATGTATACACAAAACCTATTTATAATTATCAAGGACAGATGAATTATCAACCTGGACAGATAAATAGATAATCTCTGGTATATCCCTAAAATAGATTACTATTTAGCAACACAAAGTAAGAAACTGTTGACTCACACATCATGGATAGGTCTGAATGCATTTTGGGTTTTTGGGGGTTTTTTGTTGTTGTTGTTGAGACAGAGTCCCCCCCACCCCCCGCCCCGTGCCCTGAGCAGAGTGCAGTGGTGTCATAGCTCACTGCAACCTCAGACTCAGGTTGTGGGCATCCCACTGCCTCAACCTCTGGAAGCTGCTGGGATTACAGGCGCTCACCATGGCACCTGGCTGGGTTTTTCCATTTTTTTTAGGAGTCAGGGTCTCACTCTCGCTCAGGCAAGTCTCAAACTCCTGAGCTCAAGCAATTCTCCCTTCTCAGCCTCCCATAGTGCTGGGATTACAGGCGTGAGCCACCGTGCTGGGCTGAAATGCATTTTGTTAAGGGAAAGAAGGCAAATTCAAAAGCTTACATATCATATAACTCTGTTTATACAACACTCTAGAAAAGGAAAAACTATAAGTATAAAAAACAGGTTGCTAGGGGATGAGACTGTGGGAAAGAGTTAACTACAAAGGGACAGCACAAAGGAATTTGGGGGATGCCAGAACAATTTTGTTTGATACTGCCGTGGTAGACACACAACTCTATGCCTTTGTCAAAACCTATGGGACTGTACAACACAGTCATTTTTATGTATACAATTAAAAAAAATCCTGGTGTTAGGGAAACACAGAGGGAGTTGTGACAAACAAAAGCTAACTGTATTACAAATGTTGGACATGACCACACTGAAGTAAAGGAGAAGAAAGAAGCAAGCCTAAAATACTTAGGAAAACAGAGGTTTCAGTAAGTATTTTAAGGCTTAAGAAAAAAGAACTGTATGCTAATGTTATAATCTGGCTGGGAACTTTTCTCCTTACAGTGATACAGATTGGCAATTCTGAAACTAATTCACAAGCATACTATAGTCAAACAAGGAACATATGGTAGATACTGAGAGCCATATTTCTCACAGTCAGAAAAAACTTGGAAATAAGGAAAAAAAGGAAACGGCCAGAATAAATCTTGTGGTACCATACTGGAGTGAAAGGTACTATAAACACATTTTTTAAGTTTTACTACATACACCATACATACATACATTTCATAGCCACATCCCTGAGAGGATCTAGGAGCAGGATGCCCCAGTATAGCCAGCACACCTAGCACCCAGAGTTTGGTTCTAAATACCATTTAGGAAGGAACAAAGGAAGGGAAGGAGGGAAGGAAGGTTACATCAAAAGATATAGAAGCCACCAAACAGGGTTCCCAGTGGCCAAAGCTGTAACAATTAAATTAACCAAATACTTATGGTAATTAATTGTAACCCCAAAATAAATGATTAAATGAATAAGTAAATAGGGGAAAAGAGGCAGCTCTTTCTCCCAAAAGAAGTTCTCTGTGTGTGAGTGTGCACACACACACCACACATGCACTTTTTGGGTAATAGAAAATCACCACTGAAAGACTACAGTAATAACTGCTGCAGGTGAGATCCATTGAAGAATGCTTAAATTATTGGGTATGACTTTAGGAGAAACAGAATGCTTATAGAGCCTCCAAGTATTTCCCCCAAAATATGTCCTTCAGGAGGAGGAACTTAATTTCCCTCCTCTTGAGTGTGGACTGGACTTAGTGAATCATTTTTAAAGAATAGAGTACAGATCATTTCTCGGCCTTTTGGCTAAGATCAAGTGTGTAAAGAATAGAGTACAGAAAGGGGATGATCGTAACTGTTCAATGGAAAAACTTAGCTAGCACTACCTTCACCAAGCGATCAAACTTAACATCACCAGAAATAAAATACATTGATATCATGTATCCAGAACATGATGTGATAAGAGGGGTACATCATTTTATGTGTTATTCTCTAATATCTGTAACCTCAGTATGACTGATGATGAGAAAACATCATAGCAGTCCAAACAAAATAGTTGGCCAGTATGCTTTCAAAGTGATAAAGTAATAACAAATAATTAAATATTTGGTTTCTAATAGATATATTAGTAAAATATATAATAATAATTGCACAAAGGATAGAAATAGATAAATGGAACTATATTTTTGTACATTTACAATATGCATTGTAAAAGGGTGAAACAGCAATTCAAAGTGGACAGGGTACTATGCATATAATTATATTATAATTATAATATTGAGTGTCTACTAGGAAAGAGAAAAGGCAGACAAGTACAGATAAAAGCAAGAGAGGAGGTAAAATGGAACATTAAAAAATGGTCAATAACCTCCAAAAAGTAAGCAAAGGAGGAATGAAGAAAACAAGAAAAGACAGAACAAATGCCAAGCAAGCAGCAAAATGGTAGACGTAACCCAACCATAGTAATTATAGTAAATAAAAATGAGCCAAACACCCCAAACTAAAAGATTATCAGACTGGATAAAAAGAAAGAGCTCACCATATGCTGCTTAGAAAAATTTCCACAATAACACACATAGATTGATGCAATAATACGTTAAAAATAAAATGATATAAAAAGACATACAATGGAAACATTAGGCATAAGAAAATTGGTATATCTATATTAATAACAAAGAAAGTGTAGGGTATCCCAAAAGTCATTCCTAAAGTCACCATACATAGGAAAAATAGGGAAATTATAGCTAAGTGTACATTTATTTACAAAATAGTCATTACAAAATTTTACACACAGGCGGCTAACAGAGAATATTTTGTAAAATTTTGTAATGACTATTTTGTAAATAAAGTTACATTTAGCTATAATTTCCCATTTTCCCTATGTATGGACACTTCAGGAGTGACTTTTGGGAGACGCTGCAGATTTCAAGAAAAGAAACATTATCAGAAATGAGGAAAAATATTTAATAAGTATGGGAAGTTAAATTCCTCTAGAAGGCAATCTTTATGCGCAAGTAACAAAGCTTAAAAGTAAAAGAAGCAAAACTAACAGAAAAAAACAATAGACAAACGCACAATCATTGTTAAGGATTTTAACACTTCTCTGGCAGTTATTGATAAAATAAGTAAACAAAAAATCAATAAGGGTATAGAATATTTCAAAACCATTTTAACTACTTGACCTAATTTATATTTTTAGAACCGACATCCAATAAGGGTTTATCACATATTTTTAAGTGCACATTAAGCCTCAATTTTCCAAAGGTTGAAGTAATAGAGAATTTTTCCTTTAATCAAAGTAGAATTTAATTAAAAATCAGTAACAAAATATGTAAAAAATCTCCCAATATTTGGAAATTAAACCACCACACTTTTGAATAGCCCATGGGTCAAAGAATTGCTAACATAATTATTGGAGGAAGTCTCAAATTTTTATTTTAAAAAGAAAAAAAATAGTTTAAGATCAGTAACTTAGGCTTTCACGTTCAGAAGGTAGGAAAAGAACCTAAGCAAGTAAAAGTGAGAAAATAACAAAGATAAGATTTTTAAATCACTAATCTAGAAAATGGACAAAAACTTAAGAAAAGCATTGAGGCAAAAGTAGGTTCTTTGAAAAGATTAACTTCAGGGGTTCTCAAGCTGTGGCTCACGACCTCTCTGTAACAATGAAAATACATCACAGCATTAGTAAGGTTGAGAATCACTGAATTAGACTGATAAATACCTAGTAAAACTGGCAAAAAAGAGAAAAGCCAAAAACTTTATCAGGAATAAAAGAGGGGACATTGCCACAGTTCCTATAAACACTCATATTAATAATAAGAAAATATTATTTGTAATTTAGATAAATTTTATAAATTAGCAGAAATGAACAAATTCCTTTAATACAGGCTAACACAGGCTAACCAAACTGACAAGAAATTGGCAACACTGGCTCGGGCACCTGTAGCTCAGAGGCTAGAGCACTGGCCACATATACCAGGGCCTGCCAAACAACGACAACTACAACAACAACAACAAAATAGCCAGGCATTGTGGTGGGCACCTGTAGCCCCAGCTATTTGGGAAGCTGTGGCAGGAGAATTGCTTAAAGCCAGGAGTTGGAGGTTGCTGTGAGCTATGATGCCACGGCTCTTTACCCAGGGCGATATAGTGAGACTCTGTCTCAAAACAAAACAAACAAAAAAAAATTGGCAACATGAAGATTCTCATATTTATTTAAAACAATTAATAGGATAATTATAAAAGTCTTCCAACAAAAAAAAAAATACCCATGCCCAGATGATACCATACTACATACTATCAAATATTTATGGAAGAAATAATATTGATCTCACACAACTCCTTAAGAAAATAAATTCTTTTTTTTTTTTTTACTTTTTTTTTGTTTCAGGTTAATTTGAGAGTACAAAGAATTAGGTTACAATATTTGTATTTGTTAGGTAGAGTCCCTCTTACACTTATGTCCACCCCCAAGAGGTGAGCCCTAACATTATGTCTATTAAGTGAAAGCACCCATCCCTCTCTCCTCCCTCCCCCCACCCTCTGTACTCCCTTGTTCCACCTCCTCCCACCTTGAATTTATTTGAGTTTTTCTCTTATGTAGGCGTGTATAAGACCATCTACTGGCTTCCCATTAGTATTGAGTACATTAGATTCCTGCTCTTCCATTCTTGTGATACTTTACTAAAAAGAATGTGCTTCAACTCCATCTAGCTAAATGTAAAAGATGTAAAGAATCCATCTTTTTAATGGCTGAATAGTATTCCATGGTGTATATATACCACTATTTGTTGATCTTTTCATGGGTTGATGACATTTGGTTGTATCCACAACTTCGCAATTACGAATTAAGCCACAACATTCTGGTGCAAATGTCTTTGTGGTAAAATGCATCACATTGCCAGAGTCCAGGTTACATTACAAGTCTAAAGTGATCAAAACAGCATGGCACAAAAATAGAGACATAGACCTATGGAATAGAATAGAGAATCTAGATATAAACCCAGCCACATATCTGATCACACATATTTGATCTTTCATAAGCCTAACAAAAAAATGCACTGAGGAAAAGAATTCTTATTTAGCAAATGGTGCTGGGAGAACTGGTTATCCACATGCAGAAGACTGAAACTAGACCCACACCTCTCACCACTGACAAAAATAGATTCGTGCTGACAAAAGATGTAAATTTAAGACACACAACAATAAAAATTCCAGAAGAGAGTACATCGTGGCAGCTGGCATGGGGACAAATGTGGGGGATTCAGTACCTTGAGAACTTTGCATAGAGGCTCCCATCCAGAAGGAGAATTAAAGGATGGAAATTTAGCAAGTAACCTGGTGGATTACAGCTGCACAAAAAGAAGGCCGAAGAATGCACAACAACCCCACTGAGGCGAGCTACAACCCCAAGGATACAAACAAAAGGTACAAAATCCATCACCAAGTGGATGGGAATCCCCTCCCCCATGAGAACAGCTCGGAGTGCCCCACAAACAAATGAGCAGAGTTCAAATGTCCTCCCACTATACTCCAAGGGAGAGACCTTCTAAAAACTGGATCTACCTCCCCCACTAGGGTGCCATGGCGCTCTCCTGCCAGGCATAAAACTGTATATATTCTCTACCTGCAATTCTGAGCTACCAGCACTCCTCTCCACTCTCACTCTGAGGTTTGGAGGCCTGTCCCCCAGGAGTCCAGATTCTTGGGTGATTTCTCAAGGGGTGTGGACAGGGCCTGGACTGCAGCTGGTCAGTACTGATTCTGTGGTATGGGAATGAGGAGAGTACGGTCAGCTGAAAGGGAAGCACACTGGAGCGGTGGTGCCCTGAGGAGCAGAGCAGCAGCCGTTTATGGCAACAATAGGGCTCACCCCCGGATATTCCGAAGTCACATCACCAGTCTCTCTGGGCAACCAGAGAAGGCCAGGTATCTTCTCAGTTGGCAACCACTGCGGAACAGATCTGGGATGGAAATGCAGGCCCCGGGAGTAAAGGGTTTGCCTGAGGCAGTACTGGCCTGGGTGGAGCGTGGGGACTAGAAAATGCACGCGCAGAGCCAGGAGATTTCCAGGGCGGGGCTGACACAGAAGACCACTTTATTGAGCCTAAGACACACCCGGCCCCCAGAAGACCATCAGCTTAAACAAAGGAAGGCAAGTAGAGGCTAGATCTAACAGGTAACCGTGCTACGAATACAAACAGCTGAGACCATACAGCAGCACAGACAGGGCCTGAGGCACAGGTTCTGGGAACTCAAAACAGGTTCTCTTCTGCAGGGGAATTTAGCAGGGACAGAAACAAAGTCCCACAAAGTTGTTCTGGTCTGTGAGTAACATCAATGAGGGGCGGGGCTGGAACTGAGTGAACACCACCCAGCCTCCATCAAGTGCCCGAGGTTGTCAGTCCTCACCTCCCCCTGCTGGATAGAGGCAGAGAGCAGCGGCCTGGCTGAGTAGACATAGATTTCCTTGTGATTCAGGCAGGTGCAAACCCCTGAAGTATCTGCTCATTGGAGGAAACTGGGTGACAGCCCTGAGGGGTTATGAGTGACTGAGTGTGACAGAGGTGCAAGGTGGGGAAGGAAGCATCAACCTTCCCAGATGAATCTATCTGCTCGGTGCGTCCTCCTGATGTCACGGAGCAACGGAGCAAGTCATATTTGAGTTGTCAGCAGACCCCTGCGATCCAGATGCCAGAGACCTTTTAAACTCTCCCACGTGAGACAGGTGCTGATTGAGACAATTGATTTGGACTTTTTGAACTGAGCCAAATGCCTGAGGACTATCCAAGTGGTGCACTGGGTGAGTGGTTGTAGGAAGGTTTGATGTTCCTTTTCCAATTGTTACCTGTTGGAGGTGGGGTGATTTAATTGCTGGTATTTCTCCACAGCAGAGACTTCAACCCAGAGTAAATGTTTCACTAGGGTCAGACAGAAACCAACTGAAAACAAGACAGAGCCACTTAGCCCCATCACACCAAACAGGTCCCCAGTTTCTCAGGCCGTAGCACTGTATGGGTCCTTGACAAAGCTCCAGGGGAAAAGTCAAACGGTGTAAAATAATCATGGGGCAGAATCAGTGGAAAAATTCTCACAACATGAATAACCAGAATAGATCAAGCCCCCACCCCAGGGAAAGGTATGGCAGATGTAACTAAAGGTCCCATTCATAAACAGCTGGCCGAGATGTCAGAAATCTAATTCAGAATTTGGATAGCAAACAAAATTAATAGAATGGAGGAAAATTTGGAATTAGAAATTCGAGGAGCAATTCAAAAGTCAGAATTAGAAATTTGAAGAGAAATTCAAAAGTTGTCTCAAGAATTCAACGAATTTAAAGACAAAACCATGAAAGATTTTGACACACTGAAGCAAGAATTTGCAGCCCTCAAAGATCTGAAAAACTCAGTAGAATCCCTCAGTAACAGAGTAGACCAAGCAGAAGAAAGAATTTCTGACATTTAAGACAAAGCTTTTGAACACTCCCAAACTCTCAAAGAGAAAGAGAAATGGAGAGCAAAAACAGATCATTCTCACAGAGAGCTCTGGGATAATTCGAAGAAGGCTAAGATCTGCTTCATTGGAATCCCTGAAAGTGATGAAGTGGCCTCGCAAGGCACAGAGGCCCTTCTCCATGAAACTATGAAAGAGAATTTTCCAGACATGCCAAGAGATTCTGAAATTCAGATAGCAGACAGTTTCAGAACCCCAGCATGACTCAATCCGAATAAGACATCCCCCAGGCATATCATAATTAACTTCACTAAAGTTAATATGAAGGAGAAAATTCTGAAAGCAGCCAGACGTAAGAAATCCATTACCTACAAAGGGAAGAATATTAGAATGACTGCAGATCTCTCTGCTGAAACTTTTCAAGCCAGAAGAGGGTGGTCATCAACTTTTAATCTCCTACAATAAAATAACTTTCAACCCCAGATCCTGTATCCAGGTAAACTGAGTTTCATGTATGATGAAGAAATTAAATACTTTAATGACATTCATATGTTGAAGAAATTTGCCATAACCAAACCAGCTCTTCAGGATATTCTCAGACCTATCCTCCATAATGACCAGCCCAATCCTATACCACAAAAGCAAATTCACTCAGAAATTTTTATCAAACTCCAACTTCTACAGTGGCGAAAGGATTAAAAATGTTCACTGGACTTTTGAAAAACTCGATTCCCAAAATTTTATCAGACTTATCAATATTCTCCATTAATGTGAATGGCTTAAACTGTCCTCTAATGTGGCACATGTTGGCTGATTGGATACAAAAACTCAGGCCAGATATTTGCCGCATACAAAAATCGCATCTTACCTTAAAAGATAAAAATAGACTCAGGATGAAAGGATGGTCGTCCATATTTCAGACAATGGTAATCAGAAAAAAGCAGGTGTTGCAATTCTATTTGCAGACACAATAGGCTTTAAACCAACAAATTAAGGAAGGATAAGAATGGTCCCTTCATATTTGTTAAGGGTAATACTCAATATGATGAGATTTCAATTATTAATATTTATGCACCCAACCAGAATGCACCTCAATTTATAAGAGAAACTCTAAAAGACATGAGCAACTTGATTTCCTCCAGCTCCATAATAGTTGGAGATTTCAACACTCCTTTGGCAGTGTTGGATCGATCCTCCAATAAGAAGCTGAGCAAAGAAATTTTAGATTTAAACCTATCCATCCAACATTTGGATTCAGCAGACATCTACAGAACATTTCATCCCACAAAACTGAATACACATACTTCTCATCAGCCCACGGAACATACTCCAAAATCAATCACATCTTAGGTCACAAGTCTAACCTCAGTAAATTTAAAGGAATAGAAATTATTCCTTGCATCTTCTTGGACCACCTTGGAATAAAAGTTGAACTCAGTAACAACAGGAATCTGCATACTCATACAAAAACATGGAAGTTAAATAAACTTATGCTGAATGATAGCTGGGTCAGAGATGAGATTAAGAATGAAATTGCCAAATTTTTGGAACAAAATGACAATGAAGACGAATTATCAGAACCTCTGGGATACTGCAAAGGCAGTCCTACGAGGGAAATTTATAGCATGGCAAGCCTTCCTCAAGGGAATGGAAAGAGAGGAAGTTAACAACTTAATGGGACATCTCAAGCAACTGGAAAAGGAAGAACGTTCCAACCCCAAACCCAGTAGAAGAAAAGAAATAACCAAAATTAGAGCAGAATTAAATGACACTGAAAACAAAAGAATTATACAACAGATCAATAAATCCAAAAGTTGGTTTTTTGAAAAGGTCAATAATATAGATAAACCTTTGGCTAACCTAACCAGGAAAAAAAGAGTAAAATCTCTAATTTTATCAATCAGAAAGGACAAAGATGAAATAACAATAGACTCCTCAGAAATTCAAAAAATCCTTAATGAATAGTACAAGAAACTTTATTCTCAGATATATAAAAATGTGAAGGAAATTGACAAATACTTGGAAGCACGTCACCTTCCAAGACTTAGCCAGAATCAAGTGGAAATGTTGAACAGGCTTATATCATGTTCTGAAATAGATCAACTGTATTAAATCTCCCTAAAAAGAAAAGCACGGGACCAGATGGCTTCACATCAGAATTCTGCCAAACCTTTAAAGAGGAACTAGTACCTATATTACTCAACCTGTTCCAAAATATAGAAAAAGAAGGAAGACTACCCAACACGTTCTATGAAGCAAACATCACCCTGATCCCCAAACAAGGAAAAGACCCAACAAGAAAAGAAAATTATAGACCAATATCACTAATGAATATAGATGCAAAAATATTCAACAAGATCCTAACAAACAGAGTCCAGCAACACATCAAACAAATTATACATCATGACCAAGTCGGTTTTATCCCAGGATCTCAAGCTGGTTCAATAAATGAAAATCTACAAATATAATTCAGCACATAAACAAATTAAAAAACAAAGACCGTATGATTCTTTCAATTGATGCAGAAAAAGCCTTTGACCATATCCAGCATCCCTTCATGATCAGAACACTTAAGAAAATTGGTATAGAAGGGACATTTCTTAAACTGATAGAGGCCATCTACAGCAAACCCACAACCAACATCCTATTGAATGGAGTTAAATTTAAATCATTTCCACTCAGATCAGGAACCAGACAAGTTTGCCCATTGTCTCCACTGCTCTTTAACACTGTAATGGAAGTTTTAGCCATCGCAGTTAGGGAAGAAAATGCGATCAAGGGTATCAATGTAGGGTCAGAAGAGATCAAACTTTTGCTCTTTGCAGATGATATGATTATATATCTGGAAAACACCAGGGATTCTACTACAAAACTCTTAGAAGTGATCAAGGAATATAGCAGTATCTCAGGTTACAAAATCAACATTCATAAATCGGTAGCCTTTATATATATCAACAATAGTCAAGCTGAAAAAATAGTTAAGGACTTACTCCATTCACAGTAGTGCCAAAGAAGATGAAATATTTGGCAGTTTGTCTAACAAAGGACGTGAAAGATCTCTACAAAGAGAACTATGAAACTCTAAGAAAAGAAATAGCTGAAAATGTTAACAAATGGAAAAACATACCATGCTCATGGCTGGGAAGAATCAACATTCTTAAAATGTTAAAATGTTAAATACTATCCAAAGCAATATACAATTTTAATGCAATCCCTATTAAAGCTCCGCTGTTGTACTTTAAAGATCTTGAAACAATAATACTTCATTTTACATGGAATCAGGAAAAACCTCAAATAGCCAAGACATTACTCAGAAATAACAACAAAGCAGGAGGAATCATGCTACCAAACCTCAGCCTATACTATAAATCGAAAGTGATCCAACAGCATGGTACTGGCACAAAAACAGAGAGGTAGATGTATGGAACAGAATAGAGAACCAAGAGATGAACCCAGCTACTTACCGTTATTTAATCTTTGACAAGCCAATTAAAAACATTTAGTGGGGAAAAGATTCCCTATTTAACAAATGGTGCTGGGTAAACTGGCTGGCAACCTGTAGATGGCTGAAACTGGACCCACACCTTTCACCATTAACTAAGATAGAATCTCACTGAATCAAAGATTTAAACTTAAGACATGAAACTATAAAAATACTAGAAAAGAGTACAGGGAAAACCCTTGAAGAAATTGGTCTGGGCAAGTATTTTATGAGGAGGACCCCCCAGGCAAGTGAAGCAGCTCCAAAAATACACTACTGGGACCTGATCAAACTAAAAAGCTTCTGCACAGCCAAGAACACAGTAAGTAAAGCAAGCAAACAGCACTCAGAATGGGAGAAGATATTTGGAGGTTATGTCTCCAACAAAGGTTTAATAACCAGAATCCACAAAGAACTCAAACGTATAAGCAAGAAAAGAACAAATGATCCCATGGCAGGCTGGGCAAGGGACTTGAAGAGAAACTTCTCTGAAGAGAACAGGCACACGGCCTACAGGCATATGAGAAAATGCTCATCATCCTTAATCTTCAGAGAAATGCAAATTAAAACTACTTTGAGATATCATCTAACTCCAGTAAGATTAGTCCATATCACAAAATCCCAAGACCAGAGATGTTGGCATGGATGTGGAGAAAAGGGAACACTTCTACACTGCTGGTGGGAATGCAAACTAATACATTCCTTTTGGAAAGATGTTTGGAGAATACTTAGAGATCTAAAAATAGACCTGCCATTCAATCCTATAATTCCTCTACTAGGTATATACCCAGAAGACCAAAAATCACATTATAACAAAGATATTTGTACCAGAATGTTTATTTGCGGCCCAATTTATAATTGCTGAGTCATGGAAAAAGCCCAAGTGCCCTCCGATCCACGAATGGATTAATAAATTGTAGTATATGTACACCATGGAATATTATGCAGCCTTAAAGAAAGATGGATACTTTACCTCTTTCATGTTTACATGGATGGAGCTTGAACATATTCTTCTTAGTAAAGTATCTCAAGAATGGAAGAAAAAGTATCCAATGTACTCAGCCCTACTATGAAACTAATTTTTTCACATGAAAGCTATAACCCAGTTATAACGTAAGAATAGGGGGAAGGGGAAAAGGGAGGGGATGGTGGGGGGAGGTGGGCAGAGGGAGGGTGATTGGTGGGATTACACCTGTGGTGCATCTTACAAGGGTATACGTGAAACTTAGTAAATGTAGAATGTAAATGTCTTAACACAATAACTAAGAAAATGCCAGGAAGGCTATGTTAACCAATATGATGAAAATGTGTCAAACGGTCTATAAAACCAGTGTATGGTGCCCCATGATCGCATTAATGTACACAGCTATGATTTAATTAAAGAAAAAAGGAAATATTTTAGGTTTTGCCAGTAAAAGCAACTATTGATGATACATAAAGTACATAAAACATGAGTACGGAGATTAAAAAAAATAAATAAATAATTCTAGAAGAGAGCGTGGGGAAAACACTTGAAGATATTGGCCTGGGAAAAAACTTTATGAGGAAGACCCCCCACCCCAACCCTGGCAATTGTAGCAACACCAAAAATAAATAACTGAGATTTGATCAAGCAAAGAAGCTTTTGCACAGCTAAGGGTAGCATAAACAAACCAAACAGTCTTCAATGGGAAAAAGATTTGTGCATGTTATGCCTGGTAACTAGAATCTACAGAGAATTCAAATTAAACAATAAGAAAAGAGCAAACAACCCCCTCTATAAGTGGGCAAAAGACTTGAACAGAAACTTTTCCAAAGATGACAGACAAATAGCCAACATACACATGAAAAAATGTTCATCATCTTTAATCATCAAAGAAATGCAAATCAAAACCATTCTGAAGTATCACCTAACCCCAATAAGATTAGGTCCCATCACAAAGTCCCAAAACTGCAGATGCTGGTGTGGACGTGCAGAGAGGGGAGTACTTCTGCACTGCTGGCGGGATTGCAAACTAACACAACCTTTTTGGAAAGAAGTATGGAGAATCCTCAAAGAACTAAAAGTTGACATACCATTTGATCCTGCAGTCCTATTACTAGGTATCTATCCAGAAGAACGATATCAAAATCTTACAAGGAAATTTCAAAGAAAGAAAATTATAAATCAATATTTCTCATGAACATTGATACAAAAATCCTTATCAAAATATTAGCCAATTAAATCCATTAATACAAAAACATAATGCGTATGACCAAGAATTTCAAAGAATGCAAATTTAGCTCAATTTTAAAAGTAATCAACGCAATTCACTCCACTAAGAGAATGAAGAAGAAAAATCTTAAACATCTATGAAAAAAGTGCTCAGCCAACTAGAAGTAGAAGGGAATTTTCTCAATCTCATGAAAGGCATCAAAACAAAAATAAAAGCAGGGCAGCACCTGTGGCTCAGTGGGTAGGAAGCCGGCCCCATCTGCCAAGGGTGGCGCGTTCGAACCCCGCCCCGGCCAAACTGCAGCAACAACAACAAAAAAATAGCCAGGCGTTGTGGCGGGCGCCTGTAGTCCCAGCTAATTCGGAGGCTGAGGCAAGAGAATGGGCTAAGCCCAGGAGTTGGAGGTTGCTAGAGCTGTGACACTATGGCATTCTAACGAGGGCAATAAAGTGAGACTCTGCTCTGTCTCTAAAAATAAACTAAACTAAAATAAAATAGTTAAAATGAACAAAATACAACCAAAAAAACCTTCTGCAGTAAACATTCATACTTAATGCTAAAATCCTGACTGCTTTCCTCCTAAAGTCAAGAACAAGAGAGGATATACCCTCGTGCCACTGCTACTCAATGTGGTGGTAGCAGTGGAGGCTTTAGCCCGTCCTATGGCTTTGCCTCATTTTTGTATTGAGTAATACTAGCCTCAAAGAAAAAGGTGGGAAGTGTTTTCTCCTCTTCTGTGTTTTGGAAGATTTTATGAAAAACTGTTATCCTTATTTAAATGTTAGGTGGAATTCACCCGTAAAGCTATCTTGGCCTAGGCTTTTCCATGTGGGAAACTTTAAAATTATTAATCCAATCTCTTTACTTGTTATAGGTTTATTCAGATTTTCTATTTATTCCTTATTAATTTTTGGTAATTGTTTCTTTCTAGGACTTCATCCATTTCATACAGGTTATCTAATTTTTTGGCATACCATTGCCCATAATATTCTCTTATATTTCTTTTTGTTTCTGTAAGACAAGATATACTACCTGATGTCAAGACTTGTTATAAAGCTGTCATTATAAAGATGTCTTAGAAAAGACAGAGAAAGCAATAACCATAAAGGAACAAAAAAGGATAAATTAGACTTCATCAATATTAACATTTTCTACTCCCAAAACCACTGTTAGGAAAATGAAAGGCGGCTCAGCAACCATAGCACAGTGGTTATAGTGCCAGCCACATGCACCAAAGCTAGAGGGTTCGAGCCCGGCCTGGGCCTGCTAAATAACAATGACAACTGCAACAACAACAACAACAAATATCCGGGTGTTGTGGCAGGCACCTGTAGTCCCAGCTACTTGGGAGGCTGAGGCAAGAGAATCGCTTAAGCCCAAGAGTTTGAGGTTGCTGTGAGCTATGATGCTACAGCACTCTACGAGGGCGATATACTAAAACTACCTCTCAAAAAAAAAAAAGAAAAGGCAAAACCTAGATAGGACATCAGTATTTTCAATGAGTATATCTGGCAAAGAAATTTGCTTCTAGAATATACAGACAACTCTTACAAGCCAATAATAAATAGATAACCCAATTTAGGAAAATACGCAAGGGATGTGAACAGATCCTTCACAAAAGACAGACAATGGCCAGTGTGCACATGAAAATTGCTCAACATCATTAGCCACCTGGTAAGTGTGAATTTAAACTGCAGTGTGATACCACTTCATTAACTACTAGTCCAGATGTACTTGAGAGAGAACTATAATAAATGTTGGTCAGAGTGACACAACTGAAACCCTCCTGCGTTGCTTAAGGGAATGTAAAATGGTACCACCTCTCTGAAAAATTAACAATTTTTTATAAAATTAGACATACACTTACACAAATTACCTAGTAATTTTTATAAAGTTTTTATAAAAGTTTTTATAAAATTTTTGTAAAGTTAGACATACACATACACAAATTACCTAGTAAGTCCTCTGTAAGTATCCACCCTAAGAAAACTGAAAGACTTGTACAAAAATACTCACTTTGGCTTTTTCATAGTAGCTAAAGGTCTGAAAATAATTCTAATGTCCATAACTAGAACAGATAAACCAGTTGTGGTTTATTCATTTCATACTACTACTTGGAAATAAAAATTAAACTATTAACAACATCAAGGAACACCAAGACATAATGTTAAGTGAAATAAACTGGACACAAAAGAACACGTCATGTAATTCCATTTGTATCAAGTTTAAGACTAGTTTTGCTTTTCCCAAGGCAAAACTAACCTATGGGAATAAAATCATAAAACTGGTTGTTTCTGCTAAGGGACAGTGAGGGGGTCAGCCACAAAGGGAACCAAGGGAATTTTCTGGGGTTATGGAAATGTTTTCTATTTGGATTCAGTGTTAGTTACACAAGTGTATATGTGTGTCAAAACTCATTGCACTGTACATTAAAATCTACGCATTTTACTGAATGCAAATCAAACCTCAAAAACCATTCAGAAACATTTTAAGTAACAGGTGTTGGACGTAAGTGCTTTAACTTTTCTTTGAGGTGACATGGTTGATCTTAGTGTTATTACCTGCAAGATTCAGAGTTCATGCACCATGAAATACTAGCATTGTACTCGCCAGCGTTATGTGTAGTAAGAACAGTGGTGCACCCATCCAGCCCTGCCCAGCCAGGCCAGCAGTGCTGGGCAACCTATAAATCAGCAGCACACCAGATATGCCAGGTTACTCACTCCAATTACCATCTTGTTATAAACCCTGACACCAACGTACCCATCAGTATGTTAAATTTCAAACACACACCAATTCTAAGTTATTCAAATATTAATTACCAGGTCAGATGTGGTGGCTCACACCTATAGTCTCAGCTACGTGGGAGTCTGAAGCAAAAAGTGTGCTCAAGCCCAAGAGTTGGAGGTCACTGTGAGCTATGACACCAGGGCACTCTACCCAGGGTGACAGAGTAAGACTCTGTCTCAAAAAAAAAAAAAAGTGTACATAGACACATACACACACACATATATATATATACTTTTTAAAATATTTTGCCATATATAATACATTTGGGGGGACTGTTTATGGAAATTTTTATTTCAGGTTAATAGGAGGGTACATACAATCAAGTTACATAATTTGCTTTTGTAAGGTTAAGGTTGAACTTGTAGTTGTTTTCTTCACACAGGAAGTACACAATATACCCATTAATGTACACTTTTTTGCCCAATTTTTTTTTTTTTGAGACAGAGAAGTTATGTCTCCCTCGGTAGAGTGCCGTGATGTCATAGCTCACAGCAACCTCAAACTCTTGGGCTTATGCAATTCTCTTGCCTCAGCCTCCCCAATAGCTGGGATGATAAGTGCCTGCCACAACACCCAGCTATTTTTCTGTTGCAGGTGTCATTATTGCTTAGCTGGCTCGGGCTGGGTTCAAACCCACCAGGCTCAGTGTATGTGGCTGATGCCGTGACCACTGTACTACAGGCCCCAAGCCTTTTGCCAAAATTTTTGAGGGTAAAATAAGGGTGTGCATTATAAATGAACAGTACTAATTCCATATCTATAGAAATGTTTTAAATTATTTTTTTCTGCTTATAAGTTAAAAGTACAACTCTAGGAATCGATACCAATATCCATATGCAAAATAATATCTTGGAGTATGTTAAATAGTTCAGTTAAATTTATAATGAACATGCAATGAAAGCATTTTTGGCCAATGAAGAACAACATATTTCTCTTCATGCACTTTGGGTAAAAGCTAGCCATCTAGCTGATATTTTGACAAAAATTATTGGAAACTCCCTTGGAAAATGTTGAAACAGTTTTCATACACTGCAAACTTTAAGGTTTGAATTTGAATTAAAAAAATAAATGAAAGGTCTTTTTTTCCTGAAAGTTTGGGCCAAAAACCTAAGTGTACCTTATACATGGGAAAATACGGTATTGTAGTTAACACTGAGAAATAGAATTGCTTATGTAGGGAGGACAGGATATAGGATACGGTCCAAAATTCAGAGTTCCATTCCCAGTTCACCTTCCCCTGGGCCCTATGATCTTAGGCAAATCCCCAAGTTTCTTATACTTAGAAGGCAGGGGTGATGATAACAGGACAGACAACTGCCCAACATGGCACTTTGGGGGAGGCACAGCTGAGAGGCACAGATGAACGGCTGTGGTAAAATGGGAATTTCCATGTACACTTACTGCTATTTTATTCAATATCCTGACTTCTTCCTCCCCCAACCCACATACACCCACCTTTACCTCCCTGTGAAAACTTTACTGTAAATTTTATTTAACAGAAGGTAAATTTTAATTGTTCAGTCTGTTACTTTTAGAAACTCTGGAGAAATAAATGTTGATTCAAGTCTTCTCAAATTCTTTGTGGATTCCATTCCCCTGGACATACAGACTATGAAGATTCAGACTTCACTTTTAATCTGGGCACTGGATTTAACCACAGACTCATTCCTGATTATAGTTATAAAATGAAGTCCCCCACACCTGCCTCTCCTCTGAGTCCTTATTCATGCCAGGGCATCACACTCACCTTGAGGGAGCAAACCCCAAGAGCCATCTCACCTGCTGGTGAAGGTCAGAGCCAAGGCTGCAGCCAGGTGAGGCATCAGCCGAAGGGTCTGCATTTGGTGTTCAATGATCTTCACCTCTTCCTTGGCTTTGGGCCCAAATTGCCTCCGGCTAGAGAGAAAGACACATTTTCACATGTCAAAAGACACATTTTCACCAAAATCCAGTAGGTGACTTCATTTCCAGAGCCAACCATTTGCATTTGAAGTGCTTTGGAATACAGAAACCTGAATCTCCTAAATTGTGGTTAAGACAAAAAGGACATCCACAGTTTCTGAAGCAAGTCCGACAGAAAGCCTTTTAGCTCTCCTCGATATTAACCTTCCCACCATGGAATATTTTTAAAGCAACTGATCTAGTTAACACACAGAGTAATTTTTACTCCTTAACATTTACGTGACATTTTATAGTTCCAAGTGCCCTACGATCATTAATTATTCAGCTTTACTAAGATTGTGACATAATTAATAGGACAGGAACGATACCCTAGAACATATTTCAAAAGGACATTCTCAACAAGGAGGGTGACATTAACCCTGGTGCTCCTGTCAGATTCACAGGCAGCTCATTACTTTCCACCTACCTAAACCCCTTTGCAATTCTACAGGGAAAAGGCATTCTCTGCCTCCTGCCTTAAACCCCTGTGCCATGTAGACAGCAGGTGCATTGATTGTACTTGGAGGCAGCTATGTCGGGTGAACCAAGGCTTTCCTCAGAGTAATTTATGAAGTGCTGTGGTATCGTTCCCACAGGCAATGCCCATGGACAAATCTTGCAGAATCCAGGCCTCTTGTAGAGGTCACTCACTGCGCCATATAGCCCGATGATACTCTATAATCTTGCTCTTGGCAGTATCCTATTTGGGGATAGCTCTGAGCTTAACGTTGATTTATGAAAGAACGCCTCACACACGCGTGCACACACACATGTACACATGAACGCACATACATGCACGCACAGTCCTATATTATTGAAAGGACAGAGCAAACTGTGCTTTAGACCATAGCAGGATGAGGTTATCCATCAACCTCTCAAAGCAAGAGGGGAGAATGAATAATTGTTTTTTTAAAAAGTATGCATATTTGATAAAGACTTTCTAAAACATAAGTATATACTTTAATACTGTTTTTATCTGTAATGAATAAAAAAGCATCATAGGGTGGCCCCTGTGGCTCAGAGGAATAGGGCGCCGGCCGCAAATGCTGGAGGTTGCGGGTTCAAACCTGACCCCGGCCAAAAACTGCAAAAAAAAAAAAGCACCATAATCTTTTTACTGCGTAAGGCAACTAGGATTCACAACCTGTCCTTATCTTGTGGGTCTGAGGATATACATAACAAGCAAGGACTATACTTGTGAGCACTTTGAGCACAAGCTTGTTTTCTAAGAGCATGAACTGTGAGATGTTTCCCCAGGCACAGGGTAACAGCCCCATGGACTGTTGGGGACACTACCTCACCCTGCCCTTCACCACGCCCTCCCCTCCATCCAAGTGTACACCCAACCACAGCATTCTGCAAGAGGTCTGACGGTCTATAGGGAGACCTCTCAGCTTTTGCTAAAAGTCATGATGAAACTGATAAAAAAAATTTCATGGACCCAATAACCATGTCATCATAACATTAGATAATTGATATGAAATTTAGGTGCCCCTAAAATTTGTATGTTGAAAGCCTAATCCTCAACGTGATTATTTGGAGACAGGGATTTTAGAAGGTAATTAAGGTTAAATGAGGTCACAAGGGTGGGGTCCTAACCTGATAGGATTGGTGACCTTACATGAAGAGGAAGAGGAATCCCACTCTCTCCACACACACGCAGTGAGAAAAGACCATGTAAGGACACAGCAAGGAGGGGGCCGCCTGCGAGTCAGGAGGAGTCACCAGACACTGGATTTGGCAGCACCTTGATTTGGATATGCAATCTCTAGAACTGTGAGAAATAAATTTCTGTTGTTTACACTAGCCAGTCTATGGTATTTTGGTTAGTGTAGTCATTTTATAGATTCCATTTGTCCAGCTCTCTTAACTTCCACTGTTAAATACTGTGGTTATAATGTAGCTGTACCTGTGGTCATTGTGGCTAAAATGTCATCTACCAAAACCAGACACAGCTACTTGCAATTCACTCCCCTAGGGCACATCTGTGTGTCTGCTCAGTGTCTGCATCGCACTAGGCACTGAGCGTCTCCAGGGTCAGGAAGGCCAAGTCTCAGCCTCTGAGCTCACAGCCAGGGACACGGAGAAGACCCAGGCAAGGCAGCATGTGCAGCATGACCCCTGAGCACAGCTCTGTGCTCCCCCCCCCGCCAGCCCCCAGCACTTCCTCCTGCGCTCTTCACCCACACAGTGACAGCAAAATAAGAGACCCATCACAGAACCTTTCAGTTTTTGTTTTGCTGAAAAATAACTACAACAGAAATACAGTTTTGAACAGCATCCCACCAAGTTTTCTGTTTCTGGGAGGGAAGTCTCAGCCTTGGCGGCAGACGCTAGATAGTTGCTGGATTAACGCAGGAGGGGATGAGTTTTGCAAATGAGAAAACACAGACGCAGCACAGAGGGTGGCCTGCATGAGACCGCAGGGAAGGCCTTTGGATGCCTGATCTGTTGTGCCTCGGTTTCCCCAATATAGGCACACTGTGTTGTAGGCCCATTTCCTCTTTGACATTTACAGCTCCATTGGGGTGACATACGTGGAGTTGAAAGAGGCCACCAAGGGTCCAGCTGGAAAGTGTCATGCAGGAAGGAGTTACCTCCTCCTGATCCACTGCCAAGTTACCAGGCAATTTCATAAAAATCAGGAGATTTCACAAAAACCTGAATTTCCAGCCCTAGGAAGATCGGACAACTCTGGACCTCGGTCCCCTGAAGGGATCTGCCAGAGCTCAGAGGCACCAACTCCTTTTGTTCAGGCATCACTGTCCGCTGAGGTCCCCAGAGCCTTCTCTACTCACCAGCATTACCTCTTGGCCTGGAAGGCACTGAGTTTTCAAGCCCTGTTAGGATGCATTTTTTTTCATCCAGAATAAATTTACATCAGCATCCAAGTCCGTTAATTATGCTCTGTGACTATGATAAACAGCCAAGCACAGGCATTCTACATGAGTCTATGAATTTACGGGGAGAATTCTATGGTGCAAAACCACTCCAGCCAGCTCATACTTGGCAGCCAACAGCCCATTTCAGCCTCACTTGAGTGTCCCAGGCATTTATCCCGCTAAGCCCCTTCAGATACTCTTCCCATCCTGGGCCTCTGTCTAAGGAGGACTCTGCCTGCAGCCGACCTCACCCATCACTGCCTAACTGGACAGTGTCTAACTGGACTCATTTTTGGTGGCTCGGCCAAAAGCACTCTCCCTCACTGAGACTTCTCTGGCCCTCCCCTTCTGCTTGGCACACTCCTGAAGACACCAAACAGAACCAAGCCACCCAAAGCAAGAGGCCGCTTCTCCTCAGAACGCCCAAGCATTTCATATTCTCCCTCCCACGAGGCCCTGCACCTGTTCCTTTCAGGCTGGCACATTCAACAAACCATGTGCTTCTGACATTTCCATACCTGGGGGCCTTGTTGACTCTGGAGGGATGGCAGTTCCTAAGGAGAGTTAATCTCTGAAGACAGCCAATAATCCCCTTTGAGTGCATTTCTCAGATACCACCAAATCAATCCAAGCCCACAACTGTGCTGAGAGAAGTCCTTCATCTGGCTCTTCTACTGAGGGCCCCTATACCCTGCCCTAACCTCTTCAGGGCAGGCATCAAACAACTCAGGACAGCCCTAGCCAGTCCTAAACCCGCGACCTGCTTCACCCGTACCTCCCTGTGGAAACCACAATAAAGGCTCACACCCACATTTTCTGCTCACTTCTGCCTCTGACTACCCTGGAGCTTCCCTGGTGGCCCTGTACGGCTCTGCCTGGCATGACGTGCCCCTCCTCTTGGAAGCTGTGAACAACAAACTATCTTTCCAATGGCTGCTGCCTCCTGATCTCTTGGTCCCACCACACCTTGGTAGTCATAAAAGCTGCATTTTCAAACAGTGCCTGTGGTTGGACTCATAGCTGGCTAAGAGAAAGCCTGCTCCAGGTGCCCCAGCCTTGCTGGGGTCAGCACCCAGGAAAGGACAGCAGATGAATGTCCTGCCAACTCTCAGCAGCTCCACACCAACCCTTCCACTCATTCACCCCACTTCTCTCTGGAGTGTTTGCACGTTACTAAATGCTGAACACACCCAACTCTTAGCTATCAGAGCTCTGGGTGGGAGTGGGACAGTCAGAACAAGGATGAAAGAGGAAGGCAACAATCTCCCCTGATGCCCAACAGCCCACCCCATCACTGCCTTTGTCCACCAGAGACCAGAAGAAACCAGGTGGGAAAGGCAAAAGGCAGGCACCGGCCAACTCCTTCCCTCCTGCCTCTGGCCCAAGACTCTGATGGTCCCTAAAGCGTTGAACAGGGTGTTTACCCTGGCTTGTCACCCATCAGATGTGCTCTCCAGCTTCTCCCAGGGGAAACCTGACACTAAGGGCTAATGATGCTTTTCTACCTGGAGACACAGCCAGAGGTCAGCCCTGTGACTGCCACCATGAGCCCCAAGCTGGCAGCCCAGCTGCAGCAGAGGCGGCAGAGAAAAAGGCCTCAACATCAGGGTCTAAGAGGGCTTAGCCTGTACAGGATCACGCCCTGCTATACCATGATCATCCTCTTGCTTATGCTCCCAGGCCCTGCTGACTATACCAAGGGCCTCGGCAGTCCAGGATGGCCTCTGCCTCTGTCTGCCAGCGTCCTGGCATGCTTCCCTGAACACAGCTCACGGGGCAGTAATCCTGCAGCTGACCAGCAACTACTCCTGCCAGGTATTCTCATTGCTCCGGTTTATGATCCATACCAGTGGTTCTCAACCTGTGGGTCACAACCCACACGAACTGTATTAAAGGGTCGCGGCATTAGCAAGCTTGAGAACCACTGATCTATGGCGACACAAGATGCTTCCTGTCCTTTTCCTACACTGGGTTCCTATTTTTCTTTAAAAACACATTTAAAGTCTATATTTTTCTTTGTAAGCATAATTTTTATTTTAGCACCGAAAAAAGAAACAAACAAAAAAAAAAACACCTGAAGTCATTTAGCTCAAATTTTTCTCATGGTCTTTAACAAAAAGCAGTATGTGTACATAGAACAATATCCACTCGAAAATAAGCCAGGGTTCGGAGAGTGCGATGAACGATGCCATTTAAAATTAGATATTTGAAAAGCTATGTCTGGATTATAGCAACTCCTAAGGAATAGAGGAAACATTTATTTGGGGTTGTTTTATTTCATGCCCACTCAATTTTGAACATGGCTGCTTAAAGCAACTTTCGTGGGATGTGACATAGCTATTAATCACCAAGGCAGCTACTGCAGGCACAGCCTCGAGGGGGCTGCGCTCGCCTTCCCTGCTCTCCCTCTAGTCTCTTCTCCCAAAGGAGGCAAGTGACCTACTAAAAAGATAATTACTTCACATGTTCTCGCTCTGCAGCATCATGGCATCAGTCTGCTGTGGATGGCAGCCAAATCAGAAGGAGCGGGCTCCAGGCTGAGCCTCTGCCCTTGAATCTCAGACATCCTGGGGCGCAAGCTGGTTTGCAGGCCCCCGCAGCCAGAGGGAAGAGAAGAAACTCTTCTCCTTCACTGCCAAGGTGCTGACTTTTGCACACAAAAGCACAGTTCCTTCTTGGAGCCGGGGCCCATTCCTCTGTGGCTGCCTTCCTTCATTAACAATCAGGCCACAGGCTGGGTTCAAGGGAGCCATGGTACTCTATTTCCAGTGGCCCGTGGGAACTCTCCAACCTCTCGGAGAGCCCATAGCCTATCTGTCCCTGTTTATCTCCCTCCTTTGAGGCACTCCTGGACATAAATATTCAGAGAGCAAATATTTTTACAAAGCAGGACATTTTAATACCACTGGCTTAACCTGGAAGATTTGGCCCAAGGATGCAAAAATCTGGCTCCTTATTGTCAAGTAATATGTGAGAGTCAGACACCCTGATGCTCATCCCCAAGCCTCTCGGAACCCAACCCCAGTTGACCCCACTCGGAGATCCAGCCTGGGATCATGGGAGGGGCAAGGCTGCACACAACTCTGGCTGGTTTTTGTTTGTTTGTTTTTAAACTGAACATTTAATACTTTGCCCTGAGCAAGATTGCTCTGAGCAATCTTCCATTGAAACAATAGCCTCAACATTTCGTGTCCAGCAAGTTTTAGGTGTCAATTCTCACAGTGGGCAACTTTCAGTCCATCTGTAGAGGAGATGAAAATTGGGGGGGCTGGGGGGGGTAGTGTATGCCTGTGTGTGTTATATACACAAATACTTCTTTAATAGAAGGCTTACTGGGATCAAATAGAGTTCTCAAAGTACTCTTCATAACCTGTAGAGATCCCAACACATAACTTTTGCACCTTCCAAACCCCTTTTTTCCCTCCTCAGCAGCTGATCACCCTAGCCACATAAGGACAGAATAGATGACCCACAATGGTTATGATGAGTTTTATGACAATAACAATTTTAAACACGGGAATATTTCAGATATGGAACAAAATCAGAGTTTGTTGCTTTGGTGTCAAAGTCACAAAATCTACATTGAGAGCAGGGACAGCCTCCCACCCCCAAACCTCCAAATACAGACATTAGAGACCATGTTTGCTAGCCAGAGAATACAACCCTTTAGAGAAAAAGCCCTTGCCATTCCTTATTTTCCTTTCTCAAAGTTCATGCCAAATCAAAACCCTAGAAATATAAAGTTTCCACCCCTACCAACAACAACAAGCCCATAGGTCTAAAGTCATGGCCAGTGTTCAGCAGGGACTGACATTGTACTACGCAAGACTGCAAAGACCATCTACCCATCCATTAGCACAGCAAGGGCGCTGCTGAATGGAGCAGGCTACAAATGCACAGGTTAGTAGGATCAGGTCACTTCGCCACCGAGCTGATGAAGGACCCAGGTAGAGCCTCCAGAAGCCCTTTAGGTAAGAGATAATACAACACAGAGTAACCTGCAGCACCATCTGCAAATTTCTACTGAGTGGGTCATTCCCAGCCAATGTTACAGCTCTGACTGACAAGGACCAGTAGGGTTCACCTGGATCTCAGATTGCCCAATTCCAGCTTATTCTTTAAGGGCTCAATTAGAGTGGGTCTAACCCATCATGCTATGTTTCACCCATATTTAAAATAAACACCAAGGAACCTGGCTGCCTCTCTACTGAGTTTGTTATTGTCCTCTCTGCTGCCTCATGCTGCCTGTGGGAGACCATCCTGGGACCAGGTTACCATAATGTCCCCACCTGTATCACAAGAGGGGAGGCAGAATGGTTAAAAACTCAGGGTGTGGATCAAACACACCTGGTTTGCACACAGACCCTAACACCTGCCAGTGTGTTACATGTATCTTGGGCAAGTTATACAAACTGTCTGCGCCCTGGATTCCTCAGCTATAAATAGGGGCTGATAATGACCTTAGGACTAAGTGAGGTATAACACCATGCCTCACAGACAGCAAGCGTTCAGGGCATGGCAGGAATCACCATCACAGTTATTGCCATCACTCCCTGAGTCCCTAATGTTAACCACCACTCTACTCATCCTTGAGGTAGAAAAGCCATTTTAAATTTTCCTCATAAAAGCAATCGTTTTTTCCTTGACCTAAACAAAGTATTATCTGACTTAGCATCACTAAAACTGTTGTAAAAAGAGTTTCAGAGCAAAGTCTCTTCCACCCAAGCTTAAAGATAATGAAATTGTTGCGAGAGATGAGAGCAAGCTATGTCTACCAATGTTAGAAAAAAGTGTTGCAAAGCTTTCTAACAGCATCTGCCTCTTTTATGTATTCCCCAAACATCAATCAATTTTCCTCTTCCCAAATCCCAGGTAGAGACAAAGTGGGCAAAACAAAGCCACAGAAGGCGGTATGGACAGAGCCTCTCAGACATCCTGTTACCACAGAAGCAGCAGGTTCTTTCCAGATTCAGTCTGCCAGCCCTAGAGCGGAATCTGAATGTTATTCAGATGGTTCCCACACAAGGGAAATTAACTCCCTTCTCAGAATTACAGCCTCAGCAATATCTGTGACTGACACAGTGGTTAATGTTAGTCGTCAGAACTGTGATTTCGTGAGTTTTTTAAAATTGTATACTAATGAATGCAAAACAAAATTATAATGGGAGACATGGAGTCATAAATTATAGCTAAGATTGCCTGGGGCAGGCTAATAATTTCACCACTGAATTATTTTCATATTTTAAAAAATTCTATGGAGAAACATCTTCCATCATCAGCACCACTGGAGAGATCTTGCAGAAGCCCCAACACCTCAGCCAATAGAATGAGGAAGCAAGAGGGCCAGTGCCTTTAGGAGCCAGGCTTTCCCTACTCTTTCCTCTCCATTCTCTGGCAGGTGCGCGGTCTATGTATGTCCAGCCTGCTGCAACAGCTAGCCAGAACCTGCTAGAAACACAAAGCCTGAACACTACGTGTGACCAATGAAAGGAAGGTGACAAATGTGGGACCTCAGCATTCTCCAGGTTCCCATCACTGCGTTTGAGCATTGTTAGACAAATGTCAAGTAAAAAAGTGCCCTTCAGAGGTACATCCATGACTTAATGCTTCAGGTTAACTTTAGACTCCTCTTGGTAATGGGAACTGTCCAAGAGGCTTAAGGGCTGGCTTCAACCTCCACTTCCCCTCTCAATCCACAGCCTCAAAGGTAAATGCCCTTAAAACAACAGCAGAGTCTTTCAACCCAGAATCATAGTACATCTCTCCATTTATTTAGGTCCTCTTTGATTTCTTTCATAAGTATCGTATTCCTTTCAGTATATATGTCTTACACATGTTTTGTTAAATTTGCATTTCAATTTTTGTAAGCAGTTGTAAATGGTATTATACAAGGTGACCATAAAGTTTGTGTGCAAAATTGTATATTTTTAATTCTGGTACCCTTATGTTCATTGCTAGTATGTAAAAATACATTGATTTTTGTATGTTCATTTTTGCATCCTGTAACCTTGCTCGACTCAGTTTTAAGCATTTTTGTAAATATCTTAGGATATTCTCCATATATTCACCTGAATAGAATATAGAAACAGTTTTATAAGTCCTTATTTCTGAATATAGAAACAGTTTTATAAGTCCTTTTCCAATCTATATGATTTTTATTTCCTTTTCTTGCCTTATTGCACTGGCTACAACTTCCAGCACTATGTTGAAGAGAAGTAATAAGAACATATACCGTTGCCTAATTCATAACCATAGGGGGAAAGCATTCAGTCTTTCACCATTAAATACATTTTTTGTAGATGCTCTTTATCTGAGGATATACCTATTTAATTTTATGAATGAGCATTTTTATCATTAATGAATGTTGAGTTTTTCAAATGCCTTTTCTGTATCAACTGATATGAAATTTTCTTCTTTAGTATGTTAATATAGATTACACTGGTTGATTTTTAAGTATTAAACCAGCATTGCATTCCTGGCATAAATCCCACTTGGTCATGATTTATATAACTCTTTTTATATATTGCTAAATTGAATTTCCTAATATTTTGTTAAGGACTTTCATGTCTATATTCATAAGGGATATCGTTCTACATTTTTCTTTTATTATATTGTCTTTATTTGGTTTGGGGATGAGTATATTGCTATCTTCAAAAAATGAACTGGAAATTGTTCCTTCCACTTCTGTTTCTAAAAAGGCTGTATAGCACTATGGCTAATTCTCTTTAAATGTTTGGTAGAATTTTCCACTGAAAACATCTGGCCCAGAGATTTTCTTAAACATCTTAAGATTATGGGGTCAACTCCTTAGTAATTAGAAAGTTAGTCAAATTATCTTACACAATGTGTGTGAGTTGTGGTATTTTGTGTTTATTGAAGAACTAGTCCATTTCATCTAAGTGTTCGGATTTATGTTTACAGAGTTGTTTCTAGATTCTATTACTACCATTTTGCTATTCTCAGTGTCTGTAGTAATATCCCATGTCCTTCCCAATATTAGTAATTTGTGGTCATTGTTTTTTTTTTTTTCTTCAACAGCCTTACTGGAAGGTTGCCAATTTTATTAGCTTTTTCGAAGAACCAGCTCTTTGGTCATTGATATTTTCTATTGCTCTGTTTCAGTTTCATTTACTTCTGCTCTTATCCCTGTTATTTCATTTCGTTTAGCTTATTTTCTTCTTGCTTTTCTAGGTTCTTGCTATGGTTTGAATATATACCCTCAAAATTCTTGTGTTAGAAATGTAATCCCCAAGGCAACAGTGTTGGGAAGTGGGGACTAACAGGAGGTGTTAGACTGTGTCCTCATGACAGATTAATGCTGTTGTGAAAGGCTTCTTAGAGGGCACTTTCTTGCCCTTCTGTCTCCTACCATGTGAGGATATAGCATTCCTTCCCTCTGGAGGACACAGAGGAGGGCCTTAACAAGATGCCAGAGCCTTGATCTGGGTCTTTCCAGCCTCCAGATGAGATATAAATTTCTGTTCTTTATAAGTCACCCAGTCTGTGGTATTCTGTTATAGCAGCACAAAATAGACTAAGAGAGTTCTTGAGATGAAAGCTTAAATATTGGCTTGTGACTTTTCCTATTTTCTAATTTTTCACTACGTATGTCAAGTTCCTCTTATTAGCTGTGTCCCTCAATTTTTCATATATTGTATTTTCAATTCTATCCAATTTAGTGTATTTTTTTAAATTTTGCTGAAGAGTTCCTCTTTTTACTATGGATTATTTACTAATAAAAATGTGCTGTTTAGTTTGCAAGTGTTTTTTCCTGTTACCTTTGTCACATATGACTAGTTTAAATACACTGTGGTCAGAGAACTCACTCAGTATAACTTCAATATTTAAAAATTTGTTGTAGTTTTTTAATAGCATAGGATATGGTCTATATTGGTAATGTCAGATGAGCACTTAAAAAGAATGCACGCCCTGCTTTTGTTGTATGGAGTGTTCTATAAATATCAGTTAGATTCTATTGGTTGATGGTGTTGAGTTTTTCTCTATCTAAACTGATTTTCTGTTCAGTTGTTCTTCCAACTGTTGAGAGATGAATATTGAAGTATCCTACTATAATTGTGGGTTAGTCTATTTCTCCTTTCAGTTCTATTAGTTTTTACTTCACATATTTTACATTCTGCTGTATTTTATAATACATATATTAAACCTTCTTTTTATTTTTATTTTTTGAGACAGAGTCTCACTATGTCACTCTCGGTAGAGTGCTGTGCTGTGGTGTCACACCTCACAGCAACCTCAAACTCCTGGGCTTAAGCATTCTCTTGCCTCAGCCTCCCAAGTTGCTGTCACAATGCCCAGCTATTTTTTGTTGCAGTTGTCATTGTTATTTTTTTTTTAGCTGGCCTAGGCTGGGTTTGAACCTCGGTATATGTAGCTGTTGCCATAACAACTGTACTACGGGCGCCAAGCCTACGTTCGACTGTCTTATGGTGCTATATTTAAGTGAGTTTTCTGTGGACAGCATAGAGTTCAGTCATGTTTTTTAATCCACTTTGTCAAGCTTTGTTTTTTAACTGAATTATTTGGCTATTTATAGTTAATTATTGATATGTTAGGGCTTAAGTCTGACTTTTAAAAATTGCTCTGTTTTTTCATTTCTCTGATTTATTTTTCTTGCCTTCCTTTAGGTTACTTGAACATTTTTAAAAATTCCATTTTGAGGTGTCTATAGGGTTTGTATAGTGTTCTTAGTGATTGCTGTAGGTATTACATTAGTCCATATATAACTCATCTCATCTTACTTGTGTCAGAATTTTACCAGTTCAAATGAAATATAGAAAATTTGTCTCTCCCACCAGCAGTGTAGAAATGTGCCCTTTTCCCCACATCCACGCCAACATCTCTGGTTTTGGGATTTTGTTAGGTGGGCTACTCTTACTGGGGTTAGGTGGTATCTCAAAGTAGTTTTGATTTGCATTTCTCTGATGATTAAGGATTATGACCTTCTTTTCATGTGTTTGTAGATCGTGTGTCTGTCTTCTTTAGAGAAGTTTCTCTTCAAGTTCCTTGCCCACCCTGAGATGGGATCACGTGTTCTTTTCTTGCTGATACGTTTGAGTTCTCTGTGGATTCTGGTTATTAGACCTTTATCAGAGGTATAACTTGCAAATATTGTCTCCCATTCTGAGAGCTGTCTGCTTGCTTTACTTACTATGTTCTTGGCTGTGCAGAAGCTTTTTAGTTTGATCAGGTCCCAGTAGTGTATTTTTGATACTGCTTCAATTGCCTGGGGAGTCCTTCTCATAAAATATTCACCCAGGTGGATTCCTTCAGGAGTTTTCCCTGCACTTTCTTCAAATATTTTTATAGTTTCATGTCTTAAGTTTAAATCTTTTATCCAGTGAGAGTCTATCTTAGTTAATGGTGAAAGGTTTGGGTCCAGTTTCAATCTTCTACAGGTTGCCAGCCAGTTCACCCAGCACCATTTGTTAAATAGGGAATCTTTTCCCCACTGAATGTTTTTAGTTGGCTTGGCAAAGATCAAATAATGGTAAGTAGCTGAATTCATCTCTTAGTTCTCAATTCTGTTCCAGACATCTACTTCTCTGTTTTTGTGCCAATACCATTCTGGAAGGATGTTTGGAGAATACTTAGAGACCTAAAAATAGACCTGCCATTTGATCCTATAATTCCTTTACTAGGTTTATACCCAGAAGACCAAAAATCACAATATAACAAAGACATCTGTACCAGAATGTTTATTGCAGCCCAATTCATAATTGCTAAGTCATGAAAGAAGACCAAGTGCCCATCGACCCACGAATGGACTAGCAAATTGTGGTACATGTATATCATGGAATATTATGCAGCCTTAAAGAAAGATAGAGACTTTACCTCTTTCATGTTTACATGGATGGAGCTGGAACATATTTTTCTTAGCAAAGTATCTCAGGAATGGAAGAAGATGTATCCAATGTACTCAGCCCTACTATGAAGCTAAATTATAGCTTTCACATGAAGGCTATAACCCAACTATAGCACAAGACTATGAGGAAAGGGCCAAGGAAGGGGAAGGGAGGGGGGAGGTTAGGTTGAAGGGAGGGCAATGGGTGGGGCCACACCTACGGTGCATCTTAGAATGGGTACAGGCAAAACTTACTAAAGGCAGAGTACAAATGTCTATATACAATAACTAAGAAAATGCCATGAAGGCTACGTTGAACAGTTTGATGAGAATATTTCAGATTGTATATGAAACCAGCACATTGTACCCCTTGATTGCACTAATGTACACAGCTATGATTTAACAATAAAAGAAAAAAAAGAATCCATTTCAATAAAATTATTTTTTCCACCAACCTAAAAAAAAAAAAAGAAAATTTGTCTCTCTTATGTCCCTTTACCCTTCCCCATGTAAAATTGTATTAAATATTTTCTTCAATTCATTTAGAACCATAATAGGCTGTGTAACAACTTTTGCTTACTGTCAAACCTAATTTTAAAAACTCAAGAAGGAATGGAAAGTCTATTATATTTATCTCTATTTTTGCTTAACTGTGTTTTTTCAGTGTGTTTTCCTTCCTGCTGTTCTGAGTTTCTTTTATTGCTTTCTATTTAGAGAAATTTCTTTAGCTATTCTTTCAGGATAAATCTGCTAGTGATAAATTTTCATTTTCATTCATCTGAAACTGTTTTGCTTTCCTTTTCACTCTTGAATAACATTTTTGCTAGATACAGAATTCTGGCTTGATAGTTCTCTCAGTTCTTGAAAAATGTCATGCCACTTCTTTTTGGCCTCTAAGGATTTTGATAAGAAATCTTCTGTGATTCAAATTGTTTCTCTCTCTACTACCCTGTTTCCCCGAAAATAAGACATCCTCCGAAAATAAGACCTACTTACAGGAACAATAAGACGTCCCCTGAAAATAAGACCTAGTGCATCTTTGGGAGCACACCTTAAAATAAGACAATGTCTTATTTTCAGGGAAACAGGGTATTATCAAGATTTTTTATCTCAATTTTCAGATGTATCACTATGATCTGTGTTGGTATGAATTTCTTTGCGTTTATCATATTTAGGATTTCCTCAGTTTCTGAATCTATTAATGGCATCTTTTGCCAAATTTGGGAAGTTTCCAGCCATTATTTCTTTGAACATTTTTCCAACACCCACTGAGACGCTTCTTCGGATTTTTTTTTTTTTTTTTTTTTGGCAGAGTACAGAGAACTTTATTGATGATACATGACAAAGTGGGTTTACCTAAGCCCCTACCATTCTTCAGGGGGTCTGGTATGAAAACTGTGTCAATGGTAGATTCTCAATGAGGTAGAGACTGAGTAGGCAGGGACATCACAGCAGCCGAGGGCCTCTCTCTTCCTCTCATGCTCTGGCTTAGAGCTGGTGGTCCAGGGGGACATAAGGAGGCTATGTGGGACATAGGTCCACTACCCTTTTGCTGTAGCCAAATTCATTGTCACCAAATTCACCAGGCAATGAGCTTGACAAAGTGGTCTGGCAATGTCAGCTCCAGATCAAAGGTGGAAGAGTAGGTATCACTGATGAAGTTGGAAAAGACAACCTGGTGGTCAATGTGACCCAGGATGCTCAGATGGGGCCCTCCAATGCCTGCTTCACCACCTTCTTGATTGTATTTGGTAGGTTTCCCAAGATAGCAGGACAGGTCCATGATCAACAGACATAGAAGGCCATGCCAGTGAGCTTTCCATTCAGCTGGGGATAACCTTGCCCACAGCTATGGCTGCACCAGTCAAGGCAGGGATGATGTTTTGGAGAGCCCCCCTGGCCATCATGCCACATCTTCTCAGAGATACCATCCACAGTCTTCTAGGTGGCAGTTATGGCATGGACTGTGGTCCTGAGTCCCTCCATGATGCTGAAGTTGTCATGAATGATCTTGGCTGGAGGCCTAAGCAGTTTGTGGTATAGGAGGCATTGCTGACAATGGTGAGGTTGTTTTTATACTTCTCATGGTTCACACCCATCACAAACATTGGGACATCAACAGAAGGGGCAGAGATGATGACTCTTTTGGCAATCCCCTCTAGGTGAGCCTCAGCCTTCTCCATGGTGGTGAAGACTTCTGTGGACTCTACAATGTAACCAGCACCTGATTTACCCCATTTGATTTTGGTGGGATCTTGCTCCTAGAAGATGGTTATGTGATTTCCATTGATGACAAGCTTCCCATTCACAGCCGTGACTGTGCCATGGAACTTGTCATAAGTAGGATCATACTGGAACATGGAGACCATGTAGTCCAGGTCAGTGAAGGGGTCATTACTGGTGACAATATCCACTTGGCCAGAGTTAAGAGTAACACTGGTGACCAGTCACCCAATACAGCCAAAGCCATTTATTCCAGCCTTCACTTTAACCAGGGTATCTCAGGGGTGCACCTGGCGCTACATGAGAAGATGTGACTGTCTGTCAAACAGGAGGACCAGAGAGCCTCTTTAAGTTTTTGTATTTTTCCATTCTAAAATTTCCATTTGGTTCTTCTTTATATCTTCTACTTCTTCATTTATGCTTTCAAATTTTTTGCTCAGATTTTCAATTTTTTCATGTTTCAGAATGTTTCTGATTTCTCCTTGAAGCATTTTTCTGATAGTTGCTTAAAAATATTTTTCAGATTATTCTAACATCTCTACCATCTTGGTGTTCATATTTATTGATAATCTTTTTTCATTCATTATGAGATCTTTCTAATTCTTGATATAATGAGTAATTTTTTTTTTTTTGAGACTCTCTGTCTCCCTGGGTAGAGTACCATGGCACCATCATTCATAGCAACCTCAATCTCTTGGACTCAGGTGATCCTCTTGCCTCTGCCTCCTGAGTAGCTGGGACTACAGGCACCTGCCACCATGACCAGTTAGTTTTTCTATTTTTAGTAGAGACAGGGTCTCACTATTGCTCAGACTGGTCTCAAACTCCTGAGCTCAAGCAATCCACCTACCTTGGCCTCCCAGACTGCATGATGAGTAAATTTTCATTTGAAACATGTACATTTTCATGCCATATTGTGAGACTCTGGATCTTATTTAAACATCTGGGTTTCTCTGATAACTATTGTTGTAGGGAAAGGAGTCATTACTGACAGGCAAAGGGAGACATCTAGGATCCCCATTTGTCCTCCATGGACACCCAGGTGGTAGAGGTGGACTCCTTATTACTGCTGGGAAGAGCTGAGAGTTCTGGCTCCTCATGTGGTCTCCACTGACACAGCAGTGTGTGCAGTGTCGTGACTGTTGGGTGGCAATAAAGGCTTTAACTCTCCAGTTTGCCTCCTCTAACACCTTCACAGCAGGAGGTGGGAGCAGTGTCCAGGTTAGAGGTAGATTTTTTGGCTCCTCACATGGTGTCTCCTGAAATCACAGGGGCTAGGGCCTGTTACCATCTAGCAGAGTGGGAATGCAAGTTCCAGCTCCCTGCTTGGCCCTCCTCTAACACCACTCTAGTGAGGGACCTCAGTACAGCCTGAGGAGGGCGGAAGTCCAGGCTCTCTACTCAGCTTTTGCTAGCATGGATGGGAAGTGGGGCCACAGTTTGACTAAAATAGAACATATTGGCTAAAAGTTTACTCTCTTGGTAGGTGTCTCATTTCTGGTCTTCTATCTACAGAAAGCAGCATTTGTTGTGGCTTTGTTTTCATATTTTTGGTCTGTTCCCTTTGGTGTTTCTTGGTGGTCAGCCTCACCAGTAGCCAGTCTGGGATATATGAGGCAAAACAAAACTCCAGGGAATTCACCTCTGCATCATTCTCAAGGCCCCAGCTACCTGTCTTCCAAGCTCCACATTTCAAAGTCTTAGGTTGTTTTATATGTGATGTCCAGGCTTTTTAGTTGTCTTTAGTGGGAAGAGCAGACAAAAATACATATAATCCATCTTCTTGGAAACATAAGTCCTATTACAAGTTTCTATACATGGCATATTTAGATATGAATTTTAGAAAGATCACCTGGAAGAAGTGTGGAAATTGACTGATAATGTTAAACTTATTTACCTTCCATATAGAGACAAAGAGAAAAAAAATCATGCATACCTGTTAATATATAATATATATGTTATTTCCCTCCCTTTTAAATATGTACCTCTGATTTAATAATAATCTATCAGGAATAAGGAGGTATTCCAGGGTAAATATGTACAAAATTACTGGCAATCCAATGTCAGAAAAAGTAAAATGGGTACATATGTTACAATCAAGAGATAAGGAATATTTCAATATGCATTAGTATATTCAATTAGGAATATTTCATGGAGAGTTCTATATCCTGCTTTTTTATTTACCTAATATTTTATCGTATGCAATTTCCCATGAGATTAAATATACTTGAAATACAATTTTTATAATTACTTTCTTAAGGTAAATTTCTAGAAAAAAATTACTGGATCAAAAGCTGTAAACTTTATGTATTCAGTCCTAATCGGAAAATGGTAGACTAACAACTACAGGCGCGCACAAGAGAAAAGCAAAATTAAATTTAAGAAAAGGGAAGAGGAGAGGGTTCCAATGAGTTCCTATCTATCAGGTACCATGTGTGGGTATATGGCACACTTCCTGGATGAAGGACTCAACTACAACTCAGACTTTGAATTTTACCTTACAAACGCAAATCATATAACCTAGTCATATGTATCCCCATATGAACCCATAAAAAAAAATCCTTAAACTGTAAATTTAATTTATAGCTTTTGACACTTATCACCAACTCACCTTCCACAACAATCATACCAATTTTTATTCCTTCTCCCAGAATATAATTGGGAAAGGAATTCCTGATTAGGAATTCATTTGATTCCTTTTCCCACTGTATTAGATGCATTCCTAATGAATTTAACGTATCAAAGATGCATATTACCCTTTCAAATGGCTTTGCTAATTCAATGAGGTAAAATATTATCTCATTTTCATTTACCTTTCTTTGGTTATTAATAATGTATCTAGTATGTTTACATATTCATTAGCCACACATGTCTTTTTCAAATTGTCTATAGTTTGCCCATTTATATACTATGCCATTTACATTTTCTTATTTAGCTATAAAAGCTATTTATATATCAAGAAAATCAAACCATTACCAGTTCCATTTGTTTAGATATGTCCCTACTGTGTCATGTTTTTAGCTTTGCTTTCAAAATATGTACATTTTATTTTTATATAAACAATTTAGTTTGACACTTTTGCTGAGAGGTTTTTTTGTTTGTTTTGTTTTTTGCTATTAGGAATGTTTTTTAAGTAATGTGAAAAAATGGGTCATTTTTTTATTTTGCCTATGTTATTTTGTGGTTTAACTTTTAAGGATGAGCAGAGGTGAGAGATTTAAGTCAACCCAGTGGGACACAGGAATAAATATACCAACATAGTTAACTGTAGCAAGTGCCACTTGGCTGACCCAAGAAGGATCTATAAAGGTGAACATACTTGTTTATATCTGCTTAAAATAGCCATTCCCTGGTCCCAGGCAATTCCCTTGATCATCCTCCTTTCAATCGACTTGGCAGACAAGTCCTTGCTTTAACCTCTCTCCCCCTTTATTCTCTAATCTGCCAGGAAATAAACACAAGTCCTAAATACTGGGGCTCCCTTCTCTGGCCCAGCCCCCACTCATAGAGCAGAAGCTTTTTCCAGGCATCCTATTCATGTTTGATTCCACAATAGAAATAATAAGTAAATGCAAACTTTGCTGTTCTATTGGCAACAGAATATGTACCTTCAGGGAACAGAAATGTTTCTTTAAGGAAAAAAATCTCTGTGGGTGAGTCTATTGTAATAACTACCCTTCCCAGCAAAATCTAAAGACTTCATCCTCCATTTAAAAGTTTCCAGCTACCCAGTTGTTGGGCTCCATTTATGCCCAGAGTCTGGATGTGAGATGTTGGATGAACACATCTGTTGTCAAGAGCATAACATTGAAAAGTACCGTCTGCTGCATTTGGCCAATAGACCCCCAGCTGGTTTGCTGCCTCTGAGCCTGTGTGGTGCCTAATACATCGGCAGGTTTCCCAGATCTTTGTTTTAGGATATTCTTCCTTTGCTACCCAGGTTCCATTACCTCCCTTTGTCTGCCTAATGTGGTACCAGGCTCCAATCCTTTCCGGAGAGAACCCAAAAGATAAGACCATCATTTGGGTTATGAAAAGCCAATTTCAGTTCTTAGTACTGATGTATCTTTGCACATAATTGAAAACTAAAGGAAATACCTATTGTTTTCCTTACAAAAATTAACAATGATTAAAAATTTAATTAACAATTAAAATTTTCCTTTCCAAAATCAACAAGATATTATGTTCATGACAAAAAATAACTTATCTGCTTTCTAGGGACATGACCTGGGAATACACTTTCATAAGGTCATTTGAGTTTTTGTGTAAGAACTTAGGATAGTAGAAGTTATCCAAATTATTGACTGCCAAAGAATGCAACACAAGATGACATCCATGGTGAATGCATTTTTAAAAAGATTCAGGGAGGATAGTGGACATTAAACCATAGAGAACACGCAGGGTTCAGGAGGACAGGGTCCTTACGCCACCTCTGCCATGGACTAGACCTGTGTTATGACATTTCTGAACACTGTTCAAAAAGGAAACCCAATTTTCATCTCTGGCTGGACTTCACTGCTTTTGCTGATCTGCATATAATGGTACTGATACCAAAGAACATCTTATTTAATTGCTGAAAATAATTTTTTTTTGCAGTTTTTGGCCAGGGCTTGAACCCACCACCTCCAGTATGGAGCCAGCGCCCCACTCCTTTGAGCCACAGGCGCCACTCCTGAAAATGATTTTTAAAATAATACTCAAGGTCTCTGAAAACTGTCCTAAGACTTACAGAAAGTGGAAAAACATCTATTCAAGGAAATATAAATTTCAGTAAAAACAGTAAGAGTTTGTGGTATTTGAGCTAAGATTCACTTATATCCACTCCTCTACCCCTCCCCAAGAGCTCACTGTGATGGAAGCTGTACTTTGAGCAGTGTGGCTAGGATGGCTCTTTCCCCCATAAGTTTCTAATCCAAAGCTATGGTTTCCCCTTGCTTCCCCTACTTCCTCACCACCAGCTCTATATTACAGAAGCTGTACTCCAGGCAGTTATAGCCCCAAGAGAACTGGAGCTCCTTCCCCCTCCCAGTGCCCTCCCATAGGGCAGAAGCTCTGCTCCAGATACAGCAGGGCATAAACACTGGGTCCTGAACATCCTGCCCCAGTCTACTAGGTTGGCAGTCTCATACCAGGAAGGATAAACTGATAACCAGTAAATACCATTGCAGTCCAAATCCCTGCTTAGAAAGCAGGGATGTGTCCTCAGGGGAAGAAAGACATTGTCCAACCTCCAGCTCTGAGGCAGTGGTGCCAAGGTTCTGCTCAGGAAGAGAGACAGGCCATATGAAGAGTTTGCTCTGTGGCTTTGCCTAAAGAGACTAGCTTTATTTAAAACAAAGCATATGGAAGATTGTGCCTATGAGTGTTGTTACAAATGATGGCAATCTTGGTAGTAAGCAACCAAGAGTCGCTAGTAGCTTCATAATTCTTTTAACAATAAGCTAAAGGTGACAGTTCAGAAAAATGGCAGGTCAGCAATAAGTTTAACAGAAAAGAAAGAGAAAAAAAAAAAAAACAACAGGGAAAGAAACAGCTAAGAAGAGCCCTCTGGGATTAGAGCAACCTCGAAGACTAGAAATGCTTTGCCCCTACAAAGGGATGCCACTTCACTTGAAACGAATTATGGCAAAATATATGCTCCAGGGGATTGCTAAAAAATATATAATAACCACAAGTGATTAATGGAGGCTAACAAATGGTGTGATACTAATAGAGGCAGACCATCCAAAAGTGTATGGGGCTGATGAGGAAAAGAAATAATCCAATAGAGCCTAGCTGACACTATTGTCATCGCAGGCACTCAGGTAAACAGTCACATGCTCCAAGTTGTGCCCTCTTGGGTGTGAGACCACACACTACAGAAGTGTATTTCATGAAATAATCCAGCTAAGTCACTAAATGAATAAATAAGCAGACACTAATAAGCCCCAGAATAGAGGATCCATATCCAGAGTTGCTACAATAAGATTATTTAAAATTTCTAGTTAAAAAAATACAAAATATGCAACGAAACAGGTAAACTTGTTATCCCCATAAACAGATAAATGATTTTTTTTTTAAGCTTACTATTTTTTTTCTTTTTCTTTTTTTTTTTTTATTGTTGGGGATTCATTGAGGGTACAATAAGCCAGGTTACACCGATTGCAATTGTTAGGTAAAGTCCCTCTTGCAATCATGTCTTGCCCCCATAAAGTGTGACACACACCAAGGCCCCACCCCCCTCCCTCCATCCCTCTTTCTGCTTCCCCCCCCCCAACCTTAATTGTCATTAATTGTCCTCATATCAAAATTGAGTACATAGGATTCATGCTTCTCCATTCTTGTGATGCTTTACTAAGAATAATGTCTTCCGCTTCCATCCAGGTTAATACGAAGGATGTGAAGTCTCTATTTTTTTTAATAGCTGAATAGTATTCCATGGTGTACATATACCACAGCTTGTTAATCCATTCCTGGGTTGGTGGGCATTTAGGCTGTTTCCACATTTTGGCGATTGTAAATTGAGCTGCAATAAACAGTCTAGTACAAGTGTCCTTATGATAAAAGGATTTTTTTCCTTCTGGGTAGATGCCCAGTAATGGGATTGCAGGATCGAATGGGAGGTCTAGGTTGAGTGCTTTGAGGTTTCTCCATACTTCCTTCCAGAAAGGTTGTACTAGTTTGCAGTCCCACCAGCAGTGTAAAAGTGTTCCCTTCTCTCCACATCCACGCCAGCATCTGCAGTTTTGAGATTTTGTGATGTGGGCCATTCTCACTGGGGTTAGATGATATCTCAGGGTTGTTTTGATTTGCATTTCTCTAATATATAGAGATGATGAACATTTTTTCATGTGTTTGTTAGCCATTCGTCTGTCATCTTTAGAGAAGGTTCTATTCATGTCTCTTGCCCATTAATATATGGGATTGTTGGCTTTCTTCATGTGGATTAATTTGAGTTCTCTATAGATCCTAGTTATCAAGCTTTTGTCTGATTGAAAATATGCAAATATCCTTTCCCATTGTGAAGGTTGTCTCTTTGCTTTGGTTATTGTCTCCTTAGCTGTACAGAAGCTTTTCAGTTTAATGAAGTCCCATTTGTTTATTTTTGTTGTTGTTGCAATTGCCAAGGAGGCAATAAATATTGCCTTTAAGGTTAAGCATAGGTTGGATTTAGGAAACAAAGACTTCAAATCAATTATAAGTATGTTCAAACAAATTAAAAAAAATTATCTTTAAAAATTTGAGGGCAGTATAATAACAATATTTAATCAAATAAAGAATATGGATAAAAAGAAATCTTAAAAAATAGAAGTTCTAGAGTTAAAAAATAAATAACTGAAATGCAAAATTTTTACAGTAGAAGCACAAGATCTGAGCCAGTGGAAAAAAGAATGAGTAAATTTGAACATAAATCAATAGATACTATGTGTTCTGAAAAACAGAGAGAAAAGAATAAAGAAAAGTGAAGAGAGCCTCAGAATAATGTGAGACATTTAGCATACACATAATGGAAGTACCAAAAGAAAAAGAAAAGGAGAGAAAAAAATTGTTTTAAAAATAATGGTTGAAAACTTAGCAAATCTTATGAAAAACATAATCTTCACATCCAAGAAGTTCAAATTAACTCAAGCAGAATAAGTGAAAAGAGGTACATACACAAACAGAGAGCAAAAATGTTGAAGACATTAAAAAAAAAAAAAAGATTCAGGGCGGCGCCTGTGGCTCAGCGGGTAGGACGCCGGTCCCATATGCCAGAGGTGGCGGGTTCAAACCCAGCCCTGGCCAAAAAAAAAAAAAAGATTTGACAAAATTCTCTCTATATGAGACACACTTTAGATCCAAAGATACAAAGAAATTGAAAGTAAAAGAATGACAAATATGAAATATAGAAATCATATAAAAGCAACCCTAAAAGACGGAATAAATATATCGATAATGGAAAAACTAGATTTGAAAACAAAAGTATAAGTAGGAATAAAGAAAAGCAATTTGTATTTATCCTTTAGGTATCTAGAAAGTTCTCTCCATCTGCAGAAGTAATGCTATTTCTACTTACAGATGACATGATCTGGAATATGGAAAATTCTAAGGAACCCACTAAAAATCTGTTTAGAACTAATAAGTTCAGCAAGGTTGCAAAAGACAAGATAAATACAAAAAAAAACAAAAAAACCTTATTTCTATATGCTAACAATGAACAATACAAAAATAAATTTAAAGAAATAATTTCATTTATAATAGCCCCACAGGAAAATATTCAGGAATGAATTACCAAAAGAAGTTTAAGTCTTATTCATTGAAAAAACTATAAAATTGGTGAAAGAAAGTAAAGATCTAAATAAACCGAAAGGTATCTCGTGTTCAATACTGGAAGACTTAATATTGTTAAGATGGAAATATTCCCCAAATTTATCTACAGATTGAATATAATCCCCATCACAATCCAAAATGCCTTATTTTTCAGATAGTGAGAAAATGCTTCTAAAATTCACGTGGAAATAGAAGGGACTCAAAATAGCCAAAGCAATCTTGAAAAAGAAGTGTAACATTGGAAGACTCCCTCTGCATAATTTGAAACTTAACTACATAGCTACAGTAATCAAGGCAGTGTAATACAGCCATAGGATAGACAGGTATATCAATGGAATAGAATTAAGAGTCCAGAAAAACATCTTTACATCTATTGTTTAATGATTCTTCAACAATAGTGCCAAGACAAATCAATGGCAAAAGAATTGTCTTTTAAACAGATATTACTGAGTCAACTGGATCTACATGCAAAAGAATAAAGTTGGGACTTTTCCTCACATAATATACAAAAATTAACTCAAAATGAATCACAGACTTAAGTTAGCCTGTTAACACTCTTAGAAGAAAGTATAGGAGTAAGTCCTTATGACCTTAGATTAGGCCAAAGCAAAGGCAATGGAAGAAAAAATAGATAAGCTGGATTTCATTAAAACTAAGAACTGCCATTCTTCATCAAGAAGTGAAAAGACATCTTACAGAATGGGAGGAAATATTTGCAAATCACATGTCTGAAAATGGGAATGGTATGCAGAATACGTAAAGAATTCATGCAGCTCACTTATAAAAGATCAATTATCCAATTGTAAAAATGGATAAAGGATCTGAACATACATTTCTCTGTGAGATACACTGATAGGAACATTATTCACAATAGCCAAAAAGTAGAAGCACCTCAGTGTCCAGCAACTGATGAATGGATAAATAAAACATAGTAAGCATATCTATCAATACAACAAAATATTATTTGGAATACAAAAAAAAATGAAATTCTAATATATGCTATGACATGCACAAATCTACAAAACAGTTTGCTAAGTGAATGATATCAATCACAAAACACCATATATTATATGATTTTATTGATATGGAATGTCCAGAATGGGAAAATCTATATAGACAGAAAGTAGATTAATTATTGCATAAGGTTGAGGGCAGGAGTAATTATCAATGACTATTAATGGGTACAAGATTTATTTGGGGGGTTTGACGAAAATATTGCAAAATTAGATTGTGGCAATGGTTGTACAACTCAATGGATAAACTGAAAGCCATTATATTGTGTACTAGAAACGGAGAAATTTTACAGAGTGTGAGTTGTATCTCAATAAAGCAGCTAAAAAAAGGAAGAATTGGACAGTTAATTATACTTCTTGACTTTTCAATTCTACACAACCAGAACCTTGCTGTTGCTGATAGGATACTGTCTGCATTTGTCATAGATAACGTGGTCATCTGTGTGCAGCTGTGTGGTAAACGCACAGAGTGCTTGCAGATTCCATACAGCTGAGTGCAAAACAGCAATTAAAATGCCCCCAGATGTGCGCTTTGATGACAAAATAGAAGACTTCTGAAATGTAAGACAAAACCCACTTCAAGAACACTCCATGCAGAAGGTATGCTAAATTTAGCTGTCCCATTAAGCTAATTTGCTGAACGAAAGCTACTAGGCTGGCATCTTTGGTTTTTCCTGCAATTCTCTTTAGACAGGCAGGTTTGCTTTCCTATGAATTTCCTTTTGCTTGTACATTATTCATAAGTTTTAAGTGGCACCGTCTGTCAAAGTTTTCCCCCAGATACTAAAAACTTCCTTCAAGTTCCATTATAATTTGAATCTGCGATTTCCTCCTCATAGGGAAACCACAAGAGTTATGTTATGTTCAAAGGAGATCGTTGCTTTTCCTCCCTGTCCTGCAAGCATGGCCGTGACTTTACCAGTACTACTAATGGGGAAGTAGAAGGATTTAAGGCTCATGCAAACTGGAGTCCACACCAAACTTCTAGCACTACTGTCAAGACAGTACAATATAAACCAAGAGGCCACTGTGAGTCTCTGGACCCCATTAGCGTGTTGAAAAAGATTCTCATTATTATTGGGTTGTTATGTGTAAGTATATTGGAGATAAAGAAAGTAAACTAGAATTTATGGCACGATCCTCTAACTGCCACGTGTGAGTACGCTGCTAGGTGCATTCACAAGGGTTATAGCAGTTAATCTACGAAATAATCTTTCAAAGGAGTTATTAGGAAACCCAAATTTCTGGAGCAAACCAAATCCCAACAAAGCTAAATCATTTTCCTGAGGTCCCAGGACAAGTCAAAGTCATGTCAGAACTTGATCCTGAACACATCCCCTCCCCTCTAGTCCTCTACAAGGAACCTTCTGGCTGATGCCCATGCAATGGAGGTTGCCACTGGGTCAGCCATGAGGCCATTTCCTCTAAGAAGAAGTAAATGTCTGAGTCTTTATTGACTGTCAAATCCCAGGCTAACGAGGAGAGAAAACAGATGCAGCCTCATCATTAAAAGTACACTAAATATTTATCAGCAGGTAGTCTTTTGGGAAATCACTTAAAATATTTATTCATTAAAATTATTCAAATAATTGTCTTTCTCTTCACATGCATGTTGGGAATTTTGTGTACCTGTAAGGAGAAGAAAATAGATGCCCTCCACTGTCAAGAAGCAAGTGAGCAAAGCTTTCTGTAATGAAAAATAAAGAGCAAAATTTGGATATTATCCAAAAGGAGAATGCTGGGCTTTCTACCCACTAGGAGGCAACACACCCATTTAAAGTAAGAGTAAATCAGTTCCCCAAATTGCACTACTAGAAATAGCCCCTCTCATTGGATAATGCTGAGCCGCCATGTGTTCTAGTGCCCACAAGGACAGCACATGGGAGGGGGCACACAGCGGGGTCTTGGGCTGGACTTTTTACTCTCCATTCCCATGAGAGGAAAGAAAACCAAAGGATACAGAAGAACCAAATATCAGGGTCCTGTCCTTCTAGATCAGTGGTCTGGGCCTGCACAAAAGAATTTTGATGTTTTAAAAGAAGATGGTTTCCACTCCTCATGAAAAGATCTGAAAATTCAGAACCTGCTAAAAGATTCAGTGATTTCACTTTCGGATCAAAGTATACACACATACCCCTCACAAACCCCAGATCATCTTTACTATGTGAGGGCAGGCCACCTGCTGCCTGGAGAGACACAAACAGCAGGGCCCTAAACACCACCCCCCACCCCCCACCACACACACACACATCCTGCCCTCCGCAGCCCTCTCACCAAACAGTACTCTTGGGACCCTGGGTCAAGAAACATGGAGGGACATTTGGGGTAACGCACAGACAAGCCAGTAGGAATCTGTCTAGGGGGAAGCGGGCACCGCAAATGACTGATTTCATGAGCAAATACAAGAAACATCAGCCAAAGCCCAGTTTTCAGGACATGAGCCTGGTCTGTGGTTGGGGCTCAATGAGTCACAGCTCAAAACTGGACGGCAGCCCCTAGAAAGGTTACAGAAAACCAGATGGCAACAATTTCAGTTAGTCCCCCCTTGGACTAACTGTCAAAGGCTGAAACTCAGCAATCAAAAGGACCTTAGGGGAAAGTCCAGAGTCTAGCTGGTGGGGCAGAATCCCCTGATCCACAGGTAAAGGCTACCAGAGAAAATACTTGTTCAATGAAAAATCAGTTGTTTAAATTGCTAAATTAATTTTAATATTAAAGTAATATGTGCACATGGTTTAAAAAATAGTATAAGAAGAAAAGACATCCACCTTCTCCAACCCTCCCAACACCTTATAAATGACTCTCTCATATAGCCTACCAGAGAGCACGTGTGCCCTCCTGTGTACATGGCCCAGTGTGTGCCCCCTGCGTATGTGCTCCCCATGTGTATGTCCCCCTGTGTGCCCCCCTGTGTGCCCCTAGGTATGTACCCCCTGTGGGTGTGGCCCCTGTGTGTCCCCCCTCATGTATGTGCCCCACTATGGGTGTCCCCCTATATGTGCTCCTATGTGTGTGCCCCCGTGTGTGTCTCCCTATGTGTACCCTCTGTGTGTGTCCCCCGGTGTCTGTGCCACCATGTGTCCCATGTGCATGTCTCTGTGTGTGTCCCCCCGTGTGTGTGTCCTCCCGTGTATGTGTCCCCCCGTGTGTGTGTCCCCCCGTGTGTGTGTCCCCCTGTGTGTGTGCTCCTGTGTGTGTCCCCCTGTGTGTGTGTCCCCCTGTGTGTGCTCCTGTGTGTGACCCCTGTGTATGTGTCCCCCGTGTATGTGCTCCTATGTGTGCTCCTGTGTGTGTCCCCCTGTGTGCCTGCTCCTGTGTGTGTTCCCCCTGTGTGTGTGCTCCTGTGTGTGTCCCCCTGTATGCATGCTCTTGTGTGTGTCCCCGTGTGTGCGCTCCTGTGTGTGTCCCGCTGTGTGCGCTCTTCTGTGTGCCTGCTCCTGTGTGTGTCCCCCTGTGTGCGTGCTCCTGTGCTTGTCCCCCTGTATGTGTCCCCCTGTGTGTGTCCCCCTGTGTATGTGCACACACACACGTATGTGTGGGTTTGGACCGTAATCCTGAATGTTGAAATTCCAAAAGATCAAAATCCTGAAAATATAATTCTGGAAAATATAATTTAAATAATTTCTTTAAAAAGCATATTTACATTTTTAAAAGGGGGTTATTTGAGAAACATAAAAACATGACAGAACACTTCATAGATCTCTTTACACGATAAAATAGGCAATAATAACATTTTCCAGCATAAACGCTCAGCTGCATGGGTATAACAGAGAAGAGCAGCCAAACCAAAGTCATAAAGAAAAGGCTTATACAGCTGTGTTCATCTGAAATATCCTGATGGACAACCGAGGGGTTTGGATGAGTCACCGTCACATAGGCAGTCTCCCTAAGAGCCCCTACCTCGAGAAACTTTCACAGATGCAGATGTGCAAAAATATGTCTCTTCATTTACGGAGGAAGCTTCAACTTTTTTACATACATACACAAGGCTTACGTGCAAAGTCAATGTTGTAATAACACGCTTTTGTGGTGTCCCATTGGTAAAAAGTGCATAAAACAAATTAGAACTACCTGAAGGTTGGTATCTAACATAACAACTTCAGTACCGGAAATGATGCAAAGATGAAATACATAGCATAGTGGAATGTGAAAAAAAAAAAAATGCTGACAATTGAAAATGGTGGGAGAAAACAATAAAACATAAGCTAAAAAGAAAATCTGACATGTAAAAATGTATTATGGGGATTTGCACAGAGGTCGCCCATAAGAGCTGGCTGACTTTCATGATCATTAACTATATTTTGAAGTCACATCATGAGGAATACCTGCTTTTTTTTAGGGCATGGCTGTCCTCAGAGAATACATTTACATTCATTTTCTACATGGCACTGCTCTTTTTAAAACTCTTGTATAACTCCATATATACTGACACAAGCATTCCCCACTAAATTTTCCCATCCTCTTTGCCATGTTTCTGTGTGGTTTAATGTACACAGAAATCCACACTTACATGACCACAAATTTGGTGGAGCAAACACTGTTGTTGTACCAGTCTCTCCTACAGCCTCAGAAGGAGTTTAGTTGCCATAGTCTTACCTAGAGTAGTTTGCTAATGCTTAAATAGTTCACACCACTGCATGTGGCGATTCTAGTTCCAAGAATCCATCTCACAGATACCGTTACATCTGGGCACAAATATGCATACGCAAGGTCATTCACCACACCACAGCAGTGGGCCTAACGCATAAAATCACAAATGTCTATCAGTAGAAGGGTGGTTAAATAAATCCTGACCTATCTAAACCATATAACAATAACATAAACATAAACCCCACTAAAACATTTGTAAGACATGCTGCTGGGTTAAAACAAGGAAGTAGCAACACAATCCACACAGTTATAAATAAATAATACATAATTTAAGTGCATATACTATTTACTGCCCTATGTGGGAAGCACACTTGCTTCCTGTAACTGGGCCGAAAGGTGAGTGGAGACAGGAAAGAGACAAGGGATTGTTGCTTTTCACTCTACTTCTGGAGCATCTTTTACATCTGTTGGGGTTTTTTTTTTTGGTCTGTTTTGTTTTGTTTTTGAGACAGATTTTCTGTTGCCCAGGCTAGTCGGACTACTGTGCAGCTGTGGGATGCTATGCTCTCCACAGATGTGATGCACCACAGTCCTCCCATGCAGTCATGATCACCAGGGGCTGAGATGCCAGCAGGCAGTGAGACCAGGCCCTGTATCCCTTCCTTCCTCTGTCTTCCCCATCCTGGTGAGCAGTCTCATCCTGCAGGCCTTTCAACCTCCATTCTTTATCAGAGGAATGTGTTACCTCCATGTCAGCAGAGGACCTGACCTTTGTAAAGGTGAGATAACGTGATGACATGTGCTCTCTGTGATGACCCAAGCGGTGTCTGTGCTTGTGAGTTTCATCAACCCAGTGGTTCCATTCAAAGGACGATGAACATTCTGCTTTCAGCTAGATCTACAAGTGTTTGAAAAAATAAACTAAACAAAAACTAATTTGGATCCTATAGTAGGGTGATTTCTTATCAGACCAACATAGATTAGGACAGAACTTAGAGAACTTTCTAGAAAGCGAACACAAGACATCAGACATCCCAGAGCTGTTGAAGAGTGAAGGCAGCTTGCATCAGGACGTAGAGATGCCCTGCTCCCTGCAGAGCAGAGGGCAGGCAGACAGCGGACTGTGAGCTAGAGGCCTAGCTGAAATTCCTACACAGACTCTGATCTCCTGTGTGCTTGGCCGCTCTCACGCCTTAGAGGCAGCCATGCCCACTGCTGTAGTCTATCCCAGGGCAGGAGGGTCTCTTGCAGCAAACAACCAAACTCGCCTGATCCTTCCTTCTTTCATTCAGCTGTCACCTGCCAAGCACTGCTGAGGTTCTGTGTCATGGGAGACCACAGGCCTACAGGCAGGCATGGTCCAGGGTGGTCATGAGGCACCAGGACACAGGGGAGCAGTGGTGGGAACTAAGCCCCAGCCTCTCAGTCTCAGTTTAAATATCATGAATATGACTTTATTTTGCTTATATTTTTCTGCCTGTTTCCTCACTAGACTATCAGGTCCTCGAGGGTAGGATTTTTCATCAGTTTTGTTTACCACAGTATCACTAGGGCCTAGAACAAGGCTTAACACATAGTAGGTCCTCAAAAGAAATTACTGAATAAATGAATGGACCAAAAATCCTTTAAGAACTATTTCACTAATTCTGATGAATTCATTGCCATACCATTGTCAGTGAGACCAGACACCAAACCATGGCTCTATTCTGAGCAGCTGGCTACAGAGGCCCCAGGGGCTGCTGAGAAGCACCTGACAGCCCACAAGCCACAGAGCACAGGGCTCTTGGGTAGCCTGGAGTGAGGAGCTTCCCACAGGGGGGCTTTCCCCAGAAGCTGACAGAGTGGGCCTCCAGCTCAGGCCTGCCCCGCTGCCCAGCCTGAGCCCTCCCTCCCAGCCCTGCAACCCAGCACCTCAGCATCACACACACCCTCCCTGACAGCCCTGACCACCCCACATACACACATGTGGCTGGCCACCTCCCTCCCCTGCCCGCCATTCTCTCTCGACCTGGTTCTCCTGTGCTGCTGCTTCTCAAAGAAAAGCTGCTACTCAGGTTCCCTGGTTTAGGCTTTAAAATGGGACATTATGACTTTGTTTTTCAATTCCAGAAAAAATGTTCTGGGGTCAATAGTCATTATCACAGAGGATATATCCAACCATAGGACTTTGTGAGGAATATATATATATATTTTTTTTTTGCAGTTTCTGGCCGGAGCTGGGTTTGAACTCGCCACTTCTGGCATATGGGGCTGGCACCCTATTCCTTTGAGCCACAGGAGCTGCCCAGGAATATTTTTCAACATACCCTAGAGTGTGCGGAAAGAGGCATGGATGCAATGACACATCTAATCTCCTTGAAAGCAGAGTCACTCCTGGCTGCCTGCTTTTCCTTAAGCTTTTGGGCTGGTGCTTTACAAAACCAATGGGGCAGATTTACACAGGCTTGGGACCAGAGGGCCCTAGAAACTGTTCTGCTATTTCTTCCTGCATGTTCTTGGGCCAGGGACTCACCTGCTCTGTATCCTAATCTCTTCATCCTCTGTAGAGGTTACAAAGGCTTTTAAAGGCCTCATCAAGTACCATGAAAGTGAAGTTTACTATCTGTATTTTTTAAATGATAAACATGAGGCTCATAGAGGTCTGGTGGCTTTCTCTAAATCACACAGCCCCAGGATCAAGGGGAGCCCTGCTTGGCCCCCAGACCACTGCAGGATGCAATTCTAGCTGGGTGCTAGAAAAAGCAGGTCTGCTCTTGGAAGGACAGGAATAGAGCAGGGAAGCAAGGGGGTCCCATAGGAGAGAAGCTAGAAAACGCAGTCAGAAACCACTTGCATGTGCACTCAGCCTGAGCCTACCTGCCCGGCAGGTGATCCCCAGGGTTCCACATCCCCCTGCCTGAATCTGTGTGGATCTTGCATGTCAGAGACGTAAAGAAGATATTCTTACCATTGTACAGCTTGTTGCAAACTGATCTTCAAAGTTACATGCTTCCTTGCCCCAAAATACACTTAATAAAGAAAGTAGAAGTGTGTGGCGACTTAGAGAAAACTGAAACTATGCTCTCTGTGCTCTTTGCCTCATCAAGAGTCAAGAAAAAGATTCTCAAGAGTGGTAGCTGAGACTTGTAACATTTACACATGCATGGCCTTTCTCTCCCTGTGAACCTGAGCCCACATCCTGGTCTGGGCATCCTGGTGGGAAGTCAGCCTCATTCTCTGACTCTGCAGCGTCATCAGCACAATATACACATAGTATCAGCTTGAAGGCTTCCATCAGGTTATGGAGTCCTGTGGCCGAGTTTAGAGCTGGTGCAGGATGTGGGCATGCTGCTGGAAGGAATCCTTCTCCCCCTGAATGCAGCAGAGACCTCAGCAGTCTCCCACCTCAGGGCTCTGAGCCTGAAGCCTTAGGTTCCTACATGGCAGATTCCTGGCTCCCACTTGCAGGGGTGCTGATTTAGGAGTCCAGGGTAGGGTCCAAGAATCGACCCAAAACTCAGAGAATGACGCAAATAATAAAACCAATAATTTTCAAACACCAGCCACATAGCACTCACGGCCTCCACCACGAGTGCTGGCTGTTCTGACTTTTCAACCTTCAAAAAATCCAGAGGAAGTGGGAGCTATAATTGAGTAGTGTCATTATGATAATTTAACAGCCCCTCCCCAGCTCTTGATGATCTAGGAGACTCAGAGTAACATTCAGAAATGCTCACCTAGTTCCCCCCTCACTGTCTAATGAGGATTGTGAAAGGTTTGCTCAAGGTCAGGCTGAATGGCAGATGGGCTCTTAAGGCCTCCTGACTCCAACTTCCCTGCCCATTCTTTTCTCTGCTTCCCAAAGAAACTCTGTTGTCTGCACTTTCCAGCCTGTAAGCCTAGCTCTGATGAGGGACAGCAGATGCAGCTAGGAGGGAGGCCAGGGGCTGGACTGGGGCTAGGAGAGAGGCACTTTTCTACATGCCTGAAACGAGGCAACCAAACCATCTCCTGTCTGCCAATGCCTATCAATGTGGAGCACACAAATATTGTGCCCACTCCTCCTGCTGGAGGACAACTCCATCATCCCCCACCCAGAGCACTCTGTTTGTCCCACTGCCTCCTGCTGCCTTGCACAGCCCCCATGTAGGGGCCCAGGGATGTTTCCCTCTTGCAGCCCTCTATCTCAAGGCAAGCAGTGCCCACCTGCTCACACCAGGGTCCTTCAGCCCTCTTACTCAGGGATGAGGTTGTTTTCTTCCCCAGACTCAGCACAGTGCTCTGGGCGTCTGATCCCCTACCCAGTTGGGTCAGGGCATGGATAGGGCCCTAGGGATGGCTGGATGCCAGGACCGCAGAGCTGCCTCACACCCTATCCTCAAACAATGGTGAGGGAGGGGTTGCATGACCTTCCTCAGAGACATCTCAAAGCTCAGGGTGGCCCAGTTGTTTTCTGGGAGGATCTGTTTCCCTATGCATAAACAGGACCTGGTAGATAGACGCAGACAACATGATGAACAGATTCACATTGTGAGGACCAGGCCCTTCCTGCCCCACCCAGATGGAGGCCCCTTCCCCCTCTCCTCTGGCAGGAGCCAGTGCAATATGAGGGCTGAGCAGAGGTGCTCGCAGCCCCCCGAGCCCTACAGGCTCTGCTCTGGAGCCAGGCAGTGTGGCCAGTGGTCAAGGAAGCACCTGGGTTAAATCCCAGCCCCCACTCACCCACCACAAGGTGCCCTAAAAAGAGACAGGGATAATTCTAGTACCTCTGCCACAGGGGTTTGAAAGGTGTAAATAAGAAAATACTTAGGGGTGGGGTAAGGTGAAGGGAATAAGAAAGAAAATACTTGAAGAAGCTTGTTGAAACCAGGCTTAGTAAATGACCTGCTACCTGGGGCTCATGACAGACTGTGGGCCGTGACTTGCCACACAGCCTCCCTGGAGCCAAGGTTGGGCCCCCTGGCAGGGGCTAGGCCTTCTGGCAACAGCTGCCACTAAGACTCCCCCTGAGCCTCCCACTGGAGCCCCCAGCAACAAATGCTGATCTGCCTGGTGCCCACAAGCCCTTGGCCACCTCAGACAGGACCCTGGAGAATGCCACCTCCAGTGAGCCTGTGCAGACAAAACAGTTTTATGATAAGAACTTTCTCAGCTTTGTCGCTTTCTGCTGGGACACGGGGAAGTCTGCTGGGTGTGTGACTGAGAAACTGAGCACATCTCCCGACACCACCGTGACTCAATGTGACTACTAAAACCTCATTTTATGTTAAAACAAATTTAGGTAGAAAAATAAAAAATAGAAATGCTGGGCGGCGCCTGTGGCTCAGTGAGTAGGGCGCCAGCCCCATATGCCGAGGGTGGCGGGTTCAAACCCAGCCCCGGCCAAACTGCAACCAAAAAATAGCCGGGCGTTGTGGCGGGCGCCTGTAGTCCCAGCTGCTCGGGAGGCTGAGGCAAGAGAATCGCGTAAGCCCAAGAGTTAGAGGTTGCTGTGAGCCGTGTGACGCCACAGCACTCTACCCGAGGGCGGTACAGTGAGACTCTGTCTCTACAAAAACAAAAAAAAAAAAAAATAGAAATGCTACACAAATTTCGACTATGAAAGTAAAATACATTTTGATCACAATTGGGCAACCTGGTGCCGTTTCCCCAGCCCCAAGGGGCATCGCTCCCTTCTCTCCTTGGACACTTTTTGGTGGAACAGAGTGAGGAATGATATCTTGCCTACAGGGGACTTAGGGCTTCACTAGCAAGCAGCCCCATCCTCCCAACCTCCCCCATCCTCCACATGCCTCCACACACCTAGGGTTTCCCAGATCCAGGTTAACAGGAACTCACAACAATCACACATCCTTCTAAAGAACTGAAACTCAGGCCTCTGGCCAGACCTTAGAGAAGAGGGAGCTTGACCATGCCCTAAGGCCTCCTGGAGCCAAAGGCAAGTGACCACCTGTGGATCTGGGCACCTGTGAGAGGCCACCCTCCCATCAACGTGACCAGGAGTTGGCAACAATGACTCTGGCCAACACTGTGGAGGGCAGGACACCCACAGGATATACCTGGCTACCTGGCTGGGCATATCCACCATTTCCTTGACAACACTAACCTTGGGGAGGCCCAAGTGTCATCTCAAACTGCACCCAGGCAACAAACTCATGATAGCCACAAATTCCTGAAACTCCGCCCATCAACACATGGCCTTTATCTCTCTCCTCTTGAATCCAGATGGACCCAGCCCTTGCTCTGACCCAAGGAACACAGAACAAGTAATACCTGTCTCTCAGAAGACCCGGAAGCCTCTGCTTGCTTATTCTGGGAGCTCAGGGGCCACCCAGCCACGTGGAGTGTGGTTTGTGAGGCGACAAGAGCCCTCACAGCTCGGGAGGTGCGTTCAAGGAATGACCTCCAACTGCTTCTTCTCCCTTCCTAAAACAATAATAGTCCTTTCTCCTTGCTCCCTCTACCAGAATTCACATATCTTCTGTATACTTTCCTATCTTTTGCCAAAAATGCATAGCCTTCTCTCCCTACAGTTAATCTTCACCCCATTCATGTACTTACGAATAATGTTTGTGATAAAACTTTTACATAACTGACTTACTTCCCCTCAGCCTTGTAAAATGAAAATAATCCCACTAGCTTTCCTTGCTGATTTGCAACATTGTTAGTATAAGCAACCTCTTTTAGGTACTATATACATAAAGCTGTTCACACGGTTTGGTGGTGGCTGCAGCAGATCTCTCGATCCCATCTCTTTGTCTTTTGCGTAATCTATGTCTCTTGTGTGATTTATTTTCTCAATTCCTCATCATTCCCACTCTGGTTTGTTTACTCTTCATGCTGGTTCATGAAACTGCCAGAAAGCCCAGCCTAGATGACTAGGTGGCTTAAGGCCCCCAGAGAGAAGCCCTGGGGGATTAGAGTCCAGCTCAGCATTTCAGCCTGAGGTGAGCTCCTAGCTGAATGCACCCAGGTGCACCCTTGACGACATTTCCAAATTCCTGCCTCATGTTTTGTGAACAGTAACAGTCATGAGTTTTATGCCCTGAATTTTGGAGTGGTTTGTTACACAGCAGTAGATAACTGAGACACCAGGCCATACTCATGAGAAGAAACCAGAAGAAGAGCAAGCATGTGGGTGGAGTATGTCCCAGCTGCCTCTGCCCAGCAGGGCAAGTCAGCAGGATTCGGGCACGCAGGGAAGTGTCCCTTCACTCCCAGGTTGCTTTGAGTGTTTGTCTCCAAAAATAGTGCCTGAAGCGGGCGTCAGGGGAGATGTCTTAGCATGTTGTGGGCTGTTTTCTGTGACCACAGGCTAAGGGGAGGCTGCTGCTCCTGGCTCCTGTGGAGGCAGAGCTGCTTCCTTTCTTGCCCTTCATCTGGTTACCAGTAATCTTTTTTTTTTTTTTTTTTAATCATAGCTGTGTACATTAATGCAATCATGGGGTACAATGTGCTGGTTTTATATACAATTTGAAATGTTTTCATCAAACTTGGTTACCAGTAATCTTGACCTAGAACTTGACCTTCATCTTAGCGGCAGTGATCTAAGACCTGTTGCACTCCTCTAGATAGTTAGCTGGAGGCTCCTCTTCAGTAATTCTCCCAACTGGCAAGAGTTTGACAAGTCGAATCCACTGTCCCCTGAAAGAAAGGGCACTAAGAACTTGCTCTATTGTATCTGCTCTGTGTGTTCGACCTCCTTATTTTTCCATATTAATGGCTGCTTCTCTCCTGGTAGCAGAGTGCCAGTGAGGTCCATGGGGTGTCCCAATACTGTTTCCAAATGTTTCTCAGCCTTAAACAGACAAGGTGCCTGCCTCCATTGCAGACCTTCCCCAGACTAGCAAACAAAGCCAGTGTCACACAGCTGCCCTGCCCAACCCAGCATACAGAAAGGGATTTTTGCAGCATGTGATGTCTCACTCTAAGAATGAGAAATATTTCTTATCAAACAGAAACCGTTCTGAAAAAGTTCTGACCAGCACTACCTACTTGGCACAATGTTCTCCACCATATAAGAAATATTAACTTCGAAGTCTGAAAACTATATAATAAGACCATTATTAGTCTATCCATATGAAATTAATCCCACATGGCAACTAACAGATTTTCTAGCACTAAGGAGATTTAAGTGGTGGGTCTAGGATCCTCTCTTGCCCTTGCCCCACCTGTCACACGTGAGTAGACCTGGTGGTGGCTCCTCCATGTGCCCTCTGCCCCTCTATGTCTCAGGAGCCAAGAAGAAATCCCACACTCCGAGACAGAAAGCTGGTTCTGAACAGAAATTACAAAACAGGAGAGAAGTGCCACATTTAGCAAAATTACAGAGCTATCTACAAACAGCAGGTGACAACCAGCAGGTACCTGCTCTGCTCCTTCAAGCCCAGGTGCCATGTGGGGTGGCGAGCAGGTGTCCATATGACCTGGGACACCCCTAAAGATGTGATGTTGCCCATGAGGATGATGTTGGCTACAAATCAGAGCACCCAGATTCTAGTCCTGACTTTTCCTGGCATAACTGTAGGCAAACTAAATGGTTGAGGGTGGTGTTCAATCTTTGTCCTGCATCGGAACCCCCTAGAAAGTTTATTACAACACAAATTAATACCCTCCCCTCTCCACTCCTGGAATTCAGTCCACATCTGTGTTCTGCTCAATCCACACCTTGATTGTTTAAAATCTGAACTTACAGCCAACAGTTAAAAATTAAAAGATTTCATATTCTAAAGAAAAAAATCAGATTTCAGGCTACCTTTGAAAAGCAATGAGATGGGGCTATATAAGGCCTTCTGCCTAGAAGAGAGGAAATGCATTGTTTAACAGGTGGGACTCCAGGAAATGCCTTGTGGGGAAAACTCAGATCTAAATACTCCAAAAAATCATGGGGACAACACTAATTGTCCCCAGGCATGGGGGGACTTGTCCTGTGTTCTCTGCCCACCAATCCCCATGGTTTTAAACAGGATGCAGAGGAATTACTAAAGTTTTCTGAAGGGCCCCATGAGAACTTCTTGCTCAGTGCACCTGTTACAAACCACCTGCCTTGAATAATATTATCAACAATCACGTTTATACAGAGTTTGTAATGCACATAGCCATCCGTGGGATGAAACTTAAGACGGTGAGTATTAACAATGTCAGTGGATGCCAGGGTCAGGGGTGAGGGCAGCAAGTGAGGGAGAGGCTCCCCATGTTCTAGCTGAGTGACCTGGGCTAATTGTCCTACCCTCTCTGTGTTTCAGTCACTTCAGCTACAAAATGGGGCAAACACCACCACCTCCCATGGTTGTTTACCTTTAGTAAAAGGAGTAAAGCATTCAGAGCAGCACCCAGCCCACAGAGAGCACCCAGGAAATGTTAGCAGCCACCGTCACAATGTCACCTCCACGACCATGGATGGTTTTTACAAAGAGACCACTTTGGGAAACACACCAGCCCTGCCTATATGTGGTATTGGCAAGATAAGAAACTCCAGCAGAGCAATGGAGAGAAACATGAACACAAGGTGTGTGTACTAGGAGAAGAGAATGGAAAACAAAGACCAGGTGAGCTGGCTGTGACCTGAAACCCGACAGCAAGTGAGATTCCTTCCGGGGTTCACATGGGTGGGCAGAAAAGAGCATTCACATCTGAAGAAACCAAGCCCTCATTCATACTGTTGGTGCTGGGCTTCTCCTCCAGGAAGGGAAGAGGTGCTCCAACCAATCTTGAACTGGGGGTCGGGCAGCCAGCTCTGGAGAAAAGGCAGCAGTGCCACAAATGACAGTTTGGGAAGGATTAGGGAAAAGGATAAAGCCCGACAGAGCAACCGCAATAATACAAACTTTGAAAATAAACTTCACTTGGAAACTCCCTTTACAGCGTGGTACTCACTTTATGCTTAAAATAATTCTCAGGGTTAACTACTTTTTCTCTAATGACTGCATGAAATTCTTTATACAGAAATCAAGTCTACAGAAAACATACACACAGGTAAATAAACCTGTTCCCCATGACCCCTCACTGACACTGCTGCCAGGATGCCACCACCATGTCCTGAGAGCCACAGAGCGGGCACCACAGCACATGGTAGGCCTGGACGCTCTAGCCATGAGCACGCCCGGCCTGGCTCCCCTCCTGCCAATCATTCTTTCTTTAGTTTCTCTTTCTTTTTTTAAATAGTACCCACCACTCTAGAGAGGAAATAAAAGGTGGTTTTGTCACTGAAACAACACTTCACTCAGATACATGGAGAGATACAATTAATTTTCTGTCTATCAAGAAGAAATAGGCTAAATAAACCTACCCTGGAATACTCGCCAGCAGTTACAGATAAAGGCAGATCTTCGTTAAGATACACTATTCTGTGGGGAAGAAAACAAGTTGTATAATAAAGTATAGATTATGCTATCGCTTCTGTGCAAAAATACACACACAAATAAAACTGCGTATTTTTCTCTCACACACATAAATGTACACAGAGTGTCTGGAAAGATAACCCATTAAACTGTCAGCAGCGCTGACGTCTGGAAAGGGCAGAGCGGAGGGGGCCAAGGAGGTCTAGGTTTATAATAAGAATGTGCTCCATGTATCACTTGTAAGATGAAAAATAACACTTAAGAATAGATGGAATTATTCTGAAATAATCGCAAGTGCTCATTCCTTCGGTGCTTTTTAGGTTGGCTGCTTTTCATTGAGCTCGAAATAAAAGGTGAGTCATCATTCCTCTGAAACATCCTTCTTTTCACAGAATTGAGACCCATGCTCAGTTTCGGAATGTGAAATTAGGCCATAGTTCAAAGATTGAGAAATGCAAAGTGAAGGTAAAGTAAAAACGAAAGGGCTTGAGAGGCGGGTCTGAGGTGCCAGCTCTCAGGACTGGCTTCAGGTGACCGCCACCCTGCACAAGGCAGCCACAGGCTCACTCCACTATGACCCAGGCCAGCCAGGCGGCAACACGGACCCCAGGCAACCATGCCCATTCCTTCTTGCAACGTTTAAAATGGAAACATGTAATTACATTTCTATCATAGGAAAACTCAGGCTTTTGGATAGTGATTCCTCTATCTCTAGCTGATACTCATTTTCACAGCAACCAGAAGACCCTGAAGACCCTGATTTTAAAAGTCCTTTCGGAAACATGAAAAAACAGAAATCATTTGCCATGTAGATGTAACAAATAAAACCACCTATCAACAGAGCTGGAAGACAACTGCTTGCCAGCCACCTCACACCCCCAGATGAGCGGTGAGTGAATGCTAACATGTCAGTGCAGACTGGCTAAAGCAGCATCCCTATAGTTTGCCATTCAGCTGCATAAACAGCACTCTGGTGGCCATATATTATTCCATTATAGAAATACATCATAATTCAGTTAACCCTTTCCTATTATTAGGTAGTTTTCAATTCTGTGTATTATCAATAATGGAGAGAAACATCTTTCTAGCATGAAACATTTTCCACATCTGGATTATTTCATTAGGATCCATTCTTAAGGTCCCTGTTACAAATTTGTATTTCAGTTTTTGTGAAGGGATTAGAACAAATCAGAGATTTGCAAACTCAAATGCCAACTGGAGTTAATTAGAGAAATGAGTAGGTAGGCTAGGTGTATTAAAAATAAAAGAACCTGGTGAGGATGAGCCTGTTGAAGGTGGTGGTCAGCTGCCCAGTGAGGTGATGGCCAGGGTGCTCCTGGACTGCCCAGTTTTCCAAAGAAGCCAGAAATCCAGGAGTGGCTTTTTACTAATTTGTAAATACTGGCAACATAGGTCCACTTACCCTTCTAGGCCAGCCACGGCCCCTTCACAGAAGATAAGTCTTTTCTGGGAGATTCTGGGGTATCACTTGGGCATGAGAAGGATCCCCATCAGGTTGCTAAGGGGATATAATGAGTGTCTCTGGGGTGATTCACTAAGGGCATACACAGGATTTTGTAGTTCGCACCAGTTTTAAAACTCTATCATGCCTTCTTTTTTATTCCTCTGGGCTTCTGTCCAACACATACAGTTCACCTTCCACAAGCCTCTAAGTCTCAGCCAGAGCCAGGAAGGCAGCTAGTTGCAAATTCCTACTTTATAAGCAGCACCAAGAAGGCCCCCCTTTTGCTCTCTTTCTTGATAACTGTGGCCCTCTAATCTCCAAAAGTTAGGTGAAATTCTTATCAAACTAAACCCCAGTGCTCCAGGGTGCTAGGCCTCCAGGGAAGCACCTGCTTTTCCAACAGTGCATGTGACTGAGACCTTCAGGCTGTCTGAGACTTGGCTGTGGGGACGGATAGGGACAGAGTGTGCCGACGAGGGGGTGTGTTCTGGCTCCAGAATGTTCTCCGCCTCAGAGGCCTCCTATTCTAAACGGGCAGCATCGCAGCTCTGTCAGCGATCACAGAAGTGCCTCCAGAACGGAGAGAGGAAAAAAAAAGACCCTGAGAGCTCAAAATCCCCTTTCACAAAGCCCATAGAGGTGCCTTTTATGTCTTTGCCATCTGTCATCACCAAATTCACAACAGCTCCCCCAGTCTCAGGACACGAACATTTCTGAGGGGGTCACCGGGAGCTGTGCAGACACCCTGACAGCAAAACAATGCCCAGCAAGGTGAAGCCCGGTGAGAAAATCCTGCTAAACAAACACAAGGGTCAGCAGCTCAGAGAGCAAGATCCACTGAAACCCACTAATTGGAAATAATTCCAAGTTTTTCAGACATTACGTAGTGACAATAAGGTGCGAACACCGGATTAGTGACCTCCAAGAGACAGAGAGCTTTTGTTCCATCTTTGTAGGAGCAGAATTTAACCCCGTGTTTTGAAATTCCCATCAACTACCCTGTGTGAATGTAAAAGTTTACCAGTTAATAACGGAGCAGGGTTAGATTTTTGAGTTTCCCCCATCCCAGGTCAGGAAGCAGAACCCATGTGAGGGGAAGTGGGGGGAAGGAACAAACAAAGGCCTGAAGGCAGCCTGGGGGCCACTTTCCTTTGGTCCTTTCCCAGAGCTCAGTTAACCAAACGGTGAAGCACTTTAAATTTCTCCAACTGGAAAAAGTCACATGGATTATCAGTAGCTTGGGTTTTCTGTGGTGGTTATTTCTGAGTTGGTCTTACGAAGCCATATCTATCAAGATATTTTTCTTTGTTGTTGTTTTTTTTTTCCTAATATGCTGTAGAATTTCCATTGAGTTTATAAATAACAAAAAGTGAAAGGTTTCAGAAAATGCCACTGATGCGTCTGGAACTTAGTTTGGTTTTGGAGTCACGATTTTCTAAAAATCAATTCTGAAACAAAACCATTTAAAATAGAGGGACAATAGGGCAGGCACCTGTAGTCCCAGCTACTCAGGAGGCTGAGGCAAGAGGATTGCTTCAGCCCAAGAGTTTGAGGTTGCTGTGAGCTATGATGCCACAACACTCTACCCAGGGCACAGGGTGAGACTCTGTCTCAAAAAATTAAAAAAAAATTTGTTTTTTAATTAAATACATACACACACACACACGTTTTAAAAAAACAAAACCACCAAAACACCTTGTTACTCCTAGAAGTTCTTTCAGGATTAACTGTCAACTTTGTCTCAATAGAGTTCCACTCACTTCCAGCACAACTGCCGCCTGGGAGGACAGAGGAACCTATGGATAAGAGGGGGACATTTTAAATAACAAACTCCCTGTGTGGTCCCCACGATGCAGACAAGCCCAGCTGCCACTTCCTGAGAGCGTTTCTGTGTAAGAGCTTGACTCGCACAGAACCACCTTGACATGAACCCAAGTCTGCCTGTCTCTCTTTCCAAAGCGTGGTCTCTGCCCTGTAAATCTGGATGGAGTGCTGACCAAACAGCAAGGTTCTTGGGCACCCCAGCATTTCATCTTCTGCAGTAAGATCCGTCTTGGTGGGTTACATACAAACAGATCTTCTCAAAAGGACCAAGCTGGGGACAGAAAGGCAAGACTCAGAGTGGCCACTCTGGAAATCTCCAAGTGACCAAAGTGATGCACAGACTCCTCAGCTTCTGCCTGCAGCTAAAGTGACCAAGGACCTTTCCCAACATGTTTACACCAGATACTCAAAGGCTGTTCAGGCAATAATCTCAAACGCACACACAAATGGAAAACTTCTTATACTGGATAAAAAAACAAAGTGTGAAACCAGGGCTACAAAATCACAATAGGAAGCAGAAAGTGTAAGCTATGTAAAGCTCATTGAGGTCCCTGGAGCATCCTTTTGGCTGAAGAAAGGCACGAGAGCACTTCCCAGGGACTCCAGAAGCTGCCCCCTTACCTCCCTCATGGTGAGTCTGAGGGCTGCCTGGGGAGTCCTAGCATGATCCAAAAGGTCAGAAATGTTGGGAGCTGCCAGGTGAGCATCACCCCCCGCCCAGCCTGGGGTACCACTGGGGTGCCAAGCACCTGGTGAGCATAGACCCCCAAGCAAACAAGACCTCATGCCTGCCATCCAACCCTCTTGTTTGCAGAGTGCCCTAAATAAGATTCCACAAATTGGAAAGGGAATCGGGTTTCACCATTGGCAAAGCTGCTCGCCACGTGGCCCAGCCGTGATCAACAGCAGCTGCGTTTCCTCTGCCCTTCTCCCTGGGCGCCCAGTTGGTTTTCCTCCTTCTCCCTCCAGGTGCGCTCGAGCCAGGGCCTGCCCCAGTGAGTCTCCCTTTCATAGTGTTCTGATGAATAGATTGTCTGTGTTTTCTTTTACATTCTTTTTAATGGCCTGGACTATCCTCCAGCAACCCAGCTGTGCATGTCAAATAAAATGTATTGGGGTCGGATGGATTCTCACATAGCCCCGAAAAGCACAGCCTGCGAAACAAAGGACACCCAACCACAGCTTACCCGCTATGCTAAGAAGCAGTGTAACTGCTACAAAAGCCACCGGACTACACAAGTGTCACGTCAAATGGCATCATTTCATGTCATTTCTCCACTCTCTTTCTCTTTTTTTCAGGTTTTTCAAAGACAGTCATGCAAAAGACTTCTGTTTTTAAACTCATCGTGCAAACACTAAAAGTTTACAAAATGCAGGCAGATAAAATCAGCTCAGATTCAATGTCTCCTGAACACGGGGCTCTAACTGATTTAGCTTTGCAATCTGACCTTTAATTGCCATATAGAAATGGAGAAGCACGTTTAGAGAAATGGTGAATTTTTTTTTATGTTACATACAAAAGTACCACCTCATGCGAAGCATGTGAACCCTCTTCAAAGGATTAAATGTTTAAAAACTGAAGGAAAATCAGAAAGCAAGCTTCCTGTTTCAACACACAGAGGAAGAGGGGTCTTTCAATCCTATAATAAAACGGATGGGCTTAAGACACTCAGAAAAGGGTACATGGAAATACACTCTGCCTGACACAGTGATATTTTGAAGAAATAACATTTATATTTTGTTCCATAACTAAATGAAATCAGTAAGGTTGTAGGGAAAGTACATGTGTTTGCAACCCAGCCCAGAGTCAATTTGTTACATCTGCCTTTCTGTTCTGGTTAAAAACATCCCTCCCTCCAGCCTGCTGGTGCGTGCACGCTCACAGCTGAGGACAGATGTGGCTAGCAACGCCTCGTGAAACAAATGCCAAGCAGCAGACCGCTACCACAGGCTCACACACCTGCAGGTGACATCACCGGCTCTATCTTACCCCAGGAATCTATTAACATGCAGAAAACAGGTGTTACCAAACCAAAACCCACTCTTAGAAAGCATTCGCCTCAACAGCCTGTGTTGAAATGACAAACGGGATGCGGAACTTCTACTTGGCTTCCACGTCTGTTCGCGGGGGCAGGAGGGATTCCCTGTCCCCACCCCAAACTTCCTAGGACACCTGTTCCCTAACATCTCAAAGACTCCAGATGCAACCAGAGCAAAAGCTTTGGAGAAAACCCTGGATATTGCATTTTCCTTTGTCTCAGAGAATTTTATTGTCTCTCTTTTAGCAAAAAGTAGCTAATGCAGGGTCAGTCTTCACGACTTCGGCCTGAAACAGTTTTCTTCTTTCTATCTATGACTAGGCATATGGGAGGTATTCAATATATCCAAAGCATGTAAAAAATAATATATATCTGGGATGCACCTTAAAATACTCCAGCAGGAGAGGAAGGAGAGAGTAGAGATGAACTAAAATTGCCAAAATGTCGACAATTATGGAAACCAAGAAATAAGTGAGAATTCACTATGCTACTCCTCTTTGGGTTTGAAATTTTCTGTAATAGAAATATTTTTAGCAAACAAAAACTTCGTAAAGAATGAATGAACGTAAATACATTCAGAAATCAGAGAATTGCTGCACAGAAATATTAAGCAATGATAAGAATGCAAAGAAAGTAACATTCACATTGTCAAATAAGAGTTTATCTGTTATAGGATACTTTGACTCTTTGTTTCTAGACCTTATCTTAAACATTGTTATAGTTATTAAATTTTAAGCCTTTTTAATTTTGTGAAGGCAAAAAATGGAAACCTAATAAACATATGTATATGTAAAAATAAAAAAAACCCCTAATATGGAAATACCAATTTTCAACACTTTAATCCTGGCTAACAAATGTGCACGTTTAAAGAAAAGTATTTTTCATACAGCTTGTAGGAATGAATATTTGTATATTTAAGCTGTTCCTCGGAGGAAAGAAAAAAAAAAAGAAATATTTTTAAAATATACAGCAACTTTTCCAATTGTTGGCCCAAGCCCTCCTCCCTCCTTCCTTTGTAATGGAATCCCAGGCTTGTTCATGTAATCTGCCTGCCTCCATAGACACTTGTGCTTCACTGTGACTCAATCACAGTCATCCCATTTTCCTTATCTGTGATGGCCTTAGGAATGGACAGATGCGTTTAACTGGCTAATGAGGGATGAAGGGTTTCTGGAAAAAAAGTTTCCATGCTGCTAAAAAGTGACATAAAGGAAGAGATGGGTCTGCCTTTTCGGCTCAATCTTATTACATTTGCACATGTTAGCAAGAACCTCAGCAGCCATTTTGCGGCCATGAGGGAGTTAGTCAAAGACAAAAGCAACATGCTACAAGTTGCAGAGAAGAAAGATCAAGCAACTCTGATCCTTGAGGATGTCACTGAGCCACCAAAATAGTCACCCTGAAACTGCCTCACTTCAGGAATCATTAAGGGAGAAAACAATCTGCTTACTGCTTAAAACAGTCGCTCCAGGGTTTCCTGTTACTCACAGCTAAAGGCATATTACCTAATACAAAATAACTGTTTAATGAATGAAGGAGAGAGTTCTCTCTAAAACACAGAGAGAATTATCAGATAGTCTGAGCAGCATCAATGTCCTTGTAATTCCATACAGGAGTTGGGTTTTACATTAAATACACCCCCTAGCACACAGTGACTTCTGTCCTTTTCAGTACTCTCCTTGTAACCACAGGGGATATATTCCAAAAATCCCAGTGGATGATTGAAACCGAACCCGACTGTCAATCAGAACACATTTCTGTTCATGTCTACCACTCACAAATTTAATGGCCCTTCCATCTTAATTGAGTACTGTGGCTGTAACTTCTGTAGTTTGAGCTGTGACAGCAAAACTAGCAAGAATTTTTTTCCTTCTTCACAATTTCACCAATAAAAGATTTGTTCTTACCATAGATCTTAGCAACCTCAGCATATGATTTTTTTTTTTGCAGTTTTTGGCTGGGGCTGGGTTTGAACCCACCACCTCTGGCATATGGGGTCAGAGCCCTACTCCTTTGAGCCACAGGCGCTGCCCAGCATATGATTTTTTTTTTCTTTCTACGTGAAGTTGAGAACTTTCACCTTTTCCCTTAAAGGAAGCACTCATCCGCTTCTCTTCGGCACATCCCAATCGCCAGCACAACTACTCTTGTACTTTGGGGCCATTATGAAATCAAATAAGGGTAACTGAACACTAGCACTGCAATACCGTGACAGCTGATCTGATAGCTGAGATGACCAGTAAGTGACAAAAGAGTGGGAGTATCTATAGCACGGATGCTGAACAAAGGGAGGATTTCCACGGAGTGGTGAAGGAGCTCATCACACTATTCAAATGCCGCACCATTAAAAACTAATAAATTGTTTATTTCTGGACTTTTCCATTTAATATTTTTAGACTGAGGTTGACCGTGGGTAACTGAAACCCCAGAAAGCAAAACCAAGGATAAGGGAGGGACTTATGTATTTCGTAGTACGTATCGTACATTTTATTTCTTTGGCAAGCTATCAGGTGAATCCTTGCATCTTACACCGCTGCTCTTTGATTTGTTTGGAGCTTTTTATCAAATGATATCTCATATTCATGGCTATGCCCAGGTTCATGGAGAGTCCTAGTATACCGGAAAAAGCATGTTCTTTATTAAGTGGCTGTGTCACCCCAGAAACATTCCTCAACCTCTCTGAGCATTACTGTCCTTATCTCTAAAACAGAATTAGTAACACCTATGTTAGGGGCTGTGACATTTAAATGCGGAAGCATTTAAACAGCTTGTCATCTGAAGTATTTCACAGTGATGTTCTGTGTACATCAAGACTGGTTTCAAGGTCAGAAGTAACTATTGACAACTGGCAGAATCACTGCTTTTTCTTCTACTCCGGCTTTCAGTATATGAAAACATTAACAAGTATAAAAGAAGCAACACAAGAGCTTCCCTCTTCCTGAGTAGTTTTGTCTCCAGCACCAATGTTTCCTTCGTTCCCTGCCTACTTCCATCACTGAAAAAAGAAGATTCTTTTTTTTTTTTTTTTGTAGAGACAGAGTCTCACTTTATCACCCTCAGTAGAGTACCGTGGCCTCACACAGCTCACAGCAACCTCCAACTCCTGGGCTGAAAAAAGAAGATTCTAAAAGGTTTCCTTTCAAGCAAGAGGTCCCTTGGGACCAGTCACTTTGCCCACTGGGAGAGTTTCTTGGAGCACAAGTTGTTGGCTTCCTTGGGGGACCCCAGCTGCTGGCCTTCAGGTGTGACAGACCCTGGGGGCAGAGTGTGCAGAGTAGTAATCTCGGAATCCCTGGCCCCACACCAGAAGGATGGGGGCTACTACTCCCTCCCCTTCTCAGGGGAGGAAACAGAGACTGGCCCTTGGGAGCTGGTGATGAGGCCACCTTTCCCAGAGAGAGAGCAAGAGCTTTCCAGACCTCCACATGGTGGTCACTCTTAAGGTTTTCTGCTGCTTCATCCCACCACCTGACGGCTCCTTAACATACTTCCATAAATCTCCTCAATTGTTACTTAAGTAAATGCATTTGAAAAGCCAATCTTCCCTCAGCATTGCCTACCCTACCAGCCCTGACACTCTGCAAACATCACTAATCTCCCTGCTGGTGCCCAGCAAATCAGCACCCCTGCCCAGGGCTTGGAGCTGAATTGCAGCCCTGAGCCACAGGCAATCCTCCCAGCACCCACAGTGCCGTAGGTAACACGCTTTGGAGACACTGTCTTCTGTTGGGCATCAGAGGTCTGAGTTCAAACCCCCAAGTCCACCTGGTGTGGAACCTCCTACATGGGGATGCACCAGGGCAGCGGTTCTCAACCTGTGGGTCGCGACCCACAGAAACTGTATTAAAGGGCCATGCCATTAGGAAGGTTGAGAACCACTGCACTAGGGCTCTACCTGGGGTGTCGCACAGAGCCAAAGGCAGGGGTGTCTGGATTTTGCGCCGACATCGTATCTTTACTCACTGTGTGCCTGGCAGTCTCCTCTGCCCGCTCCAGACGTTGCCACCAGCTCAGTGCTTCCTTTATAACCCTTTCCAAACCTCGATCCCACTAGCGTCACCAGAGGCAGACACAGCGTGCTTATCTTGCCCTTGATAGGTACTAAAAAGAACTGTTGAAGGAACAAATTAAATCTGCATTCAATTAGAATATTTCTTTTAAAATCTTATCTCGGGTTTCATGTCTTTTTCCTTTTAAGATTCAGGAAAAGGGGAGAAGAGAAGACAACTGGGAAGAGAATAATCAAGGTAAAATAATCAGTGCCCTGTTGACTATCTCCGCTCACCTGTGGATTATCAGCAGGGCAGGCCTTCCCGCCCAAACCAAACCAGCCAAGGCTGCGGCTGGCTCCAGAGGCCGACAGTGGGTCCTACAGTCCACTGGAATCTCGGTACCTTTGCACAGACAGCCATACATGGATTCTGGGTCAGTTTTGGAGAGGCTACCATTCTCTCCTAGAAAGTAGCATGATTAGTTGAAAGTTGGTTTAATTTCTATGTTTAAACACACAAACAAATATTGAACAAAATATTTTCAGGGACAATCGAAGAGTATTTTGTCAACACAAAAGCCAACACAGCATGTGAGTCTCTTCATAACAACTGCCAGTTTAACTGTGTATTGAAACTTAAGAAACACCCAAACCCAGGCTTGCAAGGAAGGCCATAGAATATCAGCCTATGAGCCAGGCCCTCAACACATCAGCCTGACCAGAAAGCTCCTCTGTCTCCTGCTCAACAGAAACATAGGGCCTTAGAAAACTCACCACCAGCACCTCGTGGAGTGGGTGAGCACCTGCTGCGGGCTCCCGGTCACGCAGTCCACCGGATAAAGCCCACTGTATCATTTTCGATGAAGGCAGGTTGTAAGGTATGTGAGGGTGCCCTGTGTAGCTTGCTCACCTTTCCAGGGCTCGCCACATAAACACAGGTGCAACCAGCCAGGTGTTCTGTGGGTTCCAGCCCTGCTGGACCTTCACCTGTGCTTTCCCTTATCCAGGTGGGCTGTCACAAATGCTGTCCTAGACAGTCACCCCTGGGGACTCCCACTGAGGGAGCCAGCCTCCCCTGAGCCTGGCATAAAGGCACAATAAGGAATGCACTGGGAGTCTCCCTACAGGCCTTTTTTCTCTCTGCCCTGCCCTCTGCCCACCATCCGGAGGTGACAATCAACCAAGTGGGAACTGGAGTGACACCGGCACTACTCAGCTCAGCAGCCAGGACAGAACAGGGTGCTGCTTTCTCAGTGGTGAGATCCAGAAACAGCTACACCTTAATTCCCTGGATCTCTGGCAAGCCAGTCAGACAATAAGTTTTCCAGATGGTTGAGATGAGCAGGGCCTCCTGGAACGTGGTCTCAGCCACCTGCACCTGCTTTACAGAGGGACGTCATCTCAGTGCCCCTGGGAGCTTTGGAAACCAAAGACCAAAGACGGGAGGGCCCACTCCAGCAGCCCCTCTGGCCCAGCAGCCTGTCGGGTGAAGGACAAGGTTAGATCTTATTGCCTCAGGCTGTACCGCCCCAGTGGGAGGGGACCTCATTCCAGCACCTGCCGTTTGGAGCAGGGGTCCTCAAACTGTGGCCCGTGGGCCACATGAGGCCGTGTGATTGTATTTGTTCCCGTTTTGTTATTTTACTTCAAAATAAGATATGTGCAGTGTGCACAGGAATTTGTTCATTGTTTTTTTTAAAACTATAGTCCGGCCCTCCAACCGTCTGAGGGACAGTGAACTGGCCCCCTGTTTAAAAAGTTTGAGGACGCCTGATCTGGAGCATCCATGGCCCACAGAAGATCTGACTGCACCTGTGTTTATGTGGAGAGCCCTGGAAAGGTAAGCGAGCTATGCAGGGAGCCCTCACACACCTCACAACCCGCCTTCATCGAAAATGATACAGTGGGCTCAACACTAACCGGAGGCCTTGCCCCATATAAAACACAAGCCAATTCCACGTGACAAAACCCCTCAGGCCAGACTCCGAAGCGCTCGGAAAACAGAACCATCAACAGGACCTCACACAGGCGGTCTCACCACACAGCAGCCCCGGAACTCCCCTCTCTGTAATTCAAGTTTACTGAGGTATAAGTTAATTATAATAACAGTTACCCTTTTTAGGGGTCACAGTTCTACCAGTTTGGGAAAACATACAGTAGTGTCACCACTGCAATGAAGACTTAAAATATGTCTGTGACCCTCAAAATCTCCCATGCCCCTTTCTAGTCAGCCCCTCTGCCCATCCCCAGGCACCCATTAACCTGTTTCCTTCCCTACGCTTGCCCTTTTCCAGAACATCATACAAAAAGCACCACATGATATATGGACCTTTGCGTGTGAATTCTTCGGCCCAGCACAGGGCTTTTTACTGCTGAGTAGGATCTGTCTGTTTGAGTGTGACATGGTCTGTTTACCCATTTCCCAGTGGGAGGAGATTGGGGATTATTTTCAGTTTGGAGTTATTATGAACAGAAGGGATAAGAACATTTACACTCCAGTCTAGGTGTAGATGAATGTTTTCATTTCTCTTGTGTGGGTGCCTGAGAGCAGAATCACTGGATCATATGGTAAGTGAGTGTTTAATATTATGAGAAACTGCCAAAATGTTTTGCCAAAGTGACCGTACCATTTTGCTGCCACCAACAAAGTACCAGCTATATTTCCTCCACATCTTCACTAGCACTTCATATTGTCAGGGTTGTTTTTTAGGGGGGTTTGGCTGTTGTTGTTCATTTTTAGGGGAGTGCGATTTGAGGACACGGGGGTTAAAGCCATTCTAATACATATGCAACGGCACTACGTATAACACAGTATTCTAGTCTGAATTTGCATTTCCTTAATAACTGGTGATGCTGAGCAATTCTTCATGTTCTTATTTGCTCTCTACATGTCTTACTGGTGAAGTATCAATTCAAATACTTTTGCCCGTTTATTAAATTGACTTGTTTCATTTTCTTGTTAAGGGGTTATAAGAGTTCTGTGTATATTCTATATACAACTCTTTTATCACATTTATGTTTTGCAAATATTTTCTCCCAGTTTGTGGCTTTTTTAACTTCTTAGCAGTGTTTTTCAAAGAGCAGATGTTCTTAATTTTGATAAAATCCATTTTTACCAACTTTTTCCCACGCTTTGTGTGCCTGAAGAACGCTTTAACTAGCCCAAAGTCACAACGATTTTCTCCTGTGTTTTCTTCTAGGAGTTGTACAGTTTTCAGTTTTACATTTAGGTCCATGCTCCATCTTTGTTCTTTGCTGTACATGCTGCGAGGTATGTGGTAAGGAGTGTGCAGATTTTTTATATGGCCGTACAATTGTTCCAGTACCATTTATGTAGATGGTCCTTTCTCCATTGCACCATCTTGGCACCTTTGTTGAAAATCAATTGGTCGTCCATCTGTGGGTCTCCTTTTGAACTCTTTCTTATGTCCCTTTAACTTATATCTCTGTGTAGGAAGTTACTCTAGTTTTTATAGTGAGTCTTGAAATGAGGTACTATATGTCTTCCAACTCTGCTCTTTTTCAAGCTTGTTTTGACTAGTCCAGGTGTTTTGCCTTTACATATAAACCATGAATTTGCTTGCCAATGTATACAAAAATGCCTACTAGGATTTTAATTTGAGTTGTGTTGAATTTCTAGATTGATTTGATTTGGGTGCCTTAGTCCTTTGAAAATAAGTGAAGGGTCATTTTCCAGGGAGATATAAAAGAATGACTAACAAATTCCTCCCAGACCCTCAGACTCAGTGTAGCTTTATCAAATGGTCTTGGCTCTGAGGATGTATGCTAACGTGGAGGGACACATGGAGGGGACAGGAAGGCAGTCTCCCTTTCCCACTTACTGCCTGAAACAGAAGGAAGACAGGGAGCTGGGGTCTGACCTGAGAAGCAGCCCTGAGACCCAGTGACAGAAAGGAGCATAGGTCCTTGACAAATCTTTGCAAAGGAGGTGTTGAAGGGTGAACTCTCCCAAAATAGGGAAGAGTGAATTCTTTAAGGGAAATAGCAAAATCAGGGTATAGAGGAGGGAGGAGTTGGGAACGAGGTCTGAAACCCATGCTGAGGGTCAGGATTCTGCTCTTTACAGAAGGAAGCCCATGGAGACTTCTCAGCGGGAGGAGCATGATCACATCTGTGTTTCTGAAAGAGCTCCTTCTCGGCAGGCAGAAGACTCCCGGGAGACCATCTCAGGGGTGCGGCAACAGCAGTGCCATGAAGGTTTGACTAGGGAATGTCCATGTGGCCAGGCTGGAAGGTCTCCAAAGGACAATGCCACTAACCTGATGGAAATCAGGAGATTAAAGGGGGAATAGGAAGCATAAGAGAAAACATCCATCTACTCCCTAATACCTCTGAGCCCCAAACAGCAGCCACCCCTCATCCAGCACAGCCACAGCCCCGTGGCAAGCTTTGCCAAGAGACACAGACTACACAGCCCTCGGCCCTCAAAGATCTCACTAAGTATAAAAGCACATAACTTGGAAACCCTGTGAATAGTCACAGTCTGTCCATTAGGGGCAATATTTTGTGTTAAGGCTACCAAAAATGCAACTGTCCAAAAGATGGCTCTCCTTTCTAAGATTATACCATTGGGGTTGAATAATTTCTTGGCAACTTTCTGCATAAATCTTGCTGGAGCTTCTCTCTGAAGTTTGAAAAAGAGACAGATGGAATAGTTGACCAGAACACCCCAGTGACAGAAACAACTTTGCCCTGGAATAGGAAAAAAGGGCAGAAAGGCATTTTTGTTTATTTTTACAAAATGTGGAGAACATCAGTCTTCCCCAGCTGTCCTTACAAGATCAAACCAGCTCCAAATGGGAGCTGCTAGGTTTTTGCCAACACTTGAAATCAAAATCCAATAGGCCTCATGGCCCTGTTTCTGGTCTTTTCCTCCCTTTTGTATTTCACAATGACAATTTCATTTGTTCATTGATGCCGTCTGTCCATTCAATAAGCATTTTGATTCATCTATGAACTTCAAACTCTGCTTCTAATCTAAATCACAACATAAAAGTACACGACCCCTTCAATTTTTGCTAGGCCATCTAGGCCCGTTCAATACAAAACCATGAACACAGTCTCAGAGTGACCGTTATATCACCAGGTCTTCATCTCTGCTGTCAGGGCAGGCCTGGGAGGGTACAGGTCAGGAATGGTCAAGCTGCCCAGCAACTTTCCCATCTCTCTGGGTTTGATCTGGTACAGGCTCCAGGCTCTCCCTTCCTCCCACCAGCCTCCAGGGAATACCAAGGCTTTTTAGGAGTTTGATACCAATGAGTCCAATATCAAGATTGGGCACAGGCCTGGACAAGACACCAAATTTGGCCTGTCTCTGGTGAGAAACCAATAGGAAGAAATTAATTGTAGGGAAGAATCACCTTTAGGCTTTGCCTAAAAGCCGCACCTCCGTGGACCTCCATTTACCTATCACAGAAGCAAATGAAAAATTTGGTTTCTTCCTCATTTATTAAAGAAAGACAGCAAACCTCCCCCCACCACCACCAAAAAAGAAAGAAAGCAAAATCATTCTACTAGGGGCTAGTTCTCTGTACTCATCCTCCGCTTTTATGAGCTTTTCTTAGAAATATAAGGCATAAGAGGCACACACAAAAATTCCATGCTGGTGGTTGACATGGTCTCTCCAGTATCAGAGAAGTGAGTGTCAAAGGTGAGGTGTTCACCTCTGAGCCTGGTTCCTCTTTGATCTTTGCCTAGGGGTACCCACCAAGAGGGAGGAGCCTTCTTCAGGCTGCTGCACTGGGGCGAGTAGGAAGAACATCTAAATTCTCTTTCAATATCTGGTAGAAAAAGAAAAAAACAAAACACCCACACAGTGGGAACAATTTCCCCACTGCGTGGGTGGTGAGGCCCCGAGACCTGTTATCTGCAAAGGGCACTTCTGGGGGTTACCCAGCTGTCACCATTGTGTGGATTCCACCCAAAAACCTCAAGCCAAACAGTGGGGCATGAACACCAAGAGACAATTTTCCACTCTGAGAAAATGACTTGACTTTACAAAGGTAAATTACAACGCCGTGATCACAAATGAAATGCAGGCAAGAGCTGTTGTTAGGTGCTTGTGCTGTCACGGCAGAAGCTCTGCTTGCTTAGCGATGTTCCTGCTGTTGGGACGTGACAAGGGCATTCTCCACTTCCCACCTCCAAGCCGCCCCTACCCATGCACTCTCGCTCTCTCTCACTCACACTCACACACACACACACACACGGACATGGACACTCCTGGACCACACAGGCAGATATGAAATAACTGGTCTAGCAGGAGTAAGAGGTGTCGGGCAGAAGTGGAAGTGGTTGGACATGTGCTGTGTGTAGGGTGAGCGTGCGTGCCTATTCACATGCCCCCTGCAACGGTTCATTTGAATGAGGGAGATGTGACAGCGCAACACTCTTCATGTGAGTAAGGAAGATGTGCTAGCTGAAGCCCCCTGCATATGCATGAAAAGCACAATCATTCCTAGTGCCACACAAGGGCCCCCGGTGAACCTGGGGCAGCTCTCCACCCCAACACTGACCCCTGTGTCTGCAGAAGCCTGAGTCACCCTGCCTACCGGCCAATGTTAGAGGATTATAGTGACTTCTTTCCCTCCTTCCCACACTAATATTCTTTAAAACCCCACCAATCCACTTCTCTTCAAGAGAGAATCCATCCCCCCACTATTGCCAGTTTAGAACCACATTCTCCCCACCCCCAGCCCCACCTGCTACAGGAGTCTGCTGGGTTTCCTGCCATCATCTCTCTTGTCCCTGGTCCTCCCACTGGAATTTTGGAAAAAGTCCTGGTAATGACAACCTAAAGCCCCAAACCTTATGTCTAAATGTATAGAGAAGAACCAGGGAGCCCTCAATTCCAGCATCTGGGTTCTGGGTAAACATGATGAGGGAAATGGGAACCACCCCTCGATAGCAACCAGGAGCCTTTGGTGACCCAGACCTATGTAAACCCTAGCTATGACCCCTTTTTTAGAAGTAGTCAACAGGGAAACAGTACAACCATTCCTCAGAAAAATTAAACTCAGAATTACCATGTGATTCAGAAACTCCACTTCTGGGTATATACCCAAAAGAATTGAAAGCAGGATGTTAAAGGGATATTCCCTCGTCACGTTTACCCAGAACCCAGATGCTGGAATTGAGGGCTCCCTGGTTTTTCTCAGTGTGGGTAGAAATACATTTAGACATAAGGTTTGGGGCTTTAGGTTGTCACTACCGGGACTGTTTCCAAAATTCCAATGGGAGGACCAGGGTCAAGAGAGATGGTGGTGGGAAACCCAGTTCATGGCAGCAGTATTCACAACAGTGGGCAGAAGCCCAGTGTCCATGTCCATCAACAGATGAATGGATAAACAAAATGTAGTATACACATATAATGGAAGTAAGAAAATTCTAGGAACTTCTATGACATTCTCAGGGGCTGAGGAGAGTGGGGGTAGAGAAAGGGGATTTTATTGTTTAATGGGTATAAAGTTACAGTTGGGGATGATGAGAAAGTTCTGGAGACGGCTAGTGGTATTAATTGCCCAATAATATGAATGTTTTTAATGCCACTGAAGTAAACAATTAAAAATGGTTAAAAAGGTGCTTTGGTTTGAATATATCCCCTCCAAAATTCAAGTATTGAAACTAAATGGGCAATGTGATAGTATAAAGAGGAAGAGCCTTTAAGAGGTAATTAGGCCATCCTCCCCCATGAATGGCATTAACCCCCTTGTTTATGAAAGAGACTTCACAAAGTGTCCAACTGGCTTGTCCGTCTCCCTTCCACCAGGTGAGGACACAGTGTTCCTCACCTCTCCCTTCCACCAGGTGAGGACACAGTGTTCCTCCCCAACAACAAGGTGGCATTGTGGAAGCAGAGACACCGAACCTGCCAGCACCTTGATCTTGGACCAGAACTGATCAGCCTCCAGAACTGTCAGAAAATAAATATCTGATCTTTATAAGTTATCCAGTCTATGGTATTTTGTTATAGCAGCAAGAACAGACTAAGACAAACGGTCAATTCTATGTTAAGTATATTTTACCCAAAAAAAGTAACCAAAAGAATGTTTCAGCTGGCCCAAATAAGCTAACAGGATTTTTAAAAAGAGCACTCAACCAGGGACCCACATCTTTCATCTTTCTCCTCCTGGAAGAGGTAGGTGGCAGGACCAATCAGGAAAGGCAGAGGAGTCACCACAAGGCAACAAAGTGACTTGAAGGTCTCTAAGTGAAAAGACCAGTCCCTCCTGTGCCCGCTCATGCCAAAGAGGGGACAAGGAACGCAGGGAAGGAGTGGCAGGTGGTCAGGCCCAGCCTACCAATGGCTTATCAGTGATACCTTACTAAGTGCCATCAGTTCCTGGCAAATGAGGCTGTCCCAGAATGTGGGTTTCTTTCCCACCACAAATTTACAAATGCTGTTATACTTCTTTGAATTTTTAAATTAGAATTCTTTATATTTCAGAAGTAATTTTTGGAAAGCACAACCCTTTGATAACACCTTCTCTGTTTCCACAGTATGAACGATGTAGGTCCAGGAGCAGGTCAAGTGCTCCTCTGTGAGTCTCTCCCACTGTGGCTTGTATGAACCAGAAATTTACATTTTGTTAGAGGCCCAACCAATCTCAAAAAGGCCTTGCATTGCTTCTGAGTTACTCCAATCACTTTCTTATCTTTACCTGTCCTCCTAAAGTCTTCAGACTCCTATGCAGGTGATACCAGCTGACTCTGACAGTCTCTTGTGAATGCTAGTGTCACTGGGCCTCTCCTCCAGTGGTTCTCAACCTTCCAAATGCCTCCTAATGCCGTGACCCTTTAATACAGTTCTTCATGTTGTGGTGACCCCCCAACTATAAAATTATTTTTGTTGCTACTTCATAACTGTAATTTTGCTACTGTTATGAATCGTAATGTAAATATCTGATATGCAGGATGTATTTTCATTATTACAAAGGGGTCCTGACCCACAGGTTGAGAACTGCTGCCCTACTCACTCCCAGGTTCTCAACCCCCAGGATAGATGGTGAAGGACCTTGGATCATGCAAGGGAGTGACAGCAGGTGTCTTCACTTTCCTCCTCCTCTGTCACATCACTTTCAGTATCTCTTCTCCCACTTATTAAGATTTTATTTGTTTGTTGCTGCACTTATGTGAATATTCATGACTCCTGCTCTGCACTAAACACCTCAGAGCCAAAATAGGGGACAGGACAGACTGAAAACAAATGTCCCTGGAGATTCAGCACAAGGAAAGCCACATCTGCCAGGATGGGTCCTGTTCAGAGCACAGAAGGTGGCTGGCAGGAATACCCAGCCATGATGCGGGCGGAGGGCTGGGCCTGAACGGACATGCTCACACACAGCTCACAACTGCTAAACTTTCGCCTTGCCTTCTGCCCAGTTCTCTGCAGGGCTTTTGAGGAGTGGCTTCTAAGCCTGGGTTCAAGGCTAAACTACTAGTATTATAAAAGCAATGTGACCATCTAGGATCACCCCACAACTCCTCAGCCTCCCCCAACTCTGCCTCTCCTCCATACAAATGCCAGACAGCAATTTAAAGACTATGTGTTCTGAGGGACCCCTACTAACAGCCTGTGAGGGGGTCAGAAGGGCCTCACTCCCACATCTGCACTTCAGGGGAATGAGGATGCTTTAATATTTGCCCCTCTAAGAGCCATCCTTGATCAGTTCAGCTCTGTCCTTCAGCCTTCCTCACACATCCCTATTGTACATCCTCAACCAGTCAGTTCCACGTCACAAGGACAATGTCAGACTTTCTTTCCACAAGTGTTCCAAACTCCCAACACTCAGCTGGGCTCTGTGGCTGACCACATGTTCCAGAGAGCAGACATGGCAGTCTCCCACTCCATGTGCTCTTGTGACCACATGACCCTCCTGTGCTGAGAGCTGGGGTCTCTGCTCCCTTCCTCAACCATGGGTGGGAGCTTGTGATTGTGCCAACCAGTGGAAGAGATGCTCTATGACTTCTCAGAATGGGAACCAACTCCCATCTGGTTCTCTTCCAAGGTCACTCACTCTGAGAAAGCAAGCAGCATGCTGGGAGGAAACCCAAATGGCTCAGGTAGAGAGGAGCAGAGGCCCCACCACAGTCAGCATCTCCTACCAGCCACATGCATGAATAAGCCTCCAGATGCCCAGGCTTCTGACCTCCCAGCAGAGGCCCTGGACTCTGTGAAGCAGAGGTAAGCTACATCCACTGCATTTTCTGTACCCCTGACCTATGACGTGTGTGGTAGTGGTAGCCCAGTTGTGCCAAGAAGCTGTGTGAATTGCACCAGGCCCCACAGCATGGCTACAGGAGGAGCAACTCCAAAGCCCTGACTCTCTACAACAGACTTCCATCAGCAGCCCCCATGACCTTCTTTATAGGGTTGAGACTTGGTGTTGATGAACTCTGGGGCCCGCCCTGGTCTTTTTCCAGCACCAACTAACGCCTACCATCATGGCGGCTAGTGCTGTGGAAGTCACAGCACCTTTACTGCCAGCCTTCTCTGTGCCTGGTACAGGCTTAGGGCTTTCTGCCCACCATCTGCATTCTTCATAACAACCCTTATGGTAGGTATTTTCAGATAAGCATTGAGAGAGGATAGGAGAGTTAGAAAATTTGCCCAAGACAAATTTGCCACCAGGGGCCATGTCTAAGCCTAGAGAAACAAGTGACTTGTCCAGAACCATTCAGCTGCTAAAACATACAGCAGAAGATGCCAACTGTGTGATTCTGATCCCTTGACAACCATTGTCCAGCATCCAACTGGTTTCTCCAAAAGGCACTGTGAAAGAAATGCCGTGGCCCAGTGAGACTGAAGCTCACACCACAGACTAGTCGGAAGATTCTAAGTTGAAATTTCCCTCCATCTTCCCAAGTTGTAACTCTGAACAGGCATCAGAGCCCTACAGCTGAGCATGGAAATGCCCATAGAGGCCCACACAGATACCCACTTCTTTCCCTTCCTCACAACAAACTCCCCCTTAGCATCTGTAGGGCCACACTAATTTTCCTTCTCAGCTTCATAACCACTGTCTTCTAACCACATTTCTTCAGCAAGGCCGGGTTGCTATGAGGAAAGAGGAACCAAAGGGGACAGTCAAGCACAACCCAGGCAGACTGCTCCCTTCCAGAACTCAACCAGAGCCCCCATCCCCATGGGGGATCATAATCTAAGTTACCATCCAGTCCAGGGTAAGAAGACATTTCCCCTTTCCTGATGAAGATCGTGTTCAGCCCAGAGAAGGCTGAACACGGGGCCTCCTCCAACCAAGTGTAGAGTTGGTAACATTCCCATGGCCTCTGGTGTGTGAACTGGAATCAGAATCTTCTCTGCAAATGCAGGGCTGGGCCAAGACAATCGTAAGTGACAAAACTAGCATCACATCTACCTCACTCTGCCATTTCACCTGATTTTGACAAAATTGATGGTTGAGCAAAAGTCCCTCAGCCTAACCACCTGACAAAGACTATTAAAAAGAAATCTGTACTCTCAATCCACATACAGACTCTGACTTTCTGCACAAGTTATAAATCTCTACAGAGCCATAGGAAAGTAACCCTTGCCGCTATGGGAAAGAGCCACTTGTTCCCTGAACTAGAGAAAGGTCTCAGCTTTCTTGGGGAAGAGGCGCCTTTAGTTCGTGCATAAAAAGGCTGCTGCCTTCCTTGACACACAGGACTTATCCATAACTGAGAGGAAAACTCAGAGGTAATTAAAGGAAATGTTAGAGTCAGTCTCTCTCTCTCTCCCTCTCTGTCTGTCTCTCTCTCTCACACACACATACACTCATACCTCATTCTGGAGCAACCCACCTTTAGAATATTCTGGAAAATAGGGCTCTTGCAAATTCCTGAGAGAACATATCCCCCCACCGTACACGACACCCAGTCAGTTTGAGGGTCTAGGGCTTGGTGTACACACCATGATCCTACATGTGCCATGGCTGTGTGTCTCGTCAGCTGCAGTGACCTTGCTTCTGTCATGGGCATGCCTCGTGCACACAGAGGACTAGGAAACATACAAGTGATTCATGGGGTTCAGAACACACTACACTAAAACATGGCACCTTGGTACTTGAGGAAAACAGCAGGAGCAGGAAGATCACTGTCACCTTCCCCTCACCCTCCTCCCCTGAGGCAGGCTATAAAACCCTCATTTGGGAGGTGCCCTCCTTTTACCCAGTAGAAAGGAAGATCCCTATCTCTAAAGACACAGAGTCACAGAGAAGAATCTGAAGAGATGGACCTTGTTTGTTAGGTGCCCCCTACCCGATTTATTACCATTCATGCCTGCCCCCTTTGTCAAGTCATAGCTCTCCATGAAATGTCCACTTCTCCATCCAACTAGCAAAAAAAAGAAATAGGTTTCCCCATTTCTTTGGGTCTTCATTTCCTTTGAAGGCTCTGATATTATGTAAAACTTATAGTAAATAAATGTGCACACTTTTCTCTTGTTAGTCTGTCTTTTGTATGAGTCCTCAGCCATGAACCTAGGGATGGGCAAAGAAAAGATATTTTTTTCCCCTGAACAATCATGCACAGTTGTGAGCTTTTCCGCAGCAGCTTTCCTCTACAGGTCTCCAGGAGCATCCCACATGAACACCTTTCCTCCTGTGTGCTCATTTCAATGGACCAAATCCATCCAAATGCCTGTCCTCCCTGCTCCCCACAGCATTCTAGGTCTTGGGGATTGCCTGTGGTTGCCCGGTTCACACTTAAGTTGAAACCACATATACATTTGTTGCAAGTATTTTTAGGAGGCCAACTTGTTTTGAAATCAGGTCACTCTGTATTTTTTTATCAAAAGACCAGATGTCCCTGAGAGCCAAACCTATGTCCAGAGGGTGGTATGGTGGGGAGGCCAGGAGCACAGTTTTCCTATGCACCTGCTTACCACCCCTCCATTGGAGCTGGATCCTACTTTAGTTAATTTAACATCTCAATGCACTGTGATGCATGCGAAATGGAAAAGGCTGATACTAGCACAAGAAACAAACTTTTTTTTATAAAGATGATGCCACTGAGTCAAAGGCAGAAATCATGAAGCAAGACAAAAATAAGGCTTTTCACCATTGTCGAGTGCACTAAGACAGGAGAGAGAGGCTCCCCATGGATGTGGGCAAGGGCCTCACAACCAAGCCTTGCCCAAGTTTCAGTTCTCATTCTTGGAGAGTGAAAACATTACCCAGAAAATCATTTCTATGTCCCTATCCCAAGAGCATCCCCTTTGTTTTGTTTTTTTAAAAATGTGCCACCTACCATCACTTTTATGCAGAGACCTTATTTCTTCAACAAGTAGTGCACTCTTGTAAGTCAAGCAACTAGAACAATTTCACTTGTGACACTAACATTGTGGTAGAGCGGCCACAAAAATGAAGCTGAAAAATTTGAGACTCAAGCAAACCCAAAGCTATAAATTGGTAAGGATATTTCTTAGAAGAAAATATTTATGTGCCTGTAGTCCCAACTACTTGGAAGGCTCAGGCAAGAGAATCACTTAAGCCCAAGAATTTGGGGTTGCTGTGAGCTGTGATGCCACGGCACTCTACCAAGGGTGACATAGTGAGACTCTGTCTCAAAAAAATAAAATAAAATAAAAATAAAAAATATATATAAAGTTTTACCTGTGGCTATAGCGAATGGCTATCGTCAACCCGAGCTGTAATTAAAAAGAGAGAAAAAAAATTAAATACTATCAAGAATATGCTGAATTCATAAGAAAATTCACTTCATGTGGTTGATTATTTTTAAACATTTCCTAAAATTCTCCACTCCTGATCCATCATAAATAACGCATCTTAGTGACAGCTCTTTAATATCAACTTAGCTCTTCAAAGATAATCGTATTTTGAAAGGCTCTTAAAGAGGCATAAAGTATTTCATTTGGATTAGACAGAAGGTGTCCTTCATCAGAAAAGAGTTCCCAAACAGGGCTCTTTTAGTTCTCAGACACAACCATGAAAGGATGAAATTGCAGCATGTGGCTGACTCCAAGCTCAGCATTAGTAGAACACAGCCATTTAGGGTCCCCATCCTCCAAGAGCACCAGGTGGAGCCCAGGCCACCAGGAAGACTAGACACCTGGGCCAGTGCCTCCCTGCAGGGATCAGCACAGCCTCACCCTGATCCCCGAAGCTCAAGCCCAACAAGCTTCACCTCTGAGGACAGCAAAGAAGTAGAGCCTGAAATTCATGTGTGACATGGAGACACCGTGCAACCAATTGCTGGACACAGCAACAAGTGGAGGTTGACATGAAACTGTGATTTTCCTCTTTTCTCTGCAGGGTTGTTTGCAAAACCTCTCAAGTACAAGTGGGGCTCAAATCACACGTCACTGGCCTCCCCTGGTTCCCACTAGGGCAACAGTGGATTCCAAAAGAGCCAGGCCAGCCAGCCAAGTTCAGCTGCATCAGCAAGTTACTGAAACTCTCAGGGCCTCAATTTTCCCAACTATAAAAAGGACAAAATAATTGTTTTCCTACAGGATTAATGTAAGGATGAAGCACTTTTTCCATATTTGTGTATTTATATCCGTGTATGTGTATTACGTGTATGCCTACTGCCTGATAAGAAAAAAATCTATAAATAATAAAGGCAATACCCCACTTACGAAAAGCTGGCATATTTCAAAATTTAATGTTTTAAGTTAATTTTGATAACTTTGAAAATATTCATCATGTAACAAGCAATGTGCAGACTTATACCTTTAAATCCCCAAATATCATTCGCAGTTCCCTTGATGTCAGCCCCAGTGAGGTTGGAGGTAGGGAGGTGACTTTCACGGAGCTGTCACAGGTGGTGCAAGATGACACCAGGGTCCCCAGGTAGTGGGAGGTTGGAAGGAGCGCGGGGAGGAGGCAGAGGGAGGGAGTTGAAATAAGAAAGCCCAATGTCACCGTCCAGCCCGACACACTACAAAGTCCCCCAGATATTATTGGAGTAAGTGGGCTGCAGAATAATTAGTCTATATGCTACCACTGCGGGCATCCGAATGACTGTGAACCATCAGCAATCAGAGGGAAGAAGGCTCAAGTTTACAAAAAGAAAATCTAAAAGTGCAGGCACAGAATAGATGATATCGGGTCGATTTCCTATCACACACACCTGAATCTCTTCAGTTATCTGTCTCAACTAAACCAGGAGTACTGTTTCCCTTTTGAAATTTAAGCAAACAGCAGAGGAAGATGCCTCAGGGAAGACTAAGAATTTAACGAACAAGGAGGAAATTACTTGGGGAAAGAAAGAAAAGCAGAAACTATAGCCAGAAGGTCAGAAGGAGCAATTTACAGATTTCACATGCCTGCTGGGTAACTTTACATATCTCGGGATTAAAAAGTTCTGGCTTAGAGTTAGGCTAATTATAAGATAATTTTACTGACTGAATATTTTGATAAGCTTTGGAGTACAGTTTAATTGGTGGCTTTTCCAGTTGAAAGATAAGCCCTTGCTGGAGTAGGGAGAGGAAATGGGGTGGGAAAGACAAGAACAGGGAAAAAAAAAAAAAAAAAAACACACAGAGAAAGTGGCTCTCTGGCAGCTGTGCTGGTTAAGGGGGCCCGGGTGGTGTGTCTTTCACAAAGGTGAATTTCAATGGAGAGTTTTTATTAGTCTTTTCCTGGCTTCTGAATCACATATATTTTATTGTCATTCTTAAAATGATACCCTCGCTAAAGAAGAAAGTGAAAATCATGGCAGTGGCAGTGGACAGAGCCGGTTCGCACAGAAGGCCAGGCCAGCCACAGCTCCCTGCAGGCCTCTGTGTGAACAGGCCATTGGAGGAAACATGATGATCGGGACAGATGCAAAACCCTGCACTACATAGGAACCAACTTATAGGGTGGACAGTAACAGGGTATTTCAGTCACTGTGGAAACAGGGCCGAATGCACTGGATCCAATTAGGCAGCCCCACAAAAGGGCTGAGACCGTGCAGAAAAGTTTGCACAAATCTCACCTTGAAACCCCAGGTTGGAACACACCGGTGGGGCAACACTGGCAAGTGAGCTGTGTAAGGAGCATCCTTATATAAGCCTGATCTTCCCCAGGCCTACGGGGGAAACAGGGTAGGGGGAAAAGTCCCTGGGGTTTCTGTACCATAGCAAATACCAGATAAAGGCAGCTATGTGATCTGCTGAGATGAGCCAGAGATGATTCACTCGCTTGCCGTACGAGCCCTTCGCCCTGCTAAGATGCATCAGCAGCTCAGAAATGCATTAAGCACAATTCAGGCACCCTCACACTAAGATGTGTGCATGCACATGCACACGTGCACATTGATAGTGCATGTGTGTGCACATGTGTATTCAAATGTGCATGCAGTGCTAGCGCACATACACACATACGCACACATGGTACATACACACACTCATACAGATGTGCATGCACACACCTGCGTGTGCACCAATACACTCTGGCACTCAGAGAGGCCCAAGGAGCCCCTCAGACAAAGGGAGGCCTCAGACAATTGACCCCTTTCTTGTTGGGCTCAGCAGGGACCCCAGAGGAGAGAGGGGAGGGAGGCCTGTGGGTTGGCCCCTGACCCCAGCCCAGCCAGGCTGAGGCCCAGGGACTGGAGGTCAGCGGGAGTTCTGTGCTGCCCTCCCTGGGGAACACGCCCCCAGGACATACTGTAAGCATTTCCAGAACACACTTAAACTCCATTCAGAGTACTTCTTTTTAGATTTATACAATTTGTTAGTTACAAAATTAAGTCACATTTTAATGGCAAGGAAAGAGTAATTCAACATTTTTCAAAATCTCCAGCTCCAAAAACCTTTTTCCTGCTGCTTGAGGCCTGAAAATGCTCCTTTTTTGGAACAGCTGACTGAGGCAGCTGTTTTCTATCAAGTCGGAGGGGTTTCTATATGACCCAGGGAGCTCAGACAACAAGCAGACCCTCTTGCATTAGAGGGTAATCTGAGAATAATTTGCCATAAAACACCCAGAAGTGCTCCAGCTGTAGCCAGATATGCCCTATAAAGCATCATGCAGACTGCAAGGATCTTATAAAATAATAATAATAATTTTAAAAAACACATTTTAAAACACATTATAAATTTAAAAAAAATGAAAGGAGTGGTTTACACTATCTTAAAAACCAGTAGAGAAATTCCTTTACACATCTATGGGTTGCCACTCTGTACTTCTTCCCAAATGTCTGTTTGACCAAGGGTCCCTGTGTCGCTGGGAACCAGTTCCTTACTGTGCACTGTGCCCTGTTTCACGTTTAAGGTGTGATCTCTCACACAGCTGCCAGGGGCAAGTGAAGAGGAAGAGTCCAGCAAGTGCTGGCCCTCAAGTCACTAGCTGTAAGTCCGAGTCCAGAACTTTCTAAACCAGAGGCAGCAGCATACTCCAGGGCCCCCAGCCTGTGCTGAAGAGGCCGACACTGGGAGCCAGACCCTTTTACCACCAAGCAGCCACTGCCCCAGTCATAGTACTCCCAATTCCTGAAGGAAACCCGGAAAACAAGGGTTTTATTATGAAACTCCCACGTTTTAAGCTAATTTGAATATTTTTCAAATACTACTGAAGCCAAACAAAACACAGTCAGAGGGATTGGCCAAGGGGCCACCTGCTTGCAACCTGCTTTAAACTCTACTTCCAAGCTCCCACACGGGTCTACACAGCTCCAGCTGGAACCCAAGCATTGGAGACAAATCTGGAAAGCCCATGGGCTGGCGGGGAGGCTTCCCCTCTCTGCTGCACGTCTGTGTGGCTCTCCCCTTACTTTCGTTTCTTTTCTAATTCAAGGGCCCAAAGAATTACAAAACAAACTCAAAGAGAAATTTTATTATGTTTTCCTTCTGCATTTTTTTTTTTACTGTTCTTTCCCCCTTTTGACAGAAAATATGGAACAGGAGCATGAAGGGGAGTAGAAGGGGCATGAGATGGGCAGCGTACCGCCCACGCAGAGCCCCACATGAAGAGAAGCTCACACAGATGCTGCCAGGTGGGCAGAGTCCCACACAGACAGAGCCGTGACATGCAGGCATAGAGAAAGTCATCCACAGAGCAGGTTTCTTTTACCCTTGTCTGGTCTCCTTCTAGCACTGCTCTCTCCTGATACCCACTGTGACCCCCAGGCCATCCCCACATCCCCTCCAAGGATGCTCTTCCCCAGGCGTCACCCCAGGTCTTACTCCCCCTCGCTGCCTCTCAAACCCCATCACACCCTCCAGGGCTCCCCAGGCCTCTACCCTGATGTCTTCTTAGGGCCTTTCTATTTGTAGCACTTGCTGCTTCTGCTGATTAGGTAGTTGCAGTGGCCAGTAGTCAAGTCTCCTGACCTTTCTAGCTATTGTTTCCTCATGATAAAGTGGGTAAAATGCTACCTGCTTCGTGGAAAAATCGGCAGATTAACTTGGATCTTAAAGCTAAGGACCAGCAGTATCAGGCTCCCCTGGGAACTTGTGAGAACCACATACCCTCAGGCCCTAACCCAGACCTACTGAATCAGAAACTTGGGTGTTTCAGCTGGTCCTCCAGTGGTCAAGTTTGAGATGATGTATGGAAAGAACTCAGCAATGTCCTTGGCACTGGAGAAGTCTTTAGTAACTGCTAGATGATGGTGATGATGCAGCTCAAAGTGAAACATTTTGCCCTCTTGTCCTCTTAATGCCATGTCAACGTCCTGCACTCAACGTCAGGGTCCACAATCCCTGTGAGCTCAGGACCACTGGCAGGCATGGAACAGATGGGGCCTCCTGGTGCTCACCAGAGCCCAGACCTTCCACCCAGCAGGGAGAGGGGTCTGCAAACTGCTAAGCCCGGGGTGCTGTTGACAAATAAGGGCAAGGTCAGTGTCATGGAGCCAAGGGTGAGCCTTGGAGCCTCCATCAGTTGCAACCCCCACCTCCCCCCCCCACACTCTGCAATATGTTAGCTGTTCCCACCAAAAGGGGAAAAACACGGTAAGACAGGCTCCAGGAAGAAAAACAGCAACACATTTTTCACTATTGAGTTTATTTTGTGATGTTACCCTTCCCTGAAACTTTGAAATCAAAAATGTTCAAAAATGAAAGATAAAGCCACCATCAAAGTTAGGAAAAGAAAGGATAAATATAATATGCAGGCTCTCTTCACATTTGTCAGAAACCCATTCATATGTGAAACTTTCAATAGCTGATACATAAGTTGCTCATTGATGGAAATTAACATAGAGCTACACGAAACCTAGGCAGTGGTTGTTTCTCCCACATAAGAACACAGGTTGTTCTTCCTTCTTTAGGCTGCAAATGACTGGGAATGTAAGACCAATAGGCTGCAAACAAAATAACTGTGGATTTTGGTTCTTTAGCTTCTCTTGATAATGAATGGCTGGCCATCTGCTAATATGAAAAAACCATACTCTCTGTTTTCCTAGAAAGCTTAACTACTGTTAAAAACAAATCACCATGACAATGGATGTGCACTTCCTATGATGTCACATAATGCAACCCTGGAAACTCAGGGCTTTCAGTGGCAAATACCTCTTAGTTTTGTGAAATCTGTTGATCACAGAGTCAGAGAAGAGTCGGCCAGGAGAGGAGGAAGAGGCCAAAAGGGAAGCACACAAATTCTATTGGTAACAACCTCAAACGTGGCCAGTAAGCAACAGAAGTATTTTAGGGCATTTCTAAGGTGGATTGGGGGGCCATTAAAAACAGGAAAGTTCAAGGCCACTGATAAGCTGACACAACAGGTCAGAGACCCCCACTAAAGTGTGTTGAGCCCCTTTGACCTCAGGCCCTCCATCAGAGTCAAGAGTAAAAACCTAGAAAAGGAAATCAATCACTTTCCAATGTAAGACACAAACATACTTTTAAGGAACTTATTTCAAAGAAAGACAGAAAAACACTTTTGCTCCTTCGTAGCTTTCAGCTATATTCTCCTCAGTCTAACTCTTAACAAAACAACCAATTACACAAAATAAACAAAAACCCTCCACCTAAGTACATAGGACATGGAGTAAAATGAGACATTCTGTGAAATACAACAGCAGCTGTCAGAAGTGCAGGAGAGTCACGGGGGAGAAAAAAACAATGTGTACTTTAATGACTTATGAGATAATTGTAGATTCACATACAGGTGTAAGAAATTATACAGAGAAATTAGAAGAGATCCCATGTCCCTTTCCCAGTTTCTAACCATGGCAACATCACACGAAACTAATGTAAATTCATAATCAGGATACTGCACGGACACAGTCAAGTGACAGAACATTTCCACTCCCACGGGATCCCTCCTAGTACCCTTTCATCACCACACCCATGCTCCCTCTTCAGTCTCTGCCAACCACTATTGCGTTCTCCATTTCTATAATTTTGTCATTTCAGTAATGTTATATAAATGGAATCATAACGTTTGTAACCTTTAAGATTGGAATTCTTGGGCGGCGCCTGTGGCTCAGTGAGTAGGGCGCCGGCCCCATATGCCGAGGGTGGTGGGTTCGGACCCAGCCCCGGCCAAACTGCAAGAGAAAAATAGCTGGGCGTTGTGGCAGGCACCTGTAGTCCCAGCTACTCGGAAGGCTGAGGCAAGAGAATTGCGTAAGCCCAAGAGTTAGAGGTTGCTGTGAGCCGTGACGCCACAGAACTCTACCCGAGGGCGGTACAGTGAGACTCTGTCTCTACAGAAAAAAAAAAAAAAAAAGATTGGAATTCTTTCTGTCAGAATAGGGTCCTCAAACGGCGGCCCGTGGGCCACATGAGGCAGTGTGATTGTATTTGTTCCCGTTTTGTTTTTTTACTTCAAAATAAAGTATGTGCAGTGTGCATAAGAATTTGTTCACAGTTTTTTTTTAAACTATAGTCCAGCCCTCCAATGGTCTGAGGGACAGGGCCCCCTGTTTAAAAAGTTTGAGGACCCCTGAATGCAGGTTGTGTGTTGTCGTTAGTTTGTTCCGTTTCATTGCTGCGTAGTAATCCATGACATGATGTACCATTTGTCTAACCATTCACCTATTGAGGGGGCTTATTTGCAGTTACAACTTATGCATAAAGGCTGCTATTAAAATTCATGTATAGGTATTTGTGTAAACATAAGTTTTTATTTCTCTGGGATAAACGCTCAGGAGTTTGCAATTGCTCAGTTATATGGTAGCTGCATGTTTAGTTTTATAACAAACTGCCAACCTGTTTTCCAAGGTCCTTACCATCTCAACAGAAATATATGAGTGGTACTGTTTCTCTACAGCCTCACAAGCACTTGGTATTGTCACTTTTTTAATTTGAGCTATTCTTTTTTTTTTTATTAAATCATAGCTGTGTACATTAATATGATCGTGGGGCATACACTTTGTTCATTAATATGATCGTGGGGCATACACTTAGTTCATAGACCGTTTGACACATTTTCATCACACTAGTTAACATAGCCTTCCTGGCATTCTCTTATTTTCCTAAGACATTTACATTCCACATTTACTAAGTTTCACATATACCCTTGTAAGATGCACCGCAGGTGTAATCCTATCAATCCCCCTCCCTCTACCCACCTCCCCCGTCCCTTTCCCCACCCTTTCCCCCTTCCCCCTATTGTCAGGTTGCAACTGAGTTATAGCTTTCCTGTGAAGGTCCTAAATTAGTTTCATAGTAGGGCTGAGTACACTGGGTACTTTTTCTTCCATTCTTGAGACACTTTACTAAGAAGAATATGTTCCAGCTCCATCCATGTAAACATGAAAGAGGTAAAGTCTCCATCTTTCTTTAAGGCTGTATAGTATTCCATGGTGTACATATACCACAATTTATTAATCCATTCATGGATCGATAGGCACTTGGGCTTTTTCCATGACTTAGCAATTATGAATAGGGCTGCAATAAACATTCTGGTACAAATATCTTTATTATGATTTGATTTTTGTTCTTCTGGGTATATGCCCAGTAGAGGAATTGCAGGATTGAATGGCAGGTCTATTTTTAGATTTCTAAGTGTTTTCCATATATCTTTCCAAAAGGAATGTATTAATTTGCATTCCCACCAGCAGTGCAAGTGTTCCCTTTGCTCCACATCCATGCCAACATCTCTGGTCTTGGGATTTTGTGGTGTAGGCTAGTCTCACTGGAGTTAGATGATATCTCTAAGTAGTTTTGATTTGCATTTCTCTGATAAATAAAGATGATGAGCATTTTTTCATATGTCTGAAGGCCACGTGTCTGTCTTCTTCAGAGAAGTTTCTCTTCAAGTCCCTTGCCCAACCTGCAATGGGATCTCTTGTTTTTTTCTTGCTAATGTGTTTGAGTTCTCTGTGGATTCTAGTTATTAAACCTTTGTCGGAGACATAACCTGCAAATATCCTCTCCCATTCTGAGGGATGCCTGCTTGCTTTACTTACTGTGTTCTTGGATCTTAAACTGATAGGGGCCATCTACAGCAAACCAACAGCCAATATCATATTGAACGGAGTTAAATTGGAATCATTTTCACTCAGATCAGGAACCAGACAAGGCTGCCCATTGTCTCCATTGCTTTTTAACATTGTAATGTAAGTTTTAGCCACCGCAATTAGGGAAGAAAAGGCGATCAAGGGTATCCACATAGGGTCAGAAGAGATCAAACTTTCACTCTTCGCAGATGATATGATTGTGTATCTGGAAAACACTAGGGACTCTACTACAAAACTCCTAGAAGTGATCAAGGAATACAGCAGCATCTCAGGTTACAAAATCAACATCCATAAATCGGTAGCCTTTATATATACCAACAATAGTCAAGCTGAAAAAACAATTAAGGACTGTATCCCATTCACAGTAGTGCCAAAGAAGATGAAATATTTGGGAGTTTATCTAACAAAGGACGTGAAAGATCTCTATAAAGAGAACCATGAAACTCTAAGAAAAGAGATAGCTGAGAATGTTAACAAATGGAAAAACATACCATGCTCATGGCTGGGAAGAATCAACATTGTTAATTTGAGATATTCTGATAGGTGCATAGCAATAGCTCATTGTGATTTTAATTTCTATTTCTCTAACAGCTAGTGATAGTAAACATCTTTTCATAAACTTATTTGCCATCTGTCTGTCCCTTTCAATAAAATATCTCTTTGTGTCTTTCCCCATTTCCTTACTGGATTATTAATTTTTTACCACTGAATTTTTATTTTTTGAAACAGAGTCTCACTATGTCTCCCTAGGGAGAGTACCATGGCATCATTATAGCTCACAGCAATCTTGCCTCAGCCTCTCAAATAGGTGAGGATTACAGGTGCCCACCATCTCTGTGGGACTATAGGCACCTGCCACAACGCCTGGCCAGTTTTTCTATTTTTGGTAGAGACAGGGTCTCCCTTTCCTCAGGCTGGTCTCAAACTCCTGAGAACAAGCAATCTACCTGCCTAGGGCTCTCAGAGTGCTAGGATTATAGGTGTGAACCACTGTACCTGGCCACGTTTTGAGAGCTCTTTATGTATTCTACATACTAATACTTTGTCAAACATGTGATTTGTAAATATTTTCTCCCAATCTGAGAATTGCGTTTTCATTCTTGTAAGAAGGTATTTCACAGAGAAAAAGGGTTTTACTTTGCTAAAGTACAGCTTAGCAATTTAGTTTTTAAAGGATCATGCCTTAGAGCAGCGGTTCTCAACCTTCCTAATGCCGCGAACCTTTAATACAGTTCCTCATGTTGTGGTTGACCCCCAACCATAAAATTATTTTCATTGCTACTTCAAACTGTAATTTTGCTACTGCTATGAATTGTAATGTAAATATCTGAAATGCAGGATGGTCTTAGGCAACCCCTGTGAAAGGGTCATTTGACCCCCAAAGGGGTTGTGACCCACAGGTAGAGAACTGCTACCTTAGAGTCACATCTGAGAATTATTTGTCTATCCTTATGCCCCAAAGATCTTCTCCTCTTTTTCTTCTAAATGTTTTATAGTTTTGCTTTTAAGGCTGTGATCTATTATAGTTGTACTTTTGAGACTTTGGGGAAAAAAATAGTAAGAAGAAGTTAATTGATGACTCCATACTGAACCTCAGAGTCAAAGCATCCTATAGTAGACATACTCTTATTTGACAATGTGAATGCTACTTTCTTTGCATTACTATTATTATTATTGCTTAATACTTCATTGTAGCAATCATCTGATTTCTTTTTTGAATGTATTTATCTTCATTCATTCTTTATGAGGTTTTTGTTTCTAGTCCTTAAACATTGTTATTGTTGTTAAATTTTAAGCCTTTTTAATTTTGCAAAGGCAAAAAGTGGAAACCTAATAAATACATGTATATGTAAAAATAAAAAATATATATAAAAAAACACTGAACTTCGACTGAGGTATAAAGAATATAGACTAAGATGAAGCTTTTTATGAAGTACACACAATTGTTTTTCAAAAGTTCAGTACATCCACTGTAGAAAGCGATACAACATAATTTTAAGCAAAGAAAGAAAGAGGGAAGGGAGAGGAAGGAAAGGAAGAGAAGGAAGGAGCAATTATAGATGCGATGTACATGTGTATGGTACATGTTGAGATAATATCTGACATTGGGTGATTACCTGTACAATTATACGGACAGAAGTCTGGAAGACTAAATACCAAACTGTTGAGTAGTATAGGATGAGGATGAAAAAGACTTTCACTCTCTATCACTTATTCTCTTCTCTAAATGCTTTAACAACGGCTGATATTAGTTTGTAACATTTTGAAATCTAATAAAGAAAAAATATGGAGAAAATATTATATTGCAAAATTCTATGAATGACAGTTTGATTTTCCACCTACCTGAAAACATTTTTTCCTCTTAAGATGCTATCTTTGCAAGCCCTACAAGTGAAAGCTTTGGCAGGGAGATATTATTAAAATAAGTTCCATCTTCACTCATATTCACAATGAATAAAAAGAACAAAAACTCAAAAGTAGGGCTCAAAAAAGAAATAGAAAGACAAGGAAGAAATCTCTATAAATAATTCTGTTCCCCCCCACATTCCAAAAACTGATCACAAAGTTTTCATTTCATGGTTTTGATTATTTAGGTCAGTATAATCTAAAGGTGGTGACTTCAGATTTGATGGGAGATAATTGGATTTGTCTAGCATGACGGATGTGAGAGAGGCAGAGACAGATATGTACACACACACACACACACTCTCACACACACACTCAGCAAAGGGGAATGTGGGATGCCTTTCTCCTGCTTCCCAAGTCTCAGAGCAGGTTCACAGCAGAACATGACTAGATTTCAGTCCTGCAGCGGTGTGGTCATTTGACATGAAGGAGAACTAGTCACCTTACAAAGACACTGGTGCAAAAGCACCTGTCACTATCTCATCAGGTGACAGAAGAAACATCCCAAGGCTTCTGAATATGTCCAAGACAATTCTCCAAGGAACTGGAGAGAAAGAGCCAACTTCCCCAGGACTAACCCACTGCAAGTGGCACCACTAAAGGGAGGTGAGCACACCGCACGGCCATTAGTGAGATGCAACACCAGCGCTAACTGCCACCTTGACCCAACAAAAACCTGAGGACACAACCCATCACCTAAAGTACATCTTGTTTACACTGCAGTGCACTGACGCTCCAAACTGGAGTGGGCATAAGGTGTGACAAGTTTAGCAAACAAAGAACTATAAAGGATGCAAAAGGAAAAATCACTAAACAAGGGAATGTATCACTAAGCAAATGTATGAGAAAATATTCCACCTCTCCAAAATATCCCAAAATAGATATTTAAACAGCAAAACAGTACAAGTTAGTACTATGGTAAGAGCTCCCCCTAAACCTTACCTCAATTCTACCTCCAAGTGCACCATTTCATTACCATCCAACCTAGTGCAAACGGCTCAATTTCTCTGTGCCTCAGTTTCCCAGTTCTAACTTGGGATGACAATTGCTCCTTGTTCGTAGACTAGCTAAGGAGGCTGGGTGAGATGATGTGTGTAAAGTGCTCAGCACAGTGTTAGCACAAACTGAACACCTGGTATCTGTTAGTCATTGTTGATATCTATAGGAATTCAATCTAGAAAAAAACATCATGGTGATGGCAAAGCCAGCAAGGGGAAGGAGCCTATTCATAGACTACCAGAGGCTTTAGAAATTGGTACAGCTCTTTTGGAAAACAATTTGGCAAAATGAATTAAGGAGTCACAACAATATTGATATCTGTAGATTATTCCCTAAGGAAATAATCAAAAGGAAGGAAAAATCGAAATATGCATGCTAAAATCCTATATATAAAGGTTAAAACTGAAATAATGTAAATATCTACTAATAATAAGAGAATAATTAACTCAGTAATAACACTTTAACTTAATATTTTTTGCAATTAAAAATTACAATTAAGATAATATAGCAACATGGAAAGCATGATTAGGCTGTAATATGAAAAAGTCAAAACATAAGCAATAAGTATTTCCACACTGAGGTTACAACCACATGAAAAAGTAAACCATGTGACTCTCCCTCTCACCCTCCCCTCCCCAACCCTCCTCAGCTCACTGTCCAGCCACTTTCTTTGCTAGGGGGGAGGGGAGGAGTCAATGTCTCCAGCTGAGTTGCCCTGGCCTGTCCCTCCCCATTCACCCAGCAGAGGCCACCTTGAGAATATTGCCTTCACAGGAAGTTCCACAAGAGCTTCTTAAGGGGCCACCTTCCACCAGCTAAAAACTCACAGCTGATCTCACTAGATCCCACTGAAAACCCTTCTGGGACTCTCAGTGGCCACATAATGAAGCCAAGCCTCTTAGGGCCACCTCACTTGCCCCGGCCCCTGCCAAGCCTCCACCCTTCTCGCTCCTATCCATCATACCTCAGGCCACTAAAACAGCACACGGCTCCACTCCCTCCCACCTCCCACCTTGTCCACCTGTAATGCCCATCTCCCTTCATTCACCTTTCAAAGTCCTATCCATCCTAGAAACCTCAAGACAACATGACCCTGGGAAACTGTCATGCTCCACCTGACTTTCTTCAGTTACTCTTCTGGCTACTTCTGCAGGGCACATGCAGGTGCTGATACCTGTGTACAGATCTCCCTCCATCATCCTGCAAACACTTGGAGGGTGGGCATTCATCTTCCACCCCATGTCTAATCGAGGGCCAGAACCACAGCAGGAGCCCAGGGAATACTGGTTAAAATTGGAGTTTTGTGTTTCTTCCATTTATCTTCGCTAATGTATTGTAGAGTTGTCTATGCAGGTTAAGTCACAAGAAGTCTGTATGTTTCCCCCTGGACTCAGGGCAGGCAACAGAACTACTGTCCCAGAGGCCTCTGTGTTCTGGTGCTGCCACAAGGCAGCCAAGACTGCTTGGCTCTCAGGGCCACATCCACACGGAGCACCTGGCTGTGGGAAATACTCCCCAGCAATGTAAAAAGAGGTTGCAGATGAAATGAACACCAAAGACCTTTTAAAAACTGCTGTTTTAAAAAGGAAAAATGAAAGTCAAGAGAGAAAAGAGCGGAACAACATACCTAACTATCAGAATAATGCCTGTATCTCTTTAATATGACATGCTCCTAACATCTAAATGGCCACTGAATTGCTATGGTTCAATGGCCAACAACAACAAAGTTGTAAGTGTTGTGTTTCTGTGTGCAAACCGACCATTTAATGCATCTGAAACACAGGGTGCATATTAGAGTCTGAGTCAGGCAGGAAGTTTGGGCAATAGCACACCTATGGGTGGCATCCGCTGGGCACTTCCTACAAATCAAATATTGTGCTGCGTGCTGCAGAAACATCACTCCATCTAGACCCATCAGCTCTGAAAAGGAAGCATGGCTCTTCCCATCATGTGGATGGGGAGATGGAGAATAAGGTGTCTTGCCTAAGGTCACCCAGCTAGAAGGTAATTGAATACCTGGGAGTATTTCAGGTTAGCGTCTTGAGGGCCTTAAATATAATACTAACCATTGGGAACTTGATCCTAGAGATGATCCAGAAATTCTAAAGGTGTGTGAAGAAAAGGACACTCAGAAAAGTTAATCTTGACCTTTGCATAAGAGGAATTGGAGGAGAATGAATCAAAAAGAAAAACCTTCCCTTTAATATGCTATATTTTTACTCAAAGATGCCTTTTGCTCTTTGATAATAAATAACCAGTTTGGAAACAGGATATTAATAAAATCATAGCTTTGAGGCTATCTCTGTCCTTCTGCACCAGACTTGCCCAGTTCCTCTCAGTTGAGTGCTCCAGAGCAATCACTAAGACTTCTGAATACTGGGCACCCTCATTATCCCACCTCTCCTCCATCCCCGGCCACTGGATGTGCTCAGAAACATGGTCAGGGCCTTCAGTCAACCAGAGGTAGGCAAAAACCACACCACTCCCAAGGAAATGACTTATTTTTCAGGACTCCAAGAAAAGCCTCTCCACTGTGGATGAGGACTCAGGACATTTACCCACTAAGGCTCAAAGCATTGTATGGGAAACAAGGACATTGATGAAACTTGTCTCTAAAGGAGAAACTTTAGAAACAACGTAAATGCTTTACCAGGAAAGGTCTAGTTATAGTGGACTACTATGCACTGTTCAAAAGACTGAGGATATTGTCTACATTCTAATATAGAAAGATCCTCCAAAAAAAGTGTTCAGTAAAAAAAACAGGCAGAATTTCACTTCTGATATGGCAGTGTGCACCTTCTCCAGACTGACCCTCCCATGGATAAAAACTATAAGCTCTAGGCCAAATACAGAAAAGGAGGTGGTGGGGAAGACTACATAGATAGAAGAATAGAAATAAGCAGAAAGATTGTAGAGGTGAGTCAAAATTTAAAGGAGCAACTGACAAGTGAATTTCCTGGGTTTGTTACTGTTGTTTTCCCAGGTTTTTGTCGTGAAAGCAAGCCACAGTTGAGGACTCATATGGGATGGCTAGCTTTCTGGTTGGAGGAACAAGGGAAAAAAGCAAAGATAACCATGGTTACCAGAGCATGAGAAGAAATCCCAGAGAAGAAAGAGTAGAAGAAGTGAATCTCCTAATTCTGGGCACAAATTCTAGATGAGGCTGAGGCTGAGCACTGAAGCAGCAGACACAGTGCTCAGAGCAGTGCAGCAAAGACTTATGAGAGAGTTGAACAGAAACTTAGACCCACGGAGAATAAGACACAGCTCAAGGTCAGGCATTGCATCTGGGTTAACAGACTGCTAAAACAAACCAGCAACTTTCTTCAGAAGAATATAACATAACTCAGTCTCCAAAAGGCTATCTCTGTCCTTCTGCGCCAGACTTGCCCAGTTCCTCTCAGCTGAGTGCTCCAGAGCAATCACTAAGACTTCTAAACACTGAACACTGGGCACCCCTCATTATCCCACCTCTCCTTATTATTCATTTACAAAGAACCAGGAAAATGTGACCCGTTCCCCCCCAAAAAAAGACAATCTATAAACGCCTACCTTAAGATAATCCAGATGTTGGAATTATCAGACAAGGGCTTTAAAGCACACATTGTTACCATATTCCATAAAGTCAAAGAAAATATGCTCTAATTAATAAAAAGATAAAGAATCTCAGCAAAGAAATGAAAGATAAAAACAAAAAACAAACAAAAATTTTAGAATGGAGGCTTGGCACCTGTAGCTCAGTGGCTAGGGTGCCGGCCACATACACCAGAGCTAGCAGGTTCCAATCCAGCGCAGGCCTGCTAGACAACAATGACAACTACAACCAAAAAATAGCCAGGTGCTATGGTGGGCACCTGTAGTCCCAGCTACTTGAGAGGCTGAGGCAAGAGAATCACTTAAGCCCAAGAGTTTGAGGTTGCTGTGAGCTGTGACACCACAGCACTCTACCAAGGGTGACAAAGTGAAACTGTCTCTAAAAAAAAAAAAAAAAAAAAATTAGAATGGAATAATATACCTGAAAATGCAAGTTCACTGATTAGTGAACCTTAAAGTGAACCCTATCTTTTAGTGATATTAAAGATAGATTAATATAGGACGGTGCCTGTGGCTCAAAGGAGTTGGGTGATGGCCCCATATGCCAGAGGTGGCGGGTTCAAAATCAGCCCCAGCCAAAAACTGCAAAAAAAAAAAAAAAACAACAACAAAAAAAATAGATTAATATAAATTATCCAAAAGGGAGAGGAAAAAAAATTATTTAAAAGATGAACAATATAAAGGACATAAATAACCAAAGAGATATTCTGTATTTATGTTTTAGAAGACTTGTCAAGATGCCAATTCTTGGGATTCTGACCAATCCCAAAGTTATCCCCACCAACTGATTTTATAGAAACTGACAAAATTATTCTAAAATTTATATAAGGAGAAAAAAAGGCCTAGAATAGCCAGAAAAATATTGAAGAAGACCACAGTTGAAGGCCTCCCATTAGATTATTTCAAAACTCTAGTAATCAAGACAGCATGGTAACCAGAGACACAGAGGTCAATGGAATAGAATAGAGAACCCAGAAATAGTCACACATCAACGCATTCAACTGAGTTTTGACAAAGGGGCACAAAAGCAATTCAACCAAGGCAGGAAGTCTTTCTGACAAATGGTGTTGGAACTGCTAGACATCCACATGCAAAAAAGAAATGAATAAAGAAAAGAAAAAGAAAAAAATAAACTCTACACACAGACCTTATACTTAAACACAAAACCCAAAAATTGGTCAAAAATGTAAATGTAAAATGTGAAACCATTAGAAGAAATTAGAGGAGAAAATCAACATGACCTTGAGTTTGTGATAAGTTTTTAGATAAGCCATCAAAAGCACACATGAAAGGAAATGTAAATAAGTAAATAGAATTTTATTAAAGTTAAAGATTTCTGCTCTGTGAACGATGCTGTTAAGAGAATAAAAAGCCATTTAAGGAGAGAAAATTTTAACAAAACACCTACCTGATACATAACATATCTAAAAACATGCAAAGAACTCTTAAAACTCAATAGGAAAACCAACTCAATTTCAAAATAGGCAAAAAGATCTAAATAGACACCCACCAAAGAAAATACACAGAGAGCAAATAAACATATGGAAAGATGCCCAACATCGTTTGTCGTGAGGGAAATGCAAATTAAAACAACAAGGAGTTACCACTGCACACCTGCTAGAATGTTACAATTCAGAACACTGGCAATACCAACAACCGGCAAGGATCCAGGAGAATCAGAACTCTCCCATTAACCCCGCGTACAAATACAAAATGATACAGCCACCTTAGAAGAGAATTGGGCAATTTCTTACAAAACTAAACATAATCTTAGCAGACAATCCATCAACAGCACTCCTAGGTATTTACCCAAATGATGTGAAAACTTATTTGAAAACTTTACAAAAAAACCTTCTCACAAATGTTTATAGCACCTTATAACCACCATAAACGGGACGCAACCAAGATATCCTTCAGAGGGTGACTGGACAAACTGTGGAACACTCTACGGTAGAATACTATGCAGCAGTAAAAAGAAGGAGCTGTCAGGCCGTGCCAAACCACAGGTGACTCTTAAATGCACTTTGCCAAGTGAATGAAGTCAGTCTGGAAAGACTACTTACGGTATGATTATATTTATATGACATTCTTGAAAAGGCAACACTATAGAAATGGTAAATAAAGCTATGGTTTCAGGGAGAGAGGAGGATTGAATAGAGGAGGATTGCATAGGGTATTATTTGGAGGTGGTGAAACTGTTCCATACAATACTTTAATGGGAAAGTCATGAAACTATGCACTTCTCAAAATCCACAGAATTTTATAGCACAAAGAGTAAATGCAATTTTTCACACAAAAAAGTGAATGTTTTTAAAAACATTTAAAAGTTGAGCAGCTCCCAGAATGCAGTGTAGATTGTGACAAAAAAACCTACCTGTATTATAAATGTATGAAACAACCTTATTGAAGGAAGGGAGAAAATAAAGGTGCTAAACTAAGTAACTTCGAAGTAGATCGTAAAACTAGAAGCAAAGTGAACTGGACCTAAAAAGCTGTATTTAGATGATAAACTTGATTCCCATGGATATGAGTTAACAATTCTCTTTTGTTTCTTTCTTTCTTTCTTTCTTTTTTTTTTTTTTTTTTTTTTTTGAGACAGACTGTCTCTCTGTTGCCAGGGCTAGAGTGCAGTGGCATCATAGCTCTCTGCAACCTCAAGTGATCTGCCTGCCTCATCCTCCCAAGTAGCTGGGATACCATGACTCCCAGCTAATTTTCTTTTTTATTAGAGATGAGGTCTCACTGTTGCTCAGGCTGGTCTCAAACTTCTGAGCTCAAGCTACCCACCTGCCTCAGCCTCCCAGACTACTAGGATTACAGGCATGAGCTACCACACCCACTCATGAGTTAACAATTCTGAAACTGGCTTATATATATATGCTGGAACCGAACAATGAAGCAAATAGATTGGCTGGAGCTAGATTTCTCATTGTCAGAGCAGGTTACAGACAACGAAGGAGAGAAGTTTAGAATGCCCTATGTGGTAATGAACCTGAATTGAGACATCAATGTGAACTCATGTTGACCTTAGTATCAATACAAATTGGTACATATTTATAGATATGTATGTATACACAGGTTAGTATACAGGCATATATTTCCTTTCTCTACCAACTGGGAAGGTCTACAAGTCACAACATCCCAGTAGCAGAGAAAACACCTAGTACCCAAATCTTGGTTTCTCAGAACATTCTTCCAAAAAAAGGAATCAGGGAAATGATTAATCCTAGGGCTGGAGCAGGGAGAATACAAGACGAACCTACAGGATTTTGTAATGCCGGAAAGTAAGAAAGTCACAGTTGGTGTAGAATCCACCTTAGGAGGTGTGACAATTTTATTTATTTATTTATGTATTTATTATTAAATCATAGCTGTGTACATTAATGCAATCATGGGGCACCATACACTGGTTTTATAGACTGTTTGACATATTTTCATCATACTGGTTAACAGAGCCTTCCTGGCATTTTCTTAGTTATTGTGTTGAAACATTTACACTCTACATCCAGTAAGTTTCACATGTACCCTTGTGAGATGCACAGTAGGTGATGATTCTTGCCATTAAAGCCTTCCCAGCGGCTGTCACCTCACTGCCACATCCTGCTCTTCCATGACCTAACTGGTGAATCCCCATTTCCCAACCATCCCATTTCCCTACCTCTATCCCCAAGTACAAACCACACCTTTGCCTTTCCTGGCACTGCCACAAAAGCAAGTGAGACCAAGGCATGCTATCAGGAGTGCAAGGGTCCCCACCCCCCTCTCCCTCCTGCCTCTCTTTCTTCTCTCACCCTTGGTGGCTATGGAGACGGAGCCTTCTCTTCCTAACTTTCCATTCCACCCTCACTCCCTCTCCCCAGATCTTGCCCCCACTTCTGCATTTCTCAGAACACAGGGGTCATCTGCTGGTATGTCCTCAACTTTCTTGCCCCTGCCAGACAACTCCTCTGTATCGTCTCTCTTTAGACTTTCTGTCCCTTCCGTCTCTGAGCAGGAATTGCCTGCTTTGGCTTCAGGACCATCCCCACACCTGTGTTTGCTCTCAAGTCCTCTGTCCATCTGTGACCTTCCCTTCAGTCACTGCCACTCCCCAGCAGCATCAATCTCACCCTCTTTCCTTCTTTCCCGCTCTCATCTGGGCTCAGATATGCTCTTGTCACTCCTCCCTCTAAAGCACACCCCTTACTGAAGGCACAGGTGCAGGCTAGGGTCTCACACAGACCTGGGTTCAAATCCCAGGCCCACCTCTGACCAGCTGGGGATGTCAGGAAATAACGAGACCACACTGAAGTCTGTGAAGGGCTCCTGCTCACCAGGCACAGTGGGAAGGGCTTCACCTAAGATGATACGATGGCCCATAGAATCCCATTAATATTCTCAAGAGATGGGGGTGTTGTTTTCAGTTTAGGGAGGAGGAACTGGGGCTCAGAGAGATGAAGTGATGTGTACAAGGTAACACAGTGGAGAGAGCAGGGGTTTATCCAGAGAGCACTAGCCTGCCTCACACTGAAGCCCACTTTCTCTCTTTCACTGCCTCTGAGATGCCCAATCATCCTCAACCCCTTCCCTATGGAATATCAATGATACTGCCTCCCTTGTAGAATTCCTGCAAGAATTAAAGGAAATGATGTATGTTGACCATTCAGCATAATGTCTGGCACTCAACAAATGAGCATCCTTCAACAAATGGTGAAGATTACCCTAGAATTGCCAACCAGGCATTCCTCTTTGGAATTCTCTTCCATGAAGCTATGCTCTTCTGGTTTCCTCCTGCCCCTCTAACCCATCTCTTGGATTCCCCTTCACCCTCTTTGGCTCATCCTTTACATGCAGCCTTTACCCAGCATCTCCAGAGCTCCATCTTCCTCACAATGTCCGCCAATCCCCTAGCTCCAGCAAACAGATGCTCCAGCCTCGTGCTGATCCCTCTACACACTCTCGCCTCTATGTCAACCGTGTCTGTGTTCTCCTCTGTGCCTCCATGTCTAACTAAGCAGGTTTCCTGAGTCATAGGAGACCTCACTGCTTCCCTCCTTAGAAACTGCCAGGAGCCACCATCACCAACAGAACAAACTGCAGAATCCTTAGCAAGGCAACAGAGTCACTTCATTATCTGGTCCAAACCACCTTCCCAGACTTGTCCAACTGTCCCCATGTATGGGAAAGCTGCTACCATGCCTCTCCTCCCCAGGACCTTCTTCCTTTCCAGCTAAACACCCCCAAGATGCTCCAGCAGTTCCAAGTATGGCATCCTGTCAAACCCCTTTACTGTCCCGGGAATTGTCTCCAGACTGGCTCCATTTGTCTGGATCTCACTTTAAAAATGAAGCCTAGAAACAAACAGTACCCCAGGCACTGAGTGCACCTGTCTGCTCCAGCACTCCGACAGTTGTGCTTCTCATCACGGAGCCTGTCCTCTTAGTCCCTGTGCAACAGGCTGAATCCTAAATCAGCATCACAGCCCAGCCAGCCACCCTGGGTCACAAGCTTCTTCTATTTCGCCAGCATCAGCTTGGAATCACTTCAGGTCCACATGCCACTTTTCCAATAGGATTGCCAACCCTTAAGGGAAGGCACTTATATCTGTGTTCCAACCTCCAAAACTTATTTAGTCCAGCTGTAGGGAATAAACCAGGAGATATATAAGTATGTAAAGGTGGGGTCAAGTCAGAGGAAAGGCTGCACTTAAAATCCATCCCCATTTTTTTAATTCCACTTTAAAAACAGAGTATAGGCACAGAGCATACTTTTTGAATAAGCATCTCTAGTGATTTGGTCTTTGGAATTATACTTCAACATTGACAAAGGCACCCTGGAGACTAAGGAGGTATTTCATGGCCATAAAAAGTATTCTCAACTGACAAGAGCAATCTTTTTTAAAGAGAAGTTGGGGGTGTAGTTTGAAACAAAGTTGGGATGAGATGGCAAACCTAAGAAAGAGAAAGCACCACAGTGAGCCAGCCCTTGGAGCCTTACACCATGAGTTATTTATTCAAGCATGAAAACTGGGACATAGTTCTCACAACACTAATTAGACAAAGAAATGAGATATGCAAATATTTTTTAATCAATTCATTCCAACATTTTTACCAGATAAAAGTTAATAAAGGAAATAGGCTCACTCTGAAGCTAATGCACATCACCTTGACTACATGACTTAGGATATCCCCAGGAGCAAAAATCAAGTTCACCCACCATGCCAGAGATAGAATCAAACCCTCCGGATGTCTTATAGGACAAATTGGCCCACAGTTCCTGCCCACAGGAAGCACAGTTACCAAAACAAGAAGCACAGAAGATCTCAGACATCTAAGATGCTGCCCTTGGAGGCCCCAACATGTTCAGCACCCCTTCTGCAGTGCGACATCAAAACATTTGACAAGAGAAGTTCTATGGGGACAGAGGTGGGCACAACACTGCACTGCCCCACAGGAGCAGCCTTACCGTGCAGAGCCTCCGTCTTCTCAGCTGGGAACAGGAGTCCCAGGAGGCTGCTGTGAAACTGACTGAGAGCATACACACAGATGCCCGCCAGACACCTGGCAGCCCCCTTCCCTTCTCCTGAACCTTGTTTGAACAGTGATGCGTATGATGGGCACAGGGCTGCATTCAGTCCCAGACATCTACTGAGGGCTCCTACTGCATTATGCTGTATAAGTCCCTGCTGTTTAGTAGCTAATGGACAAGTAGGCAGACGGCTAAAAGCTGGGCACTGTATGAGCTCTGTGCAGAAAGGGCAGCCACAAGGACAGAGAGGTTTTCTGGGGAAGCAACATCCATATGCGGACACAACCAGTGAATAAGAGAGGGGAGTCCAGGCAGAGGGGTCAGCCTGTTCAGAGCCCAGAGACAGCAGGGTGTCCTGTTTGAGGAGCTGCAACTGGGTCTGTATTGCTAGAGTATGAGATCAATTTCTTTCACCCAGATAGAATTCTCCTTAACCCAGTTCCTCCACAGTTTGGGCCAGGGCTGCTCTCTGAAGCTTTCATCCTATTACACAGATGTCTTTAGAGAATGGAGACCATCCCAGACCTGTGCATCATCTTCCCAGAATAGCACACCAGTCACATTGACAATGTCATCATACCCAGGTGGCTCACCCAGGAGCAATCTGCAAGGGTGAGCCAAGGAGCAAGTGAGCATTGCAGGAAACAAACCCAAAATATTCTCTCCCATATACGTAACTGAGTGGACTGAAAATTCCCTGGGATGGGCAAGTCCCAAAGTTATAAAACACAGGTTTTGATATGCACATAAGAAATGGAAAATGATTGCTTATTTTTTTTTTTTTTTGAAGATTCAGTTTGGGATTTTAGGGCATTTAGTATATTTTAAATGCCTCCAAATTACCCATACCCCATCTCAACAGAACTGTGACTGAACTAATTTATTCTCCACCAAAGCCTTTCCTTCATAACTATATTCAGTCATTCACATCTATCTATCCACCCATCTATCCACCCATATATTCATCTAGCCATCCATCCATCTATCTACCCATCCATCCACCAATCCATTCATCCATCTATCCATTCACTGAGTGCTTAAAGTATGAGGCCCTGTTCTAAGTCCAGAGGGGACAGTAGTAACCAAGAAGACACAGATCTTGTCCCCTTGAAGTTGATGTTCTCAATCACTGGTCTTGGCAGTTGGGCAGCCTAGGCAAGACCTTCTTACCTCGAGTCTGCTGAGTAGCAAATAAATGCATTTCCATAGAAGCCCTCCGGAACCCCATCGAGGGCCAGCTTTGCAGGCAGGGAGTGCCCGCTCCTCAGTTTACTTCCTCCTGCTGCAACCAGAGTCCCCTCAAACTCTGGTCAAGCCTGACCCAGAGGGAATTGCCTACAGTGTTAGCAAGACTCCCCCACCCCAAGCAGTGTGATAATCTAAAAAAGCCACATAGCCTCACAGGAGTTGGGACTGTGCTTTTCATAGGGGACATGGCAGCACATATATTTTATATATGAAAGAAACCACCTCTTTCTATTGAGTTTTCAAGACACCCCAGCTGGTCCATGTACAAATGGAGAAATAAAGCAAAGAGCAGAAGACAGAGGCCAAAATAAGACCTTTTGTACTGATGCCACTGAGGCCGGAAGATGTGGCCGAGGACCTGTTAGCAGAAGGTCTTGCTTGTACATGTCCAGCCTTAGACATATTTGCCCACAAAGCGCTGGAGGTGCTAGACAGGGAGGAGTATTCACAGAAGACGCCCTCCCTGGGGCCAGCCTCAACAACTGCTCCTGAGGAAGGTGGAAGTGGGAAAGGGGAGAGCAGGATGATAGAAACCCAGTCTTGCTCTCAAACTTCCTAATAAGGTCACTCCACATCCAAATGGGTGAAGCAAATAACGAGAAGAAAGAGGTGAGTTGTATATTTAGGGATATATCTTTAGGAGCAGAGGAGGTATTCTCCTTCTTAACTCCCTAGATAAGTTCAAGTCACATCATTACTGAACAAACCGAATGTTATCTTTTGTTCCCTTGCATCTAATTCAGCAGCCCCATGTCCCCACCACTCTGGCCCCTGCATATGTGTCATATTCTTTTCCCCCACTTCTCCACACATACCACATCTCATGTCTTGGACCATTATCACTGTCCCAACTGCCTTTGTACCCTCAATATTCCAGCTGACTGCCAGGACCATCAGTCCTTCTGCAGGTGAACTTCCCTTTACACGCTCTCCACAGCTCAGGATTGCTTATCCAAAATGGTTCTGTCTCACCTGTCTACTCACTCAACTTATCCCCGCCATGACCTGTATAGAAAACCCTGGATGCTTTGCCATGATAAACTCTCTGCTCAGCCACACTGGTTGGACCACATCGGTTCCTCTATATTTTTACCTTGTCTCCCTTCTGAGGCCCAGAATATCCTTCTCCCACCACTCTGTTTGCCAAGCAATTTTTACTTTGAAGACAAAACTCAGTTGTAAGGTCTTCAGGGACTCTTCCATTCTTGGCTAACCTTAGAGGCTCTGATCCTACTCAAAACTCCATCATGGCACCAAGTTCACATCAACAGTGATTTCTGGCTTCCATCCCTCTGCTTCTCAACCCTCTATCTTCCCCAGTCAACCCCAATGGACCCTAGGGAAAAGAAGAGATAATTCAAGAGACAGAACTCTAAAAAGCAATCTCCATTCAATGTCTATAGAGTGATTACAGAGCAGGTGCATCTAGAAAACAATGACATACTGTTATAGAAAAGGGATAGGCAAGAGAGGAGCTCTTAAATATTGTAAACTATACAAATGAAAATATATGATCAATAAAATTTCTAGAGACAGAGGCTCCCGTCCAGAAGGAGAGTTAAAGGATAAAAATTCAGCAAGTAACCTGGTGGATTTGAGCTGCACTAAGAGAGAAGGTTGTAGAACGCACGTCAAACCCGCTGAGGCGAGCTGCGACCACAAGGATACAAACAAAAGGTACAAAATCCATCACCAAGAGGACAGGAGTCCCCTCCCCCATGAGAACGGCTCAGAGTGCCCCACAAACAACCGGTCAGAGTTCAAAGGTCCTCCCACTACACTCCACGGGAGAGACCCCCTAAAAACTGGACCTACCTCCCCTACTAGGGTGCCACAGTGTCCTCCTGCCAGGCATAAAACTGTATAAACTGTATATAGTCTCTACCTGGAATTCTGAGCTCCCAGCGCTCCCCTTCGCTCACACTGGGGTCTGGAGGCCAGTCCTGGTCGGTCGGCGGAGACGGGACTGCACCGGAGTGGCAGTTCCCTGAGGCACAGTGCGACAGCCGTCTTTTGGTTACAATACGGCCAGGCATAAAACTGTGTGAAGCTCTGTGTGTTCTCTGCCCGCAACCCCAGGCTCCCAGCACTCCCCGCACTCCCCTCTGCTCTCGCTCCAAGGTCTGGAGGCCTGTCCCCCAAGGGTCCGGACTCTTGGGCGATTGTTCGAGGGGTGTAGACAGTGCTGGGCTGCAGCCTGTGGGTGCAGACTCTGGGGTACGGGAGCGGAGAGAGGATGGTTGGCCGGAGGGGAGCTACACCAGAGCAGCCATTGCCTGAGCCATAAAGCAGCGGCCCTCTTTTGCTAGCAATATGGCTCACTACCAAATATTCTAAAGCCACACCCCCTGTCTCCCTGGGCAACCAGAGACTCTGAGTTTGCCTGAGGCAACTCTAGCTTGCAAACCAGGGAAACTCCCAGGGTGGGGCTGACCCAGAGGTCTGCTTTACTAAACCTAAGACGCACCTGGCCCTCAGGGGATTGTCAGCCTATAGACAATACAGGAGCAAAGACAAGCTGATTTGGAGCTCAATTCAGCTTCTCTTCTGCAGGGGAACTGCAGAGTTGTTCTGTTCTGTTGTCAGTAACATTAATCAGGGGCGAGACTGGACCTGAGTGAAAACCCCTCAACCTTCATCAAGTGCCCGAGGTTGTCAGGCCTCACCTCCTCCTGCTGGAGAGAGGCAGAGAGCAGCGGCCTGGCAGACTTCCTTGTGATTCAGGCAGGTACAAACTCTTGGAGTACCGATTCACTACAGGCAACTGGGTCAGCCAACTACAGGGCTATCAGTGACTGGATGTGAAGTAGTGCAAGGTGGGGAAGGAGGCAGCAACCTTCCTAGATTGATTTATTGGCTGGGTGGCTTCTCCTGACTCCACCCAGCACTGGAGCAAGCCACACCAGAGTAATCACCAGACCCCTGTGATCCAGTTCCCAGAGACCTCTTAAACTCTCTGAGACAGGTGCAGACTGAGACAATTGATTTGGACCTTTTTGAACTGAACCAATCGCCTGAGGACAAATCAAGTGGTGCCCTGGGTGCACGGTGAAGGTTTGATTTTTCTTCTCCAATTGTTTGCCGGTGGGGGGCAGGGTGACTTAATTGCTGATATTTCTCCACAGCTGAGACTTCAATCCAAAGTATCTGTTTCACTAGGGTGGAACATAAACCAGCTGAAAACAAGACAGTACCACTTAGCCCCACCACACCAGACAGGGCCCCAGTTTCTCAGGCCACAACACTGGACGGGCCCTCAACAAAGCTCCAGGGGAAAAAATTAGAGGGAGTAAAACAACCATGGGGCGGAATCAGCGGAAAAACTCTGATAACATGAATAACCAGAATAGATCAACCCCTCCAAGGAAAGATATGGCAGATGCAATTGAAGATCCCATTCATAAACAACTGGCTGAGATGTCAGAAATCGAATTCAGAATTTGGATTGCAGACAAGATTAACAAAGTGGAATTAGGAATTCGAGGAGAAATTCAAAAGCTGTCTCAAGAATTTAACGAATTTAAAGACAAAACCACCAAAGACTTAGACACACTGAAGCAAGAATTTGCAGCCCTCAAAGATATGAAAAATACAGTAGAATCCCTCAGCAACAGAATGGAGCAAGCAGAAGAAAGGATTTCTGACATCGAAGATAAAACCTTTGAACGCTCCCAAACTCTCAAAGAGGAAGAGAAATGGAGAGCAAAAACGGATCACTCTCTCCGAGAGCTCTGGGATAATTCGAAAAAGGCGAATATCCGAATCATAGGGGCTCCAGAAACAGATGAAGTGGCCTCGCTGGGCACAGAGGCCCTTCTGCATGAAATTATGAAAGAGAATTTTTCAGACATGCCTAGAGATTCTGAAATTCAGATAGCGGACAGCTTCAGAACCCCAACACGACTCAACCCCACTAAGACATCCCCCAGGCATATCATAATTACCTTCACTAAAGGTAATTAATATGAAGGAAAAAATCCTCAAAGCTGCCAGGAGAAAGAAAACCATTACCTTCAAAGGGAAGAATATTAGAATGACTGCAGATCTCTCTGCTGAAACTTTTCAAGCCAGAAGAGGGTGGTCACCTACTTTTAATCTCCTAAAGCAAAATAACTTTCAACCCCGGATCTTGTACCCAGCTAAACTGAGTTTCATTTATGATGGAGAAATTAAATACTTTAATGACATTCATATGTTGAAGAAATTTGCCATAACAAAACCAGCTCTTCAGGATATTCTCAGACCTATCCTCCATAATGACCAACCCAATCCTATACCTGAAAAGTAAACTCACTCAGAAACTTCACATCAAACTCCAATTTCCACAGTGGCAAAAGGATTAAAAATGCCCACTGGACTTTTGAAAAACTCAATACCCAAAACTTCACCACACTTATCAATATTCTCCATTAATGTGAACGGCTTAAACTGTCCTCTAAAGAGGGGTAGGTTAGCTGATTGGATACAAAAACTCAGGCCAGATACTTCTTGCATACAAGAGTCACATCTTAACTTAAAAAACAAAACAGACTCAGGGTGAACGGATGGTCATCCATATTTCAGGCAAATGGTAATCAGAAAAAAGCAGGTGTTGCAATTTTATTTGCAGATACAATAGGCTTTAAACTAACAAAAGTAAGAAAGGACAAGAATGGTCACTTCATATTTGTTAAGGGTAATACTCAATATGATGAGATCTCAATTATTAATATCTATGCACCCAACCAGAATGCACCTCAATTTATAAGAGAAACTCTAACAGACATGAGCAACTTGATTTCCTCCAGCTCCATAATCGTTGGAGATTTCAACACTCCTCTGGCAGTGTTGGATGGATCCTCCAACAAGAAGCTGAGCAAAGAAATCTTAGATTTAAACTTAACCATCCAACATTTGGATTTAGCAGACATCTACAGAACATTTCATCCCAACAAAACTGAATACACATACTTCTCATCAGCCCATGGAACTTACTCCAAAATCGATCACATCTTAGGTCACAAGTCTAACCTTAGTAAATTTAAAGGAATAGAAATTATTCCATGCATCTTCTCGGACCACCATGGAATAAAACTTGAGCTGAGTAACAACAGGAATCTGCATACTCATACAAAAACATGGAAGTTAAATAACCTTATGCTCAATGATAGGTGGGTCAGAGATGAGATTAAGAAAGAAATCGCCAATTTTTTGGAACAAAACAACAATGAAGACACTAACTATCAGAACCTCTGGGACACCACAAAGGCAGTTCTAAGAGGGAAATTTATTGCACTACAAGCCTTCCTCAAGAGAATGGAAAGAGAGGAAGTTAACAACTTAATGAGACATCTCAAGCAACTGGAAAAGGAAGAACATTCCAACCCCAAACCCAGTAGAAGAAAAGAAATAACCAAAATTAGAGCAGAACTAAATGAAATTGAAAACAAAAGAATAATACAACAGATCAATAAATCAAAAAGCTGGTTTTTCGAAAAGGTCAATAAAATAGATAAACCTTTGGCCAACCTAATCAGGAAAAAAAGAGTAAAATCTCTAATCTCATCAATCAGAAACAACAAAGACGAAATAACAACAGACTCCTCAGAAATCCAAAAAATCCTTAATGAATATTAGAAGAAACTTTATTCTCAGAAATATGAAAATCTGAAGGAAATTGACCAATACTTGGAAGCAGGTCACCTTCCAAGACTTAGCCAGAATCAAGTGGAAATGTTGAACAAGCCCATATCAAGTTCGGAAATAGCATCAACCATACAAAACCTCCCTAAAAAAAAAAGCCCGGGACCAGATGGTTTCACGTTTGAATTCTACCAAACCTTTAAAGAGGAATTAGTACCTATATTACTCAACCTGTTCCAAAAGGTAGAAAAAGAAGGAAGACTACCCAACACATTCTATGAAGCAAACATCGCCCTGATCCCCAAACCAGGAAAAGACCCAACAAGAAAAGAAAATTATAGACCGGTATCACTAATGAATATAGATGCAAAAATATTCAACAAGATCCTAACAAACAGAATCCAGCAACACATCAAACAAATTATACATCATGACCAAGTCGGTTCTATCCCAGAATCTCAAGGCTGGTTCAATATACGTAAATCTATAAATGTAATCCAGTACATAAACAAATTAAAAAACAAAGACCATATGATTCTCTCAATCTATGCAGAAAAAGCTTTTGATAATATCCAGCATCCCTTCATGATCAGAACACTCAAGAAAATCGGTATAGAAGGGACATTTCTTAAACTGATAGAGGCCATCTACAGCAAACCAACAGCCAATATCATATTGAATGGGGTTAAATTGGAATCATTTCCACTCAGATCAGGAACCAGACAAGGCTGCCCATTGTCTCCATTGCTTTTTAACATTGTAATGGAAGTTTTAGCCACTGCAATTAGGGAAGAAAAGGCGATCAAGGGTATCCATATAGGGTCAGAAGAGATCAAACTTTCGCTCTTCGCAGATGATATGATAGTATATCTGGAAAACACTAGGGACTCTACTACAAAACTTTTAGAAGTGATCAAGGAATACAGCAGTGTCTCAGGTTACAAAATCAACATTCATAAATCAGTAGCCTTTATATATACCAACAACAGTCAAGTTGAAAAAACAGTTAAGGACTCTATCCCATTCACAATAGTGCCAAAGAAGATGAAATATTTGGGAATTTATCTAACAAAGGACGTGAAAGATCTCTATAAAGAGAACTATGAAACTCTAAGAAAAGAAATAGCTGAAAATATTAACAAATGGAAAAACATACCATGCTCATGGCTGGGAAGAATCAATATTGTTAAAATGTCTATACTACCCAAAGCAATATATAATTTCAATGCAATCCCTATTACAGCTCCACTGTCATACTTTAAAGATCTTGAAAAAACGATACTTCGTTTTATATGGAATCAGAAAAAAACTCAAATAGCCAAGACATTACTCAGAAATAAAAACAAAGCAGGAGGAATTACACTACCAGACCTCAGACTATACTACAAATCAATAGTGATCAAAACAGCATGGTATTGGCACAAAAACAGAGAAGTAGATGTCTGGAACAGAATAGAGAACCAAGAGATGAATCCAGCTACTTACCATTATTTAATCTTTGACAAGCCAATTAAAAACATTCAGTCAGGAAAAGATTCCCTATTTAACAAATGGTACTGGGTGAACTGGCTGGCAACCTGTAGAAGACTGAAAGTAGACCCACACCTTTCACCATTAACTAAGATAGACTCTCACTGGATCCAAGATTTGAACTTAAGACATGAAACTATAAAAATACTAGAAGAGAGTGCAGGGAAAACCCTTGAATAATTCGGGCTGGGTGAGTATTTTATGAGGAGGACTCCCCGGGCAATTGAAGCAGCTTCAAAAATACACTACTGGGACTTGATCAAACTAAAATCTTCTGCACAGCCAAGAACACAGTAAGTAAAGCAAGCAAACAGCCCTCAGAATGGGAGAAGATATTTGCAGGTTATGTCTCTGACAAAGGTTTAATAACCAGAATCCACAGAGAACTCAAACACATTAGCAAGAATAGAACAAGGGATCCCATCGCAGGCTGGGCAAGGGATTTGAAGAGAAACTTCTCTGAAGAAGACAGGCGCGTGGCCTTCAGACATATGAAAAAATGCTCATCATCCTTAATCATCAGAGAAATGCAAATCAAAACTACTTTGAGATACCATCTAACTCCAGTGAGACTAGCCTATATCACAAAATCCCAAGACCAGAGATGTTGGCGCAGATGTGGAGAAAAGGGAACACTTTCGCACTGCTGGTGGGAATGCAAATTAATACATTCCTTTTGGAAAGAGATATGGAGAACACTTAGAGATCTAAAAATAGATCTGCCATTCAATCCTGTAATCCCGCTACTGGGCATATACCCAGAAGACCAGGAAACACATCATAACAAAGATATTTGTACCAGAATGTTTATTGCAGCTCAATTCATAATTGCTAAGTCATGGAAGAAGCCCAAGTGCCCATCGATCCATGAATGGATTAATAAATTGTGGTACATGTACACCATGGAATATTATGCAGCCTTAAAGAAAGATGGAGACTTTACCTCTTTCATGTTTACATGGATGGAGCTGGAACATATTCTTCTTAGTAAAGTATCTCAAGAATGGAAGAAAAAGTACCCAATGTACTCAGACCTACTATGAAACTAATTTAGGGTTTGCACATGAAAGCTATAACCCAGTTACAACCTAAGAATGGGGGAAGGGGGAAAGGAGAGAAGGAAGGGGGGAGGTGGGTAGAGGGAAGGGGATTGGTGGGATTACACCAGCAGTGCATTTTACAAGGGTATATGTGAAACTTGGTAAACAGTCTGTAAAGCTAGTGAATGATGCCCCATGATCATATCAATGTACACAGCTATGATTTAATAAAAAAAAAAAAGTAAATCATTTACAAATAAAAAAATAAAAAATAAAATTTCTAGAATATAGAGCAAGACCTATAGGAAAATATGAGCAAAAAAACAAGAAAAGCAATCAAGCTAAAAAGTCTGACCTCCATATCATTAGAGTTCCAAGAAAACAGAAAAATAGAAAAAAAAATTAACACTAGAACTAGTAGAGGAAAATTCTTCAAAAATTAAAGGAAATACCAGCATTTAAGAGCCTACCAAGTCCAAGAAGAATGAATTAAAATCCAGAACACAATACATCACAGAGATATTTTCACACATTTAAAACAAACACCTTGCAGAGACGCTGTGCAGGTCTAGTACAGGAGAACATGTGATGCTCTGTTAGCAGAGTTGATGCTAGAAGACAATGGAACTGCACGTTTCAAGTTTGAGGAAAAATTGTTTTCACGTTAGAAGTCTCTGTAAATCAAATGTGAATATTGACCACTTCAGACGTAGAAGGAGTCAAAATACTACTACCCACATATCCTTCCAGAAGAAATTATTGGAGCACATGCTACAACAAAACCAGAAAATAAGCAATCCTAAAAGATAATAAGAGATCTAAGAAACAGCTGAACTACTCTTAGAAATCTAGAGAAAAGAAAAATACTTAGATGATGACAACTATACATCAAGTTCAGAAACAAGTGATCAAAATTAAAATAAATCAGTGGGCTCCATGACATCTTCTAATACAGAGGTTCTCAACCTATGGGTTGCAACCCACAGAAACTGTATTAAAGGAACTGTGGCATTAGGAAGGTTGAGAACCACTGTTCTAGGAGAATACTGGAATGAATTTCATGCAACATATGAACAAGAAACTAGAAGATATTACTACTACTATGATGAAGGCATCTGTGTCTTCTACCAACAGAGAAAAAAATAAAGGCAACTGGAAACACCAGGAGAAACCAAAAACCATAAAAAAGAATACAATTATCTAAATATTAAGCAGCAAAAACATGACTAATGTGGAATAATTTATAGAGTAAAAAAAAAGTTATTCCATTTGACCCTGATGCTAGAAATATTATTGTTCAAATTGTAAAGCTATTTTGACATTGGACTGCTAAGGAAGAAATCTATGATATTTATATACTACATGCTTCTACAGTGAACAATAATTCTTAGTCCTACCCATAACAGTGTAATTTAAAGTCCAGAAGCTAGGTGATGGTTATAGAAGAAACGATAAAAATAAATAAATAAATAAATAAATAAACACACCCAAAAACCTGCCTCAGCCTTGACACCATAAAACTTTTATAATTAGCTGATTAGAAGTGAGGAGTAAATGAAAATGAGTTAAGAAATTTAGTTGTTGGGCAGCTCCTGTGGCTCAGTGAGTAGGGCGCCGGCCCCATATGCCGAGGGTGGCGGGTTCAAACCCAGCCCCGGCCAAACTGCAACAAAAAATAGCCGGGCATTGTGGCGGGCGTCTGTAGTCCCAGCTGCTTGGGAGGCTGAGGCAAGAGAATTGCGTAAGCCCAAGAGTTAGAGGTTGCTGTGAGCCGTGTGACGCCACGGCACTCTACCCGAGGGTGGTACAGTGAGACTCTGTCTCTACAAAAAAAAAGAAATTTAGTTGTTAGCATAGGAAATGGGGGTTAAAGATTATTTATGGGTATTCTAATAATCCTTGGAAGAATTAAAAATAATGGTTATTGGGTTAAGGAGGAAATTAAGATGGAAATCATAAGACTCTTTGAACTAAATGACAAAAGGGACACAAGTTATCAAAATCTGTGGGCTTCAACAAAAGTGATCCTAAGAGGATAATTCATAGCCTTAAAACAAGAAAAAACAAGAAAAAAATAGAAAGGTCACAAACCCGCAATCCAGTGAATTGTCTCAAGGAATTAGAAAGGAAAAGCAAACCAATCCCAAACACAGGAGAAGAAAAGAAGCAAGTCATAGCAGAACTAAATGAAATTGATAACAAAAGAATTATACAGAAGATTAATTACACAAAAAGTTGGCTCTTTGAAAAGGTAAACTAAATCAACAGACCTCTTGCTAGATTAACTAAAACCAGAAAAGACCCTAAGAAGCTCAATCAGAAATGAAAAAGATACTATAATTGATACCACCGAAATATAAAACATCATCTCTAAGTACTATAAAAACCTCTATAAATATAAACAGGAAAACATTGAGGAAATGGACAAAATCTTGGAAACATACAAACTCCCTAGGCTCAGTCAGGAAGAAACAGAACTCCCAATCAGACCAATATCAAGTAACGAAATTAAAGCAGCAATAAAAATATCTTCAATGAAAGTTTCAGACCAGATGATTTCACAAACGAATTTTACCATACCTACAAAAAGGAACTGGCACAATGAAGCAGAAATTATTCATAACATTTAGAAGGAAGGAATCCTCCCCAACTTGTTCTACAAAGCTAGTATCACCTTGATACCAAATCCAAGAAAGGACACAACAAAAAAAGAAAACTACAGCCAACATCCCTTATGAATATAAATGCAAAAATTATCAATAAAATTCTACCAAACTGAATTCAGCAGCATATCAAAAAAATAATAATAATCCACCACAACCAAATGGATTTCATCCCAGGGACACAAGAATCATGTAATATACACAAATCTATAATGTGATTCACCACATGAACAAAAGCAAAAACGAAGACCATATGATCATCTCAATAGATGCAGAGAAAACATTTGACAAAATTCAGCTCCCTTTTATTATAATAAGAGTTCTTAATAACATAGGCACAGATGGAACATACCTCAAAATTATAAAACTCATATGTAGTGTAAGACAAACTCATAGCCAACAACATACTGAATGAGAAAAAAATGAAAGCATTCCTGCTTAGATCTGGAACTAGACAAGGTTGCCCAGTGTCACCACTTCTATTCAATACAGTGTTGGAAGTCCCAGCCAAAGCAATCCGATAAAAGAAGGAAATAAAAAATATCTAAATGAAGGTAAGTCAAACCATCACTCTTTGCTGAAAATACAATCTTACGTCTAAAAAAACCCAAAGATTCCAGCAAAAGACTCCTAGAATTGGTAAATTCAGCAGAGTCCCAGGATACAGAATCAAGGTACATAAATAATATTCCTATATACAACAATCAAGAATCAAAAGACTCAATAACTTTCACAATAGCAACAAAGAAAATAAAATACCTGCAAACACATTTAACCAAAGAGGTAAAAGACCTCTACAGGAAGAACTATGAGTTAGTGAGGAAGGAAGTCACAGAAGATGTAAACAAATGAAAAAATATTATCATGCTCATGAAACAGCAGAATCAACATTGTTAAAATGTCTATACTACCCAAAGTGGTTTACAAATCCAACACTATCCCCATTAAAATACCAACACTATTTTTTGCAAATCTAGAAAAGCAATTCTATGCTTTATTCTATTTTTTGTAAATCTAGAAAAATCATTCATAATTCAATGCAACTAAAACAACCTAAATAGCCAAAGCAACCTTAAGCAAAAGCGACAAACTGGGAGGCATCACTTTACCAGACTTCAAGCTATGGTACCAGGCTACAGTAACCAGAACAACATCCCACTGGCACAAGAACAGAGGCACAGATCTATGAATCAGAATAGAAAACCCAGATATAAAACCATCCCCAGATTACCATCTGATCTTTGACAAAGCAACAATAACATTCACTGAGGAAAATAATTCCTATTCAACAAATGGTGCTGGGAAAATTGGATAGCCACATGGAAAATATTGAAACAGAATCCACACCTCTCACCACTCACAAAAATTAATTCGTAATAGATAACAGACATAAACCTGAGGCATGAAAGTGTATGAATTCTAGAAGAAAATGTTGAAAACCCTGCTATAGACATTGACCTAGGCAAAGAATTTATGAAGAAGACAGTAATCACAGCAACAATAAAAATTAACAAATGGGAACTGATTGAATAATAAAGCTTCTGTACAACCAAAGAAACAACCAACAGAGTGAACAGATGAGCTATAGGATGTGAGAAAATATTTGCATGCTATACATCCAGTAAAGGGCTAATAACTATAATCTGTACAAGAACTCCATAACATCAGCAAGAAAAAAATCAAATAATCCCATAAAAAAGCAGGCAAAAGACATGAACAGCAGTTTTTAAAAGATGACAGACTAATGGCCAATAAACATATAAAAAATGCTAGTGTCTCTAATCATAAAGGAAATGCAAATCAAAACACAATTAGGTATCGTCTAACTCCAAAGAGAATGGCTTTTATCAAAAAATCCAAAAACAGGGCGGCACCTGTGGCTCAGTTGATAGGGTACTGGCCCCATATACAGAGGGTGGTGAGTTCGAACCCAGCCCCGGCCAAACTACAACAAAAAAATAGCTGTGCGTTGTGGCAGGCGCCTGTAGTCCAAGCTGCTCAGGACGCTAACGCAAGAGAATCACATAAGTCCAGGAGTTGGAGGTTGCTGTAAGCTGTGACCCTATGGCACTCTACCGAGGGTGATGAAGTGAGACTCTGTCTCTCCAAAAAAAAAAAAAAAAAATCCCAAAACAACAGCTGCTGGCATAGATGTGGAGAAAAAGGAACACTCACACACTGTTGGTGGGACTGCAAACTAGTGCAGCCTTTATGGAAAGTTGTATGGAGATCCCTCAAAGACTAAAAGCAAAACTACCGTTAGATCCAGCAATCCCAGTATTGAGTATTTACCCAACAGAAAATAAGTCATTTCGTCAAAAAAATACATGCGCTCAAATGTTTATTGCAGCACAATTCACAATCGCAAAATTATGGACCACCCCAAGTGCCTGTCAATACATGAGTGGATTGATAACATGTGGTATATGTATACTATGGAGTATTACTCAGCTATAAAGAGGTGAACTGATATCTTTTGTAACAACCTGGATGGAACTGGAGACCATTCTTCTAAGCGAAGTCTTGCAAGAATGGAAAAACGAACACCAGGTACACTCACTATTACATTGGAACTAATCAGTCAACACCCATGTGCACATTTGGTAACAAACTCTATGGGAAGCAAGCAAGTTTAAGGGGTGGGGGAAAGGGTAAATTCACATCTAATGGATATATCACACACTATCTGGATGAGGGGCACACTTATAACATCAATGCAAACTGCAGAAAAGCAATTCCTATAATCGAAACATTCGTACCTCTGTAATATTTTGAAATTTAAAAAAATCAAAAATAAATCATAATGTAAAAATCAAAAACTGTGAAGAAAAAAATTGAAAAGGGGGACGAGGTAGAGGGCTGAGTACATGAACTAAACTCTCGTCTTTCGCTGCAGAGATGTAAAAATGTCTAAAGTGGATAAAATATAAATAGTTCACTAACCATAATTTCCTTTCTCTTCTTAAAACATGTAAGGGCTTTGTGGAAGCATATTTAAAAGGCCCAATTCACTTTTTAAAATTTATCTAAGGAAGTGTGAACTTTTTTTTTTTTTTTGGCTTGTTAAATTTCATTGTAGTAAGCGGAGGTATTTAAAATCATTTTGTTGGACCAAGCTCAAAAAAAATTACACTGGACACACTCAATAAACGTTCATTATAAACAGCCCTTTTCCCCATCAAAGAACATCCATGTATAGGCTGGACTGGGTTGCCTCCCCTCCCCTCCCAGCTCCCACTCCCTGCACACAGATGCTCAGGACCACAGTGACAGACAGCCGTCAGGCAGAGCCGCTGAAAACTAAATCAAGTCCCAGGTCACAGTGGAGAAGGAGGCCTGGATTTTGGCCCAGCCACTAACCATTTGGCATCTGCCAAATCCCAGTCTGGGTGGAATCTCCTCATTTCTAAATGTGGACAATTTTTTTGTAATCTTTGGTTTGGTTCTGTTAACCAAAGCAAATAGGACTGTGCACCAAAGTGGTCCGGAAACACCAGACAGCAGAGTTTCTGCTGGACACTCAGAGAACCTCGTGCTCACCTGAGGACTACAAAAGCAGTGCCTGTGTGAGGTGCAGCTGGACCCCAGACTGCTGGACTATGAGGCTCAGAAAACTCTGGACAAACTGTTACATCTTTCTGTAACTCCGTTTTCTCATCTGGAAAAGAGAATAATCCAGACAGCACTCATAGAGTGGCTGAGACGGTTAAATGAGTGATTATGTGTGATATGCTCAGAAAACTGTCCCTTAACAAGAAGCACTCAGTACAAGTCAGTCACTATTTCACTGCAGCTCGAGCTATTATCACCTTTCTCTCTGGAAATCTACAAAAGGATGGGAGTGATGACACGGGGCCTGGAGGGAAGAAACAGGGACCTGCATGAGCCCCTGTGCTACAGGTAATGTGGCATTTCAGGAGGAAAAGCTCCTAAGGGCAGCAGGACCGTCATCAATCATCCATCTCTGACCTTCTGGGTGGCAAGACCATGCTCCCCAGAGGCAGCCAACAGGACTCCCATGGAGCAGTGAAGCTCCTCTCAGCTCCAGCCTGGGCACATGCCCCAGGTGGGCAGGCTATGGGAGCAGAGGAAGGCAGGCAAGCCCCGTCCCAAGCAGAACCCAGGCGGAGCGCCTGGAGGCAGTCTGCACTTGCAGCAGCACCACTTCCTCCCTCACGCTGCCATGGCCACAGCCTGGGGTTGGCGGGGGCCGGGGCTTCCACAAGGCCTGTGTAGCCTCTGATTACTTAGTGAAAGGAGGCTCTGCTCCTTGAAATGCTGCCATAGTCACAAACATCTAACGTTCTCAGGCCACATCACACGGCAGCAAAGACAAACTCCTCGCCCACTGTGAGCTCTGAGCTGTCCATCTGTGAGTATGACCCAGATATCCAACTTGAAGGGGAAGGGCTGGATGCCAGCTCCTAGGTCTTTGGGCCACAGACGTACAGGCCTCATTTAGAAATATTTCTATAAAAGTTAATCATCAGACTCCGATTTCTGAGGTCCCTTCCAACCATAAAAATCCCACGACTCTATGACATGTTATTCTCAGTACCCACCACTACCTTTCCCCTCCTGCCAGAGTAACCCTTGGGGGCTTCCTCATAGTGCTGGAGAATTTCAGTTACCTGGATACACTTCCCAGTCCCTGGGGAAACACAACATACCTGTGTGACAGAGATAACCTGGAACACAGCACTGCCTACAATGCTAAGAGGAAAGCACTCAGCATGTGTTCATGGAATTGAAGTAAATTCAAAATGGAAATCCAAATATCCCTTTCAGATAGACGCATCAGGTGCCCCTTGTCTCTGGTTGTACGTACTTATCCTTAGCTCTCTGGTCTTCAGAAAAAGGGGCAGCAGATGTATCTTTTAGAACAAAGTTTCGATTTCAGTTGTTGAAAATGTAAACCACTATAGAAACACCACAAAAAATTATTTTAACTATTTTATACCCACCCCAAATGCTGCCAAACTTATGTTTATTTTTTTTAAAACTTTCATGAGTCAAATTATAGCTGAAAGAGTCATCAAAGTAACCCAACATCCCATTTAGAATCTTGGTATTGAGTCCAACAATTACTCAGCTGTTGTACCCTGTTCTTATATTGACATATTTTAAAAATCAACACCGGCAGCTGATAAGAAGTTAAATAGACTGATGACAATGGCAAAACCTCAGCCACTTCTTAGGAAACAAAGTAAATAAAGTTAAAGGGAGGCTCATCTGCAAGTCATTGTTGGTATTTGCCGCCCTCTGGTGGGCAAGTCAGGAAGTTTCCACACCAGGAAGCAAGAAGCACGTATTTCACAGATAACCCCTCCAAGGATCACCCAGGCTCAAGCCTTCATTCCACAGGACATCCCAGCAACCACACACATCCTGATTGCCAATTCTCCATGTCTGTGCGGGTGTGTGGGTGCAAAATAAAGAATAACGTCAGCTGAGCAGAATGGGATGAGCAACGTGACCCTACATCCTCTAAGTACGTGTCTGAAAAGACAAGAAACAGACGGGGATGGGCTATCACTTTCAACTCTCCAGCACTGCTCTGCCTATGAGCAGGTGATTGAGGACTGGCCATGTTACGACAATGTCAACAGAGTAAATGTCAGTCACTTTGCCTCCTTGACTTCAATGAAACACACACTTGAAATTACCACACATTTTCAGGACATCACTATAGGAAACCCAAAGCCTCCCCTCACACCACCCTCCATGATGCCACACTGTATAAGGTGGTGGTCTCGCTGTGCTCGTCATCAGAGGGCTCCTGTTCCTACCAGCCCCATAAAATCCAAACGCTGAGCCCTGAGGAATGCAAGACTTTACAGAGACGCTCATTACTCAGCCCTGTACTGCTGGAAGAGCAGCAGGCTTTGGAGGATGTGGTGTCCATGAGGTAGGTGATCGCTTTTCTCTAAACTACTTCATAGCTCCCCACTAACTGCTACTAAATCATACGTGAACTGATCACCTCTGTGTTTAGATCCTTTGTAGTGGGATGGGTGCACTTTTGCAGTGGGATGATAGCTAATGGATGATGGAGGGATAGCTGATGATGACTGCATGGGTGAGTGGATGGGTGGGTGAATGAGCGAGTTGGTAGACAGGTGGATGGGCAGGCAAGTGAATGGATAGGTAAGTATACCAATAGATCGGTGGACAGGTGAATGGACAGGTGGGTGGATGGATAAGTGAATAAACAAATGGAAATATGGATGGATTGATGGAAGGAGGGGTGGAAGAGTAAAAAGACTTCCATGACATTTACAGCTCTACTAGCCCTTGCACTGAAATTGAATAAAAAGACACTTTCCCTGTCCACTAAATGTTCTGTTAGTGATGATAAAAATGAGATCAATCCAAGTGACAAGAACAGATGTACATAAAGTGATTCCAGAACAAAATAAAAGTAGATGATCTTCTAGCAAGAAGAAACAGACAAAAGCCAGATAGTTTTATAACATGGCCACAAAAACTGAGATTATTAATTTGAGGGGGCTGAGTAAACTTCCATTCAGGAGGAGGCTTCATGGCATCTGGTTGTGGACATCACAACAGGCAGAATGTCCCACCCTAATGCCAGCTGACCAGCTCCAGCCTGTGACTAAAGCACATAGACACCGTAGCACAGGGCCACATGGCCAGGAGCCAGAAGCGTGTTCACCATGTTTAAGACATTGACTGCAGGGACATCTGTGGGGCTGCATCAGAGTGTGGGCAAAGGGGAAGCCTCAGAGCAAGACCAGAGGGCAGCGGGAGCACACAGCCTGCTGTGCCTGAGCTCACCGATATGGGCAGGGACCACACGGCCATCCCCATGTGGTTTGAAGGCCTCACTGGCCACTGGCCAGCAGCTCTGGAGGAGACTCAGATGCCCTCAACCTCCTTTTTGTTCTAATGCCTCATGAGCCCTTACAGTCAGAAAGTCTCAGAAAGGTCATTTAAGGACACACTATCCCATTTCAAACCCCCATTTACAGGTGGGAGAGACTGCCCTACGGCTTCTTCAGACTCATATCCAACCATGTACACTGTCAGAAAAGTCATGCACCAATGGCAAGTTCCAAGAGTCCCTGGGAAACCAGTTTCTGCTGCCCCACCTTGCATACTCCACCCTTGCAGGACTTGGAGTTGGCCTTTCAGTCTCTAGGGCCAGCTGAGCGGTGTGTCTGTGCCAGAGAAGTCAGCCCAGGAGCCCTGGTGTTCTCAGCTCACAACCCTCAGCACAGCCCCTGTGCACCCCTGGTGTACTGTGTGACTGCACCCCTGCCCTGAACCACCAGGCCACACTAGCAAGTGGGTTCACAGTATGGGGCAGGAGCACCAGAGCCTGGGACCAACAGAGAGAAGGCAGGGAAGGAGACTCCTGGTTCTGGGCAGGTTGCGGGGGATGCATTCAGAGTTATAGCCAAGACACAGCAACAGCCTCCTTCCCACTCAATGCAGAAACTCCTGGAGGGCTTGGGGGAGGGGGCACAAGAGCCAACATGAGTGAGGACTTTCCTCTGCTAAGAGCTATGCCAGGGCATTAGATGTGAACCCTGACTCTGTCCTCACTCCTATTTTCTGCTGCCTACTATGCCCCCTTACACTGTGGGGAGCTGAGCACACAGCAGTGAGTGAGGCCACAGGGCCCCAGCTGCAGATGACACAGAGCCACCTGTTACACTACTAGTTATACTGTAATAAATGCTGTGGGGGGAGGGGTCCAGTGCCTCGGGAACAGGTGACAGAGGACTATATGCAGGCTGTGGTCTTTCCACAGAAAGGACAATTGCAGGAGCTCTGAAATGTATGTGGAAATTAACCATGCAAAATGGGGGGCAACCCAGGCAACTCGGCAGCTAGTGTGAGCTCCACCCTCTCCCCCAGTGGCTCAGGGGAGAGAAGGAAAGGAACAGAGGGCTGATGGGCAAGGAGGAGGGGTGGGGAGGTCACAAAGGACCCTGGAGATGGAAGAACTTGGACCTGGATGCTGAGAATCACACAGGGGACCTCTGATGGCGCCTGCCAGGTATTTACAACCACCATACCCCATCTGTTCTATGCAGGGGTTCCCAAGACAAGGTGAGCAAGTGTATCCCCTGGGGAACTTGTCAGAAATTCAGATTCTCAAGCCTGCCCCAGAGCTGCCAAATCACATGCTCCGCGGGTGGGACCCAGCTACTGGGCAGCACCTAATTTAAAAGGTGAACTTGTCTTACTCAAAAGAATTTACTTCCATGCAAAATCAACCCAGAAGGATCTGCTAGACCTCAGTTACATTGCTTACTCCCACCAGTGTCCCTGCTTTTCTCCTGTACAGAGGGCAGAGCTCCCTCAACGCCCCACTCCCATCTTCATTTCCTAGTCCGTGTGTCCTTGCTAATAAACATTTATTTGGTCTGGCATTTTGGACCCAAATTAGAGGATGGCTATCACGGCAAGGCTTTCAGAGAAGATCTGAAAGTGCCGAGGAACGTCACGGAAATAAAAGATAACCATGAAAAAAAGGACATCTGGGCAAAGTTTAAAAGGACCAGGCATGCTCAGCCTTGAGTGAATGTCACTGTGGGGAGCCGCGGTGACAGTTTTCTAATATACAAGGAATGCATGCACAAGAAAGGGATCCTTTTTTTCCACTCATCGGCGAGAGCAGAACAAACAGGACTGTCTTAGGTTTCAGCAGGGAAAACATATGTCCTGTGTTTGAGCCACAGCAGAGGGGGAGCAGCCAAGAGCGCCGGTGAGATCATCCTCGCCAGAGACACTTGCAATGAGATCACAGCAGCTGGGTCGCGGTCCGGCTGAGTGCCCAGACTACGCAGGGTCTGAGCCCCCCACCCCCACCCCTCTCACCCCGCCAGCCTCAATGTGGTATCTCCACATTGCCTGGCAATCCCAATGCCTGAGAAGGTGTGGATGGGCAGGGCAGGTGCCGGTTCCTGGTTTTTATGGTCCTAGGAACCAAAGGACACCATGCCCCTCTGCAGAGCATTTCAGATTGCCTTGTTACCTGGAGGCCGAGATTCCAGGCATTGGCTTCATGGGAAAGCCTGGTATTCCTTTCCTGTGGGCAGCCCTTCTCTTGCCAGTCACAGCACAGCAGCAGTAGCAGGAACAACAACCATCTCTCTCAGTAACAGCTATAGAGCATTTTCTCGGTGCCAGCACTGCACACCATCCCTTCACTCAGCGGCATCACAAGATCCACCTTACAGAAGAAGAAACTGAGGCTTAGAAGTCACTGACTTGCCCACAGCACCAATGATGGTCACACTGGGGATGAGACGGGAGCCCAGAGTTTTGTGACTTCAGAGCGTGCAATCATGACCATGCCTCTACATTGTTCATACATTTTTTACTTTTTCCCTCCATTTTAGACCACGAAGAAATGCCTCTCTGTAGCCAGGAACAAACTATGCACATCAGATGCTCAGGAAGGAGCTAGTGCAAATGTGGGCCCTGAGACCCTCTGGGGCTGGCAGGGGCTGGCTCTTGATAATATTTGGCAGAAAGGAGACCAGGAGCCACTTAAAAATCACCTGCTATCTCCTCTCCCCATCCCCACACTGCTCCAGATCTGGTGACATATTTATAACCAAGGCCCTCCCGGGAGGTCCTCACCCCTCCCTGTTAGCACCACCCCACACCGTGCCCTGCACAACTACACCACTGATTCAGTGAGCTCATGGCTGCTGGCTGCTCACAGGGCTGCGGTCCTTCCCGCACCATCACCCGTGCCCAACTACAAGAGCACAGAGTTGCCGGCAGCCTGCCCAGCCCAGGACCCCCACACATTTTTTAGACTCTCCCAGCAGTCTCCTCAGAGGGAGCCCTGTCAGGTCTGCTGGGAGTCTGTGCGGTTGCAGGGGATACTCTGTGATAACCCTGTACCAGGGGGTTATCCGTCTTGCTGTCAATGCAATCCCAGCCTCCAGTTCTAGGTGTTTCTCTTTTTGCCTCTTTCTAGGGTCCTGAAGATGGCTCAAATGGTTTCTATTACAGACTTGAAGAACCAGTTTCCCTCAGTATTTTGATGCTGTCTGTGCTAGTGCCTTCACCACAAGGCTTCCTGGGGCCTCACTGATCAGACAGCTCAGCTAAAGGACCAGCTGAGCCACTCCTGACATGGGGCTTCAGACCTGAACAGCCGCCTCACCCCGTGGAAAGAGCCACTGCAAAGGAACCAGGCAGGGCCTGGGTGGGCGTGAGGTCGTGGGATTAGGAGGGAGCACACACGTGGTCAGTGTCACCGCTGTGCCCACTCATGGGACGAGCAGGGTAAGGGGAAGCCCGGGCCAGGGCAGGCTGCCTGTGAAGCATGGAAGACCCTGTAGAAGCCAGTAGAGTCCAATTTTCCTGCTATTCAGAAAAATGCAGGCTGTGTCAGGCCTAGAGTCAGGTGAATGAAATTTACTCTGTCTTGATGGAAAAGCTGGACTCAAGCCACAAATGTATATTCCTAGGAAGTCTCAATTTTTCTTCCAGCTTCACAAAGCTCAGTGGAGCTCAAAATAGACTTTTCCCCCAGGCAAAGAGAGCCCAGAGAACAAACGGTAGAGCCCTGGGAAGTTTGCTTTATTCAAACCAGTATAAGGGAACTTGGGAGAAGAGGGTGAGATGGCTCCTGGAGGTCTGGCTTCATGGAATCCAACCTGTGATAGTTAACGCCACACCCTAAACAGCCATGTGAGGATCAACACTCCCCAGTGGACTCAGACAAGGCATGCTGACATGAGCCAGCTCTTTCCAGCAGATGTGTTTGCCCTAAACAACCCATTCTCCTTGGGTCATCTTCTATGGCTGTGTTACCACATCCCTGTCCATCACTGTGATTTGTGCATGCATCTGGGATGCAGGTGGAGGGGGTCTCATCCTGAAAAGTGTGGTAATGTCCCCTGCGTATGGCTACCTGGAAGTGCCAGCACCTACTCAGGAACTAACCACGGCCATGTATGCCGACAAAGGCTCAGAAGTTCAGCTCCTGGAACTATCACCCATCCCTGGATCGCACAGAGAATTAACAGCGAAGTAAATTGAAATCAGAGTCAACTACCTTCATGGCACCCATAGCTTGGAAAGCCACAGCTAATCGTGAAGGGGTCAGTGCTGCCAGCATGGCATTGAATCTTGCACTCTTGTTCTTAAAAGGTGAATGGTACCGTCCGTCTGGAGCCACAGAACCAAACCTGTGGGAAGGGGAGGCAGGGGTTTAATAAAAGCCGTACATGGCACCACGGGAAATTAGGTCAGGTGGCTCCCACGTGCACACGCAGGAAAGCACACGGATTTCTCTGTCCTGGAATCCCCTTCATGAGACAGAAAGCAGAGGAAGGGTGGGGGCTTGACTCCTAGGAGGCAAAGGTTTCCATAAGAGACACTAAACCAATACCAGAGCCTGAGTGTGCAGACAACACATTAGCCCACTTTTTAAAAATTGAGATACAATTCACATACAATCAAATTCACCGTTTTGTAGTATATAATTGAATGGATCTTAGTATAGTGACAAACTTGTCCAACCATCATCCCACTTCATTATTGGTCAGGCCCATTCTCCCCACCCTCCAGCCCCTGGCAACTGTTAAGCTACAATCTCTATGGATTTGCCTACTTTGGATAAGTCGCACAGGCGCCTTCACGTAATATGTGGTCTTGTGTCTGGTGTCTTTGGCCTAGGGCAGAGGTTCTCAACCTGTGGGTCGCAATTCCTTTTGGGGTCAAATGACCCTTTCACGGGTTGCCTAAGACCATCCTGCATATCAGATATTTACATTATGATTCATAGCAGTAGCAAAATTACAGTTATGAAGTAGCAACGAAAATAATTTTATGGTTGGGGGTCACCACAACATGAGGAAATGTATTAAAGGGTGGCGGCATTAGGAAGGTGGAGAACCACGGCGTTAGGAAGGTTGGCTTAGGATAATGCTCTCAAGGTTCATCAGTGTTACTGCACGTTTCAGTACTTCCTTCCTATTGATGGCTGAGTAATATCCTATTGTAGGGATATCCCTCATTTTATTTACCCTTTCATCACTGGATGGACACTGGATGGTCTTCATGTTGGGGCTATTATGAATAATTATGCTATGGACATCTATGTACAAGTTTTGAGTGAACATTTGTTTCTAACTCTCTCGAGGACAATGGTTTCATACATATCTAGGAGTAGAATTGCTGGGTCATTTGTTGACTTTTAAGAACTGCCAAACTGTTTTTCCTATCGGTGACACCATTTTACACCCTCATCAGAGAATGTATGATGATTGTCATTTCTCCACTGTCCATCTCTGATATTATATCCTCAAGGGTACACAATGGTATGATGTTGTGATTTTGACTTGTATTTTCCTAATACCAGTGATGTTAAGTATCTTTTCATGTACTTATGAGCTAATTGTTTTTATCTATTCATGTTTTTGCACATTTTTAAATTGGGTTATTTGTCTTTTTATTGCTGGATGGTAATAGTTTTCTTTATACTCTTGATACTACACCTTTATGATATATATGAGTTACAAATATTTTCTCCCACTCTCACTTTCTGCATAGTATACGTTGATGCACAAAGGTTATTAATTTTGATAAAGTCTAATTTATCTATCTTTTCTTTATTTAGTTGTTCTTTTGGTGCCACATGTAACAAATCATTGCCTAAACCAAGGTCACAAAAATTTACAGCTATGTTTTCTTCTCAGTTTTTTTGGTTTTTTTTTTAGAGACAGAGTCATTTTGTCGCCCTCAGTAGAGTGCCATGGCATCACAGCTCACAGCAACCTCCAGCTCTTGGGTTTAGGCGATTCTCTTGCCTCAGCCTCCCAAGTAGCTGGGACTACAGGTGCTCACCACAACGCCCAGCTATTTTTTTCTTGCAGTTTGGCCAGGGCTGGGTTTGAACCCTCCACCCTCGGTATACTCACTGAGCCAGAGGCACCGCCCTTCTCAGAGTTTTATAGTTTTAGCCCCTACAGTTAGGTCTGTGACCCATGTTGTGCTAATTGTCTGTATGGTGTGAGGTAGAGGTCCAACTTCACACTCTTGTATATGGATATCCAATTGCTCCAGCATCATTTGTTAACAAGACTATTCTTTCCCTGCTGAATTGTCATGGCACTCTAGTTGAGTATTTATTGACTATATGTGAGGTCTTATTTCTAGACTTTTCATTCTATCCCATATACCTATCCTTATGCAAGATTATCCAATCTGTCTTGATTACTGGTCCTCTGTAGCAAGTTTTCGAATTACACACAAGTCCTCCTACTTTGGTTTTCTTCATGAAAATTATTTTGACTTTTCTGAGTCTCTTGAATTTCCATATGAATTTTGGGATCAGTTTCTCAATTTCTCCAAAAAAAGAAAAAAAAGAGGCAGCTGGGATTTTGACAAGCATTGCATTGACTGTACATCTATTTGCTAACACACTCTTTATCAAGTGAGAGATCATAAGTAGGGCTACTCCACAAGTCTCAAAACTCCTATGTTGCTACTGTTATTCTATAGTATTGGGAGGAAGGGGCAACTTGAATGATGTTGTAATCAAATCTTGCTTATCAAAGAATGTATGTCCTCACATTTTCTACAAACAAGGTAGCTCATTATCTTTTTTTTTCTCCTTGACCCTGAATCTCCAATTTGTAGTGCACTGAATGCATGCTTAGCTAGATGGTCCAGTTTCTGGTGGAAGACTGGGCAAAATTTCATTCAGGTGTTGAGCTACAAGGAGAACCACATCTGTGGCTTTCCTTCACTATTCCCCATCTCCCAGAGTGGACTGATGCTGACAAGTGACCAGGAAATGTGGAGACACCTCAGGGGAGGATTGGCGGTTTTCACATTCACTCTCACAAGCACTGGGGGCTCCTGAGGGGATCTGGGGGGTTCAGCACCAACCAAGATAAAGATCCTATGTACTCAATTTTGATATGAGGACAATTAATGACAATTAAGGTTATGCGGGGGGGAGGAAAAGCAGAAAGAGGGACGGAGGGAGGGGGGTGGGGCCTTGGTGTGTGTCACACTTTATGGAGGCAAGACATGATTGCAAGAGGGACTTTGCCTAACAATTGCAATCAATGTAACCTGGCTTATTGTACCCTCAATGAATCCCCAACAATAAATAAATAAATAAGAAAAAAAAAAGATGCAAACATGCTTTTGTTGTTTCCATTTTATTTCCTACCAATTCCAAGGAGAAAAAATGTTAAACAGAATTTGGTCCATTTTAAGTTTGTTTCCCATAAAAACTTTTGGCATTTACTACCACATTTATCTGTTGGCAAGAACTTACAGGCAACAAAAAAAGACTAAAGCATTCGAGGAAAATCCACAGGGAGACTGTGTGTTATGTTCTCCTGATTGCTGGCTTTGTCACAATTTAAATATGACTGTGGCTCAGGATTTTTATTGGATATGTGAAACACTGCTGAGAAAATGAAAGAAACTTGGTGTTTCTTAGCTTCTGCAAAGAGCATCATGAACCCCAGAACACACCTGGATGTTGCCTTAGCTCCTGCCACCCACAAGGGCAGCAATAGCACTAATCTGCTTATAATAGCAAAATAAAAATAGGAAAAAACCTAACTGCCCAATAATACAAGCTACATAATCAAAAGGGATTGATTATATAACTTGTATATATATAATGTATAATCATTTATTTATCTATTACCAAAAATGATAATATGTGTGTGTGTTTATTGTTATATAAAAACATTTTATATATAATGTTAAATGGAAATTACAAGTTATTAAGAAACAGAATCTGGGCTGGGAGCAGTGGCACAGTCCTGTAATCCCAGCACTCTGGGAGGCCAAGGCAAGAGGATCGCTTGAACTCAGGAGTTCAAGACCAGACTAAGCAAACTGAGCCCCTGTCTCTAATAAAAACAGAAAAAGTAGCTAGACATTATGGTGGGTTCCTATAGTCCCAGCTACTCAGGAGACTGAGTCAGGAGAATTGCTTGAACCCAGAAGTTTCAGGTTGCTGTGAGCTAAGCTGAGGCCACAGCACTCTAGCCTGAGGCAACAGAGTGAGACTCTGCCTCAAAAAAATAATAATAATAATAATAAAAATAATTTTTTAAAAATGGCCTCGGCACCTGTAGCTCAGCAGTTAGGGGACCAGCCACATACACCACATACACGGAGGCTGGTGGGTTTGAAGCCAGCCCCAGCCTGCCAAACAATAATAACAACGACAAAAAAAAAAAAAAAAAAATAGCCAGGCATTGTGGTGGGCACCTGTAGTCCCAGCTACTTGGGGCTGAGGCAAGAGAATAGCTTAAGCCCAAGAGTTTGAGGTTGCTGTGAGCTGTGACACCAAGGCACTCTACCAAGGGTGACACAGTGAGACTCTGTCTCAAAACAAAAAAAACAGAATCCATAGGTGTATTTCATTTGGTAAAAATCCAACATCTCTCTATTTAGACATATTGGCATGGAAGGCAGATGTACATTGAAGTGTAATCACCATTCTATCTGGGCGATAGCAGGGTGAATAATTTGAAATTTTTTCTATTTCCAGTTAGCTGTCAATAAACTTGTGGAGTTGGTTAGGGGAAGACCACCCAGGAACCAGGCCAGCTTGGCAGAGCAGGCGGATCATGTCCACTGCTGACCCAGTGAAGGAGATACTTACTTGTCCAGCAGGTTCTCCCTGGGAATCCGAACCTTGTCAAATATTAAAATCCCATTATCCACACCTTGCAGACCTAGAAAGAACAGAAAGAAGCAATTGATGAAGCATCAGAGATATAGTCCCTACTACTTCCCAGCCCTATCTCCACTAAAATGCAAAGCCCTTTTTTTACTTTCAGAATTGTTGATGCTTTTTTATTTGGGGAGAGGGGACGTTGTTTGTGTTTCCTTGATGAACTGTGCCTGTTTCTTTGGCCCACTTAGCTCATTCCTCCCTAGTGAGAATGGAGAAGAACGTGCTTTTCCTCCTGGGCAGCCTACATGCTCTGGGGATCTGGCAGGGGCACCTGCCTCCCATGCAGCGACTGTGACTGAGGAAGGGAGAGTTCTAAGCAACTCCAAGGATGGGAAGCTAAAGACAGAAGGATGAAAGCTGACATGCTCCCTCCAGCTCCAATCTGTCCTCCCACCCGGTGCTCCCTCTGTAGCATACAGGGTGAACTGGTGAAAGCGATGCCCACCAGACCTGGGGAAATGGCCATAGGGACAGTGGGGGTGGTTCCGAAATCTGCCAGACCCAATTCGTAAAGACACCTGTCAGAGTCTGGGGCCTACTCTTTGTCCACAAACATTTAGGGAGATTTAATCTGGGGGAAAAAAAATCTGTCTTTAGTAAATGTTTCTTTAGAATATCACCCCTTGACAAGGACACACTTGCATTTAGGGGCTTACAAGGACACCAAAGCAGACTTTCTGCCGTTGCCAGAGTTTTCAATGCCTGGCACAACTTCAGAGAGCTCAGCCTACCCTTCTGCTCTCAGCAACACTTGACATAAAAAGCACTTTCACGGGGCCAGGCCCAGCCCGGGACTCAGTCACCCATGGGAGATGCATTTAACCCCCCTCAAAACCCACCTGCAGCCACAGCCATAGTCAGTAAACACTAGGGCTGGGAGGAGACAATCCCCCTCCACCAAATGATGGGCTTCTCCCCTCTTCTCTTCTACTCTTTCTTCTCTCTTTTTTTCTTTTTCTCCCAGACTGCCTTCTCTGGCTTGGCTTGCCTTTGGCCAAGGATGGCCACTGGAGACCACAGGCATGGCCTAATCTCACTGAGTGTTAGGGCTTAAATTGTACCTCTCCCAAATTCATATGCTGAAGTTCTCAACCCTACAACTGTGTATGTGACCTTATTTGGAGACAGAGTCTTTACAGAGGTAAAATGAGGTCATCAGTTTGGGCCCTAATCTAAATCACCAGTGTCCTGTAAGACAGAGAAATGTGGAGACAGATGTGCAGGCAGGGAGAACACCAGGTTAACACGCAGGTGTCTGTTTACAGCCACAAAAGAAGTCCTGGGGCACAGCTTTCCCACCACCCTTGAAAGAACCAACCCTACTAATACCTTAATGTTGGATTTGCCACCTTCAGAACTGTGAGACAATAAATTTTTGTTGTTGAAGCCACCCAAGCTATTGGTATGGCAGCCCTAGCTACCAATGCACGGATGCATGGAGTCAATCCTTAGCACTCCTGAAGGGCCTCATGAGCACAGGCCTCCGGCTGGCAGCCAAGGGGCCCAGAAGATAGGACGACAGAGGCTCTCTGAAAGCCCACAGTCTGAGAAGGGGAGAGAAGACAGAACAGTGTTCAGGGCAAAAGGGCAAAACTGCCTCATTACTAGGAAATTTGAGGACCTGGGAGAAAATGATGAGACCAACCCACATTCTCAAATGGCAACCTACAACATTCTCTAACAGTTGCACATAAAAGACTCTTTCTTACTGAGGCTTCAAAATCAGAGTCTTCTCTGGGGGAAGTGTTGGCATTCACTGTTTCAGTGAGATGAATTTGGTTAGAATCTCCCCAGGTGGGGTGGGGAGCAGATGGGAAGTTTGAATGAGCCCAGGAGAGGGGCTCCCTGCAGACTCACCTTCTTTGTACATCATATCAATAGCTGTCACTCCTGGGTACAAGGTTCCCTTTTCATCCCGGACAGGAACAATGAAACAGTGGGGCCCTAAGAAAGACATCGTGGTTGTTATTAAGCTGTCCTTTCTAAAGATATGAGTAAGCCTTTCTTTATTTCCTAAAATGGAATAAAATTATTCTGACCCCCAAATTCATTCAGTTCCACAACTGTGCACTACACATAATGGTGTGATGTCAAAATGTAATAATAGATTCCATCAACATGTATATTTAGGAGATAAAGTTAGTACTAAATTTTCTACAAGATAAAAAAAGCCCCGCCAAGTGGGTTTCCACTGGAAAACAGTAATAGTGAAGAGAATTATTCTGGTCGCCTGCGTCAGTAACAAACCTTGAGATCTTCCATTTATGATGAGCTGGGCAAAGACTGCTGCATAATTCCCATGCATGGCGTTTCCAATATACATCTTCTTGGCGTTTTCACATGGCGTGTCAATTACAAACTCCTGCACAGAAAGAGCAAAGTGACAGGGTGTTTCCGTTCCTACGGCTCATTTCAAGTTCTTGGCTCAAGGCAACAAACACTTGAAAATAGATCCCCGGGTGCAGGGCACCGTGTTCAGTTGGTTTCACAGCAAAGAGGAGACAAGTGGAAGATCCGTACCTCCACCTGGGGAAGCCAGCCCCACTGTGCTATCACCTCAACGCTCATATCATCTCTACTTCAACTCTGAAAATGAATGAACACTAAAGTGATTTTTCAAAGAAAAATCCAATCAGAGGAGTAAGTTACCACTTTTCAACAGCTGAAAACTATCACTCCTTCCTGGTCTCTCTTCTTTAGAATGCCAGACTGACGTGTATGAAATCTTTCTTCGATTATCAACGTCTTTCTCTCTAGACTACTTTCACACTAAGGCTTTGAATTTTAAATACTCTAACACCAAACTTGCTAAAAAGCCCTGGTGGTCCATACTCAGCTCTCCACACACCCCTGAATCCCCATACACCCCACCTGTGTGAGATGTTCCACCAACAAAAGGTGGAACAGCCAACGATCTGGGCCCCTAGATGGATTGTTCCAGGGTCCACATCCGTCTGTTTGATTTTGACTGCTAGTGTTTGCCCCTCCTGGGCAAATCACTTGGTTCCTCGTGGCCTCTGCTGTTTCCTGGGCCCTGAACATCCCTGCCTCCAACACAAGGGTCTGTGCAACAGCAACCAAGTAACCAAAGGCCCAAAACTGGATGCCTGGATGCAAGCAAGACTAATAGGCAACCGTGACCTCTTCCTGCCATTGCTTAGAATATCAAGCAATAACAATTTTGGTTTTTATAAAAAGAAATCAGCCATTTAAGCCTTCAGATGACTGTTTCCAAGCCTGCCTCTTTATTTTCCTGATCAGTGAAGGTAATAAAGGTCCTCCCAAGAGGTTCATGCGTCAAGCTCTTAAAACAAAAGCACTTGTAAATGAGTCTCCATCTTAGGAGGGAAAAATCTCAGAAGGTACCAAGCACTTTGTCACTGAATATCTCCAAGGATTCCAGCTCAAAACAGTCTGAAACTAACACTGGTCACAAAGAAGCAGGAAGAACAGGCAGGCTTTTTGTTTTCAGTGTCTGTTCAGAACTCCTGTTTCCTACTCTCTGGAAGCCAATACAAGGCTCACAGTGGAAACACTCCCCTTCGTGGTCATCCCTGATCTCACTTGACTCCAGGGTTATCTTCAAACCTCTTGCCAAGGAGGGACTGACCATACTTCCAGCTCTGGATACAGGGTACCCGGGACAACTTAGGGAGCCCAGGGGAAATGGCAGAGCTGAACTGCAAATTCAATCGTAGTTGACACTGTTAAAGATGTGAACTAAACCAACAAGCTATTGATCACACAAAGATTATCTCAGATTTCAGACTATAAAGCATATGGACAATACTTTTCCTCTGGCCAAAAAATACAGTCTTGAAGCCTAAGAAAACATTCTCTGACATAGGTTTGCAGAGAGAAACTTTTAACATGTGCAAGGGCTGTTCAGAAACATAAATGGACAAACTGAATCTTTTTAAGAGAAGTCTCTGGAGGTTGCCCTTGTCTTATCAAGCCAGCCAGGACTTCTCAAAGAAAAGAATTCCTTGAGTTTAGGTACAATAAAAGACACCATGGTTGCCACAACCCACGTGGACAGGGGAAAGCTTACACCTGGAGTGGAAGGTGGGGAGAAGAAAGGGAAGTAGCCGAGGAAACACGGGCCTGGCAGAGGAGATCTGTTGGAATGGGGAGGGGGCAGGAAGCCCTCCATCCCCTGTAAACATCTGCTACACCCTGGGAAAGGGGATCTGTCACTTCTGGCAAAATACTTGATTTGGAAAGTTTGCATCAGCCAAAAACCTGGAGTTAAAGCTCACTCTAAATACCACACACCCTGAGTGTCAGGTACTAGAATAATTATTCATTGGAGGCCAGCAAAATGGTCAGTGTTGTAAATGCTAAACAAGATGATTTGGGCTGGAGAGCTCATAACTTCATTTCTTTTTGCTAGTTAGCATAAAGTGTAATTATAAAACTCTCTCTTCCCCTGAACTATCCATAACACTACCCAATCTACCCACCCTACCCCCAAAATAAATATAAAACAACCAACCTATGGGAATGAATAACCAAGAAAATACAAGAGATTCAAACAGTCCTTGAGGGAGAGAACACTCATTTAATACTCTCTAACATTTTAAAAGGGAAATGAAGGGGAAAACACAGAACCCAATGAAGGGAGAAATCCATCCCCTGCTATGTCAATTCTCGGTGGTGTGAGTTTATGATGGGCTGGTTCTCTCTCCCACCCTCAGGGGGGCACAGTGCTCACCGGAGGCTCCCCGTCATTACGATTTCAACTTTGCAACTCCCCTGTCAGACAGCAGCAGCTGCCAAGAAACACCAGGTAGCTAAATCATTTATGCTGTTTGGGGAAAAGGGGACCAACACAGGAAATTATTTTTGTGGGAAAAAAATAATTGTGAGAAGAAACAAATAAATAAGAATTGCAGGTGGTTCTCCCCTCCCCATCAATGACAGCAAGGTGACCTCGATACCATAGCTCAGGGAGAAAAATAACCAGCCAGCCCCAATCCGAAGGATATTAGGCCAGCGTGGCACCACTAGCAGGAAAGCCACACTGTTAACTGAACAGTAACAACTGAACGTAAGACTGGCTTATTAACTGGGTAACCAGAGTCAGTTTTCTAACCTCTGAGAGCCTCAGTTTCCCCATCTGTAAAGTAGGGACAATAATACCTTTCTAATATGTTCTAAGATTACAGAACATTTGACACGATGTTGCACACACAGGGCTTAACCTAGTGCCTAATACACCTGTGCTCGGTTAATATGAAAGGTTTAAAGTCATGTTTATGGGATTGTCCCTGGGAGAAAATGCATACTACTACATGAATTTGACACAGAGCATGGCACATAGTGAGTAGTCAATAAACATCAGTGCCTGTTCTTGTTCTTACCATGACCCTGGACATCACTGGCTGCTGCAGAGAACTAACACCAGAACCGCAGGGAAAGCAGAGCATCTTCTAATACAACCTCCTCCTGAATCTTTCATTCTGGACTCTGATCACCTCCACCTAGCAGGAGGCCCTGCTAACAACAGTCAGACTCTAAAGGACTAACTCAGGGAAAATGCCAGACGGAGCAGCCCCACGTCCACGCCAGGCCCACACCCACACCCAGCTCATGCTTACACACACTGACTTACAGGGCCTCCTTTCTAGAAAGAACTTCACAACGTGTTTATCCCTTTATCATGCTTAGGACTACCCAGTTTCAAGCCAGAAACTATAAAGGAGAGTGACATGAGTAAACAGTGGCTTCTTTGTTCAGGACAGCGTGGGAGCCGTAAGGGTTACAGAGTGTTCACCATGCAGGTTGAGACCCATCACGGGGAGAGAGACCAATTCTGAGCGAATATTCTGTCAATTAGTAAGAAGGGAAGAAAAACAGAAAAAAAAGAGAGAAGGGAAGAGGAAAACAAGGAAAGGAAAAGAAAAAAACATCAGAAAAAGGAAAATGAAAAAGTAAGATTGGTGAAGCTGACCCTTCATGTAGAAGGTCAGTGCAGGTTACCATGCACAATGAAATGGCCTTAATGTAGTTCTCATGGAGTTATGACAAGGGATTAAGTTAACAAGCACACGCAGTGTGCTCAGAGCTGTGCCTGGCACATCACGGGTGCTATTTAACCACTGGCTGGTGCTGGATTCACGAGGGCTTGGGCATACACCCACCTCGACTAGAACACCTAGACGATTGCTCTGCATCTGAGCCCCATGGCCCAGAGAGCACACACAGAGGGTACGATGCTGGAGAGGGAGAGCCTGGTTCTGTGCAGGTTTCCTGTCAGAGCCCTGACCAGTAGGACAATGGGCAGAGTCCTCACCTGTGCAGAGCGGTCAAAAGTGGCTTCCGTCTGGATCCCTCGCACGTTGCTCCCGTGGCCCCTCTCGGTCATTGCAAACATCCCAGTGTATTTCTGCTCCTGGAGTTCGCCAGATGTTAGAAAGGGAATTAGCTGATCAGATGGGTGACGATTTGAATAGTTATTTATAAATTTTTTATAAATTATAAAAAATTCAGTCTGATGACAAGTTCACACAGGCTTAACAACACGACAAACGCACAATAAAAAAGTGATAGTCTTGGAATTCTCATCATGTATGAGACTTTTGCTAACACAAATTCTGTTTTATTTTCTTATTCTTGAAACACACACACATACATCTAACTACTGAGGATTTTTAAGGCTCTCCATAGAAGGCATCTATTGAGGCCCAGGCCATACCTGGAGTGGCTGAAACCACTTAGTAACATGTCTGGGGCTTCCGAGATTCCTGACAGCACCACCAAACAGCCAGTAAATTATTCCACACTGCAAACAAGGATAATACAAGCAATTGTTAGCAAGAGCCAACAACTAAATGACAAATCACTGGCCACACTCCATTCAAGGAGCATCTATTTGGCTCCCTAAACTTTGTCTAAGTCCCACCAGTGGCAAGCTTCCTCTTCCTCCCCCTCCACCACTTGCAAGCTCCAGCTCCTCTCTGCAGACAAGGATGGTGGGTCACTGCCTCAGAGGAGCCACCCCAACTCAGCAAGGGAGTCCTCCATGCTCAAGGCCACCTCCCCACCCCATCATTGAGTGTTCTGAGCGCTCACTCTGCCCTGTCTGTCCAGTTCTAGCTCAGGGCCAGGGATGCAGAAGGCCTGCAGCAAAGTGTGTGCACTGTGACCCCAGACGCTGGCCCATCAGCCAGGGGAGCTCCACCATGGGAAGCAGCCAGCAAGCAGGAAAGCTTTGGGGAGGGGCGATGGGATAGACCAGGCATTCAGCCTCCACTGGCTGTGGGATCCTGGACAGATGACACGGCAGCCCAAGCTTCCTCATCTGACGAATGGAGCAAATGAGGAGTGCACCCACACACTGAGCTCCACGCACACAAGCTGGACGATGCTCACGGCATCCTGCAAAGAAAACCTCATCACCCCAACTCAACAGTGGAGGACACTGGGGTTCACAGAGGGAAAGTATCTTGTGGGGCCACACCTCGAGAAAGGGGAGAAGGGCTGGGGCTCCACCCCAGCCACCTGACACCTGGTGCTCCCCAACAGGGGTACCGTGAGAACTCAAGGGGCGAGTGCGTAGCACTCTACCTGATCTTTTGGAAACCCTGGAAAAGTAGTGCTGACAGGGAGGAGGAGGAAGAAGATGAGGAAGAGGGGCTTAAACAGGGCCATCTGGAAAGAGCAGGGTGACTGTTGCAGAGACAGAAGAACTGAGTGCAGGGACCCACTGTGTCTGTAGGTCAGCACTCGCACCCCCCATACCCCAGCCAACCACACAGCCCAGTCTTCCTCTGCCTCGGAGCCATCCCCCACAAGAATCGGTCCAAATGGTTTGTGTGTGGTGTCCACCCCACCCCCAGTTTTAGGATCTGGGTCATCCCGCTGGCCATAAGGATGGCTCTAGGGACAGACATGTGACCTGGGTGGGTCGACTCAAAGAGGTAGCTGGAACATGTGGGTGAGTTACTGCAAAAGAGAAGCCCTCCTTGGTGATGCAGTGGAACCTGGAGGGATGGAGGCCTCTGCTGCTGGCATCCTTATGGCCAGGAGCTGCTCAAGGAAGCCAGTGCCTGGGGCCAGGTGGAGGCTGGGAGGCAGAGATGGGAGAGACGGGTCCCCAGGAGCTGCTAAAGGAAGCCAGTCCCTGGGGCCAGGTGGAGGCTGGGAGGCAGAGATGGGAGAGACAGGTCCCACACACCCACCCCTGAAGCCTGCTGCACCCAGGACTCCTCACGTAAAGTGCTCAGAGCCATGCCCGGCTCATCATGCGTTCTATATATAGCAGTTACAATAGCCAGGAAGTGCCACTTTTGTTTTGGCAAGTTGGGACTGGACTGTTGTCCTGGGGTCACTGCATTCGGAGGCACCCACTGTCCCCCACATGTACGATCAACCTAGGGCTAACTTCCTAAATGGCACTTGATTGGTTCCAACAGCCCTGAGCAGCCAAAATGCTCTGATGTCAGGACACTCAAACTTCACCAATCACATCTGACAAGTGAAATGCTTTTCATTTGGGGAATCATAAAGTATCCTGGGAAGACATTTCATGCCCTGATGACTCAGCACACTTCACAGAATCGTCACAAGCACTGCAAATTGCATTGCTAATTCCAGCACCAGAAATGTAAGCCATCCAAATAGAACATGTTTTCTCCCTAAACCGTCTTAGAAGTTAAGTTAAAAATATATATATATGTAGGGCAGCGCCTGTGGCTCAAAGGAGTAGGGCACCAGCCCCCTATGCCAGAGGTGGTGGGTTCAAACCCAGCCCCGGCCAAAAAAAAAAAGTGTTTTTTCTAACACTAAAGTTGGACTTTCCACCGCTAAATCTCTTTGGCTGGTGGTTAATGCATTATTGACAATATATTCATTTCCTAGGTTTAAGGAAGGAGGAAAACCCATAGTATTTCAAAACCCACATTTTGAAATCCCCCTTTCACCAAATGTATTTAGGGAGCTCTGGGCTGTGGGATTGAACCTGTAGGTTTGGAGAAAACTGCAACAGTTAACAGAGGTGGTATCTGGGCAACCCCAACCAACACAGGTCAAATGCGAGGTTCTTCTCCCACAAAAGCCACACTCTCTGAATGGCAGGTAAACAGCAACGCTGGGCCAAGGGCAAGAAGAGCTCCTGGTGGACTCTGGCCTGACATGCTTTCAGCAGGTGCCTCCTGGGAGGGAAGCAGAGGGATTCAGGGTAGATTCTGGAGAAAGAACCAATGGGGTGGATTTGGGAGGAGAAGGAAGGCAAGGACTCCAAGAGACCCTTGGGTTTGTAACCTGAGTCACCAGGTGGAGGGGCAGCTTAGAGGAGGAGCTGGGATGAGCCAGGAGGAAGGGACAGGTGTGTCAAGACAGAGATGCTAAGCCTGACAGGAGGTGGCACCAACCATCCTGAGGGAGCGTTCAAAGTTCTCCTCTGAGAGGGCGCCGTGTCTGTCACAATGCTGCTGTGACTTCCCAGGTCCTGAACAGGACACACACAGGTCCATCCGTTCCAAGAGAGATTGGAAAAAGCAAGGGCAAGGAAATAAAAAGGAGAAAATCTAACGAAAACTCTAACTTCGAGCATGCGCCCACCTTGTCTTTCTGTCTGGGAAAGCCCGCTCTCTCCTCTCTCACTTCAATGGAAAAGCACAGCTACAGCATCAGGTTCGTGAAATAATGACAATGAATTGCCCAGCAAGGGCTAGCAGCAGCCTCCAGGGGCCACAGTTGGAGATACTTGAAGGCTGGAAGGTGCAGTCAGGACAGGCTACAGGGGCCAAAGGACAGGGCCCTGGCAGGGCCTCTTAGCTTTCAAATGGAAATTAGAAAGAGACACCCCAAAATGGGAGGGAAATCTGCTCCGCTAGTCCTGGGAAGGTAGGTCAGTTTCACCTCCGTTCACCTACAGAGCTACTAGATAGAAGATTCTTACAAGAGGCCTCTGCCCATGTCCCAGGAGGTTACAGTTCCCATCCCTCATGGACCGCTCTCTTGCTACGTGCCAGGATTAGCACAGGGCTCAATTGAAATCTGCACACAACATATGAATGGGCATTAGCAATGTCACCTTTACAAAAGAGAAAACTAACATGCCAGAGCCATGACTGGGAAGTCCTACAGACAGAATGTGAGCCCACCTTGTTCTGACCATGTCCCTTCCATGATGGACCAGTGAGGTCTCCTCATGCAAGAAGCCTGCCAGTACCATGGCTGCAAGAGGCCCTTCTATATAACAGCTCAACAGACCTTCTCTTAAACAAACTTCAAGTGCATTCAGGAGCTTTTCATTCCAAGAGCAAATGGGATAAAATGAGGCACTGGAAGTGGTTTTTGAGACAAGGGTGATCTCATAAATGCACTCAGAATTATCCTTCCCACCCCAGAATTTCATATGTTGAAGCCCTAATCCCATCATATGTGATGGTATTTGGAGATAAGGACTTTGGGAGGTAATGTGGGTTAGAAGAGTTTATAAGGGTGTGGCCCCCATGATGGGATTAGTGCCCTTATAAGATGAGGCAGAGAGGGAGGGGAGACAAGATGGCGGACTGAAGCCAGCTTTCAACAAAGGCTCCCGTCCAGAAGGAGAGTTAAGGGACAGGAATTTAGTAAGTATCCTGGTGGACTTGAGCCTCACCAAGAGAGAAGGCTGAAGAACGCACATCAACACCACTGAGGCAAGTTGTGATCACAAGGACGCAAACAAAAGGTACAAAATCCACCACCAAGCGGACGGGAGTCCCCCTCCCCCATGAGACCGGCTCAAGAGCCCCACAATTGAACAAGTGGGCAGAAATTAAAGGCCCTCCCACTACACTCCACGGGAGAGACCTTCTAAAAACTGGACCTACCTCCCCTACTGGGGTGCCGTGGCGTTCTCCTGCCGGACATAGGGCTGAATAAAACTTTGGGAATCCTTTGCCGGCAACCCTGAATCCCCAGCGCTCCCCTCCCGCCCACTGAGGTCCGGAGGCCTGTCCCCCAGGACTTCGGATCCTTGGGTGATTTCTCAAGGGGAGCGGACAGTCCCCGAGTTGCGACTGGTCAGCATTGACTCTGAGGCGCGCAAGTGAGGAGAGGGCACCGGGCTGAGGGGGAGTCACGCCTCGCGGCACTTCCCTGCGGTGCAGTGCAGCAACCCTCCCCGGGCATACGGGGCCCAAGACTGAATAAGACTCTGGCCTCCCCACTGAGAGCTGAGAACCCCTACTCTCACTCGGGGTCTGAGGGCCTATCCCCCAGGAGTTCGGCTCCTTGGGTGATTTCTCGAGGGGAATGCACAGTGCCTGAGCTGCGTCAGGTCAGCGCTGACTCTGGGATACGTGAGCGAGGAGAGGGCACTCTGCTGAGGGGAAATCAAGCCTTGGCGGCACTTCCCTGCGGTGCAGTGCAGGAGCCCTCCCCCCGTAGTATTGCGTAAAACTGAATGAAACTCTAGCTCCCCCCCCCCCACTCCCAATCGGGGTCTGGGGGCCCATCCCCCAAGAGTTCTGATTCTTGGGGGATCTCTTAAGGGGTGTGGACCCAGCACAAACTGCGGCCGCTCAGTGCTGACTCTGGGGCACGGGACAGAGGAGAAAAGGGTCGCCTGAGTGCCCACACCAGAGCAGCAGTTCCCTGGAGGTAGATCAACAGCCGTTTTTTATTTAACGGCAGAACGCTCACTTCTGGATATTCTGAGGCCACACCCCCTGTCTCCCTGGGCAACCAGAGGAGGCCACCGGTGAGCGGGGGATTTCCTGACACGGCTCACAAACCCGGGAAGCTTCCAGGGCGGGGCCGACCCAGAGAGGTGTTCAGATGCAATTCTCCAGCAGCAAAGACGTTTGAACTCAAAACAGCCCGTCTTCTGTAGGCGACGACAGGAACAGAGACAGACCTCACAAAGTTGTCTGTTCTGTTCTGTTCTGTTAGCAGCATCCATCAGGGACGGGGCTAAGCCTGAGTGAACACCTCCTTCCCATCACCTGCATCAAACACTCAAAGATGTCAGGCCCCATCTCCTCCTGCTAGATAGCGGCAGTCTGCGGGGGCCTGGCAGACTTCCTTGCGATTCAGGCAGGTGCAAACCCCTGGAGTGTCTGTTCACTGCAGGCAACTGGGTTAGCCATCTGCAGAGATACCAGTGACTAGGTCCGACGGAGGGGCAAAGTGGGGAAGGAGACGTCAACCTTCCCAGACTGCTCTGTTTGCTGGGTGGCTCCTCCTGACTCCACGCTGCACTGGGGTGAGCTGTGTCAGAGGAGTCACCAGGCCCCTGTGATCCAGTTCCCAGAGACCTCTTGAACCTTTCAACCTGAGACAAGTGCCGATTGAGACAGTTGATTCGGACCTTTTGAACTGGGCTAATAGACTGAGGACTTTTCAGGCGGTGCCCTGGGTGTACGATTGTAGGAAGGTTTGATTCTCCTTTTCCAACTGGGGCCAGAGGTGGGCAGGCGGGGTGACTTAATTGCTGATTTTTCCACACAGCTGAGACTTCAAGCCAGAGTAGAAGTTGTAATAGGATCGAACAGAAACCAGCTGAAAACAAGACAGAACCACTTTGCTCCACCACACCAGACAGGGCCCCAGTTTCTCAGGCCACATCACTGTACGGGCCCTCGATAAAACCCCAGGGGAAAAACCAAAGGGAGTAAACCATGGGGCGGAATCAGCAGAAAAACTCTGGTAACATGAATAACCAGAATAGATCAACCCCCCCAAGAAAAGATACGGCAGATGGGATTGAAGATCCCATTCATAAACAACTGGCTGAGATGTCAGATGTCGAATTCAGAATTTGGTTTGCAGACAAGATTAATAAAATGGAATTAGGAATTCGAGGAGAAATTCAAAAATTGTCTCAAGAATTTAACGAATTTAAAGACAAAACCACCAAAGACTTAGACACACTGAAACAAGAACTTACAGCCCTCAAAGATATGAAAAATACAGTAGAATCCCTCAGTAACAGAATGGAGCAAGCAGAAGAAAGGATTTCTGACATTGAAGATAAAGTCTTTGAACACTCCCAATCTCTCAAAGAGGAAGAGAAATGGAGAGCAAAAACGGATCACTCACTCAGAGAACTCTCAGATAATTCGAAAAAAAACAACATAAGGGTTATAGGAATTTCGGAGAACGATGAAGTGGCTGCCAAGGGCCCAGAGGCCCTTCTACATGAAATTATGAAAGAAAATTTTCCAGACATGCCTAGAGAATCTGAAATTCAGATAGCAGACAGCTTCAGAACCCCAGCACGATTCAACCCCAATAAGCCATCTCCCAGACATATCATAATTAGCTTCACTAAAGTTAACATGAAAGAGAAGATTCTCAAAGCAGCCCGGCGAAAGAAAACTATAATGTACAAAGGTAAGAATATTAGAATAACTGCAGATCTCTCTGCTGAAACTTTTCAAGCAAGAAGAGGCTGGTCATCAACTTTTAATCTCCTAAAGCAAAAAAACTTTCAACCCAGGATCTTGTATCCAGCTAAACTGAGTTTCATCTATGATGGAGAAATTAAATACTTCAATGACATTCATATGTTGAAAAAATTTGCCATAAGTAAACCAGCTCTTCAGGATGTTCTCAGACCTATCCTCCACAATGACCAACCCAATCCTATACCACAAAAGTAAACTCACTCAGAAACTTCGGATCAAACTCCAACTTCCACACTGGCGAAAGGATTAAAAATGTCCACTGGACCTTTGAAAAACTCAATACCCAAAATCCCACAGACTTATCAATACTCTCCATCAATGTGAATGGCTTAAACTGTCCTCTAAAGAGGCATAGGTTAGCTGACTGGATACAAAAACTCAAGCCAGATATTTGTTGCATACAAGAGTCACATCTCAAATTAAAAGACAAATACAGACTCAGGGTGAAAGGATGGTCATCCATATTTCAGGCAAATGGTAATCAGAAAAAAGCAGGTGTTGCAATTTTATTTGCAGATACAGTAGGCTTTAAACCATCAAAAGTAAGGAAGGACAAGAATGGTCACTTCATATTTGTTAAGGGTAATACTCAATATGACGAGATCTCAATTATTAACATCTATGCACCCAACCAGAATGCACCTCAATTTATAAGAGAAACTCTAACAGACATGAGTAACTTGATTTCCTCCAGCTCCATAATCGTTGGAGATTTCAACACTCCCTTGGCAGTGTTGGATCGATCCTCCAGAAAGAAGCTGAGCAAAGAAATCTTAGATTTAAACCTAACCATCCAATATTTAGATTTAGCAGACATCTACAGAACATTTCATCCCAACAAAACTGAATACACATACTTCTCATCAGCCCACGGAACTTACTCCAAAATTGATCACATTTTAGGTCACAAGTCTAACCTCAGTAAATTTAAAGGAATAGAAATTATTCCATGCATCTTCTCAGACCATCGTGGAATAAAACTTGAATTGAGTAACAACAGGAATCTGCATACCCATACAAAAACATGGAAGTTAAATAACCTTATGCTGAATGATAGCTGGGTCAGAGATGAGATTAAGAAAGAAATCACCAATTTTTTGGAACAAAACGACAATGAAGACACAAACTATCAGAACCTCTGGGACACTGCAAAGGCAGTTCTAAGAGGGAAATTTATAGCACTGCAAGCCTTCCTCAAGAGAACGGAAAGAGAGGAAGTTAACAACTTAATGGGACATCTCACGCAACTGGAAAAGGAAGAACATTCCAACCCCAAACCCAGTAGAAGAAAAGAAATAACCAAAATTAGAGCAGAATTAAATGAAATTGAAAACAAAAGAATAATACAACAGATCAATAAATCAAAAAGCTGGTTTTTTGAAAAGGTCAATAAAATAGATAAACCTCTGGCCAACCTAATCAGGAAAAAAAGAGTAAAATCTCTAATATCATCAATCAGAAACAACAAAGATGAAATAACCACAGACTCATCAGAAATCCAAAAAATCCTTAATGAATATTACAAGAAACTTTATTCTCAGAAATATGAAAATCTGAAGGAAATAGACCTATACTTGGAAGCACGCCACCTTCCAAGACTTAACCAGAATCAAGTGGAAATGTTGAACAGACCCATATCAAGTTCAGAAATAGCATTAACTATACAAAACCTCCCTAAAAAGAAAAGCCCGGGACCAGATGGTTTCACGTCAGAATTCTACCAAACCTTTAAAGAGGAATTAGTACCTATATTACTCAACCTGTTCCAAAAGGTAGAAAAAGAAGGAAGACTACCCAACACGTTCTATGAAGCAAACATCACCCTGATCCCCAAACCAGGAAAAGACCCAACAAGAAAAGAAAATTATAGACCAATATCACTAATGAATATAGATGCAAAAATATTCAACAAGATCCTAACAAACAGAATCCAGCAACACATCAAACAAATTATACATCATGACCAAGTTGGTTTTATCCCAGGGTCTCAAGGCTGGTTCAATATACGTAAATCTATAAATGTAATTCAGCACATAAACAAATTAAAAAAGAAAGACCATACGATTCTCTCAATTGATGCAGAAAAAGCTTTTGATAATATCCAGCATCCCTTCATGATCAGAACACTCAAGAAAATTGGTCTAGAAGGGACTTTTCTTAAACTGATAGAGGCCATCTACAACAAACCCACAGCCAATATCATATTGAATGGAGTTAAATTGGAATCATTTCCACTCAGATCAGGAACCAGACAAGGCTGCCCATTGTCTCCATTGCTTTTCAACATTGTAATGGAAGTTTTAGCCACCGCAATTAGGGAAGAAAAGGCGATCAAGGGTATCCATATAGGGTCAGAAGAGATCAAACTCTCGCTCTTGGCAGATGATATGATTGTGTATCTGGAAAACACTAGGGACTCTACTACAAAACTCCTAGAAGTGATCAAGGAATATAGCAGCGTCTCAGGTTACAAAATCAACATTCATAAATCGGTAGCCTTTATATACACCAACAACAGTCAAATTGAAAAAGCAGTTAAGGACTCTATCCCATTCACAGGAGTGCCAAAGAAGATGAAATATTTGGGAATTTACCTAACAAAAGACGTGAAAGATCTCTATAAAGAGAACTATGAAACTCTAAGAAAAGAAATAGCTGAAAATGTTAACAAATGGAAAAACATACCATGCTCATGGCTGGGAAGAATCAACATTATCAAAATGTCCATACTACCCAAAGCAATATATAATTTCAACGCACTCCCTATTAAAGCTCCACTGTCATATTTTAAAGATCTTGAAAAAACAATACTTCGTTGTATATGGAATCAGAAAAAACCTCGAATAGCCAAGACGTTACTCAGAAATAAAAACAAAACAGGAGGAATCACACTACCAGGCCTCAGACTTTACTACAAATCGATAGTGATCAAAACAGCATGGTATTGGCACAAAAACAGAGAAGTAGATATCTGGAACAGAATAGAGAACCAAGAGATGAATCCAGCTACTTACCGCTATTTGATTTTTGACAAGCCAATTAAAAACATTCAGTGGGGAAAAGATTCCCTATTTAACAAATGGTGCTGGGTGAACTGGCTGGCAACCTGCAGAAGACTGAAATTGGACCCACACCTTTCACCATTAACTAAGATAGACTCTCATTGGATTAAAGATTTAAACTTAAGACATGAAACTATAAAAATACTAGAGGAGAATGCAGGGAAAACCCTTGAAGAAATTGGTCTGGGTGAGTATTTCATGAGGAGAACCCCCCAGGCAATTGAAGCAGCTTCAAAAATACACTACTGGGACTTGATCAAACTAAAAAGCTTCTGCACAGCTAAGAACACAGTAAGCAGAGCAAGCAGACAGCCCTCAGAATGGGAGAAGATATTTGCAGGGTATATCTCTGACAAAGGTTTAATAACCAGAATCCACAGAGAACTCAAAAGCATCAGCAAGAAAAAAACAAGGGATCCCATCGCAGGCTGGGCAAGGGATTTGAAGAGAAACTTCTCTGAAGAAGACAGGCGCACGGCCTTCAGACATATGAAAAAATGCTCATCATCTTTAATCATCAGAGAAATGCAAATCAAAACTACTTTGAGATATCATCTAACTCCAATGAGACTAGCCTATATCACAAAATCTCAAGACCAGAGATGTTGGCGTGGATGCGGAAAAAAGGGAACACTTCTGCACTGCTGGTGGGAATGCAAATTAATACATTCCTTTTGGAAAGATATATGGAGAACACTCAGAGATCTAAAAATAGATCTGCCATTCAATCCTGTAATTCCTCTGCTGGGCATATACCCAGAAGACCAAAAATCACAACATAATAAAGATATTTGTACCAGAATGTTTATTGCAGCCCAATTCATAGTAGCTAAGTCATGGAAAAAGCCCAAGTGCCCATCGATCCACGAATGGATTAATAAATTGTGGTATATGTATACCATGGAATACTATGCAGCCTTAAAGAAAGATGGAGACTTCACCTCTTTCATGTTTACACGGATGGAGCTGGAACATATCCTTCTTAGTAAAGTATCCCAAGAATGGAAGAAAAAATACCCAATGTACACAGCCCTACTATGAAACTAATTTGGGACTCTCACATGAAAGCTATAACCCAGCTACAACTTAACAATAGGGGGAAGTGGGAAAGGGGGGGGGTGGGTAGAGGGAGGGGAATCGGTGGGATCACACCTGTGGTGCCTATTACAGGGGTATTTGCGAAACTTGGTAAATGTAGAATGTAAATGTTTTGGCACAGTAACTGAGATAACGCCGGAAAGGCTATGTTAACCACTGTGATAAAAATGTGTCAAATGGTTTATGAAGTGAGTGTATGATGCCCCATAATCATATCATTATATACAGTTATGATTTAATAAAAAAAAAAAAAAAAAGATGAGGCAGAGAGACTACCACCTCTCCATAATGAGAAGTCAGCAAGAAGGCAGCCATATGCAAGCCAGGAAAAGAACCCTCAACAGAACCTGACCATGCTGACACCCTGATCTTAGACTTCCCAGCCTCCAGAAATGTGGGGAAATAAATTTCTGTTGTTTAAGCCAACCAGTTTGTGGTATTTTGTTACAGCAACCCAAGCAGGCTAAGACAGATAGCAAGATGATTCAAATGAAGAAAAAGAGAGCAGCTGCAAGGAAGGAGAAAAGGAAGCAAATTGTGATTTTTTTTTTCAGCCTTAGAGTCCTTCCAGATTGCATCCACATTTCTGGCAGAAGACCTGGGCTTGCTCCCAAGCTAGAGTGGGGACTCAAAGAAAGACAGTCTTTTTCTTCTGGCACCTCCCTGGTATGCCCACCCCTGCCACTGTAAGCTGTGCCCAGAGCCAGTCCCCAGCCCTGCCAGCACTTGGCTATGTGAGTCCAAAGCACTCAGGAAAATGCAAAGCCCCTGTACAAACACAGACCTGGAGGGAGAGATAAAAGGGGACTGGACTTGTGGGGCACAGTTGACTTTGACACATTGCTGCTGACATCCCCTCCTCCAGTTGACAGCCAGCTCCTGCAGAAGGCAGAAACCACCAGCTGCTCTTGGGCTAGCAGTGGGATCTGGGAGCCCCCGACCAACTCAGAGCTCACAGGAACTATTCCCAGCACACCACATGCCCTCCTGGACATCTCCCTCCACCACCAACAGAAAAGATAACCATGGCGCTGCTGGCCAGATACAGGGACTCAATCTACAGGTGCCTCTAACTGCCTAGGATTTCCAAGTTCAGGAAAAATAGTGGGGGAAAATCTCCCACAATGACCAATATGTGGGAAAGCTAACAGAGTTAACAATAATGTTTTAATTCTTATTTTTATTGCAGTAAAATATATAAATAGCATAAGGTTTGCCCTTTTAGCCATCTTTGAGTGTAAAATTCAGTGGCATTTATTCACAATGTTATGCAACCATCACCACTATTTCCAAAACTTTTGCATCATCCTGGACAGAAACTCTTTACAGATTAAGCAATAACTTCAGATTCTTCCCTCCCCCTAGGCTCCAGGAACCTCCAATCTACCTCCTGTCTCTATAAATTTGCTTATTCTAGATGTTTCATGTAAGTAGATTCATATAATATTTGTCCTTTCGTATCTGGCTTATTTTATTTAGCATAATGTTTTCAAGGTTTGTCAACATTGTAGCATGTGTCAGAACTTTATTCCTTTATGTGGTTGGATAGTATTCCATCGTGTGTATACACCACATTTTGTTTATCTATTCATCTATTGATGGACACTTGATTTGTTTCCACCTTAGATATTGTGAATAATGCCACAGTGAACCTTTGCATACAAGTATCTGCTTGAGCCCCTGCTTTCAATTCTATAGGGTATACATCTAGTTAATGGACTGCCAGGTCATAATGTAATTCTATGTTTAGCCTTTTGAGAAATTGTTGAAACAATTGTCATATTGTTTCAGTTCTACGTATTTATTTAATACTCACATGTTGACACTCTGTACCAAGAAGGTAGGAATGATAATGTTCAAGGAGTTTGCCCTCTAGTGGTGGTAAGAGACATAAAGTAATCAGATGAATAAATGCTACTTAGATTCAAAATGGGTACATGCTTTGATGAAAACACGAATGGATTAATAAACTGTGGTATATGTACACCATGGAATATTATGCAGCCTCAAAGAAAGATGGAGACTTTGCCTCTTTCATGTTTACATGGATGGAGCTGGAACATATTCTTCTTAGTAAAGTATCTGAAGAATGGAAGAAAAAGTATCCAATGTACTCAGCCCTACTATGAAACTAATTTATGGCTTTCACATAAAGGCTATAACCCAGTTATAACCCAAAAATAGGGGGAAGGAGGAAAGGGAAAGGAGGGAGCAGGGAGGATGGGCGGAGGGAGGGTGATTGGTGGGATTACACCTGCGGTGCATCTTACAAGGGTATATGTGAAACTTAGTAAATGTAGAATGTAAATGTCTTAACACAATAACTAAGAAAATGCCATGTTAACCAGTATGATGAAAATGTGTCAAATGGTCTATAAAACCAGTGTATGGTGCCCCATGATTGCATTAATGTACGATTAAGCTATGATTTAATAAAAAAAAAGAGGGCGGCGCCTGTGGCTCAGTGAGTAGGGCGCCAGCCCCATATGCCGAGGGTGGCGGGTTTAAACCCGGCCCCGGCCAAACTGCAACCAAAAAATAGCGGGGCTTGGTGGCGGGCGCCTGTAGTCCCAGCTGCTCGGGAGGCTGAGGCAAGAGAATCGCGTAAGCCCAAGAGTTAGAGGTTGCTGTGAGCCGTGTGACGCCACGGCACTCTACCCGAGGGCGGTACAGTGAGACTCTGTCTCTACAAAAAAAAAAAAAAAAATTAAAAAAAAAAAAAAGAAAAAGAAAAACTACAAGGAACAAAGACAGGTGCCATTAAGCAGATGGGATTGAAATGGCAAGTTTAGGAGGAGCTTCCCTGACGGAAGGACATTTCAACTGGGACCTGAACCATGAACAGGTATCAGCCAGATGAAGGAGGGTAATGGTCAGTGTAGAGTGGGGGGCAAGAGTGGTCCAAAAGTGGGCAAAAGAACCAGAAGGAGGCCTAGGGAGAAGAGGAAAGAGCAGCAGCACACATCTGGAGAGGTGACCAGGGCCACGCCCTGCACGGAGCCATGAGCCATGTCAAGGATTGGAGGGTTTTCCTAAAGTGTAACGGGAAGGTTTTAAGCAACAGAGTGACATGATAAAGGAACTATTTTAAAAGAACTATTTCTATTCCATTTTCCTTCTAGAATACTCAGGAGTAAAACCTTTTCAAAAAAAACTTACCATGTGAAATTTTAAATGAAACAGAAGAGTACAATGAACTGAAGGATGCGCAACTCATGGTCCACTTTGCTTCATCTCCCTCCAACCCCCCACACACACTTTCCCTTCTTATACCCTGGATCATCTTGGTGTTCATCCCAGACATCACACCATGTCCTCCCTAAATATTTCCTACACATCTATAAAAGATAAAGACTTGTTTTTAAAACATAACTAAAACCATTATCCTACCTACAAAATACAATATTCTCTAATATTATCAAACATCCAATGTTCAGATTTCCCCAACTGACATATAATTTTTCTTTACAGTTTGTTGTTTGAGTCAGGATCTAAATTAGATGCACACATTGCAGTTGGTTGAAATGCTTCGTAAGTCTGCTTTAAACCACAGGCTACCTCTCCCTCATCCTCTCAAACTTTCCCTGGCACTCGTGTACCAGCCTCAGGGCAAGACCCTGGAGACCAGAGAAGACGCCCTGCTCAGGCCCTGCCACCACCTTTGCAGATGTCCCCATGGTGACAACCTTGCCAAAGAGAAAGCAGGTGGCATTGGGGGGCAGGAGGAGACAGGGTAAAAGGACAAATTGCAGATCACAAGTCTGGACCAGGATCTACTTACTGCAGTTCAGCTGACTGTTCTTCACCCTAAAAGCTACAGCTACAGAGAAGAGTGTCTGTCTATCTGAAATCTCAGGGAGGCCCATCTCCCTGGAAGGACCTGATGGTGGATGCCCTCACCACAGGACGCTATTCCCTGATTTCTTTGTCTTTCATTCCTACCCACAGAAAACATCTACAACAAACAAATAATTGCCAATGACCCGGCTTTCCATCTGGTCTTTCTGTCTTCATGTCCTAACTATAATTTCTCCCCTTTGGGGACATCAAGACTGAGTGTTTGAATATATAGAATTATTTGAGACCTAGTGGTAGCCAGGGAGGGGAAGGAGAGCATATACAAGGCCATAGAAATGACCCTCTGTTGGGAGGCTCAGGGCTCCAAGAGGCACTGTGACAGTTATGCCTACCTGAGCTATTCTGTCCACTAACCTTCAAGATCTGGAACACGCAAAATGAGACCACAGTGGGATGCCATTTCATACCCATTCCCTTGACAAAAGTAGAAAAGTCTAAGAATTCCAAGTGTGAGAAAGGATGTGGGTCCACACGAGTACATGCCGCTGATGAGACTGTGAATGCAACTAATGACTTTGGAGGATAGACTGACACTACCTTTTAAAGTTAGGCTTTCTTTATCCTATAACTAGCAATTATATTTCTAGTTGAACACCTCAGAGAAGCTCTTACCCATCTTCAACACCACACAACAAAAGTATTCATAGCAACACCTTTCACATTAGCAAAGACCTGGAAAGAACGTGAGAAAGTGGACGGATAAAAGCTGTGGGTTAGACAGTGGTGAAAATGAATGAACTTCCATTTCGACGTCATTCCAAAATGGACAAAACCATAGAGTTGGAGAACAGAATAATGGTTGCCAAAGGACGGGGTGAGGTGGGCTGGATACCACTAAACAGGACTAGGTAGCACCATGAAGCTTCTTTTTGATAGTGGGACCGTTCTACATCCTCATTGTGGTAGTTATATATGGGGTCAGGCTGCACAGAACTACAAACACACAGACAGAGAACGAACTACGTGCACGTAAAAGCCAGGGGGTGTGAGTAGGATCCACGTCCAACTTGACAGTACTTCGCTAATGTCAATGTCCTGGTTTTATATGGCACCACCCTGCACATGAAGAAGATGTCACTACAAGGGGAGGATGGGCAGAGGTCACTTGCCTCTGTGCATTATTTTCTTGACTTTTGCAAAAATTATTTCAAAATAAAATTTTTTTAAAAAAATTAGTTAACAAATACGGAGACTTGCAACAATATGGATCAATCTTAACAATCATATTTAAGCGAAGGAAATAAATCACCAATGATAAGGATACTGTTTTTATAACATTAAGATAAATGAAAATAATTGATTGGTACAAATGTAGTAACACTATACAAAAAAGAAAAGCAAAGACAAAACAAAAACAGAATTGGATATACTGGTTAAAGGGGAAGGCAGAGGGACGAATTGTGAGATGTACCTTTTTACCTAAATCTATTCCAGAAAATAGACAGAGAGCTGCCAGGGTCAGAGATTTCACTCCCTGCTAACCATAACAAGCACAAGGTCACGACAGCCGGCTGCCCAGCGCCTCTCACCTTCACTCCTGTAGCCATGTCCGCCATGGAGAGGACTTCTCCGATGACGAGGCTCCGACCGACAAAATTCTTTGTTTTCTCTGCCTGAAAACGTGACAGATCCATTGTCAAGGTTTCCTTGTGGTTTTCTGACCCTTTAAATTCACGGTTTTTATAATAAATGCATATTCATTTTTATAATAAAAAGCACAATGAAAGCAATTTTCACATTAAAAAGTAATCGCATCCCTCTACTATAGTAAACATTTTCATCTTTTTTGAAATGTGGTCTTCTGGTCTCTGACCACACACCCAGTGTTTAAAGACTTTTCTGCAATCAAAAGTCAACTGCACCCACATGGAGGTCAAGGCAAACTGTCCAGGCCCTGCTTTGCCTTCAGCCAGTTTGTCCCCTCCAACTCCCCGTTGTTCCCTCTGCAGCCCTGCACCCTCACGGCTCTGCTCCAATCCTCCATCGGTTACCACCGCCCCACCCTCTCTGCACTGACATCCCGACCAACAAGAACAGCTCAAGCTCTGGCAACATCCTAATGTGAGCCAGAGGATTGGGGAGCTCTGGGGACACTCTGGTCGCAGGAAAAGCAATATTCTTCATTTTCTTTTCTAACCATAGACCATCTCAAGTCTTTGATGTTTTAAAAACCACGAGACTGCAGTCCCTGCTTCCTATTGACTGAACACAACAGCAACAAATCCCCACACTATAGGAGCACACTCTACTCCATCAACGAGGAGGGAAAGGTACTGTCCCTGTTTCATTTCAAAAATTCAGAAGCAGAGGCATTTCCTTAGAAGATGGTGGACCCTTGAATGGGCAAAGTGCAATTGTCCGTTGTTGGAATTGATGCTAATTGTCCTCATTTGCCAGTCTCTTCTTTTTTTTTTTTTTTTTTGAGTAAAAAAAAAAAAAAGGAGAGATAATTTTTATTTAAAGGATCAGGTCATCTCATAAGAGCTAAGCATGACAGATATCAACAGGGCAGGCTTCCTAGGATGATTTCTGAGCCAATAGTCCAAGACCTTTTGTTGCTTTCAGCCTCTCTTAGCCAAGACCTCAAATATAAATAATTCTGATAATTATGGAGAAATCAACTGCTATTTTATACTGATTCTGTAAAAAAAAAAGAAAAAAAAAAAACAAAAACAGTTTTGCACCTGGCTCCGTGCCCCAGCCAACAAAAATTGTGCTTGTTACCTGTGTGTGTGTGTGCGTATGTGTGTATGTGTGCGTGTGTTCGTGTAAATTTGTGTGTACACATACATCTGTGCGTGTGCATGTGTGTACATTGTTTGTGCAGGTGTGTGCAAGTGTCTGTGTGTGTGTACACTGCCCCACCAGCTACAGGACAATCACCAACCTTCCTTGGATGACTCTGTTTCCACATTGGCTTAAGCTCTCTGCCCAAACATACTCTGTATTTTCCCCTCCTGTAGGGTTTTACAATGTTTCTCTCAAATGTTATTAATTTTATCAAACAGCAGGCTGTCAAGATTTATGACTCTTATCATGGCTCCAACCCAATGCATCTTGTATTGATTATTTCCTAAAATATCTCAGGCTTGAGTATGAACCACTGCATGACTCCAGCCCCAGCGCACACTGGAGAGTTAGTTAGCAGCAAATAATAAAAAAACAACTATAGAAGATCTTCACAGACATTTGTGGAGGGCCCAAGTGCCCAAATTCTCACAGCAACACTCCTGAGGCTGAACACCACAGGAAGGGCCGACCTCACGTAACAGCCTCAAAGAGGTCTACTGACTTATCCAGAGTCACATGGTAAGTGACAGAGCAAGGATCAGAAACCAGATCTTCCAAGTTTTGTTTGGACATCCTGCCACTGCCCCTCACTGCTGTAGGGCACTCAGGGACTCTAGTGCCCCAGCCCGCATCACTGATCCACCCCTATTCTGTACCACCAGCCTTGTCCTCAGAAACCACCTGACATCAACCTGTCATGGTGCCCCAGGGCATCTTCCTGACAGGCGCCCTATGTGGAATCATCACAACAAACCCTTCCTTGCCTGAATCCACCTGCTCTGCTTTAACCAAAACTAAACCATCAGGAGTAAGTTTATCCCTCAACATTTCCAACTGTTCACAGTTTTCTTCATATTTCTTTCTCTTCACATATATTGTCAATGCAGGAGTATGACTTTGTCATTAGGGGTATCCAACTGCAGTCACTTTTACTCAACCATTTGAAATAAATTGCAAGCACATTTGTTGAAAAATCAACCCCAAACTTAGCCATCTTGGAGAATTATAAATTGTTTATGACGATTACTTCCTTTCCCCTGTCTCTGCATGAGACAGTAACCTTTGCTATTAGGCATGATGGGAAAGTCTGTAGGAGTGTGAGCCATTAACTCTCTGATGTTGACTTAACCGTGCATTTGGACTGGTCCATTTCTAGAGGCCATACCAAAGTTCCAGAACTGAGATGAGGCTTCATGTGAATGACGGCCTTATTGGTGTATATTTTTAACATCTGCTTCACACAGAAATTCTCTCTTTTCTTCATTTCTTCTTACATTTCTGATTAGTTCATTGTTCTTAAAGAATGTTTCTCCTTTTATTGAATGGGCAGCACTAACTGAATTGTACTGATAATGATCAATCGGTAATCAATATGTGTTTTGCTGCATACATTTTCCAGTATTTCCGCTACTGCACATATCAATAGCTGCCTCCATGTACATGTGATATGTTCAAACCAAACTCAATCTCCACATCAGAAGGTAAATCCCATAAACACATGGATAATATACCCAAGTTGATAGTTTATGCAAAATTACAGCCCATGAAATTTTCATTTCCACTTAATAAATTCAGCCTCAGAGGTATTTTCCTAAAATATTCCTTTTTCTTTGCAAAACATTTGATGTAGCAGACTTTGTGATGTACTATTATGTTACAAATCCTGTCAAATGTATATTTTTTGTTTCATAAGCTCAAAGAGTCTCTCAAAGACATATATACTTCCTCTAATACGTAAAACCGACATGATTCAGACCTGGTTGGGTGTGCGTTGTCTGAGCTGCCTTTCCTCTGATGTTAAAAGACCCGCATGGCCTCTTTGGCAACCCATCAGCAGCCCAGGTCAGGTTTCCAGCCAAGGGGCCTGGGCAGAAAGAGGTTCTGATCTCTGTCTTATAATAGCAGTCCCCAAACTTACATACTTGCTTTCTTCTTTCAGCTGGTTTCAATTTTTAGTTATATCTTCTCAGCCTTATTGAATACATGTCCTTTGTTCTAATTAGCTTCAAATTATTTTAGAAAAAAAGGGTTAGAGTAAAACACACAAATAAATGGGTTTCAAAGACTCAGTTGTCTAGAGCTGTAAGCAAGACTCTCTTGCCTACTGGGCTAACCAGCCTCAACCTTCTCTCCAGAAAGCCCCAAGTCTGGCCACTTGGTACATCTCCCCACCACTCTCTCATGCCTGAACTATTATAACAGTCCCCCCTTTGTCCACCCTGCCCCAAACTTGGCCTCCTTTGTCCACCCTGCCCCAAACTTCAGGCATTATGAGATTTTTATTGCTTATTATTAAGTAAAGTATTACTTTAGTATTAAAGAAAATTTTACATCAAGTGAAAAGCACAGAGCTTAAGTGCATGAGTTCTGGTCAATTACCTACCCACATAATCATCACACGAGTCAGGAGCACAGAGCATTCCAGTCCCCACAGTGAGATCCTGATGCCCCTGTGCAGTGAGTCCCCACTCACCGGCAACCTCTGTTCCCTCTTTACCACCATCCACTAGATTTGCCTGTTCTTGAACGTACACAGTAGAAGGACACAGAATATGCTTTTTGGGGTCTGTCTTCTGTCACACAAATATGGCATCCGTGTTATTGTGTATATTCATAGTTCATTTTCTTATGAGTTGTTTCCATCTAAAAATATTCCATAATTTGTCTAATCTCTTATTGTGAAATATTTGCCTTGTTTCTAATTTGTGACTATTATGAACAAAGTTGATATAAGCTTTTGCGTACAAATCTTTTTGTGGACACAAGTCCATTTCTCTTCTGTAAATCCTCAGAAATGCCAACTTGGAGGGTTAATGCAGAGGTGTAGTTTTGTAAGAAAAGGGCAGTTTTAGAAAATAGTTGTACCATTTCACGCTCCTACCAGTGATGTATCAGAGTTTTGGTTTCTCCACATCCTCGCCAGCACTGCCAGACTTTTCCAGAACATAATGGTTTCTCATTATGGTTGAAAGATGTCTTTCTCAGATGACTAAAGATGAAAAACATATTTTCATATGATTATTGGTCATTTGTGTCTATTAAAATATTTTCCCCATTTAAAAAAAAAAGTTGTCTTTTTATCATTTGAGTTCTAGAAATTCTTTATACATAAAGTCTGAATACAAATCTTTTGTGTCTGGACACAAGTTTTTGTCAGATATATGCATTGCAGATATTTTTTCTTAGTTTTTGAATTGCATTTTTGTTTTCTTAATGATGTCTTTTGGTGAACAGTGATTTTTAATTTTAATGAAGACCAATTTAGCAGTATTCTTTCTTTTTCACATTCAGCGATTTGGGGGTCCTCTCTAAGAAACCTCCACCTAGTCTAAAATGTAAAGGAAATTCTCTGTCATTCTACAAACTTTGTAATTTTAGAGTCTATGTTTAGGTGTATAATATACCTCAAATTATTTTTGTGGCTAGGGTGAGGTAGGAATCAAGGTTAACTTTTTTCCTATATGTTTATCTAGCTGTTCCAGCGTCATTTGTTCCAAAGACATTTCTTTTCCAATTAAATTGTCTTGGCAACATTGTCTAAAAAATCAAATTGGTCATATGTATGTGGGTTTGTTTCTTTCAGTGCTCTCCATTCTGTCCCATTGATTTATTTGTCTTTCCTTATGCCGATACCACATAATGTTCAGTAGCTTTATAATAAATTTTGAAATAATGCAGTGAGAGTCTTCCAACTTGGTCCTTTTTAAAAATTGTTTTAACTTTTCTAAGTTCTTTGCATGTTCATATATGAGGTCTGACAATTTTGGAACTCTTTTTCTGGAATGGCCTTCAGTGCTGTCACTGTACAGAGGTCTGACAATTAAATTCACAAACTCATTCTAGAAAAAGCACCACATCCCTCGGTGCTGAATATCATCATACTGCACCAGATGGCCAAGGGGAAAACTTCAAAGGTGACCACAGTGATATTCAGCAATGAGGGATAGAGCATTTTTTTCTAGGATGAGTTTGTGAACTCAATTATCAGACTTTTGGACGGCAACAGCTCTGAAGGCCATTCCAGAAAAAAAGAGTTCCAAAATTGCTCTGAGGAGTGGATTAGGTAGTAACCCATAGCTTCTCCAAGGGGCGTATGTCAAAGGTGACCATAGTGACATTCAGCAATGAGGTGTGTAGCACTTTTTCTAGAATGAGTTCTTAAACTTAATTGTCAGAACACATATGTTTTGGATCAACTTATAAATTTCAATCAAGGCACTATAACATTTTAAAAATAAGCATCTTTAAGGGTCAAAAAATTTTTTAAATAAACATATGTGTCCATTGATGGGTTTCAAAAATAAATCAATAAATATAAATAAGCATTCTGTCATATCTCCCTCCTCCCCGCCTCCATGATGAAAACCTCCAATGACACCAGTTACCCTTGCAAGAAAATCTAACCCTCTCATTATGGCCTCCATGCGTGCTCCATCTTACTCCTTGCTGAGTCCTGGGTCCACACAGCAGGCTGCCAGCACAGAGCACTCAGAGTCCCGCAAGAAAAGGCTGCAGCCTTGAACTTCTGTTCTTCCCAAAGGGCTTTGACTCCAGGGAAGCCTAGTACAGCAATGATGAGAGGTGACTTTCCCGTGGCTCTAAGGACTCTTCTCTTCTCATAACAACAGTATCGCAGGATCGCGGCAGTGTAGGACTTCCAAATTCTTGCCTCAAATTTAATACCACTTGTCTTTGCAGCACCTGCCTCCTCTCAGATTCCTTTGGAAATTTTTCTGATGACTAGTGTAATCACAAAATTGGTCACTGTTGGGAGCAAGTAATAATGATTGTATCTTATGGACACTACTAGTTTGATACATGTACTCACATTCCTGATAGGAGAAAGTGCAGTAGTTTACATTCATTTTAGTGGAAATTAATGGTTGCTTCTAAGATTTTGTTCATGAGTAAATATTGTTCCCATGATTCTACCTTGTGAGAGGTGAACATACCATATAGCTACTTGAAAACTGGCTGATTGAACAATAACACCACTGAGCATTTGGTCAGCACTTTGCTGAACTTGCACCCAATGCTGCCTAAACAACCTAACATCTGGCCTGTGCCCAGGCACTGTCATTCAGACAGGCTCCCTCGGTCCCACACACACATTCTAAGTCATGGTGGCTCTATGCAGCCTCGGTGGTCAGTGTCAACCCTGGCCTGCCCAGGGGGGCACCTTTGTGAGTGCCCAGCTCTGAGCCACTGCCCGGCAACCTGCTCACACTGCCTGCTGGCCCACCAGACAGTGGACACTCGGAAGACAGGCTGTCTCCTACTCATCCTGAGTTACAGATTCAATCTCTTGGGCCTCTGAATTATATTCAATCTCTTGGGCCTCTGTTCTTCTCCCACCATAACAGAAAGATTATGTGGACTTTGATAATGGGGTGGACTTTCACCATGCATGGCTGTGCAATTCACCAGGCCCAGTTTGAATCCTGCCTCTGCTCTTTTCACCATTTAACTTTGGACAAGTTACCTTTTCTCTCTACATTTTTGTCTCCTGACCTGTAGAACAGGGGTCATATGTACTTCACATATTTGCCATGAGAATTTATTGGGATAATGCACACAAACTGCTTGGCAGCCCTCTTCTGCTCCTCCCCTGCCTCCCCTTGGGTCCTTCCCATCTGCCCTCCAGGCCCCATTCTGGGCCCTTCTCCTTTCTGTCAATATTCCTTTCTGTCAACACTCATGCCTTGGAGATCCATGTAGCTTCATGGCTCTAAATTCATCTCTATGCTGGTGCCTTTCCCATTTCTTTCTGCCAATCATCTCAAACTCCTAATCACATACCAAGACCAACTCCTGACTTAATCTCACAACTCCTCTGGGCTCTAAACCCCAGTAGTTGGTGGCCCCATCCTCCTAGTTGTTCAGATCAAAATCATAGAATGGTCCTTTCATTCTTCTCTCTCTATTTATCAGTATTTGTCTGGTGCTCTTCCTTCAGTAGAATCTCTAATCCCGACACTTCTCATCACACTGATTGTTGCTACCCTGGTTCCCAGTAGCATTGCTTCTCTCCTGGTGACAGCTCCGTCTTCTCACTCACCCCCTGCCTGTAGCCCTGCCAATCACATCTTACCCTCACTAGTCCAGCCACTCGAGGTCTTCAGTGCCTCCAGAGGCCTCCCCTGCTATCCTGTCCAAAGGATTCAGTGAGCCACCCTCCTCAACCAACTGTCCTCACTCACTCTAACTCTACCACACTGCTCTTGTGCCATTAACAAGCCCAGGACTCTCTGCACTCAGGCCCTGCTGACTACTGTTCCCTCTTCCTGGATGCTGTTTCCCAACCTTTATCTCGCTCACTCCCCCGGTGTCACCCCAACCTTTACCTGGCTCACTCCCCCGGTGCCACCCCAACCTTTACCTCGCTCACACACCCGGTGCCACACCAACCTTTACCTCGCTCACACCCCCGGTGCCACACCAACCTTTACCTCGCTCACTCCCCGGGGCCACCCCAACCTTTACCTCGCTCACTCCCCCAGTGCCACCCAACCTTTACCTCGTTCACTCCCCCGGTGTCACCCCAACCTTTACCTTGCTCACTCCCCCGGTGCCACCCTAACCTTTACCTCGCTCACTCCCCCGGTGCCACCCCAACCTTTACCTCGCTCACTCCCCCGGTGCCACCCCAACCTTTACCTCGCTCACTCCCCCGGTGCCACCCCAACCTTTACCTCGCTCACTCCCCCGGTGCCACCCCAACCTTTACCTCGCTCACTCCCCCGGCGACACCCCAACCTTTACCTCGCTCACTCCCCCGGTGCCACCCCAACCTTTACCTCGCTCACTCCCCCGGTGCCACCACAACCTTTACCTCGCTCACTCCCCAGGTGCCACCCCAACCTTTACCTCGCTCACTCCCCCGGTGTCACCCCAACCTTTACCTCGCTCACTCCCCCGGTGCCACCCCAACCTTTACCTCGCTCACTCCCCCGGTGCCACCCCAACCTTTACCTCGCTCACTCCCCCGGTGCCACCCCAACCTTTACCTCGCTCACTCCCCAGGTGCCACCCCAACCTTTACCTCGCTCACTCCCCAGGTGCCACCCCAACCTTTACCTCGCTCACTCCCCCGGTGTCACCCCAACCTTTACCTCGCTCACTCCCCCGGTGCCACCCCAACCTTTACCTCGCTCACTCCCCCGGTGCCACCCCAACCTTTACCTCGCTCACTCCCCAGGTGCCACACCAACCTTTACCTCGCTCACTCCCCAGGTGCCACCCCAACCTTTACCTTGCTCACTCCCCAGGTGCCACCCCAACCTTTACCTCGCTCACTCCCCAGGTGCCACCACAACCTTTACCTCGCTCACACCCCCGGTGCCACTACAACCTTTAACAAGCTCACTCCCCAGGTGCCACCCCAACCTTTACCTCTCTCACTCCCCAGGTGCCACCCCAACCTTTACCTCGCTCACTCCCCAGGTGCCACCACAACCTTTACCTCGCTCACTCCCCCGGTGCCACCCCAACCTTTACCTCGCTCACTCCCCCAGTGTCACCCAACCTTTACCTTGCTCACTCCCCAGGTGCCACCACAACCTTTACCTCGCTCACTCCCCCAGTGCCACCCCAACCTTTACCTCGCTCACTCCCCAGGTGCCACCACAACCTTTACCTCGCTCACTCCCCCAGTGTAGCCCAACCTTTACCTCGCTCACTCCCCCAGTGCCACCCAACCATTACCTCGCTCACTCCCCAGGTGCCACCCCAACCTTTACCTCGCTCACTCCCCAGGTGCCACCACAACCTTTACCTCGCTCACTCCCTCCAGTGTCACCCAACCTTTACCTCGCTCACTCCCCAGGTGCCACCCCAACCTTTACCTCGCTCACTCCCCAGGTGCCACCACAACCTTTACCTCGCTCACTCCCCCTGTGTCACCCAACCTTTACCGCGCTCACTCCCCAGGTGCCACCCCAACCTTTACCTCGCTCACTCCCCCAGTGTCACCCAATCTTTACCTCACTCACTCCCCCAGTGCCACCCCAACATTTACCTCGCTCACTCCCCAGGTGCCACCACAACCTTTACCTCGCTCACTCCCCCAGTGTCACCCAACCTTTACCTCGCTCACTCCCCAGGTGCCACCCCAACCTTTACCTCGCTCACTCCCCAGGTGCCACCACAACCTTAACCTCGCTCACTCCCCAGGTGCCACCACAACCTTTACCTCGCTCACTCCCCCGGTGCCACCCCAACCTTTACCTCGCTCACTCCCCAGGTGCCACCACAACCTTTACCTCGCTCACTCCCCAGGTGCCACCACAACCTTTACCTCACTCACTCCCCAGGTGCCACCACAACCTTTACCTCGCTCACTCCCCCAGTGTCACCCAACCTTTACCTCGCTCACTCCCCCAGTGCCACCCCAACCTTTACCTCGCTCACTCCCCAGGTGCCACCACAACCTTTACCTCGCTCACTCCCCCAGTGTAGCCCAACCTTTACCTCGCTCACTCCCCCAGTGCCACCCAACCATTACCTCGCTCACTCCCCAGGTGCCACCCCAACCTTTACCTCGCTCACTCCCCAGATGCCACCACAACCTTTACCTCGCTCACTCCCCCCAGTGTCACCCAACCTTTACCTCGCTCACTCCACAGGTGCCACCCCAACCTTTACCTCGCTCACTCCCCAGGTGCCACCACAACCTTTACCTCTCACTCCCCCAGTGTCACCCAACCTTTACCGCGCTCACTCCCCAGGTGCCACCCCAACCTTTACCTCGCTCACTCCCCAGGTGCCACCACAACCTTTACCTCGCTCACTCGCCCGGTGCCACCACAACCTTTACCTCGCTCACTCGCCCGGTGCCACCCCAACCTTTACCTCGCTCACTCCCCAGGTGCCACCACAACCTTTACCTCGCTCACTCCCCCAGTGTCACCCAATCTTTACCTCACTCACTCCCCCAGTGCCACCCCAACCTTTACCTCACTCACTCCCCAGGTGCCACCACAACCTTTACCTCGCTCACTCCCCCAGTGCCACCCCAACCTTTACCTCGCTCACTCCCCAGGTGCCACCCCAACCTTTACCTCGCTCACTCCCCAGGTGCCACCACAACCTTTACCTCGCTCACTCCCCCAGTGTCACCCAACCTTTACCTCGCTCACTCCCCAGGTGCCACCCCAACCTTTACCTCGCTCACTCCCCAGGTGCCACCACAACCTTTACCTCGCTCACTCCCCAGGTGCCACCACAACCTTTACCTCGCTCACTCCCCCAGTGTCACCCAACCTTTACCTCGCTCACTCCCCAGGAGCCACCCCAACCTTTACTTTGCTCACTCCCCAGGTGCCACCACAACCTTTACCTCGCTCACTCCCCCGGTGCCACCCCAACCTTTACCTCGCTCACTCCCCCGGTGTCACCCAACCTTTACCTCGCTCACTCCCCCGGTGCCACCCCAACCTTTACCTCTCTCACTCCCCAGGTGCCACCACAACCTTTACCTCGCTCACTCCCCCGGTGCCACCACAACCTTTACCTCGCTCACTCCCCAGGTGCCACCCCAACCTTTACCTCGCTCACTCCCCCCAGTGTCACCCAACCTTTACCTCGCTCACTCCCCAGGTGCCACCCCAACCTTTACCTCGCTCACTCCCCAGGTGCCACCACAACCTTTACCTTGCTCACTCCCCAGGTGCCACCACAACCTTTACCTTGCTCACTCCCCAGGTGCCACCCCAACCTTTACCTCGCTCACTCCCCAGGTGCCACCACAACCTTTACCTCGCTCACTCCCCTGGTGCCACCCCAACCTTTACCTCGCTCACTCCCCAGGTGCCACCCCAACCTTTACCTCGCTCACTCCCCAGGTGCCACCACAACCTTTACCTCGCTCACTCCCCAGGTGCCACCACAACCTTTACCTCACTCACTCCCCAGGTGCCACCACAACCTTTACCTCGCTCACTCCCCCCAGTGTCACCCAACCTTTACCTCGCTCACTCCACCGGTGCCACCCCAACCTTTACCTCGCTCACTCCCCCAGTGTCATCCAACCTTTACCTCGCTCACTCCCCCGGTGCCACCCCAACCTTTACCTCGCTCACTCCCCCAGTGTCACCCAACCTTTACCTCGCTCACTCCCCAGGTGCCACCCCAACCTTTACCTCGCTCACTCCCCCAGTGTCATCCAACCTTTACCTCGCTCACTCCCCCGGTGCCACCCCAACCTTTACCTCGCTCACTCCCCCAGTGTCACCCAACCTTTACCTCGCTCACTCCCCAGGTGCCACCCCAACCTTTACCTCGCTCACTCCCCCAGTGCCACCCCCCAACTCTCCCTAGCACTTTTACATGCTTATTTTTTAATTTTAACATACACATAACATAAAATTTACTATTTCAGCTATTTTTAGTGTACAGTTCTGTGCCCTAAGTACATTCCCAGTGTTATGCAACTATGTCCACCACCCATTCCCAGGATGTTCACATCTTGCCACTGTGAAAATCTGCACCTGTTAAACAACAATTCTCCATTTCCCCTCTGCCCAGACCCTGGAAACCACAGTTCTCTTTTCTGTCTCTATGAATTTAACTACTGTTGATACCTCACTCTATGTACATAGAGTCAGACAGTCTTGGTCTCCTTGTTACCAGGTTGTTTCACTCAGCATAATGTCCTCAAGGTTCATCCACGTTGCATCATGTCTCAACATTTCCTCCCTTTTTAAAGGTAAATAATATTCATTATATGTACAGACCACATTTTGTTTGTCCATTCATCTGTCAATAGATACTTAGGTTGTTTCCATGTTTTGGTTATTGTGAATGATGCTGTTATTAACAGGGATGTGAAAATATCTGTTCGGATCCCTGCTTTCACCTTCTTTGAAATTCTAAGCAGTACAATTTCTGGATCATGTGGTAATTGTATGTTCAATGTTTTAAGGAAATGCCACACTGCCTTCACGGTGGCTGCACCAGTTCACATTCCCACCTCCACATCAGCAGCGCACAAGGCTTCCGGTTTCTCCACCTACTCCCCAACACTTGTTTGTTCCTGGGTTTTATTTTTATAATAGCAATCCTAACGGGTGCGAAGTGGTGTCTCATCATGGTTTTGATTCTCATTTCCCTACTTACAATTTCCCCTAAAATTTCTAATCAAAACAATGATTAGTGATGTTGAGCATCTCCCCATGTGTTTATTGGCCATCTCTATGAAGAAATGTCTCTTCAAGTCCTTTGACCATTTTTTAATCTAGTTGTTTGTTTTTGTTGTTGTATTGAGTGGCAGGAGTTCTTTCTAACTTCTGGATACAATCCCTCATCAGATATAACGTTTGAAAATATTTTCTTCCATGCCATGTGTTGCCTTTCCACTCCATTGATTGTGTCTTTTGAGGTATAAAAGTTTTTAATTTTGATGTAATCTAATCTATTTGTAGACAAATTTTTACTAAAAATGTTTTCAAAAGCCTATTCTTTGTGTGTTCTATCTAAGTTTTGCCAGATCTGATATTGTGAAGCCTTTCCTTCATGTGTTCTTCTATTTATTTAGTAGTGTCAGCTCTAAATAGGTCTTTAATCCATTTTGAGTTAATTTTTGCACATGGTGTAAGGTAAGGTTCCAGCTTCACTCTTCTGCACGTAGATGTCCAGTTGTCTCACCACTGTTTGTTGACAAGACTCCTCTTTCCTCACTGAATGGTCTTGGCACCCTTGTCAGAGATCATTAATCACATATGTGAGGTGCCAGCCCTGCCACTATTTTAGGATGGGCTTTTCTATTTCTGCCAAAAAACATCATTGAGATTTTCAAAGAGATTGCACTGAATCTGTGCATGGCTTTTGTAGTATTGACATGTTACCAATATTAATTCTTCCCATCCATGAACATAGCATGTCTTTCCATTTATTTTTGCTCTTTCATTTCTTTCAATAATTTTGTTATTGTTCAATATACAATTCTTTCACCTCCTTGACTAATTATTGTGATTAGAATTTTAGATAATCTCCGTGTGGAGTGTTTTTGTATTTACAGAAATACCAGGTTGGTGATCAGATCTAAAATAGAATAATTTTCTAAGGTCAGCTCACCTTAGAAGGAATTTGGGAACGGGGAACATGGTTACTTTCCTAATTAGCCCCTGAGGGAAAAAAAGCAGCCTTTCCCAGGAAGCGTTATATTTAAGCCAAGGAGCGAAGCCAGGAATATGCCAAAAGGCTGAGGATGTCTGCCTTAGTATTTTATTCTTTTTGACACTATTATAAATAGAATTGTTTTCTCAATGCCCTCATGGCGTCTTCATTATTAGTGTAAAGAAATGCAACTGACTTCTGCACATTAGTTTTTAATCTTACTGCGTTGCTGAATTTGTTGATTAGTTCTAACAGATTTTTTTTTGGTGAAATCGTTAGGGTTTTCTAAATAAAAGATCACCTTATGTGCCAACAGAGAGCTGTTTACTTCTTCCTTTCCAAGTTACCATGCTTGGTTTTTATCCGCTGTGTCCATCAGCATCTGACATACCCTAAATGTACTGGTTTATTCACTTATTATCTGACTTGTTCCATAATGACAGGTACTTTTTGCCTGCTTTTTTCACTGCCCCTTGGACAGTGCCTGGCTCAGAACAGGTGCTTTACAAATAATTATGAAATGAATGAATCACCTCCCCTGGCACACCAAAGGCACTTAGCAAACGGTAGCAAGAAACAATTATTTTTTTTTTTACATAATATTTTATTCTAAGAGTAGTAAGTACGCCTAAAAATTAAAAGTTTCAGCATGCAGAATGATAGCAATGTCAAAAAATAAACAGCACTATAATTTCAGCTACACCAGAGCCCCTGGGCAGGTCCCAACTCTCTCCCTGGCAAGCCTTTCAAGTAATCCCTGTGGCCATCATTGATGACAGCTCAGTTCAGGTGCCAATCTACACAGAGGGACTTCTGTAAACAGGCCACTCAGTCCCATCATCCCTGTTCAAATCCTCCTTGATATCTCACAGGGCCAGGGCTGGCCTGGCCAGAGTGTTGGCCAAGTGGCCAGTGTTCAAATCTGTAGAGCTAAAGCTGGAGCTGGGACAGGGACTCCTGCCAAAGGCAGTACACAGGCTCGAGAGCCAAGGCAGCCTGTCACAGCCCACTAGGAAGAGTCTGGGTTCCAGTACAAACAGAAGCCAGAGGGCCAAGGGTGGAGCCAAGGTCAGGGTGACAGAGCCAAGGCCCAAAGTAAGTAAGTGGGTCGGAAACCAGGACAGGAGTGGGGAAGGTGTAATGGTCATCGACTTCGAGATCAGCTAGGGCTGGTACTGGCATTTGTGGGCAACAGGTGAGGCCTAGGCAGGGCCTGCGTAAAGGACCAGGGGTGGAACAAACATCTTTAGCCTCTTGGCATATTCCCAGCTCAGCTCCTCACCTTAAATATAACACTACCTGAGAAAGTCTGGGTTTTTTCTCAGGGGTTAATTAGGAAAGTAACCATGTTCCCTATTCCCAAATGCCCTCTAAGGTGAGATGACCTTAGAATATTATTCTATTTTAGATCTGATCACCCATCTAGTATTTCTCTAAATACAAAACTCCCCAAACTGAGATTATCTAAAAATTCTAATCAAAATAATAGGTAATTATAATAATTATATAGAGAGAGTGCCAATATTCTTCCAGTTCCCCTTTGAGCTGCTAAAATTGGGCTTCCTGAGAAAACAGTGAATCAAAACTTTTTAAAACTGTATAGTCCCTGAACACCTTTACTCTTACAAATTACTGAGGATTCCAAATAGCTTTTGTTTATGCAGGTTCTATCTACCAATAGATAGATAGTTTTGTTGCCAAACTGCAACAAAAAATAGCCAGGCATTGTGGTGGGCGCTTGTAGTCCCAGCTACTTGGGAGGCTGAAGCAGACAATCACCTAGGCCTAAGAGTTGGAGGTTGCTGTGAGCTGTGACGCTATGGCACTCTACAAGGGTGATAACGTGAAACTCTGCCTCAAAAAAAAAAAAAAAACTAGGGACTTTAAAAATATTTATTCATTTTAAAATTACAGTAATAAACCTATTACGAGTTAATGTAAATAGCATCATTTTCTGAGAAATAATCACAATTTGAAAAAAATGAGAAGAATGGCGTTGTTTTACATATTTGCAAATTGTTTTAATGTCTGGCTTAATCTGGTTCAGATACTTAATGAAAAAGCTGCACTTTCATGTCTACCTTTGCTCTATCTGTTGTGATGTATTGTTTTGGTTAACGTTTATGATGAAAATCCAGTCTTACACACAGGAGATTGGTTATCTACTCTTCATGTAGCCTGAAAGGGTCCCAGGGACACCCAGGGGATCCTCACACGATGCTTTGAGAAACACTGGTTTAGATAACATGAACCATGGGGTTAAGGAGGGGAGGGGCTCAGGGTGGGAGAGAAGATGATTGTGGGGTGAGAGGGATGGAGTCCTGGGGCGGGTGCTTCATTATCCAGATGCCTGTTCCCAACCCATCCTACACTGACCCAGCCAGCTCCCTGCTGGGGGAAAGAAATGTTGAGATGGAATTTTTCCCGATAAGCCAGCCCTAAATCATGATTAACAGGGACCAAAGGCTAAATGGGGACAATTTGGGAGAGACAAGGTCTGGGGAAGGAGGCAGAAGGCAGCAGTGCTCACCCCAGATCACCTGGGAGATAGACACGTGGGCACGAGCAGAAGCCTGGACTGCAGGAGTTTTGAAAGCTTCCCAGGTGATTCCAGTGTGTAGTAGGGGTGGGTGGGGGGCTCAAGAAGCAGACCACCTGGGTTTGATTCCCTGCTCCATTAGTTACATATACAACTCTCACTAGTTGTATAACTAATGTTAGGCCAATTATTCAGCTTCAGTTTACTTATCTGTAAAATGGAAATGTCGTGAGGGATGTTGTGAACACTGGATAAGATCACCCAGTTAGAGTTCTTGACACTGTGGCTGGCACAGAGTATGTACTCAGTAAATTGGAGCTGTTCTGTTTGATGGAGACAATTGGTGAAGCTGTCAGCCTCTTTCAGCTTCCAGGGACAAGTGTCTCTGAGGAAGCTGCCCCACATACAGGACAAGGCACTGCCACAAAGTAAATGTACAACACGGGTCTTTTGTTTCCTTGTCTGGAAATACAAATAGTCATCTATGCCCACCACCCAGGTTCTAACTCTAAATCTTCAGAGGAACAAGACAGCTCTTGGCTGAGAGGCACAAAGGTGATGTCACCAGCAGCAGGTGCAGAAGTCGGTACAGAGTGCAATAATGGTGTGTGCACGCGTGCATGCACTGTAATCAGACTTGAATACTGTTTTTGTTCTTAAAATCATTGGAACATCTCGAATCTATTACAGATGGGCACAGAGGAAAACACAGAGTGGAAATATTTTCCTGGCTTACTCTTGGCCTGTGCACCATCCATAGAGACCTGGGAAGGATGAGGCTTCCTCCTCATTTGTCCCTGAGAACATCATCATTACACATCACACACCAAGTTCTGCCTCAGAGCTCATCGGATCATCCAGGAGAGTGAACAGCAGTGGGGGCTGGGGGGAGATGGGCAGACTTGGCACCACTCCCCGCACAGGCAGAACGGCCCTGACACCATCTTTTTATTAAGAGGCAGATGAATCATGTAACACTTCTTCTAGAATTACTGGCTGTGGACAGCTCCTCCAGCTGCTTACAGGGTGGAACCTGAGAGCCTTCAAACACAGATGTGCTGCTGAGCCTCAGACACCCGCACGATGCGAGATGAGTCTGCGGCGCTGATGGACGGTTTCATTTCCATCGGGTTTATTGGCGTTGGTGAATTCACACAGACAGAGGTGCCAAATGGGAGAGATAACTAACAGAAATGAACTGGGACGGAGCGTGTGCCTCCTGGAGGAATTACATCTCATCACTTGGGACAGAGAGTTGTCCAGGCTGCCTAAGGCCTCTAAAGGAGCCCAGAAAACAGAAAGATAATTGGATCCAGGGCTCAGCACGCTTCATCAGGAGCAAGATTAGAGAGGCTAATCCTTCAGACTCAGTGGGTCGGGTGGCAATTAGCGAGCCTCATTAAGGGATCAGCTCTCATGTCCGGGTCTTGAGTATTGACACTAAGTTAAGCCATAGACATGTTGGGCTGATTAAGGGAGCAAGAGGCTGGCCACACAGGCCAAGATTTCACCTTCCAAATAGCCCCACACTGACCGTTGGGAGACCAGGTTCTTGATAGAGAAAGTGTCTATAAGCAGAGAGGGTAGGTGGGTGTTTTTTCTTTTTTTGGTTGTATTCACATCAATAAATGTATGTTCTATCAAGAGGCAATTAACTAGTTTGAAAATCTCTGCTGAACTGCTTGGTATGGAATGATTTTTTTAGGCTTTGCAAACACACTGCACTCTACCACATGGGAGTTTACCTCTGCCGAGTGAACATCCCTCCCCAAGCTCTCCATCTCAGTGTGACACTGCAGCTCCCCCCCAACCCCCCGTCAGTGTCAAGGCTCTGCCTATAATTCCACCCTGAGAAAATGACAGGCTCAGTGCTTGTCTCCTCAGGGCAAATTACCAAAGGGTGTGTGGGTATGGGGTCAATTCTCAAGTGTGGATTCTAGGCCCCCACTGGCCCTGATCTACACCCCACAGAGAAAGGAGCCCCCACTGGCTCCTGAAGAGGGAGAACCTTGCCCCACAATCCTCAGACTTTCCCTCTACAGACCACACTGGGCAGGGAGAGGCCCCACCCACTGCCTGACAGGTTCAACAGCATCTCAGCCAGCTACTCTGCTGCTGCAGACCCCAGTTCAGGCCTCCCCTAGGGCTCTCACCAGGAGAAATGTTGTTTTCCTATGTAAACTGTTAGGTTAAGAAAGCCAGTGAAGCCCAATGAAATAGAAATGAATTTAAAGTTGGCTAAAATACATAGCTCCCAATGCTGACATCACAAAGGAACTTGCACAGCGCAGTCTTTCTTCTAAAATGTTTTAAAAGCCTCTAAATGAGTTATTTCTATTTCTTAGCTATTTAGCTTTTACCTAAAGTTATATTGGTTTCATAAACAAATTATGTTATTACTTCTGCTGATTCTCCTATTCCCTAGCCTTTGTGGAGAACGGAGGGAAGAGCGTTAGGCAGAAAGGGGGCCAAAGGAGACCCTCCCCCACCGCAGACACCAGCTGTCAGCTTGCCCAAACATGGGATCATGTGCTTATGCAAGTCACAAAAACAAACAAAACAAAAAACGCCTGCAGCGCCAGCTACTCGGGAGGCTGAGGCAAGAGAATCGCCTAAGCCCAGGAGTTGGAGGTTACTGTGAGCTGTGTGAGGCCATGGCACTCTACCCAGGGTGATAAAGTGAGACTCTGTCTCTAAAAAAACAAAACAAAACTCTCTCTCTCTCTCTCATACACACACACACACAGAGAAACATACCAAAATAACAAAGACACTTACCTGTTCCTGAACTGCACGCTTTAACAGAGGTAGACCCATGGTAAAATTCACTCTCTGAACTGTCAAAGCTCTGATTTCGTCCAAACTTAAATCATACCTGTGCAGAACAGACACAAAATAATGCATTGAACTGTTGGTGACTGAGTGGAGGCTCCGTGATGCTTGAAGCCAGAGCCCAGAGCAGATGTCTATGTTGTGTCTCTTTGATCTTGTGTACACTATGTGTGTCATATACACTGTGTGTGTGTCACACAGACCATGTGCTCAATACAGCCGGGCAAGTGGGAAGAGAGAGGGGACGATTTCCTGACAAGGGCATCTTACAACAAGACTGCAGCATCTCCTGTTCTGTAGGGCTTTGAAGACTGCAGACACTCTCCTGTGTCTGAGATGGCCCAAGAGTGGCATGTGTGAGAAGGGGAAGAGGGAGGCAGTAGGGGTGGACTGTGGTGACCATAAGGAGTGTCACCTGCCAGCAGCTGCCACACCTTTGAGTTAGCTGCAGAGTTCACCCTAAGGCTGCTCCCAGCTGATGATTGAGCACAGCTCCATCCAGGTCTTCCCAAGGGGCAACTTCTGCTCCCAAGCCCCCCTCCCACTGGCCCTTGAAGACTTTATCACATTGTTCTGAGGTTGAAGGCTTTCCCAGGTCCACCCCTTCCTCTCTCTCTCTCTTTATAGGGGGCAGACCTGCGGCCTGAAGGGTCTGAAGTGTCTCCCCACCCATCCATCTGCCTCCCCTTTATCCTTCCTGGGTATTTTCCTTCAGCACATTTCTTGCACATTTAGCCCATGTTGGTGTCTATTTCTCAATGAACCTAACCTGATGCAGAATGATTTGTTCCACCTCTGCCATCTAAGATCTCTCAATGCAAAGCATAGTGGAACCCAGAAGAACCTCACTCAGGTTTGATTCCTGACTCTGCCACTGCATGACCAACATCAAGGGGTTCAGCCTCCTGCTATCTCCCTCCTTTCCTCTGTAAGACAGGAACGATAACTGTAACTAACTCAGCAACACATCTATCAATAAGCTATAAACACAAGAAAAAAATCACCTTGTAGCAAAGTAGAAATTGTGACCAAAGGTGATCTTTGCATTAAATAAAACCAGTGGTATGTTAGATGGGCTGTGTCACCTCTTAAGATCCGATTGTTAAATGGTAAGAAATTTTGCAAACTGGTTGTTACACACAGCCATTACTAAGAATTAATTGATATGACATGACATTAAACTTAAATAAATCATATTAAAATCAAAGGTAATGTACTGGGCATGGTGACTTATGCCTTATAATTTTAGTACTTTGGGGGGGTTAAGGTAGGAGTATGGCTGGATGCCAGCAGTTCAAGACCAGCCTGGCACAGAGTAAGAGCCCTGTCTCTGTAAAAAAGTTAAGAATAATTAACCAAATGTGGTGGTGCACACCTGTAGTCCCAGCTACTGAGGAAGCTCAAGCAGAAGGATCACTTGCGCCCAGGAGTTCCAGGCTACAGTGAGCTCTGATCATGCCACTGCACTCCAGCCTGGGTGAGAGAATGAGACACTGTCTCTTAAAAGGAAAAAAAAGATAATAAATCCTTAAAGCTCACCACTTCCTAGTTATTTTATTGCGTTTTACTATTACACATATTCCTCTTGTTATTTATGGTATGTGCATGATGGAAAGGTATTTAATAGGAGACTTCCAGCTCTGCCAAAATCCCATACTCCCATTCCTCCCAGATTCACACTTTTACAACTGAAAAGGCCTGGCTGGAGTTTACACAAAAACAAGCACAGGAAGATGCAAAGAAGAAGGTCCACCTTTGGCATGGATTCCCTGGGCTTCCTTATCGTCTTTACATGTGGTAGATAGGATGGTGCAGAAGCCCCCAAACCAGGGTCTCCAAGAAAAGTCTGTTCTCTCTAGCTGAAGGATGGGAAAAGAGTGTCCTACCAACAAAAAATCTTGGAAATACCTGCTCTACAACAGAAAACAACATCAGCAAACACACCCATCCTCCCCACCCTCCTGATTTCAGTGGCACTGAATAAGGGCACTGATTTTCCTCCCCACCCACCAGCCCCAAGGAAGCAGGAGGTGACACTCCAACTCCTCTCTGCAAGACTGAGTGGGGGTCTAACCTTCCACCTCTTGCCTGGCAGAGCAGGCAGGTCCATGTTCCCTACCTGATGGTGGACATGGGCCAAGTAGGGAGGTGATCATCTATCTCCCACCCAGCAGAAGCAGGTAGTACCAGGGAGATTAACAGAGTCCAGTGGTAGCCTCCATACCCAGAAGCAGCAAGATTTTATAAGGAGATGTGAGTTAAGTCTAGTCACCCCTGTGCTTCACACAGCACCTTTTTGGCAGGGCCCAGTGAAAAACTGAGATTCTACCCCCACATTGTATCAAAAATGGAAGAATGAGGTGGTGAAAGGGAGGTTTAACTGGCCTTGATTTACTGCTTCCCTTCCCTGAAAGGAAGAGCTCATCAAGGAGCTGAGCTTCTACCTACAACCTGTGACAACAAAGTGGTGTGGGTCAGCCTTCAACTTCCCCCTCCTGTGGTAGCTCAGCCAAGTGAAGTGCTGGTCTTACACCCTCATTTGGAGGAGATAGTGAGGTTTCCTACTTTTCCTGAGTAGGTGTCAGCAGGGCCAAAGGGGATAACTGAACTTCCACTTGTATTTTCAGCCCAACAAGAAGCTGAACATACACAACCATCCCCCTACAGCTCAACAGGGGATTCCCTGCTAAAAAATAAATAAATAAACAAACAAATAAATAAAGATTCAGAGCCACATAATAAAATATCCAAAATGTCCAGAACACAATCAAAAATAACCCATTGTACTAAGAACCATCACAACAAGCAGGAACATTACAACATGAATGATAAATCAACAGATACCAATACCAACATGAATAAACACTGGAATTATCTCACCAGAATTCTAAAGTAACCATCATGCCAATGCTTCAACAAGCAATTACAAATTCTTGTAAAACAAATAAGGGAACAAAAGAAAATCTCATTAAAAATGCAAGTTATAAAAAAATAGAAATTATGGAACTGAAAAATATAATAACCAAAATAAAAAACCTCGCTGGATGAGTAATACTGTGTAGGTGACAGAGAAAAGAATCAGTAAACTTGATGACAGATTGCTGTGGTCTGAATGTTGGTGCATCCCCCAAAATTCATACGCTGAATCCTAACCACCAAGGTGACTGTATTAGAAGATGGGGGCTTTGGGAGGTGATTAAGTCACAAGAACGTCACCTTCATGAATGGGATTAGTGCCCTTAAAAACAGGTCCCAGAGAGCTGGCCTTGCCCCTTTCACCATGTGAGGACACAGTGCAAAGGCAGCATCTGTGAACTAGAAAGCAAGACCCTCACCAGACACCAAATCTGCTGGCTTCTTGATCTTGGACTTCCCAGCCTCCAGAACCGTGAGAAATACACTTCTTTTGTTTACAAGCAACCCAGTATAAGAAATTCTGTTATAGCAGTCTGAATAGACTAGAACACAAATCAATAGAATTGGTCCAGTCTGAACAGCAAAGGGAATGTAGACTGAAAAATAAGACAGCTATTTCTCAGAAACCTTTAGGACAATAACAACAGAGCTGACATCTCCTTTGGTAATGAAAAAGTATTATAAGGTATAATGGCTTAAAACTTCCCATACTTGCAAAAGATATAATAAACCTACAGATTCAGGAAGCTGAGCAAACAATTGGATAAACCCAAAGAAACTCATGCCAAGAAAAATCATAATTAAATTTCAAAAAAAAAAGACAAAAATAAAAAATCTTGAAGGCGAATAGAAATGGTGCATTACTTATAGGAGAATGACAATAGGAAATATTTCTATTCTGAAACCGTGGAGATTTCTTATCTAAAACCATGCAAACCAGAAGGAAGAGGTTTAACATTCTTCAAGCACTGAAACAAAAAAACTGTCACTGGCAAATCCTATATCCAGCGAAAATATCCTTCCAGAAGGAAGAAAAATTAAAACATTCTCCAAGGAAAACTAAGAGAATTTTTGCTAGCAAGTCTACTCTGAAAGAACGGCAAAGGTAGTTCTCTACAAAAATGAGACAAGATGATAGAAGGCAGCTAGAACCTTCAGAAAGGATAGAACATCAGAATGGGTAAAAATAGACATAATAAACTAGACTACTTCTTCTGAGTTTTTAATAGGTTTTATTTTTAAGAGTAGCTTGAGACTCACTGAAAAATTCAGTGGAAGGTACAAAGAGTTCTCATATATTCCCTGTCCCCACATACGCATAGCCTCCCTCGCTACCAACATCCACCACAAAGTGGTACATTTGTTACAATTGGTGAACTATGCTGACATATCATTATCACCCAAAGTCCATACTTTACATTAGGGTTCATTATTGGTACTGTGTATTCTTAGTGCTGTACATTTAGACACATAGCCACCACTAGAGTAATTTCACTGCCCTAAAAATCCTCTATGCTATGTCTTCCCCAAACCCTGGCAACCACTGATCTTTTTACTGTCTCCATAGTTTTGCCTTTTCCAGAGTGGTATATGATTGGAATAACGCAGAGTATAGCCTTTCTGGATTGACTTCTTTCACCTAGTAAAAAGTCTTTAAGTTTTCTCCATGTCTCTTCATGGCTCGATAGCTTATTTCTTATTAGTGCTAAAATATATTCCTTTGCTGAATGTGCCACAGCTTACCTATTCAACTACCAAAGGACATCTTGCTTGCTTCTAAGTTATTGGCAATTATGAATAAGATTTCTGTAAAATCCATGTGTATGTTTTTGTGTGGACATAAGTTTTCAATTTCTTCAGGTAAATACCCAGGAGAGTGATTATTCGATCTTGTGGTAAGGGTATATTTAGTTTTGTAAGAAATCATCAGTCACTTCCAAAGCAGCTGTACTATTACGCATTCCCATAAGCAAAGAATGAGAATTCTTGTTGCTAGCATTCAGTGTTGTCAGTGTTCTGACTTGGTCATTCTGAGAGATGTGTAGTGGTATCTCATTGTGAATTTTCATTTCCCTGATGATACACCATATGGAGTATTTTTCATATGCTTATTTATCAGCTGTATGCCTTCTTTAATGAAGTGTCCGTTAAGGTCTTTGGCCCATTTTTGATCAGATTATTTTCTTACAGTTGTTTCAAGAGTTCTTCATATATTTTGAATAACAATCCTTTGTCAGACATGTCTTTGGCAAATATGTTCTCCCAGTCTGTGGCTTATCTTTTCATTCTCCTGATATTATCTTTCACAAAGCATAAATTTTTAACATTAATGAGTTCAGTTCATCAATTCTTTCTTTCATGTTGTATCTAAAAAGTAATTGCCAAACACATGATCACATAAATTTTCTCTTATGTTCTAGGAGTTTTATACTTTTACATTTTACACATAGGCCTGTAATCTATTTTGAGTTAATTTTTCTAAAAGATATAAGGTCTATGTCTAAATTCGTTTTTTTTGTGGGTGGATGTCCAGTTGTTCCAGAACCATATTTGAAAAAACCATCCTTTTCTCCATTGTATTACTTTTGCTTTTTTTGTCCAAAATCAGCTGACAAGACTCGGTGCCCATAGCACAGTGGTTACAGCGCCAGCCACATACTCCAAGGGTGGCAGGTTCAAACTCAGCCCAGGCCAGCTAAACAACTGCAACAACAAAATAGCCAGGAGTTGTGGCAGGCACCTGTAATCCCATCTACTTGGGAGGCTGAGGCAAGAGAATAGCTTAAGCCCAAGAGTTGGAGATTGCTGTGAGCTGTGATGCCACAGTACTCTACCAAGGGCAACATAGTGAGACCCTGTCTTGAAAAAAAAAAAAAAAAGCTGACAATATTTAGTGGGTTTATTCCTGGGATTTCTATTCTGTTCATTGATAAATAGATCAATTGTTTGGTCTTTCAATCCCACCACACTGTCTTGATTACTGTAGCTTTATAGTAAGTCTTGGAGTTTGTTAGTGTCTGTCCTCCGACTTTGTTCTTTTCCTTCAATTTTGTATTAATGATTGTGGGGTTTTTACCTCTCTATATAAGCCCTAGAATCAGTTTGTTGGTGTCCACAAAATAACTTTCTAGCATTTTGATTGAGACTGCATTTAATCTATAGATCAAGTTGGACAGAGCTGACACCTTAACAATATTGAGTCTGCCTAACTATGAACATAAAATATCCTACCATTTATTTAATTCTTCTTTGCTTTTCTTTACTCATGACTTTTTGGAATCATATTTGAGGTTTGAAGCAAAAATTATAACACAGTCTCATGTGGTGTTCCATGTAGGTCAAGGGGACACTTCAAAAAATTATATTTTAAATGTAGAAGGATAAAGGGACCTAAAAGAAAGTTAGGTTTCCAGCAGGGCATTGTGGCGGGCGCCTGTAGTCCCAGCTACTCGGGAGGCTGAGGCAAGAGAATCGCTTAAGCCCAGGAGTTGGAGGTTGCTGTGAGCTGTGTGAGGCCACAGCACTCTACCGAGGGCCATAAAGTGAGACTCTGTCTCTACAAAAGAAAAAAAAAAAGAAAGTTAGGTTTCTATGCTTAAGGTGGAAGACAGTCAATACCAATATACTATGATCACTTACGTGTGTATATCACAACACCTCAAGCAACCACTAAGAAGACGATACAAAGGGATATGCTCAACAACACAATAAATAAATCAAGATGGCAATCTTAAAAAATATCTAAATAACCCACAGGAAGGTAAGAAAATTAAAAAATAAGAGAAACAAAAAATAGAGAAAACAAACAACAAAGTGGCAGATTTCAGCACTGACGTACAAATAATTACCTTAAATGTAAAAGGTGTAAATACCACAATTAAAAAAAAGAAATTGGCAGAATACATTTTTTTAAAATGATTTAAGCAAGACGCAATTGCAAGAGGGACTTTGCCTAACAAATGCAATCAGTGTAATCTGGTTTATTGTACCCTCAATGAATCCCCAGCAATAAAAATTAAATAAATAAATAAATAAAAATAATAATAATAAAATTATTTAACAACATGCTATCTGCAAGAAATCCATTTCCAATACAATGGAGGAGGCAAGTTGAAAGTAAAAGAATAAAAAAGATACATCATGCAAACACTAATCAAAAACAAAAAGCAGAAGTAGCTACCTTAATATCAAATAAAGTAGACTTCAGAATGAAGAAAATCACTAAGGATGAGAGATAGTATAATGATAAAAGGATGAATCCACTAAGAAGACACAGTAATCCCAAATAACAAAGCCTTGAAATACACAAAGCAAGAACTGATAAATTACAAAATGTAGCAGTCTGGGGTCAGTCAGAAGACAGAAATCACACAGTAGGTTAAACAGGCAGAGTTTACTATAAAGAATTGTAACTATGATAAAAAGAGTCTCTATAAGATACAGGAAAACTCCATACAGCACCCTAGGGCTCAGGAAGAGCACCCAAGGGAGGAAAACCTTGGAAGAGGTCCACATCTCACTGGGAAGACAGGTTTGCTTGTTTGGCCAGGCCAGAGTGGGTCTAGAGTTGCTGAGCAAACAATAGAACATTCTTTAGAAGTGCAGATGTGATAGAACATTCTTTAGAAGTGCAGATGGGGGGCAGCGCCTATGGCTCAGTTGGTTAGGCGCGGCCCCATATACGGAGGGTGGCGGGTTCAAACCCGGCCCCGGCCAAACTGCAACCAAAAAAATAGCCGGGCGTTGTGGCGGGTGCCTGTAGTCCCAGCTACTCGGGAGGCTGTGGCAAGAGAATCGCCTTAAGCCCAGGAGTTGGAGGTTGCTGTGAGCTGTGTGAGGCCATGGCACTCTACCAAGGGCCATAAAGTGAGACTCTGTCTCTACAAAAAAAAAAAAAAAAAACAAACAAACAAAAAAAAAGAAGTGCAGATGGGGAAGCAAGCCATCGGCAACTGGCAGTATGGTAGGAGGACTGCAGATACCAGTACCAGCCACCCACAAGCTTGCAAAGGCGTGGGTCAGCTGAAGTTTGGCCTCAGCCTGCTTCCCTGCATAGCTCTATAGTATGAGTGGCACCACAGAGTTGTCCCATTCTGTGAGTCAGTCAGTGGCTCCTGGGAATTCCCAAAGAAAAAGCATGACCTTATTTCCAGGGAAGACAAATCCCATAGTCAATGATGATTCAAAGGAGAAGTGTTCAGTTATGAGTTAATGCTCATCGATCACCGAAGAGCCAATAGATGAGTAGACTGTCCTGGTAAAGGGATTTTAGGTATCAACAGCAATTGTTATTGCAGCTGACCAAAGAAGTTAGAAAAAGAACACATTAAACTAAAAATAAATAAGTTGTTAAAGAAAAAGCAAAAAGTAATCAGAAAACAGAAGCAGTAATTAATAAAAGACGGCTCTTTGAAAACAATGACCATAAATGGTTGCTGGTTAGACAAGAGAAAATATTAGAGAAATCAAACTTGGAAAGAAATAGGTAAAAGTATCACTATTTGTGGACAAGGCATGTGGTAGGTAGCTGCTGTTGATGGCACCTGTGCTTCACTTCTCCCTGATTCCTGCTCTTTAACATTATAATTCTCATTAAAGAGGGAGAGTCTACATCCTCACCCATTTAATCTAGGCTTGGCCATTAAAACATTGGTAGATTTGAAAGAAGCAAAAACTTGAAAAATTATCTTGCCCCTTTTCAATACTCATGGGAATATGCTTGGGCTAAGCTAAGAATAGGCCTAGGCTACCCCACTAATGTGGATTTAAAGTAAGAGGCATACGGGAAGAGCTCGCTTGTTTTGGTCATAGCCATCCTGGACTACCTTGCCTCTAGGCAACCCTCAAACATGTGAAAGAGTCCAGCCAAGGTCAGAAGAGCTGCCAATCCAAGCCACAGCTGACTAAAACGCATGAATGTGCCCAGTTAAGACTGGAAGATCATCCCTATCACCCCAGATGCATGATCACTAATAAACAACTGTTGTTTTGAGCCACTAATATTTGCATCACAGCTAACTGATACCATATGATTCTACACCTGGAAGGTCCCTAGACAATCAGTTAAAAGCTATCACAAACAGTAAGAGTTAGTAAAATAAACAATTAAGAGACGAAATCAATTGCTTTTATACACATACATTAAAAATCAGTTAGAAAATACATTAAAGATCCCACTTACAGAACTAATAAAACAAAATAAAAATATACTTAAGAATAAACTTTAAAAATATACAGAACTTATATGAAAAACACTTTAAAATACTTCTAAAAGACACAAGAGACTTGAACACATGTTATATAAATGTGTAGCATGCTTTTTAACAGAAGACAATGCTATAATGAAATCAATTCTCCTTGTGTTAATTTATACATTGAATATGATCCAAATGAAAATGCCAACAAAGGATTTTAAGTTTCACATATGAAAGGAAACAAATAAAAATAGCCAGGAAAATTCTGAAAGTAGAGAGCTGTAGAGTAATCTTCTCAGACAGTGAGATTAAGGCCTCAGTAACACAGATGGTACAAAATAGGCAGATAGACCAATGGGATAAAGTAAAATGATGAGAAACAGAAATAAATTTATATGGAAATTTAATATATGTAAGACAAACCTAGAGTATCAAACCATAGGAAAAGAAAAACAGCCTTGAAACATTCCAGTTTGGTGGCCAACCGAAAAAAAAAATTAAATCTGACCCCTATTTCACAACATATACCAGAAAAAATTCCAAATAGAACAATTATTTACATGGAGGCAAATAAAATCACAAAGCCTTAAAACAATGAAGAATGATTTCATAATCTGAATTTTAAAAACCTTTCTATATGTGACACAATAGTTAAAGAAATGATTGATAAATTTGACTAATGACAAAAACCTCCTGACTACAAAAACACCGTAAGAGTAGTCAAAAGACAATGACAAATGGACACAAAATACGTGTTACTGATGTCACTGCAAATTGGCCAATCTTCCTAATTAGGGAACTCCTGTAACTCATGAAAAACAGACCAAGCCGACAAACGATGTGACCAGATGGTTCACAGACTAGGAGATACAAATAATACTTAAACATACCTATAAATCCCTGCTCTCAGATGCAATAAAAGAAGCACAAACTAAAACTCCACTGAGATACCAGTTTTTACCTGTCACATGAACAAAATCCAGTCTGATAACACATTATGTTGACAAGGTTGTTGGGAACAGATACCCTCGTGCACTAGCCCTGGGGTGGAGGAGGGAGGCAGGGTATAAATTGGTACAATCTCCACATGTGACAATTAGACGGTATCTGTCAAACTTACAAATGATCTTGCTTTTTGACTCAGCAATTCCACCGCCAGAAATTTACCCTTCTAATTTCTTCACACATGCAAGGAGCCTATATACCTAGGGAGTAATATAAGCATTCAAGCCCCTTTAAAATATATAAACTAATATGTATTAAATTATACATTCTATCATCCAAGAGAAACCTCAAACCACAAGGGCTAGGTATCAGAGCCTATAGGAATGCTATGAAGTGCATCACAGGCAAGATTCTGGAACATAAATTATTCACTACTTTCTTGACATTTCTTTTTCAGTAATGTTAATGTAAAATGGTTGTTATTCATCTATTTTAAGATCCCAAATTTGCATCTATTGTCACACTGTTAAGTTTCCAGAGCTTACTGACACCAAACCTCTCATAGACGTCAAATCCTAGTAATGGTGTTACACAGTCCATGCAGAAATGTAAGAGATAACACATACGTAGAGGAGTTCTGGCCAAAAGAACTTAAGAGATTATTTAAAGCTATCAAGTAAACAGATCTCAAGAAAACTGTGTTATTACTAGCATCTCTCAACTATCACACCCAAGTTCCTTACATTGAATAAATTCTCAACAGAGACTTGTTGGACATTTTAATTATGAGTCTATTCTTCCCATCCCCACTCCCAAAATGCCCAGGTTGGGATGAGCACAATGTTATGTGGGCAGAAATAGTTATTCACAACAGTACAGCAATGAAAACACTAAGAAGTCCCCTGATAAAAGAGTGATCGGCTAAAATATGGTTCATCCATTTAATTATTATACAAAAAGAAAAATTTAAGTGTCAATATAGGGAAGTTGCTGAGATATATTTTTTAAACAAAAAAAAATCAAGGGACAAACAACTGAATATACATTACTTTTATTGTTGCACTATATAACAAAGAATGCAAGGAGAAGATTATGTATGTATTTGCTTGCAGATGTGTGTGTGATTATTTTTTAATTTGTTTAAGGACACAGCAGAAACTAACAACAACATTTACCTGTTGTGTAAATAGGGTGGAAGTCAGGGAAAGGGAGCAAATGGAGAATAGTACTCCACCTTTCTAGGCTTTCTGACTTGTGAACCAGGTTAATACAACACCTATTCAAAAAAAAAAAAAAATCATGTTTAAAATGTACAAGCTGTGGTATATGTATACCATGGAATACTATTCAGTCATTAAAAAAAATGGAGACTTTACATCCTTCGTATTAACCTGGATGGACGTGGAAGACATTATTCTTAGTAAAGCATCACAAGAATGGAGAAGCATGAATCCTATGTACTCAATTTTGATATGAGGACAATTAATGACAATTATGGTTATGGGGGGGGAGCAGAAAGAGGGACGGAGGGAGGGGGGTGGGGCCTTGGTGTGTGTCACACTTTATAGGGGCAAGACATGATTGGAAGAGGGACTTTGCCTAACAATTGCAATCAGGGTAACCTGGCTTATTGTACCCTCAATGAATCCCCAACAATAAAAAAAATAAATAAATAAATCAAATAAAAAAAAAAATGTACTTTAAGTTGTATATTTAAAAACAACCACTAGATGGTGCTTGTTCTTCATTTGAACTCCATGGGAACCAATGCATAGTTTAAAAAAATTAAGCTGTGTGAAAAAGTCTTTTAGAAACTGTCTGCCTAAAAGCTTAAATGTCTGTTTATCATAAGAACGATATCTAAATTTCTAACACTTCTAAAGCAAAAGGTGGAAAAATCAGGGCTTTAGAAACACTCCCGAGCATTCAATACCCCTAAGGGTATACACAGTCGATTATGTATTTACTACCTTTAAATATAAACCTACACATTCAACAATCTTGGCAGGTTACCTCAAATGCTGTCTGTATAACAATGGGTACATAAATAATTTTTTTGGTATTTTCTCAGCTATAATTTCTCCTTTCTGTCTTCTTGGGTCTATGAAATGTAGAAGCAAGGCAAATATTCTGTCCCTGTGCCTAGGAACACTCCCACCTAAAACAGCTGGGTGGATGGTGTTAGACCTGGGGTTAAAAGTCAGGCCTCACTTGCTAAGGAGTATCTAGGGACAGCTGTGGGGGCCATGATGAAAGACAGAGAAGACCCAGCTCTGCCCAGCAGCTCCACTGTCACCTGACTTATCAATTGGTGGTCTGTACAGGATTTAGCTTGGAAAACAGGTCTTATTCCAAAGAACAAGTTTGCAGACCTCTGAGCCTCTGAGCTAAAGCATGCACCAACGAGAACTAAGAGACTTCTAAAGAATCTCTTAAGTTTTGTGTCCAATATGTATCTTATGGTCCTCATCTATTCACGTGTTGTGTTTTATTTTTCTATGTGGACTGCATAAAAGCATTACTAGGATTTGACAGCTATGAGATGTTTAATATCACTTTTGGAAATGATCTGGCAGATTTCAAAAGGTGTGTGGTGTGGGCATCCAGCACAAGACAGATCCCTCTCCGGGAAGCCTGTCATGTGGGCCAGGGCCAAACCATACAATGCTAAGCAAAAAAATAATCAAGCCATACATACCAATGAGAATGACAAAAATTAAGATGCTGACCATAACAAGTATTAACAAGGATGCCAAGCAACCGGCTCTCTTACTCACATGTGGTAGGAATGTAAAATGGTACAGCCACTCTGGAAAAGTCTGACAGTTTGCCACAAAGTTAAGTACACACTTTTCACACAACCTTGCACTCTCACTCTGAGGTATAAACCCAAGAGAAAGGAAACCTTTTGTTTCCCAATGAAAATAAACCAGAAATAGCCAATGTTTATAGTAGCTTTATTTGCAATCAAAAATTGGAAAAATCCAAATATCTCCCAACTGAGGGATAAATAAACTGGCATATCCACACAATAGAATACTACTCATAAAATATAAAGGAATGAACTACTGATGACACCCAGGACAACCTGAATGGATCTCCAAGGCATTGTTTAAAAAAAGGGCCTATTTCAAAAAATTGACTATATGTGCCCAATTTTATAGCATCCTTAAAATAGCAAAATTATGATAACAAAGAACATATCAGTAGCTGCCAGGGCTATGGGGAGAGTCTGACACTGAAGGAACAATAGAGAGAGTTTCTTAATGGTGTGATGTTGTTGTGTGCTCTGACCACGGTAGTGATCACACAAAAGTAGATATGGGATAAAATTGCATAGAATTACACACACACACACACACAAAAAAAATTGATGCCTCCAAAAGATCTGAACAGACACTTCACAAAAGGGGATATACACATGTCCAGAAAGAAAGCAAGAAAGTGCATAAAATCATCAAACGTCATGGAAATCCAAATGAAAGCCATAATGAGACAACACTACGCCCCCACCCGGAACAGCCAGAAAAACAATTTTTTAATGACAACACCAAATGTTGGCAAGAATGTGTAGCGATGAGAGCTGCCATACTTTGTTGTGAAATTTGTAAATAATACAACCACTTTGGAAAATGATCTGGCAGATTTCACAACACTATACGTAGACCTATCCTATGACCCAACAATTACATGTCTAGGTATTTACCTAAGAGAAATAAAATCACACATTCACAAAAATTCTTAGAGAATGTTCCTATCAGCTTTATTCATAATAGCTCCAAACTGGAAACAGCCCAGGTGTCTGCCAGTAAAAGAAAGGTAAACAAACTATGGTCTATTCATAGAATGAAATATAATTTAGCAATGAAAAGGACTGTACTACTACGGACACACATAAATTATTCTAGGCAACATTATATTGAGCTTTCTTGGGTCACTTTCTCTGGAGAAAGCCTGCTGCCGAGATTCAAGGACACCCAGGCAGCCTTATGAAGAGGTCCACATGGGGAGGAACTGAAGTCTTCTGCCAACGGTCAAGTCATTAAGCCATTTTAGAAGTGGTTCTTCTAGCCAGTGTCAACCCCTGGCCAACATCCTAAATTTAACGGTATGGGAGACCCCAGGCCAGGGCCACCCAGCTTAGATTCTCTGAAATTCCTAACTCACAGACACCATTGAGACAATACATATTGCTGTTTAAGTTGCTAAATTTTGGAGAAATTTGTTACATATCAATACATAGCTAATACACACACAAAATTGATGGCCATGAACTAGTATCTTATTTTAAAAGCACTTTAATAATATACACCAAAAACAAAGGCATGAGTCCTATATGGATGGCCCAGGGGATTATCACAAAGTAAACTCACCTGTGTAATCCCACCCCAAACCAAGGAAACCCACCTTACAGAACCAGCACATAGGATCTTGTCCCCCTCAGTCAGTACTCCCCAATGCTAGCTGCTGCCCTGCCTTATAACATCATAAATAATTTTTTTACTTCTTTTGAATATTAAAGAAATGGGATTATTCCACTATTAATTGTTTTGTGTCTGGCTTCTTTCATTCAATATGGCTAATGAGAGTCATCTTTATTCTCTGTTGTAGTCAGAGCTCATTCATGCCCAGTGCTGTATGGAATTAAATTGAATTAATATACCACCAAAAATCTGTTGTGTGTGATTCCATTTATATTAAATTCTGAAACAGACAAAACTAACCTATGGTGGGAGGAAAAATCTATAGTAGTTGTTACTTCCGAGAGGGAGGGGCAGGGGGTTAGCTGGGAAGAGCCTGAGTGACATTTCTGGAATCATGACGATGTTCTATATATGTTGTAGGTATTTGAGTTACACAGGTGTATGCATTTGTCAAAATTCTGAGAATGTATACTTAGAATTTTTTGCATTTATTGTATGAAATTTTACAGAAAATTAAAAGGACCTGAACACATATTAAAGTTTTGTTAATGGCATACCTGCTGGTTTATTTAGAGGGACATTTACCTATGTTTGCAATTTTGAAAAGCCTCCCAAAATACAGAATCTGGTGGATAGCAGGATGGACAGATGAAAAAACAAAGTAAGAAAGCAAGAATAGTGGCACGTTAATGTCAGAATCTAGGTAGTGGTTCTATGGATGTTCAAAGTCAAGGTCTTTCGATTTTGCTGTATATTTAAAATCTTTAAATATAAGGTGTTGGGGGAAAAAACAGATGACCAGAAAGGGAAATATGGTAAAGCCATTGTTTTCTTAAGTAAAAATGACAAGTGTATGCTCAAAATGTGTTCTCTAAAAACTGTACTACTCCTTTTTTTTTTTCTGACAGAGTTTCAGTGTTGCCTGGGTTAAGTGCCATGGTGTCAGCCTGGCTCACAGCAACCTCAAACGGCTGGGCTCAAGTGATCCCCCTGCCTCAGCCTCCTGGGACTATAGGCACCTGCCACAACATCCAGCTACTTTTTCTATGTTTAGTAGAGATAGGGTCTTGCTCTTGCTCTTGCTCAGGTTGGTCTCTACCTACCCACCTCGGCCTTCCAGAGTGAGGAATTCCAGGCGTGAGCCACCGCGCCCAGTCATACTGTACTATTCTCAAATAAAAGAAACTCCAAGGGCTCCTTGGAGAAATGGCTGATTCTAGGACAGGGGTGGGGATAATGCAAAATGAGCCTAGAGCATATTATAGAGTCAGAAAGTAAGGAACACTCCACTAAGAAAAGGACAGGGCATGGCAGAGGGTCACAAGAGCCAACTGGAAGGACTCCAAGGCCAAAGCTGGAGCAATTTGAGCAACAAAATGTATCATTGGATTATAGCCCAAAACATAAAATAAATATACAGGAGGCTATACCAATATAAGCAAATGGTTTAATAAATAAATAAATACATGAAAGAAAATGTCTCATAATGAATAATTTGTGTAGCCACTCTCCCCTCCGGAACATAGAGCTTAACTATCTCCACGCCACCCATCCCTTCAATGATGGCTGCACTTAGAACTTGCTTCCAAAGGGGGAAGGAGTAACTTTAAGTGGGGAAACCTGACAAGCGCCACCTCAGCCAGGTGATTCAGGTTAACCAGTGATGAGTCATGTTGATAGAATGCACCCCAAGATGATGTGACCAGGAAGGCACTTCCACTCCTGGTATTCTTCCCAAAACCCATAATCCCAGCCTGGTCATGAGGAAAACGCAGACAAATGCAAATTGAGAGATGTTACACAAAACACCTGACCAGCACTATTCAAAAGCATGGGAAAGAAGCACTATGAAAGGCATGGGAAGACCAAGGAACTGTCACAGACCAGGGGACACTTAGGAGTTGCAACAAAAGAAAACACAGTATGAGGCTGAGGCAAGAGAATCGCTTAAGCCCAGGAGTTGGAGGTTGCTGTGAGCTGTGTGAGGCCACGGCACTCTACCTAGGGCCATAAAGTGAGACTCTGTCTCTACAAAAAGAAAAACAAAAAAAAAAGAAAACACAGTATGATATCCTGGATGGGTTTCACACCAGTGGGAAAATTAAGGAAATTCAAATAAGCATCTTACAAGGGTATATGTGAAAATTAGTAAATGTCTTAACACAATAACTAAGAAAATGCCAGGAAGGCTATGTTAACCAGTGTGATGAAAATGTGTCAAACGGTCTATGAAACCAGTGTATGGTGTCCCATGATCGCATTAATGTACACAGCTTTGATTTAATAAAAAAAAAAAAAAAAGAATTTAACTAACAGTAACAGTTTAACTAACAGTACTGCTTTCTTAGTTTTGACAAATGTGCTCTGGTTGTGTAAGGTATTAACAATAGGAAAGAGGTATATTTGTCTCTCTATACTATCTTTGCAACTTTTCTATAAATTTGTTAACTAAAGAAATAATAAGGTTCATAATTTGGAAAGGAGAGCTTTATTTCTCATAACCGATTATAACCTGTGGGTGGCCATTCCAACAGGGCCGGATCATGAGATTGGTTTGTATTTAGCCCGTAGGAAGAAAACCTCACAGTCCTTAGAAAAAAGAAGACACAGTGAGGTGTGTCTGCCCTCTATTCTCTAGTCAGAGCGGAGAACTCAGTTTTAAGGTTTCTCTGCGGTCCCTTTGGCCAAGAGGGGGTCCATTCAGTCAGCAGGAAGCTTAGGATTTTATTTTAGTTCATGAATTCAAAAATGTTAAAAAATTAAAAGTTTATTTTAAATAGAGACAATAACCAAGGCAACAACCACCAAAAAAACAACCTTTGTGCATTAAAAAGAAAAAAAAAACCTATGTAAAAAGAAAATCAAAATCTCAGGGCCACCCAACTCCTTATGCAAAAGAGAAGGTAAAGAAAAGCCTTAGGCACCCACACATTAAGGGAATTCCTGCTGACCTGTAAGCAAAGATGTGACTTGAGGTCTGCAGGCTGTGTCTAGCTCCTATAAGTAAAGTCTGCTCAGATTCCATACTAATAAGGACTTGCAAGTTTAACTTCCCAGGCAAAGAACAGAGACAAGATCAGGCATCCTCTCACCTACCTAAGGACATCTACATAATCAATGCTTCCTTCACTCTCTTTTTTCTCTGCTAATATTCACCTCATCTTATGTAAAATGTACGTTTTCCTGGGCCTCACAAAAAATGGAACCATTTTGTCTCACTATCCCCACAGCCCCTACCTTTTCTCTTCTGTGTCCCTTTAAACACCGAGACTTCAAAATTCCCCTTTGGACAAACAGATACAGTTTTGTCTGCAGTTCATGTTTTTTTCCTGTGTGCATCCTCAACTTTGGCTTAATAAACCTCCACTGAGTAAGATTTTTGCTTCAGCCACTTATTTGGGGGAAGACAACTAGAAACACTCTAAAAACAGTGTTCATGTGTGATTTTCTCAAAATCTAAATCATAAAATCACTTTTGGCCTAGTGGAAAATACATCTTCAGATACATACTGAGTGCCCTCGTGACAAGGAATAATCCTTGATCACTGTGTGACTCCAGGGAGCACAGCTGTCCTAGAATGAAGCACTAACATGAACTTCAAAATCAATCCTGAATTCACAACATGTTCCCACTTTAATAACCTGTCCCCTTTGCCTGGTCCCATTGGAAGTTTTGCTTCAGGATCTCTTCTTACGGAAAGCAGCAAGAATCAAAAATGCCTCAACTCCATGACAAAGGGAGATGTACCCACTGCCAAGCATGCGTGCAAATAAAAGGTGGATGTGTGGCTCGGCACCCATAGCTCAGTGGTTAGGACACCAGTCACATACACCGGGGCCTGCGGGTTCAAACCTGGCCCAGGCCTGCTAAAACGACAATGACAACTACAAAAAAAAAAAAAAAAAAGTTGCCAGGCATTGTGGTGTGCACCTGTGGTCCCAGCTACTTGGGAGGCTGAGGCAAGAGAATCGCTTAAGCCCAAGAGTTTGGGGGTTGCTGTGAGCTGCGATGCTACAGCACTCTACAGAGGGCGACATGGTAAGACTCTGTCTCAAAAATAAATAAAAAAAAGAAAGAAAGGTGGATGTGGAGAGCAAACCCTCAGAGGAAGAAAGCAAAGAAACCATCTGCCTTCTAGTAAATACCACAGTGATGATCACAGCTCAGCCTCCTGCCCTCAAAGCCTCCGCTCACCCCTCCCCCAACCCGGAGCCACAGGCACAGCCTGGTGCAAGGGTGAATAGAAAATAGAAACTGTTGAGTCATCTGTGGTAACTGTCAAAGAATGCAGGCCCTGAACCAGCAGAGGAGACAGAAGATGCTGAGAGGACTTTCTTAGTACTTTGGTTCAACTGTAATTGTGAAGTCACTCAACCAGGAAGACATAGTTGTTAATTGGCAAAGTCTACAAAAGTTGCAGAAACACAGGAGACAGAAAAGGGAGGAAGAAGAAAAATTCCCTCCACCAGAGACAAAGCCTGACAAGGAATCCTTAAAGGGCACTTCCCATCCACGCCCCTGTATCCCGGGCTCTCCAGCACGGTATCTGTGGGGAAAGGGATGTTCTGTCTGTCTTCCAGCCTTGCCCTTCCATCCTTCTTTTTTTTCTCCACTGAGCTTTCATTACACACCCAACCCTGCTAAGCACTAAGGATCTGAGATAAACTGGGCTACTCCTATCCTCAAAGAGCGCAGACATGGAAGACAGGAGTGAAGGAAGGATTCCCGGACAGAATGGAACAGAGAGAAATTTTTTACATTAAATCCCAATGGCCAGGGCTGTTGCCACCTCCCCGGAGATGGCATGCTTGCTTCTGGCAAGAGAAAGCCCTAGGTTCAGCAACTATCTTCCCTTGGTTCTGCCAGGATGAGCTTAGAGGGGGCAAGAAGGCAAAGTGAGAACTCCGTTGCCCTGCACATGCGGAGAAGTGGGCATCTGTGGCAGGGGGAGGAGTCCCCAGGAGGGGAGGGCAGCTCAGGGGGTGGTAAGGTGGAGAGAACTGGAAGGGAGCCGGCAGGAAGTGAAGGGAGAAAGAGGCCACATGAGCAGAGGATGCAAACAGATGCAATCTCTTAAGACAAAAACACAGACTGCAAGCTACAGGAAAACGTCCCTTCACTAGGTGAAGGTCTGTTGACAGACACTTGCTGGTGGCTCTTCCCCACTGCTGTTGACCCTCCAGGGTGGCTCTTGATGGGTTTAGGCCATCACAGTGGCCCAGCCTCCAGGACAATGATGGGCTTAGCAATCAGACTTGATGCTTGAAACAAGGAGGGTTATTTTTAGGGTGCATTTAGGAGGTGCTAAGGCAGGAATGGCACATGAGAAGCTAGTTGACGAAACAGAAATGGACTTGCAGCCCCAACCATTGTGTGCGTTGGAGGGACGCCTAGTCCTGTGGCAGATGGATGTAGCTAGGCCTTCACTCCCTCCTGAGGCTGTGCTCTGCCCATGGGATGGTCAAGGCTGCTGGCTTTGCAGGTATGAACTAGAAATAAAATCCTAAGCCCTCTGCTAACTGAGAAGACCCCTCTTGGCCATCAGGACCCCCACAAACATCTTAAAACTGAGTTCCCAGTTACGATAGAATGGGAGAGATATAAAGCACAATTACAAACGCATGATTTCCTTCATAAATATTCATGACTCCTCCTATAGCTTGTTGAGTATGTATATTTAACCATCTCACGCAATATAAAATCTTGTTCCTTTTGTCTGTCCTTTGAAGTGCAAGTGCCTGGCTTCTCACTTGGGCTCTGCTTCCCAGCCTGTTGGAATGGCCACCCAACAGGCTGCTACCCTGTATGAGCAGTAAAGCTCTCCTTTTTCCACAGTATAAACCTTGTTAATTTTTTTTCATTAACATGAGGCTCCTTGTTTTCATCTACAATATGAATGTAATCCAGTTAGTCACCCAAAGGCTGTTCTTGGTGGAACATGACTGTATCAAATTCTGCAGGGGTCCACAGTGCAAACTCATCATCTTCCACAAGGGAGGATGCAAAGAAGAGAATTTAAAAAGAGATACTATGGACATTGAGTGCAACAAAGTAAATAAAAATAAAAATGAAAATTATACACATTAATAGAAGGAGGGAGGAGAATAGAAACTCCTTTGCAAGGAGATAAGGGAGCAGAGGTGGCTGCACTACCAGACTTCAGGAGTGGACCCAAGAGCAGCTCAAAACTTAAGGTCTCCCTACTCTGCCTCTCTGGGCCACTTCCTCCTAAGGCTGGCTTGCCTCATGGTGACAAAATGGCTGCAGCAAGTCTAGCTTCACAATCAAACTCCACCCTGAACAAAATGAGAGGGTGTGCCCCTTTGACTGATCTCTCAACTAAGCAAGGAAGCATTTTCCAGGAACAAGCACCTGCCCACCCCCATTCCCATAATTCAGTGACCAAAATCAGATCATATCACTGCCTAAACCAACTCTCATGGCCAGCAGGTGGCCATGCCTGAGTGGCTTCCTGCAGGAGTTAGGAGACAATTCCCACAGGCCAGGAGGGAGGTGATGGTCACCTTTCCCAAATCACAAAACCCTGCACACCATTCTACTTTCTGCTTCTACGAGATAAACTTCTTTAGATTCCACACATGAGCAAGATCATACAGTATTTGTCTTTCTGCACCTGGCTTATTTTACTAAGCATGACGTCCTCTGAATTACAAGATTTCCTTCTCTTTAAAGGCTGACTAGTATTCCATTGTATATAAATGACATTTTCTTTACCCATTCATCCATCCATGAACACTTAGATTGTTTCTTTATCTTGGCCATTGTGAATAATGCTGGATTGATTCCATATCTTGGTTATTGTGAATAATGATGCTGCAGTGAACTTGGGAGTGCAGATATCTCTTAGACATACTGATTTCATTTCTTTTTTGATATATACCCAGATGTGGAATTACTGGATCACGTGATAGTAGTATTTTTAATTTATTGAAGAACCTCCATTCTGTTTTCCATAATGGCAGTACTAATCACATTCCCAACATCAGTGTACAAGGTTTTCCTTTTTTCCACATCCTCAGCAACAGTTGCTATTTTCTCTCATTGAGAGGAGCCATTCTAACAGGTATGAGCTGAATTCTTACTGTAATGTTAATTTACATTGCCTTGATGGTTAACAATGTTGAGCACTTCTTCATAAACCTATTGATCATCTGTGCCTTCTTTTGAGAAATGTCTGTTCAGGTTATTTGCTTATTTTTTAATCGAGTTATTTACTACTCTTGAGTCATTTGAGTCTTTTATACATTTTGGATATTAAACCCTTATCAGAGTATTGTTCACAAATATTTTCTCCCATTCCATAGGCTGTCTCTTCACTCTTTTGACTGCTTCTTTTGCTGTGCCGAAGCCCTTTAATTTGTGCAGATGCTCTTTGTTTTTTTGTCATTCTTAGATACACATTTATTTTCATATTTAACATTTCTGAAATTGGAATATATTTATTTTACAACTAATAGACTATCATGCTTTAATTGGCAGGTTATCTTTTTTCTTTTTAACTACATTTAAGTTTTTTTTTTTAGATTAGACTTCTTTTGTTGTTGTTTCAAAAAAATTTAGGGTGCACAAATGTTTTTTGCTACATGGGTAAAATGCATCATACTGAAGTCAGGGCTTTTAGTGTACTCATCATCGGCACAGCGTACATTGTACTCCCTGTGTAGATATTTATCTCTCATGCCCCTCCCACCCTCCCTACTTTCGGATATCCATTAAAGCTCTTTATGTGTTTTTTTGTGAGTGGTGTGTGTGTGTATAAAACATTTATTTTTATTTTTGTTGCCTGTGTGTTGGGGGTCATAGCCAAGAAATATTTGCCCAAACCAATATCTAGAAGGCTTTCTCTTATGTTTTCTTCTAGTAGATTTACATATTAGTCTTTAATCTATTTTGCACTAGCTTTATATATGCTCAAGAAATTTTACGATGCTATTATTATTGAAAGTATAGGAAAGCCCTAAACTCTAGTGTGATAGAAAAGATAGTTGGAAAATTCCCCAAACTCACCCACCTTCTGTCCCTCTCTTTTCACTGCCCAGGCCCTGGAAGTGTTTGGGGCACTTAGATGAGTGGGATGAGGAAGGGCCTCAGGAGCTCGGCCACCCAAAGACATCAGGACCCAAGGAGGCACCCAAATCCCCCCATCTAGCAAAGCAGTTAATCATGACCTATCGCCCCAGAGCTTCTTGCTAAAGGAAGAGGGGGAAAAAGAAAACTTCCTTTGTGCATAGTTAATAATACTTTTTTAGTGTACATTTAATTTTTTAAGAGAAAAGTGATGTAAGAGATTCACAATGCCCTTTAATAAAGTCACATAGAGCACAAAGCATCACTATAGTAATTGTCCCAACACCTAGACCTGGGAGGAAATGCTCTCCAGATATTTAAAAAGCCTTCTCAGAATTGTCCATATCAAAAACATGCTTTGTTCTCTCACGACTTTTTAAAAATCCACATACTGTCATGGTTTTAGCTGGTGGATTCACATAAGAGGAGACAGCAATAGTGGCCCCAAACTTGGAACCCTTTGTCTTTCCTGCTGTGTTTACTTTCAGGACTGAAAGCCCTGCTAACTGTCTCTCTACTACATAGGGAAGGGACATGAAGTCTGATAAGGACCTCGAAAAATGCTGTCCTTTGCAGGCTTGTGAGACTAATGAGCAAGAAAATGTGCAGGAATCCCCCTGCCTCTCCCCTCTCTCACCACTGTGTTAAACACTTGAAAAACCACCAGCCTTGGCTCCCTCGACATGCTTCTCTGAGCAGGTGTATGGAACGATGTGGAAGGAAACAACATATAAGAGGTTGCTTAGGCTCAACGCCCGTAGCTCAGTGAGTAGGGCGTCAGCCACATACACCGAAGCTGGCAGATTTGAGCCCGGCCCCGGCCCCGCTAAACAACAATGACAACTGCAAGCAAAAAATAGCCAGATGTTGTAGCAGGCGCCTGTAGTCCCAGCTACTTGGGAGGCTGAGGTAAGAGAATCACTTGAGCCCAAGAGTTTGAGGTTGCTCTGAGCTGTGACGCCACAGCACTCTACCAAGGGGGACATAGTGAGACTTTATCTCAAAAAAATAGAGGTTGCTTAGATTAAATTCCCTAGATGTCCCTTCCTGCCCCAAGGTTTTCTATCTGTTGTGTCTTCATTCCTGCCCATCTAGTCAGCACACACTCTGAGCTCCCACTCAACAACGACCACTGTGCTGGGCTTGGAGATCCAGCATTTCCTGAGAGATGATGTTCCAATTAAGGGCAGAGGTGAGGAGTTTCTACTTACACTTATAAAACTCTCTTTTACCCAAACACACACATATGCAAGTTCTTGTTCTTACTACACAACGCTCACCACCTGCTGCAAGCTAAATTGCGTCCCCACCCAAATTCAAATGCTGGCATCCTAACCCCCAGGCACCTCAGAATGTGACTGGATTTGGAGATAAGAGCTTTACAGAGGAAATCATTAAAACTAGGTCATTAGTGTGGGCCTTAACCCGATATGACCAGTGTCTATAAAAAGGGAGAATTTGAAGACAGATGGGAACAGAATTTGAAGTCAGACCTGGAACAGAGTCTCCCTCACAGCCCTCAGAAGGAACCAACCCTGCCAACACCTTGACCTTGGACTTCTACCCTCCAGAACTCTACAGTGATCACTTTCTGTTATTTAAGCCACCTAGTCCGGGGTACTTGGTTACAGCAGTCCTAGTAAATTAACACACCACCATCATACTCCAAAGAAACACACTGGAAATAACCACTTTAGGAATCAGAAGACCAGAGATCTTATTCTTGGCTTTGCCACTCCAAGCCCTTCCACAGCCCACATTGTTCTTTTTTATTTATTTATTTATTTATTTATTTATTTTGTTTTGAGACAAGTCTCACTATGTTACACAGGCTAATCACAAACTGCTGGGCTCAAGCAATCCTCCTGCCTCCATCTCCACAGCAAATGAGATTACAGGAACACGCCACTACACCTGGCATATATATTTTAATAAAGAACATTTTATTTTCTGTATTAAAGCTTCACAGAGGAAATCACTTCTCCTCTTTGAGCCTTTGCTCCCATCTTTACGAATGGGCAAGTTGGTCTCCAAAGCCCCCTCCCCAAGCCCATTAAAGCATGAGGGTTTACTGTCAGGAGAGGGTGGTGCAGAGGACAACAGTGAGGTTGCACTGGGGCAAGGGGAAGACCCCCTTTCCCAAGGCCACCACTTACCAACGTGCAGGGCAGTCACCCATGAGAGGTGGCCTCCATATTGTAGAAACCTTAGACAACATCTCAGAAGATGGCATAAAGTGACTGCATCTAACAAAATCAGGGCATATAACCATTTTCCAGCAAGTGGAAGCCCACTCACTGTCTGAAGAAAGAGCACAATTTTCTCACCAGCCTCGTTTTGTGTTAGGGGGAGCCCCGCTCACAGTCCCTTCCTCTGTGTGATTCCAAGATCCTGGCCAAAGGACTAGGACCGGTCCCTCATTCTCCACCCACCCATTTCTCAGGAGATTAAGAGTCATTACTGGAGAAATAAACGCCATCCCAAACAAAATATTAATAAGAAACCCTGTACCCCACAAACGCCGCCCTTTGCAATCAGCATTCTACCCATATTACTCATTTTGCTCAGATTGGAACTACCCAAGGCCAACTAGACATTCAATGAAAGCCTCAAATACAGAGGTCAAAGTACAGAAGGAGAACGGGAATGCAAAGGAAACAGAGGCAAAGAAGAGAACAGAAAGCAAGCTTTCCAAAGTTACCACCATATATTGTCTGAAATCAGAGATTTTGTAAGCAGAAATTAAGAACACACACTATTAAAAAAGAAACAAAGAACTTAAAAGAACTTCTGAAAATTAAAAATATGACAGCAGATAATTTTAAAGTAGCTCAAGAAGAGTTGGGAGATAAAGTGGAGAAAATCTCCCCAGGAAGTAGAACAAAAATATAAAGAAATCAAAAATAACAAAGGAAGGACAAGAAAATTAGAGAACAAGGCAAGGAGGTCCTACATCTGAGCAAAAGGAGTTCCAGATGAAAGAACAGTATACCTAACTAGAGAACATGACTTCCCATATTAAAAAGGCCCACTGCATACCCAACAGGCTGAAAGAAAAAAGGCCCATGTCAGGCCACTCCATCATGAAATTCCATAACTGAAAAGAAACTCCTAGAAGCTTCCAGAAGGAAGGAAGAAAATGTCGTATCTAAAAGGTCATGCCACAGAAGCAGTCAAATTTGTTAATAGCAGTGTTGGATATAAGAAAGCAATGCCATGATGCCTTTGAAATAGGAGAGAAATTTTTTCCACCCAGAATTCTATACCCAACCTTTCAGTCAGCTGTACAAAAAATATTGTTAGACATGAAAATTGCAAAGATCTCAAAAAGTTAATTCGCAGGTACCCTTTTTCAGGAAAAAATTAAATGAGAGACTATTCTGGTTATCCGTGGCTGTGTAGGAATGTACCCAAAATTTATCATCTTAAAGCAAGTGTTATTATCCTATGGAATCTGAACAGGGAAAAAGTAAGGATGGCTTGTCACTCTGCTTCCCAATGTGTGGGGTCCCAGCTCAGAACAGCTAAGGGGCTGGAGCAGTTGAGAATGTTAGCATCTCTTAACCTCATCCTATGTAGCCCCTCTATATAAGTGTTTTTCAACCTTTTTTTAATCTCACAGCACACTTGAACCTATGGTTAAACTTCCACGGCACACCTAAATTATGTTTATCAAAAAAAGAGTAAAAGAAAAAAATACACTTAACTATGCTTTGAACTTCTTTAGAAAATAATTTAATTAATGATCTTAAATTTTTTCATGGCACACCAGTGCACCAGGGCACAGTGGTTGAAAATCACTAGTCTACATGGACTAGCTCTGGCTTCCTCATAGCATGGCAGCCACAGGCTAGTAGAACTTTTTACGTGGAAGCTCAGGGCCTCCAGAGACAGAAAGTGGAAGGTACTAGACTCTTTGGTGCAAATTGGCACACTGTCACTTCAGCCATATTCTGTGGGCCAAAGCACTCACAAAGCTTCTCAGATTTAAGAGGAGGGGACACAAACCACACCTCTTAACAGGAGCAGCATTAAAGAATGTGGTCCTTCCTAAGCCTCTACAAAGGGCACCCAAGAAAGAGAAAGCTTGGAAAAATAATGACTGGACCACAGAAGAGATGCAAAGAAAATTTCAAAATATGCAAAATAATGGTGAAGAGACAGGTAAACAGGCTCCAGGATCAATGTGCCCATGAGGATGCCAAAATTCAGGAACCACGAGCTTCCTGACAGGTCTGACCACACTGAGTGGTGTTCTGTTCTGTCCTGTGATAGATCTGTCCTACCTTGTATCTATCTAGTGTGGAGGTCAGTGAGTGATGAGTTTATAGAAAACTAAGCAAATGAATAAGGGGGATAATTATCTCCAGAGAAATAAAAAATTATAACAGAAAGGAAATTAAATGTGGTACAACATGAACCATGGCTGGGAACAATATTTATAGGGTCAAATAGGGTGAACACTGGTGAACACTGATTTTCAGAGAATAGGAAAAGGAGTGTGGTGCTATGGTGAAATATCTTCATTTTCCACAGCGGTAAACCGGTATATAACTGAGAGATGGCCATTTAAGCATGTTATTAGGATTATGAAGGTAACAGATAAGTGAAGAAAAAGAATTAATAGTGGTTGCCCATGAGGAAAGGAAATGAGAGCTGAAGAGAAGAGGGATGGGGGTGGTTGTCAGTCCAAATGACAAATCTCACAGTACAATTTTATTAAGTATATTCATACATTACATTAATGAAAATAAGAGTCAAATTATAAAAAAGCAAGCTGTAGAACACATTGTAAGATCTTACTAATATTAAAATTATGTTCAAATGTGTACCTGAACTCACTGAAAAACAGAAAAAGTAGAAAAAGAGCCTATAGCCACACTAAAGTATTGAACATGGGGGTTCAGATGTCCACCAACAGATGAGTGAATAATCGAAATATGGTCTAGGGCCAGGCACAGCAGCTCACACTGTAATCCTAGCACTCTTGGAGGCCAACGTGGGTGGACTGCATGAGCTTAGGAGTTCAAGACCAGCCTGAACAAGAGCAAGACCCAGTCTCAAAAAATAGCAGGGCATGTGGCAGGTGCCTAGAGTCCCAGCTACCAGGAAAGCTGAGGCAAGAGAATCTCTTTGAGCCCAAGAGTTTTAGGTTGCTGTGAGCTATGGTGCCATGGCACTCTACCAAGGGTGACAAAGTGAGTCTGTCTCAAAAAACAAACAAACAAACAAAAAAGTGGTCTATACGTACAATGAAATATTATTGAGACTTAAAAAGGGAAGAAATTCTGATTCATACTACAACATGGATAAACCTCGATGACATTATGCTAAGTGAAATAATCCAGTCACAAAAGGACAAATTCTAGATGAGTTCAGTCATATGAGGTACCCTGAGTAGTCAAATCCACAGAGATAGGAAATGCAAGGAGGGTGCCAGGCGTTGGGGAGGTAGTACTGGATGGACGCAGAATTGCAGTTTCGGAGAATAAAAAAAGTGGAGCTAGGTGGTGGTGGTATATTCTAAACAACATACTAAATACCACTGACCCCTATGCTTGATAATGGTTAAGATGGTAAATTTTATATTGTATGTATTTTACCACAATTTTTTTTTTTTTAAAGTGGTCAGGAAAGGCAACCCTTTGGGAAACTTTTGAGTTTTCGATAGCATTTGACTGTTCAGACGGAGAGTACATTCCTGAAACACATGTATAAAAAAGACCGAGGGGAAAAGCTAAAGATAGAGAATAAAGAGAAAGAAGGCAGGAGGGAAGCAGCTGGGAGCTGGAGAGGGGAGCCTCGTGGAAGGTGTGAGAAGGTCTGGGAAGAGCAGAACTGTCCAGAAGGGCTATTTAAGTTGTCTGGCTGAGGAATGTACACCATGGCTATACACTCACTGGCCAGGGAGAGAGCTCAGGTAAGAGCTTCCATTTGCCAATAAATAAGCTCAAAAGTGTTTTAAAAGCTTACCTCATTTCAGATGTTGCTTTTTAACATTTCCTGCAAGCCCCACTGAGGAGCCCCATGTCACCCAGAATCCTTGATGGGACATATGCTGGGACAGGTGGGACCCTGAGCAGCCCCAGGCATGCCCAGGATCTGGAGGACTCCAACAGCAAGGAGTGAGGACTCTCACTCCTCGACTTTCCAGTCGAGCCTGGAAAGCTTGACTCTGGGAGAGAGGGCAAGCCACTCCTCAGAAGCTGGACATGGACATGGCTCCTTGGAGCCAATGGCCAGCATTCTAGGGATGAAACCCTGTTCGGAGGGGGGCAGCCACCTGTGTATGCATAGGAAATTGCCCAAGCTCTTTGCTTCTGAAGGAAAACTGTGTCCTGAGCTCTGTTGTGGGAGTATCTGGCCCTGTGCACTTCCCAAGATACCCACCCAGAGCACCCACAACAGTGTTGCCACACACTCCCTCCCATGCACACCCCTACTTTAACTGCAAAGCCCTGTTTGGGGTACAGTGGGGACCAGCCACCAGGAGGCCTTACATTGTCTCAGTGAATAGGGAAGTTTTATTTCTGGTCTTCTACAAGGCATTTTACATTAGCAGAACGTTAAGACATCTAGAAATCAAGATCACTGTCTTCTAACATGGGCTGAGAATCTAAGAGTACAATGTGATCTTTCAAGTAGATGGATATCAGACTCCTTAACCCTTTGGGGAAGAATATGTTGTCTAAGCCATTATCACCACTCTGAAATTGTGAAATAAATAAACAAGAACTGGAAAGGATAGAAAAGTGTTTGTTCAGGTAATGGGATTTTTGCTTTTTCTTCTTTTCTGTTTTTGGTGGGGGTTTTCTTGTGGGTTTTTTTTTTTTTTTTTGTCCTTCCACAACCAGTGTCTACTGAACACCCACCCACTTTCTCATTTAAGCTTCTCAACAACCCAGCAGCACAGGTATTATTCTTGTTCCATGAATGAGTCCATGTAAGCTCAGTGAGGGGGGGGAAATCTCACACAATGGTGGTCACACAGAAATAAACCGCTGGGCCAGCTCTCCCATCCAGGTCCTCCTGTCCACCAGGAAGTAGCTTCTACTTGGCTCAAATCCATAGTTTGGACATGAGAATTTTGTTCCACATTTTAAACAACAGTTATCCAAATTGAAAAAGCAAACAGGTGATAGCCTAGGAATAAATAAAAACCCCGAGGAACATAGGAGCAGATTTCTGTGTAAATGGATGCAACAGAACTCAGTATGATTTAAAGCAGCACTTCTCAAATTTATAGGTCTGAAGAACTCTTAAAAATTATTGAGGCCCCCAAAGAGCTTTTATGTGGATGGCTATATCCACTGATATTCATTATATTAGAAATTATCACAGAAAAATGTTTAAGTAGTTATTAATCAGTTTAAAAATAACAGTAAAAAATCTATTAAGTGTTTTTATGAAAATAACTGTTTCCCAAAACGAAAAAAAAAAAGTAAATTAGGAAGAAAAGTAGTATTGTTCCTCGTTTTTAAAAATCTCCTGAATGCCTGCCTTAATTTGAGGACAGCAGAATTCTCATCTCTGCTTCTACTTTTTATCCAAAGGAATAATAGACACCATGTAGTCTTTGGAAACTGCCACTGTACATTAGGGAGAGAATGAGATTGGGAAAAAGCCAATAACACTTTACTATTATTATAAAAAATAGTTTCAAATTCATGAACCTTCCGAAATGGATACCCCCGGGGTCCCTGTACCACACTTGGAGAACCACGACTTGACGCCCTATGTGGGGGAGAGCGGGAAAGAGAGGGGGAAAGTCACTGGAGAAGACGACCCCGTCCCCAAACCCCTCACTCTTCAACTCCTCTAAGCCCCCACTTGCCCTTAAGTCACCCCAGCGCAGGAACCCGGGATTCTTCCCCATCTGCCTGACTTTCAAGCCATCTCCTCCTCTCTCAGCCCAGCTCATACTTGGGAGGTAAATTAAATGCGGACTAACTGGCACCGGCTAACTGGAATACACTGGCGTGTTTTTTTTGTTGTTGTTTTTAAATGGCTTTCCTAAGCTAAAACTCCAAAGCAGGGCTCTAACTGCGTTTTTTCAGACTGCCTGAAAAGGGAATCAGCCTCCCAGAGGAACACAGGATAAAGAGCCCCGAGTGACACACAGTGCTGAGTTCTGGTCCTGACTGGCCAGGGACTGGGCCATTTTCTCCATCTCCAAACTTGCGCTGCCCTAACTTCACTGCCTACTTCTCAGGGCTGTGGTGGCATCGGATGACACCGTGGACTTGAGTCCCTCTTGCACCAAACTATCCTCGCTGCTGTTCAGCGGCCCACTGGGCGCACGGGGATTCCGAGGGGTCCTTGGAAGTCTGCTCCACTCCCTGACGCCCGGACTCGCCCTGGGCAGGGCAAGTCCGTCCCTGTTCACCCACCCGACACGGGTTTTTCAGTCGCTTTTCCGCATGGCGGGGACGCAACAGAGGTTTAGAAGGCCGATCTTGCCCGAGCGCCGCGCCTGCACCTTGAGGCCCACCTCGCGCCCAGACTCTTCGCGTGGGAGGGACCTCACCAGGCAGGGGACACCCTCCCCCCCGCCCCCGCGCAGCCCGAGGAGGTCGGCTGCGGCCGGCTGCTCCCACACATGTGGGCAGGAGAGTGCATCATCTGCGGAGGTGAGGAGCAGCCCACTCCCCACCTCGCCCTCTCCCCAAGCGCCCCAGCCGGTGTCCGCAGGGAAGCGCTGGGACCCCGGGGCCACGCCCGGCCGGCCCCGAGCGCGCGCGGGCTGGGGCGGGGGCAGCGGCGCGGTACCTGTGCCGGAAGAGCGGGCAGCCGCCCAGGAGCCTGCGCAGCTCGTTCTTGAGGGTCCAGAACTCGCCGTCCAGGTAGCGGTGCAGGGACGAGTCCCCGAGCCCCAGGTCGGGCTCCTGCTCCATCGCGCTCCGGCCTCAGTCTCTGCTGTGTGGCTAGTGGGGCTAGTGGGACTGGCGTCCCTCCCCGCCTCCTCCGAGCTCCTGCAAGAGGGGCTCTGAGGCACGCCTCTTTATCTCCACCCCGGCAGGCCAGTCTCCGCCCGCCTCACCTTCCTGTCCCCTCCCCGGTCCTACCCTGCGCTGACCCCACTCCCAGGGCGCCGCTGGAGAGATGTCGGGCGGGTCGCTCTCCTACTGCAGTCTCTTGCGCTTTGGAGGAACAGCAAACCCTACCTTCTTGCCCTGGAGAGTCAATTGTCTGTCCAGGTTTGTGGGCCACAAGAGACAAGCATTAAATTCCTGGAGGGAGTGCCGGCCCCCAGAGTCGTGAGGGGCTTCAGTACCAGCTACCTTGCCGGGCTCCCAAGATGCAAGATGTCCTGAACAGGCTCTGGCCTCAGCTCAGTTGCACCTCAGCTCAAATCCACGCCCAAACTGGGCTTTTCGGTGAACCCTAATATCACTGTAATCTGGAGGTCGCCCAGGCCTGCTGTCCAGGGGAGCTGAGGGCTTCAGACAGAACAAGGTAATCAACTTCAATACCAAACTGGCTCTCAAGAACCTCCTTTATTTTCTTGTTCTACCAGCAGGAAATGTTGTAATTTAAGTGGAAAATATCCTTTCCTCTCTCTAACTGCTTTATTGATTCTCCTTTTAAATTCACAAAAACATGTTAGCTCTTCCCTTCCAAAGACACTTTGCTGGGGAGATGACCCTGTGGGTGTAGTCTGTTGTCATTAGGTTGGTGGATATCACCCTATCTATATAGTAATAGCTCTGGGAGGCTGCACAAATTCCTACAGACCAAGTGGATTACAATAGTGCAGATTCATTCTTTTACAATTCTGGAGGTCAGAAGTCCACAGTGGCTCTATGGGATTAAAATCAAGGTGCAGGCAGAGCTGGATTCCTTCTTGGGGACTCCAGGAAAAAAAAAAATCCCTTTCCTTGCCTTTTCCAGCTTCTAGAGGGCGCCTGCATTTGTTGACTCCTGGCCTCATCCTCTGTCTTCAAAATGTATCACTTCAATTTCTGCTTCTGCCTCCCTCTTAAAAGGACTTGTTTATGTTGGGCCCACATGGGTAATCCAGGAAAATCCTTAACTTAATCACATCACCAATGTCCCTTCTTGCCCAGACAACACATTCTCAGGTTCTGGGGATTCAAACGTAAACATCTTTGGTAAGCCATTATTCTGTCCACCACACTTGTGCAGCTGCAAGGACCAACATCCAACCAAATGCAGCAAATAAGGGCTTTGCTTTCTCACACAGGAAGCATGGAGGAAGAAGAGTCCCAAAAGCTAATTTGATGGCTCTACCCTGGGAACTCAGGTTCTTTCTATTTTTCTATCCACCTATTTTTTTTTTATCTTGTTTCCTCCCAGCCATAAGATGGATACCGAAGCTCCAAGCACCTGTGCCCAATAGAAGGGGCGTGTTTCCTTCAATATCAGTAAAGCTTCCAGCTGGAAGGGATATATGTACTTCCACCCACAATCCACTGGACAAAGCAGTTCACTCCTGACTCTATGGGAGAGGGAAGTGCTAGCCCAGATATCCCCAGGAGACCACACCCAAAGTCGCCTGTGAGCCATGCTAGTAACAGATCTGCACCCTGTCCCTCCCACAGGCAAAATACACTCTCCACTCCTCCAGGGAGGCAATTGAAGCCCATATCATCCCAGCATCAAGTCCAGGTCCCTAGGGCATCTAGTCAACATGTGGTTCCTCTTGATCCAGAGACCTATAAACTGTGAAGGTAAATTGCTTTCCAAGTGCATGTAACTCGAGTGAGAAATTTTAAAAAAACTTTATTGTTATGAACATTGTTATGTTAAGATTTTTTGGAGGATTGTTTATTACCTAGCCTATCGTGGAAGATACTGGAAGAATGTAGCTAATGAAATAAAAAACTAAAGGAGGTATACTGGCCTCAGCACTAAGAGGATCAGGGAGGATGCTATTGGCCAATGCTGAACAGAAGGAGGTTATGTTATGAAGAGGCAAACATTTGACAAAGCTGTTACCTACAGATGGCACACCTGATGAACTCATCACTCCAGAAGATGCTGAAGACACAAGGTTGACATTGCGTGTTGGCTGCTATTGACATTGCATTGTTGACACTGCATGTCTGACAAGGCACTATAAGGAGATGGGGTTAGAAAAGAAGTCACTAGTTTGCAAGCAGGGTGGAAAGGATTAAAGGTCCACAAATTCAGGGACTTTTAGGGTTAGAAGAGGCAACTGCTTCCCAACTTCTGTTACTAAATGGTGAAACTGAGAAGTAGTTTTTAGTTAACAAAGGACAATTAAAATTCAGGAACCTCAGGAGAAGCAGCTCCAGAGCCCACTGACTGTCAGAAATGTGGGGTAGGGGGAAAGAATCTGCCCCACTTGCCCTTCTTGTTGGCCTCCAACCCTCTTGGGAGTTGCTCTCTGCTGGAATCTTGCCTTCCTGTTCTTTGCAACTTCTTCCTGTGGCTTGAGCCGGAGGAACTAAGGAACCAACATTCCCCTTTCTTTTTTTTCTTCCTTTTTTTTATGTCCCCAAAAGGTGAATTTTATTGTATGTAAATTTTATAAAACATATTGATAATTTAAAAGTTTCACTTTCATCACATTTTTAAAACAAAAAAGAATGCAGAAAACAAGTCACAAGTAAACACATCCAATGAATAAGCAGTAAAAATATAGAGAAATATATATGAATGATAAAAACGAATTGATACAAAATTTCTTTTTAAATATTGAAAAAGGAAGGATGAACTTTGAGCATTCAGTCTCTAAAATCTAGTATTTCATAAAATTTAGGGTTAAAAGAAATCATTGCACAAAAGGAAATTCCAAAGTGTCAAAAGAACATTCTTTTTACAAGGTAATTAACAGAGATATTGTCCTCCTAGTTAATAGTGTCAGCTCCTCAAGGGTTGACTTTTACCCAGGAAATGTTACTAGGCCATTTTTCCACCAGTTGTAACATAGAACTGTTTTCAAACCAGCACCAATTTTTAAATATTCTCCTACACCAAAAACACATTCTTTCTCCCTTACCCTCAAAATACAAGGGGGAAAACCCTTGGGTTTCGGAAATGTGCTCTGGAGGCTAAATCTCATTTCATGAATAATCCTTTTTCAGTAGTAAGCTATGGAGATGCTGGCGAGATCAGAAAGGACTAAGCATATTCTTTAGAGTGTTGGCTATTCAAATCCCAGCTGTCACCTTTTCGCTGTAGGTCCTTTCCATAACTTGAATGCGAACGATAACAGAACCTCTCCACAGGTTCCTGTGAGGATTAGCTAGTTGCCTGGGCCTACCCATGCTTTTTGGATTACCATTGTTTCATTTTATCTTCACCTTAGCTGATCTACCTTGTGTGCTAGTTTAACAAAGAGATTCTTAACTCTATTACTTTAAATGAAAACATTTTAAAGGAAATTAGGCAACCACTAAACAATTACAGCCATAAAACTTCCATATATGGCAGGAGCAAGAGGCATATTCTTTTGCATGCCCCTAGTGGTAGAAATATTTATCCTTTGAGGGTGGGTTTTATTTTCAGAATCGGTTATGATTTTACTTGACCTCTCTCCATCAGTAGACACCTTTCTCCCGTAGGCCACCGCCCAACACTTAGCTCACCCTTGGTCTGCTGTGCAGGCTCCTCATTCTGGAGCCCTCAGCTATTGTTATCTTGAGTTTATACCCTTCATTTTTCTCTCATCCTTTCTGCCGGTTCTCTCTGTGGGTGATCTCCCCTTCCAAAGACGTTAAGAGTCCCATGAAGACTAATGACCTCTATACTTTTCAGCAGACCTCTCTAATGAGGTCTGGCCCCGACACCCAATGCAACTTTATCCATCCACATTTGAATTGATTATTTTTGAACCCCTTCTGCATTTCTCTAGAGTGGTGACTGCACCACTCTCAGTGCAATGACCCAAACTAGAACCCTAGCAAGCATCTTAGTCTCTCCGCTTGCTCACCCTTTCCTGTATTCTCTACACCTGAACATTAAGTCCTGTCTGTCTTCTCTCCCTAGTCTGACTCAACCATACCCCTTCCCCACTGCCAGCTGCTTAGTTCAGACCCACCTTTCATGCAACAGCCTCCACACTGGTCTCTTTGTGTCAGTCTCACCCCTTTCATGAATTTTCTTGCTCTAAGAGTAATCTTTTAAAAAGACATGTTTGAACATGTTATTTTCTTTTAAATAATAAACTACCTCCAATGGTGGTTTTTAAGCTTTCTCCATGAAGCCGTAGTCCTTCCAAGAAGTATCTGAAGGTCAACAAGGAGACAGGGGAGCTCTGACCACCAAAATCCCACCTAAAGCAGAGCACCTCTGTTTATATATACTTCAGTTATTGGCATTTGGAAGATATATATATATATATATTATATTATATATATTATATATATATTAAGAGTCCCAATTCCTTAGCCTGGTAAAAAGCCCTTCTTGATACAGGCCTTACTTCCTTCTCAAATTTTATCTCCTGCCACCTTCTATTTCACATAAAACTGATTATAATTAGGACAACACATGGTTGCTGTACTTGGACTTGGACTTTCTCTAACCTGCCAGTAACTACTCATTCTTCAAGAAACATCTCTAATAACACCTCCCTTGTGAAGTCCCCCACACCCTTCCACCAAGTGAAGTGAGTTGATCACCTCTCCTTACACACTACATCGCATGTATTCATTTAGATGTTTCCTCCTCCAAAATGTGAGCTCTGTTGGCACAGACAGGGTTCATACCCATTTCTTTTTTTTTTTTTTTTTTTTTTTGTAGAGACAGAGTCTCACTTTATGGCCCTCGGTAGAGTGCCGTGGCCTCACACATCTCACAACAACCTCCAACTCCTGGGCTTAAGCGATTCTCTTGCCTCAGCCTCCCGAGTAGCTGGGACTACAGGCGCCCGCCACAACGCCCGGCTATTTTTTGGTTGCAGTTTGGCCAGGGCCGGGTTTGAACCCGCCACCCTCGGTATATGGGGCCGGCGCCTTACCGACTGAGCCACAGGCGCCGCCCCATACCCATTTCTTAATATTCTCCAAGGTGCCTAGTATGGCAGCATGCTATAAAAGCAACTCCTGATAGCTGCTTTTGCATAAATGAAACCAACAAACATACTGGGTCACGTTTGGTGAATAAGGTGAATGATCAAGCCAGAGAGTATAATTCAAGATCAAACATGGTGTGTGCAACAAGCTGTGGTTTGATTCAAACTGTTCCTGAAGATAATTCGAAGTTGTAGGAACTATTTTTAAGCAATAGAATCAAGAAAAGTATGTTGTTGAAGGTGACGACTCAAAAGGGCAATATTCATTTCAATAGATGTGTCTAAAAATACACCCTCCTGTAATGGTAGCACACTAGGAGACCAAGGGGGGGTGGATCCCTTGAGCTCAGGCCTTTGAAACCAGCCTGAGCAAGAGTATGACCCCATCTCCACTAAAAAGAAAAAAAAAAAAATTATATATATATAATTAGCTGGGCATTGTGGCAAGTGACTTTAGTCCTAGTTACTTGGGAGGCTAAGGTAGGAGGATCGCTTAAGCCCAGGAGTTTGAGGTTGCTGTGATCTGAGTTGATTCCATGGCACTCTAGCCTCTAGAGTGGGCAATGGAGACTCTCTCTATATATATACTCACTCTCTCTCTCTCTCTCTATATATATATATATACAATCCTGTCTGTGTCAACAGAGCTCACATTCTGGAGGAGGAAACATCTAAATGAATATGTGTGATGTGGCGTGTAAGGAGGGGTGATATATATATATTCCTAATATGCTAACAGAAGAAGCCTCACTTTGCCTATTTCAGTAGAGAAACCTACTTTGGACTCTGGCAACACACAACATACTAAGGATCCTTAAGAATTCCCCGATGCCTTTAGTTTCTCCTGGCTCAAAACTAAAGCAAAACATCCACAGCTAAAGAGAAAGGTTGTGAATTAAAAAAGAAAAACCAAAACTTAAGGAACCTTGAATTTTGGCGTAAGTTTCATATCTGTCTTAGAAAAAGTGTCCTGATTCTGAATGTATTCAACTAGAACTGAGCAATTCCTTTCCTTTTCATTGGATATATTGTTACATCCAGTGACTTTCAGCATATCCACTTGTACTATATCATGAAGGAAGTACGGGTGGATGTGTGTGTAATGTGCAGAATTTGTTGCTTATGAGGTTTTCAGAGAGAAATCACTCTGAGAATTAAAAGAATTATACCATTTCCTCTTTCCTAACAATTCCATGTAATTTATTTATTTATTTTTATTTATTTATTTATTTATTTATTTTGCAGTTTTTGGCTGGGGCTGGGTTTGAACCTGCCACCTCCGGTATATGGGGCTAGTGCCCTACTCCTTTGAGCCACAGGCACCGCCCTCCATGTAAGTTTTTCATTCTATGGCTCCTCTAGATATGGAGTAGCAGCTTGAGATAGGCCTATAACTCCAAAACTCAGACTTAATCTATCCTTCTTACAAATCAGAGAACTTTGTCTATGGAAATACGTGGAAACAAGATGGCATTCTACAAATATGGCTGGTAATCCCTCTTTAATTCATTTTTTAAACAAAAGATTTCTGCTACTATTCTTGCAATTTCAAAAGGCCAGGGTCCCAAAATTATACACCTTTCCAACCTTCCCGTCTTCCCACCCTTCCCACCACCACAGAAGCAATGCTGTCATTACGGGGGAAATGCTGCTCCTAATGCTTTTTATATACATAGCTGTCTCGTGTTAGGGTTCTATTTACCCTCTGCACACACAAATTACAAAGATATGCTCTGACTGATAATGAGGGCTAAAGGTTCGACTTGTGAAGAAATTTGGTTTAAGAAGTTATCAGCTGGAAAAGCTATTTCCTCACAATAACATTGCCACAGGGGCCAAAACCCAACCAGAGTCTCCTCTTCAAAAGTCCAGGAACGCTTTTCTTTTCTTTCTTTTCTTTGCTTTCTTTTCTTTCTTTTCTTTACTTTCTTTGCTTGCTTTCTTTCTTTCTTTCTTTCTTTCTTTCTTTCTTTCTTTCTTTCTTTCTTTCTTTCTTTCTTTCTTTCTCTTTCTTTCTTTCTTTCCTTTCTTTCCTTTCTTTCTTTCTTTCGTTTGTTTTTTAAGAAGAGAGGCACAGAACCCACTGAGATAGCCTTAGTCCCATGAAAGAAAGGTCACTGGCAGGTCCTCCTTCATTTACTGATCGTCAGTGTAAGATGGCTCTTTTGTGGGGCCGCTGTAGCTCAATGCTGATTGATGCCTTCATGTTTTCTAAACTGGACTGGGCACCACCAAAGATTTCCAGACGCTTGGATCCACAGCCCAGCAGAATAAACATTCTTCCCAGCCCTTTTGCCTACCTTATCGCCCTCTCCAGGAGCAGGAGCTTTGGGGGATGCTGATGTTTATACAGTGTTCAAACTTTCCTTCCTCTGTTTCCAAGGAAAAGTAGGAGAGAAGCCACACTGTCTTGAAAGGAAGGCACAAAGGCAGAGGTCTCCAAGAGGCTGCCAACGAAGAAGGCTTTTATTCGCACATGTGGTCCGCCATCTTTCTCCTACCAGTAGAGAAATCACTTTACCTCATCTGTTTCACAAAAAGCCCTGGAGTCACAGCAGCCTGCCTGGCACTGGATGAACTCTTGGGGACAGTCATATGGGTGACCAACCAGTGGAATGTTCAGGCTGCTGGGGGAGAAAATGGCCTGTCCCATACATTTAACCTGGGACACTGTATAAAACTAAACCTCAGAGCTCCAGTTGACACCTGTACTGTTTCAGAAGATGGTGAAAAGCAGCTCTATGTGTTTTTCAAGGAAATCAGAAGAAAGAAAGAAGAAAGGAAGTAAGGAAAAGGGGTGGGAGAGGAAGAAAGAAAAGGAGGGAGGGAGAGAAGGGGAAAAGCAACATTCGCCTTTCTTGAAGCCCTGGTACACAATGGACAGAGCCCCCAAACCCTGGGCCGACAGCCAGGGTTTTGTGAATGAGATGATCTGGGACCACCGTCCACCCCCGGAGGAGGAGCTGCTCGTGCAGATGTGTGGACTTCTGCCCATGATCCACTACACCTGCATACCCAACCTGAACCTTGTGAGCCACCCCAAGGAGGGCTGCTTTGCCTTCTGAAGGCCAGGCAGTAAGCTGCATGTATGCCTGCCTGCCCATGTACTCACCTCACCCTGTCTGTGTTCATCCCATCGCCACCTAACTCTGCCCCTTCTCACACTGGGGCTGGGCGTCAGCCTGGCCTGCCTATCCTGGCCCCTAGTGACTGCTCAGCTGAGATGGCCCCCCTTTGGGAAAGCAGGGTTCTTTTTCAGGTGGACCACAGCCAACTCTCTGGGATAGGTTCCTATCCAGTACCGCCTTCTGTGTCCTGAGGATGGGGGCTCTCATCTCTCAGTGCCTGCAACACCCACAGGACAAGGCTGAGGGCTGCCAGCACCATGCTCTAGTCGCCCCCTAGAGGCAGTGCACCATGGTCTGGATCAAAACCCACACCTGCCACCATCCTTGCTGGCCATCGCCAGGCCTCAGCCTTGACACTACATTAGGCAGGTCACCAAAAAGTCCTCCTGGGGTGGGCTGCTTGGGGTGAGGCGCTGCCTCCCACCCCTGGGCCAGGCAGCGCTGGCCAGCTGGGAGTTTGGCCTTCCCCTAGCCAGAATGGAATGATAGTGCTGGTCAAGCACCCCAGGGCAGCACATGGGAGGCATTTCCCCCAATACACCAAGCATTAAGCAGTCTTGGGAATCCTGAGCTGTCAGTTAGCAGTCCCAGGGGCCACCCTGCCACCAGAAGCCCTGATGGCGAACTACAGCAACTACCCTTTCTCCTGCCCCACCCCAGAATGGGACATTTTGAGCAGTGCTCTCAAATTGTGTTGGAGAGGCATACCCTGACCTCGACATTGCCTTTAGACCACAACTGTGTTAGTTACCACATATGGGCTTTTTCAGAGTCATTTATGAGCAGAAAAAAATTGAAAACTCAGCTAATGTTAGAAAAAAAGAGAACTTATGCAAATCAGCAAGAAGACATCAAACAACCCCATAATAAAGTGGGCAAAAGACACAAATAGCAACTTTTCAAAAGAAGATGATGACCAATAAACATATGAAAAAAGCTGAACATCTCTAATCACCAGGGAAATGCAAATGAAAACCACTGTGAAATATCACCTAACTCCAGTGAAAATGGCTTTTATACAAAAGTCACAAGCCAACAGCTGCTGGTGTATATACAGAGGGAAACGAACACTTTGCATTCCTGGTTTAACAGCAAACTAGTACAACCTCTGTGGAAAGTAACATGGAGAGAGCATTTGATCCAGTAATACTACTAAGTATTTACCCAAAGGAAAAAAAGACATTCTATGAAAAAGACACTTGTACCTGAATGTCCACAGCAGCACAATTCACAATCATAAAGATGTAGAAACAACCCAAGTGCCCATCAGTACATGAGTGGATTAACAAAATGTGGTATCTATACACCATGGAGTATTACTCAGCCATTTAAAAAATAATGAATTAATGCCTTTTGGAGCAACTTGGTTGGACATGAAGACCATCATCCTCTTAAGTAAAGTATCACAGAAGTAGAAAAACAAATATCACATGGACTCAATTTTAAATTGGAATTAAACAGTCAGTATGCATGTGTACATATGGTAGTAAAATTCATTGGAAATTAAGCAAGTGGAAGGGAGGAGAAGAGGGTAGGTAAATTCACAATGGGTACAGTGCACACTATCTGGGGAATGGACACAATTATAACCTTGACTCAAACTGTACAAAAGTAATCCACATAACCAACATGTTTACACCCCCGTAACATTCTGAAATTTTAAAAAATGGTAAGTATAGAGTGACCATATGACCCAGCAATTCCACTCCTATGTATAATCCCGAGAGAATGGAAAAGATACACCCACACAAAAGCCTGTACAAGAATGTTCATAGCAGCATAATTTATAACAGGCAAAGGTGGAAACAAACCAAGTGTCCATGTACTGATAAAGTAATAAACAAAATATGGTAATCTGTACAACTGAATAAAAGAAATGAAAGTACTAACACATTGCAATGTGGAAACCTTGAAAAGACTACACTAAGTGAAAGAAGCCAGGTACAATAGGCTGAATATTGATTTCTTTTCCTTTTTTTTTTTTTTTTAAGAATGCCATGACCTTAGCCCAGCTTACAGCAACCTCAAACTCCTGGGCTCAAGCAATCTTCCTGCCTTGGCCTCCTAAGTAGCTGGGACTAAAGTGCATACCACCACACCTAGCTAATTTTTCTGTTTTTAGTGGAGATAGGGTCTTGCTTTGCTCAGGCTGGTCTCTAACTCCTCAAGCTGTTCTCCTGCCTCAGCCTCCCAGAGTGTTGGGATTACAGGCATGAGCCACTGCACTGGACTTTCTTTTTGTTGTTATTGTTGTTGTTATTCTTTTCCTTTTCCATTTTTTTTTTGGTATGATTCCATTTATATGAAATGTCCAGAATAGACAAATACAAAAAATCAGAAAGTAGATTAGGGGTATCTTGGGGCTAGGAAGAGTGTATGGGGAATGATAGGTATGGAGTTTCTTTTGGGGAGTGATGACAATGTTCTAAAATTAGGTATGGTGATGGTTTCCTTGTTGATCTATCCATTACTGAAAGTGAGATATTGACGTCTTCAATTACTTTAGTTGAATTGTCATTCTGTCAGTCTGTGTTTCACGTATTTTGAGGCTCTATAGTTAGTGCTTCCATGTTTATATTTGCTATATCTTCTTTCTATGTTGACCCTTTTATTTTATTTTTTAAAGGCTAGTCAAGTGCAGTAGTGAGAAAGGGAAAAGAGTAGAATAAGGAGTTTGATCTGTAACTGAACAATCAGTTGAGATAATGGCCGACCTTTGGGCCAATTGATCCTTTTATTTTTATAAAAATATCTTTCTATCTAGTTTCAATTATGTCTTAAAGTCTATTTTGTATATTATTGATAAAGCCACTCCAGCTTAATTTTAGTGTATTTTTTCCCATTCTTTTTACTTTAAACCCATTTCAACCCATTTGTGTCTTCAAATCCAATGGGAGTCTTTTGGAGATAGCATATAATTGGATTGTGTATTTTGTCTATCCTAGAAACCTCTGCCTTTTAGTTGGAGTGTTTAATCCATATACATTTAAAGTAATTGCTGGTAAGGTAGTATTTATATCTGCCATCTTGATATTTGTTTTTTATGTCTTATCTCTTTTTTCTCTATTCCTCCTTTGTGCTAAATAGATACCTTCTGGTGTAATATTTTAATTCCCTGGTCATTTCTTTTATTATATACCTTTGAGTTATTTTCTTAGTTTCTCTGAGGATTACAGTTGACATCCTTACTTAAACCAGCCTAATTCAGATTAATGCCGATTTCATTTCAATAGTATAGAAATTTTGCCTGTGGCTCAGTGAGTAGGGCGCCAGCTCCATATGCCGAGGGTGGCGGGTTCAAACCCAGCCCCGGCCAAACTGCAACCAAAAAATAGCCGGGCGTTGTGGCGGGCGCCTGTAGTCCCAGCTGCTCGGGAGGCTGAGGCAAGAGAATCCCGTAAGCCCAAGAGTTAAGAGGTTGCTGTGAGCTGTGTGACACCACAGCACTCTACCTGAGGGCGGTACAGTGAGACTCTGTCTCTACAAAAAAAAAAAAAAAGAAAGAAATTTTGCTCCTATTTAGCTTAGCTCCCTCCCTCCTCTTTTCTGCTGTTATAATCATATAAGTTACATCTTTATAGATTGTATGCACATCACTGCGAATGTTTAATCATTGCTTTATGCAGTTGTCTTTTAAATAAGACAGCAGAAAAATGATTATAAAAAATACATTTATACTATCTTTGATGTTCACCTATGTAGTTACCTTTATCAGTGCTCTTCATTGCTTCAAGTGGATTCAATTTACTTTAGAGTATCTTTCAGTCAGAAAGATTTCTTTTAGCATTTAGGGAGGTTTGCTCGTGATAAGTTCTCTGAGTTTTTGTTTGTCTGAGAATATCTTATTTCTCCTTCATTTTTACATAGCTATAAATGCCTACATTTAAAAAAGACGAAAGATCTCCCAGTCAACAATCTAATCTTCCACCTTAAGAAACTAGACAGGGAAGAGCCAACTAAATCCAAAGCAAGAAGAAAGAAAGAATAAAAATTAAACAGAAATAAATGAAATAGGGAATGGAAAAGCAATAGAGAAAATCATCAAAACCAAAGTTTGTTCCTTGAAAAAGTCAACAAAATTGACAAAACTTATAGAGAAAGAGGGGAAGAAAAGAGAAAGATGTACCTTACTAAAATCAAGAGTTCAAGAAGGGTTAATATTCCTTTTACAGAAATGAAAAGGACTGTAAAGGAATATTATGAACAATTGTGTGCCAATCAATTTAATAACCTAGATGTAATGGACAAATTTCTGGAAAGACAGGAGGTTGGTTGTTCTAACATGCAAAAAACAGTCAAATGTAATATGCTGCATTAATAAAATAAAACAACAAAATCACAAGATTATTGCAATAGATGTAGAAAAAGCCTTTGACAAAATTCAACATTGCTTCATGACAAAAACACTTAATGGACTAGGAATAGACAGACACTTCCTCAATCTGATAAAATCTATTTACAAAACCTTTCAGCTAATATCATGCTTAATAGTCAAAGGTTGAATGTTTTACCTCTAAGATCAGAAATGAGACAAGGATGTCATTTTTGCACTGAACTGGAGTTTCTAGCCAGGTAATTAAACAAGGAAAAGAAATAAAAGACATCCATATTGAAGAGGATTAAGTAAAACTCTGTCAATTCACAGATGACATGATCTTGTATAGAGAAAATTCTAAGGAATCCACACATACACAAAAATGTTAGAAGTAATATGTGAGTTAAGCAAGATTTCAAGACACAAGTTCAACATACAAAAAGCTGCAGTAATCAAGAGAGTGTGGTACTGGCATAAAAATAGACATACAGATCAACAGAAGAGAATTTAGAGTCTAGAAAAAAACTTGCACATTTATAGTTAGTTGATTTTTGCCAGGGTGCCAAGACAATTTGATGAGAGAAAGAATAGTGTTTTCAACAAATGGTGCTAGAATAACTGAATATCCACATGCAAAAGAACATAGTTGGACCCCTTCCCTATACTGTACAAACATTAATTCCAAATGGACCATACATGTACATGAAAGAGATCAAACTATAAAGCTGTTAGAAACAAATCATAGGAGTAAATCTAGATGACCGTCAGTGAGGCAATGATTACTCAGACATGACATTGAAAAAAATAGATACATTTAACTTGTCAAAGTTAGAAATTCATACACTGCAAAAGATACCATGAAAAAGGTGAAAAGAGGGTGGAGGGGAGAGGCAAAACCTGCCAAATAGATATGATGAACACTATTTGGGTGATGGGAACATTACAAAATGATCTACATAACCAAAAACATTTGTACCCCCTTAGTATTTTGGAATAAAAAAAGAAAGTGAAAAGACAACTGACAATGAGAAAAATATTTGAAAATCATACATGTGCAAAAATATTTGTATACAAAATATATAATAACAATAGTTATTAAAAAGTAAAAAAAAAAAAAAAGGGATCCTTGGGAATCTCAAACTCTACTCCCTTGCTGCTTGTGGCAAGGATAGGATCAAGAGTCTGACCTGAATGCTTTTGACAAATGGATGTTAGAGATGCCCAGAAGGCCACCTGCTCACCCCAGGCCTCATGGAGCCAGGCAGCTCCCAGCTGAAGCATCACTAGTCACCACATCAGAATACAAAGGAGTGGTTCAAATGATCTGCTAGCTTGTAAAAGGTACACCTAGAAGTGACAAGAATAATGTAGCTTATCCCAGAAGATACTGGAAGTATCTGTTCACATACCACACCTCCCTCCAAGAGCCAGAGAAATGTAATCCTCCCAGGTGTCCAGAGTAGGGAGAGCCAGAAGTACTTACCAGCCAGCACTGAGGAGCACCGTACCTTCTGAGAATCTCTTGTTATTAGCAAGGAAAAGCTGCCAATGAAATGACCCGGTAGAATTGCCCTGAGTCACCTTGACTTAACTAGGTTCCACATCCACTGTACTAGTTTCCTAGGGCTTTTGTGACAAATTACCACAGACTGGGCTCAATAAACAGAAATTCGCTCACAGATCTGGAGGGTAGAAGTCTGAAATCAGAGTGTCAGCAGGGTCTTGTTGTTTTGAAGACTCTAGGGATGAGACTCTGGAGACTGGAGTGAGACAGCTGTGAGCCAAGGCACACCAAGGATTCCAGGAAGAGGCTAGGAAGATGGCACACCTGATGAACTCATCACTCCTGAAGAAGATGCTGAAAACGCAAGGTTAGCACTGCATGATGCCTGCTGTTGGCTGTGTTTGGCAAGGCATTATAAGAGATGAGTTCAGAAAAGAAGTGATCAGTTTGCAAGCAGGGGTGTAAGGGAATAAAGATTCCATAACTTCAGGGGCTTTTAGGGTTGGAAGAAGCAACAGCTTCCCTTGTTATTTGCTCCCAATAACAAGAACATTCATTTCAATAGCTACAGAATAATGATCAATATCAGAAAATCAACATTGATACAATAATAGTATGCAATCCAACTTGTTTAAATTTCACTAATTGTCCCAATAACGTATTCATCCAATGGGTAGCAACATTTGGTGTGCAGGGGTCTGACGGGGTGGTAGTGCCCTCTCCAGCACCCCAGCCAGCTGCTTCCTAGGGCTTAGTTTTGGCAGCCACCTTTCCCACCTCCTGGGAATCCTTCCCTAGCCTTTTTCCCAGATGCCTTAACCCCGGGGCAAAACATACAGAACCAGGACTGCATTCCTCTCCAGAACAGGGTAGGGACCTCTAGGCAGCCCTAAAATACATTCTGCTGGGGGCAGCGCCTGTGGCTCAGTGAGCAGGGCGCCGGCCCCATATACCAAGGGTGGTGGGTTCAAACCCGGCCCCGGCCAAACTGCAACAAAAAAATAGCCGGGCGTTCTGGCGGGCGCCTGTAGTCCCAGCTACTCGGGAGGCTGAGGCAGGAGAATCGCCTAAGCCCAGGAGTTGGAGGTTGCTGTGAGCTGTGTGATGCTACGGCACTCTACCGAGGGCAATAAAGTGAAACTCTGTCTCTACAAAAAAAAAAACATTCTGCTGGGATTTTTTCCTTCAAGGCCATCAGTAGGATATAAAAGGCCAAAGACACAGAGTACATGTGCCAGCTTCCTAAGGCTCAGGTGCAAAACCCTCCCTGACAAGATGCCAGAGGAATGCCTGCAGAGTGAGGCTGGGCTAACCCACTGTCCCTGAAGCTGGGCCAGAAGGGGATTAAAGGAAGCCAGCAGTTGTGGGCCCCTGAGAGGGAGGTCCAGGGACTCCCCTGAAGCCCAGGCCCTCACTACAGAGAGAGGCCACAGACTGCTGCCAGCTTCACTCCGTGATGCTCCTGGGCTCTTGGCCCTTGTACAAAAGGCAAACCCCTCACCCCTCAGCAAGAACATACAGAGAGGCTCGATCAACCTTGGTCCAGCCATGTTTATCTGGTAGGCAGGTTCTCTAAGCTGCTTCCACGGACAAGTGGCCAACAATGTTAACTAACTAGCCCAAGGGTGCACGGCTCTAATGGCAGAGGTGCTAGGCCTGTGAGTGCCCTACCCAAGGCTCACCCCCTACATCATACTACCCAGGCAGGGCTGACCTGAGGGCCTTGGTGAACGTTATGGATGCTGCTTTTATGGAAGCCTGGGGCATAAACAGTGTAAGACAGGGCTCAGGGTTCTATGATGAGGCACAGTCTGTTCTCAGGGACACACCTCAATGTGTTTGGTAGAAATTGTGGAACCATAAAATGTCAGTACTGGGGACACCTTGGAGCCTGTCCAGCCAGTCCCTTTCCAGATGAGGACACTGCAGGGCATGGTCTCTGATGGAGTAATCTGGCTATTGCTGGACCAAGGAGGCCCTCTGCCCATCACCAAGCCAATTAATGGAAAAGTGGATGTGAGATCAACAGTTTCACTTTTTTTTTTTTTTTTTTTTGGCCGGGGCTGGGTTTGAACCCGCCACCTCCGGCATATGGGACCGGCACCCTACCCCTTGAGCCACAGGCACCGCCCCAACAGTTTCACTTTTATTTATAGAAAAGCCAGCTATTCCAGAGAGCAGCAGGGATATCTCTCCAAAGGACTGCTCGGTCCCCTCTTTCCCTTTGTTACTTTTTATTTTCACAGTAAAAGTAAACATCAGCAATGTTATTTCTCATTTATAGAACACAACAAACAGATTTCCCCTTGTAGGTTACAAAGTTACACAATATCTTCCTATCTTAAAGTGGTTGTATCTTCAAAGCATTTTATTCGAGACTAAATTTATAGTTAGTCACACTTCACTGGGTGCACAGAGTGCCCGGGATCCTTGACTGGTACCATCGAGTCAAGTTCCCCAACTTATCTGTTACAGTAGGCCTTGGAAATGTCCAGGTATCAGAACACAGGCTCATCTGGCCTCATTAGGGCCTGACCAGCGGCACCCTGTAGGAAGCGACTGACAGAGCTGGGCCTGGGAAAAATGACGTGGGAAACTATAGGGTCTCCAATACTTCCCATTACCCTCGAGTCTGAGTACTTTGGGAGTCCCAGAAAAGGTAGCAGCTCAGATTTACCTGGTCTGCCCCTTACCCACCCATGCTGAGCCTTAGCCGCCTGACAAGACCCTATTTCTTATCTCATCCACTCTCCAGGGGTCCTGAGGACCTCCTCTATATGAAAATGGAAAGCAAGTTCTCTGAACAGACCTTGTTTTATAATTTTGGCTTTGGAACTAGGTAAACGTTTTATATAACCTTTTAGAAAAAAAGTAAAATCTAACAGAAAAAAAAAAGCAGTCCCTAAAAGCCAAAAACAAACTACTTAACTCCATTTTAAATTGGTGGCATAACCACTAGCAAAGAAAAAAAAAATGTTTCCAATAACTTTAAAATTCATTTACTTTGTGTACACTAGGAACATAGCCTAATAAAGAACTACAGAGAAATTGTATACTGTATTCAATAGTCTTGTCAGTAGTAGCAATGATGGCATTATTTTGTGACTATTTTGTATATGATAGAAAGCAAATAAGTAACTAGATAAATGGCATTAGAATCCAAGATTTTTATAGCCAGGAGTGGTGACACACACCTGCTGTCCTAGCTATTCAGGAGGCTGAGGCAGGAGGATCACTTGAGCCCAGGAGTTGGAGGTTATGATGACACCACTGCACTCTAGCCTGAGTGACAGAGTGTGATCCTGTCTCAAAAATGCACAAAAACAAAGATGTTTAGCATAAAAGAGAACAGGTATTAAAACCAAAGTAGTTAAGGCAAACTTGGCTTAACTTAGTTTAAATCTTTATCTTACATTTGGATTGAAAACAGTGTGATTATGTGGTTTATGATTCACTGACGAGGTATGTCCTAGTTCTAGCCAATGAAAAGGCCTAGAAGTGACACCCACCCAGTAGCAATGAGGCCCACAACGCCCATATGCTATATTTAAATACTGTTTTCCACCAGAGTTCCTTAGAGAAAGGGCTGATTCCAGAGCTAGTGTAGGAATGTCCAAGATGAACCTTGGGAGTCTTTGTTATGTCAGAAAGCAAAGATGTCATACTTGAAGCCTGAGCGTATATCAAAAGGACAAATGAGGCCTCCACCAGCCCAAAGGAACAATTTGAACAATGACAAAAACAACTATAATGAATTGAAGCACATCAAATTTTAAAAAATCCAAAATATTTATACTAAAACCCCCACATTAATCATGAAGTGATGATTATTATTAAATTTGATAAATAAGGGGAAAGAATCAAATATTTATCCTTGCTTTCCTATTCTTAGGGAACCCAAATATTTGATGAACAGCTCTTGATTAAAGAATTTCAGCTAATAAATGTGACAAAATGACAGTTTAGAAAGCAACCTGGAAACCCTAATGAGATGATAGATGTGGGAAAGACATGGTCACCACTGGCTGTTAACCCCACACAGTGTGAGGTTGGTGAGGACTTTATTTTTATTAACTTTTTTTTTTTTTTTTTATTGTTGGGGATTCATTGAGGGTACAATAAGCCAGGTTACACTGATTGCAATTGTTAGGTAAAGTCCCTCTTGCAATCATGTCATGCCCCCATAAAGTGTGACACGCAGGACTTTATTTTTTTTTATTAAGTCTTTTATACATAGATCATAAATACATTTATGCCATTTTCAATGTGTTGATTCTTTGTACAAATTGGAGTGCTTACATCATACTAATCAACATAGCTATGTTGATTGGTGAGGACTTTATAATGGGTAGATCTGGTTGATAACATTTGAACCCACTAACCATTCTTAAGATAAACATGTTTAACAACAAAAACAACAAAAATGAAGATGAAATTAACCAAACCCTCTAAAAAACCTATACAGGGTTCTTTCTTTCCTCCTTCTTTCTTTCTTTCTTTTTTGAGACAGAGTCTCAAGCTGTCACCCTGAGTAGAGTGCTGTGGTGTCACAGCTCACAGCAACCTCAAACTCCTGGGCCCAAGCAATTCTCTTGCCTCAGCCTCCCAAGTAACTTGGACTACAGGCACCTGCCACAACGCTGGCTATTTTTTGGTCTGGGCTGGATTCGAACCTGCCAGCTCTGGTGTATGAGCTGGCGCCCTAGCTGCCTGAGCTACAGGCACCAAGCCTAGAGGGTTCTTTGGAACAAATGGTCAAGTATTTTCAATCAAGAACCAGCATAAGAAATAGAAAGGAACACTGCTATAGTTAAAACACAGCAACAAAGCAAAAGCCCCATAAACCAATGTGCAGACCTGTTTGAATTATGTAAAAAGTATTCAACTTTTACCACCTGTAAAATTTTGAAATAACTGAGGAAAATTACACATAAACTGGATATTAGAAGATATTGATAAATTGTTGTTAACATTTTTGATATAATAATGGCATTATGAGTTGGGGTTTGTGTGTGTGTATTTAGTCCTTTTCTGTTAGAGACACATATGTAAGCGTTTCAAACAAAATGATACAATATTTGGGACTTGCTTTATTATACCTCCTTGGAGAAGAAAATGGGGAAGAGGTGATGAGTTAAGAGCAGAATGTTGAAACACATAATGGTGGAATGGATATTACTTATATTGACACTAATCTCTAATTTTGTGTATGTTTGAACATAAATTTATTTTAGGTAGGTGGAGGGAGGGGGATTAATGGGATTACAGCGGTGCATCTTACAAGGGTATATGTGAATCCTAGTAAATGTGGAATGTAAAGGTCTTAGCAAAATAACTAAGAAAATACTATGAAAGCGGGCGGCGCCTGTGGCTCAGTCGGTAAGGCGCCGGCCCCATATACCGAGGGTGGCGGGTTCAAACCCGGCCCCGGCCAAACTGCAACCAAAAAATAGCCGGGCGTTGTGGCGGGCGCCTGTAGTCCCAGCTACTCGGGAGGCTGAGGCAAGAGAATCGCGTAAGCCCAGGAGTTGGAGGTTGCTGTGAGCTGTGTGATGCCATGGCACTCTACCGAGGGCCATAAAGTGAGACTCTGTCTCTACAAAAAAAAAGAAAATACTATGAAAGCTATGTTAACTAGTGTGATGAAAATGTGTCAAACGATCTATGAATCAAGTGTATGGTGCCCCATGATCATATTAATGTACACAGCTATGATTTAATAAAAATTAAAAAAAAAGAAAAAAAAAAAAAGAAATGTCACTTCCCAGTCTCCATCCTAATCTTCTGAATCAGAGTTCTTAAGCTGTAGGGCCTGGGCATCTGTTTTTCACAAACATCTTCATGGAGTTTTGGGGCAGCTTGAAACCTCTAGTTCAGCAGTTCTCAACCTGTGGGTCACAACCCCTTTGTAACAATGAAAATACATCCCACATATTAGATATTTACATTACGATTTATAACAGTAGCAAAATTACAGTTATGAAGTAGCAATGAAAATCATTTTATAGTTGGGGGTCACCACAACATGAGGAACTGTATTAAAGGGTTGCGGCATTAGGAGGCATTAGGAAGGTTGAGAACCTCTGCTCTATTTTAAATCAGGGCTCCTCCTACTATAGCCTCTGACCAAATTCAGCCCACATGTTACTTTTGTAAATAAAATTTTATTGGAACATATCCATGCTTATTCACTCACATAAGTGCTTATACACTTGTTCTTGGTGATTTTTACCCTAAATAGCAGAGTTCAGTGTTAGTAGCAGAAACCATATGGCCCACTAAACCTAACCTATTTGTTATTGGACCTTTCAAGGAAGAGGTCTTCCAACCCTTGGTTTGAAGGATACTTCCTTTCTAAAGGGATATTCCCACCTTGTTCTAACCTCCCTGATTTTATGCTTAACTTCTATTTCTGGGGAGTGGAAGTCAGTATAAATATAAATACATGAAGGTTGGTGCCCCTAAACTCAATTTGGGAACATTGAGACTTGAAGGTTGAGTACAACACAGCAAAATGTGGGCAGGAGAGTATTCCCACTAGTGGGATTAGCAGAATCAAAGTCAGGAGGCAAGCAGGCAGGACCACCATGTACAGTTGTTGGGGCTATATGCTATACACGGGCACCACATCTAGGATGTACAGCAGTCATTTACAAGGAAGTGCGCAGGTGGCCTGTTAAATCCTAGCCCTCCTCCCAGCACCAATATATAAACCCACACTGTCAAACATGGCATTGAACACAGGCGGACAGTGTGAACACACATGTCCAAAGAGCACTCAGCTGCATGCTAACCTGACTAGGGCTTGGGCTGTCTTGAAGCCACTCTTCTCTCTCAGTCACCACTTTTAGAAACCAACTTCCACCCCCATTAGACTCCAAACCTGACAAAGTCGCCTCCTCTGGGAGTGGGTGAAGGCCGGTAGAATGTGCTTCCCTGTGATAAGAGAGAGAATGAGAGAGAGAGAACTTAGAGATTAAGAACAGGAGAGGAATAGCTTTGCTAAGGGACTTGAAAATTGTTACTAGAAAACAGGAGAATGGAAAGTGGAAAGGCATAGCAAGTTGTCCACCATGTCATACAAGGACATGGCACGTATTCAACTAAGTGATCGTTCACATTGCCCAGCACCATGGCATCAACACTTGAACCCTAGATGGAAAGCCACAGTCAAAACCGCCTTTATGAGTTGAGTCTTTGCCCCAGTGCACCATTTTTGCATAGCCACGAATCTAGGCCCTTCTCTCTTGGGCCTACAAGGTGACAAACCACCCCAGTTTGCCCAGAACTATCCTAGTATTACCACTGAAATTCCTCAGTTTGGGGAAAACCAGGATGCTTGGCCAACCCAGAACCCTCTCCTTCTTTTCCTTAGTTCCATAAACTGGGTGGAGTTATGAGAATGCCCGTGGTCTACCACTCAGAATTTCTGCTGAAGCAGCACACTATGGTGGCCCCCGCAACTAGTTCAAGGCAATCTGATCTTCGTCTCCTCCATTGCTAAATCCCCTGCTGCATGAAGAGTGGGATTCCCTGGAATAAGCCCTGTAGAAAAAAACAAACCATTTTTCTTATACACTATCTCAACATCACAGAAAACTTCTGTGACCAACTATGGGGCGAGGACAGGTTTACACACACCAAGCAAGCACTAATTCCGCAGTGGACATGAGCCTAGTGTCCTCTAATTCAGCTCAGTTCTGACACTATCACTTGGAGATGGTGAAAGTACCCAAGACTGACCTCTCTGAACACTTCAGATGCCCGTCACAAGCCCAGCTTGTTTTACCTGTGCATCTGAACAACCAGCTATAAATCAGACTTCCTGCAACCCCCTCCTTGGGTTTCATTAGTCTGCTAGAGTGGCTTGCAGGACTCAGGGAAGCACTTACTTACATTTGCTGACTTATTATAAAGGACATTATAAAGGCTATAGATGAAGAGATTCACAGGGCACAGCATGAGGGAAGGGTGTAGAGCCTCCCTGCTTTCTTGGACACACCGCCCTCCAGGAACTTCCATATGTTCAGTGTCCATAAGACCTCTGAACTCATCCCTTAATGGAATTTTCATAACATAGGTGAAATTGACCACATCATTGGCCATTGGTAAACAATACAACCTCCAGCTCCTCTCCCTTCCCAGGAGAGGATGGAAGGGTTGGAAAATCCCAACCCTCTGATCCTGCCTTGGTCTTTCCAGGAACCAGCCCTCAACTTGAAGTCAGGGCACTGCAAAAATGCAGTTAACACCAAAACTTGCTGCTGCTTCTAGGGGGGTTTCATGAACAATGAAAATGCATCAGGCTTGGGACACCAACTAAGTGGTTGTCAGTGTCAAGGGGTCAACTGGTCACCAGTCAACTTGTTAACATACAAAAAGATACTTAACCATTTTGAATATTCCAAGAATTTTAGTTGTGTGCCAAAAATGGGGACAAGATTGACATACATTTCATGATATCATAAACCCCTTGTTACTATATTTGAGCCCCTGTCACTGATGATCAGTTGAGCCCCTGACGCTGATAATCACTCAGTTGGCATGACAAGCCTGATACATCTTCATTGCTCATGAAACCACCTTAAAAGCTGCAGTGAGGCTTTGGTGTTAACTGCATTTTCACAGTGCCCTGCCTTCTCATCTTCTTATCCATCCAGATGCCTTTGAAGACAGATGTCAATGTGTAATATTTTAGGATTTGGCAATGAAGGAGTCAAACCAAACGGATGATTGAATTATCCTTTACCCAGAAATAAGATGTAAATTATCCCATTTAACTTGCAGCCTCTGTACAGATTTATATATATGTATATATATAGTTCAGAGTTAGCTGCCAGGGGTTACATGCATAATAAGAAATACAGTCACTGGCGGCACCCAAAGCTGAGTGGGTAGGGTGCCACCACATACACTAAGGCTGGCAGGTTCAAATCCAGCCCGGGCCTGCTAAACAGCAATGACGACCGCAACAAAAAAATGGCAAGCATTGTGGCAGGCACCTGTAGTCCCGGCTACTTGGGAGGCTGAGGCAAGAGAATAGCTTAAGCCTAAGGGTTTGAGGTTGCTGTGAGCACTGATACCATGGCACTCTACTGAGGGACGACATAATGAAACTCCGTCTCAAAAAAAAGAAAGAAAGAAATATAGTCACCATCCAAAGCTAGGTCCCTCGGAGTCCCCACCCATGCTTTTCCCAGGATACCACATGTTTAATAGGGAGGAAATGCTATTTTTTAATTATTTTTTTTAAATCTGGCTACCATTTGTGTTTGTTTCCTAGGACTGCTATAGCAAAGTGCTATAAACTGGCTTGCTTACAACATAAGTGTATTTTCTCTGTGTATTTTTGCAATTCTAGATGCCGGAGTCCTAATCAAGGTCTGGGCAGGGTTAGTTTCTTTCAGGGAGGTTGGAGAGAAAATCTGTCCCGTGCTTCTCTCTTGCAGCTTCTTCTGGTTGCGGCAACTCCTGCCATTTCTTGGCTTGTGGCAGCGTAACTCCCACCTCTGGCTCCATCATCGCCTGGTGTTCTCTCTTATGCCTGCCCTCTGTGTGTCTCCTCTACTCTTCAAATAAGGACATATGTCAGGATGTCCAACCTGCCACCCCCAGGCCACATACAGGCCAGGATGACTATGATTGCATTCCAACACAAAATTGTAAACTTAATTAAAACATTATGAGATTTTAGTGGTACCTGTGGCTCAAAGGAGTAGGGCACTGGCCCCATATGCCGGAGGTGGTGGGTTCAAACCCAGCCCTGGCCAAAAACTGCAAAAAAAAAAAAAAGAGAGAGAGAGTTTTTTTTGTGATTTTTTTGGTGGAACTCAATTGCATGGTTCTCAAACATAAACTTTATAGATGACAACGTCAAGTCAGAACCTCATGTAAAATAAACATACAGATCCTCTTGCTATTTGTACACATATGTGGCTTCAGCACGTGGCTTCCAGTGTGGTATTTTCCAAGCACTGACAGTCAAATTGACACCATCAGATGTTACATGTGCTTGTGGTGACTTGATGAGGCAGTAATGATCAATGATATTTTACCTACCATTGGAACGTTAGGCATTTAATGGTGTTTAGTGTTAAGAAGGCATTCTTAGTGGATGATTAAGGTACTTCCACACCTCAGTGGTGCTTCATACATTGCCTGCTGCTCTTTACAATTGGCCTCCACCTCACTCTACATGGGCAGATGCGGAAGGGCCCCAAACTTGCTTTCCATTTTCCTGTCAATTGATTTTCATAATAAAAGTAGTCCCTATCTACTCTTATTTCTTCAATTCTAGCATGGCTTCTTCAACATCTCAAGAGAAAACAGAATCCTCCAAAAGAAAAATTACCTATGAAGGAAGATTGTTCAAAGAAAAGTAGACAGATGGCTACTTTTTTGGTCAAGGCAAATAGTAAGGCACTCTGCTTAATTTGTAGAGCACCTACACAAGTTTTCAAAGACTGTAATTTCAAAAGGCATATGCAAAAACATGCTACCATATTCAGTGTATATGCAGGATTTGTTATAAGGACAAAGCAGAAGAACTGAAAAAAAATTCTGTCTTCCCTCTCTCTCTTCTCTCTCTCTGTCTCCCTCTCTCTTTTTTTTTGGACATCAGGCTAGAATGCAGTGGTGTCAGCCTAGCTACAGCACCCTCAAATTCCTGAGTTCAAACAATCCTCCTACCTCAGCCTCCTGAGTGGCTAGAAATACAGGTGCCCACCACAATGCCTAGCTAATTTTTCTGTTTTTAGTAGAAATTTGGTCTTGCATTTATTCCAACTAATTTTGAACTCCTGAGCTCGAGGAATCCTACCACCTCAGCCTCTCAGAGTGCTAGGATTACAGGCATGAGCCCCCATGCCTGGCCAATTCTGTCTTCTCAACAACAAAAATTATTTTTTAAGTTACAACTCAAATGGATTCCATTGCAAAAGCTTGTTATTTGGTAGCATGTCTAATAGCAAAAAAATCAACACCATTTACTAATGGTGAGTTTATTATACAATGTATGGGAAGTATGGAAAATATCATTTGCCCTGAAAAAAGGAGAGTATTTCTAAAATCAGTTTGTCTCACCAGCCTATAGCCAGGAGAACTGAAGAAACTGGAAAATTTGTCAAAAGAAGTTTAGAGAGTTAAGCTGCTAATTTTACATTTTATGCTTTGGCTGAATGATAGCCATGAAAATGGAGACATTTCTTCTTTTGTATTAACCTGGATGGAGCTGGAGAACATTCTCCTTAGTAAAGTATCACGAGAATGAAAAAGCAAGTATCCAAGGTTCTCAATACTAACATGACCCCAGCAGATGAACAAATACCTGCCCACACAAGAGAAAAACACAATTAAACTCAAGCGGAGAAGGAGGGGTAGAGGGGAGGAGGGAAGGAGATTAATGTGCTCTCACCTAACTGGCACCAGAGGCAGGAACCCCATGATGGACCCTGTCCAGCCCCCAGTGTAGACTGGGGGAAATGGTCACAGCACAGCTGCCCCTGCAGAGCAGATAGAGGTGGACTGAGGCACCTGGCTTAAGACTTTAGGCACTGCATTGTTAACAGGAAGGGGGAGATGAAGCCTGCCTGGGGTGTGAAGCTGTACCGCTCTAGCCTAAGGCATGCAGTGTTTCCAAAGATACTGCCTAGATGTGCGAGGGTAGCTACAAAAGGTTCAAGCTGGAGAGCCCCAAGCCGGGCCAAACTGAGCTTCAGAGTGCACCTGCGACTGCTGGCTTCCCACTGTCATCACTGCCCCCATTCCATTCAGATGATCATAAGAGATTCCTTTAGAGCTCAGGCTCTTCATTGTCCTCCCATTTATTTAGGGATTTCTACCCAAAAGGTCACAAGTTAGTAGAAAGCCCCACCTCACTGTGACAAGGGGAAACACACCATAAACAAAGTTATTTTTATAAAGTTTGAAATTTTCTGGTAATGGATAACTGGAGTCAGTTCTTGGATGCCTGGAAAATTCATTTGCTAAATCTACACATGTAGGTAACTTACTTCATTCTTCCATTTTCTTAGTTTCAAAGGATTTTTTAAAACGTATATTTGTACACCCTTGCCCCGGTACATACATTGAACAGTGCACAACCGTGAACTGCACTTAAATAGGCATTCCATATTACATTTTCATGCTAACACCTTGCGAGGAGTTAGTGCAGCAGGTCTGCATTACTCAATTCTAGCTTATCTCTGAGGACATCTGAAGCCAGGCTTAAGAACTAAATTTGGAATGTTCTCAAATGATGCCATTCTTAGTGCTCAGAGCACTGAGGCAAGATGTACTAGACCATGAGCATCATTTAACATTTATGAGGTACACCTGGTGCCTGGTTTGAGTCACAGCATGACTGGTCACACAGCAGGTGTGTGCTAGAAATATGCCTAAGTGATCAGCTCTTAGGATTACAAGAGAGCATTTTGAACAACTGTACACCAACAAAACAGATAACTTAGATGAAATGGACGATTCCTAGATACAAAACTAGCAAAACTGACCCAATTAAAAAATGGATAATCTGAATAGAACCATACAAGTGAATAGATTGGATTAGGCATTCCATATTCCATTAAAAAAAAAAGTTCAACAGGTTTTGCGCCTGTAGCTCAGCAGTCAGGACGCCAGCCACATACACCGGGGCTGGCAGGTTTGAACCCAGCCCGGGCCTGCCAAACAACAATGACAAGTACAACAAAAAAATAGCCAGGCATTGTGTCAGGAACCTGTAGTCCCAGCTCCTTGGGAGGCCGAGGCAAAAGATTTGCTTGAGTCCAAGAGTTTGAGGTTGTTGTGAGCTGTGAGGCCATGGCACTATACCAAGAGTGACATAGTGAGACTCTGTCTAAAAAAAAAAAAACACCTTTTGCAGAAATAATTAAAAAAAAAAAACACAAAACACCTTTCAACAAAGAAACCCAAGATCAGATTGCTTCATAGCAGAATCCTACCAAACATTTAAGGAGAAATTAATACCAAACTTTTGCAAATTCTTCCAAAATTTAGAAGAGAGAATACCTCCTAACTCATTCTATGAGGCCAGTGTGTCCCTGATACCAAAGCTGGACAAAGGCATTACACCGGTGAAAACTAACAACTAGGATCTTTTATGAATAGAGTGGCAAAAATCCTCAACAAAATACTAGCAAACCAAATCCAGCAGCATATGAAAAGGATAATATTCCAAGCCCAAATGAGATTTAGCCCATGAATGCAAGGGTAAGTCAATATATGAAAATCAGCCAAGACAATACAGAATGAAGGAAAAAAAACGTGATCATCGTGATAGATAGAAAAAAGCACTTGATAAAATCCATCATGAGAATCTTTCTGAGGGTCCCATATGTACTCATTAATGAAGTGTATGACTTTTCCATCCTTCTTAATCTGCCTTACAAGAGCCTTAGCTCGCTGCACTAGTAAAGTGCGGCCATTGTTGGACCTCCCGGATATGGCAATTCAGGGTTAACTCACCAGGGCTCTTAGAAAAGAACTGGGGCAAGAGAACCAAAAAAAAACAAGGTCAGAGCTGAGTCCCCACAGCGATCCTCAGGAATCTTGGGCTCTGCTAACCAATAGGCAATCGGCGCCCTCCCTAACCTCAGTAAGAGCTGCGCTAAGACCACAATCAGCTCCCACCTGGACCTCCGTAAGAGCTGCGCCACCCGGACCTCGGTAAGAACTGCACGGCAATAGCCGGGCGCTGTGGCGGGCGCCTGTAGTCCCAGCTGCTTGGGAGGCTGAGGCAAGAGAATCTCGTAAGCCCAAGAGTTAGAGGTTGCTGTGAGCCGTGTGACGCCACGGCACTCTACTGAGGGCGGTACAGTGAGACTCTGTCTCTACAAAAAAAAAAAAAAAAAAAAAGAACTGCACGGCAACTGGGATTGGCACCCTCCGGAACCTCAGTAAGAGCTGTGCCGGACCCAAACCCCCAACACGGGCCTGCTGGGCCTTGGCAAGCCCTGACTAGAAACTGCGGGAACCACGCAACCCTGCGTCCTCCTTCCTGTACCCTCCCTGCCTCCACACTGGCCCACTCATCTGGCCAGGGACTCTGATAGCCGCTTGCCCACCGGAGCCCTCCCTGCTTCTGCGCAGAGCCCTTCTCCTGGGCAGAGACTGCTGGAGCCTTGGGCTCTCTGTGCCAAAGTTACTGGGCACAAGGTATTCCCAGACCAGCGGGCACCACCACCCGCCCTGTTGCTTGATGGAGGTGTGTCAGACACCAGAGCTGCTTCCACAAACAGAACTCCCTAGCTGGAGCACCCACAGAGGAACTACACAGGGTCACTCCCTACAAAGATCCAGCAACAATAGAGTGATCCTGCTGGGGTCTCATCTTGGAGAGACACCTCCCCCAACTCTGAGGATGGCCAGAGGCAATGGTGAACAAAATCATGAGATGAAATCAACAGAAAAACTCTGGCAATATGAATAATCAGAGTAGATGAACTTCCGCTAGGATCAATGGGGCAGACACAGCACAAGATCCCATGCACAAACAAATAGCTGAGATGTCAGAAATTGAATTCAGAATCTGGATAGCAAATAAGATCGAATTAGAATTCCAAGCAGTAACCCAAAAGATATCTCAAGAATTCAACGAATTCAAAGACCAAATGACGAAAGATTTTGACACATTGAGACAAGAAGTTCCAGCCCTCAAAATTCTGAGAAACACAGTAGAATCCCTCAGTAACAGAATGGAGCAAGCAGAAGAAAGGATTTTTGACATTGAAGACAAAGCTTTCGAATGCTCCCAAACTCTCAAAGAGGAAGAGAAATGGACAGCAAAAACAGATCACTCTCTCAGAGAGCTCTGGGATAATTTGAAGAAAAACAATGTTTGTCTTATAGGGATCCTGGAAAGTAATGAAGTGGCTTCGCAAGGCACAGAGTCTCTTCTCCATGAGATTATGAATGAGAACTTTCCAGACATGCCAAGAGATTCTGAAAGTCACATAGCAGACAGTTTCAGAACTCCAGCACGACTCAACCCGAATAAGACATCCCCCAGACACGTCATAATCAATTTCACTAAAGTTAAGATGAAGGAAAAATTCTGAACGCAGCCAGACGAAAGAAAACCATCACCTACAAGGAGAAGAATATAAGAATAACTGCAGATCTCTCTGCTGAAACCTTTCCAGCTAGAAGGGGATGGTCATCGACTTTTAATCTCCTAAAACATAATAACTTTCAACCCAGGATCCTGTACCCAGCTAAACTGCGTTTCATTTATGATGGAGAAATTAAATACTTTAATGACATTCACATGTTGAAGAAATTTACCATAACTAAACTAGCTCTCCAGAATATTCTCAGACCCATCTTCCATCAAGACCAGCATAATCCTCCACCACAAAAGTAAACCCACCCAGAAATTTTTGATCAAATTCCAACTTCCATAGTCGCAAAAGGATTAAAAATGTCCACCAGACTCTCGAAAAGCTTATCAATATTCTCAATTAGTGTGAATGGTTTAAATCGTCCTCTAAAGAGGCGCAGGTTGGCTGACTGGATACAAAAACTCAAGCTAGATATCTGCTGCATACAAGAATTGTATCTTACATTAAAAGACAAATATAGATTCAAGGTGAAGGGATGGTTATCTATATTCCAGGCAAATGGAAAGCAGAAAAAAGCAGGCATTGCAATCCTGTTCACAGATGCAATAGGCTTTAAAACAACTGAAATAAGGAAGGATAAGGATGGACACTTCGTATTTGTTAAATGAAATACTCAATATGATAAGATCTCAATTATTAATATTTATGCACCTAACCAGGCTGCAACTCAATTTATAAGAGAAACTCTAACAGACATGAGCAACTTGATTTCCTCCAGTTCGATAGTAGTTGAAGATTTTAACACCCCTTTGCAGTGCTGGATAGATACTCCAAAAAGAAGCTGAGCAAAGAAATTTTAGATTTAAACTTAGCCATTCAACATCTGGACTTAACAGGCATCTACAGAACATTTCATCCCAACAAAACTAAATACACATTCTTCTCATCAGCTCATGGAACATACTCCAAAATCAATCACATCCTAGGCCACAAATCTAACCTCAGCAAATTAAAAAAAATAAAATTATTCCTTGCATCTTCTCAGACCATCATGGAATAAAAGTTGAACTCAATAACAACAGGAATCTGCATACCCATACAAAAACACGGAAGTTAAACAACCTTATGCTGAAGGATAGATGGGTTATAGACGAGATTAAGAAGGAAATCACCAAATGTTTGGAACAAAACAACAATCAAGACATGAATTATCAGAGCCTCTGGGATACTGCAAAGGCAGTCCTTAGAGGGAAATTTATAGCACTGCAAGCCTTCCTCAAGAAAACAGAAAGAGAGGAAGTTAATAACTTAATGGGACATCTCAAGCAACTGGAGAAGGAAGAACACTCCAACCCCAAACCCAGCAGAAGAAAAGAAATAATCAAAATCAGAGCAGAATTAAATGAAATTGAAAACAAAAGAATTATACAACAGATCAATAAATCCAAAAGTTAGTTTTTTGAAAATATCAATAAAAAAGATAAACCTTTGGCCAACCTAACCAGGAAAAAAAGAGTAAAATCTCTCATTTTATCAATCAGAAATGGTAATGATGAAATAACAACAGACCCCTCAGAAATTCAAAAAACTCCTTAACGAATACTACAAGAAACTCTACTCTCAGAAATATAAAAATCTGAAAGAAATCAGATACCTGGAAGTACGCCACCTACTGAGACTTAGCCATAACGAAGTGGAAATGTTGAACAGGCCTATATCAAGTTCTGAAATAGCATCAACTATACAAAATCTCCCTAAAAAAGCGCAGGACCAGATGGCTTTAGGTCAAAATTCTACTAAACCTTTAAAGAATTAGTACCTATATTATTAAACCTCTTCCAAAATATAGAAAAAGAAGGAATATTACCCAACACATTCTATGGAGCAAACATCACCTTGATCCCCAAACCAGGGAAAGACCCAACAAGAAAAGAAAATTATAGACCAATATCACTAATGAATATTGATACTAAAATACTCAATAAGATCCTAACAAACAGAATCCAACAACACATCAAAAAAATTATACACCATGACCAAGTGGGATTTATCCCAGGGTCTCAAGGCTAATTGAATATACATAAATCTATAAATGTAATTCAGCACATAAACAAACTAAAAAATAAAGACCATATAATTCTCTCAATTGATGCAGAAAAAGATCCGACATGTACCCTTGCGTTATGCACCATAGGTGTAATCCCACAATTCACCCTCCCTCGATCTGACCATCCCCACTCCTCCCTCCTTCATTCTGGGCCATAGTTGTGATCTATTCTTCATGTGAAAGTGTGAGTGATTATAAATTGGTTTCATAATACTACTGAGTACATTGGACATTTTTTCTTCCATTCTTGAGATACTTCACTAAGTAGGATATGTTCCAGCTCCATCCATCTAAATATAAAAGAGGTAAAGTCTCCATATTTTTTAAGGCTTCATAATATTCCATGGTATAAATATACCTCAATTTATTAATCCATTCATGGGTCGATGGGCACTTGGGCTTCTTCCATGACTTGGCAATGAGCAATTGAGCTGCAATGAACAAACTGGTGCAAACATCTTTATTATAAAGTGATTTTTGGTCTTTTGGATATACACCTAGTAGAGGAATTACAGGATCAAATGACAGGTCTACTTTTAGATCTCTGAGTATTCTCCATACTTCTTTCCCAAAGGGACATATTAGCTACCTGCAGTGTAGAAGTGTTCCCTTTTCTCCGCTTCCACGCCAATATCTGTAGTTTTGGGATTTTGTTATGTGAGCCACTCTTACAGGAGTTAGGTGATATCTCAGAGTGGTTTTGATTTGCATTTCTCTGATGATTAATGATAGTGAGCATTTTTTCATGTGTCTATGGGCCTTCATCTTCAGAGGAGCTTCTGTTCAAGTCCCTTGCCCACAATGAAATGGGATTACTTGTTATTTTCTTATTAATAAGTTTGAGTTTGCTGTGGATTCTGGTTATCAAACCTTTGTGAGAAGCATAACCTCAAAATATCCTCTCCCATGCTGAGGGCTGTCTGCTTGCTTTCTTTATGGTGTTGTTGGCTGTGCAGAAGCTTTTTAGTTTGATCAGATCCCAGTAATATATTTTTGGTGTTGCTTCAATTGCCTGGGGGGGGGGGGGCGTCCTCCTTATAAAGTATTCTCCCAGGCCAATTTCTTTAATTGTTTCTCCTTCACTGTCTCCAAGAATCTTTATAGTTTCATGTCTTAAGTTAAAATCATTTATCCAGTGAGAATCAATGTTTTTTAATGGTGAAAGGTCTGGGTCCAGTTTCAGTCTTCTACAAGTTGCCAGCCAATTCTCCCAGCACCATTTGTTAAATAGGAAATCTTTCCCCCAATTTATATTTTTTGATAGGCTTATCAAAGATCAAATGACAATAAATGTCTGGGTTTATCTCTTGGTTCTCAATTCTGTTACATACATCTACCTCTCTATTTTTGTGCCAATACCATGCTGTTTTGATCACTATAGATTTATAGTATAGTTTGAAGTCTGGTAGCGTGATTCCTCCTGATTTGTTTTTATTTTTGAGTAATGTCTTGAATAGCCATTCAAGATTTTTTCTGGTTCCACATAAAACAAACTACTATATTTTCCAGATCTTTAAAGTATGACGGTGGTGCTTTGATAGGGATTGCATTAAATTTGTAAATTGCTTTGGATAATATGGACATTTTAACAATGTTGATTCTTCCTAGCCATGAGCATGGTATGTTTTTCCGTTTGTTAACATCTTCAGCTATTTCTTTTCTCAGAGTTTCTCTGTCAGTACTATGGGCTAACCAATTGTGCCACTAGAGCACTTCTTCTCTCAGAGTTTCATAATTCTTTTTATAGAGATCTTTCATGTCCTTTGTTAGGTAAATTCCCAAATACATTCTTTGGCACAAAGAAGATAAACTATTACTTCATCTTCTCTTTTTGGCTTGACTATTATTGATATATATAAAAGCTACTGATTTGTTAGTATTGATTTTGTATCCTGAGATGCTACTGTATTCCTTGATCACTTCTGAGAGTTTTGTGGTTGAATCCCTGGGGTTTTCTAGGTATAAAATTTTATCATCTGAGAAGAGTGAAAGTTTGATCTCCTCTGACCCTATTTGTATGCCCTTGATCACCTTCTCTTGCCTAATTGTCATGTCTAAGACTTCGATTACAATGTTAAAAAGCAGTGGAGACAATGGTCAACCTTGCCTGATTCCTGATCTGAGTGGAAATGTTTTCAATTTTACTCCATTCAATATGATATTGGCTGTGGGTTTGCTATAGATGGCCTCTATCAGTTTAACAAAAGTCCCTTCTAGACCTGGTTTCTTAAGTGTTCTGATCATGAAAGGATGCCGGATATTGTCAAAAGCTTTTTATGCATCTATTGAGAGAATCATATGGTCTTTATTTTTTAGTTTGTTTATGTAATGTATTATGTTTATAGATTTACGTGTATTGAAACAACCTTGAGACCCTGGGATAAAACCCACTTGGTCATGTGTTGCTGGATTCTTTTTGCTAGGATCTTACTGAATATTTTTGCATCTATGTTCATTAAAAATATTGGTCTATAGTTTTCTTTTCTTGTTGAGTCTTTTCCTGGTTTGGAGATCAGGATAATATTTGCTTCATAGAATGTGTTGTGAAGTATTCATTCTTTTTTATGTTTTGGAAAAGGTTAAGTGATACAGGTACTAGTTCCTCTTTAAAGGTTTAGTAGAATTCTGATGTGAAGCCATCTGGTCATGGACTCTTCTTTTGGGGGGAGATTTCTTGTAGTTGATTCTATTTCAGTACTTGATATAGGTCTATTCAGCATTTCCAATTCTTTCTGATTAAGGCTAGGAAGTTGGCGCTTCCAAGTATTGGTCAATTTCTTTCAGATTTTCATATTTCTGAGAATAACATTATTTATAGTATTCATTAAGGATTTTTTGAATTTATGAGGTGTCTCTTGTTATTTCACCTTTGCCATTTCTGATTAATGATACTATGGACTTTAATTTTCTATTTTTGGTTAGGTTGGCCAAAGGTTTATCAATTTTGTTGAATTTTTCAAAAAAACGACATTTTGATTCATTAATCTTTGGAATAATTCTTTTGTTTTTGATCTCATTTAATTCTGCTCTAATTTTAGTTATTTCTTTTCTTCTGCTGGGTTTAGGGTTGGAATGTTCTTCCTTTTCCAGTTGCTTAAGATGTCTCATTAAGTTATTGACTTCCTCTCTTTCCATTCTCTTGAGAAAGGCTTACAATGCTATAAATTTCCCTGTTAGGACTGCCTTTGCAGTATCGCATAGGTTCTGATAATTCGTGTCTGCATTATTGTTTTGTTCAAATTTGGCAATTTCCTTCTTAATCTCATCTATGACCCAGCTATCATTCAGCATATGGTTATTTAGTTTCCATGTCTTTGTATGAGTATGCAAGTACCTGTTATTGGTGAGTTCAACTTTTTTTTTTAATGTCAAAGTTATTTTTTCTTTTTGTAATAAATTTTTTTTATTGTTAAATCATAGCTGTGTACATTAGTGCAATCAAGGGTACAATGTGCTGGTTTCATATACAATCTGAAATATTCTCATCAAACTGTTGAATGTATGCTTCATGGCATTTTCTTAGTTATTGTATGTAGGCATTTGCATTCTGCATTTAGTAAGTTTCCCCTGTACCTATTCTAAGATGCACCGTAGATGTGGCTCCACCCATTACCCTCCCACAACCCTAACCTCCCCACTCCCTTCCCCTTCCTTGGCCCTTTCCCCATAGTCTTGTGATACAGTTGGGTTATAGCCTTCATGTGAAAGCTATAATTTAGCTTCATAGGAGAGCTGAGTACATTGGATACTTTTTCTTCCATTCCTGAGATACTTTGCTAAGAAGAATATTGCCGCGGACCGCCGGTCGATGGGCCTCAGTCCGAGGGTGCTCAGGGCGAACGGTACAGGTTGGTTGAGAGGTCGACGCAGGATAAATGACAGACTGCTACACAGCAAAGTGATGAAGGAAGCAGCTGTACTTTACTGAATTTTGAGTTGATATTTATACATTTTTGACAAAGCATTACAAATTACAAAAGGTATTTTTACAACTTGCTGAGCCTTACAAGTTATTATCTAACCTTGTAGATGTGAGTATTCAACCATCCCACTTGCACAATGTCCTGCCCGCAAGGGGTTTTGCCCGCAAGGGGTTCTGTCCGCAAGGGGGAATAAAGGTTATTGGTTATCAGTTGTGTCTTTCACTACCCCTTATCTAAGTAAATGCTTCAAAGGTTAAAGTTTTAAAACGTGAAAATTCTTTCTTTATAACTACTAGTATTAGTAATAATTCACAAATTATTTACTTCTAATGTGATTAAAAGATTTCATATATGTGTGGGTTATGTAAGTGATTATAGTATTAGGAAATATATGAAATGTAAAGGTATGTGGAAAGTTTTAAGTCGTGGGTGGGTGTAGGTGGTGTAAGCACATATCTGGATGGAACATCTTGTTTGCTGCTCCTGCATTGTCTCAATTCACTGACATTTATGATAGGGGCGTGCTATTGCACCGTTCCCCCTGGAGACACTGAGTCTCCACAGGCATTCTTACTATGTTTAATTATGGATCAGTAAGTCATTATGTTTATTCTTAGTTTCTAAAGACAATCAGGCATTCAACTGAACAGACAGGTTTCATTCACAGGCATTCCTCAGGCTTTATGCCGCACCTTAAGTAATTACGTTCAACAAACAGCATGCTAGGCAACTTCTGCGCTGCTGTGCATACTAGGGGTGCTGGGGGCTTCGCTCCGGGGAGCACAGACCACCTACCCATGCGTTTTACAACGCGGACAGCGCCACCTCGCTGCGGCTTGATGCCGAGGGTGCGGCAGTTCCCCCTTTTTTGTTTGTGAAGCGTAATTCAAAGAGGTCTTGGCGAACAGCCTTTATGGAGGAAAACACACAACGCAAGAGACATGGTAACAGTAAAACAACACAGAATATCAGACATCCAATAATAGCTATAAACACAATGTACTGAATCCAGGTTAAGGGATTTAAAGCCTTGAAATTATCAGTCAGTGATTGTGCCAATGCATCCAGAGATGTGGTAGGTAGATGAGCTTCACTTATAGCCGTGATGTCTTTCTGGAGGGTGTGTAAATCATGAGTTATGTCATTGTCCTTCCACACACCCTGTAAATGTGCCTTTGTTTTTTCCCATGATGTAGAAAGATTGTAAGGTAAAGGTGTAACACAGATGGCTTGAAAAGCTGAGTGACACTTAGTCTGTAGTTTATGTTGTATGAACTTTATATCTTGTCCTAAAGCTAATACTACTTCTTCTAAGATATTTAATTTTGCTTCAAGTTTATTATCTATACTGGCCTGTGTCATCAAGGCTAAGGTAATATTGCTACTTAAAGAATTAACAAAATGTGCAGTATGTACTTCCTGCACTAAGGCAGTTGTAGCTACTGCAAACGTAGTAACTATGGAAATTAAAGCTAAAATTCCTAAAATTAATGCTGCTATAAATCTTTTAGGTCTAATTAATTCATTAACAGTATGTAAAACTTGTAAGGCAGAGTTATCATACCATGGATCATCTTGTAAGTCTACAGGTAACATTACATAAGAAGGTCTTTTAACAATTAACACAGAATTAAACAGTCTTTCATTAAACAAATCAGTAGAAGTGAGACAATTAGTTACTTTACATGCAGTACAAGTTATGTGATAAGAATTTTTTAGTTGAGTAATATTTAAATATTTATTAGGAGCTAAAAGTAAAGCATATGGATATCCAACACAAACTCTTACTGATATTGCTGCAGGTTTGGTCATGCCAGGTTTCTTCTCTAATATTAAGTTTGATGCAGCGACAAGTCTAAATAAGTCATAATGTATTTGAGTTTTATTCTGACCTTGTGCCACCCATATGGGTTCAACTAAACCAGGTGTAAACCATCGTCGTATAGGTTGAGGGGCACCAGACCATCTATACCGATGGAATTTTCCATAATTCCATACATGATCAGTACAAGAAGTAGGTGAATAATCCCAAATGATTGTTTCTGAATTTACAGGAAGGAGGTGCTTTGCCTCTCAGGGTAAAGCAAATAGGTATTGAATCGGCTTTACCAGTGAAGTTAATTAACGCCGCAGCATGGCTTCTAGACTCTGAGTCTTGCAAGCCTCCCAGCCGGAGGGAGTCATTAGTTAGAATTTTAACAGGATCTTGATCTAACCAACCCACTGGGTGGAGTAGCGGCGGGTTAGGAATGTATGACCAATATGCTGCACCCTCCGCTATAGGAGTAGATATAAGAGATAGAAAAGCTATAAAATACATGGTAGGCGTTAAAGGATTATTTTGTGCTAAAATAAGTTGTTTAGCTTGTTTCACTAGAGTTCTGACTTGAGTCCACGTGATCTTGGGAGGTCTCGGCAGCACCTTCACTTTGTTCATCTGCTCTGTCAGGTTCCTCATTCGCCGTAGGCGTCGTCTCCTGTGTCTGATCCTCCGGGGGAGCCGGTTTGATGAGTCGGTCCGGAATCCAGATGGGGGATTCGGCATCCTGGGGAAACACACAAGCATAGCCTCATCCCGAGGTTATCAATATATCGGGACCCTTCCATTGGCCTGATAACAAATCCTTCCACAGTACTTTCGGGAATGCAGCAGCTGATTTCGGCTGCCAATGAGTTAAAGCTGGTGTTTGATTATTAGAGTTAACATTTAGATGATTTAAAACAAACAAAGCATGAGCTAAAATATGATGAGGAGAGAAATACTTGTGAGCCTTTTGCAGGCGCTCAATTTGTAGTTTTAATACTTGATTAGTTCTTTCTACAATACCTTGACCTTGGGGATTGTAAGGGATCCCTGTAGAATGAGCAATTTTCCATTGTACACAAAACTTTTCAAATGCTCGTGAGGTATAAGCTGGAGCATTATCTGTTTTTAGTTGAAGAGGAACACCTAGCTGTTTAAAACAGCTAAACAGGTGTTGTACAACATCTTTATAGGCTTCACCAGTTCTTGCAGTGGCACAGATGTAATGTGAGAAAGTATCCACAGTGACATGTACATATGTTAATTTTCCAAAACTTGGTACATGTGTAACATCCATCTGCCATAATACATTGGGGCGCAGGCCCCGAGGATTGACTCCAAATTTTAAAGGATGATGAGTAAGAGGACATGCCTTGCATTTCAAGACTATTTGTCTTGCCTGCTCCCTGGTAATCTGAAACATTTTTCTTAATGCGTTAGCATTTTGATGATGTAAAGCATGGCTTTCCTCAGCTTCTGTTACTGATGCCACTATGGTACGTGTTAAAAGATCTGCAGTGGCATTTCCTTGGGCCAAAGGGCCAGGTAACCTTGTGTGTCCTCTTATGTGGCCTATGTAAAACTGATTATTTCTTTGTTGAATCAAAATTTGTAACTTCTTTAATAAAGGTAAGATAGTAGAAGTACCTGTTAGAAGAGCAGTCTCAAGGGCTGGAAAAAGGGAAGCAACATACTTAGAATCTGTGTATAGATTGAACTTCTGCTTAAAGTTATTAAAGGCAGTAATTAGAGCCCACAATTCTGTTTGCTGAGCAGAAGCCTGTGTTACTTCCTTAATGAGAGGAGACAGACCTGAGCTGAAAACTACATCTCTTCCTGATGAGGAGCCATCTGTGAATAAGGTTATTGCATCAGGTAGTGGCTGTTTAGAACACATAAGCGGAAACACAAGTGAAACTGTTTTTGTAAATTCAATTAGAGGATGTTTTGGATAATGATATAAAATTTGACCTGTATAACCTCGTAAGGCTAAAACCCAATCTTCATTATTTTGAAATAACTGATCAATTTGATTTTTATTGTAAGCAGTTACAATTACATGAGGGTCTTTACCAAACAACTCTCGAGATCTTTTTCTTCCCTTGTCTATCAGTAATGAAACTAAGTACGGATAATCTGCAATAATTTTAGCTTGCACATGTGGTAAATGAATCCACTCTAAAATTCCTTCCTGCCACAGGCAGGCTGTAGGAGTATATTCAGTAGAAAAAATAAGTAAAGACCATGGGTTTTGATAATTAATTTGTTTAACCCTGGCTTGGGTTAAAGCCTGCTCAACGAGTTCTAAAGCTTGTAAGGCCTCTGTAGTTAAATGCCTTGGGGAACGCGGATTTGAGTCCCCCTGCAAGATAGCAAATAAAGGGCTAAGAGTTCCTGTAGTAATTTTTAAGAAAGGTCGAATCCAATTTATTTCCCCTAATAACTTTTGATAATCATTAAGTGTCTGTAACTTATCTCTCCGTATCTGTACTTTCTGTGGTGTAATATAGTCTGAATGAATCCATTGCCCCAGGTAACTAAGTGGCTTATCTCTTTGAACTTTTTCTGGGGCAATAACCAAGCCAAACTTAGTTAGTTGCTCTATAGCTCTTTCCAAGATAAATTGTACTTGTAATAGCTGTGGGTGAGCCAATAAAATATCATCCATATAATGAATAATGTAAGCATCAGGAAATTGCTCACATAGTGCTGCCAATGCAGCTGCCACAAATTTCTGGCACAATGTAGGACTATTCTTCATGCCCTGAGGTAAAGTTTTCCATTGATATCTTTTAAATGGTTCCCGTAGGTTTAGAGAAGGAACACTGAATGCAAAGCGAGGGCAGTCATCAGGATGTAAGTTAATAGTAAAAAAGCAGTCTTGTAAATCAATAATTATAAGTGACCATTTTTCAGGTACTGCTACAGGAGATGGGAGCCCAGGTTGAAGGGCACCCATGTCTTCCATAATGGCATTCACTGCTCTTAAATCTTGTAAAAGTCTCCATTTGCCAGATTTTTTCTTAATGACAAACACAGGAGTTTTCCACGGACTAGTGGACTCCTCCAAATGTCCTTTATCTAATTGTTCTTGTACTAAAATTTGTAATGCCTGTAATTTTTCCGTTGTTAGGGGCCACTGACTAACCCACACAGGAGTGTCTGTTAACCATTTTATTTTACAGGCATAGTTTTCTGCAGTGGCCCCTATGAAAAACATTGATCATTTAATTGATCAGCAGTAACCAACTTCATGTCCATAACATGCAAAAGATCTCTGCCCCACAAGGTATAGGGTAGAGAGGGCAACACATATGGTTGAATATAACCTTTCTTGTCTTTGTACTCCCAGGCTACATAAGATGTGCTGCGCATAACACCAGAAACCGAACCCAAACCAATCAATGAAGAACCGGTTCTATGAACCAGCCAAGACTTTGGCCAGTCAGAAGCTGCTATGCAAGTTACATCAGCTCCTGTATCCATCAAGCCTTTAATAGGCCTGCCTTCTATTTTTATTTTTAAAAATGGTCGATCATACAAGTCATGAATAAGAGCCACACAATCTTGATCAGTGGATCCAAACTGTCCTTGCCCTCTTGCCTCTTGCAAATGATAGTTAGGAAGTGGCACATATGGTAATAACAGTAATTGAGCAATTCTCTGTCCTTTGTGTATTTGAGTGGTTTCTACTAAGGCTTTCACCATAACTTTAATGGTGTTTTCAGTATCTGAGTCAATTACTCCCGGAACAACTTCAAAATGTTTAGTATAATTAGAACTGCGTCCTAATATGACGCCAACTGTGCCTGGTAATAATTTACCTTTAACACCAGTGGGAATGAGAGTAACACCATCCCATTTAGATAAAATCACATCTTTAGAGCTGGCAAGATCTAAACCTGCGCTGCCAGGAGTCCCTCGTGGGAGGTCATGAATAGTAAATTCAGGGGCTAGAGGGTTTAATGTAGATGAAGGCTGTAAGCCAGGCTGCACTTCAGCAATTGCAGCCAGTTCTCCCTTGGGGTTAGGGCTGGGAGAATGCCCCTCATCTAGTTTTTTGACTTGTTGCCTTCAGTAGAATTAGCACCCTTGTCTGACAAGGGGGTCCCATCCTTATGAAACTTAGATTTACACTCATTTCTCCAGTGTCTGCCCTTCTTACAGCGAGGGCATGGACCCGGGGGAATTCCATGGGTCTTGTTCCCATTATTGTTATTGGTAAATTTCTTACAATCCTTTTGCATGTGACCCGGTTTTCCACAGTTATAACACGTGGGCACAGCGTGCGGGGGGTCACAACTGTAACAAGTGTTGCTGGGATCTCTATTAAAAGCATTTTTGACATATGAACTGAATTTCTGACCTTGCATCGCTGCAGCAAACGCCATCCCCTGGACGATTGCCGGTGAGGCATCTATACATGCTTTAATGTAATCCTGTAATGTGCCTGTCTTCCTGACAGGGCGTATTAAATCCTGACACAGCGTATTAGCATTTTCCCAAGCCAGTTGCTTGAGCAATAATGTTGTACCCTCAGATGGCGGGAGCATTCTAGTAATGGCTTCTTCCAATCGAGAAATAAATTCAGGATATGATTCTTCCACACCCTGCTTTATTCCTGCCAAAGTAGTACTGTTGGTACCTGGAGGAGGGAGCTTACGCCATGCAGCAACGGCATTCTGAGTGACCATTTCCAAGAACTGACGGGGTAATGTAGTTTGAGCTTCTGTAGAAGCAAAATTATCAGTTCCTAACAGCATTGCCATGGTTGGCTGTACACCTCTCTTTCCCTTATGCTGTTTAATGCTTTCTCTTGATCTATCTTCATACTCTGTTCTCCATAAGATATAATCCCCTGGAGAAAGTGTGGCTTTGGCTGTTTGTTGCCAATCATAAGGAGTAAGCCACAAACTACCTATTGACTCTACAATTTGCAGGGTATAGGGAGCAGAGGCTCCAGATGTACGGACAGCCTGCTGTAATTCTTTAAGTGTTTTTAAAGGCAGAGGCTCCCAGACCGGGGCAACTCTTTCATCATCAGAAAAGCGTACCGGGAAAGCGAAAGTAAAATCACCCTGCTGACGGGCTTCACGAACGGCGGCCTGAAAACCCCCGGGGGGTAAGGGAGGTACACGAGGGCGTGGAGCCCGCAAAGCCGGTCTAGGTTTTGCCATTGGAATGCGAACTGCTGGGTAAGGACGTCGATGATCAATAAAATCATCTTCCTCATCCTCTTTTGCCATTTCATCCACCACATCCCACTCATCATTATCAGAAAAATCATCATTAGCTGGCGGAGGTGGCGGCAAAAGTTCCTTAAGTGTTGGTGCAGAGGGGATTACGCCCTCAGCATCCTGTGCCGGCTCAGGTTCCTTTATAGCCTCCGGAGAGACCTCATCATAAATGGGGGCCACCTTAGTTTCGGGGCCTCCAGCCTCCGAGGCAGTTTCCCTTACAAAAGCCTCCAGAAAGGTATTGTCGGCCAAAAGTTCCCTAATCTGTAGCCATAAAGGAAAGGCTTCTGGGGGCAGAACCTGCTCCCCACGCTCCTGTACATAAGCTCGCATCTCTCGCCCCACTCGTTTCCAATCGGAAAGAGATAGGGAGCCCTCCTCCAGAAACCAAGGACTAACCAGTTTTATAAAATGCATAAGCTCCTCCAACCTTTTGAGGGACACATGAAAACCATTTTTATCCAATAAACGCTGTAACATGATACTGAGCATACGCTCTTCCTTAACCAATGCGTGCCCCATGATACCTGCGGATTGCTCACACGTAACCGGTCAGCCTTTACCGGCGGGACTGCAGCTCCCTGGTGAGAGTCGCCTTCAACCTGAAAAGAAGGAAAGAAAGAAAAAGAGAGATCACCTGTCCTTCGAGTCCCTGTTCGGGCGCCAGCTGCCGCGGACCGCCGGTCGATGGGCCTCAGTCCGAGGGTGCTCAGGGCGAACGGTACAGGTTGGTTGAGAGGTCGACGCAGGATAAATGACAGACTGCTACACAGCAAAGTGATGAAGGAAGCAGCTGTACTTTACTGAATTTTGAGTTGATATTTATACATTTTTGACAAAGCATTACAAATTACAAAAGGTATTTTTACAACTTGCTGAGCCTTACAAGTTATTATCTAACCTTGTAGATGTGAGTATTCAACCATCCCACTTGCACAATGTCCTGCCCGCAAGGGGTTTTGCCCGCAAGGGGTTCTGTCCGCAAGGGGGAATAAAGGTTATTGGTTATCAGTTGTGTCTTTCACTACCCCTTATCTAAGTAAATGCTTCAAAGGTTAAAGTTTTAAAACGTGAAAATTCTTTCTTTATAACTACTAGTATTAGTAATAATTCACAAATTATTTACTTCTAATGTGATTAAAAGATTTCATATATGTGTGGGTTATGTAAGTGATTATAGTATTAGGAAATATATGAAATGTAAAAGTATGTGGAAAGTTTTAAGTCGTGGGTGGGTGTAGGTGGTGTAAGCACATATCTGGATGGAACATCTTGTTTGCTGCTCCTGCATTGTCTCAATTCACTGACATTTATGATAGGGGCGTGCTATTGCACCGTTCCCCCTGGAGACACTGAGTCTCCACAGGCATTCTTACTATGTTTAATTATGGATCAGTAAGTCATTATGTTTATTCTTAGTTTCTAAAGACAATCAGGCATTCAACTGAACAGACAGGTTTCATTCACAGGCATTCCTCAGGCTTTATGCCGCACCTTAAGTAATTACGTTCAACAAACAGCATGCTAGGCAACTTCTGCGCTGCTGTGCATACTAGGGGTGCTGGGGGCTTCGCTCCGGGGAGCACAGACCACCTACCCATGCGTTTTACAACGCGGACAGCGCCACCTCGCTGCGGCTTGATGCCGAGAGTGCGGCAGAATATGTTCCAGCTCCATCCATGTAAACATGAAAGAGGTAAAGTCTCTATCTTTCTTTAAGGCTGCATAATATTTCATGGTATACATGTACCACAATTTGCTAGTCCATTCATGGGTCGATGGGCACTTGGGTTTCTTCCATGACTTAGCAATTATGAATTGGGCTGCGATAAACATTCTGGTACAGATGTCTTTGTTATACTGTTATTTTTGGTCTTCTGGGTATAAATTATAGGATCCAATGGCAGGTCTATTTTTAGGTCTCTAAGTATTCTCCAAACATCCTTCCAGAAGGAACGTATTAGTGTGCATTCCCACCAACAGTGTAGAAGTGTGCCCTTTTCTCCACATCCACGCCAACATCTCTGGTTTTGGGATTTTGTTATGTGGACTACTCTTACTGGGGTTAGGTGATATCTCAAAGTAGTTTTGATTTGATTTCTCTGATGATTAAGGATGATGAGCTTTTTTTTATGTGTTTGTAGATCGTGCATCCGTCTTCTTTAGAGAAGTTTCTCTTCAAGTCCCTTGCCCACCCTGAGAGGGGGTCACGTGTTCTTTTCTCGCTAATACCTTTGAGTTCTCTGTGGATTCTGGTTATTAGACCTTTATCGGAGGTAAAATCTGCAAATATTTTCTCCCTTTCTGAAGGCTGTCTGCTTGTTTTATTTACTATGTTCTTGGCTGTGCAGAAGCTTTTTAGTTTGATCAGGTCCCAGTAATGTATTTTTGATAGTGCTTCAATTGCCTGGGGAGTCCTCCTCATAAAATATTCACCCAGGCTGATTCATTCAAGAGTTTTCCCTGTACTTTCTTCAAGTATTTTTATAGTTTCATATCTTAAGTTTAAATCTTTTATCCAGTGAGAGTCTATCTTAGTTAATGGTGAAAGGTGTGGGTCCAGTTTCAATCTTCTACAGGTTGCCAGCCAGTTCACCCAGCACCATTTGTTAAATAGGGGATCTTTTCCCCACTGAATGTTTTTAATTGGCTTGTCAAAGATCAAATAACGGAAGTAGCTGGATTCATCTCTTGGTTCTCTATTCTGTTCCAGACATCTACTTCTCTGTTTTTGTGCCAGTACCATGCTGTTTTGATCACTATAGATTTATAATACAGTCTTAGGTCTGGTAGCATGATTCTTCCAACTTTGTTTTTATTACCGAGTAATGTTTTGGCTATTCGAGGTTTTTTTCTGATTCCATATAAAATGAAGAATTATTATTTCAAGATCTTTAAAATACGACAATGGAGCTTTAATAGGAATTGCATTAAAATTATATATTGCTTTGGGTAGTATAGAAATTTTAGCAATGTTGATTCTTCCCAGTTATGAGCATGGTATGTTTTTCCATTTGTTAACATCTTCAGCTATTTCTTTTCTTAAAGTTTCATAGTTCTCTTTGTAGAGATCTTTCACATCCTTTGTTAGGTATACTCCCAAATATTTTATCTTCTTTGGCACTACTGTGAAAGGAATAGAGTCCTTGACTGTTTTTTCAGCTTGGTTATTGTTGGTATATATAAAGGCTACAGATTTATGGGTGTTGATTTTGTAGCCTGAGACATTGCTGTATTCCTTGATCACTTCTAAAGTTTTGTAGTAGAATCCCTAGTGTTTTCCAGATATAGGATTGTATCATCTGAGAAGAGTGAAAGTTTGATCTCCTCTAACCCAATGTGGATGCCCTTGATCACCTTTTCTTCCCTAATTGCAATGGCTAAAAGTTCCATTACAATGTTAAACAGCAATGGAGACAATGGGCAACCTTGCCTGGTTCCTGATCTGAGTGGAAATGATTTCAATTTAACTCCATTCAAAAAGGTATTGGCTGTGGGTTTGATGTAGCTGGCCTCTATTAGTTTAAGAAATGTCCCTTCTATACCAAATTTCTTAAGTGTTCTGATCATGAAGGGATGCTGGATATTATCAAAAACTTTTTCTGCATCAATTGATAGAATCATATGGTCCTTATTTTTTAGTTTATGTGCTGAATTACAGTTATTGATTTACGTCTATTGAGCCAGCCTTAAGACCCTGGGATAAATCCCACTTGGTCATGGTGTATAATTTTTTTGATATGTTGTTGGATTCTGTTTGTTAGGATCTTATTGAGTATTTTAGCATCAATATTCATTAGTGATATTGGTCTATAATTTTCTTTTCTTATTAGTTCTTTCCCTGGTTTGGGGATCAAGGTGATGTTTGCTTTGTAGAATGTGTTGGGTAATATTCCTTCTTTTTCTATATTTTGGGAGAGGTTTAATAATATAGGTACTAGTTCTTCTTTAAAGGTTTCGTAGAATTCTGACATAAAGCCATCTGGTCCTGGGCTTTTCTTTTTAGGAAGATTTTGTGTAGTTGATGCTATTTCAGAACTTGATATAGGCCTGTTCAACATTTCCACTTCGTTCTGGCAAAGTCTCAGTAGGTGGCGTACTTCCAGGTATTGGTTGATTTCTTTCAGATTTTTATATTTCTGAGAGTAGAGTTTCTTGTAGTATTCGTTAAGGAGTTTTTTGAATTTCTGAGGGGTCTGTTGTTATTTCATCATTACCATTTCTGATTGATAAAATGAGAGATTTTACTCTTTTTTTCCTGGTTAGGTTGGCCAAAGGTTTATCTTTTTTATTGATATTTTCAAAAAACTAACTTTTGGATTTATTGATCTGTTGTATAATTCTTTTGTTTTCAATTTCATTTAATTCTGCTCTGATTTTGATTATTTCTTTTCTTCTGCTGGGTTTGGGGTTGGAGTGTTCTTCCTTCTCCAGTTGCTTGAGATGTCCCATTAAGTTATTAACTTCCTCTCTTTCTGTTTTCTTGAGGAAGGCTTGCAGTGCTATAAATTTCCCTCTAAGGACTGCCTTTGCAGTATCCCAGAGGCTCTGATAATTCATGTCTTGATTGTTGTTTTGTTCCAAACATTGGTGATTTCCTTCTTAATCTCGTCTATAACCCATCTATCCTTCAGCATAAGGTTGTTTAACTTCCGTGTTTTTGTATGGGTATGCAGATTCCTGTTGTTATTGAGTTCAACTTTTATTCCATGATGGTCTGAGAAGATGCAAGGAATAATTTTATTTTTTTTAATTTGCTGAGGTTAGATTTGTGGCCTAGGATGTGATTGATTTTGGAGTATGTTCCATGAGCTGATGAGAAGAATGTGTATTTAGTTTTGTTGGGATGAAATGTTCTGTAGATGTCTGTTAAGTCCAGATGTTGAATGGCTAAGTTTAAATCTAAAATTTCTTTGCTCAGCTTCTTTTTGGAGTATCTATCCAGCACTGCAAAGGGGTGTTAAAATCTTCAACTACTATCGAACTGGAGGAAATCAAGTTGCTCATGTCTGTTAGAGTTTCTCTTATAAATTGAGTTGCAGCCTGGTTAGGTGCATAAATATTAATAATTGAGATCTTATCATATTGAGTATTTCATTTAACAAATACGAAGTGTCCATCCTTATCCTTCCTTATTTCAGTTGTTTTAAAGCCTATTGCATCTGTGAACAGGATTGCAATGCCTGCTTTTTTCTGCTTTCCATTTGCCTGGAATATAGATAACCATCCCTTCACCTTGAATCTATATTTGTCTTTTAATGTAAGATACAATTCTTGTATGCAGCAGATATCTAGCTTGAGTTTTTGTATCCAGTCAGCCAACCTGTGCCTCTTTAGAGGACAGTTTAAACCATTCACATTAATTGAGAATATTGATAAGCCTTTCGAGAGTCTGGTGGACATTTTTAATCCTTTTGCAACTGTGGAAGTTGGAATTTGATCAAAATTTTTTGGGTGGGTTTACTTTTTTGGTGGAGGATTGCGCTGGTCTTTATGGAGGATAGGTCTGAGAATGTACTGGAGAGCTGGTTTAGTTATGGCAAATTTCTTCAACATGTGAATGTCATTGAAGTATGTAATGTCTCCGTCATAAATCAAACTCAGTTTAGCTCCGTACAGGATCCTGGGTTGAAAGTTATTATGTTTTAGGAGATTAAAAGTCGATGACCATCCTCTTCTAGCTCGAAGGGTTTCAGGAGAAAGATCTGCAGTTATTCTAATATCCTTGCCCTTGTAGGTTATGGTTTTCTTTCTTCTGGCAGCTTTCAGAATTTTCTCCTTCATATTAACTTTAGTTAAATTGATTATGATGTTTCTGGGGGCTGTCTTATTCAGGTTGAGTCGTGCTGGAGTTCTGAAACTGTCTGCTATGTGACTTTCAGAATCTCTTGGCATGTCTGCAACGTTCTCCTTCATAATCTCATGGAGAAGAGACTCTGTGCCTTGCGAAGCCACTTTGTCGCTTTAGGACATCCCTATAAGACGAATATTATTTTTCTTCAAATTATCCCAGAGCTCTCTGAGAGAGTGATCTGTTTTTGCTGTCCATTTCTCTTCCTCTTTGAGAGTTTGGGAGCATTCGAAAGTTTTGTCTTCAATGTCAAAAATCCTTTCTTCTGCTTGCTCCATTCTGTTACTGAGGGATTCTACTGTGTTTCTCAGAATTTTGAGGGCTGGAACTTCTTGTCTCAATGTGTCAAAATCTTTCGTCATTTGGTCTTTGAATTCGTTGAATTCTTGAGATATCTTTTGAGTTACTGCTTGGAATTCTAATTCCATCTTATTTGCTATCCAGATTCTGAATTCGATTTCTGACATCTCAGCTATTTGTTTGTGCATGGGATCTTATGCTATGTCCGCTCCATTGATCCTAGCAGAAGTTGATCTACTGTGATTATTCATATTGCCAGAGTTTCTCTGTTGATTTTGCCTCATGATTATTTTTCACCATTGCCTCTGGCCATCCTCAGTGTTGGGAAGGTGTCTCTCCAACATGAGACCCCAGCATGATCACTCTATTGTTGCTGGATCTTTGTAGGGAGTGACCCTGTGTAGTTCCTCTGTGGGTGCCCCAGCTAGGGAGTTCTGGTTGTGGAAGCAGCTCTGGCATGTGACACACCCAGATCCAGCAACAGGGCGAGAGGTGGTGTGCACAGTTCTGGGAGTGCCTGGCACTCAGTGACTTTGGCACAGAGAGCCCAAGACTCCAGCAGTCTCTGCCTAGGAGAAGGGCTCTGCGCAGAGGTATGGTGGGCTCCAGAGGGCACGCGGCTACCAGTATGCCTGGCCAGATGAGCGGGCCAGTGTGGAGAGAGGGAGGATACAGGAGGGAGGACGTGGGGCTGCGCGGCTCCCGTAGTTTTCAGTCAGGGCATGTGAAAGCCCTGCAAATGTGCATCGCACGTCAGGGGTTGCGGCACAGCTCTTATGGAGGTCCAGGTGGCTCCAAGCCCAGGAGTTTGAAGTTTCTATTTGCTGTGATACCACGGCACTCTACCCTGGGCAATAGCCCCAGGCTCCAGTTTGCTAAAACCAGTCTCACTCTACCCCTAAGGGTTAAGGCTGTAAAGCAGCTCAGTCCCAGCCTTTAGGGTGCTCAGTCACTAAGTTGCTAGCTCCCACCCGATCCTTGCTCTGGGACCCTGAGGGCAGAGCTTGCTGGGAGCAGTTCTCTCACAATGGCTCCCTGCAGCCCACAGCCAAATACTATTAGCTCAATCTGGCTTAGCGGCTCAGTCTGGGGCCCTAGACAATGCCCAAAGTTGTCCGCACTCCTGCTCAATCTCTCCCCAAGGCAGTTCAACTGAGGGCCAAGTCCAAAAACACTAAAACAGTTCACAGGTAAGGCCTTCCCAGTTTGCAGTCTCACTGCTGCTTGTACTTATGGTTGCCGGAGGGATTAGGTTGATGGAACACACGCAACCACTTGCCAGTTTTCCACTATTTTTGTCCTCCTCTTGGGGTCCAGAAGTCCCTTGCTGACTCCCTGTATCCTCAAAGGGATGATTATAGGCAGATCCCACCAGGCAGAGATGTCTGGAGTCTTATCTCCCCAGACTCACCGTGCCCAGTTGCAGGGAAGCTGTTACTCAGCCGCCATCTTGCTCTACCCTCTCTCGAGTTTTTTTCTGATTCCATATAAAACGAAGTATTATTTTTTCAAGATCTTTAAAGTATGACAGTGGAGCTTTAATAGGGATTGCATTAAAATTGTATATTGCTTTGGGTAGTATGGACATTTTAACAATGTTGATTCTTCCCAGCCATGAGCATGGTATGTTTTTCCATTTGTTATTATTTTCAGCTATTTCTTTTCTTAGAGTTTCATAATTCTCTTTATAGAGATCTTTCACATCCTTTGTTAGATAAACTCCCAAATATTTCATCTTCTTTGGCACTACTGTGAATGGAATAGAGTTCTTAACTGTTTTTTCAGCTTGACCCTTGTTGGTATATATAAAGGCTACCAATTTATGAATGTTGATTTTGTAACCTGAGACGCTGCTGTATTCCTTGATCACTTCTAAGAGTTTTGTAGTAGAATCCCTGGTGTTTTCCAGATATACAATCATATCATCTGCAAAGAGCGAAAGTTTGATCTCTTCTGACCCTATATGGATACCCTTGATCACCTTTTCTTCCCTAATTGTGGTGGCTAAAACTTCCATTACAATGTTAAAGAGCAGTGGAGACTATGGGCAGCCTTGTCTGGTTTCTGATGGTTTCCTAAGTATTAGTGAACAGTTTGCCCAGAATTCAAGTCAGCACAACTTACACAGCAATGGAAGGATCCAACCAGTGCACAAGAACAGAAGCCAAAGACGTTTGTAGTTGATATGAGGGAGGGAGTCTGAAGAGGTACCCAGAGCTGAGATAGGCCAGTTTGGGTAGCATACAAGCATCCATGATGCACAACTAAATTTATGAAGAATCAAGTTGTCTCCAACAGGAAAAAAATAGAAAAAAGGAGAGAGAGAGATAGGGCCTCTGGTCTCTGTTGCCAAACTCCAAATGGAAATAACATTTCACTAGGCTCTTTATGCAAATACCAGCATGACATGGTGGACTGCACATGCTATTAAAGGTTACTGGGGAGGTTCTTGGGGGACAGGGAGCCACAACCCTAGCCCCCCCTTCTATCTTTCCTCCTAGGCTGTAGGAGGACTGATATAGGGTGGACTCTGGACCTTTGTCCCATAGGCAACTTGTGAAGTCACAAGAATAAAAAATTCTAAAATGGAGGTATATAGCTCCTTTCTGCATATAAACTTTATTCTCAATAGTTTATCATCCCCTGTATCATTCCTCTGTTTCCTGTAACTATTATAATTATTGTATAAATCTCCAGCCTTATATGTTTTTTAGTCATTTTATAGATCAGGAAATTGACACCGAGATTGAAATTTGATGCCATTAGTCCATTTGCTGCTTCTTAGATTGGAGCTTATGTACTTTGATGAGGCCTGGTTTTCCTTCTCCAATAAGTTTGGAAATTATGATGTTAGAATAACAAGTCACTGAAAATCCGTATCTAAATGAAGATACTATTGGCCTTCCTAATAATTATAGAAACCTATTAGAGTCGTTTCTTATAGATGGATATTTAATATTGAAATCAGCTTATGAGATGAATTAGAGTTGGAGAGGAAGAGAGAGTGATGGCTGCACATTCCTGCACCTGTTGCAGGAAAGGCCTACAATTAGACATAGCTCGCACCCAGACCAAGGCACCCCTCCACTCTCCTACTCTGGGGGGAGTTGGGAACATGAGGTAATAGAAGCACTAAGGCAACAATGATGCCAAAAAGGAATGGAAGGGATGGATTCATGAAGCAAGGATTACTACTTAATAGACTCTAAGATATTCCATGACAAGTGCTTCACTGTCAACTCAGGCCAGAAGGAAAAGGGCAGAGAAGGTTAAAAAGGACAAGGGTGAGAACAGATGAAAGTTCGAGTGCTGTCAGAGGCCTGAGTGAGTTTTTTAAAGATGCCAGTCCTTTGGTACTTTTTGCTTATATTGATTTATATAAGTTGCCTGTATTTCTTTGGGCTTTTTAGAGGTTTGTTTTTTTTTTCAACAAAGTATAAAACTATTCAGAGGTTCTTCATTTATTCCTGCCGTGTAAAGATAATAATGTGAAGCTCTCAGGAAAAACTAAAAATCCTTCTAGGATTAAGAAATGGCATATGAAACTTCCTGCAACAAGCTTCTAACGTCTGTGACTCTCATCTGTCTCTGCCCTCCTTCTCCTGTGCCTCGTCTTACCCTGTAAAAGGACAGGGTAACCCCTCCAACTCAACATGTCTAAAACCAAAGTAGCAGCCTTCCCCCAGCTAATGGCCTAATTCTGTTAATTCTCTCAGGCCTCCAAATTCTCTTTGAATCTTTTTCTTACATATTGAAGATATCATTGTGTTCTGAAACTTCTTCTTCCGAGTCACCCCCTTTACCTTCCATTCTCTCTGTCTCCAGTGCCAGTTTAAACTCTGGAAATTGCTGCTCTCTGCCTTTACTCTCCATCCCATAACCTTCTCTCCAATAAATCCTGAATACTGCCAGGTTCAGGATTTAGGTTATGTTAACCTAACAGAGACATTAAGATGAACACATTGTGTGGGAAGGTCATTTGTTAAATAATTCTTCCTCAGAATAAGAATGACAGGTTGGACTTTGGTAAGTGAGGATAAAGGGATATCATTGATTAAACCAGGAAATTATTCCTAGAAAACTCCATTTCTAATCACTGCAGACAACCCTACTGATTTATTTCTGTCACTGTTGAATATACCCATAGTGATTGGCATTGGGGTCAAGATGCCTTTTTAAAGGGACATTGTGGAAAAACATCCAGAATACCTTACCCATAAAGAAGCCTCATGGAGAGGAACCCCTAGAAGCAGAAGTGAAGGCGGGCAGATAATCTCTGTGGCTTTTAGAAAATAATATAATCACAACTCTTCTTTTTTTTAGTCTCCATACCAACTGTCAAAAACTGCCAGTGCCGGGCGGCGCCTGTGGCTCAGTCGGTAAGGCGCCGGCCCCATATACCGAGGGTGGCGGGTTCAAACCCGGCCCCGGCCAAACTGCAACCAAAAAATAGTCGGGCGTTGTGGCGGGCGCCTGTAGTCCCAGCTACTCGGGAGGCTGAGGCAAGAGAATCGCTTAAGCCCAGGAGTTGGAGGTTGCTGTGAGCTGTGTGAGGCCACGGCACTCTACCGAGGGCCATAAAGTGAGACTCTGTCTCTACAAAAAAAAAAAAAAAAAAAAAAAAAATTGCCAGTGCTAACTATATTGCAAGTCCTCACAGTGGAGTATTGAGAAAAGAGTTCAATTAGCAATAATCGTGCCTTGGCTAAATCTCATTAGCTACAATGCTGCCACTGTTCAAAGCTAATCACAACTTTTATTTTTTCCCAAAAGACCCAGTTACTATCGTAATCAAGTAGAAACATCTAAATCTAGAATTCAAGATTTGACATCAAAATACCAAATCAATCTTTCAAAAAAGGATCTCTACCTCATCAACACAGTCCTCAGGAGTGACCTCCTCCTATAGTTTTGATTTACACCTGAGATTACCTGTCCTGAGCTCAGCCTCACCTGTGTACACCCCCACCTTCAAGACCCTAATTCAAGTCCTCACTTTCTCTGTGAAGCTATATCTGACTACCAGATCCCCATTACCTCTCCATCCTCTGAACATCCGTAGTAGATATAGTCTGAACTCTCATTTGGCTTTTCTGTATATATACACACACGTGTGTGTCTGTGTGTGTGTGTGTGTGTGCGTGTGTGTGTGTGTGGCTATAGATGCACATACTGTATATCACCTTTTAAACAATTATCTCCATCTGTGTTTTCATGTACCAGGCAAAATCACTAGTTTCTTAGGACAAGTTCTGTTTGAGTAGAACAAGGTTGTAATTAGCACCTAGTTCATGAAGGATTCTCACTCAACATTTCCTAAGTGATTACTGATCGAGCCACTATCAGACAATTGAAAAGTTGAGTTGGTGGGACCAAAAGTGTCTCTGCAGAACTAGTGCTTATCTAAAGACCCCAGAAAGAGTAATAAACCACACAAATTAAATACTCATGTAGATCCAAAGTAATCAACACACACTGGACAAAATTCTGTACTCTGTGAGCATTAGGACTTTCAGAAGCTACTAAATTTTTTTTAGTCATTTAACTTAAGAGGCCTAAGGAAGCTGAAGCATTCACACAACCTCTTTCTAAAAGGAAGGTAATCACATGAATAGCTCTGTATATTTTACTTGAATTACCAAATGGCCCTTGAAACAATCTGGAGAGCTAGAATGGGAAGTTATTAAAAACCAAGGTCAGAGAAGGCTAGGCTAACTCTTTTCCAACTCACTCTTAGTTTGGAAGCATCAGCATATTACATACTTCTTAGACATCTGGACTCCTTTACAAGGAGGTCTCTATTTTTGATTTTATGATTCCTAAGAACTTGGTTTCCAAGGTGCTTGGTCCCAAAAAAGATGTTGAAACCATTCTCACTGGCATTCTACAATCTACCTAAACTCTTCTTATTTTAATTAGCATCTGGATAGGGGAACAGCTCCAGTTCCTTGTGTCCCCCTTGGCTCCAGGGCACCCACACACAGCCTATCAGATCAGTTACATCATGGCCCAAAGTCCACCAGCTCAACGTGCCCCCACGTTGGATGTAGTCGCCAAGCCAAAAACCACTCAGGTTTTTCTGGGAGAATTGAGATGAATCACTCCCTAATTTTTGCCACAGCATTTTAAAGTCTAGGACTAAGACTTCACTGGCTTCATCATCTGGGTTTTCTTACAGCCAAAGATGCTGAATAGAAAACTGTCAGAAATGGGGGTTGTCCCTGTCATCCCCACCTGCCAGTCTCCTAAGCCTGCGGTCCCCAACCTTCCAGGCAGCGTGGGAAGAGGGTGGCGGGAGCACACCGAAGGAGGTGAGCAGCGGGCTGGCTAGCAGGGAAGCTTCCTCTGTAGTTACAGCCTCCGGTCATCGCTGGCGTCACGGTCTGAGCTCCCCCTGCTGTCAGATAATTGGGGACGTTAGAGTCTCATCCGAGCACAAACCGTACTGTGGGCAGGCAGGTAAGGGATCCAGACTGTGCGCTCGTTTTGAGAATCTAATGCTTGATTATCTAAACTGGAGATGTAATCCGCTGATGATCTGATGTGAAGTTGTAATTCGAAACTTCTGTCTGTGGAAAAACTGTCTTCCCTGAAACCGGTCCCTGGTGCCAAAAGGCTGGGGACCCCGTCCTAAACCACAGGCTGGCGTTCCCCCCCGGGTCTGCGTCAGTGAGCAACAGCAATCTCAACCCTACCAACAGGATTACTTTTCTTCTTTCCATGAACCACACAAGATTCTGGTTTATATATTTAGGCAAAGAATACAAACTCTCGGAACCCAAGGACCGGGGACCGCAATTTAGATAATTTTTCCCTGTGAAGATGGCTTAATGGTGTAATTACGCAAACCAGCTACAATTTGGCTTTAAAAAAAAAAAGTTCCCTACGGGGAGCCAAGCTAGCGCCCGCTCCCGGGGCCGCAGGCAGGACACCCAGGACCCGCTAAGCCAGCTGCCGGGTTTGTCCCAAAGGAGAGCTAGGGGAAGTGGGCGGAGCTTCTGGAACGCAGGGGGCGGGGAAGGCGAGAACCTGGTCTTCCGGAAACGGCCGTGGCGATTGGCCAGCACTCTGCAGCCGGGGCCAATGGCCAGACGTCCTGAAAACGCTCGGCGCCGCGATTGCGGCTGCGCGCCAGATTCGAATCGGCTGCGGCTCCTCGCTAGTGACACGGGAGGGGCTACGGGCAGCCAGCTTCTCGCCATGGATAATCCAGAAAATGTCTTTCAGTAAGTGTCTGGGTGGGGTGGAGGCACCGACGGGGCTGAAGGAGCCGGGGTTGGGGCTCAGACCTGCCTCGGTTTGCCCCCTCCGGCCCTTGCCTGTGCTTTGCAGTTTGGTCCCCCCAACCAGGCCGTTCGTTGCGGAGAGCACTCGGCACCGCGTAGCGCTGGTCTCAGCCTAGACCCCGGCGCACTTAGGCAATTCGTCAGGCTCTCAGAACTCTTGTTTATTCTTTGTAAGGAACCCCCTCTGGACAGATCGCTGCTTGGAAGAAAAAAGTGCAACCCAACCAAAAAGTCAAACCTTGTGTTTTATGAGAAATTTTCAAGTCTGCTACAGTAGGGAGAGAGTTAAATATTGCTGTCTTTCCCATAATCCCACCGTTACTTTTTACAAGTCTTTGAATGCAGTGTATTTTCGGGGGGTGGGGGGTGGGGAGGAAGGCGTTTCTTTGCTTGTTGAGTCGTTTGTGCCAGCCTGCTTACAGTTTTTAAATTTCCACGCCTTTGTTTTATGACTTCTGTGATTTACCCAGACTGTGATTAGAAAGTATTTAAAACTTGTTGTATGTGACAGGAAGTAAAACTGGCTAGTTTTATTGGTTCTTTGGGTTCAGAAGACAGTTTGTTAAATACAGTCAAAACAAAAATCTATTTGCTTTGAGACTTTTTCTTTGGCCTTTAACTTAGCCTGCATCTATTTTCTTTTGCAAGTCCCCTATCCTATTTTTAAAGGGAAATTAGGCATTTTTTAAATCTTATTTTGAATTCCTGAAGATTTGTTTGCTTTAATGAACCAGATGTTCTAGTATTAACTTATAGTGCGTTTAGGCCATTTTACTAGGGAAATTTGGTTGATAGTAAAACATGAAATGTTCACCTTGGCCAGGCCTATTACATATTTTGGGAGAAAGGTTCTGACAGATTTATCCCTCTGCTATGAGACATGAAAGAAATTCAAAATTTAGAGGCAAATTTAAAAAATTTTTAAAAGTAATACATTTATATGGTTAAAAAGAAAGATTTAGAAAAGTATTTATCAAGAATTCTGACACCTGTCTACTTTCTTCCTACCCCTTCATGGGTAACCATTTTTCTTGATTAGAAGTGTATGTATTTATATTATTATATTCATTGTCTCTGTTTGTGCGTGTACATTTCCTGCCTTTATTTCAAGTAAAATGCAGCGGAGTATGTAGACTACTCTTTTTGCCTAGCAATATTCTTGGAAATCTCTCTCAATACGTAAAGCTTGTTCTCATTATTTTTTTTACAGTGGCATAATATTTCGTGTAGGTGTATCATAATTGATCTAAACAGTCCTCTGTTGATAGACACAGGTTATTGACAATCTTTTGCTAATATAAATAGTGCCTCAGTGAATAACTTTGCACATAGGGCATTTTGCACGTATACCCATATCTGTCTTTTAGATCCCAAAAGCAAAATCAGGTTTCAGTTTTGGTAGATGTTGCCATTTCCCTTGGTAGGAATTGAGCACACAAGCAAGATAGATTGTTTCACCTACACCTTCACAATTCCTATTTTTGCCAATTGGATGGATGAGAAATTGTATCTTAGATAAATTTCTCTTATGAGAGCGGTTGAACATCTTTTCATGTTTGAGAGCCGTGAGTATTTTTCTGTGATATGCTTTTTTATGCCCTTTGCTCATTTTTAAGAATTGGGGTGATGACTTTTCCCCCCCTCAATTTCTGGAAGCTCTTTTGTTTTTCCAGTTTATCATTTCTCTTTTGACTCTACTTGATGTTTTGTTTGTTTGACACATAGAAGTGTTTTATCTACATATAATTGTCTTTAGCTTTTCTTTTGTGGCTTCTGGATTTTGAGTCATAAGAAACATCAATTTCATTTGTATACTGAAGTGGTAGTGAGAAGTATTGCTTTTTAAATCATTTTTTTCTAAAAAAAATCTTGTAATTTTTTAGGCAAGCTAGAAATCTTCCTATATTTGACTCTTATACCCAGTATGCAATCTGATGAGGAAGCCCCATCATGTCTTTCATGCCCTGGTCCAACTCACCACCCCAATGGCTTCCTAGCTGATTTCCCACTTCTCACTCCTCCGCTAATGGTTGTCACCCTAAATATCCCCTGCTCATCACACTTAAACCACACTGATTTTCTTTCTGTTTCTGACAGAGTCCAGTGTCTGACGTTTTCTCAGCCTTGACCATTTCCCTCCAGATAGCTACATGGCTGTCTGGCACTGATCACATGCCCTCCCCTCTGAGAGGCAGCCTTCCTTGACCACCCTATTTAAAAATAGTAACTTTTATCATACTCTGATCCTTCTCATTTATTGTTTTGCTTTGTTTTTTAGGTAAACGTTATTTTACATGTTTCTTTTTGTTTGTTTACCCTCCAGCACAGTGGTTCTCAACCTGTGGGTCACAACCCATTTGGGGGTCACACAACCCTTTCACGGGGGTCACCTAAATACATCCTGCATATCAGATATTTACATTACGATTCATAGCAGTAGCAAAATTACAGTTATGAAGTAGCAACGAAGATAATTTTATGGTTGGGGTTCACCACAACATGAGGAACTGTATTAAAGGGTCACGGCATTAGGAAAGTTGAGAACCACTGCCCTAGCATCTGAGCTCCCTGGGAGATTTGGTTTTGTTTGGTTGTTTTTTTTAAGCTATGATTGGCTATGTGGCAGGTGGGGAAGCAGAGTTCTCAGGGCACTCTAGGGACTGTTCTCTGTGCTCCCATCATGTGTTCTTCATCAGGGACATTATGTTACACTCAGGCCAGGAAAACTGTATCTGGAAACTCTCATTTCTGGTACCCTGGGCTTATCTCATACTCCTTTACCTTTGAACCTCCATTCCAGCTGTGGCTCAGTCATGCTCCTGGGAAGCAAGGGCGGGGGTTTGAGTCAGTGCCTCACCTGGATCCTACTGTTAGGAAAAGGAGCAACAACTTCTGGACGTTCCTCTCACGGATCTAGTGAGAGGAGGCGATTCTTGGGGATAGAAAAACTTTCTTCTGGAAAAACACTGGCAGCTTCTGAGTTTTCTGGCTACTTCTGGGTCAATGTTCTTTTAAATTCTATATAGCATTTGGATTGGTATTCCAGATTTTGATTTTAAGGTATATAAACTATATATATATATATGTGTGGGGGTATGTACGTATATATGTATGTGTATATATGTACATATGTGAATGGTACATTTTGCTTAATATTTGTGCATACTTTTCTTTGTTCTAGAATGTTTGAAGCCCATATGCGGAGTTATAAGGGTGATGATCCACTTGGAGAATGGGAAAGGTTAGCATTTATTTTTTTTGCTTTAAACAAACTATAATATATGCTGTCCTATGGAAAATTAACATCATTCTTACTTTTCTAGCTACATGCAGTGGGTAGAAGAGAATTTTCCTGAAAATAAAGAATACTTGACAACTTTGTTACAACATTTAATGAAAGAGTTTTTAGATAAGAAGAGATACCACAATGACCCAAGATTCATTAATTATTGTTTAAAATTTGTAAGTATACTTTCATACTTTGATCTGTAATCATGTTGTACTTTTGGTTTTTCCCCCCAGATCATAAGATCATTTTAGACTGTATTTTATTTTAATGCTTTGTTTTTAATTCTGAAGATATAAGAAGAAAACCTTTTTTCTGTTCCCTTATTCAACAACACAGATTTCTGTGATCTCTGGTCACCAAGAAGTGTGTAGGGATTTCTCCCTAACAGCAACCAATCAGTTCTGCAGCAGATCCAGCTGGGTGTTCTTCAATTCAAGGTTGGAGACTTGGTTGCACAAGACTGCCTCCACCCACTCCTGCCAATTACAGGCCTGGGTTGTTTTATCTGTGCTTTTGACTGGCTTATAAAGCAGTATTCCCCAGGACCTCCTCCCTGGGTTCAGTTAATTTGCTAGTGGTACACGTAACTCTGGGAAACACTGGCAGGCATCCCTGGGTTCCAGAAGAGATCCATTCCTAAGCATGTCTGTAGGTTGGATTTGTGTGTGTGTCAGATCTCTGATGAACAGTATATACGGCAGTAATAATAACAGTACTATAATGGCTCATATGTGGTAATAATGCAGTGTAATACGTAATAATTAGAATACCCCTGCGCTCAAATTGTAAGTTGCAGAAAATATTGTGCTCTTTCTTTTAATTCAAACAAACGGAACATAAAAATAAACTCATAAACAGTTTAGATAGGAGATAAGAGAAGTTTTAAAAAGGAACATTCAGCTGATGTTGCATCGTTACTGAAAGGGGCATTTTTGAGACAAGAAGATAGACTGACAATCAGAAGATTAAGCTGGGAGGGGGGACGGAGGGGGAAGGAGGGGAATTAATGGGATTACACCTGCGGTGCATCTTACAAGGGTATATGTGAATCCTAGTAAATGTGGAATGTAAAGGTCTTAGCAAAATAACTAAGAAAATGCTAAAAAAGCTATTTTAACTAATGTGATGAAAATGTGTCAAACGATCTATGAACCAAGTGTATGGTGCCCCACGATCATACTAATGTACACAGCTATGGTTTAATAAAAATAAATAAATAAATAAATAAAAAGAAGATTAAGCTGGAGATGATGGTAGAGAGGATGGAGTGGGTGTTGGAGGATCGATTTGATTCTGTTGCTAGAGCAAGGGAGCTTACCACTGACGCAAATATCTAGGGTTGTTTGCACAGCCTTTTTCTTTTGTCGTATACGGCGTGGCCATAAAGTTTATGTGTGATTTAAATTAGACAACTATTTTAAATTGCACACGAACTTTATGGCCACACTGTATTGTGGGAATTAAATAAGTAGCTGATATTTTGACTAACTGCGTAGCAAACCTTTGTAAACCACTCAATGTTAAGATTTTGCTCCTCAAGCTTAGGAAATCCTGCTTCAGTGAGATGATATGCTTCAGCAAATTCTTTTTTTTTTTTTTTTATACAAAAGGATTTTATTGGCGAGGGAGGGATGCTGCAGAGCAGCACCAAGGAGAGAAAAGGAGGGGGGGAAGAGAGAGAGAGGAAAGGGAGAGGGGGAGAGAGGAGAGACTGAGAGAGACAGAAAGAGAGAGAAGAGAGAGGAGGGGAGAGAGCACTTCAGCAAATTCTTTTGCCATAAACTTTCTTGGCTGTGGATCTTCTGATCCTTTGTACTCTTGTGTTTTTATCAGCTGCTTCTCTATGAGACCAGCTACTAGTGTAAAGATGCTGTGCAAACTGCTGGGTGTGGGTTTGTTTACATAAGGAGAAGAAACTAGTTCCTGAATTATTCATTTAATTATTTTGTTATAAATTATCCTTACCGGGAGCCTGTCATAAGTATGGAATGCCATAGTCAGGTCATCTGTAATCCAGAAACTGCCTGTACTTAGATTTATTGGTTTATTATAAAGGATATTACAATGAATACCGGGGTAGAGATGGATAGCACAGTGTATTCCTTCTGTGTTATTCAACACACAGGGGAAGGGATGTGGAGCTTCCTTGCCCTTTCTGGAGGTGACACCTTCCAGGAATTTCCATGTGTTTGGCTATCCAGAAGCTCATCTGAATCGTGCCCTTTTGGTTTGTTATGGAGGCTTCAATCAATTAATTAAAGCATTGGCTATTGGTGGTCAACTTAATCTTTAGCCCTTCTTCCCTCTCTGGAGGACAGGGACCAAAGTCCCAAACCTCTAGTCCTGCTTTAGTTTTGCATGTTACTATCCCCAATCTGAAGATACCTAGGGGCTGCCAGCCCTTAGCTCATTAGCCTACAAAAAAATCACTTATAACTTTGAAAATTCCAAGGCTTTTCAGAGTGTATTCCAGGAACTGGGACAGAGACTAAATGTATACAGTCATGTATCACTTAACAAAGGGGATACAATCTGAAAAATAAATCAATGCACTGTTGAAGCTACAGAGATTCAAATTAGTTTTTATTACAGTCATGCATTGCTTAGCACATTCTGAGAAGTACATGATCAGACAGTTTTATTGTATGAACGTTATAGCATGTACTTAAACAAAGATGGTAGAGCCTACTTTACATCTGGGCTATATGGTATAGCTATAGCTCCCAGGGTAAAAATCTGTATAGCATGTTACTGTACTGAATATTGTGGGAATTATATAAGTACTTGTGTTTTTAAACATAGAAAAGGGATAGTAAAAATATAATATAAAAGATAAAAAATGACATACCTATAGAGGACACTTCCCATGAATGGAGATCACAGGACTAGAAGTTGTTCTGGGTGAGCCAGTGAATGTGAAGGCCACTTATGTACGCTAGTGTAGACTTCAGACACACTGTACACTTAAGCCATACTAAATGCATAAAAACATTTTCTTTTCTCGGTAACTAACTGTAGCTTAATATAACTTTTTTGCTTTATAAAATTTTCAGTTTTTTTAACTTTTTGTAATAAGCTTAGCTTTAAAACAGGCATGTTGTACATTTCTGTAAAGAATTTTTTTTCTTTTTAAACTTTGTTAAAAACTGAGACACAAACACACCTTAGCCTAAACCTACAAACAGAATTAGGATCATCAGTACCGCTGTCTTCTACCTCTGTATCTTGCCCCCCCTGGGAGAACTTCAGGGGCAAGCCCTAATGTCCATGCTCTGTCATCTGCTACAATAACAATGCCTTCCAGCATACCTCCTGAAGACTCTGCCTGGGTTTGTTTTACAGTTAACTTTTTTTTATAAGTAGAAAGACAAGGCTCTAAAATAATGATTTTAAAGTACAATGTAGTAAACCTGTAAACAAAAAACATACTTACCAAGCCTTGTGTAATTGTATGGCGCTATTCCTTTATACAACTGGTGGTATAGTAGGTTTGTTTACACCAGCACCACTACAAACGTGATCAATGCATTAAGCTACAACATTAGGGCAGCTTGGGCATCACGAGGTGATAGGAATTTTTCAGCTCCATTATAATATTATGGTACCCCCTCATTGTTTTGGTCTGTTGTTGACCAAAACATTTTTATGTGACACATAGCTTGTATTTTATTTTATTTTTTAATTTTTGAAAAACTTTTTCTTCTGTTTTTTTTGCTTGTATTTTATAATATACTAGTCATAAATTTTTTGATGTTCTATGGCCAGTGATATGTATTTTAGAACCTTTGGCTTCTATATTGTAGTCAGTTATTTTAAAATCTTCCTCTGTATATTAAATCTGTATATGTTGCAGCATAAGATAGAAACCATTAAATAAAAGTTTGTTGTATGAGAAATACATTTGGGGAAGGAAAGGTAAGCAGACACCCCGAGGTTCTAAGGAATAAATTAAATTTAGTACTAAAAGGAAATGGCCACCTCAGTTTAGGCTTTAAAAGGTTGGGACTCTTCAGTCTGGAAGTAAAGGGACAGGGCATGAGCCCTAGTAATAAAATCAATGGATTGGATAAGATAGATGTGAATTCACTAAGTTACAAAACACTACAATTAGAGGCGTCTCATAGAATTTGATGGAGCAAACTCGGATTAAGACAAAAATAATAATTTACATAATGGGTCAATATAGACCCTACCATATTAGGAAATAGTATGGGTATAGTGTGGGGACAGTGAATGTCAAGGAAAGGGACGAGCTTAACCTTGAGGTCTATGGTCAGAGAACCACATGCACCTCCCCCTACACGGTACATCCTAAGACCACCACAAAGACTGAAGGAACATTGACTTCTGGTCGTACATGGCCAGACCTAGGCTAGCAGTCTTATTGTTCTTATGTCTTTTTGTTTTGGGCTTCTATAGGCTGAGTACAACAGCGACCTTCATCAGTTTTTTGAGTTTCTGTACAACCATGGGGTCGGAACCCTGTCATCTCTTCTGTACATAGCGTGGGCAGAGCATCTGGAAGCCCAGGGAGAGCTGCAGCATGCCAGTGCTATTTTCCGGAGAGGAATTCAAAACCAAGCAGAACCCAGGGAGCTGCTGCAACAACAGTACAGGTAGTTTGGAAATAAAACTCTACTTGAAATGTGATTTTTCTCTAAAAAATTATATTGCTATCTATTTGTATAGGGATGTCCTTATTGTAGAAAATGCGAATAATACAGAATAGTGCAAAGAAAAAGAAATTTCCCAGAAATATTACTGCTAACATTTTGGTGTATTTCCTTTTATCATCTTTTCCTATGTTTGTGCATATCTTTGTGTTTGTATATTTTAACAGAAAGTCATACTATTTGGCTATACATGTCAAGCTTAATACTTCTCTTAAGAAGTAATGAACTATTTCGGAAGTGGTTGTGAAATCTGTCACAGAGTTATGTCATAATTTAACTACTCTCCAACTGGACATGTAAGATGTTCACAACATTTTGATTTTTATAAAGAATACCATATTAACCAAAGTTATTTAATAAATAACTTGATGTTCACAATTTTTAACTTTGTGATTAAATATACCTCATTTAGGGAATTCTGAAAATATAGAAAACTAAAGAAGCAAAAAACCCTTTAGCATTTTTTTCTGCTTATTATAGGATTGCACGCCTGCCATATTTACATATGTAGCTTTGTGTCAAAGTCTTTTTTTCTTTGTCATAAAAGTATTTTTAAATACATTTCCTATTTTTACCTTGTTCTTTCTTATAGATTCTCACTTGAAACTATTGAGTCAAAGGAGGTATGAAGAGTTTTAAGGCTGGTGGTGCATATAACCCAACTGCCTACTCCAGGGTTTTCCCATGCTTTTCTGTCTGCCTCTCATCAGAATTTGAGACTCATTATCCACTGTCACCTTTGTACAATATTCAAGCTTTTTAAAAAACTTTAAAATGAGCGTAATGAACCTCAATTTATCACCTATTTTTAATAATTAATAGCATTGGATCATGTGATTTCCATTCTGAGGACTTTTAAAACAAATCTAAAACAACCAAATATTTTACCCCAAACACTTCCATAAACATCTTTGAAAGCTTATTTCTTCTAAACTGTATTCTATAATCACATTGTCAAGACAAAGTTTATTTATTCTGAGCTGAATTTGTGCGACTGTGGCCTGGAAATCCATGCCCAAGAAGCCTTGAGCAAGTGGTCCTGCAGTACTAGGGTTGCAGTTTGGTTTTATACATTGTAGGGAGAAAGGAATCACATATAAAGTCATAACATATATCAATATATAAAAAGCATACATTGACTTGGCCTAAAAAGGCAGAGCATCCCACAGCGGGAGTTTATAGGTGGTAGATGGGTGTAAAGTTTCCTTAATTTGTAATTGGTTAAAGAAATGAAACTTTGTCCAAAAACTTGCAATGTTTTAAGATAAGGAAGTCTGAGATTAGGAGACAAGTCACCAGATATATAGTAAGACTCCAGTACTCTGTTAAGTGAATTGATGACCTATAGGTGTGGTTTAACCTTTGTCTTACATGGCCTTAGGCTTATTAATGATTTTGTATCTTTGTGTTACAAAAAATAACTCCAAAAGGAACAAGGCAGAACTTGACACGTCTGACCTCCCTTCTCAGGGCCAGCAACTCAGCTTTAAGGTTTTTCTGGGATCGCCCTGGTCAAGAGGGGGTTCATTCAGTTGGTTGGAGGAGGGGATTTAAGATTTTATTTTAGTTTATAAAACCTGACAAAAATCACCAATAATTTTTTAGTATCTAATTTTCAGTCTTTTCCCATCACATAAAGTGGATTTTTTTTTTTTTAAAACATTGTTTTTTTTTGGATTAAGAGCCAACACGGTTTAGCATTTGGTTGCATTTGATTGTGCATCCCTTAGTCTCTAACTCACCTGAAAATGTTAGGCTTAAAGTTGCCCATTACTTGACAGGTAGAGTTGATGTGCAGAGGGACCATGAAATGACAAATGGGAAGATCTCACAGAGGGTGAGCAGTAATAGATCTTTCTCTTGAAGAAGTAATCTAAGTACTTTTGTACTTCTTTCTTCCAAATATATTCCTTACACCCCAAAGGTATAAAACACCTAAAGTAGGAGTTCACATATCTTGTGTAAGAGCATTTACAGACTGGATACATAGAGGAAAAGGGTGTATTTGTTATTTAAATTTGAGAAATAGTGACATAAACTAGTCAAAAGGAAGATTTTTCTAATAGTGTTTTAGATATTAAGATACTTCCAGAATTTTTAAATTTTGAACCAACTCTAAAATTCAACCTGTATGTTCTCTCTTGATCTGTTTTTACTAGCTTACGATGAACTGCCTATGGTGTTTAGTTTCTACTCTAATACAGATATATATTAAACCATACGTTTATAATCCATAGCGATGTCCTTTCTACTGTCCTTTAGGTTATTTCAGACACGCCTCACTGAATCCCATTTGCCTGCTCAAGGTAAAATAAGGCTTTCTACAGTGTCTAAATTGTTGATAACTTAGTCTTTGATTTGTACTGCTTCCCTCCCTCCCCCCTTTAAAAGACAAATCTGTCTGGTATTTAATAATAATAACCAAATTGTGCTATCTCGGGTTATGGAGAAAACATTCTGATAATCATAATGCCCACTTATATAGCTCTGGAGAGAGGGGCTTTATCTTAACACTTTTAAGAGCTAACAGCTAGGCATGGTGGCTCACACCTATAATTCTAGAACTTTAGGAGGCCTAGTGAGGAGATTGCTTGAGGTCAGGAGTTTGAGACCAGCCTGGGCAACATAGCAAAAATCCATCTCTACAAAAAGTAATAAAGTTATCCAGGTGTGGTAGCATGTGCCTGTGGTCTCAGCGCTTTGTGATGTTGAGGCAGGAGAATCACTTGAGCCTAGGAATCCAAGGCTGCAGTAAGCTATGATCATGCCACTGTACTCTAGCCTGGGCACCAGGGCAAGACTCTATCTTTAAAAAAAAAGAAATCAAAATTGCCTAAAATAGAGGACAACACTAACTCTAGGACTTGGTCTGTTTTGAATTGAATCAAATATGTTTAATGCAACTTTTAAAGGAATGTGGCCAATTTTTTTCTGAGAAATAAAAATCACATTTCAGCAATAAGCATTGAATATCCTATCCTGTTGTATAAAATAACTATTGAGGTTTTACATTTCTTTTGGGTCTTTCCTTGGGCATGTTGATTTGTCTCTACAATACTTCTCTTATCTAAAAAATGTTTTAAGGACTGTACAGTTCATGCTAGTAATCCTGGCATTTGGGGAGGCCAAGGTAGGAAGATTGCTTGAGGCCAAGAGTTTGAGACCTCAAAAGTTTTAGACACCAGAGCCTGAGCAACATAGAAAGACTCTGTCTCTACCAAAAAAAAAAAAATTAGCCAGGTCTGGTGGCATATACTTACAGTCCCAGGTACTCAGGTGTCTGAGATGGGTGGGCCACTTTAGGCCAGGAGTTTGAAGTTGCAGTGAGCTATGATGATGTCATCTAGCCTTGGCAACAGAGCAAGACCCTGCCTCCAAAAATAAGTGAATAAATAATGTTTTAGTTAAAATTTCTGAGAGAGTGTGAATAAGTTGATTTATTTCTTATGCTACTTGCTAAAAGAGTAGGGGAATGTATTATATGAAATAATTTTATTTAGTTTTACCCTTTTTTCATCCCCTCTTCCCTCATAGTTAGAACCTCAGAACCGCTGCAGAATGCTCAGATTTTAAACCAAATAACATCAAAATCAAATCCAGGAAACAACTCGGCCTGCATTTCTAAGAATCAGGTAACCGTGATGTTTGTGAATTATATGGAACCTGAGAATAGTTGAATGGCCATCCTGGCTTCCCTGTACATCTCATTTCTTTGACCTGTCTCTCATGACTGTAACCTCCTTGTCAGTCACCTGCCCCTGTGGCAACTTCCTGGGCCTGTCATCCTCTCCCACTTCTCATTTCAAATATAATTTGTTGTGTGACCTAAAGAGGGATCTCTCACCACACAGCCTCCTATCTTCATGCCTCCAGCAGCTTCTCCTATCCATATCCCCTGCCTCTCTGTTCTGCTGGCCTCTCTTCACAGGGTCAGGAAATTTCCACCATGGATTACACCTACCTGGAGGCTCCTGACCCTGCTTAAAAAACTCAGAGCCTCATGTTGATTCCTATAACCTCAATTAGAGCTCTAATACTCCCAGGCACTGGGATTTGCTTCCATTGTACCAGTTCATTCTTTATGTTTTATATATCTCTCTTCTGTTTCTCAATGTACTCTTTAGTACCAAATTATGGAGATTCTAACTTCTTTTCACTCTCTTCAAACTTGGGACATGGCTACTTCTAGCCTGTCTCTCAGGACTGACAAAATACTATTTCAGAAACAGCAGAAGCCAACAGATGATATCTGTCAGTTTTCTGCCATTAACCAATATATTTAACTGCATCCTTGCATGCTACTCCAGTGGGAAAAGATGGCCTTCTCCCTGTACTTGTCTTCATTCACATTGAGATTTTTGGCTTATTGAGACCTCTTCTGCCCTGATGGCTTATCAACATGTAAAAGCACTCAGGTTTCTTCTTTCCTCGGCCTCATGGTTCCCTGCTTCTTTCCCTGCATAGTATAGGTCTTCTTTCAATTTTCTAAGGACCTTCTTGGAGCTGAATCCTATAGAAATGTCCCTGTTCTTGGTGCACACTTGAGGTTTATTAATGTAACACATGCCTAGAAGTAAAATATGCATTACGCATTTCTAACTTTGATAGTGCAAACTTTCCCAATTTATATCCTCCATAGGCTTGCCAGGCTCATGACTCCCTATTGCCCTAAGTTTTTAGACAGCAGAGGTGGGTCATATTTGTAGTCATATTCCCTAGATCTAGCAAGGGCACCACATGATGGAAGTGCTCAGTAAGTGTGTGTTTAGTGAATGAATGCTAGCATTGGGAACTTGGGAGGACGGGGTGGTATAGGTAGGCACTGTAGCCCTCAGTCAGGACTCTACTCTCTTACTGAGTATGGCTTTTTAAAAAATTAGTCACTCGATTAAGTTACAATAGTTACTGTAAGGATAAATGAAAATTAAAACTTATTTTAATAGGTTTTAACTAATGTGGAAGAGCACATATAAATCTGCTTGAGATTAACAGGCCTTTTCCCTCAAGCCTTCTCATACTGTTTTGTGAAGTAATGTGGGGGAAGGTTTCTTCTCAGATTAGTAAATGCTCGTGTTTCTTTTCTGTCTTTCAGGGTTCAGAACTTTCTGGAGTGATATCTTCAACTCGTGATAAAGAGTCAAATATGCAAGTACAGTCAATGTATTCATCTGTTACTTGGTTTCCTTCAAGTGCTACTTTAGCACAGTAAACTATGTTTCTCCACTCTAGGGAGAAAAGGGTGATCATGATTTCTAAGTCGGAATATTCTGCACACTCATCTTTGGCAGCCAAAGCAGATGTTCAGCAGGTTGTTATGTATTGCAAGGAGAAGCTTATTCATGGAGAATCAGAATTTTCCTTTGAAGAACTGAGAGCCCAGAAATATAATCAACGGAGAAAGCATGAGCAGTGGGGTACTTGCAGTCTTTTATTTTGAGTCGTTTTTATGTCACTTAAAGTAATCATCATCTTTGACTAATTACGTTTTTTGTTAAATAATTGACTATGCTGAAAGATGCTGCAAAGAACAGCCTCCAGCTCATCTTATCAAAAGCCTAGAAATCTTTGTTAAACACTAGCTGCAGCAGCTATGTTTGTCCAAGTACTAAATTGATGTCTTGGCAGCAAAGCTCATAGTTGAAAGAGCACTAAAGTAAATATCTATACCAGTGTCACTTAGCTTTGGTGAAAGAGATATTTTAAAGTTTTTCAACATTATCTGTATATAGTAATTCTAAATCTGTAAGTTATTTGTACTGTAAAAGGTCAGGAACTGAAATTCAGAAGAACTTTTCCAAGATCAGCATCTACTACAACATTCAGGAGTTCTCTGGTCAAAGTGCTGTTATTCATCAAGTTTTGTCCCTCACAGGAAAAGCCATGTGCCTTAACACCAGTGTTTACACTTGGCTTTGCTGTAACAACATGAGTCTTAGAGGAAAATGAACCACCCTTGTTCCACTCGGGGCTTTTATACCAGCTAAATTATTTGGACTACAGCCACTTTGTGAGCCTGTTTTGTTCATTACTTTTCATATTCAGTCGAGAACAGTTAATACTTGTGGAGAACCTATTTTGTGCCAGGTATAGACATGTTTTTCTTTCTTAATCTATGACCTGCAGCCTCAAGTCATACTCTGGATTGTCTGGGGTATGGCTCTGTTAACCAATTACTGGAAATGAGGCTGACCACAGTGTACTTGATGCCCTGACCCTTTAGTGCACTTCACTTTTTCTTCTTACAGAGTCCCTAGAACTTTATATTTTTAAAAACTAAAAGTGAAAAGGCATTTTCAAATGATTTACACAGTCATATTGTTTTGTAAGAAATGTTTAGTATTATACTATGCTATTACCAGATATTGTTAGTCAACATGTATACTAATCTGGTTTATGAGATAAAAATGACTTCCCAGGGGAAGTGACATTTAAGCTGAGACCAGCCTAAGACAAAGTATATTTTTCTTCGTATGCTTTTTTTTTTTTTTTTTTTTTCAGATTAATATGAGGGTATAAATGTTTAGGTTAGATTGTTTTCAATTCTAAGATAAAGTTCCAGTTGTAGTTGAGTAAATTGTTTTTTAATAACTTACATGCTCCATACTTAATACTAACCATGTTGCTGAGGGCAGGTAAAAATTATAATAAACACAAGTGTTACTACCTAATGAATCCAAGTGAGGTTATATAAATGTTTATTGTATTGTTCTTTGCATCTTTCAATAATAAAAAAATGTACTTATCTTAAAAAAATTATAATAAAAAGGAAATACAAGTTGCAGTTCTAAAACCTAATAAACATGGAAAAGACTATTTTAAAAAATGTCTTCCTAAAATATAACTTTCTCCAGATTTTGCATGTGTTCCTCTGATCACCTGAATTTAAGTTTTGTATGCAATCCATTTTTAATGTTTCTTAAAGTAAATGAGGACAGACATTATATGAAAAGGAAAGAAGCGAATGCTTTTGAAGAACAACTATTAAAACAGAAAATGGATGAACTTCACAAGAAGTTGCATCAAGTGGTAGAAACATCCCAGGAGGACCTGCCCACTTTCCAGGAAGGGTCTGAGGTATGTCCATGCTCTTCACTGGTGCATCACCTGCCCGGTAGCACTGATGACAATGCTGACTTAGTCCTTTTGTGTACTGTTTTTAGAGTTAATCTGATCGTAATTAGTGGTTTTCTGAAACTTTAAAATAATTTGTTGCAAAATGATGTTCAAAATGTAGGACGAGAGAAGGAAGTTACAAAACAGAATGGGTAGTATGTTTTAGATTTGTGTATGTATGTGCACATGTTTATATATTTATGTGTTAAGTATTTAATTAAAGTATTCTTTTCTGTTTTTGTACAGTGACTGTGTACTACATACCAAAAATTTGAATACAATACCTTAGTTAATTTGTCATCTAGATATATTTTCCTTTGTCATTTCATGTTGGGAAGAGGGAAAGGTGATTGTGTTAGAGCCACAAATATTTTCTTGATTGTTTTACAAGGAAGTGTTTAGTGGATGGTGGAGATTGGGAATAAATTTAAGCTGGGTAATGGTTGCTTAATCTTTCACATAGATTATGTGTGGCATGGAATACCATAAAGATAAAATACCTTATTGCTTTGGGCAGCGCCTGTGGCTCAGTGAGTAGGGCGCCGGCCCCATATGCCGAGGGTGGCGGGTTCAAACCCAGCCCCGGCCAAACTGCAACCAGAAAATAGCCGGGCGTTGTGGCGGGCGCCTGTAGTCCCAGCTGCTCGGGAGGCTGAGGCAAGAGAATCGCAGAAGCCCAAGAGTTAGAGGTTGCTGTGAGCCGTGTGACTCCACGGCACTCTACCCGAGGGCGGTACAGTGAGACTCTGTCTCTACAAAAAAAAAAAAAAAAAATCCCTTATTGCTTTTATAATTATACAAATATATGAATACATATGGGAACTTATAGCTAAATGTACCTTTATTTACTAAATAGTTACAAAATATTCACAAAACATTCTCTGCTTATTGGCCACATCTTTCTACATACGCACAAAGTCTTCTCTCCCACTCATGGCAAATACATTTCCTATGTATGGACCTCTGTATGTAGTTTTATAGTTCTGGGGAATTTTCATGGAGTTTTGTTTTTTGTTTTTGTTTTTGATAGTTTACCGTCCTATACATCTCTGTCAGGCTTTCCTGGACTAATCTTCCAATTTTCTTAACTTTTTCTTTTTTACTTTTTAAATTTTTTCTGCCTTTGCCTGTTTTTCCCCTAGCTTTCTGGGAGTTTTCCTTAACTTTTTAATGGCATTTTTATTTCTGATGTCATTTTAGGATTAGTAACATTGCTTTTTTATTATATATGGTCATTTGTGTAGCTGCCTATTCTTGTTTTGTGAATATAATATCTTCCCTGTTTTTTTTTTTGAGACAGAGCCTCAAGCTGTCGCTCTGGGTAGAATGCCATGACATCATAGCTCACACAACCTCCAACTCCTGGGCTCAAGCAAGTCTCCTGCCTCCGCCTCCCAAGTAGCTGGGGCTACAGGTGCCCGCCACAACGCCCGGCTATTTTTTGGTTGCAGCCGTCATTGTTGTTTGGCGGACCCGGGCTGGATTCAAACCTGCCAGTTCAGGTGTATGTGGCTGGCGCCTTAGCTGCTTGAGCCACAGGTGCCAAGCCAATATCTTCCCTCTTAATGTGAGGATATTAATGGGAGGTTTTTTCCTGTCCAGAATCCTTGATTTTTCATTTATAAGTATCATTTGTTTTGATCTTTGTCCTTCATATTGAACACTTATCTATGTTCTCATCCAAGCTATGGCTGGTTGGAAGCCATAGGTGTGTGAGCAGGGCTTGCTGACAGGTTGGCTTCACAGGGAGGTGTCCATTATCTTGGGCAGATTGATTCTGAAGAGCAGAAACTTTTGATGAGAGCCTACACCTGGGCTGCTAGCATTTGTGGGGCCAAGGAAAGGGGCCAGAGGTCCCACTGCCTTCTAAGTAGGTTGACTCAGTCTTTTTCTCTCATATAGTATCTGTTGCCACTATCCTCAGCCCTAGTTCCAAATCCTTTTGATTGCTTCTCCAGGAAGGAAACCCAGTTAGCTGCTAGGCCAGGCTTGGGTAATCACCTTCTGCATGCACCTGTAGGAGTGAGTGTCAGGATTTACTTTTGGACAGACTTAACTTTTGCCACATTCCTGTTTTCAGCTCCACCTTCCCTTCTATTCTTAGGTATATCTAGTATTACAGATTTCTGAACTTCTAGAGATGAGGAGCACAACATCCCTAGCTTCCTCCACAGCTATTTTAGGTGTTAGAATTCCTTTACTGTCATTTAGGTGAGGTTTTTCAGAGGGAGTAGCTGAATAAAACACAAGTTTAAGCCACTATCTCTAACTAGAAATCTCTTTGTAGAACTTACCTCTGTGTATGGGTGGCATAAGAATACATTTTCCAAATGTTTTCCTAGTTGTCCCTAAGTCATTTATTGATCAGCTCAGTCTTTCTCCTTCATTGATTTAAAATATCTTTACCATGTATTAAATTTTTATATACATATAAGATCCAATTCTAAAATATCTATGCTTTTGGTCAGTAGATCTCTTCTTGTTCATTCCATGTTATATATTTACTATACCTTTCTTGTATCTTTTGATATCCGGTAGAGAAAGTCTCTGATTATTGTTCAAAATCCTTCTTCACAATTGAATGTTGTGATTATTTTTAATCTTTGCTAATTGGGTAGGTGAGAAAATGGTATAGGTCATTTTAAGTTATCTTGTAGGACAATAAGTATAGGATGAACTATTTATGTTTTGTTCATTTGTCTGTGAAATACCTATTCTTGCCCTAGAAGAATACTTTTATGTGTTTAGGAATTAATTCCTCTATGGTTTAATTTTGTAACATTAACATATACAATTGCAATCTTACATAGATGTGAGTAGCAAAGCAAAGATTTTAAAGGAAGAGCGTGTTATTCCTTCCTGTTGTGAGATATACTTTTGTTACAGTTAACATTGCAGTTTAGATTTGTGTTTCCTGTTCTTCAAAGAGAAAATGGCTACCAATGGGGGATATTTTAATGGAAGGAACAACTTTATGAACATTTGATAACATTCATCTTTTGATCTTTTCCCACAATTAGGAAAAAAGAAATAAGATAAAGTAATAAGATGATACAACTTTAGAAGGTAGTTATCTCAATGGTTAGAAATATGAGATGCCTGCCTCTTGCATCTGTGGTTAAGAAGCTACAAAGCATCCATCCTATACAGTATTCTTTTGTTGTCGAATGTTCATTTCAGAATACCTGAAGGGGGAAGAGGACGCTTCAGGGGGAAAGGAATCTACTAAAGACAGATGCCATGCTTTGAAAAGCTATAATGTCTGCTTAGTAATATTCTGGACTTCATGGTCTTGCTTTTGTTTGTTTGTTTGCTTAATGTGAAAGGTTAATCCAGCATGTCTGGGGCCAAATGTAGGCTCTCAGCCGGAACTGAGAGCTCCACGTCTTCCAGCCATCAATCAGCAGATCTCAGCACACGTAAGAGAGAATCTAAGAGAGGCACCTCCTGTTGCTCCTCTGATGACAAACACTATTCCTGCAGCTTTGGTGTCCTCAGCCATCAGCCAAAGCATACCTCCTCCCGTTCCTTTGACAGCCCAGTCAGTGACAGACTCCGTGTTTGGAGTGGCCAGAAAAGATCCTGGGTAAGCCTCAATAATCCTAGAGAGGATAGTGATTGAATGGCATCTGTCAGCTTCTTTACATGACCTATAGTATCAAGACAGTATGTAAAAGATGAATGACTCCTGCTTTTTAAATTTTTTTTTTTTTTTTTTTTTTTTTTGAGATAGAGTCTCACTTTGTCACCCTCGGTAGAGTGCCGTGGCTCACAGCAACCTCCAGCTCTTGGGCTTAGGCGATTTTCTTGCCTCAGCCTCCTGAGTAGCTGGGACTACAGGCGCCTGCCACAATGCCCGGCTATTTTTTTGTTGCAGTTTTGCCGGGGCCGGGTTCGAACCTGCCACCCTCAGTATATGGGGCCAGCGCCCTACTCACTGAGCCACAGGTGCCGCCCTAAAATAATTTTTAGATACTTAAATTGTTGAAAAAGCAAGTTACCAAAACATTGTCCCCAATCCTTCAGACTTACTTATTTATTCTACTGCTTCTTTTAGTGTATTTGTTTTACTTTATACTTTTCTCTCTGATTCAGAAATTTCAATACCCTGAAACTCAACAGTGTCTCCATAACTGAAGAGTTTGCATCTGTTGAGCTGAAACTGCCTTTCTTACTGGTTTTGGCTGAATACCTACAGGAATAATATCCAGGCAGTTACTTGATATGTGTTCTTATATTCCTTCTGTCTTCCTAGCGGAGCAATTTGAGATTAATACCCATGGTACTCTATGTTAAATCCACCTCTATTCAGCATTGGAGGTTTCCTCTCAATTTTGAGGTTTTTTTCTAGATTTCGGAAATTATAATTAATATCACATCACTAGCTTTACTTAAATTTTTACCTTCAGTCACTTTGGCTCTCTTTTAAGTCATGTGTTTATAGGGATTTATAAAATTAAAATTGCTTTTCACTTTATACTTTACATCTTAAAAGGATACATTAAGAGAATTCTAGCAATATTAAATAGACATGGGCAGCGTCTGTGGCTCAAAGGGGTAGGGCACTGGTCCCATATGCCAGAGGTGGCGGGTTCAAACCCAGCCCCGGCCAAAAAAAAAAAAAAAATATTAAATAGACATTTGCAGTCCACTACCTCAAGTATACTTTAAGTAAGCTGTGATATAAATGGTTTGTGTGCCATTTTTTCTTTCTTGACAACTGGTTATTTTTAAGGTCTGGGGCACATTACTGTGGCTGCTAACTATTCACCTACACAGCTGAAGCACACCAGTGTGCTTCCCGATACCCAATTCTAGTGCCTGTGTGGGGTGCCCAGCACCTGGAGCTGAGTTTAACCATTTAACCTCTATAGTAAATGGGATCATTTGAATGAAGGAAGCTGTCATCCTGCCCTACCTGTCCATCTCTACCATAGTAGAGATGGTTATTATCCCTGTGTCACACAATCCCAGTGTCACACAAATGTTTTGGTATCTGACCTTTATCTTTGAGATTTTTTTTTTTTTTTGAGCCAGAGCCTCAAGCTGTTGCCCTGGCTAGTGCTGTGGCATCACAGCTCACAACCACCTCCAACTCCTGGGCTCAAGCGAGTCTCCTGTTTCCACCTCCCAAGTATCTGGGACTACAGGCACCCGCCACAACGCCCGGCTATTTTTTGGTTGCAGCCATCATTGTTGTTTGGCAGGCCCAGGCTGGATTCGAACCCGCCAGCTCAGGTGTATGTGGCTGGCACCTTAGCCGTTTGAGCCACAGGCGCCGAGCCTATCTTTGAGAATTCTTTTCCTGAAAAGAAATTGAAAGGAAAAATGAAACATTTCATTTACTTACTCTAGAGACCTAAGTAGTTCCATCCGTATTATAACAACAGGCTCATAATTGTTGACTGATTTTTTTTTTTTTTTCACCATCATTTCTTGAGAGTTAGTTTAAAAATTCTAATATGTCAGGCATGTTTATTCTTTAGTGTGTCTCAAAAGTTTTCTCTTCCAGATGTGTGAGTAAAAGTACTCATGAGTTCAAGCCACATAGTGGAGCAGATATAAAAGAAGGTAATGTTTAATTATAATAAATTTATTTCTGACCTGTTGACTAGATTCCTTCAGGTTGCTAAGAGGTCTTTTTTGGCTGTGGTTTATGAACCTTCAGACCTTAATGAGCCTGAGTGTTAGTAGCTTTCCTATCCTTAAAGTTATATTTAAGTCTGGAACCATTTCAAATAAATGTAGAAATATATTTGTTAGTCACATCTTCTAGTTTAGAATCCTTTAAAAACTTAATTCATGAAAACTTTTCTATTAAATTTCTCAGCAGATTAAAAATAAGAGTCACCTTTAGTAGATTAGGTAGGAAAGGCTATCCAAAGTTTAATTAGGAGTGTTACACTCTTATTAGGTACTACTTTGTCAGAGACGTTTGCATAGAAGGTAGGTTTTATAAATAAAATAAGACACACAGATTGGGTATTCACTTCTTCCTCCTGTGTAACTGTGGTATCCTTTCCACTGTCAGTTTAGTGAGTAGCCAGACTGTTCAAAACAGCTGGAGAGGCATTCGTTGAACCAAGATTCACTGAGCATGCTGTCTAGGTACCAGGCACTATTCTAGATAGTTAGAGATACATTCATGAACAAAAAGGGCAAAAGTCCCCACCCACACGGGGGAAAGAAGTGTTATTAGAGTTGGGGGATTGAAATTTCAGAGAACTTGATAGGAAGCCACCATGCAGCTAGCATGGGGAATCTGTTTTAGGCAGAGGGAATATTGACTATTGAGCCCCTAAGGTAGGAATGTCCCTGACGTGCTGTAAACACAGCAAAGAAGCCATTGCAGGGAGGTAAGCAGGTGGAGAAGGAAGGTGAGGCCTAAGCAAACAGGGCCTGGACTGTGCAGGACGTTCTACACCATGCCTGGCTCCAGCTGAGTGAGAGGGAAAGCCAGTCTCAAGATTTACATCATGACTACACACATGTAGTGCTTTGGATATAGTGTAGTTAAAGGTACTATCTGTGACAAGCTGCTAATCTGGTATGATCTCAGGCTACACACGTAATCTCTTTGAGTCTTTATTTCCTGTTCTGTAAAAGGATAATGTTCACTTTAGCTACCTTGTAGAACTATTATAAAGATAAAAAATTAAATTTATGAAAGCACTGTAATAATGGAAGTCTTTAGTGATAATTAACAGTGACAAACTTGATTAATTGTAAGTTATATTGTGTTTCTTCTAAATTATTCTGATTTGCCGACTGATACTACATTTTGTCCTCATTTCTTTACAAGGATGTGAAGTGCATAAGGTTGCTCACACAAGTTCTTTTCACACGACTCCAAACACATCACTGGGAATGGTTCAGGCAACCCCATCCAAAGGGCAGCCCTCGCCCACTGTGCATACAAAAGAAGCATTGGGTAAGGCATTTTATCTGAGAGTGTAGCGTGTGACTCCAAATTAATGGGCACTCTTTTGCAACCTGTTTACAGCTGTTCTTTTTGTTCTTTAAGGTTTCATCATGAATATGTTTCAGGCTCCTACACTTCCTGATATTTCTGATGACAAAGATGAATGGCAATCTCTAGATCAAAATGAAGATGCGTTTGAAGCCCAGTTTCAAAGTAATAACAATTTAACTAAAAGCTACCAAGTGCATAGTATTATGGGTGGTTGTATGTGGCCTGCCCTTGGTTAGCTTGTCTCATAAGGGCAGGAAATGCGTGAAATAAAAATATAGTGGTTCAACATATGTGACAGATTTGCTTTGTTTTAAAAAAAATAATAGTAAGTGTTAAAGGAGGACAAACCCCTCCATGGATAGAGATGGCCAGGAAGGGCTAAGTACTCAAGGTGTGACCTTGAGTACTTGGTAATATGTATGCAGGAACTCACAACCTGGGGCTTGAGTGTTAGACCCTGTGACCATGGTCAGGTCACTTCATCTCACTACAAAGTGACATACTGCCTAGAATTTGAAAAGCTGATAGCAGTTCTTGTAAGCTGTTACCTTTCTGTAATTGAAGTTTAGCATAAAGGATAGTGTTTTTTCCTAGTATAGTAATTAAATGGCATTTTTTATTCTATTGCAGAAAATACAGGGTCTTTAGGAGCTTGGGGAGTCAATAAGATTATCTCTTCTTTGTCATCTGGTTTTCCTGTGTTCGAAGATGGAAACAAAGAAAATTATGGGTAAAGAAACATATAGTTAATGGGCTGCCATAGAGGTTTGTCTGGGACTTGAGGTGCTGAGGTGGCGGAAGGAGAATGTGGACTGCAGGTCAAGTGGCCTTTTGACCACATGACCAGGAGTGTGCTGCCATAGCTCTCCAGATCTACAGTGCTGTGGGATTTCTAAGAGAGCAGACCTCCCATAGCAAAAGCATGTGTTGAGAAAGAAAGACAATGTGGTTATAAATTAGCAGAGAACTGAGAGATTCCATGGATTTGCAATTGTATTAAGACGTGGGCTTGGCCCCTATAGCTCAGCAGCTAGAGCGCCAGCCACATGCACCAGAGCTGACGGATTCGAATCAGCCTGGGCCTGCCAAACAACAATGAAATAGCCAGGTGTTCTGGCGGGCACCTGTTGTAGTCCCAACTACTTGGGAGGCTGAAGCAAGAGAATTGCTTAAACTGAAAGAGTTTGAGGTTGCTGTGAGCTGCGACACCATGGCACTCTACCTAAGGCAACATAGTGAGACTCTGTCTCAAAAAAAAAAGATGTGAATTAACCACTACAGGTATCCATGTAGCTCTGTTTATATTTGCAGGACTGATAAAGTAGAAAAGGAAGTGGCTTAGATTGGGTAGTGCTGCAGAGAGAATATGCTTGAGGCTGACAGACATTATGTTAGCTGTGTCTGGCGGTAGAATGGTCTAGCTGCTTCACTGTCAATATCATAGTTTAAATCTGGAAGAAATTCATGTTGAGTTAGAAAGGGTGTGACCAGCTCTCAGAGAGGAATTACATAGCTAGACCAAGCCCTGAAAATAAGAAATAGGCATCCATGGCTTTCCACTGGCCATGGCCCTAATTCTTCTCTTCTTCCTAAAAGTTTTTTTTTTTTTTTTTTTTTATTATTATTATTATTTTTTTTTGTAGAGACAGAGTCTCACTTTATGGCCCTCGGTAGAGTGCCGTGGCGTCACACGGCTCACAGCAACCTCCAACTCTTGGGCTTCAGCAATTCTCTTGCCTCAGCCTCCCGAGCAGCTGGGACTACAGGCACCCGCCACAACGCCCGGCTATTTTTTTTTTTTTTTTTTTTTGGTTGCAGTTTGGCCGGGGCTGGGTTTGAACCCGCCACCCTCGGCATATGGGGCCGGCGCCCTACTCACTGAGCCACAGGCGCCGCCCCTTCCTAAAAGTTTTAACTCAAGTAATGATAGGTCTTCTTTTAGAAGTATATATATAGTACAGTTAACTCATTTTGCACTCAGTTGTGCTAGAACTGTCAAAGGAATTTCTGTATAAATAAGTAGAGAATTTTCTAACACTCAAATGATAGCACTTACTTCCTTAGCATATTTTACTAACTTTCCAAATTTTTCCTTAGATTACCACAGCCTAAAAATAAACCCACAGGAGCCAGGACCTTTGGAGAACGCTCTGTAAGCAGATTTCCTTCAAAACCAAATGTAAGCAAATCTCTGTTTCATCCGTGAACCCTTTCCTCTCCTTTTTACCAAATGATTATGCCAGTCAAATGATATGGTATATATAAAGTTGTGCTGAAAAATACAGTGGTATATGAAGAATGACACCTTTAGAACATTGTTCAATAATTATTTAAGAAGAAACAGAGTATATGCATAGTCTCCAAGTGTCTCACAAAAATTATTTATTAATTACTGCAGTGGTTTAGCATTTATCCACAGGTTCTTTGAGTTGGAATTTAATTTATCTCCCTTTGAATGTGTCTAGTCTTGGTAACTTGCTTCTAATAAATGGAATAGGGGAAGAGAAAACTGTTTATAGTGGAGAAACTTGGCGGATTCCCCCTAACCAAGTGGGCTAACTTCATCAGGAATAAGTTGTGTTGACAGCCTATATCCCCTAATATGATGTAATAAACCCCAGTCTAATCCAGAAAAACATCAAGTAAGCCCAAATTAGAAGGGCGTCTACACAGTTCCTTTCTGACCAATCTTCAAAAGTGTCAGTGTAAGAAAGAGTAAGAAAGACCAGTAGACTCAAGGAGACTTTAGTAGGTGTGACAAGTAAAGATAATATGGAATCCTGGCATTAGTGGGAAAAGGGGAAATGCAAATAGTCTGTAGTTACTAATATTATTCAGTTTTTACAAATGTGCCAAGGTTGACAATAGAGGAAGCTTGCTGAGGGGTATCTGAGATTTCTGTACTACCTTCATAACTCTTCTGCAAATCTTGTTTTAAAATCTTTTGTCAAATTTTAAAAAGCATAAAAATTGGCCAGGTGAAGTGGCTCATGCCTATAATCGTAGCACTCTGGGAGGCCAAGGCAGGTGGATTACTTGAGCTCAGGAGTTTCAGACCAGTGGGAACAGCAGCGAGATCCCATCTCTACTAAAAATAGAAAAACTAGCGAGGCGTTGTGGCAGGTGCCCGTAGTCCCAGCTACTTGGAAAGCTGAGGCAACAGGGTCCCTTGAGCCCAAGAAACTGAGGTTACTGTGAGCTATGATGACACCATGGCACTCTACCGAGAAGAACAGTGAGACTCTGTCTCAAAAAACAAAAGTATAAAAATGGAAAAGAGAAATGTGGCCCTTGTAATGTGACGCCACTGATATGTGTTAAAGATGAAGTATCCTTATTCTGGGGAAAAGAGTAAAACCTTATCCATTTCTTTTTTAATTCCTTATTTTTTTTGAATCTTAATGTGTTAATGTGTAAGATTTCATGGACAAACCAGAGAGACTGCTGCTTCTTTTCAGTTCATCCTCTATTGTAGGAAGTGCCTCACACTGAAGAGTTTTTGGACGATTCAACTGTCTGGGGTATTCGCTGCAACAAAACCCTGGCACCCAGTCCTAAGAGCCCAGGAGACTTTACATCTGCTGCACAGCTAGCATCGACACCATTCCACAAACTTCTAACAGAGTCAGTGCACATTCTAGAAGATAAAGGTGTGTGTTACACTATTTTAGTGTCTGAAACAACTTTGATTGTTTCAGTACTAGTTTTCTCTGAAAATTCTAAGTGGGAAGTTTTAAAATATAAAGAAGAAACTCACAATCCATTCAAAAGTATTTTTACTTATATAGTTTGTTAATAAAATCTTTGTATTTTAAAAATGTAATAACTTAGATTATAGGGCAAAGAAGAAAAAATCTATAGAAGCATTTAAAAGCAAATAAAATTCAGCCCATTTGTATAGGGTATATTTATTTTATTTCACATCAAATGAAAAGGTCACTACAGACAGATTGAACTATTTGAATAATGCTAAAAATAGTGAACATTTATATTTTCCTTCTAATTTAACAAGAGTAACAAATAGCTAATTTTAGTCCTTGATGTGTGTCTATAAATTTTATTTATTTTAGATGTGAGGCCACGTACTATATTCAGAAAGTCTTATTTTTCTTTTTTTCTTTTTAGTGATCTGACTTGGAGAGTAATGATAAAATCACAAGCAGTCCTTACATCCACCCCTTTCCCAATCTATCATCTCTATATATGTAGAAGATGTTTATATATCAGAATTGAACCCTAATACATGATGTCATTGAGCATAGGTAGTTGTTAGTGATGGAGTACCAATAACTAATGACAAAATACACAGTTAACTCTCAGTATCCAGGGTACTTGGTTCCAGAAACCCCTCCAGATACCAAACTCCACATGAATGCTCAAGTCCCACAGTTGATCCTCCAGAATCTATGCATACAGAGGGCTGACTGCATACTAATTGTATCAACTGCTGGCACTTTAAAAAATAGCAGTTCACCAAAACAAAGAATTTCATTCCTCTAGATGGATGTGTATTTTCATATGAATTCTGAGCCTGTAGTCCTACACATTTTTGACTAAAGATTTCTTAGGAGTGCTAATCCAGTATATTAAATTTATTTTCTTTTCTGAACCTTAAGGAGAGTTTCATTGAAACTTCAACAATTCCTAGTTGCCATCATAAGCCTGCTACTTTAATTTAAAAAAAAAAAAATTTTTTTTTTAAGCCTTTTTCATTTGGGGAAGATAGTTTATTCAGTCCAAAGAGCCTTTCAAAGAGTCAATATTGGCTATTCTTAGAGTATTTGCCACTTTGGTTCTGTAAACAGAAGCTAATGTTCTAGTGCTAAAAAAGTATTAGCACCTCATGTGATAGCTTGAGACTCCATCTCAAAAAAGAAAGGAAGAGATTCAACACATTGTATGGTTATTACTTCTGGTGATGTGATCATTAGTGAATTTTCTTTGTTGTTTATATATAACTTCTAGTTTTCTATTACTTCTATAATAAAAATAGTTTACTATAACCAAAAAAAAAAAAAAAAAAAGCATTAGCCCCTATGCATTGAGGGAATATCTAATAAAATTTAATCCAGTGTAATACTCAGCAGTATACAGTATTAGCATCACGTGGTAGAAGATCAGTCTGTTTCTCTGCTCTATGTATTATAGTGTACATATCTATGTATACAGGTAGGTTTGGGTTTGTTTTTTTTTTTTTAAGTTGCAGGGAGTGATAAGTATTCCCAGATAGCTTTCTAGTTTAACACTAGAAATTATTTAGTCAGCTAAGTGCTAACTGATTGACTAAAATACTTTAAACCAAAAGACAAAATATCTGCCCCCGGAAGCATTACAGCCTTTTACTCTCCACAGCCTTGTCTCCTCCTAAAGCTAGGTGTACCCTGCCAGCGATTCCAGTAACCTCCAGTAACTTGAGGGGGTGGAGGGAGAATGTGGACTGCGGATCAAGCGGCCCGATGAGCCTTTTGACCACGTGGCCTGTGCTGCCAGAGTTCTCCAGATTCACCCTGGTCTGGTCGTCCTGCACACAGTGGACCTGCCACTCTCTGGACTACTTTTTTCTTGAAGGATTGTTGTAGAATAGAGATAGCATTGAAATGTTCACATGTATGAAGTATTAGATTTTTTTAAGTGATTTTTTTCCCCTCGTTTTTTTAATCTTACTGCACATTTTACCATGGAACAGTATTTTGAAATTACAGTGAAAGTCAGTATCAAAGGAAATCCCAGAGTTTGTAACCTTGTCAAATGATGTGCATTGTGCACCTATGTACATGTGACATGTCTGTCTGTAATTTTCTGTATCTTTCAGAAAATGTGGTAGCAAAACAATGCAGCCATGCGACTTTGGATTCTTGTGAAGAAAACATAATGGTGCCTTCAAAGGACAGAAAATTCAGGTATTGTGAGGATTTGTGTGGTTCTGTCATTCTCTTCATTTCCATTCTAGCTTTTGTTTTGTTTTTGAAACAGAGTCTTACTCTGTCACTCTGGCTATAGTGCAGTGGTGTCGTCACAGGTCACTGCACCCTCAAACTCCTGGGCTCAGGTGATCCTTCGGCCTCACTTTGCCTCTCAGGTAGCGCATACCACCACACCTTGGCTAAGTTTTTATTTTTTGTGGTGATGGCATCTCACTCTTGCTCAGGCTGGTCTCAAACACTTGCCCTCAAACAGTCCACCCGCCTTAGCTTCCCAGAGCGCTAGGATTATAGGTGTGAGCCACTGTGCCTAGCCTAGCTCTGCTTTTTAAACTCTAATAGTATACCCAATTCTAAACTTAAAGGCTGATAACGTTTTTATAGACTCACAGCTTTAAGTGGAAGATACTCTCTATGAATATAAAGATAATGATGGACCTAAGCATTTGATATATCAGGCCATTACTTAATGAGGAAGACATCAGAGAAACCCAGATTAAAGGACATTCTACATAGTACCTGGCCAGTGCTCCCCAAAACTATCAAGGTTTTGGAATGACTAAGACACGGTTACAGGTAAGAAAGGCATAGGAGGCATGAAAACTAAATGCAACCTGGTGGTATCTGGGATTGGGTCCTGGAGCAAAAGAAGGAAGGATATTAGTGGAAAGAGTGGTCAAGTCTAAATGAAGCCCGCAGGTTAGTTAATAGTAATATAATGTTGGTTTGTTAGTTTTGACAGAAGTGCCATTGTAATAGGAGATGACAACAGATAGCAAGAATCGGGTGAAATGTATACAAGAATTCTCTATTACCTTTGCAACATTTCTTTAAAATTATGACAAAAGTTTATTTGAAAAAAAATTAACAATAGGAAAAATGGGACAAGTAACAATAGCAAAGAATAAAATTACATATATAAGTTTGTGTAAAAATAGATAAATATTTGTGTATATAGATGAGGGAGTGTGTATATGTCAGGATACATACATAGTCGCCGGGTGCAGTGGCTCACACCTGTAATCCCAGCACTGTGGGAGTCTAAGGAGGGAGAATTGCTTGAGCTCATGAGTTCAAGACTTGCCTGAGCAAGAGTGCGACCCCCCAACTTATATAAAAATGGAAAAGCCAGCTGGGAGCGGCAGTGAGCACCTATAATCCCAGCAGCTTCCAGAGGCTGAGGCAATGGGATGCCCACAGCTGAGTCCGAGGTTGTAGTGAGCTATGACGCCATTGCACTCTGCTCAGGGCATAGGGTAGGACCCTGTCTCAACAACAACAACGAAAAGGCAAGGAAATAAAAATAGAAAATAAAAAGAAAAAGATACATACATAGCCAATTCTCATTGTTCACTGCAGTTCTGTGGTATGAAGTTACTGTGAATACTGAATTAGTGAATGCTGAACCACTATTCACAGGGGGGAATACAGACATTGGTTGTTGGGAGCCTCTGATCACATTTTGTTTAAAGACACCTTATGTAATATAATATATATTGTTGATTCATTAATATTGAATTCACATCCAATGATACTCAAATTAATATCTGAATGGAGCTTATCTAATACCTGTATTTTCTCCATAAGGCACATCACAGATTCCTCGTGCTTAGGAACATTAGATAGCACTTAAACACCATCTTTTGAGACCTTGTTAAATAGCAAAATCACTACCAAAAAGCATAAAGATGCGAAAAAACATCCATGAAGTATAAGTATACCAAGAAAAGGACACTCTTTTAATGCAATACATGTGTTTGTCTATTGAACAGATAGTACCATGATTTAAGCAACACATCATTTCTGGCTTCTGTGACCACACTTGGCATCTTTGGCTTCTATGTCAAGGTGTGCTTCCATCTAACTATGTAAATATATAAGGCTCTTTAGAGTCAATTTTTGCTTGGCTCAGACACGGCAGGTTGATTATCCTTAAAGCGTTATTTATTTATATTTTATTAAGCCCCTTTTACATTCGTGTTACAGCTTAATTTATACTTTTATTTCATACAAGAGAGATGAAACAAGAAAGCCAAACATCAACTTTTTAATTTTCAAACTGAGCTGAGAATGTATGTCAGTTAGCTCAAATTTTTCATTGCTCTACCTATCTGCAAATGACTGCAGAATCACCATGAATATTGATTTGAAATTTATAAATAAAATTTAGCATGTGAGTGAATTTACAGATATCAAATCCACGAATACTAAGGATCAAGTATGTGTGTGTATAAATATATATACACATACTTCCATATACAGTCATGTGTTGCTTAAGCATGAGGACACATTCTGAGAAATGCAGTGTTACATGCTTGCATCATTATGTGAACATCAGAGGGTGCACTTAAACAAACCTGGACAGTATGGCACATCCACATACAGGTTATATAGTATGGCCTATTGTTAGTAGGATAAAAACCTGTACATTGTGTTACTGTGCTGAATATTGTAGCCAGTTGTAACACAATGGTAACTACTTCTGTATCTAAACATAGAAAAGATGTATGGTTAAAAATACATAATCTAAGAGTCAAATAAAAAGATAAGTGGTATATCTCTATAGAACACTTAGCACAAATGGAGCTTGCCGGACTGTAAATGGCTCGGGGTGAGTCAGTGTGTAAATGTGAAGACCTGAGACATTACTGTGCACTACTGCAGACTCTATAAACAAAGTTTATTTTAGGGTTACACAAATTTATTAAAAGTGTTTTTCAGTCATTAGTAGTAAATTAACCTTAGCTTACTGCAATTTTTTTATTTCTAAACTTTTTAGTTTTTGTTATTTTTTTTATTAAATCATAAACACACAGATCATGCATACATTAATGCATTTATGGGGTACAGTGTGCTGATTTCATATAGAATTAGGAGCATTTACATCACACCTTTTTAAAAATAACAAGATAGTACTAATGAACAATATTATTTGGACATAATCTATATGTGATAAAACCAACTAAAAAAATCATAAGGGAATGAAAAATGTGAAATCCAGAAGAGTGGCTAACTCTGAGGCAGAAATAATGAGACAGAATAAAGAAGAAACACCTAAGTAGACAAAAGTAATATTCTGGTTCTTGGATAGCATTAGAAAAGTTAACTGAATACAATAGGGAGCCCAAATTGGTTGGATAATATAATGTATATTATAAAAACAAGTCAATACTGTAATCTCAGCACTTTGGGAGGCCAAGGTGCGTGGTTCACCTGAGCTTACAAGTTCAAGATCAGCCTGAACCAGAGCGAGACCCCATCTCTAAAAATAGCTGGGCATTGTGGCAGCCTCCGATAGTCCCAGATACTCAGGAGGCTGAGGTAAGAGGATCACTTGAGACCAAGAGTTAGAGGTTGCTGTCAGCTATGATGTCAGGGCACTGTACTGGGGGGCAACAAACTGAGACTCTGATTTCCATGAAGGTCTAAGATGTCTAAGCTTTGAGATTTGAGATTTCTTGATTCTGTTTTTCCCCAACAGAAGGACATGGAGGAATATCAGAGTAGAAAGGCCACTAATTTCTTCAATCTGGTTATCATATAAATCCAAGAATATTAACCTTTGTAGATTAGAAATACTTTGGGTCCGAGTTATAAAATTGTGTTAAAAGTTCAACAAACGAAGGTGTTCTTCCCCATCAATGATAGGACATACAGTCAGCTTTTGCCTTTCTAGGGTCAACCTGAGTAAAGAATTTTCTCTTCAGAAGAACATTGGGAGAATAGGAAATGATGGTGTTGATGAGGTTACCAAATTAATATGATCACCAGATACATTTGGGCCAGCACTATGACAGCCCTGCCGGATTCTGGACTTTGAAGGTGTCTGAATGGAAGAATGTCCAAATGCTGATAAGGAGCTCATGGCAGTTTTCATTTCCAGCCCATGTAGTTCTGTCACATTTGTTGTGGATGAGATGCACGATGATTTACTACAGGGCGAAGGACTCAGTACTCTTCCATCTCCTTGCCTACTTGAGTAGTTTTTCTCAAGCTCATGTTGTAAGAGTCTACCAGGGAATGATGATGTTTCTTCATTTAGCCTGAATTCAACTTTGTTTTTGTCAGGAAGCGATGATGTTTGAATAATCAGATGAAGCCCACAGTTTACGTTGTTCGCAGCCCGGCCAGAAACAGTAGTATTTTCCGGGAATGATGGCAGAAGACAGTCCAGGATCTGTTAGATTAGCGTTCCAACTTTTTAATTTTTTAACTGCTTTTTTATAGTAATACTTACCTTAAAACACAAACACATTGTATAGCTGTATAAAAATATCTTTTCTCTAATCCTTATTCTATGGATATTTAAAAAAAAAATTAAAAATTAAAAAATTTTTTAAATGTCCATAGAATTTTTTATATTTTTACTTTTAAAACTTTATTGTTAAAAACTGAGACACATGGCAGCGCCTGTGGCTCAAAGGAGTGGGGTGCCAGCCCCATATGCCGGAGGTGGTGGGTTCAAACCCAGCCCCAGCCAAAAACTGCAAAAAAAAAAAAAAAAAAGCTGATACACAAACATATGCATTATTCTAGGCCCACACAGGATCAGGATCATCCAGATATCATTAGAAAATAGGAAGTTTTCCACTCCATTTTAATCTTATGCAACCACCGTTTATCATTGACTAAATTGCCATTGAGTAGAACGTGACTGTGTATTTGGAAATGCCGTGGACTATTAAATTGTTAGATTATGGTTGATATTTTCTGTTTGCTTCAATGTTATAGAAGGAGCCATCGTCAGAATAAAGTTAGGAATATTCAGTCTTGATTACGGTGACATTGCTTATATGCAGCTTGGAGAAATAAACTCATTATTCCCCGTGTTTCATCCTAAAGAATATCCAATGTATCATCTCACCTCTTAGGATAAATAATTACTATGTCTTTGATTTTCTTATTTCTATTTATATTGTACTAGATGTATATTTTCTTTTTTTTTTTTTTTTTTAGTAGAGACAGAGTTTCACTTTATGGCCCTAGGTAGAGTGCCGTGGCCTCACACAGCTCACAGTAACCTCCAACTCCTGGGCTTAAGTGATTCTCTTGCCTCAGCCTCCCGAGTAGCTGGGACTACAGGCGCCTGCCACAACGCCCAGCTATTTTTTGGTTGCAGTTTGGCCGGGGCCGCGTTTGAACCCACCACCCTCGGTATATGGGGTCGGCGCCTTACCGACTGAGCCACAGGCACCGCCCTAGATGTATATTTTAATATTTTGTCTAAAGAGAATCCTTTCATCAACTTTTAGTCCATAAAGCTATTGTAAAATGTCATTCCTAGAACGAAAAGGAAATTATTTTGTGGGACTTCTATGTGACCAAATCCAGCAGACTTCTAATCATGTGGTGTTTTGTTTCCTCTTTATCCCTTTTGCATATCCAGTCCAATTCTAGAGAACCCGGAACAAGCATTTCCCTCTGACACATGTTCTGCATCATCACTCCGTCTGAACCAGCCTACTGCAGGTGGTGTCCTTACCTGTGAAGCAGAACGAGGCCTTGAAGCCTGTAAACTCACTGACACTGCCATTGCCATTGCAGAGGATCCACCAGATGCTATCGCTGGGCTACAAGCAGAACGGATGCAAACTGGTTCACTTGGGAATGTCGATGCTCCAAGTATGAACAGATGCTCGATCCTAGTTGTGCCCTTGAATAAGGGCAAGGCCGTGGGAAAAGCTGTTCCATGAAAGAAGTGCTAGAGAATGGGGACTTGAATGTCATTGAGTAGAACAAATGTCATTGACTTCAGACAAAACTTGCATTAACGATATTACAATGTAGTATAACAATAGCATATTTGGAGGGCAAATCAGTCCATTTTAGAAGATGTCAAAATGGTGGGAGAGGGAATTAGAATTTGAGAGCCTACTGTACACCAGGTATTTAATCCAATACTGTTATCCCTATTTTATAGAAAAGCTAACTAAAGTTCATTCAAAGATAAATAACTTCCTGCCTGGCCCCACCCCTCATGTTACAGATGGTCTTGCATAGTGATTAAGAAGGAGCACACACACACACAAAAGAAGGAGCATAGACTCTGGATATAAGGCTAGGTTCTAATTCTAGCTCCCCTACCCAAGTAATCTTACGTGATCTCAGCCAAGATTATTTCAATTCTCTGTACCACTCTGTTCTTTTGTGTAGAGTAGAGCTGATACCAGCACCTACCATAGAGGGTTATTGGAAGAACCAAGCAGGTTAATAAACCTAAAGTACTCAAAAGTGTTCTGCACGTGCCCAGCATTAACTAAATGTTAACCATGTTGGATTAGTCTTTGCTAACTGCCACTAATAGAATTTTTTATAACATTCCAGATGGAAGAGAAACCTTTTTCTTCCTTTTAGAAATTATTTCCCTTGGTGAGGGTGGCGCCTGTGGCTCAAGGAGTAGGGTGCCGGTCCCATATGCCAGAGGCGGCGGGTTCAAACCTAGCCCCGTGTCCAAAAACCACACACACACACAAAAAAAAATTATTTCCCTTGGTGGACCCAAAATACATCTCATACATGCAAATTGCTCATAGGTAGTATAAGTGTGTGGATGATATAAGTAGAAAAGCAATGAAAGAATGTGTGTCTATTTGAGCACCTTAGAAGTAAGTCTGCTCTTAAGACACATACCCATGACTGTTAATGGCAGAATCTAGCAGTTCCAGGTGAGTGGAATAAAAGCACCTGGTATTGATTCTCTTTGTCACAACTGAATATTGATCCAAATTTGTAGATCTAAAATGGCAGACAGTGAACTGTGCAGAACTATCAATTTTGAGTTTTGAAAATGGTTCTTTAGTATTTGGATTAATTCCCTTTAAAGATTTGAAAGCTTATTTAATGAATGTATCCACTAACTATAATTTCTTTGGTAAAATTCTTTAGTATTGAATTCGTATTTTTTTTGTTCCTATTCCTTTAAGACTTCTCTGTTGAGAACCCATGGGATGATCAATTGATTCTCAAACTTTTATCTGGGCTTTCTAAACCAATGAGTTCCTATCCAAATACTTTTGAATGGCAATGTAAACTTCCAGCCATCAAGCCCAAGACTGAATTTCAATTGGGTAAGAATTATTTGGATAATCTAACTTTAAATCTTGCTTCTCTATGGGAAGTTGATGCCAACTTGTGTGTGCATGAGTGAGTGTGTGTGTATGTACTATTTCCAAGGAAGAATGTGTATGTATTAAACAACATTGTGTTAAGTCATTATTACTGTAGGGTTATGGATTATGATTACTGTTTGGGCTATAACTCATGTAATATATAGAAGGTAATTTGGCAGTATCTATCAAAATAAAAAATGTGCATACTCTTAGACCTACCCATCTACTTTCATGAATTTCCTATATATACTATGGTACATATTTATAGTAAAAATTGGTAATAGAGCAGCACCTGTGGCTCAAAGAAGTAGGGTGCTGGTCCCATATGCTGGAGGTGGTGGTGGGTTCAAACCCAGCCCTAGCCAAAAACTGCAAAAAAAAAAAAAAAAATTTGATAACAGAACAAGGAAGCCTATTCATAAGCCCAAAAGATATGATACTTTTAAAAGAAAAGGATAAAATAGTGTGCATTATATGCCACAATTTAAATGGTTAACTGTTAGTGGAAGTGAGAAACTAGGGGGATATGGGTAACAGTGGGAGCAAGATGTCACAATATGCTTTTTAATTTTTTAATTGATAGACTTTATTTTTTAGAGTAGCTTTAAGCTCAGAAAAAGTCAGGAGGAAGTAAGTTTCCATATATCTGCTTCCCCATGTATACAAACACACAGATTTCCTTATTATTAACACCTTGCATGAGTGTGGTATGTTTGTTACAATTAATGAGCCAATATTGATACATTATGATGAATTAAAGTCCATGTTTATGTTTATATTACGATCTCGTCCTTGTGTTGTATGTTCTGGAGGGTTTGACCAATGTATCATGATACATAGGCATCCTCCCTACTGAGCTATGGGTGCCACCCAATTATGCTTTTTTATTCTGTTCTAAAATACATTTTCAAAGAGCTTTGTTCAGCGCTATACAGACGATTTTTCTTTTTCTAATATCTCAACAATCTTACAAAGAAGGCAACACAGGCATTTACGTGCTCCCCTTTAAAAGATGAGAGCACTAGTAAAGAAAAGATAACTGCTCTAAGTCACACAGCCAAGTGCCCCCAGGCCCAGCAACGCTGTCCTTACTCCTTCACAGAGAATCCAATGGGGACTTCTCCGTGACAGATACTTAACTTTCATCTGAGACTAAGAAAACATTTCCTAAGGGAGCTTGATCCATTTTTATTTATTAAAGAAATTTCAGCACCAACACAATTTACAGTTCCTCATTTTGACAAAATCCTTAATGTTTTGAACCTTTTTGCCATTTTGACATATCTTTCTTTTAAGGGTCTATGCTGGTCTACGTCCATCACCTTCTTGGAGAAGGAGCTTTTGCCCAGGTCTATGAAGTTACCCAGGGAGATGTGAATGATCCTAAAAATAAACAGAAATTTGTTTTAAAGGTAAATGACCTGAGCAGTTTTTGTACAATGTAGAAACGAAATTTACAACTTGAGTTTGTCAGCCTTTTTTTTTTCTCTTTTAAGATAGTGGCGTTTTCATTTATGTCTATAGTCAGCAATCAAAAAAACAAAAACTACAAGGATTCAAAATTGCCTTTTCATGAAAATTAGGCTGCAACAAGCCCTATAGCTTGTCATCATTTCCAATCCCACGTCTTTACTGGGATAGAGGTTGCTTTCTTGCTATCGTTTTTTCAGACTGTGAGACTGGATATGAATGTCAATATCTGATTTGCAGGTCCAGAAGCCTGCCCACTGCTGGGAATTCTACATTGGAACCCAGCTGATGGAGAGATTAAAGCCAACTGTGCAACACATGTTTATGAAATTCTATTCTGCCCACTTGTTCCAGAATGGCAGTGTATTAGTAGGAGAACTCTACAGCTATGGAACATTATTAGTAAGTATATTTATTTTTATGGAACATGAATTTGAAATGCATCTTTGGCATGTGCCTTGTACATATTATAATACCTTTTTAACTGGAGCTTTTATTGGCATGGTGGTCAGTGAAAAAGCTTTTACCTTGAAATTTTATTTATTCTGTGCAGCTAACTCAGGATTCCATTTTCCATTGTTTCTAGAATGCTGTAAACCTCTATAAAAATACCCCTGAAAAAGTAATGCCTCAAGGTCTCGTGATCTCTTTTGCTATGAGAATGCTTTACATGGTGGAACAAGTACATGCCTGTGAAATCATTCACGGAGACATTAAGCCAGACAATTTCATACTTGGAAACGGGCAAGTGTTGTTAAGATTTATAAGATTTATATAAGTTTCTTGTTCCTCCATACCAGCCTTTCATCACTTGTGCTCATGTAGGCTGGCCTTATTTGTGTTTAATATAGATTTTTGGACCAGGATGCTGAAGATGTTGATTTCTGTGCTGGCTTGGCACTGATTGACCTGGGTCAGAGTATAGATATGAAGCTTTTCCCAAAAGGAACTACATTCACAGCCAAATGTGAAACTTCTGGTTTTCAGTGTACTGAGATGCTCAGTAACAAACCATGGAACTACCAGGTATAAAACTAAAATGAAAGATTTGGAATTATCTTCCTTTGTTGTACTTAGCAGATTTTCAAAATGAATTCGGGGATCTGCTTGGTTTGAGCTGGTTTTGAGCAGCAGTTGAAGGAAAAATGAACATATAGCTGAGGGCAGAGGGAATAAAACTCTATTCCTAAGAGTACTCTACTTTCTAATTAATCAATTATATATTGATCAATTATATATATTGACTATAATTAGTCAATTATAGTTATCAGAAAGGAAAACATGTTCTGTGATTTTGGTCCTAGGAAAAAGTGTTTAATGATCTGCAAACCCTTCAGAAAGGAAGTCATCCAACGAAGGGCCACCTTAGTTTACTGAGATCAGATCAGGCAGCCCAGGTTCCTTTGTGGTTAACAGGGAGAGCCCGCAAGCCGCCGCCAGGCGAAATTGAACAGATGTGGGATATACTTATAAGGCTTTCATAGGCAAAGTGATGGGTTTGACTGTCATAGATGGTACAGTCAGATTTCTAGGTGGATGCATGCTCATACTCAAAAGGTGTTAGGAAAATGTCATTATTATCCTGAAGGAAGGTTTCAGAATTTTCAATCAACTAGATTATTAGATAACCAGGAAAGAGAATACTAACTGGAATAAATGGAAACTTTTGAACCTGGGTTAAAAAAAACAGGTGAGAACCGTGTCTTTCCTGGAGCCCAGGATAAAGGGGGCAAAGCTGAGGGTTTTGTTTCTGGCGTCTGGTTAGTGCTGGTGAGGTCCTATGAGATGGTCGTCTTCTGTCCCGTGGTTGTAGACAATGCTAGAATGTTTTCAGTTATGAACACTTCACATAGCGAGAAGCCTTGGGAGTACAGTCAGAGAACTACAACCCGAGTCCCAGGAGAGGGCGCTGAGAGCACTCCCAGGTTATCCGTGTGGAAGAGAAATTGGAGTGTTGTGTTAGCCTCTGACCGAATGAAGACCCTAAGGAGGCTGCAGTAGCTCAGGGGGACGGAGATTTTCAAGGGGCTACATGAGGAGGTAATGGGGGGCGGGGGTCTGCCTTCTATGGAAGCCTCCAGCCATGCCTAGGTGTGCAGTACAGTATCAGTGGGATGGTTGCACAAATGGCTTCCAAAATTCTTTAAGATACTGTGGAGTATTTAGCTTGCCTAAGTTAGAATCTTAACATATTCATGTGTAAATTACTATTTAAGTCATATATACCTATATTTCCTTTATAGATTGACTACTTTGGGGTTGCTGCAACAATATACTGCATGCTTTTTGGCACATACATGAAAGTGAAAAATGAAGGAGGAGTCTGGAAGCCTGAAGGGCTTTTTAGAAGGTGAGTATTTGGCATTGGTGCTACAGGAAAAAGTGAATAAATATTGTAGAATGTTGAGTTCCATTTGCCATCTCTCCATCTCATGGAAAACCCCATGTCTTGGTCAGTACAGTGACAGAACACAATCCTGGGCATTGAGCACAGAGAGACATTACATAGCTTCACCACTTCTGTTTCCGCATTTGTAAGGATGGGGAAGCTGAGGCCATCATAGGATCATTGAGAACTCCTGGCCTACTGGTTGGCATCCTGTCACCCTCAGATGTTTCCACCCATTAGAGGGATCACCTGATGTTACTGAGCCTTGGGTTTTTGTTTGTTTTTTGCCGAATAATGCTGATCCTACTTTTCTCAGATGTTATAAGAAGCAAAGAAAATAATATACATGAAAGTGCTTTGTAAATTATAAAGTGAGATGATGAGGCAGCTATCACAGGACAGGTTTTAAGTCCAGCCCTAGGTAACTTTAGTTTCTCAAGGACTGTTTTCTCATCTATAAAATCACAGTGAAAATTCATGACTAAACAAGAGGTCTTCCTATCAGCCTGGATCGGTGTCCTAACATGTGTGAACAAACTATTGGTGACACTTTGTTGAAACTGAGTATTTGGTTCATGCACATTTATTATATCACTTATACTTTGACCTTTTCTAAGGTATAAAAATATTCACAGGAAAGGGTACTTGCCTATATCAGCCAAAATACATTCATACATGTTTATACCTTTGTGAAAAAACTTTAAAATGGGACTCCTACAGCCCTTATCCATCCTCCTTACCCCTCAAAAAGAAAAAAGTCAGCAGTAGGGCAGGCACGGTGGCTCACATCTGTAATCCTAGTGCTCTGGGAGGGCGAAGCGGGTGGATTGCTTAAATTCATGAGTTCAAAACCAGCCTGAGCTAAGAGTGAGACCTGCCTCTAAAAAATAGCTGGGCATCGCAGTGGGTGCCTATAGTCCCAGGCATTGTGGCAGGTGCCTGTAATCCCAGATACTCAGGAGGCTAAGGCAAGAGGATCACTTGAGCCCAAGAATTTGAGGTTGCTGTGCTATGATGCCATGATACTCTACCCAGGGTGACTAAGTGAGACTGTGTCTCTAAAAAAAAGAAAAGAAAAGAAAAAGAGTGAGCAGTGATTCTATAAAATGTACACCGACCATAAATAAGGTTAGGTTCAGGCCCTGGAGGAAAACCTACAACAGATAATGAACAAATACTTTATTCTTTCTCTCGCTCATAATTGAAAGACCAGAAAGTTTCATCTCTGACCATCAGTGTGGAGAGAAAATCCTGAAGTCAGCCCTCGGCAGGCCTGATGATAATGGGCTGCATTTTTTGTCTGGGGTAAAATTCAGTTATTATTCAGCTTTCGCCCCAATGCCCCATCTCCATGTTCTGGAGTTTTGCAGTTAACTTTTAACATTCAACTCTTGAGCTCTCTCCTGGGCAGCCCAGCCTGTCTCCTTTGTCCTGGCACATGAGCAATTAGGCTGAGCCATTTGGTCAGATTATCTGATTCTGGCAGGGTGGTATATACAGTTAGCCAAAAACAGATTTTCTTTAAGGGAGAGAAATTTTTTTCTACTGAAGAGCTATTGCTAATAGACTACCTGTCATTCATACACACACACACACACACACACATATGTATTTTGGAACAAGATGTATATAGACATTTAATTGAATCTTTAATTTCTCCTATTTATAATAGAGTTAACATTTCCATTGTTGCTACATTAAGCTGTGTTTAGGTGAGAGTTGTGATATTAAACTGTCCAAGCCTGTAGAAGTCAGATGCAGCGGGAGGGTTGCTCTGAATGTTGAAGGCTAACCGTTATCCTTTATTTATGCTTTGTCTCTTCAGGCTTCCTCATTTGGATATGTGGAATGAATTTTTTCACATCATGTTGAATATACCAGATAGTCATCATCTACCATCTTTGGATTTATTAAGGCAAAAGTTGAAGGAAATATTTCAACAACACTATTCTAACAAGATCAGGGCCCTACGTAACAGGCTAATTGTATTGCTCTTAGAATATAAGCGTTCACGAAAATAAAATTTGAATATAGACAATCCCTAAAAATCATTTTGTAAATGCTACCCTGCTCACTTTTCAATTTGACTTTTTTCACATTGTTTATGTAAATGCTTGTTAAAAATAAATTCCATAGAATATATCTACATGACTTAGTTGTAAATATTGCAGCAAAATATACGACATGGTAGGTTCCTGTGTAGCAGGCTGACAGGGCTGCCCTTGGGATACAGCATTCATGAAAATAATTTGGATGTGAACATTCTCTAGAAATCACTTTTTAAACACCAGCCTGTTTACTTTTAAGCCAAAACCAAAACAAAGCAAAAATTCCCCAAATGTATCCTGGGGGCTAAAAGTTTTTATTAATAAAGATTACCTGTCTTTTGTTATCCTGTTCTTCATTGTTCTCTATGAAATACAAATCCTAAGCCTATCTATGTTTTAAAAGTACCAAAGGAAAATCTCAGATCGTGAAAGTAGTCTTATAAGCTATATAGATCATTAATCAGCGCTCTCCTTATAGCAGCCAACTTAGCATTTATTGACTTTTAAAGCTGGAAGGGCTGCTAACCTTCCTCCATCACCCTCTCCTTTCTTCCTTTAGTGCAGTGGTTCTCAACATTCCTGATGCCGCAATGTACTTTCATTGTTAAAAAGGGGTCAACCCACAGGTCGAGACCACTGCTTTAGTGTGTTATGGTGAAAACAAACCCAAGGTGATGCCCAATTCAGGAGTACAGAGTGAATTACTTTTTCCTACTCTTATCAGCCATCATGTTCCCCATGCCAGAGGCAACCATGATTCACTTTTAAAAATGTATTGATTTTAAGACAGGGTCTCTCTGTCACCCAGGCTGGAGTGACAATCATAGCTCACTGCAACCTCAAATTCCTGGTCTCAAGAGATTCTCTTATCTCAGCCTCCCAAAAGTGCTGAGATTATAGGCATAAGAATACAGGTTGCTATTTTAGATTTTTTTTTCCTAGCTGATGGTTTGCATATAAGAAGCCAATTGATTTCTATTAAAAGGTTTTTCAGCTGATTCTTTTGAAGTTTCCAAATAACCATCATTATGAAAACAAGGCTTATTTTATATCATTCCCAACTCTCTGCTTGTGCTTCTTTTGTCATTGACTAGTACCTGAAAAGGGGGTTAAATAATGGTAGTGTCAGATGCCCTGGTCTTCTGTCTTTGTGGGAGCTCTTCTAACATTTATCTGTCGTGCCTAATGATACTAGTTTGAGGCAGACATTTTTCATCATGTCAGGTGTCTGTTGATTTCTTTTTATAAGCAAATGTGAACTATAACATTTTACAGTTTTCATGCCCATCTTTCCATCTGTATTGACTTAGCTGTTTATCATTCCCATATGTGGATATGCCATAATTAATTTACCCAATCCACTATTCAGAGACACTTAACTGGTTTAACAGTTTTATTAATATAAAACAGTGAGTGCCAGTGCTTATGTGTCTGTAGGAGAAATTACTACAATGGGAAGGTAAGGGTGCTATTTTATCAAACTAATAACTATTAATAAATGCCTTCAGCTTGGACCAGGAGGACACTGGGTTTGGCTTCTTGCCCCTGTTGACCTGTCCTGTGTCACTGCCAGCCCATTCACTGTTACTGGATCTTCAACTTGCATCACACTCACAGACATCCTCCATGTCAGCGGTTCTCAACCTGTGGTTCACGACCCCTTTGTAACAATGAAAATACATCGCGGCATTAGGAAGGTTGAGAACCACTGCTCCATGTCATTCACACCTACAACTTGACCACAGGGTTGTCTCAGCACTTCTATTTCCTGTCTGGTCCATGAGCTCTTCCAAGGGCTTCACTTAAATAAGACTTCACAGTCTGATTTTCTACGAACAGCCTGGCCCTAGGGTGAGAGGCTTAATCTAAACAGTAAGTCACATTAAACACTTCAGCCAAATAATTTAGTTTTGTCCATATGCCTAAAACAAACTATAGTTATCATCTTCATTTCATCATAAATTAGTTATCTGGATTACACACACACAGCTTATGTATGCAGAAAAAAACCTCTGTGTCTAAAGGGCAACCAGAAAAAAATAATACCTAAGGTGAATGTAATAGAAGTCACTTGGGAAGATGAGGAAAGCCAGCTCACTCCACTAGTGAAACTGAAGTTTCCCTGAGGACTCCTGCTCCACATTCTAAGTTCTAGCTAACAATAAGGCTGGTTGGCTATTCAGTAGACTCAAAGACGCCAGCTACCAGCACCTTTTCCTGCTGGACTATATCTATGTTCTAGGCCATGATTCTAAGATCTACTTTCCCGGCCTAAGACTTTTTTTTTGCAGTTTCTCGTGGGGCTGGCTTTGAACCCGCCACCTCCGGCATATGGGGCTGGCGCCCTACTCCTTTGAGCCACAGGCGCCGTCCCCCGGCCTAAGACATTCTTGATGGACAAGCACAAGTCCTGTGCCTATCAAAATAGGAGGTAGTGGGGCGTTTGATACAGTACATAAGCACACCTGAAAGGCTCTGGTGCCCCAACTTTCTCTGCCTCTGATCCTAAGAGCCATGGCCCTTGGTCCTTGTCCCTCATCCTTCAAGCCCAGTCCCCTCTGTTCCGTTGATTGCATCCCAGAATGTTTCAGGAAAATCCATTTCCATAGCCGGTTAAACTGCTGTCACAGAGAGAACGCACGTGAGGGCCTGGATAAGACAGGAGTGATTTCTTCCTCCTGCTGCACACAGTGTAGGGGTGAGCGATCTGCCAGGCGGCTTCCTTGATATTCATTTGCCATTTCCTAAGTCAAGAAGTGGAGGTAAAGGGAGGGGGGGCGGTGGCCTAGACGTCTCCCTCCGGGCAAGACCTGCAAGGTCGACCCCAGCCGGGCTAACAGTCCTCGGGCCAGATGCAGCTGTATTGCCCCAGCCTCTGCCAGGGAGGGAAACGAAGGACCCGCTTGGAGTCTGTGGGCCCAAATAAAGGCGCCGAGGGACTAGTTCACTGAAAGGCAGAAGAAACCCCCGAGAAAAGGGGCAACCCCGCCAGCGCGCCTCTGGCTTCCCTGCGCAATCGCTGGGGCCGGGCGCCCCCTGGTGTCCGGACTGCGCCGACGGAGAACCGCATCCCGGAAGTCGGACTGGGTCAGAGACGACCTGAAGGGTTCACACACCCCCAAGGAATTTCTGTAGGAAATTTCTGTTTAATAGTGAATACGTGAAACAACGCACATGTCCATGAATAAGTGAATTCTTAAATCATGAAACATTGATAAAACAATTACTGATAAGTGAAAAAAGCAAGCTGTTAAATATATATATGAAATATGTCATGACATCCCACTTAGGATAAAAAGCCATTATATAATAATATATATGATATACCCAATAGTGAGTGGATAGGTTTGAGAAAGGGGCATCAGACTGAATGGGGAAATAAAAGGGGAAGGGGTGAAGAGAAAGAAGAAAGAGCAACTTTTCCACTGTTTTCTGTATTTCTGGATTGAATACTTTAAATGGCTCTGGCACTATGCATTACTAACTAAAAAAAAAAAAATCCCCTTTATAGCAAGCTAAAATGTTTAAATTGCAACTCAATACATTTAGTATAATAGTTTAAGTAACAATAGATGTTAGATATGCAAAGAAATGAGTGTCTGGGAGGACAGCAGGACTGCAGAAACCACATCAGCTGGGAAGCAAGGTTCCTGGTGATCCTTGTGGCAATGGGATTCCAGAGCACCAACACCTGATACCAGGTGTGGGTTTAGGGCAGGAATAGCAACCTGTCAGAGTGAACTTCATTGAGTCAGTGCTGCACCTGTCCTCTGCTTCTTGCAGTCCCCACAGTTGGGGGAGAGAGGTACCATTTGTCCTGAGCTAACAGATGAGGAAATGGGGCACAGAGGTGTTCAATGACATGGTCGGTGGGGAGCTGGGTGTAAACCAGATATCTGGCCCCAGAACCTGTGCCCCAGTGCCCTTGGCTTTCACCATGGGTCACCCTCTGACCTGAAGAATAGAAGTTCCTCCCAAGCGAGTTTCTATTGCCACTCTGGCACATGACACATGAGGTGACAACAGGGCTCAGGTATGAGTGAGACCTCAGGTTACGGGATGTGCTACACTGATTCCCCTGCCCCATGATGCGGCCACGACAAGGCTCAGAAGAAGGCTACTCTAAAGGATTACATGTGCTCAAAATGCAATTGGGAATTGATGGGACCACACCTATGGTGCATCTTACAAGGGGACATGTGAAATTTACTAAGTGTAGAGTATAAATGTCTTAACACAATAACTAAGAAAATACTGTGAAGGCTATGTTAACCAGTTTGATGAAAATGTTTCAAATTGTATACAAAACCAGTACATTGTACCCCATGATTGCATTAATGTACACAGCTATGATTTAATTAAAAAATGCAATTAGGATCAAGAGTTGTCAAATCCATGGAGACAGGAAAGTAGAAAGGTGGTTTCTTGGATCTGGGAGAAGGTGAGATAGAGTTGTTGTTTAATGGGTACAGTTTCAGTTTTGCAAGATGAAGAGTTCTGAGATGGGTGGTGGTGAGGGATACACAGTGATGTGACTATGCTTAGCACTTCTGCATTCTACTCTTAAAAATGGTCAAGAGGGTAAATTTTATGTGTATTTTACCACAATTGAAATTTATAAAAATAAATAAGTCCCTTTTCAGTTTCCAGAAGAAGCATGTCATAATGGGAGATTTCCAGTTGGGGAATGTAACCTCAGAAAGCAACTTTACTCAAAATCTTGCTATAATGTTAATTATATTAAAGAAGCTTTGAGAGCATCATTGGCCCTCGAAAGAAGCAATTGCAACAATTCTATTTTCACATTCATCTTTTTCTTCATTTTGAATAACCACTGTGTTTAAAAGCTATTTTACTAGAACATATTTCTTTACCATATTTAAATATTCATCATTCATTTATGTGCTGTAAAATTCGTAACAGTATTAGTTTAATAGGATAGCAAAATACCATATAAAAATAAAAAGCTTTTACATACCCACTCAAAACACTACACAGGTACACACATGCATACTACATTCCCTCCTCATAATCGCTCCATCAGTACTCCTCACCTTACCTTTGCGATCAAATCTAAGTGTACCCTGGGCAAGGTACACTGAGGCAGCCTGTCCACACCATTCAGCTGGCCATTCAGTGCAGGAGAGGCCAGAACACAGAAGGGAAACTGGGTTAGAAAAATCAACTCCAGGTAGCACATGCATAAGGAGATGACAGCTTATCTTGCTTTCTAGCCATTGAGCCTTGCAAGACCAGGATCATGCACTGTTTTCAAAATTGGGATTCTTGGGATACATGTCACTAGGTGAGAAATTCAGAATCTCATCCAAGGAAGGGCCTTCATCCTCTGGAGCAATTTCAGACTCAAACATCCGCTGCAGCAAGGTGTCCACGGTCCTATACTCTAGGAAGAAGGAGAAAGAGGCATGTGGAACCTGGGTATGTCAGGGTTCCAGAGAGCACTTGGACTGGGCAGGTCACAGCTTTCTGGAAGGACATGCCCTGAGTTGAAGACAAGGCTCCGGGCACAGCAACCAAACACTCCTTGAAAGGAAAGATGCAAACTCAGAAAAGGATCACTCAGTCATGCCTGTGTGACCTCCGCAGAGCTCCCCAGATACCAAAGGCCCTGCAGACCAAGAAGGTGCTTCTTGAAGGATGGAGGACAGCCACCTATTAGGGGCTTCTTCATACTTGACAGGGTCTTCCTGTAATCCAGTGGTTCTCAAACTTCCTAATGCCTTGACCCTTTAATACAGTTCCTCACTCATGTTGTAGTGACCCCTCACCATAAAATTATTTTCATTGCTACTTCATAACTATAATTTTGCTATTGTTATGAATCATAATGTAAATATCTGATATGCAGGATGATCTTAGGCCACCCCTGTGAAAGGGTCGTTCAACCCCCAGAGGGGTCGCGACCCACAGGTTGAGAACCACTGCCGTAATCTCTTTTGTGTTCCTCAGGCTGAGCTCAGTGTAAGGCCCTCACCCAGAGCTTAAGTTGAGATTCAGACTGGTTTGGGTTTACCTAGCCAATTGTTAATTCATTGAGAGTTAATGATGTAAACAAATCATTGTTAAGGGCCCCTATGTCCCAGGGAGGTTGTTAGGTTCTGGGGATACCAAGAGAACAAAAAAGACACACCCCTGCCACCATTGAGCCTTGAGTCTACAAGAAAGACAGATAGTAGCCAAAGCTTCTCTGGGAGGTCAGGGGGGTTCCCTGAGGAAGTGAGAACAGGCTAAGGAAGAAGGCAGCATCTGCACAGGCCCCATGGCAGAATGAACAAGGGGAGCCAAGGAGCTGAGGGCCAGCAGGGCTGAGGAGTGGCAGGCTTGGTGGGCCTAGTAGGAGGGAAAGAGGTGGTGATCCTGAGAGAAGCCAGGTGCATGGGTGGCCAAGGCCATGGTGAAGGGCCTTGTCTTTCTCCTTGAGCAATGGGAGGTCACTGAAGGTCAGATCCACATTCTGGAAAGATCCCACTGGCTGCCATGAGGATAGACTGAAAGAGATCAGGTCTAGTGTCACACTGGGTTGAGACTTACTTTTTGATGCAATTTTGCAGTACAGTCCTTCCAAGGCCTTCCTTTTGTTGTCTCCAACATCCCTATGAAAGTGACAGTCCCTGGTGCCCACGTGATCAATGGGCTTCTTCCCATCTTGCACTTCTTCCCTTCAAGGAGGAAGAGACAATATGAACATGGTCACATCTCTCAGCTGAGTCCCACAGGGCTGCCTGGCAGGGCTCAGCGGTCAGGATCCGCCCACACCAGGGCAATGACATATATTCCCCAAATCCCAATTTAGGCAACAAGCACATAAGACCATTCTGGGTGCCACAGGGTACTGGCAGACTAAACATGGCGGGGAAAACAGGGAAACATGCTACTCACTCTTGGATTCCCACTCCAAGCTCTTGAATCTTCTTCTCAATAGCAGTTTCTACTTCGCTTTTTTCTAATGAATATGCCACAAAGAATGCCTCCAAGACAAATGCGATGAAAATGCTGAGAAAGAGTAAGAGGTAGAAGGTGTTAGGTCGATCGGCTGTGGTCTACATGGCAAGGAACAGTGGCTCCAAAGAGTGTCCGAGCCCGAATGAAAAGGCAGCCGAGTGTTGCCAAGAAAATGCAAGACAGGAGGGAGAAATAACACACCACGAAACATCTCTGAAGGACTGGACACAATTTCCATTCATCTGCAAAATTATTCTTCCTCTACATCCTATTTACCAGTAAATATTAAGAAGAAAATAGGCTTTATTTTAAGGGCAATCTTAGACCCACTAATTGTTGGAAGATAACTTTCCATGAATATCTTAGGTGTCTCCACACTGTGGGTTCTCTGCACAAAAGCTTTTAAAGCCAATTTAGGAATGTTTTGCTAAGCAGGCATTCCAGGGTAGTGAAGTCGCCTTCCCCACAGACAGTCCAGAGTAGCAAAGCTAAAGACCTCATCTTCCTTCCTAGGAGTTTTGCTTGCATTCCAGAGTAAAGATAAAGTCAGTCTGTCTGTCTATCTCTGTCCCTCACTCTTTCTCTCTCATTCTCTCAGGGAACTGGCATAAAGTATTGCTCTGGCTACTGCTCCCATCAATAACAAACTCACTTTGTCTCTGGCCCAAGGTCTCATGTCTTCTGTTAGTATCTGCATGGCCAACTAACCTGTTAGCTTGCAAGTAGGATAAAATCTCAGACTTTTCTGTTTCTGACTTGACAAATGACAACAGACCGCAGGGTTGTCAGCACTCAGAGCCTTTTTAGTAGAAAAAAAATTCCTATACCCTTTTACATTGCTACTGCGTGGGCCTATGGGAACCTCGTAATGGGCCATGCAGGAGGCATTTCTCCCTCTCCCCCCTCCATGTTCCCCTCAGGCTGTGCAGGACAAGCAGGCCTGACCAGAGCCACCCTCAGGGTCTTCTCTTCTCCCACCCTCTGCTAGAATATTCCAGGAGGCATTTTTGAACCAAAACTGGCAGGAGGTGGGGTGGCCAAAGCAGCCTGATGGGACAAGCAAGGTACTGGTGCTAGGCTGCCACCCCAGGAATTCCAGGCCCAGGTTCTGAGAGGAGTCCTGACACCCAGAAACCACCTATGGCAGAGAACCACAGGGATCACAGGGACTTAAATTCAGGTCACAGAAGGAACCAGGGAGCTTCAAAGGTTCTAACTGGAAGGAGAGCCCTTCTGAGGGGTAAGATATCTTAGCAGCTTCCAAATATTCACTGAGTCCTCCCATGGAAAAGAGTCAGGACAGACCTGGAACCAAGAGTGAGCATTCACCAGGGAACACTTCCCCATTCTACCTGTGGATATGCTAAAGAAAGAGCTGGACACCAGGGAGCTGACTTTCTCAGGTTCTCATGAGCCCTAGCAGCGGGATGAATTTAAGAAGGGGACTGATCAGCAATTCGGGGGGTGCTTTAGAGGTGATTCAACCCCAGTGGGTGAGGGCAGGCAGACCCGCTGGGACCCCACATTCCTTCTGAGGCAGACTACTCGTGAGGCTCGGAGATGTAACATATACTGAAACACAAGGTGCTGGTGAGCGCCGAGAGGAACCCCAACGTGACCAGAAGTAAGACTCCTCCCTTCTAGTGGCTTAGCTTTTCTTGGGGAGACCCACACACAACCTACACCAGGCAAGACAAGAAGGGACGTGCCGGCAGTTAGATAGTCTGAAAAAGGAAATCGGAAATCTCCAGCATGGCAGGAGGAGACGCACTTAACAATGAGGATGACAACCACGATGTGGAACAAGATGAAGTACAGCTTTGCCGCCTGGTGAGTCACGAGGGCAAAGCCATCTGCAAGGAGTAGGAAGCTAAGGAGCCAGATCTTTAAGAAATTTGGGAGGGGAGGGAAAGAGGAAGGGAGGGCAGGGGAGGGCAGGGATTGGAGGGCTCCCACCTAATGGGCACAATGTAACAGAACATGACGCACCTCCAAGGTGCAGGACACAACTACAACAGGGACCTTACCTAATAAACACAAATACTGTAACATAATCATTTGTATCCTCATATTAATCTGAAATATAAAAAAAGGAAATTTGGGAGGTCCCCTGAGCTCAGAGATGCCGAGATATAATCCTCCTCTGAGAATTTACTTTTAGTACTCCCTCTTCCACCCCAGGGAGCAAACCACCTCCCCCCCATGGACCACATGGCCTTTTCAGAAGGATATTGTGCCACTGGTTGACCACCGTGAGCTCCATCAGCACGATGAACGAAGAGGCGAGGTCATTGAAGTTGTTCTTGCAGTACCTGCTTTGGGAAAACGCTGACCCCTTTAGGGCTGGGTTTCCACACACCAGGGCATCGGGAGTGGTGAAATTCAGGTCAAAGTACTGGACTTTGCCATGGAACACTTCCATTCCAACAACAGCAAAGGCATAGTAGACCACCTAGGATGGGAGATGGAAGGTCACCCGCCAGCGCTCAAAGCTGCAGAATCCCAAGGCAAGGAGCATGTAGAACAAGTGGGAAGAGCTGTAGACACTAGTCTGCCACAGTCCCAGCGTCCAGCAGAAATGGGGCCACTCCTGGTCCCAGGGTCAGCCATCCATCCCTGCTGAGAGTTCCAACCAGTTTCAAGAGGGTGGGCAGGGATCAGACACTTGACCAGTTTGCAGGGGGAAGCCTGAGATAGCCGTGGAGAAACTGAGATACCACCAGCTGGACCACACCAGCTTTATTCTCCCCAGGCTTTATTCACAAAGTCAAAAATGTAGCTGAGGCCATAAGCCATAGTTCACACCTATAATCCTAGCAATCTGGGAGGCTGAGGCAGAGGATTGCTTGAGGTCAGGAGTTTAAGATTAGCCAGAGCAAGAGCAAGACTCTGCCTCTACAAAAAAATAGAAAAATTAGCCAGGTGCTCTTGTAGTCCCAGCTACTCGAGAGGCTAAGGCCGGAGGATCACTTGAGCCTAGAAGTTTGAGGCTCCAGTGAGGTCTGAAGATGCTGCTGCACATGCATAAGTAAATGAGATTCATTTTTGAGACTTTATCTCAAAAAAAAAAAAAAGAAAGAAAGACCTAGTTGTACCACGATAGTGGTTTAAACTCCAGGGAAAAAATAAGGTTGGATCTTTACACCTTGTTCTTTGTTTATGCCAAAATAAATTCCAAAAGTACCAAAGAGTTAAATGTAAAAAATAAAACAAGAAAGATACAAGGAAAAAACATTGAGTAGAAAAAGGTCTTACTGGGTGGCGCCTATGGCTCAAGGAGTAGGGCACTGGCCCCATATACTGGGGGTGGTGGGTTCGAGCTCGGCCCCGGCCAAAAACTGCAAAAAAAAAAAACAAAAAACCCCACAAACAAACCCAAAAAAGTCTTTCTAAGCATGATATAAAACCTAGAAACTATAAAAGATTGATAAATATAACTATGTAATAAATTTAAACCTTTATACACCAAAAAAATAAATAAAACAAAAAGTATGTCAAAAAAAAAAAGTAGCAGACAAGAAAAAATAATTGCTCGTATAGTTTACCAAGAGCCTATTTCCTCAATAGGCCAAAAATTCCTACACATCATATCAAAAACAAAACTAAAAGAAGGCTGAACCAAGGATGTGAATAGCCTGTTCGCCAAAAAGTAAGTATAAATAGCCAAAAGAACATGAAAAAGATGCTCAGCCTTATGATCACTGAACAAATGCACATCACAACAACACAATGCTGATTTCTCACCTATCAGATTGGAATAAATGGAAACACTTACTAAACCTGGTTGTGAGGGGCACTGAGAAGCAGACATGTCACACAGCATTGGAATATGCACGCAGGCATGTCTTTTGGAAGGCAAGTTGCCCCAGTTGACCCAAATTTTGAACCCATTTATTTTGATCTAGCAATTCCACTTCTAGGAATGTACCCACCAGATACACTCCCATCAGCACACAAAGATGCCTAGGCAAGAATGGTCTTCACCACATCATCCGTGATGGCAAAAGAGCAAGACTACCAGGGGTCTGTCAGTAGTGAGGCTGGGCAGATACATGCTGGAGTCTTCCCACAAGGCGACCCATCTAATTGTGACAGAGCTTACCTGGAGGCTTATGCCTCCCAAAACATAGGACAAAGATATTCAGTGGAAGAAAGTTGTGTAACAATATTTTGAATGGATTATTCCATTCAACTAAACAATAAACCAGATACCTCCAGGCTTGCCTATGATATACTTGAATGCATTGACGTGTTTAGGAAGAGTAACAAGAAACTCTTAATAATGGTTTCTTTTGCGAAAGCAGTGCGTAGGGGATTGGAATGAGTGACTTACAGTCAACCTTTCTTCTATAATGGATTTTTTTGCCATTATCAATGAAAAGAAAAGAAAAATAAATCACCTGTTCAATGTCCAGCAATATCCATTCTCCCTCATTTGCAGTGTGGAACTGACACTGAGCAGGAGGCTCCCAGCCCCTGTGGGGCATTATATGGCCTTTCTTCCCCTGGGAATCTCAACAGCAGGTGGTCAGGGCAGAAAGGATCTTTGGCCTGGGGGCACAGCTGAGGTCCTTGAGAGCCATCTGCTGGCTGGGAGCACCCAACTGTGCCATGGGTGGGAAAACCACCAGACTGTCCATGCTCCCTGCAACAGACTGTATACCTTAACTAATGTGTGCCCAGTGTTTCTAGAAACTCAAGGTTTTATAAGAATGGCTACTAGAAACCAGTGAATCTCGTTTACTTATTCTTTCTTTCTTTCCTTCCTTCCTCCCTTCCTATTTTTTTTTTTTTTGAGACAGAGTTTCACCCTATTGCCCTGGGTAGAGTCCTGTGGGATCATAGCTTACAGTAACCTCAAACTCTTGGGCTTGAGCAATCCTCTTGCCTCAGTCTTCAGAATAGCTGGGATGACAGTCACGGCTGGGATGACAGGCACACAACACTACTCCCAGCTAGTTTTTCTATTTTTAGTAGAGACAGGCTCTTGCTCTTGCTTAGGCTGGTCTCGAACTCCTGAACTCAAGTAATCCACCACCTCAACCTCTCAGAGTGTTGACATTATAGGAGTGAGCCACCTGGTCTGGCCTATTCTCCCTTTCTTTCTCTTCCTCAAAATGATACTGGGAGTTGCTAAGAATGAACATCTCACTGCTAAATGTTACATCAAACAGCAATGAAAGCTGATACTTACAAAGACAAGTCCACCAAACGTCAGCATTGTGGGGCCAATGTTGATTAAAGTGGTGACTATAACCCGGAATCTAGCATAACACAGGAGAAAGGGAAAATGAAGAATAAAATTGACACCACATGAGCTTCCCTTCACGTCCTCCCTGGCCTAAATCTGCTCTCTAAATATGGTGAGAAATTTGCCTTTATATTAATAATTGTGTGAGAATCGGTCTGTCTGCCAAGCTGAGGGGAGAGTTAACTAGCAGTCTCCCCTGAAGCACAAGCAAGCTTGGCCAACCTGAGAAAGGTTATTACAGAAAACCTCGCTGGGAAGATGTAGGTGGGTGTTGAAGCAAGAAAAGTACTCAGTCCCACCTTCTTCTCCATACAAATTGAATCTGTTTTAAGGCTATGTTGGAGGTTTATGCTGACAACTGGACGAATGCTTTCGGGAAAAGCGGGCCAGTCCTCAGATGGCGACAACTCCTCCCTGGAACCCCCTGAAAGGAAGCTGGACTATCTAAACCCAGTGGCTAAAGTTTATCCAGGCTTTGGGGTTAGACACCTGGGTTTTATCCTGCTCTGCCTCTGTCCAGCTGTGCACCATGAGGATGGATACTTAACTTCTCTGAGCTTCAGTGTCATCACCAATAAACGAGGGATATTGTGATCAGGTATCAGGTGAGCAGGTGACACCCCAGATCAGTTGTCATGGCACACTTGAGTTAGTGTCAGCTGCCATCAGGACTACTCTGATTTATTCACTGTCTACAAAGGTACCATCAGGGCCATCACAGTACTGGAAATGATGGACAGAATTCCTGCCTTGAGGAGGCTGACATTTCAGTGCTCTTCACTCCTCCTCCACCCTCCCCTCCCACTGGAGAAATCCAGGTCCTCTGTACAAATTTCATCCTGAGTTCCCAGGAGTAGTAATACAGCATGTTTATAGTATAAAGGAAAATAAAAGTCTCAGGACCAGCCTCCCAGCTCCTTATACAAAATGGAAGATCAAGCCTGGAGGCCGAGTCCTGCAACACCCCCTTCCAAGTGAACAGCTGTTACTAACACTCTGCATCAGCCAGGTTCCATAAATAATGCAAATTATACCTTGGGGTCTGCAGGCTGTGTCTAGCTTCTAGAACTAAAGTCTGATTCCACACTAATAATGAATTACAAGTTTATCTTCCCTGGTACAGAACAGAGACAAGATAAGATCAAACATTTTCTAACTCTCCAGAGATGGCTACATAATGGATGCTTCCTTCACTCCCTTTTTCTCTTCTCACCTTCCCCTTATCATATGTAAAATACAGATCTCCTGGGCCTCATGAGAATGTAACCATTTGCCTCACCATCACCACCACGACCCATTTTCCTGTAAGCCTTCCCTTAAACATTGAAGTTCCCAAATTCTTCAGTAAAACAGTCACAAATGTGTCTATGATTTGTGTTTTTTGCTGGGCTTAATAAACCGCCATTGGTTGAGATCCTTGCCTTGGTCATTTATTTTGGATTGTCAACAGGCAGGAGGCAGGAGTGCTTTCTCCTAGGCCTGATGTGGGATGCCCCCAAGTGTGGCCTTCCACGCCACTTCAGCCTTACCTCTGGATGCTGACAATGACCCTTAACAGCCGGAGTATTCTCAGTATCAAGATGATATCCAGTATCTGCTGGCTGTTGTATTTTTTTGCTGGAAAAGGAGTAAAATCATTTAGCATTTCATTTTCTCAAAGTCTCTGGCTTGTCCCTTTTATTCAGTGAGGTCTGAGATTCTGTGGGAACGATGCTTCAAGAACAGGACAGTGGCTCTGCACAATGAGGAATGAGGAAGTAAAGGCCGCCCTGGACCCCTGACTACCCTGTAAAGGCCGCCCTGGACCCCTGACTACCCTGTAAAGGCCGCCCTGGACCCCTGACTACCCTGTAAAGGCCGCCCTGGACCCCTGACTACCCTGTAAAGGCCGCCCTGGACCCCTGACTACCCTGTAAAGGCCGCTCTGGACCCCTGACTACCCTGTAAAGGCCGCCCTGGACCCCTGACTACCCTGTAAAGGCTGCCCTGGACCCCTGACTACCCTGCAAATTGAAGCCAAGGGCCAGTCCTGGATCCATGACCAGGTGAGTATTTGCTGTGATGAATGTCTACAAACAAAATCTCTAAAATACAGCTAAACATAAACAAAGCCACCATCCCTCTCAACAACATGCAACATTGTTAAAAAATTTTCTTGTGTCCCCACTCAGCTGTGTACTGGGAATATTTAACAAAGATCCCTGATGGAACTCACAATCCCAGGAGGTGGTGAAGCTGAGAGCTGGTGGCACTGACCTGACTGAATGGTGGTGTTGGCCACAGTGGCCACCAGGGCTGCGATGATGATCAGTGTGTCAAACCTAACAGTACAAAAGCAAAGTTGGTTAGGAATGGAGGGAAAGGCCTGCCAAGCTCAGAAATAATGGACTTCAGGCCCATCCCCAACCCCGGGAAGAGCCTGCTGACAGTCCCTGCATCCACTGAGTTTTTATTTATTTATTTATTTTTAATTTTTAATTTTTTTGCAGTTTTTGGCTGGGGCTGGGTTTGAACCCGCCACCTCCAGCCTATGGTGCCAGCACCCTACTCTTTTAAGCCACAGGCACCACCCCATCCACTGAGTTTTTCGACAGCGAGACCAGGGAGTGAGCCAAGGGAGCTGTGCAAGGAACAGTCTTGTTCGGGGTGATGTTCTAAGACTGTGATAATAATAAATACACACTAGAAACTTTCTAACACTCAAGGAACTATAACAAACTGGTCAACATACAGAGGTGGTCAGTGTAGGTGAGAGAGGATAGCCGAGAAGGGTGAGGTCTAGGAGAACAGGTCTTCTCAAGGAGACCACAAGGATACACATGTAGGGTCCTCTCCACAGTGACTCAGCTCTTGGGAATCTGTAAACTTAGCTTCCTGAAACTTGGAAATTTCCAAGTTCTGTGAAATCCTGTAGTTCTGTGGGGGCGGGACTAGCATCTCCCGCTTGATTCAAACTGGCCAATGAGAAGGGTACCTGTGTGGTGGAACTTTTTGACTGTCAATAAAAAGGGAAAGACCAAGGCAGTCGGGGAGCACGGCCATTTGGAATTCTTCTATGCCGTAAGCTCCCGGCTGGTGAATAAAGCCCTTCCTCTTATAAACGTGGTATTTGGGTGCTCTTTCTCTCTGTTGGGCCTTGTCTTCCTGCAACATAGGGAGGTGGTCAATTATGGAGGTTGTACTGTCTATTTGGTTTTTATTCAGTGGTTCCTGAAGCTCCTAAAATCCTAAAATCCTTGTAAATTCTTTTTTTTTTTTTTTTTTTTGAGACAGAGCCTCAAGCTGCTGCCCTGGGTAGAGCGCCATGGCATCGTACCTCACAACAACCTCCAACTCCTAGGCTTAAGCGATTCTCTTGCCTCAGCTTCCCAAGGGAAATGAGGCAGGGACTACCGGCGCCCGCCACAACACCCAGCTATTTTTTGGTTGCAGCCGTCATTGTTGTTTGGCGGGCCCGGGCTGGATTCGAACCCGCCAGCTCAGGTGTATGTGGCTGGCACCTTAGCCGCTTGAGCCACAGGGCACGGAGCCCTTGTAAATTCTTAAGTCAAGAAATTAATAAAGGTGAAAGAAACATCTTTTGTTATTCATAACAAGCCCCTTTCAACCTCAACAGAGTTTATGTTAATGAGGTGCTCTTTGGAAAGCCCCTAAAGATGGGAGTGGGTTGCCAAAGAAACCAGCCACATGGGTAGAGGGTTGAAACTTTGAACCCCACTTCTAAACCCCAGCCCCCAACCTCCTTTGAGGGGAGAGGGGCCACAGATTGAGTTGATCACCAATGACCAATGATACGGTCAATCACGCTTATATAATAAACCTTCCATCAAAGCCCCAAAGGATGGTGTTCAGCGAACTTTCAGTCTGGTGAACATGTGGAGGTGCTGGGAAGGTGATGTGCCTCATGTGTCCAGAGAGGGCCTAGAAGCCCCTTCTGCCACACCTTGCCCTCCCAATCTCTCCTTTCTGGCTGTTCCTGAGCTATATTGTTTTATAATAAGTAAGAATAATCTACGAAGTAAACTGTGTTCTGAGTTCTGTGAGCTAATCTAGGAAATTATTGAACCCAAAGGAGGGGGTCACGAAAACCTCCAATTTATAGGTAGTCCGTCAGATGCACAGGTGACAGCCTGGACTTGCAAGTGGCCTCTGAAGGACAGGCAGTCTTGGGGACTGAGCCCTCAAACTGTGTGGTCTATGCTAACCCCAGGTAGACAGTGTCAGAATTGAATCATAGGATACCCAGCTGGTGTCCAGAGAGTTGAATTGGTTGGTGTAAGGAAAAAGTCCTCATTTGGTGTCAGAATATTGTGAGAGAATAGACGGAAAAGTTTTGTTTTTCTTTTTAAAGATCCTTTCCAAATATAAGACGCTGTGGCCAGTGATTCTAATTTTAGGTAGAGCCAGTTCAAACTGACATCGTGAATAACAGTGTTTACTGAGCCAGATGTTTCTCCACCCCCAGAATCTCATTGTAAGAGATGCCTCAAACGAGGCAGACGGGGCTTGTAGAACCACAGCCATATTCCCCTAATCATGACAGGGAGTCTCCTCTCATCCCCCGCGGCCTGCTCTCCCCTCCCCGGGACACACATGCTTACCAGTTCCAGAACTGCTTCCTTCCAAAATAGGCTCTGGGCTCGTAGGTGTACAGTTTCAGGAGAATCTCAATAATATAGAGAGAAAGAAAAAGCCACTCTGCATAGGAAATGAAGGGATTTTTCTCATCCAGAGCAATGAATATGGCATTTATTAGAATAATGACATCAAAAACCCAGACAAAGATCCTGGCATGAGGAAAAAGACAAAGAGAGAGAAGTCCTGTTATCCTGCATTTCGGCAAAAGGAACACGAGCTTGTTCAGGACTCTGTGCCCCACACGCATGCACTGCTCATCTCAGAAGCTTCTGGTGGGTCTGGTCACCTGACCCCACATCCCAGGTGCAGCCCTTCTCTTCAAGGAGCGAATGAAGACAGAGAGGAGAGAGGCGTGATCACCTTCCCAGCTCCCCCTTTCAAGGACCAGAACCCAAGTCGGATGAAAACTTAGGCAGAACCAGGGGGCAGGAAGGAGGTTTATGTGCATCGTAAGATCATCACACCCCTGCCTCATTTCCCTTGAAAATTAACATTTTTAAGAAAGCTCCTGAAAACCTCTTTATCCCTAACACTCCCAGGTCTTCCAGGGGACTGGCATGTTCATCTTCCTCACTGAGTTTGGAATGAAAATGAGTAGAAAAAATATGGTAGGTGGGCTCTGACTCAAGTTTTTAGTTGCAAAGCAGGCTGCCCCAGGTGGCTTAGGTACCAATGCCCTGTGCCCCAGGGAATCCTATGTATACCACAGCCATGGTTCCAGGCAGACAGAGGAAGGACTGCCTCCATGTTCTCTGTGACACCTAGACCCTAGGGCCGGGCACCTGGTGCTGTGTGCAGGCAAGCCAACAGCCACCACATGAAGCATATCTAAGTTCAATGTTGGGATTAACAAAAGAAGACCTCCCCATAAAGGGCTTTCACAAATATAAAATTTAGGCAGCTAACAGAGATCTTTACCTACATCATAGGCTGAGCTACTTTCAAGGACTTCTGAACCATTCCCTTTTATGAGACATTAAATTCAAAGAATGCAAGAGGCCACCATGGTTAAGAATGACAGGGGTATGACAGGGCACAAATATTAAAAATAAGATGTTGAACCAAGATAAATGGCTCTTCCTGGAGGCCATCTACTTGATAATAAAAAAATTAATTACGCTCCTGAATAATCATTCCAGCAACTCTAACATATGAGTTCTACTATGTAAGTCAAAGAATCAAAATGCCATATTTGATATCAACGGCATATTTACTCTGATGGGGCTGGACTCTCCCGAATTCAGAGAGTGGCCAGAGAGCATATTTAGTCTGCAGCCCTTGAGCATCTTAGAAAACATAATCCAGAAAGAAGCATAATCTAGAAGCCTGACCTTTTGTCTAAGGTCAAGCATAGCATGCTAGAGTCCCCTGCTTGCCTCCCTGAGACACCAAAACCCGGGAACAGGGGGCTGATTTGTAAGTTCACTGATGAAATACAGTCTTTCCAGTTAGCATTAATAGATTCCTCTATGTTTAAAGGAACTTGACAGAAAACCGGCCCCATCTCACTTGCCTGTGACGAACCATCCTCTGGACCAAGAGGCTTGCAGATGACTGGTACACCCGTGGCACCCAGGCTTCCAATGGGTGTCTCTTGATGTTGACGGTGACCACCTGGATGTTGAGGAGGTCAGCCAAGCGTAGAAAGTTCATTTTGTCTGCAATGATAAAAGAATTCCCAAATCCATGGCCACGATCACAGTAAGGTACAAAGGGTGAGGCCAAATCAACAGATTCTTGACTCTGCATTTTACAGGTAATGATCTGAAACCTCAAAGGGTGAGGCCAAGGAGTGAGCGCACAGCATAGCCAGCCTATGACCTCCAGGCCTTCGACCTGTCCTTACTCAGACCCCTCAGCCAGCCCAAGGTAGGAGAATGTGATTTTGCTTGTTTGCAGATGCCACCACCTCACTCTCTGCCTCCCCACCCCCTCATTGTCTCTTCCCATGGACTCTCACTGCTTTCAAGGTCTTTCCTGACCTGCCTTTCTAACCTCAAACCAATGTTCCCTTCCTTTTCTCAAAGTTTTCAAAGCATGTGCAACCCTTACCCTTCTACTTAAGCCCTTGCCTTCTGCTCTGCCCACCCGCCCTTCCTGCCCTCTTCTCAGGGACTCACTCAAGCCCCTAGTTCCCATGGTGAGTTCCACACCACCCAGGACAAAAGGCAGAGGGTGCTTTCTTGACTGATCAAGACACACCTGATCAATAAGCTGACGCTCTCCAGCCCAGCTGAGTGCCTGAGACCAGCAGGACATTCTCCACTGCCCCGTGTACCTTTCTCTCTGCAGACAGGTCACTGGGCTGGTTCCTAAATCTGTTTTATGCATGAACTTCCGGTAATTAAGTATAACTTACAGAAATGCCACACCAATAAATGAAATCAGAACATGCAGAGTGTTGCTGCTTCTTTAAAAACTAAGTTAAATGCTTTGGAAACTCCAAAGAAAGTTGCTAAAATGAATTGCAGATGCATAGATTGGTAAAGCGTTTAAAAAACTCAGAAAGCTTCCCATTCAGGGTGCTGGCAGACACCCAGGTCTCCACTGTAGTTTTCAGAAATAAACAAAGAATCCTCATTCTACAGGTGGCACACATTATACCCTCATGTTGCCATTTCCTTCAATGCCATATGGTCTCAAGAACATGAAAGCACATGAGTCCATTGAGTTAAATGAAAAACACACTTATCAAGGATCTGTCATATTTCCAAGTCTTTAGAGCTAAAAGGCCAAAGAAATATAAAACCCACTCAGGGAGAAGTGCGGCCTTGGGGAATCAGATGACATGCATGACTTGGCTCTGGGGACTTGGGCTGCATGAATTCCACCTTCAGAGGTCATGCAGACACCGAGAATCCAGCCCCAATCCCTGGCCATTCAATAATCTCAACCAACAGAGGGAAATCCATCAGTCTCACTGAAGTCACATCTTTTAATCCAAAAGATTCAAGAGAACAAGAAAAACCAAAGAAAATGGAAACCATAAAAGTTTTGTGCTAAAAAGCAATTTGTACCCATCTCCTACTTCACTTTGTAGCTTAAAGATCAGCAAACTCTTAAAGGGTCCAACACCACCTATGTCTGTGGTGTTGGACCCTTTGTGTGGGTCACACAGTCTGTGTGGGTCACACAGTCTCTGTCACAACTACTCAGTTCTGCCATTAAAGCACAAAAGCTCTGTTCAGTAAGACTTCATTTACAAAAATAGGAAGTAGGCCGTATGGGACCTGTGGACCATAGTCTGCCAACTCTTGTTGTAGATACATTATTTGCCTCATACTCTTTTTGATAAGAATTCTTTAAGTCCTTATAAGAACTAACAAGGCATGTCAAATCCTTGCCTGTCCCAAACAGGAACAGCACTAAGCAATCTGTTTAGAATTCCAGGGTTTAGCCTTGGAAACGTCAAATTCTTACAACTGCTGATCAAGGGGAAAGTGAGAATGTTCAGAGGACTGCTCTTCTTTGCCTATGCAATTTGAGACCTTTGTGAAGCATGTAATCCTGTTCAGCTTTCTGTTATTAAAGCCGTCTCTGAACAAAGGAGTGTCTTGGGACACCCAGATAGCAGACATTACTGCTATGTCCTGTGAAATATACCTATGAACCCCCAGATCCAACAAATCTGACCAACTATCTTCTTTAACAATGTGTTTGCCCTAGAAATAATATTTAAATTAACACCGCTGTTTTTTAAAAGGTAAAATACTGGGGAAGAGCGTTAAACCATAAGCTCCCTGGCACTTTCTTTTGTCATATCTATAGAGCATCAAATAAAAGCTAAAATTGATGGATTTCTTTTCTTAAACTTAGATGAGTCTTGGCCTCATTATTTACAAATAGAACAACTTAGGTGACAAAACTTAGCAGGGCTAAGAACTGAGGACTTGGCCACCTTGGTGACCCCAATCATGAGCCAGCAATTAAATGCCAGGGTCCATGTAGGTGTCTGTCTCAGGAGGCACCTGCCCTCTCCTCTGAGGCACTGGAGCAAATGCTCCCCCAAGTAGGGTCCTTGTAGTGGTACCAGCATGTCCTCTTGTCCCCCAGCCTCTGCGAGATAAGTGCTAAAAATTAGAACCTTATAGTGCAATTGACAGGGTAATTTCATGTCGGTTGAATCTAATAATGAAAACCCAGAACTTTGTATTTCATGTCTTTTTCATTTCATTTTTCTGGTTATTAATTTCATTGCATGTTATCAAAGTATCAGCCCATGACAGACTGGAAAGTACAAAGCTTCACCACTTACAGCTTGAGAAGTGCTGTGCTCTGGGGCTGCCCAGGGAGGCTCCAGCCTCCATCCCTGTCCTTAGCAGAATATGCACAAGCTACGTGGCATATCAGATCCCTGCCTGTCCCTAGAGGGCACAGTACAGCAATCTGTTTAGGGCCTGACCAGCCTGACCACCTGACCATACACTCACCACCACCACCACGACACTGAGCCACGGAAGGGAAGACGCTGATACCACTGATTTCATAGCATCTTGTGATACATTTGTCTTTTTTTTTCCCCCTTGAATAACATATTTGAGTAAGTTCCAGAGAATCTTGTCATCTTTTCATACATGTGCAGAGACAAACTCCATAGCTCTCCTAGACTAGTCAGGGAGTCCTTTCCCATTTAAAGTAACAGATGCTTACAATCTCACCGTCTTTTCCAAATTACCACTCCATTTTGTGGAGTCATGTAGACTTTATAAAAAACAGGTGAAGTGGGAGTGTTCTACAGTTGGGGTATATTTTAGTCACCTCATTTTATCTGTTGCAGCAGTTAAGCATAAGAATAAAAAGCTTAGGCCTTACAGGCAGATGGCCTTTGTCACTTGGCAGCTGTGTGGCCTTGGACAAACTAGTTATCTTCTTTGAGTTTCCATGTTGACAAATGAAGATGACAAAAATACCTCAGTGTGTTTGGGGGAAGATCACATAAGCAAAATGTGTGGGAAACAATTGTGACAATGCCCCATGCATGGTAAGTAGGCCACACATATTATTAATAATGGTTATCAACCACTAACACGTGACTATTTAGGGTAGTCCCAATTTTTCATGTTCAAATACAAAGTTGACGTTAGACATCTATTTACATAGCCCTTTTCCCCGTATTTTGGATTACCTCCTTAAAGCAGGACTGCTGAAGTGGAAAGGCCAGTGACCTGCTGACACTGCCAGTGGCACCGTAAGCTGGGACAGCACTGTCAGAGCACAGAGTGAGGACGCTGACTCCACAATAGTGCTGTGGGCAGGTAGTACTGATACACGCTTTATTTGCTAATTTAAAAACATTTGAAAGTGGTAGTGCTTCTTGACTCATCACTCTGAAAGTTTCGGAGGGACAAGGAAGAGGAAGGTCAGAGGGAAAGGCTTCTCACCCACGTGGCCAGTCTGTCCCTCATCAGAGATCCTTAAAAGAAGTTCCAGGTGGCCATGGCTCATGTCTGGCGCCACCGCACACACCAACCGTCTCCAGTGGGCCTCCTGAACCACGAACTCCGCACCCACCTTGACTTTCAGAATATTGAATGCCTCTATCATTTTGTGACGCTTCAGGTATGCCAATTTGCGAATCTCATTCTTAAAAAAACAAACAAACAGAATTATGTGTTTTAAGAGCAAGAGTTAAGAAAGTGTCACCTCCCCATGCCAACATTGCAAGGGATCCAAAGAGCCAAAGAGAAGTCACTGTGGGTCGCTGATAAGCCAGGTGAACAGTCCCCTCCCTGGCCCCTGTCTACCTAACAGAACTTGTCATACTTAGTTTAAATGAGGGAGCCCATGAAGGAAAATCTGTGTGAGGAGAAACAGAGTGACAGAGGGCAAACAGCTCCAAACTCCTCTCCGCCCAGAAGCGGGAGAGCTTCCAGAATGGAAGGAAGTCAGGTGTGCCACTGAGGAGAGAGGAAGAGACCCAGGGAGGGAAGAGAGATCTAGCACTCAGTGGAAGAGGAGAAAAGGAGGGAGAGAAAAGCTAGGGAAGTGAAACCAGGCTAGAAGCTGTCCTGAGGCAGGAAGCACAGCTGGGCCCGCCTGGAGCTGCCACTGGCCTAACCATAGGGAATCTTCCAGAAGGGGGGATACTCAACAGCTGACCTCAGGTTATAACCACTGTCTAGCTGCCATCCCTGTCTCTACTACTCCTGTGGGTCTGTCACCCAATATCATCACTTAATTGAGTCCATAGCTAGACTGTGAATTCTTAAAGGGCTATATCGTACTCATCGTTGACACCTCCTAACATTGTGCTGGGCACGCAGAGTACCTCTAGAATAAGTGTACTGGATGAGGCAAGTTGCAGTTTAATTTCCAACGGGCGTTACCAAAAGAAATCCTTCCTTAGGGGGGAGGGAGGCAGAGCAGCAGTTCCGTCCTGCAGTGAAGGAGGGGAGAGGTGCACCAGGCCCCCTGCAGTGGCCTCTTCAGTGGCCAAGGAGTCAGGAGCTGAGGTTTCTTCAGGGCAGTGACTTCACAGGACCTGGGCAGGGCCAGACACCTTCAAAGGCCAGACTGGCCGAATCTCGGAGCTGGCCCCAGCATTCCTTTCTCCTGAACTGCAAACATTAAAGTTCTCCTGACTTCCTACTCGTTCCCCACTGGGAACATCCCTAAGCAAGGAACACTTCAAAACAGAACCAACAGGTCAAAAGCCAAATGGTTGCATCTTTCCTTACAGAAGAGCACCCTTTGAAGGAAGGCATCTCTGTGTGAGTCTCCCCAGAGGTGTGTGTCTGGAGGGTGGGCTGGGAAAGGAGGGTGGATGAGGTGGCCAACGTATCCTGGGGGGATTCCCAGGTACAAACCAAACCTCCTTTCACCCCAAGTACCAGAAGCCTCTGCCCATCCAATGTCTCTGGGAAATTCTCCAGATATAAATCAAGCAGGGAGGAACTAGGGCAGAAACTGTGGGTTTTTAAAAGTTTCTGCATTTGTTTTGAGGTGAGAAAGAAGCTTGGGGAATATCCCCAACCCCAGTCACAGTCAAACATTCCCAGGAGCCAGGACTATTTGACGCGTTAAGAGCGAGAGACAAAGCAGCACGGGACACTGCTCATGAGGGCCAGTGCCCTGGCCCAGCCCTATGTCCCATGCACTTCTCCAGATGCACTGTCAGGCCCACTGCAAAGACTGTGAAGTACCAGCCCGCTGGGCAGAAGGGGGCAAAACGCCAAACAAGGCTTCAGATCCGCCAAAGTACATAGAACAAGGACACTTCCCATGCGCTGGTCCCCCACTCCCTCCCCAGCCCACACAAGTGTGTCACCTTTAGGTGCTTCCTGTAATTGTTGTAGACAACGGCCAGAAAGACGGACATGAAGATGTAGGTATTGATGATGATGTAGGTTACAAAGTACAAAGAATACCACCAATTGAAGTCATAGGCAGGCATCCTGGAAGGACATGGTCATGAGTTTCACAGTGCATCTGAGGCAGACCGTATCCGTGTGCACCAGGCACCAGGAAACCTCCTCCAGTGCCCACTCCCCACCACGTGGTGCAGTGGGCCTCAAAGCCATCACTGTCCCTAATGCGAAACAGCTTGCTCTGACCCTGCCCTTCTGAAATTCTCAGCACCTTACAGAGGTGCCAACTTCCAAAGTGCCTAGGACTTTGGAGATCTGCCAATCCAATTCCCTCCCTCCAAAATGAGGAGACTGAGGTCTAGAAAGGAGAGAGACTTGCCCCGAACTACAAGGGAATCGAAGTGTGGCTTGGAAGAGGGCTCTGCAGGACACCAGACTCCTTGCTGGGGGCTGGGTAACCTAACCTGGACCATGAGAATTTCAGGCACCCTGTTAGTAATCACAGCAGGACAAGAGGCCTAAGTTGGGACGTGTGCTCACTTTGCCTTCAACGGAAACTGGATTTCCTCCAGGAGTGCTGGTATGGCTGACAGCTCAGGTCAGAGGGAAAGACCCAGGAGGACACCAGCAGAGCCAAGAAAAGACCTGAGAGTGAGCAACAACCAAGAACAAGTTGATCTGACAAGGTGCCCTGTGGGAGGAGGTGTGGACTGACATTTGCTGGGCTTTGCTGGGCTCTGCTGGGCTCTGCTGGGCTCTGGAGCTGACGAGCTCCCTGCTCAGTATAGCCCTGTTGAATAACTCTATCCCCAGGCACAAGGTGACTGCATAACTAGATGACATTAGAGACAAACCACAGGAGGGTCTTCCTCCCAAGTAATACCCACACATGTTGAGAGTTGGCATTTTGGAGGGAAAGCAGCAATTACTGATGTTTTCATTTCTTCCCCGTTTCATGTAGCCAAAAAACCCACATCTGTGCTTAGGAGAACTGGCCATGATTCCTTTACAAAGATGGTTTAGGCCTTTAAATTCAGGACTCTAAGAAGATCCCAGAATAGAAAGTGGGTTCAAATAGTATGACATCTCTCAAGAAATGTCTTATTGCCTTCAGTTTTAAATAAATTCATCAAAATTTAGTTTTAAACAGAGTAGCAAAATTTTATATTTTTCAGAATTTTTACAATGACTAGGACTAAATAGAAAATCACTCTTTCCTCTCTCAGCCCTACTAGGGTCAGGAGACAACTAATTCTATTCTGGTAACAGAAGGACACGGACGTGGATGGGGACACACATACATGACATCAGGGCTGTTTGCTGTTGTGACCAGCACGTAGAGCTCAAATGCTATCTCCAGGATATTCGCAAAGTAAGGTGATCCCTCTGCAGTTTTCAGACCCCTACAGAGGAACCAAAAACACCAAGTGAAAACCACATACATAAATTAAGCCATGGTTCCTAGTAGATTTTTCCTCTTTTTTTTTTCTTCTTCTTTTTGGAACACAGTCTCACTTTGTTGCCCAGGCTAGAGTGCTGTGGCATCATAGCTCACAGCAACCTCAAACTCCTAGATTCCAGCGATCCCCCTGCTTCAGCCTCCCAAGTAGCTGGGACTACAGGCGCCCACCATAATGCCTCGCTAATTTTTCTATTTTTAGCAGAGACAGGGTCTCACTCTTGCTTAGACTGGTCTCTGACTCCTGAGCTCAAGGGATCCTCCAGCCTTGCCCTCCCAGAGTGCTAGGATTACAAGTGTGAGCCATTACACCTGGCCAACTTTTCCTCTTTTAAGAGTACTTCTCAAGTGTTTGAACAAAGGAGATAGTGTCCAGTGACAGATTCTGCCATGAACAGGCTTAACCCAAATATGGGAGAATTCACAGGCAGCCATTCTGGAGAAGTATACTCACCTATCTCCAAAAAGCTTCAAGGCCATCAGGGAGAACACCAGCATACTGAACATGAACAAGAGGAACACGTACAGGATGTCAGGCAGAGTGTTCCGGATGCTTCGGAAAGCCCTTCGGATCTGTGAAGACAAAATTTAGTTTCGTTTGCGAGAAATCAGCTAATTCTTTTTGCAAAACAGACCACCCCCTATCCTAAATCATATGCTTACCTGACGACTTTCAGGGAAGTTAATTAGGAAGACTGGCCTCAAGGCCCTCGACCACCTAACACTGCGGATGTTAACAGTTTCCAGGGACCCGTAGAGAATCAGATCAACCAAGGTCAGCTGTGAGAGACACGGGACAGAGATGTCAGCTCAAGCTGACAGAGAAAGTAACAATGTGGGTGTGTGTTTACTGACCCAGGACAGTCACAATGTCTATAAAAAGTAAATTTCATAAATAGCGTAATTTTACTTTTATAATTAACATTAATAGTAGCTAATGTTGGAGGTTTTACCATATGTGATGTAGTATAAAAAACACCTTTTGTAGATTATTCCATTTTTAGCCACATCACACCAGTGAGGTGGGTACTATTCCTGAATGAAAGGGCTTGAGGCACAGAGAGGGTAAGCACATGGCCCTGGTCACACAGCCAGTAAGGCGCAGAACTGGGGCTAGAACCTGCACAGTCTGACATCTCAGCCCTTGCTGTTAACCACACTGCTATGTTCCCCCACACTACAACTTAGTGACCTTTTCTTCAATTTGATGTATAAAAGAGAGGATGCCGAGCCTAGTAAGCGGTGAGAATATCTAGACTACATAAAACCTTTATTAATCCTTATTGTTGTCAGGTTTGTGAGCAAAAGATTAGTGTGAGGATGGAGCAAAAAAAAAAAAAAAAAAAGAACCTAGAGTATTTTAGAAAAATTAAGTAAAAAAGAATAACCTGCCACTATCAAAAATATGAATTCAGCCCCTTTGGGGATAAGGTGCATAGGATCCAGGGAGAGCCCTCCCCTCCAGGGACACACCATGGCAGGAGAGGGTTCTCAGCGGCTGCACTGGAGGGAGCAGCATGGCTGTCCCAGGGGAGCAGAAGCAGGTGGATCACCAAGGGTGATGACATTTGGAGAGGCTCTGTGGAGGAGGCACTCTTCTACAGAATCTTACAGCACACACAGGGCTTTAACAAGATAAAATTCAGAAAGATCAAGAGCCAGTGGAAAGACCAAGTAAAGGGATTGTCAAGGAACTGTCCCATGTGTTTGGGAAGCTGAGGGTCCTGGGAGTGGGGGCAGGGGGCACCAGCAGGAAATGACACGGAGCAATAGTAGGTAGCTTTGAGGGCCAGGCTAAAGAGATAGGTCTCATTTCCAGGGCCTGGAGAACCCTGGAAGTCTTTTAGATAAGAACAATAAGGGCAAAAGAGTGAGACCACCCTGGTAAAGATGCAGGGCAGCCTAGGAGGGGGCAAGGGCTCATCCTCACTGACTCCACTGCAGGAGCATTTGCAGGTGGCTCTTAGGTGAAAGGCATTGTCCTAGCTCTGGGGGGCAGCAGAAGCAAGTCAAAGCTGCCTGCCCCGGAGGAGCCCACAGTCCAGCAGGAGAGAAGCACAGCACTGGTGACACATACATTGTGCAGGGTGGCAGGGCTGAGGGCTGCGGCACTCTGCAGGTAGGGGGCGCCCAGGAGGTGAGGCTCCGTGAAAATGGAAGTGGAAGGCACCAGGACTTCCTCTGTAGTACAAAGGCCCATGCAGGGACCACATGGAGTAAGCAAGGGACAGATAGGAACGGTGGGAAGGGATAATGCTAGCAGTGACAGGGGAGGGACAGGCAAAGCCTGTGGCCACGGCAAGGACTTGAGTTGGAAAGCCCCTGGGTGGCACGAAGCAGAGGAGCCCTGTGAACTGACTACATGTCAGGTGCCCAAGTGCCACCACATTCTAGATGCTATGCAAGGCACATCCAGTGTGCTTGTATTACTTTTTAAATAATAGAAAATAAAGATATTTCTAAAATCAGAAAAGTATAGATCGTTGGCATGTTCTGAGCAAGGGGACAACGTGAAACACTTGCAGAGATTGGTGGAATCATAAGCATACTTGACAGTCGGTGGGGCTTATAAACATTTGTGAGCTAAGGAGGGAAGTGGTCCCAGGTACCAATGATCCAAACCTCTGGAGAATTAATCCAGTAGCAGCATGTAGAGGGTGTGCATGTGGGATCTGAGAAGGAGGTGACTGTGTCGGGTAAGGGGCAATGGGTGACGGGGCCTGGACCACATCATGGCAGAGACACCACATGAGGCCAGATCAGACACCAAAGTACACAAGATGTGGAGCAGAGGGAGGGAAGGAAACAGCACCAGAGACATCTGGAGGATGTTGAGGAGGCCTCCTCTGGTTGAGGAGGCCAGGTGTGGAGAGAAAGGAGGGGACCATGACAATGAGGACTGTGGAACTGTGTGGTGACAGACAGAGTCCTGCAAACAAAGGGAATGCAGCCAGGGAGTCATTTGGGGAAAACAGGTGTGTTGGGTCACCTTGTGCTTGAGTTGAAACACTGCTGTGGAAATCATCAGCAAGTAGTCGGCCACAGAGTAGGGAGCTCAGAGGGGAAACCAGTATCAGGGACAGTCTGGGGACCTTGACCTGCCAGAAGTGTTCGTAGAAGCTCTGAGAACAGATGACTCTCAGGGAAGAGTGTGCAGCAGAAAGGGTAGATGGGGGTAGACAGAGCTTTGGGTTAATTGCAAAGAACTATGGCTCCAGCATGCTGGCTGCTGTGCTGATGTGCCACATAGAAAGTATCCTCGTCACATCACTAAAGTAGTCTCTCTGCCCGTTACAGCAGCATTTCAGAAGACACTGCCTTGCTTGGCATGTATCCGTCCGGATTTTTCTATGAATATGTAACACTCTTTCCTTTTTTCCTTTTAACCAAGATGTGATCCAACTATACTTGTGGCTTGCTCTTTTGACTCAATAGACAGTAAGTCAGCATCTCTCCTTTAAGACATATGTGCCTTTAACACTATCTAAGGCCAGGCTGGGTGGCTCACACCTGTAATCCTAACACCCTGGGAGGCAGAGGCAGAGTGCCTGTAATCCTAGCACTCTGGTCAGGAGTTCGAGACCAGCCTGAGCAAGAGTCAGACCCTGTCTCTAAAATAGCTGGGTATTGCGGTGGCGGCCTGTAGTTCCAGCTGCTTGGGAGGCTGAGGCAAGAGGATCTCGAGCCCAGGAGTTTGAGGTTGCTGTGAGCTATGACAACATGGCACTCTACTGAGAACAAATGAGTCAAACTCGGTCTCAAAATAAAAAAAAAAAAGAAAGAAAGAAAAACACTATGTTAAAGGGCTGCATGAATGTACGATACTGTGTTTAACACATACCAGTTGTAACTATTGTTAAGATACTGTTTCCGATTTTTTAAATATTATGAACAGATCAGCCACCACCAACTTTGTGGCTAAATCTCTGAATCATCCTTCTTTCTTTCAGACAAATTCCCAGGAATAGAAGGCCAAGGTATTCATCTTTAAGGATTTTGAAAGGAACTGCCAAACAGCCCCTTCCAGAAAGACAGTTTGATTCCTCTCTTCAGGATGGTGTAAAGAGGTTTGTTCCCTCTCAGTCTTGCTAACACTGCTTTTCAGGCAAACGTGGTATTTTATTATTGTTTCATTGTACATTTTTTAATGAGTGAAGGTAAACATCTTTCCTACTTGCCATTTCATGTATTTCCTCTTTATGAGTTGCCTTCACCTATTTTCAGCATCATTATCTGTTGGGATATCTGTCTTTCTTCCTCCTTTGATTTGGAAGTGTTCCTGCCATGTTAAATCTTCACAGACCTATGTGGTCTTCGGTTTGTGGTTTGCTTATGGTGTTTGCTATATTGCAGTGTTTTTCTCTTTGTGGCTTCTGCCTTTAGTCACAAACTCTTATAGGTGCTACAATGAACACTCACCACTATGGTTACCATAATGCAGATGTTTTTGGTATCCTTCCAGAAAACCATTTGAGGAGTGACTTTTGCAAAATGTACCAGTCTCCCAAAGAACGCAGTCAGGCAGAGAACTTCAACTATCGCGGTGGCCTGCAGGGGAAAGCAGAGACTGAGCACATGGGCTGCCAGGGTGCTCCCATTCCCTCCCACCCCCGCTTACACCCAACCTTTCCTGCCCGGCACACTCTGAGAATTAGCCATGTACCTTAGTTTTATTGAAAGTTGCAATGAAATTTTCTGCTGATTAGAATGGTTCCTTCCTCTTAAAAGGCAACCTGCATCACAAATTCCGTAACCCATACTAGCCAGGCTTCTTGGGAGGGGTTACAGAAGCAGCCTGAGGACCAAGAATAAATTGCCTCACAAAAAGGGGAGGTCAGAGGCAGGCATCTTCTATGCTCTCAAATTCCTCATGTTCAAGTTTAGAATAGACATCCAAAAGTCCCATTTCTCTGATATGAAGGTGAATCCCCAAAGATATGTTTGGAAACAGTGGGTCATTCCTCAAGCATCACTGCCACTGCAGCCCTGCGGCCTGTATTAGGCTGGTTACAGGCAAGGACAGCGCCCCCTGAGATTCAAAGTTCTGACCGGCCTCCCTCCATAGGCTACAGGGCACCAACTCCAAATTCCCTAGAGCAAGCTTGCAAGCATGACTGCAGCCCAGGATTTGCCCAGGATTGCCATGATGCAGTAACATCTCCCTAGCAAGGACACTTTCCTCCATCAATAGAGAGGAATAGGTAGCCACTTGGGAAGAGATGGGGAAAGGAGCAACTTGACTTAGGGTAGGAAGAGGAAAAGATCAAGTAAGGATGAGGGCTGGCAGTAAGGAACTCTCAAAGGAATGGGGTTGGGGGGAAGGGGCTGGTTCTGCATCTAAAGCATCAGCAAGTGGCACAATCATCTCTTCCTATCCCCAGCCTTCCCCTAGGTTGTGGGTTTGGGCACAGCCTGGGCTGTAGCCCCTTGCAAACCTTCTAGCCCTCAACCTGTTCACCCTTGAAGAGCTACAGAAACCCACTACCAAAGCCAGGCTTTCCAAAAGGCTTGGAGCAATTCTGGGACATCCCTACTCAAAACAAGCCTTGTTTGGTAATGCTGGAGCAGGCCGAAGCCCCTATACAATATTTAACTATAGACACTTGGAGTACAAATGCCAGCTGAGGGAACACTCTGAACTCAGGCAGCCAACCCAAAGCTGTAAGTGACCAATAACAGACAGAGGGACGAGGATGAGGACTTGAGAAAAGAGGAAGTGGCTGAGAAGACAACTCTATGAGAAAGAGAACCTGTGGGATTCGTCTCTTAGCCAGGAGAGGGCCAGTGCTGGGGAAGGATAAACAACACTCTGTCCAGGTCTGTGAATGCACAACTCTGCTTCTTCAGACTTTGTTTAGACAGTCACTGGGCTAAAAGTCTTCTGTCTAGAGGATTCATTCATTGCAGGGTCTTTATCACATGGAAGTTGATTGCTGTCACTATGGCAGCCCCCCCTCCCCCCACCGTGAACCACACTTTCATTTTTCATCCCCTGTGTGGTATCCTCCCACGTTGACATGGAGCTTGGACATGTGTTTGGCTTTGCCAACAGGGCATCAGCAAGGGTGATGCGAGCAGAGGTTTGATGGTGCCTGCACAGTGGGATGCTCCTTTCTGGACCCAGCCACCCACTGGGAGAAACCTAAGCCACATGGAGCAGCTGTATAGAAGAGCCCTGGGGTGCACCGGCCTCCAGCTGCAGCCAGCAGTGCCGGCCAGCCACAAGAGAGAGCCATCCTGGATGTACCAGCCCCAAGAGATGTACAGAGCTTCAAGAGATATACACAGCTTCAAGAGATGTACACAGCTTCCAGGTAGATCTACCAGGTTCTACCACCCCAGCCCACACCACCTGAGCAGAAAATCTGCCAAGCTGAGCCCAGTCTCCCACAGAATCATGGGAGAAGATAAAAGGCTGTTGTTCTTTAAAGCTATGGGTTAATAGACTTTTTCTGTTAAAGGGCCAGAGAGTAAATACGTTAGACCATGAAAATCATGTGGTCTCTGTCTCAACTACTCAGCTCTGTCATTGAAGTTTACAAGCAGCCAGGGACAATACACAAATGAGTAAGCATGGCTGTGTTTCAATAAAACACTCTTTGCAGACACCAAAATTTGAATTTCATACAGTTTTCATGTGATAGTCCTTGATTTTTTTCCTAACCATTTAAAAATGTAAAAACCATTCGTTTTAGTTCACTCAGGCTGCTATGAAAGAATTCCATAGACTCGGTGGCTTACTGAAAAACAGAAATTTATTTCTTACAGTTGGGGAGGCTGGAGGAAGTCCAAAATCAAGACACTGGCAAATTTGGCTTCCGCTGAGGCTCCACTTTCTGGTTCCCAGACAGCCATATATTCCCACATAGCTAAAGGGACAAGGGAGACCCCCAAGGCATCTTCTATAAGGGACTAATCCCATTAATTGGGGCTTTGCCCTCATGATCTGCTCACTGCACAAAGGTCCCATCTCCAAATACCACCACATTGTAGGTTAGGTTTCAGCATGTGAATTTTGGGAAGATATAAACATCTAGTTTCATAGAATGATTCTTAGCGCACAGGCTATACAAAAATAAGCAACAGCTGAATTTGGCCCACAGGCAATAAGTAGTTTCTTGACCCCTGTTTTAAGTGTTTGAGTTATGGGGTGCTTTGCCACATAGTAATAGGTAACTGAAACATGGAAGAATAAAGAAGGGTCTGGGTGCTCATTAAAAAGCAATAGCTTTGAAGTCAGACAGTCTTAGGCTTGAAGCCTAATCCCACCCCCATTGTTGAGCGACCTTGGACAAGTTACATGCCTTCCTAAGGCTTTGCTTCCTCTTCTGTTAAAATGGGGATGATACCCGCAGTGCACATGTCATGAGTTTACTGAGAGGCTTAAGGAAAATACAGAGAAAGTACTTAGAGCACCCAGCAGAGAGTAAGCAGCTATTAAGACAGAGACAAGATGGGTGATGAATGGCAAACCAACATGGGCAGGGCCTTAGTTTATTATTTAGATCCTTCTGGATTAGCTAGTTAATTTGTTATACAGGGTGTCATAAAGTTTGTGTGCAATTTAAAATTGTACACTATTTTAAACTGCACATGAACTTTATAGATATTCTGCACCCTGTGTTACTTAAAAACACATATACACCTACTAAGCACCAAAAAACACTCTAATGATTTATGACTATGAAAACTAAAAATATGGCATGTTCAAGACACATACTATGCTATATGAAAACATCAGGTACTTGGCAGTAAGTAAATATGCTTTTAAAACATCACTGTAGGCTCGGGGCCTGTGGCTCAAGCGGCTAAGGCGCCAGCCACATACACCTGAGCTGGCGGGTTAGAATCCGGCCCAGGCCCGCAAAACAACAATGACGGCTGCAACCAAAAAATAGCTGGGCATTGTGGCAGGTGCCTGTGGTCCCAGCTACTTGGGAGGCTGAGGCAGGAGAATCGCTTGAGTCCAGGAGTTGGAGGTTGCTGTGAGCTGTGATGCCACAGCACTCTACCCAGGGGGACAGCTTGAGGCTCTGTCTCAAAAACAAACAAACAAAAAAACCCATCACTTGTAGAATCTGCATTAGATTCTTCCTTGTGCGCACAGAGGACCAAAAACTTCCATTGTACTTAAAATGCCTTATGATTGAAGCATCAGCTTGATGAGTAGATAATTCTTCTAATCCCTGACAAGAAAAATAAAATCTAATTCATATTAGTTGAAATTTGAAAAGAAAAAGCAAGAGGCAGGGTGCCCAAATCATCTATGACAAAATCTGGTTTGCCATCTTATTTTTAATACTTACCAAGAAAGGCAGTGGAAACAATGCAGGTTCTTCAAACAGAGCAAGAGAAAGGTCTACACAAATAAAGAAGTATGTGGCTACTTGCGTTGTCCAATGGTTATAAAAAGAGTAAAGTCTAGAGAGGAAAAAAACAGAAAAGTGGTTATATACAAGGACCAGCACTCAAACGTTCCTTTAAAAAGACTAATGGTAGACAAAATAAAGAAGTTAAGGCTGGGTCACATTTTCTTTAACTTCTAGGGAACTGAGGACAATATTTAATGATCATATACTACAAAACACTAACAGAAAAAAAATCAAGAATATCAACCACTCAGTGGTTACGGCACCAACCACACACACTGGGGCTGGAGGGTTTGAACCTGGCCTGGGCCTGCTAAACAACAATGACAACTGCAACAAAAAAATACCCGGGCATTGTGGCGGGCACCTATAGTCCCAGCTACTTGGGAGGCTGAGGCAAGAGAATCGCTTAAGCCATAGAGTTTGAGGTTGCTGTGATCTGTGACGCTATGGCATTCTACAGAGGGTGACATAATGAGACTCTGTCTCAAAAAAAAAAAAAAAAGAAGAGAAATATAATCATATCTCAAGGCACACTTCTTTTTTTCATTTTATATTAAATCATGACTGTGTACATTAATGCATTTATGGGGTACAATGTGCTGATTTTATATACAATTTGGAGTGCCTACATCAAACTGGTTAACATAGCCTTTACCTCTCTAAAAGCACATTTCTTAACAGTCTCAAGCTAGAATTAGCATCTTCCCCACAAGGTTGGTGTGACAGCAACAAAAGAACATTTTTAGGGGACTTTGATCAGTGACTAATGCAAAGTAAGCCCCACTTAAAGTGACCTACTATGATATGCCATTGACCTGACCCATTTCTTTTTTTAAGAGAGAGGATCTCATTCTATCACCCAGGCTGGAGTAAGTACAGTAGCATGGTCATAGCTCACCACGGCCTGAACTCCTGGGCTCTAGTGATCCCCCCTCCTCAGCCTCCCAAGTAGCTGGGATTATAGGCACAGACCACCATGCACGACTCACCTTACTGGATTTTAAAATGTACATGATCCCATCTTAACATGGTAGACTCAGAAGAGATCTAGCCATCATGCAGATTTCTCCCAAAGTGGGGATGGTTCCCCAGACCTGCTCTCAACAGTGTCCAGGGAGGAGGCATTGGCTGCTTTGAGAGACCCTCATGCCCAGCCCTGGTAATAAGTGTTTTCTCTCTCCCTTGGTCCAAACACTTGATCTTAGTTCAACCCTTAGAGGATGACAGAAAAAATGCTAAATTCCCATAAGAATGAACATATGGATTACATTAAAAGACAACAGAAAGGGAAAATAAAAAGGCTTCTTCTCACTGGACAACTATAGTTAGAAGGAAAAGACTGCTCTTCCCTTGACTGCCCTAGCACCTGTGCTGGCTGTGCACTGATTCATTTATCTGTTCTTAATCCATTTATGGAATGCTTCCCTATGCCTGAGGCATCATGCTCTTAGAACTTAAAAAAAAGTTCTGAATTTTATCCAAATCTATGTGCCATACCGTATATACTTCTCAAAATAGTTATGTAAAGAATGTCTTCAAGAATATTAAGTCCTGGAGGACAGGAGGTTTTCTGTGACAGTTTAACATGTTAATTACCTGATGGCCTGAGGGGATGTTTCAAATGGCACGTTTCTGTTGTACTGGGCATCCGACACGTAGGCAGCTGCCAGGAGAAGGTCCTGGTCCCCATCGGGAGAAAGTGAGGGAGAGCAACAGTCAGCATGGGAAAGGACACACTTTTTCCTTTTAAGTATGTGTCAGTGTAAAAGGAAACTTCACTTTACCTCCCTCCAACCCCCCTCCTCTGAAGTAACCGACATTAACAGTGTGGTATATCCACCTAGGATGTCTCCTGGGACACCGAGAAACTCTACAGTGGGGCTGAGCCACAGGCACGCTCCACATTCTGGAATTCAAATACAGAGGAAGAAAAGAAAATGAGCACTGAAGAGAGCATGTATTTGAACTTCAATGGTATGTTATACATACATCTCTATGGTTATGTACACACATATACATAAATATTACACACATACAGTCATCTGCTACATAATAATGTTTCAGTGGATGACAGACTGCATATGTGACTGGGGCCCCATGATATTATAATGGAGCTGAAAGATTCCCCTCACGTAGAGCAGTAGTGTTTTTCAACCTTTTTTTAAATCTCACAGCACACTTGAACCTATAGTTAAACTTCGGCACCACATTTAAATTCTGTTGATTAAAAAAAGAGTTCAAAAAAAGATTGTACTTACTGTACTTTGGATTTCTTTCAAAAATAATTTAATTAATGATCTTCGAAAATGTTCGCAGCACACCTAAGATCCTCTCATGGTATGCTAGTGTGCCGGGGCACACCTATTGAAAACCATTGACCTAGTGACATCATAGCTGCCCTAACATCACAGAACATGGTGTAAACCAACCTTCTGTGCTGCCAGTTGTATAAAACTCTAGCACATACAACTGTGTACAGCCCATAAGACTTGATAATAAATGACTATATTACTGGTTTATACGTTTATTATACTATACTTTTTATTATTTTAGCAATACGTTTACTTATTTAAAAAAAAAGAAGTTAAGTGAAAAACAGGCTCAGGCAGGTCCTTTAGGAGGTATACAGAAGAAGGTCTTGTTAACATAGAGGATGACAGCTCCATGCCTGTTATTGCCCTGAAGACCTCCCGGAGGGACAGGATGTGGAGGTGGAAGACAGTGATACTTAGCATCCTGACTCCTGCCTCATTAGGCTAATGTCCATACTTGTGTCTTAGTTTTTAACAAAAAGTGGAGAAAGCAAAAAAAAAAAAAAAAAAAAAATCAAGTTTAAAAATAAGAGAGGATAGGCGGAGGGAGGGTGATTGGTGGGATCACACCTACGGTGCATCTTACAAGGGTACATGTGAAACTTACTAAATGTAGAATATAAATGTCTTAACACAATCACTAAGAAAACGCCAGGAAGGCTATGTTAACCAGTGTGATGAAAATATGTCAAATTGTATATAAAACCAGTGTATGGTGCCCCATGATCGCATTAATGTGCACAGCTATAATTTAATAATAAAAAATAAAAATAAAAGTAGAAAAAAACCTTATAGAATAAGGACATAAAGTATTTTGTACAGATGTACAATGTGTGTTTTAAGCTGTTATTAAAAAGAAGTCAAAAAAAAAAGAAGTCAAAAAGTGTAAAAGGCTCAAAATTTTGTAAAGTAAAAAGTTACAGTAAGCGGAGCTTAATTTATTATTGAAGAAGGAAACGAAAGAAAAAAACTTAGTGTAGCCTAAATGTGCTGTGTTTCTACAATCTACAGAAGAATATGGTTATGTCCTAGTACAGTGTCCTTCACATCCACTCACCACTCACTCACCGACTCACCCAGAGCAGCTGCCAGGCCTATGAGCTCCATTCATGCTAAGTAGCTTAGACAGGAGTACCATTTTTAATCTTTTATACCTTATTTTATACTGAACATTTTCCATGTTTAGATGCACAAATCCTTACTATAGTGCTACATTTGCTTACACTATTCAGTATGGTAACATATTGTACACGTTTGTAGCCTGGGAGCAATAGGTTGTACCATACAGCCTACGTGTGCATAGGCTATACCCTCTAGGTCTGTGTAAGTCCACGCTGTGATGATCACACAATGACACAATTGCCCAGTAATGAATTTCTCAGAATATAACACAATGTGGGACTGCATATATACATATATACACAAATACATAACATAAAAGCATTTGCTGTATATATATAACACAAAATTTCATTTATACTTAGAAGTTTTGACAAGATGTGGAGCAACTGGAACTCCCGTCTATGATTGGTAGGAATGGAAAATGGCACATTTACTTTGAAAAACAGTTTGGTAGTTTCTTAGAAAGTTAAAAAGTATGACACCCATTCCACTAGTAAGGAAAGACAGCATATACCCGTCCTCGCAAAGACTTGTACATCTACCCCATGAATATTGTTCATGCTAGACACCCCATTCCAAAGCAGCACTTGTACACAAATACTCATCACAGCTTAACAGGAAAAAAGTAGAACCCACCCAATGTCCACCAGACCTGTGAGTGGACAAACAAATGTATTATATCTATACAGCGGAATACTACTCAGCACTAAAAAAGAAGTGAACGCATAATGATACAGCAAAATGGACGAATCTCGAAATAATTGTGCTGCGTGAAAGCAACCACTCCCCCCAAAAGAGTGTGCTCTACATGATTCCATCTATATAAAATCCTAGCAACTGCAGCTGGCCTACAGAACCCAGACCAGTGATTGTGTGGGGATGGGGAAGAAGGGGACGGAAAGAGAGAAAGATTACAATAGGTATGAGCAAATTTTTAGGCATGACAGACACGTTCATTATCCCAATGGCGGTGTTACATACCCAAACTCATCAAGCTGTATATTTAAATAAATGTAGTTTAATGTATATTTATTATAGCTCAATAAAACTGTTTAAAAATACCTAAAAAGAAAGAAATGCTTAGACTAATAACTGATGTGGAGGCCCGGAGTGGTGTAATCCTAACACTCTGGGAGGCCAAGGCAACTGGATTGCTTGAGCTCACGAGTTTGAGACCAGCCTGAGCAAAAGTGAAACCCCATCTCTACTAAAAATAGAAAAACTGAGGCAAGAGGATCACTGGAGCCCATGTTGGAGGTTCTGTGAGCTATGACGCCACGGCTCTCTACCCTAGGCAACTTCTAAGTCTCCCACCATTTTATTTGGGAAGCAGCACTCTTAGCAGATGGGCTTACTTTAATGGGCACACTTATTTGTAGTAAGGCCCTTTGTATCTTCTCATAAAATAAAATGTTTTCATTCAACCCAAGAATTTGACTTAGATACCCCTTTCCAAAACCGCATACACTTTTCAAGTTTATATGAGAACCATTGCCCATGTCTCCTATGAAAGTGGGAAAGACCAAATAGCAGGTGTTCTAGATGCTGCAAACCTCAAAACAGCAGCCTCCTCTATGGGAGGTGACAATGGGGATCCTGGTTCTCAACACACATAGCTTATGACAATCATCTCAGGAGCTCAAAGATTCGTCTCAAAGACTCCACCAGGCCTAGGTCACATCCAGAACAAATGCATCAGAATCTCTGGCAGATGGGACCCAGGACTAATCTTTTAAAGTTTACATGTGATTCAAAGGTGCAGTCAAGACTGAACACTACTGGCTTAAATACAGCCATTTTCCTACTGCTTCTCATATGCTTTCTATTCTCACTGCACGATGACAATAATGACTTCTCTTCACTTTCTCCTCTTCTCATAGCTGTACATCCCTTTTCCTCTCCCCAACTTAAAAATGTATTTAAGATTTTTGTGTTTTCTTTCTCCTACCCCATCCATCCCCAACTTTGTAAGTCTTCATTCTGGAGAAGATGAATCCCTTTGAATACTTGAGGGACAAAAGAGTGTAAGAGGGAGGGAAAGATTGATTCCAGAAGCTCTCGGTGGACAGCAAGAAAGTTCTTTCTCTAAGCACCCACCAAACACACACCTTCTTCAGTCTTAACTGCAACAGGAATAAACCATAGTATGCCCCAGATTCCTTTAATTCAGTCCACAAGAACCTAGGCAAAACTCAAAGTTGTTGATAGAAGTGCTTTGAAAATATAGCCAATATGTCTTGTTTATATATCAAATAGATAAGAAAATAACATAATCAACCATGACTTAGGGTGAAGAGAAGTTCCTACAAATTTCAAGTTAAATTCTTCCCCACCTCCATTTTTCTTTCCAATTCTGATGTTCCTTCCATCACTGCAAACACTACACAACAGTTCCCTCCTTACCTAGGGTGGTGCTTTCCAAGACCCCCAGTAGATAGAAGAACCAGAAGATACTTACAAACCCTATAATTGTATTTTCAGTCTGATAATCCAAACAGCTACTCAGTAACTAATGAAGTGGGAGGCGAAGGGGTTGTGTCTACAACATAGGTATGACGGACAAAGGGATGTCTCAGGACAGAGACGGATGTGTGGAGATTTCACCACACTACTCTCAATGGTGCACAATTCAAAAAGGCATGACTTGTTTTTTTCTAGAATTCTTCATGGAATATGCTTGACCTATGGTTGGCCTCAGGTAACTGAAACCGCAGAAGGCAAAACCGCAGAAGCCAAGGAAGACCACTACACACTCTGTCTCCCTCTGCCTCTGTCTTCCATCTGCACACGGGTGGAATAGAGTACATCATTGCTTTCCCCAGGGACCACCATGCAAAAGCATCAGGTGACTTCTCTTTGCCTAGCGTGATCCCCCTGTGCCTAGCCAGAGGTCCTCAAACTGCGGCCCACGGGCCACATGAGGCGGTGTGATTGTATTTGTTCCCGTTTTGTTTTTTTACTTCAAAATAAGATATGTGCAGTGTGCATAGGAATTTGTTCATAGTTTTTTTTTTAACTGTAGTCTGGCCCTCCAACAGTCTGAGGGACAGTGAATTGGCCCCCTATTTAAAAAGTTTGAGGACACCTGGAAGTGCAAACCTCCTGGCTGAGCATTTAGTTTTTCTACTCTCTGTCTTTATCTTCCTCACCTTTCCTACAGGAACATTCTTCTCTGGCCAAAACTGGTGGACTCATCATCTGCTGTCCTACCACAGGCCCCACCTCCATGCCTGATTCCATGACGCCCACCTAAAACCAGGGGTATCCTTCCCACTTTCCTTCATTGGAGGCCATCTCCAATTTCACTTTCTCCATGAAGACTGGCAATCCTAGAGGCTTCTATTTCCATGTGGAAAGACTGCTTGGAGAAGCTGGGGCATATACTGTGGGTATTCCCCGTGAAGAAACAGTTGCTAAGGACAAGATTGGCAGTGAAATTGAAGTGGCAACTATAAACCCCATGTCTCTCTATGTAGAAAGTTGCAATCAACAACCAACAGTCCAAGTGCAGTATAAAGATGTGTTTGGTTTGGCCCAGCAAATGCTTTCTGGATCCTGGCTACTCATTCAAATATTTTAAAAACTGGAGCTTACACAAAAATGTGAAACTCTGGCTTCTCTTTGAAAGATCATAACATCTGGCAATGCTGGGTTGTATTTTAGTAAATTTTTGCTACACACCCTGATTCTTAGTCACCTGAATAAACACTTATTATTTTCCCATATTCTCTGGGTCAGCCAGGCACTCCTGGCCTGGGCGAACTTAGCTGATCTCTATGATCACCATGGAGTGGGTGGTCTCCAATAGCCTCCCTCACACGTGTCTTAGCCACGCACATCCTGCCACAGGCCAGCCAGGGCTCTTTCACAAGGTACAGGTCAGAAGGTTCCTGAGAGCATCAGGAGAGCACATACCAGTGCTCAGTCCTTTCACACTTCTGTTTGTGTCACTTCCACGCATATCCCATGGCCAAGCCCAGATTCAAGGGCTGGAGAAACAGATCCCATCTCTTGATATAATGAGTTTCAAAGGCACATTGCAGAGATATCATGTATTTATGTATAGGAAGACTTTGGGGCCATTTGCAATCTTGTATGATAGCTGGCCATAGTCAACTGGAGGTAGGTAGATGTGGTCTTCTGTGGGCAGCAGACATGCCCTCCAAATAAGCACAAGCCCTACTCCCCTCTCTCACTGAATTATTCCTGCCTAGTCCACTGATTTTTTATTGCTCCTCAGATCACCTAAGATATCCAATATTCATTCTCCCAAGCCCTCTTGCTACGTCCATTTTCCCCCTACAAAAATTGCTCTGAAAATCTATACTCTGTTACTAATCTCTGTTACTATCAGGTAACACCAGGGGACCCCAAAGCAGGGTAATCCAAGATCTGCACGAATAAGTTCAAGAATAAGAATATTTTTTCAAAAGCCTGTAAAGTATCAAGAGGTGACCACATGGAATTGTCCCAAGGAAATGGCATAGTGCATAGGCTCTCAGCCCTGGCTGCACTTTTGAATCACTTAATAGCCTTAAAGGTACTATTGCCTAAGCCACATCCTGATCAATCAATCAGAATATTAGGGGGAGGGGCTAACCAGATACATTCCTAAAAGCTCCCCAGCTAATTCTAAGCAGTGGTAAGATGGAGAATCACTAGCATTGGGTTATTTCTGTTTCAAAGCTGAGAATGTTGGTAAATTCACCAAAGAAAGTATAGATTGAATACAGCAGCGTCTCAGGTTACAAACTCAACATTCATAAGTCGGTAGCCTTTATATATACCATCAATGGTCAAGCTGAAAAAACAGTTAAGGACTCTATTCCGTTCACAGTAGTGCCAAAGAAGATGAAATATTTGGGAGTTTATCTCAAATATTTCATAAGTCGTAATAGAAATAACAAAGGACGTAAAAGATCTCTATAAAGAGAACTATGAAACTCTAAGAAAAATAGCTGAAGATGTTAACAAATGGAAAAACATACCATGCTCATGACTGGGAAGAATCAACATTGTTAAAATGTCCATACTACCCAAAGCAATATACAATTTTAATGCAATCCCTATTAAAGCTCCACTGTCATACTTTAAAGATCTTGAAAAAATAATACTTCATTTTATATGGAATCAGAAGAAAACCTCGAATAGCCAAGACATTACTCAGAAATAAAAACAAAGCAACAGGAATCAATGCTACTGGACCTCAGACGATACTATAAATTGATAGTGATCAAAACAGCATGGTACTGGCACAAAAACAGAGAGGCAGATGTATGGAACAGAATAGAGAACCAAGAACCCAGCTACTTACCATTATTTGATCTTTGACAGGCCAATTAAAAACATTCAGTGGGGAAAAGATTCCCTATTTAACAAATGGTGCTGGGTGAACTGGCTGGCAACCTGTAGAAGACTGAAACTGGACCCACACCTTTCACCAGTAACTAAGATAGACTCTCACTGGATTAAAGATTTAAACTTAAGACATGAAACTATAAAAATACTAGAAGAGAGTGCAGGGAAAACCCTTGAAGAAATCGGTCTGGGTGAGTATTTTATGAGGAGGACACCCCCAGGCAATTGAAGCAGCTTCAAAAATACACTACTGGGACCTGATCAAACTAAAAAGCTTCTGCACAGCCAGGAACACAGTAAGTAAAGCAAGCAGACAGCCTTCAGAATGGGAGAAGATATTTACAGGTTATGTCTCCTAAACAAAGGTTTAATAACCAGAATCCACAGAGAACTCAAATGTATAAGCAAGAAAAGAACAAGTGATCCCATCTCAGGCTGGGCAAGGGACTTGAAGAGAAACTTCCCTGAAGAAGACAGGCGCACGGCCTACAGACATATGAAAAAATGCTCATCATCCTTAATCATCAGAGAAATGCAAATCAAAACTACTTTGAGATATCATCTAACTCCAGTAAGATTAGCCCATATCACAAAATCCCAAGACCAGAGATGTTGGTGTGGATGTGGAGAAAAGGGAACACTTCTACACTGCTGGTGGGAATGCAAATTAATACATTCCTTTTGGAAAGATATTTGGAGAACACTTAGAGATCTAAAAATAGACCTGCCATTCAATCCTATAATTCGTCAACTAGGTATATACCCAGAAGATCAAAAATCACATTATAACAAAGATATTTGTACCAGAATGTTTACTGCAGCCCAATTCATAATTGCTAAGTCATGGAAAAAAGCCCAAGTGCCCATCGATCCACGAATGGATTAATAAATTGTGGTATATGTACACCATGGAATATTATGCAGCCTTAAGGAAAGATGGAGACTTTACCTCTTTCATGTTTACATGGATGGAGCTGGAACATATTCTTCTTAGTAAAGTATCTCAAAAATGGAAGAAAAAGTATCCAATATACTCAGCCCTACTATGAAACTAATTTATGGCTTTCATATGAAAGCTATAACCCAGTTATAACCTAAGAATATGGGGAAGGGGGAAAGGGAAGGGAGGGAGGGGGGCAGACAGAGGGTAATTGGTGGGATTACACCTACGGTGCATCTTACAAGGGTACATGTGAAACTTAGTAAATGTAGAATATAAATGTCTTAACACAATTAAAAAAAAAAGAAAGTATAGATTGCCATCTTAACAGCTGCGGAAAAGCAAAACAAAACAAAAAACCCTCCAAGCAAAAAAGAGTCCTTGAAACTGCTTGAATGGAGAGAATGTTATGCTTTTTAAGTGACTAGGCAGTTTCTAGTTATGTGACCCCAAAGTAACTTTTAAATAAGGTTAGTGCAGTCATTTTGGGCACTGCAACCAAAAACCAATCCTAAAAACCTACTTGAAAGGAGAGGGTGTTAATGCATTTCAGGTGAGTTGGACAGTATCTAGTTATGACACAAAAGCAACTTTTAAATAGGTTAACCCAGTCATATGGCCACAGAATTCCTAAGGTCAGAGCTGGGGAAGGAAGATTTAGATGCTGTCTCTGGTTTAATGACTTAATCAACTTTATCTCCGAGGGTGGAAGCAAGGTCTGGCTTAGGTTAGAGCTGAGGACCAGGAAACCTTCCCATCCTCTACCTCCTGTACTGGTCCCTGGAGGGATCAGAAACACCATAGTATAAACCTGTTAGAAGTGGCTGAGACCCTTCAGGAGACCAGCAGGCCAGAGAAGGAGGCCAATGCATCAGGCAGAGCTTTTAAACTCCACACACAAGCCCACCCTGCAGGACGCACTCCTGCAGGCTGCAGGAGCCCACTGGGGAGCAGCAGGGTCGTGCGATGCAGCAGCCCAGAGCTGACGGGGGCCAGTTCCAGACTGAAAGAGGAGACTAAAACCGGCTTCCCTCCCACACACTTGCAGAACCCCAAGGCAATGCAGCATGCAGAAAGGCACCCTCTCGTGGCCTGAAGACTGGCTGTCATTACTGGGTGCCAGCAAACGTGCCTGGGCCTGCCGGTCTTCGTGGCTCTTCCAAGGCGAGGGGGGAATCAGAGGCTCATGGCGGTGAGGGCCGATCATACTGTAATTCACGGCTCAAATGTTCTCAATCAGAGCGAGGGCTCCTATCATTGGAGTCCTGCCTCGCTCTCCACTCTCCACGCTCTTGTACAGTGCAAGGAAAGAGCGCAATAAGGGCTGCTTGGAACTCCAAGTCTTCCAAAGACGCTGGGGCTGCCGCAGGGAAACAGACCCGGAGCAACTGTGGAACCTCAGGCATCGGAAGAGCCGGGGCTGCATCAGCATTCCCAGGCCACATCCCGCAGCCTTCTTCCCGGGCGTTTCCCTGCAGTAGGACCCTCGATTGTTTTCCTACCTCCATAGAGAGCGGTGCGGAGCGCACCGGCCACCAAGACCGGGGGCGCCCCTCGGTGGGTGGGACTCGGCCTCAACCCGAGCCTGTAGCCTGTAGGAGGCTTCTCTGGCGTCACCGGCTTAACAGCTCCCCAAGTGACTCCAGCCCGCGGATCTGAGCCGAGCTCCAGCTGGCTCTGCGCCTCCCCGCGGAGCCGCCTGAGCACAGGGCTCTTGGGCGCAAAGGACCAAATAAGCCCCGAAGAGCAGGGACGTCCTCGCTCCACTTCTCCCCACCGGACCCTCATTCCCCACAGCTGGAGCTAGTTTTCAACCGGTTCGCTTTCTCCCGCGGAGCCCCGGAGACTGCGAGGCGGAGACACTGCCGTCGGGGCACCCTCCGAGCGCGCTCCACATCCTCTCCTTACCTCCTGAACTGGCCGCTCCTCGGGAGGCTGCGGGCGCAGGCGGCGCACCCCAGCGGCTCGGCCGGGCCCGGGCATTGCGGGGCGGGGGTGGCGAGTGTCGGGGCTGCAGCTGCGGACTCTGCCCTCCTGGAGCCGGAGGGAGGCCTGGACTTGGCGCTCTGCGCTCGGCCCTTGACGTGACCGCGGCGGGTCGCCCTTCAGCTGCCCCGAGGGCGGAGGACAGTTGGCGGCCGGCTCGGCGGGCTCCCAGCTCCGGCCCCTTCCCGGCGGCGCGCGGGTCCAGGGGCGGGGAAGCGGATCCAGCCGGGGCGGGGAGCGCGGCGCACTGGGGGCCGCCGGGGGCAGGACTCGGCGGGCGGCGGCTTGGGTTAGACGCCCCCCTAGCAAATGGCACCAGCTGTGTGCCCCGGGCGTGTCTGACCAGTGGAATGGGGAGAATACCTCCTTCCCAGACTTGTTTGGAGAATTTGAACGGTGTCTGCCGCTGGCGGGTGCCCAGTGTTAGCTCCCTCCCCGTCCCTCGGGAGAGGTGGGCTCCTTTGGGGAGTCTTGGGGACAGATGCTTCTCGAGAGCGAGGAGTGGGCCCTCCCCTCATCCCATGGGTCTCCCCAATTCTAGCTCAACTGGAACTCAGGGTTGCCGGAACTGCTCAATTTTCAAGAGAAAGTGGAAATCTGGATTTTCATGAAATTGTTCCTGATTTTTTTTTTTTTAATGTTGATCATTGGCCTGATCTTTAAAATGATAAGTACTTGTGGGCCAACTATCCGGTGAACTTTGTCTGCAGGTCAAATGGCCCTGGGTGTCCCTATTAACCACCTTTACTGATCATTCCCAGAAGACGGAGAGGCCCCCTGCGGCTGTGACTGGCATTGCCTCCTGGCAGGAAACATGGTCCCTCTAGGTGGTTCAAGACTTGGCTGGCAGATTCTGTGGCAGACAGAATTACAGCTCCCCAGTCCTCCAAATGATTCCACACCCTAATCCCTGGGAGTAAGTTAGGTTACATGGCAAAAGAGACTTTGCAGATGTAACGCAGGTTTCTCATCAGGTGACCTTAGAGCTTATCCTGCATGGTCTAGGTTGACTCTTAAAAGGTAAAGAGGAAAGGTGAGGGGAGGAGAGAGAGATGGCAGTCTGCCAAGGACTCTGTAGCCTGCACTGGGTGCTGCTGCCTTGAAGATGAAGGAAACTGCAAGAACTGTATTCTGCTGATAACCCCGAAGTTTCAAAGTGAGTTCTTCTCCAGAGCCTTCGGAAAGGAACGCAACCCGCAGACATCTTTATTTCAGCCTTGTGGGACCCTGAGCAGAGGAGCCAGGGGCACCTTGCTGGACTTCTGACATGTAGACTATGAAATAGCTCCTACATTCATAGTAATTTTTTACATGGCATAGAAAACTAATACAGGATACTAGCCTGCATTTCAACACCAGAATGGTGTTCTAGCTGGAAGGTTGACCTGTGGCGAGAAGGGCATTTGGCCTCAGTTCCTGGGTGGGGCATGCCAGGCACCGTGTTTCCACCCCTCCTCTGATGGCCCCTGTTCAGTTCTAACATCACATCCTCTGTGAACCTTCCTCCACTTCTCCTGGCCAATGAACTGCTTCCTGTCTGTGGTTGCCACACCCTTCATGGAAACAACTAGCTGCATTAGTTCATATGTTGTCCCACCCCATCCCATCCCCCTGGGGCCACAGCACCTGTTGGAGGGATGACAAGGAACTCATCTTGGTACTCTGCTCCCAGCACAGAGCAGGCATATGGTAGTTGACATGGTAAAGCAAAATTTGTACTGGCTATTGCCAATAGTCCTTGTCTACCTGGTATCTAAAATAATTGCTTTTTGTGACTGTTTATTACATGGAGAACCATAAAAATCTCAGTATGCTCTTGAGAAAGGACAAATATTTTACTTTAAGTGGTGACTTGTGGCAGAGTTGTTTTTATGGAATTTCTTCTTTTTTTTTTTTTGGTAAAATGTACCCATGTTCATTATAAGCAGTTTTTGACAGGGGCCAGGTTTGAACCCACCACCTCTGGTTTTTGGGGCCGGCACCCTACTCCTTTGAGCCACAGGCACCGCCCCTGCTAGCACATTTTGATGAACATCCTTCTCCGCATGTCTCTGTGCAAATGTGATAACAGCTCACACTGCAGAGAGTGCCGACCTCTGCTGTCCACACTGTCCCACCCAGGATCCCAGACTTCTGCAAAACATTTATCCTTTTCTCTCTAGAGGAAGATCCTGCTTGGTCTAGGCCAATCCACACAGAGCATTTCCTGGCAACAGTTATCTGTGTAAGGGAAGTACATGAGTTAAGTTGGCTGAGACTGCTTAAAAAAAAGCCATGGGCTTGTGGGGGGATTTCCTTCTCTTTTTTCCCTCCCCTTCTCCTATCAATGTCAATTTTAACAACATATTTTTAAAAGCCACTGCAAAAATCTTGAGGCCACGTCGAGTGAAGATGATACTGTAGAGGGTAGAGCAGAGAGGTGGCAACAGCCAAGTCTCTGATGGCCTCATGGAGAGACTGCTATTTGGTGCCTCCCTCTTTGGAACCACTTGGACTGGCCTTTGGATTTAGAATTCTATGAGTTATTCTGATACAGCCCGGGAAACAGATCCAGGCCATTGGTATGGCCAATAGGAAGAGATTCACAAAATATCGATGGGGTGGGAGACAGTATGCTGCAAAGAGTTTGAGTTCTTTGCGTGTGTGTGTGTGTGATCTTTAAAAAGATGCATACACTTATGTTTTCTGATAAATGCATAAAATATTTTCCTGGGCAGATTTGTAAGTAAACTGTAATCAATGCTTATCTTTAAGCACACAGCAGGAGGTAGAGGCATAAAAGGAGAGGGACTTTATCTTCTCATTTTGTGCCCATCTATAGTGTGTAATTTTTAACAATATGCCTATATTACTTTTGTATGTTTGCATATTGTTAAATCAATAGGGATGTGGAGATAGGATTTAATAGCAATTTTGTTATTTTTATGAACAAATATCTTATACAATAGAAAAAATAAAAACCTTGGGTATAAGGCCTGAGAATGTCTGGCCACATCTCTGCTGGTGGGGAGAATGCACTTGCTAGGGTGAGAATGAGTCAGCCTTAAGAATCAGGGCCTTGGGCCACGTAGGTAGCTCACACCTCTAATCGCAGCCCTCTGGGAGGCCACGGCAGGTGGATCATCTGAGCTCAGGAGTTGGAAACCAGCCTGAGCAAAAGCAAGACCCCATCTCTAAAAATACAAAGCTGGGCCCTGTGATGGGTGACTGTAGTCCCAGCTACTCTGGAGGCCGAGGCAAGAGCATTGTTGGAGCCCAAGAGTTCGAGATTGCTGTGAGCTAAAGTGAGATTCTATCTCAAAAACAAACAAACAAACAAAAAGAAGCAGAACCTTTAGGAACCGGTTACCACAAAGCACACTCCACCAACCCTCTGAGGTACTGGGCTAGTCTGCTTGTGCTGCCAAAACAGCACTACAGGCCAGGTGGCTTAAACAATAGAGATTTATTTCCCTATAGTTTTAGAAGCCAAAAGCCTGAGATCAAGATGCTGGTTTTTGGTCAGTCCTCTCTTCTTGGTAGATGGCCACCCCCTCTCCACATCTTCCTGTGGTCTGTGTCCAAGTTTTCTCTTCTTATAAGGACAGTCATATTGGGTTAGGGCCCAGCCTAAGCACATCACTTTACCTTAGCTACCTCTTTTAGGACCCTATCACATTCTGGGATACTGAGAGTTAGGACTTCAATAGATGAATTTGGGGTAGGAGGACATGATTCAGTTCTTAACAGGTACGTAATACAACACGACTTTAGTAGTAGCTAAGGGAATAGAAGCTCAGCGGGGAGAATCAACCTGCTCCAGGTCACACAGCTTGAAAATGGTGGCACTGGGATTACAAACCCAGACCTACTGGCACAGAGACATTTCACTCTGTTCTGTATCTAGTAGGTATGTTTCAATTGAGAAAATGAAGAAAGTCCATATTTACCCTAAGAATTTCACCTAATTCTATTTGCCAATGATCCTCTGGATTCCATGGGGGTTTGTGAAATCATTTTTTAAACACTGCAATGGGGCAATCAGGATGTACGGGCAAAGACAGCAGTTGTGGATAACAACAGAGGGTGACCCTTCTCAAGCTTGTCCAAAGGCAGGGCCCACGCAAGCCCTCTTCAGTCTTTGACCCCTTCTTCTTCCCCTTGTCCTCACTCAAGCCACTCCAGCCTCACTGCTTTCATTTCTGCACGTCAATCATGCCCCAGGGCCTCTGATCTAGCCACTCCTCTGGCCTGAATGACTCATTCTCCAGACACCCATGTGTTTGCTCAGATCCCACCTTCTCAGGGAGAAGGACCTTACACACCCTACCGAATTCTAAAATCCACCCCTGCCCTCTGGATCCCCCTTTTCCTTATCTTTTACTTCCTTGTGTTGACCTTGTCACCTTATTCCACACCCTGTAGTTTTTCTTCTCTTCTACTTACTGTTTGCCATTTGTTTATGCCTGACGGAATGTAATCTTCACAAGGGTGGAAATCTTTAATTCGTCCACAGATATTTCCAAGCACCTAAAACAATGTCCAGAAAATAGCTTTCAAAAAAATATTTTTGAATGAGACTTTTTGTATGTGGTGTGGAATGGTTTCCTTCAAAACCTTGCAGTTAACCTCCAGAAGTCACAACTAATAGCCCATGGACCAAAGCCCCCAGTCAAACAGAAACACCCCAGAAAAGCAGATAGGTGAGGCTGTTCTGTGCTTTAGGGTATAAAGGGACATTATTTTCTCTCAAGGCTCCCTGCTCTGCCCCTTCCCATGTGCCTTGCAGGGAAACCCAGAGCCCCAGTTTTCATCTTTCCTATCATCTGATGGAGAAATGGTCACTATTTATTCCTTCCTGAGTAGCAGGGCTATTGGCACAACTGTAATCTTGTCTAACTACATCTGATGAACTGTAAGCCATGCAAGATTCCCAAAGTAAAGTTTGCAGTCTAAAATGCGTTACAAGTTGAGGATTTTATAAACAAAATCGAGGCCCACTGCTAAAACAATAGGTAAAATAAAGCATTACTGTGGCTTTTCTCATGTGACAAGTTGTGTATAGTTCTATTTCATTTAGAAGTGTCTATTCTGACAAAATGCTTTAGTTTCTTGTTATAAGAAGTTAACCCTACTGCAAAGTTTGAAGGAACAGTCCCCACAAGAGTGCCCTCACATATGACACCAAATTTGTGAGGTCACCTTTAGGTTTCATAATTTGCTAGAAAGATTCACGAAGATCACTGAATGCTGCTATGTTCATGGTTATGGTTTATTACAGTGGAAAGAAGCAGCTGGAAGAGGTGTGTACAGTTAGAGGGGAAGACTGAATGTGCAGCCGCCACACCTCTAATCCCTGGGGAGTCCTGGAGAGCATTACTTCCCCCTAGCCATGACATGTGACAGTGAACATAGGTTATTGCCAGCTAAGGATGTTTACCCAACCTTTTGTTATCCAGGGTTTTTACTGGGACTGGATCCTATACTGTCCATATAACTGGCCTTTCCTTTCCAGGCTCTCCCAGAGGTCTGGCCAATACCGTTAGTCTCTAGTTCCTCCGGAAGCCAGAACTAATAGCACATGGACCAAAGTCCCCAGGCAAGCAGAAACACTCCAGTCAGCAGGACATTCCAGGGGCCAAGAGATAACCTCCCAATAGCTGAGGGCAAAAACTAAGCTTTTCTTTGAGCAGGGTTAGTTCCTTACCACACACTTGCACTTAGGTTTTTTATTCTGTCCCTCTCAGATTATAGTTCTTTAAATAGTCTACTTTACAATTGGAGCTCCTTGGAGAAATGGCTGATTCCAGGTCCAGGGAAGGGAATCTGAAAGCAAACCTGGTACAGCTCATCACATCAGAAATGTCAGAAGGGCTCCGGAACCCTTGAAGAGCTTCCACTGGCCAGAGATGAGACCATTTCATCACCAATAAGGATAATTATGGCAATGCATCGAAACATACTAAGTAAAAATTCTGTGCATTTCCAATGATACAAAAAATATAGCTAGAGAAGGCTTAGAAAACTCATTATGTAGAAACCTGATAAATGGATGGAAGATTCAGGTGTCTCTCTCACCTTTATCAAACTATATTCAGGATAATCAAATAGTGGATGATGGGAAGCATCTCTTTATTAAAATATTCCAGTGGAGAAATGAAGGAAAGTAGAATTAAAATATAACAACCTGCAAACCTTGATAAATAAGTGGATATGGGTGGTGATCATCCATGACCACTAACCTCACAAAAAAGAGAAGAACAAATGTCTTTTGCTTCCCTGTAGCAGAACATGCCACCACTTATGACCTACTCTTGCCAAGAACTGGAACCTAATCTGATCAAGTCTCTAGCTCTAATGATCAGTTTTGAGGAACACACTAGACCAAGGAATGTGTTTAATGACACCAAAGGTATGCAATCAATAGAATCCAGCCTGTGGAAAACTCTATAGGACAAGCCATATTTTTATTTTCTTCAACAAATAAGTAGCAAAGAAACAGAGGGGAGTGACTTAAAAAACCAATTTCAATTTGGATGCCAGTTTGAACAAAAAAATTATAAAAAGTACATTATGAGACAGAGAAGTTTGAACTAACTGGATATTTGATAATTGTAAGGAATTATTTTACTTTGACATGTGACAATGGTGTTATTATCATGTGTTTAAAAGAATTCTTATCTTTTAGATATAAGCATTAAAATATTTATGAATAAAGTATTTACGGTGTAGGATAGAGCATAGGGTTAAAAGTGTGAGACATTAGGGACAGCATGATCTGGGAAAAAGCCAAGCATCACTGCTGGCCCTGAGTACTAAAAACAATACTCACTAGACCCAGTATACTGTCTCATCCTCAAGTTGTATGTAGCAGTGATAAGGAAAAGGCAAGACAGAAGTGCAGTAAAATAAAATGTGTTAAGTGTTCAATCGTGCAGTTAAAGAAAAATTCCCTGTTTTTTACTTTGACTCTGTCTTTGAAGCTTGCCACTGTGCTGTTTTCTCAGGCCTGGAATTTCAATAAAAGCCTGTGAGAATCATTGAAGGGGTCACACCCGTGTCTCTCTGTGAGGAGTGCCTGTTGGTGTCATCCTCTCAGGGTCTCCTCAGTTCGAGGCATATTGACTGAGTAGGTGTTATACTTTTTCATTGAATCACACTGACATATGTGATATGCATTAAGCTGAGAAGTAAGGAAGCATGCAAATGGAACAAAGTTGGCCATGAATTAATAAATATTGGAGTGATATGATGATGAAACAAGAGTTTATTACCCTATTCTTTCTACTTTGGCATATATTTTAAATTATTCACATTAATTTTTTTTAATTTATGACTTTTTCTGAAGTCATTCATCACATACAGGAGCATTGACATTGAGAGTTATTGAGACATGCTGTTAAAATTATTCTTTCTGGCACTTGGGATTTTCATAGTCACACATCATGTATCTAATATATAACTTGCCTCTGTCTCTAAAATATGGTGAAAAGAGTCTGACCTAAATTACTCATCACCCACATATTTGGAGGGAAATTTGCACATGGCAGTAATCTCCTTCCTTCACTCTGAGTCATCAATTCAGAAACTGTCAGTTTGTAGAGAAATATTATAGGAATTCCAGAGAGAGGGGCCAAATAGGAAGTGCAAGTAAGCCAGTAACACAATTACAGGGCTGCCAGAATGTAGCCAAGGAGGAGAGCAAAAAGAAACAAACAACAGAAATACATGGATACATAATAAGTAAGATCTGGGTCTATATTTCCCAAATCTGACTGCTCAGAAGAATAATTTGTGGTACTTTTTAAAAAGATAGATACCCAAGTCTTTTTTTTTTAATTTATTTTTATTAAACCATAGCTGTGTACATTAGTATGATCGTGGGGCACCATACACTTGGTTCATAGATCGTTTGACACATTTTCATCACATTAGTTAACATAGCTTTTGTAGCATTTTCTTAGTTATTTTGCTCAGACCTTCACATTCCACATTTACTAGGATTCACATATACCCTTGTACCTGCGGTGCATCTTACAAGGATACCCAAGTCTTGTCTCTGAAAAAACTGTTTTAGTAGGTCTGGCACTGAGCCCCCTGCACTGTTTTTGTAACACGTCCACAACTGATTTCCATGCCTGGTAGAGTTGGGGAACCACTATTCTCCACTACTCATTACAAACAATTCACCAGTCTTTCCGTGGAGCTTATAGTGATTGGAGTTTTCAAATTCCTGGTTTTTTCAGTCTGTAACCTCAGCAAAAAAAGAAAGAAAAACCATCTCTTGATGTGGAATTTAGATTTTTAGAAGAGTATTGAATCTCAAAAAGTTGAAGCACAGTTGATTCTTGTTATTATCATACAGTTGCTGCAAATAGTGAATTATTGAATACTGAACCATTGCTCCTAGGGGAAAGATAGGTTTAGGTACCCACAAATCCCTGGTCACAAAATTTTTATCAGCCAATCAATAAAACGCCTTGTTTTATACGGGGTGGGGGGGTTCTGTTTCCACCAACTTTGAACTCATGCTAACTGCATTGTAACTCCTCCCTGAATGAAGCTTATCTAGCACGTATTTTCCATTTTGCACTTTTATGCAACAGTGAGAGGCCTACACAAGTTTCCCTGCTTTCCCAAAAGTCTTTCACCACAGTTTTTTTTGTTTGTTTGTTTCCTGCCCCAGCACAGGGAGGTTTTTGAATAATCTGGTTATGTTGTAGCCATCGGCAGATTATTGCTGGTTTATCTTGTCTGCGATCTGTCATTCCTAGCACCCAGCTCAAACCAGGCCTCTCAGCCTTTAAACCTATCAACCTGCCAATTTATTTGTAGCTCAGTCTCTTGGATATGTCTTAGGTGCTCAGAAAAAAATGTGCGAGATTATCAGACACATGGCTCTAAAATGTACAACTGATAGGAAATATTATGAAACACAGAAGAAAGATCAGGTCTTTGGGGATGGAGGTAAGAGGATGTAGCACTCTGAGCACCAGCAGGAAAACGATGTGACCTTCAAATTAGGAAATTTTCATAAAAGAACTACGTACAAAGGGATGGGGAGACATGGCAACTCCAGTACAATCTCTGGACCAGGAAGGCATAGCTAGCATCACCCTCGCCCTCCTCCCTAGACCAAAGGGAAAATGGGGAAGAGCAGCTCCTCCAAAGGCTAGGAGGAAGAGAGGGAGGAAAAAGTGAAAGACAGAGTACGGACAGATGCTGCCTTCAAAGAAGGTCAGTGCAAAGGACAATGTGGGGCCCTCTGTCCAAAAAGCAGGCAAAAAGTGACATCATGGGTATCAAAGTATAAAACTTTTAGTTATGATATTGGTAACTGTTGTAGTATGATGTTTAATCCTCTATACTCCCCACCCCTCCTTTATTCTTTATTTTTTTCTCTTTCTTTCTCCTTGTCACATTGCTTTTTATTTGTCATTTAATTTCACCCTCCCCCTTGTATGGGGATATTCTTAGGGGGTAGTATACACCCTGTCAAGCATCTGTGGGCCTCCACTGTGGGGGTCAGAGAACCCCCATCCCTGATTGCTGGTTCCCCCTCCCTCCAGCCACTGGAGCAGCCTGACATTTTGTGCCCCAAACAGAGGCAAGGAAGTCAAGACAGGTGTCTCTCATTCCCATGGCCACCACCCCAATCAACATGAGGGAAAAGACAGCCTCCAAGTGATTGCAACTCCCCCCAGGGATGCACTAGGCACCTAGATCAGGGTTGGGGGAGGCTTACAGTTGCCCATTGGATGTGCCAAGGTGCTGTCTGTTTGTGATGATATTGGCTGACACCATAGCCTGGTGTGTGTGCCCTACCCGAACCAACATGTACCCACACCCTGCCAGGTGCAGATGGCCACAGTCACTGTCCAGGCTAGAGAAGGGAAGGCTGGGTGGGCCAAGGCAACCTGCAGGGGAGCAGGCAGCTAAAAGCCCATGCCTAGGAGGCAGGACCCCTCCTGAGATGAGGTTCTAAGCCCTGGCACATGCTCCACTGTCCCACTGGACTTCACCTACAAAACACAAATTTAAAGACAAAATTATTAAGAATTTCAAGACAGGAACTGCAGAGCATTAAACTCAAAGCTCAGGACCTTCTGAATGTGGGAGACTGTGCAACTGCACTGGTCCCATATAGCCATGAAGGCAGCCTTGAGAGGATAGGGTCACCTGGAGGGTAGCTGGAGAATACCCCATAGAAAAGGGATCAAGGAATAGGTATCACAACCTCACTCTCTTTCCTCCCATTCCTGGTTTGGTCTCCCCACTGGCTGAACCCAAATGGAAGCCAGAAGACCACCCATGAAATAGAATCCTTTTAGATCAGCTTCCTGGGGGCAAGTGGGAGATGGAAAGAAGACCTGAGGTGGGGTGTGTGTGTGTGTGTAATGCAACACAGCAGTCTGCACCTTCTTCCTCTCAGCATCCACTCTTCAGTCTGGGTGGAAAACAGCTGCTGTTCACTGCAGGGTAATGTCAGCTTGGTCATTATGGTGATCAGAATGTTTGAGTCCCTCAAAGTTTATATGTTGAAATCCTAATCCCCAATGTGGTGGTATTAAGACTAGGGGTCTTGGTGGCTGGGCACAGTGGCTCGCAGCTATAATCCAAGCACTCTAGGAGGGCACGTAAGAGGATCCCTTGAGCTCAGGAGTTGGAGACCAGCCTAAGCAAGAATGAGACCCGAGCTCTACTAAAAATAAATAAATAAATAAATAAATAAATAAATAAATAAGACAGGCATTGTGGCCAGCACCTGTAGTCTGAGGCAGGAGGATTGCTTGAGCCCAAGAGTTTGAGGTTGCTATGAGCTATGAAGATGCCACAGTACTCTAGCCTGAGGCAACAGAGTGAGATTCTGTTTCAAAAGAAAGAAAAGGAGTAGGGACCTTACAGAGATAATTAGGTCATGAAGGTGGAGCTTCATGAATGGGATTAGTGCCTTCCTAAAAGGGAATCCCCAGAGCCCTCCTTCCTTCCATCTGCCATGTTAGGAAACAGCAAGAAGGTACTGTCAATGAACCAGAAAGTGAACTCTCACTGACATTGTATCTGCTGATGCCTTAATCTTAGACTTCCCACCCTCCAGAACTGAGAGAAAGACATTTTTGTTGTTTTCAAGCCACTCAGTCTATGGTGGTGTGTCGGAACAGCCCAATAGGATTCACACCTTAGAGGAAGGGATTCTGAAACTTACGAATTTAGCCACCTGTGATGGTCTTCAGATAAAGTAGTGGGGGAGGGGATGACACAAGCATTACTGCTATAGCCCCTGCTTCTAGCTGGTTCCCAGATCTATGTGGGAATGTCATCTGCCATCTTCCACTGTCTTGCTCCATGCTCTCCTTATTCTTTACTGAACAGGTCCTTTAGTTGGTAGGGTGATCCGACCTTTCTTTCCTATTATTCACTGGCAGTCCTGCCTTAATTAGGTTGCTGCAATTTTCCATACAATTTTACAATAGAAAATGGAAATAAACTAAGTGGTATCCCAGTGAATTCCCCAAATTCCAGACCCTGCCCTACTGTATAGCAGTGAACCAATTTTACCTTGAGGGCACTAAGATTTAACCCAGATTGAGGTTGAATTTCCTTCCTAACAAATTAATACTTATTCTATTCATGTTATCTGTTTATTTGCTTGGAGCTCCTTGAGACATCCTGACTTTCGTATATCGTTTTTGTCTTGGAAAATAACCTTTAACTGTGTTTGTTATGGAGAGTTATATTTATTCATTCTTTATTTGTTTTGGAAATTAAATTTGTTAGAATATGTTTGTTGTAGGAAATTAAGTTTATTCATCCACCATGTAACAGAACACTTCTTATGTTCTGTGCTAATGTGCATATTAATTACTTGCACCTCCTTTAAAAGATACAATGTCTTCTCCAAGAAAATACCAAATAGCAGATGGTGTGGTGCAGCATGAGGCCTCTGAGGCCTGGGGCCCTGGCAGGGAAGGCAGTGGAGGCTTCCATGGAGGCTTCAGCAGCAGCCTCCAGGGCTAGAGTCACAGCGGCAGTCAGGGTCACAGCAGAGGCTACAGATCTCAAGGAGGCAAGTCTGAGGGCAAGGAGTAAATGCCTGTCCCCAGTTCAAAGCACATTAGCACTGGGCAGCTGACCAGGTTCAAGGTGTTTGTTCCCATCAGGGACTATAATGGCCACGTTGGTCAGGGTGTTAAGTGCTCCAAGGAGGTAGTCACTGCCACCCAAGGGGCCATCATCCTGGGCAAGCTCTCATCGTCCCCATGCAGAGATACTACTGGGGGAATAAGCTTGACTGGGCAGCCCTGCATATTCCTTGCAAGGGGACGACCACCGTGGCTCTGTGCTGGTAGGTCTCATCCCTGCCCCTAGAGCAGCAGTTTTCAACCTGTGGGTCATGACCCCTTTTTAACAATGAAAATACATTGTGGCATTAGGAAGGTTGAGAACCACTGCCCTAGAGGAACTGACATTGTCTCAGCCCTTATGCCCAGGAAGCTGCTGCAGATGGCTGGCGTCAATGACTGTTACACCTCAGTCGGGGGCTGCACTGCCACCTTGGGCAATTTCACCAAGGCCACTTTGACACCATCTCCAAGACCTATTGCTACTGACTCCAAGACCACATTCACAAGTCTTTCAACCAAGAATTCACTGACCATCTTGTCAAGACCCACAGCTGAGTCTTTGTGCAAAGGATCTAGGCTCTAGGTGTGGCTATAACAGCCACATTTTTATATATATAATTTTTTATATAAATAAATAAATACCTGTTAAAAATATAATGTACAGTATTTTTATATAAATAAATACCTGTTAAAAATATAATGTACAGTATAATATAGCAATTTCCATAGAACGAACATGCACCCACATGTATATATCAGTAAGTACAGTAAGCCTAGTTCCTTATGTTGATCACCTTTATATGTTGCCAGTTTGTGCTACAGTTCCTGGAGTGGTCATCTTATAGAAGTACTACCATGTATCCTTTTTTATTTATTTATTTATTTATTGAGACAGAGTCTCACTATGTCACCCTGGGTAGAGTGCTGTGATATCATAGCTCACAGCAACCACAAACTCTTGGGCTCAAGTGATTCTCTTGCCTCAGACTCCCAAGTAGCTGGGATTACAGGCACCCATCACAATGCCTGGCTATTTGTTGTTATTGTAGTTGTCATTGTTATTTAGCTGGCCCGGGCCAGGTTTGAACCTGCCAGCCCTGGTGTATGTAGCTGGTGCCCAAACCACTGAGCTATGGGCGCCAAGCCTGTATATCCTTTTTTAAACCATGCTTATATCTTTGCAGAGTTCAGGACTCTACCATAGCCTTTTATTAATTTTATAAAGGTCATTTTCATAAAGTACATATTTTTAAGAAAACACAAGGAAAACGTCAAATATATTGAGGTCTCAAAAGTAGAGGAGGGGCTGGACTTGTGCTTATAATCTACTACTTTGAAAGGCTCAGGTAGGAGTATTGCTTGAGGTCAGGAGTTTAACACCAGCCTGAGCAAAAGCAAGATCCCATCTTTACCCAAAATAGAAAAACTAGCCAGGTCTGGTGGTGTGTGCCTATAGTCCCAGCTACTCAGGAGGATGAGGCAGGAAGATTGCTTGAGCTCAGGAGTTTGAGGTTGTAGTGAGCTATGTTGACACCACTGCACTCTAGCCTGGGCAACAGAGCAAGACCATGTCTCAAAAAAAAAAAAAAAAGTAGAGGAGAAAAATGATGGAGCAAAACAATATTTAAAAATATAATAGCCAAGAATTGTCCAAAACGGATTAAAAAAAAAACAAAACACATCAAGTTACAGATTGAGAAGCTCTACAAACCCAAGATTGGTCAATATGAATAAAAACTCGCCTATGTATAGCATATAAAAATTGCTGCCAAGTAAAATAGAGGAGAAAATCCTAGAAACAGCCAGAAGAAAAATAAAAAGGCATGTTACCATGAAAGAAGCAAAAGGGGAACTTTGGCTGACCTCTCACCAGAAGCAATAGAAGCCAGAAGAGCACTGAAGAAAATTAACTGCCTTCCTAGAATTCTACGCCTTGAAAATTATCCTTTAAAAATAAAAGCAAAATGAAGACTTTTTTTTTTTTTTTTTTTGAGACAGAGTCTCACTCAGTCGCCCTGCAGTTGAATGCTGTGGCATTATAGCTCACAGCAACCTCCAAACTCTTTGGCTCAAGAGATCCTCTTGCCTCAGCCTCCTGAGTAGCTGAGATGACAGGCACCCACCACAACACCTGGGTATTTTTAGAGACAGCATCTTGCTCTTGCTCAGGGTCGTCTTGAACTCCTGAGCTCAGGCAATGCACTCAACTTGGCCTCCCAGAATGCTAGGATTATAGGGGTGAGCCACAGTGTCTGGCCTTTAACGGCACATTGCAATTGAGAGATTTCTTTAGCAGTAGATTTACACTAAAGAAAATAGTAAATGGAGTTTTTAGGCAGAGAACTAGATGGAAGAACACAGATACAGGGATGAAATGGTTAAATATGTGAGCAAATATTTATGAACAATGGTTGCATAGAACAATAGTGGTTTGTGAAAGTAATATATGCTTATACGTACACATACACGTATATGTAGCATTTAAATAGACAACAGAAGCACCAAAGGTGGGAGGGATTAAGTTGAAGTTAGTGTGTATTTCCCAAATTTTACCAATATGGAGAAAGTGACTAAAGAACTTATATATGCTAGTTTTTATGCATTTAGGAATGAATGTTGTAAACTGTAGAAAAATACTAAAAGTAAAAGGATGTATATCAAGCTAATAGAGAAATAGAATAATAAAAACACTTATTTCAAAAGAAAGAATAAAAGAAAATAAAAAGGAACATAAAGGAGATGAAATAAATGGAAAACAAACAGTAAGATAAAGATTTAAACTGAACTAAATAAAAAACAACAGTAAAAATAAAGAGGCAAAACATGTCAATTATGTTATCAGACTGACTTAATAAATACAATTATTTACTGCTTACAAGAGAACCATTTCAAACACAAGGATACAAAAAAGTTGGAAGTAAAATGATGGAAGAAATTATCCTATGCAGACAAGAACTGAAAGAAAGCCATTTTAGCTGTATTAATGGGAGAAATAGTATAGTTCAAAGTAAGAACCACCACAACTAGTGGGATATTTCATAATGAAAGAGTCAACTCATCAAGAAAATATAGCAGTCTAAATTAGCATGATTAACAACATAGCTTCAAGTGTATAAAGCAAAAAATATCTGGAAACGTCCAAATATTTGGAAATCAAGCCACACAGTTATAGAAAACCCATGTTTCAAAGAGAAATCCACAAAGAAAATTAGAAAATATTTGTAATCAAATTAAAATGAAAACACAGGAGGGAGGAGACAAGATGGCTGACTGAAGCCAGCTTTCCACAGAAGCTCCCGTCCAGAAGGAGAGCTAAAGGACAGAAATTTAGCAAGTAACCTGGCAGATTAGAGCTGCGCCAAGAGGGAAGGTTGAAGAACACACATTAACCCTGCTGAGGCAAGCTGTGACCCCAAGGATACAAACAAAAGGTACAAAAATCCATCACCAAGCAGAGTCCTCTCCCCTATGAGAATGGCTCAAATTACCCCATTACCAAATGAGCAGAGTTCAAAGGTCCTCCCATTATACTCCACGGGAGAGACCCTCTAAAAACTTGACCTACTTCCCATACTAGGGTGCCATGGCACTCTCCTGCCAGGCATAAAACTGTGTAAAACTGTATATATTTTCTACCTGTAATTCTGAGCTCCCAGCAATCCCCTCCACTCTCACTCTGAGGTCTGGAGGCCTGTCCCCCAGGAGTCCAGATTCTTGGGTGATTTCATGAGGGGTGTGAACAGGGCCTGGACTGCAGCTGGTCAGTACTGATTCTGTGGCATGGGAGTGAGGAAAGGATGGTCGGCTAAGAGGGAACCATGCTGGAGCGGCGGTGCCCCGAGGCACAGACCAACAGCCATTTTTGGCAATGATAGGGCTCACCCCCAGATATTCCAAAGTCACATCCCCAGTCTCTCTGGGCAACCAGAGAAGGTCAGGCATCTTCTCAGGTGGCAACCACTGTGGAACAGATCTGGGACGGAAACGCAGGCCCTGTGAGTCAAGGGTTTGCCTGAGGCAGTATTGGCCTGGGTAAAGCATGGTGACTAGAAAACACACGTGCAGAGCCGGGAGATTCGCAGGGTGGGGCTGACCCAGAAGACCACTTTATTGAGCCTAAGACACACCCGGCCCCCAGAAGACCATCAGCTTAAACAAAGGAGGGCAGGCAGAGGCTGGATCTAACAGGTAACCATGCTGCGAATACAAACAGCTGAGACCGTACAGCAGCACAGACAGGGCCTGAGGCATAGGTTCTGGGAACTCAAAACAGCTTCTGTTCTGCAGGGAAATTTAGCAGAGACAGAAACAAATTCCTGCAAAGTTGTTCTGTTCTGTCAGTAACAACAATGAGGGGCGGGGCTGGAACTGAGTGAACACCCCCCAGCCTCCATTAAGTGCCCAAGGTTGTCAGGCCTCACCTCCCCCTGCTGGATAGAGGCAGAGAGCAGCGGCCTGACTGAGCAGACATAGATTTCCTTGTGATTCAGGCAGGTGCAAACCCCTGAAGTATCTGCTCATTGGAGGCAACTGGGTCACAGCCCTGTGGGGTTATCAGTGACTGAGTGTGACAGAGGTGCAAGGTGGGGAAGGAAGCATAAAACTTCCCAGACTAATCTACTTGCTGGGTGGGTCCTGCTGACTTCACGGAGCACCAGAGCAAGTCATATTTGAGTTGTCAGTGGACACCTGCAATCTGGTTGCCAGAGGCCTTTTAAACTCTCCCACCTGAGACAGGTGCTGACTGAGACAATCGATTTGGACTTTTTGAACTGAGCCAATCACCCAAGGACTATCCAAGTGGTGCCCTGGGTGTGTGGTTGTAGAAAGGTTTGATTTTCCTTTTCCAATTGTTGCCTGTGGGGGGTGAGGTGACTTAATTGCTGGTATTTCTCCACAGCTGAGACTTCAACCCAGAGTAACTGTTTCACTAGGGTCAGACAAAGACCAGCTGAAAACAAGGTAGAGCCACTTACCCCATCACACCAAACAGGTCCCGAGTTTCTCAGGCCGTAGCACTGTATGGGTTCTTGACAAAGCTCCAGGGGAAAAGTCACATGATGTAAAATAATCATGGGGCACAATCAGCGGAAAAACTCTGATAACATGAATAACTAGAATAGATCACCCCCCCCCCACTCCTGGAAACATATGGCAGATGTAACTAAAGATCCCATTCGTAAACAGCTGGCTGAGATGTAAGAAATCGAATTCAGAATTTGGATTGCAAACAAGATTAACAGAATGAAGGAAAATTTGGAATTAGAAATTCGAGGAGCAATTCAGAAGTTGGAATAAGAAATTCCAGGAGAAATTCAAATGTTGTCTCAAGAATTCAACAAATTTAAAGACAAAACCACCAAAGATTTTGACACATTGAAGCAAGAATTTGCAGTCCTCAAAGATCTGAAAAATACAGTAGAATCCCTCAGTAACAGAGTGGAGCAAGCAGAAGAAAGGATTCCTGACATTGAGGCCAAAGCTTTTGAATGCTTTTTTTTTTGGTAGAGACAGAGTCTCACTTTATGGCCCTGGGTAGAGTGCCGTGGCCTCACACAGCTCACAGCAACCTCCAACTCGTGGGCTTAAGCGATTCTCTTGCCTCAGCCTCCCGAGTAGCTGGGACTACAGGCGCCCGCCACAACGCCCAGCTATTTTTTGGTTGCAGTTCAGCAGGGGCCGGGTTTGAACCTGCCACCCTCGGTATATGGCCCCGGCGCCTTACCGACTGAGCCACAGGCGCTGCCCCTTGAATGCTACCAAACTCTCAAAGAGGAAGAGAAATGGAGAGCAAAAATGGATCATTCTCTCAGAGAGCTCTGGGATAATTCAAAGAAGGCTAATATCTGCCTTACTGGAATCCCTGAAAGCAATGAAGTGGCTTCACAAGGCACAGAGGGTCTTCTTCATGAAACTATGAAAGAGAATTATTTTCCACTCATGCCAAGAGATTCTGAAATTCAGATAGCAGACAGTTTCAGAACCCCAGCAAGACTCAACCCAAATAAGCCATCCCCCAGGCACATCATAATTAACTTCACTAAAGTTAATATGAAGGAGAAAATCTGAAAGCAGCCAGACGTAAGAAATCCATTACCTACAAAGGGAAGAATATTAGAATGACGGCAGATCTCTCTGCTGAAACCTTTCAAGCCAGAAGAGGGTGATCATCAACTTTTAATCTCCTAAAACAAAATAACATTCAACCCCGGATCCTGTATCCAGCTAAACTGAGTTTCATTTATGATGGAGAAATTAAATACTTTATGACATTCACATGTTGAAGAAAGTTGCCATAACCAAACTAGCTCTTCAGGGTATTCTCAGACCTATCCTCCATAATGACCAGCCCAATCCTCCACCACAAAAGTAAACTCACTCAGAAACTTTTAACTCGATACCCAAAATTTTTACCAGACTTATCTACATTCTCCATTAATGTGAACAGCTTAAAGTGTCCTCTAAAGAGGCACAGGTTGTCTGACAGGATACACAAACTCAGGCTAGATATTTGCTGCATACCAGAATCACATCTTACCTTAAAAGAGAAATATAGACACAGGGTGAAAGGATGGTCATCCGTATTTCAGGCAAATGGTAATCAGAAATAAGCAGGTGTTGCAATTCTATTTGCAGATACAATAGGCTTTAAACCAACAAAAGTAAGGAAGGATAAGAATGGTCACTTCATATTTGTTGAGGGTAATACTGAATATGATGAGATTTCAATTATTAATATTTACTCACCTAACCAGGATGCACCTCAATTTATAAGAGAAACTCTAACAGACATGAGCAACTCAATTTCCTCCAGCTCCATAATAGTCAGAGATTTCAACACTCCTTTGGCCGTGTTGGATAGATCCTCCAATAAGAAGCTGAGCAAACAAATTTTAGATTTAAACCTAACCGTCCAACATTTGGATTTAGCAGACATCTACAGAACATTTCATCCCAACAAAACTGAATACACATAATTTTCATCAGCCCACGGACATACTTTAAAATCAATCACATATTAGATCACAAGTCTAACCTCAGTAAATTAAAAGGAATAGAAATTATTCCATGCATCTTCTTGGACCACCATGGAATAAAAGTTAAACTCAGTAACAACAGGAATCTTCATACTTATACAAAAACATGAAAGTTAAATAACCTTATGCTAAATGATAGCTAGGTCAGAGATGAGATAAAGAATGAAATTGTCAAATTTTTGGAACAAAACAACAATGAAGACATGAATTATCAGAACCTCTGGGATACCACAAAGGCAGTCCTAAGAGGGAAATTTATAGCACTGCAAGCCTTCCTCAAGAGAATGGAAAGAGAGGAAGTTAACAATTTAATGGGACATCTCAAGCAACTGGAAAAGGAAGAACATTCCAACCCCAAACCCAGTAGAAGAAAAGAAATAACCAAAATTAGAGCAGAATTAAATGAAATTGAAAACAAAAGAATTATACAACAGATCAATAAATCAAAAAGTTGGTTTTCTGAAAAGGTCAATAAAACAGATGCACCTTTGGCTAATCTAACCAGGAAAATAAGTAAAATCTCTAATTTCATCAATCAGAAATAACAAAGACAAAATAACAATAGACTCCTTAGAAATTCAAGAAATCCTTAATGAATATTACAAGAAACTTTATTCTCAGAAATATGAAAATCTGAAGGAAATTTACCAATACTTGGAAGCATGTCACCTTCCAAGACTTAACCAGAATCAAGTGGAAATGTTGAACAGGCCCATATCAAGTTCTGAAATAGCATCAACCATATGAAATCTCCCTAAAAAGAAAGCCCAGGACCAGGTGGCTTCACGTCAGAATTCTACCAAATCTTTTAAGAGGAACTAGTTCCTATATTACTCAACCTGTTCCAAAACATAGAAAAAGAAGAAAGACTACCCAACACGTTCTATGAAGCAAACATTACCCTGATCCCCAAACCAGAAAAAGATCCAAGAAAAGAAAATGATAGACAAATATCAGTAATGAATATAGATGCAAAAATATTCAACAAGATCCTAACAAACAGAATCCAGCAGCACATCAACCAAATTGTACATCATGACCAAGTCGGTTTTATTCCAGGGTCTCAAGGCTGGTTATATACATAAATCTATAAATGTAATTCAGCACATAAACAAATTAAAAAACAAAGACCATATGATTCTCTCAATTGATGCAGAAAAAGCTTTTGATAATCTTCAGCATCCCTTCATGATCAGAACACTTAAGAAAATTGGTATAGAAGGGACATTTCATAAACTGATAGAGGCCATTTACAGCCAATATCATATGGAATGGAGTTAAATTAAAATCATTTCCACTCAGATCAGGAACCAGACAAGGTTGCCCATTGTCTTCAATGCTGTTTAACATTGTAATGGAAGTTTTAGCCATCGCAATTAGGGAATAAAAGGCAATCAAGGGTATCCACATAGGGTCAGAAGAGATCAAACTTTCACTCTTTGTAGATGATATGATTGTATATCTGGAAAACAGATCCTACTACAAAACTCTTAGAAGTGATCAAGTAATACAGCAGCATCTCAGGTTACAAAATCAACATTCATAAATCAGTAGCCTTTATATATACCAACAATAGCCAAGCAGAAAAAACAGTTAAGAACTCTATTCCATTCACAGTAGTGCCAAAGAAGATGAAATATTTGGGAGTTTCTCTAACAAAGGATGTGAAAGATCTCCATAAAGAGAACTATGGAACTCTAAGAAAAGAAATAGCTGAAAACGTTAACAAATGGAAAAACATACCATGCTCATGGCTGGGAAGAATCAACATTGTTAAAATGTCCATACTACCCAAAGCAATATACAACTTTAATGCAATCCCTATTAAAGCTCCACTATCATACTTTAAAGATCTTGAAAAAATAATACTTCATTTTATATGGAATCAGAATAAAACCTTGAATAGCCAAGACATTACTCAGAAATAAAACAAAGCAAGAGGAATCATGCTACTAGACCTCAGACTATACTATAAATCAACAGTGATCAAAACAGCATGGTACTGGCACAAAAACAGAGAAGCAGATGTATGGAACAGAATAGAGAACCAAGAGATGAACCCAGCTACTTACCGTTATTTGATCTTTGACAAGCCAAGTAGAAACATTCAGTGGGGAAAAGATTCCCTACTTAACAAATGGTGCTGGGTGAACTGGCTGGCAACCTGTAGAAGACTGAAACTGGACCCACACCTTTCACCATTAACTAAGATAGACTCTCACTGGATTAAAGATTGAAACTTAAGACATGAAACTATAAAAATACTAGAAGAGAGTGGAGGGAAATGCCTTGAAGAAATTGGTCTGGGTGAGTATTTTATGAGGAGGACACCCCCAGGCAATTGAAGCAGCTTCAAAAATACACTACTGGGACCTGATCAAACTAAAAAGCTTCTGCAGAGCCAAGAACACAGTAAGTAAAGCAAGCAAACAGTCCTCAGAATGGGAGAAGATATTTGCAGGTTATGTCTCCTAAACAAAGGTTTAATAACCAGAATCCACAGAGAACTCAAATGTATAAGCAAGAAAAGAACAAGTGATCCCATTGCAAGCTTGGAAAGGGACTTGAAGGGAAACTTCTCTGAATAAGATAGGCTCATGGCCTACAGTCATATGAAAAAATGCTCATCATCCTTAATTATCAGAGAAATGCAAATCAAAACTACTTTGAGATATCATCTAACTCCAGTAAGATTAGCCCATATCACAAAATCCCAAGACCAGAGATGTTGGTGTGGATTGGAGAAAAGGGAACACTTCTACACTGCTGGTGGGAATGCAAATTAATACATTCTTTTTGGAAAGATTTTTGGAGAACATTTAGAGGTCTAAAAATAGATCTGCCATTCAATCCTGCCATTCAATTCGTCAACTAGGTATATACCCAGAAGACCAAAAAACACATTATAACAAAGATATTTCTACCAGAATGTTCATTGCAGCCCAATTCATAATTGCTAAGTCATGAAGAAGCCCAAGTGCCCATCAACCCACAAATGGACTAGCAAATTATGGTACACGTATACCATGGAATATTATTCAGCCTTAAAGAAAGATGGAGACTTTACTTTTTTTATGTTTACATGGATGGAGCTGGAACATATTCTTCTTAGCAAAGTATCTGGGGAATGGAAGAAAAAGTATCCAATGTACTCAGCCCTACTATGAAGCTAAATTATAGCTTTCACATGAAGGCTTTAACCCAACTATAGCACAAGACTATGAGGAAAGGGCCAAGGAAGGGGAAGGGAGGGGGGAGGTAATGGTGGAGGGAGAGTAATGGGTGGTATTACACCTATGGTGCATCTTACGAGGGTACGTGTGAAACTTAGTAAATGTAGAATATAAATGTCTTAACACAATCACTAAGAAATGCCAGGAAGGCTATGTTAACCAGTGTGATAAAAATATGTCAAACGGTCTATAAAACCAGTGTATGTTGCCCATGATCACATTAATGTACACAGCTATGATTTAATAAAAAAATAAAATGAAAACACAGGACATCAAAATTTATGGAAAGCCGGTAAATTAGTAATTAAAGGGAAGCTGGGCATGATGGCTTATACCTGTAATCCTAGCACTCTTGGGAGGCCAAGGTGGGTGGATTGCTTGAGCTCAGGAGTTCGAGGTCAGCCTAAGCAAAAGTGAGACCCTGTCTCTAAATAAAATGAAAGAAACAAACAACAAGAACAACAAGAACAACAACAACAACAACAAAAAAAAAAAACTTGGCGCAGGCAGTCCCAGGTACTTGGGAGACTGAGGCAAGAGGATCTTTGAGTCCAAGACATAGAGGTTACTGTGAGCCATGACACCACAACACTCTACTGAAAACTACAAAGTAAGACTCTGTCTCAGAAAAAAAAAAAAAAGAAAGAAAAAGAAAAGTCAGTAGAAGGAAATGTGAAGCAGTAAATATACTATAAAACAGAAAGGAGTTGAATTAATCAATCAAGCTTCCACTTTAGAAAACTAGAGTTCAAAAAAAGCAAATCAAACTTAAAGGAAGCAGAAAGAAGAATATGCAAGAGATAAATGCATAAATCGATAAAATTGAACATAGAAAAAACAGTAAAGAAAAGTGTGATACAACATAACAAAATGCAATTTATCCCAGGAATTTAAGGGTGATTCGGCATTTGAAAATCAGTGTAACTCATCATATCCGCAGACTAAAAGAGATAAGTCATTTGGTGATTTGAATAGATGCAAAAAGCATGTGCCAAATTTAACCTCCTTTTGAGATGAAGACTAGGGATAAAAGGAAACTTCCTTAACCTGCATTTACAAAGTTCCCAGAGCTAAAATCATTCTTTTTGTTATTGTTGTTTGGGATTCAGTCAGGGTACAAAGAATTAGGTTACACTGATTGCATTTGTTAGGTGAAGTCCCTCTTATAATTGTGTCATGCCCCTAAAAGATGTGCCATGCACCATGACCCACTATCCGCCTCTCTCTTCCCTTCTACCCACTCCTTCATTCCCCTGCCTTGTATTAGATCATCTGCTGCCTTCATATTAGAATTGAGTACATTGGATTCTTGCTTCTGCATTCTTGTCATGCTTTACTATGAAGAATGTGTTCCAACTCAATCCAGAATGATACAAAAGATGTAAAGTCTCCATCTTTTTTAATGGCTGAACGGTATTCCACAGTATACATATAACTCAGCTTGTTAATCCATTCCTGAGTTGGTGGGCATTTAGGTTGTTTCCACATTTTTGCAATTGTAAATTGAGCTGCAATAAACAATCTAGTGAAAATATACTTATGAAAAAATGACTTTTTTTTCTTCTGGGTAGATGCCTGGTAGTGGTATTGCAGGATCAAATGGGAGGTCTAATTTGAGTTCTTAGAGGAACTTACTACTTCTCCATACTTCCTTCCAAAAAAATTGTATTAGTTTGCAGTCCCACCAACAGTGTAAAACTGTTCTCTTCTCTCCACATCCATGCCAGCATCTGTCACTTTGAGATTTTGTGATGTGGGCCATTTTCCCTGGGGTTAGGTGATATCTCAGAGTGGTTTTGATTTGCATTTCTCTGATGATTAGGGACAATGGGCATTTTTTCATATGTTTGCTAGCTATTCATCTGTTTTCTTTAGAGAAGGTTCTACTCATGTCTCTTGCCCAGTGATATACGGGATTGTTGGCTCTTTTTTTGTTGTCATTGATTAATTTGAGTTCTCTGTAGATTCTAGTTATCAAGGTTTTGTCTGATTCATAATATGGAAATATCTTGTCCCAATACGAAGGTTGTCTATTTGCTTTGGTTGTCATCTCCTTAGCTATACAGAAGATTTTCAGTTTAATTAAGTCCTATTTATTTATTTTTTTGTTGTTGTTGCAATTGCCATGGAAGTCTTTCCATAAAATATTTCCCCAGGCTCATATCTTCAATTGTTTTCCCCATACTTTCTTTAGGTCTTTTATTGTCTCATGCCTTAGATTTAAATATTTTATCCATCTTGAATCAATTTTTGTAAGTGGTGAAAAGTGCAGGTCCAGTTTCAGTCTTTTACATGTGATCATCCAGTTCTCCCCACACCATTTATTGGATATGGATTCATTTCTCCAGTGTATGTTCTTGTTAGGTTTATCAAAGATCAGGTGGATGTAAGAAGTTAGTTTCATCTCGTGGTTTTCTATTCAGTTCCAAATGTCTATGTCTCTATTTTTGTGCCAATACCATACTGTTTTGATCACTGTGGCTTTGTAGTATACCTAAAGATTGGGTGACCCTCTGGCTTTGTTTCTATTACTAAGAATTGCCTAGGCTCTACAAGGTTTTTTCTGATTCCATAAAAAATAAAGAATTATTTTTTTCCAAATCTTGAAAGTATGATGATGGTATTTTAATAGGGAATGCATTGAGTCTGTAGATTGGTTGGGGAAGTATAGACATTTTAACAATGTTGATTCTTCACCTCTTTTGTTAGGTATATTCCTAGGTATTTCATTTTTTTTTTGGAAGCTATTGTGTAGCTACAAGGAATTGTGTCCTTGATTAGCATCTCAATTTGGCTGTTATTGGCATATACAAAAGTTACTGATTTGTGGATATTGGTTTTATATCCTGAGATATTACTGTATTTTTTGATCACTTCCAGGAGTCTTGTGGTTGAGTCTTTGGGATTCTCTAAGTGTAAGTTCATATCAATGGCAAAGAGTGAGAGTTTGACTTCCTCTGCCCCCATTTTGATGCCCTTTATTTCCTTCTCTTGCCTAATTGTATTAGCTATAACTTCCAGCACTATGTTGAATAATGGTGGCAATAAAGGACAACCTTGTCTGGTTCCAGTTCTAAATGGAAAAGCTTTCAGTTTTTACTCCATAGTATTAGCTGTGGGTTTGTTGTAGATGGCTTTGATCAATTTAAGAAATGTGCCACCTATGCCTATATTTTTAAGTGTTCTAATTAGAAAAGGATGCTGAATTTTATCAAATGCTTTTTCTTCATCTATTGAGAGGATCATATGGTCTTGTTTTCTCTGTTGATATGATGAATTATGCACATGGACTTGTGTGTGTTAAACCAGCCTTGCATCCCTGAGATGAAACCTACTTGATCATGATGTATAATTAAATTATTTTAATGTGTAGTTATAATCTATTGGCTAGGATTTTGTTGAGAATTTTTATATCTATATTCATTAGAGAAATTGATCTGAAGTTTTCCTTTTTAGTTGAGTCTTTTCACAGTTGTGGTATCAGGGTGATGTTTGCTTCATAGAACATGTTGAGGAAGATTCTTTCCTTCTCATTTTTTTTGGAATAATTTTTACAGCACTGGATATAAGCTATTCTTTGAAAGTTTGACAAAATTCTGAAGGAGAGCAAGATGGTGGCCAAGTAACAGCTTTCTTGCATCTGGGCACCGTGAGTCCGGGGAGATAGGACTCCAGGCATCTCTGGCTGGTGGGATCTGCCTATCATCACCCCTGTGAGGATACAGAGAGTCAGCGAGAGACTTCTGAACCCCAAGAGGAGGACTAAAACAGTGGGAAATCGGCAAGTGGTCGCGTGTGTTCAATCAGTCTAAACCCGCCCGCAACTGTAAGTTCAGTAGCAGCGAGACTGCAAACTGAAAAAGCCTTACCTGTGAACTGTTTTGGTGTCTTTGGACTTGGCACTCAGTTGAACTGTCTTGGGGAGATCCTGAGCAGGAATGCGGAGAACTTTGGCCGCTGTCTAGGGCCCCAGTCTGAGCCGCTGATCCAGACGGAGCTAATAGTGTTTGGCTGTGGGCCACAGGGAGCCATTGTGAGCGATCTGCCCTGGCAAGCTCCGCCCTCAGGGTCGCAGAGCTAGAATCGGGTGGGAGCGGGTAACCCAGCGACCGAGTAGCCTAAGGGTGGGGTCTGAGCCGTCTTGCATCCCTAACCCTCAGGGGCAGAGTGAGACTGGTTTTGGCACACTGGGTAAGTGGATAGCCACTTCAGCAGTGATTCCAGCAACAAGCAATTTCCTGGAAAAGCTTCTGCTCAGCAAGTTGACAACTTCAAAGTGCCTTTTAAGTGGGCTGAAGAGAGATTTAGGGTGTCTACCTGCTGGGGTTTGAGAAATCAGCAGCCTCCAGTCGTATCAGAACTGTGATTAAAATCTCATACCCCAGAAGACCACGTGTTGCCCAGACAATATTCAACAACATATACATACTGCTTTGTTTTTGGTTGTGTTTTTTTTGTTGTTGTTTATTTTGATGTTGATGTTGTTTTGTTTTTTAATTTCAACCTTTCCCGTACAGATCTTTTTTCTTTCCCAATTTTTCTAGTTTACTTATAATTTCCCATTGCTGCCTTTTTTAATAACTAGAACTTCATTTTTCCTAGTGTTTCTACTGCCATTATTTGGTTTTTCACGCAATATTATCCCGTAAAGTTTTCTGTTTGCTTGTTTTGGTTTGATTTATAGCATTTTTGTCTTTCCTCTCTACTTGGTGGAGGTGGGGTCTGATGAGGTTAGCAAAGAGCTGCCGACCTAAGGGAAACACCCAACTGGGCACCCCCAGAAGGTGTTTTTTTTTTTTTTAAGGTTGTGTCAAAGTACACTACCATACACCTATATTGCTCTGTCTCCCTCTTTCTGTGCCTCTCTTCTTTTTGTCAACATTCCTTTTACCCACCCCCTCTCCTTTCTCTATTTTTTTTTTCTTTTCACTCAGTCCTTTCTTTCATTCCTTTCTTGCTCTTCAACCTTCTCACTCTTCTGGTCCTGTACCAAAAGGACTCATCTAACCCTGAGTCCACAGGCACGAGAACTTAAAGAGCAAGAGGAAGTGAAAGGAAAATTAGGGCAAGGAAACAGATAAAAGAAATCACTCATGAGGAAGAATCAGCAGAAAACTCCAGGCAACATGAAGAACCAGTCCAGAACAACCCCGCCAAGGGACCATGAGGTAGCTACTGCAGAGGATTCCACCTATAAAGAAATGTTAGGAATGACAGAAAGGGAATTTAAAATACACATGATGCAAACAATGAAAGAAATGATGGAAACAATGAAGGAAACTGCTAATAAAGTGGAAAATAACCAAAAGGAAATTCAAAAACAGAATCAAACAAGAGATGAATGATATGAAGAATATAAAAAGGATATAGCAGAGCTGAGGGAACTGAAACAGTCAATTAGGGAACTTAAAGATGCAATGGAAAGTATCAGCAACAGGTTAGACCATGCAGAAGAGAGAATTTCAGAGGTAGAAGACAAAGTTTTTGAGATAACTCAGATAGTAAAAGAGGCAGAAAAGAAGAGAGAGAAAGCAGAACATTCACTGTCAGAATTATGGGACATTATGAAGCGTTCCAACATACGAGTTATAGGAATTCCAGAAGGGGAAGAAGAATGCCCCAGAGGAATGGAAGCCATACTAGAGAATATTATAAAAGAAAATTTCCCAAATATCACCAAAGATTCTGACACACTGCTTTCAGAGGGCTATCGGACCCCAGGTCGCCTCAACTCTAACCGAGCTTCTCCAAGACACATTGTGATGAACCTGTCTAAAGTCAAGACAAAAGAAAAGATTCTACAAGCTGCCAGGAGTAAGCGCCAGTTGACCTACAGGGGCAAATCCATCAGAGTGACCGCAGACTTCTCTAATGAAACTTTCCAAGCAAGAAGACAATGGTCATCTACCTTTAATCTACTTAAACAGAACAATTTCCAGCCCAGAATTCTGTACCCTGCTAAGCTAAGCTTCAAAATTGACGGAGAAATCAAATCATTTACGGATATACAAACATTGAGGAAATTCACCACAACAAGACCAGCTCTACAGGAAATACTTCAACCTGTTCTGCACACTGACCACCACAATGGATCAGCAGCAAACTAAGAACTCAGAAATTAAAGGACAGAACCTAACCTCCACACTGATACAAAAGATAAAACTAAGCAATGGACTCTCACAAAATAAGATGAATAGAATACTACCACACTTATCAATTATCTCAATAAATGTTAATGGCTTGAATTCCCCACTGAAGAGACATAGATTGGCTGACTGGATTAAAAAACACAAGCCATCCATTTGCTGTCTGCAAGAAACACACCTGGCTTCAAAAGACAAATTAAAGCTCCGAGTCAAGGGTTGGAAGACAATTTTTCAGGCAAATGGCATTCAGAAGAAAAGAGGAGTTGCAATATTATTTTCAGATTCATGTGGATTTAAAGCAACTAAAGTCAAAAAAGACAAAAATGGTCACTTTATATTGCTCAAGGGAAAAATACAACAAGAAGACATTTCAATTCTAAATATATATTGCACCCAATTTAAATGCTCCCAGATTCTTGAAACAGACCTTACTCAGTCTGAGCAATATGGGACTTTAACACTCCTCTTACAGAGCTGGACAGATCCTCTAAACAGAAATTAAACAAAGATATGAGATTTAAATGAGACCCTAGAACAACTGTGCTTGATAGATGCATATAGAACACTCCATCCCAAAAATAAAGAATATAAATTTTTCTCATTACCCCATGTAACATTCTCCAAAATTGATCATATCCTGGGACACAAAACAAATATCAACAGAATCAAAAGAATTCAAATTTTACCTTGCATCTTCTCAGACCATAAGGCACTAAAGGTGGAACTCAATTCTAACAAATACGCTCGACCCCACACAAACGCATGGAAATTAAACAATCTTTTATTGAATAACAGATGGGTGCTATAAACAGGAAAAAATAAAACAGGAAATCATTAACTTCCTTGAGCATAACAACAATAAAGACACAAGCTACCAAAACCTGTGGGATACTGCAAAAGCAGTTTTGAGAGGAAAATTCATCGCTTTAGATGCCTACATTCAAAAAACAGAAGGAGAGCGCATCAACAATCTCACAAGCCATTTTATGGAATTGGAAAAAGAAGAACAATCTAAGCCTAAACTCAGTAGAAGAAAAGAAATATCCAAAATCAAATCAGAGATCAATGAAATTGAAAACAAAAGAATCATTCAGAAAATTAATGAAACAAGGAGTTGGTTTTTTGAAAAAATAAATAAAATAGATAAACCATTGGCCAGACTAACAAGGAATAGAAAAGTAAAATCTCTAGTAACCTCAATGAGAAATGATAAAGGGGAAATAACAACTGATCTCACAGAGATACAAGAGATCATCTCTGAATACTACCAGAAACTCTATGCCCAGAAATTTGACAATGTGAAGGAAATGGATCAATATTTCAAATCACACCCTCTCCCTAGACTTAGTCAGGAAGAAATAGAGCTCCTGAACAGACCAATTTCAAGCACTGAGATCAAAGAAACAATAAAAAATCTTCCAACCAAAAAATGCCCTGGTCCAGATGGCTTCACACCAGAATTTTATCAAACCTTCAAGGAAGAGCTTATTCCTGTATTGCAGAAATTATTCCAAAAAATTGAGGAAGAAGGAATCTTCCCCAACACATTCTATGAAGCAAACATCACCCTGATACCAAAACCAGGAAAAGACCCAAACAAAAAGGAGAATTTCAGACCAATCTCACTCATGAATATAGATGGAAAAATTCTCAACAAAATCCTAACCAATAGATTACAGCTTATCATCAAAAAAGTCATTCATCATGATCAAGTAGGCTTCATCCCAGGGATGCAAGGCTGGTTTAACATATGCAAGTCCATAAACGTTATCCTCCATATTAACAGAGGCAAAAATAAAGATCACTTGATCCTCTCAATAGATGCAGAAAAAGCATTTGATAAAATCCAGCATCCTTTTCTCATTAGAACACTGAAGAGTATAGGCATAGGTGGCACATTTCTAAAACTGATTGAAGCTATCTATGACAAACCCACAGCCAATATTTTACTGAATGGAGTAAAACTGAAAGCTTTTCCTCTTAGAACTGGAACCAGACAAGGTTGTCGTCTGTCACCTTTACTATTCAACATAGTGCTGGAAGTTCTAGCCAATACAATTAGGCAAGACAAGGAAATAAAGGGAATCCAAATGGGAGCAGAGGAGGTCAAACTCTCCCTCTTTGCTGACGACATGATCTTATACTTAGAGAACCCCAAAGACTCAACCACAAGACTCCTAGAAGTCATCAAAAAATACAGTAATGTTTCAGGATATAAAATTAATGTCCACAGGTCAGTAGCCTTTGCATACACCAATAACAGTCAGGATGAGAAGCTAATTAAGGACACAACTCCCTTCACCATAGTTTCAAAGAAAATGAAACACCTAGGAATATACCTAACAAAGGAGGCGAAGGACCTCTATAAAGAAAACTATGAAATGCTCAGAAAGGAAATAGCAGAGGATATTAACAAATGGAAGAACATACCATGCTCATGGATGGGAAGAATCAACATTGTTAAAATGTCTATACTTCCCAAAGCAATCTACCTATTCAATGCCATTCCTATCAAAATACCAACATCGTACTTTCAAGATTTGGAGAAAATGATTCTGCGTTTTGTATGGAACCGGAAAAAACCCCGTATAGCTAAGGCAGTTCTTAGTAATAAAAATAAAGCTGGGGGCATCAGCATACCAGATTTTAGTCTGTACTACAAAGCCATAGTGCTCAAGACAGCATGGTACTGGCACAAAAACAGAGACATAGACACTTGGAATCGAACTGAAAACCAAGAAATGAAACTAACATCTTACAACCACCTAATCTTCGATAAACCAAACAAGAACATACCTTGGGGGAAAGACTCCCTATTCAATAAATGGTGTTGGGAGAACTGGATGTCTACATGTAAAAGACTGAAACTGGACCCACACCTTTCCCCACTCACAAAAATTGATTCAAAATGGATAAAGGACTTAAATTTAAGGCATGAAACAATAAAAACCCTCAAAGAAAGCATAGGAAAAACACTGGAAGATATTGGCCTGGGGAAAGACTTCATGAAGAAGACTGCCATGGCAATTGCAACAACAACAAAAATAAACAAATGGGACTTTATTAAACTGAAAAGCTTCTGTACAGCTAAGGAGATAATAACCAAAGCAAAGAGACAACCTACACAATGGGAAAGGATATTTGCATATTTTCAATCAGACAAAAGCTTGATAACTAGGATCTATAGAGAACTCAAATTAATCCACATGAAAAAAGCCAACAATCCCATATATCAATGGGCAAGAGAGATGAATAGAACCTTCTCTAAAGATGACAGACGAATGGCTAAAAAACACATGAAAAAATGTTCATCATCTCTATATATTAGAGAAATGCAAATCAAAACAACCTTGAGATATCATCTAACCCCAGTGAGAATGGCCCACATCACAAAATCTCAAAACTGCAGATGCTGGCGTGGATGTGGAGAGAAGGGAACACTTTTACACTGCTGGTGGGACTGCAAACTAGTACAACCTTTCTGGAAAGAAGTATGGAGAAACCTCAAAGCACTCTAGCTAGACCTCCCATTTGATCCTGCAATCCCATTACTGGACATCTACCCAGAAGGAAAAAAATCCTTTTATCATAAGGACACTTGTACTAGACAGTTTATTGCAGCTCAATTTACAATCGCCAAAATGTGGAAACAGCCTAAATGCCCACCAACCCAGGAATGGATTAACAAGCTGTGGTATATGTATACCATTGAATACTATTCAGCTATTAAAAAAAATGGAAACTTTATATCCTTTGTATTCACCTGGATGGAAGTAGAAGACATTATTCTTAGTAAAGCATCACAAGAATGGAGAAGCATGAATCCTATGTACTCAATTTTGATATGAGGACAATTAATGACAATTAAGGTTATGGGGGGGGAAGCAGAAAGAGGGATGGAGGGAGGGGTGTGGGGCCTTGGTGTGTGTTACACTTTATGGGGGCAAGACCTGATTGTAAGAGAGACTTTACCTGACAATTGCAATCAGTGTAACCTGGCTTATTGTACCCTCATTGAATCCCCAACAATAAAAATAAAAAAAAAAAAAGGTAAAAAAAAAAAAAAGAAAGTTTGACAAAATTCTGGTATGAAGCTATCTGGACCAGGGCATTTTTGTTGTTGTTGTTGTTGGGAGATTTTTTTATTGTTTCTTCAATCTCAGTTCTTGAAATTGGTCTGTTCAAGAGATGTATTTCTTCTTGGTTAAGTCTAGGGAGAGGATGAGATTTCAGGTATTGATCCATTTCCTCCACATTGTCAAAATTCTGGGCATAGAGTTTCTTGTGGTACTCGGAGATAATTTCTTGTATCTCTGCAGCATCTGTTGTTATTTCCTGTTTATTGTCTCTGATTGGGATTATTAGAGATTTTACTTTTCTGTTTCTTGTTAATCTGGCAAAAGGTTTATAGATTTTATTTATTTTTCAAAATAAAACAACTTTTTGTTTCATTAATTTTCTTAATGATTCTTTTGTTTTTCGATTCCATTAATCTCTGATTTAATTTTGGTTATTTCTCTTCTTCTGCTGGTTTTGAGATTAGGTTATTCTTTTTCCAATTCCTTAAGTTTGTTGATGTGCTCTCTTTCTGTTTTTTGATTAGAGATGTCTAATGAGATAAATTTCCCTCTTATGACTGCTTTTGCTGTATCCCACAGGTTTTGGTAACTTTTGTCTTCATTGTTGTTATGTTTGAGAAATTTAATGATTTCCTCCTTTATCTCTCCTGGAACCAGCTATTATTCAACATAAGATTTTTTAATTTCCCTGCCTTTGTGTGGGGATGAATGATGAATGTTTTTGTTGGAGTTGAGTTTCACTCTTAGTGTCTTGTGGTCTGAGAAGATACAAGGTATAATTTCTATTCTTTTAATTTTTTCTGAGGTTTGATTTATATCCTATTTTGGAGTATGTTCCATTGGCTGATGAGAAAAATGTATATCCTTTAGCATTGGGATGGTGTGTTCTGTATAAATCTATTAATCCCATTTGTTCTAGGGTCACATTTAAGTCCTTTACATTTTTGTTTAGTTTCTGTTTAGAGGATCTCTCCAATTCTGTCAGGGGGGTGTTAAAGTCCATGATATTATGGTGTTACAGAATATAATATTCCTCAGACCAATTAAGGTCTGTTTCACTGATCTGGAAGCATTTAAGTTAGGTACATAAATATTTAAACTTAAAATGTCTTCTTGTTGTATTGTTCCTTTGACCAGTCTGAAGTGTCCATCTTTGTCTTTCTTCACTTTAGTTGCTTTAAATCTGCTTGTATCTGAAAATAAGGTTGCCACCCCTCTCTTCTTCTGATTTTCATTTCCTTGAAATACTGATTAACTAGTATTGATTAACCAGTACTGATTAACTCCCTTAACCATGAGTCTTGATTTGTCCTTCAAGGCTAGGTGCATTTCCTAGAGACAACAGATGGATGGCTTTTGCTTTTTTATCCAATCAGCCAGCCTATGCCTTTTCAGTGGAGAATTCAATCCATTGATGTTTATTGATGGAATTGATAAGTATAGCAGAATTCTATTCATCTTATTTTGTGAAAGTCTGTGATATAGTTTTAACTTTTGCCACATTGTGGAAGCTAAGTTTTGACCTTTGGCTTCTGGGTGTTTACTTTGCTTGTGGTCCATTGCGATGGTCAGTGTTGAAAATAGGTCTATGTATTTCCTGTAGAGCTAGTCTTGTTGTGGTTAATTTCCTCAGTGTTTGCATATCTGCAACAGATTTGGTTTTTCCATCAATTTTGAAGCTTAGTTTAGCAGGATACAGAATTTTGGGCTGAAAATTGTTTTTTTAAAGAATGTTGAAGGTGGATGACCATGCCCTTCTGGCTTGGAAAGTTTCAGCTGAAAAGTCTTCTGTCATCCTAATGGCTCTGCCCCTGTTGACACTTACTCCTGGCTGCTTGCAGAATCTTCTCTTTTGTCGTTACTTTGGACAAGTGCATTACAATGTGTCTTGGAGAAGCTCTGTTTTAGTTGAGATGACCTGGAGTTTGATATCCATCTATCAGTGGATAGAATAGGATAGGAGTGTGCAGAATCTTTAGTAAAACATGGGAAGTTTTCATTTTATGATAGTCTCTAGTAGGGCTTCCATTCCTTTGGGACAATCTTCTACCCCTGTAAGCAGTGGTTCTCAACCTGTGGGTCGTAACCCCTTTGTAACAGTGAAAATACATCATGGCATTAGGAAGGTTGAGAACCACTGCCTTTAAGGATTCCTATTATTCATATGTTTGAATGCTTCATGAAGTCTAGTAATTCTCTAAGTGACTTTTCTGATTTCTCTCTCTTCTTTTCTGCTTCTTTAATTACCTGTGTTAACTCAAGAACTTTATCCTCTAGCACAGAGGTTCTTTCTTCTCCATGGTCTAATCTATTTTTGATACTTTCTACTGCATCTTTACATTCCCCAATTGTCTTCTTCATTTCCTTAAGATTTGCCATAGCCTTTCTATATTTTATATATCTCTAGTCCATGTTTTGGTTTTGTATTTCCATTTTCTCATCCATTCCCTTTATTATATTTATCATCCATATTTTAAATTCCCTTTCTTTCATATCCATTAATTCATATAGGTGGAGTCTTCTGAAGTATCTGTCTCATGGCTCCTTGGGTAAGTTGCTCTATTTTGTTTTTTCATGTTGCCCAAATTTTTTTGTTGGTTCCTCCTCATAAATACTTTTTCCTTTTTCATCTCCTTGGCCTCCTTTTTCCTTCTCATTTCCTCTTTTTCTTTAAATTACCTGTCTCAGAGCTTAGGTGTTGAAGAGGCTTCTTGGTATAAGGCCAAAAGGAAGAGAAAAGAGTGAGCAGGGAGAAACAAGCGGAAAAGAATGAAGGAAGAAAAAGAAAGGAAAGAGAAAAAGAATAAAAAGGAAAAAAGGTGTAGATGGTGTGAAATAAAAGCAGTGATTTTTCTAACATGCTGAATCACTTTTACAAATACTATCTACTACATAACTCTTCTTTGCAAACTTATTTACTACGCCATAGATGTTACATACCAAGTTTCTGAATATGCATGAGTTTGTTGTGTGGTATGTGGTAGAACCTATGAGGAAAAAAAAAGGAAAAAAAGAAGAGGATTAAAGAAAAGAATTGAAGAACAGGAGAGAATGAGGACACGAAGAGAGAATGAGAGTGATAGGAGACATGGTATTGATGAGCATGGTGCTAAGGCTATGCCTGTAACTCAAGGATTTTGAAGTGCTGGGGTGGGTGGGATCCTCAAAATCAGGAGTTCCTTACCAGCCAAACCAAAACCACACTCTAACTCTGCCAAAAATAAGAAGAGAAAGAAAGAGCAAAAAGAAAAAGAAAAATTCTGCAGTGTGGACTTGCCAATACTGTCTTCCCAGGCCAAAGGGTAGAAGACCATGATCTCTTGGCCTCCTTGAGCCAGACTACTATCATGACTTTCCAGCCAGATGAAAGCCATGCTGCCCCAGCACTCAGAGAAAAACAGAAAATAATAATAATAATAACCTTGTTCTTTGTATCCTCAAAGATTCTCCAACAAAAAATAATAATAATAAAATAAGAATAGATAAAGAAAATTAAAAATATAGTTGTATCAAATAAAGGAGAGAGCGGGAAGAGGAATAAAGAAAGAAGAAAAACCTCCCCTCAAAAGGAGGGGATATCTTAGCTGTTGTACAAGCAATTTTTATAGGAAAGATGAGAAAAGTAAAAGAGTCTCTCTGAAAAGAGAGAAAGGAGAGGAGTGAAATAGAGAGAATAAATGAGGCTGACATACCATAACCAAAAATACAGGAGCCCTTGCTCTTGATGAAAGTAAAATTGGGGGTGGGGGTTGGAGCAAGATGGCGCTGAGTAACAGCTTCTCTGCAACTGGGCATGGTGAGTCTGGGGAGATAAGACTTCAGGCATCTCTGGCTGGTATGATCTGCCTATAATCATCCCTTTGAGGATACAGAGAGTCAGCAAGGGACTTCTGGACCCAAAGAGGAGGACAAAAACAGTGCAATACTGGCAAGTGGTTGCATGTGTTCGATTGAACTAATCCCACTAGCAGCTGTAAGTACAAGCAGCAGTGAGACTGCAAACAGGAAAGGCCTTCCCTGTGATCTGTTTCGGTGTTTTTGGCCTTGGTACTCAGTTGAACTGCCTTGGGGAGAGCTTAAGCAGGAGTGCAGAGAACTTTGGCATTGTCTAGGGCCCCAGACTCAGCCACTGAGCCGGATGGAGCTAATAGTGTTCAGCTGTGGGCTGCAGAGAGCCATTGTGAGAGAACTGCCCCAGCAAACTCCACCCTCAGGGTCACAGAGCAAGGATCGTGCAGGAGCTAGTAACCTAGGTGACAGAGCAGCCTAAAGGCAGGGACTGAGCTGCCTTACAGCCTTAACCCTCAGGGGCAGAGTGAGACCAGTTTTGGCACACTAGAGCCTTGGGTGGTTGCCCGGGGTAGAGTGCCGTGGCATTACAGCTCATAGCAACCTCAAATTCCTGGGCTTGGAGCCACCCAGACCTCCATAAGAGCTGTGCCACAACCCCCCGACCCGCAATCCGTGCCTGCCAGGTCTCTGCATGCCCTGACCAGGAACAGCGGGAGCTGCGCAACACTGCGTCCTCCCTCCTGTACCCTCCCTGCCTCCACACTGGCCTGCTCATCTGGCCAGGGACACTGGTAGTGGTGTGCCCTCCAGAGCCCTCCCTGCCTCTGTGCAGAGCCCTTCTCCTGGCCAGAGACTGCTGGAGCCTTGGGCTCTCTGTGCCAAAGTCCCTGGGCACAAGGCACTCCCAGAAACGTGCACACCACCTCCCACCCTGTTGCTGGATCCGGGTGTGTCACACGCTGGAGCCGCTTCCACAACCAGAACTCACTGGCTGGGACAGCCACAGAGGAGCTACACCGGGTCACTCCCTACAAAGATCCAGCAACAATAGAGTGATCCCACTGGAGTCTAATCTTGGAGAGACACCTCCCCAACTCTGAGGACAGCCAGAGGCAAAGGTGAAAAACCATCATGAGGCAAAATCAACAGAAAAACTCTGGCAATCTGAATAGTCAGAGTTGATCAATGCCCCCAAGGATCAATGGAGCAGACACAGCACAAGATCCCGTGCACAAACAAATAGCTGAGATGTCAGAAATCGAGTTCAGAATATGGATAGCAAATAACATTGAATTAGAATTCCAACCAGTAACCCAAAAGATATCTCAAGAATTCAGCGAATTCAAAGACCAAATGACCAAAGACTTTGACACATTGAGACAAGAAGTTGCAGCTCTCAAAGATCTGAGAAACATAGTAGAATCCCTCAGTAACAGAATGGAGCAAGCAGAAGAAAGAATTTTTGACATTGAAGACAAAGCTTTCAAATGCTCCCAAACTCTCAAAGAGGAAGAGAAATGGAGGGCAAAACCAAATCACTCGCTCAGAGAGCTCTGTGATAATTTGAAGAAAACCAATATTTGTCTTCTAGGGATCCCCAAAAATGACGAAGTGGCTTCACAAGGCACAGAGTCTCTTCTCCATGAGATTATGAAGGAGAACTTTCCAGACATGCTAAGACATGCTAAGAAATTCAGATAGCAGACAGTTTCAGAACTCCAGCACAACTTAACCCAAATAATACATCCCCCAGACACATCATAATCAATTTCAGTAAAGTTAAAACGAAGGAGAAAATTCTGAAAGCAGCAAGACAAAAGAAAACCATCACCTACAAGGAAAAGAATACTACAATAACTGCAGATCTCTCTGCTGAAACCTTTCAAGCTAGAAGAGGATGGTCATCGAATTTTAATCTCCTAAAACAAAATAACTTTTAACTCAGGATCCTGTACCCAGCTAAACTGAGTTTCATTTATGACGGTGAAATTAAATACTTCAAAGACATTCGCATGTTGAAGAAATTTGCCATAACCAAACCAGCTCTCCAGGATATTCTCAGACCTACCCTCCATAAAGACCAGCATAATCCTCCACCACAAAAGTAAACCCACCCAGAAAATTTTGATCAAATTTCAACTTCCACAGTCACAAAAGGATTAAAAATGTCCACTGGACTCTCGAAAGGCTTATCAATATCCTCAATTAATGTGAATGGTTCAAAATTGTCCTCTAAAGAGGCACAGGTTGGCTGACTGGATACAAAAACTCAAGCCAGATATCTGCTGCATACAAGAATCACATCTTACATTAAAAGACAAATATAGACTCAAGGAAAAGGGATGGTCATCTATACTCCAGGAAAATGGAAAGCAGAAAAAAGCAGGCATTGCAATCCTATTCGCAGATGCAATAGGCTTTAAACCAACTGAAATAAGGAAGGATAAGGATGGACACTTCATATTTGTTAAAGGTAATACTCAATATGATGAGATTTCAATTATTAATATTTATGCACCCAATCAGAACACACCTCAATTTATAACAAACTCTAACAGACATGAGCAATTTGATTTTCTCCAGTTCCATAGTAGTTGGAGATTTTAACACCCCTTTAGCAGTGCTGGATAGATCCTCCAAAAAGAAGCTAACCAAAGAAATTTTAGATTTAAACTTAACCATTCAACATCTGACTTAACAGACATCTACAGAGCATTTCGTCCAAACAAAACTGAATACACATTCTTCTCATCAGCTCACGGAACATACTTCAAAATTGACCACATCTGAGGCCACAAATTTAACCTCAGCAAATTTAAAAAAATAGAAATTATTCTTTGCATCTTCTCAGACCATCATAGAATAAAATTTGAACTCAATAACAACAGGAATCTGCATACCCATACAAAAACATGGAAGCTAAACAACCCTATGCTGAAGGATAGATGGGTTATAGACAAGATTAAGAGGGAAATTACCAAATTTTTGGAACAAAACAACAATCAAGACACAAATTACCAGAACCTCTGGGATACTGCAAAGGCAGTTCTAAGGGAAATTTATAGCACTGCAAGCCTTCCTCAAGAAAACGGAAAGAGAGGAAGTTAATAACTTAATGGGACATCTCAAGCAACTGGAGAATGAAGAACACTCCAACCCCAAACCCAGCAGAAGAAAAGAAATAACCAAAATTAGAGCAGAATTAAATGAAATTGAAACCAAAAGAATTAGGCAACAGATCAATAAATCCAAGAGTTGGTTTTTTGAAAGATCAATAAATAGATAAACCTTTGGCCAACTGAACCAGGAAAAAAAGAGTAAAATCTCTCATTTCATCAATCAGAAATGGTAATGATGAAACAACAACAGACCCCTCAGAAATTCAAAAAATCCTTAATTAATACTACAAGAAACTCTACTCTCAGAAATATGAAAATCTGAAAGAAATCTACAAATACCTGGAAGTATGCCACCTACCAAGACTTAGCCAGAATGAAGTGGAAATGTTGAACAGGCCTATATCAAGTTCTGAAATAGCATCAACTATACAAAATCTCCCTAAAAAGAAAACCTCAGGACAAGATGGCTTTACATCAGAATTCTACCAAACCTTTAAAGAAGAACTAGTACCTATATTACTAAACCTCTTCCAAAATATAGAAAAAGAAAAAATATTACCCAGCACATTCTACGAAGCAAACATCACCCTGATCCCCAAACCAGGGAAAGACCCAATAAGAAAAGAAAGTTATAGACCAATATCATGAATGAATATTGATGTTAAAATACTCAATAAGATCCTAACAAACATAATCCAACAACACATCAAAAAAATTATTCACCACGACCAAGTGGGATTTACCCCAGGGTCTCAAGGCTGGTTCAATATACGTAAATATATAAATGTAATTTAGCGCATAAACAAACTAAAAAATAAAGACCATATGATTCTTTCAATTGATGCAGAAAAGGCTTTTGATAATATCCAGCATCCCTTCCTGATCAGAACACTTAAAAAATTGGTATAGAAAACTGGTATTATTTCTTAAACTAATAGATGCCATCTACAGCAAACCCACAGCCAATATCATATTGAATGGAGTTAAATTGAAATCATTTCCACTTAGATTAGGAACCAGGCAAGGTTGCCCATTGTCTCCATTGCTCTTTAACATTGTAATGGAAGTTTTAGCCATTGCAATTAGGGAAGAAAAGGCGATCAAGTGTATCCACATTGGGTCAGAAGAGATCAAACTTTCACTCTTCTCAGATGATATAATCCTATATCTGGAAAACACTAGGGATTCTACGACAAAACTTTCAGAAGTGATCAAGGAATACGGCAATGTCTCAGGCTACAAAATCAACACCCATAAATCTTATATATACCAACAATAACCAAGCCGAAAAAAACAGTCAAGGACTCTATTCCTTTCACAGTAGTGCCAAAGAAGATGAAATATTTGGCAGTATACCTAACAAAGGATGTGAAAGATCTCTACAAAGAGAACTATGAAACTTTAAGAAAAGAAATAGCTGAAGATGTTAACAAATGGAAAAACATACCATGCTCATGGCTGGGAAGAATCAACATTGTTAAAATGTCTATACTACCCAAAGAAATATATAATTTTAGTGCAATTTCTATTAAAGCTCCATTGTCATATTTTAAAGATCTTGAAAAAATAATTCTTCATTTTATATGGAATCAGAAAAAACCTCGAATATCCAAAACATTACTCAGCAATAAAAACACAGCAGGAGGAATCATGCTACCAGACCTGAGACTGTACTATAAATCAATAATGATCAAAACAGCATGGTATTGGCACAAAAACAGAGAAGTAGATGTCTGGAACAGAATAGAGAACCAAGAGATGAACCTAGCTACTTACCATTATTTGATCTTTGACAAGCCAATTAAAAACATTCAGTGGGGAAAAGATCCCCTATTTAACTAATGGTGCTGGTTGAACTGGCTGGCAACCTATAGAAGAGTGAATCTGGACCCACACGTTTCACCATTAACTAATATAGACTCTCACTGGATAAAAGATTTAAACTTAAGACATGAAACTATAAAAATACTTGAAGAAAGTGCAGGGGAAACTCTTGAAGGAATTGGCCTGGGTGAATGTTTTATGAGGAGGACTCCCCAAGCAATTGAAGCAGTATCAAAAATACACTACTGGGACCCGATCAAACTAAAAAGCTTCTGCACAGCCAAGAACATAGTAAGTAAAGCAAGCAGACAGCCCTCAGAATGGGAGAAAATATTTGCAGGTTATACCTCCGATAAAGGTCTAATAACCAGAATCCACAGAGAACTCAAATGTATTAGCAAGAAAAGAACAAGTGATCTCATCTCAGGGTGGGCAAGGGACTTGAGGAGAAACTTCTCTAAAGAAGACAGATGCACGATCTACAAACACATGAAAAAAAGCTTCATCATCCTTAATCATCAGAGAAATGCAAATCAAAACTACTTTGAGATATCACCTAACCCCAGTAAGAGTAGCCCACACAACAAAATCCCCAAACCAGAGATGTTGGCATGGATGTGGAGAAAAGGGCAAACTTCTACACTGCCTGTGGGAATGCCCACTAATACGTTCCTTCTGGAAGGATGTTTGGAGAATACTTAGAGACCTAAAAATAGACCTGCCATTCAATCCTATAATTCCTTTACTAGGTTTATACCCAGAAGACCAAAAATCACAAAATAACAAAGACATCTGTACCAGAATGTTTATTGCAGCCCAATTCATAATTGCTAAGTCATGGAAGAAGCCCAAGTGCCCATCAACCCACAAATGGACTAGCAAATTGTGGTACATGTATACCATGGAATATTATGCAGCCTTAAAGAAAGATGGAGACTTTACCTTTTTTATGTTTACATTGATCGAGCTGGAACATATTCTTCTTAGCAAAGTCTCAGGAATGGAAGAAAAAATATCCAATGTACTCAGCCCTACTATGAACTAAATTATAGCTTTCACATGAAGACTATAACCCAACTATAGCACTAGACTATGAGGAAAGGGCCAAGGAAGGGGAAAGGAGGGGGGAGGTTAAGGTGGAGGGAGGGTAATTGGTGGGGCCACACCTATGGTGCATCTTAGAATGGGTACAGGTGAAATGTAGTAAAGGCAGAATACAAATGCCTACATACAATAACTAAGAAAATGCCATGAAGGCTACGTTGAACAGTTTGATGAGAATATTTCAGGTTGTATATCAAACAAGCACATTCTACCCCTTAATTGCACTAATGTACACAGCTATGATTTAACAATAAAAAAAAAGAAAGTAAAATTGGAAGACTAGAACCAAGCAAAGTAGCCAAAATAAAACACATGACACACAAAAAACTCAAATAGCCAATAACAGCAGCATCCTCAGCAACAAAGAAAAGTAGAAAAAAATACTAAAAAATATGTATATATATTTAAATACATACATACATATATATGAAAGGAAGATAGATAGATACATACATACATAGCGCAATATATTGCTAGGACGCCAGGTGGCACTGTGGCTTTAGGAGACAGAGAACACAGTAGTAACCTCTCTCTAGTTTCCAGGCATTACCCTAGTTCCTAACTTAGTTGCCCATGGTGATCATCTGATTGTTTCCTCAGCATTCAGGCCCGCAGGAGTGGGATCTTGTGTCCAGACTCCTTCAAAGGCAGGTCTCACAGTGCCTCCTGACAACAGTTCCCTGGGGGTAAGAAAACTGTTCACCCTGCCCCAAGAGTGGAATTCCCATCTAGGCAGGCAGAACAGAGATGGTTGTGTGTTTTAGACCTCTGCTGAAAGGTCCACCCTCATGACCTTCTCACTACTTTCCCGGCATGGCAGCCCCCTGGCAGCTGGGGTCTTTCTAGTATGGCTGCCTCCCCAGCCACAAAACTGATGGTAAATCCACTCTACCCAGTATTCAAATCTTGTTGCTATATACTGTTCCAGTCTGCCCACTTTTCCAAGCTTTCCGCCCAAGGCACAACTTTCCCCCCAAACAGAAAACTGTGGAAAGGCTTCCTCCTGTCCCCAGAACTCCTGGGGGAGCCTGCCATTCTTGCTAGCTTCCAGTCACTTGACTACTAAATCAGACCTCCACTGTTCCAGATCATATGCTGTCTCCTGCACACCACCTCAGTGTGCTCCCGAAGCTACTACTCTGGGTAAGGTCCCCGGCACAAGATATAGCTGGACTCTCTTTTTATTCCCTGGTAGTACTAGGAGAGCTCAGTTGAACAATTATTCTGGTCTGCCATCTTGCTCTGCTCTCCTAAAATCATTCTTACTGTTGAAAAATAAGAGCTCCACCCTGCCCAGGGTGGGTTGTGGATGGCCAGATAGACTAGACATGTGAAACACTGACTCTTATTTTTTGTTGTTGTTCATAGTTTATTATTATTATTATTATTAAATCATGGCTGTGTACATTAATGCAATCACTGGGCACCATACACTGGTTTTATAGAACGTTTGACACATTTTCATCACACTGGTTAACATAGCCTTCCTGGCATTTTCTTAGTTAGTGTGTTAAGACATTTATATTCTACATTTACTAAGTTTCACATGTACTCTTGTAAGATGCACTGCAGGTGTAATCCCACCAATCATCCTCCCTCTGCCCATCCTACCCCCCTCCCTCCTCCCTCTACTCTTCCCCATATTCTTAGGTTATAACTGGATTATAGCTTTCATATGAAAGCCATAAATTAGTTTCATAGTAGGGCTCAGTACATTGGACACTTTTTCTTCCATTCTTGAGATACTTTACTAAGAAGAATATGTTCCAGCTCCATCCATGTAAACATGAAAGAGGTAAAGTCTCCATGTTTCTTTAAGGCTGAATAATATTCCATGGTGTACATATACCACAATTTATTAATCCATTCGTGGATCGATGGGCACTTGGGCTTTTTCCATGACTTAGCAATTGTGAATTGGGCTGCAATGAACATTCTGGTACAAATATCTTTGTTATAATGTGATTTTTGGTCTTCTGGGTATATACCTAGTAGACGAATTATAGGATTGAATGGCAGATCTATTTTTAGATCTCTAAGTGTTCTCCAAACATCTTTCCAAAAGGAATGTATTAATTTGCATTCCCACCAGCAGTGTACAAGTGCTCCCTTTTTTCCAAATCCACACCAACATCTCTAGTCTTGGGATTTTGTGATATGGGCTAATCTTACTGGAGTTAGATGATATCTCAAAGTAGTTTTGATTTGCATTTCTCTGATGATTAAGGATGATGAGCATTTTTTCATAGGTCTGTAGGCCGTGCGCCTGTCTTCTTCAGGGAAGTTTCTCTTCAAGTCCCTTGCCCAGCCTGCGATGGGATCACTTGTTCTTTTCTTGCTTATACGTTTGAGTTCTCTGTGGATTTTGGTTATTAAGCCTTTGTTGGAGACATAACCTGCAAATATCTTCTCCCATTCTGAGCGCTGTCTGCTTGCTTTACTTACTGGAAACACTGACTCTTAAAAAGGTAATTTTAAAGTTTATATCTCTACCTCCTCAGTAGAACTCTTCTACCCAAAGTCCAAAGTTGTTTCCTGCTAAGTAAGGGAATATCTATGGTCTTTTCCAGCTCTGCGTGGAAAAGAGGGTTTACTTATATTCAAGGCTATCATATTCAAGGTTTACCCATATTCAAGGCTCCAGTGTATGCAATCTGGCTTATTTTTAGCCAAAAGGCATCTTAGAGATGCCTTTCTGACAAGGACAGAAATCCAAGTGAGGTTGTAATTTGTAGTCACACTGGTGGCCTAAGCAGACAACTTCAGGCTGCCAAAATAGCTCTAGATAATATCTTAGAGCTATTGAGTCATACCAAACTCCTTATTTTACAACCGAGAAAACTGAAATTCAGAGAAATGTAGTTTCTTCTTTTGATAATCTTACTTATGTTTCAAGACTCAGTTCAACCATCCACTCAGAGTCCCTCTCTGACTACTCTGCACTGTCATTGATTCCAAATGTTTACTGAGTCTCTGTTATGTGCCAGCCTCTGTTCTAGGCACTAAGGATTCACAGGTATACAATGGAGACAAAAATCCCTGCCTTGGGGCAACTTACATTCTAGTGCCAAGAGCAAGCAATGAATAATAAGTATAATTAATAAGTAAATCATACTGTATGTGGAAGTCAGCAAGTTCTGGGGGAGAACAGAACAGGATCCTGGGGATCAGAAGAGCCTGGAAGTGGAGGTTGGTTGGGTGTGTGATTTTTAATAGTCTTTGAGAAGGGGACAGCTGACAAAAACTTAAAGGAGATGTGGAAGTTAGCTATGAGGTATCTGGGAGAAGAGTTTCCCAGGCAGGAGGACCACATGTGTAAATGCCCTTAGGTAGTACCATGCTTGGTGGGCTCAAGAGACAGTGAAAGGTGACGCGTGGAGGGACTGTCATGCAGAGCACTCGGGACCACTGTAGGGGATTTGGCCACTGCAGAGCTTGAGCAGAAGATTGTGTCAGATAAAATATAGTGACAAATATCTGAAATTAAAACATTTTATTTGGGAAGAAAAAATTGCAATTTGGGGCATACATGCAGATTGAGTGGTCTTCAGTATGTCTGAAGAACAAGAACTAAAGTTGGTCAGAGGCTTTATTAAAAGAAGAGAAATGTTACCTATTGCTCTTTGAGGCAAAGTGCATAGGCACCAGTAAGGTTTCAAGGAGATGGCGAGTTTTGATTGGGAAGTGATGGCTGTGGGTGAAACTATTCTCAGAATTGCAGATCATCTCATCATCTATAGATAGAAATGGTTTCAGGTTACAGCAGGCAGTTTCAGCCACCAGGCTTGCAGAGAATTACATTCAGGAGCAATGTTTTATGTTCTGAGGGCTTTTCACCCTGCCCCCTCAACTCTATTTTGAGTATATCCAGACTGACCCAATTGGTAGGATCAACTTTCACAAGGGACATGATCCAACTTCTGATTTCAAAGGCACATTCTGGCTACTGTGCTGAGAAGAGAACATGGTGGACAAATATAGAGGCACACACACCTGATCAGGGCTATTGTGCAACTCAGACGAGAGGTGATGGCAGCTTGGACCTGGTGACAGCAGTAGGGTGGTGAGAAGTGGTTTCATTCCCCTTGTATTTTGAAAATAGAATCAACAGGATTGGCTGAAAGATTGGATGAGTTTTAAAAGAAACAATGTTTCTGAGAGTTTTTCCCTCTTTTTTAAAGTCTAAGCTGCATATTCCAATTCATCACAATACCTCTTAATTCTTTTTGATTTCTCCGTTTCTTTTACTTTGCACAAGGTTGTCTGAGGGCATATGATATGGTCTGTGTTCATCTTTAAGTTCCCATGCCTATTACAGCATTCAGTAAATATTTGTTAGATAAATAAAAATTAAGTATTACAGGTGTAAATTCACATTGGACTCAACACTGTCTTTATCATCTCCCTGCTAAGATAGATTCAAGTATGAGAGTCTATTTGCTAATCTCTGCAGAGAGACTGGGTCAGGCCTACCCCAATTCTAAGAGTTCAGGTTCCACTTGCTGATTTTCCTTCAGTCTGTTTTACTTTTCTATTTGTGTGATATTGTGAGGTATATATTTGATGTTCATTTCCATTTCCTAGCATACAGTTCCTAAAATCCTTCTCCAGAGTGAAAAGCGTGTTGTTTTGTATGCTAATGAGATGACTGATGGCTGAAGGGCCCTAGATATCTTCTGTTGAGGGCTGGTCACAGGAAAGACCAAGGCATGATTAAGGGTAGAACTTTCAGCCCCACTGGCCAACTTCCAGGGAAGAGAAAGGGGCTGAATGTTAAATTAATCATCAATGACCAATGACTTAATCAGTCATGCCTATGTAATGAAACTTCCTTTAAAACCCAAAAGGATTGTGTTTGAATATACTTCTGGATAGGTGAACACATGGAGGTTCCTGGAGGGTGGTGGTCCCCAACAGGGCCATGTCCTTTCCCACAAGCCTTACCCTATCCATGTCTTCCAACTGGCTGTTTGTCTGTATCCTTTGTGGAGAAAATTAAATGAAGTATTTTCCTGAGTTCTGTGAGCTGCTTGAGAAAATTAATCAACCTCAAGGAGGGGGTTGTGGGAATCTCTGATGTATAGCTAGTTCGCCAGAAGTTGCAACCTATTACTTGCAATGAGCATCAGAAGTAGGTGAGAGGAGGAGACAAGATGGCTGACTGAAGCCAGCTTTCCAAAGAGGCTCCTGTCCAGTAGGAGAGTTAAAGGACAAAAATTCAGCAAGTAACCTGGTGGATTTGAGCTGCACTAAGAGAGGTTGAAGAACACACGTCAACCCCGCTGAGGCGAGCTGCGACCACAAGGATACAAACAAAAGGTACAAAATCCATCACTAAGTGGACAGGAGTCCCCTCCCCCATGAGAACGGCTCGGAGTGCCCCACAAACAACCGGGCAGAGTTCAAAGGTCCTCCCACTACACTCCATGGGAGAGACCCTCTAAAAACTGGACCTACCTCCCCTACTAGGGTGCCACGGCGTCCTCCTGCCAGGCATAAAACTGTATAAACTGTATATAGTCTCTACCTGGAATTCTGAGCTCCCGGCACTCCCCTTCACTCACACTGAGGTCTGGAGGCCAGTCCCGGTCGGCAGGGAGGGGACCGCATCGGAGTGGCAGTTCCCTGAGGCACAGTGCGACAGCCATTTTTGGTGACAATTACGGCCAAGCATAAAACTGTGTAAAGCTGTGTGTGTTCTCTGCCCGCAACCCCAGGCTCCCAGCACTCCCTGCGCTCCCTCCTGCTCTCGCTCCAAGGTCGGGAGGCCTGTCCCCTAGGGGTCCAGACTCTTGGGCGATTGCTTGAGGGGTGTAGGCGGTGCTGGGCTGCAGCCAGTCGGTGCAGACTCTGGGGTACAGGAGCGGAGAGAGGATGGTTGGCCAGAGGGGAGCTACACTGGAGCGGCGGTTGCCTGAGCCATAAAACAGCAGCCCTCTTTTGCTGCCAATACGGCTCACTACTGAATATTCTGAAGCCCTGGGCAACCAGAGACTCTGAGTATAGGATTTGCCTGAGGCAACTCCAACTTGCAAACCGAGGAAACTCCCAGGGCGGAGCTGACCCAGAGGTCTGCTTTACTAAACCTAAGACGCACCTGGCCCTCAGGGGATCATCAGCCTATAGACAATACAAGAGCAAAGACAAGCTGATTTGGAACTCAATTCAGCTTCTCTTCTGCAGGGGAACCGCAGAGTTGTTCTGTTCTCTTCTGTCAGTAACATTAATCAGGGGCGAGACAGGACCTGAGTGAAAACCCCCCAACCTTCATCAAGTGCCGGAGGCTGTCAGGCCTCCTTTCATCCTATTAGAGAGGCAGAGCGCAGCGGCCTGGCAGACTTCCTTGTGATTCAGGCAGGTGCAAACTCCTGGAGTACCAATTCACTACAGGCAACTGGGTCAGCCAACAGCAGGCCTATCAGGGACTGGGTGTGACAGTGGTGCAAGGTGGGGAAGGAGGCAGCAACCTTCCCAGACTGATCTATTGGCTCGGTGGCTTCTCCTGACTCATTGCAGCACTGGAGCAAGCCACACCAGAGTAGTCACCAGACCCCTGTGATCCAGTTCCCAGAGACCTCTTAAACTGTCTCACCTGAGACAGATGCAGACTGAGACAATTGATTTGGACTTTTTGAACTGAACCAATCTCCTGAGGACAAATCAGGTGGTGCCCTGGGTGCACGGTGGTAGGAAGGTATGATTTTTCTTTTCCAATTGTTTGCTGGTGGGGGGGTGGGTGACTTAATTGCTGATATTTCTCCACAGCTGAGACTTAAATCCAGAGTATGAGTTTCACTAGGATGGAACACAAACCAGCTGAAAACAAGACAGAACTACTTAGCCCCACCACACCAGACAGGGCCCCTGTTTCCCAGGCCACAATACTGTACAGGCCCTTGACAAAGCCCCAGGGGAAAAAAATCAAAGGGAATAAAACAACCATGGGGCGGAATCAGCGGAAAAACTCTGGTAACATGAATAACCACAATAGATCAATGCCCCCCCCAAGGAAAGATATGGCAGATGTAATTGAAGATCCTATTCATAAACAACTGGCTGAGATGTCAGAAATCGAATTCAGAATTTGGAGTGCAGACAAGATTAACAAAGTGTAATTAGGAATTCGAGGAAGAATTCAAAAGTTGTCTCAAGAATTTAATGAATTTAAAGACAAAACCACCAAAGACTTAGATACACTAAAGCAAGAATTTACAGCCCTCAAAGATATAAAAAATACAGTAGAATCCCTCAGCAACAGAATGGAGCAAGCAGAAAAAAGGATTTCTGACATTGAAGATAAAGCCTTTGAACGCTCCCAAACTCTCAAAGAGGAAGAGAAATGGATAGCAAAAGCGGATCATTCTCTCTGAGAGCTCTGGGATAATTCGAAGAAGGCAAATATCCGAATCATTGGAGTTCCAGAAACAGATGAAGTGGCCTCACTGGGCATAGAGGCCCATCTGCATGAAATTATGAAAGAGAATTTTCCAGACATGCCTAGAGATTCTGAAATTCAGATAGCGGACAGCTTCAGAACCCCAGCACGACTCAACCCCAAAAAGACATCCCCCAGGCATATCATAATTAACTTCACTAAAGTTAATATGAAGGAGAAAATCCTCAAAGTTGCCAGGAGAAAGAAAACCATTACCTTCAAAGGGAAGAATATTAGAATGACTGCAGATCTCTCTGCTGAAACTTTTCAAGCCAGAAGAGGGTGGTCATCAACTTTTAATCTCCTAAAGCAAAATAACTTTCAACTCTGGATCTTGTATCCAGCTAAACTGAGTTTCATTTATGATGGAGAAATTAAATACTATAATGACATTCATATGTTGAAGAAATTTGCCATAACCAAACCAGCTCTTCAGGATATTCTCAGACCTATCCTCCACAATGACCAACCCAATCCTATACCACAAAAGTAAACTCACTCAGAAACTTCAGATCAAACTCCAATTTTCACACTGGTGAAAGGATTAAAAATGCCCACCAGACTTTTGAAAAACTTGATACCCAAAACTTCAGCAGACTTACCAATATTCTCCATTAATGTGAACGGCTTAAACTGTCCTCTAAAGAGGCATAGGTTAGCTGACTGGATAAAAAAACTCAGGCCAGATATTTGCTGCATAAAAGAGTCACATCTTAACTTAAAAGACAAATACAGACTCAGGGTGAAAGGATGGTCATCCATATTTCAGGCAAATGGTAATCAGAAAAAAGCAGGTGTTACAATTTTATTTGCAGACACAATAGGCTTTAAACCAACAAAAGTAAGGAAGGACAAGAATGGTCACTTCATATTTGTTAAGGGTAATACTCAATATGATGAGATCTCACTTATTAATATCTATGCACCCAACCAGAATGCACCTCAATTTATAAGAGAAACACTAACAGACATGAGCAACTTGATTTCCTCCAGCTCCATAATCATCGGAGATTTCAACACTCCTTTGGCAGTGTTGGATCAATCCTCCAACAAGAAGCTGAGCAAAGAAATCTTAGATTTAAACCTAACCATCCAACATTTGGATTTAGCAGACATCTACAGAACATTTCATCCCAACAAAACTGAATACACATATTTCTCATCAGTCCATGGAACTTACTCCAAAATCAATCACATCTTAGGTCACAAGTCCAACCTCAGCAAATTTAAAGGAATAGAAATTATTCCGTGCATCTTCTCGGACCACCATGGAATAAAACTTGAATTGAGTAACAACAGGAATCTGCATACTTATACAAAAACATGGAAGTTAAATAACCTTATGCTGAATGATAGCTGGGTCAGAGATGAGATTAAGAAAGAAATCGTCAATTTTTTGGAACAAAACGACAATGAAGACACAAACTATCAGAACCTCTGGGACACCACAAAGGCAGTTCTAAGAGGGAAATTTATAGCACTGCAAGCCTTCCTCAAGGGAATGGAAAGAGAGGAAGTTAATGGGACAACTTAATGGGACATCTCAAGCAACTGGAAAAGGAAGAACATTCCAACCCCAAACCCAGTAGAAGAAAAGAAATAACCAAAATTAGAGCAGAATTAAATGAAATTGAAAACAAAAGAATAATACAACAGATCAATAAATCAAAAAGCTGGTTTTTAGAAAAGGTCAATAAAATAGACAAACCTTTGGCCAACCTAATCAGGAAGAAAAGAGTAAAATCTCTAATCTCATCAATCAGAAACAACAAAGACGAAATAACAACAGACTCCTCAGAAATCCAAAAAATCCTTTATGAATATTACAAGAAACTGTATTCTCAGAAATATGAAAATCTGAAGGAGATTGACCGATACTTGGAAGCACGTCACCTTCCAAGACTTAGCAAGAATCAAGTGGAAATGTTGAACAGGCCCATATCAAGTTCAGAAATAGCATCAAACATACAAAACCTCCCTAAAAAGAAAAGCCCGGGACCAGATGGTTTCATGTCAGAATTCTACCAAACTTTTAAAGAGGAATTAGTACCTATATTACTCAACCTGTTCCAAAAGGTAGAAAAAGAAGGAAGACTAACTAACACGTTCTATGAAGCAAACATCACCCTGATCCCCAAACCAGGAAAAGACCCAACAAGAAAAGAAAATTATAGACCAATATCACTAATGAATATAGATGCAAAAATATTCAACAAGATCCTAACAAACAGAATCCAGCAACACATCAAACAAATTATACATCATGACCAAGTCGGTTTCATCCCAGGGTTTCAAGGCTGGTTCAATATACGTAAATCTATAAATATAATCCAGCACATAAACAAATTAAAAAACAAAGACCATATGATTCTCTCAATCGTTGCATAAAAAGCTTTTGATAATATCCAGCATCCCTTCATGATCAGAACACTTAAGAAAATCGATATAGAAGGGACATTTCTTAAACTGATAGAGACCATCTACAGCAAACCCATAGCCAATATCATATTTAATGGAGTTAAATTGGAATCATTTCCACTGAGATCAGGAACTAGACAAGGCTGCCCATTGTCTCCATTGCTTTTTAACATTGTAATGGAAGTTTTAGCCACCGCAATTAGAGAAGACAAGGCCATCAAGGGTATCCATATAAGGTCAGAAGAGATCAAACTTTCGCTCTTTGCAGATGATATGATTGTATATCTGGAAAACACCGGGGATTCTACTACAAAACTCTTAGAAGTGATCAAGGAATACAGCAGCGTCTCAGGTTACAAAATCGACATTTATAAATCGGTAGCCTTTATATATACCAACAACAGGGGAGGGAGACAAGATGGTGGACTGAAGCCAGCTTTCAACAGAGGCTCCTGTCCAGAAGGAGAGTTAAGGGACAGGAATTTAGTAAGTACCCTGGTGGACTTGAGCCACACCAAGAGAGAAGGTTGAAGAACGCACATCAACACCACTGAGGCAAGCTGTGATCACAAGGACGCAAACAAAAGGTACAAAATCCACCACCAAGTGGACGGGAGTCCCCCTCCCCCATGAGACCGGCGCAAGAGCCTCACAATTAAACAAACATGCAGAAATTAAAGGCCATCCCACTACACTCCATGGGAGAGACCTTCTAAAAACTGGACCTACCTCCCCTACTGGGGTGCCGTGGCGTTCTCCTGCCGGGCATAAAACTGAATAAAACTTTAAAAATCCTTTGCCGGCAACCCTGAATCCCCAACACTCCCCTCCCGCCCACTGAGGTCTGGAGGCCTATCCCCCAGGAGTTCGGATTCTTGAGTGATTTCTCAAGGGGAGTGGACAATCCCCGAGTTGCGACTGGTCAGCACTGACTCTGAGGCATGCGAGTGAGGAGAGGGCACCGGGCTGAGGGGGAGTCACGCCTTGGCGGCACTTCCCTGTGGTGCGGTGCAGCAGCCGTCCCCGTGCATCAATACAGCCAGGCATAAAACTGAATGAAACTCTAGCTTCCCCCCCACTCTCACTTGGGGTGTGGGGGCCTGTCCCCCAGGAGTTCGGATCCTTGGGTGATTTCTCGAGGGGAGTGCACAGTGCCCGAGCCGCGACTGGTCAGTGCTGACTCTGAGACACGCGAGCGAGGAGAGGGCACCGGGCTGAGGGGGAGTCACGCCTCGGCGGCACTTCCCTGTGGTACGGTGCAGCAGCCCTCCCCGGGCAACATTACGGCCGGGCACAAAACTGAATAAAACTCTACCTTCCCCACTGAGCATCCCTACTCTCACTCGGGGTCTGGAGGCCTATCCCCCAGGAGTTCGGATCCTTGGGTGATTTCTCGAGGGGAGTGCACAGTGCCCGAGCTGCGTCAGGTCAGCGCTGACTCTGAGACACGTGAGCGAGGAGAGGGAACTCTGCTGAGGGGAAATCAAGCCTTGGTGGCACTTCCCTGTGGTGCGGTGCAGCAGCCCTCCCCGGGCAACAATACGGCCGGGCATAAAACTGAATGAAACTCTAGATTCCCCCCCACTCCTGCTCAGGGTCTGAGGGCCTGTCCCCCAAGAGTTCGGATTCTTGGGGGATCTCACGAGGGGTGTGGGCCCAGCATAAACTGCGGCTGCTCAGTGCTGATTCTGGGGCGCGAGACAGAGGAGAAAAGGGTCGGCTGAGTGCCCACACCAGAGCGGCAGTTCCCTGGAGGCAGAGCAACAGCCGTTTTTTCTTTAACGGCAGAACGGCTCAGTTCTGCATATTCTGAGGCCACACCCCCTGTCTCCCTGGGCAACCAGAGGAGGCCACCGGTGAACGGGGGATTTCCTGACACTGCTCACAAACCTGGGAAGCTTCCAGGGCAGGGCCGACCCAGAGAGGTGATCGGACGCAAACCTTCAGCAGCAAAGAGGACACAAACCTCCAGCAGCAAAGACATTTGAACTCAGAACAGCCCGTCTTCTGTAGGCGATTTTGGCAGGAACAGAGACAGAACCCCGCAAAGTTGTATGTTCTGTTCTGTTCTGTTAACAGCATCCATCAGGGATGAGGCTAAGCCTGAGTGAACACCTCCTTCCCAACACCTGCATCAAGCACTCAAAGATGTCAGGCCCCATGTCCTCCTGCTAAATAGCGGCAGTCTGCGGGGGCCTGGCAGACTTCCTTGCGATTCAGGCAGGTGCAAACCCCTGGAGTGTCTGTTCACTGCAGGCAACTGGGTTAGCCATCTGCAGAGATACCAGTGACTGGGTCCGACGGAGGGGCAAAGTGGGGAAGGAGACGTCAACCTTCCTAGACTGCTCTGTTTGCTGGGTGGCTCCTCCTGACTCCACGCTGCACTGGGATGAGCCGTGACAGAGGAGTAACCAGGCCCCTGTGATCCAGTTCCCAGAGGCCTCTTGAACTCTCACACCCGAGACAGGTGCCGATTGAGACAGTTGATTTGGACCTTTTGAACTGGGCTAATAGTCTGAGGACTTTTCAGGCGGTGCGCTGTGTGTGCGGTTGTAGGAAGGTTTGATTCTCCTTTTCCAACTGGGGCCAGAGGGGGGCAGGCGGAGTGACTTAATTGCTGATTTTTCCACACAGCTGAGACTTCAAGCCAGAGTAGAAGTTGCAATAGGATCGAACAGAACCCAGCTGAAAACAAGACAGAACCACTTAGCTCCACGACACAAGACAGGGCCCCAGTTTCTCAGGCCACAATATTGTACGGGCCCTTGATAAAGCCCCAGGGGAAAAATCAAAGGGAGTAAAATAACCATGGGGCAGAATCAGTGGAAAAACTCTGGTAACATGAATAACCAGAATAGATCAACCCCGCCCAAGAAAATATACGGCAGATGTGATTGAAGATCCCATTCATAAACAACTGGCTGAGATGTCAGAAATCGAATTCAGAATTTGGATTGCAGACAAGATCAATAAAATGGAATTAGGAATTCGAGGAGAAATTCAAAAGTTGTCTCAAGAATTTAACGAATTTAAAGACAAAACCACCAAAGACTTAGACACACTGAAGCAAGAATTTACAGCCCTCAAAGATATGAAAAATACAGTAGAATCCCTCAGCAACAGACTGGAGCAAGCAGAAGAAAGGATTTCTGACATTGAAGATAAAGTCTTTAAACGAACCCAATCTCTCAAAGAGGAAGAGAAATGGAGAGCAAAAACGTATCACTCACTCAGAGAGCTCTCAGATAATTCGAAAAAAAGCAATATACGAATTATTGGGATTTCTGAGAATGATGAAGTGGCCTCGAAGGGCACAGAGGCCCTTCTGCATGAAATTATGAAAGAAAATTTTCCAGACATGCCTAGAGAATCTGAAATTCAGATAGCAGACAGCTTCAGAACCCCGGCACGATTCAACCCCAATAAGTCATCCCCCAGACATATCATAATTAGCTTCACTAAAGTTAACATGAAAGAGAAGATTCTCAAAGCAGCCCGGCGAAAGAAAACTATTACGTACAAAGGTAAGAATATTAGAATAACTGCAGATCTCTCTGCTGAAACTTTTCAAGCAAGAAGAGGCTGGTCATCAACTTTTAATCTCCTAAAGCAAAATAACTTTCAACCCAGGATCTTGTATCCAGCTAAACTGAGTTTCATCTATGATGGAGAAATTAAATACTTCAATGACATTCATATGTTGAAAAAATTTGCCATAAGTAAACCAGCTCTTCAGGATATTCTCAGAACTATCCTCCACAATGACCAACCCAATCCTATACTACAAAAGTAAACTCACTCAGAAACTTCAGATCAAACTCCAACTTCCACACTGGCGAAAGGATTAAAAATGTTCACTGGACCTTTGAAAAACTCAATACCCAAAATTCTGCCAGAATATCAATACTCTCCATCAATGTGAATGGCTTAAACTGTCCTCTAAAGAGGCATAGGTTAGCTGACTGGATACAAAAACTCAAGCCAGATATTTGTTGCATACAAGAGTCACATCTCGACTTAAAAGACGAATACAGACTCAGGATGAAAGGATGGTCATCCATATTTCAGGCAAATGGTAATCAGAAAAAAGCAGGTGTTGCAATTTTATTTGCAGACACAGTAGGCTTTAAACAATCAAATGTAAGGAAGGGCAAGAATGGTCACTTCATATTTGTTAAGGGTAATACTCAACATGATGAGATCTCAATTGTTAATATCTATGCAACCAACCAGAATGCACCTCAATTTATAAGAGAAACTCTAACAGACATGAGTAACTTGATTTCCTCCAGCTCCATAATCGTCGGAGATTTCAACACTCCTTTGGCAGTGTTGGATTGATCCTCCAGCAAGAAGCTGAGCAAAGAAATCTTAGATTTAAACCTAACCATCCAATATTTAGACTTAGCGGACATCTACAGAACATTTCATCCCAACAAAACTGAATACACATACTTCTCATCAGCCCATGGAACTTACTCCAAAATTGACCACATTTTAGGTCACAAGTCTAACCTCAGTACATTTAAAGGAATAGAAATTATTCCATGAATCTTCTCGGACCATCATGGAATAAAACTTGAATTGAGTAACAACAGGAATCTGCATACTCATACAAAAACATGGAAGTTAAATAACCTTATGCTGAATGATAGCTGGGTCAGAGATGAGATTAAGAAAGAAATCGTCAATTTTTTGGAACAAAACGACGATGAAGACACAAACTATCAGAACCTCTGGGACACCACAAAGGCAGTTCTAAGAGGGAAATTTATAGCACTGCAAGCCTTCCTCAAGGGAATGGAAAGAGAGGAAGTTAATGGGACAACTTAATGGGACATCTCAAGCAACTGGAAAAGGAAGAACATTCAAACCCCAAACCCAGTAGAAGAAAAGAAATAACCAAAATTAGAGCAGAATTAAATGAAATTGAAAACAAAAGAATAATACAGCAGATCAATAAATCAAAAAGCTGGTTTTTTGAAAAGGTCAATAAAATAGATAAACCTCTGGCCAACCTAATCAGAAAAAAAGAGTAAAATCTCTAATATCATCAATCAGAAACAACAAAGACGAAATAACAAGAGACTCATCAGAAATCCAAAAAATCCTTAATGAATATTACAAGAAACTTTATTCTCAGAAATGTGAAAATCTGAAGGAAATTGACCGATACTTGAAAGCACGCCACCTTCCAAGACTTAACCAGAATCAGGTGGAAATGTTGAACAGACCCATATCAAGTTCAGAAATAGCATCAACTATACAATATCTCCCTAAAAAGAAAAGCCCGGGACCAGATGGTTTCATGTCAGAATTCTACCAAACCTTTAAAGAGGAATTAGTACCTATATTACTCAACCTGTTCCAAAATGTAGAAAAAGAAGGAAGACTACCCAACACGTTCTATGAAGCAAACATCACCCTGATCCCCAAACCAGGAAAAGACCCAACAAGAAAAGAAAATTATAGACCAATATCACTAATGAATATAGATGCAAAAATATTCAACAAGATCCTAACAAACAGAATCCAGCAACACATCAAACAAATTATACATCATGACCAAGTCAGTTTTATCCCAGGGTTTCAAGGCTGGTTCAATATACGTAAATCTATAAATGTAATTCAGCACATAAACAAATTAAAAAACAAAGACCATATGATTCTCTCAATTGATGCAGAAAAAGCTTTTGATAATATCCAGCATCCCTTCATGATCAGAACACTCAAGAAAATTGGTCTAGAAGGGACTTTTCTTAAACTGATAGAGGCCATCTACAACAAACCCACAGCCAATATCATATTGAATGGAGTTAAATTGGAATCATTTCCACTCAGATCAGGAACCAGACAAGGCTGCCCATTGTCTCCATTGCTTTTCAACATTGTAATGGAAGTTTTAGCCACTGGAATTAGGGAAGAAAAGGCGATCAAGGGTATCCATATAGGGTCAGAAGGGATCAAACTTTCGCTCTTCACAGATGATATGATTGTGTATCTGGAAAACACTAGGGACTCTACTACAAAACTCCTAGAAGTGATCAACGAATACAGCAGCGTCTCAGGTTACAAAATCAACATCCATAAATCAGTAGCCTTTATATACACCAACAACAGTCAAGTTGAAAAAGCAGTTAAGGACTCTATCCCATTCACAGTAGTGCCAAAGAAGATGAAATATTTGGGAATTTACCTAACAAAAGACGTGAAAGATCTCTATAAAGAGAACTATGAAACTCTAAGAAAAGAAATAGCTGAAAATGTTAACAAATGGAAAAACATACCATGCTCATGGCTGGGAAGAATCAACATTATCAAAATGTCCATACTATCCAAAGCAATATATAATTTCAACACACTCCCTTAAAGTTCCACTGTCATATTTTAAAAATCTTGAAAAAACAATACTTCATTTTATATGGAATCAGAAAAAACCTCGAATACCCAAGACATTACTCAGAAATAAAAACAAAACAGGAGGAATCACACTACCAGACCTCAGACTTTACTACAAATCAATAGTGATCAAAACAGCATGGTATTGGCACAAAAACAGAGAAGTAGATATCTGGAACAGAATAGAGAACCAAGAGATGTATCCAGCTACTTACCGCTATTTGATTTTTGACAAGCCAATTAAAAACATTCAGTGGGGAAAAGATTCCCTATTTAACAAATGGTGCTGGGTGAACTGGCTGGCAACCTGCAGAAGACTGAAATTGGACCCACACCTTTCACCATTAACTAAGATAGACCTCATTGGATTAAAGATTTAAACTTAAGACATGAAACTATAAAAATACTAGAGGAGAATGCAGGGAAAACCCTTGAAGAAATTGGTCTGGGTGAGTATTTCATTAGGAGAACCCCCGGGGCAATTGAATCAGCTTCAAAAATACACTACTGGGACTTGATCAAACTAGAAAGCTTCTGCACAGCTAAGAACACTGTAAGTAAAGCAAACAAACAGCCCTCAGAATGGGAGAAGATATTTGCAGGGTATATCTCTGACAAAGGTTTAATAACCAGAATCCACAGAGAACTCAAACGCATCAGCAAGAAAAAAACAAGGCATCCCATCGCAGGGTGGGCAAGGGATTTGAAGAGAAACTTCTCTGAAGAAGACAGGCGCATGGCCTTCAGACACATGAAAAAATGCTCATCATCTTTAATCATCAGAGAAATGCAAATCAAAACTACTTTGAGATATCATCTAACTCCACTGAGACTAGCCTATATCACAAAATCTCAAGACCAGAGATGTTGGCGTGGATGCGGAGAAAAGGGAACACTTCTGCACTGCTGGTCGGAATGCAAATTAATACATTCCTTTTTGAAAGATATATGGAGAACACTCAGAGATCTAAAAATAGATCTGCCATTCAATCCTGTAATCCCTCTACTGGGCATATACCCAGAAGACCAAAAATCACAACATAACAAAGATATTTGTACCAGAATGTTTATTGCAGCCCAATTCATAATTGCTAAGTCATGGAAAAAGCCCAAGTGCCCATCGATCCACGACTGGATTAATAAATTGTGGTATATGTACACCAGGGAATACTATGCAGCCTTAAAGAGAGATGGAGACTTTACCTCTTTCATGTTTACATGGATGGAGCTGGAACATATTCTTCTTCGTAAAGTATCTCAAGAATGGAAGAAAAAGTACCCAATGTACTCAGCCCTACTATGAAACTAATTTGGGGCTCTCACATGAAAGCTATAACCCAGTTACGACCTAACAATAGGGGGAAGTGGGAAAGGGGGGGGTGGTGGGTAGAGGGAGGGGGATCGGTGGGATCACACCTGTGGTGCATCTTACAGGGGTATTTGCGAAACTTGGTAAATGTAGAATGTAAATGTTTTGGCACAGTAACTGAGATAACGCTGGAAAGGCTATGTTAACCATTGTGATAAAAATGTGTCAAATGGTCTATGAAGCGAGTGTATGATGCCCCATGATCATATCAATGTATACAGTTATGATTTAATAACAAAAAACCCCAAAAAACTAGGATTCTGCACTTAGATTGCTTAACACATGAGTAAGTTTTCATTCTCCTTTGAAGAAACCAAAACTAGAAATCATACATTATGCATGACAAGTGTGGTTTATGACATAGATAATGCAAGACTCTATTTAGAGGACTTAAATGCAAAGTGACTTCAAATGAACTGGCAGGTGATTTTATAAATATATATAGATATAGATATCACATTTACATGAAAATCAAATATGCATTATGACATATGTATTTTTCATTTCTTGTGATATATATATACACATATGTATGTGCATTATATACTTTTGTTTTATTATGGCATCCCACTTCAGTTGGTTATTTTTCTATTTGCAGAGCAATTACTGTCTCTGATCTTGTCAGCTAACAATAATAAAAGTTGTCTTTTCATGAGCTCAAAAAAAAAATATATATATATACCAACAATAGTCAAGTTGAAAAAACAGTTAAGGACTCTATCCCATTCATAGTAGTGTCAAAGAAGATGAATATTTGGGAATTTATCTAACAAAGGACGTGAAAGATCTCTATAAAGAGAACTATGAAACTCTAAGAAAAGAAATAGCTGAAAATATTAATAAATGGAAAAACATACCATGCTCGTGGCTGGGAAGAATCAACATTGTTAAAATGTCCATACTACCCAAAGCAATATATAATTTCAATGCAATCCCTTTTAAAGCTCCACTGTCATACTTCAAAGATCTTGAAAAAACAATACTTCATTTTATATGGAATCAGAAAAAACCTCGAATAGCCAAGACATTACTCAGAAATAAAAACAAAGCAGGAGGAATTGCACTACCAGACCTCAGACTATACTACAAATCGATAGTGATCAAAACAGCATGGTATTGGCACAAAAACAGAGAAGTAGATGTCTGGAACAGAATAGAGAACCAAGAGATGAATCCAGCTACTTACCGTTATTTAATCTTTGATAAGCCAATTAAAAACATTCAGTGGGGAAAAGATTCCCTATTTAACAAATGGTGCTGAGTGAACTGGCTGGCGACCTGTAGAAGACTAAAACTGGACCCACACCTTTCACCATTAACTAAGATAGACTCTCACTGGATCAAAGATTTAAACTTAAGACATGAAACTATAAAAATACTAGAGGAGAGTGCATGGAAAACCCTTGAAGAAATCAGTCTGGGTGAGTATTTTATGAGGAGGACCCCCCCCACCCCGGGCAATTGAAGCAGCTTCAAAACTACACTACTGGGACTTCATCAAACTAAAAAGCTTCTGCACAGCCAAGAACACAGTAAGTAAAGCAAGCAAACAGCCCTCAGAATGGGAGAAGATATTTGCAGGGTATGTCTATGACAAAGGTTTAATAACCAGAATCCACAGAGAACTCAAACGCATCAGCAAGAAAAAAACAAGGGATCCCATCGCAGGCTGGGCAAGGGATTTGAAGAGAAACTTCTCGGAAGAAGACAGGCGCGCGGCCTTCAGTCCTATGAAAAAATGCTCATCATCTTTAATTATCAGAGAAATGCAAATCAAAACTATTTTGAGATACCATCTAACTCCAGTGAGACTAGCCTATATCACAAAATCCCAAGACCAGAGATGTTGGCGCGGAGGTGGAGAAAAGGGAACACTTTTGCACTGCTGGTGGGAATGCAAATTAATACATTCCTTTTGGAAAGAGATATGGAGAACACTTAGAGATCTAAAAATAGATGTGCCATTCAATCCTGTAATCCCTCTACTGGGCATATACCCAGAAGACCAAAAATCACATCATAACAAAGATATTTGTACCAGAATGTTTATTGCAGCCCAATTCATAATTGCTAAGTCATGGAAGAAGCCCAAGTGCCCATCGATCCACGAATGGATTAATAAATTGTGGTATATGTACACCATGGAATATTATGCAGCCTTAAAGAAAGATGGAGACTTTACCTCTTTCATGTTTACATGGATGGAGCCGGAACATATTCTACTTAGTAAAGTATCTCAAGAATGGAAGAAAAAGTATCCAATGTACTCAGCCCTAGTATGAAACTAATTTAGGGTTTTTACATGAAAGCTATAACCCAGTTACAACCTAAGAATAGGGGGAAGGGAGTGGAGGGAGTGGGGAGGTGGGTAGAGCGAAGGGGATTGGTGGGATTACACCAGCGGTGCATCTTACAAGGGTGTATGTGAAACTTGGTAAACGGTCTGTGAAGCTAGTGAATGATGCCCCACGATTATATCAATGTACACAGCTATAATTTAATAAAAAAGAAAAATAAATAAAAGTAAAGTATTAAAATAAAAAAAAAAGAAGAAGAAGTAGGCGACAGTCTTGTAGGACAGAGCCCTCAACCTGTGGAATCTAATGCTATATCCAGGGAGAATAGTGTCAGAATGGAATTGAATTACCCAGCTGGTGTCATCTGCAGAATTTGTTGGTGTGTAGGAACCCCCTACATACACACCCATCAAGTGTCAGAGTATTGAGTGTACTGTGTAGTGACCAGAGATGGTCAGTATTGAGAGTTAGAGTGGGCACATCACAAAGTCACAAAATACCAGATACTGGCTTGGATGTGGAGAGAATGGAATACTTCTACACTGCTGGTGGGATTGCAAAATAATACAGCCTTTCCAGAAAGAAGTATGGAGAATCCTCAAAGATCTAAAAGTAGACCTTCCATTTGATCCTGTAATCCCATTTCTAGGTATCTACCTGAAGAACAAAACTCATTTTACCACAAAGACATTTGCACAAGAATGTTTATTGCAGCTCAATTCATAATTGCCATGTTATGGAAGCAATCTAGGTGTCCATCAACCCATGAATGGATCAACAAGCTGTGATATATGTATACCATGGAATACTATTCAGCCATTTAAAAAGATGGAGACTTTACATCTTTTATATTTACCTGAATGGAGTTGAAATACATTTTTCTTAATAAAGTGTCACAAAAATGGAAAAATAAATATTCAATGTACTCCATACTAATATGAAATAAATACATAAACAATTATATGCTCATAAGAACAATAAAACACTAATATAGTTCAGGGGTAGAGAGAAATGGGAGGGGAGAGGACTATGGCAGAAGGAGGGAGGGCATGAGGCGGGATCTCACCTAATGTGCACATTGTGAGAGTGTATAACAGGCCCCCTGGGTAAGGGGCTCTTTTCCAAATGGAACTTTACCCTGGAAGTGAGAATAATGTAACCTAAAAATGTGTACCCTTATATTAATTTGAAATAAAAAATAAAAAAAGAGAGAGAGTTATAGTGGATGAAACATTCTGTTTTTCCCCATATCTTACATTATCTAACACATTACCACAGACATAGCCACTAAAAACAATATACTTTCCTTTTTTTTCTTTGTAGTGACAGAGTCTCACTTTATCGCCCTTGGTAGAGTGGCGTGGTGTCACACAGCTCACAGCAACCTCCAGTTCCTGGGATTAGGCCATTCTCTTGCCTCAGCCTCCCAAGTATCTGAGACTACAGGCACCCGCCACAATGTCCGGCTATTTTTTTGTTGCAGTTTGGCTGGGGCTGGGTTGGAACCCGACACCCTTGGTATATGGGGCTGGCACCCTACTCACTGAGCCACAGGCACTGCCCAAAACAATATACTTTTTTTTTTAACACTATACTTTTTTAATTTCACACTTCCCATGGGTCAGAAGTCCAAGGACAATTAATCTGGTTCATCTGTTGGGATCTCATAAGGCTGTGTTCTCATCTGAAGGCTTAAATGGGGAAGAAACTCTTCCAAACTCATTCAGGTCAGGCAGAGTTCATACCCTTATGGCTGTAGGAGTTAAGGCTCTAGCTTTTTAGTTGCTATTAGCTGGAATCATCCTGCATATTTAAAGGAACTTCCTGCAGTTTTTGTGAGTTTCTCCAACAATCCACTTCATCAAGCCACAAGGAGAGTCTTCAGTCTGCTAAGAAGTTGTTTATCACTTACTAACAGGAGTGATATCCCACTCCCTTGCTTTATTCTCTTACTTAGAAGCAAGTCACAGGTCCCAACCATCCCCAAGGAGAGGGAATTACCCAAAGGCCTAAACACCAGGAGGTAGAAATAGCTGGGAGAGGGAGGGTGGGTCACACTAACTTTTATCATGAGAAACGTGTGTGTTTGTTTCCTAGCTCCATAAGTCAGACCTTGTGTTAGTTCTGGCACAGCATGATCCCCCAGAGCTGTGCTGTCCAATATAGTAGCTGCCCCCTATGTGGCTAGTGTGACTGAAGAATCAGATTTTTATTTATTTATTTATTTTGCAGTTTTTGGCAGAGGCTGGGTTTGAACCCGCCACCTCCGGCATATGGGGCTGGCGCCCCACCCCTTTGAGCCACAGGCGCCGCCCCTCAGATTTTTAATTATTAAAATATTTAAATGAATTGAAATTTATTTTTGAAACTGAAACTCAACTTAGCTATTGGGAAAACTGTGTGCTTGAACAACTTGGGAATATGAATCTATTGTTTCAACTATAAATTTTATGAAATCTATACACTGTTAATTATTATATCTCCATTGAAAAGTCAGTATTGAAATTGGGATGTGCTGTTAGTTGTAAAATATACACCAGATTTCAAGGACTTAGTATCGAAATAAAATATCTCATTAATTTTAAAACTGATTACATATTGAAATAAAAACACTTGAAGATACTGGGATAAGTAAAATATTATGAACATATTTCTTATCATTTTTTTTTTTTTTTTACAAAGACAGTTTGCCAGAAAATTTAAGATCACACACACACAGCTTGCATTCTATGGCTGAGAGAAAATATTATGAATGGAAAATAACTCTGTAAAATAATTTTAAAGTGTTTATTCTGAGCCAACTGTGTGTGACCATGGCCCAAAGAGTCACACCAAGGAAGCCTTGAGCAAGTGGTCCCACCACTTGGTCACAGTTTGGTTTTATACATTTTTGGGAGACAGGAATTATGCATAAAATCAGAAATTAATACATGGAAGGTGCACATTGATTTGGCCAGAAAAGACAGGGCATCTTGAAGGGGGGTATGGGGCATATAGTTTATAGATACGTTTAAAGATTCTTTGATTTGTAACTGGTTAATAGAATGAAGGCTTGAAATGCTTTAAGTTGATAAGGATCTGTTAATTACAGACAAGCCTCCAGACATTCACTGAAACTCAAGTGATGCTGGCAAGTAAAATCAGTGACCTGTAGGTGTGGTTCAAGCGTTCTCTTTTAAGGCGTTAGGCCTATTAATGATTTAGTACCTTATTATTACAAAGAAAAACTCCAAAGGGACAGGTTATAAGTAGTCATGTCTGATCTCCCATCTCCTCATGGCAGACTACTCAGTTTTAAGCTTTTTCTGGGGCCTCCTTAGCCAAGACGGGGTCCATGCAGGCTGGGGTAGGTTAAGATTTGTTAGTTCATAATACAAAGAGGTGTTGAGTTTGCAGCGGGGTTAGTAAGACACGACCACAATGTCGGCTAAAAATATAAGGCAGTATTTGATTAATGTCAAACAATAATGCAGGGACTCAAGGGTACGGAAGACAGGCCATCCAAGGGCTGGGAAAGTCTTCAGGAGCAGGCTAGAGGGGCGCGTCAGCGTTGGAAATGGGAGGTTGGGAGCCACGAATCAAAATGCCTGTCATATACCCTGGAAATGACACACTGTTGACTTGAAATATGCGCCTCTCCGCCTTTGCATCCTCCACACCCTGCGCTCCGCCCCGTGAGCGCGCTGAGCGGTTTGACCCCGGCGCCGCGCCGTAGACCGCGCTGCTCGCCCGTGGGCCACAATGGCGGACGTGTCAGAGAGGACGCTGCAGCTGTCAGTGCTGGTCGCCTTTGCCTCCGGGGTGCTACTGGGATGGCAGGCGAACCGGCTACGAAGGCGGTACCTGGACTGGAAGAAGCGGAGGCTACAAGACAAGCTGGCGGCGACACAGAAGAAACTGGACCTGGCCTGAGACTTAGCGCCCTCAGCCCCAGCCGACCTCCGCGTGGCCGACTTGCTGTGCCTGCACGAGAGGTCCAGCCGGAGCCGGGCTCGCAGCACGCTGCAAGCCTGCGATGGTCGGCTGTTCCTGAGTGCCGGTGAGCAGTACACACAATGGCATTCCAAGGGTAGACTTTGCGGGCGAGCGGATATCTAGGGGGCAGCGTTTGGATAGCTGCGGGAGGTTACTTGTTCCCACAGACATCAGAAAGAGGAAGAAGTTTTGTTTTCCCTAATAATTTGCTCTTTGGTATCATAGTTTAGTTCACTGCGAGTGTTTAATGCGACTGCTTTACAACGTGCAATGTCTTTGCGTCTTGAAAAATCAAACTTCACGCTGAAAAATACTGGAACTAACTAAAGAAAGATGGAACAGAGAGGTGTTCTTGCCACCTTTTCCCCCTTTATCATTTTTTTCAGTAACATCCTTGGTAGCATCATAGAACATCTTCACCTTGACGTTTTGTAAACTGCAATCTTAATTCTCCAAGCTGTTGTTGGCAGCTGATATCAGTGGCCCGAAAGTCACATCAGGGGCCTTGCAGCTGGTCCTCACTTTCATCAGAGCAGTGCGTCATAAATATTCAGGGCCTCAGTTTTCTTGTCTGTAACATCGGACCTTATAGTTTATGGTTTAGCATCACAATATAATAATTTAAAGATTTTGTATTCTAATTTTTTTCTCTTTTCTGTTTCCAGCCGCCTGTTGAAGATGGATGTGGAGCATAGGAAAGAAATAATTTCTTCATGCACTTTCTGAACCAATTTTATTTTTAAAATAAAAAACTTATAAATATGTTGGAACCATTTTTTCCCAAAAGTGAAAGAAGTATTTTGCCTGCCATGCAATTTACTACATGAAGATATCTGGATTCTGAAAACTGTTACATTAGTGATTTGGGGCAGATTATCTTAAGGAACCTATGCCAGTTCCTTGGTACAGTGACAGGGAGAGCTGTCTGAGAGACTTGTTACGGGTTCTTTTACTGAACTTGTTGGAAAGCCAGGGGCTGTGTAAACGTAACTGAGGTAAGGTTTATATGTGTAAGACCTTCTAAGAATGACAACATATTCCATGTCAGAGTATAAATATTTATTGGCAAAAATTTCCTTTATCTGTCATCATGGGATGGATGTACATTGTACATGTGAAGGAGAAACCTTGAATAGAGCTTAGTGATAAATCTCAACCGTGTTTAAAAATCAAGAGTGACTGACCAAGTTCCTAGTTATTTTTTAATTGCAAGAGATATTTTCTAGAACACTGCCCTTGCTCGTTCCTATTAAGATTAATTTCCTGTCTCAGCCAGGCACAGTGGCTCATACCTATAATCCCAGCACTTGGGAAGGCAAAGGCAGGAGGATTACTAGAGGCCAGGAGTTCGAGAACAGCATGGTCAATGTAGGGAGACTCTGTCTCTACCAATAAATTAAAAAATCAGCTGGGTGTGGTGGTGTGCATCTGTTGTCTTAACTACTCAGGAGGCTGAGGTAGGAAGACCACTTGAGCCCAGGAGTTCAAGCCTGCAGTGAGCTATGATAGTAATACTGTACTCCAGCCTGGGTGACAGAGTAAGACCCTGGCTCTAAAAATAATTACAAAATAAAAATAATTTGTGTTTCAGTTTCATATTAACATGAGAAAACTCGGGAAAGTTTCCACAAAAGCTGTCCCTCCTTTTTACTGGGAGCGAATTTTATTTCCTATTACTTCCAACTTTGTTTTTCTTCTATGCATGCAATAATTAAGGGCTGAAATGTTGGTGTTCAGAGCTCCATTTCATCCGGGCTGCAGCCTGTTCACTGTGCCTCATCGAGGCTCAAAGAGTTGCTCTTTCAGACAAGGGAGGTTTCTTGAGGTATATGTTACCCCCACGGTGTTAGAATGTGCCTAATTAAGTATCTGGGTTATATGACTGGCCTAGTTCTTCCTGTTTGAGTCCATTCTTTTACCATGTTACTGGTGGACTTGATCCTTCCAATGTTGTTTCTAATGTGCAGCATCCAGACACTCGCCTCTCCCCCCTGTACATCTTTGCCTCTGGGCATGTGCTGGTCACTTCCAAGTCCTGTCTACATCTTTTTAGGATCTTCAGCCACTCTATGCCATTTTCTGCCTACTACCTCTTTGTCCTGGGCCTGTGTTCCCCAGCTCTGTGGTGGGCATTTCCCCTGGGTAGTACCTCTGTCACCTTTTCTACTCTTGCCCTACTCAAATGTAGTTGGTCCACCCACCCCCATCTCACATGGAGTTACGTACTATTTTTTTTCTCTGCTAGCCAGCGTTGGAAATGGGAAGTTGGGAGCCACGAATCAAAATGCCAGTCATATACCCTGGAAATGACACACTGTTGACTTGAAATATGTGCCCCTACCCCAATATGTCACTGCTATTTGATTACAGCACCCACCTATCTTGCCCCCACTTCCCTATCCTGCCTCCTTTTCTGCCCAACATGGGCTTCTGACCTCTTGGTCCATTCCACATTGTTCCAGGCATAGCCTAGGCCTTGTCATCAACAGGCTTGGACTTCATTGTCACATTATTCTTGGCCTCTTTTGTCTCAGCAGATAAACCCACCTCTGTAGGACAGCTTACATCAGATACATCTAAACAACTGCCAACTCGAGATTACTGGTTACCTTACTCTTACAATTTACCTCATCAGTCATCCTGGGCTCCCTGTCTGGATTAGATTCCATCCCTTCTTGTACATTTACCGTCACTGCTTTTGCTCTCTTTTTTTGGCCACCAAACTTATTAAAGACACACTTCACCTTTTCCACTTGGCCCATTACAAATGGGTTCTATTGTGACTGCACTCTTCTGGTTTCTCATAACAGAGTTCCTTGAACTCCCACTTTACCTTTCTCCTTCTGTTAGATTGCTCTCAACCAAGTGTGAAGATGAAGGCCATGAGGTGGGAAATTCCTCATCTTTCAGTAGCTCTAGAATATTGGTTTTCAATAGGGCTGCATATTATAATCATCAGGGAGCTTTTAGAGTACAAATCCCTGCATGAAACTCCCAAAAGATTTGGGTTCATGTAGTTTAGGGTATGGACTGGGCATCAGGGTTTTTAAAGCTTCCCAGGTGATTGTGATGGTCAGCTGAGGTTGAAAACCAGGAGGGAAGACACCCAACCCTTTCAAAGGCTGACTCCTGTCTGGCCTGAGTTGAATTCTGCATCTCCCTCCAGATCCTCCTTTGTTCTCCACTGTGCCTTCCCTTTCTAGCATCTGCAGTCTCTCCCAGTTTTCCCTCTATTTGTGAATGCACAAATCTTTTTTTTTTTTGATACATTGTCTGAGTTTGTCACGCTAGGTAGAGTGCAGCTCACAGCAACCTCCAGCTTTTGGGCTTAGGCTATTGTCTTGCCTCAGCTTCCCAAGTAGCTGGGACTACAAGCACCCGCCACAACGCCTGGCTGTTTTTTGTAGCATTTTGGCCAGGGCCAGGTTCGAACCCAACACCCTCGGTATATGGGGCCAGTGCCCTACTCACCGAGCCACAGGCACTGCCCAGATGCACAAATCTTAAAATTCCTTTTAGTTGATGTCATTATTTGCCAATTAAATGTAGTCCACCATCTCTTTCTACATATTTTGCCCATTAATCTGCCATCTGCCCTCTGCTATTGATATCTATGGCTTTTTCTGAATCCTCAAATTTTACCTCCAGAAATGTTTGATGATGCCAATTTCTCCCTTGAGAGCAGTGTTAAACATTTTCTATCACAGGTCTAAGCAGTGCCTTGCACTAACATGCTCATATTTGTCCTTTGTATTTTAGGTGAATTGTTTTGAGATCCTGAAACTGCATTCTTTCTCTGTTCTCTTTGCTATGATCTTCTTTTAGTTGGCTCTGAATCACTTTGTTCCACTAGTTCTTTCTACATTACGAATCTGTTCTGTAAAAGGGTGTTATATGCACACTGACCCTCTCCCCTCAATGCTGAAGGAGACCAGAAGTCAAAGAAGGAAGCAGACAAATCCAGCTTGTTGGTATGGGATGATTTATTAGAGGGAGTGAAGAACAGAAATGTGGTCTTGAGCAGTGGCAAAATAGGTAGATCTTTGCACCTCAACACCCCCAGACTTATCTCTGAGGAAAACAAATGTGTAGGTGGCTGGGAAAATGCTGCTGCTGTCACAGTGCACCAGCATCCAGGCTTGTTTTGTAGGAAAAGTGAAACTTAACAGTGAATGGTTTTTCCTATACTAAAGAGTAACACATTAACAGGACATTTTGGAAGCATTATCAGACTCAGGGTTAGTAAAGAGGACTAGTATTTAAAAGTCAAGTCACTCCGAGGCCCTTAAATTCTTTCTCAGTGAGCATGCAATACAAAATATCTGATAGTTATTTTAACACACTGATAAAAAATCCTGATGAGGGGTGGTGCCATATACTAGGGGTGGCGGGTTCAAGCCTGGCCTATACTAGGGGTGGTGGGTTCAAGTCCTGCAAAAGAAAAAAAAAATTCTGATGAGTTTTATGAAGAGCTTGTTCTTAGGAGAAATTTTGGCCATGGTTTGCTTTGGTTTCTTTTGGCTACTCAACTACATCCTTATTGTTTTCGGTTACATCAATTTCTACAATGGTACCAAGGGATAACTCCAGAGAACCAATGACTAGTGTTAAGGTAACTGTTCTGAGTATTAAAAGAAGTCAATAGAAATGCAAATTAATGAAAAAGGAGCTGAGTTATTCCATATCCTAGTACAGCAAATAAGTTTCTCCACCTGAATGCACATACTGGGTATTGTTAAAAGATAGATTCTGATTCTTTTAAGTGTGTGGTGGGGACTGAGAATATGCATTTATAACAAGCTCCCAGGTGATACTGATGATGCTGATCCAGGAATCACAAGTAATAAATGCTTTTAACTAAAATAGTATGATTCCTGAGGTGAATGAGAGTAATAAACATTTTTGCACCCTTCCTCATTGTTCATACAAACACATACTGAGGGTTGATTAGTTTATTCTTACCAACATATTAGTATCCATGACCTTATAACTTTTCCACTTAAAATACAGAAATCTCTGTAAGTCAGTAGACACAGAATAATTTTTTCCTAATTTAATTTGAATGAGCATTTCATAATTTGAGCATTTCATAAATGGTGGCTTGTTTTTAGCACAATCTGTTTCTTCTTTTTGCTTACCATGTATCACCTCCAAATTCTGATTCATTAATCCATTAAAATACAGCATTTATTATTTTCTCATTTATTGTTACAAACTTTTTCAAACTTTTTTTTTTTTTTAATGACAACTTTGTTGCCCTTGGTAGTGTGCTATGGTGTCATAACTCACAGCAACTTCAAAGTCTTGGGCTCCAGCAGTCCTCTTGCCTCAGCCTCTGAAGTAGCTGGGACTACAGGCCCCAACCACAAGACCGGGCTATTTTTACAGAAGGGGTCTAGCTGTGGCTCAAGCTGTCCCCAAAACTCCTGAACTCAAGCAATCCACGCGCCTCAACCTCCCAGAGTGCTAGGATTACAGTTGTGAGCCTCTGCGCCAGCCTCAATTTATATTGAGAACAATCATTTATATTAATGAGGTTCATCATTTAGAAGGTTAGCTTGGATCATCATCATTCTTATTCAAATCCAGTTTAGGTGTTGTGGAGCTTGGGAATCGGATTTATAGGACATAATCCCGCATGGGAAAATATTACAACCTCCCTGAGAGTAGATGTAAACTGGCAATCATAATGAGAACTCATTAGTTGTTTAGACTTGCTGTAGAACAGACAGACTCACCATCCCCACAGAATTCGGGATGGACAAAGTGCAAAATTAGAATGAAATGAAATTTCAGCAATACTCCAAATGGCAAAGAATTGAAAACTGCCTTTTGAAGTGAGAGTATGCCACATCCGTTCCATGAAGGCAATCTAAGAAACCTGTCCTTGGGTGGCGCCTGTGGCTCAATGAGTAGGGCGCCAGATCCATATACCAAAGGTGGCAGGTTCAGCCTCAGTCAAAAACTGCAAAAAAAAAAAAAAAAAAAAAGTTTGAAAAAGTGTACAGTTAATAAGACTTCTCTTCAAACTGTTTTGCAAGAGGGACTTTACCTAACAAATGCAATCAGTGTAACCTGGTTTATTGTACCCTCAATGAATCCCCAATAATAAAAAAAAAAGAAAGAAAGCTGTCCTTTCGGTTAATGAAAAGATTTGAGAAGCTCAGATTTTGTCTTAAGATTACTTAGCAAAACTGCTATCATAAAACAAATGCCATAAGAGTACCCAACAGGAACGTCGTGGTAACACCGGTGCGTTGTGGGACATGTAGTTTCGGGAGTAGCCAGGCGTTCCCTAATTCTTAGGGATTGGCCAGGAAGAACGACTCCCTGGCCAGGACCTGCGGGGGACAACCGGGGGGTGCCGAGTGTGTGTACCTGTGTGACGACTCGAAGTCACACCCATCCTCTCTTCGCGACAGACCTGGGGACTGTAGCGACTCCGAGGAGGGCGCGCAGCGATGGCGTCACCATCCGGCGCCGCCGCCTTGGTTTCCTTGGCGACCGGCGGTCGCTGGGTGCCGCGGCTGGGAAGATGCTGCCTAGGCGGCCTCGCGACCCGCTCCAGGCCCTGAGGCGCCGCAGTCAGGAGCTGAAGCAACAGGTACGGTCAGGCTGTGAGGTAGGGGCCTGGGCACAGCGAGGGGGCCTGGGCTCCCTGCGAGCGCCAGGCCGGGCGCAACTGCGTGCGCCGCGCTTTCTTCACCCCGACTCCACCCCGATCCTCGGAGCCCGCCCCCACCCTCCTACCTTCCCGAGTTGTACCGCTCGCCTACTCCTCCATATCCTAGGGCCAAACTTGATTCTAACCCTTCCTGCTCCCAGCCCCGGGTCGTGAAGACCAACTAACTCCCTCCACTCCTGGCCAACCTCCTGCCCTAACAAAAACTCCCTCAACTCACCTCATCTTTCAGTCTATAAACTTTTATCACCAACCGTTTCCAGCCCAACTCTGGGCCCAGCTCCTTCCCTCCACTTTCCAAGCCGCTTCCTTTGAGCCTTCTTCCGGTGGAGGCTGCTGTTGCTTCCAAGAACCCAAGTGAAGTAGTCTTATAATGTAAGAACATTAAGATCCCATAAATGAGCAGAGGACGTGAACTAAAGAGGAAATACAAGTAACTCATAAACATACGGAAAAAAAATAACTTCTGGGCAGCGCCTGTGGCTCAACGGAGTAGGGCGCCAGCCCCACATGCCGGAGGTGGCGGGTTCAAACCCAGCCCCAGCCAAAAACTGCAAAAAAAAAAAAAATAAATAACTTCAAAGATAAGTAATTGCACAGGGAATAAAAAATCACGACACTCAGTTTTTGAGCAGATCTGATGAAGCAAGCATTTGCATTCACTGATGAAGTGTATAAAGTGCCCATACAGTACAGGGTCTTCCAAAGTCACCCTGAAAGTTTCCATACATAGGGAAAATGGGAAATTGTAGCTAAATGTACTTTTAGTTACAAAGTATTCATTACAAAATTTTATGAAATATTTACAAAATGTTCTGTGCGTGTTGGCCACCTCTTTGTAAAGTTTTGTAATGAATATTTTGCAACTAAAAGTATATTTAGCTACAATTTCCCATTTTCCCTATGTATGGCAACTTTCGGGGTGACTTTTGGGACACTTTGTATTTCTGGAAAGCAGCATGACAGGCTGTAGCAAATATGCATGCTCTTACCCTGGATAATTACATTTCCAGGAATCTGCCTTTTGTAATAATTAGAAATCAGGGCAGAAATTTATGTATAAAAGTATTCATCAACATTACTTAAAATAGAACAAAATGGACACAATTTAATAATGGGAAATGGATAAATTATAATGGGATGTAATACTGTGAGAAAAATTCTATTAAAGAGATCTTAATGTTAGAGAAAATATTTGTGATAAAATGTCAACTTAGAAAAGGAATATAGGGCAGCGCTGGTAGCTCAGTGGGTAGGGCGCTAGCCACATACACCCAGGCTGATGGGTTGGAACCAGCTCTGGGCCAGCTAAACAACAATGACAACTGCAACAAAAAAATAGCCGGGCGTTGTGGTGGGCTCCTGTATGTAGTCCCAGCTCCTTGGGAGGCTGAAGCAAGAGAATCTCTTAAGCCCAAGAGTTTGAGGTTGCTGTGAGCTGTGATGCAATGGCACTCTACCCAGGGCGACAGCTTGAGCTCAGTCTCAAAAAAGAAAAAAGAAAAGAAAAGGAATATAAAATAGAATATATGCTATTTCCATATGTGTTTAAATATACAAAATACATAGAAAAATATAGAAGTCAGCATGCTAAAATGATATCTGTGTGGTAAAATTTGATTATTATGTTTTTCTTCATAATTTTATGTTAAAAATGTTTAATTCACTAAATGTATATTACTTTTAAAAATAAGAAAAAAGGACCATATACTATTACAACTGTAATTCCAGCACTTTAGGAGGTCAAGGCAGAAGATTGCTTGAGGCTGGAAATTTGAGCCTGGGCTGGACAATGTAGTGATTTATCTCATTTCTACAAAAAATAATAAAATTAGCTGGGCCTAGTAGTTGTGCGTGTAGTCCCAGCTACTAGTGAGGCTGAGGCAGAATAGCTTGAGCCCAGGAATGATCATGGGGAGATAGAACAAGACCTTGTCTCAAAAAAAAAAAAAAAAAAAAAAATTAAAAAAGAAAAAAGTAAATAGCAATTAAAAAGTTATTTTCTGAAGTTCTTATTTTACTAATTTTATATTTTATGTGATCTATTACAGAATCTTTTTACACAAAATTAAATTATTTTATGATCATTGGCAGATGAGAGATTTACAGATGCTCATATTTTGTCCAGTTTTTGACCTTTATTTTAACCTAATTTTAAATTTAGTGAGAAATTAGGAGAACCAAGAAAAGTTTTAAAAGTAAACTATAAAAATGATTATTAAAACACTGTGGCTCCTGCCTGAAATCTAGCACTCTAAGAGGCAGAGATGGGTGAATTGTGTAAGCTCAGGAGTTCGAGACCAGCCTGAGCAAGGGTGAGACCCCGACGCTACTAAAAGTAGAAAAGCTAGCCAGGGCAGAGTGGCAGGTGCCTGTAGTTCCAGCTACTTGGGAGACTGAGGTAGAAGGATCTCTTGAGCCCAAGAATTTGAAGTTGCTGTGAGCTGTAACACCATGGCACTCTACCCAAGGCAACAAAGTGAGACTCTGTCTCAACCTCACCCCCCAAAAAATCCAAAATAAAAACCAAAACACCTAAACTATTGCAAAGATTATTTAACCAGGAGGCTGAGGCAAGAGAATTGCTTAAGCCCAAGAGTTTGAGGTTGCTGTGAGCTGTGATGCCACAGCACTCTACGAAGGGTGACATAGTGAGACTGTCTCAAAAAAAAAAAAAGTAATAATAAGGAATAAATGAATGATACAACAATATGGGAGTATCTCAAAAATACGCTGTGTGTAAAGTTACATGAGAGTACATATTCTGTGTGCAACTATGATATGAATTTAAAAATACAAAAAAGATATGAAAACTTTAAAATGCAAAAAGAGTACATATTATATGAATACAATTGTATAAAAGTTCAAGAGCAAAAAACCTGACTTATGGTGGAAAAAATCAAAACAAATTTTATCTGGAAGTATGGGGTTGGGATTTACTGGAAAAGGCATGAGGAAGCATTTTAGGGTGATTGTAATTTTCTGTATCTTGGTAGGGATCTGAGTTACACAGGTATGTGCGTTTGTTAAAAATAAATGTACATTTCAGGATAGTGCATTTCTCTGTATGTAAATTTTATATTAAATGATTTACCCATAGTACATTAGGGAGAAATGTACTGATGACTGCAATTTACTTTGAAATGCATAAAAAGCAAGATGGATTGCTACATAATTCAAATAAGTATGGTAAGATGTTAATGGGAGAACTTAGATAGTGGGTGTATTGAATATTCAACTGTAAATATCTTTCAATTTTGATGTTTGTTTAAAAATATTCGTTAGAAAATATTGGAAAAAGAATTAAATGTTTTTTCCCTGACGTGATGTGGTATTTAACAATGTGATATTTTAAACTGTCTCTGTTTGTTGTAGGTTGACAGTTTGCTTTCTGAGGGCCAATTGAAAGGAGCTCTAGAACCCAATAAAAGGCGAGATATTTACCAAAGGTAAAATATGCTAAGTTATATAAGTTTCCTAGGAGCTACACGTATTGTTTGAGACTGGTGTTCTTTCTTTTTATTAATATAATTTCCAAGAAGACAATATAATACTGTAATGGGAAATAGTATTAAGGTAACATTGAGGCCGGGTGCGGTGGCTCATGTCTGTAATGCCAGCACTTAGGAGGCCGAGGTGGGTGGATTACCTGAGCTCACAGGTTCGAGACTGGTCTGAGCCAGAGCAAGATGTCATCTCTAAAATGAGCCAGGCCTTGTGGTGGGCACCTATAGTCCCAGCTACTTGGGAGGCTGAGGCAAAAGAATTGCTTCAGACCAGGAGTTTAAGGTTGCTGTGAGCTATGATGCCACAGCCCTCTACCGAGGGTGACAAAATTAAGACTCTGTTTCAAAAAAAAAAAAGTAACAATGAATTAAATTTTGTAAAATGTACTCAAAAATATTTCTTAGTTATCCTTATCTATCAGGTCTAGATAATGTAAAGGTCAGATTAAATGAGGAATTGTAAATGTTGAGGAGGAAGACAACTTACAGTCCTTTTGTACTCTATGTGCCAAGCATTGTGCTCTGTACTCTATAACCTTTTACTTAATTAATCTTCGCAGTAACACTGTGAAACACTTACTAAGACAGATGAGAAAAATTAAGTTTCACATAGTCAATAAGTCTAATATTACTGTAAGAAAAAGTGAAAGACAATACAAGTGTCTTAAGACAGCTAAGAAATGCAAAATCAGTCAAGTAGGGGAAGGCACTTAACTATAATCTCAAAGGGGGTATAGGCTTTGGACCTTTGGAATCATGTAGAACAATTATATAGTGACTAACTTGAATTTAGAAGGAACCAGTCTAGACACTCTAAATATGATAGTTGTTGTTGCGATGGCATCTATATAAACTGCTTAGTGTGAACATCATAGATTAGGCAGAATGACCCTACGTCCTTGGCTCAGATCCAGTGGTCTGATCACAATTATGTCTATAAACTATTGGCCCTTGCTTGTAATGGTGACTTTAACTTCCTTGAGATGACAATACTATTCTTTAGGTGGGTAAGAGTTTTTGTTTTTCCTTTATTTATGTGGAAATAAAGAGTTTATTGGGAGAGTTCAAAATTAAATAGACATGGGCTTGGCGCCATAGCACAGTGGTTATGGCATCAGCCACATACACCGAGGGTGGCGGATTTGAATCCGTCCCAGGCTAGCCAAACAACAATGACAACTTCAACAAAAAAATAGCCAGGCATTGTGGTGGGCTCCTGTAGTCCCAGCTACTTGGGAGGCTGAGTCAAGAGAATCGCTTAAGCCCAAGAGTTTGAGGTTGCTGTGAGTTGGACGCCACAGCACTCTACCAAGGGTGACATAGTGAGACTCTGTCTCCAAAAAAAAAAAAAGAAAAGAAATGAAAATTAAATAGACATGAACTAAATTTAATTGAACTATTAATACATTTAGGACATCATTAAGAATCTGTGTGTTTGAGATATTTGAAGAGTTTATAGCATTCAAAAGAACATGAGAGTTGTTCTATTAGTTTAAACAATTCATTAGAATTGTTCGGAAAAATTTTACTTAAGTCAGGCATTCAAAGTGCTTAAAAGCAAAATTGACTTTTAAATGACTTTTAAAATATCAAATGAGATTTAAGTTATAATTATTAGTAGGACTGTTTAAGAAATTTAGCTTAAGTTGGATTAATCAATGACTTTAATAAAGGTGAAAGTGATGGTACTTGCTTTACTGGATTTAAAAACAGAGTAAGATTTATGGAATAAATTTGAAGTCCCAGGGAAAACTAAGTTTTTAAGTTTTATTTTAGCAACTATTTTTAAGCCCAAGGAACCATAAGTAGTCTTCTCTGTGCCTAAAAAGGTGCCCTCACAGTCATTTAACAACTCATGTTGAGGCTGGGCATGGTGGCTCACTCCTGTAATCCTAGCATTCTGGGAGGCTGAGGCAGGTAGTCTGCTTGAGCTCACGAGATCAAGATGAACCTGAGGAAAAAAAAAAAAGTGAGATTCCCATCTCCACTAAAAATAGAAAAACAGGCAAGAGGATCACTTGAGCCAAAGTTGGAGGTTTCTGTGAGCTATGACACCACGGTACTCTACCCAGGGCAATAGCTTGAGACTGTGTCTCAAAAACAACAACAACAAAAACTCATATTGATATTTGCATGTCTGAAAATGTTGTGTCATCCTTTCATTTGATTATTAGCTGGTTATAGGACTCAAAATAATTTCTGCTTAAATTCTTGAAGACATTGTTCTATTTTCTTTGTAGGCAATGATGCTGATAAGTCTGATTATCATTTCTTTACTGTGCGTCATTGACCTGGTTTGGATTTTCTCTTTGGCCTTAGTGTTTTAAAAGGTCATCATGATATATTTAGGTGTATTTTTTTCTCTTCAACACTCAGTATGTCTTTCAGTTTGAAAACTTACGTCTCATGAGCTTTGGGAGGGTTTATTCTACAAAAGATAATTTCTTTTTTTTTTTTTTTTTAACAATGGGTATTTTTTTTCTTTTTTTTTTTTTTTTTATTGTTGGGGATTCATTGAGGGTACAATAAGCCAGTTACACTGATTGCAATTGTTAGGTAAAGTCCCCCTTGCAATCATGTCCTGCCCCCATAAAGTGTGACACACACTAAGGCCCCACCCCCCTCCCTCCATCCCTCTTTCTGCTTCCCCCCCCCCGCCATAACCTTAATTGTCATTAATTGTCCTCATATCAAGATTGAGTACATAGGATTCATGCTTCTCCATTCTTGTGATGCTTTACTAAGAATAATGTCTTCCACTTCCATCCAGGTTAATACAAAGGATGTAAAGTCTCCATTTTTTTTAATGGCTGAATAGTATTCCATGGTATACATATACCCTTCTTTTTGTTGTTTTCTTCCTGAAATATCTTTGAATCAGGTGTTGAACATCCTGGACTGTTCCTCTAGCTCTCTCTCTCTCTCTTTTTTTTTTTGAGATGGAGTCTCTCCCTTGTCCTCCTGACTAGAGTGCAGTGGCATCATTATAGCTCACTGAAACTTCAAACTCCTGGGCTCAACCAATCCTTCTCTCTCAGCCTCCTGGGTAGCTGGGACTACAGACATGCATCACCATGCCTCGCCAATTTTTTAAATTTTGATAGAGAGTCTTGTGAGTCTTTGGCTGGTCTTGTGAGTCTTTCTTTCTTTTTTTTTTGAGACAGAGTCTCACTCTGTCACCCTGGGTCGAGTGCCAGGACATCATAGCTCACAGCAACCTCAGTCTCCTGGGCTCAAGAGATCCTCTTGCTTCAGTCTTCCAAGTAGCTGGGACTACAGACATGCACCACTACACCTCATTAATCTTTCTATTTTTTAGTAGAAACAGGATCTCACTCCTGCTTAGGCTGGTCTCGAACTCCTGCGTTCAAGCAGTCCACCCACATCTGCCTCCCAGAGTGTTAGGATTACAGGCGTGAGCCACTATGCTCAGTCTGGGCTCAGATTCTTTTAATTAATTAATTTTTGGTTAGTCTTAAATTTTATCTTTCATGTTGCTGGTTTTCTTTATAATTTTTGATGGTCCTTGTTATCCATTTGTGGTTAAGAATGAGGAACTAGGTTGATTATCCTAGGAGCTTTCCTAAGTTCTTACATTATTATATGTATAGGTGTCTTTCCTCATCCCCTGAATGAGAATGGAATTCTTTATGTGTGGGCAGGGCTCAGTGTGGGCTGGGAACCAGCTTTTAGTCTTAGGAGCTTCTAATCTCAGAATGGGATGGATTTTAACCCCAGTGTACAGGAAACGTCTTCAGCCACCATGATTCTTTCCAGGTCATTAATTTTTTCTTAGAGAAGAATCCTCTGGTAAGGACAGAAAACAGAGAGTTAAGGTAAGAGAAAAAGGGGGCTAACTGTCAGATTTTTAAAAAAATCACAACAATTATTATAAAAGGGTCTTAACTAAATCTAAATGTAAATCAGTGTCTTTACTCTTCCTCCCATCTGCTGAAACATCTTGGTATCCACCATTAGTGACATGGATGATGGAAGAGAAGAGTCAGTAGCTCATCTGAGAAGGGTCACGTTCCTCCTCTGGTGATGGATAAAAGCAGTTTCTTTGTTAGCAGCAACCCTCCCTTATTGTCATGCAAGTCCTGCAGTGGGAGCCAACTGTGTTTTTTTTTCCAGTTTGCTCAAGTACAGTGACACATCCATTCCACCCGTGATAGATTGCTGCAGGAACGACTCCCTGTCCCTAAAAATTGTATTTCAATGTGTGTTGTAGAATCTTCTTCATGCCACCTTTGACTGGGTTTAAAGATTGACTTTCCTTAAAAGCCTAGAAAGTATTTTAAATTCCTAAATTGGAAGGGAGGAGAACTGGATTCTAGCTGTGTGAGTCTCTAGACAACTAGGTAATTTTGTAAAAGCAATTTGGTCACTGTATGGCTCTGTCTCCTCAGATACTTATTTTAAGGGCTTTAAAAATACATTTACTATATATATGCATTATATATATAGTACATCACATGTGAAGGTGTGGGAAATGAAACAAAAATAAAAAGTTGTTGCTGTTTCAGCTTATAAAAATGTAAAAGAGTGTCCAAACCAATCTTGGAAAATAGCCATATGTGACTGAACTGAAACTATCAAAACTGGCAGCTTCAAAGGAAGGAATGGACACTGCTAAGGAGCCCCATGATATGCCAAACAAAGACTTTGGATTTGCATACTGCCTTATCTAATACATCTCTGATATTATCTCACCTTAATACACTAAAATAACTATTTTATTATGCTACTTTATTTCCAAAAATCTGTTACACAGAAAAGACCTACAGAAATTCTACAAGAGGGTCTACGGTCTAGTAACTTCAACTGATTTGCTCCTGTGTTATACCCACTCAGTACTCCAACAAGACTAACCAAGAGACTTCACTAAGAAACTCACTTCCATCTAGAACTTTATGAAACATATGCTTCTCTTTCTTCTTTTTTGCTTCATAGACTGATAAGATCCTGACCAAGAACCACTTTATCCTCAAGTATGTAAGAGGTGGCCCAAAGTCCCAGTGACTGCTTCCTCGGTAATATAACTGGTCTGGCCACTGTGGAGTATCCATATATAAGAAAATATATGTACAATAAAGACAGAGGTCTTACAGGTAGCATGACACTCTGTAAAAAGAGAACAGAACTAGAAGGTCACCCTAATAAGGGAACCTCAGGACTAGATGTGGAAACATAAGTTGATTAAAATTGATCATAAGTGAGAAGAAATGTATGTGAAGATATCAACTAAGACATTAGTTTGCAATGAATAGCATGTTTTCCTTCTGTGATTTTTTATTATTTACTCTCTGATTCTTTATTATTTACCCTTTCCCATATTTTGCTTAACTTTTGAATATCTGAAAATTAGAAAACATATTAAAATATGAGTAAAAGTCTATAATGTGCCTAAAACAATGCCCAATGAACGGGGCCAGAGGGGATAGAGAAAGAATGATAAGGCATTATAAGTTATTTATAAATTAACTTTAAGCCATTTTGCAAAATCATGGCAAGCATTCTAGAACACATTTCTTTAGTTCCTTTTACTCTACATCTCTTTTAATGAATACTAAAATCTTAGTCATCTCCCCTTACTTTTGACTCTAACCAGTATTTAAAATCACTGTCTCAAGGCAATTACTGGTGCAATTTTATTCTAACAATTGCTATGACTTTTTACCTATTATAACTACATGTAGGCTACATCAGTGGGATGTAGTAAGGTGATTTATTACACAAGTATTTTTCCTTCCTCACACAGTATTCATAAAACAACATAAATACCATTTCATTGCCAAGGAACTTGAGTGATGATTTTCCCTATCTGCAAAGCTTATATTAAATAACCTGACTCATGTTATTTCTAAATTGTAAATGATAATTAGATTAACATTACATCTGTCATAGTATAAGTCATTCATTCTCTCATCTTTTTTCTCAGATCTGTAGCTGTTCTGTTACAGAAGAATGTGGTTCTAGCTTTTAACTATGCAGGAGAAATTAGTTGAAATCTCTTTCTGGATAGTCATCCCTCTTCTCAGTGTTCAGAGTTTATTACCTTTTAAAATGTTTTAATCATTTTTGTGGTATTTCAGGAGGCAGTGAAGATGAATATGTGCCTAGTTCTTATCCTGAACCAGAAGTCTTAAAATATCTGAACTGTTTCAGGGCTTCAGTGATTTTATAGATAAATAGGGGATAATTCTAATACATAATTTAAAAAAATTGTGTACTATATAAAAATAGCTTTCCACTCCTGCCCTTAAGTGAAATTTCTGAGTCTACACTTCAGTAAAGATTTCTTTTTTGGTCAAGTAACAAGACACCTGTGAAAATAAGTGGGTTATACTGTCAGTCTCATTTGGTAAGAGCCTGAAGCTAGGTTCTCCCAGGGTGGCTCAGTGGCTTCTGATATCCTCAAAGACCAGCCCTTGCTGTCATTCTGCTGTGCCATGCTTGGCTTGTGATGTCTCTTCTTACAGTTACAAAGTCCTTGGGCTTCAGTATCTAAGGGCAAAAAGGGAGGGAATCTTTTCATGCTTGGTAGGGGAGAATAAAATGGGAGGCAATCCTTAGCATTCTTTCTTATGTTTCCTTGGCTAGCCCTGGGCCCCGTGCCCATCTTAGCTGCAGTGGGGCTGAGAACAGAGATGCCAGTGGGAAGCCAGCAAAGAAAAAGGGTGGGAGAGGGACTTTTGCAGAGGCGGCTAGCAGGATCATCCTCAGTTTGGTTCTCTTTTTCTGCCCTCTTCAGAAAAGCTGTTATCCTCCATTTTTCTGCATATTTCATTTAACATTCATGACTCAAATGGTATAAAAAGTACTGACTTTTGTAGTTTATTGTTTGATAAGAAATTTTTTTTTTTTTTTTTTTTTGTAGAGACAGAGTCTCACTGTACCGCCCTCGGTAGAGTGCCGTGGCGTCACACAGCTCACAGCAACCTCTAACTCTTGGGCTTACGCGATTCTCTTGCCTCAGCCTCCCGAGCAGCTGGGACTACAGGCGCCCGCCACAACGCCCGGCTATTTTTTTATTGCAGTTTGGCCGGGGCTGGGTTTGAACCCGCTACCCTCGGTATATGGGGCCGGCGCCTTACTCACTGAGCCACAGGCGCCGCCCAGAAATTTTATTTGTTTAATGATCTCTCGTCATTAACTGTAGCCCATTTTTGTTGACTTTTTTACTTCTCATTTGGGTATTTAAGGCTTAAGCTAAATTACATGATTTGTCTATGGAATAACTAAAACATTGCACCTGCATGGACAAGCCAAGTTCAAAAGGGCAATGCTGTGGTGGGAAAACACCAGCTATGGAATCCTAAGCTGCCCTCATATTGTTACTCTACTGTTGGCTAGTTATGTGAACTTGGACGCTTTATAGAATTTTACTTTGAACTGGAGTGAAGGTTGTTACACTTAAATGGGGTGATGCTTATAAAATGCTTAACATTATGGTTGCCACACAATAATTTTAGCTATTATTATCAATGTCTCTGTAGCTAGTTCCTAGGTTTATGGAATTTTAGAGCTGGAGAAGCATTTTAAAGTCCAGTGTTCTTCCTTATTTTAGAGGAAACACGCCCAGAGGCACAGAAGATTTCTGAGCCTTAGTTATCATGTCTGTGTACTTTAGATCTTGGCTATGAAAATCATCTGTGCTAAAGAGTGGAGAAGCATTGACATGTGAATTTTTTTTAATATTGTCACTGGGATATTGACGTGCGATGGCTAATTGCCTTGCCTGCTCAAAAATTGTAAACTGGGAATGATTTCTAAAGTAGCTTTCTGGTTCTGACAATAGAAAAATCAATATATTTTCTTTCTTTTTGAAAATTTAGATGTATCCAGATAAAACAGGCAATAGATGAAAATAAAAATGCTCTTCAAAAATTAAGTAAAGTAAGTATTATGGTTAATCATATTAGAAAAATCTTTTTATACAAATATATTCATTAAGTGGGAATTAATTTAAGTTGGTAAGTTCCTGGGTTTGCCTTAATGACAAAGTCTACCTGCAATCAGTGCTGACTTCTCAAACAGGCTTGCGTCAGAGTCTGTGTGTCAGAGCAAAAATGCCAGGACTCCAAATACTGAAAAGTATTTGGTGAACTCTCCCACTCCATTGAGGACTCAGTCCTGGATGGAAGGAGCTATCTTTTATTTTTGCACTTTGTAAGTTTTATATTTTACAGTTTAGAATTGTTTTTAAATTCACTGTGGGAAAAGAATAATGTGGTCCTGAGGGTAAGTGGTAAAGAAACTTCTTATATCACACAGACAGGGCAGCTCTGATATCAATGACTGCAGAAATAAGAAGAAAGAGAATTTATCCTTGGCAATCCTTTCAGTATCTTTTTTTTTTTTTAAATGTCATGAGCCTTGCCCTAGGAGACCAGGGCCAAGATTCCGTTTAAAGTGGAAGACTCCTGGCAGCTCCCTGGCCGTTTATTAACCCCCTTCACTGCATCTTAGGACACTTGGTCCCTGAGCATCTCTTTTGAATTTCTCCAGTGACTCAAGACTTTTCAGCATAGTAGACCCTACGTTTGAAAACCTAATTATTCTTTTTTTACTAATGAGGAAACTGAGGCTCTCAGTGATGAAGCAACCTTATCTCTAGTGTCAGTAAGTGGCAGAAGATGCGTTTGGTGCCTTTGCCTCTAAAGCCAGTGTCTTATCAAAACCTGTCTCTTGCACTCTATGGAAAGTCTTCAAAACTTAGCAAGAAAACAAAACAAAAACCAAAAACAACTGAGATAATTTTATTTCTTTCTTGGTTTTCATTCCAGCTTAATAATCTTTATTTCTTTTATAAATTTTATTTATTTCCCTAAGGTAGGTATAATCTCACAATGATATTTACTTTGTCTTATAGCACTTATGGGAATTTTTGTTACTCTTTTAAATAGGAAAGTGAAAATAATTTTTCAATGAAATAGGTCTGTATTCTCTCATAGGCTGATGAAGTTGCACCTGTTGGAAACTATAATGAGAGAAAAGAAGAGGAGTATAATCTTTTGGATAAGCTTACCCTCCAGCTACAGGAACTTGCTATAGCCATAAATAGAGAAGAGATAACTAAGTAAGTTTCGTTCCTTCCTTCCTTCCATCTTTCCTTCCTTCCTTCCCTCTTTCCCTTCCTCCCTCCTTTTCTTTCTTTCTTCCTTCCTTTTTAAAAAGATACTATGTCACCAATAGTTTTTATGTTTCACTCAAAATAAGGGCATATAACAGTATAGATATAAAAAATGACTCTAATATTATAATCTGCCACCTTGTATCTATAATGTCTAATGTAAAATGTTCAATCCTAGACCAGGCACAGTGGCTCAGGCCTGTAATCCTAGCATTCTGGGAAGCCAAGTTGGGAGTATCACTCAAGCCCAGGAATCAAAATCAGCCTGAGTAAGAATGAGACTCCATTTATATTAAAAATAGAAAAATTGGCCTTGGGAAGCTGAGGCAGGAGGATTACTTAAATCCAGGAGTTTGAGGTTTCTGTGAGCTAGGCTGATGCCATGACACTCTATCCTGGGCAACAGAGCCAGACTTCATCTCAAAAAAAAGTATTCAATCCTATGAAAGATGTAAAGAAAAGTAATTTGTAGTTTCTGCTCTCAGGTACTTTATAATGTAGTTGGGGGAACAAAACAGAGATCTGAAAAGGTAAATGAACAACTGTTAGAAAATAAGGATGATTCCTTTATGTCAGTGGTGATGTGTAAAAGGAAAATGATTTAGATTGTCTGTTTGTATAGTTCCTCCTTTTATAAATATCCTTGAAAGATTTCAAGCAGAAACATGCATTATTTTTTCTGTTGGGGTGAATGCTAATAATACACAAAGAAAATTACAAAGAAGACTTGCAGATACAGAGTATCCCTTATCCAAAATGCATTTTAGAATATTTACATTATACTTACTGGTTGAGCACTCCTAATCTGAGAATCTGAAATTAGAAATGCTCCAATGAATGTTCCCTTTAAGAATCATGTTGACACTCAGAAAGTTTTAGATTTTGGAGTATTGTGGAGTATTTCAGATTTTTGATTTTCAAATCAGGTATGTTTAACCTATATGAATGCATCCAATTTGTGGGAAGCAAAAGAAAAAAGTCAATTATTTAGACTCTTCAAATTCTGTTCCTTAAATCTTATACTGTATTTAAAGGATGCTGAAGGATGTAGATGCAAGCATTCTGGAATATCCTCTGATTTCCAATACTGAGAATGACAGAATTGCTGGTATCAGACTTAATGTCTATCATAAATAACCATAAAGTCTGGACAGAATATCCAAAACAGCTGTTTGAAGGCACCGAATAGCAACTGAGCAGGGCTAATATTCTTGATAGAGGAAGACACATGCAGTAAGTCCTACATTCACCCAAACTTTCTCCCTGGGGATAATTTGTGGGCTAGGACATAGGATAGTGGATCCTAGGCTGGGAACAACAGTCTCACTAGACTGAGGACTCAGAGATCACACTTTGAAGTTGCTGAGCCCACTGGGACTTGTGGAGCATGGTGCCATAGAGAGAAGGAAGTAGTAGAGAGACAGCTCCAGAAATTTGAAGGGGATATGTAGGGCATGATTCTGGAAGGTGTAGCCAAAAGTGCCTGCTGAGAGCCCCATAGATTCTGGAGGTCTGCTGTCTCACATCTGTGATGCAGTCCTGGAAAAACATTGGAGTTTATACCTACTTAGAATAAAGACACCTTGGTGAATGCTTCAGGAATTTAGTGGGGATCGTAGAAGACCCATGCCCTAAGAGTAAAAAAAACACCCTAAGAATAACCGTGATCTAGGAATAATGACAAACCAAAGTAGATTTTTTCCAACAAAGCCTAAAGGAAGACCTGACCAGGAACAAAATAATTTAACTGTGTACCATTAAAAAAATCAAAACTTTTTAGAGGAAAGTAAAAGTATTCAAAGCCTCTAAATGTGTTCAGTAATATGTCCATCACAATGTCCTGTAATAAAAAAAATTATTAAAAATGGAGAAAAAGCCCAAGTGGGCTGGGTCACCTAGGCAAGATGGTGGACTACAGTGTGTAAGACCACATCGAGGTGTCTGACGATGAGGGTAAGGCACACCCCCACACTGACATGGCCAGCTTCTTCCACTGACAGCACCAGACCCAAGTGAAGCGCATGGAGCAGTTCCACAAGGAAAACGAAGAACTGGACGGGAGCTGCCTCGAGGGCAAGTGCGAGATGGGGCGAGAGGAGCTGGAGGCGGTCAAGGTCAGCAAGGTGAAGCTGGAAAGGCTACAGGGTGAAGCCCAGCAGCTGCAAAAAGAGGAGCAGAGCTGGGAGCAAAAGCTGGAGGAGATGCACAAGAAAGAGCACTTTTGTATTCACTGTGTCTGATATGGAGCCTGATAGACAGTGTCATTGTCATCATCTTAACTGACTTGTGGGAAACTTGGTATGGGGAGGCACTTTTCCAAACACTTTGCAAGCAGTAACTCTTCTTAATCCTATGACAACCTTAGGAGGAAGAGCCTATTATTATCTCCACTTTACCAAAGAGGAATGGAGAGCTTAAAAGAAACCTACGCAAAGTCACCCAATCAAGAGGGGATAGGACCAGAATTTAAACCCAGAGCCTGTGCTCTGAGCACTTGGTAATGCTGAAGCAGCATTTGCTGAACGGATGAGTTCAGGACCTGAATACAAGTCTCCTGGTCTCCAGTCCAGTGTAGGAGCTGCTGTCTCACATCTGTAATGCAGCTCCTCCTTCCTTCTTCACCGTTGGTCTCTCCACTTCTGTATTCCCAGCTAGGTGATAGAAGCTGTTAGTTGTACTTTCCCTTATTTCTTTTATTGCCAGCTCCATATATGGTATGGGACAGCTCTATAGATAAAATTATACTCAGTCTGTTCTTGTATGTTATTTTAAGTGATCCTAGTCATAGAAATGTTTTCTTTAGAGTTGAGGCCTTTTCTGAAAGAGAAGAATGTGACAATCCTGCTGAAGAAGAAGAAGAAAGTGAAAGTGGAGAAAGTGGTGTGGAGGAAGAAGATTCAGAAGAGGAAGAAGAAGACAAGCAGGAAAATGAATCTCACAAACAGGCAACAAGTAACAAATACATTGCGATTGGAGATTTTACTGCCCAGCAAGTTGGAGATCTCACATTTAAGGTACGTAGAATAAGACTGCAACCTAATCGGAGGATAAATGTGCGTACCTGACGGAATAAGAAAACTCTGCATGTACTACTGTATTACATATTCCTGAAATTAAACCTTTTAAGACTCAGTCTACTTAAATAAAATAAGTAATCATGATTTACAAGCAGTAATAATGTGATCTTCTGTTTTACAATTACCTCTTCTAAAGATTTTTTGAAAATAACTTTAATGTTAGTAATTCCTAATGTCAGGGTAATATTTTATAATTTCTTTTCGAATGTCTAGATATAAATTTATTCAGGTGAGTTAGGCAGTGTACATAGCCAGAGATAGGAGGAAATACTTTCTGCTGTTATGCACAAAATGTTTCTGTCGACTCAGAGGTGAAGGGGGCTTGCATCTGTGCTAGTTTGGCCTGGGCGTAAATAAATGGCAGCTGGGATGAAAGAACAAAGTTGTGGGGTCAGCACCTGTGGCTCAGTCAGTAGGACGCCAGCCCCATATACTGAGGGTGGCTGGTTTGAACCCCGCACCAGCCAAACTGCAACAAAAAAATAGCCGGGTGTTGTGGCCGGAGCCTGTAGTCCCAGCTACTTGGGACGCTGAGACAAGAGAATTGCCTAAGCCCAAGAGCTGGAGGCTGTTGTGAGCTGTGATGCTACAGCTCTCTACCAAGGGCAACAAAGTAAGACTTTGTCTCAAAAAAAAAAAAAAAAAGAAGAAGAAAGAACAAAGTTGTGGTTTTTAAAGGAATATGAAACTGTTCTTTCTCCTAGAGATATTAACCAAGAAATGTTAGTAAATATAACCAGTTATGTGGTTTAATTTATAGAATTTTTCAAATTCCCTGGAAAACACTATCAATATTAGACAATAATATGTATTTTAAGAAAATGTTTGCTTTTGAATGTCCTCAGCAGTGGAAATTATTTGTTCTTTAAAAATGGGTTATATTTTTATATTAACATAATTGAGTGTTATCCAAAATATACCTGGTGAGTTAGGTGAGTAACTAATTATATCCAGAAAATTCTGGTTTTGCTTCCAAAGAGTATTTAATAGAATTGATTTTCCTTGGGAATTAATATGCTGCTTCTCAAAAACATTTTCTAGAGAGATGAAAACATTCAAAAATATTGTATACAATAATTAAATTGCTAGAAGAATTATGGGTCCCTGAAAATGACTGTAAAAAATGATTTACATTGGAATATATGGTTCAAATGTAAGGTGACCAGAAAGAATGATTCATTATGGTCATATTTATGGTCACATAGGTTTAGAGGTAGGGAAGCTTTTGATAAAAATTAGGATAAATAATGGATTAAGAAAAGACTTTACCTTTTTCAGCATATATTTTGGAGGATTAGTAATGAAATATACTCATGATTATTTAAAAAAATTTTTTTACTGTGTTTTGCTTTAAGAAAGGGGAAATTCTGCTTATAATTGAAAAAAAACCTGATGGCTGGTGGATAGCTAAAGATGCCAAAGGAAATGAAGGTCTCATTCCCAGAACTTATCTGGAGGTTAGTTTTTGTTGTTTATGCTTTCCTTTTCTTTCAAAATATGTTTTTCATTATTTATATTTGTCAGATACTTTATTTTTTTATTTTTCTGTTAATTATTTTTAACATAAATTTTACTGTGTCTGTTTAAGGTATACAGCATGATGTTATGGGATGCTTATACACTGTAAAATCGTTAGTATAGTGAAGCAAGTTAACATAGTTGTCATCTCACATGGTGTTTTGTATGGCAAAAGCATCTAAACTCTACTCACTCAGAAGTCCTGAATGCAGTATAATATTACTAACTATAGTCCTCATGTTGTGCATTAGACTTCTAGACTTGTTCGTCCTGTGTATCTGCTGCTTTATCCTTTGACCTGCATCTCCTCATTTCTTCCCTTTTTCTCCCTAGCCCCTGGTAACCACTATTTCATTTTCTATCTCTGTATATTTGACTTTATTTTACATTCCCCATACAAGTGATGTTATGCAATATTTTTCTTTTTTTCTTCCTGTGTTTGATTTATTTCACTTAGTATGATGTCCTCCAGATTCGCCCATGCTATGGCAAATGGCAGGGTCTTCTTTTTTACAGCTGATAACATCCCATTGTATATACACATGCACACACACACATATAATATATATATATATATATATATATATATCTCCCATATTATTTATTCAAATACTTAGGTTGTTTTCTTTACATATTTTTGCTGTTGTGAATAATGCTGCAATGAACATGGGAATGCAGACATTTTTATGAGGTGGTAATGGTTTCATTTACTTCAGTTATATACCCAGAAGACGGATTTCTAGGTAACATGGTAGTTCTATCTTTAATTTATCTAGGAACTTTCTTTTTCGTTATTATTATTATTAAATCATAGCTGTGTACATTAAAGTGATCAGGGGGTACCATACACTAGTTTTATAAACAGTTCGACACATTTTCATCACACTGGTTAACATGGCCTCCCTGGCATTTTCTTAGTTATTGCGTTAAGACATTTATATTCTACATTTACTAAGTTTCACATGTACCCTTGTAAGATGCACCACAGGTATAATCCCACCAATCACCGTCCCTCCGTTCATCCTCCCCCCTCCCTCTCCTCCCTTTGCCCCTTCCCCCTATTCTTAGGATATAACTGGGTTATAGCTTTCATGTAAAAGCCATAACTTAGTTTCAGGTAGGGCTGAGTACATTGGATACTTTTTCTTCCATTATTGAGATACTTTACTAAGAAGAATATGTTCCAGCTCCATCCATGTAAACATGAGAGAGGTAAAGTCTCCATCTTTCTTTAAGGCTGCGTAATACTCCATGGTATACATATACCACAATTATTAATCCATTTGTGGATCGATGGGCACTTGGGCTTTTTCCATGACTTAGCAATTATGAATTGGGCTGTAGTAAACATTCTGGTACAAATATCTTTGTTATAATGTGTTTTTTTGTCTTCTGGGTATATATAGTAGAGGAATTATAGGATTGCATGGCAGAACTATTTTCAGATCTCTAAGTGTTCTCCAAACATCTTTTCAAAAGGAATGTATTAATTTGCATTTCCACCAGCAGTGTAGAAGTGATCCCTTTTCTCCACATCCATGCCAACATCTCTGGTCTTGGACTTTGTGATTTGGGCTAAGCTTACTGGAGTTAGATGGTATCTCAAGGTAGTTTTGATTTGCATTTCTCTGATGATTAAAGATGTTGAGCACTTTTTCATATGTCTGTAGGCCATGCGCCTGTCTTTTTCAGAGAAGTTTCTCTTCAGGTCCCTTGCCCAGCCTGCCAGGGATCACTTGTTCTTTTCTTGCTTATACATTTGAGTTCTCTGTGGATTCTGGTTATTAAACCTTTGTCAGAGACGTAATCTGCAAATATCTTCTCCCATTCTGAGAGCTGTCTGCTTGCTTTATTTACTGTGTTCTTGGCTGTGCAGAAGCTTTTTAGTTTGATCAGGTCCCAGTAGTGTATTTTTGAAGCTGCTTCAATTGCCTGGTGGGTCCTCTTCATGAAATACTCGCCCAGACCGATTTCTTCAAGGGTTTTCCCTGCACGCTCCTCTAGTATTTTTATAGTTTCATGTCTTAAGTTTAAATCTTTAATCCAGTGAGAGTCTATCTTAGTTAATGGTGAAAGGTGTGGGTCCAGTTTCAGTCTTCTGCAGGTTGCCAGCCAGTTCACCCAGCACCATTTGTTAAATAGGGAATCTTTTCCCCACTGAATGTTTTTAATTGTCTTGTCAAAGATCAAATAACGGTAAGTAGCTGGACTCATCTCTTGGTTCTCTATTCTGTTCTAGACACCTACTTCTCTGTTTTTGTGCCAGTACCATGCTGTTTTGATCACTATCAATTTATAGTATAGTCTGAGGTCAGGTAGCATGAATCCTCCTGCTTTGCTTTTATTTCTGAGTAATGTCTTGGCTATTTGAGGTTTTTTCTGATTCCATATAAAACGAAGTATTATTTTTTCAAGATCTTTAAAGTATGACAGTGGAGCTTTAATAGGGATTGCATTAAAATTGTATATTGCCTTGGGTAGTATGGACATTTTAACAATGTTGATTCTTCTCAGCCATGAGCATGGTATGTTTTTCCATTTGTTAACATTTTCAGCTATTTCTTTTCTTAGAGTTTCATAGTTCTCTTTATAGAGATCTTTCACGTCCTTTGTTAGGTATACTCCCAAATATTTCATCTTCTTTCGCACTACTGTAACGGAATAGTGTTCTTAACTGTTTTTCAGCTTGACTATTGTTGGTATATATTAAGGCTACCGACTTATGAATGTTGATTTTGTAACCTGAGATGCTGCTGTATTCTTAATCACTTCTAAGAGTTTTATAGTAGAATCCCTGGTGTTTTCCAGATATACAATCGTATCATCTCAGAAGAGTGAAAGTTTGATCTCTTCTGACCCTATATGGATACCCTTGATCGCCTTTTCTTCCCTAACTGTGATGGCTAAAACTTCCATTACAATGTTAAAGAGCAGTGGGGACAATGGGCAGCCTTGTCTGGTTCCTGATCTGAGTGGAAATGATTTCAATTTAACTCCATTCAATACGATATTGGCTGTGGGTTTGCTGTAAATGGCCTCTATCAGTTTAAGAAATGTCTCTTCTATACCAGTTTTCTTAAGTGTTCTGATCATGAAGGGGTAATGGATATTATCAAAAGCTTTTTCTGCATCAATTGAGAGAATCATATGGTCTTTGTTTTTTAATTTGTTTATGTGCTGAATTATACTTATAGATTTACGTATATTGAACCAGCCTTGAGACCCTGGGATAAAACTGACTTGGTCATGATGTATAATTTGTTTGATGTGTTGCTGGATTCTGTTTGTTAGGATCTTGTTGAATATTTTTGCATCTATATTCATTAGTGATATTGGTCTATAATTTTCTTTTCTTGTTGGGTCTTTGCCTGGTTTGGGGATCAGGGTGATGTTTGCTTCATAGAACATGTTGGGAAGTCTTCCTTCCTTTTCTACATTTGGAACAGGTTGAGTAATATAGGTACTAGTTCTTCTTTAAAGGTTTGGTAGAATTCTGACGTGAAGCCATCTGGTCCCGGGCTTTTCTTTTTAGGGAGAATTTGTATGGTTGATGCTATTTCCGAACTTGATATTGGCCTGTTCAACATTTCCACTTGATTCTGGTTAAGTCTTGGAAAGTGTCGTGCTTCCAAGTATTGGTCAGTTTCCTTCAGATTTTCGTATTTCTGAGAATAAAGTTTCTTGTAATATTCATTAAGGATTTTTTGAATTTCTGAGGAGTCTATTGTTATTTTGTCTTTGTCATTTCTGATTGACGAAATTAGAGATTTTACTCTTTTTTTTTTCTGATTAGGTAAGCCAAAGGTTTATCTCTTTTATTGACCTTTTCAAAAAACCAACTTTCGGATTTATTGATCTGTTGTATTATTCTTTTGTTTTCAATTTCATTTAATTCTGCTCTAATTTTGGTTCTTTTCTTCTACTGGGTTTGGGGTTGGAATGTTCTTCCTTTTCCAGTTGCGTGAGATGTCCCATTAAGTTGTTAACTTCCTCTCTTTCTATTCTCTTGAAGAAGGCTTGCAGTGCTATAAATTTCCCTCTTAGGACTGCCTTTGTGGTATTCCAGAGGTTCTGATAATTCGTGTCTTCATTGTCATTTTGTTCCAGAAAGTTGGCAATTTCCTTCTTAATCTCATCTCTGACCCAGCTATCATTCAACATAAGGTTATTTAACTTCCATGTTTTTGTATGAGTAGGCAGATTCCTATTGTTACTGAGTTCAACTTTTAGTCCATGGTGGTCCGACAAGAGGCAAGGAATAATTTCTATTCCTTTAAATTTACTGAGGTTAGACTCGTGACCTAAGTTGTGATCGATTTTGGAGTATATTCTGTGAGCTGATGAGAAGTATATGTATTCAATTTTGTTGGGATGAAATGTTCTGTAGATGTCTGCTAAATCCAAATGTTGGATGGTTAGGTTTAAATCTAAAATTTCTTTGCTCAGCTACTTATTGGAGGATCTATCCAATACTGCCAAAGGAGTGTTGAAATCTCTGACTATTATGGAGCTGGAGGAAATCAAGTTGCTCATGTCTGTTAGAATTTCTCTTATAGATTGAGGCACATTCTGGTTGGGTGCATAAATATTAATAATTGAAATCTCATCATATTGAGTATTACCCTTAACAAATATGAAGTGACCATTCTTATCCTTCCTTACTTTTGTTGGTTTAAAGCCTATTGTATCTGCAAATAAAATTGCAACACTTGCTTTTTTCTGATTACCATTTGACTGAAATATGGACGACCTTCCTTTTACCTTGAGTCTATATTTATCTTTTAAGGTAAGATGTGACTCTTGTATGCAGCAAATATCAGGCCTGAGTTTTTGTAGCCAGTCAGCTAACCTGTGCCTCTTTAGAGGAAGTTTAAGCCATTCATATTAATGGAGAATATTGATAAATCTGGTAAAATGTTGGGTACCAAGTTTTTCGAAAGTCCAGTGGACATTTTTAATCCTTTCATCATTGTGGAAGTTGGAGTTTTATCCAAAGTTTCTGAGTGAGTTTACTTTTGTGGTAGAGGATTGGGCTGGTCATTTTGGAGGATAGGTGTGAGAATATCCTGAAGAGCTGGTTTGGTTATGGCAAATTTCTTCAACATATGAATGTCATTAAAGTATTTAATTTCTCCATCATAGATGAAACTGGATACAGGATCCGGGGTTGAAAGTTATTTTTTTTAGGAGATTGAAAGTCAATAACCACCCTCTTCTGGCTTGAAAAGTTTCAGCAGAGAGATCTGCAGTCATTCTAATATTCTTCCCTTTGTAGGTAATGGATTTCTTACCATTAGAAAGTAAGAAAGTCTTACCAAAGTCTGGCTGCTTTCAGAATTTTCTACTTCATATTAACTTTAGTGAAGTTACTTATGGTATGCCTGAGGGATGTCTTATTTGTATTGAGTCATGCTGGGGTTCTGAATCTGTCTGCTATCTGAATTTCAGAATCTCTTGGCATGTCTGGAAAATTCTTTCATAATTTCATGGAGAAAGGCCTCTGTGCCTTGCGAGGCCACTTCATCACTTTCAGGGATTCCAATGAGGCGGATATTAGCCTTCTTTGAATTATCCCAGAGCTCTCTGAGAGAATGATCTGTTTTTGTTCTCTATTTCTCTTCCACTTTGAGAGTTTGGGAGCATTCAAGAGCTTTGTCTTCAATGTCAGAGATCCTTTCTTCCAATTACTTCACTCTATTACTGAGGGATTCTACTATATTTTTCAGATATTTGAGGGCTGCAAATTCTTGCTTCAGTGCATCAAAATCTTTGGTGGTTTTGTCTTTAAAGTTGTTAAATTCTTGAGACAACTTTTGAATTTCTCCTCGAATTTCTAATTCTGACTTTTGATTTGCTGCTTGAATTTCTAATTTAAAATTTTCCTCCATTCTATTAATCTTCTTTGCAATCCAAATTCTGAATTCGATTTCTGACATCTCGGCCAGCTGTTAATGAATGGGATCTTCACTTACATCTACCATATCTTTCCTTTGGGGGGGGGGTTGATCTATTCTCATTATTCATGTTACTAGAGTTTTTCCGCTGATTCCACCCCATATTATTTTACACCGTTTGACTTTTCCCCTGGAGCTTTGTCGAGGACCTGTACAATGCTACGGCCTGAGAAACTGGGGACCTGTTTTGTTTGGTGGGGCTAAGTGCTTCTGTCTTGTTTTCAGTTGATCTCTGTCCGACCCTAGTGAAACAGTTACTCTGGGTTGAAGTCTCAGCTGTGGAGAAATACCAGCAATTAAGTCACCCCGCCCCCCACAGGCAACAATTGGAAAAGGAAAATCAAACCTTCCTGCAACCACATACCCAGGGCACCACTTGAAATGTCCTTGGGCGATTGGCTCAGTCAAAAGGTCCGAATCAGTTGTCTCAGTCAGCACCTGTCTCAGGTGGGAGAGCTTAAAATGTCTCTGGCTACTGAATGGCAGGGGTCTGTTGACAACTCAAATATGACTTTCTCTGGTGCTCTGTGAAGTCAGGAGGACCCACCCAGCAAATAGATTAGTCTGGGAAGTTTGATGTCTTCTTCCCCACCTTGCACCTCTGTCACATCCAGTCACTGATAGCCCCGCAGGGCTGTGACCCAGTTGTCTCCACTGAGCAGATACTCCAGGAGTTTGCACCTGCCTGAATCACAAGAAAATCTATGTCTGCTCAGCCAGGCTGCTGCTCTCTGTCTCTATCCAGCAGGGAGAGGTGAGGCCTGACAATCTCGGGCGCTTGATGGAGGCTGGGGGCTGTTCACTCAGTTCCAGCCCCGCCCCTGATTGATGTTACTGACAGAACAGAACAACTTTGTGGGAGTTTGTTTCTGTCCCTGCTAAATTCTCCTGCAGAAGAGAAGCTGTTTTGAGTTCCCAGAACCTGTGCCTCAGGCCCTGTCTTTACTCCTGCAGGTTTGTATTTGCAGCATAGTTAGCTGTCAGCTCTAGCCTCCTGCTTGTTCTTGTTGGATGTGAAAATTGGAGTTAGGGAAAATAGCCAACCTGAGGATTTAGCAAAATGCCAAACTCATTGAGGCCAAATGAGCAAATAGACAGATAAAAAGGCTACCAGACACACAAGCCCACAGATGCACAAACAATCAGAAACACATAGACATACAGACAACAATAACAAAAACAACTACAATAAAAATAATGATAATCGTAAGATAATTTAAAAATTGGTAAAAAACAAAACGAACAAACAAGAATACCTCTAAAAATCTGATATAAGCACTCTCAGAAACCATAAGAAGGGAAAAAGAGGAAGAGAGAAGGGAAAAAGGGGGGGGGGAAGTGGTGTTCATAAAGAAGTTAAAAAAGAAGAAAGAAAAAATTAAAAATAGAAACAAAAATAAAAAATATATAAAATAATAATAGTAATAAAACATTAATAATAGCTCCTCCAAGAAAGTGATGAGGAAAAGAAATAAAAAAGGCACCAACCACAAAAATATTATTCTTGTATATATAGAAATATACATCTATATGTATGATGTAAGGATCAACTTTTGTAGGAATATATTTATAATGCAATACACTTTTTGGAAACCAGGTGGTGCTGTGGGTGGTTCCCAGGCTTATACCTGGTTCACAGTTTACACTGTTACCATGGTAGCCACCCTACTTGGCCGATTGCCATTTTGCAGTTTCTGTAAATGTTTATTTCATAATTATTGTCCAGCGTCAGCTGCTCTGTTCCAGACAGCACTCCTATCCGACCTCCCAACTCGGTGCAGGTGTCCATGCTTCACAAATCTTTCCACTCTGCTCCCACGTTCTCCTGTAAACTGGCAACTGCAATCAGCTGTGGGGGAGGGTGCTTTCTGCCACCTGCTTTAGCTGCTGCCGGCTCCCGCTGCTGCAGTGCATGGAGACCTTATCCTCAGTTTTTGTGGCTCGGAGTCTCACTTTTGAATCTGGAATTTTGAGTCCAGCCACCCACCAGTTCACCACATAGCCTGAACTGCCATCCCACACCAATATTCCACACCAGGAATACTCCAGTCTGTTTAATCACTCCTGTTGTTCTTGGGGAAGGTGTCCGCTATTTCGGACAATTCAAGATGTCTGTTTCCCAGGCGGGATCCCTTCCCTTCAATTTTCCATCAGGTTACCTAGTCCCTTGTGGCTCTGAGTGGGACACCTTTCGGGTCGTTAAACTCAGCTCAGGAATAAATTTTCTTCAATTGGTTTTGCCAGAAATTGCAAGCTGCTGTCCTCCGTGAGGGAGGGGCCTGCTGGCCAGCACAACTAAACAGGGAAAACCTCTACAACAGAGTCCGTGGTTTTAAATTACACCTCATATACAGCGATCTGCCAATTCACTGCGCATCTCCAGCTGTCTGTCCACACCAGCAATCCACGCAGGGTAAAGGTCCAGACCCCCTTTCCTCTCACCTGATGACCTGGGAGTGGTGGGCTACATGTCCTTCCCGTCCGCCATCATGCTCCGCCTCTATCTCTAGGAACTTTCATACTGTTTTCCATGATGGCTATATCTTGTGATATATTTTGTATACAGTTTGCAATAATGTTTGATCAATTGACTAGTGAGTGATTTGAGATACAGAATTTGCTTTAATTTTAGAGGGACAAGGTGTGGGGAAAGCATTGTATATTAATGGTACGGGGGACCTGTGAAAGTACTCTTATGACTAGAGGTTATCTCACAATAAGGGTGCTTCGTGGATTAATGCTGGTCATAACTATTAGTAGGTGTCTATTGTTCATTGTGAAATCTAACCACAGTTAACTTTATGTTAGCTTCCACAAATATATAATTCCCTTACTAAAATTTGAACATGCTGTACATGCCTGTTTGTAACCCATTTTTTCTTATTTCATGAGATAGTATGGTCATTTTCTTTGCCAAGAAATGTAGATATGTGTCTGGATTGGCACCATGCATCAGGAATATGATGCAAGCAACACATGCAATTTAAATTTTCCAGTAACACATTGACATGTCTTTTTTCTGATACCACTTATGACACCAAGTGTATGGTTTTTCTTTGACACCAGATATGTGTCATTTTCTACATCAGTTCTCCAACACCAACCAGGTATACAATCATTCAGTTCAATTCTGATACTAACTCCTGGAGTTGACACAGACCCTACAAATTAAAGGTGCAGTCTCACAGGGCTGCTCCACTTCAGACATCAGCCACAGATGCCACCAGTACTTCTGACTAGCTATAAATTCAGAAGTTCTCATAGCCCGTCCTCAGGGGTTCAGTAATTTACTAGGGTGGGTCATAGAACTCAGGAAAACATCACCTGCATTTACCAAGTTATTATAAAGGATACCACCACTCAGGGATAGCCAAATGGAAGAGATATCTAAGGCAAGGTACTGGTGGGGAGTGGCTTGCGTGCTCTTTCTGGGCATGCTAGCCTCCCAACACCTCAATGTGTTTACCAACCTAGAAGTTCTCCAAACCCTGCCAGATGGGGGCTTTTGTTCATTTCATTAGCTAAATCATTGGCCAATAGTGGTTAACTTGATCTTCAGCTCCTCTCCCATCCCCAAAGGTTGGAAAGTGGAGCTGATAATTCCAACCTCTAACCACAAAAGGTTGGTGGTTCTGGCAAATAGTCCCCTTCCTAAAACGGTCTTGGGGTCCACCTAGACTTGTCTCATTAGCATAAATTCTGGAATAGTTGAAAGGGACTCATTATGAATAAGAAAACACACTTCTAACATTTAGGAAATTATAAGGGGTTAGGAGTGCTGTGCCAGGAACCAGGAACAAAAAACAAATATAAACTTTTTTTTTTTTTTGCAGTTTTGGCCGGGGCTGGGCTTGAACCTGCCACCCCTGGTGTATGGGGCCGGCGCCCTACTCCTTGAGCCACAGGCACCGCCTAAATATAAATTTTTTGTTACACATATTTTTAAAAAGTAAAAAGAAACAGGTAGAATTATTTTTAATAATATATTTTATATTAACCAATCTATCAAAAATATCATTTCAATGTATAATCAATATTTTTAAATTGAGCTGTTTTACTTCCTTTTTTTATATTACAGTCAACATCCAAGATGTAATTTGGTCTAATTTCAAAAGCTTACTGGCCATATGTGACAAGGGGCTGCTGTATTCACAGGACAGCCCTAGATCAGTAGGCTCCAGTCAACCTTTTTGGCACCAGGGACTGGTTTCATCAGCATTACCACTGACTAGGGGTGAAGGGTGGTATTCGATTCTCATAGGTGCATGCAACCTAGATCCCTGTGAGAATCTAATGCCACCACTGACGTGATAGGAGATGGAGTGCAAACCATGAGGGGAGTAACGGGGAGCAGCTGTAAATACAGATGAAGCTTTGCTTCACTTGCCCATCACCCACCTCCTGCTGTGCAGCCCTGTTTCTAACAGGCCACAGCTGGTACACTGGAGGTCCAGATGTTGGGGACTGCAGCTCTAGATCATCTTTTTCACTGGCAGCAAATCTCATGTAGATTGACATTTAGCTTGTTTTCAACCTATAATCGCCATCAATTATGTTGTGAAGAATATAGGATTAGCTTTCCTTATAAGTTACAAAAGATTAGTATGACTTAAATAAAATGAAAGCACATTTCTCTCGAGTGTGGAAGAGTATAGAGAAAAACGAGGCTTTATCTAATATTACACTCTGTAGTTAGATGTGAAGCTGCTGTTTCTAGAGTTAACTCTTTAGTTTTAGGATGGCTACTATTTATTTTAATGATTCCAAGCCCCAAAAAGGGAAAGGGAAAAAAGGAATCAAAAGCTGCTGCCTTTTTAAGAAAATTTCCTGGAAAAGTTACACAAACAACTTTTAATTATAGCCTGTTGACCAGCATTTAGTTCTCTGGCAACACCTAGTTGCAAGGAAGGCTTGGTGTTAAAATCAGGGCTCTTGTTAGGAAAGAAGTGGAAAATAGGTGGTAGCCAACCAGCAACCTCTGTTGTGATCAAGCTGTACCTACAACTTTGCAGACATTCCTGATTATTCCACTGAGATAAATTCATAGATGTCCATCACTGGTTTAAAGGGTTTACATCTTATTCTGATTTACCAATCTGCCTCTCAGAAAAGTACCAACTTATACTCCCACCCCCAACATATGACGGTGCTTTGTTTTTCCCCACACTTGCCAATGTTTTCCACACACTTACGGCTCTTATTGGTATTTTATATTTTTGCCAATGTGACCAGCAAAAAGATGTCATTGTTGTTTTGATTTGCAATTGTTGTACTCCTAATGAGGCTGAGCAGCATTTCAGTAGTATGATCAGTATTGCCATCTTAGTGACTTGACTTTTTTAGTTTTTGGGACATTTTTTTCTGAGGGATTTTTTTTCTTTTTTTTTGAGACAGAGTCTCAAGCTATTGCCCTGGGTAGAGTGCTATGGTATCATAGCTCACGGCAACCTCCAACTCTTGGGCTGAAGTGATCCTCGTCTCAGTTTTTCTGTTTTTGTTTTTTTTTTAGTAGAGATGCTATCTTGCTTTTGCTCAGGTTGGTCTCGAACTTGTGAGCTCAAGCTGTCCACCCCCCTTGGCATCCCAGAGTGCTAGGATTGCAGGCATAAGCCACCGTGCATGGCCCTTCTGAGGGAATTTTAAAACATTTTTCTCTTTTTGATTTATAAGAACTTTTATAATACTTTAATAATAAAGATAATAACCCTTAGAAACTTATGTTAGATATTTTCTTTGTTGACTTTTACCTGTACTTATTTTTTTATAGCTAAATCTATCAATGTTTCTACTCACAGCGTTTGCCTTTCATATAATAGGAAAGGGCTTTCGTATCTCAAGATTGTTTTTTTCTAATACTTTAATATTTCTAATATTTCTATCTTCTTTTTTATTTGAAAAAAATTCTCCATTTGGAATTTATTTTTGATTAGACCTACTGTCTACCTCATTTCTTGTCATTTTCTTCAAATTGTGAAATTATCGACCGTGTGTTGAAAAATTTTTTCCACACATATGCTAAATTCCTATTTATGCTTGAGTCTTTCTGAAATTACTGATTGATATTTTGCAGTAGTTAAGAAGTATGTATTTTAATGATTTTTCAGCCTTGTGATAAAGAAGAAGGAGGCCAAGAATCCAGTGAGGAGGGAACTGAAGAAGATGTCGAGGTAATGGATGAAACAGCAGATGGAGCAAAAGTCAAGCAAAGGTACAGAGGTGTGGGAAGATTTACCAAAGTAGGTTTAGGAAACTATCTTTTTTTTCCATTATAAGTAATTCAAGAATGTCTTAAAACGGGGACAATGTGCACCTTGAGAGCTTTTCATGTTATTGTTTGCTTAAATATCATTATTAATTTAATATTTTTAGTGTTATTTAGTTCTATATTAGTTTCATCTAAAGACCATTAGATTTTCAGAATTTATTGACAATTACGAACTTTGTTCTTTCATAAGTGAAGTTCTCTAATTGAGTGAATGGGTGTAACCTGCTCTCTCACTTACCTTGCTATTTTGTCTCCCCAGAACTGATTCCCACTGGAGTGCTGTACAGAAAGCTATCTCAGAAGTTAGTATCTTCTGTCTTGCTAATGACGTCTGGTTTTGTTACCTAAGAGTTTTGACTGAGCTCAGATGCAGAACCAGGAGATAGATATGGAAGGTTGCAGTGGATTTTTTTTTTTTTTTTTGAGACAGAGTCTCACTATGTTGTCCTTGGTAGAGCGCTATGCATCACAGCTCACAACAACCTTAAACTCTTGGATTTAAGCAATTCTCTTGCCTCAGCTTCCCAAGTAGCTGGAACTACAGGTGCCCACCACAATGTCCAGCTATTTTTTATTGTTGTTGTTGTTGTTTAGCAGGCCTGGGCCAGGTTCAAACCCACCAGCCCTGGTGCATGTGGCCGGCACCCTAACCATTGAGCTATAGGCACCGAACCATAGCAGTGGATCTTAAACAGGGTGTAGAGCATAGAAAATACGGAGTAGAAGAGATGTATTTCTGGTTTAGTAAGCCTGTGCTCCAAGTAACATTTCTTTTAGGCCTTTTGTAGAAAAAAAGTAGATAATCTCATTCATGTATGATTTGAGGGTTTGGATATATTCTCATTGATCCTACCTGAAATTTTTGTCATTTGGATGAAAAATGGTATTAAATTTCAGTTACTATTATCTGTAATCTTATAATTTAAAAAATTGCATAGGATGGCAAATTTTGTTACATAAAATGAAAATTCTTTCCTTCACTCTTGTAATCATTATTTAGCAGTTTAGAAAGTATCCTTCTTAACCGTTTTCTCTCCTTATTACTTACAAGAATGTGTGTGTGAGAGTGTACATGTACATATACATTAAAAAATTCATTACTTCTTTAGTGCATATCAGTTATTAGCATATCAGCTACGAACTTAAAATGGAAGCACTTTGTGGAGTAACACAAGAAAGAGCAGGGACATTTTGGTTTCAGCTGTACCTGATACAGCTGGTTTGAAACACACAACTCTGCACTTTGGGGCACTGTGTAGAGCTTAGGTCTTTGGGAGAGGCCAGGATTTGGTGACAGCATCTTTTCAGGAATTTGGGATTAAATTGTAGTGTTTTTCCACTAAAGTCTGTACATTGGGATTTTCCTTATTTAGATTATAGTTGCTCTACTGATAAAGAAAAAGTATCACAGAGGTGAAGAAACATGAGTGAAAACATCCATTTTGTTTTTATTATCTTCAGCAGATAAGTACTGTTGATGTGTTAACTTCAATGGGAGCTATTCCTGCAGGGTTCAGGCCTTCCACACTCTACCAGCTTCTGGAAGAAGGTAACATGTGCTTATCAGCCACTACACTCTTAGTTAAGCAGTCAAGGAGAGCATCTAATTGCTCTATTGTAGGCAAAACAGGTTGTCCACAAAGGTGTTGAATCAGGCATGTCTTTGATGCTCATATTTTCTTTGTCCTTCCTGTGACAATAAGGAAGGATCCCTGATCCTATCAGAGGCCAGACCTTTTATGTGCTCTGAGTTTCAGCCCCTTTCTTTTTTCAAACCAACTTCTTTGATTATCAGCGTTTTTCTGTATTTTTAGCTGGTGCCTTTCCCCACACAGGTTCATTCCCCCATCTATAGTACCAGCCCTAATACCTCCCACCCTGAAGAACTAGCCCCTCCAACCCTATCCTACTCTAGCCAAAGCCACCTTTTCTCTGCTTCCCTTCTTAGCACAATTTTTCCAAAAAGTTACCTCCATTTGGCCTGTTTCTTTATTCATTCTTAGATTTTCCTGTACTTGGCAATTTTTGTCTATGAGCTCATCTTATAGAGGAATTGCCTTGGGAAGGTCCAAGTTCTCTTGTACCTGAGTTGTTGATTATTTGTGGAAGGGCTGCTTCTGTTTTTTTAGTATGTCTGTTTTTTGGTTTTGAATTCCATTCTTTTTTTTTTTTTTTGTAAGAAAATAAAAGAAAAACTATTTCTGCAGGTAATCAATTTCGAGCAAATTACTTCTTACAACCAGAGCTCACACCTTCACAACTGGCCTTCAGAGATCTGACATGGGATGCTAAAGCAGGCACTGTAAGTGTAAAACTGTAACTTTTCCAGATTTTGTCATGGTTGCAAGTAGGCAAATAACATGTCAATTGATAAATTGTAGAAAAGAAAACTTTATTTATGTGTTATAATTTTGCACTAGTGGTATTTTCAGAACTAAGGGACCACTTGGACTTGGACTTGTTACCTTCACTTTGTCTTCTCTAAGGCCATTGCTCTTTTATCCATTGTTACAAAGAAAATAATACTAAGTTTCTATCTTAATCATTTGCCTCAATTTCTTCATCTTTAAAAAGGGAATAATAATAATAATAATAATACTTCTAAGATAGAATTATTGTGAGAATTCCATTATATGTGTGAATGGCTTAGAATAATGCCTGACAGGTGATAAGAACTCAGTAAATGTTAGCCAGTATCATCATCATTGTTATTAACAGGAGTACTATTATATTCTAATTAGACAGGAATAAGGAAGTGGGAAGTGCTTTATCTTTAGTAAACCTTTTTCTATAGTGCTAAAAGGATTCCTGGTATCCCAAAAAGTTAGGAACTTTTGATATTTAATTCTACTGTCCTCCTTTTTAGACAGACATAAACTACATGAGAGCACATCAGCCCCCTTCTTTTTTGTTTTTTTGAGACAGAGTCTCACTATGTCACCCTTGGTAGAGTGCGTCACAGCTCACAGCACCTCAAACTCTTGGGCTTAAGCAGTTCTCTCGCCTCAGCCTCCCAAGTAGCTGGGACTACAGGAGCCTGCCACAATGCCTGGCTATTTTTTGTTGCAGTTGTCATTATTGTTTAGTTGGCCTGGGCCAAGTTCGAACCCACCAGCCTCTGTGTATGTGGCTGGCGCCCTACTTGCTGTGCTACAGGTGCCCAGCCAGCTCCCTTCTTATTTACTTCCTACTTTTTCTCCCTCCCTTCTCTATAACCTCAAGGCAATGATAAGAGGACAGCGTGATCAAGTTTGGTGGGATGTGGTGTAGAATTTTAGTACTCTTTTCCCTTTTAACCTGAGCATTGCCTGCGACCATCTTAGTGTTACATAAATCTCAAAAATTGTTTTTTAAATGTTTTTATGATAATGATTATTATTACTATTATTAGAGATATAGGCTCACTCTATCACCCCAAGTAGAGTGCTGTGGTGTTAGCCTAGCTCACTAGGATCTCAAACTCCTGACCTTAAGCAACCCTCCAGCTTCAGCCTCCCAGAGTGCTAGGATTACAGGTTTGAGCCACTGCAGTAGCCTAGTGTTAGGTATCTTTTATTGTGAGTGAACAAATATGTTGTGTTTGGTCTGTTTAGTGTACTAGTAATTGAATAAATGGCATTTAATTTTATGAACTTGTGCCCAGAGAGCTCTCAAATTGAAAAGATGACAGACTTTTTGATATTGTTTTACTTTTTTGCTACCATATAAGGTACTTAAATCTAAAAGCTTGTGACCATAAAATAGAATGTGATTAAAGCTGTTCTTAAAAAAGTAACAGCTGGCCAGGCGTGGTAGCTCATGCCTGTAGTCCCAGCGCTTTAGGAGGCCAAGGCAGGTGGATTTCCTGAGCTTGGAGGTTTGAGACCAGTATGAGAAGGAGTGATCCAGAATGAAACCCAATCTCTACCCACCCCCCCCAAAAGAAAAGCCAGGCATTGTGGCAGGCACCTGTAATCCCAACTACTTGGGAGGCAAAGGGCAAGAGAATCACTAAAGGAAGAATGGGGAAAAAAACAAAACAAAACAAAACAAAACTTCGAACTAAGAAGAATGAAAGCCAGCTGAAAGTGAAAGCAAAAAAAAAAGAAAGAAAGAAAGAAATAGCTATTCGTAATATGAGCTACACCTGTGAAGGAGATTTGAATAATCCCATCAAACAGTACATTCTCTCTGTCAAATCATCTATATAAGAAACCAAGGAACACTGCAAATAATTGCTTGGAATAAAAACAAGGAGGAGTTAGCTAAATAATATTAATACCAGATGTCACTGGTTTATTTTGCTGGAGTAACCTACACTTACCCACTTCTGTAGACATGAACCCAAGGACAGAAATACAGTGATTCTGTGATCAAGTTATACAATTGACTGATAGTACTAGCTATTTTTATGTATTTAAGAAAAAATGCAAATATTTCAAATGTAATTTTATGAAAAATTTACTTGCACTGGCTGGTTTTGATTTTAAATGAACAAGATATTGAATCCTTTCCTGTGTCTGTGTATTTGTGAAAAGTTTTTCTTTTTCCTCTTTTTTTCTTAACTCTATATACATTTTATTAAGTTTTATTTGTAAAAGGTGTTTTGGAAAATAGATTTGTGTTATAAGTCAGAGAAATGAACTTTTTTATAACTAATTTTCTTTCAGATTAGGTCAAGACCTAGTCGTGTTTCATTGATTTTGACCCTATGGAGCTGCAAAATGATTCCTCTTCCAGGAACAAGCATACAGGTTCTCAGCAGACATGTACGCCTCTGTCTTTTTGATGGTAATAAGGTGAGATTATTGGGGAATTAAATCAATTCACACCAAGATGATAGAAAAATGTTTTGTTAATGCCACATATTAAATATGTACTGCATTAAACACATACTGTCTGTCACTTGTTCTTTCTCTCTCTGTGTATTCACGTACACATGTATATGTTTGCACATGTATATGAATATATAAAAAAATAACATGTGGTAGAGTGGAAAGCACACTGGTTCTGACAATATAGGCTTAATCCCTGGCTCTTTCAGTTGTCAAGTGTGTGATGTTGGTACATGACAATTAACTCCTCCGAGCCTTATATATTTTTTTGCTTATGAGAAGGTACCTATCTTACAGTGTTATATACAGTTCAGATCATAGGTATAGAATGTTGCATTTTTGACAAATGTATGCACCTGTGTAACCAATGCCCCAGTCATGGTATGGAACATTGCCATCACCTTACAGAGTTTCCTTTGTATCCTTTTTCATTCACTCCTCCCTGATCTCAGTTCTAAACAATAGTTTGAATGGACTCTTAAATAAAACTTTACTTTTTATGAAATATAACCTAAACAGGGCGGTGCCTGTGGCTCAGTCGGTAAGGCGCCGGCCCCATATACCGAGGGTGGCGGGTTCAAACCCAGCCCCGGCTGAACTGCAACCAAAAAATAGCTGGGCGTTGTGGTTACAGAGAGCTAGAATCATACCATGGCATTCAAAAATAAAAAAACAGGGCAGTGCCTGTGGCTCAAAGGAGTAGGGCACCGGTCCCATATGCCGGAGGTTGGGTTCAAACCCAGCCTGGCCAAAAGATTTAAAATCAGTAATCTAAGCTACCAGTTCAACAGGTTAGAAGAACGGTGAGTTAAACCTGATAAAAGCGGAAATGAGATAATAAAGATAAGAGTAGAATTTAATGAAATGAAAAACAGATGAACAAAAGAGAAAATTTAAAAAAGGCAGAATCCAACTCAGTGCCAGTGAGTAGGGCATCAGCCATATACACTGAGGCTGGTGATTTGAGCCTGGCCTGGGCCTGCTAAACAACAATGACAACTGCAACCAAAATATAGCCGGGCATTGTGGCCGGTGCCTGTAGTCCCAGCTACTCGGGAGGCTGAGGCAAGAGAATCACTTAAGCCCAAGAGTTTGAGGTTGCTGGAGCTGTGACTCTATATCACTCTACCGAGGGTGACATAGTTAGACTCTGTCTCAAACAAACAAACAAAAACCCCAAAACAGAATCTTACTATTTGAAGTCATTAATAAAATTGAAAGATGCCTAGTACGACTGACCAAGAAATTTTAAAAAGAACAAAAGAAAAACAAATTATCAATATCTGAAATGGAAATATAGACATTATCATAGCTCCTGCAGCATTAAGAGGACAAAAAAGGGATATTATAAACAACCCTATGCTAGTAAATTTGACAACATTGAAGAAAGGTAAATTCCTAGAAAACCATAATTTATAGAAACTGGCATAAGAAGAAATTGAAAATTTGAATAACATCTGTTAAAGAAATTAAAGCTCTCATAAAAAGTCTTTCTACAAAAAAATCCTTTAGACCTAGATGGCTTGACTACTGAACTCCTCCAGATAAGTGAAGGAAGAAATAATACCAATTTTATACAAACTCTTCCAAAGAATAGATAAAGAGAAAATGCTTCTCAACTCATTTCATAAGGCTAAGAAAAGCATGATACTAAGATATAATAAGACATTACAAGAAAGAGAAGTTACAAGACCAGTATCTCTGATGCATATAGAAGCTAAAATCCTAAACAAAATATTATCAAATTAAATCTAGCAATATATAAACAGGACAATATATCATGACCAATTGGAATTTATTTCAGGAATTCAAATGTACACAGCTGTGTAACCAACATTTAACATTTGAAAACTAATCATTGTAATTTGTCATATATAACAAAGAAGAAAAATCATGATCATCTCAATAGATATAAGAACATTTGATAAACACCCATTTATGATTTTTTAAAAATTCTCTACAAACTAGGAATAGAAACAAACTTCCTCAAATTGGTGAAATGCACTAAGAAAAAACTAAAACTAGTATCATCATACTTTATGGTAAACTATTGAACACTTTTTTCCCTAACATTAGGAAGAAGTCAAGGATGTCCAAAAAAGAAAAAGGTAACTCAGTCTTTTTAAATGAGCAAAAGACAAATAAGTACATCAAAAGAGAAAATATATGAAAAACTAATAGAAGTTAAAAAAAGATATTCAACATTAAAGTAAGTTACCAACGCAATGCAAATTAAAACCTATACTGAGTGAGACCCCACTACAATAGAACCTCCATAGTTGACCACCTCCCGGCACTGACCACCTCCTTAAGTTGATTTAATTTTCACAGATGGACATTTACCACTCCTACATATCAATATACTGGGCCTAGTGCCTGATGTTGAACACCTCTGTATGTTGACCAGTTTGTTATAGTCCCTTGGGCTGTCAACTTAAAGAGTTTCCACTGTATATGTTATGCATAAGAAGCCCACCCTAAATATAATAATATGGGTTGGTTAAAATAGAAGAATGAAAAAAGTACACCATCTAAAAAAATTAGTATCAGACAAGGTAGACTTCAAATATTACCTGATGATAAAGGGATAGTTCACCTATAAGACATAATAGTCCTAACTGTGTGCATATCTAACATCAGGGGTTTAACCTTCATGAATAAAAACTGGTAGAAGTGAAAACAGAAACAGATAATACCACAATTATAGTTGGAATAATGTAAAACAAGCAGACAGAAAATTAGTAACATGTAAAAAACCTGAATAACATATCAACAAATTAGATCTAATTGATATTTTTATACCACTTTACCAGAAAAATGGTAAAATACACATTCTTTTAAATGTGTATAGCGTAGAATGCTTGCCAAGATAGATGGTCTTAAGTCAGAAAACAAACCTAAATAAATTTAAAAGAATTAAAATCAAGAAGGGAATGGTGGTTAACTGGGGATTGATTTGGGGCCCTTTACCATTCTGTCATAGCAGAGACCAGTCTAATAAGTCATTTAATGTACACTAGTGGAAGGTTGTTTGCCTAGAATCTTTTGAGATGATAAGAAGTGGGAAGTCAGGTTTAGTATCCCCTCCCCGCAGAGCACAAAATAAAATTACTTTAAAAATACAAATAAAAGAATTAAAATTATACAACATATGGTCCTTGATCACATAGAACTAAATTAGAAATCAGTAACAGAAAAATAAGTGGAAAAAACATGGAAATTAAACAATAGACTTCTAAATAATCAATAGGTTAAAAGGAAATTTCAAGAGAAATAAAATATTTTGAGCTGAAAAAATGAAAATGTAACATAATTGGTGGGGTGTTAGTAGCTAAAGCACTGTTTAGAGGGGAATTTGTAGCATTAGATGTTTACATTAGAAAAGAATCCTCAAATCAGTAATGGAAGCTGCCTCCTCCGGAGCTGAGATCTGAGGCCTGAACAGGCCTTACCAAAGTAGATAAAACGGAAGTCTGTACCTGGCTGAAGGCGTGGCACAGGCAAAGGTCCCATTGAGAGAGGACTTGAGAAGTGGGAGGCCAGTGTGCCTGTCACCTGGGTAGAGTGCAGTGGCATCATCATAGCTCATTGCAACTTCAAACTCCTGGGCTCAAGCAATCCTTCTGCCTCAGCCTCCTGAATAGCTGGGAGACTATAGGCATGTATCATGACACCAGCTAAGTTTTCTATTTTTAGTAGAGACATTAAAACACTCTTGCTCAGGCTAGTCTCAAACTCCTGAGCTTGTGTTCTCCCACTTCAGCCTCCCAGAGTGTGAGGATTACAGGCATGAGCCACCACACCTGGCCAGGAGTTTTGTCATTATCCTAAAAGCAATAAAAGTCATCGATGGAGATGACATGATTAGATTGATGTCTGGGGACGATTTCTTGTTCCTTTCTGAAGAGAATGGATTAGAGGGGGGCCAGAGAGAGCATGAGCAAGCCACTGGAGGAGCTATGCCATAGCATCGTGGTCAAAAGATAGCCAAGTGTCATCTTCAAGAGAACAAAATCTAGAGCCAGCTTGTTTAAGATTTACCCCATCTCCACCATTACTTTACCTTACTCTTTCTCACTTTCCTCATCTGATATACATCTCTTAGGGTCAACATGAGGATTAAATGAGTTAAATATGTGGAGTACTTAAAATAGTACATGGAACTTTTAGAGTGACTGGTGATAACTTAGAGAGGTGGAGGTACAGATGAGAGATGTGGATAGAGACATATTTTGGAGGTAAGAATCAACATATTTTAGTGATGGATTGGATATGGAGGATAGAGGAAGAATGGAGGATCCAGCATGTCACTAATTCTCTGACTTCTATATCTGCATGGATCGTGGCAACATTCAGTGAGATAGAGAACACTGGAAGTGGATAAGGTTTGGAGGAGTTGATGTGGGTTTCATTTTGCTCATGCTGAGTATACTTCTCATGCCCAGCATGAAGAAAGTGCCTTTCTTTCGTCTGAACTTGGAGTAAGTGAACTTGTGGTACAGTGATCCTCCCTCACGTCTACGTTTTCTGCACAAAACCACTTCCATAAATAAGCCAGTAGGTGTCATCAGTGACACAAGAAGAGCTGAGTTGCCTTTTCTCTTAAACTTGTTTTGATACTTACCTCCTACCTCTCCCTGTTCTCATATGTGAGAATATAAAACAAAAACTGGAATTTAATTTTAAATAACATGTCAAAATAATATAAACTTATTTCATATCAAAATAAAGAAGTTAATTTATGAAATGAGTTTATATTGAATTCCCAAATTGTGAAGTTAAAGAACATATTTAGTAGCTATACAAATACTCATGCTGTTTACTTAAGAGTGCTGAGTGCTTATTTAATAAATCTAAGCCTGGTTACAAATGAAAAGTATTGCTATTAAAACTGATTAATGAGATACCACTTCCAGTAATGGCTGATTAGGTTCCTCTTGGGCCAAACCGCCCAGAGTTTACAGCTGTAAGCTCTCAGGCGTCCTCAAACTTTTTAAACAGGGGGTCAATTCACTGTCCCTCAGACCGTTGGAGGGCTGGACTATAGTTTAAAAAAAAAACAAAACTATGAACAAATTCCTATGCACTCTGCACATATCTTATTTTGAAGTAAAAAAACAAAACGGGAACAAATACAATCACACGGCCTCATGTGGCCCACGGGCCGCAGTTTGAAGACCCCTGCATAGAAAACAGCCCCCTGGAGGCCCTGCCCAGCATCCAGAAGCAGCAGACACTGGAGAGGAGCCTCTTCTGCTGCTTAAGTTTTTGCTTTCTTTGTTCCCTCTCTTTCTCTTTGTTTTCTTTTCTTGCCTTCTTATGAGTTGCTTGTTTTTAGAACTCGTTCTGAATGATCTGTAGTGTACAGATCTTGTACATCTTTTTGGCTAGCTTTCCTAGTGGTTATAGATCTTATTTTACATGTACAGCACTTAGCATAGTCTATTAGTATCAATATTCCAGCTGGGGTGATGTATAAGACCTTTCCTTCCTTTAAGTCTCTTTATCCTACCTTGTTTATAATGTAATTATCTTAAATATTTACCTCCATACATTGAGAACCATATTATACAGTATTATAATTTTTTTATTAAATCATAGCTGTGTACATTAATGCAATTATGGGGCACCATACACTGGTTTTATATACCATTTGACATTTTCATCACACTGGTTAACATAGCCTTCCTGGCATTTTCTTAGTTATTGTGTTAAGACATTTATATTCTACATTTAGTAAGTTTCACGTGTACCCTTGTAAGATGCACTGTAGGTGTGGTCCCACCAATTACCCTCCCTCCACCCATCTTCCCTCCCCTCCCCTCCCTTTCCCCTTTCCCCATATTCTTAGGTTATAATTGGGTTATAGCTATCATAGGAAAGCTATAAATTAGTTTCATGGTTGGGCTGAGTACACTGGATACTTTTTCTCCCTATAATTTTTATTTCAACCATTACATATAATTTAGGAAAACTCACGAGAAATTCAATAATATTTACTTATACTTTTACTATTTCCTTTGTTCTTTCTTCCTGTCTGACATTCTAAGATTCTGTCTTTTATTGTGTCCTTTCTGTCTAGGGAATTTCCTTTAGCTATTATTTTAGGGTAGGTTTGCTGGTAATAAATTCTCTTAGACTTTATCTGAGAATGTCTCTGTTTCCCCTTCATTCCTGAAGGATATTTTCACTAGATACAGAATTCTAGGTTAACAGTTATTTTTCTTCAGCACTTGAAAAATATTGTGCCATTTCCTTCTGTCCTGAATGGTTTCTGATGATATTCACTGTCATTTAAATTGTTTTCCCCATAGTGGTTAACCTAGGTATTATTTCTCTCTCATAGCTTTCAAGATATTTTCTTTGAGTTTAGTTTCCAGAAGTGTATGGTGTATCTGGCACAGATTTTTTTGGTTTGTCCTGTTTGGGGTTTGTTCAGCTTCTTAAATCTGTAGGTTTATGTCTTTTGCCCAATTTGGGGATTTTTCAGCCATTTCTTCAAATACCTTTTCAACTTTAGTTATTTCCTTCAAAACTTTATCCCTGTATCTGGTAGTGTTGTGGTTGCTATCACACTGTCACCAACAAAGGACCCCCACAAACCCAGTCCAGGACCAGATCTTATGGAGGTTAGAGTTCTTAGTCTCAGATGACATCAGAGATATCACTGATTCATCAAAAGGCCCATTCACTTATTGACCTGATTCTGATCCTGGTGTCATGGCTAATGTCTTTGTCCTTTTACCTGCTTAGGCTCACAATAGTTGGCAACATTTTTTTTTCTTTTTTTTTTTTTTTACCCTACTAGCTTCAAGCAGTAAGGCTATCTCTAGTCCTGTATTCCTTTTAAGTAACTTTAGTCTGTGACATACAAATCCATCTCCTTGCCACTACATGTTCTGCTAGACTCAGAGCCCAGGAGACCCCTGGTTTCTTGCTTACCGTCTTCTTTGTTTTTCTCTTCCCCTGGTTTCTTGCTCACCGTCTTCTTTGTTTTTCTCTTCCCCTGGTTTCTTGCTCACCGTCTTCTTTGTTTTTCTCTTTTGTTTGTGCTCAATTGATGTAGTCATCTAACTTTTAAATCGAGCTCTTTCTTTTTAACTATTAATGCTTCACTGCTTTATATCTAGAGCAGATAGTTGTTTGAAGCATACACTAGTTCAGCAGAAGTTCTTGTGTGTTCCTTTTTATTTATTTAAATGGAGATGGGCTCTTGCTTTGGTCTTGAATTGCTATGCTCAAGAGGTCCCCCCACCTCCACCTCCCAAGTAGCTGGGTTCTAGGTGGCGCCACCACACCTAGTTCTCCAGTTCTTTATGCATTCTGAATGTAGGTTGCAGAATGACATAGCTCTGATTTTTTTTTTTTTTGAATCTTTGATAACTTCATTCTTGGCATCTGGTTTTATGCTGTATGCACAGTATGATTCTGAGCCAGTCATTCACCTTCTCGGGTTTCAGTTTGCTCAAATACACCGTGAGATGGTTGGACTAAGTCTTTTTTAGCAATCGGAATCTGTACATCAAGAAAGATATAAAATTATAAGCAGTAGAACTTAACACTGAATCTAAACTTCAAAATCAGGATTCTCCAAGTTAAAAAGATAAAAGAAATAGTATGGGATTCAGTTTCAGTGATACAAAGGACATCTTCCTACTAGAAGTAGGAAACATTCCTTGAAAAACCAGAAGGATCTTAGAATAAATAAAACACAGTCTTACAGAAGTCACCAGGTAGTAATCAGAAGGATTTTGTAAGAGTCCAGATTGAGAGTATATATTATTTTAGTAAAAGTTTAAATAATATTAATTAATTAATATTAAGTATAAGTTGTTGAAGCAAATGAGGTTTTGTTAATGTGGACAATTTGGCTGCCCATCAAAGACACCTGGGTGCCAACTAAGAGGGAATAGAGGACAGTGAGTTGAATTTGACCTAATTTGACACATTTAGGATTATTTTTAAGCTTGATTTTAATAATGTTGTAATAAGATATTTTCATCTAAAATAAAAATTACGTATTTTTCATTCCTTTGGAAGATGTCCATTTTGGTCAAAAGTTTACAGAATTTGAACTCTTCCTGACATAAAGTTTTTGCTTTGTGTGTCGTTGTTTTATGTAAGATAAATTACAGGGAAAATATGATTTATGAGCCTAGACATCTTTTTTAAAATTTCAGATTAATATGAGTGTACAAATGATTAAGTACAGTGTGTCCATTTGGTAGGTAAGGTCCCTGTTGTACTTGTGCCCCTCACCCGGCAGATGCACCATATACCCTCACATTGTCCCCATTAAGTGAGAGCACACCCACCCTGCTTTCTTCCCTTTCTCCTCTCCCTCCTCCCACCTCTCCCCAGCTTGAATTAAATTGAATTTTTCTCTTGGGTGGCCTTGTATTAGTGCTAGGCCTAGACACCTTGAGAAAAATATTAGTGTATCTAAATTGTTAGTATTGTCTGCCTCAGTGACAGGACGAGAGGGCTGTTTTTACCCGAAACTACTTACTTTCTGGTAAACCTATCCCTGATATTAAAGATTTCAAAGAATATGATTTATTACTAGCATAAGGGTCCAAGTCTCATTCATTTTATCAGTTCTTTGATTGTTTTATTAATAAGTACTGGAACACATGTTTTTCACTAATTATTTTTAAAGTGATATCATATTCTATTTAAAAAGGAAAACATTACAGTATTGCATGAAGTAAAAAGTGGAAGTTTCCCACACCCTATTTGCCCTACCTGATACAGCCACTGTTAACTCCTTCAAAGAGCCGCTACAACATGATCTCAACAGGGAAAATCTATCTCATTTCAGGTTCTGAGCAACATTCATACAGTCAGAGCCACATGGCAATCTAAAAAGCCCAAAACATGGACCTTTTCTCCCCAAGTAAGTAATCTGCTGAGTGACTGGAATGAGGAATGAACTTAAGTGTTAAGCAATTAATTTCTAAGACAAAGCTGTCAAAGTGTAACATTTATTTTTATAAATGCTATTTATATTCAGCACAGAATATGTGAAGCTAGATTTAAATTGTATTCTTTGGTGTTCCTTGAGGACTTTGATAAAAATTACTCATGTTTCTGACTCACCAAAGTTATAATTCCTGTGAATCATCTCATTCAATGGATTTGAGGGTTCAATTTTAGAAAATGTTCATGTGGTTAAAAAAAAAAAACAAAAGATAAAATTTAGGAAGTGCAGTGTTTTTAAAAAATGAAGTTTTCCAACTGTGTTAATGAGAGCTGTGCTTTCTTCAGATAGAGTCAAGGGTGACACCTAGGGGACTATACGTTACACCCAGGTACTGTTAAGAGTGGATTGAGGTTAGGTGGGTTCAGATCACCGAGTCAGTATTACTGAGTCAATATGGATGATAGTGAAGATGTCTTTATGTTCTTTTTATACAATAAATTGTCTATAGTTTATTTTACATACTTTTTTCTACCTCCAAGTTTTCATTACTGTAGTATTTACTTCCCTCCCACAGCTAACTCCCTTATATACCTCTAAAAACCCTTAATTGCCCTTCCTTCTATTATATTAAAAGGTCTTAAAACAAGATAGATATTCCATGAGAGGGCTTAGGCTGTGGGTGAGGCCCAGCCCCTCACTTGTGGACTCTGTGTGTCCACACTCGGTCTGAGCACAGTTCAGAAAAGGCCAGCTAGCTTCATTGAGCACTCTGCTCCCAGTGAGAAACATGGCTTGTCTTTTGGTACAGCACTTCACGATTCTGCTGTTGGATCTCTGCATATGCAAGGTGCTTAGGTAGAATTTTCTAGTGTTTTCTCAGGGTCTAAAGATGTTGGGGAGGATAAATAATAAGTATGTTTTACTTTGTTGAATGAAATTAAGCATCTGTTATGTGCAGTGTACAAGGCATTCTTCCTAGGTATGTGGGAACTTACATGTTAGTAGGAAAAACACATATGCACGTATGTGAATAATGATATCCTCTATTTATAGAGCTCTAAATAGGTGCCATGCCCTCTGTCCAGTCCTGATGTGCATTGTCTTGTGCATTCCTTAGACTAGCCTGTTGATAAGTATTCAGGCAGATTGTAATGGCTATGGGGCTCTAAGTGCTTTGAAGCATAAAGGAGAGGGAAGTTGATTCTAGTCCTTTGACTCAGGGAATGTTTTGTAGAAGAGAGACTGGACCTTGAAGGATGGATAAGATTTTACAGACAAGAAAGAGGGATGTAGTTGTCTAGGGAGAGGGAATGGAATGAACACAAGGGAAGTGAAAGGAACATTTACAAGGCTCACATTAGGAAAATTGAGCAAATATGTGTACTCAGTCTTTAATTTTAGCTCTGTTTATGAAGAGCAGTGAATAATATAAATGTATTTTATGCAAACTATTTTTAATACACCTCTGAGGAACTAGGTACAGTGCTTATATTAGCCTCTACTCTAAGCAAAGAGTAAATGAAGGTAAAAATGTTTCCCTTAAACAGAGAACTTATTTTTGTTTTAAATCATTGGTATAGATGAATCCAATCCATCTGATTTTTATTTTCCTTAAAATATTTTTATTATAATATAATGCAAAGGTAAAAACCATTTACTAATGAATAGGGCTAAAACCCTCCTCCCATTTTTAAAATTTTACTTACTTTATTTTAATTTGTTATTTTATTTTATTTTTAAAATTACTGATGAGTAACATTAATTTCTTATCATTTCAGGTTACTGGCATTTTGCCATGCTTACTCGATGGTGATTGTTTTATCAGGTCTAATTCTTCATCTCCAGATCTTGGAATATTATTTGAACTTGGAATTTCTTATATTCGCAATGTATGTCATCAGTTGAAAGATAAGGCTTTCTAATGTATAAGTTAAAAAGGAAGATGAAAAAATGTGTCTGTATTTACAAGGAAAATAATTAAGGTTTTATGTCTAATAGAATTTTAATCCCTTGAGGAATAGAATGGCAATATTTCTAATTTTACATGTAGTTCTGCTTTTTAGGTAGCGTTTAAAATAAAAGGGTATTTATTTACATTTACATTTATAGCTTATATTTACAGCTTGCTTGAAGTCCAGTGCTTTTAAAACAATGAAAATTTGGGACTTTGCAGAAAGTGAGAAAGGGTCCTCAGTGACATTCCAGTACTGTGGTCTACCTCTCTCTCTGTTCTCCAGAGGCTGAGTACATTAAGCCTTATAAGTGAGGAGTATAATTAAGGGACCTGACAAAGTGGTAATTTTTATAAGAAAACACCAGAGACTTGGGTTAATTTATGCCATATAAACTGTTGAACCAATGGCTCAAGTCTGGGGCTCAATAGCTATTAGCTATTCTACTAATAGCTTGAGAGGTGTAACATATATACCTGGCCTCCAGGTAACCCAGAGATCCATTACAAAGAGGTTACGTCAATAGTATTACACCACTTCTTCATTTCTTTAATACAAATTTATCCATATATATTATAGGTAGGTAGGACAGGGAGAGATATAGGCCTCCCACAAGCTCTGGGAGCTGGCAAAAACAATTAATAGTGCAGGTAAAATTCCAAGCAAAAAGGCCCTTAAATGAGTAATATCTGTATTCCATCTCTTAATGTAACAAAGCTTCATGATCTATGTAGTATTGATGTGATTTGAGATCACTCTGCAAAATGTTTATACACATATATCACTCCTGAGATAATAGCAACAGTTGCCACATATCCAGTTTAAGGAATTTTCAAGAGCAGTTTTGACAAAATATGATAGTTGCTTGACATACTACCTTTAACATCTAACCTGCAAGTAAAATGGGAATCTAATATGTTCCATTTTATTTTCTTGTGGAGAACTTTTTATTTCTACAGGTGAATACTAATTTTATTCCTTTAAAAGGACTGGGTATGTGCTTATAAATTTGATTAATACAGACATTAAACTTCATATATTTGTTTTATTTCCTAGTCAACTGGTGAAAGAGGAGAGCTAAGTTGTGGCTGGGTGTTTCTTAAACTTTTTGATGCCAGTGGAGTTCCTATCCCAACAAAGTAAGTTGGCTTTCCTTACAAATGAATAATTTTATAGAAATTCATTTTTTAGAATCTAGACACCTCAGGTTTGTCCTATTATCATTTAAATAACTTTGGGGGAAAGGGCTTTTAATATTGATTTTAGGGTTTAAAGTAATATGTGAAAGCAGCATGCATAGTCTCATCCTATGGAGGAAGTAGGGACACATTTAGAAGAGGTAATTTAAAAGATGTTTGCACCGGCTATCTGCTGAGAATACTCTTTCAATTATTTTCTATGGTATTATTACATTTCACCATAATGAAAACAGAATCTAATTCTTTCCAAAGAGTGGGAAAGCTAAGTCTGGGGTCTCAAGCTAAGTCTGACTGTCTCTGTCTTCTGTAAATGGGGCGTTGAAATTATAGTGGCAACCACTGTAAACAACTTTAACCTTAAGATCAAAAAACCGACTGTAAGCAAATATTTGTAATATATACAGAAGAATGCAAAGATTGTTATATCTGATATAAAAAGAACTCTCAAAATTAATAAGACAAAGATGATCCCAGCTTTAAAATGGGGGGGGGATAAAAGATTCAAGTATAGGATATGAAAAGAAGTTCACAGAATGGACACAAATAGGCTAGCAGTAGGATTACTGATTAAGATCCCAAGATTGGAATTATAAAATTAAGGGCTCTAATTCCAGCTCTGCCTGAGTAACTAAAGGTGGGTTCCTTAAGGTCTACAAACCTGAATTTCCCCCATCTTTAATCTGGAGGATTGTAATAATTCCTACCCCACAGGTTTGTTGCAAGGACTAATTTAGATAACACTCCCTGCATGGCCTTCTTACCATTGGGCAGAGAGGCAAGTCCTGATTCCACTAGTCCTCTAACGCACCCCAGTGGGAGGGGAGGACACCTCATTACTGTGCATGGATGTAGAAACCTAGGTTTCTCATGATCGTTTTTTGTTTTTTAATATATTCTGGGTTTTTAGTAGTGCATAGTAGAAGTAGGGAAAAGTACATCTACTCCATCTTTCTGAAAGTGAAGTCACAGCTACAGAAACATTTTCAGTGTATATAATTATATGAAAAAAATAAGTTGCTATGACTCCACTTTTGTTCATTAAAAGCTATTTGTTAGCCTACGTGGGTGGGTCTAGGTAACCTGTTCCCAGAGGTTGCCTCTGAGGAGCAGAATTGGGAAGGTAGTACAGTGGGATTTTACTGTTTCATACACTTAGTATGTAACTTCAAGAGAAAAGCATGTTATCTTTGAAATTCACTGTGTTTATGCATGAATATATGTTTGCATCTGTATGGGAAAAAATAGGGCAGAAGACACACTAAACTAGAGGGGAAGGGATGGGGAGGGAACTTTTTACTTATCGTTTCTATGCCATTCAAACTTTTTATAATAATCTACATGTAACTTTTACATTTTAAAAAGAAGATAAATTCATAATGGCTTTATTTCAAATAATGATTCAACACTTTGAAAACTACATCAAAAAACAGTTATTACTTGTCATTAACACTAGTCATTAAAGTCAAAACACTTTAATGACTTAAGTTAACCTTTCTCATTTTGGTGTGGAAAAATGTATCTTTTACCTTAGATAGGGAACAGAGAGACTGAGATGGTACCTCACAGGGGGATCAACAGCTATCATTGTCATTTGTAATGAAATATAAATAAAATATCTGTGACTATATGTATTTGTGCTAAAGGATATTACACTACTGACTCCAGTGTTTATAAACTACTCACAACATACATCCATCATGGCATGTGATTCTCTTATAGGACTTATGAACTCTTTTTGAATGGTGGTACTCCTTATGAAAAAGGTGTTGAAGTGGACCCATCAATACCCAGGAGAGGTACATCTCTTATGTGCTGTCTTCCTTTTCTTAAAGATTAAACCGATAGCAGATGCATCAGAGAAGATAGCTGTATTCTAGTAAACAACATTTTTACTTAGGTTCACATTTTAAAAATGCCATTTGAAACTAAAATCCTAATATTTTTATCTAAGTGTTTACTTTTTTAGTAGTGTACATGTGACTTAAGAAGTGATAAAGAATGAGGACATTGTATTAGTTCCTTTTCATTAAATACTGGATCAGCTTGGGCTGATGCAGAATTAATAGAATAGACTAATTTAGAGATTGCTTATTGCCAGGGTAAAGGGTACAGATGTTTGAAATGGTGATATGCCTGCTGCATTTGCCCTCCCAAAATACTGAGTGTCTTTTAATATGTTCACTGACCAGGCCTTATGCTAGATAATGGGAAAATGGAGAACAAGACAGATGTGGTCAGTGCCTCGTGGAGCTCAGAGTGGGACAGATTTGGAACTCCATTTTCACTCCTCAGCCATCCATCTCTTTGTTTGGTTGATTCAGGACACATACCATTGCTGCTGCCCCCACAATACCAGTTCTGTCTTCTTGGGACAGGAAGGAGTTTGGGGCCTGGAATGCACATCCTTTTAAGTTCCCTTTTTTTCCTATGTAACGTAGCAGCAGTAATGCTATAGAGCATCTGATGTGGTGGCCAATCAACTCATTCAGGGTGTGGGTGACTCCTGGCTTTCAATTCAGCACCACTAGTGGTATATGTTCATAAAATATTTGTTTTATTATACTACTGTCCTAAAGCACTTCACGTTTTGAGATGTATTTTCAATTTTTTTTAAAGCACACGGAAGTGTTTTCTATCAGATCATGACAATGAGAAGGCAGCCTCAACTTCTAGTAAAACTGAGATCCTTGAACAGAAGTTCAAGAAACTTATTAAGGTTGGTACCTCCTTCCCATGAACTTGGAATCATTTAGCATTTATAGGTCATCTCTCCTTTTGGCTTCTCCTCTTGCTTGGTCATCTTTGGTTGGTTATTGTTTTCCCCATCAACTCTTCTACCAAAGATCAGTAAGGAAATGAAACTGTAGTAAAGCTTGTATCAGCTTACTCTTCTATTTATTAGTTAGCTCAAATGATAAGTTTGGTCAGACTAAAAATTTAGACACTTTTGACTAAATGGGGCTGACAGCTGCATGATCCTACCTTTAGGGAACTATTTTTTAATGTCGAGTTTATTGAGATATAATTTACATGCAGTAAATCATACCCTTTTTAGTCTACAGTTCTTTGTATTTTGACAAATGGATATGGTCATGGAACTACCACCACTATCAAGATAGGGAATATTTCCTCTACTCTCATTTGCCCCTTTGTACTCAACTCCCTAGCCCCAGGCTCAGGCAACTATTCATCTATTTTCTTTCCCAACAGTCTTGCCTTTTCCATAATGTCATGTAAATGGAATTATGTACTGCATAACCTTTTGAATCTGGCTTCTTAGCATAATGCATTTGAGGTTCACCCAGGCCACTGGATGTATTAGTAATATGTTTGCTTTTGTTCTAAATAGTACAGATGGCCTCTGACTTATGATGGTTTGGTTTAAGACTTTTCAATCTTAGCATGAAACAGAAGCAATACGTATTCAGTAGAAACCATATAGTACAGTATTCAATAAATTACATGAGTTATTCACTTTATTATAAAATAGGCTTTGTGTTAGGTTTTGCCCAAGTGTAGGCTAATGTAAGTGTTCTGAGCATATTTCAGGTAGGCTAGGCTAAGCCACGATGTATGGTAGATTAGGTATATTAAATACATCTTCAACTGATATTTTCAACTTACTGTAGTTTTTTCAGGAAGTAACCCTACCATAAGTTGAGATGTATCTGTATTCCATTTGACAGATATAACACAATTTGTTTATTCATTCACCAGTTGATGGGCATTTGGGGGTCTTTGTAGATTTGGATAGCTATGAGCGAAGCTGCTTTAAGTATCTGCATCCAAGTTTTCTGTGTGTGGATAAAGGTCTTCCTTTCACATGGCTATCTGGAAGTGGGCTTGCTGGATCTTCTGGTATTTGTTTAACTTTATAAGAAACTGCTAAAGTGTTTTCCCAAATGACTATACCATTGTATACTCTCATTAGGAATATATGAGAGAATTCCAATTATTCCATGTTCTTGACAGACTTCGTATTATCAGTTTTTCGTTTTGGCCATTCTACATGAGAGTTGTGGCTTCTCATGGTGGTTTTAATTTTCATTTTCCTCAGGGGGTTTTTACACTAGTAGAATCTCAATCTGTCAAGTTCTCACTCAGTGCTGTCTTAGACAAGTAAATTATCCATTTCTGTCAGGGTCTCAGTGTCTATATCTTTAAGATGGACATCATGATAATAAGTACCAACCCTATAAAGCTGTAAAGAGATTTAATGGAAAGAAAGCATATAGAACACTTAGCCAATATTTATAGTGGCACATAGTAACTAACACTGTAATGTTTGCTATCATTATTACCTATCATAATTATTTATATATAGACAAATGTAAATATAATGCCATGTAAATTGTGCTATGTCATCAAATGTTCAAATGTGAAGACCCCATGGGCAACTGAAGCAACACCAAAAATAAATAAATGGAATGTGATCAAGTTAAAAGGCTTTTGTACAACTAAGGGCACAATGGCTAAAGCAAACAGACACCCTTCAGAATGGGAGAAGATATTTGCATGCTAGTACTCTGACAAAGGGCTGATAACTAGAATCTACAGAGAACTCAAACTAATCAATAAGAAGAGAGTAAACAATCCCATTTATCACTGGGCAAGAGACATGAGCAGAACCTTCTCCAAAGAAGACAGATAAATGGCCAGCAAACACATGAAAAAATGCTCATCATCCCAATTCATCAGAGAAATGCAAATTAAAACCCCCTTGACATGTAACCTAACCCCAGTAAAAACAGCCCACTTCTTAAAGTCCCAAAGTTGCAGATGCTGGCACGGATATGGAGAGAAGGGAACACTTCTATACTGTTGGTAGGATTGCAAACTAATACAGCCTCTATGGAAAGAAGTATGGAGAATCCTCAAAGAACTAAAAGTAGACCTTCCATTTAATCATTCAGTCCCATTACTAGATATCTACCCAGAAGTAAAAAAAAAAACCATTTAACCATAAGGACATTGGCAATAGAAATTGTAGCTCAATTCATAATCTTGAAGATGCGAAACCAACCCAAGTCAACCATAAATGGATTAATAAACTGTGGTACAGTTTGAGATTTATTTTCATTTTTTTTTTTATTCCTTGTATACCAAGGAATACTATTCAGCCATAAAAAGATGGAGACTTTATATCTTTTGTATTAACCTGGATGTAGTTCTAGAACATTCTCCCTAGTAAAGTATCACAAAAATGGAAAAGTGAGTATCCAATACACTCAATACTAATATGAAACTAGTAGATGAACACCTATATGCTCACACAAGAGAAAAACTGCATTAAACTCAGGTCGGGGAGAGTACAGAGTGGGGAGCAGGGAGTGGGATTGGTGTGCTCTCACCTAATGGGCACAATGTAGTGGTATATGGCACACCTCCTGGGTGAGGGGCACAGCTACTACTTGGACTTTACCTAACAGATACAAACAATGTAACCTAATCATTTATACTCTCATAATAATCTGAAATTTAAAACAGATTTATCATTTGCTCAAATGAAAATATGATGTGTATGTAGCTGATAAGGTGGAGGAAGGATTTGAAATAGGCTTTGAAGGATTGGAAGAGTGTGGCCAGGGGAAGATGTGGAGGGAAGGAACTCCACAGAGGGCACAGGGGGACAAAAAGAGGGGTCAGAAAAGCATCACAGGGAACAGAGATTAATAGGATTGAATTGGCCCATCACAGCCTGCCCATGGCTCACAGATTACCAAGAAGTAGGGAAATAAATGAAGACTGGGCACACCCCTTTGAGTGGCTGCTTTTCTCAATTCAGATCATGGTCTTAGCTTAAATATCCCTTGTTCTCATCTCTAGTACTGAAATGTAGTTTATAATTATAGTATTAACAGTTAAATCTGTCAATAGCCCTTAATAACTTGTTCATGGGTATCATTTACCTTTGACTTTTTCTCCCTGGATGTTCATAGAACCTGTAAATTCCTTTTTTGGCCAATCTTTCCTTGGAATGTTGTTATTTTTCAAGATTAGGAAAAAAGTAGCATAGTAGCAGTCTTTATAAAAGAAAAGCTAAAACTTGTTTGGCTTCATTCTTCCTACTTCTTTGGCTTCCCCATTACTCATCTCGTTTGATAAGCCTCTGAGAGTCCTAGTGCACTCCCAAGAGTGTCTTTCAACTATAGCTCCTAATAGTGTTTCTTGGCCCCAAATACTGGTTTTCAGATTCTTTGTATATCAAGATCAAATTTGACTGCATGCTGCAGAGGTCATTCTTCTTAAGCAGTGAATGTTGTTCTATGCTCTGGATTCTTTTTTTTTGAGACAGAGTCTCACTTTGTCTCCCTCTGTAGAGTGCTGTGGCATCATGGCTCACAGCAACCTCAAACTCTTGGAATCAAGCAGTTCTCTTGCCTCAACTTCCTGAGTAGCTGGGACTATAGGTGCCCACCACAATGCCCAGCTATTTTTAGAGACGGGGTCTCACTGTACTGAGGCTGGTCTTGAACTGGTAAGCTTAGAAGATCCACCCACCTTGGCCTCCCAGAGTGCTGGGATTGCAGGTGTGAGCCACCATACCCAGCTATGCATGGGCCCTTGAAGGTCCTGAGTCGTCATCCTTTAGATTTCAGGAACTGAGGCACTTGTTTGATTACAGTACACATTAGGCACCAGAAAAACATTTGCGAAATAATTGCTAAGTGAAAATCTCCCTCCTAGCATAAAACTACTTCTCAGGAGCTCTACTTGGCCTCTGCTGTTCCTGGCACCTCCCTGCCTTGTCTTGGTGAGTACTCTTCTGTCTTTCCAGAGTCCACAGAGAGACGTGAGCACTGTCTTGAAATTGCCTCTCTACTTTGCATGATTCTGAAATGTACACTCATGGGAATGTCATGTGTGGGTTGGGGCACACTGCTGTTGCCAGACATAGCCTGGCTGTCATAGAAGCGAGGCTATGGACGCAGTGAAGCCAGAGGCCCTGGCTTACAAATTTCCCTCTCTTAGAAATTTCACCTTTGCTTATCCAAACTTCTCTGCTGAAAGGAGATAGGATAGGGCCTCTTTTCTTTATGCCAAGTGACATATAACAATGGAGACAAGGCCAAGGATGGAAGTTTACATCAGTGCCCATTGTTACACTGTACCCTGGCTGGTTGGCTTTACACTACCCTTTCACCCAGCCATAGGTACGTAGTATGTGTATCTCCTATGGGTGTCAGGAGAATTATCATTTGCCTTTCTGATGCATTCCATCTTTTTTGTCTTTACTTTCATTTTATTGTTACTAAAAATACATAATAGTGTTACTTGCCTGAAGCCCTTTCATTGTTTTTCTGCCACCAGAGTTTGCTGGTCTGTGTGTAAAGTAAGGAAGTATATTTTTACTTATTCAGCTCAGCTAACCTTTAGCAGCCCAGAACTTTTTAGTCATCTTGGGCTTGAGAAAATCAGAGGATTTCCCTAAATAAAATGTAATAAAGTACAAGTAGCATTGCTTCATGTTTGGGAATGTGCCAGAAGGAAAGGAGTGCTCACACTATGGGAGGACCAGTGTCTGCTTGACAGATAGGGTGGGCAGGTCTGTGAAAAAGGAGAGGGCCAAATGGAAGGAAGGAAGGTTCCACCCCTTCCTCTGCAAAAATCAATGACTGTTAGTCAGTGTGAGCCCTAAGTTTGGGCATGCAGCTGACACTGCCCACAGGGGCCATGGTCCAGAGGGCAGGATGTAGAACACCCTTGGGAATCATAACATGAGCCTTGACAAGGCATGTGGTAGCACTGAGAAAGCTAAATGGTTCCCTGTATCTAGCGTTTGAAATCTAGGTCAGGTAGATGGACGGTCCAGATTTTAGCAGGGTTGGAAAGACACCTTCTGGATTTGTATTATCAAATGCTGTATGTGAACATAAATGTAGTAGGAGAACTTGTCTTACATTTTTGGATGTTTCTAGAAATACAGGGTTTAGGGAGTGGTCAAGGTTACTTATCTAAATTCCATGAAACTAAGTATCCATGGAACCCATTGCTCTTATACCATCATAGGGGTCACTTTCATTCTGTTCTTTTCCAACAGGCTCTTTTTTAACCTTTGGTGGTTTTTCTTAGCCCAAAATCATCTTCCTCTTTGATAGAGGACATCATATCATTTGCAAGGTTTTCAAGATTTTCTGTATGGTAATTCTTCATGCTTAGTGACAGAGTTCATGTATTTCTAAACACAGTATTTGGAAGATACATATTTAGAGATAGCCAGAAGAGAGCACGGAGTGGGGGGAAGGAAAAACATAGAAAAAATACATGTAGAATGATCTAAGACATTTTCTTGAGTATTTTCTAAGGTTAACTCTTCTGCTTAACATATTCCCAGTAAGTATTTAGTGTATGTCATTTGTGACATTCACTTTTCATGTTTGCAGACTGTCATTTTGAAATGTAATCATTGAAATTTTTTAAAAAATTTATTCCTACGTATTTTATTCTTTTTGATGTTATTGTAAATGGAATTATTTTCTTAATTTCCTTTTCAAGTAATTCATTGTTACCATGTAAAAATGCAATTGATTTTGCATGTTGATTTTGTTTCCTGCAAATTTGCTAAAGTCAATCGTTAGTTCTAACAGTGTTTTGTGGAATCTTTAGGGTTTTCTACATATTTCTTCATCATGTTGCAGGCAAACAAAGATAATTTTACTTCTTCCCCCCGCCCTCATATTTCCATTACTATATTGAATAAAAGTGGTGAGAGCAGGATCCCTGTCTTGTTTCTTATTTTAGAAGAGAAGCTTTCAGCGTTTCACTGTTGGGTATGTTAGCTGTGGGCTTTTCATATCTGGCATTTATTATGTTACAGTAGTTTCTTTGTATTCCATCTTAGTCGAATGTTTTTATCATGAAAGAGTGTTGAATTTTCTGCTTACACAACATCGTTTAAAAAAATTATATTGTTTTTTTCCCTTAATTCTGTTAATATGGTGTACAACATTGATTTTTATACATTGAACCATCTTTAGAATCCATAAATAAATCTTCCTGGGTCATGAGGTATAAAAGCTTTTTAATGTGTGGTTGAATTCAGTTTGCTGGTATTTTATTGAGGATTTTTGCATCAATATTTATTGGGGATATTGGCCTATAGTTTTGTGAAGTTTTTTTTTTTTTTCTTACAGGGTCTTGGCTTTGGTATCAGGATAATGCTGCCTCCATAAAATAAATTCGGTAGTGTTCCCTCCTCTTCAATTTTTTAGAAAAGTTTTTGGCGTCAGTTCTTTTCTTTTTTTTCTTCAAGACAGAGTCTCACTTTGTCACCCTTGGTAGAGTGCCATGGCGTCATAGCTCAAAGCAACTTCAAACTGTTGGGCTCAAGCAATTCACTTCCCTCAGCTTCCCAAGTAGCTGGGACTATAGGCACCCACCACAATGCCCAGCTACTTTTTAGAGACGAGGTCTCGCTCTGGCTCAGGCTAGTCTCAAACCCGGGAGCTCAGGAATCCACCACCTCGGCCTTCCAACTGCTATGATTACAGGCATGAGCCACCGCGCCTGGTGCGTTCTTTTTTAAATGTTTCATAGAATTTTCCAATAAAGCCATCTTGGAAAATCTGGGCTTTTCTTTATTAGGAGATTTCTGATTACTAATCCATCACTTTATTATCACTCTGTTCAGATTTTCAATTTCTTTATGATTTAGTCTTGATACATTCTGTTTTTCTAGAAATTTAGGGTTATCCAATTTGTTGATACACAATTATTTATAGTAATCTCTTATAAACCTTTTTACTTCTATAAAATCAGTAGTGATGTCCCCTCTTTTATTTCTCATTTTAGTTATTTGAGCCTTTTCTCTTTTTTCCTTAGACATTCTCACAAAAAGTCAGTTTTGTTCATTTTTTTAAAGAATCAACTCCTGCTTTCATTAATTTTCTCTGATTTTTCTGTTTTTTATTTTGTCGGTCTCTGTTCTAGTTTGTTCTTTTCTAGTTTTATTTTTGTTTTTTTTTGTAGAGACAGAGTCTCACTGTACTGCCCTCGGGTAGAGTGCCGTGGCGTCACACGGCTCACAGCAACCTCTAACTCTTGGGCTTACGCGATTCTCTTGCCTCAGCCTCCCGAGCAGCTGGGACTACAGGCGCCCGCCACAACGCCCAGCTATTTTTCTGTTGCAGTTTGGCCGGGGCTGGGTCCAAACCCGCCACCCTCAGCATATGGGGCCGGCGCCCTGCTCACTGAGCCACAGGCGCTAAGAGATAAAGTTAGGTTGTTGATTTGAGCTCTTTTTTCATTCTTTTCTTTTTTTTTTTCTTTGTGAGATCAAGTCTTACTCTGTTGCCCTGGGTATAGTGCTATGGCATGCTATGAAGCTCACAGCAACCTCAACCTCTTAGGCTCAAGAGATCCTCTTGCCTCAGCCTGCCAAGCAGCTGGGACTACAGGTCCCTGCCACAACGCTTGGCTAGTTTTTCTATTTGTAGGAAAGATGGGAGTCTGGCCCTTGCTCAGCTGGTCTCAAACTCCTGAGCTCTGGTGATTAACCCACCTCGGCCTTCCAGAGTGCTAGGATTATAGGCGTGAGCCCCCATGCTTGGCCTGAGCTCTTCTTTTTTAATGAAGGTATTTAAGCTCTAAATTTCCCTCTTAGCACTGTTTTCACTGTCTCTTATAAGTTTTGGTATATTGTGTTTTCATTTTCATTTGGCTCAAGATATTTTCTAATTTCCCTTGAGATTTCTTCTTTTAAGTCATTGGTTATTTGTATGTATGGTTTAATTTCCACACATTTGTGTATTTTCCAGTTTTATTTCTGCTTTTGATTTCTAGTTTCATTCCATTATAATTGGAAAAGATACTTTGTATGATTTCAGTCATTTTAAATTTACTATGACTTGTTTTGTGACTTAACATATGGTTTGTCCTAAAGAATATTCTGTGTATACTTGAGGAAAATGTTACCTGTGTCATTAAGTAGAGTGTTCTGTATTTGACTGTTTGGTCCACTTGGTCTATGGTGTTATGATCATCTGTTCAGTTACTCTAAGTTACTCTGGTGGAATATCTAAGTCTCTACTATTATTGTAGATTTGTGTATTTCTCTTTTCAATTCCATTAATATTTATTTCCCATATATAGGAATTCTGATGTTTGATGCATTTATGTTTATAATGTTATATGTTCTCAGTGAACTGTTTTATCATTACAAAATATCTTTCTTTGTCTCTTAACAGTTTTATGGCTTAAAGTCTATTTTGTCTGATGTTATTATAGCTAACTATACTCTCCGTGATTACTGTTTGCATGAAATGTCTTTTTATGGTTGGCCCTTCCTTCAAGTGTCCTGGGTCTTAATTGATCTCTTATAGATAGCATATGGTTGAATCTTGTTTTTTTTCCTAATACATTTCTGCCAATCTATAACTTTTAATTGAGGAATTTAATGTATTTACATTTAAAGTAATTATTATAGTGAAGGACTTACTTTTTCCATTTCGTTACTTGTTTTCTGTATGTCTTACAGATTTTTTTGGTCCTTTTATTTCCTCCCTCCTTACTTTCCTTTGTGTTTAATTGATATTTTAATAGTAATACATTTTGATTTCCCTTTTCATTTCCATTTGGGTTTATTTTATAGATATTTTCTTTGTTACTATCCTGGGAATTACATAACAACCTAGTAACAAAATCTATTTTAAACTGATACCAACTTAACTTTAATATTGAATTTTTTTTCTATTTTTAAGCCCTTACTATATACTAGGCACTGCATTAAGCACTCTATACTTACCTCATTTTAATCCTTTTGGTAACCTTCTGAAATTCAGGCATACTATTCTACAAATGAGGAAACCAAAACACGTGGAGATTAAGTAATTTAAAGTCACATAGCTAGGAAGGAGCAAAGTCAGGATTTATTCCAAGTTTGTCATGCCCTGCCCTCCCCTTATTCCATCCAGCACTATGAACAGTCTGAACTTGTATTTCCTCTGTGTTCACCATATCAGGCTTGGCAGACACATGCTTTTGTTAAAACTTATAGCTGACTAGTCCCTTTCTTTCTAAAACATGTAATTGATGACTTCTCTTTTTTATTTCATATATAACATAGATGTATATGCTAAAATGGAAGAACAGCAATGGCTACACTGAGTTCAGATTTGAAAGTGTACACAAAAAAATCTAAGTGACTTGAAGTTTAATGTAGTGTAAACTTTTCTTTAAATTGTTAAAATTATTTTCAATAATGAAGCAAAACTTGGACCTGTTCATTAATGTAATATCATAGAAAACACTGTAGGTTGGATTGTAGGGGATTGTCTGAAGACTGTCATGAATGCATTGTTTTCTTCTTTAATAGTCTACTTCCAGAAACATTAATTGGAAGTATGTGTACTGTTCACTTGTTGATATTTTATCGACAAATTCTTGGAGATGTGCTCCTAAAAGACAGGACGAGCTTGCAAAGTGCTGGTAAGAAGTCTTTTTCATTTCTTATATGCAGTAACACGTCATGTTTTGAGTAAAGGCAGCCTATGTTAGCCTATATCTTCTGCTTCTGAATGTAACATTTGGAGTCACATATTTAAAATAGCATTGATGTCAGTGTTATGAGACACCTTTAGACGCAAGGCATTGAGCTTTGTGAGCTCAATACACATTCAGTTCTTTCAAATATACACATTTTCACATTTCAAAATCTGTAGAGTTGAGATCCTAAATCTCAGATATAATCATATATTCCCTTAATGTCTCTGAAAAATCTGTTTTTTCTGTGTGTTTCATGTGCATATCATTTTGGGGGGAAGAAATTAAAATTGACCAAAATAGCTGCTTCTTAACGTATGAAGTATAAGTATTAATAGATGAGTTAAAATTAATGAATCTAGATAAGGAGTATTTAGGCATTCTGCATACTGTTTTTATTCTTGCAACTGTTTTATAAGTTTGAGATTTTTACCATGTTAAAAAATAATTTTGAAAATCAATGAATCATACATGATTGAACTTACAAGGAGAAATTCAAATAAAAAAAATAGTTTAAGTTTACTGGCTGTCTTTGAATTCAGTGAATCAATAAGCAGATATGTGCCGAGTGCCTGCTTGTGCCAGACATTGTGCCAGGCCCAGTGATGAATAAGAGAAGCACAGGCATCCCTGTGCTTGTAGAGCAACAGACCTCAAACACATAGTTGTCTGAATAATCCATAATCCTTTCCAACCTTTTAGAATAAGTGCTCCAGGAAGACCTGAATTAATGGATAGGCCAAGGAAAGGCTTGTTTGAGCAAGTAATAGTTAAGATAATACCTGAGGGAGCAATCAGACCTTATGGGGAAGGATCCTTTCTGGGTGGAGGGACCAGCATGTCCCTCCTGAAGATCCAAGGCAGGGAAATGTGCATGTGGGAGGGCTTCAAAAGGAAGGCAGCACAGTATGGATGGAGCAGAGTGAGTGAGATGGCTTAACGCTTGTGAACATAGTCCTCTCCCAGGGACTTACCACCAGGATAGGTAGATAGAAATAGAGCTTAAAGTCAGACACACACAGACATTTCTCAAAGAATAATTATTATTCTGAGGGGAGGACAGTTAAACTTTTAAATTACTTTTTGCCTTTGAATGTATGTTTAATGACTAGGAAAACCTCATGAATGATAGGATTTCTTAAAGAGGATAGTCCTTCTGTGATGGTTCAGGCCTATAATCCCAGCACTTTGGGAGGCCGAGGCAGGAGAATCATTTGAGCCCAAAAAATAAAAGCCAGGTATAGTGGTGTGCACCTGTAGTCCCAGCCACTTGAGAGGTGAACACAGGAGGATTGCTTGAGCCCAGGAGGGTAAGGACCATTGAGCGATGATCATGCTACTGCACTTCAGCCTGTGAGTGAGTCTCTAAAATGGAGGGCAGGAAGACAGAGAGGGAAAGAGGGAAAGGAGGGAGGGAGGGAGGAATTGAATTTAATCATCACAATAAAAAGTCCTAAGAATATCTAGAGAGGATTTTTCTCTACTGAGGACTCAAGATTATAGAATATATTGCCTTTGATGTTTTAAAAATGTCTGCTGATTTGATTGTGTTTCTTCCAAAATTCAGCTGTTGCTAATGTGATGGTATTAAGAGGTTGGGCCTTTGAGAGATGATTAGGCCATAAGGGCTCCTCCCTTGTGAATGGCATTAGGGACCTTGTACAAGGGGTTGATGAAGGAATTGTCTCACTTGCCCTTTTGCCTTCTGTCAGGTGAGAACAGTGTTCCTCCCCTCCAGAGAACATAACAAAGAAAGCTCTCACCAGATGCTCAATGCCAGCACTTGATCTTGGTCTTCCCACACTCTAGAACTATGAGAAATAAATTATTTGTTTATTAATTATCCACTCTCAGGTATCTTCTTCTTCTTTTTTTTTTTTTTTTTTTGTAGAGACAGAGTCTCACCTTATCACCCTTGGTAGAGTGCCATGGCATCACACAGCTCACAGAAACCTCCTACTCCTGGGCTTAGGTGATTCTCTTGCCTCAGCCTCCCGAGTAGCTGGGACTACAGGCACTCACCACAACACCCAGCTATTTTTTTGTTGCAGTTCGGCTGAGGCCGGGTTTGAACCCACCACCCTCGGTATATGGGGCCGGCGCCCTACTCACTGAGCCACAGGTGCCGCTCTCAGGTATCTTCTTATAGCACACGGACAAAGGCACATCACATTCTTCCTTGTATACTTTGCAAAGGTATTTCATGTGCTATTATTTATTGTGAAATACTAATATTCTCCTACACAGTAGTTATATGGTCAGAACCCCAGTTTCTAATTATTTCCAATTTCATCCACCACTGTCTGCTGGCTCCAGATATAAGTCTGGGTCCTTCCTGAGCATTGGAAGATGAATCAGACCTGAGCAGCCTGCCCTCTGCCTCCTTTTCCTGGTGCTTCCTGGTTCCTACTCAATTTTCTGAGACCAGGCTACTTTATAATCGTAAAATTTCTTTTCTCCTAAATTCCCAGCACTATGGGAGACCAAGGCCAGTGGATCGCTTTAACTCAGGAGTTTGAGACCAACCTGAGCAACAGTGAGACCCTCTCTCTAAATATAGAAAAATAGCTAGGTGTCATAGTGGGAGCCTATAATCCCAGCTACTTGGGAGGCTGAGGCATGAGGATCACTTGAGCCCAAAAGTTTGAGGTTGCTGTGAGCTATGATGTCATGGCATTCTACCCAGGGTAACAGAGTGAGACTCTGTTTAAAAAAAAAAAGATTTCTTTTACCCACACCACAGTCATAAGAAGGAAAAAGAGCTTAGACAAAATACAGAGCACAATTTTCTAGTCTTATTCTGTTCAGAGCCACTTCACGTCTCACCCTAAAAGTGCCATCTATTTCAGATAGGGGTGTAAGAGCAGATGAAGGATGAGGGGACAGCTTTGAGTTCTCCTAGAGGTTATGATGTGTAAATGTGTTACCAAGAAATCATTTGAGATGGTAATTTTAATCTGAATGAATACATTTATATCTATTGTGGTAAAATTGATTAGGTGAAGTTTGCATAAAGTCCCTTCTGTTCTTTTGCATTTCAGATTTAATTAGTCATCCAATGCTGGCCACCTTCCCCATGCTCTTAGAGCAGCCGGACGTGATGGATGCTCTCAGGGTGGGTAGCATGTATCATGATGGGAGCGCTTGCTTTGAAACTTGTTACACACAACTGTGTTAATGAGTTCTGTCCTGGGCTCTAGACCTGCATTTTTCCTACTAGGATGATGTCTCCCCACTCTTGTCTGCTGTCTAGTTAAATCAGTCTCATCCTTCTGATCTTAGTATGGATATTACTTTCCAGAGGCTGCCTTACCTGACCCAATAGGCAGATGGAGTGTCTGCTGTGTGCACTGTTGCAATCTTTGTTTCTTCCTTGACTTAAGATGGCTCTGCTTAAGTCCAGAGAGCAAAAATCCAAAATGGTCTGTTAGGTAAATTAACTGAGTTTTGGGGGGAGAGTCATGGCATGCATATCCTTTTTAATTTAACTCAACATATATTTCCTGCTGTCTGAAATAGCAGCTGGGTATTAGATTGAACCATATGAAATCTCCAATTTTCCACCATTTTTTGCCTTTAAAAATGGCAGTTTCACATGGTTTAATCTAATACATCAGGGTTAACAAGTATAAGAAGACCTAGGCAGGCAGATACACAGATAATATGACTAGTGCCATGGGGGAAGTAGAGCCTAGGACCTTAAAGGTTTAAAGAAAGCAGCAAAGGATGATTAGAGCTCAGTTTCCTTGGAGAGATTCTGGTGGAGATAGGCCTTATAAGAGTCTGGGATCTAGAAGATTTTGATATGGTGAGTTGGAAGTTAAGATATTTCAGGTGGAGGAGCTACATGAGCACACGTTTGGGGACAGCAGGGAATAGAGTGTGTTGCTGAGAAGAGCAAATGATCCAGTTTGGCACATCAGATACATCTAAGGGAGTGGTTGTTAGATGGGCAAGGGTAGTCTGAGTCCCGATGTGGGGTGAGGACTGTGGTAGTGGGCGGATAACCTGGGAAGGTTTTGCTTTAGGCAGACTCCTCTGTCAGCACAGAGAGGGAGAACGGCACACGTGCAGGAGGGGTGAGCCTGTTAGGGGGTAACTCCTGCTGATAAGAGGGAGCCTTCTGTGCTCCCTCAGCCTTCTTCTGATAGTAGAATTGGAAGGAGGAAGGGGTCATCTACAACACTTTTTTTTGGCTTTGAAACTCATTAATGTGCTGGCTGGGCTGGGGTAGGGGATGTCAATCGTAAAACTGAGTTTTTGGTGAGGAAGTTTAAGAAAATGTTCGTAGTGCATATGATCACCTATAATTCTAGATAAGTTCATCTGGCACCAAAGCTAGGTAATATAGGATTTTTTTTCTTCTCCTATAAAGTCATTAGTATCATATTTATTCATTACACAGAACATACATACATTGATTCATTTAACAAAAATTTTTTAAGAGCCCACTATGAATAAGGCACTGTGTTGGACACAGGAATATTATCATAGGTGTGCAATAGTCATGGAATCTGGATGTTGGTCTTAACCTTAGAACCCTAGTCCAGTCTAAAATCTTCATTTCCCTGATGAGCAGATGGCTCAGAGATGTGTAGTGACCTGGCTGCCTTGGACCTCATCAGGGCCACACCAGGACAGTCCCTGCAGGCCATCTCTGGGTGCTTTCAAATATGCCACAGGATCTTCAAGAAAAGGGTCATGGGCTCAGCACCCATAGCTCAGTGGTTAGGGTGCCAGTCACATACACTGGGAGCTGGCAGGTTCGAACCCAGCCCAGGCCTGCTGAACAATAACAACTACTACAACAAACCAGTGCCTTGGGAGGCTGAGACAAGAGAATCACTTAAGCCCAAGAGTTTGCAGTTGCTGTGAGCTGTGATGCCACGGCACTGTACTGAAGGCAACATAGTAAGACTCTGTCTCAAAAAAAGAAAAAAAAGAAAGAAAGAAAAGGTACATGGGTAATGTCCATGTAGATTAAATATATATATTTATATTTGTATATCTGCCTGTGAAAAGATCTGGAAGAAATACTCCAGAAAGGTATCAGTGAATAATACCTCTGGAGCATGGGTTTATTTTACCTGTATTTTCTTAATTGTTCCACAGTGAATTTTTTGTACTCTTGAGCCTTCTCTCCATGGCATGCTGTATTAGGATGAGCTTGGCTGTGCTGTGGCAGCTAACAGAGGTGTATTTCTCACCCATGGTACATACCCAGCATGGATCAGTGGAAGACTCTGCTCCATAGTCACCAGGGGGTGCAGGCTAGAGCCTCCGCTCTTTCATAGCATCATCTGAAACAAGTTACATCCACTGTCGGCAAGTGTCTCTATAAGAAAAGAGGAAAATTGTCCCTGGGCTTTGTATTGTCTTTGCCCCAAAGAGGCCGGGACACTTCGGCTCACATGGCATAGCTAGAACCAGTCATGTGGTTCACTTAACATCAAGGGAGCTCCAGAAATGAAGTGGGTTGTAGTGCAGCAGCAGTGACCCCACACATGTGCTCTTCCTGGATGAGTCACTCTTAATGAAACATCCTACTTCTTTCTGGTGACTCAATGAAAACTTAAGTGTGACCTTGACATGTAATTAACCAATAACAATAGGCAAATCTTACCAGACAGTAAGTCCAAAGTTGCTAAGTGATATTCACATTAAGCCATATTCATATTTAAAATTTGTGGTATGAAAGCATGTGAACCTCCAGCTGTTTATTTAGCTAAAAGTTCAGTTTGTGGTTGGTATTTAATAATAACTATTGGCACCTAGACTGTTTAGTAAAACACTCTGGTTCTTGAAGTGTCCTCTTCAACCTCTCAAGGACACACAGGTGCAGCAGTTGATAGGGAGGAGAACCACAACCCCATGAGTACTAGAAGTATGTAATAAGTACTAAGTATGAACACTCCGAGACATTCTCATCAGTGGCAGAGAAGCGCTATTTCAGTACATTCTTTATTTCATGAAAAGTCTCTTTCTTGCTGCTAGAAAGAGACTCACATTCACCCAGGGCCCCTTTTCTGAGAAAGATCTAATGCTTCAAGTTACCCATGATCTCAGGAGCCAACAGGAGGACACCTACACACATGCACAAAACCTAGGCCCTGAATGGGCTTGATGGCATTCTACCCAAGCTCAGTTTGCCAGGAACTGGCACTGTGAAGGTCTCAGCGCACACTTCTGTGGGACTAATTGGACCCTGGGTTTTTTATTTCTTTAAAGAAGTTTTTGTGAAGCCTTATGGACAGCTTGGAAATATTCACTTACAAAGCTGTACTTCAGTCTATCTCATTATGACCATTACATCATCATGGAAGACAGAATTGTAGAGAAATATGGTATTTGGAAGTGTTTTCTCTTTTTCACTACTGTGAATCCTTAAAAGCTTAATACTATTTTATTTTGGGGTGCTGTGTTTGTGTGGCTTGCATGCATGCCTTAGTGTTCCACTGATTCTGCTCTTAAATTAGTTTTGGTTTATAATAATCATGGGTTTCTAAGGTATTTCTCACTGACGTATCTGCCTAGTTAGTCTGGTACTGGGTCATTAGCAATAGTTACCTAATTACAGCTTTACTTCTTGCATGTGTAGAATCTATACAACATTTTTAACCCTGTCAGTTAAGTTTAAATACCGAGTAAAGTTGCAGGAATGTTACAAGGACTTATGAATACTTGGACTAATGTAATATTTCCATTTGCTTCTTAGAGTTCATGGACTGAAAAAGAAAGTACATTAAAAAGATCTGAGAAGGTAATGTGATCTTTCTGCTGAACTTAGTATTTGTAGTGCTCTGTGTTTGCTTGGCCGTTCTATTTCCTTTTTTTTTTTTTTTTTTGAGACAGTCTCACTCTGTCCCCTCGGGGAAGAGTGTTGTGGCATCATAGCTCACAGCAACCTCAAACTCTTAGGCTCAAGTGATCCTCTTGTCTCAGCCTCTCAAGTAGCTGAGACTACAATACCTGTCTAATTTTTATATTTTTAGAGATGGGGTCTCCCTCTTGCTCAGGCTGCTCTCTAACTCCTGAGCTCAGGCAGTCCTCCTGCCTCAGACTCTTCAAAGTGCTAGGATTACAGGCGTGAGCCAGTGAGCCCAGTCTGCTTGCCCATTGTAATAATGTCTCCTTTTTTAGCTGAAGTAGCCATAGTTGTAATCACTTTTAACCAGATAAACTGTGTCTTTATGGTTGCAAAGTCTCATTCCAAGAAGGGTATGCATAACTGTTCTCTAATGTGAAAGGGAACCATTGGTCAAGATTGTTATTTCGGATCACTGAGTTTTATGTAAATGGAGGGAATTTTCTAAACCATAGTCTGCCAGTTGGCTATCAAATTTCTCTTAAAAAAAATAAAATTCTGTAGTGCTCAAAGTGCAAATCAGGCTAAGAGAGGAAAAAGGGAATTGACCTGATCTATATATAACCCATATTGAAAAAAAAAAAAAGCATATATTGGCTCATGCTTGTATTGCCATGATAATTACCAAACAGAACTTGCTTTAATCAGTGTTTGGTAACTGGACTGCTGTAATCCAGGATTTGGCAAATTTTTCCTTTATGGGGCCAGATGGTAAATATTTTTGGCTTTGCAGGCTTTATGGTCTCTGTCACACTGCTCAGCTCTGCTGTTGTGATGCAAAAACAGCCACAGACAATTTTGGAGTAAAAATGTATGGATAATGTATCCTTATTCGAGCTTCTGTATCATCTACACATAGGTTTAGTGCCTTCTAGTATAGCAATTGGCAAGGTGCAAGGCCTTAGGCCTGTGGACATCGCCCCCAGGCATGTGTGGTTGGAGGGCGATGTCTTTGTGTAGACGGTTGTGTGTAGGTATCTCTGCCCTCAGCCTGCTATTCTCTCTGAGATCCCCACCGCACCCTGCTGGCGTCAGGGCTTGATGGATATTGTTGAGATTGCACCAGTTATCTGGAAAGGGTCTGGCACCCTTTGGACCCAAGAGTCCCTCATGCATCACCAAAAGCATTGCTGGGGATAAGCCAACCATTCTTACTCCTTAGATCTCCTGTCTCTGGATCCACTGCAGAACGTTTATTGCCCTTCTCTTAGAAAACACGACGGTTGTCCCTGATATATTTTAATTGAATTAAGTAGATATATAGTCAGCTTTACACTGTATTTTAGTTAGATTGACACAGCAATATCACCAGAATTAGACTGCTACTGCAACCCTTTTGTCTCCTTGACAGAAAGTGTGAGATACTCTCAGTAGAGCTTAGCAGATACCTCAGGCTCAAGCAGCCTCTTAGAAACTCTCTGAGGGAGAACCACTCGGCCCTGCTCCGTGCTGACTCCTGCTTGCTCCCACCTCCCAGGTGCTGTGTCCTGACCGAGCTCCGGCTCAGAGGTGATTCCTGCCACGCATCAGTGGCACCCTCCATCCTGCTCCTTAGATGGCTTTTAGTTAACCGAATTCATAGAATTTAACACGTTAAAATAATGACCTAGATCTATTCCTGGTTATTTGTGGTGATGGTATTTTTCCAGAGAGACAAAGAGTTCCTGAAGGCCACGTTCCTCCTGGTGTACCATGATTCCGTGTTCCCTCTCCTGCATTCTACACTCCTCCCCCCATTCAGATGGGCAGAAGAAGAGACGGAGGCAGCACGATGGAAGGTTATCGCAGACTTCCTTAAGCACAACCGAGAAAACGGGGGTGCACTACAAGATCTGCTGTCACCAGACAAAATTCATGAACCTTTTGACATTTCAGAGCAGACCTATGACTTCTTGGGTGAAATAAGAAAGAATGTGACCTGACAGGGGCAGCTGTAGGCCTCAGCTTCCTGCTGAAACTGGTGGATTCTCCTTGATGAATAAAATAACAGAACCAAAAGTCACTGTCACAATATAAGTTAGGTTTTGCTTTTTGGGGGGTACAGACCATATTTTTAAAGATGTATTTATGTATTAATTTGAATATGTTTTAAAACCATAAAATAAATTTTTATAAAGAATATTGTTATATCTATTATAAACTTAAAGATAATTTTTTTTCTAAAAACCAACTGAGTTTTAAGTTCACAAATAGATTTATATAAAAGTAAAATTTTATCAAAAGCTAAATTTATGGTTCTCAAGAAATGAAGAGACGGGGGGCGGAGCAAGATGGCAGCCGAGTAACAGCTTCCTTGCATCTGGGCACCGTGAGTCTGGGGAGATAGGACTCCAGGCATCTCTGGCTGGTGGGATCTCCCTATCATCACCCCTGAGAGGATACAGGGAGTCAGCGAGAGACTTCTGGACCCCAAGAGGAGGACTAAAACAGTGGAAAACCGGCAAGTGGTCGCGTGTGTTCAATCCATCTAAACCCGCCCGCAACTGTAAGTTCAGTAGCAGCGAGACTGCAAACCAGAAAGGCCTTACCTGTGAACTGTTTTGGTGTCTTTGGACTTGGCACTCAGCTGAACTGCCTTGGGGAGAGCCTGAGCGGGAGTGCGGAGAACTTGGCCTTTGTCTAGGGCCCCAGTCTGAGCCGCTGAGCCAGACGGAGCTAATAGTGTTTGGCTCTGGGTCACAGGCAGACATTGTGAGCGATCTGCCCCAGCAAGCTCCGCCCTCAGGGTCGCAGAGCTGGAATTGGGTGGGAGCTGGTAACCCAGTGACCAAGTAGCCTAAGGGCGGGGTCTGAGCCGCCTTGCAGCCCTAACCCTCGGGGGCAGAGGGAGACCAGTTTTGACACACGGGGTAAGTGGATAGCCACTTCAGCAGTGATTCCAGCGACAAGCACTTCCCTGAGAAAGCTTCTGCTCAGTAAGTGAACAAGTTCAAAGTGCCTTTTAAGTGGGCTGAAGAGAGATTTAGGGTGTCTACCTGCTGGGGTTTGAGAAACTAGCAGCCTCCAGTCGTATCAGAACTGTGATTAACATCTCATACGCCAGAAGACCACGTGTTGCCCAGACAGTATTCAATAACATATACATACTGCTCTGTTTTTGGTTGTGTTTTTTTTTTTTTTTTTTTTGGTTTGGTTGTTTTCTTTGTTTATTTTGATGTTGTGGATAGTTGTTTTGTTTTTTAAGTTCAACCTTTTCCATAAAGATCCTTTTTCTTTCTCAATTTTTCTAGTTTAATTATAATTTCCCATTGCTGCCTATTTCAATAATTAGAACTTCATTTTTGTTCGTGTTTCTACCGCTATTATTTGGTTTTTCCAGCCAATTTTATCCCGTAAAGTTTTCTGTTTGCTTGTTTTGGTTTGATTTCTAGCATTTTTGTCTTTCCTCTCTACTTGGTGGAGGTGGGGTACTGTGTCTGATCAGGTTAGCAAAGACCTGCTGACCTCAAGGGAACCACCCAACTGGGCACCCACAGAAGGTGGTTTTTCTTTTAAGGTTGTATCAAAGTACCCTACTGTACACCTATATTGCTCTGTCTCCCTCTCTCTGTGCCTCTCTTCTTTTTGTCAATAGTCCTTTTACCCACCCCCTCTCCTTTCTCTATTTTTCTTTTTTTTTTTCTTATCACTCGGTCCTCCTTTCTTTCATCCCTTTTTTGCTCCTCAACCTTCTCACCCTTCTGGTCCTGTAACCCTTAGTCCACAGGCACGAGAACTTAAAGAGCAAGAGGAAGTGAAAGGAAAATTAGGGCAAGGAAACAGATAAAAGAAATCACCCATGAGGAAGAATCAGCAGAAAACTCCAGGCAACATGAAGAACCAGTCCAGAACAACCCCGCCAAGGGACCATGAGGTAGCTACTGCAGAGGATTCCACCTATACAGAAATGTTAGGAATGACAGAAAGGAAATTTAGAATACACATGTTGAAAACAATGAAAGAAATGATGGAAACAATGAAGGAAACTGCTAATAAAGTGGAAAATAACCAAAAGGAAATCCAAAAACAGAATCAAATCAGAGATGAACAATATGAAGAATATAAAAAGGATATAGCAGAGCTGAAAGAAATGAAACAGTCAATCAGGGAACTTAAAGATGCAATGGAAAGTATCAGCAACAGGTTAGACCATGCAGAAGAAAGAATTTCAGAGGTAGAAGACAAAGTTTTTTAGATAACTCAGATAGTAAAAGAGGCAGAAAAGAAGAGAGAGAAAGCAGAACGTTCACTGTCAGAATTATGGGACTTTATGAAGCGTTCCAACATACAAGTTATAGGAATTCCAGAAGGGGAAGAAGAATGCCCCAGAGGAATGGAAGCCATACTAGAGAATATTATAAAAGAAAATTTCCCAAATATCACCAAAGATTCTGACACACTGCTTTCAGAGGGCTATCAGACCCCAGGTCACCTCAACTCTAACCGAGCTTCTCCAAGACACATTGTGATGAACCTGTCCAAAGTCAAGACAAAAGAAAAGATTCTGCAAGCTGCCAGGAGTAAGCGACAGTTGACCTACAGGGGCAAATCCATCAGATTGACGGCAGACTTCTCTAATGAAACTTTCCAAGCAAGAAGACAATGGTCATCTACCTTTAATCTACTTAAACAGAACAATTTCCAGCCCAGAATTCTGTACCCTGCTAAGCTAAGCTTCAAAATTGACGGAGAAATCAAATCATTTACGGATATACAAACATTGAGGAAATTCACCACAACAAGACCAGCTCTACAGGAAATATTTCAACCTGTTCTACACACTGACCACCACAATGGATCAGCAGCAAAGTAAGAACTCAGAAATTAAAGGACAGAACCAAACCTCAACACTGATGCAAAAGATAAAACTAAGCAATGGACTCTCACCAAATAAGACGAATAGAATACTACCACACTTATCAATTATCTCAATAAATGTTAATGGCTTGAATTCCCCACTGAAGAGACATAGATTGGTTGACTGGATTAAAAAACACAAGCCATCCATTTGCTGTCTACAAGAAACACACCTTGCTTCAAAAGACAAATTAAAGCTCCGAGTCAAGGGTTGGAAGACAATTTTTCAGGCAAATGGAATTCAGAAGAAAAGAGGAGTTGCAATCTTATTTTCAGATACATGTGGATTTAAAGCAACTAAAGTCAAAAAAGACAAAGATGGTCACTTTATATTGGTCAAGGGAAAAATACAACAAGAAGACATTTCAATTCTAAATATCTATGCACCCAATTTAAATGCTCCCAGATTCTTGAAACAGACCTTACTCAGTCTGAGCAATATGATATCTGATAATACCATAATAACAGGGGACCTTAACACTCCTCTTACAGAGCTGGACAGATCCTCTAAACAGAAATTAAACAAGGATATAAGAGACTTAAATGAGACCCTAGAGCAACTGTGCTTGATAGACGCATATAGAACACTCTATCCCAAAGGTAAAGAATATACATTCTTCTTATCACCCCATGGAACACTCTCCAAAATTGATCATATCCTGGGACACAAAACAAATACCAACAGAATCAAAAGAATTGAAATTTTACCTTGTATCTTCTCAGACCATAAGGCACTAAAGGTGGAACTCAACTCTAACAAAAATGCTCGATCCCACCCAAAGGCATGGAAACTAAACAATCTTCTGTTGAATAACAGATGGGTGAAGGAAGAAATAAAACAGGAAATCATTAACTTCCTTGAGCATAACAACAATAAAGACACAAGCTACCAAAACCTGTGGGATACTGCAAAAGCAGTTTTGAGAGGAAAATTCATCGCTTTAGATGCCTACATTCGAAAAACAGAAAGAGAGCACATCAACAATCTCACAAGAGATCTTATGGAATTGGAAAAAGAAGAACAATGTAAGCCTAAACTCAGTAGAAGAAAAGAAATATCCAAAATCAAATCAGAGATCAATGAAATTGAAAACAAAAGAATCATTCAGAAAATTAATGAAACAAGGAGTTGGTTTTTTGAAAAAATAAATAAAATAGATAAACCATTGGCCAGACTAACGAGGAATAGAAAAGTAAAATCTCTAGTAACCTCAATCAGAAATGATAAAGGGGAAATAACAACTGATCTCACAGAGATACAAGAGATCATCTCTGAATACTACCAGAAAGTCTATGCCCAGAAATTTGACAGTGCGAAAGAAATGGATCAATGTTTGGAATCACACCCTCTCCCTAGACTCAGCCAGGAAGAAATAGAGCTCCTGAACAGACGAATTTCAAACACTGAGATCAAAGAGACAATAAAAAATCTTCCAACCAAAAAATGCCATGGTCCAGATGGCTTCACTCCAGAATTCTATCAAACCTTCAAGGAAGAGCTTATTCCTGTACTGCAGAAATTATTCCAAAAAATTGAGGAAGAAGGAATCTTCCCCAACACATTCTATGAAGCAAACATCACCCTGATACCAAAACCAGGAAAAGACCCAAACAAAAAGGAGAATTTCAGACCAATCTCACTCATGAACATAGACACAAAAATTCTCAACAAAATCCTAGCCAATAGATTACAGCTTATCATCAAAAAAGTCATTCATCATGATCAAGTAGGCTTCATCCCAGGGTTGCAAGGCTGGTTTAACATACGCAAGTCCATAAACGTTATCCACCATATTAACAGAGGCAAAAATAAAGATCACATGATCGTCTCAATAGATGCAGAAAAAGCATTTGATAAAATCCAGCATCCTTTTCTAATTAGAACACTGAAGAGTATAGGCATAGGTGGCACATTTCTAAAACTGATTGAAGCTATCTATGACAAACCCACAGCCAATATTTTACTGAATGGAGTAAAACTGAAAGCTTTTCCTCTTAGAAGTGGAACCAGACAAGGTTGTCCTCTGTCACCTTTACTATTCAACGTAGTGCTGGAAGTTCTAGCCAATATAATTAGGCAAGACAAGGAAAGAAAGGGAATCCAAATGGGAGCAGAAGAGGTCAAACTCTCCCTCTTTGCTGACGACATGATCTTATACTTAGAGAACCCCAAAGACTCAACCACAAGACTCCTAGAAGTCATCAAAAAATACAGTAATGTTTCAGGATATAAAATCAATGTCCACAAGTCAGTAGCCTTTGTGTACAGCAATAACAGTCAAGATGAGAAGCTAATTAAGGACACAACTCCCTTCACCATAGTCTCAAAGAAAATGAAATACCTAGGAATATACCTAACGAAGGAGGTGAAGGACCTCTATAAAGAAAACTATGAAATCCCCAAAAGGAAATAGCAGAGGACATTAACAAATGGAAGAACATACCATGCTCCTGGATGGGAAGAATCAACATTGTTAAAATGTCTATACTTCCCAAAGCAATCTACCTATTCAATGCCATTCCTATCAAAATACCAACATCGTACTTTCAAGATTTGGAAAAAATGATTCTGCGTTTTGTATGGAACCAGAAAAAAACCCCGTATAGCTAAGGCAGTTCTCTGTAACAAAAATAAAGCTGGGGGCATCATCATACCAGATTTTAGTCTGTACTACAAAGCCATAGTGCTCAAGACAGCATGGTACTGGCACAAAAACAGAGACATAGACACTTGGAATCGAATTGAAAACCAAGAAATGAAACTAACATCTTACAACCACCTAATCTTTGATAAACCAAACAAGAACATACCTTGGGGGAAAGACTCCCTATTCAATAAATGGTGTTGGGAGAACTGGATGTCTACATGTAAAAGACTGAAACTGGACCCACACCTTTCCCCACTCACAAAAATTGATTCAAGATGGATAAAGGACTTAAATTTAAGGCATGAAACAATAAAAACCCTCAAAGAAAGCATAGGAAAAACACTGGAAGATATTGGCCTGGGGAAAGACTTCATGAAGAAGACTGCCATGGCAATTGCAACAACAACAAAAATAAACAAATGGGACTTCATTAAACTGAAAAGCTTCTGTACAGCTAAGGAGACAATAACCAAAGCAAAGAGACAACCTACACAATGGGAAAGGATATTTGCATATTTTCAATCAGACAAAAGCTTGATAACTAGGATCTATAGAGAACTCAAATTAATCCACTTGAAAAAAGCCAACAATCCCTTATATCAATGGGCAAGAGACATGAATAGAACTTTCTCTAAAGACGACAGACGAATGGCTAACAAACACATGAAAAAATGTTCATCATCTCTATATATTAGAGAAATGCAAATCAAAACAACCCTGAGATATCATCTAACCCCAGTGAGAATGGCCCACATCACAAAATCTCAAAACTGCAGATGCTGGCGTGGATGTGGAGAGAAGGGAACACTTTTACATTGCTGGTGGGACTGCAAACTAGTACAACCTTTCTGGAAGGAAGTATGGAGAAACCTCAAAGCACTCAAGCTAGACCTCCCATTTGATCCTGCAATCCCATTACTGGGCATCTACCCAGAAGGAAAGAAATCCTTTTATCATAAGTACACTTGTACTAGACTGTTTATTGCAGCTCAATTTACAATCGCCAAAATGTGGAAACAGCCTAAATGCCCACCAACCCAGGAATGGATTAACAAGCTGTGGTATATGTATACCATGGAATACTATTCAGCCATTTAAAAAAATGGAGACTTTACATCCTTTGTATTAACCTGGATGGACGTGGAAGACATTATGCTTAGTAAAGCATCACAAGAATGGAGAAGCATGAATCCTATGTACTCAATTTTGATATGAGGACAATTAATGACAATTATGGTTATGGGGGGGGAACAGAAAGCGGGAAGGAGGGAGGTGGGTGGGGCCTTGGTGTGTGTCACACTTTATGGGGGCAAATCATGATTGCAAGAGGGACTTTACCTAACAATTGCAATCAGTGTAACCTGGCTTATTGTACCGTCAATGAATCCCCAACCATAAAAAAAAAAAAAAAAAAGAAATGAAGAGACAACCCATAGAATGAGAGAAGATATTTTCAAATCATATAACTGATAAGGGTCTGATATATAAAATATTTAAATTTATGAATGTTGGTAATAAAATTTATCTTGTGAAATGAAGGAGAAATCAGAGTGATCCATTTCAGAAAGTTGTTAATTGCTAATTTAGTCTGATATTTGAATGTGCTTTAACCCATAGTTAGGTACAAAAACAATCATTTTTGCTTTTTCAAATCAATATATTAGTAATAAGTGCTCTGACACACACACACCAAAAAGCAAACTTTCAGGTAGGGGAGACTAGGGTTGACTCACCCTCTCAGAGAACAAAGATGAGCTAATCAGGTTTTGTTGCATTTCAAATAAACTTGTGACTGCTAAGATGTCCAGGCCTTTACTGTTAATAGTAAGTTTAGCCCTGCTGTTAACTCAGTCCCTAGTGTGTCTGGCAGTGTTCTCAGTTAATCAGGTTCCTCACCACAACTACTGTAGGAAGCAGGCACTGGGTTTGGGGTTTTTAAAAAATATTTTACTATGGAAGAAACAGGCCAAGCAGGTTAAGTAATTTGCCTAAGGTCAGAGCTAGTGTCACAGCTAACATACGAGGGTGCCAAAAAAAAAAAGTATAAATGTTTTAAGAAAGGAAAAAAACGGTATTAAAATTGTAATACTCAATATATACCAATAACAAAACATGAGCACAAGTTATGTTGAACACCTCCTGTAATTGCAGAAGTCAAATGTGACTCGAGTATTATAATTTGAATATAGTTTTTTTCCTTTCTTAACATGCATATACATTTTTTTGGCACCCTCTGTAGTTAATACAAATATACCATGTGTGATTTTCTAGACTCTAGGATGTTCTATCTTACCAGTGCAAGCCTATTAAGAATTACATGTGAAAATAAAATATGAAAAGGCTGTTTGAAGAAAAATCTGAGTGAATTAGAAGACAGTTTAAGCAAAATAATTAGAGTCCTCTGAGAGATACTTTTTTTTGATAGTAAACTGCCTTAAAAGAGGTCTTTATTTTTAGAGATCTATCATAAAATTGCATCTTACTTATCTTAGATCCTTAACATAAACTTAACTTGAGCCTCAATTTTATAAATTAACATGGCATGAAAGGGCTCACAGCTATAAATATGACAAGAACTTGGACTTGGAAGAGATTTCCAAAAAAGAGCTTTCTGGTTTTGAGAGGTGCTCTTTCCTTTTTTTTTGAGACAGAGCCTCAAGCTGTCACCCTGGGTAGAGTGCTATGGCATCACAGCTCACAGCAACCTCCAACTCCTGGGCTCAAGCGATTCTCCTGCTTCCGCCTCCCAAGTAGCTGGGACTACAGACGCCCGCCACAATGCCCGGCTATTTTTTGGTTGCAGCTGTCATTGTTTTTGGCAGGCCTGGGCTGGATTTGAACCTGCCAGCTAGCACCTTAGCCACAGGCACCAAGCCAGCCCTGTACTTTCTTTTGCCCCTCAGCATGCAGCTGCCTAGACATACTTCCAGGTGGTACCACCCCTTCTTCAGGACCCTGGCTCCCGCCAGCTCCTGCTCCCAGGGAGAGGGCTTCTGCCTTTTTATATGGAGGTGGCAGGTGTGTTCAGGGGCATTTTCCTACTCTGTTCTTGAGTTGTCTCTTAGTCCTCCGCAGTCCTGGTTTTTTATTTATTTATTTATTTATTTTTTGTTTTGGGGGTTTTGTTGAGACAGAGTTGTACTCTGTCACCTTGAGTAGAGTGCCGTGGCATCATAATTCACAGCAACCTCAAACTCTTCGGCTCAAGTTATCCTTCTGTCTAGCTAGTACTATAGGTGCCCACCACAACACCTATTTTTTCTATTTTTAGTAGAGACTCGATCTTGCTCTTGCTCAGGCTGGTCTTGAACTCCTATGCTCAGGTGATCAATCCACCTTGGCCTCCCCGAATGCTAGGATCACAGGCGTGAGCCACCACACCCAGCCTACAGTCCTGGTTTTTTTGTTTGTTTTGTTTCTGAGACAGAGTCTCAAGCTGTGGGTTGTGGCATCACAGCTCACAGCAACCTCCAACTCCTGGGCTTAAGCAATTCTCCATATTGTTTTGTTGTTTTTTTTTTTTTTTGTAGAGACAAGAGTCTCACTTTATGGCCCTCGGTAGAGTGCCATGGCATCACACAGCTCATAGCAACCTCCAACTCCTGGGCTTAAGTGATTCTCTTGCCTCAGCCTCCCGAGTAGCTGGGACTACAGGTGCCCGCCACAACGCCCGGCTATTTTTTGGTTGCAGTTCAGCCGGGGCCAGGTTTGAACCCGCCACCCTCGGTATATGGGGCCGGCGCCTTACCGACTGAGCCACAGGCACCGCCTGGGGCTTAAGCAATTCTCTTGCCTCAGCCTCCCAAGTAACTAGGACTACAGCGCCTGCCACAACGCCAGGCTGTTTTCTTTTTGGTTATAGTTGTCATTGTTGTTTGGCAGGCCCAAGCTGGATTCGAACCCACCAGCTCCAGTGTATGTGGCTGGCGCACTTAGCTGCTGAGCTACAGACCTGTTTTTGAAGGAATATGAAACCATGTCACTCCCCACAATAAGTCATTATTCTGTAAAATCTTTAATTCCTAAGTTCTACCTTTTAATTTTTTTAGTTATTTTTTATTAAATTATATCTTTGTACATTGATGCATTTATGGGGTTTAGGGTACTGCTTCAATATACAATGTGAAATGCTTACATTGAACTAAGTAACACATTCATCACAATTATACTCATTTCTTGATAGTTTTGAAATGTACCATTGCATCATGCACATTAGGTGAGGTCCCCCCAAATACCCTCCCTCCTACCATGTCCTCCCTCCTCTCCCCTCTCTCTCTTCCCTTCTATTTTCTGGACTATAGTTATGTTTTACCGTGTGTATGAGTGTGTAGGTGGTTATATATTGATTTCATAGTAGTATTGAGCACATTGGATACTTTGTTTTCCATTCTTGAGATGCTTTACTAGGAAGAATACGTTCCACCTTCTTCCAGGTAAACATAAAAGATGTGAAGTCTCCACCTTTTTATGACTGCATAGTATTCCATATGTACATATACCACAATTTGTTAATCCATTCATGGGTCGATGGGCACTTGGGCTGTTTCCATGTCTTGGCTATTATGAATTGGGCTGCAATAAACATTCTGGTGCAAATGTCTTTGTTGTAAAATAATTTTTGATCATCTGGGTATATACCTAGTAGAGGAATTGCAGCATTAAACGGTAGGTCTACTTTTAATTCTTTGAGTGTTCTCCAAACTTCTTTCCAAAAAGGTTGTATTCGTTTGCATTCCCACCAGCAGTGTAGAAGCATCTACACTGCACTTCTCTCTGCATCCACGCCAACATCTGTAGTTTTGAGATTTTGTGATGTGGGCTAATCTTACTGGAGTTAGATGATATCTCAAAGTGGTTTTTGATTTGCATTTCTCGGATGATTAAGGATGATGAGCATTTTTTCATGTGTTTGTAGGCCATGCGCCTGTCATCATCAGAGAAGTTTCTGTTCAAGTCACTTGCCCACATAGAAATGGGGTTATTCTTTTCTCATTGATTAGTTTGAGTTCTCTGTAGATTCTAGTTATCAGACCTTTGTCAGAAGCATAACCTGCAAAAATCTTCTCCCATTCTGAAGGGTGTCTATTTGCTTTACTTACTATGCTCTTGGCTGTGCAAAAGCTTTTTAGTTTGATCAGATCCCAGTAATGTATTTTTGGTGTTGCTTCAGTATTCTCCCAGGCCAATTTCTTCAAGTGTTTTTCTGCACTCTCTTCTAGTATTTTTATCGTTTTGTGTCTTGAGTTTAAATCTTTTATCCAGTGAGAATCAATTTTTGTTAATGGTGAAAGGTGGGGATCCAGTTTCAGTCTTCTACAGGTCACCAGCCAGTTCACCCAGCACCATTTGTTAAATAGGGAGTCTTTCCCCCCACTGAATATTTTTGATAGGCTTGTCGAAGATCAAATGGCGATAAGTAGCTGGGTTCATCTCCTGGTTCTCTATTCTGTTCCATAACTCTACCACTCTGTTTTTCTGCCAGTATCATGCTGTTTTGATCACTATAGATTTATAGTATAGCCTGAAATCCGGTAATGTGATAACTCCTGATTTATTCTTATTTCTGAGTAATCTATTTGCTATTCGAGGTTTTCTCTGATTCCATATAAAACGAAGTATTATTTTTTCAAGTTCTTTAAAGTCTGACAATGGTGCTTTAATAGGAATTGCATTAAATCTGTAGATTGCTTTGGGTAGTATGGACATTTTAACAATGCTGATTCCTCCCAGCCATGAGCATGGTATGTTTTTCCATTTGTTAACATCTTCAGTTATCTCTTTTCTTAGAATTTCATAGTTCTCTTTATAGAGATCTTTCACGTCTTTTGTTAGGTAAATTCCCAGATATTTCATCTTTTTGGTACTATTGTAAAAAGAATAGTCCTTGATTATTTTTTCAGCTTAACTATTGTTGGCATATATAAAAGCTACTGACTTGTAAGTATTGATTTTGTATCCTGAAACACTGCTGTATTCCTTGATCACTTCTAAGAGTTTTGAAATTGAGTCCCTGGGATTTTCCAGGTATAGGATCATATCATCAGCAAAGAGTGAGAGTTTGATCTCTTCTGACCCTATTTGGATATGCTTGATCATCTTCTCTTGCCTGATTGCAATAGCTAAGACTTCCATTACTATGTTGGATAGCAGTGGAGACAGTGGGCATCCTTGCCTCATTTCTGATCTGGGTGGAAATGTTTTCAATTTTATACCATTCAATATGATATTGGCTGTGGGTTTGCTGTAGATGGCCTCTATCAGTTTAAGAAATGTCCCTTCTATACCTGTTTTCTTAAGAATTCTGATCATGAAAGGATGCTGGATATTATCAAAGGCTTTTTCTGCAATTGAGAGAATCATATGGTCTTTGTTTTTTATTTTATTGATGTTATGTTATTTATAGATTTGTGTATGTTGAACCAACCCCGTAATCCTAGAATAAAACCAGCTTGATCATGGTGTATAATTTTTTTGATGTGTTGTTGAATTCTGTTTGCTAAGATCTTACTAAATATTTTTACATCAATATTCATTAATGATATTGTTCTATAATTTTCTTTCTTTCTTGGCTCCTTTCCCAGTTTGTGGATAAGGGTGATATTCATAGAATGTATTATGAAGTATTCCTTCTTTCTCTATGCTTTGGAAAACGTTGTATAATATAGGTACTAGTTTCTCTTGAAAGGTTTGATAGAATCTGGATGTGATACAAGCTTGTATCTGGTCCCAGGTATTCTTTTTTGGGAGATTTCATATTATTGATGCTATTTCAGTGATTGATATAGGTCTATTGAAGATTTCTAATTCTTCCTGGTTGAGTCTAGGAAGGTCGCATGCTTCCAGGTATTGGTCCATTTCCTTCAGATTTTTGTATTTCCAGGAATAGAGATTTTTGTAGTAATCATTGAGGATTTTTGAATTTCTGAAGTATCTGTTGTTATTTCTCCTTTTTCGTTTCTGATACATGATATTAGAAATTTTACTTTTCTATTTCTGGTTAGGTTAACCAAAGGTTTATCAATTTTGTTAATCTTTTCGAAAAACCAACTTTTTGTTTCGCTGATCTTCTGAATGATTCTTTCGTTTTCAATTTCATTTAATTCTGCCCTAATTTTGGTTATTTCTTTTCTTCTGCTGGGTTTGAGGTTGCAATTTTCTTCCTTTTCCCATTGCTTGAGATGATCCATTAAGTTGTTGGCTTCCTCCCTTTCTGTTTTCTTGATGAAGGCTTTCAGTGATATAAATTTCCCTCTTAGGACTGCCTTTGCAGTATCCCACAGGTTTTGATAATTTGTGTCTTCGTTATCATTTTGTTCCAAAAATTTGGTGATTTCCATTTTAATCTCATCTTTGACCCAGCTATCATTCAGCCTAATATTATTTAGCTTCCATTACTTTGTTTGAGTATGAAGATTCCTGTTGCTGTTGAGTTCAACTTTCTTTCCACAATGGTCTGAGAAGATAAGGAATAATTTTCTACACTTTTAAATTTGCTGAGGTTGGACTTGCGTCCTAGAATATGATCTGTTTTGGAGGATGACCCATGGACTGATGAGAAGAATGTATGTTCAATTTTATTAGGGTGAAATGTTCTGTAGAGGTCTGTAAAGTCCATTTGTTCTAGGGTCAGGTTTAAGTCTAATATTTCTTTGTTTAGTTTCTTCTTGGAGGACCTTATCAAAACTGTCAAAGGGGTGTTAAAATCTCCAACTATTATAGTGTAGGAAGATATCAAGTTGTTCAGATCCATTAGGGTCTGCTTTATGAATTGAGGAACATTCTGGGAGGGTGCATAAATGTTAATTATCGAAATCTCTTCATGTTGGGTGTTTCCCTTGACAAATATGTAGTGACCTTCCTTATCTTTCTGTATCTTTGTTGGTTTAAAGCCAATTGTACCTGCTACTAAAATTGAAACCCCTGCTTTTTTCTGGTTTCCATTTGCCTGTAATATGCAAGTCCATCCCTTCACCCTGAGTCTATTTTTATCCTTTAAGGTAAGGTGAGATTCTTGGATACAGCAGATATCCAGTCTGAGTTTATGTATCCAGTCAGCCAGCCTGTGCCTCTTTAGAGGACAATTTAAACCATTCACATTAATTGAGAAAATTGATAAGCCTACTTGTGTTTTGGGTGTCATGATTTTTGGATGTCCGGTGGACATTTTTAATCCTCTTACCACTGTGGAAGTTGGGTTTTGTTCAAAAATTTCTAGGTGACTTTACTTTGGAGGTAGAGCATTACACTGGTTGTTGTGGAGGATGGGTCTGAGAATATCCTGGACTGCTGGTTAGTTATGGCAAATTTCCTCAACATGTCTATGTCATTAAGGTATTTGATTTTTCCGTCACAAGTGAAACTCCATTTGGCTGGATAGAGGATCCTGGGCTGGAAGTTGTTTTGTTTTAGGAGACTGAAGGTCGATGACCATATTCTTCTGGCTTGAAACGTTTCGGCTGAGACATCTGCAATTATTCTAATATTTCTCCCTTTGTAGGTGATGCTTTTCTTATGTCTGTCTGCTTTCAGAATTTTCTCCTATGTCTTAACTTTGGCAAAGTTAATCACAATGTGTCTAGGAGATGGTTTATTTGGATTGAGTCTTGATGGGGTTCTGAAACTATCTGCTATCTGAAGTTCTGTATCTCTTGCAATGCTTGGGAAATTCTCCCCCAAAATCTCTTGAAGTAGAGCATCTGTACCTTTAGGACCATCCTCTTCTCCTTTGGGAATTCCTATAAGAGGAACGTTTGATCTTTTGGAGTGATCCCACAACTCTCTCAGGGAATGATTAGTTTTTGCTTTCCATTTGTCTGTCTCTTTGAGTGTTTGGGAACATTCAAAAGCTTTGTCTTCAGTTTCAGAGATTCTTTCTTCTGCCTTGGCAACTCTATTACTGAGGGATTCTCCTCAACTAACTTTTTTGTTTCCTTGAGCTCTGCTATCTCTTTTCTCATTATGTCCATATCTTTGGTGACTTGGGCTTTGGATTCATTAATTTCTTGAGAGAACTTTAGAACTTCTCTTTGGAATTCAATGTCTATCTTTTCTTCCATTCTATTTATCTTATTTGCAATCTATATTCTGAATTTGATTTCTGACATTGCTGCCATTTGTCTATGCATGGCATCTTCAGTTGTATCTCCTTTGTCATTTCTTGGGCGGGGGGGGAGGGTTGTTCTACTCTGGTTATTCATGTTGCCAGAGTTCTTCTGTTGGGTCTGCACCATGTTTATTTTCCACCATTTGGTTATTAGAACTGGTAGGGTGAGATTGAATTGGTGTTCCCAGGTAGTAGAGATAGCATAGCCCCTTACCAAAGTGCTAGGCTTTGCAATTGTGGCTTATCTCCTACAACCTTATAAAGGCCCCTTCCAGAGTTTTAGCCAGAGACCCTGAGGACCTACTTGGTGAGAAAGCACAAGCTAGCTCTGTTTTGATATCAGCCAACCTCCACCCTATCCTAAAAAAACACTGTATTAGGTTTAAATCTCAACTATGAAGAGATACAAACAGCTGCAGCACCCAGCCCCCACCCTTCAGTTCTTTTCCACTACAGAACTTCAAAGGTCAACCTCAGAATGTCCCCAGTGGACAGTCCCAAACATGGGCTCCAACCAACTGTCTCAGGCAGTGCAAACATTCCCCAACAGAGAGGGATTCAAGGGTCTCCAACAGCACAATTGGAGCCAGGGATCCATGCCCCCACCCATCAGACTCAGTCCACACTGTTGTCCACTTCTCTGCTCACAGGCCCAGCTAGAGCCAGGGGCCACGCCCCACTCACCAGTCTCAGTCCACACGCAGCTAGCCTCTGCTTGCCAGACCATTTGGAGTCAGGGGACCACTCCCCCGCCTGCCAGTCTCATTCCACTGCCTGGCAAGCCGCTATTTGCAGGCTCTGTTGGAGTCAGAGCCCCACCCTCTGGTCTCAGTTCACACACAGCTAGCCTCTGCTTGCCAGACCAGTTGAAGTCAGGGAACCATGCTCCCACCTTGCCAGTCTCAGTCCACTGCCTGGTAAGCCTCTGTTCACAGGCTCTGTTAGAGTTAGGGCACCACACTCCACCCGCAGGTCTCAGTCCTCATCTGGTAAGCCTCTGCTCCGCCTGGAGACATTGGACCACACCCTAGCCCTCAGGTCTTGATTCACACCCTGTAAGCCACTGCTTTAGGGTTCTGTTGGAATCAGCGGACCACGCCCTTGCTCTCAGGTCATAGTCCATGCCTATTAAACCTCTGCTCCCAGGCCCAGCAGGGGCTGGGGACCTGCCCTGTCTGCCAAACTCAATCCACACAGGGCAACCCCTCTCCCACTGTGGGTGCCATCAGAGCTGGGGGTTCTGAACCCTGACCCACCAGACACATCCCAAACCGAGGGTCAACACTACCACTGGCCGGGCATAGTCATAACCAGGGGACTGCTCCTCCCCCTGCCAAGTGTCCCTTTCTTCCCACACCCTCTTTCTTCCCCATCAGTCACAGATTCCATCTTGATGGTTGGTAGTCCACACTATGCCCAGTTCTCTCAGGACAAGGCCAAACACTCTGTGCTCTGCCGGGGGCAGAACTTCAGATCGCCATGTGAGGAGGAAGCCTGGACTGAGAATTTGGACTTGTGGGGGAAAATATAGGTTCAATTTTATGCCTGGCAGAGTGGTGTCTAGGTTTGTAAGTGGGACCTCCCTGGAGAAACAGACCTGGAGTTTAGTGGCTCTCTCCAGCGAGGTAAAATGAGAGGTCTTTTTTTCCCTGCTCCTTCACAGATAGCCTGCGGCAGGCCCCCTGCTTGGGGGAGGGGCCTCCCATCCTCTAGTCCATAGGCTTTGTACCTGTAATTTGTTTTCTTGAATGCTCTTCCTTGGAGTTACAGCTTGCTGAACTTCTTTCTTGGCTCATCTCCCCATCTTTGACTTCATAGAGTCCGATTCCGTCCAGTTTTTCTTCTTCTGCTCAGGAGCCTCTGCCAAGGGTTGCTACCAGTCAGCCATCTTCCCAGAATTCCTCATTCAAAATAGTAATCTTCAGTCTCTAGAATCCATGAAAAGAACATGGTAATGCTGTACCAACCATGGAGAGATAACTTGCCTTTCCTTAAAATAACTCACAAATAAAAATATTTCTATGAGCTGAAAGTAAAAGAGGATGGCAAAGGTCATTTAACACCTGTGGAGTTTTCACCATAAATCAACACCTTCGCAGGGGTTGCTTTCTGATACTTCTTGACACTTCCTGGACCTTGAAATCAAAACTGCCTGGCAGAAGACATGGAAGCGACCCAAGGGCCAATCAACTCATAAACTGATTAATGAACTGTCCTTTTAATTTTTTTTTTTTTTTTTAATTTCAGTGTGCTTGTTCATGTTTGTTTGAAGTACTCCTTTTTTGTTGATTTTCTTCTTTCTCCTGCGGTGCTGGCTGTTTTTGATGTTGTTGGTAGAGACGGGGTCTTACTCTGGCTGACTGCTGCTCATATGGGTTTTGAACCTCTGAGCTCAGGCAGTCCACCCGCCTCGGCCTCCTACAGCGCTGGGACTACAGGCGTGAGCCACCACTCCCGGCCCCTTTTAATTTTTTTAACCATTTGGCTTATTCTTAACATTAAGCCAGGATGAGACATTTTGAATGAAAGAAGATGCTAGTGAGTTTTTTCAATGGTTGTACAGCATGAAGGAAGAGGGAAAGCTTCTTTTCAGAGTGTGTTTTCAAAGACTGTCTTCATTATTAATTTGAGAACACGTCATGAGTTGACAAATGTGAATGACTTCGTAGTTCCTGACACATGAGAAAAGTATAAGGACATGAGAAAAAACAGCTTCAGTGACACTTAGGCCAGAACGTGAGGGTGTATGGAAGAGAGAGACTCACAGGGGTGGGGACATCTCTGCCATTAAGAGACTCCACCTTTAGTCAGTGGAAGCTTTTTTTTTTTTTTTTTCAAACAGAAAAACCTCTATAACTTTTTAAATGTGACTTTCTAGCTTCCAAAACAGGAAGAGGTTGTCAAGTAGCCAGAAACATCCTGGAAATGAGTCCTGGGGTGGAGGATGTCGTCTATGGCAAGGATTGTGTCTTAGCACTGAATTGTGAGAGCTGTAGTGGGTGTGGGGAGGGAAGCAGTGGCAGGGTGATCAGTGGGCCTTTGCCAAGTGACCCTTGAGGCCAAGGGGACTCATCGGAGCCATGGGGAGAGGGCAGGACAGGGCTCCCTGCACTGTTAGCTCTATGGCTCCCTTCTCCCTGCCTTCCTGACCTCTGAAAGTCATTGTGAGTCATATACATCCAGTCCACCAGAGGAGAGAAATATTGCAATTCCCTCGCCTTGGGATGTATGGTCACATCAGAGGCGCATAATTAAAGAGCAGGTACAATCTCAGTCTTCGGTGGTTTTATGGTCTAATGTGTGAGGCCCGAGCAACTCAGATGGAACCGGCCAAGACATAAAACGCCACGTACAAAGAGAGCAGGTTTGACTTGCCAACCCGTTAGCAGTTGGGAAACCCATCAGTTTAACAAAAGAGGGAACCAGAAGTGTCCTTTGTCAGTGGAGGGCTTTGTCTTGCAGCATTATATGATATCCTTTGCTATGGACTGACTCAGCTTCCTCTTGTGTGAAGCATTTCAAGTTGAGAGGTTTTCTCGGGGCATGGAGGTGATCAGAACTAGCTGTCACCCAGCTACTGAGTGTTCTGTTTTCTCAAAACAAAGAGGCAGAGACTGAACCCTACTTAATTACGGCACAGTACATGTAAGGGTTGTAACTGCCCATTCACTGATTCACTTACTCACCATGTGTTCATTGAACACCTACTATACCCCAGGCACACCTAAGGATTTCAAGATACAGTGGATGCAGCCCTGACATGCTCTCTGTCCTAACTTACAAATTGTGAGCTGGACAGTAATCACACACAACAAGGGAGGGAAAGGTACAGATGGCTCTGAGAACACATCAATGCATCTTTTTACAGTTGTCACAACATCCCGTGGCCTGGGATGTTAGCATCCCTGTGGCATCACAGTCGGCAGTGAGTTCATGGGTGTTCCTCCTGCCTAGCCTCACTTTCCCTTTACAAACTCCACTATCTGACATTGGGGACCAGCTAGATTCAGATGAATTTTAGGATGAACCCCCTCACTATCTGAACTCTCATAGCCACTGTCTGAAACCCAGGAACACATGGATTTGATAACACTGTATCCCTCAAAACACAGAACTGCTGTCTGAGCAGCCAATATTTGGATGCAGTAACCAAGTCAGTTCGGACAGGGAGGGCTGGGCATAGGGATAAGTGAACGGTGAGTGCAGGCTGTACCATCTCGTTGGCAGGAAATTGGAGGCCTCTGGTTTTCTGACTCAGTGATGACCAATACTGAAAGAGGGAATGCAGGTTGGCATGAGCAATATAAAGTGGAAATCATTAATGGAATACAGCTCACATGCAGGACTTTGGCAGTGTGTCTATTGTTCAGTACATTTCTCGTACTCTGGAGACTGGACCTTAACCTGCTCATTTGTGTCTGATTTTGCCAGCAAAGATTAACTTTGCAGAACTTTGTTCTTTCAAAGAGGCCACTTTGGGGGATGAAAAATGGCTCCGAGTTTTCTGAGTTCTTCTCCAGGTGGGTACGTTGGGATGGCCTAAACGTTATCCCATTGAGTTCTCTTTCCTGGCAGCCGTGCTGAACCTACCCAGACTCCAGAGAGTAAGAGCCTGCCTCCTCCTGGCCTCCTATGGCTGCAAACATGACATAATCACACCTCTTCCCCAAACTATCAGTACATACATTCTATCTACCTCATTTGAGAACTGACATGGCCTTGCTTGTTGAGACAGTAGCTGAAATCTACTTGCATCTTAAATAGCAGGCTAGAGCCAGTGGGGCAGTAAAAAAGGGAGAGTGCCATGTTCCTGTTTCTGTTACACAGTGGGAACCTACCGTAGTGGGCATCTGGTGTTTCTGCTGCTCAGCATCCATGCTCATCTCCCCTGGTAACCTCACCCTGCCTTGGGTGGCATTGTTTGAGTCACTGGTTCAAGTCTTACCTGAAGCCATCAGGATCTCTGAATTTCTACTTAAATGAGCCAATAAATTCCCTTCATTATTAAACCCAGTTGGAATGGGTTTTTGTAACATTTGCTATTGAAAGAAGCCTAATGGAAACAACCGCCTATTCTTTCCCCCAGGTATCTCTGATTTCTTCTGGCCTACCGCCTATTTGTCAGACAGCCAGTAAATTGTTTCCAAAATATACATAAAGCAATTTATTGGTGAGTAAAGAGTTCAGAAAAAGAGATAAGCTGTTGCCTCCAGAGTCTTTAGGACTGAGAGCATGGATTCCATCATTTGATAACATTTATTGAGGACTTTCTGTGTACTAGGCAAGTATTCAAGACAGTGGAGATGACTGTGGTTCACCACATGAACATAGTTATTGCTCTCCTGAAGCCCACATCCCAGAGAGGAGCAGGGGCAGGGAGATAAACTACAGGGAAATGAATCAATAAACAAGAAATATTAAGTAGCGATAAGTATTTGCAGAGAATTAAAGCAGGCTGGTGTCATTTTGGCTCTGGTCAAGTAGAGAATGATGTTTCACCTCTTCCTCCTACTGAATGAAACTAAAAGTCTTGGACAGAATACATAGAGCAGCTATCTGAAGACTCTAAAAAAAAAAAAAACAAATGGGAGAAGGAAGATTTGGAAGGAAATGAGAATTCACAATACTACACAGGTCAGGTACTACATGGGCTCACATCTATATAATCCCAGCACTTTGGGTTACTGAAGTGGGAGGCCAGGAGTTTGAAATACGTCTGGGCAACAAGTGAGAGCCTTTCTTTTCACTTAAAAAATTATCCAAGCATGAGCCTGTAGTCTTAACTACTCAGGAGGCTGGTGAGGGAAGATCACTTGAGCCCAGGAGTTCAAGGCTGCAGGGAGTTTTGATGGCACCACTGCGCTCCAATCTGGGTGACACAGCAAGACCCTGTCTCTCAATAAAAAACAGCAGTGATCACTAAAACACTACCCAGCTAGTCTGACTCTCCCATTTTCTTCCCTCTGATAGTGTCAGCCTGGGCTCAGCGGCCACCTAAAACCTGGCACCATACACAGGATGCAAAGACATTTCCAAAAGAAGACCTCTGTTTCTGGTCTAAGGAATGGGAAAGAGAGCCCCTCTGGTCATACAGAGTATAGAAACCCCTATTTATTTTTATTTTTTCCATTCTTTTCTGCCCCAGCCCCTGGGACATCTAGTGGTTGTGGTGGTGGCAATGGGAGTGGCAGCCGGGTAGGGAAACCCTTCCCTCTGACCAAAGGAATTATGCTCCTGCAAGCCTGGGGGGAATCACTGTTTCTATGTCTGTTGCTCAGTCTCTTTCTCATTGCTTTTCAGCTCTGAAGATAGACACAGTCAAAGGTAGTGCACAGTGGAGCAGGGGAAAGGAAAATCCAGGGAACCAAGGAAGCAGTGAAAAGAGAAGAGTCTCCTGGGATCTAGAAAGTGTTGAGGACATCATGGTCCTGGCAAGAAGGGAGCTCAAGAAAGTGAACTATGAAATAGTATATGAATGACTGATCTTACCCCAAAGCTGTCCTAAATAGAATACCAAAGCTATTTGGTTACTGAATAGTAACCAAAGTTACTTCAGAACTGAGTAACAGGGACCCAGACTGGTCTCATGTCCAAGACTAGTACACACATCAAATAAATCCAAATAGCACTGCAAAGCCTGAAAAATGAAACTGACATTGGAACCACAGCTCAGAAAAGGCAGATAGGAACATGCATCCTGAACCCAATCAGGCTGATGGCCTGCTAAAAGGAATACAAAATTCAACATTCTCCACAGGATTTAATTAAGACCTATACTCCCATAACCCAATATTGATAATATCCAGGATACAATCTAGCATTATGTGGTATTTCAAGATCCAGGAAAATCTCAACATTTCTAAAGACAAAAAAAAAAAAAAGACAATCAAGAGAAAATACTCCAAGAACACACAGTTGTTGGAATTGAGACATTTAAGCAGCTATTATAATAATCATGCTCTAAGAAGTAAGGGCAATGCCCTCTAGAAATCAATAGAAAAAAAAGTCTTAACAGAGAAATAGATAATACAAAGAATGTGAAATTTTAGAAATAAAAAATAAAATGAAAAAGTTCAGTAACAGACTCAATATATTGATGGATTCAATAACAGGATGGAGACAGAGGAAAAAGAGAACTCAAAGATAGACCAGTATAAGTTATTCAGCCTGAACAACAGAAAGGAAATAGACTGAAAAAATAAATAAGATCCTCAGGAACTTGTAGGATAATACCAAAAGGTCTAACGTTCTTGTCATCAATGTCTTAGAAGGAAGAAAGAAAGAATGTAGTTGAAAAAAATTCTTTTGAAGAAAGAATGACTGAAAACTTCCCAAATGTGGCAAAAGATATAAAGTTACAGATTCAAGAAGCTCAGTCAACACCAAACAAGACATGCCCAGAAAAATTCATGGCCAGTCTTATCATAATCAAACTACTAAAACTAAAGAAAATTAAGGCACTAAATATAGGAACAAGAATTTGAATGACTGCAAATTTCTTATCAGAAACCATATATGAGAACATGCTTAAAGTACTGAAAGAAAAAAACCTGTTAACCTAGAATTCTATTTTCCATAAAAGTATCCTTTTGGAATGAAAGTGAACTAAAGACATTCTCAAATGGAAGGGAACAAACTAAGAAAATTCATCGCCAGCAAATTTACTTTAAAAGAAATTTACTCTAAAGAAATACTACAGGAAGTTCTTCAGAGGAAAATTATACTGGAAGGAAGCTTGGACCATTAGGAGGGAAGGAACAGCCAAAGAAATGGCAAATATATTGGTAAAGATGATGTTTTTCTCTTAGGCCCTTAAAACATGTACAGTGATTGAAAGCAAGAAACATAGCATGGTCTGTTAGGGTTTTCAGTTTCTGTTTTTTTAATATGTATGACAACTACTGTGAAAGGCAAAAAGGTAAAGGAACCCATATGATGGTAAGGTTTCTATGTTTCATTTGAAGTGGTAAGACACTAAATCAGAGTAGACTGAAAAGTTAACTTGTTTTTGTCTGTTGGTTTTTCCTCATAGCTCACTACAACCTCAAACTCATAAGCTCAAGTGATCCTCCTGCCTCACCCTTCTGAGTAGCTGGGACTACAGGTGCATGCCACAATGCCCACCTAATTTTTCTATTTTTAGTAGAGAGGGGGTCTTGCTCTTGCTTAGGCTGGTCTTGAACTACCAACCTCAAGACATCCTCCTACCTCAGCCTCCCAAAGTGCTAGGATTATAGGTGTGAGCAACAGTGCCCAGCCTAACTATGTATATTGAACCTTTCATAGCATCTTCTAAACAAATAACACAAAGAGACAGAGTCAAAACTTAATGAATGTGCTAACATGGAATATTTTTAAAAGTCCCCCAAAATCCCAAAAGGTGCAGAAAACAGGAAACGGAGGAATGAAACACAGAATAAACATACCAAAAAATGAAATAGTCTACCTAAATCCCAAAATATCAGTTTATATCAAGTGTAAATGACACCAATTAAAGTTAGCACATTTCAGAATGGATTTTTTTAAAGGCCCAACTATATCACAGCTACAAAAAAGGCCCCAACCCCTTCATTTGTAAATATAGTGACATAGGTAAGTTAAAAGTAAAAGGATACAAAAAATGCCATGTAGGGTGGCACCTGCGGATCAGTGGGTAGGGTGCTGGCCCCATATACCGAGGGTGGCGGGTTCAAACGCGGCCCTGGCCAAACTGCAACAAGAAAATAGCCGGGCACTGTGGCGAGTGCCTGTAGTCCCAGCTACTCAGAAGGCTGAGGCAAGAGAATCATCTAAGCCCAGGAGCTGGAGGTTGCTGTGAGTTGTGACGCCTCAAACAAACAAACAAAAAATAAAACAAAAAAACAAAGAAAGTTTCTACAAAACAAAAGAAACAAAAACAAAGAAACAAAGTTTTTTGTTTTTCTAAAACAAAGAAAAAGAATACCATGCAAACTCCAAGTGTATTATAATATACATGCAAACACTAATTGGAAGCAACTGTAACTTGTGTACATTCTTAGTGGAGAAAGAAATGATTCAGCCACTTTGGAAAATAGCCTGAGATTATCTGCTAAAAACACATACCAAATGACCCACAGTACCACCCCTAAGATATTCCCAAGGGATTGTATACATCCAATAGACATGTTCTAGAATGTTCATATTTGTGTTATAAATAAGCCCAAATTGAAAGAACCCAGTGTGCATGAACAATAGAATAAAGGGTAGTACGTTCATGCAATGGGATACTACCCAGTAGTGAATGAACTACAGCAACATAGAACAACGTGGATGATTCTCACAGACATAATGTTGACTGAAAGAAGCCAAACACAAAGGAGTCCATTCAAAAATGGGCAAAACCGATCTGAGGGGTTCAAAGTCATTAGAGTAGTTATTTTGAGAGGAAGAAGGAAGAAAAGGATGGACAGTAGCCTGGCAATGTTCTATGTCCTGCTGGGGTGGCAGTTTCATGGCCTGCACGTTTTATACACCTTTTCTGCAAGTGTATTTTATATCAATAAAAACTATTTTAGAATAGTTTTAGAATCAGTATTCTAAATTGATAAGTACTTGTTTACCTAAATCTAATACCAAAATGGCTTTTCTTCCGGCTCTCTTTCCTTTCCACAATGAGACCAGCTGGAAAGGAAAGAAAGCCAGGAGAAAAGCCATTTCAGGATTAGATTTAGATAAACAAGTACTTATTAAGCATCTTTTGTGTACCCGAACTGTCCTAGATATTTTCATGTCTATTCTCATTTAATCCTCCCCAACTAACAAATGAGAAAACAGATCCCACAATCATAATAATCAATAAGTATTGTTTGCATGGTTTTCAGGATTAATTCACCTAATCCTTAGTCCCACGAGGTGCAAACCGGTAGGCCCTTTGCAGAAGAGTTCAGAAGGCTCATCTTCTGGATCACACCAGACTTTTGAGCTTGTGTTCAATCCACAGCCCTAAAGGTATATTGGCTGGATGGTAAGGTGAAGATGTCCTTCTTACCTTTCTAAAATAATGTCGCTTATGAGGCCTCACTGCCTGTGCTGCATTATAAATCATATTGTTTTCTTACAAATAGCCCAATTAGAGTATAGACTGTATACTTGGTTGCAAAGAACAAAACATTACTTGGTTAAGTATAAACATATAAAATATCCCAAACGTTTTATACCCTTCTCTTATCATACCTTTGTTTCTTAATAAACTAATTGCTTCAGATAATGGAAGTGGCCCAGGCCCTTTCAACCTAAAAGCCTAAGGGGCTGTGGGTTGTATTATTATCTTCATTTCCTAGATGAGATATGAGCCTGAGAAAGGTTATTTTTCTTCTTATTTTACTGTAAGTTTTCCCCACTATTCCATGTTATCCATGGTCAAATCACAGGTCACCTGCAGCCCATGAGAGTGGCACAGTGCTTATTTGCAACATTTCAGAGAGTGGGATTCCTGGGGAAATGTGTGCTTTGCTTGGGCTAATCCTGCAAACAAGGTGGGCCCAAGCAAAGCTGGCAGGTGGGATTAGGGGCAACCTTCCTTCCTAGTTCCCACAGGCCTTGGAGAAGAGGATTGCCAGGCTGGTTTGAAGATAACTGGAGTACCTATTGCCTTTCCTTGCAATGCCTTGCTTTTGGTTTCATTTGTTCAAACTCCTCTCCCCTGGCTCTCCGAGACCAGGGAAAGGCCTAGCAGGCTGCTCTACCTACCTGTGGCCTTGAGGCAAGCCCTGGCGTTTCCCTGCTCTTACTCATGAGGTCAGGACCCTGGCTCCTCCTAATTAACACAGCATTCAAGGCAGTCTTCCCCCACATCCTCTCTACAACAGGGAGCAGCTTCCCAACTGGTCTGCCTAGGGCCGGGGAAGGTAGGAAGAAGGGGCACCACCCACAGCATCCTGAGCAGACTCTTGGATGCAAGGCCTTTCTTTAGGGCAGGACAAAGGAAGGTTAGCCCATTCTAAAGTAGAGAAGAAAAGGCTCAGGCTCCAGGACCTGTCTCTAAGGGGTAGCTTACCTTGGGTCACACTCTGCAGCCAGTCCCCAGGCTCCTGCGGAGTCAGGAAGGAACTGCTTGGCCCCAAGCCCAGCTCTGGGTGAAGTCCTCACTGAAAGGGAGGGCAAGGGAAGGAGGGTCTTGATTTGGGGCAGCAGGCAGCAGGAATGGGGCTTCCATCCATCCGCCCAGTGAGGAGGAGAGGAAAGGAAAGGAGGACCATGAGGGGGGATCCAGAGAACCAAGGAAACATCAAGTCCTGCCGGTGGAGCTGCAAGTGAGAGCTGCTCCTCTCCTGGGGTTGGGAGCTGAGGGTTGCCCCAGGAGGGGACAGTGAGAAAACCCCATATTGCTAGTGACCAGCTCTGGGACCTTGACTTGATTCTCAGTCCCCTTACTAGGAAAAGGCCAAAACAGCCACCGGTAAGCTGTCAAAAGCACCAGGCTGTCTGCAGAAGGCTCATAGTAGGTGCTCAACAAACGGTTTTTGCCGTGGCAGAGCAGCCTTAGCCTGTGCTCCCCGCACAGGGTTGGGGCAGGGAGGGGCTGTAGCTGGCATCCCTGGAGTAATATGCTCCGGGAGTAAAATACTCCCCCGGAGGAGAAGTGTAGAGAGGACTCCGGCCCTGCCCGCCTGCTGCCCCAGCCCCGTCCCCGCTGGTGGGGCAATTCACATCTGACACCACTCGCTGAGGATCTGTTGGCTGCTGTGAGTGGAAGGACCTGCTCTGCTGGAACAGATTTTTCCCCTCCCAGGCGACGTCGGATGGGTGTGTCTGGCAGGAGGTAATATTTGACGGGGCTGCCGGCACCAGCGAGCTGCCGCTGAGCCAGGGGCGCAGAGCAGGGCAGCAAGCATGGCCTCCCGCGACCCGCCCGCCACCACCTACGCCCTGCCCGACGCGCCCTCGGGGGTCGCGCTGTTCCTCACCATCCCCTACGCCTTCTTCCTGCCCGAGCTGGTGAGTGCGGCCGCCGGCCACCTGCAGAGACGGAGGGGCGGGAGCCAGCTGGGGCGGCCAGCGCCCTGGCCGACGGGGGAACCCTGAGGGCAGCCCGAGCAGTCGCGCGTGTCCCGCTGGGCTCAGAGCGGGCGCTGTCGCAGGCCGGGCGAGGCTCTGCGCGCTCTCAGGCAGTGATGGTGGGTTCCCTCAGAAACCGGACCCACTGTGGGGGAGGGGCTGGCAGGCCACCTGGTCCTCTGAGGCCCGAGAGCATTTGCTACCACACCCAGGGTCCTGGGAAGGTGTTGGACATGTACTCTCGCTGTTGGGTTTCTTTTCTCCAACTATTTGTGCCTTGTAAAGTTCAAAAGCAGGAGACTCTGTCTTTCCTTCTGAGAGGAGGTCTTTCAGTTTTTTCTTAATTGTCAGGTCAGCTGACTTTGAACTTTGACTTATGCCCCCACCCTAGGTATCTTATGGCGGCATGTGCCATTAGACAGTCTGTGGGATGTGCTGGTTATGAATGAGAGCCTGTCACCCAATTACCCATGGGGACCCTTCAGCTGGGCTGCAGGGCTCAGCAGAATTCAAGTCCCCTGTGGGCTGGCTGTCATACCCTTTTCACTGAGGGGGACGCTCAAGGCTGGTGACCTACTCAGTGCAAAAAAAGTGTGTTTTGTTTTCAAACACCTTCTGAAATAGCCTACCTTGTAAGTGATATTTTCTTACCTGTCCTGAATTTGGCAGTGTTGCCCCTGGGCAGGGAGGAAAAGATAGAGAATGGATCTACCTTTAACTTGGACACGACCTGCCCTTCTCACTCTAGTCATCTGCCGGGAAGGTTGGGCCAGATTGAATGACTTTTAGGCAAACCAGTTAAAGGACAGGCATTGATGTCAACCAGAAAGGAAAGCCAGATTGGGTGATCCTAGCATTTGGGTCACTTTGGCTGAAACCCCACCCAAGGCAGGTTTCTGCCAGGGCTGCCACCTCTGGGGATGGGCATGGGCACCCTGCCAGACTTTTGACATCATAGTGCTCTTCTGAGTTCTCTGTGCCAGGACCTGGGTGTGTCCTTCATCTTGGAACAGCCGCATGGATTGTGGTTGGCTCCACCTCTTTTTATTGAGCCTGTGCTTGGTGTCATCCGTGCAAGCCACAGTGACAGGGCCGGCCACTGCCTCCAGGGTTCCCTGTCTGCGGGGGAGAGACTCGCCAGCATTTCCTCTCCATGGTCATTGGACTATCACCTCAACAAGGAGAGACCATCTGACCTCTGCAGGTCAGGGAGGGGGCCAGGCCTGTCCCTGGGAGTGAGACCTCAAAGGACAGACGTTTCCAGGCTGAGGGGGCAAGAAAGAGAAAGGCCTAGAGGCTGGAGGCATGGAGCTTCCAGACTCAGGAACATACCCAGGGTGAGAGTTGTTTGAGAGGGTCATCCTGTGCCCCCACCCTGCTCCTGTCAGTGGAACTCCTGGAAGAGCCCCAAGTGCTTCAGCGGGTGGAGATATTGTCAGTTCAACTTTCTTTCTTTATTTTATGTAATTTTAGAAATACATTTAAGCTGTAGGAATAGTGCAGAGTTCTATGCCCTCGTCCCTCAGTTTCCCCTAATGTCCACATCTTCCAAGGTACAACTTTTTTTTTTTTTTTTGTAGAGACAGAGTCTCACTTTATGGCCCTCGGTAGAGTGCCATGGCATCACACAGCTCACAGCAACCTCCAACTTCTGGGCTTAGGCGATTCTCTTGTCTCAGCCTCCCAAGTAGCTGGGACTACAGGCGCCCGCCACAACGCCCAGCTACTTTTTGGTTGCAGTTCAGCCGGGGCTGGGTTTGAACCCGCCACCCTCGGTATATGGGGCCTGCGCCTTATCAACTGAGCCACAGGCGCCGCCCCCAAGGTACAACTTTTAAAATCAGAAAAGCCGCATTGATTCTATGCCATTCACAATTCTATATACTTTATCCAAATTCTGCTGATTTCCCCATCAATGCCGTTTTTCTAGTCAGGATCCAGGATCCCATGGTGTGTTTAGTTGTCATATCTCTTTAATCTCCTTTTATCTGGAACAATTTCTTAGTCTTTGTCTTAAGACTTTTGAAGAGTACTGATCAGTTATTTTGTACAACGTCCCTCCATGTGGTCTTGTCTGTTGTTCCCTCATTACAACTTGGTTTCTTTTTAGTTCGTAAGTAATCTTACTGTTGAAAACTCAGAAAGTACGGAAGTAACTATAATCCACAAATGTGCGTACATTCACATACGTACATGTGAGTATTTAATGGAGTTATTCTGCAACTGCTTTTCCCTTAAATGAGCATCCCTAGCAGGGCACCTAGAATCATGTGTGCCTTACATTGGAGTGGGGGACTGAGCCTGTGCTTGTGGTTTCAGTCATGCAAGCCACGGTGACAGGGCCGGCCGTGTTGTGGTTATGGGTGATTCTGATCCCAGTGAGCAGAAGACATGCTGGGCTGCAGAATAGGCCTCACAATGGCTCCTTTCTCTGGCCCAGGGCTTCTGGGCCTGTAGCCACTGCCTCCCCTGGGGCTGACCACAGGGCATCAGGCCTTGGGTGGTGGGTAAACATATTCTGTCTTGGGGCCCAAGGAGTCACAGACAGGCTTATGTTCTCCTAAGGACATGAGTCCAGAGAGTGATTTGTAAAATGGGGAGCTCTGGCCAGCAAAGAGGGACAGAGAAAGTGCAGTAACAGGGACAGAGAAGTCCAGTAACCAGATTCTAATGGTGGACATTTCCCTCCAGCCACTGTTTCTGAAGCACCCAGTGAGACCCCAAGAGCAGACTTATGCTGAGGATATTCCTATGTATACAAGGGGCCAAAATGCCAGGAAAGCCAAATTAGACAAAGGCTCAAATGAAGCCCAGGCTCTCTCCTTGGCTCCCCTTATGCCCTGTGGCACCCCCAGTTGGAGAGCCTGGTTCCTTTGCATTTCCAGATGGTGACAGGCTAGGATGACCCAGATCCCACAGGGATCTGCAGTTTCTCTGTCACCTCTGCTCCCCCACAGCCTGTTCTTATAGATCTTTGCCTAAGATGGTTTATTTTCAAATCTTTGACATCAAAATTCACATGTTTAACTTTTTATTTTGCAGTTATAATAGATTCATTGCAAGTTGCAAAGATAGCTCAGAGAGGTCTCCTGTACCCTTCTCTGAGCTTCCCCCAGAGTTTGCCTCTTTTCTAAACATAGTGCATATCAAAAGCCACCATTGGTACCCTGCAACTCTACTTTCAGGACATTTTCTCACTTGTGGAGATTGGGGTAATGATTACCTTATTGAAGTACAGAGCTGTTCTCTCACCACAAAGAGCTCCCTCATGCTCCCTTTAGAATGCCCCCTCCTGAGTGAACCCCTGAAAACCACTACCTCCATCACTATAATGTTGTTATTTCCAGAAAGTTACATCGATCAATGGAATCATACAATATGTGACTTTTTGAGATTGGCTTCCTTACCCTTACCCTTATCAACAGTTGGCTCCTTGTATCCATGTTACGGGTTTACTGTAGTTTGCTCAACCATTCACCTGTCAAGAAACAGTTGGGTGTTTCCAGTTCTTGGCTGTTCCAGATAAAGCTGCTAAGAATATTTATGTGCAGGTTTTTGTGTGTATGTAATTTCTGCTTCTCTGGGGAAAATCACCTAGTGTGATTGCTGGATGGTATGATAGGCGTGTGGTTTGTTTTCCTTAAGAAACTCAGAAGCTGGGTGGCGCCTGTGGCTCAGTCGGTAGGGCGCCGGCCCCATGTACCGAGGGTGGTGGGTTCGAACCCAGCCCCAGCCAAACTGCAACCAAAAAAAAATAGCCGGGCGTTGTGGCGGGTGCCTGTAGTCCCAGCTACTCGGGAGGCTGAGGCAAGAGAATCGCTTAAGCCCAGGAGTTGGAGGTTGCTGTGAGCTGTGTGAGGCCACAGCACTCTACCGAGGGCCATAAGGTGAGAATCTGTCTCTACAAAAAAAAAGAAACTCATAAGCTGTTTTCCAGAATACCTAGAAAATACTTTTTGCCTTTTATATTCCCACTAGCAATGTAGGAGATTTTTGAGACTTTAGCATTAAAATTCATATTTTATTCAGGTTACTAGTGAATTCAAATTTCTTATTATTAAAAGAAAATAAGAAAAATATGTTAATTTCAAAATATAATATCCAAGCTTGCAGAATCTTTGAATCAATGGATTTTAAGATGAGAACAGACCCTGGTCTATTCTCTCTCTCCTTCACACAGCAGAGAGTGTGGATGTCCAGGGGGCCAGTGCAGAAGGCCTGAGCCGTGGGGGTGCATCTTGTGGCCCAGCCTTGAGTGGCTTGAATTGACACTTTTTTATGAGCTGAAAGGTGGAAGCTGAGAGCTCACCCAGGTGCTGATGATCAAGGACATGCTTTATGAGTAAGAATCCAAGGAAGTCTTTTAACTTTCAACCTTGTCACTAGTTGACTTAGATTTTTGACTAATTATAAAGAAACAGCTAAGAGACTCAGCTAGACACTCTGTTTGATGTTTTCCTTTCAACTTCTTTTTTTTTTTTTGTAGAGACAGAGTCTCACTGTACCGCCCTCAGGTAGAGTGCCGTGGCGTCACACGGCTCACAGCAACCTCTAACTCTTGGGCTTACGCGATTCTCTTGCCTCAGCCTCCCGAGCAGCTGGGACTACAGGCTCCAGCCACAACGCCCGGCTATTTTTTTGTTGCAGTTTGGCCGGGGCTGGGTTTGAACCCACCACCCTCGGCATATGGGGCTGGCGCCCTACTCACTGAGCCACAGGCGCCGCCCCTCCTTTCAACTTCTTAACTTGGCTGCAGTTGGTCAGGAGGAGATACTCTAACACCCTCAGAGGTTCATCCCAGGCCCTTCCAGCTTAGGAAATGCATCTTTATGTCTTGCCCAAATCCCTAGTTTCCCCTTCATTTCAACCTGCTTCTTCTCCTGTTTATATTTAAAAGCCCCAGATCAGTGCCCGTCGCACAGTGGTTATGGCGCCAGCCACATACACTGGGGCTGGTGGGTTTGAACCCGGCACCAGCCTGCTAAACAATGGCAACCATAACAAAAAATAGCTGGGCATTGTGGCGGGTGCCTATAGTCCCAGCCACTTGGTTTTAACGTATTTTATTTTGTTGAAGTTTGGCCGGGGCCAGGTTTGAACCCGCCACCCTCAGTATATGGGGCCGGCGCCCTACCCACTGAGCCATAGGCGCCACCCAGTCCCAGCTACTTGGGAGGCTGAGGCAAGAGAATTTTTTGAGCCCGAGAGTTTGAGGTTGCTGAAGCCAGGCACAAGGGCCTCTAGGAGCCCCTTAGGGCCAAGTCTGTGTGGACTGAAAGTGAGTGGGTGGGACTGGGAGAAGGAACTGGGCTCATCTTAGACCCAGGCTCAGGACAGGTATCCTCCCTTCCTTGTAACTCTTTCTCAGAAGTAAAGGAAAAGTCCTCTCCCTAGCTTTTCCTCTGCTCCCCTGTCAGTTCTCCGGATTCTGGGTGCAGCAAGTCAGCTCGCCTCTCCCCAGTGTTACGTCATCCTTTGCCTTTCACACTGCCCCCTTCGTTGTATCTGTCCCTCCATCCACTCCTCCTCACCACCCGATGGCCTCTTCCTGATGTTGTCCCTGGCTCCTCCAGGGCACTGCCCTTCCCCTCTGTTCTCCTACAGGACTCAGGAGCCACTACCCTCTGAGCACAGAGTACCACTGGGTCCCATCAGAATAATTCGGGGGATGTCCCTGGAAGGCACGTGAACAGCAGGAATGGGAAGGTCTCAGGCTGGGGAAGAACAAGACCTCTGGGAGAGGAGATTGGAGGGGCCTCATGGAGGGGTCAGATGTGAGCTTCTCAGCACATGCCTGGGGCCACCTTGGTTTCTGTGCACCAGTCCCAGCCTCTACTGTGGGAGACCCCAGTGCATCAGGGTCAGTAAAATAAGAGCCAGCCTGGCTCAGCTTCTTAGTCACTATGAGACCCTGAGCAGGTCACTTAACCACTCTGAGCCTGGATTTCCTCAAGAAAGGAAAAAATGATAGTAAAGGGAAGCAGTGATCCTGTGACAGCTGTGGGGTTAGAACAAAGACCTTCACAGCAAGTGTCAGTAGACCACGGAAAAGCGCTCCAGAAATGTCAGCCATGCCACTCTATTGTTGGTGGTCAAGTGGCCTCTGCAAAGCTCAGATCTCTTGCAAGCAAGTTGCAATTGTAAGTGAACGGAGTTTACTGAGATGCTATCACTGCTCTGGCCCTGCGCTCTGCTCCTCAGGGATACAAGAAAAAGAAGGCAATTGAGGGGCTAAGCTCCATCATGGCCCCAGGTTTGAAGGAGTGATGTGACTAGCACACACGGACCATGCAGAGAGCATCCCAAGACTGGAGATGAGTGAAAAGGAGAAAGTGTCCAGCCATAGCTGCTCAGGCCTCAGGGGCCAGAGTGGTTGTCAGGACAAGCTCACTCAAGGAGGAGCTGGGCGTTCTTGAGGGGTTTGGATTGGGGGCTGAGACATTTGCTTGTTCAGACTAGAACTGCATAGGACTAAGTAGTTACTATTTGGGGGTATAAGGAAAGAGGAAGACATTACCACACTTAACAACCCATTTGACCCATATCAAGTGAGCACCTGCTCTCTGCAAGTGCTGGGGATGTGAAGATGAACAAGGCAGACAGGGCCCCTGCCTTATGGAGCCTGCTGTCTAATGGCGGAGACGGAAAACAGCCAAGGAGAACAATAAATGGTGCCATGTCCCTCGGGGTCCTGTAGGAAACAGAAATCACGATAGGTGTCTCACACAGAGGGGATTCAATATAGGGACTTGCTGACACAGTCACGGGAAGGCTGAGAGAACAGAAAGGAGGTGCTGAAGCCAGCGGAGAGTAAGGAGCACGGGGAGCAGCTGCTGCCACCCCCGGAGTCCAAAGGGAACAAAAGTGAAACAAACAGGACTGATGCCCAAACCTCTGGACAAAGCGCTGCCTCGCCGGTGCCCAGACTCTGGAGGACGCGTGCTGTGAGACAGAGGTCACTCAGAGAAGGGGCCCAGGGACTCCAGGATGGAACTCGCCACCGCGGCTGCTGGAGGAACAGTGGGTGGCAAGACCCGGAAAAGGCAGCAAGGAGCCCTCACGCCTCTCCTGGTCTCCCTCAAGTCCTCCCACAGCCAGAACTCAGCCAGGGTCTGCTGCTAAGGGAGCCCAGTGCAGGAGGGGACGGGAGGCTTGGGCCACTTGGAACTGACCAGCACAGGCCAGCATCCCTGACCCACTTCTGCGTCTGACCATCCAGCTGGACCACGAGCACCCTCCCCTGAGCCAGTGGCCTCTCTCAGTTCAGCCAAGACAGGTGAGGAAGCACAGGCCAGCCCCCAGGAGGCGTTCTCACAAATCCCAGGTGCTCTGCAGGAATTAACCGGGTGCCCTGTGCAGGCAGCAAGGAGGGGCCAGTGCGTTCTGACCCACTGGCTCCCGTGAGCCCCAGATAAGCAGTTTCACCAGTAAGAAGTGCTCACCTGGGCACTTACTGGTTCTTCCTGCCATTCCTCGGGGATTTTCCCTGGAGAACTTTCCCCTGGGCAGGGCAGATCTGTGGGAGTCAGGAGAGGTTTCGAGAGTGTTGTCCAGATTGGCAAGTGGTAGGAAGCAGGCCAGCCAAAGGAGGCGTCGAGGGCCTGGCCTTTGCCTGCTAGTCTCTCAGCCCCACCTCTCACCAGCCCCGACCTCGCCCTGGATGGGCCAGGCTTGGCTAGGACACTTCACCTCCTGCAGAGACCAGTCTGTCCTCAGTCACCCCCTGATCAGGTCTTCCCTGTCTCACCCCTAATGGTCACTGCCCAGAGGCTATACACATGGACCCCTCTGGAGCAGGGCTGACTTGTGCTCACATCTCACAGTGCCAGCTCTGGGAGGTACCACTTTCCACCTCCTGGCCACATGCTATCCCTGGGAGATGCCAGTTGGGTCCCCTCCACGTTCCAGACATCATGGATCTGGGACTTCAGGGTCTTCAGTCCTATTCAGAGATGCTTCTCCCAGCCCTGGATTGTCTGAGCTTTGTTTTTCTACCTTGGCTTTGGACACACACACATCATTATTTGGACATTGGACACACACACATCATCACTTGGACACTCTCCCTGCCTGAGTGTCACTGGGGGAGGTGCACTGGGAGGGCACATGTATTTATTTGGGCACATGTATTTATCATCCTCCTCTCTGATAGCATTTTTGTGTAGTCCATCCTATATACCGGGGCAGTGGGATGTCCCATGTTGACATAGTAGGGTCTGGAGCAGGGTTGGAGAGAGGCAGGAAGGTAGGAAAAGCCTCCCCAGGGAATCCTGAGGGAAGATTGCTCTGCCACTTGGAGAATTTCTAGGGCCTGGGAGGTGATGGAGCAGGAAATGGGTGGGGATGAAACACATGGGCGTTTGTCTCCAGGCTCCTGGCAGACATGCCAGTCTGCGGCTGGGCCACCCTCGTGGGCGGCAGGCCCAGGAGCCGAGACTAAGCAGCCAGCGAGTGGTGTGGGCAGCAGCCCGACTTCTCCTTTCTCGAGTGGGTTGGTGATGTGTACCGAGCACTTTCTTCATGCCAATCCCTGTGCTACAAACTGGGACACACAGCTCAGGACACAGTCCTGCCTCCAGGAGTCCAGGCATGAGGCAGCAAAGAGAGAAAACAAAAGTGGAGAGTGAACAGACAGGAGTTGTGCTGGGGGGCTTGGTAATCAAGGGTGGCTTACTTGAAGAGGTGACATTGGTCTAGTTCCTTCCCTGCAAGGTCTGGTCATAGATGGGTTCAGGGTGGGCTGGTGGGAGCCAGACAGCCAATCAGGACTAAGTGACCCAGCGCCTAACGAAGGGCAGGAACAAGGTCACTGATCACAAAATGTCTGTGGGTTCCTGGGGGAGGACGGAGGGTATGGGGCCTTCCCCTGAGTCCCAATCCAGAGTTCATCTGGTGACTTCCTGGGGCCATGTGAAGGGCCATGAAGTTAGTTGATGTAGTGGGGGCCAAAGAGGAAAAATTAGAAAGGGGAAGCCAGGTGGGAGGTCAGGCCAAGAGGCCTAGGTGTGTGGGGAAGCCTTCCACGAGGCCATGGGGACAGGATACTTTTGTCTTTCTGCTTTACATCTCTTTTGTACTTTCTAATTTTCCAAGGTGCACAGGTAAGGAAACAAAATAAAACTATGCCCCCCAAATGTTCAGTGTTTGGTTTGTTCTTTTTTTTTTTTTTTTTTGAGACAGAATCTCACTCTATTATCCCTGGCTAGGGGTTGCCTCAGGTTGCTGTAGCTCACAGCAGCCTCAATTCCTGGGTCCAAGTGATCCTCCTGCCTCAGCCTCCCAAGTAGCTGGGACTACAAGCACCCACCACAAAGCCCAGCTAAATTTTCTACTTTTAGTAGAGATGGGGGTCTTGATCTTGCTCTTACTTGGGCTGGGCTCAAACTCCTAAGCTCAAGGGATTCTCCCGCTTCAGCCTCCTAGAGTGCTAGGATTACAGTAGTGAGCCACTGTGCCTGGCCTGTGCTTTTATTTTTAAGAGACGAGAAGCCAAAGCCCTTTAGACTTTGGGTGGATAAGAATATTCTTGGTCCATTTTATGTGACATTGTAAATCTGTGCTGTTTAATCAATAAAAAGCTGGGGCAGTCAATGTGAAAGTGTGGCGTGGTCCTGGGGGGAGGAAGCAGCAAAGGGGTCACGGCCCTAACACAGAGCCCCTCCCAGGCCACACTTCCTGCCGCCTGCTGCACACACCCATTGGTGGCTCAGAAAGGCTCATGTGCCAGTTTTCCTGGGCCTGCTGCCAGCCCAGGCCTGAGAGCACATACAGGTACCAGGGACCCTGTTCCATGACCTGCCAGGAGCAGCTGTACCAACTTGCTCTGGTGTGGACTGGATAAGGCAGTGACCCTCAAAACAGGCCTGAGGGGACTGGGCCAGCTATCCTATTTTCCGCTATCCTTAAAGCCACAGAAAGAGGAAATTCTCCCTCCATGAGTGCCCTGCCGTGACTTGGTGTGTGGATGTGTACTAACTTCCACGTAGTGCTAGCTGTTTGGGGGTTGTCTTAGGGTCCTGGATTCAAGCCCCCACTGGGTGACTTTGGGGAAGTGCCTTGGCTAACCCTGTACACAGGAGGTAATGATGCCTGCCCTAAAGCTTCACAAGGATTCAAGCTGCCTTGGGGGTTGTGAGCCGCACCCACGTGGGTGCTGGGATCCCTGAGCTTCCCACAAAGGCCTGCAGGCAGGGAAGGCCTGGCTGGGGCCAGCTGTGGCACCTGGGCGAGAGCATGCATGCAGAAGGCCCAGGCTCAGGGACACTGAGGACCAGTCCTACAGTTACAGAACACTCTGGGCTCCTCCCACTCAGCCTGACAACTGTCCCCTCTCTGCAGCATGTCTCTTTCCCTTATCCTTGGTGGCACCTGCTCCCACTCAGGCCCCAGCATGCCCCCTCAGAGCAGTGACTGACCCACGGGTGTTGCTGTAGCAGGAAGGAACAGGGCAGGCGAGGACCCCAAAGGCCCTTGGCTAGAAGACGGACCGTGTGCCAGAGCAAGGGCTTTCACTTGCTGACTATGATCTGCAAAAAGAAAGATCTTCACTGCAACCTGGTATACCATGTGTGGGGCGGGCTGTGTTTCAGTGAAACAAAAGATTTAGTAAATACTATATCCCCTTCCTATAGACAATGGACTCCTCTAATTTCTATTCTAGTCTACTTAATTTCTTAATGCTGTAGTAATCCACTAATTAGAGTCACAACCCAAGAATGCGTCTCCCCCATGGTTGGGTGCCCAGTGCTAGGGGACACGCCACAGAGGGGGCAGGCATGGTGGCTTGGGCCTGGGGCTGTGGCTTGAGTTTGGCCGGGTTTGTTGGGAGCCAGTGGAGGAGTGTTCTAAGAGTGGCGTGAGTGACATGAAAGACTGTATCCCAGGGGGTCGTCATGGGGCTGTGACAAGGGCTGTCACTGGCTCTGACTGGCCTTAATAGGAGAAACGGACTCTGTGTCCGCAGATTCTGGAGCTCAGTGGGCTGTCCCTTAGGTAGCTTCTCTAGCCACTTGGGTGTGTCCCCAGGGATCCAGGCTCTTTCCATCTCTCTCCTTCTCCATTTCCTGGTTCCAAGTTTACCTAAACACTGGCCAGAGCAAGAGGAAGGGCTGCTGTGCCCTGTGCCTCCTTCTTGGGTGCACGGAAACCCTTCCCTCCAGTCTTGTTGGCTATGACTAGGTAGGTCGCCCATGTGTCCCCAGCCAGGGAATGTGATGAGACGAGACAAATATAGGAAGTCACCCGATATGTCCCCTCCATGCCCACACCTCCCACCAGTAAGCCTAGTCAGGGAATTTATCCCAGAGAAATAGTTCAAAAGAAAAAAAACTCTGCAACAGGGCACTTATGACAGCATCATCTCTAACAGGGAAAAGCTGGAGACCCCCACATAACCTGCACTGGGGCCTAATTGAGTAAATAAGTCTTTATTAATGTGATGAAATATAATTTGAGTGTAGAAAGTACAGTGGACCCTCATTATTCCTGGATTCCATATTTGCAAATTCATCCACTTGCTAAAATGTATTTGTAACACTAAAATTAATGCTGTCAGCACTTTCAGTCATTTGTGGACATGCACAGGTTCGTGAAAATCCCCAATCCTAGCACTTTGAGAGATTGAGGCCAGAGGATCAATTGGGGGAGTTCAAGACCAACTTGGGCAACACAGCAAAAACCCATCTCTAAACACTTTTTTTGTTTTAAATTAACTATGTGAGCCAGGCGAAGTGGCTGACATATGGAATCCTAGCACTCTGGGAGGTGGAGGCCGGTGGATTGCTTGAGCTCAGGCGTTCCAGGTCAGCCTGAAAAAGAGTGAGACCCCCATCTCTACTAAAAATAGAAAAATTATCTTGGCATTGTGGTGGGTGCCCATAGTCCCAGCTACTTGGGAGGCTAAGGCAGGAGGATTGCTTGAACTTCGGTGTTTGAAGTCAGCCTGAGCACGATGAGACCCTGCCTCTACCAAAAATAGAAAAATTAGCCCGGTATCATGATGGGTGCCTGTAGTCCTGGCTACCTGGGAGGCTGAGGCAGGAGGATTGCTTGAGTCCAGGAATTGAGCTTGCTATGAGTTAGGCTGAGGCCATGCACTCCAGGCGACATGGCACTCTGTCTCAAATAACAATAACAATAATAATAAGTTTAAAAGGGAGGAAGCAGAGGGACCCTAGGGACAGCCAAGGGACCCTAGACTTAGACAGCATGCACTGTGCATGCCTGAAAGTGAAGGACAATAGTTTCCTTCACCTTGAAACATCACCAGGTCAGAGGGAGTGTTCCAGGCGTCCAGGTTCCCAGTGTGGGCAACACCTGAGTGTGTCCTTTATGGAGACCAGGACCTCCCAGCTCACTCTGTGCCCTGACTAAACAGGCCTCACTTGTCTTGATGTGGGCCTTTTCCTGCAAGCCTGAAGGTTTTGAGGCTTTGTGGCACAGCAGCCTGTGGGGAGCTGAGTACCAGGAACGGAAAGGAGAGGCAACGCTGTTGTGAAAATTAAGACAAGTAGTAAGAAAAGGAATGTGGTGTTGGCAGGACATGCAACCTGCCATGCTGATACAACACCCAGCTATGTAGAAAAACCTGTCACCAGGGTGCCCGCCCAGTGCTCCTCCCTAGTTCTCAGCCCCGTGTCCATCCCACCTCTAACCCACAACTCCCAACCTCAACCAGGTGCCCGGTCATGTGCATCAGAGACCACCCATCTTTTTGGTGCCTCCTTCACCCTCCCCTGGGGTCATCAGTCAGGTAGTGTCTGCCTCAGAGCCTCTCAGTGTGTGAGAGGCAGCAGCCCGGCCCCTGCACCTGCCCCTCACCTGCCTGTGAGGGGCTCCCAGCTGCTCTGTCCAGGTGGGAAATCCATCCTCTGAAAAGGCACTTCCCTTCTTGTCTCTTATTTAGAATTCTCTAGTGCACGTTCATCATCCCACACAGCTTCTTCCTTTTTAAAATTTACATGTTCTCTGTTTTGGATTAGTTCCAACAGGAACAGAGTCCTACATTCAACACCCTGTCTCCAAGCCAAACAGTTCTCCACCCTGGAGGTCAAGGTGCTGATTGGTTTATTGGGTCTCCTTCCAGAAACATTCCATTCATCTACAAACAAATGCATGGGTGCTCAAACACCGGTGTGCATTTTTTTCTTTTACTGCCTAAATCACAGCACATCAGTCACATGTGCCTTTTCAAACTCTTGGGTCCCGTTCCATTGAGGGATTTAACAAGTTTTCTCATTCTTTGTGAAGGCTGCAGAGTGTTCCACTTTGCAAACATAATTGATTTAACTGGTCTCTTCTGGAGGAACATTTAGGTTGTTTCCTATCTTTACTGTAATCAAACTCTTGGGCTCAAGCCATCCTCTTGCCTCAGCCTCCCAAGTAGTTTTTAACCAACTTTCTATGTATGAGGGACTTCTCCAGGTAAGCCTGGAGAAGTCAGGTAAGCTTTCAGGTAAGCCTTTTGGAAAATGTATACATGAATATGTATGTTTGCTTGTAAGAAAAAGACCTTGCCGAAGTTATACTTGAAATGTACTTGGCTCTGAGTGTCCAACTGCAGTAAAATATTCCTCTACTTTGAGAGTCAGCCCCAACCATCTAAAAATATCTCCTGCTCTTGGGAAATACAAAATGAACATTATAATGGGAGAGCAGTTTAGGCTGCCAGGAAAATTTGGAAAGCTAAACATGAGTTTTTAGAAAAGAGTAATAAAAACAAATACTCAAAAGTTCTCACACTTATAAAGAATCCAACCTAGACTGCTTGAAACAGAAATGAGATAACAAACTCTGCTGGGTTTCAATTCGCCTGGACTTAGTTGTTGACCAGGATCCTTCCTAGTGTTTAGAAGGTGGAGGGGTGTGGAGATACAAAGTGAGTGACAGTTCTCTGTGTGTCACTGATTATACAACACTGAAGTCATTTTAAAAGACTCCCATGTATTTGTGTAGATTCTCAAAGGCTCAGAGGCCCTTGGCTTGTCATAGAAGGTGGGAACATGGATTCCTAAAGCACAACTAATGCTCAGAGCGAGAGGGCCACTCACCTCTGGGCTCCTTGAGACCATGGGTATGACGTCCCCCTGTAGGCCCTTAATTCCCCCAGCAGATCTAATAGCAGACCTGCAGCCCTTGTAGGCCATCCTCTAGGCACATCCTAGGATCCTGTTTGGGGAAAGACCCACAAGTGTCCCACCCCATGTCTGGGCCCCCCATGCACTGCCTGTGTGACCTCAGGCCCCAATTCTCTCTAGTACATCCCCACCCCATAGACGTGCTGAAGGCTAAATATGGAAATGCAAAATAATGTGCATATGGCTACATCTAGTCAGAGCAGCCTCTGATGGCAGGAGGGGGACAGGGACCCCTTTGCAGATGCTCACACTGTGGGGCTGAGCAGTGGACCGTAACAGGTGGCAGCTCTCCCATCTTTCTAAGGAGTTAGAATTGTTGTGTGGATGAGATAAGGCAGTCAAGTGAGTGAATTTTATAAACTGTAAAGTACTTTGTTAATGTGAGGTGATGGTGGTATTATTATAGATTCATTCAGAAGAATTGTTCTTTGGCCTCCTTCGCTCCCCATCTGCTTTCGTCCAGACCCTGTGCTGGGCGACAGGGATACAGTGATAAATGGCACAAACAATATTCTGCCTTCAGAGTTCTAATGTGCTTCTAAAATATTACAAACCCTGGTGCAGTCACTAAGTCCTGAATCCCATTCCCACTAATGACTAGTGTTGTTTGGATATTGACCACGTAACAGCATTTTTATTCACTTCCCATGGCTTGGTGAAAAACAACCACAGCATGCAGAATCACGCTACTAAGACAAAGTTAATAGAATTATCAGATATTGAATCTAAAATGAATACTAAGCAGAAAGTAATAAAAAGATACCCACATCTCAACACATTGTGTTGCTTATTACACAAACTGCAGAACACCAAGGGGAGAGAGAGAGAGAGGACCCAAAATGCAGCCAGATACTAAAGACGGATTCCTACAAAGCAACAACAGTTCAACAGGCAGCTGACCTTGCAAGGGCAATAGGAAGCCAGAATGCAATGGAATAAAGTAAAAACTGCAGTAGGAATTTTTTTTTAACTTAGGACTTTTTTTTTAATTTTATTTATTTTATTTTTTTATTAAATCATAGCTGTGTACATTGATATAATCATGGGGCATCATTCACTAGCTTCACAGACCGTTTATCAAGTTTCACATATACCCTTGTAAGATTTTTTAAACTTGATAAAAAGCATAGTCTATAAAGGGACATATTGACATAATCAACTGCCTTAAAATTGAGGACTTTGTTCATTGAAAGGCACCGTAAAATATGACACGTGTGCTGACAGAATATATCTGCAAAGTTTGTAACAGTCAATAAACCCACACTATCAGAAAGAATTCCTAGGACTCAACAAGAAAAATACAACTCTATTAAAAATTTGTAACCAATAAAAGCAATGAAAAGTTCACAGAAGAGGAAATATTAATGGCTAATAAATGCACACAAGCTCTATCTCATTAGTAATCATGAAAATTAAAATTAAAATCTAATGAGACACATAGAAAACCCTGAGAAATCTACCTGAGAAAACACACCAAAAAAAATCTTTAAACTAAAAAGTAAGTTTACCAAGTTGCAGGATGTAATATCAACACACATGCCAAAAAAAAAAAAATTATAATGGGAAATGAAATGTTTAAAAATCAATACTATTTACAACAGCTCCCCCCAAATAAAATGCTTAGGCATAAATATAATAAAATGTATAAAGCCACTGTATGCTAAACACTACAAAACATTGACATAAAGAAGTCAAATAGGGTGGCACCTGTGGCCCAGTGAGTAGGGCGCTGGCCCCATGTATTGAGGGTGGCAGGTTCAGACCTGGCTCTGGCCAAACTGCAACAACAGAAAAAAAAAAAAAATAGTTGGGCATTGTGGCAGGCACTTGTAGTTCCAGCTACTCGGGAGGCTGAGGCAAGAGAATGGCCTAAGCCCAAGAGCTGGAGGTTGCTTTGAGCTGTGACGCCACGGCACTCTACCAAGGGTGACAAAGTGAGACTATCTCTAAAAAAAAAAAAAGAAGTCAAATAACACCCTATTAATTGGAGAGACATACCATGTTCATGGGTTAAAAGACTCAACATAGTAAGGATATCAGTTCTGCCCAAGTTGACGTATAGATTTAACACAATAAAATTTCTCAGCATACACACACACACCAGAGAGTAAATATTGTAAGCTGATTCTAAAATGTATGTGGAAAGGCAACAGAGCTTAGGAGGAAGATGAGTTGTCTCCTAAGATGGACATAAATGTGAGTCACTTGCACTGACAACTCTTTTGATTACCATAACTTCATAGAAAGTTTTAAAATATGGTAGTGTGATTCCTCCAAACCACAAATTCAGAGTCATCTTTGGATCTCCCTTCCCCATTACTCCAAATTTCCAATGGTTTCACAGTCCAAGAGGCTCTTCTTTTCAAAATTATCTTATTGCTTTATAAAAGATAAATCCCTGTGTATCCATTATGAAATAGAAATACAACATTATCATTACCTTTGGAGGCCTCAGTATACCCATTCCCAATCCTAGAACTGTCTCTCTCTCAGCTAGGTCATTCTTGGCAGAGGCTGAAGAGGGTGGATTCTGAATGAACTTGGGGTGGCAATAAGTTCAGATTGTGTACCTGTTGAATGTAAAGAGTTTGAGGAACGGGACCAGGACTGGAGTGAGGAAGTGAGGTGCCTAGGGTGCAAAATTTAATAAGGCACTCCCTCGTGAGGTCAGGCAAGTACAGGGTCAGCTCCTGCAGAGAAATACACAATTAGAGACATTTGGTGAGCAGGCAGACGTGTAGGGCTGAAAGCCACAGAGAGAAGTGGGCTGCAGGTGGGTTCCTGGGATCACTAGCCTACATGGTGCTTAAAAGCACAGATTTAATAGGAGTTAGGAGAGAGAGAAATAAGAAGGGCTACAATGACATCCTAAGAAGGCCCCAGAAAGGAGAGGAGCTCAGAAAGTCAGAGACAAACTAATAACGAAACCCCTTGGTGTTCGTCCCAACCCTATCCCTCTAAGCCTCTAACTGGACATGCCATCTGCTGGACATTTAGGTCCTCCCTGAGCTCACTAACAAGGGTGCAAAGCCAGCCTGAAAGCAAACCAAGGCAGAGACCACGGAGAAGGGCTGGGAAAAGGGTTGGTTTCTCCACCAAAAGGATAACAAATAGGTGGACAGAGGTGAGAGGTAATTAAGCTGGAACCGCATTGCCCAGTTGGTATCTAACTCCTGAGCATCAGGTCCAATGACCTGGGGACTCGCAGGGCCAGCTGCCAGGCATTGTCAGTGGGCCCAGGGAGCTGGAAGGACAGTACTATGAGCAGGCCACAGGATGGCATCAAGTGGGTGGGTGGGGTTGTGGTCCAGTAAGAACCCCAGATCCTTTGTTTGTTTGTTTGTTTTTGTAGTTTTGGGCTGGGGCTGGGTTTGAACCCGCCACGTCCGGCATTGGGGCCAGTGCCCTACTCCTTTGAGCCACAGTGCCTCCCAGAACTCCAGATCCTTTTAAAAAGGATCAGTTACAACTCATTCCAGCCCACTCTGGCCTAGGCTGGAACAAGTGGCCGGGACCATGGACTTATAAAGAAATGTCCCAAATCTGAACTTTTCCTGTGCAATATCCTGTTTTAAATGTTGGCAACTTGGCCAGGGGTGGTGCCTGTAAGCCCAGTGCTTTGGGAGGCTGAGGTGGAAGGATCTCTTGAGGCCAGGTGTTTGAGACCGGCCTAGGCAAGACAGTGAGACCTCATCTTAAAAAAAAAATAAAATGTCAACAACTTATTCAGAATTGTTTAAAATTGTTTTGGCCGACACTGCTTTGGCTGAGAAGACACATCCACAGGCCAAACTTGGCTGAGAGTCCGTCCATTCTCAACCTCTTGGATTTTCTAACAATAGGACCCGGCTTTACGTGACGCAGAGGGACCAGACTTCCTTCCTTATTTCCCTCTGGGTTCACCCCTAACTTCACTTGAGCTTTTAACCAGAGACAGAGGAAAAAGAAACCCCCTGCAAAGGGAAACGTGCCCCACACAAGCAAATGAAGCTGCTTGTTTTATGTTTTTCCCTTACAGGTATTCGGGCTTTGGGTCTGGATCCTGGTAGCCGCTACCCAGGTAGCAAACCCATTGCTGCAAGGATGGGTGTTGTACGTCTCGCTCACCTCATTCCTCATCTCCCTGATGTTCCTGTTGTCTTACCTGTTAGGATTTTATACGAGATTTGAGTCCTGGAGAGTTCTGGTAAGAACCGGTGGGATGGCTCCTTCTAAACTAATGTCCTGGGTGGGGTGAGGACAAAGGACCCTTCCAAGCAGAGAGGAAGAACCAGAGACCAGGGATCAGAGACACAAAGAACCAAGGCTTGATTGTAGCGTGTTTATCTTTAAGCCAACACGAAGACATTTCTCTGCAGCAGTGAACCCTTCCTACTCCTCTCCACCACCTTCCCTGTTCGGGATATACACAGTGCCCTGTGATCAAGCATGTTCTAATGGGTTTCCCCTAAGTTTTATTCATGGCATATTTATTCACTGGAGCAACACTGAAGAATTTTCCACTTAATGTTTCAGAAAAATTCAAATAATAAAATATTTTTAAAAATGCTCATCATGGGTGGGTAACTGAAACCATGGAAAATGAAACAGTTTCCCTGACAGACTTGAAAATGGAAGCCTGGAGTCAGATTAGCCTGACTCTACTGACTCTCCCATGTACTAGCCAAGTGTCATTTCCTAACCTGCAGCCTGGGAATAGTAATAGCAGCCCTAAGAAATAAGCTGTGAAAGTGAAATGAGCTAGGACAGTGCCCGGCACAGAGTAGGTCTTTATAATTCCGCTGGCTCAGAGGATAGGCTGGAAGTTAATGAGGCCAGGGTTCAAATCCTATTTATTCATTGGTCTTAACCTCCAGCTTCCACCGACTCAAAACAAGGCTAGTAATAAATAATACCTACCTCACCGTGGACAAGGTTAAATGGGATAAATGAGAAAAGGGCGTGGCATGGAGTTTGCCATAAATGTTAGCTGCTATTGATACTGTTACTGCTATTCATGAATCCGCTGTGGTTTGCTACATAGATATTCCATAACAAACACTGCAGAAAGACAGTCAGAGATGAGGGTGCGGGCTGTCCCTTTTTCTCGCTCTTCCCAGCTCTAGCCAGGAAGGAAAGTGGTCACCTGAGTAACGGTGGCCGTGGCTGGCCTCTGCTCTGGGTTTCCAGGACAGTCTGTACCATGGGACCACCGGCATCCTGTACATGAGCGCAGCTGTCTTGCAAGTGCACGCCACCATCATTTCTGAGATCCAGGACCTGAACAACTACTACATCAACACGGCAGCCTCGGTGAGTGGGTAGCAACCCTGCCAGCCACTGTCACTGAAGGGCCTTGACTAGACACTTAATTCTGCATCGTGGGTGTGGTAGGGCTGGCCTGTGCCCTCCTACCAAGGAGCTGTGGGGGCTGGGGAAGGGGGTGTGTGAACACCCCCACCATGACAAGTCCTCTTCCACCCCTGTTCCTCCCACCTCAATCAGCCCTGCTCCCTCTCACACCCACCACATTGTCTGCAGAGCATTTTGTTTTTCCAAAACACAAATTGGAACATGTTCTCTCTTACTAAAAATCTGCTGATGGCTCCCACCACCTATGACTGAGCTGTTCCAGTGTCCTCTCATGTCAATGACAAGCCCCCCAGGGTGGTATGTTGGCTCTGACAGACCCTAAGGCAAGACTGTCCGGCAGGAGGGAGGGAGGCCTCGGGACTGGGGGACCTCACCTGCCCTCCCCCTGGCACACCAGCCCTCCCCCTGTGGGGTGTGGCTCGCGTGTCAGGGAGCACAGATCCTCCTCCACAGTGGCTTGGCCTTCTTCCTTAATCTTACCTTAAAAACTCCCCACCAAGGACTCTAACACCAGGCCTGAGTCCCTGCCTCCCCCCAGACCAGTCACTGAGGCCAGAAAGTCCTTTGTCAACCTAGTGGCTCCTGCAGGAATCACGTGGCCACGGAGGGAGGAAGAGATGCATATGGGGTGCTCTCCGAGTGAGAGTGGGGTTCTAGGCAGTACTGTGACCCTCCAGGGTGGCTACAAGATACTTCAGCCACCTTATAGCCTGTCTGCCTCCCGTCCCTCCTCACCAGGTTAGATTAACTTCCTAAACAAACAACTCCAGTAATGGCCCGAGGTCCCTCTGTGGCCTGGTGGATCCACAGCGAGGCCCCTTCCTGCTGCTGGCCCCTGGTCAGCTGCCCCAGGTGCACTGGCTTCCTTGCTATCACTTGGGGCCTTGGCAGGGAAGCCCGTGCCCCAGGGCCTGTGTGCCAGCTCCTGGTCTCCTCCTGTCCTCAGGGCTGCCTTCCCTGGTCCCCTCCCCCACCGGCATTCCCTTTACCCTTTATCGGCCTCATTTTCTCCTGGTTCTTATCCCCATCTAACCTGGATATGCTCTACCTGTTCATCTTGGGTTTTTTCTGCTTCTTACCACTCGAATGAAAGCCTCATGGGGGCAGGAAGTTTTGAACACTTTGTCCGCTGTTACAGCCAAAGTCGTTCTTGGAGAACGGCAGGTGTTCAGCGATGTTTGTGGAGCCGATGAATGAATGAGAAGAGGGTGTGTGAGCAGCAGGGCAGTGGGAGCTGCAGCAACTGGGGGTCTGGAAGGCAAGTTCAGTGTGACAGTCCCTTCCTGAGGAAAGAAGAGGCTACCAGAGGCTTCAACACGGGAACATCATGCTGGTGTCTGCCCTGTGGGCAGGTTAGGGATGGAAGACCAGGCAGGAGTGAGGTCATGAGAAGTGCTGGTGGCCAGGACGAAGGAGAGTGGGTGTCCCCAGAAATGGCTAGGCAGTAAAATAGCAAGCTTTGGGGGAACTTTGGACCCCTCAGACAGGGGACGGGAGGCAGGGTCCATAGGTGTCTGGCGTGGGTAGTTGAATGAGATGAGAATCTGGGGTCACTGAGCTTGTGAGGCTTATGGAGAGATGGCAGGAGTTCAGGAGCTTGAGGGGTGTCTGAGCATTCACAGGAGGCTCACAGTACAATAGCAGGCTGTGGGCAGGAGGTCAGCATGGGATGAGGGCTCAGGCCAGGTTAGAGACAATTGAGACAGCGTGGTCAGGGCATGATAAGGAAGGACAGCTTCCAGGAGGAGGGTGTCACTGGGCAGGCAGGTGGCGGAGGCAGGTCAGCAGCTCCCTGGGGCCGGGGGCTGAGCAGGTACTAGCCGTCTCTAACATCACTCTGCGCCTCCTTCCAGTTCTTTGCCTTTATCACGGCACTGCTGTACATCCTCCACGCCTTCAGCATCTACTACCACTGATGCAGCAGGGAGCCGCGCCGAAGGAGAAACGCCCATCTGAAGCCGGGTTATCAGCCCCCAGGCAGCTTTCGACATCTGCCTTCTGAATGATAAATGGAAGATCTGAAATATCCACGGGATTAACAGACCATCTTTCCAAGCTGAGTGATATACCACATTTTGGCACATTTGTTTGGACATATTAATTCACTATGATAAATATGACAAAGCTATTACTTTCTTTTCCCTGGGAAGCAGCTGTCACTTGGAATTATCTGACCATGCTAGCCCTTCTAGAAAACTCAAATTGAACCCCTTCCTGTTGAGAGTTCCAGCTCCACTGTTGCCATGTTTATTTGGGGATTTTGCCTCAGCCATGGGGCTCCCTATAGGAGGTTCTGATTCAGTCTGATTTTCTTAAAATGGAAAAGGTGCTATCAAGGCCTTCAGATCCAATGCAGATGTGCAGACCTCGTTCCTGTCCTCGGTCTGCCTCTGCTGCAGCTTGGAGGCCCGAAGTCCCCCAGGAAGCTGGCAGGGGCAAGCTGTGCTGCCCACCTTCCCGCCTATTTCTCCTCCCCCTTCTTCCCAGTCATTGAGGTCCAAGGAAAATCTGCATAAAACCAGCTTGGAGGGCAGATTTGTGAGGAAAATAAATGACTGACTCTACAAAATGATTATACAGTGAGAGCTGGGAAGGGGGAGGCCTTCTCCACGCGTCAGGCCTCTTAAAGCTGTGCAGCTGCAGTGCGCCGGTTCCAGCGCTCCAGGACCCCACCGCCTAAGGACTAGAAGCCGTCCTGTCCCTCAGAACTGACCCTCAGTGAAGGAGGCTGGGATGTTACATCCACAGATTCTCTTGCCACAACCACACGGGAGGAAGAAGCTGTTGCACAGTCTCCGGGGACAGCGTGAGGACCCATCCTGGGGACTGTGCTGCTCTGTGCACGCTCGCTCTTAAGTGACACTTGGCTTAAGGCCTTGGGGACCAGTGGCACTACTCTCTGGGTGGGGACCAAGGTCCTCATCTGGGCTCGAAAGGGCCTCAACGTGCAAAGGCAAGGCATTTGCACTTTGGGCCCATTCATAAAGCGACGGCTGGCACTATGCACAGAGAAATGCCAAATTGAGATGCTTGGTTTCAAAGAAAATGTTTTTCAAAGGAAACCTGCACCCCTGTGCTGACCCAGGCAAGCAGGGCACAGCCCCATAACTGTAGGTGCCGCTGTCGTTTGAAATGAAATAAACAATGACATAAAAGGGACTTATTTTAACTGATTCTAGTGCTTCCAGTTTTGTATCAACTGTTTTCTGCTCCTAGGGAGGGGGGACGATGGGAGTCACTGGAAAGAAAACTGGCTCCACTGTTGTTTCACTGCTCACTTTCTACTTGCCTTGCTATCTTGAAAAGCCACCACGTGTCTCTTATTTTCTTGCCTGGCAGCTGCCTGGGGTCATCACTGTTTAATATTTACCAAATAGCCATGTGCAAATAAAAGTCATTTGTACGGTAAAACGGTTTAAATTGGTTGCCTTCGTCTTGTTAGTAGCTTGAACTGGCCATCATTTCCTAGCTCCTGTCACCAGCGTCACCCGAAGTACCTACTAACCCTTGCAGCTCTGACAGCCGACATTCCCTGACCATGGAAATCCAGCTCACCAGCCCTGCTTCTGGGGCAGCAGGGAAGGGAGGTCAAGTTTGTCTCTGGGGCCTCTGGCTTGTACTGTAATTTCTACTTAGTAAGAATGGTTTGGGTGAAAGTCCCAAAATTTGAAAAACAAACATCTGAACCTCTGGGGTTGGCCACAGCTGGACCGGCTGCCTCTCCTCTGGCCCTAGAATTCATCACTGACCTTCCGGTTAGAAATTTGAAGGGAAGCACATCTCAGGGAAAACCAGATGGTGGACTCAGAGTCACAAGTGAGCTCAGGTTCAACAAGAGGGACTCTAAGGGAGCATCGTCAGTTCCTCCCCCAAACCTGTGAAGCTCAGATCCCAAGTCGTGCTGCTAGACTCAATCAGAAGGGCCCAGTCCTCCCCATGACCCCAGCAGGTGACAAGTCCCCTTACCTTGAGCCTCTTTGTCCCCCTGTCTGTCATCTCCAGGACTGCATGTGCCTCTAGCCAATCCTGATTCCCAACCCAGCACCTGCCCCTTCCTGGGCTGGGGGAGGATGTAGCATTTCTATGGTGATGCTGGACCACTACCCCTGCAGAGGCCTCACCACCAGGAACTTTTAGGGATGCAGTGGACCAGGGCTGCATTGTGTTGGGGTGAATCCCTGTGTACAGGTGTGGAAGCAGAATTATAAACCCTTCTACGTCTTGTGTGTGTGTTTTTATCAAAGAAAAAGTTAGTGGCAAAATACCTGGGGTCAGTCAAGACCGCACCTAGATGCCTCTTCTGTTCTAACTTACCTGCCAGGATATCCAGGAAACATGCTGGTTTCTGTGCCACATCTGGGGTCCCCACCCCCTGGAATGTGATACGGCTCTGCCCTCCAGCCTGCATTCAGCTCAATTCCCGAGTTCCTTATCCTATGCCTGCTCCTGCCACACCTCTTGGGGGACCCAAGCCAGGTGAGGCAACGCTGGCACACCCTCCCCTCCCTACTCCTGCAGAGGTCCCCCCGTGCCCCAATCTTCTCTCCCCAGCCCTGTTCTGCACAATAACGCTGCCTCCTGTGCTCGGTCATGGCCACTCCTCAGAGGCATCACATCCTCCACCTCACAGGTAAGGAAATGGCCCAGATTTCACATCCAGAACACAGCGCAACCAAGGCTTAGATCATACCCTCTTAAATACCAACCCCAGTATTTCTCCATGTTTTCTTCCTTGTGTTAGCTCTTAGCTATAAGGAGACATTTTCAAAACATAGCAAACAAAGAAATGTGGCCTCATTTATGGAAACATGCAAAATATCACCCCAGGAATGCTTATCATCCTTGAAGCACACTGTCTTCCCACTTTCCTGTTAGCTCTGGGCTGGTAAATTAAACATGTGGTTTTAGTCTCTGACACTTCTGTGACACATATTTCTGCCTTCTCCTTTGCTGCCACACTCTTGACCTTGCCCAGGGCAGTACTACACCCTAGCCCCCTTGCAGTGAGGGCTCAATTCTGGCCATTGGATGAGAAGAAAAGGTCTGCTTTCAGGGTGGGGTGGGACAGGGGGTCTGGGAATGCTTTTGCTTTCCTGATAAAAAAAAGTCAGACATAACTGGCTTTCTTAGACTGACTTCATAGGGACAGACTCTGAGATTGGGAGCTGTGTGCATACAGGAAGTTTTTCGGAGAGGGCTTTTGGGAGATGTGGAAGAGGGTGTTCCAAGAATTGGAGATTTGATTGGTGTGGGAAAACCCCCAAGCATCTGAGATAAGAAGAGAAGTGCTGAGAGCAGCAGTGGGAAGGACACAGGGCTTACATGTCAGACACACATTCTCACCTTTAAGAAGAAGGGAGTTCAGGTAACAACTCTCTCCGGGCCAACTTCATCAAGTCACCAGACCCAGCCTCAAATGTAGGGATTGGGAAGGGCAGGAAGGAAAGCGTGGAGGAGGCTGTTTCTGCTTCTTTCTAGAAAAGCAGACTTGCCAACTCTGGAAAGTCATGTCACTGCTCCAAGACTCAAATTTTTGTCCATATATTGGAATTCATGAGGATCCCTACACCATTATGTCAAGACGTAGTTATGTCAAAGTGAGTTGCATCACTTTGCCAAGGGGTTAGACCAAGGTTAGATTAACATCAAGGTGCAATTAGATTAGGTATAATTATAACAAGATGTAACAATGTCAAGGTGCATTTACACAAAAATTTAGATATGGCAAGGGATAATTAAGATGTAGCTATTCCAAGATGGAGCTATGTTGAGGTGGGTGCTATAGACAGGATGTCCCACCCCCAACATTCATCTGCTGAAGCCCCGTCACCCAATGTAACTGTATTTGAACATAGGATTTTTAGGAGATAATTACTGTTAAATGAGATCATAAGGATGAGGCCCTAATGCAATAGGGCTGGTGCCCTTATAAGAGGACCTGGTGAGAAGGTGGCCATCTGCAAGCCAGGAAGAGAGCCCTCACCAGGAGCCCAATTGGCTGGTGCTTTGATCTTGAACTTTCATCCTCCAGAACTGTGAGAAATAAAGTTCTGTTGTTTATTTCTCTTCTGTGGTGTTTTGTTAAGGTGGCCCTGGGTGACTAAGGTGGGTTGATGCCAAGGTGCAGTTGAGAGGGATATGCAGAAGTGTGCCTGCTGTAGGTTAAGGAGCGGAAGACATATCGTCATTACTGACCTGCCTCATGAAACCAGGTAGGAACCTACAAGGTAACATTCTTTCAGGCATGAGATAAAACAATCCCACCACCACTAAGATCATGGAACTATTTCTTCCTTTCTTTTTTTTTTTTTAGAGACAGAGTCTCACTTTGTCGCCCTTGGTAGAGTGCCTTGGCATCACAGCTCACAGCAACCTCCAGCTCTTGGGTTTAGGACCAAGATTCTCTTGCCTCTGCCTCCTGAGTAGCTGGGACTACAGGCACTCGCCACAATGTCCAGCTATTTTTTTGTTGTTGCTGTTTGGCCAGGGCCAGGTTCCAACCCCACACCCTGGATATATGGGGCCAGCGCCCTACTCACTGAGCCCTAGGCGCCGCCCCATGGTTTGCTGCAGAGTTGAGTTTTTTTTCTTTTTTTTTTCATAGAGAGAGAGTCTCATTTTACCGCCCTCGGTAGAGTGTCATGTCACAGGACTCACAGCAACCTCCTGCTCTTGGGCTTTCGCGATTCTCCTGCCTCAGGCTCCCAGGCTTTTTTGGTTGCAGTTCAGCAGGGGCTGGGTTTGAACCCACCACCCTCGGTAAATGGGGCCAGCGCCCTACTCACTGAGCCACAGAGTTGAGGTTTTTTTTTTTTTTTTTTGTAGAGACAGAGTCTCACTGTACCGCCCTCGGGTTGAGTGCTACCGCCCTCGGGTTGAGTGCCAGGACGTCACGCGCAGCAACCTGTAACTCCTGGGCTTATGCGATTCTCTTGCCTCAGCCTTCCAAGCAGCTGGGACTACAGGCGCCCACCGGCACGCCTTTGTTGCAGTTTGGCGGGGGCTGGGTTTGAACCCGCCACCCTTGGCATATGGGGCCGGCGTCCTACTCACTGAGCCACAGGCGCCGCCCTAGTTTTTTAAAGATAAAATAATTTGAATGCCCTATTGAGGTGGGAAACGGGTTCAGAAAGAGCTCAGGCCAGTTCCTGAGTATTCCACTGGGTGGCGTGTGAGCTCCACTCCAATGCTGAACGGAGTAGTCCTCAGTACAGCCCTGGGGTGATCACGGGTGGGCAGAGCTGGGAGCGATGGAGGCCTGACCCAGGCAGGACCGTGGGAAATCGTAGCACGGAAGGCTGCCCCTGCTACGAGGATTACATATAAGCAATCCCTCAGAGGCTGTTGTCTCACTCGTGGGGAAACTGAGGTCAGGGACAGACTGTACCTGGCATAGGTTGCACATTGGGTCAAGGTTGAAGGAAAGGGAACAAGTGTCACTCAGGAGGCCCTCTCTGTCTGTCCCAACACCGGCAGCTGGGGGGTGGCTGAGCCCAAGCCTTGGAGAAATGGTTGCTCTGCCTGGAGGGAGGAGAAGGGACTTCTGTCTGAAGCTCCATGTTACTCAGTCATGTTCAGCAGCACCACAGTGTCCCAGGCTCTGGGCAAGTGAGCCTGGAAAGGGCCAGGAGCTCATAGTAGTGGCCTCGGGGCAGCTGAGAAAGGGCAAGTGAGAACTCGGGATCATGGGGCAACAGGCAAAGAGTGATTCCTTGCCTAGGTCTCCAGAAGTTTCCAGTGGCACCCTAACCTGCCCCAGCTCCCCACCTCCCTCTCCAGTGCCCTCTGCAGATAAGATCACATAGGCATTTGCAGTGCCGGGGCTCTACTACACGGCCCCACCTGCTGCTGAAATCCTGCCACTGGATGTGACGCCCACAGCCTTGGGCAGGCGCCTTCTCTCTGTGCCTTGGCTTACTTCTCTGTACACTGAAGGGCAGGCAAAGATGACCTCAAAGGCTCTTCCAGGCCACTACCCCCTCCTAGAGAGGGGAACAGGGGGTGGAGAGAAAACCAGAGAGGCCTCAGGCCACTTCTGTGCTGAGAGAGGGCAGGCCCCAGGGCTCTTCCTTGCCAGGCTCCTGTGCTGTAGACTCAGGAGGGAGATTTGAGACCTCTAGGAAGGGCACAGACCACAGAACACATGCCTCCTGGGGGCAGCATGATGCTCACTTTTGGCAAAAACTCAAAGGTTTAGCTCTGCCGCATGTATGTCGGCTGAGTGCTGCTCCCTGGCCCTGGGCCAGAGCCTCCTGCCTTCAAGAATCTGGAAGCCTGGAGCCAGGCGGGAAGGGGCCAGAGGCCTCACTCCTTAGGGCAAGGGGGCACCAGCCCCAGCTGGAAGTGGAGGAGGGGGATTTCCAAGGGGCCTCTAGAGAGCTATGAGAACAGTCAGGGGTCAACTACAGTGACCCCTGATCTAGAGTCACCCTGGCTGGAGTTGGAGAGAGGATGCGGTGTAGCCAGTGAGGAGGGCAGGGGGCTGGGGATAAGCATTAGGAAGGGCACAGAGGCATAGAGGCAGCCATGCTTGCAGGAGCCCACAGCACCCAGGTGGAGGTGCTGGGTGCAGGGCCTGGGCCAGTCCAGTTCACAGATACTGACTGTCATTGTGACATTCCTACAGGGACGAGGTACTCCAGGTGGTGGTGGGGTAAGCAGATCCTGTGCTTGCCCTGACCACTTCAGGGAAAGGACCAGAGTCTCTTTGGGGCCTGTGTCCTTCTCAAGAACCTGGGAGGTATTCTGAATTCTCTAAGAACTAAAATTGTCATTTTGTATTCCACATCATGATACATATGGAGATGGTTACATTTTTTATTACAGTCAGTAATTATTATAATAGCAACAATCTCAGAATGCTTTGGAGGATCTAAGTCCTCGCACAGACATTTTCTCTTTGGCCATTGGGATATCTACCTGTGAGTAGATGTGACAGATTAAAAGTGCCACCCTCACTGTTTCCCAGGGAATGAGCAGAAGATGCTGTCTTCTGGGTGGAGGGGATTTAAGGAACAGGGTGGATGTGTGGTGGCTGGCCCTGGGGCCACCAGCCCAGAGCCCTGCAGGCCCAGAGGTTATATCTCTGAGAGCTCCTGGGCATTCTTCCTAATGACTCCAGCTCCAGACACCAGCCTCTACCCCCTGCACAGAGCCCACATCTCCAAGGAGGCTGAGAGGCCTTGGTCCTGCCTGGCGGTCACTTGAAATATTAAGGAGCAGAATAAGGAGAGCTTGGGAATCCAAGGAGGGGACAAAACAGAATCAGGGCTTATGTTATCTCCAGGACTCAGGTGCAGATGCTCTTTGACAGACAATTGCTGGGCACCTACTCACACCAGGCTGGGCACTGGGTGCAGGATGCTGGGGCAGGGTGGTAAGAAATGGCCTCTGCTCTCAAAGTGCTCACAGATACCGGGAAAGTTAAATTCAGGGAGCTAGACAGAGGCCAGGCAAGGTCCCAGGGCTGTAAGGGTGAGCACCCAGACACACCAGCACTGGCCACCACGTCCTCTCAGGCCATGAGCCACGATCCCCATCTCTCACCCGTACTCCCCCCTGCACGTCATCACTGGACAGGATTTGTCTCCATGCTGCACCTGTACTGAGAGGCAGCTGGAGTTTCTTAGGAGAACCCAATTTCATAGAATGTAAATCCTTCTTTTTCAGAGGTGATCCACTAAATCTGTAACTTAATACAATTTCATTTTCATACTTCTGTAAAATTGTTTCACATTAAAAAAAGAAAACAGGAAAAGTCAAATTTCTTTTGGCAGTCATAGCCTGCATGGCTAACACACCTGCGTACACACACACACACACAGAGGCGTGCACACAGGCGGACCCATATGCGCACTCACCACCGCTACCCACGCGCGCGCATGCGTGAACACACGCACTTGCACGCTGGGCGCCAGGTGCTGCCCACAGCAGGATCTCAGCCTGCGTTCTCGCACATCGATGCTGACCACCTTTCCACTTTGGCTCAGACCCCAAGCAAAGACCAGAAGAGCAGCTGTCACTGTGTTGCGAGGATTGACTGGAAACCATAGGGAACACTGTAGGAGATGCTGGCCAAGCCCTCTTGCCTCTGGTTGCTTCTGTTAAGGTGGGTCAGGTGAGAAGCCCTGAGGAAAGGTGGAAAGATGTCAACCAAGCAGAGCCTGCACTTCCCTGCTGCTTCCTATGGGCCATTTAAAAGGTGCCACGTCAGTCACTGGGGGCCTGTTTCCCTGGGGCTGAGGCTTGGACCTAGCTCAGCTGAGGGTTTGTGGAGGGTGAGGGAAGGAACATGTGAGATTCAGCATGTGCCAGGCATGTGACACCCGTCCCTCCTACCCACATCCCCCTTCCCCCACCCCAGTCCTCGGTAAAGTTCTTCGCCCACTTTGGTGCAGGAAGGCAAGCAGCCAGCCCACAGCTTACAAAGTGGTTGGCTGTTGGGGCCACATTCAGGCCTAGGTCTGACCGCCTGAGGCTCCCACGGCCTGTACTGCTGAGGTCAGGTATGGGCAGGGCTCCTACTCTGACCCTCACAGGCTCCTGAGTCCTCCAACAGCTTGTGTGAGAAATGGGGCTAGTAATTTTCCCCATGTGGTCCGGAAGAGGGTGAGATAAAACAAGCTTCCCCCTGAGTAGCCCCCAGTTCTGGGGAATCACTGGCTGCAAAGCACGGATTTCTCTCCTGCCCAAGTTCAGTCACAACCCCCAAGGCAGAGGGACTCCTTGGCGCAAGGCTTTTGTGTTTTCAATGCTCAAAGAGGCCAGAATATTCTGCAGCCCCAGAGAGAACACTTCTGTGGTTGAAACTAGCCAGCTCCGTAGGCTTCGCTTACTGGTACAGCTTAAATGAAACATCTCTTATTTCATGAGTAGAGTTGAAGTAATGCTGTAGAAAACAATTCACACAAAAATGTAAACTGTGGGCACAGGCCATTCTTTCCTTTGTCAAATATTTATTGAGAGCCAACTGGACAAGAATTAGAGGCTGTGTCCTGAGCTATTTGCTCATTTTCTTAACGTTCTGCTGGGAGAATTAAGTAAGGAAATGCAGGTGCAAGGGTTGGCGTGGAGTAGAACCAGCCACCTTCTCAATCTGCTTCACATCGTGGAACGCATAGAAAACGATATGAGTTTTTGTACATTGGGATAAACTGCAGCAGCTATATGGGTCTCAGTGAAAAAACTCTTTGCACTAAATTTCTCTATACATTTAATTATAATAAAAATAAATTTAAAAGCATTGGTGGAAGTATTAAAGGTGGAATTGATAGGAAATATCAAAATGATGTCTTTTTTAAAAAACTTAATGAGAAACTTGAACTTGCCTTTATGGATATGCTTTCTTGGTTCAAATTTGTTTGCTAGAACTGGTTATAATTACTGATAAAGACTTTTGAGTTTGGCTGGGAGCAGTGGCTCAGGCCTGTAATCCTAGCCCTCTGGGAGGCCAAGGCACGATGATCTCCTGAGCTCAGGAGTTCAAGATCAGCCTGGGCAAGAACGAGATCCTGTCTTTACTAAAAATAGAAAAACTAGTTGGGCATTGTAGAGGGAAACTGTAGTCTCAACTGCTTGGGAGGCTGAGGCAAGAGGATTGCTTAGGACCAAAGAATTTGAGGTTGCTGTGAGCTACCCAGGGTGACAGAGTGAGACTCTGTCTCAAAAAAAAAAAGAAAGATTTTTGAGATTATTCCTTAGGTGAGTTGGTGGAATTGCCAAGGTCTGTTGGCAGCTGGGATGGCAACTGACCCTCCCAACAGGCAAACATATGCCAGTCTCAGAAGGATTGTGCACGAGTTCAGAAATGCTTAGGTGTTGGTATCTGAGTACCAAGGAATGTGCACATTTGGAATTTTATTCAGGTAATGTGTTGGAAATTTGGAACTCCTAGACAGGTGTGTATTTTAAGTTGAAATCTGAGTTTATAAACAGTGTTGGAACATTTAAGGAAATATAAAGTTCATCACAGTTCAAATTCACCTTATTATAATGTAAGGACTCTTTTAAGAGATCACTTGTCATTTAAGACATACTTTTTTAAAATTTTGCTTTCAATTGTCTGAAGTTTTTTAAAAATTTTCTTGTCTTTTCTTTTATTTATTTATTTATGTATTTATTTTTTATTGAGACAGAGTCTCACTTTGTGTCCCTCAGTAGAGTGTGGTGGTATCACAGCTCACAGCAACCTCAAACTTTTGGGCTTAAGCAATTCTCTTATCTCAGCCTCCCAAGGATCTGGGACTACAGGTGCCTGCCACAATGCCCAGCTTTTTTTTTTTTTTTTTTTTTTTTGTAGAGATGAGGTCTCCCTCTGGCTCAGGCTGGTCTCGAACCTCTGAGCTCAGGGCAAACCACCTGCCTTGGTCTCCCAGCATGCTAGGATTACAAGCGTGAGCCACCACACCCAGCCCATTTAAGACATACTTTAAAAAGAAAAAGTATGTTAAACTTATAAAGGCAGTCTAGAATGTTCGAATGTATCTTTAAATGATTTTGCAATTGAAATCAAATGTTAATCAAGGGCAAAGTGATTGCTGATATGTTACAGGTTGCTCTCCAGAAAAGAGAAAAATAGAAGTTGGTCCAGGATAGAGGCTCTTGCCTGTAAGCCTAGCACTTTGGAAGGGTGAGGCGGGTGGATTGCTTAAGCCCAGGAGTTTGAGGTTGCTGTGAGCTATGATATCACAGCACTCTGCAGAGTGACAAAGTGAGACTGTTTCAAAAGAAAAAAAAAAAAGAAAGAAAAAGTTATTGCTGTCTTAACATTAGCAATGTAATAATTCAAAAATAAAATTAAGAAAATAATTTCTGTAAATAGCACCAAAAGGAATGAAATACTTAAAATCAACAAAAAGGTGTAAGATTTATAGCCTGAAACCTATGAAACATCATTGAAAGAAGTTTTAAAACTCCCGAATAGATGGAAAGGAATTCATGTTTATGGACTGGAAGACCCAATGTTAAGAAAACTAAATTTCTCAAATTATCTACAGATTAACGCAACCTCTGTCAGAATCTTAGTGGCAATTTCTATGTGGAATTCATATTGAAATGCAAAGAACCCAGAATAGTCCAAACAATCTTGAAAAAGAAGGACAAAGTCAGAGGACCCACCCTTTCTAGTTTCAAAACTTAGTACAAAGCTATCTACAGTAATACAAGTACCAGCAAAAGTGTAAACATCTGGAACAACCGAGTAGAATTAAGGGTCCAGGAAACAACCCTCACATTCACGGTCAATTGATTTTTGACAAGAATGCAAAGACAATTCAAAAGATAAAGAACAGTCTTTTTTTTTTTCCCTTCTTCACTCAGCATTTTGAATTATTTTTAATTTATTTTTTATTTCAAATTAATATGAGGGTACAAATTTCTAGGTCACATTGTTCTCACGTCCAGGGTAAAGTTCCCCTCCCCCAGGGGGCGTGTTATACACTCTCGCAATGTGCACATTAGGTGAGATCCGGCCTCATGCCCTCCCTCTCTCCCAATCATCCTCCCCCTCCTGCCTCCCTCTACCCTGTACTAGACTACATTTGTGTTTTATTGTAAAGAACAGTCTTTTCAACAAATGTTGCTGAGACAACTGGATATCTATATGCAAAAGAAAGAAGAGGACCCTTACCTTACATCGGATACAAAAATTAATTCAAAATGGATAAAAGACTTTAATGTAAGAGCTAAAAATTTAAAGTCTTAAGAATAAAACGTAGGAGAATAAAACAAATGTTGGTGACCTTGGATTAGGCAATGATTTCTTAGACGTGACACTAAAAACACAAGTGACAAAAGAAAAAAAATACATTGGACTTCATCAAAGTTAAAAACTTTTATGCTTCAAGGACACAATGGAGAAAGGGAAATGGAACTCAGAATACAGGAGAAAATATTTACAAATCATATATCTGATGAGGAACTTGCATCTAGAACATATAAAGAGTTCTTACAACTCAATAATGAAAAGAAAAAAAATCCCATTCAAAGGTAGTCAAAGTATCAGAATGAGGAAAATATACAAATAGCAAATAATCACATTCAAAAATGTTTTATTTCATTTACCAGGAGGGAAACACAAATTAAACCACAAATAGACATCGCATACACCTATCAGAATGGTTAAAATAAGAAAATAATGATAACACCAAATGCTGGCAAGGAAATGAGAAATGAAAGCTTAGAACTTGTACACAAATGTTCATAGCAACTTTATTCCTAACAGTCTCAAACCGAAGACAACCCAGATGTCTTTCCACGGGTGACTGGAATACACTGCGGTACATCTCAGCAACAGAAGGAATGAACTACTGATATGTAGGACTTGAGTACATCTCTGGAGAGTCACGCTGGGTTTAAAAATCCTATCCATAAAGGTTACATCCTACTGCAAAGGATGCATTAGTCCACTTAAACAATATTTTTGAAATGACAAAATGATGCAAAGAGAAAACAGAATATTGGGTGGTGCCTGTGGCTCAGTGAGTAGGGCCCCATATACTGAGGATGGCAGGTCCAAACCTGGCCCCAGCCAAACTGCAACAACAACAACAACAAAAGTAGCTGGGCATCATGGCAGGTGCCTGTAGTCCCAGCTACTCTGGAGGCTGAGGCAAGAGAATTGCCAAAGTCAAAGAGCTGGAGGTTGCTGTGAGCTATGAAGATATGGCCCTCTAGCAAGGGCAACAAAGTAAGACAGAGGAGAGGAGAGGAGAGGAGAGGGGAGGGGAGGGGAGGGGAGGGAAGGGGAGGGGAGAAGAGAGAGAGGAGAAGAAGGCCAGGGTGGGAAGTGGAAGGAACAGGAGGGACATGGGTGTGATGACCAAGGCAGCACAGGACTCCTGAAGGGAAAGAGATGTTCTGCCTGGTGTCTGGTGGTGAATACTCGAATCCATTCTCCATGGTGATACCATTGTACAGAACTAACACACACACACACACACACACACACACGAGCACAAGTGAGTCAAACTGAGCTTATCAGCTTTCAGTTCCTCATTATCTTTTGCCAGGTGTTACTAAGGAGGGAAATCGGGCAAAGGGTACACAGGCTCTCTCTGTATTATTTCTTACAACTGCATATGAGTCTACAACAATCTCCAAATAAAAAGGTGGGGTGTTGTTTTTTTTTTATTGTTGGGGATTCATTGAGGGTACAATAAGCCAGGTTACACTGATTGCATTTGTTAGGTAAAGTCCCTCTTGCAATCATGTCTTGCCCCCATAAAGTGTGACACAGACCAAGGCCCCACCCCTCCCTCCATCCCTCTTTCTGCTTTTCCTCCCCCCCATAACCTTAATTGTCATTAATTGTCCTCATATCAAAATTGAGTACATAGGATTCATGCTTCTCCATTCTTGTGATGCTTTACTAAGAATAACGTCTTCCACTTCCATCTAGGTTAATATGAAGGATGTAAAGTCTCCATTTTTTTTAATGGCTGAATAGTATTCCATGGTATACATATACCACAGCTTGTTAATCCATTCCTGGGTTGGTGGGCATTTAGGCTGTTTCCACATTTTGGTGATTGTAAATTGAGCTGCAATAAACAGTCTAGTACAAGTGTCCTTATGATAAAAGGATTTCTTTCCTTCTGGGTAGATGCCCAGTAATGGGATTGCAGGATCAAATGGGAGGTCTAGCTTGAGTGCTTTGAGGTTTCTCCATACTTCCTTCCGGAAAGGTTGTACTAGTTTGCAGTGCAAAAGTGTTCCCTTCTCTCCACATCCAAGCCAGTATCTGCAGTTTTGAGATTTTGTGATGTGGCCATTCTCACTGGGGTTAGATGATATCTCAGGGTTGTTTTGATTTGCATTTCTCTAATATATAGAGGTGATGAACATTTTTTCATGTGTTTGTTAGCCATTCGTCTGTCGTCTTTAGAGAAAGTTCTATTCATGTCTCTTGCCCATTGATATATGGGATTGTTGGCTTTTTTCATGTGGATTAATTTGAGTTCTCTATAGATCCTAGTTATCAAGCTTTTGTCTGATTGAAAATAGGCAAATATCCTTTCCCATTGTGTAGGTTGTCTCTTTGCTTTGGTTATCGTCTCCTTAGCTGTACAGAAGCTTTTCAGTTTAATGAAGTCCCATTTGTTTATTTTTGTTGTTGTTGCAATTGCCATGGCAGTCTTCTTCATGAAGTCTTTCCCCAGGCCAATATCTTGCAGTGTTTTTCCTATGCTTTGTTTGAGGATTTTTATTGTTTCATGCCTTAAATTTAAGTCCTTTATCCATCTTGAATCAATTTTTGTGAGTGGGGAAAGGTGTGGCTCCAGTTTCAATCTTTTACATGTAGACATCCAGTTCTCCCAACACCATTTATTGAATAGGGAGTCTTTCCCCCAAGGTAAGTTCTTGTTTGGTTTATCAAAGATTAGGTGGTTGTAAGATGTTAGTTTCATTTCTTGGTTTTCGATTCCATTCCAAGTGTCTATGTCTCTGTTTTTGTGCCAGTACCATGCTGTCTTGAGCACTATGGCTTTGTAGTACAGACTAAAATCTGGTATGCTGATGCCCCTAGCTTTATTTTTATTACTAAGAACTGCCTTAGCTATATGGGGTTTTTTCTGGTTCCATACAAAACGCAGAATCATTTTTTCCAAATCTTGGAAAAAGTACGATGTTGGCATTTTGATAGGAATGGCATTGAATAGGTAGATTGCTTTGGGAAGTATAGACATTTTAACAATGTTGATTCTTCCCATCCATGAGCGTGGTATGTTCCTCCATTTGTTAATATCCTCTGCTATTTCCTTTCTAAGGATTTCATAGTTTTCTTTATAGAGGTCCTTCACCTCCTTCATTAGGTATATTCCTAGGTATTTCATTTTCTTTGAAACTATGGTGAAGGGAGTTGTGTCCTTAATTAGCTTCTCATCTTGACTGTTATTGGTGTATACAAAGGCTACTGACTTGTGGACATTGATTTTATATCCTGAAACATTACTGTATTTTTTGATGACTTCTAGGAGTCTTGTGGTTGAGTCTTTGGGGTTCTCTAAGTATAAGATCATGTCGTCAGCAAAGAGGGAGAGTTTGACCTCCTCTGCTCCCATTTGGATTCCCTTTATTTCCTTGTCTTGCCTAATTGTATTGGCTAGAACTTCCAGCACTACGTTGAATAGTAAAGGTGACAGAGGACAACCTTGTCTGGTTCCAGTTCTAAGAGGAAAAGCTTTCAGTTTTACTCCATTCAGTAAAATATTGGCTGTGGGTTTGTCATAGATAGCTTCAATCAGTTTTAGAAATGTGCCACCTATGCCTATACTCTTCAGTGTTCTAATTAGAAAAGGATGCTGGATTTTATCAAATGCTTTTTCTGCATCTATTGAGAGGATCATGTGATCTTTATTTTTGCCTCTGTTAATATGGTGGATAACGTTTATAGACTTGCATATGTTAAACCAGCCTTGCATCCCTGGGATGAAGCCTACTTGATTATGATGAATGACTTTTTTGATAATAAGCTGTAATCTATTGGCTAGGATTTTGTTGAGAATTTTTGCATCTATATTCATGAGTGAGATTGGTCTGAAATTCTCCTTTTTGTTTGGGTCTTTTCCTGGTTTTGGTATCAGAGTGATGTTTGCTTCATAGAATGTGTTGGGGAAGATTCCTTCTTCCTCAATTTTTTGGAATACTTTCTGCAGTACAGGAATAAGCTCTTCCTTGAAGGTTTGATAGAATTCTGGAGTGAAGCCATCTGGACCAGGGCATTTTTTGGTTGGAAGATTTTTTATTGTTCCTTTGATTTCAGTGCTTGAAATTGGTCTGTTCAGGAGCTCTATTTCTTCCTGGCTGAGTCTAGGGAGAGGGTGTGATTCCAAATATTTATCCATTTCCTTCACATTGTCAAATTTCTGGGCATAGAAGTTTCTGTAGTATTCAGAGATGATCTCTTGTATCTCTGTGGGATCAGTTGTTATTTCCCCTTTATCATTTCTGATTGAGGTTACTAGAGATTTTACTTTTCTATTCCTCGTTAGTCTGGCCAATGGTTTATCTATTTTATTTATTTTTTCAAAAAACCAACTCCTTGTTTCATTAATTTTCTGAATGATTCTTTTGTTTTCAATTTCATTGATCTCTGATTTGATTTTGGATATTTCTTTTCTTCTACTGAGTTTAGGCTTAGATTGTTCTTCTTTTTCCAATTCCATAAGATCTCTTGTGAGATTGTTGATGTGCTCTCTTTCTGTTTTTCGAATGTAGGCATCTAAAGCGATGAATTTTCCTCTCAAAACTCCTTTTGCAGTATCCCACAGGTTTTGGTAGCTTGTGTCTTCATTGTTGTTATGCTCAAGGAAGTTAATGATTTCTTGTTTTATTTCTTCCTTCACCCATCTGTTATTCAACAGAAGATTGTTTAGTTTCCATGCCTTTGGGTGGGGTCGAGCATTTTTGTTAGAGTTGAGTTCCACCTTTAGTGCCTTATGGTCTGAGAAGATACAAGGTAAAATTTCAATTCTTTTGATTGTGTTGCTATTTGTTTTGTGTCCCAGGATATGATCAATTTTGGAGAATGTTCCATGGGGTGATGAGAAGAATGTATATTCTTTATCTTTGGGATGGAGTGTTCTATATGCGTCTATCAAGCACAGTTGTTCTAGGGTCTCATTTAAATCTCTTATATCTTTGTTTAATTTCTGTTTAGAGGATCTGTCCAGCTCTGTAAGAGGAGTGTTAAAGTCCCCTGTTATTATGGTATTATCAGATATCATATTGCTCAGACAAGTAAGGTCTGTTTCAAGAATCTGGGAGCATTTAAATTGGGTGCATAAATATTTATAATTGAAACGTCTTGTTGTATTTTTCCCTTGACCAATATAAAGTGATCATCTTTGTCTTTTTTGACTTTAGTTGCTTTAAATCCACATGTATCTGAAAATAAGATTTCAACTCCTCTTTTCTTCTCGATGCCATTTGCCTGAAAAATTGTCTTCCAACCCTTGACTCGGATCTTTAATTTGTCTTTTGAAGCCAGGTGTGTTTCTTGCAGACAGCAAATGGATGGCTTGTGTTTTTTAATCCAGTCAGCCAATCTGTGTCTCTTCAGTGGGGAATTCAAGCCATTAACATTTATTGAGATAATTGATAAGCGTGGTAGTATTCTATTCATCTTATTTTGTGAGAGTCCATTGCTTAGTTTTATCTTTTGCGTCAGTGTGGAGGTTAGGTTCTGTCCTTTAATTTCTGAGTTCTTACTTTGCTGCTGATCCATTGTGGTGGTCAGTGTGCAGAACAGGTTGAAGTATTTCCTGTAGAGCTGGTCTTGTTGTGGCGAATTTCCTCAATGTTTGTATATCCGTAAATGATTTGATTTCTCCGTCAATTTTGAAGCTTAGCTTAGCAGGGTACAGAATTCTGGGCTGGAAATTGTTCTGTTTAAGTAGATTAAAGGTAGATGACCATTGTCTTCCTGCTTGGAAAATTTCATTAGAGAAGTCTGCCGTCACTCTGATGGATTTGCCCCTGTAGGTCAACTGGCGCTTACTCCTGGCAGCTTGCAGAATCTTTTCTTTTGTCTTGACTTTGGACAGGTTCATCACAATGTGTCTTGGAGAAGCTCGGTTAGAGTTGAGGCGACCTAGGGTACGATATCCCTCTGAAAGCAGTGTGTCAGAATCTTTGGTGATATTTGGGAAATTTTCTTTTATAATATTCTCTAGTATGGCTTCCATTCCTCTGGGGCATTCTTCTTCCCCTTCTGGAATTCCTATAACTCGTATGTTGGAACGCTTCATAAAGTCCCATAATTCTGACAGAGAACGTTCCGCTTTCTCTCTCTTCTTTTCTGCCTCTTTTACTATCTGAGTTATCTCAAGAAGGTGGGGTGTTTTTAAATTTTTATTTTTTTAGAAGTGCTTTGGAGCAGGAGGGGAGAGGCGGGAGGGGATCTGGCTGTGGTCACTGTATGACTGAGCAAGATCACTTTTCCTCCCTGCTTCTGTTCTACTTTTATTTCCCTATCTGGAATATAAAGGTTTAAATGTCCCAACAGCGTCCCTCAGTGTGGACAGCCTGGCATCAAGGCTGCCATGCTGGTGGCCTGAGGGCATAGGTGAGAGGCTGCTCCTTGGGTACACAGAGCAGGTAGACCTCCAGGCCATTCCCTGTCCCCCAGAGGGACATCCATGCCAGACACAGCACAGGACGATAGGTACCACAGCCCAGTAGTCCTCAGAGGGGACTTGCTGCTACAGGCTGGGTCCAAGCTGGCCTTGGGTCAGACGCTCCATATTACGATCTTGGACTTGCACACCATGGGAGGCAACAAACACAGCCAGTGGCAAAACTGGGTGGCATAGGGTGGGGGGGGCAGTCAGGAGCTGAGGTGGGCAGAGAGGAGAGGGAGGAACATGCTATGTCTGCGGAGTTGGCAAGGATGAGGTCAGAAAGAACTTGGTCAACTGCATCAGTCAGGATCCAGCCTGGAAAACTGAAACTATGTGAAGTATTTCACAGAGCAGGGATTTAATTCAGGGACTGGTTACAAATGGTTTAAGGGCTGCGAGAGTAAATAGGAGTACAAGACGGACACAAGACAGGATGCCAGATGGCAGAGCTCAGGAGGGCCGGGCTACTCATGTGCTGCAGTAGGACTGACACCCTGCAGGCCACCCAAGACCCTGGAGCCCAGAGCTGCCTGCCACAGCCAGTATCCCCATCAGAAGCAGAGAGCAAGCAATGGCTTCCTCCTCCACCCACCTCCCAATAGCCTGCCCCAGCCCACTGCTGGCCAAATGTAAAAAAACACTAGTGGCAAGGCACCTAGGAAGTGATGCAGAGCAGAAAAGGAAATGGGCAGAAAAGTATGAGAAGTTTGACTCTCCAAATACACCACATCCTGTTTATACGTAAATGTGAGCAGACACATGTGTGCAAATACCTGGTGATTGACGTCATTCTTGGTGTATTTTTTTTTTGCAAACATTAAAATTCTTATTTTATTTGACTCCAGGGGGTTGTTTATTGGTTTTTCTGGGAGGAAAATCTATTTCTAGAAATAATAAATTGTAGACATTTTAAGAAATATTTCAGAAAATTCCAAGACTCACAAAGTGAAACTAGAAATCACTTGGAATGTTCCTCTACCCAAGGAAGGCCAATGTGGATATATCTGGGGGCTGGCTTGTCCTTCCTGGTTGGATTTGTAAAAGTCATGGGTGTTAAGTGGGGCTTGGCTCCTCTTCAATCCCAGCAATAAAGGTCTGACCAAGCAGGACCTGTTCTGCCACTCCACTAGTCCAACTTCTGCCCTGATATTGGAGGGGGCCAGGGGGACAACCCAGCCAAATGAGGGAGCATCAAAAGTGGCCAAGAGCACTTGGCAGGGTCTCTAGAGTAGGGGAACACTGGTTGGATGGGCAGCCCATAGCCCAGAGCTGAGCAGCAAACAGCCAGCAAAGAGCTCTGTCAAGGAGCGGCAGCACAGAAGCCCCCGGCAGGAGGGCATGCGCTGCCCAGGGCATCTCCCAGGAAGAGAAAGCCTCAGTGAGCCCCAGCCGCCTAGGATTCTGCCCGTTCCACTCACTGCATCTCCCCTGACCCTGGGCAAAGAAGTGGCCTGGAGTTGGGGCTGAGCCAAAAGTCGAGCTGCTGAATGGAAGAAAAGGCCTCTCCCCTGAGCCACCCCTTCTACTGAAGGTTTCCAAGCTGGGGCTGAGGAGGAAGATGATTTGGATTGGATAAAAGACCGCAGCTTTGGTTTCAGGCTGAACTGGATTTTCTAAACCTGAAAAACAAAATCATTCTTTAATAACTGAGAGCTTACTTAAGATGACGTAAATCAGGCCAGGTGGGGTGTTTATGCCTATAATCCTAGCACTCTGGGAGGCCAAGGTGGGAGGATTCTTTGAGGTCAGGAGTTCAAGACCAGCCTGAGTAACATAAGGAGACCCCCATCTCTACACAAAATAGTGAAAATTAGCCAGTTGTGGTGGCCGGTGCCTGTAGTCCCAATCCCTCAGGAGGCTGAGGCAGGAGGATGGCGTGAGCCCAGGACTTCGAGGCTGCAGTGAACTGTGATCTTACCACCACACTCCACCCTGGAAGGCAGAGTAAGCCTCATTTCTAACAATAAAAATTAAATTAAAAATAAGAAAGATCAAGTAGATTAATTGCAGCTCTCTCCCTGCCCTAGGGCTTGGCTGCTGACTCCCCAAAAGCTCCTTCGAATGTCGACCTCGGTCTCTCATCCTTTGATGTGAGTGAGCTCTCTTAGGAGTTTTCAGACTGATTCTCTTGCCATTCCTTCCATTGAAATTCTGTAGGTGGTTGCCCCAGGAGAAAAACACAACAGTATATCTCTCTTGGAATGCAGAATGTGGTTTATTTCACAGGAAAGGCTGTGCTAGTGGTGAGGAAAGCCAGAAGCACAGAGGATTTGGGGGTTCCTCTGAGAGACGCCCCACCCAGCCTGGCAAAATCTTCCTTATAAGTGTATCCTAAATCAAGGACGCTTCATGCAATCTCCAAAGGCCCTTTCTGGGTCTCATCAACCAGCAAACGTGTAGACATTGACTTCACAGTGCTGTGGTCACTCACATGAAGATGCTCGCCCTCTCAGCAGGAGTCCTGGTCCCTGTCCTAACACATTTTTGTTCTGCTGCAGCTGCGTCTGCCAGGTAACATCTGCCCATCCTCAGATGGTCAAGTCCAGAAGCAGGCTTCTCACCTTCTAGTCCATTGCACTTGGCCCCTCCTCTTTCCACATGGTGGGGGTCTAGCCCCTTCCTGAGACAAAAAATTCTGGGAGACAATAGACTCTGTCTTTGGCTACTCCATCGAACTTTCCCTGTAAGTATATACTGCAATCATGCAAAGCAAAATGGTTCACTCTCTTTCCTATTTATATATTTATAGAGTATATTTGAATATCTTTCCATATTATTGTTAAGAACACAATTATTGCAAGTCTTTCCCCATAATGGAAACCCCCCTCCCAGCTTGGCTTGAAGTCACCTGTTTCTATTACAGCTCAAAAAGTCATGTGGCACCTTAAGAGAGGAGCAAGCTCCCTACCTGGTGGCCAGTGATAAGCCTCAGGTGTCCTGTTCTCCAAGGGCCCAGGATGTCCCCTGACCACCACCTAATACAGGGCTACCAGCACCCAGGCCCCTAGTCACCAGTGTGGTCACTCCCAGACTTCTCTCTGCACTGCCCACTCTGTTCTTCCCTGTCTCTGAGTCTCCACTGCCCAAGAAAGTTTAGGATGAAGTACAGAATTGTTTGGGAATTAACCAAAACCAAAATAATATTTTTTTGTGTAAATTGAACACAGTTCACAAATTTTTTAGATTTAATCTATTAGATTCATAATTATTATTTAAATATTTCAGAAGATTTTCTATAAGCTGAATACATAGAATACATAAAAGGAAAATGGAAACTATTATATTTATAAATATAATTTTAAAGACTTAAGGGAATGTAATTATTAAGAAATAAAAATGACCTTAAAATGGGTGCTGAAACGCTGGGCATAGAGTCTCACTCCTGTAATCCTAGCACTTTGGGAGGCCAAGGCAGTTGGATCACCTGAGCTCAGGAGTTCAAGTCTAACCTGAGCAAGAATGAGAACCCATCTCTAAAAAACAGCCAGGCATTGTGGCAGGTGCCTGTAGTCCTAGCCACTTGGGAGGCTGAGGCAAGAGGATTGCTTGAACCCAAGAGTTTGAAGTTGCTATGAGCTATGACGCCACAGCACTCTACCAAGGGTGACAAAAAGAGACTCTGTCTCAAAAAAAAAGATTGCTAAAAATGTAAGATAAAATATGTAAGGTTTGAAAATTTGTTGGCTGAAATTAATAGGCTAAAAATTAGGTTTTTTAATTTATGAGTTTAATGAATGGGAAATTAAAATCATAAAGTAGAGTAACCTCTGGTTAACCTTTCCTACACCAAAAACTTTCAAGGATAGCAAAAGATGCCATGGAGGAGGCTTCCCTCAGGGGCTGGTCAGAGTGGGCCAGAATGACCCTGATACCCAAAGCACTGTGGGCAAAGAAGTAGAATAAAAGAATGAAAGGAATAAACATGATTGAAACAGGAAAAGTCTTACAAGTTAAGACTTGTTTAGCATTAGGCATCATAACTTTTATATATTACTCCAAATTTGCATTATCTGGGCAATAATTTCAAAACCCATTGTCTATCTTATTACATAATAAATCTGCTCTTCAATTATTTGTAAGATTTCTAGCAGACACTGTCAAGTCTCTACTTCCAGGCCCTTGCTTGCAGGGTCTCCTACATGGCCCTGAATGATGTCACAATCATTCACATCAAAACCTAAGCTTTCACCTTTTTTGAAAACTAGAAATTTCAGCCTGGTGCTATGCTGCACAGATAGTCTCATCTACTTAGGAGGCTGAGATGGGAGGACTGCTTAAGCCCAGGGGTTCTTTGTCTAGCCTGGACAATATCTCCAACCTGCCCAAAAGCTTATATTGGGAGAGAGTCCTGGCAGTCAGTGTATTCACAAAATTATGTTTTGTACAAATTTTGCAAACTCTGAGTATATAAAAAACAATCTTAAAATTTCAATTACTGAGACCCAGAGATAACTTTGTTTTGGGACAAAATAGAGCACTATAGATAAGTTTGTGGACTCTGGAGCCCTGAAGAACCAGACACTAAATCCCAACTCTACCATTTTCTAGCTGTGTGATTCTAGTCAAGTTATTTCATCTCTCTGTGGCTCTGTTTCCTTATCCTTAGAATGGGCATTCCAGCATTACTTCCCTGACTGAGCTGACATGAGCTATTGAGCTAATCTACGTCAAGACTTAGCCCATGGGCTACTGCACACAAAACATGGTAGTGCGTAGTGGTAGCGTTGCTGCTGATTTACAACTAAAATCAAAGGGTATGGGTTTTCACTTTGTGTCAACTCTGCTATAACAAAATGCCAAGGACTGGGAGGCTTAAACAACTGACATTTACTACTACAGGGTAGGGAGTCCAAGATCAAGGTGACAGCAGATTTGTGTCATCAGGGTGAGGTGAAGGATCTTTTCCTGACTTGCAGGCCACCTTCTCACTATGTCCTCAAATGGTAGAGACAGGGAGCTCTGGTCTCTTCTCAAAAGGGCACTAATCCCATCCTGGGAGCCCCATCCTAATTCAAAGTCTCCACCTCCAAATACTGTCACTCTGGGGGTTAGGGCTTCTACATATGCATTTGGAAGAACACAACTCAATTCATAGCACCTTTGGCAGCTGAAGACCTTGTAGAAGACAATTGTGGGGGAGGCCACCCCACAAGTGGCAAGATCATGCTGAACAAAGGCATGAAGAAGAGAGAGCAGGGTCATGTACTGGAGGCTGCATAGCCCATGTGGACAGACCACGGGAGGGTGTTATTCCTTCAGGAAACAGTCCCGTGAATCCAAACAGCTGGATTTGGCTCCCACTGTGTCTCAGGTGAGTGTCTGCGGTCTGTGCTCTGAGGCTCCCACAGGCCAGAAGGCTTACGGGGAGAGCTTGCGGGAGAAGCAGAATTTGGGTGTGGAGTGAAGGGGCAGCCCTGGGCCAGGACGAGGGAAAGGCCCAGCATAGAAATGCAGGTTGGGGTGGATTGCACAGAAAGAGGGAGAGGGGAAGCCCTTTCAGATGAGAACTAAGGCTGAGGCTATCCTTCATTAGCCACCCCTGGGATGTGCTCAGTGAAGAAGGGTTCCTTCAACTCCCAACAAGCCCCTGGGGAGGTCCCACCAGAATGTCTGCTTCACGCACTAGCAGCCTGGGGCTTCAGGTGTGCAATGACTTGCCATGGCTTTCAGGTCAGAGATGGACTGCAGCTCATGTCATGTGACCTAGCACCTAGGGGCCTCACGGGGCTCACCAAGGGCCTGTTCTTCAGACCCCTGCTGCTCCTGCCCTCTAACCACCATTCCACCCACCCTGAGGAGGCCACTGGAACAGGCTTCACATTCAGTGCTATTGCAAAGCTTCAGGGCAGAGCCCACCTCCCCCCTCCACAGTCAGCCAGTCCTGCTGCTGACTCACTGGCTCCTGCTGTGGACAGAGGGCTAGAGGGGCCCTGTTCTGGCAGCAGAGTGATGAAAGCCCAGATTACATTCCAGGGTTTCTCACCAGGCTATAAAACCTGGAGCGGCTGGCAGCATGCCCGCCCTCCCCCTCACCCCTGCCACACACACCCTGCTGCATGCATACCTCTAGCTCCAGCGCTTGGGGGCCATGGGGGTGAGAATCTGTGCCCTGGGCCATATGGTGGGGGAGGTGAGATGGTGGGGTTGTCTGTCACTTTCTTGAAAACCTGAGGCTTGTTCCATGATATCATCAGCATCTCTGACTTCTTTCCCTCCAGCCAGTGGAGGTTGATTTGAAAAGAGGCTACCTGACCAGGAGATGGGTCATGCAGAGGGGCTGGCATCAGTGGCCAAGGGCTGCCCTGTGCCAGGCAACTGATGCCCCCTTCTTGACTCTTGTGACCCCACTTTACAGAGGCTCCAGGATGAGCCCAGGCTGTCACCAAGGGTATTGCCCAAGATCTTGGCTACCCAGTGGCCACAGGAAGAGCTGGCTCTGCATTCTAGGATGGTCCTGGGGTTCAAGTCAGGCTCCACCATTTCTTTGCTGTGTGGGCTTACGGAAATGGCTCAGCCTCTTTGAGCATCACTTTCTTTGTTTATAAGGATGGTTGAAAGGCTTAGAGATCATGGACATGCTCTGTAAATGGCCGCTCAATCCTCTAATCCTCAGAAGGGTGGGTGGGGCTTAAGGACAGACATGCCCATCAGATGGCTCTGGCCACCAACTGGAAACTCAGCAAAGAGCTCCTTGTACCAATGACCTTGCATGTAAGTCAAGGGTTGCAAAGAAAAGCCCCCACCACCCACAGGTGAGTTATCTTTGGCCCTGGCACAGGCTGCCATCCATTACAGGGGCTTCCTTACCTTATGGTGAAGTGACCTTGTGGTCCAGGTCATAAGGACTAGTACCTTGGCCTCTTGTGGTCAGCACTTGACCATTCCTTGAGTTTCAGGTCAATAGTGACAAGAGCGGAGGAATGCCCCCTCTCCTACAGCTTCCTCTTCTCTGTCTAACTAGTATGAGTCCTTGACCCTGACCTCCCCTGCTGACAGTGTGGCCCATGACCCACCTCCGCCCTGCTGACCTCCAGTCTTGTCAGAGGTGAGACATCCCTCCCAGGGGAACCTACTCTGAGTTCCTTAGCACTATGGACTAAGGACCCCTGATACACACAGAATCCTTCAGCATGAGCTGCTTCTGAGCCCAAGGGATGTCATCCAAGCCCAGAGTGGCCTAAACAATGAGGAACTTAGTGCTGTATCTCACATAGCGGAAAGACTAACAGCATAGCACACCCAGGGCTGATCCACTCAGTAGCTCAACTCTGGTCAAGGCCTGAAGCTGCCTGTCTGCCCATCTCCATGGCTTTTCTCTGACTGTTCCAGAAAGGCTGCCACAGCTCCAAGTATCACATCTTCAAACAATAAAGCCCAAGGACATTAAAAAAAAAAAAATCCCAGGAGCACCCTTCTGTGGTATAGGCCTAAAACTTATATTAATATTATGTGCCACTGTGACAACTGGTGAAACTGAGAGGGCCTTGAATGGCCTGACTACAGTTCCCCTCCCATATCCTACCTTTCTTACCAAGGGGACCAAGCACAGCTCCTGCTTATGCCTGGAGTGGTGTTTTCAGTTCCCTGCCAGCCCACAGAATTATTCTAACAAGCCAACCCCATCATCAGGTGGCAATCAGAGGCGCTCCACCCTCTTAATACTACAAAGCCTGCCAACCTGCCCCTGCTGATTCACTCCCAAGCACCACACCCATATGGCCCTAAGTCTTCCTCTCCCAAGCAGTGAGTATATGTGATTAATAAACTGTTGACCTTCTTGTCTGTCCAGTGTGTCCATGTCGTGTGTTGGACCATCCCCACAACCCTGAGGCAAAAATCCCTCCCTCATCACCCAGGTGAGTGGAAGGTGATTAACAGACCACAGCAGCCCTCTCCCACTGCAGCATAAGCTCCCCAAGGAAGGGACTTTGTTCTATTCAGTGCAAACTTCCCCATACCCTTCATGGTGCCTAGTAAATAGCAGGTGCTCAGTGTAAGTGGAATAAATGCATGAATGAAAATTGAACAAATGAATTCTGCCATTGACTAGGGCTGTGTGGCAGGCCTGTGCCTGAACTAACAATTAGCAGGTGGAACAGCATTCCCTCCATTGGTCTAGACGTGAGCATTTCATCTGGTGTGAGGGAGTGAACAGTTCCCAGGGGTCCTGAGATGTTGCTCCCTCGTGCCTGGAAGAGGTCCCTGTCACCTGCACCAGTTGTAATATAATTTAAAATAATAATAATACTGTCTTGATCCAGTTTTGAGGCCCTGGCTGGGGGCCAGTTAGTTTACTTTCTTGAGCAGTTAAGACCACACCCCGACCATTGCTCTTGGGGAGCTCTCACTATGAGAGTCTCTCTAGACCACTATGCACCAGCCCTCCGTGCCTGAGGTCAGGTGACAGATAGCTAGGGATAGCTCCTTTCTTCCTGAGCCTGTGAAATTATTTAAATTAATCAATTCACAGAGAGCCCCTGAAACCTAGCTAAGCCCACTCCCCCACCCCACCCCCGCCCACAAGCTGCCCTGACAGCTCCAGTGTGCTACATACAAACCCCTGTATGGCCCTGCCTGGCAGCCAGTTCTCCTTTAGAGTTGTAAGTAACAAAGAGTTGTGCCTTTCATCTATCTGAGGGTCTTTGTGTTGAGTTCACTATCAAAAGAACCTTTAAATCTTATAAAAAATTGGTGCTGAGAGCAGGATGGCATGGCTGCGGCTGCTGACTCTTGGACAGCTTGATCGGGGACTGTCCTTGGCCTACCAGTTGGTTCCAGACCACCTGGAGCAGGGAGGACAGAACTTGAACTTGCACTTTAGCCTGGTTGCCTACTACTCTGTCTGCTGGCGACTGCTGTGGTCAGTTGCCACTGCCCTGTCTCTCCCTGCCCAAATTCCTCAGTATGGGAATATTCAAAGTGAGCAGTGTCAATCAGCTGGATACCAGCCCCGTGGGAGTCCACCTTAGGGCAAGAGGAGGGAGTGATGTATTCGTTTGTATTTAGGTATTTTTTATATTATAAAGGAATTGTAGCATTTATTTTTTAACATATCATGGCATAAGAAATTTTATGTAACAAATCATTCATTACAAAACACAAGAACAGAAACAAAATACAATAAATTTTATGTACTGGTAACAAATTAATGATAACTGGTAACAAATTAATGATACTGGTAACAAATTAATGAACAAAGAATGATATTTACACATCATATCTTTTATACATCTGTCACCGTCAATATCAGAAGTATTACATTCTTCAAGTTCTACATTGCTGGTGTCTTCTGAAGAGTCACTTTCCTCATCCTGGTAAGTTTCATCATCCTCAGTTCCATCCATGGCATTGCTGATGCCATATATTTTTTTTTTTTGGTGGTTTTATACCTTTATTTGATGTGTCTGACAATCACCAGTTAGTTCTCATCCACGTTGACTATCTGTAGATTTTTGAAAGTGGTAATAGGTACATAGGCAACCAAAATATAGAGTTGGGTGAATCTTCATCTTTATTACTTTTTCTGGATAACCGCACATGGATACTGTATGGGACATTCCTTATGCCTTTGGCCCAGCCAGCTTTGTGGAGCCTGGTATGAATGTGCACTGCTGGAGTCCCCGTGTCTTTCATGCCACATTTCCAGATCTGTTTGAGCGCCTGCTTCTTGAAGCCACTCCCTGGACACACTTGTGAATGTTGATGGTGTATTCACAGTCACCACCTTGTTGATGGCAGAACGGCCTTTCTTCTTCTCACCACCCCTTTTTTCTGAGAGCCATTCTGCTGGGCCCAAGTTGGAAAAAGCGCAAGGGATTGTGATGCCATATTTTTAAAACAATTCACAATCACTTCCTCCTTGACACTGTTCCATGACCTAGGTTCCATTCACAAACCTGGGTGATGGATGCATTTTTTTTTTCTTTTGTGTAAAACAGAGTCTCACTCTGATGCCTAGGCTAGAGTGCTGTGGCATCAACCTAGCTCATAGCAACTTCAAATTCCTGGGCTCAAGTGACTTCTTGCCTCAGCTTCCCAAGTAGCTGGGCCTACAGCCACCCGCTACCATGTCTGGCTAATTTTTTTATTTTTAGTAGAGGTTGGGGGCTCACTTTGCTCAGGCTGGTCTTGAACTCCTGAGCTTAAGTGATCCTCCTGCCTTGGCCTCCCAGAGTACTAGGCTTGCAGGCATGAGTCACCACACCTGGCCAGTGGATGCTTTCTTGATTCTGCCTGTGGGTGTTAAATCATTACCAGCTGATGGCATCCATGATATCCGCTCTAAATTCATTAGGACCTTGAAGGGCCTGTTTACTGACACATCAAAGAGGTTGCAGTTGGCTTGTTAGCCCCCCAGGTAACACAGCAAGTTGGGTTTTCGAGTCCACTGTGATTGCTTTCGCATTTTGTGTAACATGGGCTTTGAAGTGATCAAAAACAAGCAAAGCAGTTTTTTAAGTAACTCTCCAGGCTTTCATGACCAGATTTTTGTTAAACCAGATTTTCATGCCTTCTTTATTCATCCACCCTTTCTCATGCACATGGACAATGACTCCACTTGGAATCTTCACTTTTGAAAATGTTTTCCTTTTAAAGATGATCCTAGGTGGTAGCTGTGTCCCACCTGCACAATGGGCTAGAACAACAGTGAAATGTGTTGTCTCGTGTCCACTATGTTTAATAGCCACAGTCGTTGCTCCTTTAATATCCACAGTTCTGGGGCAGCGCCTGTGGCTCAAAGGAGTAGGGTGCCAGCCCCATATACCAGAGGTGGCGCGTTCAAACCCGGCCCTGGCCAAAAACTGCAAAAACAAACAAATAAACAAACAAAATCCACAGTTTTGTTGGGTGGCACATCAAATGTGACTGGGACCTCACCCATACTGGCTATCTGGGACAGCTCAAAGTTGTAAAAGTCTTTCAAAGATTGCTAACATAAGAATGAAATTCCAAAACTTGATTCTCATCGGCTGCTGCAAGTTTGGGGGCAAGTTTTGTTTATGTGCTCATGCTCAAACCTTCTCTCTTCATAAAGTTAAAAGTGCCCCTGAGAAATCACCAATGTTTTTCTCTCCTGCAATCCTTTTACCCTTTTCTTGTATCATCTCGGGTGAAGTAGAGATCCCAGTTTGATGCGGCTCCAGGATCCAGGTCTTCATCTCCTGCTCCACCTCTGGCCACTTTGGAGGTTTCCCTTGCATTGCCTTCTGTCTTGGCATCTGAAGAAGCTTTATAAGATGCCTCCACAACCTGATGACACTTTGTGTGGGAGGGGTCCACAGTGTCTGTCGGCAGCTCTGTTCTCTTTAGCATATTTAATAATTGTTCGCTTAAAGCTTGCAGTACCCGAAAACCATTTGACATTTTCCAAGGGATTGTCCAACAACTTTTGTAAAAATATCAGCTAGATTGCTAGATCCCACCTAGCAAATAGAAGAGAAATAGGTCAGTCTTTTTGTTGTTGTTGGCTATTTATTTATTTATTTTTGAAACAGAGTCTCAAGCTGTTGCCCTGGGTAGAGTGCTGTGGCATCATTGCTCACAGCAACCTCCAACTCTTGGGCACAAGTGATCCTCTCACCTCAGTTTTTCTATTTTTAGTAGAGACAAGGTCTCACTTTTTGCTCAGGCTGGTCTCAAACTCGTGAGCTCAAGCAATCTAACTGCCTCAGCCTCCCAGAGTGCTAGGATTACAAGCATGAGCCCTCTCGCCTGGCCAAAATAGGTCACTCTTCATTGACTAAAATTACATTTATTACAAGTCGGTGGTAAGTTCAGCAAAACCAGTTACCATATTCTAGGGTATTAGTTTGCATATGGATGTCACTATTGCTTTCTAGAGTTACACTTTTAATGTGCAAGCACAAATAAAAGAATTATAAACTTTTATACAGATACAGAATTAGCACTACGCATGTATAATGCACATCCTTATTTGTCCCTCAAAAATCTGGACAAAAGGTGTGTATTATACATTGCAAAACACTGTATATTTAAAGGCCAGTATATTAAAGGCTGCTGTGTTTAGAAGACTCATTGTATGAGGCCCTTTAATAACGTCTCCTCCATCTTTATGGATTTTTTATTCTTCCCCCATATGATAAAGGCTAGAGTCCTGACCAAAGTGCCATGGAGCTGAAGGGGGGCCCAGGACCTGACCAAAATCTGGGTCTTGACCAAGAAAGAAGGCAAGGTAGGCATGGATGTCTGCAAGGTCAGCCAAATGGGGCTGGCAGCTCACATCTGTCCTGGGACCCATTAGCACAGATTATCTGATGAGCCAAACAGCTGGCCATTTGGAATGGGACTTATCTGAGCCTAGATTGCAAACCACACAAAAACTTTTTCTCAATATTTGAATTATAAAGGATAGATAAATCATCCAGACTCTCCCTCTGATGCCCTCCAGGGAATTAGAATTAGTTCTCCAGGGCCATTTCCATAGACAGGTGCACTAGAAACAGATGTTACAATCTCCCCTTAGTAAATAAAACTCACATTCTGAGATAAAACCATATCCCATAATGATGAAACCAGACAACCCCTCCTTGGTCATAATGTATGCCAGACCCACAGAAGCTGCACATTAGTGATGACTATTGGTCTTGCTCCTAAGACCATCAGCCTGGAGACACCTACCGGCTGTCTCTCTTGTGTCCTGTGACAAGCTGAACACAGGACATTCATTGCTGTTCTTCCTCTGTTATTAGGGATTCTGTTATGTTTCCTAAGCTTGATGCTTGCTTAGCCCATGACCTTGTTGTATTCTGTGCTCTCTGCTGACACGCACATTTCTACACTCCTTGGGCGAAAGAGAAACCTTGTAGATGTTACCACTGTCTATGAGTCTGTGACCGTGACCACCACTACAAGCCCCATTTCCCTCGTGACAAAGATCACTAGACCTCACTAACCCATCAGGTGTTACTCTCTGACAACATCACTGTTAGACCTGTCACCTTGACCTAAGAAATATACCCAGGCATTATTGTCATAAAAACATAACTCATACTATTAAAACATTTTATGTTTCTACCCAGATACTATTAGAGACCACAAAAGTTTCAGATCTATTTTCTTGGCTAATCCCACATAAATGGGAAACTTGGTTATGGGCTAGCCCTGCAAGGACTGCTTATATTCAACTTGCTTTCTTCCTCTTTAACTCTTATAATAAAATGTTTTTGATAAAATTTTTCTCCAAAAGTCTCCTCTACTGTTCAGTTTACTCAAATGATCAAGCTCAAAACTGATATCAGGACATCTGGGGATTAATTGTAATAAAGGCTGTTTTGTTTTGCTTTATTTTAACACTGTCATGATCTAGTTTTGAGGCCCTACATAGAGCTGTAAGTTTACCTTTTTGAGCAGTTAATGAAGTCCCTACTGGGGCTCTCACACTCTGGACTACTATGCACCGGCCCTAATCACTCAGGGCCAGGTACCAGACAACTGGGGACAATCCTATGCCCCAGGCTTTATAGTGCAAAATTATTCAAGTTATCCAACCCACAGGGAGCCTGTGAAACCTCTGCTAAGCCCAGAACTTGGGGTAGAAACGCTGCTGACAGCCCCAGTGTGCTGGTATGTTGTCCTCAGGTACAACTCCCAGTGTGGCCCCGCCTGGCAGTCTGCTCCCCTTTGGAGCTGTAAGTGACAGAGTTCTGCCTTTCATCTCCATGAGTGTCTGTGTGTCCACCTTTAAATCTTATAGAAGAGCACCTTCTGACTCAGGCCGGGAAGCACTGGGCCTGGGAAGGAAGGTGCTATGGAGCTGATAGGGGCCCAGGACCTGACCAAAATCTGGGTCTTGACCAAGAAAGAAGGCAAGGTAGGCAAGGATGTCTGCAAGGTCAGCCAACGTGGCTGCCAGCTCACATCTGTCCCCTGCGTGTCCTGTGCCAGAACCACTGAATAGGCACCACAGCAGCCAGGAAAGATGGTGGTTCACTCACACCCTCCCTCGTTCACACACTCCCCTTCACTAGCCCATTCACTCCCTCACTCATTCATTCCCTGACTCATTCACACATTCCCTCACTCATTCACTCACTATTTTCTTACTCATTTATTCATTCATTCACTTATCCCTTCAACTCCTTCATTTATTCACACCATCATTCACTACTCATCCATGCATCCACTCACTCATGCACTTGCTCACTCATTCATTCTCTCACCCACACACTCATAAGGCCCACAGTGAATGAGGAGATTGGCCTAGGTATGACTGATAGAAAAACAGCTGATTTCACCAGACAAGTTTGGTACCAGAGTTTTCTGAGGCCTGAATTCAGTATTTCCCTGAGAAATGTCACAAGCAGTGTTTAGCTGTTGGGCCTGCACACCACACACGTAGATAGTTACAATTTCTGTAATTTTGAGAAAGGCCCTTTTAATACAAGTGGTATCACTGTGACTTTCAGCTGCTACTAAACTCATATGAATAAATTCAGCCTCAGAGCGGTTTACTGCTTTCTTTTGTTGATTGCTTTGTTCTCATATTTTCTCACAGAAATAGCCTGGGAAATTTTTGAGGAAAGAACAATCTTAGTCAGCTTTTTATCCTTAAGGCCTAGAGCATACATGTCTGATAAATAAGTGAATGAGTAAGTGACTGTGTGAATGAGTGAGGGAGTCAAGGAAGGAGTGAATGGATGAGTAAATGAGTGAGAGAAGAAGTGAGTGAATGAGTGAGCGAGTTCAAGAATGAGTGAATGAGTCAGTGAGTGAATGAATGAGCTATGAATGAGCTTGGTAGCAATTGCTGCTACCAAGTCCCTGTGCCCATGTCCAAAATATCTCAGACGTCTAGAAGCAGGTGCCAGGACAGCAGGGGTTAGGGAAGTGGGGGAAGGGGAGAGACTGGACAATTCTGTGACTGTTGCTAGGAAAATTGGCCAAGCATATAAAAGATAAGACTGGCTCAGCGCCCATAGCACAGTGGTTATGGTGCCAGCCACATACACCGAGGGTGGTGGGTTCGAACTCAGCCTGGGCCAACTAAACAACAGCTAAACAACTGCAACAAAAAAATAGCTGGGCGTTGTGGTGGGCGCCTGTAGTCCCAGCTACTTGGGAGGCTGAAGCAAGAGAATCACTTAAGCCCAAGAATTTGAGGTTACTGTGAGCTGTGATGCCACAGCACTCTACTGAGGGCAACATGGTAAGAGTCTGTCTCAAAAATAAATAAATAAATAAATAAATAAGACTGTACCTCTAATACCTTCTCCATATACAAGCATCAATTCTAAGGTTAAGTCCTAAGTGAGAAAAGAAAGCACATGATCTTAGGATAGGGTGAATTTCTTAAAAAGTCTGTGTTTAACACATACTATAAGGAAGAAGCCTGATAAATTCTACCATTATCCCTTGGTATCCTGGGGTTTGGTTCCAGGATCCCCCAAGGGTACCTAAATCCAAGGATGCTTGAATCCCTCAGTTGGCCCCTTGTATCCAAGGGTTCCCCATCCACAGATATGGAGAGCCAAGTGTACTTTAAAAAAGGAAAGCAAATAAACCCTAATACTTCTGTTTCTCCAAAGATAAGTCACAAAGTGAGAAAAAAATTTGCAAAGGATAAAACTATTACAGGACTAGTACATAAAAATATAAAGAACACCCATAAATACCACTTCAGATCCCTCAGATTGGCAAAAAGGTAAAGAGCTTGATGAGATCAGATATTAGAGACATAGAGAGTGGCAGCTCCCCCCCTCCAGGGAGAGTCACTCCCCACACCTCCTGGAACAGCAGACTAGACTGCAGCTGCCCCACCCTAAGGGCTACCAGGCTTCATCCTCTTCCTGCTGTTCTTGGGGCATGTCTGGAATGTAACCCTACTGTTTGGTTTTCATGGTATCTATTTTCAGAGCTCTTTTCTGTATATGACAAATGATGCTGCTTTTCTGTTTAGAATGGTGACAATGTCTCCACTTAAAAAGGGCAGCTGTCACATAATTGAGTGAGATAACCTGTAAAACAGTGAGCAGATGGAAACACTCAAACAAAAGGGAGTTGTGATTCAGGTCATTAGTAGCCAGCATTCCCACCCAAACTGGGAGAGCAGAAGACAGATGGAAGGCCATTTTGTGTACTCCAAGAGATTGGAAGAGGGAAAGAGAGTTTGTGTCGGAGCTGGTCGGGGACTAACAGCAGAGCAGGCATGTGGCAGTGAGGTGTGGGCAGGATTTGGGGAGCAAAGAGGTGAGGAGCAGTTTATCACCCCACCTCCCAGGGCCGGGGCGCAGTGGGCAAAAGCACACAGCCCCTCTGAGCTGGTGGTACCAGGGCAGGAGCTGGAGATAACCACAGATGGACCTTCCAGACCTTAAGCCAGCTGCACAGGACCCCTGAGCCAGGCCTGACCTGAGGGGCTGCTGTGTGAATGGTCAGCCTGCTCTGTCCGGTACTTCTGAGCTGGGTGGGCCCATCCACCCTCACAGGCCCAAGAGGCCACTTGGAGGGGAAACCCCAGCTCGGGGGGTAGGGGAAAATGAGGCCTGGGGAGGCAGGGGAGGATGCCTCTGGCTGCCACCCTGGGTGTGGCCTGGTCTGTGCATGCCCTGACAAGGTGACGGCAGCTGGTCAGTGGGAGCCACCAGGAGAGGCGTGGAAGCAGCGTATCCACCAAGGGCTGGTTTCCACAGGGCCTGATTCACTGGAGCATCTGTGACTTTTATGTGCTGATGAAAAATCTAGGATCCTTTTAATGTGTTTTCCTTCCTAGCACAGCAGGGCTATGACCCTCATAAGAGTTCAAAGTTAGGCAACAGGAACACTCACAGCGTCACCCTTTGGTTTCATTGCAGGCTGGGCCTCTGACTGTGGGCTGGTTGGCTCACGTGGTCTTCTTGTCTACTTTACAAGAGTTTGAGGTGTGGTGGCCCATGGGGCAACCAGAACCAGAACTTCCACTTGCTGGAAGGGGCAGGGACAAAAATAGCCTCAGGGAGGTACCACCTGGCAAGGAGGTGAGGACACAAAGGTGCCTGCCTGTCGAGAACCAGAATGTTCTCTAAGAGAAGCTGCATCCAAACAAGGAAGAAAACTTTCCTCTGAGAGTAAAGGTGCAACAAGGCTCATAGGCATGTGACAGTGAACAGCCCTGGGGACTCTGTGAGCCTCAATCCCTGCTGATACCAACTTCCACATCTCAACATTTACCTCATGTTGGCACTGCAAGGGCTACTCAACACACGCCATCTCCTTCCCTCCACAGATAGCTCTGTGTGAGAGAGAGACTACTATTGCCATTGTATAGACAAGGCAACCGAGGCACCAAGAGGTCTAGTGATTTTACTGAAGTGGAACAGCATGGAAATAACAGCAGGGAGATGTTAAATCCAGGCCCAAACTCCCTCTGTAATCTGAGGGCTCTCTGAGGGCTCATGGAATGAATAAACATCTGTTGTATATTCGATATGGGACAAGAAGGAGGGTGATGGTTGTGAGAAAACAGTGGTATAGTCTGGACCCCAGAGTTGGCCATTTCCAGGGAAGGTGACATGCAGAAGAGAAAGCCAGAGGCCAAAGTCAGAACTTCCAGGTGCCTAAGTGGTCAATTACTTCTTGTGGGAAGGAAAGCTAAGGCACAGGGTGGGAACAACTCCAAGGCCTGAGGCAGCTCAAGCAGGCAGAGAATGTGGAGTGGTCACTAACAGTGGCCTCCCGGGGAAGTAGGCATGCCTCCTGGTCCCAGCCTCAGATGTGCAGCCATCTCTATCCAGCCAAGCTTCTACCCTGCCTCTTAGAGGTTGGAGTCAGGTGAAGGTGAGGAAAAGACAAAGGATGTCCCCAGAAATGGGAAGCTCTGATGTCTAAGGTCTCCTTCCCCAGTTGCTGTTTCTGCAGCAGGCAGGACTTCCGGCCAGGCAGAGTGAAGGGACCATGCAGGGCAGAGTGAAGGGACCAAGCAGGGCAGAGTGAAGGGACAGTGCAGGGCAGAGTGAAGGGACTGTGCAGAGCAGAGGGAAGAAACAGTGCAGGGCAGAGCGAAGGGACCGTGCAGGGCAGAACGAAGGGACCGTGCAGGGTAGAGCGAAGGGACAGTGCAGGGCAGAACGAAGGGACCGTGCAGGGCAGAGTGAAGGGACAGTGCAGGGCAGAACGAAGGGACCGTGCAGGGTAGAGCGAAGGGACAGTGCAGGGCAGAACGAAGGGACCGTGCAGGGCAGAGCGAAGGGACAGTGCAGGGCAGAACGAAGGGACAGTGCAGGGCAGAGTGAAGGGACAGTGCAGGGCAGAACGAAGGGACAGTGCAGGGCAGAGCGAAGGGACAGTGCAGGGCAGAGCGAAGGGACAGTGCAGGGCAGAGCGAAGGGACCGTGCAGGGCAGAGCGAAGGGACAGTGCAGGCCAGGGTGAAGGGACCCTGCAGGGCAGTGTGAAGGGACCCTGCAGTGAAAAGGGAAGGGACAGTGCAGGACAGTGTGAAGGGACTGTGCAGGGCAGAGCAAAGGGACTTTCCAGGGCAGTGGTCGGAGCCCAGGCCTGCTTTCCCTTAATTGGTTTGCAGTTCCAAGGTCTATGTCCTATGCCCACAGTTTAAGGAAAAAGTGACATCCCTTTCCTTCCCTCAGCCACCTCTTCCCCACCCACAAATCCTACCCCCAGAGTGAGCCGCTGGGAAGAGTGCCGCTACTGTCCTTCCAGGGGCTACTTATCTCTTATCTGTGCACTCACAAACATAGATTTTCTTACAAGAAAAAACAGGTATTATGCTTTACGTATGAGTCTGTGACTTCCTTTTTTCACCTCCAGAGGATACTCTCCTGGCCATCCAGAGTCAGCAGACAGATGTCTACTGACTTACTTCCATCTCTGGGGTGGTGTCATCCAGCCCCCCTGTGGTAAGTGGACTGGACACAAGGCCTTGGTGAGAGTGTCTGTCTTTTCCTACATAAGGAGCAACCAGAAGGGATGCGAGCAAGTGGGAAGAGACTGTTGTATCTCAGAGGACCTGGTAGTGCCAAGATTCAGGGCTGTCTGATTTTTTTGTTTTGTTTTGTTTTTTGAGACAGGATCTTGCTGTCATCAGGTTGGAGTTACATCCTAACTCACTCCAACCACAGATTCCTGGGCTCAAGTGATCCTCCTGCTTCAGCCTCCTGAGTAACTGGGACTATGGGAGTGTGCCACCATACCTGGTTAACTTTTTTTTTAATGGTAGAAATGGGGTCTTGCTATGTTGCTCAATCTCCTGGCCTCAAGCAATCCCCTTTCCTTAGCCTCCCAAAGTGCTAGGATTACAAGCATGAGCCACCACACCCAGCTCATCTTTCTGATTTTTTAAGGGGTTTAGAGGAGGTAATGGATCTGAGAAGTGGATCTGGAAGATGGTAGGCCATGGAAGAGATGAGTCCAGCAGGTGATGCAGAAGTAACAGGTCTGAATCACCCCCACAATGCAATGGCGAATTCTGCACAGTTAGGACTGCTCCCCAAACAAGCCAAACTGGTCAGATGAGGGCCAGCCCTCCTCTCCACAGGCTGTGGCCAACACCTGCCCTCTTTGGATTCTCACTTCCTACACATCTCTGGGGTGCCCCTCCCTGGAAACTCCTCCTCTGTCGTTCAGGTGGGGCAGTGGTGAGTCCCTTCCCTCCCTTTCTAGACTTGCCTACTCTGAATCATAGACCTGGGGCATCCAAGAGCTTTTCCTTCCTCTCCCTTTAGGCCCTACAGCTGGAAAAAATGGTCTCTTTGTCATGATAGGAACCAATTTACCCAAAAGATACACATTGTGTCACAGGCTGCTAGTTTAGGAAACCAGTTGAACACAGGCCTGTGAGGCCAGAGGGTTCCTCAGCTTTCTAGAAGCCTGTGTGTGTTTTTGTTTTGTCTCTTTCTCCTTCCCGCCCTTTTTTCCACTCTCTCCCTGCCTTTCAATAAGCACTCACAACCTATCCCCTGGGCCAGTACTGGGCACTGAGAGGTGAATCAGCAAGTTCCTACTATGTGCTGCATAAGAACATTCCATCCTTGTAAGTTTTTTAATTCTACTTGGTTGAAGTTTTATTGTTTTGATGTAAATCTTAAGCTGTTCCTGATCCCCAAAGTCCCTAGGCCAACTCAAAGACATCTGGCCTGGTCCTCTTTGCATCCAGTCTCATCTTTGAGACTGGATGAATGGACAAGTCACTACATGGAAATAGCAGCTCAGAGTGAGTTAGCCTCTCCCTGAGTTTTCAAGGATAATACACGGAGATGAAAAGAGTTGCCTTGATTTGGAAGAATCAGGGGGCAGTAATACAATGATCTTTTTCTATATTTTCTAAGGGTGGGTGTATTTTTTCCAACAGGAAATAGAAATGCTAAGAGTCTGTAACAGGAGAGTGCCTGCTGCCATGGTGGAGAGGGGTCACAGGGCTTCCTAACACCCTCTCTGACTCAAAGGCCAAGCAGCTTCTCTAGAAGGTGGGTTCTTGGTCATCCTTGAGAGAGAATCCACTGTCATGGGGAAGACTTTGGAGGAAACCCCAAGTAGAAGTAGAAGTTTGAGAGTCAAAGGCCTGGGGCCAAGGTCATTCCGGGATGCATCTGCTAGATTTTGATATTTATTCAACAACTGCTACAGGGCCTAAGAAGACCAGCAAAGGAGCTCTAAGGGGTGTTGTAAGTGAAACCTTGAAGAAAGGCGCTTGGCACTGGAATAAGCTGGTCTGGCCTCAAACCTGCTAAGACTGCATTCCGGGAACCCACTAGCCCAACCTGCTCTGTGTGTCTGATGTCTCAGGAGACTTGGGCTAAATTTCTGGTGCAACTTGCTGGGCAGGTTGTGTGAAGGTTCAGGATCTGGTCCCCATCTAGGGTAGAGAAAATGGACTCCAAGCAAGGAGCAGCAGGGACCACTGCTCTTGGGGATGAATAGGGAGCTTTGAATGGCTAAATTCAATGTGGCTTTTATACCCTTTGGATTTTGCCTGTTTTTCCTGAGCCCAGCTCACCTGTGGCCTTTCAGCTCTGCCCAGGAGCCACCCTAGCCCCCACACAGATGGAAGGCCTTCCCGCCCCCAGGACCCATCTGCTCCATTCCCTTGGCCTGGCACCCTTCTTTTCTCTTCCCTGCACATCTGAGTTCCACTCAGCCCCACAGGACCTCATCACACCACCCTGCCAGCATCAGTCCCATCCTCCTCTACTTCCAGAACTTGCTGCCCTATGGCTGTTTATATCCGGCTCCCCACCCCCCACTGCCTGCCCCTGCCTCTTCCTGTGTGCTCCCGGCTCTTCAGTGTGTGGTGTGGTCCCCTGGGAGATAGCTAGGGCCTGTGCTGCGCCTATGTCAGAAGGATTCTCTCCCTTCATCTGGTAACCATTCTCTCCCTTCATCTGGTAACCAGAGTGTCCTTGGGCTGGGCTAGGCTGTGCTGGTGGCTGCTCTTGGGCTCTCTGCATGGACCTTTCAGACCAAACATCACGGCACGTTCATCATGCTGTGTCTGATTGAGAGCTGTCTCCTGTACCTCGTGATAAACTTCAAAAAGGCAGGGATCGCATCCCCCTGCTCCAGGGCACCCACATTGCCCAGCACTTACTGAACTTTGGCTAACGGCTGGGGGCTCTATTCAGTTTACTGTTACATCTGCAGGGCAAGCACAGAGCTGGTGCTCAGAAATGGGGCCTCACTATGGGGCCTACTGCACTCCAACCTTATAGAACAACTTGTCCATGAGCCACCTGTTATGGTCTGAATATTTGTGCCACTCCAAATTCATATGCTGAAATCCTAACCCCCAAGGCAGTGGTACCAGGATGAGAGGTCTTCAGGAGGTAATTTGGTCATAAGGGTGGAGCCTCATGAATGGTATTAGTGCCCTAGTAAAAACAGGCCAGAAAGACCCCTCACTTCTGCCATGTGAGGACACACGGACAAGGTGTCATATAGGGTCCATAACGTGGGTCCTCACCAGGTACCAAATCTTCAGGCACCTCGATCTTGGACTTCTCAGCCTCCATAACTGTGAGAAATAAATTTCTGTTGTTTGTAAGCCACACAGTCTATGGGAATTTGTTACAGCAGCTGCACAGACTAAAACCCACCCCTCAGTGTTTGGCCTGCAGTCTCAGGGAAAGTGCCCCATGCAGGCCCAGCTCACAGAAGGCCCTGGCCAGATGTCTATTAACTTGAGTGTGAAGTCCCTTTTGGATGGAACTCTCCTAGGGAGCAGGGACTGTACTTTCCTGACTCACACACCTTCCACCCTCCATCCCTGCCCTGAAGGTTTGTGCTCAGAATCTCCAAGCTTGGTGATGACTTTTTCAGATAGTGGCAGAGTGACTTATCTCTCTTGTTCTAGAAAAAACAATCCTAGAAGAGGCTGGGGAGGCAGGGGCCTTCCCAGCAGGGGCCTTCCACTCACTGTTACTGGAGGCAGTGGGTGCACAGTGCTCCCAGGCCCATCAAAGGAACACGGTCTAGCAAGCAATTCCCACTCCTGGCTTTCAAGTTTGTGGGTTTTGTGCAGTACACACAGAGGCAGTGGAAACAGAGTCTACTTTCTAGAATCAAGAGGCGTGATCACCCACCATGTGGGCCGAGCTGATTATCCCCCATTGTGAGCCTTTTGGGTGGGTTACACCTATCACAAAAACCCTGTGAGGTTAAATGAAGTCATATGAACAAATGCCTGTGGCAGTTCTGGGTACTTCATAGGTCCTCAGTGATGCTGGCTCCCCTCTGTCCTGAAGCCCAGACAGCAGTGACTGCCTTTCCTCTATCCACCAGTAGGTGCCATCGCTGCTTTATGTCACCTATGGATGTCACAGCTGGGGTGACTGGTGGACAAATAAAATCTCTAGGGGTAGGGGCAGGCCCAGGGTAGTCCTCTGACCCAAGTCTTCACTCAGCCTCCCCATCCAAAAATAGGGATGATAACCCCAATTTCCTTCTGTCCCAGTCACAGGATGAGAGACCCAGAGTCCTGTTCATCTGGCAGAGAAGCCCCAGGGAGCAAGTGCCTAGGGCCACACCTAATATGACCACAAAGACTGGGAGGCTGCAGTGGTCTGCGTGAAGCATGGCATTTCCTGGCAACTGTCCATCTTGAATGCAGTCTTTATCAAGTAATTGCAGCTGTGGAAGTGCAGCACCGCTCAGGTTCAAGGCTAAGCTCCACTACTCAGCACTGTGTGGTCTTGGATAGCTAATTAACCTCTCTGAGCCTTTGTTATCTCATCAGTAAAATGAGAGTCATCTTACCAACCAATAGTAGATGAAAATTTTTTTTTCATCTACTATTATTTGTAGGTGACCACTGCCCTAAGAATCTTTCCCCAAACACAACCCATTCCCTCATTTTCCTGCCTCCCCCTTGAATACACACAAGCTGAAGATCACCTCTTCCTCTCTTGGGCTGGCACAGCCACCATGACTTTCCAATTTCTACTTTGTAGACACCCAAGGCCACGTTATTAATTTGACAGAAGCCCCAGATCTACAGCAGAACAACCCCCTCATTGACACCCACTACACTGCTAGGAAGACTAAAGACATGGCAATGAATTATTATTGGCTGAGTTATTTTTTTATATCCTGCTGGAAACTAAAATATGCCTAGGCTTCTGATAAATATGAACCACCTAAACCATCAGCAAGTGTTCCAGAGTACCTTGGTGAAGCTCTACTGGGAAATGAAGATAGGTGCATCTCTACTCATCAATGCTCTTGATCTTCAGAGTCATTCCACTTCCTCCTCAGGGGTCAGGCACACACAAGGCTGTGGTGTTTACTGAGCACTCATGACAAACTGGTCCGCAGTTAGGTGCTGAGGCTGTGCTATGGTGGGGAAGGAGATTGGCAGATGGGGGTGGGGGAAGGGGATGCCCTACAGAGGATAGAATCTAGTCAGGGAGGTGAACACCAAGCAAAGAAACTCAAGTGAGATGAGGAGGTCACAGAGATAGGGACGAGACCTTTGGACTTGGTCAACTGCCTTCCTAATCCTCTAAAGCCTCTTTAGAGATTGTTTCCACTTACACCTTACTGCAGGAGAGCCAGAACTGTTGGGCTTCACTGAGGCACACCAGGGAGATGAGCCTTTACCCCAAATCTGAGGCCAAATGCTTGAAATAGGTAGCAAAACCCAAACCAAACCAAACCAACAAAACCCCTCAAGGCCAGGCAAATATATATGTATATATGTATAGAGAGAGAGAGAGCATTCAAATAGAATTTATTAATGGTTTAAATCCCAGCTATATTACAAACATGCTTTGTGACCTGGGGCAAGTTATTTAACCTCTGCCACTTTCAGTTGCCTTATATTGAAAATGGAAATTGTTTTTAATTTAATATTGCCATTAAATGTTTTGAAATCTCAAATTCAAAGGAGCGAGTTAATCATGTTTTTTGATTTATGATATCTCACCAACATCCATCTATGCCAGGCCTCTCTCTTATTTTATTGATTTATTTCCTTTCATTCCCATTTCCTTTAGCCTCTACCCCTAGGCAAATATTCTATGTTTAATATGTTTTTTTTTAATTTGAAAGTGTTTTTTGCAAAATGCATGCAGTTGTTTGCTGAGTTACTTAAATGGTCTTATGTCATAAATCTCATTCTATATCCTACTTTTTTCACAAAGAGCAGTGTATTTCAGATCTTTTCACGTTCCTGCTGTGTAGACCTGGCATCCTGGGCCTCTGAATGCTGCATATCATCCTCGAGTATGAACTTTTCCCAGGAAGAGACACTCAGGTTTTCTTCCACTCCTTGTCACCACATACTGCACTGGCACCTTCATACATGTCCCTTTATAGGCTTGTGTGAAAATTCTTTGAGATCTGCACCCTGGAGCAGAACAGCTAGATCATAAGGTGTATATATACTTTATTAGACCAAGCAATGCCAGACTTTTCTCCAGAATGTCTGCACAGGCTTTGCACCCCCACCCCCAGCCATTTAGAAGGTGCCCCACATCCCCTAAACTTGGAATTATCCAATTTTCTCATTTTTGCCAGCCTATCAGATATGTTATATCTCCTTGTCATTTCCATTTTAACTTTTTTAACTGGCCAGGCAAATATATTATTAAGAATTGATCGTGGGAGACAGAGCAAGATGGCAGAGGAGAAGATCATTCATCTGCCCTCTCTTAGAATGACTGGGAGAATCCAGACATACCTGGCACAGGGATCTTACACAGAGTCATAGCTCAGGGAGCAAAACAAGGAGGTGGTGAGCTGGATACAGTGTATGATCCACAGCAGTGGAAATATGATGAATTAGGCACATAATTGCAACTGGTTGGGATTGGTTGGCCCCCCACAGAGGTCCAGGATGAGGTCCAAGAGTGGGTGGACTGGAACAATATATAGCAACCAGCTTTGAATGCCAGTTGGAGTAGATTTATCATAGGTTTGGTGGCTGGCAAGGCAGCCATAATGAGAAGGCCTCACCAGCCAGGGGCCTGCCACTGTGGGAAGGTTGAGAAAAGGTCTTAGCAGGAGCCTAAAGCATGGCCATCTTAATTCTGCCTGCTGGAATCAGAACTCTACTCTTGGGAAAGTCTAAGGAACTCTTGCACCCCAGGGAACTGGAGCCAGTGGTCACTGTGAGACCTACTTCTGAAGGATTCTTGTGAGCTTTTAGATCCCAACACAGTGGGGTCTGAATGCGGAGGAAATAATCCCACAATCACCAAAGGCAACTAAGTTTGGAATAAGGACCATAGAGGTTGCTGGCTGTGCTATCTCCTAATAAAACCCACAGTGCCACCTGGTGTCATGGTGACACATTGCAACATACTGTCACTGAGAGCAGGGACTTCTGTTTGAAGCAAAGGAGGCAGTGAGAAGGAAAAATTAGGACAAGGAGGTGAATAAGAAGAAAGAACACATGAGGAGGAACAAACAGAAAAATTTGGGCAACATGAAAAACCAAAACAGAGGCACTCCCCCAAGGGACCATGAGGCAGCTACTGCAGAAGACTCCACCTATACAGAATTAATGGACTTGTCAGAAATGGAATTTAAAGTATAGATGATAAAGACAATAAAATGAATGGACAAGAAAATGGAAAGACAGAACTAAAAGTTGGAGAAGAGATATGTAGAATATAGAAAGGATATGGCAGAGCTCAAGGAAATGAAGAAGACAATCAGAGAATGTAAAGATGCAGTAAAAAGTATCAATAATAGGTTAGACTATGGAGAAGAATGAACCTCAGAGCTAACGATAAACCCAGAGCTAAACGATAAACGAAAAAAAAGAGAGAGAGAAAGCAGAACAGGCACTTAAAAAGCTACAAGACTCCATAAAATGTTCAAACACATGAATAACAGATCCCTGATAGAGGAAGAAGATTGTTCCAAAGGAAGGGAAGCCCTACTGGAGACCAACATAAATGAAAACTTCACAAGTTTTACTAAAGACCCCAACACACTTATTTCAGATGGATATCGAACCATGAGTCATCTCAACTCAAACAGAGCCCCTCCAAGACACATTATAATGAACCTGTCCAAAGTCAAGATGAAAGAAAAAATTCTGCAAGCAGCCAAGAGTAAGCACCAACTGACCTACAGAGGCAGAGCCATTGGGATGACAGCAGACTTTTCAACTGAAACCTTCCAAGCCAGAAGAGCATGGTCATCCACCTTCAACATTCTTAAACAACACAATTTTTAGCCCAGAATTCTGTATCGTGCTAAACTATGCTTTGCAATTGATAGAGAAATCAATTCTCTTGCAGATATACAAGAACTGAGGAAATTTGCCACAAGACCATCTCTACAGGAAATACTTAGACCTATTCTCAACACTGACCACCACAATGGACCACCAGCAAAGTAAACACCCAGATGCTAAAGGTCAAAAACCTAGCTCCCACAATGGCAAAAAGGATAAAACAACACATCAGATTTTCACAAAATAAGATAAATAGATCTCCACCACACTTATCAATTCTCTCAATAATGTCAATGAACTGAATTCATCACTGAAGAGGCACAGGGTGTCTGACTGGATAAAAAAGTATAAGCCATGCATATGCTGTCTCCAGGTGACACACCTAGCCTTGAAGGACTCAGGGTTAAAGGATGGAAAACAGTGTTTCAAGCAAATGGAAATGAGAAGAAAGGAAGGGTTGCAATCTTGTTTTTAGATACTAGCAGATTTAAAGCAACTAAAGTTAAGAAAGACAAAGATGTACATTTTGTACTGGTCCCCAGAACAATACAACAAGAAGACATTTCAATTTTAAATATTTAATGCACCCAACTTAAATGATCCCAGATTTATGAAACAGACCTTAATGGGACTGAGCAATATGATATCCCATAACACCATAATAGCCAGAGACTATAACACTGCTCTGACAGATTTGGACACATCCAGTAAACAGAAACTAAACAAAGATGCGAACAACTTAAATGTGATCATAGAACAAATGGCATTAATAGACATATATAGAAAGCTAAGAAACCCCAAAACTAAGGAATATACACTTTTCTCATCAGCCCATGGGACATATTCCAAAATGGACCACATTCTAGGAGACAAATCAAACCTCAGCAAAAGTAAAAGAATAGAAATTATACCTTGTATCTTCTCAGACCACGAGGCAATAAATGTGGAACTCAACTCAAACAAAAAGGTTCATCCCAACACAAAGATTTGGAAATTAAACAACCTTGTGCTGAATGATACTTGGGTTCAGAAAGAGATAAAAGAGGAAATCATTAAATTCCTCAAATATAACAACAATGAAGATATAAGTTACCAAAACCTGTGGGATACAGCAAAAGCAGTCTGAAGAGAAAAATTTATCACTTTAGATGCCTACATTCGAAAAACAGAAAGAAAGAACATCAACAAACTCATGAGCCACCTTATGGAACTGGAAAAAGAATGATTTAATCCCAAACCTAGCAGAAGAAAAGAAATAGCTAAAATTAAATCAGAGATTAATGAAATTAAAAACAAAAGAATCATTCAGAAAATTAACTAAACAAAAAGTTGGTTTTTCAAAAAAAAATAAAATTGATAAAACTTTGGCCAGATTAACTAGAAACAGAAAAGTAAAATCTCTAATAACCTCAACTAGAATCGATAAAGGGGAAATAACAACAGACACCACAGAGATACAAGAGATCATCTCTGAGCACTACAAGAAACCCTATGCCCAGAAATTTGACAATATGGAGGAAATGGTGCAATACCTGGAATCACATCCTCTCCCTAGACTTAATCAAAAAGAAATAGATCTCTTGAACAGACCAATTTCAAGAACTAAGATCGAAGAAACAATAAGAAAATCTCCCAACAAAAACAACAAAAAATGCCCCAGTCCAGATGGCTTCACACCAGAGTTCTATCAAAACTTCAAAGAGAAGCCTATACTTATACTGCAGAAATTACTTCAAAAAATAGAGAAGAACACATTCTATGAAGCAAACATGATTCTGATACCAAAACCAGGAAAAGACCCAACCAAAAAGAATTTCAGACCAATTTCACTAATGAATATAGATGCAAAAATTCTCAATAAAATCTTAGCCAATAGATTACAGCTACAAATTAAAAATATAATTCATCATGATCAAGTAGGTTTCATTCTAGGGATGCAAGGCTGGTTTAACATATACAAATCCATAAACATAATTCACCATATCAACAGAAGCAAAAACAAAGACCATATGATCCTCTCAATAGAATTAGAAAAAGCAGCTGATAAAATTCAGCATCCTGGCTCAGCACCTGTAGCTCAAGCAACTAAGGCGCCAGCCACATACGCCAGAGCTGGCGGGTTTGAATCCACCCCGGGCCTGCCAGACAACAATGACAACTACAACCAAAGAATGGCTGGAGCTTGTGGCAGGCACCTGTAGTCCTGGCTACTTGAGAAGGTGAGGCAAGAGAATTTCTTAAGCCCAGGAGTTGGAGGTTGCTGTGAGCTATGATGCCACAACACTCTACCCAGGGCAACATCTTGAGGCTCCATCTCAAAAAAAAAAAAAAAATCCAGCATCCTTTTCTAATTAGAACACTTAAGAATATAGGCATAGGTGGTGGCACATTTCTGAATCTGATCTAAGCCATCTACAACAAACCCACAGCTAACATTATACTGAATGAATAAAAACTGAAAGCTTTTCCACTTAGAACTGGAACCAGACAAGGTTGTCCTCTATTGCCACTACTACTCAACATAGTGCTGGAAGTTCTAGCCAATACAATCAGACAAGAGAAGGAAATAAAGGGCATCCAAATGGGGGCAGAGGAGGTCAAACTCTCGCTCTTTGCCAACAATATGATCTTATCCTTAGAAAACTCCAAACACTCAACCATAAGACTTCTGGAAGTGATCAAAAAATATAGCAATGTCTCAGGATATAAAATCAACGTTCACAAATCAGTAGCCTTTGTATATGACAATAACAGCCAACATGAGAAGCTAATCAAGGACACATTTCCTTTTAGTAGCTTCAAAAAAAAAAAAAAAAGAAAGAAATACCTAGGAATATACATAACAAAAGAAATGAAGGACCTCTACAGAGAAAATTATTAAACCCTAAGAAAAGAAATAGCAGAAGACATTAACAAATGGAAGAACATACCATGCTCATGGCTGGGAAGGATCAATATTGTGAAAATGTCTATGCTACCCAAACCAATCTGCAGATTCAACGCAATCCCCATTATAATAAAATCATCATACTTTCAAGATTTGGAAAAAAATAATTCTTCATTTTGTATGGAACCAGAAATAACCTCGTATAGCCAAGGCAATTCTTAATAATAGAAACAAAGCCAGAGGCATCACCCAATCAGACTTTAGGTATACTACAAAGCCATAGTGATCAAAACAGCATAGTATTGGCACAAAAATGGAGACATAGACATTTGGAACTGAATAGAAAACCATGAGATGAAACTTACTTCTTACAGCCACTTGATCTTTGATAAACCAAACAAGAACATACTCTGGGGGAAAGAATCCCTGTTCAATTAATGGTGTTGGGAGAACTGGATCACCACATGTAAATGACTGAAACTGGACACGCACCTCTCACCACTTCCAAAAGTTGATTCAAGATTGATAAAAGATTTAAATATAAGGCATGAAACAATAAAAATCCTTGAAGAAAGTAAAGTGTAGGGAAAACACTTCAAGATATCAGCCTGGGGAAAGATTTTATGAAGAAGACTTCTGTAGCAATCACAACAACAACAAAAATAAATAGGTGGGACTTAATTAAACTAAAAATCTTCTGTACAGCTAAGGAGATGACAACTAAAGCAAACAGACAACCTTCAGAATGGGAAAAGATATTTGCATACTATGAATCGGACAAAAGCTTGATAAATAGAATCTATAGAGAACTCAAATTAATCAACAAAAAAGACCCAACAATCCCATATATCACTGGTCAAGAGAGAGGCATAGAACCTTCTCTAAAGAAGACAGACAAATGGCTAACTAACATATGAAAAAATGCTCATCACCCCTAATTATCAGAGAAATGCAAATCAAAACTACCCTGAGATAATAATATACCCAGAGAAAATAGCCCACATCACAAAGTTTCAAAGCTGTAGATCATCTCAAAGCTGTATGTGGAGAGAAAGGAATACTTTTATACTGCTGGTGGGACTGCAAACTAATACAACCTTTTTGGAAGAAAGTATAGAGAATCCTCAAAGAACTCAAATTAGACCTCCCATTTGATCCTACAATCACATTTCTAAGCATTTACCCAGAAGAAAAAAAAATCCTTTTAATTATAGGACATTTGCACTAGACTGTTTATCTCAGCTCAATTTACAATTGCCAAAGTGTGGAAACAGCCTAAATGCCCACCAACCCAGGAATATACCCAAGCTGTGGTATATGTATACCATGGAATACTATTCAGCCACTAAAAAGATGGAGACTTTACATCTTTTTTATTAATCTGGATGGAAATGGAAAACATTCTTACTAGTAAAGCATCACAAGAATGGAGAAGCAAGAATCCAATGTACTCAAATCCAATGTACTCAATTCTAATGTACAATTCTAATGGCAGGTAGGGGAACGAGCAAGTGGGGAGGGGGGAGGAGCAAGACGGTGAGGGGGGGGTCATGGTGTATGCCACACCTCTTGAGGGCCATTCACAATTATAAGAAGGACATTATCTAACAAATGCAATCAGTATTATCTAATTCTTTGTACCCTCAATGAATTACAAACAAACAAACAAACAAAAAAAGATGATTTAGGAAAATACAAAAAAATTTAAAAATAAAAAGGTAAAATAAATTTTTTTAAAAAGACTTGATAGAAACTTCATGTTTTCTAACTAATATATACCACTAGAAAAATTGCCAAGCAGTTTTGGCTGGATTTGCTTGAGGCCACCTCAGCCTCTGTTAACTGTGGTTTTCTGTGGCCACCTTGCTTTCAGCACTGTTACTACCACTGTCTCCTCAAGAGGAAGAAGATGTCCTCTCAGCGGCCACTGGGTCCAGCTGTAAGATGCTCAAGGTGGATAAGGATCTAGGGGAGGGCCCCTGACAATCACACACAGCCCACTGTGTCCAAGAGGTCCTGCTCTGGGGGCCGAGGGGAAGGTGCTTACACAAAGGCATTGCAATGGCAGGCCACGAGGGCTCGCACCTCACCCAGGCCCAGTGCAATTTTCTCACTTGAAATGCCTGGTCCCTTCCCATAAGCAGTTAGAATGGGAAGCTCATGGAAGTGGATTTTTGCTTTTAAAAATTATGTCCGGGAACATACTTCTCTCCACAGTGCCTGGGAAGGAAGAGTTGCTGTGCAGAGGGAAGGGGTGAGGGCGCCACAGGAGCGAGGGGAGCCCCTTGCCCTGGTAGTAGCATCTGGGGGGTGAAGCCAGACTCCCTGGGGAGTCTGAGCTGGAGGCTGAGGGGCCATTTTCTTTCTCGGCATGACAGAATCTGAACTGGGGCAGATTTTAGGCTTTTGTAAACATAGGAGAAAACTTGGCAATAATGCTATTAATACTAAACTAAAATAAACAAGCAACTACTGGAGTGTGACATTTATTTTAAGACAAAGGCAAACAGAATAAAGAAATAATGGTATAGAAACAAACGAAGAAACAGGCAGTCAAAAGACATGGGGGGATGGGGTCGTCCCATCCACGGAAGTGTCAGAATTCTCGCTGGTACAGAAAGAGATAAGTCTCTGGTAAAGCCCCTTCCTTCCCCATGGATGCAATGCAGACCCACCCTAGCATCGCCATCACATGAGGCTGTCACTGCTGCCTAACATCAGGCACGCACGCAGCACCCGCCCCTCCCCGACCCGCACCAAACAGCGCTCTCCACTCCCACCCCAGACGCGTTGTGCCCAGATCATAGTTGGAAGAAGGTGGGGAGAAAAGTGTCGGTGGCCAGAGCTCGGCTCAGTTCAGCCTGTGGTGGCGGTCAGGACTAAAAGCCTGGACGCAGAAGTCATGCACATTAACGCACCCAGCAGAAAGTGAGGGAGACCCAACCTAAAGGTTAAAGCAATGGTGACTCGAGGGTGCCACAGTGGGAGGGTTGGGGCCAGCTACTGATGGCTATCTTTCTTAAGGGATGACGATCACCCGCGAAGCGTGCAAAGCAGAAGCACCTCGCCCAAGCCTTTGCCCTGCTTCCCGAAGAAGGTGGTACCCTGGGGTCGGACGCAGGAGTCAGCCCCTGTGAGCAGCTCTGGACGCCCCCAGTGCACCCTCAGTAGGGTTCAGTTGGCGCCAGCGGCTCTCGCTCGGTCCCCTGGGGCTGCCTGCGGCCGGGGCGGGGCGGCCTGCGGCCGGGGCTCCTCCCTCTTCTGCCCCCAGCTCCCCTGCTCTTAACCCGCGCGCGGGGGCACCCAGGCCACTGGGCTCCGCGGAGCAATCCAGGGGTCAGCGCCGATTCCGAGCCGCGTGCGTCCCGTACCCAGGCCGACGCCAGCACGCCGCCATGGCCCCGGCAGCGGCGTCGGGTGGCAGCTCCCTGCCCAGTGGCTTCTCGGTCTTCTCCACCTTCCCCGACCTGCTCTTCGTCTTTGAGTTTGTGAGTGGCTTGTGCGCCTCGCGCCCAGGCTGGGGAAGGGATGGGATGGGCTTAGCAGCGCTCGCTGTCGAGGGACTCCGCACGCTGTCCCGGCTGGATCTGCAAGCCGCGCAAGTCCCGGGAGGGTCGGGGTAGCGGGGACAGGGTGAGGGGGCTGCAACTAGAAAGTCCCCTCCTACCTCCTGGACGGTTGTCCCCTTCTAGACCAACAAAATGGGGGAACAGTCTCTAGAACTGCGATAGAAAACCAAATTCTCAACCTGGGTCAGATGATGGAAGTGGGCCAGGCAGGGTCCATTCTTTGTGCGCTGGTTCCGAAGCAGCGTGCAGGACCCGCTTCGCACCCGCGGGGCGGAGGAAGCTCGTCGCCGCGCGCTCTGCACCTGTCAGAGAGCAATGTCCTTATAGAAGTGCCTCCGCTTTTCTGCGGAGAGAACTTCGTTTTAGAAAAAAAAAAAAAAAACCCAAAAATCAGCAAGAGAAGCCTTAGTTTTTGACAGCCGAGGTTTGGAGACTGAACGGAAACCGGATTAGTCTCTTCTGGCCTTTTAATGTTTCTAAACAGTGAACCTATTTGTGACAAATTTGATCTGGAAATAAGGAAATAGAGGCCCTAGTTTGCTCCACCGCAGTAATTCTGTCCTGTATGGGGAGCGGGGCATGGCGGGGACTGACGAGAGCCGTGGGCGTCCCTTGGCTGACCTTGAGCTGTCCGGAGGCCTCTGCACCTGCAGTCGCGCCTTGCGCCCCTGCCTGTTGCTGTGGGAAAGCGCTACCTACTGTGGGTTTTTGATAAAGTGCTCACTGTGTCCTCAGGCTTCGGACCTTCCTCTGCCGCAACTCCCCAGAGGCCTGGGAGGAGTGTGCTTTATTTTATTTACTCTGTGGGTGTGGTGCGTGCAGTCCCAGGAATATCTTTTCCTGTGCTCCCACCGCAGAAACATAGAGAGTTGGTTTGGAAAGAAAATGCTGGACCTGAATGTTTAAAAACTAGACCCCAGGTTCCTATCACCTGATTGGAGGGGGAAGGGTGTGAACAAAAAAGGGAGCAGGCTCTACCATCCATGAAGGACTTGGGGGAAGGTGCAAAAAGAACCAAGGTACCTGGTAACAGGAGTGTCATTGAACTTGGGGTGAGAGTTGGGTTGAGCCCAATTCAGGGTGTATCCAGTGACTTGGTGATGGCCACAGTCCAAGAAATGACTTTTAGAAAAACCCCTATACACCGCTGAGCCCAGATCCACCATGTATAGACAGGCACCCAGGCCCAGGGTGGGAGGGGTCTTTCCCAAGGGCAGCCTGCTTTCCAGTCTCTCCAGGTTCCTTCCATGTTCCAGGTTACCAGGCAAAAAGGTGGAACTGTGACCAGCTAAGTGCATGTGACACATGTACATGGCAGATGCAGGACCCTTCCCGGGGCTGGCTCATACCCTACAGCACTCACTGGATTGTTCTTTCCGCCAAAGTTTCATCATGGTGCTTCTCTTTATCATCTATTAGCCCATGTTTGTCCAAGGCTGCATTTCCAAAAATGATTATAGAGCGTCCACTACCTGGGAATGAGTAATGGCTTGGCTCCTTCAGAGCTTTACAAAGAGGTATTTCCAAAGGCAGTTTCGTGAACACAGAGATGATGTCTTACTCAGAGATGTGATGGGGCAGAGAGGTTTTGAAGCAAAAAAAGTTCTTAGTGTCTCTTAAATTGTCCTGACTTACCCTGACTTTGTAACTGTTTGGGGAGCATTATAACAAGAGCATAACACACAAGAGAGTGTGTTAGTTGGGCTTTGTGCTTCTGCAGAAGACTCTCATACACCCTTGCTCTGGCCCTCAAGAGAGCTGGGCTCAAGTGGTGCAGGTGGGTGGGCCTGGCTTCACAGAAGGGACAGCCACTCAGGCTCTGTCTGCCTCCTGTTAGTGGTTTAGGCTAGGGGGAGGAGTCCCCTGGAGGGTAGGAACAGCCCAACCAAGCAGGGGACGGAACAGGAAGCTCCTACCTAACCCACCAACCCCATGGAGAGAGGTGGGGTGTGGGAAACCTCCGAAACACCAATTAGTGAAAACTTATTCTTTCAGTGTGGTTTTGTGACCTTCAGTATTAGAGGCTTCCTAAAGAAATAATTCTCCCTTGCACAGAACACTACCCTCTCAGCTGTCTTAGAAGTTGTTTCTCCTCCATCTCAGTTCTGTTCCTGCATCCTGTTTCCCCACTCCCTGACAGGCCCAAATGCAAACAGATTGTCTCCTCTGGATCTCTTCCTTGTCCCCCAGATAGGTGTGGGCTCACAGGGCACCTGGGAGAAAAGAGGAGAAAGCTGACCCAAGCCTTCAAGTTTTCCTCTGCCTGGATTATAAATACAAAGCTGAGATTTGATATATGGAGGGAGTAGAGAATAAAAGGGCTGGAGGAGGCCCTGGCCATCCTAGGAGGGTTTTCTTTTTTGCCTGAGAAGTTGATAGGTACATTATTTTATTTTATTTTAATTACAGATGCATATGAGGGTACCAATAATTAGGTTGCACTGTTTGCATTTGTTAGGTGAAGTCCAAGATGTAGTGGAGTCCTTCACCCAGGAGGTGTGCCATATACACCCCTTACATTGTGCTCCTTAGGTGAGAGCTTAGCAATCTCCCTCCTTCACCCCGTCTCCTCTAGGCCCCTCCCCCTCTTGAATTTAACTGTGTTTTTCCCTCGTGTGGGTGGGTAGTTGTTCAGCTACTGGTTTCATATTAGTATTGAGTACATGGGGTATTTGCTTTTTCTTGTGATATACTTTACTAAGGAGAATGTTCTTCAACTCCATTCAGGTTAATACAAAAGATGTAAAGTCTTCATCTTTTTATGGCTGAATAGTGTTCCACGGTATACAATATCACAGCTTATTAATCTATTCATGTGTTGATTCCACATCTTGCCGATTGTGAATTGACCTGCGATAAACATTCTAGTGAAAATGTCCTTATGGTAAAATGATATATTTTTCTTCTGAGTAGATACCTAGTAATGGGATTTCGGGATCAAATTGAAGGTCTACTTACAGCTCTTTGAGGAGTGTCCCCTGGGAGGATTTTTTTTAAATTAAGGAATATTATAGCTCAGTAACAAAAAGACAACCCAATTAGAAAATGGACAAAGGACTTGAACAGACCGTTCTCCGATGAAGATATACAAATGGCCAACAAGCACGTGAAAAGATGCTCAACATCAGTCATTAGAAAAAGGAAAATAAAACCAAAAAAGATACCACTTACCACCCATTAGGAAGGTTACCATTTAAAAAAGAAAAAAAAAACAGAAAATAACAGGTTTTGTTCAGGATGTGGAGAAATTGGAATGGAACCCTCATATGTTACTAGGGAGAATGGATAGTTACTCAAAGAATTACCCTATGAGCCAGCAATTCCACTCCTAGGAATATAATCAAAGGATTTAAAGCAGGGATTCAAGTACATGAACATACATGTTCAGAGCAGCAATAAGCAACCAAAGGAAATAGCCCAAAAGTCCTTCAACATTGAACTAAACAATGAAGTACTGATATATGCCACAAAGTTGATAAACCTTGAAAACACTATGTTACGTGAAAGAAGCCAGGCACAAAATTTATTTACATAAAATATCCAGAATACATAAATCTGTGGAGACAGAACACAAACTGGTGGTTTTCCAAGGTTTGGGGGTGTGGGGAAATGAGGAGTAATTGCTTAGTTGATATGGGGTTTCCTTTTGAGGTAATGAAAATGAAATTAGATAGAGGTGGTGGTCGCACAACACCGTGAATGTACTAAATGTCACTGATTTCGTTAATTTAAAAGTGGTTGGGTTTATAATTTGTAAATTTTCCCTCAATTTAAAAAAACCTAAGAAATATTGCAATTACTTTAGAAGACCATATAATACTTTAATAGGCATCCACATAATTATTGCCCAACTTTGTCCAACCTTAATATTTTACCTTATTTGCTTTTTAGTAAGGAATCAGGCCTTGTCAGTTGACAATTGAAGCCCCCTGGACATCATTCTTTTATTTTATTCTCCTCCCCACTCCATCCTCAGGCTGAGTGTGGTGTCCATCACTCCCAAGCACAATTTGGGCTTTTCAGGCACGCATCACTCTGAAATCCATATGGTGTTATTTTACATGGTTTTGCACTTTCTGAAAATAGTGTCATACTGGTCACATCCTTTTGCAACATGCTTTCCAGGCACCCCTATGTTTTGAGATTTATACATGCTGACATTGTTTATCCATTCTCTGTTAATAGACATTTTGGCTATTTCCAATTTTTTACCTTTAGATATTACAGATGGCATTTCCCAGAACATTCTCCTATTTGTCTCTGTAGTTAACATGTTGGAATTTTCTTCCAGAAATGCATAGAGAATTTGACTTGATGGGTCAGAGGGATATATACTTTCATTTTCCCAGAAGTTACCACATTGCTGTCCAATTTTCTCACCCCAGGAGTGGATTAACTAAGAAGCTGAGGAAGTTTAATTAAATTCAAGACCTCTCACTTGGTCCCATCCAGGACCCTGCCCAATTTATATTCTTTTGTAAAGAAGGTCCCCAAATTATATAAGCTTCAGGCTAACTCGGACCTTCCCTGGCTCCCATCAGCAGCTTATGAAAGTCCCCATTGTTCCTCTTCACTTGGTAGCGTCAGACTTTATAATTTTCTCCTAGTCCAGTGGGTGTGAAAAGCGTGACTATTTTTTAAATCAGTAGCCCAACAAGTTGTTGATGACTCACAGGTCAGATTCTCATGCCTGACCTCCCAATAGCCGGGGGGGTACACATGTGCTAGGCTAACAGGGTGGAACCCCCTGCACTTCTCTGGTAGAGGGACTGCTCACTGGAGCAGGTAAGGGTAGCAGCTCAGGGTGGGGCATGGTAACCTCACTTTGGGCCAGCACCCCTATCCCGGAGCTCCTGACCTCTGAAAGCTGCAGGGTCCTCACGGGAAGAGGAACACAGGCCCAAGTAAGCATGCACCTACACCTTTCCGTGAAGCTGTGCTGCACCCTTACATAGGGTGCACCCCTAGGTAAGCCTGGGCTAAAATATCCAATGCCATCCTTTCCCGCAATAACTCAACCAGGGCTTTGCTTCTGACCTGTTCCTCTGCAAAAAGTACCCACCCAGTGAGGGGCTTTCCTTTCAGATCCAGTCTCTGTCTCCTGCTCCTCCTCCTCTCTTCTAAGCCAGGGGCTTCATGACACTCGGCCACCGTGCAAGGAATAGGAGAGTCACAGTGAATGTTTTCTGTCTCAGCTGTGGCCATGGCCAGCAGGACTACTTTTCTCCCCTTATCAGAACTTGTGAAGGAAGTACCTGAAGACAAGTGATGAGATTAAGGACTCCCTCCTCCCAGCCTGTAAAGGAGGTGGCGGGGGCCCTTTGGAGATAGTCTACTCTGCTGCCCAGGCTAAAGTACAGTGGTATTAGCCTAGCTCACGGCAACCTCAAACTCCTGGGTTCAAACACTCGTCCTGTCTCAGCCATTACAGGTGGCTATCACAATGCCTGATTAATTTTTTTTCTGTTTTTAGTAGAGACAGGGTCTTATTCTTGCTCAGGCTGGTCTCAAACTCCTGAGCTCAAGGCATCTGCCCACCTCAGCCTACCAGAGGGCTAGGATTACAAGCCTGAGACACCACAGCCAGCCAAGAGATAATTTCTTAGACAAGTGTGTGCTAGGAATGCCATCCACTCTCCAGGAGCAGACTCCTCCTCTGTGCCTCAGGAGCATTGGGCGGGGGGGTTGGGGGGAGACAAAGAAGAGTAGTGTCATATTTGGGGTGAAGTGGGCTAGGGGACCCACCTGAAATTGGTTTGCATTTTTGACTCTTACAGTAAACTGGACATAGTAATCATTAAAAGGGCATCTCTTCTGTGACCCAAAGTGACTATACTTCTTATTATTTAAGAATAACCAGACAGGAAGAAGAAAGAGGGATGGAGGGAGGAGGGTGGGGCCTTAGTGTGTGTCACACTTTATGGGGGCAAGACATGATTGCAAGAGGGACTTTACCCAACAATTGCAATCAGTGTAACTGGCTTATTGTACCCTCAATGAATCCCCAACAATAAAAAAAAAAAAAAAAGAAGAATAACCAGACAAATCCTGGGACCTGCCCTAGGATTTTACCTGGCCAGGGAAGGGCTGGCCCCACAGAGCTAGGATTGAGCTGAAGGATGATAAAGCACTTTTGTGTTGAGTGGTCTACATTCTGGCTACATTGAGAAGGGAGTGTGAGAACGCCTAGGAAACAAGAGATGTGGAATCACGGAAACCTGATTTTCAGAGGTGGGAGGAAACTGAGGCTCAGAGAGGGTGTGCCTTGCCCAGTTGTCTGGGTCTCTAGGGGCCCAGGAGCACTTCTTGAGGTGATAGCAGGTCACATCTGCACTCTTGCATTCACCCAAACTCCTCACTGAACATGTGCTTGTAACAGAAGTGATCCTGAGCAGACAGTCCTGCCCACCTGGCAGCCCTGAATGAGGCTTGGGGCCTTCCCTTCCCCTCACAGAACCAAGGGGCCACTGAGAGCCACTGGGGAGCTCCCTCTCCCTGGGCCTTCTTGTCAAAAACACATCCTGCACGTTCTGAGTCACTAGGGCCAGGGAAAGGCCAAGAATCTGCATTTGATAAGCACTGTACACCCTCCGTTGATCAGTGAGAGCTGGAGTGGTCATCTGCAGGTCCGGCCATTCCCTTGACGTTTTTATAGGGGGCAGAAGAGTGGGAATAGATCTCACTAAGAGGCTGGGACAAGGAGCCAGGTGCTCTGAGATTCTCATGGGTTCAAGCTAGAGACCTCTGCTGTCCTTGGGAAAATTTCTCTGCTGCCCCAGCCAGGAGCTTCCCCAGCAGTTGCCAGAAGAGTGAGGCTGGTCCTCCTCAGCCAGCGTTGGACAGTGACTGCTGTCCCCTCTCTGTAGCTATTTAGAGCAGAGTATTGCCTGGTACTTCTGGGTTTTTCTCCTTTCCTCCTCTCCTAAGGGAGGAGAAGTGTTTCAGATAGAGGTCTTTCAGGGGATTGGTGAAGTTGAGAAGTGACTTTTCCAGTTTTTCAAGCACTAGAGGCAGCTTTGATCAGGAGGCAATGACTTGGAGCTGTCTTCTGGAAACTGCAAAGTGTGGTGATGGGGCTCAGCTCCACAGGGTCAAACATGTGTCATCACAACCAAGCAGTACTTTAAAAAAATGCCTTTTAGCTTCTCCTGAGTCACTCACCCATCTACTTGATAGGAATGGGAGAATGCCCGCATCCTTTCAGGAGCGAGGAGGTGGACCGAAATGCTACTGCCAGGGAGAACTCACACTCAGGGTGCCAGGGACAGATGCTGACTGTTTGCACCTGCACTGGCCAGGCCAGCCAGCCAGTGAGAGAGCACATTGTGCCACTGGCCCAGGCCAGTTGTGTGCAGACTTATGAGTGGCTGCCTTTGCTCTGAGGCCAGGGCACAGTCCCTGAGAGAAAAGGCTGGAGGAGGGGACTGGGCCATCTGAGGTCTGCCTTGCCCTGGGATGGGACCAGGCAGTCTGGAACTAGATGGGGCAAGGGGCTGATTCCTCAGATTCAGCATTGAGTCCCAGCTTTCTAGCACAGGGATCTGGTTCCAGGGTGGTCCAGTCTCAGTCCCTGGATATGGTGCTTTGGACTACTAGTCACCAGGGGTAGGTACTGATAGGCTATCCCAGCAAGTGTTCCCTTCTGGTGCTGATGGATGTAAGGTCAGTGGGTATCAGCCCCCTTCATCCTTGAAGTGGGAACATGGGGTGTGTGGCCAACTCCTTCTCACAGGGTTCAGATCGTTCCAGGGAGCATGGAACATGGAGCAGGTCCCTGCTGGCCTCTAATCCTGGGGGTTCCAAATTGCTTTCTACACTCTGGCAGGAAGGTTTGGCTTCCATTTGGCTCCTGGCTGGGCACCAGCAACCTAACTATTTCCTAGGGTAATGAATGTACCTGCATTCTGCCGCTTCTCTGCCACACTTCACCCCAGGCTATCTGCCACTCCGCCTCTTTCATAGCTAATGTTCTACCTGGCTGAGTCAAAACAACCCCAGTGTGGAATCATTTTAATGCCCCAAGGCCCTGGGGCCTGAGAAAAATATGTCAGAAATTTAAACGAAAGCCTTATTGATACAGGATTCTCCCCCACCTCCCATTCAAGGCTGGACAGGAGACCCTAGTTTTCCTAGGTTTGGGCAAGTTCATGATGCAAACACCCTGACCTTTTGCCCTGAGCTGGAGGGACTGCATTCAGTCCTTTGTCAATAACACTCATTAACATTGAAAAGTGTTTCTATTTGCCAACTCCTGGCCAAATGTAATTCTCAAGACCTAATACCCCTAAATAAAAGACCCCACATAGAGACTCCCCAGTTAGTTCAGTTCTTTCCCCTTTCCAGAAGCTCTGGTGCTTTTTACTTCTTCTCTATTCCTTTCTAACTTATAATAAAAATCCTGTCTTACCATAACATATCGGTGTGCATCAGTGGAAGGAGGCAGGCCCAGGGTTCCCCAGCCAGTTTCAGCTGCCTGAAATTCTAGGCCCCAGATTCCTGTGAGAATGCAGGGAGGGGAAAAGGGCCCGGGAAGAGGAGTGAAATCCTAGATCCCACTTCCAAAGGGGTGGGCACTCGAGGGGCAGGGCAAATGGGGAAGGACAGGAGATGACATCCCCCAGCCTGCTAGTGAGGGGCAGGGTCACAGTGGGGCAGAGGGGGGCAGGAACCGCAGGCCTGTGTACATGGAAGAGGGAGCGACATCCTTCCATGTCCGTTTGATCTTTGGCTTGTGTATGGGTTGTGATCACAAACACTGCCATTCTTTTCCTTGGAAGGAACAGAGCCTGTTGAGACTCTGGCCCTGTGGAGGCAGGGCAGGGAGAAGCCTCCTCCAAGTCACCTCCTTTGCAGCTGTCTTCTTGTCCAGAACCACAGGCTCCCATCTCAGCATGAAGACCCATGGGCCGTCCCCCCCTCTTCCCCATTTTAATATTCTCATGCCCGTTTCCAAAGCCCATGCTTGGCACAGGGGTGCAGGGGGGATTTCATGGTAAACTGCTGGTGGGACACCACGGGTAACTGCCACACCCATGGAAGCCCAGACCTGGCCTCTGGAGTCAAGCTGGCTTGTCAGAGCCGGCACCCAGCAGCCGAGGGAATGTGGGCAGGTGATGGTGCCTCAGTAAAATGGAAATGTAATAGCACCTACCTCAAGGATTGCTGTGAGGATTGATTAAGTGCAATACACAAAAGTTCTTAAAACGACACTGTCCACACAGGTATTGTTCAATAGCTGTTAGATGCAGTTTTTATTAATTAACCGGTTCTGAGATCAATTGGCTCGTCTGTGCCAATGGAGGGCAAACACAGGAGGGAGTTCTAAGACCCATCTGTTACCACCTTCTCCTTAGGTGCCCTATGTACCATCCTCAGGACAGGGGGTGCTACACAGGAGGTGAGCGATGTTTGAGATTGGGTGTGCTGTTGAGGGCACAGCTGGCTTGTCCCTACCACCACTGAGTCCTGCATAGACACCCCCGTCTTGGGGCCTTACCTGAGGGGCGGAAGTCAGTGTGTCCTCTGCTAGGAGCTGCCACTGGCCAGAGGGTGTGGTGGCAGCCCTGCCCTGCCTTCTATCCCGGGCGCAGGGTGGTTCTCACCCAGCCAGGATAGTGCCAGGACAGGTGGGGAAAGGTTTTTGGATTCTTAATGTGACACACATTGTTGCATCTGCCTGCAGGCATAGACACCAATTACTGTGAGTCTGGATTTAACCTTTCAAAACTGATTTGTTGTCTGTGTTGGTATATCTACTGTCTGGAAGGGCATTGGTTCAGGGTGGGGTCAGCCTCTGGCACAAAAGTGTTCCCTCACCTCCCCCAGCCTCTATCCTGCCCAGCAGTTGTGTGGTGGGCTGGGCACAGCTGGATTTAAGGGGCCTGGTAGAAAGGGAACCACCCAGCTTGCAGGGCTTAGGACTCTTTCTAAGACCAGCCACAGACCTTTTTCATTTCATTTGTAGTGATGTGCATGGGAATGCTGCTTTCCTGGAGATGTCCCCGTGGGCTGGGGTTTCCTCATCACCTCTACTTGGAAGGCCACCCTGATAGCACCCTTTCTGGCACCGAGCACACGTCTTGCAGACCCTTGCTTCTTGTTTGTGTCATGCCTACAGCCCGAGTCTACCCATGTCCCTGGCATAGACCAGGTACTCTGGAACATTTGCTCTCAGAAAAAGAGCTAGTGTCACATCTCCCACCTGGGTGACATTTATGAAACACAAGATGAATCCTTGACCTCAATGACAGACAGAGGCTGAACCTGACAATGACCACTGAGTCCCAAGAGACCCTGGGGATTCCCTAAGAGACACACCGGGCCCTGGCTGGGTGGCTTCTTCCACCTTTTGCAGGCATACACCTGTTTTGTTTGTTCACTCACATTACTAACCTACTTGGTGACTCCCATCAATACTTTTTGTCTTTCTTGCATTTCAGCCACTCCTGCCTGGTCTGGCATTTCCACATATTATGTCTTTTACAGGTGGCTTACCTGGCATTTTTCTCAGAACCTCCTGGTTTCTGTTTATCTTGCTGAGTAAGGCCAGTGGGTACAGGTGTGGTAGGTGAAACTTTCCATTCAAATGAGGACATACCTGTCAGAAAGCCCCAGATCTGTGGACCTGAGAGGAGCTTTCATTAATTTAGGAACTAGGAGCTGTCCTCTATTTAGTGAGGGGGTGTGTATTAAGTCAGCAGTCACATCATCGTGCTGGTGGCAGGTGCGGTGGGAGAGAAACCCCGAGCGGGGGACTCTTCCCACTCCATATCACCTTGTGACTATCAATAAGGTCCTGAACTCAGCTCTCATCTCTTTGAATCCCAAATCTTTACCCTCTCTTCACAGAGAGAACTCAGGCCCCCTGAGTCCTGGTTTTGCCTTCAGATTAGATCAGGGGACACTGTATAAGCCTACCTGGGGAGGATTGATGGCCTGATAGGTCCAGCTGGGAGTAAGAAGCCTGCTGAAGAAAGAGTCAGGAGGGGATCACAACTGGCATGGGTAAACTGAGTCAGGTAGTAGGTCCCACACCACTCCTGTGTTCGCCCAGGGAGTAGCCCCAAAGTTCTGACTCCCAATAAGCTACCTTTTCAGTTGGCAGAGGGGGAGACTCTCCATACAGATACTTCTCACCGCTTCCCCTGACCTCTCTCCATGGGATCAGATGGGGATCCTGTGCAAATTACTGCACACTTTCCCTGTACTGTGTGACATTTTTAGCTGGTCACCTTGCTGATACTATCTCCAGGGCCTGAATCCTCCCTTGGTGGACCCAAAACTGCTCCAGTGGGGTTTGGCTGTAGGATGGCAGATGGGAGGAGAGGCAGGGGTGGCTCTGTGCACTGGGGTATGTCTTTGAATGAGATCTGTCCAGCTCTGAGCAGTTGCCTGTTACAAGCATGAATAAATGAGTGAGCCATGGAGCCAGTGAAAGAAGCCTGCCCTCTGGCCTGCTGGAGCTGGGCTCCCAAGTACAAGAACTGGAGAAACCCCCCTTATGTCTGCTTCCTCACTTCTCAGACCCATTCTCTGAAAGGAAGAGCCAGGGGACCTTGGGGAAGATTGTTGTATTTAGGGTCTTAGGTCTTCATCTTCCCCATTCCCTCTCTGTGCATATTCATTCTACCAACACCGGGTGCTTGGCATCCTCTTGAATTCACTCTGGTGCCAAAGCCTGTTGTCCTACAGTGCTATTTCCCTTCCCTGCTGTAGCTCGCCCTTAGCCCACACAGAGGCGCACACAGAGGCACACATACACACATCCGTGCATATATACACATGCATACAGACACATGCACACACAGGAAAATGCCCCCCACCTCTATCTAACTCAGAATCGTTACTTTTTTAGTCCTTCAGCCCTTTCCTGGGAACACAGTGACTGGTCAGGTCACCTACACAGAATGTCCTTTTGGCATGAAATAACACTTAACTATTAAAATTGTAGTCCAGCAAGTGAGTATATTGCCAGCAACACAAAGGAGTTGGTGTTCTTTATGGCCTTGAGAATACCAAAGGGCTCATAGCCCCTGGCACCCCTCCCAGCACATGCCCCTCATCTGGTGAGTTCATCTTTTCCTTCCTGGAGAGGTGATTTTTGCCACTTGACCTACATGGCAGGATGTCTCAGCGTTTGGGCACAGCCTATGTTCTGTGGCCAGTTTCCTTTACTTCTCAAGAATTTAAGGCACAAGCTCCTGGGCACATATACCTTCCAGGGTGCAGCAAGCACACACTCAGAGCTGTTGGGAATTCTGACACTGACCTCCAGAGGCTACACCCACCAAATGGGTAGGTGGAAAAGTCCAAGGAGGAAGACCTCTATGGTTCATGTCTTGGTGTGTCATTGGAAGAATTCCTGCTGGTGGGTACCCTCACCGAATAGAATGGAGCTCCAGGAAAACATCCAGAGAATTTGAGCAAGCCATCTGCCTTGACCTCGGGTGCCAAAGTCCTGGAGCAGAAACACTGGGGATTGTGGATGAAGAGTTGTTCTTTCAGCCACATGCAATGGAAACTCCAGATGAATCTCAAGAATGTGCCAGAGAATTCTTTCCCTCTCTTTTATGACCAAGGCTCATTGTTGGAAGGGAGGCTTTCTCAAATCTTTATTCTTTGTGCATTTTGTGTTTCCTTCTGCAGAGGCAGACACATTTTTCTCAACTTTTGGTTTCCAGGAAACCAAGGTGTTTCTCTTTTTGATGCTTTTGAGGTTATTTTTAAATTCCGCTTCTCAACAAGTTTTGGCATGGATAATTGTGCATATTGAGATGTAGACCACTGGAATTTTCACATGATTACAGGTGAGACTTTGCTTCATCTTATGGTGGTTGTGACAGAAGACCCTCAAGTGGTGGCCATAAGACAGCACTCCGCAGATGTAACTCATTTCATGATTTCTGTTACTGTTACCATTCAAGTGAAGGGATAGAGATAGTTAAATAACTTGCCCAGGGACAGCAGGTCACCCAGCTAGTAAGTGACAGAGCTTCAAACTTGTTAATTCTGGCTTTACACCCTTAACCCACCTAGCCTGTCTTTCATGGATTAATTCAGAAAGAAAAATGAGAACCTTCTCTGAGCTCATGCAACAGCGCCTCAGAAAATTATCTCCTGTGGGATTTTTTTCTACAAAAATCATTTGAATGGATGTGAGCACTATGGAAACCTTTTGTCCAGTTTTATACAGTATCCCTGGTTCTTACAGAACCTCAGCTCTGCTCAGCACCCCAAACTGGACTGAGTGAAACATGGTGGTCTCCAACCTGGAGCACCAGAGGGGCAGGGGCCTCAGATTGCTCATTCACAAAACGAGGCTGCATCCTGGCATTTAGAGGACACTTAAGGACCAGATGAACTTGGGGAGAGGCGAGGAAAGGAAAGGAAACTTTAGAGTGACACTGCATACTAAGAGGCCAGGTGCGAGCAGGAGACCAGTGCCCAGCTAGCATTGCAGAGAAGCCGGGCATTGAAGACAGGAGCCATTTCCTCTTCTGTTTGACATGCATGCATTACCCAGAGACTGTGTACAGTCTTGTGTTATGAAAATACATTAAAAGGCCTTTGGCAAAAAGCCTGGAATGTCCATTGCTTGTCCTGTAACTCTAGCTCTCCCCAGTTGAGTCAGACTCTGGAGTGAGTCTTGGGTATTGATGTTTTCTTTAAAGGTGTCCCAGGTGACTTAACGCACATCAGGGTTGAAGACAATAGTGTTGACTCAGGCTCCACTCCCATCTCCAACTTAGGACTCTGGGACTTAGAGAGAGAGCTCGGCCTATGTGGCTCTCAGGTCACCCAACCTAGAAACCTTTGTCTGACACCACCCTGCCAGGTGCACCATCTCTGTTGTGATGGACAGTGCCAGGGTGCCAGTGGGGATGGTGGGGAGCCTGGTCTGTTGCAGAGAGGCACGGACAAGAGTAACGTTTTCAGAGTAACTGCCTCAGAGCATGTGCTGCCTGGCTGCTGGAAACCACCTTGAGTTTTCTTGATGAAGGGAAGTGCTTGAACCCTCACCTACCCCCTTGCTCTTGACAAATATTTGGCCAGTGGGGTGCTGAGGCCAGGCTGGAGTGATTGATGGCTGCCCAGGAGTGCCTTATCTCACAGGGTGCCGGGTGCTGGGCTGCTCTCTGTTTGCTCTCTGTACGCTTAGTAGGTGGAGTGGGCTGGGAACTGGCTCTGGTGCCTGTGATTCATGCTGAGTCTCGGCTCTCCAGCTCTCCACAGGGCAGGGCATGGAGACCCCCCCTCCCGCATGTCCCATCTCCTGCCACTCCTTGCCCCCACCTCATGCCTGGCTCCCTGGCCTTCCGAAGTCCTTGTGGTTGCTTCAGCATCCTCTGGGGTTGGCACAGGCCCTTTCCTCCCCCTGGGGGGCCACTCCCTGACCCTTTGGCCTGGTTACCCACTAAGCCCATGGCTCCCTTTGAGACTTAACTGATGCCATGCAGAATCCGGGCTGCTTTGCCCCTGGGGGATGCTCGTCAGCCTGCATTGGAGCAGACTACTTGTACATCTGTTTCCACTGGGCTATTGGCCTCCTGCATAAGAAAGATCCTATCCCCACGTGTTAGGTAGTGCTGGGTGCAATGCCAGATCCTTCACACTCACATCCACAGTTTCAGAGAGTTCACACCTGCCCACAACCTGAGGAGACAGCTGCACATTTACAGGTGGGGAACCAGGCCCCAGAGGCTGAGTCCCTTGCTGCAGCCAATTTGGTCCTCTGAGGACTCCCTACAGGAATCTGCTCCTGCTGAGAGGAGGGAGCCTCCACCCATCGCTGCTGTCACAGCTGCCACCGTGTCCTGTGTTAGAATTCTCACAGCAGCCCACAGGTCTTCTGCAGAGCAGACTGGAGCAAAGGGCTGTGCTCAAAGGGACATGCATGACTCTGTGGCAAAGCTGGAACAGGAAGCCGTTTCTGCTTCGCAGGCATCTGGCTGGGGATAAAATCGTTCCTTGCTCAGACTTGCCTTTTTCTCCTACTCTTCCTGGTCCTCTCAGGGTGGCTCTGCACCTCCCCACTGCCCTCCCTGATGGCCCCCCAGCTCCTTCCTGCAGCAGCTGCCACCCCGCATTCCTCCCTGGGCACCTCCTGGGCAGGGCTGTAAGGGGGAGGCCCACCGCCCCCTCCGGGGACTAACCCCCCTATGCTAACAGAATGTTACTGTCACATGACTTAGAACCAAGAATACATTTCTGGGCCGGATGAGGACCAAAGGCCTCCTTCCTGCAAGAATGTCCCTGGTACATGTGAAACTTAGTAAATGTAGAATATAAATGTCTTAACACAATAACTAAGAAAATGCCAGGAAGGCTATGTTAACCAGTTTGATGAAAATATGTGAAATGGTCTATAAAACCAGTGTATGGTGCCCCATGATTGCATTAATGTACACAGCTATGATTTAATAATAAAAATAAATAAATAAAAGAATGTCCCTGGGAGCTGAGGTTTCCTCAGCTCTTTCTGGGCTGGAGGCTCAAGAGAGATGAGACACACTCTCCAGTTATTATGCTAAAGGAAAGAAGTTAATCACAAAGCCTGGACATTACATGGTTCCATGAGCGTGAAAGTTCAAATAGGGAAATCTATAGACAGAAAGATTAGTGGCCTGGGGAGGGGCAGGGGAGCATTAGCTGATGGGACTTCCTTTTAAGGTGATGAAAATGTTCTAAAATTGACTATGGTGATGGTCCCACAGATCTGTGACTATACTAAAAACTACTCAATTGTCACCTTCGCTTGTCACCAAGTGAATTGTACAGTCTTTGAATTAGCTTTCATTCAAGCTGTTTAAAAAAAGAAAAGGAGAGAATTCCTCCCTGCCATCTCACCGTGAAACCTACTGCTGTAGAGAAACCATGAAAGAAAAAAAGTCAGCCTGTTTTTCAAAGGACCCATTTGCAAAGTGATGCCCCCAGAGGCAGGGTGGGACACCTGCAGACAGAGATTCCTAGCACAGACTGCAGGAATCTGCATGAACACATGTGTGTGTGAGAGGCGAGGGAGAAAGAACACATTTTCCAGGGAGCTGAAACACAGAAAAGCACATGCCCAAAATAGGTCAGAGTCTGGCTTAACCTTGAGGCCCTCCGCACGGCTGCCAGGAGCTCAGAGCTCAGGCAGTAGCTGTGTCCAGCAGGTAGCACACGAGACTCTATCATAGGCCTCAGAATAATAGCTGCACCTTGACTTTCCTGCTCTCAATCCCTGGCAATAGTCCCATTTCAGGCCACGAGTGAAGAATGGAGCTGAAAAAGGTTCAGTGAGCTGACTCTGCACTGAAGAGAGTGAAGGAGGGAATCATTTCCTCACTGTGGCATTCAGTGGTCCTCAATGCCATGGCTGTTGGTCACTGACAAGCACCTCTGGCCCACCAGGTCCCACTGGGATTCTATAACAGAGTTCTTTCCCCACGATGTGCTACCAGGAGAGGAAGGCCAGCCAGCTAACTCAGGCACCGATGCATGTCTGGATAGGTTCTCCCTGTGTCCCACACAGGGAGGCAGCTGTGTACAAGGCAGACCTCACTCCCACCACCATCTGCCCAGAGAAAGCAGCATTTTATCTCTAACCAAAGACACCTGTGTTGGGGCTGCATGCTGCAGAGAAGCACAGGACTCCCTGGGAGCAAATGAACAAGGGACCCTCTCAGATTGGTCCTCCTCAGAGGGTCAGAAGGGGACAAGACAAAAGATGCTTAGGAGAAGAGTGTCCCTCCTTCTGCCTGCTGGATGGACATACCCAATCTATCCTCCTATTTCTCCATGCCACACACCCAAGTCCTGCATTGCCTTAGATGTGCTCATGTCACTTTCTAAGTGCCCAAAAGGCCAAGGAATTTCTTTGATCTTAAATGCAACTGTGCATGAAATCTACACACACATCTTATTCTATGGTGTTCTAAGGATTTTTAGGTAATCAATCAATTTTGCTCCAGTTCTGATAAGGTGTACAGTGTGTCCCATGGCTCTGTTACATTCCTCAGGCAACCTGTGATCCACTAATCAGCAGAAGAAGTGCTCTGGCCAGAGATGCCCATCTCCCATTCACTTGCCATGATTTGGTTTTGATAAATCCAGATTTCTTCGTGATCTGATTTTTCTACCCAGCTGTGATTCCCTCCTGCTGCTCCTCAGTCAAGAGAACACCTGTGGAGACAGTGGTGTTTTTTTACTTAGAAAGTAGGCAGCAGCAGGCCCAAAAAACTAGGGTCAAGTAGTCACGTGAGTTCATGTGAGGGCAGCCCTGTCCTCAGCCCCAGAGGCTCAGAAGATGGTGCCAATCTCTTCAGTACCTCAGAGGCCTTTGGCTTCTGCAAAGCCACCTCCACACATGCCCAGCACACTCCAAACCCAGCCCTCATCTGAGTGGGAACAGTTGGAAGAAACTGAGCCCATTTCCCTCTGGAGTGAAGAGGAGAGGGGAAGAGAAGTACAGAAAGTCTCTAGCAGGGTTTGTGTATGTGTGTCCACAGCGAGGAACATGACTGTGCCACTGAGGGGTGTCACTGGCCCCTGCATCTGTCCTTGTGCTTATCTTTGAAACATGGGGCTCACTGACTCTGGAACAGACATCAACTGGGATGTCTTCTGGATATTGGCAGGAGGAGTGAATTTCTCTCCCACCTGCCCATGGCTGTCTGAGGAGACAGGGCTGACCTGGGCTCTCTCTACCCCAACCCCAACTCTGATAGAGCGTTTCTTGGTCTTAAAGATATAAGGAGTCAAATTTCAAATTTTTTTATGTGTGTGTGTGTGTGTGTGTGTGTGTGTGTGTGTGTGTGTGTGGAGAGAGAGAGAGACAGAGAGAACAAAGAATGAAAGAAAAGAAAGAAAATATTAGTGCTAATAACACAGTGTGAGTAATTTGTTCAGGCAAGTTGAGACCAAAAGAATCTGCTGTTTGCTGCCACTGCATAAAATAAATGGTATTTCAGTATCAAAGCAGGTAGGAAGGGTAGAATCTCAGAAGTCTTTCCGATACTGGGTGACATTAAGTCCTTTTCTGAAATGAGCTAGTTGACTTCATGTGCCTCAGTTTCCTCATCTGACAAATGGGTCAGTATTTGGTATATAGGGTTGTTCTGAGAATTAACTGAGTTAATATTAGTAAAGTGCTTAGGATAGTGCCTTGGCATATAGGTGTTTGTTAAATTAAAAAATTAAAACTGTATTTAAAATCCATATGACATCAAGGGGATCGGAGAGGATGAGATTGAAGATCCAGCCTAGGGCCTTGGTGGGGATAAAGAGTCATTTTTGATGGTGAAGATACCTCTCTTCTGCACCCGAGAGTCCAGTGTGGCCGCTGGGTCTGGGCCCCTCCAGCCTGAAACTCACCTTTGCCTTCTCCCCTGCAGGTCTTCGGGGGCCTGGTGTGGATCCTGATCGCCTCCTCCCACGTGCCCATTCCCCTGATCCAGGGCTGGGTGATGTTTGTGTCTGTGTTCTGCTTTGTGGCCTCCACCACCCTGCTCATCTTGTACATAATTGGTACCCATGGTGGAGAGACTTCCTGGATCACCCTGGTGAGGCCCAGCCCAGGGTATCTGTGGAGGGTAGGCCAGCATGACCCTTGCCCTGGGAGGCTGGGTGAAGCTGCCATGTTCCCAGGCAGAAGCTGGCTTGGAGAGGTAGAGGCAGAGGCAGAGGCAGAGGCTGAGACGTCCACTGCAGGTTCTCACTGGGCCTGCTCTGCGTGCTCCTGCTGGACTGTCTTTTCCATAGATGATCAGCTGCCCACCCCTCCCTGTACCACCTGCACCTGCCGGGTGCCTATTGGCCCATTTCATCATCTAGGAGGCTGTTTCAGCCGGGGTCAGCAGCAGGGTCCTGGCGGCTGACCAAGGTTTCCACTCCCGGTGGTCAGACCATGATTACTGGCAGGCTTCTCAGCCACTGCTGTCTGTATAAATTCTTCCATGTGAAAAGGATAAAACTTACATGTGAGACAGCTGCCCACTGCCTATGGTAGAGAGCTGGGGGCCCTTTGGCTGGGCCTCTCACTCTCACAAGGCCTCCCACTGAGACTTTTGAAGTCACTTCCAAATCTCAACTATACAAAACCCTGCTTTAGTACTTTTTTGTTTCTAAATATACCAGGAGCCTATAAAAACAAAAATCAACAAAACAAAACAAACAAGACTGGAAATGGCCTGGGCCTCTCCCACCCAGCCCTAGTCAGTGAGGGCACATATGACGCTTCCCGGGGACATAACCAGCTTCTGCCTGTGTGACATCCCTCGCTGCTGGGCTGTGCTGGGTAAAGAAGATCTGTGAGGAGAGGGGCTGGGGGAGGCATGAGATTCCAGGGGAGTGGCAGGAGACAAGGAAGGGGCATAGCCATGGAGGGGTTGGTTGTTGAGGGCCACAACTTCTCGCATCCCCACATCTGAGTCAGGGCACCTCTCTCTCCCCACCTCACTGACACCCTGTGTGACCTGCAGGACACAGCCTACCACTGCATCGCTGCCCTGTTTTACCTCAGTGCCTCAGTCCTGGAAGCCCTGGCCACCATCTACATGCAAGATGGCTTCACCTACAAATACTACCATGAAAACATCTCTGCTGTGGTGAGTCTCACTTCCCGAGGCGGCGGCTCTGGGCACAAGGCTGCCCAAGCCCTCCTCCTTTCTTCAGTACACTAACTTTTGAATGAAATCTAGCCTTCCCTTCCTTTCTGAAGCAACAAAGACCCCAAGAAGGGAAGCGATGTGCCCAAGACCCCCTGAATCTGGGCAGGGCTGTGCCACCCAGGCCAGGTGCCTGAGCACTCTGTGAACAATCCTATTTAACTCTCGTGACGACCCTGTCACATGGGGTCATTAGACCCATTCACAAAATTGAGAAGCAGGGTACAGCGAATGTGTGTAACTGGCCCACCGTCCATCATCACCAGTCATCAGAGGCATCAGATATCAATACCAGAGGATGTGCCCCCCATCCTAACACCAGTTTAGAGCCATGAGTCCGGCCTCTTGGACCCCCAAGTCCCCCTGAGTGTACTTCCACTGAGGCATCCACACAGGGGCAGGTGCCCTGAGGCTGCGGTGGATTTTCTTTTTAATGGAATGGATCAGAATGACAGGGAGTAAGAAGAGACTGTCTTATTTCAGAAAATGTTTTTTCAGAGTTGTGTGTGTGGGCCTGCCCTTGCACCAGGATCCTAACTCACAATATCAAGTGTGTTTCTAACCATTGATATCGTTTCAAAGATGTGAAAAAGTTTCATAAATTGCACCCCTCAGATTTCTAGAAATTGCCCTTTGATTTATATAAATCCTGAGGTGGGATATGGTGGTAGGTCCTCAAAGCCTTGTCTGCTGGTCCTTGTGCATCCGTCCCTGCCCTGGGAAGCCACGCACTGCTGCCTACAACCATTTCCCTAAACACAGCCCTTCAGGCTCTCTGGCACCCTCCTCAGGTGCCCCACAGTGTGGGAACATTTCCCACAGGGCGGGGCTGGTTTCTAAACAGTAACCTGGCCTTGTAGAATCTTGGGCTCCTCCCTCCCTGGGATGCTGGCAACCTAGCTCTGTGAGCATCCTTCATCCTGCGTGAGCTCCTCTCCCAAAAGTGCCTCCTATCCTTCCCACCCCAACCCAAAGCCTTCTCTCTTAAGAGAAGTCAGAAAAGCATTTGAAAACAGTTGCCATAAAATTGCTGTGGACGACAATAGTGAAATGTAGACGGGATGTGGTTAGTGGATCAGCTCTTGATAGAAAAACCCAGATGGGGTGAATCGCTGCCCCTGTCCACTGGGCAGATCTCTAGTTGAGAACCACCAGCCTCTAGATACTGCACTCAGATTTTTAATTTTTATCAAAATGCAGCATACAGCCAGAGATGTGTGCAGGTTTGGACAGCTTGCTGAATTTTCATAAAGTTAATACCATAGTGTAGCCAGCATCTGGTCTAAGAATCATGACAACAGCTCCCAGAAACCCCACACTTGTCCTGTCCTGTCAGTGCACACCCCTGCCACCACCCGACTTCTGATTTCTAGCCCCCCAGTTCAGTTTTTCCTGCCTTTGAACTTCATCTGAAGGAATCACACAGTGAGTATTCTTTTACATCTGGCTTGTTTCTCTCAACCTTATGTTTGTGAGAGTCATCCGTGAGGCTTGGTGTACATATAGGATTTTTATTCTCATTGCTGTAGAGTAATTCATTGTAGGCGAGAATATACCAACAATTTATCTATCCTGTAATTGATTATGTTCCCACATTTTTGTTCATTGAGTTGGACAGATAGGAACATGCCCAGGTCAGAAGTGCTAGAATTAAGAATTGGAGAGTTTTCAACAGGCAGATTCACCGGGCCAGAACTACCAGGATGAAATACGAACCAGGTTCAATGTAAAGTCTGCCTTTCCATTCAAAATAGCAACTTCATCAGTACGTCATTACTCAGGATTTAGCCCCTCGCCCTGCCCAACCACAACATGCCCTTCAGATAGTTTTGAAGGTAGCCAGTCCAGGGTGGGCGGGGATACAGGAAGGCACCTCAAAACCTCTCTCACATATCCTGGCCTTTGGAAGCAGCTGGCTTGTCTTAGGCCTTGTGGTTCCTAATCAGGACTGAGCTCAAAAGCTGAGCTTCTCCCCCTCTCCTTTACTGGGGGCAGAGCTTCTTGCCAAAGGGATCCCTGGGATTGGCAGAAGTTGACTGAGGAGAACTAGAGATTTCTGGAAAAATCTGGAAGTTTCTCCTTAACTATGGTGGGCAATCATGGCAGCAGTTTGGGGAGTTTTCTGAGGGGCTAATATATAATCCATTCAAGGTGAGGCACGGTGCTCACACATGTAATCCTACCTTTCTGGGCCGTTGAGGCGGGTGGATCACCAGGAGTTGGAGACCAGCCTGAGCAAGAGCAAGGCCCGATTTCTACTAACATACAAAAACTAGCTGGGCTTTGTGGCAGGTGCCTCCCAGCTACTGGGGAAGCTGAAGCAAGAGGCTGGATGGCTTGAGCCCAAGTTTGAGGTTGCTATGAGCTGTGACACCATGGCACCTGCCACAATGCCAAGACTACAGAGTGAGATTGTCTCTAGAAAAAAAAAAAAGAAAAAGAAAAAAAATATATATATATCTCCATCCATTCTCATCCCTAGCAATCAGTGTCCCCACTAGGACAATGAGCCTCTATTTCCTGCTCCTGCTAGGGAACTGCTCAGATGTTTCCTCTACCAAAGGTTCTCACTGGGCCTGGAATTCCCACCTGATGAGGAGAGGTGCTTTCTGGGGGGCTGCTCACCTGTGTATTACTGCTCCTTTCGGATGGGGTACTCAGGAGTTCCCAGATGAGTTCACTTCAGTTTGTTACTAAATAACTTGGCTTACTCATCACCCCTGGCCAATGAGGGTAAAGAGTTCACCTGTGTGTGGGTGCAGGGGGAGCAGACGCAGTGATGGCTGGTGTTTATGGGCATTTTTAAGAGTCACAGAAGCATGGCTACCCTACATGTTGTGCCTGAATAGAACTCTTGACCCCAACTCAAGTCACAAAACCAGGTGCAGATGCTGGACTTGGGGCAGGCAAGCCTTTGGGGAGGCTGGTCGGGGAATGGATGGTGCCCAGGTGAACATAGCAAGTCATAGGCAAACAAACGTTTGCTGCATTTTCCCAGAGCCCCATTGACTGACTGGGTCCTCTCAGCAGCCTCTTCTGCAAGCTCCCTCCTTTGGACAAAAGCTCAAAATACCCACTCCCCATCTCTGCCCCTTACTGCTGGTGAAGCCTGGATCCCTCAGCTATGCTGGTAAAATTAAAGGTCATAGAACAAAACCCTGAGAAGGTCTGAGGATGCCCAAGTAGCACGGAGCCAGCAAACTCAGGTACTCACAAGCTCCCAGCCCAGCCGCAGAAACCACAGCTGGCAGACACTGGTCTTATTGGTGTGGGGGAAGGAAGTTTCCCAGGGAGGGTAGTTAATGCTTGCAGAGATGCTTTCATTGGAGGGGTCTATGAGGGCCCTGTTTCAAGTCAGCTCATGTCAACATGACTTTGAGTGATGGCTGAAAATTTTACCTTGCACGCAAGTCCCAGAGGTAATTAAGTCACCCAGAGCTCTGCACTGGGAGAATCGGAGCACTCCTGGGCTGGCAGAAAAGGGTGTCTCTGTGGGTAATGGGGGTGTGCTCCTGGCCTGTCACCACCCCCACCACAGGATGCAGTGACCCCTCTCCATGCACTCCCTTTAATGATCATTTCTCTTGGTTCCAGGTGTTTTCCTACGTAGCCACTCTGCTGTACGTGGTCCATGCAGTGTTTTCTTTAATCAGATGGAAGTCTTCGTAATGCAGCAGAAGAACTTGAGCTGCAGACCCAGGCGATGTTAACTGATTGACCCACCTGCCGACATACCATTTTAGAACACAGAAATCCTCTCAATGGTGGAAAAAAGAAAACACCCCCTCCCCAAATAGCCATGTTCTGTTTCTATGGGTGTCATATTTAACTTCCAACTACTGTGCTGTCTTTCTAGTGTTACTTCCTATTTGTAAAAGGGGACCTTTGGTCTGGGGGTGGGACATGGGGACTGTGATCTGAGAGGGAAACAGAGATCCCCTGCTGAGCCCTGGACCGGATCTTGAGAACTGCCTATTGGAATGTTCCACGGGCTCTTTGAGCACCCCATCTTGTGACATGTTTCTAAGTTTTCGTGGATATTCTGGTGTCATGGGGATGAACATGTACCCAAACAGATATTTCCAGATGTCCATGGTGGAAGATGATAACCCTTGGAAGTACTTTATAAAGTGCCTTTATGTTCAGTACTTTCGTGGGGTGTTTGTTGGATGTTGGTTTTGAATCCCCAGGATCTCAGCTTTCTGAGGAATCCTTTGACTTAACCTGAATCTCAAGAGGCAGCATCCAGTGGCCATTCAGATGATGCTGTGTGTGCTGGGCCACTGCACTCTCAGAGCTCAGCCCAGCCATCCACCCAGCTACGTTCTCCTGATGGCTTTCCTGTCCCTAGGCACTGCCTAGTGCCAGCCTAGGGGCCCTCTCCACTTTCCTACCAGACACAGTGGTCTGTGCCCATTTAGAACTTCCCTAACCCAAAAGAAAACAAGGTGCAAAAGTTTCCACTCACACTTTCTTTATACAGCTGATCAGAAATGATCTGGGCAGTGTATGCTCTGGGCTCTGTTCCAATTAGTGATGTGGATTACAAATTGTTAGAATTTCCTTGGGCCACTCCACAGGAGAGGAAAGGGACCAGACCACAGAGCAAAAGGAAGTACAGTGACAAGTGGTGAATGCCACATTTCAAGTATGAACTGATGATTAGGAATCTTGGAAAGCCCAGATACCCTGTTATGAAGTGTTCCTTTAACTCATGTCAAAGAAGCTAATGACATTCCAGGGAGGAATGCCGGAGAAACACCAGCTCTGGTGCCTCAAAGACCTGTCAGTTCCCAGAGCCTTGGAGGTGTGAGGGTAGAGGCGGCTCGGCCTCCTGCCTGTGGCAGTACAGAGCAAAGATTCAAGCCTCTGGTGGAGGGTTTAACTAGGTAGCATCTTAGTGCCTTTCTTTCCAACTTGGAGATCCTGCAACTAAATTGGACTGAAGTGGCATGAGCAGGAGGTCCTTTGTTATCCCAAAGTAACTGGCAGTAGCAACCAGCTACTTTTAGGAAGTCCACTTCAAATAGCCAAAATTCCACGGTACATCGTGAGCAAAAGGTTTGATTGGGGCTTTATCCTGCAAAATTAAACTACAAATTGAGAAATGATAGGAAGTTTGTCACATATTTAACAAAATGTACGATCAAGTATTGGTTCACGGAAGTCTCATTTTTTTAACAAAACTTTCCAATCACATTATAGGAAGTCAGCAACATAAATGTGGCTTATTTTCACTCGGGGCGGGGGAGGGGAAAGAAAGAGAAAGAAATGGGAGACGTGCTTCCCAAGGATTTCCTCAATGTTTTGAAATTTTTATGGCTCTTTTTAAGGAAACTTTCATATACTCTTTATTCTCTCTTTTTCAGTTGCAAGTTGATCTAACTATAAAAATTTTAGTTCAAAGCTTATGCATATGATTCTCCAGCTTTTTCAGAAGGGAAGAAGGCTTTCTTTCCTTCTCTCTTGAGTCATTTTCTAGCTTTGCATTTGACTTGCATCCTGATCTTGTTGGATGTGAATGGAATGGACAAATTCAGCCTCGCCTCAAAAAATGTCCTGTCCTGGTCTTGCTCTTCTTCCACCCCCCTTAACCTCTCCGCTGTCCTGTTTCCTTCTGCATCTCAGAGCTCAGCTCTATCTGTATTCAGCTACTCAGAGGTTCCAGGTGCAGGAAGCATACAGCTCCTCTGGGCAACCACCATGCCTGGGGAGGATGGGGTTGGGGACAGGGACATTTAAGAAGCCTGCTCTGCAACTGCAATAGCCAGAAGGTCCTCAGACTACAGAGAATGGGCACTGTTTGGGCACCTCTGTGTGCTGGGGCCCCTGGTCCCTCAAGGACATGGCTGATATCTGGCCCCTAAACTGCCTGCTGCTGGTACACCTCACCTCTCTGCCTCTTGGTCTCACACAGGGAAGGGACTTCCTCTGGGGCCACCCCAAGGGCAGGTGGATAGTCCTTAAATGTGCTGCCCTCTTGGTGGCCAGAACTATGATAAAAATTCAGGCAGCACCAACATCCAGCACAGCTGCTCCAAAGACCCCAGCTTACCTCTGTCTAGCCATCCTACCTGCCACTTCGGGGGCTCTTGCTCTGGGCCAGGCAATGCATAAGCACCTGTCATATGCAAGACCTCCTGTCATCCTCTTGTCATCCTCCTGGTGGCCACATCACTCTGCAGGTGAGGAAACTAAGACTCAGGCAGCTGGGTTTAGGGCTGGCACATCCATCTCAGGAGGTGACAATGAGACTTAGTGGTGGACCTACTGCCAACAGAGGGGTCTCCAAAGGGGGATTAGGCTGGACATTTGGGACAGTTCCTGACTGCCATCAGGCCCTGGACCTGGTTGTCATTCAGAGGAGCTGGCTGCTCAGAGCTGCAGCTGCAACAAAGCCAGTTCAAGTTGCAGCTGGGCTCCACTTTGCAGCCCCCACAGAGCCAAAGGGCTGCCTAGTCCAGCTGATACTTTGCAAAGAAGGTGAGGAACTGTTTTTAAGTTCATAAAATAAAGAGCTAGAACTTTCCATGGCCCTGAAAAAGGTTTAAGAAGAAGCCCATGACTATGATGTGACCAAGAGCCAAGTCTTGCAGAACAGGCCAAACCATAGTTGGCCACCTCACGGTGCACACGTAGGAACAGTCAGTGCCTGGCCAGGTGCCAGGAGGCCACAAGGCTGGTGCTCAGGGAACATGGCCACACGAGTGAGTGGGCCTGCTCACTAGGGCTGCTCTGGCTGACCTGTACTCATGCAGGGCTATCCTCTGGCCTCTTGAAAAATGACAGGGAAATGAGACAAGACCTTGTAGTAGTCAAATGCCAGCTCAGGGGGATTTGGGGGATGGGTACAGCCAGGCATGTGGAAGAACAGTTGGGAGTGACCTGGCGGGGCTTTGACTGGACAGTGATTTAGCAGGTCAGTACATGCCCTCAGGCCTTCCTCAGCCCCAGGGCAGCTCCACAGGGCTCACGGTTATGCATGGGCATATGTGTAGGGAGAGGGTATAGGCTGTGGGCCTGTCACTTCGTGGGGTCTCTAGGACACCTCCTGAGAGCATCTTCCTGGTTGCCTTCCTTGTACAGGGCAGGATGGCCTGGGAGGTCCCCCATGGGAGCCAAACTCCTGCCACGCCATCCTGCACATATGGGATCGTCCTTCTGAAGAAGATGAACTGTATAGGAACTGGACTTCATCAGCATCGCAGGGCCAAATTCTAAAAAGCATCTCTTACCAGAACCCTGCAGGTTGTAGGATTGTTTTTGCAAAGCAGCCCAAACCGAGGATTTGAGACCTCCTTGCGCTGACCTTAAAAGAGATAGCAAAGGGTTTGCACTGCCAGCCATGAGCTGGAGCAAGGCTCCCTTCAGGCCCGCACAAGGGCCTGTTGTTCCCTGAATCAATTGGGGCCGATGTGGGGTCACAATGGGGCCTTTCAAAGAGACAAAATGCCTCTGGCCAGGCAGAATGTCCCTGCACATGTGGGCATCCGCCCAGGGCATTTAAAATAGTGTGATTTGGAAAAACAGATTTAAAGTGATTGCCCCCACTCTCTGCATGATTCAATGGCCTTTGTTTTGTCTCATTATATTCGGTCTTGGAAGCTTCTAAGGGTTGGGGCACTGGAGGCAGACACTGGGGTTCCTAGCTGTGACTTCTCTCTTCTTTCATAGGTAACTGGGGATAATCACAGTGCCAGGCTGTCTAGAAGGTACCAGAGACGTTTGATCAATGCAAGGTGCTTAGGTGCCAGGACACGCTTGCCAAGAGCCCGCTAGTAGGCAGGACCCCAGGGACATGGAGGGTGAGCTGATTGCCAGTGCCACTGGATGCCAGGTGCTGCTCCAAGCACTTAATCCCGTGGCAACCGTATGTGGTAGGTACCATTTAGAGAGGTTAAATGGTTTACCCAAAGTCACACGGCAAGTAGGTGAGGATTCTAGTTCCAACAGAGCAACTCCAGGGCCCCGAGGTTAACTGTCATGCCCCATATGTCACTGTGAAAGGATCCCTGTCCCTCTGGGAGCAGGGGCCACAGACATACCAAGAAGCCCTTCATACCCACTGATATCACTTCACCCATGCTGAAGACTCTAGTTGGCACTGCACAGGTGCTGGGGAAACCCAGCCAGGGGTCCAGCCTGGGGAGGGTGTCTGAGACAAGGAAGACTTTGCCAGGGAAAGAAGTCAGCAAGGGCTTCACTGGGCAGGGCAAGGGTGATCCGGGCCAGATGTATGTCAGGGAGGGGGAGGGTCTCAGGAGGTTAGAGTACCCAGGGCGCTCCTGAGACAGAGCAGCAGCTTGGCTTTACCTGAGGGGAAGCCCTATAGGCCTGCCCATCTGTCCAGCTGAGAGATACTGTGGGGATGGTGGCGGGGGTGGGCAGGAGGGAAGAGGGACATACTTGGCTAGATTTTGGTGAACTAAGGGCTGCTGGAAGGGAGTGGCCAAGGGCATGGATCCCTGAGCCAGCCTGCCTGCGGCCCCACTCAGCCCCAGTTCCCTTGTCTGCCGAATTACGTCAATCCAGCCTCCACAGATCATTGGCGGGATTTGATGACTTGGTTCAGGTAAACTCCTGGGACCAGGGAAGGCTCAGAAAGTATCAGCTGCAGATATCATTAGGAAACAAGAAAGTTTCTAGAATGATCCTGAAGTTTCTAGCCTGGGGAGGTGACAGTTATTCACGGTGTACTTATTCATTAACCCATGTTCCTGGCATTGCGTTATCAACTTGGATTGAGACTTTGGTTCATTTCCCACAGAAATGAACATTTAATCAGCCATGACATAGTTTAAAATAGTCCCACCTAGCAAATCAAACTTTAGTCCTTGTGGAAAGAGGTCATTCATTCCTGCCACAGCCCTCTGACCACTAAGTGAAGTGCTCAGATTAAGGTCACCAGGGCAGCCCTCTTGCTCCCTCAGTCCCATGGGCACAGCCGCTAGTAGTCAGGTCTGAGCAGCCTTATCTACCAGGGGACAGCAGTGGCGGGAGGACTCAGGGAATTTACAGAAGAGAAACTCGAGCCCTGAGATGGCAAGAGCCTCATCCAGGGCAGGGACATGTGAGCTCCAGGCTGAGGGCACCTTTCCCTACCATCCCCCCCTGGTCTTCTTGCTCTGCTGCCCGCCTCTCGTAAAACACCCCACATTCCCCTGCAAAGAGGCAGAGTCAGGCAGGGGCTGATTAGGGAACTGATGCCCACCCCAGAGACAGGCTGCAGGTGTGAATGGAGCCCAGGGAGGCTCATTGGCTGCAACTTCATTGTCTACAGCCCATGAGGAGTCTGGCCTTCAGGGCCTCTAACTTCTGTGGTTAGAGCTAGTGACAATGTTGTGGAGCACACAGGATGTGCGTTCACCAGCAGCTGGAATGAGGGGCATGGCTGTCCCCAAGCATCAGGCATGGTCACCAGCACTCTCTAGGTACACTGTGCTCCGAATGTCAGCATGACGATGATGACAATGATGATGATGGCTTAAATCCTGCCCAGCTCACATGACACCTCCTCCATGGAGCTATCCCTGTGCCACTCCTGCTCCTGGGTCTCCTGGTTCCCCACACCCTAATCCTCTGTCCTAAAGCCTGCAAGCCTCAACCCCAGGACCCCCTGGCCTCCCAGGCAGATACCCTGCCTGGCTCCTTGCAGGCGCTCACCCGTGCCCACTCTCAGCAGGACAGAATGGGGCTCTGCACAGCCCCAGGACCAGTTTTGGCAGAGGGAAAAGAAAGTGAACTAGCCCTAAGGGCTCCTCCTGTGACTCATTCCTGTCACCAAAGCCAGGAAGGGATGGTCAGCAGGAGAAGTGCAGGTGGACAGACAGCATGTTTTCATGGAGTTCTCACTTCTACAGTCAGGGTTGAGGCCCCCAGTCTGGGCCCCTGCCCCACTTGAAGCAAACAATGGCAGGAATGCATGTGGAGGCCGTGTGCCGGCCAAGCCTCTGGCGAGATGCTGAGATAGGACCTGCCCTGCCCTTCACCCCACTTACTCAAGTTGGGCAGCTTCCTGGCTTCTGGTACTAAAGGTAAAGGATATCCAACCCTCTCTGTGGGTATCCCCACAGGGTGCTATCTTGTCCCCTGACACAGCCCTGCTATAATGGAAGAGGCCTCACTCAGCGGGAAGTTTGGAGAGGCTATGGGACAGAGGTAGCCAGCCATGTGTTCGGTGCCCAGCCCCATCCCACCCCACTACATCTGCTAAACACTGTTTCCCTCCTGCATCAAACACGGAGTCCCCAAACAATCAGGATGCATTCTCTGTACGACTGGGGCTAAGAGCTCCATACCTAATGTCACCTTAAGACAATCCTATTAGGAAGATGCTATTATCATTTCCTCTGCTAAGTGGCTGATCCAGGCCTCGTACCAGGGAGGGCCCACCTGGAGCCTGCACACAGATGGAGCCAGGCAGGAGTGTCACAGAGATTCGCGTGTCCTCCATGTTCCCTGCCTCTCTGTGAGTCTTTCTTCTCTTGAGCATCTTCTTCTCCTCTCCCTCCAGTCCCCAGGCCGAACTCCTCTTTGAGTTTTAAAAGCACTATTGCTCCCAAAGATGCTTGAGAGGCCCTTGAAAATCTGCACAGAAGGCTTTCACAGAAGCGTGCAGAGTTCAGAATAGAAGGTTTTTGGAGATTTGGAAGGCAGAAAACTAACTTCTTCCAAGTGCTTCCTATAACCCCCAACAGGAACAGTGCTAAACTTTTGACCTAGGGGAGCAGATGAGATGTGTTGTGAAGAAGACAACTGCCTGGCGCTATTCTGTGCTCTGTGCTGTTGGGGGGATGGAATTCATTTCACACTCTGGCATGTGGTGATGTGGTGAGCAGAGAATCCAGGTCTCAGAAGAGGCCAACTGGTTCAGGTCTGCCCACCGTTTCCTGCCCTGAATCTTCTGTTTTGATGAGACTATCCTGCTGTGGGGGTGGGGAACAAACACACAGGGAATAGACCCCTTCACCCAATCTGTGAGGCGCAGCGAGAAAGCACTCAGCCAAATTAAGTAAGCTCCAGGAAGGTTATTACCCAAACAGCTGTGAGAAGGAACAGTTGTGGCCACAGAAGCTGGTAGAGGTTTGTGGTGAGTGTCAGGGAGGGAGGGTGGTGGACGGCAGTGCAAGGGACAATGGTGGGTAAAGAGTCTCTTCCTTTCTCAGGCACCACCACCCTGGCAGCCGTAGGCTTAGTGTCCTGATTTCCGTGTGACCTTGGTTCCTTGGAACCAAGTACAGGGATGTTCTCTTGTCATCTGGCCAGAGAGTGGATACCGGGGACCCTCCCTCCCACACTCTTCTGGGTTCCTACCTGGGGTGCTGAGACATAATTTGAAACTCACTCTCTCCTCAAGTCCCCACTGGTCACCCCCTTTGGCACACTACATAAATTTATCTCCTACTTCTAAAAATAAAATTTTTCAGATTTACAAAAGAAAGAGAAGTTGGGCATGTAAAATGGTACAATCATTTTGGGAACCCTTTTGATGGTTTCCTATAAACCTAAATATTCACTGATCATATGACCCAATCATTCAATAACTAGGCATTTAGCCAAGAAAAAAGAAAACACATGCTCACACAAAGACATCTAAGTGAATGTTCTTAGCAGTTTTCATCACAATAGCCAAAACTGAAGCAACCCAAATGTCTATCGACAGATGGATGGGTGAACAAAGATGTATTCACACAATAGGACAGTAGAGAAAAAGAAAAAACAGCAATAGAAAGAAATGAACTGCTGAAACAGTCAACAACGTAGATGAGTTTCATGCACATCACGCAGAGCAAAAGAATGCAGACACAAAAGAGTAGATTCTGTGAGATTTTATTGATATAAAAATCTAGAAATGACAAATATAATCTGTAGAAAGATGTACAGGAGATTAGGGGTGGCCTGGGACTGAGGGTGAAGGTGGTGGAGACTAACTGGAGACAACACAGGGAACTTTGTAATGTGACTGTAAATGTTGTCTATTTTGATTGTGGTCATCGTTACCTGGGTGCATGTATCTGCCAAATGTACCAAAATGTAGGTGCAAAATGAGTGCATATTATTCAATGCAAATTATGTCTCAGTAAAGCTGATGTTAAAATACAGTCAAATTTCCACAGTCGACCATCTCCCTGCATTGACCAACTCCTTAAGTTGACCTAAGACTGGAGGTCAAAGACTGGACATGCACTACATGTATGTACCAGCACAGTAGGCCTAGTTCCTTACATTGACCACCTGTGTGTGTTGATACAGTTTGTTACAGCCCGTTGGTTGGTCAACTTACAGAGGTTCTGTTGTATAAGCTATTTATGGAAGACTACCAGACAGCTCAAGAATGCCTGGAGTATAGAATAGAGTGCTTGAAACAAACAGAAAAAGCAAATATAAAGGGAAAAGAAGCCGTCCATAAAATTCTTACTAACTCAAGAGGAAAGAGATCCATGAAGCCAGGAAGGATTCTCTCAAAAGGAAAAAATTTGACCCTACACACATGTCTATTTTTAGATTCTGTTTTTGTACCACTGAAGCCTGTGTCCATCGTTTTGCAAACACCACACTGTTCTGATTATTGAACCTTTGCAATCATTCTTGAAGTCAGGTACTGCAAGCTTTCCATTTTCTTCTTTTTCAAAATGGTTTTGGCTCTCCTAGGTCCTTTTCTCTTAACCAATTCAGCAAACAAGCCTGGTGAGTTTGGGATTAGGATTGCATTGAATCAATGGGTTGATTTGGGGGAGAATTGTCATCTTAACAATATTATGTCTTCCAGTCTTTAAATGGCTATGTCTCTCCATTTATTTAGTCTTTAATTTCTCTCAGCAATATCTTATTATTTTCTAGGTACAGATCCTATACGTATTTTTGTTAAAGGTATCCCTATTTTTATGATATTGTAAATAATATTATTTTTCATTTTAATTCTTAAATATTTGGTGGTATATAGAGAAATATACTTGATTTTCTCATGTATTGGTCATGTATTACCTTGCTCAATTCACTTATTGGTTGTAGTTACTTAATAGTTTTTATGGATTCCTTAGGATTTTTATATACCTAATACCATATCATCTTTGAATAAAGACAGTATCACTTTTTCCTTTTTAATCTAGATTCCTTTGATTCCTTTTCCTTGACTTACTGTACTGGCTAGAGCCACCAATAAAATGTTGAGTAGATATAGTGAGAATGGGCATTTCTAGAGAGAAAGCATTGTCTCTCACCATCAAATTTGATATTTGTTGCAGGTTTTTCACAGCTGGTCTTTATCTGATCAAAGACCTTTCCTTCTATTTCTAATTTTCTGAGAGTTTTTATCTTGAGCAATTGTTAAATTTTGTCAAATGCTTTTTCTGCATCTGCTAGGATGGTCATAGAAGTTTTCTTTTCTTTTTAAGAGTCTCACTCTGTCACCCAGAGTAGAGTGCTGTAGCATTATCCTCAACCTCAAACTCTTGGGTTCAGGCTATCCTCTTGCCTCAGCTTCCTGAGTAGCTTGGAGTACAGATGGCCACCATGACACCCAGCTAGTTTTTCTATTTTTAACAGAGATGGGGTTTCCCACTTGCTCAGGCTGATCTTGAACTCTGAGCTCAAGCAATTCCTCCTCGGCCTCCCAGAGTGCTAGGATTACAGGCATGAGCCACCCCCTGACCCATATAAGTTTTCCTTATTCTGTTAATGTGGCAAATTACTTCACTTAATGTTCTAATGTTAAATCAACTTTGTACTCCTTGGATAAACTTCACTTGGTCGTGTATTTATTTTACTAAGGATTTTCACATCTGTGTTAATAAGGGTTATTGGTCTTTAATTTTCTTGCCTTGTAATGTTATTTGCCTAGTTTTGGTCGTAGAGTAGTAAGGTATTTTCTGAATGTTTGGGCAGGGTTAGTATTATTTTATTCTTTAGACATTCGGTTGAATTACTCTGGACGTGGAGTTTTCTTTTTGTGTAAGCTGATGTTGAAAGCGAGACCTAAAGGCTGCTTGGAAATTCTGAATGTGCAAGGGTGAGCTGGAGCATCACTGCCAAGCAGTCTAGGTGGACTGTTTATTTTTTTTATTTTTTTATTTTTTTTCTGTGACAAGAGCCCGCTTTATTGGGAAGCAGAGTGCTGCACACTGACCAGCAGATGAAGGCCACCCAAGGGGCAGCTTATACATCATATTCCAAAAGATACAAAGGATGTTTGCTAATATCAGTCAAGTGGAAAACGTACAACTCTAGGCAGCTTCTCCAACCTCATCCCTCTGGGGTCAGGTAAACTCCCATTTTCCTGATAGCAGCTGTGGTTCACTAGAGATAAAGCCCCTCAGGGGTGCCTTCTTGTTTTTTATACATAACATTTTCTTTAGATTTTTTGAAGTCTTCATTTGTTACTTTCATTCTACGTTCTCTTAAAGCCATCAAACCAGCTTCTGTACAAATTGCCTTAATGTCAGCACCAGAGAGGTCATCTTTAGCCATGATCAAGTCATCCAGAGTTACATCATCAGCCAGGGTCATCCTGCTTGTGTGAATCTGAAAGATGCGCTTCTTAGTCTTTTCATCAGGCAGGGGAAACTCGATCTTCCTGTCAATACGGCCTGGTCTGATAAGGGCTGGATCCAAAGTTTCTATTCGGTTTGTAGCCATAATAACTTTCACATCTCCCCTTGAATCAAATCCATCCAACTGGTTCAACAGTTCCAACATTGTTCGCTGAATTTCTCTCTCACCACCAGAATTTGAGTCATATCTTTTTGTCCCAATGGCATCAATTTCATCAATAAACACGATGGAAGGTGCATGTTCTTCAGCAACTCGAAACAATTCCCGAACAAGTTTGGGCCCATCACCTAGGTACTTCTGAATGAGTTCAGAGCCAACCACTCTCAAGAAAGTGGCCGAGGTTTGGTTTGCTACTGCTTTGGCTAACAAGGTTTTACCTGTGCCAGGTGGACCATAGAGAATTACCCCTTTAGGGGGCTTTATACCCATCTCTTCATAATATTCAGGATGGGTGAGAGGAAGCTCCACAGATTCCTTAATTTCCTGGATTTGGTTGTCCAAGCCCCCAATATCAGCATAGGTCTCTTGGGGTGCCTTTTCCACCTTCATCACTGTGACCAGGGGATCTGTGTCATCCATCAGCACCCCTATCACAGCATGCACCTTGTGGTTGAGCAGGACTGAACAGCCTGGTTCCAGCAGATCCTTGTCAACAAATGAAAGGATGCTGACATAGTGTTCTGAGCCCACAGATGTAGACACAATGGCATGATTGTCATCAATGATCTCTTCCAAGTTTCCTACTGACATTGGGGTCCCCCTCAGATCATCCACTTTTGATCTTTCCTCCTCTTGCTTTTCTTCCAATGGTTTCATTTGTTCCTGATTTCTAATGAATTCCTCCTCCATGAGAAGATAGTCTTTAATTCTCTCTAACTTCAACAATTTTAATCGGCACTGAGTGTGAGGTGTCACCAGTGGTAGTTTACTGGCTACATCTGGTCCCTTTGTTTTCTTCTTCTTTTTCCCCACTCTGGTTGGTACAGGAGGTTCGTATTTCTTTTTCTTATCCTTGTCATCCTTCTTGCCACCTCCAGGACCATGGCCACCACTCTGACTTTGACCCATCTTGCCTCGGCCGCTCGATCTCTAGGTGGACTGTTTAATAAGGACATTTCAAATATCACTACTTGAAGTCTGTCCTCTTGTCTGGTCAGACTCCTGAGCAAAGAGAAAGACTGGCCATTTGACTGTGGGAGCCCAGAGTGAGTGCATCCATCAGACTCTCCTGGATGCCACTGTGCTCCATAGCAGGTGTCCCCTAGTTCACAGGGAGGTGGGGTTGGAGCTGGATAGTGGGGGCTTGATTTCACTCTCTCCAGATGAAATTTGGGGTTCTGACTCTTTCTTAAGCAGATCTTCCCACAGGTCTCATTTTACACTTCCCTTGAGCCCCACTTCCAGAGCTGCCCCATGGCATTGACAGTTCCCAGCCCTAGGTGGCCGCTGGGCTGCAGCTGGATTGCCTAGCCCGTCCCTCCTGCCTCCCCAGGATTCAGGGCTTCTTCTAGTCTGAAAACCAGTTCCATTTGTCCATCTGATTTCAGCTTCCACAATTGTATTGCTTTTGTCTCCCAGTATTCCTGTCCTTGTGGATTTGTGCCTTTTGGAACCAACCTTCCCTGTCATTGGAGCGTAGTTCCGAGATGACACTAGTGTAGAAGTGTGTATTTGATCTGCTCTATTTACTCCTCCCTGAAGACTTCCTGATTTTTAATACACGGAAATCTGGCTTCACATCTCACTGTTACAAAAACTGCTTCTCCAGGTCACTAATTAACTTCTTCTTGCCAAGTCCACCCTTATCTTCCTCAAGCCCTCAGTGCTACCCCGTGTCTTCCCCGACTCACGTTCCTCCCTGGGTTAGAGCACTCTCACATTGCCCTGGCCTCCCTCCTGCTTCCCTGGCTGCACCTGCCCCAGTTCCTTTGCTCATTTAAATCTTGTCGACCCCCAGTACTCCATCTGGGACTGTCTTTCTATTCCCTGTCGCCTCCACATTCTCCTGTGGAGGAATCAGGCCAAAGAGCCCAGGCACCTGCCTCCCTCCCAAGCTCCAGAAGCACAGAGCGACTGGCCACCCTCAGGTTGTTGATCTGGCAGGTAGTCGGGAGGGCTTCCTTGAGGAAGTGTTGCTGAATCTGAGCAGGTCAAGGGAGAAGGAACGGATATTCCCTGCATGGGTAATGGAGCCACAGTGCAGAGGCTGGGGGACAGAAGGGAACACATAAACTGTAAGGGAATACCAGAGGCTAGAATGCTTCGGGAGGCTGGGGTGAGGAGGGCGTCCCCCGTCTCATCAGTAGAGCTGCCTGGGTCCTTGCTAACGCTTCCTTCCTCTCCATGCCCACTGTCATTGCCCTGGCTCCTCAAGATTCTCCACCCTTTGCTGCCTTCATTTCCATGCCAGCACCCTTGCGATGGTAAGCCTTTTAAAGGTCTTGCTGTTGAATCTGGATCCCCTTCCATCTGGCCAAATTATAAACATCAGCATTCCCTGCTCACAGTCTAGTAGGGCTCCTGGCCCCAGTTCTGCTAGCTGTTAGACTCAGGATCATTTTCAAGGAAACTCAAGGGGCTCAAAACTTCAAGGCCCTCACACACCATCCAGGCACTCCTGTGATCACAGCATTCCTCTGTACTTTCCTCCTTGCTTCTTCCTTCCTTCTTTCCTTTTTTCTTTCTTGAGATGGGGTCTTGCTCTGTTGCCCAGGCTGGAGTTAGTGGCACCACCGTAGCTCGCTGCAGCCTGCATCCAACTTCTAGGCTCAACTTCCTCTCACTTTAGCCTCCCAAGTAGCTGGGATTACAGATGCACACTGGCTAGTTATTCTATTTTTTTGTAGAGATGGGGTCTCAATATGCCTAGTGGCCACAAAGTTTGTATGCAATTTAAAATAGTTGTCAAAATAGGCAACAACTATTTTGTCTATTTTGACAACTATTTTAAATTGCACACGAACTTTGTAGCCACCCTATATTGCTTCGGCTGGTTTTGAACTCCTGGCCTCAAGTGATCCTCCCGCGTCTGCCTCCCAAAGTGCTAGGATTACAAGTGTGAGTCACTGAGCCCGAACTTTTTTGTCTTTCTTCCTTTGAGCATCATCTATTTACAGCATTTGACTATTTTTCTTTTTTTTTATTGTTGGGGATTCAATGAGGGTACAATAAGCCAGGTTACACTGATTGCAATTCATTTGACTATTTTTCTACTGAGTTGCCCTTTCCTCCTAAGCTTTCCCTCATAATTTATTTGGCAGTTTAATTTATTGTAGAAAAGTTTTTAATTTAGATGTTGTCAAATGATCAATTTCTTTCTTCATGGCTTTGACTTTTTGATTTTAAGCAGACTTTCCCTATTTCCAGATCACAAGAGTATTTTTCTAAATTTTCTACTAATACTACAATAAATTCTTTATGTGCATCTTACTTTGTTGGTCAGATAGTCTGGGTAAATCCTAGGATCATCCACTTTCTAGGTAGCAGCACTAGACAGATGGCTAGACCTGTTCCTGAGTCTTCTCATCTGTGTGGCCACTTCCCGGTAGCCTGGTAAAGATCAAGTGAGATGACAGGTGAAGTGCTGGCAGGGAGCCTAGCCCACACATTATTCATAAAATGATTGCTATTAATTTTTGTACTAATTAGTGTCATACACATGAATAATTATAATTACAATATTAGCAGTACTAATAATAGAATTTGATTATCATTGCTTTTATTTTTTCATGAAGTTTATTAGTCATTATAATTGCTGTTAATATTGTGGGATAGGAGTCTAACTTTACTTATTTCCAAATTGGATAAAGGATTGCTCCAAAGATCTTCTAAATTCCCATACATGTCTGGTTAATTTTTGGACTCTGTCCCGTTCCATTAATTTATTTGTCTAGTCTGGAATTAATGCCACCATCTTAGGAATGCCAACTTCTTAGAGGTGTTGTAGGAAAAACATTTCTGACACAGAGCAGACTCATACATGCTCAATGAATTATTTAATTGACAAATAAAATTTGTATATACAGGGTGTCCGAAAAGTTACCATATATAGGGAAAATGAGATATTAGAGCTAAGTGCACTTTTATTTACAAAATATTCATTACCAATTTTTTGAAAATATTTACAGAACATTCTCCATGAGTTGGTCACCTCTTACTACACAGACATGAAGTCTTTTCTCCCACCATGGCAAACACCTTTCAAGATATCTGTTGCTATGCAAGTCTCCTATGCATGCCCACGCAGGGAGACTGGGGAACACCCCATATTTATGGAATACAACATGATGTTTTGGAAGATGTATACACTGTGGAATTATTAAGTCAAGCTAGTTAACATACCTTTTATCTCACATACTTAACGGTTTTGTTGGGATTAGAACATTTAAAATCTACTCTTTAAGCAATTTTCACGTATACAATACATTGTTAATAACTATTGTCACCATGTTGCACAAGAGATCTTCTGAACTCTTTTCTCCTACCTGAGATTTTACATCCTTTGACCAGTGTCTCCTCAATCTCCATCTGTACCCTCCAGACCCTAGTAAGCACCATTCTACCCTCTGCTTTTCTGAGTTTTACTTGTTTAGATTCCACATACAAGTGAGATCATATTGTATTCACTTGATTTATCTCACTTAGTATAAAGTTCTCCAGTTTCCTTGTGTTCCTTAGAATTTGTGCTCCCTGCCTGGTCTTTTATGTTACTTTTTCTTTTTTTATATTTTTTTATTATTAAATCATAGCTGTGTACATTAATGCAATCATGGGGCACCATACACTGGTTTTATATACCATATGACACATTTTCATCACACTGGTTAACATAGCCTTCCTGGCATTTTCTTAGTTATTGTGTTAAGACATTTATATTCTACATTTACTAAGTTTCACATGTACCCTTGTAAGATGCACCGCAGGTGTAATCCCACCAATCACCCTCCCTCCACCCATCCTCCCCCCTCCCCTCCCCCCTCTCTCCCCCTTCCCCATATTCTTAGGTTATAACTGGGTTATAGCTTTCATACAAAAGCCATAAATTAGTTTCATAGTAGGGCTGAGTACATTGGATACTTTTTCTTCCATTCTTGAGATATTTTACTAAGAAGAATATGTTCCAGCTCCATCCATGTAAACATGAAAGAAGTAAAGTTTCCAAGTTTTTTAAGGCTGCATAATATTCCATGGTCTACATATGCCACAATTTATTAATCCATTCGTGGATCGAGGGGCACTTGGGATTTTTCCATAACTTAGCAATTATGAATTGGGCTGCAATAAACATTCTAGTACAAATATCTTTGTTATAATGTGATTTTTGGTCTTCTGGGTATATGCCAAGTAGAGGAATTATAGGATTGAATGGAAGGTCTATTTTTAGATCTCTAAGTGTTCTCCAAACATCTTTCCAAAAAGAATGTATTAATTTGCATTCCCATCAGCAATGTAGAAGTGTTCCCTTTTCTCAACATCCACACCAACATCTCTGGTCTTGGGATTTTGTGATATGGGCTAATCTTGCTGAGTTAGATGATATCTCAAACTAGTTTTGATTTGCATTTCTCTGATGATTAAGGATGATGAGCATTTTTTCATATGTCTGTAGGCCATGTACCTGTCTTCAGAGAAGTTTCTCTTCAAGCCCTTGCCCAGCCTGAGATGGGATCACTTGTTCTTTTCTTACTAATACATTTGAGTTCTCTGTGGATTCTGGTTATTAAACCTTTGTCGGAGACATAACCTGCAAATATTTTCTCCCATTATGAGGGCTGTCTGCTTACTTTACTTACTGTGTTCTTGGCTGTGCAGAAGTTTTTAGTTTGATAAGGTCCCAGTAGTATATTTTTGAAACTGCTTCAATTGCCCAGGGGGTCCTTCTCATAAAATATTTGTCCAGACCGATTTCTTCAAGAGTTTTCCCTGCACTTTCTTCAAGTGTTTTTATAGTTTCATGTCTTAAGTTTAAATCTTTAATCCAGTGAGAATCTATCTTAGTTAATGGTGAAAGATGTGGGTCCAGATTCAGTCTTCTACAGGTTGCCAGCCAGTTTACCCAGCACCATTTGTTAAATAGGGACTCTTTTCCCCACTGAATGTTTTTAATTGGCCTGTCAAAGATCAAATAACGTTAAGTAGCTGGATTCATCTCTTGGTTCTCTATTCTGTTCCAGACATCTACCTCTCCGTTTTTGTGCCAGTACCATGCTGTTTTGATCACTATCGATTTGTAGTATAATCTGAGGTCTGGTAGCGTGATTCCTCCTGCTTTGTTTTTATTTCTGCGTAATGTCTTGGCTATTCGAGGTTTTTTTCTGATTCCATATAAAACAAAGTATTATTTTTTCAAGATCTTTAAAGTATGACAGTGGAGCTTTAATAGGGAGTGCGTTGAAATTATATATTGCTTTGGGTAGTATGGACATTTTAACAATGTTGATTCTACCCAGCCATGAGCATGGTATGTTTTTCCATTTGTTAACATTTTCAGCTATTTCGTTTCTTAGAGTTTCATCATTCTCTTTATAGAGATCTTTCATGTCCTTTGTTAGATAAATTCCAAAATATTTCATCTTCTTTGGCACTACTATGAATAGAATAGAGTCATGACCGTTTTTTCAGCTTGACTATTGTTGGTATCTATAAAGACTACTGATTTACGGATGTTCATTTTGTAACCTGAGATGCTGCTGTATTCCTTGATCACTTCTAAGAGTTTTGTCATAGAATCCCTGGTGTTTTCCAGATATACAATCATATCATCTGTGAAGAGTGAAAGTTTGATCTCTTCTGACCCTATATGGATACCCTTGATCACCTTTCTTCCCTAATTGCAATGGCTAAAACTTCCATTACAATGTTAAAAAGCAGTGCAGACAATGAGCAACCTTGCCTGGTTCCTGATCTGAGTGGAAATGATTTCAATTTCACTCCATTCAATATGATATTGGCTGTGGGTTCGCTGTAGATGGCCTCTATTAGTTTAAGAAATGTCTCTTCTATACCAATTTTCTTAAGTGTTCTGATCATGAAGGGATGCTGGATATTATCAAAAGCTTTTTATGCATCAACTGAGAGAATCATATGGTCTTTGGTTTTTAATTTGTTTATGTGCTGAATTATATTTATAGATTTACGTATATTGAACCACCCTTGAGACCCTGGGATAAAACCGACTTGGTCATGATGTATAATTTGTTTGATGTGTTGCTGGATTCTGTTTGTTAGGATCTTGTTGAATATTTTTGCATCTATATTCATTAGTGATATTGGTCTATAATTTTCTTTTCTTGTTGGGTCTTTTCCTGGTTTGGGGATCAGGGTGATGTTTGCTTCATAGAACGTGTTGGGTAGTCTTCCTTCTTTTTCTACCTTTTGGAACAGGTTGAGTTATATAGGTACTAGTTCCTCTTTAAAGGTTTGGTAGAATTCTGATGTGAAGCCATCTGGTCCCGGGATTTTCTTTTTAGGGAGATTTTGTATGGTTGATGCTATTTCAGAACTTGATATAGGCCTGTTCAACATTTTCACTTGATTCTGGCTAAGTCTTGAAAGGTGACGTGCTTCCAAGTATTGGTCAGTTTTATTCAGATTTTCATATTTCTGAGAATAAAGTTTCTTGTAATATTCATTAAGGATTTTTTTTAATTTCTGAGGAGTCTGTTGTTATTTCGTATTTGTCATTTATGATTGATGAGATTAGAGATTTTACTCTTTTTTTTTCCTGGTTAGGTTAGCCAAAGGTGTATCTATTTTATTGACCTTTAAAAAAACCAACTTTTTTATTTATTGATCTGTTGTATAATTCTTTTGCTTTCAATTTCATTTAATTCTGCTCTAATTTTGGTTATTTCTTTTCTTCTACTGGATTTGGGGTTGGAATGTTCTTCCTTTTCCAGTTGCTTTAGATGTCCCAGTAAGTTGTTAACTTCCTCTCTTTCTGTTCTCTTGAGGGAGGCTTGCAGTGCTATAAATTTCCCTCTTAGAACTGCCTTTGTGGTATCCCAGAGGTTCTCACAATTCATGTCTTCATTGTCATTTTTTTCCAAAAGTTTGATAATTTACTTCTTAATCTCATCTCTGACCCAGCTATCATTCAGCATAAGGTTATTTAACTTCCTTGTTTTTGTATGAGTATGCAGATTCCTGTTGTTACTGAGTTCAACTTTTATTCCATGGTGGTCTGAGAAGATGCAAGGAATAATTTCTCTTCCTTTAAATTTACTGAGGTTAGACTTGTGACCTAAGATGTGATTGATTTTGGAGTATGTTTCATGGGCCGATGAGAAGTATGTGTATTCAGTTTTGTTGGGATGAAATGTTCTGTAGATGTCTGCTAAATCCAAATGTTGGATGGTTAGGTTTAAATCTAAAATTTCTTTACTCAGCTACTTATTGGAGGATCTATCTGACACTGCCAAAGGAGTGTTGAAATCTCCGACGATTATGGAGCTGGAAGAAATCAAGTTGCTCATGTCCGTTAGAGTTTCTCTTATAATTGAGGCTCATTCTGGTTGGGTGCATAAATATTAATAATTGAAATCTCATAATATTGAGTATTACCCTTAACAAATATGAAGTGACCATTCTTATCCTTCCTTACTTTTGTTGGTTTAAAGCCTATTGTGTCTGCAAATAGAATTGCAACACCTGCTTTTTTCTGATTACCATTTGCCTGAAATATGGATGACCATCCTTTCACCTTGAGTCTATATTTATCTTTTAAGGTAAGATGTGACTCTTGTATGCAGCAAATATCTGGCCTGAGTTTTTGTATCCAGTCAGCCAACCTGTGCCTTTTTAGAGGATAGTTTAAGCCATTCACATTAATGGAAAATATTGATAAGCCTGATGAAATTTTGGGTATCGAGTTTTTCGAAAGTCCAGTGGACATTTTTAATCCTTTCGCCACTGTGGAAGTTTGAGTTTGATCAAAAGTTTCTGAGTGAGTTTACTTTTGTGGTAGAAAATTGTGCTGGTCATTATGGAAGATAGGTATGAGAATATCCTGAAGAGCTGGTTTGGTTATGGCAAATTTCTTCAACATGTGGATGTCATTAAAGTATTTAATTTCTCCATCATAAATGAAACTCAGTTTAGGTGGATACAGGATCTGGGGTTGAAAGTTATTTTGTTTTAGGAGATTGAAAGTCGATGACCACCCTCTTCTGGCTTAAAAGGTTTCAGCAGAGAGATCTGCAGTCATTCTAATATTCTTCCCTTTGTAGGTTATGGTTTTCTTACATCTGGCTGCTTTCAGAATTTTCTCCTTCATATTAAGTTTAGTGAAGTTAATTATGATGTGCCTGGGGGATGTCTTATTCAAGTTGAATCGTGCTGGGATTCTGAAACTGTCTGCTATCTGAATTTCAGAATCTCTGGAAAATTCTCTTTCATAATTTCATGGAGAAGAGCCTCTGTGCCTTGCGAAGCCACTTCATAGCTTTTAGGGATTCCAATGAGGTGGATATTAGCCTTCTTTGAATTATCCCAGAGCTCTCTGAGAGAATGATCCGTTTTTGCTCTCCATTTATCTTCCTCTTTGAGAATTTCGGAGCATTCAAAAGCTTTGTCTTCAATGTCAGAAATCCTTTCTTCTGCTTGTTCCACTCTGTTATTGAGGGATTCTACTGTATTTTTCAGATCTTTGAGGGCTGCAAATTCTTGCTCTTGCTTCAATGTGTCAAAATCTTTGGTGATCTTGTCTTTAAATTTGTTGAATTCTTGAGACAATTTTTGAATTGTTCCTTGAATTTCCAATTCCCACTTTTCTTCCATTCTATTAATCTTGTTTGCAATCCAAACTCTGAACTCGATTTCTGACATCTCAGCCATCTGTTTATGAATGGGATCTTCAGTTACATCTGCCATATCTTTCCTTGGGGAGGTTGATCTACTCTTGTTATTCATGTTACCAGCATTTTTCTGCTGATTTCGCCCCATGATTATTTTACACCATTTGACTAGATGAGTGGATAAAGAAAAAGTGGGTTCAGGGCTCCAGGAGTAGTGATTAACCAGCCCTTTGCCCAAAAGCTGGGTCTGGTGTCTGTATCCTTTTCCCTGGAGCTTTGCCAAGGATCTGTACAGTGCTACAGCATGAGAAACTGGGGACCTTCTTCATGTGGTGGGGCTAAGTTGCTCTGTCTTGTTTTAAGCTGGTCTCTGTCCGACCCTAGTGAATCAGTTACTCTGGGTTGAAGTCTCAGCTATAGAGAAATAGTAGCAATTAAGTTACCCCACCCCCCATAGGCAACAATTGAAAAAGGAAAATAAAACCTTCCTACAAGCACACCCCCAGGGTACCACTTGGATAGTCCTTGGGTGATTGGCCCAGTTCAAGAGGTCCAAATCAATTGTCTCAGTCAGCACCTGTCTCAGGCGGGAGAGTTTAAAAGGTCTCTGGCAACTAGATCGCAGGGGTCTGCTGACAACTCAACTCAAATATGACTTGCTCCAGTGCTCCGTGAGGTTAGAAGGACCCACTCAGCAAATAGATTAGTCTGGGAAGGTTGTTGTACCTCTGCCACACCCCACCTTGCACCTCTGTCACACCCAGTCACTGATAACACTGCAGGGCTGTGACCCAGTTGCCTCCAATGAGCAGATACTCCAAGGGGTTGCACCTGCCTGAATCACAGGGAGATCTGGGTCACCTCAGCCAGGCTGCTGCTCTCTGCCACTATCCAGCAGGGGGAAGTTAGACCTGATAATCTCGGGCGCTTGATGGAGACTGGGGCTGTTCACTCAGTTCCAGCCCCGCCCCAATTGATGTTACTGACAGAACAAAAAACTTTGCAGAATTTGTTTCTGTCCTGGCTAAATTCCCCTGTGGAAGAGAAGCTGTTTTAAGTTCACAGAACCTGTGCCTCGGGCCCTGTCTTTGCTGCTGCCCAGTAGTTTGTATTTTCAGCACAGTTAGCTATCAGTTCTAGCCTCCTGCCCTCCTTTGTCTAGGCTGATGATCCCCTGAGGGCCGGGTGCATCTTAGGCTCAGTAAAGTGGTCCTCTGGGTCAGCCCCACTCTGGGAATCTGCCAGCTCTGCACGTGCATTTTCTAGTCCCTGCGTTCCACCAAGGCCGGTACCGCCTTAGGCAAACCCTTTACTCATGCAGCCTGTGTTTCTGTCTCAGATCTTTTCTACCAGTGGCTGCCACCAGAGAAGATGTTCTCTGGTTGCCCAGAGAGACAGGAGGTGTGACTCCTGAATATCTAGGGGTGAGCCCTATTGTTGCCAAAAAATGGCTGCTGCTTTGTGCCTCAGGGCACCGCTGCTCTGGTGTGGTTCCTTCTCAGCTGACCATCCTCTCCTCACTCCTGTGCTACAGAATCAGCACTGGCCAGCAGCAGTCCATGCCCTGTCCACACCTCTCAAGATAATATCCAAGAATCTTGACTCCTGGGGGACAGGCTTCCAGACCTCAGAGTGAGAGTGGAGAGGAGTGCTGGGAGCTCAGAATTGCAGATAGAGAATATATACAGTTTTATACAGTTTTATGCCTGGCAGGAGAGAGCCATGGCACCCTAGCAGGGGAAGTAGGTCCAGTTTTTAGAGGGTCTCTCCTGTGGGATATAATGGGAGAACTTTTGAACTCTGCTCATTTGTTTATGGGGTACTCAGAGCCATTCTCATGGGGGAGGGAACTCCCATCCACTTGGTGATGGATTTTGTATCTTTTATGTGTATCCTTGGGGTTGCAGCTCGCCTCAGCAGGGTTGATGTGCGTTCTTCAACCTTCTCTCTTGGTGCAGCTCTAATCCACCAGGTTCCTTGCTAAATTTCTGTCCTTTAACTCTCCTTCTGAAAGGGAGCCTCTGTGGAAATCTGGCTTCAGTCAGCCATCTTGTCTCTGCCTCCCTATGTTACTTTTTCTAATTGGTCATTGTGAAGGCATTGGCCACCTTATGATTTTCTGTGGGGTCATCCATATCTGGCTATCTTGAGCCTTGCTTGCATTTGTTCTGAAAGTCTGCCATTGATCCTCTTTGATTATCTGGGTGCACAACTGAGCCCCCTGGAATGAAGGCTGCTTTGTTCCTTCCTGTCTTTCCCTGGCTTGTTGTGCTGAGTCAGCCCCTAAGATAGAGTTTCAAAATGGGCAAGCAGGCATGCATAGACTGTTCCTTCCTGCAATGGAAAAAATGTTTCTAAGGTTTCACCTTGAGCTCTAGGTTCACTCTGGTAAGTAGTATTTATCACTAAGGAAGGAACATTAAGGAAGTTCCCTCCTACTCCTAGTTTTGCCCAGAGAGTTTATCAATAATGGCTGCAATTTTTATCAGTTTTTGGTGGCCTCTCTTGGGAGCTATCCCCACATTTTCTTCTTTTAAATTGCTACTCTAGAAATGACATTGATAGACTGTTATTATTTTATTTTTGTTTATTTTTTATATTGTTATTGTTTGGGATTTATTAGGGGTACAAATAATTAGGTTATACTGATTGCATTTGTTAGATAAAGTCCCTCTTATAATTGTGTCATGCTCTCAAGAGGTGTACCATACACCATGACCCCCCATCACCCTCCCTCCTCCCCTCTCCCCACTTGCTCATTCCCCTACCAGCCTTTGTATTAGCTCTACTACCTTTATATTAGAATTGAAGTACATTGGATTCATGCTTCTCCATTCTTGTGATGCTTTACTAAGAAGAATGTGTTCCACCTCCATCCAGGTTAATACAAAAGATATAAAGTCTCCATCTTTTTTAGTGGCTGAATAGTATTCCATGGTATACATGTACCACAGCTTGTTAAACCATTCATGGGTTGGTGGGCTTTTAGGCCGTTTCCACATTTTGGTGATTGTAAATTGAGATGCAATAAACAGTCTAGTGCAAATGTCTTTATAATAAAAGGATTTATTTTCTTCTGGGTAGATGCTTAATTAGGATTGTAGGGTCAAATTTGAGTTCTTTGAGGAGTCTCCGTACTTCCTTCCAAAAAGGTTATATTAGTTTGCAGTCCCACTGGCAGAATAAAAAGTGTTCTCTTCTCTCCACATCATGCCAGCATCTGCAGTTTTGAAACTTTGTGATGTGGGCCATTTTCTCTGGGGTTAGTTGATATCTTAGGGTAGTTTTGATTTACATTTCTCTGATGATTAGGGACAATGTGCATTGTTTCATGTGTTTGTTAGCCATTTGTCTTTTTTAGAGAAAGTTCTATGCATCTCTCTTGCCAGGGATATATGGGATTATTGGGTCTTTTTTGTTGATTAATTTGAGTTTTCTATAGATCCTAGTTATCAAGCTTTTGTACAATTCATAATATGCAAATACCTTTTCCCATTCTGAAGGTTGTCTGTTCGCTTTGGTGGTTGTTTCCTTAGCTATACAGAAGCTTCTCCATTTATCTAAGTCCCATTTGTTTATTTTTGTTGTTGAAGATGCCATGGAAGTCTTCTTCATAAAATCTTTCCCCAGACTGATATCTTCAGGTGTTTTCCCCACACTTTCTTCGAGGATTTTTATTGTTTCATGCCTTAGATTTAAATCTTTTATCCATCTTGAATCAATTTTTTGTAAGTGGTGAAAGATGTTGGTCCAATGTTAGTCTTTTACATGTGATTATCCAGTTCTCCCAACACCATTTATTGAATACGGATTTTTTTTCCCCAGTGTATGTTCTTGTTTGGTTTATCAAAGATCAGGTGGCTGTAAGAGGTTAGTTCCATCTCATGATTTTCTATTCAGTTCTAAATGTCAGTGTCTCTATTTTTGTGCCAATACCATGCTGTTTTCATCACTACGACCTTGTAGTATAGCTGAAAGTCTGATAGAGTGATACCCCCAGCTTTGTTTTTATTACTAAGAATTGCCTTGAGGGAGACAAGATGGCGGACTGAAGCCAGCTTTCAACAGAGGCTCCCGTCCAGAAGGAGAGTTAAGGGACAGGAATTTAGTAAGTATCCTGGTGGACTTGAGCCACACCAAGAGAGAAGGTTGAAGAACGCACATCAACACCGCTGAGGCAAGCTGTGATCACAAGGATGCAAACAAAAGGTACAAAATCCACCACCAAGCGGACGGGAGTCCTCCTCCCCCATGAGACTGGCTCAAGAGCCCCACAATTAAACAAACGGGCAGAAATTAAAGGTCCTCCCACTACACTCCACAGGAGAGACCTTCTAAAAACTGGACCTACCTCCCCTACTGGGGTTCCGTGGCATTCTCCTGCCGGGCATAAAACTGAATAAAACTTTAAAAATCCTTTGCCAGCAACCCTGAATCCCCAACACTCCCCTTCCACCCAATGAGGTCTGGAGGCCAGTCCCCCAGGAGTTCGGATTCTTGAGTGATTTCTCAAGGGGAGTGGACAGTCCCCGAGTTGCGACTGGTCAGCATTGACTCTGAGGCATGCGAGTGAGGAGAGGGCACCGGGCTGAGGGGGAGTCATGCTTCGGCGGCACTTCCGTGTGGTGCGGTGCAGCAGCCCTCCCCGTGCATCAATACAGCCAGGCATAAAACTGAATGAAACTTTAGCTTCCCCCCCACTCTCACTCGGGGTCTGGGGGCCTGTCCCCTAGGAGTTCGGATCCTTGGGTGATTTCTCGAGGGGAGTGCACAGTGCCCAAGCCGCGACTGGTCAGCGCTGACTCTCAGACACGTGAGCGAGGACAGGGCACTGGGCTGAGGGGGAGTCACGCCTCGGCGGCACTTCCCTGCGGTGCGGTGCAGCAGCCCTCCCCGGGCAACATTACGGCCGGGCACAAAACTGAATAAAACTCTAGCTTCCCCGCTGAGTGCCCCTACTCTCACTCGGGGTCTGGAGGCCTATCCCCCAGGAGTTCGGATCCTTGGGTGATTTCTCGAGGGGAGTGCACAGTGCCCGAGCTGCGTCAGGTCAGCGCTGGAGGAGAGGGCACTCTGCTGAGGGGAAATCAAGCCTTGGTGGCACTTCCCTGTGGTGCGGTGCAGCAGCCCTCCCCGGGCAGGCAACAGTACGGCCGGGCATAAAACTGAATGAAACTCTAGCTTCCTCCCCACTCCCACTCGGGGTCTGGGGGCCTGTCCCCCAAGAGTTCAGATTCTTGGGGGATCTCTTGAGGGGTGTGGACCCAGCATAAACTGCGGCTGCTCAGTGCTGACTCTGGGGCGCGAGACAGAGGAGAAAAGGGTCGGCTGAGTGCCCACACCAGAGCGGCAGTTCCCTGGAGGCAGAGCAACAGCTGTTTTTTTCTTTAACGGCAGAATGGCTCACTTCTGGATATTCTGAGGCCACACCCCCTGTCTCCCTGGGCAACCAGAGGAGGCCACCGGTGAGTGGGGAATTTCCTGACACTGCTCACAAACCCGGGAAGCTTCCAGGGCGGGGCCAACCCAGAGAGGTGATCGGACGCAAACCTTCAGCAGCAAAGAGGACACAAACCTCCAGCAGCAAAGACATTTGAACTCAGAACAGCCCGTCTTCTGTAGGCGATTTCGGCAGGAACAGAGACAGAACCCCGCAACGTTGTCCTGTTCTGTTCTGTTCTGTTCTGTTAACAGCACCCATCAGGGACGGGGCTAAGCCTGAGTGAACACCTCCTTCCCATCACCTGCATCAAGCACTCAAAGATGTCAGGCCCCATCTCCTCCTGCTAAATAGCGGCAGTCTGCGGGGCCCTGGCAGACTTCCTTACGATTCAGGCAGGTGCAAACCCCTGGAGTGTCTGTTCACTGCAGGCAACTGGGTTAGCCATCTGCAGAGATACCAGTGACTGGGTCCGACGGAGGGGCAAAGTGGGGAAGGAGACGTCAACCTTCCCAGACTGCTCTGTTTGCTGGGTGGCTCCTCCTGACTCCACGCTGCACTGGGATGAGCCGTGTCAGAGGAGTTACCAGGCCCCTGTGATCCAGTTCCAAGAGACCTCTTGCACTCTCCCACCCGAGACAGGTGCCGATTGAGACAGTTGATTTGGACCTTTTGAACTGGGCTAATAGACTGAGGACTTTTCAGGCGGTGCCCTGGGTGTGCGGTTGTAGGAAGGTTTGATTCTCCTTTTCCAACTGGGGCCAGAGGGGGGCAGGCGGAGTGACTTAATTGCTGATTTTTCCACACAGCTGAGTCTTCAAGCCAGAGTAGAAGTTGCAATAGGATCGAACAGAAACCAGCTGAAAACAAGACAGAACCACTTAGCTCCACCTCACAAGACAGGGCCCCAGTTTCTTAGGCCACAACACTGTACGGGCCCTTGATAAAGCCCCAGGGGAAAAATCAAAGGGAGTAAAATAACCATGGGGCGGAATCAGCGGAAAAACTCTGGTAACATGAATAACCAGAATAGATCAACCCCCCCAGAAAAGATACGGCAGATGTGATTGAAGATCCCATTCATAAACAAGTGGCTGAGATGTCAGAAATCGAATTCAGAATTTGGATTGCAGACAAGATTAATAAAATGGAATTAGGAATTCGAGGAGAAATTCAAAAGTTGTCTCAAGAATTTAACGAATTTAAAGACAAAAACACCAAAGACTTAGACACACTGAAGCAAGAATTTACAGCCCTCAAAGATATGAAAAATACAGTAGAATCCCTCAGCAACAGAATGGAGCAAGCAGAAGAAAGGATTTCTGACATAGAAGATAAAGTCTTCAAATGCTCCCAATCTCTCAAAGAGGAAGAGAAATGGAGAGCAAAAACGGATCACTCACTCAGAGAACTCTCAGATAATTTGAAATAAAGCAATATATGAATTATTGGGATTTCTGAGAATGATGAAGGGCAGAAGGGCACAGAGGCCCTTCTGCATGAAATTATGAAAGAAAATTTTCCAGACATGCCTAGAGAATCTGAAATTCAGATAGCAGACAGCTTCAGAACCCCAGCATGATTCAACCCCAATAAGTCATCTCCCAGACATATCATAATTAGCTTCACTAAAGTTAACATGAAAGAGAAGATTCTCAAAGCAGCCCAGCGAAAGAAAATTATTACGTACAAAGGTAAGAATATTAGAATAACTGCAGATCTCTCTGCTGAAACTTTTCAAGCCAGAAGAGAGTGGTCATCAACTTTTAATCTCCTAAAGCAAAATAACTTTCAACCCAGGATCTTGTATCCAGCTAAACTGAGTTTCATCTATGATGGAGAAATTAAATACTTCAATGACATTCATATGTTGAAATTATTTGGATAAGTAAACCAGCTCTTCAGGATATTCTCAGACCTATCCTCCACAATGACCAACCCAATCCTATACCACAAAAGTAAACTCACTCAGAAACTTCGGACCAAACTCCAACTTCCACACTGGCGAAAGGATTAAAAATGTCCACTGGACCTTTGAAAAACTCGATACCCAAAATTCCACCAGACTTATCAATACTCTCCATCAATGTGAATGGCTTAAACTGTCCTCTAAAGAGGCATAGGTTAGCTGACTGGATACAAAAACTCAAGCCAGATATTTGTTGCATACAAGAGTCACATCTTAACTTAAAAGACAAATACAGACTCAGGGTGAAAGGATAGTCATCCATATTTCAGGCAAATGGTAATCAGAAAAAAGCAGGTGTTGCAATTTTATTTGCAGATACAGTAGGCTTTAAACCATCAAAAGTAAGGAAGGACAAGAATGGTCACTTCATATTTGTGAAGGGTAATACTCAACATGATGAGATCTCAATTATTAATATCTATGCACCCAACCAGAATGCACCTCAATTTATAAGAGAAACTCTAACAGACATGAGAAACTTGATTTCCTCCAGCTCCATAATCGTCGGAGATTTCAACACTCCTTTGGCAGAAGCTGAGCAAAGAAATCTTAGATTTAAACCTAACCATCCAATATTTAGATTTAGCAGACATCTACAGAACATTTCATCCCAACAAAACTGAATACACGTACTTCTCATCAGCCCACGGAACTTACTCCAAAATTGACCACATTTTAGGTCACAAGTCTAACCTCAGTAAATTTAAAGGAATAGAAATTATTCCATGCATCTTCTCGGACCATCATGGAATAAAACATGAATTGAGTAACAACAGGAATCTGCATACTCATACAAAAACATGGAAGTTAAATAACCTTATGCTGAATGATAGCTGGGTCAGAGATGAGATTAAGAAAGAAATCACCAATTTTTTGGAACAAAACGACAATGAAGACACAAACTATCAGAACCTCTGGGACACCACAAAGGCAGTTTTAAGAAGGAAATTTATAGCACTGCAAGCCTTCCTCAAGAGAACGGAAAGAGAGGAAGTTAACAACTTAATGGGACATCTCAAGCAACTGGAAAAGGAAGAACATTCCAACCCCAAACCCAGTAGAAGAAAAGAAATAACCAAAATTAGAGCAGAATTAAATGGAATTGAAAACAAAAGAATAATACAACAGATCAATAAATCAAAAAGCTGGTTTTTTGAAAAGGTCAATGAAATAGATAAACCTCTGGCCAACCTAACCAGAAAAAAAAGAGTAAAATCTCTAATATCATCAATCAGAAACAACAAAGACAAAATAACCACAGACTCATCAGAAATCCAAAAAATCCTTAATGAATATTACAAGAAACTTTATTCTCAGAAATATGAAAATCTGAAGGAAATTGACCGATACTTGGAAGCACGCCACCTTCCAAGACTTAACCAGAATCAAGTGGAAATGTTGAACAGGCCTATATCAAGTTCAGAAATAGCATCAACTATACAAAACCTCCCTAAAAAGAAAAGCCCGGGACCAGATGGTTTCACGTCAGAATTCTACCAAACCTTTAAAGAGGAATTAGTACCTATATTACTCAACCTGTTCCAAAAGGTAGAAAAAGAAGGAAGACTACCCAACACGTTCTATGAAACAAACATCACCCTGATCCCCAAACCAGGAAAAGATCCAACAAGAAAAGAAAATTATAGACCAATATCACTAATGAATATAGATGCAAAAATATTCAACAAGATCCTAACAAACAGAATCCAGCAACACATCAAACAAAATATACATCATGACCAAGTTGGTTTTATCCCAGGGTGTCAAGGCTGGTTTAATATACGTAAATCTATAAATGTAATTCAGCACATAAACAAATTAAAAACCAAAGACCATATGATTCTCTCAATTGATGCAGAAAAAGCTTTTGATAATATCCAGCATCCCTTCATGATCAGAACACTCAAGAAAATTGGTCTAGAAGGGACTTTTCTTAAACTGATAGAGGCCATCTACAGCAAACCCACAGCCAATATCATATTGAATGGAGTTAAATTGGAATCATTTCCACTCAGATCAGGAACCAGACAAGGCTGCCCATTGTCTCCATTGCTTTTCAACATTGTAATGGAAGTTTTAGCCACCGCGATTAGGGAAGAAATGGCGATCAAGGGTATCCATATAGGGTCAGAAGACATCAAACTTTCGCTCTTCGCAGATGATATGATTGTGTATCTGGAAAACACTAGGGACTCTACTACAAAACTCCTAGAAGTGATCAAGGAATACAGCAGCATCTCAGGTTACAAAATCAACATCCATAAATTGGTAGCCTTTATATACAACAACAACAGTCAAGTTGAAAAAGCAGTTAAGGACTCTATCCCATTCATAGTAGTGCCAAAGAAGATGAAATATTTGGGAATTTACCTAACAAAAGACGTGAAAGATCTCTATAAAGAGAACTATGAAACTCTAAGAAAAGAAATAGCTGAAAATGTTAACAAATGGAAAAACATACCATGCTCATGGCTGGGAAGAATCAACATTATCAAAATGTCCATACTACCCAAAGCAATATATAATTTCAACGCACTCCCTATTGAAGCTCCACTGTCATATTTTAAAGATCTTGAAAAAAACAATACTTCGTTTTATATGGAATCAGAAAAAAGCTCGAATAGCCAAGACATTACTCAGAAATAAAAACAAAACAGGAGGAATCACACTACCAGACCTCAGACTTTACTACAAATCGATAGTGATCAAAACAGCATGGTATTGGCACAAAAACAGAGAAGTAGATATCTGGAACAGAATAGAGAACCAAGAGATGAATCCAGATACTTACCGCTATTTGATTTTTGACAAGCCAATTAAAAACATTCAGTGGGGAAAAGATTCCCTATTTAACAAATGGTGCTGGGTGAACTGGCTGGCAACCTGCAGAAGACTGAAATTGGACCCACACCTTTCACCATTAACTAAGATAGACTCTCATTGGATTAAAGATTTAAACTTAAGACATGAAATTATAAAATACTAGAGGAGAATGCAGGGAAAACCCTTGAAGAAATTGGTCTGGGTGAGTATTTCATGAGGAGAACCCCCCGGGCAATTGAAGCAGCTTCAAAAATACACTACTGGGACTTGATCAAACTAAAAAGCTTCTGCACAGCTAAGAACACTGTAAGTAAAGCAAACAAACAGCCCTCAGAATGGGAGAAGATATTTGCAGGGTATATCTCTGACAAAGGTTTAATAACCAGAATCCACAGAGAACTCAAACGCATCAGCAAGAAAAGAACAAGGGATCCCATCGCAGGCTGGGCAAGGGATTTGAAGAGAAACTTCTCTGAAGAAGACAGGCGCACGGCCTTCAGACATATGAAAAAATGCTCATCATCTTTAATCATCAGAGAAATGCAAATCAAAACTACTTTGAGATATCATCTAACTCCACTGAGACTAGCCTATATCACAAAATCTCAAGACCAGAGATGTTGGCGTGGATGCGGAGAAAAGGGAACACTTCTGCACTGCTGGTGGGAATGCAAATTAATACATTCCTTTTGGAAAGATATATGGAGAACACTCAGATCTAAAAATAGATCTGCCATTCAATCCTGCAATCCCTCTGCTGGGCATATACCCAGAAGACCAAAAATCACAACATTACAAAGATATTTGTACCAGAATGTTTATTGCAGCCCAATTCATAATTGCTAAGTCATGGAAAAAGCCCAAGTGCCCATCGATCCATGAATGGATTAATAAATTGTGGTATATGTACACCATGGAATACTATGCAGCCTTAAAGAAAGATGGAGACTTTACCTCTTTCATGTTTACATGGATGGAGCTGGAACATATTCTTCTTAGTAAAGTATCTCAAGAATGGAAGAAAAAGTACCCAATGTACTCAGCCCTACTATGAAACTAATTTGGGGCTCTCACATGAAAGCTATAACCCAGTTACAACCTAACAATAGGGGGAAGTGGGAAAGGGGGGGGTGGGTAGAGGTAGGGGGATCGGAGGGATCACACCTGTGGTGCATCTTACAGGGGTATTTGCAAAACTTGGTAAATGTAGAATGTAAATGTTTTGGCACAGTAACTGAGATAATACCGGAAAGGCTATGTTAACCATTGTGATAAAAATGTGTCAAATGGTCTATGAAGCGAGTGTATGATGCCCCATGATCATATCAATGTATACAGTTATGATTTAATACAAAAAAAAAAGAATTGCCTTGGCTATATGGCGTTTCTTCAGGTTCCATACAAAATGAAGAATTATTTTTTCCAAATCTTGAAAATATGATAATGTTTAAAAACATCATTCATCACAATCAAGTAGGTTTCATCCCATGGATGCAAGGCTGGTTTAACATACACAAGTCAATAAACGTAATTCACTATATCATCAGAAGCAAAAACAAAGACCATATGATCATCTCAATAGATGAAGAAAAAACGTTTGATAAAATTCATGAAATTCAGTATCCTTTTCTAATTAGAACACTTAAGAATTTAGACAAAGGTGGCACATTACTAAATCTGATCTAAGCTGTCTACTACAAACTCACAGCTAATATTATACTGAATGGAGTAAAAACTGAAATCTTTTCCATTTAGAACTGGAACCAGACAAGGTTGTCCTCTATTGCCACTACTATTCAACATAGTGCTGGAAGTTCTAGCCAATACAATGAGGCAAGGGAAGGAAATAAAAGGTATTCAAATGGGGACAGAGGAGGTCAAACTCTTGCTCTTTGCCAATGATACGATCTTATACTTAGAGAACCCCAACGACTCAACTACAAGGCTCCTGGAAGTGATCAAAAAATGCAGCAATGTCTCAGGATATAAAATCAGTGTTCTGGGGGGTGGGGCCTTAGTGTGTGTCACACTTTATGGGGGCAAGACATGATTGCAAGAGGAACTTTACCTAACAATTGCAATCAGTGTAACCTGGCTTATTGTACCCCCAATGAATCCTCCCCCCCAAAAAATAAATAAAATAATGGAAAAAAAAATAAAATAAAATCAGTGTTCACAAATCAGTAGCCTTTGTATATGCCAATAACAGCCAAGATCAGAAGCTAATCAAGGACAAAATTCCCTTCACAGTAGATTTTAAAAAATGAAATACCTAGGAATATACCTTACAAAAGAGGTGAAGGACCTCTTTACAAAGAAAATCACAAAAATCTAAGAAAAGAAATAGCAGACGATGTTAACAAATGAAAGAACAAGCTTGGCTCCCGTAGCACAGTGGTTACGGCACCAGCCATGTACACCGAGGCTGGCAGGTTTGAGCCCAGCCCAAGCCAGCTAAACAACAATGACAACTGCAACAAAAAATAGCCGGGCATTGTCGTGGGCACCTGTAGTCTAAGCTACTTGGGAGGCTGAGGCAAGAGAATCACTTAAGCCCAAGAGTTTGAGGTTGCTGTGAGCTGTGACACTACAGCACTCTACCAAGGGCAACACAGCAAGACTCTGTCTCAAAAAAAAAAACAAATGGAAGAACATACCATTCTCATGGCTGGAAAGAATTGTGAAAATGTATATACTACCCAAATCAATCTATAGATTCAGTGATGGACTATCACTGAACCAGTCCTGAGGCCATTGTTCCAGCAGCCTCCTGGACCCCATACTCTGACCCCATCAGGTGATGATTTCTCAGGTTGAAAAGCCAAAAGGAAAAACCAGGATCCATGAAGTCAGGCAAGTTTCACCAAGATCTCTGAGCCCCTTTCCTGGAAGGTAACTACAATGGAAGGCAGACCACTCTGCAAGTCTACACAGTTTCCACCTCAGTCTTTGGACATTATGCTTGCTTATTGTTTCGTGATCAGACACACAAGTCCTGTAGGAAGAAGGAGCCAAGCCAGGCTACATCCCAGACCTATAATTTCTTCTTTAAGGGATATAACCAAGCACCGGAATAGCACCATGCCCTCAGAGCTTTCTGTGGATTGCAACCAGACTCTCAGGGCCCACCTCTGGTCTGCAGTCCAGAACACCAGGCTCAGGAGAAAGTGCACCCTGGCTGAGAGATGGCTCGGGGGAGCAGCCTTTTCACTGGCCTCCATCTCTTGGTGTCTTGAAACTTCATCTCCCAGAGACCAAAGGAACCAAAGAAAAGCTCCACTCATAAAAGAGAATAGGTACCAACACAGTAACACTATAATGTTCTTTAGATGTGCCATAATATATTTGGAATTTTGGCTTTTGGATGCATATATGGAATTGACATATAGTTTTCTTTTTGTGTATTGCCTGGACTTGGAGAGCTTTAAATATAGCCCTGGACCCAAGCCCTGGAGATTCTAATCCACTTGCCCAGGGATGGATAAAGGAATCTTGATTGCTTTTGTAGAGCTTTTGTAGAGGGTTCTTACAGATAGCCAGCCATGAAAACAACTGACTCAAGAGGTCCTGGAAGGTCCTGGCCTCAGCCTTTTCATCACTAAGATGAAGGGATTCCTGGAGGTCCCAGTGGACATGGGGGCCTTACAGCCAGATCCTCTAGTGTTGGTCTTAACCAAAGTGAAGCAGGACCCAGTAGCTTCTACACTGAGGCCCGGCAAACTAGATCTGAGCATCCATCTGCAGTCCACATACCTGCATACTGTGTGGTGCTATTTTTCAAAGTGTATAAGATGTGTTCAGGATGCCTACATTAAAAACACTGCTGACATCAGGGCGAGACCTCGTCTCTAAAAATAGCTGGGCATTGTGGCGAGTGCCTATAGTCCCAGCTACTTGGGAGGCAGAGGAAAGAATTTCTTGAATCCAAAAGTTTGTGGTTGTTGTGAGCTATGATGCCACAGAACTCTACAGAGGGCAACAAAGTGAGACTCTATATCAAAAACAAAACAAAACAAAAACAAACAAGGTGGCACCTGTGGCTCAGTGGAGGGCACTGTCCTCATATACCAAGGGTGGTGAGTTCGAACCCAGTCCCTGACAAACTGCAACAAAAAAATAGCCAGGCATTGTGGTGGGTGCTTGTAGTCCCAGCTACTTGGGAGGCTGAGGCAAGAGAATCACCTAATACCAGGAGTTGAAGGTTGCTGTGAGCAGTAACGCCATGGCACTCTACCAAGGGCAATAAAGTGAGACTCTGTCTCTAAAAAACAAACAAAAAACGACACTGCTGACTTCAGAGCAGCTTTTCATAACCCTTTATCTCTAGCAACAGTGACTAGACATGGTCCTGCTATTAATGTGTCTTAGGTAAGGGACCAATCTGTAAATTATTTTTAAAAAAAATTAAGCAGAAATCTGAATACATGGAAAGGAGGGGAAGTCCTAAAGGGGGGCAGGGGTATTCCTTGAAACCAGCAAGAGCCTACAGGGTCAAAAATTAACAAGCAGCTGGGTGGCTGTTGCACTGGCCACTATGCAGGCTCACCCCCTGTCCCCACCCCTCTTGGGTGGCCATCTGGCCCGGGTGCTCTCCAGGACTGAGTCATCCCAGTCTGTGCCAGTGAGGGCTCTGTTAGGGAGGAGGACAGAGTAAGCCTTTTGACCATGGAACTGCCTGGCGTGAGGGTGAGGGCACCATGGCTGTCATCCCAGTGAACCCTTGCCTTGCTCTGACACTGTAGGCTGACTCTTAGATTCTTAGATGATCAATCTCTCAGCCTTCCCAGCATTGAGTGGAAAGGTCCAGGTGTTAATGGCCTCAAAGACTTCTGTAAGGCCCACAAAGACACCAACGACCTCAATGACTACCCAGACTCATAGCCATCCTCACAGCCCTTCCCTAGGTGTGGGCAAGAGCTGTGGATCTGGGGTGATCTGGTGAGTATCTGATTTGTAGACACAAATAAAAACAGCAGTGGCTCCCTGCTGAGAGGACAGCAGACTTTGTTCCCACAAGTGCCAGGGGCACAGGAAGCCCCGATAATGCTGCCACCCTGAGAGCACACGGGACCCCTGAGGTATGTGTGAGGTGGAGGACTGCATTCTCCTGAGCTCTCATGAATCCCTCTCTCCTCAACATTTTCTCCCAAGCCCCATCCACCACTGCTTGGAAATTCTATTTGGTCTAGAGTTAGTGCAGTTTCTGAGAAGTAATCAGTCCTTCTCGAAAATGCTTCAGAGGTCTTTTTGCTCTTTTCATGCCAACTGACATCCTGTTTTGCTACAACTTGCATACAGGTGCTTTGAGCTCTGCTCCTGTTCCCATCCTCAGAAGTTCTGCCATTTGTTTTCAGGCTGTCTTCATCTGCCAGCCCTATAATGCCCTGTGCCTGTGCCCGGGCTTTGAGGCAGCTCCTTCGGAAGCTGCTGTATGTGGTCACATCAAGTGATTCCTCAGATCCTGCTCATTTAAACAGAAGGAAGGGAGGGCCCAGACGGAACCAGTGTGGAAGTAGCTTTTGTTGTTGGGAGGCTGCCAGGATGCCTCTGGATGGGCCAGAGACCCTACCCAACCTTGGTGAGGGCTAGAGGAGGCCTGGCCACAGCCCAAGTTTCCATCTTTGGGATCTGGCCCTCAGGCAAGGTAGGTAAGGACAGCTAGAGGTCAGAGGAGAATCTTGCTGCCTAGGAGTTCAGGTTGGGCTGAGAAGGACAGTGCCAGAGAATCTCTAGAAGGGGCAGGACAGCATTCGGCCTTCAGGAGGAGACCACAGAGGGTGGGGGAGCTAGGCACCAACAGGACCTCAGGAAGGCCTGGCCTAGGGTGGCTATGATATCTCCTTTGAAGACCACTGTGGTCCCAGCATTGGCAAAGGGCCCAAGTGATCTTAGACACCCTTTTAAAGGACAGGGGTATTTAAGGGCTTCCTGAGAGCCACAGAGAGTATGATTTTTCCCTTGCAAACAAACCATAAGCCTTTGTTTGCCTTTGAAGAATGACCTGGTCTGCTGGTGGCAGCCACTCCCCTTGACAACCCCCTGACATCTGCCCTGAGCGACTTCTCCAGGCCAGCCCTAGGAGGCACACAGCACCACTCTAGACTGCTCTCACTGGCCCTGGGGATGACTTGGTTTTAAGAGTTTGTTGACATGAGTCTTTGTGAGTTGAAACTCCATAGGCCTGGGGTCAGCACCATTTCTGAAGCAGCAGCTGGATTTGTGCCCCAGTCAGCTTTTCAGTTATATCTGCAATGTTCTTAAAGAGCGTTTTGGTTTAAATTAAGCTGCTCTCCAGAGAAAGACAAAAACAACTCAGCATCACTGTGTGGGTACCCATGGATCCTCTGTGGGGAAAGAGATCCTTCTTTCCAGGGAATCTGTATTGCCAGAGATGAACCTCCAGCTGAGGGGATAACAGCTGTTTGCTCAAGCAGACACCTCCATGTCTGGTGGATGGAAGCCAATCTCCCCAGGGAGGGGGTTGCCACCAGGCATCGCACCCAGTGAATATCAAGATATTTGCCCTGTAAGCCTGAGGCCCCAGTCAGCGACCATGTGATCTGTCCCCTTGTTTTACAGAGCAGGAAACTGAGGCCCAGACGAAGCGAGAGCAGTCCCAGGCGACACCGCCGTCTTTTTCTTACCCATTCACTGATGCATGACAGAGGTTTGGACACTACATCTCATCATTTAGAAAGTAAACGGTTTCTTCCTTGCGCCCCTTAGTCTTTGGGGTCTCGTTTTGCATTGTGCAACTAAGAAAGAATCTTCTGAAGCTTTCCAGTGCCACCCAATCCCCGCATCCCATTTGTGCTTGAAAGTGGAGGAGCTTTGTTCACGCGGGCGCTTCTAGACCCGCACAGAACACTCCTTAAACACCAGAGACTTTCCTGGAGGGTGAGACTCAGGGTGAAAATCACCCAAGGCTCCTTCCCGCGCGCTAAGCGTGAACGCGGGCGCCACCTGCCGCCCAAACACTAGCGCACCTCGCGCCTCCGCCTCCCCAGAGCGCCGGGCGGGGACAGGAAGCTGTTCTGGCCGGTGGAGCCGGGAAGCAGCGTCCTCACCAGGCGCCGCCGGCCCCCAGAAGCCCGCGCCCCCAGTCGCTCGCCTGGCGGCTTTGAGCCGCCCAAGAGCTGCAGCCGGCCGCAGACCGGCGCGGTCAGGCGGGACCCGGAGGGGCCGGTCTCGCCCACCTCACGCGTGCTCGCGCGGCTGCCGCGTTCCCTTCGTCGGTTCCCCGGAGGCCCCCTCAGTCGCGACGTGTCCCAGGATGGCTCTCCTGCCTGGTTCCCACGGCCCATCTAACTTTGACTCTGAACTAGCTGTGCTTCCCCGAGGCCGCACACAATTCCCTACTCATCTCTTAAGAACCTACACATAGGGTCACTTCTTAGGGCTCCCCAAGCTTTCTTTCTAAAGGCGTTCAAAACTCAGTGGCCTCTCCTGGATTTTCAGAGCTGGGCTACTCCTCTTCATCTGCCAAAGGATTCCTGGATAAAGGAACTTACCTAGCTTTATTGGGGCAGCGTGGCCTCAGGAACTTGGCAACGGAGCCACTCTGCCTAGGTGCCAACCCTGGCTTCACTTCTTACCAGCTTTGTTATCTTGAGCAAGTTATTTAATCTGGGAATCTCAGCGCTCAACGGCTAGTTTAGATATGTAAGTGATTACAACATTGTCAGACATGTGTTAAATGCTCAATAAATGTCAGCTATTACTGTCCGTATTGTAATAACTTTTTTTCAAAGTTACAAGACGCAAATACACACCAAACACTATTCTTGGTATGGACGAGAATCTCAGTCAACATAAAAGTAAGGAGCAAGTCACTTAGGGTTCAGAATCACTGATCTAGCACTAAGAAACAGGCACACATGCTTCAGCTTCAGAGTTGTGGTAGCTGTAGCCGGTGTCATCATTATAGGGCATAAAGACACCTAATTGCTTATGCCCTGTGCCAGGTTCTCATTCACTGGCCAGTTTTGCCTTTTTCTGAAAAGATGAGCCTCTTAGAAGAGGCAGCACTGGGTTAATGAGAGGCGCTGGCTCCACCTTACAAGCCACACAGGTGTAAGAAGAACCTGGACCAAGGTGACTCCACTCCCTGGACTGCCATTTGTCCCCTGCATCCCCAGCCACCACTCTCTCCTCTGTGTACCTGGTGCACAACCAACAGGACAGTTTACTGTCACCCTGTACTACACTGGTGAACAGTGTGGATTTTAGGGCAACACTCAAGTGATGGACAGCTCATTACACACTTTCAGAAAACTGAAACTGTGGGTTGGGTGGTGAATAGAGGAGTTAAGTAATTTGATGTCAAGTTGATGGATTTTCAAGCTGTAGTCCCCAGACTTCATGTACTTGTTGCAACTTTCCTACAACCTGACTTAAACTTCAGGCTTGCTACAAACCTCAGCTTGAATATAATAATGTGCAGCTTAAAGATGTTTGAAAACCCCTCAAGAGATGAAGCAGAGAAACGAATGTGATTCTTACAAGATATCTTTGGATACTTAACTTGAATCACGTTGCTAGTAAGTCTTTACAACCCTGAAGATCCCGTTCAGCGTTTCAAACAGAAATGATTTACCTGTTCAGTAAGTAAGCAAGCATTTTTAACTGAGAGGACAGAGGTTTCTACTAGAATCATCAGTTTCTACCCTGCAGCATTCAATAAGCCAAGAGTGACCACTGTATTTGGGGAGCGTCTCTGCCCCCTGGTGGTTGTAATTGTAACATTTTAAAAGTTTTAGTGAGATTAACTGCACTCCTTGCTAAATTTTGACGTATCTATACATTGTGAAACCATCACCATAAACAATATAATAAACATATCTATCACGTCCCCAAAGTTGCTTCCTGCCCCTTTGTAATCTCCCCCTCAAGCCCATCTTACCCCGACCCATCCCCAGGCAACCACTGATCTATTACTATAGTTTGTACTTTCAATAATCGTATATAAATATGAAATCATACAAGGTATGTTCATTGTGTGCTTCTTTCACTTAACGTAATTATTTTTTTTCTTTTCTTTTTTTTATAGAGACAAAGTTTCACTTTATTGCCCTCGGTAGAGTGCCGTGGCATCACACAGCTCACAGCAATCTCCAACTCCTGGGCTTAGGCGATTCTCCTGCCTCAGCCTCCCGAGTAGCTGGGACTACAGGCGCCCGCTACAACGCCCGGCTATTTTTTTGTTGCAGTTTGGCCGGGGCTGGGTTTGAACCGCCACCCTCGGTATATGGGGCCGGCGCCCTGCTCACTGAGCCACAGCCGCTGCCCTAACGTAATTATTTTAAGATTTATCCATGTTGTGATTCAATAGTTCATTCCCCTCTTTTTGACTGAATAACAATCCATTGTATGGATATACCACAATTTGCATATCCATTCACCTATTCATATACATTTGCATTGTTTCCAGTTTTTGTCTATTATAAATAAAACTGCTATGAACGTTAGTATACAAGTCTTGGTAAGAACACATGTTTTTTTCTCTTGGATACATTCCGAGGAAGGGAAAGACCAGGTTATATGATGTGTTTTTAACATTTTAAGAAACTGATAAACTATTTTTCAAAGTGGCTGTAGCATTTTGCATTCCCATTAGCAATGTTTCAGTTGTTCCAGATCTTTGTCAACATTGCTATAAGGATTTTTAATTTCATACATTCTGATATACGTGTAGTGGTATCTTAGTGGTTTCTGTTCCATTTTCCTTGTGGTTGATAAGCATCTTCTCCTGTGCTTATATGTCATCTCTGTATCTTCTTTTGGGAAGTGTCAAAATATTTTGCCCATTTTATTAGGTTGTTTATTTCCTAATTACATGTTTTGAGAATTTTGTAGTATTCAGAATTCTGAATACAAGCCCTTGGGTGTTTTACAGGTATTTTCTCCAGTGTGTGAGTTACCTAGTCTCAGGAAAAGACTTATCCACACAATCTTTGAAAATAAGAAACTCTTAATTTTAGTAAAGTCCAATTTATCAACATTTTAAGGATTGTGCCTTTGATAGTATAGCTATGAAATCTTTGGCTAACCCAAGGTCACAAAGATTATTTCTGTATTTTCTTTCAGAAATTCAGTTTCGGGTTTCATATGTAGGCCTAGGAACACCATCAGTTCTATTTGCATATAGCGTGACATATGGTTCAAAGCTATTTTCTGCATATGGATATCCATCTATTACAACACCATTTCTTCTGTCTTGTCCTCATTTAACTTCCTTTGCATCTTTGTTGAAATGCAATGGCCATACCCTTCCTATTCATCAAGCCATGTGTCTGTCTTGCTGCCTCAAGGTCAGTCACTGAAGCTTTAAAAGGCTGTTCAGTTCAAATTATTTTTAATTTCCCCTTTTAATGTTTGCTGTTTCTCATTGTTACTTAGAAGTGTGTCCTTTTGTTTCCAAATATTTGAATTTTTCAAGATGCTATTGATCTCTAATTTAAACCCAATGTGAATCCTTAATTTGAGACTTGTTTTAAGGCATAGAACATAGTCCATCTTGGTAGGTGTCCTGCGTGCCCTCAAAAGCAATACGTATTTTGTTGGTGGTGATGGAGTGTTCTATAAAAGTCAATGAAGTCAACTTAATTGATGGTATCATTCATGTCTTCTATATTCTTAACAATTTTCTGTCAACTTGCACCAATTATTGAGAGTTGTTAAAATCTCTATTAATTGTGGCTGCATTTTTCACTGCCAGCCCATCAGTTTTTGTTTCATATATTTGAAGCTCTATATTTTGGTGCTTAGGAATGCTATGTTGTCTACATAAATTAACCCTTTATTATTGTAAAAAGGCCTTTCATCCCTAGTAATATTCTTTCCTGTGAAATCTACATTATCTAAAATTAACATACCCCCAGCTTTTTATGGACTACCATTAGCATATTTTCCCATACTCTTCTTACTTATAACCTGCTGGTCTTTATAGCTAATGTTGGTTTCTTGTAGGAAGCATATAGTTGGGTCTTGCTTTTTGAAAAGTGAACTCTGGTAATTTCTACCGTTTAATTGACTTGTTTAGACTTCTGGTTTCTGTCCCAGTGTGTAAGGAGCTTGCAGGCTATCCCAACAAGTAAAAAGTTAAAGAAATTGAAAAACCAACTCTTCTTAGATCCATCAGACAAGTGAGGTCACAGGGTAAACTGCTGCCCCCCAAATAGAGAGACAGGCTAAGTGCAGAGAATCAGAACTTACCAGAACAGAAACATAATGAAGCAAAAACTGATAGAACTTCAAAGACAAACAGATGAATGCACTATTATAGTTGGACATAGCAACACCCCTCTCAGAAATGGACATATGCAGCAGGAAGAAAATCAGTTAAGCACACAGTTGAAAGCAATTGTACTATCAACCAACTGGATACAATGAACGTGTTTAAACCATTTAATCTTGAGGTGATTATGAATATGATTGGGTTTATATCTACCATCTTGTGTATTGTTTTCTATTTGGCCAATTTGTTCCTTGTTCACCATTTCCTCTTTTTCTGTCTTTTGGACTGAGTTCTTTTTAAGATTGCATTTCATCTCCATTGGCTTAATAACTCTTTGTTACTTTAGTGATTCCTTTACAGTAGGTTTTTTTAGTGCATGTCTTTAACTTAACCAACCTACCTTCAAATGATACTATATTTACTTTAATGTGTAAGAACCATAAGATAGCAAATTTCCATCTCTCCTCTCTCCTCTCCTGGATTTTATGCTATTATTATCACACATTTTACTTCTACATGTTAAAAACCACAAAATACATTGTTCATATCTTTGCTTTAAATTGTCAACTTTGTTTTACAGATATTTAAATAAGGGGATATATGCAATCCTTCACGCAGGCAATGGTGACCTACCCAGTTACCATCTCCAGTGTTCATCCTTTTGTGTAGCTCGAGGATTCCATCTGATACCAGCTTTCTTCTGGTTGAAAAACTTCCTTATATCAATGGGCAAGAGACATGAATAGAACTTTCTCTAAAGATGACAGACGAATGGCTAACAAACACATGAAAAAATGTTCATCATCTCTATATATTAGAGAAATGCAAATCAAAACAACCCTGAGATATCATCTAACCCCAGTGAGAATGGCCCACATCACAAAATCTCAAAACTGTAGATGCTGGCGTGGATGTGGAGAGAAGGAACACTTTTACACTGCTGGTGGGACTGCAAACTAGTACAACCTTTCTGGAAGGAAGTATGGAGAAACCTCAAAGCACTCAACCTAGACCTCCCATTCGATCCTGCAATCCCATTACTGGGCATCTACCCAGAAGGAAAAAAATCCTTTTATCATAAGGACACTTGTACTAGACTGTTTATTGCAGCTCAATTTACCATTGCCAAAATGTGGAAACAGCCTAAATGCCCACCAACCCAGGAATGGATTAACAAGCTGTGGTATATGTATACCATGGAATACTATTCAGCTATTAAAAAAAATGGAGACTTTACATCCTTCGTATTGACCTGGATGGAAGTGGAAGACATTATTCTTAGTAAAGCATCACAAAAATGGAGAAGCATGAATCCTATGTACTCAATCTTGATATGAGGACAATTAATGACAATTAAGTTTATGGGGGGGGGAGAAGAAAGAGGGATGGAGGGAGGAGGGTGGGGCCTTAGTGTGTGTCACACTTTATGGGGGCAAGACATGATTGCAAGAGGGACTTTACCTAACAATTGCAATCAGTGTAACTGGCTTATTGTACCCTCAGTGAATCCCCAACAATAAAAAAAAAAAAAAAAAAAACAATGTGTAATGGAGAATAAGTAGAACACCTTGGTTAACGTCTGTTTCCCCTCTGGATTGTAAGCATTGTGTGAGTAAAGACCCGGTTTTTGCTTTCTGTAGTTTCTCCAGCACCTAACTGTTCCTGGTACATAGGAGGCACATAAATATTTGTTAAACAATTGGAATTTTGTCCATCCAAAAATAAACCAAGATCTGGTTCTTGAGCAGCTAATGAGAAGCAGGTTTGCACTGCATAATAATATTTATTAAAAGAAAGAACAAAAAGGAAAGGAAAAGCTGTTCTCAACATGGGCTTGGGAACCTCTTTACAGGTAATATGCTTTTATGGAAATATTTTTCTTGGGTGGTGATGTGGACTACACTGTCTGAATGTCATTCTGGAGATATTAATTTGTTCTTGCTCATGTGTGAGTCACAGGAAATCAGGAACAGATCTTCAGGAAAGATAATGAATGATGTCTTCACTTCCTGTTGGCAGCAGACCCCAGAGACAATCAGGCAGCGAGCCCACCACAGGCTGTTGTGCTCAAGTCTAATTTATTCCATTACTCTACCACTCGGATGAAGCAGTTTGGGGCAATGGAGTTAAAGAAATAACCACAGACTCAGACAGTGGCCCTTTGTGGGAGACAGTTCACTACAACTTGCAGAAGGGCTGCTCTCTTTTCCAGGAATGATCACTTTTGGTAGTATGAAAATAAGTTTCATTAAAAAAAAAAAAGAAAAACTTCCTTTAACAATTCTTGCAGAGCTCTGTTGGCTATTTCTTTCGGATTTTGTTATGTCCAAAAAAACCTTCCTTTTTGCAAGATATCTTCACTAGGAAATGAATTCTAGGTTGGCTATTTTTTTCTTTAAAGTGGTTGGTCTCCTTTTAGTTTGCATTTCTAATGAGAAGGCCATCACCTTTACTTTTGCTCCTCTACACCCAAATTGTCTTTTTCTCTTGCTTTTGAGATTTCTTCTTTATCAATGGTTTAAAAATTTTTGATATACTTCATTGAACTTCCTGAGTGAGTTTATCTCTGTCAATTTGGAAAAGAATTCAGCCATTATTTCTTCAAATATTTTGAAGACTAGGGACACTAACTGCACTTGCATTTGGCTCCTGATGTTGTCTCACAGTTCTCTAATGCCCAATCCCTCCCTCACCTCCTTTTTTCAGTCTTTCCCCACTATTATTCTTTCAACTGCTGTCTTCAAACCCATTCATCTCTTCTTCAGTGATGTCCAATCTTCTGTAAACCCTATCCAGTGTATTTATCTCAGATATTACAGTTTTCATCTCTAGGAGTTCAATTTGGGTGTTTTATATCTTGCATGCCTCTATTTAACATGTCCAATTTTTCTCTCTAGCTTTTTGAACATATGGAATAATCACAGTATCGATTTTAATGTCCTGATTCTTCCATTGCATCATTCCTGGGTCAGTTCTGACTGATTTTTCCTTTCATTCATGCTTCTTTGCATGTCTAGTGATTAGATGCCAGGTGTTGTGAATTTTACCTTATTGGTTATTTTTTGTATTCATATATTCTTGAGCTTTGTTCTAGAACAGTTATTTGGAAAGAGCTATGTTCCAGTTTGGTCTTTTTAAGCTTTGCAAGTTGGAAACAGAGATAGATTTAACAGAATTATTATTTCCACTACTGAGGCAAAATTCTTATCGGTTACTCTTCTAGTAATACCTGAATTACAAGGCTTTCCACCGTGGTTGTTCAAAACAGGAACTATTTTCAGCTCCACACACTGTTCTCCCTAATCTTTTGGTCTTGAGTAGTTTCCTCACACAAATGTACTGTTTAGTGTGGAACTAAATAGTTGATGGAAATCCTCTGTAGATGTTCTATTGCTGCACAGCTCTCTCCTCTAAGGCATTCTCTCTTGTGAACTCTAGCCACCTTGACTGTCCTTAGTTCCCAACTCTTATTACCTCAACTCAAGGGGGCTACCAGGTCTTGATGGGATGACCCTTCCTAAAGCCATGAACTTTCTCCAGATAGTAAGTAGGCATAATTTTGTTTTCTATCTCTAAAGGATAATTGTCCTTTGTTGCCTGAAGTTCAATGTCTTAATATTTGTTAGGTATTTAAGGACAGATAAAGGATAGCAAGATAAAAAAAAATGTTTTTCAGACAGTGACTACCTGCTCTAGCCAAATATCACTAGAAAAAAGTGCATCCCCATCTTCATCTGCTGATGTTACAGGCTTAGAACTTTCACCATCATCTAGCCTAACACGGCCTTCTCCCTATACTGTGGTGTCACTGGGCTGCTCCTCCTCTTCTTTCTAGATAGAATGATTATCAGCAAAGGTCCAGAGGAGAGCTACAGTAAGGGAACTGGCACTTGGCAGTAATGAGGCTACAATCCGCCCCCACCCCTCCCAAGGCCTGCTAAAAGAGATTTATATAACTCCTAAAATTTCATAATGTGATAATGAAGGTGTCCAGGATATAGCCAAAATAAGTCATTATACCAAGAAGCAGGAAATTTTAAACTTCAATGAGAAAAAGCAGTCAACACTGAGATGACACAAATGTTGAAACTTCATGACAAGGATTTTAAAGCAGCCATCATAAACATGCTTCATTAAGCAATTATATATGTAATCTTGAAACATATAAAAAAATGAAAAAACCAAATAAAAAACAAATAAAAAAAAAAAACCTCAGTAAAGAAACAGATCTAAAGAAGAATCAAGTGGAAATTTTAGATCTGAACTAAACAATAACAAAAATAAAAATATTGCATTGGATGGCTCAAAAGCAGAATGGAGAGGAAAGAGGAAATAATCAGTGAACCTAAAGATAAAATAATAGAAAGTACCCAATCTGAAGAGCAAAGAGAAAACAAACTAGAGAAAAATTAAGAGAGCCTCAGGGACTTGTAGAAATACAATAAAAGATTTAATATTTGGGCCATTGGTGTCATGAAAGGAGAATGTGGATGGAGCTCAAAAAATATTCCAAGAAATAAGAAAATAATAATATGTTCCATAAAATGGGAAAAAACTTTTGCAAATCATGTATCTGATAGAGGCTTATATCTAGAACATATACAGAACTGCCATATCTCAATAACACAAATATCCCAATTTCTAAAATGTACAAAGGGTCTAAAACATTTCTCAAAAAAAGGAAAACCTCAGACACAAATGGTCAAAAAGCACATGAAATAATGTTTATGATTAACCACTAGGGAAATGCTAGTCAAAACCACAATGAAGTACCACTACATACCCACTAGGATGACGGCATGTGGAAAAACCCTTGTACACTACTAATTGGAATATAAAATAATGCAGCCACTATAGAAAAACAGTTTGGCAGTTCCTCAATGTAATCAATTTTGGACGAATAAGTAAACATATATTAGCCATAATCGTTATAACAATTATTATGATGCATATTATTTTTGATTGGGCCAGACTATCAGCTCTGTTTCCCTAATTCACTTACGTTAGTTTAAATGACTATTTAAAATAGGCTTGAACTGAAATTCAGTATGTAAAGTTCTTATCACATTGACTGGCATATACCATGTACTCAATAAATGAGAGCTATTAATCATTTGTTTGTAAACAAAGGAGATAAGGTTAAACTCTCCCCATGCCCTGCTCCAAAAAAGGGCAACATTCCAAGGTGTGAGAGGTTGAGTCTCTCTCCTAGGTGCTGAACAGCAAGCACCAGGCATGGATAGCTGTGCAAGGCCAGAAAGGTTACGTGGCAGCTCTCTTTAATCCTGACCATACAGAGCGCTTCATGCCCTGTGCAGCCTTCACTTCTTCCCAGTCCAGTTTGATGTCTGGAACCTCTTCTTCTGGCTCTGGATCCTTTCTCAAGGGTCCCTGGGGGGAGGCAACCACAATGGGCAGAGGGCCACATTCCTCCCGGAATTCCACAACATGAAGACCCTTCTTATCAGCCAGCTGTTGATGTGTTTCCTGGACAACATCAAATTGAGAACAACAGGTTAGGTCTATAAAGTACATCTGCAACTCAAAAAGCAGGAACTTCCATAAGCCAAAGGGAAGTCTTGTAAAAATATGTACAGCAGTGTGGGGGAACTGAAGTACCATTTTAGTCGATACTGGGTAATGTGTTTTGTGGCTAAACAAACAGTGACTTGTCATCAGTGGAGCCATCTCAGCCCCATCTCTTCATTCCTAACTAGAATGGAGGAAGGGCCTTGGCCACCGGTCTCATGTCTCTTGTTTTTCAAACCCTCCTAACTACCAATTCATGAGAAAAATAGGGCAGAGAAGACATCAAGAACCCTACAGGTATTAGTTAGCACCAAACTGGGAAACACTGCATAATAAATAAATTGGTTTCTTAAACAAAAAAATTACAAGACAAGCAAGAAGAGGGGAAACTATAGATTAACACTCTTAAAAACATAAAAACTTACAAAGTATTGACCTTTTTTGCAACCTGATTGAAATAAATTGTGAAAAAAATTTTTTTAAATCTGAAAAATATATATTTCCGTATGGACACTGGATATTTGATAACATGGGTTACTGTTGATTTTTCAGTTATGCTAATAGTATGGCAGGGTATATTTAATCCTTATTTTTTAGAGCTATATATTGAAATGTTTAGGGATGAAACAAATATCTGAGATCAGGTTTTAAAACAACTGGGACTGGTTGGGGATGGTACTGACAAAAACTAGTCACTACCTGGATGAGAGGGCTGTAGGAATTCATTATAGAAGGCCATGGAGGTCTGGAAACAGGCAGATAAATATAGTAGACAATTTATTTACAGTATACCTGGTATGTCCAATCCAATGATCCCAGACTTTATGGCTGCCTCATACTTTTCTAATTCTACATATGTTTGGAATTAAAAAGATATGGGCTATTTCATAAACAAAAGAAAATAAATAGGTGTATCTTATCAAAGTCATGTCACTTAAATTGGTGACATTTTTTCTTTGTGAGTGGCACACTAGGTAATGCAACTTTTTATGACCAATAGCATTTTAGAAGAGGTAATAAACACATGGTAATTCCATCAAAAGATTAGTACTAACAGAAAACAAACAAAAAAACACATAAAAGAAGAAGCCTACTAGATCATAAATATAACCTACCTAGACCCAACAATTAAACATCAAACAATTAAATTCCTAACAGTTAAGTATAAATTTAGAAGTGGTTTGAAGGATGTTTTACATAGTGTCAGCACACATAAAAGCTGTTCAAAAAAGACCTAAAGCCTTCTTTCTCCTTCAATTACTTTTCCTATTTTAAACAGCACATGTAAAATTATTCCACGGACCATTTTAACCAAAAATTGCCATCATCCTCTGAAGTGTCAGCAAACAGAGCCTACTGAGCCTACTGTTCATCCAGCTCTGTGAGATCTACCCATCCTTTTAAGGGACAGGCCATCCCTGCTGCGCAGCTAAGAGGGCTACCCACGAAGGGCCCACACAGTCACAGCTCTTCCCCTGGCATGGAGTACAGCGATTGCATGCTAGGCTTGGCTGAGGGAGGAAGCTAGGAATTGCCCCAGGGCTCCCACTTATGAGGAAGAATAAGTTGGCATATTAATATTCATAGTACCCTCCTAACCCAGGTGTCATTCTCAATTACCTATGTAAGCCACATGAAAACTGACTATGCTTCTCTCAACTAGAGAGGCGACCTAGGTTCTTTACCCTAATCTGAAGGAATTAAACTGGGAAATAGGCTGTTTATTTTACATTCCTACACTGTTGGAGGTTTAGAACAAGCATGCATTCTTTTCATAATAAAAAATAGATTGTAATTACTGGCTTATTAAAATACTGAGTTTTGAAACTTAAACCCATGAAGTCTTTTTTTAAAGGGTAATTGTCATTAACTAACTCTTCAGTGGATTTGACTAATCTGATGTAGCCATAGACAGAAAAGAATGCCCCAGTTTATGGGCCCTGGGAGAGCATCTCCAGGAGGCCCCATAGCCTCATGGTATCAACGCACACAAGGAAAGACAAACTAGAACTTCTGTTTCAGACCCCAGGGGTTACCTGTTGGGAGAGCCCACGGAAGAGGCATCGCATGAGGTTGAGCATGTTGACGGACCCAGAGACCTTGGCATACATGTCTTTGATGCCAATGAGCCGGCAGATGGTGGTGATGGCCCTGTGGCAGTGGAGGCCATAACCTAGAAAAGGGGGGAGACCCAGTGAAGCACAACCCGCTCACCTGCAGAAGGCACCAGTCACCCTGCTGGCTTTCACATGGATTTGGGTGCTGGGTTTGGGGAAACTGGTTCATCATTCTGGCTTCACTTCCCAGTGGGGTGACCCTCGGCAACTTAACTTCCAAGAGGCCACTAATTTAAATGGGATGCTATAAGGATTAAAGAGATTTTGTATATATACTTAAAATCTTAAAACACAGTGGGCAAAACACCAGGGCTGCTATGAAGATTAACAGAGACGCCTGAAAATTCTTGGCCCTCCCATACCCTTGTTAACTAAGGGTCGAGGGACACATTTGTTTTCATGCTCCCTGACTCCTCAGTTACCCTGAGCGGTAGCTCCACTCCTTCATCTTGGAAAAACTCTTTTTCTGGCTTTGGACCTGGATTTCCCCCTTCCTACTGGCTTGTCCATCTCCCCTCATTGCTGGCCTCTAAATCCTGGCTGGGTCTCCCCTCCAGCCACTTGCCTTACTCTTGTCCATCTGTAATCTCTTCTCTAGAAGAGCTTTAACACAAACCAAACACATCATTCCCTATTTAAAGCCTTTCACTTCCCACTATCCTCTGAATTAAAATAAATAATAAAATAAAACAAAATAAATACTAAAGCCTACAAAGCCCCTCATGCCTGAACCCTGCCCACCTCAGTGACGTCATCTGAGGACACACCCTCCTCATGCTGGCTTTCCCACCTCAGAGACTTTGCATGGAGTTTCCCTCAGACTGGAATGTCCTCTCAGCTTTCCCCCCTTGTCTCCTTCTCAGCCTTCAGGGTCTCAACCACTTGCTCCTCCTCAGAGGCCTTCTTTGACCACACTACTCAGGTGGCATCCTTCCTTCTGCTTCCCTCTCCCTGACTAATGCAGCACCCTGATGACAGCAGTCAGGCAATCAATGAAACCTGTTTATCCAATTTCTCCACAGTAGACTATGGGCTCCATGAAAGCCAGGATACTGTTTGTTTACTACTGTGTTCTCAGAGCCTAGATCAATACCTGACAAGTACGGGTGGGAATGTGGGAGAGCAAAAGACCCTTAATTTACACTGTAACATTTTTATTTGCCAGACATGAAACTTGGCACACAACTCTTCTGCTAAATTTAAAGCATAAGATTACTCAATAAGTTGCATATTACTGGTTTTTTAGCTTCTGATTTCTCATAGTGAAGAACTATGCCTTCTACCTCAAAGAGCTAATTAACTGTGGACTCCATTACTATGCCAGATCACACAAGAACTACAGAGTTAAGAGGGCAGCTAACAGGTAACAATGGAGTTCTTTGTTCTTCTGCTTGGACTTAACCACACACAGAACTTATACCCTTGTGTAAGCATAATGCCTCCACGTATGGATGTATCCAGATTCGCACACACTGAGAGAGGGGCACACGAAAGGGGGTGTAAGACAGACCCAAAACAGATCTAGCGTGCCACTGCTCACTGGATAACCCCAGGCAAAACTCTCTCTCTGCAGTACCTACTTAGCAGCACTGCTGGTGAGCATCATGGGTGGTGCATGTAAGACACTGGACCACAGGAAACACTATGAATGGCAGCCACTATTTTGCACATGAATAAATGTCCACACAATAGTAGTCACAGTACTGTGGTAATTATTTAATCGTACTTTGTGAACATTTCCAAATACAAACTATGCCAAAAATATTTGTTTAATTAAAGTTAAATTAGGGGTGGCGCCTGTGGCTCAGTCGGTAAGGCGCCGGCCCCATATACCGAGGGTGGCGGGTTCAAACCCGGCCCCAGCTGAACTGCAAACCAAAAAAAAAAAGTAGCCGGGCGTTGTGGCAGGCGCCTGTAGTCCCAGCTACTTGGGAGGCTGAGGCAAAAGTTAAATTAATGTGTGAATAATTTTTGGGAAATGCTTTGCAGTGCTGTGTGTGAAATTAACTACTGTACTGTAGCCAAAATAAAAGTGTTCCATGGTTAAATGAGTTTGGGAATGCAGCATTCTCTATCTCCCTTGGGAGATTCATGTTGCATAGCAGTATAATTCCATACTACTCCGTACGTGGAGGCATTAAATTGAAGACCATTAACATTCACAAAGACGCACATATTTTTTGCCTTTCCTTAATCCAGTTCTGCCACTTGGCATCCTTTCTGGATTTACACCTATTACTACCACAGAAATAGTAATGTATAGGAATACAGTTGAGGAGATGCCTATTCATGTTTAGGATATATCTATAGTATCATACTATTTTAACCTGAAATTAGAGTACTGAACTCCAATACACAGGAAATGGTTTAGATTACCTAGAAATCTAAAAATTGTAGCTTGGGTCAGAAGGGAATATTACAAAAAGTAACTTCTCTAATTAAGATTATAGCTGTTATTAAAAAATTATTCAAATGTGGGCGGCGCCTGTGGCTCAGTGAGTAAGGCGCCGGCCCCATATGCCAAGGGTGGCGGGTTCAGACCCAGCCCCGGCCAAACTGCAACAGAAAAATAGCTGGGCGTTGTGGTGGGCGCCTGTAGTCCCAGCTGCTCGGGAGGCTGAGGCAAGAGAATCGCGTAAGCCCAAGAGTTAGAGGTTGCTGTGAGCCGTGTGATGCCACGGCACTCTACCCGAGGGCGGTACAGTGAGACTCTGTCTCTACAAAAAAAAAAAAAAAAAAAATTATTCAAATGTAAATGTGTCTAAACCAACACTATCCAATATAAATATTATATAAGCCACAAATGGAAACAACATATGTGATTTTAAATGTTCTCATAGATACATCTTAAAAAGTTGAAAAAAAGTGAATTTTAATAATATATTTTATTAACCCAACATGTCCAAACATTATCATTTCAAAATATAATCAGTATAATATTTTTGAGATTATTTTACGATCTTTTTTTTTTCCTGTCAGGTCTTTGAAATCTGGTGTGCATTTGACACTTATAGCAGATCTCAATAGCCACATTTTAAGTGCTCCATTGCCAGGCTGGCTAGGAGCTACCATATCGGGCAGCATAGGTCTAAACCTTCACATAAAGGTGTTCGACTCAATACTTTTTCTAATGACAAAATAAATGTTTTTTATCAGGGATATGAATGATCATGGCTTCAAACTAAAGGCATGTTCTGCGGCATTAACACAATTAGTACTATATTTGATTTTGGTTTTTCTTGATTTAATTCCATGCTATAGCTCTTACAGAGTTGTGTAAGAGTTTATGTTTTATGTCTTCTGATCCAAACTTTTTGAAATTCATTTACCTGGGGTTATATAAAAATCATTTTTTATTGTAGAACTATAGGCAAAATGCAAATGAGAATGTTTAAGAATCAATTCTACATCCAAGTCCACCATAGCCCTTGCCACAGCCCATGATGCTGAACCCTGCTGAACCTTGACTTCCTGCCTTCTTATCCACAAGACAGAAGGGCCCCTTCTGCCTCCCTAGTGCTTAGCATAGCACCTGACTCACTGAAGACAATCACTCAATATTTGATGATGAGCAGTAAATGACTAGAACTGAATAAGCTCTAAGAATAGAAACATCTGGGCGGCACCTGTGGCTCAGTCAGTAAGGCGCCAGCCCCATATACCGAGGGTGGCAGGTTCAAACCCGGCCCCGGCCAAACTGCAACCAAAAAATAGCCAGGCATTGTGGCGGGTGCCTGTAGTCCCAGCTACTTGGGAGGCTGAGGCAAGAGAATCGCTTAAGCCCAGCAGTTGGAGGTTGCTGTGAGCTGTGTGAGGCCACAGCACTCTACCGAGGGCCAGAAAGTGAGACTCTGTCTCTACAAAAAAAAAAATTAAAAAAAAAGAATAGAAACATCTAACACACCATCAATGAATTTCCTCAGAAATCCTACTACTTACTCAATTGCTATTTCCTATTGACAATGTACTCTCCCCACCTAAAATTACTTCTAGAGCCAGTGCTCATAGGAACCTATGTAGCTTGACTATTTTTTATTTCCCAAGAGCCTTATACTTCTTAACTAGCTGGCCCTCTCCATCTTGGTGTTTTCAAGATGAGTTCAAATAATGATGAGCAAAAATAGATGAGAGAATGAAGCTGTTATAACTTCTTTGCCTTATTTCAACAAATGTTAAGAGTATTTTAATTACCTCTAGGTTGTTTCTTCATCTTGATATGTGTCCTTTTATATCTTAAAGAAATATCATGGAATACTAGAGGGTAAAAACACAAACACAGGAAAGATTAGGTGTGTGACTTTAATGCCCTTGCAAATACCACAAAGCCACACATACGACCCTCAACAGGCAGCACATGTTGTTCAAGAATGAATGATAAACTTAAAGTTCACTCATTCTACTAACCTTCTCGGGAGATTAAGTTTATTTTCACATTTTATATATTTGTAAGAAGGTAACAAAAAACAGAGAAACACAAAAATACTCATAGAGATACATTGCCATACATTTTAACTAGTGTAATTCCGAAAATTTTAAAAGATTAATACTCACTTGTATGGTCTTCATATCGTTCTATGTAATGCAAATAGTGAATTGCTTTGTTCTTTGCCTAGAAGAAAAATGTTTCTCTTAAATCTATTATTAAAATTTACATTTTCTCAAGGATTTCAAAAATGCTTTTTATAAAATGTTTTATTATAAAAATATCACTTATGCAAAAATTTTAGTATATACTTCTAAAAACATAAGGACTTATTAAAAAAAAAAAAACCAACATTTAAAAAACCCCATAACCACGATAGCATTATTATATCTAAAAAGATTAACAATAATTCCTTAGTATGTTCAAACTTTCTGTCAGTGTTCAAACTTCCACACTTCCACAGCCATCTAATAATTTTGGTAAGCAATCACAATCTAATAAAAATGACAAAGAATACAAGTACTTCTGAAACTGCTTTTTATGATACTATAAGTAACCTTTGACAACAGGCTGCATGGGTAGGTTCTGGGATGAATTATCTTGTGGTTCCCACAGCATCTAACACATAGCTTATTGATCTTTTACTGAATGCAACAAAGAAAAAAATGTACGTACTTTTCTGAAAGCATCTGCCCGTTCGGTGGCTTTCCCAATGGCAAAACCTTTAAACAAAAAAGCAAAAGTCTGCAAAGGGACATCAACTTGGCATTATAATGTGGCTTTCACCACATTTCAAGTTTTAGTACCTACAATATACTTCATACCATTTCATCTTTCCACCACCCACAAAAAAACCTGCAATCCAAAATCAATGACAAAGCATGAAACTACAGAGATCTGCTTATCTGTTCTGAGGCATTCTGGAAATACCACATTTGGATACATTTATGAAATCCAAGGTTAGATGTATATAATGGAACTAAGTATATTTAGTTTAAAAAAACTGAATGTGTTATAAATCACTAAGGCGAATGATTTTGGATGTTTTTAAAAATAGATAAAAATAACCAAAAAGGGTGAAAAAAACTACACACTAAAGGAAAACTGATTTCGTTGGAACTTCAAATGGAATTCATATTTCAATTAAATAGGAAATAAAATCAATGATTCTTCAGTTGTGAATGCTAATCCCATGAAATGAGGTTTATCACAAGTTATAGAAATGTTTCCACTATTTGCTTGAATAATTATCAATTATTTAGCTTGAAGAATGTATTTTGCTTTTAAACTGGAAACCACATAAATATTCAGTAATAGGGAAAAGGTTACAAAAATCAGCTATATATGGAACACTATGCAACTAGCACAGGCAATGAGGGGGAATCTGTTTATGTTAATATAGGAAGATCTTTGCTTCTAAAATACTTAAGCAAAAAAAAGCAAAGTGCAAAATTATGACTGTAATATGATCCCAATGTAGCTATTTTTAAAGATTTTTCGTGATAATATGAATACAAAATTCCTGTAAAGATACAAAAATAACTATTAAACATGATTTCCTTTGACAACACACTATCCACCTGGATTACTTCTGTTTTGCAAGTGTCAGTATGGTTTAACTAGGCAGTTTTCCAATTTTCTTTCCTTCAACATACATGTATACATTTCAAAATGAGAGGTCCACTACTGAAACTTAAAGAAAAATATAAGGAAAAAAATTTAAATGATCAGCAAATCTACAAATTGCGAGTAAACACTAATAACCTATCAGTGTATACCCTTCCAGTCTTTTCTTTGCATATAAACATTGTTTAAAAAAAAAAAAATCACATTGGATTAGAGCCTACTGGAAAAAAAAAAAAAAACTAAGATTATATTATACAGTCTTACATGCAGTTTTTTTTAATTTAGCATTTTTTTAAATAAGTAATTTTCCATAATTCCTTAGTGGCTATAGAATATTACAGTATATGGCTATACTGTTTTTATAACCACAGCCCTAATAATATTTGTGTTAATATTACTAAACTATTAGAGTTTTTTCCTCTTAATTTTTTTTTTCTCTCTAAGGGCTTTCACGGGTTTACCACAAAGTTTATGATCCCAAATCAATAAAAGGTTTTAGTAAGTAGAAACGGTCTGGCCAGCAGCAAGAACTCAAGGACTCCACAACATGGCCTGTCCTCTGCTGCACCACCACCACTGCAGAATTCGTCATGCCCATTTACCTGCTGCTCCTTGTCCATTTCCCACAGCAACCAGGACACGAACTGACTTCTTTCTCCCCTCTCTTGCTGTCATATTGAAAACATTTCTTACCTAAAAGACAAAATGTCTCATAAATATTATACCTTAAGAAAATTCTGAAGTAGGGTACTAGAGGGACCTGCCTTCCTTATACATGCGTGTGGTGAAAAAGTCACATTATCCTCCAATGCTGTGAGCACAAACAACAAACTTTCTCTAAATGAAACCTCCCTCTGGAGGTTCTTTAAAGGAATTTGAAACTATACAACTCAATATACCCTACTTTTTTGTTTGTTTTTGTTTTTTTAGACACAGGGTCTAGCTCTGTTGCTCAGGTTAGAGTGCAGTGACCCAATCATAGTTCACTGACCTCAAATTCTTGGGTGTAAGTGATGCTCCCAGGTTAGCCTCCCAAGTAGCTGAGACTACAGGCACATGCCACCACACCTAGCTAATTATTTTATTATTTTTTATAGAGACAGGTCTAACTAAGTTGCCTAGGCTGGTCTCAAAACTCCTGGCCTCAAGCAATATTCCTGCCAAAGCCTCCCAAAGGTAGGGGAGCTTCCTTCGGGAAGGAAGGGGGAGCTGCCTTGTCCAGCCACACAAAATACACTCTACCTTAATGAATGTACCACAAGAAAGAAAAACAAGATGTTAAAGTAGGAAAAAATGTGCACCTTAAAAATTATGAAATGTGCTGGGCATGTAATCCTAGCACTTTGGGAGGCCGAGGAGGGTAGACTGCCTGAGCTCAGGAGTTGGAGACCAGCCTGAACAATAGCAAGATTCCGTCTCTACTAAAAATAGAAAAACTGGGCAAGAGGATCACTTGAGCCCAAGAGTTTGAGATTGATGAGCTATGACGCCCTGGCACTCTACCAAGGGTGACAAAATGAGATTCTGTCTCAAAAAAAGAAAAAAAGAAAGAAAGAAATTATGAAATGCACAGAAATAATTATCACAGGGCTGAATCACTATGCTAAGGATTAAGTTCAATTGAGAACAGAAAATTCTGGAAATACCTACTTATTCTGAACTATAAGAAAATCTGTATTTTGAGGGGTGTGTGCATATTTAAAAGGCTGGAAACTATGGACTGTTAACTAAACTGTTCACATAGCAGCTGGCTCTCTGATTCGTAGTGGCCCCTTTCCCATAAAATGAGGTTAAAAAGAAAAGGAACTTGGAGTCCACCCCCATGGATAATCTTACAGAAAATCACCCATATATATAAAAATTCTCCAAAGGGATTAAATTTCAAAAGCTGTCAGATGGGATACCAAAGACATTACTTAAAAACGTATTTTAAATTCTATAATGCAGTAGATATTGAAGAAACAATATATATATTCAGAAAGGCTCACACACAAACTCAATGAACTATTCCACATGGTGTTTAACATCAGTTAAGTATTCAGTATCAGCTCAAAGGCAAGTTGGCTCTTTTAGACAGTGCTCTGAAAAGTGATTACAGTTTACTTAATATGGGCTTCAGTTTCAAGGACCTACAAGCAGCCTCGAGCCCATTCTCCATCAAGAACAGGACATTCACCACAGCTATAAGCTTTCTACCCCTTCCCCATGGCTCCTCCCAATCTTAGCTCCTGAACTGAGTGTTGGATACAGCTGATTTATAATTTAAGAATAGATTGCTAATGCTACTTTAGCTTTAGTAAGGAGGAAATTTAAACCTAATACCCAAATTCTGTAATTAACAATACTATCAAAGTTACCTTGTCATAAGACCTCAATCTGGTAGCCTCCCCCAAATGGGCAGCAATCAGGAGGGCCAATTAACAGGTAACTGAAATTAAAGCTGCATTATTTCCTTACTCAAATCAGCTCTGTGTCACAGAAACCATCATGCATCAAAGGCTTTTCCTCACAGTTCCTCTTGCCCTATCTCTGTCCCACCCACCCACCTATCTGAAGGCTTAACTAGGTATTTAATGCAACACGCCTACCTCAAGTACCCTGGTATCAAAATCCTCGTATGTTTCTGTAGGGAGAAAAGAAAAAAACATACATATTGAATGTGTCTATACCATCAACACATGAAAACATGTTTCAACACAAGCACCACCACAGACTTTTAACTGAGAAAGAATTTCCTATCTTTTGGTACCACTCTGAAGGTCATAGTCTACTTATCACTAGAGACTGTTCCACCACTGACTCAGAAACTCAGTCACTTATCTGCCTGACTACAACATCCTCCTCCTCAAGCTCTCTCACTTATCAGCTCCTCAGCACCTCTAGCACTACTTTCCCTTCTGGCCCCCGCCAGTCTTCCTGGCCTCTCTCACTTTGCCAAGGCACCACAGTCCATCATTTCTACTAGATTTGTGGAAACACACACATTTAAGGCTTTGAGGTCAGGTGCAGTCTCCCCAACTTGGCTTGAATCTATGCAAGTGTCCATCCACACCTGGCCTGCTTGGTCTTGCTGGAGAGAAGCCCAAGCAAAGTACATACACAAGCCACTAAAAATTCATGGTTTCCAATTCAATCAAATCCTCCATTCAGCCTGTAGACTTTTATGTTCTTTTAGTTAGGTCTCTTTCTGCTCACTAAGCAGCCACCAATTCAAGTAGTCTCTATGTTCTTTTATTTTTTACAACTCAAACTATAAAAAATTTCAATCATATAAATATTAAACAGCAGAATGAAAGCATTTAAGTACTCATTATATCAGCTTTAATAAATGCATGTATCATCTCATAGCCAATCTTCTTTCCTCTAAATTCTGCCCAACTCCCACCCCACTGGATAATTTTAAAGCCAATTCCAGATTTGCTACCATTTCATAAAGAAATGTTCTGCTGGTCATGCTCATCAGTGCCCTCATCTCATTTTCAGAAGATGACTCCATCTCTTCCTTACAGATGAACTGCAGCCACCAGATACCGTACAACACCCTCACCTTTCCACTATCAACAAAAGAGACTCACCTGTATCTGTACCTTGCTCCTCCTTCTGTTAAACAAACTGGCCCATTTATCCTAGAATCTGGAGTCCTTGTTAGTGACTTAAATTTTGTTCATGAATTTTGTTCTCTCCATCCCATACCTTCATCCCTCAACTAAAGCATTTTGCTCAAATCTAAGCGTGTTTGCCTGAATCTCTCCATCTCAACCTTTCCCCTAATTACTGAATCAAAATTCTAAAGAAAGCAGTCAAGCTTTGCCTAACTTCCTCTTCGCCCATTCATTGGCAAGAATAAGTTTTTACTTTCTTTACATATTAAAGAGAGGGAAAATTTTTATTTTCTAATTTAACCTAAGTATTATCAATTTTTGTTTCATGTGTGCTTTTATGAGGGTTTATGACAACTATTTAGCTTGTTGACTTCTATTATTGGAACACCATCCCCAAGCCATGCTACTCCATAGGTACCCCTGCAGCCAATTGTTTGGAAAACATTGCATCCCACAAGCAGCTCCTATAGATAACGTAATGCACATCACACACATTTAAGGCTTTGAGGTCAGGTGCAGTAGCTCACACCTACAAATCTAGCACTCTGGGAGGTTGAGGTGAGTGGATCACTTGAGATCGGGAGTTTGAGATCAACCTGAGCAAGAGCAAGACCCTGTCTCTACCAAAAAGGAAAATAGAAAAACTAGTTGGTCATCATGGCGGGTGTTGTAATCCCAGCTATTTGGGAAGCAAGAGGATGGCTTTAAGAGTTTAAAGTTACTGTGAGATATGATGATGCCACAGCACTCTACCCAGAGTGACAAAGTGAGACTCTGTCTCAAAAAAAAAAAAAGACTTTGAGAATCCACGTAATAAAGATAGTAGGAACCCACTGCTTTCCATCCTGTTGCAATACTTGTTGGTTATGGCCCTCTACGATTCCATAAAATATAGTTGGGATAATGTGATACTCAAGTCTTTCTGTGGGAAAGAAGTCTAAATAGACAAATACCATTTGAAGGAAATTCCAAAATACAAGTATTCTCTTTGTCACAAAGGCAAGCAAAACTAGGACTTTGCTACCTCCATTGGGACCAGGGTCAGGGGGACCAAGACTGACACCGCCCCACGAATTTCCGCTCCATCCTCGCACTCGTTTAACCTTCATCTTCCTCTTGCGGTCCCACTCTTCTCTCTGCTGAATCATCTCAGCCTCTATTTTCTCCTGCTCTTCCTTGCTTCTTTGGGCAATGGTCTGCACTGCTCCATTTTTCATAAGAGGGGCATTCAGACCAGGCCACAGGAAACCGTAGTGCCCTGAAGGTTTAACAATATGAACAAGAAATTTTTAAAAGCTTCATTCTTCAAGTGTTAAAATGCTAGGCACCGTACGTACATAAAATGACACCCTGTTAGTGGAAATTTCAGCTAATACAATCACTTTGCAGGTCACTTGCCACTATCAAAATTTTAAACGTACCTTACTCTGACAGCTACTAATTCCATTTTCCGGTATGACCTACAAACACTTACCTGCAGGTACAAAGCATATGTGTGCTTGGACAAGGATATCCACTCAAAGGTTATTTGTAAAGGCAAAAAACACAAGTAATCCAAATGTTCAGCAATTCTGGAATGGTTAAATGGACCATGGCACATCAAACATGTAAAACATTCTGCACTAAACTGAAAGAATGAGGAAGCCCTCTAGGTTCTAATATGGAATGAGTCCCAATACCTATTATTAAGTGAAAAAAGTAAACTGTAAGACAGGATGTACCATATGATCTAATTTAATTACTTTTAAAAAGAAGAGAATACATATGTCTTTTAGGGTATTTAAGTATATAAAAGTATTAAAAATACTGATGAGAACACACCAAAATGAGACTGGTAGTTTTCTCAGAAGACTGTGGGACTGGAAAAGACAAAAGGGACATCAAGAGGGGCTTTAGTCTCTCTAAAATCCTTTTTCTTTTCTTTTCTTTCTTTCTTTTTTTTACTGAGAAGGTATACATACATGATTATTTTTAAAAATAAATGTTAAGAAAATAAAGTAAGATACAAGGTAAGTTATAAAGAAGAACATGCAAGCAGGCATGTGATGCTAGAAGTGCAGTGCATGGTGTTTTCTTTTTTTTTTTTTGTAGAGACAGAGTCTCACTTTATGGCCCTTGGTAGAGTGCCGTGGCCTCACACAGCTCACAGCAACCTCCAACTCCCGGGCTTAAGCGATTCTCTTGCCTCAGCCTCCCAAGTAGCTGGGACTACAGGCACCCACCACAACGCCCGGCTATTTTTTGGTTGCAGTTTGGCCGGGGCCGGGTTCGAACCCGCCACCCTGGGTATATGGGGCCGGCGCCTTACCGACTGAGCCACAGGCGCCACCCGCATGGTGTTTTCTTTATTCCTAAAAGGCTGTTACTAACAAAGATGATCTGTCATAACCACAGCACAAACTAGGCGGATTTAAGAACACTGCACTATTTTTACACTTCAAAAAATGTGAGTGTAAACAATCATCCTAGGGGTCAGCAAAGGAAGGCCCACAGCCAAATCCAGCCCACCAATGTTTTTGTAAATAAAGTTTTGTTGGAACACAATTATGCCCATTCAATTATGTATTGCCTATGGCTATCTCTGTGTTACAACATTAGAGCTGAGTAGCTACAAAACAGACCATGTAATTTGCAAAGCTGAAAATATTTACTATTGGGCAGCACCTGTGACTCAGTGGGTAGGGCGCTGGCCCCATATACCAAAGGTGGCAGGTTCGAACCTGGCCCCGGCCAAACTGCACAAAATAATAGCCAGGCATTGTGGCAGGCACCTGTGGTCCCAGCTACTCAGGAGGCTGAAGCAAGAGAATTGCCTAAGCCCAGGAGTTGGAGGTTGCTGTGAGCTGTGATGCCACAGCACTCTACCGAGGGCAATGAAGTGAGACCCTATCTCTAAAAAAAAAGAAAGAAAAGAAAATATTTACTATCTTCCCTTTGCAGAGAAAACTGCCAACTCTCCATTTATTCCACCTCCTATCAATGAATTGGAAGCTTTTTGAGGGCAGCGACTGTTATAAGAGACGCCACACAAGGATATCGAGTGCTTACTGAATGAATAACTAAATGAATGAATCCTTCTCTATGGGATTTTTCTCCCCTAGAATTATTGAGCAATGAGTAAGTTATGAATTCTAAAGCCATAGATCCTACTGTCCTGCATAACAAATGTTTTGATCCTTCTAGTTTATAAAACACCTATAAAATCTAGGAGGGGTAACTTAAAAAGTATTTTAGATGTTTTTATAAATAAGTTTACCTTCGCCAATGATCTGACCCCTGTTCAAATCCTTTCTTCTCTTTTTCTTAGTTCTTTTGCCTCTTCCTTTTCTTGCTCCAGCACCAGTCTCTGCTAGAGCACCTTTCCATAGCTCATCTGCTGTTACTGTAATGAAAAAGGATTATTTCTTAATTCTGTAGTTTTCAAGCAATGATTTACAGTCTCCTACTGAATAAAAAGTGAGACTCCAGAGGAAGCCAGCTTTACACTCATCACTAAGGTAATGAAAGCAAAATTAGATCATTCTTTGTGTCACACAGCTACATGCAGAAAGCCGAAAAGAAAGCAATTCTATTATTTTCCCCCACAAAAGAAAGCCAACATTTAAATCCCAGTTACTAACCAGTACATTTTCTTCCCCGACATTTATCAACTACTACATAGGTCTCTTCCCTGACCTCTTGCCTCCATTATAACCAGTAAGATAACCAACTATCCTTTTCTAATATAGGTTTCTTAGTCCAAACAAGAATCCACATTTCAACTCAAACCCATAAATCTGGAACAGAATCTATGGTTATAAAATCAATTATTCCACTATAAATTTATTTAATAAAGAATGAGAGCCACACAAATGCAATACTAGTCAAAAATCTAAGATACATACATATCTATATGCCAGAAATACTAAACATTCTAGAAGACAAATGAGTATCTTCACTCTCTTCTTATGAACCCTAAAAGGCTTTACCTTGATCCTCCAGGTAGATAAAATCAAAAGGGAAAATCAGATTTATAATATTTTTAAATGCTTTATATCTGGATAGTATCCAATTTTTCAAAACATACATACATATTACAGCTGGTCTTTACCAGTGAAGCTCAGGAAAATAAGATTCCATATCACATGCTGCTTTGAACAGCCTTGATGAGAACAAAAAATTATTAGTAAGTTCAAATTTTAGGCCAACACTAATTTGCTAAAAGGACCACAGTTTCAAAATAAAAGTACCAACCTCAAACTACCTCTCATTAAAGACGTGATTGCCCGAGAACTGCTTTGGTACCTATAAATGCCACAGAAAACTTAAAAGTTCACTAGTAAAGGAGGCATACTAAGAGGTCAATCAATAAGTTTCCTTCACTCAGGATCAAAGTAAATAACTCATTAAGACTAAAAGGGATTCATTTTAAAAAGAACTTGACATTGAGACAAAAATGTAAAAGACTGATTAAGAGTTTAGCTCTTTTTTTACATATTATAAGAGGAAAATAAAATTCCTAAATATATTTGAAAAGTTATTAGTCAACTTTTGAATGCCATTATGCAATTTTAAATGTTTTAATCATTTTTCAGATTATAAATCAGTTATTTTTAAAAATCTGGTAAACAGAATATAATTATAATCCCATTACCACTGTTTTATCAGAATGTATATTCTGCCTTTTCCTTTATACATGCATGTATACATGAATATATATGTTTGTGTTAAACAAAACTGAAACTATACAACTGTACAATTTTGTTTTCTGTCATTTTACTTAATATCACATTGTAAGCCATTTCCCGTATTCTTTTTTTTTTTATTTCCCATATTCTTAAATGTTTTTCATGAACATGATTTGTGAATGGCTGCAAGTTGAATTAAGTTCTTTTAATAGAGATTTTACTATTTTTACATCAGGTCTAAGATTCTAACTAACTAAAAAAGGCCAGTTAAAATGATATACTATTTCAATTCTTTCTCAGTTTCTGGAAGAGCATAAGTATGCCAATATAAATACCTGTTGACTATCATAGTTTAAAAAAACCAGATTCATGTTTTAAATATATGCATACAAACACACACATAAAATCCACTACACTGTATAATTTGATATACTGAATTACTGCTCTCTTGATCATGCTAAGGAACACTGCTTGCTAATTTGAATAAAAGGGATTTAATTGGTGGGCCCTCTACAGCAGAGGGATAAGTTTGTAAGTACAGTGATAAATATTCTTAGGAAATCTTAATGAGTTTTGAAAATTTTTGACTTCTTATTTCTTGGTGATTTATAAAATCAAAGACTATTTTCTAGGAAACAGCAAAAACTAGCCCTATTCTAGTTTCAATTGAGTTCAGCACATTGGAGCTAATCTCAATATGATTTGGAGCAACAAACTCACAAGGGCATCGTATACTTGAGGAAGAACATAGGCTAACAAGAGCGTCAGAAGTAGGTGTGGGACAACCAGAAAGACAAGGGTCTCAGAGGGTCAGGGGCACCTCTATAATAATAAGAATTAGAGAAAAGACTTTTTAGAACAGGGAAAGGACTATTAAAACAAAATTCCAAGTCTTGTAAATTTAATATACTCCCTCCTAGAATATATTTTCCAATTTTTTGGAATACAAAACTCTTAGAAAATCTACCATTACTTATGACTGTGAAGAGGGGTACCACTTAGTGGGCGTGCAAGACCAGCACTGCACTGATGGGGCCTGGAGCAGTGCACTACCATTCTGCAAACTGATCCAGGAAGCTCCCAAACCAGCTCTACTGACTGAGTGTGAGAAGGTACTCCTGGCCTTTCAGGACAGTAAGGATCTTTGTAAACCCACAGAAAACATCATGCAACAATTAAAGGAAAATGACTTGACAATGGAAGAAAAGAACTATTCTCTAGTAACGATAAAAGCTCAGTTGAAGGCAAAAATTCAGTAACACTGCAGTTGAACAGATTGGTAATAGTAAAACATCTATGAATAAATTTTCCTCTTGGTTCTGAAATTAAAAAACCAAAAACCTCTTAGAAAAAACTGAGGCTACGGGCACTAACAGAAGGAACTAAAGGCACCAGTTCTATCCCTTCTCTTTTCTCTCCATCTAAATCTGCAGGTACACCTAACCCTATGTTTCTTAATCCCCCGCACACCTGATCCTCTTTTCTGTGTTGCTAAACAAATGACCTAGTAACTCTAAATTAAAGTGATCTGTCTCCATACAAAGAAATACTCTATGGTCATAACATCGCACTGGAGAAGCCTATGGGAAATGAGCAAATATATATATAGCTGCATTGAAAAAGTCAGCAAACCCAGTTTTTCAAAGTAGTAGGAATGCAGGTGATTTTCTCTTCTTTGAGTTTTCTATATTTACTTAATATTCTAGGCTAATCATTAATTGCCTTTATAATCCTAATTTTTTAATCTGCCTAATGCTGAGTTGTGAATTCAACCTCCACTTATTGCCTAATGAGCTAATTTTAGTTCAGATTAAACTCTTCCAAACACTATTACAAATAAGAGTAGCATTAATGAACAATGACTCTTATAAAATAACTTTTCCTGACTAGATGTTCTAACTCCTCCACTAAGGCACAACTAAAAACAAACTGTGAGTGTACTCCTGGTATAAACCTGTATCAGCAGCGGATCCAGGCCTTGAATCAATATCCTGTAGGCCTAGATGTCCTAAATAAGGAGATTAAAGTAAACTAATGCTTCCCAAAGTATAAATACAACTGGTATCATATGAGATAATTCTAGGAGATACATTAAGGAACATTTTTATTTTAATAGTACATTATAAACTAATCACTAAAATGTTCACTGTGGCCATTCTACATACATTTAGTGAAGAAACTATATGGTCTATACTGCTGGCCCATCCAGTTAGTGGGAGAAGAAACATAGCATTGCGTCTGCAGCGCATGGCTCAGGCTGGTGTACTGATGGTTGTCTCTGGTTCCCAATGATGAACCTGTGGGCAGAAGGAATCAAAGTTTGAGTCAGATGCTTCCTGGCTGTAGAGAAACACGGCCAGCACCAAATGATCATTACCAATAAAATGCCAATTTTAAGATCAGATTCTGAAGACAATCTTCGTTTAAAAAAAAAAACAAACAAAATTTTTGACCAATAACAACCTAAATACCCATCCTAGTTGGAGCAGTTACAGTTCATCCACACACCAGATACAGCTGCCTAAAGAAATAGACCTGTCCACACAGGGTTTCTTTTTTTTTTTTTTTTGAGACAGAGTCTTACTCTGTCACCCTCGGTAGAGTGCCACGGAGTCACAGCTCACAGCAAGCTCCAACTCTTGGCCCAAGCCATTCTCTTGCCTCACCCTACTGAGCAGCTGGAACTACAGGCGCCCACCACAACACCCGGCTATTTTTTGTTGCAGTTGCCACTGCTGTTCTAGCTAGCCGGGGCTGGGTTTGAACCCGCCACTATCGGCATATGAAACTGGCACCCTACCCACTAAGCCACAGGCGCCACCCACACACAGGGTTTCTGGACTGCATTATCCAACTTGAAGTTCAGCAGTCTACTCTGGGCAAATGGCACCCTCTACTGTATGCAGCCAGGCAATGTACTGATGTGGAAAGACCTGTAACTAACCAGGTGAGAACAAGGTGCAGGACAGCATGTAGGTTATCCCACTTTTCATGTTTAAAAACAAAGAGGGGGGTGTGAATATATTTATTCTATAGACTTAAGTCTAGAAAGTGCTAATTCTGGTTGTCTCTAGGGAAGAAAACTGACACATTTAATATTGGATATAATATTGGATATAAGGGACTTCCTTTTTTATTTTTTTCACTATATGAAAATGTATCAAGCCCACAGATGGTGGTGTCCTGGAAAAGAGCAGAGTGAGAAAATCTGTACATGAAAGTGCTTTGTGTTTCAACAGAGAGACTGGTGACTACAAGAAAAGTGATGAAGGGCATTAAAATAGCTCTTGAGAGATAAAAGGTTATCTAAGGGTTTTGGGCTTGAAAACTGGAAAACCAGAGTGACAACAGCTATTTTCAAGTTTACACAAAGTTATAAAGAAGATAGTAACAGCTGCTTCATTGCCACAGAGAGGCCACACAACAGAAATTATCCTATATAGCAATAAGGCTTTGGTTAAGCAAAGGGAGAAATATAGTATTAAATGGCTGCAGTAAACTATCGAAATATCTCCACTGCCTACAGACACTAAAATAAAGGAAAAATCTCCTTTTAATCACTAAAGTTCACTTAATCCAAACTTTTCCTTTTACAAAATAAGAAACTTAGGCCTATGAGGTTAGGCACTTGCCAAAAGTCACAAGACTAGTTAGAAAATGGGATTTAGACACCAACTGCAATTCCATTCAAGGACATGGATGTAGACCTTAGATGACATACTTAAGGTCCCTCTAGACCCATGAGCTTACTTAATCAGCCTACAAAAAGTACACAGAAAATAGTGCCTTTTCATTTCAAATATACTGAGGACTTCCACTGTCATTGTAACTCCCATTATGCAGGACATTTTAGCTTTTCTTGTATGTTCCTTATTTTAACAAAATATCTTACTTAATATTAATTTAATATCTATTAAGATATTTAATCTCGCCTTGTGTAATATTGCAGTCTTTAACATGACTCAAGACTGTAAAGCTCATTACTATCAGGTTTAGAATTCTTTAATCTTTCTCAAAAAACTGAAATACTATTCACAACTAATACTGTACTTAGCCTCAAAAGGTCCAAATTATCAAAAGTAGAAACTGACTTCAAAGTAGAATCTTTGTAAGCGGATTACCCATGAACTATAACAAACTCATCAACACACAGAGGTGGTCAACATAAAGAACTAGGCCCACTATACTGATATGTACATGTGGTGCATTACTAATTTCGGACCATGAAGTCCCTGTCTCCAAAGTAGTCTAAGCCCAGGAAGCCCCATCATGTGGGTCTCCTCAAAGACATAAACTCTGCATTCAAGGTTTCATTTCAGTGTTTTTAACCAAGTTCACCATAAAGAACTTTTTTCTAATTAAAGTCTTTTCTATTAAATCAAACTAGCGACCAGTGATGTGTATGAGGCTTTGCAAAAATTACTGCTATGTTTCTAATCAATCTGTTGTAATAATTAGGAAAATATAATCATAGGAACTAAGGAAACCAAGCAATATTTTTAAAACAAGGCAATTATTAATTCTAGGAAAAAGAAAATGTAGAAAAATGTAATGATAGAATACTACCTAACTCAACTGTGAATACATAACCTTAATAATGAAAACACTGCCCAGAGATTCAAACAAAATTAAGCTTATAACTATGTCAGGAGAAAGTAGGGACAATAAAGTAAGAGTTAACTTTTCAATTAGCATAACAATGTTAATAAAAGAAAATATTTGGAAATATGACCAGAAGAAAGCTGGAAGAGTGAAAAGTTACCATTGAATAAGGAGGAGCGGCAGAAAAGAGAATTGGTTTGAAAATATAAACCTTTACAGGCTGGGTGCAGTGGCTCACACCTACAATCCTAGCACTCTGGGAGGGCCAGACAGGAAGATTGGTTCAGCAACAACGAGACTTCATCTCTACTAAAAACAGAAAAACTGAGACAAGAGGATCGCTTGAACCCAAGAACTTGAGGTTGCTATAAACTATAATGCCATGGCATTCTAGTCAGGGCAACAGAGTGAGACTCTGTCTTAAAAAAAAAGTATACATAAACCTTTTCATATTCTTTGGACGTTCAATATTTTAAAATATAATACAATTTGAAGTAAGGACTACTATTTCTAATTTATAGACAAGGAAACTGAGGCTCCACAGGGTGATGTATAAACCTGGTTGTATTACACCTGGTTGCAAAGATAGTGGTAGAGCAGAGAATTCTGCCTCATTCCAACGGTCAGCACTCAGCTATCCCCACCCAGGGCCTTCTCCAGAGCTACAGTGCTCCTCTCTGGTTTTCCTCACAAAAGCCTTCTCCAGGCTCCCACATCAGCTCAGGTCAGGGACACTGCCTGGCTCACAATAAAAGGCAGAGGAAGTAGTTTGTCAACCAATTAACATATAAATAAAAGGAAGAGCCCAGGTCTGCCTGATTCCTCTGCGGGATCGCTCAACCAAGGTGTAAAGGCATCTCACAGGTGTAGATAGCAAGAAGAAAGGGAGTGGCTCAGTCGGTAAGGCGCCGGCCCCATATACCGAGGGTGTCGGGTTCAAACCCGGCCCCGGCCAAACTGCAACCAAAAAATAGCCGGGCGTTGTGGCGGGCGCCTGTAGTCCCAGCTACTCGGGAGGCTGAGGCAAGAGAATCACTTGGGCCCAGGAGTTGGAGGTTGCTGTGAGCTGTGTGAGGCCACGGCACTCTACCGAGGGCCATAAAGTGAGACTCTGTCTCTACAAAAAAAAAAAAAAAAAAAAAAAAAGACTAAGAGTAAAGCCTGGCACTCAATATGAGATTCTGTCCTAACAACAGTCCTTGTACAAAAGCCAAGATTTAATGGATCATGAGTACAACATGGACTCAGCCTGGATTGGCTTCCTTCCTTCCTGGAGAGCAACTAAAGAGATGGCCCTGTCCTTTAGAAGTAAAAGACTTGTGTGACATATAAGAAGACACCACACTACCCAGACATCTCAGGTCCCAGCCCTGTCATTTACTGGCTGTTTGGTCTTGAACAAGTCACTTAGCCTCTCAGAGACCCTTTCCATCATCTATAAGATGGAAATAACCCCCTGATAAAAACTGGAATGAGGAGCCAGACATGGTGGCTCATGGAAGCTGAGGTGGGAGGACTGCTTGAGGCCAGAGGCTCAAGACCTGCCTGGGCAACACAGTGAAACCTGTCTCATCAAAAATTAGCTGTGTGTGGTGGCACGTGCCCAGCAACTCAAGACTGCAATGAGCTAAGATCATACTTCTGCACTCCAGCCTGAGTGACAGAAAGAGACCCTATCTCAAAAAACAAAAACAAACAAACACACAAAAAGACCCAAACTGGTATGAAGATTAACCAAGATAACATGCTTAAAGCTTAATACACAGTAATCACTCAATAAAAATTATTTAGCTATTATGGTTTAAAACCCTGAGCTATAAAAACTGCAAGCATAAAAAATTCAAAAACACTCTTGAGACCCTATGAATTTCCATTATAAAGATTGTGCCAGCCAGCATTACTCACACTTGTAATCCTAGCACTCTGGGAGGTAGATTGCTTAAGCAAGAGCAACGCACCTCTCTAAAAATAGCTGGACATAGTGGTGACACTTGTAGTCCCAGCTACTTGGGAGGCTGAGGCAAGAGAATCGCTTAAGCCCAAGAGTATGAGGTTGCTGTGAGCTATGACTCCATGGCACTCTACCAAGGGTGACAAAGGGAGACTCTCAAAAAAAGAAAAGAATTAATGTGCTTCATTCATTTACAGTGCTTAAAACTACAGAAACTAGCTGGACATCATGGCACATGCCTGCAACCCAGTTATTTGGGGTCTAAGGCAGCAAGAGCCAATCTGTTGAGCCCTGAGGTTTGAGGCTTTGAGTATTTGTATTGAGTTAAGATTGCACCACTGCACACCACCCTGGTAACAGAGCAAGATCCCAACTCTAAAAAAAAAAAATTAGGAAAAAAATAAAAAACTAGAAACTACTCTAACATTAAATCTTATTTAAAAAGGTAATTAGATAAATGAATCTCACCATTGTTGACAGTAGTTCTCAATGCCAAAATGGAAGTGGCTCGAAAGGCATTTACAGAAAGTTGCCTGGACAATAAGTAACCTGCAAAATTAAAAAAAAAAAAATTAAAATATATTTCTATATATGTTAAACAGTAATACCTATAGAATAACTAAGACAAATGAATGACCACTTGCCAAGTAGCTGACATCACACCTCAACTCCTCCTCTCACCCAACCAGTTACCAAGCCTTACAGTCTCCTCAAAATCAATCCACCTGTCAACTACAACCTCTCCTATGGCCTCACTGCCTCTTCTCCATTTAGGCCGTATCATTACTCAGCCACAGAAATAAGAGTATCTTAATAGGTTCCCACTTTCACCACTTTTCTAAAATAACAGACAAGTCTGGTCACTTTACAGTCCTCATGTAACATTTTTGCCTCCCTACTGCCATGTATAACAAAGTCAAAACTACTCAGCACAGCCTACAGTGCTGCCCCATGGTCCCAAGCTTCCACACTAGCCTCATGTTCTACCTTTCTCTCTCCCCCTCCACCCTCTCTCTGGCCATGCCAGACCTATGGTTGGTCTTGAACAGCAACAAAAAGAGTAAAAATTAAGTTAGACTTTATCAAAATTTAAAACTTGCGAGCTTCTAAGAACACCATCAAGAAAGTGAAAAAGATAACATGCAGGATAAGATGAAATTTCGACAAATCATGTATCTAAATAAGGGATTTGTATCTAGAAAATATAAAGAAGTCTTACAATTCAAAAATAAAAAGACAACTCAACTTAAAAATGGGTAAAAGATTTGAATAGACCTTTCTCCAAAGAACATACATATACGGCCAATAAGTATGTGAAAACATGCTCATTATCTATAAGAGAAATGCAAAATAAAACCACAAGTTGATATCACTTCATATGTACTAGGATGGCTATAAACCAAAGGACAGATAAAAACAAGTGTTAGCAGGATGTGTAGAAATCAGAGCCCTCATACACTGTTGGGTAGGAATGTAAAATGGTACAGCTACTTTGGGAAACAGTCTGGCACTTCCTCAAAAATTAAACACAGGAGCTTCATTTGCTCCAGTAATTTTTATTCCTAGGTACATACACAGAGAAAAGAAAATACATGTACACACAAAAACAGTGCAAACTGATGTTTAAGGCAACATTAAGCATAATAGCCAAAAGGTGGAAGTAAGACAAATGATGTATGGATAAACAAAATGTGGTGTATTCATTCAACAGAATAAGGAAAAGAGTACTGATACATACAACATGGATGAACTCCAACATTATGCTAAGTGAAAGAAACTAGTCTCAAAAGACCACATATTATTCTATTTAAACAGAATGTCCAGAACAGGCAAACTATAGAAGTAGATTAGTGGTTGCGTAGGGCTGGGGAGTAATGGGGAGCATGGAGGGTAGGGTTGGGTGGTGAAAGCTTAAAAGTATAGGTTTCCTTTTCAGAGTGAAGAAAATGTTCTAAAATTTATTGTGCTGATGGTTGCATAGCTCTGTGAATATACTAAAAACCAATGTAAAAAACAATTTACACTTTAAATGGGTGAATTCTATAGTATGTGAATTATATCTCAATAAGGCTGTTACCAAAACAAAAAACAGGCTTTGGAGCCAGGCGGTATAAGTGAAAAGAATCGGACGTCCTCCTAGTCTAACCTTGAACAAGCCTTAATTCCCTTATCTGTAAAATGGGAATAACAGTATCTACCTCATAAAGACAATATGAAGATGAACTCAGGATAATACTTTAAAAAGTCACTAGACATACTAAGAGCTCATGAAGAAAAGCTACAACAGCTAGGTAATATGTGAATGGGGCCTTGAAAATGAAAGAGAAGGTCATGACAACCTGGAGAAAAGAATGTTCAAGTGAGATTTTCCACCAAACGATTTCCAGTCACATTTTGCAGCAAAAAATAAGTTAAAAAAACAGAAAACTTCAGGGGTTAGAGGTCTTCGGATTTAGTAATTACAAATGCTAAATAGTAGACTTCACAGTAAAATATTACAAATAGAAAATGCAAAGGAATGAAGCGATTCTTTTTTTTTTTTTTTTTTGTAGAGACAAGAGTCTCACTTTATGGCCCTCGGTAGAGTGCCGTGGCCTCACACAGCTCACAGCAACCTCCAGCTCCCGGGCTTAAGCGATTCTCTTGCCTCAGCCTCCCGAGTAGCTGGGACTACAGGCGCCCGCCACAATGCCCGGCTATTTTTTGGTTGCAGTTTGGTCGGGGCCGGGTTTGAACCCGCCACCCTCGGTATATGGGGCCGGCGCCTTACCGACTGAGCAACAGGCGCCGCCCAATGAAGCGATTCTTAAAGGCCAACGTTACTCTAAAGACAGCGCTTTCTAGGGTTGTACACAACCAACAAGGGGAGAGAGAAGACAGTAACAGCAGAAGTAGTCATTCGAACCACCGTCTTTTAAAATAAGGCCACCGACTCGCCGGGAATCTATAATGTCTGTGACCAATCACATACGCCTCAAACTGGAGGGCCGTTCTTTCTCTTTCTAGCTTCTCGCCAGCAGCCCTCCGCCTTGAACCCCACGCTGACATTACCCAATCTGTGGGTCTCCCTCGGAAAGCGATGCTTGCCAATTCCCGCTTGTCTTACCCCAGCACGTACGAGCTGGAAGCAATCTTGGTAAATGGTATCCAGTTCACTCCCACTTTACTGACAAGAGCTCCCTACCCCAGGGAGGGAGAGGACGCGCGCAAGGTCACACAGCAAGCTTGGGCAGGATGTGAGCCCGGCGTGAGGACCCCCACAGCCGCCCCACTGGAAGCCCCTGCTCCCGACGTCCCAGCTCTCACCCGCCGGCCAGCCACACAGCGCAAGGAGGCGGCCCGCAGCGCGCACTGCAGCCGCCATGCTGAAGCGGGGAGCAGCGCCTCAGCCTCCGACCGGGGCGGCCGTCCCCACCGCCTACCGCGACTGCGCCTAGTCAAACAGAGGGTCTCGGCCCGCAGCTGAACTTTCGATGCCCGAGGGTCGCACCGCGCCGCAGGCTAGAGTGGAGTTTGCCTGTACAGAGATGTAAAAAGTACAGGCCACACGCTAGGTTGAGTCCGGCACAGCCGCCGACAGCCCCGCGAGGGTCCTCGCGTTAGGACCCGAGGGCGGGGCGTGGGCGGGGCATGAACGTGGTGTGGGCGTGTCTAGCTTTGGCGGTTCTCGGCCGAGGGAGGGGCGGGGAACCGGCCAGAGCAACCCAAGGATTGGTGTGGCGGCTCACGGAGGTCCGTGGGCGGGGTGACCTCGGGTTACCAGAGCTGGCGCTGTGGATCCCTGAGAGGTGAGACGTGAATGGAAAGACACCTAATTCAATGAGAATCCAAGGGGTGAATAGGACAGACAAAAATGTAGAGAAGTTGCTTGTAACCAACTCTAGTAATGCTCTGAGGTTTATTTAAGTACCTAAATTACTTTGGATTTCACACACATTTGTGGATTTATTCTGATTCTAACCTTTGGTCACACATGCATATCTTAGGCTTAGGCCATGTTTGGGGAGTTTTTTTACTCACTTTGGGCTTGGCTTCATACCATCTCTGCCTGCCCAGATGAACCACATGCCTGCAACAGAGGCATGTCTTGTAAGAGGTTAGGAACATGGGAATGTCTTGTAAGAGGTTAGGAAGCATGCAAGAGCAAGTGTCTGATTTTTAAGTTTAGTACACACATTTCCAAACATACAGAAGAATAAAAATAGTTGACAAGCTACAATCGAATATTCCTCTTTTCCCGTTTTCCCTATTTCAGTCCTACCTATTTTTGATGTATCTGGTTTTCAACAGACTTTTTACATCTCAAATTGGCTAAATTAAGAGAAAAGTGATTGATTACACCCACATGTCAGACCACCTGCTTCAGGATTATTGGGAACATGTAAGACCAGAAAATACCACGAGCAGGGGCCCGCCCTTTGCCATACTTCATTTGCTGTGGAATGAGTTCCTAAATCAGAAGCAATGTTGTATGGAATACCATAACAGTGAATAAAACATTCTGTAAATCAGTGGATAGTTGAGGTTTGTTGTTGTTGTTGTCGTCGTTTTTCTTTGTTCGTTTGGGGTGTGTGTGTGTATGTGTTTGAGACAGAGTCTCACTTTGTCACCCTGGGTAGAGTACCATGGAGTCATAGCTCACAACAATCTCAAACTCTTTGGCTGAAGTGATCCTCTTGCCTCAGCCACTGGAGTAGCCGGGGTGCTTGCCACAATGCCCAGCTATTTTTAGATCTCACTCTTGCTCAGGCAGGTCTTGAACTCCTGAGCTCAGGCAACCCTCACTTGGGCATCCCAGAGTGCTAAGATTATAGGCACTTGGATAGTTGTTTTGGCAGAAGCTTCATGGGCAGAGATGGGTAAATCTACATCCAAGGTGTCTATTCCATTATGAATATATAAATATATACATATATATATATAAATATATATATATATTCCAGCCAAGGTTATGCTCCTGATGGAACCATCAAAGGATAAATCTCTGGAGGAATTCAAAGAGATCATTACAAAATATAAACAGAAAGCACCTGATTCTCAAAAAGAAGAATATAAACAGTAATAACTTTCCCTCAGATGATCCCTAGTGCTCCCAAAATGGCCACTTGTTTGTGCCAGATTCTTTCAAATGGATATTTGTTCAATTTCCCCATGAAATTACCCATCATGGTACAAACAATTTGGTTACTATCTTAAATGACCATTGATGAAGAAACTTTTAAAGGATAGCTTTTTAACAGGTCATTTTCAGGTCATATGTCACCTGTCAAGATAGTCCTAGAAAAACTATAAAGGTAGGACAAGACCAGAAACCAAAGCCTCAAGGGCCCTCTGGACTCCTTCAGATAGATTTTATCCACTCCTGCCTTTCATAAAATTTGAATATGTTTCAGTTATTATATGTCTGTTTACCAGATGGATTGAAGCATTTCTTGGCTGAAAATTTATAGTCCTTATAGTCGCTAAAAGTCGCTTGGTTTTGTGTTTCTAACCCAAGGCATCCTAACTTTTATATCAAGTAATCAGGGCACACACTTCAGGGGAAACATCATAACAGAACTTGATAAGCCATTACCCCCTACTCAAAAACTGCACTGCCCTTATCCCCAATCTTCTGGAAAGCTTGAAAGAAAAAATGGCATCCTTAAATTAAATTTACCAAAACTTTCAGAATCCTGGAGCTCCCTAGCCACTGGCACTCCCTGAATCCCTTATGGCCAAATGATTCTCTCCCATGGGGACGTATCAGTTCTCCCTAAGAACTGGTAACTGGAAACTCCAATTACTTATGAATTTTACTTCTAAAATTAGACTTTACCCAGCTATATGCAGGCATAGTGAAATACCCTGTTTCCCTGAAAATAAGACAGTCTTATTTTAAGGTGTGCTCCCAAAGATGTGCTAGGTCTTATTTTCAGGGGACGTCTTATCTTTCCTGTAAGTAGGTCTTATTTTCAGAGGATGTCTTATTTGGGGGAAAACAGGGTATTATAAAGGACTCACATACTATCCTCAGTCTTCTCACAAACAAGTTAAGGCTCCCTTCCTACACTATCTTCCTAAACAGCCTTTTTATTATGTTAAACCATGAATTTTTTTTCTATTGGAAGAGACATCAAAATTTGCTCTTAGATCTCATTGTAAAGGACCGGGCACCCTTAGGAGCAAATACAGCAGTGAAATTCCAGGGAGTTGGTCCCAGGGTATACATTTCACAATTAAAGAAGCAATTAAGGCTCTGTGCCTGTAGCACAGTGGTTACAGCGACAGCCACATGCACCAAGGGTGACGGGTTTGAACCTGGCCTGGGCCAGCTAAACAACAATGACAACTGCAACAACAACAACAACAACAAAATAGCCAGGCATTGTGGCAGGCATCTGTAGTCCCAACTACTTGGGAGGCTAAGGCAAGAGAATCGCTTAAGCCCAAGAATTTGAGTTTCCTGTGAGCTGTGACACCACGGCAATCTACTGTGGGCGACATAGTAAGACTCCATCTCAAAAAAATAAAATAAAGAAGCAATTAAGAATTGACACATCTAGAAGGCTACGCCAACAGAAAACTGCAAACTGGAGATTCTCCAAGATACTATGTGTGCAGCTTACCTTCAGAACCATATACCTGATCAAAGTCTTCAGAACAAATGAACTTGGATAGCGGATAGCCTCTGCCTCAGAAATCAGACCAACACCTCTATAGAAAACCTGTTTTGTTTTTCATCTTATTGTTTATAGTCATTTGTATTCTCATTTTCTATAGACCCCTAGGTGTCATCTACCCACAATGGGTCTTTTCTCTTTTCTTTCATCTTTATTGTACTTTTTGGGTCAGACTCATTCTAATGGCATTCTTGGATTATTCCAAATAGTAGCCACTACCCTAATCTTACCAATATTGAATATGGTATCCAGCACCACACCACTGGGGTAAATGCTCCTGAGTGATTCTGATCTCCTCAAATGAAACTATAGGGAATTACAGTCCATGGCTTTTATTTTTTGTTTTGTTATTTACTTATTTATCCCCCTACAGCAGTGGTTCTCAAACTTTCTAATGCCACAACCGTTTAATGCAGTTCCTGTGGGTCTCAACCCACAGGTTGAGAACTGCTGCCCTACAGGGATAAATGACCTCAAATAAATCAACTTGTGATTTTACTAGTGTGCCTTTCTCCCAGAGAAAGGATCAATTATTACAATCTGTTGCTCAGACTCCAGTAAATTCTAAATTTGAATTTAGCAGCCTTTATATGGTAATGGGTTATTTACTTATCACCTGTAAGAAACTAAAAGAGATCCAAATATGTAACACAGTTAATGGAAGGCCTTGGTTCTAATCTTAAGTTATGAACCATTCCTTTTTTTCTAGATCTGTATATGCTCCTATTGAGTTCACTTCCTTTGTAGCCAGGATACTTGATCTTTCTAAAATCTCATGCAGTTGAAAACCTCACTTCCCTGTATATAGAAATTCTAACTCTATAAGTCATCAATGTTGGAAATTCTAGTCCAGGGATGAACTTCAAAATGAGATCACCCTTGATTATTCGGGCACTCTACATTGGGGGAATTGATGACTCATCGTTTGTGTGAACAATTTGAGCAGTATTTCAATGGTGGGAAATAAAAAGACTATAAGAGACCTATCACTAACCCCGGCCATCAGTGACACCACCTCTTCCCTAAATGGAAAACAGATCTGTCTTAATTCATTGGCACATCGTGATGGACAAATGCATTGCTCTAGATTTCTTGTTGGCTAATCATGGTAGCTAGCATCTGTGCCATTGCTATTACTTCTCTGCACTTGGATCACTGAAGCAGGTTTGGTAGAATAGGCCTTGAGAAATGCTTCTGCACAGCTTCTCTCTCCTCAGGTGATGTCATGATAATACAACAAAAAGATCATGAAAATTTTGTGATACAGTTTACTATGAAGACAACAATCACCAAGTAGTAAATATCTAGCCTTCCCTGAATTGGTCAACCTCTCTCAAGCAAAAGAATGACCAGGGCGGCACCTGTAGCTCAGTGGGTAGAGTGCCAGCCACATACACCAAAGCTGACACGGTCAAACCTGGCCTGGGCCAGCTAAAACAACAATAACAACTGCAACAAAAAATAGCTTGGCATTGTGGTGGGCACCTGTTGTCCCAGCTATTTGGGAGCCTGAGGCAAGAGAATTGCTTAAGCGCAAGTGTTTGAGGTTGCTGTGAGCTGTGATGCTATAGCACTCTACCCAGGGCGACAGCTTGAGACTCTGTCTCAAAAAAAAAAAAAAAGAGAAAGAGAGAATGACCAAAAGGGGAACATGAAGGACTAAATATACAAATGGACAACGGATACACCATATATGACAATAGAACTCTGACCCATACTTCTGCAGCAACCATCCAGGATGCCAAACCAAAACCTCTACACCAGTCAGCAAAGAGCAGTCGAAGTTTGTCAATAATTTTGCCCCCATATCCAACTCAGAACAAACCATAGAAGGCCAAATATCCTCACCAAACCAATCACATAAAATGTCCTATTTCTAATTATTCCACCCCCAGCTTTTCCATGTCAACAACTTCCAGTCAGGAAACAATTGGAGGTCCCTACCCCCACCCCCAATATAAAGCTTTCTCATTCCCTGAAAGCATTTGGGTCACTGCCAAATGCAGGTGAGCCAGGTTGATTGTGGGTGACAATTTTGTTAGAGAAATTTCTGAATAAATAGCCTCTGATTGTTCTCGTTTGGATGGTCTCTATTTCCACAAGTGCCAAGACTTCATCTTATCGAGGAAAAAACTGAGACCCAAAGAGTGTCATGGATGTGACTTCATTCCCACATGCATTTGGAGTATTTAGTTCTCATGGCACAGATTCCTGGTCTCCAGCAATATCCATCTTCTTCTTCTTCTGTAATACTAGAATTCCCAAATTTTAATTGGGCACATTGCTTCCCAGGAATAGACAACTTCCAGCCTGCCTTACTGTTGGTAATGGTTTTCCAACTAAGTTTTTGTCAGTGGTCTCTAAGCAGAAGCGATGCTGTAACTGTTTTGTTGAGGAATGTCTAGTAGTTAGGCAGAGGCCCCAGTGATGATCAAACTTGCAATGCCTGTTTTACAAGACAGTACTCTTAACTACTGAGCTATGGAGCCCAGCCTGATGAGGAATGTCTAAAGTAGTTTTAATGTTTGTGGCTTGTTTATTTGAATAATAATTGAATCATTTTTATATTTTTTTTGAGGGAAGATGTGCTTGCATAATAAAGAACTTGAATTTCCTGAAGAAGTGTCATTGTTATTCATGGTGGGCCCCTTACACTATACCTTATAGTTTATGCTAATTAGATGACTCATAGTTGGCTTTTAGTTTATACTAATGAATACAGGATGGTAGCTGGCCATGCCATAATTACCAACCATATGACTAGAGGATCAGTACTGGTAATAATCAGCTCAATCTCTAGGGCAATGGTTCTCAACCTTCCTAATGCTGGGATGTATTTTCATTGTTACAAAGGGGTTGTGACCCACAGGTTGAGAACTGCAGCTCTAGGGAGAAGAAGCTGGTAATTGAGTTCAATTATGTGGTCTATGATTCAATCACTCATGTCTATGTAAAGGAACCCTGATAAAAATTTTCAACACCAAAGCTCAAGTTAGTCTCCCTGGTGGGCAGTACTTTGTGTATTGTCACATCCAATGTGCCAGCAGGGTAGCATGTTCCTTGGGACAAGAGAAGCTGTGCACTTAGGACACTCTCATACTGGTCCTGTGCATGTCTTCCTTAGGCTGGTGCTGATGTCTATCTTTTTGCTAATATAAGATTGTCATCATAAATACAGAACTTTCCTGAGTTCTGAGTATCATTCTAGTGTGTTATCCAACTGAAGGGGTAGTGGGAATCACTGAATTAGTAGCCACTGGCCAGAAGTGAATGTGGCCAAGAAATCCCTGAATTTGTGACTGGTATCTGATGTGAGGGCAGTCTTGTAGGCTGCTGTGTTTTGTTTGTTTGTTGGTTTGTTTGTTTTTATCACCCTCAGTAGAGTACCGTGGAGTCACAGCTCACAGCAACCTCCAACTCCTGGCCTTAGGTGATTGTCTTGCTTCAGCCTCCCTAGTAGCTGGGTCTACAGGCACTGGCCAGAACATCTGGCTATTTTTTTGTTGCAGTTTGGCCAGGGCCGGGTTTGAACCCACTAACCTTGGTTTATGGGGCCGGTGCCGTACCCAATAAGCCACAGGTGCCGCCCGGCTGCTGTGTTTTTAACCTAGGAAGTTTGGCCTAACTGGGTGTAGTTGTTACCAGAAGTCATTATAATCCTACAAAGCACTGAATTCCTATATAAACACACACACACACACACACACACACACACTCTCCAACTCACTTCTAAAAGATGGAACAATGCTAATCTATATTAGAATGTAGACAATAACTACAGGAAGCAACATTATATTTTTCTAAGGAAATATTTAATTGATAGTTGTCTAGAAGAAGAGCTTTTTCATCCAGTACAAAAAATTTGAAATCAATTAGAAGCAGTGAGAAAACCTAAGCAATACAAGTAATTTTTCGAATTAACACATGATTAGTGAGCACCTGCTGTGTGCTCACTTCTGAGAGGAAATATGCAACATGGCTTGAAGCAGTTGATAGTCTGGTTTGGAAGACAAGAAAATGATGAGATAATAAACAAAAAATTATTTAAATAGATCGAGATAGTGATAAGAATTATCATAAATCCATATATCCTCAATTTTTAATAACTTTTGCAATCAAAAATGCTTTTACAATTGCAAATAAGTAAAATACAACTTCACATCAATGTTCAAGGAAACAATTCCCCAAGGAGGGGGCATTGCACAGGGTTCTGACTGATTGTGTAGGCCAAGTGGAGAAGGTAGGTGGAGAAGGCCTCTCAAGCTGATGGAGCTAAAAGTTTGCAGCCTTGGATGCACAAAGGTATGCCTGAGGATGTCAAGACAGCTAGTTCATCTGTGATAGAGGCTCTTATCCAGAGCAGCAGGAGGTTGAGGCAGATTGAAGATAGCCTTAAATGCCAAACAGAGGTGTGGGGATTTATCTTACAAGCAGTGACAAGGATCTGGGGGCAGGGACAATGGATTCGAGCTGATCATATTGGTTACCATGTCAGGGTTACAAAAGAGGAAAGGACAGATTCTGTTCAAGGTCCAGTGACAAAATTGTGGCAAGCATCCAGGTATAAAATGACTTGGATGGGTGTCAGAAAAGCACTGGAAAAAAAAGGAGAGATGGAACAAACAAAGCTATTACTAGCATAAAATACTTGCTATTTCTGGGCAGCACCTGTGGCTCAAAGGAGTAGGGCACCGGCCCCATATCTTGGAAGTGGCAGGTTCAAACCCAGCCCCGGCCAGAAACTGCAAAAAAAAAATTGCTATTTCTGATCCTGTGAACCTTGGCTCTCTAGGAATAAATTTCTGAATGAGTTTTGGGCTCTAAGACTGGCATTCTGACTTCAGTAAAGGTTCCTCCAGATCCAGATGTTTCCTGTATATCCTGCTGCCTTATCTAAACTGATGGACTCTTAGACCAGTCTGTTTGCATCCAGTGGTTCTCAACCTTCCTAATGTCGTGACCCTTTAATACAGTTCCTCATGTTGTGGTACTAGTAGCAATGAAAATAATTTTATGGTTGGGGGTCACCACAACATGAGGAACTGTATTAAAGGGTTGCGGCATTAGGAAGGTTGAGAACCCACTCGCATAGACCCACTTTGAGCTGGTTCCCTAAATTCTTGGCTCAACTTTCTCATCTGAACTTTGAATGTTTGAAGAACTGTCCTACTACAAGCTAATCCTTATTAGGCAAGACTCCTCCAGTCTATACCAGCTCCTGGTCTTGGTTTCTTCACCTAAGATGAAAAGCCAACATGGTATGGACTTAAAGAAGAGCCTAACAAGGTTCTTAGACCCAAAAAATTTAGGGATAATTGTTACAGAAAATGAAAAGTAATAGCAAAGATACACAGATGGCTTGACGTAATAGAGAAGATAAGAAAATTAGTGCCACAAAAGCTGGTATGGCTGTATTTTGATTTTTTAAAAATTATTTTATTAGGTATAATTTATATACCATCAAATTCACCCACTTTAAGTATACAATTCAATAATTTTTAGTATATTTACCAAATTGTTTACTCATTACCAGTTTTAGAACATTTCCATCATCCCATAATGATTCCCCATAACATTTGTAGTTGCTCTCAGTTGCCACTACCAGGCCACCACTAATGTCTACTTTGTCTCCGAAGATCTGCCTTTTTGGACAGTTACTACAATGGAATCATATAGTAATATGATCCTGATACATGCCCACATAGGAGAAAAACTTATTTCAATATCGTTGGGGGGAGGGATAGGGAGGAGGCAAGGGGGAAAGGGTTGGGGTGCTCTCACTGAATGAGCATGGGGTGGGTGTGTTTAACACACCTCTTGTGTGTGGGACATAACCACAGGAGGGACTCTACTGACAAAGTCAAACAGTTTGACCTGGTTGCTTGTAACTTCATGTTAACATGAAATACATTTACTTAAAAAAAAAAATATGATCCTGGTGCCTGCCTTATTTCATTATATTTTAGTGATTTTTATGTTTAAACACTGTTTCATTTCAAAAATTCTAAACTCAGCTGGTACAGTGGCACACACCTGTAGTTTCAGCTACTCAGGAAGCTGAGGTGGGAAGATCCCTCCAGCCTAGGAGTCCGGATACAGCCTGGACAACACAGCAAGACCTCATCTCTAAAAAAATATTGTTTTAAAATGTCCAAATTCAGCAACATAAAGACATAAATAAAATTGCATTTAGCTCAAACATAGATCACTCCATAGAAAAGTAACATGTATTACAGAAAAACAAATGCATGTGTGTACTGAACAAGCAAAGCCTTCAGTCTCTCAATTCTCAAACTGCAGCTATAAACCAAAGGATCTGTGGCCCAGGACATGGCACTTTCTGAACATCAGTTTCCTTAGCTCTAAAATATGATTGAGCTACATCACTGGTGGCTCTCTGCCTTTCTCAGCCTCCATCCTCCTCACAAGTAATACTGTGCCCCATCAGCAATGAGATGGCAGGCAGTGCATAAGGGCAGTTATACAAATGGCTCCACCAGGTAGAAAATCACCATCTAAGGTGATTTCTCAGCTTCCTATCAGCTCTAGTTTTATGAATCTCAAGTCTGAAAGGAAGCTTCCTCCTTAAGCCTCATTAACTTCCCAGGGTTTCTCTTGGAGGTTAAGAATTAAGGTATACTAGTTGGTTTTCCCAGTTTAACTGAATTCAGAGAGTTGCTCTAGCACAAATTTTCTAGTGCCAAAGGGGTGGAACATCCACCAAAGGCTTTCCCACATGCATTACATTGCTAAATTTCTAACTAGCAGGGAAAGTTCTCTGAGGTTTATAAAGCAATGAGATTTGGCTGAAGGCTTTCTCACACACAGGTGAGAAACACTTTATAGGGCTTTTCTCATGTATGAATTTTCTGAAGCCTGATAAGGAATGAGCTCTGACGGAAGGCCTTCCCCCATTTCCTGCTTTTACAGAGCTTCTCTCTAGTATGCATTCTTGACTTACATACTTGCAGAATTTCTCTCCATATATCCAGATTTTTTAAGGAACCATATGTGACTGAAGGCTTACTATACTCAGTACTGATAAGCCTCCTCCCCAGTGCAAATTCTTTGATGTTGAATGGCATACATTTTCTGACTGAAGCTTTCCCACAGTCATTACATTCACATGCTTTCTCACTAGTATGTATTCTCCAGTGCTTAGTGAGAGAGAGGGATGTGGCTGAAAGCCCACCTTCTCTCTTGAAATCTATAGGGCTACTCTTTATTATGTACCATCTGATGTTGAACAAGATGTGCCCTCTGACCAAAGGTCTTCCCATGTACATTACACTTTTAGTATCTCTCTCCAACATGAATTCTCTGAGGTTTGGTGATATGTGTGTGTGTGTATTCCAGCTGAAATATAGCTCTTCTACTTTTGCGGAATTCATAGGACTTTTTTTTCAGCATGACTTTTCTGATGCTTAATAAGGGATGCAATGTGAGCAAAGGCCCTTCCACATTCATTACACTTGTAAGGTTTCTCTCCAGTATGAAATCTATAATGTTGTGTCAGAGATGAACTCTGGCTGAAGGCTCTCCCACATTTATTACATTTGTAAGGTTTCTCTCCAGTATGAAATCTATAATGCACTATGAGAGAAGAACTCTGGCTAAAGGTTCTCCCACATTCCCTACATTCATAGGGCTTTTCTCCAGTATGAGTTCTCTGATGTTTAGTAAGGGATGAAGTATGACCAAAGGCTCGTCCACATTCATTACATCTGTAGGGTTTCTCTCCAGTGTGAAATCTATAATGTAGAACAAGAGATGAACTCTGGCTGAAGGCTCTCCCACATTCACTGCATTCATAGGGCTTTTCTCCAGTATGAGTTCTCTGATGTTTAATAAGGGATGAAATGTGACCAAAAGCTCTTCCACATTCATTACATTCATAGGGCTTTTCTCCAGTGTGACATCGCTGATGGCGCCGAAGTTCTGATTGGAAATGGAAGGACTTCCCACATTCATTACATTTACAAGATTTTTTCTCTGGATGGGTTCTCTGAGAGTTATTATCCTCTGAAGTCTGTATAAATTCAGCATCACATTTATAGGATCCTTTTCCCATGGAAACACTGTGTTGGTTAGCAAGGACTGATCTTAAGCCTAAACGTCTCCCAAATTTACTCCATTCATCTCTCCCAAGGATGGTAGAAGATCTGTGAGTGGCTGATATTTTTTTCAGGTATCTGTCCTGTTTTATCTGCTGCATCTCTAACTGGTCATCACAACCACATGTTGTTTTCAGTTTGGAGGACCATAATTCATTGTGAATGTGGTTCTCCACTGATACTACCTGGAGTAATTCTTCTTCGGAAATTCCCTGACTTGGCATTGATCCCTTGACTTTAGGCCTCCTCTCTAAGTCTGTTAAAAAAAAAACACACATTCTAGTATGGACTGTTCTATGTGCCAAGAGGAAGTTAAACTCCTATAATTAATGTAAAATAATAAAGCTTTAAAATAATATCTGAAATGGGTGTACAGATCCTTCCAAGATTCTTCCAAGAACGGTTTATGACTAAAGACTTTTGAAGTGTCAAGAACAAGAGATGAGCAGGTGAATGAAGATTAGTAAAATCTCAGAGAAACTTTGTTTTCAGACTTCAGTACACAAGGTAAGTCCAAAGACTGTAAAGAGGGTAGGAGGGTTGACAAGGAAAAGACTAAATTAAAGTGATAGGGATAAAAATAAGTAAATAAAGTGTGGGGCTGGAAGTCACCTGGGTATAGATTCTATATCCTCATGATCTCTTCAGGCCTAGATAATAGTGACAGATTTTCTGTCTTCCCACCCCTAGTATTTCCTGAAACCTCTTATAATGTTCTTCTTCTCCAAATTCTCTTTTCATTGTGTTTTTGCCAAGTCATAAGCCTTCAAAGGCTCTCTAGTCCCTACAAAATAAACCCCGTATTTCTCACCCCAATTCTACAATACTTACCCAGGATCCTGCCCTTTTCTTCAGCAGCTGCCTTCAGCACAGAAGCTGGCTGCCTCCCTGTGTCCCATACATCCACATCCACTCTCATCAACCTCTTTCTCTAAGGCTTTGCACATCGTTCAGGGACAAGCTCATGTCCTCCACAAAGTCTTCCCTCAACATTGCTGTCTATATATTACATGTTACTATGCATTCTGAAATACGTATATGTCATATTACTGTATAATTGTGAGAGACAAAGATGCCCATGCCCTAAATTCCAAGAACCTGTGAATACTTTACCTTACATGGCAAAAGGGACTTTGCAGATGTGATTAAGGGCATAGACTTTGATAAGGGTGATTATCTGGGATTATTTAATTAGGCCCAATTTAATAGTATGAGTCCTTAAAATTGGAGAACATTTCATGGAAGGGCAGAGAGATACAGTGCAAGGACAACTCCACCAAACACTGCTGGCTTTGAAGGTGGAGGAAGAACATCAGAGCCAAAAAGTGTGGGAATCTCTAGAAACTTGGAACACCCCTTGTTTTATAGCTAGCAAGAAAATGAGAACATCCATTTTACAAATGCAAGGAATTTGTTCTGCCAGTGATCCAGATGAATGGGAAACAGGTTCTCTCCTAGACAGCCAGAAAGAAATGCAGCCCTGTGGTGGACATCTTGGCATCTCACCATGTGAGACTCATGCCAGACTTCAGACCTATGACCTGTGAGATAAGAGTTTGTGTTTCCTAAAGCTACTAAGCTTATGGTAATATGTTTCAGCAACAATATAATACTAATACTAGAATAATAAAGACACTTTTTAGGAGGGAAATGGCTGGCCCATACCTAACCTGTGGTCTCAGAGGCCAGTCCAGTCCTGAGACATATTCTGAATCAGTAGGTCTTATGTGCCTCCAGGGAACCTGAATGTTTAATAAGCTCCCTGGACGTTCTGAAACACAGTCATACTGTGGTTCACTGTAAATAAACAGATATTGATCATAAGACTACATCCAGAAGTCAGAGCCTTGATCTCATTCTGAAAGGAAAAAAGAGCAAGTACCAATACAGAGTTCTGCATCTTCTGTCTTATACTCTAAGCTCCCACGATGAAGCCCAGTCTATCCTCTCAGGATTTAAGCACCACTTTACTAAGCTTCAGCTTTGGCCTCAGGCGGTGATTCTGCCTCAGACACTGACTGGCAGATTGTCACCTGCTTCTAGTATTCTTGGGCTACACACAGCCGTCAGGAGAAATGGAACCTACCAGGTGCTGTCAAGTCACCTTTAGATGACTTAAGATGCCATCAAGGGCTGGAAAGGAGTAGTCTTTGTTCCTGGAACCACTTCTGTTGAGGTTCAGCCTAATCAAGCTGTACTTTCCTTACCTTTATCTTCCTGAAATCCTCTGTCCTTGTCCATAACCCTTTCATTTCTGGGCTGCTCAACTGTTCTGCTTGATTCCTTACTAACTCCCTTAACCCTGCTTAGATGGTGCTTACCTGATCATATATGACTGTTGATCCATCTAACACTGACTGTGAGACATATTGTGATGCTGCATGGCACCAATAACCCAGATGCCATGGGCAGAAAAGCGTACAAAGTAAGGGTAAACAGTAGAAAATGAATGACTCCTCTTCTGACATGAGAAATAATTACAAAATTTTAAATACTGGATTTGAAGAATCATCCCAAGTGGCCTTACCTACTGAAAGGACAGCTCCCTGACCATGGGTTCAGAAAAACTTCCCACCCCCCGGCAGGGCCTTATAATGTGAAGTGCTGTTTAGCTCTTATACACTCACCTGACTGGGTACCTACTGAGATTTCTTTCTCCAACATGCAGGGTTCTTGCCCTTCCTCCAACTGGCAGATCACATATGGTTTGGATAATGGAAGCCCTGATGGTAAAGAAAGAAAAGGATCATGTCTGTATGTGTTGCTGGCCACAAGTCTTTGGACCTTGATCTTTAAGGGGGAAAAACACTGTAGGTGTTGAAAATCTCCAGAGAATTGTGACACATCAGGAGGAGAGTCAGGAAACTTCCTGTTTCAACTGTGCAAGAAACAGGACTTTTCCTATAACTAGGAACAGAAATACTGTACCTCCAGGCCCCATAGAGAATGCAAATGTCTGATTCTAGAACCCCAGGGCAAAATTCAACAAGTGGGCCTAGACACCCTTAGCATTTAAACACCGAGGAAATCAAGATGGTCTGCTGGGAAGGCTTTGGAGGCACAGCACTCACCCAGGGAGGCCAGGTTCCTGAAGTTCTCCAGCATCACCTCCCTGTACAGGTTCTTTTGAGCAAGGTCCAGCTGCCCCCACTCCCACTGGGTAAATTCCACAGTCACATCCTCAAATGTCATCAGGTCCTGAAACACAGAAGACACGCCTATACCCTTCAAGAGCACAGTCATGGCTCTGGTGGAGAAGAGTGGTTAGGCATTTGAGGACAACCTCAGGATCTATAAGAAGGATTTCTGAGAGTTTCCAGCTACTCCAGTGCCCCAGAGTTGTGGGTTTTATCATAACAAAAATACTCTATTCTAGGGATTGTATGATCCCTACTATGTGGTCTTTCACCTAGTGCCCCATTACATGCCTATCAACACCAAGCCACCAGGAAATATAATCAGGAATTGAGGAGAATTAGCAGAGATGTTTCTGCTTCGGTAGAGGAGGTGAATGTCATGTTTCCTCATTTGTCAAAAGGTTTTATTCTCAATTTAGTTGCACTTAATTGGAATTAACAGATTAATATGCTTTGCATTCTCAAATGCATAAGTATCAATAGTCTTCTAATAAAGTAATTATGAAATTTGTGACCTAAGATTTTTTTTTTTTTTTTTTGAGACAGAGCTTCAAGCTGTCACCCTGAATAGAGTGCTGTGGCATCACAGCCCACAGCAACCTCCAACTCCTGGGCTCAAGCGAGTCTCCTGCCTCCGCCTCCCAAGTAGCTGGGACTACAGGCGCCCGCCACAACGCCCGGCTATTTTTTGGTTGCAGCTGTCATTGTTGTTTGGCGGGCCCAGGCTGGATTCAAACCCGTCAGCTCAGGTGTATGTGGCTGGCGCCTTAGCCGCTTGAGCCACAGGCGCCTAGCCGTGACCTACGATTTTAAGGATTTACTAAGGCTAAATCAAATAATTGGGAGCTTATGATAATTTATCCCCCACCTGCCTGTCAACACACAGTTTGGTAAAAGTAAATCAAGTGTAGTGTATTTATATTGAATCAATAAGTTTTGTACGAGCCTGTTGAGGTGGCTTATACCTGTAATCCTGGCACTTTGGGAGACTGAGGTGGGAAGACTGCTTGAGGCCAGGAGTTCAATACCAGCCTGGGCAATACTGAGACCCTGTTTACACAAAAATATATTTTGTAATTAGCTAGTTTTTTGTTGTTGTTGTTTGTTTTGTTTTGTTTTTTGCAGTTTTTGGCCGGGGCTAGGTTTGAACCCGCCATCTCCAGCATATGGGGCCAGTGACCTACTCCTTTGAGCCACAGGCGCTGCCCAATATAATTAGCTAGGTTTGATGGCACACCTATAGTCCCAGCTACTAGGAAAACTGAGGCAGAAAGGATCACTTGAACTTAGGAGTTTGAAGGTTATAGTGAGCTATGATGGCACCACTGCCCTTATACCCCAGCAACAGAGACCCTGTCTCAGAAAAAAAAAAAAAGTTTTATAAGTATGATTGCATGAATTCTTTCCCCCCAAACCTAATCATTATTCAGTTTCTGAGTCTACAAAGCTGAGCGTGAGACCCAGGATCCTAGATCATCACTACAAGGTCTAACCATTCTATAGGTCTTAGTCAGAACTATCCTGTCACCATCAATCTCATTAATTAGAATACTTCCCATTTGTCTTACATTGTATGATAATCCATATATGAAGTAAAAAATCAAAATGGGTGACAGTACTATAAATTCCTGTTACTACCAAAGTATTAAAAAATCAAATCTCTAAAGAAGTGATATTAACATAAAAAAATCAAATCTCAGCTCAGCATCTGTAGCTCAGTGAGTAGGGCACCAGCCACATACCCCAAAGCTGGTGGGTTCAAGCCCAACCTGGGCCTGCTAAACAACAATGACAACTGCAACCAAAAAACAGTAAAGCATTGTGGTGGGCACCTGTAGTCCCAGCTACTCAGGAGGCTGAGGAAAGAGAATCCATTAATCCCAAGAGTTTGAGGTTGCTATAAACTGTGATGCCATGGCACTCTACCGAGGGTGACATAGTGAGACTCTGTCTCAAAAAAAAAAATAAAATAAAATCTCACTCAGCTATTGATTCCATAGAATAATAAATTGAACTGATTTTATATTAGCATAGAAGTCAGCCAAAATAACCAAACCTGGAAAACTCACTGCTATAGTAACCTCTTGGGATAGATCAGATTATTTGTCCAAAATATCCAATGGCCTTCCTGACATGATTGAGCTTCCTGCCCCCAACCCAGATTTAGCTGTGTAATCTGCTTTCTCAAGTGAAATATGAAGGAAGAGACCTGAGCTACCAGTGAGCAAAAGTTTTCAGAGCCATTGGGGTTCTGAAGTTGCTCTTTTCCCTCTACTTTGAGAATGGCAAATAATGCAAGTGAAGATCTGGGTAAAGCCATAGCTGGAGTATAATGTAGGCTAGTATAATGAGCCTCTTTTGGTGTAAGTCTCTGAGGGTTTGCTATTATAATGGCATAACTAGTCTAAACTGACACATTAAAAAAACTGGTACTCAAAGTAGGGTTCTACTGTAACAAAAAAAAAATAACAAAAATAACTTTCATTTTGGAAGTCACATCAGCTTCAAGGCTTGTAAGTGAGGAAAATTATTGGCAAGATGGCAACCTCTATAATATAGTGGTGAACTGTTTGGTAAAACTTCAGCCTTCAGTGACTTGAAATATGAACAATGTAAGCATAAACTTCTGATGGAGGCTAGAAACATAACAGTTACAGTTTGAGCTGGTTGTTATTGGCTGCATTTGACAAAGTGTTATAAAAAGAAAAAAAGGCTCATGAGTTTACTGGTTTGAAAAACAAAAATGGAAGGCAATAAGAAGCATACGGAAATGCCAGAACTTTCAGTGTTGAAGACTCAACCAATGTTCATTTCCAACTGGAAAAAAACAATAAACATAGGTTTTTATATGACAAAAGATGATTAAAACTTAGCCTGTTATCAAGGACTAAATCGTGGGTGCAGTTCAGTTGTCAAATGGCTCCCAGTAAATCCTTTCAGTGAGACCAAACTTCTCAGAGTGGAAAAAATAAGTATTGGCTGTCCCAAGGAAATCCAAAAAGTTCCACAATTAAGTCTAAAGAAAGAGGTATATTTCAAAAAGAACTGTGGGGTACAGCTATTGACACATGAAGCCAAGTGGAACCAAACAACTCAGAAAAACAATTAACTTTTGGAGAGCTGCACATAAAATAGTCCTAACCCATCAACCTATTCAGGCAAAATGAAAAATCTGGTTAGTCCCTGAGAGAGCTCATTCTTTAATATCATCTTTGTATGTGACCAAGGAAGGAACTTACTTCCTGAGGGGGAAGCCAACAGTCAAGAACGCTAGGCTAGGGAGCTCTGCCCAGCGAACAGAACTAAGGCATAACCCAGACACTTTCAAACCCCCAAGATCAGGGTCCTCAAGTATCTTCCCAGTGGCATTTCATAACTGTTATGGACCTAGGAGTGCTGGGTTCCTCCCATGCTTCCCCTTTTTGAATAGGAGTGTTTACTGTGGTTATCCTGTCCCCACTGTTCATTGTATGTTGAATATATAGATTCAGACAACCGTCCTTTTAGTTCATAGTCCTCCAGAACCAGAGGCTGTACATCTAGGTCCAACATACATATTGTCCTGCCATCCCAGAATTTGATCATGATGCTCTGAGTGCATGCAGATTTGGGGGTTATCACCACTGGGAAGGCATTTTGTGTACAGGAGAGAGGGACATGAACATCTAAGAGTAAAAAAACACACAGTGCTAACCTATTTGTTTAAAGGAATCACTGCTCTTCCTTTTGGGCTCTCACTCTAGCAGGCTTTCCACTTTATTGACATTAAGCTTGGCCACATGACTGGCTTCAGCTAGTGGATTTTCAGCAGAAGCAACATAGCCACTTCTGAGCAGGAGCTTGATGAACCAAAGTGCTTATGTTCCTCTTTCCCTCTGCCACAAGAACAGCATATGCCAGAGTGAGGTTGAATTCAGCCTGAATCCCAAAGTGAAGAGGGTGTACAGCAAAGTCAGTCAGCCACTACTGATAAATGCAGCAGAAAGAAGACACGCACTTTTGTGACAGGGAACCATTGATATCTGGGGGCTGTACCACACAGAACTAGCCTAAGCTCTCAGCAATACCTCGGAATGATGGACATCAAGGCCAAAGAGGTTTAAACTCTATTTATGACTCTACTAATTGCTTGGAAGAACTCATAATTGGTGAGTTTCCCCCTTTGTCTTGAAAATAAAATGTCAATGTTTATCATCAAGCCAGAATCCCACTAAATTATCACCTTAAATACTAATAAACTCACAGGCTGGCATTCACAGCCTTCCACCTGGTTCTTCCTCCACATCCACCTCTAGAATCAGTCACCATGATCCCTGCAACCAATAAGGGCTAAGAAATTACCATTTGCCAGAAGACTCCAACAATTTCATGAGATTGAGATTAGATTACTGAGTGAGATCTTGGACCCAAACAGCCTAGATCTGAACAGAGTTACCTTCCTTACTACCTAGATAGCTATGATGAATGAGTCAATTTATTCTCTGTTCTTTGATTTCCTCATTTAACTTTCTGTACTTTGGTTGCTATTCTTCAAAATGGTAACCATTTTATAGGAATGTTTTAAAGATGAAATGATTTAGTTTATGTAAATTGTGCAGAATACTTCCTGATACATATTTTATTTATAGTAAATGAGGAACATTATTATTTTCATCACAATTAACATTATCATCATCCTCATTTTACAGGTGGCAAACCAATGCAAGGCAAGGTTAGATAATTCATGCAAGGTCACACAGCCTGTAAATAGTGAAATTAAGTCTGTCTCCACACGAATGCAGGAAGATGACATCTGAACAGGACTCAGTCACAAATGGCCTCCCCACCTGTCCATATGCTCAGAACCCCCGTGTTTCCCCTTCTTTATGATCCCCGTGTTTCCAGTCTCTCCACACAGGCAGATTTTCCTGTTCCTGAACCTTAATAGAAAGGCCTGCCCATGTCCCTGTTTGCCATGTACATCCTAACCAGCTGTATCCTGGATGTCAGAGTCGTCTCCCCACTGTAGCTGCGACACTCCGTCAAGGCCAAGACTCTGTCACATTGCCTCGTAATCACTGTAGTGCTCACTACAGAAATAAGCCAGAGTGATCCCAAGGAATCCCAGAGAGTTCATATCAAGAAGAGAAGAGAGGGCCCTATGCAAGGGCAAACTGGCTATAATCCACCTTGACAGGTACAACTCCTGTACAGCAGGAACGGGGGTCAGTTCCTTTTGGTGAATAAAGATCTAGAGAAAAGGAGGCAAAAATATTCATAGTTCAGGCATTTTGAAAAAAAATTAAGAAAATTCCAACTTACCTGGGGCCTGGCTTTCAGGAATAAACTGGTTCTTCTCTTTTCTCCTGGGTATCTCTCTGGAGGAAAAGCAAGGTCCTTAAAAGGGATATTTGGGAAGGCAAAAGGAGCAAAAGGGTAGCAACCCTTATGGCACATGCCATTCCCCAACTCTCCAAGTTGGAGACCCCTACACACCTGTGTGTCACCTACATAATTCTGGAGACACAGGTGCGTCAAAGGGAGCTGGAAGGCAGCTTCTTGCCTGCCCACATCAGAGAAAAGTGCACCTGCGCACAGCAGTGTGAGGCTCCCACCTGTCCACAGGCCCACAGCAGGCTACAGGTATGTGAAGTGTGACCACCGTCTGGCCACACCAGTGGAGAGTAACTTACTGGCCCTACTAAATGCAAGTCCTCTCTTAGGCATTTTGGAAATATAAACACTGAGATCTTCAAGGAATTTTAAATCTAGCCTGAAGGTTAACAACGCCACACCAAGGCCCAAGACAAGACCATGGAGGGATACATGTATGAGGCTTCAAGAAGAAGTTAAACCTCTCCCCTCATTCTTGGGAATCCAGTTCATAGGCCAATTCTTTCTGAGAAGCTTCCCTCAATGTTCCCAAGCACTGTTAGGTTTTTGCAATATATTTTGAGAGCCCCTCCATTAAAAAGCTTTGTATCACACTGTTTGTAAAGCCAAACATGCCAGTGAGGGAGTTAAGGCTAACAGTAGAAACACGGTAGGCAAGCAGCATAGCAAAGTAGGTGCCAGCACTTCTCAAAGTTCACGTGCACAAGGATCCCTGAGGATCTTATGAAATTCTGGTTCAAGACTTGTTAAGACATTGGTTCACTGAGTGTGGGCTAGGGCCCAGGAGTCTGCATTTCTAGAGAGCTTCCAGGCGATGCCTCTGCTGGTCTATGGATCACACAGAGTAGTAAGAGCATGAAGGAAAAAAAGGGGGATGGAAAGCCTAGGGATTTGGCCCACTGGCCAGTTTTGTGTCCTTGAGCATGTGCGTGGAAGAATACACAAATCCAAATGCTCACCCAGTGAAGGCCAGGGCATTCTCAACTTAGAAAGAAATGGTTTAAAACCTCCTGAGTCTCCTGGATTTTTGTACCCCCAACACTATATTGGGGGAAAGGGCTCACAGGAGGCACCCACCATGTACCTGGCTGACCTTATGCACAGCTGGGCTAGAAGAGCTGGAAGAACTCTTTAAATGTAGTGATTAAGGAAATGGGAGATAAAGCTCCAAACGGCCCTTCTGTCCTCTCATCCTTAGCCAAGGGCCACTCTTTCTCCGGTTTGTTTGCCCTCTCCCTGCCACAGCAGGAAAAGATCAGATCCTCTCCTGCTTTCCTTGTTCTCCTTGTGCAGTTTAGCGCTCTCCTCTCCTCTGGCCACTGGGACAAGTCATCCGTGGCCACCCCTTTCACCCTGCCAGTCTTTCCAGTCCTAGGAAGCTGGAAATTCAGTGGAATTAAGGCTGTGCTCCTTCAGTGGGCACCAGCCTCCTCCTACTTGGCCAGGTCCTAACTCCCCAGGAGGGTTTCTGGCCCTTTTCCCGCTGAGGAGCCAAACCTGATGCTGTGGAGTCCATAGCGGGGGCTAAAGAGCAGAATCCTTTCACTAGGTCCAAGTCACCGTCTTTCGGCCACAGCCCTGCGGTCCTCGCGAGGATTCAGGGAGCGGAGAGCAGGCCAGGGCCGCCTGGCTGACGCGGGATATTCCCACTCCGCACAGCGAGGCCAGCAGACTTGCAGGGCCAGCAGACTTGCAGACCGCGAGCAGGGCTGTCAAACCTGAAAAGAAGGCGCCCGCGCGCGGGGCGTTGCTACCTAGGGCTGTGCTCTTTTCCTGCTCTGCAACACACTTTCAGACCCCTCAGAAGCCTGGCCTCCTCCTCCTTTTAGCTCCGCCCAGCCGGCCTTCTCCTCAAGACCAGGCTCTGGAGCCCATTTCCCAGATCTACACTCGCAGGGGGCTCACACCACTAGGAGACACCGCTGATGCCACATCTACCACTCAGGTGCCCAGCGCTCCTCAGCTATGCCGAGACAACAGGGATTCCGGTGAGAGCCACACAGAGACAGGGACCTGCTCTGCCAACTCTGCCCCTACCCCTCAGTCCCTCCTGCCCAGCTCCAGTCTCCACAGTCCCTCGCAGGAATGCACACGGAGGGACACTCTGTCATCCGCCGTAGACTCAGTGAACATCATTGGCCACCACCAGGAGCAGCAGAGTTTACAAAGTGTAAAGCCTAGTCCCCCAGGCCAGCCCCACCTCCTGAAGTCCCTGGAGGAGTAGCCACCCGCAGCCCCCTTCCGAGCGTGCGCTTAGAGCCTGCAAAACAAGCGGCGCCTGCGCCCTGGCCACGTAGAGCGACTGTGGGCGGGGCTCGCGCACTCAGTCCGGTGCCGTGGGTCTTTAATGCTAGCTAACCCTTGCGTCATGCGTGGTAGCTAACCCTGGACTTTTACCTGGCTCTTTTTTTTCTTTCTTTTTTTTTTTTTGTAGAGACAGAGTCTCACTTTATGGCCTTCGGTAGAGTGCGGTGGCCTCACACAGCTCACAGCAACCTCCAACTCCTGGGCTTAAGCGATTCTCTTGCCTCAGCCTCCCGAGTAGCAGGGACTACAGGCGCCCGCCACAACGCCCGGCTATTTTTTGGTTGCAGTTTGGCCGGGGCCGGGTTTGAACCCGCCACCCTCGGTGTATGGGGCCAGCGCCTTACCGACTGAGCCACAGGCGCCACCCTTACCTGGCTCTTTTAATGGGCTGTCCCCCACGGGCTGGGAACTGGGAACGTTGTCCATCTCGCAAGTGCCGTTAGTAGTTGTGCCTCATATCCTGATTTAGGGCTGTCCCGCAGAAGCCACTGGAAATTTGTTAAAAAGACCAGCTTGGTTCTAACCTCGAAGCTGCTGAATGAGGATTTCCAGGATGCTCTTCTGGCGTTTCTGTTTCTTACAAGATGCTCAGGAAATACTAGTGTCTTAAAACTAGAAAAACATTGTATAATTTTTTCCTTGCCTCTTTGCCTTGCTCCCATTGACCCTTGAGTTCAGCAGACTGATGGAGAAGGGAGGGCTTTGGGCTCTCTCCTGCTCCAGAAACGACTACCATTTACCAAAATATATGGGGAAACAGTTTGCTAGATTACGGATGTATGAGACGCCAGCCCCCATTCATGTTGAAACTAACCCATATTAGGAGGTGGGTGCTTGGGAGGTGATCCCTTACAGCCTCGTAAAAGAGATTACTGCCCTTGTAAAAGAGACCTAAGAGAGTGTGTTTGTCCCCTTTGCCCCTTCTGCCATGTGAAGACACATACAAGGCAACATCTGTGAGGAATAGGCCTCACTAGCCCTTGAATCTGATGGCAACTTGATCTTGGAACTCCCAACCCCAGAACCATTAGCAACAAATTTATATTTTTTATTAATTAACCATTCTAAAGTAATTTGTTATAGCAGCACCAACAGCCTAAGATACAGTCTAAGTATTAAAACAGTGGTAGTCTTCAGCTAGGGAGGGGAGACTTGTGAAGACTGAGGGGGTTGGTTTATCAATCTTAGCTAGGAGGTTAGAAACAACTCAAAATCCAAGCAAAAAGACCATTCTCCTTTCTTGCTCTTTCAGACTCCGTTTCAATTTTTTGCCAGCACTTACATTAGTACAGAAGGCCAAAATGTCACAGCAAGTTGCAAACAAGCAGCCCCATTCCTCACATGCAGGGGGCACTGACTGAGAACCATGGCTAGCACAGGAGTTGTGTTCTCTTCTGTGCTCTGAACCAAAAAAGGTGAAGAAATGGACAAATGAGAAAAGATTTTCATCTCATTGATGGTTCAACATAAATAGAGATGGAACTGTTCAGATGAACCTGAGGGGTACTACCTGTCCATGGTTCTTTTCCTGTCTGCTTGCTGCAATGTGTGAAATTTCCCACTCTTAAATTCCATCCTTTGGAACTGATCTTGATCCAGAGGCCCTTGTTACAACACGTGTTTGTTATACAGGAATTAATCGATAGCTTAATAGGAATGTTTCCTCTCCTGCTCAGTGCTCAAATGTGCCATTTGATCTCAAAGTACTGTCAGGGGAGCTCCAGTCCCATAAGCTTCTCCATTACCCACCAAATTCCTTTTGTTTCTCCTTTGTAGTCAAACACTTCTCTTACCCCAACCCCTTGTGACCACTGCTCTGTTATCTATTCCTATAGGATTGCTTTTCCCAGAAAATCATAAAATGGAATCATACAGGATGTAGCCTTTTAAGACTGGCTCTTTCACTGTAAGATCTGTTTATATTGTCATGCACATCAATACCTCATTCCTTTTTATTCTGACTCCAGCTGTCTTCTAAGTAAAGTTGTAGGAAGGTGTTGTACAATACATCCACTTACATCTCATTTACCAGAACACATGACCACATCTAGCTGGAAGAATACAAGTAGACTGAAAATAACGGGATGGAAGGAGATACTCTATGCAAATGGAAACCATAAAAAGAGTAGGAATACCTATACTCATATCAAGTAAAACATATTTCAAGGACAAGAAATGTAAAAAGAGACAAGTTCATTATGTGTGATATGTGGGGTCCATTCAACAAAAAGATATAATAGTTGTATATGCACCCAACATTGAATAACCTAGATATACAGCAAATATTATTAGAGCTAAAGAAAGAGATGGATCTCAATACAATAATTATTGGAGGCTGGACACAGTGGCTCACACCTGTAATCCTAGCCCTCTGGGAGGCTGAGGTAGGTAGATTGCCTGAGCTCAGGAGTATGCCACCAGCCTGAGGAGGAGCAAGACCCTGCCTCTAAAAATAGCCAGGCGTCAGTGGCTGGTGCCTGTTGTTCCAGCTACTCAGGAGGCTGAGGCAAGGGGATCTCTTAAGCCCAAGAGTTTGACACTGCTGCGAGCTATGATGCCACAGCACTCTACCGAGGTCACCTAAGTGAGATTCTGTCTCAAAAAAGCAAAACACAACAACAAAACCCAATAATTTTTGGAGACTTCAATGCCTCCTTTTAGCATAGGACAGATCATCCAGACAGAAAATCAACAAAAAACATTGAACTTAATCTGCACTCTAGACTATTGATTTTCAGCTGGTGTGCCGCAGCACACCAGTGTGCCATGAGATAATGTTAGGTGTGCTGCGAAAATTTTTAAAGATCATTAATTAAATTATTTTTGAAAGAGGTTCAAAGCACAGTAAGATTTTTTTTATTTACTCTTTCTTTTGATCAACATAATTAAAGTGTGCCACATAAATTTAACTATAGGTTCAAGTGTGCTGCAAGATTGAAAAACACTGCAGTGGGGAGGTGGGGAAAAAAAAAAAAAAAAAAAGAAAAACACTGCAGTGGACCTAATATATATTTAAAGAACATTTCATTCAACAGCTTCAGAATTCACCTTATTCTCTTCAGAAAATAGATAATTCTTAAGTAGAGACCACATTTGAAGGTATAAAACTACTCTTTAAAATTAAAAGAAAACTGAAATCATATCAAGCATATTTTCTGAACAGAAAGGAATAAAACTAGAAATTAATAACAAGAGGACTTTGGAAACTATACAAACCTAGGAAAATTAAACAATATGCTCCTGAATGACCAGCGGGTCAATGAAGAAATTAAGAAAAAAATTAAAAAAAGAAACAAATGAACAACATAACATAATAAAACCTATGGCATATTATAAGAGGAACATTTATAGGAACTAATAAGAGGAACGTTTATAGAAACTAATAAGAGGAACGTTTATAGCAATAACTGCCTACCTCAAATAAAAGTATAACAACTTCAAATAAACAACATAATAATGCACCTTAAAGAACTAGAAAAGTAAGTGCAAACTAAACCCAAAATTAATAAAGAAAGAGAAATAATAAAGATCAGAGAAGAAATAAATGAAATTGAAACAACAAAAAATGCAATAGATCAATGCAACAAAAATTGGCTTTTTAAAAAGATAAACAAGATTGACAAACCTTTAACTACAGTAAGGAAAAAAGAGAGAAAATACAAATAAATAAAATTAGAGATGAAAAAAGCGAAATTACAACTTATACTGCAGAAATTCAAAGGCTCATTAGAAACTACTATGGGAAACTATATGCCGATAAATTGGAAAACCTAGAAAAACTGGATAAATTCTTAGACACATACACCCTATCAAGCCTGAGCCACTATTAAACCTAAAACCTGAATAGAACAATAACAAGTAACAAGATACATGCAGTAATAAAAGAAAGTCTCCCATCAAACAAAAGCCCAGGACCCATTGGCTTCACTGATGAATTCTACCAAACACCTAAAGAAAAACTAATACCAGTCCTCCTCAAATTATTCCAAAAACCTGAGGAGAGAATATTCCCAAACTCATTCTACAACGCCAGTCTCACCCTGATCCCAAAACCAGACAAAGACACAACAACAACAACAACAAAAACAACAAAACTATAAGCCAATATCTCTGATAAATAGAAATGCAAAATCCTCAACAAAATACCAGCAAACCAAATTTAACAACACATTCAAAAGATCATGATCAAGTGAGATTCATTCCAGGGGTGCAAGGATGGTTCAACATATGCAAACAAGTCAATGTGATACATAATACAACAAAGGACAAAAACTATATGATCATTTCAATTGATATTGAAAAAGCATTCGACAAAATTCAACACTTCTTCTTGATAAAAATTCTCAAAACATTAGGTATAGAATAAACATACCTCAACACAATAAAAGCTATGTATGAAAGACCCACAGCTGAATGGGTAAAAACTTAAAGCATTTCCTCTAAAATCTGGAAAAAACAAGGATGCCCACTTTCACCACTGTCATTTAACGTAATACTGGAAGTTCTAACTAGAGCAGACAATAGAAAGAAAGAAAAGGCATCTAAATTGGAAATGAAAAAGTCAAATTATCCTTGTTTGCAGACAACTGGAACTTATATTTAGAGAAACCTAAAGATTCCATCAAAATACTATTAGAACAGATCAGCAAATACAATAAAGTTACAGGATACAAAATCCAGACACAAAAATCAGTAGCATTTCTCTATGCCAAAAGTGAACAATCTGAAAAATAAACCAAGGAAGTAATCACATTTACAATAATTACAGTTAAATAAAGTACCTAGGGATAAACTTAACCAAGTAAGTGAAAGATCTCTACAATAAAAATTATAAAAACACTGATGAAAGAAATTGAAGACAGCAAAAAAAATAGAAAGATATTCCATGCTCATGACTTGGAAGAATCAATATTGTTGTGCACACTATCCAAAGCAATCCCTATCAAAATAATAATGACATTCTTCACAGAAATAGGAAAAAAAACCTAAGAATTATATGATATTGCAAAAGACCCAGAATACAGAGCCTTCCTGAGCAAAATGAACAAAACTGGAGGGATATTACCTGACTTCAAATTATACTACAGAACGTAGTAACCAAAACAGCCTAGTACTGGCATAAAAACAAACACGTACACCAGTGGAACTGAATAGAGAACACAAATAAATTCCCACATCTACAGTGAAATCCTTTTTGATAAACTTGCCAAGAACATTCATTGAAAAAAGGATGGTTCTATTTAATAAATAGTGCTGGGAAAACTGGAAATCCATATGCAAAAGAGTGTAACTTAGACCCCCTCTCTCTCGCCATAACAGAAATCAAATAAAATGGATTAAAGACTTAAATCTAAGACCTGAAACTACAAAACTATTAAAAGAAAACACTGGAGAAATGCTCCAGTGGATGTTGGTCTAAGCAATAATTTCTTCAATAATACCTCAAAAGCACTAAATCAAAAACATGGACAAATGGGGTCATATCAAGCTAAAAAGCTTCTGCACAGCAAAGGAAACCATGAACAAAGTGAAGAGACAGCCCACAGAATGGAAGAAAATATTTGCAAACTACCCATCTGACAAGGGATTAATAACTAGAATATATAAGGAGATCAAACAACTCAATAGCAATAAATAAATAATCCAATTAAGAAATGGACACCAGATCCGATTAGACATTTCTCAAAAGAAGATGTACAAATGACCAAAATGCTCAATATCATTAGTCATCAGAAAAATGCAAAACTACCGTGAGATAGCATCTCACTCCAGTTAAAATAGCTTTTATGCAAAAGACGACAATGACAAATGCAGGCAAGGATGTGGAGAAAGGATGAATGTGTACACCATTCATGGGATTGTAATTAGTACAACCACTATAGAGAACAGTATGGAGGTTCCTCAATAAACTAAAAATAGAACTATCATATGACCCAACAAACACACTATTAGCATATTGAAAAAATATCTGCATTCTCATGTTTTTGCAGCACTATTCAACAATAGCCAAGATTTGAAGCCAACAGATGAATAAATAAAGGAAATGTGGTACATATACAAATGGAATATTATTCAGGAATAAAAAAATGAAATCCCAGCATTTTCAACAGCATGAATAGAACTGGAGAACATTATGACAAGTGGAATAAACAAGCACAGAAGACAAATTTCACATGTTCTCACTCACATATAGGAGATAAAAATTAAAACAATGGATCTCATGGAGACAGAGAATAGAACAATGTTTACCAGACTCTGGGAAAGTCAGTGCGAGGGGAAATAAAGTGAGAATGGTTAATGGATGCAAAAATACAGTCAGATAGAATGAACAATATTTGATAGCACAACAAAGTGACAATAGTCTGCAATAAGTTATGGAATACTTTAAAATAACTAAAAGAGTGAAATTGAAATGTTCCTAACACAAAGAAATGATAAATGCTTGAGGTGATGGGTACCTCAATTACCCAAAACATCACATGGACCCTATAAATATATACGATTATTATATATCCTCAATAATTAAAATTTTTTTACATTTTTAAAAGAGTAAGTCTTACCTGGAATCAAATCTAGATACTGGAAGAAGCAATGTTTTTCAGGCGTAGTGTGAAATTATGCCTGAATATTCTCTTCCATCCCTCCCACCCAGCTTCCAGATGATACACATGTACCTCAGGAATGAGAGCTGGTACTATAAAATGAGAAATATTGCCATTAAGTACCCCCAAACCTTTTGCAATCTCCTCCCTCATAGACCAAGTGGTAAAACAGAAAATACTTATCATTAAGGGCTGATGCCATTCTGCTAAGGTACTGCCTCTAAAAAGACCACCTGTTATAAAGTAAAGACACATTCATCACAGGGGTGAGGGAGATTGGAGAGAGATTGCAGCAGTAAAGAGAAAGATGCTCTGAGAGACCAGGTCAAGAGGCATCCAAGAAGATGGTCCTGGAAGTGCAAGTAACACCTAGAAAGAGAGCTAAGATTGCTGAAAGAAGCAACCTGCAGCAATTCAGGCAGCAGTTCAGGAAGCGACAACACGGGCAAGCAGAACATCAAGCCACAGCAAAAGTATCAGTTGAAACACAGACACTACAAAGCTATTGGCAGAACCCCTGATTACAAGTGATCCTTCCTTTCTTTTATACTCCATGCCCCTACACTCCACCTCTCTTATAAAGAAACACTAATTAAAGGGGAAGGCTGAAATCCTGTGGGGCAATCTTTCTTTTTTAATGATCACAAATTCTTTGACATATAGTTGGTTACCCATATCCACAGGTTCTGCATCCAAGGACAACATCCTTGGATGTTCTGCATCCAACTAGGGACCAAAAATATTTTTAAAAATACAAAAAACACAAGGACAAAAAATATAAAAAACAATGAACTATTTACATAGCATTTACATTGCCTTAGGTATTATAATCTATAAGTGATTTAAAATATATGGGAATATGTGCATAGATTATATGCAAACACTATGCCATTTTATGTCAGCGACTTGACTATGGATTTTGGTATTTGCAAGGGATTCTGGAATGAATCTCCTAAAGATCCTGAGTGACAGGCGGGCTCTATGGTCTCTCCCCTTGGACCTGGACAAGTTTCTAATTTAACCAATAGAGTACAGCAGAAGTGACACTACCGATTTTTAAAGCTAGTTCCTAAAGGGCTATACAGCTTCTGTCTTGTTCACGGAAGCACTCTTGGACTCCTGGGCTGCCTTGTAAGACGCCTGATTGCCCTGAGGTCACTGTGCTGTGAGGAAGTCCAAGCACAAAGAGAGGCTACATCTTGGGACTCTGGCCAACAGTCCCAGCTAGGCCCAGCCACAGATGCCAGACAATCCTGAGAGCTCACAAATCATGAAACAGAAAGAAGCCATCTTCATCTTGCCCTGTCCAAGTTCCTGATTCACAAAATCTGTAGGCCTAATAAAATTGTTTTTTTTTTTTTTTTTGTAGAGACAGAGTTTCACTTTATTGCCCTCCGTAGAGTGCTGTGGCGTCACACAGCTCACAGCAACCTCCAACTCCAACTCCTGGGCTTAGGCGATTCTCCTGCCTCAGCCTCCTGAGTAGCTGGGACTACAGGCACCCACCACAACGCCCGGCTATTTTTTTGTTGCAGTGGCCGGAGCTGAGTTTGAACCCACCACCCTCAGTATATGGGGCCGGCACCCTGCTCACTGAGCCACAGGCGCCGCCCGTAATAAAATTGTTTTAACCAACTACATTTGGAGTGGTTTGTTACGTCACTGCAGATAGCCATAACATCCTGCAATTTAGCAGAGCCCAGAAGTTGGTGAGCCTAGGAGACAGCTGTTTTTCTTTATACAAGATGAATGTCTGTCATTTCTTGGCTGCTTAGTTTCCATATGCTCGTCCTCCTTTGAGAAAATGAGCTAAAATTCTCTTAATCTTCCTAGCAGCATGGCAGATTAGACAGTGTGAACAACCATCCTTAAAAAATAAAAAAATATATATATATATAACTAAAAATGTCAAACGATTACAAACATCTTTATAAACCCACTGGTAAGCAGGTGTGAAAGAAAAATTTGCAAAAGTTTTTAAAAATGAAGTGAGATAATAATAATAATAATGTGAGAGCTAGAATCCAGAGAAGTGAGCAGTAAACCTGATTTTTACACTGCTAAATACTGAAGAACACAAACTTCCACATTGACAACTATCTGAGGCATTAAAGATAAAGTCTAGGGCCTGCCAATGGGTAGGGAATCTAGAAGGAAACCCATTTAGGACCCCAAATTATATGACTAAATGAATAATAAAAACTACCACACAGAAAGAACAGCAAGAAAGTATTTGTCTTGGATGTAATGACTTTAATCAAGATCTAATCTTCTAGGATGGTCAAGATCCCTTACTGTAATGATCTTCCACAACCTGGCCTCAATATACCATTATTAGCCTCTAAATCTTACCCACTGGCCATTCATCTTGCCACTAATTCTTTTCACTTTTATCCTCTACTTGACACCTTTGCATGTGCTATTTTCTCTGCTTAGATTGCATTTTCCTTTCTTCTTAAGAAAGTTATTACTCAGTCGAATGTATTAGTTATAGGAAACTTTTTCCACCTTTCCCAGACATAGTCAATTGCCTTCTCCATTGTACTCATATCATGTTGAACGTGGCATAATTATAGAATATACTGCATTGTATAGTAATTTTACATTCTGATTTTTCCATTGGACCATGAGTTCGTTTTGGGCAGTAACTATGTCTTATTCATATTTGTTCCTGCCTTGTTTATAGCAGAAAAAAAACTAACGACAGTGTAGGCTTATTTTTGAAATAGGATATTATTATTTTCTTTGTGTAATTTTCAGTCTTCCCCGAGCTCAGTGGTTTTCAGCTTTAACTGCATATTAAAATCACAAGCTGATCTTTCCAAATTCTTGTTTACAAGTTCAAAGCTCTCCAGGCAATTCCAGCATGCAGCCAGGCTTGAGAATCCCTGTGATGTCTCCAGCTTGGATCCCTCCAGCAGATCCAAGGCAGGAAGGCTGGTGTGCGCTCTGACTGTCGGGAGTCGAACCTGATGCACGAGTAAAATACCTATGTATTCTGGGCTCTTCTCTTCCTTTGACACACATGTGAGCACAGACCATGCCTGAAGCTGCAGTCCATCTCAGAACCAAACTCTTCGCCTCTCCTGCCAAAATGTCAGTATCAAATTCCTGAAAGTGAACCGGCGGCAGGGGAAACAAGCCCCCTCCAAATGCCAGAAGACTTGGTATCCTCTGGGTCCTACCCAGGGCTAGGGATGGGGCACAAGAAGCAGAGAGCCGTATTTCCTTCGAACAGCTCTCCCACCGCAGGACTGGAGGAACGCAACCTCAGACGTAGGTCGTACTTCAGGGTGATCCTAAGTTTCGCAGGGATGCACGTAAATTCCATCTCCTAGCTAAGTTAACCGGTTAGCACTTCCCGTCCCTCTCTCAGGAGCATGCGCTTACCAGAGTTTTCAGACGTCATATTAGAGCGCGCCGCCGCGGAGGCCTCTGGGAGATGAAGTCCGCGTGTAGGCAGAGCATTGATTGGGAGCGCGGACTCTAGGGCAGTCTACGCAGGCGCATCTTTCCCGACCTGGAGAGGTGCTATCTTCCCTGGTACTCAGTGCTGGAGGTGAGGGGTGTGTGTGTTTGTGCCTTTCAGGAGCGGAGTAAGCACAGCGGCTGAAAGAAGGGGACACTAAGAACTTGGGGGAGGTGCTGTGGTACGCGGGAGAAGCCAGCCTGCACGAGAGTGTGTGTGGCGACGACCCGGCTCTGATAGGTGCAGGCGGAAAGTTGTCCCCCATCCATGAGTGCGTTTGTTTCGTGGGCTGTGGGCACCTCCTATGTCAGATGCTGTACTTTCAGCTTGGAAATTTGGAGTCTTCCTCCGCCCCTCTCGTTCCTTATAACGAGTGGAATTTGACTCTAACGCTAAATGTCCCTCGCTCCAGCCCCTCCCTCTTTCCCAAATAGCGCTTCACATAGCCTCCTTTAACTCCCTATACTGAGTCTCTGCACAAATACTGCGCGGAGAGGGGACGGAGGACATAGGATTTGATGTGAAAAAGACACCAAAGAAGTACTAAAACGTTAGGCAGATTTGAAACGGTGATAATTTTTACTGGCGTGCAGGAACAGTGGAAACAGGGATGAAAAAAGAGTACTCTGGGGCCAGCCACAGAGTATGAGGGCAAGACCCAGAAGGCAAGGTGGATTGGATGAGTCTGATCCAGGGACTAACAAAAATAAAACTATTTTAGGACAGTTATTCTAGAGGTCACATTCAGCACTGGAGTCAGTTACTCTGCGTAGGCTGAGCAGGCTGTTTTGGACCTGAGTTATGACTGTTTTAGTGGTTGGGAAAGGTACAAGCTTGCAGGGGCAGGGGCAAGGGCTCATTTGAAGTTTAGAATGGGAATTTAAAGGAAGTTTTCTCCAGTTATAACTCTTAAGATCCAGGAATAAGAAAAGGGAGAGCAAAAGTGGAGGTGATTCTTTGCTGGCAATAACTCCATGTGAGTTTGATGGATTTGGGAAATCCTGAGTGTTAGTGAGAGCTTACTGAAGTGACTGCTGATGGAATCTAAGCCTAATGAGGGGTGACGTCTACACAGCAGGGAGCTTACTGATGATGAGCGCTTTGGTTGTTTCATGGCCACGAGCTTTTATATTAACCACTATTTGTGATTTGTTTAGTGCTCCGTGTATTAAAGTCAAAATCTAATAAATGAAACTTTAAAATTGTCTTTAAACATTTAACATTGAGCACTTTCAATTACAGTTTCAGATATAATTTGATTTGTCCAAACAGCTCTTGTCCAATAAGTCTAAAATATGAACGATTTGTCTAAAAATGCTTTAGGAAACATATGGAAATATTTTGCTGGCTCGGCACCTGTAGTTCAAGCGACTAGGGTGCCAGCTATATACACCGGAGCTGGTGGGTTGGAATCCAGCCCAGGCCTGCCAAACAACAATAGCAACTACAATCAAAAAATGGCCAGGTGTTGTGGTGGGCGCTTGTAGTCCCAGGTGCTTGGGAGGCTGAGGCACAAGAATCCCTTAAGCCCAGGATTTTGAGATTGCTGTGAGCTGTGAGGCCATGGCACTCTACCCAGGGTGACTGCTTGAGACTCTGTCTCAAAAAAAAAAAAAAAGAAAGAAAAGAAAAAAAGAAATACTTTGCTACAAAGTTATTACTGCTCTTACACTTAAATCTGCTCCAAAAAAGCAACAACAGAGGGTAATTCATGTTTTCATTTTTGTCTTCCTAGTATTATAACATTACTTTTAGCTAATGCTTACTTTATTTAGCACACTATTCTAAATGCTTTATTATGTATTATCCTATTTAAGCATCAAGATAACTGCAAAAGATAGATATTCATTATTCCAGTTTTACAGATGGGCAGACTGAGAAGTTAACAAATTTTCCTAAGTCCCCACAGATAGTAAGAGCCAGTCCACACACTGGCTCTAGACTGAGCCTGCACTCCTCATGACTATACTAGGGGTGTCCAAACTGTGACCCACAGGCTGTGTGTGGATTATTTGAGGCTTTGTTTATCTGTGGTGTTGGATATTGCCTGGACTTTTTTTTGGTCATCAGCTTTCATTAGTGTTTGTTAAACATGTGGCCCATGCCCACCAATCCAGGAATGGATTAACAAGCTGTATATGTATATCATGGAATACTATTCAGCCACAGAAAAGATGGTGACTTTACATCTTTTGTATTAACCTGGATGGAGTTGAAACACATTTTTCTTAATAAAGTATCACAAGAAGGGGGAAGCAAGAATCCAGTATACTCGATTCTAATATGAGGACAATTGATGCTAGTACATAGTGGGGGCATGGAGGAGCAGAGAGAGGGAAGAAGGGAGAGGAGTGGGGGCTCATGCTGTGTGACACACCTCTTGGGGGGGGCGGGACACAATTATAAGTGGGACTTTACCTAACAAATGCAAGCAGTGTAACCTGGTTCTTTGTACTCTCAATGAATCCCCAACAATTACAAAAAAAAAAAAAATGTGGCTCAAGACAACTTCTTCTTAACAGACCAGAAAGGAAAAGAATATTGTCTTAGCTAATACAAGTTGCAGGCTCTGGTTATCAACTAATGATATATCTTTGTTTCTCTTTGTGTATGCTTCACTCTCAGCCTCCTCCCAGCAAGATTCAACCCCCAATCTCTCTTCTGGTTGAAATTTTTTATATATATTGTTTCTCTATATTTATTTTTCCAATGAGATTATTTTTTTCTTTTAAGTTTTTGCTTTTCACATAGGTTTTAGTTTTGGCAAACTGGTGTTCACCCTCAAGGTAATATTCTTTTAAAGATTTGCTTGACTAGTGTTGAATAACACATTGTTAAATAATTCAGGTCTGCTTGGCAGCTTTTAACTCCATACTATAATTTGTTTTCATAAAGAGATAGTCACATATATAACCGCATGTATAGACCAATAGACCAGAATAGAAAATCCTAAAGCATACCCAAGAATATTAATAGACCCATTATAGAATAGAGTTAAAAGCTGCCAAATGGACCAGTAAATATATATTGATCTGGTCTTTTGACATTTTTGAAAATTTATTTGTGCCTTATTAGTATCCTGCAATTAGTAAGTCCAGCTGAAGGGCTCATACCCTAAGGGAGAGAAAATTAAGTCTGCTCAGTTACTTTGCCTCTTTAGAACCTGAGGCTGGTTCCTTGTTAGGAGCATACATTCTTTTTTCTACCTGCTTGCTACATATGGCCCCTGTACTAACTAGTCCTCTCTGTTTGGGGTATGTAGCTTCTATTTCTGGAAGGAGCTTATCTCCATTCCCTGGGTTTCTTTTTCCATGCTTATATGAACAAATCCAAGTATATATCCCAAGGGTACATCTATGTTTTGTGAATAGTCATATAATTATTTATATAACTAAAGGTGTACATTGCCTTCTTTCCTTCTTTGTATTACAACCTGTTTTGGTATATTTTATATTAACTTTTTGATTTTAAGTATGAAACTCATAGTCTTTCAAAATTGAATTATTTCATTTAGCAATAATAACTGTTTATTATTTACGTGACCAGTGAGAGCCAATGTCACCTGAGTTTTCTTTCTCTCTTTTTTTTTTTTTTTGTCTTTTTGAGACAGAGTCTCACTCTGTTGCCCAGTCTAGAATGCTATGGCATCAGCCTAGCTTACAGCAATCTGAAACTCCTGGGTTCAACTGATCCTCCTGCTTCAGCCTCCCAGGTAGCTGGAACTACAGGTGCCTGCCACAACACCTGCCTAACTTTTCTGTTTTTAGTAGAAATGGGGTGTCACTGTTGTTGGTCTTGAAGTCTGCATTTCAAACAATCCACCGCCTCCACCTCCCAGAGTGCTAGGAATATAGGCATGAGCCACCACACCTGGCCTAGAGACAGGGTCCTGCTATTGCCCAGGCTGGTCTTGAACTCTTGAACTGAAGCAATCCTCCCACCTCAGCCTCCCAGAGTATTAGGATTACAAGCATGAGCCACCTCACCCGGCCCACCTGAATTTTCTTATTCAAAGATGTGGAGTCAACTCAAATTATGAATGCCCTGAACAATATTCATTAGCTTTCCCTTCAATTCTACTTCTCTGTTGCTCATCTTGATGAATTATAATTATCCACACCGTTGCTACATTGGCGATCTAGGTGATCTGGGAATCATTCTTGCTCTTCCATCACTTTCAGCCTCCACTTCCAGCTAGTCTATTGTCTATTGTCCTTAACGGTGTGACAGTAGATCCTCTTTCTATTTCTGCTGCCATGATTTTCATTCAGTTCATCATTTTTCTTGTTTAATTAATAATAACAGTCTCCTGACTGGTCTGTTCACTTCTATTCTTACCCTCCTCTAATCCCATCCTGCCATAGCTATTCAGAGTAGTGTGGCTGCTTGTGTCAGGGACACTCAAGATTACTGCCATGTCAGGGATTCTCTGCAAGGACTCAGGACTCAGCCTATAGTTGTACTCATGGCTAAGATTATGATGGTGAACTTGCAAGAATACACAATCAGATCATGAGGGGGAAAGATACAGGCATAGTGTGGAAAAATCTATGTGTGGTTTGTGTTCTCTCACTCCCATGAGGGCTTACACAGAGCACACTCCTCCCCCAGCAACAAAAAAGCAGCAACATATGTGATGTTTTTGCCCAGGGAAGCTCCTTAGATACTCAAGAGTCCAAGTTTTTTATTTAGGGCTGATCACATAGGCACCCTCTGCTTAACACATACCAAAATTCCAGACCACCAAAGAGGAAGGCAGATGTTCAGTTGTTTGCACAAAATTGTTACTACCCTTATCTCTTAGGGAACTGAGGAACCCTCTCAAAATTGAAGTTCCCAAACAACCAGCCACAGACCAACCTTGCAAGCAGAACTTTGTAGAATAGCAGTCTCGGGGGTGGTGCCTTTGCTCAAGGAGTAGGGCGCCGGTCCCACATGCTGGAGGTGGCGGGTTCAAACCCAGTCCGGGCCAAAAACCACGAAAAAAACAAAAAAAAGAATAGCAATCTCAGATTCTGCTACAGCTTTTCTGCACACCACCCTCTGTCCATTCTGTTATTCTTCCTGCACTCCAGGGCTGTCCAACCATTTCTTTTCCTTCTGCAACACATTGGAAGAATAAGAGTTGTCTTGGGCCACACATTAAATACACAAACACTAATGAAAGCTGATTGACAAAAAGAAAAAAAGGTTCTTGCACACTGTTCATGATATTTGACACCACAGATAAACAAAAAGTCCTCACAAAATCAGCATGGGGCCTGCTGATTGCAGGTTGGACACCCTGCTGTACACCAAAGTAAAGACATACTCTTGTTTAAAAAATTTAAACTGTAAAGAATTAAAAATCACTTGTAATGCCACCACTCAAATTCTATCCCATTCCATTCCATATATTCCATTAAAATAATATATATTCTTCCTTTTTACATGTATCTTCATGTTCAAATATGTAATTTTACAGGACTGAATTCTTCATTTAATATTTTGTGAATTTCCTTTTTTCTTCAGTTTTATTTTGTTTTTTAAGAAACAAAGCATTACAAGTAAAATTGAAATCTCCTGAAAATTCCTCCTCAGTCTTATTTCCCTCTCTTCCTTGAAATGCAATTTAGTGCTTATTGTCCTATATGGATTTTTTCAGGTATTGTTTCCTTGTTTTTTAATTTTATGTAAATATTATACAATAAGTAATTCTGTAACTTTCTTAGTTTTGCTCAGTAATTATGACTTGTAGCTCCAGTTCATCTTAATCCATGTATTATATATACATATATATTCACATACATACATATACCATCATAACTTACACATTATCCAATTGATGATATCATTACTGGTCTTCCCCCCAGTGTTTTGTGATGCTACCTCAGTCATATATCATGCTTCCCTAAATTCTTGGATGTGTTTTGAGATTTTCTATTCTAGTCTTTTGGTCTGCCATCTATGTAGCTATCTTTTCATGAAAATAAATCATTATAACATAGAGTTGAAAGCTGCCAGGGAGACTTGGGTTCAAATTCTACTTCAGTCTCTTAAAAAGCCTAAATTTCCTGATCTGTAAAATAGTACCTCCCTTATTGGTTTATGAGGATGGAATTTATCCTTATAAAAAGCATCTAGCACAATGTCTGACAAATAGCAGATAATAAATTCTGGTTGTCACTAAGATGATGTTTAATAATATTTCACGTGTGTCAGGGCTGAATTATAAAATTATTTGACCAAATCTCCTATTTTAGAGATTTAGGATATTTCGAATTTTTGATGAGGTATTATAAAGATTAAATGAAATAATATATGCAAAGTATTTAGGAAGGTATCTGGCATATAACCCTCAATAAGATTAGTGTAGGTGATTAATAAAAAGCTTTGTACATATTCTTACTTATTTTCCGAAGATAAATTTTTTTCCTCCTAGAAGAAAATTGCTCAAAGGGCAGGTATGTTTCAAGGCCCTCACTACAAGTTGCAGGGATCTTTCTAAAACACAAATCTGATGACACATCCCTTTCAGTGATCCCCATCCCTATGGAAAAAGGGGTAGACAAAGCTCTCCTTGAGGAAACTGGTTTCTGCCTACTTTTCCAGCCTCATCTTTCCCCATAGCACCACTCACAGCCTAAACTTCACCAAAAATTGCTTCCATAGCAGTTTTGGTCGTTAATCCTTTCCATGGAAAGACCTGCTTTCTTCTTTTGGAAAAACTTGAGGTTGTGCACTTCCATTCCCCCAATCAAAACTTACCTTAGATCCCACTTCTGTCAAGAAAGCTGCAGTGTCCCCCGCTCCTGTCTGGGTAGGTGAGTCTCTGAGGTGCTCTCATAGGCTGCGGGGCTTCTCTCTTTATGGCATTCACCCATCTTGGAGTGGACACTATTTTGTTTACTTGTTTGTGTATGCTAGGTCAAAGCTTCTGGAGGACAAGGACAGCATCTTAGTTTTTGTGTTTGGTATACATAGTTGATGCTGAATAAATGCTGGTTGAAGAGAAAATGAATGAATCACAAAAAGCAGTGACCATATTGCCTTGACTACAGAAGAATGGTCCATGAGCCACAAACACACCTGTTCCTCGCCAGGACCACAATCTCACCCTGCCCACCCAGCACCCAAATCCCAGAAATGCTGGATTTCACTATGTTGTTTTATCAGACTCTTGATTGTGAGAAATGGAGATTTCTCCATTTCTCAAGTAATGATAAAGATTAACTCAAGTAATGATAAAGATTTGCAAACTGCCCAGGATGATTAGAGTTTTCTGGAAATCCAACAATAAATAAGGCTTGTCTGCATGGAAATTGGAGCCCACAGATTCCAATACTAGGTGAGGCGAGGGACTTTAGGGCCAGGAATTCTTAGGTCTTTGCACGACTTCATCACTTATATGACAGAGCTGTTCATCCCTCTGCCTGCTTCTTGTCCCACTGTCTGTGAAGACCTTTTCTCTACCTCTTACCTCCTATTTGCCCACAGGTTCTTCTTCCTGGTAACTTTGGTTCTCCTGATCCTGTGGCTACTTCATTCAGCACCTCCAATATCCCTTCAGCTCATCACTCACTTGTCCTGATATTTCTTAGTTCATGTTCCTGAGGAATGATGTCATCTTTTTAAGCCAGATCACATCTGAGTATACCAGTCACCTGTGCATTGCCCACCTATTGCCTAGTCAGTGTGGCTCTAGGAGAGAGACACAGTGTCATGTGTTACAAAACGGGCTGCTCAAGGGATGGTCCTTTAGCAGAGGCTATGAATGGGGTACTTTTCCTTTGAAGAGGCTACAGGTTTTCCTTGACATGTCTTGTCTATATAGTCATCTACAAGATTGCTTATGGTTTCTATCCAGTAATCTTTCAGGGCACTATTGAATGTCAGTTTGTAAGTACCATATGACCTTAATATGTTCTGAGTCCTAGGAACAGAACTCTGCCTCTCGGATCATGGTAAAACAAGCACTGTGTTGTCTTCTAACTCACAATATCCAAGGCCATTGGCTCTGGAAGGGCTGGGGTTGCTCTTAGACTTGCTTTACTTTGGCCTCCTTTTTGTAGGGTATTGGGAGTGAGGGTGGGGACATTTCTCACTAGTATGTGGAGAGTTCTTGGGACAGAAGATGATAAAACAGGATTGGTCTTTCTCATACCCTCTTTCTCATCCCATGCCTCTGCCTCATTAGGACACTGCCCCTTTCTATAAAGAGAGCACTCTGGAGGGAATGGCTGCTGTGTCTCTGACAGCCAGATGCCAGGTAAGGTGGGCTTTTGTCTTTCTGAAATACTCCATAATGTAACCAGTTCTCTTTTTCTATCCTGAAACTGCTTTGATCAGATCCAACAAGGCAAATGAGTAACTCTGTAGGGACCACTTCCTGCCCATTTGAGTCGAGGTGTCCTTCATAACCTTTGCTTGCCATAAGTACATGCCCACCAGCCCGTCACCAGGCACATGACCCCTGGAGCTTTTTCTCGGAGTGATTTCCCCTTAAAGCCGATGGTATGGTTTGGGGGATTGTGGGCTGATTTTGGTCTTGATTTTGGTACATCCAATATGGACTGAAAGTAAGCCCCAGTGTTCCTAGGAGTGTTGGATTAGGCAGGGAACGTGATAACACACTGTAGAGCACCTTGGACATTGTAAGTCCTGAAGAGTCTTATGTGAGTAGAAACACATGGTTTGCCCCATTGCTGCCCAAGGGCAGAGTCTTGAATTTTATATGCTCTGGCCTAGAACTTCTGCAGACACACTGGAAACTCATCTGAGGTTTTATTACTTTTTTTATTTTAATTTTTTTTTTTTATTGAGACAGAGTCTCAATTTGTCGCCCTCTGTAGAGTACTATGGAATCATAGCTCACAGCAGCCTCAAACTCTTGGGCTTAAATGAGTCTCTTGCCTCAGACTCCCAAGTAGCTGGGACTACAGATGCCCGCCACAATGCCCAGCCATTTTTTTGTTTGTTTTGTTTAGCAGGTCTGGGCCAGGTTCAAACCCACCAGCCTGGTGCATATAGCCAGCACCCTAACCACTGAGCATGCTGCCTGAGGTTTTAGAATTAGGAGTAAAGATACAATCTTAGTCACAGAGCAGAATGATCCTAAAAATAATCTAGTCAACACCATTATTTTAAGATTTGTAAAAGGAAAAAAAAATATGGGGCGGCGCCCGTTGCTCAGTGGGTAGGACAGTGGCCCCATATATGGAGGGTGGTGGGTTCGAGCCTGGCCCCAGCCAAACTGCAACAAAACAAAAAAAAAAAAAAGGAAAAAAAATTTGTAAAAAAACAATTGGCAAAATTTAAGTAAGGCTGTAGATTAAATAATATATGGTGTCCCAAAGGTCACCATACATAAGGAAAATAGGAAATTATAGCTAAATAAATCTTTATTTACAAAATGTTCTTTATATGTTGACTACCTCTTTCTACAAACACAGGAAGTCTCTCCCACTCATGGCGAACATGTTCCCATATACAGTTTTCTATGTATGGCAACTTTTGAGACACCCACTATAATATCAATGTTATTTTCTCCTGTTTATTATTATACTATGATTATAACAAGAGTATTTCTTTTTAAAATAAAATATATACTGAAATGTTTAGGAATAAAAACACATGAAGTTTGCAAGAGGTTTAGGCAAAAGATAGGAGAACGTATGCAATAAAGAGAGACAGAAGGATAAAGCAAATGTGCAGAATGTTAGCATTTGGGGAGGCTAGGTGAAGGGTACATGAGAATTTTTTGTTCTCTTCTTACAACTTTTCGGTCAATATGAAAAAGAGCCCCTTATAATCAGACGCTCAGCTGTGAGTGGTGTAGGATTATGACCAAGAACTAGGTGTCTTGTGTGACTGTGCCACTTTTCCCAAATTCTTCAAAGTCCTACTTTATCAGAACTATTTCCCTTTTACCCCTCCATGTCCTCAAGGGTTATCATCTTTATAACCTTTCTGTATGAATCTTTGTGATTATGTTTTCAGGAATCAGTGACATTCGAAGATGTAGCTGTGGTTTTCACAGATGAAGAGTGGCAGCATTTGGTCCCTGTTCAGAGGGACCTCTACAAGGAGGTGATGCTGGAGAACTATAAAAGCATCGTCTCACTGGGTAAGGAGAGTTTTAATCTGTACTGTGCTAATGTGGAGGTTGAGAAATTGATACCTCTTCTACCCCTGCCTGGGTTCTGAGTCACCTGAGAAACAAGGTAAAAAAGTTGAGAGACATAGTATACGGGTTCTACAACAGTCAGCTTCTTCATACTGAACCCCAGCACCAGACAGAGATGCTCCCCCAGCCCTAGGCAGTGTTGGGCAGCCTGCCCCTGCAAAACAGAAGGGGAGCCTGGGAAGGCTGAGGGACAGAGCAGAATGTGTGCCTTGGGCAGGGAGCCTGGAGTGAGCAGAAGAGGCTCAGCTCACTATGCCCAGTTCTTCTCCTGGCTCATCAGTCAAGTAATTTACTCAGCTCCATCCAGAGGACTCAGCGCTGGGAAAGGGGCCATCTTGTTGATGGGGAAAGCCGGGGGTGGGATGGGGTGGGTGGAAAAGGTGTTCTCTTTTAAAAAGCGAGATATGCGGGGTAGGAATAGAGGGTTGTGCCTCTGATTAGGTTACAAGAGATGTACTTGATTTTGGATATTCATCTTATGTACACTCTTAGATGTTCACAGAGACATTTTGTAATTATAGAGACTTGTGTAACAAAGAGAAAGTTAGGAGTTACTGCTGATTGTCAGATACTAGTGAGAAGTAAAGTTGGTTTCCTGTACTAATTGAGAACCTGTCAGAGCTCCAAGGATCCTAGGCTAAGAGTCCACAGCTGGCTTAAAATAACCAGCAGGTGGCAGTAAATTGAGTCACTGCAGATTTCATGTAAGACTGGTCAAAAAAACAAATGTTAATGCTCCAGATTAACCTAATCAGGCCAAATAGTTTCCCCACACAGAAGAGAATGTTTGGGAGGTATTACAGAGACTGCTGAGCCTTTGTCATTGGTTTTGGCAGATGAAATATTGAGGAAAATGGAATCCTTAAGGTCAGAGACAGGAAGCCACAAGAAGGCGATGGGTGTGGCCGTTTTTTCAGCAGAGAATCAGCATACAACCCAAGAGATGATCCTTAGCCCCAATAAAAATGTGCTTCTTTTTCCGAGGCTGGGCCTTGGAAAGTTTAGAGCTCGAGTCTACTTCCAAGAGGGAATCTGTTTCTTTTTTTTTTTTTTTTTTTTTTTTTGTAGAGACAGAGTCTCACATACCACCCTCAGGTAGAGTGCCGTGGCATCACACAGCTCACAGCAACCTCTAACTCTTGGGCTTACGCAATTCTCTTGCCTCAGCCTCCCGAGCAGCTGGGACTACAGGCGCCCACCACAACGCCCGGCTATTTTTTTGTTGCAATTTGGCCAGGGCTGGGTTTGAACCCGCCACCCTCGGCATATGGGGCTGGCACCCTACTCACTGAGCCACAGGCGCCGCCCGGGAATCTGTTTCTTGTACACATATAACCAAAACTGGATGGTTTGTTTCTAGGAATTAGCAGTCCATAGTGTACTCAGATGTTCACCGTACCATTGTTTGTTAATAGCAAAACATTAAAAATGGTCTGAAATGTCTATCAGCAGAAAATTCATAAAATAATGTTATTCCATATAACAAATATCATGTAGTTATTAAAATGATGAGGTAGATTTCTTAGTTGAAATAATATTTTTAACTTATGTTAAAAATCAATTTTACACATTAGCATTAATTATCCAGTTTTTAACAGACTGTATGTATAGGTATCTTTTGATATCAAAATGAATGGAGAAAAAAATAAAAACTAAGAATGAAAGGTTACTTTTATTTGTACATACCTCTCATTTTCCTACAATGAACACATCTGACTTTTCTTAATAAAAGCATAATGATACAAGTAAACAAACAAACAAAACTGGGCACCTTTTTACACTTTTTTAGTTAAAATGATCTTTTTTCATTCTTACTCCTGTAAGTCAAGGACCCTCGTCCTATCAGAACCTCCCACTTACTCCATGGGGGAAGAATAAACACATTGATTCAAATAGATTTTGTCAGTATTCTGAGCAAGTGCCACCTGTTCATTTTTAGATTCTCAGTCCTGGCCTCCATCCAGAGGTTCCTCTGCCTCATACTCTACATTCTTGGCCTGTGCGTTCTGCCTTTTGGATTTTCCCTCTGAAAGACTTCAGAGGCCAAGATTAAGCTTTGGACTAGTGATGTATTTTCATCACATACAGCCACCTGGCTTGTTTATTTTCCTGAGCAGGACTTCCAGTTCCTCGACCTGATGTGATTTTTCAGTTGAAGAGAGAGGAGGAGCCATGGATAGTAGATCTTCATGGATCGGAGGAGAGAGAATGTCCAAAAAGTGTCTTTCTAGGTAACTGAGTATGAACAAGAAGGGGAAAAGTTTTGTTGTTTTGTCTTTTTTTTTGGCTGTGTGTGGGGCAATATTGGATATCATCTTTTTCTCAAATTCATGTCTACTTATTATTTATTTTGTATCACCTATTAGCATTTACTTTTTTCTCTATACTTTAAAGTATTATTCATCTATATTCACTATATGTTTATTTCCTCAGATCTTTCATGTTGCCCATTCACATGTTGGTATTCCAGCTGATTGCCATCCTTTCCATTCAGCATGCTCCCCTAATTGTCCTACCCATGCTCCCAAAGGACATTCTCCTATTTTCCGTGATGTCCACTGTCAATTTTATTCCCTGCCGCCTTCCTCCTTCTCAAGTGTCAGTCTCTCCCTAGTGTAAGACTACTGGTAGAAGCAATCAGTGACCATATATTACTATCAGATTCATTATAGTATCCCTTCTATTTGCTGTGCTGTTTTCCTAGCCTTGGAAGGAAACCGCATCTGTAAGCCTGAGATTCAAGATGCTTCAGAAGAGGAAAATTCAGAAGAATCATTGAGGGAAAGACTTGGAAGGCAAAATCTTCTGTGTCCCAAATTTGAAGATCATGTACAAGAGGTGGGGTTGGAAGCAGAGAAGGAAAATCCTGCAGTTGCAACTTGCAAGAAATCTCTTTCCCAGGAGAAAAGCTTACAGCAGGGGTCAGCCTCACCCAAGAAAATTCTCACTAAAGAAAAGCACCAGGAATGCAGTGACTGTGGGAAGACATTTTGTGATCATTCCTCCCTTATCCGCCATCAGAGGGCTCACACTGGAGAGAAGCCCTATGACTGTCATGAGTGTGGGAAAGCATTCAGTCACAAGAGCAGTCTGACCAGGCATCTGATGTGTCACACTGGGGAGAGCCCCTATGAATGTAGCACATGTGGGAAGGCCTTCTTTGACCGTTCGTCCCTAACTGTGCATCAGCGAATTCATACTGGAGAGAAGCCCTTTAAATGCAATGAGTGTGGAAAAGCCTTCTTTGACCGCTCTTCCCTTACACGACATCAGAGAATTCACACTGGAGAAAGTCCTTATGAGTGCCATCAATGCGGGAAAGCCTTTAGCCAGAAAAGTATTCTGACTCGCCATCAGTTAATCCATACTGGCAGGAAGCCCTATGAATGTAATGAGTGTGGGAAAGCCTTCTATGGTGTCTCCTCGCTGAACAGACACCAGAAGGCTCATGCTGGTGAGCCTCGCTACCGGTGTATTATGTGTGGCAAAGCTTTCTTTGACCGTTCATCCCTCACACAACATCAGAAGATCCATACTGGAGAGAAGCCATATGAATGCAGCGAATGTGGCAAAGCCTTTAGCCAGAGATGCCGTCTCACGCGGCATCAGAGAGTTCATACAGGAGAGAAGCCCTTTCAGTGCAGTGTGTGTGAGAAGGTTTTCAGTTCAAAATCATCAATTATCCAACATCAACGGCGTTATGCCAAACAGGGAATAGACTGAGTTGGGTTAAAGCTTGAATCAGACAAAAAACTCCATAAAAATTTTAGATAGGCCTCCTCTATCTTAAACAAATCCATCATTTGGTCATTCTGCCCATTCTGGCTATGATTCTCCTGTCCTGCCTGTGTTCCAGAGTGTTTAATAAACTCTCTGTTCCTACTGTGTTATGAAACTGGTAGGGCTGTACAGAAACTAGGAGATAACTCTAAAGATTAAAAAATTTGGAAAGATTGGTCAGACAATAGGATAGATGTTAGGAGGATATCTCGAGACACTCTTCTTGTCTGAGAACCCAGGCCCCTGGTATCAACGCACTTTAAATAACTGGAGGCTGCAACGGGAAGGAAAAGCCAAAATTATATCAGAGCAGCACTGGTTTTTTTTAGAACTGTTTTGATAGCTGTTAGTCCCTCTCTCTTGGAGCTTTTGGGGCACTAACCTTGCTCTCTTGTGTCCCAACTTTTAGATCTCTTAATACCACTACTGCTAATGGCGCTTATTGAGTGCTTCTTATGGGGTAAACACTTAGCTAAGAGTTTTATAGGGAATAGATTCATTGATCCATATGCCAACCTTACGAAGTATGTACTGTTACTATCCACATTTTACAGATGAGCACACTGAAATTTAGTCACTTGTCTAAAGTGACAAAGTTGGTAAAAGGTAACACCAAGTCTTGAATACAGGTCTCTATTCAATGTCTGTTCTCTTTACCATTATGCTCTAAGGTTTGTTGGTTTTATAATTTAGGTATGTACATTGTCTCCTCAACTAGATTGTAAGCACTCGGAGGTATGACTTAATGGTTTTTTTTATCTTACACAGTGCCTTACAAATAGTAAGTGCTCAATATTTATCTGTATGAAAGACTTTTATAGTTACCATGTTCTCTCCATTCAAAACATCTCTTGGGTTAATATCCTTGCTCTGAATTTTCACAGCCCAGCTTGTACTTTTATCATCCCCATCTCCATTACTCCAGTAGTCAATTCTAGTTGTTTTCTCCTTTCATTATTGAAGAGGGATATGCCAAGCTATATGTACCCAAATAAACAAAGACTTAAGTCTCACATAATATATGATATGAGTCAATCTGTCTTTCTTCATCTTCATCATCCATAACATTTGTTGTCCAAAGTCACCATTTAGGAGGAAGAGGTAGCTTGAAGAATTTGTGGGATATTTGTAAGGTCTAGGCTCATATCCCTTCTCTCCACAATCCAGTAAGCTGGAACCCAGCACCTGCAGGCTAGGCAAGCAAAGAAGCACCTTGCTATTTGGTTAACAGCAAATGCCTCTGAAACAGTGACATTTTGCATATTACTGTTAGGCCATTCTTTCCATGTTCTAACATCTTCCTGTTCGTTATAGCCTTCTTCAAGCACTAAAACAGCTCCCTATTTAAGGTCTGCCTTAATATAACCCCTACTGCTGAACTTTACATCCTGACTCCCAGACTTTTATTCCCAGGGCCCTGGCCTATAGTTTTATTTTATTAAAGGACAGGCACTAGGTGACCATGACTATAGGCATCTGCATTCCTTTTCTGTTTGCTTAAGGTGAAGTCCAGAAAAAATTGATTCTTGGTTTTGAAAGGCTGTCTAAAATTAAGATTACCTTACATGAATCGCAGCAGATCAAGACAAATTTCCCCCAGAAGTTAAAGTCTAATTGGAGAAGCTGAATTGCTAGACAGACTTCTCTCCAACCTACTAACACTGTTATCCTTGGTCCACTTTAGAGCAGATAAAACTTTTTATGTGTGGACTTTTGAAGCAACTTGAGGAAAAACATCACAGAATCTATGGGTGTGGATAACATCTGATTTTGTTAATAATGTCAAGTAGAAAATAAAAAGAACTATTGACAAACTGTTGGCTGATGGCTGTCTCTGAGAGTTCTGAATCTTTAATTTACTGCCTTATTAAAAATAAGTCAAGGGTCAAGTATTTCCCTAAGACATTCTGCCACTGTCAGCAAGATGAGATTGGAACAAATTCAGAATTCTAATGAACATTTTTAAAATGTTATCCTTAGAAAAGATAATTATTGACTTTTGAATACATTGATAATTAAAACAGAGTGGGGAGGTAAATTTGATAGTTTTCTCTTTGTTCCCTTTTTAAATGTGGTGATCTGCATTTTTTTAAATGTGAATACTGTTCCATCTGCTAAAAACTCAGAGGAAAGGGCCATTTTACCTTTTAATTAACATCTACCAAATGGCATGCAGTAGTGGAGGCCTTAAATTTTGATGTTGAAGTTGGGGAGCAAAGGGCTGGTTTTTCCTCCATTTCTGATTCCTGGGTTTGGCTGGTCAACAAGCCAGATCCTAGAGGTTAACCATCATACATATTACAGAAAAGTAATACAACTGAAGCTACTTCTGACCTTCACCTTGTTTATATATTGAAAGATACTCATAAATCATCTCTTGATTAATATGTGTTGGTCTAGCCAACTTTCTTTTCTATATACAGTACATTGATTCTTGAATTGCAGTATAAATTTGACTACACTTAACACACAAATAATTTGCTTTTTACCGTCCTGCCACTCAGATATTTGTTTTGTATTGTAAACTGATAAAGATGTAGGTAATTAAAATACTGATGTTGATCAGTATATTAATGATAATAAGTAAATATCTGTCAAAAGAGAAAGGAGAAAAACCCAGTACATAGTATCATCAAGTTGGTCACTGCTGTGGGCAACTGAGCCTCAATCTCATTGGGACCTGAGAAATTATAAAGAAAGAGACTGAGAATTGTCTGTTCTTGGTGTGGATGTGGGGAGCATGTACCCAACAGCTCCCATCCCCATTAGTCAAATGTTGCTGCAGGAACAGGGGTTTCTGTAGCCATCCCCACTACAGAATCATGGGGTGTAGTTGAGGTGTGGTGTTATTTGGTTATACGTAAGTATACGTATGTGAAGTAGTTTGCTACATTTAAGGGGTAAAATTTGAGTCAAGAAGATATATGTATGCACCCAAGGTGCCCAATGTGAGGGTAGAAAGTGAATTCATTTGAATATATTAAGCTTGAGATGCATGTGAAATAACCAAGGATATGTACAAATGGAGAGTGGGGAGATTGGTTGAAAAGAGGGATCTCAGCTATGTAGATGATATCTGAAACCATGTGAGTGGAGAGAAACTGATCAGGAAGAAGGGATACGATAGGAAGAGAAAAGGGTCTAGGACAAGTCCTTAAGGACTATCATGATTTAAATGGCATGGAGGCCCATCAGAGGAGAATGAGGAGGAAATAGAAAGGTAAGAGAAATAGTAAGTGAGAAAGTGTCACAAAAGAGAAAAAAATGTTCAAGAAAGAGGGAGTATGGGGGTGGAGGAGGAGAGAGTTGAAACCTATCTGTATTTCAATTCTCATAACACTCTCATCTTTCCTACTTACCCTTTACTGTTACCTCCTTCGTCTCCTTTCTTGATCCATTCAGTAGTCATTGACAGTTCACTTTCTGAGGTATTAGCCTGTCTGCCTACTTATTCCATTCTGCTTACACTCCTTGACACAACAAACTGCCCAAGTCATTCCCGTGCTTCTATTAGTATTTCCTATTTTTCTGCATGTACCTCTTAATTGCGCTCTTCTTTTGGATATACATAGGGTTAACTTCTTTCTTTCAGATTCCTGCTTAAATGTCACTTCTAGACAACCACGTTTATGGGTCCCTCTGCGGAAGCTCCCACTCATTATTTCCTTCACTGTCCTCTTCACTATCTCTTCTGTTTATTTGTTGTCTGTCTAATAGAATATAAACATCATGAGGGCAGGGACTGTGGCTATCTTATTCATTGGCATCCCAGTAGCTTACGGTGCCTAGCACTTAATGGCCACGTTACATGATAAATATCTAATTCATGAATAACTGGCACTTATTTAGTGGGCTAAATCTCCACCTTCCACTTCTAATTTCTATCCTTGTCTTTTCTTCTGTCACTTTTCATGCTTTCCTAGTTATTTTTCTTTTAAGGAGTTACCAATAAATGAGATAATAGTGTGTGTTCATTTTTTCTTAATATATACAATGTTTTCTTTTTTACTAGGACTAAAAGTCAGAGATACTTATTTTGTATTTGTTTTAGACCAGAAGGCTGCAAGACAAAGCCAAGGCTCAACTCAAAGGCAGGATGTTTCTAAAAAAGTAAAGTCACAAAAGACATTAGTGGAAAAACTCAGAAAAGATGGTCCTCTGGATCCTGCACTTGGATCTGAGAAACCTGAGGGTATAAAAAAGGAGAATCCTTCAGGGGGAACTCTGAAGAAATCTTCCCCTAAGGAGAAATACTCAAATCAAGGATCCATTCCTGCCAAGAAAACTGATATTAAGGGGAGAAATTTTGAGTGGGAAGACCTTATATAAACACATATCCATTAGCTGCCCTCAGAGGACTCACACAGGAGAGAAGCCTTATAACTGTCAAGAATGTAGGAAGCTATAAGAGTAGTCTTAAGAAATACCTGATGTCCTGCACTGGGAAGAGCCCTTTTGAATGCAATGACCAATTGGAATTTCTATGACCAATTAATCTTTGCTGACCATCAGTGAACTCATACTGGAGAGAAGCCCTTTCAGTGTAGTGAATATGGCAAAGCCATTTTGTCCCCTCATTGTTTACTCAACATCAGAGAATTTATACTGAAGAAAGTCCTTATGAATGTACAGAATGTGGGAAATCCTTTAACCAAAAAGTTATTTTTGCTCACCATTAGGTCACTAACTCTGGAGAGCAGCCCTAGGAATGCAAGCGGTATGGCAAAGTTCTGTTCCATTGTTCACCCCTCATTTGCCACAGGAGAGCATGTACTAGAGAGACTTCTTTTGAATATAATAAAAGTGGGAAGTTTCTTTGAGTGCTCTTTCCTTAATTAGCATCACAAAATTCATAGTGGAGACAAACTCTATAAACACTTGGAATGTGGAAAAGCCTAAAAATAGCTTATTCAACCTCACAGACAGCACACTGGAAAGAACCCAATACAGGTAGTAGGTGTGGGGAAGTTTTCAGTTGCAAGTCCTGTATCATTGAATATCAGTGACATTATGCTGAACAGGCCTCAGAGTATCAGGGAGGTCCTTCAGCCAGACAGGCAATCCCTATAGAGACTGAAGATGCTTTTGTTCAAGATAATGAGGATTTATGTGTGAGCACCTTCTAACTACTGCTTATTCTCATGCCTCCATTTGGTACTACAGTCTCAATAAATAGTCTCAATGGACCATGCCATAGACTTCCCCTGAGATACCTCAAATTTGAGATAACACTTTGAGGACCCCCAAACTGGTCAGAAACTCTGTCCAATTAGTATGCTTCATAGGTGTTTGAGAGAGATTCTAAAATAGGCATTATGTCTTTTTATTACACTTTATTTATATATGTATGTATTGCTAGATTGCTCTGTGAGGACAGGAACTATTTATCTGTGCATTGTTGTGTTCCCAGTGTAGTACCTGGCACTTATCACATATGTTCTGAATGAATGAACACCTGTCTAGTCATAAGAATTTGAGCCTCAAATCAAGTACACTTTGTAGAACTAAAAACTTTAGTAAAAAAAATAAACATCAAGCTTGTATCTACTTAGGGCTGCAAATGCCTTCACTATAGTTGTGCTCTTAGATCTTAAATCCACTCCTCTTATATCTTCCAGGGGCTCTGATTTTGGTCACATGTTTTGTTCTTTATTTCACTTCTTAGGACTCTGAACTTTGGCTCTTCTGGTCCCATAACCTGACTTCTGGGCTCTGGTAGTCTAACCCATCACTGACTATTCTTGTTTCTATGGTAGTAGTAGTTGTTTTTACCTTTGTTTAATATCACTGATGACCAAGATTCCTTAGTCTGGCTCTGCCATTCCATGGCACACCACCTGGACACACCACCTTCCCTTTCTAATCTTATATTCACTTGTAGCTGCTGAAGGGGAAAATATCAATACCGAAAAGTTCAAAGTCTAACCAACAACAAAAATAAATAAATAGGACTCGATTAAATTTAAAAGTTTCTGCACAGCTAAAGAAATAATCAATAGACCAATAGACAACCTATAGAATGGGATAAAATATTTGCAAGCTACACATCCAATAAAGGGCTAGTATCCAGAATCTATAAAGAACTCAAACAAATCAGCAAGAAACAACCCCATTAAAAAGTGAGCAAAAGACACAAACAGAAGTTTTTCAAAAGACAATAGATGACCCATAAACATATGAAAAAAATGGGGGATGATTGGAAGATGGTGGACTGAAGCCAGCTTTCCACAGAGGCTCCTATCCTGAAGGAGAGTTAGGGCACAAAAATCTAGCAAGTAACCTGATGAATTCGAGCAACACCAAGCGAGAAAGTTAAAGAACGCACATCAACCCTGCTGAGGAGAGCTGCAACCACAAGGAAGCAAACAAAAGATACAAAACCCATCACCAAGTGGAAGGGAGTCCCTCCTCCCCCACCTGATCAGCTTAAGGGCCCCACAAACAAAAGGGCAGAAATCAAAGGCCCTCCCACTACACTTCATGGGAGAGACCTACTACAAACTGGACCTACCTCCCTTACTAGGATGCCTAGGCATTCTCCTGCCAGGCATAAAACTGTATAAATCTGTAAATATCCTTTGCCGGCAACCCTGAGCTCCCAGCACTTCCCTCCACTCTCTCTGAGGTCTGAAAGCCTGTCACCCAGGAGTTCGGATTCTTGGGTGACTCCTAAGGGGGAGAGGACAGTCCCCGAGCTGCGGCTGGTCAGTGCTGATTCTGGGGCACGGGAGAGAGGTGAGGACAGTCAGCAGAGGGAGACCCTCACCAGGGCGGCGCTTCCCTGAGGCGAGGTGCAGCAGCCCTCCTTGGGCAACAATACAACCAGGCATATAACTGAGTCGAACTGTGTGGACCTCACTACAAGCTGCTCTGAGCTCCCTGCTGCTCCAAGCTCCTGGCACTCCCCCCGCCCTCGCTCTGTGGTCCGGAGACCTGAGCGCCTGCCGTGTGACCAGGCAGGGAGCTGAATCTGTTTTTCGCTGCCCGGCGGTTCTGGGCTCCAGCTGCCCCCCCCCACACCACCCCCACTCTGAAGCCTGAAGGCTTGAGCTGCGGCGGTACAACCGGGAGCGAGACTGGGAGGAACTGAATTTGCTCACTGTTGACCAGGCTCCCTGCGGCTCAGAGCCCCTGCTGGCTCTGAGCTCCCGGCGCTCCCCCTGCCCTCGCTCTGTGGTCTGGAGACCTGAGCGCATGCCATGTGGCTGGGCAAGGAACTGGGTGAAGCTGAGTCTGTTCGCTGCCTGGCGGTTGTGGGCTCCAGCCGCTCCCCCCACCCTGCCCTCACTCTGAAGCCTGGAGGCTTGGGCTGCGGCCATGCGGTAGAGCCAAAGATTGGGAGGAATTGAGTGAGCTTGCTGCCGGCGGCTCTGAGCTCCCAGCGCCCCATCCTACCCTCACTCTGGGATGTGGAGGCCTGTCCCCTGGGAGTCCAGATTCTTGAGGGATTTGCCGGGGCATAGACAGTGCCCAAACTGCGGCTGGTCAGTCCTGACTCTGGGACACAGGAGTGAGGCTGGGGGAGACCCACATCAGAGCGGCAGTTCCCTAAGGTGGATGAAGCCATACCCCCTGCCTCCCTGGGCAACCAGAGGAGGCCACTCCTGAGTATAGGATTTGCCTGAGGTGACTCACAGACCCTGGAAACATCCAGGGTAGGGCCCACTCAGAGAACTGAGTCTTCAACCCAGAGTAAGTGCTTCACTGGGGTCAAACAGAAGCCAGCTGACAATAAGTCAGAACCACTCAGCCCAACCACACCAGACAGGGCCCCAGTCTCTTAGGCTACAACACTGAACGGGCCCTCAACAAAACCCTAGGGGAAAAATCAAAGGGAGTAAAACAACCATGGAGCGCAATCAGCGGAAAATCTCCGGTAACATGAATAACCAGAATAGATACCCCCCCCCCCAAGGAAAGAAATGGCAGATGTAATTGAAGATCCCATTCATAAACAACTAGCAGACATGTCAGAAATCGAATTCAGAATTTGGATTGCAGACAAGATTGATAAAATGGAATTAGGAATCCGAGGAGAAATTCAAAAGTTGTCTCAAGAATTTAACGAATTTAAAGACAAAACCACCAAAGACTTAGACACACTGAAGCAAGAATTTGCAGCCCTTAAAGATATGAAAAATACAGTAGAATCCCTCAGAAACAGAATGGACCAAGCAGAAGAAAGGATTTCTGACATCGAAGATAAAGCCTTCGAACGCTCTCAAACTCTCAAAAAGGAAGAGAAATGGAGAGCAAAAACGGATCATTCTCTTAGAGAGCTCTGGGATAATTCGAAGGCAAATATACGAATAATAGGAATTCTGGAAAACGATGAAGTGGCATCGATGGGCACAGAGGCCCTTATGCATGAAATTATGAAAGAGAATTTTCCAGACATGCCTAGAGATTCTGAAATTCAGATAGCAGACAGTTTCAGAACTCCAGCACGATTCAACCCCAATAAGTCATCCCCCAGATATATCATAATTAGCTTCACTAAAGTCAACATGAAGGAGAAAATTCTCAAGGTTATCAGGTGAAAGAAAGCCATTACCTACAAAGGTAAGAACATTAGAATGACTGCAGATCTCTCTGCTGAAACTTTTCAAGCCAGAAGAGGGTGGTCATCGACTTTTAATCTCCTAAAGCAAAATAACTTTCAACCCCAGATCTTGTACCCAGCTAAACTGAGTTTCATCTATGATGGAGAAATTAAATACTTTAATGACATTCATTTGTTGAAGAAATTTGCCACAACCAAACCAGCTCTTCAGGATATTCTCAGACCTATCCTCCATAATGACCAACCCAATCCTCTACTGCAAATGTAAACTCACTCAGAAACTTCTGATCAAACTCCAACTTCTACAATGGTGAAAAGATTAAAATTGTCCACTGGACTTTTGAAAAACTCGATACCCAAAATTTCACCAAACTTATCAATAATCTCCATTAATGTGAATGGCTTAAACTGTCCTCTAAAGAGAAATAGGTTAGCTGACTGGATACAAAAACTCTGGCCGGATATTTGCTGCATACAAGAGTCACATCTTACCTTAAAAGATAAATATAGACTCAGGGTGAAAGGATGGTCATCCATATTTCAGGCAAATGGTAATCAGAAAAAAGCAGGTGTTGTAATTCTATTTGCAGATACAATAGGCTTTAACCCAACAAAAGTAAGGAAGGATAAAAATGGTCACTTCATATTTGTTAAGGGTAATACTCAATATGATGAGATTTCAATTATTAATATTTATGCACCCAACCAGAATGCACCTCAATTTATAAGAGAAACTCTAATAGACATGACCAACTTGATTTCCTCCAGCCCTGTAATAGTTGGAGATTTCGACACTCCTTTGGCAGTATTGGATAGATCCTCCAATAAGAAGCTGAGCAAAGAAATTTTAGATTTAAACCTAACCATCCAACATTTGGATTTAGCAGACATCTACAGAACATTTCATCCCAACAAAACTGAATACACATACTTCTCATCAGCCCACGGAACATACTCCAAAATGGATCACATCTTAGGTCACAAGTCTAACCTCAGTAAATTTAAAGGAATAGAAATTATTCCTTGCATCTTCCCAGACCACCATGGAATAAAAGTTGAACTCAGTAACAACAGGAATCTGCATACTCATACAAAAACATGGAAGTTAAATAACCTATGCTGAATGATAGCTGGGTCAGAGATGAGATTAAGAAGGAAATTGCCAAATTTCTGGAATAAAATGACAAGGAAGACACGAATTATCAGAACCTCTGGGATACCCCAAAGGCAGTCCTAAGAAGGAAATTTATAGCGCTGCAAGCCTTCCTCAGGAGAATGGAAAGAGAGGAAGTTAACAACTTAATGGGACATCTCAAGCAACTGGAAAAGGAAGAACATTCCAACCCCAAACCCAGTAGAAGAAAAATAACCAAAATTAGAGCAGAATAAATGAAATTAAAAACAAAAGAATTATACAACAGATCAATAAATCAAAAAGTTGGTTTTTTGAAAAGGTCAATGAAATAGATAAACCTTTGGCTAACCTAACCAGGAAAAAAAGAGTAAAATCTCTACTCTCATCAATCAGAAACAACAAAGATGAAATAACAACAGACTCCTCAGAAATTCAAAAAATCCTTAATGAATATTACAGGAAACTTTATTCTCAGAAATATGAAAATCTGAAGGAAATTGACCAATACTTGGAAGCACATCACCTTCCAAGACTTAGCCAGAATCAAGTGGAAATGTTGAACAGGCCCATATCAAGTTCTGAAATAGCATCAACCATACAAAATCTCCCTAAAAAGAAAAGCCCGGGACCAGATGGCTTCATGTCAGAATTCTACCAAACTGTTAAAGAGGAATTAGTACCTATATTACTCAACCTGTTCCAAAATGTAGAAAAAGAAGAAAGACTACCCAACAAGTTCTATGAAGCAAACATCACCCTGATCCCCAAACCAGGAAAAGACCCAACAAGAAAAGAAAATTATAGACCAATATCACTAATGAATGTAGATGCAAAAATATTCAACAAGATCCTAACAAACAGAATCCAGCAACACATCAAACAAATTATACACCATGACCAAGTCGGTTTTATCCCAGGGTCTCAAGGCTGGTCCAATATATGTAAATCTGTAAGTATAATTCAGCACATAAACAAATAAAAACCAAAGACCATATGATTCTTTCAATTGATGCAGAAAAAGCTTTTGATAATATCCAGCATCCCTGCATTATTAGAACACTTAAGAAAATTGGTATAGAAGGGACATTTCTTTTTTTTTTTTTTTTTTTTATAATTTATTTTCACACTAAGGCCCCACCCCCCTCCCTCCATCCCTCTTTCTGCACCCCCCCATAACCTTAATTGTCATTAATTGTCCTCATATCAAGATTGAGTACATAGGATTCATGCTTCTCCATTCTTGTGATGCTTTACTAAGAATAATGTCTTCCACTTCCATCCAGGTTAATTCGAAGGATGTAAAGTCTCCATTTTTTTTAATGGCTGAATAGTATTCCATGGTATACATATACCACAGCTTGTTAATCCATTCCTGGGTTGGTGGGCATTTAGGCTGTTTCCACATTTTGGCGATTGTAAATTGAGCTGCAATAAACAGTCTACTACAAGTGTCCTTATGATAAAAGGATTTTTTTCCTTCTGGGTAGATGCCCAGTAATGGGATTGCAGGATCGAATGGGAGGTCTAGGTTGAGTGCTTTGAGGTTTCTCCATACTTCCTTCCAGAAAGGTTGTACTAGTTTGCAGTCCCACCAGCAGTGTAAAAGTGTTCCCTTCTCTCCACATCCACGCCAGCATCTGCAGTTTTGAGATTTTGTGATGTGGGCCATTCTCTCTGGGGTTAGATGGTATCTCAGGGATGTTTTGATTTGCATTTCTCTAATATATAGAGATGATGAACATTTTTTCATGTGTTTGTTAGCCATTCGTCTGTCGTCTTTAGAGAAAGTTCTATTCATGTCTCTTGCCCATTGATATAAGGGATTGTTGGCTTTTTTCATGTGGATTAATTTGAGTTCTCTATAGATCCTGGTTATCAAGCTTTTGTCTGATTGAAGATATGCAAATATCCTTTCCCATTGTGTGGGTAGAAGGGACATTTCTTAAACTGATAGAGGCTATCTATAGCAAACCTAAAGCCAATATCATATTGAATGGAGTTAAATTGGAATCATTTCCACTCAGATCAGGAACCAGACAAGGCTGCCCATTGTCTCCACTGCTCTTTAACATTGTAAGGGAAGTTTTAGCCACCACAATTAGAGAAGAAAAGGCGATCAAGGGTATCCATATAGGGTCAGAAGAGATCAAACTTTCACTCTTTGCAGATGATATGATTGTATATCTGGAAAACACCAAGGATTCTACTACAAAACTCTTAGAAGTGATCAAGGAATACAGCAGCGTCTCAGGTTACAAAATCAACATCAATAAATCGGTAGCCTTCATATAATACCAACAATAGTAAAGCTGAAAAAACAGTTTAGGACTCTATTCCATTTACAGTAGTGCCAAAGAAGAGGAAATACTTGGGAGTTTATCTAACAAAGGATGTGAAAGATCTCTATAAAGAGAACTATGAAACTCTAAGAAAAGAAATAGCTGAAAATGTTAACACATGGAAAAACATACCATGCTCATGGCTGGGAAGAATCAGCGTTGTTAAAATGTCCATACCCAAAGCAATATACAATTTTAATGCAATCCCTATTAAAGCTCCACTGTCATACTTTAAAGATCTTGAAATAATAATACTTCATTTTATATGGAATCAGAAAAAAACTTGAATAGCCAAGACATTACTCAGAAATAAAAACAAAGCAGGAGGAATCACGCTACCAGACCTCAGACTATACTATAAATCGATAGTGATCAAAACAGGAGGTACTGGCACAAAAACAGAGAAGTAGATGTCTGGAACAGAATAGAGAACCAAGAGATGAATCCAGCTACTTAGTGTTATTTGATCTTTGACAAGCCAATTAAAAACATTCAGTGGGGGAAAAGATTCCCTATTTAACATGGTGCTGGGTGAACTGGCCGGCAACCTGTAGAAGACTGAAACTGGACCCACACCTTTCACCATTAACTAAGATAGACTCTCACTGGATTAAAGATTTAAACTTAAGACATGAAACTATAAAAATACTAGAGGAGAATGCAGGGAAAACCCTTGAAGAAATTGGTCTGGGTGAGTATTTTATGAGCAGGACCCCCTAGGCAATTGAAGCAGCTTCAAAAATACACTACTGGGACCTGATCAAACTAAAAAGCTTCTGCACGGCCAAGAACACAGTAAGTAAAGCAAGCAAACAGCCTTCAGAATGGGAGAAGATATTTGCAGGTTATGTCTCCGACAAAGGCTTAATAACCATAATCCACAGAGAACTCAAACGTATAAGCAAGAAAAGAACAAGTGATCCCATTGCAGTCTGGGCAAGGGACTTGAAGAGAAACTTCTCTGAAGAAGACAGGCACATGGCCTACAGACATATGAAAAAATGCTCATCATCCTTAATCATCAGAGAAATGCAAATCAAAACTACTTTGAGATATCATCTAATTCCAGTAAGATTAGCCCATATCACAAAATCCCAAGACCAGAGATGTTGGCATGGATGTGGAGAAAAGGGAACACTTCTACACTGCTGGTGGGAATGCAAATTAACACATTCCTTTTGGAAAGATGTTTGGAGAACACTTAGAGATCTAAAAATAGATCTGCCATTCAATCCTATAATTCTTCTACTAGGTATATACCCAGAAGACCAAAAATCACATTATAACAAAGATATTTGTACCAGAATGTTTATTGCAGCCCAATTCATAATTGCTAAGTCATGGAAAAAGCCCAAGTGCCCATTGATCCACGAATGGATTAATAAATTGTGGTATATGTACATCATGGAATATTATGCAGCCTTAAAGAAAGATGGAGACTTTACCTCTTTCATGTTTACATGGATGGAGCTGGAACATATTCTTCTTAGTAAAATATCTCAAGAATGGAAGAAAAAGTATCCAATGTACTCAGCCCTACTATGAAACTAATTCATGGCTTTCACATGAAAGCTATAACCCAGTTATAACCTAAGAATAGGGGGAAGAGGGAAAGGAGGGGTGGGAGGGGGGAGGTTGGCAGAGGGAGGGTGATTGGTGGGATTACACCTGTGGTGCATCTTGTAGGGGTATATGTGAAGCTTAGTAAATGTAGAATGTAAATGTCTTAACACAATAACTAAGAAAATGCCAGGAAGGCTATGTTAACCAGTGTGATGAAAATATGTCAAAAGGTCTATAAAACCAGTGTATGGTGCCCCATGATTACATTAATGTACACAGCTATGATTTAATAATAATTAAAAAAAAAGAAAATTCTAGTTTAATAATCAGCCCATAAAAAAAAATCAGCCCATGAAAAAATAAGACCTACCTAAGTTTAAAAAAGGGTCATGCCTCTTTTTAAGAAATCGTGAAAGGGGCTCGGTGCCTGTAGCTTAGTGAGTAGGGCACTGGCCACATACACCTAAGCTGGCAGGTTCAAGCCCGGCCCAGGCCTGCTAAACAACTATCACAACTGCAACCAAAAATAGCCAGGTGTTGTGGCAGGTGCTGGTAATCCCAGCTACTTAGGAGGCTGAGGCTATGTCACCCTGTGACCGAGGGTGACATAGTGAGACTCTGTCTCAAAAAAAAAAAAAGAAGAAGAAGAAAGTAAAGAAAATTGCTTAAAAGACAATCGCTTAAGCCCAAGAGTTTGAGGTTGCTGTTGCACTCTACTGAGGGTGACATAGTGACACTCTGTCTCAAAAAAAAAAAGAAAAAAAGGTTCATTAAGGAACCAAGGATCCTTGAAGAATGGATGATTTCAGACTTGGTTCAAGGAGAAGAACAAAGTGAACCTGCAGCCTCAAGGAAGTGCCCCAAGAAAACAATGGAGGAGCCAGTACCACTTTCCATATCTTGTCACTTACTGATGGGAGATCATATTGCTAATACTTGTTGTAACTCATTTGCTACCTGGAAGAAAAATTTGGACCCCACTTCAGGTATAAATCAGATGGTGATTTATTACACCTGTGCAGGCGGGCTGCCACCCCGAAGGGCAAACGGTTCCGAAGAGAAAAGCGGGTTGCCTTTTATACCTTTTCTGTTGCCATGCAAGCATGCAAAAACAAAAGCAGAACATGGCAGTTAGGTGGGGCGGAGTTACAATGAGTTGGCTCAGGGGGTTACATCATGGCAACTGCGTGGTGTACAACATGGTGGTTGGCATGGGGACAAACTAGGAGATTCAGTAGCTTGGGAACCTTTGCTTATTGCTGGGGGTTGGGGTAAGTTTTCCCATTGTTTTACCTATTGCTAGGAGTTCTTGGGAACTCAGGGAACTTCCTTGTTCTATTCTGAAACCTGTTCGAGGAATTAACCCAAGGGGGAGGCGTTAAGACATGCAGGGACTCAGGCTGAGACAGTTAGGAGTCTTTGGGGGTCTTTTTGCTGAGTCTTACATACAAATATCTACTAAAGCAGTGGTTCTCAACCTTCCTTCTGCCGCGACCCTTTGATAGAGTTCCTCGTGTTGTGGTGACCCCAACCATAAAATTATTTTCGTTGCTACTTCATAACTGTAATTTTGCTACTGTTATGAATCATAATGTAAATATCTGATATGCAGGATGATCTTAGGCAACCCCTGTGAAAGGGTCATTCGAACCCCAAAGGGGTTGCAATCCATAGGTTGAGAACCGTTGTACTAAAGGATCTGTATTAAGAACAAACATGTTTATAGGCTGAGTGTGGTGGTTCAACACCTATAATTCTCACACTCCAGGAGGCTGAGATGGTTAGGATTGCTTGAGCTTAGGAGTTTGAGACCAGCCTGAATAAGAAAAAGACCCTGGGCAGGACCCATAGCTCAGTGGGTAGGGAGCTGGCCATATACACCAAGACTGGCAGGTTTGAACCCAGCCTGGGCCAGCTAAAGCAACAATGACAACTGCAACAAAAAAATAGCCCGGTGTTGTGGTGGGCGCCTGTGGTCCCAGGTACTTGGGAGACTGAGGCAAGGGAATCGCTTAAGCCCAAGAGTTTGAGGTTGCTGTAAGCTGTGATGCCATAGCACTCTACTGAGGGTGACATAGTAAGACTGTCTCAAAAAAAAAAAAGAAAGAAAGAAAAAAAAAAAAAGAAAAGAAAAAGCCCCTGTCTCTACTAGAAATAGAAAAATTAGCTGGGCATTGTGGTGGGCCATCTGTAGTCCCAGCTACTCAGGAGGCTGAGGCAGGAGGATTGTTTGAATGCAGGAGTTTGAGGTTGTTATTAGCAAGGCTGATGCCACTGCACTCTAGCCTGGGCAACGAAGTTAGACTCTGTCTCAAATAAATAAATAAATAAAAATAAAAAGGCATCCAAATGTCAAATCAACATTTTAAAAAGTGTTCAATATTAGTAGTTATCAGAAAAATGAAAATTAAAACCACCATAAGAGATCACTGCACATGAATCAGATGGTTAAAACTTAAAAGACTAAAACTGCAAAGTGTTAGGAATCTGGAACTCTGATCCTTTGTTGATAGAGGTGCTGTAAATTGGTAAAGTCAAAACTATTTGATGTTTCTCCGAAAGCAAAACATATGTCTGCTCTATGACTCAGGAATTCTATTTCAAGAGACATGTTTATGCTTACTAGGAATGTTCATGGCAGTTATATTCGTAAGAACTCCAAACTGGAAACAACTCAGTTATCCATTGATATGGTTTGGATGTTTGGCCCCTCCAACTCTCATGTTGAAATTTGATGTCCAGTGTTGGAGGAGAGGCTGAGTGGAAGGTGTTTGGGTTATGGGGGCAGATCCCTCACGAATGGCTTGGTGTCTTCAGGTGAGTTCTCACTTCCATTATTTCACTCAAGAGCTGGTTGTCTTAATGAACCAATCACTTCCTCCTCCTTCTCTTGCTCCTTTGCCATGTGATAAGCCCGTTCCTCCTTTGCCTTTTCCCTTGATTGGAACTTCCCTGAAGCCCTCACCAGAAGCAGATGCTAGCATTATGCTTGTATAGTCTGCAGAACTGTGAGCCAAATAAACCTTTTTTCTTCATAAATTACCCAGACTCAGGTATTCCTTTATACCAGTGCAAAACAAGCTAACACATTTGTCAATTGTCAAATGGATAAATGAACTTTAGTATAATTATACGATGGAATACCACATCATCAGTGTGAAAAGACAAATAACTGATACATGCAGAATGAATCACACAAAATGTAAAGTGACTTTGTTTATCTGTTTATTTATTTATTTATTTATTTGCAGGGTTCTTTTGGCCAGGCCTGGGTTTTGAACCTGCCACCTGGCATATGGGACCGGCGCCCTACTCCTTTGAGCCACAGGTGAGGCCCCGTTTATTTATTTATTTTTGAGACAGAGAGTGCTGTGGTGCCACAGCTCACAGCAATCTCCAACTCTTGGGCTTAAGCAATTCTGTTGCCTCCACTTCCCAAGTAGCTGGGACTACAGGCACCCGCCACAAGGCCCGGTTATTTTTGTTGTTGTTGTTGTAGTTGTCATTTTTGCTGGCCCAGGCTGGGTTCGAACCCGCCAACCTCAGTGTATGTGGCTGGCGCCCTACCCACTGAGCTATGGGCACTGCCAGGGTGACTTTATTTAAATGATGTTCAAGAACAGATAAAACTAGTAGAGGAGATAGAAACCAAAACGTGGTCACCTAGGGGTTGAACAGGTGAGTGGTTTGGATGATGAGGTGTGTGGGGTGAACTGACTGGGAAGGGCATGGAAGAGTCTTCCAGCAGAATGGGCAGGGTCTGTATCTCGACCTAAAACTGGTTTGTGGTCACATGGGTTTATACACATATAGAAATTCATTAAGCTGTGTACTGAAGAATTATACATGTTAGGAATGTCAAACCCCCATTAATTTTTTTTTTTATTTTGAGACAGAGTCACCCTCGGTAGAGTGCCATGGCGTTACAGCTCACAACAACCTCAAACTGTTGGGCATAGGCGACTCCCTTGCCTCAGCCTCCCAAGTAGCTGGGACTAAAAGCACCCGCCACAACGCCTGGCTGAGAGATATATATCTCACTGCACGTGAATCAGATGGTTAAAACTTAAAAGACTAAATATATACATACATATATTGTTGTTGTTGTTTTTGCAGTTGTCATTGTTGTTTAATGGGCCCAGGCTGGGTTCAAACCCACCAGCCCCAATGTATGTGGCTGGCCCCCTAACCACTGAGCACAGGCATCAAGCCCCCATTAAATTTTTTTAAAGAAAGTAATCCGTGAACTCAAGTAACATTCCCAAACCAGGGATGTTTGGGGGTGTTACTAAAGCTACTAAATGTAGGAGGAATAATAATAGAATTTTTAAAATACCATTTTGTGAGCACTAGTGTACTAATTGATTTGGACAAGGATCATCCATGAAGACCAAAACCACTAAGTAAGAAGCTGCTGGGAACCAGGATATTCAGAGATTATTTACTAAGCACAAAGGGAGAAGTTATTAATTACAATGAGAGAATTTGGACATGTTAACAAAGTAGTCAAAGTTAGTATTAGGAAGAGGACAAATTGACATCTTGAATCTCTTAATGTGATTTTGTGAGAATCACACATTTGTGTAGATTTCTTGCCAAAAATGCTTAAACTGTATATAGTCATGAAAAAATAATCAGAAAATATGCATGTGTGACATTTTATAAATTAACTGGCCTGGACTTCTCAAAATATTCATGTCATGAAAGACTAAAAGAGATAGAAACAACATTTTTGACTGAAGGAGACTAAAGAGATAGGACAAATAAATGAAACACATCATCATAATTGATTGGATCGGGGGGGCTATAAATGACATTTTGGAATACTGTGGATAAATGTTAGACTGTATGTTAGATAGTATTCTTATATTACTGTTAGACTGCTTGGGTCGAACAACAGTACTGTGATTATGCTGGAGAATGTACTTGCTCATGCAAGACACACACTGATACACATTCTTCTTGCTTTGTTTTGTTTTGAGACAGAGTCTCAAGCTGTTGCCCTGGGTAGAGTGCTGTAGCATCATAGCTCACAGCAACCTCAAACTCTTGGGCTTAAGCGATTCTCTTGCCTCAGCCTCCCAAGCAGCTGGGACTACAGGCACCTCCAACAACGCCTGGCTATTTTGGGGTTGTAGTTGTCATTGTTGTTTAGTGGGCCCAGGCTGGATTTGAACCCACCAGCTCCAGTGTATGTGCTTGGCGCTCTAGCTGCTGAGCTACAGGCACTGAGCCCAGATAACACATTCTTTTTTTTTTTCTTTCTTGAGACAGAGCCTCAAGCTGTTGCCCTGGGTAGAGTGCCATGGCATCATAGCTCATGGCAACCTCCAACTCCTGGGCTCAAGTGATTCTCCTGCCTCAGCCTCCCAAGTAGCTGGGACTACAGGTGCCTGCCACAACACACAGTTATTTTTTGGTTGTAGCCATCCGTGTTTGGTGGGCCCAGGCTGGATTCGATCCTGTCAGCTCAGGTGTATGTCACTGGTGCCTTAGCCGCTTGAGCCACAGGCGCCAAGCCAGATAACACATTCTTATGAGATACAGGACATTGGGTAAAATGTCATGATATCAGCAATTCTATTTCAAATAGTTGAGGAAAAAAAACATACTCAAAGATAAGACAGATGTGGTGGAAAGAAAAGAGTAACTATGAAAAGGAAGGAAGAAAGGGAGACAGGGAGGCAGGGCAGAGAAGAGCTTCTGCTTCCTTCTTCCTTGGGCCATATCAATGAATTATGACACCAGTTGTTTTGTAAAGTAAACATAAAACCCTAAGCTCCCCCTACAAACTGAATGGACCATCTCTTGACCCAGAAGACTGCAGAGAAACCTTAAAAACTGAGTTTCTGGCTGTGATAGGATGGGAGGTTGGCTATACTTTATTATACCCCATCCCTTTTGGAGTTTAGCCATGACAACCAACCATCATTTGTTTTAAAATAGAGATCCTAAGACTGACAAAACAGATTCTCTTTGACAATAAGATACCAAAATGTAAGTAGGACCTGAGGCCATGCACAAGGCTTAAGTCACACCTGCTGACCATCAATTTAATAGGTTGCTCTCTGATTAGTAGGTGTCCTTATCTTAACTTGAATATTCCTTTCTCCTGACTTCAAGATTTTAGACAATATTTTATTCCTTTAACCGATTACAAATTAAAAATCTCAATCTACCTATGATCTTTAAGACCCACTTCAAGATATCCCACCTTTTGGGGCCAAACCAATATATACCTTCCATGCATTGGTTTATGCCTTTACCTATACCTCATACCTCCTGGAATTGTATAAAACCAAGTTGTAATCCAGCTTCCTTATGCACCCATTAGGACTCCTGAAGACTATGTTTCCCTGGTCTGTGGTTACTCATACTGGGTCAGAATAAGCCTCTTTAAATATTTTGCAGAGTTTGATTTTACCAGTAACAGTTTCATTGTCTATAAAAAACAATTAGGTTAATAAAATTTTCTAAGGAAAAAAATAAACCAGGAATTTCCTGCCTTGTATGTGCATATTAACAACCTGAAACTTTGGTATTTAAGAGCTGCTTGAGCCAGGAGACTGGGACTTGGACCAGAGCAGAATGGTGAGTTAGGACACTTCATAGAATTGCGACCTTCACTGGAACAGGTGGTAGAAAACATATATAACAAACCACCAAAAATGGGAGTCCACAGGACTCTTGACTGTCCAAGAACCCCTCACACCTGGTGATGGGTGTTAGAAATGGGGTCATCTTCCCCTGGTAAGTCACAATTGCAGACCTCTTCCCAGGAGGGTTTGGCTTTGAGATGATGTTTCTTCCTGCTAGGTCTAGGAAATTTCAGTTCAAGAAAGACATTTATTTAATTCTTCTCTGGAGAAACATCCCACAATATACATGTATCCTTACATATTAAGTCTGGTAAAATGTAAGCTCACAATTCATGATTATAAAACTATGAGAAACTAAGCAAGACCAAAGTAGAACTCCATATTCAGTGAAAATATACATCAAGAACTGGGGTGAGCCAGGCGTGGTGGCTCATGCCAGTAATCTTTGTACTCTGAGAGGCTGAGGTGGGAGGCCTGCTTGAGCTCAGAAGTTTAAGACCAGCCTGAGCAAGTGTGAGACCCGTCTCTACTAAAAACAGAAAAAACTAGCCAGACATTGTGGCAGGTGCCTGTAGTCCCAACTACTCAGGAGGCTGAGGCATAAACGACCACTTGAGCCCGGGAGTTTGAGGTTGCTGTGAGCTGGAAGGCCAGGGCACTCTAGCCTGGGGAAATAAAATACAGTCGCTGTCTCAAAAAAAAAAGAACTGGGCAAAAATTTAAAAATCAGTCCGAATAACCCGACAATTTACCATCAACATCTCCTAACTAGAATAACTTCTAAAAAGATTTCTTCAGGAAAAAAAAAATTATTCCAGAAGGAAGGCCTTCTGGGATGCAAGAAGGAGTAGTGAAAAACATATGGGCAAATCTAAACAAATATTAACTATATAAAACAAAGATAATGTCAATAAAAGAAAATTATACTTAAGATGGGAGGGTAATTGTGGTATATTGACTGCAAAGACTGACCCAGTTTTTCACACCTGCCTGTATTTCACACCCTTTGCAATGTGATTTTGCAGCTCCTTTAATCAGGAGCTAAAGTCTATTTTCTCCCCATCTAGGCTGGCCATGTGACTTGCTTTGGCTAAGAGAATGGGATAAAAATTCAAATGTGCTAGTTTTTATCTGAAGATTCAAAAGGGCTTGTATGTTTCCACTCTCCTAAACTCCTGCAACCAAGAAAGCATACCTGAGCTAGCCTGCTAGAAAAATGGGAGGAAGGAGAGCAGAACCATCCTAGTCAAGGGCCATCCTAAGCCATTTATATGGAAGCACACAAATTAGAACAATAAAGTCAAATTATTCTAAATATTTAGTATTATTCACCCTATTGGTGAGGATCTGTTACTTGCTTAGGATCTTGCATCAGATCTATTACTCCTCTCTTCTGATCTCTATCTCCCTTTTAAAATGGAAACTTACACTCTTTGACTGTCCCACCATTGTATTACGGAAATATGTAACTTTTAAAATTTCACAGGCTCATGGCTGGAGAGAAATTTGCCTCACGATGAATTGTGCCTTGTATCTCACCCATATTTGATTTACATGAGACTCTGGACTTTGGAATTGATACTGGCATGAGTCAAGCTTTGGGAGACACTGGGATCTAATGAATGTATTTTTTATGAGAACACAAGTTTGGAGGTATCAGGGCTGGAATGCTAAACTCATGTTGAAATTTAATTGCCAGTTTAACAGTTTAAAGAGTTGAGATCTTTAAGAAGTAATTAAATCATGAGGGCTCCACCCTATGAGTGATATTGGTGCCATTATGAAAGGATGCGTTTGGCCCTCTCTTCCTCTCTCTCTTACCCTTTCACCTTCCACCATGGGATGACACTGCAAGAAGGCCCTCATCATATGCCAGATGCTTGATCTTGGAGTTCCTAGCCTCTAGAACAGTGAGCCAATACATTTCTCTTCATTATAAATTGCCATCTGTGATATTCTGTTGTAGAAGCACAAAACAGACTAAGATGATGATTAAGATGGTAAATTTTATATTACATGTTCTTTACCAGAATAAAAAAAGAAAAAAATGTCTGGGAATGGTGGCTCATGCCTATAACCCTAGCACTCTGGGAGACTGAGGTAGGGGAGATCTTTTGAGGTCAGGATATCAAGACCAGCCTGAGCAAGAACTCAGGAGGCTGAGGCAGGAGGATGGCTTGTGCCTGGGAGTTTGAGATTGCTGTGAGCTGAATTCTAGCCTGGGAACAGAGAGAGACTCTGTTTCAAAAAAAAAAAGGACTAACATATTTTATAACATAGATGAACATTATGATAGCAAACCCTCTTTCACGACAACAGCATTAACCCAGTCATGAGGGAAGTGTCCCATGACCCAAGCACCTTCCCCTACCTCACACTCCATCTCCTTGGGGATCAAGTTTCCAACACTTGAGCATTGGGGACACAATCAAACCATATCAGACCATATTGTGTATAATTCCATTTATATTAAATGGCCAGAACAAGAAAATCTATAGGCATAGTAAGTCTATAAGTGGTTGATGCCTAGTGTTGGCAAGAATATAAAGGCTGAGAGATTGTCTTAGTCTGTTATAGTTGCCATAACCAAAGACCATAGACAGAGTAGCTAATCAAGAACATAAATTTATTTCTTAGAGATCTGGAACTGGGAAGTCCCAAGATCAAGACATCAGCATGGTTGGGTTCTAGTGAGAATTCACTTTCTGGTCATAGACGTCTTTTAATTTTGTCCTCACATGGTGGAAGTGGTGAGGGGTCTCTCTGGAGCCTTTTTCATAAGAGCACTAATTTCACTTGAGGGCTATGCCCTTATGACTTAATCATTTTTCAAATGACCCACCTGGTAATACCATCACCTTGGGGATAGGATTTCAACATATGAATTTTGGTATACATAAACATTCAGACCTCAGGAGAAGTCATAGCTAAAAGTTTTCTTCTGGAGGTGATAAAGATGTCCCAAAATTTATTGTGGTGATGCTTGTACAACTCTGTAAATACACAAAAATCACTGAATTTTAGGTTTTAAATGGATAGATTTTATGGTATGTAAAGGATAATCTCAATAATCTGTTACAGAATAAAGTATTCTTATGTTTAAAGGAAGTCACTACATAATGATAAAGTATTTAAATCACTAGGGAGATAATTCTTAACCTATATTCAGATAACAGCTGAGCATCAAAATTAAGTAAAATTTAACATGATATATAGATAAATAGATAATGATAATGGAAGCATATAAATCAGAAAAATGAATTGGGAGGACTTACATTACTTGATTTTAATATTTACTATAAAGCTACAGTAATTAAGACAATGTGTGGCTTTGGCAAAGGGATGGACACATAAATCAATGGAACAGAATAGAGAACCCCAAAATAGACCCAATCAAATATGACCAATTGATGGTTGACAAAGGGGCAAAGGTAATTCAACAGAGAAAGGATATTTTTTTCCACAAATGATACTGGAACAATTAGATAAGCAGTTCCCACCAAATAAACCTGTATTTCATTCCTTATACAAAAATTAACTATTTAATAAAAATGAGTCATAGATATAAACATAAAACATTATTAAACTAGTAAAAGAAAAAATTATCAAACTTTAGTTAGGGGTAAAGTTCTTAGATATGACACCAAAAGTATGCTCCATAGAAGGAAAACTTGCTAAACTGGTTGTCATTAAAATTTAAGACATGGTCTGAGATGTGTGTGGCTTTGCCCTGTATGAGCAGCTTGTCATGGAGTTGCTCAAGGTCTCCAAGGTCAAACAGGCCTTCAGATTCATCAAGAAAAGGGTGGGACACATCCATACTAAGAAGAAGTGGGAGGAGCTCAGCAGCCATTAGGAAAGCAGCTGCCAAAAAGGATGAGCTCCCCCTCAATGCCCCCCACCTCTATCTCAAAAGAAAAAAATTTTTTTTCTTTTGAGACAGAGTCTACGTTGCCCTTGGTAGATACCTTGGCTTCCAACTCTTGGGTTTGAGCAATTCTCTTGCCTCAGCCTCCCAAGTAGCTGGGACTACAGGCGCCCGCCACAATGCCCGGCTATTTTTTGTTGCAGTTGTCATTGTTGTTTTAGCTGGCCCTGGCTGGGTTCGAACCTGCCAGCCTCGGTGTATGTGGCTGGCACCATAACCACTATGCTATGGGCACTGAGCCTAAAAATTTTTTTTAAATCTTTGCTCTACCAAAGATGCTGAAATAAAAGGAGAATTAAAAAGAATAAAAAGAGAAATCATAAATTACAAAACCTAAAAAAACAAACTATAGAATTCATTAAATATGGCAAAAGATTTGGACAGATGCTTTATCAAAAAATATATATACATATGGATTATAAGTACAGGAAAAGATGGCCAACATAATTACTCATTAAAGAAATGCAAATTGAGCCACAATGAGATACCACTATACACCTATTAGAATGGGTAAAATAAAAACATTGACAAGACCATGTGGTAGTAAAGACACTGAACAGCCATCTCTTATATAGTGGGGGTGGGAATATACAATTATACAGTCACTCTGGAAAACAGTCTGGCCCTGTCTTACAAAAGTAAACATTACTCACCATATGGCCTAGCCATTTCACTTCTAAGATATTCAGCCTAGCAAAAGGAAAAGTTAGCTCATACAAAACCCCATATATAATTAATGTTTACAGCAATTTTATTCATAATCACCAAAAATTAGAAGCAATTCAAATATCCTTCAATGGGTGAATGGATAAATATGTTGTGTTACATACAAGGGAAAACTACTCAGCAGTAAAAAGGAATAAATGATATGTACAACATGGATGAATTTCAAAGACATTATACTCAGTGGAGGAAAAGAAAGCCAGTCTAAAAATTTAAGAAGAAAAGGGGAAATTTTTTGGCACAGACCCTGATTCTGGTGATGGTTACATTTATCTACACATGTCTTAAAACTGTGGAAAGAAGAAAGGAGGGGCAGGGAGAAGGAGGGAGGAGAGGGGGAAGAGGAAAAGGAACTATTATAATCCCACACAATTACAGTGGTAGTTACAAGGGTAATATCTTCGTCAAGTTTGTCAAATACTTTAAGTAGGGGAGCTTTATTATATGCAAAGTATACTTTGATAAAGTTGATTTTATAAAATTTCAGAAATTGGTTATTTGAAAAGATCAGTAAAATTGGCAACTCTTCAGAAACACAATCAAGAGAAAAGAAGGGGATACAAATAAGAAGTCTCATGAAAGAAAAAAAGATAAATGTAGATAAAACAGGGACTTAAAAAATATTTTTAACTTGTAAGAAGCTTTTTTTTTTTAGATAGAACTCTTGGGTTCAAGCCATCCTTTTGCCTCACCCTCCCAAGTAGCTGGGACTAGAGGCACCCATCACGATGCCCAGTTATTTTTTTAGAGATGGGGTCTCACTCTGGCTCAGGCTGGTCTTGAACTCATGAGTTCAGGCAATCCACCTGCCTTGGCCTCCCAAGTGCTGGGATTACAGGTGTGAGCCACAGCACCAGGCCTTACAATAAGTTTTTGAACAGAAGATCTGAATAGTTCCTAAAGCCAATCAAATCAGATACTACAAATACAATAATCCTAGTTTAAGAAGTTAATGCAACTAAACATTCAAAGAACACAAACTCTTCCAAAGATAGGAAAAACCACTGAATTGGGTAAATCCCAGCAATACAGAGTTCTTTAACATTAGAAAATCTATCAATTTACCACATTAATAGATTAAATAAAACCATATGATCATCTCAAAAGATGTAGATTTTAGTACTGTTCAAGAAAGCTTATTTATAAAGATAAAAATACTCAGTCCTTTATATTCATAGTCATTTTTATTGGGCTACACCATCATTAAGCTTACAAGATGGACAAGTCATATAAATGACCACACCAATAATATACATAATAGTTATATAGTACTTGACAGCTTACAAATCACTTGTGTCCAATTTCTACCTAATTCTAATTATTCCCCAGTAGGTATTACATTTAAAAAATATATATATATGGTGGCTGGGCGTGGTGGCTCATGCCTGTAGTCCCAGCACTGTGGGAGGCGAGGTAGGTGGATTTCCTGAGCTAGGAGGTTTGAGACCAGTATGAGCATGAGTGAGCCAGAGTGAAACCCTGTTTCTACCAAAAAAAAAAAAAAAAAAGCTGGGCATTATGGCGGGTGCCAGTAATCCCAGCTACTTGGGAGGCAAAGGCCACGAGAATTGCTAAAAGAAGAACAGAAAAAAAAAAACAAAACTTCAAACTAAGAAGAGTGAAAGCCAGCTGAAATTGAAAGCAAAAATTTAAAAAATATATATGGAAACATTTCAAAAGATGAAATAACTTGGCCTAAACTCTAATTATTTTCATTCTATATTTTGTTGTTTCTCTATATAATACATTAAAATGGATATCCACATATAGATAATATATAATTGGAAAAAAATCCAAAATTCTGAATCCATTTTTCCCCAGTGGTTCTCATATGCTCTTGGAACAAAGATAAAAATAAAAAATTTTAACCCTATGGTTTATATTCCAACTCATATCTATCTCCTCATGTTTGCAGTCCATAACTAAACAATGGTGCTTCCTCAACTTAAAAAATAACTATACTCAAAGCTAGATGAAGAAGGCTGATAGTTTCTATCAAGTTAGCAGCTTGTCTTTAGGAAACATGTGGGCATTCCTCTTGGGACTTACTCCTAACTGGTTACAAATGACCTATAGATGCCACAAACCTTTGGGTGACACAACTTGATGTGCTATTTCAGTGTCAAATGCAATGATGTCACAGGAAGGATGGAGTACTATTATATTTTCCCTTATTCCTCTGAGTATAGCTAGAAATCATGGGTATTATATATGAAACAAACATAATAAAGTTCTGCAAGGTAAAGAGAGTAAGGGACCTCAGAACCTGAGGAATAACATAGCAGTGGGTTTCTTAGGTTTTCTTTTTGCCTCATCTACTCCCAGACTGAGCTCTGGAGAAGCTGGCAACCCAGTAATGCCAACTAGCACAACTGAAAAAGGCCCCCCACACGTCTGCTCTTCTAGCCAAAAGACAGGGTAGGGAGCAACATACTAAAACAGAAAACTTACAACAATAATCTTATTCCAGCCAGACACCACAGAAGAGCCCTATCCTCACCAACAAAAGCTGAGTGGGGAGCCTACAATTACACCCTTACCAGGGTGTTAAGAAGGCTCCTCAATCCTCTACCTTCGTCCTGGGGTGGTATCAGAGGTCAAGTGGACGCCATCACCCTGGCAGTGTCAGCGAAGATCACGTCAGGAAACTAAACATCTAACCCTACCCAGAGACAAGACTGCCCATTCCTTACTGGAGTGGGGCCAATGGAGGCCTGGTGGAGAGTCAGGACTCACACCAGTAGAGGCTGTGTGACAAGCAGTATTGAGACATTGGTGGTCCTTCCAGCCAGTGTGGCATCAGTGGGATCTGTAAATCCCACCCCTGCCCAACAGTATTGAGGATCCCCACCCCAGGTGTAATCACAGGAAAATCCAGGATTAACCTGGATTTTCAACATCAACTTAAACGAGGCATCACCTTTCAACTCCTTCTGCCCTGCAGTGGTGTCAGAGGAGGCTTGCCAAAACCAATGATTTACATTGAATACTAAGTCTCATACCATAATACTTAAAATGTCCAGATTTCAATTAAAAATCAGTCATCACACCAAAAGCCCCCTCCCAATCTTAATTTATTTTTTATTTTAATTTTTAAATTTTTTTTGAGACAGAGTCTCAAACTGTCACCCTGGGTAGAGTGCCATGGCACCATAGTTCACAGCAACCTCAAACGCTTGGGCTTAAGCGATTCTCCTGCCTTAGCTTCCCAAGGAGCTGGGACTACAGGCACCCACCACTACGTCTGGCTACTGGTTTTGTTGTTGCAGTTGTCACTGTTGTTTTAGCTGGCCCAGGCTGGGTTCAAACCTGCCAGCCTCGGTGTATGTGGCTGGCACCCTACTCACTGAGCTATGGGTGCTGCCCCCAAATCTTAATTTAAATGAGAAGATAACCCACGGATGCCAACACTGAGATAATACAGGTGTTAAAATAACCTAACCTGACTAAGCCTATAAAGCAGACATCATAAAAATGCATCAGTGAATAACTATAAACATGCTTGACACAAATAAAAAAGAAAGTCTCGGCAAAAAATAAATAAAATAACCAAATGGGACTGAAAAAACACAATAACTGAAATAAAAATTATGAACTCAAAAGTAGAACAGAGGGGACAGAGGAAAGAACCAGTGAACTTGAAAACAATAGAAAATGTTCAATCTGAACAACATATTCGAGAAAATGGTATGGACTAAATTCAACAAAACTCATTGTGTTGAAGCCCTACTCCCTGTTGTTATTTGGAGTCAGGCTCTTAGGAGGTAATTAAGAGTTAAAGGAAGTCACAAAAGTGAGATCCTAATCTGATAGGAAGAGGCAAGAGAGGGCTCTCCCTTCACACACATGCACTGTCCATGTGAGGCCACAGTGAGAAGGCAATTATCTACGAGCTAGGAACTAGACCCTGTTGGGCCCTAATTTTGGACTCCCAGCCTCCAAGGCTATGAGAAATAGTTTGTGGCTTGACCCACCCAAAATATGTTGTTTCTTTTTATATGAAAGACCAAGTAGACTAAGATGGGATGCTGCTGTAACAAACACCTAAAAATGTGGAAGCAGCTTTGAAACTGGGTAATGGGAAGAGGCTAGGAGAGTTAGAGGTACATTGAAATACAGATATTAAAAGCCACTATGACAAGGTCTCAAATGGCAATGAGCTACATGTTATTGGAACTGGAAGAAAGGTGAATCTTGGTATGAAGGGTAGAGAACTTGTCTGAACATTGTAGTGTTTTGTAGAAGTGATGAAATTGAATATTTAACAGGGACATTTTTTAAACAAAGTATTGAAGATAGAGCTTGTGTCCTCCTTACTGCTTATACCAAACTGTGAGAGGAAAAGATGAATTGAAGAAGGAATTGTTAAGCAAAAGGAACAGAATTTAAGAGAATTGGAAAATTCTGTATATCCATATCACAAAAACATGAGAAAGTTTGTTATGGAGAAAACAGAGTGAGGCTGAGCAATCATGTGATAAATGAGATCATGAATGTGGCTAACAGACTTCATCAGCTGTCTCAGCAGAAGCAAGGAATAGAAATGGGAGAAACACAGTCAGCTGGAACTAAAGGGTACAGAGACAAGCAAACAATGAAATGAAACGAAGACCATAGGGTTTCTTAGGTCCTGTAAATTAGACAATAAAGATATTTGGCTCTGAACATGTGCTAGTCTTCAAGAAAAGGGAAAAATGACCTTGAAAGCAATTCAGAGACCATTAAGATGACCTTTGTTTTAAAATGTGGGGCCGTCATCACCTTGGTTTCTACAGACTAGCTTCCAACTGAAGCCTTAGGGAAAAGACCACCCTATAGAGTCTTTGCACATCCTCACAGGTAGGACTACACTAGGTTTGGACTTACTTGGGACCCCTTCACCCTTTCCTTCTTTTTCCTCTCCTTTGGAATGGGAATATCTACATCATGTCGGTCCCACAAACCAATTTCATTTGGATTCACAGGTTCACAGTTAGAGAGGAATTTTGCTTCAGGATGAGTCAAACCTTGAATCTCACCCACACCTAATTTAGGTGACACTGAAATGAAACTTAGGACTTTTTTTTGTTGTTGCATTTTTTGGCAGGGGCTGGGTTTGAACCCGCCACCTCTGGCATATGGGGTCGGCGCCTTACTCCTTTGAGCCACAGGTGCCACCTGAAACTTAGGACTTTTAAAATTGATGCTAGACATGACTTTGAGAGCTGTTGGAATGGAAAAAATGTATTGTGAATACAAGGACACAAATTTGGTGAGGGTCCAAGGGTGGAAAGCTATGGACAGAATGTGTTCCCTCTCCCCCCAAATTAATTATGTTGAAACCCCAACTCCCAATGTGACTGTATTTGAAGACAGGGCTTTTAGGAGGTAATTAGGTTAAATGAGGTAAATACAGATGGGGTTCTAAACTGACAGGAATGGTGGCCTTATAAGAAGGAGATATCTCACCCTCCCACCCTTCCTGGCATGGGATGACAGTGAGAAAGTAGCCTGTAAGCCAGAACCAGAGTCAGGCGGCACATTGATCTTGGTCTTCCTAGCCTCCAAAACTGTAAGAAATAACATTTTCAAGCTGTCTGATATATGACAGATTAAACAAAGACAAAAATGGAAAATTGAACAGAGCCATAGGAACTTGTGGGACTATAACCAAAGATCTAAAGTTTCTGTCATTAGAGTTCAGAAGAAAAGAAGGGGTGGAGGGTGGAGCCTAAAAATGTTATTTGAAGAAGTGATGGCTGAAAATCTGCCATATTTGCTAAGACATAAACCTACATACTGAAGCAGCTCAGGAAACCCCCCAATAAGACAAAAAGAAATCCACACCAAGACACATCACAGTGAAATTCCTGCAAGTTAAAAACACTGCATTCAAAATAATGTTTCCAATAACCTTCAAAGTTTCAGTGAAGACAAATATACAAAGATGCCATCTGCCTCTAGCTAAGGGTAAAATGGTAAAACACAAGTATTTCAAAGTTTTTTCAAGTTTTCACAATCTAGTATGCCATGCCAGTGCAAGTCTACAACCAAATTTTTTATGTACTGTACCACATAAGGCATGAAGGTTAAAATAGACATGACTGAGGTAAATCTTCATAAATAAGCATATTCTCACGTAACTCAGATAGTTTAAAACAGACTGAACACATTAAAGGTTTCTTCTATATTCTCCCTAAATTGTAGGTCTTGACCCTTGGGATTAACCCACTTCTTATAGGTGGTAGAAGCAAACCCTCTGGCCAACATTCCTTAGCTTCAGAGTAAAGAAACTTTGCAACTGACCAACTAAAAAGTCTAGTATTTTCCTGGTCATGAATATTCAACCAACATTTCTTGGGTTCATTCCCTCAGCTTTTTTTTCTATTCTTCCATTCAACCATTTTGTCTTTGTACTTAAGAATTAAAGACAACTTCCCTTCCACTGCTACGCCTGACCCTAGACAAACTCCCTGTGAATTACTTTCAATCTCTTTATTTCTATCCCTGCAATTTCCCTAAAAGGACTATTTTTCTCTTTAAAACTTATGTCCCTGGCATTATCGAACTACTGGCCTGGTCAAGACATCCTCTTTCCACCATGACATACCCTATTTCTCTCTAAATGATTTCATAGCTTATATACACACTGTGGAAATTCATAGTGTCCTCCATTGGGACATTTTTGAAAACGTAAATTACTCTTTCACAGTCTAAGTAAGTTACGTCCCCAATCAACGACTTCTCAGTAACTTTTCTATAACAAAGTCTTAATTCTTTGTAGCTCCCATAGTATGTGTGGTAAATGCTCAATACCTATGTTCTAAATGTACCACATTTACATGGTCTTTATCCAGTATGAATTCTCTTTTGTTGGCCAAAGGCTAGATGCTCACTAAAGGTGTGTACATAATCCTTGGTTTTCCCAATAGCATGAGTTTTCTGATGTTGAGAAAGGGATGAACTCTGGCTGAAGGCTTTTCCACATTCCTTACACTTATAGGGCTTTTCTCCAGTGTGAGTTTTCTGGTGTTTTGTAAGAGATGAGCTCTGGCTGAATCCTTTTCCACAATCCTTACACTTGTATGGTTTCTCTCCAGTGTGTGTTCTCTGATGACGAATAAGAGCCGAGCGGTCACTAAAGGCTTTGGGACAATCATTGCATTTGTAAGGTTTCTCCCCAGTGTGAGTTCTCTGGTGCTGAGTCAGAGCTGAGCAGTAGCCAAAGGTTTTCCCACATTCACTACACTCATAAGGCCGCTCCCCAGTATGAGTTCTCTGGTGCTGAATAAGACCTGACCGATCACTAAAGGCTTTGCCACATTCATTACACTTGTAAGGTTTCTCTCCAGTGTGAATGACCTGATGTTGGGTAAGAAATGTACTTTGGCTGAAGGCCTTCCCACATTCATTACACTCATAAGGTTTCTCTCCAGTATGAATTCGCTGATGTTGAGTAAGGTATGAACTTTGATTAAAGGCCTTCCCACATTCATTGCATTCATAGGGTTTTTCTCCAGTATGGATTATATGATGCCGAATGAGAGCTGAGCGGTGACTAAAGGCTTTCCCACATTCATGACATTCATATGGTTTTTCTCCAGTATGTATTCTCTGGTGTAGAGTAAGGTGTATGCTCTGACTAAAGGCTTTACCACATTCATTACATTCATAGGGTTTTTCTCCTGTGTGAATTCTCTGATGCAAGACAAAAGCTGAATAGTAACTGAAGGCTTTCTCACACTCATTACACTTCCAAGGTTTCTTTCCCACACAAATTCTCTCATGCCTAATGATATCTGAATTTTGTTTTAAATTCTTTTTAAATGAATCACAAGGATGTAGTTTCTCTCCTTGTTGTTGAACAAGTAATGACCTTGGACTAAAATGTCTTCTAAATGCATCACATTGGTAACTTCTCTCCCCAGATGACTTCTTCTGAATGACAATCTCTTGTATTAAATGTTTCTCATGGTTTTCCTGCTGACACTCTAAAGAATTCTCACATTCACTGGAACCTTCCTTTGGAAATCTTTCTATTAACACCCCAGGGGCTGATTCCTCTTCAGAAATGTCCTTCTCTGGAGTTAGCTCCTTGCTTTCTGATATTGTTTCCCAGTCTGAAAGAAACAGAAGTACACATGCATCATTTCCTACACTGAAAGAAAAATAACTGCTACAGTAGGAAAACAATAAAACAAACAAATAGAAAATGCTTACAAGGAACACATGAACTTGAAAGCTCTCAAACATAGTCTTAGGATCTTGAGAAAACAAGAAAGATGACTGAGCAAAGAAATATAGTAGTGTAAAAGAAGTGAGCATAGGTACTCACTATTGCTCTGTGGAGCAGTGTAGGAGGTGAGAAAGAATAACAGAAGGAGACTAAGCAGAGATAATGTGGGAAAATGGCAGACTAAAAACAAGATATGGAGGAGACAGGGCTGAGATCTGCAGAGAAAGATGGTCTCCCAGAGATGACTCACTGTATTCATCTCAACCAAGCCTCATTATTTCGTGCCTTGAGAATGACCATCTTTACCTGATCTCCTTGCCACCAACCTTTTCCCACTCCAGTGTGTCCCAATCACTGCTAAGACAAATCTTTCAAAACATCACTCTTAAACAAAAAAATCCCTGCAGGTTCCAAAGACTGAAGCAAACCCTCTGGCCAACATTCCTTAGCTTCAGAGTAAAGATGAGACGTAAAATCTACAGCTAGCAAAGTGGTCCAGATCTATAAACTCAGATTATCACAGAGTTTGCAATTAGGAAGCGAGCAATAATCTCTAATTGCTTACCATCAACCTATACCCAATAAACTGGAAATAATAAAATAGAAACAAGTTAAAAAAAAGAAGGAAAGAAAAAGAATAGTGTGGGGAGGGGAAGATCAAAGTGCCATGTGCCCAGATTGGTCCCTAACCTGTCAGGATACCTGCCCCAAGTTCCTGGGCTTCCCAGTTAAGAGTTGGGGAATGGTGGGAGAAGTTTCATTGCTAAAAATGTTTAAATACTTTCAAGCTTAGCTGGTCTTTAATATCCTTTCTAGTTATGTCTCTACATGAAATAAATAATACAATACTATATGCTCAACTACATATCATACTCAGGGAAGTACCTCAGATTTTAAAGGAAAAATATATAGAAGTAGGTTAAAGGTAAGTGAACTTCAGCTATAGGGAGTGGCAGAATTGAAGCCCCATTGGGAACACATGGTTAATGGAGAATAAGGGACTTGCCTATCTGGTAGAAAAACAGAGAAGGCAAAAAGGTTAGGCAGGTAGTCAAACAAAGGCCTCAAAAGCAGGTAGATGAATACAGAACAGGCAGAGTAAGCAACTCACTGGGGAATCCAGCAGTATTATGCTGCCTCAATTTTACAAGAAAAAGACTAGAGACATATAATCAGAATGCAATCTGTTGCAGAAATCCAGTTTGACAGAAGTTAACAGGGTCAAATCCATGATATCCTTCAAAAAAATTATTAGGACTTAATCGATGGCCATCATTTATCTCATATTATTTAATTTGATCCTCACCACTAATGAGCTCAGTGCTATCTGCTATCATTATCCCCATTTTATCGTTGGGAAATTTAAGTCACAGAAAGGATAAGACTTGTTAAAGGTCATAAAGCTAATGAGTTGCTGAGGCTCTGTATGCAGGTAGACTTTTAACCACCATGCTATGCTGCCTCTGCTTAGAGCAGAGGTTCTCAACCTTCCTAATGCCACAATATATTTTCATTGCTAGAAAGGGGTCGCGACCTACAGGTTGAGAACCACTGGCTTAGGGGAAGGAAAAAGAAAACCCAGAGACCAGTTTATAGTCATTGGTCTGAGAGTCAAAAAATAACATTATCCTCCAGAGATAAAATAACATGTGTAAAAAAGTGTGGTTGAGGGTAAGTTATTAACAACATTAAAATATTGGTGTCATTTCATCTTGTGTGGGAAAAAGAATTAGTATGAAAGAATAGAAATATTTACCTTCTAGAAAATGAAGTTAAAATTTTATAAACAGATTATCATCCACAAAGCTAGAGAGTGGCACAGGGGAGACAGGGACTTCAACCTTTCCATGGGTCTAGCCAAATATGGAAAGGCTCCTCCACAGCATTTCCATCAACCATTTGGGTTTTCTTTTCACTATTTTCCAATAATCACTCACCTGGACTGGCTGCTTTTGAGACTTCTCTCTCCAGCTCCTTACCACACTCCAACTGAGAGATTACCTTAGGCTTGGAAATTGGAAGCCCTGTTTGTGGGGGGGAAAAGAGAGTCTGGTAAAGTGTTCAGTGCTAGTTCTTTGGTCTTTAGGTAAGACAGTATGAGAGGGAGTAAGAGAGTGAAGTCAATTCTGGATTTTTTTTCTTTAGCAATACTCAGGAGGTAGGAAGATTGATATGGGCTTATTTGAATTTAGAACAATTTAGTCATTGGTTTTTATCTCTATTAAAAGAATAAGCACCCATTTCCGTAAGAGTTTTTTTCACTAGCAATCTGTCTTGATATCCTTGGTCAAAGAGTAGAGAAGGAAGATGCTACAGGTCCATATGATAAAGGTGTTCATTTCTAACTACACACGTATTAAACTATATCCAGAAACAAAAAGCAAAATCACCTGTCTTAGGCCTTACAAGAATTAAAAATCTTTACATCTAAGGAACTCAGAGCTCCTAGGAACTGAAGAAGCAAAGATACTACAGTGGGTAAATTCACAAGGGTGAATTACAGGGGAGCCATCCTTACCCAGCAAGACCAAATTCCTATGCTTCTCAGGCACATCTCCCTGAGGAGAGTTCAGCTGTCCCCACGGGGTGAGAGCCTCAGCCATATCCCTGATCATGGATTCCTGAAAAACCAAAGACATTGGTGCTCACCAATAGGCTTCCACCCAGGGGCCTCTGAAAAGAATTAAAACTGACAGCATAGAAGAAGGAAGATAGGAAGATTAGGAAAAAACGTCTTCTAACATCCTTCGCAACACTAAGATTCTCTAGCAAATTTGTAGTTCAGAGACTCACTCTTTGCCTTTATATGTCAGAATTGCATATTACCTGCAAGTAAGAAGGAAAGAAACTTCAGGGTAAAACCTGAAGGTATGATGTCCTTAATTTATATGTCAATAAATTAAAATATAGAACTATAGAATTCCTTGCTATTTATACATGGAAAAGGAAAGAAAATATAATTTAAACATTTTTTTAAAAAATGTTTTTTAAACAGTTTTTTAAAAATAAGGGATTCAAGAAAAACAAAGTATTTTTCTCTCTAGTTTTCCTTTCACAGTAAAATTGGTCTTTTTTTTTTTTTTTTTTTTGTAGAGACAGAGTCTCACTGTACCGCCCTCGGGTAGAGTGCCGTGGCGTCACACGGCTCACAGCAACCTCCAACTCCTGGGCTTCCGCGATTCTCTTGCCTCAGCCTCCCTAGTAGCTAAATTGGTCTTAATAATAAAATATATTAATGTTTTCTGCCACTTTAGAGGTGAGAAAGACATTTCCTACATTTGTCACAGAATATAGATTTATAAAACAGTATCTCAAACCCAAATTTATGGAAGTTCTCAAAGCATTCTTATCTTTTCTTTGATCTTTTTTGGCCCCCACTTTACTTTCTTCCCCATTGTGTATATATATATATATATATATATATATATATATATATATACTACTTCCACATTCCCTGAGCACTGGTCAGTGGCCATTCTTTCAGCTGCTTGAAATGCATGCCCCATTCCCTCTTGCCTCTTTATACATACTTAAGAGAATTCTATTTGAGTGGATGACCACCTCTAGTTTCCCTGCATGTTTATTCGACCTGCATTCATTCATGAAATATTTGAGTACTTACTATCTGTAAGACTCTAAATGTGGTGAGGATACTTTAGTAAACAAAACAAAGCTCTCTCCTGAGCTTGCATTTTCGTTAAGGGGAAAGGGATAAAGAAACAGATGGCTTTTCCTAAATGTTGTCTCCCCTTTCTCATACTCTGAGCTATTTGAATCCTACTCAGGCTTCAGATCTCAGCTCAGGTGTTACCTCCTCAAAGAACTTTTGTCACATCATGTTCTTTCTCTTCTCTTGAAGAGAGAAATATTGAGGGAACTTTGTGATATAAATATATCTACTTGTCCCATTAGATTATAAGGTCCATGAAAGCAGAAGCCAGGTCTGTTTCTGCTAACTGAAGCAGCCCTAGTACTGGGCACAGAGTAGGAACACTGTAAATATTTAGTTGAATAGATGAATGAAGGAATGAATAAAAGTTAGAGGAAACAAGTTTAAATAGGGTCTTCAACAAAAGTTTACATGACTCCTGCCTATAATCCTAGCACTCTGGGAGGCTGAAGCAGGTGGACTGCTTGAGCTCAGGAGTTGGAAATCCAACCTGAAATAAAAGCAAGACCCCCATCTCTACTACAAACTGAAAAACTAGCTGGTGTTGTGATGGGCACCTGTAGTCCCAGCTACTCCAGAGGCTGAGATAAGGGGCTCACTTTAGCTCAGGAGTTGGAAGTTGCTGTGAGCTATGACATCATGGCATTCTAGCCTGGCAGAATGAGATTATGTCTCAAAAAAAAAGGTGTCCATGAGAATAGTGGTGGGGAGGAGAAAAGAAGTATATGAAATACTGAAAACATTGTAGGAATATTTATTCTGGACTAACCTTAATCTAGATGACAGGCACAAAATTAATTTGCCTACTAAAATGAAATGCAGAGGGAGGGAACAGGGTGGTTAATGCTCTTTGAATCTGTTCACTGCTGATAAGACAAATGTCTGATAATTTTTCTAATTCTATTTGAAAATTTGCTATACGAGAACAACACATTAAAACAGACCAGTCCCTGGCTTGCTAGCAAATGAATCAATCTGACATATCTTTGAACTACCACTTTTGCCACAGTCCCCCAAACACAGAGGATGCCAAAAAACTATATACACATTTTGAGCAATGTTACCTATGTATTACTTTTCAAAGTTGAATCGAAGGTACTGTTATTGGCCAAATGTACCTAGATATGCCACACACATCCAAAGTATAGATAAATAAAGTAGTTAAAACAGTGTGACAGGCGGCGCCTGTGGCTCAAGGAGTAGGGCGCTGGTCCCATATGCCAGAGGTGGCGGGTTCAAACCCAGCCCCAGCCGAAAACCACACACACACAAAAAAAAGTGTGACAGAATACATATTTTTCAAATTCAGAAATGACTGGTACAGGCAAGTCCTGGAGACTTTTTATCATATCTTTGGGAGAGGCTCGAGATTAAAAACTGTACTTTGAAAAACAAGAGAGGGTAGTAATTGAGAGTAGGATACAGGAATATTCCAAGAGAGAGAAAACAGCTTTGACAAAAAATGACTGATTTTGGGAATCAATTGGGAATGACTGATTTTACTTTCAACATGATCTCTTAAAATGTGTATACATAATTTTGGCATTCCGGGATATATGAATATGTTTAATTTTGTTTATATTCAGCATTCTAATGTGTATTACATCATTCTCCAAAAACAAAGGTAAAAAATGAACCTCATGAAATAAAATTAAAAGAGCTACTTACTTTGAAAATCTTCTGCTCAAAATAAACTCTAACACTTGAAGTATGAAATCATTACACTTAAGTTCATTTAAGTTTATGGTCCCTTAAGACCATGTATCTCAGGATACATGAGTAATACCAGTAATATAATTTGTACACTCTTCTTTGTTCACAAACAATGCTCACACCAACAGGGTAACTGGCAGTTTCTTTTGGACTTAAGTTCCCTGAGAAAACCTCAGCAATCCAGTTCATTTAAGGATGCATGTACAGGGGCTGAAAGGTACAGGCAAGCCAGTCAGACACTTTCCAGTAGTTGCTACTTTCTGTCCCTTCCCTCTGAACCTAATCTACAAATTGACAGATCAAAATCAATACTGGCATTTTCTCCCAGGGTTTCATAAGGATCATCAGTACTCATCTGCTGGGAAGCTTGGTGTGACACAGACATGTAGTCCCAGCACCTGAATCAAAGGACCTGCCAATTACCCACTGTCCTAGCCAGATCTTACTGAAGCATCCTTACTAATCACTCCCTTTAGCATGTTTTACCTTGTTGTTGTTTTAAAAACCTTCACGGGGTCTTCATTTGCCTTTGGAATAAGACCCAGTGTAGACTTCCGTGTGATCTGGCTACAACACATCCATGCTTCCCTCATTACACTCCAGCCCACCCCACAGTGACTCACCCCTTGAAGACCTACAATTATATCGCTTGAAGATTTTTTTTTCTTTTTTTTTTTTGTCAAAGCTGTTTTCTCTCTCTTAGAATATTCCTGTATCCCACTCTCCAACTACCCCCTCTCTCTTGTTTCTCAAAGTACAGTTTTGAATCCCAAGCCTCTCCCAAAGATATGATAAAAAGTCTACAGGGCCTCTTAGGACTTGCTTATACATTTCTGAATTTGAAAAATATGTATTTTGTCACACTGTTTTAACTATTTTATTTGTCTATATCTTATTGTCTCAATAAACTCTACAAGGCATGGGCAAGTGGCTTTTAATATTCTGCATCTCAGCATGAGGCCCATGATAGTACTGAATAACTGGCAAGTGTGCAGCAAGCACTTAGTGGATAGAGAAAAAACAATGCTCTGCACAAGTGAGAAGTATTTTCTGTGATGTTCATCTGTCATCAGTTTATCAAGATGAGCCCAGTGGTCTAGGAATCAGAACTGAGAAAGTCCGTAACAAAGGAAGAAAACATATCCATGCTTTGAAAACAGAAGAAAAAAAATAATTCTAAATTTACCTGGAGGGAGACAAGATGGCGGACTGAAGCCAGCTTTCAACAGAGGCTCCTGTCCAGAAGGAGAGTTAAGGGACAGGAATTTAGTAAGTATCCTGGTGGACTTGAGCCACACCAAGAGAGAAGGTTGAAGAACGCACATCAACACCGCTGAGGCAAGCTGTGATCACAAGGACGCAAACAAAAGGTACAAAATCCACCACCAAGCAGATGGGAGTCCCCCTCCCCCATGTGACCGGCTCAAGAGCCCCACAATTAAACACACGGGCAGAAATTAAAGGCCATCCCACTACACTCCACGGGAGAGACCTTCTAAAAACTGGACCTACCTCCCCTACTGGGGTGCCGTGGCGTTCTCCTGCTGTGCATAAAACTGAATAAAATCCTTTGCCAGCAACCCTGAATCCCCAACACTCCCCCTCCCACCTACTGAGGTCTGGAGGCCTGTCCCCCAGGAGTTCGGATTCTTGAGTGATTTCTCAAGGGGAGTGGACAGTCCCCAAGTTGCGACTGGTCAGCATTGACTCTGAGGCATGCGAGTGAGGAGAGGGCACCGGGCTGAGGGGGAGTCACGCCTCGGCGGCACTTCCCTGTGGTGTGGTGCAGCAGCCCTCCCCGTGCATCAATACACCCAGGCATAAAACTGAATGAAACTCTAGCTTCCCCCCCACTCTCACTTGGGGTCTGGGGGCCTGTCCCCCAGGAGTTCGGATCCTTGGGTGATTTCTCGAGGGGAGTGCACAGTGCCCGAGCCGCGACTGGTCAGCACTGACTCTGAGACACGCGAGCGAGGAGAGGGCACCGGGCTGAGGGGGAGTCACACCTCGGCGGCACTTCCCTGCGGTGTGGTGCAGCAGCCCTCCCCGGGCAACATTACGGCCGGGCATAAAACTGAATAAAACTCTAGCTTCTCCGCTGAGCGCCCCTACTCTCACTCGGGGTCTGGAGGCCTATCCCCCAGGAGTTCGGATCCGTGGGTGATTTCTTGAGGAGAGTGCACAGTGCCCGAGCTGCGTCAGGTCAGCGCTGACTCGGAGACACGTGAGTGAGGAGAGGGCACTCTGCTGAGGGGAAATCAAGCCTTGGTGGCACTTCCCTGCAGTGCGGTGCAGCAGCCCTCCCTGGGCGGGCAACAATACGGCTGGGCATAAAAATGAATGAAACTGTAGCTTCCCCCCCACTCCCACTCGGGGTCTGGGGGCCTGTCCCCCAAGAGTTCGGATTCTTGGGGGATCTCTCGAGGGGTGTGGACCCAGCATAAACTGCGGCTGCTCAGTGCTAACTCTGGGGCGCGAGACAGAGGAGAAAAGGGTCGGCTGAGTGCCCACACCAGAGCAGCAGTTCCCTGGAGGCAGAGCAACAGCCGTTTTTTCTTTAACGGCAGAACGGCTCACTCCTGGATATTCTGAGGCCACACCCCCTGTCTCCCTGGGCAACCAGAGGAGGCCACCAGTGAGTGGGGGATTTCCTGACACTGCTCACAAACCCGGGAAGCCTCCAGGGCGGGGCCGACCCAGAGAGGTGATCGGACGCAAACCTTCAGCAGCAAAGAGGACACAAACCTCCAGCAGCAAAGACGTTTGAACTCAGAACAGCCCGTCTTCTGTAGGCGATTTCGGCAGGAACAGAGACAGAACCCCACAAAGTTGTCTGTTCTGTTCTGTTCTGTTAACAGCATCCATCAGGGACAGGGCTAAGCCTGAGTGAACACCTCCTTCCCATCACCTGCATCAAGCACTCAAAGATGTCAGGCCCCATCTCCTCCTGCTAAATAGTGGCAGTCTGTGGGGGCCTGGCAGACTTCCTTGCGATACAGGCAGGTGCAAACCCCTGCAGTGTCTGTTCACTGCAGGCAACTGGGTTAGCCATCTGCAGAGATACCAGTGACTGGGTCCGACAGAGGGGCAAAGTGGGGAAGGAGACATTAACCTTCCCAGACTGCTCTGTTTGCTGGGTGGCTCCTCCTGACTCCACGCTGCACTGGGATGAGCCATGTCAGAGGAGTCACCAGGCCCCTGTGATCCAGTTCCCAGAGACCTCTTGAACTCTCCCACCCGAGACAAGTGCCGATTGAGACAGTTGATTTGGACCTTTTGAACTAGGCTAATAGACTGAAGACTTTTCAGGCAGTGCCCTGGGTGTGCGGTTGTAGGAAGGTTTGATTCTCCTTTTCCAACTGGGGCCAGAGGGGGGCAGGCGGGGTGACTTAATTGCTGATTTTTCCACACAGCTGAGACTTCAAGCCAGAGTAGAAGTTGCAATAGGATCGAACAGAGACTAGCTGAAAACAAGACAGAACCACTTAGCTCCACCACACAAGACAGGGCCCGAGTTTCTTAGGCCACAACACTGTACGGGCCCCTGATAAAGCCCCAGGGGAAAAATCAAAGGGAGTAAAATAACCATGGGGTGGAATCAGCAGAAAAACTCTGGTAACATGAATAACCAGAATAGATCAACCCCCTCAAGAAAAGATACGGCAGATGTGATTGAAGATCCCATTCATAAACAACTGGCTGAGATGTCAGAAATCGAATTCAGAATTTGGATTGCAGACAAGATTAATAAAATGGAATTAGGAATTCGAGGAGAAATTCAAAAGTTGTCTCAAGAATTTAACGAATTTAAAGACAAAACCACCAAAGACTTAGACACACTGAAGCAAGAACTTACAGCCCTCAAAGATATGAAAAATACAGTAGAATCCCTCAGCAACAGAATGGAGCAAGCAGAAGAAAGGATTTCTGACATTGAAGATAAAGTCTTCGAATGCTCCCAATCTCTCAAAGAGGAAGAGAAATGGAGAGCAAAAACGGATCACTCACTCAGAGAGCTCTCAGATAATTCGAAAAAAAGCAATATACGAATTATTGGGATTTCTGAGAATGATGAAGTGGCCTCGAAGGGCACAGAGGCCCTTCTGCATGAAAATATGAAAGAAAATTTTCCAGACATGCCTAGAGAATCTGAAATTCAGATAGCAGACAGCTTCAGAACCCCAGCACGATTCAACCCCAATAAGTCATCCCCCAGACATAATCATAATTAGCTTCACGAAAGTTAACATGAAAGAGAAGATTCTCAAAGCAGCCCGGCGAAAGAAAACTATTACGTACAAAGGTAAGAATATTAGAGTAACTGCAGATCTCTCTGCTGAAACTTTTCAAGCCAGAAGAGAGTGGTTATCAACTTTTAATCTCCTAAAGCAAAATAACATTCAACCCAGGATCTTGTATCCAGCTAAACTGAGTTTCATCTATGATGGAGAAATTAAATACTTCAATGACATTCATATGTTGAAAAAATTTGCCATAAGTAAACCAGCTCTTCAGGATATTCTCAGACCTATCCTCCACAACGACCAACCCAATCCTATACCACAAAAGTAAAACTCACTCAGAAACTTCGGATCAAACTCCAACTTCCACACTGGCGAAAGGATTAAAAATGTCCACTGGACCTTTGAAAAACTCGATACCCAAAATTCCACCAGACTTATCAATACTCTCCCTCAATGTGAATGGCTTAAACTGTCCTCTAAAGAGGCATAGGTTAGCTGACTGGATACAAAAACTCAAGTCAGATATTTGTTGCATACAAGAGTCACATCTTAACTTAAAAGACAAATACAGACTCAGGGTGAAAGGATGGTCATCCATATTTCAGGCAAATGGTAATCAGAAAAAAGCAGGTGTTGCAATTTTATTTGCAGATACAGTAGGCTTTAAACCATCAAAAGTAAGGAAGGACAAGAATGGTCACTTCATATTTGTGAAGGGTAATACTCAACATGATGAGATCTCAATTATTAATATCTATGCACCCAACCAGAATGCACCTCAATTTATAAGAGAAACTCTAACAGACATGAGTAACTTGATTTCCTCCAGCTCCATAATCGTCGGAGATTTCAACACTCCTTTGGCAGTGTTGGATCGATCCTCCAGCAAGTAGCTGAGCAAAGAAATCTTAGATTTAAACCTAACCATCCAATATTTAGATTTAGCAGACATCTACAGAACATTTCATCCCAACAAAACTGAATACACATACTTCTCATCAGCCCATGGAACTTACTCCAAAATTGACCACATTTTAGGTCACAAGTCTAACCTCAGTAAATTTAAAGGAATAGAAATTATTCCATGCATCTTCTCAGACCATCATGGAATAAAACTTGAATTGAGTAACAACAGGAATCTGCATACTCATACAAAAACATGGAAGTTAAATAACCTTATGCTGAATGATAGCTGGGTCAGAGATGAGATTAAGAAAGAAATCGCCAATATTTTGGAACAAAACGACAATGAAGACACAAACTATCAGAACCTCTGGGACACCGCAAAGGCAGTTCTAAGAGGGAAATTTATAGCACTGCAAGCCTTCCTCAAGAGAACGGAAAGAGAGGAAGTTAACAACTTAATGGGACATTTGGAAAAGCAACTGGAAAAGGAAGAACATTCCAACCCCAAACCCAGTAGAAGAAAAGAAATAACCAAAATTAGAGCAGAATTAAATGAAATTGAAAACAAAAGAATAATACAACAGATCAATAAATCAAAAAGCTGGTTTTTTGAAAAGGTCAATAAAATAGATAAACCTCTGGCCAACCTAATCAGAAAAAAAAGAGTAAAATCTCTAATATCATCAATCAGAAACAACAAAGACGAAATAACAACAGACTCATCAGAAATCCAAAAAATCCTTAATGAATATTACAAGAAACTTTATTCTCAGAAATATGAAAATCTGAAGGAAATTGACCGATACTTGGAAGCACGCCACCTTCCAAGACTTAACCAGAATCAAGTGGAAATGTTGAACAGACCCATATCAAGTTCAGAAATAGCATCAACTATACAAAACCTCCCTAAAAAGAAAAGCCCGGGACCAGATGGGTTCACGTCAGAATTCTACCAAACCTTTAAAGAGGAATTAGTACCTATATTACTCAACCTGTTCCAAAAGGTAGAAAAAGAAGGAAGACTACCCAACACGTTCTATGAAGCAAACATCACCTGATCCCCAAACCAGGAAAAGACCCAACAAGAAAAGAAAATTATAGACCAATATCACTAATGAATATAGATGCAAAAATATTCAACAAGATCCTAACAAACAGAATCCAGCAACACATCAAACAAATTATACATCATGACCAAGTTGGTTTTATCCCAGGGTGTCAAGGCTGGTTCAATATACGTAAATCTATAAATGTAATTCAGCACATAAACAAATTAAAAACCAAAGACCATATGATTCTCTCAATTGATGCAGAAAAAGCTTTTGATAATATCCAACATCCCTTCATGATCAGAACACTCAAGAAAATTGGTCTAGAAGGGACTTTTCTTAAACTGATAGAGGCCATCTACAGCAAACCCACAGCCAATATCATATTGAATGGAGTTAAATTGGAATCATTTCCACTCAGATCAGGAACCAGACAAGGCTGCCCATTGTCTCCATTGCTTTTCAACATTGTAATGGAAGTTTTAGCCACCGCAATTAGGGAAGAAAAGGCGATCAAGGGTATCCATATAGGGTCAGAAGAGATCAAACTTTCACTCTTCGCAGATGATATGATTGTGTATCTGGAAAACACTAGGGACTCTACTACAAAACTCTTAGAAGTGATCAAAGAATACAGCAACGTCTCAGGTTACAAAATCAACATCCATAAATCGGTAGCCTTTATATACACCAACAATAGTCAAGTTGAAAAAGCAGTTAAGGACTCTATCCCATTCATAGTAGTGCCAAAGAAGATGAAATATTTGGGAATTTACCTAACAAAGGACGTGAAAGATCTCTATAAAGAGAACTATGAAACTCTAAGAAAAGAAATAGCTGAAAATGTTAACAAATGGAAAAACATACCATGCTCATGGCTGGGAAGAATCAACATTATCAAAATGTCCATACTACCCAAAGCAATATGTAATTTCAACGCACTCCCTATTAAAGTTCCACTGTCATATTTTAAAGATCTTGAAAAAACAATACTTCGTTTTATATGGAATCAGAAAAAACCTCGAATAGCCAAGACATTACGCAGAAATAAAAACAAAGCAGGAGGAATCACACTACCAGACCTCAGACTTTATTACAAATCAATAGTGATCAAAACAGCATGGTATTGGCACAAAAACGGAGAGGTAGATGTCTGGAACAGAATAGAGAACCAAGAGATGAATCCAGCTACTTAACGTTATTTGGTCTTTGACAGGCCAATTAAAAACATTCAGTGGGGAAAAGATTCCCTATTTAAAAAATGGTGCTGTGTAAACTGGCTGGAAACCTGTAGAAGACTGAGTCTGGACCCACACCTTTCACTATTAACTAAGATAGACTCTCATTGGATTAAAGATTTAAACTTAAGACATGAAACTATAAAAATACTAGAGGAGAATGCAGGGAAAACCCTTGAAGAAATTGGTCTGGGTGAGTATTTCATGAGGAGAACCCCCCGGGCAATTGAAGCAGCTTCAAAAATACACTACTGGGACTTGATCAAACTAAAAAGCTTCTGCACAGCTAAGAACACTGTAAGTAAAGCAAACAAACAGCCCTCAGAATGGGAGAAGATATTTGCAGGTTATGTCTCCGACAAAGGTTTAATAACCAGAATCCACAGAGAACTCAAACGCATCAGCAAGAAAAAAACAAGGGATCCCATCGCAGGCTGGGCCAGGGATTTGAAGAGAAACTTCTCTGAAGAAGACAGGCGCACGGCCTTCAGACATATGAAAAAATGCTCATCATCTTTAATCATCAGAGAAATGCAAATCAAAACTACTTTGAGATATCATCTAACTCCACTGAGACTAGCCTATATCACAAAATCTCAAGACCAGAGATGTTGGCGTGGATGCGGAGAAAAGGGAACCCTTCTGCACTGCTGGTGGGAATGCAAATTAATACATTCCTTTTGGAAAGATATATGGAGAACACTCAGAGATCTAAAAATAGATCTGCCATTCAATCCTATAATCCCTCTGCTGGGCATATACCCAGAAGACCAAAAATCACAACATAACAAAGATATTTGTACCAGAATGTTTATTGCAGCCCAATTCATAATTGCTAAGTCATGGAAAAAGCCCAAGTGCCCATCGATCCACGAATGGATTAATAAATTGTGGTATATGTACACCATGGAATACTATGCAGCCTTAAAGAAAGATGGAGACTTTACCTCTTTCATGTTTACATGGATGGAGCTGGAACATATTCTTCTTAGTAAAGTATCTCAAGAATGGAAGAAAAAGTACCCAATGTACTCGGCCCTACTATGAAACTAATTTGGGGCTCTCACGTGAAAGCTATAACCCAGTTACAACCTAACAATAGGGGGAAGTGGGAAAGGGAGGGGGGGTGGGTAGAGGGAGGGGAATCAGTGGGACCACACCTGTGGTGCATCTTACAGGGGTATTTGCGAAACTTGGTAAATGTAGAATGTAAATGTTTTGGCACAGTAACTGAGATAACGCCGGAAAGGCTATGTTAACCACTGTGATAAAAATGTGTCAAATGGTCTATGAAGCGAGTGTATGATGCCCCATGATCATATCAATGTATACAGTTATGATTTAATAAAAAAAAATAAAATAAAATGAGTGTATCGGTCAAAAAAAAAATAATAAATTTACCTGCAACCCTGGGGTCAACAGCACAGCAGTCATGTCATTTTCTTTTGGGTTTCTGGAATGGAGAAGGTCTGACTCCTCAGCAAGTGATCCTAGAAACAGAGCCAGGAGCCAGGATGATTAGTCTGTCCTTACAGTAAACTCACAGAAACAGCCACCCACCAGCTACTTGTTTTCTAAGAGGAGTAAACACAGGGAACCAAAGGACAATCCCACAATATCCTTTTATCAAGACAGCACTGACTATTACTGCCCAGGTTCCTCCTGTCTTCCTCTCCTCTTGAACTGCAGCAGAAATCTGCTTGAAACTCTGGACACACAAATTAAAAAGCATATTTCTACCTCTCATCCGCTGAGTAGTCAAAATAATACTCAAAAGTCTCTATGTGTCGATCTCTACCTCACTCAATGATTCATCTCTGCTTTATTCCAGGATGAAGGAAGACTAATTAAATTATTATTTTTTGTTTAAAGTTATATTTATTCATGTGTATATTAAACTAGTTAAATCATTTTTTGAATACTGGCTATTCGAACACAATACTGAGGGTCTCAGAAAAGCGATGGGTCTTGTGGAAAAACCACCAAAACAACAACAAACAAAAACCAAAAGAATCTGGATTGTAAACAAATCCTGAGACCTGGCTTTCCCTATCTGCCAAATGGGTCAAATGGTCTTCCTAATTCTTCACGGGGGTTCGTCGAAGGACAAAAGGAAGTCGTTATAGAAAGCCAAATTGTCTTTTGAGGATAAGGAAGACAACCATTACCTTACCGACCAGGAGGGCAGTGGAGGTAGCCGGCTCTCCCTCAAAACCTCAACGTGACATTACCTAGTAGAAAGGGACTCTCCCACATAGAGGACGTGATGCTTCTCCTTCCTGAGGCTGCCCCAGCCAGAGGGCAGCCTAGTTCTCCTTTTCTTTTCTCTCCAGCGGGCACCGCGGAGACTTCATTCCCAAATTCTCACCTCTGCCCTTAGGCTCCATGGCTATTCCCTTGTCCCGCCCATGCGCCGCGGGAGAAGAGCCTGCGGGGTCCGCCACTCGGGTCCACTCAGGGTCCCGGGAACGCACGCGCGACCCCCGCCGGACGGCCCGAAGCCCCTTCACCCCCACTCCAGGGCCCTCCCGTTGTTCTCCTTCCGAGCTCTCAGACCTAAAAGGGCATGCGATAAGCCCTCGGCCACCCCAGCCCCGTTCTCACACCGGACACAGAGGAAGGCTTAGCCCGGCAACAAAAAAGAATCCGAGAGCCGCCCGGGCCAAACCTCGCCGGCTAACCGTGTGTCTGAACTACAGCTCCCAGAATCCTCCGCAGGGCGTGGCTCGCGCCCCCGCACGCCGCTTCCCAGAGGGCCCCGCGGCGCGCCGCTGGGCTGGTCACACCCGGCGCCGGGACTGCTGCAGGTATCTAACCTCCTTTAGGTGCAGATGTTGGGTGTCCGTTGGACCAAATCTTGCCTCGCGGGGGACTTTTGCATCCCTGCGATTGTAACCGCGCCCCTGACCCACGCAGAGAAGACTCACTGGGATCCTTCCACCTTCACCATTTCCTCTGCTGCGCCTCTTCGTGGTCGGTACAGAGATTATCTCGGTTTACCTCAAGGAATCAGGGATCTTTGTTCCAGACTTCATTTCCCTCGTAATAAAGAAAAGTGGAATTTCAATCCCAGAAATCACCTCAGTAGACAAAGCCAGTTCCCTAAGAAGAACTGGTCCTGCTGATCCAAGGTGGCTGGAACCTGAAAGTTTTTCAGAATCTCCATGAGCCCTAGGAGTTGGTGAATCTTTAGACTAGTGCGTATTTTCACATATCTTCCCACAGTTAATTGCAAGCGTCTATCCAGTTCAAATTCCCAAGAGAAAATCTAGTTAGTTTAACTCTGTCCCTGTTTAGATAACAACCCACAGAGATTGTCCTTTCTCTGATAGAATCCCTGACTTTTGGCTAGGGCTAAGGCAGCGGTTCTCAACCTGTGGGTCGCGACCCCTTTGTGATGAAAATACATCGTGGCATTAGGAAAGTTGAGAACCACTGGTCTAAGGCTTCAGAGTAAAGATTCCATTTCTCATCATGTCTGCCTTTTGCATATATACCCTCCCCCATCCCCATCCCCATTTCCACTGGCTGGAATACAGACAATAAGTTCTCAGGCATCAGGTCAAAACATCCTAGTAATGGTAGGTAAACCAACAAGAGAGAAAGAATAGGGCCCCTGACCATTTGTTGGAAAAGAGCTTTAAAAAAAAAAAATATATATATATATATATATATATGAGGTCTCACTACGTTGCCCAGGCTGGCCTCAAACTCCTGGGCTCAAGTGATCCTCCCACTTCAGCCTCCCAAAGTGCTGGGATTGCAGGCATGAGCCACCACTTCCATCCAAGAGTTCCTATTGTTAAGGATGAGGTGAAGGATGATTTCTAGTTAGGCAACTAACAGCGTCTGCCATAGTAAGCATCACTCAGTGTTCATTGTCAGGACTTTAACCATTACAAGCTACTTTATTATGAGGTTCTATGAAGTGGCTCAATAAGTTGAACTACTGATGCTAGGATATTTGGTCATCTGCCTCTTCTGCAAACTCCGTACAATTTTTGTACACATGTATGATGGAAGGGAATCCAAATCCTTACATGGTACCTGTGGCATGTTCAAGCGGCTGTGTATCATACTAGGGCAATATCTTTGATCATTATGGGGACTGATTTTTTTCTATGGCATCTGCTACTGAGATTCACCATCACTCCATTTGTCCTGCCTGAAGTTCCAGGTTCCTGCTCATTAACAGGATGAAGGAAGAGAGAACCCTGCTAATTCTCTATCCTTTATCAGCAGGCATGCCAGTGTGGCACAAGAATTTAAAATGTACTTTAAAAGAAATAACTAGATATCAAGTATTCATCCTCCCCCCTCACACTGTCTCAGCTGCTCTCTGGAATTATTGCATTATTAACAAAGCAGAGAATTTCAAAGATGTAAATGGGAGGATGCCAGTCTAAGTCTCTGTTGTGTAAGTGTGGACAAGACAGTCTGTATTTTGGTTTCATAGTGATATAGAGGGCAAGAAGGGGGATGCAATGTCTAATAGGGCCTAGTGTTCTGAGGTTTTTTTTGTGTGTGTATGTAAGACCAAGTCTCACTTTGTCACCCTTGGTAGGATGCCATGGTGTCATAGCTCATAGTTCAACCTCAAACTCTTGGGTTGAAGTGATCATTTTACCTTAGTTTTCTTTTTTCTTAGTAAAGACATGTTCTGACTCTTGCTCAAGTTGATCGTGAACTTCTGAACTCAAGTGTGCCACTCTCCTGGGCCTCCCAGAATGCCAGCATTACAGGTGAGAGCCACCATGTCAGGCCAGTGGTCTGTTTTTTAGTCACATCATTGTGTCTGTTGCTTTGGTGCTGAAGGATAGCCATTCACACATGAGTTATATCTACGGTTAACTTTGGCTTTGTAGTATTCTTTGAGATTAGGCATAGCCCCATCTCCTGGTTCATTGTGGCTAACCTTTTCAGCCTAGGACCCCACTCAGCTCATCTGCCATGGCTGGAGCTGGCTGCCACAAATGGACTTTGTTTTGTTTTGCTTTTTTATTTAAATTATTAAGGGGGTATTAAGAGGGTACAAATGTTTTCGTTACATGGCTTGAGTCAGGGCTATCAATGTCCTCATCACCTGAATAGTGTTCATTGTACCTATTAGATAAGTTTTTGTCCCTCCCCTTCTTCTCCTTCCCTCTTGCTTGATTTACAGTGACTGCACTTCCCTCTGTGTGCTTGTATGCCCATCAGTTAGTTACATGTTATTAGAAAGTACATGTAGTATTTGTTTTTCCATTCTTGAGATATCTTGCTTAGGATAATGATCTCCAGTTCCTTCCAAATTGCTGCAAAAGGTGTTAACTTATCTTTTTATGGCTGAGTAATACTCCATGGTATACATATACCACATTTGATTAATTCACTTATGAATTGATGGGTACTTAGGTTAATTTAAGATCTTTAGAATTGTGAATTATGGTGTAATAAACATTCACGTGCAAGTAGGTGTCTTTATAATAAAATGATTTATTTTCCTTTGGGTAGATACCCAGTAGTAGGATTGCTGGATCAATGGTAGGTCTACTTTTAGTTCTTTAAGATATATTCATAGTTTTTGATAAAGATTGTACTAATTTGCAGTCTCAACAATAGTGTGTAAGCATTCCTTTCTCTCTGCATCCTTGTCAGCATCTGTTGTTTCTGGACTTTTTAATAAAAGCCATTCTAACAGGAGTAACATGGTATCTCATTGTGGTTTTAATTTGCATTTACCTGATCATTAGTGATGTTGAGCATTTTTTTCATATATTTTTTTTTAGGTTTCTTTTTTTTTTTTTATTAAATCATAGCTGTGTACATCAATATGATCATGGGGCACCATACACTTGGTTCATAGAATATTTGACACATTTTCATCTCATTAGTTGACATAGCCCTCCTGGCATTTTCTTAGTTACTTTGCCAAGACATTTACATTCCACATTTGCCAAGCCTCGCATGTACCCTTGTAAGATGCACCACAGGTGTGATCCTTTCAATCCCCCTCCCTCTACCCACCTCCCCCTCCCTCCCCACGCTTTCCCCCTTCCCCCTGTTCTTAGGTTGTAACCTGAGGGCCGGGTGTGTCTTAGGCTCAGTAAAGCGGTCCTCTGGGTCAGCCCCACCCTGGGAACTTCCTGGCTCCGCATGTGCGTTTCTAGTCCCCACGCTCCACCCAGGCCGGTACCGCCTCAGGCAAATCCTTTACTCACAGGGCCTGCGTTTCCATCCCAGATCTGTTCTGTGGTGGTTGCCACCTGAGTAGATGCCTGGCCTCCTCTAGTTGCCCAGGGAGACAGGGAGTGTGGCTTCGGAATATCTGGGAGTGAGCCCTATTGTTGCCAAAAGACGGCTGCTGCTCTGAGCCTCAGGGCACCGCCACTCTGGTATGGTTCCCTCTCAGCCGACCATCCTCTCCTCACTCACGTGCCACAGAGTCAGCACTGACCAGCTGCAGTTTAGGCCCTGTCCACACCCCTCGAGAAATCACCCAAGAATCTAGATTCCTGGGGGACAGTCCTCTCGACCTCAGAGTGAGAGTGGAGGGGAGTGCTGGGAGCTCAGAGTTGCAGGTAGAGAATATATACAGTTTTACACAGTTTTATGCCTGGCAGGAGAACACCATGGCACCCTAGAAGGGGAGGTAGGTCCAGTTTTTAGAGGGTCTCTCCCGTGGAGTGTAGTGGGAGGACCTTTGAACTCTGCTCATTTTTTTGTGGGGCACTCTGAGCCATTCTCATGGGGGAGGGGACTCCCATCCACTTGGTGATGGATTTTGTACCTTTTGTTTGTATCCTTGGGGTCGCAGCTCACTTTAGCAGGGTTCTGTGAGTTCTTCAACCTTCTCTCTTGGTGCAGCTCTAATCCACCAGGTTACTTGCTAAATTTCTGTCCTTTAGTTCTCCTTCTGGATGGGAGCCTCTGTGGAAAGCTGGCTTCAGTCAGCCATCTTGTCTCTGCCCCCTAATCTAGAATTTTCATTTGAAAATATGAGTTTTAGAGAATATCTGCTTTCCTAATGCTGACATAATAGTTTATGTGAATGCTCCTTTTGCTGCTCATGTAGAATTGGACTCCTTCCAACTTTAAAAGTCAAGGGAAAGTCTCACATGTTACTGGTGGGAAGATAAAAATGCTATTTCTACTTTGGAAAATGGTTTGGCAGTTTCTTATAAAGATATCATTGACCCAGCAATATGACTCTTGGATTTTTGCCCAGGAGAAATGAAAACATATGTTCACAAAAAGGACTTACTCAAGCATATTCTTAGTAGTGTAAGTTATAGTCCTCAAAACTGGAAACAGCCCAAATGTCCATCAGTATAATAGGGAAATAAATTATGGTATATTCACACAATGAGCTACTACTAAACAATAAAAATAATGAACTACTGATGCACGGATGAATTTCGAAACATCATGTCAATAGAAAGATGTACAATATGATACCATTCCGTTTATGTGAAGCTCTAGAGAAGACAAAACTGATCTATATTGACAGAATGTGACAGTTTCTTAGAGAAAAACTTCCTGGTAGGGGCAGAAGGAATTTTCTAGAGTAATGACAATGTTATCTTGATGCAGGTGTGGAAACAAACGTGTATGTATTTGGCAAAATTGTACAGTTAAGATTTATGTATGCAGAGTATATAAAATTCTCCCAAAATGTGTATCAATATATATGAATGTGTGTGTATAACTTATGTCTTTGAGTTAAAAAAAAAAAAAAGATGGAAAAATTAACTGCCCAGAAAAAGCTTGGAGTTAGATGAGTAGATCAAATTAATCTAACTTCAGGAGAACATTGTGGTGAACGACGGAAACAGCAGCTCTCTGCATTGTTACCAGATTTCAGGGCTGCAGTCAGAGGCTCGGTTTGGGGTTTCCTTTTTTAGAGTTTCTGTCCTGCAAAACTGTCTTGTGGTTGGTTCCCTCCAGTATCGCCAGGTGGCAGTGTCGTATCAGTCAGTCGGGCCCTGCAAGGCGTCCGCTCCCTGGAGATCCTGAGCTCTGCCGCGCTGCTAGAAGGAACTGGTTTCATTATGTCATCATCATCATCATCGTCAGTCACTTTCCAGCAGACAGTATCACTCATTTCGATTACCTATTTAATTCACCAGGCTTAGCTGAAAAGGACTTTTATCCGTTTCCAACAATTGTATCTAGGTTGCAAATGTACCACTGTTGCAGGTATCCAAGAGATTGTGCTTACCGTCCCCTGAAAGCTGGGCGCAGGAGTCCCCAAATACAGAAATGCAATCTCTTCCCCAATGTTTGACTTGTGTGCAGCTCGGCCTCCTGCGGAAGGGATCGAGAAAGTGGAGGTGATTTCCCTTCACGGTTCCTCCTCCACAGGGGCGCCTCTGTGACTTCCCCCTTGACTGTACTGGCGAGCTGGGCTTCACTGACAGCTACTAACTTGTATTGAGCGTGTGCCACACGACACACTCTGTTTTCCTTTTTGATATACATGGTGTCATTTGTGCTTTAGGCGGTAAAGTCTACAAATATCCTAGTTTTTCAAGCGCTGAAAGGTTAATAGCTGGAAACCTAGTTTCTGAGTTCAGAGGACAGCCAGTCAGTCACAAAGACTTATAAGTTTGAGCCAAAGGCATTTTTAGATGGTGGAATGAGGATAGTAGTTATAGTTTGATGAATTTCCTGGTTTGCAGTTTGAATGTCTTTGGTTATCACATTGGGTGTTCTGGTAAACTTTCTGAATGGCCTATATGACAGCCAGGCATGAAGGTTGTCCATACATGATCTGTTGTGGTGATTTCTCTCAAGTATATATCAAACCATCAGGTATAATTTGTTAGGGTTTCAGGAAAGAGTAGTTTTATTTTTTAGGACTTTTTAATAAGAGTGGGAAAAAATTGGAAATGTTAATTATTGGCTAAATGCACATAACGGCAGGAGCCAATTCAAAAGAGGAAGAAGCTCAAAGCCCAGTGAACACGGAACTGTTCAACACCCCATGCAATGTGTTGTAACTTTAATTGAAACATTGAATTCTCTCCTTGTAATCACCCTCATTTTTATCAAACATATTTGAAATAAGAACAGTTTGTTTGTAGAAATGTCTATTCTCATTAAACTTGGCTGGGCTATATATATAAGAGCAGCAAGAATAGTGATTGATCCTGTACACTCTTTTTATTTGCTAAATCTTTTGATTAGGAATCCCAGATTAGGCCTATAGAAAGTCTATAGGAAGCCAGTGGAAGAAATAGTAATACACACTCACACAAGAGAAAAACTCAATGTAATTCCATTGGGGGGGGAAGGGGGAGGAAAGTAGGGAGGGCGATTGTCAGAGGTGTGCTCCCACCTAATGGACACCACGTAAGGGTATATGGCACACTTCCTGAGTGCAGGACACAACTATAACAGGGGCCTTACCTAACAAACGCAAACATTGTAACCTAATAATTGGTATCTTCATATTAATCTGAAATAAAACATAAAATTAAAAACCTCTTGAGGCTAAATAGCTAGGTCAGGAATTTACCATTAGTACCAGAGATCACCTTTAGTACCAGATATCACCTTTAGTACCTATAGGTTTGGGCAAATTCCTCTCTTCTTGAGATTCCCAAGACATTCTGAGCTTCTTGAGCCTGCCAGGAAGTGACCTTCTTTATTCACTTGTAAAGCTGAGAACCTTTTAAGCAAGAAACTAGGTTGGTTTTGTCAGGGGCTTTATTGGTTTTATAAAGTCAACCTTAGTTCTTTAAATCTGGTCACATGTGAAAATATGACATTACAGTCAAGGCCTTGGTGACATGTATAATATAATCAATGTTTTTGGTTGTGTCTTATTATAGGAAGACCAGATTCTTATTGAACCTATGCAAACAATGACCTAGCTATGAAAATAAGAATACTCATTAAAATATTTCCCAAATTCTAGAGAAATCAAGTAGGACAGCAGTTCTCAACCTGTGGGTCGCGACCCACAGGAACTCTATTAAAGGCTCGCAGCATTAGGAAGGTTGAGAACCACTGAGGTAGGAAGAAAAAGATAAATGTCTCAAATTTGTTTACAAAGGTATAATTTACCAGATTGTTGTAAGCTAGAGATAGTTTGAGAGAAAAGATAAAAGGATTTCCTCCAATATAGAAATTAAAACATCAAAGAACCAGCGATGTTTTAAACGGTCATAAAAATCACAATCATCTTCATCAGTACATTTAGTTCCATGGACTTAATTCTTGTTCTGCTTTATCTGGGGTTAGCAGTTTTGCAAATTTGCCAGTTTTTTCTTGCAAAGTTCAGCGGTATGATCTTAAAGTTATTAGAAACCTCTAATGTAAGAATACTTGTCAGAGACCTTTCCATGAATCTCTTTGAAGATGAAACATTTTTGTCTGTAGTTGATTATAAGAGCTTTCAAGAAAGCATCATAGTAAAATGATTATCTGTGATGAAGAAAAAGACTCTAAAATAGCCATGGTTGAAGAGTGAGAGTTTCTATAATATAGTTGACAAAGAAATGTGTTATTTCTGTGGCATGCAACATTTTAACATAACTGGAATTTGGTAAGGACATTGACCAATTTCTGGAAATCCCATCTATAGGCATACCTGGTTTTATTTCACCTTACTTCTTTATTATGTTTTGCACATATTAAATTTTTTGTAATTTGAAGGTTTATGGCAACCATACATTAATCAAACATAGGAACACCCCATTTTTCCAACAGCATGTGTTCACTTCATGTCTCTATGTCAAGTTTTGAAATCTTACAGTATTTCAAACGTTTCATCATTATTATATCTGTGACAAATGGTCTTTGATTGTTACAATTGAGATTGGTTTGGGGTGCCACCAACTGTGCCCAAATAAGATGGCAAACTTAGTCAATAAACATATGTGTTCCCCTGTCTCTCTCCCTCTCCTCAGGCCTTCCTATTCTCTGAGACAAAATATTTAAATTAAGCCAGTTAATAACCTTACAATAGTCTCTAAGTTTTCATATGAAAGAAAAAAATCACACATCTGTTTCTTTAAATCAAAAGCTAGAAATAATTAAGCTTAGTGAGGAAGGTATATAGAAAGTTTAAAAGCTATGATAGGCTGAAATGCCTCTTGTGCCAAACAGCCAATTTTTGAAATAAAAGAAAAATTCTTGAAATTAAAAGCGCTACTCCAGTAATCACACAAATGATGACAAAGCAAACAGCCTTATTGCTAATAAAGTTTGAATGGTCTGGACAGAAGATCAAACCAGCCACAATATTCCCTTAAGGCAAAGCCTAATCCAGAGCAGAGCCCTAGCTCTCTCCAATTCTACAAAGGCTGAGAGAGGTAAGGAAGCTGTAGAAGAAAAGTGTGAGGTTAGCAGAAGGTGGTTCATGAGGTTTAAGGAAAGAAGCCATCTCCATAACATAAATGAAGGGTAAGATGAAGCAGCAAGTGCTGATAAAGATGCTGTAGCAAGTTATCCAGAAGATGTACTCAAGATCATTGATGAAGGTGGCTACCCTCAACAACAGATTTTCAGTGTAAGGAGGAGTCAACGTCTGGCTTTGAAGTTTAAAAAGACAGGCTGATTCTGTTGTTAGGACAGGTTGATTCTGTTGTTAGGGGCAACTGGTGACTTAACCTGAAGCCAGTGCTCTTTTGTTATTCTAAAAATCCTAGGGCCCTTAAGAATTCTGCTAAATTTACTCTGCTTGTGCTCTATAAATGGACCAACAAATCCTGAATGACTTTTGTTTATAGATTTTGAGCTCATTGTTGAGACCTACTGGTCATAAAAAAAGAGTCCCTTCAAAATATTACTACTCATTGGCAATGTACCTAGTCACCTAAAAGCTCTGAGGAAGATGTGTAAGGAAATTAGTGTTGTTTTTATGCCTTTTAACGTAACTTTAATTCTGCATCCCATGAACCCAGGAATAATTTCAATTTCTAAGTCTTCTTATTTAAGAAATACATTTTTTAAGACTATAGCTGCCATTGGTAGTGATTCCTCTGATCTGGACAAAGAAAATTAAAAACTTTCTGAAAAGGATTCATCATTTTAGCTGCCATTAAAAACATTTATGATTCATGGAAGGAGGTTAAAATATCAACATCAACAGGAATTTGAATGAAGATGATTTCAATCCTCATGGATGACTTTGAGAGATTCAAAATTTCAGTGAAGAAATTCACACAGATGTGGTGGAAATAGCAAGAGAACTGGAATTAGAAACAGCCTTGAAGACGGGACTGAATTGCTGCAACGTTGTGATAAAACTCGAATGAATGAAGAGTTGCTTCTTAAGGGTGAGCAAAGAAAAAGTTCATGAGATGGAATTTACCCCGGGTGAAGATGCTGTAAACATTGTTGAAATAACAACAAAAGATTTAGAATACTACACAAACTTAGTTGATAAAGTAGTAGCAGTTTGAGAGGACTGGCTCCGATTTGGAAAGAACTTCTACTGTGGGTAAAATGCTATCAAACACTAGCCTAGGGTGTAGAGAAATATATTATGAGAGGAAATATCAATTGATGCAGCACACTTTATTGTTGTTTTATTTTAAGAAGTTGCCACAGCCACCTTAGCCTTCAGCAGCCACCACCCTTATCCGCCAGCAGCCATCAACATCAAGGCAAGACCCACCACACAGAAAAGGTTATGATTTATTAAAGGCTCAGATGTTCATTAGCACTTTTTACCTATAAAGTATTTTAAAATTAAGGTGTGTACATTTTTATACATAATGCTATTGCACACATAATAGATTATGGTGTAGTTTAAACATAACTTTCATATTCACTGGAATCTGAAAAGTTCATTGATTTATTTTATTGCAATATTCAGTTTATTGCAGTGGTCTGGAACTAAATTGAAATATCTCTGAGGTATGCCTATAATTTATGAAACACTTTTATTAGTAATATATAATGATAGACATATCAGAATATTTATTTATTTATTTTTGGAGATAGAGTCTCATTTTGTTGCCCTCAGTAGAGTGCCTTGGCATCATAGCTCACAGCAACCTCAAACTCTTGAGTTGAAGCGATTCTCTTGACTTAGCCTCCCAAATAGCTGGTACTACAGGTGCCCACCACAACACCCCACTATTTTCAGAGACAAGGTCTTGCTCTGGCTTAGGCTGGTCTTGAAACTGTGAGCTCAGGCAATCCACCCTCCTCCAAAGAACTTTTATTATAACTTCTTATTTGACAATGTTTCCCATGTAACATATCAAATAAAAGCCTAATTAATCTAGTATAACTCCTTTTACAAGATGAGATACAAATGATTTAAGATCTTCCAGGGGCCCTCTGAGAAATCTTAAAGTTAGCTCAAGGTTAAAAAAAAAGACTTTATTTAAAATTTGATTTGGGGAAGTACAAAAAGTATCAAAATATTTGAATATTTAGGTAAATAGGTTCGTAGGTTATTATAAGACAATATGTAGTTGACTTAACAAAGTAACAATAAAATATTTTAAAGGCAATTTTGAGAAGTAACATAGCTATAAAAAACTTAGCTCTTTCAATATTTGGAAGATTTAGTCTTTCTTTTCAAATAATCAAAGACATTATACTTTTGTGATTTTTTTTAAACACTTGCCAGATTTTGATACTGCCTAATTTTATTAAAAATTACTGAAACATTAGTTATTAAATATAGGTTTATCACTTATACTTTTTGGCTTCTTAATTTTTGTAAAGAAAGAAAAGATATTTCTTTTAAATAATGACAACATAAAGCATAAAAAATATTTTGATAAGATGCAGAATCTGGGTTTCCTGGGCCAATGATAAAAAAGCTTAAAAAAAATTCTTATCTCTTATTAAGAACAGACCAGTAATCAAATAAACTTATTTTAACAAAAAGAGAATTAAACACTTGTTTTATATCAGCACATTATTAAACTCATTTATTTTTATTTATTTATTTTTGAGACAGAGTCTCACTTTGTTGCCCCAGTAAAGTGCCATGGTGTCACAGCTCACAGTAACCTCAAACTCCTGGGCTCAAGCAATTCTCTTGCCTCAGCCTCCCAGTAGCTGGGACTACAGGAGACCGCCACAACACCCAGCTATTTTTTTTGTTATTGTTGTCATTGTTTAGCAGGCCCTGGCCCCTTTGAACTCACCAGCCCTGGTGCATTTGGCCGGCACCCTAACCACTGAGCAACAGGGGCCAAGCCACCCACCCAGCTATTTTTAGATATGAGGTCTCGCTCTGACTCAGGTTGGTCCGGAACCCGTAAGCTCAGGCAATCCACCCACCTCCACCTCCCAAGTGCTAGTATTACAGGCATGAGCCACTGTGCACGGCCTGTTAAATTCATTTTAAAAATCCTTATAAATAAATCCATTTAGGGCAGTGCCTGTGACTCAAAGGAGTAGGGTGCCAGTCCCATAAGCCATAGGTGGTGGGTTCAAACCCAGCCCCAGCCAAAAACTGCAAAAAATAATAAATAAATAAATAAATCCATTTACTCTTAGCCAGCTTTCACACTGCAACACAAAATTTCTTTTCTTCAAAATTTTTCCGACTTTCTATATCCATTTAAGTTTTGCTTTATTATTTGTGTTATTTTGGAATAACCAGTAATTTTAGGACAAAATTACTTTCTTTTCCTTTCATAAAAGTATAACCTTTATATGTCATACTTCTTTTTATTTATTTATTATTATTTATTATTTTTTTTTTAGAGACAGAGTCTCATTCTATTACCCTGAGTAGAGTGCCATGGTGTCCCACAGCTCAGAGCAACCTCGAACTCCTGGGCTTAGGCAATTCTCTTGCCTCAGCCTCCTGAGTACCTGGGACTACAGACGCTCACCACAATGCCCAGCTACTTTTTTGTTGCAGTTTGGCCTGGGCTGGGCTCGAACCCACCACCCTCTGTATATGGGGCTGGGGCCTCACCCACTGAGCCACAGGCGTCGCCCCATATGTCATACTTCTTTTAAAATCAAAATCACATCCTATTTTCTTTACATACTTCTATTTACTTACGTATTCATTTATTTTGACATGGGGTCTCACTATGTTGCCCAGGCTGGATTTGAATCTCTGGGCTTAAGTGATGCTACCACCTCAGCTTCCCAAGTAGCTGGGACTACAGATACATGCCATGCCAACCAAATACGCACTTTTACATTCAGTTTTTCTCCTGTGCTTTGCATACAAAATTTTTACCCTTCACCTTTTTGGTTTTCAGTAGTTTCATTTACATGCATTGATTATAATTTTCAATCATTGATAACCTTTCTTTTACAGAGAAAACTAAGAAGTAAACAGCATTTGAATTGTCTCAGATATTAACACCTCATAATATGTTGGCAAATTTTATGAATATACCATCTCATAATTTTATAGGTATGTTTTTTCATGATATAATTTTTTCATGTGACAAAAAGAACATATTTATTAATAGGCTAAAATATCCTTTCTTTCTCTATAAAAATTAAGAAGCCAAAAAGTATAATAGATAAACCTGTATTTAATAACTAATGTTTCAGTAATTTTTTGTAAAATCAGGCAGTATCAAAATCTGGCAAGCATTAAAAAAAATCACAGAAGCAAAGAATCTAGAAGATAGCTCTTTCCTAATTTCTCTTATTTTTTTCTTTTTATGGTCATGCTTGACATATACCAAGAAATTTATTTTTATGAAATATTTTGTTATTAGGTTGATTTTTTATTTTATTATTTTAAACATCTAGTAGCGATAACATAAACTTGTTTGACCAGCAAACCCATGTAGAAGAAATTGTATACAACTCTCAAGACACACTGCTTTTATTTATTTACTTATTTACTTACTTTTGGACTCAAAGTACCATATCTTTACTATATAGAACTTTTATAGCACTAAGGGTAGTTAGCTTTAAAAACCTCCACAAAATACTATGAATTACATGTCACAACAGATACAAAAAGGACATGAGATTACTTTGAGGGGAAAGTTGCTTTTAAATACTGTTTAGTTCCAACGAAAAATTTGACACTGGGAGACTTTTTTTCCTCTCACTTTTTCTAAGACATGCTGCTTTTACTTTTTTTTGAGACAGAGCCTAAAGCCGTCACCCTGGGTAGAGTGCCGAGGTATCACAGCTTACAGCAACCTCCAACTCCTGGGCTCAAGCATTCTCCTGCCTCCACCTCCCAAGTAGCTGGGACTACAGGCGCCTGCCACAATGACTGGCTATTTATTAGTTGCAACCATCATTGCTGTTTGGCAGGCCCAGGCTGAATTTGAACCCGCCAGCTCAGGTGTATGTGGCTGGCGTCTTAGCCACTTGAGCCACAAGTGCCGATCCAACATACTGCTTTTAAATGACCCAACAAACTTAAACTAGCTTTTATTTACAGAATCTTACCCCAGATCATGTTAACTTAAAAAACGCTAAGGTTGGGCGGCGCCTGTGGCTCAGTCGGTAAGGCGCCGGCCCCATATGCCGAGGGTGGCGGGTTCAAACCCGGCCTGGCCGAACTGCAACAAAAAAATAGCCGGGCGTTGTGGCGGGCGCCTGTGGTCCCAGCTGCTCGGGAGGCTGAGGCAAGAGAATCGCTTAAGCCCAGGAGCTGGAGGTTGCTGTGAGCTGTGTGAGGCCACGGCACTCTACTGAGGGCCATAAAGTGAGACTCTGTCTCTACAAAAAAAAAAAACGCTAAGGTTAGTGTCTATACTCCTATTTCTGAGACTTAAGTATACTTAATTTGCACAAGTATTTATAAGCCAATTAGATAGAAGTTATAAATTAATTTTGGTAATACCATCTGGAGGTAGAAAATTTTCACCTATATATAACATACATAGATAGATAAGAGCATACAAATGCAAATGGAGATCTTATAGTTTTCCTTTTAAATCTTAGCCATGAGTTAGGCGTAAGGACAGGAACCAGACTTAGTAATTTATTCAAGCGTTGATTCTTATCTTTGCCCTATATCACCCTCGGTAGAGTGCTGTGGCAGCACAGCTCACAGCAACCCCCAATTCCTGGGCTTAGGCAATTCTCTTGCATCAGCCTCCCGAGGAGCTGGGACTATAGGCACCGGCCACACGCCCTGCTATTTTTTTGTTTTGCAGTTTCATGGGGCCGGATTCGAACCTGCCACCCTCGGTATATGGGGCCGCCACCCTATGGGGCCGGCCACAGGTGCCACCCATTAAAACAGTTCTTCCTGATATAAAATTCCAAATCTTCAAAGGCATTCCAATTTTAATTGTGACTAAAAGACATTAGGCCTTTTTATGGCTTAAAATGGGACTTTTGTGACTTAACCACAGAGGTGAGAGCATCCGCGGAAAGAGGGCAAAAGATGTAGTCCCTCTCCAGATCCAAAGTCTCTCCCAAAGGTAGCCTAGAAAAGCAAGGACCCTCATTGTTTTTTTTTAAGTCATAAACACATACATCATGTATACATTAATGCATTTATGGGGTATGATGTGTTGATTTTATATATAATTTGGAATGCTTCTATCAAACTAGTTAATATATCCTTCACCTCATTTACTTAATTATTGTGTTAAGACATTTATACTCTATAATTAATAAATTAGACATGTACCCTTGTAATATGCACCATAGGTGTAGTCCCGCCATTTACCCTCCCTCCTTCAAACCTCCCCCCTCCCCTCCCCTCTCCCTCCTCTTCCCTCTTCATCCTGGGCTATAGTTGTGATTTATCTTTTATATGAAAGTGTGAGTAATTGCAAATTGATTTCATAATAGTACTGAGTACATTGGATACTTTTTCTTCCATTCTTGAGATACTTTACTAAGTAGGATATGTTCCAGCTCCATCCATGTAAACATAAAAGAGGTAAAGTCTCCATCTGTTTTTAAAGCTTCATAATATTCCATGGTGTACATATACCACAGTTTAGGGACCCTCGTTGTTAATAAGGCAATGAAGGTTGAGACAGCAATGGCCCCTATGGATTGGGACTCTATAGTAAAATAAATTTCCCTGTCTACAAAGAAGACCCTTCATGATTGGAAGACCCTTCATGTTTCTGACTCCTAGCTATCTGGCTGGCTGCCTGATGGAAATCTGACCACTCGTGCCTCCATCTGGCAGATGGCAGAGAGAATATTTTCACTGGTCACAAAGCTAAGCTCTCAGGACATCAAACAAGATGAAAGAATAATCTCATAATAGTAGTTTCCTCTTATGACAACCCACACAAAAGACAGAGACAAGGAAAACGGGACTATTCCTGGGAGGCTGTGGATCAAAATGCAGTTGGTACCCAGACCAAATTCACAAGCATCATAATTTCAGAAAACTAATTGTTCCAAAAGTTTTTCTCCCACCATCCAAATTTAGAAAGGGTGGGACAAAGGAAATATCTTTATGTTGAACCCTTGACGGGGTGCTACAGACAGAAGTCTGGATCCCTAACTTTGGTAAGAATTCCCACCTTCTGTTCATGATCCCATTCATGGGCTCTGGAGCTGGTAGGTGTATCCCAGCCTGTTAGAGTCCCATTCTTGTCACCAGAAACTGTAGGGAAGGCAAAACTTTATTTCTTTCCTCTTAAGATCCTAACTGAACCTGAGAATAAGATTGACATAAGGCAGATTAACAGGAGAAATGTACACATATTGATATACATTAAGTTTTACAGGACACAGGACCCTCATAAGGAAACAAAGGCCCAAACAAATGGCAAAGCCTACATGAATTTGTACTATGTTGAACAGAGGCAATTGCAGAAAAGTAACTAACTTGTGTGGGGAGGCTAAAGGAAGATAAGATAAGAATTATTTTAACAAGGTCTGTAGAGAATTCTCTTGGTTATGATTTCCTGTCCAAGAGTGTTCTTTTCTCCTGCTACAGGAAGGGCATCTTTCCCACGGGAGTTTTTACGTCCTGTTTTCAGGAAGAAAAGGGGAGATAGAGTGCCTTTCTTGCATCTGTTGGTTTTCAAAGTGCTTTTAGCTCGAGGCAATCTTTATGTCAAAGTGGCATATTTGGGAGGGGCGTGTTTTGCCACCTTTCACTAGGGTTGGTGTGTGTTGTGTGTGTGTGTGCGGGCACACGCATGTGTGTACTGGGGCAGGGAAGGTGTTGAGTTTGGCAGCTCTGCCAAAACCCTGGGATCTAGGCTGATGGAGTTGCCATCACCCTGTAATGTCACCATCTCAGCATGAAACTTCAGGGACACTCCCCTAGAAAGGAAGTCAGGTGACCACACACCTGCTCTGCAGTGCATTAGCCAGGAAGTAACACATTGTCCTTATACTAATAGCCTGTTCATCGAATTAGGCATGTGGCCCCAACTCAACTACAGTGGAGGCTGGACAGTCCTCCCTACCATCTGGGAGAGGAGAAGGAACACAGGGCGTTGTCTTGGCCATAGCAGTCAAAGGACACTTGGGACAGAACTTTTCTGTGGGGGCCCTGAGTTGTCAGGGGAATGTTATGATCAGATGGCTTCACCTGTGCACCATTCTTTATGATGGTGTGGGCAAGACTTGAGCACTGGGCTCTGGGACAGTCAGTCCACTGCCTTTGACCACCTGGGAAGTGCAGAGGCCTGCTCCAGAGCACAGCAGGTGCTGCTGCATCTCAGGATTTTCCACCAGAGAGTCATGACAGGGAATTCCAGGCATGCCCCACCCCCAGGTGAAGCAAAGGCCATTTCTCTGGGACAGGGGTAAACCTGAGGCCCAACACCCCTCCCCTCCCAGGAGGAGCCACCTTTGACCTTAGGGATTCTTGTCAGAGCTTTGGTGGAATTTGTAACCCTTGAGCTAACCCAAAGCTTATGCCTCCAAGGTCTGTGCACAGGTCCTGTTGCTGCGGGGCTCCCAGCACGCTGCTGGGGCTGAGGCCTCCCCCTTCCTACCGCCTGGTGTCTGCATTCCTTCTTCAGCACTCAGGGCTTCTCCCGGTAGCCTGCTGCCTGCTGCGACTTGCAGCCGCTTGCCTGTGCTTCTCGGGTATCTACATTCCCCGCTCATCCAGTTCTTGCTGTGCTCAGACCACTGCCACCCTTTCATGCCACACTTCTGTCCATCCACCAGTTTGCCGCCTCATTGTCTCACACTGACGTTGACACAAGGTGTGATTGGCCTCCATGTTTCCTGCCTGCTCCCTGGCCTGGCCTAGGTCTTCAATTGCAGCTGTCCCCTCAGCTCTCCTCTCCTGGTTCTGCTGGACCCCCACTTTGTCTCGGTCCCTAATGGAGGGCTCCATCTTCATTGGAGCCCAGCACCTTCCTCACCAAGGTACAATCAGGCCCTCCGATAGCAGCCTGCTTCACCAGGTAATTTATACCACAGGTCACCCCACTGCCATGCCCCCCAGCTGGCCCTCCACTGAAGTGAGTCTCTTGGATTCTCATCCTCTGTCCCTCTGGGGCCAGGGAGACCCCAGCTGTAAGAGTAAAGGTGCATCCCTCTCCCCCCCACTCCCTCTACCTCCCCCAGCGGAGGCCCTGCCTTAGCTGTGAGAATGTTGCTTTCTGGGCAGGATTCCTCCTTTCCGTGTGAGCAATGCTGATCTTCCTATCCAGTCAGCAGAAATGAGCCATCAATTGTGGAGCCAGGGGTCAACCTCAGAGGCCAACAAGACCAAACCCTCCACCCCCTTTTGCTTTGAGGGGATCGAGGTCCTTAATGAGTCTGAAGTGAGAAGTCAAGGCCAGAGTGGTTCTTTCTGAGCGTATTGTGTCTTCGAAGTATCACCTGCACAGTGACCTGCTCCAGGGCCCTTGGCAGCCCAGGCTCTCCCCTGCAGCCCAGCTGCTTCCTGCTCTCTGAGAGCAGCAGAGGGCCTCGCCATCCCCTCTTTCCTCCCTCCTTCTCAGGTGCACACCCCAGGCCTGTATGTACCTGTCCCTGAAACCTGGCCCAGTAGTGAGTTGTTCTTAAGACACAGGCTGTCCGGCTGTGGTAGACGGGGCAGGCAGGGGTGGGGTAGGCACCACGGAGGAATGGGATCCTGACCCCTCCTCATCCTGCACAGAAGCTTCAGGAGTATGTGGGGTGGGGGCACCCCTGCCCTCCAGGATAAGGGCTGCTCTCCTGTGGGGGGTGTCTGGTGCGGCCCTGGCAGTGGCTCCAAGACCATCAGAACCCCCCTGGGAAGCTCATGGAACTCACACCACCAGAACCATTCCCTGGAGATTCGAGTTTGAAAGGACCCCAGCATCTGCACGTGATTCTGATGGGTAGCCAGACTGGGGCTCCGGTCCTCCCCCAGTGGTGTGGGAAGATGTCTCTTCTCTGCCCTGTTCTAAAGTGCTGGCTGAGTAGCAAGGCCTCTGCTCAGATGACAGCTCCCTTACAGCCCTGCAAAACACAAGTCCTCCAAGCTGCAGATGTGGGGGACTTGCATGTCATCCAGGAGGGAAGGTGTCCTGGGAAGTGAACGCTGCCATTGGCACAGCTCCGCTCCTCAACTGTTGGCATTTCTGTGGGGAAGGGTAGGTGATCCAGAAGTGTCACTACCTTACATTTTGGGGAGAGACTGTTGCACAATTCACACCCCCACATTGTCACTCATAGGGGAACATGTTCATTTTGTTTTGTAACACCTGGGTTTCTATGAGCAGTAGTTATGTATCAGGTAAGTGCACGGCATGGCATCTGTCACCATGAGACCCTCAGTCTTCATCTGGCCTTCTCTAGTGAAACATGGGGGTAGGGGTGGTGAGGTTTCTTTGCAGCTCACCCAGAGAGGAAAGGCCTTCTCATTCAAAGAGGCTCAAAAAAGCAACTGTCCACTTCCTTCCTGGGAAGAGTGCCCTGCCTCCTGGGGGAGGGGTTGCCACCATATATGAACTTCTGAGGAGTCTGCTTGCTGCAGTGGGCCCTATGTCATCTCCCATTGTCTGTGAAGCACCTGACATTGCTAGCCTCATCCCCAGCCTGCAGAGAGCACCAAGTGCACGGAAAAGGGGGAGCTGCTGGGAAGGCTGGGCTATGCTGTCCTCATCCTCTGTATTCATGAACCAGGCTCAGGGGGCTGGGTCTGTAGCAGGACAGAGTGTAGGTGAGAAGTGGTGGGAGGAGGCAGGGTGGGCTCAGATCACTTGGTCCTTCCAGCATGAAAGACCAGAAGCCTATGCTGTCTTTTCCCTGAGCTTCCTGTGACACCCCCCTCCTGATCCTTTGGGTGGCTCCTGTCCTCAGCACAGGTGGTCTCTCATGGTTCAGTGCCACTGGCCCTGCCTCCGCTGGCTGTGGCTATATGAGAGAGAGGCCAAGCTGCAGAACAGGATGAGCAGCACAGGGCCCAGCTGGCAGAGCGCTGACCTCTCGGGCCATTTAGCATTACGAAGGCATCTTGGATGTCTTGCCATATTACTGACTTACACTGACTTGTGGTCAGCTAGTCCACTATGGTCTTTTTGTTTCCATCCCCAGTTCAGAGACTCTGAACGTATGAATGGGCCATTACACTTTTCCAGCCTCCTTTAGTGCTGCATGCTGCGGGTTTGAACCCCCATTCCAGTCTGTTGAGATTCCTGTGAGTCCTTGTTCTGCCGTCAGGCCGTGCACCTTTCCTCCAGATTCTGTGTGGTCAGACATTCTGATAAGACTGATTTCTAGGTGCAGAGCAAAGACATGGTGTGGTCCAGAACAGGCGACACCCCATCAGAAACTTCCCTTCAACTTCAGGTCTCATTTCTCAGTCCTGCATGGCATCACCTGCTTCAGTCTTCTGGCTGTGATTGGGTGGGCTCCTCTGGAGGCCCCACCCCCTCCGAAGCTCCCCCTGGAGAGAAGCCTCAGTGCCTACATCCTGTGTCTTCCCAGACTGTCTCAAGAGACAAAGGGTGGGGCTACTTTTTCCTAATGCAATATAGTCTGAGAAGTGCTGGGGGAAGCAGGGTGGGCTTAGATCCCTTGGCTCCTTGGAGCATGAAAGACCAGAAGCTTTTAGTCTGCAATAGTTTAAGACTGTTGGTTGGGGTGGCACTCCTGAGTGTCCAGGCAGGACCCACCCAGGAGACTCAAGGGTCAGACAGAACTCCCGAGAGTCTGACAAATGGTACTGTTATGAGCCCCCATGAGGAAGAAACATACATGGCACCCCCAGGCCAGGACCCTAAAAGCCTTTCCCTCTACTTCCTGTGATGGGAAGAGACTATATTGGAGAAGGTGTCAGAATGAGACCAGTGACTCATCAATATCATGTGTCCATCATCTTTCTAAGTTGAGCTCTAGGAGGGTCCCCGCGGTGCTACTGGACAGCACGAGGCCTTGGTTGCCTTGAGGTTCTGCATGCCAGACTCCTGTCTCTGTCCTTTCCCCAAGGGGCTGCACAGAGGATGCAGCTGGTGTCCATGTCATATGTGGCCTGGGTCCTGATCTTGAGACAAGCCCTCTCCTGACCTTAGAAAGACAGTGCAGCCAAGGAGGCTCTGGGCAATGAGGAAGAGGATTCGCTTGCAGGCTGGGGTAGCCTTGGGGAGAGCCAGCTCAGGGTGGAAGATGGTGTCCTCCAATTTGACACAGAGACCAGCAAATCTCGAGAACATGTTGACCCTCTGGTTCCCAGGGGACTCACCTGGCCATGTCGAGGGTGCAGAGCCTACCCATTGGTCATGAGCTGCAAGGACTGAAGTTTCTAGTTGACCTGAAGCCTTCTACATCAAGTCTCTCTAAAGGATCTATTTGGCTCTATGCTGTTTCTTCTAGAAGCTCACCTGCCACAAGAAACCAGACGGCAGCCATCTCTGCCTGCCTGGGCCCCTGCCCTCCCTATTCTGACACTTCTAAAGTCCTCACATACCTGTGGCCTTCCTGTCCATACCCAGGTAGCCCCATTAAAGCCTTATCCTATCTTGTAGTCATTGTCATAAAAATTCTCCAGCACTTTGCTTCCAAGCTCAGGGGCCTCTCTTTGGGCTGTCCCCATCCTTTCTACTTGGTGAGACCCATGAAGATGTTCCCAGGGACGAGTCCCTCACCAGAGGGCCTTCTCTCCCTCCCACAGCCCACCCACCCTATACCTTCCTTATTGGGTTCTCTCACCAAAGCACACACAGAATTTTAGTTTGGGGACGTCTCCTACCTGTTCTGGATTCAAATTGACTTTCTGATTCTCTGGTACTGAGAGAATGTCTTGTCTTTAAATGTACCAAAAGTTACTTTCCTGAAGTCTAGGGAAACATTTCTGGGGAATATGCCATTTGCCAGGTGCCATGCTTAGAGCTGAGGAGGGTATGCAGGTACCCATGCGTATGAAACCCAGTCTTGATTGTGTGGAGGAGACAGACTGGTGAACAGGTAATGTGGACGCAGATTGTCATATTAAAGGATGCTTCAAAGGGCCCCTCACTCAGCTTGGCGGTCCTAGAGAAGGTGACAACTGAGCCAAGTCTTAAAAGATAAGCAGGAACTGGGTGGAAGTGGAGGCTGAGGGTAGCGACAGGGAGTCATGAGCAGGGACAGGACAGAGGGGAGTGTGGCAGGGAGAGCTCAGGCTCACAGGAAGTAGTCAGAGTAACCCAGAAGGTCCTGGAAAGACAAATTAAGGACTCCACACTTTTATCATGCAGGAGCCATTGGTGGTTAGAAACCAGGCGTCATGAGGTCTGGTTTGCATTTTCCAAGGTCCTTTCTGGAGTAATAGTCAGAAGGTGGCACTGAAAATTGGGATGAGTGGCTGGATGCAGGAATGAGGGACAGGAAGTCAGGCTGGTGCACAGTGTTCTGGAGTGGTTCTGGAGTGTTGATGGCACAGCTAGCTGTACCCTAGCCTTGATGATCTGATATGTGGGTCTTTGTCCCATGGGTTGGTTTAGGACCCATTCCCGGGGCACAGCAAGGACAGCAAAGGTGAGAGAAGAGGGACCCATCTTCTCTACTACTATTTCCTAGAGAGCTTCTGAGGGTCTCCTCCACTGTGTTCCCAGAGGGGCCCAGGTGTTTTCTGGGGGACAAAGCCCTTCCCTCTGCTCTGGCCTGCCTTTACCTCCTCCTTCCCCAACATGTGGCTTCAGGTTTGAGGAAGATAAACCTTTTGGGGATGTATGAGCTAGGGTGAGAACGTGGCCCCAGGAGGTGTCCTAGGGTAACCAGAAGCAGCTTATCCCAGGTTAACCAAAGAATCCCCCCACAAACACACAGCAAACACACACATACTTACACGAAGAATTCCCCACAGAGGGCAGAAGGTCCCAGGGGGTCAGCCGGAGAAGGGTAAGTACAAGTATGCCAATATGGCTCCCTTTCTCCACTTCCAGAAGCCCACCAGCCCCCCATTTGCCCCAAGGGCATCTCTACTGGTGAGCTTCCCCACGCTTTCCTCCTCTAAGGAGTCTAATTATAGCGATGGCTTTGCCTCTGCCCAGGGCCTAGGGCTGAGCCCTGAATCCCACTTGCTCTCCCAGGTGGGACTGGGAGTGGAAGGAGGTGGGGGGGATGACTGGCCAGTCTGATGACAGATTGACCCACCACGATCCTGCCAGGAAAGGAGACCTTCCTTGGTGGTGACTCCTGGCTTGGCCACTGACTCCAGAAATCCCCCTCTTCATGCTTCAGTTTCTCCACCTATCAAATGGGCAGGTTCAATATCGCCATCAACTGCCCTGCCCCAGGCTGAGGAAGAGGCTGGGAATGTTTTTTAATTTCTCTTACCTTCAAAGTACAATGTTGTTATTACAGGCACTTAGGAAAGCAACAGCAGTGGCCAATGATTGACTTGATTACAATAATTGAGAGGAGAGAGGGGTGAGAATAGAGCCCAGGGTCTGGGACACTGACTTCCCAAATCCCTGAAATTTCTAGTCTACTCCCACCCCAAGAAGCTGGGGCCTAAAGTCTCCCACCACTAGTGCACCCACATCTGAAAATACAAAAATGCCTAAATGACTGTTGGGAATTGCACCTCAGGTGGATTATCTCAAGCTGGTGCAGGCTGTGTCCATCCTTCTGGTGATGCAGCTGGTTAGAAAGTGATCTCAGTGCAAGTCAGTCTTTCTGACAGTTGGCGGGGGGAGGATGGAGGGGCAGGGAGGCTCTGGAGAGTCCAACCCTATCTAATGGCAGCCTCCAGGGACCAGGAGTCCCCAGCACAGGTGCCAGGCTCAAGTGAGTCAGGTGGAAGGGCCATAGGTTCATGGGTTGGAGAGAGGCGGACAGAATGGTCAGGGGCCTCCCTCCACACACAGGAGTTAAGCTGGCCCTGGACCCTCACTGAGGGACACAGCCTGGTCCCACTGGACCTCTCTGCCAGGGCACCCCCACTCCACTGCTCTCTGTAACCCTGATCCTCATCTCTGAATCACCCTTTGATGAGGTGCCATCTCCTGTCTACACCCCATTATTAACTGGACTGTGGCTTCTCCCACTGAGTATTCTTGCTCCCCACTCTGAGAAGACTGCAGGGGCAGCATGGAAGACAAGAACTCTACTGTCAGCCCCGCCCTAACTCAAACTTAGTTCCCTTCTTTACTGCTACCCCTGCCAGGAGCAGCTGGACATCCCTGGGTCTCTCGGAGACACAGACCCATCCCAAGCTACTGCTCTGGGCTGAGTTTGGGGTCCCAGGAGCCACACACCCAACAGCTCCCTCCAGGGCTTCCCAAGGTAGGGGCAGGGGCTGTCATGGACCCTCACAAACTTCTATTACTTCTTTATACACAAGGAACACATGGTTAATGCATGGAGATTAGGTAGCACAGATGAACAAAAGGGAATTAAAAATTGCCCAGCATCCCCCTAGAGATGATCACTGCTTTATACCTTCACTCCAGGAAGTGTTCTATTACCTGCTATTCGCACTTATTAATGCATTGTGAATACCTTTCAGGTGAAAAGAGACATTTCCACATGATTTTCCTTGATGATTGCCCAGTGTGTCATGGGGAATGCCCATTTCACCAGCTTTTTAGGAGTGGCTTTCAGACAGGATGTCCTCCATCTCTCCAGCAATACTTCCCCACCACCTGCTCAGCCACTGGCAACTTTCTGGGCATACCCCTGATCAATCCTTTCAGCTGAGGCTGGATTGGGTATGGCTAAGCCAAAGGGCACTCCTCCACTGGGATTTGTTCCCCCAAAGGACTGTGCCTGTCAGATTATGCCTCTGTTCCAGGTTGGCCTGGCAGTGGGTGCTGGGTATGATCCATGGGGACAGAGCAAGCTCCAGAAGGTTCCTGGGCCTATGAGTCTGGTCTTATGGCCCCTTATGCCAGGGCTTCATGAAGTGACTGTGTTTTCTCAGGCTCCGGATTGGGCTGTTGGGCCAGGCATGGAATATAATATTTGACATTGGGCCACCCTAGATAATGCAGAGCCACTGAGGTGCCACCTGGACCCAGCTCAGAGACAGCCCTTGCCTAGGAGGACCTGGGAAAGGCAGAGGGAGCCCAGGCTTCAACCCAGGCCGTCAAGGGCGGGCCAACCTGGCCCTGCCCCCCACCCCAGGCCTCCGCCCCTATCCTTCCTACACTTCAGGGCAGCAGCCCAGGCAGCTCTGGAGCCCAAACCTGTCAGGCCAGTTTTGAGAGCTGTGGAGTGGAGCCAGAGGGACAAGGCTGCCAAAGGATGGACGGCTTGCCTTGCGCTCGCCTGGCTCCCTCCTGAGGTCCTGCTGCCCACCCTCCAGACCCCATGAGGCACATATCTGGCCTCCTAGTGCCCCTGCTGGGCCTGGGCCTGGGCCTGGGCCTGGCCTTGACTCTGCCCAGGGCAGCAGCTGCAGACTGCGGGCTGGTCGGCCAGGCTGAGCGCCTGGTGTTCCCCGATGTGGCCAGAGCCCGCTGGCTGGCCCCTCGTGTCCGTGCACCCGGGCCCCTGGACTCCCTGTATGGCACCGTGCGCAGCTTCCTCTCTGTTGTGCAACCCAATCCCTTCCCTTCAGGTGAGTGTGCTCCTGCCCCCTCAGTGAGCCCCAGCAGATGCCAGGTCCCTGGTTAGCCCCTGTCCCCCTTCCTCCGTGGGTGTGCCCACCCTCTGAACAGGCACTTGGGGGGCAGGAGGCGGGCATTCTCCACCACTGGTTTCCTTTGTAGTAGTGCAAGGGCGCAAGGGGCAGCATCTGGAGAGGGCTCCAGAACCTTCTCATGTGACCTTGGGCAGTCCCCTTTCCCTCTCTGAGTCTCAGCTCCGTGTCTATAAAGTAGAAGAGACTGTGTTAGACATGCATTACATCAGACCTGGCTCAGACATTCTCTGAGTGGTGCTAGGGTTTAGGGGGCCAGGAGGGACTGAAGGACCCCTGCCAAGCCTGTCCCCTGCCACTAGAGGGGAAGGACTGCTAAGCTAGTCCCCTTCTCTGCCTCTGCCCAGGCTGCAGAGAGTCTTCCTGTAGGGTCTGGGAGGAAAGTCTGCGGCCTCTCCCTGGCTGCTCCCTCCTGCAGGCAACGCTGAGGCCTGGGCAGGATGACACAAGACCATGGTGACACTGCCTTCTCCAAGGGTGTCATGTGGAAGTGGCCCTATCCCAGAGCCCACCTTGGCCTGGCAGTGGGGTAGAGGGTAGACACAGGGGCAGGGTGGTGGGGTGGTGGCTGTCCCCAACCCCCCACTTGGCTCTTTCTGGTAGAGTTGGTGAAGGCCCTGCTGAATGAGCCGGCCTCTGTGAAGGTGGATGAGGTGAGAACCGAGGGAGGTACTGGGTGGGAGTAGTAGGGGGAGTCCAGAGGTGGGCAGGGCAGAAAAACTTCCACTCAGAATCCCCCAGGGTGGACGGTCAAGTATCTTTTCCCTGCTATGGGCACTGGAGTCAGCAGACTTGGGTGCAAACCACAGCTCTGCCCTTTCCCAGCAGTGGAGTTTGCTGTGAGCTCAAACTCCTTGAACTTTAGTTTCTCACTTTGTAAGATGGTAATGGACAGTGAGAATGCTTTGCACCCTATAAGTAGGCTCCATAAGATGTAGGCACAGATCCACAACCTTTGCACTCCCTCCCTCCTGGTTTCTCTCTGGACCCGGGTGGGAACTGAGGCCAGGGTGGAGGAATGGCCCCTCATGCCTGGTTGCCCTGCCCAGGTGGTGCGGTACGAGGTGGGCTATGTGGTGTGTGCTGTGATCGCTGGCTTTTACCTCCTGGCAGTGCCCATCGCTGGGCTCTGTTTCTGTTGTTGTCGCTGCCACCGGCGCTGTGGGGGCCGCCTGAAGACGGAGCACAAGGCGATGGCCTGTGAGCGCACCACCCTCATGGCCTTCCTGCTGCTGATCACCCTCGTGCTGCTGTGAGGGGCTGCCCTGGGCAGGCGGGAGGGCTGGGCCATGGCCCAAGGCTCCCATGGGCACCCAACAAGCCCATTCCTCTTCCCCTCCACCCTTGTAGGATTGGTGTCGTCTGTGCCTTTGTCACCAACCAGCACATGCACAAGCAGACCGGCCCCAGTGTTGAGGCCGTGCCTGAGACCCTGCTCAGCCTCCGGGGCCTGATCTCCGATGTCCCCAAGGTGAGCCCCCTCATGCCCATATGCCCTCATGAGCACTAGGCAGGACAGAGCAGAGCAGATGCTCTGTGGCTTGCAAGGCAGAAACACCTTTCCTCATCTTCGCACCTGGCTGCCCTTGAGGGAGAGTTGCTATACTACATAAACGTACCTATGGTGTCCTCAGGGTGGATGCTCAGCTCTGGGGCCAGGGAAGGGGCAGGGGTCGGGTCTGTGGGGTGACCGGGAAGGGCAGCCTCACGGCCCTGTGTTTGCCTAGGAGCTGCAGGCGGTGGCGCAGCAGTTCTCCCTGCCCCAGGAGCAAGTCTTACAGGAGCTGGATGGTGAGGGTCATAGCTGCTGGCAGGGCCCCTTCTCAGATTGGCTGGTGATGGGGGTAGGGGAGACTCCCACTCTCTCCGCCCAGACACCAGCTGGGACCACCCTTGGCCAGGGTGGAGGGGTGGGAATGGGGAAGGATGGAAAAACCAGTGCCCACTCTGCAGAGCCCAGTGCGCGGTGGGGGAGGCTGGATGGAAGGGTGGGGAGGCCCTCCACTCTGGGGGCCAGTCCTAAAGACTGTTCTGTGCTCCACAGGCTTCGGCATGTACATTGGGAGCATGCTCCACACCCAGCTTGGGAGCACTGTGTACCCATTGCTGGCCTCAGTGCACAGCCTGGGCCACGGTGAGTTGGACCTATGGGCTGTGTGGGTGTGAGGCCAGTAGGATCCTCCTGAGGCACGTCCACCTTCACCCAGCTCTGGATTTCTGGTGCCACCTCAGCTCCACCCATGGTTTCCCTTTCCCATTACCCTGAGATCCTCTATCCTCCCATATCCCTGCTTAGGTCCTGGCTTAATGTGCCTCAATGGTTTAATGTGCCAGGGGCAATTTCCATTGTAACTACAGATGTGAAGGACAGCAAGGTCCTTTTGGTTGGGAGGAGAGAGCACGGTCTGCCTCCCTCAATGCCTCCGAGTGTGTGGGTGACTGCTCAGGTTGGATGTGGGTCTCTCAGCCCTGCAGGTCTCTGTGGATGACCTCCAGGCTCTGAATGCCTTCACTGTGAAGCTGCGGGCAGCACAGCGGGACCTGGAGCCAGCAGTCCGGGAGCATCGGGAACGCCTCCGCACCCTGCTGCAGAAGCCAGAGTGCCAGGGGGACTGTGAGAGGGTCCTGACTCGGGCCCAAGCCCTGGACCTGGGTGCTGATTTCAGCCAGGTGCAGGCTCAGGACAGACGTCTCTTAGAGCTAAACAGGGCACCTCTGCCAGCTGCCCTGGGCATCTGATGGTTCAGGGGCTTCCTGAAGAGGCAGATTCCTGATCCCCTTCTAGGGAGGCCTCTCTCTTTCTCCATCTACCCATGACTAGTGACAGTCATCCGGAAAGTGGGCTATGAGCTCTCCTTGGGCCACACACTGTACCGTAGCTGCACCTATATTAGCTATATTAGCTTTTAGAGTCTTGCTGCCCCTGTCAGGGTGGTAGGGCCTATGGTAGTCAAGATTTTATTCCTGAGGACAGGAAAGGTTCAGAGGCTTCTTGGCACCTGAGCCTGGGGACCTCCTCCCTTAGCCCTCTCCATGCACTTGGTCATAATCTCCCCATTTCAGCTACCCTCGGTGGACAGTGTCCTGCATCGGCTGAAGGGTGTCCCAGAGGCCAACTTCTCTAGCATGGTTGAGGAGGTGAGTGCCCACCTGGGCCACCTGACTCCTCTCTCTCCTAGAGACTCACAAATAAGGGCCTTACTTCCCCTTTGGGAGGCAAGAATCCAGTTGAACGGGAGACTTGGGGCCTCACATCCCACGTGGTACCCTGGGCTGGAGGCATGAACATGGTCTGGTCTCAGAAGGGAAAGCTAGGGCCCTCAGGGTGGTGGGGGGCTGGGGCGGCATGCAGGTGAATGCTCAGGCTAGCAGATCCTGGGAGGGCAGGCAGCTGGAGATGGCCGTGGGGGAGGGTGCAGTATGAGTCAGCACCTGTGACCTGGGACCTACAACTGGGGAAACAGTGAATCAGCCGTGCTGGATGGCTGGAGTAGAAGATTCTGAGAGAAAGGAAGTGGGAGTTGGGGCTGGAAGGGTAGGTAGGAGCTGGGCTTTCGGTAGACAGACCTGGCGATTGTGTGCAGGAGGCTGAGGGTTGACTGCTGTGGTCTAGGAAGAGGGGTGGGGTTATGAAAGAGAGGTCTGCAAGGAGAATGTTTTGGGGCACTGAGTCAGGCTGGATTCCCAAGAGAGCAAAGGAAGCCTGTTTCCTGAGCTGGGAGCACTGAGGGGAGGTGCCCTCCCTCTGGACCTGCTGATTTCAGTGTCCTCCAAGAGGGGACACCAGGCAGAGTGGAGAGGCACAGCCTTACTTGGTTCCCACAGGAGAACAGCACCTTCAATGCCCTCCCGGCCCTGGCTACCATACAGACAGCCGACATGATCACAGGTGAGGCCCCAGGCCTACTAGCATGCCAGCCCTATCTAGGGGACTTTTGGAGAGAGGATTGGGGTAGGGGAGTAGGGAAAGCCATCCTTCTTGGTTGGGCTTCAGCAGAGAGTAGACCCTCTGTGTGTCCCAGAAGTTCTTCCTGTCCACCCATCGGTCCCTGTGCCCCTGTGTGCCCTCCTCATTCCACAAGCCACTGTTGCTTTGGACAGAGCTGAAGAAGATGGTGGCTCAGCAGCCTAAAGGGCTAAGGACACTGGCTGAAGCCTTCCCGGGCTCAGAAGCAACTTCCCGGTGGAGCCAGACACTGGAGGAGCTGGAACAGAGCAGCCGCCCCTACCTGCAGGAGGTGCAGAGATATGAGACATACAGGTGCCTGAGGCCCCATGGGCTGGGGGCGAGATGAGCAGCCCAGCCTCTCCTCCACTCTGACCTCATTTCTTGTCCCATCAACCCCTGGCCATGCTGAGCCTCTACCTCCTTTAAGTTAAGATCCCTGACTCCCTGGGCATTCTTGTCCCAGCCTGGCTGTTTGTCCTTGGGACCTGAGCCTGGGGACTCCATAGGAGCAATGGGGCCTCAGGAAGTGTTCACACACTTGCACTTCTAAAATCCTAGCCTTGGGGTTTAGAGGCCCTCTAGCAATAGGTCCATCCAGTGCCCGCTGCCTTACTCCTTAGTGACATCTACATCCTCTTTGTGGCAGGTGGATTGTGGGCTGCGTGCTGTGCTCCATAGTTCTGCTTGTGGTGGTCTGTAACCTGCTGGGTCTCAACCTGGGCATCTGGGGGCTATCTGCCAGGGAGGACCCCAGCCACTCAGAAGCAAAGGGCGAGGCAGGAGCTCGCTTCCTCATGGCGTAAGAAAGGGCCAGGGAGAGGGGAGGGATTTCTTCCCACTGGGCTGGCCAGATTCCTGCCACACCCAGGGACAGCTCCTGGTGTGGTTAGAGGAGCCAAGTCGTAGGAGTCTGGAGATTGAACTTTAATGCCGGCTCTGGCACTGTCCCACTGGGTGACCCCGGGAAAATTGCTGACCCATCTGGGCCTCAGTGTCCTCATCTGTATAAAGGGGTTGGACAGAGCAGGAATGGCAAATAAGAAGCACTTCCCCCTCTCACACTCTTTCCCACTGAGTCCAGACACAGCCTCAGGATCCTTCTTAACCCAGCTTCCAGGCAGCCACCACCAACACTAGGAGGCAGAACCAGAGGCAGAATCTGCTTGCCATCCTTAGGTCAGATAGTCGTTAAGACCAGGGCTGCCATGTACAGTTGTGCAGGCTGTTCACTACATGAGGGTACCTGGCCAAAGGGGTTTCAGTAGGGGCTGAAATCTACCCTGTGTTTCACTCTCCAAGCCTCACAGCCTGCCATAGGGCTGTGCCCACTCACAAAGAAGGCCTGCATGTCAGTGGTCTAAGGATCTTTAATACTTAGGCCTGTGGAGGTGTTGCCCCTGCCAGTGGGTCATGCCTGCCTATGCCAGGTGACCCTTTTGAGGGCTGAGTTCTGGAGCAAGTCACCTCCATGGGCTCTAGGCCCAGAAGTGAGCAGTCCTAGCTCTTCAAACAAAGCAACTGTCCTTCCCTTTAGTTTGCCAGCTGGAGTGGGCCAAGGATGAGGGGATAGTCAGGACTTCAATCTCCCTCCTGCCACTAAAGGCTCTGCCGGGGGCCACCTGGCTGACCACACGGCCTGGGATGTGGGGTAGGGCAGACAGTGTGGTCCAGGGTAGCCGGTCTCCACCCTCCCTCAGCCCATCTCTCTCTTCCCCAGAGGCGTGGGTTTCAGCTTCCTCTTTGCTGCCCCACTCATCCTCCTCATCTTTGCCACCTTTCTGGTGGGTGGCAATATGCAGACGCTGGTGTGCCAGAGCTGGGAGAGTGGAGAACTCTATGAGGTGAGCCTGGCCCCACTACCAGGAGGTGTGGGAAAAGCAAGAGGGTCAGGGGGATGTATGATCCAGGAGGACAGAAAAACAACAATGGATGGGATTGGGGAAGAGAAAGAATTCATGAGCCCCTGGGATGCTGCTGGGCAGGGACCCTGGGGGATTCCTCTAGACCCAAGCCCCTCTCCTCTGAACACTGAACCTGGGAAGAGGGAGCTCTAGTGCCCAGCAGGTGAGCAGAGATGCTGGCCTAGGCTCTCTGCCAGCCAGCTCTCCTGCAGATCCGCAGGAAGAGTGCCTGTAGGGAGTTAGGACCCAGGAGTAATTGGAGTTAGAGCTGGGTTTGGGCTGGAGTCATGAAGTGTCTCTGGTCTCTGCTATGCCAGGGTGGCCTAGAGCTGTGGGATCTGAGAGGAGAACCTTGCCCTACCCTCCTCTGTGCCCCATTTCTCCCTTACCCCATCCCCAGTTTGCAGATGCCCCAGGGAACTTGCCCCCATCAATGAATCTGTCCTACCTTCTTGGTCTGAAGAAAAACATCAGCATTCACCTGGCCTACCAGTGAGTGGGTAGTGGCACTGGAATTGGGGAGGACAGAGATGGTGTCCCTCCTGTTAGGGTGACTCCAGTCCTCACCCGCCATCCCTCATTGCCCATCTTTGGTGTCCATCGTTTCTCCCCAGGCAATGCAAAGAAGGGGCTGCGCTCTGGAAAGTCCTGCAGCTCAATGACTCCTATGACCTGGAGAAGCACCTGGATATCAGCCACGTAAGAAAATGTTCCAGAATTCTGTGAGGAGCCCTTCTGCACACTCCTCCCCTCTGGTCTTGGCACCATCTCTTTGAACCATCAGGGGCACCATCTCTTTGAACCTAAATAATTTGCATGAGTAATTGAGGTGCCTCAGGGTAGAGGCCCAGCTCCCAGCCCAGAGGAAGGCTCTGACCACCTCTGAGCATAGATGAGGTGATAGCAGGAACCAATGGTAGCAGTAAGCAAGTGGGCTTGGGACTGTGTGTGTACTGAGGACAGGCATTGGTTGGGGTGCTCCAGGGGGAAGGGGGAAGCCAGGCAGGTGGTAGTAGTGGAAGGTTGTGGTGAGGCCAGGTAACCCGGTGGAAGCTCACTGTAGGCCTCTGCCCAGCAGCAATAGGTGGGGATGGCAGGATCCATCCCTGGCCCAACTTTAAGCCTTTTCCTATAGCCACTGAGTTTTCCTGGAACTTGGGGTGTAGAATAGGAGACACTTGCCGATGCTGGCAAGAGATAGTTCTAGAACACAGGAAAGGAAGGGCTACTTTACAAGAGGGATGTACTTTGAGAATGTGGTTCTCCAAAAGATGTACAGAGGCTGTAAAACATTCCTTCCTTTCCTCTATCCACACTGAAGTGAGGTAAAAGAAGGCCTGACTTCCAGGGCCACTGGGGAGCCACTGCTAAGCATATACTGGGGAAACCCACATCTTTATATCCTCTAGTGCGCACAGATCATGCCTGCTCTTGACTCTGCATAGTCCCCCAAAGCCTCTCCAAGTCCTCTCAGATCCACCACCCAGTCTCAGCCCATGGGGTAGCACTGCCAAGCAGGCCAGTCCCAACTCCACGCCTTAACCTGCATAACCTGGGACAGTTGGCTTAATGCTATAACTTACCCTCCTTTATCCATCTTTAGGCCAGAGACACTACCTCATGGATGAAGCCGGGCCAGAGAGTGCTGCAATAGGGCCCGGAACAGAGTAGGCCCATGCCCTGCTGGCTGGAAGTCCCAGCTGCAGGTGGAGGGGTCTCTGCCCTGGCTCTGGGGCAGTGGGGACCCCCTAGGAGGGGTTCAGATGGGCTGGGCAGTGCTCAAAGGTCATCTGGCAAAAGATCAAATGTAACCTTAAGGATCTTTGTCCTCATTCCTAGGCATTCCTTGGAATGTGTTGTTAAAAAAAAAAGGGGGGGGGGAGGAATCCCCAAAGAATCCTCATTCTCAAAGGAGAGAGTTACGAGCTGATTGTACAGAGATAAATAAGACAAGATGTGTTTTCCAGGGCACCAGGAAGGCACTGCCGCCTTCATATACCTCTGTTTGTCTATGGCCAGTGCCTGAAATGCTGCCGTAAGATCCCACCCCTGAGAGGGGTAGGTCTTTGTCCCTTTGGGGAAGGCTGTCTGGTGGGAAAAGAAGAGAGGAGCAGAGCTGGGGTGTGGTCGTTACTTACAGTATAATCTCTCTGACGTCAGTTTCTCAGCTGTGAAACACTGAGGCTGAATTTTGTGGCCTCCAGATCTCTTCCAGTGATGGTAGGAAAATGCCAACAGTTTCTCTCGTGTCCATTCATTCATCAACACAGCAAATATATACCTCACCCCCCACATGTGGGCCTCTGCACTACATGCCAGGGGGGTTGGGGCAAAATAGGCAGGCAAGGTCTGCTCTCGTAAAGCTGATGGCCATGAACAAGTACCCAAATAGATAAGGCAATTCCAGAGCAGGTGCTGGAGGAAGTCTGGGTCTTGCCAGTTTGGGTTAGAGGGACAGGGTCCTCCTGGGAGCTTGTCTGGGGCTGGGGTGTGTTCAGGGTAGGGGCCTAGATATCTGGGAGGAGGACCCTGCCAGCCCAGTGACTCTACCTGTCAGGTGTGGAGACCAGTTGTTGGGTTCATGTTCCCTGGTCCTTGGTTCCCAGTACTGAAGAATAATGGTTGCTGGTACCAGGTCGACAGATCAAAATGAGCAAGACAAACAGATCAAGTAGACAGAGCACCAAGATTTCCTAATGTGTAGTACATTTCAGAGGGAGAAGGTCTTTCTCCATGAGTGGAGAAGACCCTGAGTTTAAAGGCAGAGTATAGAAAGTAAATACACTCTCAAAGTCAGTAGAAAGTGGACTGCTCCAATAAGGAACAGCCCCCAGTGTTAGGGTCTGTCTTTTTATGCTAATCCCTAATAATATGCTAAACTGGGGTGGAATATTCATGAATTTCCTGGGAAAGGGGTGGAAAGTTCCCAGAATGGCAAGTCCTCCCCATTTTTAACCTTGTAAGGCAATTTCCAGGGGTTGCCATGGCATTTGTAAACTGTCATGACGTATGTGTATATGATTTTTACTATGCTCATAAGGGTAGGTCACTTGAGGACACTGTCACCTTGCTTATACATATGCTCCAAAGACCTCCTTTCGCAGCCTTGATTACCTCTTGATTACCTACCATTACTTTATGATTTCTCTGCCTCTTTCTGATTGCTCAGTCTTTGAGGATCCCCCTCACAGACCAAACATCTGTTCAGTGCTTGGATACTCCCTGGACCAGGTATCCACTCTGTCTTGAAAGCCTCCTCTTGATAATCTGTTCCTTCTAGTAGACAAAGCATTCCCTAGTGCCATCTGCTTCTCTTCCTCCCTTCTTGTCCCTACTAACACCCGCTAGGGGAGCATGTCTGGGTCCTGGCTCAGCACTGGGCCTGACCCCTACCCTGCCCTCTCAGTACGCCCACAAGCTGCAGCAGGAGATACAGAACTTTAAAGTGGACATGAAGAACCTGGACCTGCTGAGCCCCGCTGTCCGCCGGGACCTGGAGGCCCTGCACAACAGCGGGCTCGAGAGCATCCGCTACTCTGATTTTCTGGTCCAGGTCAGTAGCAGGCACCCCAGATGTCCCCCCTGATGGTGACAAACAGAAGGTCCACAGAGGGGCTGGGCAGGTCTCTCGCCTTGTCTGGGCTCTCAACCTTCCCTCAACTCCTCCACATGTGTCCTAGAGCCCCTCCTTGTCGGCTCATGGACTGTTCCCAGCCCATGAGCCCATCCTGATGCCACCACCCAGGCCATGCAGAACGAGCACCTTTCCCTCGAGCTAAGGGCGTGTGTCACTGGAACCGGTTGTTGGGAATGCTGGTGGGGAGTAGCTTCTTACTTGAGTTACACCAGAGTGCCTTGTTTGGTGGTATCGTTTCTATCTCATTGGGAAAATGCCTGAAATATTTCACAGCCCCAGGTCAAACCTGCTGTATCACAACAGATTTCACTGGTGTGGTTTACATTTGGCAAGAATGAGAATCTGAAGGCTGCAGGCAGCAGGTGCTGGGGGAGTAGGGTCAGCCCTCTTGACCTCTCCTGTCTGCCCTCAGGTCCAGAAGCCAGTGGTGAAGACCAACATGGAGGAGCTGGCTCAGGACCTGGAAGGGCTGGCCCAAGTGAGAAGGGAGCAGGAGGAGTCAGAGGGAGGCTGGAGGGGGTGGGAGCCCTTGTACAGGGGAGAAGGGGAGGGGTTTGAGAGTCCCCACTAGTGAGACCTGGGGCTCCTAACCTCCTGACTGGGCCCAAGGATATTTAGTCTGACTCAAGCTTTGCTACCAATTGGCTATGTGGCCTTGGGAAAGTTATTCAGCATTTCTGGGCCTCAATTTCTTTATCTGCAAAGTGGACTGTCCTCTGTTTCACAACAGATGAAGTAACTGGTCTGACCTCCTGAAGTTGGGCAAGTGTTTCTAAGTGCAGGCTGCTTGTCGAATTTGCTTGGACAGGTGCTGTGAAGACATTGCAATCAATCAGATAACATAACAATTACCCTCCAGGGGGAAAAGCAGCATTTTGTATTAATAAATATTTAGATGTTTAAGAAATTCTCTTTGAGACATCTCAGATCCACAACCTCACATGTGGGTAGACCAAGGAATATTTCTCTGCTTCATCAGTTGCCACTGCAGCTCAGACAGGGGCACACCAGTCAGCTAGGGCAGACCTAGAACTTGGGCTTAGGTCCTCAAACCCAGGGCAGGCCCTGGAACTTCAAGGGGCCTCGGTTTTCTGCCTCTGAGACCAGCTTACCACCTCCTCTCACTATGCCAGGTTGAAAGGGTGGGTGAAGGGTACACTGGCAAAGCCTGTGCTGTCCCAGGCAGGGGCCATTCTGATGTCTGTTCTCCCTCAGAGCAACCCTGTGCTGAAGCAGCAGCTACAAGAGGAGGCCTTCAAGCTCAGAAGCCTCTACCAAGAGAAGGTCGCCCCGCAGCAGAGCCTGGTGGTATATTTGGCCTGGGGTCTGGGGGAGGGAGGATTGTGGAGACATCAGTGAAAGAAGAGGGAGGCACTGGGAACCATTCTTCATCCCACCCCTTCCCCCAGCCAGCCCTGATCTCTTTTCCACAGGCAAAGCTCAAACCCAGAGTCGTGGCCTTGGAGTCCTCCGCCCCAGCTCTTCAGGTGGCTGCTGGGAGGCGGGGGAACAGGTGGGATGCAGAGGGAGGGAGGATGTGCCTGGATCTCTCAAGCTCTTCCTGGGCCCAATGGATGTTGAGAGTGGGGATGGGTGGGCAGAATCTCAAGGACCACCTCCTTTGGCTTACCCTTCTCTCCCACGAAGGTGAGTGTGTTGTATGTTCTACCATGTGTTAATGAATGGATGAGTGAATGAGTGGCCACTCCCCAGCTAAGCAGGGCCTTGATTTCAGGCTCTCCTCCCCTCCAGCTGGAGACCACAGAAATCCTCGGCAATGTCACTTACCTAAAAGGAGAGCTGCCTGCCTGGGCCACCCGGATCCTGAGGAATGTGAGTGAGGGACACGTGCAGAGGGTTTCCACCCTGGGCTTCCCCTTAGCCCCATCCCCTCACTGTGGATCCCCAGAAACTTGGCCTATCTTCATGTTGACAAGAATGGTGAGGGGTAGGGGTGCTGTTTCCTGGGACCCCAGCTAGCCCAGGCCTCTCTTCTTCCCTCCAGGTGACTGAGTGTTTCCTGACCCGGGAGATGGGCTACTTCTCCCAGTATGTGGCCTGGGTGAGAGAGGAGGTGAGTGGGGCCTCAGCAATGACTGATCACCTGCCCCCAGTGGACCAGTTGTTCATGCTGCCCTGAGTCCCTTGGGGGTACCCTAGGCCTTAAGGATTGAACCCAAACCTGGCATTTGCACCCTGCTTTCTGGCCTGCCCCACCTCCGACTCAGGGGAACTAGAAGACTTCAGCAGCTCTTGCCTCAGAGCCCAGGTGTCTATAACTGGACTGTCCATACCTTTCTGAGGTCTGAGTATGGGTGAGGTTGGTGTGGCTCTCTAGCCCTTGCCCAGCTTGTCCAAGGCCAGTTGGCAAAGCCCGCCTAACCCTGTGGACACTTGCTGACCACAGCCTGTGCCAGCTGTCTGGACCCCGCACTAGGTATGTGGACGTATGGCTTCAGCCTGAATGTGAGCGCGTGTGTGCACATGCATGTGTATGCATATAAACATGTGATGACATGCACACATGTGCTGTGGTCTCCCTGGTGACAGTGTGACTTAAAACAGAACTGGGCACACAGCAGGGCCTTAGTCCAGGCTGGCAAATAGATGGAAAGGGCAGACGCTGAGCAAGGAGCCTACATGAGTGTCCCCATCTCTCTGTGACCTGCATCTGTGTGTATATGTATGTACCTGCCTCTCTGTGTCTGTGCATAAGTGTGTGATGGCCCTGCCTGGGCCCCTGGGCCTCGGTCCCTGTCAACCTCTCTCTCTGAATATGGGGCATACACCGTGGGCCTCGGTGTCTCCACATCCACCTACCTCATGTTGGTACCACAGGTCACTCAGCGCATCGCCACCTGCCAGCCCCTCTCTGCAGCCTTGAACAATGGCCGTGTGATCCTGTGTGACATGTTGGCTGACCCCTGGGTGAGTGTCCCCTGGCTCATCAGGGCTCATGGGTATTGGGGCCAATGGGAGGGTCCTGCTCACACAGTATGAGGCAAAGGCTCTGCCCAAGGCCTGCAACCAGCCCCTCCCCTCAGCTGTGGGGCCACTGACTTCTCACCCACATTCCAGAATGCCTTCTGGTTCTGCCTGGCATGGTGCACCTTCTTCCTCATCCCCAGCATCATCTTTGCTGTCAAGACCGCCAAATACTTTCGTCCCATCCGGAAACGCCTCAGGTAAGGGGCTGCCAGAACTGCAGAGGGCATCAGAGGCCCAGAAAAGCATCCTCTCAGCTGCTGGGCCTTGGCTCTCTGCCACACCTGCCTAACCTGTGTCCTCCCAGGCAGAGGAGGCTCATGGCCTAGCCCTGGAGAGCCACACACTCTAAGGAGCTCCAAGGCCAGGAAGTTCTCCCATGTGTCTGCCCCATATCCTTCTTGCTGCAATACATCTACCCAGGCTCAGCTTCTTGGGACTCTACCCATCCCCTGGAAGGCTCCTGAGGAGGGAACATCAAGTCTCTGGGTTTGTCCCTGTGTTGGGGCTGAGGGTGTGTTGGGGGGACTCACTCTCCTTCTGTAACACTGCAGCTCCACCAGCTCTGAGGAGACACAGCTCTTCCACATCCCCCGGGTCACCTCCCTGAAGCTGTAGGACTCAGTGGGTGAGTTTCCCCAACCCCCATATTCCTCGGTGCTGAGGGTTAAAAGCGGTGAGGAACAGAGGGCTGGGATCTGGGGTCTCCAGGGCCTAGGAGGTCACAAAGTTCTGGAGACTTGGTGGGACGTGGGTATTGAGTGTGGCCTGTCCAGCAGCATGACTGACACCATTACCTGTTTCCTGTTAATCCATAACAGGGCGAGGTGATCCCTGGGGCTGCCTATCCTTCCTCTGACTCAGGGAGACTAGAGGACTCCTCCAGCTCTTGCCTCAGAGTCCAGACATCCATACCTGGACTTTCCCCAACTCCAGCTTGCCTGGTCCCTTCCTGTACCCTTCTGTTCGTGACCCTCCTTTCTTTATGCTCAAAACTACACTTGATTTCTGATGAGCTATGGAGACAACAGGTTCTTCCAGGTGTCTATTCCTTACTCTTTGTGCTGCAAAATGTCATCAGGAAAAGCCTGTCCTTTCCCTGTTGGAACCCCATCCCCATCACCTTAGGCTGAACAGAGGCCTGTCCAACCCCTTTGCCCCCATCATCCCCTCCTTGCCCCTGTTGCTCATCTGCCCCCCTTCCTCAGCTTCCCTCCTGTGCCCTCCCTAGCCCTTGCTTCCTACTTCCAGGAAAGCCCTTTCCCTCTCTGCACCCCCCCCTTACCTCATCCCCTCTACTACATTGCTGTTCCCAGGGTCCCAGGGACCCTCCTGCCTAACCAAACTAATCAGGTAAAGCCACCAAGCAAGCAGGGGCCACCATGGTCATGTGTGGATTGGCTGCAGGCTCTGCCTCATGGTTTCCAATCCCTCCACTATCCTAAGACCTTGGACCATTTGCAGGCCCCAGTCTGGATTTACCAGCCACCATTGAGGTGAAGGAGGTTTGTCTAAAAGCCAAGCCTCCTTGCCTGTGCTTCAGGTTAGAAATGTTAATGCTGGCACTTAGCTCCTCTCTGATCACTGGCCTCAAGGAAGAAACCTGGGACTGGGGCCAGAATGGGGGCTTCCCCTAGTCTCCCCAGAAGGTAGCATCTTCCTGGTCCATACCCAGCTTTCCCAGAGGGATCTGGTGGCCCAATAGGATTTTGCACTATCCCTTCTATCCTTTGCCAAATAACCTGGGGCACCCCTAGCCCATTCCTGTGTTACCCCTGCATGCTGGACTCTGAATTCCACGAATGAGGAAGAGGGAGAGGAGAGAGACCTCTGATCCATTAACATCCTTAAGCCTTGGTTTGGGATCATTAAAACCAGGTCTTCCAGGCTAGGGCCCTGGACACAGTTGATGTTTAATGAGTATTTATGAAGAGGCAAATTCCAAGGCCTCTTCTAACTACGACCATCAGGGAATATTCCGGCAATGAGGAGTAGGGCCTAGGGTGAAAGCATACTGGGTTCACAGCCTGGCTCTGCTGCTTGTTAGCTGGGACATCTTGAACATGGAACACAGGTACCCTAAGCCATGCATAAAATGGGAGAAGAGTCACAGTCTCCTCACAAGGTTGGGAGCATTAAATGTGATAATGCATGGAAAGTCATCTGCAAGGGCCTGGTGCAAAACAAATGCTCAGTACATGGGAGATGCTTTCCCCTCAACCCTGCTCACCATGACTACTGAGCAGAGACAGCATTTGGGTTTGGGAAGATACCAGGGAAGTGGGAGATTGGTCCCTGTTCAAAGCCAGAAAGCCCTTTAAGATTGTGGTCTACTGGATTTCAGGGAGTATCTATAATTGTATCTTATAAACCAGCAACAAATGTTATACTAGAAATTAGGATGGTGCATACATAATATATTGTCAGGTACAAGCACATTCTCGAACAAACATCCTTGCATATGCACAATTGCCTCTTTTTGGCTTTTCCCAGAGGTCTTTTTTTGCTTGTTACTCATCTGTTGACCTATGTGGAGGAAGCAACACTCTGTATTTTAAAAATGCAATTGATGGTATTAAAACAAATGAAACAATTTAAAACAATTAAAAATCATTTATAGTTCTCTATGAAAATTACTTCCTTTTATATATTTGAGCATATTAAATATAATTATTTCAAAGTTCAATTACTCCCTTATTTGGAGCTTCCATGAGTCTGTTTCTAGTGTCTGTTGTTTCTCTTGCTTTTTGTTAGTTTCGTTTTGTGTCCTCACATACTTGGTGATTTTTGATTGAGTATCACACATTGTATCTGAAAATCTGTGGAAATAAGTTCAGAACTAGGATGAAGTTATCCTCCTCCATGAGGATTATGTTTATATCTGGCAAGTAGCTTGGGATCTAGCATACTAGCATCACTCTAATCCACTTGCAGGGAATAAGATGATTTGCAGTCACTTGGAGAAATGATCTACTTTCAATTCATTCATATTCCTAGGGTAAAGGTTTCTGGAGTCCCAACCAAAAACATGAAAGATTTTCCAGGAATACTTTCCTCTTGGTGGGCTTTGTGATATCTTCTGGAATCAGCAGACCCCATAGGGCGAGACAGTAGCCCCAGATGCCAGATGTATATCTCTGGGTTTCTTTTCCCATTCATTGGTCCTGTGATTTCTCATTGCCTTGTTTGTTCCCAACACCCTCCACCAGACTTAAATATATATACATATGCATATATTAAATATGTATAAAACTTTAAAAGCTGCTTGAAATGGTATACACACACACACACACACATGCATTTTAAGCAGATGATTTTAACTTGTCCTTAGCTCACCTAGTCCACTGTTTTTGTTTTTGTTTTTTAAGACAGAGCCTCAAGCTACCACCCTGGGTAGAGTGCTGTGGCATCACAACTCACAGCAACCTCCAACTCCTAGGCTTAAGTGATTCTCTTGCCTCAGCCTCCCAAGTAGCTGGTACTACAGGTGCCTGCCACAACACCCAGTTATTTTTTGGTTGTAGTTGTCATTGTTGTTTGGCAGGCTCAGGCGGGATTCAAACACGTCAACTCTGCTGTATGTGGCTGGCACTTTAGCCACTTGAGCTTTAGGCGCCAAGCAACCTAGTCCATTGTTATTAGAAGTTGTGGTCCTAAAATTATTGACTTTGATGTTCCCCTTATAAATTGGGTAGGGCTGCCACTCTGAATTTACTGTCCAGAAACCTTGGTCCAGCCAACTGAACATTAGCTTTGCAAATAAGTTTTGTTTACAGAGCATAACTGTAATCACCTGGGGGTGGGGGTGGCTCTTGGCAATTGACAGAGATAGAAATAGCTACAGAGAAAAATAGATTGCCTATGTTCCTGGTTTTTAAAATGCGAGGATCCTAAAATGCTAGCACTACTTTATATGTGAAACAAGGCCATTCGAGGCCACAACCTTGTCTGTCATCATGACAGTCTCTGAGGGGGGTGAATCATCATCTGTGGTTGAGTAGGAAGTTACCTGGCTAGTTCAAGGTTTCTAAGTTGAAGCCCAGCCAGGCTTTGGATTCGTGTCCTCTGGCCCTAGTGGCCCTGAGGTTTCTTCCTGGGTGTGCTGCCAGTCCCCATTCCTTGTCTCTAAGGAGATTTGAACCAAATGTCCTTGTGTACCTGTGGCAGTAGGGATAACAGATTGGGGGCCCTGGGAGTTTGGCCAGACGCTCCAGCATGGCCACCCAGCAAAAGGCCCTATGGCATATTCTGATAAATGTAGACAGGACAGATGGGCCTGGGAGACACCAGATGGGCCTGGGAGTCTGAGGTCTCAGGTGGCCAGTCAGGGCAGCTCCAGCTGGCTTGAGGTGTGCAAAGGGAGGGCCACATGACTGTGGTGAGAGCCTGCCCAAGCTATCTAAAGGGACAAACAATGTGAGCTAACATGGAGCTCCGAGGATAAACCAGGAAGTATGCTAAGCATTTTACATGGATTAGCTAAAAGGTGGGCATGTGATTTACCTATTTGATAGTTGGGAAAACTAAGGCGCAGAGAACGGATGTGGGCTGAGGAGAAAGGGTGACACCCAAAGACCCACTGATAATGTTGGCATTCAGGCCATATCCTGAATTCTCTGGAATCAGCCCAAGGCCCTGGCTCTGGGCAGTTGTGTACAGTGTCCTTCTTCCCCACCCTTCTAGAGCCAGGGCTTCTGGGTCTCACCTCCTGGTGTCCTGTCTACGCTTGAATGCCAAAGGCTGAGCCAGAAGGCTGGTGGCCAGCCTGGTCCACATACCATGTGCTGCTATAATGAAGCCCCTTCTTAGAGGTCCCAGACCATTCCATGTATGTGCTGGGTGTTCCAACCCTGGAGCAGTTCACATCATATTCCTCCATCTAAGGAATGTTGACTAAGTGGGGTGGTGGGTGTGCAGAGACATGACCTCTGAGTTCTGCCCATGAGTGATACAGAACCTCGGGAAGAGGTGGCCTAAACATTAACCACCCTGAGGGTACCAGGGGTCAGGTGTTAGAGTTAGGAGATTTTAGGGAGATGAGTTGCGCCCAGGGGTTTAGGTGAGGTGTCTTCCCATCACTTCAATCAGAAGGAGTGGGCCTTTAGAGACAGTCCCCAGAGAGCTTCAGGCATCCTCTGCAATTTGAGAAATCCAGTGGACGGATGCTTCACCCCCTATGAAGTTTAGAGAAGAAACAGCCTGGCTTCTTTGATAGCAGAGCTAAGAAGAGGACTGACAACGGCTGCCTCATGTGAGAGTCAGCGTGCAGTCTCCTAGGTCCAGTCCCAGGAGGCCACCTGGAGAGTGGACAGACCTCAGCCAAGAGAAGATAGAGCTGCCACTAAGTGTCAGGGCTCCTTGGTCCCCCAAGGCTCATGTGAAATTCCCTAGTCCCCCACAGGGGTACTGTGGGGAGGTTCCCTACAATGACCAGGCTCTGAAGACTCCTGGTGGTGAATACAGGAGAAAGAAGGATAACTTTAACCCCTGCCACACCCAGAGCCCAGTTCAGCCGGAGACAGACCACATACTTTGTCCTACACAGGCCCCCCACACTACCAGGTCTGAGCAGGGCCAGGATTGGCCTTGACATCAGAGCAGAAGTATTGACAATGACACAGGCCTGGACATGAGCTGAGACTATGTTGTGTGATGTGAAGTGATGGGGACCATTTGTATTTCCTCAGCAAGATGCATCTTGGGCCTGTCAGACTTCCCCCTCCCCATCCATGATGTCTCCTTCCCTCAGCCAGGGCCCAAGGCCTGAGAAAAAGATAGGGGGCTGGGTGCTCCACAGAGCCTGGGGAGGAGGGGTTTGAACTTGGGCCTGGAGCAGAGGGATAATGAACAGCAATTGAAGACGGTCCAGACCCCTAGCTGTGCAGGTGGTGGGGTGACCTGAGCCCCCACCTGGATAGGATGAGAGTAAGGGCCCCTAGTCAGCTAAAACAACTCACCACTGCCTCCTCCTCAAACATTGTGATATGAAGAAACTCAACTTGCATCCAGCTTGAAGTCTTTCTTTCCTTTTCTACTTCCAAACTCCCTCCCCCTACCATTGTGAGGAAAACCATAGCCGAGTGTCCCTAGCTGATAAATTGGGGTCTTCCTGCAGCTTCCCTTAATCTAGTAGTCTGAAGGACTATCAAAAGGTCTCAGGAAATGTCAAGACTCTCTGAGAGAGTTTGTGAATGCCACGTGCCCATAGGGAGGCCCATGGGAGGACACGCCCTGGCCTCCTCTCCCTCAGGCCCTTTCTCACTGTGGCCTTCCCCACATACCCAGTGGAGAGACCCACCTGGAGGTACCTGGGATTGCCCAGAGGAACAGGGGAGACAACATGGAACGAGGATCATGGCAGGGCACACACCCCCATCTGTGTTTATGAGGGGCACACACCTGGGCGGCAGCTGCAGTGGGTGATTCCCACAGCCCGAGGGCCTGGTGGGGCCAGCAGGGAAGGACAGTCATTCAAGGCCTGTTTTGTTGAAGCTTGTTAACTCTGGAGAAAACATCTCTGAGTAGAGGATTCCAGCGAGTGACTCTTCAGAGGATGGCCTTGGTTAAGACTGGGGCAGGGGGGACTTCTCTGGTCCTCCCTCCGCAGACCTTGCCATAAGGAAGACCAGTCTGTCCTGGGCAGTGGGATTGGCAAGTTTCCAAGCTGATCTATGAAACACGGGCATAATAACCTGTCAGGCAGGCTTTTGCCCACAGTTCTCACTTTGGGATGAAAGCAACAGGCTTTACATAGTGGCTTTGTTACTTTCTAGCCTATGACTTGAGCAAAACTTTTATCTTTCCTGGGACTCACTGTGGTTATCATTTATAGAGGGAGACAAGGACACTTCCCTCCCAAGGCCACTATGAAGATTCAACATACTCAAGTGTCCCTGCTTGTGGGTGCTGGCTTGGAGCCAAAGGAAGGGGCCTGTCCTGGGTGGCGAAAGGCCAGGGGACCGCCCCTGGAAGCACGGCCAAGGGGGCTTTGCCCTCCATCTCTCCCCAGGGTGCATCCATGGGCTGGGAGTCCTGGCTGTTTAGCCCCTTGCCCAGAGGGAGGTGTAGCCTGTCCTGACATCCCTGAGGGTCACACACCAGGGCTGCTGCTTTTCCTTTAGGAACAGCCCTCTTTGCCTCAGTGGGTCTACAGCTCCAGGCACTTTTCTTCCCCTGAGGATCAGAAAGTTGAAGCTAATTGGATGACTCCAAAGGACTTGCAAGTGCTGGGTGCAGACTGCAAAGGAGGGGAGGAGGGGAGAAGGGGGGAGAATCAGGGCTCCGTTTCCATGGGAACCACTGGCACAGACCTGCTCCTTAGGGCGCCAAAAAGGGAAACTTGGCAAAGGTTTCAGCACCTGGCTGCTGGGTGGTTTCCCTGGGGCCTGGGCAAAGGCCCAGGAGCCCTCCTCTGCCAGGGAGGCCCACCTCCCAGGGACCCCCTCCCGCCACCCTACCCCCTTGGAGATCAGCTCAGGTCCCTCATCCACTCTGAATTTGGTCCCAACCCCAGACACAAGTGGGGACTGAGGACACTTGGGGAGTGTAAGGGGCTCATGCTCTGGGGAGGACTCTCATACTGCAAGGCCCTGTGAGGGGTCAAAAGGAGGTAACGGGGTGGAGGACAGATCAAAGAGGCAGGAGGACCCCCAGTGTCACCCAGCTAATGCTGCCTGGTGGCTGTTGCTCTCTCTGGGTGATGAACCCCCATCTGCAAGGCCCTTGCAGACCAGCACCTGGGGTAAAGTCCCTGAGGGAAGGATGCTCACATGCCCCCCACCCCCTATAGTAGTGGCTCCAGCTGTCCTGGGGACCCATAGGACTAGCTCATCCCTAGGGTCCCACCGCCTGCCTTATGTCTGTGAGGGGACAGGCAGGATGGGGGAGGGGCTGGCTTGTTCTGGAAAATGTCTCCGGGTGGCTCTCGGGCTCCACAGCTGCCCCTCCTTCCCCAGCCCTGAGGTGAGAGCTCCCTTCCCCCCAGTCCCCTACTCCCCCCACCCTTCCCTCAGCCAGAGAAGAGTGTTAGAGAAAGGGACAAATGCTACCCGCGACAGGGGTAGGGGACAGGCCAGGATTAGAGACCATGTAGAGAGAGAGTGAGAGAGAGAGGAAGGGAGAGAGGGAGGGAGGGAGGGAGGGAGAGAAGGCAGGGGGTGGAGCGGTAGAAGCCTGCCGGCAGGGAGGGAAGGGTGGGCAGGGGGCGGGCAAGAAGCCACCGGTGACAATTACGTCTGGGTCCAAGCAAACATGAGGCAGCTGCCAGAGGACTGGGGCAGTCCCTCTCGCCTGGGCTGCGAAGTGGGGAGGCCGGCAACAGTTTCTTCCAGCACCCAGGATGCAGCAGGCTAAGGTAGGCACCGCGGGCTGTGAGCTTGCCCCGGGATGGGGAGGAGGGCTTCTGGGGCTCCTCCCGCACCTGGGAGCCCTGTCATGGCTCCTTCTTTCATTCCATTCCCTTCTGTCCCCTATAAGGTTGCTTTTGGGGAAGGTAAGTGTTGAGGTGTGCTAGCTGGGAGGCTGGAGTCCTTGGGCTCCCTTTGGATGCGAGAGGCTTTAGGAGTTTGTGGAAGAGAAGCTGGACAGAGAAGCCCGTGACAGGGCGATTGAAAAGGTGCTTCCTTTTCTGTCTCCTCTCAGGTCAGCCCATGGCTGGTCCTGCTCAGTTAGGTCCCTGGGGCAAGAGCCAGGACAGCCCCCAAACCACCAGCCTGGCCCTACAGCACTTAAGGCTGGAGGAAGGGTGAGTTCCAGGAGGGGGTCATTTATCCTTGGAGGACTAGCTCCTCTAAGATGGTCAGTGAATGCACCTTCTAATTAATCATTCACGCAACTAGTGAATCCCTTCTTCTAAACGGGCTCTGAGACCCCTAACAAGGACTCCTGTTAGTAGTTCTCTCTCAGGGGGGCTGTTAGAAGGTTGGAGAAAGAGAACACAAGGAAAATGCTTGGCATAGGGTTCGAGAAACAGTGGTAGGGAGAGGGGAAGGATGAAAAATAATTAAATGAAGACGCAAGGAAAATAAGTCGAACCACAGTTAACCCTCAGAAAATCTGGCCAGAAAATCTGACCCGCTCGCATGCTCAGAATAGTCTTGCTTTGGAAGAAGGAAGAAGCACCAGGATTAGGTCTCTTAACAGAACTCCCCAAATACCAGTGTTAGAGCAAAGCTGGCTGCATTTTTCTCTGGTGCAGGAGAAGCCCAGGGGCAGGCAAAAGAGGGCTGGCGGGGGCCCCTGGTCAGCAGGGACTCAGGCTCTGTCTGTCTCATCCTTGAGGTTGCCTGAAGGTCCAACATGGCTGCTGGAGCTCCAGCCAGCACATGTAGTCAGCAGGAAGGAGAAAGGTAGGAGGGCAAAAGGACCCAAATGAAATCAGGGTCTTGTAAGTAAGAAAGAATGGATATTGGCTTGGCATCCCACAGTCTCTCCCCCCAGGGATAGCTTCCTGTCTCTGTCACCAGTGAGAACAAGCAGACGAACAGGATAGTGGCTGGCTTCAGGCCACACTGTCTGCAAACCCCAGTGCCCCTGCCCTTTCTGGTTCATCTCCCATGAGTGCCAGGAGGATAGGCAGAGGCGATGACATGAAGCCTTTTGAGCACGGCGACACGGCTCATCAAAAAAGGTGCTTTCTCTCCTGTCACATCAAGTCTCCCCAGCAACGGCCAGGCAAAGCAAGGCAGAGCAGAGAAACTTCATGCCTTGTCCTAGGCTCACACATATGTGCTCACTGCGCATACATGCCACACACAGCACAGGCCATGTACATGCCAGGGAGCAGTATGACGTATGCTGCATAGCCACATAGACATGTACCCCCATGTGCCCTGTGACCCTGACCGCAGGCAGAGACAAGTCGAGTGACCCTTCAAGTCCACAGAGGCAGGGATTTCTACAGAGTCAGGCTGCACACAGATGTGCACACAGCCAACTCTGTCCACCAGAGAAGACAACCCCCTTTCTTTGTCTTTCCTCTTCTGGCCCTAACTGCCAGCAGTCACTCTAGGAGCTTGGTCACCCCTCTCCCTGTAGACAGGTCCTCCCCTTGGCCAGTGTGTTCTCCCACTGCCCTCTGCCCTCCCTGTAGCCTGCTCCTGGGTCCGGTGGTTCTCTCTGTCCCCCAGTGGCCTTCCTGTAGCTGGCTTGGCCTGAGACAGGAGCAAATCCCATCTGGAACTAGGCCAGGTGGGGACAGCGGTCCTAGAAGAAGCTGCCACTGGGTCCCTCATCAAAGTTGGCAGAAGATTGTGAAAAATCACCTTCTTCTCTAAGAAGTGACAGCAGGACAATCAGAACACAGGCTGGAAGCTGGCCTGACTCCACTGTCGTGGTTAGTGACTGTCCCCAGTAATTCCCCATGGCTGTGCCCTCAGCCCTCTCTCTTCACTTCCAAGTCATTCAGTAATCCTCACCTCATCCCCAGGGGGCAGGCACTGAAACTCAGATAGGGACAGCTAATCACAGCCTCAGGGTTCCATGGGCTCTTAGAGAGAAGGAGCCGACAGAATGCAGGCTCCACTGTGGTGGACAAGGGCCGCCATCCTGGGGCTCGGGGTGTGATGTCCCACACATGCACATACCCCACACACACACATGCACACGCACACACTCTGGGAACCTCTCCTGCCTGGCTTTCAGCCTTCTTGCAGGGTACTTGTGGAAGATGGACCCTAATCTGCTCTCCTATTTCCAAAGACAATAGCTGAAGCTACAGGTTGCCCTGGGGGAGGAAGGTGGCCCTGCTTCTGCTCTCCGGGTGGAGTCTAGGAGAAGGTCTGGGCTGAGGGATTGGAGCCCTGAAGTGGCTACTCCTTGCTCCATCCAGGCCATTGTTTCTGGTATTGTCTCCCTGATCTTCACGCAGCCCACTAAACAGCTTTTGGTGCTAAATCCCCACTTTGTAGATGAGAAACAGAGGCCTGCCCTGGATTGCAGTGTATCCCAGATACAAAGTGTAGCTGGGATTTGAACCCTGCTCTGTCTTACTCTAAAGTTCCCTAGGGTTGGAGGATCATGGGGGAAGACCAAAGAGGGGAGGGGTATGTCTTTAACCAGGCAGCTGAGAAGGTGCCCCATCCCAGCCACAGTGCCTGGCTCCCTGGGCTTGTGGCCTGTTGCACCCTCCGAACCCTCTAGCAAGTGTTCCCAAGCCAGAACACACTGTGGTCACATTCTCTGCATTAGTGCGACCTTGAGCCAGACGCCCACCTCCTTTTTGGGCTGAGGATCCAGAGCTATGAAAGGTTTTAAATTTAGGATCCCTTTTCTTATCAAAATGTTCTGCAAGTTTGGAGAGCTGCTTTGCTGATTCAGAGGTGGGGGCTTAGAGCCCTTCTGTTCCCCACAGCTTGCCCCGGGGGCATCTCTGGTGACTTCCAGGAGCAGCTACAGAGCCCCATATATGCTCTCTGAGAGGGAGAAGACACTCGTGGCTTCCAATACAAAGAAAGAAGAGGGGAAAGAAGTTGGCACACCTTCCTTAGCTGGTGTCCCAGCCCGGGGGCAAGAAGGAGACAGAGTAGGAGGGAGGGCGCAGCGTGGGCAAGTTGCTGTGCTGCTCCCTGCCCGCGGCTCCCCAACCCCGGCTCTCTGATGTTTCCCTCGAACAGGTGCATCTGTCAGTTGTGATCAGCCCATGTCCTAGAAGGCCACAGAATGGGCACGTGACAGGGACAGAGCGAAGGGGACCTGCAGGCTTTAGAGTTGGAGCAGATGAGCTGAGGCAGGAGGGCAGCTGAGAGGGGGCCTGTCCCATGCCACGGTTGGCCCAGCCTCCTCCTCTGATCTGCTGCCTCAGCTCAGTCAGCCCCCAGCTGGCCAGCCATGCCTGAGCCATGCTCAGCTGGGCATGGCAGCTGCTCTGCCTGCTACCTCCTACCCTCCCCCACCCCCAGTGCTGGCAAGGAGAGGGTCCCAGTCCCCCTGGTGCTGAGGCCACATGCTCCTATACACAGCCCTGTTTTAAAATCCTCTCTCAAGATGGGCACCCTGGACAGGGACCCCAGAGAGCGAAGTTCTAGCCCCAACTTCACCCCGTTGACTCTGGGCTGGGCCTGTTGCCTCTCTAGGTCTCAGTCTTCCCGCTGGGGCCTGAGATATGCTCCTTGTTTTTGCCAGGCCCCCATCAGGGCTGATGCCCTGTATGGATCAGTGGGGAGCTAGAAGGACACAGGCCTCAAACTCAGCCACCAAAATGTACCACGATGCAGCTTTCCCTCCAGCCCCTCTCCTACCACAAATGCCCACAGGCCCATCAGAGCCCCTGTCCTCACCATTTGGTATTGAAGGGCCCTGGCCGGAAGAGGGAGGTGGACTGGGGAGGTGTCACAGCTGTACCTTGTCATCTGGTGGCTTCAGTTCCACATGAGAGACCTGGGCTCAGACCTGGACCCTTCATGTGTTGGCTGTGTGTCCTCAGACAAGTTGTGCCATGGTCTCCTCATTTTCCTCAGAAAAGTATGTATGACTTCCAGATAAATAAGATCCTATACCAGCTAGATTGGCCAAGGGTGAGAGCTCCATAAATGGCAGGAATGCCAATGTTATTTTCTGGCTGCTGATTAGAGCCTGGGAAGGGACCTCATAGAAAATGTTGCCATGAGCAGCTCAAGTCAACCCCTGTGTTAACATAACATCCTCATTGCTGGCAGTGGGAGGAGCTTATGTCCTGGGCAAGGTGGCAGCCATCAAGGGCCAGGCCAGGAGAACCCAGTTCTCCAGTTTCCTGTTCCAGTGCTCTGAGAGGGGCAGCACCTAGGGCTCTGTGTGTGTGTGTGTGTGTGTGTGTGTGTATCTGTGTGTACATGTAGATATGTGTACGTGTGTATGTGTATGCATGTGTGTATGCATGCAGGAGTGTGTGTAGGTGTGTATATGCATACATGTACACAGGTGCATGGATGTGATATGTATAGGTGCACATCATATGGGGTGTGTGTGTACGTGCGTGAATCATCTATAGGGACTCATGACAATCTTGGCTCTTCCCTCACAAGGCAAGCTGTCTGGCCCACATCTGCGTGTGCTGGGGGGTGGTGGTGGTGGAAAACCCAAGCTCCCAAAAGCCTCTCCCTTCCAAATCCTGGGGGACCACACAACACAACACAGCACCCACCACTGCTTCCTGCCATCTGTCCCGAGTGATGGAAATAGAACGAGCGATGACACACGGGTGCTGGGTGGGCTAGTCCGTGCTGTGGCTGCCCTATGTGTGGGGGAGGCAAGGCGGCCTCACTACTGAACAGCCCTGCATGTTCCCTGCCAGCCCAGGCTGTGGCCTCAGGACAGCCCTCCTGGAGATGTCTGCCCCACTCAGACAAGGCCAGAATGTCCTATCTGGTAGGACAAACAACGAACCTTAGTTGCATTTTCAAGTCTACTGAGGAGCTATATAAAAATAGAACAGCCCAGGCCCCTCTGAATCAAATAACCCAGCCCCTGGGCAGGCAGATGGTGGGGACACGTTGCTGAGTGTGGGCTGGGCCCCTCCTATTCTGGGTAAAGAATAGCGACAATCTCCTGCAGGGAGCTTTGTCTCCATCACCTCACATAACCTTCCCCATAACCTTGTAAGGGCATAATATTATCTGCATTTTGCAGGTGAGGAACCCAAGGCTTAGAGCAGTCTAGTGCTTTGTCTAGGTTCATCCAGCTAGGAAGGGAGAGCTGGGATTCGAGTCCCTGTCAGGCTGACTGCAGACCTCTTCCCACTGTACTTGCTGCCTGCAAGAATGTCAACCTGCCAGAGATCTCCCTACCCACCCCACCCCCAGTTAGCTGTGTCCTCAGAACTGGCATCTAGTGGGTCCTGGTAGCTCTTTTGAGGCCATTGGCTGCTGTTTCCCATCCATTAAGTCTGTAAACAGGGCAGATATCAGAGATGCATTTTGCATACATGTTTACTCATGGACCACTAAGCCTGGAGAATGAGCCCATATATTTTAACATGGGCTTTGCTAGGGCTCTCCACGGCCTCCAGCCTCCAATCTCCCACCCCTGTTGGTCACCTCTGCCAAGCCTTCTCTGGGGGTTCTCTGGCACCCAGCTGACAAGAACCACGGAGAGTAAATTAGCTGCTTGAGGGTTTCACCATGGTGCACCCTCAGTGGTCTGACTCCATCTTCTCCACTAGATGGGTTCCCAAAGGCCCCCATGGGCATGGGGCAGTAAGGAGGACAGCTGCCCTGAGGGCCATTTGGCCTTTCCAGGGAGCTTCAGGAGTGGGTGGAGAGCCACGCGGTGGAATGTCTGGGTCCAGGTGCCGGTGGGTGGTTTGTTTTCAAGTGAACTGGCCTCTCTCCATGGTGTGGTGAGCGCTCAGGATGTTAGTGTTGCTGCACTGTGTTCGAGGGGAGATGGGAGGCAGGAGAGATAGTCCCTACATTTCCATGGGAATCACTCTGGCCCCTCCATCACTGCCCACATCTGAAGTGATCCTAAATATCACACTAGTATCCCCACCACCCGTCCTGCCGCCCCCGCCTGGCTGAACTCTCCTTCCCTTTCTTGGATTTGGGCACAGGCCCCCCAGTTGGCCTCCTGCCTCATCGTCCCCCAGCCTGTACTCCACACTCCACTGGGCCATCCTTCTGAGATACCTGACGCCAAGCTAGCACTAGGGTAGGACAGTGCAGCTGGAGCCAGGGGTGTCCTGCCAGGAGAAGCAGGTCTGAGAACCAGCTAGAACAGTGCTGTCCAGTGGAGACATGATGTGAGCCATGGGTGTCATTTAAAATGTTCCAGTAGGCACATTAGAGACAGTAAAAAAAAAAAAAAAAAGTGAAATTACTTTTATTAACATATTTTATTAAACTCAATGTAAATTATTATCATTTTAATGTGCAATCAATATAAAAATTGTTAATGAGCTATCGTACATCTGGTAAGTGTGTTTTTACACGATGGCACATCCAGTTTGGATCAGCCACATCAAGCCGTCAGTAGCTACGTGTAGCAAGTGGCCATATCATTTGGACCCGGGGGGAGTCAGCCTGGCTGAGTGCAGCAGACCCCTCAGCTCAGCTGCAGAGGGGACAGGTTTCTTAGGCTCTTTGTACCTGCCTTTATTGGTTTTTCCTTGTCTGTCATGATCTGTGCTATGGTTTCTTGTTTTCTCTTTAAATTAACTTGCATTTTAAATTTTAATAGAGAATCTTTAAATCTGTATTGTATTATAAACGGAAAGTGGGCAGCAGAATCAGAAGGTAACCACAATGGTGCCATGAAAACAAAGCAGAGCAGGGAGCTCTCACTCCCACAAGTAAGAGCACAGTTAGGGGACATGAGAGTCCACATGATCTCCCATATGCCCTACAGGGGTGTCCAACCTGGGGGGGACTGCACGCTGACTTTTTGAGGGCTGTTTTGCTTATCTGTGGTGTCAGATATCACAAAGAGTATGCACAGAACTTTTGTTTGGCTCATCAGTTATCATTAGTGTTTGTGCATTTACCATGTTGCCCAAGGCAACTCTTACCCTTCCAATTTGCAAGAGAGAGAAAAAAAATGTTGGACACCCCTGAGTAGGAGCTTTTCAGTGTCAGTGACCTCAGGCCAAAGCGTTGACTTGAATAAGCTGGTTTGCTCCTGCTGAGCAAGGGGGAACCCACACAGCCGAGACCCTCATGAGCTCCATAAGAAGGTGTAAGATAGAATCTCTTATAGGATCTGGGCAGTAGTTGGGTGGTTTGGGTGATTTGGGGGTTCTAGGAAACATCAAAACGCTGGCATGAGCATTAAATGAGATAAACTTTCCAACACTGACCCAGCACCTGCATACAGCAGGTGTATCACTATGTGGTCCCCTTTCTGTCCCTCTCCACCTGCCCACTGGCCAAGGGGACCTGGAAGGAAGTTGAGGCCCACCCTTGGCCCACTTGGCCAGACCAGAGCCGCAAGTCTTGGCCCCCAGGTGATAGGCCATGAATGGCCCTGCTCCCTGGTAGCCTTGAGGGAACCCTGTGAGCCTCAAAGGAGGCAGTTATCCCCAGGGCTCACCGAGGGCTATTTCTGGGCCTTGGCCCCAAGTGCCCACACTGCCAGGTGTGCTACTGAGGACTCTGTGTGACCCCAGGGCCCAGATCTTCTGGCTTCATTGATCTTTGCCACTCAACCCTTGCCATCCCCTGAGGCCTGTGGATGACGATGGTTCTGTCATCCGTTAAAATAGGCCAGCATGAAGAAGGGCCAGGAAGAGAGAAATTTTCAGGTGAATTACGGAGAGCATTAAGGCACTGTCACCAGATCAGATCATTTGTGAGTACTTATTGAGGACCTCGTGTGTTTGGGTTTTTTAATATACTTTTGTGTGCACGCGCATATGTATATGAGAGAGAGAGAAGGAGCATCTTTTTTTTTTTTTTTTTGAGATGAAGTCTTACTCTGTCCCTCTGGGTAGAGTGCCACTGTGTCATTGTAGCTCACAGCAACCTCAGACTCCTGGATCAAGTGATTCTCTTGCCTCAGCCTCCCCAGTAGCTGAGACTACAGGCCTGAGCCACCATGCCTGGCTAATTTTTCTATTTTTCTTTTTCTTCTTCTTCTTTGTTTTTTTTTAAGTAGAGATGGCATCTTACTCTTGCTCAGGCTGGTCTTGAACTCCTGAGCTCAAGCAATCTATCTGCCTCAGCCTCCCAGAGTACTAGGATTACAGACATGAGCACTGTGCCCTGTCAAGGTGAGAGTATTTTTTTTATTGAATTTTTATTGAGCCAATTGTAGAGTCACATGCAGGTGTAAGAACTAACACAGAGAGATCCTATGTGTCCTTTACCCAATTTCCCCAGTGGTAGCATCTCACAAAAATACAGTACAATACCACAACTGGGATGTTGGTAGTGATGGAATTCACAGATCTTATTCAGATTTCCCTAGTTTTACATGTACTCGTGTGTGTGTGTGTTTAGTGTGTGATACAATTTTATCAGATATGTTGCTTCCCGTATCCACCAGAAAAATCAAGATGCGGAACAGCTCTGTCCCCAGGAGAACCCCTCCTGTACCCTGTTACAGACACACAGCCCCTTCCTGCCCCTCCTGCCATACTTAACCCCTGGCCCTCTAATCTGTTCTCTATTTTTCAAACTCTGTCATTTCAAAATGTTATAAAAATAGAATCACACAGTAGTGACCTTTGGAGATAGGCTTTCTTTTTTCCGTTCAGCATAATTCTCAGGAGATTCATCCAGGTTGTTGTATGTGTCCATAGTTTGTTTCTTTTCATTGTTTAGAATTCTATGGTAGGGACGGAGTTTATTTAATCATTCACCCGTTAAAGGACTTGTGGGATGTTTCCAGTTTGGGGCTATTAAAACTAAAGCTGCTGTGAGCATTTGTGTACAGGTTTCGGTTTGAACATAAATTTTCATTTTTCTAGGATAAATGCCCAAGAGTGCAACTGCCGGATTGTAGGGTTGTTGCATGTTTAGTTTTATAAAAAGCTGCCAGACTATTCTGCAGAGCAGATAAAGCATGTAAACGCAATCCAGTTCTTCCACATCCTCACCAGCATTTGATGCTGTCACTGTTTTTTACTTTAGCTGTTTGGATAGGCACATAGTGGTATATGACAGTGGTTTTCACTTGCCCTTCCCTGACAGCTAAGGACGCTGAGCATCTTTTCACGTGCTTTATTTGCCACCTGCATGTCCTCTCCAGGGGAATGTCTGTGGGTGTCTTTTGGCCACTTTCTCATGGGATGGTTTGCTCTTTTACTGTTGGGTTTTGGGAGCGGGGCTCCTCCCAAGCCGGACTCTGTGATGGGGAGGAGCAGCTCACCCCCAAGTCAGGGCCCCTCTCTGATGTGCTGGGGGAGGAGGCAGAGATGCACCAGAAGACAAAGTAATAGGATCACTTGGAAAGGGATGGGCGCTGTGAGGAGGTGCTGGGAAGTCTCAGACGGAGGTGCACGGGGAGGACCTGGCACCAGGGAGCCTTGAGCATCTGTCCTGAGGGAGAAGTGTTGGATGCGGGAGCAGCGGGGAGCAGCAAGGGCAGCAGGTGCAGCCATGTGGGAGCCAGTGCAGCCTGTGTGAGGGCAGAGAGGCTGAGATGAAGCACAGGGGCTCCCAGCAGGGGTGGGAGGGAATTTACTTCCTGTTCTGGGCTTATCAGAGTCCCAGCCCCCCCCCCCACTCTCTCACCTCCTGCACAGAGGCACTGTGGGTGAGGGCCGAGGGGGTGTCTGTCAGGGCTCCCTCCCTTTGGTGCCCGTGAGCCTCCAGTCAGGAAAAGGGTGTCCAGGGTGGCTATTTAACATTCCCTGACAGCTCAGTCAGACCCTCTCCCAGACAGACAAGTGTCAAATATTCATAAGGATGACCCGGCGGTCATTCTTCCCTCCCCCACAGCCTAAGGGCCCAGTGCATAGGCCTCAGCTCCTGGGGTGGTTGTGCAGCCCTGCCCAGCTCAGCTGCTGGGCCCCTCCCTGCCCCTCCTCTCTGGGACCCACTGTCCGCCTCACCAAGGGAGGGTGTCCCAAGTGGCCTCCTGGCCCCTCAGCCAAGTAGAGGAGCCAGGCCCAGTGCTTCCACCACCACCCCACCTTCTTCACTGGGGAGAAATATCACACTAGAGCTTCTTAGCCCAGGAAGGCATCATGACATTTTAAATAGTTACTCTTGAGAGCCTGCTAATATGATCGGGGCTTGAGAACCATCCCTCCCCCCAACTTCTGAGCTCTGCTCAAGGACCTGGCCTTGGAATGGCCACGTAAAGAGACCAAGACCGCCTGAAATCTGGAGTCAGAAGATTGCATGTAGTGTGGCCCTCTCGGCCACAAAACTTCTCAGGGACTTAGGTTCCTCATCTGTAAAATGAGGGTGGTATTGGCGACATCATAATGTGGTCATGACAATAACATGACTTGGGGCTCAGAATAGACACATACTATGGAGCTATCAGCCTGCACTGTAAGCTCATTCGGCCTTCCCAGAGGGACACGACCACTTGTCAGATAGAACCCAGGGACAACTGTGGGGCCACTCCCATTCTAGCCAGGGCCCAGGACTGTGAGACAGGATCCCTGTGACTAACCAGCACTGTCCCAAGGGAGGAGGTGATGGTGGACTCCCAGCAAATAGTGGGGACAACCTCAGCTTCTCCTCCTTTTGATGTGCTCTGCAGAGCCTTCAACAAAGAATTCATGAAATAATGAAGCCTGTCTCTCCTCTACTCCCCTCCTGGACTGAAATAAAGACTTCATTCATTGAGGCCATTTCTCTTCTGAATAAGATTTTTAATAATGGAAAGGATGGCTCTGTGACCCAGCCTGGGCAGGACATATGTGTATGTGCATATGTGTGTATATGTGCACATGTACACACATATGCATATGAGCGTGCACTCACAGTGTGCATTTAGGGAAACTCTGTCAGCATCCCAGGCCTCCCTGCCCACCCTTAGCTCTCTTCTTCTGCCCATTGGGATGGCCAGTGTCCCCCTTACTGCAGCTCTGACACCACTGACCCCCTCATTGCCAGGGTGAGCTTCAAAAGGAAGGCTATGTGGGGGCTGTTGGGTATGGGAGAGGGGAAGATAGGGGTGACATCCACCAGCTAGGACACTGCCTGCTGAGACCTGTCTGGGAAAGGCCCGAAAGCCTTTCGGGAGAAGGGGTGTAGACATCACCCTGCCTAGGCGGTCACTTCACCAAACACTGACCAGGAGTGCTACCACCCAGCCCCAGATGTGGACAGGCCCCACAGGGCCATGAGCCAATGAAGTATCTGGAGGAGTCCTGCCTAACTGGAGCCTGCAGGATGCAGCAGACCAGTGGGTATCCCAGGCCGGGAGCCCTGGGAGAGGGGCCAGTATTTTCAGCAGCAGTACAGATACCCTTATAGCCTCTGCCATGGATTGATGTGGACAAGGTCTGGCTGCCTCTGCTCTTTGCTCTGGTCTGTCTTCCAGACCTGGCTCCCTGTCCTTCCTGGAAGGCTGTGGCTGCTCTGGGCTCCCTGCTGCTAATTCTTCTGGTTAAAATCAGCCTGGGTCAGTCTCTGGCCCTTGCTCCTGAGAGCCAGGCCACTGAAGGGGGTGGCTGGGGGGCTGCATCTGCAGGATTCGCTGATGGCACTTCTGTGTGTTTCATTTTGAACAACCAAATACTTTTTAGGACTGTGCAAAGGTAGCACACATGAGACCCCACGACCCTGGAAGGGTATTGCCAATCCACCACCCAAGTGGCCTTATTACTAGCCAGCCTACCCAACATCTCAGAGCCAGGATCCATGCAGGGTGCGGTCCCCTCCCATGACTGAAACTCCGGCAGCACATCACAGATAGAATGAGCACAAGGGCCACCCATGGGCTGTGACCCAATTGCCAAGCCTCACTGCTGCCCCTAGCGGGAGGGCGTGGCACAAAGACAGCAGCCAGACCTGACAGATGCCCAAGGGGCCACATGGCTGACTACACTCTGCAGAACACCACCCTCTGCTTGCCAGCCACTCTGCTGCCAGCGTGGGAACTGAGAATGGGGAGCAGTTTAGGGATTGAGGGGCCCAAAATATGTAGTAGGAGAACAAATTTTGCTGCTCTGGGGACTCAAGCTCATGTCCCACTGTCTTTCTTTCTCTTTCTCTTTGAGTTGAGGGACAAGTTCTTACTTTACTAGACAGGCTCGAGTGCAGTGGTATGATCATAGCCTCACTTTAGCTTCAAATTCCCAAGTAGCTAGGACAATAGGGGCATGCCACCATGCCAGGACAATTTATTTTTATTTTTTTGGAGATGGCATCTCACTATGTTGCCCCGACTGGCTCTCAAACTCCTGGCTTCAGATGATTCTTCCACCTCAGCCTCCCAATGTGCTGTGATTACAGGCTTAAGGCACTAACTCATTTTTTTTTTTTTGAGACAGTTTCACTTTTGTTGCCCTCAGTAGAGTGCTATGGCATCACAGTTCACAGCACAGCAACCTCAAACTCTTGGGCTTAAGAGATTCTCTTGCCTCAGCCTCCCAAGTAGGGGGAGGCACGCCCACCACAATGCCTGACTATTTTTGTTGTTGTTGTTTTTTGTTTGTTTAGTAGGCCCGGGCCGGATTCGAACCCACCAGCCCTGGTGCATGTGGCTGGCACCCTAACCACTGAGATACAGGCACCCAGCCAAGCCACCATCTCTTAATACCCACCACAGATCCCTCCCTCCTCCAAAACCACCAGTCTGTGGCTTGAGCTATTTCTTCAGATCACGGGGCAGCCTAGGCAGTGAGTTCCCTCACTATGCCCCTCCTGAGGTGGTCACCCAACCTTTCATTCATTCTCAGTTTGCCTCAAGGTAAAAACAGAGGCAGCAAAGGGGATTGAGGGGGCCCAGTTTCACTTGTGACCCTGTCTGGGCTTCAGTCAAGATCTGAACTGTGATTTCTATGGGGCCATCCAGCCAGGGAGAGGATTCTACAAGCAATCTGGGCTCACCACTGGCACCCCACTCTCTGGACTCCTAGCCTCACTCCTTCTGGGGACCCATCATAGGCCAGAGCCAGAGTATGGAGTGGAGGAGACCCCTAGAGGTCTGGCAGGAATGGCCAGTGCAGGGGCGGGAGCCTGGGACCCTGGGCTCCCAGGTCGGATTAAGGCTCCTCTCCCCTAGGACAGCAGAGTGACCTGGGGACAATATGGAGACCCCCTCTGTGAGCAAGCGCTCAGAGCTGCTCTGCCTTTTCCTGCTGTAGGAGGGGATGAAGACATCGGACGGAAGCCTCCTGGAGGACCCTGGGCGGACCCCACTTAGCAAGAAGGAGGATGTCAAGTGGCAGAGGCCGCGGTTCACCCGCCAGGCTCTGATGAGATGCTGCCTGGTCAAGTGGATCCTGTCCAGCGCAGCCCCTCAGGGCTCAGGTAGGGCTGGGCTGGGCTGGGACCAGGGTGGGGGTCGGGGATCTGTTCTGTGCTCTGTCCTTTCTGAGGACTCAGAGGCCACCCTGGCACCCAGCCTGGGCCACAATGCCTCTGCCTCTGATTGGAGATCTGTTTCTATTCATTCATACTCTTCCCATTTTCAGAGTGCCATGCTGGGCACTAGCTCCAGGCAGGAACCATGAAGGGTGGGGAAAGAGGGCTGGGGCTGCACTAGGGTTTTCCAGCTGGGGAGCTGGGAGGACAGAGCCAGGCCACAGAGTCTGAAAGGCCAGGGTCCACCCGGTGTCTGAGTATGACAGAGCAGGAGAGGCAGAGGCAGCCTCATGTAGCACCCATGTGCGCACATCTCACACCTGTGTATCCACCACATACAACCTGGCAAACCCACCCACCCAACATGCACATGTGGGTACACACCACACATGCCTGCACACTTCTGTGCTCACACGCACACTCCCCACATGCCAGCGCACACCAGACACACTGTGGGGTCACACACAGGCGTGTGCAAGAGTCTTCCCCCTTGGCTTTGAGGAGCTGCTCTTGCTTGCTATGTTGGACAGTCCAGCTGTGTAATTTCAGGGAAGCCTCAGTCTTCTTGCTTGGAGTGTGGGCACAATCATGGTGCCAGCCGCCTAGGCCCAGTGAATGTTGTTCAGAGGGACCCAGGGCAGACAATAGACAGTGGCTGAAGGCCGCCCCCAGCTGTCCATGCATGTGCTAGAGGGGATAGGGCTACTACATGCCAGGCCCCTTTACCACCCAACTCAGCTCCAGGGAGCTCCAGCACTACTCCAGCATCCTCCCCTCCGCCTCCGTCATCTCCACTTCCTCATGGAACCCATCTGTAATTCTTAATCAGCATTTATCCCTGGACCAGCATTTCTCCCTGACTCTTTCCCCCAGAAGCACTAGCACTGGGAATACATGTGTAAGGTCCATGGACACCTCCAACTTCTCAGGGCAGGGGTTAGGTTTTGCAGGTGGCAGAAACATGATGAGGTCCCTAAAAGCTCCTGCAAGTAGTTTAACTGGGAAGGACAAGTCTTCACAGCACTGTTTGATCTGCATTTGGATAAAAAAAAGTCGATTCTCCATCAGGGTGGGAACCTAGAGCAGAGGTGAGCTGTGGTGGTCTGGTGTGGCCACCACATGCGCCTGAGGACTCAGGTCCACTCTGACTGGCCCAGACACATTGTTCAAGGGTCAGATCTCTCCTGGTCTGAGTCCTGCAGGCGGTTCTTGGTGCAGCAAATATCGGAGGGGTTGCAGAAGCAGAACCCTCTTTTCCTCCCCTCGCCCCTGTGTCTGTCTGGCAGGCAGAGGAGGCTTGAGTCGGGGTTGGCGCTGGCGTGCTCCCCTGGCCAATGTTTTCTGCACACCTGTGACAGCAGCAGCCATGCTAAGTGGCAATGACAGGGAGAAAAGCCAACCAGGGAGCAGGCATGGCATATTCAAGGTCGTAGGGAGACAGGCCAAGGGGACCACACCCCATGCCCCACCCCAGCTCTGGGTGGCTTCTGAGTGCGCAGGGTATTTTCACATTCAGCTCCTGCATGGAGCCGTCAGGACATGTTAGCTGAGTAACTTGTCAAAGGCACACAGTGGGAGGGGCCAGGGCACCATCAAAGGACGTGTTTCCCCAGGCAGACATTCTTCCCAGCCCCTGTGCCGGGTGCTGAGAGCAAGTGTGAAGGACAAGTCTGAGACCCGATTTGACTGTGTGAGGTAGGCAGTGCCGATCTCATCTCATCATTCTGTTCTACTGAGGAGTCTGCTGAAACGCTGGACGGTCATATAACTTGGCAGGTGGCACAAAGGGTGGGGTGGGTGTGGGGAGGCCGGGGACGCAGAACTCCTTCCATGTGCACCCTGCCACGCATCTTCCATAAGAGGTGAGGGGAGTGGAGCTAGGAACCCCACAGACTGAGGGGCCATATACCAACAGGCCCTTCACCTCCCATGGGCACAGGTCCCAGGCCTCCCCTCCTCAGTCCAAATGTCCTGTTGTGTCCCTGCAGGGGGATGGATTCGCCTGGTGTGGTCACACTGAGGGCTTTGTGTGGGTGTGAAATGCTACACTGTGCGCACAGACAAGGCGCCTCTGCTCTTTGGGAGCCTGCAAGACTCTGGGTGCAGAGAACAATGGGAGCCATTCAGTGCAGTCCCACTGCACGCTTCGCAAGTCCCCGTGCAGCGTCCGGAGCCCTCGGGAGCCTATGGGAGTCAGCGGCCCAGACACTGTGCCCTTGTCCTTGGGGTTTTTCCATTCAGTAGGAGTGAGGCCAGAGAGTCACGTCTGGGACAGCTGGGAGCGGAAGTCACGGTTCAGCAGGGTATCTCTGAAGTTTGGGCAACAGAGAACCCAGGCAAGGAGTGGGTAGAGCTCAGGGGCCTAGGACATGAGGACAAGGGGCTGGTCCAGCTGTGGCTACACACCCTGGGAGCTCATTACTGGGATGTGAAGGCCCAAGATGAAATCAGGAGGTGGGCAGCAGGGTTGGGCCCGGGGTGGGGGTGGGGGGGAGTGCAGGGCAAGTGGATGGCTTCACCCCACCCAGGAGAAATACCCCATCCTCAGCCTAGAAGCTTGGGGAACCCCTCCTCACTGGCCAGAAGCTACAACTCTGACCTTCCCAGCATGTCTGGCAGCATCTAAAATCCCTCCAGGCAGGACGCCTATCCAGGGGTGTGTGACTGATGCTACAACCTACACACCTGTTTCTCAAGTCTGGCTCCCCACTAGTTCTATGGGACTTGGGCTTCTTCACCTGCCAAACTGGAACAATAATACCATGCACAAAGTGACCTAGGGACTTGGCTGTACACAACTGAATCCAGGCTGTCTGGGTTAAGCAGAGAGACATCTGCTCCTGGCCTAGGGAAGTTCAAAGAATTCTGGAGGACCAGAATATGAGGCCTGAATGTGACAAAGCCAGGGTCCTATCTAACACTATGGGAAATGCCTCATATTCTGGGTTCTTTCAGCCGAACACTGGAACAGCAGCCACATGCTTTTGTGTGACACAACACAACACTCCTTGTGCAAAAGGACACACTCCCACCCCTCCCCCAAAGCGGAGACCCATGTCCTCCAGCCACCACATCCATCTCAGGGAGATATTCATTCCTCTCTGGGTTCCATCACGACCCATTTAAATCACAAAGTCATTTAAATCACCAGGGATCCTGATGAAAAATGGTAGGAGAAAGGTATGGGGCCACAAGACTGAATTAACTTGTCTCTAATACATACACACAGAACATATTCTAACAGAATTTTCATGTGTTTGAAGCACCAAGATACAGTCAGCATTAGAAAGCATTGCGATGTGTGACATTGAAGTGAGATGTTAGGTCACATGCAAATTTTTAAGGATTTATCTGAAAACTGTTTACATGGCTCTTGAAGCTCTCACCCTCGCCAGAAATATAGGAAGTTGAATGCTGGAGCCTGGGGAAAGATGATTTGTGAAGAGGATTTCTCTGGAGAGAGGTGTTATGCGTCCAAACCCCCAAGATGAGGGAGGGATGCTTTGGTCACCTTTTGTTACCTAACAAAATACCTTGACATGTAGTGTCTTAAAATAATTATTTTGTTTGCGCTCAATTCTGTGGGTCAGGAATTTGGGCAGCCAGATGGTTCTTTTACTCTGCATGGCATTGGTTGCAATGATTCACTCACCTTATTTAGCTAGTGGCTGGGCTGGGTTGAAAGATTCAAGAAGATTCTACTCACATGTTTGGTGCCTCAGAGCCTGTCTCCCTTCACATGTCTTCTTTGGCTTCCTAACCTTATGGTGGTCTCAGGGTACTTAGACTGCCTTCCTGATAGGTTCCAAGAGGGAAGTTAGGGAGGAGTTGCAAGAGCTCGTAGGAGCTGGGCTCCAGAACTGGCACATCATCACTTCTATTGCGAGCCATCAGGACCAGGTGTTGGGACTCATTCCATAATCCCAGCACTTTGGGAGGCTGAGAGGGGAGGATCACTTGAGGCCAGGAGTTTAAGACCAGCCTGGGCAACATAGCAAGACCCCAGGCCAGGCAGCACCCATAGCTCAGTGGGTAGGGTGCTGGCCACATACACTGAGGCTAGTGAGTTCGAACCCGGCCTGGGCCAGCTTAAACAACAACGACAATTGCAACAACAAAAATAGCCGGGCGTTGTGGTGGGCACCTATAGTCCCAACTATTTGGGAGGCTGAGGCAAGAGAATCGCTTGAGCCTATAGTCCTAGCACGTTGAGAAGCCAAGGTAGGTGGGTCATTTGAACTCAGGAGCAAGAGTGAGACCTGAGCAAGGGTGAGACCACATCTCTACTAAAAATAGAAAAACTAGCTGGGCGTCATGGAGGGTGCGTATAGTCCCAACCATTCAGGAGGCTGAGGCAAGAGGATCACTTGAGCCCAAACGTTTGAGGTTGCTGTGAGCTATGACTCCATGGCACTCTACCCAGGGTGACAGAATGAAACTTTATCTCAAAAAACAAACAAACAGGAGGCATCCATAGCTCAGTGGGTAGGGCGCCGGCCACATACATCCAGGCTGGCGGGTTTGAATCTGGCCCGGACCAGCTAAACTACAATGACAACTGCAACCAAAAAATAGCCGGGTGTTGTAGCGGGCACCTATAATCCCAGCTTCTTGGGAGGCTGAGGCAAGAGAATCACTTAAGCCCAAGAGTTTGAGGTTGCTGTGAGCTGTGATGCCACAGCACTCTACCCAGGGCAACATAGTGAGACTCTGTCTCAAAAGAAATAAACAAACAAAGCAAGACCCTGTCTCTACAAATATATACATGTTTTTAAATTAGTTGAGCATGGTGGTGCATGAGGTGAGCTAATAGTCTCAGCTGCTTGAAAGGCTGAGACAGGAGGATCCCTTGAGCCCAGGAGTTCAAGATTGCAATGGCACCACTGCACTCTAGCCTAGGCAACAGAGCAAACTGTCTTCAAAAAAAATTTAAAAAGTCAAGTCATCAGGTCAGACTTCAGAGGATACAAAATGGACTGTATATTCCCTGGAGTTGGGGTATGAAATTTGTGGCCATCTTTAATCTGTCACAAGGGCCTTGGCTGAGTCTGGTAGAGTGACAAATGCTCATTCCTGAGGGAGCTGAGTCCTTGTTGGTCCTGCATCAGGGAGGTTGCTGTAACCCCCTACTAACTTGTATCCCTATATCTGGCGGTGTTTCTAGGCTCGCTGGAGAACTCACTAGATTTGAGGTGTAGTCTTCCCTGCCACCCACTGTGTAGCTGCAATATCTCTTGATAACCAGGACCATGCACCCATCCTTTCCCGTTAGTTGGTCTAAGAGGGACAAGGGGCCCCAGGAGGCCAGGAGGCTTTCTCAGCTTCCGGTTCAGCAGTCATTGGCATCTCACTTTGGGAATGGTTCTTCCTTTGGGATCCAACCCTTTAATCTACAGCCCAGAGTACCAGAGAGGAGAGGCAGAAATGCTGTGAGGGGGTGGGGGGGGGGTTGGGGAGGGGCTTCTGCCACCACCTCCCTCAGTTCCTGGCCATCTCCCAGCTGCAGGAGAAGCAGCAGCAGGGTATCTGGCACCCGACAGGACAGCCCCTGAATCTCACAGTTGGCGCTACAACCAGCCTTCAGCAGGCCTGGTCGCTGCTCTGTGGGGACAAGGCAAGGACAGCCTTCTCTGTGGTGAAGTGAGGCCCTTGGTCAGCAGGGTGGGCAGGCAGGAAGGTCCTATCCCCAATGAGTGTCTGTTCCAGTGAGGACAAACGGTGGCTCCCTCAGTGACAAAGGGGCTACAATGGAGCTGACCTGCCACCTGCTGGCTGCCTGGGCACTACCAGCAGCTGTAGCCTGATGAGCCCAAGGAAAGGAAGTTTTTACTGAGCCCATGGCATTTTGCTCCCACCTGAGTAAGCACCAGAGTGGCCAGGAACAGGGCCTGAGAAATGTGCACAGAGCTGGCACGTCTGCCCAACCTGATCACCAAGAACCTCCTCAGCCCTGAACAGCCTTTGGAGAGCACCAGCAAGGGACTTGGTGTCCTCACACTGACCTCCTCGTCATCACGCCTCTTATTATGTCCCCTCCACTTCCCTGACCCCAGAACAAATAGCTAACAACCACCACCCATAGATCATAAATTTTGAGACAGAGTCTGTGCCTTAGACCAGCAGCCCCCAGCCTTTTTGGGCACACGGGACTGGTTTCATTGAAGACAATTTCTCTACAGACATGGGGTTGGGGGGGCGCATTTGATTCTCGTAAGGAGCATGCAACCTAGATCCCTCACATGTACAATAGGGTCCTTGCTCCTATGAGACTCTAATGCCACCACCGATATGACAGGAGGCCCAGCTTAGGCAGTGATGCAAGCAATGGGGAGAGGCTGTAAATAAATACAGAGGAAGCTTCTCTTGCTCAACAGCCACTCAATTCCTGCTGTACGGCCAGCCCAGGGGTGGGGAACCTCAGCCTTGGACCATCTCTGTCCAGGCAACCTGGGCAAGTTGGTGTAAACACCGTTCTTCCCTTCCCCATCACCCTGCCACTGGGTAGGCCTTGATGTCCACTCAAAGTTGGTGCCAACATTTCTTGCAGTTCTGTCTATAAATCATAAGTGAATGTTTTTCCCCCTCACATGGCCTGAGGAACTCCCCACAGGGCTGCAGAAGTGGGCCGAGGGGAAAGTGACATTGCCACAGGTGCCACGGGGGTCTGAGCACCTGCTTATACACCAGCCCCCACCCTGTTCCTTCCAGCCCTGCTCCCCAACTCTGACCACACATGCAGCACCTGTGCTATGCACACACATCTGAAGAGTGGGGGCAAAAGGCTGATCCCCAGTTCCTGGTGGGCAGCTCAGCCTTCATGATTGGTTTCTTGGCATCCCACAGTCCACCTCCATGATAGCCCAGTATCAAGACACTAGCTGTTTATCAAAAACAGAAAAGATCTTTGCTGAAGAAACATGGATTTGCTCAAAACCCAAGAAACCACAGAATTCTCCTAGAAGGGCTACCATGGGCCCCACAAGTTGTCCCAACTTGCCTTAAATGCACTGTGTGCCATTGAACATGCTGGGTCAGGACCAAGAGACAAAGCTGCTCATCCTCATCTGGACCTGTCCACAGGCTTTGCTACTGCTCAGTACACACAGCAGAGCCACAACCTGAATGCCCACAAAGCACTGCCCCATCCTTTAGTTGCTGGAGTACAAGGTGCAGGGGTCCATCTCTCCCTTGGAGGAGAGACTTGCCTGCACTTGCATGTAACAGAAACCCCAAGTAACAGTGGCTAAATCAAGCCAGAGGTGTGTTTGCCTCCTCTGTGAGATATCGGGACTATGCAGTGGAGGGGATGTCAGAGACAAGGTCTCTCATTCCTTTGTCCTTTCCCTCACTATTATAAGGTGATTGCTTTGGTTCTAGCTATTATTGTCTCGTTTTAGGCAAGGGGGAAGGAGAAATCAGTGGAAAGGGAAAGTGGTAGTACCTGAGTCAGGAAAGCAACACTCACAGAAACCTCTGGAAAGTTGGTGCTTACATTTCATTGGCCTGAACAGAGCCACCCAGGCTGCATGGGAAGGCCTGGAATGGTAGTGTTTCAGCCAGGCACATTTCCACTTCCAATGGGATCTGAATTCTGAAGGTAAAAAGCAGGGCAGGTGCATACAGAATTGGCATTCTCAGCCACGTGTTGATGGCAGGTTGTTTGGATGCCTGAATGCGCTCACTGCAGCCCAGGAACACCAGGCTGCCTGGCCTGATTGCTTTTATTTATTGCTAGGTGTTCAAAAACTGTGGGGGCCCGGGGTGATCAGCTCTAGTCACTTATTTGGCTTTCCAAATAAGTGACTTATTTGGCTTATCCTCCTCGCCAGAGGAACTCCTTTCCACCTCCCCTTCTCCGCACTAGAGAGATGCCAGAAGGGCTGAGGGATGGGGCCAGTGAGTAGAGGTCAGGGACCAAGAGACAGCCAAGGCTCTGCCCATGCAGGGGGTGGGTTGAAGCAGACTTCTCCCTTTCTGGCTGCTGAGAAACCCTGAAGCCTAGACGAGTACCCTCCGCAGTGAGATCACACCCTTTGCTGAAAATCACATCAGTGGCACCTCCTCGGTTGGTGCTGGGAACTCAGGAGCGAGGCCCACCCCTGTCCCCACCCTTCCCAGCCCAGCAAACTGAAGGAGCCCTCTGCCTCCGGGAACAGTGTCCAAGGTGAAGGGGCTGGCTCTGGGACAGGCATAGGAGCCACCTGGGGAGGCAGACCTGGGCAGTGGGACTACAGGGTTCTAGCCCCCACTGGGTCCCTGGGCTGAAGGCCAAGGGACAGGCAGTCTTTGGAAAGACCAAGAGAACAGGAGGCAGGGACAGAGAACAGAGGAGAGAAGGACAAGCCCTGAGAAGCCAAGACAGTTGGGCAGACTGAGGCCAAGAGGAGAGATGCTGAGTTTGAGAGACAGAGAGAGACAGACCTGTAGGGGTGGGAGAGAGTTCTCGAAAAAGAGAGGCGCTGAGTGTCAGGCTGGGGAGAGGCAGGCAGAGGGGGTGAGGAGCAGGGAGGGGGTGGCCTGCACTGTGGCAGGTGGGGCAAAGCTGAGGGCAGAAGCGGGCAGGAGCGGCCTGGCCCTGGGATGGCACGGCGCAGTGAGGCCCGGGGCCTGAGGCTGCAGGAGTGCCAGCATGGCTGCAAGAAGCACTTGGGCGATATCATCAGCTTCTTCTTCCGTTTCATCTCTGGGAACCTGGCTCGAGGTGAGGGCTGCTTTGGTGGGACTAGGGATGGGTGGGGATGCAAGAAGCAGCAGCTTTGGGGCTGAGGGCCATGCTTGCCTCGGCTGGGCCGGGGATGACTATGGGGCAGTGTGACTTTCGGGCAGTGAGTGCCAGGGCAGGGTTCCCCCAGACTGGTGGGCTGGGCAGGGAGAGGAGGTGGGGAAGGGGCAGGTTTCTCTGCGGCAGTGCGCACAGACTGGGATGGCTCCCAAGCGAGCCCTCCTGCTTTGCACACAGGGACTGCATGGCCCTGGCTCTCTCCCGTCTCCCTCCCTCATTAGAGACCCCTCTCTTCTTCCATCAAAGACAGATGTGGCATCTGTGATGCAAGTTAAAGAAAATGATTGAGTGTGTATTAAGACCTGTATGTATATAGAAAGCACTCAATTAACAATAGCCACCTTTCAAAATCTATAAAACCAACCAGGCTGGAGGGTGTGGCAGGCATAGAAGGGGCTCCCTGAGTCTGTGCTCAGGCTTAGGGAGAAGCTGGGGGTGGGGCAGGCCAGTTCCACTCCTCACAAGCTTCCTCTACCCCTCACCCATGCTGAGCAGGACCAAGCCCCCCTCCGCCATGGGGGCCATGAGGCTGGCACAAGGGAGGGGTCCCACATATACGGACATGGCATTTTCTGGGCACCTGGGAAGGGGTGGTGTCAGGACCTTCAGACCTTCAGAGATATAAAATTAAATCCCTAAAACACAGATGAGTCAGTGTAGACATGTGACATGTAAATCCCAAGAGCCAGTGCTACAAGCTGCTCGTGCTGCCGGGAAATGCTCACAGATGCCAAGAGGTGACCTGCACCACGAGAGGTGCTGGATTGGGGCAGGCTGACCTTCATCCCCTGTCTCGTCCCCTGGCCTTTTCTGAAAACCTAGCACAGAGCCTGGCACATCAAATACTTGTCAAGTTAATGGATAGCATTTTAAGAATAAAAACATAAAAGTGAGCATAGAATCAATCATCTTAAAATCAGTAGAACGCTACTGGTTTAAAATACTGGAAGGCAACACGCAGTCTCAAGGAATGGGACAGGGGGACTCTTCGGTAATGAAGGTGTGCAGGGGAGATGGTGGCAGCTCAGGTGGTTCTGGGTGGGAACCCCAGGCGTTCCAGTTTGTTAAAGGGAAATCCTGTGGCTACTCGTGATGTCCCTTAACCCTGTGTCCAGCTGCTGAGCCAGCCCCCTCCAGGAGGTCTTCCTGGGTGGGGGAGGATGGAAGCTTGAAGGTGGGGATGTTCTGCCCTTGGTCTTTCTGTGCGATGAGAATTAACGAGACACTGAGCAAGAGTCAGGGCCACAGCTTTACAGGGCCTATGCTCAGCATGAGAGAGATACCACTAAAGGCAGAGTTTTAAAGGGGGTTAGGTGGGAACAGGGAGATGTGTAAGAGATTTTCTTGCACCTGGGTTGTTCTATTACAGACTTCTTCATGCTGACCATGTCTCATTAGCATGTTAAATCTCCACCCCTGGGTGTGGTTTTTAGCATTCAAATTAGATTATACTGAGGGAAAAGTCCAGGTAAGGTCAGCCTAGGGGTCTGTTCTAGCTTAAAGCTGTTGGGTCCGGATAGGTCTGGTCCTCTTCAGCCAGGTGCCACATCAGCCTGTGTTAGTGTCTTGCCTCCATAGTCCTGAAAATCATCACTCACAGGCTATGCTGTCCCGTGCTATCTCCACGGTCGGAAGTGAGGCCTGAGTCCTGTCCCTGTGCTGTCTTGGTGGGCCCTGGGCTGCTTCTCTGTGAGGCGAGACCCTTGCGGGGGGCCAGACACAGTGGCAGAGGGATATGTCTGGGGTCAGGTCACTGGGCCACAGTAGAGTCACTGGCCATGACTCTACTACCTGGGCCCACTTGCTGCTTCTCATTAGTGACCTTGAGCGTCTCTCCTGACTACACTTGGCCGGGCTCCTCCTCTGTCTGATGTGATATTCATGATAGCACCTCCTCCAGAGGCTGGCTGCGAGGGTCAGTTTATTGCTGCAGTCGTGATAACAGGAGTCCTTATTGTCTGGATCCGTGCACCTTTGTCACACCTTTAACCTACCCCAGATGCCACAATCTCACGGTGCTGTCTCACCTCTGTCTCAGTCTGTCTCTCTCTCTTCTTTACGGGAGTGAGACAAAGCCCCCTTCCTGCAGGGCTGTCCCCAGGTGGACACCGAGTAGGTTTTCATCACTTGAGGGGCAGCCTGCCACCCCAGGCCTCAGGTCTCACACCTGAATCCCAGAGGTCCCAGGATTCCTAACAGGTAGGGAGGTGCCATCTGGAAAAGGGGATGAGGAGGCTGAGAGCAGGACCCTGAGGTGCAGCTGAGAATGAGGTGGGAGCCCGAGGAACATACCAATGTATGGAACCACCTCTGGAGGCCTGGTGCTCTGGTGCCTCTGACCCTTCAGTCCACTCTGTGGCACTGCTCTTGCCCACTGTTGGATGAAATTCTGTGCATACCCCAAGGTTGTGTTTCAGGAGGAGGGCAGCATGTAGGTGGGGTCTGGGTGTCTCCACATGCTCTTCATGTGGCTCCCATGCAGGCAGCCCCAGGCCAGGCCTATGCCTTTCCCTGTCTCCCCAGTGCTGGGCTCTCCCTCTCAAGGTGGTCTTTCTGGGGAAGCATGGAACTTTGAAGATACACTTCCCTGCTCTCTGCCTCAGGATCCACTGGAGCTCTGCAGAAATGCCTCCACTGGCTCCATATTGGTCACTGGGAAGGGGTCCAGTTCATTCCATCACCCCGGCTGCCCCAGGCCAGAGTAACCACAGCCACCACCCTGACCTCCTTCAGGGCTGGGACAGACCCACTGGGCCCTGCATCCCCCAAACTCTAGGGACATGCTCAGATCATTAGAGACTTCTCAGAAGCCCCTCAATTAGATGGAAGTGGAGACTGCAGCACCTCTGGGTGGGAGAAGTAGGGAAAACTCCCAACACACCAACCAGCCTTTCCAAAGACATTCTCTCCACCAGCCTGCCCCTACTTTGCCTTCTGGGAGTGAAGAGGGGTGAGTCACAGACTGGTTTCCCAGTCCTTTACTGTGACCCGCATAGCTGATCTTGCATCTCTGTGTGGTCCTTGGGTGTTGGGACTTCTGCCCAAACTCAACAGGAAAAGTCACATTTAACACCCAGATATGAGACACAGAATGCACATCAAGGGAAAGGAGAGCTCTGTGCTCTCTGGGTTCCTCCCCCAAACATAGAGCAGGTGCCCATCCCAGGGCTCCCAGGGACTAGGCAGGTATGGGGTAGAAGCAGGGAGGGGCCCAGGGAAGGCTCAGTGTCTGGTTGAGGCAGCAGAATCCACAGGGTACCAGCAAAGCTGGGCACATCTGGCTTGAATTGTTAAAGTGTCATTCCAAGGCGTTAAAAATATCATTCTCCTACAAATAGACACTGAGCGTGTGTCAAGGTTCTATTGAACTCCTTAATGAGGGAACTGCAGAATGACAAAGCTAATTCAAAAGAGAAACACGGAGACTTTTAGAGAGGGTGGAATAAAAGGAGCCCAGAGATAGGATTGCTCAGTTAAGCAAGCAAGAAATTGAAAAAGACCTGGGCCAGTGAAGCTGCCACCCATGGGGTTAGCCTTTCTGCCAGAGAGGAAACCTTAGCATCTTATCAGGCTTATAAAACATCTGGGCCCTAATTGATTGTGCTGCTTAGTTCTGCCCTTGGATCATCAGATGCCCTGACAGTCATGCTAGACAATGCTCTGGTAGGACCTTAAAGTTCACTCAATGCTCTTGAAGCTTCAGCTTCACAATTTTTTTTTTTTTTTTTTAGAGACAGAGTCTCATTTTATTGCCCTTAATAGAGTGCTGTGCCATCACAACTCACAGCAACCTCCAGCTCTTGGGCTTAAGCGATTCTCTTGCCTCAGCCTCCCAAGTAGCTGTGACTACAGGCGCCCGCCAGAATGCCCGGCTATTTTTTGTTGCAGTTTGGTCAGGGCTGGGTTGGGGCCCGTGCCCTATTCACTGAGCCACAGGTGCCGCCTCTTCTTCACAATTTTTAAACAAAATCTCATATGTGCCACTCACAGGTCTCTGAGAAGCAAATTGCTTCTAACCTCTCTGAGACTCAGTTTCCCCTTCTATAAAATGGCCGTAAGAAAGATGAGGTCATTGCAAGGATCCTTGTCAGATGCACGTCGTAAGCCCTGCCCCATGAACTGGCCTTTTTCCTTCTCCACCTTGCTGTGGTGGGCTCCTATGATGGCTCTGCTCAGTGGCTGGGGTGTGGCCTGGGCAACTTAGTCTCTCCAAGTCTCAGTTTCTTCATCCATCAGATGGTCATAATTGAGGGTGGTTTTCAGGATTTTAACCAGCATCTGTAAAGGGCCAAAGATGTGGCAGGGCTGGTGATAATGGGGACTGGGTTTGTGGCCCTGAGCTGCGACATCCCCCTTTCTGGGCCTTAGTTTCCTTGTCTGGGAAATGAAGCCCAGAGAGGAGAGTTTTCACAAGGACCAGCTGTGTAGCCTGTGATTCCTCCCCCTTTGCTTTCTCAGGCACAGGATGGGAAGTGTCTGTGGCTTCAGCACCCTCACGACTGCCTGGGCCTGCCTGCCTCATGGTAGCCCTCTCCCTAGCCACTGCTTTCTGTGCCCTTCACTGCTCATAGGACCTCCCGGACTGCTCCTCAGGGCCTTGCTAATGAGGCACAGCTCATTGAAAGCCAACTGGGAGCAGCTTGATGCTGTCCCTTAGCCAGGAGGTTGGGCTTCTCCAGGCAGAACTGGCCGCCGTGGTCCCTGTCCCTGCTTTGGCCTCCACTCACCTGGCCTCTCCCACTTCCTGCCTCCAAGTGGCCACATAGAATGGCCAGGAGAGGGGTGGATGGGGAAGCAGTGGGAGGGTCAGCAAGAGGTACTGACTGCCAGCTGGGCAGGAAGCGCCTCCAGGAAGGTGTGCAGCAGCCACCTGCACAGGTGGGCCCTCAGCTTCAGGACCACCTTCCTGGCACTAGACCCTTTCCCAGCATGGTGTGTTTGTGTGGCAGGTGGTCCTTGCCTTCTGGAGTAAAAGGGGTTGGGGGTTCTTTGGGAAGGTGGGGGCGAGGAAACAGTAACAGCTTCCAGACGTTCTGGGATAGGAGGAAAACTCTGTGTGCTGGGGCTAGTAAAGGGGCAGGCAGAACTGTGGTGGCAGCGTGGGTCTGACAGGAAGATCCTCCTAGGCTGGGGAGCTTGGAGCTCACAGGCCTGGCCACCAGGAAGAGGCCCTGCCAAAAGAGCTCTCTTGACAGGCATTCCACCATCTTCCCACCAGGGGGCAGCAGGTGCCAAGGCGTCTACCTCTGGGACTATTTTATCTTTCAAAGTCACTGACTCAGGGTTTTCTGACTCCATCCTTTCACACCTTTGGCGTTAAGGAATCCAGAACCCAGGATTTCTGGGTTGCCAACTGTCTTCCAGGACACATCATGGCTCCTGATGACCTGAGCTAAGCCCAGGACAGGCTGAGACCCTCTCCCTAGCAGGTGCCCCCTGCCCTCTGCTGCCCATAAAGTCCCTGCCCCAATCCACTAGGGCTTGATGTGTTTTGGGGGTGGCAGTGGTCTCTCCGTGTCACCCCCCAGAGGCCTCAGGAGGTGTTACCTAGGAAGGACTTATTTTGCTGTTGTCCCCATGTATGGATGAGGGAACAGACTCAGATGCGGAGGGAAGGGCTGCCCAGGGCCATACCGTGAAGTGCCCTGCCCCTGCCCCTGACAGCCTGGGAAGTAGGGGGAGCCCATAGTTAACTCATATGAATGTTCCCCCGAACATTTCCCCATGGGCCAGGTGGGTCTCCGAGATGAAATGTGGAAAGGCAGGCAATGAGCTGACTTGGTTAGTAAACTAAATGTGTTCCCTGTCAAAGGTTCAAATCTTAATTCTCCTTTGAAATAATGCTGAAGATAGTGAGTAGTTAGGGTTTTTAAAAAATTTGTTCTTAATGCCCTTCCATTGCAAAATAGACGATGACAGTTTTATGGCCTGTTTCCATTTTGGGGGGGCGGGGGGGGGGGAATACACGTATGACAGACAAATAAGAGCCTGGGGACCACAGCTGCAGGCCCCTGCCTGGCTAAAGCTGGGCAGGAAGGTCAAAAGGGTGACTGCCGGCTGAGTGACAGGTGGAGGCTGGGGACAGTGTGGGGACAGCAGGTGTCCTGGCTGGGCCTTGGCCTCCCTTCAGAGTGAGGTGCAGCCACGCTGGTGAGGTCCACAGCCTGGGCCCCCCACTCAGGTGGCTGAGAGCTGGCCCTCCCAGAGAGGAATGAACTGAGGGCTTGGACCCAAGCAGTGCCCAGAACCCTGGGACCTGAGGGCAGAGTGGCAGAGATGGCAGGAGCTTGTGCAGGAGCAGTGCAATGAGTGAGTGAGTGAGCAAAAGAAGACAGAAGCAGCAAGGAGGCCACCATCAAGAGTACTGACCACAGTACATCCCACAGGAGGGGGAGAGTGTGTGACAGCTGGTACCATCTCTGAGTCACAAGATAGATTACAAGAAAAAAGCAGGGAGAGGAAGTATTTGCAGAGACCCAGAAGCCAAAGGCAGCCTGGGGTCTTGCTGAGAGCCAGGGATTGCATGCAGAAGGCCCACTGGCCAGGCAGGAGGCTCAGGGCAGCCATTGTCCCCTAGCCCCCAAACATAGGGTTTGCCTCAGTGCACAGCAAGGTGCCCGGGCAGGGGTGAGATCTATGGGGTAGACAAAGAGGGCCTCGGGTGCCAGGCTCTGGGAGGGTGACCCCCAGCTCGCCAGCTCTGCCCATCCATTGGGAGCCTAGCAGGTCACCTCAGCGCTGAGCCCTGCCAGCCTCAAGTGTAAATGGTGGAACGAAGGCACCTGAGGGCTGTCGCTCTTCCTTGCTTCATTCCTCAATGCCATGTCTCATTTACTCCTCTCCTATCTGAAGTCTCCCCTGGCCAGGGCAGGGACCTTCTCCTACTGTTGCTGCACTCAGCAAGCATCAGGGCAGCTTTGAAAACACAAATTGGAGCTTGCCACTCTCCTGCCAAAAATGCGTTGGTGGTTTCCCGTTGAACTTGAAATAAATTCCAGATGCTCCACCCTGGCCTTCAGTCTCTGTGGGATCTGGCCTACCCACATGGCTGAGTCCCTCCATCCCACTAGGCTGCCGCTCAGAGCTCCCCCGGCTACCTTTCCTTTGCAGGACATTATGCACATGCACCCCCTGCCCTACCCCCCGCCTTCCACCTGAGCACCTGCACCAGTGGGTCTTTCTCCCCTATCAGGCCTCTGTTTAAATGTCACCTCTTCAGGGGACTTGCCCCATCATGTCACTACAATGCCCAGCACATGTTAGGAGCCTACTCAAACTGCACTTAACAAATTATTCTCTTTTCCAGATCCGAGGCAGATTCTGTTCACTAGGACCTAGACAGTTCTGCAGAACAGAAAAGGCTTTAGTAGGCCACCTTCCTGGTTCCATTCTAGGTCCCCAGGTCCATCAGCTGACGTGCAGGGTCTCTGCGAGTCCAGCTGCCCTGATGACTGACACTAACCATACCCACCTTGTCTCTAGGAAGTGCCACCATGCAGCCATCCTTCCCCAGGGTCTCATGGTCCCCACTGCACTTAGAGATCCCAGTCCAATGGCTCCGCAGACACATACAAGGTCCTGCCTGCTTTTCAGGGGCCTCACACCTGCACACACACTCACACACATACACCCACAGGTGCACCTGGAAGCAGGGGTCATTGTTTTCATTTACTGCCACAGATTATGTGGCTTCTGAGCACTTCCTGTGGCTGAAGCAAGGGGTTGTCTGAGGTAAGGAGGGACCTGGATCCAGCAGAGTGCATCCCCTGTCTTGGGCAGGTGCTGGTGTCACTCCTACACCCCCAGGCATTCCTCTTGCTCTTTCTACAAGGTGGACATCACCATCACCCCACCTTCTAGGAGAAGTTGAGGCTTAGAGAGGGAGTAGTTTGTCCGTTCGTCTGTCCATCCATCTGTCTGTCCATCTGTCCATCCAGCCGTGTAGGTGTGTGTGTGTGCACTTTGTTTGTGTGCATGTGTGTGAAAGCTTGCCATCTTCATGTCCTCTGTGACCAGTGTGCCCATGTGTTGGGGAAGAGAACAAGGGCTCTTCTCAATCCCCAGTCAGAGGGTCCCTAGTGATTTGTTGACTGTCCTGGGGCAGCCTGGGCCATGTGGTCTCCTTCCCCAATAACCAGAACCTGGGGGTGGATGGGCTGCTGGGGGCTCTTGCCCTGGCCCACACCTCAGATGAATAAATAGAAGTCAGGCAGCCTTTCGGCTCAGGCCTTTGCCACCCCTTAGCTAAGCCCTCAGGCATATGGGCTGCTGGCTGGGGCCCTCGGCACCTGAGTGGGCCATGGGAGGAAGAGGGAAGATGTAGAGGAGGAGGGGAGAGGCAGGGGATGGATGGACCTCAGTGCAGCCCTGGGGCTCCTAGACAGGGCAGGAGGGGCCTGGAATGCAGCGCTGGCTCTGCCACTTGACCTCTGCACTTTTCTGAGCCTGTTTCCTCATCCTTACAGCGGGGAGGGATGATAGGAGAAATCGCCTCTCTGGGCTGCTTGGAAGATTAAATAGGACACAGCAGATGGCTCAGAAGCTCTGGGCACACAGTTAGTGCCTAGTAAATGCTGTGGCTCAGTCCTCCTTCAGCGCAGGACTGAGCCTTGGAGCGGCCCCACACCAGCCATCTCACACTGGTGGGGCTGTAGAGAGCTCCTGGCTTCTGAGCGTTCAGCTAAATCTATATTTCAATTAAGCCAGGGTCTGGGGTGGAGCAGAGCCCCAGGTGTCTGCCTCTACCTCCAAATCTCTGGACCTACTGGCCCCCAGCAGACAGGACACAGCACTGGGCTTGCTCACCCACACTCAGGTGAGCACTTGTTCCACAGAGAAGTTAAGTAGCCTGCCTGGTATCACCAAGCTGGTAGAGGCTAGAAGTGTCTGACTCACCGCTGGTCTCCCTCAGTGCGGGCTGCAGGGAGCAAAGGGACACAGGGAGGGGCTCAAGCTGCGACCCTCTGGTAGCCTGAGGGTGGGTGTTGGGCATGGAACCTGTGTCAAGTACGCGGCTGGCGCACACATTCACAATTAAACTGAGTAAATATTTACAGCCATTATGGCGATTGATCGCCTTCGATCCTGTGCGCTGCTGTGAGCTAGCCCTGCTTACTCATGCTTTCTTAAAAACAGCCTCTTCCCTCAACCGTCTTTAATAATTCAGTTTATAATTGTCTCCAAACGCAAACCTGAAAATGCCAACTCAGGGCGTTCATCCCCACACTGGTCCTCCTCTTGCCCTCTCTGTGGTTGAGGGCCCCTCCCTCTCTTCTGCTGCAGACCCTGGTCTCCCTGCCCCTCCCGTGACCGCTGTTAGGAGGGGCCCAGGATGTGCCTCACCTGCGGCCATAACCACTGCCGGGTACGGCGGAGGAGGAGGAGAGCTTGGTGATTGAGTTGCAGGGCTGAGGCAGAGGGGGCAGGAACAGGAAGGTCTGGCCACTGTTCCCCAGGGCACCCTGGAGTGCTACTGTGGAGGGAGGGGAGGACCTGGGGACATCTCAATGTGACAGGGAGGCCCATCCTGAATGGGTCTCTGGAGAGGCATCAGGCCACAGGCTGGGGTGGAGGTGAGGCCAGATCAATACCTATAGTGTCTCCTACACACCAGATCTCCTGTGCTCCATCTCATGACTGGCAACACTCCCCAGCGCCCTCTGAGGCCCTCTGCGTGTGGGGTAGAGTCTGGGGGACTACCTTGGATCCCAGCCCTGTCCTCGTGGTAGGATGTTCAGGGCTGTTAATAGCTTCACTCTGAGCTCCACATCCCTCTCCTTGGGACCCAGCCAGAGGGACACAGAAGATGCCAAAGAAGAATGGCCTCTCCTCAGGCCTACAGAGTATCTGATCGGTGAGAACCCCAAATCCTCACATCACAGGGTAAGCAAGGAGGGGCCAGTGCACAGTGACTGGAAGTGGAGCCTGTCCTCAGCCAGTAGCCACTGCCATAAGAGGAACCTGCATTGGGTCATAGTCCTCAGTGCCAGTGGGGTCACTGGGCTGGCATGCATGTCCACGGAAGACTGTTCTGTTTTCATTCTATCCGAAAGCACTTACGCATGGTCCAAAAAGTGGCTCTCGTCCAATGGGAAATTGGTAGCCAGGAGGGCTCTCGGCCTCTCACCTGACCCACAGGTGCCTGACACAGCTGAGCCAATTGTAGCAGAAATACTCCCCACCAAGTAGGCACCTGGGCCAGGCTGGGGCAATGAGATCCTTTCTCAGATCTTTGACGGAAAGTGGCCCTATTCCTGGGACAGGAAGGCTGTGGCATGCAGTCCTGGAGACTTTCCTCAGCTGAGCAGCAAGCCACATGGGAGAATGAAGCTGATATGCCGTTGGCACCTAAGAGGCAGAGGATGCAGCTCGAGCCTGCTTTTCTGATCAGCCCTCCCCGCTTCTCTTCCTGTGGTTTGGTTTACGGTCTAGTAAGTCCCTTTGCCTGAGCAAGTTCAATCAAGGGAGCCCTAACCCAGCAGCTCAGAGGGAGGGGGTACAGAGGAGCCTGGGGGACCAGGAGCACGAGGAAGGGCTTCTCCTCATCCCCGAGTCAGACCTGGGGTGGCCACAAGACACACAGAAGTGGGACTGACTGGAGAACATGTTGGTCATCTGCTTCTGTTTTGAGTCAATTGTTTAAAATACACATATGAAGGATTTTTTTAGTTCCTTTGGGTTCCCAGTGAAGGTTTTACTATTTGTTTCCTTGTTTATGGATTTCCCGCACCAAGAACTCTGGGTTTGGTCTATGATTCAGGGAAACAGTGACTATATATATGGGTTACGTTCGGCAGCCCATGGCAGGGTCTAGGGATTGTTCAGGAGCTCTTCCTATCCATTGTATTCTGGGCACAGGCTCCTACGAGGTCCCTTGGCTGGTGCTGAGTGGCACTGTTACCAGTGGATAAACCAGATTGCATGTGCCTGTGGAATCTCAGCTTAGCCCTCCCACCTGGGGCTCAGCACATGTCACCTTCGGGAGTATTTATTACACACCCACTGAGGGAAATCACCGAGACTGGGCATCTCCTGGTACAATGCATGTGCTAAGTAAAGGGGATTGGTCCAGACAGCACCATGCATACCTGTGTCCAGCTCTCCTAGGGAGGTTAGAAAGATAACCAGAAAAGAATGAAGAAGTGGTGCCTGCAGCAGGCCAGAAATTATGAGGAATCTCCAGAAGGCAGAGGAAGATGGAATTCCGTTAAAGAAGGAAACCAAGCAAACCGCAGCACAGAGGTGCACAGAGACAGCCCCAGTTGGTAGACTCAGTGGGTGACGACAAAGCACCGAGGGAAACAGGGATATGGAAGTGGGAGCATGTGGGCAAGAGGCCTTTCTGCCTCTGTTTCTACCTAGTCCTAGAAGGAGAACCATGGGTATTCCCCACATGTCATTCATCCCGCTCCCACCTCACCCCCTTCTGCAAGCACGGATCCACACAGCACTTTGCAGGCAGACACAGACACGTGCTCAAGAGCCACCCAGCCCTTAAAGAAAACCGACATCCAAGAGTAGCATTACACTCAGTAAAATGAAGATCTAACACACAGAGTTACTAGGACAAACAAAGAATAAGAATAGAATAGATATAATTAATGTTCTCAGAGATCCAAGGGGACATGATAGGCATGCAAAAGGGTCAGCAATCTTGGAAGTGAAACTATACTTGTTGAAACATAGAAAATTTCATAGCTGGGTTAAATTACAGAATGATCACCCCAAAAGGCAAGTGAGTGAGCTCGACTGTGTAGCCAAAAATTCTATCAGGTTCTATACCAAAAGTTAGAGGTAAAAATACAAAAAAGAATTTGAGAGATTGGAGGAGTGTTCAGCAGTTTCAAATTTCTTCTAAAAGGAGTTCCAGAAAAAAAGGAGAGGGAGCAGAGACAAGCAGGTATTCCTTAATAGAAAAAATAAATCGTTTTAGTCCTCCTAGCATGCAGTGAGGAAGCCACATTTCATACATAAGAAAAATCAAGAGGGGAAAGCAAATGGGATTTTCAGGGCCTCATACCAGAAGAGCATCTGCTCTGCTGACACTAGAACTTGGCTGTTTCCAGGGTCACTGGCCCAAGGCATGCTGTATGTGCCCTAAAATCATACAAGTAGGACAGTGTTTCTCCAAGTGTGGGCCATGGGATATTAACATGTGTTGTGTTAAAAAGGATTCTGTGGGCAAACACATTCGGGGAGTGCTTGTCAAATAAGGTGACACTTCATCTTTTTAAGACAATGTGGTGGGTAAGAGCCCTGGCTTTAGAATCATTCAGACCTGAATTCTCAAGTCTTCTCTGCCTCTTTTGTCTTTGTGACTTTCGGGAAGACCTCTTGCCTTTCTGGGCCTCAGTTTTCTTGTCTGTTAAATAGGAATCATAATTACACCCTTGGCTGTCTTCTAGGCTTAGAGACAAAGGGAGGAGATAGACATGCAGATGCCTCATAAGAGAAGATTGTATGAATGTGAAATGCCCTGTCCCGCATGGGTTCTGTCACTAAGTCCTCTGTCCACTCGCTGCTTCAGGCTACAGTGGAGAGCTACATAGGCTCAACTTTCATACATGACTTATGCATTCGATTCCAGAGTCTGTTGCTTTGGTAAATATGTGAATGGTGAGAAGAGACGAGGAGGCCCATTCCAGGGAAAGCCCAGGGCCTCACCACGTGCCTGTCCTCAGGCCTTCGGGTACATGGAACCAGGGACTCATTCCTCTTGCTTCTGAGTGGGGATGGGTGGGGCTCTGCATGCTCTTTCCACTGCCTCAACCTGCTGCCAGGTAAGCTTGAGATGCTCAAGTCAGGGCAAGGTGAGGGCAGAGGAAGGAGCACGGCCAAGGAGTCAGGAGGCCTGGGTTTCTGTCCCCACCGTGTGACTTAGCCCCTGGCTGGGCCTCACTTGTCTCTTCTGTGAAATGGGAGTTGGGAGAAAGTCACATAGCTTCCCCAACACCCCATCTGGCTATGCTGCAGTTTGAGTGGTCATTATAAAGAAAACAAAAACAAAACGAATGTGCCGTTGCCTGGGGGACCTCTACAGACTTCTTGACTTGGGTCCTGGCCCTGCCCAGCCTGCCCCTGCTTTGTTCCCTGTGGCCCGCTGTCCTGGCTCACCCCCAGCCCTCCCGCCCTCCACCCCATGCCTCCTTGCTTACAGCCTTCTTGACCTCCAGACCTTGGCTTGGAAACATCCAAGCTCTCTGGTAAACCTTCTCTGGCCCCTCTGTTGGGGTGGAAGCTGCTCTGATGTATTGGTCCCATCACAGGCTTTGTCATCCCCTATAGCTGCTTAACAGTCTGCCCGGGTAGGCAAGTTCCTCGAGCCTCAGGCCACATCTGCTACCTCTGGCAGGCACAGAATAGACTCAAAATTTGTTGAATGAGTAAATGCATGAGCTTAGGCCTCTTCTAACTCTAAAATCATGCATCTCTTTATTGAGAGAAGAATAAAAAACCATTTCCCTCCTGAGTCTAGCTAACAGACTCTGGGCCCTGACCTGAGTAAGACCCGTCTTCAGCACATCTCACCTCGGAGAAGGGAATGCTCAGGTGTCTCCAAGGGGCTTCTGAGAGCACGTGCTCAGGTTACAGTCCATACAGGAGCATTGGACTGTAAGGGCAAGTCCTGTCACCTCTATTAGCTGCCATTATGATACCTCATAGAATGTTGTGAGGATAAAATGATATTATGTGTGTGTGTGCCTGGGATGGTGCTTGGTACATAGGAAACACTCAATAAACGAAAATGCTATTGTTGTTACTACCCAATGCATTCAGTTTACTGAGCCTGGAGGGAATGATGGGCTGGATGAGGCCTCAACTTCTTGGAGGCAAAGGTGAGACTCGGATCTGAGGCTTCCACTCTACTCCGGGCTCCAATTGCTCCCCTACTGATTTTTGTCTCAGATCCTGAGGCTTTGATTACCAAGTCATCCATTGCATTTAGCTGATGCAGGGCATCTTCAAAACACATACCTCTCTGAGCTGTCAGAGGACTCTGCAGAAGCTGAGATCCTGGCACTGAGCATCCCAGATGGAAATTCCCCAAGACACCCCTGGGGCCTCGGCATGAGTTCAAACAAAGAAATGCTTATGTCCAGACATCTTCACAGATCAGCAGCAAGGATGTGACTTGAAAGCACTTTGCATCACTGTCATAAAACCCAAGGATTGATGACCCCACATGACTGGGGCAAATGCCAAGGGAAACGAGCAGACTTGGAGTTGGCCAACGATGCCTCCTGGTGTACTTTGCGTGCAGAGTTTGGCTTGAATCCAGTGGAGGTCAGAAGAACACTCTGCCAGTTAGCACATGCACGGAGCCATGTTTACAACACACTCACACAGGCATGGGTATGCCTGGTTCTCATGACAATAATACAAGGAGACAAGAGGGGGATCAAGCTTTTCCTGCTTTGGAAATGAGGAAACTGAGGCTGAAGGAAGTATGAAGCACCCAAGCTTAGGTCACACAGCCTTGGGCTCTTATCTCATCATTACCCTGTCTTCCTGCCAATAGGGAGATGAGAAACCCAAGTTCAGCCAAGAAACAGAAATTTATCCAGAGAAACTCACAAACCAATATGGTGGGCATTGAACAAACTCTACGGGTCTGAAGTGAAGTTGCTGAAAAGAGCTACAGATCTGGCGTTATCCAATCTTGTCATACTGAGGCTGGTTAGTTCCCTTGGACTGGACCACAGGAAGGTCAAAAAAAGACACAAGATGGGGTTAGAAGCCCGCTAAGTGAAAGAGGAAATAGAAATCTCCCATCGCAGGGGACCAGGAGCAGGATGAGAGGCCAGGAGGACAAGCTGCCCACCTGTGGTCTGTTCAATATTACTAGGCTGTTGTAAATCCCAGGGAGAACAGAAGAGGATATGCCTCATGTGGGGATGTGGTTATGAACAGAGATCCTCTCCTCCTGACCAACAAAGAATCAAACAGGTCACTGGGCAATCAAAAGAGAATTTTCTCACGGGTAGGTAGTGAGAGGCATACCACCAGAGAGATGCTTGGGTGTGTGCCCACATGGGTAAGTAGCTTTGTCCTTTTATGCCTTCCGTATCTTTCCTGACCGTGAGAACCACTCAATTAAGAATCATGACCACTAGACCTAATTCTGGTGCTGAGGGATCCCACAATTCCTATGATGGACAGAGACTTATTCCCCAAATCTGATTGCCACATGGGAAATTTAATCCTTTTAGCATTTCTTGTGGGATGTGTCTTCTGCTGATATATTCTCCCAGCTTTTGTTTAACTCGTCTTTTCTGAAAGACATTGTTACTGGGTATAAAATTCCAGGTTAGCTAGTTATTTTCCTTTGAGCACTTTGAAAATGATAATGTCTTGAATTCTGGCTTCTATGGCTCTTGTTGCAAAATCTACCATTATTTGTATTGTTATTTGTCTGAATGTGATGTGTTCTTTTCCTCTGGATACTTTTAAGATTTTTCACTTTATGTCTGGTTTTTAGCAGTTTGACTCTGACATGCCTAGCTATGGTTTTCTTTGTTGTGTTTATCATGCCTGGGGTTTATTAAGTTTATTGAATCTGTGGTTTGATATATTTCATAAGTTTTGGAAATTTCTCCAAATTCTATGCTATTATTTCTTCAAACCATTTTTTCTAATTTTATCAGAATTTGTTCAATTTTCATTATTTCTTCAAATTCTAATTCTGTCCTTTTCTTTCTCTCCTTTTCTACAGGGACTCCAATTACATGTTTGTTAGGCTTTTTGACTTTGTGTCACATCTTCCTTATATTCCTTTCTGTGTTTTCTTCCATTCACTTTTAGACCATTCATATTTAATATAATTACTGATACGGGAGGATTTGTGTCTGCCATTTTGTTATTGGTTTTCTATTTGTCTCAAGTCTTTTTGTTCTTTTGTTCTTTCTTCACTGCCTTCTGTTGTGTTTGTACTTTCTTGTTTCTTGGTATGCCTTATACTCTTGTATTGAATACTGAGTATTGCACATGTATAGTACTTTGGCAGACAGTGACAGCTTCTTCCGCAGGCCATCTGTGTTATCGGAGCTGGAGGCAGTGAGAGACACGTGTGGAATCCAGTTTGACCTTTTGAGATCCTGTTTGTTCTCATTTTCTCTCACTTAATGTATAGCCTTTCTTCCCATCTTCTGGTCCTGCCAACCTATAGTAACTTCAGGTATAGGCAGAGGCAACAATAGGCTTCGATAGACTTCTTCCCCAGTTCCACAATTACATAAAGTGTCATTCTTATAATAAAGCCCAGATCCCATATCTCTCATAGAGGTTCTGCTTCCCTGATCAAATATTGCTTGATACAAGACCCTAATTTTCTGTTAAAATTTAAATGTCATTTCTTTATTCCTTTAGTCAATTTCCTTTTCTATTTTTAAAAACATTAATTATAGTTATTTTGAACTATGTTCGTATCATCTAACTTCAATATCCAAGTCATTTCTGGATTTTATTTCTGTTGACTTCATGACCACCACTTTTTCCTTTTTCTCACATCGACCAATTTTGTATCACAGGCAGGAAATTGTGAATGATATGTTGTAGAGGCTCTAGATTAGCTTATCTCCCTATAAAGAGTATTGCATTTTCTTTTGGCAGGCAGTTAAATTCCTGGAAAACACACTAATCCTGTCAAAGTGTGCTTTTAGCCTTTGCTGTAAGACAGGTCTGTTTCAGCTTTTTCCTTATTCAGAGAGCGCAGCTTTTCTCTTAAGGCATGTAACAAATGGGCTTTCTGGTTTCTCAACAGGCAGCTAGGCTGGAGTGCAGGTGGGGACTTGGGCCAGGAAAGCCCAGTCAACCTTTGGGTACCAGGATGGAGAACCTAGATGTGGGAAAGAGACAGCAAAATAACAGCTGGAGCCCTCAGTCAGGGAGCCTGTGCAAGGACACTCCCAGCCCCAAGACTGGTGACCTACAAGGAGTAGATAGATGCTGGGCAAGGCAGAGGCCCAGAGAGTCAACATGGGCAGGGAAGGAAGCAGAGGGGAGTGGGGGCCATGGGCCACATCAGCTGTCTCTCTGTGGCACTGCCACCTGGGTAAATTCAAACCCCAGCTTGGATGAAATCAAGGTGATTTTTGTAAAGCATCCAGCAGGTTCAGCTATGGGGGCATTTGGGCACATCTTGTAAGCCTCAGTTTCTCCACCTTCAGATCACTTGAGATTGACTTCAGCTTCATGAAATAGAAAACCTAAGCCTCGGCACCTATAGCTCAGCAGCTAGGGCACTGGCCAACCAGCCACATACATTGGGACCAGCAAGTTCGAACCGGCCCCGGGCCTACCAAACAACAATGACAACTATAACAAAAAAAAAAAAAAAATAGCCGGGCATTGTGACAGGTGCCTGTAGTCTCAACTACTTGGGAGGCTGAGGCAAGAAAATTGCTTAAGCCCAAGAGTTTGAGGTTGCTGTGACCTGTGACACCACAGCACTCTACCGAGGGTGACATAATGAGACTCTGTCTCAAGAAAAAAAAAAAAAAAAAACAACTAAGTAATGGTGACCTAAATGAGACAGAAGTTTAGCTTTTTCTTTCTTTTTTTTTTTTTTTTTAGAGACAGAGTCTCACTTTGTCACTCTTGGTAGAGTGCCATAGCATCACAGCTCACAGCAACCTCCAGCTCTTGGGCTTAGGCGATTCTCTTGCCTCAGCCTCCCAAGTACCTGGGACTACAGGCGCCCGCCACAACGCCCGGCTATTTTTTCTTGCAGTTTGGTGAGTTTGAACCTGCCACCCTCGGTATATGGGGCCAGCGCCATACTCACTGAGCCACAGGGGCCACCCGAAGTTTAGCTTTTTCATGCAATGAAAGGAGGAGGTTGATAGCCCAAGTCATCAGAGCCCAGGAAACTGCATCTTTCTATCGTGGTTCCAGGTGCAGCCATCATAATCCCATCCCAGAAAGGAGAAGGGAGAGATGGCAAAAAAGGTGCGTGCTAGCTGAGTCTCCTATTCCCTTAAAGACGGTTTCCTAGAAGCCACACCAGTGGCTTTTGTTTATGTCCCATTGGCCCAAATGACATCACTTGGCTTTTTCTAGTCACAAAGGACACTTGGAAATGGAGTTTTATGGCAGAGCACATTGTTGCCCTCAACAACATAGGATCTGTTAGGGAGAAATACAGGATGAAGAGATAGGAAGCCTAAGCAAGCAGAAGTCCCACAGTGGAGTAAATGGTGTGAATTTCTTCACTGTGAGCATTGGCACGAGGATGAAATTGGGTGATTCTTGCAAAGCACCCAGCAGGTACCTGGTTCAGTATATGGCAGCAAGTATTCTCAACTTTGAGGAGCTTTTCTAATGATCCATTTAGGCAAGGCTTCACGGCAGGCTGACTGCTCAGTGGAGTGCTCGCCAGGGCCACCACCAGAGTAAGGGCTTAGGAAGGACTTGCAGTGTTGGCTTGTCTAAGCCACAGCCAAGAGAGAGACGCTTTGTAGAGGCTGACGGGACATAGTCTGAAGGTCTTTCAAAGCCTTGCCTTGGAGGGAGCTGACCCTCCTTCCTTGGCAGATTCACTCAGTGGGTGGAGGAATGAGGCTCTTGGCCCCAGGCCTAGACCCCACAGGGAGCAGGGTATTCATGCAAACATTGTCACTTGTCTACCCCAATCTTTTGCCCTCTTCAGAGAGCTCAGATTTAAGCTCCAGTTTCAAGTGTATCCCTTCATCCTTTAGCCACAGGAGGAACCAGACTGATGGGACCGTCAGATGTGGATTAATTAGGCTAGACTAGGTGCTAGAATGATGAGAACCCACAAACCAAGTGGTTTAAGGACAGAGCAGCTTATTTTTCTCTCCTATAGGCCTCTTGAGGTGTGTTCAAGCTGGTGGGCAGCTCTGTTCCATGCAGACATTCAGGGTCCAGGTCCCTTCCTCTACTGGCTCTGCCAACCTCCAGGGCTATGTCTCTGTCGTTACACAATTAAAGCTGGTTGCTACCATGCCTGGATCTGGGCACCAGCTTTAGAAAAAGGGAGATGAGTCCATTCCCAGTGCTTAGGAGCTCCACAGGGCCTCTGTTCACCTCCTGCTGGAGGCAATGTAGTCACATTCCCAGGCCATGGAAGTTTTGGAAATGTGGTTCTGAGCTATACGTATTCAGGAACAACTCTATCACCACAGAAAGGCAGAATGGATTTTTTGTGGATGACTGGTCATTTCTATCACTGTCTACCAGCAAACATCTGTGCACATTATTCTGCCATGTGTATAAGGGAGCTAAGGTAAGAATGGGGAACACGTACTAGACAGAGGACCATAGCAGCTACCCTGTTTCCCCGAAAATAAGACATCCTCCGAAAATAAGACCTACTTACAGGAAAGATAAGACGTCCCCTGAAAATAAGACCTAGCGCATCTTTGGGAGCACACCTTAAAATAAGACACTGTCTTATTTTTGGGGAAACAGGGTATTAAATCCTGCTGGACAGGAACTGCAAATATAAATATCACTGCTATCAGAGCTCTGCTTTTCCAAACACAGGAACTGAACAGATTCACACAAGTTTTTGAGATAGCTTTCCTTCCTGAACTCTCACCGCTTGCTATCTAAAACTCAGGAATCGAATAGATTTGGATAATGCATTACACTGCTCATAACCTAAACCCACTGCAAGAATTCTGACTACCGGAATTCAAGAAATGCGTGGATTTGGAGAGTGAGGATTCTTAGGTCACCTGGCCATGGAGTGGGACAGTTTGGCCACCTCTGTTCTGCTCTCTGGGAGTAAAGGGCCTCCTTGTCCACTACCTTCCACTGTCCCAGCCTTGCCCTCTAGAGATCCATTCTTGTCCACTGCCCACTCGACCACATTTGAGGCAGGCAATGAGAGTGTGTCTTCTGTGGCTGCAGAGCTGTCCCCAGTTTTCTGTTAGTGTAAATTTGGAGGTTTAAGAGTCATTTTAAGTCTTGAATAGCCACAGGCTTTTTGTATGCCAGGCCTCCAGTTTTTACCACAATGGGAACCCCTGGAAGACTTGGCTGGTTTCTGGTCTATTTGCTTGCAGTCAGTTCCATGCTCTGTAACCACTAGCAAAGTTCTTTTCTGGATATAAAAGTCCTGCTTTATTTCTTTGTTTCCTTGTTCCATCCCTCTCTCTCTTACTTGAGGCCGCCTTGGTTTGACTTAATGTTTGCTTGAGTACTCGTAAAGGATCTTTGAAAAATGCTTTCTGCCACAGTCTTATCTCTTCTGTTTGTTGCAAAAGCAATTTGTTTTTCCAACGCTGTAAAGAAGCCTTCAGTATCTGGTATCTCCATCTCCCCTTCCACCTCTGCTTTCAAAATATATAGTTCTCAGCTGACCGCATCTCTTTCCTTAGGGCATAAAACATTGTTTCTTTCTCTCTTAACAGTTCAAGGTTAATGTTGGCCATTCAAGGACCCAGATGTCCCCACCCTTTTGGCACCATTCTCTCCCTACCCCAGGATCTGCATGACAGAGGCTGGTCATTAGTATATCTGAGTTCCAGCCAGTGGGGGGAGAAGAGAGAACCAAAACACTTACTCTCTGTCATAAGGCCTCTGTCCCCAAAGCAGCACTCATCACCGCCACTGGCAACAACACATGGCCACATTCAGTTACAAGGAGGCCAGAGAAATGCAGCTCCCACCAGGCAGCCACATATCCAGCTATGACTTCGCTACTGTAGAACAGAGGAGAATGGGTTTGGGTGGGGAGTTAGTAGTTTCTGCCACAGTGGAGGCCTCATTTCTCTCACCAGCAAATGATTTAGGGATGTGACACAATTCTAGCCAATGTGAGGGGATCCTCCCCCCCGCCTTTGGAGAGAAGCTTAATGGGAAAGTCTTTCTCACAGAAAGAAGCCCAAGAAATGATTCTTCTTCTTTCCCTGGATATTGTCATGTCAGGAAGTGATATCTGGAATTAGGCATCTCATCTGGTCATGAGAGGAGCAGGCTGTGGATACAGTGGATGCTCTAGGGCTGGCAGTGTAGGTAGATGCAAGAATCCAGGTCCTCAGTGATGCCACCACATCTAAGCTGGCTGCCCCTGGAGCCACTCTCCTACTGGACTTCTTATGTGGGACATGGGACATTTCCTCATGATTTAAGCCAGAGGAATGGGAGTTTTCTGTTACCTGTAGCCATAAGCCGCCTAGATCTTACCTGAAGTTGGGCCAGAGCAGAGATTTGCATGGACAGGTCTGTGTGGCCCCGTCAGGGTCTGTTTGGTGGGACACCTGTCCCAGTTTCCTGACTGGAGGGCTCAGGCAAAACCATGAGGTCAAGAGAGCTAGACTCCATTGATGCCACTTCCTAAGTGATCTGGCTCTGAGGAAAGAGGCTTCTCCAGGAACAAGGTCTCTCATCTATGTCTTCAGACACTTTCACATCCATAGCCCATTGTGCAACAGGCGGGTAAATGTCACTGAGTGACTTCGTTTACAAGAAGGAAAGGAAGGTTCAGAGAGGTAGTGTGCTGGGCCAAGTCCACCAATGGGTGAGGACTGGAAGTAGAGTATCAGCTCTGGTACTCCTGGCACCCCAGTCTCGTGCTGCTGCTAGTGACACCAAGGTAGGCTGTGCTGAAACAACTGGGGGAAAGGCATCATCTGACACCCCATCAGTTACAACAAATATTTATACAAGGTGGGTAATGTCCATCCCTTCAGGAAGCTTCCAGTCTAGTGGAAGAGCAGAAACAAATAAATGAACATACCGCAAATACAAAAGTTCACACTGTGCTGACTGCAAAGGGAAAAGGATGGGGGTGTGGTAGAGACTAAAAAGGGGAAGAGGGTCAGAGAGGCACCTCTACAGAAGTGACATGGAAGCAGAAACCCAACAGAGGAGTAGACATTAGCTGGGTGAAGAGGAGGAGGAGGAGAGCCTGACCTGGGAGAGTGCAAGTAGAGCAGGGGCCCAAACCACAGAGTGGTGCTGAATTGAAATCACAGGCTCCAGGCTAGACTCCTTGGGTTCAAATTCCCTACTCTCTGGTTTATCACTCTGTGCCTTTGAGCAAAGCATGAACCACGCTGTCCCTACCTTATCAGGAGCTGTAAGGAATGAATGAGGTGTGCTGAGATGCCTGGTACATAGTAAGTGCTTACTAGATGTCAGCTGCTCTTATTATGGGTTTTTTTTTTTTAGGATTTTGGTCTTTGTTTTATGAGTAATGTAGAATGCTTAAGTAGGACCCTCTTGGTTCAAAAGAGAGGAACCCAATTCACATTGGCTTAAGAAACTGGGCGGAGGGGATGTTAGATCGCCTCATATAACTGAAAGATAGAAGTTTAGATGTGTCACCAGGCACAGCTGGATCCAGGCACACAGCACGGCCAACTAGACTCTCTCTCTACTTTTGTTCTATTTTCTCCTGCAGTGACTACATTCTCAGACTCATTCACTGTTCCCGTGGGGTGGCAGGGTGGCCATTTACCTACCATGGTCTCCTGCTGGTGCCAGGGCCAGTCTCATGAGGGCTCTCATTATTCTGGCTCCATCCAGTGCCTGTCCCTGAGCCAGCAGAGCAGTGCTGTGGAATGGGAAGGAGAAATTGGTACTGATCAACCTGTTACAGTCCCAAACCTCCAAAATCACTGCCCTGAGGTTGGCAGAGCCAGGGGCCTCCACAGATGAAATCAGGGTGTGTTCACTGATCAGGGAGGAGACTGCTGAGTGGCAAACATGCCCCATGGTGAGGCAGAGACCTACTGGAGGTTTTAAACAGGAGAGGGACAGCATCTGATTTTTGTCTTGAAATGATCACTCTAGTGGCTAAATAGAGAAGAGGGCAGAGAATAATAGAGGTGGGGAGAGGCATTGGGGATGGATGTCAGAAGTCCAGAGGAGAGGCACAACGGCCATGTTTGGGCTGGTGGCAATGGGACAGAAATAGAGGAGAAGGCACAATGCCAGACTGTAATCACAGATTGGGCAGGGTTGGGGACAGATTTCAGGGTTTTGGCCTGAGGAGCTGAGATGACAAGACTAGGGGAGGAGAGGTGAGAGGTCAGCTTTGACGCACTGAATTTGAAGTGCCTTGTGACATGCGTGGGGAGAGTTCCTAGAGGCATTTCTTTAGGGTGTGGAATTCTACTCCTGAGTATTCTTAAGTGGTTTCTATAAAATATGAAAAGGATAAATAAATTGAATAATGCCAGTTTTGCCCAGTGGAATGCACTAGAACTAGGGAAGTCCTCCTCCTGGCTAAGAGAGTTAAGACTGGACCAGATTACTGAGATGATTTCAGGGAATGAGTCCTCCAAACAGCATGTGTCCACCCAAACCCTCCCTTGAGAGTCAGAGGCCTCGGGTGGTGGGTAGGGTGCTGGCCCCATATACCGAGGGTGGCCGGTGGGTAGGGTGCTGGCCCCATATACCGGGGGTGGCCGCCCCAGCCAAACTGCAACAAAAAATAGTTGAGTGTTGTGGCAGGCGCCTGTAGTCCCAGCTACTCGGGAGGCTGAGGCAAGAGAATTGCCTAAGCCCGGGAGTTGGAGGTTGCTGTGAGCTGTGACGCTACAGCACTCTATCAAGGGCGATAAAGTGAGACTGTCTCTTAAAAACAAAAGTGTCAGAGGCCTCTTGAAACCCTTGGGCAGCTAGGCCGTCAGGAGCAGTGGCATGGGTGGGGATGTCCCGTGAATGTCAGTCAAACTGAGAGGGTGTCAGCCTCTGGGAGCTGATAGAGCAGCTGTGCTAAGCAGTGAGAGGAGCGTGGGACAACACAGGAGACGCTGGGAGAGATAGCCAAAATGCAGGAAGGAATAGTGTGGCCCAGGCAGAGGCTACAGGAATTCAGAGAAGACAGCCGAGACAGAGCTGCTGTAATCTGGGTTGGCTTCCTGGAGGCAGCACTGGAGTGGCAGCTTCCATATTCCAGGCAAAAAAGAGACCATGACCTCAGGTGTGGGGTGCAAGCCTAGGTGTGGAGTGCCCCCCCCCAGAGTAGTTTCCTCTGAACACTTTCTGAACTAGATGGGGATGTAGGGCATGCCTGAGGCTCCCAGCCCCCCTCAGTCTTCTCTAACCACCTGAGGAGTGAGCTGCTCTGTCCACATTATCCCCTCAACTTGTCCCCACTTTTGTGCCAGCTCTTAACATCCTATCCTAAAGAGATATTTTTGCATTCACTCCACCTCCCAGTCTATCCCTTCCACCAAGGCAATGAGTGCCACCAACACCCAGCATACTGCCACATGTACGCACTTGGGAATGTTGGGGAGGGGATGAATGCATGGGAGGGGTGCAGGGGGCATGTCTACTGGCTTCCCTCTCCAGGTTCTGGGGGAGTGTGACACGACCATCAGCCCAATTTCAGTGGACATGGGCTGGCCCCAGAGCTGACAGGACCCAAGCTAGTGAGTGAGTGGGCAATGAGCTTCCCGTCCATTAGGCCCACAGCCCAGGCTGCTGATGCCCAGCAGACATTCTGCTCTCAGGCTGGTATCCACTTAGACATCGTTAATATTTCACGCTGCACAGCCTGGGAATTGATATCTTGTTTATAGCTCAGTATCTATGGGCAGTCATTGAAGCCTTCTCTGGGAACTGGGAAGATGCTCAGGAGCACCAGGGGACCTGAGGCAGGGGTGCAGCCTCTGGGGGACTCCTGAGGTGGCTTCCTTTGCTTGCTTAGTTCTCCACCTGACCTGGCACATATGTCACCTGGTACAGCTGGGCACGGCCTGCTTGGGGGGGAGAATAATAAGGGCCTTGTCCCATTCCATCATTTATAAGAACCAAGAGAAGTCAGATTATCATTCCCATTTTCTGGATGAGGAATCTCAGGTCTAGAGAGGTTATGTACTACACATATTAGCATCTCAACTAGACCGTTGATTTGGTGTCGGTGTTAACTAGCTGTGACACAGGCTAGATTTTGCTCAGCACCTAAGTGTGTAAAAGAAATTGCAGGAGGTTCTTTAACCCTTCTAGACAAACATTTTAGCAACTCCAGTTCTCCAACCAAGCCCATTCTCTGGGGATTGTTAGCCTCTCTGTTTAGAACTCTTGCATTTGGTCAGTGGAGACTGCATCCCAAGTAACTATTAAAAGCAGTGCATTTACAGTTCTTTAAAAATACCAACAACTCAGACTTTTAATTAGGCACGTGCACTTGTTAGGTCGGACTGCACAGACCCTCTGCCGAGACCGAAAACAGTTTGATGTCATGGAAAACACCCACTCCCGAGCCCCAGTGCGTAATTCACCCTCGCCTGTAAAGTGGGGGAGGAGGAATGCCCATTGGGGGAGCCCGGTAAGAATTACAAGTCAGTCCAAAGGCTTGGCCTACATATACCAGCTCCAGGAGGGCCCTTACAAGCCACACACTGCAGTTCAAACCCACCCAGGCACCGAGCTCTGCGCCTGGCGTGAAGTGCTGTACATGTTCCGTCTTTGTTGAATAAATAGCAGCGTGGGTAGCAGAGGCTGTGTAAACAGAAGCTGCAACTGTTTAGCCCGTAGGTCCAAACAGGGCTTACACTCAGGCGTGAAGCGCAGGGGATTTCTCCCTCTGTTAAAACAGCAGGAAGGCTTCGGCGCTCGCCACAGCCCACGCGCACCTCCCTCTAACTCCGGCCTTGAAGGATCCCCACGGTGCGCAGCGCCCGCGGGGGGGCAGCAGAGAGTCACAGCTCCCGCCCTTAAAGTCCCCCGAGCCTTGAGGCCAAGGAGGACTCCCGGCCCCGCCCTGCCACGCCTCGTCCTCTCCTTTCTCCTTCCTTTCCGCAGCTTCCCTTCCTCTACCCAGTGCCGCCGGCAGGAAGAAAGTCGTCCACAAACTATTAGCATGCCCTTGCCCCGTCCGTTCGTAGAACTCTGCATCTCCTTAGCTCTTTCCCACCGCCAGAAAGGCAGGCTTCGTCCCCTTTACCGAGAAAGAGGCTGCAAGTCCGTGACTCGATCAAGGTCACGCAGCAAAGTCACCACTTGAACTCAGATGCTAATGTTAAAGTTCCCAAGACGCTAATGCCAAAGCTCACACTTCCTCCTAAAGCCTAGAACGGACGCACATTTCCAGAACTGAAGAACTTTGGATACCAACTTCTTTTTCAAAGGGGGCCAGTTCACGGCCCAGTTTCATCTCACGCTTGAGGGTTGAGGGTAGCGGGAAATATCCAGAGGCGAGCGGGCTTCCCGGATCCTCTGCCCGCCAACTCCGCGCCGGCCGGTGATGCGGAGGATCCCCACCCCTCCAGAGAAGCGTGGATCCGGGGCTGCGTTCCGAGAGCTTAGCTTCGGCTGCTGTCCTCTCGGGCACACGGCCCCCTACCGGGCCACTCGGCCTCCCGGGGGATCGCTGGACAGCGATGGCAGCGCGCCAGGATCCGTCCAGGGCTGGACCGTGCGGGGCGGGGCCGTTTCCTCCGCCCCTTCCCGGGCTAGGGTGGGGGTGGGGGTGGGGGCGCAGGGACGCCTCCCGGAGTGGTCGCCGCACCTAGGCCAATGAGCGCGCGGGGAGCCGCGATGGAGGCTGGGGCGGCCGGGAGCGCCCGGGACCCCCGCCGCAGCCTCCGCCGGGCCCCCGCGGCCCCGCGCCCGCAAGGCTGGAGAGCGGGCAACAGAGGCGCGGCGCCCGCGCCGGGCATGGAGGCGCCGCTGGCCGGCGCTAGCCGCCCGAGCTGCATTCCGCGCTGCCGCCGCCGCGCCTCGAAGTTTGCCGGCTGACTCAGAAAGTTGAGCTCCGGCTTCGCCGCACCGCGTCCGACCTCCTGGCTTGCCCTGCTCTCTGCCACCTCCCTCCGCGGGGCTCCGGCCCCGCCAACACCCGCAGCCCCCCCTGCCGGGGGCATGTGAGCCGCGGTTGCCCTGAGAGGCCGTGCGGGCTGCACCGGCCCCGGCGCCTCCGGAGGCAGAGCGCGGGTGAGGGGCGCGCCCCGGCCCCAGGGCCCCAGGTAGCCCGGGTCGCCATGGGTATCCAGGGCATGGAGCTGTGCGCCATGGCCGTGGTGGTGTTGCTGTTCATCGCCGTCCTCAAGCAGTTCGGCATCTTGGAGCCCATGTCCATGGAAGGTAACTCGTGGCCACCCTTCCCTCCGCTGCCCTCCGTCAAGGGCCAGCGGTCTGTAGGGAGGGAGCAGCGCCCGCACTCTCAGGTGCGCCGGTCTCGGAAGGAGAGGCCCTTGGGCACGTTGGGCTCCAGGGCCCTGGCCGCCCTCTCCCGGATCCGGAGGGCTGGGCCTGGGACTAAGGGGGCAGAGAGAGCTCTGGCTCCAAGGAGCCCCAGAGAGGACCGAGGCGAGGCTCTTGGGGTGAGTGTGAGCGAGGCGCAGGGTGACACCTTGAGCAGACATCCGTGGCTGTCTTAAGCTCGCGATCCAAGCCGTCCCTGGGGTGCACAGCCAGTGACCGGAGGTGGTGAAGATAACAGGAAGGACCCTCAGCCCAGGGCACTTAGTGGTGCCCAGTGATCTGCGTGGTGGAGCTGTCCGTTTCGTCCCCATCCCGCATCCAGTTTTTCCTCCCCAAGCAAGGCTCAGGCCCATGTTATCAGTAACCAAATCCGCAGGCGCCACATTTTATCCCAATAAAATATTAACTGAGGAGACAGACCTACACCTGAATCAGACACTGACAGCCTCCCTGGAACCCCTGATAGGCCCCTTGGGAGCCGCTTCCCAACCAGTTGGTACAGCCCCACTGCTTCGCTGCCTGCAGGTTACCAGGAGGAGTGCCTATCCCAGGGCACACCTGCTTCTGAAGGGGACCCTGACCACCAGAGATGTAACCACCACCACCACCCCTTTGCAAAGAGGCAACTACAGTCTCGTGCCTTTTGGCTGTGGGGAAGGGGCCAGCTGGCTCTGTTCATATTTGCCTCCCTCTCAGAGGATGATGGGTATCTGCAGACCTAGGAACTCTACTGACCTTGGCAGGCTGTAGCTCTTGGGACTAAAACCCAGGGGCCTGGTGAGGGGAGAGAGGGAGAACCTGCCCCTGCCTCTGAGCTGCACCACAGCCCTTCAGGCATGAGGATGTGCCCCAAACCCATGCACAGGGTAGGAAGGGGCCAGTGTCAGGAAGCAAGGCTCTCTCCTCCGTTCTGCCTTCAGAGCCCAGGGCTGGCTTTTTACCTGTGGTTGGTGCCCACATGCCTCTCAGAAGCCACTGTGCTTCATCATATCTTTCCTCTAGGTGAGTTCATGAGGCCCAGAGAGAAGGGACTTGCTCCAGGTGGTTCAGGAAAATGCCACCTTGAGCTTTAGATTTTAGTAGGGGAGGAAAATTGCCCAAGCTAGGCTTCCACTTGGCTGGATGTAGGGGGAATCTGTGACACGGAACTTGGAGGAAATTACAGGTGCTTAGGATTGGGGTAGGACTAGGAAGAATTGAGCATTCCATGCCTCCTACAGGGACTCTTTGTTCCCAGCCCTGCCTTTCCTTTCCTCACCTGGAACTGGGGGTGGGCATGGAGGAGTGGTTGGTGCCCAGGGAGCTCATAACCTCTCTGTGCTCTTCCCTATTCCCTGGGTCCTCCTGGGACCACCAGGGGCCAGGACCAGCCAGCCTCACTTCACTTAATGATGCAAAACCTTTTTTTCTGAGCTAGACTCACAGGTCAGGAACAATCTGAAGTTTGCTGTTGTGATTTCTAAGAAGGGATTTCTTTACAAGAAAAGGTGGATGGTGTGCATAGGACAACAGATGGTTTATTCTACCTTCTAAACCCCCCCTCAAGCTTTAAGAAGTTTCTCTTTTCTGGTGTATGTGCCCACCTCTGCCACCTGGAGTTCTGGGGTCTTAGTGCAGTTGAGGGATCCTCAGTCAGCCAGATCTGAGCTGGGATCCTGTCACCCTCACAACTGGCTATAAAAATCCCTTTTCTGACTTGGTGCCTGTAGCTCAGTAGTTAGGGCGCCGGCCACATACACCGGGGCTGGTGGGTTCAAACCCTGCCCAGGCCTACTAAACAACAATGACAACAACAACAAAAATAGCCAGGCATTGTGGTGGGCGCCTATAATCTCAGCTACTTGGGAGGCTGAGGCAAGAGAATCGCTTAAGCCCAGGAGTTTCAGGTTGCTATGAGCCGTGATGCCATGGCACTCTACCAAGGGCGACATACTAAGACTCTGTCTCTAAGACAAAACAGAATAAGGAAAAGACCCTTTTCCTTTCTGAGCCTCAGTTTTTCACCATCTATAAAATGGGGCTAATAACAACTCCTGTCCCATAGGGCTGTGGCAGCCTTTAACTAGTCAGTAGGGCTTTCATGGCCCTCAGCACTATTCTTAGCATGTAATAAATGTGCAGACTTTGTTATTATTTATTACTAGACCGTTGCTATTAGCAGTACTGGAAATGAGTGATTACTGGTAATAACAGACCTGATTTGCTGTTGAAACAATCTCTCTCTGAGACAGGCCCCCCGAGCCCCTCACCCCATCAGAGGAGGGAGTCATAAGTTCCAGATGTTCTCCCTTGGTTGGAAATGGTACCAGCCAAGGGCCTGGAAGTGCCCCTTGGCTAGGCAGTGTCTAAGAGACTGTCAGAGAACTATGGGGGGACTGGTGCCCCAGTTCCCTCCAACCATGTGCATGTGCAGTTGGAAGTGTCTCTTGTCCTCTCTGAGCCTCCGTGGTTCTCATCTGTAAGAAAGCTGAGTTATGATGCTCTGGGGATTGTTAGGAACTAATGGATCCGGGTTCTGGGGATGCAGCCTTCTAGACGTAGATGCAGAAGTGAAAGGCTTTCCTCTCTGCCCCAGGTCCGCTGTCAGACTCTGTGGGAGGAGTCACCCCAACCACTTGTCCTGAGCAGTAATTAAGCAGGAAGCCTGCTCCTTGATCCACACATGAGGCTGGTGAGCCTGGGAGGTGGCTTGGCTGTCCTGACCACCAGGGCAGATCTGTGGGCAGCAGGCACGGGACTGGAAGGAGGCCAGGCCAACCTCAGTACAGTGGACTCCAGGTGGCAGAAAGGCAGGCCTCATTCTATGCACTTAATTGGGATTTCTCTTTCCCTCCTGACCTGTGGGGTCTCAGAGGTGAAGGAACTAATCAGTGTCTGCAAGCTTTGCTATGACAAGGGCACAAGAGGCTGGAGCTGTGGGACAGTCCAGAGGGCCAGGAGGAGAAATCTCATCTTGGCTCTAAGACCTGGACCCCTCAGGGACGGGGCTGGGCACAGGGCAGGGCTGCATCCCAAGGACTGCAGCTTTTCTGTGTGGCACCTAACTTAGTGTTTAACAATGGGATCCAGACCCTGGAAGTCCATAAACCCTGACGTTTGGGGCAAGAAGTCTGTCCGGAACCCACCCACTTGTCCCCAGCCACTGCCTTTTGCTGGGCTGCTGAAATATGATTCTCAAGTGTGTTTGTATTCCTGAAAGGTTCAAAGGCTCACCTCTGGGGCGCTCCACTGGACCCCCCTGGTGTCTCCAATGTGCTAGTGACATGAAGGTCTTTCTCGTCCCTTTGTGTCTCCCAGTATGGCAGGCACTTTGCCTGCAGGAGCCAAGACTCCCTTACATACTTGATTTCTCGTCACCCCCGTCCCCACTAGTGGGTAGCTTAGTTCCTTTATCAGTTCGTGGTCTGTCTCTACCAGGCATCAGCTGCACGAGGGCAGGGACTTTGTCCTGGTCACTGTAGTACCTTATATCTGGAACAGTGCCCGCAAAAGGCAGCAGCTCTGTGAGGGTTTGTTGAATTCATGAGGGAATCTTGCCAACAAAGAGGGAGGACTGGAGTCTTCTGTCCTTTCTGCCCCAGCCCCTGCCTGTCAGCCTGAGGCCTGGTCCTATGAGAGCTCCTGGCCGCATGGGCATGGAGCAGGGGACATGGAGCAGGGCAGGGATTAGAGTGTCCCCTGGAAAGAATCCAGAGACTGGAAGTGGGGTGTATTCTGAGTCATCAGGGATAAGTGTGGATGGAGCAGAGTAAGCGAGAGTGACATGGTGGGGAGCAGCTAACTAAGGTGTGTGGGACAGAAGTTCTATTTTTTTTTTCTTTTGAGACAGAGTCTCACTTTGTCACCCTCTGTAGAGTGCGGTGGTGTCACAGCTCACAGTGACCTCAAACTCTGGGACTCAAGTGATTCTCTTGCCTCAGCCTCCCAAGTAGCTGGGTCTACAGGAACCCACCACAATGCCTGGCTATTTTTAGAGGCAGGGTCTCGCTCTGGCTCAGGCTGGTCTCCAACTCCTGAGCTCAGGCGATTCACCCACCTCAGCCTCCCACAGTGCTAGGATTACAGACTTGAGCCACCACATCTGTCCAGGACAGAAGTTCTTAACTGGCTGCAAGTCATAACCATCTGGGGAGCCCACGCTGGGGCACTGAAGTCTGAATCTCTGGGTTGAACCTAGGCAATGGGATTTTCAGAAGCTTCTCAGGAGACTCATGTGCAGCCAAGATTGAGAACACACTGTGAGGCCTTTGAGGACAGTGGTTCTCAAAGTGTGCTCCACAGACTACCATCAGCAGCACCCAGAAGCTTGTTAGAAATGTGCGTCTCAAGCCCCCTCCCCAAACCTACAAGGCTTGGCTCCTAACCAGCTGCAGGTGCCAGTGGGATGCACTGAAGCTTGAAGATCGCTTCTCTGTCTAGGGATGGCCCTCTGTGAGGACTGAGCTTTAACTGTCAGAGAAATCCCAGGCCACTGGAAGATTTGGAGCTGGGGAATGAATTAGCCTTGAATTTCAGCAGTTCCTCTGGCTGCTGTGGTGAGCGCAGACTTGGGGTGGGAGGCAACAGCAGAAGCAGGAGGTCCTGTGAGAGGCATTTGCAGCCATCCAGGAGAGAGATGGCCGTGGCTGGGGACGAGTAGGTAGGTGGGGTCCAGATGGACTTCCAAGGTGCACGAGGAAGGAAGGGATCAGGGAGATGGGCCTGAGCACCTGAAAGGCAGAATTACCCTACTGAGATGGGGAAGGTTTGTGGAGAAGGTTGCTGGTTCCTTTTGGACCTCAGTTTAGACTGTATTAATCTTCTATCACTGCTGTGACAGATTGCCACATATGAAATGCCTCAACACAAATTTATTTATTTATTTATTTATTTTACCTACCACCTACATTCTGTAATTAACATTTTTCCATATTTATTACATGTCCATCTAGTCATTCCTTTACACAAATTTATTATCTTACAGTTCTGTAGAGCAGAGGCCTGCGTGGATCTCCCCAGCTAAGATTAGGCAGGTGGTGTCATGGCCACCCTCCTTCTGGAGGTCCCCAGGGATCATCCATCCCTTGCCTCTGCAGCTTCTAGAGGCCTTTCCTTGGCTCATGGCCCTTCTTTCATCTTTAACTAGCCACCCCTCATGCCACCATCTCTTGGTTCTCTCTTCTGATTCCCTTTTCCATTTTTAAGGACCCATGTGATTACATTGCCCCCACCTTGATAATCCAGAAAAAAATTCCCTATTTGAAGGCCAGCTGAGTAGCAACCTCAATTCCATATACAATCTTAATACCTCTTTGCCATGGAACCAAACATATTCACAGGTCCCAGGGACTAGGACAAGACATATTTAGGGACCCATTATTCTGCCTGGCACAATGTCTATTAAAAAATCCAAGTGGAGCCCTCCAGAAGGTGGTGGGATAGGTGTATCAGGCATGCAGGGCAGACATTTACATGCCACCAGCAAAGGCTGGGATGTAACACTGTGAGACTAGGGAGCCAACAAGGGAGTGGGTAAGATCAAAAAGGGACTAGGTTCAAGGGGCAAACCCTATGACCCTCCAGCAGTAACAGGTCAGGGAGAAAGACAGCTCTGAGATCTGGAACCTTGAAGAGCCATCTTCTGGAAACCAAGGGGAGGAAGGGTGGGCAGGGGAAGGAGGGAGTGCCCCACCCCAGTCAGAGGCTGCTGACTCCAGACATCTGAGGCTGCAGGTCACCTGAGGATAAGGCCACCACCAGACTTAGCCCCTCCTGGAATCCCTGTGCTCCCCCAACCGTCCCTCCACTGCTCTCCAGTTCAGGGACATCCTGTTGCCAGTTAGGGTCTAGCCAGGAGGCCTCCCAAGGCCTGACCTCTGGTCACTTCATGTTCAGGCAGGAAGCAGGAAGACCAGATACTTTCTGGCCAGTACAGCTTGGTCACTCTGAAGAAGGCCTCCTGTGTGTCTGAAGAGCCTGTCACGTTGTTGATTCTTTGATTTTTGGACTCCCAGGCTACTGTTCCTAAACCTGGCACTCTGCTTCAGTGCCTGGGACCCCACCATTGGCTGTTTGGGTTAGTGAGCAAATACTAGAGGCTTGGAGACTGGTAGGGTCTCTCAGATGGGTGAGTTTGCATTCTGCTGGGCCGGATTGTGTTCTAATGGGAGAATTAAGCCCCCAGCACAACATGAGTTGTCCAGGTCAAAAGGGAGGTCAAGGTCAAGTGCTGAAGAGGGAGCAATGCTTCCCATGGGGAAGGATCTCTCCAGCACTCCAGGCAGAACTGATCCCAGAGAAAGAACAGATGACACCATTCTCCTCACTTGGTGGGACCATATGGCCCTTTCAGCTCCCCTTGAAAGGGCCTTCTGGGGTCATATATGGACTCATAATCTGAGAGGGGGAGCAGCTTGTGTTGGCCATAAACCTCAGTTGCAGCTTCCTTGGGTACTAGCCTACCAGGTGACTTTGATGCAATTAACTTCCTTGAGCCTCACTTTCCTCCTCTGTAAAATGGGGATAATAACGATATTTGCCACTATTTGTTTCACACCAATGGGGTAATCCAAAAACACTTTGAAAAAGTTGAAAGAGGAACTCAAATATAAGGGACTCAGAAGGGTAGAGCAGAGCAAAAATTGGGACCAAGCCAACAAGCCTTGGCCCCTGTTTGCAAGGTTGATGCCATCCTGACTCCAGGATGTTTTGTCTACATCTGTGGCCCAAGGCTTGGCTTCAGTTGCTGTTTCTCTTAGCCCAGCTCAGATTTCCTCAGTTCTAAACTAGTGGCTCTCAACTGAGGGCAATTTTATCCCCATGGGACTGGAGACATTTTGGTGGTCTCAGCTAGAGAGATGCTACTAGCATCTAGTGGGTAGAGGCCAGGGACACTGCTAGACATCCTTCAGTGCAAAGGACAGCCCTCCACCCCCAAAGGACATCAGTAGTGCTGAGATTAAGAGCCCTGTTCCAGAAGGAGCGCTGGCTGAGGGTGGGGATGCTGCTGCACTGGGCAAGTGCTTCTGTCTGAGCTGTTTCCCTGTCTGTAAGTGAGGGGTGGATTAGAGGCCCCCTGTCTCTTGGGATCTTTCCAGGTCCCTTCCTATTCCTTGCCCCTCAGGTTGTGTTAGATGACTCCACCCTCCACTCTTCTGTGTCCCCTTCTTCACCTGATTGGGGGCTCCCTGAGAGGACATGTGTCTCTACACTTATGACCTCACAGGGTGTCCCGCACTGCCTGGTAAACAGCAGGTGCTGAGTAAACGTAGGTTACAGGCCCCTGTCAGCACATACTTACCAGGTACCCAGTGTGTACCAGGCAGGGCAAGGCCCCTCAGAGCACAGTGCAGAGTCTCAGCTCTCCCTTTAGAGAAGCCTAAGCCTTCCTGGGTGGGGGGGCTGGGTAGTGGGGGCCAGAGTATAGGTGGGTGAAGACAGCAGAGATGTGAGGTGTGACCGGGAGGATGGGAGTGCCCAGAACTGGGATGTGCCCCCTTCATGGAAGGCAGCCCCTCATACTCTGCAGTTGCCCTATGGACACCTGCCACCCCTGATATTGAAAAGGTGACTTGGAAGCCTGGTGAGTTCACAACTGCCTCTTGACTCAGAGCAGGTCCTAGGGGCCACTGTGATCTTTCCTGCTCTCCTCCCCCAGCACCCACTCCCACCTTTGCTGGGGGCCTGGTGGTGATGCTCTGAGCATCCTGAGTACTATTCTCCCTGATGGGGTCCACTGTACTTTGTAAACTGGAAGTTTCTCAGAACTCCTGCACCTCTGGGATGCTGAAGACAATGACAGCAGCCAACGTCCAGTGACTGCTCTCTTTATGCTAGGCTCTTTGAACATATCCTTATTTTGTCCTCATCAGAAGGCCCATTTTATAGATGAGGAAACTGAAGGCCAGGGAGGTATCCCAGACAGGAAGCAACAGAGCCAGGACCTTTCTGGATGCTGGCATTCCTGCCCTGAGTGCATCTTTAAATGCAGGGCCAAGGGGGACCACTGGAGATGGCTGTGTATGTCCCAGCCTCTTGTAGGACAGGTGTCAGGAACCTGAAGTGGAGGCAGCTGCCTGGGTCCAAATCCAAGAACAGTCTCTCTGCTAGAGCTGTTGTGAAGACAACGTGTAAAAGTGTGCAGAGCTTATAAAACAGTGCCCGGCAGAATCAGCGCCTTGAAAGTTTAAGCTCTCCTGGGACACCCAGTCACACATCGGTATGTGTGCACTAAAAGTTAGTGGGAAGGAAGGTGTACTTGACAGGCCCTCCCTCATGCTGGAGTCCTTCATCACGTGCCCTGTAAGGTTAGGGGCCTAGAGGCTGCTGCCCTGAGGCCTGCTGGGCTGGAGGAAGGGCAGGAGCCTGAGACCTGATGTTGTTCTGGACACAGGCAGTAATTTCAGACCAGTTTAGCTAGGGCTTCTCGAATGAAGTCTTACTTAGAAGACCAGAACCCCTTGATAGGTAAAAGAGGCAGCTCAGATTGAAAAGGTTGCCCTCCGGCCTCCCCATACCCCATGGCAGTTCCTGGGACCCTCCATGGGAACCTGTGGTCTAAGAGTCCCCTGACCAGCAAAGAACTGGGTGAAGTCTGAAATCCTCTGGCCCAGGGTGGAGGTGGGGAACCTGTGGCACCGTGTGCTACAGGTCCTGCCTCCCTCTCTTCCCTTCACCCTCAGGAATGGTCAGCCAGTGGCATTTCCAGGCCCATCGGTGCCTCTGAGTGGCTGATCCTGGCCCGGCTAAGCACCTGAGCTCCTGGGGCAGAGGATAGGGCTGCTTTCTCCACGGGTCACCAGAAACATTATTTGGATTATTTGAAGTTAGCAGCAGCCCTCCTCCTCAGGGCATAGTCAGTTAGGGGGATATGATTCACATAGGCACCACAGTACAGCCCTCGGAGGCCTCAAAACAGCAAGGATTCTAAGGTCTCCTATCAGTACATTGAATTAAGCTTAGTTTTGAAATGCAGTGGCTGTGTAAGGAAGTCCATGTGCTTCCCTTTGGACCACACGGACGCTTTTTGAAATATCAGATTCAGTCACACTCAAGCCTGGGCCCCCTACCTCACTGACAGCTCAGGCTGAGCATGCTGTGTCTTGGCTCCACCAGCTCCGCCTGCCCCATCTGTCAACGTTGGGCCATGTGGGCACCAAGGGGACCTCGACCAGCAGCTCTGAGGAGTGGTGGGTGGGAGAGCACCTGAATGGACTGGGTTCAAGAGTCAGTGGAGCCAGGGAGTGTGGACAGCACTTTGGGGTGTTGATGGCCGGGCAGTAGGTTTGAGAGAAGGTGTTTAGAGAATCCACTGTTTCAGTTCTCCCTATAGGGAAGCTGCAGTCACCTACAGGGTAGCCTTGCAGAGGTGTTGGGGCAGCCCACAGAAGCTTCACAGGGTTCAGATGTTGTGTGGGGTGGAAAGAGTCCCTTGCCAATGTCTGGTGCATCTCAGCTCCGTGAATTAAAGATTTGGCCCCACCTTTCCCAAGGTTTTGTACAGAGGGGACTTCGTGGGATACAGGACAAGAACCTGGCCTGGGACTTTGTAATCTGTCAGGCTGCTGCACAACTTTAAAATGTCAAAAAAGCCTCATGCTTTCACTCCTTTGGCAGGATGCTTACTGGATAGAAAATTAAAACTTCATTGCCCACCCTCTGGTTATCAATGGTGTCTTAGCCTGCTTTCTGCTGCTATGACAGAAGACCAGAGGCCAGGTAATTTATAATGAACAGAAATGTATTGGTTCAAAGTTCTAGAATCTAGAATCAGTGTCCAGAATCTGGTCAGGGCCTTCTCCCTGCACCATCACAGAGCAGAAAGCATCACATTCCAGAAGGGCAAAGAGAGGGAGGGCAAGAGGGGGCAAAGCCACTCCTGCTGTAATGAACCGGCTTCTGTAAAAGTGGCATGAATTCATTCATGAGGTCAGGCCCTAATGACCTAAACTCCTCTTAGAGATCCCACTTCCTAATATTGTTACAGTGATAACTAAATTTCAATGTGAGTTTTGTAGGGGACAGATATTCGAATCATAGCAAATGGGAGCATTGATGGGGAGGAGATGACCCAGGACTAACCCCTGGAAAAGGGGGGTAGACACTGTACCAGGGAGAGGTAGAAAGGAAGATGGGGTATGTTGGTGTCAGCTTTGTCCTGAGCATTGCTCTACAAGTTGATGTCTAAAGGTACAGAGCATGGGACCTGATCAAGAGTAGTCAAAGTTTCCTGTAGACAATGATTTTGCATGATATTAAAAAGCCATGCAGCCTTCTTCTTGCCTTATCTTCTAGTTCTAGGTAATTCATGGGACCAGCAGTCTTGGTGCATGGAACCAGCAGTCACCCAGCGTCCCAGGTCAGAAATATGGGGTCACCCTGGTCTCTGCCTGCCCTGCCCTGGTTCAGTCAGTGTCCAGAGACTGTGGCTTCTTCATTCTTGACACTCTTGCCAGTTTCCTTCACTCTATTCTCTGTCATGCCTTTCCCTCCCCCATCGAATGACCATTCCCGAATAGAGATCAGACAACCCTTTCCCTGCTTTGGGCTTTTCGATGGCCCTATGCCCATATATGCCCAGGTTATCCTTTGACCCCCATCTACCTGCTGTCACTGGACCTGATTCTTGGAATATCAACTCTCTCTCTCTGACTCCCCCACCCTCTCCATTCCCAGTAGGTATAGCAGCAGGGGAGGTGAAGCCTGGGACAATCTGCAGGAGGCAGCCTCAGCTTAGAGATGATTATGATTAAAGCCCAAGGCCATAATCTATGAACACATGCAAGGAAACAGCTGGGAAGCTCCATCCCACCCAAAGCACCTCCCGTGTGCAATCCCGTTTCCAGGATGGGTGCAGCAGTGGGCAGACCCAAGTCCATGCTGAGGTCCCTGTGCAGAAGAAGAGACCAACAACAAACCAGCTGTATTGGTCTGCTCAGGCTGCCACAACGTAATGACACAGACAGGAGGACTTCACACAAATTGTTTTTTTTCCCACCTGGGGAGGCTGAAAGTCCGAGATCAGGGTGCCAGCAGAGTGGGTTTCTGGTGAGGGCTCTCTTCCTAGTTTTTAGGTGGCTACCTTCTTATTCTTAACCCACATGGCCATTCCTTGGTTCATGCACACGGAGACAGAGATATTTCTGTTCTTATAAGGCCACCAATCCTAAAGGAATCGGGACCAAACCTGGTGAATTCATTTAACCTAAATTACCTTCTAAAGACCCTATGTCCAAATACAGTCACATTGTGGGGGTTGGGCTTCAACTGTGAATTGGAGGGGACATAGTTTAATCCATAGTACTAGTAAACAGAGAAATGTGCACATGCTGGGGAGTGATAGTCAAATAAAGACTAGTAAAACTGAGATGGGGTGGCTCCTCGAAGGAGAAGGTGACATTTGAGCAGAGGCCAGCAAGTGGGGGGCTCCTCAGGACAAGTGTGCCTGATAGGTTTGAGGGGCACCAACCTGGCTAAAGTTGAAGGAGTGAGGGGAGAGACATGAGAGATGAGGTCAGAGCTGGGGAGGGTGGGGACACTTACTGGCTGCCTAGGGACTTTGATTTTTATACTCTGAGCTTGGGAAGGTCGCTGAGCAGCAGAGAATGTGATATATTTTCAACAGCTTCTGGCGCTACCTGAAGAACAGACTGATGGGGTCCAGAAGAAAGGAGGCCAAGAGGAGAGATGCTGGAGCCTTGGGCAGTGGCAGTGGAGGTGGGAGAAGGGGTCAGAGGTGGGAAAGATGTCGAAAGTAGAGCTGGCAGGATTTGCGTGTGGGCTGGATGTTGGGAGAAAGGCAGATGCCCAGGGTTTGGGCCTGAGCACCCAGCAGGATGGAGTTGCCACCCCCTGAGCTGGGAAGGCTGGGGGTGGAGCAGGTTTGGGAGGAAGATCAAGAGCCCAGTTAGGACATGTTCCCTAGGACACCTCCCAGACATCCAGGTGCAGGTGACAAGGAGGCATGCAGGTCTGGAGCCCACGGTGGATATTAGCCCACATCCTCACTAAGGCTTGATTTTATAAGCAGCTTTCAGATTTTGCAAGTTTAATGAGCGTCATGCTTTTTCTCATTGTTCTCCTGTGCATTTCATACTGATGGCTTATGTGTGTTGATTAGCTTTTTTGACTTCCTTGTCCATAAATTGCCTTTTCATAGTCTTTACCCATTCTTTTGGGATTGTTGTCCTTTTCTTGTTTTCCAGGTATCCAATGTTTAAACCAGACCAGAGGTGTATGCTGGCTCCCTCACCTCACCCCTCCATTTTCTTTTGCTCTGGGAAAATGAAATCATAAACATTTCGATTAACCTCTAATAAATATTTATTTGATATGTGAATTACAGGGAATAATGAACATTAGTGAACCCATCTTGTCCTATCCCATCCTGTCAAGGTTACCATAGCCAGATTTGTGTTTGTCATTCCTTGATTTTGTTCTTATTTATGATTTTAACTCTCATGTACCCCTACAAATATATTGTTGAGTCCTTCTTGAGTTTGGACTTGATAAAAAAATAGACTCATACTGGTTTTCTAGGACTGGTTTTTTATTAAAAAACTGCTTCTAAGACCCATCTATACTGTTGTGTGTCGTTACAGCGAATTCACTTTTCACTGCTGTATAATTTTTCCCCAGGTGCCTATCCCACAATACATTTATCTGCTCTGTTGTATATGGATATTTGGCTGATGGAACTATTGTTATTGTAAAGAGTGCTTCAGTGACTATTCCTATATCTGTCTTCTGGGCACTTGAGTTTAGCATATATATCTAGGAGAGGATTGCTAAGCCCTAGGCCTGCTGTTGATTTTATATAATTTATACATCATTGGAATGAAAATAGGTTTCACAGTGGTTGTAGCAGTTTGCAATTCACTGAAGTGTTTCAGAATTTTTTTTTTTCACAGTGGTGAAATCATAGCTCACTGTAGCTTCAAACCATCTGGATTCTAACCATCCTCCCACCTCAGCCTCCTGACTAGTGGGGATGAAAGACATGCATCACCATGCCTGGCAAATTTTTTAAATGTTTTTGTAGAGATGGGGTCTTGCTGTGTTGCTCAGGCTGGTCTCGAACTCCTGGCTACAAGGGATCCTCTCACCTCCTTGGCCTCCCAAAGTGCAGGGATTATAGGTGTGAGCCATTGCACCCAGACAGAATTAACATTGATCCACATCTAGAACTTAGCATCATCAGAGTTCTTTTTTCATTTTTCATTCTCATCATAATTTACATTCTCATAATTTACATCATCTTGTTAACTATCTTTCATACATTTCTCTATCTTTCTGGTTCCCTTTTCTGATGATTATTTATCCTAGACATTCCCCTTTTTTCACTTGTAAACTATAACTTCCCTCTCCCTTTCCCTCAAGTGTCTCTAACTCTCCCCTTTGTTAAACAGAAATCCTTATTATTGATGTAATCAAATTCATCAGGTTTTTTTTTTTTCCCTTTGTGGTCTGAACTTTTGAAGTTTTAAGAAATCTTTCTATATCCTTAGGTTAACAAGAGACTTTTACTTTTTACTTTAATTGGAATTTACCTTTCATGTTTGGGACTTCAGTTCATCTGAAGCCTGCTTTTGCATGTGGTTCAAGGAACAAATCCAGACTTATTTTCTTTATGTGGTGATCCAGTTTTCCTAACGCCATCTGCTAAACAATCTGACATTTTCCTGTTATCTTTCATGAAATTCCCTTCCATTCCTCAGTCTCTTTTTGAGCTCTCTGGTCTTTTTGTTGGTGTGCTTGCTGTCCTTGTACCAACCACACAATTTTTATTTGCAATAAAAATTGCAACTTTGCAATACATATGATTATCTGATAGAGGAAAGTCCTTTGTTATACTTCCTTTTATTCTAATTTGATTTGAATTCCAAAGGAAATTATAGGGTGTTTTCTCTTCTTTATATAAAAAGGTGACTTCAAATGTTAATGGAAACTATAAAACAATAAATTTATAGATTAAAAAATAAATTTATAGATAAAAATTGGGCTACTCACTTAGAGTAACAAGTTTTTTTGTTTGTTTGTTTTTATTTTGAGACAGTCTCACTATGTCACCCTCAGTAGAGTGCTGTGGCATCACAGCTCATAGCAATGTCAAACTCTTGGGCTAAAGTGATTCTCTTGCCTCAGCCTCCTGAATAGCTGGGACTACAGGAGCCCACCACAACAAATGCCCAGCTATTTTTTGGTTGTAGTTGTCATTGTTGTTTAGCAGGCCTGGGCTGGGCTCGAACTCACCAGCTTTGGTGTACGTGGTCGGTGCCCTACTCACTGAGCTACAGGCGCCGAGCTGAATAACAAGTTTTTGTTTTTTTTTGTAGAGACAGAGTCTCACTTTATGGCCCTCGGTAGAGTGCCGTGGCCTCACACAGCTCACAGCAACCTCCAACTCCTGGGCTTAAGCGATTCTCTTGCCTCAGCCTCCCGAGTAGCTGGGACTACAGGCGCCCGCCACAACGCCCGACTATGAATAACAAGTTTTTAAATCACCATTTTCCACCTCCTCCCCAAGGAAAACCTTGATCAGCTGTGCTGTAATAGCAGATAGCACTGAGACTTGAGTAAACAGAAAAATTGAAGGTTCCCCATCTCCAGACCAGAAAGTGTTTTTTCCCTTATGCTTTCTCATAGTGGCAAACAGCAACTACATCACCAAAAGTAAGGGTCATAACCATGTTTCCATCCTTAATTTCTCTTACAAAATTTGTTTCTTGGCCATCCCATTTCTGTACATGAATGAGTTTGTCTCCATCCAGGCTAACAACAGACTTACAGTTTCTGTCATCTGTCATGCTTTCATCAAACTCTTCTCCCATTTGGAAACAATTTTGAGCTATTTTGGGCTTTGGACTACAGCAGAGGGCTACAGTCTTTGAGAACAGGGAAACTGAAGTGAGCTCCACACTCACCCTGGCTATCAGCCTAGAGACACTTTCCATCCACGGCACAGGGAGGTGGGATGTAAGCCAGGGAGCAGCAGTCTTGCTGAGCTGACAAGGCAGACATCAGTGTTTTGGGCTATTAATGAATAAAGGTACTGTGAATATTCTTGTACAAATCTTCATTTGTCCTGGGTAAATAGGTCATATGGTTGATGTTTGTCTTAACTTTATAAGAAACTACCAAGAAGTTCTCCTTGTTATATCCTTTCACACTTCTGCCAGTATACATTAGAGTTGCAGCTGCTCCACATCCTTACCAGCATTTGGCACTGTCAGTCTTTTGAAAGATAGATGATTTGGTTATTTTGCATATTGCACTGGATCATCTGCATTTCTTTCATGAGTAGTGCTATTTCAAACACCTTTCTTGACCATTTGTATCTCTTCTTTTGCCTATTTTAAAAATTGAATTTTGGGTCTTATTATTACTGATTTATAGAAGTTTGTTATACATTCTGGAAATGAGCCCTTTGGTAAATACATGCATTGAAGCTATATTTTTCCAATCTGTGACTTACCTATTGAGTTTCTTTTTTATTTTTTAGTTTGTTTGTTTTTGCAGTTTTTGGCCGGGGCTGGGTTTGAACCCGCCACCTCCGGCATATGGGGCCAGCGCCCTACTCCATTGAGCCACAGGTGCCGCCCCTCCATTGAGTTTCTTAATGAGTTTTTCTCCATTTTCTTTTTCATTTCTTTGTACTCTTATGTTTTATTATTTCCTTTCTTTTGCTTTCTTCAAGTTGAATTTACTCTGCTTTTTCTAGATTCCGAAATGCTTACATCTAGAAGTTTATGTCATAGGTTTTAAACCTATTTTCTTTTCTAATAAAGAGATTTAAAGCATTAAGCTCCCCTCTAAGCACCCCTTTACCTATATCTGGCTTAGTTTGATATACTGTTTTTAATTATGATTCAGTTCAAAATATTTCCAAATTCACCTTGCGATTTTTCTTTTCTGACTTGTGAGCTAATTAGATATGTGTTGTTTATGTCTAAGTACTTGAGATCTTCTAAATACCTTGTTCTATGAGTTAATACCATTGTGGTCAGAGTCTGTTTTAATGTTTCAGCATCTGGTATATCTTGGTAACCACAGAATGTGCTCTTGAAAAAATGTGTATTATACAGTTATACACTGTTCTATCAAATATTAATTAGGTCAAACTGGTCAGCGGTGTTTTTCAAATCTTTTATATCTTGTTATGCCATTATTAAAATCTTTAGCTATGACTGTGGCTTGTTTCTCCCTTTAGCTTTGAATTTTTTGCCTTGGGTATTTTAAAGCTCTGTTACTAGGTGGTATATGTTTCAAATTATTCTGTTTTCTTGATGAATTCATCCTTATATTATTATGAAATCAACTTTCTTGTTCTTTTCACTTCCTTTTACTTTAAATTTGTCTTTGTATTAAGAGTATCCTTTTCTTGAGTAGCAGATAGTCAGGTCTTGCCTTTTCATCCAGTCTGAAAAGGAAAGCACCTTAATCAAAGGAAGCACCTTATTGTGAACATCCATCCATACTGTTCTGCATCTAGCCCATTGCGTGGTTCTCCCTGGGGTGCACTCCCACTATTTTGCCTACCTATCCTGCCTGCTATGGACCCCTGAGTTGCCTCCACTCCCCTTCACCAAAAATACCAAATACTCTTGCTATGAGCAGCCTTGTACAGTTCCCCTTAGCCAGGAAGATGTTTATCCAGAGTGGGATTGCTGGATTATGGGGTTTGCCTGTACTAATTTGACTACCGATTGCCAGATTTATCAGTAAGTCTGTATGGTGATGGGAATCATCCAGAGGAAGGAGGGAAAGATAATGAAGAAAGAGTGGGGAGAATTGTTAAAGCCACATGCTTGAGTGGATGAGAGGAGTCAAGACCCATGGCACAGGCCCAATGGACAGGCAGTTTGCCTTCACCCGGAACAGAGGCAGTTCACCCATAGAGGAGGGAAAACCATGCCTGGGCCAGGTGCAGGTGGATGGATAGGTGTGGTGCAAAGAACTGGGGAAATCTTCATGGCTCTAATCTTCTTAATGAAGTAGAAAGCAACCCAAGGGTAAGGATAGGGAAGGAGATTCTGGAAACTTAAAGAGAAGGAAGGTATAAAGTAGTTCTTCTGGAGATTGGGAGCATGTGTGGATAAGGAAGCAGCCTGATTGCTGGACAGCTCTCCAGGTGCGCTCACAGTTTAGTGTCTGTCCTGCCAGGCTCAAGGGGGAGGCCCAGGCATGGAGCAGCCTCAGCACAGGACCCTGCCCAGCACCCCAGGCACAGGATGAGCAGTGCAGGATAGCTGCCCTGAAGACGTCCTCCTGTGGTGGGAGAGGGAGCAGCAAGCTGTGGCTGTGCAGACCATCGTGGACTCACTGTTCGGCCAGGGGAGCCAGCAGTGACAGTGCAGCAGGGCTTCTGTGTTTGAGTCAGTGGGAAGGTGACCACTCTCCCACGATGTGAGCGTGCTGCTCCCACAAGATGTGGGTACTCAATGCTGCTTTGTCCATAGTTTTATCTTGTATTGTAAAGGTGATGCATGTCATGCCAAAATAAATTAGGAAAATGTAAAAAAAAAAATCATGAATAAAAGAGTAAAGATCACTTGAAATCCCTTCCCCCACCCCACAAAGGTAGCCTTGGGTAACACTCTGGCCCGTTGTTTTTAAAGGAAAGGTCTGATCCTTGCCCTACAGGTTTGGAGGTGTGACCATCTACCCAAACGTGGATGACACCCCTATCTCAAATGTAGCCGAACAGCATTGTGTTAGGCTTTTGGATGGGCCAAGAGGGGAGCCCTCCCCATTCCTGGGGGAGGTCAAGGAGGGCCACACAGAGGAGGTGGTCTAGGAATTTGGTCTTGAAGTTCATGGGTCCTTCACACCTGTCTGGCTGTCTTTTCCCCTCCTGTCTCGTCGTTTTCATTGTCTCTCCAGGACAAGAACAGCTCCCACCCTGTCCCACCATGTGGCTGAGAAGGTGGCACACCCGGGTGAGGCGAGTGGGGAGGATCCCTCTGTGGGGAGCAGGGAAGCAGAAGGGCCATGAGGCATGACCCTTGAGTGTGCCATTCAGTCACGGCCCCTCCATTTGTGCAGTGCAAGGAGAGTCATTCCACCTGGGTTCAGCCCATGCCCATCAGGAGCAGGACAGAGGTGCAGGGCCACATGCCTCACCCTCCTGGGTTGGTGTTTCCTCCAGACAGCAGTGACAGTGAGCTGGAGCTGTCCACGGTACGCCACCAGCCAGAGGGGCTGGACCAGCTGCAAGCACAGACCAAGTTCACCAAGAAGGAGCTGCAGTCCCTCTACAGGGGCTTCAAGAATGTGAGTGCCCCATTACTCCTGGGAGAGGTCCTGAGACCCTGACACACTCAGTCCTCCCATCCCTGATTCCAGGCAGGAGGGACTCAGACCCAGGGAGACCACCTAAACACTTCTCCGTGGCACAGTAAATATCCCAGGGGCCTTTATGGGGCTTACATTTTCTGGGAGAGCTGTATGGGGGCTGGAGTGGGCCCCAGAATCAGTATTGTGAGGTCCACCACACCCCCTTCTCTAGGTCTCCGATGCTGGTACAGGGAAGGAGATGTAGGAGGGGCAGCCACGCCCTTCCTGCCTACCCTCTCCTTCCTTTCACCCACCCTGCCCAGGCTTTCCCCAGCCCAGGAATCCCCCACAAAGGGGTGACAGGCCAGGCTCATGGAGTCAGGGCATGGAGCTGGGGGTGGCCAAGGTTGCTGAGGGGGTGACTTCCTGCTGCAGGAGTGTCCCACGGGCCTGGTGGATGAAGACACCTTCAAACTCATCTACTCCCAGTTCTTCCCCCAGGGAGGTGAGTCCCTGGCCAGGCCCCCTGGCTTCCCGGCAGCCCCCACTCCATCCCTGTGTGGAGGGAGGCCTGGTGCTACCTCTTTCTGGTTGGAGGAGGGTCCTCAGCTGGAACCCCATGGTGGGACTGCTTGGCTGAGGGACCAACACACCCCAGCCCCTGCCTTGCTCTCCACAGATGCCACCACCTATGCACACTTCCTCTTCAATGCCTTTGATGCTGATGGGAACGGGGCCATCCGCTTTGAGGTAGGCCCCACTAACTCCTCCCACGTGTCCTGCCTGAGGTCTGCGGGGCAGGACGGGGTCCGGGAATCTTCCTGCCCTGGTTGTAGCCTCTCAGGGCTGTCCAGAGGGTCAGACGTGATTCTGGGTAGGAACAGTCCATTGTATCACCTGGGGAATGAGTGGATAGCACATAGCTGGCCCTGGGCCAGTGAGGTCAGAGGCATTTGGCCCTGTTGTTCTGTCACCCTGTCCGCAACCTTTTCTCCCATTCAAAGAGTTCCCATCCAGCTGTGCCCTGCCAAGGGAGCTACTAATACACCCTGTGGCGACAGGAACCCAGCATGAATTTGCATTATCAGAGGGATCACGGTTTAACTCAGAGGCCTGGCTTGCATTTGGTGAGATTTCTGGACCCCAGTCTCAGAACTTCCCCCTTGTTACCCAGAAAACAGGCCAGAAACACCCAGAAAACATACAGCCTAAGCAGGATCCAGGGCCTCCTCCCCTCTGAGCACTGTGAATGATGCCCTGGTGCCCTTCACTGTAAGGAGAGAGAACCCTGTCCCCAACCGCAGACAGCTTCCTAGTCAGAGGGCCTGGCCTGTGCTCCCTGTGTGGGCAGCATCATGGGTTCCTCCCAGGCCTGGCTGCATAGGATCATTTGAGAGAGGCCCCATCTGTGGAGCCTAAGCCCCTAAAAATAGCTGCAGGCGAAAAGATGAAACCTCTTCAGAGAGGAAAACCTTTCTGAGAGCCCGCCTGATCGATACCACCCAGCTCGGCTTCCAGGACCAAGGGCAGCTGACAGGAAAGCACAGAGCAAGCCCCTGCACGTGCTGGGGTAATAATAACCCATCGATAAGGCTGCTTGGTTATTTTTATGCTGTGAGCCTGCCGGACACACTCACGTACACCCACCTTGTTCTGTGACCACAGGACACCTCCCACACACACACTCCAGGGGTTGTGCTTGAGTGAGCAGGCAGTGTTTTCTTCTCTGTTACTGCTAGCAATACCCGAAATACTGATACTACTGCACATAGAAAAATCCAATCAGGGAAAAGTCATTGTTCTTCCCTGTGCTCTCCTGTTGACCAGTTTCTGGTGTCCCCTTTATGAGGCATCTGAGACTCTGGGCAGAAAGCGTGAGGAGGAGCCCAGGGTAATGGACCCACACAGGGCTTTGTAGGATGGATTTTCTTGTTCAGAAATGAGATGATTGGACTGGTGCAGAGGCTCGCTCCTGTAATCCCAGCAGCTTGGGAGGCCGAAGTGGGAGGATCCATTGAGCTCAGAAGTTGGAGACCCTGTCATTACTAAAAATAGAAAAAATTAGCCAGGCCTGGTGGCAGGAGACTGTAGTCCCAGCTATTCATGAGGCTGAGGCAGGAGGATCACTTGAGCCCACGAATTTGAGGTTGCTGTGAGCTATGATGATAACACTGCATACTCCACCCAAAGTGACAGAGCAAGACTCTGTCTTTAAAAAAAAAAATTGTTTTAGGGTGATGCCTGTGGCTCAGTGGGCAGGGCCCCGGCCCCATATACCAAAGGTGGTGGGTTCAAACCCGGCCCCAGCCAAACTGCAACAAAAAAAAACAGCGAGGCGTTATATTGGGCACCTGTAGTCCCAGCTACTCGGGAGGCTGAGGCAAGAGAAGTGCCTAAGCCCAGGAGTTGGAGGTTGCTGCGAGCTGTGTGATGCCATGGCACTCTATCATGGGCAATAAAGTAAAACTCTGCCTCTACAAAAACAAACAAATTGTTTTTAAAAAGGCAATGAGATGATCCAAGAGTTCAGCAGAGGCCCTGAGCATGGAGGCTGCTCGGGAAGGCCACTCTCAGCCTCCTCTCACTCCCCTAGAGGGAGGTGTATCTTGTGGTCCTTTAAGGTGATAGGTGACCTGTCTGGGGTATGGTAAGGGGATGGGTCGGCAGTGGCTGAGCTGGGGACGCAAGTGTCGAAATTCCTCTGCAGGGTACATTTTCAGAAGGTCATTTGGCATCTTCTGGCCTTCTGTGCACTTCCCTGCGTGTGAAACTATTTCCTCTGCTTTAATACTGGTATGTTTACATTGAGGAACTTCTTGATTTCAAAGTGCCTTGCTCTGGGAAGAAGAAAGGCACATATCACCCTGGCCCCATCCTTGGAGCACCACAGCTTGTCCCAGTGGTCACAAAAGATCCTACCAGGGGCAGGGAGTGCAGAATTGACCCTCCTCATTGCCAGGCCTCAGAACCTTCCAGCATACCTTCAAAATGGAAAGTCAGGCCAGCTTATTGATATTTGCAAAGATCCCAGCCCTTATTTTAATATCCTTAGAAGTAAGACACATATCAACTGCAGTAAACCATGATTATGTTTTCCTGTCCTTTGCCTACAGTTAACATTTGTTCTTATTTTTCATTTGCCTGGTTTTCTGTGACCTTACCTTTTATTCAAGCCTAGGCCCTTCTCCAGTCATCGGAACCTCCTGTCTGGCATCTCCCTGAGGACACCTCCCAGCCTCCCATGGCTCCATCCTCTGTTGGGACTAGGTGCCCTGCAGGGCCCTTTCCTCTCACTCTCCTGGGTTGGGTCTCCTGGTTCTGGAATCCTTCATCTTCTTCTGTCTCACTTTATTCTCTCTGATCAGGGGCACGTTTTGCAGCAGCTTCCTACGAAGGAGTAACTTTTGAGCCTTTGGGTGTCTGGAAGTACTTGTATTCTGTTCTTACTCTTGCTTGATATGCTGTAGGGACCAGAACTCCCACGGGAAGCTATTGCTCCTTAACGGTGGCAGTGGCACCTCCCTTGGCTTCCTGCGTCCAGCATTGCTGGCGCAGGCACGGCTGCTGATTTTGACTTTGTGAATGGGACCCGATTTTACTTTTTCTGTTGGGCTTTGTTTCTCTCTTTGAAAGCTTGGAGGATCCCCTCTTTGCACCCAGTTTTTCTGAAATGTCACCATGATCTCTGCCTGTAGACTAAACTGCAGGCTGTTTTCACCCATAATGTCAGGCCCTTGGTGAGCCCTGGCAAATCTCAGCCTTCCATTCTGGAAGTCCTCGTTCACAGTTTCTTCAACCTCCTTTCCCTATTGTCTCATCTTTCTGCAACTCCTGTGTCCTAGAGTTGGCCCCTAGTGGGAGTGCACCTCTTATTATCCTTTTTTCTGTCCTATTTTTCAACTCTTTGTTTTCTCTTTTCATTGCATGAAAGATTCCATTTTCTTTTCTAACCCTTCTCCTCAGTCTGTCATTTTGTTTTCTTGTTTTTAATTCCTAGAGCTCTTTCCTATTTCCACTATTCTTTTTTTTTTTTATGGCATCCTATTCTTAGTTTAAGGATACCAGATCACTAACCTCTGAATTTAACAGTTTTTGTTAAGTTTTGTTTTTCTTCATGGAATAATTTGTTTTTTCTTCCAAATAGCTTTTCTATTTCACTTTGTCTTTCTGTCTTGTGGGACAGGCTTCCTCATACATATCCAGAAAATTTAACATCTGATGGAGACTTAGCCCCTTGGTACATGGCCCTGACCCTCTGCAGTCTGGCCATCCTCTACCCACGTCTGAGACAGCCCTTTTCTGATCCCTTGCTTTCTCAGTAGCCCTGTGGGACCACTTGGTACAGGGAGGGCTTAGCCAGAAAGCCCTCCAGGAAACGGGGGAAAGAGCTACTTTCCACCAACTGTTCTAACAAAACAGTTGAAGTTTTCATGTGGAAACCATTTGGACTGTCATGTTTTGTCACTTATGAATAATAAATTATTCATAGGCCAGAAGTGATGACCACACACAGCATGTCATAACTCAGGAACTGGACACCACTAGTCTAAAGTGAAAGTTGAAAGTTTTCAAGCACCTCTGAACTTAAGACACTTGGTAAACTGAAAGGAGAGCAACCCCTATGTTAAAAGAGCAGGTTCAGGGGTTCTCTGTTAGCAGCAATGCATTAAATGAGTCCAAGCTGCCATATTTGAGCATCTTTATTTCAAATCAGATCAGTTTCAGCTCCCATGCCACCCCTGCCACATGTGAACACAGGTCCACATACCCAGGCACATTCTTACACATACATGGCACACAGCTCATACACACGCACACACACTTGCATGCACACGTGTACTCACACACATACACACACACACACTCACCTCATGCTACCTGAATGGGCATCTGTCTACCTGTCGTGGAGGCTCCTCATCTGTAGAGGTGTGAATTTCAGTAGAAGCCACACAGTAACCTGGAAATAGAATCTGGGCATTGCACTGGCACCCCTCACCTTTCCTCCCCAGGACTTCGTGGTCGGGCTTTCCATCCTGCTGCGAGGAACAGTCCATGAGAAGCTCAAGTGGGCCTTTAATCTCTATGACATTAACAAGGATGGCTACATCACCAAGGAGGTATCGGGGATGTTGGGGGTGGAGGCCTGGCTGTCCCTCCTGACCTCCTGCTGCCTGGCTGTTCGCCTCCTCTCCCATCCAGAGATAGGACTCAGCCTGGCCCTGAGGACAGTAGTCTGTGGGCTCTTCTCTCCCATGCTCTTGGTCCTGGACACCCAAGTATCTAGAGGGGACTTCTGTGTCTCACACCACACATCTTAGTCCACCTCAGCTGATGTTCTCTGGCCATCCTTTCTTACAGACTGCTTAAGGAGACCCAAGTGGAGAGGTCAGGGATGCTGGCCTCAGCCCCTGCCAAGTCAGAGGGGCATTGTGGTCCTTTAAGGCAGGAAGAAGATGGGCTCCCTCACTACACAGGCCCACAAACAGGTTTTGTTTGGCCCAGGCATTTTTTGGTATTTGAAGTAGCTGTTACCATTTCAAACTTTGAAGATAAGCGTATAAAAGTCTATCCCCAATCTCTTTTGGAGATAAATTTCCCTTCAAGAGTCAGAAGGTCACCTCTCTGGCTTGCTCACCACTGCCTTGGCAGTGGCCCTTCACCTCCTTATGCTGCCCCTTCCCCCCAGGAGATGCTGGCCATCATGAAGTCCATCTATGACATGATGGGCCGCCACACCTACCCCATCCTGCGGGAGGATGCACCCATGGAGCATGTGGAGCGGTTCTTCCAGGTGAACAATCTCAGCCCCTGCCAGGGAAAGGGAGCCCTGCGGAGGAAGGGGCTCTTGCTCTTGGGGCAACCCTGGGCAAACCCTTTGCCCTCTCAGAGCCTCCCCACTCTCCACAAGGGGGTTAAACCTGCCTCTCCAACCTGGCAAGTTGTCACAATCCCCTGAGAAGAAAATTAAACCGGTGTCGGCACTCCACTGAACCATGTCTCAGGGTAGGCAGAGCTCATGATTTCCAGGCAATCCTCACCTCCAGGCATCCCACACTGGATGAGGCCTCCTAAGTGTGTTCTCAGTTCCTCCAGGGAAATGCTTTGTGAGAGCAGTAGGGCTGGGGTTGCCTTTGCCCTGTGGCCGTGGAGGGTAAAGGGGCTGGGCTTCTGCCTCCATGTGCTGTGGGGCCCTCTAGACACGTGACCATCCTGTGACTTGGTAGTTCCATCCACCCTCCTGTCAGGGAGGTGAAGGGTCAGAAGAGCATGGGGGAGATTCCAGGAAGCAGGAGTCCAGGTAGGCTCAGGGAAGTGTCTGAGGGGGACAGACTGGGGAGATGCTAGAGGAGCCAACTAGGAAGTGGGAGGTGGCTAGGGAGGACACTTTATGTGACCTGGATCCAGGGTAAGAGCAGAGGAGACAAATTGGGAGGAGGGAGCCTATCCTCCACTGCCATGTACTCAGGCCTGGGGCAGGGTCTATCCCTGGTGGGGCACAGACTCACCTTGGGTGTGGCTTGGGTTGCAGAAAATGGACCGGAATCAGGATGGGGTAGTGACTATTGATGAATTCCTGGAGACCTGCCAAAAGGTAGGTGGCACTGGGAGGTTGGGCAGGCCCATAGTCCTCTCAGTCTCTGCTCAGAGGAGGGTGGTTAATGGCTCCCACCCAATCCCATACCCAGACCCTCCTTGCAGTTGTCCTGTGCCCGCCCCGCCTCCTGGGCATTGCATCCAAGCTCCAGTCTCACTCTTTTGTCTGATTATACCCCTTTCCCAAACCCACCCCCTCCTGCCAGCCCATAGCACCCTCTGCACCTACCCCCAATACACCGTCCCTAAGCATTTCCCTTATAGCCTCTCAAGGAGTGCAGATGTGGGGCCAGCAGGAGGGTGATTAGCCTGTGTGCCCTTGGAAGGACTCATTTTGGGGAAAGGCACCCAGAGCTGCCCCACCATTGCTGCTGGCCTCCTCTGTGGAACATCCTTGCAGGACAGGACATAGGACCTCCAGGGGCCTTGCTTCTGCTTCACTCCCAGGGCAGCCTCAGTACCCTGGCTCCACTGGGTATGCAGCCAAGCCCCGGGGGGAACACAGGCAGTGCCTTGCCATCTAGGGGGCCTCAGACCAGCTGTCTAACCTCTCTGCTCCCCCATCTACCCAGTAAGACAGAGCTGTCATTGCTCAGGTCCAAGTACCTGACAGCAATCTACTCAAGATTAGATTTGGAGACCACCCCCACCCCTGCCCACCCAGCCCCTGACAGGCCTCTGCTTCTTCTCTTTCCATATAGGATGAGAACATTATGAGCTCCATGCAGCTGTTCGAGAATGTCATCTAGGACATGGACAGGGGGCTGGTGGCTATTGCCACCTCCACCCCCAACTAACCTCAATCCTACCAGGAGAAGCCTACATGAGAAACTTTTTAAAAATATATTTGCAAAGTGAACAGTTTGCTCCAGATACTCCCCCCCAACCAACACACACATACACTATTCCTCTGGGCTGGCAGAGGGGAACAGAGGAAGGGGCTGAGTCTGGCTAGGAACGAGGTCCATGTGACCACAGTCCCTGCCAGCCCTCTCCAGGGCAGTGAAGCGAGGCTGGCTCTGGGTGAACAGCTGAAAGAACAGGTCTGCAGGCCACTGGATGCCAGCAGGAGGGGCTCAGTCTCCAAAGAAAGCCCCCTCCTGTGGACCCACCTCACCTCTCCTTCACCTCACAGTAGGATGGCTCTGGGACTCTCTGGCCTCTTCCCCCAGCCACTTCCTGCCCACTGTATGATTCTAGAAAGCCCCTCATGGCAAGACCCTGGAGCGGCCAGATGAAGTCAAGGGAGCTCTGATTAGGAAAGAGGTGTGATGGAGGCTGGACCTTCCGCTCTCTGGAGATGCTTCCCTGGGGCTCCAGGACCCCTATCCCCCAGACCTGGGAGAGCCAGAGCCTGGACCAAGCCACTCACTGTAGGGAAGCTTGGGTGGTGAGGGGCCACTGGGCTCCAATCTCCCTCTGGCCAGTAAAGGAGGGCCTTTCAACCTCAGCATTTGGGTTTCTTGATGGAATATCTGAGGGGACTGTTTGCCACCTCCATAGTGGTGAGGAGGGGTAGAAAGGCCTTCCCTTGCCCCAATCCTAGCTCAGTAGGAATGGTGGGTGGGCTGTCTACTTTCTCTAGCACCAGACTGTTCTCCTCAAGGTCCTTCTAGGTCCTGGGAAGTCACATGGCTCAGGGACTAGCAGCCAGGGAGCCTGGGGACAGTGCTCTGAGGGTCCTGAAAAGGGGCTCCTCCCTCCTCCTTACCCTTCACCCTCCTGTCTCGCTTGGCTGAGCCCCTGTCCTGAAGCAGTATGACCATCCATCAGCCTGGGCTCACCCCAACTCCATTTAAAAAAAAAAAAAGCACAAGCACCCTCAGCACCTCAGGCCACAGCCCATGGAGAGAGCCAAGGACATTATACTTTTCAGAGGCAAGGTCTTCCTGTTGGGCTAAGGCCTGCGTCCCAGTAGCCCCATTACAGGTGGGCCTGGGGAAGAAACCTGGGAGGTCTGTTCTGTGCCTCAGGGCAGTGGGAACTTGAAGCTCTGCCCAGCCTATCAATATTCAAAAGCACAAACCCCAGGGACTCTGGCTGGGCTTTGCTCTGGGAATGGAGGACAATGCCAGCCCAAAGCCAGAGCCAATGGTAGGGGCTGAAGGAGAGGTCTGTGACTGGGCTGCAGGTCAACAGTAACTTCCAGGACAGAGTGGGATGCTGCTTCCACCTGCCCAAACCTGGCAGCGAAGGAGCCCAGTCCCAGGCAGCATGGGCCCTTCTAGGAACATTCCCACATGATACATTCCATCAGTGTCTGCCCAACTCTGCTCAGGCTCAGCCACAGGGAGTCTCTGGGTGCCCCCCAAAAGCTAGCCCCAGGGTGAACAGGGCCCTTGGAGGAAAGACAGGATGGCCGTGGAAGCCCCTTGACACCCACATGCAGTGGGCCTCCTCCTTGGAGCTGCACTGACACCCATCTCCCCTCCTCGAGGAGGGCATCAGCTTTCCCTAGCTCAGGGATCTTCTCCCTCTTCCCTTACCTCCAGCCTCCCAGCTGGTGTCTCTGCTTCTAAGGGGCCAAGGCTTCAGGGCTAGACTGGCTACACATCCAACCAGGAGGGGTCTGCCTCCCATACTGGGATGAGGACTGGCCGCATGTCTGCATGGCAGAAGCATCTTCCCTGGCCATGGCTTGGGAGGGTGGTTCCTGTTTTCAGTGGCCACCAATATTCAGTCCTGTATATTTTAATAAAATAAACTTGACAAAGGACAGGGACTCCTGTTGGCTTTATCCCAACTCTGAACTTCCCCTGTCCCACCCCTGCTGCTGTTAGCCATGCCTCCTGCCCAGTGCTGTGCTGGTAAATGCCTGACAGCTGGCTCTGGGAGGGACTGCTCTAGAAATCCTCAAGCTCCCAATGTGACTTCACTGAGGCTAAGTCAGGAGGAAGTGCACACAGTCAGCCCTCGGGAACTTTTTTGAGACGTTCCATCCCTGGAGCTGTATGTAAAGCCAGTGGGGCAGGGTGACTTCTTGAGGCGCCATGTGTACTTCATTCCAGATCATTTTTCTTTTCCAGTTCCAGTTCATTCTGGGTGTCCCCTGGCTGGAGGGTGAGGTCATAGGAGAAAAAAAAAAAAAAGCAGAATTTGCCCGAATACATCTTCCTTTCCCAGTCTTTACTTTCAAAAGTATAAACTTCATGAGGATTATGTCAGGGGAGGGGCAAGAAATGACAGCCTGGGAGGAAGGGAAGAGGAAGGTTCCCAATTCACCAATTTACAGAATTGAGATACTCAAGCAAGTTCCAAGCAGGTGAGATAAAAGGAAACTTTCGCCTAGACATATTACAGAACAGGTAAGATAGGGTGGCACCAGTAGCACAGTGGTTATGCCCACCACATGCACTGAGGGTGGCAGGTTCGAACCCAGCCAGGGCCAGCTAAACATCAATGACAACTGCAACAACAACAACAAAAAAATAGCTGGCTGTTGTGGCGGACGCCTGTAGTCCCAGCTACTTGGGAGGCTGAGGCAAGAGAATCGCTTAAGCCCAAACAAGTTTGAGGTTGCTGTGAGCTGTGATGTCATAGCACTTCTACTGAGGGCAATATAGTGAAGCAACATAGTGAGACTCTGTCTCAAAAAAAAAAAAAAAAACACCTAAGATAGATCACAAAGGCATCCAGAGAGAAAAAGGGGTCTGGAACTCAAACCCCAGAAAACTAACATCTCATCAGTTACGACGACGCTAAAAGACTGGAATGACATTTTCAATTCATTGAAATAAAATAACTGCTAACCTAGAATTTTATTTTTTTTATTATTATTGTTTCTTTTGCAGTTTTGGCTGGGGCCAGGCTCAAACCCACCACCCCCAGGATAGGGGGCTGGCACCCTACTCCTTGAGCCACAGGTGCCGCCCTAACCTAGAATTTTATACCAAGCAAAATAAAAATATTTTCAGACAAAAATAACTTTAGAAAGTCTGCTACCAATATACATTCAATGAAAAAAATCCCAAAGAATTCACTTCAGTGGAAGCAAAGCAGACAAGTAAATGCAACAACAACAACAAAAAATAGCTGGGCGTTGTGGCGGGCACCTGCTATTTGGAAGGCTGAGGCAAGAGAATCACTTAAGCCCAAACGAATTTGAGGTTGCTGTGAGCTGTGATGCTACGGCACTTCTACCGAGGGCGACATAGTGAGACTCTGTCTCAAAAAAAAACAAAAACAAGAACAATTGTACTGATTGTATAAAAATCCCCTGTGGGATTAAAAAAAATTAGAAACTAAAATCCAAGATAAAATACATGGAAACAATAGTATTTAAGTTGGGGGCACATGCCCTATTTGAAAGGTGGAAACAGATACAATAAACTTCAAGGTCCTTTTTAAGGTAAAATTTTAAAGAATGCAATGTTACTTGCAAAAACAGTACAAAATAAAAATCAGTATAACTTCCAAAATTAGCTACTACAATATTTCTAGCCCCACTTACCACTCCCTCATCAAGAGATGGAATCTGGTCTCCCTACCACTGAAACTCAATAGGACTTTGTGTAACTATCTTGATGCATAGAATATGGCAGAAGTGATGTAGCTTGATTTCTGCGGCTGGGTCATAAAAGGCAATGTGGCTTCTGCCTGCTTCTCTCTTAGGTTTGCTTTTGGAACCCCAACCACCATATTGTCAGATAGGCCAGGCCACATGAAGAGACCACATATAAGTGTTCCTGCTAACAGTCCCAACTGATGTCCCAGCTTATAGTAGCAGCATCGACTATCAAGCCTGTGGATGATTCCAAGTTCCAGGCTTTGACCCACTCTAGCTGACGTTGAGTGAGCAGAGATAGGCTGGCTCCACTGAGCCACACCCCGACTGCAGAATGATGAGTGGGTAAATGTCATTGTTTGAAGCCACTACCTTTTGGGGGTGGTTTTTATACTGAAACAACAAATTAAATGAAAAAAAATTATTCATTTAATTCAACAAATTAAATGATCATCTTATTAGATAGACAGAAAGCACTAAAAACATTCAATACCCATTTATGGTAAAAATTAGAAATGGAAGCTGATAATAGGTCTCCATAGCAAATGTAAGACACAAGTGTGAAATGCTGGAGCTTTCTCTTAGGTTTCTCTTTCTGATGTACCTATCAGAACTGTACCTATTGGTGAAGGGCACATTGACGAAACCTGAGTGACAGAAGAGGGATTCAAACAGCTCTGGCTGACTCGCAAACCTGTGCTCTTTCTGCATCAAGTGGGTGGGTGGACGGTATCAGAGTGATAAATGACTGCAGTAGAACACAAGCTGTCTTAAGCCTCCTGTAATATTAGAAGAGAACAGAAGAGGGAGGACTCACTTCAGCCTGGGGAAGTAGGAGTTTGAAGATAGTGGGCAGGGGGTTGTTTCTGGCTGAAAACTCAGCTTAAGCAGGTGCCCAAGGGCAAGAAAGTGACAGGCTTCCTTGGCACCTTTTAAGTGATACCACTGAACAGAAGAGAGATGAGTGGGATCTAGAATGAGGACTGTGAGGTGATCCTAGAGGACTCTGAAATGGCCTCAAGCATGCAAGACAATCAGCAGCTCCCCACATGCCCCTGTGACATAGTCACTGAGGGTAGAGGTTCAGAAGCCAATCTGCTGGAACTCAAACCCCAGCTTACCATTCACTAGCTGTATGACCTTGGGCAAGTTACACAATCTCTCTGTGCCTCAGTTTCCAGGAGAGAGCCTGCATTACAAAACCAGGCTAAAATGAGCACATAAGATTCAGGTACCAAATCCAGTTCCAACAGGAGGCATGGGCCACCTTTTTGACCTAGTGTAGGGGGGCGGACCATTCCGTCCTGAGCACTGCTTTAGTGTGAAATGTGGCTGCTCTGATGCTCTGTCATAAAGCAGTGTCTTTCTGCTACCAAATGCTCCACTTTCTCTGAAGCACACTCCTAGAGGAACCGAGTGGTCTGAAGATTGTGGATTGGCTGCCCTTGGCAGAGGTGTCAGGGCTAGTCGAATCAGTTCCGGGAACCAGGGTTATGCCACTCCTAGACAGAAGTCTGTGCAAGAAGGGGCCAAGGGCTGTGCAGGATAAGTGGGTGGGATGGGGTGGAGTGAGTCCTCCTTCTCTCTTCCACCCTGCCCTGAGGGTAGAGCTGTACACATCCCCAATATCTGCTTGACACATGCCATGCCTCTAAGGCCTTGTGACATCTACAGCATAGGACCATGCTTCCATTCTGGAACTTTCTGTGTCATCTTAAACATGTCAGTTTATCCTCCTGAGCCTCTGTTTCCTTAATGTGTAAGATAAGCAAAAAAAAGAAAACCTCCCCTGAAAGTGCTATTATGATAACTTGATATACATATTATACTAGCCTCTTAATAAATATGAGCATCCTTCCTTCCAGTCCACTGAAGTTTTCGCGTAGATTTGTCTTTCCTATAGAAGGGTGACTCACACCAATAAGAGAAAGGACATATAATTTTTTTTTCTTGCAGTTTTTGGCCAGGGCTGGGTTTGAACCCGCCACCTCCGGCATATGGGGTTGGCGCCCTACTCCTTTGAGCCACAGGCACCACCCTTCTTCTTCTTTTTTTTTTTTTTTTTTTGTTTAGATAAGAGTCTCACTTTGTCACCCTGGGTAGAGTGCTGTGTCATCACAGCTGACAGCAACTTTGAACTCTTGGGCTCAAGTGATTCTCTTGCCTCAGCCTCCTGAGTAGTTAGGATTACAAGCACCTGCCACAATGCCCAGCCAATTTTAGAGTGGAGTCTCTCACTCTTGCTCAGTCTGGTCTTGAACTCCTGAGCTCAAGCAATCCACCCACCTCAGCCTCTCAGAGTGCTAGGATTGCAGGCATGAGCCACCGTGCGCAGCCAAGACAGATATTTCAAAAGGTGTTTCCAGGTCTTGGAAATAAATCTGTGATGGTCCTCAGTTTTGTTGGTAATCACAAGGCCCATTTGGGGCCCAGGTGGCTGAGGAGGGGTAGAGTAGTCAATGCCAGCCAGGCTACCACAGGCAACTCTCAACTGCATGGCCAAGCTATCCGCTGAATACAGAAAGGAGGGCCAGGATCAAGTGCAAGCCCTCTGTGGGCCTGGGCCTGATGAATCCACCTCACAAGGGCCCTATTCAGGAGGCTCCTTGTCACGAGATAGCACACACCGGGAAGAGTGAAGGCCAGAGATATTGGCTAAGATGCCCATTGTGCTTGTGACACTTTCCAGGGATACAGCCACTGATTTAGAACATCTTGGTTTCTCTTCATGTGAGGTTCCACTGTGGTTCCAAATGCTGTGCCCCTATTGACCACCAGGGGGCAACAGCTCCCCACAACGGCCCTCTCACCTCTTTGCCGCTTTTGGGCCCCAGAAGCAATCCTCAGAAGGGAAGCTACTTCTCTTTGTCATTTCCTTTTTGGACCCAAAGGCACTTCCATGTTTCTGCCTCATTTTCCATAAGGTTTTACCCCTCAAACTAAATTTACCAAATAAGTTGAGTGCTGGGGAGAAGGGCACAATGACAGTGTCCTCCTACTTTATTAACCAAGGTGGACATAATCCATTAGGCTTTGCTAAATCCTGAATACAGCTGGAGAACACCACTTACACTCTTCACAGGCCACTGTCGGGTCCAGGAGGCCCGAAGGAGACAGTGGTCTGTAGGGACGCCGGGAAGAAGGCACAATGGGTGGATTTAAATAGCGAGGGTGCAATTCTCACAGAGCTGAAATTTGAAACAACCACACCCTACCTCCACCCAGATGTGGAGATCTTTTTGAAATTTCTTAGTACTCTCAAGTCTCTAACTTTTGTCCAGTGGCCTGAAGCCCTCAGGAACATCAACACTGCCCTTCAAGTTCACAGCTGCCTCAGAGGCTCCCAGGGTTGCAGGAGTGTTTGCCCATTTGAAGGTGTTTGCTCTCCATGAGGTCTCCACTGCACATCTGCTTTGGGTGGCATTTCCACCTTCTGCATACTGGGAACCCCACAGTAATTCCACCTTCCTTGCTCCCAATTCCAAGTTCCTAGGTCTAAACTAGAAAGGTACCATTCTCCTTTTATGGAACACCTTCCACACACCAGGCGTGTGCTGCACTGTGAGACCACAGTGAATAAGCCACGGTCTCTGCTGTACAGAAATTCAAGTCTAGTGGGGACACGAGAAGGCAAGGAGAAAAGTCCCAGACAGTGATTTGAATGACAAGGGAAGTACCATGGGGCACAGGTTGGGGGTACCACACTTGGCAGGGATGATTGCTAGCGGACTTGGAGTTCCCATAGAACTGTGAATAATACAAAAGTAAGAAAGCTCAGTTAGGATGGAAGATGCCTGCCTTAGTGTCTGAAGTATTTGTGGTGTGCACCCAGGTTGGTGGGGAGCCCTTTTCTCCTTCACCTGTCCTGCCTTCCCTTGGACATGTTCCAGGAAAGAGGTGGGTAATAAGTTAGGCTTGAGACCTCCTGTTGAGGATCTCCCAGCCCGTTATGCCATCATGGATGTGGCTTGTTTTTTAATTGTCTTCAGCAACCATTTCCATCCCACACAAGCCCCCAAGCCCATAGGTACTGCTATCAGCCCAGAGCAAGTACTGAGCCCTCCCCTTACCCCTCTCACCCAGTCATTTATCCCTTTGTGTTAGGGGAGTACCAAAGGCCGGCCACTCTGGAGAGGAAATCACTAGCCTTGCCTAGGCCAACTATAATTGCCTGGACTTTGTCGCAGCCAGCTAGTTGTAAAAGGAATGTACAGAGTCCAGCTCCTATAGTGAGCTTTGCAGGAGTCAGAGATTGGGAAAGAGAATGGGGGATGAGTTGGGGCGTGGGTAGTTCCAATGCACTGGAAAGGAGGCCTGAGGGCTAAGCCAGAGCCAGCATGGCCAAGAGAAACCCTGAGCCTGAGCATGCCCAAAATGAGAGCATCTATTAGAAACTTCCCACCCTACTCACAACCCTGTCCACTCACATGGGAATATCTCATATATGGAGGAGAAGTTACAAGTCTAGTTAGCCCTTGGCCAGAGCTGAGAGGTCCCAGGGAAGAGGTCGTGTGCTGGGGTGGGCCTGCCAGGAAGGCCCTGGAAGGTCCTCTGGAGCTCCACTAAGTGCACCTTCTCTTGGGCAGTAGTGGCACCAGTCGGTGGACTGCCCAAGCCACCAAGCTGTCTTGACTGCTTCCTGACCACCAACAGCTGTCAGTCTTAGCACTGGGCTCCCTGCCAACTACTGCATACTTTTCTATTCTCTCTGCTCCTGGCTTCCCTCTCAATTGCTGGCCCCAGCCTCACCTGGCTTTTGCTCCTGGCCCTTGCCCTGTGCACAGAGTCCCCTCAGTTCAGTTGTCTTGGCCGGCTGTGAACATTATGGAACCTTCCTGGGGATGGAGGACGTATGTCTACCCATCCCTCTGCCTGAGATATCCTCTCTATTCCCCTTTCAATGAAAGGCCTCCAGGGACTTCTCTCTTGCCAATGTCCCTGGGGACCATGAGGGCAATGAGGAAGGCCACCTGACAGGATGGCAACCTTCTGCTTCCCATCCCCCACACTCTCCTGGCAGCAGCCCCAGTCAAGCCTGGGCATCCTTCCTCACACTCCCATGGAGAGGCTTAGAGCTCACCTTCACCTCCAAGGGAGAACAGCAAGGCCAGGCCCAACCCAAAAGGCTCACCGCTCTCCTGAGCCATCATTATTGGTTGAGGGGTAGGCATGTGACCCAATTACAGCCAATGAGGCCCAGGGGGACCTTTGCTGGAAATGGCTGGGAAGAGATGTGGCCTGGAGCTGAGCGGGTGTGAGAGCTGGAGCTTTGGATGACATAGTGTCACTGCCAGGAGCCAGGGCAGTGAAGCTGGCAGAGGAAATCCTGACTAAGGGATGGAGAGAGCAAAAATTGGGAAGGGGGGGTGTCAGCTATCCAAGCTACACCTTAAGCAACCCCCTTGTAAACAATGGACTTTTTGCTTATACCAACCACTATAAGTATCTCCATCCATCCCACCCATTCAGCTGTTTGGAACCAGATGCTCAACACTTTTAGCGGAAATTCTCAGCTGCTATGAGCCCTAATGTCCAGATGTGCCTTCCAGACTCCCAGGGCCCTTAAGGAAGGAGGCTAACATAGCCAATACTGTCTGCACTGCCAGAGTAGAAACAAAAGCAGCAGCCACGGCCTTCAGCCCTGGGTCCCCAGGGCTGGCAGGCTGGTTGGCATACATGGGGAAGGGAGAGTTCAGCAAATGCTGCTAAAGTGAAGGTCATTGGGAGGCAGGTCTGGGCAGGGTTCCCAGGATGGGGCCAGGCCACAGGGCCCTGAGCCTGCTGGGTCATGGAGCCACTCACAGGGTCAAAGTCTCCTCTAGAGGCTGCCTGTACTGTAAGGGGTCTTGGCCTGAGCACACACCCCATGTGCTCCCACATCCAGCCCAGCTCCTCCTTCTCCTAACTCTTCTGGCTGTGTCTCGACCTGGGAACACATCAATGAAGCCAGGCAGCACTTTTTCCCAGTTCAAATACAGTAAAACATCCAGAAACTAAAATTAAGGTCCCAAGGATCAGGCCATCAGTTTCTGACAACCAACCAGAATTGCAAAATCCTCACGTTCCTTGCTTTGTTGACAAATTTTCCAGTCCCAGCAGAAGTTTGTCCTGGGAAGAGCAAATGGGGCCCAGAAGAAGGAATTGCTTGTCTTGTTCTTGTCCGGACACCAACCTTCTTCTCCGGCTGTCCTTGTATATGTGGGAAAAAAGCAACAAGAAAGAGGGGAAGGACATCCCACCCCGACCTGCCCATTGCTTCATTCATTCAATCACTAAAACAAAACAAATAAACAAAACACATGTACTCAACACTATGCCAGGGAAGGGGGATAGGATAGCAGAATACTCGCAAACCCTTTCCCTGTGGAGCCATAATTTCGTAGAGATAAGACATTGGTAAATCATACAAAAGAGTGTAAATTTACACCCAGTGTCATGGCCATGAAGATGAAGCTTATGGTTCCTTGAGACCTTTGGACAGGGCCAGGGGCTGGAGCCAGATTGATGTAGCTGAAACCCAGAATATAGGCCAAAATGCTGGTGAAATGGGAGCAGTCAGCAGAGAGAGGCAGAGCCCTGAATGCTTTGGCCATAGCCTGGGAGCTGCAGGAAGTCACTGATAAGTGTTTTTGGTGTTTTGAAACAGCAATCTATCATCAAATGGAAACAGTGGATCAGAGACTGGGCTTGGGCATTGGTGAAAGTACAGCTAAGTTGCAGGAGCAAGTGACTGAGATTCCTTTGACATCAAATCCAGTTGCATTGCTTCCTCTTCTTAAGTCAATGCCTATGGCTTCTTGATATGCTTGTTAGGGTCAGTTTAATGAGGGAGGAAATCTTTAACCATGATTTACGGATAAGTCTGCATGATATGCTGATAACCACTCAAAAGTTATAAGCTGCAGTATGACAGCCCTACTCAAGGATGATTCTGAAGGTCAATGGGGAAGAAAGTCTCCCAGTGGATAGAACTTTGAGCAGTATGTTCGGTTGTCTGAAGTGAGAGGTGGCCAAAATGAGATCTGTGCATCATTTCAACAACATGGACTTTCCCTTCCCTGGCTGACCTAGCTAACACCACTGCTGAGGGGCCAGTCTGCCAGCAGCAGAGATCAATGCTGAGCAACTGATAAGGCATTGTGTCCCATGGAGCCCAACCAGCCACCTGGTGGCAAGGTGATTACATTGAACTTCCTTCATCATGGATGGGGCAGAGATTTTCCCTGATAGGACATATATCCTAGATATTGATTTGCTTTCCTTGTCCATAATGCTTGGCCCGTATCATCATCTGTGGACTCACAAAACACCTGATCCACCATCCTGGCATTCTGCACAACATAGTGTCTCATCAAGGAGCTCACTGCACAGCAAAGGAAGTGTAGCCATAGGCTCATTCCCATGTAAGTAATTTGTCTTACCACTTGCTCCATCATCTGGAAGCACCTGACCTAACTGAAAGTTGAAATAGCTTACTAAAGATTTAGTTATGATGCTAGTTGTGAGACAACATCTTAATAGGGTGGGGTAAAAAAAAAGGGTGGGGTGATATCTCACAGAATACAGTATAAGCTGTGAATCAGAGGCCATTATGTGGTGCTGTGTCCCCGATGGCTAGAATACATGGATCCAGGAGTCAAGAGGTAGAAGGTGGGAGTAGCTTCTCTTATTCTTACATCTAATAACCCACTCACAGGATTTCTGCTTCCTCTCCTGACCACTTTGAGCTCTGCTGGTTTGGAAATACTAGTACTCAGGTGGAGAGTGCTTCCACCAGGGGACACAGACTAGTTCACTGCTTGGAAGATCACATCGCCTCCCAGTCACTTTGGGCTCCTTATGCCACTGAGTCAAGAGACATGAGAAATGGCTAATCCACTGGCTAAAGTGATTGATCCTGACTACCAAGGGAAAATTTGGTTCCCAAGGGGAAGATGGTTGCTGCAATAAAGGCAACAGTGATTACATCTGTAAGCCAGGGCATTAATTCCCTGGAGTACAGCTTAGTATTTCTGATAGTAAATTGCCCAATAGTAAAAGTCAATGAAAAACTTCAGCAACCATAAGACAAGACAATTGAGTGCTCAACCTTTTGGGAATGAAAGTTTAGGTCACCCCTCTAGGTAAAGAACCCCAACCAACCTTCTCCTTTGGACGACAGGAGAAATGTGGAATGTATAGTAAAAGAAGGAAGCCATTAAAATCAATTACGGCCTTGTGATTAATTATAGAAATGAGAGCTAGAGTAGCTTCGCCTATTTTCTGTTTATGTCCACTATATGTTTATTTAGATAGGCCTCATTTGCTTCTTCTCTCTCCTTCTTCCCACTTTTATTTTATATACAAGTTGTTGGGACTTAACTTTTCATTTTAGGCAACAGAATATTCAGGGGGGTTGTTACTGAATTTGAGAGGTAATTAATATACCAGTGGTAGATATAGTAACTTTCAGAGAAAGGGTAAGGAGTTCTTCAGTTGTAAGAAGGATGACCATGTATTGTTAGGTAGAGTTGCTGCTATACAGTCCAAATATGTGTAAAAGATCCACATGAGGGCGGCGCCTGTGGCTCAAGGAGTAGGGCGTCGGTCCCATAAGCCAGAGGTGGTGGGTTCAAACCCAGCCCTGGCCAAAAACCAAAAAAAAAAAAAAAAGATCCACATGAAAGCAGACCAGTCAAAGAGGTGGACTGTGCCTATGCATTAACTTGCTCAGTGGCCAAAACAAAGTACCACAAACTGTTATTTTTTGCACAGTTCCGGAAGCCAGAAGTCCAAGATAACGCTGTCAGCTATATTGATTATTTCTGAGGCCATCTTCTCCCTTTGTCTTTCCTCTGTGTGGGTCTGTTATAAATCTCTTTTTACAGAGATTTATAAATCTAAATGGCACACCAGGTCAGATTGGAGCCCACCCTATCATTATTAGTTTACCATAATGACCTTTTTAAAAGCCCTACCTCCAAATACAATCATATCTTGAGGTTCTGGGGATTAGGACTTCAAATTTATGAATCTGGAAGCAGGGGACACAATTTAGTCCTTAACAGCCTATTAGCTATTTATTGCCTCAACTCCAAATTTTGGGATATAAGGCTGCCAGGATGCGAAGATATGTTGGGAATGGTAGTGAGAGTGGGGAGAGGCAAAGACTGGGCTCAGGTTTGGAGGCTGTCTAGCTGGATGCACAGTCTTGACATCCTCTGAGACAGAGAAGACCACATTTGATGGGGAAAATGAGTTTAGTCTCAGACATGTTGAGTTTATGGCGCCTTTGGAACATCAAAATGGAGATGTCCAGTAGACAGTTGGGTTTGTGGAGATGTACACATGTTAGTTTCCTTTCTGTAAGAGAATTAAACCATCAAGCATGAAAAATGTTGCCTCGGGAATCTTATTGAATGAGAAAAAACATAAGAATCATGCCTTAAGAGATATCAACATTTATAGGTCAAATAGAGAAGGGTGAGGGAGAGACTGATCTAGAGAAGGAAATCCAAGAGAGTGTTGTGTGACAGAAGAGTCATCAGTTCAGACTATGTTTGGCTACAAGTAACGAGGATCCAAAATAACAATGTCATGGCACTCTACGGAGGGTGGTAAAGTGAGACTCTGTCTCTACAAAAAAAAAAAATAGATTTTTTGGGTGGCGCCTGTGGCTCAATGAGTAGGGCACCAGCCCCATATACCAAGGGTGGTGGGTTCAAATCCAGCCCTGGTCAAACTGCAACAACAACAATAAAAAAAAAAATCGATTTTTTTTCTCTTGCATAAAAGACCAAAAGAGAATTGCAGTTGGTTTGGAAGCTCAACAATCATCAGGGATCTAGCCACAGCATCTTTAACCTGTCACCTCAAGGTCTAAGATAGCTGTTCATGCTCTCGCTATCACATTCACATTCCAGCTAGCAAGAAGTAGGTAAAGAAGACCATGCTTATTCTTTAAAATAATTCCTTTAACCCCCTGACTTTTCTGTTTAGATCTTTTTAGCTAGACTTAGTCTCACGGCTACAGGTAGCTGCAAGAGTGGCTGAGAAATGAGTTGCTATTTCAGGCAACCATGCATCTGGAAGAGGGGGAGAAGGGATACTGGTGGACATCCAGTCACCTCTGTTACAAAAGCTATGGGGAGAGAAAGTTTAAAGCAAGAAGAAATGGCCAAGAGGCTAATATTGCTGAGGTTAAAAAAAAAAACATCCTTTGGTCTTAGCACCATCAAAGTCATAAGCGACTTAAGTAAGCCTTGTTTCAGTGGAAGGATGGGGGGTAAAAGTCAAATTAGGAAAAGATGACAAATGGGTGGGAGATAAGAAAGCTAAGGGTCATAGAGGAACTAAGCTCATGTGGGAAATTTTGCAAGGAAGGTTAGCGAGCAACATAGAGGAGGCCACTAGAGGAGGGTGGGGCTGAAAAAGAGTTTGCTTGGTTTGGTTTAAAATGGAGATATCCGACCTTGGGGGAAAGGACCTGGTGGAGAGGCAGAGCCCCGCTCACAAGGAATAAGAGTCAATTACCAGTGTGAGGCAACTGGGGTGCAGGGTCTCCTGTAAAGGACTTGAGGCCAGGCCTGGGGGACACTGCCCATCAGCAGGGCCGGCACGTGGCAGGTGCAGGTGTAGAGGGTTTGAGAGTCTAGAAGTAGGAATTTGAGGACATTCCCAAGTGAAGAGTTTGCTTTTCTCTGTGAAACATACTAGTCTCCAGCTAGAGGGAGGACAGGGGGAGGAGCAAGCTGCCTGCAGGGCTGTGCCAGCGACCTTGACGTGGTGACCAAAAATTCATGCCAATGCCACCTTCACAAGGGCAGCTGTGGCGAAAGCACGGGTCAGAGTCTTTCGTTTTCTCTCTGGCTATTCTCCCACACGCTGGATTAGTCCAGCTCTCCACCATCTCTGGTCCTACGTGCAAGCTGTTTCTAAAAGGAGGGGTCCACGCCACTACAAACAACCACTGGTTTGTTTTCTGTCCCTGCAGATTCATTTGCATTTCTAGAGTACAGCAGTCTCCCTTTATCAATGGTTTTGCTTTCTGCAGTTTCAATTACTCAAGGTCATCTGTGATCCAAAATTGCTAAATGGGAAATTCCAGAAATAAACAATTTGTAAGTTTTAAATGGCACACCATTCTGAGTAGCATGATGACATCCAGCACTGTCCTACCTTGGACGTGAATTCTTCCTTTGCAGGTCCCTGCTGTCTATGCTGCCTGCTCCTTGGTCAGTTAGTAGCCATCTTGGTGACCAGATTGACTGTCACAGAATTGCAGTGCTTGTATTTCTGTCACCCTATTTGGCTTCATAATGACCCCCAAGTACAAGTAATGATGCTGGCAATTTGGATATGCCAAAGAGAAGATGTAGAGTGCTTCCTTTATGTGAAAATGTGAAATTTTTTTCACACTTAGGCAAGAAAAAAATATGAGTTTTCTTAAATCTACTGAAAGAATGGATTTATCTGTGATATTGTGGAGAAGGAAAAAGAAATTCATGCCAGCTTTGCTCTCACACCTCAATTACAAAAGTTACAGCCACAGTGTGATAAGTGCTTAATTTTGAAAAGTAATGTGTTCTAACTGATGGCAATGTATTGTGCCAAATTAACTTAATCTTAATTAAACTTTATTAGGTATGTATATGACAAAACATAGTATATAAAGAGTTTGATACTATCTGTGGTTTTGGATATCCTTTGGGGATCTTGGAACATTTTCACCTTAGATAAAGGGATACTACTGTTTACAAATGGAATCATACCATATGTATTCTTTCTTAGTCTACCATTTTTTGGCTCAGAATAATTATTTTGATATACTTTCAATTGTATCAACAAATTGTCCCTTTTTATTGCTAAGTTGTATTCCCTACTGTGGATATACCACAATTTGTTTATTCATTTATTTATTAATGGAAAATTGGACTGTTTCCAGTTTGGAGATCTTACAAACAAGGCTGCTGTGCATATTTGTGTATAAGCCTTTGCATGAGCATATTCTTTTATTTTTCAGGTAAATATTACCAAATAAAAAAACAAATCTGGGTGTCTTAAGGAGAAACTATTTGAAAGGATTGTTGTAAGGATGGTAGGAGGACCACTGCAATAGGGAAATGCTCTGACCACTTGATCTGCAAATGTCTAAGAGGTTAGGCAAAGGGTGTACCTTGTACACAGAGGTGTGAACTTGGCTAGAAAGAATGGCATGGGGAGTGGGCTAAGCAGGAGTGTCATGATCAGAAATAGATGGAGCATGTCTTACCCTGAAGCCAGGGTAAGCTAGTCTCAGGAGGAACCTGCAGAAGGGTTGTGTGCTGGCTCCAGCTGAGGTTAGTCAGCTCATGGGGCTAGGGAAGGAGAGAATCTGAACCAAAGTTTGGTTAACAAGCATTTCATTCTTATTGATCAATGAGGGCAAGCAGTTCAGCTAATCATTTATGAGAAAAAGAATGGGAATTTAGAGGGTCTGTGTTTGACCTTGTCATGGGAAACAAGGGAGTTTCCTTGGGAGTCTTCTCCAAGTCATATGGAAAGTCATATCCAGTAAGTTGTTTCCAAGAACAAGGGTTGAAGGAGTTCTTAACCTTTACTACTTTTAGGCGCACAGAACTAAGGTAAAATTCAATACTGTGAATACCCAAGAGTGAAACGTCTAGAGGTATGTTTAATTTTCTTTAAAAACTGCCAAATGGTTTTCAAAAGTGTACAATACTATGTATAATCCCACCAGCAGTGTTTGAGACTTCTAGTTGACCCACATCCTTGACAATACTTGGTATAATCAGTCTTTTGGGGCCATTCTATTAATAGTGATTGTGCAATGGTGTCACATTGTGGTTGTAATTTGCATTTCCTTCATTACCAATGATGTTGAGCATCTTTTCATGTCCTAATTTCCTACCTGTATAACTTCTTTGGCAAAATATCTGTTCAAATCTTTTGTCCATTTTAAAAATTGAATTATTTGACTACATCTACTGACCTTCGTTGGCATCTATTGAATATTGAGTGTTCTTAATATATTCTGAATACAAGTCTTATATCAGATTTATGCTTTGCAATATTTTCAGAAAAGTTTTGGGACCTACAGCTTAGTGAAATGCTTATGCCAGTTTCTCTTCAGCACATTTCCCTGAACTCAGCCACTCCTGCGGGCTCCACTTCCATCTCTGTTGACCTTCTTCAAGCCAGACTACAGTCCAGACCCATGTCTCCAACCACCCACCCCACACTGCTCCTTGGATCTCCCACAGGCACATTAATGTGACCCATCCAAAACTGAGCTCATCATCCTCTCCCTATCTGCCACTCCTGCAGAACCCCTATCTCCATGAATGGCACAGCCATCTACCAGGCTAGAGACCTAAGAGTCGGCTTTGTATCTCCTTCCCTCTCACTTCCACCTCCTATCATTGAGGGCTACCAGTCCTACCTCCTGAACATCTCTGGACACTCATCTCCTCTACACCAAACTACTATTGCTCTCACCTACACCATTCCTTCCCAGACACCTTTCCTTGGAGGAGTGACCAGAGAAAAACTTCTACAAGTCTGGCCATGCACCCCTAGCGAGGACCTTCCAATGGTCTCCCGCATACTTAGATAAAGTGTAAACTCTTTTGTGGGACAACTAAAGCCCTTGATGATCTGGTCTTCGATTAATTGGGGAGCCTCTTGTCTTGAGCCCCTCATGTCTTCAGAGGCCTGGAGAACTTCTCTACTTGAATACTTGCTTTCTGCTGGAGGTTATGCACGTGGGATCCCACCTGCAGTATGTCACTACCTTACCCTGCACCAAAACAGTGCATGTGAAGACAGGGCTGAAGAGGGTGCATGGGAAAAGCTGGGCTTGAAGGTCAAGGAACCCGGCTCCAGTACTCACTGTGTCCATCTTGGGCAAAACATTTCTGACCTCAGTTGCCCCATCAGTAAAACAGACGCAACCATCCCTCCGCTCCTCAGTTACGTGTTAGGAGACAAAAATATTTGTCTTTGTCACCAGCATGCTATGACTTGGTCTCCACCACTTTTTGCCTAACAAACCAGAACGGTGGGCCCAGACTGGAGTGAGGCCCGAGAAGAGTCCGGGGGCAAAATTTCAGGCAGCACTCACCCACAGGATCCTGCAAGAGGAGGGTCGCCGGGAGAGTGACTGAGCCCCTCAGCAACGCCAAAAGGCCAGCGGCAACGTCGCAGAGACCGCCTACCATCCAGCGCCGGGCCTGTCTTCCCGGGTTTGGCTTAGGGACTAGGCGCTCTTCTATTGGCCGCCGTCCTGTGACGTCACCAGGGCGCGCCCGCTTCTCTGGTGTCTGATCTGGAGGAGACGAGCGGGTTCGCAGGCGCTGCGGTACCCTGTGCCGGCCGCGGTGAGCGGTGCCAAAGGTCCTTGGTACTAGTGCCCAGGTGCCCTCTGGCCTTGGCCTCCGGCCCTCCTAGCCCTTACCCTACAGTACCGGGCGCCCGATAGGACCGGCCGCCACGGTCAGGTAGGTTGGGTCTGGTGCAGGCCTCGCGTGGAGGGCAGGGCTGGACCCAGCTTCCTGGCTGCTTCCTACCACACGGAAGGGGATGGCCCTGTGAGCGCCACTGACTGCAGGGGACAGAGCTGGACATGTAGGGAAACTGAGTGACTAGGATAGGTTCCAGACGAATGGACGGTGGGATGGAATCCCACGTGCAAACTTATGTCTCAGGCTGGGAGGCTTTCCACCTCACGCCACTCATTCAGAGTTGGATTGAGCTCGGCCTGTGCTGTCTATTGGTTACTACAGAGGTAGTGGGCCAGTTTCTGACTGGTACCTTCACACGTGACTTCACCTTTTTAAGTCCCATTGTCCCCTTCTAAGATGGGGCGTTCCACCCGAGGGGATTGCTGTAAGGATGGGATGAGTCTGCACATGACTGTCCCATGGGAAGGGCGCAGTCTGGGGCCTGGGGTTATTCTGAAGCGCAAGTGACCAGCCTTATCCCGCGGCAGCCTCTAGAGGGCGCCCACAGTTTCGCTAGGCGTGGCTGACGGCAGTTAAGGTCTCTGGAGGATCTCTTACTACAGTTTCCTACTTCTCACAACCTGGGCAAAAGGGCTCTTTGTGGTGCAGGTGCTTGTAGAAGACAGCAGGGCAGAGGACTCGAAGCCTCCAGTTTTCTGGTCAAACTTGTGAGCCAAGTTTGATTGATGATTTGAGTTTAATGTCTTTCCCCTTCTAGCTCTGTGTCCCTGAGACCTTGAGCAAATCCTTTAACCTAAGCCTTAATTTTTTCATCTGTAAAATGGGATTAATAGTACCTGCCTTCCATAATTGTTGAGAGAATTAAATGAGACACTGTAGGTAGAGCACTTAACATAAGACCTGGCATTCTGAGACACTGTAGGTAGGGCACTTAACATAAGACCTGGCATTCTGAGACACTGTAGGTAGAGCACTTAACATAAGACCTGGTATTCTGAGACACTGTAGGTAGAGCACTTAACATAAGACCTGGCATTCAGCGGCAGCAGTTACTGTTAGTGTACAGAATGTCTGAGTACACGGACTTTGCCTTGAACAGACTTTTGACAATGGCGTAGTTAGTGCTTGTGTAAGATAGCAGGGCAGAGGACTCAAAGCTCCCAGTTTTCTGGTCAAACTTGTGGGCCAGGACAGTGGTGACCTGCATCTTTAGGTAAATACAGCACATTGAATAATCCAGGGGAGAACCAAGACTCCGGGGCTCAGAGAGCTATCTCCACATTTCTAAGCATAAAAGCCTCTTTTTAAAAACACAAAACCATGCAGGGGAGGGACTACATGGCAAGAAATGGAGGCCAGACTTAGATTAAGAACAAAACAAGAGGCCAGGCGCGGTGGCTCATGCCTTTAATCCTAGCTCTCTGGGAGGCTGAGGCAAGTGCATTGCTTGAGCTAAGGAGTTGGAGACCAGCCTGAGGAAGAGTGAGATCCCATCTCTAAAAAAAATAGCCAGGCTTTGTGGCAGGCACCTGTAGTCCCAATTACCTGGGAAGCCGAGGCAAGAGGATCACTTGAGCCCAGGAGGTTGAGGTTGCTGTGAACTATGATGCCATGGCACTGTACCCAGGGTGACAAAGTGAGACTCTGTCTCCAAAAAAAAAGAACAAAACAGGAGAATGGGGTTTGTCTTTAAGTGGAGCCTTGGTCTCAAAACACGACTTGAGCCCTGTTGATAGTTTCTGCCACATCTCTTGAGGTTGATAATCATTAAGCTTTCCCAAGCAGTGAAAAGTCAAGCCATTGCTTCTATCATTTGTTCATTTCAACAAAGAGTGACCAAGAGCTTTTTGTGTATCAGGCACAGTGCTATGTAGTGAAAGAGTCAGACATGGCCCCTGGACCTAGGCTGGAGACAGCCAACTGATGCCTGTAAGGCATAGACCCTCCTATTTGTAGCCTCTTCCTTCAGGCAGCCTGTGCACTAGCAAGAGATATTAAATAATTACTGTCCAGAGTGGCAGGTGAAAGGCCACTCATAGAAAGCTGGGATAGCCTGGGAGAGGTTCTGACTTGATCATGTGAGCAATGGAAAGCATTTTAAGTAAGAGTAACAGCATTTTTAAAATTGCTTATGGTAGCTGTGAAGCCACTTTCACCAGTGGCCACTTACCCATGTTTGGCTGTCACTCTTAGCTAATTCCTAGCCCCACTCAGCTCATATCACTTCCCCAAGGAACTAGACAAGGGGCAGAGCCCTGATCATCTTCACAGCACAAGTCCCAAGAGCTGACTTTTACATCAGCTGTTAATTCTGTCTACCCTGCAAGGAGGATGTCAGGGCTGAGTTTTTCTGGCCTCCACTGTTTCCCCTATGGCTACAGCAGTGGCAAGCAGTGTAAAAGTTTACACTGTGTTGAAGAGTAACACTTCCTCCAGTGTTGAAGGAACATTGGAATCCCTGAGACAGGCTTAGAACTTGGCATGAAGTAGTCGCTTCTCTATAAATATTTCACCTTATGAAGTAGAGCAGGGTGAAATAACTTACAGGTGTGGACTACTGCCCATGTGGTATGCCAGGAAAGGCTAATGGGGTGAAGGGACTTGGGCTACAGCTTGAGGAATTTCAGAGATCCTGATGATAATTCTGGGATCCTTTTCCCCTGGGTCCTGCTTTTTTCTCTGTAGGCTCTGATGCTGGTCTCTGTTAGAAGGAGGCTGCTCACAGCTCTGCTGCAGGTTCAGAAGTGGCCCTTTCAATCTTCCAGAGATATGAGACTGGTGCAGTTCCAGGCACCCCACCTGGTGGGGCCTCACCTGGGCCTGGAGTTGGGGAATGGTGAAGGGGTCATCAACCTCAATGCCTTTGACTCCACACTCCCCAAGACGATGACGCAGTTCTTGGAGCAGGGAGAGACCACCCTTTCAGTGGCAAGAAGGTAAATCAGCAGGCAGCACAATCCTGCAGTAGCTGCCTTGGGCCCCCTCTCCCTTCTCCTACTCCTGTCCCTGCTCTAGGAAATAGCATCAGCAGGTAGTTCTTTTGTAAGGGAGCAAGGTAACCCCTTTTTCATTTTTCACCCGTTCGGTTAGTGAGCCTTAGAAATCTTATATACCAACATCTTCAACAATTTACAACGGGGAAAAGCTAAGTCCTAGGGAGGGTGATTATCTCAAGGCCACATATTTGATTCTGGAGCCAGAACTCTATCTACTTCCTCTTACTGCCTTCTCTGGGATTAAGTTCCTGCCTGCCTGAGTCTGGGACTAGGGGTCCTAAAAGGCATCTTGGGAACCCAAGAGAAGGATTTAGACTCCCAGCTCCTCAGAGGAGAAAGGACTACAAAGAGGTTTTCCCTAACATTTGGTTCTTGGGTTTTAGCTAAATTAGGTCGGGGTGTCCCGGAAGCTGGAAGCCCTGTGGAATCTAGTTTAAGGAGGTGATGAACAATAATTAAGACCACTTTAAAATATCACTTTCACCTATTAAATTGGAAAAAATACAAATATTTTGCAACTCACAGTATCATTGACAGTATATCCTCATACTGGCATACTCCTCAAAGATTGGGAACAACTTCCATGTGTCATTAGCAAATTAGGTGTATCTCTATAGTGCAGAACTGTGCAGCCATAAAAAAAAAAGAGGAAGCTGTCTATATATTGTTATATTTTGTTATGCAGAGATCTCTAAAATAGGTGTAGATAGCATGTGGTCTTTACGTACAAAAGGGTATGAGGAGAAGAGTATCCACAGAATAGCTGTGTAGAGCTAGGGGGGACATGGTGACCAGAAGGGGTGAAAAAGAACTTTCTATTTATTCCCATTTGTATCTTCTTAGTTCTCTTACATGGACATGAATTACCTAAGGCAGAAAGGAAATCAACAATGGTCTCATATCAAAGGACAATAGCTGGGCTTGTTTTCACCCTGACTCTGATGGGTGATAGATCTAGAAAATATAAAAAAGCAAATCTTGTAGCTGCTGCAGGATCTCCCCAGCCTGCCACAGGATTGCCAACCTGCTCCCAGTGAGCCCCTCTCACCTGCTCTGGTCCCTATAGAGCCCTGGCTGCCCAGTTGCCAGTCCTACCACGGTCAGAGGTGATCTTCCTGGCCCCAGTCACGCGGCCAGACAAGGTGGTGTGTGTGGGCATGAATTATGTGGACCATTGCAAAGAACAGAATGTGCCTGTGCCCAAGGAGCCCATCATCTTCAGCAAGTTCGCCAGCTCCATCGTGGGGCCCTATGATGAGATCGTCCTCCCACCTGAGAGCCAGGTTGGTGCCACCCCCACTGTCCTCTTGAGTCACTAGGGCCCATCACAAGAATGCTCTGAGCTCTCCATTCAGCCTACAGGAGCCACCTCTTGCTTAATAGTGCATTAAACAGGAACTGCAAGGGATTGGTTATACATAGAGTAGTAACACAGTCCTTGGAGACAAAAAAATTAATTTCCATCTTTTCCTGATTACAAAAGTAATATACCTTCATTGAGGGTGGCGGGTTCAAACCTGGCCCCGGCCAAACTGCAACCAAAAAATAGCCGGGCGTTGTGGCGGGCGCCTGTAGTCCCAGCTGCTCGGGAGGCTGAGGCAAGAGAATCGCTTAAGCCCAGGAGTTGGAGGTCGCTGTGCGCTGTGTGAGGCCACGGCACTCTACCGAGGGCCATAAAGTGAGACTCTGTCTCTACAAAAAAAAAAAAAAAGAAAATTAATAAAATACAGATAAACATAAAAAAATTAAAAGTCACCTTTATTTCCACTTCCCAGGGCTTATAATATTAACATTTTGGTATATCTTCTCTTCCTGTATGTATTTTTAATGTGTATATATGTATTACTTACCTTTTACTTAAGACTCCATTATTTTTTCATTCCGTTAAATATTCTAGGGTTACAGTGTAGTTTTCTGTTGTACCAGTGGCCACTGTTTATTCACTAGTCCTTTATTTCTGGATACTTTTTGGCTTTTATAAGTAAATATTGAACATCCTTATGTAGAAAAGTCTTTGCACATCCATTAATACATGATTATTTCTTTTGAATAAACTCTTAGAATTTGAATGGTGTATTATTTTAAAGTATAGGCAGTATTTTGAAAACTTTTGAAAAATTCTGCCAAATTGACCTTAAAAAATTTTGTGAAAGAAAATTTATACCTCCACCAGCAGGGTAAGTACCCTTACTGACACTGCTTAGTTTTTCTCTCAATTTTTTATTTCAGAAATGCCTTGTAACTATAGGAAAATTGAAAATATAGTACAATGAACACTCACATACTCTTAACTGATTTCACTGTTAACATTGTGCTTTCTCTCCTTCTCCCCCTGCCTTTCCCTTTCTTCCTCTCTGTCTCTCTTTTAAAGAGACAAGGTCTCACTCTGTTGCACAGGCTGAACTCCTGGCCTTGCCAGCACTCCTGCCTCAGCCTCCCAAAGTGTAGGCATGATCCATGGCACCCAGCTTTCTCCCACCCTCCACATGTACACTTACACTTTTAGGGGGCAGGCGAGGAGAGAACCTTTGAAAGTAAGTTGTACGGGGCAGATTGCTCACAATGGCTCCCTGTGACCCACAGCCAAACACTATTAACTCCGTCTGGCTCAGCATCTCAGACTGGGGCCCTAAGACAACGGCCAAAGTTCTCCGCACTCCCGCTCAGGCTCTCCCCAAGGCAGTTCAACTGAGTGCCAAGTCCAAAGACACCAAAACAGTTCACAGGGGTGATGATAGGCAGATCCCACCAGCCAGAGATGCCTGGAGTCCTATCTCCCCAGATTCACGGTGCCCAGATGCAAGGAAGCTGTTACTCGGCCGCCATCTTGCTCCGCCTCCACTGAGCTGTATTTTCATTGTTACAAAGGAGTCGCAACCCACAGGTTGAGAACCACTGATCTAGAATATCCTATAAACAAAATTATTACAAATATTGTTCATAATTTTCTAGGATGGTTTAAAATTTTGATAAAAAATGGTTGTTTTATTCTCAAACTTAATATTCTGTAAGTTTAATGTTTTCTAATTCCTTATATTTAAAAAATGCTGATCATTATATAAAGGAAGCAGCAAAAGGAAGAAAAACTCAGGGATTAGGCCAATGGGTGAAGTGTACATTGAATAAGAGCAAATGTACCATATTTTTGGAAAGATAGAATTTTCATTCAGCCAGATTTCTAGATGTGAACATCTGCATTTTATGTCTCAAGTCTTCCAAATGAGAAAGTTAAATGGTGGAAGTCCTTGTAAGAAATAGAAAGTGATGTTAATTCCACTGAAGAGTTAACCACCTTCTCTGTTAACCACCTAGAGAACTCAGTCTCTCTTTCATCTGAGCAGTTTCTCAATTACTCACAAGAAGTTAACCAAAGGTTTAATGAGCAATCTATGGAAAATGTTCCATCATTAGGCTTAGTTTTAGCATATCACCTCTCATCAGCTGAGCTGTAACTCTTGAGAATTCCAAGGTAGGACTTCCTTTGCATTAAAAGTAGCTAAGAGTACTTTTCACATTGAATATTCACAGAACACACTTTTAGAGCAAAGTTTTCCCAAACTTGGCTGATCTAAAACCCATATTCCCAGAGGCCACCCTCACATCTAGTCAATCAGTCTAGAAGTGGAGCCTAAGAACCTGCATTTTAGAATGTTCCCCAGGTAGCCCAGAGACAAAGGAACACAGCAGCATAAGTGAGGCTGCAGACCTCGCCTGGAGGCAGCAGAGGAGCCCCAGGGCAGGTGCGGTGGCTCACACCTGTGAGGAGGCCCCTAAGGCAGGTGCAGTGGCTCACACCTATGATCTTAGCACCTTGACAAGATCAGCCTGGGTGAAGAAAGATTCCATCTATACAAAACGCAGAAAACAAGCCACAGAACCCCCACCGACAGCCTTAAATGCGAGCTGTCTCCCATCTTCAGAGCTATCAGGAAACGGACTCATTTTTAATCTGCAGCCTTTAGTCTCTCCTCAAAACTTTCCTCTCAAGCAGCTTTCCCAAATAAATCCTGATGCCAAGCTTTTCACATCGAGCAACTGGAAACTGAACCTGAATTACTTGGCTCCAGCTGATGATTGTGTCTGAGTACCTTGTTTCCCTAGGTTGCATGGCCCACATAAACTACCTGACTTCTGAGGCTCCCTCTCCTTAGCCCTAGATACAAAAAAAACCAACTGTTTTTGGCATATAATTGAGCAGATATCTTTAAATTCAGTAGGATCTACGTTCAACTGGCTGTCCCTGCAACCTGTTCTTCATACTGTACTTTACACACAGGAAATAGCATCACTTTCTCCTCTGTAGCTCCAGCCAGAAACCTGGGCATACATCCTCCTTGTTTGCCTCTCCCTCCCTGTTATCCAATGAATCCAATCTCCAAGCTCGCCGTTTCTACCTTCTAATGCAGTGCTTCTCAACATGTGGCGTCCCGACCAGCAGCAGGGGCATCACCTGAGAACTTTATTAGAAATGCAAATACTCCGGCCCCAAAGCAGACCTGAATTCTAAACTCTGGGGTTGTGGCCCAGGAATTTGTGTTATAACAAGTCCTTCAGAGCATGAGTAAGGAAGGATACTAATCTGCCCTTTTTTCATCCCAAATTTATTTCCCAAAGACAGGTCTAATTAATTAATTATTATGGTAGTATGAGAAGAACATTAAGATGTACAATTTGATAAAGGAAAAGCTGAATTTTTTGTACAAGTGCAACTCCCTGGATATTTTGAAGTCTTTTGAAAGTCTTTTGAAAGGAAAAAAACAAATTATGTAGCTACATGTTATATTAAAAAAAAAAAAAGAAAAAGAAAAAAAAAGTAAGTTGTAGACATTAAGACAATTCACTCATAAAACTTAAATATGCATCTGCTAAGAATAAGGACAATGGCCTGCATGACAATAATACCATTATCACAATTAAGAAAATAAACATGAATAATTTCTAATGTATAGTCCAATTAACCCAATTCCCAGTCAGGAATACTTCCAATTACCCCTAAGATGACTTTTTAAATTTGGTAGCTTTTTAAAAAAATTATTTGTTGATCTAGGATCAACCAAAGCCACATATATTTAGTTATGGAGTTCCACAGACTTTTTCTTAAAGAGCCAGTTAGTAAATACTAGGCAAAAACAGGTTTTCCAATGCCTGTTCTCAAACAATTCCCCTGCCTTTTTCTTTTTTTTTCCAGATTATTTCTAGTTTATTTTTTTCCTTTTATTAAGTCATATGCATAAGGATCATGAATACATTTATGCATTTGAGCCCTGCCTTTTTCTTACAGAATACAGTCAAGTTGTCCATGGCATGTCCTATACTCTGGATTTGTCTGGTTGTTTCTTCATGATTAGATTCAGCTTAAGCATTTTTGTCAAGAGATCTACACAGGAGATGTACACTTCCCATTGCACCCCACTGAGCGGCTTATGTCCGGGTTTGACCACCTGGTTTACTTGATGTACACTAAATGTCTCCATTGTGGAGATGTATTTCCATTGTTGTTATTAATAACCTTTCTATGGGTAGTAGTTTGAGACCATATGATCATCTTATTACCCTATGGCTCCTCATCCAGGGTCCCGTGGTCATCCTTACCTGAATCCCATTATTTCACTGGGGATTGGAGAGAGATGATTTTTCTATAATACCTTCTATTTTTATTAGCTGGCATGCTTCTATGAAGAGATGCCTCCCTCCCATTTTTACTCCCGTGCCTTTAGTATTACTGTGAATTCTTAGATTTTTTTTATTCTGTTGGTCGTAATCCATCATTTACCTTCTTTTTGCTACTCAGATGACCTCAATTTGGCCAGTGAAGGGCCTTCAAGTTGGTTCCCATCCCCATCCCTTTGAGCACTTCCTTGCTTTCTGGACAAGATATCTAGGCTCGTCTTGTACTCTGTGTCTTGGACCTGGAATGAGCCCTTTTCTCAGGGAATCCAGTTCTTTTGAGTGGTGAATGGTATTAGAGACCAACATCTAGATGCCAGGTGTACTTACACTAACTCTGGTTAGGAGCAGTAAATATTTTACAGTTGCATTTTGCTGATTATAGGAGAAGCTGAGCATTCTTTCATGTTTTTGTGGCCAGGTATATTTCCTCTTTTTTGTGTGAATTGCTTATTCAAGCCCTTTGCTCATGTTGATTTTGGGATGTTGATCTTTTCTTTGTCATTAAAATGAGTTTACACTGAGGCACTTAGAATAGTACCTGGCACATTGTAAGGCTGTATACTGCTAGCTGTTATTTCTCAGTATTCATCTTTTGTGGCAAGTATCCAGAGTGACTTTTATTTTTATTTATTTATTTGTTTTTGAGCCAGAGTCTCACTGTGTCACCCTCAGTAGAGTGCTGTGACGTCACAGCTCACAGCAACCTCAAACTCTTGGGCTTACGTGATTCTCTTGCCTCAGCCTCCCAAGTAGCTGGGACTACAGGCGCCTGCCACAATGCCTGGCTATTTTTTTGTTGCGGTTGTTTAGCTGACCTGGGCCAGGTTCAAACCCGGCACCCTCAGTGTATGTGGCTGGTGCTGTAACCACCATCCTATGGACACTGAGCCTCCAGAGTGACTTTTAAACTCAGTCCCCTAGATAGGTGTTTATTTTCTGCAGTCACAGTGTGGGAACTGTGCCTGCATCCAATGATGTTGCCTCCCACTGCCTAAAATCTACATGTCTACAAGTTGTGCCTCCCACCATTTGCTTCCTCTGGTTTGTGGTGATTGCAAATGTGGGCGGCACCTGAGCCCTGCTGTATGAGGCCCAGGCCCTGAGCTACAGTGTACAGCCTCTCAGCACAGGAATGGGCCCCTGAGCCACTGCAGCTCACTGCTCTTCTCCTACCCTACAGGAGGTGGACTGGGAGGTGGAGCTGGCTGTGGTCATTGGGAAGAAGGGCAAATACATCAAGGTAAGGTGGGAGGGGTGGGTTCCCAGGCCTGAGTGGAGCAGAGGCTTCAGCTCCTGCTTCTCCTAGTGCTGACCTTGTCTCCAGCACAGGGCTATCAGTTGTCCTGGCACTGGGAAGTGGTCAGCCTACCTGCTCCCTGATGCTGCCTTGCCCCTCGCCCACCACCTTTGGCTATCTCTGGCTACTAATGTGGAATAAAGGCTTTGAGATCCTTTGTCATAGAGGTCGATGCCTGTGATCTAATTTCCTACATGGCCAAATCCCCTGCCCTCATAGGCCACAGATGCTATGGCTCATGTGGCTGGCTTCACTGTGGCTCATGATGTGAGTGCTCGTGACTGGCAAATGAGACGCAATGGGAAGCAGTGGCTGCTGGGAAAAACCTTCGACACCTTCTGCCCGCTGGGCCCTGCCTTGGTGACCAAGGACAGTGTAACAGGTAGGTCCCTGGTCTTTGCCACACACACCAGCCCTTACACGAGTAAGCAGCACCCCAGCAGTGCAGGTGCAGGTATACATGGAGCTCACCTGCCCTGGCTGCCCTCTTACTGCTGACTCCATAGTGGGCAAGTCTCTCAGCCTCAGGCATCATCCCCACACCCCCTACAAGGAGCACAATGGCAGAGGATGTGAAAGTGAATCAGAACACCAATGAACTTATGGTTGGGTCAGGCTTCCTCTAGCTGCCACTTTATGGAACAGTCTTTAAGTTGGAGGGAGGCAAAGCTGGCCCTGAGCATTGTGGAGAATGGCTGTCACAGGCCTGGGTATTTTCCACAATAAGGGAGATGAGGGCGGCACCTGTGGCTCAGTGAGCAGGGCGCCGGCCCCATATACCGATGGTGGTGGGTTCAAACCCAGCCCCAGCCAAACTGCAACAACAACAACAAAAAAAGTAGCTGGGCGTTGTGGCGGGCGCCTATAGTCCCAGCTACTGGGGAGGCTGAGGCAAGAGAATCGCCTAAACCTAGGAGTTGGAGGTTGCTGTGAGCTGTAAAAATAAATAAATAAATAAAAATAAGGGAGATGAGAGCAATGGGACTTCACCCAGCCACTGTGTAAACAGAAAAGCTCCAAATGCAGCAAAGACAGTGAGTACCAGGAGGAAAGTGGCTAAGAGCAGAGCACAGCCACCCATAGCACTGGGAAGATGTCCACGAGTGAGCCACACTGAGGGCCCCAGTGCTTCGCAGCAGAGTCCTCTGAAGTCAAATTGTGTTCCAGTTGTTCTACCAGGTGTGGAACACAAAGCCTGCCACCGGGAAAGTTAAACTTGCTAGTTAGCCAGAACACTCTGATGGACATTGCTTGTGCTGTCACCCTGATGCTTTATAGACCCTGAGTCATTTTTGTATCTACAGGTGTCAGCCTCTGCTGTAGACATACATCTGGGGTTTTTTGTTTTTGTTTTTCAAAGCAAAAACAGTAGCCATTTTTCTCTTCCCCCTTTAGAGCTGGGGCATCTCAACTTATCCATGTGACTGTTACCTGGTACTCTGCTGGTGCTGGGGATGCAGGAAGGCAAATATTTATACAGAAAGTTCCAGGGTAGAGCGTGGAGTCACCATGGGCACAAAGCCCTTTTATCTGGCAAATCAAGAAGCCTCTTATAGTTTTGTTTTAGTAAATATGGGGAGGAGTGTGAGAGGAAGAAAAGGGGTAACCTCAAGGTATTTTTTATTTCAGATCCACACAACTTAAAGATTTGCTGCCGAGTGAATGGAGAGGTGGTCCAGAGCAGCAACACCAACCAGATGGTGTTTAAGACCGAAGAACTGATAGCCTGGGTCTCCCAGTAAGTGGGACAGAGCTGCCTTGGCCAGCCCTGCCCCACCCTCCCACATTCCTGGAGGATGAGCTGAGCCTGCCACTCCTGGTTGTGGCCCCTGGTCTTACCAGGTCCTTTTGCTTTGCCCCAGGTTTGTCACTTTATACCCAGGGGACGTAATCCTGACTGGGACCCCCCCAGGTGTTGGTGTATTCAGGAAGCCTCCTGTCTTTCTCAAGGTAGGTTAACTAAAAGAAATGGGTGCAAGGACCCCCTAAGACCTTGGAGACTTGAAAATTCAGGTCTGTGTTTGTACGTGTGTTGGGCTAAAGGGCTGAAACCCTCATGGCCTGCTCTGTTACAGAAGGGAGATGAAGTCCAGTGTGAGATCGAAGAACTAGGTGTCATTGTCAACAAGGTGGTGTGATGGCTCCTGCACAGGCCCTGGACTTAGGACAAAAAGGGGGCATCTATTCCCACTCAGCCCAGCACAGGGAAAGGCCCGATGCCAGATGTGGGCAGGTGCTGGCCCTTCAAGTCTCATCTAGGCAGAAAGGGAAAAAAGTTCAATAAACTTGTTAAACCAGAGCAGTAGCTTGACTTCTGTTATTGTTCATTGTCTTTTAGGGTTGGCTTCAGGGATGAGATGGGTCACTTTCTGGGGCTGGAGGAGAGAATACACACACACACCAAAAAAACACTGATGGGCTTGGAAAAGATGACTCATCCAGTCCCCTTATTTATCACACAACGAAGAATGCAAGAGACAGCAAGGGAAAGTCAATTTTCAAAGACTTTATAGTCCAGCTAAGGGTCTGCAGTCTCCTCTCAGTCTTCTGGCTGTAGGACACAGCCACATTCTGGGGCTAAGGAGGCCCCACATTCTGGGGCTAAGGAGCATAGGTTACACCTTAGAGTTCTAGCTGCATATGAACTGCCGGATGAACTGTTCCAGCTTGTCCTGATTGTCCCGGTTAGCAAAAGTAGGGGACAGGTGGAGCCTGGGGCCTGCAGGGCTGGGTGTCTGCTGCAAAACCTAGGCCATGGAGATGAGCTATGAGTGCCCTCAGCTCAAGGATTGTGCTCATAGCCCAGAGGGTCAAGCTGGAAACCTCCCTTAGGTCTCAGTATGCATGCAAATGCAGCCTCGTCTCAAACCACCCCTGATACCTCATACCTGGGAGAAAACAAGGCAGTTATTTAGAAGACTAAAAGGGGCAAGAAAAGTATCCAGCCTTCTCCAACCCACACCTGGGAGATAGCAGGCAAGTCCTAGGGTCTTAGTGAGGCATCATCAGGGCCAGTCCCGTGGGGTGGTAGGGACTTAGCTGGGCTTCCCTGGGCAGCTCTATCAGGAGGTAGGAAGGGGGACAGGAGGATGGTGACACTGGCTTTTCTCACCCCTAGGTCTCTGAAGGTCCAGATAGCACTGATGGCAAGTTTTGGGTCCACACACTCTGGAAAGGAGAAAGAAGTCAAGGTTCTAGGGAGCAAGGGCAAGGAGCCACTGAGTACACGCTTCTCTCTTCCTCTTTTTTGGAGAAGGAACCCAGGGATAGGGCTCAAGACTGAAGGGAAGACCCTCTCCACGCTGCAGCCATTCTTCCTGAAGTTGGGCTGTAACTGGCCAGCAGGGGGCAGCAGCCATCAGTAAAACCCACCCATCTCCAAGAGCCTGGCTTGGCTGCTCAGTACTCACCAAAGATACCTTCTTCCTGGGCAGTAGCCTGCAAGAACTGGAACAGCTGCTCTCTGTAGCCTGACTCTGCAGGGGAGAGAAGACCTACACCCAGGGCCCTTCTCAGGCAGAGCCTGACCTGAGGACTGCAAAGGAAGGGAGGGCCTCACCAGTATCTGGCAGCTGGCCCTGGTGGAGGAAGGAGGCGGCCTGTGCAAAGGCCTTGAGCAGCGGGCTGAGCAGGCGGCAGAGGAAGAGGAAGAAGTCCGGGCAGCGCGACTGCTGGCTGAGCTGGAGGGGGCAGGCCAGGGTGAGGACAGCTCCCCAGTGCCCTCCCTACAGCCTCCCTCTTGGGGTACCTTCTCCCAACACACCCTGAAGTACCGGCCCTCAGCCTCCTCGAAGTCATCACTGTCACTATCAGTAAAGTCCCCACTTGGTTTCCACAGCAGCTTTGCACTCAAACGCTGTCGCCCTGTGTCACAGGCTGGCTGGGAGCCTGGGGTCTGGGGGTCAGTAGAGCCACTGGTTCCTGACAAGCTGGCCAGGGATCAACCCTCACCCCCAGACCAGGTATAGAAGGGCAAAACCAGTAAGAGCAGACCTCCTAGGTCACACAAGAGAATGCCAAGATCCATGCCAGGGAATAGCACCTGCTGGGCCAACTCTCAGGGTGAGAGTTGAGCACCCACCCTCAAGGACAAGAAATGTGGGGGCAGGAATGATGAGAGCAGAGAACCTTACAGGTACAGGTAGCCAATCCTGTTCTGGGGAGATAAGTATGGGCCAAGGGCAGATGTGGTCATATCCTGAAATCCTGAGGCAGAGAGCTTTGACCTAGGCTTCCCTGCCACTGGGCCAGGGAGCTGCCCATCCTCACAGCACACACAGGGAAGAGGACACTAGAGCAGCTGGCATGCAGGGCAGGGGGCTGGAAAAGGTAAGTTCCTAGGTAGGGGCTTTTTTCTACCTGCCCTGCCTACCTCCTCAGCAACCAGGAGCCCACACTGGATGAGACGGTCCAGCACCTCCTGACAGTAGCAATAGGAAGACTGACAGGGCTGGGGAGAAAGAGGCACTAGTGTGCCCTCAGGAGAGCCAGGCACATGGGCAAAGGCCTGGCCAGAGGCAGGGAAAGGCCAGACCTACCACCTCCTGGCCCCAAGAGAAGAAGGAAGATCCTGGGCCATGTGGGCTGTGGGGGAGGCCTGACCTGCAGCAGCAGCAGGTCCTGTGGCAGCAAATGTAGTAGCAGCAGGATCTGGCGGTACAGCTCATTCTGGCTCAGCAGCTCTATGCCCTGCAGCTCCCAAGGCCCCTCGGGTGGCACTCTGCCTGCCAGCAGCGCCCGCACAGCACAGGCTGGGGTCAAAGGGAGTTGGGCATGAAAAAAGAGCTATTCCACTTGCCCCTATGCACACATCCCACCCAACCTGAGCCCTTGGGACTCACCACCCACAGCCTCACTTAGGAAGGCAGGCAGCAGCTCAGCACTCAGGCGTGCCAGGTGTGTGAGGCCTGGGCCAGGCCGTGGCACCACCAGCAAGTCCCCTTGATGGACACGCAGCAAGGCCACATGTGCTCGCAGCAGGATCAGCGTGTGTTGCACCAGACACCGCAGCTGTCCTGAGAAGCCCACATCAAAGCCACGCAGCAGAGTCTCCTCTGTCAGCCAGGAGAACTCCCCTAAGAGCTTCGACAGGAATACACCCTGCGTGGGCAGAGCAGGGCTGAGCACGAGGGCAGCAACCCCTCACCCAGGTCCCCACCACACCATGTCCTACCTTCTGGTGTTTGAACAGCAGCAGTGTTGCCATGATGGCTGTGCTCATCACCGCTGAGCTGGCCACGCTGGCTGCAGTGTGAGTGGGGGAATGCTAGTCAGGGGTTGAGACCCAGAAGACAGGTTCCTCCATCATCTGGTAGGTCTTCCCAACCACAAAGCACCAACTCCACCCCAGGGAGGGAGAAAGCAGCCCCAGAAAAGTAGAATTTATCACATACATGCTGAGAGCTGGGTCACAAGCTTGGGGACCTTCCTTAGATCTCTTAGAGATCTGCCCACAAACCCACAACCTCCACCACAAGAGGGGAGATACTGAGAATCCTATAAGCCCTCTCTGCAGCACTGTTAGGCCCCTGGCATCCATGACTCCATTTGGTTAACTGCATCCCAACTCTCAGCTACGGAGTGGGGGAGCCTGTATACAGTATACCCATTTAGCTGCTCCCTCATGCCCTCCCTGGCTGCCCTCCTCCTCAGAGTTCCATACTTCTTCAGATGTCCCAAGTGTGCCACAGAAGACGGGTGGCTCAGGTCATATACTCACTTGGAAGGAAGGGTTCTGATGACTGGGTGACCCAAAGAGAAAGGGACAGTTCAGGGACCCACCCTAAAAGGCACAGATCAAGTTCCCCCTCACCGTTCAGGATGTGACGGCTCAGTCTCCTGACTAGGAGCTGGTCCTCTTCCCTGAGGGCCAGGAGGGGCCCAGTTACTTGGGTCCACTCCTGCTCCTTCTCAGTGTCTGGGACAGCAGTACTAGGAATAGAGACACAGATCACAGGATGAAGGGACCAATCCTAAAAAATAGTTGTGGGGAAGCCCAGGGCTTTCTCAAAGGTGTTTCCCCAATCCCAGCCCTGGGTCAGGGGATGGCTCCCTTCCAGGCCCAGGTACCATACCCCACACTCAGACTATTGACTAAGTGAGCACCTGCTACTGCTCTAGATGACCCAAGGATATTTAGTGAGGGAAGGCTGCTAAGTGTTTGTGTCTACTGGGAGAAGCAGCAGCAGGCACACAAACTGGTGCTGAAGAGCTACCTACCTTGCCTGAGACCCGCACATGCCTTATGCCTACCATTGGCCTAGAATGATGGGCTGCAGCAGCTGCTCCAGGGTCTGCCTGCTGCCCCAGCAGCTCCTGGCATTGATGGTATATTCCTGCCCAGGACAAGCCTCTTAGGTGGCTTGCTCTGGTCCACCAGAAAACTTGCACACAATACATATAAGGTAGGCAAGACAATCCCTGCAGTGGCTCTGAGGCCAGGTTGCCAGAAGCCCCAAGACAGACCCCCGTGTACTCCCAGCTTTGCCCAGCTGGCTCCATACCTGCAGGGAGAAGGGCTGGGCTAGATGCACTCGGACACAGACCCGGGGACTGAAGCCCCAATAGCTGCGCAGGCTCCGCAGGACAGCCAGAGCTCCTGTCCATAGCCCCAGGGGAACTGAAGCCTGTAAGCGGGGAGAGACTGAGTGCACCGGCTCACCAACGGCACTGCTCTCAGGAAGGCATCAGAGCTGGCTGCCCCATCCTGCTCTCCAGAGGTCTCCTCTGGTCCCAGCCTGCTCAACTTTATCTCAGGGCCAATAGGATACATGCCCTGGCTTACTAAGCTCCTGTTTTCTCATCCATGAAAGAAGAAAAAATCCCTCTGTAGCATGGTCTTTTGAGGATGACATAAGACGATGGTAATAGCCTTGACAAGTGCCACAGGACAAGTGTGGAGAGCATTCCTTTGTACTACCCCTGCCCCCAGCCCTAAGGGGGACTCAGCCATAGGACATAATATTGTGCTTCATTTTTGGAGCTGGTGTCCAACTGAGGTCCCAGGGAACAGAAGGGTCTCTCACATGATATATTTCACATGGTGCATCTGGGACCAGGTCATAGGTAATAGCCACAGGCACCAGCATAGCATCTGGGACAATGCCCCCCTGGACCGCCTGCACCACCAGTCCCAGCCAGGCCTGGCCCAGTGCTGACAGCCGTGGCCCCTGGACTCCAGGGGACTCCTCCAAGAAGATGAGCAGGGGCTGCCCACTGATGAGCAGCTGTTCCATGACCTAGAATTGGGAGAGGTGGATGTCAAGGCCAGAGTAGAACAGACTCCTGAACCCTTTGTCAGGGTCCATACACACTACTGGGGGCACTCACCGCATGGATCACAGTCCTTGCAAGGACTCCCTCAGAGCTGTCTAGGGAGAGGTTGGCCTCTGGGGGCATGAAAAGTCCTCCAAGCTTCCTTAGCAGAGCTCTGTGGGGCACAAGGCAGAGCCTGATTAGGGAAGGGGCTCTGGAAATGAAACTGGTCTGGGGGCTAGTGAGAGCCTTGCCCCCCACCCCCAAGGATGAGCCTGTGTTCCACCTGGACACCCTGAGGCCAGCCATGTTCCTGGGACCTGTGGCAGACCCTCTGAGCCCCCAGGGCTTGGTTGGCATATGGCCAGGAGTAGAGAGGCAAGGAAGAGGGCCTTTGGGAAGCTGCTGTCAGCACACCCCCATCCACACCCCTGCCCCAGCCTGAGACTCCTCCCATGTATGTCTAGGGGCACAAAACTTTACCTGAGGGTAGGGGAGCAGGCACGGGGGTCCCAAGCCACACGGAGCACACCCAGGCCCTGGGACAGCAGCACGAAGGGCAGCAGGAGCCCATCCAGTAGGGACTTGTGAGTAGAGAGGAGGATGAGCGGCAAGCCCTGCTCCAGAGAGAGCCAGAGGGAAGTGCCAATTTGCCCTCACCCTGAAGCCGCAGGAAGCCAAAAGCCAGCATCTCCATACCCAGGGCACCCCCAGAGGAAGGGAAAAAGTGAAGGTTCAGCTGAAGAGTTCTTCCTCTGAGCACATTTCCCAAAAGTAGAGGAGCCTTTTTGACAGCTTTTAAGGTAACACGGAATTGACGTAATGGTTGTTAAGACCATGATGAAAAGACATTAGAGGAAGTCCCATGGGAGCAGGACCGTGAGACATAAAGAGAAAGTCGGCAAAGAGTGGTGGATTTTTCCCACCAGCTGATGGGGCTGGTCCCAACTTAAGGGCTTGGCCCAGCCTCTGCTCCTGCCATCCCAATGGAGGAAGGCCTTACCGCCTGGGTGGCCTGATGGACCATCTTCATCTGACCCTTGTGGAGTTGAACATTCAGGAAGAGGCAGTTCAGGAACCTCAGCAGCACCCAGCTGAACAGCCTGGGGAGTGATGCATGGCCTGAGGTATGGCAAGGACATGCGGCTCGGCCCCACAGCCTCTCAGAGGGCCACCCAGCACTCCTCCTGGGTAGGCATTATTGTCCTCATTTCACAGAAGAAAGTGAGGCTCAGAGAGGCTACAAAACTGCTTAAGAAGTGGTGGTGCTGGGCCTGGAAGAGGGGGACGGGGGCTGACACCAGAGCCCATACCAGAGAAGCGCTGATACTCTGCCTAGACCTTGTGGTGCAGCTGCCTCGCACCAGAGCATCGGCCATTTACCTGAAAGGAGACTAGAAAACCAAGCCTTTCTCTAGGCAGAACCCAACCTAGTCTTTGCAAACTTCTGGAAAAGGTGGACTAAAGGGGAAGGATTAGAGATACAAGAATTGGGTGTGGAAGTCGGGGTAAGTGCAGTGGCAAAGTTCCTGGCAGATGGGTGGGTTATCTAGAGGCTCAAAGTGGGAGCCAGCTTTAACTGAGGACAGATGTACAGACACAAATAGTGGAAGATGTGGTGGACAAGCAGCAAGACCCCATCTGATGCTTCTACTTCTTCCTTAATCTGCCCTTTCAAGGAAACCAGTCCAATACCATGTGCTTCTCCAGCACTGTTTGGCTGCGCAGGTGAAGAAAAGGCAGCCAGCTGGTTAGTGCCCAGTGACCCCTTCACAAGAGCATTATTTTCATGATAAGCCATGGAATCAGAGCTAGACCAGGAGGGAAGGCAAGCTGGGAGTGGCTGATGGCTGGTGTAAAGGTCGGCAGGTCAAGGGACTACTAGTCTCAACAGAGTTAAGGAACTGTCACAACAGAGGGTTAGTGAAGGTCACTAGCAACCTCTACTTTCTGTCCTTGCTCCATTGACCTCTCGCCACTTTCAAGACAGCTAAGCCTGACACATGCAGCCCTAAGCCCTCCTTTCCTCAGTGACTCATTAGTCCCTTTGTCTTTAAACCTATGCTAAAGCTGCGCAAACTATCCCCAGCCTCTCATCTGAGCTCCAGATACACATGCACCTACCTGCCTTCTCTGTCTCCACAATGCCAGGTATGGAAACTCTCCATCCAAAACATCCTTCTGGGGTCAACTCACTTCTCCCTATGCCTGTCCTCCTCTATACATGCCACCAGGTACTCCTCTCTGCCTCACTGTCCCCATCCCACTATCCAATCCATCAGGGAGTCCCGATAGCATCACCTTGATATCTCAATCTGCTTTTTCCAGCCTCTACTGTCCATCATCATGTCTCACCTGGACTAACAGAACAGACTTCCAGATGGTTTTCTGGTCTCTACTGTTGACCCTAACTCACCATGCTGTCACCTCCTGCTTACAACTTTTCAACTGGTTTTCACTATACTTAAGTGATCCGATCCAAACTTCCCACACGGCCCTGCATGATCTCGTTGCTTCTGGCTCTCAATTTCACCTCTAGCAGCTCGCTCCTTCTCACGTGCCAGCTTTCAACCGTATCAACTACTGAGCAAACCCAGCCCCTTCCTGCCCAGGGCCATAGCTCAGCTATTCCTGCTATAAGACTGTTCTCCCCATTCTTATACCTCCATAGCTGGCCCCTATTTTCCCTTTTGGCCGACTTACAATCTCTTCCTCCCCTTCCGGGTATTCTCAGGTCTGAGCCTACGTTCCTTCCTTCTTGCAGTAGTGCCTATCTCTGTTCACCCCTCTGTGGCCTGCATCTAACAGGAGCTCAGACCTGTGCTGAAGACATGTGGAAGGGGAAGCAGGTGGTAAAAGCAGGCTGCAGACCACTCAGGTAAACATCATCCACCTCCCCAGAGGGGAATCTAGCTCTTCCCCAAGCCCTGCTGAAACCTGTTCTCCAGAAAGCCAGAGGCCCTTGCTCAAGGGCAAGTGCCCCTCAGTGCAGAGTTACCTGATCAAGAAAGGCTGGGGTGAGGCCTGGATGTGGCCCAGGATGCGCTGGACCTCTTTCTTCACAAGGTTGGACACCTGGCCTTCTCCAGCTCCTCCTGGGGTCTTCCCTGAAAGAATTTTCTGTACCCTGTGCAGGGAGGAGTGGTGTTGGGCTGGGTAAGGCCTAAGGTCTATCAGATCACCTCCCCAGGGCACAGCCTCCAGTATTCACCCTCCTTCTTTAAGGAAGAATCCCAGGAAAAGCTAATGCTCTAGAATCCTTGCAGCAGCCAGACCTCTCAACCACCACTGTCTAGAGCCTTTGTCATCCCTTTCAGGGTCCCAGAATTGCCAGCCAGACCCCAGTCCCTGTCTCCTCACCCAGTGCTTTCCACAATCTTCTGAGATGTGTCCTGGCAGGAGGGTATGTGCTGCTCTAGGGACCACAGAAAATAGCAGAGCCTCCGAACCAGCCAGCCCCGGAACCTGGGCACAGCCCCCAGAGTAGGGGCAGAAGATCCATCAGAGAGGCCCACCCCGACTAGGGTCCTATGAGGACTATTAGATCAGAAAGGCATCACACCCAGTCCTGAGTCCCAGAACACCTGAGCAAGAAGAGGAATCACTGCCCCATCTGTGCCCCATTCCCACTCCTCTCCCCACTGAATCAGGTACAGGTTCAGGGCCTGACACACAGCGGGGAAGGCCACCCAGGCTCACAGAAGAAATGCAGAGAAGCTCCAAGATAACCTCTCCCCACATGCCTGGATATGGAGTAAAGAACAGGGGCCCTTCTTTTTCCACAGGAGAAAGAAATGGCATCACAAGGCAGAACCCCAGCGGCCCTTCCCCCAAGAGGCCCTAATGCCACCCTGCCCTCCACCCAGCTCTGACTACCTGGTGTTCTTCTCCTTCACCAGGATCACACTGCAGAAGCCTAGATCCATTATGCTTCTGTGAAAGAGGGACTCCTGCCAGAGAGGGGGCAGGGATAGCATGTCCTGGGAGGCCTTTACAAACTGGCAAAGAAAAGTCCTTACCCTGCCCCTCTGGACTCTGACTGATGGCCTAATAAACCTTCCAGGAGAAAAGATTATAGCACAGAATTTCCCAAAAGATGTATGACCCCAGATCCTAATGATGGCTCAGGAAAAGGGGGTTCATACTCAAAATAGAAGTCCTATATTGGTACAAAGTCACCCGCTTTGAGAGTGTCATATTAAGTCTCCAATAAGTTCTCTTCTCAATGGCAGAGAATAAGTAGCCTAGATCTCCATCAGAAATCTAGGCCTCCTCAGACCTGCACATGGCATAGACCAAAGAGAGGTCTTCAAGCATGGGTTGAGCACTGGAGAAGTCAGAGTGAGCAGTGTCCCCAAAACTGAACAATAGGACTTAGACAACCCTCTGGGCACACCTTACTGCCCCTTAGGTCCCTCTACACTTTCCCCACCCAACTCTCCCAGGCCTGGGGGCAAGCAGCCCAGGAACACAAGCTGTAACAGTGCACCCAATCTCCCGAAAGATAAAAGGAAAAGAGAGGTACGGAGCAGCAAAGGGCCAAGCTTGGAAGGACATAGGAAGAAGCAGCTTCCTAGAACTGTGGCTCTCAGAACCAGGCTTTCCAGGGTGGCTGTGGCCCCACCATCACTCACCCAGCTCTTGGGGGTACAGGTCTGGCAGCAGCGACCCACAAAGGGACGATACTTCCCCAGGAATGGGGTGACAGCCTCCAGCTTCATCCCAAAGCCTGAGGAAGACAGGCTGGTCTGGAAAAGGACCACCAGGAGAGGTAAGAGGACTTAAAGTCCTTGGCAGAGGGAAAAAGGATCCAGCAGTGAGTGGCATAAGAAAAGGGTAGGGTAGAAGGTATTCTAGGAATGGGAGGGGCCACACTACCTCCCGGCCATTGCGGCTGCTCCTCTGCTGGGTTTGAAGTCTGCTTTCCAACATGGTGGCTATAAGGGCCTGTAAAATCCGGGAAACAGTCACTTCTGCCTTTCTCCCTCTCTCTACAGGAAACTGACCTAGGGAAAGGTGGGAAGATGGAGCCACATGGAATCTGAGCCATAACCTAGGGGTTTCTTGGTTGACTTCAATCCCCTATCCCCAGGAGGCACAGACAACACCCAGGCTAGATGTGAGCAGAACCTAGGCTCAGATCAAAACCTTGCTCCAGGGCAGCGCCTGTGGCTCAGTGAGTAGGCTGCCAGTCCCTGTACCGAAGGTGGTGGGTTCAAATCCGGCCCCGGCCAAAATGCAACAACAATAAAAAATAAAAAAAAATGTAAAAAAAAAAAACCTTGCTCCACACCCAACTGGTTCCACCAAAGAGCCAGCTTTCCTGGTCAGAGGCTCCCTGGGCCAACATTAGGGGAAACAGTTGTCTTATCATCAACATCCACCCTGCCATATCCCAGCACAGATGGGAGCTATACTGGACGTTCAGACCCCTTCTGTGCAAAGGGAAAAAACAAGGGCTAGATCGGCAGAATGGAGGCATGAGACTGCCAAAGAAGAAAAGAACCATCTCCATGAGGCCACCAGGTCCTACTAAGCTGCTCTCTCTTCTTCTCCTCCTCCCCACCAGAAGACAGCCCTTTATCCACTCAATCATTACAGGAACGTGGGCCAGCTACTAGATGGGGGACAGAACACAGAGAAATGCCAAACAGACCTATTCCAATGTTCATCCAGTTAGGGAGAAGATAGACTTTTCCATAATTGATCCCCACTCATGAAAGAGAAGACATCATTTGGTATCTCCTTAGTCCCCCTCTTCCCACCATAATATTCCCCTGAATATCAAATATCTATGTTCTATAAAACAGCACTAAACCCCTCCTGGCCCAAAAACTGAGCCCTATAAAAACCATCTATATTTCTCATTGCGTCCCTGATGAGTCGGCCAGTTGAATTATTTACATATTCCCTGCACCCCACATCAAATGATGGACATGCCCCCACCTGGGAGTGCCTTTTCCCTTCCTAGCCACCCATCAAATTCTGCACATGGCTCTAAGTCCATGATGACCTGGAACACCCTCCTCTAGATTCTCCCTCTCCTTCTTGGGATCCCTAGCACAAGCTTACTGAGCAAAGAGCCAAGTGAAGCCATCTTTCAGGACTAAAGTTTCACCTCCCCACAGCATCTGAACATGTCTTGCGGGCAAGGGCTACAAATGACTCATCTCTGCATGTCCAGCAGATGGGCCTACATGAAAGAGAGATCCAGGAAGAGCTAGGTGACTGACTGTAACTTCCTCTCCAAGAATTCCTCAGGCTTTCCCCTTCTTTCCTCAGTAAATTCAGTTTAGAACCACAAAGCCAGGTAGTAGCAGGATCACGATTTCTGCAGTGCACAGGCTCTGAGGGACTCATCCTAAAGGCCCTATTTTACAAATGTTCTCATAGGCCCTTTCACAGACATGGCACTGGGAGAGCACCTTGTGGGAAGTCCTGCCTACTTTGTAAGGCACTGCCAATCCCAAAATCTGACCCCACTAGATCTGGGCTACCCCTAAACAGGCAGAGTAAAAGTGGTAATCCCCATCTACCAATTAAATCACACAATCCAGGGATCAGTTCTGAGATCCACCTTTCTAGCACCCAAGTCCCCCAAACAGTGACTTCTGTCCGTCTGTAACTCCTGTGGGGATGTCCCCTCCCCTGCAGGACACATAAAGCAGAGGTTGCAAATTGGCATCCCAAGGGCCAAATTTGAAATATATATTCATATATATTATATATATAGACTGTACAATATGCTAAAACTTATGAATTAAAACAAACATTTAAAACTAGAGACTTTGGCTCGGCGCCTGTAGCACAGTGGTTACAGCGCCAGCCACATACATTGAGGCTGGCAGGTTCGAACCCAGCCAGGGCCAGCTAAACAACAATTGACAACTGCAACAAAAAAATAGCTGGATGTTGCAGCGGGTACCTGTAGTCCCAGCTACTTGGGAGGCTGAGGCAAGAGAATGGCTTCAACCTAAAAGTTTGAGGTTGCTGTGAACTGTGACGCCAGGGCACTCTACCAAGGATGACATGGTGAGATTCTGTCTCACAAAATAAATAAATAAATAAAATAAAACTAGAGACGTTGATATTTGTGTATATACATATACACAAATCAGAGTTTCCAGTTGCTGTTGTAAAGAAATTTGCAACCTGGCATCTCTGAACAAACACCCCGCAGGAGCCCAGAGGCCACCAGCTGCTTAGCCCACAGCACGAGCCCTGCCGTTTGCCACCACATTGATCACACCCGGTGTCTGTCACTGTGCACGTGTGAGCAGCGTGCAATCTCCATCTAAGGATATCTAAACTCGTTATTCTGTTTGCAATGTTTGTGCCCTACACAGAACCACAGAGAATTTCCCCTTTAAAGCTCAGCTTGAACCTGACCTCTTCCCCCACAGCCCCCGTCCGGAACGCCCCTCAGAACCCAAGCCCCTCGCCAGACCCATGGCGGGCATTCCCTGAAGCACCTCAGAGCGGACGAAAGGGCGTCTGCCTGCCCCAAGTCTCTCTGGGTCTAAGGTGAGGGGTTGCTGAAGGCATTGCAAACCAGAGCTCTCCAATGCTACCCACCCCCACGACCATGGGTCCCCCAGAGGGACTCATTTACGCTACTGGCCTTGAACGACCTGGGTTCTATCCCGTCTAACACCTGCTAGTCCACCCTCACCACCCCCAAGACCTACCAGCCCAGCTCCTGAAGCGGAAAAGGCCCAGAATGATTTCGGGCCTAGTCCAACCTGTCCCAGCCGAGAAGCAACCCCAGCAGGTCTCACCTCACACCCACAGCCAATTCCCGCCAAAGCAGCCGCTCTTTAGAGTTCGCCAGCCGGAAGAAGACGCAGACTTGCGGCCCGGCGCAGGACTCCAAAGCAGCCCTGAGAGCCAATAGAGACACACGCTAGGCCAGAAGCCCCTCCCACTGGCGCCGCGCTCCGCCCCGTGAGGAGCTACAGGCCCTGCGTCACTCACCCATTCACACGTGACCTTACGCTGGGCGTGGCCTGCTCCCCTTCCCAGATAGGCCTTGAGTTGGTTGGGGTTCCCTCCGCATCTGAAGGTTTTGAGAAGGGCTCTTGCTTAGCAAGATTATAATGAAAGACGCTCCTAGGGCGTACACTCCGCCAACGTGAAATTTAGGGTCTAGCAAAATTCTGAGTTGGAGGAGATTAGGAAAGAACCATTGTTGGTTCATGAGAAACAAGTCAGGCCTCCCCAGTGTCATTTCCTTTGTTAAAGAGAACTCGAGAGTCATAGTCAGAGACCTGCTGCAGCCGCAAGCTGCCTAGGTTTCAGGTGGGCCTATGACCAGTGTATTCATTCGTGTGATTATTTGATTAATGCCCAGCTCCCGTGGCCCTAAGCTCCATGTGAAGAAAGATCTTATGGGTTCATTCATCTTTTGACTGTGTTCCCAGTGCCCAGCAGGAGATTACCAAGAGGTAGGCAAGTAATATAGAATAAGTGAACGAGGGAATGACTGTGCTTTGTTCCTGCTCTGCCCTACATGTAATGAGCTCACCTGATATGCCGGAGGATTCCATAGTTTCAGAACATGTGACTCTGCAGGAGCAAAGGCATAAATGAGCCTGCTTGGGCCCAAGGTAGCAGAAAACAGATTCACATCCCTCCCTCCTCTGACTCACCACCCCTGATGTGACTCCCCTACCTTCCCCCTCCAGGATATATCCATCTTTCTCCCTTATTTTTGCACCTACCCAGGCTGTATGTATGCATCCACTCCTTTTAACCCAGGTTTGCAATGTTCTAACAGTATCTGTGGAGTCCATTTCGTGCCCTGTCTTATCTTTCTTTTGTATCTAAGTGCACTGGCCACAACACCCTGAGATTTTGAGACTGAAAAAAGAAAAACATCTTTTTTTAGCAGTTGTAAGTTGCCTCCTAAGAGGGCAGACTTGAACTTACATGAGGGCTGCCTCCTCAGTTCTGGGAACACAACCAGTATAGGCACTAGAATTTTGCAGTTGTGAACAAATTCCTACCACTGCTTCTTGGGGAGATCTAATGCTGAGGCGAGGCTGGAAAGTTGCACAGATTATAATGGCAGAGACCAGGCCTGTCATCTAGCAGAATTGCTTCTTTGGAAGAAACGTGTTTTTTTGTTTGTTTGTTTTTTGTAGAGACAGAGTCTCACTTTATGGCCCTCGGTAGAGTGCCATGGCATCACACAGCTCACAGCAACCTCCAACTCCTGGGCTTAAGCGATTCTCTTGCCTCAGCCTCCCAAGTAGCTGGGACTACAGGCGCCCGGCTATTTTTTTGTTGTTGTTGCAGTTCAGTTGAGGCCGGGTTTGAACCCACCACCCTCGGTATATGGGGCCGGTGCCCTACCGACTGAGCCACAGGCACCGCCCGGAAGGGATGTGTTTTTTGTGGTGGTTGTTTGCTGCAAGTTGGGTATTTGAAAAGAAGCATGACTCCTCAGACCTAGATCTTAGTCAGGGTACAGAAGACTCAGTAGCCTCTCGTTTGAGCATTTTGAAGAAGATACAGAATTGCAGTGCACCAAGACTTACAGGCCAGCTCCCATGCAGACTGACTGGGACTGACCTGACCCTGAGAGAAACAAAAACTCAACTGGGCTTGTTCTGCTCCACCTGGACTGGAATCTGGGCGCCCCACCCTTCTTCAGGCCAAAACGCATTACCCAAAATGTCTTGATGCATGAAACTGACTCACTGAACCCAGGGGGACAAAGGCCCTTCCTGTGATTGTGGGGCATTGAATACAATAGCAGGCCTTCCTGCTGTACATCATCTGAAGAAAAGGACTCTGTTCACATTAAACAGAGAGGCTTCTTGCCCATCTCTCTGGTGATCACCAGGGGGGCTGGGGAAAGGGAGATGTGATAGTTAATTTTAGGTGTCAACTTGACTGGCTCAAGGGATACCTAGATAGGTGGTAAAGTGTTATTTCTGGGTATGTCTGTGATAGTGTTTCTGAAAGAGACTGATGTTTGAACCAGTGCACTGAGTAATAAAGATCCATCCTCACCCAATGTGGGCAGGCGCCACTGAATCAGTTGAGGGCCTGTGTAGAACAAAAAGGGCAGAGGAAAGGTGAATTTGCTCTTTCTCTCTCTTCCAGAATGTGGGCACCCATCTTCTTCTGTCCTTGGACATCAGAACTCCACATTCTCCAGCCCTCAGATTCCAGGACTTATACCAGCATCCCCCTAGGTTCTCGGGCCTTTGACCTTGGACTGAGCTATGCCATTGGCTTCCCTGGTTCTCCAGCTTGCAGAAAGCATATGATGGAACTTTCAGCTTCTATGATTGCATGAGCCAATTCCTGTAATAAATCCTCTCTCATCTATCTGTCTGTCTATCTACCTCTTCTATTGGTTCTGTTTCCCTGAAGAACCCCGACTAATACAGGAAATGTGCACAAAGGCCTCTTTCTGAGACACCCCCCTCCACTGTAGGCCCAGGAACTCTGAGCACAGCCACCTTTAGAAGTTAACCATTGATTGTGCTCTATGTTGTAAATTTCATACTTTATTCCAGAACTTTCTATAAAGTATTGTTAAACATTGCAGAAAATCACAGCTGAAAATATAGAAGTAGCATTTGGGTGCTGGTGGCAAAAGAATGGGAAAATTGATGTTGTCAAGCTGCCAACAGACACCACACAGGCTACTTTCTCCCTAACCAAGGTTAACAGCTCTAATGATAAAAGCTTGATTCAAGAGGCTGGGGCAGGGTAGATGGGTGGGGAATCTGAAGTCCTTTTATAACATTGGGAATCTGGGATTCTATGAAGACTAGGGACAAGTATGAAAAATTAATTTGTGGATGGCCTGGTCATGCTACAGGGCTCTGTCCTCCACTTTGCCAACTTTATTAACAATTTGGATAATGACCCAGAAGGCAGGTTTAGTCTTCTAGCAGATGCCGTAAAATAAGAAGGAATAATGGGTACTTGACAAAATTAGGATTCAAAGATATTTTGAGAAAAGGGGAAATATGATCAAAATTAGCCCCCTAAGAGTATGGTGATACCTGAGGAGTGACCGTTCAGGGGAGTGAGCACAGAGCTGGACTTCTTGTTAAAGTCTCTGTCCAGTGGGACTCTTTTCCTTTCCGCTGATTCCAATTCAGATAAACTCACATCAAAAGATAAGTGGCTGACTCATGTAGTTGTGATAACTTCAGGCATGGCTAGACCCAGGTGTCTGAAGTTGTCAGGTCTCCGATTGTCTCTCATGTATCCGTGCTCTTTGTGTTTGCTTGCTTTTGTTCCTTCCTGAAGCCTCTTTCCTATAAAAAGATGACTGCCCACAACTTACATTCATCCTCCCTTCACAGCCTCAGTAGAAAGAGACTTCTTGGGTTATGTCCACCCAAAAAACAGCTTTTGTAACAGGATGTTCCTCACTGTTGCCTGGCTTAGCTGAGAATGGAGGGAATGGCGCCGAGGAACATTCTAGATCCACTCTTTCTTCCTCCCTAGCTTTGATTTAGCAAACTCCATCCCTTGCCTGCTAATTGGTAGGTAGGAGTAGAGTAGGAGTGTAGACACCCTCAGCAAGTAGAGTCATCTCATGCACTTGGGAGGGGTGGCCTAATATATGGAGATTTCAGTTCTCCCTAAATTAATTCATAACTTCCTATAATGCCAATACAAATTCCAGCTTTATAAACTTACTCTGAAATACCTGAGGAGCTTGACTCTCTCCGAAGAGACTAAGGGGGGGGGGAGAAATATGTGAGAAGAAATAAAGGTCCATAGATGCCAAAGTAAAAGGGGTATTGACATATGATAAAGACATTGTCATTGCTATGCAATATGATGATCGTGAAAGACAACTCACCGCGTCAGCATGGAGAATTTCAAGGTGGACCTCTAGTCATAAGGAAACTTCTTATACCATAAAAGGTGCATCACTTGCCAGTGGGAAAGAGTTATTTTTCTTTGTTGGGAAAACTCTGATTTACTATATGGAGAAAAATAATGTAATCCCATCCAAGATTTATGCTCAGATGATGGATTAAAGGATCAGTGTGAACAAAATGTGATATCAGTAGAAAAAAAATGGGCTCGGCACCTGTGGCTCCAGTGTCTAAGGCACCAGCCACATACACCTGAGCTGGCGGGTTCGAATCCAGCCTGGGCCCACCAAACAACAATGATGGCTGTAACCAAAAAATAGCCAGGCATTGTAGTGGGTGCCTGTAGTCCCAGCTACTTGGGAGGGGGAGGCAGGAGAATCGCTTGAACCCAGGAGTTGGAGGTTGCTGTGAGCTGTGATGCCACGGCACTCTACCCAGGGCGACAGCTTGAGGCCCTGTCTCAAAAAAAAAAATGCTACAACCTGGATGAACCTTGAGGATATCCTGCCAAGTGAAATAAGCCCATTACAAAAAGACAAATATTATATGATTCTACTTATATGAGATATCTAGAATAATCAAATTCATAGGAACAGAAAAGTTGCAAGGGGTTGGGGCAAAGGGGACATAGGAAGTTAGTATTTGGTGAATACAATATTTCAGCTTTGCAGAATGAAGAGTTTTTGAGATTGATGGCGGTGATATGGGACAAGTGGCATCCCAGCCAGCTTGTGGAGCTGGGGGGCACGGACCGGCTGCCTCTGCCTTGGCCGTGTTGGTGCGGTGACAGTGAGCAGAGGAACCAGCGGGCTGGAGGGTAGGCAGGGGGGCCCCATTTCCTATTCCTGGGAATGAAAGGGTTTGTAGCCATTCATTCATGTCCCAGACATGTCTCAGACACGCTGTCCCAGACACACTAAATGTAACCACAGAGAGTCCCTGACTTGCTAAATGTAACTACTGAGCCCCACTAAAAGAGAAACCCAGCCCTGCTAAAAGAGAAACAGAGAACTTTTCTCTCCCAACTTGGGTTTTCTCTCCCTGCCAGGAGCTTTGGTGTTTTTGTATTCTTTTCTGTAAATAAATCCTGTCTTACTGGTCTGCGGATTTATTCTTCAAATCACCGAGACCAAGAACCTACTGAAGACGAAATTCCAGTATCAGTGGTAATCGTTGCACAACAATGCAAATGTATTTAATGCTACTGAGCACTTAATAATGGTTAAGATGGTAAATTATATATGTATTTTACCACAACTTAAAAAACAATAAGACAGGTGGCGCCTGTGGCTCAGTGAGTAGGGCGCCGAGCCAATATACGGAGGGTGGCGGGTTCAAATGCAGCCTCAGCCGAACTGCAACAAAAAAATAGCCGGGCGTTGTGGCAGGCACCTATAGTCCCAGCTGCTCGGGAGGCTGAGGCAGGAGAATTGCGGAAGCCCAAGAGTTAGAGGTTGCAGTGAGCTGTGTGACGTCATGGCACTCTACCCGAGGGTGGTACAGTGAGACTCCATCTCTACAAAACAAACAAACAAACAAACAAAAAAAACAATAAGACATCACCTCATTGTGATGGTAGCTCTAAGATGAGCCCCAATGCACAAGCCTTTATATAATCCTCTCACTTTGCATGTGGGAAGGACCTGTAATATGGCAAAGGCGATAGTTATGCTATATGGAAAAGGGGAAAGCAATTTGCTGCTGTAACTAAACCCCCCTTATAAGTTGACTTTAAGTTGATCAAAAGGGAGAATATTCTGGGTGGTCAAACCTAATCAGGTGAGTCCTTTAGAAAAGTATGTAAAGGTCAGAGACTATCCTGCTGACCTTGAAGGTAAGTCGCCTTGAGTTCTACAACCACTCACAAAGGATTCTGCCAACAATGAGGCATCTTTGAAGCAAGTTTTTCTCCTATTAAGCCTCTGATGAGAATGCAGCCTCATTCTCCAGAGGCTGTCATTTGATGGCCACCTGAGCAAAGGATCCAGCTAAGCCATCCATGCTCATGCTCCTGGCCCATGGAAAATTGGAGATGAAAAAATGTGTATAGCTTTAAGCCACTAAATTTGTGACTTAATTTTGTCACTTCTTACATAGTAATAGACAGATAATGCAATCTATTAATATTGAGCAAAACTTAGTGAGGTAAAGACAGGTGTTTGTGTAGGGCAGGGATGTGGGGATCTTAGAGCGGGCACTGCTTACAGAGGGATTTCGGCCAGTACTAGTCCCTTACAACCTTCTGTTCCATTTCCAAGGCTAATTGCAAAAGAAATTGACTCAGGTCCACACCAACATGTACACTGCAGAGTTCTTTGTGGGGTGTGGTGGCTGGGGCCGAGGACAACCTACATGTCCATCTCACGGAGAATGGAAAGGCAAAATGGAAACAGTCCACCTTGGAGAATTATGCATAGCAACATGGACGAACCTTAAAACAATGCTGAGTTGAAAAATAAGAAATGACATGAGAAACAAACACTATCATTTGCAAAGATAACAATCACACAAAGACAATATCCATTTTGCAAGAGCACTTAAAAGCAAGGTGAAGGGTTGGGGGAATAAAAGACTGATGAGCATGTTTCCTCTGCAGGGGCAGGGAATGGGAGCAGGATGTGGAGATAAAAGAATAAATAAAACAAGAAGACTGTTACTCGGCTGAAGATGACAATAGTCGAGGAGTCTGGCTCAACTTGAAAGGATAATTACCTGCACCTGGATCAGGGACAGCCGGCACAGCAGCAGTGTCCACTCCTTCAGAAAGAGGGTTCTGCTGCAGGTAGGGAACAGCAAATACTAATGAAATGGGGTGTGTTCAGCAGCAAGAGCAATAAAGGAGAGATTAGTTCAGCCTGAGAGGCACATGTGCCTTTATATTACTAATAACTTTCCATTGTGAGTGGCAGACAGCCGGCTCGAATTGACTTTTTTTAAAAAAGGGTATTTTATAGACTGAAGTGACTGTAAAGTCCAGGGTAGGTTTCAGGCATAGGTGGGTTTGGGTGCTCAGATAACATTCTCAAGATGGCCCCTGATGCCTTTCCAAATGCTTGTCTCTGTGTAAGTTTCATTCTTAGGCTGACTTTCTTGGGTGGCAAAGACAGTCCTCAACAATGCCAAGTGTATACTCTCCAGCTAACAAACCAGAGGTGTGAGAACCCCCTTCTCAGAGGTTTCCATAAAAGCCCCAAGGCTGACTCTCTTTGGCCCAGAAAGAGTCACATACCTGAACTAATCCCTGATGGCCCCACTGGGCTACATAACCACCTGCAGACGGTAAGGGAGTCCAAGTAGGCACCAAGCAGCCAGCAACATGAACAGGGAGTCCTGGGAAACAAAGCTGGAAATGCAGGAAGTGTAGTTCCTGGGCTTCCCAGCTCAGACATGACAATCCCTGGGGACAGCAGGGACCATTGCTGTCTCGCTCAATTTGGCAGCTAGTGGTAGGTGGCCAGGGGAAGGGGAAAAGGGGAGACTTTGAACATTCCCTCCTAGAAAGAAAATGCCTCCAAAAAGTGCCTCCCTAGGCCCTTCTGGCTGCCAAAGAGTCCCTTTCCAAGACATCAGGAAGGCTGAAGGGCTGAGAGAGTTTTCACTGGGGAGCACGCCCATGGGGGCCTGGGTCATTACAAGAGAGGGTTCGTGTGCAAGTGAATCTGTATAATCAGTAGCCAGAAAAGTACACTGGCCTGTATTCACCCCGACTGGGCAAGCAGCCGGGAGATAGAATGGTCACACTCCCTCCACAAAAGCCCATTTTGGCCTAGCCCCAGGGTGTGAGGATTCTCCAGAACTTAACCACCAGTCTTTCTGCCTCACCTGGCAGTGAGCAGCTGGTGAGTGGCTTCTGACATTGTCTCCAGGGGCACTGGGAGTGAGACTGGGCTGAGCAGGGCCGTGCTAGAGGGTAGCCTGGGTTCTGAGGGTTGGAGAATGGCCTTCCTATACGCAGCATCTACATCCACTCCTCCTAACCACTCCTTCCCACTGCATGGGGTTTAAACACAGTCCCCAGTCTCTTTATGGCCTTGGAGGACAACATAGTTATGTAAAGCGCAACCAGACACCTAAGGTTGAGCTCCAACTGTGCGGGCAAAGAACAAGTAGTGTTGCTTCCTCCATCCCCTCCAAGTGGGGCTGCTTGGTTCTGGACTGCACCTACCTCTGGAGCAAGAAATCAAGCAGTGGGAAATACATGGATTGGTTAGATTGCTTCCAGATGCAAGGAACAGAAAGCTAGGCTCAAAGGGGTTAAACTAAAAGGTGTATGTCCTGTGCCAAGCAGCCCAGAATTAAGACAGCTCAGGGCTATCTGGTTCAGTGCTGCAATGACAGCAGAGACCTTGGTTTCTTCCACCTTTCCATGCCACCTTCTTCAATGGGTCACCTCTGTGCTGAGGTCAGCTTCCCTCATGATTGCAAGATGGCTGCCACAGTTCCTGACATCACATTCAGAAATGACAGCACCTAGCAGAGGAGACTACCTCTTCCTGGACTTCTCTTTTTAAGAGTGAGAGAACAGGGCAGCGCCTGTGGCTCAGTTGGTAAGGCGCCGGCCCCATATACCGAGGGTGGCGGGTTCAAACCCGGCCCCGGCCAAACTGCAACCAAAAAATAGCCGGGCGTTGTGGCGGGCGCCTGTAGTCCCAGCTACTCGGGAGGCTGAGGCAAGAGAATCGCTTAAGCCCAGGAGTTGGAGGTTGCTGTGAGCTGTGTGAGGCCACGGCACTCTACCGAGGGCCATAAAGTGAGACTCTGTCTCTACAAAAAAAAAAAAAAAAGAGTGAGAGAACAGGGGGCGGCACCTATGGCTCAAAGGAGTAGGGCGCCAGCCCCATATACCAGAGGTGGTGGGTTCAAACCCAGCCCCGGCCAAAAACTCCAAAAAAAAAAAAAAAAAAAAGTGAGAGAACATTTCCCAGAAATTTCCCAAGCAGCTTTTCAGGCATGTCTCACTGGCCAGAATTGTATCACACACCCATCTTAGAGCCAGTATCTAGCAGGGGGGACAAGAAAACCATGACTGGCTTGAGGGGCCGGGACCACCCCAATAGCACAGGACATCTGGTGCAGATGTCCCAGAAGAATACTCTGCACCAGGAGGCAAAGTTTCTTTTTCAAGCAATGAGAAAGTAGGGGGACTCTTCTGGGGTCCTTCTGGGAAAGATTTTCCTCTATAAGGAAAACCCATTCCTCTTTCCTCTCCTCTGTGCCTCTTATTTCCTTTCATTTAGTGAGGATGTGACAATTGGAGCAATGGGAGCCATCTTTCAATGTTGGGGAAAATACCCAGAAAATCTCAGACTTGTCAAACCCATGCTTTGATTTTATTGGGCTGTGAGATAATCCTGGACTAAATGAATTTGTTATATGAGTAAAATAAGCTGAAGCTTCCATTAGTTCAGTTTTCTTTACTTGCAGTGAATATACCCTAACTGACACAGAGCTCAGTTTCTTCATCAGTGAAGAAAGGCTCCAGTGGTGGCCATCCTCCTTCAGGCTCTCACCTTCTGTCAGAAGAAATCCTCCTAGAATTCACCCACCAGGGCACTGAGGAAGACCAGGTTCCTTCCAACCTTCCATCTGTCTCCTTGCAAACGTGAGAGGAAGCTGGAACCTGGGGAAAATGGTGAGATTAGAGAGACTCTGAGCCCTTCCCCTTCTCACCAGAAAATTCTATCCATGGCCAACATTCCCAGAGGACAGAGATGAGGACCATTTATAATTGCAAATAACAAAAACACAGAAACTAACAGTGTCTTAAGCAAAGAGGGTTTCATTTTGTTTTGTTTTCCTCAAGTGATGACAAGGCCAAAGGGCAGAAGGCCTGGGCTGAGTGAGGCTAGCAGAGACCAAGGTCCTCCAGTTCCCTACTTTGCACCCTCAGCAGGTGCCTCTGTCCTTAAAGTCACAAGGTGGCTGATGCACTGGCAGGCAGAGTGTTATACCCTGGGGAGGAACAGGAGAAGGGAAAGGGCAATGTGATGAGCCACTGGGCCCATGAGCAGAGCAGTAGCTGTCCTGGGAGCCCCTGAGAGGATGCCTGTCATCTGTTACATGGAGTCATGCAGCCACTTCTGGCTTAGAGGGAGAAGAAGGGAACAGTGGCTGGGGCCCCAAGGTGTGGAGTCAGGAGACCCTGGGGCTCCTACTGGCTTCCAGAACCCTGGGCAGTGCAAGTCATGCCTCCAGCCTCAGCAGCCTCACCTGGCTGGCACAGAGGGAAGAGGACCACCTCCATGAGAGCCAATTTATAGAAATTCATTCAACTTATCCATAGGGGATAAAAGGGGTTGTGGAGATTGATTTATTTCAAAACCAACAAGAGGAGCAGCCGGACCTTAGGGAGGACTGGCCCTCAAGCTAGAGAGCCCTCAGAGACAGAAGCAGCTGCTCCTCCTGGCTTCCCTGGCCTCGGAGCTGCCTGCCTCTGCTTGCCTGCCTGCCTTCCTTCCTCCCTCCCTCTCTCCATCCCTTCCTTCCTTCCTTCTTTTTGAGATAGAGTCTCACTTTGTTACCCTGGGTAGAGTGCCATAGCATCATAGCTCACAGCAACCTCAAACTCTTGGGCTCAAGCTGTCCCCCTGGGTAGAGTGCTGTGGCGTCACAGCTCATAGCAACCTCCAACTCCTGGGCTCAAGTGATTCTCCTGCCTCCGCCTCCCAAGAGCTGGGACTACAGGCGCCGGCCACAACACTCGGCTATTTTTTGGTTATAGCCGTCATTGTTGTTTGGCGGGCCCTGGCTGGATTCGAACCCGCCAGCTCAGGTGTATGTGGCTGGCACCTTAGCCACTGGAGCCACAGGTGCCAAGCCTATATATATATATATATATATATATATATACACATTTTTTTTGAGGCAGAATCTTACTATGTCGCCCTTGGTAGAGTGCATGGCATCACAGTTCACAGCAACCTCAAACTCTTATACTTAAGTGATTCTCTTGTCTCAGCCTCCCAACTAGCTGGGACTAACAGGCACTCACCACGAGGCCCAGCTATTTTGTTGTTGTTGTTGTCATTGTTGTTTAGCAGGCCCAGGCTGGGTTTGACCCACCAGCCCGGGTATATGTGGCCAGTGCTGTAACCACTGAGCTACTGGCACCAAGCCTTAATGATATATTTAACCCAATATATTCAAAATACTATCATTTCAACAAGTAATCAATATAAAAAATATTAATGTGTTACTTTACATGTTTTCTTCATCCCAGGTCTCAGAATCCACCATGTATTTTACATTTACAGTACGTCTCTATTTTTCTGACCTCCTTTCAAATCCTCAATAACCACATGTGGCCAGTGACTGCTGCCATAGATGGACTAAATCTCTGGTTGTAAGGGTGGCAGCCGCTGGCATTAGCCAGAATACGGATTCATTTGTAACAGAGACAAGGCCGCCAACCCCTGCTGATTTGTGAGTTAGGTTATTTTTTGACCAGGATCCTCAAAGGACAAGGAGGTCACATCTGATTGCATTTGTGTCTCAAAGTCCAAAGCTGTGAGCTCAGCTTTAGCGAGCAGGAGGGACCTGCCGAAGAAGGGTTAAGTCTGCAGCTTTGTGGGGGAAATGGTATCTTCTCGGGGTGAGGGAGGAAGAGGCCCAATAAGATACAAACAGGCTAGGAAGGAGATTTTTTAAACTTGTGCCTGGAACATTCTGCCTCTAAAGAATCAGGTGAGCTCACTCAAAGCAGGGAGCCAGCTACAGAGAGAGGGTGAAAGGGCTTCATATTTGCAAAGTGAATAGAAAAATGGTTGCTTGCGTTTGGGGCGCAGAGCATCAGAAACTCCAGGAGAAATGAGATCAGCTGGAAAAAAATGGGTTTGATATTGTAGACCAAACAAGAACAGTAGGGAGCAGGCCAAAAAAAGAGAGCAGGGAAACAGCCTCTGCCACAGCTGATTCCTAATGGAGGGCAGTGGGGCTGGGAAGCAGACGAGAGGTTTAGAAGGAAAATGGCCATGGGGTAAGAGTGCAGCCAGGAGAGGAGACACAGAGGGGGCTGCCACTGGACAGAGGGGCAGAGGGAAAGTTTATGCTGCTTGGGGTTACAGGAGTCACTGAGACCTTTAAGAACCAAGGGAACCCCTCCCAGAGCCCAGTAATGCTGGAGAAACACTCAGGAATCCAGATAGCTCTCCCCAGGCAAGGGTTGGGGTAGCAGCCCTTAGCCTGTCTCCCAACACTGGGAACAGAAGCGATCTGGGAAAACCTTCCCCAGGAGGGTGCAGCTTGGGCCCCCAGTATCACATGGACCTTGTCCATCCCCATGTGGGCTCAACCCTGAAACCCTTTGCTCAGCATTGTAAAAATTCCATCTGTTAGCAGCCGCCAATCAAATGTCCCTGGCTTTGGACTTTGGCCCAAGGCAGCAATCCTCCCTTTTGCAAGGTGCGTGGGGTCCAGGGACTGAGAGTACCATTCGGACAACTTCTGTATCATAAAACCTGACATTGTAACAATCATTCAAGGTGGGTATCATTCTTAACCACATTATGGATACGGAAACTGATGCTCAGGGAGGTGAGGGTGCCCCCGTGTAAGTGTCAAGGTAGGCTTGGCTATGCTTCTATGACAAACATCTCTAAAAATCTCATAACTCAACACAGTGGTTTACTTCTCACTCCTGATACATGTCTTAGGGAGCTTAATAGAGGGGTCTGCTCCATGCAGGTCACTCAGGGATTCAGGCTGATTAAGACTCTGGAACAGTGGTCTCCACAAACTCTCTGACCCAGGAAGACATAGATGGAGGTGCATACTTACTGGCTTTTTTAGGCTTTGATGTAACCCTGCCGAACTACAAAGGAGCTAAGAAGTCTGGGGGAGCTACAGGGCTGTTTACTGAGCCCCACCCAGTTAGGAAGTGGGAGAAAGACTTAACGCAGCAGTGTCTAATGTTGAAGTCCTGCTGTCACTCCTGCATTACACAGCTTTCTCCCAAACAACCTGGATGGTGGATGGTGACGTGCAGATTCCAGGGATGTCAACACCATGAAGACAAGATAGTTTCATAAACTGTCTCCTTAGCCCAATCCCAGGCAAAGAGGGCTCTGCAAACCAAGGGCCAAGCGAGGCCAGGGGACAATCAGATTACACTGTCCCCTCCCTTGTATGCCAGCCTCCTACCCTTCCAGCCAGCACATCATTGGATCCCACCACCCTCACTAGCCCTTAGATTCCTCTTCATTGCTGTGGAATCTGGAGCCCCAATACTGGCAGCAGCAGCCTTGCTAACTGCATTGCTAATCTGTTAATTATCTGCTTCTAGCAGAGAAACCTGTTAATTGAAAATTCAGCCCCCTCCTTTAATTGCCTGCCTGCCTCTAGCTGTCTCGGCTGGCTGCCTCTCGGTTCTTTCCAGGTGCCCAAATCTTGGTTCTCTGCCTTTGGTTCCTGATTTCTTCTGGTCAACAAAGAACGTTTGCTTCCACTTTCTGCAGAGCTGGTTATTGGGGCTGCCAACGCCCCAGTGAGAGAATTGGAATTTACAAACCCTCCCTGCAGGTGACGCCTCCGTCCTGCCTGCTCTACCGTGGGAGGCAGGAAGGCTTTTAATGCAATTTTCCCCAGGAATTGAGGAGGCACTGGGCCAGTAGGAGGACTTTATAGGGGAGCAGATTTCACTGAAACCAAAGGCCACGCTCCTCCTGGTTGGAGCTCACCAGGGTGGCTGGCTGCCTGGAGGGCCCACGGGGAACCCCAGCAATGGCTGTGCCAGGTGCCTGGAAGCTTCTACCCCACGCCTCAGCCCTGCCTGGAGGATTTTCTGACCTTAGTCCTTTGAGTTTGGCGACACAAGGGTTCAAAGTGTCCTAACCTTGTTCACCCCTTCCTTCCCTGACACGTCACCAGCTTGGCCAGGCACAGGTAGAAATTGACAATGTCAACAATCTGATGAGTAAAAAAAGAAAATTTTGGAAAAATTAATACAATATGATCCCATTTTTCTAATAACACTGTGATTGTGATATACATACATGTTTATAATACATTTTTTAAAAGGTCTATTACAGTGACCACCAAACTCTTATGAGTACTTTTGGAGAGTAGGATTGGGAAAGAGAGAAGGGACAACTTACAATTTATCTTTACTGCCTGAATTATTATTTTTTCTTTCTTTCTCTCTCTTTTTTTTTTGAGACAGTGTCTCACTATGTCGCCCTTGGTAGAGTGCGGTGATGTCACAACTCACAGCAACTCTTGGGCTTAAGCCATTCTCTTGCCTCAGCCTCCTAAGAAGCTGGGACTATAGGTGCCCACCACAATGCCCAGCTATTTTTTGTTGCAGTTACCACTGCTGTTTTAGCTGGCTGGCACCAGGTTTGAACCCGCCACCCTCAGTATATGGGGCAGGTGCCCTACCCACTGAGCCACAGGTGCCACCCAACTGTCTGAATGATTCTATGAGAAAGGGAGCAGGTGAATATTTGTCCTCAATGGCTCTATGACCTTGGACTAGTCACTCAACCACACTGAGCCTCAGATACTTATCTGTGAACTGGGGGCTTGTCCCACATTCCCTTTTACTCTGTGTCAAGACTCTTGGTTGGAAGCAACCTAAACTAACCTAAGCTTACATAATAAAAATGGAGCAGGACGCAGGATTTTTATGCATCCAGACCTTACACAGAATGACCGGGTAGGTCATTTGCCTGCTTCCCTCTCTCTTATTAAAAAATGATTTTTCTGCTTCCATATTCCCATGGTGGAAAACATAGTAGCCAGGTTTACATCTTATAGGCCCAGCCCACTAGAGAGGCCTGTGTCCTAGTTCTAAAGTGCTGGGCAAGGATCTTATTGGCCATCTTGGTGACTCTATTAGTCCAGATAGGCTGGGTTATGTTGTAATAACAAACAACCCTCACATCTCAGAGGTTTATGAAAGTAAATTTTATTTCTTACATATGCAATGTATTCACTGCGAGTCAGCAGGAGGCCTGTGTGCGTCACAGGCACTTACTGACCCAGTTTAACAGAGACTTCATCTCAGCAGGTATGTCCAGGATCCCAGAAATAAGGAAAGAGAATGTGATGGGCCACACATGGGCTCCCAGAGCTTCTGCCTAAAAGTGACCTTCTGTTTCACTGCTTCACTTCCATTCAGGTTTTATTGGTCAAAGCAAGTCACATGACCATGCCTGAGTTAAAGTGGCTGGATAAGTTAACCTTACCATGGCCTGGGCATGAAGAAGACTTGAACATGTGTCAGCAGTCCCAATGACCAAGGGCCCCTGCCCGCTCCACCTCACCTGACCCATCACTGCAGAAATTCCCACTTTGTAAATGAAACATTGCCAAGGAAGGAGGTAGAGATTCCATGGCAGGGGTCAGTTTCTACCTATTATTAACTGGCTCCTTTTCTGTGGCCCAAATAAAAAATAATTGGCATCCAGCATTTTCCTGGAGACTGCCTATGAATCCCAGAGAATTGCCAAGTGCACTCCCTGAGACATGCGGTGCCAAGAGAGCACCTTATTCCCAGTCCAACCCTTTCCCTCCTCCAGCATGAAAGTGAAGATGAAGGCCAAGTGAAAGTGCGATACCTGTGACAAATTCTGCCTGAGCATCACCTGCAGCCCCTGTCTGCTTTGGTGGCCCCTCCCTGGCTTTGCCTTCAAGGACATCACCTTCATCTGGTTATGGAGGAGGAGGTGTCAGAAAGATGTGGATCCAGAAACCTGGGTTCAAGCTATGTCTCCATGACTAACTGGCGGGCTCTGAGAACTCAACAGGTCAGTTAACCCCTCAGAGCCTTGGTTTCCTCATCTGCATACTAGGTTAATTGCTGTGTCTGCCCACCTGACAGCCTCTCTGAATTCTCATGAGGACTAGCTGCTATGGTGAGTGTCACTGCTCTTTTGTAAAGGCAACAGCTGGGCAAACATAAAAGGATATCTTTGTGCTATTGTGGCCTTCCTAGGATCCCACTGGGAGCCGGCCTGGCCCTGCCTGCCATGCTCCTGCTTCTGGGAATGGCCTATCTTGTCTCCTGTCACCCACCCAGACATGAAGCAGTCAGTCTGTCAGCGCTGAAGAACTCATCTCTGAGATTTTAGACAGAATAATTCCCTCTCCTTCTCACTCCTGCCTGTCCGGGAAAATCACACAACCCACACAGTCCCCCCCAAATGCACCCACATGCTCCCACAGCCATTGTTACCGCATCAGCTAGCAAAAAAGCAGAATGAGGCATAGGAGGAGGAGGAGGAAGCCAGAGGAAGGGGGACTAACACCCACCCCCAACCTGGAGGGGCTCCTAGGGCCAGGCCAAGGCTGACATTGACATTGGGATCGTCCTGGATCCCAACCGCCAAACCTGGGTTTCAGCCTGTGTCCAGCCAGCCACACATAGCCCACCCTACTGAGGCCTTGACCAGGGCTGCCCTGGGAAGCAGGTGAGTGTTGGCTGAGGACTGGGCCCCTCAGCCCCTCTGCCCCTTGGCAGAGACTGGGTGAGAACTCCCCTGTCCTGGGCTCTCTGCAATGCTTCCAGAGTACTGCCACTAAGGGCTTGGAAGCCAAAAGGCCTGAGAGGGAGGTACAGAGTGAGCTGGCTCCAGGGGTGAGCCCAAGGAACACGAGCGTCCCCAACTCCTCCTTAGCACTGGCCACCCTCACGCCACTCCTGACCACACTGCCCAGTGCTACCTGGCTCTGCCTATCATTGCTTGGACTGGGGTGCAACCAGCTCTCAGAAACAACAGGCCCTCCTTCTAAGGCACTGCCTTTCATGACACATGACTCCACAGCAGGATAGAGACTTGAGGTGCCCCTGTGAAATGCAAACATCCTCTGAGGGGACTGACACCCACTCTATGGATCTCCTCAGGCCAAACTGGCCACCCTTCTCTCCAATAGGAGCTAGGTTCTAGGAGGGACCCAGAGGGCCTGGTGTGGACATCTTACCCTCCACCATCCAGGTCCACAGGTTTGGGGACTGACAGGGGGAGAAGTTGAGGGGCAGAGGCAGGGAAGGGGCAGAGGCAGACAGATCTCCAACCCATTTTCTTCAGTGATGAAGTGTCATAGTTTCCATAGCCATTTCTCCCCAACCCAGTCTTCTGCCCCAGATGAGCCATGGGGGAATAAGCTGGCACACTGGGATCCCCTCTCTTACCCCCAACACACCTGCCCACCAGGTGGGAACTGTTTCTCCACTGCCCCACCCCTGCAGAGACTGGGGTGGAGGCTTTGCAGGGTGGTGCAGTTCTGCTTAAGGACAGAAGAGCTATTTCAGAGAAGGTGGGGGTCTGGGAGAGTCGGTGGCCTTGCTGCACTCCCAGAACAGGGCTGCTGGCCCCAGGGATCAGGAGGCACACTCATCTCCACTGTTCCCACAGCCACCCCGAACTGCCCCCTCCCCAGATTCCCACGCCCCCTCTAGCTCCCTTACTAATGTGCTGCCCTGTGTGCCTTCAGGAGCCAGAGAGAGCTTTCTGGGCGCCAAGCTGGCCTCAGGCGCCAAGGAAGGGAATTTTGTGGGCGTTTACTCAGAGTTAGACCTCGGGGAAAACAGGGCCAGCCTGAGGCTGAGAATTCGGCTGTCCCACCTCATCCTGCACCATAAACATGCCCTGCTCTTTGGCCCTCTGTTAATCCCACTGTTTGGAATTCCTCCCAAAGACATAATTGCAAAGGGAAAAATAGCTATATGTGTGCAGCTGTTTATAGCAACGTTATTTATAATACTAAAAATGTAGAATCAGCCAGAATGCTCTGCAAGCTGGGGGAGGGGAGATGGTATGTCAATAAGGCAGAATATTTATTACACATCCAAGAAAAATGGTAAACTTGGAAACTTCTTCATAAACTAATGTTAAGAGAAGTGAGAACACAAACTTGTACATATTTATTTAGGCAGCAGATGAGGACTGAACACCCCATCTGGGGCACAAAAGTGTTGTAGGTGCTGAAGAGACTCCCATGAATAGGAAGGACCAAGGCCCTGCATGGTAAATGATGAATCGAAACCATAGGCAAATACTTGCCTAAGGCAGGAGATGGGCAGAACAGTTTTCTGGCCCCTGACTCTTTCCTATTGATCATTGAGGGGGTCCATCGTACCTTGGCTGGTGGGTCACCAGGGAATGGCCCAGCAGAGGTCCTCAGGCTCCTACAGCAGGAGCTAGACACGGGGGTGAAGCCAGGGGCACTGAGAGGCAATGACACACCCAGCCAGGGGCTGTAGACCCTGTCAGACCAAAGGGTCTTCTTGCCACAGGAGGGAAACTTGTCAGGCTGCTTTAAGGAAGCCCATGAACCGTTGGAGCTCCAGATGAACCAGCAGAGGAACAGACCCAGAGAATGTGAGCAGCATGTTCTGCTAACCTAGCCCTGGGTCTCAGGAGTGATTATGCCTGGGAGCTGGGGGTGCACCCTGCCCCCAGCATGGCCAGAACTATATGTAGGAGCTGTCCTATGGGGGCCTGGGAAGCCAAGGGGTCAGAGGGAAGGGAGGAAATGGAACTGGAAGGTAGACTGTTCCCAGGCCTGTCAGTGCCCTGAGGCCCAGCAAGCAGGAGGAAACCACCTGGACAGAGCCTTTCCACCCTTGGTCCTGCAAGGGTAAAAGAATCACGGGAGGCCCTTCCCCCTGGCCTACAGCTGGAAGGAGCCCCCTGGGGTAGGGAGAGCTGAGGCATAAAATCACAGGAGGCCTCCAGATCCAGGGCCCTAGCATGGAGCCACTGACCGTGGCCACGGCTAGGGAGCAAAGAGGGCCCTCTGCCACCACTGCCCCACCCTAGGCAGCTAAGAGACTCCCAGCTCTGGGCCTGTGGGAGGCACCAGGCAAACAGAGGAGCTGGCAAGCTAAACATGCTATTAGCAGCGATGGAGAAGTGCCGATTATCTGCACAGCTGTCAGAAGCATCTCCCTGCCTCCTCACCAACCTGAGGAGGGGCCGCCAGTCATCTGCCTTTGCAAAGATGCCCCAAACTGAGATAGAAAGGCCAGGAGTCTGGAGGTTCTGTGCCACCACACTCTTGCCTTCTACCCTGGCCTCAACCCCAGGGATCTGGCCCTTTATCTAGTGACAGGAACCTGGAGGTAAGGCCCACCTCTGCAGCTGCCCCCGTAGGGGGAAAAGCAACACCACTTCACAGGGTTGTCGGGAGGGTCCAATGACCCTCTGAAAGCACCTTGCAAATTCTAAAGGACCAAGGGTCACTGCTGTTAAAATTCTTACATCAAAAATCTTATCTTCAGGGGCTTTCTCTATTTCATGAAATCGAGGCTCAAGGAGGTAACACAATTTGACCCAAGTCACCCAGCTGCAAATAGAAGGAAGTATCAGTTTCCAGAGCTGGGGCCAGAAGAAGGCTCCAGGGCCAGCAGGCCCCATGCTGTAACAGGGGACTTTAGGGCCTGAAACTGGTGGTGACTAGCCTGTGGCCACAGAGCATGACGGAGGCAGATAGCACTGAGGGCCAGCTCCGCTCATCTGCTGGGAGCACTTCCTAGGCTGCAGGTCTCTGTTTCAGAGAGGCTCAGAGAGGCTCAGGGCTGAGGCATGAAGAAAGTTCCTCTAGGGCGGCGCCTGTGGCTCAGTGAGTAGGGCGCCGGCCCCATATGCCAAGGGTGGTGGGTTCAAACCCGGCCCTGGTCAAACTGCAACAACAAAAAAATAGCCGGGCGTTGTGGCGGGCGCCTGTAGTCCCAGCTGCTCGGGAGGCTGAGGCAAGAGAATCACATAAGCCCAAGAGCTGGAGGTTGCTGTGAGCCGTGTGACGCCACGGCACTCTACCCGAGGGCGGTAAAGTAAGACTCTGTCTCTACAAAAAAAAAAAAAAGAAAGTTCCTCTAATGGAAAGGTGGGCTCCTTAAGCTGCTCAAGAGGGTGTGGACCCAGAGAGGAGGGAAGGAGCTTCCAAAACCTCATGCTGTGCCTGAGGCCCTTGGGAACCAATGACAGTCTTAGAACTCAGTCTTCCTCCAGCCCTGTCACTGCCCTCGCCTCCTCATGTCCAGAAGGGAGCAGCCCAGGCTGGGGAGAAGACCTGGGGACAGGTGCAGAGGCAAGAGGTGCTGTCTGCCTGACCACCCACCACCCATCGCTTTTGAAAGCAACTTGTGCATGCTGGGAGGGTGGCTGGCAAGCAGGGATGATAATCACACCATGTGGGAGGGACTGAGAGGGTGGGAGGTGACTCACAGGACAGTGGGGCACAGGAAGCATCTCCAGAGCCTCCCCAGCAGAGTAGAAGGGAAGCGAGTTCATTCCTCAAAGCCACTGTTGTCTGGGCCCAGCCTGCCATGGGCCTCTGCTCTTGCCATTGGGGCGGGCAGCCTTTAAGAGTAAAAGGCTTGCTTCCTGGTGGTGGCCGGCAAACCTGGCATCTGCATGGTGAGTGAATTCCATCTTTGCCCACTGCACAGACCTTCCACGCAGCATCACTGTGCTTCTCTGAGCCTCACTTCCAGATCTGTAAATGGGAGCAGAGGCCCCGACTCACAGAGCCAAAGTGCTCATTCTGCAGCCGTGAATGTCCCAGCTTCCAGCAGGTTCTTGCTGCAGACTAGAGAGGACTAGAGGCTAGTAGGACTTCAACCTACTGGCCACCCCTTCTGAGATGGGCCCCACAAATAGTAAATAAACGCCCCTCTCCTGGGCCTTGATCCCTGGCAACACCTTCACCCAAGCCCTGTGCTGGGTTCCTCACTGACACCTGAGGTCCTGGAATCCTACCACACTGGATCCTGGTGGGGCTCAGGTGAAACAGCACAGCTCACACTGGGGGATCTCATGCCTGGACAGAGGCAAAGGAAAGGCCTCACCTCCAACCTATATCCTCAGACAACATAGGGTGCCGGAGGCATGTGAAGGCCTGTGTTTCTTCCTTCTGCTTGCACTTGTCAGCTGTGTGCTGGGCCTCTCTGGGCCTCAACTACTCTGTCTGTAAAGTGGGTATAGTAATAGTGCCCACTCTAGCAGGTGGTTGCTTTGAGGATTGGATGAGTTCATCCACACAAAACACTTGGCTCAGGGCCCGCCCATAGCATTATAGAGAGCATGAAGCCAGCTCTACCATGCCAGGCTGATGCAAAGTCCCTTGGAGATTTAGGGTCCAACCCCCCCAACCCCCCCTGCACTGGTCTACCCTCAGCCTGGAACTCGGGCTATAGCCAAGGCACAGGCCTTCTGCTTCTTCCTCAGGACAGAGTGAGTACTCAAAGAGGTGCTAGGAGCAGCCAGGAACATGAGCGCCTCCTCCCAACCAGATGTCCTGGGCCCTGGGCCCTTGCCCGGCTAATAATCATTCTCACTCCCACTGTGGCCTTGGCATTCAAAACCTGGGCAGACCACTGGTTGTCTAACAGCAACCATTCCCTGGTCAGCCTTCCATTAGAGAGAGCGAAGAGGCCAGGTGCTTACTCTCCCAGCTCCCCTTAGAGCAAAGCATTTTCACATGCCCCAATCCTAGATAAGGAAACCTAGGAAGAAGTCTGCTGAGACTTCTCTTTGCTGTCTTTGGTAATGTGAGGGCATGTTGTCTAGTGCTGTGGCAGCCATCATGCAACCATGAGGAGGTAAGCCCAAAGAAGAAAGAATTTTTTTGACCATACCTTTGAGCTGTAGCCTAGCCCCGGAAATGCCCTGCCTCTGTTTATTGCATGACATAACAAAACATGGTGTCTGCACACTTCAGTTGGACAATTAGTTTACTTATAGCCAAAAGCACCCTAACTGATACAAAAGCTCAGGGCTGACGGTACCCACCTGCCTTTCCAGCCTCATTTCTACCACTGCCCTCCTGATGGGTCTCTGGGTGAAACATACTTTGCTTTCTCTTTGCTTTGCCTGCAAGTCTCCTCTGGTCTCCTTTAACTAGTGAATTTCTAGCTATCCTTCAAAGCCCAACTCAAATGCCCCCTTCTCTACAAAACCTTTTGAGCTCCCCCAGACAGAGAGCTCTGACCCTGTCTTGCTATTTCTAATGTCTTCACGGTGGAATTTCTCATTATTCTCTGTCTGTTTGTCAGCTGGCCACCCCACTGCACTGAAAGCTCTTCAGTGACAGAGGCCCTCCTCCTTTTGTCTATGTCTCCCCTAGCAGCGCAAGCCAAGAGCAGGTACTTGGTGAATGCTAGCTATTGCATTACTAAATATTGCATTACTGACATTGCTCCCTCCGCCTCCTCCAGCCCTCAGCTCTCCTGATGCTCTTGCCCAGTTGGGCAGGGCAGGAGGTGGCACATCTCTCACACTGCCCCAGCCGAAATGAGCTCTCAGGGAACACACAGTATGAGGCACCTGCCAAGCTACACTGCCACTACTTCCTTGGACCCATATGGGATCCCAGGCAAGGTCACCAGGCTGCTTGGGGGAGAGTGGGGACTCCAGCACTGAAAGGGGAAAGCTGGGGGTGTGTTCCAGAGCTGGCACACAGCTGCCCAAATTGCCATGACAATACAGGAGGCAGGCGCTAAGGGAGCTGAGAGAGCTGTAAGATGCTGAACAATGCCACCTGCCAGCCACTGAGGAGCAGAGGCGAGGGGAGCTTGGTGCTGGGACCAGGCCTGGGACCTTTCTCCAGGCACATCCCCAACCACAGCCATGTTCCTCAGCCTCAGGAACCAGAGAAACCATGGGTGAAACGGAAGGCGCATTAGACTGGGGTCAAGCCTCGCCCTGGGCAGAGGTGGGGACTAGTGCCTCAGGGTCTACCAGGACTCCTTTGGTAACTGAACAAGGAAAGGGGCTTGAGCACTTTGGTGGAGGGAGTGCTTTGCTGTGTTGGGGGCAGGGATCAATGTTAAGAACATCCAGTTCTGGGGAGCTGGGCTGGGCTCCTTGACAGCTGATTGAAGGACAGGGGAAATGCCACCCACTCTGAGGTTCTGGAGCACATGGAGCTGGGATCATACAACCCCTGCTCCAGCTGCAGTCAGAGGTTTGCCTTCTGATCCCTGAGCCTCCCAGACAAGGTGGACAGGAGGAGGTGTGCAGGGAAAGGGAGGCCTGAAGTTGCAGTCAGAAGTGGTTTTTCTTTATTACTATGTTTTAATTTTTAATTTTTTTATTTACTATGTTTTAAAGATTTTTTAAAAAAGTATTCAAGAGCATCTTTTTATTAAAAAAAAAAAAAAAAAGAAAAAAACACTTAGTGGGCAGTGCCTGTGGCTCAAAGGAGTAGAGCACCGACCCCATATACTGAAGTTGGCGGGTTCAAATCCAGCCCCGGCCAGAAACTGCAAAAAAAAAAAAACCACTTAAATATTCCAGACAACGCTAACATGTCCCTTATTTACGCATCCCTCCTCCACAACAAATTTCTGCTCCTAGAGGTAACTACTTCAACTAGTATTTTTAAATAAGAATAATATGGGCAGCGCCTGTGGCTCAGTGAGTAGGGTGCAGGCCCCATATACAGAGGGTGGCGGGTTCAAACTGGCCTGGCTGAACTGAACAAAAAAAATAGTGGGGGGCGCCTGTAGTCCCAGCTACTTGGGAGGCTGAGGCAAGAGAATTGCCTAAGCCCAGGAACTGGAGGTTTCTGTGAGCTGTGTGATGCCATGGCACTCTACTGAGGGCCATAAAGTAAGACTCTGTCACTACAAAAAAAAAAAAAAAAAAAGAATAATACAAGTCTCCCTCCCAAAAAAATATGGTATATATAAAAACACTTCAAGCGAAAGAGGGATGGAGGGAGGGGGGTGGGGCCTTGGTGTGTGTCACACTTTATGGGGGCAAGACATGATTGCAAGAGGGACGTTACCTAACAATTGCAATCAGTGTAACCTGGCTTATTGTACCCTCAATGAATCCCCAACAATAAAAAACAAAACAAAACACTTTAAGCAATACCAAATGTCTAAGATAAAACATTTTCCTCCCCAAATAATCTTTACAATTTCTTGGGTATGCCTCTGGATCCTTTAAAATTCATATACAGGGACAAGATACTTGGTTGTTTCCTCATAAAATAGTACTTGTTATTGCTCTGGGGTTATCCTCTCTGTGTAACCCTGCCCTCTGGGGCTCTCACAAACGTTCTCCTTACTCAGAGACCCTGCCTGGGCACCAGCTCTCTGTTTTACTCTTTTCCGGGGGTGGACAACTGGGGTCTTTGCTCTTGGTTTCCAGCAGCCCAGACCCTCAATCTTAGGCACTCTTGGTTTGGGTAACCTCTGTAAGAACTTGGCCTTAGCTTCCTCCTCTCCAGCTAGGGGATTTGGTCTGATCTAATGGATTCCAACCTGTGCACAGGGTGGGCAAGGGTAACACGACCTTCACTGTGCCTCTTCTAGCAGATGGCCCCAACTCCAAATGTGGGAACACGAGCCATGTTTGCTCTGTGACAACCCCCCACAGGCCACACACCACTGCCCTTCTGTCCCCATAGCCCCTTCACTCTACCTTCCCATTCATTCCCAATATGCAAGTCTCCAAGCAATGTCAGAGGCAGGAGTCTATGTGCCCAGTGAGCCCAGCAAAAGGGGCCTGGGTGCCATCCCTACCAGCTCCAGCTGAGGCTAGAGAATACCCCCAGCCACCTTGCAGCTCCCCCATTTCTCTCTCTACTGCTCTGCTACTGGTTCAGAAAATGAAATAAACACCCTCTGCACCAAAAAATAAAACAAAAGAAACAATAAGAAATTTAATATTCCTGGGATGTAGGTCTTCCCAAACAGGAGGCAGCTGCTTCTAGAGCAGAGTTTGGCAGAAGCAAGGGTTGGCTTTTCTCTTATTAGTATTTTCATTTTTTTTCCAGGAGGTGCCTTTAGTTGAAATACATTCTTGGAATGTGACCTCCATGTGTTTTCCTGATAATTAAAGTTGTTATTTGTTAGTGTTTCCTTTGCCTGTTTGCCTTGTATGTTTGTTTGTAATGAATGCTTGGGTTTCTGAGTGACAGGATGTTACCAGAGGAGGTCAGGGGAGGGACACGTCCACAAGGTCAGGGTGCTGCCCAGTGGCTAGAAGCCAAAGGGTGTCAACCGGCCTGGGAGGTCAGATCCTCCCTAGGAGCAGCTACCAGCTACTCATAACTCTAATGAGCACACTGGCTGCTCTACTAATTAGGTGTACACTAAAATCATTTTCTTTTCTTTTTTGAGAGAGAGTCCAGTTTGTCCCCCTCGGTAGAGTGCAGTGACATCACAGCTCACAGCAACCTCCAACTCCTGGGCTTAGGCGATTCTCTTACCTCAGCCTCCCGAGTAGCTGGGACTACAGGTGCCTGCAACAATGCCCAGCTATTTTTTTGTTGCACTTTGGCTGGAGCCAAGTTTGAACCCACCACCCTCTGTATGTGGGGCCGGCGCCAGACTCACTGAGCCACAGGCAGCGCCCTACACTAAAGTCATTTTCTTTCTTTTTTTTTTTTTTTTATTGTTGGGGATTCATTGAGGGTACAATAAGCCAGGTTACACTGATTGCAATTGTTAGGTAAAGTCCCTCTTGCAATCATGTCTTGCCCCCATAAAGTGTGACACACACCAAGGCCCCACCCACCTCCCTCCTTCCCTCTTTCTGTTTCCCCCCCCATAACCATAATTGTCATTAATTGTCCTCATATCAAAATTGAGTACATAGGATTCATGCTTCTCCATTCTTGTGATGCTTTACTAAGAATAATGTCTTCCACGTCCATCCAGGTTAATACGAAGGATGTAAAGTCTCCATTTTTTTTAATGGCTGAATAGTATTCCATGGTATACATATACCACAGCTTGTTAATCCATTCCTGGGTTGGTGGGCATTTAGGCTGTTTCCACATTTTGGCGATTGTAAATTGAGCTGTAGTAAACAGTCTAGTACAAGTGTCCTTATGATAAAAGGATTTCTTTCCTTCTGGGTAGATGCCCAGTAATGGGATTGCAGGATCAAATGGGAGGTCTAGCTTGAGTGCTTTGAGGTTTCTCCATACTTCCTTCCAGAAAGGTTGTACAAGTTTGCAGTCCCACCAGCAGTGTAAAAGTGTTCCCTTCTCTCCACATCCACGCCAGCATCTGCAGTTTTGAGATTTTGTGATGTGGGCCATTCTCACTGGGGTTAGATGATATCTCAGGGTTGTTTTGATTTGCATTTCTCTAATATATAGAGATGATGAACATTTTTTCATGTGTTTGTTAGCCATTCGTCTGTCATCTTTAGAGAAAGTTCTATTCATGTCTCTTGCCCATTGATAAGATATAAGGGATTGTTGGCTTTTTTCATGTGGATTAATTTGAGTTCTCTATAGATCCTAGTTATCAAGCTTTTGTCTGATTGAAAATATGCAAATATCCTTTCCCATTGTGTAGGTTGTCTCTTTGCTTTGGTTATTGTCTCCTTAGCTGTACAGAAGCTTTTCAGTTTAATGAAGTCCCATTTGTTTATTTTTGTTGTTGTTGCAATTGCCATGGCAGTCTTCTTCATGAAGTCTTTCCCCAGGCGAATATCTTCCAGTGTTTTTCCTATGCTTTCTTGGAGGATTTTTATTGTTTCATGCCTTAAGTTTAAGTCCTTTATCCATCTTGAATCAATTTTTGAGTGGGGAAAGGTGTGGGTCCAGTTTCAATCTTTTACATGTAGACATCCAGTTCTCCCAACACCATTTATTGAATAGGGAGTCTTTCCCCCAAGGTATGTTCTTGTTTGGTTTATCAAAGATTAGGTGGTTGTAAAATGTTAGTTTCATTTCTTGGTTTTCAATTAGATTCCAAGTGTCTATGTCTCTGTTTTTGTGCCAGTACCATGCTGTCTTGAGCACTATGGCTTTGTAGTACAGACTGAAATCTGCTATGCTAATGCCCCCAGCTTTATTTTTGTTACAGAGAACTGCCTTAGCTATACGGGGTTTTTTCCGGTTCCATACAAAACACAGAATCATTTTTTCCAAATCTTGAAAGTACGATGTTTGTATTTTGATAGGAATGGCATTGAATAGGTAGATTGCTTTGGGAAGTATAGACATTTTAACAATGTTGATTCTTCCCATCCATGAGCATGGTATGTTCTTCCATTTGTTAATATCCTCTGCTATTTCCTTTCTGAGGATTTCATAGTTTTCTTTATAGAGGTCCTTCACCTCCTTCGTTAGGTATATTCCTAGGTATTTCATTTTCTTTGAGACTATGGTGAAGGGAGTTGTGTCCTTAATTAGCATCTCATCTTGACTGTTATTGGTGTACACAAAGGCTACTGACTTGTGGACATTGATTTTATATCCTGAAACATTACTGTATTTTTTTTTTTTTCTTTGTAGAGATAGAGTCTCACTTTATGGCCCTCGGTAGAGTGCCGTGGCCTCACTCAGCTCACAGCAACCTCCAACTCCCGGGCTTAAGCGATTCTCTTGCCTCAGCCTCCCAAGTAGCTGGGACCACAGGCACCCGCCACAACACCCGGCTATTTTTTTTTTTTTTTTTTTTGGTTGCAGTTCAGCTGGGTCAGGGTTTGAACCCGCCACCCTCAGTATATGGGGCCGGCGCCATACCGACTGAGCCACAGGCGCCGCCCTGTATTTTTTGATGACTTCTAGGAGTCTTGTGGTTGAGTCTTTGAGGTTCTCTAAGTATAAGATCATGTCGTCAGCAAAGAGGGAGAGTTTGACCTCCTCTGCTCCCATTTGGATTCCCTTTATTTCCTTGTCTTGCCTAATTGTATTGGCTAGAACTTCCAGCACTACGTTGAATAGTAAAGGTAACAGAGGACAACCTTGTGTGGTTCCAGTTCTAAAAGGAAAAGCTTTGAGTTTTACTCCATTCAGTAAAATATTGGCTGTGGGTTTGTCATAGATAGCTTCAATCAGATTTAGAAATGTGCCACCTATGCCTATACTCTTCAGTGTTCTAATTAGAAAAGGATGCTGGATTTTATCAAATGCTTTTTCTGCATCTATTGAGAGGATCATGTGATCTTTATTTTTGCCTCTGTTAATATGGTGGATAACGTTTATAGACTTGCGTATGTTAAATCAGCCTTGCATCCCTGGGATGAAGCCTACTTGATCATGATGAATGACTTTTTTGATGATAAGCTGTAATCTTTTGGCTAGGATTTTGTTGAGAATTTTTGCGTCTATGTTCATGAGTGAGATTGGTCTGAAATTCTCCTTTTTGTTTGGGTCTTTTCTTGGTTTTGGTATCAGGGTGATGTTTGTTTCATAGAATGTGTTGGGGAAGATTCCTTCTTCCTCAATTTTTTGGAGTAGTTTCTGCAGTACAGGAATAAGCTCTTCCTTGAAGGTTTGATAGAATTCTGGAGTGAAGCAGATCTGGACTAGGGCATTTTTTGGTTGGAAGCTTTTTTATTGTTTCTTTGATCTCAGTGCTTGAAATTGGTCTGTTCAGGAGCTCTATTTCTTCCTGGCTGAGTCTAGGGAGAGGGTGTGATTCCAAATATTGATCCATTTCTTTCACATTGTCAAATTTCTGGGCATAGAGTTTCTGGTAGTATTCAGAGATGATCTCTTGTATCTCTGTGGGATCAGTTGTTATTTCCCCTTTATCATTTCTGATTGAGGTTACTAGAGATTTTAGTTTTCTATTCCTTGTTAGTCTGGCCAATGGTTTATCTATTTTATTTATTTTTTCAAAAAACCAACTCCTTGTTTCATTAATTTTCTGAATGATTCTTTTGTTTTCAATTTCATTGATCTCTGATTTGATTTTGGATATTTCTTTTCTTCTACTGAGTTTAGGCTTAGATTGTTCTTCTTTTTCCAATTCCATAAGATCTCTTGTGAGATTGTTGATGTGCTCTCTTTCTGATGTAGGCATCTAAAGTGATGAATTTTCCTCTCAAAACTGCTTTTGCAGTATCCCACAGGTTTTGGTAGCTTGTGTCTTCATTGTTGTTATGCTCAAGGAAGTTAATGATTTCCTGTTTTATTTCTTCCTTCACCCATCTGTTATTCAACAGAAGATTGTTTAGTTTCCACGCCTTTGGGTGGGGTCGAGCATTTTTGTTAGAGTTGAGTTCCACCTTTAGTGCCTTATGGTCTGAGAAGATCCAAGGTAAAATTTCAATTCTTTTGATTCTGTTGATATTTGTTTTGTGTCCCAGGATATGATCAATTTTGGAGAATGTTCCATGGGGTGATGAGAAGAATGTACATTCTTTATCTTTGGGATGGAGTGTTCTATATGTGTCTATCAAGCACAGTTGTTCTAGGGTCTCATTTAAGTCTCTTATATCCTTGTTTAATTTCTGTTTGGAGGATCTGTCCAGCTCTGTAAGAGGAGTGTTAAGGTCCCCTGTTATTATGGTATTATCAGATATCATATTGCTCAGACTGAGTAAGGTCTGTTTCAAGAATCTGGGAGCATTTAAATTGGGTGCATAGATATTTAGAATTGAAATGTCTTCTTGTTGTATTTTTCCCTTGACCAATATAAAGTGACCATCTTTGTCTTTTTTGACTTTAGTTGCTTTAAATCCACATGTATCTGAAAATAAGATTGCAACTCCTCTTTTCTTCTGAATTCCATTTGCCTGAAAAATTGTCTTCCAACCCTTGACTCGGAGCTTTAATTTGTCTTTTGAAGCCAGGTGTGTTTCTTGCAGACAGCAAATGGATGGCTTGTGTTTTTTAATCCAGTCAACCAATCTATGTCTCTTCAGTGGGGAATTCAAGCCATTAACATTTATTGAGATAATTGATAAGTGTGGTAGTATTCTATTCATCTTATTTTGTGAGAGTCCATTGCTTAGTTTTATCTTTTGCGTCAGTGTGGAGGTTTGGTTCTGTCCTTTAATTTCTGAATTCTTACTTTGCTGCTGATCCATTGTGGTGGTCAGTGTGCAGAACAGGTTGAAGTATCTCCTGTAGAGCTGGTCTTGTTATGGTGAATTTCCTCAATGTTTGTATATCCGTAAATGATTTGGTTTCTCCGTCAATTTTGAAGCTTAGCTTAGCAGGGTACAGAATTCTGGGCTGGAAATTGTTCTGTTTAAGTAGATTAAAGGTAGATGACCATTGTCTTCTTGCGTGGAAAGTTTCATTAGAGAAGTCTGCAGTCAATCTGATGGATTTACCCCTGTAGGTCAACTGACGCTTACTCCTGGCAGCTTGCAGAATCTTTTCTTTTGTCTTGACTTTGGACAGGTTTATCACAATGTGTCTTGGAGAAGCTCGGTTAGCGTTGAGGCGACCTGGGGTCCGATATCCCTCTGAAAGCAGTGTGTCAGAATCTTTGGTGATATTTGGGAAATTTTCTTTTATAATATTCTCTAGTATGGCTTCCATCCCTCTGGGGCATTCTTCTTCCCCTTCTGGAATTCCTATAACTCGTATGTTGGAACGCTTCATAAAGTCCCATAATTCTGACAGTGAATGTTCTGCTTTCTCTCTCTTCTTTTCTGCCTCTTTTACTATCTGAGTTATCTCAAAAACTTTGTCTTCTACCTCTGAAATTCTTTCTTCTGCATGGTCTAACCTGTTGCTGATACTTTCCATTGCATCTTTAAGTTCCCTGATTGACTGTTTCATTTCCTTCAGCTCTGCTATATCCTTTTTATATTCTTCATATCATTCATCTCTCATTTGATTCTGTTTTTGGATTTCCTTTTGGTTATTTTCCACTTTATTAGCAGTTTCCTTCATTGTTTCCATCATTTCTTTCATTGTTTTCAACATGTGTATTCTAAATTCCCTTTCTGTCATTCCTAACATTTCTGTATAGGTGGAATCCTCTGCAGTAGCTACCTTAAGGTCCCTTGGCGGGGTTGTTCTGGACTGGTTCTTCATGTTGACTGGAGTTTTCTGGTGATTCTTCCTCATGGGTGATTTCTTTTATCTGTTTCCTTGCCCTAATTTTCCTTTCACTTCCTCTTGCTCTTTAAGTTCTCGTGCCTGTGGTCTAAGGGTTACAGGACCAGAAGGGTGAGAAGGTTTAAGAGCAAAAAAGGGATGAAAGAAAGGAGGACCGAGTGATAAGAAAAAAAAAAAAGAAAAATAGGGAAAGGAGAGGGGGTGGGTAAAAGGAATATTGAGAAAAAGAAGAGAGGCACAGAAAGAGGGAGACAGAGCAATATAGGTGTCCAGTAGGGTACTTCGATACAACTTTAAAAAAAAACCCACCTTCTGGGGGTGTCCAGCTGGGTGGTTCCCTTGAGGTCAGCAGCTCTTTGCTAACCTGATCAGACACAGTACCCCACCTCCACCAAGTAGAGAGGAAAGACAAAAATGCTATAAATCAAACCAAAACAAGCAAACAGAAAACTTTACGGGATAAAATTGGCTGGAAAAACCAAATAATAGCAGTAGAAACACTAACAAAAATGAAGTTCTAATTATTGAAATAGGCAGCAATGGGAAATTATAATTAAACTAGAAAAATTGAGAAAGAAAAAGGATCTGTATGGAAAAGGTTGAACTTAAAAAACAGAACAACAATCCACAACATCAAAATAAACAAAAAAAACAACCAAACAAAAAAAAAAAAAAAAAACCACAACCAAAAACAAAGCAGTATGTATATGTTATTGAATATTGTCTGGGCAACACGTGGTCTTCTGGGGTATGAGATGTTAATCACAGTTCTGATACGACTGGAGGCTGCTAGTTTCTCAAACCCCAGCAGGTAGACACACTAAATCTCTCTTCAGCCCACTTAAAAGGCACTTTGAACTTGTTCACTTACTGAGCAGAAGCTTTCTCAGGGAAGTGCTTGTCGCTGGAATCACTGCTGAAGTGGCTATCCACTTACCGTGTGTGTCAAAACTGGTCTCCCTCTGCCCCCGAGGGTTAGGGCTGCAAGGTGGCTCAGACCCCGCCCTTAGGCTACTTGGTCGCTGGGTTACCAGCTCCCACCCAATTCAAGCTCTGCGACCCAGAGGGCGGAGCTTGCCGGGGCAGATCGCTCACAATGTCTGCCTGTGACCCAGAGCCAAACACTATTAGCTCCGTCTGGCTCAGCGGCTCAGACTGGGGCCCTAGACAAAGGCCAAAGTTCTCTGCACTCCTGCTCAGGCTCTCCCAAGGCAGCTGAATGCCAAGTCCAAAGACACCAAAACAGTTCACAGGTAAGGCCTTTCTGGTTTGCAGTCTCGCTGCTACTTTACTTACAGTTGTGGGTGGGTTTAGACGGATTGAACACACGCGACCACTTGCCGGTTTTCCACTGTTTTAGTTCTCCTCTTAGGGTCCAGAAGTCTCTCGCTGACTCCCTGTATCCTCTCAGGGGTGATGATAGGCAGATCCCACCAGCCAGAGATGCCTGGAGTCCTATATCCCCAGACTCACAGTGCCCAGATTCAAGGAAGCTGTTACTCAGCTGCCATCTTGCTCCGCCCCCACTAAAGTCATTTTCATTTTTTTTTTTTTTTGTAGAGACAGAGTCTCACTTTATGGCCCTCGGTAGAGTGCTGTGGCCTCACACAGCTCACATCAACCTCCAACTCCTGGGCTTAAGCGATTCTCTTGCCTCAGCCTCCCGAGCAGCTGGGACTACAGGCGCCTGCCACAACGCCCGGCTATTTTTTGGTTGTAGTTTGGCCGGGGCCGGGATTGAACCCACCACCCTCGGTATATGGGGCCGGCGCCTTACCAACTGAGCCACAGGCGCCGCCCTAAAGTCATTTTCAAACATACCTTCCTCTACTGCATCTTGTCTCAGGAAACTTTTAGAAGATGCATTCCATCAAAACAAGATTATAGGCCAGGCGTGGTAGCTCATGCCTGTAATCCTAGCCCTCTGGGAGGCTAAGGCAGGTGGATCTCCTGAGCTCAGGAGTTCCAGACCAGCCTGAGCAAGAGCGAGACCTTGTGTCTAAAAATAGCCAGGCATTGTGGCTGGTGCCTATAGTCCCAGCTACTCCAGAGGCTGAGGCAAGAGGGTTGCTTAAGCCCAAGAGTTTGAGGGTTTTATGAGCGATGATGCCATGGTACTCTACCCAAGGCAACAAAGTGAAACTCTGTCACAAACAAACAAAAAAATTATAGCAAAGTTGGGCAGTGCCTGTGGCTTAAACAAGTAGGGTGCCAGCCCCACAACCAGAGGTGGTGGGTTCAAGCCCAGCCCTGGCCAAAAACTGCAAAAAAAAAAAAAAAAAAAAATTATAGCAAGAGTCATCCACGCATGGTGCCCAGTCCTAATCCTGGGCAGTTTCCTGAAAGCTGCCAATGTTCCTCTGTCTCTGCTCCACGTGCAGAACCAAGGCTGGGACAGACTGCACAGGGGAAGCTGGCTCCACACCCGGAGTACAAACCAAGACAGCTCAGCTGAGTGGTCCCGTGGGAGAGAAAGCGTGGAGTGAATTCAGGATGCAGTTTACCTGGACCCATGGCTGTACCTGGTGTTGGCATGTGCAGGTCGGCTACTGCTCAATAAAAACACAGCAGCCCACAGAGACTGTCCTCAAACTCAGGGACACCACCCACCACTGTCACCGTAAGAGGAACCTGGGCCCCAGACTCTGCCCCAGCACCCCACCCTGAGAGCTCAGTGCCACTGGCTGCCTGAAGGCCATCCCTGTTCCATCTCCTGAGCCTGGATGTAGGGGCAGGAGGTGGGCTCAACGCCCTTCCCAAAGGGCAGTTGAGGGCTGCCTCCTCCTGGCCAATGTGGCTTTCCAGGCTCAGGGGTTGTCTGCTGGAATTTTAGTCTCATGATTGAAGACACAAGGAGCTTCACAGAGGGCCTCAACCATGGCAAGTGCAGTCTCCCCTCCCCCACCCCCCACTTTCTTTTCTCTGTTCCTCTGTTCTCTCTGTGCCTGTGGGGGCTCCAAAGTCATCTCCTTCTGTCCAGCAATCAGGGTTTGGGCCAACAACCCTAAATGCAAAACCAGCCCATCTCAGGCTCAGCCAAAGCCTCTAGCTCCCTGCCACCCACCCACTGTCCCACACACAAAGGTGTGTCCTATGTCATAACCCTAGGGGTATTCAAACTCCTACCTGTGCAACTCTATACAGAAGGGCCACTACCACTCCTACTGACCAAAATAGGACCGACCCCCGGGCTTTTGAGGCTTCCATCAACCAGGAAACACACAACTGGAAGACAAAAGGGCACGTGGCACCCTGGCCCAACCAGAGCATGTGCTGGAGCTCCAGCTGGCACTGGCTTACTTGCACTTTTGGAGGAATGAGAGCTCAATCCAAACTTCTCACCTGAGCAAGAAGTGGGGCTCAAGATGAAGATTCTGAATGTCTGTCCAGGTCCTCAGCCAGGCCTGAGTCACTGTTTTTCCTGGTGGATAAGGGAGCTGAGGAAATAGACCCAACCATGCCAGGGGCATGAGGTCATCAGGATCTGGCAATGGCTCTTCCCCAGGCCATCCCCACTCCAGGTGTCAAGGTAACATCATCTGTCTGTGATAAGGGGAAAGGACTCTGTCAGGATTCAATGCCAGTCTCCACTTACAGGCCACCTGGGCCTGGCAATCTGGAGGGCTGTTTTAAGAAGAATCCGAAGGCTGTCTCTAGGCTCAGTAGGAACAAATCGTGATGTGCACAGCGAGGGTCAAATGTGGCCAAGTATTCTCTGAACCTAGTCTCAGTGGCCTTGAGATCCTGGCCTGGCCCATGTTTGTTGCTTCTCTGACCCAATAGCAAATGCTGCAAATGGATCCACAGGCTTCCAAAACCACTCTGAGACCAGGCAAGAATCTGGTGGCTCTATAGGTCTTCTTCTGAGTCTTTTGCTCTGTGGACCCCATTCCCTGGAGGAGAAACTGCAGCCCAGGGGAAGGGGTAAAGCAGACATGAAGCCTCCCAGGCTGCCCCACTCCACCTGGTGCTCCTGGTCCCTCAGGGAACAGCACAAGGATTCTCTGTCAGTCAGCACTGGCAGCTGTCAGAACTGTCTCATCCCCTGAGTGTACCTCTTAATGAGAGCCCATTTAATCTCCTTTTATTACTGCATAATTGCCATTAGGGGGGCTTTGTTCTCATTATTTTGGAAATAAAACCGTTTTAAATCTCCAAAGTGGGGTAAGAGAAGCAGCTCTTGGCTCTCTCCAGGGACCAGGAGGGAACAAGCAAGGGCAGAGTGGAGGCTTTCCTAGGTTGAGTTCTAGTGTCCCAAGGCTCTTATGACCCTGTCAGTGGGCCAGCCCTGCCTAGTAACCACTGGTGCTTCCACAGCAGGAGGGGAGCAGGGTCAGTTCCAGGCCCTATAGGCCCTAGTGCGTTGGCCCACCCAGCCCTCCTGGCTTCTCTGGGCCCTGGCAACTGTCTTCAGGGACCACCTGTGACTCTCACCAAGCCAGGAGCTGGCCAGAGGTAGGGCCACTGTACCCTTCCACAGGGAGAAAACAGAGGGTGCTCAGTGGCCTTTCCAGGGTCTCTTGGGTTTAGAGTAGTATTAACAGTAAGAATAAAAATTGTACTAGGTCCCAGACACATCTGCTCTAACTTTTCATATATCCAACCTCACTTCCTAATACCGCAGAAGGCAGAGGCAGCAGAGGTTCTCTTGTGAAGGTGAGGCTCAAGGACGTTAGGGGAAGTGTTCCAGATCACTGGCTCCTATGTGACCAGCTGGGCTATGAGCCCAGATTTTTCTGCCTCTGTAGCTTCTCAGCCTCAAGAATGTACCTGGGGCAGACCAGGCCCCCAAGGACATTTGGGGACAGAATCACATCCTGAACCCTGACTGAGCACCAGGTACTGTGCATTGGGAAGTGGGTGGCCAAGAAGTATAAGACATTGTCCTTTCCCTGAAGAAGTCTGCAGAGAGCAAGGGAAACATTTAAATAAGCTAGAAGTGGCCACTTACTGCAGTGATCATTACCCGCACTGTCTTAGGGAGCTGCTTTGGTGGAAGGGTGTCCCATGGAGGGGACACCTGTGCAAGGCACAGCAGTGTAGAGGGTGAGGGGCATTTGGGAACCAGTGAAGGCATGTGGGTGGTGTCAGTAGGAATGGGAGGGAAGACCCCCTCTGGCAGGGTCCCTTACTTGCCTCTGGGGCCTTTAGCAGGGCTGGTTTCCCCCATGCAGCCCTGCCCAGGGAGGGTGCCATTGTCCTAGACTGACTGGAGAAGCACGCGGGTGCCGTCATAAAGAGAAGATCCCTCCAGCCCCTTTTGAGAGAGGGGAACACAGAGTCCATCCCACAGATTGCCTTGGGCCCTGAACCACATCCTCTGCCCCTTTTCTTCCTCCGTAAAATGGGAACCTCCACACTTGAGCCTGTGATCTCCGTCTAAGGAGGTCATGAGAGCTAAAGTCATTGAGGTAAAGAAAAGCCCCCCTAGAAAACTGCCAGTGAAAGGGCTCTTTTCTGCAAGTCAGAGCCTTGGGCTATTTGAGTGTTTAGTCTTCATTTCATAGAAGAAGAAACAAGCCCTGGGAATTCAGAGAACATGTCCAAGATGAGTGGATGAGTTAGGGCAAAAACAGAACCCTGCCTTCTCTCCTGCACCCTGCTACCTCAGACTGCAACCCTTTTCTCACTTTTGCCTGCCTTATCCCCAAATATTTCTCCTCAGCCTGCCAGCTGAATGGAATCACACCATTAGGATGATTTCTCAGAGGAAGTTAAGATGCAAGCCCTTTCAGGGAGCCTTTGAGTGGGTGTTGGTCATTCACACCTTAGTATGAATTAGTTATCAGCTGCTTTTCCCAGAGCTAACAAGGAAAGGGCATTGGTGAGATGAGGATTTTAAAGGAAAGAGCAGGGAGAGGAGTGACTGTGGGTCTTCTAGCTTTGCTCAGGAAGGATAAGCCTAAATGAGCCCAAGATAATTGTTATAGTACAATGAAGCGGTCTGGTTTCAAGTCCAGTTTCTAGAATGTATTTACTCTAAGCCCCAGATCCTAGCGGTATAAAATAGCAGCAGTGAACTGGCAGAATCAGAAGTTCCTGCCACAGGCCAGGCGCAGTGGCTCATGCCTATAATCCTTGCACTCTGGGAGACTGAGGGAGATGGATTGCTTGAGCTCAGGAGTTCAAGACCAGCCTGAGTAAGAGTCAGACCCTGTCTCTACTAATAGGAAAACTAGCTGGACACTGTGGCAGGTGCCTGTATTTCCACCTACTTGGAAAGCTGAGCTACTTGGGAAGCTGAGGCAAGAGAATCGCTTGAGCTATGTAGCCACAGCACTCTACCAAGGATGACAAAGTGAGACTAGGTCTCAAAAAAAAGTCTCTTCCAGGAAGACATTCAAGTTTTCCACAAGGCTAGAAGAGGGTACCGGGAAGGGGGTGGGCAGCCTGCCAGCTTCCCCAGACCCAACCAGGCCCAGGACAGGAAGGCCAGACCTTGTGGCTCTTCATCTCAGGGGCCAAGGCCTCCTGTTACAGCTCTCCTGGAAGCCAGGGCTCCAGCAGGAGTCAGTCCCAGAGGAAATTCCTGCCTTGTCAGCAGAGCAGGAAGTGGGCTGAGCCCTGGCCCAACCCCATCTTCAGCCTCTGCTAGGGAGGAGGACCTAACTACCCTGTGATGAACATAAACATCTGCTCCATTCGTGAGTCCTGCACAGCCTGTGGAGCGCTGTCCTATCCATTCTCTCTCTCTCCTTGTTAAGAGTGCTTTGTTAAAGTACAATGTAATTAACATAAAATGGAGTACTCACATCTTAAGAGTGTGACTCAATGAATTTCTACATTTGTATACACCCATAACCATCTCTCACATCCAGATCACAGAAGAGGTTCCCAGCAGTATAATTTTATTGATCCCACTCCACCTGTTATGTACTGTTACCACATATTTTACTTCTACATTCTTATTATTTTTGCTTAAAACAGTCAAAAGGCTGTTTTTTATTTTAAGTAAAAAAAAAAAAAAGTCTTTTACATGTGTGCACATATTTGCAATTTTTGGTCTTCTCCATTTCTTTCTGGTAGTCTTGGCTGCCATCTGGGCTTATTTCCCTTTGGCCTGAGGAATTCTCTTAATCTCTTTTTATAATGTAAGTCTCCTAGCAATGAGTTCTCTAAGCTTTCATTTGTCTGAAAATGCCTTAATTTTGACTTTATTTTTGAAGAATATTTTTATTGGATATAGACTTCTAAGTTCACCAGCTTGTTTCCTTTAGGCCCTCCAAAGTGATCATTTAAATGTGTTCTAGCTGCCTTTGTTTTTATTTAATTTTTAATTTTAATTTTTATTATTATTTTTTTTTTTTGCAGTTTTTGGCCGGGGCTGGGTTTGAACCCACCACCTCCAGCATATGGAGCTGGCGCCCCACTCCTTTGAGCCACGGGCACCACCCAATTTTTTATTTTTTTGAGACAGAGACGCCCTGGGTAGAGTGCTGTGGCATCACAGCTCATAGCAACCTCAAACTCTTGGGCTTAAGGGATTCTCTTGCCTCAGCCTCCCAAGTAGCTGGGACTACAGGTGTCTGCCACAACACCTGGCTATTTTTTGTTTGTAGTCATCATTGCTGTTTGGCAGGCCGGGGCTGGATTTGAACCTGCCAGCTCCAGTATATGTGGCTGGTGCCCTCGCCACTGAGCTACAGAGGTGGAGCCGCTGCCTTTGTTTTTAAAGAGAAATTAGCTGTAGTTCTTATTGTTCCCCACCCCAAATGTAATATGACTCTATTTTCTGGATGATTTTAAGATTTTCTCTTTACCTTTGCTTCCTAGTTTGATTATGATGTATTTAGGTATTCAGTCATTCTCTCTTTAAATATTAAATATTCTGCCCCCTTTCTTCCTCTCCTCCCCTTCTGGAACTCCGGTTATGCGTATAGCATGGTATATATGGTTTCATAGATTTTGATGTGCTATTACAAGGGTTGGACTACTTCTTTCCTAAAGGGCAAAAGTCCTCATATTTCAAACTTTGCAGTCCACCTGGTGTCTGTCACAACTACTTAGCTATGCTATTGTAGCACTAAAACAGCAATAAAAGATTTCTGAAAGGTCTGGGTTCCAATTAAATCCTTATTTACAACAGCAGGCAGCAGGCCAGATTTGGTCCATGGGCCCATCGTTGGTTGACCCTTACTGTGCTCTGTTGTTGTTTTCTTTCTGTGCTTCAATTTAGATAATTTATTTTGACCTGACTTTGAGTTCAGTGGTCCTTTCTTTTGCTACATCCAATCTGTTATTAAGCCTATTAAATGAATAGTTCATTCCAGATATTATACTTTTCTGTTATAGAGTTTATATTACTTTTTTTTATACACTTTGTCTTAGTTTATTCCTCTCTTTTTTAAAGCAGACTTTACTTTTTAGAGCAGTTTTGGGTTCACAAAAAAATTGAGCAGAAAGTATAGAGAGTTCCCATATACATGCAACCTCCCCACTCTCAACATCCTCATCAGAGTGGTACTGTTTAAAGAGGCAAGTTTATTCTGTTGCCCAGAATGGAGTGCAGTGGTGCACTCATAACTCGCTATAACCTCCTGGACTTGAGCAATCCTTCCCCCTCAGCCTCCCAAATAGTTAGGACTATAAGCATGTGCCACCCTACCAGCTCAATTTTTAATTTCATTTTTCATGGTCTCTGGCTATGTTGCTCAGGCTGGACTCAAACAGCTAGCCTCAAATGATCTTTCTGCCTCAGCTTGCCAGTGTGCTGGGCTTATAGGTGTGAGTCACTGTGTCCAGAGTATTACTTTTGTTACATTTGATGAACTTGCATTCATATCACTATCAGCCAAAGTTCATATTTTATATTATGGTTCACTCTTGATGTTGTACATTCTATGGGTTTTGACAAAAATACAATGACACGTATCCACCATCATAGTATCATACAGAGTAGTTTCACTACCCTAAAAATCCTCCATGCTCCATCTGTTCATCCCTCCCGCCCTCCTAACACCTGGGAACCACTGATCTTTTTACTGTCTCCATAGTTTTGTCTTTTTCAGAATGTCCCATAAGTGGAATCATACAGCACAAGGTCAGACAATTAAGTTTGTGAACTCATCCTAGAAAAAGTACTACATACCTTATTGCTGAATATCACTATGGTCACCTTAGAAGTACTCCCCTTGGGAAACTATGCACAAATGCCAGCGCTAGTTCACCCTTCAAAACAATTTTGGAATTCTTTTTTTTCTGGAATGGCCATCAGATCTGTCATTGTACGAGGTCTGACAATTAAGTTCATGAACTCATCCTAGGAAAAAATGCTACTTTATCGTTGAATATTACTATTGTCACCTTAGAAGTATTCCCATTTGCCATCTGATGACCTCAGATCAGCCTTTTAAGATTGGCTTCTTTCACTTAGTAATGTGCACTTAAATTTCCTCCATGTCTTTTCATGGCTTGATACCTATTTCCTTTTAGCCCTGAATGATATAATATTCCACTGTCTGACTATACCACAGTTTACTTATCCATTCATCTACTGAAGGGAATCTTGGTTGTTTCCAGGTTTTGGTAATTGTGAATAAAGCTGCTATAAACATCATGTGCAGGTTTTTTTGTGGACACAAGTTTTTAATTCATTTGGTTAACTACCAAGGAATGCAGTTGCTGGGTTATATGGTAAGAGCATATTTAGTTTTATAAGACATTGCCAAACTTCTTCCAAAATGGCTATATCGTTTTATACTCCCACCAGCAATGAATGATAGTTCCTGTTACTCCAGACATCTTCACCAGCATTTAGTGTTGTCAGTGTTTTGGATTTTGCCCGTTCTAGTAAGTGTGCAATAGTATCTCATTGTTTTAACTTACAATGTTCTAATGTCATATGTATTGAGCATCTTTTCATAGGCTTATTTGCTATAATGTATCAATATCTTCTCTTTGGTGAGATGTCTGGTGAGGTCTTTTCATTTGGGCTATTTATTTTCTTATTTTTGAATTTTAAGTGTTCTTTGTACATTTGGAATAACACCCCTTTATCAAATAGGTCATTGGCAAGTATTTCTACCAAGTCTATGGCTCATTTTCTTGTTCTCTTGACAGCATGCTTCACAAGGCAGAAGTTTTTAGTTTTAATGAAGTTTATCCTGTCACATATTTCTTTCATGGATTGCGTCTTTGTGTTGTACTTAAAAAGTCATCACCATGCCCTAAATTATTTAGATTTTGTCTTCAGTTATCTTCCAGGAGTTTTACAGTTTTGAATTTTCCATTTAAGATTTTGATACACTTTGAGTTAATTTTTATGCAGAATATAATGCCTAGACTTTTTTTTTTTTTTTTGGTATGTGAATACTGGTGTTTCAGCATAATTTCACCACTGGAAATGACTAACTTTGCTTGACTGTATTCTTCAATTCTTTGTCAAAGATCAGTTCACTATATTTATTTATGGGGACCTGTTTTTGGCCTCTCTGTTCCATTCATCTGTCTATCCTTTCACTAATAGCACACTGTCATGATTACTCTAGTTTTATAGTGAGTCTTGAAGTCAGTTAGTGTCTGTCCTCCAACTTTGTTCTTCTCCTTAATACTATTTTGGCTATCCTGGATCTTCAGTCTCTCCATATGATCTTTAGAATCATTTTGTCGGTATCCACAAAATAACTTGCTAGGATTTTGATCAAATTGGGAACAGCTATCATTTTGACAATTTGATTCAATTTCATTAGTAGGTTGTTTAATAGATTGTTCAGATTGCCTATTTATTCTTTGTGAGTTTTGGGAGATGATATAAAGAATCAATACATTTAATCTAGGTTATAAAATGTGTGGGCATAGAGTTGTTCATAAAAGGACATTAGTGATACCACCTCTTCCATTTCTTCTTTTTCTTTTGAGACAGAGTCTCTGATAGTAGTAATTAATTTCTTCTTTTTCTTTGTTAGACTATCTTAGCTTGTCCATTTTATTGATCTTTTCAAAGACTCATCTTTTGACTTTGTTGATTTTCTCTATTGAAAATCTCTTCACTTTTGATTTTATTGATTTCTGCTCTAATTGTTATTATTTATTTTATTTTCATTATTTACTTTCTTCTGCTTATGATGGACTTAATTTGCTCTTCTTTTTCTAGCTTCCTAAGCAGAAGCTTTTTCTTCTTTTTAGAAGAAGCTTTTTAGATTTTTCTTCGTTTCTAACATATAATCTAATAGTCACTTTAATTCATTTAATGCTATAAACTTCCCTCTAATGCTGATTTGATGTATCCCACAAATTTTGATAAGTTGTATTTTCATTTTCATTCAGGGCAAAATATTGTTCAATTTCTCTAGATTTCTTCTTTGGCCCAGACACTATTTAGAAGTGTGTTATTTTACCTCTAAGTCTTTTGGTATTTTCCAGCTATTTTTCTGTTATTTATTTCTAGTTTAATTCCATTGTGGTCTGAGAGCAACCATTGTGTGAATTCTATTCTTTTAAATTTGTTTAAGTGTGTTTCGTGACCCAGAATGTTGTCTACATTGGGGAATGTTTCATCTGAGCTTGCAAAGAAAGTGTATTCTACTGTTATTGGATGAAATAATAAATAGATGTCCACTATATCCAGTTGATTGATGGTATTGTTGAGATCAGCTATGCTCTTCCTAATTTTCTGCCTACTAAATCTTTGCATTCCTGATAGAAGAGTGTTGAAATCTTCAACTACAATAAATTCACCCATTCTCCTTGCAGTTCTACCAGTTTTTGTTTTGCGTAGTTTGATTCTCTGTTGTTAGGTGCATACATTTTAAGAATTGTTATGTCTTCTCAGAGAATTGACCCCTTTATCATTTTGTAATACCCCTCCTTATCCCTGATAACTTTTCTTGCTCTAAAGTCTACTCTATCTGAAATTAATAAAGCTATTTACACTTTCTTCTGATTAGTATTAGTGTGGCATAGGAGAGCTGTCTGGAAAGTATCCAGGTCTCTCTTGGTCCCACTACCTGGCTGGATACTTTCTAGACAGCCCTCATGTATTTCTTCATCTGCTTTTTATCTATATATGTCTTTATGTTTCAAGTAAGTTTTTTATAGACAACATATAGTTGGGTCTTCTTTTAAATTGACTCTGACAACCTCTTTTAATTAGTGTATTTAGACAATGACATTCAAAGTGATTATTGATATGGTTGGATGAATTCTACCATAACTGTCACTGCTTTCTATTTTTCGCCCTCGTTCTTTGTTTCAGTTTTTGTCTTCCACTACTTTTCTGCCTTTCGTAGTTTTATTCTTCCCCTTTTGTGATTTTAATTGGGCGTTTTATATGATCCTATTTTCTCTCCTTTCTTAGTGTATCAATTATATTTCTGCTGTGGTCTGAATGTGTTCTCCCAAAATTCAGATGTTGAAATTTCATCCCCAAGGTGATAGTGTTAAGAAGTGAGGTCTTTAGGCTCTGCTGTCATGAATGGATTAGTGTCCTTATGAAAGAAGTAAGAGTGAGCTGTTTACCCCTTGTGCCATGTGAGGATACAGCATGAAGGTACCATCCTGGAAGCAGAGAGTTAGCCCTTACCAGACACCAAATCTGCTACTGCCAGACTCAACCTCCTGGCCTCCAGAATACGAATGTATTTTGTTATAGCAGCCCAGACTAAGACAAGTCATTTTTTAAGTATTTTTAGCATTTGCCCTAGAGTTTGCAATATACACATACAACTAATCCAAGTCCACTTTCAAATGCCATTATCCCACTTCATGGGTTGTGCAGGTGCCTTATAATAACAAAATATTCCAGTTCCTCCCTCCTGTCTCCGTGTCATTGCCGTTGTTCATTTCACTTGCACATTAAGTACATATGTTTATATATATACACACATACATAATTGAATATTTTGGTGCTGTTATTATTTTGAACAAACAAGAAAAATAAAAGTTTATATTTTACCTTCACTTATCCCTTCTTCACTCCTCTTCCTTTTTTCGTGTAGATCTGAGTTTCTGCCCTCTATCTTTTTTCTTCTTTCTGAAGAACTTCTTTCTAACATTTCTTGTAAGGCAATCTATGACAACAAAGTCTCTCAACTTTTGTTAGTCTGAGAAAGTCTTTGCTTATTCTTCACTTTTGGGGGATAATTTCACAGGGTACAAAATTCTAGGTTGCTGACTTTTTTCTTTCAACATTTTAAATATTTCTCTCCTCCCTCTCTTACTTTACTTGCATGGTTTCTGAGAAGTCAGATGAAATTCTTGACTTTTCTATAAATAAGGTATATTCCCCCTCTGGCTTCTTTCAAGATTTTTTGTTTGTTTGTTTCGTTTTGTTTTATTTTTTAGTCTTTGATTTGCTACTATCTGAGTATGATATACCTACATGTAGTTTTGTTTGTTTGTTTGTTTTGAGACAGAGCCTTACTATGTCGCCCTGGGTAGAGTGCCATGGTGTCACAGCTCACAACAACCTCAAACTCTTGGGCGTAAGCAATTCTCTTGCCTTAGCCTCCCAAGTAGCTGGGACTACAGGCGCCTGCCACAATGCCTGGCTATTTTTGTTGTTGTTGTAGTTGTTTGGCAGGCCTGGGCTGGGTTCAAACCTGCCAGCCCTGTTGTATGTGTCTGCTGCCCTAGCCTCTGAGCTACAGGCACCAAGCCCCTAGATGTAGTTTTTGACATTTTTCCTCCCTGGTGTTCTCTGAGCTTGCTGGATTGGTGGTCTAGTATCTGAAACTAATTTGAGGGAAATCTCAGTTATAATTGTTTCAAATATTTCCTCTGTTCCTTTCTCTCTTCTCTTCTCCTCCTCCTAGTATTCCCATTGTGTGTAATTTGTATGTTACATTTTTTGGTATTTAATAGTTGTCCTGTACTTCTTGGATATTCTGTATGATTTTTTCAGGTTTGTCTTTTTGGGGGGCCTGTTTTGGAAGTTTCTATTGATATATTCTCAAGATCAGAGATTCTTTCTTCAACCATGAACAATATACTGAGCCCATCAAAGGCACTCTTCATTTCTTATTAGTGCTTTTGATCTCTCGAATTTCTTTTTTGTTCTGTCTTAGAAGTTCCATCTCTCTGCTTGCATCTGTTCTTGCATGCTACCTCTTTTGTCTATTAGAGCCCTTGGCATATTAATCATAGTTGTTTTAAATTCCCAGTCTTAAAAACCCTACCATATCTGAGCCTGGTTCTGATGCTTGCTTTTTCTTCAAACTATATATTTTACCTTTCAGTATACCATGTAATTTTTTCTTGATTAGCCAGACATTATGGACTGAGTAAAAGGAACTTCACTAAGCCTGCCTTTAGTAATGTGGTGGTAAGGTGGCAGGGAGTGGGGGAGAGTTTCACTGAGCCTATGTCTCTAAGCTATTTAAGCTGTTAACTTCACAAGTGCTCATTGGTTTTTCCCCCTTTGGATAGCACAGGATAGCTAGAGCCCAGTAGATACCTAAAAAATTGAACTTTAACCAGTGTGTGCGCCCTGAAATATTTGGGGTGGGGACAGGGGAAGTGTACTGATATATGTAATTTATTTTGAGAGTCATCAAAAGACAAGATGGATTGATAGATGGGTGCAAGGATGATGAATAGATATGGAATAAAGCAAGTACAGTAAAATTTAAATTTCAGAATCTAGGTAGTATATATACAAGTGTTTTATCGTATTATTCTTTCAATTTTTTGTATGTTTTAAAATGTCATAGTAAAATGTTTTAAAAATTAGCCCTGTGGGCTAGAGAGATGAGTCAGAGCCCCTAGGATGAAATTTAATGCCAGTTGGGACATTAAAGGGCAAGCGATCTCTTCAGGCGTAGATGTTCTTTTGCTTATGCAGGAAATGAGAAAGTCATTTCCTACCAGCTATTCATGTTCATGAGTAATGTGTTGCACTCAAGGTTATTCTAAGCTGCCACTGTAAGAAATGCAGAATTAATAGATGGCTCCATAAATCCCTAGTCACAGAATTGGGCATGCTATCCTACTTCACAGTTCACGTCCTCTTAAGGTGAGAAGTCCCACCTACAAAGAGACATTGGCAAATGAGTATGTATCAGTCAGGACGGGCTGAGTTTTCCTACAGTAACAAAAGACTGCCAAATCTCAATGGCTACTTTCTCATGTTCCATGGCCACTGTGGGTTGTCTGTGGTTCTGATCTATGTCATCTTTGCTCTGGGACCCATGCTGACAGAATTGTTTTTATCTAAAACATTCTATCTAGTTACAGAGGGAAAAGAGACATAGCAAAGCACAGGATGGCTCTTTACAGGGGCCTGGAAGGGGCATATGATGTTTCTGCCCACATGTCATTGTCCAAAAAACAAATTGCATGGTCATGCCTTGGTTAAGCTGGATGCAAAAGGCCCCTTCTCTTGCAGGAAGAGGCACAGCAGTCTAGAGCCAATATTAGGATTAGGGTTAGGGTTGGGTTAGGGTTAGGGTGGATTGGATCCACCCTAAGGAATCCATCTGAATGGTGTGAGGTCTAGGAAAAGTGAGGGAACTAGGGGAGAAGAGGCGGAGGAATGATGTGCTGGTTTTCTTCAAACATTTTAGAGGACACAGGGACAAGGGACTAGACGTGCTCTGCAAAGCTTCAGAGGCAGCCCGAGGACATTTCCACTGGCTAGGGGTCACTGACCTCTGGTCTCCACAGGAAGTACATTCTAACAAGAAAGACTGCCCATCTATAGAGAACAAGAGGGTGCACGTGGTCTGACCACCTCCATGGGCCCAGGATCATGCTAGCACTTGAAGACATTGATGCATTCCATCATTCCCCTCCCTCTAAAAATATTGGGCCCAGTTGCCAACACAGCAGTGAGCTCTCTGTCCCTGAGAGGATGTGAGCACAGCAGGATGCTCAGGTGCTATGGATGGAGCCCCTGCATAGGGAGGTTGACACCAGACCAGGGCCAGGCAGGCAGGGCAGCCTCTAGGTTGCATTTTTAGAAGAGGGATGTGGCTCTCCCCAGAGCACCCTTGGGATGGAGCACAGGAAGATGTTGTGCTGCTTCTTGCGAATTCTGCCCCTCGCAGAGCTGCCAGCTTGGCTGCTTCATTACCAGGGAGAGGCAGCAAAGTGTACCCTTACCCCTCTTGTGCCTCTGCCACTGCCCAGAACTCTGAAACCCTGAATCCTGGCCAGGAGAATTACTGACCATCCCTGTGACCTTGACCAAAGGTCCTAATTGCTGGCAAGGTGATGCTGAACTTGCAAGTAACTCAAGTGGCCCAGGTTGGTTTGCCTCTCCAGGGAAGACTGAGAGTGTTGGCCAGTGAGGGTCCCCCAACCCGCTCAGGGGCCTTCCTGTGAGCAGCCCTCCTAGTGATGCCGCACCTCCAGCGTGGGCCAGATGTTTGTAGAGAGTGGCTGCTCATCTGTTGTTGATTTGCTTCTCAGTTATCAGATCTGTCTTGCCATGGTAATGACCCTACTCCTGAGGACATCCTTTCAATTTGAAAATGCAAATGGACAGAACCTATGCAGACTCCAAACCTGTGTCCTGGCCAGGGTTGGGATCCAGTCTTAGATTCATACTCACTGCCAGCCTGGAAGGGGACAGAAGAGAGAGTGGGCCCAGCCTGCAGCCCAGACACCTACCTGTCCCCTGAGACCTCTCTGCTTGGTCCTCTGAGGGCATCGAATGATTGGCTAGAGGGCCAGCTCTCCTTTCCACTTCCTATTCCAGCAGCACTTTACAAAGGAGGCTTCTCCACTCCCCAGGAGTATATCTGACCTCATAACTTCCTTAGAGAGGAGGGAAGCATCTTGCCCAAGGCCACCACACAGATAAGAGGCAGGCAGGTACAGGGACCCACACCTGTCTCTCAGAGCCCCGGGCACCTCACACAGCTGCCTCCTTCCCACCCCACTTGTGGGCAGCTCTTAGGGCTGCCTTAGGTAGGTGGCAAGGCCACCACGTCCTGGGGTCAATACCCTATGAACTTGGCACTCACTGGGCAGCGTCACTTTAATTAGGAGGCAGATGAGATGGAAGCTGCTAAGTGACCCTTCCCTTCTGCCCTGCAGGCCCCTCCCTGCTCCAGCTCAGCCCACTGCAGAGCCTGGTCACAGGGAGGAGGGGAAGTCAGGCATGGTGCCAGGGCTGGCCAGCCAGGGGCCCAGGACTGCAGAGCTGCTCACGTCCGCACATTTCTGAGCATACAAATCCCTCGACCTACTTCCAGGGGCCAAGGCCCCCCACTCCTCTGCTGGAGACAACTGCCTTCTGCACTCAGCAGGAGGTAGCCCAAGAATCCTGGCTGCCTCAGCCAGTGTCCCGACCTCAGCAGAGAGGCATGCAAAAGGCCCTGTCAGCCAAGCCCTCTGGGGCCCTGCCTCCCCAGGCGTGCAGTCAGAGGCTGTGCACGTTTGAATCCCGACCCCTCAACCCCTCGAGGCTGCTGCCCGCCTGGGCTCCCTGCCACCCCCAGTCTGTGCAAGCCCCAGGAGAGAAACTCACCCTCCCTCTCTACCAGCAGGCTGGTTCGCACTCCCTGCCTCTTCCTTCTTTCCCGCCTGATAACTGGTTAGTTAGGCGCATGCCCCTCGACTTGCTTCACTTGCAGGCCTTGCGAGGTGCCACTCAGATAATTTATTGTAGTTTTCCTTTCATCCCCCTTTCCATGGATGTCCTTAAGTGCACATGCACCCTAAAACTATCCAGTGTGATTCAGCGTGTGTCTGTGCTTCAGGAGCAGATATGTGGTTTAGTCTCTGTCCATCCTGAAGTTTTTCCTCGGCACTGTCATTTTCCAGTTCTCCAAGTAACTGTATGTCACCTTGTTCATGGCTTTTGATGGCCTTTTCAACAGTTTTGGAGACAGGAGGTATGTGAGTTGAGCTGCTGCAAAGGGGAAGCCAAATGAGGAGTCCCATGAGTGAATCTGGGGCCGTTTTTAAGCTCTGTGCACTGCCGAGCCTGGCAAGGCCCCCTCTGTGCCTCCACATCTCAGTGGCCTTCGCTGTTCACCATGCTGTGGGAGCCAGACTCTGAAGGGGCCCACAGGGGGAGCTGTGGTGCACACCAGGCATCTGAATAGTGGCCAGACTGGGGAGAATGAGAGCTCCCTCCAGCGCTCCCCAAGACCTCCAGAATGGCCTTGTCCCCAGGGGCTGTGGGTTTCAGAGTTCACAGAGGAGGAAGAGGGACGCTGCTCGGCAAGTGTGGTATGGTCGGGATGCTGCTCACCATGACTAAGCAATGAGGTCAGGGAGGAATAGCCCTCACCCCAGGTTACCTGTGCTGCTCTGTGTCTAGCAGGGCCTTGAACTGACGAACTGCAAGCTAAGTTCCTGGCCAGGCTCCCAGCAGCCCCCTCAAGGAGCCATCTCTCCTTAGAGTGCAGGATGCCCCTGGTTCCATCCTGTCACCCTGTCTTTGCTTCTCCCTTGATAGTTTCTCACTTTTTGTGGGGGCTTGTCATCTCTTCTCCCCTGGTGTGTATTTTGTAGACTATTTGAGATGCTGTCTGGTGCAAGATGGGTTCTGCAGAGTCCTCTGAAACAGGCTTCATGCCATATGCTTTCCTGGTGTCAATCTCTTTCCACTAGCCTGAATGCACTGGTGGGCTGCCACCGTATGTGTGGGATGAAGAGTAGATGAGTGAATGTACAGGCTATGGGGTAGGCCTGAGATTTCTTCTTGCCCCACCAGAAGGCTCCCTCCCCACATTTTTGGAGAGTGGGCACCCTCCTTAAAGAGTGGCACTCACCTCCCTGGGTGGCCCGGGCTACCTGTACTTCCTTGGCCCATTTAGCAAATCCTAAGAGAGGCCCAGAGATGGAGCAGTGACCAGAGTGGGCCTGGACCTGAGGGGCTCCTTCTGGTTTGCAGCTACCCACGGACCAGCCAGGGGGCCACTGGGGAGGGAAGAGGCAGAGAGCCTCTCAGCAAGTGTGACCAGTGAAGGCTTCACACGGGATGTGGGATTGATGTGGACCATGAAGGGCAGGTGTGGCTACAACTGTGAACATATGGAGTTGGGGAAGAAAGGAGAGAAGGTTCCAGACAGAGGCAACTGTGCATGCAGAGACCCAGCACAGGGGAAGCTCAAGCCCCTGGGAGCAGCCACAAGTCTAGTGTGGAGGCATCTAGGTGTGGGAAGACGAGGAGTGGGTGCTGAGGCTGGAAAGGCAAGAAGGCCCTAGGGGCACTGGCAGGCCTCCCAGCAAGAGGCCAGATGTCACCCCTGAGCAGCCAGGAGAGGAGGCATTGCTGACCACAATTGGTGCAGGTATGGACAGCAGGAGGAGAGTTGAAAGTGGGGTATAGGGTAAGAGCAGAGGCCCCGGGAAAGGATCTGATTGCCCAGGGAAAGGAAAGGTGGAGGCAAGAAGGCAGCCAAGGAGAGACCCAGGGAATCCTGTGTTTAAGGGTCAGCCAGTGGGAGATACAGGAAGTGGTCAGGAGGCAAAAGAAGGGGGTGGAGACACTGATTAAAGGGGTTTACAGGGAGCAGAAGAGGCAGCATCTCTGCTGCAGAGGGGCCTGCAGTTCAGAGACCAGAAGCCACTACCCAGCAATGGGGGCAGCTGAGGGCATGGAGAGGGCACAGGCCTCTCTTTGTGAGGAAGGATGGAAGAAGATGAAAGAGAAGGGCTCTGCTTGTCTGGATGGAAGAGACCAAGTCTGCTTGAGATGAGGAGTGAGGCATTAGGGGGAAATGGAGGTCAAGAGGGTCAGGAACTCACTCACAGGGAAGCACAAGAGCTGCGACCAGAGGACAGAGGGACAGGGTCTCAAGATGCTGGGCAGTGGGCCCACCTCTCCCTTTTCTCATTCAGCTCCTCCCCTGGGCAGCCATACCTTCTACAAGCTGCAGGGGAGTGCCAGGGTGCTGCCCCACAGGCTCTACATCCCCTGAATGTGGGTGGAGGGCCCCAGGCAGAAGTAGCCTGAGGGACGGTGCAAGACAGGCCTGGCATAGCTGTAGGGCTCTAAGCCTAAGCTCCAGGAGCAGCTGCCCCACAGCATGCAGGACCCAGTGTGAGCACGGAATCCAGTGCAGTGGCAGATCACTTCCTCCATCTTCCTCCTTCAGTCACTTATTCATCCATTCATCATTCCCTAGGTAAGCATGCCCCATGCTGGGGTGAGGCCCTTGAGGAGCCACTGTCTGGTGGAGACACAGGCCTATAACCAAACTCTGGCCACACACAGTGGTGCTGCTGGAACGCAGGGTGGCTCAGGGCAGAAAGAAGGGAGACCAAACCACTATTAAAATGAAAATACTTCCCAAATTGATATAGATTCAATATAATCCCTATCAAAATTCCAGGTGGCTTCTTCCAAAAATATTGACACACTAATCCCAAAATTCATATGGAAATGTAAAGGACCAAGAGTAGTCAAAATAATACTCAACATTGATTATTGAAAAAAACAAATTGGAGGATTTTAAATTTCAGAATGTACTACAAAGCTACATTGGCATAGGGTACACATTTCAATCAATGAAACAGAATTAAGAATCCAGAAATCAATCCTCACATTTATGGTCAACTGATTTGCAACAAAGGTGCCAAGACAATTCAATAGGGGAAAGAATAATCTTTTTAATAAATGGTACTGGGACCATTGGATATCCACGAGTAAAAAAAGTAATTTGGATCCATACCTCACACCATCTGCAGAACTTAAAATAGATCGAAAATTCAACTGCGAGAGTTAAAACTATAAACCTCTTACAAGAAGACATAAACATAAATCTTCATGACACTAGATTAGGCAATGGTTTCTTAGCTATGACACTGAAAGTACAAGCAACCAAAAAAAAAAAAAAAAGATAAATTAGACTCCTTCAAAATTAAAAATAATTAATTAAAAAATTTTGTGCTTCAAAGGAAAGCATCAAGAAAATGAAACTACAAACCACTGAATGGAAGAAAATATTTTCCAATAATAGTAATTTAAGAAACTCATATCTAGAATATGTAAAGAACTCTTACAACTCAATAATAAAGAAAACAAATGGTCCAGTTTAAAAATTGTCAAAGAAGAGCAGTGCCTATAGCTCAGTGGGTAGGGTGCTGGCCCCAGGTACTGAGAGTGGCGGGTTCAGGCCCAGACCCAGCCAAACTGCAACAAAAAGGTAGCTGGGTGTTGTGGTGAGCACCTGTCGTCCCAGCTACTTGGGAGGATGAGGCAGGAGAATCACCTAAGCCCAAGGATTTGGAGGTTGCTGTGAGCTGTGGCGCCACAGCACTCTACCGAGGGTTAATAAGTGAGACTCTGTTTCAAAAATAAATAAATAAATAAAATTTTTTAAAAAGGTAAAAAATTAAAAAAAATTGTCAAAGAATATGAATAGACATTTCTCCAAAGAATATAAACAAATGACTAATAAGCACATGAAAAAAATGTTAGACATCATCAGTTAAAACTACAAGGTAGTGCAACTTCATACCCACTGGCATGGTTATAATAAAAAAGGCAGACAATAACAAGTGTTGGTGAAGATGTACAGAAATCTCAACCCTCACTACTGGTTGTAATGTAAAATGGCCCAGCCACTTTGGAAAACAATCTGGCAATTCCTCAAAACGTTAACAGGTGGTCTCTGTTCATTACCATATGGATCTAGCAATTCCACTCTGAGGTATATACCCAAAAGAAATAAAAATATATGTTCCTGCAAAAACCTATATATAAATATTTATAACAGTATTACTCATAATAGCCCAAAGGTTGAAAGAGCCCCCAAATTAAATGTTCATTGACTGATGAATGGATAAACAAAATGTGGTATAGCCAGATAAAGGAATCATTCAGCAGTAACATGGAATAAAGTACCCATACACACTATAGCATTGATGAACCCTGAAAACATTATGCTTAGTGAAAGGGATCGGTCACAACAGAACACATATTGTATCATTCCATTTCTGTGAAATGTTGAGAGTGGACAAATCCATACAGACAGACTGAAGATAGCGGTTGCCTAGTGTTGGGGGGAGGGTGGAGTGCAGTGTTGGGAGGTAAAAGCTAAAGGTAGAGAGTTTGTTTTCTTAGGGGATGAAATGTTTTAATATTGATTGTGGTGTTGATTGTAGGCTTTCTGAATATACTAAGTCATTGAAGTATGTGCTTTAAATGAATGAATTATATGGTATGTGAATTATTTTATTTTGAGACAAAGTCTCACTATGTCGCCCTCAGTAGAGTGTCGTGGCGTCACAGCTCACAGCAACCTCCAACTCTTGGGCTTAAGTGATTCTTCTCTTGTCTCAGCCTCTCAAGTAGCTAGGACTACAGGCACCTGCCAAACACCCGGCTATTTTTTGGTTGTAGTTGTCATTGTTTGGCAGGCCTGGGCCAGGTTCGAACCCGCCAGCTCTGGTGTACATGGCTGGCGCCCTAGCCACTGAGCTACAAGCGCCAAGCCATGTTATATGAATTATGTCTCAGTAAAAATGTTTGTTTAAATAATCTCCACGGAAGGGCATTTGCTGCAGCCCCATCCTCTTTTCCAGGCCATAAAGCTTCAGAAAGAGGAAGGATCAGCAGCTCTGGGGGCCAGAACCCAGCAGTACCACAAACCTTGGTTACCTCAACCAGATCATGACCTCTCTGACCTCAGTCTCCTCATCTCAAGGACAGAGGGCCCAGGTCATTTCTGAGGGCATTTCCCCCCTGTTGTGTAGGGAATCTAGAATATTTGAGCCCTGGCAGGCAGTCACAGTTCTGGGAGCCACCCTTATGGAGAAAAAGGCTCTAATGCTCAAAATACGTATGCTCCACACAGCATTTTCTGTAATGGTGAAAGAAGTTACCTAAGTTTCCAACAACAGGAGCAGAGTTATATAAATTATAAATGGCAGCTGTACCATTTTAAGCAGGGCCTGTAAACACTGACAATGTGGGTAAATGCTGAGGCTGTTGTGATGTCTGCTGAAGGCAGGACCTGAAGCTAAGCAAGGACAGAGACTATGACCAGCAAGTGACAGGGACAGCCTAAAGCTTCAGGATGGCAGCAGTGGTGAGACCATGCACATATCTTCCTCTTCTATTCAGGAGTCATCAGTGTCATCCTAACAGTGTTTGTGTGCACCTACAGGCTAGACACAGGCTCCCCATGTGAGATCTGTGTGTACAGGCTGCCCATGGGTCACAGAGGCCCCATGGGGGGAGGTGGACCTGAGAGCAAGGAAGCCAGGAGGCTCATGAATACTCCCCAGGCTTCTTTCAAGATGGTCCCTGGGGGCAGAACTCCCCCAGACAGCTGCTGAAGACCATGGTGAGCTCCAGTGTGGAAATCCTCCCTACACGCCTGCATTAGCGCTCCCCAGGAGGAACTGGGGCTCCCTTGGGGGGAGTCACTGCTTCATTCCTTATTGCAAACATCTTCTGGACAAAGGACATTGTGGGTCATTCCCCATCCTTTTGCCCCCACTCTGGCTACCCATGATCCAAAGCCTCCTGTGGGTGGCTCTCTATAAGCCTCAGGTCCCTCACCCCCAGGCCATGCTTTATAGGGACAAAAGAGGGGGAACCCCACACTCCTGATCCCCTGAACTGGAAGGAAGGAAAAGAGGGAGAAATGAAGTGAGGGAGGGTGGAGGGAAGAGGAAGGCTGCTATTCGTAGGAGCCCCCAGCTGGCTTGTGTCTAGGAGCAGCCCTGAGAGCCCCTTGCTACCTGGTGGCCTCTGTTCATTGCACCTGGCTGTTCTCAGCTGCATCTGGCCAGAAGCTAGTGGGGCTAGAACTCCCTGCAGCAGACTGGGGAGCAAGGAAGTGCCCTGGTTCAGGTTCCAGGCCTCACCTGCTTGGTGTCATTTGCCTTGGCCACTGCTGTCCTTGGGCCTCAGAGACAGTGAGACAAGACAGGCAAAGGAATTCCTGGGAGATGAGCTGGGGGAAGACCTGGGTCAGGGGACCTACCCCTAAGAGTCTCAGGGAGTCTCCCATTTCCCAAAGCAGTTTCACATTCAGGCTCTTAGTCCTCCTCAAACCACCATCCCTAGCCAGACACAGGCAGCACCAGCCTTGCTTTACAAATGAGAGAGCCATTTGTAGGCCCTATTTTATGCCAGTCCAGGGAAAGGCAGACAGATGGACCACTAAGAATGACACAACCAGGAAAGTGGCCCCGCAGTGTTGTCCTCAGGCTGCAGAGCCCAGGCAAGACTTGGGAGCCCCAAGTAGGGCTCAGAAAGGCCTCCCAGAGCAATGAGCCTGGAAGGAGGCCAATATGGAGAAGAAAGAAAAATCCAGGCAGATGGGCAGGCGTGCAAAGGCCTAGAGACAATAGAAAATAGCTGCAAGAATTGAGGGCTTACTAAGAGCCAGGTAGGTGCATGATGTGCCTTGTTTCATCTTTCCTGTAATGAAATTGCTGTCTCATTTCGCAGATGAGAAAACTGAGTCTTACGTTGCCCAGCTCACTCCCAGTTATTCCTCTAATTTTTAAATTCAAAGTAGGCTGCTATAACAAAGAACCTCCAAATCTCTGCTGAGCACAAGTTGATTTCTTGCTCACATCACAGCCCAGGGTGAGTCCATGTGGTGACTTAGGAATCCAGGCTCCATGTGTCCTCTGATGCTACCATCTGAAGCCTCTGGCCTTGAAGGGTGATGCAAAAGGGAAACTGAGTGGAGGCTCGTGCATGGGAGACCTTTATGGGCCAGGTGGATGTGATGGTGTCTTTCTCCTGTCCCCTTTTCACTAGCCTGACTTATCTCTACATCAAGGGGCTGGGAAGTATGATCTAAGGGTGCTCAGGAAAAAGACTACACCAAGAATGAGGCTATTGCCTCCCACACACCAGGGAGGAGCCAGGCACGTGGAGGCGTGGCAAGTGACTGGGATGGTGTCTGGACTTTGTCCTGCAGGCATCAAGGAGCCACTGACAGGCTTTAAGGAGGGAAGTGCCATGGGCAAGTCTGGGGTGCAGACAGATAAGACTACCCAGGAGAGGGCCATCCAGAATAGCCAGGGGAAGGAGACCAGGCCAGGAAGTTACATGAGGAGCACAGAGTCCCTGGTTACTCCAGGCTGAGTCTCTGGACCACTGCTTTGGGGGCTCATCCTCCTCAGTCCCAGTCCATCCTGAAAGCCTGCCGCCCAAGGTTTTGCCATACCTTGTCTGCAGGAACACTAGGGAAGACACCACAGCCCCACCCTAGAGAGCAGCTGAGGGGAAGGCTGCCCTGGCTCTGGGAAGCAGCGAGGAAAGAGGCTGTGGGGCTGTAATTCTATTGCCAGCGTCTGGGAGCCAGCGGGGGCAGAGGGACTGATAACCACATTTCATTCATTGCAGGCACTGGGGACATCACTCAGGCCCAGTAAGGAGCCATTAACCCAGACGGAGTGTGCCCTGCAGGGAAACCATCTCCTAGCAGCCTCTTTAGGGCAGGGCCTTGCAGCAGGGGATGGAAGGGTGGATGCTGGTGGAGCCATTCTGGGGGCTGGGGGCTGACAGCTCCTGAGAACCCTGGAGCTGGTCTCCTGACTCTCCACCTACTTCACATTGGACCAGTGTGTTGGGTGCAGGGGGCAGCAGGAAAGGAGCCAGGGGAGGGCGCCGCTCCTTAGGGAGAAGCCGTGGTGAGGCAGGTGAGGGATCAGCCTGGATCTGAGCTCTTCCTGGGCCAGAGAAGACTGTTTCCTGCTGCATATGGGCCACTTTACATACATACTGGCTCCTATAACCTCATACCCCTTTCTGCCCAACGCTGCCTGGGACAACACCTCTGCCCCTTCTGTCCCCTCCAGACCCTCCCATGCTTTGCAAGAGAACAGCAGTGGGTCTTCTGCAGCACTTGCCCCAGTTACTATCTCTCACACACCCTCGACCTCATGCACCCTCAGCCTCAGTCCCCATCACAGGCCTCCCAGGTAACCACAGTGTAACCATAATAACCATCCCCACTCCCCAGTGCTGGCCCCACAGGTCTGTTCTCAGGCTGGATTTGCACTACCCTACCTTGTCCTCACAAACCTTGTGAGCACTGTGGTCTCCCCAGTCCACAGAAGATGGATTGCTGCCCAGAGAGGGAAAGGAGCTTGCCTGAGGTCACACAGCAACAAGGGGTGGAGCCAGTCCATGAACTTAAGCCCAGGAGTTGGAGGTTGCTGTGAGCTGTGATGTGACAGCACTCTACCCAGGGCAACAGCTTGAGGCTCTTTCTCAAAAAAAAAAAAAAAATGAATAAATAAATGCAATATCATCTTCAAGCCTATGCCTGGATAAAAATTATTGATATTCTAATTCCTTCACAAACGGTTTCTACAGGTGCCCATAGTTGTGGCTCCACCTCCTCCACGTTTGGGCCTTGCCCTGCCTCTCCCTCTGCCAGGTGCCATCCTGGGGGGCAGAGGTGGGGGAAGTTCTCTGGCAGAAATAACCCTGTAGCACCAGTCCTGCTAGGACAGCACAGGGAGGAACAGGCAGCCTTTGTAGTCAGGGTGCGCCTTCCCTGCCCCCCCAATTGAAGAGCTTCACCTCTCTGAACTTCCATTTCCTCATGCGTAATGAGGCTAATACAGCCTAACTTTCAGAGTGGCTATGAGGACCCCATGTCATACAGCATACCCCATGCCTGGACACTCAGTGGCCAGACCGCCCTCTGTGATTTCCCAGCTCCTATGGAGGCATTTCTGTCCACACACTTTGGCATGGCCTGTTTCTGGAAAACTGTAACTTCCACATTTCTGACCTGACAATGATGATCATCCCCAGATGTTTTGGCTAAAAGCTATTAAATTGCCTTTGACTTTGTCTCTTGGCTTAAATAGACAGCAAGTTCTGGCAAATCCCTTAGTCCCATCTGCCTTCACCCTACTCCTCTGTGCTCAGATCAGGATCAGGACCAGAGCCTGTTCGTGGCAAGGGCTCACTCCACATAAGCTACAAGGTGCCAAGTGGAGGTGAGTGTGCAGAGTGTGCAGAAGCTCCTTGAGGGCAGTCAAATCAGGAAAGTGATTTGTCCAGCCTTCACCATGACAGAGGAGAGGAGACAACAACAGCGCTGGCCAACAAAGAAAGAATGAGAAGCCTGCAAGGAGGAGCCATTAGGATGGTGCAACACAGAATGTGGGGAAGGACACAGAGACTGCTCATCCGATGATACTTTAAGTGCCATATGTGCAGTCGCTTTATACCAAGTAACTCGGATGGAAGACTCTGCTCTCATGGTGTTTACAAATTCAAACATGGTAAGTATTATTGAGAAAATAAAACAGAGTAATATGGCGAAGACTGGCAATGGGAGGCTTCTCTAAGGAGACATTTCCAAAAGATTTTCATGATAAAAATGGCCCATGTGAAACTGAAGAGAAGAGCATTCTGGCAAAGGGAACAACAAGTGCAAAAATGACAGACCTAGCTTCTTCAGGAGAAAAAAAAATAAATTTTATAATCCAAACAATGTGGAATTAGCATGAGGATAAACAGACCAGTGGAATAGAATTTGAGAGTTTAAAAATAAGCCTATATGTCTACAGACAATTGATTTTCAACAAGGGGGCCAAGACCATTCAATAAGAAAAGAATTTGTCACCATGTTGACAAATGGTGCTGGGACAGCTGGATATCCACATGCTAAACAATGAAGGAAAACCCCACCTCAGACCATTTACAAAAATTAGCTCAAAATGGATCAAAGAACTAAATGTAAGTGCTTGAATTATAAAACTTCTGGAAGAATTCTTAGTAAAGTATCATAATAATGGAAAAGCAAGTATCCAACGTATTCAATACTAATATGAAGCCAGTTGATGAGCTAATACAGGTCCACATAAGAGAAAAATTCCATTCAATTCAAGTTGGGGGGAGAGGGGAAGAAGAGGGATTGGTGTGCTCCAACCTAAAGGGCACAATGTAAGGGTATATGGCACACCTCCTGGAACACAACCACAACAGGGACCTCACCTAACAATGCAAACATTGTAACCTAAACATTTTTACCCTCATATTAATCTGAAATTTTAGATAAGAAACTTCTGGGAGAAAATAGAGAGGCAAATCCTCATAAATGTGAATTCAGAAATGGATTCTTAGGTATGACAACAAAAGTATAGGTCACAAGAGAGAAAAATAGATATATTGGAAGTCATCAAAATTAAAAATTTGTTCATCAAAGGATATCATAAAGAAAGTAAAAAGTTGGCAGTGCCTGTAGCTCAGTGGGTAGGGCGCCAGCCACATACAATGAGACTGGAGGGTTCAAACCTGGCCTGGGCCAGCTAAAACAACAATGACAACTGCAACAACAACAAAAAAACCCACAGTGGGCATCGTGGCAGGCTCCTGTAGTCCCAGCTACTTGGGAGGCTGAGGCAAGACAATTGCTTAAGCCCAAAAGTTTGAGGCTGTTGTGAGCTGGGTTGCCATGGTCCTCTACCCAGGGCGACAGCTGGAGACTCTATCTCAAAAAAAAGAAAGAAAGAAAGAAAAGAAAAGAAAGTAAAAAGTAAATCTACAGAATGGGAGGAATTATGATATTTGCAAATCAAATAATCTGATAAGCATCTAGTATCCAGAATATATATGTAAAGAACTCTTACAACTCAACAACAAAAAGACAGATAACTAAATAACTGAGCAAAGGATCTAAATAAACATTTCTCCAAAGAAGATATACAAGTGGCCAACAAGCACATGAAAAGATATTTAGCATCTCTAATTATTAGGAAATGCAAATGAAAACCACAGTGAGGTACTGCTTCCCACTCACTGTTACAGAATGACCAAAATTTTAAAAACAAACAATAAAAAGTGATATTGCACCTGTGAAGATACTGAAACCCTCATATATTACTGTTAGAAACATAAAATGGTACTGCTGCTTTGGAAAAGTTTGGCAGTTCTGTAAAAAGCTAAACATAGAATAATGATAGGACCCAGCAATTCCACTCCTAGGTATATACCCAAAAGAATCGAAACCAGGTACATGAATGTTCAGAACAGTACTATTCACTATATCCAAAAGGTGGAAACAACCCAAATGTCCATCATGAATGGATAAAGAAAATCTGGCGTATCCATATGATGGAATAATAATGAGCCACAAAAAGGAATGAAGTATGAATACCTGCTATAATGTGAATGAACCTGGAAAAAAATTATGTTAAGTGAAAGAAGCCAGAAGCAAAGGCCACATGTATGATTTCATTTATACCCAGGCTAGGTAAATCCGCAGAGATGGAAAGTAGATTAGTGGTTGCCAGGGACTGGAGCAAGGAGGAAATGAGAAATAATGGCTTAATGGGAATGGGGTTTTCTTGGGGGGTGATGAAAATATTCTGGAATGAGATACAGCTGAGAGTTGCACATTTTGAATGCATGAAATGCCACTGAATTGCCCATTTTTAAATGGTTGATTTTATTTATGTTCATTTTACCCCAATCAAAAGATACATTTTCTGACTACTCATGTTCAGAATACATGAAGAACTTCCATAAACTAATAAGCAAACCACAAAAAGCCATTTTTAATTGGATAAAAGACTTGAACAGCAACGTAGAATTATTACACAACCCAGCAATTGTATTCCTAAAAAAGGATATCCAAATAGTCAATAAGCACATGAAGAAATGCTCAACATCATTAGTCACCAGGAAAATGCAAATTAAAACCTGTTAGGATGGCAACTGTGTTTTAAAAAAAAAAAGACAGGGCGGCGCCTGTGGCTCAGTGAGCAGGGCGCCGGCCCCATATGCCGAGGGTGGCGGGTTCGAACCCAGCCCCGGCCAAACTGCAACAAAAAAATAGCCGGGCGTTGTGGCGGGCGCCTGTAGTCCCAGCTACTTGGGAGGCTGAGGCAGGAGAATTGCCTAAGCCCAGGAGTTGGAGGTTGCTGTGAGCTGTGTGAGGCCACGGCACTCTACCAAAGGCAATAAAGTGAAACTCTGTCTCTACAAAAAAAAAAAAAAAAAAAAAGACAATAAAAATTGTTGGTGAAGACATGGAGAAATTAGAACCTTGTGGTCTGTTGGTTGGAATGTAAATGCTTCAGCCACTGTGGAAAACAGTAAGGTGATTCCTCAAAAAATCAAAAATAGAATTATAATATTTTCCAGTAATTTCACTTCTGGATATATACTCAAAAGAATTGAAAGCAACGTCTTGAAGAGATATTTGTAGACCCATGCTCATGATATGCAAAAGGTGGAAGCAGTCCAAGTGTCCATGGATGAATGAATGAATAAACAAAATTGGAATGTCCATTCAGTGGGACATTATTTGGCCTTAAAAAGGAAGGAAATTCTTACACATGCTACAATGTGGATGGCCTTTAAGGGCATTATGCTAAGTCAAATAGAGAGTAACAAAAGGACAAATACTGCATGATTCCACTTAAACAAGATATCTAGAGTAGTCAAAAAATACGCCCCTTCAAAAAAAAAACCACAAGGAGATACTCCACGCTCCCCAGAATGCTTAAAAGCAAATAGACCAATAACACCAAATGGTTGTGAGAATGTAGAGCAATTGGAACTCTTGTATGCTAGCAGTGAAAGTATTAATTGGTAGACTCATTTTGGAAGACTGTTTAGCAATACCTACAAAGTTAAATATTTGCTTATCTTATGACCTAGTAATTCCACTTCTAGATATTCACCCAAAATAAATGAGTACATGTGTCCACCAAAGACGTATTCATGAACATTCATATAGGCTTTATTCATAGTTGCTCAAAACTAGAAACGACCCAAATGTCCATCAAAAGGGAATGGATAAATAAATTGTGGTACATCCATATAATGGAATACTATTCAACAATGACAAAGAATGAGCTAATACTGAAACAACATGGATGACTCCCGGACATTATATTGAGCAAAAGAAGCCAGAAGCAAAAGAATTTGCATTAAAGTTTTAAAACAGGCAAAATTAATTTATATAATAGAAATCAGATGATGTTTTCTCTAGAGGTACTTACTGAGAAGGGGGACAAGGGACTTTCTGGCATATACACACATGAATAGTCACTGAACTGGGCACTTAAAGTCTGTGCAGTCCACTGTCTGATTGAAAAATCATTTGTAAAGGTACCTCTGAATACAAGGTGGAGAGGGGCTTATAGGGGGGTCCGTCAGAAGTGGGGGGCAAGTGAAAATTGGCACATTCATCAGCAAGCATGTCCCAGCCCCTAAACCTGGCAGCTCAGACCTAAACCCCAGGAGGGGACCCAGTGTGGGCCTTGGGGAGTATTTTTTCCCACACTGCCCAGGCCTAGGTAACAAGACCCAGGCCCCTAGAGAAGAAGGGACTCCCACGTGGCCTCCCAACCCAGTGCTCACTGCCAGTAGCAGGCTATTCCCATAATGACGCTCTCATGAAAGGTGACTTCAGTCCTAAAAAGGCATTTCCATGTAGGGACACAGGAGGGCGGGAGAGGGTTATTCTCTGACTGGATGGGAGCGGGTAGGGTAAGGCCTTTCCACCCCTCCTTAAGCAGGATGAGGAAAGAACAGAGTGTTAGGAAACGCAGTAGCAAGCTCTGAGGTGTTTAGAGAAGCTGGGACCTGATGGGGGCCACACTCCTTCACTCAGGATGAGATAGGCTCTAGCTCAACCTAGGAAGGGCCAAGGGAGCTTGGAGAATGAGGTGCTTCCCTCAGAGAAAGCAGAAAGGGCTGGAGGCAGCTGGAGGAGCAGGCGAGGCCTGGGCCTGGGCTCCCTGAGGCCCGGTATGGTCAGTCCTGATCAGCTCTCAGACCTTCAGCCTCTACAGGAAGGATAGGGGCCCCACCATTGCCAGGCCCTCCCTTGGCGTTGCCAGCCAAGGGGCCACCACCCTCTGCTCAGAGATCCTGTCAACCCCAGGGCCTGCCACAAAGCTTGTGGGGCTCTCAAAGACGGGGAAGGAGAGAGGAGGGCAGGGGATTGGGGAGAGGACCAGGAGTTCATGGTCCCCACCTCCCGGATGTCCCTTACCCTGGCCTGGAAGAAGCTTCTGTCGATGAGTCTTGGCTGTTAAAAATAACCCGCCTCTCCATCATCCCGACAGCCGCACTTGGGGACAGCGTGTTCCAAGGCCAAGCTGCTCTCCAGAGACTAGAGCTTCGGGGCAAGAGGAGCTGTGGATGTTCCTGGCTGGCCCTGGCCTGCCCAGGCTGGGAGAGGCCCACAGGCTCACACGCAGCTCAGGCTTCCCAGTCACACGGCCAGTCCTCCTGCTTCCTGAGATCCCAGGTGTTGGGCCCATTGACAAGGGCACTGGTGTTCTTGGGGTGCCGTGGTTACCCTAGAGGCATGTGTTACTATAGGCTCTGTGGGCCTCTCCAGGAACTCACTCCTCCTTACATGAAATTCGGCAAAGAAGAGGACACCAAGCCACATGGCTTCCTCCTCTGATTTCAAAAACGTCCCTTGCTGGGACTACCTGGGACTTCACTGGAGATCAGAGAGGAAAAGGAGAGACTTGGCTGCGTGCGAAGCCCATGTTCTTGTCCTTCAGATGCAGTCCCCTCTCTGCTGTCATCTCCCCTGCATAGGAGAGGAAGGTGTTAACAGCACTCAGGGTTAAGAGCCCTAGAGGTGAGATCTAGATTCAAATTCCAGCACAGCCCTAAGTACAGTGTGACCTTGAGAAAGTTACTTAACCTCTCTGTGCCCTGCTCCCCTCATTGGTAAAATAGATGATCATGGCCCCAACCTTGCCCAAGTATTCCTAAATATAGGGCCTGAACATGCTAACACGCTCTAAGTAGCAACATAGCATGTGGGGTAAGAGCACTGACTCCAGAATGGAATTTCAAATCCTGCCTCCTCTGTTGGCCAGCTGTGTGCCTTGAGCAAGTTCCTTGACCCTCTCATCCCTAATTTCCTGGCCTTTAAAATGGAATGATGACACTTACCTCCGGGAGCTACTGCAAAGGCCTCTTGGGTGGATGTGCTGAGCAGGTAGTCAGCACTTGACAAGCATGCAAAGCCCCAGTCAGGACAGCACTAGAGCTGGGGTCGCACAGAGGGAAGGACGGGCAGCACACTGCTCCAGCCATGGCCTTTCTGCCACCTGCACACCACAGGAGCTGCGGCAGGGTGCGGTACTGCAGCCTTAAGGCCACGTTTGGTCTTGTAGATCCTTAAGTGCAGCCTTTTGACTGAATTCGTGTGGCATTAAGGCCTCAGATTCATCACTTCTGGAGGTTCCTGGGCATAAGTGGGCCTATCTTCTCCACCCATGGGCTTCCTGAGGCCCTCGTGGATCAGACCCATCCCAGGCAGCAGGCCCTTTCTTTCCCAACAACCTACCTTCCTGCTATCCCCCTGCACCTAACGGTGAGAGTAGAGGAGGGAGAGAAAGAAAGGAACAGAGAAACCAAGAGAGAGGAGTCCCAGAGTCCAGGGAGAAGAAAAAAGAAGGGGAGAGGGAAGGAGAGACAATGAGGGAAGGGAGAGAGAAAGGCCCAGAGACAGAAAAGGAAAACAGGAAAGAAAAAGAAAAAGAAACAGAAAATTTCTAGAAATTTAGAGAACAGCAGTGACATCTCTAAAAGACTCAAATGGGAGGGAGGGGGAGCAGCTGGGGAACCCCGAGGGTGGGTGTCAGGGACAGTGATGGAGCTCAGGGAGCTGGAGACAGCCTGACTCCCCTGCAAACAGGACTTTTATCTAAGGATGGGTAATATGTTGTCATGACAACAGATGTAGCATTTAGGGTAATTACTGGTGAATAACAGAGAAGAGGTGGCAGCCCTGGTGGGTGCTGCAGCCCCTAGAGGGGGTCTTGGAGGCAGCCCCAAGCTCCATATTCCCCTACCCCACCCAGGCCCTTACCTCAGCCTTAGCCTCACCAAGACCTTCCCAGCCCAAAATCTGCTCCAGGGCAGACTTTCTAAACCACGGCACTAGACCCTCTCCCCATTCTACCCAGGGCTGGCAGCAAACCCAGGCACCAGGTGTGGACACAGTCTCTGTGACAAGCATCTCAACATAACCACCCCCGCCACGACACTCTGGGCAAGGTACAGAGGGAACTTCATTTTACAGATACAAAGATATATAAAGATATAAGAGTCAGAGAAGTTGAGTAACTTCTCTGAGTCACACAGCAAATAAGCCAGAACCCGAATGTGGCTCTGTGGCTCCTCATCATCCTTCCCAGGTGATCCCCAGGGCCAAGGACTGATCCTGGCAGGCCTAGAGATGGCCTATCCTTGAAAACTACATTCTCTAACACCTGCTAGAAGGGTCAGAGACAGCGTTTGTGTGTGAGAAGAAACTGTTCTCTGTAACTGGCTCTCCGCAGACATTATATCATTTTCTTCCTAAAATAATTATTTCTATTGCAACTCACTGGATAACCCCAGGTTTGAGGAATTGGGGAGTTTGCCTGCAGGGTAACTGTGGAGTCTGGGCTCTGGTTTTGGGGGTCTCGAGTCTGGGGAGTTGGGGGAGCAAAGCTCCCCTGCAGCCCCCTCCAGCCTAGGGTACCCCCAGCCACAAAGCCTGTGGTGTCCATAGCTGCCTTCCTGCCTCTGTTCTCTGGGCCATCAGCCTCATACCCTCAGGGCCTCCCGGACATCCACCTCAGAGCTGTCAGGCCCAGGGAACAGGGAGATGTCCCAGCTCTGGGGTGCTCAGAGGGCAGGGAGAAGGAGGGGCCTGGCTCAAGCAGGGTGTGGGAGGGCAGCCAGGCAGCCCAGCTTGGCCTCTGCAGGAGGGCATGTTTGTTAGTGGATCCCAGTCTCTGGGAGGATGAAGCTCTGGCCTTTCACATGCCTCAGGCCCCTGCCCTGAGCCCAGAGCTCTGGCTGGCTGGCGTTGGGGTGACAGAGTGCTCTCTTAATACCACCAGGCCCATCCCACTGCACTTTCCTCAAGGATAGGTCCCAGACCCCCAGCACCTCCCTGAAATAAGCCCCAGGACCTAGAAAGTCCAGCCAGAGGTGGGTGTGACCCAGCTGGGAGAGAAGAGCGCCCAGGGGCTGAAAGTCCAGAGGCCCTGAGCTGCCTGCCACTGGGAAGTGGGGCTGTTGAGGGGAAATGGGCTTGTGTGTTCATACGTGTGTGTGTGTGTGTGTGTGTAGAGAGAGGTTACTAATGAGATGGAACTGCAGTTGGTGAGGCAGAGCTGAGGATTTTGAGCCCTTCCAGAGAATTCATCAAAAGAAGACTTGATAAAACAAAGGAAGAGAAAAAAAAAAAAAAAAGAGGAGGAATATAGAAGAGAATACCAGAGGCTGACAGCCATGCAAGGTGGTCACTGTGCAAGCCGTTCCTTCTGCCTGGACTCCCTCGAGTGCCACCAGATGCAGCCTGTTCCTGCAGCCATGGCTGGTACAGGGCTGGCACCTCCATGGAGTTCACTGCACTCTCACACCACCCAAACTGACTGTGATCAGAGGGGCGACAGCCTTGCACTGAGGCTCCAGGGAAGATGGTGGACTATGACCTCTGGGGTGGTCAGGGTTCATCACAATAGAGAGAAGGTGGAGGGAAGTTGGGTGTACTGGCCCGGCCAGGCCTAGGGAGCTGGAGTACCGAGGGAAGGTGAGGGGGCCTGGTCTGAGTGGAGCAGTCCACCTCTTCTGACACCTTGCCCAGGCCAGAGGCAAGTCAAGAGAGGCATCATGCCAGGGTATGTGGAGACCTGTCATCTGGGACAAGTCCCTAACCTTCCTGGGCCCAGTTTCCTCATCTGCAGAATGGAAAGGCTAGAAATGAAATATGACACACCAAGTTATTCTGTCCCCCAAACAGGGTCTTTGAAACCTAGTCCCTTTGCCCTTACCCACAGGGTTCCTATGTCTTACTCTCTACTTGGGGGGCTGTGGGGGTTCCTAGGGAATTCCCAGGAGACAGAGATGCTGGCACATAGGGAGGGCTTCGGGGGTACCCACAGGCCAATGGAGGTGAGTGCCCCTCACCACACACAGGGAGCAGCAGCCTGAGAGACTTCAGGCCACAGAGAAGAAAATAAACAAGTTTATTGGCACCATAGCTGCGTCCACAGTCTCCTCCTCTCTACTTCCTCCTAACTTCAGGGCCCCTCCTCCGCCTCTTCCTTCTCCTCCTCCTCCGCATTTGAGGGGGCCTCCTGATACTCATCACTCTTCCCCACTTCCTGGAGACGGGAGCCTCTGACAGCCCAACTTATTTTTAGTCAGCTGCCTCTGGAGCCAACCTGGGCCTCCCCGGCCCTGTCCCCTGCCCCTGGGAGGATGCCCTGGGGCTAGAGGGCACCTCAAAATGTGAGCGAGACTGAACCCAAGCCTGCAGACCTCTCCTGCCTGACACCCTCCAGCAGATCCCTTTCCTGCCTGGCCAAGGCCCACTGAGCCTGGTCTTCCCAAAGGGCCACTCTCACCATCCCTCAGTGCTCTAAAACCTTGGGGCTGGTGGCCTTTCCTGATCTGTGTGCTAGGCTCAAAGGACTATGGAGAGCCAGTACCACTTCTTCTGGACCCCACCTCACTTGCAGGGAGCAAAGTGGTACTGGTTCTCCATAGTCCTTTGAGCCTAGCACACAGATCAGCATGCTGGAGACACAGGGCAGGAAGGGCCCCAGGTGTCCAGGAAGGTCCACCATGGGCCCCTTCACTTGCTTATCTTAGGCTAGCTATCCATCTTATGACAGCAGCCAAGATGGGTGCAGGGGGCAGAGGGTACCTGCCCACCTCCAAGTGCCCAGCAATTCCTTTCTAGCCCCAAACTTGCATACCCTGCTTAGCCATGCTGTGTTGCCAGGGAACTCACAGCCTTCTCACCCTCCTTATAGGCATCTCAGCAAAAAGCCAGCATCTGGTATTGTCCAAGCCTGTCTCTGGAGGCTTCAACTATTCCTCCCTCCTCAGGAGGAATTCTTGTAAATATGGTTTTCTCTACCTCACCATGTTTCCAGGGATATTTTAGCACCCTGAGAGACAGGTGTTGGCACAACTGCTTAGCTAGGCCAGCTCTTCCATTTGCATTACTTGCCTGGCATTGTCAGACCTGGTCCCAGATACATAGCAAATAGGCAGATAAATATCTTGATGCACATGGATGGAGACTCCCCATGTTGTCACCATGGGAACTGCAGGACTGGCCCCATTGCTATGGAGCACTGTGTAGGTGGAGGGAATCAGGACCTAAGTTCCACTCATGGATCACAGAGAGCAATGATATCCACCCTGGAACCAGGCCATCAGACACACAAGCTGCACAAAAGGCTGTTCAACTGTGGGGGAAGAATGACTCTCAAACCATCCTTGCCTTGCTTTCCACACTCTTGGGAGAATAGAGCCTTCAAATTACCTGCATCCCTTTTCTACCCTTCCCACCGGTGTCCTCAAGAAGCCTCTGCCCTCTGAACTTTTACCTTTTGTAACAACCTGGATGGACCTGGAGACCATTCTTCCAAGTGAACTATCGCAATAAGGAAAAACAAACATCATATGTACTCACTATTAAATTGGAACTAATTGTTCAACACTCATGGGCATACATGGAGGTAAAACCCAATGGAAACCAAGTAGATGGGAGAAGGGTAAATTCACACCTAATAAGTACAATGCACACTATCTGGGTGATGGGCACATTACAACTTTACTCACGCAGAGCAAAAGCAATTTATGTAACCAAAACATTTGTACACCCACAATATTCTAAAAAATTTTTTAAAGAGGCCCCAGCCCTTACCAACACCCCCCATGCCATGTGGCCTTGCTCCAGGTTGTCTGCTTTCAGAACCTTCCCTCTGCTCAGCAGCTGTGGTTCCAGATGCAGTTTTCTCAGGTTCACTGGAGTCCTCCTGGGCACTGACCCCTGGGTGCCCACTACTGCAGCAATAGTGCAGGAATCCTAGAGGTCTCTAGAGATGGCCCTCTGCACTGGCCCTCACAGGGGGATGGGCTGCCCTTTCCCCTGTGCCTATGCCTATTGAAGACAAGGCCAAGATTCTGCCTGTGGAGAATAGATTTCATCTTTTACACCAGCAATCATTTGCAAATGTCTGTTGGGGCCTTCCTGCAGCTTTGCCTCTGCTTATAGAAAAAGCTCTGGGGTCTATTAATGATGTCTGCCATGGTCAAGGCAGGAAGAATAGAGGAACATATGTGGCATATTTGACACATTTGCCTGAGAAAATTTCCCCTGCTGGCTACACACTGGAGAGAACCCACTGAAGCTCTCTATGGGAGAAGCTATAGGGCCCACAGGAACATGAGGGAGGGAAGGTAAAAGAGCAGACCCCATAAGCAGGATGCAGACACAGAGCCCACCCTCCTTCCATCAGCCTGCTGAGCAGTGAGTCAGGGGACACTTCACACAAGGGGTTCTGCCAGCTCAACTTGGAGAGGACCTGGGGTTCCAGAGGATTAATCATAATGTCTCTGCCATTCATAGGTGCCAACTCTACAACTTCCCACTCCGTAACGACATCTTACATTTCATCTCTACCTCTCAACACACCCCTCCAATCTTAAAGTAGGCGATATTATCCCATTTTAAATGTGAGCAAATTGAGGCTCAGAGAGGTTCAGTAGTCTGTCTGAGGCCACACAGGTGGTATAAGCAGTAGAGGCAGGATTGACTTCAAAGCCAGAACTCTTTGTGCTGCTGCTCCCAGGATGGCCCCAACCATGCTCCTTCTCTGTCCTGTCCTCTCTAAGCTTTCACACTCCAGGACTGATCCCTGCCACCACCTCTCTGGATGACCTGGTGCTACCCCAGTTCTGTGCTTTTCCTTTTGCTCAGCCAAGACCAGGATGGAATCTTCCAACAGGATTTCTCTAGGAAACCATGGAGTAAACAAAACAAAACAGAAAATGAAAATCCCAAATCAGATACACATTCCCAGAGCCCAGGTCCCCAGCCTTAAATGACAAAGACTTCCCCAGTTTGTTGGGAAAACTCATTTGTCCAATGAATATTTACGAGGCACCTGCTCTGTGCTGGGCTGTGTGGTTAGAGTAAGGAGCACAGGCATGACTAAGGCAGCAGAGCCCCCACCCTCTCAGCTGTCTGCTAGGGGAGGACTATGGCATGTGCGTAGCCTTGATGCACCCAGGCTGGGTGAAAGGGGGTCTGTCATCTGAAGCATGATCCCATGGGTTTCCCAGGAGCCTCTCCCCTGCTCGCCCCTCCTAGAGGATTTTACTCCCTTCTCTGTTGCCCTCCCAACTCAAGTTCCCCCTTCCCCAGCCTTATTTTAGACACACTGTCAAGCAGGTGGCCACTCCCCTCTCCCATCACTTCCCACCCACCCCCAGGGGGTATCTTCCAAGATGGCCCTTCTGAAGCCTAGCCACCTAGATTTCCCTAGGATACCAGTTTCACAGGCAAGACAGGAAGTGACTGGGGGATATTACTTGAGTCTGGGTGACGTGGGGTATGGGGACCCATGTAGGTGCAGGCAGGAGCGGAAGCTGCTTCCTGAACAACTGATAAACAGAAAAAGGCAGGAGTGAGGTAGAGGCAGGAGGCCATGATTTCCCTCCTCTCTGCCCATGAACTCCCCGGCAGCATGCAAGACGTCATTTGAACAAAGTTCTAGTCAGACTCCTGCGTCAGACTCCTTCATCAGACAATGAGGAATTTGAAGCCCAAAGGGGTGAAGGGATTTACCCAAAGTCACTCAGCAAATTTGGTGGCCCTGCTAAGATCACTACCTGAGTTTCTGGACTCTGGGCAGTGCTTCTAAAACATCTGAGGAGCCCTTCGATAAGCTACCAGTTGGATGCCCACCATAACTCCAGCTGCCGGGCTAACAGGCAGCAGAGGGGCCTCAGTCTGCCCAGATCTGCAACTGGAACAACTGTGCCAAAGTGGCACCTGGCAAACTGGGACCCAGTGGAGCCCGCTGCCCTCAGCCACTCCCACCCAACCCCTCCTACACTGAGAGAGGGAAGGTTGGGTTTAACCCTTGCCTCCCCCTCCCCGCCAAGTGTCCAGGGAATCCAAGCAGCAGGCTGGGGCAGCCTCTCACGCTCCCCCACACACAGCTGTGGCTGGACTGAGAAAGGGACACAGAGACACCTGGGTCCCCTACTGCCACAGCCAAGCCCTTTTCCTTCTTGAGGAGGCCTTAGGTCCCCATGAGAGTTGGGGAGATTCCATCTGAGCCCCAGCTGCTCTGAGGTTGGAGGGGCCGCCTCTCAGCTCCAGAAGGGGCCTGCTCCTCCCTGGGGAAATAAAAGGGCAGGACCCTCAGCACCTCCCCCGCCTGCCCTGCAGAGAGGGAGAGCCAGGCCCAGAGGGCTGTAGCAGGGACAGAAATAGCCCCGACTTTCCAGGGAGGGAGGCTTTTATTGGTCTTCAGTGTGTTCTGGTCCCCTCACAGCCACCACCCATCCACAGAGTCTATAGGCTCCGTGGAGAGCCAAGACCAATCCCCTGGTGGGGCAGGAATTAGAAGGTTGCAGGAGGTATGGGGAGGCTCAGAGAAAGAGGATCACTGAGGACCCAGAAGTGGGAAGGGAAGAAAGAGAAGAGGGGAGAGGAGTAGGAGGGCTGGAATCCCAGGGGAACTGGATGGATTGTAAGGGGGCCCTCCATCTTTTGTCTGTGTCATTGCTGCTAATCAATAGATGACCACAAGGCCAAGCCAAGAGCCAGAGCCTTTGGCCAAGGCCCAGTCTAGGGTGTGAGAAGATCGAAGCAGCCAAGCCGGCGGGAGGATGTGAGCCACGGTCCAGGCCCCTTCCATCTCAGGCCTTCTGACAACAGCCTTCCCCACGCTGCCACCGGACGGAAGAGAGGACGGATGCGGGAGCCCAAAGAATCCCAGAATCTAATTTTAGCCCAGCGCTCCCGCTTCCCCTGCTGACAGTGAGCAGAGCCTGGGAGGGTGGGAGCTTCATAACCCCTGCCTGGCCTCCTGTTTTAAGGAGGTGCCAGTGAGCAGGCAGCACTACCCCAAAGCTGCTGGGGTCTCTGCAGGTGAGGCCCCCAAGCTCCCATGGGGCAGGGGATCTGCTGGGCTGAGGATACACGTCAGGCACTAGGCCCTAATAGCTCAGAGCTTTTATAGCACATTTCAGGGGGACTCAAACTGATCTGTTACTCCAGCCCTCGTGCACAACTCTGCACTGAGGCACAAAAGTGAGGAAAACACAGCCAGATCCTGCCTAGGAGTCTGAAGCTAAGAACAACTGATCAACTGCAGGAAACTTCATGTCTGGGCCCTCCAGGGAACTGGGGCAGGGGAGGAGGGCAGAGACAGACCTTCAGGCTGGGAACCCTGGGGACCACAAAGGCAATCCCCTGTGGCCAGGCAAGGACACCAAGGCCCAGAGAGGGACAGGGCAGCCTGATAGATGGTGACAGGGCAGGACATGAACTATGAACTCCCCACCTTTCCCTGCCCTGTCACCCTGTGAGCAGGAGGCCTGGCCTGTACCAGAAAAGTGAAAAGCTGCCCAGAACCAATTCCAGCTGAGCAGACACCTCCTCCCCAGCCAGCAGCAGCTGCACTGCCAGGTAGTTGGTGGGCAAGGTCTCACCCCACCCCTGCCAGCACCCCTCACACACACAGGAAGGGTAGGTAGGGATCATGCAGAGGATGGGCAGGGGGTGAAGGTCTCATGAGCCTCTCTCCACCTTGAGTCCAGTGACAGGCCACCAGGTGCCCTCCTGCCACAGGTCCCTTCTGAGCAGGGGTCAGAAGTCCCTCCCATCACAGTGCTCCAAAGAGGAGTTCTTAGTGGCTGTCCCAGGGCACAGGCTGTTTCTCAAGGGTATCCCCTGCTAAGGACTTAGATTCTCACAGAGCAGGTGCAGCTGGAGAAGTCTCCTCTGTCCAGCTTTTTTTTAACTGTCTTCTGCATCGGGGCTTCCCTTCAGGCATGTATGTCATCTCCAGAAGGTCAGCGTACCTGGCCAAGACAGCTCACATCCACCTGGTGACTTGCTTGCCTCCCTGCCTCCTTGTCCCCAGGTGATTTGCCAGGATTCCTCCTGGAAGAAGAGGGGGGCTGTGCCCACCCCACTCTGCCATTATGACCATCACTCATCAACCCAGTAACCTCAGAGGGCTTCAGGTGGAACTGAAAGCAGGTCCTGCTCCAAGAGAACTACAGGAATGGGGTGTGGGAAGAGGAGAAGGCTGGACCAGGAGCTGGAAGTCCCGATCCAGCCCTATCTGCACCACCTGCCCTGCTGGGTAACCCTGGGAAACTCCCTGGGACTTTGCCCCTCAGTTTCCTCATCTGAGAACTGAATAAGATGGCAAAGTGGGATTGAGCCACACACAGAACTTGAAACACAGTGGGCTGTCAGCAGGTGTTTCCTGAATATGGGCCTGTTAGTCCTCAAATCTGGAGGCAATTCCTTCAGTATGAAGGTATGGTATGATGGGCAATCAGGGTTCTTAATCCAGCTCTGCCACCACTGTGTCTGTGTGAGGTCACCTGAGGTAAGTCATCTTCTCTTCTGGGCCTCAGTCTCTTCCTTAATAAAATTCAGGGATTGGACTGAGCTGTCAGGAATGGAAAACCTGGGACATACATACCATCACTTACACATTCTGTGGCAGTGACAGACATGAACAATTGATCACAGCACTGCTGCATACTGAATCTAGCCAGATACATTTTCAGAATCTCCGGACACCCAGAGACACTAAATTAGAACAGGCCCAAGAGATAAAACCACAGTTCTTCTGCATCTGGATTTCATATTTTTATGATTCTGGGATCTACTGGCTGACCCTGAGTCTGTTTTCACTCCCAGCCAGGTTGTGAGGATTAAATAAAATAATGCATTCAGAATGGGCTTGCAAACAGTCCCACTCCAGCAAGGATAATTTTCTGCCACTATATCCAGAGAAGGAGCAGGGCTCCTAAGCCCAAAGGCTTGCCCTTTGCAAACCCTCAAGCTATGGAAGGAGTGGAAAGAGCTCAGGCCTGGATGACCTGGGGCAAGTCATTACAGCTTTCTAGGCCTGGTTTCCCTGACAAAATTGGCTAATCCTTATCTTACAGGGTAGGCATAAGGATTAAGTGATGTAATTAGACAAAGTGCTAGAAGGGCCGGCAGCTCAGTAAAAGGGAATCAAGGACCCACCCTCATCTACCTATGCCAGGCCTCTGGGCTTCAGCAAGGGGTCTCCTGGGAAGGAGGTGGGGGACATAGGAGCAGGACCAAAGCCCATGTCCCTGTGTCCACCAGTGATAGTTGGATATATTGGGGCCTCCACTGGTTGTCCCTAGCAGAATCACCACGCCGCCAAAGTATGGAGGTGGTAAAAGTATAGATTCAGGTCTAGTGTGGGAGAAGCAGGGTAGCCCCACCCCAAGGACCCTGGGACTTCACAGTTCTTTCATCTACCCACCCCTTCCAGGGGTCTGTGACTGGCACACACCATGCCCAAGCCTCCTGCTGCTTGCTTGCTTTCCATCCTCCACCCGTGGGACCAGGCCAACCTAGTTCAGGCCCCAGAGGCTGCCCTCTCCAGGGCAGCTAGGTGGGACAGGAAGGCTGCTGCACTGGAGCCCCAGCAGGGCTAGCTTGGGGCTGTATCTCCAACTCTGTCACAAATCTACTCAACACAGCATCCTTTGCGTGTGCCCTTCCCCTGCCCCAAACACCTTCCTATCTTGACTCTTGGTGTACTCCTGCCCTTCTCCCAAGACCCAGCCCAAAGCCACCTTCTCTGGGAAGCCCTCCTGCCTTCTGTTCATTCCCAGGCAACCGATCTCAGGCTCCTCTGGCCACCTACACTCCACTGGCTTGCAGTGATGAGTAAGGCAGTTAAGTGGACAAAGGCAGGTAGGTGGGTTGAACGTGGAGGTACCACCCAGCCACATCTCGGGAAGCAGAGGAAAATCAGCCCTGGGAAGAGGTCCTAGCTCAGTGGGCCAACACCCAGAGTTGGCTGTGCAAGTGACTGAGGAGTGACTACTCTTGGCACTCCTTAGGCAATAAGGACACAGCTTACTTATTACAAAATATCCTTTATTGATAAAATAGCTCAGACTTTTTAAAAACACCTACAAGTCACAACTTGCAGACAGATTTCAGGCAACAATCTGGGGCTCCTATGGGGCACATAAGATCATCCAGCAGATGGTCACAAGCCAGTCTCTTCCCTGGGCCCAGTCCCAGAGCCACACCCCAGGGTGGTGCTCTGGCCTTACTTTGCAACTGAACCAAGGGCCAAGCTGGACACATACACTCACAAGAAGGGACTCTTTTTGGCCCTTCCTTTCTCTCCACACCAGAAACCTCTCAGCACCCTTTCAAATCTGGCAGGTCTATCTCATGCCAATAGTTACCACATGGCTCAGCCCATCCACCTAAGCTAAGATGCCGACTGGCCCAAGGCTGCATCCAGGCACTCCCATGGAGAAGACTGGCAAACAACCTTTCTATACTCCCAATTGTTCCAGGTGGGGTGGGAGTAAGAACCAGAAATGGGAGGCTCCTCAGAGTGGAGCCCCATCAGCAATGGGGAGAGCAATGTGGTGGGATCCACAGTGGCCAGCAAGCACCCACTTGGGGTGGGATTAGCTAGGCTTCACAAGGATGCATTTGGGTCCGAAGACCTGTGTGGGTACTCCAGCTAGAGGCTCCCCCAGGGGTCCCTGAAACCCCTCCATGCCAACACCCCACCTGAGACTCTGCCACCTATCACAGGCTCTCATCTTAGAATCTAAGACTTAGACTGTTCCTATGGTGTGGGTATTTTGAGCTACCTTGGGGAAACGATTTGCCTGCTTAATAACAAAAGGCTTATCCCCATTTGTGGTGGGGGGGGCAAGCCACTGAAAACCTTGGTGTTGCAGACAAAATGTCGAAAAGTTGTCATGTAGCATAATAACTCAACCTTTGCAGGCACAAGAATATGTTCTCAAATCCTTTAACTTGAAACGGTGATTCTGTCTGCCACTCCCCGCTTCCAGTTTGGGGTAGGAATTCACACACCCCAGGCACAGAACAAAAGTCTACAGGAAGACAGGTGGTGGTAAACACAGAGAAAAGGGATTTTTATATCACCAGATAATCACATTTCTGGCCCTCTAGTGCGTTCCCCCACAGAGCTCAAAGCTTTCTGCAAAGCCTTTCATCTCCCTGCAGCAAGTAGGCGGCAAGCTATTGTCACCCCAGTTTTTGCAGGGGGTGAATGCCAGTGATCAGGGAGCTCCTGTTGAGGCAGAGGCCAGGCCTCCAGACCACCCTACGGAGGCATCCACGTGCCCATCCGCCTTCCAGAGGGTGATGGGTGAGGAAAGAGATCCATGGTTCTGGCTTTTAAAGGATCCCCAAATCCAAAAGCAGGGGACAAGGGGGAAAGATGGGCCCGGAGACAGTACCATCCCATGAACTCCCCAACACAGCACCCGATGGGGACAACCTGCCCAACATGGGTTAACAGTCTTCATTTCTTCCTCCTCCTCAGCAGCAGGCCCTCCTGGGAAAAGTGGAAGGCTGGCTTCCTGCTCTTTGTGGGTGGGGGGAAATGGAAAAGAAACAAAAATACCACAAACAAGTGACCTGCCAAGGAACACAGGGTCCTCAAGAAAAGGAAGCCCACCCACTGGCTTGTAGGGGTCTGGAGTTTTGGGAGAGAGGTACTCTATTCTAGCCTGGTGTCAGCTACATTCAGGAACATTTGAGCCTCATCCATGTGCCTGTGCTCAGGTAAGGGGTAGAGAAGATGTCCCCCAAAGCCAAGCCATCAGGGAGAGGCTTCATGTGGACCCCTGTGAACAGCACCTCTGTCCCAACCCTCCCAGGGAAGGAATCAGAAAGCCTCAGGAAGACGGCTGCACAAAGCAGGGTACTGGTGGCCTGATGCCTCCTGGCACCAAGCCCACACAAGCAGCAGCAGGTGGGCTCACCAGGCCGTCTGGGTCCACTGGCGACAAAGAATCCTCCGGAAGGCACGGCGAAAGTCCTGGTTGAAGATGGTGTAGATGACAGGGTTCAGTGAGCTGTTACAGTAGCCAATCCAGAAGAAGAATTGGAAGAGGCCATGGGGCACCTTGCAGTGCTTGGGGCAGATGGCGCCCAGGCTGTAGCTGAAGAAGAAGGGGAACCAGCAGAGTACAAAGACACCGATGACCACGGCCAGCACAAAGGTGAATCGTTTCTCCCGGCTCAGCTGTGCCCGTCGACGCCACCACTGCCCACCCACAGCACCCCTACCCCTGCTCAGGAGCACCTGGCCGCGTAGGGTGGCCAGCACCCGGGAGCCCTGTGGCTGCTGCAGGGGTGGGCTGCAGACTGAGGCAGGAGACACTGGCACTGCCTTAGGCTCACACTCTTCCTCCTCTTCCTCCTCTTCTTCAGCTTCTTCCTCTGGAGATGCCCCACAAACACCCTCCTTCTGGCCCTGCCCTGAGTTGGAAAGGGCAGCCCAGCCAGGTGGCAAGGGTCGGCTCCCAACATCCTCAAGCGTCTCTCCTTCCTCCTTCTCTCCAGGGGGCTTGGAGCATCCATTGGCCTCTCCAGCAGAAGCCAGAGCAGAGGCTGGGGTTGGCCGCTTAGCTGAGGCCAAAGCCCCCCCAGGGACTGGTTGGGGCTGCTTGGACTCACCCTTCCCAGGGCCAGCCTTGGCCCTGGGACCTCTGCGGTGGCTGCGTTTGGCAATCAGATAGATGCGCAGGTAGACAAGGATCATGATGAGGCAAGGAGCAAAGAAAGATCCAATGCTAGAGGATAGGATGTACCAGGCCTCTTGGTTGAGCTTGCACTGAGGGCGCCCACGAGGCTGGGGTCGCTGGTCGCCCTTGTAGATGAGGGGAGGCAGCGATATGACGGCCGCGATAAGCCACACAGTGAGGATGATGCACTTGATGCGACGTGGGGTGCGTTTGGAGTTGTACTCCAGCGCGCGGCTCACTGCCCAGTAGCGGTCCAGACTGATGGCACACAGGTGCACGATGGATGAGGTACAGAAGAGCACATCCAGCGCCAGATACACCTCGCACCACGTGCGCCGGAAGTACCAGTAGCCCAGCAGCTCGTTGGCCAGCGAGAAAGGGATGATGAGCGTGGCCACCAGGATGTCAGCGGCGGCTAGCGATACCAGAAACAGGTTTTGCGGGGCCCGCAGCGAGCGGCTGGTCAACACAGCCAGGATGACCAGCGCGTTGCCAAAGATGGTGAAGAGGATGAGGAAGGTGATGGCCGCCGCGATGGCCGCTGTGGCCTGCACCGAGTAGGGCTCCTGGTGGTCCATGGCTGAGCCGGACGAGGACAGAGGGAACGCTCCTCGTCCAGCGAGCACACTGCAGGCGAAGAGTGCGGCCCTGGCTGGGCTAGATGAGGGGGTCGCCCACCTGGCGGCGCTGAAGGCGCCGGATCCCCATGGCCTGGCCCAAAAGGACCTAGGACGACGGGGGACACCCAGGACTGGCCACTGCCCTCTTACATCTTCTACCAGCGCCCCAGCCGCTCGCCCCAGAGAAGTTTTCCAAGTTGTCCCGCTGCCGTCCCTGTCCTGCCCAGGACCGGGGGAAAGTAGCGCCCTCCCGCCACACGGCTGCCGCGCGCACTGTGGGGTGCGGACCGAGCCGACAGGACGCGGGGAGGAGGAGCCGAGGCCGAGGCGCCCGCTCGGCTCGAAGGCTCTTGCTCAGAGCCGCGCCTGCCGGCAGCCCGCCGCGGCAGGGGAGTGGGGAGAAGAGCGAGCGCGGCTGGAGGAGGGAGGAGGGAGGAGACTGGAGGCGGGAGCAGGAGGAGGGGAGGGAGGCGGGGCAGGCGATCGGCCCGGAGGTGGGTGGAAGGTGCACCTCGCGGAAGGGTTAGCAAGAGGCAACCTTACGCTCCCCGGCCTCTGCCTGGCGCCCCTACCCCTAATACTCTCGGCCGCCGCGCCCCAGGAGGTCAGAAGGGGTCTGGGATCTTCGAGGCTCTGGCAGAAGTAAAAGGGTAGGTGCCTGCGAGGATCTGAGATGCGGAGCTAACCCGTCTGCCGGCACCGAGGCGGGACCACTTTCCCGCAGACCCTGGGGCTGGGGTCTAGGACCGTGGGCGCGAGCGGGGCTATCCTTCTGCCACCCAAGAGCCCCAAGGAGGGGTGGGTGAGTGGGTGTGTTGGGGCGCTGGGTCATAATATGCCACAACCCCACCTGGCCCCCAGCAATGAAGAAACCTAGCGGAGGAAAGGGAGTGAGGAGACAGTCCCGAAACCCTTCCCCAAACGCTTCCCCACCTGGCCGCGCTCCGTCGGGCTTGCAGAGCACAAAAAGGCGCGCGTCGCCGGCTTGCGAGCGCCCCCTGCTGCCGTCCGCGTGCCGAGACAGTCCTCTCCGCATCCTGGGGTCGCTGAAAGGGCTCCCAACCCAGGGAGAAGCGACTTGAGACCGGCTTTCCTATTTCTCCCGCAGCTGCCCCAGTTTTCTCTAGTAAGGGCAAAGGAGGTAAGAAAGAAACTGGCTTGGACTCAAATCACAGCAGCAACTGAGACTCGGGGAAGGGTTTACGGGGAGTGGGCAGGAGGGGGTGAACTGCACCCTCTTGGCTAACGGGGAAAGGTGAGGTTCATCCCCTGGAGCAGAGTAAGGCGGCCTTGCGGGGGTAAGGGGTGGGGTCCTTTTTGTGAGAGAAAGCAGGTCTCAGGGGCAGCTGGGAAGGGAGGAGCTTCCCTTTGCCTCTGTAGTGATTGCTAGAGAAGGGGCCGACCCCCCTCTCTGCTCCAGTCTTACCTGCCTCCCCCATGTACACCGATGCCCCCTGCTGGTAACAGTGCAAAGGCGCGTTGGGGTAAGAAGAAATTTCAGACTAAGCCCCCCATGTTCAAAAAGCTGCCGAAGCTTAAAGGGGTAGGGCCCTTCCCCGAGTCTCAGTTGCTGCTGTGATTTGAGTCCAAGCCAGTTTCTTTCTTACCTCCTTTGCCCTTACTAGAGAAAACTGGGGCAGCTGCGGGAGAAATAGGAAAGCCGGTCTCAAGTCGCTTCTCCCTGGGTTGGGAGCCCTTTCAGCGGCCCCATATGCCAGAGGTGGCGGGTTCAAACCCAGCCCCGGCCAAAAACTGCAAAAAAAAAAAAAAAAAAAAACCCAAAACGCAAAAGGCTGCCGAGCAGCTGCTCTCAGTCAGGTGCTCAGCTCCAGCCTGGGCAGCCTCAATGGAACCCCTGATGCCATGAGCTCAGCCTAGAGCCAAGCCACCTATTTACAGCCCACAGCTCTGCATGGCTCTCTCTTTTTTTTTTTTAACCATGGTTCTTTGTTGATTTTTTAATTTTCTAGGTGGTTTTTTTTGTTTCTTTTTTCCACAAGGATTGTTTGGTTTTGAATAATTTTTTATTGTTAAATCATAGCTGTGTACATTAGTGCAATCAAGGGGTACAATGTGCTGGTTTCATATACAATCTGAAATATTCTCATCAAACTGTTCAACGTAGCCTTCATGGCATTTTCTTAGTCATTGTATGTAGACATTTGTTGTATGGCTCTCTTATAAGCCTTGCTCCTCTGAAAGTGGGGCTCCTGCATGGCTCTCTTATAAATAAGCCTTGCTCCTCTGAAAGTGGGGCTCCACCAAAGGCCCCCCTTGAACCAGAATGCCTCCTGGTGGCTTTGCTCCTGCCTTCCCACCTCCATGGGAGCACAACATGTGACCTCTCTGTCTCGGAAATGTCTAACTCCTACACAGGTTCAGATGGGAGAGACCCCAACCACCCCCCACTGCTACACCTGCTTGATCCCCTCCTGTTCCTGTCATCCTGCCAGACTGCCCAGCTTTCCTGTTAGGTGTGAGTACCCACAGCCCAATGGGGTGGTGTTGCCTAGGCTAAGTTTGGAGAGGGCAGCCAGCCTCCTTTGCACCCCCAGGCCTCATCCCGAAGCAGATCATTCCAGAGATGGGTTTTATAGGTTCCCATTTGCTGGGCTGGGCAGGGCAGGGCCTGGGGTCCATTGTCACCAGGGATGCACAGGCCCAAATAGCCCCTTCCTGAGGACGCCCAGAGGGGTAGCCAATGCAACTGAAAAGAAGCTGTTTGGGCAAATTCCTGCCTGTCCCCATTGTTCCCTATACCAGGACCTGCCGAGTCGGGTACCCTAGAGGTCCGAGTGGGCACCAGGAAAAGCCATCTTTCTACCACCTCCAACCTCCTCAGGCTGGGGGGTGGGGGAGCTTGAGCATCTCCCCAGATGCTGGCCAGGGTTCTGTAGGAACTGAAGCCAGGATTGCCCACTTGCCTTCCCATCCTGCAAGTCCCCACTCAGAATGCTCACCTGGGCCCTCTCTAAAGTGGCAACTTTGGACCTACTGAGCACCAGGCCCTGCTGGGCACTGTACTAAACCAGCTGGGCAGTAAGCCAGGTGGGGACAGCCAAAGCCTACAGCTGGCACACCTGGGAAATGTGTGCTCTCTAAGCGGACAGGAGCTCTTCAACACCCACAAGGCTCAGCTGTTGCCCCAGGCTCTGTGTTGCCTTCTGCCTCCACCACTGGGTCTCCTCCCAGCCCCACCCCAGGATGGACTAGCACAACTGCCACCAGCTCTCCAGGGCAGGGAGGGCCATTTCCTAACTAGATTCCCACACCTGTCTGTGACTCTCTTCCACGTATACCTCCAGGCTTTGCCTACCCCACCCGGCCCTCAAGCCTGCAAGGTACAGGAAGTGGCCAGGCTTCCTTCAGCTCTTTCCAAACTAGCCTGACCTTCCACTGTCATCCCATTCTCCCAAGGCTAGTAGAGTTTAGTCCCAGACCTAGAACAGCCAGCAGCAGGAGCTGCCTAGACTGTTCCCAGCCATCTATGGGGGTAATAGGCATGAGGATCCCAGCCCTCTGCTCCTGCCCCACCAGGCTAGCGTTGGTCTCTGGTCATGCTCTGGGTCCCCACTTCTCAAACCTTTGCACAGGCTGTTTGTTCTGCCAGAAATATTCCCTCCTCCTTCCTTCTGTGCTCAGCAGGTCTCTATACATTCAATGTGTTACCACTCTCTGAGGGAGGTCCCCAGTTCTCTAGGCTTCCTGATGCCACACACATAGCACCATATTAACATTTAGCACACTGTACTAAGATGGTGTCTGATGGGTTTGTTTTTGTCACACACCACCCCATCAGAGCAGACATCCCTCCTCAGTCCCCAGTGCCTGGCCCAAAGTCATTGGCTGGTGATGGACAGTAGCAGCAGACATCAGATTGTATACATACACATGAGCATTCTCAGACAGGTAATGCTCCAGTGAAGATGCCCTGGAGGGATGTCCTTGAAAGAGGCCATGAGGATAGATGATCTGGTATGTAAATGATACCATCTTGTTCAAAGAAGAGTGACACAATTGTCCCATCCCTGGCTGAGAGAGCCCAGACTTGGTGTCTTATTTGGAAGCCCTGGGGGAGCCACCTCTTCTTCAGGCCTGAGAGGTGAGGTAGTGACACAGCAGCCGACAGCCATGCCCTCTGTCCCCTAAGTGTCCACCAGGACTGAGGCCCACTATACCACACACCCCAGCTTTCCCCAGAAGCCCCAGCCTTTTAAGTCCCTGGGACCCTTGTCCCTAGACCACCCTGTATGACCCAACTGCCTCACATCTCAGAGCCTCAAGTCGTGCCCTCTGTAACACAAGTCAGTCGTCCTTTCTGTCATAAGTCCCTGACCAAACCTCAGCCCTGATCAAACCTAAATCATCCACCACTGCCTGCCTTCGACCAGGCAGCTGCTTTTTCCGGAGCAAAACACTCTCTGCATCGACTGGCCTCACTTTAAATGCATGACCATAAATCTCCAACTTGCCTAGTATTCTCTCTCTCCCACTCCTTAAATCAGCAGCCCTTCCTCTCCTCTCCAGCCTCCCAGCTTCTCCCCACCCCCATACTGCTCTGTGACTCTGCCTGATACTTAGGAGAAAATGCTAGTCATTAAGCAGGAACCCACCCACAGCTGAGCTCTAACTGGATTTGCTCTACTGGAAGAGCAAGTGCTCTGTGCCCTGGAGCCCCACCCCTTCATCTGGCCCAGGACATTCCTGCCATTATCCAGTCTCCTGGCCACCACCCCCACAGCCTCTGCCTCCTCCAAATGTTTGCCTCCAGGCTTCTTTGACTCCTGTCTCTCCCTAATGCTTGGCAGAGCATTTTCAGCCCGCCCACTGAGTCGCCTCTTTGTAGGTCATGTGTGACTCCATGTCACCAAGTGCCAGGTTTATTTCTGTGCCCTCTTTCTGTTTCTCAGCAGCATTTGCCACAGCAGAACTGCCCTTGGAACACTCTGCAGGTTCTGCCCCTTCCCTACAGGCCTCCCCTTCTTAGCCTCCTTTCCTTCTCCCAAACTCTAAGTCAGAGGTTCTCATCAAGATTCCCTACTTCACTACAAGGGATGTTTGGCATTGTCTGGAGACACCTGTGACTGTCACAACTGGGGGAGGGGAGTACTACTGGCATCTAGTGAGCCAAAGATGCCGCTAAAGTCCCACCAGTGTGCAGGACAGCTCCCACACAAGCAGTTATCAGGCACAAAACGCTAGTAATGCTGAGATTGGGAAATGCTGCTATAAATGGAGCAGTGCCCCAGCTTTGTCCTGGGACCTCTCTTCTGTGTCTAAGCTCAGGGCTCCCATCCAGACGCCAAGGCTCTGCTGTGCAGCTCCTCCCTGCTCCCTCCCCTGAACCAGGGCTCCTTCAGCACACACACCTCCACCTGCCTGTACTGCCTCTCCCTGGGTTCTCAGGGCTACTCCCCACCTGCAGCTGTGCCCTCACCCGCTGCATGCAATTGGCACGTGTGGCTGGCTGCCTTGACCACCAGGCGCACTCCAAAAGCATCTACTTCGGTCCATCTCCGCAGCCCTCATCACCTGTCTTGTGTAACTGTAGTGGCTTCCTAACTACTCTGCTTCTGACCCATTTTCTAGGATGTATCCAGAAAGACTTTTTAAACCTAAGTCAGAGCCTTAGAACCCTCCAGCAGCTGCTCCCTGTTGCTTTTGGACTAAAACTCTCCACCTGCCTACCTCACACTCCCCCACCCCACCCCCACCACTTCTTCCTATCTCAGGGCTCACAGCACTGTCATTGAGGCCTCAGCTGAAATGCCACCTCCTCAGAGGGCCCTTCCTGAGCAACAGCCTAAAGCAATGCTCTCCTTCCCCATGTGGTGAGTGCCAAATGCTTTCTTATGGCCTGGTTATTGCCCACCCCATCTTGTCTTCCTCATGAGCCACCAGGCCCAGCCAGCCCCATCTTCAGAAGGACCCAGATTCATAGACTAAGAGCTAAATCCTAATGGAGGCTCCTGCTGGACAACCTCTGACTGGGGGACCTCTTGGCCTATCACCTCCTCTGACCCAATGTGACCACCAAGCCTCAGCCCAGTACCAGAGCCCTGGCATGGCCACTCAGAAGCCAATAGGTTGTGAAACAGTCCTTTCTCTAATAATCAGGGCCACTACATATGCTGTTCCTAGGGTTGACCCAATGTCTTTGCCTGGGAGGCTCCCACTGGGGCTGTCACCATTCTAAGGGCAGGGCCAGAGCCCTAGACAGTGTGCCCACATCCCATCCTTCTTCCTTCATACTAATGCCTGAGTCTCAAAACTGACTCAAGACTGAAACCCAGAAGCCTGTCCTCATATCTCCTGACACACCCCCAGGACGTGACCACTCCAGAAAGCTGGTAAAGGTCAAGCACTCCCTGGACCTTAAACTCAAGCCTCGGCTGTACACTACTGGGTCCCAGCCACATCACCTTGAATATCTGTTCCCAAAGCCTGTTTCCTCTTCTGGCAGGTCAGCATAACCCTGGCAGCTGGAGGAGAGTGAGGGTGGAGAATAAAGGCATCAAAACACATGAGGTGGTCAGTGCACAAAGCCAGCACCAGCTTTATTTCTGCATCCCCCAAACATCTGAGGCTCCTACCTTCCCCCACTCCAAGCAGGACCACCTCGACCTTCTGACAGACCATAAGAAAAGTGCCCCTGGGGACTGAGGGGTTTCTGACCCATGCCCAATGACTGGCTCCCTGGAGACTGTCTTCAGTCCTGGGACAAAGCTCATGGGGAAGGTGTGAAGATAGGGAAGAAGAGGGCGTGGCTAAAGGAAGACAAGTGGATGACCCCCAGCTCCTTCTCCAGCCTCTGCTGACTGAGACCTCAGTGGGCAAGTCTCCTGCAAACATCACTCTGTGGTAAAGATGTGCTTCAAGTCCTTCATTCAGGGTCCTCACATGCTTGCTGAGGGCCCTAACTGCTTTCTCCTCCCAGCAGCACTCCTCCATCTGACACCTTCCTGCTCTACAAGGGAGCAAGTTGGATTCTCTCCTAGAGAGCAGGCTAGAGGCCACAACCGCAGAGCAACACCCCCAGCACCTAGGTGTCAGGGACAGGAGGCTATTCCCAGGGTCCCAGCCACAGGGAGAGGCAGGAACACTGCCATTCATCCATGCTGGGGTTGGGCCTCAGCCAGAGGGAGGCTTCTAGGGGCCTGTGGAGCTAGAACCTGCCTCTGACTTACTCTCTCAGGACCCTGTCCCTGGAGATGGCACCTTCCATTCCCAGCATCCTTCAGGGATAAGAGTTAAGAGCAGGCAGGGCCAGGCCTGCCTTTCCCTATGACAGAACTAAAGGCCCTCTGTCCCTGGGAGGGGAAAGGGACAGAGGAAGAGGCCTAGCCCTCTATGAGGGGTGCCCAGCCTGGGACTAGAACACAGGAGCAGCCTAGAGGGGCCAAGGGTTGGACAACCCAGCTCTTCTGGGCAGAAGGTACCTTCCCCACTTGGGGGTAGACGCCATAGACTTAATCTCTAGGCATCCCCCCAAAGTGACTTCCAGGTACACAGCCTCCTGGCAGAGCTGGGTTCCCCAAAGGAACCTGGATAGGCACTGGTTGGCCTCCTGGTTCTGAAGAGGAAGCTGGGGGTTCAGTGGGCACTTGGGCCAGCCACTGCTGAGCCAGAGCAATAGCAGGAGCGTTCACTTTAGGCCTTGACCCTGAGGAGGAAGCTAGGGTCTGAGGTAGCCTTGCTGAGGCCTCCATAATGAACTTCTGCAGGGCAGGGGACTCCCACCCATGTGAGTTCTCTCCAGGTCCTTCAGAAATATCCTGGCCTTCAGGCCTGGGGTTGCTGGGGTCAAGGCTCCTGGGTTCCCCCGACAGCACCTCCAGAAGCTGCTGCAGTGATGGTCTGGAGACAGGAGTAGGGTTCCTACGGCTGCTGTGGGCTTGGGACACTGGAACAGAAGAGACAGATCAGGTCTCAGAATCACAGGACGAAAGCACATGTGTCAGCTGCACAGAGCCAGAGCTGGCTTCAGCTTTATTCATGGGAACACAGAGCCCAGCTCATAGGGATGGTAACCCGCCCTATCACTGCTAAGCCACCACTGCATGCCTTCAAGATCCAAGTTCCCCCAATAGAGACTAGAACAACAGAGCCACCCCTCCCCTCCCCTACCCCCACACTGGCACCTAAGGGTTACTACCAGGTCAGGCCACTCAGGCTTCCACAATCACCACACCCAAGGCTGCTGTGACAGTTAACCCACCTGACCCATCACCATAGCCCCCACCTTGGGCCACTCTGTACAGCAATAGTGAGACCTCTTCCAGAACTATTCCTCCACTCATGGCACCAGGAAGATGCAGGTGAGTGATCTCAGGCCCACACACGGTGCCAGGAGGTAGGTTGGCTCCTCCTTGCTCCTTTTTTTGCTGCCACCCCAGACCACGACTGCCACCCACTACTCTTCATTGTAGGCCGAGTTTTCAGGACAGCCCACACCCTATCTCCTCAAAGCTGCCTCTCACCCTAGTCACTGTCATGCAAGAGCTTCACAAGGAGCCACTCTTCCCTCAGCCAAATCCACCCTGCCATACTTCAACTGGCAAATTCTCCCTGCCTGGCCCCACTGACTTCATAGTCCATGCCCTCCCCAAGGTGTCATGCCTAAGAAGGCTGCCATTCCTGATGTCTCAGTTCCCAGCTGCCGCCCTCCTACAGATACGGCCTCTGCTCCAGCTTACTTGCTGAGGCAGCATGGCTCTGCAAACCCACCAAGCCCCTGAGCACTCTTCACCTGGCTCACACTCCCCAGCCCTCATTGCAATCACTCCCTGACCTTCCCTTCTGTCATGCCTGATCCTAAACCCCAGTCCTGGAGGACCAAGCATCCCCACCCAACCTCCCACCTGTATAGCCCCAGCCCACAGACCTGCCACACGCACCTCCACCAGGCCTCATCTGCTGCTCTCCCGTCAGCTGCTTCAAGTGTTTTCCTTCATTCCATCCCTTCCTTCCCACCTTTCTGGTAGCCTCACCTCATTCTTTGTGGGGCTGAAGCCCCACCTGTACATCAAGAGCCTCCTGCAGCCAGGTGCAGTACCTCACACCTGTAATCCTCCTGGGAGGCCGAGGCGGGTGGATTGCCTGAGCTGATGGATTTGAGACCAGTCTGAGAAAGAGTGAGACCCCATCTCTAAAAATAGCCAGTGTTGTGGTGGGAGCCTGTAGTCCCAGCTACTCAAGAAGCTAAGGCAAGAAAATCACTTGAGCCCGTGAGTTTGAGGTTGCTGTGAGGCGTGATGCCATGGCACTCTACCAGGGGCAACAAAGTGAGACTATCTCAAAAAAAAAAAAAAAAAAAAAAAAAAAGCCTCCTGCAAACTTCAATTTGCTCCTTCCTCCTTCCCAGTAGGTACAAGGAAATGCCTCAGCTCCTATTGAGGGCAACCCTTCCCCAAACTTCCCAGAAGGTGTTCCTTCTCCCCCTGCCCCCGTATTCATTCCTTGTCCAGTGGGTCATCATTTCAGTATCCAAACATGCTTCCATGTTCACCATCTTGATAAAACTTTCCTTGACCACAGCCCATTCCACCTCCCATTCTCCTCTCCCCATGACAGTCCTCCAGGAAAGTTCCACAGAGCTCTTGCCACATCATTTCCTATTTCATTTTTTTATAGAAGAGGTATATAATATTTAATAGAGTAGAAAGTAGTATGTTGGGGGAAGAATAGTCTTACTAAGTGGTACTAGAACTGGATAGCTACACGCAAAATAAAGTTAGACCCTTTCCTTACGCCCTATACAGAAGTTCACTCCAAATGGATCACACAGACCCAAACGTAAAACCTAGAACTATAAGACTTACATCAGTGGTTTTTAACCTTCCTAATGCTGCAAACCTTTAATACAGTCCAAAGGGGTCCCAACCCACAGGTTGAGAACTGCTGACTTACGTGAAAATCTAAGAGTAAATCTTCAAGACAAAGACGAAGACTTCTTAGACATGACACCAGAAAGCAATCAGGTGGGTAAGTTGAACTTCCAAATTGAAAATGTTGGCATTCAAAGGATACAACGAAAAAAGACAACTCATAGAATGCAAGAGCATTTCCAAATGACATATTTGATAAGAGACATGTATCTAGACTATATAAAGAATTCTTACAACTCAACAAAATAGCCCAGTTGAAAAAGAGGTAACTGATGTGAACAGATATTTCTCCAAATTTATACAGATGACCAAAGAACACAAAAAGATGCTCATTAAGGCATTAGAGAAATGAAATCAAAACCACAATGAGATACTTGACACCCACTAGGATGGTAATAGTTAAAATGACCAGTGTTGGCAAGGATGTGGAAAGATTAAACACTGCTGGTGAGAATAAAAGATAGTGTAGCCACTTTGGAAAATGTTTTAGCAGTTAAATATGGAGTTCCCATAGGACCTAGCAATTCCACTCCTAGCTATATACTCAAAAGAAGTGACATGTTAACATAAGATCTTGCACACAAATGTTCATAGCAGCACTATTCATAGTAACTGAGAAGTAAAAACAACCCAAGTGTCCTTGGGTTGATGAATAAAATATAATATATAAAATATGGGAATGTTATAGAGCAATTTAAAATATTGATAACATGCTACAACATGAATTTTGAAAATATTAAAATGTCAGTACAACAGGCCCTATATGATTCCACTTCCGTGAAGCGTCCAGAATAGACAAACCCAAAGAGACAGGAAGCAGACTAGTGATTACCTAGGGCTGGGGGCAAAGGTGTAAGATGTGGGGTGGGCAGGTACTCACATGCAAGATGACATAGAAGTAGAACCCGGGTCACGGGGTATGTATATTTCAACTACCCAAGATGTTAAGATTGCTACAACCACTTGGAAAACAATTTATACTCCTATCATTAGGGGGTGAATGTTACCATGCACCGCTCCTTATCCTTACCAGTATTTGACATTATTGGGCTTATAAATTCCTGCTTATTTAGGGGATGTAAAGGGATAGTGTAATCTCATTTGCATCTCCTCAGTTACTAATGAGGTGAGCATCTTACATGTTTCCCATTAGTTTTCTCATTGAGACGTCTATTAAATCTCTTGACCACTTTTCTACTTTGCAGTTTCATCTTTCTTATTAATGGGTAGTTCTTTACATAGTCCGTGTACCACCAGTTATGTGCTATACATCAAAAACCTCTTTTAGTTTGTATTTTCACTAGGTTTGGTGTCTTAAATATGTCACGTAAATGTAAACATATGAATCTTTCTAGTTTTATGGTTCTAGTGTCATTTGTACCTTATGTAAGAAATCTCTCCCTATCAAGGTCATGAAGACATCTCACTATATTTTCTTCAAGGTTTTAAAGTGTCTCCATTTACATGTACAATGTTTTGCATGATACAAATTAGGAATCCAATTTTTTAAAATGGATAACTAGGTATCTTAGAACCATTTAATGACACATCTGTCCTTTCCCTAGTGATCCATGCCTCTTTATCAAGATTCTATTTCTGAGTAGGATCTATTTCTGAACTTTCCATTCTGTTCCAATAGGCAATCACCCACCCTTGCCCCATTGCTACATGTTTTTATAAAGTCATTATATATATATATATATATATGTTATACATTTTACATGCTATACATTTATATAAAGATTTTATAAAACTAAATGACTAAATATCTGCTTGGGCAAGTCTTTTTTTCCAGGAGTGTCTTGGCTATTATTGGCTTTCCATATGAATTTTAGAATCACCCTATCAGGATCAAAATGTGTTGACTTTTTTTTTGGGGGGGGGGGTAGGGACAAAGTCTTGCTCTGTCTCACAAGCTGGAGTTTGGTAGTACAGTCATAGCTCACTGTGTCCTCCAACTCCTTGGACTCAAGCTATCCTGCCTCAGCCTCCCAAGTTAGGACTACAGGCATGCACCACCACACCCAGCTCAAAATTTGAGGGTTTTTGGCCATGTGAGCCTGTAATCCTAGCACTCTGGGAGGCTGAGGCAGGAGGAACACTTGAGCTTAGAAGTTCAAGAGCAGCCTGAGCAATAGTGAGACCCCATCTCTACTAAAAATAGAAAAATTAGCTGAGTGTGGGGGCACAAGAGGATTGCCTGAGCTCAGAAGTTTGAAATTGCTGTGAGCTAGGTTGAGGCTATGGCATTCTAGCCCAGGCAACAGAATAAGACAGCTTCAAAAAAATGTTTTATAAGAGGAACTTTACCTAACAAATGCAATCAGTGTGACCTAATTCTTTGTACCCTCAATGAATCCCAAATTTAAAAAAAACTTCAATTTTAATAAATTGTTGAATAAAAAAATTAAGATTTTAAGTGGGAATTTATCTAATCCATAGGTCAATTTCAGAATTGAATTCTTATAACATTGTGTTCCTATCAATGACTGATACATGAAGATCTGACAATTAAGTTCATGAACTCATCCGAGGAGAAGTGTTATGTACCTCATTGCTGAATATCACTATGGTCACCTTTAAAATACTCCCTTTGGAAAGCTATGCACCAATGCCAGTGCCTAGTCCACCCTTAGAACCATTGCTTAGTTCCAAAGCAATTTTGGAATTCTTTTTCTAGAGTGACCATCAGAGTTGTCAATCATATGAAAGTCTGACAATTCACAAACTTGCCACCATGCGCTTACATTGGCAGCACCGTACAAACAATTCAGTAAGGATTCGTAACACTGGTATATCAGGGTCTCACAGTTGTGTTCATGTTGATGTGTGGAGGTATCTTGCTGAGTAGTGTTCATTATTATTGTTGCACGTTTCTGTTTGCCGTACAACAACACCTCTGATGGTCATTACAGAAAAGTTCTAAAATTGCTTTGAAGGGTGGACTAGGCACTGATGTCAGTGCACAGCTTCCCAAGAGGAGTACTTTGAAGGTGACCACAGCGAGATTCAGCAATGAGGTACACAGCACTTTTTTTAGGATGAATTCATGAATTTGTCAGACCTCAGTATGTACTGAGGTATTTAATTATTTTAATAAAGGTTCATTTTTTCCCCCAGAGTTTTATATAACTTCTGCCAGACCTTGGGATCTAATTTTTGCTATTGTACCATATTTTTTTAATTATGTTTTCTAATTGTAGGTATACAGAAATACGACTGGTTTTCATATACTGATTCTTCTGATTCTTATTAGTTCTAGAAGTTCATTAACACATGGATTGTTGCTTACGTCACCTATGCATAGTGAGTTTTGCTTTCTTTTCAGTTCCCGGACTTTTTTTTTCCCCTCATGCTGCAAAGGCTGGACTGCCACTGTAGTACAATGTTTAGTAGATGAGACAAGCAGTGGGGAAATTTGTCTTGGTTGTAATTTTAAAGTTTTGCCATCAAAAATGATTTTTGCTGGAGGCTTTTGGTAGGTAGGTATTATCTAGGCTAAGAAGGTGACCCCTATTCCTATTCGCTAGGAGATTTTAGTCATATCCATGTGTTAACCTTTCCCAGTGCTTTTTCTGCATTGATGGTGGTGAGCCCCCTCTAACCTTGCCCCACTTACCTCTGCAACCTCATCACCTACCACATCACCCTCCCTGATACTGCTTCAGCTTCCTTCAGATTCCTTCAGCCTTCTTCAGATTCCTTAAGTCACCTTCCCTCATCACTCACCTGTTCCTTGGGGTCCAGGGCCACTCGGGCTGCAGCCATAGAGCTTGAGAACCCGAGTGATGTCTGAGGCACTCAGGTTCCATCGCTGGCCAACGTGGACGCTGGAGGCCCAGAGTGGTATGATGGTGGGTAGACCTCGCCGGCTAAAGGCAAGCCTGGAACCCAGCAAGAAGCGTCTCAGTCCAGACAGGGCAGGGGCTGGGAGGGCAGTGCAGGGGGAGGCAGAGGGTGCTCACCTTCCATAGTGCATCACAGAGGAATAGTCATAGGGTGTCAGCATATTGCTGCTCCGGGACTTGATGAAGTTGATTTCAAAGCCTTAAAAATACAAACGTGTAGGCAACTTAGAGACAAAAGGCGGCAGGCAGGAAAGGGCCAGAGAGAGGTAGGGAATGCCTTCTGGGAATTTATGATCCACCTAAGCGGAGGAGTATGAAACCACAGCCAAGTGTGCTGTTTCCTGTACTGTCCCCCACTTTCCACCTGCCCTGGGAGGAGTCCAAACCTTCACCAGGTGACACAGAAGCACAGGAACCTCATGGCTGGCCAACCATCACCTTCTAGCAGTTGCTTCCATTTATCCTTCCTCCTCTCATACTCATCTTGGGACTAGTCTTTGCATAACCTGCAGCTTTTATGAAGTCACTGCCCAGAGTGCCTTACACACCCCCTTCTATCCCACCAGAGGTGGTGTTTACTGCTCAGCCCAGCTTTGGGTCCCAGCAGCAGCCCTGCCTATTCTTCCTGCCTCAGCCCATCTCACCCTCACTCGGGTCCTTCTGCCCTTCAGAGTGAGAGCCTTGGAAGGGTCCCAGGATCCCCTACACCCAGCCAGCCACTTCTATCCCCTCCCACCCCCACATCACCAGCAGCCTCCTTATCACAAAGGTCAGCATCCCAACACCTTCATTTCCCTCTGCCTGCCTAAAATATCCACCCTTAGAAATCTTATTTCCTTTCAAAAACCCTTTACTAATTAAACAATCCTGAATAGGATGCATTCATTTGCTTCAAAAGTCAGAGTAAAAGTCTCCTTCTCCATCCCTCTCCAAATTCCCACCTCCCCATCTCAACAGTTAATTACTGTTATTAACATACATATCCTAGCAGAGTTTGTTCTGTATGTATTAAATACAAACATGTTGTCATTTTTCTGCATTCCTAAGAGAAACCATCTTTTTTGCCTACTAGGGTAGCTGGTGTTTTAACTTGTTTTGTTATTTAGGAAAATAGCTCAAGTTTATTAATTCAATCTCTGTTTTTACCTTTATTAATTCCCTCCTCCTTTCACCCTAACTTAGATTGACATACTTAATTTGTTCTCTATTTTTACCGATATAAGTATTTAAGCCTACATGTTTTCCCTGAGCATTGCTTTAGCTGTGAACCATTGGTTTCAATACAGCCTTTTTTTTTTTTAATTGCTGTGATTTAGCTCCAGAGCTAAAAGAAAGGTATGTTGTTTTTAGTTTTAATTTCCAAGTAGAAGATTTTGGTTTTGATTTGTTATTAGTTTCTATTATGCTTTTTATATCATGATCAAAATGTTTCCGTGAATCTGAATTTTGAGATTTAGAGTTTTTCCTGGTATAACATAGGAAGAATTTCAAGTGTTCCATGAGCACTTAAAAGGATCACAGTTTATTTTCAGGGTGAGAGTCACCCTTTATTCCACCATGCTATTTCCCCAGCCTAGCCTGAGTCAGTCAGCACCCATCCCTTTGTAGGGTGCTGCCCATGTACCCTCAAAGTACCCCTCTCTCCAGGGGCTTCCTGTGTTCTGCTTTCTGGATCTGGAGCACTGGCCCAGCTGTCTCACCTAGCTAACATGACAGCAGTAAAAGAGGCTTTGCTACTGGAAGCCCCAACAAAACTCCTGGTTACCCCTCCCCTGCCCCTCTACCTCATTAGGCAGTTACCTTTATCCTTCTCACTTTCTGAATCAGGCCATACAGCCCGCAAGGGCAGGGACCCCACTGTCACCAAGCCCAGCACGCAGCTGCTGCTCCCTGGCATAATCTGGGCCCCACTCACCACATGCCCATCAGTGCCCATCATGCTCCAAGCCCTTGGCACTGCCCTCACCCCCTCTAGCCTACTATCTCCAGAGCTTCCACTTTGCTCCAACTCCCCAGCCAGCACAGTGGCACATGAGGGACTGCTGGTTGAGTACTCAATGAGTAGGGTTCGTAAGACACTCTCAACCCCATCCATAGGGAAGAGAAATGAGACCAAGCAAATGGTGACACCCTAGCTCAGGCATGACCAGGGTTGGGCGATAAAGCCACGGAGCCCAGAACAGCAGCAGTCAGACCACCCTCCAGGTCCCAGAGAGAAGCAGGGCCCCACCTTTCCTGTGGCAACAGGCAGATAGTAAAGAGAAGAGGCAATCTCATCCAAGGAGCCTTAGGCCCTGGCCTGAGCCTGCTGTCCTCTCCCCCACGACCAGGCTGTGCACCACCTGGCTTACCTGGGAGAATTTCGTTCCAGTTGACACGGATATAGCTGTCCCGGTCAGCCCGTGCATGCTCATGCCAGAAGCCCAGCACGTGCATGAGCTCATGCAGAACAATGCCCCGGCCCTTCCGGAGGCAGGCGGGTGCCAGGGATACCATCTGCATCCCTCCACTGCGCCCCACACTAGAGAAGCACCTGCAGGGCCACAGGAATGAGCTGGGTGGGCACCTGCCCAGAAAGAGGCAGGGACCCAGGCCTCTTCCCTCCTCCCAGGTCGTGGTATGGACAAGCACCAGTGGGCAAGGTCCTGGTCTGGGCTCTAGTCCCAGGTTACTGTTCTCCGCCAAGGTCTTTTACTACCTGGCCTCTGGGAAGTAGGCATAACAGACCGTGTGACCAGGCAGGATGCTAATATTAACACGGATGATACAGGCAGCTCATTGAGTGAGCATTCATATGTCCTGAGACAAGTTGTCTCAGGCCTCTAATAAGCCAGCAAGCTGGTATCACTACTCCTCACCTCAGAAGGGACAGAAGTTAGGGGACTTGCCTGCACTCATACCCTGTCTGTCCCACAAAACCTATACTCCATCACCACACCATGGTTTCTCCTAGGAGATGAGAGCTTTGCAAATGAAGGTCAGCACCCAGTTCCCATCCTATCCCCAGCGTCTACCCTGCAGGTCCAGCTTATGTTGAACAAACTACCTCAGGATGCACAAGAGGACTTTGAACCCCAGAAGACAGCCCAGAAATAGGTTTTAGACAATGACGGCGTTAGTTCTGGGTTGAACACAGAAGCCAATTCTACACACACACACACACACACACACACACACACACACACACACACACACACCCAGAGCACTTACCCGTACATGGGGATGATGGAAATGAAGTCTCTCTGGCCCTGGTGGGAGACAAACCTGACACACGTGTAACGTTCAAACTCCGCAAACGCCTCCAGGATGACCTTGCGGCTGGGCTCATCTGGGGAAGAAACTCTGAGCCCCATCTAAGCCCTCAGAGCCCATGTGGTTTCTGAAGTTTCCCTGGGAGACTGGGAATGGGGCTTCAAACTCTTCCAAATGAGCAACAAGAAAGGGCAGCACAGTAATATTGGGGAAAAAGATGGGGCTCCAGACAGACCCTGCTGTGTGACCTTGGGAAGGTCCCGGCCCTTTGCACGTGATTTCAAGAACATCCGGATCACCCCAAGACATACTTTCCCTATCAGCTCTTCCAGGATTTTAACCCTCCCAACTCAGGAGGCTTTTGGGAATAAAAAGGCGTTGGTGGAAGGGCTCTTTGGGGCTAGTGGAGAAGATGCAGTGAGGTGAGAGGAAATGAGAATGAAACCCAGAGGGGAACCCCGGCTGAGGCTGGGGGGAGGCCCATACTTACCATAATTGCTAGAGAGCAGGAAGGGGATCTCTACAATGCCACCACTGTTCTTGGGCCACTTGTTGCTGGTTGCTGACAACAGTCGGACGGGACTCTAAGGAGAGAGGATAGCTCAGGAATCCCTGGGGACATAGGCCATAGGCCCTAAAGACGTGGGAGGCAGGACCTGGGTATGTGGAGATAGGGGGACCATGGGATGGAGGACCACAGCATGGGGACATCCACTGGCCAGATACGTGAATTGCCAAGTACATGACAATCCTTTAGCCTTGCAACCAAACCTTGCTTGATAAAACAGAGCCTGCAACCTATCCTATTGGGCAGATGGAACAAGATCAGCTCCCAGCCCCAGAGGAGACTGTTTAGGAGGCCCCACACCCCAGGGGACCCTGGATCAGAAGGGTCTAGGGTTCCCTTCAGCAGCCCCACTCCCACACTTTACTAGTGCAGTTCACAGAGAACACCACCTGGCCTCCCTGAGACAGCTCCTGGTCTTAGCAACTTCTTCCCCACTGTTCAGCCAGCCAGACCTCTGAAGCACAGGTTCCACAGCCCCCCATCAAAGCTGGGTTCTGCTCCACAGTGATCACCTGGCTGCCTCACAGTGTACAGATAACCTGGGCCTGCCCTGCCCCAGGGGGCTCCTGCACAGCCTTGTGGCTGGCCTTTGGCCCTTTATTCCAGCCACATGCTATGCCACCAGTGGCACAGCCTCTAAACCAGTGGTTCTCCTTCCTAATGCCTTCCTAATGCCGTGACCCTTTAATACAGTTCCTATGGTTCGCAACCCACAGGTTGAGATCTATTGCTCTAAACCAATAGGACATTCTTGCCTTCTACCTGGTCACTGTCCTATGCAGGAGACATCTGCCCTCCCCAGTCACCTAAAATATGGTACTGGTCTCCTGGGCACAGTGTCCTTTCTCTGATGACAAGTCACCCCAATTCCCACCAGCCTGCCCCCTCTGACTTGGCCCTGCAACCCCAGCTGGAATGGTTTGTCTCTCCACATGACTCCTTGTGCTCTGGCCTCCCCAGTCATGCTGCCAGTGAGCCCCTCATCTCCCACCCTACACCCCCATCAGCCACTCTTCACCAACCCAGGCCCATCTCTTCCTTCACTGGGTCCTCCCAAGCCCCACCACTGGATCAGGGGTTCAAACCTCCTCTGGAGCTGCCAGTCCTTCAGATATCACCTTCCCTTAGCATTCAGGCTGGTTTATTCCTACCAAAACAATCACTCTGACCTTGATGAAAAGTTGTCTGTCAAGCTATGTATACCTCACACATCAAGCCCATGACACCTTGGGCCCCTGTCCCCACCAGCGATCCTCTCTCCACCCATGGTGTTAGCATGCACACATGCTCACCGGCCGGATGATGTCCCCCTCGATGAGGAAGCTGCTTTCTGGGTTTTTTTCTGGGATGATCCCTAGAAAGAGGCAGGGATATGTTGGTCCACACCCCCAAAACACAGACCCTAGGGACAGGCCAGGCAGCTCCCAGAGTCTGTTCTTCCTTTAACTTTGGAGCTGGAGCTTCTGAGCACCAAGTATGTGTGATCCCAGGAAAGCAGCAAGCTCCCCAAGTCCCAGCCTACAAATAAGCATGTAGGTGCTTCTCAGCCTGGCTGCTTCCTTTGCTTGCTCACAGCCAGTGGCTCCTGCAATCCGCATGATCCAGCCCCCATTCCAGGTCCTCTCTAGTCAGAAAGCAGCAGCCTTTCTGTTTCCATCTTCCACTCTAGCCCAAGCCACACTCCTTCGAACAGGCCCTGGATTCTCCCATCCCGCCCCATCCCATTCCTAGCCATCTGTGTTATATCCAGGACCCTTGAGATGGCAAGTCACAGATTCCAATTTGTACTACCACAGGAGGCTGGCAAGTTCTGGCTCTTACAGGCCCCTCTCAGCTTGCCTCTGTCTCTCGTCGCCCTGAGCCAGGGAGTGTTATGCACGTGACTTACAGCAGAGGAAGTCACCTCAGGAGAACCAGTGATGGAGCAAGGGACCAGGAGAAGGCCAGGGAGAATAGGGGCTGGACGGAAGTGAGCCTCAGCCTGATCTTGTGGGAGCTCTGGGCCACAAAAGGCACCACACATTTGCACGGCCTAGAGGCTGGCCACACTCCCATCCCTTCTGAGTCACTGTGAGCCATCCAGAGAGCAGAGGCAGCTCCCTTTGGCCAGGGGACAGTCTCAGGAGGACAGGTACAGCACTAGTGCTAATGAGTAGCAATACTGCAGCAGCTGGAACTGGGCAGGTGCTTCCCAGGGGAAAGAGTATCAGGAGAGCACCCAGAGCATCTGACAGTTAATGCCAGGGGAGAGTCAGGCTCAGGTAGCTTCAGACCATTCACAGTGACTCACAGGTGGTATGGTGCCTGGCTCAAGGCTCAACAAGTTCTAGGACTCCAAGCCAGCTCAGGGAGAGGTGGAGACAGATCACACGGTAGCTACCACATCAGGTAGATTTCTACTCCATCCCTAGGACAAGGTCAGCCCCCAACCCGTCCCTTCACTGCTTTAGGCCGTGATGGCTACAATAGCTGAACCCCAGTCCTCACTTCCACTGGCTCTGTCCCAGGCTCATTCTCCAGTTGAGATCCCCAGGCAGGGAGACCCAGAGCCTCAGGGTTCTTTGTCCACCCCCCCCCTTCACACCTGTAGACCATCTTGCTGATGTACTCTCAAACTTATCTACTAATGACTTAGCTCAAACCCAGGCTGGGAGAACACAAACGCAAATTTCATAAGGGAATTTTTCTTCTTTTTCTGTAAGTTTTTCATAAGGAAGCTTATAAAAGTAACAATCTGGGAGAGGGGTGGGGCCTTGGTGTGTGCCACACCTTCTGGGGGCAAGACATGATTGCAAGAGGGACTTCACCTAACAAATGCAATCAGTGTAACCTGGCTTATTGTACCCTCGATGAATCCCCAACAGCAACAAAAAAAGGTAATAATCCACTAACAAAGATCTAAAAAATAAGCAATTGCCCATAGAATTTCTACCCACTTAGAACCCAGAGTAAGCTGGTGTATTTCCACCCAGATTTTTCTGCATTTTCCAGTATTTAACATGGTTTTCACACTACATGGACAATGTCACACCCCTCCAGGCCACAAGACGACACAGCGTTCTCACCTTGGTTAATCGCGGGGATGTCCTTGTCCCAAGACACATTGTTCTCCTCTGGGGTGAGGCCTTCTGGGAAGCTGGAGGCTGAAGGAGCTCCAAGGATCAAACCTGGCCCAGACAGACAGGCTCAGAAGGTTCTGGGGCACAACAGGGGCAAGCACACAGGTGCGTGCAGCACCCCATTGGTGAGACCAGACAAGACAGGGAGTCAGACCATAAGACTCAGCCCTGTTGTGAAGAGTAGGCCTCCAGCCAGGAGTCCTGAGAGCCTGCCCAGCCTCTCCTCGCAACCCCAAACCAAGGCCTATATTCTTTCAAGGACAGCACTCCCTTCACGGGACCAATACTTGACTCAAAAAGGAACATGCACCACGTATTAGGGAGAGGAGGGGGCAGGAGGAGGGCAGGGACAGAACTCAGGTTCTAACGCCAATGGCAGGTTCAGGGCTTGCCTCAGACTCTGCTCCATGAGGTTCAGCCTTTTGGAAAATGGGCTCAGCCTGGGTGACTTACAAAACAAGCAGGCTTAGGGCACAACACCTGCTATCTTCTCCCAAGGTGGGACCTCTGCTCCCAGAATTTTCAGGAGGCCTCCCAGCCACCCCAAGGGCTGACTTCTCCTAGAACACCCCCTGGAGAATACCCTTGCTCTGAGCTATAAAGATCCCTTCAGGCTCCATCCAAACTCTTCTGGCCTCTCCCCAGCATTCTGGAGGCTGGAGCCAGAGCCAGGAGGGCCAAGAAACCAACTTACATGGCCAGGAAAGCAGAGCCAGCACCCAAGGCCAGAGGCCTCCCATGCTCCGACCCCCTCAGCAAGCAAGAAGACTAATCCCAGCGGGACAAGGCAGCCAAATTGCACAATTGGTGCCATCCACTACCTCTTAAATAGCAGCTTCTCCATCTTCCACCTGCAGCTCCCCAAACACCTCCACTGTGGCTGGGCCCCAACCACCTCCAGCTGAAGCCCCTCCCCAACCATCTTCACCTGTGGCCCTGCCCCAACCACTTTCAGCTGAGGTCCCTCCCCAACCACCTCCATCTGCAGCACCAACCTACCTATAGTCCCCACCCCTACCCCAGGCCCCAGACTTTTTGCACCCTGGTCCAAATCCTTACTTACTGGCTGAAGTGAGTGAAAGAGTAAGGAGGGGCCTCACTTGGAAGCGTGACTCATCTGAGGTCCCCTCTTGCCACCAGGGGGCAGAGAAACATTGTAGAAAGGTACTCCAGGCCTAATCCTAAGGATATGCCTTTTCCTACCCCCACCTGTGCTCAGGCCTGGGCCAGCGCCTGAGACCCTAGGCGCCCTCAGTGTATCTGTGGAAGGAGGGAAAGATCACTACATTTGTATATGCTTTTATTTTAGTGTACACATAGGGAAATGCACAACCATGAGTGCAGGGCTCTGAAATTTTTCAAACAATATCCTTGTAACTGGCACCCCAGAGAAGCCTGCCATGTGGGAAAAGTGGAGTTTTTGGAAGCCCGGGCCCTTGCATGGACATTATTGCTCTAGCCACATGATAGCCTGGTAAGAACAGTCACCATTTATTCCCATCTCCCAGATTCGGAAATTAAAGCTCCTCTTCCTCTACCCCTCAGCTTCAGAGCCAAGTAATTTAGGAGCCCCACCTGGATTGAAATCCTGGAGGTGAAGTATGACAACTCTGAGCAGCATCTGGGGACACCCTACCATGGCCACCAACACCCATTCTTGTCAGCTCTTGCCCACAGGGACCCCTACGCACTCCTGCCATGCCTAGAACCCAGCACTTCTCCAAAGATAGGAATCACAGGGAGAACACAATGAAGGCAATTGCACCTGCTGCCCAGACAGGGCCATGAGAAACTTCAGAGTCTGAGCGATGGGCACGGTAGTTAGCTTGGTTGTGTTCATCATGTCATAGTATACATGTATGTCAAAACATCATGTTGTGTGCTAGAACATAAACAATTTTTATTTGTCAATTAAACCTGGGGGGGAAAAGTGAAATTTAAAAATACAGCCCATTGAGAAACAAAGAGTGGGTGAAACTGACTGATTAAGAGTGCTTGGTAAAAAAATTAAAACATTGATAATAATCATCCTGCTTGGATAAACAGATTGTTGGTTTAAAATGCAATTGGAACACCCGGCTAGCTCAGTTGGTAGAGTATGAGACTCTTAAAAATGAAGTTGGTTTCCAGAACATTGTGCTGAGTGGAATAAAGCAATCACAAGAAGACAAATGCTACATGACTCCACTTACACACCATATCTAAAGTAGTTCAAGTCACAGAGACAGAAATGGGGAGAGGTTACCAGGGATTAGGGAGAGTTACTATTAAATAGGTATAGAGTTTCAGCTTTGCAAGATGAAAAAGTTCTGGATGTCTGTTGTACATGAATATACTTTACAGTAGTGGACACTTAAAAATGATAATAAAAGATAAATAAGATAAAAGATAATAAGATAAAAAAGATAAATTGTATGCCTTTTACCACAATTCAAAGTTTAAAAATAAATAGAAAAAGGAAGGGAGGGAAGAAACAAAGAAAGGCGGTTTGTTGGAAAACAAATTATTAAAAACACAGAAAGGGGAGAGTGGGGTTGGGTGGATGGACGGGGTAAGGGTGAGGGTGGGGTGGGCAGAGGTCTCAGCCTCTGTGGGAGATGAGGCTCTCTGATGGGAAGTCTCTGTGCCTTAGGGCTCCAGATGTCCCTGAGCCACCTTGAGCTGGGTATGTGGGTTATGGGCAGGACCCAACAGAAACTCACTCAAGTCCTGAGGGAGGTAGGCTAGCAACCCCAGCATGGCTCAGTTCTTTCACCAACACCTCACTCCAGCCCCTGGAAAGCAGAGACCAAGAGTGCCTTCATCCCTTCAGCCAGATAGAGCCAGTACCCACATGTGCCAGGCTCTAGCCACAGGCCCAGACTCATGAGTACCCAGCCTGGTCCAGGTGCACAGTTTCACACCTAGGCACATCTGATCAACACTACTCCTAGGGCCAGATGACTACAGCATGTGTGGGCACTGTATGAAATGACTTGTGTAAGGCTATATCCCTAAGAGGTGAGGGCTAATAATGAAACTCCATTTTACAGACAAGGAAACTAGTCCCTGATCAAACTAAGCTCCTCAAGTGTACCCTGTCAGGCCGTCAGAATGCACTGGGCAGGGAGACCCTTGAGCTGAGCCTGAAAGATAAAATAGAGTCAACTGGATGACAGATACTCCAAGTGGCCAAGAGTGTCAGGGTGAGGCTGAAACAAGCTTGGCTACCACACAGTTGGCCCCAGGGCCCCAGCCCTCCAGCTCTCATGCAGACCACAGCACCCTCTGGCAGCCTCCACACTCACCCCTCCACTTCTGCCTTGAGTTGGGCCCATGTCTGTCTCCACAGACACCCCAGTCCTGCACTATGCATGTAAGCAGTGTTCACAGAGACATACTAGTTGGCCGTCTGCCATTTGGGGACATGAAGGAGCTCTGGAATACGGCCTACTGGGAGCCCCACGTGGACAGGCATGCAGAGGCCTCAAGGCCCAGCCCTGTGGGGGAAGAGTACAGAAGCTGTGTAACTCCCATGAGCAGGCAGAGACACACAGGGCCACAGAGAGAACCTTGTGCCTGGACACATACTCCCCTTGGGACACCCACACACAACACATAGGTGTGCACAGGGAAAGAACGGCACAAACCCACAGGAACCTACATCCAGACACAAATGTACCCAAAGGAGGTGGGGTCTCATCAGGACAGCAAGAGGCCTAGTTCTTGAGTTCTGGTTGGGAACCAACCTCCCAGAAAGGACCCTTCCCAGCCCTGTAGCCAGAGCTCGTGTAGGAAAAAACACAGGGAAAAGAGCTGGGACCAGGAGTTTCCCCTCAGGGGAGACATCTCTTCTCCCACACTGCAAGTACAGGGACAACTGAGATCTGGTTAAGAAACAGCTACTCAGCATTCTCCTGGGCATGGACTTGAGACCAGACACTTGGGGGATTGTTATTTCTTAAACAAAATATTTTATTGACACATCCTCAATGTGCTATATAAATATAAAGTGCGAAGTTTCCAGCCCCCGCCCATAGGGCTGGGAGGAAGTGGGGAGGGAGTGTTAAATGTCAGTTGAACACAAACAACTTTCCAGTGCCAACACAGGCGTGAAATGCTCACACAGAAGAGGTCCGCAACACAACATACACATCACTTCCTGAGTCCCCAGCTCCCCCAGAAGCACAAGGCTCAGGCTCCAGGCCCTGGGGCAGACCACCCCCCAGACAGGGCTCCTAATTGTCACAGCTTGTTTTTGGAACTCTCAGGCAGCAAAGGGCTTCAACATAGCGATGGACCAAAGAGATTCCATGGGTGTAGAGTCCAATTAATTTCTGCCAGAGGATAAGGGAGGAAAGTGTAGACACACCCTCCATTCCTGTCCCCTGAATGAGGGCCAGCCCTCCGTCCCCTAGCAGAAGAGCACCAGGTCAGAAAGGCCAGCACTCCAGCATTCCTACTGCCCCCATTTGGGGACTCTTCAAACTCCAAGGAGGCAACAGCCCTCCCAGAGGTTAGGGGGCTGTATTGAGCCAGAGGGGCACCAGCCTGTCCACATCAGCAGCTCTAGGAATCACTGAGAACCAACATGTGGGGGCAAGAGAAGGGTCCTGCTTCAGTGACACAGCACCTGTGTCTCAAACTGCAGCAGCTGCCCCATGAAACTGAAGTTGGGGGAGATGACTCCCCGGCGTTGCTTGACAAAGTCAAAGGCCTCATCCAGCCGCACGCGGTGGCTCTGCATCAGGTATGCCAGGCAGATGGTGGCAGAGCGTGAGATGCCTGCCTGGCAGTGCACCAGCACCCGGCCTCCACTGTTCTTCACTGAGTCTGCAAGGGAGATTGGGGAGACGGTCAAATGGGAAGGAGCACAGGCCAGGAGAGAAGAACCCCCTCCCCTGGAGCCCTTCCACATCTCTGGGCAGAGTGCCCCCTTACCAATGAAACCTATAGCCTCCTGGAACCAGGCGCTTATCTCCACCATCTGGTTGTCTTCCACTGGGATACTCTTGTAGTGGAAAAGGCCCTCAAAGTGGTTGGGGCAACTGGCAGAGACGTTGAGGACAGCTGTAATGCCACAGGCCTGCAAACCCTGCAGGTCTGACGAGTGGCTACAGCTTCCCAGGAACAGGTAGGGCAAAATCTCCACAGGGCCGCCCTGGAAGGAGAAGAGGGGCTATGGTGAGACCTTTGCATCCCAGTCCGAGGGGCATGAGCACCAGCTGAATGGACACATCATGGGCTGACTGAGACAAAAGAAGCCCTCAGCCAATCCTCCCGCCTGGGAAGGCACGCAGGAATATAAGGAGGACACAAGGGGACACACACAGATACACATTCCCAAATACACGTGCCCCCTCGTGCCCCAAATATACATGCATACATACACGGGCCCACAAAGGCTCACATGAGCAACCACACCTTGTGTACTCCAAGGTGACCGCTGTGGCTCAGTGTTTAGCGCCCCCTCCCCGCCCCCCCGCACAACAGGGGCCGCCAAGTTTGAGCTCGCCTGGGCCTGATAAACAAAAATTGTGTAGTCCAATTTGCATTCAGCCATATACACACACGCACACATAAAGTTCCTTGAATTCATAAGTATCAGGCTCCTTTCCTAAAGGCGCCTAGCCTTTGGGGAGTGTGTGTGTGGTGTGGGGCAGGGAACGGCAACAAGAAGCCCTGAGCTCCACTCACCTGGTCATAGAAGGGAGCCCTAGGGTCCGGGCGGCTCTTTTCAGGCCCTGCAGGCGACGGCGCCGGGGCAGGGGCCTCAGAGCACAGATCTGGGCAGCAGGCCTGGAAGCCATCGAAGCCTCCTGCAGGCAAGGGAAGGACACGGTTAGCCAGGAAAGGACTAGGATCCAAAGTAGGGGCGGACCAGGACTGGGACGGGCGGCGCGCTCACCTCGCAGGAAGCACACGGCAGTGGGCCCGGTGCGCGTCTCGTGCAGCAGCGCTGCGAGCAGCAAATGGGCCGGGCCGTCGGGCCGCAGCTCAGCCACCGAGGTGCTGCCTTCATCCAGGACCACAACCCGCGCCAGCTCCCCGCGGGCTAAGCGCGCCCGCAGCGCGCGGTCGGGCAGCAGGCAGGCGAGGGCGGCGGCCGGAGGGCCCCGAGCGCGGCGCCGCAGCAGCGCGTTCCACGGCACGGGCCGTGCGGCACTCACGTGGCGCCGGCAGAAAGCCAGGAAGGGGCGGCAGTCGAGCAGCAGCGTGCGCTCGGCCTCCCGCGACTCCCGCAGCAGCGCGCCCAGCGCCGCGCACTCCAGTTCGAGCGCTGCCTCCAACCCCATGGCGACCGGTGCGGCAAGCTGAGCTTCCCTTTTAACTTCGCTTTGGCTCTCCTTGCCGCTCCTCCCCGTGCTGGCTGTCTCGCTGCCCGCGCGTTCTGTTCCGGGCGCCCTCTGCAGCGGCCCGGCTTAAGTACCCGTGGGCCGGCCTCCGGGTCACCATACAAGGGCAAAGCAGGAAGGCGCTGGCGCCCGCCCCCGCGGCCTCACGTGGGGCGCAGGCTGAGCCCGCCCGGGGAAGAGAGTGGAGGGGCGGGCGGGAACACATGAGCTGGAAGCCAGGGGCCTCTCCTAAGGGAGAGGTGTTCCACTGGGCTGGTGGGGCCGCACGCTCTGCGCGCCACCCGTTTTATTCAAAAACGCTTATTTCTGGAGAACTCACCTTCTAAGGTGCACATTCCTATCTTTAGAGATTTGGCGGGCGATGGTATCCCCTGTGTCCTGTTTCCTCTTCCCTTCCCCTTTCCCTCCCAGGATTGTCTCCCTAGGAATTTGTTACAACAAAAATTGACAAGTTCCTGCTGCCAGGGATGATTTCTACAACGGAGGATGGGAGGGCCCTGCAGGAGATGGCCCCTTCTCATCTACTTAGAGACCTTGGAGAGAAGGGACTTGTATCTCCCGTCCCTCTCCCCATCTCTGGTGCTAGGGGGAGACGAGCGCTCAGGGTTAGTGACCAGGCTGGGCTGGAACATAGTCCTCTGGGCCTATGCCCCTGGCATAGGGGAAATGAGGAGGTTCTGGGGTCCTGATTCGGGGAGAAAGGCAGGGGCCTGTGATGAGTTTCCAGTTAGGAGTGCGATAAAGCTTCTTCTCCCAGGCCCGGGGAAAACCCCCCGGGGCCCAGAGAGAAGCATTTCCCCAAGTCACAGGCCAACTCTGAAGGGGAACTCTGCTGACGCTACCGGGCTCTCCCCGACCTCATCTGTGGGAATTTTAGGAGCCCAGGCGAGAGGAAGAGGGAGAAGTACTGACAGAATCTGCCTCATCTGCAACTCCCAGGGTGGGGGCAGGGCTCCAGGACCCGCACTGGTGCAGTGAGATGGGGACCTGGTAATCTGATCCAGGCTGCCTGCCCCCTGCCAACCCTGGTGCCGGATGTGGTGAGGCCTGGTGTGCGTGGGGGTCTGGGCCTCTGGACTGGGGGCAGGAATTGTTGGCAGTTGAGATCCTGAAGCTGAAGCAGAGAAGTTGAAGTGGGTGGGGACAATGTCCACCCGCCCCCAACTGCATGGGATTTCACAGACCAAACCACCATTCTCCCATCTCCTGAGTCACTCCTCTGTGTTTTTTGTAAGACTCTTCCAGCTCCCTTGCAGACCCCTATGTCCAGACTATCCTACAGGCTACAGCTAGGACTGCGGCAGACCCCATCACCACCACCACAGGGACGTATAAACTCAGAATTCCTCAGTGGGGTGTTGATGTGTCTGACTGTGCATTGGAGCATGTATGTGTGCAGTCCCACTGTTTGAGACGGAGCACAGAGCTCATTTGTGCTAGGGGACAGGCGATATAGGGAAGAGAAACCTCAGGACTCCAAAGATACCTGGGGCCTCATCATCCTCTCATGCCTCAGTGGCCCCATCTGTAAGGTAGGAGCACACAATAGACCAGCTGTTACTCACTGTGGCTCCAAGGCTCTGAGGCTACGCTACTGCCTATGCCATGGTGGCTGAGGCCTGGTCCCTCCCTACAGGGCCAGTCTGGAGGCTGATGCAGCAAAGCCCACAACAGAGCCGGGGAGTCTGGGCCACAGATCCCAGAGGCTGATATGAGCTCTTATCCCTGGCATCGGCCTGGCAAATGACTTAATGGCTGATTCCAGGGGCAAATTATACAGATTGTAGAAGGATAGTCAGGTCCAGTCTTGCTGACCAGTGGGACCTGCGTCACCTGCTATGCTGGGAGCCACAGCCTTCCAGCTCTGTGGGAAGGAAGAGGAAAGACCCTGGCCAGTTAGTCTCACTGACTCAGGAGTGAAATCAGCTCAGCCACAAAGAGGGTCCCAGACCACAACTCTCATTCTGGGCTGGGCCTCTTCCCCTCCTCTGGGGAGTGGCATGTACCTTGCTGGGAGGTTCCGTGGGAGGTGGGAGAACATTGCTGAAGGTTTGCTCTAAAGGCACAGTCCCTGGGGCCCTTCCTAAAACTCTGACCCGGACCAGTGATTTCTACCTAAAGTGGCTGCGTGTATGTCACCCCCTCAATGCCATTTGCTTTGGGGCTGTCCTTTTTTCAGCTCTGGAACATGGGCTCAAGGAGCCCTGACTTAGCCATGGAGAAGGGACTTCCCTTTGCCTTAGTCCCCTATTCCTAAACTGGGGAATCCCCCACCCCTGATAACCAAGTGAAAGCCCTGGGCTGGGGTAAGAAGAGAAGGAAAGAGATTCACAGACCCACGTCCCTCCCCCACTTTTGCTCTGACTAAAGATCCCCCAACCTTGTGTGCTCCACAGGTGAGTCATCATGTAGGATGTCTGCTCCCCACTTGCCACCCCCTCAAAGACCCTTGTTCACCAGAGCTGATCCTTGGGAGCCATGACAGACAGGAGACAGGGCTTTGGGCACGGGGATGGCAGGCAATGTGTGTGTTGGGGTCTCTAAAGCTTCATGCCCCCCAGGCTACAGGCTCTGGAGGAAGGCCCCAGTCCTCACCAGTAGCTGTGAAGGGGTGACTTACTCAGAGCTTCTGTTTGTTTTTTTTCTTTTCCTGACCTTGTTGTTACAGAGCAGACACTATTAAGTAAGTTTGGGGCTCAGCATTTTTTTTTTAATTAAAAACTTGTGAGACCTAACTGGAACAAATGATGATTCTGTATGTTTTTCTTTCAGTAACAACCATCTATTTTGACAGCTGCTTAAGCGTCACTTGCCTCCTGCCTTTGGGATTCCAAGTCTGTCCCTGCCCCCTGCAAAGTGGTTTCCCTTCCACAATCACAGCACAGCACTAGGCTGATGTTGTGCTGGTTTTCCTTCCTCCTCCTTCCAACTCCCCCAATCCGATGCCCCGGGGTGCAGGGGAGGATAGTGGAGTGAGTGGCTTGACTATAAAGCTTGGGCCAGAGCAGGTATGAAGGGTGACAGCCACCCCCAGCCCTGCCTGGGAGTGAGTCAGTGATGACGTCAGGTTTCCTGTGCCAGTCTCTGATGAAGACGCCAATGTCGCAGCCACCCCCACAGGCTCCTGCCAGGCAGGACCCAAACCCCACACACCAGGCTCCAGTGACAGCGTGTCTGGGATGATGACCCTGTCTAGCACAGCACAGGGTGTGGGAGGAGACTCACCTGGGCGTCCAGCACTCAGCAAGGCCTCCTCCTGGGGAAAGTGAAGTAGGAAATCTTGAAGGCTAGCTCACGTGTGGAGCCACATCTGAGACACCGAAAGGACTGGTGTCTGTTCCCACATTCACGTCACTGAGTGTGTCACATGCATGTGTGTGAGCAAAGCCCTGCTGGGAAGCTCTCCAGACCCAGCAGGGCCTCCTAGGGGACCCATCCCTCATACTAAATGTGTGGACTACACGATGTCCTACCTGGCCCTGCAACTCACACAAGTCACCTTTAGCTTCAGGTCCCCTGATATGTACCCCCTCAGCAGGGGGCTGGGCAGGGCTCAGACACCTCGAGGCAGCATCCAGACATGGCTCAGAAGGACTGTGAATCATGCTGAAGGCCTCTGCCTTTCCAGTCCCTTTCAGTCAGTCCTCTGAACCTGTCCAGAGGGCATCAGTCTCCATCTGGGGTTAGTGCGGCTTTAACGCCCCTCTGACATTTGCTTTTCCTTATTTTAACAAAGAGGCTCAGCTGACTTCCTCAAGCATCCAGGTGAGAATTGGTCATTCCTTTCTGCATTCGTTCATTCCCTCAGCTCTTCATTCAAAAAATGTATTTCCAGTTCCTATTGTGTGCCAGGTGCTGTCCTGTGTGCTGGGAATATAGTAATGCTCCCAAACCACTGCCCTCAGGGAGCTGACCTCATTGTTTGCAGTGTATTTATTTTTGTGATTGTATTGTATTCATGGCAAGTGATACTAATTATCCACCTAGAGTAATGATATCGTTTCCTTTTAAAAATAATTTTTAGGTTTGTAAATTTTACAATTTTACAAACCTAAAATTGACTTAAGGAAGACTACTGGGTACGGATGGTATCCAAACATCTTAAAAACTGTGTTGCAGGTAGGAGATGCTGGAGTTGGGACACATTGTCCAGGAGAGGTCCCTATATCCTCTTCGGGCTGAGCAGGGTGTGGCACTGTGAGTCTACGTATAAAGAGAGGAACATGAGGCTGGGCTCAGCTGCTCACACCTATAATCCCAGCACCTTGGGAGGCCAAGACAGGAAGATCACTTGAGCTCAGGAGTTTGAGACCAGACTGAGAAACATAGCACGAACTCATCTCTTCAAAAAGTATAACCGGGAGTGGTGGCCCGTGCCTGCAGTCCCAGCTAACTCAGGAGGCTGAGGATCATTTGAGTATTTGAGTCCGAGAATTTGAGGAGGCAGTGAGCTATGATGATGCCACTGCACTCTAACCTAGGCACAGAGTGAGACCCTTTCTCAAAAAGAAAGGAGCATGAGGCAGCCATCAGGAAGGAGACCCCAGGCCAGAGGAAAGGATCTGGGGAGCCAACCCCATTGCCAAGGCCAGAGCCCACTATGCTGACCTGGATCCTTTCAGGTCCCAACAGCATGTCCATCAAAGGGTCCTGGGTTTGGTTGTACCTCCCAGATGTACCTGTGCCTGGGCTTAGGGTTAGGGGAGACTCCCCCAGGCTTTACCCTGGGCACCAACCCACAGCACACCTGTGGAACCCCACAATCCATGGAGGGAAACAGGCCCCGCTGCCAGCCCATCACAGAGGTGCCTGTGGCTTAGGGAAGAGGAGGTTGCTAATGAAGAGCTGCCGCCAGGGGTAACAGATGGGCAAGTGAGGGATTCTCACTGGGTGACTGCACTGTGGTCACAGAATGAGTGGCTGTGTGATAAGAAGACTCCCAGGGCTTCCCTGTGACCGCAGCAGGGGTGACAAAGAAATTTTGGGGCCCAGAGGAGCCAGAAACTCTTCCTTTCCACTTTGCCACGGACACCTTCACCACCATGAAAGACCCGGCCAGTCTCTGCCATTTCCGAGGACCAGCAGTGCTAGCAGTAGCAGCAGTGGTGGTGGCAGCTACATGCATCAGTTAGCCGTGGGGCCCTGGAACACGCGGCTTTGACTCAAACACAGCTGGGCTGCTTCCCCATTATGTGACCTTGGACAAGCGATTTAACCTCTCTGTGCCCTCATTAAACAATAGCAATTACTAGCACTGTGCTAGGTGCCTTATGGGAATTGCTGCATCTAGACTTCCCAGCCTCCTTCACAGGTAGGGAAACTGAGGCCCAAATGTGTTAGGTGGCAGCACCCAGGCCGCACAATCCACATGTAAGTGGGAGAACTGGGGCTAGAGCCTGGGTATAACCACTGGACTGCCCTGCCTCCAAACAGGGTCTGCACAGGCCCACCTGGGTCCTGTATCCACACCTCTCCCCAGCACACACTCTCCTGCCTGGGTCTCTTTCTGTAGAATGACGACTGTGACAACTAATACTAAGTGTGTACTTGCCATGTGCCCTGCCCTGTTCTAAAACCTTGACAGGAATGAAACCTCCTCATAAACCTTGGGGAGCCCTCAACGGTGAGATGATTGGTACCGCAAATACAAATGGGGGAACCCAGGCACCAAGAGGCTAAGTAACTTGGTGAAACTCTCAGCATTGGTAGATGGTGGAGCCAAAGTTAGAACTCACAGTTTTGTGTCCCCTCCAGCCTGCTCCTGAAATCTGGATTCTACCAGACTGTCTAGGCCCTGCCCACCTGCTTCCTTTCCTTGGCCACTGTTTCAGGGGAACGTGCAGTTTCGAGGGTATCAGTGCTGTCTCTCAGGCTCAGTCACAAGGTGAGGATGCACAGGGCTTTGTCCCTCTGAGTCCACCAGGAAGAACAGTGCCCAGTTCAGAGTGGGGGCTTGAGGTACCCCTGCAGATTTTTTGATTGTCTCTGTGCCCCCAGGTAGCCTTCAAGGAGAAGCTGGTTACACAAGAAGTTGAGACTCCACAGTGCCAGGAGAAAGTCATTGTCAGCATAGGGCCTGGATACAGGGCTCAGCCCTCAGCCCCCACCATGCTCCAGGCTCCAGGGAAGAAGAGATGTCCTCTGGCGCCCAAACCAGCAGACGGTTCTAGTGAGTAAGTCAGTGAAAGAGGCCCAGGTGACCTGCATAAGGAGCTGTGGTCCCAGGTTCAAGGGCAAGCGCTGCCTCATACAATGCTGCTGCCCTGGGTACCTGTTCTGCAGGCTTCCTGCTCACTCACAAGGTGTGCACAGGGCCACTAGGGCTGCAGTGCCATCAAGACACACAGTGTTTCTGCCCCCTGGGGCTGACCTTAATGTTAGCCAAAGCCAGGGACCAGAGGAGTCAGTAAATAAATTAAATCACACCCCAGATAAGGGGTAACATGGAAAGTGGCATGGGGAGGCCGCTGAGAAGGGACAGCCTCCAGTTGTAATTCAGGGATGAAAAGAGACAGCCAGGGACCAGGTAGGAAAGAGCAGCCCAAGGGGCTGGACAATAAGGACAAAGGCCCACAGCTTCCTAGGATTTCTCCCCAGGGCACCACCCCCCTGGCCTTCTGTGAGGTCTAGGTAAAGGCGGTACACCCTCCCTGGCCCTCATATGTCCTGAACACCCAGGCCAACCAGGGTGAGCCCCCATGGCAGTAATTTGGGCCTAATGACTATTGTTTTTGGAGCTGCATTTTGGGGCCTGTGGCTACATTCTGGCCTCCCATCCTCCCCCACTCAGGCCCACTCCTAGGTAATACTGTAGTCCCGGCAGGCCAGCCCTGTGACGACTGAAATGCAGGTGAATTTGGCTCCTGCAGGCTCCAGGAAGCCCAGTCTATGTCACTAATGCCCCTGCCTGGCCTAGCCTGGGAGGCCCTTAGAAAGCCCCCCCCCCCACATTAAGTCTTTCCTATATCAGACTAAAGCTTAGTCCTGCCCTGCCCCTGAGGAAACTGAGTCAGGCACTTGTTGCCCAGGCCCTGCTGTGGGTGGGTCTGACTGGGGGTAGAGCCAGACTCTTCTGGTCAGCAGTTACACCCTAGAAGGAAGCAGGGAACATTGGGGACAACCTCTTCTCACTTGCTATGCTCCAGCAGGGCCAGCTCTGGGTGGGCCACCCTTGACTGGAGCAGGGATTCCTGATATGGGGATGTGGAGGGGTTTCAGAGGATGTGTCAGTGGAGTAACAACAAAGACTAGCTTATAGCAAAGTGTCTCCAGAGCACCTTGAACAGTGCCTGACACCCAGGGAGGGCCCTTAAGCACCATATTTGCAAAATCAAAGACAGGTGTCATGGCTCATCTTGCTCAGCCTCAAGATCTCCCAGGGCAACATCCCCTTCCAGAGCAGCACTGATGATGAGGGCTCCCACCTTGCAGGTTATGTGTGTGTGTGATGTGCGAGTATGTGAGGGAAAAGAGTGTGTGTGTGTGGTATACGTATGAGGAGAGGGCTAAGCCCAGGACCCCAGAAATGGCCCTGATGGACCCTTTAGCGGGCTGAAAGTCAGCTCCCATCTGGGGTGGCACAGATAAGGTGGCATCAGCTGAGCAGAGGAAGGGATGCTCATATCTGAGCCATCTGAGTGAGAAACAGACAAGGGACCTTGTTCATCAGGCCATGTTCCATGTGAGACATGGGCAGGTCTCATGGTCAACTATGGGGGTTCATGGCTGCAGAGGGGCAGGAAGGGACAGTGTGAGTCAGTGATGGACCTGGGGGCTGGCTAGCTCCTGTAGGGCTTCTACAGGCTGTCGTGGTGTAAGGAGGCCCCATCACAGTGGGCGTATTCAGGTGTTCATGTGTAATGAAGAGGATACTTGTTTTGACTTTGTGGCCCTGTGCATATGAGGACAGGTGTGTGAGGGTGACTACACATGTGAGTGTATGAGTCTGTGTGCACACACACGTGCATGTGTGTGTACACATGGCTTTCCCTAGGTGTCCAGGATGACTCCACAGCAGTGAGGGCCTCAGCTTTTTCAGGAGCTGCCATCTTCAAAAGACACATCATTAGACCTAGGACCCTAATCCTCCCTGATCTTGTCCTGGACCTCCCTCTCTGGCACCCCCCTGATTGGCCATCTGTGCTCTGAACCCAAGCCTGGCCCAACTTCCATGCCTGCCCCCGCCTCCTGCATCTCCACAGCTCTCTAACTATGGCATAGGCAACCCCCCTCCTTTGTCCCGTGCCCTCATATCTTGAGTAAATGCCCCCCTTCCAGATTATAAAACTGAGCAGCAGCTTGCATCCCTGACATCCCTTTCTGGGCCCCCACCTCCACCCCCCAGTCCCTGGCTCATGGCACAGCTCAAGCTCAGGAGCGAGAATAGGGAGAGGTCAGCCTCTTCCTTCTTTAGGAGAGCGTCCTGCCTCCTGCATTCCCGCCTCCCGCCAGCTCTGCCCCTCCTGCTCCTGGACCTCCTCATTTGCATTGTCACATGGGCCCAAGTCAGTGCCCTCCCCCCTGAACTGCTGTATCAGCTCCTGACCCCTCCCCAGCTGCTTCTGCCCCACAATCCTCCCTCCACACCTCACCCCCACCTTAATCAGAACCTTTCAGGGATTCCCATTGTCCTTCCCATGAAGCCAGATTCTCCCCCTGGACCTTGGGCCCAGCCTGAGCCTCCTGCCGCAAGCCTGCCCCTTCCAGGGCCTTTGTCCTTGCCTCCAGCCCCGTGGGCTACTCTTTCCTCAGCCTCGTCCCTGGCTGTCCCTTGTCAGCTCTGAGTTACAACTGGAGCCTGTCCCCTCTCAGCAGCCTCCCCCTCTAGAGTATAGTCTCATGTATTTACTGACTCTTCTGGTCCCTGGCTATGGATCACTTTGGAAGTTCAGCCCCAGAGGGCAGGAACCCTGTGCATCTCTCTGGTACTGCATCCCCAGCAGCCCTGTACTCAGGGTGAGTGATCAGGAAGCCTGCAGAACAGGCACTCAGGGCCGCAGTACTGTGTGGGGCAAACCTTGGCCTTGAACCTGGGACTGCAGGTAGGACAGAATTTTTCATGGCTTCCCCATGTTGCCAGAACAAGGAGTCCGTCCACCTGTCACTCAAGCCAATCAACAGAGAAGTGGGTGAGAGATCAACAGTTTCACTTTTATTTATAGAAAAGCCAGTGATTCCAGAGAATAGTGAGGATATCCGCTGAAAGCTGTTCTGCCCTCTTGTTTCTTTTTGTTGTTTGTATACCTTCCCAGTCAAAGCACACATAAGCCGTGTTATTACTCAGCATAGAATGCATTTAACAGATCCTCCCCTTATAGGTTACAAAGTCAAAAGGTCTCTTGCTTTCAAGGTGGCTATATCTTCAAAGTATTTTTAGCGAGACTAAATTTACAGCCAGTTCACACTTCACTGAGTGCACAGAGTGCCCCAGGTCCTTGACTGGTACCATGGTGTCCAGTCCCCCAACTTACCTATGACAGTAGCCTTGGAAATGAATAAACAATCTCCAGATGTTGGCAGGTAGGCTCATCTGACCTGACCTGCAGCACCCTGTGTTAAGGTTAACTGTGGTTGCTAACATCCATGCACCAGAATTTCACCTCCCTGCACCCTTCAGCACAGAAGCCTTGAAAAATTCTGTCCTACCTGCAGATTCTTCTGCCCAGGCCTCAGACCCAGCCTGAAATGCCCATTTGCTAGTGGCCCAATTGGAGTGAGGGGCACTCAGAAGCTATCCTATGCTCCCCAGAACCTGGAGGCCATCCTATACCTTGGCTTGGAGCCAACGAACCTCGCAGCAGCTACCCCTACCCCTGGCAGCCTCTAGTCTTGGTTGGAATTCCACAGTCATCCCACCCCCACCCGGTGGGAGCAGAGCAAAGATGCATCTGCCCTGTCCGGGCATGGGACCTTAGATGTGGCTACAGACCAGATGGGCCAGATCCTGTCTTCCAGGACTGGGGGACTTTCTCTACTGTGGCTGAGACGAACTCACTTCACATACACTTCCACCTTATTCTTATTCTTATTCTTATTCTTATTCTTATTCTTATTCTTATTCTTATTCTTATTCTTATTCTTATTCTTGCAAATTTGTTTCTTGGGAGCCCCCGCAGCACCATGAAGTCTTATGACAACATAAAATAGGAGAAAAAACAGTTTTTTATATCAGAAAATAAAGATGTTATTAACTCCAACGTGTGAGGGGGATCAGAGAACTGGTAGGTATTATATAGTCACACAAGGGCCCATGTGGGGTGACTCCAAGCAATTTGACATGTGGTTTGGGGGCAAATGTGAGGTTTCAGCAAAGAGGCTTTCCAGACTGACTAGCTGGTTCAGAATTAGCCAGGCCCTGTCATCTCCTAACCAGACGATTGTGACAGCCACCCCCATGTTCTGGGCACCTGCCTGTGCCTTTCTCAGCCCCCCCCCCCCACACACACACAAACTGAGGACCAAATCCTTTTTCTGAGAAGAAAATCTGACCAGTCGTGTCTCCCTGTGGTTGTTGACAGGATGAATCCAAACCCCTTAGCAGGGAGTCACAGCCCCTGTCATTTCTTCCCCTTTCTTAGTCTGAGTTCTTGAGAAAAGCCATACTTAGTTCTGTCACCACACAGCAGCCCCACCCCCATACCACCCTTGCTAGCAGCAGCTATTCTGTAGCGCCACTCTCACCCTCACAGACTCTGAACATCTTCGTGCCCCCTTCCCTAGGGGCTCAGCCTTCTCCAGAAAGTGTCCCCAATCACCCTATTGGAGTGTGGTGACTCCTTCTTGGGAGCTCCCCACAGCACCATGACATCTTCAGGGACTTGCTCCCCAGTGGGAGCTGCTGTGTGCTCAGCTGCCTCCAACCACGTTCAACCCTTTCTGATGCCCTCTTCTGTCCTCACCCGAGGATTATCATCAGTCCTGCTTTACAGATAAAGAAACCGAGGCCAGAAAGGGAAACTGAGTCATGGCAGGTGAATCCTGAGCCAGAGGCTGACATGGCAAAGGAATGGTTCGCCCTGCCCAGGGCAGGACACCCTCCCTTCTACCCCTTACCAGAGCTTGCCTGCCTCCACACCAGTCACAGAATCCTCTTATGAGGGCTCCCTGTGCCTGACCACAGGGGTGGCCCCTGCCAGAGCCATGCTGAGCAATGGAGCTGCGGACAGCTAGCAGCCATGGTTCCTGCAGGGTGGAAGGAATAGGCCACAGAAGAGCCATTAGGCTTATCTTCAGTGATCACCCACCTCTCAGGTCTCAGAGGCCTGAGAAGAGGTGCGTAGCTGAGGAAGGAGAAGGGACTTACTGGCACCTTGGTCATGGGAGGGAATGGGTCCAGTAGGGTGGCCATATGGCAAAGCACTGTCCAGCAGCCTGGCAGCCCCAAGGTGAAGCCAGGCAGAGTTCACCCCTACACTGCAGGGAGTGAGGCCATTCCCCATACCAGGTGTGGGAGATTGGAAACAGGTCCCAGTGAGAAAGAGACCCACAACCCCAGTCAAATGAGGGGAATAGAAACTGCTCATATATCAGCTACGGGCTCACGGAAGGTGCCTTTCCCTTCCCAGTGTGTCAAGGCTGGGTGGCCCCTCTGCGTGGGCGGTGGATGTGGTGAGTCATGTCACCCCAGCCTCTGAGGCCTCTCTGGGGAAGAGGCTGGAGCAGCCTCACCCGGCTGTTGTGGGAATCGAATGAGCCACTGTCCTGGAAGGCGTTTTAAAAAGCTGTAAAGGGCTCTCCGTATGTAAATAATTGAAATAAATAAGGAACAACAGTCTGTTGAGTGCAGGAAAGTGGGCTGACCTCCTAGGACATGGGGCATCCCCCACCCATATAGAGACCCCAGAAAAAGCCTTACTTCCAGCCCACCCCCTCAACCCCTCCCCAGCACAGGGCTGCCTTCTGGATCCTCTGCCCCATGTGTGAGTTCCCCTCACTACTGAGGACAAACCTTCCCCCCAGACAGTCCTTCTCTGAGTACCTTGCAATCTCCTGGCCCTTGATTCCCCCTGCTTTGGATCCAGTGGGGCAGGAGAAGGCAGTCAGGGAGAGAAGAGGCCTCCACGGTGGTCCCCCATCCAGTCAATGCCTCCACCTGTCTAGCTGGGCCCTCTCTTCCTATACACGTCTCTGGGCTGTTTATGTGAAGAGGATCTTTCTTTCCATGACCAAAGACCCCAGTGTGGGCTCAGAGCCAGCAGACACTGGGAATAAAATCCATCCTAGTTCATTATGGTCATCTCCTCCTTAGAGCACAGCACAGCAAAGGCCTACTGAGCCAGTCAGGGCCTGGGGGGTGGGAGTGGTCCAGAAAACAGCCTCACCACCTGGCCTTCCTGCCCTAGCCTGGCAAGAAGCTGTCAGACCCCAGGATGAGAGGTCCAGGAAGGCTGCACTAGGATGGTCCAGTCACATCAGACGCTGGGACACCTGTGAGAAGGCCTGGGGAAAAGGTGGTGAGAGGGGAGATGCCCACTCTGCTCTCGGCCCCACTTCCTTCTTGCACCTCCAACAGCCTTCTCTCTTATCCACCCTGAAGTTTCCCCAAGAGGAACACATACATTAGAGGGGCCCTGCCTAGAACCAAGGCCTCTGAGAGATTCATTTATTTGACACATTTGGCGAGCAACTTTTATGTGCTAGGCACCATCTGGACTCTGAGAATGCAATGGTCATGCTGATCAGTAGCCATCCTCTTCCCAGATCTGTGTTCCCCTGCTCAGGGCCCATAGGTTGCTCTGTGTGAATGCACCACCTGGGCTCCCTTACTCTCTGCTTCCTGGGCACGCAGCCATAATGCACCAGCAGGTGAAAGGAAGAGAGAGCAACGCAGGGGCTTCTATTGCTGTGCCCTCCACACTGTGACACCAAGGTTTGGGCAGGGGCCTGTGTCCCAGGAAGACTCCAGCTCCCACAGCACAGCTCCCCTGCATGTTTCAGTGGTCACAAGGTTCTGATGACACTCTTCCCTCTTCTTGTTCTTCTAGCCCCCAAAGTAGGAAGGTCACGTGGTAAGGTGAAAAAATGATCACAGCATTTTGACTCTCTTCCATCCAGGTGATGGAGTCTAATTCTCCAGACCGTGTCAAAGCAAGCGACAAGGATATCCCAGACCCTGTAATAGTTGCTAACACCTTCTTACTGAGACACCAGTTTCCTGTGATGTATGATTTCCCCCACTACAAATGAATTTGCCTTGTTCAACTACAGGTGTGTTCCCAGGGTCTTTGACTTGAGGAACTGACAGACCCTATCTCTTACCTGGTTCCTGCCTCATCTATTCTCCCTGTAGCCTCCAGAATGAACTCATAGCCCATGTCAGTCCCATGCTTGAAATTCTTCCGTGGCACCCAGGTGTAATAGGTAAAGCTTCTATTTGGGTGACAGAACTGTGGCTCTGGTTTAAGTGGGGATGTAGGAGCTCAGGGCTGGCACCGGAGCTCCCAAGGATTGGGGTGCTTCTGTCCTGTTGTTCTGCTATGGCTTCTATTTCTAAGGTCACCTGATAGTTCAAGTTGGCTGCACCAGCTTCTGCTTTCACACTGACATTCCAGCCAGCAGACAGGAGAAAGGGCAAAGAAGGACATGCCCTCTTCCATTAAGAGCATTTCCAGAAAGCTGCACTTTCACTTCCACTGAACCCCGAAGGCCAGGACACATGACCTAAAAGCAAGGAAGGCTTCTGTTATCCTGGGTAGCCATGTTCTCAGCTGAAATTCCACAGTCTCCACCAAGCAAGCAAACTTGTCAAATCTGATTCAAGATGATAGAGAAACAGAATTCTTAGAATACTAGAAATAGAAAAATAGAAGCATTCTTAACTCTAACAAACATCGTAGTGAATAGTGATGCTCCTGGAGCATTCTGCAGAGAGGAGCGACACCAGCAGACCCGAGAGATCAGCTGTCATTCTATGTTCTGGGTGTGCTGGCCTGTCCCAGGACAAGAAAGAGAGGTAAGAGAAAAGAATCAAACAGCGTAATATGCAGAAAATACAACTTCCTCTCAGAAAGATCTAGAGAATTAGCTGACAGACATTAGAACTAATAAGCACAATCGTAACTAATACAACTCATACAAAAGATAGTGTTTTTCTACACACCAGAAAAATCAATGAGAAATTGTAGAAAAAATTTGGCTATTCACAATAGCAACAGAAGCTATAAGGTACCAATAAAAAGCCTAAAAGGAATGTTTAAGACCTATATGAAGTCAACTATAAAATTTGACTAAAGAGGGTGGCGCCTGTAGCTCTATGGGTAGGGCACCAGCCACATACACCGAGGCTGGCGCATTCGAACCCAGCCTGGGCCAGCTAAACAACAGTGACAACTGCAACAAAAAAATAGCAGGGCATTGTGGCGGGCACCTGTAGTCCCAGATACTTGGGAGGCTGAGGCAAGAGAATCACTTAAGCCCAAGAGTTTGAGGTTGCTGTGAGCTGTGATGCCATGGCACTCTACCCAGGGCAACAGCTTGAGACTCTGTCTCAAAAAAAAAAGAAAAAGAATTTTGACTGACAAACAGGATAGAGCTGAGGATATAGAGAATTATGTCATGCCTAATAACAAGAACATTTGGTGTGGTAAAGATGTTGTTCCTACCTGACTTAATCTGTAATTGCACCCCAACCCAATCAAAATCACAATATTTCTAAAGATAGGCCCTGACAAGGTAGTTTTGTTATTGATCTGAAAGAGAAAATACATAAAAACATCAAAGAAATTTTTGAAAATTAAGAACCAAAAGGGGAAGGTGTCTGACTTGATATAAAAATAAACTATAACAGTCTAGTGATTTTACAAGCATGATTCTGGCATGAGAGTAGACAAATAGATCAATGGAACCAACTATAAAGTCCAAGGACACAGTGATAAAAGGACATTTCAAATAAACAGAGCAAAGTCTGAACTCTTCAGTGTACATCAATAATACTTAAAATTTTTTTAATCCATGTATCATTTACAAATATATATGCCATGTGAATTAAATCACTTGAAGTAAGACTAAAATATACAAGTATTGGGAGATACTTATATATGGTTTATAATTTGGGGGTAGACAAGCAAGACCTTGGGCACAATGCAATACCCAAAAGCTATGTAAGAAGGAATGATAGGCAGCCCCTGTAGCTCAGTGGGTAGGGTGCCGGCCACATACACCGAGGCTCGGCCCGGGCCAGCTAAAACAACAATGACAACTGCAACAACAACAAAAAATAGCCGAGCATTGTGGTGGGCACCTGTAGTCCCAGCCACTTGGAAGGCTGAAGCAAGAGAATCGCTAAACCAAAGAGTTTAAGGTTTCTGTGAGCTGTGACACTGCAGCATTTTACCCAGGGTGACAGCTTGAGACTCTGTCTCAAAAAAAAAAAAAAGAAAGAAAGAAATGACATCTTTGATCACATGTAAAAGTTTCTGTCTGATCAAACTCACCACAAACTAAAGGGTGAGTGATAGACATGGAGAAAATATTTCAAAACAAGTAACAGCTATCATAAAACGTTAGTATTCATTCATCCAGTCAGCAATGAATCGGGGACAAGAGTGCCTACCACATGCAAAGCACTGTTGTAGGTGCTGAAAACCTTAACATGAATAAATGACAAAATTCCTGCCCCCTTGATTCTTACATTCTAATGGGGCAGAAGGAACAGAAGTAAACATATATTTGCGTCAGGTGGAGATTATGGAGAAAAATCAGACAGGAAAGGAGGAATGAGAGTGTGAAGAAGGTGAGTAAAGATGCGAGGCTTTCTGAAAACAAATAAGAAAAAGTCAAACAACACAACAGCAAAGGGGGCAAAGAATAGCAACATAGAATTCACAGGCCAAGAAATGCAAATGATCAGGAAATACACGAAATTCGTGGTCCACCCACTCACAGTGGTGCAATGATTTGCCCTTGGGGCGGTAGAGAGATGAGTCATCTCATGCCCTTTTGGTAGGTACCATTTTTTTTTAAGAGGACAGGGCTGCTGTCAGTGTAGAAAGCCCAAGCTCTTTGAGCCTGCAAGCTGCCTTCTGGGCATGGACAGGGGGAGACAGAAACATGTACGAGGATTTGCAGTGCGGCATGGTCTGTAATGGGGGGAGGACACAAAATGTTTACAGTTCTACCAAGTATCTGTGAAGACAAATAATGAGGTAAACCTACACACAGTAATCTAGACAAAGTGGGGAAAAGTGAGTTGCAAAGTATTTTGGCATTGCAATACAATTTTAATAAAATTTTTTTAAAAGGCAAGGCCACACATCTGTGATCTTAGCATTCTGGGAGGCCCAGGAAGGTTGACTGCCTGAGTTCAGGAGTTCAAGACCAGCCTGAGCAAGAGTGAGACCTCAACTCTACTAAAAGTAGGAAAAAAAAAAAAAGAACAACTAGCTGGGCATGGTGGCGGGCACCTGTAGTCCCAGCCACTCGGGAGGCTGAGGAAAGAGGATCGCTTGAGCCCAAGAATTTGAGGTTGCTGTGAGCTATGACAACAGGGCATTTAACTAATGTGACAAAGTGAGACTCTGTCTCCAGAAAAAAAAATTTTTTTTTAAGACAAAGCTCTACATTCTATATAAATAAAAATGTGTATAAAAGTGCTCTAGGAGGAAAAGTCTGGTTGCAAAACAAAGGATAATTCGTCCTCAAGGTTGGACCGTGAGGGAAGGAGTCCTTCACTTTGCTTTGGGGACGTGGGGAAGGGAAGAGAGGCTGGTGCTCATGCTGGTGAGATGGTGGGAGGCTCAGTGAGGTGGTGGGAGACTCAGCCAGATAGGAGGCCACAGGTGCTGAAAAAGAGGGAGGAATGTCACAAGAGGCCCTAGGTATCTGGGGGCCCAAGCAGGGAGGGCAGAAAGGCCCCAACGACACTTACCTACATACGTTGGGCCAGGTGTCCCTCAATACCTTGTGCTGGCTGACCCTGCCTGGGATGCCTTTACCTGCCCCCTGCCCTGGCACCCTCAAGACTCCCCTCAGGCCTTGCTTCCTTCAGGAAGCCTTCCCAGATCCTCATGGTGAATTAAGGGTCTCCCTACCCAATGCTTGGGCCTGCCTAAAGTCAGGGAGTGGTCCTTGGTGGGCTTGCTTTCCCCACACCTGGCTCAAGCCTGGCCTGCAGTAGCCCCTCCATCAGTGCCAGCTGGACAGACAGTGGGCCACTTGCCTGGTTCCTTCATCTCCAGGCTAGTGCTTGCATACCAGGCCTCTTTCTAGGGAGCTGCAAACCCTTATAAAAATTTACTCCCCATTTCTCTGAAAGGCAGCATTCTGCCCCTCTCTCACCTGCCACTCCAGCCCAGGGGTCAGATTCTGCCCTGGCAGGGAGCCGGGGTGGGGGGTGGGGGGTGGGGAGTCTGCTGAGGGAACAGGATGTAATGACTCCCACGCAGCCCAGGGTCTTTTTCCGTATCTCAAACACTCTGTACCAGGTGGCCGCCTTTGCTGGGAGCCACCTTGCTTCTCATAGCCCCCTCTCTGCTCACATCCTGTTTCCACCCCTTTGACACCACTGGGCCCCAGGCCCTGAGCCTCCACCCCCGCCTGGGTTTTCACATGGCCTTTCCTGGGTTGCTCCAGAGGCACAGGCCTCTTGTTTTTAGCTCCTTGGGGACTGGAGGAATTGACACCTGAGTCTGCTATCTTGAAAATGTGTCAAATGTGGTCTCATGGGGCAGCCTCAGCTTAGGCCAGTGCTAAGGCAGAAAGGAAGGGTCAAGTGTGATGGTCCGGTTAGGGTCAGGAGGCTGTACTCTAGGCCTGGGTCTCCCACCAACAAGCTGCATGACCTCAGCAAGTCCTGTAAGAGGGCTGAGTCCCACTTTCCTCAGTTGCCAAGTGGGAACCTTGAGGAGATGGCAGGGTGAGCCGTCAGTAAGGGCACCCACAGGATGGACCACGGGGGGCCTGAGACTCCCATGTCAGGACGAGAAAGCTGTCCCCTGGGGCAGGAGCCGCACCCACCCGGCCCACCCTGAACACTTGCATCACACATCTGATATTTTCCCTAATTGTTCCAGGAATCTATCCACATAGTAGGAAAATTGAAACAAATTAAAAACAATAACACAGGGCCCATAACCCACCTCTGCTCATGTTTTGGGTCACTTGTCCCTTACATGTGAGCCTTTTGCAATGTACTCAGTACCACAGGGTGGGAGAGGAAATCCCTTATTGAAAAAAAAATCCCAACAGGGCCTGGTGGGGAGCCCTGGGCAATGTGCACTGGCCCTCGTCAGGCAGCACGGAGGGACCCTGTGCCCTCCCCGCCTCCCTTCCCTCTGCATCCCTCTTTGCAGATGGTCCTCCCAGCCCCTCAGAGGCGGCAGCCCTCCCAGGCCCTGTGGTCCACCCCTGTCAAGGCAGGTCCAGGGGTGAGGCTAGAAGCCCAGGGCTGCTGGAGGGACATAGCAGCACGCATCCTGTGGTAGACATGACTGGCGGACGCCCGTCTCACGACCACCCGTAGGCTGAGGCAGTAAAAAGCCCTGTGCTATTTTCTGGACTTGCTCATCTTCCGTGGTCTCTTTCTGGACCATGCTGATGACTAGGTCTGTGTTCTCCAGGCAATGCAGCTGCATGACAGCCAGTCTGCCTCATCTGGAAGGTCCATAATATTTTGCCAATGGTCAAAACATATTCCCTGTGACCCTATTCCACCCCACCACTTCCATCTTATAGGTCTATTAAATCTTATTAAATGGTGGTGGCTACCCCCCACCCCCACCCTGCGGGTCCTCAGCTTCTCCTCAGCCTTCAGGCAGTTAGTCATGTGTAGCCTGTTCACCACACTCCCATGGGCTCAGGACAGTGAGTCTCACCTACCTGGCCTCAGGTCCAGCACCTCCCAGGACATCCGACCTTTCCCACTGACTAATTCTGATGGCATTGCTCCAAGAGCCTCTGCATCCATCAGTCTACCCTGGTCAGTGTCAACAACAGAAGGGCAGAGTGGATAAAGGAAACCCCCTGCTGTCACATCTGCATGCAGTGTTACAGCCATGCACTCTGCTTCCTGGTCATATTTTTAGTTATGATGATGTAGGCATGCATTATGATGTCTTATGCACCTACCCACAGGGACCCAAGACTCTTAGTTGTTTTTTTCACTTCCTGTGCCGCCCATAAATGGCCCCCCAAAGTCAAGTCAGCTACCAAACCTGAGATACTAACTTCTTCTTTTTTTTTATTAAGTCTTTTGTACATAGATCATAAATACATTTATGCCCATTTTAGTGTGTTGATTATTTATACAAATTGAGGGCTTACATCATACTAATCAGCATAGCTTTCATCTCATTTACCCAATTATAGCATTAGGACATTGTGTTCTACACACGACAGAACCAACTTGTACTTGCAATGTGCTCCATAGTTGTGGTCTCCCTACTATCCCCTCCCTCCCAGCCCCTCCTCATCCCTCGCCCTCCCCTTCCCTCCTTTTTTTTTTTTTTTCTTGCAGCTCAGAAGTTTATTAACCAACGGGGTTGGGTCAGCTGGTGTTTACATGCTGACCCCTGCAGCCCTGTATCCCGGCTGTAGTGAGGAAGATGGCTGGCTTCTCTGCTGGCCACAGGTGATATCATCTCAGGAACATGCTGAGCCCTCTCTCCTGGGTCCCTGTTGCCATGGCTGGAGTCCAGCACTATCAGATAGGTTCCACTTCTGTTTCTTGTGCTTGAACTAGAGTATCGACATTTTTTAGGATCTCAGCATAGTATGGGCCAAATACCTGCTGATTATGATGCATCAGCTTGACAAACTTCCGGCCTAGTTCTGTCAACTCTCCTTCGATGTGATTAAGGCCTTCAGGGAAGTGTAGCAGAGACTCCTGCATGCCATGAACCAAACAGCATTTGAGAAACAAAAGGAGGCGCTGATCAATGATACTACGGACACGGTTTTCTTTCTTGGTGATGTTCTGGAGTTGTCCTATAAGACATACTGTGTTTTCACTGCTTAGGGCAGTAAAGCCCAGGTCCTTGAGGCCACAATGAATTTCCTGAGACACCTGTTCACTCACATTCAACATAGCTTCTTCAGGCTTGGAGTTAAATTCCTCAGTCACAGCCTTGGTTATGCATTTCAGTTTATCCACAAATCCAGGTGAGTTGAATAAAATTGAACCAGAGAAACTTCTAGTAAGACTGAGGCCAATATAGTCAAGTGGCGCAAATGGGACCCCATTTCCTGGACCCGGATTCTGTCCATCAGCAGAGTCTCAGGGAATTCTTCATTTTCAGGATCCCAGAGGAGGAGATTCAGGTAGCCCTGGTATAGCACCATTATGGGATTGGGAGGATCTGAATTCTTAGCTGCCTTGTCTGGAGTTGAACAGGCCATGCTGGAGGAGCTGGGGATGTCAGGAGAATTCAGACATGGTGTAATGAGGTCTGTGGCTGCTTTGGTTAGCCATTTCTTGGTGTAATCAAGGAGATTGGGTTGTTTGTCAAGGAGTTCCTGGAATTTAGCTCTTTCATACTGGATGGAATATTCCTGCAGGTAGGGTCGAATGCTCTGGATGGTATAGTTCGCCATGTGCATTTTCATTAGGCCCAGAACATGGAAGCTGCCCCTCAGTAACTGTACTGGATCTGTTATGCTCTGTAGTTTCTTTACTGCTTCATCTCGAACTGGTGCACATAGCAGGGTCATCAAACTAAGAATGTAGTTAGAGAGACGAGAGACATCTAGGGCTCCATGTTCTGCTTCTTGCTTGAGGAGATCCATGTCCAGAACTTCTTTAATCTCATTTTTTAGGCGGATGTGGCGTGGTAATAGCAGTGATAGCAAAACCTCCTTAACTTCTGTCATAAGTTCAAGAGCACAAGTGAATTCAGGAGGATTACTCAAGAGTTGTTCTCTTAAATGGTCCCAAAAAACATTGTACAATGTCTCCATGAACCTGTCTTCCAGACTGTTTGGAGATAAAACATTCTCTTCCATGTAGAAATCTTGATTTACCATGATTTCATGAGCAATGCTCATCCTGGAAACTTCGTTAATTGTTTCTATTAGACGAAGAGAGTAGTTATTTAAACAGAAGTCTTCCTCTTCTTGGTTCTTCTCTGATGTTTCAGAATTATGGGCTCCACACTTTGCTTCATTAGGATCATTTTGGAGTACAGTTTCCTCACTCTTGGGCATCTTGATGTTATCTCTTCCTCTGTTCTGGACCGGCTGCCCCGTGGCTGAGTATCCTTCCCTCCTTCATCATAGACTAAAGTTGTGTTTCATTTTTCATAGGCAAGTGTGAGTGATTATAAATTGGTTTCACAGTAGTATTGAGTACATTGGATACTTTTTTTTCCATTCCTGAGATACTTTACTAAGAAGAATATTTTCCATCTCCATCCATGTAAATATAAAGGAGGTAAAGTCTCCTTTTTTTTTTACTGCTGCATAATATTCCATGGCATACTAACTTTTATCCACGAGGCGACCCTCGCCCCCTGATAAATGAATAATGGGCCTTGGTGGGGGAAGGGTCTAGCTGAACCTTCTTGATGGCTTAAAGTGGAACCCAAGGCCTTGAGAGGAAACACAGCCCATAAGACCATAGCAGCAGAGTCCTGCAAATAGACGGGCCTGGATGGAACAAAGGTTCAAAGATCAAAAGAAGGGATGGAGTTTCTCGGCTGTGGACGGTGGAGATAAAAGGAGGTGCAACCCCAATTCTTTCTACTGAGCACTGACAATGCTACTGAGCATAGAGCTGGAAGCCTCCACAGATCCTCCATTTGAATCCTTACAACAGACCTGTGAGGTGAATCCTGGCACTGTCCCCATTTCACAGATGAGGAAACTGAAGCCGAAGAGGAGTAGTGACTAGACCAGCGGTTCTCAACCTGTGGGTCGCAACCCCTTTGTAATGATGCAAATACATTCTGCATATTGAATATTTACATTACGATTCATAACACAGGCAAAATTACAGTTATGAAGTAGCAACGAAAATAATTTTATGGTTGGGGGGTCACCACAACATGAAGAACTGTATTAAGGGTCATGGCATTTGGAGGCGTTAGGAAGGTTGAGAACCACTGAACTAGACAGACAGACAACCAGGTGTCCTAACTCCCAGGCCGGTGCCCCTTCCATCTGTGCGCTATCAGAAGACAGAGGCCACAACCTGAGGGTTTGGAGGTCTTTAGTGGAAGGCAGAGGGTGGGTCTCCCCTTCTCTCCCCGGAGACAGTTCCAGTGTGACTTGGGCCAGCACTGGCTTCTTGGCCAGATCTTGAAGTTATTAATATAACTGTGACTTAATTTACACCATGTCAGAAAAGGCATGGAAACACTAGAGTTACCAAAATTAAATAAATGCAGTTAAAGGGAACAATACAACAGAAAAATATAAAAGGATACAAATAAGCTAAAACAAAACCACAGACGTATTCTGTGCCAGGCATACACTTTTTAGATACCACTTCATTTGTTCCTCATGGCAATCCTTGGTCAGACCCATGTTATATCAGCCCTCTTTAACAGATGAAACAGTTGAACCCAGTGAGGGCACTCACTGTATGATCTAGCACAAGAGACTTTGCCTCACTGGGCCTCAGTTTCTCTCTCTGTGAAAAAGGGTCACAGATAACTTCCTGAGGATATTGGGGGGATGAAAGAGGCAAATGCTAGACCGGGCCAGTGCACTGTATAACAAACACAAAATCCTTTCCCATAAGGTATACAGGGTAGGGTGAGGGAGAAGAGAAATGACACCCCCATTCTGCCTCATACGAAATGTGAAATAATATGCATGTGAATCTATATATAGTAATATAGAACAAAGAACAATTGGAAATATCCTAAATGTCAAGCCTTACCTCACACCATACATAAAAATTAACTGGAACAGAGCACAGAACTAAATGTGAAACCTAAAACTATAAAATTTATAGAAGAAAAACATAGGAGGAAATATTTATATCCTTGAATTAGATAAAGGTTTCTTAGAACACAAAATATGAAAGAAAAAATCGATAAATTAGACTTCATGAAAATAAAAAACTTGCTCTTTGAAAGACACCATTAAAAAAAGCAAGCCTGGCTCGGCACCTATAGCTCAAGCCGCTAAGGCACCAGCCACATACACCAGAGTTGGCAGGTTCGTATCCAGCCTGGGCCCACCAAACAACAATGACAACTACAACTAAAAAATAGTCAGGCATTGTGGCGAGCACCTGTAGTCCCAACTACTTAGGGGGCTGAGACAAGAGAATTGCTTAAGCCCAGGAGTTGGAGGTTGCTGTAAGCTATAATGCCACGGCACTCTACCTAGGATGACACTTGAGGCTCTGTCTCAAAGAAAAGAAAAAAAAAGAAAGAAAATATTACCAACACATATATCGTATTATATAAAGGACATGCATCCAAAGTAGATAAATATATGACTCAATGATAAAATGACAAATAATTCAATTTTTAAATGGACATAGGACTTGAATAGACATTCACCCAAAGAAGAGATACAAATGGCCAATATGCACTTGAAAAGGTGTTCAACATCATCAGTCATTAGGGAAATGCAAATCAAAACCACAATGTGATACCACTTTACCCACACAGAGATGTCTAGGATACACAAATATTTTGAGAATGTGGAGAAACTGGAACCCTCACTTGTTGCTAATATGAATAAAAAATGGTACAGCTGCTTTGGAAAACAATTTGGTTGTTCCTCAAAAAGTTAAATGTAGAGTAATCACATGACCCAACAATTCCACTCCTAGTTATATCCAAGAGAATTATAAACATGTCTACACCCAAAATTTGTGTATAAATGCTCAAATTGATATTATTTATAATAGTCAAAAGGTGGAAAATAACCCAAATGCCTAACAACTAATGAATGGATAAACAAAATGTGGTATATCCATAGAGTAGAATATTATTCAGCCATAAAAAAGAATGAAGTACTGATATATGCTACAGCATGGATAGCCTTGAAAAAATTATGCTAAGTGAAAGAATTAAGTCACAAATGACCACATAATATATGACTCATTCATATGTAATGTCCAGAATAGGCAAATTCATGGAGATAGACAGTAAATTAGTGGGTTGCAAAGGGGTGGGGAGAAAAGGAAGTGATTGCTAAAAGATCCAGGACTTTGTGGGTGAGGGAGTAATGGAAATGTTTTGGAATTAGATAGTGGTAATGGTTGTATAAGTTTATAAATATGCTTAAAACCAGTGAATAATAGGGGAAAGAAAAATATTGAATTCCGAGACAGTGGAAAGGGGATTGGAAGAGGCCTATTTGAAGTGGAGCTTTTAAAATATTGGTTACCCAATTTGCTCATTCTGGCCAACCTTAGGGAAGGAGTGGGCACTGCTGGATGTATAAAGTTATTTTGGGGTTTTTTTGTTTGTTTTGTCACCCTCGGTAGACTGCCATGACGTCACAGCTCATAGCAACCTCAAACCCTTGGGCTTAAGATTCTCTTGCCTCAGCCTCCCAAGTAGCTTCCCCCACAACGCCCAGCTATTTTTTGTAGTTATCATTGTTGTCTTTAGCAGGCCTGAGCGGGTTCGAACCCACCAGCCCTGGAATATGTGGCCCGTACCCTAGCCACTGAGCTACAGGAGCCCAGCCTGGATGTATAAAGTTTGCTGATCTGAGAAAGCCCACTTCTTGTTCAATGGTTGATGGCAGTTGAGCAGATACCAAAAAAGGATTGGTACAGCGTTCTGGGGGCAGACACATCTCTAAATGTGTCAGACCTGAAACAAAAGTATCAAAAATTCATATTAATGAATCATCCAGATAAAGTACAGATTACCAGCAGGAACAGTGAGAAAATATATACAGAAGTTCATTGAAATTGATCAGGCATGGCTCAGTGCCCACAGCATAGTGGTTATGGCACCAGCCACATACACGGAGGATGGCCGGTTTGAACTCCGCCTGGGCCAGCTAAACAACAATGACAACTGCAACAAAAAAATGTCAGGGTGTTGTGGCGGGTGCCTGTAGTCCCAGCTACTTGGGAGGCTGAGGCAAAAGAATTGCTTAAGCCCAAGGGTTTGAGGTTGCTATGAGCTGTGACGCCACGGCTCTCTACCAAGGGTGAGATAGTGAGAGACTTTCTCAAAAAAATAAATAAATAAAAATAAATTGATCAGGCATGGAAAATTCTAGCGAATGAAGAGACCAAAAAGAATATGACCTGCAGCCACGTGAAGATGATCTAACAAATATGGGACCACTCGATGCTCAAATATATCTTGATGAAATGTCTTGGAATGAAGACAATCGCTCTTTTTCTCTGAGGTGCCTATGTGGTGGAAAATACAGTGTATCCAAGGATGAAGCAGAAGAAGTTAACTTGATTTCTTGTGATACATGTTCACTAATTGTAGAAGTCCTTCATTATAACTAAAATTGTTCACTACTTGGAATCATCTAACTTTGTATTTAGACATGATGAAGAGAGGCCACTGGGCTTTGCATTAAAGGAAATGGGTTTCTTTCTTCTTTTTTTGCAGTTTTTGGCTGGGGCCGGGTTTGAACCCACCACCTCCAGTATATGGGGCAGGCATCGTACTCCTTGAGCCACAGGTGCTGCCCAGGAAATGAGTTTCTATTTGGTGAGCCTGATTATTTGGAAAGAAAATTTAAGATTGGCTCAGCTTCGGTACCTCAGTGATTAGGGCACCAGCCACATACTCGGGGGCTGGCAGGTTCGAACCCAGCCCAGGCCTGCTAAACAACAATGACAACTACAACAGCAAAACAACAACAAAAAATAGCCAGGGATTGTGGCAGGTGCTTGTAGTCCCAGCTACTTGGGAGGTGAGGAAAGAGAATTGCTTAAGCCCAAGAGTTTGAGGTTGCTGTGAGCTATGAAGCCACAGCACTCTACCGAGGGCGACATAAGGAGACTCAGTCTCCAAAAAAAAAAAAAAAAAAGAAGAAGAAGAAAGAAAGAAAAGAAAAAGGGAAATGTAAGATAGGCAGACCACTTTAGATTAATGGAGAATTAATTTAGTTATTTATAATTTATATTTACAGCAGTGGTTTTCAACCTTCCTAATGCCGCAACCCTTTAATGTAGTTCCTTATGTTGTGGTGATCCCCAACCATAAAATTATTTTCGTTGCTACTTCCTAACTGTAATTTTGCTACTGCTATAAATCCTAATGTAAATATCTGATATGCAGGATGTATTTAGGTGACCCCTGTGAAAGGGTCGTTTGATTCCCTAAAGGGGTCACGACCCACAGGTTGAGAACCGCTAATTTACAGAGTGCCACAGAAAGAATTTACATTATAAATTGTATTTAGTGAAAAATAAATAAATATGTATTGGTTACCTGATTGACCACGAAGTCTGCCTTGACAAGGGAGGAAATGATGACAATAACTCAGTGGATTAATGAGGAAATAGAAAAATTAATGACCTGAGGTGAAAAAATGACAAAGTGAGGGCTCATGCTGGAAGAACAGAGGGAGGAGGTCAAAGGGCGGGATGTCAAGCTGCACCAGTACAGACGTCAGAGGGGTTCCTGATGACAAGCTCTGGGTGTGGCAGTCACTGAGCTGGAGCGGAGGTAAAGGATCCCAAGATGGGAAGATAGAGGAATTGAGAGGAGGGGTCATTGGCTGGTCTACCTACCTGGATGTGTGGTCCTCCACTGATTCTCCACCTCTTCAAATTCCTCCCCTTGGGCACACCCCACCTTTCACCCTTCCCAGGGCCTCCCTAGACTCTGCATTCTTTCAGCAACCCTAAGCTTCGGATGCTGCAGGGTCAATGGCACAACTCTGGACAAAAAAAACAGGAGCAGAGAAACAGGGCTAGAGTGGACCCCTGTGTTTTTTTGTTTTGACACAGCATTCACAAATTTTTCTGTGAAACTACCACAAGTGTACTCTAGAAAACCATTACCCTCGTTTTTGAGTCCCAGTCTGCACTAGTGCGGAGTTGCCTTCTTGCCAGACCTCTATTTTGTGAACAGAAAGACACATATGTGGACTGCACATACCTGTGCAGTCTTGGCCAAGAAGAACATTCTGTAAAGATCCATGATGTAAATATCTGCAACCCTGGTCCAGGACTCACCTCTAAGTGTTCTGGGGAGTCTCTACCATGGCTCCTCCAGGCCCGGGGAGGTCAAAGGTGGCACCTCCGCCTGAGAGCTGAACTGTACACACTGGGGCAGCATCACCCATGTTGTCATCAAGCACAGATGGAAGGAAGGCACTGAGGTCACCTTCCCTAAGAGGGGACTGCTATGCCAGATTATCAGCCCTGCAGACATCACTTGAGCACCCAAAGAGCAGTTCCATGGACACTTTACCCAGTGCCATCAGTGAGCCATGCAGTGCCCTGATCAGCCTCAGGGAAGAGCCTGGATCAGACGGGGACAGGGGGGAGCAGGGCAGGGTCATGATATGGGCAGAATGGGGCATGAACATCTTATTCATCAGTATGGACATTCTTTCCTATCTTCACTTTTTCTTTCCTTCCCCATTCTAAGACATCTTGTCCTTCCTCTCAACTCTATTTTAACCTGGGAGGTAAGTGGCTGCCTGGGTGACATTCCTGCCAATGGACAGCTGGGTGATCCTTTGCTGTGCAAATGTCCTTCATCCAGATGGCCTAAAGAAATACGCCTATGGAGGGGAACCACTTTTCCAAGCTGACTTTGTAGTAAGAAAACCTCAGCCTCCAGGTCCCAGTGAGCTTCCCCAGCACCTGAGCCTGTCCAGCGTGACAGATCCTTAGGCAGCATCTGTCCCGTTCCTCACACCCTCCCCAGCCAGTCCGGTAGCCACCACAGCAACAACTCCTAAACACTCCCACGCACCTGTGTGATCCTCATCACTGGTATTTGATATTTCAGATATGACAGATATGAAAGACCAATCTTCTTTACTGCTCTAAAGGATATGAAAGGCAGGGAGGCTTAGGTGAGGCTGCCGTATAATGTCGTGAAGACAAAGCTAAGAGGATGGAAACTTACTCAGGTGGGGAAAGGGACATGGGGATACCGGATATCCATTCTTCAACAAGAGCTGCAGAGGACTGGTCACTTTTTAGAAGGCAAAATCTCAATAAGAAGAGGTGAAATGGGCTGGGTGCAGTGGTTCACACCTGTAATCCTAGCACTCTGGGAGGCTGAGGCACGTGCATTGCCTGAGCAAGAGTGAGATCCCATCTCTAAAAATAGCCGGGCATTGTGGCGGTCGCCTGTGGTCCCAGCTACTTGGGAGGCTGAGGCAGGAGAATCGCCTAAGCCCAGGAGTTGGAGGCTGCTGTGAGCTGTGATGCCATGGCACTCTACCCAGGGCAACAAAGTGAAACTCTGTCTCAAAAAATAAAAAGAAGAAGAGCTGAAGTGACTCCTACTTTTTCCCAAGCACAAGCTCTAGGTTACCAAAACCTATGCCCTCAACATAGCACAAGAGAAGACACCACTCTTAACAGAACATTTATTGAGGACAATCAATATCCTCAATGAGAAGAATCAATATTCTCAACAAAGAATAAATTACTCCGGTGGAGGTTTCCCCACTGGAAATGCTTGGGAATGATCCTCTGTCTGGAGAGCAGGGGCAAATCTCTGAACAGTGTTCTCAGCAGTGGTGGGGCAGCTAGAGATGCTTGGACCACTGGACGCATGAGCTGGACACAGACTCCCTCCGGGGCATGAATGGGGAATGCTCCTGATGAAATAGCTGGTATCAAATGCCACATCTTTCTGGGGCTATCTGTCCTTGTATGAAAACCCTGCCTATTAAAGGCAACTTTGTGGCTACCAGACTTGGTGTCATTTTATAGAAGGAAACCATGTTGGTGAAGGGATGGCCTTGGGCAGGCTCTGCCTGGACCTGCATTTCTGTTTTGTGATAATTTGGGGACATAAGGGACCCTTTGGAGCAAATGATATCGATTCCATGTCTCCTCTAGGAACCTCCAAATGCTTGTCATGATTTCTGATCTTCAGTAGTCCCAGTAAAGGCAGGTCTGCTTTCACACAGGCCTTTGTTTTGCATAGGTAGTCATTGGGAGCTTTTTTCCAGAGAAATTTCTCATCCTTTGGAAAACCATTGCAAAAAGTGATTCACTCGTTTTCTGAAATGATGTTCAGAAGTTGGCTGTCCTTTCAGTGACAGGGTTGAGGAAGAATTAATCCCACTGTCTTCTCTAACTTTTGTCTTGGGCAGGGTGGTTCTTCCTGAGTTGAGATTTCCCCACCCCTATGTCCCCTCCATCAGTTTCTCCTCCTTTTCGAGGGATCACTCTCTCTGTGGCAAGGAAGAAATTATAATCCTGGCACTTCCATAGCTGCTTAGGGGCCCCGGGGTTCTGCCTCTACTCCGTGCTGGTCCCTCTGGTCCCCAAGTGGACATGCAGCACCTGGGGAGCTGCCAGCTTTCTGCCCTGGGTGTGAGGCAGTGAGGCCTTGCAAGTCATCTGAAGCAAGGGACATGTCTCTGGGATGGCTTTGAGCTTGGCTACATTCCTGTTCTCTGATGTAAATTTTAATTCACCCAACATCTGATTTTTAAGTTCTGATGATTTAGGATGCTGGAGAACTGATACTCTTGGGGAAATTTCAGTGGTCAGGGTTTTTTCTACTTTAGCCATATTCACATCAATCACTGGGGAGCTTTCCGACTCACTGGTTGTCAAGTCATTACTATTAATACATAGATTGTGATTAAAGAGCCTGGGGCTCTTCTGCCTTAAATAGCTCCCTGGACCGCTGAGTATGAGAAAATGCTCTGAGTTCTTTGTCCTGTTGCCTTGAAGCCTTTCTACTCCTTTACTGGAACTCATGTTCTCATCTATTGGCTCATGTCCAGCCCCAGGTTGTCTTGTGGGCAGCTGTGCTGTGTTATACAGCTGGGGAGCGGGTAGAGGACAGGAAAGTCTGTCTGCCTTCCTCAGCTATTTCTGGATGTCCTCTGTAAGCTCATGGTTGGTATCAGAGAGAGATTGCCTTAGGGCTCTGTCCTGCTTTGTTCACAGGTGAAGGAAACTCTGTTGCAGAAAGGAGATGATCCTAGCTGGGAAATAAATTTGTTGTTTTCACCTTTTCTTCATGAAAAGTTTAGAGCTTCTTCTAAGGATCTTGGAGATTCCATCTGTGGAATCCACCCCATAAATAAGGTTGGTTGAAGGGGCAAAATTGGAAAGGGAAAAAGACTCAAATGAGTCATTTTTCAAATTAAGATTTCATTATCCTCATATGAAAACTTTTAAAATGGGCTTCCAACATCTCTTGCTTGCTGGAGCCAAAGAAGCAACCCCCGGGGGAGGCATTCAGGCAGTGGTCTCCATCCACCAATGGCACCAGATTTCCATGTTTTATTTAGCTAAGGAGAAGCACTATGGAGTTGATAGGATCGCATGAATTATGCACAGTCCAGAAATATGAACCTCATTGATTTCCTCAAATGTCTTACTCAGTTGTACTATCAGGGCATTTTTCCAGTTGTTTTGGACTGAGGTTCATACCTGAGGCCCTTGGATTATTCTCTGACAGACCCACCATCAGGTTGGCCTCTGGTTGGAGAACAGGACCTGCTCCCTGAGTGTGATGTAGTGGGATAAGAGGAAAGGAAAGTGGCTGGGGTGGGGAATGGCTGGCCCACTGGGAATTTGGGAGCTAAAGAAGCAGGCTCTGTTGGCAGAGGGTCACCCAGTGCTGAGGGCAAAATGGAGTCAGGTGTGGGGGTCATCGGGTCAGTGATAGAGGTCAGAGGCGGAGGATTTGGGCAGAGGAGTTGGCACTAATTCTGGAGGACTTGCTGAGAGCGAGCAGGACAGGGTGCATGATGACTATGTCAGGAAAACAAGTATCCAAATGTGACACAGAGGAAGCACATCTTCCAGGGGCTCCCAGAACAGCACCTTCAGGACACCGGTAGTTGCACTATTGCACACGTCACAGAGGGGGTCTGGACATACATGTAACCCTTGTCAAATCATGATCCTCAATCCTAGCGATCCTGCAGAGGTCAGGAGGCTACAGTGCTGCAGCCAGGACCAGCACAAGGAAAGGGGAGCTGGATGGTCCAGCTGCGGGCGCCACTAGACACCTGCGGCTCCCCTCACCTTGCTCCCCCATGATTTCACAATATACCCTACAGCCTCTCCCTAAGGCCTTCAGTCACATACCTGTGCCCATGGCTACACCGCCTCCCAGGACTATGGCAGGCACACTGGATCCCTGACAGCCATAGAAATTCTTTAAAAGGGGCAGCACCTGTGGCTCAAGGAGTAGGGCACCAGCCCCATATACCAGAGGTGGCAGGTTCAAAGCCAGCCCTGGCCAAAAACTGCAAAAAAAAAAAAAAGAAATTCTTTAAAAATGGATCAGGAAAGAAGGGGAAAGTTGATCACCTTATTAGAATAGAAAGCAGCTTCATCTCCTCCTCTGCTTCTCTCTGGCAAATTCTCTAACCTCAGGAACCCAGGAGATGAGGTTATATATGAGGAAGGTGGAAGCATAAAGATCATACAGGAGTCCCTTTATGGGAGATCCTTGGATATTAAATGCTTATCGGCCCAAAAATAATCAGACAAGATTTAATGGTCAACAATAATATTAGCAAGGTTGCACATGTGTGTGGCCTCACTTACAGAGTACTTTCCCGTACATTATCCCACGTGAGGCTCAAAAGCACCACGTGAAGCACAGATAACAGCAGTTACCTCAAAGGAGGACTCTGAGCACCCACAAAGTCAAAGTATTTATTCAAAGCTGGGAGACAGAAGGGCTGACTCCAAAACAAATGGAAGTCCTTCCTGGACATGTCCCATAGCCATCTTCTGGGGATCACCCACAGCCCAGCTCCATCACTGCTTCATACCCAGAGACAGGCAATCAGAGACTCTAAGAAGGTCCCGTTGCCTTCCTGGGAGCACCTCCTCTCAGGGCTGTTTTCCCAGATAGACTGTACCTAGCAACTGACACGATCAGAGGTCATGGACATGGGGCTTCATGGAAGGAACAGGAAGGCTCACCCTTGGGGAGTTGGGGGAAAATAGACAGAACCTTACCTCTCAAGTGTTCCAGCTTTCCTTCTCTTCTTGGCTCTGCCCTGATGCTGAGAACAACAAGAAAAGAGTAGGCCGGGTATGGTGGCTCATGCCTATAATCCTAGCACTCTGAGGCTGAGGTGGGTGGATTGCCTGAGCTCATGAGTTCGAGATCAACCTAAGCCAGAGCCAGAAACAGACCTCAGCTCTAAAAACATGGCCAGCCATTGTGGCTGATGCCTGTATTCCCCATGACTTGAGAGGCTGAGCCAAAAGAATCCAAGAGTTTGAGGTTGCTATGACCAGTGATGCCACAGCACTCTATTGAGGACAACAAAGTGAGACTCGGTTTCAAAAAAAAAAAAAGGAAAGGAAAGAAAGAAAAGAGTAAGACACTGGGACTCACCTCTCTCACTCCTCTTCCCTAAGAAGCTCAGATATTCATTATGCAAGAATAACATGACTCTCCATTTTAATAACTAGAAATGCATTCCTTTTATCCATTTCTAAAAGTGATAATCTATCTCTAATTTTTCCTTCTTTCACAAAATCAGAAGGGGATTTTTTCTGTGAATCCCCACTTTGTGTTCTCAGAAGTCCTCTGTTCAAGGAAGATGCAGAATCAGAAGCCGACAGTCATATCTGCTCCATCAGAGGATGCTGTATCCCGGGCACAGAGCTCCGAGGCTCTCCACAATGCTCTCCTCATCAGCCCAACATGAAGGAAGACTAGGTCGGGTGATACCTGACATGGGAAAGTGATGATCAAGTGTCAGGACAGACTGTTCTCCTCCAGAGAACCCACACTTTCTGTACATACCAGCTCTGAATCATGAAATCATTGTTGGGGGTTTTATGCTGGATCCCTCCATCACACCTCAATAGGCAGCCGGTGACCCTCAGGTGGAAACCTGTGTCCTCCTGAGCCCCTAGCCCTGCCCACACCATTCCCCTAGAAGAGTGAGGCTCTAACACTCTCCAACCCAACCTCGCTCATTTAGAAATGTGGGAATAGGAACGGGAACCAACAACCAAGACTCTCTTGGGTACTCCTTACCTTTTGGCTGTCTTCATTTCCCCAGGTGGTTCATAAAATGATTTCATCACCAGGTACCACAGGTCCAGAAAGAGTAACCCCAAACCATTCAAAAGGTGATTTGGGGTCCATATTCAAACCAGTTGATCATAAGCTCCGCCATGGCTCAGGATGGTTGTTCAGAAAGCAGAGAATACCGTATTTTCACATGCATAATGTGCACCCACATTTTTGGCCCAAATATTCAGTAAATGCCCCCTCAAAAAAGTGGCTGGCTTTTGGCTGGGAGATACTCATGTGGGGAATACAGATATCACTGCCCTTCAGCCCCCCCCCATTCTGTGAGGCTGCCCCTTCCCTCTCTCCCTGGGCCAATTCCCTCCCTGGAGCCCTTCCCTGCCCACCAAGTCAAGGCCACAGCCAAGATGGCCTCACACACAGGACCAGCAAGCCAGGAGCTTCTCAGGCTGCTTTGACCACAGGCAGCTAGATGTAAGTGCCCACAGGCACTAACCTCTCAGGAACAAGCGTGGCGCTGCCAGTCCCCTCCACGCAACTGGGCCTCAGGCCTCAGCCCTTCACCCACATGACCGCAGCCCTCTTAGCCAGCCCCACCATCACACCCTTCTCTGATTGTGGCATTCAGAGGAGGCTGCTCTGGCCCACTTCCAGCGGATCCTGGATCCTCCTGGACTGGATCCCATGTATCCAGTAGGCCCAGGTCGGAGGGCGCAGCTGCTCCAGGAGATTCACTGGGCTTCTCCATTCCCGAGCCATAGTCCCCATGCACACTGAACATCCTTATTTTCCCCTGAAAAAATCTGGGGAAAATGTGTGCATTATACATGGGAAAGGAGGACATTCTCCATTGTCTGAATAGCATGGCTGCCTAAAGCAACTGAAAGCTGAGGGTGCCTGGGTTTCACTATAGTCCCAGACCTGCATCACAGAGCACGGGAGAGTCACAAAGGGTTTCTGAGGAGGGGGTGGGGGATGAGGAGGAAGGAGAGGTCACAGTCGCTCCCCTCCCCCACTCACCAGCCCAGCAGACCCCTCAGCCCCTCCTGGGCCCCCTGGCTCCCTCTCCCCTGCCCTGACATCCTGTTTTCAACTCCACCCTTCTTTCATAGCACATATTTGCCTCAGTGAAATTTTCTGTTTGTGTCAGCCATAATCGAGATGTCATATGGGTCCCCTGTTATTGTGCAGAGCCCCGGAAAGTCTGAGATGCTCCCTGGAATTTCTGCTTCTACCTCGACATTAGACTCTCAAGATCACACATACTCTCAAATCCATATTTTCTATGGGATGTTTTTATCTTATACTAAGCCAGATGTCAAACTAACGTTCTTTTATACTGATTTAGGTTTATAAATGTTTAATAATAAATGTTTTCCTTAAAGTCAACCTGGACTGTTTTCAGTCAGAGGCACTGACTCAAACAATTGAAACTAACGATTCATTATTCAACATTCACAAGACAAAAATAACTATAAAACATATATATATAATTAAAATAAAACTTCAATTGATCTGTACTAAATACAGAAAAACTAGCTGAGCTTTGTAGTGGGCACCTATAGTCGTAGCTACTAGGGAGGCTGAGGCAAGAAAATCACTTGAGCTCAAGAGTTTGAGGTTGCTGTGAGCTGTGACACCACAGTACTCTAGCCAGGGTGTTAAAGTGAGAATCCTTCTCAAAAAAAAAAAAAAAAAAAAAAATTAGAGTCTTGCTACTATTTTATATGGATATTTTTCATGTAGAATTGCATTAAAGGCTATTTTTAAGAATTAGACATATAGAGAATATTTTGAGATGGCGTTATGGTGCCTTGCCTTCAAAATATCATATTCAATATAAAAATACAAAGACAATAAACTAGACAATGGGCTCCTTTACTCTCTACTTCATTTAAAACAGCTTTCATGAGTAATTTTAATTTAAGAATATTCTAAAATCTATCTTCTTTTGTAAATATGTCCACCTGAAGGGTCCTGTCTACTCAGGATAAATGGTATATATGCAGTCTATGCGGCCATCCTCCTGGGCCTGGTCCACTGAGTGTGTTTTGAGGGGCCAGCAAGTGTTTGGATTTTTCCCAATTTCCCACTTCTCTAGAGAATCGCTCAGGATTCTGCCCACATCATTGTCCAGATCTGTTCCCTGCAGGGGCCTACTTTCCTACCTGCCTGGCCCCTTCCTCTTGAGAACATTCCCTTACTAACTCATCCCTTCAAATATCCTTGTCTCAACCCCTGCTTCTTGGAAACCCAACTGCAGACAGTGTGAAGCTAAACACCAGAGACCGTCTCCCTAAAAGAAAGATACTTATTAGGGGATAGAGCAGCCGAAGGGGACCGGGTGTGCCTCAGGAAACTGTATTCAGGGAGGTAAAGGAAGAATGACAAAAATTGCAGACTTAATTAAATATTAATTTTTGGCTACAAAGATCCCTGGCCCCAAGGGTGGTGCCAGTCTGAGTGTGGACAGGCAGTTGCTGGGCAGCTGGGCTCGTGCAGGTATTTATTTATGTAAGGTTGTGCTGGCCTTTGTGCAGCATTGTGGTTTTTTCAGTCTTCTTGATCATTTTCGTTATCAACCATGAGAAGCCTCTCTGTTCCTGGCCGTCCCCAGCTCTGTGTGTCAGGGTTTCCCTAAGATGAGTGAGTCCATTTTAATTCTGACAACTCCACACGATAGAGCAGAGGTGCTCTGAGAAACCCGTCAGTGTACTGATCACTTTTTCAAATCTCCATTTTTCCTACAGCAATTATTGACTTATGTTCCCCCAGAAACAGGCTCCAATCTGGAGATTTGCAATCTGCAGATTTGCAGGCTGATCAACTGGACCTCTGTTCCCAGCAGGGAGCGCTCCCACCGGGACGGCAGCGTGAGCTCACCTCATCTTGAGGTTGCTATCCCATCACTGAGGCTCCTCACATCAGCGTAGCCCTGGTGACGACAAGGTGGACAGCTGCGACAAGGTTGGTTGGAAAAAATGTGTTCTTCACCAGGGGGACCAGCAGGACATTTGTTGGTATTGTCCTGACCATTTTGATAGTAAAGGCACAAGCACTCAGCCATGCCTGAGCCACCGGTGCATGGAACGGGTAAGGTCATGGGGACCAGAGGCTCAGACCATCTGACCTGAAACCCCTGGAGCTAAAGAGCCAAGGTAGCAACACTGGGCAGAAGGAGGTGTTGAATGGCAGTGTGGCTGCAGCAGAGCTGGGAGGGGATTTAGACTTGTTCTCACATTGAGGGAGGGGGCACGGAGGGTTTCACCCACTGGACTGATCAAACATTAGAGTGTGCTGTGCTTCTCACATGTGGCACAGGGCCACAGCTAAGACAGGTCACTGCAGTCAGAAGTCATCCTTGCCATCAGCTGTCACTGCTACCAGCTGAGGGAGGAGAGTTTGGGTTCTAAAGAGGCCCCAGGTTTACACTGCGATAGTCCACTACCTGCACCCCTCTAACGTCAGATGCCTAACATGGGAAGAGCACCTGTGAGATTCTGACTGGTGTCTTTTCCTGTGTAAATCGCTGAGGGAAGGTTAATGGCAGGAACCCCAGCCTCCACTGACCTTCCTGGTGTTGGGACATCACTGCCGTTCATCATGTCTCCCTCCTTCCCACCTCCTCCAACCACCCACTCAGGGTCTCCTCCCTCTCACCTAACACTGTCTCATCAGTAGCCTTGAGGTGACCCTGACATTCAACCGTGAGGGTTATCAGCTCCTGGTGGCCATGTCCTTACCAGCCCCTGGCACCAGTGGCTCAGGCATGGCTGAGCCCTTGTGCATTTGCTATCAAAATGGGCAGGACAATACCAGCAAAAGTCCCGCTGGTCCTCCTGGGTGGGAAGCACATTCTTCTCAACCAATTCTAGTCAGAACGGCTCACCTCTTGGTCACCAGGCTATGATGGTGTCAGGAGCTGAAGTGATGAGCTAGCTGCTTCAAGATAGATGGAGATCACACGGCACATCTGGTGGGGTGCTCCCCGCTGGGAACAGACGTCCAGCTTCACAGAGCCCATGGCCGGGGGATGGGGTGCCCCTTCCATGCTCATCCTTGGTTCCCACACAGAAGCATCCCACCGGCTGGGGATGCAGCCCCGTAGTGGGTGTTGACGGATTGCAGCTGTAAGCATCCCCCATCCTGCCAGGGGATCTCAAAGTGGGGGCCTCAGCAACAATATTGAAAGATTGTCCCACCACAATGCCGGGCCAGCAGTTTCTCAGATATATAGTGGATGTAAGAACAGGAATGCCATGGTCACATACCTCGTGCCACGCCGCCTTTGTTGTAAAGTGGCTCATCTAGTTCATTGCCGTGTTGTGTAGGGTTCCACACCAGTGGATCAATGTTTTTTAAGTCCTCACACAATGATGCTGGCCAAGGGCCTCTTCATGGGCTCCACGCCTGCCACCATTCTGGGCTCCTCTGTAAATGAACCCATTGCTGGGGTTGGGGAATGGCAGTGGGCTGCCTGTTGTCCACTGGCTGAACCATTCTGGTCATCTGGCACCTCTGGAAGCCAAATGACAGTGTACGTCTACAGGGTGTTAACGTGGATACAAAGAGCCTCCCCGCTTATCCCCAGTAGGTCTATCCATGAACCTCTTCCTCAGACTCCTCTGTCCTTCCTATTCCAAACTTTCCTTCCAGACCCGGATGTAGCAGCCACGTCACTGTCCACCATCCATGAGACCGAGTGTGTTCTACCCTCAGGTGCTTTCTTTTCCCACAGGAAGGGGGTGAGCAGGTGCACTGCCTGCGGCTTAGTCCAGGGGAGCTTTCCTCTCACTGCTGTTTCAGGGCTGCCTGACCAGGCTCCGCTGCAACAGCAGGTGGTGTGGCTCCCACACGCCCTACACCAAACTGGCCTCTGTCCTCCCATGTGCAACAGTGGGATGGAATGGAGCAGAGGGATTGGGGGCAGCCTCAGTGTCGGATGGCTTGGACTCTGAGCCACCAACTCGTGTGGCTTACCTGTCCCCTCTGCCTGCCCTAGTCCCTGGAGTGCCATTGACCAGCTGCAGTGGATTGCTGCTGGGCCCTCTGCCCTTATGTCTGTGAGAATCTCACAGAGCTCAAGTCACGATAGGAAATTCTAGCCACAGTGCATGTGATAGGCCCTGGTCAGGTACTTTATCTCCACACAGGCCTGCAGCACTTAGGAAAATGTTTCTCAGATGCCATAGAGTTCCCTGCTACAGATGGCATGACCTGATTCCAAGGCCTTGGAGGTCTGTGCTGTGATTTTCACTGCAGCTCGCCATACCTGCCACACAGCATCCTTGCCCATGATGGCTGCGTCTAACCCACAGAGGCATCAAGACATCAGGGCCTGAGCAGCGGGGCTGCCCACGCTACAGCCTGAGCCCCGACCTGACACCCACTCAAAGCTGCCTACCTGACTTGTCATTCTGGAAATGGTGAGAGTAACCTTCCCAAGTGACACAGGACAGAACCGAAAGTGGTCTGAGACTCAGATGGACCTCAGGAACTTTTAGGACTCACAATATCAGCCTGGTTCACAGATCACAGGAGTTAGAAGAAAACAATTGTATCACTTGTGTTGTTAGCAACCCCTTATGATCCAATGAACAGCCTGTGAAACCCTCATATCTTAAAAAAAACTGTCTTGAATAACTAAATAACTGAAAAATGCTTTTGTTTTGTTTTTTCTTAACTGTTTTCCATGAAACCTTTTTGTTGATAAAATTTCCCGAAAATACTTATGCAATCAAATATTTCACACATTTGCAGCACTTTTCAGATGCTTTGTGGGTCACAGGACACTGCATCAGGTCTAGAGGAGAAAGGAGGTGGCATTGCTGATAGACCCAGGAGGGAAGGACATCCCTGTCCACAGTGCCAATAGGAGGAAGGAAGCAGCACTGACACCAGACCAGAACCAGGAGGACACTTGTGACCAAGGCTCCCAGACGAGGAAGGAGATGGCCTTGGCAGCAGCCCTGGAGAGGACACTTGTGTCTGTGGAGCCCAGAGGAGGAAGGAGGCGGCATTGACAGCAGACGAGGCGGACAGACATCCTGTACTAGCTCCCACAGGAGGAATAAGGTGGCATTGCTGAGACCTGGGAAGGGGGGACACCCGTGTGTTGGGAGAAAGGGGTGGAATTGGCAGCGGACATAAGGGAAGAGGCCGCCCCTGTCCGCAGGTCCCAGAGGAGGAAGGAGGCGGCCTTGCTGGTAGACCCGGGAGAGAAGGGCACACACATGCAGAGTTCCCAGTAGGGGAAGAGGTGGCAGGCATAGCAGCCCTGGCGTGGGAGGGCACCCTTACCAACAGTCCCCAGAGGAGGACAGAGGGGCATTGCTGGGAGATCAGAGAGGGACGACACCCGTGTGCCCATTTCCCAGAGGAAGGAGGCGGCACTGACAGCAGGCCAAGTGGGGAAGGACAGTCATCTCCACTCTCCGCAGGGGGACGAGGTGGCACTGTAGGTAGACATGAGAAGGGGAGACACCGTGTCCAGAGCAAGAAGAGGCTGACATTCCTGGTAGACCAGGCTGGGGCCACCAGGCCCACAGTTCTCAGAGGAGGAAGGACGTGGCATCAACAGCAGACCTGGAGGCCAAAGACATCTGTGTCTGCTGTCCCCAGAGAAGGAAGGATGTGGCATTGCAGAGAACCCAGGGAGGTGTAACACCTACGAATGCTGCTCCACAGCAGGGAAGTGACATTGTCACCAGACTTAGTAGTAGAGGACACCCCGTCTGCATGTCAGAGGAGGAAGGAGGTGGCATTTCTTTTTTTTTTTTTTTTTTAAAAAAAAAGACACATTTATTCAGCGTCATGATCAGACTATTACATTTAGCAATCAACAGCATGGGTGCAAAAAAAAAAAAATCTACATTAAACCCTTTGTTGGAATGCTTTACACTTTCCACAGAACAGAAACTAAAATAACCTGTTATACAATTAGTCACAAATACAGTCCTCGAGTTTTCTGCCCATACACATGAGTATTGTCTAAAACATGTCTTCTTTGTAGCAGCTAGGGCCTGCCACCACCGTGCTTGGCTGAGTTCACAAATCTGTTGTAACCTGTAGCTTCCCTGTCACTTCTCTGGCTCTCCTCTCCTGCTAAGCTTTGTTTCCTGGGAATAATTAAAACCTTCTGCCACTGCCATAGCTACTGCTGCTACTGGAACCACCATAGCCGCATTGGTTTCGTGGTTTGGCAAAGTATTGGTCGCCACCACCATAAGGGCCAGAGCTTCTGCCTCCAAAATTTCCTCCCTTCATAGGTCCAAAATTTGATGACTGATTGTTGTAATTGCCAAAATCATTGTAACTTCCACCACCTCCAAAATTGCTTCCATCATTACCAAATCCATTGTAGCCATCCCCACTGCCACCATATCTACCACCACAACAGCTGCCACCAAAGCCACCACGACCACTGAAGTTTCCTCCACGGCCAAAATTGTCGTTTCCACCAAAACCACCTCCACAACCCCCACCAAAGTTTCCAGAACCACTTCGACCTCTTTGGCTGGACGAAGCACTAGCCATCTCTTGCTTTGACAGGGCTTTCCTTACTTCACAGTTGTGGCCATTCACAGTATGGTATTTCTGAATGACAATCTTAGCCATAGAATCATGGTCATCAAACGTAACAAAAGCAAAGCCCCTCTTCTTGCCACTGCCTTGGTCAGTCATGATTTCAATCACTTCAATTTTCCCATACTGTTCAAAATAGTGTCTTAAGTGATGTTCTTCAGTATCTTCTTTAATGCCACCAACAAAGATCTTTTTCACAGTTAAGTGGGCACCAGGTCTTTGAGAATCCTCTCTGGAAACAGCTCTCTTTGGTTCCACGACTCTTCCATCCACTTTGTGTGGCTTTGCATTCACTGCTGCATCCACCTCCTCCACGGTGGCGTGTGTGACAAACCCAAAGCCCCTGGAGCGCTTGGTGTTTGGATCGCTCATTACCACGCAGTCTGTGAGCGCTCCCCATTGCTCAAAATGGCTCCTCAGACTCACCAGTTGTTTCCAAGCTCAACCCTCCAATGAATAGCTTCCGCAGCTGTTCGGGCTCTTTAGGAGACTGTGACTTAGACATGACGGCAGTGGGAAGAGAGACTTTAACAGTGCTTCCTCGGCAGCGTCCACAGGCAGAAAGCAGGAGGTGGCATTGACAATAGCCCTGCAAAGGGAAGAATCCCGTGTCCACGGTGCCCAGGGGAAGGAGGAGGCAGCATTGCCAACAGCCCAGGGCTGCCAGGGCGTCCGTGTCCACACGCTCCAGAGGCGGGAGGAGGTGGAGTTGAGCAGCCCCTATTCCAATTTCTTAAACGTATATACAATGCAAAACAACAATTTTAAGAAGCCCCATGTTTATAGCATGTAACCCCCAATTCTAGGTGCCACCATGTCATTTGTCTCTGGGGTTTTGCACTGGGAGCTGCCTTGCAGGTGCTTACTGGTGTCCTGGATTTCCATCTTCCATAGACATGTGGACCCCGTATGCTGTACCCTTTCCTGTTCTTGCCATCCCTGGCCACTTACTCAAGTTCAAGCTTTTACTTTGTTAATAGTTTTATTGAAATATACTTCACATCCATACAATTTACCCATTGAAGGTGTGTAGTCAATGGTTTTAGTGTATCACAGGGTTGTTCATCCATCACTGAAGTCAGTTTTACAATCTTGTCGTTGACTTCAGAAAGGAACCCCGTAGCCTTTAGCTGTCAGTCCTTCCGCCCCTCCTTCCCCAGCCCTGAGCGATCACTAATCTACCTCTGTCACTATAGATTATATACAGAACACTGTATGTTCCCTATTCTGAACATGTCATAAGAATGGGATCCTACGTGGTCATTTGCTTCCGGCTTCTTCTTTCACTTTGAATAAGGTCTTCAAGTTTCATCCCTGCTCCAGGGATGACATGTTCAATGTGTGGGCAGGGGATTCCTTTTGATGACTGAATAGTATGATGTTGTATGAACAGAGCACATTTTGTTTATCCATTCTCCAGGATGGACATTTGGGTTGTTTCCACATGGTAGCTATATGAACAGTGCTGCTATGAATATTGGTGTGCAAGTTTCTCTGTGAACATGTTTTCATTTCTCTTGGGTGTGTACCCAGGAGAGGAATTGCTGGGTTATATGCCAAGTCTGTTTACCAAAACCAGCCACAGCAGCTCACATCCCCCCAGCAGAGCATGCGGCTTCCAACTTGTCCACATTCTCTTAAACACTCATCTGAGTTTCTCGTTCTCCCATCCTGGTGGGTATGAAGTGGGATCTCCTAGTAATTTTGATTTGTTATTTCCCTGATGATCAATGATGTTGTGCATCTTTTTAAATAATCCAGGATTCACCCCTAGGTGTGCTGGTGGGTCCCTACCATGGCTCCACCACACCCAGGAAGGTCAAAGGTGGCACCTCCGTCCTGAGAGCTGAACTGTACACACTCGGGCAGCATCACCCATCTTGTCATCAGGCACAGATGGGAGGAAGGCACTGAGGTCACCTTTTCTAAGAGGGGGCTGCTGTTTCAGACATCAGCCCTGCAGACATTTCTTGAGCACCCAAAGACCAGTCCCATGGGCACTTCTGCCCAGAGCCATCAGTGAGCCATGCAGTGCCCTGATCTGGCTTCTTCTTTCATTTTGCATCATGTCTTCAAGCTTCATCCCTGCTGCAGGGATGACATGTTCAATGTGTGGGCAGGGGATTCATTTTGATGACTGAATAGTATGATGTCGTATGAACAGAGCACTTTCTGTTTATCCATTCACCAGGATGGACATTTGGGTTGTTTCCACCTGGTAGCTATTATGAATAGTGCTGCTATGAATATTGCTCTGCAAGTTTCTCTGTGGACGTGTTTTCATTGCTCTTCGGTATGTACCCAGGAGAGGCATTGCTGGGTTATATGCCAAGTCTGTTTACCAAAACCAGCCACACCAGTTCATATCCCCCCAGCAGAGCATGAGGCTTCTACCCTATCCACAATCTCTCACTTATCTGACCTTTTGGTTCTCCCATCCTCTTTGGTATGAAGTGGTATTTCCTAGTAGTTTTGATTTGTTATTTCCATGCTGATAAATGATGTTGTGCATCTTTTCACATAAACCCTTACTTTTTTTTTGTTTGTTAGTTTTTTTGTGAGACAGAGTCTCACTCAGTCACCTGGGTAGAGGGCCATGGCATCAGAGCTCACAGCGACCTCAAATTCCTGGGCTCAAGCAGGCCTCTTGCCTCAGTCTCCCAAGTAGCTGGGACTGCACGCACTCACCATGACGCCCAGTAGTTTTGTTTTGTTTTTCCATTTGTTAATAGAGATGGGGTCTGGCTTTGGTCAAGCTGGTCTGGAACTCCTGAACTCAAGCAAACCACCCGCCTCAGCCTCCTGAGTGCAAGGATTACAGGTATGAGCCACCTTGCTTGGCTTATAATCCTTTAATGGCATTTGTGGAAGGAGTAGAATGAATAAGTACATTCGACCTGTGGTATTTAATTGGAAACAGTTTATTTTAAATGTGTGACTGAAAAAATTCCTTTTCTCCTGAATATTTGAACACATTTACATCGCATATTTAAGTATTTATCGACCTGTCAGGTTTTCTAGCTCTGTAGCATTTTCATGTTATCCTTTGTGATGAAAGACTGAGCTACGACGCACTGAATTGGTTCTGTAAAGATGACTGCTTTTACCGCGGTGTGGGGGAAAGTTGCAGATGACATCTCAGGGGTGACTACCAGGCAGAGCAGACTTGATTGCCAAAGCCAGGAACACTAATGTGTCTCAGTCAACAATGCTGTGTCCATGTGTAGTGGGAACATGTGATTCTCTTGTGATAAATGTGAAAGGAAAGGACGATCACCTGAGCTCAGGATTTCAAGACCAGTCTGAGCAACAACAAGACCCCATCTCTACTGAAAGTAGAAAAAACTAGCTGGGTGTCGTGGCGGCTGTCTGTAGTCCCAGCTACTCAGGAGGCTGAGGCAAGAGGGTTGATTGCTGAAGCCGAGAAGTTTGAGGTTGCTGTTGATGGTGTACGATGTCTGATGCTGTATGATGTAGGTATGTGCATGGATGATGGGATTTTGCTAAAAAGGAAGAAGTAAGGGGAATCGAAGGAGGCCTATTTGAAGTGAAGAGTTTAATATTATCGTTTACCCAATGGACCATGAAGTCTGCCTTACCAAGGGGGGAAATGAAGACAACTTGGTGTGATAATGAGGAAATAGAAAGATTAATGCCCTGACATTGAAAAATCACAAACTGAGGACTCATGCTGGAAGAACAGAGAGAGGAGGTCAAAGTGCGGGATGTCAAGCTGCAGCAGTACAGACATCAGAGGGGGTCCTGATGACAAGCTCTGGGTGTGAAACTCTGTCTCAAAAATGAAAAGGAAAGGAAATAAAAGAGTAAGGGCGGTGCCTGTATCTCAAGGAGTAGGGTGCCGGCACCAGATACTGCAGGTGGCAGGTTCAAACCCAGCCCTGGAGAAAAACTGCAAAAAAAAAAAAAAAAAAGAGTAAGACACTGGGACTCACCTCTCTCACTCCTCTTCCCTAAGAAGCTCAGATATTCATTATGCAAGAATAACATGACTCTCCATTTTAATAAATAGAAATGCATTCCTTTTATCCATTTCTAAAAGTGATAATCTATCTCTAATTTTTCCTTCTTTCACAAAATCAGAAGGGGATTTTTTCTGTGAATCCCCACTTTGTGTTCTCAGAAGTCCTCTATTCAAGGAAGATGCAGAATCAGAAGCCGACAGTCATATCTGCTCCATCAGAGGATGCTGCATCCCGGGCACAGAGCTCCGAGGCTCTCCACATTGCTCTCCTTATCAGCCCAACCTGAAGGAAGACTAGGTCGGGTGATACCTGACATGGGAAAGTGATGATCAAGTGTCAGGACAGACTGTTCTCCTCCAGAGAACCCACACTTTCTATACATACCAGCTCTGAGCCATGAAATCATTGTTGGGGGTTTTATGCTGGACCCCTCCACCATACCCCAATAGGCAGCCGGTGACCCTCAGGTGGAAACCTGTGTCCTCCTGAGCCCCTAGCCCTGCCCACACCCTTCCCCTAGAAGAGTGAGGCTCTAACACTCCCCGAGCCAACCACGCTCGTTTAGAAATGTGGGAATAGGAACAGGAACCAACAACCCAGACTCTGTCTTGGGTACTCCTTACCTTTTGGCTGTCTTCATTTCCCCAGGTGGTTCATAAAAATGATTTCATCACCAGGTACCACAGGTCCAGAAAGAGTAACCCCAAACTACTCAAAAGGTGATTTGGGCTCCATATTCAAACCAGTTGATCATAAGCTCCGCCGTAACTCAGGATGGTTGTTCAGAAAGGAGAGAATACCATATTTTGCCATGTATAATGTGCACCCACATTCATGGCCCAAATATTCAGGAAAATGCCCCCTCAAGAAAGTGGTTGGCTTTCGGCTGGGAGATACACATCCGGGGAGTGCAGATCTCACTGTCCTCCTGCAGCCGCCCATTATGTGAGGCTGCCCCTTCCCTCTCTCCCTGGGCCCCTTCCCTCCCTGGAGCCGTTCCATGCCCGACAAGTCAGGGCCACAGCCATGATGGCCTCACACAGAGGACCAGCAAGTCAGGAGCTTCTCAGGCTGCTTTGACCACAGGCAGCTTAGATGTAAGTGCCCACAGACACTTACCTCTCAGGAGCAAGCGTGGTGCTGCCAGTCCCCTCCACGCAACTGGGCCTCAGACCTCAGCCCTTGACCCACATGACCACAGCCCTCTTAGCCAGCCCCACCACCACACCCTTCCCTGATTGTGGCATTCCGAGGAGGCTGCTCTGGCCCACTTCCAGCGGATCCTGGATCCTCCATGTATCCAGTAGGCCCAGGTCGGAGGGCGCAGCTGCTCCAGGAGATTCACTGGGCTTCTCCACTCCCGACCCATAGTCCCATGTATACTGGGCATCCTTGTTTTCCCCTGAAAAACCTGGGGAAAACTTGTGCATCTACACGGAAAAGGAGGACATTGTCCATTGTCTGAATAGCATGGCTGCCTAAAGCAACTGAAAGCTGAGGGTGCCTGGGCTTCACTATAGTCCCAGACCTGCATCACAGGGCACAGGAGAGTCACAAAGGGTTTCTGAGGTGGGGGTTGGGCAGGGAAGAGGAGGAGGGAGAGGTCACAGCCCCTCCACTCCCCCACTCACCAGCCCAGCAGACCCCTCAGCCCCTCCTGGGCCCACTGGCTCCCTCTCCCCTGCCATCCTGTTTTCAAATCCACCCTTCTTTCATAGCACATATTTGCCTCAGTGAAATTTTCTGTTTGTGTCAGCCATAATCCTCATGTCACCTGGGTCACCTGCTACTGTGCAGAGCACTGGGAAGTCTGAGATGCTCCCTGCAATTTCTGCTTCTCCCCAGACGTCAGACTCTCAGGACCACGCTTATTCTCAAATCCATATTTTCTACAGAACATTTTTGTCTTACACTAACCCAAATATCAAACTAATGTTGTTTTGTACTGATTTAGGTTTATGAATGTTGAATAGTAAATGTTTTTCTTTAAAGTCAGCATGGACTGTTTTCAGTAAGAGGGGCTGACTCAAATGATTAAAACTAACGATTCATTATTCAACATTCACAAGACAAAAATAACTATAAAATAAATATATGTATAATTAAAATTAAAACTTCAAGTGATCTGTACTAAAAACAGAAAAACTAGTTGAGCCTTGTAGCGGGCACCTATAGTCATAGCTACCAGGGAGTTTGAGGCAACAGAATCACTTGAGCTCAAGAGTTTGAGGTTGCTGTGAGCTGTGACACCACAGTACTCTAGCCAGGGTGATAAAGTGAGACTCCGTCTCAAAAAGAAAAAAATTTAGAGTCTTGCAACTCTTTGATATGGATATTTCTCATGTAGAATTTCATTAGAGGCTATTTTTAAGAATTAGACATATAGAGAATATTTTTGAGATGGAGTTATGGCACCATGCCTTCAAAATTTCAGATTCAGTATCAAAATCCAAAGACAATGGAGACTTTACATCTTTCATGTTTACGTGGATGGAGCTGGAGCATATTCTTCTTAGTAAAGTATCTCAAGAAGGGAAGAAAAGTATCCAATGTACTCAGCCCTACTATGAAACTAATTTATGGCTTTCACATGAAAGCTATAACCAAGTTATAACCAAAGAATAGGGGGAAGGGGGAAAGGGAGGGGAGGGAGGGAGAGGTAGGCGGAGGGAAGGTGATTGGTGAGATTACACCTGTGCATCTTACAAGGGTACATGTCAAACTTAGTAAATGTAGAATGTAAAAGTCTTAACACAATAACTAAGAAATGCCAGGAGGGCTATGTTAACCAGTGTGATGAAAATGTGTCAAACGGTCTATAAAACCAGTGTATGGTGCCCCATGATGGCATTAATGTACACAGCTATGATATAATAAAATAAATAAATAAAATCCAAAGACAATAAACTGGACGATAGGCTCCTTTAATCTCTATTCATTAAAAACAGCTTTCATTTGTGATTTTAATTTAAGAATATTGTAAATTTAATTTAACAGATTCTATCTTCTTTTGTACATATGTCCACCTGAAGGGTCCTGTCTACGCAGGATAAATGGTGTAAATCCAGTGTATGTGGCCCTCCTCCCGGGCCTGGTCCATTGAGTGTCTTTTGAGTGGCCAGCGAGTGTTTGGATTTCTGCCAATTTCCTACTTCTCGGAGAATTGCCCAGCATTCTGCCCACATCATTGTGCAGATCTGTCCCCTGCAGGGACCTGATTCCCTAGTTGTCTGGCACCTTCCTCTTGAGAACAATCCCTTAGTAATTCATCCCTTCAAGGATCCTGGACTCAGCCCCTGCTTCTTGGAAACCCAACCTCAGACAGTGTGAAGCTAAACACCAGAGATAGCCTCCCTGAAAAAAAGATACTTATTAGGGTATAGAGCAGCCGAAGGTGACCGTGTGTGCCACAGGAAACTGTGTATTCAGGGAGGTAAGGGAAGAATGACAAGGATTACAGAGTTAGTGAAATACCAATTTTCGGTTCAGAGATCTCTAGGTTCAAGGGTGGTGCCCATCCGAGTTTGGACAGGCAGTTGCTGGGCAGCTGGGCTCGTGCAGGTATTTATTTATGTAAGGTTGTGCTTCCCTTTGTGCAGCATTGTGGTTTTTTTCAGTCTTCTTGATCATTTTCATTATCAACCATGAGGAGCCTCTCTGTTCCTGGCCATCCCCAGCTCTGTGTGTCAAGGTTTTCCTAAGATGAGTGAGTGCATTTTAATTCTGACAATTCCACACGATAGAGCAGAGGTGTTCTGAGAAACACGTCAGTATACTGATCGTTTTTTCAAATCTCCATTTTTCCAACAGCAATTATTGACTCATGTTCCCCCAGAAGCAGGCTCCAAACTGGAGATTTGCAGGCTGGTCGACTGGCCCTCTGTTCCCAGCAAGGAGTGCTCCCACCGGGGACGGCAGCGTGAGCTCAGCTCATCTTGAAGCTGCTATCCCATCACTGAGGCTCTCACATCAGCGTAGCCCTGGTGACGACAAGGTGGACAGCTGTGACAAGATTGGTTGGAAACAATGTGTTCATCACCAGGGGCACCAGCAGGACATTTGTTGGTATTGTCCTGACCATTTTGATAGCAAATGCACAAGCACTGAGCCATGCCTGAGCCACTGGTGCATGGAACTGGTAAGGTCATGGGGACCAGAGGCTGAGACCATCTGACCTGAAACCCCTGGAGGTAAAGAGCCAAGGTAGCAACACTGGGCAGAACGACGTGTTGAATGGCAGTGTGGCTGCAGCAGAGCTGGGAGGGGATTTAGACTTGTTCTCACATTGAGGGAGGGGGCAGGGAGGGTTTCACCCACTGGACTGATCAAACATTAGAGTGTGCTGTGCTTCTCACAGGTGGCACAGGGCCACAGCTGAGGCAGGTCAGTGCAGTCAGAAGTCATCCTTGCCATCAGCTGTCACTGCCACCAGTTGAGGGAAGGACGGTTTGGGTTCTAAGGAGGCCCCAGGTTTGCACTGCCAGAGTCCTCTCCCTGTACCCCTCACATACTCTAACTTCGGGTGACTAATGTGGGAAGAGCACCTGTGAGATTCTTTTTTTTTTTTTTTTATTAAATCATAGCTGTGTACATTGATATAATCATGGGGCATCATTCACTAGCTTCACAGACCGTTTACCAAGTTTCACATATACCCTTGTAAGATGCACCGCATGTGTAATCCCACCAATCCCCTTCCCTCTACCCACCTCCCCCCTCCCTCCTCTCCCTTTCCCCCTTCCCCCTATTCTTAGGTTGTAACTGGGTTATAGCTTTCATGTGAAAACCCTAAATTAGTTTCATAGTAGGGCTGAGTACATTGGGTACTTTTTCTTCCATTCTTGAGATACTTTACTAAGAAGAATATGTTCCAGCTCCATCCATGTAAACATGAAAGAGGTAAAGTCTCCATCTTTCTTTAAGGCTGTATAATATTTCATGGTGTACATATATCACAATTTATTAATCCATTCGTGGATCGATGGGCACTTGGGCTTCTTCCATGACTTAGCAATTATGAATTGGGCTGCAATAAACATTCTGGTACAAATATCTTTGTTATGATGTGATTTTTGGTCTTCTGAGTATATGCCCAGTAGAGGGATTACAGGATTGAATGGAAGATCTATTTTTAGATCTCTAAGTGTTCTCCATATCTCTTTCCAAAAGGAATGTATTAATTTGCATGACAAAATATTAATTTGCTAAGAAGGAAGAAGTAAGGGGGTGGAGGAGGACTATTTGAAGTGGAGCTTTTTATATTATCATTTACCCAATAGACAATGAGTTCTGCCTTGACAAGGGAGGAAATGAAGACAACAACTTGGTGAGTTAATGAGGAAATTGAAAGATTAATGTCCTGAAATTGAAAAATGACAAACTGAGGGCTCATGCTGAAAGAACAGAGGGAGGAGGTCAAAGGGCAGGATGTCAAGCTGTAACCAGTAACAGACATCACAGAGGTTCCTGATGAGTAGCTCTGGGTGTGGCAGTCACTGAGCTGGAGCGGATGTAAGGACCCTAAGATGGGAAGATAGAGGAATTGAGAGGCAAGGTCATTGGCTGCTCTGCCCACATGGACGTGGGTTCCCCACTGATTCTCCACCCCTACAAGTTTCTCCCCCGGACCCCACCCACTTTTTCTCCCAGGGCCTCCCTGGACCCTGCATTCTTTCAACAACCCCAAGCTTCAGACTCTACAGCATCTATGGCAAAACTCTGGACAAGACAACTGATGTAGAGCAAGGGTCGATAGTGCACATGAGGTTTCCTTTTCAGTTTTGACACTCAACATTCACAAGGTTTTCTGTAATAACCAGCACAAGTGCCCTCTCAGAAACTCACCCCATTTTTGAGTTCCAGTCTGTATAAGTTCAGAGTTGCCTTCTCTTCAGGCCCCTGTATCAATGGTGCCCAGGAATGGCCAAAAATAGCATTCTGAAAGGTCCACGGTGGACCACCAAATATCAGTGACCCTGGTGCACGGTCCAGGACTCACCCCTATGTGTGCTGGTGGGTCCCTACCAGGGCTCCAGCAGGCCCGGGAAGGTCAAAGGTGGCACCTCCGTCCTGATAGCTGAACTGTACACACTCGGGCAGCATCACCCATGTTGTCATCAGGCACAGATGGGAGGAAGGCCCTGAGGTCACCTTTTCTAAGAGGGGACTGCTGTTTCAGACATCAGCCCTGCAGACATTGCTTGAGCACCCAAAGAGCAGTTCCCGGACATTTCTGCCCAGAGCCATCAGTGAGCCGTGCAGTGCCCTGATCAGCCTCAGGGAAGAGCCTGGATCAGACCGGGACGGGGGGAGCAGGGCAGGGTCATGATACGGGCAGAATGGGGCATGAACACTGTTGTCCTTCAGCCAGGACATTCTTTGCTATCTTCTCTTTTCCCTTCCTTTCCCACTCACTCTAAGACATCTTTTCCTTCCTCTCAACTGTAATTTACCCTGGGAGGTAAGTGGCTGCCTGGGTGACATTCCTGCCAATGACAGCTGGGTGATCCTTTTGCTGTGCAAATGTCCTCCATCCAGGCGGCCTGAAGAAATAGGCCCATGAAGGGGAACCACTTCTCCAAGCTGACTTTGCAGTAAGGAAACCTCAGGCTCCTGGTCCCAGTGAGCTTCCCCAGCACCTGAGCCTTCCCCAAGTGATAGATCCTTAGGCAGCATCTGCCCCATTCCTCATACCCTCACCAGCCAGGCTGGTATCAACCACAGCAACGACCCCCAAACACTCCCACCCACCTGTGTGATCCACTGTCACTGACAACTTAATCTTGGGAAGGGTGAAACCACTGCTGTATGACATATATACCTATCTTTCACACATCAGATATGGAGACCCATCTTCCTTACTGCTCTAAAGGATATGAAAGGCAGGGAGGGACAAGGTGGGGCTGCCATACAAGGTCATGAATGCAAAGCTAAGAGGAAGGAAACAGCCATCTTCTCACACTTCCTCAGGTGGAAAGGGGATGTGGGGGCACGGGATATCCATTCCTCAGCAAGAGCTGCTGGGGACTGGTCATTTCTTGGAACCTCCTATCTTTCCCTAAGCACAAGTTCTAGGTTACCAGAAACTATGGCCCAGCACAGCACACAGAGTGGAACATTTATTGAGAGGAATTCTGTTGTTTTTTTGGAAGGAGTAATTTTCACTCAGGAATACAAGGAACCATTTTTTAACTCTTCAGGACCCAGTGTTCTCAGTAGTGTTGAGGCGACCCACAGCATCAGGCCAAGTTCACACTTATGGAAGGGGGTTTTTGTGGGACACAGACTCTCTGTGGGGCAGGAGGGGGAATTCGGGGTTTATAAAACTGCCAGTGGCTAACCCTATCCCATCCTCATCACCACCTGTTGGAGCCTGGGACTGGCCAGACCTCTGGCCCAGCCTATCTAACTATCCAGACACAGGCCGCTGTGCCACCTAGCTGGGGATCAACTCCCCTTAGGTGCCCGAGGGCTATTTGTCTGAGCCAGAGGGGGAGAGAGAGAGACTCTTTGAGGGAGAGAAACAGTCTCAGTAGGAGAGTAAATCTTAGCAGTCTTAGAAGAAAGGTGCGGGGCAGACGTCCTGCGAACAGGAGGAGCGAAGGAGTCAGAGTGAGCAAATCCGTGAAAGAATGAGAACTGACCCCAGACTAACCGCTCCTGCAGCTACTCAGACGTGCTCCTGGGGCTATTTGCACCACAGGTGTAGAGACTGCCAAGCACTGATGCTCTTGTCTCCTGCACTCTCCAGACGTTAAGGAGAGCTGAATCCCTTTCCCATGCCCATATCACCAAGGTGTCAGATTACAGAGTTGTTATATCACGGGTGTTCCTTATGGTTAGAGTGTTCCCAGCTTAACTCTCGCTTCTCCTGCCCATGAGCTATGTGGTCTGCTACACAGAACCACAGTCGAATTGAATCATTCACTTTCTGAAAGGACGGTCAGAAGGAGGCTTTCTCTTCGGTGGCAGGACTGGGGAAGATTTGTTCCCACGTGTCTCTCCTAATGTCTTGTCTATGCTGCGAGGTGCGGGGGCAGGGAGGGGGCAGAAAAGACGGTCTGCATCCACAATAGTGAGGACGTTCTCCATGCGCTCAGGCTCGGTGTCAGAGGTGATTGTCTCAGGGCTCCTTGTCCTCCTTTGCCCACAAGTGATGAGTCAGGGAGGGGATGATCCCAGTGAAATGGAATTTGTTGTTTAGAACTTTTCTTTATGAAAAACCTATAGAGCTGCGTCTAGGGGGCTTGAGGATCCAACTTTGAGGTTTGCTTTTTCCAGATGATCTTTTGGGCCATTCTCCAGGCCACATCCCTGATTGCTCCATGCATCCTTACTCTTAGCATCTCTCTTGGAAGCTTCCAGATTGGTTCAATCCAAAATTCTCTAGATCTTTGCTGTGACCTTGAACCAAAAGAAAACCTATGACAGTCTATGATGGCACTTGGACTCACATGTGTCAGGAGTTGCTCTCTGGGGAGTTAACAGTGGCAGAGACCCGTGCACACAGCCGGACAGGCCCCAGCTCTGTTGGATGAGCCTCTTTTGAAGGTGGGGCCCTGTTTTCTTTGGAAGCCAACAGCTGGGAGAACAATCTCCAGCAAAAATAGAGACTGGAACATGGACCTTGGAGGACTGGCTGAGAAAGGTAAGGTTGGGAACTGGAGGACTAAAGTCTTCCTGAGCTTTCTTGATCACAGAGTGTGAGCTCCACGCCATTTCCTATTCTTTCCATGACACATCCCATTTCACGTGATGAATTTCAGATGGCATGACACCCCATGGACTATTCTAGGGTTTATGAAAACACACTCCACTGATCATGACCTGGGACAGAGGACCAGATGATAGGATTGGAGTGGGGATTGAAATCGAGCCTGAGACCAGACCTGAGTCAACATTAGGGACTGAGACTGGGGCACAGCTTGAGGCAAGGACAGAAGCTGGGGACAGTTAAGGACCGGGGACTCTTCAGCTCTGAAGGTTTGTGGGATTGTACTGAAGAACACACCTGTTGAGGAACAGCCACCTGGGAGGAGGACAATGGAGTGCCAGGACGTGCCCTGCAGAGCCCTGAGATTCCAGAAGAGCTGAAGATACTTTTGCGCTAAATCACCCTGCAAGGTCTCAGGATATGGGGGCTGCTGGTCCATGGGCAGCTTCTCCCCTTTGCCTTTGATTATCGAAAATGGAAGGGAAACTGCTGGGCCCTGCAAGCTTCTGGGCAATTGATACTAACATTCTCCCTAAGAATTTAGTCGGTTGTCTGGCCTCAGTTGCTCTGGAAAAGTTGCTGCTTCCTTTTCCTTTTCCTTCCACGTCAGGAAATCACCCCTCTTTTTAACTAGTCTCTCCGAGAGTGCCAGAACATCAGGGTTGGACAGGGAGGGGTAACCAGATACTACAAGTTTGCCTGCAGGGACTCCCACAAATGAGGTCTCAGAAAGGGGGAGGGCAAGAAGCTCTTGCTTGAAATCACATTGTACCAAGTCGGAGGCAAGAAAGTCCTAGGTGTGAGGCCGCCACCAGGAGAAATATGACATTGCTAGGCTTAAGGGTCACCACCTCTGATTTCTGAGGCATAAATGGACAATTCATCAGCACTATGTGGTAAAAAAGGTCTCCAGAAATAGATGGGTGCTGTGGCGGGCACCTGTAGTCCCAGCTACTCGGGAGACTGAGGCAGGAGAATCGCTTAAGCCCAGGAGCTGGAGGTTGCTGTGAGCTGTGTGACGCCACAGCACTCTACCAAGGGCGGTACAGTGAGACTCTGTCTCTAGGAAAAAAAAAAAAAAGTCTCCAGAACAAGCTTCAATAAGATGGGAGTATGTTTAGATTGAGTCATAGCTAAGGTGCCGTCTGGCAGTGGCGGAACAGATGGGGTTGGCAGTGTGTGAGGATAAACATGGGAATCGCGGGATCCGTGGCCAGGGATCAATCTGGTAAGGAGTTAGTGTCTCGGGAGAGGCTGCTGTCAAATACCATGATGGTGTTCAGAGAGAAAACGGCCCTGGTCAGAGAACAGGATCTGCTCCTTGAGTGGATGAGTGGGAGGTGGGGGAAAGGCAAGCAGCTGGGGAGAAGGGGCCCCTGAGAATTCGGAATCTAAGGGAGGAACAGGGTCCAGGGGCAGAGAGTCCCCCAGGAATGAGGGTGAAGGGTGAAGGTAAGTCAAGTAAAAGGGTGATCAGGTGAAGTGAAAACATGGAGGGTGGAGGGGAGAAGGCTCAGGCAGAGGGGCTGGTGTTAGGTGCCCTGGAGGGCTTGCTGAGGGCAAGGAGGACAGCGTGAGTGATGACTTCTTCACAGCACAAGCAAAAAGGGACACAGAGGAAGCAGTGTCTTTCAGGGATTCCTGGGGCACCAGTGGCTTGACTGTAGTCATCTTTGTTTTAGGGCACACCTCACACAGGGGTTCTAGACATAATGGCTGCTGAACGTGGACGGCGTCATGATGCTGTCCCAGGGAGCTGCAGAGGACAGGAGGTGCTGGCTCAGCCAGCAGGGCGTGGGCCACCTGAAGGCTGCTGCCCCCTCACCTTCCCCCACCCATGACTTCACAGCACACTCTCTAGTCTCCCACAAGGCCTCCCCTGACCTACCTGTTCCTATGGCTACCCCTCTCATGACTATGTCAGGCTGCACCGAATCCTCAAAATGCATAGAACATGCTTATCAGGGTGGCGCCTTTGGCTCAGTGAGTGGGGCACCAGCCCTATATACCGAAGGGGGCAGGTTCAAACCCTGCCCTGGCCGAACTGCAACAGAAAAATAGCTCGGTGTTGTGGCGGGTGCCTGTAGTCCCAGCTACTCAGGAGGCTCAGGCAAAAGGATAGTTTGAACACAACAATTGCTGTGAGGTTGCTGTGAGTTCTGACACCATGGCACTCTGCCAAAGGTGACAAAGTGAGACTCTGTCTTAAAAAAAAAAAAATTCTCCAACCTGGGAAACCACGAGAGCAGGTTATATGTAAGGAAGGGAGAAACATAGGAATCACACTGGAGTCCCATTATGGGACACCTTTCAGCTAGTAAACTCTGATCAGCAGACAAGGTCAAGTGGTCAACAGTAATATTAACAAGAGTCGTGTGTCTATGTGGTTTCCTTATACTTTCCCATACATTCTCCCACGTGATGCTCAAAAGCACTACGTGAAGCACAGATATCAGCAGTTACCTCATAGGGACTCTGAGCACCCAGAAAGTACTTATTCAAACCTGGGAGACAGAAAGGCTGACTCCAAACCAACGGGAAGTCCTTCCTGGACATCTCCCATAGCCATCTTCTGGGAGACATCCACAGCCCAGCTCCATCACTGCTTCATACCCAGAGACAGGCAATCAGAGACTCTGAGAAGGGTCTCAGGTCTCATTGCCTTCCTGGGAGCACCTCCTCTCAGGGCTGTTTTCCCACATAGACTGTACCTAGCAACTGACAGCCTCAGAGGTCATGGACATAGGGCCTCATGGAAGGAACAGGAATGCTTACCCTTGGGAAGTTCAGGGAAAATAGACAGAACCTTACCTCTCAGTGTTCCAGCTTTCCTTCTCCTCTTAACTCTGCCCTGATGCTGAGAACATAAGGAAAAGAATAAGAGGCTGGGACTCACCTCTCTCACTCCTTTTCCTTGAGAAACTCAGTCATTCATTACCCAAGAATAACATGACTCTCTATTTTATGAGTGTCTCTTTTATCCAGTTCTAAATGTAATAATTTTTCCAATATTTCCAATTTTTCCTTCCTTGACAAACTCAGAGCAGGATTTTGTCTGAGAATCCCCACTTTGTGTTCTCAGAAGTCCTCTGTTCAAGGAAGACACAGAATCAGAAGCCAATGGTCACATCTCCATCAGAGGGTGCTGTATCCCGGGGACAGAGCTCTGAGGCTCTCCACATTGCTGTCCTGATCAGCCCAACACGAAGGAAGGCTTGCTCGAGTGATACCTGACATGGGAAAGTGATGATCAAGTGTTAGGACAGACTGTTCTCCAGAGAACCCACGCTTTCTAAACATGCTAACTCTGAACTATGAAATCATTGTTTGGGGTTTTATGCTGGACCCCTCCACCATACCCAATAGGCAGCCTGTGAGCCTCAGGTGGAAACCTGTGTCCTCCTGAGCCCCTTGCCCTGTCCACACTCTTGCCCTACAAGAGTGAGGCGCTAACACTCTCCAAGCCACCCACACTCACTTAGAAATGTGGGAATAGGGGTGGCACCTGTGGCTCAGTGACTCGGGCGCTGGCCCCATATTCCGAGGTGGTGGGTTCAAACCCAGCCCCCGCCAAACTGGAACAAAAAAATAGCTGGGTGTTGTGGCGGATGCCTGTAGTCCCACCTGCTTGGGAGGCTGAGGCAAGAGAAACGCGTAAGCCCAAGAGTTACAGGTTGCTGTGAGCCGTGTGACGTCATGGCACTCTACCCGGGGGCGCTACAGTGAGACTCTGTCTCTACAAAAAAAAAAAAAAAAAGACAAAAAAAATAACCAGAACTGGGGGAATAGGAACGGGAACCAACAACCCAGACTCTCTCTTGGGTACTCCTTACCTTTTGGCTGTCTTCATTTGCCCAGGTGGTTCATAAAAACGATTTCATCACCAGGTACCACAGGTCCAGAAAGAGTAACCCCAAACCACTCAAAAGGTGACTTGGGGTCCAAATTCAAACCAGTTGATCATAAGCTCCGCCATGGCTCAGGATGGTTGTTCAGAAAGCAGAGAATACCATATTTCTCCATGAATAATGTGCATCCACATTTATGGCCCAAATATTCAGGAAAATGCCCCTTCAAGGGCTGGCTTTGGCTGGGGGATACACATCTGGGGAGTGCAGATCTCACTGTCCTCCTGCAGCCACCCATTATGTGAGGCTGCCCCTTCCACCTCTCCCTGGGCCCCTTCCCTCCCTGAAGCCCTTCCCTGCCCACCAAGTCAGGGCCACAGCCAAGATGGCCTCACACACAGGACCAGCAAGCCAGGAGCTTCTCAGGCTGCTTTGACCACAGGGAGCTTAGATGTAAGTGCCCATAGGCACTTACCTCTCAGGAGCAAGCGTGGCTCTGCCAGTCCCCTCCACGCAAGTCGGCCTAAGGCCTCAGCCCTTGACCCACATGACCACAACCCTCTTAGCCAGCCCCACCACCACACCCTTCCCTGATTGTGGCATTCCGAGGAGGCTGCTCTGGCCCACTTCCACCGGATCCTGGATCCTGCTGGACTGGAATCCCATGTATCCTGGAGGCCGAGGTCAGAGGGTGTAGCTGCTCCAGGAGATTCACTGGGCTTCTCCACTCCCGAGCCATAGTCCCCATGCACACTGGGCATCCTTATTTTCCCCTGAAATATCTGGGCAAAATGTGTGCATTATACATGGGAAAGGAGGACATTCTCCATTATCTGAACAGCATGGCTGCCTAAAGCAACTGAAAGCTGAGGATGTCTGGGCTTCACTATAGTCCCAGGCCTGCATCACAGAGCACAGGAGAGTCACAAAGGGTTTCTGAGGTCGGGGGTGGGTGGAGGAGGTAGGGGGAGGGAGAGGTCAAACTCCAACCCCTCCCCCACTCACCAGCCCAGCAGACCCCTCAGCCCCTCCTGAGCCCCCTGGCTCCCTCTCCCCTGCCCTGCCAGCCTGTTTACAACTCCAACCTTCTTTCATGCACATATTGACCTCAGTGCAATTTTCTGCTTGTGTCAGACACAATCCAGATGTCACCTGTGTCCCCTGTTACTGTGCAGAGCCCTGGAAAGTCTGAGGTGCTCCCTGGATTTTCTGCTTCTCCACCAACATTAGACTTTCAGGATCACACGTACTCTCAAATCCGTATTTTCTACAGAATGTTTTTGTCTTACACTAACCCAGATATCAAATTAAAGTTCTTTTATACTGATTTAGGTTTATCAATGTTGAATAGTAAATGTTTTCCTCTAAAGTCAGCCTGCACTGTTTTCAGTCAGAAGCACTGACTCAAACAATTGAAACTAACGATTCATTATTCAACATCACAAGACAAAAATAACTATAAAATAAATATATGTATAATTAAAAGTAAAACTTCAAGTGATCTGTACTAAAAACAGAAAAACTAGCTGAGCTTTGTAGCGGGCACCTTAAGTCATAGCTACTAGGGAGGCTGAGGCAAGAGAATCACTTCAGCTCAAGAGTTTGAGGTTGCTGTGAGCTGTGACACCACAGTACTCTAGCCAGGATGATAAAGTGAGACTCCTTCTCAAAAAAAAAAAAAAAATATTAGAGTCTTGCTACTATTTTATACAGATATTTTTCATGTAGAATTTCATTAAAGCCTATTTTTAAGAATTGGACATATAGAGAATACTTTGAGATGGAGTTATGGTACCTTGCCCTCAAAATATATTCAGTATAAAAATTCAAAGACAATAAACTAGACAATGGGCTCCTTTACTGTCTACTTCATTTAAAACAGCTTTCATGAGTAATTTTAATTTAAGAATATTCTAAAATCTATCTTCTTTTGTAAATATGTCCACCTGAAGGGTCCTTTCTACGCAGGATCTATGGTGTAAATGCAGTCTATGTGGCCCTCCTCCCGGGCCTGGTCCATTGAGTGTCTTTTCAGGGGCCAGCGAGTGTTTGGATTTCTGCCAATTTCCCACTTCTCCAGAGAATTGCCCAGGATTCTGCCCACATCATTGTCCAGATCTGTTCCCTGCAGGGACCTACTTCCGTACCTGCCTGGCACCTTCCTCTTGAGAACATTCCCTTACTAACTCATCCTTTCAAGGATCCTCATGTCAGCCCCTGCTTCTTGGAAACCCAACTGAAGACAGTGTGAAGCTAAACACCAGAGAGTCTCCCTAAAAAGAAAGATACTTATTAGAGGATAGAGCAGGGAAGGGGACCGTGTGTGGCACAGGAAACTGTGTATTCAGGGAGGTAAGGGAAGAATGACAAGGATTGCAGACTTAGTGAAATACTGATTTTTGGCTACAAAGATCCCTGGCCCCGAGTGTGGTGCCAGTCCGAGCGTGGACATGTACTTGCTGGGCAGTTGGTCTCGTGCAAGTATTTATTTATGTAAGGTTGCGATGGCCTTTGTGCAGCACTGTGGTTTTTTCAGTCTTCTTGATCACTTTCGTTATCAACCATGAGAAGTCTCTCTGTTCCTGGCCGTCCCCAGCTCTGTGTGTCAGGGTTTCCCTAAGATGAGTGAGTCCATTTTAATTCTGACAACTCCACACGATAGAGCAGAGGTGTTCTGAGAAACCCGTCAGTGTACTGATCGCTTTTTGAAATCTCCATTTTTCCTACAGCAATTATTGACTCATGTTCCCCCAGAAACAGGCTCCAATCTGGACATTTGCAGGCTGGTCGACTGGGCCTCTGTTCCCAGCAGGGAGCGCTCCCACCGGGCACGGCAGTGTGAGCTCAGCTCATCTTGAAGCTGCTATCCCATCACTGCGGCTCCTCACATCAGCGTAGCCCTGGTGACGACAAGGTGGACAGCTGTGACAAGATTGATTGGAAAGAATGTGATCTTCACCAGAGGGACCAGCAGGACATTTGTTGGTATTGTCCTCACCATTTTGATAGTAAATGCACAAGCACTCAGCCATGCCTGAGCCACCGGTGCATGGAACTGGTAAGGTCCTGGGGACCAGAGGCTCAGACCATCTGACCTGAAACCCCTGGAGGTAAAGAGCCAAGGTAGCAACACTGGGCAGAAGGAGGTGTTGAATGGCAGTGTGGCTGCAGCAGAGCTGGGAGGGGATTTAGACTTGTTCTCACATTGAGGGAGGGGGCAGGGAGGGTTTCACCCACTGGACTGATCAAACATTACAGTGTGCTGTGCTTCTCACAGGTGGCACAGGGCCACAGCTGAGGCAGGTCAGTGCAGTCAGAAGTCATCCTTGCCATCAGCTGTCACTGCCACCAGCTGAGGGAGGAGAGTTTGGGTTCTAAAGAGGCCCCACGTTTACACTGCGATAGTCCACTCTCTGCACCCCTCACATACTCTGACGTCAGGTGCCTAACATGGGAAGATCACCTGTGAGATTCTGACTGGTGTCTTTTCCTGTGGAAACCGCTGAGGGAAGGTTAATGGAACCCAAGCCTCCACTGACCTTCCTGGTATTGGGACATCATTGCCGTTCATCATGTCTCCCTCCTTCCCACCTCCTCCAACCACCCACTCAGGGTCTCCTCCCTCTCACCTAACACTGTCTCATCAGGTAGCCTTGAGGTGACCCTGACATTCAACCCTGAGGGTTATCAAGTTCTGGTGGCCATGTCCTTATCAGCCCCCGGCACCAGTGGCTCAGGCCTGGCTGAGCCCTTGTGCATTTGCTATCAAAATGGGCAGGACAATATCAGCAAAAGTCCTGCTGGTCCTCCTGGGTGACAAGCACATTCTTCTCAACCAATTCTACTCAGAACGGCTCACCTCTTGGTCACCAGGCTATGAAGGTGTGAGGAGCTGAAGTGATGAGCTATCCGCTTTCAAGATAGATGGGGATCACACTGCATATCTGGTGGAGTGCTCCCCGCTGGGAACAGACGTCCAGCTTCACAGAGCCCATGGCAGGGGGATGCGGTCCTTCTTCCGTGCTCTTCCTTGGTTCCCACACAGAAGCATCCCACCTTCCGGGGACGCAGCCACCCATAGTGGGTGTTGACGGATCGCAGCTATAAGCAACCCCCATTCTGCCAGGGGATCTCAAAGTGGGGGCCTCAGCAACAATACTGAAAGATTGTTCCACTGGCCAGCAGTTTCTGGGATGTATAGTGGATGTAAGAACAGGAATGCCATGGTCATATACCTCGTGCCACGCCGCCTTTGTTGTAAAGTGGCTCATCTAGTTCATTGCCGTGTTGTGTAGGGTTCCACACAAGTGGATCAATGTTCTGTAAGTCCTCACAAAATGATGCTGGCCAAGGCCTCTGCATGGGCTCCACGCCTGCCACCATTCTGGGCTCCTCTGTAAATGAGCCCATTGAAAGAGTTTGGGGCATGGCAGTGGGCTGCTTTATGTCCACTGGCTGAACCATTCAGATCATCTAGCGCCTCTGGATGCCAAATGACAGTGCACGTCCACAGGATGTTAACATGGATACAAAGAGCCTCCTCACTTACGCCCAGTAGGTCTATCCGTGAACGTCTTCCCCAGACTCCTCTGTCCTTCCTATTCCAAACTCTCCTTCCAGGTCAATAAGGAGCAGCCACGCCACTCTCCACCATCCATGAGACCGAGTGTGTTCTACCCTCGGGTGCTTTCTCTTCCCACAGGAAGTGGGTGAGCAGGTGCACTGCCTGTGGCTTTGTCCAGGGGAGCTTTCCTCTCACTGCTGTTTCAGGGCTGCCTGACCAGGCTCCGCTTCACCAGCAGGTGGTGCGGCTCCCACACCCCCTGCACCAAACTGACCTCTTTCCTTCCATGTGCATCAGTGGGATGGAATGGACCAGAGAGATTAGGGGCAGCCTGAGGGGGGGAAGACTTGGACTCTGAGCCACCAACTCGTTTGGCTTACCTGTCCCCTCTGCCTGCCCTAGTCCCTGAAGTGCCATTGACCAGCTGCAGTGGATTGCTGCTGGGTCCTCTTCCCTTATGTCTATGAGGATCTCACAGAGCTCAAGTCATGATAGGAAATTCTAGCCACAGTGCACGTGATAGGCCCTGGTCAGGTGCTTATCTCCACCCAGGCCTGTAGCACTTAGGAGAATGTTTCTCAGATGTCATAGAGTTCCCTGCTGATGGCATGACCTGATTCCAAGGCCCTGGAGGTCTGTGCTGTGATTCTCACTGCAGCTCACCATACCTGCCACACAGCATCCTTGCCCGAGATGGCTGTGTCTAACCCACAGAGGCATCAGGACATCAAGGCCTGACCATCTGGGCTACCCACGCTACAGGCAGAGCCCCATCCTAGGCCCCACTCAAAACGGCCTGCCCTACTTGTCATTCTGGAAAAGGGTGAGAGTAACATTTCTAAGTGACACGGGCTGGAACCTAACGTGGTCGGGGACTCAGATGGACCTTAGGAACTTGTGAGTCATGATTATCAGCCTCACTCAAGATCACCGGAGTGAGAAGAAAACAATTGTGTCACTTTGTGTTGTTAGCAAAACCTTTATGATCCAGTAAACAGCCTGTGAAACCCTCATGTTAAAAAACGTTCCTGAATAACTAAATAACTGAAAAATGCTTTTGTTTTTCTTTTTGAAACTGTTTTCATGAAACCTTTTTGTTGATAAAATTTCCAGAAAATACTTATGTAATCAAATGCATCACACATTTGCAGCACTTTTCAGATGCTTTGTGGGACACAGGACACTGCATCAGATCTAGAGGAGAAAGGAGGTGGCATTGCTGATAGACCCGGGAGGGAAGGACATCCCTGTCCACAGTGCCAATAGGAGGAAGGAAGCGGCATTGACACCAGACCAGAACCAGGAGGACACTTGTGACCATAGCTCCCAGATGAGGAAGGAGATGGCCTTGCCAGCAGCCCTGGAGAGGATACTTGTGTCTCGGTGCCCAGAGGAGGAAGGAGGTGGCATTGACAGCAGACCATGCGGGACAGACATCCTGTACTAGCTCCCACAGGAGGAATAAGGTGGCATTGCTGAGACCTGGGAAGGGGGGACACCCGTGTGCTAAGTTCTTGTTGGGAGAAAGGGGTGGAATTGGCAGCGGACATAAGGGAAGAGGCCGCCCCTGTCCGCAGGTCCCAGAGGAGGAAGGAGGTGGCCTTGCTGGTAGACCCGGGAGAGAAGGGCACACACATGCAGAGTTCCCAGTAGGGGAAGAGGTGGCAGGCATAGCAGCCCTGGCGTGGGAGGGCACCCTTGCCAACCGTTCCCAGAGGAGGACAGAGGGGCATTGCTGGGAGACCAGAGAGGGACGACACCCGTGTGCCCATTTCCCAGAGGAAGGAGGCGGCATTGACAGCAGACCAAGTGGTGAAGGACAGTCATCTCCACTCTCCGCAGGGGGAGGAGGTGGCACTCTAGGTAGACATGAGAAGGGGAGACACCGTGTCCAGAGGAAGAAGAGGCTGACATTCCCGGGAGACCAGGCTGGGGCCACCAGGTCCACAGTTCTCAGAGGAGGAAGGACGTGGCATCAACAGCAGACCTGGAGGCCAAAGACATCTGTGTCTGCTGTCCCCAGAGAAGGAAGGACGTGGCATTGCGGAGAACCCAGGGAGGTGTAACACCTACGAATGCTGCTCCACAGGAGGGAAGTGACATTGTCACCAGACTTAGTAGTAGAGGACACCCCGTCTGCACGTCAGAGGAGGAAGGAGGTGGCATTGACAGCAGCCCAGCAGAGGGAAGAATCCCGTGTCCACGGTGCCCAGGGGAAGGAGGAGGCAGCATTGCCAGCGGCCCTGGGCTGCCAGGGCATCTGTGTCCACACGCTCCAGAGGAGGGAGGAGGTGGAGTTGAGCAGCCCCTATTCCAACTTCTTAAACGTATATACAATACAAAACAACAATTTTAAGAAGCCCCATATTTACAGCATGTAACCCCCAATTCTCGGTGGCACCATGTCATTTGTCTCTGGGGATTTGCACTGGGAGCTGCCTTGCAGGTGCTTAGTGGGTGTCCTGGATTTCCATCTTCCATAGACATGTAGACCCCGTATGCTGCACCCTTTCCTGTTATGCCATCCCTGGCCACTTACTCAAGTTCAAGCTTTTACTTTGGTAATAGTTTTATTGAAATATACTTCACATTCCATACAATTTACCCATTGAAGGTGTGTAGTCAATGGTTTTAGTGTTCACAGGGTTGTTCATCCATCACTGAAGTCAGTTTTACAATCTTGTTGTTGACTTCAGAAAGGAACCCCGTACCCTTTAGCTGTCAGTCCTTCCGCCCCTCCTTCCCCAGCCCTGAGCGATCACTAATCTACCTCTGTCACGATAGATTATATATAGAACACTGTATGTTCCCTATTCTGAACATCTCATAAGAATGGGATCCTACGTGGTCTTTTGCTTCCAGCTTCTTCTTTCACTTTGAATAAGGTCTTCAAGTTTCATCCCTGCTGCAGGGATGACATGTTCAATGTGTGGGCAGGGGATTCCTTTTGATGACTGAATAGTATGATGCTGTATGAACAGAGCACATTTTGTTTATCCATTCTCCAGGATGGACATTTGGGTTGTTTCTACCTGGTAGCTATTATGAAGAGTGCGGCTATGAATATTGCTCTGCAAGTTTCTCTGTGGACATGTTTTCATTTCTCTTGGGTATGTACCCAGGAGAGGAATTGCTGGGTTATATGCCAAGTCTGTTTACCAAAACCAGCCACACCAGTTCACATCCCCCCAGCAGAGCACGCGGCTTCCAACTTGTCCACATTCTCTTAAACACTCATCTGAGTGTCTGGTTCTCCCATCCTGGTGGGTATGAAGTGGGATCTCCTAGTAGTTTCGATTTGTTATTTCCCTGATGATCAATGATGTTGTACATCTTTTTACATAATCCAGAGCTCAACCCTAGGTGTGGTGGTGGGTCCCTACCATGGCTCCACCACACCCAGGAAGGTCAAAGGTGGCACCTCCGTCTTGAGAGCTGAACTGTACACACTCGGGCAGCATCACCCATGTTGTCATCAGGCACAGATGGAAGGCACTGAGGTCACCTTTTCTAAGAGGGGGCTGCTGTTTCAGACATCAGCCCTGCAGACATTGCTTGAGCACCCAAAGAGCAGTTCCCGGACATTTCTGCCCAGAGCCATAAGTGAGCCATGCAGTGCCCTGATCTGGCTTCTTCTTTCCTTTCGCATCATGTCTTCAAGCTTCAACCCCGCTGCAGGGATGACATGTTCAATGTGTGGGCAGGGGATTCCTTTTGATGACTGAATATTATGATGTTGTATGAACAGAGCACTTTTTGTTTATCAGTTCACCAGGATGGACATTTGGGTTGTTTCCACCTGGAAGCTATTATGAATAGTGCTTCTATGAATATTGCTCTGCAAGTTTCTCTGTGGACATGTTTTCATTGCTCTTGGGTATGTACCCAGGAGAGGAATTGCTGGGTTAAATGCCAAGTCCCTTTACCAAAACCAGCCACACCAGTTCACATCCCCCCAGCAGAGCATGAGGCTCCTACCCTGTCCACAATCTCTCACTTATCCGACCTTTTGGTTCTCCCATCCTCTTTGGTATGAAGTGGTATTTCCTAGTAGTTTTGATTTCTTATTTCCATGATGGTAAATGATGTTGTGCATCTTTTCACATAAACCTTTACTTTTTTTTGTTTGTTATTTTTTTTGTGAGACAGAGTCTCACTCAGTCACCTGGGTAGAGTGCCATGGCATCAGAGCTCACAGTGACCTCAAATTCCTGGGCTCAAGCAGGCCTCTTGCCTCAGTCTCCCAAGTAGCTGGGACTACACGCACTCACATAACGCCCAGTAGTTTTGTTTTGTTTTTCCATTTTTTAATAGAGATGGGGTCTGGCTTTGGTCCACCTGGTCTGGAACTCCTGAACTCAAGCAATCCACCCGCCTCAGCCTCCTGAGTGCAAGGATTACAGGTATGAGCCACCTTGCTTGGCTTATAATCCTTTAATGGCATTTGTGGAAGGAGTAGAAATGAATAAGTACATTCGACCTGTGGTATTTAATTGGAAACAGTTTATTTTAAATGTGTGACTGAAAAAAATCATTTTCTCCTGAATATTTGAACATATTACATCGCATACTTAAGTATTTATCAACCTGTCAGGTTTTCTCCCTCTGTATCATTTTCATGTTATCCTTTGTGATGAAAGACTGAGCTATGACGCACTGAATTGGTTCTGTAAAGATGACTGCTTTTACGGCGCTGTAGGGGAAAGTTGCAGATGACTTCTCAGGGCTGACTACCAAGCTGAGCAGACTTGATTGCCAAAGCCAGGAACACTAATGTGTCTCAGTCACAATGCTGTGTCCATGTGTAGTGGGAACATGTGATTCTCTTGTGATAAATGTGAAAGGAAAGGACGATCACCTGAGCTCAGGATTTCAAGACCAGTCTGAGCAAGCGCAAGACTCCGTCTCTACTAAAAGCAGAAAAAACTAGCTGGGTGTCGTGGTGGTTGTCTGTAGTCCCAGCTACTCAGGAGGCTGAGTCAAGAGGGTTGATTGCTCAAGCCCAGAAGTTAGAGGTTGCTGTTGATGGTGTACAATTTCCATATGTATTTCCGCATGTATTTCCGCTGTATGATGTAGGTATGTGCATGGATGATGGGATTTTGCTAAAAAGGAAGAAGTAAGGGGAATCGGAGGAGGACTATTTGAAGTGGAGATTTTAATATTATCGTTTACCCAATGGACCATGAAGTCTGCCTTACCAAGGGGGGAAATGAAGACAACTTGGTGTGATAATGAGGAAATAGAAAGATTAATGCCCTGACATTGAAAAATCACAAACTAAGGACTCATGCTGGAAAAACAGTGAGAGGAGGTCAAAGCTCGGGATGTCAAGCTGCAGCAGTACAGACGTCAGAGGGGTACCTGATGACAAGTCTGGGTGTGAAACTCTGTCTCAAAAATAAAAAGGAAAGGAAATAAAAGAGTAAGGGCGGTGCCTGTAGCTCAAAGGAGTAGGGTGCCGGCACCAGATACTGCAGGTGGCAGGTTCAAACCCAGCCCCGGCCAAAAACTGCAAAAAAAAAAAAAAAGAGTAAGACCCTGGGACTCACCTCTCTCACTCCTCTTCCCTAAGAAGCTCAGATATTCATTATGGAAGAATAACATGACTCTCCATTTTAATAACTAGAAATGCGTTCCTTTTATCCATTTCTAAAAGTGATAATCTATCTCTAATTTTTCCTTCTTTCACAAAATCAGAAGGGGATTTTGTCTGTGAATCCCCCTTTTGTGTTCTCAGAAGTCCTCTGTTCAAGGAAGATGCAGAATCAGAAGCCGACAGTCATATCTGCTCCATCAGAGGATGCTGTACCCGGGCACAGAGCTCCGAGGCTCTCCACAATGCTCTCCTCATCAGCCCAACCTGAAGGAAGACTAGGTCGGGTGATACCTGACATGGGAAAGTGATGATCAAGTGTCAGGACAGACTGTTCTCCTCCAGAGAACCCACACTTTCTATACATACCAGCTCTGAGCCATGAAATCATTGTTGGGGGTTTTATTCTGGACCCCTCCACCATACCCCAATAGGCAGCCAGTGAGCCTGAGGTGCAAACCTGTGTCCTCCTGAGCCCCTAAGTCCTGCCCACACCCTTCCCCTAGAAGAGTGAGGCTCTAACACTCCCTGAGAGAAAAACGCTCGTTTAGAAATGTGGGAATAGGAACGGGAACCAACAACCCAGACTCTGTCTTGGGTACTCCTTACCTTTTGGCTGTCTTCATTTTCCCAGGTGGTTCATAAAAATGATTTCATCACCAGGTACCACAGGTCCAGAAAGAGTAACCCCAAACCACTCAAAAGGTGATTTGGGGTCCATATTCAAACCAGTTGATCATAAGCTCCGCCATAACTCAGGATGTTCAGAAAGCAGAGAATACCATATTTTGCCATGTATAATGTGCACCCACATTCATGGCCCAAATATACAGGAAAATGCCCCCTCAAGAAAGTGGCTGGCTTTCGGTTGGGAGATAAACATCTGGGGAGTGCAGATCTCACTGTCCTCCTGCAGCTGCCCATTCTGTGAGGCTGCCCCTTCCCTCTCTCCCTGGGCCCCTTCCCTCCCTGGAGCCCTTCCCTGCCCACCAAGTCAGGGCCACAGCCATGATGGCCTCACACAGAGGACCAGCAAGCCAGGAGCTTCTCAGGCTGCTTTGACCACAGGCAGCTTAGATGTAAGTGCCCACAGGCACTTACCTCTCAGGAGCAAGCGTGGCGCTGCCAGTCCCCTCCACGCAACTGGGCGTCAGGCCTCAGCCCTTGACCCACATGACCCCAGCCCTCTTAGCCAGCCCCACCAGCACAGCCTTCCCTGATTGTGGCATTCAGAGGAGGCTGCTCTGGCCCACTTCAACCGGATCCTGGATCCTCCATATATCCAGTAGGCCCAGGTCGGAGGGTGCAGCTGCTCCAGGAGATTCGCTGGGCTTCTCCACTCCCGACCCATAGTCCCATGTACATTGGGCATCCTTGTTTTCCCCTGAAAAATGTGGGGAAAATGTGTGCATTATACATGGGAAAGGAGGACATTCTCCACTGTCTGAACAGCATGGCTGCCTAAAGCAACTGAAAGCTGAGGGTGCCTGGGCTTCACTATAGTCCCAGACCTGCATCACAGGGAACAGGAGAGTCACAAAGGGTTTCTGAGGTCGGGGGGTGAGCGGGGAAGAGGAGGAGGGAGAGGTCACAGCCCCTCAACTCCCACTCACCAGCCCAGCAGACCCCTCGGCCCCTCCTGAGCCCCCTGGCTCCCTCTCCTCTGCCCTGCCAGCCTGTTTACAACTCCACCCTTCTTTCATGCACATATTGGCCTCAGTGCAATTTTCTGCTTGTGTCAGACATAATCCAGATGTCACCTGTGTCCCCTGTTACTGTGCAGAGCCCTGGAAAGTCTGAGATGCTCCCTGGATTTTCTGCTTCTCCACCGACATTAGACTTTCAGGATCACACGTACTCTCAAATCCGTATTTTCTACACAATGTTTTTGTCTTACACTAATCCAGATATCAAACTAAAGTTCCTTTATACTGATTTAGGTTTATCAATGTTGAATAGTGAATGTTTTCCTCTAAAGTCAGCCTGGACTGTTTTCAGTCAGAGGCACTGACTCAATTGAAACTAACGATTCATTATTCAACATCACAAGACAAAAATAACTATAAAATAAATATATGTATAATTAAAATTAAAACTTCAAGTGAGGGTGGCGCCTGTGGCTCAAGGAGTAGGGCACCGGTCCCATATGCCGGAGGTGGCAGGTTCAAACCCAGCCCCAGCCAAAAACCACAAAAAAAAAAAAAAAAAAACTTCAAGTGATCTGTACTAAAAACAGAAAAACTAGCTTAGCTTTGTAGCGGGCTCCTTAATCATAGCTACTAGGGAGGCTGAGCCAAGAGAATCACTTGAGCTCAAGAGTTTGAGGTTGCTGTGAGCTGTGACACCACAGTACTCTAGCCAGGGTGATAAAGTGAGACTCCTTCTCAAAAAAAAAAAAAATTAGAGTCTTACTACTATTTTATATGGATATTTTTCATGTGGAATTTCATTAATGGCTATTTTTAAGAATTAGACATATAGAGAATATTTTGAGATGGAGTTATGGCACCTTGCCTTCAAAATATCATATTCAGTATAAAAATTCAAAGACAATAAACTAGACAATGGGCTCCCTTACTCTCTATTTCATTTAAAACAGCTTTCATGAGTAATTTTAATTTAAGAATATTTTAAAATCTATCTTCTTTTGTAAATATGTCCACCTGAAGGGTCCTGTCTACGCAGGATCAATGGTGTAAATGCAGTCTATGCGGCCCTCCTCCTGGGCCTGGTCCACTGAGTGTGTTTTTTTTTTTTTTATATTGTTGGGGATTCATTGACGGTACAATAAGTCAGGTTACACTGATTGCAATTGCTAGGTAAAGTCCCTCTTGCAATCATGTCTTGCCCCCATAAAGTGTGACACACACCAAGGCCCCACCCCCCTCCCTCCGTCCCTCTTTCTGCTTCCCCCCCCATAACCTTAATTGTCATTAATTGTCCTCATATCAAAATTGAGTACATAGGATTCATGCTTCTCCATTCTTGTGATGCTTTACTAAGAATAATGTCTTCCACTTCCATCCAACCACTGAGTGTGTTTTGAGTGGCCAGCAAATGTTTGGATTTCTGCCAATTTCCGACTTCTCTGGAGAATCGCCCAGGATTCTGCCCACATCATTGTCCAGATCTGTTCCCTGCAGGGGCCTACTTTCCTACCTGCCTGGCACGTTCCTCTTGAGAACATTCCCTTACTAACTCATCCCTTCAAGGATCCTCATCTCAGCCCCTGCTTCTTGGAAACCCAACTGAAGACAGTTGAAGCTAAACACCAGAGACCGTCTCCCTAAAAAAAAGATACTTAATAGGGGATAGAGCAGCAGAAAGGGACCGTGTGTGCCACTGGAAACTGTATTCAGGGAGGTAAGGGAAGACAAAGGTCTTAAAGGGAAGAATGACAAGGATTTCAGACTTACTGAAATACTAATTTTTGGCTACAAAGATCCCTGGCCCCAAGTGTAGTGGCAGTCTGACCGTGGACAGGCACTTGCTGGGCAGCTGGGCTCGTGCAAGTATTTATTTATGTAAGGTTGTGATGGCCTTTGTGCAGCATTGTGGTTTTTTCAGTCTTCTTGATCACTTTCGTCATCAACCATGAGAAGTCTCTCTGTTCCTGGCCGTCCCCAGCTCTCTGTGTCAGGGTTTCCCTAAGATGAGTGAGTCCCTTTTAATTCTTACAATTCCACATGATAGAGCAGAGGTGTTCTGAGAAACCAGTCAGTGTACTGATCGCTTTTTCAAATCTCCATTTTTCCTACAGCAATTATTGACTCATGTTCAGGCAATGATGTCCCAAACAGGCTCCAAACCGGAGATTTGCAGGTTGGTCGGCTGGACCTCTGTTCCCAGCAGGGAGTGCTCCCACCGGGCACGGCAGTGTGAGCTCAGCTCATCTTGAAGCTGCTATCCCATCACTGCGGCTCCTCACATCAGCGTAGCCCTGGTGACGACAAGGTGGACAGCTGTGACAAGATTGGTTGAAAAGAATGTGTTCTTCACCAGGGGGACCAGCAGAACATTTGTGGGTATTGTCCTGACCATTTTGATAGCAAATGCACAAGCACTCAGCCATGCGTGAGCCACTGGTGCATGGAACTGGTAAGGTCATGGGGACCAGAGGCTCAGACCATCTGACTGAAACCCCTGGAGGTAAAGAGCCAAGGTAGCAACACTGGGCAGAAGGAGGTGTTGAATGGCAGTGTGGCTGCAGCAGAGCTGGGAGGGGATTTAGACTTGTTCTCACATTGAGGGAGGGGGCAGGGAGGGTTTCACCCACTGGACTGATCAAACATTACAGTGTGCTGTGCTTCTCACAGGTGGCACAGGGCCACAGCTGAGGCAGGTCAGTGCAGTCAGAAGTCATCCTTGCCATCAGCTGTCACTGCCACCAGCTGAGGGAGGAGAGTTTGGGTTCTAAAGAGGCCCCACGTTTACACTGCGATAGTCCACTCTCTGCACCCCTCACATACTCTGACGTCAGGTGCCTAACATGGGAAGATCACCTGTGAGATTCTGACTGGTGTCTTTTCCTGTGGAAACCGCTGAGGGAAGGTTAATGGAACCCAAGCCTCCACTGACCTTCCTGGTATTGGGACATCATTGCCGTTCATCATGTCTCCCTCCTTCCCACCTCCTCCAACCACCCACTCAGGGTCTCCTCCCTCTCACCTAACACTGTCTCATCAGGTAGCCTTGAGGTAACCCTGACATTCAACCCTGAGGGTTATCAGGTTCTGGTGGCCATGTCCTTACCAGCCCCTGGCACCAGTGGCTCAGGCATGCCTGAGCCCTTGTGCATTTGCTATCAAAATGGGCAGGACAATATCCACAAAAGTCCTGCTGGTCCTCCTTCATGACAAGCACATTCTTCTCAATGAATTCTAGTCAGAACGGCTCGCCTCTTGTCACCAGGCTATGATGGTGTGAGGAGCTGAAGTGATGAGCTAGCCCCTTTCAATATAGATGGAGATCACACTGCACCTCTGGTGGGGTGCTACCCGCTGGGAACAGACGTCCAGCTTCACAGAGCCCATGGCAGGGGGATGGGGTCCCTCTTCCGTGCTCATCCTTGGTTCCCACACAGAAGCATCCCACCGGCTGGGGACGCAGCCCCATAGTGTGTGTTGAGGGATTGCAGCCTTAAGCATCCCCCATCCTGGCAGGGGATCTCTAAGTGGGGGCCTCAGCAACAATATTGAAAGATTGTCCCACCACAATGCAAGGCCAGCAGTTTCTGGGATGAATAGTGGATGTAAGAACAGGAATGCCATGGTCACATACCTCGTGCCACGCCGCCTTTGTTGTAAAGTGGCTCATCTAGTTCATTGTCGTGTTGTGTAGGGTTCCACACCAGTGGATCATTGTTCTGTAAGTCCTCACACAATGATGCTGGCCAAGGGCCTCTTCATGGGCTCTACGCCTGCCACCATTCTTGGCTCCTCTGTAAATAAGCCCATTGAAGGGGTTTGGAGCACGGAAGTGGGCTGCATGTTGTCCACTGGCTGAACCATTCTGGTCATCTAGCGCCTCTGGATGCCAAATGACAGTGCACGTCCACAGGATGTTAACATGGATACAAAGAGCCTCCCCGCTTATGCCCAGTAGGTCTACCCATGAACCTCTTCCACAGACTCCTCTGTCCTTCCTATTCCAAACTCTCCTTCCAGGTCAGGATGGACCAGCCAAGCCACTCTCCACCATCCATGAGACCGAGTGTGTTGTACCCTCAGGTCCTTTCTCTTCCCACAGGAAGGGGGTGAGCAGGTGCACTGCCTGCGGCTTTGTCCTGGGGAGCTTTCCTCTCACTGCTGTTTCAGGGCTGCCTGACCAGGCTCTGCTTCACCAGCAGGTGGTTCGGCTCCCACACCCCCTGCACCAAACTGACCTCTGTCCCCCCACGTGCATCAGTGCGATGGAATGGAGCAGTGGGATGAGGGGCAGCATGAGGGGGGGAAGACATTGACTCTGAGCCACCAACTCGTGTGGCTTACCTGTCCTTTCTGCCTGCCCTAGTCCCTGGAGTGCCATTGACCAGCTGCAGTGGATTGCTACTGGGTCCTCTGCCCTTCTGTCTATGAGGATCTCACAGAGCTCAAGTCATGATAGGAAATTCTAGCCACAGTGCACGTGATAGGCCCTGGTCAGGTGTTTTATCTCCACCTAGGCCTGTAGCACTTAGGAAAATGTTTCTCAGATGCCATAGAGTTCCCTGCTGCAGATGGCATGACCTGATTCCAAGGCCCTGGAGGTCTGTGCTGTGATTCTCACTGCAGCTCGCCATACCTGCCACACAGCATCCTTGGCCGTGATGGTTGTGTCTAACTCACAGAGGCATCAGGACGTCAGGGCCTGACCATCTGGGATGCCCATGCTACAGGCAGAGTCCCGTCCTATGCCACACTCAAAACGGCCTGCCCTACTTGTCATTCTGGAAATGGGTGAGAGTAACATTTCTAAGTGACACGAGCCAGAACCTAACGTGGTTGGAGACTCAGATGGACTTTGGGAACTCTGCGACTCACGATTATCAGCCTCGCTCAAGATCACAAGAGTTAGAAGAAAACACTTGTATCACTTGTGTTGTTAGCAAAACGTTTATGATCCAATGAACAGCCTTTGAAACCCTCATATGTTAAAAAACATTCCTGAATAACTAAATAACTGAAAAATGCTTTTGTTTTTCTTTTTTAAACTGTTTTCATGAAACCTTTTTGTTGATAAAATTTCCAGAAAATACTTATGCAATCAAATATTTCACACATTTGCAGCACTTTTCAGATGCTTTGTGGGTCACAGGACACTGCATCAGGTCTAGAGGAGAAAGGAGGTGGCATTGACAGCAGACCAAGTGGGGAAGGACAGTCATCTCCACTCTCCGCAGGGGGAGGAGGTGGCCCTGTAGGTAGACATGAGAAGGGGAGACACCGTGTCCAGAGGAAGAAGAGGCTGACATTCCCAGGAGACCAGGCTGGGGCCACCAGGCCCACAGTTCTCAGAGGAGGAAGGACGTGGCATCAACAGCAGACCTGGAGGCCAAAGACATCTGTGTCTGCTATCCCCAGAGAAGGAAGGACGTGGCATTGCAGAGAAACCAGGGAGGTGTAACACCTACGAATGCTGCTCCATAGGAACGAAGTGACATTGTCACCAGACTTAGTAGTAGAGGACACCCCGTCTGCACGTCAGAGGAGGAAGGAGGTGGCATTGACAGCAGCCCTGCAGAGGGAAGAATCCCGTGTCCATGGTGCCCAGGGGAAGGAGGAGGCAGCATTGCCAGCGGCCCTGGGCTGCCAGGGCATCCGTGTCCACACGCTCCAGAGGAGGGAGGAGGTGTGTTGAGCAGCCCCTATTCCAACTTCTTACACGTATATACAATGCAAAACAACAATTTTAAGAAGCCCCATGTTTATAGCATGTAACCCCCAATTCTAGGTGCACCCGTGTCATTCGTCTGCACTGGGAACTGCCTTGCAGGTGCTTCATCTGCTGTGCTGAGTGGGTCGCCTGGGTTTCCATCTTCCATAGACATGTTGACGTCTTCTGCTGTACCCTCTCCAGGTCTTGTCAACCAGAAGACTTACTCTCGTTCAATCTTTTACTCTGTTAATAGCTTTATTGAAATATAGTTCACATTCCATACAATTTACCCATTGAGGGTGTGTAGTTCAATGGTTTTAGTGTATCACATGGTTGTTCATCCATCACCTGAGTCAGGTTTAGAACATTGTCATGACTTCAGGAAGGAACCCTGTACCCTTTAGCTGTCAGAACTTCCGCCCCTCCTTCTCCTAGCCCTAAGCGATCACTAAACTACTTTCTGTGACTATAGATTTCCCTATTCTGAACATCTCCTAAGAATGGGATCCTACGTGGTCATTTGCGTCTGGCTTCTTCTTTCACTTTGCATAATGTCTTCAGGTTTCATCCTGCTGTAGCAGGGATGCCATGTTCAATGTGTGGGCAGGGGATTCCTTTTGATGACTAAATAAATAGTATGATGTTATATGAACAGAGCACATTTTGTTTATCCATTCTCCAGGATGGGCATTTGGGTTGTTTCCACCTGGTAGCTATTCTGAATAGTGCTGCTATGAATATTGGTGTGCAAGTTTCTCTGTGGACGTGTTTTCGTTTCTCTTGGGTATGTACCCAGGAGAGGAATTGCTGGGTTATATGCCAAGTCTGTTTACCAAAACCAGCCACACCAGTTCACACCCCCTCCCCCAGCAGAGCATGAGGCTTCTAACCTGTCCACAATCTCTCACTCTCTGAGGTTCTGGTTCTACCATCCTGGTGGGCATGAAGTGGGATCTCCTAGTAGTTTTAATTAGTTATTTCCATGCTGATAAATGATGTTGTGCATTTTTTCACATAATACTTTGTGTGTGTGTCAGACACAGACTCACTCAGTCACCCTGGGTACAGGGCCATGGCATCAGAGTTCACAGGGATCTCAAATTCCTGGGCTCAAGCAGGCCTCTTGCCTCAGTCTCCCAAGTAGCTGGGACTACACACACTCGCCGTGACGCCCAGTAGTTTTGTTTTGTTCTTTCTATTTTTTAATAGAGATGGGGTCTCACTTTTGCTGAACTTGGTCTTGAACTCCTGAACTCAAGCAATCCACCTGCCTCGGCCTCGAGTGCAAGGATTATAGGTATGAGGCACCTTGCTTGGCTTATAATCCTTTAATGGCATTTGTGCAAGGAGTAGAAATGAATAAGTACATTCGACCTGTGGTATTCAATTGGAAACAGTTTATTTTAAATGTGTGACTGAAAAAATTCCTTTTCTCCTGAATATTTGAACACATTGCATCGCATACTTAAGTATTTATCAACCTGTCAGGTTTCCTACCTCTGTAGCATTTTCATGTTATCCTTTGTGATGAAAGACTGAGCTATAACGCACTGAATTGGTTCTGTAAAGATGACTGCTTTTACGGCGGTGTGGGGGAAAGTTGCAGATGACTCCTCAGGGCTGACTACCAGGCAGAGCAGACTTGATTGCCAAACCCAGGAACACTAATGTGTCTCAGTCAACAATGCTGTGTCCATGTGTAGTGGGGACATGTGATTCTCCTGTGATAAATGTGAAAGGAATGACTGATCACCTGAGCTCAGGATTTCAAGACCAGTCTGAGCAAGCGCAAGACCCCGTCTCTACTGAAAATAGAAAAAACTAGCTGGGTGTCGTGGTGGTTGTCTGTAGTCCCAGCTACTCAGGAGGCTGAGGCAAGAGGGTTGATTGCTCAAGCCCAGGAGTTTGAGGTTGCTGTTGATGGTGTACGATGTCCGATGCTGGATGATGTAGGTATGTGCATGGATGATGTGCGATGATGCCACGGCCCTCTCCACAGGGCAGCAGAGTGAGACTCTGTCTCAAACCAGACAGACAGCAACAATAATACAGACAGAATATGAGAACACTGACTGGGGCACAGAGCGCATCTTCTACGAGGTAGGTGACAAGATGGTGGAATGGACGGTTACACTGTGGTCACTGTGTAATGATGGGGTTCATGGTGCAAGATAATTAAATGGAGGATACATGGGAGTTATACGGTTGTCTCTGAGCTCATGTATGTTTAACCACGTTTGTGATAAAAAGCTGTAAGGAAGAAAAGCTTTTAAGGATAAAAGATGTTGTGTGCCTCATAAGGAGAGAGGACGGGGAGTCAGGATAGCTGGCAAGGGGGGACAATTCATCAAGACTAAATTCCAGCTCTCTCAGCAAAGACATTCAGGAAGTGTAATTCCATTGAGGATAGAAGCCTTACAAGAAAAGCCCTTTCTCTATAGCAGAAATAAAGGAGAGGAGATATAAATAATAGTTTTCTCAAGGTTTTTTGGTGGAAAATTCCCATCTAATGGCTTCGAGATCCTCTGTGAAGTGAGTTCAGCACATCTGCTAATAAGCTACTAGAGGTGGCCTCCGTTTGAGCAAAGTGCAGAAGGTTTACAATAGATGTGAGAAGCAAGGGAGAGGGAGTGCAATAGGAAAACTAACTTGACCTTTTTTTGTTTTGTTTACTTTTATTTAGTAAGCACAGAACAATTATTTTTAGAATGAATGAATGATTCTCACGTTATGTAGGATTGGCCATGAATTTTATCCTATAGCCAAGACACTTGTGAGACGCAATACATTAGTGCTCAGTACTTAAAAGAAGGCATTTCTGGAAAAGTCAGGAGAGCTTTTGCTAAAAAGGAAGAAGTAAGGGGACTCCGAAGGAGGACTATTTGAAGTGGAGAGTTTAATATTATCATTTACCCAATGGACCATGAAGTCTGCTTTAGCAATGGAGGAAATGAAGACAACTTGGTGTGATAATGGGGAAATAGAAAGATTAATGTCCTGACATTGAAAACTCACAGACTGAGGACTCATGCTGGAAGAACAGCGAGAGGAGGTCAAAGGGCGGGATGTCAAGCTGCAGCAGTACAGACGTCAGAGGGGTTCCTGATGACAAGCTCTGGGTGTGAAACTCTGTCTCAAAAATAAAAAGGAAAAGAAATAAAAGAGTAAGGGCGGTGCCTGTAGCTCAAAGGAGTAGGTAGCCGGCCCCATATACCAGAGGTGGCAGGTTCAAACCCAGCCCCGGCCAAAAACTGCCAAGAAAACAAAAACGAGTAAAACACTGGGACTCACCTCTCTCACTCCTCTTACCGAGGAAGCTCAAATATTCATTATGCAAGAATAACATGACTCTCCATTTTAATAAATAAAAATGTATTCCTTTTATCCATTTCTAAAAGTGATAATCTCCAATGTTTCCTTCTTTCACAAAATCAGAAGGGAAATTTTTCTGCGAATCCCCACTTTGTGTTCTCAGAAGTCCTCTGTTCAAGGAAGATGCAGAATCAGAAGCCGATAGTCATATCTGCTCCATCAGAGGATGCTGTATCCCGGGCACAGAGCTCCGAGGCTCTCCACATTGCTCTCCTCATCAGCCCAACATGAAGGAAGACTAGGTCGGGTGATACCTGACATGGGAAAGTGACGATCAAGTGTCAGGACAGACTGTTCTCCTCCAGAGAACCCACACTTTCTATACATGCCAGCTCTGAATCATGAAATCATTGTTTGGGGTTTTATGCTGGACCCCTCCACCACACCTCAATAGGCAGCCGGTGAGCCTGAGGTGCAAACCTGTGTCTTCTTGAGCCCCTAGCCCTTCCCACACCGTTCCCCTAAAAGAGTGAGGCTCTAACACTCTCTGAGCCAACCACACTCATTTCGAAATGTGGGAATAGGAACAGGAAAAAATGACCAAGACTCTGTCTTCTGTACTCCTTACCTTTTGGCTGTCTTCATTCCCCCAGGTGGTTCATAAAAATGATTTCATCACCAGGTACCACAGGTCCAGAAAGAGTAACCCCAAACTACTCAAAAGGTGACTTGGGGTCCATATTCAAACCAGTTGATCATAAGCTCCACCAAGGCTCAGGATGGTTGTTCAGAAAGCAGAGAATATCATATTTTGCCATGTATAATGTGCACCCACATTCATGGCCCAAATATTCAGGAAAATGCCCCCTCAAGAAAGTGGCTGGCTTTCGGCTGGGAGACACACATCTGGGGAGTGTAGAACTCACCGCCCTCCTGCAGCCCCCATTCTGTGAGGCTGCCTCTTCCCTCTCTCCCTGGGCCCCTTCCCTCCCTCAAGCCCCTCCAGGCCCAACAAGTCAGGGCCACAGCCAAGATGGCCTCACACACATGACCAGCAAGCCAGGAGCTTCTCAGGCTGCTTTGACCACAGGCAGCTTAGATGTAAGTGCCCACAGGCACTAACCTCTCAGGAACAAGCGTGGCGCTGCCAGTCCCCTCCACGCAACTGGGCCTCAGGCCTCAGCCCTTGACCCACATGACCACAGCCCTCTAAGCCAGCCCCACCACCACACCCTTCCCTGATTGTGGCATTCAGAGAGGCCGCTCTGACCCACTTCCACAGGATCCTGGATCCTCCTGGACTGGAATCCCATGTATCCAATAGGCCCAGGTCGGAGGGCGCAGCTGCTACAGGAGATTCGCTGGGCTTCTCCACTCCCGACCCATAGCCCTCATGCACACTCGGCATCCTTATTTTCCCCATGGAAAATCTGGGCAAAATGTGTGCATTAAACATGGGAAAGGAGAACATTCTCCATTGTCTGAATAGCATGGCTGCCTAAAGCAACTGAAAGCTGAGGGTGCCTGGGTTTCACTATAGTCTCAGACCTGCATCACAGAGCATAGGAGAGTCACAAAGGGTTTCCGAGGTGGGGGGGGTGGAGGGAGAGGTCACAGCCCCTCCCCTCCCTCACTCACCAGCACAGCAGACCCCTGAGCCCCTCCTGGGCCCCCTGGCTCCCTCTCCCCTGCCCTGCCATCCTGTTTTCAACTCCACCCTTCTTTCATAGCACATATTTGCTTCAGTAAAATTTTCTGCTTATGTCAGCCATAATTCAGATGTCACCAGGGTCCCCTGTTACTGTGCAGAGCCCCGGAAAGTCTGAGATGCTCCCTGTAATTTCTGCTTCTCCCCACACGTAAGACTCCCAGGACCACACTTATTCTCAAATCCATATTTTCTACAGAATATTTTTGTCTTACACTAAGCCACATATCAAACTAAAGTTCTTTTATACTGATTTAGGTTTATTTATGTTGAATATTAAATGTTTTTCTTTAAAGTCATCATGGACTGTTTTCAGTCCAGAGGGGCTGACTCAAACAATTAAACAAACGATTCATTATTCAACATTCACAAGACAAAAATAAGTATAAAATAAATATATGTATAATTAAAATTAAAACTTCAAGTGATCTGTACTAAAAACAGAAAAACTAGCTGAGCTTTCGAGCAGGCACCTATAGTCATAACTACTACGGAGACTGAGGCAACAGAATCACTTGAGCTCAAGAGTTTGAGGTTGCTGTGAGCTGTGACACCACAGTACTCTAGCCACGGTGACATAGTCAGACTGTCTCAAAAAAAAAAAAAATTTACATTCTTGCAACTGTTTGATATGGATATTTCTCATGTAGAATTTCATTAAAGGCTATTTTTAAGAATTAGACATACAGAGAATATTTTTGAGATGGAGTTATGGTGCCATGCCTTCAAAATTTGAGATTCAGCATAAAAATCCAAAGACAATGGAGACTTTACCTCTTTCATGTTTACATGGATGGAGCTGGAGCATATTCTTCTTAGTAAAGTGCTCAAGAATGGAAGAAAAAGTATTCAATATAGTCAGCCCTACTATGAAACTAGTTTATGGCTTTCACTTGAAAGGTATAACCCAGTTATAACCTAAGAATAGGGGGAAGAGGGAGAGGGAGGGGAGGGGGGAAGTGGGCGGAGGGAGGGTGATTGGTGGGATTACACCTGCAGTGCATCTTACAAGGGTATGTGTGAAACTTAGTAAATGTAGAATGTAAACATCTTAACACAATAACTAAGAAAATGGCAGGAAGGCTATGTTAACCAGTGTGATGAAAATGTGTCAAACGGTCTATAAAACCAGTGTATGGTGCCCCATGATCGCATTAATGTACACAGATATGATATGATAAAATAAATTAATAAATAAATAAAATCCAAAGACAGTAAACTAGATAATGGGCTCCTTTAATCTCTACATCATTAAAAACAGCTTTTATTTGTGATTTTAATTTAAACATATTCTAAATTTAATTTAAGATATTCTATCTTCTTTTGTACATATGTCCACCTGAAGGGTCCTGTCTACGCAGGATAAATGATGTAAATACAGTCCATGCGGCCCTCCTCCCGGGCCTGGTCCATTGAGTGTCTTTTGAATGGCCAGCGAGTGTTTGGATTTCTGCCAATTTCCCATTTCTCTGGAGAATTGCCCAGGACTCCACACACATCATTGTGCAGATCTGTCCCCTGCAGGGACCTGATTCCCTAGTTGCCTGGCACCTTCCTCTTGAGGACATTCCCTTACTAACTCATCCCTTCAAGGATCCTGGACTCAGCCCCTGCTTCTTGGAAACTCAACTGCAGACAGTGTGAAGCTAAACACCGGAGACAGCCTCCCTGAAAAAAAGATACTTATTAGGGGATAGAGCAGCCGAAGGGGACCGTGTGTGCCACAGGAAACTGTGTATTCAGGGAAGTAAGGGAAGACAAAGGTTTTTTTTTTTTTTTTTATTGTTGGGGATTCATTGAGGGTACAATAAGCCAGGTTACACTGATTGCAATTGTTAGGTAAAGTCCCTCTTGCAATCATGTCTTGCCCCCATAAAGTGTGACACACACCAAGGCCCCACCCCCCTCCCTCCACCCCTCTTTCTGGTTTTCCTCCCCACTCCCATAACCTTAATTGTCATTAATTGTCCTCATATGAAAATTGAGTACATAGGGTTCATGCTTCTCCATTCTTGTGATGCTTTACTAAGAATAATGTCTTCCACTTCCATCCAGGTTAATACGAAGGATGTAAAGTCTCCATTTTTTTTAATAGCTGAATAGAATTCCATGGTATACATATACCACAGCTTGTTAATCCATTCCTGGGTTGGTGGGCATTTAGGCTGTTTCCACATTTTGGCGATTGTAAATTGAGCTGCAATAAACAGTCTAGTCAAGTGTCCTTATGATAAAAAGATTTTTTTCCTTCTGGGTAGATGCCCAGTAATAGGATTGCAGGATCAAATGGGAGGTCTAGCTTGAGTGCTTTGAGGTTTCTCCATACTTCCTTCCAGAAAGGTTGTACTAGTTTGCAGTCCCACCAGCAGTGTAAAAGTGTAACCGTCTCTCCACATCCAAGCCAGCATCTACAGTTTTGAGATTTTGTGATGTGGGCCATTCTCACTGGGGTTAGATGATATCTCAGGGTTGTTTTGATTTGCATTTCTCTAATATATAGAGATGATGAACATTTTTTCATGTGTTTGTTAGCCATTTGTCTGTCATCTTTAAAGAAGGTTCTATTCATGTCTCTTGCCCATTGATATATGGGATTGTTGGCTTTTTTCATGTGGATTAATTTGAGTTCTCTATAGATCCTAGTTATCAAGCTTTTGTCTGATTGAAAATATACAAATATCCTTTCCCATTGTGTAGGTTGTCTCTTTGCTTTGGTTATTGTCTCCTTAGCTGTACAGAAGCTTTTCAGTTTAATGAAGTCCCATCTGTTTATTTTTGTTGTTGTTGCAATTGCCATGGCAGTCTTCTTCAGGAAGTCTTTCCCCAGGCTAATATCTTCCAGTATTTTTCCTATGCTTTCTTGGAGGATTTTTATTGTTTCATGCCTTAAATTTAAGTCCTTTATCCATTTTAAATCAATTTTTGTGAGTGGGGAAAGGTGTGCGTCCAGCTTCAGTCTTTGACATGTAGACATCCAGTACTACCAACACCATTTATTGAATAGGGAGTCTTTCCCCCAAGGTATGTTGTTGTTTGGTTTATTGAAGATTAGGTGGCTGTAAGATGTTAGTTTCATTTCTTGCTTTTCTATTCGATTCCAAGTGTCTATGTCTCTGCCTTTGTGCCAGTACCATGCTGTCTTGACCACTATGGCTTTGTAGTACAAACTAAAATCTGGTACGCTGATGCCCCCAGCTTTATTTTTATTACTAAGAACTGCCTTAGCTATATGGGGGCTTTTCCGGTTCCATGCAAAACGCAGAATTATATTCTCCAAATCTTGAAAGTACGATGTTGGTATTTTGATAGGAATGGCATTGAATAGGTAGATTGCTTTGGGAAGTATAGACATTTTAACAATGTCGATTCTTCCCATCCATGAGCATGGTGTGTTCTTCCATTTGTTAATATCCTCTGCTATTTCCTTTCTGAGCATTTCATAATTTTCTTTATAGAGGTCCTTCATCTCCTTCATTAGGTATATTCCTAGGTATTTCATTTTCTTTGAAACTAAGGTGAAGGCAGTTGTGTCCTTAATTAGCTTCTCATCTTGACTGTTATTGGTGTATACAACGGCTACTGACTTGTGGACATTGATTTTGTATCCTGAAACATTACTGTATTTCTTGATGACTTCTAGGAGTCTGTGGTTGAGTCTTTGGCGTTCTCTAAGTATAAGATCATGTCGTCAGGAAAGAGGGAGAGTTTGACCTCCTCTGCTCCCATTTGGATTCCCTTTATTTCCTTGTCTTGCCTAATTGTATTGGCTAGAACTTCCAGCACTACGTTGAATAGTAAAGGTGACAGAGGACAACCTTGTCTGGTTCCAGTTCTAAGAGGAAAAGCTTTCAGTTTTACTCCATTCATTAAAATATTAGCTGTGGGTTTGTCATAGATAGCTCCAATCAGTTTTAGAAATGTGCCACCTATGCCTATATTCTTCAGTGTTCTAATTAGAAAAGGATGCTGGATTTTATCAAATGCTTTTTCTGCATCTATTGAGAGGATCATGTGATCTTTATTTTTGCTTCCACTAATATGATGGATAACGTTTATGGACTTGCGTATGTTAAACCAGGCTTGCATCCCTGGGATGAAGCCTACTTGATCATGATGAATGACTTTTTGATGATAAACTGTAATATATTGGCTAGGATTTTGTTGAGAATTTTCACATCTATATTCATGAGTGATATTGGTCTGAAATTCTCCTTTTTGTTTGGGTCTTTTCTCGTTTTGGTATCAGGGTGATGTTTGCTTCATAGAATGTGTTGGGGAAGATTCCTTCTTCCTCAGTTTTTTGGAATAATTTCTGCAGTACAGGAATAAGCTCTTCCTTGAAGGTTTGATAGCATTCTGGTGCGAAGCCATCTGGACCAGGGCCTTTTTGGTTGGAAGCTTTTTTATTGTTTCTTTGATCTCAGTGCTTGAAATTGGTCTATTCAGGAGCTCTATTTCTTCCTGGCTAAGTCTAGGGAGAGAATGTGATCCAAATATTGATCCATTTCCTTCACATTGTCAAATTTCTGGGCATAGAGTTTCTGGTAGTATTCAGAGATGATCTCTTGTATCTCTGTGGGATCAGTTGTTATTTCCCCTTTATCATTTCTGATTGAGGTTACTAGAGATTTTCCTTTTCTATTTCTCATTAGTCTGGCCAATGGTTTATCTATTTTATTCATTTTTTCAAAAAACAAACTCCTTGTTTCAAACAAACTCCTAATTTTCTGAATGATTCTTTTGTTTTCAATTTCATTGATCTCTGATTTGACTTTGGATATTTCTTTTCTTCTACTGAGTTTAGGCTTAGATTGTTCTTCTTTTTCCAATTCCATAAGATGGCTTGTGAGATTGTTGATGAGCTCTCTTTCTGGTTTTCGAATGTAGGCATCTAAAGCGATGAATTTTCCTCTCAAAACTGCTTTTGCAGTATCCCACAGGTTTTGGTAGCTTGTGTCTTCATTGTTGTTATGCTCAAGGAAGTTAATGATTTCCTGTTTTATTTCTTCCTTCACCCATCTGTTATTCAACAGAAGATTGTTTAGTTTCCATGCCTTTGGGTAGGGTCGAGCATTTTTGTTAGAGTTGAGTTCCACCTTTAGTGCCTTATGGTCTGAGAAGATCCAAGGTAAAATTTCAATTCTTTTGATTCTGTTGCTATTTGTTTTGTGTCCCGGGATATGATCAATTTTGGAGAATGTTCCATGGGGTGATGAGAAGAATGTATATTCTTTATCTTTGGGATGGAGTGTTCTCTATTCGTCTATCAAGCACAGTTGTTCTAGGGTCTCATTTAAATCTCTTATGTCTTTGTTTAATTTCTGTTTAGAGGATCTGTCCAGCTCTGTAAGAGGAGCGTTAAAGTCCCCTGTTATTATGGTATTATCAGATATCATATCGCTCAGACTGAGTAAGGTCTGTTTCAAGAATCTGGGAGCATTTAAATTGGGTGCATAAACATTTAGAATTGAAACATCTTCTTGTTGTATTTTTCCCTTGACCAATATAAAGTGACCATCTTTGTCTTTTTTGACTTTAGTTGCTTTAAATCCACGTGTATCTGAAAATAAGATTGCAACTCCTCTTTTCTTCTGAATTCCATTTGCCTGAAAAATTGTCTTCCAACCCTTGACTCAGAGCTTTAATTTGTCTTTTGAAGCCAGGTGTGTTTCTTGTAGACAGCAAATGGATGGCTTGTGTTTTTTAATCCAGTCAGCCAATCTATGTCTCTTCAGTGGGGAATTCAAGCCATTAACATTTATTGAGATAATTAATAAGTGTGATAGTATTCTATTCGTCTTATTTTGTAAGAGTCCATTGCTTAGTTTTATCTTTTGCATCAGTGTGGAGGTTAGGTTCTGTCCTTTAATTTCTGAGTTCCTACTTTCCTGCTGATCCATTGTGGTGGTCAGTGTGCAGAACAGGTTGAAGTATTTCCTGTAGAGCTGGTCTTGTTGTGGCAAATTTCCTCAATGTTTGTATATCCGTAAATGATTTGATTTCTCCGTCAATTTTGAAGCTTAGCTTAGCAGGGTACAGAATTCTGGGCTGGAAATTGTTCTGTTTAAGTAGATTAAAGGTAGATGACCATTGTCTTTTTGCTTGGAAAGTTTCATTAGAGAAGTCTGTGGTCACTCTGATGGATTTGCCCCTGTAGGTCAACTGGTGCTTCCTCCTGGCAGCTTGCAGAATCTTTTCTTTTGTCTTGACTTTGGACAGGTTCATCACAATGTGTCTTGGAGAAGCTCGGTTAGAGTTGAGGCGACCTGGGGTCCAATATCCCTCTGAAAGCAGTGTGTCAAAATCTTTGGTGATATTTGGGAAATTTTCTTTTATAATATTCTCTAGTATGGTTTCCATTCCTCTGGGGCATTCTTCTTCCCCTTCTGGGATTCCTATAACTCATATGTTGTAATGCTTCATAAAGTCCCACAATTCTGACAGTGAATGTTCTGCTTTCTCTCTCTTCTTTTCTGCCTCTTTTACTATCTGAGTTATCTCAAGAACTTTGTCTTCTACCTCTGAAATTCTTTCTTCTGTGTGGTCTAACCTGTTGCTGATGCTTTCCACTGCATCTTTAAGTTCCCTAATTGACTGTTTCAGTTCTTTCAGCTCTGCTATATCCTTTTTATCTTCTTCATATCGTTCATCTCTTATTTGATTCTGTTTTTGGATTTTGTTTTGGTTATTTTCCACTTTATTAGCTGTTTCCTTCATTGTTTCCATCATTTCTTTCATTGTTTTCATCATGTGTATTCTACATTCCCTTTCTGTCTTTCCTAACATTTCTTTATAGGTGGAATCCTCTGCAGTAGCTACCTCATGGTCCCTTGGCGGGGTTGTTCTGGATTGGTTCTTCATGTTGCCTGGAGTTTTCTGCTGAGTCTTCCTCATGAGTGATTTCTTTTATCGGTTTCCTTGCCCTAATTTTCCTTTCACTTCCTCTTGCTCTTTAAGTTCTCGTGCCTGTGGACTAAGGGTTCGATGAGTCCTTTTGGTACAGGACCAGAAGAGTGAGAAGGTTGAAGAGCAAGAAAGGGATGAAAGAAAGGAGGACTGAGTGAAAAGAAAAAAAAATTAGAGAGAGGAGAGGGGGTGGGTAAAAGGAATATTGACCAAAAAAAAGAGAGAGGCTCAGAAAGAGGGAGACAGAGCAATATAGGTGTACAGTAGGCTACTTTGACAGAACCAAAGAAAAAAAAAACCCACCTTCTGGGGGTGCCCAGTAGGGTGGTTCCCTTGAGGTCAGCAGCTCTTTGCTAACCTAATCAGACACAGTACCCCACCTCCACCAAGCAGAGAGGAAAGACAAAAATGCTATAAATCAAACCAAAACAATCAAACTGAAAACTTTATGAGATAAAATTGGGTGAAACAGCAAATAACAGTGGTAGAAACACTAGCAAAAATGAAGTTCTAGTTAAGGAAAAAGGCAGCAATGGGAAATGATAATTGAACTAGAAAAATTGAGAAAGAAAAGGATCTGTACAGAAAAGGCTGAAATTAAAAAACAAAACAACATCAACAACATCAAAATAAACGAAAAAAAAAAAAAAACAACCATCCAAAAAAAAAAAAAAAAGCCACACCCCAAAACAAAGCAGTATGTATATGTTGTTGAATATTGTCTGGGCAACACGTGGTCTTCTGGGGTGCGAGATGTTAATCACAGTTCTGATACGACTGGAGGCTGCTGATTTCTCAAACCCCAGCAGGTAGACACCCTAAATCTCTCTTCAGCCCATTTTAAAGGCACTTTGAACTTGTAAACTTGTGAGCAGAAGCTTTCCCAGTAAAGTGCTTGTTGCTGGTATCACTGCTATAGTGGCTATCCACTTACCCAGTGTGCCAAAACTGGTCTCACTTTGCCCCTGAGGGTTAGGGCTGCAAGGCAGCTCAGACCCCACCCTTAGGCTACTTGGTCGCTGGGTTACCAGCTCCCACCCGATTCAAGCTCTGAGAGCGGAGCTTGCTGGTGCAGATTGCTCACAATGTCTCTCTGTGGCCCACAGCCAAACACTATTACCTCCATCTGGCTCAGCGGCTCAGACTGGGGCCCTAGACAACCGCCAAAGTTCTCCACATTCCTGCTCAGGCTCTCCCCAAGGCAGTTCAACTGAGTGCCAAGTCCAAAGACACCAAAACAGTTCACAGGTAAGGCCTTTCTGGTTTGCAGTCTTGCTGCTACTGAACTTACTGTTGCGGGCGGGTTTAGACCGATTGAACACACGCGACCACTTGCCGATTTTCCACTGTTTTTGTCCTCCTCTTGGGGTCCAGAAGTCTCTCCCTGACTCCATGTATATTCACAGGGGTGATGACAGGCAGATCCCACCAGCCAGAGATGCCTGGAGTCCCATCTCCCCAGACTCACGGTGCCCAGATGCAAGGAAACTCTTACTCGGCAGCCATCTTCAGACATACCTCGAAGACAAAGGTTTTTAAAGGGAAGAATGACAAGGATTGCAGACTTACTGAAATACTAATTTTTGGCTACAAAGATCCTGGCCCAAGGGTGGTGCCAGTCCAAGCGTGAACAGGCAGATGCTGGGCAGCTGGGCTCGTGCAAGTATTTATTTATGTAAGGTTGTGATGGCCTTTGTGCAACATTGTGGTTTTTTCAGTCTTTTTTATCATTTTCGTTATCAACTATGAGAAGCCTGTCTGTTCTTGGCCATCCCCAGCTCTGTGTGTCAGGGTTTCCCTAAGATGAGTGAGTCCATTGTAATTCTGACAACTCCACACGATAGAGCAGAGGTATTCTGAGAAACCCGTCAGTGTACTGATCGCTTTTTCAAATCTCCATTTTTTTCAACAGCCATTGTTGACTCATGTTCCACCAGAAACAGGCTCCAATCTGGAGATTTGCAGGCTGGTCGACTGGACCTCTGTTCCCAGCAGGGAGCGCTCCCACGCAGGATGGAAGCATGAGCTGAGCTCATCTTGAAGTTGCTATCCCATCACTGCAGCTCCTCACATCTGCATAGCCCTGGTGACGACAAGGTGGACAGCTGTGACAAGATTGGTTGGAAAGATTGTGTTCTTCACCATGGGGACCAGCAGGACATTTGCTGGTATTGTCCTGACCATATTGATAGCAAATGCACAAGCACTCAGCCGTGCCTGAGCCACTGGTGTGCATGGAACTGGTAAGGTCATGGGGACCAGAGCCTCAGATCATGTGACCTGAAACCCCTGGAGGTAAAGAGCCAAGGTAGCAACACTGGGGAGAAGGAGATGCTGAATGACAGTGTGGCTGCAACAGAGCTGGGAGGGGATTTAGACTTGTCTCAAATTGAGAGAGGGGTCAGGGAGGGTTTCACCCACTGGACTGATCAAACATTACAGTGTGCTGTGCTTCTCACAGGTGGCACAGGGCCACAGCTGAGGCAGGTCAGTGCAGTCAGAAGTCATCCTTGCCATCAGCTGTCACTGGCACCAGCTGAGGGAAGGAGGGTTTGGGATCTGAAGAGTCCCCAGGTTTGCACTGCAGGAGTCCAGTCCCTGCAACCCTCACATACCCTAACATCGGGTGCCTAACATGGGAAGAGCACCTGTGAGATTATGACTGGTGTCTTTTCCTGTGGAAACCACTGAGGGAAGGTTAATGGTAGGAACCCCAACCTCCATTGACCTTCCTTCTCCACGTGGGGCTTACCTGTCCCCTTCCTGGTGTAGGGACATCATTGCCGTTCATCATGTCTCCCTCCTTCCCACCTCCTCCAACCACCCACTCAGGGTCTCCTCCCTCAGCTAACACTGTCTCATCAGGTAGCCTTGAGGTGACCCTGACATTCAACCCTCAGGGTTATCAGGTTCTGCTGGCCATGTCCTTACCAGCCCCCGTCACCAGTGGCTCAGACATGGCTGAGCCCTTGTGCATTTGCTATCAAAATGGGCAGGACAATATCCACAAAAGTCCTGTTGGTCCTCCTGGGTAACAAGCACATTCTTCTCAACCGATTCTTGTCAGAACAGCCCACCTCTCTGTCACGAGGGCTATGATGTTGTAAGGAACTGAAGTGATGGGATGGCAGCTTCAGGATAGATGGATGTCACACTGCAACTCTGGTGGGGTGGTCCCTGCTGGGAACAGATGTCCAGCTTCACAGAGCCCATGTCAGGGGGATGGGGTCCCTCTTCCGTGCTCATCCTTGGTTCCCACACAGAAGCATCCAACCCTCTATGGACGCAGCCCCATAGTGGGTGTTGATGTATTGCAGCTCTAAGCATCACGCATCCTGCCAGGGGATTTCAGAGTGGGGACCATAATGACAATATTGAAAGATTGTCCCACCACAGTGCCAGGGCAGCGGTTTCTGGGAAACACAGTTGGTGTAAGAACAGGAATGCCATGGTCACGTACCTAGTGCCACACCACCTATGTTGTAAAGTGGCTCGTGTAGTTCATTGCCATGTTGTGTAGGGCTCCACACCAGTGGAGCAGTGTTCTGTAAGTCCTCACACAATATGCCGGTCAAAGGTTTCTGCATGGGCTCCATGCCTGCCACCAGTCTGGGCTCCTCTGTAAATGAGCCCATTGTGGGGGTTTGGGGAATGGCAGTGGGCTGCCTGTTGTCCACTGGCTGAACCATTCTGGTCATCTAGTGCCTTCGGATGACAGTGAACGTCTACAGGGTGTCAACGTGAATACAAAGAGCCTCCCCGCTTATGCCCAGTAGGTCCATCCATGAACCTCTTCCCCAGACACCTCTGTCCTTCCTATTCCAAACTTTCCTTCCAGGCCAAGATAGAGCATCAAGCCACTCTCCACCATCCATGAGACCAAGTGTGTTCTACCCTCAGGTGCTTTCTCTTCCCACAGGAAGTGGGTGAGCAGGTGCACTGCCTGCAGCTTTGTCCAGGGGAGATTTCCTCTCACCACTGTTTCAGGGCTGCCTGACCAGGCTATGCTTCACCAGCAGTTGGTGCGGCTCCCACATGCCCTGAACCTGTTTCCCCCCATGTGCATCAGTGGGATGGAATGGAGCAGAGGGATTAGGGGCAGCATGAGAAGGGGATGGCTTGGGCTCTGAGCCACCAACACGTGTGGCATACCTGTCCCCTCTGCATGCCCTAGTCCCTGGAGTGCCATTGACCAGCTGCAGTGGATGGCTGCTGGGCCCTCTGCCCTTATGTCTATGAGGATCTCACAGAGCTCAAGTCATGATAGGAAATTCTAGCCACAGTGCACGTGATAGGCCCTGGTCAGGTGCTTTATCTACACCCAGGCCTGTAGCACTTAGGAAAATGTTTCTCAGATGCCATAGAGTTCCCTGCTACAGATGGCATGACCTGACTCCAAGGCACTGGACATCTGTGCTGTGATTCTCACTGCAGCTCGCCATACCTGCCACACAGCATCCTATCCCGAGATGGCTGTGTCTAACCCACAGAGGGATCAGGACATCAGGGCCTGAGCAGCAAGGTTGCCTACGCTACAGACTGGACCTGCTGGAGTCCCGTCCAGGGCCCCCCTCAAAGCTGCCTACCTGACTTGTCATTCTGGAATTGGTGAGGGTAACCTTTCCAAGTGACACGGGCCAGAATCTAAAGGGGTCCAGGACTCAGATGGACCTCAGGAACTCTTAGGACTCACAATATCAGCCTGGTTCACAGATCACAGGAGTTAGAAAAAACAATTGTATCACTTGTGGTGTTAGCAAACCTTTATGATCCAATAAACAACATGTGAAACCCTCATATGTTAAAAAAAACTTTCCTGAATAACTAAATAACTGAAAAATGCTTTTGTTTTCCTTTTTCTTTTTTTTAATTTATTTTTTGTTTAATTGTTAAATCATAGTTTTGTACATTAATGCAATCAAGGGTTACAATAGGGTGGTTTCATATACAATCTGAAATATTCTCATCAAACTGTTCAACGTAGTCTTCATGGCATTTTCTTAGTTACTGTATGTAGGCATTTGTATTCTGCCTTTACTACATTTCGCCTGTACCCATTCTAAGATGCACTGTAGGTGTGGCCCCACCCATTTCGCTCCCTCCACCCTAAACTCCCCCCTCCGTTACCCTTCCTTGGCCCTTTCCTCGTAGTCTTGTGCTATACTTGGGTTATAGCCTTTGTGAAAGCTATAATTTAGCTTCATAGTAGAGCTGAGTATATTGCATGCTTTTTCTTCCATTCCTGAGATACTTTGCTAAGAAGAATATGTTCCAGCTCCATCCATGTAAACATGAAAGGGGTAAAGTCTCCATCCTTCTTTAAGGCTGCATAATATTCCATGGTATACATGTACCACAATTTGCTGGTCCATTCGTGGGTCGATGGGCACTTGGGCTTCTTCCATGACTTAGCAATTATGAATTGGGCTGTAATAAACATTCTAGTACAACTGTCTTTGTTATGTTGTGAATTTTGGTCTTCTGGGTATAAACCTAGTAAAGGAACTATAGGATGGAATGGCAGGTCTATTTTTAGGTATCTAAGTATTCTTCAAACATCCTTTCAGAAGGAATGTATTAGTGTGCACTCCCACCAGCAGTGTAGGAGTGTGCCCTTTTCTCCACATCCACACCAACATCTCTGGTTTCGGGATTTTGTTATGTGGGCTACTCTTACTGGGGTTAGGTGATATCTCAAAGTAGTTTTGATTTGCATTTCTCTGATGATTAAGGAGGATGAGGCTTTTTTTCATGTGTTTGTAGATCGTGCGTCTTCTTTAGAGAAGTTTCTCTTCAATTCCCTTGCCCACCCTGAGACGGGATCACTTGTTCTTTTCTTGCTAATACGTTTGCGTTCTCTGCGGATTTTGGTTATTAGACCTTTATTGGAGGTATAACCTGCAAATATTTTCTCCCATTCTGAGGGCTGTCTGCTTCCTTTACTTACTATGTTCTTGGCTGTGCAGAAGCTTTTTAGTTTGATCAGGTCCCAGTAGTGTATTTTTGATATTGCTGCAATTGCCTGGGGAGTCCTCCTTATAAAATATTCACCCAGGCTGATTCCTTCAACAGTTTTGCCTACACTTTCTTCAAGTAGTTTCATAGTTTCATGTCTTATGTTTAAATCTTTTATCCAGTGAGAGTCTATCTTAGTTAATGGTGAAAGGTAAGGGTCCAGATTCAATCTTCTACAGGTTGTCAGCCAGTTTACCCAGCACCATTTGTTAAATAGGGTAGTCTTTTCCTCACTGAATGTTTTTAATTGGCTTGTCAAAGATCAAATAACAGTAAGTAGCTGGATTCATCTCTTGGTTCTCTATTCTGTTCCAGACATTTACTTCTCTGTTTTTGTGCCAGTACCATGCTGTTTTGATCACTATCGATTTATAGTACAGTCTCAGGTCTGGTAGCGTGATTCCTCCTGCTTTGTTTTTATCACTGAGTAATGTTTTGGCTGTTTGAGGTTTTTTCTGATTCCATATAAAATGAAGTATTATTTCTTCAAGATCTTTAAAATATGACAATTGAGCTTTAATAGGAATTGCATTAAAATTATATATTGCTGGAGGCGGAGCAAGACGGCAGCTGAGCAACAGCTTCCTTGCTTCTGGGCACTGTGAGTCTGGGGAGATAGGACTCCAGTCATCTCTGGCTGGTGGGATCTGCCTATCATCACCCCTGAGAGGATACAGGGAGTCAGCGAGAGACTTCTGGACCCCAAGAGGAGGACTAAAACAGTGGAAAACTGGCAAGTGGTCGCGTGTGTTCAATCCGTCTAAACCCACCCACAACTGTAAGTTCAGTAGCAGCGAGAATGCAACCAGAAAGGCCTTACCTGTGAACTGTTTTGGTGTCTTTGGACTTGGCACTCAGTTGAAGTGCCTTGGGGAGAGCCTGTGCGGGAGTGTGGAGAACTTTGGCCTTTGTCTAGGGCCCCAGTCTGAGCCGTTGAGCCAGACAGAGCTAATAGTGTTTGACTTTGGGTCACAGGGAACCATTGTGAGTGATCTGCCCCGGCAAGCTCCGCCCTCAGGGTCGCAGAGCTAGAATCGGGTGGGAGCTGGTAACCCAGTGACCAAGTAGCCTAAGGGTGGGGTCTGAGCCACCTTGCAGCCCTAACCCTCGGGTGCAGAGGGAGACCAGTTTTGGCACACAGGGTAAGTGGATAGCCACTTCAGCAGTGATTCCAGCGACAAGCACTTTCCTGGGAAAGTTTCTGCTCAGCATTGAACAAGTTCAAAGTGCCTTTTAAGTGGGCTGAAGAGAGATTTAGGCTGTCTACCTGCTGGGGTTTTAGAAATTAGCAGCCTCCAGTCGTATCAGAACTGTGATTAACATGTCATACCCCAGAAGACCACGTGTTGCCCAGACAATATTCAATAACATATATATACTGCTTTGGTTTTGGTTGTGTATTTTTTTTTTGATTTTTTTTTGATGTTGTTCATGTTGTTTTGTTTTTTAAGTTCAACCTTTTCCAGACAGATCCTTTTTCTTTCTCAATTTTTCTAGTTTAATTATAATTTCCCATTGCTGCCTACTTCAATAATTAGAACTTCATTTCTGTTAGTGTTTCTACTGCTATTATTTGGTTTTCCACCCAATTTTATCCCGTAAAGTTTTCTGTTTGCTTGTTTTGGTTTGATCTATAGCATTTTTGTCTTTCCTCTCTACTTGGTGGAGGTGGGGTACTGTGTCTGATCAGGTTAGCAAAGAGCTGCTGACCTCAAGGGAACCACCCCACTAGGCACCCCCAGAAGGTGGGTTTTTTTTTAAAGTTCTGTCAGAGTACCCTACTGTACACCTATATTGCTCTGTCTCCCTCTTTCTGTGCCTCTCTTCTTTTTGTCAATATTCCTTTTACCCACCCCCTCTCCTTTCTCTATTTTTCTTATCACTTGGTCCTCTTTTCTTTAATCCCTTTTTTGCTCTTCAACCTTCTCACCCTTCTGGTCCTGTAACCCTTAGTCCACAGGCATGAGAACTTAAAGAGCAAGAGGAAGTGAAAGGAAAATTAGAGCAAGGAAACAGATAAAAGAAATCACTCATGAGGAAGACTCAGCAGAAAATTCCAGGCAACATGAAGAAACAGTCCAGAACAACCCCGCCAAGGGACCATGAAGTAGCTACTGCAGAGGATTTCACCTATAAAGAAATGTTAGGAATGACAGAAAGGGAATTTAGAATACACATGTTGAAAACAATGAAAGAAATGATGGAAACAATGAAGGAAACTGCTAATAAAGTGGAAAATAAGCAAAAGGAAATCCAAAAACAGAATCAAATAAGAAATGAACGATATGAAGAAGATAAAAAGGATATAGCAGAGCTGAAGTAAATGAAACAGTCAATTAGGGAACTTAAAGATGCAATGGAAAATATCAGCAACAGGTTAGACCATGCAGAAGAAAGAATTTCAGAGGTAGAAGACAAAGTTCTTGAGATAACTCAGAGAGTAAAAGAGGCAGAAAAGAAGAGAGAGAAAGCAGAATGTTCACTGTTAGAATTGTGGGACTTTATGAAGCGTTCCGACATACAAGTTATAGGAATTCCAAAAGCGGAAGAAGAATGCCCCAGAGGAATGGAAGCCATACTAGAGAATATTATAAAAGAAAATTTCCCAAATATCACCAAAGATTCTGAAACACTGCTTTCAGAGGGATATCGGACACCAGGTCGCCTCAACTCTAACCGAGCTTCTCCAAGACACATTGTGATGAACCTGTCCAAAGTCAAGACAAAAGAAAAGATTCTGCAAGCTGCCAGGAGGAAGCACCAGTTGACCTACAGGGGCAAATCCATCAGAGTGACCGCAGACTTCTCTAATGAAACTTTCCAAGCAAGAAGACAATGGTCATCTACCTTTAATCTACTTAAACAGAACAATTTCCAGCCCAGAATTCTGTACCCTGCTAAGCTAAGCTTCAAAATTCACAGAGAAATCAAATCATTTACGGATATACAAACATTGAGGAAATTCACCACAAGACCAGCTCTACAGGAAATACTTCAACCTGTTCTGCACACTGACCACCACAATGGATCAGCAGCAAAGTAAGAACTCAGAAATTAAAGGACAGAACCTAACCTCCACACTGATGCAAAAGATGAAACTAAGCAATGGACTCTCACAAAATAAGATGAATAGAATACTACCACACTTATCAATTACTCAATAAATGTTAATGGCTTGAATTCCCCACTGAAGAGACATAGATTGGTTGACTGGATTAAGAAACACAAGCCATCCATTTGCTGTCTGCAAGAAACACACCTGGCTTCAAATGACAAATTAAAGCTCTGAGTCAAGGGTTGGAAGACAATTTTTCAGGCAAATGGAATTCAGAAGAAAAGAGGAGTTGCAATCTTATTTTCAGATACATGTGGATTTAAAGCTACTAAAGTCATCAAAGACAAAGATGGTCACTTTATATTGGTCAAGGGAAAAATACAACAAGAAGAGATTTCAATTCTAAATATTTATGCACCCAGTTTAAATGCTCCCAGATTCTTGAAACAGATCTTACTCAGTCTGAGCAATATGATATCTGATAATACCATAATAACAGGGGACATTAACACTCCTCTTACAGAGCTGGACAGATCCTCTAAACAGAAATTAAACAATGATATAAGAGATTTAAATGAGACCCTAGAACACCTGTGCTTGATAGACGCATAGAAAACACTCCATCCCAAACATAAAGAATATACATTCCTCTCATTACCCCATGGAACATTCTCCAAAATTGATCATATTCTGGGACACAAAACAAATATCAACAGAATCAAAAGAATTGAAATTTTACCTTGGATCTTCTCAGACCATAAGGCACTAAAGGTAGAATTCAACTGTAACAAAAATGCTTGACCCCACCCAAAGGCATGGAAATTAAACAATCTTCTGTTGAATAACAGATGGGTGCAGGAAGAAATAAAACAGGAAATCATTAACTTCCTTGAGCATAACAACAATGAAGACACAAGCTACCAAAACCTGTGGGATACTGCAAAAGCAGTTTTGAGGGGGAAATTCATTACTTTAGATGCCTACATTCGAAAAACAGAAAGAGAGCACATCAACAATCTCACAAGATATCTTATGGAATTGGAAAATGAAGAACAATCTAAGCCTAAACTCACTGGAAGAAAAGTAAATATCTAAAATCAAATCAGAGGTCAATGAATTGAAAACAAAAGAATCATTCAGAAAATTAATGAAACAAGGAGTTGGTTTTTTGAAAAAATAGATAAAATAGATAAACCATTGGCCAGACTAATGAGGAATAGAAAAGTAAAACCGTTAGTAACCTGAATCAGAAATGATAAAGGGGAAATAACAACTGATCCCACAGAGATACAAGAGATCATCTCTGAATACTACCAGAAACTCTATGCCCAGAAATTTGACCATGTGAAGGAAATGGATCAATATTTGGAATCACACCCTCTCCCTAGACTTAGCCAGGAAGAAATAGACCTCCAGAACAGACCAATTTCAAGCACTGAGATCAAAGAAAAAATAAAAAAGCTTCCAACCAAAAAATGCCCTGGTCCAGATGGCTTCATCCAGAATTTTATCAAACCTTCAAGGAAGAGCTTATTCCTGTACTGCAGAAATTATTCCAAAAAATTGAGGAAGAAGGAATCTTCCCCAACACATTCTATGAAGCAAACATCACCCTGATACCAAAACCAGGAAAAGACCCAAACAAAAAGGAGAATTTCAGACCAATCTCACTCATGAATATAGATGGAAAAATTCTCAACAAAATCCTAGCCAATAGATTACAGCTTATCATCAAAAAAGTCATTCATCATGATCAAGTAGGCTTCATCCCAGGATGCAAGGCTGGTTTAACATACGCAAGTCCATAAACGTTATCCACCATATTAACAGAGGCAAAAATAAAGATCACAGATCCTCTCAAAAGATGCAGGAAAAGCATTTGATAAAATCCAGCATCCTTTTCTAATTAGAACACTGAAGAATATAGGCATAGGTGGCACATTTCTAAAAATTATTGAAGCTATCTATGACAAACCCGCAGCCAATATTTTACTGAATGGAGTAAAACTGAAAGATTTTCCTCTTAGAAGTGGAACCAGACAAGGTTGACCTCTGTCACCTTTACTATTCAACGTAGTGCTGGAAGTTCTAGCCAATATAATTAGGCAAGACAAGGAAATAAAGGGAACCCAAATGGGAGCAGAGGAGGTCAAACTCTCCCTCTTTGCTGACGACATGATCTTATACTTAGAGAACCCCAAAGACTCAACCACAAGACTTCTAGAAGTCATCAAAAAATACAGTAATGTTTCAGGATATAAAATCAATGTTCACAAGTCAGTAGCCTTTGTATACACCAATAACAGTCAAGATGAGTAGCTAATTAAGGACACAACTCCCTTCACCATAGTTTCAAAGAAAATGAAATACCTAGGAATATACCTAACGAAGGAGGTGAAGGACTTCTATAAAGAAAACTATGATATCCTCAGAAAGGAAATAGCAGAGGATATTAACAAATGGAAGAGCATACCATGCTCATGGACAGGAAGAATCAACATTGTTAAAATGTCTATACTTCCCAACGCAATCTACCTATTCAATACCATTCCTATCAAAATACCAACATCGTACTTTCAAGATTTGGAAAAAATGATTCTGTGTTTTGTATGGAACCGGAAAAAACCCGTATAGCTAAGGCAGTTCTTTGTAACAAAAATACAACCTGGGGCATCAGCATACCAGATTTTAGTCTGTACTACAAAGCCGTAGTGCACAAGACAGCATGGTACTGGCACAAAAACAGAGATATAGACACTTGGAATCGAATTGAAAACCAAGAAATGAAACTAACATCTTACAACCACCTAATCTTTGATAAACCAAACAAGAACATGCCTTGGGGGAAAGACTCCCTATTTAATAAATGGTGTTGGGAGAACTGGATGTTTACATAACAAAGACTGAAACTGGACCCACACCTTTCCCCACTCACACAAATTGATTCAAGATGGATAAAAGACTTATTTAAGGCAGGAAACAATAAAAATCCTCCAAAAAAGCATAGGAAAAATACTGGAAGATATTGGCCTGGGGAAAGACTTCATGAAGAAGACTGCCATGGCAATTGCAACAATAACAAAAATAAACAAATGGGACTTCATGAAACTGAAAAGCTTCTGTACAGCTAAGGAGACAATAACCAAAGCAAAGAGACAACGTACACAATGGGAAAGGATATTTGCATACTTTCAATCAGACAAAAGTTTGATAACTAGGATCTATAGAGAACTCAAATTAATCCACATGAAAAAAGCCAATAATCCCATATATCAATGGGCAAGAGACATGAATAGAACTTTCTCTGAAGACGACAGTTAAATGGCAAACAAACACATGAAAAAATGTTCATCATCTCTATATATTTGAGAAATGCAAATCAAAACAACCCTGAGATATAATCTAACCCCAGTGAGAATGGCCCACATCACAAAATCTCAAAACTGCAGATGCTGGCGTGGATGTGGAGAGAAGGGAACACTTTTACACTGCTGGTGGGACTGCAAACTAGTACAACCTTTCTGGAAGGAAGTATGGAGAAACCTCAAAGCACTCAAGCTAGACCTCCCATTTGATCCTGCAATCCCATTACTGGGCATCTACCCAGAAGGAAAAAAATCCTTTTATTAAGGACACTTGTACTAGACTGTTTATTGCAGCTCAATTTACAATTGCCAAAATGTGGAAACAGCCTAAATGTCCACCAACCCAGGAATGGATTAACAAGCTGTGGTATATGTATACCATGGAATACTATTCAGCCATTAAAAAGAATGGAGACTTTACATCCTTTGTATTAACCTGGATGGACGTGGAAGACATTATTCTTAGTAAAGCATCACAAGAATGGAGAAGCATGAATCCTATGTACTCAATTTTGATATGAGGACAATTAATGACAATTAAGGTTATGGGGGGGGAGAAGAAAGAGGGAAGGACGGAGAGGGGTGGGTCCTTGGTGTGTGTCACACTTTGTGGGGGCAAGACATGATTGCAAGAGGGACTTTACCTAACAATTGCGATCAGTGTAACCTGGCTTATTGTACCCTCAATGAATCCCCCTCCCCAAAAAATTATATATTGCTTTGGTTAGTATAGACATTTTAACAATGTTGAGTGTTCCCAGCCATGAGCATGGTATGTTTTTCCATTTGTTAACATCTTCAGCTATTTCTTTTCTTAACGTTTCATAGTTCTTTTTGAAGAGATCTTTCACATCCTTTGTTAGGTATACTCCCAAATATTTCATCTTCTTTGGCGCTACTGTGAAAGGAATAGAGTCCTTGCCTGTTTTTTCAGCTTGGTTATTGTTGGTATATATAAAGGCTACAGATTTATGGGTGTTGATTTTGTTGCCTGATACATTGGTGTATCCCTTGATCACTTCTAAAAGTTTTGTAGTAGAATCCTGAGTGTTTTCCAGATATACAATCATATCATCTGTAATAAGCGAAAGTTTGATCTCTTCTGACCTATGTTGATACCCTTGATGGCCCTTTCTTCCCTAATTGCAATGGCTAAAACTTCTATTACAATGTTAAAGAGCAATGGAGACAATGGGCAACTTTTCCTGGTTCCTGATCTAAGTGGAAATGATTTCAATTTAACCAATCAATACGATATTGGCTGTGGGTTTGTTGTAGATGGCCTCTATTAGTTTAAGAAATGTCCCTTCTATACCAATTTTCTTAAGTGTTCTGATCATGAAGGGATGCTGGGTATTATCAAAAGCTTTTTCTGCATCAATTGAAAGAATGATATGGTCCTTATTTTTTAGTTTGTTTATGTGCTGAATTACATCTATAGATTTACGTATATTGAACCAGCCTTGAGAACCTGGGATAAATCCCACTTTGGTCATGGGGTATAATTTTTTTGATGTCTTGTTGGATTCTGTTTGTTAGGATCTTATTGAGTATTTTACCATAAATATTCATTAGTGATATTGGTCTATAATTTTCTTTTCTTGTTGGGTCTTTCCATGTTTGGGGATCAAGGTGATGTTTGCTTCATAGAATGTGTTGTGTAATATTCCTTCTTTCTCTATATTTTGGAAGAGGTTTAGTAATATAGGTACTAGTTCTTCTTTAAAGGTTTGGTAGAATTCTGATGTAAAGCCATCTGGTCCTGGGCTTTTCTTTTTAGGTAGATTGTGTATAGTTGATGCTATTTCAGAACTTGATATAGGCCTGTTCAACATATCCACTTCATTCTGGCTAAGTCTGGCTAAGTTTGGGTTGGTTTAAAGCCTATTGTGTACTTCCAGGTATTGGTCAATTTCTTTCAGGTTTTCCTATTTCTGAGAGTAGAGTTTCTTGTAGTATTCTTTAAGGATTTTTTGAATTTCTGAGGGGTCTGTTGTTATTTCATCATTATCATTTCTGATTGATGAAATTAGAGATTTTATTCTTTTTTTCCTGGTTAGGTTGGCCAAAGGTTTATCTATTTTATTGATCTTTTCAAAAAACCAACTTTTGGATTTATTGATCTGTTGTATAATTCTTTTCTTTTCAATTTAGTTTAATTCTGCTCTGATTTTTTGTTACTTCTTTTCTTCCGCTGGGTTTGGGGTTGGAGTGCTCTTCCTTCTACAGTTGCTTGAGATGTACCATTAAGTTATTAACTTCCTCTCTTTCTGTTTTCTTGAGGAAGGCTTGCAGTGCTACAAATTTTTCTCTTAGGACTGCCTTTGCAGTATACCAGAGTTTCTGATGATTCGTATCTTCATTGTTGTTTTGTTCCAAAAATTTGGTGATTTCCTTCTTAATCTCATCTATAACCCATCTATCCTTCAGCATAAGGTTGCTTAGCTTTCATGTTTTTGTATGGGTATGCAGGTTCCTGTTGTTATTGAGTTCAACTTTTATTCCACGATGGTCTGAGAAGATGCAAGGAATAATTTCTATTTTTTTTTAATTTGCTGAGGTTAGATTTGTGGCCTAGGATGTGGACGATTTTGGAGTATGTTCCATGGGCTGATGAGAAGAATGTGTATTCAGTTTTGTTGGGATGAAATGTTCTGTAGATGTCCGTTAAGTCGAAATGTTGAATGGCTGAGTTTAAATCTAAAATTTCTTTGCTTAGCTTTCTTTTGGAGAATCTATCCAGCACTGATAAAGGGGTGTTAAAATCTCCAACAACTATGCAACTGGAAGAGATCAAGTTGCTCACGTCTGTTAGAGTTTCTCTTATAAATTGAGCTATGTTGTGGTTGTTTGCCTGAGGCAGTACCAGCCTGTGAGGAATGTGGGGACTAGAAAATGCATGCACAGACCTGGGAGATTCCCAAGGCAGGGCTGACCCAGAGGACCGCTTTACTGAGCATAAGATGCACCCGGCCCCCAGGGGACCATCAGCTTAAACAAAGGAGGGCAGGCAGAGGATGGAACTGACAGGTAACCCTGCTGTGAATACAAACTACACTTGAGACCATACAGGAGTAGAGACAGGGCCTGAGGCACAGGTTCTGGGAACTCAAAACAGCTTCTCTCCTGCAGGGGAATTTAGCAGGGACAGAAACAAATTCCTGCAAAGTTGTTCTGTTCTGTCAGTAACATCAATCAGGGGTGGGGCTGGAACTGAGTGAACAACGCCAGCCTCCAGAGATTGTCAGGCCTCACCTCCCCCTGACTGATAGAGGCAGAAAACAGCAGCTTGGCTGAGCAGACATAGATCTCCTTGTTATTCAGGCAGGTCCAAACCCCTGGAGTATCTGCTCATTGGAGGCAAGTAGGTCACAGCCCTGCAGGTTTATCAGTGACTGGATGTGACAGAGGTGCAAGGTGGGGAAGGAGGCATCAACCTTCCCAGACTAATCTATTTGCTGGGTGGGTCCTCCTGACTTCACGGAGCACTGGAGCAAGTCATATTTGAGTTGTCAGCAGATCCCTGCAATCTAGTTGCCAGAGACCTCTTAAACTTTCCCACCAGAGACAGGTGCTCACTGAGACAATTGATTTGGACCTTTTGAACTTAGCCAATCGCTCAAGGACTATCTAAGTGGTGCCCTGGGTGTGTGGTTGTAGGAAGGTTTGATTTTCCTTTTCCAGTTGTTGCCCGTGGGGGGCGGGGTGACTTAATTGCTGGTATTTCTGCACAGCTGAGACTTGAACCCAGAGTAACTGTTTCACTAGGGTCGAACAGAGACCAGCTGAAAACAAGACAGAGGCACTTTGCCCCACCACACTGAACAGGTCCTCAGTTTCTCAGGCTATAGCACTGTACGGGTCCTTGACAAAGCTCCAGAGGAAAAGTCCAACAGTGTAAAATAATCATGCGGTGGACTGAGAGGAACAACTCTGGTAACATGAATAACCGGAATAGTTCAACCCCCACAAGGAAAGATATGGCAGATGTAACTGAAGATCCCATTCATAAATAGCTGGCGGAGATGTCAGAAATCAAATTCAGAATTTGGATTGCAAAAAAGATAATAGAATGGAGGAAAATTTGGAATTAGAAATTCAAGGAGCAATTCAAATGTTGGAATTAGAAATTTGAGGAAACATTCAAAACTTGTCTCAAGAATCCATCGAATTTAAAGACAAAACCACCAAAGATTTTGACACACTGAAGCAAGAATTTGCAGTCCTCAAAGATCTGAAAAATACAGTAGAATCCCTCAATAACAGAGTGGAACAAGCAGAAGAAAGGATTTCTGCCATTGAAGAAATAGCTTTTGAACGCTCCCAAACTCTCAGAGAGGAAGAGAAATGGAGAGCAAAAACGGATCATTCTCTCAGAGAGCTCTGGGCTAATTCAAAGAAGGCTAATATCCACCTCATTGGAAACCCTGAAAGTGATGAGGTGGCTTTGCAAGGCACAGAGGCTCTTCTCCATGAAATGATGACAGAGAATTTTTCGGACATGTCAATAGATTCTGAAATTCAGATAGCAGACAGTTTCAGAACTCCAGCATGACTCAACCCAAAGAAGACATCCCCAAGGCATATCATAAACAACTTCACTATAGTTAATATGAAGGAAAAAATTCTGAAAGCAGCCAGATGTAAGAAATCCATTACCTACAAAGAAAAGAATATTAGAATGACTGCAGATCTCTTTGCTGAAACTTTTCAAGCCAGAAGAAGGTGATCATCGACTTTTAATCTCCTCAAACAAAATAACTTTCAACCCCGGATCCTGTATCCAGCTAAACTGAGTTTCATTTATGATGGAGAAATTAAATACTTTAATGACATTCATATCTTGAAGAAATTTGCCGTAACCAAACCAGCTGTTCAGGATATTCTCAGACCTATCCTCCATAACGACCAGCCCAATCAGCTACCAAAAAAGTAAACTCACTCAGAAACTTTTGATCAAACTCCAACTTTCACAGTGCCGAAAGGATTAAAAATGTCCACTGGACTTTCAAAAAACTCGATACCTAAAATTTTACCAGACTTATCAATATTCTCCATTAATGTGAATGGCTTAAACTGACCCCTAAAGAGGCACAGGTTGGCTGACTGGATACAAAAACTCAGGCCAGATATTTGCAGCATATGAAAATCACATCTTACCTTAAAAGATAAATATAGACTCAGGGTGAAAGGATGTTCGTCCACATTTCAGGCAAATGGTAATCAGAAAAAAGCAAGTGTTGCAATTCTATTTGCAAATACAATAGGCTTTAAACCAACAAAAGTAAGGAAGGATAAGAATGGTCACTTCATATTTATGAAGGGTAATACTCAATTTGATGAGATTTCAATTATTAATATTTATGCACCCAACCAGAATGGGCCTCAATTTATAAGAGAAACTCTAACAGACATGAGCAACTTGACTTCCTCCAGCTCCATAACAGTTGGAGAGTTCAACACTCCTTTGGCAGTGTTGGATAGATCCTCCAATAGGAAGGTGAGCAAAGAAATTTTAGATTTAAGCCTAACCAGCCAACATTTGGATTTAGTAGACATCTACAGAACATTTCATCCCAACAAAACTCAATACACATACTTCTCATCAGCCCATGGAACATATCAAAAATCGATCACATCTTAGTTCACAAGTCTAACCTCAGGAAATTTGAAGGAATAGAAATTATTCCTGCATCATCTCAGACCACCATGGAATAAAAGTTGAACTCAATAACAACAGGAATCTGCATACTCATACAGAAACATGGATGTTAAATAACCTTATGCTGAATGATAGCTGGGTCAGAGATGAGATTAAGAAGGAAATCACCAAATTTCTGGAACAAAATGACAATGAAGACACAAATTATCAGAACCTCTGGGATACCACAAAGGCAATCCTAATCCTAATCCTAAAATAGCACTGCAAGCCTTCCTCAAGAGAACAGAAAGAGAGGAAGTTAACAACTTAATTGGACATCACAAGCAACTGGAAAAGGAAGAACATTCCAACCCCAAACCCAGTAGAAGGAAAGAAATAAACAAAAGGAGAGTAGAATTAAATGAAATTAAAAACAAAAAAATTATACAACAGATCAATAAATCAAAAAGTTGTTTTTTTTTAAAGGCCAATAAAATAGATAAACCTTTGGCTAACCTAAACAGGAAAAAAAGAGTAAAATCTCTAATGTCATCAATCAGAAATGACAAAGATGAAATAACAACAGACTCCCCAGAAATTCAAAAAATCCTTAATGAATATTACAAGAAACTTTATTCTCAGAAATATGAAAACCTGAAGAAAGTTGACCAATACTTAGAAGCATAAAGCACGTCTACTTTCCAAGACTTAGCCAGAATCAAATGGAAATGTTGAACAGGCCAATATCAAGTCCTGAAATAGCATCAACCATACAAAATTTCCCTAAAAAGAAAAGCCCGGGACCAGATGCCTTCACATCAGAATTCTACCAAACTTTTTTTTTCTTTGTTTGTTTGTTTGTTTTTATTTATTTTTATTGTTAAATCATAGCTGTGTACATTAGTGCAATCAAGAGGTACAATGTGCAGGTTTCATATACAATCTGAAACATTCTCATCAAACTGTTCAACGTAGCCTTCATGGCATTTTCTTAGTTACTGTATGTAGGCATTTGTATTCTGCATCTAGTAACTTTCGCCTGTACCCATTCTAAGATGCACCGTAGATGTGGCCCCATCCATTACCCTCTCTCCACCAAAACCTTCCCCTCCCTACTCCTTCCTTGGCCCTTTTCCCATAGTCTTGTGTGATAGTTGGGTTATAGCCTTCATGTGAAAACCATAATTTAGCTTCATGGTAGAGCTGAGTACATTGGATACTTTTTCTTCCACTCCCGAGATACTTTCCTTAGAAGAATATGTTCCAGCTCCATGCATGTAAACATGAAAGAGGTAAACTCTCCATCTTTCTTTAAGGATGCATAATATTCCATGGTATACATGTACCACAATTTGCTAGTCCATTCCTGGATCGATGGACACTTGGGCTTCTTCCATGACTTAGCGATTATGAATTGGGCTGCAATAAACATTCTGGTACAGATGTCTTTGTTATATTGTGAGTTTTGGTCTTCTGGGTATAAACCTAGTAAAGGAATTATAGGATCGAATGGCAGGTCTATTTTTAGGTCTCTTAAGTATTCTCCAAACATCCTTCCAGAAGGAAGGTATTAGTGTGCATTCCCACCAGCAGTGTAGAAGTGTGCCCTTTTCTCCACATCCACGCCAACATCTGTGGTGTTGGGATTTTGCTATGTGGGCTACTCTTACTGGGGTTAGGTGATATCTCAAAGTAGTTTTCATTTGCATTTCTCTGATGATTAAGGATGATGAGCTTTTTTTCATGTGTTTGTAGATTGTGCATCTGTCTTCTTTAGAGAAGTTGCTCTTCAAGTCCCTTTGGCTCCCTGAGATGGGATCACATGTTCTTTTCTTGCTAATATGTTTGAGTTCTCTGTGGATTCTGGTTATTAAATTTTATCTCTGCCAAACCTTTAAAGAGGAACTAGTACCTATATAACTCAGCCTGTTCAAAAATATAGAAAAAGAAGGAATACTACCCAACACGTTCTATGAAGCAAACATCACCCTGATCCCCAAACCAGGGAAAGACTCAACAAGAAAAGAAAATTACAGACAAATATCACTAATGAATATAGATGCAAAAATATTCAACAAAATCCTAACAAACAGAATCCAGCAACACATCAAACAAATTATAGATCAGAACCAAGTCGGTTTTATCCCAGGATCTCAAAGCTGGTTCAATATATGTAAATCTATAAATGTAATTCAGCACATAAATAATCTAAAAAACAAAGACCATATGATTCTCTCAATTGATACAGAAAAAGCTTTTGATAATATCCAGCATCCCTTCATGATCAGAACACTTAAGAAAATTGGTATAGAGGGGACATTTCTTAAACTGATAGAGACCATCTACAGCAAACCCACAGCCAATATCATATTGAATGGAGTTAAATTGAAATCATTTCCACTCAGATCAAGAAACAGACAAGGCTGCCCATTCTCCCCACTGCTCTTTAACATTGTAATGGAAGTTTTAGACATCGCAATTAGGGAAAAAAAGAAGATCAAGGGTACCCACGTAGGGTCAGAAGAGATCAAACTTTCACTCTTCACAGATGATATGATTGTATATCTGGAAAACACCAGGTATTCTACTACAAAACTCTTAGAAGTAATCAAGGAATACTGCAGCATCTCAGGTTACAAAATCAACATTCATAAATCGGTAGCCTTTATATATACTAACAATAGTCAAGCTGAAAAAAACAGTCAAGGACTCTATTCTGTTCACAGTAGTGCCAAAGAAGATGAAATATTTGGGAGTTTATCTAACAAAGGATGTGAAAGATCTCTATAAAGAGAAGTATGAAACTCTAAGAAAAGAAATAGCTGAAAATGTTAACAAATGGAAAAACATACCATGCTCATGGCTGGGAAGAACAAACATTGTTAAAATGTCCATATTACAGAAAGCAATATACAATTTTAATGCAATTCCTATTAAAGCTCCACAGTCATACTTTAAAGATCTTGAAAAAAATAATACTTTGTTTTACATGGAATCAGAAAAAAACTCAAATAGCCAAGACATTACTCAGAAATAAAAACAAAGCAGGAAGAATCACGCTACTGGACCTCAGACTATACTATTAATCAATAGTGATCAAAACAGCATGGTACTGGCACAAAAACAGAGAGGTAGATGTATGGAACAGAGTAGGGAACCAAGAGATGAACCCAGCTACTTACTGTTATTTGATCTTTGACAAGCCAATTAAAAACATTCAGTGGGGAAAAGATTCCCTATTTAACAAATGGTGCTAGATGAACTGCCTGGCAACCTGTAGAAGACTGAAGCTGGACCCACACCTTTCACCATTAACTAAGATAGACTCTCACTGGATTAAAGATTTAGACTTAAGACATGAAACTTTAAAAATACTAGAAGTGAGTGCAGGGAAAACTCTTGAAGAAATCGGTCTGGGCAAGTATTTTATGAGGAGGATACCCTCCCACCCCCGGCCAATTGAAGCAGCTTCAAAAATATACTACTGGGAACTAATCAAACTAAAAACTTCTGCACAGCCAAGAACACAGTAAGTAAAGCGAGCAGGCAGCCCTAAGAATGGGAGAAGATATTTGCAGGTTATTTCTCCGACAAGGGTTTAATAACCAGAATCCACAGAGAACTCAAACTTATAAGCAAGAAAAGAACAAGTGATCCCATCGCAGGCTGAGCAAGGGACTTGAAGAGAAACTTCTCTGAAGAAGACTTGTGCACGGCTACAGAAATATGAAAAAATGCTCATCATCCTTAATCATCAGAGAAATGCAAATCAAAACTACTTGGAGATATCATCTAACTCCTGTAAGATTAGCCCATATCACAAAATCCCAAGACCAGAGATGTTGGTGTGGATGTGGAGAAAAGGGAACACTTCTACACTGCTGGGGGGAATGCAAATTAATACATTCCTTTTGGAAAGATGTTTGGAGAATACTTAGAGATCTAAAAATAGATCTGCCATTCAATCCTATAATTCTTCTACTAGGTATATAATCAGAACCAAAAATCACATTATAACAAAAATATTTGTACCAGAATGTTTAGTGCAGCCCAATTCATAATTGCTAAGTCCGGGAAAAAGCCCAAGTGCCCATCAATCCATGAATGGATTAATCAACTGTGGTATATGTACACTATGGAGTATTATGGAGTACACCTTCAAGAAAGATGGAGACTTTACCTCTCTCATGTTTACATGGATGGAGCTGGAACATATTCTTGTCAGTAAAATATCTCAAGAATGTAAGAAAAGTATCCAATGTACTCAGCCCTACTATGAAACTAATTTATGGCTTTCATATGAAAGTTATAACCCAGTTAATAACCTAAGAATATGGGGAAGGGGAGAGGGAAGGAAGGGTGATTGGTGGGATTACACCTGTGGTGCATCTTACAAGGGTATATGTGAAACTTAGTAAATGTAGAATATAAATGTCTTAACACAATAACTAAGAAGATGCCAGGAGGCTATGTTAACCAGTGTGATGAAAATATGTCAAACGGTCTATAAAACCAGTGCATGGTGCCCGATGATCGCATTAATGTACACAGCTATGATTTAATAATAAAAAATAAATAAATAATAAATTAATTAAAAAATAGCCTAGCATTGTGGCAGGTGCTTGTAGTCCCAGCTACTCAGGAGGCTGAGGCATGAGAATCGCCTAAGCCCAGAAGTTGGAGGTTGCTGTGAGCTGTGTGACGCCACGGCACTCTACAGAGGGTGATAAACTGAGACTCTGTCTCTAAAAAAAAAAATACAGAAAACCCATGAGAGTCTATTTATGGGGACACTGGGACTCACATATGTCAGGAGTTGTTCTCTGGGATTAATCAGTGGCAGAGACCCATGCACACAGCCAGGTAGGCCCAGCTGTGTTGGATGAGCCTCTTTTGAATGTGGGGCCCTTTTTTCTTTGGAAGCCAACAGCTGGGTTGTAGAACAATCTCCAGCAAGGACAGAGATTGTAATGTAGACCTTGGAGGACTGAGAAAGCTAAGGTTGGGAACTGGAGGACTAAAGTCTTCCTGAGCTTTCTTGACCACAGAAAGTAAGGACAATGGAGTGCCAGGACTTGCCCTGTAGAACCCTGAGAGTCGAGAAGAGCTGAATATAATTTTGCTCTAAATCACCCTGCAAGGTCTCAGGATATGGGGGCTGCTGGTCCATGTGCAGCTTCTCCCCTTTGCCTTGGCTTGTCTAAAATGGAAGGGAAACTGCTGAGCCCTGCATGCATCTGGGCAATTGATACTAACATTCTCCCTAAGAATTTAGTTGGTTGTCTGGCTAATGTTGCTTTGGAAAAGATGATGCTTTCTTTTCCTTTTGCTTCCACGTCAGGAAATCACTCCTCTTTTTAACTCGTCTCTCCAAGAGTGCCAGAACATCAGGGTTGGACAGGGAGGGGTAACCAGATACTACAAGTTTGCCTGCAGGGACTCCCACAAATGAGGCCTCAGAGAGGGGGAGGGCAAGAAGCTCATGCTTGAAATCACATTGTACCAAGTTGGAGGCAAAAAAGTCCCAGGTGTGAGGCTGCCACCAGGAGAAATATCACACCGCTAGACTTTGGGGGTCACTACCTCTGATTGTTGAGACTCTGCCCTTATGCTGAGAACATAAGGAAAAGAGTAAGAGGCTGGGACTCACCTCTCTCACTCTTCCTTGAGAAACTCAGTCATTCATTACCCAAGAATAACATGACTCTCCATTTTATGAGTGTCCCTTTTATCCATTTCTAAAAGTGATGATTTTTCCAATATTTCCGATTTTTCAAAGATTTCCAATTTTTCCTTCTTTGACAAACTCAGAGCAGGATTTTGTCTGTGAATTTCCCACTTTGGGTTCTCAGAAGTCCTCTGTTCAAGGAAGACACAGAATCAGAAGCCAACAGTCACATCTGCTCCATCAGAATATGCTGTATCCCGGGGACAAGCTCGGAGGTTCTCCACATTGCTGTCCTGATCAGCACGAAGAGAGGCGTGGTCAAGTGATACCTGACATGGGAAAGTGATGATCAAGTGTCAGGACACACTATTCTCCTCCAGAGAACCCACACTTTCTAAACGTGCTAACTCTGAACCGCGAAATCATTATTTTGGGGGTTTTATGCTGGACCCTTCCACCATACCCCAACAGGCAGCCTGTGAGCCTCAGGTGAAAACCTGTGTCCTCTTGAGCCCTTAGCTCTGCCCACACTCTTCCCCTAGAAGAGTGAGGCTCATAGGGCTCCTCAAACTAAGGCCCACGGGCCACATGAGGCGTTGTGATTATATTTGTTCCCGTTTTGTTTTTTTAATTCAAAATAAGGTATGTGCAGTATGCATAGGAATTTGTTCATAGTTTTTTTTTTTTTTAACTACAGTCAATCCCTCCAACAGTGTGAGGGACAGTGAACTGGCCCCCTGTTTAAAAAGTTTGAGGATCCCTGCAACACTCTCCAAGCCAAAGACGCTCATTTAGAAATATGGGAATAGGAACGTGAACCAATGACCAAAAATCTCTCTTGGGTACTCCTTACCTTTTGGCTGTCTTCATTTTCCCAGGTAGTTCATAAAAATGATTTCATCACCAGCTACACAGGTCCAGAAAGAGTAACCCCAAACCACACAAAAGGTACATTTGGGATCCTTATTCAAGTTGATCATAAGCTCCGCCGAGGCTCAGGATGGTTGTTCAGAAAGCAGAGAATACCATATTTTGCCATGTATAAGGTGCAACCACATTCATGGCCCAAATATTCAGGAAAATACCCCCTCAAGAACGTGTGCGACTTTCGGCTGGGAGACACACATCTGGGGAGCGTAGATCTCATCACCCTCCAGCAGCCCCCATTCTGTGAGGCTGCCCCTTCCCTCTCTCCCTGGGCCCCTTCCCTCCCTCAAGCCCTTCCCTGCCCTCCAAGTCAGGGCCACAGCCAAGATGGACCCACACACATGAGTAACAAGCCAGGAGCTTCTCAGGCTGCTTTGACCACAGGCAGCTTAGATGTAAGTGCCCATAGGCACTTACCTCTCAGGAACAAGCATGGCGCTGCCAGTCCCCTTCACACAACTGGGCCTCAGGCCTCAGCCCTTGACCCACATGACCACAGCCCTCTTAGCCAGCCCCACCACCACACCCTTCCCTGATTGTGGCATTCAGAGGAGACCGGTCTGGCCCACATCCACCGGATCCTGGATCCTCCTGGACTGGAATCCCATGTATCTAGTAGACCCAGGTAGGAGGGCGCAGCTGCTCCAGGAGATTTGCTGCGCTTCTCCACTCCCAAGCCATAGTCCCCATACACACTGGACATCGTTATTTTCCCTGAAAAATCTGGGCAAAATGTGTGCATTATACATGGGAAAGGAGGACATTCTCCATTGTCTGAACAGCATGGCAGCCTAAAGCAACTGAAAGCTGAGGGTGCCTGGGCTTCACTATAGTCACAGAGCTGCACCACAGGGCACAGGAGAGTCACAAAGGGTTTCTGGGGTCGGGGGGGAATGAGGAGGATGGAGAGGTCACAGCCCCTCCCTTCCCCCACTCACAAGCCCAGCAGACCCCTCGGCCCCTCCTGGGACCCCTGGCTCCCTCTCCCCTGCCCTGCCATCCTTTTTTCAAATCCGCCCTTCTTTCATAGCACATATTGGCCTCAGTGAAATTTTCTGCTTGTGTCAGCCATAATCCAGATGTCACCTGTGTCCCCTGTTACTGTGCAGAGCCCTGGAAAGTCTGAGATGCTCCCTCCAATTTCTGCTTCTCCCCAGACGTCAGACTCTCAGGACCACGCTTATTCTCAAATCCATATTTTCTATAGAACATTTTTGTCTTACACTAACCCAAATATCAAACTAAAGTTCTTTTATACTGATTTAGATTTATGAATGTTGAATAGTAAATGTTTCTGTTTAAAGTCAGCATGGACTGTTTTCAGTCAGAGGGGCTGACTCAAACAATTAAAACTAACGATTCATTATTCAAAATTCATAAGACAAAAATAACTAAAATTAAAACTTCAAGTGATCTGTACTATAAACAGAAAAACTAGCTGAGCTTTGTAGCGGGCACCTATAGTCATAGCTACTAGAAAGGCTGAGGCAACAGAATCACTTGAGCTCAAGAGTTTGTGGTTGCTGTGAGTTATGACACCACAGTACTCTAGCCAGGGTGACAAAGTGAGACTCTGTCTCAAAAAAAAAAAAAAAAAATTTAGAGTCTTGCAACAATTTTATATGGATATTTTTCATGTAGAATTTCATTAAAGGCTATTTTTAAGAATGAGACATATAGAGAATATTTTTGAGATGGCGTTATGGTGCCTTGCCTTCAAAATTTCAGATTCAGTATAAAAATCCAAAGACAATAAACAATGGGCTCCTTTATTCTGTACTTCATTTAAAACAACCTTCATGACTAATTTTAATTAAAGAATATTCTAAAATCTATCTTCTTTTGAAGATATGTCCACCTGAATGGTCCTGTCTACGCAGGATATGGCGTAAATGCAGTCTGTGCGGCCCTCCTCCCGGGCCTGGTCCATTGAGTGTCTTTTCAGTGGCCAGCGAGTGTTTGGATTTCTGCCAATTTCCCATTTCTCTGGAGAATTGCCCAGGACTCCACACACGTCATTGTCCAGATCTGTCCCCTGCAGGGACCTGATTCCCTAGTTGCCTGGCACCTTCCTCTTGAGAACATTCCCTTACTAACTCATCCCTTCAAGGATCCTCATCTCAGCCCCTGCTTCTTGGAAACCCAACCTCAGACAGTGTGAAGCTAAACACCGGAGACAGCCTCCCTGAAAAAAAGATACTTATTAGGGGATAGAGCAGCCGAAGGGGACCGTGTGTGCCACAGGAAACTGTGTATTCACGGAGGTAACGGAAGACAAAGGTTTTTAAAGGGAAGAATGACAAGGATTCCAGACTTATTGAAATGATAATTTTTGGCTACAAAGATCCCTGGCCCCAAGGATGGTGCCAGTCTGAACTTGGACAAGCAGTTGCTGGGCAGCTGGGCTCATGCAAGTATTTATTTATGTAAGGTTGTGATGGCCTTTGTGCAGCATTGTGGTTTTTTCAGTCTTTTTCATCATTTTCATTATCAGCCATGAGAACTCTCTCTGTTCCTGGCTGTCCCCAGCTCTGTGTGTCAGGGTTTCCCTAAGATGAGTGAGTCCATTTTAATTCTGACAACTCCACATGATAGAGCAGAGGTGTTCTGAGAAACCCGTCAGTGTACTGATCGCTTTTTCAAATCTCCATTTTTCCTACAGCAATTGTTGACTCATGTTCCCCCAGAAACAGGCTCCAATCTGGACATTTGCAGGCTGGTCGACTGGACCTCTGTTCCCAGCAGGGAGCGCTCCCATCGTGGATGGCAGCGTGAGCTCAGCTCATCTTGAAGCTGCTTTTCTATCACTGCAGCTCTTCACATCAGCGTAGCCCTGCTGAAGACAAGGTGGACACCTGTGACAAGATTGGTTGGAAACAATGTGTTCGTCACCAAGGGGACCAGCAGGACATTTGTTGGTATTGTCCTGACCATTTTCATAGCAAATGCACAAGCACTCAGCCATGCCTGAGCTACTGGTGCGTGGAACTTGTAAGGTCATGGGGACTAGAGGCTCAGACCATCTGACCTGAAACCCCTGGAGGTAAAGGGCCAAGGTAGCAACACTGGGCAGAAGGACGTGTTGAATGGCAGTGTGGCTGCAGCAGAGCTGGGAGGGGATTTAGACGTCTTCTCACATTGAGGGAGGGGGCACGGAGGGTTTCACCCACTGGACTCATCAAACATTAGAGTGTGCTGTGCTTCTCACAGGTGGCACAGGGCCACAGCTGAGGCAGGTCAGTGCAGTCAGAAGTCATCCTTGCCATCAGCTGTCACTGCCACCAGCTAAAGGAAGGGGGGTTTGGGTTCTAAAGAGGCCCCAGGTTTTCACGTGCAAGAGTGCACTCCCTGCACCCCTCACATACTCTAACTCGGGTGCCTAACATGTGAAGAGCACCTGTGAGATTCTGACTGGTGTCTTTTCCTGTGGAAACCGCTGAGGGAAGGTTAATGGCAGGGTCCCCAGCCTCCACTGACCTTCCTGGTGTTGGGACATCGTTGCCGTTCATCATCTCTCCCTCCTTCCCACCTCCTCCAACCACCCACTCAGGGTCTCCTCCCTCTCACCTAACACTGTCTCATCAGGTAGCCTTGAGGTGACCCTGACATTCAACCCTGAGGGTTATCAGCTCCTGGTCGCCATGTCCTTACCAGCCCCTTGCACCAGTGGCTCAAGCATGGCTGAGCCCTTGTGCATTTGCTATCAAATTGGGCAGGACAATATCAGCAAAAGTCCTGCTGGTCCTTCTGTGTAAAAAACACATTTTTCCCAACCAATTCCTGTCAGAACAGCTCGCCTCTACGTCACCAGGGCTATGATGGTGTGAGGATCTGAAGTGATGAGCTAGCCACTTTCAAGATAGACGGGGATCACACTGCACCTCTGGTGGGGCGCTCCCTGCTGGGAATAGACGTCGAGCTTCACAGATCCCATGGCATGGGAATGGGGAGCCACTTCCGTGCTCATCCTTGGTTCCCACACAGAAGCATCCCACCAGCTGGGGACGCAGCCCCATAGTGGATGTTGATGTATTGCAGCTCTAAGCATCCACCATCCTACCAGGGGATCTCAAAGTGGGGGCCTCAGCAACAATATTGAAAGATTGTCCCACCACAATGCCAGGCTAGCAGTTTCTGGGATGTATAGTGGATGTAAGAACAGGAATGCCATGGTCATATACCTCGTGCCACGCCGCCTTTGTTGTAAAGTGGCTCACCTAGTTCATTGCCGTGTTGTGTAGGGTTCCACACCAGTGGATCAATGTTTTTTAAGTCCTCACACAATGATGCTGGCCAAGGGCCTCTGCATGGGCTCCATGCCTGCCACAATTCTGGGCTTCTCTGTAAATGAGCCCATTGAAGGGGTTTGGAGCATGGCAGTTGGCTGCCTGTTGTCCACTGGCTGAACCATTCTGGTCATCTAGCGCCTCTGGAAGCCAAATGAGAGTGCACGTCTACAGGGTGTTAACGTGGATACAAAGAGCCTCCCTGCTTAGGCCCAGTAGGTCTATCCATGAACATCTTCCCCAGACTCCTCTGTCCTTCGTATTCCAAACTTTCCTTCCAGGCCAGGATGTAGCAACCACGCCACTCTCCACCATCCATGAGACCGAGTCTGTTCTACCCTCAGATGCTTTCTCTTCCCACAGGAAGGGGGTGAGCAGGTGCACTACCTGCGGCTTTGTCCTGGGGAGCTTTCCTCTCACCGCTGTTTCAGGGCTGCCTGACCAGGCTACGCTGCACCAGCAGGTGGTGCGGCTCCCACACGCCCTACGCCAAACTGGCCTCTGTCCTCCCATGTGCAACAGTGGGATGGAATGGAGCAGAGGGATTGGGGGCAGCCTCAGTGTGGGATGGCTTCGACTCTGAGCCACCAAAACGTGTGGCTTACCTCGCCCTTCTGCCTGCCCTAGTCCCTGGACTGCCAATGACCAGCAGCAGTGGATTGCTGCTGGGCCCGCTGCCCTATGTCTATGAGGATCTCACAGAGCTCAAGTCATGATAGGAAATTCTAGCCACAGTGCATGTGATAGTCCCTGGTCAGGTGCTTTATCTACACCCAGGCCTGTAGCACTTAGGAAAATGTTTCTCAGATGCCATAGAGTTCCCTGCTACAGATGGCATGACCTGATTCCAAGGCCTTGGAGGTCTGTGCTGTGATTTTCACTGCAGCTCGCCATGCCTGCCACACAGCATCCTTGCCCATGATGGCTGCGTCTAACCCACAGAGGCATCAGGACATCATGGCCTGAGCAGCTGGGCTGCCCACGCTACAGGCTGAGCCCTGACCTGACACCCACTCAAAGCTGCCTACCTGACTTGTCATTCTGGAAATGGTGAGAGTAACCTTCCCAAGTGACACGGGACAGATCCGAAAGTGGTCTGAGACTCAGATGGACCTCAGGAACTTTTAGGACTCACAATATCAGCCTGGTTCACAGATCACAGGAGTTAGAAGAAAACAATTGTATCACTTGTGTTGTTAGCAACCCCTTATGATCCAATAAACAGCCTGTGAAAACCTCATATCTTAAAAAAAAGTTCTTAAATAACTAAATAACTGAAAAATGCTTTTGTTTTTGTTTTTTCTTAACTATTTTCCATGAAACCTTTTTGTTGATAAAATTTCCCGAAAATACTTATGCAATCAAATATTTCACACATTTGCAGCACTTTTCAGATGCTTTGTGGGTCACAGGACACTGCATCTGGTCTAGAGGAGAAAGGAGGTGGCATTGCTGATAGACCCGGGAGGGAAGGACATCCCTGTCCACAGTGCCAATAGGAGGAAGGAAGCGGCATTGACACCAGACCAGAACCAGGAGGACTCTTGTGACCATAGCTGCCAGACGAGGAAGGAGATGGCCTTGCCAGCAGCCCTAGAGAGGACACTTGTGTCTGGGTGCCCAGAGGAGGAAGGAGGTGGCATTGACAGCACACCAGGCGGGAGAGACACCTGTACTAGCTCCCACAGGAGGAATAAGGTGGCATTGCTGAGACCTGGCGAGGGGGGACAACCGTGTGCTCAGTTCTTGTTGGGAGAAATGGGTGGAATTGGCAGCGGACATAAGGGAAGAGGCCGCCCCTGTCCGCAGGTCCCAGAGGAGGAAGGAGGTGGCCTTGCTGGTAGACCCGGGAGAGAAGGGCACACACATGCAGAGTTCCCAGTAGGGGAAGAGGTGCCAGGCATAGCAGCCCTGGCGTGGAAGGGCACCCTTGCCAACCGTTCCCAGAGGAGGACAGAGGGGCATTGCTGGGAGACCAGAGAGGGACGACACCCGTGTGCCCATTTCCCAGAGGTAGGAGGCGGCATTGACAACAGACCAAGTGGGGAAGGACAGTCATCTCCACTCTCCGCAGGGGGAGGAGGTGGCCCTGTAGGTAGACATGAGAAGGGGAGACACCGTGTCCAGAGGAAGAAGAGGCTGACATTCCCGGGAGACCAGGCTGGGGCCACCAGGCCCACAGTTCTCAGAGGAGGAAGGACGTGGCATCGACAGCAGACCTGGAGGCCAAAGACATCTGTGTCTACTGTCCCCAGAGAAGGAAGGATGTGGCATTGCAGAGAACCCAGGGAGGTGTAACACCTACGAATGCTGCTCCACAGGAGGGAAGTGACATTGTCACCAGACTTAGGAGTAGAGGACACCCCGTCTGCACGTCAGAGGAGGAAGGAGGTGGCATTGACAGCAGCCCTGCAGAGGGAAGAATCCCGTGTCCACGGTGCCCAGGGGAAGGAGGAGGCAGCATTGCCAGCGGCCTTGGGCTGCCAGGGCGTCCGTGTCCACACGCTCCAGAGGAGGGAGGAGGTAGAAATGAGCAGCCCCTATTCCAAGTTCTTAAACGTATACACAATGCAAAACAACAATTTTAAGAACCCCCATGTTTATAGCATGTAACCCCCAATTCTAGGTGCCACCGTGTCATTTGTCTCTGGGGTTTTGCACTGGGAGCTGCCTTGCAGGTGCTTAGTGGGTGGCCTGGATTTCCATCTTCCATAGACGTGTAGACCCCGTATGCTGTACCCTTTCCTGTTCTTGCCATCCCTGGCCACTTACTCAAGTTCAAGGTTCACTTTGTTAATAGTTTTATTGAAATATACTTCACATCCATACAATTTACCCATTGAAGGTGTGTACTCAATGGTTTTAGTGTATCACAGGGTTGTTCATCCATCACTGAAGTCAGTTTTATAATCTTGTCGTTGACTTCAGAAAGGAACCCCGTACCCTTTAGCTGTCAGTCCTTCCGCCCCTCCTTCCCCAGCCCTGAGCGATCACTAATCTACCTCTGTCACTATAGATTATATACAGAACACTGTATGTTCCCTATTCTGAACATCTCATAAGAATGGGATCCTACGTGGTCATTTGCTTCCGGCTTCTTCTTTCACTTTGAATAAGGTCTTCAAGTTTCATCCCTGCTGCAGGGATGACATGTTCAATGTGTGGGCAGGGGATTCCTTTTGATGACTGAATAGTATGATGTCGTATGAACAGAGCACTTTTTGTTTATCCATTCACCAGGATGGACATATGGGTTGTTTCCACCTGGTAGCTATTATGAACAGTGCTGCTATGAATATTGCTCTGCAAGTTTCTCTGTGGACATGTTTTCATTGCTCTTGGGTATGTACCCAGGAGAGGAATTGCTGGGTTAAATGCCAAGTCCCTTTACCAAAACCAGCCACACCAGTTCACATCCCCCCAGCAGAGCATGAGGCTTCTACCCTGTCCACAATCTCTCACTTATCCGACCTTTTGGTTCTCCCACCCTGTTTGGCATGAAGTGGTATTTCCTAGTAGTTTTGATTTGTTATTTCCATGCTGATAAATGATGTTGTGCATCTTTTCACATAAACCTTTACTTTTTTTTTGTTTGTTATTTTTTTGTGAGACAGAGTCTCACTCAGTCACCTGGGTAGAGGGCCATGGCATCAGTGCTCACAGCGACCTCAAATTCCTGGGCTCAAGCAGTCCTCTTGCCTCAGTCTCCCAAGTAGCTGAGACTACACGCACTCACCATAACGCCCAGTAGTTTTGTTTTGTTTTTCCATTTTTTAATAGAGATGGGGTCTGGCTTTGGTCAAGCTGGTCTGGAACTCCTGAACTCAAGCAATCCACCTACCTCAGCCTCCTGAGTGCAAGGATGACAGGTATGAGCCACCTTGCTTGGCTTATAATCCTTTAATGGCATTTGTGGAAGGAGTAGAAATGAATAAGTACATTCGACCTGTGGTATTTAATTGGAAACAGTTTATTTTAAATGTGTGACTGAAAAAATTCCTTTTCTCCTGAATATTTGAACACATTTACATGGCATACTTATGTATGTATCGACCTGTCAGGTTTCCTACCTCTGTAGCATTTTCATGTTATCCTTTGTGATGAAAGACTGAGCTATGACGCACTGAATTGGTTCTGTAAAGATGACTGCTTTTACGGCGGTGTGGGGGAAAGTTGCAGATGACTTCTCAGGGGTGACTACCAGGCAGAGCAGACTTGATTTCCAAAGCCAGAAACACTAATGTGTCTCAGTCAACGATGCTGTGTCCATGTGTAGTGGGGACATGTGATTCTCCTGTGATAAATGTGAAAGGAAAGGACGATCACCTGAGCTCAGGATTTCAAGACCAGTCTGAGCAACAGCAAGACCCCGTCTCTACTGAAAGCAGAAAAAACTAGCTGGGTGTCGTGGTGGTTGTCTATAGTCCCAGCTACTCAGGAGGCTGAGGTAAGAGGGTTGATTGCTCAAGCCCAGAAGTTTGAAGTTGCTGTTGATGGTGTATGATGTCTGATGCTGTAGGATGTAGGTATGTGCATGGATGATGGGATTTTGCTAAAAAGGAAGAAGTAAGGGGAATCGGAGGAGGACTTTTTGTAGTGGAGATTTTAATATTATCGTTTACCGAATGGACCATGAAGTCTGCCTTACCAAGGGGGGAAATGAGGACAACTTGGTGTGATAATGAGGAAGTAGAAAGATTAATGCCCTTACATTGAAAAATCACTAACTGAGGACTCATGCTGGAACAACAGCGAGAGGAGGTCAAAGGGCGGGATGTCAAGCTGCAGCAGTACAGACGTCAGAGGAGTTCCTGATGACAAGCTCTGGGTGTGAAACTCTGTCTCAAAAATAAAAAGGAAAGGAAATAAAAGAGTAAGGGCGGTGCCTGTAGCTCAAAGGAGTAGGGTGCCCGCACCAGATACTGCAGGTGGCGGGTCCAAACCCAGTCCCAGACAAAAACTGCAAAAAAAAAAAGAGTAAGACACTGGGACTCACCTCTCTCACTCCTCTTCCCTAAGAAGCTCAGATATTCAGTATGCAAGAATAACATGACTCTCCATTTTCATAAATAGAAATGCATTCCTTTTATCCATTTCTAAAAGTGATAATCTATCTCTAATTTTTCCTTCTTTCACAAAATCAGAAGGGGATTTTTTCTGTGAATCGCCACTTTGTGTTCTCAGAAGTCCTCTGTTCAAGGAAGATGCAGAATCAGAAGCCGACAGTCATATCTGCTCCATCAGAGGATGCTGTATCCCGGGCACAGAGCTCCGAGGCTCTCCACAATGCTCTCCTCATCAGCCCAACATGAAGGAAGACTAGGTCGGGTGATACCTGACATGGGAAAGTGATGATCAAATGTCAGCACAGACTGTTCCCCTCCAGAGAATCCACACTTTCTATACATACCAGCTCTGAGCCATGAAATCATAGTTGGGGGTTTTATTCTGGACCCCTCCACCATACCCCAATAGGCAGCCGGTGACCCTCAGGTGGAAACCTGTGTCCTCCTGAGCCCCTAGCCCTGCCCACACCCTTCCCTAGAAGAGTGAGGCTCTAACACTCCCCGAGCCAACCACGCTCCTTTAGAAATGTGGGAATAGGAACAGGAACCAACAACCAAGACTCTGTCTTGGGTACTCCTTACCTTTTGGCTGTCTTCATTTCCCCAGGTGGTTCATAAAAATGATTTCATCACCAGGTACACAGGTCCAGAAAGAGTAACCCCAAACTACTCAAAAGGTGATTTGGGCTCCATATTCAAACCAGTTGATCATAAGCTCCGCCATAACTCAGGATGGTTGTTCAGAAAGCAGAGAATACCATATTTTGTCATGTATAATGTGCACCCACATTCACGGCTCAAATATACAGGAAAATGCCCCCTCAAGAAAGTGGCTGGCTTTCGGTTGGGAGATACACATCTGGGGAGTGCAGATCTCACTGTCCTCCTGCAGCTGCCCATTCTGTGAGGCTGCCCCTTCCCTCTCTCCCTGGGCCCCTTCCCTCCCTGGAGCCCTTCCCTGCCCACCAAGTCAGGGCCACAGCCAAGATGGCCTCACACACATGACCAGCAAGCCAGGAACTTCTCAGGCTGCTTTGACCACAGGCAGCTTAGATGTAAGTGCCCACAGGCTCTTAACTCTCAGGAGCAGCGTGGCACTGCCAGTCCCCTCCACGCAACTGGGTCTCAGGCCTCAGCCCCTAACCCACATGACCACAGCCTTCTTATCCAGCCCCAGCACCACACCCTTCCCTGATGGTGGCATTCAGAGTAGACTACTCTGGCCCACTTCCACCGGATCCTGGATCCTCCATGTATCCAGTAGGCCCAGGTCGGAGGGCGCAGCTGCCTAGGAGATTCGCTGGGCTTCTCCACTCCCGACCCACAGTCCCATGTACACTGGGCATCCTGTTTCCCATGTAAAATCTGGGCAAAATGTGTGCATCATACACGGGAAAGGAGGACATTCTCCATGTCTGAATAGCATGGCTGCCTAAAGCAACTGAAAGCTGAGGGTGCCTGGGCTTCACTATAGTCCCAGACCTGCATCACAGGGCACAGGAGAGTCACAAAAGGTTTCTGAGGTGGGGGGATGGGCGGGGAAGAGGAGGAGGGAGTGGTCACAGCCCCTCCACTCCCACTCACCAGCCCAGCAGACCCCTCGGCCCCTCCTGGGCCCCCTGGCTCCCTCTCCCCTACCATCCTGTTTTCAAATCCACCCTTCTTTCATAGCACATATTTGCCTCAGTGAAATTTTCTGTTTGTGTCAGCCATAATCCTCATGTCACCAGGGTCCCCTGTTACTGTGCAGAGCCCTGGGAAGTCTGAGATGCTCCCTGCAATTTCTGTTTCTCCCCAGACGTCAGACTCTCAGGACCACGCTTATTCTCAAATCCATATTTTCTACAGAAAATTTTTGTCTTACACTAACCCAAATATCAAACTAAAGTTCTTTTATACTGATTTAGGTTTATGAATGTTGAATAGTAAATGTTTTTCTTTAAAGTCAGCATGGACTGTTTTCAGTAACAGGGGCTGACTCAAATGATTAAAACTAACGATTCATTATTCAACATCACAAGACAAAAATAACTATAAATTAAATATATGTATAATTAAAGTAAAACTTCAAGTGATCTGTACTAAAAACAGAAATACTAGTTGAGCCTTGTAGCGGGCACCTATAGTCATAGCTACCAGGGAGGTTGAGGCAACAGAATCACTTGAGCTCAAGAGTTTGAGGTTGCTGTGAGCTGTGACATCACAGTACTCTAACCAGGTTGATAAAGTGAGACTCTGTCTCAAAAAGAAAAAAATTTAGAGTCTTGCAACTGTTTGATATGGATATTTCTCATGTAGAATTTCATTAAAGGCTATTTTTAAGAATTAGACATATAGAGAATATTTTTGAGATGGAGTTATGGTGCCATGCCTTCAAAATTTCAGATTCAGTATCAAAATCCAAAGACAATGGAGACTTTACCTCTTTCATGTTTACATGGATGGAGCTGGAGCATATTCTTCTTAGTAAAGTATCTCAAGAAGGGAAGAAAAGTATCCAATGTACTCAGCCCTACTATGAAACTAATTTATGGCTTTCACATGAAAGCTATAACCCAGTTATAACCAAAGAATAGGGGAAGGGGGAAAGCGAGGGGAGGTAGGGGAGAGGTAGGCGGAGGTAGGGTGATTGGTGGGATTACACCTGTGCATCTTACAAGGGTACATGTGAAACTTAGTAAATGTAGAATGTAAAAGTCTTAACACAATAACTAAGAAATGCCAGGAAGGCTATGTTAACCAGTGTGATGAAAATGTGTCAAACGGTCTATAAAACCAGTGTATGGTGCCCCATGATGGCATTAATGTACACAGCTATGATATAATAAAATAAATAAATAAATAAATAAATAAATAAAATGCAAAGACAATAAACTAGACAATAGGCTCCTTTAATCTCTATTCATTAAAAACAGCTTTCATTTGTGATTTTAATTTAAGAATATTGTAAATTTAATTTAACAGAGTCTATCTTTTTTTGTATATATGTCCACCTGAAAGGTCCTGTTTACGCAGGATAAATGGTGTAAATGCCGTGTATGTGGCCCTCTTCCCGGGCTTGGTCCATTGAGTTTCTTTTGAGTGGCCAGCAAGTGTTTGGATTTCTGCCAATTTCCTACTTCTCAGAGAATTGCCCAGCATTCTGCCCACATCATTGTCCAGATCTGTCCCCTGCAGGGACCTGATTCCATAGTTGCCTGGCACCTTCCTCTTGAGAACATTCCCTTACTAACGCATCCCTTCAAGGATCCCCAACTCAGCCCCTGCTTCTTGGAAACTCAAACCTCAGACAGTGTGAAGCTAAACACCGAAGACAGCCTCCCTGAAAAAAAAGATACTTATTAGGGGTTAGAGCAGCCGAAGGGGACCGTGTGTGCCACAGGAAACTGTGTATTCAGGGAGGTAAGGGAAGAATGACAAGGATTACAGAGTTAGTGAAATACCAATTTTCGGCTACAAAGATCTCTGGCCCCAAGGGTGGTGCCCATCCGAGTTTGGACAGGCACTTGCTGGACAGCTGGGCTCGTGCAGGTATTTATTTATGTAAGGTTGTGATGGCCTTTGTGCAGCATTGTGGTTTTTTTCAGTCTTCTTGATCACTTTCATTATCAACCATGAGAAGCCTCTCTGTTCCTGGCCGTCCCCAGCTCTGTGTGTCAGGGTTTTCCTAAGATGAGTGAGTCCATTTTAATTCTGACAACTCCACACGATAGAGCAGAGGTGTTCTGAGAAACCCGTCAGCGTCCTCATCGCTTTTTCAAATCTCCATTTTTCCTATAGCAATTATTGACTCATGTTCCCCCAGAAATAGGCTCCAATCTGGAGATTTGCAAGCTGGTCGACTGGACCTCTGTTCCCAGCAGGGAGCGTGCCCACCGGGGACGGCAGTGTGAGCTCAGCTCATCTTGAAGCTTCTATCCCATCACTGCGGCTGGGATTTGATAGTAAATGCACAGCACTCAGCCATGCCTGAGCCACTGGTGCATGGAACTGGTAAGGTCATGGGGACCAGACGCTCAGACCATCTGACCTGAAACCCCTGGAGGTAAAGAGCCAGGGTAGCAACACTGGGCAGAAGGACGTGTTGAATGGCAGTGTGGCTGCAGCAGAGCTGGGAGGGGATTTAGACTTGTTCTCACATTGAGGGAGGGGGCAGGGAGGGTTTCACCCACTGGACTGATCAAACATTAGAGTGTGCTGTGCTTCTCACAGGTGGCACAGGGCCACAGCTGAGGCAGGTCAGTGCAGTCAGAAGTCATCCTTGCCATCAGCTGTCACTGCCACCAGCTGAGGGAGGAGATTTTGGGTTCTAAAAAGGCCCCAGGTTTGCACTGCCAGAGTCCTCTCCCTGCACCCCTCACATACTCTAACTTCGGGTGCCTAATGTGGGAAGAGCACCTGTGAGATTCTTTTTTTTTTTTTTTTTATTAAATCATAGCTGTGTACATTGATATAATCATGGGGCATCATTCACTAGCTTCACAGACCGTTAACCAAGTTTCACATATACCCTTGTAAGATGTACCGCATGTATCATCCCACCAATCCCCTTCCCTCTACCCACCTCCCCACGCCCTCCCCTCCCTTTCCCCCTTCTCCCTATTCTTAGGTTGTAACTGGGTTATTGCTTTCATGTGAAAACCCTAAATTAGTTTCACAGTAGGGCTGAGTACATTGGGTACTTTTTCTTCCATTCTTGAGATACTTTACTAAGAAGAATATGTTCCAGCTCCATCCATGTAAACATGAAAGAGGTAAAGTCTCCATCTTTCTTTAAGGCTGCATAATATTCCATGGTGTACATATACCACAATTTATTAATCCATTCGTGGATCGATGGGCACTTGGGCTTCTTCCATGACTTAGCAATTATGAATTGGGCTGCAATAAACATTCTGGTACAAATATCTTTGTTATGATGTGATTTTTGGTCTTCTGGGTATATGCCCAGTCGAGGGATTACAGGATTCAATGCAAGATCTATTTTTAGATCTCTAAGTGTTCTCCATAACTCTTTCCAAAAGGAATGTATTAATTTGCATGACAAAATATTAATTTGCTATAAAGGAAGAAGTAAGGGGGTGGAGGAGGACTATTTGAAGTGGAGCTTTTTATATTATCATTTACCCAATTGACAATGAGTTCTGCCTTGAGAAGGGAGGAAATGAAGACAACAACTTGGTGAGTTAATGAGGAAATTGAAAGATTAATGACCTGAAATTGAAAAATGACAAACTGAGGGCTCATACTGACAGAACAGAGGGAGGAGGTCAAAGGGCAGGATGTCAAGCTGTAACCAGTAACAGACATCACAGAGGTTCCTGATGACAAGCTCTGGGTGTGGCAGTCACTGAGCTGGAGCGGATGTAAAGGACCCTAAGATGGGAAGATAGAGGAACTGAGAGGCAAGGTCATTGGCTGCTCTGCCCACATGGACGTGGGTTCCCCGCTGATTCTCCACCCCTACAAGTTTCTCCCCCGGGCCCCACCCACTTTTTCTCCCAGGGCCTCCCTAGACCCTGCATTCTTTCAACAAACCCAAGCTTCAGACTTTACAGCATCTATGGCAAAACTCTGGACAAGACAACTGATATAGAGCAAGGGTTGATAGTGCACATGAGGTTTCATTTTTAGTTTTGACACTCAACATTCACAAGGTTTCTGTAATAACCAGCAAAAGTGCCTTCTCAGAAACTCACCCCATTTTTTAGTTCCAGTCTGTATAAGTTCAGAGTCGCCTTCTCTGCAGGCCCCTATATTAATGGTGCGCAGTAATGGCCAAAAATAGCATTCTGAAAGGTCCACGGTGAACCTCCAAATATCAGTGACCCTGGTGCACAGTCCAGGACTCACCCCTAGGTGTGCTGGTGGGTCCCTACCATGGCTCCACCACACCCAGGAAGGTCAAAGGTGGCACCTCCGTCCTGATAGCTGAACTGTACACACTCAGGCAGCATCACCCATGTTGTCATCAGGCACAGATGGGAGGAAGGCACTGAGGTCACCTTTTCTAAGAGGGGGCTGCTATTTCAGACATCAGCCCTGCAGACATCGCTTGAGCACCCAAAGAGCAGTTCCCGGACATTTCTGCCCAGTGCCATCAGTGAGCCGTGCAGTGCCCTGATCAGCCTCAGGGAAGAGCCTGGATCAGACCGGGACAGGGGGGAGCAGGGCAGGGTCATGAGACGGGCAGAATGGGGCATGAACACTGTTGTCCTTCAGCCAGGACATTCTTTCCTATCTTCACTTTGCCCTTCCTTTCCCACTCACTCTAAGACATCTTTTCCTTCCTCTCAACTGTAATTTACCCTGGGAGGTAAGTGGCTGCCTGGGTGACATTCCTGCCAATGACAGCTGGGTGATCCTTCTGCTGTGCAAATGTCCTCCATCCAGGTGGCCTGAAGAAATAGGCCCGTGGAGGGGAACCACTTCTCCAAGCTGACTTTGCAGTAAGGAAACCTCAGGCTCCAGGTCCCAGTGAGCTTCCCCAGCTCCTGAGCCTGCCCCAAGTGATAGATCCTTAGGCAGCATCTGCCCCATCCCTTATACCCTCACCAGCCAGGCCGGTATCCACCACAGCAATGACCCCCAAACACTCCCACCCACCTGTGTGATCCACTGTCACTGACAACTTAATCTTGGGAAGGGTGAAACCACTGCTGTATGACATATATACCTATCTTTCACACATCAGATATGGAGACCCATCTTCCTTACTGCTCTAAAGGATATGAAAGGCAGGGAGGGGCAAGGTGGGGCTGCCATACAAGGTCATGAATGCAAAGCTAAGAGGAAGGAAACAGCCATCTTCTCACACTTCCTCAGGTGGAAAGGGGATGTGGGGGCACGGGATATCCATTCCTCAGCAAGAGCTGCTGGGGACTGGTCATTTCTTGGAACCTAGAATAGGCAACTCCTATCTTTCCCTAAGCACAAGTTCTACGTTACCAGAAACTATGGCCCAGCACAGCACACAGAGTGGAACATTTATTGAGAGGAATTCTGTTGTTTTTTGGAAGGAGTAATTTTCACTCAGGAATACAAGGAACCATTTTTTAACTCTTCAGGACCCAGTGTTCTCAGTAGTGGTGGGGCGACCCACAGCATCAGGCCAACTTGACACTTATTGAAGCTGGTTTGTGTGGGGCACAGACTCTCTGTGGGGCAGGAGGGGGAATTCGTGGTTTACAAAACTGCCAATGGCTTCCACTATCCCATCCTCATCACCACTTGTCAAGGCCTGGGACTGGCCATACCTCTGGCCCAGCCTATCTAACTATCCAGACACAGGCCGCTGTGCCACCTAGCTGGGGATCAACTCCCCTTAGGTGCCCGAGGGCTATTTGTCTGAGCCAGAGGGGGAGAGAGAGAGACTCTTTGAGGGAGAGAAACAGTCTCAGTAGGAGAGTCAATCTTAGCAGTCTTAGAAGAAAGGTGCGGGGCAGACGTCCTGCGAACAGGAGGAGCGAAGGAGTCAGAGTGAGCAAATCCGTGAAAGAATGAGAACTGACCCCAGACTAACCGCTCCTGCAGCTACTCAGACGTGCTCCTGGGGCTATTTGCACCACAGGTGTAGAGACTGCCAAGCACTGATGTTCTTGTCTCCTGCGCTCTCCAGACGTTAAGGAGAGCTGAATCCGTTTCCCATGCCCTTATCACCAAGGTGTCAGATTACCGAGATGTTATATCACGGGTGTTCCTTATGGTTAGAGTGTTCCCAGCTTAACTCTCGCTTCTCCTGCCCATGAGCTATGTGGTCTGCTACACAGAACCACAGTCAAATTGAATCATTCACTTTCTGAAAGGGTGGTCAGAAGGAGGCTTTCTCTTCGGTGGCAGGACTGGGGAAGATTTGTTCCCACGTGTCTCTCCTAATGTCTTGTCTATGCTGCGAGGGGCGGGGGTAGGGAGGAGGCAGAAAAGACTGTCTGCATCCACAATAGTGAGGACGTTCTCCATGCGCTCAGGCTCGGTGTCAGAGGTGATTGTCTCAGGGCTGCTTGTCCTCCTTTGCCCACAAGTGATGAGTCAGGGAGGGGATGATCCCGGTGAAATGGAATTTGTTGTTTAGAACTTTTCTTCATGAAAAACCTATAGAGCTGCGTCTAAGGGGCTTGAGGATCCCAACTTTGAGGTTTCCTTTTTCCAGATGATCTTTTGGGCCATTCTGCAGGCCACATCCCTGATTCCTCCATGCATCCTTACTCTTAGCATCTCTCTTGGAAGCTTCCAGATTGGTTCAATCCAAAATTCTCTAGATCTTTGCTGTGACCTTGAACCAAAAGAAAACCCATGACAGTCTATGATGGCACTTGGACTCACATGTGTCAGGAGGTGCTCTCCGGGGATTAAACAGTGGCAGAGACCTGTGCACACAGCTGGGCAGGCCCCAGCTGTGTTGGATGAGCCTCTTTTGAAGGTGGGGCCCTATTTTCTTTGGAAGCCAACAGCTGGGAGAACAATCTCCAGCAAGGATAGAGACTGGAACATGGACCTTGGAGGACTGGCTGAGAAAGGTAAGGTTGGGAACTGGAGGACTAAAGTCTTCCTGAGCTTTCTTGATCACAGAGTGTGAGCTCCACGCCATTTCCTATCCTTTCCATGACACATCCCATTTCACGTGATGAATTTCAGATGGCATGACACCCCATGGACTATTCTAGGGTGAAAACACACTGCACAGATCATGACCTGGGACAGAGGACCAGATGATAGGATTGGGAGCGGGGATTGAAATCAAGCCTGAGACCAGACCTGAGTCAAGATTAGGGACTGAGACTGGGGCACAGCTTGAGGCAAGGACAGAAGCTGGGGACAGTTAAGGACCGGGGACTCTTCAGCTCTGCAGGTTTGTGGGATTGTACTGAAGAACACACCTGTTGAGGAACAGCCACCTGGGACGAGGACAATGGAGTGCCAGGACGTGCCCTGCAGAGCCCTGAGATTCCAGAAGAGCTGAAGATATTTTGCTCTAAATCACCCTGCAAGGTCTCAGGATATGGGGGCTGCTGGTCCATGGGCAGCTTCTCCCCTTTGCCTTTGATTATCTAAAATGGAAGGGAAACTGCTGAGCCCTGCAGGCTTCTGGGCAATTGATACTAACATTCTCCCTGACAATGTTGTTGGTTTTCTGGCCTGAGTTGCTCTGGAAAAGTTGCTGCTTCCTTTTCCTTTTCCTTCCACGTCAGGAAATCACCCCTCTTTTTAACTAGTCTCTCCGAGAGTGCCAGAACATCAGGGTTGGACAGGGAGGGGTAACCAGATACTACAAGTTTGCCTGCAGGGACTCCCACAAATGAGGCCTCAGAGAGGGGGACGGCAAGAAGCTCTTGCTTGAAATCACATTGTACCAAGTCGGAGGCAAGAAAGTCCTAGGTGTGAGGCTGCCACCAGGAGAAATATGACATTGCTAGGATTAAGGGTCACCACCTCTGATTTCTGAGGCATAAATGGACAATTCATCAGCACTATGTGGTAAAAAAAGTCTCCAGAACAAGCTTCAATAAGATGGGAGTATGTTTAGATTCAGTCATAGCTAAGGTGCCGTCTGGCAGTGGTGGAACAGATGGGGTTGGCAGTGTGTGAGGATAAACATGGGAATCGCGGGATCCGTGGCCAGGGATCAATCTGGTAAGGAGTTAGTGTCTCGGGAGAGGCTGCTGTCAAATACCATGATGGTGTTCAGAGAGAAAACGGCCCTGGTCAGAGAACAGGATCTGCTCCTTGAGTGTGATGAGTGGGAGGTGGGGGAAAGGCAAGCAGCTGGGGAGAAGGGGCCCCTGAGAATTCGGAATCTAAGGGAGGAACAGGGTCCAGGGGCAGAGAGTCCCCCAGGAATGAGGGTGAAGGGTGAAGGTAAGTCAAGTAAAAGGGTGATCAGGTGAAGTGAAAACATGGAGGGTGGAGGGGAGAAGGCTCAGGCAGAGGGGCTGGTGTTAGGTGCCCTGGAGGGCTTGCTGAGGGCAAGGAGGACAGCGTGAGTGATGACTTCTTCACAGCACAAGCAAAAAGGGACACAGAGGAAGCAGTGTCGTTCAGGGATTCCTGGGGCACCAGTGGCTTGGCTGTAGCCATCTTTGTTTTAGGGCACACCTCACACAGGAGTTCTAGACATAATGGCTGCTGAACGTGGACGGCGGCATGATGCTGTCCCAGGGAGCTGCAGAGGACAGGAGGTGCTGGCTCAGCCAGCAGGGCGTGGGGCCACCTGAAGGCTGCTGCCCCCTCACGTTCCCCCACCCATGACTTCACAGCACACTCTCTAGCCTCCCACAAGGCCTCCCCTGACCTACCTGTTCCTATGGCTACCCCTTCTCATGACTATGTCAGGGTGCACCGAGTCCTCAAAACACATAGAACATGCTTTCAAGGGCGGCGCCTGTGGCTCAGTGAGTAGGGCGCCGGTCCCATATACTGAAGGGAGCAGGTTCAAACCCGGCCCTGGCCGAACTGCAACAGAAAAATAGCTCGGTGTTGTGGCGGGTGCCTGTAGTCCCAGCTACTCAGGAGGCTCAGGCAAAAGGATTGTTTGAACCCAACAATTGCTGTGAGGTTGCTGTGAGTTCTGACACCATGGCACTCTGCCAAAGGTGACAAAGTGAGACTGTGTCTCAAAAAAAAAAAAAATATCTCCAACCTTGGAAACCAGGAGAGCAGGTTCTAAGTAAGGAAGGTAGAAACATAGGAATCACACTGGAGTCCCATTATGGGCTAGTAAACTCAGAGCTAGTAAACTCTGATCAGCAGACAAGGTGGAGTGGTCAACAGTAATATTAACAAGAGTCGTGTGTCTATGTGGTTTCCTTATACTTTCCCATACATTCTCCCATGTGATGCTCAAAAGCACTACATGAAGCACAGATATCAGCAGTTACCTCATAGGGACTCTGAGCACCCAGAAAATACTTATTCAAAGCTGAAAGACAGAAGGGCAGACTCCAAACTAACGGGAAGTCCTTCCTGGACATCTCCCATAGCCATCTTCTGGGAGACATCCACAGCCCAGCTCCATCACTGCTTCATAGCCAGAGACAGGCAATCAGAGACTGTGGGAAGGGTCTCAGGTCTCCTTGCCTTCCTGGGAGCACCTCCTCTCAGGGCTGTTTTCCCACATAGACTGTACCTAGCAACTGACAGCCTCAGAGGTCATGGACATAGGGCCTCATGCAAGGAACAGGAATTCTTACCCTTGGGAAGTTCAGGGAAAATAGAACCTTACCTCTCAGTGTTCCAGCTTTCCTTCTCCTCTTAACTCTGCCCTGATGCTGAGAACATAAGGAAAAGAGTAAGAGGCTGGGACTCACCTCTCTCACTCCTCTTCCTTGAGAAACTCAGTCATTCATTACCCAAGAATAACATGACTCTCTATTTTATGAGTGTCTCTTTTATCCAGTTCTAAATGTAATAATTTTTCCAATATTTCCAATTTTTCCTTCTTTGACAAACTCAGAGCAGGATTTTGTCTGTGAATCCCCACTTTGTGTTCTCAGAAGTCCTCTGTTCAAGGAAGACACAGAATCAGAAGCCAGTGGTCACATCTCCATCAGAGGATGCTGTATCCCGGGGACAGAGCTCTGAGGCTCTCCACATTGCTGTTCTGATCAGCCCAACACGAAGGAAGGCTTGGTCGAGTGATACCTGACATGGGAAAGTGATTATCAAGTGTTAGGACAGACTGTTCTCCAGAGAACCCACACTTTCTAAACATGCTAACTCTGAACTGTGAAATCATTGTTTGGGGTTTTATGCTGCATCCCTCCACCACACCCCAATAGGCAGCCTATGAGCCTCAGGTGGAAACCTGTGTCCTCCTGAGCCCCTAGCCCTGCCCACATTCTTCCCCTAGAAGAGTGAGGCGCTAACACTCTCAAGCCAACCATACTCACTTAGAAATGTGGGAATAGGGGCGGCACCTGTGGCTCAGTGACTAGGGCGCTGGCCCCACATGCCGAGGTGGCGGGTTCAAACCCAGCCCCCGCCAAACTGCAACAAAAAAATAGCCAGGCGTTGTGGCGGGTGCCTGTAGTCCTACGTGCTTGGGAGGCTGAGGCAAGAGAAACGCGTAAGCCCAAGAGTTACAGGTTGCTGTGAGCCGTGTGACGTCATGGCACTCTACCCGGGGGCGGTACAGTGAGACTCTGTCTGTACAAAAAAAAAACAAAAAACAAGAACCGGGGGAATAGGAACGGGAACCAACAACCCAGACTCTCTCTTGGGGACTCCTTACCTTTTGGTTGTCTTCATTTGCCCAGGTGGTTCATAAAAATGATTTCATCAGCAGGTACCACAGGTCCAGAAAGAGTAACCCCAAACCACTCAAAAGGTCACTTGGGGTCCAAATTCAAACCAGTTGATCATAAGCTCCACCATGGCTCAGGATGGTTGTTCAGAAAGAAAGAATACCATATTTCTCCATGAATACTGTGTACCCACATTTATGGCCCAAATATTTAGGAAAACACCCTTCAAAGGGCTGGCTTTGGCTGGGAGATACACATCTGGGGAGTGCAGATCTCACAGTCCTCCTGCAGCTGCCCATTCTGTGAGGCTGCCCCTTCCCTCTCTCCCTGGGACCCTTCCCTCCCTGGAGCCCTTCCCTGCCCACCAAGTCAGGGACACAGCCAAGGTGGCCTCACACAAAGGACCAGCAAGGCAAGAGCTTCTCAGGCTGCTTTGACCACAGGCAGCTTAGATGTAAGTGCCCATAGGCACTTAACTCTCAGGAGCAAGCGTGGCGCTGCCAGTCCCCTCCACGCAAGTCGGCCTCAGGCCTCAGCCCTTGACCCACATGACCACAGCCCTCTTAGCCAGCCCCACCACCACACCCTTCCCTGATTGTGGCATTCCGAGGAGGCTGCTCTGGCCCACTTCCACCGGATCCTGGATCCTCCTGGACTGGAATCCCATGTATCCAGTAGACCCAGGTCAGAGGGTGTAGCTGCTCCAGGGGATTTGCTGGGCTTCTCTACTCCTGAGCCATAGTCCCCATGCACACTGGGCATCCTTATTTTCCCCTAAAAATCTGGGCAAAATGTGTACATTATACATGGGGAAAGGAGGACATTCTCCATTATCTGAACAGCATGGCTGCCTAAAGCAACTGAAAGCTAAGGGTGCCTGGGCTTCACTATAGTCCCAGGCCTGCATCACAGAGCACAGGAGAGTCACAAAGGGTTTCTGAGGTCGGGGGTGGGTGGGGGAGGTAGGGGGAGGGAGAGGTCAAAGTCCCACCCCTCCCCCAATCACCAGCCCAGCAGACCCCTCGGCCCCTCCTGAGCCCCCTGTCTCCCTCTCCCCTGCCCTGCCAGCCTGTTTACAACTCCAACCTTCTTTCATGCACATATTGGCCTCAGTGAAATTTTCTGCTTGTGTCAGACATAATCCAGATGTCACCTGTGTCCCCTGTTACTGTGCAGAGCCCTGGAAAGTCTGAGATGCTCCCTGGATTTTCTGCTTCTCCACCGACATTAGACTTTCAGGATCACACGTACTCTCAAATCCGTATTTTCTCCAGAATGTTTTTGTCTTACACTAACCCAGATATCAAACTAAAGTTCTTTTATACTGATTTAGGTTTATCGATGTTGAATAGTAAATGTTTTCCTTTAAAGTCAGCCCGGACTGTTTTCAGTCAGAGGCACTGACTCATACAATTGAAACTAATGATTCATTATTCAACATCACAAGACAAAAATAACTATAAATTAAATATATGTATAATTAAAAGTAAAACTTCAAGTGATCTGTACTAAAAACAGAAAAACTAGCTGAGCTTTGTAGCGGGCACCTTAAGTCATAGCTACAAGGGAGGCTGAGCCAAGAGAGTCACTTGAGGTCAAGAGTTTGAGGTTGCTGTGAGCTGTGACACCACAGTACTCTAGCCAGGGTGATAAAGTGAGACTCCTTCTCAAAAAAAAAAAAAAATTAGAGTCTTGCTACTATTTTATATGGATATTTTTCATGTAGAATTGCATTAAAGGCTATTTTTAAGAATTAGACATATAGAGAATATTTTGAGATGGAGTTATGGCACCTTGCCTTCAAAATATCATATTGAGTATAAAAATTCAAACACAATAAACTAGACAATGGGCTCCTTTACTCTCTACTTCATTTAAAACAGCTTTCATGAGTAATTTTAATTTAAGAATATTCTAAAATCTATCTTCCTTTGTAAATAAGTCCATCTGAAGGTTCCTTTCTAAGCAGGATCAATGGTGTAAATGCAGTCTATGCGGCCCTCCTCCCGGGCCTGGTCCATTGAGTGTCTTTTGAGGGGCCAGTGAGTGTTTGGATTTCTGCCAATTTCCCACTTCTCCAGAGAATTGCCCCGGATTCCGCCCACATCATTGTCCAGATCTGTTCCCTGCAGGGGCCTACTTCCGTACCTGCCAGGCACCTTCCTCTTGAGAACATTCCCTTACTAACTCATCCCTCCAAGGATCCTCATCTCAGCCCCTGCTTCTTGGAAACCCAACTGCAGACAGTGTGAAGCTAAACACCAGAGTCTCCGTAAAAAGAAAGATACTTATTAGGGGATAGAGCAGCAGAAGGGGACCATGTGTGCCACAGGAAACTGTGTATTCAGGGAGGTAAGGGAAGAATGACAAGGATTGCAGACTTAGTGAAATACTGATTTTTGGCTACAAAGACCCCTGGCCCCAAGTGTGGTTCCAGTCCAAGCGTGGACATGCACTTGCTAGGCTGTTGGGCTCGTGCAACTATTTATTTATGTAAGGTTGAGATGACCTTTGTGCAGCATTGTGGTTTTTTTCAGTCTTCATGATCATTTTCTTTATCAACCATAAGAAGCCTCTCTGTTCCTGGCCGTCCCCAGCTCTGTGTGTCAGGGTTTCCCTAAGATGAGTGAGTCCATTTTAATTCTGACAATTCCACATGATAGAGAAGAAGTGTTCTGAGAAACCCGTCAGTGTACTGATCACTTTTTCAAATCTCCATTTTTCCTATAGCAATTATTGACTCATGTTCCCCCAGAAACAGGCTCCAATCTGGAGATTTGCAGGCTGGTCGACTGGACCTCTGTTCCCAACAAGGAGCGCTCCCATCGGGGACGGCAGCTTGAGCTCAGCTCATCTTGAAGCTGCTATCCCATCACTGCGCTCCTCACATCAGAGTAGCCCTGGTGACGACAAGGTGAACAGCTGTGACAAAATTGGTTGAAAAGAATGTGATCTTCACCAGGGGGACCAGCAGGACATTTGTTGCTTTTGTCCTGACCATTTTGATAGCAAATGCACAAGCACTCAGCCATGCCTGAGCCACCGGTGCATGGAGCTGGTAAGGTCGTGGGGACCAGAGGCTGAGACCATCTGACCTGAAACCCCTGGAGGTAAAGAGCCAAGGTAGCAACACTGGGCAGAAGGAGGTGTTGAATGGCAGTGTGGCTGCAGCAGAGCTGGGAGGGGATTTAGACTTGTTCTCACATTGAGGGAGGGGGCAGGGAGGGTTTTACCCATTGGACTGATCAAACATTAGAGTGTGCTGTGCTTCTCACAGGTGGCACAGGGCCACAGCTGAGACAGGTCACTGCAGTCAGAAGTCATCCTTGCCATAAGCTGTCACTGCCACCAGCTGAGGGAGGAGAGTTTGGGTTCTAAAGAGGCCCCAGGTTTACACTGCGATAGTCCACTCCCTGCACCCCTCACATACTCTAACGTCAGGTGCCTAACATGGGAAGAGCACCTGTGAGATTCTAACTGGTGTCTTTTTCTGTGGAAACCTCTGAGGGAAGGTTAATGGCAGGAACCCCAGCCTCCACTGACCTTTCTGGTGTTGGGACATCATCGCTGTTCATCATCTCTCCCTCCTTCCCACTCCTCCAACCACCCACTCAGGTTCTCCTCCCTGTCACCTAACACTGTCTCATCAGGTAGCCTTGAGGTGACCCTGACATTCAACCCTGAGGGTTATCAAGTTCTGGTGGCCATGTCCTTAACAGCCCCTGGCACCAGTGGCTCAGGCATGGCAGAGCCCTTGTGCATTTGGTATCAAAATGGGCAGGAGAATATCAGCAAAAGTCCCGCTGGTCGTCCTGGGTGACAAGCACATTCTTCTCAAACAATTCTAGTCAGAACGGCTCGCCTCTTGGTCACTAGGCTATGATGGTGTGTGGAGCTGAAGTGATGAGCTAGCTGCTTTCAAGATAGATGGGGATCACACTGCACCTCTGCTGGGGCGCTACCCACTGGAAACAGACGTCCACCTTCACAGAGCCCATGGTCGGGGGATGGGGACCCTCTTACGTGCTCATCCTTGGTTCCCACACAGAAGCATCCCACCTTCCAGGGATGCAGCCCCATAGTGGGTGTTGACAGATGGCAGCTGTAAGCATCCCCCATCCTGCCAGGGGATCTCTAAGTGGGGTCCTCAGTAACAATATTAAAAGATTGTCCCACTGGCCAGCAGTTTCTGGGATGTATAGTGGATGTAAGAACAGGAATGCCATGGTCATATACCTCGTGCCACGCCACCTTTGTTGTAAAGTGGCGCATCTAGTTCATTGCCGTGTTGTGTAGGACTCCACACCAGTGGATCAATGTTCTGTAATTCCTCACACAATATGCTGGCCAAGGGCCTCCGCATGGGCTCCACGCCTGCCACCATTCTGGGCTCCTCTGTACATGAGCCCATTGAAGGGGTTTGGGGCATATCAGTGGGCTGCCTGTTGTCCACTGGCTGAACCATTCTGGTCATGTAGCACCTGGATGCCAAGTGACAGTGCACGTCCACAGGATGTTAACATGGACACAAAGAGCCTCCCCGCTTATGCCCAGTAGGTCTATCCATGAACCTCTTCCCCAGACTCCTCTGTCCTTCCTATTCCAAACTCTCCTTCCAGGCCAATAAGGAGCAGCCACGTCACTCTCCACCATCCATGAGACCGAGTGTGTTCTACCTCAGGTGCTTTCTCTTCCCACAGGAAGTGGGTGAGCAGGTGCACTGCCTGCGGCTTTGTCCAGGGGAGCTTTCCTCTCACTGCTGTTTCAGGGCTGCCTGACCAGGCTCCGCTTCACCAGCAGGTGGTGCGGCTCCCACCTCCTGCACCAAACTTGACCTCTTTCCTCCCATGTGCATCAGTGGGATGGAATGGAGCAGAGGGATTAGGGGCAGCATGAGTGGGGGAAGACTTGGACTCTGAGCCACCAACTCGTGTGGCTTACCTGTCCCCTCTGCCTGCCCTAGTCCCTGGAGTGCCATTGACCAGCTGCAGTGGATTGCTACTGGATCCTCTGCCCTTATGTCTATGAGGATCTCACAGAGCTCAAGTCATGATAGGAAATTCTAGCCACAGTGCACGTGATAGTCCCTGGTCAGATGCTTTATCTCCACCCAGGCCTGTAGCACTTAGGAAAATGTTTCTCAGATGTCATAGAGTTCCCTGCTGCAGATGGCATGACCTGATTCCAAGGCCCTGGAGGTCTGTGCTGTGATTCTCACTGCAGCTCGCCATACCTGCCACACAGCCTCCTTGCCCGTGATGGCTGTGTCTAACCCACAGAGGCATCAGGACATCAGGGCCTGAGCAGCTGGGCTGCCCATGCTACAGGCAGAGCCCCGTCCTAGGCCCCACTCAGAATGGCCTGCCCCACTTGTCATTCTGGAAAAGGGTGAGAGTAACATTTCTAAGTGACACGGCTCAGAACCTAACGTGGTCGGGGACTCAGATGGACCTTAGGTACTCTGTGAGTCATGATTATCAGCCTCACTCAAGATCACCAGAGTTAGAAGAAAACAATTGTATCACTTGCTAACACCTGTGTTGTTAGCAAAACCTTTATGATCCAGTAAACAGCCTGTGAAACCCTCATGTTAAAAAACATTCTTGAATATCTAAATAACTGAAAAATGCTTTTGTTTTTCTTTTTTAAACTGTTTTCATGAAACCATTTTGTTGATAAAATTTCCAGAAAATACTTATGCAATCAAATATTTCACACATTTGCAGCACTTTTCAGATGCTTGTGGGTCACAGGACACTGCATCAGATCTAGAGGAGAAAGGAGGCGGCATTGACAGCAGACCAGGTGGTGAAGGACAGTCATCTCCACTCTCCGCAGGGGGAGGAGGTGGCACTGTAGGTAGACATGAGAAGGGGAGACACCGTGTCCAGAGGAAGAAGAGGCTGACATTCCCGGGAGACCAGGCTGGGGCCACCAGGCCCACAGTTCTCAGAGGAGGAAGGACGTGGCATCGACAGCAGACCTGGAGGACAAAGACATCTCTGTCTGCTGTCCCCAGAGAAGGAAGGACGTGGCATTGCAGAGAACCCAGGGAGGTGTAACACCTACGAATGCTGCTCCACAGGAGGGAAGTGACATTGTCACCAGACTTAGTAGTAGAGGACACCCCGTCTGCACGTCAGAGGAGGAAGGAGGTGGCATTGACAGCAGCCCTGCAGAGGGAAGAATCCCGTGTCCACGGTGCCCAGGGGAAGGAGGAGGCAGCATTGCCAGCGGCCCTGGGCTGCCAGGGCATCCGTGTCACACGCTCCAGAGGAGGGAGGAGGTGTGTTGAGCAGCCCCTATTCCAACTTGTTAAACGTATATAGAATGCAAAATAACAATTTTAAGAAGCCCCATGTTTATAGCATGTAACCCCCAATTATAGGTGCACCCATGTCATTCGTCTGCACTGGGAACTGCCTTGCAGGTGCTTCATCTGCTGTGCTGAGTGGGTCGCCTGGGTTTCCATCTTCCATAGACATGTTGACGTCTTCTGCTGTACTCTCCCCAGGTCTTGTCAACCAGAACACTTACTCTCATTCAATCATTTACTCTGTTAATAGCTTTATTGAAATATAGTTCACATTCCATACAATTTACCCATTGAGGGTGTGTAGTTCAATGGTTTTAGTGTAGCACAGGGTTGTTCATCCATCACCAGAGTCAGGTTTAGAACATTGTCATGACTTCAGGAAGGAACCCCGTACCCTTTAGCTGTCAGACCTTCCGCCCCTCCTTCCCCAGCCCTAAGCGATCACTAAACTACTTTCTGTGACTATAGATTTCCCTATTCTGAACATCTCCTAAGAATGGGATCCTACGTGGTCATTTGCTTCTGGCTTCTTCTTTCACTTTGCATAATGTCTTCAGGTTTCATCCTGCTGTAGCAGGGATGACATGTTCAATGTGTGGGCAGGGGATTCTTTTTGATGACTGAATAGTATGATGTCGTATGAACAGAGCACATTTTGTTTATCCATTCTCTAGGATGGACATTTGAGTTGTTTCCACCAGGTAACTATTATGAATAGTGCTGCTATGAATATTGGTGTGCAAGTTTCTCTGTGGACATGTTTTCATTTCTTTTGGGTATGTACCCAGGAGATGAATTGCTGGGTCATATGCCAAGTCTGTTTACCAAAACCAGCACACCAGTTCACACACCCCCAGCAGATCATGAGGCTACTACCTGTCCACAATCTCTCACTCTCTGAGGTTGTGGTTCTACCATCCTGGTGGGCATGAAGTGGGATCTCCTAGTAGTTTCGATTAGTTATTTCCATGATGATAAATGATGTTGTGCATCTTTTCACATAATACTTTACTTTTCGTGTGTGTGTGTGTCAGACACAGACTCACTCAGTCACCCTGGGTACAGGGCCATGGCATCAGAGTTCACAGCGACCTCAAATTCCTGGGCTCAAGCAGGCCTCTTGCCTCAGTCTCCCAAGTAGCTGGGACTACACACACTCGCCGTGACGCCCAGTAGTTTTGTTTTGTTCTTTCTATTTTTTAATAGAGATGGGGTCTCACTTTTGCTGAACTTGGTCTGGAACTCCTGAACTCAAGCAATCCACCCGCCTCGGCGTCCTGAGTGCAAGGATTACAGGTATGAGCCACCTTGCTTGGCTTATAATCCTTTAATGGCATTTGTGGAAGGAGTAGAAATGAATAAGTACATTCGACGTGTGGTATTTAATTGGAAGCAGTTTATTTTCAATGTGTGACTGATAAAATTCCTTTTCTCCTAAATATTTGAACACATTTACATCGCATACTTAAGTATTTATCAACCTGTCAGGTTTCCTACCTCTGTAGCATTTTCATGTTATCCTTTGTGATGAAAGACTGAGCTATGACGCACTGAATTGGTTCTGTAAAGATGACTGCTTTTACGGCGGTGTGGGGGAAAGTTGCAGATGACTTCTCAGGGGTGACTACCAGGCAGAGCAGACTTGATTGCCAAAGCCAGGAACACTAATGTGTCTCAGTCAACAATGCTGTGTCCATGTGTAGTGGGGACATGTGATTCTCCTGTAACAAATGTGAAAGGAATGAATGATCACCTGAGCTCAGGATCTCAAGACCAGTCTGAGCAAGAGCAAGACCCCATCTCTACTGAAAATAGAAAAAACTAGCTAGGTGTCGTGGCGGTTGTCTGTAGTCCCAGCTACTCAGGAGGCTGAGGCAAGAGGGTTGATTGCTCAAGCCCAGGAGTTTGAGGTTGCTGTTGATGGTGTACGATGTCTGATGCTGGATGATGTAGGTATGTGCATGGATGATGTTCAATGATGCCACGGCCCTCTCCACAGGGCAGCAGAGTGAGACTCTGTCTCAAACCAGACAGACAGCAACAATAATACAGAAAGAATATGAGAACACTGACTGGGGCACAGAGCGCATCTTCTACGAGGTAGGTGACAAGATGGTGGAATGGACGTTTACACTGTGGTCACTGTGTAATGATGGGGTTCATGGTGCAAGATAATTAAATGGTGGGTACATGGGAGTTATACGGTTGTCTCTGCGCTCGTGTATGTTTAACCACGTTTGTGATAAAAAGCTGTAAGGAAAAAAAGCTTTTAAGGATAAGAGATGTTGAGTGCCTCATAAGGAGAGAGGAGGGGAGTCAGTATAGCTGGCAAGGGGGCACATCAATCAAGACTAAATTCCAGCTCTCTCAGCAAAGACATTCAGGAAGTGTAATTCCATTGAGGATAGAAGCCTTACAAGAAAAGCCCTTTCTCTATAGCAGAAATAAAGGAGAGGAGATATAAATAATAGTTTTCTCAAGGTTTTTTGGTGGAAAATTCCCATCTAATGGCTTCGAGATCCTCTGTGAATAGTGAGTTCAGCACATCTGCTAATAAGCTACTAGAGGTGGCTCCGTTTGAGCAAAGTGCAGAAGGTTTACAATAGATGTGAGAAGCAAGGGAGAGGGAGTGCAATAGGAAAAACTTGAGCTCTTTTTGTTTTGTTTATTTTATTTAGTAAGCACTGAACAATTATTGTTAGAATGAATGAATGATTCTCACGTTATGCTAGGATTGGCCATGAATTTTATCGTATAGCCAAGACACTTGTGAGACGCAATACATTAGTGCTCAGTACTTAAAAGAAGGCATTTCTGGAAAAGTCAGGAGAGCTTTTGCTAAAAAGGAAGAAGTAAGGGGACTCGAAGGAGGACTATTTGAAGTGGAGAGTTTAATATTATCATTTACCCAATGGACCATGAAGTCTGCTTTAGCAATGGAGGAAATGAAGACAACTTGGTGTGATAATGGGGAAATAGAAAGATTAATGTCCTGACATTGAAAAATCACAAACTGAGGACTCATGCTGGAAGAACAGCGAGAGGAGGTCAAAGGGCGGGATGTCAAGCTGCAGCAGTACAGACGTCAGAGGGGTTCCTGATGACAAGTCTGGGTGTGAAACTCTGTCTCAAAAATAAAAAGGAAAGGAAATAAAAGAGTAGGGGCGGTGCCTGTAACTCAAAGGAGTAGGGCACCGGCCCCATATACCAGAGGTGGCAGGTTCAAACCCAGCCCCGGCCAAAAACTGCCAAAAAACAAAAACGGTAAAACACTGGGACTCACCTCTTTCACTCCTCTTATCGAGGAAGCTCAAATATTCATTATGCAAGAATAAATTGACTCTCCATTTTAATAAATAAAAATGTATTACTTTTATGCATTTCTAAAAGTGATAATCTCCAATGTTTCCTTCTTTCACAAAATCAGAAGGGGAATTTTTCTGCGAATCCCCACTTTGTGTTCTCAGAAGTCCTCTGTTCAAGGAAGATGCAGAATCAGAAGCCGACAGTCATATCTGCTCCATCAGAGGATGCTGTATCCCGGGGATAGAGTTCTGAGGCTCTCCACATTGCTCTCCTCATCAGCCCAACATGAAGGAAGACTAGGTCGGGTGATACCTGACATGGGAAAGTGATGATCAAGTGTCAGGACAGACTGTTCTCCTCCAGAGAACCCACACTTTCTATACATACCAGCTCTGAGCCATGTAATCATTGTTGGGGGTTTTATGCTGGATCTCTCCACCATACCCCAATAGGCAGCCGGTGAGCCTCAGGTGCAAACCTGTGTCTTCTTGAGCCCCTAGCCCTGCCCACACCCTTCCCCTAGAAGAGTGAGGCTCTAACACTCTCCAAGCCAACCACACTCATTTCGAAATGTGGGAATAGGAACAGGAAAAAATGACCAAGACTCTGTCTTGGGTACCCCTTACCTTTTGGCTGTCTTCATTCCCCCAGGTGGTTCATAAAAATGATTTCATCACCAGGTACCACAGGTCCAGAAAGAGTAACCCCAAACTACTCAAAAGGTGACTTGGGGTCCATATTCAAACCAGTTGATCATAAGCTCCACCAAGGCTCAGGATGGTTGTTCAGAAAGCAGAGAATACCATATTTTGCCATGTATAATGTGCACCCACATTCATGGCCCAAATATTCAGGAAAATGCCCCCTCAAGAAAGTGGCTGGCTTTTCGCTGGGAGATACACATTTGCGGAGTGTAGATCTCACCTCCCTCCAGCAGCTGCCCATTCTGTGAGGCTGCCCCTTCCCTCTCTCCCTGGGCCCCTTCCCTCCCTCGAGCCCCTCCAGGCCCAACAAGTCAGGGCCACAGCCATGATGGCCTCACACACATGACCAGCAAGCCAGGAGCTTCTCAGGCTGCTTTGACCACAGGCAGCTTAGATGTAAGTGCCCACAGGCTCTTAACTCTCAGGAGCAGCGTGGCGCTGCCAGCCCCCTCCACGCAACTGAGCCTCAGGCCTCAGCCCTTGACCCACATGACCACAGCCCTCTTAGGCAGCCCCACCACTGCACCCTTCCCTGATTGTGGCATTCAGAAGAGGTGCTCTGACCCACTTCCACCGGATCCTGGATCCTCCTGTACTGGAATCCCATGTATCTAGTAGGCCCTGGTCGGAGGGCGCAGCTGCTCCAGGAGATTCGCTGGGCTTCTCCACTCCCAACCCATAGTCCCCATGCACACTGGGCATCCTTACTTTCTCCATGGAAAATGTGGGCAAAATTTGTGCATTATACATGGGAAAGGAGGACATTCTCCATTATCCGAATAGCATGGCTGCCTAAAGCAACTGAAAGCTGAGGGTGCCTGGGCTTTACTATAGTCTCAGACCTGCATCACAGAGCACAGGAGGGTCACAAAGGGTTTCCGAGGTGGTGGTGGGGGAGAAGGGAGAGGTCACAGCCCCTCCCCTCCCTCACTCACCAGTCCAGCAGACCCCTGAGCCCCTCCTGGGCCCCCTGGCTCCCTCTCCCCTGCCCTGCCATCCTGTTTTCAACTCCACCCTTCTTTCATAGCACATATTTGCTTCAGTGAAATTTTCTGCTTATGTCAGCCATAATTCAGATGTCACCAGGGTCCCCTGTTACTGTGCAGAGCCCCGGAAAGTCTGAGATGCTACCTGCAATTTCTGCTTATTACCACACGTAAAACTCTCAGGACCACGCTTATTCTCAAATCCATATTTCCTACAGAATATTTTTGTCTTACACTAAGCCACATATCAAACTAAAGTTCTTTTATACTGATTTAGGTTTATGAACGTTGAATAGTAAATGTTTTTCTTTAAAGTCAGCATGGACTGTTTTCAGTCCAGAGGGGCTGACTCAAACAATTACACGAATGATTCATTATTCAACATTCACAAGACAAAAATAACTATAAAATAAATATATGTATAATTAAAATTAAAACTTCAAGTGATCTGTACTAAAAACAGAAAAACTAGCTGAGCTTTGAAGCAGGCACCTATAGTCATAACTACTAGGGAGACTGAGGCAACAGAATCACTTGAGCTCAAGAGTTTGAGGTTGCTGTGAGCTGTAACACCACAGTACTCTAGCCACAGTGACATAGTGAGATTGTCTCAAAAAAGAAAAAATTTAGAGTCTTGCAACTGTTTGATATGGATATTTCTCATGTAGAATTTCATTAAAGGCTATTTTTAAGAATTAGACATATAGAGAATATTTTTGAGATGGAGTTATGGTGCCTTGCCTTCAAAATTTGAGATTCAGCATAAAAATCCAAAGACAATGGAGACTTTACCTCTTTCATGTTTACATGGATGGAGCTGGAGCATATTCTTCTTAGTAAAGTGCTCAAGAATGGAAGAAAAAGTATCCAATGTACTCAGCCCTACTATGAAACTAATTTATGGCTTTCACATGAAAGCTATAACCCAGTTAGAACTTAAAATAGGGGGAAGGGGGAAAGGGAGGGGAGGGAGGGGTAAGGGGGTGGAGGGAGGGTGATTGGTGGGATTACACCTGCGGTGCATCTTACAAGGGTATGTGTGAAACTCAGTAAATGTAGAATGTACAAGTCTTAACACAATAACTAAGAAAAGGGCAGGAAGGCTATGTTAACCAGTGTGATGAAAATGTGTCAAACGGTCTATAAAACCAGTGCATGGTGCCCCATGATCGCATTAATGTATGCAGCTAAGATATAATAAAATAAATAAATAAATAAATAAAATCCAAAGACAGTAAACTAGACAATGGGCTCCTTTAATCTCTACATCATTAAAAACAGCTTTTATTTGTGATTTTAATTTAAACATATTCTAAATTTAATTTAAGATATTCTATCTTCTTTTGAACATATGTCCACCCGAAGGGTCCTGTCTACGCAGGATAAATGGTGTAAATGCAGTCTATGCGGCCCTCCTCCTGGGCCAGGTCTATTGAGTCTCTTTTGAATGCCCAGCGAGTGTTTGGATTTCTGCCAATTTCCCATTTCTCTGGAGAATTGCCCAGGACTTCACACACGTCATTGTCCAGATCTGTCCCCTGCAGGGACCTGATTCCATAGTTGCCTGGCACCTTCCTCTTGAGAACATTCCCTTACTAACTCATCCCTTCAAGGATCCTCGTCTCAGCCCCTGCTTCTTGGAAACCCAACTGCAGACAGTGTGAAGCTAAACACTGGAGACAGCCTCTCTGAAAAAAAGATACTTATTAGGGGATAGAGCAGCCGAAGGGGACCGTGTGTGCCACAGGAAACTGTGTATTCAGGGAGGTAAGGGAAGAGAAAGGTTTTTTGTTTTTTTTTTATTGTTGGGGATTCATTGAGGGTACAATAAGCCAGGTTACACTGATTGCAATTGTTAGGTAAAGTCCCTCTTGCAATCATGTCTTGCCCCCATAAAGTGTGACACACACCAATGCCCAACCCCCCTCCCTCCGTCCCTCTTTCTGCTTTTCCTCCCCCCCATAACCTTAATTTGTCATTAGTTGTCCTCATATGAAAATTGAGTACATAGGGTTCATGCTTCTCCATTCTTGTGATGCTTTACTAAGAATAATGTCTTCCACTTCCATCCAGGTTAATACGAAGGATGTAAAGTCTCCATTTTTTTTAATGGCTGAATAGTATTCCATGGTATACATATACCACAGCTTGTTAATCCATTCCTGGGTTGGTGGGCATTTAGGCTGTTTCCACATTTTGGCGATTGTAAATTGAGCTGCAATAAACAGTCTAGTACAAGTGTCCTTATGATAAAAGGATTTTTTTCCTTCTGGGTAGATACCCAGTAATGGGATTGCAGGATCAAATGGGAGGTCTAGCTTGAGTGCTTTGAGGTTTCTCCATACTTCCTTCCAGAAAGGTTGTACTAGTTTGCAGTCCCACCAGCAGTGTAAAAGTGTAACCGTCTCTCCACAACCAAGCCAGCATCTGCAGTTTTGAGATTTTGTGATGTGGGCCATTCTCACTGGGGTTAGATGATATCTCAGGGTTGTTTTGATTTGCATTTCTCTAATATATAGAGATGATGAACATTTTTTCATGTGCTTGTTAGCCATTTGTCTGTCATCTTTAAAGAAGGTTCTATTCATGTCTCTTGCCCATTGATATATGGGATTGTTGGCTTTTTTCATGTGGATTAATTTGAGTTCTCTATAGATCCTAGTTATCAAGCTTTTGTCTGACTGAAAATATGCAAATATCCTTTCCCATTGTGTAGGTTGTCTCTTTGCTTTGGTTATTGTCTCCTTAGCTGTACAGAAGCTTTTCAGTTTAATGAAGTCCCATTTGTTTATTTTTAATGTTGTTGCAATTGCCATGGCAGTCTTCTTCATGAAGTATTTCCCCAGGCCAATATCTTCCAGTGTTTTTCTATGCTTTCTTGGAGGATTTTTATTGTTTCATGCCTTAAATTTAAGTCCTTTATCCATCTTGAATCAATTTTTGTGAGTGGGGAAAGGTGTGTGTCCAGTTTCAGTCTTTGACATGTAGACATCCAGTTCTCCCAACACCATTTACTGAATACCAAGTCTTTCCCCCAAGGTATGTTGTTGTTTGGTTTCTCGAAGATTACGTGGCTGTAAGATGTTAGTTTCATTTCTTGCTTTTATATTCCATTCCAAGTGTCTATGTCTTTGCTTTTGTGCCAGTACCATGCTGCCTTGACCACTATGGCTTTGTAGTACAGACTAAAATCTGGTATGCTGATGCCCCCAGCTTTATTTTTATTACTAAGAACTGCCTTAGCTATACGGGGGGGTTTTCCGTTTCCATACAAAACGCAGAATTATATTCTCCAAATCTTGAAAGTACGATGTTGGTATTTTGATAGGAATGGCATTGAATAGGTAGATTGCTTTGGGAAGTATAGACATTTTAACAATGTCGATTCTTCCCATCCATGAGCATGGTGTGTTCTTCCATTTGTTAATATCCTCTGCTATTTCCTTTCTGAGCATTTCATAATTTTCTTTATAGAGGTCCTTCACCTCCTTCATTAGGTATATTCCTAGGTATTTCATTTTCTTTGAGACTATGGAGAAGGGAGTTTTGTCCTTAATTAGCTTCTCATCTTGACTGTTATTGGTGTATACAATGGATACTGACTTGTGGACATTGATTTTATATCCTGAAACATTACTGTATTTTTTGATGACTTCTAGGAGTCTTGTGGTTGAATCTTTGGGGTTCTCTAAGTATAAGATCATGTCGTCAGCAAAGAGGGAGAGTTTGACCTCCTCTGCTCCCATTTGGATTCCCTTTATTTCCTTGTCTTGCCTAATTGTATTGGCTAGAACTTCCAGCACTATGTTTTTTTTTTTTTATTGTTGGGGATTCATTGAGGGTACAATAAGCCAGTTACACTGATTGCAATTGTTAGGTAAAGTCCCTCCTGCAATCATGTCTTGCCCCCATAAAGTGTGACACACACTAAGGCCCCACCCTCCTCCCTCCATCCCTCTTTCTGCTTCCCCCCCCATAAACTTAATTGTCATTAATTGTCCTCATATCAAGATTGAGTACATAGGATTCATGCTTCTCCATTTTTGTGATGATTTACTAAGAATAATGTCTTCCACTTCCATCCAGGTTAATACGAAGGATGTAAAGTCTCCATTTTTTTTAATAGCTGAATAGTATTCCATGGTATACATATACCACAGCTTGTTAATCCATTCCTGGGTTGGTGGGCATTTAGGCTGTTTCCACATTTTGGCAATGGTAAATTGAGCTGCCATAAACAGTCTAGTACAAGTGTCCTTATGATAAAAGGATTTTTTTCCTTCTGGGTAGATGCCCAGTAATGGGATTGCAGGATCGAATGGGAGGTCTAGGTTGAGTGCTTTGAGGTTTCTCCATACTTCCTTCCAGAAAGGTTGTACTAGTTTGCAGTCCCACCAGCAGTGTAAAAGTGTTCCCTTCTCTCCACATCCACGCCAGCATCTGCAGTTTTGAGATTTTGTGATGTGGGCCATTCTCACTGGGGTTAGATGATATCTCAGGGTTGTTTTGATTTGCATTTCTCTAATATATAGAGATGATGAACATTTTTTCATATGTTTGTTAGCCATTCGTCTGTCGTCTTTAGAGAAAGTTCTATTCGTGTCTCTTGCCCATTGATATAAGGGATTGTTGGCTTTTTTCATGTGGATTAATTTGAGTTCTCTATAGATCCTGGTTATCAAGCTTTTGTCTGATTGAAAATATGCAAATATCCTTTCCCATTGTGTAGGTTGTCTCTTTGCTTTGGTTATTGTGTCCTTAGCTGTACAGAAGCTTTTCAGTTTAATGAAGTCCCATTTGTTTATTTTTAATGTTGTTGCAATTGCCATGGCAGTCTTCTTCATGAAGTCTTCCCCCAGGCCAATATCTTCCAGTGTTTTTCCTATGCTTTCTTGGAGGATTTTTATTGTTTCATGCCTTAAATTTAAGTCCTTTATCCATCTTGAATCAATTTTTGTGAGTGGGGAAAGGTGTGGGTCCAGTTTCAGTCTTTTACATGTAGACATCTAGTTCTCCCAACACCATTTATTGAATAGGGAGTCTTTCCCCCAAGGTAAGTTCTTGTTTGGTTTATCAAAGATTAGGTGGTTGTAAGATGTTAGTTTCATTTCTTGGTGTTCAATTTGATTCCAAGTGTCTATGTCTCTGTTTTTGTGCCAGTACCATGCTGTCTTGAGCACTATGGCTTTGTAGTACAGACTAAAATCTGGTATGCTGATGCCCCCAGCTTTATTTTTGTTACTAAGAACTGCCTTAGCTATACGGGGTTTTTTCCGGTTCCATACAAAACGCAGAATCATTTTTTCCTAATCTTGAAAGTACGATGTAGGTACTTTGATAGGAATGGCATTGAATAGGTAGATAGCTTTGGGAAGTATAGACATTTTAACAATGTTGATTCTTCCCATCCATGAGCATGGTATGTTCTTCCATTTGTTAATATCCTCTGCTATTTCCTTTCTGAGGATTTCATAGTTTTCTTTATAGAGGTCCTTCACCTCCTTCGTTAGGTATATTCCTAGGTATTTCATTTTCATTGAAACTATGGTGAAGGGAATTGTGTCCTTAATTAGCTTCTCATCTTGACTGTTATTGGTGTATACAAAGGCTACTGACTTGTGGACATTGATTTTATATCCTGAAACATTACTGTATTTTTTGATGACTTCTAGGAGTCTTGTGGTTGAGTCTTTGGGGTTCTCTAAGTATAAGATCATGTCGTCAGCAAAGAGGGAGAGTTTGACCTCCTCTGCTCCCATTTGGATTCCCTTTATTTCCTTGTCTTGCCTAATTGTATTGGCTAGAACTTCCAGCACTACGTTGAATAGTAAAGGTGACAGAGGACAACCTTGTCTGGTTCCAGTTCTAAGAGGAAAAGCTTTCAGTTTTACTCCATTCAGTAAAATATTGGCTGTGGGTTTGTCATAGATAGCTCCAATCAGTTTCAGAAATGTGCCACCTATGCCTACACTCTTCCGTGTTCTAATTAGAAAAGGATGCTGGATTTTATCAAATGCTTTTTCTGCATCTTTCGAGAGGATCATGTGATCTTTATTTTTGCCTCCATTAATATGGTGGATAACGTTTATGGACTTGCGTATGTTAAACCAGCCTTGCATCCCTGGGATGAAGCCTACTTGATCATGATGAATGACTTTTTGATGATAAACTGTAATCTATTGGCTAGGATTTTGTTGAGAATTTTCACAACTATATTCATGAGTGAGATTGGTCTGAAATTCTCCTCTTTGGTTGGGTCTTTTCCTGGTTTTGGTATCAGGGTGATGTTTGCTTCATACAATGTGTTGGGGAAGATTCCTTCTTCCTCAATTTTTCGGAATAATTTCTGCAGTACAGGAATAAGCTCTTTCTTGAAAGTTTGATATAATTCTGGTGTGAAGCCATCTGGACCAGGGCATTATAGGTTGGAAGCTTTTTCATTGTTTCTTTGATCTCAGTGCTTGAAATTGGTCTATTCAGGAGCTCTATTTCTTCCTGGCTAAGTCTAGGGAGAGGGTGTGATCCAAATATTGATCCATTTCCTTCAAATTGTGAAATTTCTGGGCATAGAGTTTCTGGTAGTATTCAGAGATGATCTCTTGTATCTCTGTGGATCAGTTATTTCCCCTTTATCATTTCTGATTGAGGTTACTAGAGATTTTACTTTTCTATTTCTCGTTAGTCTGGCCAATGGTTTATCTATTTTATTTATTTTTTCAAAAAACCAACTCCTTGTTTCATTAATTTTCTGAATGATTCTTTTCTTTTCAATTTCATTGATCTCTGATTTGACTTTAGATATTTCTTTTCTTCTACTGAGTTTAGGCTTAAATTGTTCTTCTTTTGCCAATTCCAAAAGATGGCTTGTGAGATTGTCGATGAGCTCTCTTTCTGTTTTTCAAATGTAGGCATCTAAAGCGATGAATTTGCCTCTCAAAACTGCTTTTGCAGTATCCCACAGGTTTTGGTAGCTTGTGTCTTCATTGCTGTTATGCTCAAGGAAGTTAATGATTTCCTGTTTTATTTCTTCCTGAACCCATCTGTTATTCAACAGAAGATTGTTGAATTTCCATGCCTTTGTGCGGGGTCGAGTGTTTTTGTTAGAACTGAGTTCCCCCTTTAGTGCCTTATGGTCTGAGAAGATACAAGGTAAAATTTCAATTCTTTTGATTCTGTTGCTATTTGTTTTGTGTCCCGGGATATGATCAATTTTGGAGAATGTTCCATGGGGTGATGAGAAGAATGTATATTCTTTATCTTTGGGATGGAGTGTTCTCTATTCGTCTATCCAGCACAGTTGTTCTAGAGTCTCATTGAAATCTCTTATATCTTTGTTTAATTTCTGTTTAGAGGATCTGTCCAGCTTGAAAGATGAGTGTTAAAGTTCCCTGTTATTATGGTATTATCAGATATCATATCGCTCAGACTGGGTAAGGTCTTTTTCAAGAATCTGGGAGCATTTAAATTGGGTGCATAAACATTTAGAATTGAAACATCTTCTTGTTGTATTTTTCCCTTGATCAATATAAAGTGACCATCTTTGTCTTTTTTGACTTTAGTTGCTTTAAATCCACCTGAATCTGAAAATAAGATTGCAACTCCTCTTTTCTTCTGAATTCCATTTGCCTGAAAAATTGTCTTCCAACCCTTGACTCAGAGCTTTAATTTGTCTTTTGAAGCCAGGTGTGTTTCTTGTAGACAGCAAATGGATGGCTTGTGTTTATTAATCCAGTCAGCCAACCTATGTCTCTTCAGTGGGGAATTCAAGCCATTCACATTTATTGAGACAATTGATAAGTGTGGTAGTATTCTATTCATCTTATTTTGTGAGAGTCCATTGCTTGGTTTCATCTTTTGCATCAGTGTGGAGGTTATGTTCCATCCTTTAATTTTGGAGTTCTTACTTTGCTGCTGATCCATTGTGGTGGTCAGTGTGCAGAAGAGGTTGAAGTATTTCCTGTAGACCTGGTCTTGTTGTGGCAAATTTCCTCAATGTTTGTATATCCGTAAATGATTTGATTTCTCCGTAAATTTTGAAGCTTAGTTTAGCAGGGTACAGAATTCTGGGCTGGAAATTGTTCTGTTTAAGTAGATTAAAGGTAGATGACCATTGTCTTTTTGCTTGGAAAGATTCATTAGAGAAGTTTGTGGTCACTCTGATGGATTTGCCCCTGTACGTCAACTGGTGCTCACTCCTGGCAGCTTGCAGAATCTTTTCTTTTGTCTTGACTTTGGACAGGTTCATCACAATGTGACTTGGGGAAGCTCAGTTAGAGTTGAGGCGACCTGGTGTCCGATATCCCTCTGAAAGCAGTGTGTCAGAATCTTTGGGAAATTTTCTTTTATAATATTCTCTAATATGGCTTCCATTCCTCTGGGGAATTCTTCTTTCCCTGCTGGGATTCCTATAACTCATATGTTGAAAAGCTTCATAAAGTCCCACAATTCTAACAGTGAATGTTCTGCTTTCTCTCTCTTCTTTTCTGCCTCTTTTACTATCTGAGTTATCTCAAGAACTTTGTCTTCTACCTCTGAAATTCTTTCTTCTGTGTGGTCTAACCTGTTGCTGATACTTTCCATTGCATCTTTAAGTTCCCTAATTGACTGTTTCAGTTCCTTCAGCTCTGCTATATCCTTTTTATCTTCTTCATATCTTTCATCTCTTATTTGATTCTGTTTTTGGATTTCGTTTTGGTTATTTTCCACTTTATTAGCAGTTTCCTTCATTGTTTCCATCATTTCTTTCATTGTTTTCATCATGTGTATTCTACATTCCCTTTCTGTCATTCCTAACATTTCTTTTTTTTTTTTTTTTTTTTTTTTTTTTTTTAATTTTTTTATTAAATCATAAGTGTATACAATGATATGATTATGGGGCATCATACACTCACTTCATAAACCATTTGACACATTTTTATCCCAGTGGTTAACATAGCCTTTCCGGCGTTATCTCAGTTACTGTGCCAAAACTAACATTTCTTTATAGGTGGAATCCTCTGCAGTAGCTACCTCATGGTCCCTTGGCAGGGTTGTTCTGATCTGGTTCTTCATGTTGCCTGGAGTTTTCTGCTGATTCTTCCTCATGAGTGATTTCTTTTATCTGTTTCCTTGCCCTAATTTTCCTTTCACTTCCTCTTGCTCTTTAAGTTCTCATGCCTGTGGACTAAGGGTTCGATGAGTCCTTTTGGTACAGGACCAGAAGGGTGAGAAGGTTGAAGAGCAAGAAAGGGAAGAAAGAAAGGAGGACTGATTGAAAGGAAAAAAAATAGTGAGGAGAGGGGGTGGTTAAAAGGAATATTGAAAAAAAAGAGAGGCACAGAAAGAGGGCGACAGAGCAATATAGGTGTACAGTAGGGTACTTTGACAGAACCTTAAAAAAAAAAAAACCCACCTTCTGGGGGTGCCCAGTTGGGTGGTTCCCTTGAGGTCAGCAGCTCTTTGCTAACCTGATAAGACACAGTACCCCACCTCCACCAAGTAGAGAGGAAAGACAAAAATGCTATAAATCAAACCAAAACAAGCAAACAGAAAACTTTACAGGATAAAATTGGGTGAAAAACCAAATAATAGCGGTAGAAACACTAGCAAAAATGAAGTTCTTGTTATTGAAAAAGGCAGCAATGGGAAATGATAATTGAACTAGAAAAATTGAGAAAGAAAAAAGATCTGTATGGAAAAGGCTGAAATTAAAAAACAAAACAACGTTAACAACATCAAGATAAACAAAAAAAAAAACCAGCCAAACCTAAAAAAAATAATAATAAATAACACCCAAAAGCAAAGCAGTATGTATATGTTGTTGAATTTTGTCTGGGCAACACGTGGTCTTCTGGGGTGTGAGATGTTAATCACAGTTCTGATGCTACTGGAGGCTGCTGATTTCTCAAACCCCAGCAGGTAGACACCCTAAATCTCTCTTCAGCCCACTTAAAAGGCACTTTGAACTTGTAAACTTGCTGAGCAGAAGCTTTCCCAGGAAAGTGCTTGTCGCTGGAATCACTGCTGAAGTGGCTATCCACGTACACAGTGTGCCAAAACCGATGTCACTTTGCCCCTGAGGGTTAGGGCTACAAGGCGGCTCAGACCCCACTCTTAGGCTACTTGGTCGCTGGGTTACCAGCTCCCACCCGATTCTAGCTCTGCAACCCTGAGGGCGGAGCTTGCTGGGTCAGATAGCTCACAATGGCTCCCTGTGGCCCACCGCCAAACACTATTAGCTCCGTCTGGCTCAGCAGCTCACACTGGGGCCCTAGACAACCGCCAAAGTTCTTCACATTCCTGCTCAGGCTCTCTCCAAGGCAGTTCAACTGAGTGCCAAGTCCAAAGACACCAAAACAGTTCACAGGTAAGGCCTTTCTGGTTTGCAGTCTCGCTGCTACTGGACTTACAGTTGCAGGCGGGTTTAGACTGATTGAACACACGTGACCACTTGCCGATTTTCCACTGTTTTTGTCCTCCTCTTGGGGTCCAGAGGTCTCTCGATGACTCCATGTCTCCTCACAGGGGTGATGATAGGCAGATCCCACCAGCCAGAGATGCCTGGAGTCCTATCTCCCCAGACTCACGGTGCCCAGATGCAAGGAAGCTGTTACTCGGCTGCCATCTTCACATATAACTCGAAGACAAAGGTTTTTAAAGGGAAGAATAACAAGGATTGCAGACTTACTGAAATACTAATTTTTGGCTACAAAGATCCTGGCCCAAGGGTGCTGCCAGTCCAAGCGTGGACAGGCAGTTGCTGGGCAGCTGGGCTCGTGCAAGTATTTATTTATGTAAGGTTGTGATGGCCTTTGTGCAACATTGTGGTTTTTTCAGTCTTCTTGATCATTTTCATTATCAACCATGAGAAGCCTCTCTGTTCTTGGCCATCCCCAGCTCTGTGTGTCAGGGTTTCCCTAAGATGAGTGAGTCCATTTTAATTTTGACAACTCCACACAATAGAGCAGAGGTGTTCTGAGAAACCCGTCAGTGTACTGATTGCTTTTTCAAATCTCCATTTTTTCAACAGCAATTGTTGACTCATGTTCCACCAGAAACAGGCTCCAATCTAGATATTTGCAGGTTGGTCGACTGGACCTCTGTTCCCAGCAGAGAGCATTCCCACCCAGGATGGAAGCGTGAGCTGAGCACATCTTGAAGCTGCTATTCTATCACTGCAGCTCCTCATATCTGCATAGCCCTGGTGACGACAAGGTGGACAGCTGTGACAAGATTGGTTGGAAAGAATGTGTTCGTCACCAGGGCACCAGCAGGACATTTGTTGGTATTGTCCTGACCATTTTGATAGCAAATGCACAAGCACTCAGCCGTGCCTGAGCCACTGGTGCTGGAACTGGTAAGGTCATGGGGACCAGAGCCTCACATCATCTGACCTGAAATCCCTGGAGGTAAAGAGCAAAGGTAGCAACACTGGGCAGAAGGAGGTGTTGAATGGCAGTGTAGCTGCAACAGAGCTGGGAGGGGATTTAGACTTGTTCTCAAATTGAGAGAGGGGGCAGGGAGGGTTTCACCCACTGGACTGATCAAACATTACAGTGTGCTGTGCTTCTCACAGGTGGCACAGGGCCACAGCTGAGGCAGGTCAGTGCACTCAGAAGTCATCCTTGCCATTAGCTGTCACTGGCACCAGCTGAGGGAAGGAGGGTTTGGGATCTGAAGAGTCCCCAGGTTTGCACTGCAGGAGTCCAGTCCCTGCACCCCTCACATACTCTAACGTTGGGTGCCTCTTGTGGGAAGAGCACCCGTGAGATTCTGACTGGTGTCTTTTCCTGTGGAAACCGCTGAGGGAAGGTTAATGGTAGGAACCCCAGCCTCCACCGACATTCCTGGTGTTGGGACATCATTGCCGTTCATCATGTCTCCCTCCTTCCCACCTCCTCCAACCACCCACTCAGGGTCTCCTCCCTCAGCTAACACTGTCTCATCAGGTAGCCTTGAGTTGATCCTGACATTCAACCCTCAGGGTTATCAGGTTCTGCTGGCCGTGTCCTTACCAGCCCCCAGCACCAGTGGCTCAGGCATGGCTCAGCCCTTGTGCATTTGCTATCAAAATGGGCAGGACAATATCCACAAAAGCCCTGCTGGTCCTCCCGGGTAACAAGCACATTCTTCTCAACCAATTCTTGTCAGAACAGCCAGCCTCTCCGTCACGAGGGCTATGATGTTGTAAGGAACTGAAGTGATGGGATAGCAGCTTCAGGATAGATGGAGATCACACTGCACCTCTGGTGGGGTGGTTCCCGCTGGGAACAGACGTCCACCTTCACAGAGCTCATGACAAGGGGATGGGGTCCCTCTTCCGTGCTCATCCTTGGTTCCAACACAGAAGCATCCAACCCTCTAGGGACACGGCCCCATAGTGGGTGTTAACATATCGCAGCTGTAAGCATCCCCCATCCTGCCAGGGGATCTCAAAGTGGGGACCATAATGACAATATTGAAAGATTGTCCCAACACACTGCCAGGGCAGCAGATTCTGGGAAACACAGTGGATGTAAGAACAGGAATGCCATGGTCACGTACCTAGTGCTGCACTGCCTATGTTGTAAAGTGTCTCTTCTAGTTCATTGCCATGTTGTGTAGGGTTCCACACCAGTGGATGAATGTTCTCTAAGTCTTCACACAATATGCTAGTCAAAGGCTTCTGCATGGGCTCCACACCTGCCACCATTCTGGGCTCCTCTGTAAATGAGCCCATTGTGGGGGTTTGGGGAATGGCAGTGGGCTGCCTGTTGTCCACTGGCTGAACCATTCTGGTCATCTAGTGCCTTCGGATGACAGTGAACGTCTACAGTGTGTTAACGTGAATACAAAGAGCCTCCCCACTTATGCCCAGTAGGTCCATCCATGAACCTCTTCCCCAGACACCTCTGTCCTTCCTATTCCAAACTCTCCTTCCAGGCCCAGATGGAGCATCAAGCCACTCTGCACCATCCATGAGACCAAGTGTGTTCTACCCTCAGGTGCTTTCTCTTCCAACAGGAAGTTGGTGAGCAGGTTCACTGCCTGCAGCTTTGCCCAGGGGAGATTTCCTCTCACCACTGTTTCAGGGCTGCCTGACCAGGCTACGCTTCGCCAGCAGTTGGTGCGGCTCCCACACACCCTGCACCTTTTTCCCCCTATGTGCATCAGTGCAATGGAATGGAGCAGTGGGATGAGGGGCATCATGAGAGGGGGAAGACATTGACTCTGAGCCACCAACACGTGTGGCATACCTGTCCCCTCTGCCTGCCCTAGTCCCTGGAGTGCCATTGACCAGCTGCAGTGGATTGCTGCTAGGCCCTCTGCCCTTATATCTATGAGGATCTCACAGAGCTCAAGTCATGATAGGAAATTCTAGCCACAGTGCACGTGATAGGCCCTGGTTAGGTGCTTTATCTCCATCCAGGCCTGTAGCACTTAGGAAAATGTTTCTCAGATGCCATAGAGTTCCCTGCTGCAGATGGCATGACCTGATTCCAAGGCCCTGGAGTTCTGTGCTGTGATTCTCACTGCAACTCGCCATACCTGCCACACAGCATCCTTGCCCATGATGGCTGTGTCTAACCCACAGAGGGATCAGGACATCAGGGCCTGAGCATCAGGGCTGCCCAGACTACAGACTGGACCGGCTGGAGTCCCGTCCTGGGCCCCCCTCAAAGCTGTCTACCCGACTTGTCATTCTGGAATTGGTGAGAGTAACCTTTCCAAGTGACACGGGCCAGAACCTAAAGTGGTCCAGGACTCTGATGGACCTCAGGAACTCTTAGAACTCACAATATCAGCCTGGTTCACAGATCACAGGAGTTAGAAGAAAACAATTGTATCACTTGTGGTGTTAGCAAAACCTTTATGATCCAATAAACAGCCTGTGAAACCCTCATACGTTAAAAAAAACTTTCCTGAATAACTAAATAACTGAAAAGCTTTTGTTTTTCTTTCTTATTTTTTTAATTTATTTTTTGTTTAATTGTTAAATCATAGCTGTTTGCATTAGTGCAATCAAGGGGTACAATATGGTGGTTTCATATACAATCTGAAATATTCTCATCAACCTGTTCAACGTAGCCTTCATGGCATTTTCTTAGTTATTGTATATAGACATTTGTATTCTGCCTTTACTACGTTTCACCTGTACCCATTCTAAGATGCACCGTAGGTGTGGACCCACCCATTACACTCCCTCCACCCTAAACTCCCCCCTCCCTTCCCCTTCCTTGGCCCTTTCCTCATTGTCTTGTGCTATTGTTGAGTTATAAGCTTTGTGAAAGCTATAATTTAGCTTCATAGTAGAGCTGAGTACATTGGATACTTTTTCTTCCATTCCTGACATACTTTGCTAAGAAGAATATGTTCCAGCTCCATCCGTGTAAACATGAAAGGGGTAAAGTCTCCATCTTTCTTTAAGGCTGCATAATATTCCATGGTATACATGTACCACAATTTGCTGGTCCATTCGTGGGTCGATGGGTACTTGGGCTTCTTCCATGACTTAGCAATTATGAATTGGGCTGTAATAAACATTCTAGTACAGCTGTCTTTGTTATGTTGTGAATTTTGGTCTTCTGGGTATAAACCTAGTAAAGGAACTATAGGATGGAATGGCAGGTCTATTTTTAGGTCTCTAAGTATTCTCCAAACATCCTTTCAGAAGGAACGTATTCGTGTGCATTCCCACCAGCAGTGTAGGAGTGTGCCCTTTTCTCCACATCCACGCCGACATCTCTGGTTTTGGGATTTTATTATGTGGGCTACTCTTACTGGGGTTAGGTGATATATCAAAGTAGTTTTGATTTCCATTTCTCTGATGATTAAGGAGGATGTGGCTTTTTTTCATGTGTTTGTAGATTATCTATCCTCTTTAGAGAAGTTTCTCTTCAATTCCCTTGCCCACCCTGAGATGGGATCACTTGTTCTTTTCATGCTAATACATTTGAGTTAAGTTTGGATTCTGGTTATTAGACCTTTATCGGAGGTATAACCTGCAAATATTTTCTCCCATTCTGAGGGCTGTCTGCTTGCTTTACTTACTGTGTTCTTGGCTGTGCAGAAGCTTTTTAGTTTGATCAGGTCCCAGTAGTGTATTTTTGATATTGCTTCAATTGCCTGGGGAGTCCTCCTTATAAAATATTCACCCAGGCTGATTCCTTCAAGAGTTTTCCCTGCACTTTCTTCAAGTATTTTTATAGTTTCATGTCTTACGTTTATTTTATTTTTATTTTTACTTTTTGTAGAGACTGAGTATCACTTTATGACCCTTGGTAGAGGGCCATGGCATCACAGCTCACAGCAACCTCCAACTCCTGGGCTTAAGCGATTCTCTTGCCTCAGCCTCCTGAGTAGCTGGGACTACAGGCGCCCGCCACAACGCCCAGCTATTTTTTGCTTGCAGTTCAGCCAGGGCCGGGTTTGAACTTGCCAACCTCTGTATATGGGGCCAGTGCCTTACCGACTGAGCCACAGCCGCCGCCCTATGTTTTACATTTAAATCTTTTATCCAGTGAGAGTCTATGTTAGTTAATGGTGAAAGGTATGGGTCCAGATTCAATCTTCTACAGGTTGTCAGCCAGTTTACCCAACACCATTTGTTAAATAGGGTAATCTTTTCCCCACTGAATGTTTTTAATTGGCTTGTCAAAGATCAAATAATGCTAAGTAGCTGGATTCATCTCTTGGTTCTCTATTATGTTCTAGACATCTACTTCTCTGTTTTGGGGCCAGTACCATGCTGTTTTCATCACTATCAATTTATAGTACAGTCTCAGTTCTGGTAGCGTGATTCCTCCTGCTTTGTTTTTATTGCTCAGTAATGTTTTGGCTATTCGAGATTTTTTCTGATTCCATATAAAATGAAGTATTATTTCTTCAAGCTCTTTAAAATATGACAATGGAGCTTTAATAGGAATTGCATTAAAATTATATATTGCTTTGGGTAGTTTAGACATTTTAACAATGTTGAGTCTTCCCAGCCATGAGCATAGTATGTTTTTCCATTTGTTAACATATTCAGCTCTTTCTTTTCTTAAAGTTTCATAGTTCTCTTTGTAGAGATCTTTCACGTCCTTTGTTAGGTATACTACCAAATATTTCATCTTCTTTGGCACTACTGTGAAAGGAATAGAGTCCTTGCCTGTTTTTTCAGCTTGGTTATTCTTGGTATATATAAAGGGTACAGATTTATGGGTGTTGATTTTGTAGCCTGAGACATTGCTGTATTCCTTGATCACTTCTAAAAGTTTTGTAGTAGAATCCCGAGTGTTTTCCAAGTATACAGTCATATCATCTGTAATGAGTGAAAGTTTGATCTCTTCTGATCTATGTGGATACCCTTGATGGCCTTTTCTTCCCTAATTGCAATGGCTAAAACTTCCATTACAATGTTAAAGAGCAATGGAGACAATGGGCAACCTTGCCTGGTTCCTGATCTAAGTGGAAATGATTTCAATTTAACCATTCAATACGATATTGGCTGTGGGTTTGCTGTAGATGGCCTCTATTAGTTTAAGAAATGTCCCTTGTATTCCAATTTTCTTAAGTGTTCTGATCATGAAGGGATGCTGGATATTATCAAAAGCTTTTTCTGCATCAATTGAAAGAATCATATGGTCCTTATTTTTTAGTTTATGTGCTGAATTACATTTATAGATTTACGTATATTAAACCAGCCTTGAGACTCTGGGATAAATCTCACTTGGTCATGGGGTTTAATTTTTTTGATGTCTTGTTGGATTCTGTTTGTCAGGATCTTAATGAGTATTTTACCATCAATATCCATTAGTGATATTGGTCTATAATTTTCTTTTCTTGTTGGGTCTTTCCCTGGTTTGGGGATCAAGGTGATGTTTGCTTCGTAGAATGTGTTGTGTAATATGCCTTCTTTCTCTATATTTTGGAAGAGGTTTAGTAATATAGGTACTAGTTCTTCTTTAAAGGTTTGGTAGAATTCTGATGTAAAGCCATCTGGTCCTGGGCTTTTCTTTTTAGGGAGATTAGTTGATGCTATTTCAGAACTTGATATAGGCCTGTTGAACATTTCCACTTCATTCTGGCTAAGTCTGGCTAACTTTGGGTTGATTAAAAGCCTATTGTGTACTTCCAGGCATTGGTCAGTTTCTTTCCAATTTTCCTATTTCTGAGAGTAGAGTTTCCTGTAGTATTCTTTAACGATTTTTTGAATTTCTGAGGGGTCTGTTGTTATTTCATCGTTACCATTTCTGATTGATGAAATTCAACATTTTACTCTTTTTTTCCTGGTTAGGTTGGCCAAAGGTTTATCTATTTTATTGATCTTTTCAAAAAACCAACTTTTGGATTTATTGATCTGTTGTATAATTCTTTTCTTTTCAAATTTGTTTAATTCTGCTCTGATTTTTGTTATTTCTTTTCTTCTGCTGCGTTTGGGGTTGGAGTGTTCTTCATTCTCCAGTTGCTTGAGATGTCCCATTAAGTTATTAACTTCCTCTCTTTCCGTTTTCTTGAGGAAGGCTTGCAGTGCTATAAATTTTTCTCTTAGGACTGCCTTTGCAGTATACCAGAGGTTCTGATAATTCGTGTCTTCATTGTTGTTTTGTTCCAAAAATTTGGTGATTTCCTTCTTAATCTCATCTATAACCCATGTATCCTTCAGCATAAGTTTGCGTACCTTTCATGTTTTCGTATGGGTATGCAGGTTCCTGTTGTTATTGAGTTCAACTTTTATTCCATGATGGTCTGAGAAGATGCAAGGAATAATTTCTATTTTTTTTTTTTTTTTAGTTTGCTGAGGTTAGATTTGTGGCCTAGGATGTGGTTGATTTTGGAGTATGTCCGTGGGCTGATGAGAAGAATGTGTATTCAGTTTTGTTGGGATGAGAAGTTCTGTAGATGTCCGTAAAGTCTAAACGTTGAATGGTTGAGTTTAAATCTAATATTTCTTTGCTTTCTTAGCTTTCTTTTGGAGGATCTATCCAGCACTGATAAAGGGGTGTTAAAATCTCCAACAACTTTGCAACTGGAAGATATCAAGTTGCTCATGTCTGTTAGAGATTCTCTTATAAATTGAGCTATGTTGTGGTTGTTTGCCTGAGGCGGTAACAGCCTGGGAGGAATGGGGGGACTAGAAAATGCATGCACAGACCCGGGAGATTCCCAAGGTAGAGCTGACCCAGAGGACCGCTTTACTAAGCATAAGACGCACCAGGCCCCCAGGGGACCATCAGCTTGAACAAAGGAGGGCAGGCAGAGGATGGAACTGACAGGTAACCGTGCTGCGAATACAAACTACAGTTGAGACCATACAGCAGTACAGACAGGGCCTGAGGCACAGGTTCTGGGAACTCAAAACAGCTTCTCTCCTGCAGGGGAATTTAGCAGGGACAGAAACAAATTCCCGCAAAGTTGTTCTGTTCTGTCAGTAACAACAATCAGGGGTGGGACTGGAATTGAGAGAACATCTCCAGCCTCCAGAGATTGTCAGGCCTCACCTCCCCCTGACTAATAGAGGCAGAAAACAGCAGCTTGGCTGAGCAGACATAGATCTCCTTGTTATTTAGGCAGGTCCAAACCCCTGGAGTATCTGCTCATTGGAGGGAACTAGGTCACAGCCCTGCAGGTTTATCAGTGACTGGATGTGACAGAGGTGCAAGGTGGGGAAGGAGGCATCAACCTTCCCAGACTAATCTATTTGCTGGGTGGGTCCTCCTGACTTCACGGAGCACTGGAGCAAGTCATATTTGAGTTGTCAGCAGACCCCTGCGATCTAGTTGCCAGAGACCTCTAAAACTTTCCCACCTGAGACAGGTGCTACCTGAGGCAATTGATTTGGACCTTTTGAACTGAGCCAATCGCTCAAGGACTATCTAAGTGGTGCCCTGGGTGTGTGGTTGTAGGAAGGTTTGATTTTCCTTTTCCAGTTGTTGCCCGTGGGGGGCAGGGTGACTTAATTGCTGGTATTTCTGCACAGCTGAGACTTGAACCCAGAGTAACTGTTTCACTAGGGTCGGACAGAGACCAGCTGAAAACAAGACAGAGCCACTTAACCCCACCACACTGAACAGGTCCCCAGTTTCTCAGGCCATAGCACTGTACACGTCCTCGACAAAGCTCCAGAGGAAAAGTCCAACAGTATAAAATAATCATGGGGTGGACTCAGCGGAACAACTCTGGTAACATGAATAACTGGAATAGTTCAACCCCCACAAGGAAAGATATGGCAGATGTAACTGAAGATCCCATTCATAAATAGCTGGCGGAGATGTCAGAAATCGAATTCAGAATTTGGATTGCAAAAAAGATAATAGAATGGAGGAAAATTTGGAATTTGAAATTCAAGTAGCAATTCAAAAGTTGGAAATAGATATTTGAGGAGAAATTCAAAACCTGTCTCAAGAATTCATCGAATTTAAAGACAATACCACAAAGCTTTTGACACACTGAAGCAAGAATTTGTAGCCCTCAAAGATCTGAGAAATACAGTAGAATCCCTCAATAACAGAGTGGAGCAAGCAGAAGAAAGTATTTCTGCCATTGAAGAAATAGCTTTTGAACGCTCCCAAACTCTGAGAAGGAAGAGAAATGGAGAGCAAAAACGGATCATTCTCCCAGAGAGCTCTGGGATAATTCAAAGAAGGCTAATATCCACCTCATTGGAATCCCTGAAAGTGATGAAGTGGTTTTGCAAGACACAGAGGATCTTCTCCATGAAATGATGACAGAGAATTTTTCGGACATGTCAATAGATTCTGAAATTCAGATAGCAAACAGTTTCAGAACTCCAGGATGACTCAACCCAAAGAAGACATCCCCAAGGCATATCATAAACAACTTCACTATAGTTAATATGAAGGAAAAAATTCTGAAAGCAGCCAGATGTAAGAAATCCATTACCTACAAAGAAAAGAATATTAGAATGACTGCAGATCTCTTTGCTGAAACTTTTCAAGCCAGAAGAAGGTGATCATCGACTTTTAATCTCCTCAAACAAAATAACTTTCAACCCCGGATCCTGTATCCAGCTAAACTGAGTTTCATTTATGATGGAGAAATTAAATACTTTAATGACATTCGTATCTTGAAGAAATTTGCCATAACCAAACCAGCTGTTCAGGATATTCTCAGACCTATCCTCCATAATGACCAGCCCAATCAGCTACCAAAAAAGTAAACTCACTCAGAAACTTTTGATCAAACTCCAACTTCCACATTCCCTAAAGGATTAAAAATGTCCACTGGACATTCAAAAAACTCGATACCCAAAATTTTACCAGACTTATCAATATTCTCCATTAATGTGAATGGCTTAAACTGACCCCTAAAGAGGCACAGGTTGGCTGACTGGATACAAAAACTCAGGCCAGATATTTGCAGCATATAAAAATCACATCTTACCTTAAAAGATAAATATAGACTCAGGGTGAAAGGATGTTCGTCCACATTTCAGGCAAATGGTAATCAGAAAAAAGCAAGTGTTGCAATTCTATTTGCAAATACAATAGGCTTTAAACCAACAAAAGTAAGGAAGCATAAGAATGGTCACTTCATATTTATGAAGGGTAATACTCAATTTGATGAGATTTCAATTATTAATATTTATGCACCCAACCAGAATGGGCCTCAATTTATAAGAGAAACTCTAACAGACATGAGCAACTTGACTTCCTCCAGCTCCATAACAGTTGGAGAGTTCAACACTCCTTTGGCAGTGTTGGATAGATCCTCCAATAGGAAGGTGAGCAAAGAAATTTTAGATTTAAGCCTAACCAGCCAACATTTGGATTTAGTAGACATCTACAGAACATTTCATCCCAACAAAACTCAATACACATACTTCTCATCAGCCCATGGAACATATCCAAAATCGATCACATGTTAGGTTACAAGTCTAACCTCAGTAAATTTAAAGGAATAGAAATTATTCCTGCATCTTCTCAGACCACCATGGAATAAAAGTTGAACTCAATAACAACAGGAATCTGCATACTCATACAGAAACATGGATGTTAAATAACCTTATGCTGAATGATAGCTGGGTCAGAGATGAGATTAAGAAGGAAATCACCAAATTTCTGGAACAAAATGACAATGAAGACACAAATTATCAGAACCTCTGGGATATCGGAAAGGCAATCCTAAGGGAGAAATTAATAGCACTGCAAGCATTCCTCAAGAGAACAGAAAGAGAGGAAGTTAACAACTTAACTGGACATCTCAAGCAACTGGGAAAGGAAGAACATTCCAAACCCAAACCCAGTAGAAGAAAAGAAATAACCAAAATTAGAGTAGAATTAAACGAAATTGAAAACAAAAGAATTATACAACAGATCAATAAATCAAAAAGTGGGTTTTTTGAAAAGGCCAATAAAATAGATAAACCTTTGGCTAACCTAAACAGGAAAAAAAGAGTAAAATCTCTAATGTCATCAATCAGAAATGACAACGATGAAATAACAACAGACTCCCCAGAAATTCAAAAAATCCTTAATGAATATTACAAGAAACTTTATTCTCACAAATATGAAAACCTAAAGAAAATTGACCAATTCTTAGAAACATAAAGCACGTCACTTTCCAATACTTAGCCAGAATCAGTTGGAAATGTTGAACAGGCCAATATCACGTCCTGAAATAGCATCAACCATACAAAATCTCCCTAAAAAGAAAAGCCCAGGACCAGATGCCTTCACATCAGAATTCTACCAAACTTTTTTTTTCTTTGTTTGTTTGTTTTTATTTATTTTTATTATTAAATCATAGCTGTGTACATTAGTGCAATCAAGAGGTACAATGTGTGCGTTTCATATACAATCTGAAACATTCTCATCAAACTGTTCAACGTAGCCTTCATGGCATTTTCTTAGTTACTGTATGTAGGCATTTGTATTCTGCATCTAGTAACTTTCGCCTGTACCCATTCTAAGATGCACCGTAGATGTGGCCCCACCCATTATCCTCCCTCCATCAAAACCTTCCCCCTCCCTTCCCCTTCCTTGGCCCTTTCCCCATAGTCTTGTGTGATAGTTGGGTTATAGCCTTCATGTGAAAGCCATAATTTAGCTTCATAGTAGAGCTGAGTACATTGGATACTGTTTCTTCCACTCCTGAGATACTTTGCTTAGAAGAATATGTTCCAGCTCCATCCATGTAAACATAAGAGAGGTAAAGTCTCCATCTTTCTTTAAGGATGCATAATATTCCATGGTATACATGTACCACAATTTGCTAGTCCATTCGTGGGTCGATGGACACTTGGGCTTCTTCCATGACTTAGCAATTATGAATTGGGCTGCAATAAACATTCTGGTACAGATGTCTTTGTTATATTGTGACTTTTGGTCTTCTTGGTATAAACCTAGTAAAGGAATTATAGGATCGAATGGCAGGTCTATGTTTAGGTCTCTAAGTATTCTCCAAAACATCCTTCCAGCAAGAAGGTTTTAGTGTGCATTCCCACCAGCAGTGTAGAAGTGTGCCCTTTTCTCCACATCCATACCAACATCTCTGGTGTTCGGATTTTGTTATGTGGGCTACTCTTACTGGGGTTAGGCGATATCTCAAAGTAGTTTTGATTTGCATTTCTCTGATGATTAAGGATGATGAGCTTTTTTTCATGGGTTTGTAGATTGTGCGTCTGTCTTCTGTAGAGAAGTTTCTCTTCAAGTCCCTTTCCCACCCTGAGATGGGATCACGTGTTCTTTTCTTGCTAATATGTTTGAGTTCTCTGTGGATTCTGGTTATTAAATTTTATCTCTACCAAACCTTTAAAGAGAAACTAGTACCTATATAACTAAGCCTGTTCAAAAATATAGAAAAAGAAGGAATACTACCCAACACATTCTATGAAGCAGACATCACCCTGATCCCCAAACCAGGAAAAGACCCAACAAGAAACGAAAATTACAGACCAATATCACTAATGAATATAGATGCAAAAATATTCAACAAAATCCTAACACACAGAATCCAGCAACACATCAAACAAATTATAGATCAGGACCAAGTCGGTTTTATCCCAGGGTCTAAAGGCTGGTTCAATATACTAAATCTATAAATGTAATTCAGCACATACATAATCTAAAAAATAAAGACCATATGACTCTCTCAATTGATACAGAAAAAGCTTTTGATAATATCCAGTATCCCTTCATGATCAGAACACTTAAGAAAATTGGTATAGAAGGGACATTTCTTAAACTGATAGAGACCATCTACAGCAAACCCACAGCCAATATCGTATTGAATGGAGTCAAATTGAAATCATTTCCTCTCAGATCAGGAAACAGACAAGGCTGCCCATTGTCCCCACTGGTCTTTAACATTTTAATGGAAGTTTTAGACATCAAAATTATGGAAGAAAAGACAATCAAGGTTATCCATATAGGGTCAGAAGAGATCAAACTTTCACTCTTCGCAGATGATAAGATTGCATATCTGGAAAACACCAGGGATTCTACTACAAAACTCTTAGAAGTGATCAAGGAATACAGCAGTGTCTCAGGTTACAAAATCAACATTCATAAATCGGTAGCCTTTATATATACTAACAATAGTCAAGCTGAAAAAAACAGTCAAGGACTCTATTCTGTTCACAGTAGTGCCAAAGAAGATGAAATATTTGGGAGTTTATCTAACAAAGGACATGAAAGATCTCTATAAAGAGAACTATGAAAGTCTAAGAAAAGAAATAGCTGAAAATGTTAACAAATGGAAAAACATACCATGCTCATGGCTGGGAAGAATCAATATTGTTAAAATGTCCATATTACACAAAGCAATATAAAATTTTAATGCAATTCCTATTAAAGCTCCACAGTCATACTTCAAAGATCTTGAAAAAATAATACTTTGTTTTACATGGATTCAGAAAAAAACTCGAATAGCCAAGACAGTACTCAGAAATAAAAACAAAGCAGGAGGAATCACGCTACCGGACCTCAGACTATACTATAAATCAATAGTGATCAAAACAGCATGGTACTGGCACAAAAACAGAGCGGTAGATGTATGGAACAGAATAGAGAACCAAGAGATGAACCCAGCTACTTACTGTTATTTGATCTTTGACAAGCAAATTAAAAACATTCATTTTGAAAAGATTCCCTATTTGACAAATGCTACTGGGTGAATTGCCTGGCAACCTGTAGAAGACTGAATCTGGACCCACACCTTTCACCATTAACTAAGATAGACTCTCACTGGATTAAAGATTTAAACTTAAGACATGAAACTTTAAAAATACTAGAAGTGAGTGCAGGGAAAACTCTTGAAGAAATCGATCTGGGCAAGTATTTTATGAGGAGAAACCCCCCCCCCCGCCCCGGCCAATTGAAGCAGCTTCAAAAATACACTACTGGGAACTAATCAAACTAAAAACTTCTGCACAGCCAAGAACACAGTAAGTAAAGTAAGCAGACAGCCCTAAGAATTGGAGAAGATATTTGGAGGTTATGTCTCCGACAAGGGTTTAATAACCAGAATCCACAGAGAACTCAAACTTATAAGCAAGAAAAGAACAAGTGATCCCATCGCAGGCTGAGCAAGGGACTTGAAGAGAAACTTCTCTGAAGAAGACTTGTGCACGGCTACAGAAATATGAAAAAATGCTCATCATCCTTAATCATCAGAGAAATGCAAATCAAAACTACTTGGAGATATCATCTAACTCCTGTAAGATTAGCCCGTATCACAAAATCCCAAGACCAGAGATGTTGGTGTGAATGTGGAGAAAAGGGAACACTTCTACACTGCTGGGGGGAATGCAAATTAATACATTCCTTTTGGAAAGATGTTTGGAGAACACTTAGTGATCTAAAAACAGATCTGCCATTCAATCCTATAATTCCTCTACTAGGTATATAACCAGAAGACCAAAAATCACATTATAACAAAAATATTTGTACCAGAATGTTTATTGCAGCCCAATTCATAATTGCTAAGTCATGGAAAAAGCCCAAGTGCCCATCAATCCACAAATGGATTAACCAATTGTGGTATATGTACACCATAGAATATTATGCAGCCTTAAAGAAAGATGGAGACTTTACCTCTCTCTTGTTTACATGGATGGAGCTAGAACATATTCTTCTCAGTAAAGTATCTCAAGAATGTAAGAAAAAGTATCCAATGTACTCAGCCCTACTATGAAACTAATTTATGGCTTTCATATGAAAGGTATAACCCAGTTAATAACCTAAGATATGGGGAAGGGGAGAGGGAGGGAAGGGTGATTGGTGGGATTACACCTGCGGTGCATCTTACAAGGGTATATGTGAAACTTAGTAAATGTAGAATATAAATGTCTTAACACAATAACTAAGAAGACGCCAGGAAGGCTATGTTAACCAGTGTGATGAAAATATGTCAAACGGTCTATAAAACCAGTGCATGGTGCCCGAAGATCGCATTAATGTACACAGCTATGATTTAATAATAAAAAACAAATAAATAATAAATTAATTAAAAAATAGCCTAGCATTGTGGCAGATGCTTGTACTCCCAGCTACTCAGGAGGCTGAGGCAAGAGAATTGCCTAAGCCCAGGAGTTGCTGTGAGCTGTGTGAGCTGTGTGACGCCACGGCACTCTACAGAGGGTGATAAACTGACTCTGTCTCTAAAAGTAGAAAACCCATGAGAGTCTATTTATGGGGGCACTGGGACTCATATGTGTCAAGAGTTGTTCTCTGGGATTTATCAGTGGCAGAGACCCACGCACACAGCCAGGCAGGCCCAGCTGTGTTGGATAAGCCTCTTTTGAATGGGAGGCCCTTTTTTCTTTGGAAACAACAGCTGGGTTGTAGAACAATCTCCAGCAAGGACAGAGATTGGAATGTAGACCTTGGAGGACTGAGAAAGCTAAGGTTAGGAACTGGAGCACTAAAGTCTTCCTGAGCTTTCTTGACCACAGAAAGTAAGGACAATGGAGTGCCAGGACTTGCCCTGCAGAACCCTGAGAGTCGAGAAGAGCTGAATATACTTTTGCTCTAAATCACCCTGCAAGGTCTCAGGATATGGGGGCTGCTGGTCCATGGGCAGCTTCTCCCCTTTGCCTTTGCTTGTCTAAAATGGAAGGGAAACTGCTGAGCCCTGCATGGGTCTGGGCAATTGATTCTCCCTAAGAATTCAGTTGGTTGTCTGGCTAATGTTGCTTTGGAAAAGATGATGCTTTCTTTTCCTTTTGCTTCCACGTCAGGAAATCACTCCTCTTTTTAACTCGTCTCCAAGAGTGCCAGAACATCAGGGTTGGACAGGGAGGGGTAACCAGATACTACAAGTTTGCCTGCAGGGACTCCCACAAATGAGGCCTCAGAGAGGGGGAGGGCAAGAAGCTCATGCTTGAAATCACATTGTACCAATTTGAAGGCAAAAAAGTCCCAAGTGTGAGGCTGCCACCAGGAGAAATATCACACCGCTAGACTTTGGGGGTCACTGCCTCTGATTGTTAAGACTCTGCCCTTATGCTGAGAACATAAGGAAAACAGTAAGAGGCTGGGACTCACCTATCTCACTCCTCTTCCTTGAGAAACTCAGTCATTCATTACCCAAGAATAACATGACTCTCCATTTTATGAGTGTCCGTTTTATCCATTTCTAAAAGTGATGATTTTTCCAATATTTCCAATTTTTCAAAGATTTCTAATTTTTCCTTCTTTGACAAACTCAGAGCAGGATTTTTGTCTGTGAATTTCCCACTTTGTGTTCTCAGAAGTCCTCTGTTCAAGAAAGACACAGAATCAGTCACATCTGCTCCATCAGAGGATGCTGTATCCCAGGGACAAGCTCGGAGGTTCTCCACATTGCTGTCCTGATCAAGCCAACACGAAGGAAGGCTTGGTCGAGTGATACCTGACATGGGAAAGTGATGATCAAGTGTCAGGACACACTATTCTCCTCCAGAGAACCCACACTTTCTAAACCTGCTAACTCTGAACCGCGAAATCATTATTTTGGGGGTTTTATGCTGGACCCTTCCACCATACCCCAACAGGCAGCCTGTGAGCCTCAGGTGAAAACCTGTGTCCTCTTGAGCCCCTAGCTCTGCCCACACTCTTCCCCCAGCAGGTGGTGCGGCTCCCACATGCCCTACACCAAACTGGCCTCTGTCCTCCCATGTGCATCAGTGGGATGGAATGGAGCAGAAGGATTGGGGGCATCCTCAGTGCGGGATGGCTTGGACTCTGAGCCACCAAACGTGTGGCTTACCTGTCCCCTCTTCCTGCCCTAGTGCCTGGAGTGCCAATGACCAGCTGCAGTGGATTGCTGCTGGGCCTTCTGCCCTTATGTCTATGAGGATCTGACAGAGCTCAAGTCATGATAGGAAATTCTAGCCACAGTGCACGTGATAGGCCCTGGTCAGGTGCTTTATCTACACCCAGGCCTGTAGCACTTAGGAAAATGTTTCTCAGATGTCATAGAGTTCCCTGCTACAGATGGCATGACCTGATTCCAAGGCCTTGGAGGTCTGTGCTGTGATTCTCACTGCAGCTCGCCATCCCTGCCACACAGCATCCTTGCCCATGATGGCTGCGTCTAACTCACAGAGGCATCAGGACATCAGGGCCTGAGCAGCGGGGCTGCCCACGCTACAGGCTGAGCCCCGACGTGACACCCACTCAAAGCTGCCTACCTGACTTGTCATTCTGGAAAAGGTGAGAGTAACCTTCCCAAGTGACACGGGACAGAACCTAAAGTGGTCTGAGACTCAGATGGACCTCAGGAACTTTTAGGACTCACAATATCAGCCTGGTTCACAGATCACAGGAGTTAGAAGAAAACAATTCTATCACTTGTTTTGTTAGCAACCCCTTATGATCCAATAAACAGCCTGTGAAACCCTCATATCTTAAGAAAAACTTTCTTGGGAGGTCCATGTGGCTCAGTGAGCAGGGCGCCGGCCCCATATACCAAGAGTGGCGGGTTCAAACCTGGCCCCAGCCAAACTGCAAGAACAACAACAAAAAAATAGCCGGGCGTTGTCGCGGGCACCTGTAGTCCCAGCTACTCAGGAGGCTGAGGCAGGAGAATCGCCTAGGCCCAGGAGTTGGAGGTCGCTGTGAGCTGTGTGACGCCACGGTACTCTACCAAGGGCGATAAAAGTGAAACTCTGTCTCTACAAAAAAAAAAAAGAAAAACTTTCTTGAATAACTAAATAACTGAAAAATGCTTTTGTTTTTGTTTTTTCTTAACTGTTTTCCATGAAACCTTTTTGTTCATAAAATTTACAGAAAATACTTATGCAATCAAATATTTCACACATTTGCAGTACTTTTCAGATGCTTTGTGGGTCACAGGACACTGCATCTGGTCTAGAGGAGAAAGGAGGTGGCATTGCTGATAGACCCGGGAGGGAAGGACATCCCTGTCCACAGTGCCAATAGGAGGAAAAAAGCGGCACTGACACCAGACCAGAACCAGGAGGACACTTGTGACCATAGCTGTCAGACGAGGAAGGAGATGGCCTTGCCAGCAGCCCTGGAGAGGACACTTGTGTCTGCGGAGCCCAGAGGAGGAAGGAGGTGGCATTGACAGCAGACCAGGTGGGGAAGGACAGTCATCTCCACTCTCCGCAGGGGGAGGAGGTGGCACTGTAGGTGGACATGAGAAGGGGAGACACCGTGTCCAGAGGAAGAAGAGGCTGACATTCCCGGGAGACCAGGCTGGGGCCACCAGGCCCACAGTTCTCAGAGGAGGAAGGAGGTGGCATTGACAGCAGCCCTGCAGAGGGAAGAATCCCGTGTCCACGGTGCCCAGGGGAAGGAGGAGGCAGCATTGCCAGCGGCCCTGGGCTGCCAGGGCGTCCATGTCACACGCTCCAGAGGAGGGAGGAGGTGGAGTTGAGCAGCCCCTATTCCAACTTCTTACACGTATATACAATGGAAAACAACAATTTTAAGAAGCCCCATGTTTATAGCATGTAACCCCCAATTCTCGGTGCCACCGTGTCATTTGTCTCTGGGGTTTTGCACTGGGAGCTGCCTTGCAGGTGCTTAGTGGGTGGCCTGGATTTCCATCTTCCATAGACATGTAGACCCCGTATGCTGTACCCTTTCCTGTTCTTGCCATCCCTGGCCACTTACTCAAGTTCAAGCTTTTACTTTGTTAATAGTTTTATTGAAATATACTTCACATTCCATACAATTTACCCATTGAAGGTGTGTAGTCAATGGTTTTAGTGTATCACAGGGTTGTTCATCCATCACTGAAGTCAGTTTTATAATGTTGTCGTTGACTTCAGACCAGAACCCCGTACCCTTTAGCTGTCAGTTCTTCCGCCCCTCCTTCCCCAGCCCTGAGCGATCACTAATCTACCTCTGTCACTATAGATTATATATAGAACACTGTATGTTCCCTATTCTGAACACCTCATAAGAATGGGATCCTACGTGGTCATTTGCTTCCGGCTTCTTCTTTCACTTTGAATAAGGTCTTCAAGTTTCATCCCTGCTGCAGGGATGACATGTTCAATGTGTGGGCAGGGGATTCCTTTTGATGACTGAATAGTATGATGTCGTATGAACAGAGCACATTTTCTTTATCCATTCACCAGGATGGACATTTGGGTTGTTTCCACCTGGTAGCTATTATGAATAGTGCTGCTATGAATATTGCTCTGCAAGTTTCTCTGTGGACATGTTATCATTTCTCTTGGGTATGTAACCAGGAGAGGAATTGCTGGGTTATATGCCAAGTCTGTTTACCAAAACCAGCCACACCAGTTCACATCCCCCCAGAAGAGCATGAGGCTTCCAACTTGTCCACATTTTCTTAAACACTCATCTGAGATTCTCGTTCTCCCATCCTGGTGAGTATGAAGTGGGATCTCCTAGTAGTTTTGATTTGTTATTTCCCTGATCAATGATGTTGTGCATCTTTTCACATAATCCAGGACTCACCCCTAGGTGTGCCTGTGGGTCCCTACCATGACTCCACCACATCCAGGAAGGTCAAAGGTGGCACCTCCGTCCTGATAGCTGAACTTTACACACTCGGGCAGCATCACCCATGTTGTCATCAAGCACAGATGGGAGGAAGGCACTGAGTTCACCTTTTCTAAGAGGGGGCTGCTATTTCAGACATCAGCCCTGCAGACATTGCTTGAGCACCCAAAGAGCAGTCCCATGGGCACTTCTGCCCAGAGCCATCAGTGAGCCATGCAGTGCCCTGATCTGGCTTCTTCTTTCATTTTGCATCATGTCTTCAAGCTTCAACCCTGCTGCAGGGATGACATGTTCAATGTGTGGGCAGGGGATTCCTTTTGATGACTGAATAGTATGATGTCGTATGAACAGAGCACATTTTCTTTATCCATTCACCAGGATGGACATTTGGGTTGTTTCCACCTGGTAGCTATTATGAATAGTGCTGCTATGAATATTGCTCTGCAAGTTTCTCTGTGGACGTGTTTTCATTGCTGTTGGGTATGTACCCAGGAGAGGAATTGCTGGGTTATATGCCAAGTCTGTTTACCAAAACCAGCCACACCAGTTCACATCCCCCCAGCAGAGCAGGAGGCTTCTACCCTGTCCACAATCTCTCACTTATCCGACCTTTTGGTTCTCCCATCCTGTTCGGTATGAAGTGGTATTTCCTAGTAGTTTTGATTTGTTATTTCCATGCTGATAAATGATGTTGTGCATCTTTTCACATAAACTTTTACTTTTTTTTTTGTTTGTTAGTTTTTTTGTGAGACAGAGTCTCACTCAGTAACCTGGGTAGAGGGCCATGGCATCAGAGCTCACAGCGACCTCAAATTCCTGGGCTCAAGCAGGCCTCTTGCGTCAGTCTCCCAAGTAGCGGGGACTATACGCACTCACCATAACGCCCAGTAGTTTTGATTTGTTTTTTCATTTTTTAATAGAGATGGGGTCTGGCTTTGGTCAAGCTGGTCTGGAACTCCTGAACTCAAGCAATCCACCTGCCTTTGCCTCCTGAGTGCATGGATTACAGGTATGAGCCACCTTGCTTGGCTTATAATCCTTTAATGGCATTTGCGGAAGGAGTAGAATGAATAAGTACATTCGACCTGTGGTATTTAATTGGAAACAGTTTATTTTAAATGTGTGACTGAAAAAAATCATTTTCTCCTGAATATTTGAACACATTTACATCGCACAGTTAAGTATTTATCGACCTGTCAGTTTTCCTACCTCTGTAGCATTTTCATGTTATCCTTTGTGATGAAAGACTGAGCTATGACGCACTGAATTGGTTCTGCAAAGATGACTGCTTTTACGGCGCTGTGGGGGAAAGTTGCAGATGACATCTCAGGGGTGACTACCAGGCAGAGCAGACTTGATTGCCAAAGCCAGGAACACTAATGTGTCTCAGTCAACAATGCTGTGTCCATGTGTAATGGGGACATGTGATTCTCCTGTGATGAATGTGAAAGGAAAGGACGATCACCTGAGCTCAGGATTTCAAGACCAATCTGAGCAACAGCAAGACCCCGTCTCTACTGAAAGCAGAAAAAACTAGCTGGGTGTTGTGGTGGTTGTCTGTAGTCCCAGCTACTCAGGAGGCTGAGGCAAGAGGGTTGATTGCTCAAGCCCAGAAGTTTGGGGTTGCTGTTGATGGTGTACGATGTCTGATGCTGTATGATGTAGGTATGTGCATGGATGATGGGATTTTGCTGAAAAGGAAGAAGTAAGGGGAATCGGAGGAGGACTATTTGTAGTGGAGATTTTAATATTATCATTTACCCAATGGACCATGAAGTCTGCCTTACCAAGGGGGGAAATGAAGACAACTTGGTGTGATAATGAGAAAATAGAAAGATTAATGTCCTGACATAGAAAAATCACAAACTGAGGACTCATGCTGGAAGAACAGTGAGAGGAGGTCAAAGGTCAAAGGGCAGGATGTCAAGCTGCAGCAGTACAGATGTCAGAGGGGTTCCTGATGATAAGCTCTGGGTGTGAAACTCTGTCTCAAAAATAAAAAGGAAAGGCGATAAAAGAGTAAGGGCGGTGCCTGTAGCTCAAATGAGTAGGGTGCCGGCACCAGATACTGCAGGTGGCAGTTTCAAACGCAGCCCCGGCCAAAAACTGCAAAAAAAAAAAAAGAGTAATACACTGGGACTCACCTCTCCCACTCCTCTTCCCTATGAAGCTCAGATATTCATTATGCAAGAATAACATGACTCTCCATTTTAATAAATAGAAATGCATTCCCTTTATCCATTTCTAAAAGTGATAATCTATCTCTAATTTTTCCTTCTTTCACAAAATCAGAAGGGGATTTTTTCTGTGAATCCCCACTTCGTGTTCTCAGAAGTCCTCTGTTCAAGGAAGATGAAGAATCAGAAGCCGACAGTCATATCTGCTCCATCAGAGGATGCTGTATCCTGGGCACAGAGCTCCGAGGCTCTCCACATTGCTCTCCTCATCAGCCCAACATGAAGGAAGACTAGGTCGGGTGATACCTGACATGGGAAAGTGATGATCAAGTGTCAGGACAGACTGTTCTCCTCCAGAGAACCCACACTTTCTATACATACCAGCTCTGAGCCATGAAATCATTGTTGGGGGTTTTATGCTGGACCCCTCCACCATACCCCAATAGGCAGCCGGTGACCCTCAGGTGGAAACCTGTGTCCTTTGAGCCCCTAGCCCTGCCCACACCATTCCCACAGAAGAGTGAGGCTCTAACACTCCCCGAGCCAACCACGCTCGTTTAGAAATGTGGGAATAGGAACGGGAACCAACAACCCAGACTCTGTCTTGGGTACTCCTTACCTTTTGGCTGTCTTCATTTCCCCAGGTGGTTCATAAAAACGATTTCATCACCAGGTACCACAGGTCCAGAAAGAGTAACCCCAAACTACTCAAAAGATGATTTGGGGTCCATATTCATACCAGGTGATCATAAGCACCGCCATACTCAGGATGGTTGTTCAGAAAGCAGAGAATACAATATTTAGCCAGGTATAATGTGCACCCACATTCATGGCCCAAATATTCAGGAAAATGCCCCCTCAAGAAAGTGGCTGGCTTTCGGTTTGGAGATACACATCTGGGGAGTGTAGATCTCACTGTCCTCCTGCAGCTGCCCATTCTGTGAGGCTGCCCCTTCCCTCTCTCCCTGGGCCCCTTCCCTCCCTGGAGCCCTTCCATGCCCACCAAGTCAGGGCCACAGGCAAGATGGCCTCACACACAGGACCAGCAAGCCAAGAGCTTCTCAGACTGCTTTGACCATCACAGGCAGCTTAGATGTAAGTGCGCACAGGACTTACCTCTCAAGAGCAAGTGTGGCGCTGCCAGTGCCCCCCACCCAACTGGGCCTCAGGCCTCAGCCCTTGACCCACATGAGCACAGCGCTCTTAGCCAGCCCCACCACCACACCCTTCCCTGATTGTGGCATTCAGAGGAGGCTGCTCTGGCCGACTTCCACCGGATCCTGGATCCTCCATGTATCCAGTAGGCCCAGGTCGGCGGGCACAGCTGCCTAGGAGATTCTTTGGGCTTCTCCACTCCCGACCCATAGTCCCATGTACACTGGGCATCCTTGTTTTCCCCTGAAAAATCTGGGCAAAATGTGTGCATCATACATGGTAAAAGAGGACATTGTCCATTGTCTGAATAGCATGGCTGCCTAAAGCAACTGAAAGCTGAGGGTGCCTGGGTTTCACTATAGTCTCAGACCTGCATCACAGAGCACAGCAGAGCCACAAAGGGTTTCCGAGGTGCTGGCAGGGGTAGGAGGGAAAGGTCACAGCCCCTCCCCTCCCTCACTTACCAGCCCAGCAGACCCCCAGCCCTTCCTGGGCCCTGGCTCCCTCTCCCCTGCCCTGACATCCTGTTTTCAACTCCACCCTTCTTTCATAGCACATATTTGCTTCCGTGAAATTTTCTGCTTATGTCAGCCACAATCCAGATGTCACCAGGGTCCCCTGATACTGTGCAGAGCCCCGGAAAGTCTGAGATGCTCCCTGCAATTTCTGCTTCTCCCCACTCGTAAGACTCTCAGGACCACGCTTATTCTCAAATTCGTATTTTCTACAGAACATTTTTGTCTTACACTAAGCCACATATCAAACTAAAGTTCTTTTATACTGATTTAGGTTTATTTATGTTGAATACTAAATGTTTTTCTTTAAAGTCATCATGGACTGTTTTCAGTCCAGAGGGGCTGACTTAAACAATTAAACGAACGATTCATTATTCAACATTCACAAGACAAAAATAACTATAAAATAAATATATGTATAATTAAAATTAAAACTTCAAGTGATCTGTACTAAAAACAGAAAAACTAGCTGAGCTTTGAAGCAGGCACCTATAGTCATAGCTACTAGGGAGACTGAAGCAACAGAATCACTTGAGCTCAAGAGTTTGAGGTTGCTGTGAGCTGTGACACCACAGTACTCTAGCCACGGTGACATAGTGAGACTGTCTCAAAAAAAAAAAAAATTTAGAGTCTTGCAATTGTTTTATATGGATATGTCTCATGTAGAATTTCATTAAAGGCTATTTTTAAGAATTAGACATATAGAGAATATTTTTGAGATGGAGTTATGGTGCCTTGCCTTCAAAATTTGAGATTCAGCATAAAAATCCAAAGACAATGGAGACTTTACCTCTTTCATGTTCACATGGATGGAGCTGGAGCATATTCTTCTTAGTAAAGTGCTCAAGAATGGAAGAAAAAGTATTCAATGTAGTCAGCCCTACTATGAAACTAATTTATGGCTTTCACATGAAAGCTATAACCCAGTTATAACCTAAGAATAGGGGGAACAGGGAGAGAGAGGGGAGGGGGAAGTGGGCGGAGGGAGGGTGATTGGTGGGATTACATCTGCGGTGCATCTTACAAGGGTATGTGTGAAACTTAGTAAATGTAGAATGTAAATATCTTAACTAATAACTAAGAAAATGGCAGGAAGGCTATGTTAACCAGTGTGATGAAAATGTGTCAAACGGTCGATAAAACCAGTGCATGGTGCCCCATGATCGCATTAATGTACACAGATATGATATAATAAAATAAATAAATAAATAAAACCCAAAGACAGAAACTAGATAATGGGCTGCTTTCATATCTACATCATTAAAAATAGCTTTTATTTGTGATTTTAATTTAAACTAATTCTAAATTTAATTTAAGATATTCTATCTTTTGTACATATGTCCACCTGAAGGGTCCTGTCTATGCAGGATAAATGGTGTAAATGCAGTCTATGCGGCCCTCCTCCCGGGCCAGGTCCATTGAGTGTCTTTTGAATGCCCAGCGAGTGTTTGGATTTATGCCAATTTCCCATTTCTCTGGAGAATTGCCCAGGACTCCATACACATCATTTTCCAGATCTGTCCCCTGCAGGGACCTGATTCCCTAGTTGCCTGGCACCTTCCTCTTGAGAACATTCCCTTACTAACTCATCCCTTCAAGGATCCTAGACTCAGCCCCTGCTTCTTGGAAACCCAACTGCAGACAGTGTGAAGCTAAACACCGGAGACAGCCTCCCTGAAAAAAAGATATTTACTAGGGGATAGAGCAGCCGAAGGGGACTGTGTGTGCCACAGGAAACTGTGTATTCAGGGAGGTAAGGGAAGACAAAGATTTGTTTTTTTTTTTTTTTATTGTTGTGGATCCATTGAGGGTACAATAAGCCAGGTTACACTGATTGCAATTGTTAGGTAAAGTCCCTCTTGCAATCATGTCTTGCCCCCATAAAGTGTGACACACACCAAGACCCCAACCCCCTCCCTCCTTCCCTCTTTCTGTTTTTCTTCCCCCCCCATAACCTTAATTGTCATTAATTGTCCTCATATCAAAATTGAGTACATAGGGTTCATGCTTCTCCATTCTTGTGATGCTTTACTAAGAATAATGTCTTCCACTTCCATCCAGGTTAATACGAAGGATGTAAAGTCTCCATTTTTTTTAATGGCTGAATAGTATTCCATGGTATACATATACCACAGCTTGTTAATCCATTCCTGGGTTGGTGGGCATTTAGGCTGTTTCCACATTTTGGCGATTGTAAATTGAGCTGCAATAAACAGTCTAGTACAAGTGTCCTTATGATAAAAGGATTTCTTTACTTCTGGGTAGATGCCCAGTAATGGGATTGCAGGATCGAATGGGAGGTCTAGCTTGAGTGCTTTGAGGTTTCTCCATACTTCCTTCCAGAAAGGTTGTACTAGTTTGCAGTCCCACCAGCAGTGTAAAAGTGTTCCCATCTCTCCACATCCAAGCCAGCATCTGCAGTTTTGAGATTTTGTGATGTGGGCAATTCTCACTGGGGTTAGATGATATCTCAGGGTTGTTTTGATTTGCATTTCTCTAATATATAGAGATGATGAACATTTTTTCATGTGTTTGTTAGGATTTGTCTGTCCTCTTTAAAGAAGGTTCTATTCATGTCTCTTGCCCATTGATATATGGGATTGTTGGCTTTTTTCATATGGATTAATTTGAGTTCTCTATAGATCCTAGTTATCAAGCTTTCGTCTGATTGAAAATATGCAAATATCCTTTCCCATTGTGTAGGTTGTCTCTTTGCTTTGGTTATTGTCTCCTTAGCTGTACAGAAGCTTTTCAGTTTAATGAAGTCCCATTTGTTTATGTTTGTTGTTGTTGCAATTGCCATGGCAGTCTTCTTCATGAAGTCTTTCCCCAGGCCAATATCTTCCAGTGTTTTTCCTATGCTTTCTTGGAGGATTTTTATTGTTTCATGCCTTAAATTTAAGTCCTTTATCCATCTTGAATCAATTTTTGTGAGTGGGGAAAGGTGTGGGTCCAGTTTCAGTCTTTGACAAGTAGACATCCAGTTCTCCCAACACCATTTATTGAATAGGGAGTCTTTCCCCCAAGGTAAGTTCTTGTTTGGTTTATAGAAGATTAGGTGGCTGTAAGATGTTAGTTTCATTTCTTGGTTTTCAATTCGATTCCAAGTGTCTATGTCTCTGCTTTTGTGCCAGTACCATGCTGTCTTGACCACTATGGCTTTGTAGTACAGACTAAAATCTGGTATGCTGATGCCCCCAGCTTTATTTTTATTACTAAGAACTGCCTTAGGTATACGGGGGTTTTTCCGGTTCCATACAAAATGCAGAATTATATTCTCCAAATCTTGAAAGTACAATGTTGGTATTTTGAAAGGAATGGCATTGAATAGGTAGATTGCTTTGGGAAGTATAGACATTTTAACAATGTCGATTCTTCCCAGCCATGAACATGGTGTGTTCTTTCATTTGTTAATATCCTCTCCTATTTGCTTTCTGAGGATTTCATAGTTTTCTTTATAGAGGTCCTTCACCTCCTTCGTTAGGTATATTCCTAGGTATTTCATTTTCTTTGAAACTATGGTGAAGGGAGTTGTGTCCTTAATTAGCTTCTCATCTTGACTGTTATTCGTGTATACACTGGCTACTGACTTGTGGACATTGATTTTATATCCTGAAACATTACTGTATTTTTTGATGACTTCTAGGAGTCTTGTGGTTGAGTCTTTGGGGTTCTCTAAGTATAAGATCATGTCGTCAGCAAAGAGGGAGAGTTTGACCTCCTCTGCTCCCATTTGGATTCTCTGTCAATTTTTAAGCTTATCTTAGCAGGGTACAGAATTCTGGGCTGGAAATTGTTCTGTTTAAGTAGATTAAAGGTAGATGACCATTGTCTTCTTGCTTGGAAAGATTCATTAGAGAAGTTTGTGGTCACTCTGATGGATTTACCCCAGTAGGTCAACTGGCGCTTTCTCCTGGCAGCTTGCAGAATCTTTTCTTTTGTCTTGACTTTGGACAGGTTTATCACAATGTGTCTTGGAGATGCTTGGTTAGAGTTGAGGCGATCTGGGGTCCGATATCCCTCTGAAAGCAGTGTGTTAGAATCTTTGGTGATATTTGGGATATTTTCTTTTATAATATTCTCTAGTATAGTTTCCATTCCTCTGGGGCATTCTTCTTCCCCTTCTGGGATTCCTATAACTCATATGTTGGAACGCTTCATAAAGTCCCACAATTCTGACAGTGAACGTTCTGCTTTCTCTCTCTTCTTTTGTGCCTCTTTTACTATCTGAGTTATCTCAAGAACTTTGTCTTCTACCTCTGAAATTCTTTCTTCTGTGTGGTCTAACCTGTTGCTGATTCTTTCCACTGCATCTTTAAGTTCCCTAATTGACTTTTTCAGTTCCTTCCGCTCTGCTATATCCTTGTCATATTCTTCATATAGTTAATCTCTTATTTGATTCTGTTTTGGATTTCCTTTTGGTTATTTTCCACTTTATTAGCAGTTTCCTTCATTTTTTCCATCATTTCTTTCATTGTTTTCATCATGTGTATTCTACATTCCCTTTCTGTCATTCCTAACATTTCTCTATAGGTGGAATCCTCTGCAGTAGCTACCTCATGGTGGCTTGGCGGGGTTGTTCTGGACTGGTTCTTCATGTTGCCTGGAGTTTTCTGCTGATTCTTCCTCATGGGTGATTTCTTTTATCTGTTTCCTTGCCCTAATTTTCCTTTCACTTCCTCTTGCTCTTTAATTTCTCGTGCCTGTGGACTAAGGGTTCGATGAGTCCTTTTGGTACAGGACCAGAAGGGTGAGAATTTTGAAGAGCAAGAAAGGGATGAAAGAAAGGAGGACTGAGTGAAAAGAAAAAAAAATTAGAAAGAGGAGAGGGGGTGGGTAAAAGGAATATTGACAAAAAAAAGAGAGGCACTGAAAGAGGGAGACAGAGCAATATAGGTGTACAGTAGGGTACTTTGACAGAACCTTTAAAAAAACCCCACCTTCTGGGCGAGCCCAGTTGGATGGTTCCCTTGAGGTCAGCAGCTCTTTGCTAACCTGATCAGACACAGTACCCCACCTCCACCAAGCAGAGAGGAAAGACAAAAATGCTATAAATCAAACCAAAACAAGCAAACAGAAAACTTTACAAGATAAAATTGGGTCAAAAACAAAATAATAGCGGTAGAAACACTAGCAAAAATGAAGTTCTAGTTATTGAAAAAGGCAGCAATGGGAAATGATAATTGAACTAGAAAAATTCGGAAAGAAAAAGATCTGTGCAGAAAAGGCTGAAATTAAAAAACAAAACAACATCAAAATAAACGAAAAAAAAAAAAAAACCAACCAAACCAAAAAAAACACACACCCAAAAACAAAGCAGTATGTATATGTTGTTGAATATTGTCTGGGCAACACGAGGTCTTCTGGGGTACGAGATGTTAATCACAGTTCTGATACGACTGGAGGCTGCTGATTTCTCAAACCCCAGCAGGTAGACACCCTAAATCTCTCGTCAGCCCACTTAAAAGGCACTATGAACTTGTAAACTTGCTGAGCAGAAGCTTTCCCATTAAAGTGCTTGTCACTGGAATCACTGCTGTAGTGGCTATCCACTCACCCAGTGTGCCAAAACCGGTCTCACTTTGCCCCTGAGGGTTAGGGCTGCAAGGCGGCTCAGACCCCACCCTTAGGCTACTTGGTTGCTGGGTTACCAGCTCCCACCCGATTCAAGCTCTGAGAGCGGAGCTTGCCGGTGCAGATTGCTCACAATGGCTCTCTGTGGCCCACAGCCAAACACTATTAGCTCCATCTGGCTCAGCAGCTCAGACTGGGGTCCTAGACAACTGCCAAAGTTCTCCACATTCCTGCTCAGGCTCTCCCCAAGGCAGTTCAACTGAGTGCCAAGTCCAAAGACACATAAACAGTTCACAGGTAAGGCCTTTCTGGTTTGCAATCTCGCTGCTACTGAACTTACGGTTGCGGGCGGGTTTAGACCGATGGAACACACGTGACCACTTGCTGATTTTCCACTGTTTTTGTCCTCCTCTTGGGGTACAGAAGTCTCTCGCTGACTCCATGTATATTCACAGGGGTGATGACAGGCAGATCCCACCAGCCAGAGATGCCTGGAGTCCTATCTCCCCAGACTCACGGTGCCCAGATGCAAGGAAACTTACTGGTCAGCCATCTTCAGACATACCTCGAAGACAAAGGTTTTTAAAGGGAAGAATGACAAGGATTGCAGACTTACTGAAATACTAATTTTTGGCTACAAAGATCCTGGCCCAAGGGTGGTGCCAGTCCAAGCGTGAACAGGCAGTTGCTGGGCAGCTGGGCTCGTGCAGGTATTTATTTATGTAAGGTTGTGATGGCCTTTGTGCAACATTGTGGTTTTTTCAGTCTTCTTGATCATTTTCGTTATCAACCATGAGAAGCCTCTCTGTTCTTTGCCATCCCCAGCTCTGTGTGTCCGGGTTTCCTAAGATGAGTGAGTCCATTTTAATTCTGACAACTCCACACGATAGAGCAGAGGTGTTCTGAGAAACCCGTCAGTGTATGGATTGCTTTTTCAAATCTCCATTTTTTTCAACAGCCATTTCAATGGCTGTTGAAACAGGCTGCAATCTGGAGATTTGCAGGCTGGTCAACTGGGCCTCTGTTCCCAGCAGAGAGCACTCCCACCCAGGATGGAAGCATGAGCTGAGCTCATCTGGAAGTTGCTATCCTATCACTGCGGCTCCTCACATCAGCGTAGCCCTGGTGAAGACAAGGTGGACAGCTGTGACAAGATTGGTTGGAAAGAATGTGTTCTTCACCATGGGGACCAGCAGGACATTTGCTGGTATTGTCCTGACCATTTTGATAACAAATGCACAAGCAGTCAGCCGTGCCTGAGCCATTGGTGCGTGGAACTGGTAAGGTCATGGGGACCAGAGCCTCAGGTCATGTGACCTGAAACCCCTGTAGGTAAAGAGCCAAGGTAGCAACACTGGGCAGAAGGAGATGCTGAATGGCAGTGTCGCTACAACAGAGCTGGGAGGGGATTTAGACTTGTCTCAAATTGAGAGAGGGGTCAGGGAGGGTTTCACCCAGTGGACTGATCAAACATTACACTGTGCTGTGCTTCTCACAGATGGCACAGGGCCACAGCTGAGGCAGGTCAGTGCAGTCAGAAGTCATCCTTGCCATCAGCTGTCACTGCCACCAGCTGAGGGAAGGAGGGTTTGGGATCTGAAGAGTCCCCAGGTTTGCACTGCAGGAGTCCAGTCCCTGCACCCCTCACATACTCTAACATCGGGTGCCTAACATGGGAAGAGCACCCGTGAGATTATGACTGGTGTCTTTTCCTGTGGAAACCACTGAGGGAAGGTTAATGGTAGGAACCCCAGCCTCCACTGACCTTCCTTCTCCACGTGTGGCTTACCTGTTCCCTTCCTGGTGTTGGGACATCATTGCCGTTCATCATGTCTCCCTCCTTCCCACCTCCTCCAACCACCTGCTCAGGGTCTCCTCCCTCAGCTAACACTGTCTCATCAGGTAGCCTTGAGGTGACCCTGACATTCAACCTTGAGGGTTATCAGGTTCTGCTGGCCATGTCCTTACCAGCCCCTGGCACCAGTGGCTCAGACATGGCTGAGCCCTTGTGCATTTGCTATCAAAATGGGCAGGACAATATCCACAAATGTCCTGTTGGTCCTCCTGGGTAACAAGCACATTCTTCTCAACCAATTCTTGTCAGAACAGCCCACCTCTCCGTCACGAGGGCTATGATGTTGTAAGGAACTGAAGTGATGGGATAGCAGCTTCAGGATAGATGGAGATCACACTGCAACTCTGGTGGGGTAGTCCCTGCTGGGAACAGATGTCCAGCTTCACAGAGCCCATGTCAGGGGAATGGGGTTCCTCTTCCGTGCTCATCCTTGGTTCCCACACAGAAGCATCCAACCCTCCAGGGACGCAGCCCCATACTGGGTGTTGATGTATTGCAGCTCTAAGCGTCACCCATCCTGCCAGGGGATCTCAAAGTGGGGACCATAATGACAATATTGAAAGATTGTCCCACCACAGTGCCAGGGCAGCGGTTTCTGGGAAACACAGTGGGTGTAAGAACAGGACTGCCATGGTCACGTACCTAGTGCCACACCGCCTATGTTGTAAAGTGGCTCATCTAGTTCATTGCCGTGTTGTGTAGGGCTCCACACCAGTGGAGCAGTGTTCTGTAAGTCCTCACACAATATGCTGGTCAAAGGTTTCTGCATGGGCTCCACGCCTGCCACCATTCTGGGCTCCTCTGTAAATGAGCCCATTGTGGGGGTTTGGGGAATGGCAGTGGGCTGCCTGTTGTCCACTGGCTGAACCATTCTGGTCATCTAGTGCCTTTGGATGACAGTGAACGTCTACAGGGTGTCAACGTGAATACAAAGAGCCTCCCCGCTTATGCCCAGTAGGTCCATCCATGAACCTCTTCCCCAGACACCTCTGTCCTTCCTATTCCAAACTTTCCTTCCAGGCCAAGATGGAGCATCAAGCCACTCTCCACCATCCATGAGACCAAGTGTGTTCAACCCTCAGGTGCTTTCTCTTCCCACAGGAAGTGGGTGAGCAGGTGCACTGCCTGCAGCTTTGTCCAGGGGAGATTTCCTCTCACCACTGTTTCAGGGCTGCCTGACCAGGCTACGCTTCACCAGCAGTTGGTGCGGCTCCCACACGCCCTGAACCTGTTTCCCCCCATGTGCATCAGTGGGATGGAATGGAGCGAGGGATTAGGGGCAGCATGAGGGGGGGATGGCTTGGACTCTGAGCCACCAACTCGTATGGCTTACCTGTCCCCTCTGCCTGCCCTAGTCACTGGAGTGCCATTGACCAGATGCAGTGGATGGCTGCTGGGCCCTCTGCCCTTATGTCTATGAGGATCTCACAGAGCTCAAGTCATGATAGGAAATTCTAGCCACAGTGCACGTGATAGGCCCTGGTCAGGTGCTTTATCTACACCCAGGCCTGTAGCACTTAGGAAAATGTTTCTCAGATGCCATAGAGTTCCCTGCTACAGATGGCATGACCTGACTCCAAGGCACTTGACATCTGTGCTGTGATTCTCACTGCAGCTCGCCATACCTGCCACACAGCATCCTTGCCCGAGATGGCTGTGTCTAACCCACAGAGGCATCAGGACATCAGGGCCTGAGCTGCAGGGTTGCCCACGCTACCGACTGGACCTGCTGGAGTCCCGTCCAGGGCCCCCTCAAAGCTGCCTACCCGACTTGTCATTCTGGAAATGGGTGACAGTAACCTTTCCAAGTGACACGGGCCAGAACCTAAAGGGGTCCAGGAGTCAGATGGACCTCAGGAACTCTTAGGACTCACAATATCAGCCTGCTTCACAGATCACAGGAGTTAGAAAAAACAATTGTATCACTTGTGGTGTTAGCAAAACCTTTATGATCCAATAAACAACCTGTGAAACCCTCATATATTAAAAAAAACTTTCCTGAATAACTAAATAACTGAAAAATACTTTTGTTTTTCTTTTTCTTTTTCTTTTTTAATTTATTTTTGTTAAATTGTTAAATCGTAGTTTTGTACATTAGTGCAATCAAGGGTTACAATAGGGTGGTTTCATATACAATCTGAAATATTCTCATCAAACTGTTCAACGTAGCCTTCATGGCATTTTCTTAGTTACTGTATGTAAGCATTTGTATTCTGCCTTTACTACGTTTCGCCTGTACCCATTCTAAGATGCACCGTAGATGTGGCCCCATCCATTACCCTCTCTCCACCAAAACCTTCCCCCTCCCTACTCCTTCCTTGGCCCTTTCCCCATAGTCTTGTGCTATAGTTGGGTTATAGTCTTCATGTGAAAGCTATAATTTAGCTTTATAGTAGGGCTGAGTACATTGGATACTTTTTCTTCCACTCCCGAGATACTTTCCTTAGAAGAATATGTTCCAGCTCCATGCATGTAAACATGAAAGAGGTAAAGTCTCCATCTTTCTTTAAGGATGCATAATATTCCATGGTATACATGTACCAAAATTTGCTAGTCCATTCATGGGTCGATGGACACTTGGGCTTCTTCCATGACTTAGCGATTATGAATTGGGCTGCAATAAACATTCTGGTACAGATGTCTTTGTTATATTGTGACTTTTGGTCTTCTGGGTATAAACCTATTAAAGGAATTATAGGATCGAATGGCAGGTCTGTTTTTAGGTCTCTTAAGTATTCTCCAAACATCCTTCCAGAAGGAAGGTATTAGTGTGCATTCCCACCAGCAGTGTAGAAGTGTGCCCTTTTCTCCACATCCACGCCAACATCTGTGGTGTTGGGATTTTGCTATGTGGGCTACTCTTACTGGGGTTAGGTGATATCTCAAAGTAGTTCTCATTTGCATTTCTCTGATGATTAAGGATGATGAGCTTTTTTTCATGTGTTCGTAGATTTTGCATCTGTCTTCTTTAGAGAAGTTTCTCTTCAAGTCCCTTTCCCACCATGAGATGGGATCACATGTTCTTTTCTTGCTAATATGTTTGAGTTCTCTGTGGATTCTGGTTATTAAATTTTATCTCTACCAAACCTTTAAAGAGGAACTAGTACCTATATAACTCAGCCTGTTCAAAAATATAGAAAGAGAAGGAATACTACCCAACACGTTCTATGAAGCAAACATCACCCTGATCCCCAAACCAGGGAAAGACTCAACAAGAAAAGAAAATTACAGACAAATATCACTAATGAATATAGATGCAAAAATATTCAACAAAATCCTAACACACAGAATCCAGCAACACATCAAACAAATTATAGATCAGAACCAAGTCGGTTTTATCCCAGGGTCTCAAGGCTGGTTCAATATACGTAAATCTATAAATGTAATTCAGCACATAAATAATCTAAAAAATAAAGACCATATGATTCTCTCAATTGATACAGAAAAAGCTTGTGATAATATCCAGCATAACTTCATGATCAGAACACTTAAGAAAATTGGTATAGAGGGGACATTTCTTAAACCGATAGAGACCATCTACAGCAAACCCACAGCCAATATCATATTGAATGGAGTTAAATTGAAATCATTTCCACTCAGATCAAGAAACAGACAAGGCTGCCCATTGTTCCCACTGCTCTTTAACATTGTAATGGAAGTTTTAGACATCGCAATTAGGGAAGAAAAGAAGATCAAGGGTACCCACATAGGGTCAGAAGATATCAAACTTTCGCTCTTCACAGATGATATGATTGTATATCTGGAAAACACCAGGGATTCTACTACAAAACTCTTAGAAGTAATCAAGGAATACTGCAGCATCTCAGGTTACAAAATCAGCATTCAGAAATCGGTAGCCTTTATATATACTAACAATAGTGAAGCTGAAAAAAACAGTCAAGGACTCTATTCTGTTCACAGTAGTGCCAAAGAAGATGAAATATTTGGGAGTTTATCTAACAAAGGACGTGAAAGATTTCTATAAAGAGAACTATGAAAGTCTAAGAAAAGAAATAGCTGAAAATGTTAACAAATGGAAAAACATAACATGCTCATGGCTGGGAAGAACAAACATTGTTAAAATGTCTATATTACACAAAGCAATATACAATTTTAATGCAATTCCTATTAAAGCTCCACAGTCATACCTTAAAGATCTTGAAAAAAGTAATACTTTGTTTTACATGGAATCAGAAAAAAACTCGAATAGCCAAGACATTACTCAGAAATAAAAACAAAGCAGGAGGAATCACGCTACTGGACCTCAGACTATACTATAAATCAATAGTGATCAAAACAGCATGGTACTGGCACAAAAACAGAGAGGTAGATGTATGGAACAGAATAGAGAACCAAGAGATGAACCCAGCTACTTACTGTTATTTGATCTTTGACAAGCCAATTAAAAACATTCAGTGGAGAAAAGATTCCCTATTTAACAAATGGTGCTGGATGAACTGCCTGGCAACCTGTAGAAGACTGAAGCTGGACCCACACCTTTCACCATTAACTAAGATAGACTCTCACTGGATTAAAGATTTAAACTTAAGACATGAAACTTTAAAAATACTAGAAGTGAGTGCAGGGAAAACTCTTGAAGAAATCGGTCTGGGCAAGTATTTTATGAGGAGGATACCCGCCCACCCCCGGCCAATTGAAGCAGCTTCAAAAATACACTACTGGGAATTAATCAAACTAAAAACTTCTGCACAGCCAAGAACACAGTAAGTAAAGCGAGCAGGCAGCTCTAAGAATGGGAGAAGATATTTGCAGGTTATGTCTCCGACAAGGGTTTAATAACCAGAATCTACAGAGAACTCAAACTTATAAGCAAGAAAAGAACAAGTGATCCCATCGCAGTCTGAGCAAGGGATTTGAAGACAAACTTCTCTGAAGAAGACTGGTGCACGGCCTACAGAAATATGAAAAAATGCTCATCATCCTTAATCATCAGAGAAATGCAAATCAAAACTACTTGGAGATATCATCTAACTCCAGTAAGATTAGCCCATATCACAAAATCCCAAGACCAGAGATGTTGGTGTGGATGTGGAGAAAAGGGAACACTTCTACACTGCTGGGGGGAATGCAAATTAATACATTCCTTTTGGAAAGATGTTTGGAGAACACTTAGAGATCTAAAAATAGATCTGCCATTCAATCCTATAATTCTTCTACTAGGTATATAATCAGAACCAAATATCACATTATAACAAAAATATTTGTACCAGAATGTTTAGTGCAGCCCAATTCATAATTGGTAAGTCATGGAAAAAGCCCAAGTGCCCATCAATCCACGAATGGATTAATCAATTGTGGTATATGTACACCATGGAGTATTATGGAGTACACCTTCAAAAAAGATGGAGACTTTACCTCTCTCATGTTTACATGGATGGAGCTGGAACATATTCTTCTCAGTAAAGTATCTCAAGAATGTAAGAAAAGTATCCAATGTACTCAGCCCTACTATGAAACTAATTTATGGCTTTCATATGAAAGTTATAACCCAGTTAATAACCTAAGAATATGGGAAAGGGGAGAGGGAAGGAAGGGTGATTGGTGGGATTACACCTGCAGTGCATCTTACAAGGGTATATGTGAAACTTAGTAAATGTAGAATATAAATGTCTTAACACAATAACTAAGAAGATGCCAGGAAGGCTATGTTAACCAGTGTGATGAAAATAGGTCAAACGGTCTATAAAACCAGTGCATGGTGCCCGATGATCGCATTAATGTACACAGCTATGATTTAATAATAAAAAATAAGTAAATAATAAATTAATTAAAAAATAGCCTAGCATTGTGGCAGGTGCTTGTAGTCCCAGCTACTCAGGAGGCTGAGGCAAGAGAATCGCATAAGCCCAGAAGTTGGAGGTTGCTGTGAGCTGTGTGACGCCACGGCACTCTACAGAGGGTGATAAACTGAGACTCTGTCTCTAAAAAAAAACAAAACAGAAAACCCATGAGAGTCTATTTATGGGGGCACTGGGACTCACATATGTCAGGAGTTGTTCTCTGGGATTAATCAATGGCAGAGACCCATGCACACAGCCAGGTAGGCCCAGCTGTGTTGGATGAGCCTCTTTTGAATGTGGGGCCCTTTTTTCTTTGGAAGCCAACAGCTGGGTTGTAGAACAATCTCCAGGAAGGACAGAGATTGTAATGTAGACCTTGGAGGACTGAGAAAGCTAAGGTTGGGAACTGGAGGACTAAGGTCTTCCTGAGCTTTCTTGACCACAGAAAGTAAGGACTATGGAGTGCCAGGACTTGCCCTGCAGAACCCTGAGAGTCGAGAAGAGCTGAATATAATTTTGCTCTACATCACCCTGCAAGGTCTCAGGATATGGGGGCTGCTGGTCCATGGGCAGCTTCTCCCCTTTGCCTTTGCTTGTCTAAAATGGAAGGGAAACTGCTGAGCCCTGCATGCGTCTGGGCAATTGATACTAACATTCTCCCTAAGAATTCAGTTGGTTGTCTGGCTAATGTTGCTTTGGAAAAGATGATGCTTTCTTTTCCTTTTGCTTCCACGTCAGGAAATCACTCCTCTTTTTAACTCGTCTCTCCAAGAGAGCCAGAACATCAGGGTTGGACAGGGAGGGGTAACCAGATACTACAAGTTTGCCTGCAGGGACTCCCACAAATGAGGCCTCAGAGAGATGGAGGGCAAGAAGTCATGCTTGAAATCACATTGTACCAAGTTGGAGGCAAAAAAGTCCCAGGTGTGAGGCTGCCACCAGGAGAAATATCACACCGCTAGACTTTGAGGGTCACTGCCTCTGATTGTTGAGACTCTGCCCTTATGCTGAGAACATAAGGAAAAGAGTAAGAGGCTGGGACTCACCTCTCTCACTCTTCCTTGAGAAACTCAGTCATTCATTACCCAAGAATAACATGACTCTCCATTTTATGAGTGTCCCTTTTATCCATTTCTAAAAGTCATGATTTTTCCAATATTTCCAATTTTTCAAAGATTTCTAATTTTTCCTTCTTTGACAAACTCAGAGCAGGATTTTGTCTGTGAATTTCCCACTTTGGGTTCTCAGAAGTCCTCTGTTCAAGGAAGACACAGAATCAGAAGCCACCAGTCACATCTGCTCCATCAGAGGATGCTGTATCCCGGGGACAAGCTCGGAGGTTCTCCACATTGCTGTCCTGATCAGGCCAACACGAAGGAAGGCTTGGTCAAGTGATACCTGACATGGGAAAGGGATGATCAAGTGTCAGGACACACTATTCTCCTCCAGAGAACCCACACTTTCTAAATCTGCTAACTCTGAACCGCGAAATCATTATTTTGGGGGTTTTATGCTGGACCCTTCCACCATACCCCACCAGGCAGCCTGTGAGCCTCAGGTGAAAACCTGTGTCCTCTTGAGCCCCTAGCTCTGCCCACACTCTTCCCCTAGAAGAGTGAGGCTCACAGGGCTCCTCAAACTAAGTCCCACGGGCCACATGAGGCGTTGTGATTCTATTTGTTCCCGTTTTGTTTTTTTAATTCAAAATAAGGTATGTGCAGTGTGCATAGGAATTTGTTCATAGTTTTTTTTTTTTTTAACTACAGTCAATCCCTCCAACAGTGTGAGGGACAGTGAACTGGCCCCCTGTTTAAAAAGTTTGAGGATCCCTGCAACACTCTCCAAGCCAAAGACGCTCATTTAGAAATATGGGAATAGGAACGTGAACCAATGACCAAAAATCTCTCTTGGGTACTCCTTACCTTTTGGCTGTCTTCATTTTCCCAGGTAGTTCATAAAAATGATTTCATCACCAGCTACACAGGTCCAGAAAGAGTAACCCCAAACCACACAAAAGGTACATTTGGGATCCATATTCAAGTTGATCATAAGCTCTGCCGAAGCTCAGGATGGTTGTTCAGAAAGCAGAGAATACCATATTTTGCCATGTATAATGTGCAACCACATTCATGGCCCAAATATTCAGGAAAATACCCCCTCAAGAACGTGTGCGGCTTTCGGCTGGGAGACACACATCTGGGGAGCATAGATCTAATCACCCTCCAGCAGCCCCCATTCTGTGAGGCTGCCCCTTCCCTCTCTCCCTGGGCCCCTTCCCTGCCCCCCAAGTCAGGGCCAGAGCCAAGATGGACCCACACACATGAGTAACAAGCCAGGAGCTTCTCAGGCTGCTTTGACCACAGGCAGCTTAGATGTAAGTGCCCATAGGCACTTACCTCTCAGGAACAAGCATGGCGCTGCCAGTCCCCTGCACGCAACTGGGCCTCAGGCCTCAGCCCTTGTCCACATGACCACAGCCCTCTTAGCCAGCCCCACCACCACACCCTTCCCTGATTGTGGCATTCAGAGGAGGCCGCTCCGGCCCACTTCCACTGGATCCTGGATCCTCCTGGACTGGAATCCCATGTATCTAGTAGACCCAAGTAGGAGGGCGCAGCTGCTCCAGGAGATTCGCTGCGCTTCTCAACTCCCGAGCCATAGTCCCCATGCATTGGAAATCGTTATTTTCCCTGAAAAATCTGGGCAAAATGTGTGCATTATACATGGGAAAGAAGGACATTCTCCATTGTCTGAACAGCATGGCTGCCTAAAGCAACTGAAACCTGAGGGTGCCTGGGCTTCACTATAGTCACAGAGTTGCACCACAGGGCACAGGAGAGTCACAAAGGGTTTCTGGGGTCAGGGGGGAATGAGGAGGATGGAGAGGTCACAGCCCCTCCCCTCCCCCACTCACCAGCCCAGCCGACCCCTCGGCCCCTCCTGGGACCCCTGGCTCCCTCTCCCCTGCCCTGCCATCCTGTTTTCAAATCTGCCCTTATTTCATAGCACATATTGGCCTCAGTGAAATTTTCTGCTTGTGTCAGCCATAATCCAGATGTCACCTGTGTCCCCTGTTACTGTGCAGAGCCCTGGAAAGTCTGAGATGCTCCCTGCAATTTCTGCTTCTCCCCAGACGTCAGACTCTCAGGACCACGCTTATTCTCAAATCCATATTTTCTATAGAACATTTTTGTCTTACACTAACCCAAATATCAAACTAAAGTTCTTTTATACTGATTTAGATTTATGAATGTTGAATAGTAAATGTTTCTGTTTAAAGTCAGCATGGACTGTTTTCAGTCAGAGGGGCTGACTCAAACAATTAAAACTAACGATTCATTATTCAAAATTCATAAGACAAAAATAACTAAAATTAAAACTTCAAGTGATCTGTACTATAAACAGAAAAACTAGCTGAGCTTTGTAGCGGGCACCTATAGTCATAGCTACTAGAAAGGCTGAGGCAACAGAATCACTTGAGCTCAAGAGTTTGTGGTTGCTGTGAGCTATGACACCACAGTACTCTAGCCAGGGTGACAAAGTGAGACTCTGTCTCAAAAAAAAAAAAATTTAGAGTCTTGCAACAATTTTATATGGATATTTTTCATGTAGAATTTCATTAAAGGGTATTTTTAGAATGAGACATATAGAGAATATTTTTGAGATGGTATTATGGTGCCTTGCCTTCAAAATTTCAGATTCAGTATAAAAATCCAAAGACAATAAACTAAATAATGGGCTCCTTTATTCTGTACTTCATTTAAAACAACCTTCATGACTAATTTTAATTTAAGAATATTCTAAAATCTATCTTCTTTTGAAGATATGTCCACCGAAATTGTCCTGTCTATGCAGGATATGGCGTAAATGCAGTCTGTGCGGCCCTCCTCCCGGGCCTGGTCCATTGAGTGTCTTTTCAGTGGCCAGCGAGTGTTTGGATTTCTGCCAATTTCCCACTTCTCCAAAGAATTGCCCAGCATTCTGCCCACATCATTCTCCAGATCTGTCCCCTGCAGGGGCCTGATTCCCTAGTTGCCTGGCACCTTCCTCTTGAGAACATTCCCTTACTAACTCATCCCTTCAAGGATCCTCATCTCAGCCCCTGCTTCTTGGAAACTCAACTGCAGACAGTGTGAAGCTAAACACCGGAGACAGCCTCCCTGAAAAAAAGATACTTATTAGGGGATAGAGCAGCCAGGGGACCCTGTGTGCCACAGGAAACTGTGTATTCAGGGAGGTAAGGGAAGACAAACGTTTTTAAAGGGAAGAATGACAAGGATTCCAGCCTTATTGAAATGATAATTTTTGGCTACAAAGATCCCTGGCCCCAAGGATGGTACCAGTCTGAACTTGGACAAGCAGTTGCTGGGTAGCTGGGCTCATGCAAGTATTTATTTATGTAAGGTTGTGATGGCCTTTGTGCAGCATTGTGGTTTTTTCAGTCTTCTTCATCATTTTCATTATCAACCATGAGAACTCTCTCTGTTCCTGGCTGTCCCCAGCTCTGTGTGTCAGGGTTTCCATAAGATGAGTGAGTCCATTTTAATTCTGACAACTCCACATGATAGAGCAGAGGTGTTCTGAGAAACCCGTCAGTGTACTCATCGCTTTTTCAAATCTACATTTTTCCTACAGCAATTGTTGACTCATGTTCCCCCAGAAACAGGCTCCAATCTGGACATTTTCAGGCTGGTTGACTGGACCTCTGTTCCCAGCAGGGAGAGCTCCCATCGTGGATGGCAGCGTGAGCTCAGCTCATCCTGAAGCTGCTATCCCATCACTGCGGCTCTTCACATCAGCGTAGCCCTGCTAAAGACAAGGTGGACAGCTGTGACAAGATTGGTTGGAAAGAATGTGTTCGTCACCAGGGGGACCAGCAGGACATTTGTTGGTATTGTCCTGACCATTTTGATAGCAAATGCACAAGCACTCAGCCATGCCTGAGCCACTGGTGCATGGAACTGGTAAGGTCATGGGGACCAGAGGCTCAGACTATCTGACCTGAAACCCCTGGAGCTAAAGAGCCAAGGTAGCAACACTGGGCAGAAGGACATGTTGAATGGCAGTGTGGCTGCAGCAGAGCTGGGAGGGGATTTAGACTTGTTCTCACATTGAGGGAGGGGGCAGGGAGGGTTTCACCCACTGGACTGATCAAACATTAGAGTGTGCTGTGCTTCTCACAGGTGGCACAGGGCCACAGCTGAGGCAGGTCAGTGTAGTCAGAAGTCATTCTTGCCATCAGCTGTCACTGCCACCAGCTAAAGGAAGGGGGATTTGGGTTCTAAAGAGGCCCCAGGTTTGCACGTGCAAGAGTGCACTCCCTGCACCCCTCACATACTCTAACTTCTGGTGCCTAACATGGGAAGAGCACCTGTGAGATTCTGACTGGTGTCTTTTCCTGTGGAAACCGCTGAGGGAAGGTTAATGGCAGAAACCACAGCCTCCACTGACCTTCCTGGTGTTGGGACATCGTTGCCGTTCATCATGTCTCCCTCCTTCCCACCTCCTCCAACCACCCACTCAGGGTCTCCTCCCTCTCACCTAACACTGTCTCATCAGGTAGCCTTGAGGTGACCCTGACATTCAACCCTGAGGGTTATCAGCTCCTGGTCACCATGTCCTTACCAGCCCCTTGAACCAGTGGCTCAGGCCTGGCTGAGCCCTTGTGCATTTGCTATCAAAATGGGCAGGACAATATCAGCAAAAGTCCTGCTGGTCCTCCTGGGTAAAAAACACAGTTTTCCCAACGAATTCCTGTCAGAACCGCTCACCTCTTGGTCACCAGGGCTATGATGGTGTGAGGAGCTAAGTGATGAGCTAGCCATTTTCAAGATAGACGGGGATCACACTGCACCTCTGGTGGGGCGCTCCCCGCTGGGAACGGACGTCCAGCTTCACAGAGCCCATGGCCGGGGAATGGGGAGCCACTTCCATGCTCATCCTTGGTTCCCACACAGAAGCATCCCACCAGCTGGGGATGCAGCCCCATAGTGGATGTTGATGTATTGCAGCTCTAAGCATCCCCCATCCTGCCAGGGGATCTCTAAGTGGGGGCCTCAGCAACAATATTGAAAGATTGTCCCACCACAATGCCAGGCCAGCAGTTTCTGGGACATATAGTGGATGTAAGAACAGGAATGCCATTGTCATATACCTCGTGCCACGCCGCCTTTGTTGTAAAGTGGCTCACCTAGTTCATTGCCGTGTTGTGTAGGGTTCCACACCAGTGGATCAATGTTCTGTAAGTCCTCACACAATGATGCTGCCAAGGGCCTCTGCATGGGCTCCACACCTGCCACCATTCTGGGCTCCTCTGTAAATGAGCCCATTGAAGGGGTTTGGAGCATGGCAGTGGGCTGCCTGTTGTCCACTGGCTGAACCATTCTGGTCATCTAGCACCTCTGGAAGCCAAATGACAGTGCATGTCCACAGGGTGTTAATGTGGATACAAAGAGCCTCTCTGCTTATGCCCAGTAGGTCTATCCATGAACATCTTCCCCAGACTCCACTGTCCTTCCTATTCCAAACTCTCCTTCCAGGCCAGGATGTAGCAACCACGCCACTCTCCACCATCCATGAGACCGAGTCTGTTCTACCCTCAGATGCTTTCTCTTCCCACAGGAAGGGGGTGAGCAGGTGCACTACCTGCGGCTTTGTCCTGGGGAGCTTTCCTCTCACCGATGTTTCAGGGCTGCCTGACCAGGCTACGCTGCACCAGCAGGTGGTGCGGCTCCTACACGCCCTACACCAAACTGGCCTCTGTCCTCCCATGTGCAACAGTGGGATGGAATGGAGCAGAGGGATTGGGGGCAGCCTCAGTGTGGGATGGCTTCGACTCTGAGCCACCAAAACATTTGGCTTACCTCGCCCCTCTGCCAGCCCTAGTCCCTGGAGTGCCAATGACCAGCAGCAGTGGATTGCTGCTGGGCCCGCTGCCCTATGTCTATGAGGATCTCACAGAGCTCAAGTCATGATAGGAAATTCTAGCCACAGTGCATGTGATAGTCCCTGGTCAGGTGCTTTATCTCCACCCAGGCCTGTAGCACTTAGGAAAATGTTTCTCAGATGCCATAGAGTTCCCTGCTACAGATGGCATGACCTGATTCCAAGGCCTTGGAGGTCTGTGCTGTGATTTTCACTGCAGCTCGCCATGCCTGCCACACAGCATCTTTGCCCATGATGGCTGCGTCTAACCCACAGAGGCATCAGGACATCAGGGCCTGAGCAGCGGGGCTGCCCACGCTACAGGCTGAGCCCCGACCTGACACCCACTCAAAGCTGCCTACCTGACTTGTCATTCTGGAAATGGTGAGAGTAACCTTCCAAGTGACACGGGACAGATCCGAAAGTGGTATGAGACTCAGATGGACCTCAGGAACTTTTAGGACTCACAATATCAGCCTGGTCCACAGATCACAGGAGTTAGAAGAAAACAATTGTATCACTTGTGTTGTTAGCAACCCCTTATGATCCAATAAACAGCCTGTGAAACCCTCATATCTTAAAAAAAACGTTCTTAAATAACTAAATAACTGAAAAATGCTTTTGTTTTTGTTTTTTCTTAACTATTTTCCATGAAACCTTTTTGTTGATAAAATTTCCAGAAAATACTTATGCAATCAAATATTTCACACATTTGCAGCACTTTTCAGATGCTTTGTGGGTCACAGGACACTGCATCTGGTCTAGAGGAGAAAGGAGGTGGCATTGCTGATAGACAGAGGAGGGTAGGACATCCCTGTCCACAGTGCCAATAGGAGGAAGGAAGCAGCATTGACACCAGACCAGAACCAGGAGGACTCTCGTGACCATAGCTGCCAGACAAGGATGGAGATGGCCTTGCCAGCAGCCCTAGAGAGGACACTTGTGTCTGCGGTGCCCAGAGGAGGAAGGCGGTGGCATTGACAGCACACCAGGCGGGACAGACACCTGTACTAGCTCCCACAGGAGGAATAAGGTGGCATTGCTGAGACCTGGGGAGGGGGGACACCCGTGTGCTAAGTTCTTGTTGGGAGAAAGGGGAGGAATTGCCAGCGGACATAAGGGAAGAGGCCGCCCCTGTCCACAGGTGCCAGAGGAGGAAGGAGGCGGCCTTGCTGGTAGACCCGGGAGAGAAGGGCACACACATGCAGAGTTCCCAGTAGGGGAAGAGGTGGCAGGCATAGCAGACCCAGCGTGGGAGGGCACCCTTACCAACAGTCCCCAGAGGAGGACAGAGGGGCATTGCTGGGAGACCACAAAGGGACGACAACCGTGTGCCCATTTCCCAGAGGAAGGAGGCGGCATTGACAGCAGGCCAAGTGGGGAAGGACAGTCATCTCCACTCTCCGCAGGGGGAGGAGGTGGCACTCTAGGTAGACATGAGAAGGGGAGACACCGTGTCCAGAGGAAGAAGAGGCTGACATTCCCGGGAGACCAGGCTGGGGCCACCAGGCCCACAGTTCTCAGAGGAGGAAGGACGTGGCATCGACAGCAGACCTGGAGGCCAAAGACATCTGTGTCTGCTGTCCCCAGAGAAGGAAGGACGTGGCATTGCAGAGAAACCAGGGAGGTGTAACACCTACGAATGCTGCTCCACAGGAGGGAAGTGACATTGTCACCAGACTTAGGAGTAGAGGACCCTGTCTGCACATCAGAGGAGGAAGGAAGTGGCTTTGACAGCAGCCCTGCAGAGGGAAGAATCCTGTGTCCGCGGTGCCCAGGGGAAGGAGGAGGCAGCATTGCCAGCGGCCCTGGGCTGCCAGGGCGTCCGTGTCCACACGCTCCAGAGGAGGGAGGAGGTAGAAATGACCAGCCCCTATTGCAAGTTCTTAAACGTATACACAATGCAAAACAACAATTTTAAGAAGCCCCATGTTTATAGCCCCATGTAACCCCCAATTCTAGGTGCCACCATGTCATTTGTCTCTGGGGTTTTGCACTGGGAGCTGCCTTGCAGGTGCTTACTGGTGTCCTGGATTTCCATCTTCCATAGACATGTAGACCCCGTATGCTGTACCCTTTCCTGTTATGCCATCCCTGGCCACTTACTCAAGTTCAAGCTTTTACTTTGTTAATAGTTTTATTGAAATATACTTCACATTCCATACAATTTACCCATTGAAGGTGTGTAGTCAATGGTTTTAGTGGATCACAGGGTTGTTCATCCATCACTGAAGTCAGTTTTATAATGTTGTCGTGACTTCAGAAAGGAACCCCGTACCCTTTAGCTGTCAGTCCTTCCGCCCCTCCTTCCCCAGCCCTGAGCGATCACTAATCTACCTCTGTCACTATAGATTATATACAGAACACTGTATGTTCCCTATTCTGAACACCTCATAAGAATGGGATCCTACGTGGTCATTTGCTTCCGGCTTCTTCTTTCACTTTGAATAAGGTCTTCAAGTTTCATCCCTGCTGCAGGGATGACATGTTCAATGTGTGGGCAGGGGATTCCTTTTGATGACTGAATAGTATGATGTCGTATGAACAGAACACTTTTGATTTATCCATTCACCAGGATGGACATCTGGATTGTTTCCACCTGGAAGCTATTACGAATAGTGCTGCTATGAATATTGCTCTGCAAGTTTCTCTGTGGACATGTTTTCATTGCTGTTGGGTATGTACCCAGGAGAGGAATTGCTGGGTTATATGCCAAGTCCCTTTACCAAAACCAGCCACACCAGTTCACATCCCCCCAGCAGAGAATGAGGCTTCTACCCTGTCCACAATATCTCACTTATCCGACCTTTTGGTTCTCCCATCCTCTTTTGTATGAAGTGGTATTTCCGAGTAGTTTTGATTTGTTATTTCCATGCTGATAAATGATGTTGTGCATCTTTTCACATAAACCTTTACTTTTTTTTTGTTTGTTATTTTTTTGTGAGACAGAGTCTCACTCAGTCACCTGGGTAGAGTGCCATGGCATCAGAGTTCACAGCGACCTCAAATTCCTGGGCTCAAGCAGTCCTCTTGCCTCAGTCTCCCAAGTAGCTGGGACTACACGCACTCACCATAACGCCCAGTAGTTTTGTTTTGTTTTTCCATTTTTTAATAGAGATGGGGTCTAGCTTTGGTCAAGTTGGTCTGGAACTCCTGAACTCAAGCAATCCACCTGCCTCAGCCTCCTTAGTGCAAGGATTACAGGTATGAGCCACCTTGCTTGGCTTATAATCCTTTAATGGCATTTGTGGAAGGAGTAGAAATGAATAAGTACATTCGACCTGTGGTATTTAATTGGAAACAGTTTATTTTAAATGTGTGACTGAAAAAAATCATTTTCTCCTGAATGTTTGAACACATTTACATCGCATACTTAAGTATTTATTGACCTGTCAGGTTTTCTCCCTCTGTAGCATTTTCATGTTATCCTTTGTGATAAAAGACTGAGCTATGACGCACTGAATTGGTTCTGTAAAGATGACTGCTTTTACGGCGGTGTGGGGGAAAGTTGCAGATGACATCTCAGGGTTGACTACCAGGCAGAGCAGACTTGATTGCCAAAGCCAGGAACACTAATGTGTCTCAGTCAACGATGCTGTGTCCATGTGTAGTGGGGACATGTGATTCTCCTGTGATAAATGTGAAAGGAAAGGACGATCACCTGAGCTCAGGATTTCAAGACCAGTCTGAGCAACAGCAAGACCCCGTCTCTACTGAAAGTAGAAAAAACTAGCTGGGTGTTGTGGTGGTTGTCTATAATCCCAGCTACTCAGGCTACTAAGGCAAGAGGGTTGATTGCTCAAGCCCAGAAGTTTGAAGTTGCTGTTGATGGTATACGATGTCTGATGCTGTATGATGTAGGTATGTGCATGGATGGTGGGATTTTGCTAAAAAGGAAGAAGTAAGGGGAATCGGAGGAGGACTATTTGAAGTGGAGATTTTAATATTATCATTTACCCAATGGACCATGAAGTCTGCCTTACCAAGGGGGGAAATGAAGACAACTTGGTGTGATAATGAGGAAGTAGAAAGATTAATGCCCTGACATTGAAAAATCACTAACTGAGGACTCATGCTGGAAGAACAGAGGGAGGAGGTCAAAGGGCGGGATGTCAAGCTGCAGCAGTACAGACATCAGAGGGGTTCCTGATGACAAGCTCTGGGTGTGAAACTCTGTCTCAAAAATAAAAAGAAAAGGAAAAAAAGAAAAGAGTAAGGGCAGTGCCTGTAGCTCAAAGGAGTAGGGTGCCCGCAACAGATACTACAGGTGGCGGGTTCAAACCCAGTCCCGGACAAAAACTGCAAAAAAAAAAAAGAGTAAGACCCTGGGACTCACCTCTCTCACGCCTCTTCCCTAAGAAGCTCAGATATTCATTATGCAAGAATAACATGACTCTCCATTTTAATAAATAGAAATGCATTCCTTTTATCCATTTCTAAAAGTGATAATCTCTCTCTAATTTTTCCTTCTTTCACAAAATCAGAAGGGGATTTTGTCTGTGAATCCCCACTTTGTGTTCTCAGAAGTCCTCTATTCAAGGAAGATGCAGAATCAGAAGCCGACAGTCATATCTGCTCCATCAGAGGATGCTGCATCCCGGGCACAGAGCTCCGAGGCTCTCCACAATGCTCTCCTCATCAGCCCAACCTGAAGGAAGACTAGGTCGGGTGATACCTGACATGGGAAAGTGAAGATCAAGTGTCAGGACAGACTGTTCTCCTCCAGAGAACCCACACTTTCTGTACATACCAGCTCTGAGCCATGAAATCATGGTTGGGGGTTTTATGCTGGACCCCTCCACCATACCCCAATAGGCAGCCGGTGAGCCTCAGGTGGAAACCTGTGTCCTCCTGAGCCCCTAGCCCTGCCCACACCATTCCCACAGAAGAGTGAGGCTCCAACACTCCCCGAGCCAACCACGCTCATTTAGAAATGTGGGAATAGGAACGGGAACCAACAACCAAGACTCTGTCTTGGGTACTCCTTACCTTTTGGCTGCCTTCATTTCCCCAGGTGGTTCGTAAAAATGATTTCATCACCAGGTACACAGGTCCAGAAAGAGTAACCCCAAACTACTCAAAAGGTGATTTGGGCTCCATATTCAAACCAGTTGATCATAAGCTCCGCCATAACTCAGGATGGTTGTTCAGAAAGCAGAGAATACCATATTTTGTCATGTATAATGTGCACCCACATTCATGGCCCAAATATACAGGAAAATGCCCCCTCAAGAAAGTGGCTGGCTTTCGGTTGGGAGATACACATCTGGGGAGTGCAGATCTCACTGTCCTCCTGCAGCTGCCCATTCTGTGAGGCTGCCCCTTCCCTCTCTCCCTGGGCCCCTTCCCTCCCTGGAGCCCTTCCATGCCCACCAATTCAGGGCCATAGCCAAGATGGCCTCACACACATGACCAGCAAGCCAGGAGCTTCTCAGGCTGCTTTGACCACAGGCAGCTTAGATGTAAGTGCCCACAGGCTCTTAACTCTCAGGAGCAGCGTGGCGCTGCCAGTCCCCTCCGCACAACTGGGTCTCAGGCCTCAGCCCCTAACCCACATGACCACAGCCTTCTTATCCAGCCCCAGCACCACACCCTTCCCTGATTGTGGCATTCAGAGTAGACTGCTCTGGCCCACTTCCACCGGATCCTTGATCCCCCATGTATCCAGTAGGCCCAGGTCGGAGGGCGCAGCTGCCTGGGAGATTCGCTGGGCTTCTCCACTCCCGACCCATAGTCCCATGTACACTGGGCATCCTGTTTCCCATGAAAAATCTGGGCAAAATGTGTGCATCATACACGGGAAAGGAGAACATTCTCCATGTCTGAATAGCATGGCTGCCTAAAGCAACTGAAAGCTGAGGGTGCCTGGGCTTCACTATAGTCCCAGACCTGCATCACAGGGCACAGGAGAGTCACAAAGGGTTTCTGAGGTGGGGGGGGGAAGAGGAGGAGGGAGAGGTTACAGCCCCTCCACTCCCACTCACCAGCCCAGCAGACCCCTAAGCCCCTCCTGGGCCCACTGGCTCCCTCTCCCCTACCATCCTGTTTTCAAATCCACCCTTCTTTCTTTTTTTTTTTTTTTTTTTGTAGAGACAGTGTCTCACTTTATGGCCCTTGGTAGAGTGCCGTGGCCTCACACAGCTCACAGCAATCTCCAACTCCTGGGCTTAAGCGATTCTCTTGCCTCAGCCTCCCGAGTAGCTGGGACTACAGGCGCCCGCCACAACGCCTGGCTATTTTTTGGTTGCAGTTTGGCCGGGGCCGGGTTTGAACCCGCCACCCTCGGTATATGGGGCCGGCGCCTTACAGACTGATCCACAGGCGCCGCCCACAAATCCACCCTTCTTTCATAGCACATATTTGCCTCAGTGAAATTTTCTGTTTGTGTCAGCCATAATCCTCATGTCACCTGGGTCACCTGTTACTGTGCAGAGCCCCAGAAAGTCTGAGATGCTCCCTGCAATTTCTGTTTCTCCCCAGACGTCAGACTCTCAGGATCACGCTTATTCTCAAATCCATATTTTCTACAGAACATTTTCGTCTTACACTAACCCAAATATCAAACTAAAGTTCTTTTATACTGATTTAGGTTTATGAATGTTGAATAGTAAATGTTTTTCTTTAAAGTCACCATGGACTGTTTTCAGTAAGAGGGGCTGACTCAAATGATTAAAACTAACGATTCATTATTCAACATCACAAGACAAAAATAACTATAAATTAAATATATGTATAATTAAAAGTAAAACTTCAAGTGATCTGTACTAAAAATAGAAATACTAGTTGAGCCTTGTAGCGGGCACCTATAGTCATAGCTAACAGGGAGGTTGAGGCAACAGAATCACTTGAGCTCAAGAGTTTGAGGTTGCTGTGAGCTGTGACATCACAGTACTCTAACCAGGGTGATAAAGTGAGACTCTGTCTCAAAAAGAAAAAAATTTAGAGTCTTGCAACTGTTTGATATGGATATTTCTCATGCAGAATTTCATTAAAGGCTATTTTTAAGAATTAGACATATAGAGAATATTTTTGAGATGGAGTTATGGCACCATGCCTTCAAAATTTCAGATTCAGTATCAAAATCCAAAGACAATGGAGACTTTACCTTTTTCATGTTTACGTGGATGGAGCTGGAGCATATTCTTCTTAGTAAAGTATCTCAAGAAGGGAAGAAAAGTATCCAATGTACTCAGCCCTACTATAAAACTAATTTATGGCTTTCACATGAAAGCTATAACCCAGTTATAACCAAAGAATAGGGGAAGGGGGAAAGCGAGGGGAGGGAGGGGAGAGGTAGGCGGAGGTAGGGTGATTGGTGGGATTACACCTGTGCATCTTACAAGGGTACATGTGAAACTCAGTAAATGTAGAATGTAAAAGTCTTAACACAATAACTAAGAAATGCCAGGAAGGCTATGTTAACCAGTGTGATGAAAATGTGTCAAACGGTCTATAAAACCAGTGTAGGGTGCCCCATGATGGCATTAATGTACACAGCTATGATATAATAAAATAAATAAATAAATAAATAAATAAATAAAATCCAAAGACAATAAACTAGACAATAGGCTCCTTTAATCTCTATTCATTAAAAACAGCTTTCATTTGTGATTTTAATTTAACAATATTGTAAATTTAATTTAACAGATTCTACCTTCTTTTGTACATATGTCCACCTGAAAGGTCCTGTCTACGCAGAATAAAAGGTGTAAATAACAGTGTATGTGGCCCTCCTCCCGGGCCTGGTCCATTGAGTGTCTTAGAGTGGCCAACGAGTGTTTGGATTTCTGCCAATTTCCTACTTCTCGGAGAATTGCCCAGAATTCTGCCCACATCATTGTCCAGATCTGTCCCCTGCAGGGACCTGATTCCCTAGTTTCCTGGCACCTTTCTCTTGAGAACATTCCCTTACTAACTCATCCCTTCAACGATCCTGGACTCAGCCCCTGCTTCTTGGAAACCCAACCTCAGTCAGTGTGAAGTTAAACACTGAAGACAGCCTCCCTGAAAAAAAAGATACTTATTAGGGTATAGAGCAGCCGAAGGTGACCGTGTGTGCCACAGGAAACTGTGTATTCAGGGAGGTAAGGGAAGAATGACAAGGATTACAGAGTTAGTGAAATACCAATTTTCGGCTACAAAGATCTCTGGCTCCAAGGGTGGTGCCCATCCGAGTTTGGACAGGCACTTGCTAGACAGCTGGGCTCATGCAGGTATTTATTTATGTAAGGTTGTGCTGGCCTTTGTGCAGCATTGTGGTTTTTTTCAGTCTTCTTGACCATTTTCATTATCAACCATGAGAAGCCTCTCTGTTCCTGACCGTCCCCAGCTCTGTGTGTCAGGGTTTTCCTAAGATGAGTGAGTCCATTTTAATTCTGACAACTCTACACGATAGAGCAGAGGTGTTCTGAGAAACCCGTCAGTGTACTGATCGCTTGTTCAAATCTCCATTTTTCCTACAGCAATTATTGACTCATGTTCCCCCAGAAACAGGCTCCAATCTGGAGATTTGCAGGCTGGTCGACTGGACCTCTCTTCCCAGCAGGGAGCACTCCCACCCTCACTGGGGACGGCACCGTGAGCTCAGCTCATCCTGAAGCTGCTATCCCGTCACTGTGGCTCCTCACATCAGCATAGCCCTGGTGTCGAAAAGGTGGACAGCTGTGACAAGATTGGTTGGAAAGAATGTGTTCTTCACCCGGGGGACCAGCAGGACATTTGTTGGTATTGTCCTGACCATATTGATAGCAAATGCACAAGCACTCAGCCATGCCTGAGCCACCGGTGCATGGAACTGGTAAGGTCATGGGGACCAGAGGCTCAGACCATCTGACCTGAAACCCCTGGAGGTAAAGAGCCAAGGTAGCAACACTGGGCAGAAGGAGGTGTTGAATGGCAGTGTGGCTGCAGCAAAGCTGGGAGGGGATTTAGACTTGTTCTCACATTGAGGGAGGGGGCAGGGAGGGTTTCACCCACTGGACTGATCAAACATTAGAGTGTGCTGTGCTTCTCACAAGTGGCACAGGGCCATAGCTGAGGCAGGTCAGTGCAGTCAGAAGTCATCCTTGCCATCAGCTGTCACTGCCACCAGCTGAGGGAGGAGATTTTGGGTTCTAAAGAGGCCCCAGGTTTGCACTGCCAGAATCCTCTCCCTGTACCCCTCACATACTCTAACTTCTGGTGCCTAACGTGGAAAAAGCACATGTGAGATTCTTTTTTTTTTTTTTTTTATTAAATCATAGCTGTGTACATTGATATAATCATGGGGCATCATTCACTAGCTTCACAGACCGTTTACCAAGTTTCAAATATACCCTTGTAAGATATACCGCATGTGTCATCCCACCAATCGCCTTCCCTCTACCCACCTCCCCACGCCCTCCCCTCGCTTTCCCCCTTCTCCCTATTCTTAGGTTGTAACTGGGTTATTGCTTTCATGTGAAAACCCTAAATTAGTTTCACAGTAGGGCTGAGTACATTGGGTACTTTTTCTTCCATTCTTGAGATACTTTACTAAGAAGAATATGTTCCAGCTCCATCCATGTAAACATGAAAGAGGTAAAGTCTCCATCTTTCTTTAAGGCTGCATAATATTTCATGGTGTACATATACCACAATTTATTAATCCATTCGTGGATCGATGGGCACTTGGGCTTCTTCCATGACTTAGCAATTATGAATTGGGCTGCAATAAATATTCTGGTACAAATATCTTTGTTATGATGTGATTTTGGGTCTTCTGGGTATATGCCCAGTCGAGGGATTGCAGGATTGAATGGAAGATCTATTTTTAGATCTCTAAGTGTTCTCCATAACCATTTCCAAAAGGAATGTATTAATTTGCATGACAAAATATTAATTTGCTAAGAAGGAAGAAGTAAGGGGGTGGAGGAGGACTATTTGAAGTGGAGCTTTTTATATTATCATTTACCCAATAGACAATGAGTTCTGCCTTGATAAGGGAGGAAATGAAGACAACAACTTGGTGAGTTAATGAGGAAATTGAAAGATTAATGACCTGAAATTGAAAAATGACAAACTGAGGGCTCATGCTGAAAGAACAGAGGGAGGAGGTCAAAGGGCAGGATGTCAAGCTGTAACCAGTAACAGACATCACAGAGGTTCCTGATGACAATCTCTGGGTGTGGCAGTCAATGAGCTGGAGCGGATGTAAAGGACCCTAAGATGGGAGGATAGAGGAATTGAGAGGCACGGTCACTGGCAGCTCTGCCCACATGGACGTGGGTTCCCTGCTCATTCTCCACCCCTACAAGTTTCTCCCCCGGGCCCCACCCATTTTTTCTCCCAGGGCCTCCCTAGACCCTGCATTCTTTCAACAAACCCAAGCTTCAGACTTTACAGCATCTATGGCAAAACTCTGGACAAGACAACTGATATAGAGCAAGGGTTGATAGTGCACATGAGGTTTCGTTTTTAGTTTTGACACTCAACATTCACAAGGTTTTCTGTAATAACTAGCACGAGTGCCCTCTCGGAAACTCACCCCATTTTTGAGTTCCAGTCTGTATAAGTTCAGAGTCACCTTCTCTGCAAGCCCCTATATTAATGGTGCGCAGTAATGGCCAAAAATAGCATTCTGAAAGGTCCACGGTGAACCCCCAAATATCAGTGACCCTGGTGCACGGTCCAGGCTCACCCCTAGGTATGCTGGTGGGTCCCTACCATGGCTCCACCACACCCAGAAAGGTCAAAGGTGGCACCTCCGTCCTGAGAGCTGAACTGTACACACTTGGGCAGCATCACCCATGTTGTCATCAGGCACAGATGGGAGGAAGGCACTGAGGTCACCTTTTCTAAGAGGGGGCTGCTATTTCAGACATCAGCCCTGCAGACATTGCTTGAACACCCAAAGAGCAGTTCCCGGACATTTCTGCCCAGAGCCATCAGTGAGCCGTGCAGTGCCCTGATCAGCCTCAGGGAAGAGCCTGGATCAGCCCGGGACAGGGGGGAGCAGGGCAGGGTCATGAGACGGGCAGAATGGGGCATGAACACTGTTGTCCTTCAGCCAGGACATTCTTTCCTATCTTCACTTTGCCCTTCCTTTCCCACTCACTCTAAGACATCTTTTCCTTCCTCTCAACTGTAATTTACCCTGGGAGGTAAGTGGCTGCCTGGGTGACATTCCTGCCAATGACAGGTGGGTGATCCTTTTGCTGTGCAAATGTCCTCCATCCAGGTGGCCTGAAGAAATAGGCCTAAGGAGGGGAACCACTTCTCCAAGCTGACTTTGCAGTAAGGAAACCTCAGGCTCCAGGTCCCAGTGAGCTTCCCCAGCTCCTGAGCCTGCCCCAAGTGATAGATCCTTAGGCAGCATCTGCCCCATGCCTCATACCCTCACCAGCCAGGCCGGTATCCACCACAGCAACAACCCCCAAACACTCCCACCCACCTGTGTGATCCACTGTCACTGACAACTTAATCTTGGAAAGGATGAAACCACTGTTGTATGACATATATACCTATCTTTCACACATCAGATATGGAGACCCATCTTCCTTACTGCTCTGAAGGATATGAAAGGCAGGGAGGGGCAAGGTGGGGCTGCCATACAAGGTCATGAATGCAAAGCTAAGAGGAGGGAAACAGCCACCTTCTCACACTTCCTCAGGTGGAAAGGGGATGTGGGGGCACGGGATATCCATTTTTCAGCAAGAGCTGCTGGGGACTGGTCATTTCTTCAAACCTAGAATAGGCAACTCCTATCTTTCCCTAAGCACAAGTTCTAGGTTACCAGAAACTATGGCCCAGCACGGCACACAGAGTGGAACATTTATTGAGAGGAATTCTGTTGTTTTTTGGAAGGAGTAATTTTCACTCAGGAATACAAGGAACCATTTTTTAACTCTTCAGGACCCAGTGTTCTCAGTAGTGGTGGGGCGACCCACAGCATCAGGTCAACTTCACACTTATTGAGGGGGGTTTGTGTTGGGCACAGACTCTCTGTGGGGCAGGAGGGGGAATTCGGGGTTTACAAAACTGCCAATGGCTTCCACTATCCCATCCTCATCACCACTTGTCAAAGCCTGGGACTGGCCATACCTCTGGCCCAGCCTATCTAACTATCCAGACACAGGCTGCTGGGCCACCTAGCTGGGGATCAACTCTACTTAGGTGCCCGAGGCTATTTGTCTGAGCCAGAGGGGGAGAGAGAGAGACACACTTTGAGGAAGAGAAACAGTCTCAGTAGAAGAGTAAATCTTAGCAGTCTTAGAAGAAAGGTTCCAGGCAGACGTCCTGCCAACAGGAGGAGCGAAGGAGTCAGAGTGAGCAAATCCGTGAAAGAATGAGAACTGACCCCAGACTAACCGCTCCTGCAGCTACTCAGACGTGCTCCTGGGGCTATTTGCACCACAGGTGTAGAGACTGCCAAGCACTGATGTTCTTGTCTCCTATGCTCTCCAGACGTTAAGGAGAGCTGAATCCCTTTACCATGCCCTTATCACCAAGGGGTCAGATTAATGAGATGTTATATCACGGGTATTCCTTACGGTAGAGTGTTCCCAGCTTAACTCTCGCTTCTCCTGCCCATGAGCTATGTGGTCTGCTACACAGAACCACAGCCAAATTGAATCATTCACTTTCTGAAAGGACGGTCAGAAGGAGGCTTTCTCTTCGGTGGCAGGACTGGGGAAGTTTTGTTCCCACGTGTCTCTCCTAATGTCTTGTCTATGCTGCGAGGGGTGGGGGCGGGGAGGGGGCAGAAAAGACTGTCTGCATCCACAATAGTGAGGACGTTCTCCATGCGCTCAGGCTCGGTGTCAGAGGTGGTTGTCTCAGGGCTGCTTGTCCTCCTTTGCCCACAAGTGATGAGTCAGGGAGGGGATGATCCTGGTGAAATGGAATTTGTTGTTTAGAACTTTTCTTCATGAAAAACCTATAGAGCTGCGTCTAAGGGGCTTGAGGATAACAACTTTGAGGTTTCCTTTTTCCAGCTGTGTTGGATGAGCCTCTTTTGAAGGTGGGGCCCCATTTTCTTTGGAAGCCAACAGCTGGGAGAACAATCTCCAGCAAGGATAGAGACTGGAACGTAGACCTTGGAGGACTGGCTGAGAAAGGTAAGGTTGGGAACTGGAGGACTAAAGTCTTCCTGAGCTTTCTTGATCACGGAGTGTGAGCTCCACGCCATTTCCTATTCTTTCCATGACACATCCAATTTCAAGTGATGAATTTCAGATGGCATGACACGCCATGGACTATTCTAGGGTTTATGAAAACACACAGCACAGATCATGACCTGGGACAGAGGACCAGATGATAGGATTAGAGTGAGGATTGAAATCGAGCCTGAGACCAGACCTGAGTCATGATTAGGGACTGAGACTGGGGCACAGCTTGAGGCAAGGACAGAAGCTGGGGACAGTTAAGGACCGGGGACTCTTCAGCTCTGCAGGTTTGTGGGATTGTACTGAAGAACACACCTGTTGAGGAACAGCCCCCTGGGACGAGGACAATGGAGTGCCAGGACGTGCCCTGCAGAGCCCTGAGATTCCAGAAGAGCTGAAGATACTTTTGCTCTAAATCACCCTGCAAGGTCTCAGGATATGGGGGCTGCTGGTCCATGGGCAGCTTCTCCCCTTTGCCTTTGATTATCGAAAATGGAAGGGAAACTGCTGGGCCCTGCAAGCTTCTGGGCAATTGATACTAACATTCTCCCTAAGATTTTAATTGGTTGTCTGGCCTATGTTGCTCTGGAAAAGATGCTGCTTCCTTTTCCTTTTCCTTCCACGTCAGGAAATCACCCCTCTTTTTAACTAGTCTCTCCGAGAGTGCCAGAACATCAGGGTTGGACAGGGAGGGGTAACCAGATACTACAAGTTTCCCTGCAGGGACTCCCACAAATGAGGCCTCAGAAAGGGGGACGGCAAGAAGCTCTTGCTTGAAATCACATTGTACCAAGTTGGAGGCAAGAAAGTCCTAGGTGTGAGGCTGCCACCAGGAGAAATATGACATTGCTAGGCTTAAGGGTCACCGCCTCTGATTTCTGAGGCATAAATGGACAATTCATCAACACTATGTGGTAAAAAAAGTCTCCAGAACAAGCTTCAATAAGATGGGAGTATGTTTAGATTGAGTCATAGCTAAGGTGCCGTCTGGCAGTGGCGGAACAGATGGGGTTGGCAGTCTGTGAGGATAAACATGGGAATCGCTGGGATAGTGGCCAGGGATCAATCTGGTAAGGAGTTAGTGTCTCAGGAGAGGCTGCTGTCAAATACCATGATGGTGTTCAGAGAGAAAACGGCCCTGGTCAGAGAACAGGATCTGCTCCTTGAGTGTGATGAGTGGGAGGTGGGGGAAAGGCAAGCAGCTGGGGAGAAGGGGCCCCTGAGAATTCGGAATCTAAGGGAGGAACAGGGTCCAGTGGCAGAGAGTCCCCCAGGAATGAGGGTGAAGGTAAGTCAAGTAAAAGGGTGATCAGGTGAAGTGAAAACATGGAGGGTGCAGGGGAGAAGGCTCAGGCAGAGGGGCTGGTGTTAGGTCCCCTGGAGGGCTTGCTGAGGGCAAGGAGGACAGCGTGAGTGATGACTTCTTCACAGCACAAGCAAAAAGGGACACAGAGGAAGCAGTGTCTTTCAGGGATTCCTGGGGCACCAGTGGCTTGACTGTAGCCATCTTTGTTTTAGGGCACACCTCACACAGGAGTTGTAGACATAATGGCTGCTGAACGTGGATGGCGTCATGATGCTGTCCCAGGGAGCTGCAGAGGACAGGAGGTGCTGGCTCAGCCAGCAGGGCGTGGGGCCACCTGAAGGCTGCTGCTCCCTCACCTTCCCCCACCCATGACTTCACAGCACACTCTCTAGTCTCCCACAAGGCCTCCCCTGACCTACCTGTTCCTATGGCTACCCCTCTCATGACTATGTCAGGGGGCACCGAATCCTCAAAACACATAGAACATGCTTTCAAGTGCGGCGCCTGTGGCTCAGTGAGTAGGGCGCCGGTCCCATATACCGAAGTGAGCAGGTTCAAACCCGGCCCTGGCCAAACTGCAACAGAAAAATAGCTCGGTGTTGTGGCGGGTGCCTGTAGTCCCAGCTACTCAGGAGGCTCGGGCAAAAGGATTGTTTGAACCCAACAATTGCTGTGAGGTTGCTGTGAGTTCTGACACCATGGCACTCTGCCAAAGGTGACAAGGTGAGACTGTTTCTGAAAAAAAAAAAATTTCTCCAACCTGGGAGACCAGGAGAGCAGGTTCTAAGTAAGGAAGGGAGAAACATATGAATCACACGGGAGTCCCATTATGGGACACCTTTCAGCTAGTAAACTCTGATCAGCAGACAAGGTCGAGTGGTCAACAGTAATATTAACAAGAGTCGTGTGTCTATGTGGTTTCCTTATACTTTCCCATACATTCTCCCATGTGATGCTCAAAAGCACTACATGAAGCACAGATATCAGCAGTTACCTCATAGGGACTCTGAGCACCCAGAAAATACTTATTCAAAGCTGAAAGACAGAAGGGCAGACTCCAAACTAATGGGAAGACCTTCCTGGACATCTCCCATAGCCATCTTCTGGGAGACATCCACATCCCAGCTCCATCACTGCTTCATAGCCAGAGACAGGCAATCAGAGACTCTGAGAAGGGTCTCAGGTCTCATTGCCTTCCTGGGAGCACCTCCTCTCAGGGCTGTTTTCCCACATAGACTGTACCTAGCAACTGACAGCCTCAGAGGTCATGGACTTAGGGCCTCATGGAAGGAACAGGAATGCTTACCCTTGGGAAGTTCAGGGAAAATAGACAGAACCTTACTTCTCAGTGTTCCACCTTTCCTTCTCCTCTTAACTCTGCCCTGATGCTGAGAACATAAGGAAAAGAGTAAGAGGCTGGGACTCACCTCTCTCACTCCTCTTCCTTGAGAAACTCAGTCATTCATTACCCAAGAATAACATGACTCTCTATTTTATGAGTGTCTCTTTTATCCAGTTCTAAATGTAATAATTTTTCCAATATTTCCAATTTTTCCTTCTTTGACAAACTCAGAGCAGGATTTTGTCTGAGAATCCCCACTTTGTGTTCTCAGAAGTCCTCTGTTCAAGGAAGACACAGAATCAGAAGCCAATGGTCACATCTCCATCAGAGGATGCTGTATCCCGGGGACAGAGCTCTGAGGCTCTCCACATTGCTGTCCTGATCAGCCCAACACGAAGGAAGGCTTGGTCGAGTGATACCTGACATGGGAAAGTGATGATCAAGTGTTAGGACAGACTGTTCTCCAGAGAACCCACACTTTCTAAACATGCTAACTCTGAACTATGAAATCATTGTTTGGGGTTTTATGCTGCATCCCTCCACCACACCCCAATAGGCAGCCTATGAGCCTTAGGTGGAAACCTGTGTCCTCCTGAGCCCCTAGCCCTGCCCACATTCTTCCCCTAGAAGAGTGAGGCATTAAAACTCTCCAAGCCAACCATACTCACTTAGAAATTTGGGAATAGGGGCGGCACCTGTGGCTCAGTGACTAGGGCGCTGGCCCCACATGCCGAGGTGGCGGGTTCAAACCCAGCCCCCGCCAAACTGCAACAAAAAAATAGCCGAGCGTTGTGGCGGGTGCCTGTAGTCCTACGTGCTTGGGAGGCTGAGGCAAGAGAAACGCGTAAGCCCAAGAGTTACAGGTTGCTGTGAGCCGTGGGACGTCATGGCACTCTACCCGGGGGTGGTACAGTGAGACTCTGTCTGTACAAAAAAAAAACAAAAAACAAGAACCGGGGGAATAGGAACGGGAACCAACAACCCAGACTCTGTCTTGGGGACTCCTTACCTTTTGGCTGTCTTCATTTGCCCAGGTGGTTCATAAAAATGATTTCATCACCAGGTACCACAGGTCCAGAAAGAGTAACCCCAAACCACTCAAAAGGTGACTTGGGGTCCAAATTCAAACCAGTTGATCATAAGCTCCACCGTGGCTCAGGATGGTTGTTCAGAAAGCAAAGAATACCATATTTCACCATGAATAATGTGCATCCACATTTATGGCCCAAATATTTAGGAAAATACCCTTCAAAGGGCTGGCTTTGGCTGGGAGATACACATCTGGGGAGTGCAGATCTCACTGTCCTCCTGCAGCCACTCATTATGTGAGGCTGCCCCTTCCCCCTCTCCCTGGGCCCCTTCCCTCCCTGGAGCGCTTCCCTGCCCACCAAGTCAGGGACACAGCCAAGGTGGCCTCACACAAAGGACCAGCAAGCCAAGAGCTTCTCAGGCTGCTTTGACCACAGGGAGCTTAGATGTAAGTCCCCATAGGCACTTAACTCTCAGGAGCAAGCGTGGCGCTGCCAGTCCCCTCCACGCAAGTCGGCCTCAGGCCTCAGCCCTTGATCCACATCACCACAGCCCTCTTAGCCAGCCCCACCACCACACCCTTCCCTGATTGTGGCATTCCGAGGAGGCTGCTCTGGCCCACTTCCACCGGATCCTGGATCCTCCTGGACTGGAATCCCATGTATCCAGTAGGCACAGGTCAGAGGGTGTAGCTGCTCCAGGAGATTCGCTGGGCTTCTCTACTCCTGAGCCATAGTCCCCATGCACACTGGGCATCCTTATTTTCCCCTAAAAATCTGGGCAAAATGTGTGCATTATACATGGGGAAAGGAGGACATTCTCCATTATCTGAACAGCATGGCTGCCTAAAGCAACTGAAAGCTGAGGGTGCCTGGGCTTCACTATATTCCCAGGCCTGCATCACAGAGTACAGGAGAGTCACAAAGGGTTTCTGAGGTCGGGGGTGGGTGGAGGAGGTAGGAGGAGGGAGAGGTCAAAGTCCCACCCCTCCCCCACTCACCAGCCCAGCAGACCCCTCAGCCCCTCCTGAGCCCCCTGGCTCCCTCTCCCCTGCCCTGCCAGCCTGTTTACAACTCCAACCTTCTTTCATGCACATATTGGCCTCAGTGCAATTTTCTGCTTGTGTCAGACATAATCCAGATGTCACCTGTGTCCCCTGTTACTGTGCAGAGCCCTGGAAAGTCTGAGATGCTCCCTGGATTTTCTGCTTCTCCACCGACATTAGACTTTCAGGATCACACATACTCTCAAATCCGTATTTTCTACAGAATGTTTTTGTCTTACACTAACCCAGATATCAAACTAAAGTTCTTTTATACGGATTTAGGTTTATCAATGTTGAATAGTAAATGTTTTCCTTTAAAGTCAGCCCGGACTGTTTTCAGTAAGAGACACTGACTCAAACAATTGAAACTAACGATTCATTATTCAACATCACAAGACAAAAATAACTATAAAATAAATATATGTATAATTAAGAGTAAAACTTCAAGTGATCTGTACTAAAAACAGAAAAACTAGCTCAGCTTTGTAGCGGGCACCTTAAGTCATAGCTACTAGGGAGGCTGAGCCAAGAGAGTCACTTGAGGTCAAGAGTTTGAGGTTGCTGTGAGCTGTGACACGACAGTACTCTAGCCAGGGTGATAAAGTGAGACTCCTTCTCAAAAAAAAAAAAAAAAAATTAGAGTCTTGCTACTATTTTATATGGATATTTTTCATGTAGAATTGCATTAAAGGCTATTTTTAAGAATTAGACATATAGAGAATATTTTGAGATGGAGTTATGGTACCTTGCCTTCAAAATATCATATTCAGTATAAAAATTCAAAGACAATAAACTAGACAATGGGCTCCTTTACTCTCTACTTCATTTAAAACAGCTTTCATGAGTAATTTTAATTTAAGAATATTCTAAAATCTATCTTCCTTTGTAAATATGTCCACCTGAAGATTCCTTTCTAAGCAGGATCAATGGTGTAAATGCAGTCTATGCGGCCATCCTCCCGGGCCTGGTCCATTGAGTGTCTTTTGAGGGGCCAGTGAGTGTTTGGATTTCTGCCAATTTCCCACTTCTCCGGAGAATTGCCCAGGATTCTGCCCACATCATTGTCCAGATCTGTTCCCTGCAGGGGCCTACTTCCGTACCTGCCAGGCACCTTCCTCTTGAGAAAATTCCCTTACTAACTCATCCCTCCAACGATCCTCATCTCAGCCCCTGCTTCTTGGAAACCCAACTGCAGACAGTGTGAAGCTAAACACCAGAGAGTCTCCGTAAAAAGAAAGATACTTATTAGGGGATAGAGCAGCCGAAGGGGACCGTGTGTGCCACAGGAAACTGTGTATTCAAGGAGGTAAGGGAAGAATGACAAGGATTGCAGACTTAGTGAAATATGATTTTTGGCTACAAAGACCCCTGGCCCCAAGTGTGGTTCCAGTCCAAGCGTGGACATGCACTTGCTGGGCTGTTGGGCTCGTGCAACTATTTATTTATGTAAGGTTGTGATGGCCTTTGTGCAGCATTGTGGTTTTTTTCAGTCTTCATGATCATTTTCGTTATCAACCATGCGAAGCCTCTCTGTTCCTGGCCGTCCCCAGCTCTGTGTGTCAGGGTTTCCCTAAGATGAGTGAGTCCATTTTAATTCTGACTATTCCACATGATAGAGCAGAAGTGTTCTGAGAAACCCGTCAGTGTACTGATCACTTTTTCAAATCTCCATTTTTCCTATAGCAATTATTGACTCATGTTCCCCCAGAAACAGGCTCCAATCTGGAGATTTGCAGGCTGGTCGACAGGGCCTCTGTTCCCAGCAGGGAGCGCTCCCACCGGGGACGGCAGCGTGAACTCAGCTCATCTTGAAGCTGCTATCCCATCACTGCAGCTCCTCACATCAGAGTAGCCCTGGTGACGACAAGGTGGACAGCTGTGACAAGATTGGTTGAAAAGAATGTGTTCTTCACCAGGGGGACCAGCAGGACATTTGTTGGTATTGTCCTGACCATTTTGATAGCAAATGCACAAGCACTCAGCCGTGCCTGAGCCACCGGTGCATGGAACTGGTAAGGTCATGGGGACCAGAGGCTCAGACCATCTGACCTGAAACCCCTGGAGGTAAAGAGCCAAGGTAGCAACACTGGGCAGAAGGAGGTGTTGAATGGCAGTGTGGCTGCAGCAGAGCTGGGAGGGGATTTAGACTTGTTCTCACATTGAGGGAGGGGGCAGGGAGGGTTTCACCCACTGGACTGATCAAACATTAGAGTGTGCTGTGCTTCTCACAGGTGGCACAGGGCCACAGCTGAGACAGGTCACTGCAGTCAGAAGTCATCCTTGCCATCAGCTGTCACTGCCACCAGCTGAGGGAGGAGTGTTTGGGTTCTAAAGAGGCCCCAGGTTTCACGTGCGACAGTGCACTCCCTGCACCACTCACATACTCTAACTTCGGGTGCCTAACATGGGAAGAGCACCTGTGAGATTCTAACTGGTGTCTTTTCCTGTGGAAACCGCTGAGGGAAGGTTATGGCAGGAACCCCAGCCTCCACTGACCTTCCTGGTGTTGGGACATCATCACCGTTCATCATCTCTCCCTCCTTCCCACCTCCTCCAACCACCCACTCAGGGTCTCCTCCCTCTCACCTAACACTGTCTCATCAGGTAGCCTTGAGGTGACCCTGACATTCAGCCCTCAGGGTTATCAAGTTCTGGTGGCCATGTCCTTACCAGCTCCCGGCACCAGTGGCTCAGGCATGGCTGAGCCCTTGTGCATTTGGTATCAAAATGGGCAGGACAATACCAGCAAAAGTCCTGCTGCTCCTCCTGGGTGACAAGTACATTCTTCTCAACCAATTCTAGTCAGAACTGCTCGCCTCTTGGTCACTAGGCTATGATGGTGTGAGGAGCTGACGTGATGAGCTAGCCGCTTTCAAGATAGATGGGGATCACACTGCACTTCTGGTGGGGTGCTCCTCACTGGAAACAGACGTCCAGCTTCACAGAACCCATGGTCGGGGGATGGGGACACTCTTAGGTGCTCATCCTTGGTTCCCACACAGAAGCATCCCACCTTCCAGGGACGCAGCCCCATAGTGTGTGTTGACTGATCGCAGCTGTAAGCATCCCCCATCCTGCCAGGGGATCTCTAAGTGGGGTCCTCAGTAACAATATTAAAAGATTGTCCCACTGGCCAGCAGTTTCTGGGATGTATAGTGGATGTAAGAACAGGAATGCCATGGTCATATACCTCGTGCCACCCCGCCTTTGTTGTAAAGTGGCTCATCTAGTTCATTGCCGTGTTGTGTAGGGCTCCACACCAGTGGATCAATGTTCTGTAATTCCTCACACCATGATGCTGGCCAAAGGCCTCTGCATGGGCTCCACGCCTGCCACCATTCTGGGCTCCTCTGTACATGAGCCCATTGAAGGGGTTTGGGGCATATCAGTGGGCTGCCTGTTGTCCACTGGCTGAACCATTCTGGTCATGTAGCACCTGGATGCCAAGTGACAGTGCACGTCCACAGGATGTTAACATGGACACAAAGAGCCTCCCCGCTTATGCCCAGTAGGTCTATCCATGAACCTCTTCCCCAGACTCCTCTGTCCTTCCTATTCCAAACTCTCCTTCCAGGCCAATAAGGAGCAGCCACGCCACTCTCCACCATCCATGAGACCGAGTGTGTTCTACCCTCGGGTGCTTTCTCTTCCCACAGGAAGGGGGTGAGCAGGTGCACTGCCTGTGGCTTTGTCCAGGGGAGCTTTCCTCTCACTGCTGTTTCAGGGCTGCCTGACGAGGCTCCGCTTCACCAGCAGGTGGTGCGGCTCCCACACCCCCTGCACCAAACTTGACCTCTTTCCTCCCATGTGCATCAGTGGGATGGAATGGAGCAGAGGGATTAGGGGGCAGCATGAGTGGGGGAAGACTTGGACTCTGAGCCACTAACTCGTGTGGCTTACCTGTCCCCTCTGCCTGCCCTAGTCCCTGGAGTGCCATTGACCAGCTGCAGTGGATTGCTACTGGGTCCTCTGCCCTTATGTCTATGAGGATCTCACAGAGCTCAAGTCATGATAGGAAATTCTAGCCACAGTGCACGTGATAGGCCCTGGTCAGGTGCTTTATCTCCACCCAGGCCTGTAGCACTTAGGAAAATGTTTCTCAGATGTCATAGAGTTCCCTGCTACAGATGGCATGACCTGATTCCAAGGCCCTGGAGGTCTGTGCTTTGATTCTCACTGCAGCTCGCCATACCTGCCACACAGCCTCCTTGCCCGTGATGGCTGTGTCTAACCCACAGAGACAACAGGACGTCAGGGCCTGACCATTTGGGATGCCCATGCTACAGGCAGAGCCCCGTCCTAGGCCCCACTCAGAACGGCCTGCCCCACTTGTCATTCTGGAAAAGGGTGAGAGTAACATTTCTAAGTGACACGGGCCGGAACCTAACGTGGTCGGGGACTCAGATGGACCTTAGGTACTCTGTGAGTCATGATTATCAGCCTCACTCAAGATCACCAGAGTTAGAGGAAAACACTTGTATCACTTGCATTGTTAGCAAAACCTTTATGATCCAGTAAACAGCCTGTGAAACCCTCATGTTAAAAAACATTCTTGAATATCTAAATAACTGAAAAATGCTTTTGTTTTTCTTTTTTAAACTGTTTTCATGAAACCTTTTTCTTGATAAAATTTCCAGAAAATACTTATGGAATCAAATGCGTCACACATTTGCAGCACTTTTCAGATGCTTGTGGGTCACAGGACACTGCATCAGGTCTAGAGGAGAAAGGAGGTGGCATTGACAGCAGACCAAGTGGGGAAGGACAGTCATCTCCACTCTCCGCAGGGGGAGGAGGTGGCACTGTAGGTAGACATGAGAAGGGGAGACACCGTGTCCAGAGGAAGAAGAGGCTGACATTCCCGGGAGACCAGGCTGGGGCCACCAGGCCCACAGTTCTCAGAGGAGGAAGGACGTGGCATCGACAGCAGACCTGGAGGCCAAAGACATCTGTGTCTGCTGTCCCCAGAGAAGGAAGGACGTGGCATTGCAGAGAAACCAGGGAGGTGTAACACCTACGAATGCTGCTCCACAGGAGGGAAGTGACATTGTCACCAGACTTAGGAGTAGAGGACCCTGTCTGCACATCAGAGGAGGAAGGAGGTGGCATTGACAGCAGCCCTGCAGAGGGAAGAATCCCGTGTCCACGGTGCCCAGGGGAAGGAGGAGGCAGCATTGCCAGCGGCCCTGGGCTGCCAGGGCATCCGTGTCCACACGCTCCAGAGGAGGGAGGAGGTGTGTTGAGCAGCCCCTATTCCAACTTCTTACACGTATATAGAATGCAAAACAACAATTTTAAGAAGCCCCATGTTTATAGCATGTAACCCCCAATTATAGGTGCACCCGTGTCATTCGTCTGCACTGGGAACTGCCTTGCAGGTGCTTCATCTGTGCTGAGTGGGTCGCCTGGGTTTCCATCTTCCATAGACATGTTGACGTCCTCTGCTGTACCCTCTCCAGTTCTTGTCAACCAGAACACTTACTCTCGTTCAATCTTTTACTTTGTTAATAGTTTTATTGAAATTTAGTTCACATTCCATACAATTTACCCATTGAGGGTGTGTAGTTCAATGGTTTTAGTGTAGCACAGGGTTGTTCATCCATCACCGGAGTCAGGTTTAGAACATTGTCATGACTTCAGGAAGGAACCCTGTACCCTTTAGCTGGCAGACCTTCCGCCCCTCCTTCCCCAGCCCTGAGCGATCACTAAACTACTTTCTGTCACTATAGATTTCCCTATTCTGAACTTCTCCTAAGAATGGGATCCTACGTGGTCATTTGCTTCTGGCTTCTTCTTTCACTTTGCATAATGTCTTCAGGTTTCATCCTGCTGTAGCAGGGATCACATGTTCAATGTGTGGGCAGGGGATTCCTTTTGATGACTGAATAGTATGATGTTGTATGAACAGAGCACATTTTGTTTATCCATTCTCCAGGATGGACATTTGAGTTGTTTCCACCAGGTAACTATTATGAATAGTGCTGCTATGAATATTGGTGTGCAAGTTTCTCTGTGGACGTGTTTTCATTTCTTTTGGGTATGTACCCAGGAGAGTAATTGCTGGGTCATATGCCAAGTCTGTTTACCAAAACCAGCACACCAGTTCACACACGCCCAGCAGATCATGAGGCTACTACCTGTCCACAATCTCTCACTTCTCTGAGGTTGTGGTTCTACCATCCTGGTGGGCATGAAGTGGGATCTGCTAGTAGTTTTGATTAGTTATTTCCATGATGATAAATGATGTTGTGCATCTTTTCACATAATACTTTACTTTTCGTGTGTGTGTGTGTCAGACACAGACTCACTCAGTCACCCTGGGTACAGGGCCATGGCATCAGAGTTCACAGCGACCTCAAATTCCTGGGCTCAAGCAGGCCTCTTGCCTCAGTCTCCCAAGTAGCTGGGACTACACACACTCGCCGTGACGCCCAGTAGTTTTGTTTTGTTCTTTCTATTTTTTAATAGAGATGGGGTCTCACTTTTGCTGAACTTGGTCTGGAACTCCTGAACTCAAGCAATCCCCCCACCTCGGCCTCCTGAGTGCAAGGATTACAGGTATGAGCCACCTTGCTTGGCTTATAATCCTTTAATGGCATTTGTGCAAGGAGTAGAAATGAATAAGTACATTCGACGTGTGGTATTTAATTGGAAGCAGTTTATTTTCAATGTGTGACTGAAAAAATTCCTTTTCTCCTAAATATTTGAACACATTTACATGGCATACTTAAGTATTTATCAACCTGTGAGGTTTCCTACGTCTGTTTTATTTTCATGTTATCCTTTGTGATGAAAGACTGAGCTATGACGCACTGAATTGGTTCTGTAAAGATGACTGCTTTTACGGCGGTGTGGGGGAAAGTTGCAGATGACTCCTCAGGGGTGACTACCAGGCAGAGCAACTTGATTGCCAAAGCCAGGAACACTAATGTGTCTCAGTCAACAATGCTGTGTCCATGTGTAGTGGGGACATGTGATTCTCCTTTGACAAATGTGAAAGGAATGACTGACCACCTGAGCTCAGGATTTCAAGACCAGTCTGAGCAAGAGCAAGACCCCGTCTCTACTGAAAATAGTGGGTGTCGTGGCGGTTGTCTGTAGTCCCAGCTACTCAGGAGGCTGAGGCAAGCGGGTTGATTGCTCAAGCCCAGGAGTTTGAGGTTGCTGTTGATGGTGTACGATGACTGATGCTGGATGATGTAGGTATGTGCATGGATGATGTTCAATGATGCCACGGCCCTCTCCACAGGACAGCAGAGTGAGACTCTGTCTCAAACCAGACAGACAGCAACAATAATACAGAAAGAATATGAGAACACTGACTGGGGCACAGAGCGCATCTTCTACGAGGTAAGTGACAAGATGGTGGAATGGACGTTTACACTGTGGTCACTGTGTAATGATGGGGTTCATGGTGCAAGATAATTAAATGGAGGGTACATGGGAGTTATACGGTTGTCTCTGCGCTCGTGTATGTTTAACCACGTTTGTGATAAAAAGCTGTAAGGAAAAAAAGCTTTTAAGGATAAAAGATGTTGACTGCCTCATAAGGAGAGAGGAGGGGGAGTCAGGATGGCTGGCAAGGGGGGACAATTCATGAAGACTAAATTCCAGCTCTCTCAGCAAAGACATTCAAGAAGTGTAATTCCATTGAGGATAGAAGCCTTACAAGAAAATCCCTTTCTCTATAGCAGAAATAAAGGAGAGGAGATATAAATAATAGTTTTCTCAAGGTTTTTTGGTGGAAAATTCCCATCTAATGGCTTCGAGATCCTCTGTGAAGTGAGTTCAGCACATCTGCTAATAAGCTACTAGAGGTGGCTCCGTTTGAGCAAAGTGCAGAAGGTTTACAATAGATGTGAGAAGCAAGGGAGAGGGAGTGCAATAGGAAAAACTTGAGCTCTTTTTGTTTTGTTTATTTTATTTAGTAAGCACTGAACAATTATTGTTAGAATGAATGAATGATTCTCACGTTATGCTAGGATTGGCCATGAATTTTATCGTATAGCCAAGACACTTGTGAGACGCAATACATTAGTGCTCATACTTAAAAGAAGGCATTTCTGGAAAAGTCAGGAGAGCTTTTGCTAAAAAGGAAGAAGTAAGGGGACTCGAAGGAGGACTATTTGAAGTGGAGAGTTTAATATTATCATTTGCCCAATGGACCATGAAGTCTGCTTTAGCAATGGAGGAAATGAAGACGACTTGGTGTGATAATGGGGAAATAGAAAGATTAATGTCCTGACATTGAAAAATCACAGACTGAGGACTCATGCTGGAAGAACAGCGAGAGGAGGTCAAAGGGCGGGATGTCAAGCTGCAGCAGTACAGACGTCAGAGGGGTTCCTAATGACAAGCTCTGGGTGTGAAACTCTGTCTCAAAAATAAAAATCAAAGGAAATAAAAGAGTACGGGTGGTGCCTGTAACTAAAAGGAGTAGGGCACCGGCCCCGTATACCAGAGGTGGCAGGTTCAAACCCAGCCCCGGCCAAAAACTGCCAAAAAACAAAAACGAGTAAAACACTGGGACTCACCTCTCTCACTCCTCTTAACGAGGAAGCTCAAATATTCATTATGCAAGAATAAATTGACTCTCCATTTTAATAAATAAAAATGTATTCCTTTTATCCATTTCTAAAAGTTATAATCTCCAATTTTTCCTTCTTTCACAAAATCAGAAGGGGATTTTTTCTGCGAATCCCCACTTTGTGTTCTCAGAAGTCCTCTGTTCAAGGAAGATGCAGAATCAGAAGCCGACAGTCATATCTGCTCCATCAGAGGATGCTGTACCCGGGGACAGAGCTCCGAGGCTCTCCACATTGCTCTCCTCATCAGCCCAACATGAAGGAAGACTAGGTCGGGTGATACCTGACATGGGAAAGTGATGATCAAGTGTCAGGACAGACTGTTCTCCTCCAGAGAACCCACACTTTCTATACATGCCAGCTCTGAGCCATGAAATCATTGTTGGGGGTTTTATGCTGGACCCCTCCACCATACCCCAATAGGCAGCCGGTGAGCCTGAGGTGCAAACCTGTGTCTTCTTGAGCCCCTAGCCCTGCCCACACCCTTCCCCTAGAAGAGTGAGGCTCCAACACTCCCCGAGCCAACCACACTCATTTCGAAATGTGGGAATAGGAACAGGAAAAAATGACCAAGACTCTGTCTTGGATACTCCTTACCTTTTGGCTGTCTTCATTTCCCCAGGTGGTTCATAAAAATGATTTCATCACCAGGTACCACAGGTCCAGAAAGAGTAACCCCAAACTACTCAAAAGGTGACTTGGGGTCCATATTCAAACCAGTTGATCATAAGCTCCACCAAGGCTCAGGATGGTTGTTCTGAAAGCAGAGAATACCATATTTTACCATGTATAATGTGCAACCACATTCATGGCCCAAATATTCAGGAAAATGCCCCCTCAAGAAAGTGGCTGGCTTTTGGCTGGGAGATACACATCTGCGGAGTGTAGATCTCACCTCCCTCCAGCAGCTGCCCATTCTGTGAGGCTGCCCCTTCCCTCTCTCCCTGGGCCCCTTCCCTCCCTCGAGCCCCTACAGGCCCAACAAGTCAGGGCCACAGCCAAGATGGCCTCACACACATGACCAGCAAGCCAGGAGCTTCTCAGGCTGCTTTGACCACACGCAGCTTAGATATAAGTGCCCACAGGCTCTTAACTCTCAGGAGCAGCGTGGCGCTGCCAGCCCCCTCCACGCAACTGAGCCTCAGGCCTCAGCCCTTGACCCACATCACCACAGCCCTCTTAGGCAGCCCCACCACCGCACCCTTCCCTGATTGTGGCATTCAGAAGAGGCCGCTCTGACCCACTTCCACCGGATCCTGGATCCCCCTGGACTGGAATCCCACGTATCTAGTAGGCCCAGGTCGGAGGGCGAAGCTGCTCCAGGAGATTCGCTGGGCTTCTCCACTCCCGACTCATAGTCCCCATGCACACTCGGCATCCTTACTTTCCCCATGGAAAATGTGGGCAAAATGTGTGCATTATACATGGGAAAGGAGGACATTCTCCATTATCCGAATAGCATGGCTGCCTAAAGCAACTGAAAGCTGAGGGTGCCTGGGCTTTACTATAGTCTAAGACCTGCATCACAGAGCACAGGAGGGTCACAAAGGGTTTCCGAGGTGGGGGGGGAGAAGGGAGAGGTCACAGCCCCTCCCCTCCCTCACTCACCAGTCCAGCAGACCCCTGAGCCCCTCCTGGGCCCCCTGGCTCCCTCTCCCCTGCCCTGCCATCCTGTTTTCAACTCCACCCTTCTTTCATAGCACATATTTGCTTCAGTGAAATTTTCTGCTTATGTCAGCCATAATTCAGATGTCACCAGGGTCCCCTGTTACTGTGCAGAGCCCCGGAAAGTCTGAGATGCTCCCTGCAATTTCTGCTTATTACCACACGTAAAACTCTCAGGACCACGCTTATTCTCAAATCCATATTTCCTACAGAATATTTTTGTCTTACACTAAGCCACATATCAAACTAAAGTTCTTTTATACAGATTAAGGTTTATGAACGTTGAATACTAAATGTTTTTCTTTAAAGTCAGCATGGACTGTTTTCAGTCGAGAGGGGCTGACTCAAACCATTAAACGAATGATTCATTATTCAACATTCACAAGACAAAAATAACTATAAAATAAATATATGTATAATTAAAATTAAAACTTCAAGTGATCTGTACTAAAAACAGAAAAACTAGCTGAGCTTTGAAGCAGGCACCTATAGTCATAGCTACTAGAGAGACTGAGGCAACAGAATCACTTGAGCTCAAGAGTTTGAGGTTGCTGTGAGCTGTGACACCACAGTACTCTAGCCACAGTGACATAGTGAGATTGTCTCAAAAAAGAAAAAATTTAGAGTCTTTCAACTGTTTGATATGGATATTTCTCATGTAGAATTTCATTAAAGGCTATTTTTAAGAATTAGACATATAGAGAATATTTTTGAGATGGAGTTATGGTGCCTTGCCTTCAAAATTTCAGATTCAGCATACAAATCCAAAGACAATGGAGACTTTACCTCTTTCATGTTTACATGGATGGAGCTGGAGCATATTCTTCTTAGTAAAGTGCTCAAGAATGGAAGAAAAAGTATCCAATGTACTCAGCCCTACTATGAAACTAATTTATGGCTTTCACATGAAAGCTATAACCCAGTTAGAACTTAAAATAGGGGGAAGGGAGAAAGGGAGGGGAGGGAGGAGTACGGGGGTGGAGGGAGGGTGATTTGTGGGAATACACCTGTGGTGCATCTTACAAGGGTATATGTGAAACTCAGTAAATGTAGAATGTAAAAGTCTTAACACAATAACTAAGAAAATGGCAGGAAGGCTATGTTAACCAGTGTGATGAAAATGTGTCAAACGATCTATAAAACCAGTGTATGGTGCCCCATGATCGCATTAATGTACACAGCTATGATATAATAAAATAAATAAATAAATAAATAAAATCCAAAGACAGTAGACAATGGGCTCCTTTAATCTCTACATCATTAAAAACAGCTTTTATTTGTGATTTTAATTTAAACATATTCTAAATTTAATTTAAGATATTCTATCTTCTTTTGAACATATGTCCACCTGAAGGGTCCTGTCTACGCAGGATAAATGGTGTAAGTGCAGTCTATGCGGCCCTCCTCCTGGGCCAGGTCCATTGAGTCTCTTTTGAATGGCCAGCGAGTGTTTGGATTTCTGCCAATTTCCTATTTCTCTAGAGAATTGCCCAGGACTCCACACACGTCATTGTCCAGATCTGTCCCCTGCAGGGACCTGATTCCCTAGTTGCCTGGCACCTTCCTCTTGAGAACATTCCCTTACTAACTCATCCCTCCAAGGATCCTCGTCTCAGCCCCTGCTTCTTGGAAACCCAACCTCAGACAGTGTGAAGCTAAACACCGGAGACAGCCTCCCTGAAAAAAAGATACTTATTAGGGGATAGAGCAGCCGAAGGGGACCGTGTGTGCCACAGGAAACTGTGTATTCAGGGAGGTAAGGGAAGAGAAAGGTTTTTTTTTTTTTTTTATTGTTGGGGATTCATTGAGGGTACAATAAGCCAGGTTACACTGATTGCAATTGTTAGGTAAAGTCCCTCTTGCAATCATGTCTTGCCCCCATAAAGTGTGACACACACCAAGAACCCACCCCCTCCCTCCGTCCCTCTTTCTGCTTTTCCTCCCCCCCATAACCTTAATTGTCATTGTCCTCATATGAAAATTGAGTACATAGGATTCATGCTTCTCCATTCTTGTGATGCTTTACTAAAAATAATGTCTTCCACTTCCATCCAGGTTAATGCGAAGGATGTAAAGTCTCCATTTTTTTTAATGGCTGAATAGTATTCCATGGTATACATATACCACAGCTTGTTAATCCATTCCTGGGTTGGTGGGCATTTAGGCTGTTTCTACATTTTGGCGATTGTAAATTGAGCTGCAATAAATAGTCTAGTACAAGTGTCCTTATGATAAAAGGATATTTTTCCTTCTGGGTAGATGCCCAGTAATGGGATTGCAGGATCAAATGGGAGGTCTAGCTTGCCTGCTTTGAGGTTTCTCCATACTTCCTTCCAGAAAGGTTGTACTAGTTTGCAGTCCCACCAGCAGTGTAAAAGTGTAACCGTCTCTCCACATCCAAGCCAGCATCTACAGTTTTGGGATTTTGTGATGTGGGCCATTCTCACTGGGGTTAGATGATATCTCAGGGTTGTTTTGATTTGCATTTCTCTAATATATAGAGATGATGAACATTTTTTCATGTGCTTGTTAGCCATTTGTCTGTCATCTTTAAAGAAGGTTCTATTCATGTCTCTTGCCCATTGATATATGGGATTGTTGGCTTTTTTCATGTGGATTAATTTGAGTTCTCTATAGATCCTAGTTATCAAGCTTTTGCCTGACTGAAAATATGCAAATATCCTTTCCCATTGTGTAGGTTGTCTCTTTGCTTTGGTTATTGTCTCCTTAACTGTACAGAAGCTTTTCAGTTTAATGAAGTCCTATTTGTTTATTTTTGTTGTTGTTGCAATTGCCATGGCAGTCTTGTTCATGAAGTCTTTCCCCAGGCCAATATCTTCCAGTGTCTTTCCTATACTTTCTTGGAGGATTTTTATTGTTTCATGCCTTAAATTTAAGTCCTTTATCCATTTTAAATCAATTTTTGTGAGTGGGGAAAGGTGTGTGTCCAGTTTCAGTCTTTGACATGTAGACATCCAGTTCTCCCAACACCATTTACTGAATACCGAGTCTTTCCCCCAAGGTATGTTGTTGTTTGGTTTATCGAAGATTAGGTGGCTGTAAGATGTTAGTTTCATTTCTTGCTTTTCTATTCAATTCCAAGTGTCTATGTCTTTGCTTTTGTGCCCGTACAATGCTGCCTTGACCACTATGGCTTTGTAGTACAGACTAAAATCTGGTATGCTGATGCCCCCAGCTTTATTTTTATTACTAAGAACTGCCTTAGCTATACGGGGGGGTTTTCTGTTTCCATACAAAACGCAGAATTATATTCTCCAAATCTTGAAAGTACGATGTTGGTATTTTGTTAGGAATGGCATTGAATAGGTAGATTGCTTTGGGAAGTATAGACATTTTAACAATGTCGATTCTTCCCATCCATGAGCATGGTGTGTTCTTCCATTTGTTAATATCCTCTGCTATTTCCTTTCTGAGCATTTCATAATTTTCTTTATAGAGGTCCTTCACCTCCTTCGTTAGGTATATTCCTAGGTATTTCATTTTCTTTGAGACTATGGAGAAGGGAGTTGTGTCCTTAATTAGCTTCTCATCTTGACTGTTATTGGTGTATACAACGGCTACTGACTTGTGGACATTGATTTTATATCCTGAAACATTATTGTATTTTTCGATGACTTCTAGGAGTCTTGTGGTTGAATCTTTGGGGTTCTCTAAGTATAAGATCATGTCGTCAGCAAAGAGGGAGAGTTTGACCTCCTCTGCTCCCATTTGGATTCCCTTTATTTCCTTGTCTTGCCTAATTGTATTGGCTAGAACTTCCAGCACTATGTTGAATAGTAAAGGTGACAGAGGACAACCTTGTCTGGTTCCAGTTCTAAGAGGAAAAGCTTTCAGTTTTACTCCATTCAGTAAAATATTAGCTGTGGGTTTGTCATAGATAGCTCCAATCAGTTTCAGAAATGTGCCACCTATGCCTACACTCTTCAGTGTTCTAATTAGAAAAGGATGCTGGATTTTATCAAATGCTTTTTCTGCATCTTTTGAGAGGATCATGTGATCTTTATTTTTGCCTCCATTAATATGGTGGATAACATTTATGGACTTGCGTATGTTAAACCAGCCTTGCATCCCTGGGATGAAGCCTACTTGATCATGATGAATGACTTTTTGATGATAAAATGTAATCTATTGGCTAGGAATTTGTTGAGAATTTTCGCATTTATATTCATGAGTGAGATTGGTCTGAAATTCTCCTTTTTGTTTGGGTCTTTTCCTGGTTTTGGTATCAGGGTGATGTTTGCTTCATAGAATGTGTTGGGGAAGATTCCTTCTTCCTCAATTTTTTGGAATAATTTCTGCAGTACAGGAATAAGCTCTTCCTTGAAGGTTTGATAGAATTCTGGTGTGAAGCCATCTGGACCAGGGCATTCTTGGTTGGAAGCTTTTTCATGGTTTCTTTGATCTCAGTGCTTGAAATTAGTCTGTTCAGGAGCTCTATTTCTTCCTGGCTAAGTCTAGGGAGAGGGTGTGATCCAAATATTGATCCATTTCCTTCACATTGTCAAATTTCTGGGCATAGAGTTTCTGGTAGTATTCAGAGATGATCTCTTGTATCTCTGTGGGATCAGTTATTTCCCCTTTATCATTTCTGATTGAGGTTACTAGAGATTTTCCTTTTCTATTTCTCGTTAGTCTGGCCAATGGTTTATCTATTTTATCTATTTTTTCAAAAAACAAACTCCTTGTTTCATTAACTTTCTGAATGATTCTTTTGTTTTCAATTTCATTGATCTCTGATTTGACTTTATATATTTCTTTTCTTCTACTGAGTTTAGGCTTAGATTGTTCTTCTTTTTCCAATTCCAAAAGATGGCTTGTGAGATTGTCGATGAGCTCTCTTTCTGTTTTTCAAATGTAGGCATCTAAAGCGATGAATTTTCCTCTCAAAACTGCTTTTGCAGTATCCCACAGGTTTTGGTAGCTTGTGTCTTCATTGTTGTTATGCTCAAGGAAGTTAATGATTTCCTGTTTTATTTCTTCCTGAACCCATCTGTTATTCAACAGAAGATTGTTCAATTTCCATGCCTTTGTGCGGGGTCGAGTGTTTTTGTTAGAACTAAGTTCCACCTTTAGTGCCTTATGGTCTGAGAAGATACAAGGTAAAATTTCAATTCTTTTGATTCTGTTGCTATTTGTTTTGTGTCCTGGGATATGATCAATTTTGGAGAATGTTCCATGGGGTGATGAGAAGAATGTATATTCTTTATCTTTGGGATGGAGTGTTCTCTATGCGTCTATCAAGCACAGTTGTTCTAGGGTCTCATTTAAATCTCTTATATCTTTTTTTAATTTCTGTTTAATTTCTGTAAGAGGAGTGTTGAAGTTCCCTGTTATTATGGTATTATCAGATATCATATCGCTCAGACTGGGTAAGGTCTGTTTCAAGAATCTGGGAGCATTTAAATTGGGTGCATAAACATTTAGAATTGAAACATCTTCTTGTTGTATTTTTCCCTTGACCAATATAAAGTGATCATCTTTGTCTTTTGCTTTAAATCCACCTGAATCTGAAAATAAGATTGCAACTCCTCTTTTCTTCTGAATTCCATTTGCCTGAATAATTGTCTTCCAACCCTTGACTCGGAGCTTTAATTTGTCTTTTGAAGCCAGGTGTGTTTCTTGTAGACAGCAAATGGATGGCTTGTGTTTTTTAATCCAGTCAGCCAATCTATGTCTCTTCAGTGGGGAATTCAAGCCATTCACATTTATTGAGACAATTGATAAGTGTGGTAGTATTCTATTCATCTTATTTTGTGAGAGTCCATTGCTTAGTTTCATCTTTTGCATCAGTGTGGAGGTTATGTTCCATCTTTTAATTTCTGAGTTCTTACTTTGCTGCTGATCCATTGTTGTGGTCAGTGTGCAGAAGAGGTTGAAGTATTTCCTGTAGAGCTAGCCTTGTTGTGGCAAATTTCCTCAATGTTTGTATATCCGTAAATGATTTGATTTCTCCGTCAATTTTAAAGCTTAGCTTAGCAGGGTACAGAATTCTGGGCTGGAAATTGTTCTGTTTAAGTAGATTAAAGGTAGATTACCATTGTCTTTTTGCTTGGAAAGATTCATTAGAGAAGTTTGTGGTCACTCTGATGGATTTGCCCCTGTACATCAAGTGCTGCTTACTCCTGGCAGCTTGCAGAATCTTTTCTTTTGTCTTGACTTTGGACAGGTTCATCACAATGTGACTTGGGGAAGCTCAGTTAGAGCTGAGGCGACCTGGTGTCCGATATCCCTCTGAAAGCAGTGTGTCAGAATCTTTGGGAAATTTTCTTTTATAATATTCTCTAGTATGGCTTCCATTCCTCTGGGGAATTCTTCTTTCCCTGCTGGGATTCCTATAACTCATATGTTGGAAAGCTTCATAAAGTCCCACAATTCTGACAGTGAATGTCCTGCTTTCTCTCTCTTCTTTTCTGCCTCTTTTACTATCTGAGTTATCTCGAAAACTTTGTCTTCTACCTCTGAAATTCTTTCTTCTGTGTGGTCTAACCTGTTGCTGATACTTTCCATTGCATCTTTTAGTTCCCTAATTGACTGTTTCAGTTCCTTCAGCTCTGCTATATCCTTTTTATATTCTTCATATCGTTCATCTCTTATTTGATTCTGTTTTTGGATTTCGTTTTGGTTATTTTCCACTTTATTAGCAGTTTCCTTCATTGTTTCCATCATTTCTTTCATTGTTTTCATCATGTGTATTCTACATTCCCTTTCTGTCATTCCTAACATTTCTTTATAGGTGGAATCCTCTGCAGTAGCTACCTCATGGTCCCTTGGCAGGGTTGTTCTGATCTGGTTCTTCATGTTGCCTGGAGTTTTCTGCTGATTCTTCCTCATGAGTGATTTCTTTTATCTGTTTCCTTGCCCTAATTTTCCTTTCACTTCCTCTTGCTCTTTAAGTTCTCGTGCCTGTGGACTAATGGTTCAATGAGTCCTTTTGGTACAGGACCAGAAGGGTGATAAGGTTGAAGAGCAAGAAAGGGATGAAAGAAAGGAGGACTGATTGAAAGGAAAAAAAAAAATAGTGAGGAGAGGGTGTGGGTAAAAGGAATATTGACAAAAAAAAGAGAGGCACAGAAAGAGGGCAACAGAGCAATATAGGTGTACAGTAGGGTACTTTGACAGAACTTTAAAAAAAAAAACCACCTTCTGGGGGTGTCCAGTTGGGTGGTTCCCTTGAGGTCAGCAGCTCTTTGCTAACCTGATAAGACACAGTACCCCTCCTCCACCAAGTAGAGAGGAAAGACAAAAATGCTATAAATCAAACCAAAACAAGCAAACAGAAAACTTTACGGGATAAAATTGGGTGAAAAACCAAATAATAGCGGTAGAAACACTAGCAAAAATGAAGTTCTTGTTATTGAAAAAGGCAGCAATGGGAAATGATAATTGAACTAGAAAAATTGAGAAAGAAAAAAGATCTGTATCGAAAAGGCTGAAATTAAAAAACAAAACAACATCAACAACATCAAAATAAACAAAAAAAAACCCAGCCAAACCTAAAAAAAAATAAATAAATAACACCCAAAAACAAAGCAGTATGTATATGTTGTTGAATTTTGTCTGGGCAACACGTGGTCTTCTGGGGTGTGTGATGTTAATCACAGTTCTGATGCTACTGGAGGCTGCTGATTTCTCAAACCCCAGCAGGTAGACACCCTAAATCTCTTTTCAGCCCACTTAAAAGGCACTTTGAACTTGTAAACTTCCTGAGCAGAAGCTTTCCCAGTAAAGTGCTTGTCGCTGGAATCACTGCTGTAGTGGCTATCCACGTACCCAGTGTGCCAAAACCGATCTCACTTTGCCCCTGAGGGTTAGGGCTACAAAGCGGCTCAGACCCCACCCTTAGGCTACTTGGTCGCTGGGTTACCAGCTCCCACCCGATTCTAGCTCTGCAACCCTGAGGGCAGAGCTTGCTGGGTCAGATAGCTCACAATGGCTCCCTGTGGCCCACAGCCAAACACTATTAGCTCCGTCTGGCTCAGCAGCTCAGACTGGGGCCCTAGACAACCGCCAAAGTTCTCCACATTCCCGCTCAGGCTCTCCCCAAGGCAGTTCAACTGAGTGCCAAGTCCAAAGACACCAAAACAGTTCACAGGTAAGGCCTTTGTGGTTTGCAGTCTCGCTGCTACTGAACTTACAGTTGCGGGCGGGTTTAGACCGATTGAACACATGCGACCACTTGCCGATTTTCCACTGTTTTTGTCCTCCTCTTGGGGTCCAGAGGTCTCTCGATGACTCCATGTCTCCTCACAGGGGTGATAATAGGCAGATCCCACCAGCCAGAGATGCCTGGAGTTCTATCTCCCCAGACTCACGGTGCCCAGATGCAAGGAAGCTGTTAGTCGGCTGCCATCTTCACACATAACTCGAAGACAAAGGTTTTTAAAGGGAAGAATAACAAGGATTGCAGACTTACTGAAATACTAATTTTTGGCTTCAAAGATCCTGGCCCAAGGGTGCTGCCAGTCCAAGCATGGACAGGCAGTTGCTGGGCAGCTGGGCTCGTGCAAGTATTTATTTATGTAAGGTTGTGATGGCCTTTGTGCAACATTGTGGTTTTTTTCAGTCTTCTTGATCATTTTCGTTATCAACCATGAGAAGCCTCTCTGTTCTTGGCCATCCCCAGCTCTGTGTGTCAGGGTTTCCCTAAGATGAGTGAGTCCATTTTAATTTTGACAACTCCACACAATAGAGCAGAGGTGTTCTGAGAAACCCGTCAGTGTACTGATTGCTCTTTCAAATCTCCATTTTTTCAACAGCAATTGTTGACTCATGTTCCACCAGAAACAGGCTCCAATTTAGATATTTGCATGTTGGTCGACTGGACCTCTGTTCCCAGCAGAGAGCATTCCCACCCGGGACGAAAGCGTGAGCTGAGCACATCTTGAAGCTGCTATTCTATCACTGCAGCTCCTCACATCTGCATAGCCCTGGTGACGACAAGGTGGACAGCTGTGACAAGATTGGTTGGAAAGAATGTGTTCATCACCAGGGGATCAGCAGGAAATTTGTTGGTATTGTCCTGACCATTTTGATGGCACATGCACAAGCACTCAGCTGTGCCTGAGCCACTGGTGCGTGGAACTGGTAAGGTCATGGGGACCAGAGCCTCACATCATCTGACCTGAAACCCCTGTATGTAAACAGCCAAGGTAGCAACACTGGGCAGAAGGAGGTGTTGAATGGCAGTGTAGCTGCAACAGAGCTGGGAGGGGATTTAGACTTGTTCTCAAATTGAGAGAGGGGGCAGGGAGGGTTTCACCCATTGGACTGATCAAACATTAGAGGTGCTTCTCACAGGTGGCACATGGCCACAGCTGAGGCAGGCCAGTGCAGTCAGAAGTCATCCTTTCCATTAGCTGTCACTGGCACCAGCTGAGGGAAGGAGGGTTTGGGATCTGAAGAGTCCCCAGGTTTGCACTGCAGGAGTCCAGTCCCCGCACCCCTCACATACTCTAACGTCGGGTGACTATTGTGGGAAGAGCACCCGTGAGATTCTGACTGGTGTCTTTTCCTGTGGAAACAGCTGAGGGAAGGTTAATGGTAGGAACCCCAGCCTCCACTGACATTCCTGGTGTTGTGACATCATTGCCATTCATCATGTCTCCCTCCTTCCCACCTCCTCCAACCACCCACTCAGGGTCTCCTCCCTCAGCTAACACTGTCTCATCAGGTAGCCTTGAGTTGACCCTGAAATTCAACCCTGAGGGTTATCAGGTTCTGCTGGCCATGTCCTTACCAGCCCCTGGCACCAGTGGCTCAGGCAAGGCTGAGCCCTTGCGCATTTGCTATCAAAATGGGCAGGACAATATCCACAAAAGTCCTGCTGGTCCTCCCGGGTAACAAGCACATTCTTCTCAACCAATTCTTGTCAGAACAGCCCACCTCTCCGTCACGAGGGCTATGTTGTTGTAAGGAACTGAAGTGATGGGATAGCAGCTTCAGGATAGATGGAGATCACACTGCACCTCTGGTGGGTAGTTCCCACTAGGAACAGACGTCCACCTTCACAGAGCTCATGACAGGGGGATGGGGTCCCTCTTCCGTGCTCATCCTTGGTTCCCACACAGAAGCATCCAACCCTCTAGGGACACGGCCCCATAATGGGTGTTAACATATCGCAGCTGTAAGCATCCCCCATCCTGCCAGGGGATCTCAAAGTGGGGACCATAATGACAATATTGAAAGATTGTCCCAACACACTGCCAGGGCAGCAGATTCTGGGAAACACAGTGGATGTAAGAACAGGAATGCCATGGTCATGTACCTAGTGCCGCACTGCCTATGTTGTAAAGTGTCTCTTCTAGTTCATTGCCGTGTTGTGTAGGGTTCCACACCAGTGGAGGAATGTTCTCTAAGTCTTCACACAATATGCTAGTCAAAGGCTTCTGCATGGGCTCCACGCCTGCCACCATTCTGGGCTCCTCTGTAAATGAGCCCATTGTGGGGGTTTGGGGAATGGCAGTGGGCTGCCTGTTGTCCACTGGCTGAACCATTCTGGTCATCTAGTGCCTTCGGATGACAGTGAACGTCTACAGTGTGTTAACGTGAATACAAAGAGCCTCTGCACTTATGCCCAGTAGGTCCATCCATGAACCTCTTCCCCAGACACCTCTGTCCTTCCTATTCCAAACTCTCCTTCTAGGCCCAGAAGGAGCATCAAGCCACTCTCCACCATCCATGAGACCAAGTGTGTTCTACCCTCAGGTGCTTTCTCTTCCAACAGGAAGTGGGTGAGCAGGTGCACTGCCTACAGCTTTGCCCAGGGAGATCTCCTCTCACCACTGTTTCAGGGCTGCCTGACCAGGCTACGCTTCACCAGCAGTTGGTGCGGCTCCCACACACCCTGCACCTGTTTCCCCCTATGTGCATCAGTGCAATGGAATGGAGCAGTGGGATGAGGGGCATCATGAGGGGGGGAAGACATTGACTCTGAGCCACCAACACGTGTGGCTTACCTGTCCCCTCTTCCTGAACTAGTCCCTGGAGTGCCATTGACCAGCTGCAGTGGATTGCTGCTGGGCCCTCTGCCCTTATATCTATGAGGATCTCACAGAGCTCAAGTCATGATAGGAAATTCTAGCCACAGTGCACGTGATAGGCCCTGGTCAGGTGCTTTATCTCCATCCAGGCCTGTAGCACTTAGGAAAATGTTTCACAGATGCCATAGAGTTCCCTGCTGCAGATGGCATGACCTGATTCCAAGGCCCTGGAGTTCTGTGCTGTGATTCTCACTGCAACTCGCCATACCTGCCACACAGCATCCTTGCCCGTGATGGCTGTTTCTAACCCACAGAGGCATCAGGACATCAGGGCCTGAGCATCAGGGATGCCCAGACTACAGACTGGACCTGCTGGAGTCCCGTCCTGGGCCCCCCTCAAAGCTGTCTACCCAACTTGTCATTCTGGAATTGGTGAGAGTAACCTTTCCAAATGACACAGGCCAGAACCTAAAGTGGTCCAGGACTCTGATGGACCTCAGGAACTCTTAGAACTCACAATATCAGCCTGGTTCACAGATCACAGGAGTTAGAAGAAAACAATTGTATTACTTGTGGTGTTAGCAAAACCTTTATGATCCAATAAACAGCCTGTGAAACCCTCATACGTTAAAAAAAACTTTCCTGAATAACTAAATAACTGAAAAGCTTTTGTTTTTCATTCTTGTTTTTTTAATTTATTTTTTGTTTAATTGTTAAATCATAGCTGTTTGCATTAGTGCAATCAAGGGGTACAATATGGTGGTTTCATATACAATCTGAAATATTCTCATCAAACTGTTCAACGTAGCCTTCATGGCATTTTCTTAGTTATTGTATATAGACATTTGTATTCTGCCTTTACTACGTTTCACCTGTACCCATTCTAAGACACACTGTAGGTGTGGACCCACTCATTACACTCCCTCCACCCTAAACTCCCCCTTACCTTCCCCTTCCTTGGCCCTTTCCTCATAGTCTTGTGCTATAGTTGAGTTATAGCCTTTGTGAAAGCTATAATTTAGCTCCATAGTAGAGCTGAGTACATTGGATACTTTGTCTTCCATTCCTGACATACTTTGCTAAGAAGAATATGTTCCAATTCCCTCCATGTAAACATGAAAGGGGTAAAGTCTCCATCTTTCTTTAAGGCTGCATAATATTCCATGGTATACATGTACCACAATTTGCTGGTCCATTCGTGGGTCCATGGGCACTTGGGCTTCTTCCATGACTTACCAATTATGAATTGGGCTGTAATAAACATTCTAGTACAGCTGTCTTTGTTATGTTGTGAATTTTGGTCTTCTGGGTATAAACCTAGTAAAGGAACTATAGGATGGAATGGCAGGTCTATTTTTAGGTCTCTAAGTATTCTCCAAACATCCTTTCAGAAGGAACGTATTAGTGTGCATTCCCACCAGCAGTGTAGGAGTGTGCCCTTTTCTCCACATCCACACCAACATCTCTGGTTTTGGGATTTTGTTATGTGGGCTACTCTTACTGGGGTTAGGTGATATCTCAAAGTAGTTTTGATTTCCATTTCTATGATGATTAAGGAGGATGTGGCTTTTTTTCATGTGTTTGTAGATTATGCATCCTCTTTAGAGAAGTTTCTCTTCAATTCCCTTGCCCACCCTGAGATGGGATCACTTGTTCTTTTCTTGCTAATACATTTGAGTTAAGTTTGGATTCTGGTTATTAGACCTTTATCAGAGGTATAACCTGCAAATATTTTCTCCCATTCTGAGGGCTGTCTGCTTCCTTTACTTACTATGTTCTTGGCTGTGCAGAAGCTTTTTAGTTTGATCAGGTCCCAGTAGTGTATTTTTGATATTGCTTGAATTGCCTGGGGAGTCCTCCTTATAAAATATTCACCCAGGCTGATTCCTTCAAGAGTTTTCCCTGCACTTTCTTCAAGTATTTTTATAGTTTCATGTCTTACGTTTATTTTATTTTTATTTTTATTTTTTGTAGAGACTGAGTCTCACTTTATGACCCTTGGTAGAGTGCCATGGCATCACAGCTCACAGGAACCTCCAACTCCTAGGCTTAAGCGATTCTCTTGCCTCAGCCTCCTGAGTAGCTGGGACTATAGGCGCCCGCCACAACGCCCAGCTATTTTTTGCTTGCAGTTCAGCCAGGGCCAGGTTTGAACTTGCCAACCTCTGTATATGGGGCCGGCGCCTTACCGACTGAGCCACATGTGCCGCCCTATGTCTTACGTTTAAATCTTTTATCCAGTGAGAGTCTATCTTAGTTAATGGTGAAAGGTATGGGTCCAGATTCAATCTTCTACAGGTTGTCAGCCAGTTTACCCAACACCATTTGTTAAATAGGGTAGTCTTTTCCCCACTGAATGTTTTTAATTGGCTTGTCAAAGATCAAATAACAGTAAGTAGCTGGATTCATCTCTTGGTTCTCTATTATGTTCTAGACATCTACTTCTCTGTCTGGGGGCCAGTACCATGCTGTTTTGATCACTATCAATTTATAGTACAGTCTCAGGTCTGGTAGCGTGATTCCTCCTGCTTTGTTTTTATTGCTCAGTAATGGTTTGGCTACTCGAGATTTTTTCTGATTCCATATAAAATTAAGTATTATTTCTTCAAGCTCTTTAAAATATGACAATGGAGCTTTAATAGGAATTGCATTAAAATTATATATTGCTTTGGGTAGTTTAGACATTTTAACAATGTTGAGTCTTCCCAGCCATGAGCATAGTATGTTTTTCCATTTGTTAACATATTCAGCTATTTCTTTTCTTAAAGTTTCATAGTTCTCTTTGTAGAAATCTTTCACATCCTTTGTTAGGTATACTCCCAAATATTTCATCTTCTTTGGCACTACTGTGAAAGGAATAGAGTCCTTGCCTGTTTTTTCAGCTTGGTTATTGTTGGTATATATAATGGGTACAGATTTATGGGTGTTGATTTTGTAGCCTGAGACATTGCTGTATTCCTTGATCACTTCTAAAAGTTTTGTAGTAGAATCCCGAGTGTTTTCCGGGATTCTATCATATCATCTGTAATGAGTGAAAGTTTGATCTCTTCTGATCTATGTGGATACCCTTGATGGCCTTTTCTTCCCTAATTGCAATGGCTAAAACTTCCATTAGAATGTTAAAGAGCAATGGAGACAATGGGCAACCTTGCCTGGTTCCTGATCTAAGTGGAAATGATTTTAATTTAACCATTCAATACGATATTGGCTGTGGATTTGCTGTAGATGGCCTCTATTAGTTTAAGAAATGTCCCTTGTATACCAATTTTCTTAAGTGTTCTGATCATGAAGGGATGCTGGATATTATCAAAAGCTTTTTCTGCATCAATTGAAAGAATCATATGGTCCTTATTTTTTAGTTTATGTGCTGAATTACATTTATAGATTTACGTATATTAAACCAGCCTTGAGACTCTGGGATAAATCCCACTTGGTCATGGGGTTTAATTTTTTTGATGTCTTGTTGGATTCTGTTTGTCAGGATCTTATTGAGTATTTTACCATCAATATCCATTAGTGACATTGGTCTATAATTTTCTTTTCTTGTTGGCTGTTTCCCTGGTTTGGGGATCAAGGTGATATTTGCTTCGTAGAATGTGTTGGGTAATATTCCTTCTTTTTCTATATTTTGGAAGAGGTTTAGTAATATAGGTACTAGTTCTTCTTTAAAGGTTTTGTAGAATTCTGATGTAAAGCCATCTGGTCCTGGGCTTTTCTGTTTAGGGAGATTAGTTGATGCTATTTCAGAACTTGATATAGGCCTGTTGAACATTTCCACTTCATTCTGGCTAAGTCTGGCTAACTTTGGGTTGGTTTAAAGCCTATTGTGTACTTCCAGGCATTGGTCAATTTCTTTCCGATTTTCCTATTTCTGAGAGTAGAGTTTCTTGTAGTATTCTTTAACGATTTTTTGAATTTCTGAGGGGTCTGTTGTTATTTCATCGTTACCATTTCTAATTGATGAAATTCGACTTTTTACTGTTTTTTTCCTGGTTAGCTTGGCCAAAGGTTTATCTATTTTATTGATCTTTTAAAAAAACCAACTTTTGGATTTATTGATCTGTTGTATAATTCTTTTCTTTTCAATTTAGTTTAATTCTGCTCTGATTTTTGTTATTTCTTTTCTTCTGCTGGGTTTGGGGTTGGAGTGTTCTTCATTCCCCAGTTGCTTGAGATGTCCCATTAAGTTATTAACTTCCTCTCTTTCCGTTTTCTTGAGGAAGGCTTGCAGTGCTATAAATTTTTCTCTTAGGACTGCCTTTGCAGTATACCAGAGGTTCTGAGAATTCGTGTCTTCACTGTTGTTTTGTTCCAAAAATTTGGTGATTTCCTTCTTAATCTCATCTATAACCCATGTATCCTTCAGCATAAGTTTGCGTACCTTTCATGTTTTCGTATGGGTATGCAGGTTCCTGTTGTTATTGAGTTCAACTTTTATTCCATGATGGTCTGAGAAGATGCAAGGAATAATTTCTATTTTTTTTTTTTTTTTTAGTTTGCTGAGGTTAGATTTGTGGCCTAGGATGTGGTCGATTTTGGAGTATGTCCGTGGGCTGATGAGAAGAATGTGTATTTAGTTTTGTTAGGATGAAAAGTTCTGTAGATGTCCGTAAAGTCTAAACGTTGAATGGTTGAGTTTAAATCTAATATTTCTTTGCTTAGCTTTCTTTTGGAGGATCTATCCAGCACTGATAAAGGGGTGTTAAAATCTCCAACAACTATGCAACTGGAAGATATCAAGTTGCTCATGTCTGTTAGAGATTCTCTTATAAATTGAGCTATGTTGTGGTTGTTTGCCTGAGGCGGTAACAGCCTGGGAGGAATGGGGGGACTAGAAAATGCATGCACAGACCCGGGAGATTGCCAGGGCAGAGCTGACCCAGAGGACCGCTTTACTAAGCATAAGACGCACCAGGCCCCCAGGGGACCATCAGCTTGAACAAAGGAGGGCAGGCAGAGGATGGAACTGACAGGTAACCATGCTGCGAATATAAACTACAGTTGAGACCATACAGCAGCACAGACAGGGCCTGAGGCACAGGTTCTGGGAACTCAAAACAGCTTCTCTCCTGCAGGGGAATATAGCAGGGACAGAAACAAATTCCCGCAAAGTCGTTCTGTTCAGTCAGTAACATCAATCAGGGGTGGGGCTGGAACTGAGAGAACATCCCCAGCCTCCAGAGATTGTCAGGCCTCACCTCCCCCTGACTGATAGAGGCAGAAAACAGCAGCTTGGCTGAGCAGAATAGATCTCCTTGTTATTCAGGCAGGTCCAAACCCCTGGAGTATCTGTTCATTGGAGGCAACTAGGTCACAGCCCTGCAGGTTTATCAGTGACTGGATGTGACAGAGGTGCAAGGTGGGGAAGGAGACATCAACCTTCCCAGACTAATCTATTTGCTGGGTGGGTCCTCCTGACTTCACGGAGAACTGGAGCAAGTCATATTTGAGTTGTCAGCAGACCCCTGCGATCTAGTTGCCAGAGACCTCTTAAACTTTCCCACCTGAGACAGGTGCTAACTGAGACAATTGATTTGGACCTTTTGAACTGAGCCAATCGCTCAAGGACTATCTAAGTGGTGCCCTGGGTGTGTGGTTGTAGGAAGGTTTGATTTTCCTTTTCCAGTTGTTGCCCATGGGGGGCAGGGTGACTTAATTGCTGGTATTTCTGCACAGCTGAGACTTGAACCCAGAGTAACTGTTTCACTAGGGTCAGACAGAGACCAGCTGAAAACAAGACAGAGCCACTTAACCCCACCACACTGAACAGGTCCCCCGTTTCTCAGGCCATAGCACTGTACACGTCCTCAACAAAGCTCCAGAGGAAAAGTCCAACAGTATAAAATAATCATGGGGTGGACTCAGCGGAACAACTCTGGTAACATGAATAACTGGAATAGTTCAACCCCCACAAAGAAAGATATGGCAGATGTAACTGAAGATCCCATTCATAAATAGCTGGCGGAGATGTCAGAAATCGAATTCAGAATTTGGATTGCAAAAAAGATAATAGAATGGAGGAAAATTTGGAATTAGAAATTCAAGGAGCAATTGAAAAGTTGGAATTAGATATTTGAGGAGAAATTCAAAACTTGTCACAAGAATTCATCGAATTTAAAGAAAAACCACCAAAGATTTTGACACACTGAAGCAAGAATTTGCAGCCCTCAAAGATCTGAAAAATACAGTAGAATCCCTCAATAACAGAGTGGAGCAAGCAGAAGAAAGGATTTCTGCCATTGAAGAAATAGCTTTTGAATGCTCCCAAACTCTCAGAAGGAAGAGAAATGGAGAGCAAAAACGGATCATTCTCCCAGAGAGCTCTGGGCTAATTCAAAGAAGGCTAATATCCACCTCATTGGAATCCCTGAAAGTGATGAAGTGGTTTTGCAAGACACAGAGGATCTTCTCCATGAAATGATGACAGAGAATTTTTCGGACATGTCAATAGATTCTGAAATTCAGATAGCAGACAGTTTCAGAACTCCAGCATGACTCAACCCAAATAAGACATCCCCAAGGCATATCATACATAACTTCACTAAAGTTAATATGAAGGAAAAAATTCTGAAAGCAGCCTGATGTAAGAAATCCATTCCTACAAAGAAAAGAATATTAGAATGACTGCAGATCTCTTTGATAAAACTTTTCAAGCCAGAAGAAGGTGATCATCGACTTTTAATCTCCTCAAACAAAATAACTTTCAACCCCGGATCCTGTATCCAGCTAAACTGAGTTTCATTTATGATGGAGAAATTAAATACTTTAATGACATTCATATCTTGAAGAAATTTGCCATAGCCAAACAAGCTCTTCAGGATATTCTCAGAACTATCCTCCATAATGACCAGCCCAATCAGCTACCAAAAAAGTAAACTCACTCAGAAACTTTTGATCAAACTCCAACTTCCACAGTGCCGAAAGGATTAAAAATGTCCACTGGACTTTCAAAAAACTCGATACCCAAAATTTTACCAGACTTATCAATATTCTCCATTAATGTGAATGGCTTAAACTGACCCCTAAAGAGGCACAGGTTGGCTGACTGGATACAAAAACTCAGGCCAGATATTTGCAGCATATAAAAATCACATCTTACCTTAAAAGATAAATATAGACTCAGGGTGAAAGGATATTCGTCCACATTTCAGGCAAATGGTAATCAGAAAAAAGCAAGTGTTGCAATTCTATTTGCAAATACAATAGGCTTTAAACCAACAAAAGTAAGGAAGGATAAGAATGGTCACTTAGTATTTATGAAGGGTAATACTCAATATGATGAGATTTCAATTATTAATATTTATGCACCCAACCAGAATGGGCCTCAATTTATAAGAGAAACTCTAACAGACATGAGCAACTTGACTTCCTCCAGCTCCATAACAGTTGGAGAGTTCAACACTCCTTTGCCAGTGTTGGATAGATCCTCCAATAGGAAGGTGAGCAAAGAAATTTTAGATTTAAGCCTAACCAGCCAACATTTGGATTTAGCAGACATCTACAGAACATTTCATCCCAACAAAACTCAATACACATACTTCTCATCAGCCCATGGAACATATCCAAAATCGATCACATCATAGGTTACAAGTCTAACCTCAGTAATTTTAAAGGAATAGAAATTATTCCTGCATCTTCTCAGACCACCATGGAATAAAAGTTGAACTCAATAACAACAGGAATCTGCATACTCATACAAAAACATGGATATTAAATAACCTTATTCTCAATGATAGCTGAGTCAGAGATGAGATTAAGAAGGAAATCGCCCAATTTCTGGAACAAAATGACAATGAAGACACAAATTATCAGAACCTCTGGGATATCGCAAAGGCAATTCTAAGGGAGAAATAAATAGCACTGCAAGCATTCCTCAAGAGAACAGAAAGAGAGGAAGTTAACAACTTAATTGGACATCTCAAGCCACTGGAAAAGGAAGAACATTCCAACCCCAAACCCAGTGGAAGAAAAGAAATAACCAAAATTAGAGTAGAATTAAATGAAATTGAAAACAAAAGAATTATACAACAGATCAATAAATCAAAAAGTTGGTTTTTTGAAAAGGCCAATAAAATAGATAAAACTTTGGCTAACCTAAACAGGAAAAAAAGAGAAAAATCTCTAATGTCATCAATCAGAAATGACAAAGATGAAATAACAACAGACTCCCCAGAAATTCAAAAATTCCTTAATGAATATTACAAGAAACTTTATTCTCACAAATATGAAAACCTAAAGAAAATTGACCAATACTTAGAAACATAAAGCACGTCACTTTCCAAGACTTAGCCAGAATCAAGTGGAAATGTTCAACAGGCCAATATCACGTCCTGAAATAGCATCAACCATACAAAATCTCCCTAAAAAGAAAAGCCCAGGACCAGATGCCTTCACATCAGAATTCTACCAAACTTTTTTTTTTCTTTGTTTGTTTGTTTTTATTTATTTTTATTGTTAAATCATAGCTGTGTACATTAGTGCGATCAAGAGGTACAATGTGTGGGTTTCATATACAATCTGAAACATTCTCATCAAACTGTTCAATGTAGCCTTCATGGCATTTTCTTAGTTACTGTATGTAGGCATTTGTATTCTACATCTAGTAACTTTCGCCTGTACCCATTCTACGATGCACCGTAGATGTGGCCCCACCCATTACCCTCCCTCCACCAAAACCTTCCCCCTCCCTTCCCCTTCCTTGGCCCTTTCCCCATAGTCTTGTGTGATAGTTGGGTATAGCCTTCATGTGAAAGCCATAATTTAGCTTCATAGTAGAGCTGAGTACATTGGATACTTTTTCTTCCACTCCTGAGATACTTTCCTTAGAAGGATATGTTCCAGCTCCATCCATGTAAACATGAAAGAGGTAAAGTCTCCATCTTTCTTTAAGGATGCATAATATTCCATGGTATACATGTACCACAATTTGCTAGTCCATTCGTGGGTCGATGGACACTTGGGCTTCTTCCATGACTTAGCAATTATGAATTGGGCTGCAATAAATATTCTGGTACAGATGTCTTTGTTATATTGTGACTTTTGGTCTTCTTGGTATAAACCTAGTAAAGGAATTATAGGATCAAATGGCAGGTCTATTTTTAAGTCTCTAAGTATTCTCCAAAACATCCTTCCAGCAAGAAGGTTTCAGTGTGCATTCCCACCAGCAGTGTAGAAGTGTGCCCTTTTCTCCACATCCATACCAACATCTCTGGTGTTCAGATTTTGTTATGTGGGCTACTCTTACTGGGGTTAGGCGATATCTCAAAGTAGTTTTGATTATCATTTCTCTGATGATTAAGGATGATGAGCTTTTTTTCATGTGTTTGTAGATTGTGCATCTGTCTTCTTTAGAGAAGTTTCTCTTCAAGTCCCTTTCCCACCCTGAGATGGTATCACGTGTTCTTTTCTTGCTAATATGTTTGAGTTCTCTGTGGATTCTGGTTATTAAATTTTATCTCTACCAAACCTTTAAAGAGGAACTAGTACCTATAGAACTCAGCCTGTTCAAAAATATAGAAAAAGAAGGAATACTACCCAACACGTTCTATGAAGCAGACATCACCCTGATCCCCAAACCAGGAAAAGACCCAACAAGAAACGAAAATTACAGCCCAATATCACTAATGAATATAGATGCAAAAATATTCAACAAAATCCTAACAAACAGAATCCAGCAACACATCAAACAAATTATAGATCAGGACCAAGTCGGTTTTATCCCAGGGTCTAAAGGCTGGTTCAATATACTAAATCTATAAATGTAATTCAGCACATAAATAATCTAAAAAATAAAGACCATATGATTCTCTCAATTGATACAGAAACAGCTTTTGATAATATCCAGTATCCCTTCATGATCAGAACACTTAAGAAAATTGGTATAGAAGGGACATTTCTTAAACCGATAGAGACCATCTACAGCAAACCCACAGCCAATATCGTATTGAATGGAGTCAAATTGAAATCATTTCCTCTCAGATCAGGAAACAGACAAGGCTGCCCATTGTCCCCACTGGTCTTTAACATTGTAATGGAAGTTTTAGACATCAAAATTAGGGAAGAAAAGACAATCAAGGTTATCCATATAGGGGCAGAAGAGATCAAACTTTCACTCTTCGCAGACGATATGATTGTATATCTGGAAAACACCAGGGATTCTACTACAAAACTCTTAGAAGTGATCAAAGAATACAGCAGTGTCTCAGGTTACAAAATCAACATTCATAAATTGTTAGCCTTTATATATACTAACAATAGTCAAGCTGAAAAAAACAGTCAAGGACTCTATTCTGTTCACAGTAGTGCCAAAGAAGATGAAATATTTCAGAGTTTATCTAACAAAGGACGTGAAAGATCTCTATAAAGAGAACTATGAAAGTCTAAGAAAAGAAATAGCTGAAAATGTTAACAAATGGAAAAACATACCATGCTCATGGCTGGGAAGAATCAACATTGTTAAAATGTCCATATTACACAAAGCAATATACAATTTTAATGCAATTCCTATTAAAGCTCCACAGTCATACTTTAAAGATCTTGAAAAAATAATACTTTGTTTTTTATGGAATCAGAAAAAAACTCGAATAGCCAAGACAGTACTCAGAAATAAAAACAAAGCAGGAGGAATCACGCTACCAGACCTCAGACTATACTATATATCAATAGTGATCAAAACAGCATGGTACTGGCACAAAAACAGAGCGGTAGATGTATGGAACAGAATAGAGAACCAAGAGATAAACCCAGCTACTTACTGTTATTTGATCTTTGACAAGCAAATTAAAAACATTCATTTTGAAAAGATTCCCTGTTTAACAAATGGTACTGGATGAACTGCCTGGCAACCTGTAGAAGACTGAAGCTGGACCCACACCTTTCACCATTAACTAAGATAGACTCTCACTGGATTAAATATTTAAACTTAAGACATGAAACTTTAAAAATACTAGAAGTGAGTGCAGGGAAAAGTCTTGAAGAAATCCATCTGGGCAAGTATTTTATGAGGAGAACCCCCCTCTCCCCCGGCCAATTGAAGCAGCTTCAAAAATACACTACTAGGACCTAATCAAACTAAAAACTTCTGCACAGCCAAGAACGCAGTAAGTAAAGTAAGCAGACAGCCCTAAGAATGGGAGAAGATATTTGCAGGTTATGTCTCCGACAAGGGTTTAATAACCAGAATCCACAGAGAACTCAAACTTATAAGCAAGAAAAGAACAAGTGATCCCATCGCAGGCTGAGCAAGGGACTTGAAGAGAAACTTCTCTGAAGAAGACTGCTGCACGGCTACAGAAATATGAAAAAATGCTCATCATCCTTTATCATCAGAGAAATGCAAATCAAAACTACTTGGAGATATCATCTAACTCCAGTAAGATTAGCCCATATCACAAAATCCCAAGACCAAAGATGTTGGTGTGGATGTGGAGAGAAGGGAACACTTCTACACTGCTGGGGGGAATGCAAATTAATACATTCCTTTTGGAAAGATGTTTGGAGTACACTTAGAGATCTAAAAATAGATCTGCCATTCAATCCTATAATTCCTCTACTAGGTATATAACCAGAAGACCAAAAATCACATTATAACAAAAATATTTGAACCAGAATGTTTATTGCAGCCCAATTCATAATTGCTAAGTTATGGAAAAAGCCCAAGTGCCCATCAATCCACGAATGGATTAACCAATTGTGGTATATGTACACCATAGAATATTATGCAGCCTTAAAGAAAGATGGAGACTTTACCTCTCTCATGTTTACATGGATGGAGCTGGAACATATTCTTCTCAGTAAAGTATCTCAAGAATGTAAGAAAAAGTATCCAATGTACTCAGCCCTACTATGAAACTAATTTATGGCTTTCATATGAAAGCTATAACCCAGTTAATAACCTAAGATATTTGGAAGGGGAGAGGGAGGGAAGGGTGATTGGTGGGATTACACCTGCGGTGCATCTTACAAGGGTATATGTGAAACTTAGTAAATGTAGAATATAAATATCTTAACACAATAACTAAGAAGATGCCAGGAAGGCTATGTTAACCAGTGTGATGAAAATATGTCAAACAGTCTATAAAACCAGTGCATGGTGCCCGAAGATCGCATTAATGTACACAGCTATCATTTAATAATAAAAAACAAATAAATAATAAATTAATTAAAAAATAGCCTAGCATTGTGGCAGATGCTTGTACTCACAGCTACTCAGGAGGCTGAGGCAAGAGAATTGCCTAAGCCCAGGAGTTGCTGTGAGGTGTGTGACGCCACAGCACTCTACAGAGGGTGATAAACTGAGACTCTGTCTCTAAAAAAAGAAAACCCATGAGAGTCTATTTATGGGGGCACTGGAACTCATATGTGTCAAGAGTTGTTCTCTGGGATTTATCAGTGGCAGAGACCCACGCACACAGCCAGGCAGGCCCAGCTGTGTTGGATAAGCCTCTTTTGAATGTGAGGCCCTTTTTTCTTTGGAAGCAACAGCTGGGTTGTAGAACAATCTCCAGCAAAGACAGAGATGGAATGTAGACCTTGGAGGACTGAGAAAGCTAAGGTTGGGAACTGGAGGACTAAAGTCTTCCTGAGCTTTCTTGACCACAGAAAGTAGGACAATGGAGTGCCAGGACTTGCCCTGCAGAACCCTGAGAGTCGAGAAGAGCTGAATATAATTTTGCTCTAAATCACCCTGCAAGGTCTCAGGATATGGGGGCTGCTGGTCCATGGGCAGCTTCTCCCCTTTGCCTTTGCTTGTCTAAAATGGAAGGGAAACTGCTGAGCCCTGCATGCGTCTGGGCAATTGATACTAACATTCTCCCTAAGAATTCAGTTGGTTGTCTGGCCTATGTTGCTTTGGAAAAGATGATGCTTTCTTTTCCTTTTGCTTCCACGTCAGGAAATCACTCCTCTTTTTAACTCGTCTCTCCAAGAGTGCCAGAACATCAGGGTTGGACAGGGAGGGGTAACCAGATACTACAAGTTTGCCTGCAGGGACTCCCACAGATGAGGCCTCAGAAAGGGGGAGGGCAAGAAGCTCTTGCTTGAAATCAGATTGTACCAAGTTGGAGGCAAAAAAGTCCCAGGTGTGAGCCTGCCACCAGGAGAAATATCACACCGCTAGACTTGGGGGTTACTGCCTCTGATTGTTGAGACTCTGCCCTTATGCTGAGAACATAAGGAAAAGAGTAAGAGGCTGGGACTCACCTCTCTCACTCCTCTTCCTTGAGAAACTCAGTCATTCATTACCCAAGAATAACATGACTCTCAATTTTATGAGTGTCCGTTTTATCCATTTCTAAAAGTGATGATTTTTCCAATATTTCCAATTTTTCAAAGATTTCTAATTTTTCCTTCTTTGACAAACTCAGAGCAGGATTTTGTCTGTGAATTTCCCACTTTGTGTTCTCAGAAGTCCTCTGTTCAAGGAAGACACAGAATCAGTCACATCTGCTCCATCAGAGGATGCTGTATCCCAGGGACAAGCTCGGAGGTTCTCCACATTGCTGTCCTGATCAGGCAAACACGAAGGAAGGCTTGGTCGAGTGATACCTGACATGGGAAAGTGATGATCAAGTGTCAGGACACACTATTCTAATCCAGAGAACCCACACTTTCTAAACCTGCTAACTCTGAACCGTGAAATCATTATTTTGGAGGTTTTATGCTGGACCCTTTCACCAGGCAGCCTGTGAGCCTCAGGTGAAAACCTGTGTCCTCTTGAGGCCCTTGCTCTGCCCACACTCTTCCCCTAGAAGAGTGAGGCTCACAGGGGTCCTCAAACTAAGGCCCACGGGCCACATGAGGCGTTGTGATTCTATTTGTTCCCGTTTTGTTTTTTTAATTCAAAATAAGGTATGTGCAGTGTGCATAGGAATTTGTTCATAGTTTTTTTTTTTTTTTTAACTATAGTCCATCCCTCCAACAGTGTGAGGGACAGTGAACTGACCCCCTGTTTAAAAAGTTTGAGGACCCCTGCAACACTCTCCAAGCCAAACACGCTCATTTAGAAATATGGGAATAGGAAGGTGAACCAATGACCAAAAATCTCTCTTGGGTACTCCTTACCTTTTGGCTGTCTTAATTTTCCCAGGTGGTTCATAAAAATGATTTCATCATCAGCTACACAGGTCCAGAAAGAGTAACCCCAAACCACACAAAAGGTACATTGGGGTCCATATTCAAGTTGATCATAAGCTCTGCCAAGGCTCAGGATGGTTGTTCAGAAAGCAGAGAATACCATATTTTGCCATGTATACTGTGCAACCACATTTATGGCCCAAAAGTTCAGGAAAATGCCCCCCTCAAGAAAGTGGCTGGCTTTCGGCTGGGAGACACACATCTGGGGAGTGTAGATCTCACCGCCCTCCAGCATCCCCCATTCTGTGAGGCTGCCCCTTCCCTCTCTCCCTGGGCCCCTTCCCTCCCTGGAGCCCTTCCATGCCCCCCAAGTCAGGGCCACAGCCAAGATGGCCCCACACACATGAGCAACAAGCCAGGAGCTTCTCAAGCTGCTTTGACCACAGGCAGCTTAGATGTAAGTGCCCACAGGCACTGACCTCTCAGGAACAAGTGTGGCGCTGCCAGTCCCCTCCACGCAACTGGGCCTCAGGCCTCAGCCCTTGACCCACATGACCACAGCCCTCTTAGCCAGCCCCACCACCACACCCTTCCCTGATTGTGGCATTCAGAGGAGGCTGCTCTGGCCCAATTCCACGGGATCCTGGATCCTCCTGGACTGGAATCCCATGTATCCAAGAGACCCAGGTCAGAGGGTGCAGCTGCTCCAGGAGATTCGCTGGGCTTCTCCACTCCTGAGCCATAGTGGCCATGTACACTGGACATCGTTTTTTTCCACGCAATATCTGGGCAAAATGTGTGCATTATACATGGGAAAGGAGGACATTCTGCATTGTCTGAACAGCATGGCTGCCTAAAGCAACTGAAAGCTGAGGGTACCTGGGCTTCACTATAGTCCCAGACATGCATCACAGAGCACAGGAGAGTCACAAAGGGTTTTTGGGGTCGGGGGGTCGGGGAGGAAGAGGAGGAGGGAGAGGTCACTGCCCCTCCCTTCCCCTACTCACCAGCCCAGCAGACCCCTGGCCCCTCCTGGGACCCCTGGCTCCCTCTCCCCTGCCCTGCCATCCTGTTTTCAAATCCGCCCTTCTTTCATGCACATATTGGCCTCAGTGAAATTTTCTGCTTGTGTCAGCTATAATCCAGATGTCACCTGTGTCCCCTGTTACTGTGCAGAGCCCTGGAAAGTCTGAGATGCTCCCTGCAATTTCTGCTTCTCCCCAGACGTCAGACTCTCAGGACCACGCTTATTCTCAAAACCATATTTTCTACAGAACATTTTTGTCTTACACTAACCCAAATATCAAACTAAAGTTCTTTTATACTGATTTAGGTTTATGAATGTTGAATAGTAAATGTTTTCCTTTAAAGTCACCCTGGACTGTTTTCAGTCAGAGGGGCTGACTCAAACAATTAAAACTAACGATTCATTATTCAAAATTCATAAGACAAAAATAACTAAAATTAAAACTTCAAGTGATCTGTACTATAAACAGAAAAACTAGCTGAGCTTTGTAGCGGGCACCTATAGTCATAGCTGCTAGAGAGGCTGAGGGAAGAGAATCACTTGAGCTCAAGAGTTTGTGGTTGCTGTGAGCTATGACACCACAGTACTCTAGCCAGGGTGACAAAGTGAGACTCTGTCTCAAAAAAAAAAAAAAAAAAATTTAGAGTCTTGCAACTATTTTATACGGATATTTTTCATGTAGTATTTCATTAAAGGCTATTTTTAAGAATTAGACTTAGAGAGAATATTTTTGAGATGGCGTTATGGTGACTTGCCTTCAAAATTTCAGATTCAGTATAAAAATCCAAAGACAATAAACTAAACAATGGGCTCCTTTATTCTCTACTTCATTTAAAACAGCCTTCATGACTAATTTCAATTTAAGAATATTCTAAAATCTATCTTCTTTTGAAAATATGTCCACTGGAATTGTCCTGTCTACGCAGGATATGGCGTAAATGCAGTCTGTGTGGCCCTCCTCCCGGGCCTGGTCCGCTGAGTGTCTTTTCAGTGGCCAGCGACTGTTTGGATTTCTGCCAATTTCCCACTTCTCCGAAGAATTGCCCAGCATTCTGCCCACATCATTCTCCAGATCTGTCCCCTGCAGGGACCTGATTCCCTAGTTGCCTGGCACCTTCCTCTTGAGAATATTCCCTTACTAACTCATCCCTCCAAGGATCCTCATCTCAGCCCCTGCTTCTTGGAAACCCAACTGCAGTCAGTGTGAAGCTAAACACCAGAGACAGCCTCCCTGAAAAAAAGATACTTATTAGGGGATAGAGCAGCCGAAGGGGACCGTGTGTGCCACAGCAAACTGTGTATTCAGGGAGGTAAGGGAAGACAAAGTTTTTTGAAGACAAAGTTTTTTAAAGTGAAGAATGACAAGGATTCCAGACTTACAGAAATAATAATTTTTGGCTACAAAGATCCCTTGCCACAAGGATGGTGCCAGTCCGAACTTGGACAAGCAGTTGCTGGGCAGCTGGGCTCATGCAAGTATTTATTTATGTAAGGTTGTGACGGCCTTTGTGCAGCACTGTGGTTTTTTCAGTCTTCTTCATCATTTTCGTTCTCAACCATGAAAAGTCACTCTGTTCCTGGCCGTCCCCAGCTCTGTGTATCAGGGTTCCCCTAAGATGAGTGAGTCCATTTAAATTCTGACAACTCCACACGATAGAGCAGAGGTGTTCTGACAAACCCGTCAGTGTACTGATCGCTTTTTCAAATCTCCGTTTTTCCTACAGCAATTGTTGACTCATGTTCCCCCAGAAACAGGCTCCAATCTGGACATTTGCAGGCTGGTCGACTGGACCTCTGTTCCCAGCAGGGAGCGCTCCCACCGGGGACAGCAGCGTGAACTCAGCTCATCTTGAAGCTGCTTTCCTATCACTGCAGCTCTCCACATCAGCGTAGCCCTGGCGACGACAAGGTGGACATCTGTGACAAGATTGGTTGGAAAGAATATGTTCTTCACCAGGGGGACCAGCAGGACATTTGTTGGTATTGTCCTGACCATTTTCATAGCAAATGCACAAGCACTCAGCCATGCCTGAGCCACCGGTGCATGGAACTGGTAAGGTCCTGGGGACCAGAGGCTCAGACCATCTGACCTGAAACCCCTGGAGGTAAAGAGCCAAGGTAGCAACACTGGGCAGAAGGAGGTGTTGAATGGCAGTGTGGCTGCAGCAGAGCTGGGAGGGGATTTAGACTTGTTCTCACATTGAGGGAGGGGGCAGGGAGGGTTTCACCCATTGGACTGATCAAACATTAGAGTGTGCTGTGCTTCACACAGGTGGCACAGGGCCACAGTTGAGACACGTCAGTGCAGTCAGAAGTCATCCTTGCCATCAGCTGTCACTGCCACCAGCTAAAGGAAGGAGGGTTTGTGTTCTAAAGAGGCCCCAGGTTTGCACGTGTGAGAGTGAACTCCCTGCACCCCTCACATACTCTAACTTCGGGTGCCTAACGTGGGAAGAGCACCTTTGAGATTCTAACTGGTGTCTTTTCCTGTGGAAACCGCTGAGGGAAGGTTAATGTCAGGAACCCCAGCCTCCACTGACCTTCCTGGTGTTGGGACATCACTGCCGTTCATCATCTCTCCCTCCTTCCGACCTCCTCTAACCACCCACTCCAGAGTCTCCTCCCTCTCACCTAACACTGTCTCATCAGGTAGCCTTGAGGTGACCCTAACATTCAACCCTGAGGGTTATCAGCTCCTGGTCGCCATGTCCTTCCCAGCCCCTTGCACCAGTGGCTCAGGCCTGGCTGAGCCCTTGTGCATTTGCTATCAAAATGGGCAGGACAATATCAACAAAAGTCCTGCTGGTCCTTCTGGGAAAAAAACACATTTTTCCCATCCAATTCCTGTCAGAACGGCTCGCCTCTTGGTCACCAGGGCTATGATGCTGTGAGGAGCCAAAGTGATGAGCTAGCCCTTTTAAGATAGAGGGGGATCACACTGCACCTCTGGTGGGGCGCTCCCGCTGGGAACAGACGTCCAGCTTCACAGAGCCCATGGCAGGGGGATGGGGTGCCCCTTCCATGCTCATCCTTGGTTCGCACACAGAAGCATCCCACCAGCTGGGGACGCAGCCCCATAGTGGATGTTGACGGATCGCAGCTGTAAGCATCCCCCATCCTGCCAGGGGATCTCAAAGTGGGGGCCTCAGCAACAATATTGAAAGATTGTCCCACCACAATGCCAGGCCAGGAGTTTCTGGGATATATAGTGGATGTAAGAACAGGAATGCCATGGTCATATACCTCGTGCCACGCCGCCTTTGTTGTAAAGTGCCTCATCTAGTTCATTGCCCTGTTGTGTAGGGTTCCACACCAGTGGATCAATGTTCTGTAAGTCCTCACACAATATGCTGGCCAAGGGCCTCTTCATGGGCTCCACACCTGCCACCATTCTGGGCTTCTCTGTAAATGAGCCCATTGCTAGGGTTGGGGAATGGCAGTGGGCTGCCTGTTGTCCACTGGCTGAACCATTCTGGTCATCTAGCACCTCTGGAAGCCAAATGACAGTGCACATCTACAGGGTGTTAACATGGATACAAAGAGCCTCACTGCTTATGCCCAGTAGGTCTATCCATGAACCTCTTCCCCAGACTCCTCTGTCCTTCCTATTCCAAACTGTCCTTCCAGACCCGGATGTAGCAGCCACGCCACTCTGCACTGTCCATGAGTCCGAGTATGTTCTACCCTCAGGTGCTTTCTCTTCCCACAGGAAGTGGGTGAGCAGGTGCACTACCTGCGGCTTTGTCCTGGGGAGCTTTCCTCTCACCGCTGTTTCAGGGCTGCCTGACCAGACTACACTGCACCAGCAGGTGGTGCGGCTCCCACATGCCCTACACCAAACTGGCCTCTGTCCTCCCATGTGCATCAGTGGGATGGAATGGAGCAGAGGGATTGGGGGCAGCCTCAGTGCGGGATGGCTTGGACTCTGAGCCACCAAAACGTGTGGCTTACCTGTCCCCTCTTCCTGCCCTAGTCCCTGGAGTGCCAATGACCAGCTGCAGTGGATTGCTGCTGGGCCCGCTGCCCTTATGTCTATGAGGATCTCACAGAGCTCAAGTCATGACAGGAAATTCTAGCCACAGTGCACGTGATAGGCCCTGGTCAGGTGCTTTATCTACACCCAGGCCTGTAGCACTTAGGAAAATGTTTCTCAGATGTCATAGAGTTCCCTGCTACAGATGGCATGACCTGATTCCAAGGCCTTGGAGGTCTGTGCTATGATTCTCACTGCAGCTCGCCATACCTGCCACCCAGCATCCTTGCCCATTATGGCTGCGTCTAACCCACAGAGGCATCAGGACATCAGGGCCTGAGCAGGGGGGCTGCCCACGCTACAGGCTGAGCCCCGACGTGACACCCACTCAAAGCTGCCTACCTGACTTGTCATTCTGGAAAAGGTGAGAGTAACCTTCCCAAGTGACACGGGACAGAACCTAAAGTGGTCTGAGACTCAGATGGACCTCAGGAACTTATAGGACTCACAATATCAGCCTGTTTCACAGATCACAGGTTTTAGAAGAAAACAATTGTATCACTTGTGTTGTTAGCAACCCCTTATGATCCAATAAAGAGCCTGTGAAACCCTCATATCTTAAAAAAAACTTTCTTGGGAGGCCCCTGTGGCTCAGTGAGCAGGGCGCCGGCCCCATATACCAAGAGTGGCGGATTCAAACCTGGCCCCAGCCAAACTGCAAGAACAACAACAAAAAAATAGCCGGGCGTTGTCGCGGGCACCTGTAGTCCCAGCTACTCAGCAGGCTGAGGCAGGAGAATCGCCTAGGCCCAGGAGTTGGAGGTCGCTGTGAGCTGTGTGACGCCACGGTACTCTACCAAGGGCGATAAAAGTGAAACTCTGTCTCTACAAAGAAAAAAAAAACTTTCTTGAATAACTAAATAACTGAAAAATGCTTTTGTTTTTGTTTTTTCTTAACTGTTTTCCATGAAACCTTTTTGTTGATAAAATTTCCAGAAAATACTTATGCAATCAAATATTTCACACATTTGCAGTACTTTTCAGATGCTTTGTGGGTCACAGGACACTGCCTCAGGTCTAGAGGAGAAAGGAGGTGGCATTGCTGATAGACCCAGGAGGGAAGGACATCCCTGTCCACAGTGCCAATAGGAGGAAGGAAGCGGCACTGACACCAGACCAGAACCAGGAGGACTCTTGTGACCATAGCTGTCAGACGAGGAAGGAGATGGCCTTGCCAGCAGCCCTAGAGAGGACACTTGTGTCTGCGGAGCCCAGAGGAGGAAGGAGGCGGCATTGACAGCAGACCAGGTGGGGAAGGACAGTCATCTCCACTCTCCGCAGGGGGAGGAGGTGGCACTGTAGGTAGACATGAGAAGGGGAGACACCGTGTCCAGAGGAAGAAGAGGCTGACATTCCCGGGAGACCAGGCTGGGGCCACCAGGCCCACAGTTCTCAGAGGAGGAAGGACGTGGCATTGGCAGCAGCCCAGCAGGGGGAAGAATCCCGTGTCCACGGTGCCCAGGGGAAGGAGGAGGCAGCATTGCCAGCGGCCCTGGGCTGCCAGGGCGTCCGTGTCCACACGCTCCAGAGGAGGGAGGAGGTGGAGTTGAGCAGCCCCTATTCCAACTTCTTAAATGTATATACAATACAAAACAGCAATTTTAAGAAGCCCCATGTTTATAGCATGTAACCCCCAATTCTCGGTGCCACCGTGTCATTTGTCTCTGGGGTTTTGCACTGGGAGCTGCCTTGCAGGTGCTTAGTGGGTGGCCTGGATTTCCATCTTCCATAGACATGTAGACCCCGTATGCTGTACCCTTTCCTGTTCTTGCCATCCCTGGCCACTTACTCAAGTTCAAGCTTTTACTTTGTTAATAGTTTTATTGAAATATACTTCACATTCCATACAATTTACCCATTGAAGGTGTGTAGTCAATGGTTTTAGTGTATCACAGGGTTGTTCATCCATCACTGAAGTCAGTTTTACAATCTTGTCGTTGACTTCAGACCAGAACCCCGTACCCTTTAGCTGTCAGTCCCTCCGCCCCTCCTTCCCCAGCCCTGAGCAATCACTAATCTACCTCTGTCACTACAGATTATATACAGAACACTGTATGTTCCCTATTCTGAACACCTCATAAGAATGGGATCCTACGTGGTCATTTGCTTCCGGCTTCTTCTTTCACTTTGAATAAGGTCTTCATGCTTCATCCCTGCTGCAGGGATGACATGTTCAATGTGTGGGCAGGGGATTCCTTTTGATGACTGAATAGTATGATGTCATATGAACAGAGCACATTTTCTTTATCCATTCACCAGGATGGACATTTGGGTTGTTTCCACCTGGTAGCTATTATGAATAGTGCTGCTATGAATATTGCTCTGCAAGTTTCTCTGTGGACATGTTTTCATTGCTGTTGGGTATGTACCCAGGAGAGGAATTGCTGGGTTATATGCCAAGTCTGTTTACCAAAACCAGCCACACCAGTTCACATCCCCCCAGCAGAGCATGAGGCTTCTACCCTGTCCACAATCTCTCACTTATCCAACCTTTTGGTTCTCCCATCCTCTTTGGTATGAAGTGGTATTTCCTAGTAGTTTTGATTTGTTATTTCCATGCTGATAAATGATGTTGTGCATCTTTTCACATAAACTTTTACTTTTTTTTTGTTTGTTAGTTTTTTTGTGAGACAGAGTCTCACTCAGTCACCTGGGTAGAGCGCCATGGCATCAGAGTTCACAGCAACCTCAAATTCCTGGGCTCAAGCAGTCCTCTTGCCTCAGTCTCCCAAGTAGCTGGGACTGCACGCACTCACCATAACGCCCAGTAGTTTTGATTTGTTTTTTCATTTTTTAATAGAGATGGGGTCTGGCTTTGGTCAAGCTGGTCTGGAACTCCTGAACTCAAGCAATCCACCTGCCTTTGCCTCCTGAGTGCAAGGATTACAGGTATGAGCCACCTTGCTTGGCTTATAATCCTTTAATGGCATTTGTGGAAGGAGTAGAAATGAATAAGTACATTCGACGTGTGGTATTTAATTGGAAGCAGTTTATTTTAAATGTGTGACTGAAAAAAATCATTTTCTCCTGAATATTTGAACTCATTTACATTGCACAGTTAAGTATTTATCGACCTGTCAGGTTTTCTACCTCTGTATTATTTTTCATGTTATCCTTTGTGATGAAAGACTGAGCTATGACGCACTGAATTGGTTCTGTAAAGATGACCGCTTTTACGGCGGTGTGGGGGAAAGTTGCAGATCACTTCTCAGGGGTGACTACCAGGCAGAGCAGACTTGATTGCCAAAGCCAGGAACACTAATGTGTCTCAGTCAACAATGCTGTGTCCATGTGTAGTGGGGACATGTGATTCTCCTGTGATGAATGTGAAAGGAAAGGACGATCACCTGAGCTCAGGATTTCAAGACCAGTCTGAGCAACAGCAAGACCCCCTCTCTACTGAAAGTAGAAAAAACTAGCTGGGTGTCGTGGTGGTTGTCTATAGTCCCAGCTACTCAGGAGGCTGAGGCAAGAGGGTTGATTGCTCAAGCCCAGGAGTTTGAGGTTGCTGTTGATGGTGTACGATGTCTGATGCTGTATGATGTAGGTATGTGCATGGATGATGGGATTTTGCTAAAAAGGAAGAAGTAAGGGGAATCGGAGGAGGACTATTTGAAGTGGAGATTTTAATATTATCGTTTACCCAATGGACCATGAAGTCTGCCTTACCAAGGTGGGAAATGAAGACAACTTGGTGTGATAATGAGGAAATAGAAAGATTAATGCCCTGACATTGAAAAATCACAAACTGAGGACTCATGCTGGAAGAACAGTGAGAGGAGGTCAAAGGTCAAAGGGCGGGATGTCAAGCTGCAGCAGTACAGACGTCAGAGGGGTTCCTGATGACAAGCTCTGGGTGTGAAACTCTGTCTCAAAAATAAAAAGGAAAGGAAATAAAAGAGTGAGGGCGGTGCCTGTAGCTCAAATGAGTAGGGTGCAGGCACCAGATAATGCAGGTGGCAGGTTCAAACCCAGCCCCGGCCAAAAACTGCAAAAGAAAAAAAAAGAGTAATACACTGGGACTCACCTCTCCCACTCCTCTTCCCTAAGAAGCTCAGATATTCATTATGCAAGAATAACATGACTCTCCATTTTAATAACTAGAAATGCATTCCTTTTATCCATTTCTAAAAGTGATAATCTATCTCTAATTTTTCCTTCTTTCACAAAATCAGAAGGGGATTTTTCTGTGAACCCCCACTTTGTGTTCTCAGAAGTCCTCTGTTCAAGGAAGATGCAGAATCAGAAGCCGACAGTCATATCTGCTCCATCAGAGGATGCTGTATCCCGGGCACAGAGCTCCGAGGCTCTCCACATTGCTCTCCTCATCAGCCCAACTGAAGGAAGACTAGGTCGGGTGATACCTGACATGGGAAAGTGATGATCAAGTGTCAGGACAGACTGTTCTCCTCCAGAGAACCCACACTTTCTATACATACCTGCTCTGAGCCATGAAATCATTGTTGGGGGTTTTATGCTGGACCCCTCCACCACACCCCAATAGGCAGCCGGTGAGCCTCAGGTGGAAACCTGTGTCCTTTGAGCCCCTAGCCCTGCCCACACCATTCCCACAGAAGATTGAGGCTCCAACACTCCCTGAGCCAACCACGCTCGTTTAGAAATGTGGGAATAGGAACGGGAACCAACAACCCAGACTCTGTCTTGGGTACTCCTTACCTTTTGGCTGCCTTCATTTCCCCAGGTGGTTCATAAAAATGATTTCATCACCAGGTACCACAGGTCCAGAAAGAGTAACCCCAAAGTACTCAAAAGATGATTTGGGGTCCATATTCAAACCAGGTGATCATAAGCACCGCCATAACTCAGGATGGTTGTTCAGAAAGCAGAGAATACAATATTTAGCCAGGTATAATGTGCACCCACATTCATGGCCCAAATATTCAGGAAAATGCCCCCTCAAGAAAGTGGCTGGCTTTCGGTTTGGAGATACACATCTGGGGAGTGCAGATCTCACTGTCCTCCTGCAGCTGCCCATTCTGTGAGGCTGCCCCTTCCCTCCCGCTCTGGGCCCCTTCCCTCCCTGGAGCCCTTCCATGCCCACCAAGTCAGGGCCACAGGCAAGATGGCCTCACACACAGGACCAGCATGCCAGGAGCTTCTCAGGCTGCTTTGACCACCACAGGCAGCTTAGATGTAAGTGCCCACAGGCACTTACCTCTCAGGAGCAAGTGTGGCGCTGCCAGTGCCCCCCACGCAACTGGGCCTCAGGCCTCAGCCCTTGACCCAAATGAGCACAGCCCTCTTAGCCAGCCCCACCACCACACCCTTCCCTGATTGTGGCATTCAGAGGAGGCTGCTCTGGCCCACTTCCACCGGATCCTGGATCCTCCATGTATCCAGTAGGCCCAGGTCGGAGGGCGCAGCTGCCTAGGAGATTCTTTGGGCTTCTCCACTCCCGACACATAGTCCCATGTACACTGGGCATCCTTGTTTTTCCCTGAAAAATCTGGGCAAAATGTGTGCATCATACATGGTAAAAGAGGACATTGTCCATTGTCTGAATAGCATGGCTGCCTAAAGCAACTGAAAGCTGAGGGTGCCTGGGCTTCACTATAGTTCCAGACCTTCATCACAGAGCACAGGAGAGTCACAAAGGGTTTCTGAGGTGAGGGAGTGGGCGGGGAAGAGGAGGAGGGAGAGGTCACAGCCCCTCCACTCCCACTCACCAGCCCAGCAGACCCCTCAGCCCCTCCTGGGCCCCCTGGCTCTCTTTCCCCTGCCCTGCCATCCTGTTTTCAACTCCACCCTTCTTTCATAGCACATATTTGCCTCAGTGAAATTTTCTGTTTGTGTCAGCCATAATCCTCATGTCACCTGGGTCACCTGCTACTGTGCAGAGCCCTGGGAAGTCTGAGATGCTCCCTGCAATTTCTGCTTCTCCCCAGACTTAAGACTCTCAGGACCACGCTTATTCTCAAATCCATATTTTCTACAGAACATTTTTGTCCTACATTAACCCAGATATCGAACTAAAGTTCTTTTACACTGATTTAGGTTTATGAATGTTTAATAGTAAATGTTTCTCTTTAAAGTCAGCATGGACTGTTTTCAGTCAGAGGGGCTGACTCAAATGATTAAAACTAACGATTCATTATTCAACATTCACAAGACGAAAATAATATAAAATAAATATATGTATAATTAAAATTAAAACTTCAAGTGATCTGTACTAAAAACAGAAGATCTAGTTGAGCCTTGTAGCGGGCACATACAGTCATAACTACCAGGGAAGTTGAGGCAACAGAATCACTTGAGCTCAAGAGTTTGAGGTTGCTGTGAGCTGTGACATCATAGTACTCTAGCCAGGGTGATAAAGTGAGACTCTGTCTCAAAAAGAAAAAAATTTAGAGTCTTGCAACTGTTTGATATGGATATTTCTCATGTAGAATTTCATTAAAGGCTATTTTTAAGAATTAGACATATAGAGAATATTTTTGAGATGGAGTTATGGCACCATGCCTTCAAAATTTCAGATTCAGTATCAAAATGCAAAGACAATGGAGACTTTACCTCTTTCATGTTTATGTGGATGGAGCTGGAGCATATTCTTCTTAGTAAAGTATCTCAAGAAGGGAAGAAAAGTATCCAATGTACTCAGCCCTACTATGAAACTAATTTATGGCTTTCACATGAAAGCTATAACCCAGTTATAACCTAAGAATAGGGGGAAGGGGGAAAGGGAAGGGAGGGAGGGGAGAGGTAGGCGGAGGGAGGGTGATTGGTGGGATTACACCTGTGCATCTTACAAGGGTATATCTGAAACTTAGTAAATGTAGAATGTAAAAGTCTTAACACAATAACTAAGAAATGCCAGGAAGGCTATGTTAACCAGTGTGATGAAAATGTGTCAAACGGTCTATAAAACCAGTGTATGGTGCCCCATGATGGCATTAATGTACACAGCTATGATATAATAAAATAAATAAATAAAATCCAAAGACAATAAACTAGACAATAGGCTCCTTTAATCTCTATTCATTAAGAAGAGCTTTCATTTGTCATTTTAATTTAAGAATATTGTAAATTTAATTTAACAGATTCTATCTTCTTTTGTACATATGTCCACCTGAACAGTCCTGTCTACGCAGGATAAATGGTGTAAATGCAGTCTGTGTGGCCCTCCTCCCGGGCCTGGTCCATTGAGTGTCTTTTGAGTGGCCAGCGAGTGTTTGGATTTCTGCCAATTTCCTACTTCTCGGAGAATTGCCCAGCATTCTGCCCACATCATTGTCCAGATCTGTCCCCTGCAGGGGCCTGATTCCCTAGTTGCCTGGCACCTTAATCTTGAGAATATTCCCTTACTCACTCATCCCTTCAAGGATCCTGGACTCAGCCCCTGCTTCTTGGAAACCCAACATTAGACAGTGTGAAGCTAAACACTGGAGACAGCCTCCCTGAAAAAAAAGATACTTATTAGGGGATAGAGCAGCCGAAGGGGACCGTGTGTGTCAAGGGAAACTGTGTATTCAGAGAGGTAAGGGAAGAATGACAAGCATTACAGAGTTAGTGAAATCCCAATTATTGGCTACAAAGATCTCTGGCTCCAAGTGTGGTGCCCATCTGAGTCTGGACAGGCAGTTGCTGGGCAGCTGGGCTCGTACAGGTATTTATTTATGTAAGGTTGTGCTGGCCTTTGTGCAGCATTGTGGTTTCTTTCAGTCTTCTTGATCATTTTCATTATCAACCATGAGAGGCCTCTCTGTTCCTGGCCGTCCCCAGCTCTGTGTGTCAGGGTTTTCCTAAGATGAGTGAGTCCATTTTAATTCTGACAACTCCACATGATAGAGAAGAGCTGTTCTGAGAAACCCGTCAGTGTACTGATCGCTTTTTCAAATCTCCATTTTTCCTACAGCAATTACTGACTCATGTTCCCCCAGAAACAGGCTCCAATCTGGACATTTGCAGGCTGGTCGACTGGATCTCTGTTCCCAGCAGGGAGCGCTCCCATCGTGGATGGCAGCGTGAGGTCAGCTCATCTTGAAGCTGCTATCCCATCACCGAGGCTCCTCACATCAGCGTAGCCCTGGTGACGACAAGGTGGACAGCTGCGACAAGGTTGGTTGGAAAGAATGTGTTCTTCACCAGGGGGACCAGCAGGACATTTGTTGGTATTGTCCTGACCATTTTGATAGCAAATGCACAAGCACTCAGCCATGCGTGAGACACTGGTGCATGGAACTGGTAAGGTCCTGGGGACCAGAGGCTCAGACCATCTGACCTGAAACCCCTGGAGGTAAAGAGCCAAGGTAGCAACACTGGGCAGAAGGAGGTGTTGAATGGCAGTGTGGCTGCAGCAGAGCTGGGAGGGGATTTAGACTTGTTCTCACATTGAGGGAGGGGGCAGGGAGGGTTTCACCCATTGGACTGATCAAACATTAGAGTGTGCCGTGCTTCTCACAGGTGGCACAGGACCACAGCTGAGGCAGGTCAGTGCAGTCAGAAGTCATCCTTGCCATCAGCTGTCACTGCCACCAGCTGAGGGAAGGAGGGTTTGGGTTCTAAGGAGGCCCCAGGTTTGCACTGCCAGAGTCCTCTCCCTGCACCCCTCACATACTCTAACTTCGGGTGCCTAACATGGGAAGAGCACCTGTGAGATTCTTTCTGTTTTTGTTTTTTTATTATCATAACTGTGTACATTCATATAATCATGGGGCATCATTCACTAGCTTCACAGACCGTTTACCAAGTTTCACATATACCCTTATAAGATGCACCGCATGTGTAATCCACCAATCCCCTTCCCTCTACCCACCTCCCCCTTCCCTCCTCTCCCTTTTCCCCTTCCCCCTATTCTTAGGTTGTAACTGAGTTATAGCTTTCATGTGAAAACCCTAAATTAATTTCATAGTAGGGCTGAGTACATTGGGTACTATTTCTTCCATTCTTAAGATACTTTACTAAGAATATGTTCCAGCTTCACCCATGTAAACATGAAAGAGGTAAAGTCTCCATCTTTCTTTAAGGCTGCATAATATTCCATGGTGTACGTATGCCACAATTTATTAATCCATTCGTGGATCGATGGGCACTTGGGCTTCTTCCATGACTTAGTAATTATGAATTGGGCTGCAATAAACATTCTGGTACAAATATCTTTGTTATGATGTGCTTTTTGGTCTTCTGGGTATATGCCCAGTAGAGGGATTACAGGATTGAATGGAAGATCTATTTTTAGATCTCTAAGTGTTCTCCATATCTCTTTCCAAAAAGAATGTATTAATTTGCATGACAAAATATTAATTTGCTAAGAAGGAAGAAGTAAGGGGGTGGAGGAGGACTATTTGAAGTGGAGCTTTTTATATTATCATTTACCCAATAGACAAAGAGTTCTGCCTTGAGAAGAGAGGAAATGAAGACAACAACTTGGTGAGTTAATGAGGAAATTGAAAGATTAATGACCTGAAATTGAAAAATGACAAACTGAGGGCTCATGCTGTAAGAACAGAGGGAGGAGGTCAAAGGGCAGGATGTCAAGCTGTAACCAGTAACAGACATCACAGAGGTTCCTGATGACAAGCTCTGGGTGTGGCAGTCAATGAGCTGGAGCGGATGAAAAGGACCCTAAGATGGGAAGATAGAGGAATTGAGAGGCATGGTCACTGGCAGCTCTGCCCACATGGACGTGGGTTCCCCACTGATTCTCCACCCCTACAAGTTTCTCCCCCAGGCCCCACCCACTTTTTCTCCCAGGGCCTCCCTAGACCCTGCATTCTTTCAACAACCCCAAGCTTCAGACTCTACAGCATCTATGGCAAAACTCTGGACAAGACAACTGATGTAGAGCAAGGGTCGATAGTGCACATGAGGTTTCGTTTTCAGTTTTGACACTCAACATTCACAAGGTTTTCTGTAATAACCAGCACAAGTGCCTTCTCGGAAACTCACCCCATTTTTGAGTTCCAGTCTGTATAAGTTCAGAGTTGCCTTCTCTTCAGGCCCCTATATCAATGGTGCCCAGGAATGGCCAAAAATAGCATTCTGAAAGGTCCACGGTGAATCCCCAAATATCTGTGACCCTGGTGCACGGTCCAGGATTCACCCCTAGGTATGCTGGTGGGTCCCTACCATTGCTCCACCACACCCAGGAAGGTCAAAGGTGGCACCTCCGTCCTGATAGCTGAACTGTACACACTTGGGCAGCATCACCCATGTTGTCATCAAGCACAGATGGGAGGAAGGCACTGAGGTCACCTTTTCTAAGAGGGGGCTGCTATTTCAGACATCAGCCCTGCAGACATTGCTTGAGCACCGAAAGAGCAGTTCCCGGACATTTCTGCCCAGAGCCATCAGTGAGCTGTCCAGAGCCCTGATCAGCCTCAGGGAAGAGCCTGGATTAGCCCGGGACAGGGGGGAGCAGGGCAGGGTCATGATACGGGCAGAATGGGGCATGAACATTGTTGTCCTTCAGCCAGGACATTCTTTCCTATCTTCACTTTTCCCTTCCTTTCCCACTCACTCTAAGACATCTTTTCCTTCCTCTCAACTATAATTTACCCTGGGAGGTAAGTGGCTGCCTGGATGACATTCCTGCCAATGACAGCTGGGTGATCCTTTTGCTGTGCAAATGTCCTCCATCCAGGCGGCCTGAAGAAACAGGCCCATGGAGGGGAACCACTTCTCCAAGCTGACTTTGCAGTAAGGAAACCTCAGGCTCCAGGTCCCAGTGAGCTTCCCCAGCACCTGAGCCTGCCCCAAGTGATAGATCCTTAGGCAGCATCTGCCCCATGCCTCATACCCTCACCAGCCAGGCCGGTATCCACCACAGCAACGAGCCCCAAACACTCCCACCCACCTGTGTGTTCCACTGTCACTGACAACTTAATCTTGGAAAGGATGAAACCACTGTTTTATGACATATATACCTATCTTTCACACATCAGATATGGAGACCCATCTTCCTTACTGCTCTAAAGGATATGAAAGGCAGGGAGGGGCAAGGTGGGGCTGCCATACAAGGTCATGAATGCAAAGCTAAGAGGAAGGAAACAGCCATCTTCTCACACTTCCCCAGGTGGAAAGGGGATGTGGGGGCACGGGATATCCATTCCTCAGCAAGAGCTGCTGGGGACTTGTCATTTCTTGCAACCTAGAATAGGCAACTCCTATCTTTCCCTAAGCACAAGTTCTAGGTTACCAGAAACTATGGCCCAGCACAGCACACAGAGTGGAACATTTATTGAGAGGAATTCTGTTGTTTTTTTGGAAGGAGTAATTTTCACACAGGAATACAAGGAACCATTTTTTAACTCTTCAGGACCCAGTGTTTTCAGTAGTGCTGGGGCGACCCACAGCATCAGGCCAACTTCACACTTATGGAAGGGGGTTTGTGTGGGGCACAGACTCTCTGTGGGGCAGGAGGGGGAATTCGGGGTTTACAAAACTGCCAAAACTGCCAGTGGCTTCCACTATCCCATCCTCATCACCACTAGTCGGAACCTGGGACTGGCCATACCTCTGGCCCAGCCTATCTAACTATCCAGACACAGGCCGCTGGGCCACCTAGCTGGGGATCAACTCCCCTTAGGTGCCCGAGGGCTATTTGTCTGACCCAGAGGGAGAGAGAGAGAGACTCTTGAGGGAGAGAAACAGTCTCAGTAGGAGAGTAAATCTTAGCAGTATTAGAAGAAAGGTCGCGGGGCAGACGTCCTGCGAACAGGAGGAGTGAAGAAGTCAGAGTGAGCAAATCCGTGAAAGAATGAGAACTGACCCCAGACTAACCGCTCCTGCAGCTACTCAGACGTGCTCCTGGGGCTATTTGCACCACAGGTGTAGAGACTGCCAAGCACTGATGTTCTTGTCTCCTGCGCTCTCCAGACGTTAAGGAGAGCTGAATCCCTTTACCTTGCCCTTATCACCAAGGTGTCAGATTACCGAGATGTTATATCACGGGTGTTCCTTATGGTTAGAGTGTTCCCAGCTTAACTCTCGCTTCTCCTGCCCATGAGCTATGTGGTCTGCTACACAGAACCACAGCCAAATTGAATCTTTCACTTTCTGAAAGGACGGTCAGAAGGAGGCTTTCTCTTCGGTGGCAGGACTGGGGAAGTTTTGTTCCCACGTGTCTCTCCTAATGTCTTGTCTATGCTGCGAGGTGCGGGGGCAGGGAGGGGGCAGAAAAGACTGTCTGCATCCACAATAGTGAGGACGTTCTCCATGCGCTCAGGCTCGGTATCAGAGGTGATTGTCTCAGGGCTCCTTGTCCTCCTTTGCCCACAAGTGATGAGTCAGGGAGGGGATGATCCCGGTGAAATGGAATTTGTTGTTTAGAACTTTTCTTCATGAAAAACCAATAGAGCTGCATCTAGGGGGCTTGAGGATCTCAACTTTGAGGTTTGCTTTTTCCAGATGATCTTCTGGGCCGTTCTCCAGGCCACATCCCTGATTCCTCCATGCATCCTTACTCTTAGCATCTCTCTTGGAAGCTTCCAGATTGGTTCAATCCAAAATTCTCTAGATCTTTGCTGTGACCTTGAACCAAAAGAAAACCCATGACAGTCTATGATGGTACTTGGACTCACATGTGTCAGGAGTTGCTCTCTGGGGATTTAGCAGTGGCAGAGACCTGTGCACACAGCCGCGCAGGCCCCAGCCGTCTTGGATGAGCCTCTTTTGATAGTGGGGCCCCATTTTCTTTGGAAGCCAACAGCTGGGAGAACAATCTCCAGCAAGGATAGAGACTGGAACGTAGACCTTGGAGGACTGGCTGACAAAGGTAAGGTTGGGAACTGGAGGACTAAAGTCTTCCTGAGCTTTCTTGATCACGGAGTGTGAGCTCCACGCCATTTCCTATTCTTTCCATGACACATCCCATTTCACGTGATGAATTTCAGATGGCATGACACCCCATGGACTATTCTAGGGTGAAAACACACTCCACAGATCATGACCTGGGACAGAGGACCAGATGATAGGATTAGAGTGAGGATTGAAATCGAGCCTGAGACCAGAGCTGAGTCAAGATTAGGGACTGAGACTGGGGCACAGCTTGAGGCAAGGACAGAAGCTGGGGACAGTTAAGGACCGGGGACTCTTCAGCTCTGCAGGTTTGTGGGATTGTACTGAAGAACACACCTGTTGAGGAACAGCCCCCTGGGACGAGGACAATGGAGTGCCAGGACGTGCCCTGCAGAGCCCTGAGATTCCAGAAGAGCTGAAGATACTTTTGCTCTAAATCACCCTGCAAGGTCTCAGGATATGGGGGCTGCTGGTCCATGGGCAGCTTCTCCCCTTTGCCTTTGATTATCTAAAATGGAAGGGAAACTGCTGAGCCCTGCAGGCTTCTGGGCAATTGATACTAACATTCTCCCTAAGAATTTAGTCGGTTGTCTGGCCTCAGTTGCTCTGGAAATGTTGCTGCTTCCTTTTCCTTTTCCTTCCACGTCAGGAAATCACCCCTCTTTTTAACTAGTCTCTCCGAGAGTGCCAGAACATCAGGGTTGGACAGGGAGGGGTAACCAGATACTACAAGTTTCCCTGCAGGGACTCCCACAAATGAGGCCTCAGAGAGGGGGACGGCAAGAAGCTCTTGCTTGAAATCACATTGTACCAAGTTGGAGGCAAGAAAGTCCTAGGTCTGAGGCTGCCACAAGGAGAAATATGACATTGCTAGGATTAAGGGGTCACCACCTCCGATTTCTGAGTCATAAATGGACAATTCATCAACACTATGTGGTATAAAAAGTCTCCAGAACAAGCTTCAATAAGATGGGAGTATGTTTAGATAGAGTCATAGCTAAGGTGCCGTCTGGCAGTGGCGGAACAGATGGGGTTGGCAGTGTGTGAGGATAAACATGGGAATCGCGGGATCCGTGGCCAGGGATCAATCTGGTAAGGAGTTAGTGTCTCGGGAGAGGCTGCTGTCAAATACCATGATGGTGTTCAGAGAGAAAACGGCCCTGGTCAGAGAACAGGATCTGCTCCTTGAGTGTGATGAGTGGGAGGTGGGGGAAAGGCAAGCAGCTGGGGAGAAGGGGCCCCTGAGAATTCGGAATCTAAGGGAGGAACAGGGTCCAGTGGCAGAGAGTCCCCCAGGAATGAGGGTGAAGGGTGAAGGTAAGTGAAGTAAAAGGGTGATCAGGTGAAGTGAAAAAATGGAGGGTGGAGGGGAGAAGGCTCAGGCAGAGGGGCTGGTGTTAGGTGCCCTGGAGGGCTTGCTGAGGGCAAGGAGGACAGCGTGTCTGATGACTTCTTCACACCACAAGCAAAAAGGGACACAGAGGAAGCAGTGTCTTTCAGGGATTCCTGGGGCACCAGTGGCTTGACTGTAGCCATCTTTGTTTTAGGGCACACCTCACACAGGAGTTCTAGACATAATGGCTGCTGAATGTGGACGGCGTCATGATGCTGTCCCAGGGAGCTGCAGAGGACAGGAGGTGCTGGCTCAGCCAGCAGGGCGTGGGGCCACCTGAAGGCTGCTGCTCCCTCACCTTCCCCCACCCATGACTTCACAGCACACTCTCTAGCCTCCCACAAGGCCTCCCCTGACCTACCTGTTCCTATGGCTACCCCTTCTCATGACTATGTCAGGGTGCACCGAGTCCTCAAAACACATAGAACATGCTTTCCAGGGCGGCGCCTGTGGCTCAGTGAGTAGGGCGCCGGTCCCATATACCGAAGGGGGCAGGTTCAAACCCGGCCCTGGCCCATCTGCAACAGAAAAATAGCTTGGTGTTGTGGCAGGTGCCTGTAGTCCCAGCTACTCAGGAGGCTCAGGCAAAAGGATTGTTTGAACCCAACAATTGCTGTGAGGTTGCTGTCAGTTCTGACACCATGGCACTCTGACAAAGGTGACAAAGTGAGACTCTGTCTCAAAAAAGAAAAAAATTCTCCAACCTGGGAAACCAGTAGAGCAGGTTCTAAGTAAGGAAGGGAGAAACATAGGAATCACACGGGAGTCCCATTATGGGACACCTTTCAGCTAGTAAACTCTGATCAGCAGACAAGGTCGAGTGGTCAACAGTAATATTAACAAGAGTCGTGTGTCTATGTGGTTTCCTTATACTTTCCCATACATTCTCCCACGTGATGCTCAAAAGCACTACGTGAAGCACAGATATCAGCAGTTACCTCATGGGGACTCTGAGCACCCAGAAAGTACTTATTCAAAGCTCGGAGACAGAAGGGCTGACTCCAAACCAACGGGAAGTCCTTCCTGGACATCTCCCATAGCCATCTTCTGGGAGACATCCACAGCCCAGCTCCATCACTGCTTCATAGCCAGAGACAGGCAATCAGAGACTCTGAGAAGGGTCTCAGGTCTCATTGCCTTCCTGGGAGCACCTCCTCTCAGGGCTGTTTTCCCACATAGACTGTACCTAGCAACTGACAGCCTCAGAGGTCATGGACATAGGGCCTCATGGAAGGAACAGGAATGCTTACCCTTGGGAAGTTCAGGGAAAATAGACAGAACCTGACCTCTCAGTGTTCCAGCTTTCCTTCTCCTCTTAACTCTGCCCTGATGCTGAGAACATAAGGAAAAGAGTAAGAGGCTGGGACTCACCTCTCTCACTCCTCTTCCTTGAGAAACTCAGTCATTCATTACCCAAGAATAACATGACTCTCTATTTTATGAATGTCTCTTTTATCCAGTTCTAAATGTAATAATTTTTCCAATATTTCCAATTTTTCCTTCTTTGACAAACTCAGAGCAGGATTTTGTCTGAGAATCCCCACTTTGTGTTCTCAGAAGTCCTCTGTTCAAGGAAGACACAGAATCAGAAGCCAATGGTCACATCTCCATCAGAGGATGCTGTATCCCGGGGACAGAGCTCTGAGGCTCTCCACATTGCTGTCCTGATCAGCCCAACACGAAGGAAGGCTTGGTCGAGTGATACCTGACATGGGAAAGTGATGATCAAGTGTTAGTACAGACTGTTCTCCAGAGAACCCACACTTTCTAAACATGCTAACTCTGAACTATGAAATCATTGTTTGGGGTTTTATGCTGGACCCCTCCACCACACCCCAATAGGCAGCCTGTGAGCCTCAGGTGGAAACCTGTGTCCTTCTGAGCCCCTAGCCCTGCCCACACTCTTGCCCTAGAAGAGTGAGGCATTAAAACTCTCCAAGCCAACCATACTCACTTAGAAAAGTGGGAATAGGGGCGTCACCTGTGGCTCAGTGACTAGGGCGCTGGCCCTATATGCTGAGGTGGCGGGTTCAAACCCAGCCCCCGTCAAACTGCAACAAAAAAATAGCCGGCGTTGTGGCAGGTGCCTGTAGTCCCATCTGCTTGGGAGGCTGAGGCAAGAGAAACGCGTAAGCCCAAGAGTTACAGGTTGCTGTGAGCCGTGTGATGACATGGCACTCTACCCGGGGGTGGTACAGTGAGACTCTGTCTGTACAAAAAAAAAACAAAAAACAAGAACTGGGGGAATAGGAACGGGAACCAACAACCCAGACTCTGTCTTGGGGACTCCTTACCTTTTGGCTGTCTTCATTTGCCCAGGTGGTTCATAAAAATGATTTCATCAGCAGGTACCACAGCTCCAGAAAGAGTAACCCCAAACCACTCAAAAGGTGACTTGGGGTCCAAATTCAAACCAGTTCATCATAAGCTCCGCCATGGCTCAGGATGGTTGTTCAGAAAGCAGAGAATACCATATTTCACCATGAATAATGTGCACCCATATTTATGGCCCAAATATTTAGGAAAATGCCCCTTCAAGGGGCTGGCTTTGGCTGGGAGATACACATCTGGGGAGTGCAGATCTCACTGTCCTCCTGCAGCCGCCCATTATGTGAGGCTGCCCCTTCCCCCTCTCCCTGGGAGCCTTCCCTCCCTGGAGCCCTTCCATGCCCAACAACTCAGGGCCACAGCCAAGATGGCCTCACACACAGGACCAGCAAGCCAGGAGCTTCTCAGGCTGCTTTGACCACAGGCAGCTTAGATATAAGTGCCCATAGGCACTTAACTCTCAGGAACAAGCGTGGCGCTGCCAGTCCCCTCCAGACAAGTAGGCCTAAGGCCTCAGCCCTTGACCCACATCACCGCAACCCTCTTAGTCAGCCCCACCACCACACCCTTCCCTGATTGTGGCATTCCGAGGAGGCCGCTCTGGCTCACTTCCACCGGATCCTGGATCCTCCTGGACTGGAATCCCATGTATCCAGTAGGCCCAGGTCAGAGGGTGTAGCTGCTCCAGGAGATTCACTGGGCTTCTCCACTCCCGAGCCATAGTCCCCATGCACACTGGGCATCCTTATTTTCCCCTGAAAAATCTGGGGAAAATGTGTGCATTATACATGGGAAAAGAGGACATTCTCCATTATCTGAACAGCATGGCTGCCTACAGCAACTGAAAGCTGAGGGTGTCTGGGCTTCACTATAGTCACAGAGCTGCATCACAGAGCACAGGAGAGTCACAAAGGTTTTCTGAGGTCGGGGGTGCATGGGGGAGGTAGGGGGAAGGAGAGGTCAAAGTCCCACCCCTCCCCCACTCACCAGCCCAGCAGACCCCTCAGCCCCTCCTGAGCCCCCTGGCTCCCTCTCCCCTGCCCTGCCAGCCTGTTTACAACTCCAACCTTCTTTCAGGCATATATTGGCCTCACTGCAATTTTCTGCTTGCGTCAGACATAATCCAGATGTCACCTGTGTCCCCTGTTACTGTGCAGAGCCCTGGAAAGTCTGAGATGCTCCCTGGATTTTCTGCTTCTCCACTGACATTAGACTTTCAGGATCACACGTACTCTCAAATCCATATTTTCTACAGAATGTTTTTGTCTTACACTAACCCAGATATCAAACTAAAGTTCTTTTATACTGATTTAGGTTTATCAATGTTGAATAGTAAATGTTTTCCTTTAAAGTCAGCCTGGACTGTTTTCAGTAAGAGGCACTGACTCAAACAATTGAAACTAAAGATTCATTATTCAACATCACAAGACAAAAATAACTATAAAATAAATATATGTATAATTAAAAGTAAAACTTCAAGTGATCTGTACTAAAAACAGAAAAACTGGCTGAGCTTTGTAGCGGGCACCTTAAGTCATAGCTACTAGGGAGGCTGAGCCAAGAAAATCACTTCAGCTCAAGAGTTTGAGGTTGCTGTGAGCCGTGACACCACAGTACTCTAGCCAGGGTGATAAAGTGAGACTCCTTCTCAAAAAAAAAAAAAAAAAAAAAAGATTAGAGTCTTGCTACTATTTTATATGGATATTTTTCATGTAGAATTGCATTAAAGGCTATTTTTAAGAATTAGACATATAGAGAATACTTTGAGATGGAGTTATGGTACCTTGCCTTCAAAATATCATATTCAGTATAAAAATTCAAAGACAATAAACTAGACAATGGGCTCCTTTACTCTCTACTTCATTTAAAACAGCTTTCATGAGTAATTTTAATTTAATAATATTCTAAAATCTATCTTCTTTTGAAAATATGTCCACCTGAAGGTTCCTTTCTACGCAGGATCTATGGTGTAAATGCAGTCTATGCGGCCCTCCTCCCGGGCCTGGTCCATTGAGTGTCTTTTCAGGGGCCAGCGAGTGTTTGGATTTCTCCCAATTCCCCACTTCTCCAGAGAATTGCCCAGGATTCCGCCCACATCATTGTCCAGATCTGTTCCCTACAGGGGCCTACCTCCGTACCTGCCTGGCACCTTCCTCTTGAGAACATTCCCTTACTAACTCATCCCTTCAAGGATCCTCGTCTCAGCCCCTGCTTCTTGGAAACCCAACTGAAGACAGTGTGAAGCTAAACACCAGAGAGTCTCCCTAAAAAGAAAGGTACTTATTAGGGGATAGAGCAGCCGAAGGGGACCGTGTGTGGCACAGGAAACTGTGTATTCAGGGAGGTAAGGGAAGAATGACAAGGATTGCAGACTTAGTGAAATACTGATTTTTGGCTACAAAGACCCCTGGCCCCAAGTGTGGTTCCAGTCCAAGCGTGGACATGTACTTGCTGGGCGGTTGGGCTCATGCAAGTATTTATTTATGTAAGGTTGTGATGGCCTTTGTGCAGCATTGTGGTTTTTTCAGTCTTCTTGATCACTTTCGTTATCAACCACGCGAAGCCTCTCTGTTCCTGGCTGTCCCCAGCTCTATGTGTCAGGGTTTCCCTAAGATGAGTGAGTCCTTTTTAATTCTGACAATTCCACATGATAGAGCAGAGGTGTTCTGAGAAACCCGTCAATGTACTGATCGCTTTTTCAAATCTGCATTTTTCCTACAGCAATTATTGACTCATGTTCCCCCAGAAACAGGCTCCAATCTGGAGATTTGCAGGCTGGTCAACTGGGCCTCTGTTCCCAGCAGGGAGCGCTCCCATCGGGGACGGCAGCGTGAGCTCAGCTCATCTTGAAGCTGCTATCCCATCACTGCGGCTCCTCACATCAGCGTAGCCCTGGTGACGACAAGGTGCACAGGTGAGACAAGATTGTTTGGAAAGAATGTGTTCTTCACCATGGGGACCAACAGGACATTTCTTGTTATTGTCCTGACCATTTTGATAATAAATGCACAAGCTCTCAGCCGTGCCTGAGCCACTGGTGCATGGAACTGGTAAGGTCCTGGGGACCAGAGGCTCAGACCATCTGACCTGAAACCCCTGGAGGTAAAGAGCCAAGGTAGCAACACTGGGCAGAAGGAGGTGTTGAATGGCAGTGTGGCTGCAGCAGAGCTGGGAGAGGATTTAGACTTGTTCTCACATTGAGGGAGGGGGCAGGGAGGGTTTCACCCATTGAACTGATCAAACATTAGAGTGTGCTGTGCTTCACACAGGTGGCACAGGGCCACAGCTGAGGCAGGTCAGTGCAGTCAGAAGTCATCCTTGCCATCAGCTGTCACTGCCACCAGCTGAGGGAAGGAGGGTTTGGGATCTGAAGAGTCCCCAGGTTTGCACTGCAGGAGTCCAGTCCCTGCAACCTTCACATACTCTAACATCGGGTGCCTAACATGGGAAGAGCACCTGTGAGATTCTGACTGGTGTCTTTTCCTGTGGAAACCACTGAGGAAAGGTTAATGGTAGGAACCCCAACCTCCACTGACCTTCCTTCTCCACGTGTGGCTTACCTGTCCCCTTCCTGGTGTTGGGACATCATTGCCGTTCATCATGTCTCCCTCCTTCCCACCTCCTCCAATCACCCACTCAGGGTCTCCTCCCTCAGCTAACACTGTCTCATCAGGTAGCCTTGAGGTGACCCTGACATTCAACCCTCAGGGTTATCAGCTTCTGGTCGCCATGTCCTTACCAGCCCCCGGCACCAGTGGCTCAGGCATGGCTGAGCCCTTGTGCATTTGCTATCAAAATGGGCAGGACAATATCAGCAAAAGTCCTGCTGGTCCTCCTGGGTGACAAGCACATTCTTCTCAACCAATTCTAGTCTGAACAGCTCGCCTCTTGTCACCAGGCTATGATGGTGTGAGGAGCTGAAGTGATGAGCTAGCCGCTTTCAAGATAGATGGGGATCACACTGCACCTCTGGTGGCCCCCCCACCCCCGGGAACAGACGTCCAGCTTCTCAGAGCCCATGGCTGGGGGATGGGGTCCTTCTTCCGAGGTCATCATTGGTTCCCACACAGAAGCATCCCACCTGGTGAGGACGCAGCCCCATAGTGGGTGTTGATGGATTGCAGCCTTAAGCCTCCCCCATCCTGCCAGGGGATCTCAACGTTGGGTCCTCAGCAACGATATTGAAAGATTGTCCCACCACAATGCAAGGCCAGCAGTTTCTGGGATGTATAGTGGATGTTAGAACAGGAATGCCATGGTCATATACCTCATGCCACGCCACCTTTGTTGTAAAGTGGCTCATCTAGTTCATTGCCGTGTTGTGTAGGACTCCAAACCAGTGGATCAATGTTCTGTAAGTCCTCACACAATGATGCTGGCCAAGGGCCTCTTCATGGGCTCCACGCCTGCCACCATTCTGGGCTCTTCAGTAAATGAGCCCATTGAAGGGGTTTGGAGCATGGCAATGGGCTGCCGGTTGTCCACTGGCTGAACCATTCTGGTCATTTAGCGCCTCTGGATGCCAAATGACAGTGCACGTCCACAGGATGTTAACATAGATACAAAGAGCCTCCCCGCTTATGCCTAGTAGGTCTATCCATGAACCTCTTCCCCAGACTCCTCCGTCCTTCCTATTCCAAACTCTCCATCCAGGCCGGTATGGACCAGCCAAGCCACTCTCCACCATCCATGAGACCGAGTGTGTTCTACCCTCAGGTGCTTTCTCTTCCCACAGGAAGGGGGTGAGCAGGTGCACTGCCTGCGGCTTTGTCCAGGGGAGCTTTCCTCTCACTGCTGTTTCAGGGCTGCCTGACCAGGCTCCGCTTCACCAGCAGGTGGTTTGGCTCCCATACCCCCTGCACCAAACTGACCTCTGTCCCCCCATGTGATTCAGTGGGATGGAATGGAGCAGAGGGATTAGGGGCAGCATGAGGTGGGTAAGACATTGACTCTGAGCCACCAACTCGTGTGGCTTACCTGTCCACTCTGCCTGCCCTAGTCCCTGGAGTGCCATTGACCAGCTGCAGTGGATTGCTACTGGGTCCTCTGCCCTTATGTCTATGAGGACCTCGCAGAGCTCAAGTCATGATAGGAAATTCTAGCCACAGTGTACATGATAGGACCTGGTCAGGTGCTTTATCTACAACCAGGCCTGTGGCACTTAGGAAAATGTTTCTCAGATGCCATAGAGTTCCCTGCTACAGATGGCATGACCTGATTCCAAGGCCCTGGAGTTCTGTGCTGTGATTCTCACTGCAACTCGCCATACCTGCCACACAGCATCCTTGCCAGTGATGGCTGTGTCTAACCCACAGAGGCATCAGGACATCAGGGCCTGACCATCTGGGCTGCCCATGCTACAGGCAGAGCCCAATCCTAGGCCACACTCAAAACGGCCTGCCCTACTTGTCATTCTGGAAATGGGTGAGAGTAACATTTCTAAGTGACACGAGCCAGAACCTAATGTGGTCGGACACTCAGATGGACCTTAGGAACTCTGCGACTCATGATTATCAGCCTTGCACAAGATCACCAGAGTTAGAAGAAAACACTTGTATCACTTGTGTTGTTAGCAACCCCTTATGATCCAATAAACAGCCTGTGAAACCCTCATATGTTAAAAAACGTTCCTGAATAACTAAATAACTGAAAAATGCTTTTTTCTTTTTTAAACTGTTTTCATGAAACCTTTTTGTTGGTAAAATTTCCAGAAAATACTTATGCAATCAAATATTTCACACATTTGCAGCACTTTTCAGATGCTTTGTGGGTCACAGAACACTGCATCAGGTCTAGAGGAGAAAGCAGGTGGCATTGCTGACAGACCCAGGAAGGAAGGACATCCCTGTCCACAGTGCCAATAGGAGGAAGGAAGCGGCCCTGACACCAGACCAGAACCAGGAGGACACTTGTGACCATAGCTCCCAGACGAGGAAGGAGATGGCCTTGCCAGCAGCCCTGGAGAGGACACTTGTGTCTCTGGTGCCCAGAGGAGGAAGGAGGCGGCATTGACAACAGACCAGGCGGGACAGACATCCTGTACTAGCTCCCACAGGAGGAATAAGGTGGCATTGCTGAGACCTGGGAAGGGGGAACACCCATGTGCTAAGTTCTTGTTGGGAGAAAGGGGTGGAATTGCTAGCGGACATAAGGGAAGAGGCCGCCCCCGTCCGCAGGTCCCAGAGGAGGAAGGAGGCGGCCTTGCTGGTAGACCCGGGAGAGAAGGGCACACACATGCAGAGTTCCCAGTAGGGGAAGAGGTGGCAGGCATAGCAGCCCTGGCGTGAGAGGGCACCCTTACCAACAGTCCCCAGAGGAGGACAGAGGGGCAGTGCTGGGAGACCAGAAAGGGACGACACCCGTTTGCCAATTTCCCAGAGGAAGGAGGCAGCATTGACAGCAGACCAAGTGGGGAAGGACAGTCATCTCCACTCTCCGCAGGGGGAGGAGGTGGGACTGTAGGTAGACATGAGAGGGGGAGACACCGTGTCCAGAGGAAGAAGAGGCTGACATTCCCGGTAGACCAGGCTGGGGCCACCAGGCCCACAGTTCTCAGAGGAGGAAGGACGTGGTATCGACAGCAGACCTGGAGGCCAAAGACATCTGTGTCTGCTGTCCCCAGAGAAGGAAGGACGTGGCATTGCAGAGAAACCAGGGAGGTGTAACACCTACGAATGCTGCTCCACAGGAGGGAAGTGACATTGTCACCAGACTTAGTAGTAGAGGACACCCTGTCTGCACGTCAGAGGACGAAGGAGGTGGCATTGACAGCAGCCCAGCAGAGGGAAGAATCCCGTGTCCACGGTGCCCAGGGGAAGGAGGAGGCTGCATTGCCAGCGGCCCTGGGCTGCCAGGGCGTCCGTGTCCACATGCTCCAGAGGAGGGAGGAGGTAGAAATGAGCAGCCCCTATTCCAACTTCTTAAACGTATACACAATGCAAAACAACAATTTTAAGAAGCCCCATGTTTATAGCATGTAACCCCCTATTCTAGGTGCCACCGTGTCATTTGTCTCTAGGGTTTGCACTGGGAGCTGCCTTGCAGATGCTTCATCTGCTGTGCTGAGTGGGTTGCCTGGGTTTCCATCTTCCATAGATATGTTGACGTCTTCTGCTGTAACCTCTCCGGTTCTTGTCAACCAGAACACTTACTCTCGTTCAATCTTTTACTCTGTTAATAGTTTTATTGAAATATAGTTCACATTCCATACAATTTACCCATTGGAGGTGTGTAGTTCAATGGTTTTAGTGTATCACAGGATTGTTCATCCATCACCGGAGTCAGGTTTAGAACATCGTCATGACTTCAGGAAGGAACCCTGTACCCTTTAGCTGTCAGACCTTCCGCCCCTCCTTCCCCCAGCCCTAAGCGATCACTAAACTACTTTCTGTGACTATAGATTTCCCTATTCTGAACATCTCCTAAGAATGGGATCCTACGTGGTCATTTGCTTCTGGCTTCTTCTTTCACTTTGCATAATGTCTTCAGGTTTCATCCTGCTGTAGCAGGGATGCCATGTTCAATGTGTGGGCAGGGGATTCCTTTTGATGACTGAATAGTATGATGTCGTACGAACAGAGCACTTTTTGTTTATCCATTCTCCAGGATGGACATTTGGGTTGCTTCCACCTGGTAGCTATTATGAATAGTGCTGCTATGAATATTGCTCTGCAAGTTTCTCTGTGTTTTCATTGCTCTTTGGTATGTACCCAGGAGAGGAATTGCTGGGTTATATGCCAAGTCTGTTTACCAAAACCAGCCACACCAGTTCACATCCCCCCAGCAGAGCATGAGGCTTGTAACCTGTCCACAATCTCTCACTTCTCTGAGGTTGTGGTTCTACCATCCTGTTTGGTATGAAGTGGTATCTGCTAGTAGTTTTGATTAGTTATTTCCATGATGATAAATGATGTTGTGCATCTTTTCACATAAACCTTTACTTTTTGCGTGTGTGTCAGACACAGACTCACTCAGTCACTTTGCGTACATGGCCATGGCATCAGAGCTCACAGCGACCTCAAATTCCTGGGCTCAAGCAGGCCTCTTGCCTCAGTCTCCCAAGTAGCTGGGACTACACACACTCGCCATGACGCCCAGTAGTTTTGTGTTGTTCTTTATGTTTTTTAATAGAGATGGGGTCTCACTTTTGCTCAACTTGGTCTGGAACTCCTGAACTCAAGCAATCCACCTGCCTCGGACTCCTGAGTGCAAGGATTACAGGTATGAGCCACCTTGCTTGGCTTATAATCCTTTAATGGCATTTGTGGAAGGAGTAGAAATGAATAAGTACATTCGACCTGTGGGGTTTAATTGGAAACAGTTTATTTTAAATGTGTGACTGAAAAAATTTCTTTTCTCCTAAATATTTGAACACATTTACATCGCATACTTAAGTATTTATCAACCTGTCAGGTTTCCTACCTCTGTAGCATTTTCATGTTATCCTTTGTGATGAAAGACTGAGCTATGACGCACTGAATTGGTTCTGTAAAGATGACTGCTTTTACGGCGGTGTGGGGGAAAGTTGCAGATGACTCCTCAGGGGTGACTACCAGGCAGAGCAGACTTGATTGCCAAAGCCAGGAACACTAATGTGTCTCAGTCACAATGCTGTGTCCATGTGTAGTGGGGACATGTGATTCTCCTGTGATAAATGTGAAAGGAATGAATGATCACCTGAGCTCAGGATTTCAAGACCAGTCTGAGCAAGCGCAAGACCCCGTCTCTACTGAAAATAGAAAAAACTAGCTGGGTGTCGTGGCGGTTATCTGTAGTCCCAGCTACTCAGGAGGCTGAGGCAAGAGGGTTGATTGCTCAAGCCCAGGAGTTTGAGGTTGCTGTTGATGGTGTACGATGTCCGATGCTGGATGATGTAGGTATGTGCATGGATGATGTGCGATGATGCCACGGCCCTCTCCACTGGGCAGCAGAGTGAGACTCTGTCTCAAACCAGACAGACAGCAACAATAATAAAGAAAGAATATGAGAACACTGACTGGGGCACAGAGCGCATCTTCTACGAGGTAGGTGACAAGACGGTGGAATGGACGGTTACACTGTGGTCACTGTGTAATGATGGGGTTCATGGTGCAAAATAATTAAATGGTGGGTACATGGGAGTTATACGGTTGTCTCTGAGCTCATGTATGTTTAACCACGTTTGTGATAAAAAGCTGTAAGGAAAAAAAGCTTTTAAAGATTAAAGATGTTAAGTGCCTCTTAAGGAGAGAGGAGGGGGAGTCTAGGATAGCTGGCAAAGGGGGACAATTCATGAACACTAAATTCCAGCTCTCTCAGCAAAGACATTCAGGAAGTGTAATTCCATTGAGGATAGAAGCCTTACAAGAAAATCCCTTTCTCTATAGCAGAAATAAAGGAGAGGAGATATAAATAATAGTTTTCTCAATGTTTTTTGGTGGAAAATTCCCATCTAATGGCTTCGAGATCCTCTGTGAAGTGAGTTCAGCACATCTGCTAATAAGCTACTAGAGGTGGCTCCGTTTAAGCAAAGTGCAGAAGGTTTACAATAGATGTGAGAAGCAAGGGAGAGGGAGTGCAATAGGAAAAACTTGAGCTCTTTTTGTTTTGTTTATTTTATTTAGTAAGCACTGAACAATTATTGTTAGAATGAATGAATGATTCTCACGTTATGCTATCATTGGCCATGAATTTTATCATATAGCCAAGACACTTGTGAGACGCAATGCATTAGTGCTCAGTTACTTTAAAGAAGGCATTTCTGGAAAAGTCAGGAGAGCTTTTGCTAAAAAGGAAGAAGTAAGGGGACTCGAAGGAGGACTATTTGAAGTGGAGAGTTTAATATTATCATTTGCCCAATGGACCATGAAGTCTGCTTAACCAATGGAGGAAATGAAGACAACTTGGTGTGATAATGGGGAAATAAAAAGATTAATGTCCTGACATTGAAAAATCACAAACTGAGGACTCATGCTGGAAGAACAGAGAGAGGAGGTCAAAGGGCGGGATGTCCAGCTGCAGCAGTACAGACGTCAGAGGGGTTCCTGATGACAAGCTCTGGGTGTGAAACTCTGTCTCAAAAATAAAAAGTAAAGGAAATAAAAGAGTAAGGGCGGAGCCTGTAGCTCAAAGGAGTAGGGCACCGGCCCCTTATGCCAGAGGTGGCGGGTTCAAAGCCAGCCCCGGCCAAAAACTGCCAAAAAAACAAAAACGAGTAAAACACTGGGACTCACCTCTCTCCGTCCTCTTACCAAGGAAGCTCAAATATTCATTGTACAAGAATAACATGACTCTCCATTTTAATAAATAAAAATGTATTCCTTTTATCCATTTCTAAAAGTTATAATCTCCAATTTTTCCTTCTTTCACAAAATCAGAAGGGGATTTTTTCTGCGAATCCCCACTTTGTGTTCTCAGAAGTCCTCTGTTCAAGGAAGATGCAGAATCAGAAGCCGACAGTCACATCTGCTCCATCAGAGGATGCTGTACCCGGGCACAGAGCTCCGAGGCTCTCCACATTGCTCTCGTCATCAGCCCAACATGAAGGAAGACTAGGTCGGGTGATACCTGACATGGGAAAGTGATGATCAAGTGTCAGGACAGACTGTTCTCCTCCAGAGAACCCACACTTTCTATACATACCAGCTCTGAGCCATGAAATCATTGTTGGGGGTTTTATGCTGGATCCCTCCACCACACCTCAATAGGCAGGTGGTGAGCCTGAGGTGGAAACCTGTGTCCTCTTGAGCCCCTAGCCCTGCCCACACCCTTCCCCTAGAAGAGTGAGGCTCTAACACTCTCCAAGCCAACCACACTCATTTCGAAATGTGGGAATCGGAACAGGAAAAAATGACCAAGACTCTGTTTTGGGTACTCCTTACCTTTGGCTGCCTTCATTTCCCCAGGTGGTTCATAAAAATGATTTCATCACCAGGTACCACAGGTCCAGAAAGAGTAACCCCAAACTACTCAAAAGGTGACTTGGGGTCCATATTCAAACCAGTTGATCATAAGCTCCACCAAGGCTCAGGATGGTTGTTCAGAAAGCAGAGAATACCATATTTTGCCAGGTATAATGTGCAACCACATTCATGGCCCAAATATTCAGGAAAATGTCCCATCAAGAAAGTGGCTGGCTTTCGGCTGGGAGACACACATCTGGGGAGTGTAGATCTCACCGCCCTCCAGCAGCCCCCATTCTGTGAGGCTGCCCCTTCCCTCTCTCCCTGGGCCCCTTCCCTCCCTGGAGCCCTTCCATGCCCAACAAGTCCAGGGCCACAGCCAAGATGGCCTCACACACATCTCCAGCAAGCCAGGAGCTTCTCAGGCTGCTTTGACAACAGGCAGCCTAGATGTAAGTGCCCACAGGCACTAACCTCTCAGGAACAAGCATGGCGCTGCCAGTCCCTTCCACGCAACTGGGCCTCAGGCCTCAGCCCTTGACCCACATGACCCCAGCCCTCTTAGCCAGTCCCACCAGCATGGCCTTCCCTGATTGTGGCATTCAGAGGAGGCTGCTCTGACCCACTTCCACCGGATCCTGGATCCTCCTGGACTGGAATCCCATGTATCCAGTAGGCCCAGGTCGGAGGGTGCAGCTGCTCCAAGAGATTCGCTGGGCTTCTCCACTCCCGAGCCATAGCCCCCATGCACACTCGGCATCCTATTTTCCCCATGGAAAATCTGGGCAAAATGTGTGCATTATACATGGGAAAGGAGGACATTCTCCATTGTCTGAACAGCATGGCTGCCTAAAGCAACTGAAAGCTGAGGGTGCCTGGGTTTCACTATAGTCTCAGACCTGCATCACAGAGCACAGGAGAGTCACAAAGGGTTTCCGAGGTGTGGGGGGGGGGAGGAGGGAGAGGTCACAGCCCCTCCCCTCCCTCACTACCAGCCCAGCAGACCCCTCAGCCCCTCCTGGGCCCCCTGGCTCCCTCTCCCCTGCCCTGCCATCCTGTTTTCAACTCCACCCTTCTCTCATGCACGTATTTGCTTCAGTGAAATTTTCTGCTTATGTCAGCCATAATCCAGATGTCACCAGGGTCCCCTGTTACTGTGCAGAGCCCTGGAAAGTCTGAGATGCTCCCTGCAATTTCTGCTTCTCCCCACATGTAAGAGTCTCAGGACCACGCTTATTCTCAAGTCCATATTTTCTACAGAATATTTTTCTCTTACACTAAGCCACATATCAAACTAAACTTCTTTTATACTGTTAGGTTTATGAATGTTGAATACTAAATGTTTTTCTTTAAAGTCAGCATGGACTGTTTTCAGTCGAGAGGGGCTGACTCAAACAATTAAACGAAATATTCATTATTCAACATTCACAAGACAAAAATAACTATAAAATAAATATATGTATAATTAAAATTAAAACTTGAAGTGATCTGTACTAAAAACAGAAAAACTAGCTGAGCTTTGAAGCAGGCACCTATAGTCATACCTACTAGGGACACTCAGGCAACAGAATCACTTGAGCTCAAGAGGTTGAGGTTGCTATGGGCTGTGACACCACAGTACTCTAGCCACAGTGACACAGTGAGACTGTCTCAAAAAAAAAAATTTAGAGTTTCGCAACTGTTTTATATGGATATTTCTCATGTAGAATTTCATTAAAGGCTATTTTTAAGAATTAGACATATAGAGAATATTTTTGAGATGGAGTTATGGTGCCTTGCCTTCAAAATTTGAGATTCAGCATAAAAATCCAAAGACAATGGAGACTTTACCTCTTTCATGTTTGCATGGATGGAGCTGGAGCATATTCGTCTTAGTAAAGAGCTCAAGAAAGGAAGAAAAAGTATCCAATGTAGTCAGCCCTACTACGAAACTAATTTATGGCTTTCAAATGAAAGCTATAACCCAGTTATAACCTAAGAATAGAGGGAAGGGGGAAAGGGAGGAGGGAGGGAGGAGGTGGGCGGAGGGAGGGTGATTGGTGGGATTACACCTGCGGTGCATCTTACAAGGGTGTATGTGAAACTTAGTAAATGTAGAATGTAAACATCTTAACACAATAACTAAGAAAATGGCAGGAAGGCTATCTTAACCAGTGTGATGAAAATGTGTCAAACGGTCTATAAAACCAGTGTATGGTGCCCCATGATCGCATTAATGTACAAGGCTATGATTTAATATAATAAAATAAATAAATAAATAAATACATAAAATCCCAAGACAGTAAACTAGACAATGGGCTTCTTTAATCTTTACATCATTAAAAACAGCTTTTATTTGTGATTTTAATTTAAACATATTGTAAATTTAATTTAAGATATTCTATCTTCTTTTGTACATATGTCCACCTGAAGGGTCCTGTCTACGCAGGATAAATGGTGTAAATGCAGTCTATGCGGCCCTCCTCCTGGGCCTGGTCCATTCAGTGTCTTTTGAATGGCCAGCGAGTGTTTGGATTTCTGCCAATTTCCCATTTCTCTGGAGAATTACCCAGGACTCCATACACATCATTGTCCAGATCTGTCCCCTGCAGGGACCTGATTCCCTAGTTGCCTGGCACCTTCCTCTTGAGAACATTCCCTTACTAACTCATCCCTTCAAGGATCCTAGACTCAGCCCCTGCTTCCTGCAAACCCAACTGCAGACAGTGTGAAGCTAAACACCAGAGACAGCATCCCTGAAAAAAAGATACTTAATAGGGGATAGACCAGCTGAAGGGGACCGTGTGTGCCACAGGAAACTGTGTATTCAGGGAGGTAAGGGAAGACAAAGGTTTGGTTTTTTTTTTTCATTGTTGGGGATTCATTGAGGGTACAATAAGCCAGGTTACACTGATTGCACTTGTTAGGTAAAGTCCCTCTTGCAATCATGTCTTGCCCCAATAAAGTGTGACACACACCAAGGCCCCACCCCCCTCCCTCCGTCCCTCTTTCTGCTTTTCCTCCCCCCCATAACCTTAATTGTCATTAACTGTCCTCATATCAAAATTGAGTACATAGGGTTCATGCTTCTCCATTTTTGTGATGTTTACTAAGAATAATGTCTTCCACTTCCATCCAGGTTAATGCGAAGGATGTAAAGTCTCCATTTTTTTTAATGGCTGAATAGTATTCCATGGTATACATATACCACAGCTTGTTAATCCATTCCTGGGTTGGTGGGCATTTAGGCTGTTTCCACATTTTGGCGATTGTAAATTGAGCTGCAATAAACAGTGTAGTACAAGTGTCCTTATGATAAAAGGATTTCTTTCCTTCTGGGTAGATGCCCAGTAATGGGATTACAGGATCAAATGGGAGGTCTAGCTTGCGCGCTTTGAGGTTTCGACATACTTCTTTCCAGAAAAGTTGTACTAGTTTGCAGTCCCACCAGCAGGGTAAAAGTGTTCCCATCTCTCCACATCCAAGCCAGCATCTGCAGTTTTGAGATTTTTGTGATGTGGGCCATTCTCACTGGGGTTAGATGATATCTCAGGGTTGTTTTGATTTGCATTTCTCTAATATATAGAGATGATGAACATTTTTTCATGTGTTTGTTAGCCATTTGTCTGTCATCTTTAAAGAAGGTTCTATTCATGTCTCTTGCCCATTGATATATGGGATTGTTGGTTTTTTTCATGTGGATTAATTTGAGTTCTCTATAGATCCTAGTTATCAACCTTTTGTCTGATCCAAAATATGCAAACATCATTTCCCATTGTGTAGGTTGTCTCTTTGCTTTGGTTATTGTCTCCTTAGCTCTACAGAAGCTTTTCAGTCTCATGAAGTCCCATTTGTTTATTTTTGTTGTTGTTGCAATTGCCATGGCAGTCTTCTTCATGAATTCTTTCCCCAGGCCAATATCTTCCAGTGTTTTTCCTATGCTTTCTTGGAGGATTTTTATTGTTTCATGCCTTAAATTTAAGTCCTTTAAACATTTTGAATCATTTTTTGTGAGTGGGGAAAGGTGTGGGTCCAGTTTCAGTCTTTCACATGTAGACATCCAGTTCTCCCAACACCATTTATTGAATACGGAGTCTTTCCCCCAAGTTATGTTCTTGTTTGGTTTATCGAAGATTAGGTGGCTGTAAGATGTTAGTTTCATTTCTTGGTTTTCAATTCGATTCCAAGTGTCTATGTCTCTGCTTTAGTGCCAGTACCATGCTGTCTTGACCACTATGTCTTTGTAGTACAGACTAAAATCTGGTAAGCTGATGCCCCCAGCTTTATTTTTATTACTAAGAACTGCCTTAGCTATACAGGGATTTTTCCGGTTCCATACAAAATGCAGAATTATATTCTCCAAATCTTGAAAGTACAATGTTGGTATTTTGATAGGAATGGCATTGAATAGGTTGATTGCTTTGGGAAGTATAGACATTTTAACAATGTTGATTCTGCCAATCCATGAGCATGGTGTGTTCTTCCATTTGTTAATAACCTCTGCTATTTCCTTTCTGAGGATTTCATAGTTTTCTTTATAGAGGTCCTTCACCTCCTTTGTTAGGTATATTCCTAGGTATTTCATTTTCTTTGAAACTATGGGGAAGGGAGTTGTGTCCTTAATTAGCTTCTCATCTTGACTGTTATTGGTGTATACAACGGCTACTGACTTGTGGACATTGATTTTATATCCTGAAACATTACTGTATTTTTTGATGACTTCTAGGAGTCTTGTGGTTGAGTCTTTGGGGTTCTCTAAGTATAAGATCATGTCGTCAGCAAAGAGGGAGAGTTTGACCTCCTCTGCTCCCATTTGGATTCCCTTTATTTCCTTGTCTTCCTAATTGTATTGGCTAGAACTTCCAGCACTACGTTGAATAGTAAAGGTGACAGAGGACAACCTTGTCTGGTTCCAGTTCTAAGAGGAAAAGCTTTCAGTTTTACTCCATTCAGTAAAATATTAGCTGTGGGTTTGTCATAGATAGCTCCAATCAGTTTTAGAAATGTGCCACCTATGCCTATACTCTTCAGAGTTCTAATTAGAAAAGGATGCTGGATTTTATCAAATGCTTTTTCTGCATCTATTGAGAGGACCATGTGGTCTTTATTTTTGCCTCCGCTAATATGGTGGATAACGTTTATGGACTTGCGTATGTTAAACCAGCCTTGCATCCCTGGGATGAAGCCTACTTGATCATGATGAATGACTTTTTGATGATAAACTGTAATATATTGGCTAGGATATTGTTGAGAATTTTCACATCTACATTCATGAGTGAGATTGGTCTGAAATTCTCCTTTTTGTTTGGGTCTTTTCCTGGTTTTGGTATCAGAGTGATGTTTGGTTCATAGAATGTGTTGGGGAAGATTCCTTCTTCCTCAATTTTTTGGAATAATTTCTGCAGTACAGGAATAAGCTCTTCCTTGAAGGTTTGATAGAATTCTGGTGTGAAGCCATCTGGACCAGGGCATTTTTGGTTGGAAGCTTTTTTATTGTTTCTTTGATCTCAGTGCTTGAAATTGGTCTATTCAGGAGCTCTATTTCTTCCTGGCTAAGTCTAGAGAGAGGGTGTGATCCAAATATTGATCCATTTCCTTCACATTGTCAAATTTCTGGGCATAGAGTTTCTAGGAGTATTCAGAGATGATCTCTTGTATCTCTGTGGGATCAGTTGTTATTCCCCTTTATCATTTCTGATTGAGTTACTAGAGATTTTACTTATCTATTTCTCGTTAGTCTGGCCAATGGTTTATCTATTTTATTTATTTTTTCAAAAAACAAACTCCTTGTTTCATTAATTTTCTGAATGATTCTTTTGTTTTCAATTTCATTGATCTCTGATTTGATTTTGGATATTTCTTTTCTTCTACTGAGTTTGGGCTTAGATTGTTCTTCTTTTTCCAATTCCATAAGATGGCTTGTGAGATTGTTGATGAGCTCTCTTTCTGGTTTTCGAATGTAGGCATCTAAAGCGATGAATTTTCCTCTCAAAACTGATTTTGCAGTATCCCACAGGTTTTGGTAGCTTGTGTCTTCATTGTTGTTATGCTCAAGGAAGTTAATGATTTCCTGTTTTATTTCTTCCTTCACCCATCTGTTATTCAACAGAAGATTGTTCAATTTCCATGCCTTTGTGTGGGGTCGATTGTTTTTGTTAGAACTGAGTTCCACCTTTAGTGCCTTATGGTCTGAGAAGATACAAGGTAAAATTTCAATTCTTTTCATTCTGTTGCTATTTATTTTGTGTCCCGGGATATGATCAATATTGGAGAATGTTCCATGGGGTGGTGAGAAGAATGTATATTCTTTATCTTTGGGATGGAGTGTTCTCTATGCGGCTATCAAGCACAGTTGTTCTAGGGTCTCATTTAAATCTCTTATATCTTTGTTTAATTTCTGTTTAGAGGATCTGTCTAGCTCTGTAAGAGGAGTGTTAAAGTTCCCTGTTATTATGGTATTATCAGATATCATATTGCTCAGACTGAGTAAGGTCTGTTTCAAGAATCTGGGAGCATTTAAATTGGGTGCATAGATATTTAGAATTGAAATGTCTTCTTGTTGTATTTTTACCTTGACCAATATAAAGTGACCATCTTTGTCTTTTTTGACTTTAGTTGCTTTAAATCCACCTGAATCTGAAAATAAGATTGCAACTCCTCTTTTCTTCTGAATTCCATTTGCCTGAAAAATTGTCTTCCAACCCTTGACTCGGAGCTTTAATTTGTCTTTTGAAGCCAGGTGTGTTTCTTGCAGACAGCAAATGGATGGCTTGTGTTTTTTAATCCAGTCAGCCAATCTATGTCTCTTCAGTGGGGAATTCAAGCCATTAACATTTATTGAGATAATTGATAAGTGTGGTAGTATTCTATTCGTCTTAATTTGTGAGAGTCCATTGCTTAGTTTTATCTTTTGCATCAGTGTGGAAGTTAGGTTCTGTCCTTTAATTTCTGAGTTCTTACTTTGCTGCTGATCCATTGTGGTGGTCAGTGTGCAGAACAGGTTGAAGTATTTCCTGTAGAGCTGGTCTTGTTGTGGCGAATTTCCTCAATGTTTGTATATCTATAAATGATTTGATTTCTCGGTCAATTTTTAAACTTAGGTTAGCAGGATACAGAATTCTGGGCTGGAAATTGTTCTGTTTAAGTAGATTAAAGGTAGATGACCATTGTCTTCTTGCTTGGAAAGATTCACTAGAGAAGTTTGTGGTCACTCTGATGGATTTGCCCCTGTAGGTCAACTGGCTCTTACTCCTAGCAGCTTGCAGAATCTTTTCTTTTGTCTTGACTTTGTTTTTTTTTTTTATTAAATCATAATTGTATACATTGATATGATCATGGGGCATCATACACTCGCTTCATAAACCATTTGACACATTTTTATCACAGTGGTTAACATAGCCTTTCTGGCGTTATCTCAGTTACTGTGCCAAAACATTTACATTCTACATTTACCAAGTTTCGCAAATACCCCTGTAAGATGCACCACAGGTGTGATCCCACCGATCCCCCTCCCTCTACCCACCCCCCCTTCCCACTTCCCCCTATTGTTAAGTTGTAGCTGGGTTATAGCTTTCATGTGAGAGTCCCAAATTAGTTTCATAGTAGGGCTGTGTACATTGGGTACTTTTTCTTCCATTCTTGGGATACTTTACTAAGAAGAATATGTTCCAGCTCCATCCATGTAAACATGAAAGAGGTAAAGTCTCCATCTTTCTTTAAGGCTGCATAGTATTCCATGGTATACATATACCACAATTTATTAATCCATTCGTGGATCGATGGGAACTTGGGCTTTTTCCATGACTTAGCTATTATGAATTGGGCTGCAATAAACATTCTGGTACAAATATCTTTATTATGTTGTGATTTTTGGTCTTCTGGGTATATGCCCAGCAGAGGAATTACAGGATTGAATGGTAGATCTATTTTTAGATCTCTGAGTGTTCTCCATATATCTTTCCAAAAGGAATGTATTAATTTGCATTCCCACCAGCAGTGCAGAAGTGTTCCCTTTTCTCCGCATCCACGCCAACATCTCTGGTCTTGAGATTTTGTGATATAGGGTAGTCTCATTGGAGTTAGATGATATCTCAAAGTAGTTTTGATTTGCATTTCTCTGATGATTAAAGATGATGAGCATTTTTTCATATGTCTGAAGGCCGTGAGCCTGTCTTCTTCAGAGAAGTTTCTCTTCAAATCCCTTGCCCAGCCTGCGATGGGATCCCTTGTTTTTTTCTTGCTGATGCGTTTGAGTTCTCTGTGGATTCTGGTTATTAAACCTTTGTCAGAGATATACCCTGCAAATATCTTCTCCCATTCTGAGGGCTGTCTGCTTGCTCTGCTTACTGTGTTCTTAGCTGTGCAGAAGCTTTTTAGTTTGATCAAGTCCCAGTAGTGTATTTTTGAAGCTGCTTCAATTGCCCGGGAGGTTCTCCTCATGAAATACTCACCCAGACCAATTTCTTCAAGGGTTTTCCCTGCAATCTCCTCTAGTATTTTTATAGTTTCATGTTTCAAGTTTAAATCTTTAATCCAATGAGAGTCTATCTTAGTTAATGGTGAAAGGTGTGGGTCCAATTTCAGTCTTCTGCAGGTTGCCAGCCAGTTCACCCAGCACCATTTGTTAAATAGGGAATCTTTTCCCCACTGAATGTTTTTAATTGGCTTGTCAAAAATCAAATAGCGGTAAGTAGCTGGATTCATCTCTTGGTTCTCTATTCTGTTCCAGATATCTACTTCTCTGTTTTTGTGCCAATACCATGCTGTTTTGATCACTATCGATTTGTAGTAAAGTCTGAGGTCTGGTAGTGTGATTCCTCCTGTTTTGTTTTTATTTCTGAGTAATGTCTTGGCTATTCGAGGTTTTTTCTGATTCCATATAAAACGAAGTAATGTTTTTTCAAGATCTTTAAAATATGACAGTGGAGCTTTAATAGGGAGTGCGTTGAAATTATATATTGCTTTGGGTAGTATGGACATTTTGATAATGTTGACTCTTCCCAGCCATGAGCATGGTATGTTTTTCCATTTGTTAACATTTTCAGCTATTTCTTTTCTTAGAGTTTCATAGTTCTCTTTATAGAGATCTTTCACGTCTTTTGTTAGGTAAATTCCCAAATATTTCATCTTCTTTGGCACTACTGTGAATGGGATAGAGTCCTTAACTGCTTTTTCAATTTGACTGTTGTTGGTGTATATAAAGGCTACCGATTTATGAATGTTGATTTTGTAACCTGAGACGCCGCTGTATTCCTTGATCACTTCTAGGAGTTTTGTAGTAGAGTCCTTAGTGTTTTCCAGATACACAATCATATCATCTGCGAAGAGCGAGAGTTTGATTTCTTCTGACCCTATATGGATACCCTTGATCGCCTTTTCTTCCCTAATTGCGGTGGCTAAAACTTCCATTACAATGTTGAAAAGCAATGGAGACAATGGGCAGCCTTGTCTGGTTCCTGATCTGAGTGGAAATGATTCCAATTTAACTCCATTCAATATGATATTGGCTGTGGGTTTGCTGTAGATAGCCTCTATCAGTTTAAGAAAAGTCCCTTCTAGACCAATTTTCTTGAGTGTTCTGATCATGAAGGGATGCTGGATATTATCAAAAGCTTTTTCTGCATCAATTGAGAGAATCATATGGTCTTTGTTTTTTAATTTGTTTATGTGCTGAATTACATTTATAGATTTACGTATATTGAACCAGCCTTGAGACCCTGGGATAAAACCAACTTGGTCATGATGTATAATTTGTTTGATGTGTTGCTGGATTCTGTTTGTTAGGATCTTGTTGAATATTTTTGCATCTATATTCATTAGTGATATTGGTCTATAATTTTCTTTTCTTGTTGGGTCTTTTCCTGGTTTGGGGATCAGGGTAATGTTTGCTTCATAGAACGTGTTGGGTAGTCTTCCTTCTTTTTCTACATTTTGGAACAGGTTGAGTAATATAGGTACTAATTCCTCTTTAAAGGTTTGGTAGAATTCTGACGTGAAACCATCTGGTCCCGGGCTTTTCTTTTTAGGGAGGTTTTGTATAGTTGATGCTATTTCTGAACTTGATATGGGTCTGTTCAACATTTCCACTTGATTCTGGTTAAGTCTTGGAAGGTGGCGTGCTTCCAAGTATCGGTCTGTTTCCTTCAGATTTTCATATTTCTGAGAACAAAGTTTCTTGTAATATTCATTAAGGATTTTTTGGATTTCTGATGAGTCTGTGGTTATTTCGTCTTTGTTGTTTCTGATTGATGATATTAGAGATTTTACTCTTTTTTTCCTGATTAGGTTCGCCAGAGGTTTATCTATTTTATTGACCTTTTCAAAAAACCAGCTTTTTGATTTATTGATCTGTTGTATTATTCTTTTGTTTTCAATTTCATTTAATTCTGCTCTAATTTTGGTTATTTCTTTTCTTCTACTGGGTTTGGGGTTGGAATGTTCTTCCTTTTCCAGTTGCGTGAGATGTCCTATTAAGTTGTTAACTTCCTCTCTTTCCGTTCTCTTGAGGAAGGCTTGCAGTGCTATAAATTTCCCTCTTAGAACTGCCTTTGCAGTGTCCCAGAGGTTCTGATAGTTTGTGTCTTCATTGTCGTTTTGTTCCAAAAAATTGGCAATTTCTTTTTTAATCTCATCTCTGACCCAGCTATCATTCAGCATAAGGTTATTTAACTTCCATGTTTTTGTATGGGTATGCAGATTCCTGTTGTTACCCAATTCAAGTTTTATTCCATGATGGTCCGAGAAGATGCATGGAATAATTTCTATTCCTTTAAATTTACCGAGGTTAGACTTGTGACATAAATGTGGTCAATTTTGGAGTAAGTTCCGTGGGCTGATGAGAAGTATGTGTATTCAGTTTTGTTGGGATGAAATGTTCTGTAGATGTCTGCTAAATCTAAATATTGGATGGTTAGGTTTAAATCTAAGATTTCTTTGCTCAGCTTCTTTCTAGAGGATCGATCCAACACTGCCAAGGGAGTGTTGAAATCTCCGACGATTATGGAGCTGGAGGAAATCAAGTTACTCATGTCTGTTAGAGTTTCTCTTATAAATTGAGGTGCATTCTGGTTGGGTGCATAGATATTAATAATTGAGATCTCATCATATTGAGTATTACCCTTAACAAATATGAAGTGACCATTCTTGTCCTTCCTTACTTTTGATGGTTTAAAGCCTACTGTATCTGCAAATAAAATTGCAACACCTGCTTTTTTCTGATTACCATTTGCCTGAAATATGGATGACCATCCTTTCACCCTGAGTCTGTATTTGTCTTTTAAGTTGAGATGTGACTCTTGTATGCAACAAATATCTGGCTTGAGTTTTTGTATCCAGTCAGCTAACCTATGCCTCTTTAGAGGACAGTTTAAGCCATTCACATTGATGGAGAGTATTGATAAGTCTGGTGGAATTTTGGGTATCGAGTTTTTCAAAGGTCCAGTGGACATTTTTAATCCTTTCGCCAGTGTGGAAGGTGGAGTTTGATCCGAAGTTTCTGAGTGAGTTTACTTTTGTGGTATAGGATTGGGTTGGTCATTGTGGAGGATAGGTCTGAGAACATCCTGAAGAGCTGGTTTACTTATGGCAAATTTTTTCAACATATGAATGTCATTGAAGTATTTAATTTCTCCATCATAGATGAAACTCAGTTTAGCTGGATACAAGATCCTGGGTTGAAAATTTTTTTGCTTTAGGAGATTAAAAGTTGATGACCAGCCTCTTCTGGCTTGAAAAGTTTCAGCAGAGAGATCTGCAGTTATTCTAATATTCTTACCTTTGTACGTTATAGTTTTCTTTCGCCGGGCTGCTTTGAGAATCTTCTCTTTCATGTTAACTTTAGTGAAGCTAATTATGATATGTCTGGGGGATGACTTATTGGGGTTGAATCGTGCTGGGGTTCTGAAGCTGTCTGCTATCTGAATTTCAGATTCTCTAGGCATGTCTGGAAAATTTTCTTTCATAATTTCATGCAGAAAGGCTTCTGTGCCCTTGGAGGCCACTTCATCGTTCTCAGAAATTCCTATAATCCTTATGTTGCTTTTTTTCGAATTATCTGAGAGTTCTCTGAGTGAGTGATCCGTTTTTGCTCTCCATTTCTCTTCCTCTTTGAGAGATTGGGAGCGTTCAAAGACTTTATCTTCAATGTCAGAAATCCTTTCTTCTGCTTGCTCCATTCTGTTACTGAGGGATTCTACTGTATTTTTCATATCTTTGAGGGCTGTAAGTTCTTGCTTCAGTGTGTCTAAGTCTTTGGTGGTTTTGTCTTTAAATTCGTTAAATTCTTGAGACAATATTTGAATTTCTCCTCGAATTCCTAATTCCATTTTATTAATCTTGTCTGCAATCCAAATTCTGAATTCGATTTCTGACATCTCAGCCAGTTGTTTATGAATGGGATCTTCAATCACATCTGCCGTATCTTTTCTTGGGGGGGTTGATCTATTCTGGTTATTCATGTTACCAGAGTTTTTCCGCTGATTCCGCCCCATGGTTTACTCCCTTTGGTTTTTCCCCTGGGGTTTTATCGAGGGCCCGTACAGTGTTGTGGCCTGAGAAACTGGGGCCCTGTCTGGTGTGGTGGAGCAAAGTGGTTCTGTCTTGTTTTCAGCTGGTTTCTGTTTGATCCTATTGCAACTTCTACTCTGGCTTGAAGTCTCAGCTGTGTGGAAAAATCAGCAATTAAGTCACCCCGCCTGCCCACCTCTGGCCCCAGTTGGAAAAGGAGAATCAAACCTTCCTACAATCGCACACCCAGGGCACCGCCTGAAAAGTCCTCAGTCTATTAGCCCAGTTGAAAAGGTCCAAATCACCTGTCTCAATCGGCACTTGTCTCGGGTGGGAGAGTTCAAAAGGTCTCTGGGAACTGGATCACAGGGGCCTGGTGACTCCTCTGACACGGCTCACCCCAGTGCAGCGTGGAGTCAGGAGGAGCCACCCAGCAAACAGAGCAGTCTAGGAAGGTTGATGTCTCCTTCCTCACTTTGCCCCTCCGTCGGACCCAGTCACTGGTATCTCTGCAGATGGCTAACCCAGTTGCCTGCAGTGAACAGACACTCCAGGGGTTTGCACCTGCCTGAATCACAAGGAAGTCTGCCAGGCCCCCGCAGACTGCCGCTATCTAGCAGGAGGAGATGGGGCCTGACATCTTTGAGTGTTTGATGCAGGTGATGGGAAGGAGGTGTTCACTCAGGCTTAGCCACGTCCCTGATGGATGCTGCTAACAGAACAGAACAGAACAGAACAGATAACTTTGCGGGGTTCTGTCTCTGTTCCTGTCGAAATCGCCTACAGAAGACGGGCTGTTTTGAGTTCAAACGTCTTTGCTGCTGGAGATTTGCGTCCAAACACCTCTCTGGGTCGGCCCCACCCTGGAAGCTTCCCGGGTTTGTGAGCCGTGTCAGGAAATCCCCCGCTCACCGGTGGCCTCTTCTGGTTGCCCAGGGAGACAGGGGGTGTGGCCTCAGAATATCCAGAAGTGAGCATTCTGCCATTAAAGAAAAAACGGCTGTTGATCTACCTCCAGGGAACTGCTGCTCTGGTGTGGGCACTCAGGCGACCCTTTTCTCCTCTGTCCCGCGCCCCAGAGTCAGCACTGAGCAGCCGCAGTTTGTTTTGGGTCCACACCCCTCAAGAGATCCCCCAAGAATCAGAACTCTTGGGGGATGGGCCCCCAGACCCCGATTGGGAGTGGGGGGGGGGAAGCTAGAGTTTCATTCAGTTTTACGCAAAACTACGGCCCGGGGAGGGCTCCTGCACTGCACCGCAGGGAAGTGCCGCCAAGGCTTGATTTCCCCTCAGTAGAGTGCCCTCTCCTCACTCACGTGTCCCAGAGTCAGCGCTGACCTGACGCAGCTCAGGCACTGTGCACTCCCCTTGAGAAATCACCCAAGGATCCGAACTCCTGGGGGATAGGCCCTCAGACCCCGAGTGAGAGTAGGGGCTCTCAGCTCTCAGTGGGGAAGCTAGAGTCTTATTCAGTCTTGTGCCCCATAATGTTGCCCGGGGAGGGTTGCTGCACTGCACTGCAGGGAAGTGCCGCCAAGGCGTGACTCCCCTTCAGCCCGGTGCCCTCTCCTCATTCGCGCGCCTCAGAGTCAATGCTGACCAGTCGCAACTCGGGGACTGTCCACTCCCCTTGAGAAATCACCCAAGGATCCGAACTCCTGGGGGACAGGCCTCCAGACCTCAGTGGGCGGGAGGGGAGCGCCGGGGATTCAGGGTTGCCGGCAAAGGTTTCCCAAAGTTTTATTCAGTTTTCTGCCCGGCAGGAGAACGCCATGGCACCCCAGTAGGGGAGGTAGGTCCAGTTTTTAGAAGGTCTCTCCCGTGAGTGTAGTGGGAGGGCCTTTAATTTCTGCCCGCTTGTTCAATTGTGGGGCTCTTGAGCCAGTCTCATGGGGGAGGGGGACTCCCGTCCGCTTGGTGGTGGATTTTGTACCTTTTGTTTGCGTCCTTGTGATCACAGCTTGCCTCAGCGGTGTTGATGTGCGTTCTTCAACCTTCTCTCTTGGTGAGGCTCAAGTCCACCAGGATACTTACTAAATTCCTGTCCCTTAACTCTCCTTCTGGACGGGAGCCTCTGTTGAAAGCTGGCTTCAGTCCGCCATCTTGTCTCCCTCCCTTGTCTTGACTTTGGACAGGTCCATCACAATGTGTCTTGGAGAAGGTCAGTTAGAGTTGAAGCGACCTGGGGTCCGATATCCCTCTGAAAGCAGTGTGTCAGAATCTTTGGTGATATTTGGGAAATTTTCTTTTATAATATTCTCTAGTATGGCTTCCATTCCTCTGGGGCATTCTTATTCCCCTTCCTGGATTCCTATAACTCATATGTTGGAACGCTTCATAAAGTACCACAATTCTGACAGTGAACATTCTGCTTTCTCTCTCTTCTTTTCTGCCTCTTTTACTATCTGAGTTATCTCAAGAACTTTGTCTTCTACCTCTGAAATTCTTTCTTCTGCGTGGTCTAACCTGTTGCTGATACTTTCCATTGCATCTTTAAGTTCCCTAATTGACTGTTTCAGTTCTTTCAGCTCTGCTATATCCTTTTTATATTCTTCATATCGTTCATCTCTTATTTGATTCTGTTTTTGGATTTCCTTTTGGTTATTTTCCACTTTATTAGTAGTTTCCTTCATTGTTTCCATCATTTCTTTCATTGTTTTCATCATGTGTATTCTACATTCCCTTTCTGTCATTCCTAACATTTCTTTATAGGTGGAATCCTCTGCAGTAGCTACCTCATGGTCCCTTGGCGGGGTTGTTCTGGACTGGTTCTTCATGTTGCCTGGAGTTTTCTGCTGATTCTTCCTCATGAGTGATTTCTTTTATCTGTTTCCTTGCCCTAATTTTCCTTTCATTTCCTCTTGCTCTTTAAGTTCTCGTGCCTGAGATGAGTCTTTTTGGTACAGGACCAGAAGGGTGAGAAGGTTGAAGAGCAAGAAAGGGATGAAAGAAAGGAGGACTGAGTGAAAAGAAAAAAAAAATAGAGAGAGGAGAGGGGTGGGTAAAAGGAATATTGACAAAAAAAAAAGAGAGGCACAGAAAGAGGGAGACAGAGCAATATAGGTGTACAGTAGGGTACTTTGAGAGAACTTTAAAAAAGAAACCCACCTTCTGGGGGTGCCCAGTAGGGTGGTTCCCTTGAGGTCAGCAGCTCTTTGCTAACCTGATCAGACACAGTACCCCACATCCAACAAGTAGAGGAAAGAAAAAAATGCTATAAATCAAACCAAAACAAAGAAACAGAAAACTTTACGGGATAAAATTGGGTGAAAACCCAAATAATAGCAGTAGAAACACTAGCAAAAATGAAGTTCTAGTTATCGAAAAAAGCAGCAATGGGAAATAATAATTGAACTAGAAAGATTGAGAAAGAAAAAAGATTTGTATGGAAAAGGCTGAAATTAAAAAAGAAAACAACTGTGTGTCACACTTTATGGGGGCAAGACATGATTGCAAGAGGGACTTTACCTAACAATTGCAATCAGTGTAACTGGCTTATTGTACCCTCAATGAATCCCCAACAATAAAAAAAAAAAAAAAGAAAGAAAGAAAAAAGATTTGTATGGAAAAGGCTGAAATTAAAAAAGAAAACAACATCAACAAAAACACACCCCAAAACAAAGCAGTATGCATATGTTGTTGAATATTGTCTGGGCAACACGTGGTCTTCTGGGGTGCGAGATGTTAATCACAGTTCTGATATGACTGCAGGCTGCTGATTTCTCAAACCCCAGCAGGTAGACACCCTAAATCTCTCTTCAGCCCACTTAAAAGGCACTTTGAACTTGTAAACTTCCTGAGCAGAAGCTTTCCCAGTAAAGTGCTTGTCGCTGGAATCACTGCTGTAGTGGCTATCCACGTACCCAGTGTGCCAAAACTGGTCTCACTTTGCCCCTGAGGGTTAGGGCTGAAAGGCAGCTCAGACCCCACCCTTAGGCTACCCGGTCGCTGGGTTACCAGCTCCCATCTGATTCTAGCTCTGTGACCCTGAGGGCAGAGCTTGCCGGGGCAGATCGCTCACAATGGCTCCCTGTGGCCCACAGCCAAACACTATTAGCTCCATCTGGCTCAGCGGCTCAGACTAGGGCCCTAGACAACTGCAAAAATTCTCCACATTCCTGCTCAGGCTCTCCCCAAGGCAGTTCAACTGAGTGCCAAGTCCAAAGACACCAAAACAGTTCACAGGTAAGGCCTTTGTGGTTTGCAGTCTCGCTGCTACTGAACTTACAGTTGTGGGCAGGTTTAGACCAATTGAACACACGCGACCACTTGCCGATTTTCCACTGTTTTTGTTCTCCTCTTGGGGTCCAGAAGTCTCTCATTGACTCCATGTATCCTCACAGGGGTGATGATAGGCAGATCCCACCAGCCACAGATGCCTGGAGTACTATCTCCCCAGACTCACGGTGCCCAGATGCAAGGAAGCTCTTACACGGCCGCCATCTTCACACATACCTCGAAGACATAGGTTTTTAAAGGGAAGAATGACAAGGATTGCAGACTTACTGAAATAATAATTTTGGGCTACAAAGATCCTGGCACAAGGGTAGTGCCAGTCCAAGTGTGGACAGGCAGTTGCTGGGCAGCTGGGCTCGTGCAAATATTAATTTATGTAAGGTTGTGATGGCCTTTGTGCAACATTGTGGTTTTTTCAGTCTTCTTGATCATTTTCGTTATCAACCATGAGAAGCCTCTCTGTTCTTGGCCATCCCCAGCTCTGTGTGTCAGCGTTTCCCTAAGATGAGTGAGTCCATTTAAATTCTGACAACTCCACACGATAGAGCAGAGGTGTTCTGAAAAAGCTGTCAGTGTACTGATTGCCTTTTCAAATCTCCATTTTTTTCAACAGCAATTGTTGACTAATGTTCCACCAGAAACAGGCTCCAATCTGGAGATTTGCAGGCTGCTCGGCTGAACCTCTGTTCCCAGCAGGGAGTGCTCCCACCCGGGACGGAAGCGTGAGCTGAGCTCATCTTGAAGCTGCTATCCTATCACTGAGGTTCCTCACATCTGCATAGCCTTGGTGACGACAAGGTGGACAGCTGTGACAAGATTGGTTGGAAAGAATGTGTTCGTCACCAGGGGACCAGCAGGACATTTGTTAGTATTGTCCTGACCATTTTCATTGCAAAGGCACAAGCACTCAGCCGTGCCTGACCCACTGGTGCGTGGAACTGGTAAGGTCATGGGGACCAGAGCCTCAGATCATCTGACCTGAAACCCCTGGAGGTAAAGAGCCAAGGCAGCAACACTGGGTAGAAGGAGGTGTTGAATGGCAGTGTGGCTGCAACAGAGCTTGTAGGAGATTTAGACTTGTTCTCACATTGAGGGAGGCGGCAGGGAGGGTTTGACCCATTGGACTGATCAAACAGAGTGTGCTGTGCTTCTCACAGGTGGCACAGGGCCACAGCTGAGGCAGGTCAGTGCAGTCAGAAGTCATCCTTGCCATCAGCTGTCACTGCCACCAGCTGAGGGAAGGAGGGTTTGGGATCTGAAGATTCCACAGGTTTGCACTGCAGGATTCCAGTCCCTGCACCCCTCACATACTCTAACATCGGGTGCCTAACGTGGGAAGAGCACCCGTGAGATTCTGACTGGTGTCTTTTCCTGTGGAAACCGCTGAGGGAAGGTTAATGGTAGGAACCCCAGCCTCCACTGACATTCCTGGTGTTGGGACATCATTGCCGTTCATCATGTCTCCCTCCTTTCCACCTCCTCCAACCACCCACTCAGGATCTCCTCCCTCAGCTAGCACTGTCTCATCAGGTAGTCTTGACATGACCCTGACATTCAACCCTGAGGGTTATCAGGTTCTGCTGACCATGTCCTTACCAGCCCCTGGCACCAGGGGCTCAGACATGGCTGAGCCCTTGTGCTTTTGCTATCAAAATGGGCAGGACAATATCCACAAAAGTCCTGTTGGTCCTCCTGGGTAACAAGCATATTCTTCTCAACCAATTCTTGTCAGAACAGCCCACCTCTCCATCACGAGGTCTATGATGTTGTAAGCAACTGAAGTGATGGGATAGTAGCTTCAGGATGGATAGAGATCACACTGCAACTCTGGTGTGGTGGTCCATGCTGGGAACAGATGTCCAGCTTCACAGATCCCATGTCAGAGGGATCGGGTCCCTCTTCCGTGCTCATCCTTGGTTCCCACACAGAAGCATCCAACCTCTAGGGACGCAGCCCCATAGTGGGTGTTGATGTATTGCAGCTGTAAGCATCCCCCATCCTGCCAGGGGATCTCAAAGTGGGGACCATAATGACAATATTGAAAGATTGTCCCACCACAGTGCCAGGGCAGCGGTTTCTGGAAAACACAGTGGGTGTAAGAACAGGAATGCCATGGTCACCTACCTAGTACCACACCACCTATGTTGTAACGTGGCTCATCTAGTTCATTGCCGTGTTGTGTAGGGTTCCACACCAGTGGATCAGTGTTCTGTAAGTCCTCACACAATATGCTGGTCAAAGGCTTCTGCATGGGCTCCATGCCTGCCACCATTCTGGGCTCCTCTGTAAATGTGCCCATTGTGGGGGTTTGGGGAATGGTATTGGGCTGCCTGTTGTACACTGGCTGAACCATTCTGGTCATCTAGTGCCTTCGGATGATTGTGAACGTCTACAGGGTGTTAACGTGAATACAAAGAGCCTCCCCGCTTATGCCCAGTAGGTCCATCCATGAGCCTCTTCCCCAGACACTTCTGTCCTTCCTACTCCAAACTCTCCTTCCAGGCCCAGATGGAGCATCAAGCCACTCTCCACCATCCATGAGACGGAGTGTGTTCTACCCTCAGGTGGTTTTTCTTCCCACAGGAAGTGGGTGAGCAGGTGCACTGCCTGCAGCTTTGTCCAGGGGAGATTTCCTCTCACCGCTGTTTCATAGCTGCCTGACCAGGCTACGCTTCACCAGCAGTTGGTGCGGCTCCCACACGCCCTGCACCTGTTTCCCCCCATGTGCATCACTGGGATAGAATGGAGCAGAGGGATTAGGGACAGCATGAGTGGGGGATGGCTTGGACTCTGAGCCACCAACACGTGTGGCTTACCTGTCCCCTCTGCCTGCCCTAGTCACTGGAGTGCCATTGACCAGCTGCAGTGGATTGCTGCTGGGCCCTCTGCCCTTATGTCTATGAGGATCTCACAGAGCTCAATTCATGATAGGAAATTCTAGCCACAGTGCACGTGATAGGCCCTAGTCAGGTGCTTTATCTACATCCAGGCCTGTAGCACTTAGGAAAATGTTTCTCAGTAGCCATAGAGTTCCCTGCTACAGATGGCATGACCTGACTCCAAGGCACTGGACATCTGTGCTGTAATTCTCACTGCAGCTCGCCATACCTGCCACACAGCATCCTTGCCCATGATGGCTGTATCTAACCCACAGAGGCATCAGGACATCAGGGCCTGAGTAGTGGGGCTGCCCATGCTACAGACTGGACCTGCAGGAGTCCCGCCTGGGCCCCCCTCAAAGCTGCCTACCCAACTTGTCATTCTGGAAATGGGTCAGAGTAACCTTTCCAAGTGACACGGGCCATAACCGAAAGTGGTCCAGGGCTCAGACGGACCTCAGGAACTCTTAGGACTCACAATATCAGCCTGGTTCACAGATCACAGGAGTTAGAAGAAAACAATTGTATCACTGTGGTGTTAGCAAAACCTTTATGATCCAATAAACAGCCTGTGAAACTCTCAAATGTTAAAAAAACTTTCCTGAATAACTAAATAACTGAAAAACGCTTTTGTTTTTCTTTTTCTTTTTTTTAACTTATTTGTTGTTTAATTGTTAAATCATAGTGGTGTACATTAGTGCAATGAAGGGGTACAATATGGTGGCTTCATATACAATCTGAAATATTCTCATCAAACTGTTCAATGTAAATTCATGGCATTTTCTTAGTTACTGTATGTAGGCATTTGTATTCTGCCTTTACTACGTTTCACCTGTACCCATTCTAAGATGCACTGTAGGTGTGGCCCCACCCGTTACGCTCCCTCCACCCTAAACTCCCCCCTCCCTTCCCCTTCCTTGGCCCTTTCCTCGTAGTCTTGTGCTATAGTTGGGTTATAGCCTTTTTGAAAGCTATAATTTAGCTTCATGATAGAGCTGAGTACATTGGATTCTTTTTCTTCCATTCCTGAGATACTTTGCTAAGAAGAATATGTTCCAGCTCCATCCAAGTAAACATGAAAGGGGTAAAGTCTCCATCTTTCTTTAAGCCTGCATAATATTCCATGGTATACATGTACCACAATTTGCTGGTCCATTCGTGGGTCAATGGGCACTTGGGCTTCTTCCATGACTTAGCAAATATGAATTGGGCTGTAATAAACATTCTAGTACAACTGTCTTTGTTATGTCGTGAATTTTGGTCTTCTGGGTATAAACCTAGGAAAGGAACTATAGGATGGAATGGCAGGTCTATTTTTAGGTCTCTAAGTATTCTCCAAACATCCTTTCAGAAGGAACGTATTACTGTGGATTCCCACCAGCAGTTTAGGAGTGTGCCCTTTTCTCCACATCCACGCAAACATCCCTGGTTTCGGGAATTTGTTATGTGGGCTACTCTTACTGAGGTTAGGTGATATCTCAAAGTAGTTCGATTTGCATTTCTCTGATGATTAAGGAGGATGAGGCTTTTTTTCATGTGTTTGTAGATCGTGCGTCTTCTTTAGAGAAGTTCCTCTTCAATTCCCTTGCCCACCCTGAGACGGGATCACTTGTTCTTTTCTTGCTAATACGTTTCAGTTCTCTGTGGATTCTGGTTATTAGACCTTTATCGGAGGTATAACCTGCAAATATTTTCTCCCATTCTGAGGGCTGTCTGCTTCCTTTACTTACTATGTTCTTGGCTGTGCAGAAGCTTTTTAGTTTGATCAGGTCCCAGTAGTGTATTTTTGATATTGCTTCAATTGCCTGGGGAGTCCTCCTTAAAAATATTCACCCAGACTGATTCCTTCAAGAGTTTTCCCTACACTTTCTTCAAGTATTTTTATACTTTCATGTCTTACGTTTAATGTTTTATCCAGTGAGAGTCTATCTTAGTTAATGGTGAAGGTGTGGGTCCAGATTCAATCTTCTACAGGTTGTCAGCCAGTTTACCCAGCACCATTTGTTAAATAGGGTAGTTTTCCTCACTGAATGTTTTTAATTGGCTTGTCAAAGATCAAATAATGCTAAGTAGCTTGATGCATCTCTTGGTTCTCTATTATGTTCCAGACATCTACTTCTCTGTTTTTGTGCCTGTACCATGCTGTTTTGATCACTATCGATTTATAGTAACAGTCTCAGGTCTGGTAGCGTGATTCCTCCTGCTTTGTTTTTATCACTGAGTAATGCTTTGGCTATTCGAGGCTTTTTCTGATTCCATATAAAACGAAGTATTATTTCTGCAAGATCTTTAAAATATGACAATGGAGCTTTAATAGAATTGCATTAAAATTATATATTGCTTTGGGTAGTATAGACATTTTAACAATGTTGATTCTTCCCAGCCATGAGCATGGTATGTTTTTCCATTGGTTAACATCTTCAGCTATTTCTTTTCTTAAAGTTTCATAGTTCTTTTTGTAGAGATCTTTCACATCCTTTGTTAGGTATACTCCAAATATTTCATCTTCTTTGGCACTACTGTGAAAGGAATAGAGTCCTTGTGTGTTTTTTCAGCTTGGTTATTGTTGGTATACATAAAGGCTACAGATTTATTGGTGTTGATTTTGGAGCCTGAGACATTGCTGTATTCCTTGATCACTTCTAAAAGTTCTGTAGTAGAATCCCTAGTGTTTTCCAGATATACAATCATACCATCTGTAATGAGCGAAAGTTTGATCTCTTCTGACCTATGTGGATACTCTAGATGGCCTTTTCTTCCGTACTTGCAATGGCTAAAACCTCCATTACAATGTTAAAGAGCAATGGAGACAATGGGCAAACTTGCCTGGTTCTTGATCTAAGTGGAAATGATTTCAATTTAACCATTCAATACGATATTGGCTGTGGGTTTGCCGTAGATGGCCTCTATTAGTTTAAGAAATGTCCCTTCTATACCAATATTCTTAAGTGTTCTGATCATGAAGGGATGCTGGATATTATCAAAAGCTTTTTCTGCATCAATTGAAAGAATCATATGGTCCTTATGTCTTAGTTTGCTTATGTGCTGAATTACATTTATAGATTTACGTATATTGAACCAGCCTTGAGACCCTGGGATTAATCTCACTTTGGTCATGGGGTATGATTTCTTTGATTTCTTGTTGGATTCTGTTTGTTAGGATCTCATTGAGTATTTTATCATCAATATTCATTAGTGATATTGGTCTATAATTTTCTTTTCTTGTTGGGTCTTTCCCTGGTTTGGGGATCAAGGTGATGTTTGCTTCATAGAATGTGTTGGGTAATATTCCTTCTTTTTCTATATTTTGGAAGAGGTTTAGTAATATAGGTACCAGTTCTTCTTAAAAGGTTTGGTAGAATTCTGATACAAAGCCATCTGGTTCTGGGCTTTTCTTTTTAGGGAGATTTTGTATACTTGATGCTATTTCAGAACTTGATATAGGCCTGTTCAACGTATCCACTTCATTCTGGCTAAGTCTGGCTAAGTTTGGGTTGCTTTAAAGCCTATTGTGTACTTCCAGGTATTGGTCAATTTCTTTCAGATTTTCATATTTCTGAGAGTAGAGTTTCTTGCAGTATTCTTTAAGGATTTTTTGAATTTCTGAGGGGTCTGTTGTTATTTCATCATTATCATTTCTGATTGATGAAATTAGAGATTTTACTCTTTTTTTCTTGGTTAGGTTGGCCAAATGTTTATCTATTTTATTGATCTTTTCAAAAAACAACTTTTGGATTTATTGATCTGTTGTATAATTCTTTTCTTTTCAATTTAGTTTAATTCTGCTCTGATTTTTGTTATTTCTTTTCTTCTGCTGGGTTTGGGGTTGGAGTGCTCTTCCTTTTCCAGTTGCTTAAGATGTACCATTAAGTTATTAACTTCCTCTCTTTCCGTTTTCTTGAGGAAGGCTTGCAGTGCTACAAATTTTTCTCTTAGGACTACCATTGCAGTATACCAGAGGTTCTGATAATTCGTATCTTCATTGTTGTTCTGTTCCAAAAATTTGGAGATTTCCTTCTTAATCTCTTCTATAACCCATCTATCCTTCAGCATAAGGTTGCTTAGCTTTCATGTTTTGGTATGGGTATGCAGGTTCCTGTTATTGAGTTCAACTTTTATTCCATGATGGTCTGAGAAGATGCAAGGAATAATTCCTATTTTTTTTTTTTTTTAGTTTGCTGAGGTTAGATTTGTGGCCTAGGATGTGGCCGATTTTGGAGTATGTCCATGGGCTGATGAGAAGAATGTGTATTCAGTTTTGTTGGGATGAAAAGTTCTGTAGATGTCCGTAAAGTCTAAACGTTGAATGGTTGAGCTTAAATCTAATATTTCTTTGCTTAGCTTTCTTTTGGAGGATCTATCCAGCACTGATAAAGGGGTGTTAAAATCTCCAACAACTATGCAACTGGAAGATGTCAAGTTGCTCATGTCTGTTAGAGATTCTCTTATAAATTGAGCTATGTTGTGGTTGTTTGCCTGAGGTGGTAACAGCCTGGGAGGAATGGGGGGACTAGAAAATGCATGCACAAACCCGGGAGATTCCCAGGGCAGAGCTGACCCAGAGGACCGCTTTACTAAGCATAAGACGCACCTGGCCCCGAGGGGACCATCAGCTTGAACAAAGGAGGGCAGGCAGAGGATGGAACTGACAGGTAACCGTGCTGCGAATACAAACTACAGTTGAGACCATACAGCAGCACAGACACGGCCTGAGGCACAGGTTCTGGGAACTCAAAACAGCTTCTCTCCTGCAGGGGAATTTAGCAGGGACAGAAACAAATTCCCGCAAAGTTGTTCTGTTCTGTCAGTAACATCAATCAGGGGTGGGGCTGGAACTGAGAGAACATCCCCAGCCTCCAGAGATTGTCAGGCCTCACCTCCCCCTGACTGATAGAGGCAGAAAACAGCAGCTTGGCTGAGCAGACATACATCTCCTTGTTATTCAGGCAGGTCCAAACCCCTGGAGTACCTGCTCATTGGAGGCAACTAGGTCACAGCCCTGCAGGTTTATCAGTGACTGGATGTGACAGAGGTGCAAGGTGGGGAAGGATGCATCAACCTTCCCAGACTAATCTATTTGCTGGGTGGGTCCTACTGACTTCACGGAGCACTGGAGCAAGTCATATTTGAGTTGTCAGCAGACCCCTGCGATCTAGTTGCCAGAGACCTCTTTGCTACGGACCGCTCAGTCGGTGGCCTTCAGTCCGAGGGGGAGCAGGGAGAAGGAACGAGGAAAGTTGAGAGGTCGGCGCAGGAAAAATGACAGACTGCCACACAGCATGTGATGAAGGAAGCAGCTGTGAATTTATTGGGTATACATGTTGGTATTTATACATTTTTATAGAGCTTACATAATGCAATCTTTTTGCTTACGTGTGTGGGTTATCTTTGCGTTTACAAGTGTGATTTATCATGCATTGTTATGTTTTAACGTTCCGCTTCCGGAGGGTGGCGGTTATTAGTCAATTCTGCCCGCTTTCTCCTATCTCAGTTTCTTATTATCTTTTTAGAACAGCTTAACATCTTCTTTACGTTAATGCTTGACTAATTCTACATTTACTATTTGATCTTATTGTTATTGATAATTATAATTTTGATTTAGAGTAAATTCCTTGACAAGTATTATTTTTCCTATTGATTTTTATTATGCGTGACAATTGGTGAAACAAGATGTTCTGAACAGGACTTTATGGTGGGTGGATGTGTTTCAGTGACTTTGTAACTTATGTAGATAATTTGTATTTCATGTCCTTGGGCTTATCGTCTTAGCTCACTGGTGGGAAAACATCTTTATGTGTTTATTGTTGGTGTCACTGAGTTTAGCAGCTCACAAGACTGTGCTCTATCTGGATTAGTAGTGCATTGTGCTCATTCTTAGGAAAGTACATATTGACAATTTATCAGAACAAACAGACTTCTGGTACAGGATGACAAACACATGAGTAGACGCCACAATCTTTAAACTTAAGCGGGTAACTGAGTATGCTAGGCAACATTTCTGATGCTGTGCATACTGGGGGCAGCTGGGGGCAAAGCTCCGGGGAGCACAAACCACCTTCCCGTCGTTCTGTAACGCGGACAGCACTGCCTCACTACGGCTATATGCCGTGGGTGTGGCATTTCCCCCTTTTTTGTTTTTAAACCGCAGTTCAAAGACTTCTTGGCGTATAGAGATAATAGAGGAAAACAGATACTGTATGAGACATGGTAACAACAACACAACACAAAATGACAAACAACTAATAATGGTTATGAGCACAATATACTGGATCCAGTTAAGAGGATTGAGTGTTCTAAACCCATTAGTTAAAGATTGAGCTAATGTGTTAAGAGAAGTTATTGGTAAATGAGCTTGACTCATGGCTGTAATATCTTGTTGTAAGCTGTGTAAATTATGTGTTATATTATTGTCTCTCTAGACATTTTGAAGATGTGCTTGTACTTTGTTCTATGAGTTAGATACATTATATGGTAAAGGTGTAATGTAAATGGCTTGAAATGTTGAGTGACATTTTGTTTGTAGTTTCTGTTGTATGTACTTAATGTTCTGACCTAAAGTTAAGACTATTTTTTTTAACACATTTAATTTAGTTTTAAGCTTATTATCTATATTAGCTTGTGTCATTAATGTTAAAGTTATATTATTGTTAAGAGTATTGACATAGTATGTTGTATGTATAAAATTAAAGTTGTTACAAATTTTTTAGGTCTAATTAATTCATTAAGTGTTTCTAACACTTGTAATGCTGTATTATCATACCATGGATTGTCTTGTAGATTTACAGGTAACATTACATATGAAGGTTTTTTTTACAATTAACATAACATTTACTTGTTTATCATGTTGTATATTAAAGGACGTAATACAATTAGTTATTTTTACAAGTTAAAAGATTTTAAAGGAAATACATAGTTAACTGGATCACATGTAAATTCTTTCACAAATTCTCTTTTATGAGTTTCATTTAACCTGTACAGACCATCTACAAACATTCTAAACTTTCTTGAACTTTTGCCCTGCCTTTTACTTTCTTACATAACTATTCTGTTTCAGGACAAAATTTATCACACAAGATTCTTTCTTTATACAATGTCATTCTCCTTTCTGTTTAATTTCTCTTACTCTCAAAAACTCACTTTCCACTAAACAGGATCCCAGTTTACCATGAAGTCACTTATTCATTCAGCTAAACTGATAATTAGAAGGTTTAAAAGGCAAGAATCTTATCCGTTGACAAAGATTCAGTTTGTAAAAATATTTTTCTTATTTATATAAATTACTAGTGGCAAAGGGCCAATAATAAAGGTTCTAAATCTTACCCTTGGGATTCTGCCAGTGCTGCTGTCTGGGGGCTGTAACACTTGGGAGGCAGGCCCGCCCCACCAAGGGCAGGGGGGCCCTCAGCTTCCTTTCCCGCTGGGCCTTTTCAGCCGTCTTGGAGCTAGTGGAAAAGCGTCCGGTGGTTCGCTATCGGCGAGTGTACTTTCATTTTCTCCAAGCGGTGGGTGAGATCTTGCAGCAGCCGCTGGCGTTTCTTTCTGCATTGTTTTTTCTGGAGGAGCTGGCTTGACCAGTCGGTTTGGAATCTAGATGGGTGATTCAGCATCCTGTGGAAGAACACAAGCATACCCTCTTCCCAAAGTTATGAGGACATCTGGTCTTTTATTTGTTAACCAAGTTATTTTAACTGCATGATTTTCTGTAGTGGCCCTTATATAAAATGCTGGTCATTTAAATGATTAGCAGTGATTAATTTTAAATTCATAATGTGTAGGAGGTTTTTGCCCCATAGAGTGAATGGTAAAGAGGGCAATACATATGGTTGAATAAAACCTGTTTTTCCTTCAAACTCCCAAGAGAGATAAGCTGTACTTTGCATAACTCCTGCGGCTAAATCAAGTCTGATCAAAGAAGAAGCGGTTTGTTGAACCGGCTAGGGCTGAGGTCATTCAGAAGCTGCAATACAGGTTTTGTCAGCTCCTGTATCCATTAACCCTTTAAATGCTTTGCCATTTAATTTTATTTCTTGGAATGGCCTGTTCCACAACCCTCAGTGTCTGTAAAGTTTCTTTAGTCATTATTCTTGGAGACTGTGGATCTGAGTCTCCTTGCAAAATAGCAAACAAAGGACTGAGAGTCCCCGTAGTAATTTTCAAATAAGGCCGAATTCAATTTATGTCTCCTAAGAGTTTTTGATAATCATTAAGTGTTTGTAATTTGTCTCTTCTTATCTGTACTTTCTGTGGAGTGATATAATCCGAATGAATCCACTGACTTTGTCCCCTAGCTGTCTTTAAATATGGTGTAGGTAAAGGGACATATGGTAATAATAATAATTGAGCTATTCTTTGTCCTTTGTGAATTTGCGTTGTTTCTACTAAAGCTCTAACCATTATTTTAATTGTACTTTGAGTATCTGAATCAATTACTCCTGGAATAACTTCAAAATGTTTAGTATAATTTGAACTTCTCCCAATAATAATTTCAACTGTCCCCGGCAAAAGTTGCCCTTTTACTGCAGTGGGGATTAAAGTAACACCGTCCCATTTGGATAATAAGACATTCTTTTCACTTGCTAAATTTAAACCTGCACTCCCAGGAATGTCCCATGAAAGGTCATGAATAGTAAATTCAGGGGCTTGAGGATTTAAAGTAGATGAGTGCTGCACGTCTTGGACTGCAGCCTGATCTCCCTTGGGGTCCGGGCTGGGAGAATGCCCCCTTACTAGTTTTTTGATCTCCGTACGTCCTGATCCTCAGGATCAGTGTCTCCCTTGTCATTTAAGGGGGTTCCATCCTTATGAAATTTTGATTTACATTCATTTTTCCAGTGTTTGCCCTTCTTACAGCGAGGGCATAAGCCGGGCGGTTCCCCCCTCGGCTTATTGGCATGGGACTGTTTACAGTCCTTCTGCATATGTCCTGGCTTGCCACAATTATAGCAAGTGTTAATAGGAGCTCTCGGCCCCTTACCTCCCTTATTGAAGGTATTTTTAACATAGGCGCTGAATTTCTGTCCTTGCATTGCTGCAGCATAAGCCATACTCTGGGCTATAGCTGGTGAGGCATCCATGCATGCTTCTAACTGTTTGAGCAACAGTGATGTGCCCTCAGACGGGGGGAGCATTCTGTTAATGGCTTCTTCCAGCCTTGAAATAAAGTCTTGGTACGGCTCCTCCGTACCTTGCTTAATAAGAAAATGTATAAGCTCCTCCAACCGTTTGAGGGACACATTGAACCCGTTCTTTGCCAACAAACGCTGCAACATAGTACTCAAGATTTTTTTCTTCCTTGGTTAATGCGTGCCCCATGGATCCTGTGATTGCTCACACTTAACCGGTCAGCCTTTACCGGCGGGACTGCAGCTCCCTGGTGAGAGCCGCCCTCAACCTTGAAAAAGAAAGAAAGAGAGAGAGGATTACCTGTCCTTCAGGTCCCTGTTCGGGCGCCACCTGCTACGGACCGCTCAGTCGGTGGCCTTCAGTCCGAGGGGGAGCAGGGAGAAGGAACGAGGAAAGTTGAGAGGTCGGCGCAGGAAAAATGACAGACTGCCACACAGCATGTGATGAAGGAAGCAGCTGTGAATTTATTGGGTATACATGTTGGTATTTATACATTTTTATAGAGCTTACATAATGCAATCTTTTTGCTTACGTGTGTGGGTTATCTTTGCGTTTACAAGTGTGATTTATCATGCATTGTTATGTTTTAACGTTCCGCTTCCGGAGGGTGGCGGTTATTAGTCAATTCTGCCCGCTTTCTCCTATCTCAGTTTCTTATTATCTTTTTAGAACAGCTTAACATCTTCTTTACGTTAATGCTTGACTAATTCTACATTTACTATTTGATCTTATTGTTATTGATAATTATAATTTTGATTTAGAGTAAATTCCTTGACAAGTATTATTTTTCCTATTGATTTTTATTATGCGTGACAATTGGTGAAACAAGATGTTCTGAACAGGACTTTATGGTGGGTGGATGTGTTTCAGTGACTTTGTAACTTATGTAGATAATTTGTATTTCATGTCCTTGGGCTTATCGTCTTAGCTCACTGGTGGGAAAACATCTTTATGTGTTTATTGTTGGTGTCACTGAGTTTAGCAGCTCACAAGACTGTGCTCTATCTGGATTAGTAGTGCATTGTGCTCATTCTTAGGAAAGTACATATTGACAATTTATCAGAACAAACAGACTTCTGGTACAGGATGACAAACACATGAGTAGACGCCACAATCTTTAAACTTAAGCGGGTAACTGAGTATGCTAGGCAACATTTCTGATGCTGTGCATACTGGGGGCAGCTGGGGGCAAAGCTCCGGGGAGCACAAACCACCTTCCCGTCGTTCTGTAACGCGGACAGCACTGCCTCACTACGGCTATATGCCGTGGGTGTGGCACCTCTTAAACTTTCCCACCTGAGACAGGTGCTAACTGAGACAATTGATTTGGACCTTTTGAACTGAGCCAATCGCTCAAGGACTATCTAAGTGGTGCCCTGGGTGTGTGGTTGTAGGAAGGTTTGATTTTCCTTTTCCAGTTGTTGCCCATGGGGGGCAGGGTGACTTAATTGCTGGTATTTCTGCACAGCTGAGACTTGAACTGTTTCACTAGGGTCGGACAGAGACCAGCTGAAAACCAGACAGAGCCACTTAACCCCACCACACTGAACAGGTCCCCGGTTTCTCAGGCCATAGCACTGTACACGTCCTCGACAAAGCTCTAGAGGAAAAGTCCAACAGTATAAAATAATCATGGGGTGGACTCAGCGGAACAACTCTGGTAACATGAATAACTGGAATAGTTCAACCCCCACAAGGAAAGATATGGCAGATGTAACTGAAGATCCCATTCATAAATAGCTGGCGGAGATGTCAGAAATCGAATTCAGAATTTGGATTGCAAAAAAGATAATAGAATGGAGGAAAATTTGGAATTAGAAATTCAAGGAGCAATTCAAAAGTTGGAATTAGATATTTGAGAAGAAATTCAAAACTTGTCTCAAGAATTCATCGAATTTAAAGAAAAAACCACCAAGATTTTGACACACTGAAGCAAGAATTTGTAGCCCTCAAAGATCTGAAAAATACAGTAGAATCCCTCAATAACAGTGGAGCAAGCAGAAGAAAGGATTTCTGCCATTGAAGAAATAGCTTTTGAATGCTCCCAAACTCTCAGAAGGAAGAAAAATGGAGAGCAAAAACGGATCATTCTCCCAGAGAGCTCTGGGATAATTCAAAGAAGACTAATACCCACCTCATTGGAATCCCTGAAAGTGATGAAGTGGTTTTGCAAGACACAGAGGATCTTCTCCATGAAATGATGACAGAGAATGTTTCGGACATGTCAATAGATTCTGAAATTCAGATAGCAGACAGTTTCAGAACTCCAGCATAACTCAACCCAAATAAGACATCCCCAAGGCATATCATAAATAACTTCACTAAAGTTAATATGAAGGAAAAAATTCTGAAAGCAGCCAGATGTAAGAAATCCATTACCTACAAAGAAAAGAATATTAGAATGACTGCAGATCTCTTTGATGAAACTTTTCAAGCCAGAAGAAGGTGATCATGGACTTTTAATCTCCTCAAACAAAATAACTTTCAACCCCAGATCCTGTATCCAGCTAAACTGAGTTTCATATATGATGGAGAAATTAAATACTTTAATGACATTCATATCTTGAAGAAATTTGCCATAACCAAACCAGCTGTTCAGGATATACTCAGACCTATCCTCCATAATGACCAGCCCAATCAGCTACCAAAAAAGTAAACTCACTCAGAAACTTTTGATCAAACTCCAACTTCCACAGTGCCGAAAGGATTAAAAATGTCCACTGGACTTTCAAAAAACTCGATACCCAAAATTTTACCAGACTTATCAATATTCTCCATTAATGTGAATGGCTTAAACTGACCCCTAAAGAGGCACAGGTTGGCTGACCAGATACAAAAACTCAGGCCAGTATTTGCAGCATATAAAAATCACATCTTACCTTAAAAGATAAAGATAGATTCAGGGTGAAAGGATGGTCGTCCATATTTCAGGCAAATGGTAATCAGAAAAAAGCAAGTGTTGCAATTCTATTTGCACATACAATAGGCTTTAAACCAACAAAAGTAAGGAAGGATAACAATGGTCACTACATATTTATGAAGGGTAATACTCAATTTGATGAGATTTCAATTATTAATATTTATGCACCCAACCAGAATGGGCCTCAATTTATAAGAGAAACTCTAACAGACATGAGCAACTTGACTTCCTCCAGCTCCATAATAGTTGGAGATTTCAACACTCCTTTGGCAGTGTTGGATAGATCCTCCAATAGGAAGCTGAGCAAAGAAATTTTTGATTTAAGCCTAACCAGCCAACATTTGGATTTAGCAGACGTCTACAGAACATTTCATCCCAACAAAACTCAATACACATACTTCTCATCAGCCCATGGAACATATTCAAAATCGATCACATCTTAGGTCACAAGTCTAACCTCAGTAAATTTAAAGTAATAGAAATTATTCCTGCATCTTCTCAGATCACCATGGAATAAAAGTTGAACTCAATAACAACAGGAATCTGCATACTCATACAAAAACATGGAAGTGAAATAACCTTATGCTGAATGATAGCTGGGTCAGAGATGAGATTAAGAAGGAAATCGCCAAATTTCTGGAACAAAATGACAATGAAGGCACAAATTATCAGAACCTCTGGGATAATGCAAAGGCAGTCCTAAGGGGGAAATAAATAGCACTACAAGCCTTCCTCAAGAGAACAGAAAGAGAGGAAGTTAACAACTTAATTGGACATCTCAAGCAACTAGAAAAGGAAGAACATTCCATCCCCAAACCCAGTAGAAGAAAAGAAATAACCAAAATTAGAGTAGAATTAAATGAAATGGAAAACAAAAGAATTATACAACAGATCAATAAATCATAAAGTTGGTTTTTTGAAAAGGCCAATAAAATAGATAAACCTTTGGCTAACCTAAACGGGAAAAAAAGAGTAAAATCTCTAATGTCATCAATCAGAAATGACAAAGATGAAATAACAACAGACTGCCCAGAAATTCAAAAAATCCTTAATGAATATTACAAGCAACTTTATACTCAGAAATATGAAAACCTAAAGAAAATTGACCAATACTTAGAAGCATAAAGCACGTCACTTTCCAAGACTTAGCCAAAATCAAATGGAAATGTTGAACAGGCCAATATCAAGTCCTGAAATAGCATCAACCATACAAAATCTCCCTAAAAAGAAAAGCCTGGGACCAGATGCCTTCACGTCAGAATTCTACCAAACCTTTTTTTTTCTTTGTTTGTTTGTTTGTTTTTATTTATTTTTATTGTTAAATCATAGCTGTGTACATTAGTACAATCAAGAGGTACAATGTGCGAGTTTCATATACAATCTGAAACATTCTCATCAAACTTTTCAACGTAGCCTTCATGGCATTTTCTTAGTTACTGTATGTAGGCATTTGTATTCTGCATCTAGTAAGTTTCGCCTGTATCCATTCTAAGATGCACCGTAGATGTGGCCCCACTCATTACCCTCCCTCCATCAAAACCTCCCCCCCTTCCCCTTCCTTGGCCCTTTCTCCATAGTCTTATGGTATAGTTGGGTTATAGCCCTCATGTGAAAGCCATAATTTAGCTTCATAGTAGAGCTGAGTACATTGGATACTGTTTCTTCCACTCCTGAGATACTTTGCTTAGAAGAATATGTTCCAGCTCCATCAATGTAAACATGAAAGAGGTAAAGTCTCCATCTTTCTTTAAGGATGCATAATATTCCATGGTATACATGTACCACAATTTGCTAGTCCATTCGTGGGTCGATGGACACTTGGGCTTCTTGCATGACTTAGCGATTATGAATTGGGCTGCAATAAACATTCTGGTACAGATGTCTTTGTTATATTGTGACTTTTGGTCTTCTGGGTATAAACATAGTAAAGTAATTATAGGATCGAATGGCAGGTCTATTTTTAGGTCTCTAAGTATTCTCCAAACATCCTCCCAGAAGGAAGGTATTAGTGTGCATTCCCACCAGCAGTGTAGAAGTGTGCCCTTTCCTCCACATCCACACCAACATCTCTGGTTTTGGGGTTTTGTTATGTGGTCTACTCTTACTGGGGTTAGGTGATATCTCAAAGTAGTTTTGATTTGCATTTCTCTGATGATTAAGGATGATGAGCTTTTTTTCATGTGTTTGTAGATTGTGCATCTATCTTCTTTAGAGAAGTTTCTCTTCAAGTCCCTTTCCCACCCTGAGATGGGATCACGTGTTCTTTTCTTGCTAATATGTTTGAGTTCTCTGTGGATTCTGGTTATTAAATTTTATCTCTACCAAACCTTTAAAGAGAAACTAGTACCTATATAACTCAGCCTGTTCAAAAATATAGGAAAAGAAGGAATACTACCCAACACGTTCTATGAAGCAAACATCACCCTGATCCCCAAACCAGGAAAAGACCCAACAAGAAAAGAAAATTACAGACCAATATCACTAATGAATATAGATGTAAAAATATTCAACAAAATCCTTACAAACAGAATCCAGCAACACATCAAACAAATTATAGATCAGGACCAAGTCGGTTTTATCCCAGGGTCTCAAGGCTGGTTCAATATATGTAAATCTATCATTGTAATTCAGCACATAAATAATCTAAAAAATAAAGACCATATGATTCTCTCAATTGATGCAGAAAAAGCTTTTGATAATATCCAGCATCTTAAGCAAATTGGTATAGAAGGGACATTTCTCAAACTGATAAAGACCATCTACAGCAAACCCACAGCCAATATCGTATTGAATGGAGTTAAATTGAAATCATTTCCACTCAGATCAAGAAACAGACAAGGCTGCCCATTGTCCTCACAGCTCTTTAACATTGTAATGGAAGTTTTAGCCATCGCAATTAGGGAAGAAAAGACAATCAAGGGTATCCATATAGGGTCAGAAGAGATCAAACTTTCACTCTTCGCAGATGATATGCTTGTATATCTGCAAAACACCAGGGATTCTACTACAAAACTCTTAGAAGTGATCAAGGAATACAGCAGCATCTCAGGTTACAAAACCAACATTCATAAATCGGTAGCCTTTATATATACTAACAATAGTCAAGCTGAAAGAAACAGTCAAGGACTCTATTCTGTTCACAGTAGTGCCAAAGAAGATGAAATATTTCAGAGTTTATCTAACAAAGGACGTGAAATATCTCTATAAAGAGAACTATGAAACTCTAAGAAAAGAAATAGCTGAAAAGTTAACAAATGGAAAAACATACCATGCTCATGGCTGGGAAGAATCAACATTGTTAAAATCTCCATATTACACAAAGCAATATACAATTTTAATGCAATTCCTATTAAAGCTTCACTGTCATACTTTAAAGATCTTGAAAAAATAATACTTCGCTTTATATGGAATCAGAAGAAAAACTCGAATAGCCAAGACATTACTCAGAAATAAAAACAAAGCAGGAGGAATCACGCTACCGGACCTCAGACTATACTATAAATCAATAGTGATCAAAACAGCATGGTACTGGCACAAAAACAGAGAGGTAGACGTATAGAACAGAATAGAGAACCGAGAGATGAACCCAGCTACTTACTGATATTTGATCTTTGACAAGCCAATTAAAAACATTCAGTGGGGAAAAGATTCCCTATTTAACAAATAGTGGTGGATGAACTGCCTGGCAACCTCTAGAAGACTGAATCTGGACCCACGCCTTTCACCATTAACTAAGATAGACTCTCACTGGATTAAAGATTTAAACTTAAGACATGAAACTTTAAAAATACTAGAAGTGAGTGCAGGGAAACTCTTGAAGAAATCGGTCTGGGCAAGTATTTTATGAGGAGGACCCCCCACCCCCATGGCCAATTGAAGCAGCTTAAAAAATACACTACTGGACCTAATCAAACGAAAAACTTCTGCACAGCCAAGAACACAGTAAGTAAAGTAAGCAGACAGCCCTAAGAATGGAAGAAGATATTTGCAGGTTATGTCTCCGACAAGGGTTTAATAACCAGAATCCACAGACAACTCAAACTTATAAGCAAGAAAAGAACAAGTGATCCCATCGCAGGCTGAGCAAGGGACTTGAAGACAAACTTCTCTGAAGAAGACTGGTGCACAGCCTACAGAAATATGAAAAAATGCTCATCATCCTTTATCATCAGAGAAATGCAAATCAAAACTACTTGGAGATATCATCTAACTCCAGTGAGATTAGCCCATATCACAAAATCCCAAGACCAGAGATGTTGGTGTGGATGTGGAGAGAAGGGAACACTTCTACACTGCTGGGGGGAATGCAAATTAATACATTCCTTTTGGAAAGATGTTTGGAGAACACTTAGAGATCTAAAAATAGATCTGCCATTCAATCCTATAATTCCTCTACTAGGTATATAACCAGAAGATCAAAAATCACATTATAACAAAAATATTTGTACCAGAATGTTTATTGCAGCCCAATTCATAATTGCTAAGTCATGGAAAAAGCCCAAGTGCCCATCAATCCACGAATGGATTAATCAATTGTGGTATATGTACACCATGGAGTATAATGGAGTACACCTTCAAGAAAGATGGAGACTTTACCTCTCTCATGTTTACATGGATGGAGCTGGAACATATTCTTCTCAATAAAGTATCTCAAGAATGTAAGAAAATTATCCAATGTACTCAGCCCTACTATGAAACTAATTTATGGCTTTCATATGAAAGCTATAACCCAGTTAATAACCTAAGAATATGGGGAAGGGGAGAGGGAAGGAAGGGTGATTGGTGGGACCTGTGGTGCATCTTAAAAGGGCATATGTGAAACTTAGTAAATGTAGAATATAAATGTCTTAACACGATAACTAAGAAGATGCCAGGAAGGCTATGTTAACCAGTGTGATGAAAATATGTCAAACGGTCTATAAAACCAGTGCATGGTGCCCGATGATCGCATTAATGTACACAGCTATGATTTAATAATAAAAAATAAATAAATAATAAATTAATTAAAAAATAGCCTAGCATTGTGGCAGGTGCTTGTAGTCCCAGCTACTCAGGAGCCTGAGGCAAGAGAATCGCCTAAGCCCCGAAGTTGGAGGTTGCTGTGAGCTGTGTGATGCCACAGCACTCTACAGAGGGTGATAAACTGAGACTCTGTCTCTAAAAAAAAAAAAAATGAAAACCCATGAGAGTCTATTTATGGGGGCACTGGGACTCACATGTGTCAGGAGTTGTTCTCTGGGATTTATCAGTGGCAGAGACCCATGCACACAGCCAGGCAGGCCCAGCTATGTTGGATGAGCCTCTTTTGAATGTGGGGCCCTTTTTACTTTGGAACCAACAGCTGGGTTGTAGAACAATCTCCAGCAAGGACAGAGATTGGAATGTAGACCTTGGAGGACTGAGAAAGCTAAGGTTGGGAACTGGAGGACTAAAGTCTTCCTGAGCTTTCTTGACCACAGAAAGTAAGGACAATGGAGTGCCAGGACTTGCCCTGCACAACCCTGAGAGTCAAGAAGAGCTGAATATAATTTTGCTCTAAATCACCCTGCAAGGTCTCAGGAAATGGGGGCTGCTGGTCCATGTGCAGCTTCTCCCCTTTCCATTTGCTTGTCTAAAATGGAAGGGAAACTGCTGAGCCCTGCATGCGTCTGGGCAATTGATACTAACATTCTCCCTAAGAATTCAGTTGGTTGTCTGGCCTATGTTGCTTTGGAAAAGATGATGCTTTCTTTTCCTTTTGCTTCCACGTCAGGAAATCACTCCTCTTTTTAACTTGTCTCTCCAAGAGTGCCAGAACGTCAGGGTTGGACAGGGAGGGGTAACCAGATACTACAAGTTTGCCTGCAGGGACTCCCACAGATGAGGCCTCAGAGAGGTGGAGGGCAAGAAGCTCATGCTTGAAATCACATTGTACCAAGTTGGAGGCAAAAAAGTCCCAGGTGTGAGGCTGCCACCAGGAGAAATATCACACCGCTAGACTTTGGGGGTCACTGCCTCTGATTGTTGAGACTCTGCCCTTATGCTGAGAACATAAGGAAAAGGGTAAGAGGCTGGGACTCACCTCTCTCACTCTTCCTTGAGAAACTCAGTCATTCATTACCCAAAAATAACATGACTCTCCATTTTATGAGTGTCCCTTTTATCCATTTCTAAAAGTCATGATTTTTCCAACATTTCCAATTTTTCAAATATTTCTAATTTTTCCTTCTTTGACAAACTCAGACCAGGATTTTGTCTGTGAATTTCCCACTTTGGGTTCTCAGAAGTCTTCTGTTCAAGGAAGACACAGAATCAGAAGCCAACAATCACATCTGCTCCATCAGAGGATGCTGTATCCCGGGGACAAGCTCGGAGGTTCTCCACATTGCTGTCCTGATCAGGCCAACATGAAGGAAGGCTTGGTCGAGTGACACCTGACATGGGAAAGTGATGATCAAGTGTCAGGAAATACTATTCTCCTCCAGAGAACCCACACTTTCTAAACCTGCTAACTCTGAACCGTGAAATCATTATTTTGGGGGTTTTATGCTGGACCCTTCCACTATAACCCAACAGGCAGCCTGTGAGCCTCAGGTGAAAACCTGTGTCCTCTTGAGCCCCTAGCCCTGCCCACACTCTTCCCCTAGAAGAGTGAGGCTCGCAGGGGTCCTCAAACTAAGGCCCACGGGCCACATGAGGCGTTGTGATTGTATTTGTTCCCGTTTTGTTTTTTAATTCAAAATAAGGTATGTGCAGTGTGCATAGGAATTTGTTCATAGTTTTTTTTTTTTTTAACTATAGTCCATCCCTCCAACAGTGTGAGGGACAGTGAACTGGCCCCCTGTTTAAAAAGTTTGAGGACCCCTGCAATACTCTCCAAGCCAAAGATGCTCATTTAGAAATATGGGAATAGGAACGTGAACCAATGACCTAAAATCTCTCTTGGGTACTCCTTACCTTTTGGCTGTCTTCATTTGCCCAGGTGGTTCATAAAAGTGATTTCATCACAAGCTACACAGGTCCAGAAAGAGTAACCCCAAACCACACAAAAGGTACATTGGGATCCATATTCAAGTTGATCATAAGCTCCGCCAAGGCTCAGAATGGTTGTTCAGAGAGCAGAGAATACCATTTTTTGCCATGTATACTGTGCAACCACATTTATGGCCCAAATATTCAGGAAAATGCCCCCTCAAGAAAGTGGCCGGCTTTTGGCTGGGAGACACACATCTGGGGAGTGCAGATCTCATCACCCTCCAGCAGCCCCCATTCTATGAGGCTGCCCCTTCCCTCTCTCCCTGGGCCCCTTCCCTCCCTTGAGCCCTGCCCTGCCCTCCAAGTCAGGGCCACAGCCAAGATGGGCCCACACACATGAGCAACAAGCCAGGAGCTTCTCAGGCTGCTTTGACCACAGGCAGCTTAGATGTAAGTGCCCACAGGCACTAACCTCTCAGGAACAAGCGTGGCGTTGCCAGTCCCCTCCACGCAACTGGGCCTCAGGCCTCAGCCCTTGACCCACCTGACCAAGCCCTCTTAGCCAGCCCCACCACCACACCCTTCCCTGATTGTGGCATTCAGAGGAGGCTGCTCTGGCCCACTTCCACCGGATCCTGGATCCTCCTAAACTGGAATCCCATGTATCCAGTACAACCAGGTTGGAGGGCGCTGCTGCTCCAGGAGATTCGCTGGGCTTCTCCACTCCCGATCCATAGTCCCCGTCCCCATGCAACCTGGACATCGTTATTTTCCCTGCAATATCTGGGCAAAATGTGTGCATTATACATGGGAAAGGAGGACATTCTGCATTGTCTGAACAGCATGGCTGCCTAAAGCAACTGAAAGCTGAGGGTGCCTGGGCTTCACTATAGTCCCAGACATGCATCACAGAGCACAGGAGAGTCACAAAGGGTTTCTGGGGTCGGGGGGTCGCGGGGGGGGGAAGAGGAGGAGGGAGAGGTCATAGCCCCTCCCCTCCCCCACTCACCAGCCCAGCAGACCCCTCAGCCCCTCCTGGGCCCCCTGGCTCCCTCTCCCCTGCCCTGCCATCCTGTTTTTAAATCCGCCCTTCTTTCATGCACATATTGGCCTCAGTGAAATTTTCTCCTTGTGTCAGCCATAATCCAGATGTCCCCTTGTCCCCTGTTACTGTGCAGAGCCCCGGAAAGTCTGAGATGCTCCCTGCAATTTCTGCTTCTCCCCAGACGTCAGACTCTCAGGACCACGCTTTTTCTCAAATTCATATTTTCTATAGAACATTTTTGTCTTACACTAACCCAAATATCAAACTAAAGTTCTTTTATACTGATTTAGGTTTATGAATGCTGAATAGTAAATGTTTCCCTTTAAAGTCAGCCTGGACTGTTTTCAGTCAGAGGGGCTGACTCAAACAATTAAAACTAACGATTCATTATTCAAAATTCATAAGACAAAAATAATTAAAATTAAAACTTCAATGATCTGTACTAAAAACAGAAAAACTAGCTGAGCTTTGTAGCGGGCACCTATAGTCATAGCTACTAGAGAGGCTGAGGCAAGAGAATCACTTGAGCTCAAGAGTTTGTGGTTGCTGTGAGCTGTGACACCACAGTACTCTAGCCAGGGTGACAAAGTGAGACTCTGTCTCTAAAAAAAAAAATTAGAGTCTTGCAACAATTTTATATGGGTATTTTTCATGTACAATTTCATTAAAGGCTATTTTTAAGAATTAGACTTATAGAGAATATTTTTGAGATGGCGTTATGGTGCCTTGCCTTCAAAATTTCAGATTCAGTATAAAAATCCAAAGACAATAAACTAAACAATGGGCTCCTTTATTCTCTACTTCATTTAAAACAGCCTTCGTGACTAATTTTAATTTAAGAATATTCTAAAATCTATCTTCTTTTGAAAATATGTCCACCTGAATGGTCCTGTCTACGCAGGATATGATGTAAATGCAGTCTGTGCGGCCCTCCTCCCCAGCCTGGTCCATTGAGTGTCTTTTCAGTGGCCAGCGAGTATTTGGATTTCTGCCAATTTCCCACTTCTCCAAAGAATTGCCCAGCAATTCTCCAGATCTGTCCCCTGCAGTGACCTCATTCCATAGTTGCCTGGCATCTTCCTGTTCAGAACATTTCCTTACTAACTCATCCCTTCAAAGATCCTCACATCAGCCCCTGCTTCTTGGAAACCCAACTGCAGACAGTGTGAAGATAAACACCAGAAACAGCCTACCTGAAAAAAAGATACTTATTAGGGGATAGAGCAGCCGAAGGGGACCGTGTGTGCCACAGGAAACTGTTTATTCAGGGAGGTAAGGGAAGACAAAGATTTTTAAAGGGAAGAATGACAAGGTTCCAGACTTACTGAAATAATAATTTTTGGCTACAAAGAACCCTGGCCCCAGGGATGGTGCCAGTCCGAACTTGGACAAGCAGTTGCTGGGCAGCTGGGCTCATGCAAGTATTTATTTACGTAAGGTTGTGATGGCCTTTGTGCAACACTGTGGTTATTTCAGCTTCTTGATCATTTTCGTTATCAACCATGAGAAGTCTCTCTGTTCCTGGCCATCCCCAGCTCTGTGTGTCAGGGTTTCCCTAAGATGAGTGAGTCCATTTTAAGTCTGACAACTCCACACGATAGAGCAGAGGTGCTCTGAGAATCCGTCAGTGTACTGATCGCTTTTTCAAATCTCCATTTTTCCTACAGCAATTGACTCATGTTCCCCAGAAACAGGTTCCAATCTGGAGATTTGCAGGCTGGTCGACTGGGCTTCTGTTCCCAGCAGGGAGCGCTCCCACCGGGGACGGCAGCGTGAGCTCAGCTCATCTTGAAGCTGCTATCCCATCACTGCAGCTCCTCACATCAGCGTAGCCCTGGTGACGACAAGGTGGACAGCTGTGACAAGGTTGGTAGGAAAGAATGTGTTCATCACCAGGGGGACCAGCAGGACATTTGCTGGTATTGTCCTGACCATTTTCATAGCAAATGCACAAGCACTCAGCCATGCCTGAGCCACCGGTGCATGGAACTGGTAAGGTCATGGGGACCAGAGGCTCAGACCATCTGACCTGAAACCCCTGGAGGTAAAGAGCCAAGGTAGCAACACTGGGCAGAAGGAGGTGTTGAATGGCAGTGTGGCTGCAGCAGAGCTGGGAGGGGATTTGGACTTGTTCTCACATTGAGGGAGGGGGCAGGGAGAGTTTCACCCATTGGACTGATCAAACATTAGAGTGTGCTATGTTTCTCACAGGTGGCACATGGCCACAGCTGAAGCAGGTCAGTGCAGTCATAAGTCATCCTTACCATCAGCTGTCACTGCCACCAGCTAAAGGAAGGAGGGTTTGGGTTCTAAAGAAGCCCCAGGTTTGAACGTGCAATAGTCCACTCCCTGCACCCCTCACATACTCTAACGTCAGGTGCCTAACATGGGAAGAGCACCTGTGAGATTCTGACTGGTGTCTTTTTCTGTGGAAACCGCTGAGGGAAGGTTAATGGCAGGAACCCCAGCCTCCACTGACCTTCCTGGTGTTGGGACATCATTACCGTTCATCATGTCTCCCTCCTTCCGACCTCTTCCAACCACCCACTCAGGGTCTCCTCCCTCTCACCTAACACTGTCTCATCAGGTAGCCTTAAGGTGACCCTGACATTCAACCCTGAGGGTTATCAAGTTCTGGTGGCCATTTCCTTACCAGCCCCTGGCACCAGTAGCTCAGGCCTGGCTGAGCCCTTGTGCATTTGCTATCAAAATGGGCAGGACAATATCAGCAAAAGTCCTGCTGGTCCTCCTGGGTGAAAAGCACCTTCTTCCCAACCAATTCTACTCAGAACGGCTCACCTCTTGGTCATCAGGCTATGATGGTGTGAGGAGCTGAAGTGATGAGCTACCCGCTTTCAAGACAGATTGGGATCACACTGCACCTCTGGTGGGGCGCTCCCTGCTGGGAACAGACGTCCAGCTTCACAGAGCCCATGGCAGGGGGATGGGGTCCTTCTTCCATGCTCTTCCTTGGTTCCCACACAGAAGCATCCCACCTTCCAGAGACGCAGCCCCATAGTGGGTGTTGATGGATCGCAGCTCTAAGCATCCCCCATCCTGCCAGGGGATCTCTAAGTGGGGGCCTCAGCAACAATATTGAAAGATTGTCCCACTGGCCAGCAGTTTCTGGGATGTATAGTGGATGTAATAACAGGAATGCCATGGTCATATACCTCGTGCCACGCCGCCTTTGTTGTAAAGTGGCTCATCTAGTTCATTGTCGTGTTGTGTAGAGTTCCACACCAGTGGATCAATGTTTTTTAAGTCCTCACACAATGATGTTGGCCAAGGGCCTCCGCATGGGCTCCACGCCTGCCACAATTCTGGACTTCTCTGTAAATGAGCCCATTGTGAGGGTTGGGGAATGGCAGTGGGCTGCCTGTTGTCCACTGGCTGAACCATTCTGGTCATCTAACACCTCCGGATACCAAATGACAGTGCACGTCCGCAGGATGTTAACATTGATACAAAGAGCCTCCCTGCTTATGCCCAGTAGGTATATCCATGAACCTCTTCCCCAGACTCCTCTGTCCTTCCTATTCCAAACTCTCCTTCCAGGCCTGGACGGAGCAGCCACACCACTGTCCACCATCCATGAGTCCGAGTGTGTTCTACCCTCAGGTGCTTTCTCTTCCCACAGGGAGTGGGTGAGCAGGTGCACTGCCTGCAGCTTTGTCCTGGGGAGCTTTCCTCTCAACGCTGTTTCAGGGCTGCCTGACCAGGCTACACTGCACCAGCAGGTGGTGCGGCTCCCACATGCCCTACACCAAACTGGCCTCTGTCCTCCCATGTGCATCAGTGGGATGGAACATGACTTAGACTCTGAGCCACCAACACGTGTGGTTTACCTGTCCCTCTGCCTGCCCTAGTCCCTGGAGTGCCATTGACCAGCTACAGTGGATTGCTGCTGGGCCCTCTGCCCTTATGTCTATGAGGATCTCACAGAGCTCAAGTCATGATAGGAAATTCTAGCCACAGTGCACGTGATAGGCCCTGGTCAGGTGCTTTATCTCCACCCAGGCCTGTAGCACTTAGGAAAATGTTTCTCAGATGCCATAGAGTTCCCTGCTACAGATGGCATGACCTGATTCCAAGGCCCTGGAGGTCTGTGCTGTGATTCTCACTGCAGCTCTCCATACCTGTCACACAGCCTCCTTGCCCATGATTCCTGTGTCTAACCCACAGAGGCATCAGGACATCAGGGCCTGAGCATCGGGGCTGCCCGGGCTACAGGCAGAGCCCCGACCTGGGCCCCCCTCAAAGCTGCCTGCCCTACCTGTCATTCTGGAAATGGGTGAGAGTAACCTTTCCAAGTGACATGGGCCAGAACCTAACATGGTCGGGCACTCAGATGAACCTTCGGAACTCTGCCACTCATGATTATCAGCTTCGTTCATAGATCACCAGAGTTAGAAGAAAACAATTGTATCACTTGTGTTGTTAGCAAAACCTTTATGATCCAATAAACAGCCTGTAAAACCCTCATATGTTAAAGAACGTTCCTGAATAACTAAATAACTGAAAAATAATTTTGTTTCTCTTTTTTTGAAAATATTTTGATTTTTTATTAAATTATAGCTGTGTACATTGATATGATCATGGGGCATTATACACTAGTTTCAACCGGTGACACATTTTCATCACACTGGTTAACATAGCCTTCCCAGTAATTTCTTAGTTATTGTACTAAGACATTTACATTCCACATTTACTAAGTTTCACATATACCCTTGTAAGATGCACTGCAAGTGTATTCTCACCAATCCCCCTCCCTCTACTCACCTCCCCCCTCCCCTCCCTTTTCCCTTTCCCCCTATTCTTAGGTTGTAATGGGTTATAGCATTCATGTGAAAGCCCTAAATTAGTTTTTCTTCCATTCTTGAGATACTTTACTAAGAAGAATATGTTCAAGCTCCATCCATGTAAACATAAAGGAGGTAAGTCTCCATCTTTCTTTAAGGCTGCATAATATTCCATGGTGTACAAATACCACAATTTATTAATCCATTCGTGGATCGATGGGCACTTGGGTTTTTTCCATGACTTAGCAATTATGAATAGGGCTGCAATAAACATTCCGGTACAAATATCTTTGTTGTGATATGATTTTTGGTCTTCTGTGTATATGCACAGTAGATGAATTACAGGATTGAATGGCAGATCTATTTTTAGATCTCTAAGTTTTCTCCATATATCTTTCCAAAAGGAATGTATTAATTTGCATTCCCACCAGCAGTGCAAAAGTATTCCCTTTTCTCCACATCCACGCCAACATCCCTGGTCTTGGGATTTTGTCATATAGGCTAGTCTCGCTGGAGTTAGATGATATTTCCAAGTAGTTTTGATTTGCATTTCTCTGATGATTAAAGATGATGAGCATTTTTTCATATGTCTTAATGCCACGCCCCTGTCTTCTTCAGAGAAGTTTCTCTTCAAATCCCTTGCAAAGCCTGCGATGGGATCCCTTGTTCTTTTCTTGCTAATGCATTTGAGTTCTCTGTGGATTCTGGTTATTAAACCTTTGTCAGAGACATAACCTGCAAATATCTTCTCCAATTCTGAGGGCTGTCTGCTTGCTTTACTTACTGTGTTCTTGGCTGTGCAGAAGCTTTTTAGTTTGATCAAGTCACAGTAGTGTATTTTTGAAGCTGCTTCAATTGCCTGGGGGGTCCTCCTCATAAAATATTTGCCCAGACTGATTTCTTCAAGGGTTTTTCCTGCACTCACCTCTAGTATTTTATAGTTTCATATCTTAAGTTTAAATCTTTAATCCAGTGAGAGTCTATCTTAGTTAATGGTGAAAGGTGTGGGTCCAGTTTCAGTCTTCTACAGGTTGCCAGCCAGTTCACCCAGCACCATTTGTTAAATAGGTAATCTTTTCCCCACTGAATGTTTTTAATTTGCTTGTCAAAGATTAAATAACAGTAAGTAGCTGGATTCATCTCTTGATTCTCTATTGTGTTCCAGATATCTACTTCTCTGCTTTTGTGCCAATACCATGCTGTTTTGATCACTATCGATTTATAGTATAGTCTGAGATCTGGTAGCATGATTCCTTCTGCTTTGTTTTTATTTCTGAGTAATGTCTTGGCTATTCGGATTTTTTTCTGATTCCATATAAAACAAAGTATTGTATTTTCAAGTTCTTTAAAGTATGACAATGGAGCTTTAATAGGGATCGTGTTGAAATTATATATTGCTTTGAGTAGTATGGACATTTTAATAATGTTGATTCTTCCCAGCCATGAGCATAGTATGTTTTTCCATCTGTTAACATTTTCAGCTATTTCTTTTCTTAGACTTTCATAGTTCTCTTTATAGAGATCTTTTACGTCCTTTGTTAGATAAATTCCCAAATATCTTCTTTGGTACTACTGTGAATGGGATGGAGCCCTTAACTGTTTTTTCAACTTGACTGTTTTGGTATATATAAAGGCTACCAATTTATGAGTGTTGATTTTGTAACCTGAGACACTGCTGTATTCCTTGATCACTTCTAAGAGTTTTGTAGTAGAGTCCCTAGTGTTTTCCAGATATACAATCATATCATCTGTGAAGAGTGAAAGTTTGATCTCTTCTGACCCTATATGGATACCCTTGATCACCTTTTCTTCCCTAATTGCGGTGGCTAAAACTTCCATTACAATGTCTAAAAGCAGTGGGGACAATGGGCAGCCTTGTCTGGTTCCTGATCTGAGTGAAAATGATTTTAATTTAACTCCATTCAATACAATATTGCCTGTGGGTTTGCTGTAGATGGCCTCTATCAGTTTAAGAAATGTCCCCTCTATACCAATTTTCTTAAGTGTTCTTATCATGAAGGGATGCTGGATATTATCAAAAGCTTTTTCTGCATCGATTGAGAGAATCATATGGTCTTTGTTTTTTAATTTGTTTATGTGCTGAATTACATTTATAGATTTATGTATATCGAACCAGCCTTGAGATCCTGGGATAAAACCGACTTGGTCATGATGTATAATTTCTTTGATGTGTTTCTGGATTCTGTTTGTTAGGATCTTGTTAAATATTTTTGCATCTATATTCATTAGTGATATTGGTCTATAATTTTCTTTTCTTGTTGGGTCTTTTCCTGGTTTGGGGATCAGGGTGATGTTTGCTTCATAGAACGTGTTGGGTAGTCTTCCTTCTTTTTCTACCTTTTGGAACAGGTTGAGTAGTATAGGTACTAATTCCTTTTTAAAGGTTTGGTAGAATTCTGACATGAAACCATCTGGTCCTGGGCTTTTCTTTTTAGGGAGGTATTGCATGGTTGATGCTATTTCAGAACTTGATATGGGCCTGTTCAACATTTCCAATTGATTCTGGCTAAGTCTTGGAAGGTGATGTGCTTCCAAGTATCGGTCAATTTCCTTCAGATTTTCATATTTCTGAGAATAGAGTTTCTTGTAATATTCATTAAGGATATTTTGGATTTCTGAGGAGTCTGTTGTTATTTCGTCTTTGTCATTTCTGATTGATGAGATTAGAGATTTTACTCTTTTTTTCCTGATTAGGTTGGCCAAAGGTTTATCTATTTTATTGACCTTTTCAAAACACCACCTTTTTGATTTATGGATCTGTTGCATTATTCTTTTGTTTTCAATTTCATTTCATTCTGCTCTAATTTTTGGTTATTTCTTTTCTTCTACTGGTTTTGGGGTTGGAATGTTCTTCCTATTCCAGTTGCTTGAGATGTCCCATTAAGTTATTAACTTCCTCTCTTTCCATTCTCTTGAGGAAGGCCTGCAGTGCTATAAATTTCCCTCTTAGAACTGCCTTTGCGGTGTCCCAGAGGTTTTGATAGGTCGTGTCTTATCGTTTTGTTCCAAAAAATTGGCAATTTCTTTCTTAATCTCCTCTCTTACCCAGTTATCATTCAGCATAAGGTTATTTAACTTCCATGTTTTTGTATGAGTATGCAGATTCCTGTAGTTACTCAGCTTGAGTCTTATTCCATGGTGGTCCGAGAAGATGCATGGAATAATTTCTGTTCCTTAAAATATACTGAGGTTGGACTTGTGACCTAAAATGTGATCAATTTTGGAGTGAGTTCTGTGGGCTGATGAGAAGTATGTGTATTCAGTTTTGTTGGGATGAAATGTTCTGTAGATGTCTGCTAAATCCAAATGTTGAATGGTTAGGTTTAAATCCAAAATTTCTTTGCTCAGCTTCTTGTTGGAGGATCGATACAACACTGCCAAAGGAGTGTTGAAATCTCCAACAATTATGGAGCTGGAGGAAATCAAGTTCCTCATGTCTGTTAGAGTTTCTCTTATAAATTGAGGTGCATTCTGGTTGGGTGCATAGATATTAATAATTGAAATCTCACCACATTGAGTATTACCCTTAACAAATATGAAGTGACCATTCTTGTCCTTCCTTACTTTTGTTGGTTTAAAGCCGATTGTATCTGCAAATAAAATTGCAACACCTGCTTTTTTCTGATTACCATTTGCCTGAAATATGGATGTCCATCCTTTTGCCCTGAGTCTGTATTTGTCTTTTAAGATGTGACTCTTGTGTGCATTTTTCTTTTAAGATGTGACTCTTGTATGCAACAAATATCTGTCCTGAGTTTTTGTATCCAGTCAGCTAACCTATGCCTCTTTAGAGGACAGTTTAAGCCATTGACATTAATGGAGAATATTGATAAGTCTGGCGAAGTTTTGGGTATTGAGTTTTTCAAAAGTCCAGTGGGCATTTTTAATCCTTTTGCCAGTGTGGAAATTGGAGTTTGATCTGAAGTTTCTGAGTGAGTTTACTTTTGTGGTATAGGATTGGGTTGGTCATTATGGAGGATAGGTCTGAGAATATCCTGAAGAGCTGGTTTGGTTATGGCAAATTTCTTCAACATCTGAATGTCATTAAAGTATTTAATTTCTCCATCATAAATGAAACTCAGTTTAGCTGGATACAAGATCCGGGGTTGAAAGTTATTTTGCTTTAGGAGCTTAAAAGTTGATGACCACCCTCCTCTGGCTTGAAAAGTTTCAGCAGAGAGATCTGAAGTCATTCTAATATTCTTCCCTTTGTATGTAATGGCTTTTTTTTTTGCCTGACAGCTCTGAGAATTTTCTCCATACTATTAACTTTAGTGAAGTTAATTATGCTATGCCTGGGCGATGTCTTATTTGGGTTGAGTCGTGCTGGGGTTCTGAAGCTGTATGCTATCTGTATTTCAGAATCTCTAGGCATGTCTAAAAAATTCTCTTTCCTAATTTCATGCAGAAGGGCCTCTGTGCCCAGTGAGGCCACTTCATCGATTTCAAGAATTCCAATGATTCAGAGATTGGTCTTCTTCAAATTATCCCAGAGCTCTCTGAGTGAATGATCCATTTTTGCTCTCCATTTCTCTTCGACTTTGAGAGCTTGGGAGCATTCAAAGGCTTTGTCTTCAATGTCAGAGATCCTTTCCTCTGCTTGCTCCACTCTGTTACTAAGGGATTCTACTGTATTTTTCGGATCTTAGAGGGCTGCGAATTCTTGCTTCAGTGTGTCTAAGTCTTTGGTGGTTTTGTCTTTAAATTCGTTAAATTCTTGAGACAACTTTTGAATTTCTCCTCGAATTCCTAATTCCATTTTATTAATCTTGTTTGCCATCCAAATTCTGAAGTTGATTTCTGACATCTCAGCCAGTTGTTTGTGAATGGGATCTTCAATTACCTCTGCCATATCTTTCCTTGGGGGGTTGATCTATTCTGGTTATTCATGTTACTGGAGTTTTTCCACTGATTCTGCCCCATGATTGTTCTACTCCCTTTGATTTTTTTCCTGGAGCTTTGTTGAAGACCCGTACAGTGCTCTGACCTGAGAAACTGGGGCCCTGTTTGGTGTGGTGGGGCTAAGTGGTTCTGTCTTGTTTTCAGCTGGTTTCTGTTCGACCCTAGTGAAACAGTTACTCTGGGTTGAAGTCTCAGCTGACTAGCAATAAAGTCACCCCGCCCACCACAGGCAACAATTGGAAAAGGAGAATCAAACCTTCCTACAACCACACACCCAGGGAATCACCTGAACAATCCTCAGGCGATTGGCTCAGTTCAAAAGGTTGAAATCAATTGTCTCAGTCAGCACCTGTCTCGGGTGGGAGAGTTTAAGAGGTCTCTGGGAACTGGATCACAGGGGTCTGGTGACTACTCTGATATGGCTTGCTCCAGTGCTGCATGGAGTCAGGAGGAGCCGCCCAGCAAATAGATCAGTCTGGGAAGGTTGATGCCCCCTTCCCCACCTTGCAGCTCTGTCGCACCCAGTTGCTGCTAGCCCCACAGGGCTGTGAACCAGTCAGTTTACTGCAGTGAGTAGATATTCCAGAGGTTTGCACCTGCCTAAATCACAGGGAAGTCTGTATCTGCTCACCCAGGCCACTGCTCTCTGCCTCTATCCAGCAGGGGGTGGTGAGGCCTGTCAACCTCAGGCACTTGATGGAGGCTGCGGGTGTTCACTAAGTTCCAGGCCCACCCTTAATTTATGTTACTGGCTGAATGGAACAACCCTGTGGGAGTTCTTTTCTGACTCTGCAGAGCCCCTGCTAAATTCCTCTGCAACGGAGAGGCTGACTTGAATTCCCAGAACCTGTGCCTCAGGCCCTGTCTTTACTCCTGAAGGTTTGTATTTGCAGCACAGTTAGATGTCAGCTGTAGCCTCTTGGCCTCCTTTGTCTATAGGCTGATGATCCCCTGAGGGCCAGGTGCGTCTTAGGCTCAGTAAAGTGGTCCTCTGGATCAGCCCCACCCTGGGAGTTTCCCGGCTCTGGGGGTACATTTTCTAGTCCCCGCATTCCACCCAAGCCAGTACCGCCTCAGGCAAACCCTTTACTCACGGGACCTGTGTTTCAGTCCTAGGTCTGATCCGTTGTGGTTGCCATCTGAGAAGATGCCCGGCCTCATCTGGTTGCCCAGGGAGACAGAAGGAGTGGCTATGGGATATCTGGGAGTGGGCCTTGTTATTGCTAAAGACGGCTGCTGCTCTGCCCTTCGGGGCACCGCTGCTCCGGCGTGATTCCCTCTTAGCCGACTGTCATCTCCTCACTCCTGTGTTGCAGAATCAGCACTGTCCAGGTGCAGTCCAGGTCCTGTCTACACCTCTCAAGCAATCACCTCAGAATCTGGACTCCTGGGGGGCAGTCCTCCAGAACTCAGAGTGAGAGTGGAGGGGAGTGCTGGGAGCTCAGAGTTCCAGGTCATAACACCAAGCTCATTGAGAGCAAATGAATAAATATCCAGATACAAAGGCTACCAGACACACGAGCCCATAGATACAGAAACAGACGGAAACACATAGACATACAGACAACACCCATGACAACAGCAACATAAAAACAACTGCAATAAAAATAGTGATAGTCATAAAACAATTTTAAAAAGAAAGATAAAAAAGTGGTGTTTGTAGAAAAGTTAAAAGGGAAGAAAGGAGAAATTAAATTTTGAAAAAATAGAAATAAAATATATATATATTTAAAAAGTAATAATAAAAAATTAATAAAAGCTCCTCCAAGTAAATGGTGAGGAAAAAAACAGAACAAAAAAACAAAACAAAAAAGAAATAAAGGCACCACCTACAAAAATATTGTTCTTGTATGTAGAAATATACATCTATATGTATGATGTAGGAATCAACTTTTGTAGGAATATAATCATACTGCAATATACTTTCTGGACACCAGGTGGCGTGGTGCTGTGTGCAGTTCCCAGGCTTATACCTGATTCACAGTTTATACTGTTACCATGGTAACCACCTTCTACCCCCCCACCCCAACCCCGTCCCCATGGCCATTTTGAAGTTTCTGTAAAAGTTTGTCACCTAAGTATTGTGTAACCTCAGCTGTTCTGCTCCAGACAGCACTCGCAACCGACCTTCCCACTCAGGGCAGGAGTCCATGCTTCGCAAATCTTTCCACTCTGCTCCCAGGTTCTCCTGCAACCTGGAGACTACAATCGGCTGTGGGGGAGGGTGCTGCTGGGTTCACGGCTACGGCTGGAGCCAGTTTGCGCAGCTGGAGCCTGTTTGCGGGGCTGGTGCAGCTGGAGCCTGTTCGCATGGCTGGCACGGCTGGACCCGGTTCACGCGGCTGGAGCCAGTTCGTGGGGCTGGAGGACTCGGGGACCATATTCTGAGTTTATGGTTCAGAGTTTCCCTTTTGGATTGGGACCAGCCAGTTTGCAGCTCAGCCTGAACCGCCAACCCCCTCCAACTTTCTTCAGCAGGAATGTTGTGGTCTTATTCAATCACTGCTGGTCTGGGGGAAGATACCCACCCTTTTGTGTAGTTCAAAATGTCTGTTTCCTGGGCGGGATCCCTTCCCTTCAATTGTCCAACAGGTTGCCCGGTTCCCCGTGGTTTTGAGTGACTCTCTTTTCGGATGCCTCTCTCAGTTCAGGAATAAATATTTGTTAATTGGGTTTTGTCAGCATTTGCAAGCTGCTGCCCTCCGTAAGGGAGGGGCTTGCTGGCCTGCATGGCCAAGCAGGGAAGAATATCTACAACAGAGTCTGTGGTTTTAAATTACCCCTCATATATAGCAGTCTGCCACTTCACTGAGTGTCTCCAGCTGTCCGTCCACACCAATAATCCACATACGGGGAAGGTCCAGACCCCCTATCCTCTCACCTGATGGCTCAGGAGCAGTGGGCTACACATCCATCCTGTCTGCCATCATGCTCCGCCTCCTGTTTCTCTTTTTCAAACTGTTGTCATGAAAACTTTTTGTTGATAAAATCTTCAAAAAATACTTATTCAATCAAATATTTCACACATTTGCAGTATTTTTCAGATGCTTTGTGGGTCACAGGACACTGCATCAGATCTAGAGGAGAAAGGAGGTGGCATTGGTGGTAGACCTAGGAGGGAAGGACATCCCTGTCCACAGTGCCAGTAGGAGGAAGGAAGAAGCATTGACACCAGACCAGAACTAGGAGGACACTTGTGTCCATAGCTCCCAGACGAGGAAGGAGATAGCCTTGCCAGCAGCCCTGGAAGAGGACACTTGTGTCTCGGGTGTCCAAAGGAGGAAGACAACATTGACAAAAGACCAGGGGGGACAGACATCCTTTACTAGCTCCCACAGAAGGAATAAGGTGACATTGCTGAGACCTGGAAGTGGGGACACCCGTGTGCTAAGTTCTTGTTGGGAGAAAGGGGTGGAATTGCCAGCGGATATAAGGGAAGAGGCCGCCCCTGTCCGCAGGTCCCAGAGGAGGAAGGAGGCGGCCTCGCTGGTAGACCCGGGAGAGAAGGGCACACTCATGCAGAGCTCATAGTAGGGGAAGTGGTGGCAGGGATAGCAGACCTGGTGTGGGAGGGCACCCTTACCAACAGAGGAGGAGAGAGGGGCCCCAGAGGAGGACAGAGGGGCGTTGCTGGGAGACCACAAAGGGACGACACCTGTGTGCCCATTTCCCAGAGGAAGGAGGCGGCATTGACAGCAGGCCAAGTGGTGAAGGACAGTCATCTCCACTCTCCGCAGGGGGAGGAGGTGGCACTGTAGGTAGACATGAGAAGGGGAGACACCGTGTCCAGAGGAAGAAGAGGCTGACATTCCCGGGAGACCAGGCTGGGGCCACCACGCCCACAGTTCTCAGAGGAGGAAGGACGTGGCATCGACAGCAGACCTGGAGGCCAAAGACAACTGTGTCTGCGGTCCCCAGAGAAGGAAGGACGTGGCATTGCAGAGAAACCAGGGAGGTGTAACACCTATGAATGCTGCTCCACAGGAGGGAAGTAACATTGTCATCAGACTTAGTAGTAGAGGACACCCCGTCTGCACGTCAGAGGAGGAAGGAGGTGGCATTGACAACAGCCCTGCAGAGGGAAGAATCCCGTGTCCGTGGTGCCCAGGGGAAGGAGGAGGCAGCATTGCCAGCGGCCCTGGGCTGCCAGGGCATCCATGTCCACACGCTCCAGAGGAGGGAGGAGGTGGAGTTGAGCAGCCACTATTCCAACTTCTTAAACGTATATACAATGCAAAACAACAATTTTAAGAAGCCCCATGTTTATAGCATGTAACCCCCAATTCTCGGTGCCACCGTGTCATTTGTCTCTGGGGTTTTGCACTGGGAGCTGCCTTGCAGGTGCTTAGTGGGTGGCCTGGATTTCCATCTTCCATAGACATGTAGACCCCGTATGCTGTACCCTTTCCTGTTCTTGCCATCCCTGGCCACTTACTCAAGTTCAAGCTTTTACTTTGGTAATAGTTTTATTGAAATATACTTCACATCCATACAATTTACCTATTGAAGGTGTGTAGTCAATGGTTTTAGTGTATCACAGGATTGTTCATCCATCACTGAAGTCAGTTTTATAATGTTGTTGACTTCGGAAAGGAACCTCGTAGCCTTTAGCTGTCAGACCTTCCGCCCCTCCTTCCCCAGCCCTGAGCGATCACTAATCTACCTCTGTCACTATAGATTATATACAGAACACTGTATGTCCCCTATTCTGAACATCTCATAAGAATGGGATCCTACGTGGTCATTTGCTTCCGGCTTCTTCTTTCACTTTGAATAAGGTCTTCAAGTTTCATCCCTGCTGCAGGGATGACATGTTCAAAGTGTGGGCAGGGGATTCCTTTTGATGACTGAATAGTATGATGTCATATGAACAGAGCACATTTTGTTTATCCATTCACCAGGATGGACATTTGGGTTGTTTCCACCTGATAGCTATTATGATCAGTGCTGCTATAAATATTGCTCTGCAAGTTTCTCTGTGGACATGTTTTCATTTCTCTTGGGTATGTATCCAGGAGAGGAATTGCTGGGTTAAATGCCAAGTCTGTTTACCAAAACCAGCCACACCAGTTTACATCTCCCCAGCAGAGCATGCGGCTTCAAACTTGTCCACATTCTCCTAAACACTCATCTGAGTTTCTGGCTCTCCCATCCTGGTGGGTATGAAGTGGGATCTCCTAGTAGTTTTGATTTGTTATTTCCCTGATGATCAATGATGTTGTGCATCTTTTTACATAATCCAGGACTCACTCCTAGGTGTGCTGGTGGGTTCCTACCATGGCTCCACCACACCCAGGAAGGTCAAAGGTGGCACCTCCGTCCTGATAGCTGAACTGTACACACTCGGGCAACATCACCCATGTTGTCATCAAGCACAGATGGGAGGAAGGCACTGAAGTCACCTTTTCTAAGAGGGGGCTGCTGTTTCAGACATCAGCCCTGCAGACATTGCTTGAGCACCCAAAGAGCAGTCCCATGGACACTTCTGGCCAGAGCCATCAGTGAGCCATGCAGTGCCCTGATCTGGCTTCTTCTTTCATTTTGCATCATGTCTTCAAGCTTCATCCCTGCTGTTGGGATGACATGTTCAATGTATGGGCATGGGATTCCTTTTGATGACTGAATAGTATGATGTCATACGAACAGAGCACATTTTCTTTATCCATTCACCAGGATGGACATTTGGGTTGTTGACCTGGTAGCTATTATGAATAGTGCTGCTATGAATATTGCTCTGCAAGTTTCTCTGTGGACATGTTTTCATTTCTCTTGGGTTATGTACCCAGGAGAGGAATTGCTGGGTTATATGCCAAGTCTGTTTACCAAAACCAGCCACACCAGTTCACATCCCCCCAGCAGAGCAAGAGGCTTCTACCCTGTCCACAATCTCTCACTTATCCGACCTTTTGGTTCTCCCATCCTCTTTGGTATGAAGCGGTATTTCCTAGTAGTTTTGATTTGTTGTTTCCATGATGATAAATGATGTTGTGCATCTTTTCACAAAAACCGTTACTTTTTTTGTTTGTTATTTTTTTTGTGAGACAGAGTCTCACTCAGTCACCTGGGTAGAGAGCCATGGCATCAGAGCTCACAGCGACCTCAAATTCCTGAGCTCAAGCAGGCCTCTTGCCTCAGTCTCCCAAGTAGCCGGGACTACACGCACTAACCATAACGCCCAGTAGTTTTGTTTTGTTTTTCCATTTTTTAGTAGAGATGGGGTCTGGCTTTGGTCAAGCTGGTCTGGAACTCCTGAACTTAAGCAATCCACCTGCCTCAGCCTCCTGAGTGCAAGGATTACAGGTATGAGCCACCTTGCTTGGCTTATAATCCTTTAATGGCATTTGTGGAAGGAGTAGAAATGAATAAGTACATTCGACCTGTGGTATTTAATTGGAAACAGTTTATTTTAAATGTGTGACTGAAAAAAATCATTTTCTCCTGAATATTTGAACTCATTTACATTGCACAGTTAAGTATTTATCAACCTGTCAGGTTTTCTACCTCTGTAGCATTTTCATGTTATCCTTTGTGATGAAAGACTGAGCTATGACGCACTGAATTGGTTCTGTAAAGATGACTGCTTTTACCGCAGTGTGGGGGAAAGTTGCAGATCACTTCTCAGGGGTGACTACCAGGCAGAGCAGACTTGATTGCCAAAGCCAGGAACACTAATGTGTCTCAGTCAACAATGCTGTGTCCATGTGTAGTGGGGACATGTGATTCTCCTGTGATGAATGTGAAAGGAAAGGACGATCACCTGAGCTCAGGATTTCAAGACCAGTCTGAGCAACAGCAAGACCCCCTCTCTACTGAAAGTAGAAAAAACAAGCTGGGTGTTGTGGTGGTTTTCTGTAGTCCCAGCTACTCAGGAGGCTGAGGCTAGAGGGTTGATTGCTCAAGCCCAGAAGTTTGAGGTTGCTGTTGATGGTGTATGATGTCTGATGCTGTATGATGTAGGTATGTGCATGGATGATGGGATTTTGCTAAAAAGGAAGAAGTAAGGGGAATCGGAGGAGGACTATTTGAAGTGGAGATTTTAATATTATCGTTTACCCAATGGACCATGAAGTCTGCCTTACCAAGGGGGGAAATGAAGACAACTTGGTGTGATAATGAGGAAATAGAAAGATTAATGCCCTGACATTGAAAAATCACAAACTGAGGACTCATGCTGGAAAACCAGCGAGAGGAGGTCAAAGGGCGGGATGTCAAGCTGCAGCCATACAGACGTCACAGGGGGTCCTGATGACAAGCTCTCAGTGTGAAACTCTGTCTCAAAAATAAAAAGGAAAGGAAATAAAAGAGGAAAGGCGGTGCCTGTATCTCAAGGAGTAGGGTGCCGGCACCAGATACTGCAGGTGGCGGGTTCAAACCCAGCCCCGGCCAAAAACTGCAAAAAAAAAAACAAGAGTAAGATACTGGGACTCACCTCTCTCATTCCTCTTCCCTAAGAAGCTCAGGTATTCATTATACAAGAATAACATGACTCTCCATTTTAATAAATAGAAATGAATTCCCTTTATCCGTTTCTAAAAGTGATAATCTCTCTCTAATTTTTCCTTCTTTCACAAAATCGGAAGGGGATTTTTTCTGTGAATCCCCACTTTGTGTTCTCAGAAGTCCTCTGTTCAAGGAAGATGCAGAATCAGAAGCCGACAGTCATATCTGCTCCATCAGAGGATGCTGTCTGTATCCCGGGCACAGAGCTCCGAGGCTCTCCACATTGCTCTCCTTATCAGCCCAACCTGAAGGAAGACTACGTCGGGTGATACCTGACATAGGAAAGTGATGATCAAGTGTCAGGACAGACTTTTCTCCTCCAGAGAACCAACACTTTCTGTACATACCAGCTCTGAGCCATGAAATCATTGTTGGGGGTTTTATGCTGGACCCCTCCACCATACCCCAATAGGCAGCCGGTGAGCCTCAGGTGGAAACCTGTGTCCTCCTGAGCCCCTAGCCCTGCCCACACCCTTCCCCTAGAAGAGTGAGGCTCTAACACTCTCCAACCCAACCTCGCTCATTTAGAAATGTGGGAATAGGAACGGGAACCAACCACCCAGACTCTGTCTTGGGTACTCCTTACCTTTTGGCTGTCTTCATTTCCCCAGGTGCTTCATAAAAATGATTTCATCACCAGGTACCACAGGTCCAGAAAGAGTAACCCCAAACCACTCAAAAGGTGATTTGGGGTCCATATTCAAACCAGTTGATCACAAGCTCCGCCATAACTGAGGATGGTTGTTCAGAAAGCAGAGAATACCATATTTTGCCATGTATAATGTGCACCCACATTCATGGCCCAAATATTCAGGAAAATGCCCCCTCAAGAAAGTGGCTGGCTTTCGGTTGGGAGATACACATCTAGGGAGTGCAGATCTCACTGTCCTCCTGCAGCTGCCCATTCTGTGAGGCTGCCCCTTCCCTCTCTCCCTGGGCCCCTTCCCTCCCTGGAGCCCTTCCCTGCCCACCAAGTCAGGACCACAGCCAAGATGCCTCACACACAGGACCAGCAAGCCAGGAGCTTCTCAGGCTGCTTTGACCACAGGCAGCTTAGATATAAGTGCCCACGGGCACTTACCTCTCAGGAGCAAGCGTGGCGCTGCCAGTCCCCTCAACGCTGCCAGTCCCCTCCTCAGGCCTCAGGCCTCAGCCCTTGACCCACATGACCACAGCCCTCTTAGCCAGCCCCACCACCACACCCTTCCCTGATTGTGTCATTCAGAGGAGGCTGCTCTGGCCCACTTCCACCGGATCCTGGATCCTCCATGTATCCAGTAGGCCCAGGTCGGAGGACGCAGCTGCTCCAGGAGATTCTCTGGGCTTCTCCACTCCCGACCCACAGCCTCCATGCACACTGGGCATCCTTGTTTTCCCCTGAAAAATCTGGGGAAAATGTGTGCATTATACATGGGAAAGGAGGACATTCTCCATTGTCTGAATAGCATGGCTGCCTAAAGCAACTGAAAGCTGAGGGTGCCTGGGCTTCACTATAGTTCCAGGCCTGCATCACAGGGAACAGGAGAGTCACAAAGAGTTTCTAAGGTGGGAGGTGGAGAAGAGGAGGAGGGAGAGGTCACAGCCCCCCCGCTTCGACTCACCAGCCCAGCAGACCCCTCAGCCCCTCCTGGGCCCCCTGGCTCCCTCTCCCCTGCCCTGCCAGCCTGTTTTCAAATCCACCCTTCTTTCATAGCACACATTTGCCTCAGTGAAATTTTCTGTTTGTGTCAGCCATAATCTTCATGTCATCTGGGTCACCTGTTACTGTGCAGAGCCCCAGAAAGTCTGAGATGCTCCCTGCAATTTCTGTTTCTCCCCAGACGTCAGACTCTCAGGACCACGCTTATTCTCAAATCCATATTTTCTAAAGAAGATTTTTGTCTTACACTAACCCAAATATCAAACTAAAGTTCTTTTATACTGATTTAGGTTTATGAATGTTGAATAGTAAATGTTTTTCTTTAAAGTCAGCACGGACTGTTTTCAGTCAGAGGGGCTGACTCAAATGATTAAAACTAACGATTCATTATGCAACATTCACAAGACAAAAATAACTATAAAATAAATATATGTATAATTAAAATTAAAACTTCAAGTGATCTGTACTAAAAACAGAAAAACTAGTTGAGCTTTGTAGCGGGCACCTATAGTCATAGCTACCAGGGAGACTGAGGCAACAGAATCACTTGAGCTCAAGAGTTTGAGGTTGCTGTGAGCTGTGACACCACCGTACTCTAGCAAGGGTGATAAAGTGAGACTCTGTCTCAAAAAGAAAAAAAATTAGAGTCTTGCAACTGTTTTATATGGATATTTCTCAGGTAGAATTTCATTAAAGGCTATTTTTAAGAATTAAACATATAGAGAATATTTTTGAGATGGAGTTATGGCGCCATGCCTTCAAAACTTCAGATTCAGTATCAAAATCCAAAGACAATGGAGAGTTTACCTCTTTCATATTTACGTGAATGCAGCTGAGTTTACCTCTTTCATATTTACGTGAATGCAGCTGGAGCATATTCCTCTTAGTAAAGTATCTCAAAAATGGAAGAAAAATATCCAATGTACTCAGCCCTACTATGAAACTAATTTATGGCTTTCACATGAAAGCTATAACCCAGTTATAACCAAAGAATAGGGGGAAGGGGGAAAGGGAGGGGAGGGATGAGGGAGGTGGGCGGAGGGAGGGTGATTGGTGGGATTACACCTGCGGTGCATCTTACAAGGGTACATGTGAAACTTAGTAAATGTAGAATGTAAAAGTCTTAACACAATAACTAAGAAATGCCAGGAAGGCTATGTTAACCAGTGTGATGAAAATGTGTCAAACGGTCTATAAAACCAGTGTATGGTGCCCCACGATGGCATTAGTGTACACAGCTATGATATAATAAAATAAATAGATAAAATCCAAAGACAATAAACTAGACAATAGGCTCCTTTAATCTCTATTCATTAAAAACAGCTTTCATTTGTGATTTTAACTGAAGAATATTGTAAATTTAATTTAACAGATTCTATCTTCTTTTGTACATATGTCCACCTGAAAGGTCCAGTCTACGCAGGATAAATGGTGTAAATGCCATGTATGTGGCCTTCCTGCGGGGCCTGGTCCATTGACTGTCGTTTGAGTGGCCAGCAAGTGTTTGGATTTCTGCCAATTTCCTAATTCTCGGAGAATTGCCCAGCATTCTGCCCAGATCATTGTCCAGATCTGTCCCCTGCAGGGACCTGATTCCCTAGTTGCCTGGCACCTTCCTCTTGAGAACATTCCCTTACTCACTCATCCCTTCAAGGATCCTGGACTCAGCCCCTGCTTCTTGGAAACCCAACCTCAGACAGTGTGAAGCTAAACACCGGAGACAGCCTCCCTGAAAAAAGATACTTCTTAGGGGATAGAGCAGCCGAAGGGGACCGTGTGTGCCACAGGAAACTGTGTATTCAGGGAGGTAAGGGAAGAATGACAAGGATTACAGAGTTAGTGAAATACCAATTTTTGGCTACAAAGATCTCTGGCTCCAAGGGTGGTGCCCATCCGAGTTTGGACAGGAAGTTGCTGGGCAGTTGGCCTCGTGCAGGTATTTATTTATGTAAGGTTGTGCTGGCCTTTGTGCAGCATTGTGGTTTTTTTCAGTCTTCTTGATCATTTTCATTATCAACCATGAGGAGCCTCTCTGTTCCTGGCCATCCCCAGCTCTGTGTGTCAGGGTTTACCTAAGATGAGTGAGTCCATTTTAATTCTGACAACTCCACACGATAGAGCAGAGGTGTTCTGAGAAACCCGTCAGTGTACTGATTGCTTTTTCAAATCTCCATTTTTCCTATAGCAATTATTGACTCATGTTCCCCCAGAAACAGGCTCCAATCTGGAGATTTGCAGGCTGGTCGACTGGACCTCTGTTCCCAGCAAGGAGCGCTCCCACCGGGGACGGCAGCGTGAGCTCAGCTCCTCACATCAGCGTAGCCCTGGTGACGACAAGGTGGACAGCGGTGACAAGATTGGTTGGAAAGAATGTGTTCGTCACCAGGGGGACAAGCAGGACATTTGTTGGTATTGTCCTGACCATTTTCATAGCAAATGCACACGCACTCAGCCACGTCTGAGCCACTGGTGCATGGAACTGGTAGGGTCCTGAGGACCAGAGGCTCAGACCATCTGACCTGAAACCCCTGGAGGTAAAGAGCCAAGGTAGCAACACTGGGCAGAAGGAGGTGTTGAATGGCAGTGTGGCTGCAGCAGAGCTGGGAGGGGATTTAGACTTGTTCTCACATTGAGGGAGGGGGCAGGGAGGGTTTCACCCATTGGACTCATCAAACATTAGAGTGTGCTGTGCTTCTCACAGGTGGCACAGGGCCACAGCTGAGGCAGGTCAGTGCAGCCAGAAGTCATCCTTGCCATCAGCTGTCACTGCCACCAGCTGAGGGAAGGAGAGTTTGGGTTCTAAAGAGGCCCCAGGTTTACACTGCGAGAGTCCTCTCCCTGCACCCCTCACATACTCTAATTTCGGGTGCCTAGAGTGGGAAGAGCACCTGTGAGATTCTTTTTTTTTTTTTTTTTATTAAATCATAGCTGTGTACATTGATATAATCATGGGGCATCATTCACTAGCTTCACAGACCATTTACCAAGTTTCACATATACCCTTGTAAGATGCACCGCTTGTGTAATCCCCAGTCCCCTTCCCTCTACCCACCTCCCCCCTCCCTTCTCTCCCTTTCCCCCTTCCCCCTATTCTTAGGTTGTAACTGGGTTATAGCTTTCATGTGAAAACCCTAAATTAGTTTCATAGTAGGGCTGAGTACATTGGGTACTTTTTCTTCCATTCTTGAGATACTTTACTAAGAAGAATATGTTCCAGCTCCATCCATCTAAACATGAAAGAGGTAAAGTCTCCATCTACTTTAAGGCTGCATAATATTCCATGGTATACAAATACCACAATTTATTAATCCATTCGTCGATCAATGGGCACTTGGGCTTCTTCCATGACTTAGCAATTATGAATTGGGCTGCAAGAAACATTCTGGTACAAGTATCTTTGTTATGATGTGATTTTTGGTCTTCTGATATATGCCCAGTAGAGGGATTACAGGATTGAATGGAAGATCTATTTTTAGATCTCTAAGTGTTCTCCATATCTCTTTCCAAAAGGAATGTATTAATTTGCATGACAAAATATTAATTTGCTAAGAAGGAAGAAGTAAGGGGGTGGAAGAGGACTATTTGAAGTGGAGCTTTTTATATTATCATTTACCCAATAGACAATGAGTTCTGCCTTGACAAGGGAGGAAATGAAGACAACAACTTGGTGAGTTAATGAGGAAATTGAAAGATTAATGTCCTGAAATTGAAAAATGACAAACTGAGGGCTCATGCTGAAAGAACAGAGGGAGGAGGTCAAAGGGCAGGATGTCAAGCTGTAACCAGTAACAGACATCACAGAGGTTCCTGATGACAAGCTCTGGGTGTGGCAGTCACTGAGCTGGAGCGGATGTAAAGGACCCTAAGATGGGAAGAGAGAGGAATTGAGAGGCAAGGTCATTGGCTGCTCTGCCCACATGGACGTGGGTTCCCTGCTGATTCTCCACCCCTACAAGTTTCTCCCCCGGAACCCACACACTTTCTCTCCTAGGACCTCCCTAGACCCCGCATTCTTTCAATAACCCCAAGCTTCAGACTCTACAGCATCTATGGCAAAACTCTGGACAAGACAACTGATGTAGAGCAAGGGTTGATAGTGCACATGAGGTTTCGTTTTTAGTTTTGACACTGAACATTCACAAGGTTTTCTGTAATAACCAGCACAAGTGCCCTCACAGAAACTCACCCCATTTTTGAGTTCCAGTCTGTATAAGTTCAGAGTTGCCTTCTCTTCAGGCCTCTACATTAATGGTGCCCAGGAATGGCCAAAAATAGCATTCTGAAAGGTCCACGGTGAACCCCCAAATATCAGTGACCCTGGTGCACGGTCCAGGACTCACCCCCAGGTGTGCTGGTGGGTCCCTACCATGGATCCACCAGGCCCAGGAAGGTCAAAGGTGGCACCTCCATCCTGATAGCTGAACTGTACACACTCGGGCAGCATCACCCATGTTGTCATCAGGCACAGATGGGAGGAAGGCACTGAGGTCACCTTTTCTAAGAGGGGGCTGCTGTTTCAGACATCAGCCCTGCAGACAATGCTTGAACACCCAAAGAGCAGTTCCCAGACATTTCTGCTCAGTGCCACCTGTGAGCTGTGCAGTGCCCTGATCAGCCTCAGGGAAGAGCCTGGATCAGCCCGGGACAAGGGGGAGCAGGGCAGGGTCATGAGACGGGCAGAATGGGGCATGAACACTGTTGTTCTTCAGCCAGGACATTCTTTCCTATCTTCACTTTTCCCTTCCTTTCCCACTCACTCTAAGACATCTTTTCCTTCCTCTCAACTATAATTTACCCTGGGAGGTAAGTGGCTGCCTTGGTGACATTCCTGCCAATGACAGCTGGGTGATGCTTTTGCTGTGCAAATGTCCTCCATCCAGGCGGCCTGAAGAAATAGGCCCATGGAGGGGAACCACGTGTCCAAGCTGACTTTGCAGTAAGGAAACCTCAGGCTCCAGGTCCCAGTGAGCTTCCCCAGCACCTAAGCCTGCCCCAAGTAATAGATCCTCCCCAGCACCTGAGCCTGCCCCAAGTAATAGATCCTTAGGCAGCATCTGCCCCATTCCTCATACCCTCACCAGCCTCCCCCACAGGAACGACCCCCAAACACTCCCACCCACCTGTGTGATCCACTGTCACTGCCAACTTAATCTTGGAAAGGATTAAACCACTCTTTTATGACATATATACCTATCTTTCACACATCAGATATGGAGACCCATCTTCCTTACTGCTCTAAAGGATATGAAAGGCAGGGAGGGGCAAGGTGGGGCTGCCATACAAGATCATGAATGCAAAGCTAAGAGGAAGGAAACAGCCATCTTCTCACACTTCCTCAGGTGGAAAGGGGATGTGGGGGCACGGGATATCCATTCCTCAGCAAGAGCTGCTGGGACTGGTCATTTCTTGCAACCTAGAATAGGCAACTCCTATCTTTCCCTAAGCACAAGTTCTAGGTTACCAGAAACTATGGCCCAGCACAGCACACAGAGTGGAACATTTATTGAGAGGAATTCTGTTGTTTTTTTGTTGTTTTTTTGTTTTTGTTTTTTTTTTCTGTTTTTTTTTCTGTTGTTTTTTTGGAAGGAGTAATTTTCACTCGGGAATACAAGGAACCATTTTTTAACTCTTCAGGACCCAGTGTTCTCAGTAGTGGTGGGGCGACCCACAGCATCAGGCCAACTTCACACTTATGGAAGGGGGTTTGTGTGGGAAACAGACCCTCTGTGGGGCAGGAGGGGGAATTCAGGGTTTAAAAAACTGCCAGTGGGGCGGCGCCAGTAGCTCAGTGAGTAGGGCGCCGGCCCCACATGCCGAGGGTGGCGGGTTCAAACCCAGCCCCGGCCAAACGGCAACAAAAAAATAGCCGGGCGTTGTGGCGGGCGCCTGTAGTCCCAGCTGCTCGGGAGGCTGAGGCAAGAGAATCGCGTGAGCCCAGGAGTTGGAGGTTGCTGTGAGCCGTGTGACGCCACGGCACTCTACCCGAGGGCGGTACAGTGAGACTCTGTCTCTACAAAAAAAAAAAAAAAAAAAAAAAAAAAAACTGCCAGTGGCTTCCACTATCCCATCCTCATCACCCCTTGCCATGGCCTGGGACTGGCCATATCTCTGGCCCGGCCTATCTAACTATCCAGACACAGGCCACTGGGCCACCTAGCTGGGGATCAACACCCCTTAGGTGCCTGAGGGCTATTTGTCTGAGCCAGAGGGAGAGAGAGAGAGACTCTTTGAGGGAGAGAAACAGTCTCAGTAGGAGAGTCAATCTTAGCAGTCTTAGAAGAAAGGTGCGGGGCAGACGTCCTGCGAACAGGAGGAGCGAAGGAGTCAGAGTGAGCAAATCCGTGAAAGAATGAGAACTGACCCCAGACTAACCGCTCCTGCAGCTACTCAGACGTGCTCCTGGGGCTATTTGCACCACAGGTGTAGAGACTGCCAAGCACTGATGTTCTTGTCTCCTGCGCTCTCCAGACGTTAAAGAGAGCTGAATCCCTTTACCTTGCCCTAATCACCAAGGTGTCAGATTACCGAGATGTTATATCATGGTTGTTCCTTATACTTAGAGTGTTCCCAGCTTAACTCTCGCTTCTCCTGCCCATGAGCTATGTGGTCTGCTACACAGAACCACAGTCAAATTGAATCATTCACTTTCTGAAAGGACGGTCAGAAGGAGGCTTTCTCTTCGGTGGCAGGACTGGGGAAGATTTGTTCCCACGTGTCTCTCCTAATGTATTGTCTATGCTGCGAGGGGCGGGGGCAGGGAGGGGGCAGAAAAGACTGTCTGCATCCACAATAGGGAGGACGTTCTCCATACGCTCAGGCTCGGTGTCAGAGGTGATTGTCTCAGGGCTCCTTATCCTCCTTTGCCCACAAGTGATGAGTCAGGGAGGGGATGATCCCAGTGAAATGGAATTTGTTGTTTAGAACTTTTCGTCATGAAAAACCTATAGAGCTGCGTCTAGGGGGCTTGAGGATCCCAACTTTGAGGTTTGCTTTCTCCAGATGATCTTTTGGGGCATTCTCCAGGCCACATCCATGATTCCTCCACGCATCCTTACTCTTAGCATCTCTCTTGAAAGCTTCCAGATTGGTTCAATCCAAAATTCTCTAGATCTTTGCTGTGACCTTGAACCACAAGAAAACCTATGACAGTCTATGATGGCACTTGGAGTCACATGTGACAGGAGTTGCTCTCTGGGGATTTAGCAGTGGCAGAGACCCGTGCACACAGCCGGGCAGGCCCCAGCTATGTTGGATGAGCCTCTTTTGAAGGTGGGGCCCCATTTTCTTTGGAAGCCAACAGCTGGGAGAACAATCTCCAGCAAGGTTAGAGACTGGAACATGGACCTTGGAGAACGAGCTGAGAAAGGTAAGGTTGGGAACTGGAGGACTAAAGTCTTCCTGAGCTTTCTTGATCACAGAGTGTGAGCTCCACGCCATTTCCTATTCTTTCCATGACACATCCCATTTCACGTGATGAATTTCAGATGGCATGACACCCCATGGACTATTCTAGGGTGAAAACACACTCCATAGATCATGACCTGGGACAGAGGACCAGATGATAGGGTTGGGAGCGGGAATTGAAATCGAGCCTGAGACCAGAGCTGAGTCAAGATTAGGGACTGAGACTGGGGCACAGCTTGAGGCAAGGACAGAAGCTGGGGACAGTTAAGGACCGGGGACTCTTCAGCTCTGCAGGTTTGTGGGATTGTACTGAAGAACACACCTGTTGAGGAACAGCCCCCTGGGACGAGGACAATGGAGTGCCAGGACGTGCCCTGCAGAGCCCTGAGATTCCAGAAGAGCTGAAGATACTTTTGCTCTAAATCACCCTGCAAGGTCTCAGGATATGGGGGCTGCTGGTCCATGGGCAGCTTCTCCCCTTTGCCTTTGATTATCTAAAATGGAAGGGAAACTGCTGAGCTCTGCAAGCTTCTGGGCAATTGATACTAACATTCTCCCTAAGAATTTAGTCGGTTGTCTGGCCTCAGTTGCTCTGGAAAAGTTGCTGCTTCCTTTTCCTTTTCCTTCCACGTCAGGAAATCACCCCTCTTTTTAACTAGTCTCTCCGAGAGTGCCAGAACATCAGGGTTGGACAGGGAGGGGTAACCAGATACTACAAGTTTCCCTGCAGGGACTCCCACAAATGAGGCCTCAGAAAGGGGGACGGCAAGAAGCTCTTGCTTGAAATCACATTGTACCAAGTTGGAGGCAAGAAAGTCCTAGGTGTGAGGCCGCCACCAGGAGAAATATGACATTGCTAGGCTTAAGGGTCACCACCTCTGATTTCTGAGGCATAAATGGACAATTCATCAACACTATGTGGTAAAAAAAGTCTCCAGAACAAGCTTCAATAAGATGGGAGTATGTTTAGATAGAGTCATAGCTAAGGTGCCGTCTGGCAGTGGCGGAACAGATGGGGTTGGCAGTGTGTGAGGATAAACATGGGAATCGCGGGATCCGTGGCCAGGGATCAATCTGGTAAGGAGTTGGTGTCTCGGGAAAGGCTGCTGTCAAATACCATGATGGTGTTCAGAGAGAAAACGGCCCTGGTCAGAGAACAGGATCTGCTCCTTGAGTGGATGAGTGGGAGGTGGGGGAAAGGCAAGCAGCTGGGGAGAAGGGGCCCCTGAGAATTCGGAATCTAAGGGAGGAACAGGGTCCAGGGGCAGAGAGTCCCCCAGGAATGAGGGTGAAGGTAAGTCAAGTAAAAGGGTGATCAGGTGAAGTGAAAAAATGGAGGGTACAGGGGAGAAGGCTCAGGCAGAGGGGCTGGTGTTAGGTCCCCTGGAGGGCTTGCTGAGGGCAAGGAGGACAGCGTGACTGATGACTTCTTCACAGCACAAGCAAAAAGGGACACAGAGGAAGCAGTGTCTTTCAGGGATTCCTGGGGCACCAGTGGCTTGGCTGTAGCCATCTTTGCTTTAGGGCACACCTCACACAGGAGTTCTAGACATAATGGCTGCTGAATGTGGACGGCGTCATGATGCTGTCACAGGGATCTGCAGAGGACAGGAGGTGCTGGCTCAGCCAGCAGGGCGTGGGGCCACCTGAAGCCTGCTGCCCCCTCACCTTCCCCCACCCATGACTTCACAGCACACTCTCTACCCTCCCACAAGGCCTCCCCTGACCTACCTGTTCCTATGGCTACCCCTTCTCATGACTATGTCAGGGTGCACAGAATCCTCAAAACACATAGAACATGCTTTCCAGTGCGGCGCCTGTGGCTCAGTGAGTAGGGCACCAGTCCCATATACCAAAGGGGGCAGGTTTAAACCCGGCTCTGGTGAACTGCAAGAGAAAAATAGCTCGGTGTTGTGGCGGGTGCCTGTAGTCCCAGCTACTCAGGAGGCTCCAGCAAAAGGTTTCTTTGAACCCAACAATTGCTGTGAGGTTACTGTGAGTTCTGACACCATGGGACTCTGCCAAATGTGACAAAGTGAGACTCTGTCTCAAAAAAAAAAAAATTCTCCAACCTGGGAAACCAGGAGAGGAGGTTCTAAGTAAGGAAGGGAGAAACATAGGAATCACACTGGAGTCCCATGATGGGACACCTTTCAGCTAGTAAACTCTGATCAGCAGACAAGGTCGAGTGGTCAACAGTAATATTAACAAGAGTCGTGTGTCTATGTGGTTTCCTTATACTTTCCCGTACATTCTCCCACATGATGCTCAAAAGCACTACGTGAAGCACAGATATCAGCAGTTACCTCATAGGGACTCTGAGCACCCAGAAAGTACTTATTCAAAGCTGAAAGACAGAAGGGCAGACTCCAAACCAACGGGAAGACCTTCCTGGACATCTCCCATAGCCATCTTCTGGGAGACATCCACAGCCCAGCTCCATCACTGCTTCATACCCAGAGACAGGCAATCAGAGACTCTGAGAAGGGTCTCAGGTCTCATTGCCTTCCTGGGAGCACCTCCTCTCAGGGCTGTTTTCCCACATAGACTGTACCTAGCAACTGACAGCCTCAGAGGTCATGGACATAGGGCCTCATGGAAGGAACAGGAATGCTTACCCTTGGGAAGTTCAGGGAAAATACAGAACCTTACCTCTCAGTGTTCCAGCTTTCCTTCTCCTCTTAACTCTGCCCTGATGCTGAGAACATAAGGAAAAGAGTAAGAGGCTGGGACTCACCTCTCTCACTCCTCTTCCTTGAGAAACTCAGTCATTCATTACCCAAGAATAACATGACTCTCTATTTTATGAGTGTCTCTTTTATCCAGTTCTAAATGTAATAATTTTTCCAATATTTCCAATTTTTCCTTCTTTGACAAACTCAGAGCAGGATTTTGTCTGTGAATCCCCACTTTGTGTTCTCAGAAGTCCTCTGTTCAAGGAAGACACAGAATCGGAAGCCAATGGTGACATCTCCATCAGAGGATGCTGTATCCCGGGGACAGAGCTCTGAGGCTCTCCACATTGCTGTCCTGATCAGCCGAACACGAAGGAAGGCCTGGTCGAGTGATACCTGACATGGGAAAGTGATGATCAACTGTTAGGACATACTGTTCTGCAGAGAATCCACGCTTTCTAAACATGCTAACTCTGAACTATGAAATCATTGTTTGGGGTTTTATGCTGGATCCCTCCACCACACCCCAATAGGCAGCCTGTGAGCCTCAGGTGGAAACCTGTGTCCTTCTGAGCCCCTAGCCCTGCCCACACTCTTGCCCTAGAAGAGTGAGGTGCTAACACTCTCCAAGCCAACCATACTCACTTAGAAATGTGGGAATAGGGGCGGCACCTGTGGCTCAGGGACTAGGGCGCTGGCCCCATATGCCGAGGTGGCGGGTTCAAACCCAGCCCCCGCCAAACAGCAACAAAAAAATAGCGGGACGTTGTGGCGGGTGCCTGTAGTCCCACCTGCTTGGGAGGCTGAGGCAAGAGAAACGCGTAAGCCCAAGAGTTACAGGTTGCTGTGAGCCGTGTGACGTCATGGCACTCTACCCGGGGGTGGTACAGTGAGACTCTGTCTGTACAAAAAAACGAAAAACAAAAAACAAGAACTGGGGGAATAGGAACGGGAACCAACAACCCAGACTCTGTCTTGGGGACTCCTTACCTTTTGGCTGTCTTCATTTGCCCAGGTGGTTCATAAAAATGATTTCATCACCAGGTACCACAGGTCCAGAAAGAGTAACCCCAAACCACTCAAAAGGTCACTTGGGGTCCAAATTCAAACCAGTTGATCATAAGCTCTGCCATAAGTCATGATGGTTTTTCAGAAAGCAGAGAATACCATATTTCGCCATGAATAATGTGCACCCACATTTATGGCCCAAATATTTAGGAAAATGCCCCTTCAAGGGGCTGGCTTTGGCTGGGAGATACAAATCTGGGGAGTGCAGATCTCACTGTCCTCCTGCAGCCGCCCATTATGTGAGGCTGCCCTTCCCCCTCTCCCTGGGCGCCTTCCCTCCCTGGAGCCCTTCCCTGCCCACCAAGTCAGGGCCACAGCCAAGATGGCCTCACACACAGGACCAGCAAGCCAGGAGCTTCTCAGGCTGCTTTGACCACAGGCAGCTTAGATGTAAGTGCCCATAGGCACTTAACTCTCAGGAGCAAGCGTGGCGCTGCCAGTGTCCTCCACGCAAGTCAGCCTCAAGCCTCAGCCCTTGACCCATATGACCCCAGCCCTCTTAGCCAGCCCCACCACCACACCCTTCCCTGATTGTGGCATTCCGAGGAGGCTGCTCTGGCCCACTTCCACCGGATCCTGGATCCTCCTGGACTGGAATCCCATGTATCCAGTAGGCCCAGGTCAGAGGGTGTAGCTGCTCCAGGAGATTCGCTGGGCTTCTCCACTCCCGAGCCATAGTCCCCATGCACACTGGGCATCCTTATTTTCCCCTGAAAAATCTGGGGAAAATGTGTGCATTATACATGGGAAAGGAGGACATTCTCCATTGTCTGAACAGCATGGCTGCCTACAGCAACTGAAAGCTGAGGGTGTCGGGGCTTCACTATAGTCCCAGGCCTGCATCACAGAGCACAGGAGAGTCACAAAGGGTTTCTGAGGTCGGGGGTGGGTGGGGGAGGTAGGAGGAGGGAGAGATCAAAGTCCCACCCCACACCCACTCACCAGCCCAGCAGACCCCTCGGCCCCTCCTGAGCCCCCTTGCTCCCTCTCCACTGCCCTGCAATCCTCTTTACAACTCCAACCTTCTTTCATGCACATACTGGCCTCAGTGCAATTTTCTGGTTGTGTCAGCCATAATCCAGATGTCACCTGTGTCCCCTGTTACTGTGCAGAGCCCTGGAAAGTCTGAGATGCTCCCTGGATTTTCTGCTTCTCCACCAACATTAGACTTTCAGGATCACACGTACTCTCAAATCCATATTTTCTACAGAATGTTTTTGTCTTACACTAACCCAGATATCAAACTAAAGTTCTTTTATACTGATTTAGGTTTATCAATGTTGAATAGTAAATGTTTTCCTTTAAAGTCAGCCTGGACTGTTTTCAGTAAGAGGCACTGACTCAAACAATTGAAACTAAAGATTCATTATTCAACATCACAAGACAAAAATAACTATAAAATAAATATATGTATAATTAAAAGTAAAACTTCAAGTGATCTGTACTAAAAACAGAAAAACTGGCTGAGCTTTGTAGCGGGCACCTTAAGTCATAGCTACTAGGGAGGCTGAGCCAAGAGAATCACTTCAGCTCAAGAGTTTGAGGTTGCTGTGAGCCGTGACACCACAGTACTCTAGCCAGGGTGATAAAGTGAGACTCCTTCTCAAAAAAAAAAAAAAAAAAAAAGATTAGAGTCTTGCTACTATTTTATATGGATATTTTTCATGTAGAATTGCATTAAAGGCTATTTTTAAGAATTAGACATATAGAGAATACTTTGAGATGGAGTTATGGTACCTTGCCTTCAAAATATCATATTCAGTATAAAAATTCAAAGACAATAAACTAGACAATGGGCTCCTTTACTCTCTACTTCATTTAAAACAGCTTTCATGAGTAATTTTAATTTAAGAATATTCTAAAATCTATCTTCTTTTGTAAATATGTCCACCTGAACGTTCCTTTCTACGCACGATCAATGGTGTAAATGCAGTCTATGCGGCCATCCTCCCGGGCCTGGTCCACTGAGTGTCTTTTCAGGGGCCAGCGAGTGTTTGGATTTCTGCCAATTTCCCACTTCTCTGGAGAATCGCCCAAAATTCTCCCCACATCATATCTAGATCTGTTCCCTGCACGGGCCTACTTCCGTACCTGCCTGGCACCTTCCTCTTGAGAACATTCCCTTACTAACTCATCCTTTCAAGGATCCTCATCTCAGCCCCTGCTTCTTGGAAACCCAACTGAAGACAGTATGAAGCTAAACACCAGAGAGTCTCCCTAAAAATAAAGATAATTCTTAGGGGATAGAGCAGCAGAAGGGGACCGTGTGTGCCACAGGAAACTGTGTATTCAGGGAGCTAAGGGAAGAATGACAAGGATTGCAGACTTAGTGAAATACTAATTTTTGGCTACAAAGATCCCTGGCCCCAAGTGTGGTGCCAGTCCGAGCGTGGACATGCACTTGCTGGGCAGTTGGGCTCGTGCAAGTATTTATTTATGTAAGGTTGTGATGGCCTTTGTGCAGCATTGTGGTTTTTTCAGTCTTCTTGATCACTTTCATTATCAACCATGAGAAAGTCTCTCTGTTCCTGGCCGTCCCCAGCTCTATGTGTCAGGGTTTCCCTATGATGACTGAGTCCATTTTAATTCTGACAATTCCACAAGATAGAGCAGGGGTGTTCTGAGAAACCCGTCAGTGTACTGATCGCTTTTTCAAATATCCATTTTTCCTACACTAATTATGACTCATGTTCCACCAGAAACAGGCTCCAATCTGGAGATTTGCAGGCTGGTCGACTGGGTCTCTGTTCCCAGCAGGGAGCGCTCCCACCGGGAACGGCAGCATGAGCTCAGCTCATCTTGAAGCTGCTATCCCATACTGCAGCTCCTCACATCAGCGTAGCCATGGTGACAACAAGGTGGACAGCTGTGACAAGATTGTTTGGAAAGAATGTGATCTTCACCAGGGGGACCAGCAGGACATTTGTTGGTATTGTCCTGACCATTTCGATAGTAAATGCACAAGCACTCAGCCGTGCCTGAGCCACCCGTGCATGGAACTGGTAAGGTCATGGGGACCAGAGGCTCAGACCATCTGACCTGAAACCCCTGGAGGTAAAGAGCCAAGGTAGCAACACTGGGCAGAAGGAGGTGTTGAATGGCAGTGTGGCTGCAGCAGAGCTGGGAGGGGATTTAGACTTGTTCTCACATTGAGAGAGGGGGCAGGGAGGGTTTCACCCGCTGGACTGATCAAACATTAGAGCGTGCCGTGCTTCTCACAGGTGGCACAGGACCACAGCTGAGGCACGTCAGTGCAGTCAGAAGTCATCCTTGCCATCAGCCTTCACTGCCACCAGCTGAGGGAGGAGAGTTTGAGTTCTAAACAGGCCCCAGGTTTACACTGCAGGAGTCCACTCCCTGCACCCCTCACATACTCTAACGTCAGGTGCCTAACATGGGAAGAGCACCTGTGAGATTCTAACTGGTATCTTTTCCTGTGGAAACTGCTGAGGGAAGGTTAATGGCAGGAACCCCAGCCTCCACTGACCTTCCTGGGTTGGGACATCATTGCCGTTCATCATCTCTCCCTCCTTCCCACCTCCTCCAACCACCCACTCAGGGTCTCCTCCCTCTCACCTAACACTGTCTCATCAGGTAGCCTTGAGGTCACCCTGACATTCAACCCTGAGGGTTATCAGCTCCTGGTCGCCATGTCCTTACCAGCCCCTTGCACCAGTGGCTCAGGCATGGCTGAGCCCTTGTGTATTTGCTGTCAAAATGGGCAGGACAATATCAGCAAAAGTCCTGCTGGTCCTTCTGGGTGACAAGCACATTCTTCTCAACCAATTCTACTCAGAACGGCTCACCTCTTGGTCACCAGGCTATGATGGTGTGAGGAGCTGAAGTGATGAGCTAGCCGCTTTCAAGATAGATGGGGATCACACTGTACATCTGGTGGGGCGCTCCCCGCTGGGAACAGATGTCCAGCTTCACAGAGCCCATGGCACGGGGATGGGGTGCCCCTTCCATGCTCATCCTTGGTTCCCACACAGAAGCATCCCATGGCTGGGGACACAGCCCCATAGTGGATGTTGATGTATTGCAGCTCTAAGCATCCCCCACCCTCCCAGGAGATCTCAAAGTGGGGGCCTCAGGAACAATATTGAAAGATTGTCCCACCACAATGCCAGGCCAGCAGTTTCTGAGATATATAGTGGATGTAAGAACAGGAATCTCATGGTCATATACCTATTGCCACACCGCCTTTGTTGTAAAGTGGCTCATCTAGTTCATTGCCGTGTTGTGTAGGGTTCCACACCAGTGGATCAATGTTTTTTAAGTCCTCACACAATATGCTGGCCAAGGGTCTCTTCATGGGCTCTACGCCTGCCACCATTCTGGGCTCCTCTGTAAATGAGCCCATTGAAGGGGTTTGGAGCATGGCAGTGGGCTGCCTGTTGTCCACTGGCTGAACCATTCTGGTCATCTAGCACCTCTGGAAGCCAAATGACAGTGCACGTCTACAGGGTGTTAACGTGGATACAAAGAGCCTCCCTGCTTATGCCCAGTAGGTCTATCCATGAACCTCTTCCCCAGACTCCACTGTCCTTCCTATTCCAAACTCTCCTTCCAGGCCCGGATGTAGCAGCCACGTCACTCTCCACCATCCATGAGACTGAGTGTGTTCTACCCTCAGGTGCTTTCTATTCCCACAGGAACGGGGTGAGCAGGTGCACTGCCTGCGGCTTTGTCCTGGGGAGCTTTCCTCTCACCCCTGTTTCAGGGCTGCCTGACCAGGCTACGCTGCACCAGCAGGTGGTGCGGTCCCCACACGCCCTACACGAAACTGGCCTCTGTCCTCCCATGTGCAACAGTGGGATGGAATGAAGCAGAGGGATTGGGGGCAGCCTCAGTGCGGGATGGCTTGGACTCTGAGCCACCAAAACGTGTGGCTTACCTGTCCCCTCTGCCTGCCCTAGTCCCTGGAGTGCCGATGACCAGCTGCAGTGGATTGCTGCTGGGTCCTCTGCCCTTATGTCTATGAGGATCTCACAGAGCTCAAGTCATGATAGGAAATTCTAGCCACAGTGCACGTGATAGGCCCTGGTCAGGTGCTTTATCTCCACCCAGGCCTGTAGCACTTACGAAAATGTCTCTCAGATGCCATAGAGTTCCCTGCTACAGATGGCATGACCTGATTCCAAGGCCCTGGAGGTCTGTGCTGTGATTCTCACTGCAGCTCGCCATACCTGCCACACAGCATGCTTGCACATGATGGCTGGGTCTAACCCACAGAGGCATCAGGACATCAGGGCCTGAGCAGCGGGGCTGCCCACAGTGCAGGCTGAGCCCCGACCTGACACCCACTCAAAGCTGCCTACCTGACTTGTCATTCTGGAAAAGGTGAGAGTAACCTTCCCAAGTGACACGGGACAGAACCTAAACTGGTCTGAGACTCAGATGGACCTCAGGAACTTTTAGGACTCACAGTATCAGCCTGTATCACAGGAGTGGGAAGAAAACAATTGTATCACTTGTGTTGTTAGCAACCCCTTATGATCCAATAAAAAGCCTGTGAAACCCTCATATCTTAAAAAAACTTTCTTGAATAACTAAATAACTGAAAAATGCTTTTGTTTTTGTTTTTTCTTAACTGTTTTCCATGAAACCTTTTTGTTGATAAAATCTCCAGAAAATACTTATGCAATCAAATATTTCACACATTTGCAGTACTTTTCAGATGCTTTGTGGGTCACAGGACACTGCATCAGGTCTAGAGGAGAAAGGAGGTGGCATTGCTGATAGACCCAGGAGGGAAGGACACCCCTGTCCACAGTGCCAATAGGAGGAAGGAAGCGGCACTGACACCAGACCAGAACCAGGAGGACTCTTGTGACCATAGCTGCCAGACGAGGATGGAGATGGCCTTGCCAGCAGCCCTGGAGAGGATACTTGTGTCTGCGGAGCCCAGAGGAGGAAGGAGGTGGCATTGACAGCAGACCATGCGGGACAGACATCCTGTACTAGCTCCCCCAGGAGGAATAAGGTGGCATTGCTGAGACCTGCGAAGGGGGGAAACCCGTGTGCTAAGTTCTTGTTGGGAGAAAGGGGTGGAATTGGCAGCGGACATAAGGGAAGAGGCCGCCCCTGTCCGCAGGTCCAGAGCAGGAAGGAGGCGGCCTTGCTGGTAGACCCGGGAGAGAAGGGCACACACATGCAGAGTTCCCAGTAGGGGAAGAGGTGGCAGGCATAGCAGCCCTGGCGTGGGAGGGCACCCTCACCAACAGTCCCCAGAGGAGGACAGAGGGGCATTGCTGGGAGACCAGATAGGGACGACACCTGTGTGCCCATTTCCCAGAGGAAGGAGGCGGCATTGACAGCAGGCCAAGTGGGGAAGGACAGTCATCTCCACTCTCCGCAGGGGGACGAGGTGGCACTGTAGGTAGACATGAGAAGGGGAGACACCATGTCCAGAGGAAGAAGAGGCTGACATTCCCGGGAGACCAGGCTGGGGCCACCAGGCCCACAGTTCTCAGAGGAGGAAGGACATGGCATCAACAGCAGACCTGGAGGCCAAAGACAACTGTGTCTGCTGTCCCCAGAGAAGGAAGGACGTGGCATTGCAGAGAAACCAGGGAGGTGTAACACCTACGAATGCTGCTCCACAGGAGGGAAGTCACATTGTCACCAGACTTAGTACTAGAGGACACCCCGTCTGCACGTCAGAGGAGGAAGGAGGTGGCATTGACAGCAGCCCTGCAGAGGGAAGAATCCCGTGTCCACGGTGCCCAGGGGAAGGAGGAGGCAGCATTGCCAGCGGCCCTGGGCTGCCAGGGCGTCCGTGTCCACACGCTCCAGAGGCGGGAGGAGGTGGAGTTGAGCAGCCCCTATTCCAACTTCTTACACGTATATACAATGCAAAATAACAATTTTAAGAAGCCCCATGTTCATAGCATGTAACCCCCAATTCTAGGTGCCACTATGTCATTTGTCTCTGGGGTTTTGCACTGGGAGCTGCCTTGCAGGTGCTTAGTGGGTGGCCTGGATTTCCATCTTCCATAGACATGTGGACCCCGTATGCTGTACCCTTTCCTGTTCTTGCCATCCCTGGCCACTTACTCAAGTTCAAGCTTTTACTTTGTTAATAGTTTTATTGAAATATACTTCACATCCCATACAATTTACCCATTGAAGGTGTGTAGTCAGTGGTTTTAGTGTATCACAGGGTTGTTCATTCATCACTGAAGTCAGTTTTATAATGTTGTCGTTGACTTCAGAAAGGAACCCCGTAGCCTTTAGCTGTCAGTCCTTCCGCCCCTCCTTCCCCAGCCCTGAGCGATCACTAATCTACCTCTGTCACTATAGATTATATACAGAACACTGTATGTTCCCTATTCTGAACATCTCATAAGAATGGGATCCTACGTGGTCTTTTGCTTCTGGCTTCTTCTTTCACTTTGCATAATGTCTTCAAGGTACATCCTGCTGTAGCAGGGATGACATGTTCAATGTGTGGGCAGGTGATTCCGTTTGATGACTGAATAGTATGATGTTGTATGAACAGAGCACATTTTGTTTATCCATTCTCCAGGATGGACATTTGGGTTGTTGCCACCTGGTAGCTATTATGAATAGTGCTGCTATGAATATTGCTCTGCAAGTTTCTCTGTCTCTGTGGACATGTTTTCATTTCTCTTGGGTATGTACCCAGGAGAGGAATTGCTGGGTTATATGCCAAGTCTGTTTACCAAAACCAGCCAATCAGTTCACATCCCCCTAGTAGAGCATGAGGCTTCCAACTTGTCCACATTCTCCTAAACACTCATCTGAGTTTCTGGTTCTCCCATCTGGTGAGTATGAAGTGGGATCTCCTAGTAGTTTTGATTTGTTATTTCCCTGATGATCAATGATGTTGTGCATCTTTTTACATAATCCAGGATTCACCCCTAGGTGTGCTGGTGGGTCCCTACCATGGCTCCACCATGCCCAGGAAGGTCAAAGGTGGCACCTCCATCCTGATAGCTGAACTTCACACTCTGGGGCAGCATCACCCATGTTGTCATCAAGCACAGATGGGAGGAAGGCACTGAGGTCACCTTTTCTAAGAGGGGGCTGCTGTTTCAGACATCAGCCCTGCAGACAATGCTTGAGCACCCAAAGAGCAGTTCCCAGACATTTCTGCCCAGAGCCATCAGTGAGCCATGCAGTGCCCTGATCTGGCTTCTTCTTTCATTTTGCATCGTCTTCAAGCTTCAACCCTGCTGCAGGGATGACATGTTCAATGTGTGGGCAGGGGATTCCTTTTGATGACTGAATAGTATGATGTAGTACGAACAGAGCACATTTTCTTTATCCATTCACCAGGATGGACATTTGGGTTGTTTCCACCTGGTAGCTATTATGAATAGTGCTGCTATGAATATTGCTCTGCAAGTTGCTCTGTGGACATGTTTTCATTGCTCTTGGGTATGTACCCAGGAGAGGAATTACTGGGTTACATTCCAAGTCTGTTTACCAAAACCAGCCACACCAGTTCACATCCCCCCAGCAGAGCATGAGGCTCCTACCCTGTCCACAATCTCTCACTTATCCGACCTTTTGGTTCTCCCATCCTGTTTGGTATGAAGTGGTATTTCCTAGTAGTTTTGATTTGTTATTTCCATGCTGATAAATGATGTTGTGCATCTTTTCACATAAACCTTTACTTTTTTTTTGTTTGTTACTTTTTTTGTGAGACAGAGTCTCACTCAGTCACCTGGGTAGAGGGCCATGGCATCAGAGCTCACAGCGACTTCAAATTCCTGGGCTCAAGCAGTCCTCTTGCCTCAGTCTCCCAAGTAGCTGGGACTACACACACTCACCATAAAGCCCAGTAGTTTTGTTTTGTTTTTCCATTTGTTAATAGAGATGGGGTCTGGCTTTGGTCAAGCTGGTCTGGAACTCCTGAACTCAAGCAATCCACCTGCCTTTGCCTCCTGAGTGCAAGGATTACAGGTATGAGCCACCTTGCTTGGCTTATAATCCTTTAATGGCATTTGTGGAAGGAGTAGAAATGAATAAGTACATTCGACCTGTGGTATTTAATTGGAAACAGTTTATTTTAAATGTGTGACTGAAAAAGTTCATTTTTTCCTGAATATTTGAACACATTTACATCGCATACTTAAGTATTTATCAACCTGTCAGGTTTTCTACCTCTGTAGCATTTTCATGTTATCCTTTGTGATGAAAGACTGAGCTACGACGCACTGAATTGGTTCTGTAAAGATGACTGCTTTTACGGCGCTGTGGGGGAAAGTTGCAGATGACATCTCAGGGGTGACTACCAGGCAGAGCAGACTTGATTGCCAAAGCCAGGAACACTAATGTGTCTCAGTCACAATGCTGTGTCCATGTGTAGTGGGGACATGTGATTCTCCTGTGATGAATGTGAAAGGAAAGGACGGTCACCTCAGCTCAGGATTTTAAGACCAGTCTGAGCAACAGCAAGACCCCGTCTCTACTGAAAGTAGAAAAAACTAGCTGGGTGTCGTGGCGGTTGTCTGTAGTCCCAGCTACTCAGGAGGCTGAGGCAAGAGGGTTGATTGCTCAAGCCCAGGAGTTTGAGGTTGCTGTTGATGGTGTACGATGTCCGATGCTGGATGATGTAGGTATGTGCATGGATGATGTGCGATGATGCCACGGCCCTCTCCACGGGGCAGCAGAGTGAGACTCTGTCTCAAAACAGACAGACAGCAACAATAATACAGAAAGAATATGAGAACACTGACTGGGGCACAGAGCGCATCTTCTACGAGGTAGGTTACAAGATGGTGGAATGGATATTTACACTGTGGTCACTGTGTAATGATGGGGTTCATGGTGCAAGATAATTAAATGGTGGGTACATGGGAGTTATACGGTTGTCTCTGCGCTGGTGTATGATTAACCACGTTTGTGAGAAAAAGCTGTAAGGAAAAAAACTTTTTAAGGATAAAAGATGTTGAGTCCTCATAAGTAGTGAGGAGGGGGAGTCAGGATAGCTGGCAAGGGGAGACAATTCATCAAGCAAAGACATTTCAGAAAGTGTAATTCCTTTGAGGATAGAAGCCTTACAAGGAAAGCCCTTTCTCTATAGCAGAAATAAAGGAGAGGAGATATAAATAATAGTTTTCTCAAAGTTTTTTGGTGGAAAATTCCCATCTAATGGCTTCTAGATCCTCTGTGAATAGTGAGTTCAGCACATCTGCTTATAAGCTACTAGAGGGGGCCTCCGTTTGAGCAAAGTGGACAAGGTTTACAATAGATGTGAGAAGCAAGGGAGAGGGAGTGCAATAGGAAAAGTAACCTGAGCTCTTTTTCTTTTGTTTACTTTTATTTTGTAAGCACAGAACAAAAATTTGTAGAATAAATGAATGAATGATTCTCACGTTATGCTAGGATTGGCCATGAATTTTATCCTACAGCCAGCAGACTTCTGAGATGTAATGCATTAGTGCTCAGTTACTTAAAAAAAGGCATTTCTGGAAAAGTCAGGAGGGATTTTGCTAAAAAGGAAGAAGTAAGGGGACTCGAAGGAGGACTATTTGAAGTGGAGAGTTTAATATTATCATTTGCCCAATGGACCATGAAGTCTGCCTTGACAAGGGAGGAAATGAAGACAACAACTTGGTGTAATAATGAGGAAATAGAAAGATTAATGCCCTGACATTGAAAAATCACTAACTGAGGACTCATGCTGGAAGAACAGAAAGAGGAGGTCAAAGGGCGGGATGTCAAGCTGCAGCAGTACAGACGTCAGAGGGGTTCCTAATGACAAGCTCTGGGTGTGAAACTCTGTCTCAAAAATAAAAAGAAAAGGAAAGAAAGAAAAGAGTAAGGGCGGTGCCTGTAGCTCAAGGAGTAGGGCGCCGGCCCCATATACTGCAGGTGGCAGGTTCAAACCGAGCCCCGGACAAAAACTGCAAAAAAAAAAAAGAGTAACACACTGGGACTCACCTCTCTCACGCCTCTTCCCTAAGAAGCTCAGATATTCATTATGCAAGAATAACATGACTCTCCATTTTAATAAATAGAAATGCATTCCTTTTATCCATTTCTAAAAGTGATAATCTATCTCTAATTTTTCCTTCTTTCACAAAATCAGAAGGGGATTTTTTCTGTGAATCGCCACTTTGTGTTCTCAGAAGTCCTCTGTTCAAGGAAGATGCAGAATCAGAAGCCGACAGTCATATCTGCTCCATCAGAGGATGCTGTATCCCGGGCACAGAGCTCCGAGGCTCTCCACAATGCTCTCCTCATCAGCCCAACATGAAGGAAGACTAGGTCGGGTGATATCTGACATGGGAAAGTGATGATCAAGTGTCAGGACAGACTGTTCTCCTCCAGAGAACCCACACTTTCTATACATACCAGCTCTGAGCCATGAAATCATTGTTGGGGGTTTTATGCTGGACCCCTCCACCACACCCCCAATAGGCAGCCGGTGAGCCTCAGGTGGAAACCTGTGTCCTCCTGAGCCCCTAGCCCTGCCCACACCCTTCCCCTAGAAGAGTGAGGCTCTAACACTCTCCGAGCTAATCACGCTCATTTAGAAATCTGGGAATAGGAACGGGAACCAACAACCAAGAATCTCTCTTGGATATTCCTTACCTTTTGGTTGTCTTCATTTCCCCAGGTGGTTCATAAAAATGATTTCATCACCAGGTACCACAGGTCCAGAAAGAGTAAGCCTAAACCACTCAAAAGGTGACTTGGGGTCCATATTCAAACCAGTTGATCATAAGCTCCCCCATAGTTCAGGATGGTGGTTCAGAAAGCAGAGAATACCATATTTTGCCATGTATAATGTACACCCACATTCATGACCCAAATATTCAGGAAAATGCTCCTTCAAGAAAGTGGCCGGCTTTCGGCTGGGAGATACACATCTGGGGAGTGTAGATCTCACCACCCTCCAGCACCCCATTCTGTGAGGCAACCCCTTCCCTCTCTTCCTGGGCCCCTTCCCTCCTTGGTGGCCTTTCCTGCCCCCCAAGTCAGGGCCACAGCCAAGATGGCCTCACACACAGGACCAGCAAGCCAGGAGCTTCTCAGGCTGCTTTGACCACAGGCAGCTTAGATGTAAGTGCCCATAGGCACTTAACTCTCAGGAGCAAGCGTGGCGCTGCCAGTCCCCTCCACGCAACTGGGCCTCTGGCCTCAGCCCTTGACCCACATACCCCAGCCCTCTTAGCCAGCCCCACCACCACACCCTTCCCTGATTGTGGCATTCAGGCGAGGCCGCTCTGACCCACTTCCACCAGATCCTGGATCCTCCTGGACTGGAATCCCATGTATCCAGTAGGCCCAGGTCGGAGGGCACAGCTGCTCCAGGAGATTCGTAGGGCTACTCCACTCCCTAGCCATAGTCCCCATGCACACTGGGCATCCTTATTTTCCCCTGAAAAATCTGGGCAAAATGTGTGCATTATACATGGGAAAGGAGGACATTCTCCATTGTCTGAACAGCATGGCTGCCTAAAGCAACTGAAAGCTGAGGGTACCTGGGCTTCACTATAGTCCCAGACATGCATCACAGAGCACAGGAGAGTCACAAAGGGTTGCAGGGGGTGGGGAGGGAGAGGAGGAGGGAGAGGTCACAACCCCTCCCCTCCCCCACTCACCAGCCCAGCAGACCCCTCAGCCCCTCCTGCGCCCCCTGGCTCTCTCTCCCCTGCCCTGCCATCCTGTTTTTAACTCCACCCTTCTTTCATAGCACATATTTGCCTCAGTGAAATTTTCTGTTTGAGCCAGCCACAATCCAGATGTCACCTGGGTCAGCTGTTATTGTGCAGAGCCCCGGAAAGTCTGAGATGCTCCCTGCAATTTCTGCTTCTCCCCCGACATTAGACTCTCAGGATCATACGTATTCTCAAATCCACATTTTCTTTTTTTTTTTTTTTTTTTTTTTTTTTTGGCCGGGGCTGGGCTTGAACCCGCCACCTCCGGCATATGGGACCGGCGCCCTACACGTTGAGCCACAGGCGCCGCCCCCAAATCCACATTTTCTACAGAATGTTTTTGTCTTACACTAACCCAGATATCAAACTAAAGTTCTTTTATACTGACTTAGGTTTATCAATTTTGAATAGTAAATGTTTTGCTTTAAAGTCAGCCTGGACTGTTTTCAGTCAGAGGCACTGACTCAAACAATTGAAACCAACTATTCATTATTCAACATCACAAGACAAAAATAACTATAAAACGAATATATATAATTAAAATTAAAACTTCAAGTGATCTGTACTAAAAACAGAAAAACTAGCTGAGCTTTGTAGCAGGCCCCTATAGTCACAGCTACTAGGGAGACTGAGGCAACAGAATCACTTGAGCTCTAGAGTTTGAGGTTCCTGTGAGCTATGACACCACAGTACTTTAGCCAGGGTGACAAACTGAGACTCCTTCTCAAAAAAAAAGAAAATTAGAGTCTTGATACTATTTTAAATGGATATTTTTCATGTAGAATTTCATTAAAGGCTATTTTTAAGAATTAGACATATAGAGAATATTTTCAGATGGTGTTATAGTGCCTTGCCTTCAAAATATCATATTCAGTATAAAAATTAAAGACAATAAACTAGACAATGGGCTCCTTTATTCTCTACTTCATTTAAAACAGCCTTCATGACTAATATTCATTTAAGAATATTCTAAAATCTATCTTCTAGTGTAAATATGTCCACCTGAATTGTCCTGTCTACACAGGACAAATGGTGTAAATGCAGTCTATGCGTCCCTCCTCCCTGGCCTGGTCCATTGAGTGTCTTTTCAGTGGCCAGCGAGTGCTTGGATTTCTGCCAATTTCCCACTTCTCTGGAGAATTGCTGAGGACTCCACCCACATCATTGTCCAGATCTGCTCCTTACACGGGCCTACCTCTCTACCTGCCTGGTACCTTCCTCTTGAGAACATTCCCTTACTAACTCATCCCTCCAAGGATCCTCATCTCAACCCCTGCTTCTTGGAAACCCAACTGCAGACAGTGTAAAGCTAAACACCGGAGACCGTCTCCCTGAAAAAAAGATACTTAATAGGGGATAGAGCCGCAGAAGGGGACCGTGTGCCACAGGAAACTGTGTATTCAGGGAGGTAAGGGAAGGCAAAGGTTCTTAAAGAGAAGAATGACAAGGATTGCAGACTTTCTGAAATACTAATTTTTGGCTACAAAGATCCCTGGCCCCAAGCGTGGTGCCAGTCGGAGCGTGGACAGGCACTTGCTGGGCAGCTGGGCTCATGAAGTATTTTTTTTTTTTTTTTATTGTTGGGGAATCATTGAGGGTACAATAAGCCAGTTACACTGATTGCAATTGTTAGGTAAAGTCCCTCTTGCAATCATGTCTTGCCCCCATAAAGTGTGACACACACTAAGGCCCCACACCCCTCCCTCCATCCCTCTTTCTGCTTCCCCCCCATAACCTTGATTGTCATTAATTGTCCTCATATCAAGATTGAGTACATAGGATTCATGCTTCTCTATTCTTGTGATGCTTTACTAAGAATAATGTCTTCCACTTCCATCCAGGTTAATACGAAGGATGTAAAGTCTCCATTTTGTTTTAATAGCTGAATAGTATTCCATGGTATACATATACCACAGCTTGTTAATCCATTCCTGGGTTGGTGGGCATTTAGGCTGTTTCCACATTTTGGCGATTGTAAATTGAGCTGCAATAAACAGTCTAGTACAAGTGTCCTTATGATAAAAGGATTTTTTTCCTTCTGGGTAGATGCCCAGTAACGGGATTGCAGGATCGAATGGGAGGTATAGGTTGAGTGCTTTGAGGTTTTTCCATACTTCCTTCCAGAAAGGTTGTACTAGTTTGCAGTCCCACCAGCAGTGTAAAAGTGTTCCCTTCTCTCCACATCCACGCCAGCATCTGCAGTTTTGAGATTTTCCAATGTGGGCCATTCTCACTGGGGTTAGATGATATCTCAGGGTTGTTTTGATTTGCATTTCTCTAATATATAGAGATGATGAACATTTTTTCATGTGTTTGTTAGCCATTTGTCTGTCGTCTTTAGAGAAAGTTCTATTCATGTCTCTTGCCCATTGATATAAGGGATTGTTGGCTTTTTTCATGTGGATTAATTTGAGTTCTCTATAGATCCTGGTTATCAAGCTTTTGTCTGATTGAAAATATGCAAATATCCTTTCCCATTGTGTGGGTTGTCTCTTTGCTTTGGTTATTGTCTCCTTAGTTGTACAGAAGCTTTTCAGTTTAATGAAGTCCCATTTCTTTATTTTTGTTGTTGTTGCAATTGCCATGGCAGTCTTCTTCATGAAGTCTTCCCCCAGGCCAATATCTTCCAGTGTTTTTCCTATGCTTTCTTTGAGGATTTTTATTGTTTCATGCCTTAAATTTAAGTCCTTTATCCATCTTGAATCAATTTCTGTGAGTGGGGAATGGTGTGGGTCCAGTTTCAGTCTTTTACATGTAGACATCCAATTCTCCCAACACCATTTATTGAATAGGGAGTCTTTCCCCCAAGGTAAGTTCTTGTTTGGTTTATCGAAGATTAGGTGGTTGTAAGATGTTAGTTTCATTTCTTGGTGTTCAATTCGATTCCAAGTGTCTATGTCTCTGTTTTTGTGCCAGTACCATGCTGTCTTGAGCACTATGGCTTTGTAGTACAGACTAAAATCTGGTATGCTGATGCCCCCAGCTTTATTTTTGTTACTAAGAACTGCCTTAGCTATACGGGTTTTTTTCCGGTTCCATACAAAACGCAGAATCATTTTTTCCAAATCTTGAAAGTACGATGTAGGTACTTTGATAGGAATGGCATTGAATAGGTAGATTGCTTTGGGAAGTATAGACATTTTAACGATGTTGATTCTTCCCATCCATGAGCATGGTATGTTCTTCCATTTGTTAATATCCTCTGCTATTTCCTTTCTGAGGAGTTCATAGTTTTCTTTATAGAGGTCCTTCACCTCCTTCGTTAGGTATATTCCTAGGTATTTCATTTTCTTTGAAACTATGGTGAAGGGAGTTGTGTCCTTAATTAGCTTCTCATCTTGACTGTTATTGGTGTACACAAAGGCTACTGACTTGTGGACATTGATTTTATATCCTGAAACATTACTGTATTTTTTGATGACTTCTAGGAGTCTTGTGGTTGAGTCTTTGGGGTTCTCTAAGTATAAGATCATGCCGTCAGCAAAGAGGGAGAGTTTGACCTCCTCTGCTCCCATTTGGATTCCCTTTATTTCCTTGTCTTGCCTAATTGTATTGGCTAGAACTTCCAGCACTATGTTGAATAGTAAAGGTGACAGAAGACAACCTTGTCTGGTTCCAGTTCTAAGAGGAAAAGCTTTGAGTTTTACTCCATTCAGTAAAATATTGGCTGTGGGTTTGTCATAGATAGCTTCAATCAGTTTTAGAAATTGCCAACTATGCCTATACTCTTCAGTGTTCTAATTAGAAAAGGATGCTGGATTTTATCAAATGCTTTTTCTGCATCTATTGAGAGGATCATGTGATCTTTATTTTTGCCTCTGTTAATATGGTGGATAACGTTTATGGACTTGCGTATGTTAAACCAGCCTTGCATCCCTGGGATGAAGCCTACTTGATCATGATGAATGACTTTTTTGATGATAAGCTGTAATCTATTGGCTAGGATTTTGTTGAGAATTTTTCCATCTATATTCATGAGTGAGATTGGTCTGAAATTCTCCTTTTTGTTTGGGTCTTTTCCTGGTTTTGGTATCGGGGTGATGTTTGTTTAATAGAATGTGTTGGGGAAGATTCCTTCTTCCTCAGTTTTTTGGAATAATTTCTGCAGTACAGGAATAAGCTCTTCCTTGAAGGTTTGATAGAATTCTGGAGTGAAGCCATCTGGACCAGGGCATTTTTTAGTTGGAAGCTTTTTTATTGTTTCTTTGATCTCAGTGCTTGAAATTGGTCTGTTCAGGAGCTCTATTTCTTCCTGACTAAGTCTAGGGAGAGGGTGTGATTCCAAATATTGATCCATTTCCTTCACATTGTCAAATTTCTGGGCATACAGTTTCTGGTAGTATTCAGAGATGATCTCTTGTATCTCTGTGGGATCAGTTGTTATTTCCCCTTTATCATTTCTGATTGAGGTTACTAGAGATTTTACTTTTCTATTTCTAGTTAGTCTGGCCAATGGTTTATCTATTTTATTTATTTTTTCAAAAAACAAACTCCTTGTTTCATTAATTTTCTGAATGATTCTTTTGTTTTCAATTTCATTGATCTCTGATTTGATTCTGGATATTTCTTTTCTTCTACTGAGTTTAGGCTTAGATTGTTCTTCTTTTTCCAATTCCATAAGATCTCTTGTGACATTACTGATGTGCTCTCTTTCTGTTTTTCGAATGTAGGCATCTAAAGCGATGAATTTTCCTCTCAAAACTGCTTTTGCAGTATCCCACAGGTTTTGGTAGCTTGTGTCTTCATTGTTGTTATGCTCAAGGAAGTTAATGATTTCCTGTTTTATTTCTTCCTGCACCCATCTGTTATTCAACAGAAGATTGTTTAATTTCCATGCCTTTGGGTGGGGTCGAGTATTTTTGTTAGAGTTGAGTTCCACCTTTAGTGCCTTATGGTCTGAAAAGATACAAGGTAAAATTTCAATTCTTTTGATTCTGTTGATATTTGTTTTGTGTCCCAGGATATGATCAATTTTGGAGAATGTTCCATGGGGTGATGAGAAGAATGTATATTCTTTCTCTTTGGGGTGGAGTGTTCTATATGCATCTATCAAGCATAGTTGTTCTAGGGTCTCATTTAAATCTCTTATATCTTTGTTTAATTTCAGTTTAGAGGATCTGTCCAGCTCTGTAAGAGGTGTGTTAAAGTCCCCTGTTATGATAGTATTATCAGATATCATATTGCTCAGACTGAGTAAGGTCTGCTTCAAGAATCTGGGAGCATTTAAATTGGGTGCATAAATATTTAGAATTGAAATGTCTTCTTGTTGTAGTTTTCCCTTGACCAATATAAAGTGACCATCTTTGTCTTTTTTGACTTTAGTTGCTTTAAATCCACATGAATCTGAAAATAAGATTGCAACTCCTCTTTTCTTCTGAATTCCATTTGCCTGAAAAATTGTCTTCCAACCCTTGACTCGGAGCTTTAATTTGTCTTTTGAAGCCAGGTGTGTTTCTTGCAGACAGCAAATGGATGGCTTGTGTTTTTTAATCCAGTCAGCCAATCTATGTCTCTTCAGTGGGGAATTCAAGCCATTAACATTTATGGAGATAATTGATAAGTGTGGTAGTATTCTATTCATCTTATTTGGTGAGAGTCCATTGCTTAGTTTTATCTTTTGCATCAGTGTGGAGGTTAGGTTCTGTCCTTTAATTTCTGAGTTCTTACTTTGCTGCTGATCCATTGTGGTGGTCAGTGTGCAGAACAGGTTGAAGTATTTCCTGTAGAGCTGGTCTTGTTGTGGCGAATTTCCTCAATGTTTCTATATCCGTAAATGATTTGATTTCTCCATCAATTTTGAAGCTTAGCTTAGCAGGGTACAGAATTCTGGGCTGAAAATTGTTCTGTTTAAGTAGATTAAAGGTAGATGACCATTGTCTTCTTGCTTGGAAAGTTTCATTAGAGAAGTCTGCGGTCACTCTGATGGATTTGCCCCTGTAGGTCAACTGGCGCTTACTCCTGGCAGCTTGCAGAGTCTTTTCTTTTGTCTTGACTTTGGACAGGTTCATCACAATGTGTCTTGCAGAAGCTCGGTTAGAGTTGAGGCGACCTGGGGTCCGATATCCCTCTGAAAGCAGTGTGTCAGAATCTTTGGTGATATTTGGGAAATTTTCTTTTATAATATTCTCTAGTATGGCTTCCATTCCTCTGGGGCATTCTTCTTCCCCTTCTGGAATTCCTATAACTCGTATGTTGGAACACTTCATAAAGTCCCATAATTCTGACAGTGAACGTTCTGCTTTCTCTCTCTTCTTTTCTGCCTCTTTTACTATCTGAGTTATCTCAAAAACTTTGTCTTCTACCTCTGAAATTCTTTCTTCTGCATGGTCTAACCTGTTGCTGATACTTTCCATTGCATCTTTAAGTTCCCTGATTGACTGTTTCATTTCCTTCAGCTCTGCTATATCCTTTTTATATTCTTCATATCGTTCATCTCTGATTTGATTCTGTTTTTGGATTTCCTTTTGGTTATTTTCCACTTTATTAGCAGTTTCCTTCATTGTTTCCATCATTTCTTTCATTGTTTTCAACATGTGTATTCTAAATTCCCTTTCTGTCATTCCTAACATTTCTGTATAAGTGAAATCCTCTGCAGTAGCTACCTCATGGTCCCTTGGCGGGGTTGTTCTGGGCTGGTTCTTCATGTTGCCTGGAGTTTTCTGCTGATTATTCCTCATGAGTGATTTCTTTTATCTGTTTCCTTGCCCTAATTTTCCTTTCACTTCCTCTTGCTCTTTAAATTCTTGTGCCTGTGGACTAAGGGTTACAGGACCAGAAGGGTGAGAAGGTTGAAGAGCAAAAAAGGGATGAAAGAAAGGAGGACCGAGTGATAAGAAAAAAAAGAAAGATAGAGAAAGGAGAGGGGGTGGGGATAAGGAATATTGACAAAAAGAAGAGAGGCACAGAAAGAGGGAGACAGGGCAATATAGGTGTACTTTGACACAACCTTAAAAAACCCCACCTTCTGGGGGTGCCCAGTTGGGTGGTTCCCTTGAGGTCAGCAGCTCTTTGCTAACCTGATCAGACACAGTACCCCACCTCCACCAAGTAGAGAGGAAAGACAAAAATGCTATAAATCAAACCAAAACAAGCAAACAGAAAACTTTACGGGGATAAAATTGGGTGAAAAACCAAATGATAGCGGTAGAAACACTAGCAAAAATGAAGTTGTAGTTATTAAAAAAGGCAGCAATGGGAAATTATAATTAAACTAGAAAAATTGAGAAAGAAAAAGGGATATGTATGGAAAAGATTGAAATTAAAAACAAAAGAACGTCAACAACATCAAAATAAACAAACAAAAAAAAAGAAAAAATACACAACCAAATACAAAGCAGTTTGTATATGTTATTGAATATTGTCTGGGCAACACGTGGTCTTCTGGGGTACGAGATGTTAGTCACAGTTCTGATACGACTGCAGGCTGCTGATTTCTCAAACCCCAGCAGGTAGACACCCTAAATCTCTCTTCAGCCCACTTAAAAGGCACTTTGAACTTGTAAACTTGCCGAGCAGAAGCTTTCCCAGCTTTCTCGCTAGAATCACTGCTGAAGTGGCTATCCACTTACCCAGTGTGCCAAAACCGGTCTCACTCTGCCCCTGAGGGTTAGGGCTGCAAGGCGGCTCTGACCCCAACCTTAGGCTACTTGGTTGCTGGGTTACCAGCTCCCACCCGTTTCTAGCTCTGCGACCCTGAGGGCGGAGCTTGCCGGGGCAGATCACTGACAATGGTTCCATGTGACCCACCGCCAAACACTATTAGCTCCGTCTGGCTCAGCGGCTCAGACTGGGGCCCTAGACAACGGCCAAAGTTCTCCACACTCTCGCTCAGGCCTTCCCCAAGGCAGTTCAACTCAGTGCCAAGTCCAAGGACATCAAAACAGTTCACAGGTAAGGCCTTTCTGGTTTGCAGTCTCGCTGCTACTGAACTTACAGTTGTGGGCGGGTTTAGACGGATTGAACACACGCGACCACTTGCCGGTTTTCCACTGTTTTAGTCCTCCTCTTGGGGTCCAGAAGTCTCTCGCTGACTCCCTGTATCCTCATAGGAGTGATGATAGGCAGTTCCCACCAGCCAGAGATGCCTGGAGTCCTATCTCCCCAGACTCACGATGCCCATATGCAAGGAAGCTGTTACTCAGCTGCCATCTTGCTCCGCCTCTCCTCATGAAGTATTTTTTAGTGTAAGGTTATGATGACCTTTGTGCAACATTGTGGTTTTTTCAGTCTTCTTGATCATTTTCGTTATCTACCATGAGAAACCTCTCTGTTCCTGGCCGTCCCCAGCTCTATGTGTCAGGGTTTCCCTAAGATGAGTGAGTCCATTTTAATTCTGACACTCCACATGATAGAGGGTTTCCTAGAAACCCGCCAGTGTATTGATCGCTTTTTCAAATCTCCATTTTTCCTACAGCAATTATTGACTCATGTTCCCCAGAAACAGGCTCCAATCTGGACATTTGCAGGCTGGTCGACTGGACCTCTGTTCCCAGCAGGGAGCGTTCCCACCTGGGACGGCAGCGTGAGCTCAGCTCATCTTGAAGCTGCTATCCCATCACTGCAGCTCCTCACATCAGCGTAGCCCTGGTGACGACAAGGTGGACAGCTGTGACAAGATTGATTGTAAAGAATGTGATCTTCACCAGGGGGACCAGCAGGACATTTGTTGGTATTGTCCTGACCATTTTGATAGCAAATGCACAAGCACTGAGCCATTCCTGAGCCACTGGTACATGGAACTGGAAAGGTCATGGGGACCAGAGGCTCAGACCATCTGACCTGAAACCGCTGGAGGTAAAGAGCCAAGGTAGCAACACTGGGCAGAAGGACGTGTTGAATGGCAGTGTGGCTGCAGCAGAGCTGGGAGGGGATTTAGACTTGTTCTCACATTGAGGGAGGGGGCAGGGAGGGTTTCACCCATTGGACTGATCAAACATTAGAGTGTGCTGTGCTTCACACAGGTGGCACAGGGCCACAGCTGAGGCAGGTCAGTGCAGTCAGAAGTCATCCTTGCCATCAGCTGTCACTGCCACCAGCTGAGGTAGGGAGGGTTTGGGTTCTAAAGAGGCCCCAGGTTTGCACCGTAGGAGTCCACTCCCTGCACCCCTCACATACTCTAACTTCGGGTGCCTAATGTGGGAAGAGCACCTGTGAGATTCTAACTGGTGTCTTTTCCTGTGGAAACTGCTGAGGGAAGGTTAATGGCAGAAACCACAGCCTCCACTGACCTTCCTGGTGTTGGGACATCATTGCCATTCATCATGTCTCCCTCCTTCCAACCTCTTCCAACCACCCACTCCGGAGTCTCCTCCTAATCACCTAACACTGTCTCATCAGGTAGCGCTGAGGTGATCCTGACATTCAATCCTGAGGGTTATCAGCTTCTGGTGGCCATGTCCTTACCAGTCCCCGGCACCAGTGCCTCAGGCATGGCTGAGCCCTTGTACATTTGCTATCAAAATGGACAGGACAATATCAGCAAAAGTCCCACTGCTCCTCCTGGGTGACAAGCACATTCTTCTCAAACAATACTTGTCAGAACGGCTCGCCTCTTGGTCACCAGGCTATGATGGTGTGAGGAGCTGAAGTGATGAGCTAGCCACTTTCAAGATAGATGGGGATCAAACTGCACCTCTGGTGGGGCGCTCCCCACTGGGAACAGACGTCCAGCTTCACAGAGCCCATGGCAGGGGGATGGGTGCCCCTTCCATGCTCATCCTTGGTTCCCACACAGAAGCATCCCACCGGCTGGGGACGCAGCCCCATAGTGGGTGTTGACGAATCGCAGCTGTAAGCATCCCCCATCCTGCCAGGGGATCTCAAAGTGGGGACCATAATGACAATATTGAAAGATTGTCCCACCACAGTGCCAGGGCAGCGGTTTCTGGAAAACACAGTGGGTGTAAGAACAGGAATGCCATGGTCACCTACCTAGTACCACACCACCTATGTTGTAACGTGGCTCATCTAGTTCATTGCCGTGTTGTGTAGGGTTCCCCACCAGGGGATCAATGTTCTGTAAGTCCTCACACAATGATGCTGGCCAAGGGCTTCTGCATGGGCTCCACGCCTGCCACCATTCTGGGCTCCTCTGTAAATGAGCCCATTGCTGGGGTTGGGGAATGGCAGTGGGCTGCCTGTTGTCCACTGGCTGAACCATTCTGGTCATCTAACACCTGCGGATACCATATGACAGTGCACGTCCACAGGGTGTTAACGTGGATACAAAGAGCCTCCCTGCTTATGCCCAGTAGGTCTATCCATGAACCTCTTCCCCAGACTCCTCTGTCCTTCTTATTCCAAACTCTCCTTCCAGGCCTGGAAGGAGCAGCCAAGCCACTCTCCACCATCCATGAGACCGAGTGTGTTCTACCCTCAGGTGCTTTCTCTTCCCACAGGAAGTGGGTGAGCAGGTTCACTGCCTGTGGTTTTGTCCTGGGGAGCTTTCCTCTCACCGCTGTTTCAGGGCTGCCTGACCAGGCTACACTGCACCAGCAGGTGGTGCGGCTCCCACACGCCCTACACCAAACTGGCCTCTGTCCTCCCATGTGCATCAGTGGGATGGAACATGACTTGGACTCTGAGCCACCAACAAGTGTGGCTTACCTGTCCCCTCTGCCTGCCCTAGTCCCTGGAGTGCCATTGACCAGCTGCAGTGTATGGCTGCTGGGCCCTCTGCCCTTATGTCTATGAGGATCTCACAGAGCTCAAGTCATGATAGGAAATTCTAGCCACAGTGCACGTGATAGGCCCTGGTCAGGTGCTTTATTTCCACCCAGGCCTGTAGCATTTACGAAAATGTTTCTCAGATGCCATAGAGTTCCCTGCTACAGATGGCATGACCTGATTCCAAGGCCCTGGAGGTCTGTGCTGTGATTCTCACTGCAGCTCACCATACCTGCCACACAGCCTCCTTGCCCGTGATTCCTGTGTCTAACCCACAGAGGCATCAGGACATCAGGGCCTGAGCTCGGGGATGCCCAGGCTACAGGCAGAGCCCCGACCTGGGCCCTCCTCAAAGCTGCCTGCCCTACCTGTCATTCTGGAAATGGGTGAGAGTTACCTTTCCAAGTGACACGGGCCAGAACCTAACATGGTCCGGGACTCAGATGAACCTTAGGAACTCTGCGACTCACGATTATCAGCTTTGTTCATAGATCACCAGAGTTAGAAGAAAACAATTGTATCACTTGTGTTGTTAGCAAAACCTTTATGATCCAATAAGCAGCCTGTGAAACCCTCATATGTTAAAGAACGTTCCTGAATAGCTAAATAACTGAAAAATAATTTTGTTTCTCTTTTTTTTAAATATTTTTATTTTTTATTAAATTATAACTGTGTACATTGATATGATCATGGGGCATCATATACTAGTTTCATAGACCGGTTGACACATTTTCATCACACTGGTTAACATAGCCTTCTCGGTAATTTCTTAGTTATTGTACTAAGACATTTACATTCCACATTTACCCTTGTAAGATGCACTGCAAGTGTATTCTCACCAATCCCCCCCTTTCCCCTTTCCCCTTTCCCCCTATTCTTAGGTTGTAACTGGGTTATAGCATTCATGTGAAAGCCCTAAATTAGTTTTTCTTCCATTCTTGAGATACTTTACTAAGAAGAATATGTTCAAGCTCCATCCATGTAAACATAAAGGAGGTAAGTCTCCATCTTTCTTTAAGGCTGCATAATATTCCATGGTATACAAATACCACAATTTATTAATCCATTCGTGGATCGATGGGCACTTGGGCTTTTTCCATGACTTAGCAATTATGAATAGGGCTGCAATAAACATTCCGGTACAAATATCTTCGTTATGATATGATTTTTGGTCTTCTGTGCATATGCACAGTAGATGAATTACAGGATTGAATGGAAGATCTATTTTTAGATCTCTAAGTGTTCTCCATATATCTTTCCAAAAGGAATGTATTAATTTGCATTCCCACCAGCAGTGCAAAAGTGTTCCCTTTTCTCCACATCCACGCCAACATCCCTGGTCTTGGAATTTTGTCATATAGGCTAGTCTCGCTGGAGTTAGATGATATCTCAAAGTAGTTTTGATTTGCATTTCTCTGATGATTAAAGATGATGAGCATTTTTTCATATGTCTGAAGGCCGTGCGCCTTGTCTTCTTCAGAGAAGTTTCTCTTCAAATCCCTTGCCCAGCCTGCGATGGGATCCCTTGTTCTTTTCTTGCTAATGCGTTTGAGTTCTCTGTGGATTCTGGTTATTAAACCTTTGTCAGAGGCATAACCTGCAAATATCTTCTCCCATTCTGAGGGCTGTCTGCTTGCTTTACTTACTGTGTTCTTGGCTGTACAGAAGCTTTTTAGTTTGATCAAGTCCCAGTAGTGTATTTTTGAAGCTACTTCAATTGCCTGGGGAGTCCTCCTCATAAAATATTCACCCAGACCAATTTCTTCAAGGGTTTTTCCTGCACTCTCCTCTAGTATTTTCATAGTTTCATGTCTTAAGTTTAAATCTTTAATCCAGTGAGAGTCTATCCAGTGAGAGTCTATCGGCGAAAGATGTGGGTCCAGTTTTCAGAAGGAGTGGCTACGGGATATCTGGGAGTGGGCCTTGTTATTGCTAAAGACAGCTGCTGCTCTGCCCTTCGGGGCACCGCTGCACCGGCGTGATTCCCTCTTAGCCAACCGTCATCCCCTCACTTCTGTGTTGCAGAATCAGCACTGTCCAGGTGTAGTCCAGGTCCTGTCTACACCTCTCGAGCAATCACCTCAGAATCTGGACTCCTGGGGGGCAGTCCTCCAGAACTCAGAGTGAGAGTGGAGGGGAGTGCTGGGAGCTCAGAGTTCCAGGTCGTAACACAAAGCTCATTGAGAGCAAATGAGTAAATAGCCAGATACAAAGGCTACCAGACACACGAGCCCATAGATACAGAAACAGAAGGAGACACATAGACATACAGACAACACCCACGACAACAGCAACATAAAAACAACTGCAATAAAAATAGTGATAGTCACAAAACAATTTTAAAAAGAAAGATAAAAAAGTGGTGTTTGTAGAAAAGTTAAAAGGGAAGAAAGGAAAAATTAAATTTTGAAAAAATAGAAATAAAAATTATATCTATTTAAAAAGTAATAATAAAAAATTAATAAAAGCTCCTCCAAGTAAATGGTGAGGAAAAAAACAGAACAAAAAAACAAGACAAAAAAAAAGAAAGGCACCACCTACAAAAATATTGTTATTGTATGTAGAAATATACATCTATATGTATGATGTAGGAATCAACTTTTGTAGGAATATAATCATACTGCAATATACTTTCTGGACACCAGGTGGCGTGGTGCTGTGTGCAGTTCCCAGGCTTATACCTGATTCACAGTTTATACTGTTACCATGGTAACCACCTTCCACAACCAACCCACCCCCCACCCTGCCCCCATGGCCATTTTGGAGTTTCTGTAAAAGTTTATCACCTAAGTATTGTGTAACCTCAGCTGTTCTGCTCCAGACAGCACTCGCAACCGACCTCCCCACTCAGTGCAGGAGTCCATACTTCTCAAATCTTTCCACTCTGCTCCCAGGTTCTCCTGCAACCTGGAGACTACAATCCGCTGTGGGGGAGGGTGCTGCTGGGTTCACGGCTGCGGCTGGAGCCAGTTTGCGCGGCTGGAGCCTGTTCCTCGGGCTGGTGCGGCTGGAGCCGGTTCACACGGCTGGAGTCAGTTCGTGGGGCTGGAGCACTCGGGGACCTTATTCTGAGTTTATGGTTCAGAGTTTCCCTTTTGGATCGGGACCAGCCAGTTCGCAGCTCAGCCTGAACCGCCAACCCCCTCCAACTTTCTTCAGCAGGAATGTTGTGGTCTTATTCAATCACTGCTGGTCTGGGGGAAGGTGCCCGCCCTTTTGTGTAGTTCAAAATGTCTCTTTTCCGGGCGGGATCCCTTCCCTTCAATTGTCCAACAGGTTGCCCGGTTCCCCGTGGTTTTGAGTGACTCTCTTTTCGGATGCCTCTCTCAGTTCAGGAATAACTATTTGTTAATTGGGTTTTGTCAGCATTTGCAAGCTGCTGCCCTCCGTAAGGGAGGGGCTTGCTGGCCTGCATGGCCAAGCAGGGAAGAATCTCTACAACAGAGTCTGTGGTTTTAAATTACCCCTCATATATAGCAGTCTGCCACTTCGCTGAGCGTCTCCAGCTGTCCGTCCACACCAATAATCCACATACGGGGAAGGTCCAGACACCCTTTCCTCTCACCTGATGGCTCAGGCGATGTGGCCTACACATCCATCCTGTCTGCCATCATGCTCCGCCTCCTGTTTCTCTTTTTTAAACTGTTGTCATGAAAACATTTTGTTGATAAAATTTTCAAAAAATCCTTATTCAATGAAATATTTCACACATTTGCAGTATTTTTCAGATGCTTTGTGGGTCACAGGACACTGCATCAGGTCTAGAGGAGAAAGGAGGTGGCATTGTTGGTAGACCTAGGAGGGAAGGACATCCCTGTCCACAGTGCCAGTAGGAGGAAGGAAGCAGCATTGACACCAGACCAGAACCAGATGGACACTTGTGACCAAGGCTCCCAGACAAGGAAGGAGATGGCCTTGCCAGCAGCCCTGGAGAGGACACTTGTGTCTGTGGTGCCCAAAGGAGGAAGGAGGTGGCATTGACAGCAGACCAGGCAGGACAGACATCCTGTACTAGCTCCCACAGGAGGAATAAAGTGGCATTGCTGAGATCTGGGAAGGAAGGACACACGTGTGCTAAGTTCTTGTTGGGAGAAAGGGGTGGAATTGGCAGCGGACATAAGGGAAGAGGCCGCCCCTGTCCGCAGGTCCAGAGCAGGAAGGAGGCGGCCTTGCTGGTAGACCCGGGAGAGAAGGGCACACACATGCAGAGTTCCCAGTAGGGGAAGAGGTGGCAGGCATAGCAGCCCTGGCGTGGGAGGGCACCCTTACCAACAGTCCCCAGAGGAGGACAGAGGGGCATTGCTGGGAGACCACAAAGGGACGACACCCGTGTGCCCATTTCCCAGAGGAAGGAGGCGGCATTGACAGCAGGCCAAGTGGGGAAGGACAGTCATCTCCACTCTCTGCAGGGGGAGGAGGTGGCACTGTAGGTAGACATGAGAAGGGGAGACACCGTGTCCAGAGGAAGAAGAGGCTGACATTCCCGGGAGACCAGGCTGGGGCCACCAGGCCCACAGTTCTCAGAGGAGGAAGGACGTGGCATCGACAGCAGACCTGGAGGCCAAAGACATCTGTGTCTGCTATCCCCAGAGAAGGAAGGACGTGGCATTGCAGAGAAACCAGGGAGGTGTAACACCTACGAATGCTGCTCCACAGGAGGGAAGTGACATTGTCACCAGACTTAGTACTAGAGGACACCCCGTCTGCACGTCAGAGGAGGAAGGAGGTGGCATTGACAGCAGCCCTGCAGAGGGAAGAATCCCGTGTCCACGGTGCCCAGGGGAAGGAGGAGGCAGCATTGCCAGCGGCCTTGGGCTGCCAGGGCATCCGTGTCCACACGCTCCAGAGGAGGGAGGAGGTAGAAATGAGCAGCCCCTATTCCAACTTCTTACACGTATATACAATGCAAAACAACAATTTTAAGAAGCCCCATGTTTATAGCATGTAACCCCCAATTCTAGGTGCACCCGTGTCATTCTTCTGCACTGGGAACTGCCTTGCAGGTGCTTCAACTGCTGTGCTGAGTGGGTCGCCTGGGTTTCCATCTTCCATAGACATGTTGACGTCTTCTGCTGTACCCTCCCCAGTCTTGTCAACAAGAACACTTACTCTCGTTCAATCTTTTACTTTGTTAATAGCTTTATTGAAATCTAGTTCACATTCGGGCGGCGCCTGTGGCTCAGTCCGTAGGGCGCCGGCCCCATATACCGAGGGTGATGGGTTCAAACCCGGCCCCGGCCAAACTGCAACCAGAAAATAGCCGGGCGTTGTGGCGGGCGCCTGTACTCCCAGCTACTCGGGAGGCAGAGGCAAGAGAATCGCTTAATCCCAGGAGTTGGAGTTTGCTGTGAGCTGTGTGATGCCATGGCACTCTACTGAGGACCATAAAGTGAGACTCTGTCTCTACAAAAAAAAAAAAAAAGAAATAGACCTCACATTCCATACAATTTACCCATTGAGGGTGTGTAGTTCAATGGTTTTAGTGTATCACAGGGTTGTTCATCCATCACCGGAGTCAGGTTTAGAACATCGTCATGACTTCAGGAAGGAACCCTGTACCCTTTAGCTGTCAGAACTTCCGCCCCTCCTTCTCCTAGCCCTGAGCGATCACTAAACTACTTTCTGTGACTATAGATTTCCCTATTCTGAACATCTCATAAGAATGGGATCCTACGTGGTCATTTGCTTCTGGCTTCTTCTTTCACTTTGCATAATGTCTTCAGGTTTCATCCTGCTGTAGCAGGGATGACATGTTCAATGTGTGGGCAGGGGATTCCTTTTGATGACTGAATAGTATGATGTCGTATGAACAGAGCACATTTTGTTTATCCATTCACCAGGATGGACATTTCGGTTGTTTCCACCTGGTAGCTATTATGAATAGTGCTGCTATGAATATTGGTGTGCAAGTTTCTCTGGGACGTGTTTTCATTGCTCTTGGGTATGTACCCAGGAGAGGAATTGCTGGGTTATATGCCAAGTCTGTTCAAAACCAGCCACACCAGTTCACACACCCCCAGCAGAGCATGAGGCTTCTAACCTGTCCACAATCTCTCACTCTCTGAGGTTGTGGTTCTACCATCCTGGTGGGCATGAAGTGGGATCTCCTAGTAGTTTTGATTAGTTATTTCCATGATGATAAATGATGTCGTGCATCTTTTCACATAATACTTTACTTTTTGTGTGTGTGTCTCAGACACAGACTCACTCAGTCACCCTGGGTACAGGGCCATGGCATCAGAGCTCACAGCGACCTCAAATTACTGGGCTCGAGCAGGCCTCTTGCCTCAGTCTCCCAAGTAACTGGGACTACACACACTCGCCGTGACGCCCAGTAGTTTTGTTTTGTTCTTTCTATTTTTTAAAAGAGATGGGGTCTCGGTTTTGTTCAACTTGGACTGGAACTCCTGAACTCAAGCAATCCATCTGCTCGGACTCCTGAGTGCAAGGATTACAGGTATGAGCCACCTTGCTTGGCTTATAATCCTTTAATGGCATTTGTGGAAGGAGTAGAAATGAATAAGTACTATCGACGTGTGGGGTTTAATTGGAAACAGTTTATTTTAAATGTGTGACTGAAAAAATTCCTTTTCTCCTAAATATTTGAACACATTTACATCGCATACTTAAGTATTTATCAACCTGTCTTGTTTCCTACCTCTGTATTATTTTTCATGTTATCCTTTGTGATGAAAGACTGAGCTATGACGCACTGAATTGGTTCTGTAAAGATGACTGCTTTTACGGCGGTGTGGGGGAAAGTTGCAGATGACTCCTCAGGGGTGACTACCAGGCAGAGCAGACTTGAATGCCAAAGTCAGGAACACTAATGTGTCTCAGTCAACAATGCTGTGTCCATGTGTAGTGGGACATGTGATTCTCCTGTGATAAATGTGAAAGGAATGAATGATCACCTGAGCTCAGGACTTCAACACCAGCCTGAGCAAGAGCAAGACCCCGTCTCTACTGAAAGTAGAAAAAACCAGCTGGGTGTCGTGGCGGCTGTCTGTAGTCCCAGCTACTCAGGAGGCTGAGGCAAGAGGGTTGATTGCTGAAGCCCAGGAGTTTGAGGTTGCTGTAGATGGTGTACGATGTCCGATGCTGGATGATGTAGGTATGTGCATGGATGATGTGCGATGATGCCACGGCCCTCTCCACGGGGCAGCAGAGTGAGACTCTGTCTCAAAACAGACAGACAGCAACAATAATACAGAAAGAATATGAGAACACTGACTGGGGCACAGAGTGCATCTTCTACGAGGTAGGTGACAAGACGGTGGAATGGACGTTTACACTGTGGTCACTGTGTAATGATGGGGTTCATGGTGCAAGATAATTAAATGTGGGTACATGGGAGTTATACGGTTGTCTCTGAGCTCATGTATGTTTAACCACGTTTGTGATAAAAAGCTGTAAGGAAAAAAAGCTTTTTAGGATAAAAGATGTTGAGTGCCTCATAAGGAGAGAGGACGGGGAGTCAGGATAGCTGGCAAGGGGGGACAATTCATCAAGACTAAATTCCAGCTCTCTCAGCAAAGACATTCAGGAAGTGTAATTCCATTGAGGATAGAAGCCTTACAAGAAAATCCCTTTCTCTATAGCAGAAATAAAGGAGAGGAGATATAAATAATAGTTTTCTCAAGTTTTTTTGCTGGAAAATTCCCATCTAATGGTTTGAGATCCTCTGTGAAGTGAGTTCAGCACATCTGCTAATAAGCTACTAGAGGTGGCCTCCGTTTGAGCAAAGTGCAGAAGGTTTACAATAGATGTGAGAAGCAAGGGAGAGGGAGTGCAATAGGAAAAACTTGAGCGATTTTTGTTTTGTTTATTTTATTTAGTAAGCACTGAACAATTATTTTTAGAATGAATGAATGATTCTCACGTTATGCTAGCATTGGCCATGAATTTTATCCTATAGCCAAGACACTTGTGCGACGCAATGCATTAGTGCTCAGTTACTTAAAAGAAGGCATTTCTGGAAAAGTCAGGAGAGCTTTTGCTAAAAAGGAAGAAGTAAGGGGACTCGAAGGAGGACTATTTGAAGTGGAGAGTTTAATATTATCATTTGCCCAATGGACCATGAAGTCTGCTTTAGCAATGGAGGAAATGAAGACAACTTGGTGTGATAATGGGGAAATAGAAAGATTAATGTCCTGACATTGAAAAATCACAGACTGAGGACTCATGCTGGAAGAACAGAGAGAGGAGGTCAAAGGGCGGGATGTCCAGCTGCAGCAGTACAGACGTCAGAGGGGTTCCTGATGACAAGCTCTGGGTGTGAAACTCTGTCTCAAAAATAAAAAGTAAAGGAAATAAAAGTGTAAGGGCGGAGCCTGTAGCTCAAAGGAGTAGGGTGCCGGCCCCATATACCAGAGGTGGCAGGTTCAAACCCAGCCCCTGCCAAAAACTGCCAAAATGAGTAAAAAACAAAAATGAGTAAAAAACTGGGACTCACCTCTCTCACTCCTCTTACCAAGGAACCTCAAATATTCATTATGCAAGAATAACATGACTCTCCATTTTAATAAATAAAAATATATTCCTTTTATCCATTTCTAAAAGTGATAATCTCCAATTTTTCCTTCTTTCACAAAATCAGAAGGGGAATTTTTCTGAAAATCCCCACTTTGTGTTCTCAGAAGTCCTCTGTTCAAGGAAGATGCAGAATCAGAAGCCGACAGTCATATCTGCTCCATCAGAGGATGCTGTATCCCGGGCACAGATCTCCCAGGCTCTCCACATTGTTCTCCTCATCAGCCCAACATGAAGGAAGACTAGGTCGGGTGATACCTGACATGGGAAAGTGATGATCAAGTGTCAGGACAGACTGTTCTCCTCCAGAGAACCCACACTTTCTATACATACCAGCTCTGAGCCATGAAATCATTGTTGGGGGTTTTATGCTGGACCCCTCCACCATACCTCAATAGGCAGGTGGTGAGCCTGAGGTGCAAACCTGTGTCCTCCTGAGCCCCTAGCCCTGCCCACACCGTTCCCCTAGAAGAATGAGGCTCTAACACTCTCTGAGCCAACCACACTCATTTCGAAATGTGGGAATAGGAACAGGAAAAAATGACCAAGACTCTGTCTTGGGTACTCCTTACCTTTTAACTGTCTTCATTTCCCCAGGTGGTTCATAAAAATGATTTCATCACCAGGTACCACAGGTCCAGAAAGAGTAACCCCAAACTACTCAAAAGGTGATTTGGGCTCCATATTCAAACCAGTTGATCATAAGCTCCACCAAGGCTCATCATGGTTGTTCAGAAAGCAGAAAATACCACACTTTGCCATGTATAATGTGCACCCACATTCATGGCCCAAATATTCAGGAAAATGCCCCCTCAAGAAAGTGGCTGGCTTTCGGCTGGGAGATACACATCTGGGGAGTGTAGATCTCACTGCCCTCCTACAGCTACCCATTCTGTGAGGCTGCCCCTTCCCCCTCTCCCTGGGCCCCTTCCCTCCCTCGAGCCCTTCCAGGCCCACCAAGTCAGGGCCACAGCCAAGATGTCCTCACACACAGGACCAGCAAGCCAGGAGCTTCTCAGCTGCTTTGACCACAGGCAGCTTAGATAAAAGTGCCCACAGGCACTAACCTCTCAGGAGCAAGCGTGGCGCTGCCAGTCCCCTCCACGCAACTGGGCCTCAGGCCTCAGCCCTTGACCCACATCACCACAGCCCTCTTAGCCAGCCCCACCACCACACCCTTCCCTCATTGTGGCATTCAGAAGAGGCCACTCTGACCCACTTCCACCGGATCCTGGATCCTCCTGGACTGGAATCCCATGTATCCAGTAGGCCCAGGTCAGAGGGCGCAGCTGCTCCAGGAGATTCGCTGGGCTTCTCCACTCCCGAGCCATAGCCCCCATGCACACTGGGCATCCTTACTTTCCCCATGGAAAATCTGGGCAAAATGTATGCATTATACATGGGAAAGGAGGACATTCTCCATTGTCTGAATAGCATGGCTGCCTAAAGCAACTGAAAGCTGAGGGTGCCTGGGTTTCACTATTGTCTCAGACCTGCATCACAGAGCACAGCAGAGTCACAAAGGGTTTCCGAGGTGGTGGAGGGGAGGAGGGAAAGGTCACAGCCCCTCCCCGCCCTCACTCACCAGCCCAGCAGACCCCTCAGCCCCTCCTGGGCCCCCTGGCTCTCTCTCCCCTGCCCTGCCATCCTGTTTTCAACTCCACCCTTCTTTCATAGCACATATTTGCTTCAGTGAAATTTTCTGCTTATGTCAGCCATAATCCAGATGTCACCAGGGTCCCCTGATACATTGCAGAGCCCCGGAAAGTCTGAGATGCTCCCTGCAATTTCTGCTTCTCCCCACTCGTAAGACTCTCAGGACCATGCTTATTCTCAAATTCATATTTTCTACAGAACATTTTTGTCTTACACTAAGCCACATATCAAACTAAAGTTCTTTTATACTGATTTAGGTTTATGAACGTTGAATAGTAAATGTTTTTCTTTAAAGTCATCATGGACTGTTTTCAGTCCAGAGGGGCTGACTCAAACAATTTAACGAACGATTCATTATTCAACATTCACAAGACAAAAATAACTATAAAATAAATATATGTATAATTAAAATTAAAACTTCAAGTGATCTGTACTAAAAACAGAAAAACTAACTGAGCTTTGAAGCAGGCACCTATAGTCATAGCTACTAGGGAGACTGAGGCAATAGAATCACTTGAGCTCAAGAGTTTGAGGTTGCTGTGAGCTGTGACACCACGGTACTCTAGCCACGGTGACATAGTGAGACTGTCTCAAAAAAAAAAAAATTTAGAGTCTTGCAACTGTTTTATATGGATATTTCTCATGTAGAATTTCATTAAAGGCTATTTTTAAGAATTAGACATATAGAGAATATTTTTGAGATGGAGTTATGGTGCCTTGCTTTCAAAATTTCAGATTCAGCATAAAAATCCAAAGACAATGGAGACTTTACCTCTTTCATGTTCACATGGATGGAGCTGGAGCATATTCTTCTTAGTAAAGTGCTCAAGAATGGAAGAAAAAGTATCCAATGTACTCAGCCCTACTATGAAACTAATTTATGGCTTTCACATGAAAGCTATAACCCAGTTATAACCTAAGAATAGGGGGAAGAGGGAGAGGGAGGGGAGGGGGGAAGTGGGCGGAGGGAGGGTGATTGGTGGGATTACACCTGCCGTGCATCTTACAAGGGTATGTGTGAAACTTAGTAAATGTAGAATGTAAACATCTTAACTAATAACTAAGAAAATGGCAGGAAGGCTATGTTAACCAGTGTGATGAAAATGTGTCAAACGGTCGATAAACCAGTGTATGGTGCCCCATGATCGCATTAATGTACGCAGATATGATATAATAAAATAAATAAATAAATAAATAAAATCCAAAGACAGTAACTAGATAATGGGCTCCTTTAATATCTACATCATTAAAAATAGCTTTTATTTGTGATTTTAATTTAAACTAATTCTCAATTTAATTTAAGATATTCTATCTTTTGTACATATGTCCACCTGAAGGGTCCTGTCTACGCAGGATAAATGGTGTAAATGCAGTCTATGCGGCCCTCCTCCCGGGCCAGGTCCATTGAGTGTCTTTTGATGGCCAGCAAGTGTTTGGATTTCTGCCAATTTCTCATTTATCTGGAGAACTGCCCAGGACTCCACACACATCATTTTCCAGATCTGTCCCCTGCAGGGACCTGATTCCCTAGTTGCCTGGCACCTTCCTCTTGAGAACATTCCCTTACTAACTCATCCCTTCAAGGATCCTCGTCTCAGCCCCTGCTTCTTGGAAACCCAACCTCAGACAGTGTGATGCTAAACACCGGAGACAGCCTCCCTGAAAAAAAGAAACTTACTAGGGGATAGAGCAGCCGAAGGGGATCGAATATGCCACAGGAAACTGTGTATTCAGGGAGGTAAGGGAAGACAAAGGGTTTTGTTTTTTTTTTTTATTGTTGGGGATTCATTGAGGGTACAATAAGCCAGGTTACACTGATTGCAATTGTTAGGTAAAGTCCCTCTTGCAATCATGTCTTGCCCCCATAAAGTGTGACACACACCAAGGCCCCACCCCCCTCCCTCCGTCCCTCTTTCTGTTTTTCCTCCCCCCCCATAACCTTAATTGTCATTAATTGTCCTCATATCAAAATTGAGTATATAGGGTTTATGCTTCTCCATTCTTGTGATGCTTTACTAAGAATAATGTCTTCCACTTCCATCCAGGTTAATACGAAGGATGTAAAGTCTCCATTTTTTTTAATAGCTGAATAGTATTCCATGGTATAAATATACCACAGCTTGTTAATCCATTCCTGGGTTGGTGGGCATTTAGTCTGTTTCCACATTTTGACGATTGTAAATTGAGCTGCAATAAACAGTCTAGTACAAGTGTGCTTATGATAAAAGGATTTTTTTCCTTCTGGGTAGATGCCCAGTAATGGGATTGCTGGATCAAATGGGAGGTCTAGGTTGAGTGCTTTGAGGTTTCTCCATACTCCCTACCAGAAAGGTTGTACTAGTTTGCAGTCCCACCAGCAGTGTAAAGTGTTCCCATCTCTCCACATCCAAGCCAGCATCTGCAGTTTTGAGATTTTGTGATGTGGGCCATTCTCACTGGGGTTAGATGATATCTCAGGGTTGTTTTGATTTGCATTTCTCTAATATATAGAGATGATGAACATTTTTTCATGTGTTTGTTAGTCATTTGTCTGTCCTCTTTAAAGAAGGTTCTATTCATGTCTCTTGCCCATTGATATATGGGATTGTTGGCTTTTTTCATGTGGATTAATTTGAGTTCTCTATAGATCCTAGTTATCAAGCTTTTGTCTGATTGAAAATATGCAAATATCCTTTCCCATTGTGTAGGTTGTCTCTTTGCTTTGGTTATTGTCTCCTTAGCTGTACAGAAGCTTTTCAGTTTAATGAAGTCCCATTTGTTTATTTTTGTTGTTGTTGCAATTGCCATGGCAGTCTTCTTCAGGAAGTCTTTCCCCAGGCCAATATCTTCCAGTGTTTTTCCTATGCTTTCTTTGAGGATTTTTATTGTTTCATGCCTTAAATTTAAGTCCTTTATCCATTTTAAATCAATTTTTATGAGTGGGGAAAGGTGTGGGTCCAGTTTCAGTCTTTGACACGTAGACATCCAGTTCTCCCAACACCATTTATTGAATAGGGAGTCTTTCCCCCAAGGTATGTTCTTGTTTGGTTTATCAAAGATTAGGTGGCTATAAGATGTTAGTTTCATTTCTTGGTTTTCAATTCGATTCCAAGTGTCTATGTCTCTGCTTTTGTGCCACTACCATGCTGTCTTGACCACTATGGCTTTGTAGTACAGACTAAAATCTGGTACGCTGATGCCCCCAGCTTTATTTTTATTACTAAGAACTGCCTTAGCTATACGGGGGTTTTTCCGGTTCCATACAAAATGCAGAATTATATTCTCCAAATCTTGAAAATACAATGTTGGTATTTTGAACAGAATGGCATTGAATAGGTAGATTGCTTTGGGAAGTATAGACATTTTAACAATGTCCATTCTTCCCAGCCATGAGCATGGTGTGTTCTTCCATTTGTTAATATCCTCTGCTATTTCCTTTCTGAGCATTTCATAGTTTTCTTTATAGAGGTCCTTCACCTCCTTCGTTAGGTATATTCCTAGGTATTTCATTTTCTTTGAAACTATGGTGAAGGGAGTTGTGTCCTTAATTAGCTTCTCATCTTGATTGTTATTGGTGTATACACTGGCTACTGACTTGTGGACATTGATTTTATATCCTGAAACATTACTGTATTTTTGAGGACTTCTAGGAGTCTTGTGGTTGAGTCTTTGGGGTTCTCTAAGTATAAGATCATGTCATCAGCAAAGAGGGAGAGTTTGACCTCCTCTGCTCCCATTTGGATTCCCTTTATTTCCTTGTCTTGCCTAATTGGATTGCCTAGAACTTCCAGCACTATGTTGAATAGTAAAGGTGACAGAGGACAACCTTGTCTGGTTCCAGTTCTAAGAGGAAAAGCTTTCAGTTTTACTCCATTCAGTAAAATATTAGCTGTGGGTTTGTCATAGATAGCTCCAATCAGTTTTAGAAATGTGCCACTTATGCCTATACTCTTCAGTGTTCTAATTAGTAAAGGATGCTGGATTTTATCAAATGCTTTTTCTGCATCTATTGAGAGGATCATGTGATCTTTATTTTTGCCTCCACTAATATGGTGGATAACGTTTATAGACTTGTGTATGTTAAACCAGCCTTGCATCCCTGGGATGAAGCCTACTTGATCATGATGAATGACTTTTTGATTATAAACTGTAATCTATTGGCTAGGATTTTGTTGAGAATTTTCACATCTATATTCATGAGTGAGATTGGTCTGAAATTCTCCTTTTTGTTTGGGTCTTTTCCTGGTTTTGGTATCAGGGTGATGTTTGCTTCATAGAATGTGTTGGGGAAGATTCCTTCTTCCTCAATTTTTTGGAATAATTTCTGCAGTACAGGAATAAGCTCTTCCTTGAAGGTTTGATAGAATTCTGGTGTGAAGCCATCTGGACCAGGGCATTATAGGTTGGAAGCTTTTTTATTGTTTCTATGATCTCAGTGCTTGAAATTGGTCTATTCAGGAGCTCTATTTCTTCCTGGCTAAGTCTACGGAGAGAATGTGATCCAAATATTGATCCATTTCCTTCACATTGTCAAATTTCTGGGCATAGAGTTTCTGGTAGTATTCAGAGATGATCTCTTGTATCTCTGTGGGATCAGTTGTTATTTCCCCTTTATCATTTCTGATTGAGGTTACTAGAGATTTTACTTTTCTATTTCTCATTACTCTGGCCAATGGTTTATCTATTTTATTTATTTTTTCAAAAAACAAACTCCTTGTTTCATTAATTTTCTGAATGATTCTTTTGTTTTCAATTTCATTGATCTCTGATTTGATTTTGGATATTTCTTTTCTTCTACTGAGTTTAGGCTTAGATTTTTCTTCTTTTTCCAATTCCATAAGACGGCTTGTGAGGTTGTTGATGAGCTCTCTTTCTGTTTTTCGAATGTAGGCACCAAAACGATGAATTTTCCTCTCAAAACTGCTTTTGCAGTATCCCACAGGTTTTGGTAGCTTGTGTCTTCATTGTTGTTATGGTCAAGGAAGTTAATGATTTCCTGTTTTATTTCTTCCTGCACCCATCTGTTATTCAACAGAAGATTGTTCAATTTCCATGCCGTTGTGTGGGGTCGAGTGTTTTTGTTAGAACTGAGTTCCACCTTTAGTGCCTTATGGTCTGAGAAGATACAAGGAAAAATTTCAATTCTTTTGATTCTGTTGATATTTGTTTTGTGTCCCAGGATATGATCAATTTTGGAGAATGTTCCATGGGGTGATGAGAAGAATGTATATTCTTTATCTTTGGGATGGAGTGTTCTCTATGCGTCTATCAAGCACAGTTGTTCTAGGGTCTCATTTAAATCTCTTATATCTTTGTTTAATTTCTGTTTAGAGGATCTGTCCAGCTCTGTAAGAGGAGTGTTAAGGTTCCCTGTTATTATGGTATTATCAGATATCATATTGCTCAGACTGAGTAAGGTCTGTTTCAAGAATCTGGAAGCATTTAAATTGGGTGCATAAACATTTAGAATTGAAACATCTTCTTGTTGTATTTTTCCCTTGACCAATATGAAGTGACCATCTTTGTCTTTTTTTACTTTAGTTGCTTGAAATCCACATGTATCTGAAAATAAGATTGCAACTCCTCTTTTCTTCTGAATTCCATTTGCCTGAAAAATTGTCTTCCAACCCTTGACTCGGAGCTTGAATTTGTCTTTTGAAGCCAGGTGTGTTTCTTGTAGACAGCAAATGGATGGCTTGTGTTTATTAATCCAGTCAGCCAATCTATGTCTCTTCAGTGGGGAATTCAAGCCATTAACATTTATTGAGATAATTGATAAGTGTGGTAGTATTCTATTCATCTTATTTTGTGAGAGTCCATTGCTTAGTTTTATCTTTTGCATCAGTGTGGAGGTTAGGTTCTGTCCTTTAATTTCTGAGTTCTTACTTTGCTGCTGATGCATTGTGGTGGTCAGTGTGCAGAACAGGTTGAAGTATTTCCTGTAGAGCTGGTCTTGTTGTGGTGAATTTCCTCAATGTTTGTATATCCGTAAATGATTTGATTTCTCCGTCAATTTTTAAGCTTAGCTTAGCAGGGTACAGAATTCTGGGTTGGAAATTGTTCTGTTTAAGTAGATTAAAGGTAGATGACCATTGTCTTCTTGCTTGGAAAGATTCATTAGAGAAGTTTGTGGTCACTCTGTTGGATTTCCCCCTGTACGTCAACTGGTGCTCACTCCTGGCAGCTTGCAGAATCTTTTCTTTTGTTTTGACTTTGGACAGATTCATCACAATGTGTCTTGGAGAAGCTCGGTTAGAGTTGAGGCGACCTGGGATCCGATATCCCTCTGAAAGCAGTGTGTCAGAATCTTTGGTAATATTTGGGAAATTTTCTTTTATACTATTCTCTAGTATGGCTTCCATTCCTCTGGGGCATTCTTCTTCCCCTTCTGGGATTCCTATAACTCATATGTTGGAACGCTTCATAAAGTCCCACAATTCTGACAGTGAACGTTCTGCTTTCTCTCTCTTCTTTTCTGCCTCTTTTACTATCTGAGTTATCTCAAGAACTTTGTCTTCTACCTCTGAAATTCTTTCTTCTCTGTGGTCTAACCTGTTGCTGATACTTTCCATTGCATCTTTAAGTTCCCTAATTGACTGTTTCAGTTCCTTCAGCTTGGCTATATCCTTTTTATATTCTTCATATCATTCATCTCTTATTTGATTCTGTTTTATGGATTTCCTTTTGGTTATTTTCCACTTTATTAGCAGTTTCCTTCATTGTTTCCATCATTTATTTCATTGTTTTCATCATGTGTATTCTACATTCCCTTTCTGTCATTCCTAACATTTCTTTATAGGTGGAATCCTCTGCAGTAGCTACCTCATGGTCCCTTGGCGGGGTTGTTCTGGACTGGTTCTTCATGTTGCCTGGAGTTTTCTGCCAATTCTTCCTCATGAGTGATTTCCTTTATCTGTTTCCTTGCCCTAATTTTCCTTTCACTTCCTCTTGCTCTTTAAGTTCTTGTGCCTGTGGACTAAGGGTTCGATGAGTCCTTTTGGCACAGGACCAGAAGGGTGAGAAGGTTGAAGAGCAAGAAAGGGATGAAAGAAAGGAGGACTGAGTGAAAAGAAAAAAAACATAGTGAGAGAAGAGGGGGTGGGTAAAAGGAATATTGACCAAAAAAAGAGAGGCACAGAAAGAGGGAGACAGAGCAATATAGGTGTACAGTAGGGTACTTTGATACAACCTTAAAAAAAAAATCCACCTTCTGGGGGTGCCCAGGTGGGTGGTTCCCTTGAGGTCAGCAGCTCTTTGCTAACCTGATCAGACACAGTACCCCACCTCCACCAAGTAGAGAAGAAAGACAAAAATGCTATAAATCGACCGGGCTCCAGCTGCTAGCGGCTGCCTTACCCGCATCCAGCGCCCAGCGCCGACCGCCGGGTCCCTGAGCCGGACCCAGTACCTCGGCTCCCCGGGGCCAGACCGAGGTCGCAAGCAGCGCCGCAGGATGTGGGGTGGACCCAGGAGATGAAATGACAACAACAACCCTCCAGGGTTCTGGAAGAGCCTGGCCTCTCTTGGCACAAGCCCTGGGTCCTTACCCAGTCTCGACTTCCTCTTCTCGGCCTGCGACCCCTCGTTCATTCCCTGGACCGTGCTGGGTGGCGCTGCCTGGATAAATGACAGACCCACCCCTCAGGAGCTAAAGCCATTGATCTGGTGACGAAAGCCACGGAAGAGGATAAAGCCAAGAATTACGAGGAGGTGCTGCGACTTTATCAGCATGCCGTGGAGTATTTCCTCCATGCCATCAAGTATGAGGCACACAGCGACAAGGCTAAGGAGAGCATTCGAGCCAAGTGCATGTAGTACCTAGACCGGGCTGAGAAGCTGAAGGATTATTTACGAAACAAAGAGAAGCACGGCAAGAAGCCCGTCAAAGAGAGTCAGAGTGAGGGCAAGGGCAGTGATAGTGACAGTGAAGGGGATAATCCCGAGAAAAAGAAACTGCAAGAACAACTGATGGGTGCCGTTGTGATGGAGAAGCCCAACATATGGTGGAGTGACGTGGCTGGGCTGGAGGGAACCAAGGAGGCCATCAAAGAAGCTGTCATTTTGCCAATTAAATTCCCACACTTGTTCACAGGCAAGCGTACCCCTTGGCGAGGGATACTGCTCTTTGGACCTCCTGGCACAGGGAAATCCTACTTGGCCAAAGCCGTCGCAACAGAGGCCAACAACTCCACCTTCTTCTCTGTGTCCTCCTCAGATCTGATGTCCAAGTGGTTGGGGGAGAGTGAAAAGCTAGTCAAGAACCTGTTTGAGCTGGCCCGGCAGCACAAGCCCTCCATCATCTTCATTGATGAGGTGGATTCCCTCTGTGGATCCCAAAATGAAAACGAGAGTGAGGCTGCCCGAAGGATCAAAACGGAGTTCTTGGTCCAAATGCAGGGGGTGGGGAATAACAATGATGGGACTCTGGTTCTTGGTGCCACAAACATCCCATGGGTGTTGGATTCAGCCATTAGAAGGAGGTTTGAAAAGAGAATTTACATCCCTTTGCCAGAGGAAGCTGCCCGCGCCCAGATGTTCCGGTTACATCTGGGGAGCACGCCCCACAGCCTCACAGATGCTAACATCCAAGAGCTGGCCCGCAAAACAGAAGGCTACTCGGGCGCAGACATTAGCATCATCATGCGGGACTCCCTCATGCAGCCTGTACGGAAAGTACAGTCGGCAACACACTTCAAAAAGGTCTCTGGTCCTTCCCTCACCAACCCCAGCATCATGATTGATGACCTCCTTACCCCATGTTCACCAGGGGATCCGGGGGCCATAGAGATGACTTGGATGGACGTCCCCGGTGACAAACACTTAGAGCCTGTGGTTTGCATGTCAGACATGCTTCGGTCTTTGGCCACTACCCGGCCCACAGTGAATGCAGATGACCTCCTGAAAGTGAAGAAATTCTCAGAGGACTTTGGACAGGAGAGTTAAAAGCTTCTTCACTTGGGTGATGGTGAAGGTGGGAGATTGATTAGGGCAAATCTATGGTACTCCCCATGTCAGTGGCCAGACAGGGCTGCAGGGCTCATCCTAAAGTCACCACAGCATCCCTTCTGCCATCTGGCCACCAGCAGGGAGCAGGAAGGAAGGGCGTCCACTGCCACAGAGATGCTTTGTGGCCCGATGGGCACATGGTGGATCCTGGTCTTCCCACTTCCTCCTCACCATGCCCCATGTGTCATCTTCTCTGTAATCCTTTTTTTGTTCTCCTAAATTAATGCTGCTTGGATTTTCGTCTTGTTTATAAAGACAAAATCGCCTGGAACCATCAAGGGGTGACAGTAGCCAAGTGTGGGTGGCACAGCCCTACTGCCCTGTTCCTTTAATGCCCAAGTTTTGCTCCTTGAGAACAGATTGGCTGATGTCCCTACATGGTCTCCAGCCCAAGCTCTGCCTCAAAGACTGAGAGTAAGATAAGCCATTCTCATCCCCCTAGGCTGGCATCCAGGGCCCGGGTCTTCTTGCAGGAGGTGGTGGTTTCTGTGAGCACAAAGCTGTTTTGCTCAGAACGAGAGAAGGTAGTCGAGGTGGGTTTTCACTGCTGCCTTTTCTTACCTCTGAGTGTGAGAACACTGAATATGGCCACTGCCCCTGTCCTGGAAATAGTCTAATAAATTTTTCCCTTTTTGAAAAAAAAAAAAAAAATGCTATAAATCAAACTAAAACAAGCAAACAGAAAACTTTACGGGATAAAATTGGGTGAAAAACCAAATAATAGCGGTAGAAACACTAGCAAAAATGAAGTTCTAGTTATTGAAAAAGGCAGCAATGGGAAATGATCACTGAACTAGAAAAATTGAGAAAGATAAAAGATCTGTACGGAAAAGGCTGAAATTAAAAAACAAAACAACATCAACAACATCAAAATAAACAACAACAAAAAAAACAACCAAACCAAAAAAAAAAAAAAACACACCCAAAAACAAAGCAGTATGTATATGTTGTTGAATATTGTCTGGGCAACACGTGGTCTTCTGGGGTGCGAGATGTTAATCACAGTTCTGATATGACTGGAGGCTGCTGATTTCTCAAACCCCAGCAGGTAGGCACCCTAAATCTCTCTTCAGCCCACTTAAAAGGCACTTTGAACTTGTAAACTTCCTGAGCAGAAGCTTTCCCACTAAAGTGCTTGTCGCTAGAATCACTGCTGTAGTGGCTATCCACTTACCAGTGTGCCAAAACCGGTCTCACTTTGCCCCCGAGGGTTAGGGCTGCAAGGTGGCTCAGACCCCACCCTTAGGCTACTCGGTCGCTGTGTTACCAGCTCCCACCCGATTCTAGCTCTGTGACCCTGAGGGCGGAGCTTGCCGGGGCAGACCGCTTACAGTGGCTCCCTGTGGCCCACATCCAAACACTATGAGCTCCATCTGGCTCAGCGGCTCACACTGGGGCCCTAGACAACCGCCAAAGTTCTCCACATAACTGCTCAGGCTCTCCGCAAGGCAGTTCAACTGAGTGCCAAGTCCAAAGACACCAAAACAGTTCACAGGTAAGGCCTTTCTGGTTTGCAGTCTCGCTGCTACTGAACTTACACTTGCGGGCAGGTTTAGACTGATTGAACACACGTGACCACTTGCCAATTTTCCAGTGTTTTTGTCCTCCTCTTGGGGTCCAGAAGTCTCTTGCTGACTCCATGTATCCTCACAGGGGTGATGACAGGCAGATCCCACCAGCCAGAGATGCCCGTAGTTCTATCTCACCAGACTCACGGTGCCCAGATGCAAGGAAGCTGTTACTCGGCTGCCATCTTCACACATACCTCAAAGACAAAGGGTTTTAAAGGGAAGAATGACAAGGATTATAAACTTACTGAAATACTAATTTTTGGCTACAAAGATCCTGGCCCAAGGGTGGTGTGTGGACAGGCAGTTGCTGGGCAGCTGGGCTCGTGCAAGTATTTATTTATGTAAGGTTGTGATGGCCTTTGTGCAAAATTGTGGTTTTTTCAGTCTTCTTGATCATTTTCGTTATCAACCATGAGAAGCCTCTCTGTTCTTGGCCATCCCCAGCTCTGTGTGTCAGGGTTTCCCTAAGATGTGAGTCCATTTTAATTCTGACAACTCCACACGATAGAGCAGAGGTGTTCTGAGAAACCCGTCAGTGTACTGATTGCTTTTTCAAATCTCCATTTTTTCAACAGCCATTGTTGACTCATGTTCCACCAGAAACAGGCTCCAATCGGGAGATTTGCAGGCTGGTCGACTGGACCTCTGTTCCCAGCAGGGAGCGCTCCCACCTGGGAAGGAAGCGTGAGCTGAGCTCATCTTGAAGCTGCTATCCTATCACTGAGGCTCCTCAGATCTGCATAGCCCTGGTGACGACAAGATGGACAGCTGTGACGAGATTGGTTGGAAAGAATATGTTCGTCACCAGGGGACCAGAAGGACATTTGTTGGTATTGTCCTGACCATTTTGATAGCAAATGCACAAGCACTCAGCCATGCCTGAGCCACTGGTGCGTGGAACTGGTAAGGTCATGGGGACCAGAACCTCAGATCATCTGACCTGAAACCCCTGTAGCTAATGAGCCAAGGTAGTAACACTGGGCAGAAGGACGTGTTGAATGGCAGTGTGGCTGCAACAGAGCTGGGAGGGGATTTAGACTTGTTCTCACATTGAGGGAGGGGGCAGGGAGTGTTTCACCCATTGGACTGATCAAACAGAGTGTGCTGTGCTTCTCACAGGTGGCACAGGGCCACAGCTGAGGCAGGTCAGTGCAGTCAGAAGTCATCCTTGCCATCAGCTGTCACTGCCACCAGCTGAGGAAAGGAGGGTTTGGGATCTGAAGAGTCCCCAGGTTTGCACTGCAGGAGTCCAGTCGCTGCACCCCTCACATACTCTAACGTCGGGTGCCTAATGTGGGAAGAGCACCCGTGTGATTCTGACTGGTGTCTTTTCCTGTAGAAACCGCTGAGAGAAGGTTAATGGTAGGAACCCCAGCCTCCACTGACCTTCCTGGTGTTGGGACATCATTGCCGTTCATCATGTCTCCCTCCTTCCCACCTCCTCCAACCACCCACTCAAGGTCTCCTTCCTCAGCTATCACTGTCTCATCATGTAGCCTTGACGTGACCCTGGCATTCAACCCTGAGGGTTATCAGGTTCTGCTGGCCATGTCCTTACCATCCCCTGGCACCAGTGGCTCAGACATGGCTGAGCCCTTGTGCATTTGCTATTAAATTGGGCAGGACAAAATCCACAAAAGTCCTGCTAGTCCTCCTGGGTAACAAGCACATTCTTCTCAACCAATTCTTGTCAGAACAGCCCACCTCTCCGTCACGAGGGCTATGATGTTGTAAGGAACTGAAGTGATGGGATAGCAGCTTCAGGATAGATGGAGATCACACTGCACCTCTGGTGGGGTGGTCCCCGCTGGGAACAGACGTCCAGCTTCACAGAGCCCATGTCAGGGGGGCTGGGGTCCCTCTTCTATGCTCATCCTTGGTTCCCACACAGAAGCATCCAACCATCTAGGGACGCAGCCCCATAGTGGGTGTTGATGTATTGCAGCTGTAAGCATCCCCCATCCTGCCAGGGGATCTCAAAGTGGGGACCATAATGACAATATTGAAAGATGGTCCCACCACACTGCCAGGGCAGCAGTGTCTGGGAAACACAGTGGATGTAAGAACCGGAATGCCATGGTCATGTAACTAGTGCCACACCGCCTATGTTGTAAAGTGGCTCATGTAGTTCATTGCCGTGTTGTGTAGGGTTCCACACCAGTGGATAAGTGTTCTGTAAGTCCTCACACAATATGCTGGTCAAAGGCTTCTGCATGGGCTCCACGCCTGCCACCATTCTGGGCTCCTCTGTAAATGAGCCCATTGTGGGGGTTTGGGAAATGGCCGTGGGCTGCCTGTTGTCCACTGGCTGAACCATTCTGGTCCTCTAGTGCCTTCGGATGACAGTGAACATCTACAGGTTGTTAACGTGAATACAAAGAGCCTCCCCGCTTATGCCCAGTAGCTCCATCCACGAACCTTTTCCCCAGATACCTCTGTCCTTCCTATTCCAAACTCTCCTTCCAGGCCCAGATGGAGAATCAAGCCACTCTCCACCATCCATGAGACCGAGTGGGTTCTACCCTCAGGTGCTTTCTCTTCCCACAGGAAGTGGGTGAGCAGGTGCACTGCCTGCAACTTTGTCCAGGGGAGATTACCTCTCACCACTGTTTCAGGGCTGCCTGACCAGGCTACACTTCACCAGCAGTTGGTGCGGCTCCCACACGCCCTGCACCTGTTTCCCCCCATGTGCATCAGTGGGATGGAATGGAGCAGAGGGATTGGGGGCAGCCTCAGTGCGGGATGGCTTGGACTCTGAGCCACCAACACGTGTGGCTTACCTGTCCCCTCTGCCTGCCCTAGTCCCTGGAGTGCCATTGACCAGCTGTAGTGGATTGCTGCTGGGCCCTCTGCCCTTATGTCTATGAGGATCTCACAGAGCTCAAGTCATGATAGGAAATTTTAGCCACAGTGCACGTGATAGGCCCTGGTCAGGTGCTTTATCTCCACCCAGGCCTGTAGCACTTACGAAAATGTTTCTCAGATGCCATAGAATTCCCTGCTACAGATGGCATGACCTGACTCCAAGGCACTGGAGATCTGTGCTGTGATTCTCACTGCAGCTCGCCATACCTGCCACACAGCATCCTTGCCCGTGATGGCTGTGTCTAATCCACAGAGGCATCAGGACATCAGGGCCTGAGCAGCAGGGCTGCCCATGCTACAGACTGGACCTGCTGGAGTCCCGTCCTGGGCCCCTCTCAAAGCTGCCTACCCAACTTGTCATTCTGGAAATGGGTCAGAGTAAACTTTCCAAGTGACACGGGCCAGAACCTAAAGTGGTCCAGGACTCAGATGGACCTCAGGAACTCTTAGGACTCACAATATCAGCCTGGTTCACAGATCACAGGACTTAGAAGAAAACAATTGTATCACTTGTGGTGTTCGCAAAACCTTTATGATCCAATAAACAGCCTGTGAAACCCTCATATGTTAAAAAAAACTTTCCTGAATAACTAAATAACTGAAAAATGCTTTTGTTTTTCTTTTTCTTTTTTTATTTTTTTTAATTTATTTGTTGTTTAATTGTTAAATCATAGTTGTGTACATTAGTGCAATCAAGGGGTACATTATGGTGGTTTCATATACAATCTGAAATATTCTCATCAAGCTGTTCAACGTAGCCTTCATGACATTTTCTTAGTTACTGTATGTAGGCATTTGTATTCTGCCTTTACTATGTTTCGCCTGTACCCATTCTATGATGCACTGTAGGTGTGGCCCCACCCATTACACTCCCTCCACCTTGAACTCCCCCCTCCCTTCCCCTTCCTTGGCCCTTTCCTCGTAGTCTTCTGCTATAGTTGGGTTATACCCTTTGTGAAAGCTATAATTTAGCTTCATGGTAGAGCTGAGTACATTGGATACCTTTTCTTCCATTCCTGAGATACTTTGCTAAGAAGAATATGTTCCAGCTCCATCCATGTAAACATGAAAGGGGTAAAGTCTCCATCTTTCTTTAAGGCTGCATAATATTCCATGGTATACGTGTACCACAATTTGCTGGTCCATTCGTGGGTCGATGGGCACTTGGGCTTCTTCCATGACTTAGCAATTATGAATTGGGCTGTAATAAACATTCTAGTACAGCTGTCTTTGTTATGTTGTGAATTTTGGTCTTCTGGGTATAAACCTAGGAAAGGAACTATAGGATGGAATGGCAGGTCTATTTTTAGGTCTCTAAGTATTCTCCAAACATCCTTTCAGAAGGAACGTATTAGTGTGCATACCCACCAGCAGTGTAGGAGTGTGCCCTTTTCTCCACATCCACGCCAACATCTCTGGTTTCGGGATTTTGTTATGTGGGCTACTCTTACTGGGGTTAGGTGATATCTCAAAGTAGTTTTGATTTGTATTTCTCTGATGATTAAGGAGGATGAGGCTTTTTTTCATGTGTTTGTAGATCGTGCGTCTTCTTTAGAGAAGTTTCTCTTCAATTCCCTTGCCCACCCTGAGATGGGATCACTTGTTCTTTTCTTGCTAATATGTTTGAGTTCTCTGTGGATTCTGGTTATTAGACCTTTATCGGAGGTATAACCTGCAGATATTTGCTCCCATTCTGAGGGCTGTCTGCTTCCTTTACTTACTATGTTCTTGGCTGTGCAGAAGCTTTTTAGTTTGATCAGGTCCCAGTAGTGTATTTTTGATATTGCTTCAATTGCCTGGGGAGTCCTCCTTATAAAATATTCACCCAGGCTGATTCCTTCAAGAGTTTTCCCTACACTTTCTTCAAGTATTTTTATACTTTCATGTCTTATGTTTAAATCTTTTATCCAGTGACAGTCTATCTTACTTAATGGTGAAAGGTATTGGTCCAGATTCAATCTTCTACAGGCTGTCAGCCAGTTTAACCAGCACCATTTGTTAAATGGGGTAGTCTTTTCCTCACCGAATGTTTTTAATTGGCTTGTCAAAGATCAAATAACAGTAAGTAGCTGGATTCATCTCTTGGTTCTCTATTATGTTCCAGACATCTACTTCTCTGTTTTTGTGCCAGTACCATGCTGTTTTGATCACTATCGATTTATAGTACAGTCTCAGGTCTGGTAGCGTGATTCCTCCTGCTTTGTTTTTATCACTGAGTCATGTTTTGGCTATTCGAGGTTTTTTCTGATTCCATATAAAACGAAGTATTATTTCTTCGAGATCTTTAAAATATGACAATGGAGCTTTAATAGGAATTGCATTAAAATTATATATTGCTTTGGGTAGTATAGACATTTTAACAATGTTGATTCTTCCCAGCCATGAGCATGTATGTTTTTCCATTGGTTAACATCTTCACCTATTTCTTTTCTTAAAGTTTCATAGTTCTTTTTGTAGAGATCTTTCACATCCTTTGTTAGGTATACTCCCAAATATTTCATCTTCTTTGGCACTACTGTGAAAGGAATAGAGTCCTTGTGTGTTTTTTCAGCTTGGTTATTGTTGGTATATATAAAGCCTACAGATTTATGGGTGTTGATTTTGTAGCCTGAGACATTGCTGTATTCCTTGATCACTTCTAAAAGTTTTGTAGTAGAATCCCGAGTGTTTTCCAGATATACAATCATATCATCTGTAATGAGCGAAAGTTTGATCTCTTCTGACCTATGTGGACACCCTTGATGGCCTTTTCTTCCCTAACTGCAATGGCTAAAACTTCCATTACAATGTTAAAGACCAATGGAGACAATGGGCAACATTGCCTGGTTCCTGATCTAAGTGGAAATGATTTCAATTTAGCCATTGAATACAATATTGGCTGTGGGTTTGCTGTAGATGGCCTCTATTAGTTTAAGAAATGTCCCTTCTATACCAATTTTCTTAAGTGTTCTGATCATGAAGGGATGCTGGATATTATCAAAAGCTTTTTCTGCATCAATTGAAAGAATCATATGGTCCTTATTTTTTAGTTTGTTTATGTGCTGAATTACATTTATAGATTTACGTATATTGAACCAGCCTTGAGACCCTGGGATAAATCCCACTTTGGTGATGGGGTATAATCTTTTTGATGTCTTGTTGGATTCTGTTTGTTAGGATCTTAATGAGTATTTTAGCATCAATATTCATTAGTGATATTGGTCTATAATTTTCTTTTCTTGTTGGCTCTTTCCCTGGTTTGGGGATCAAGGTGATGTTTGCTTCATAGAATGTGTTGGGTAATATTCCTTCTTTTTCTATATTTTGTAAGAGGTTTAGTAATATAGGTACTAGTTCTTCTTTAAAGGTTTGGTAGAATTCTGATGTAAAGCCATCTGGTCCTGGGCTTTTCTTTTTAGGGAGATTTCGTATAGTTGATGCTATTTCAGAACTTGATATAAGCCTGTTCAACATATCCACTTCATTCTGGCTAAGTTTGGCTAAGTTTGGGTTGGTTTAAAGCCTATTGTGTACTTCCAGGTATTGGTCAATTTCTTTCAGATTTTCATATTTCTGAGAGTAGAGTTTCTTGTAGTATTCTTTAAGGATTTTTTTAATTTCTGAGGGGTCTGTTGTTATTTCATCATTATCATTTCTGATTGATGAAATTAGAGATTTTACTCTTTGTTTCCTGCTTAGGTTGGCCAAAGGTTTATCTATTTTATTGATCTTTTCAAAAAACCAACTTTTGGATTTATTGATCTGTAGTATAATTCTTTTCAATTTTGTTAAATTCTGCTCTAATATTTGTTATTTCTTTTCTTCTCCTGGGTTTGGGGTTGGAGTTTTCTTCCTTCTCCACTTGCTTGAGATGTACCATTAAGTTATTAACTTCCTCTCTTTCCGTTTTCTTGATGAGGGATGTTGTGGTTGTTTGCCTGAGGCGGTACCAGCCTGGGAGGAATGCGGGGACTAGAAAACGCAAGCACAGACCCGGGAGATTCCAAGGGTAGGCTGACCCAGAGGACCCCTTTACTGAGCATAAGATGCACCCAGCCCCCAGGGAACCATCAGCTTAAACAAAGGAGGGCAGGCAGAGGCTGGAACTGACAAGTAACCATGCTGCAAATACAAACTACACTTGAGACCCGTACAGCAGCACAGACAGGGCCTGAGGCACAGGTTCTGGGAACTCAAAATGGATTCTTTTCTGCAGGGGAATTTAGCAGGGACAGAAACAAATTCCCGCAAAGTCATTCTGTTCTGTCAGTAACATCAATCAGGGGTGGGGCTGGAACTGAGTGAACATCCCCAGCCTCCAGAGGTTGTCAGGACTCACCTCCCCCTGACTGATAGAGGCACAAAACAGCAGCCTGGCTGAGGAGACATAGATCTCCTTGTTATTAGGCAGGTGCAAACCCCTGGAATATCTGCTCAGTGGAGGCAACTGGGTCACAGCCCTGTGGGTTTATCAGTGACTGGATGTGACAGAGGTGTAAAGTGGGGAAGGAGGCATCAACCTTCCCAGACTAATCTATTTGCTGGGTGGGTCCTCCTGACTTCACGGAGCACTGAGCAAGTCATATTTGAGTTGTCAGCAGATCCCTGTCATCTAGTTGCCAGAGACCTCAAACTTTCCCACCTGAGACAGGTGCTGACTGAGACAATTGCTTTGGACCTTTTGAACTGAGCCAATCGCTCAAGGATTATCCAAGTGGTGCCCTGGGTGTGTGCTTATAGGAAGGTTTGATTTTTCCTTTTCCAGTTGTTGCCCATGGGGGGCGGGGTGACTTAATTGCTGGTATTTCTGCACAACTGAGACTTGAACCCAGAGTAACTGTTTCACTAGGGTCAGACAGAGACCAGCTGAAAACAAGACAGAGCCACTTAGCCCCACCACACCGAACAGGTCCCCAGTTTCTCAGGCCATAGCACTGTACGGGTCCTCGACAAAGCTCCAGAGGAAAAGTCCAACAGTATAAAATAATCATGGGGTGGACTCAGCGGAACAACTCTGGTGACATGAATAACCAGAATAGTTCAACCCCCACAAGGAAAGATATGGCAGATGTAACTGAAGATCCCATTCATAAACAGCTGGCTGAGATGTCAGAAATCGAATTCAGAATTTGGATTGCAAACAAGATAATAGAATGGAGGAAAATTTGGAATTAGAAATTCAAGGAGCAATTCAAAAGTTGGAATTAGAAATTTGAGGTGAAATTCAAAACTTGTCTCAAGAATTCATCGAATTTAAAGACAAAACCACCAAAGATTTTGACACACTGAAGCAAAAATTTGCAGCCCTCAAAGATCTGGAAAATACAGTAGAATCCCTCAATAACAGAGTGGAGCAAGCAGAAGAAATGATTTCTGCCATTGAAGAAATAGCTTTTGAATGCTCCCAAACTCTCAGAGAGGAAGAGAAATTTAGAGCAAAAACGGATGATTCTCTCAGAGAGCTCTGGGATAATTCAAAGAAGGCTCCACCTCATTGGAATCCCTGAAAGTGATGAAGTGGCTTTGCAAGGCACAGAGGCTCTTCTCCATGAAATTATGACAGAGAATTATTCGGACATGCCAATAGATTCTGAAATTCAGGTAGCAGACAGTTTCAGAACTCCAGCATGACCCAACCCAAATAAGCCATCCCCCAGGCATATCATAAATAACTTCACTAAAGTTAATATGAAGGAAAAAATTCTGAAAGCAGCCAGATGTAAGAAATCCATTACCTACAAAGAAAAGAATATTAGAATGACTGCAGATCTCTTTGCTGAAACTTTACAAGCCAGAAGAAGGTGATCATCGACTTTTAATCTCCTCAAACAAAATAACTTTCAACCCCGGATCCTGTATCCAGCTAAACTGAGTTTCATTTATGATGGAGAAATTAAATACTTTAATGACATTCATATCTTGAAGAAATTTGCCATAACCAAACCAGCTCTTAAGGATATTCTCAGACCTATCCTCCATAATGACCAGCCCAATCAGCTACCAAAAAACTAAACTCACTCAGAAACTTTTGAGGCAAAAGTTTGGGGCAACTTCCACAGTGCCAAAAGGATTAAAAATGTCCACTGGACTTTCAAAAAACTCGATACCCAAAATTTTACCAGACTTATCAATATTCTCCATTAATGTGAATGGCTTAAACTGACCCCTAAAGAGGCACAGGTTGGCTGACTGGATACAAAAACTCAGGCCAGATATTTGCAGCATATAAAAGTCACATCTTACCTTAAAAGATAAATATAGACTCAGGGTGAAAGGATGGTCGTCCACATTTCATGCAAATGGTAATCAGACAAAAGCGAGTGTTGCAATTCTATTTGCAAATACAATAGGCTTTTAACCAACAAAAGTAAGGAAGGATAAGAATGGTCACTTCATATTTATGAAGGGTAATACTCAATTTGATCAGATTTCAATTATTAATATTTATGCACCCAACCAGAATGGGCCTCAATGTATAAGAGAAACTCTAACAGTCTTGAGCAACTTGACTTCCTCCAGCTCCATAATAGTTGGAGATTGCAACACTCCTTTGGCAGTGTTCGATAGATCCTCCAATAGGAAGCTGAGCAAAGAAATTTTAGATTTAAGCCTAACCATCCAACATTTGGATTTAGTAGACATCTACAGAACATTTCATCCCAACAAAACTCAATACACATACTTCTCATCAGCCCATGGAACATATCCAAAATCGATCACATCTTAGGTCACAAGTCTAACCTCAGTAAATTTGAAGGAATAGAAATTATTCCTGCATCGTCTCAGACCACCATGGAATAAAAGTTGAACTCAATAACAACAGGAATCTGAATACTCATACAAAAACATGGATGTTAAATAACATTATGCTGAATGATAGCTGGGTCAGAGATTAGATTAAGAAGGAAATCGCCAAATTTCTGGAACAAAATGACAATGAAGGCACAAATTATCAGAACCTCTGGGATAACGCAAAGGCAGTACTAAGGGGAAAATTAATAGCACTGCAAGCCTTCCTCAAGAGAACAGAAAGAGAGGAAGTTAAAAACTTAATGGGACACCTCAAGCAACTGGAAACAGAAGAACATTCCAACCCCAAACCCGATAGAAGAAAAGAAATAAACAAAATGAGAGTAGAATTAAATGAAATTGAAAACAAAAGAATTATACAACAGATCAATAAATCAAAAAGTTGGTTTTTTGAAAAGGCCAATAAAATAGATAAACCTTTGGCTAACCTAAACAGGAAAAAAAGAGTAAAATCTCTATTGTCATCAATCACAAATGACAAAGATGAAATAACAACAGACTCCCCAGAAGTTCAAAAAATCCTTAATGACTATTACAAGAAACTTTATTCTCAGAAATATGAAAACCTGAAGAAAATTGACCAATACTTAGAAGCATAAACCACATCACTTTCCAAGACTTAGCCAGAATCAAATGGAAATATTGAACAGGCCAATATCAAGTCCTGAAATAGCATCAACCATACAAAATCTCCCTAAAAAGAAAAGCCCAGGACCAGATGCCTTCACAACAGAATTCTACCAAACTATTTTTTCTTTGTTTGTTTGTTTGTTTGTTTGTTTTTATTTTTATTGTTAAATCATAGCTGTGTACGTTAGTGCAATCAAGAGGTACAATGTGTGGCTTTCATATACAATCTGAAACATTCTCATCAAACTGTTCAATGTAGCCTTCATGGCATTTTCTTAGTTACTATATGTAGGCATTTGTATTCTGCATCTGGTAACTTTCGCCTGTACCCATTCTAAGATGCACCGTAGATGTGGCCCCACCCATTACCCTCTCTCCACCAAAACCTTCCCCCTCCCTACCCCTTCCTTGGCCCTTTCCCCATAGTCTTGTGTGATAGTTGGGTTATAGCCTTCATGTGAAAGCCATAATTTAGCTTCATAGTAGAGCTGAGTACATTGGATACTTTTTCTTCCACTCCTGAGATACTTTCCTTAGAAGAATATGTTCCAGCTCCATCCATGTAAACATGAAAGAGGTAAAGTCTCCACCTTTCTTTAAGGATGCATAATATTCCATGGCATACATGTACCACAATTTGCTAGTCCATTCCTGGATCGATGGACACTTGGGCTTCTTCCATGACTTAGCGATTATGAATTGGGCTGCAATAAACATTCTGGTACAGATGTCTTTGTTATATTGTGACTTTTGGTCTTCTGGGTATAAACCTAGTAAAGGAATTATAGGATCGAATGGCAGGTATATTTTTAGGTCACTAAGTATTCTCCAAACATCCTTCCAGAAGGAAGGTATTAGTGTGCACTCCCACCAGCAGTGTAGAAGTGTGCCCTTTTCTCCACATCCACACCAACATCTCTGGTCTTGAGATTTTGTTATGTGGGCTACTCTTACTGGGGTTAGGTGATATCTCAAAGTAGTTTTGATTTGCATTTCTCTGATGATTAAGGATGATGAGCTTTCTTTCATGTGTTTCTAGATTTTGCATCTGTCTTCTTTAGAGAAGTTTCTCTTCAAGTCCCTTTCCCACCCTGAGATGGGATCACATGTTCCTTTCTTGCTAATATGTTTGAGTTCTCTGTGGATTCTGGTTATTAAATTTTATCTCTACCAAACCTTTAAAGAGGAACTAGTACCTATAGAACTCAGCCTGTTCATAAATATAGAAAAAGAAGGAATACTACCCAACACGTTCTATGAAGCAAACATCACCCTGATCCCCAAACCAGGAAAAGACCCAACAAGAAAAGAAAATTACAGACCAATATCACTAATGAATATAGATGCAAAAATATTCAACAAAATCCTAACAAACAGAATCCAGCAACACATCAAACAAATTATAGATCAGAACCAAGTCGGTTTTATCCCAGGGTCTCAAGGCTGGTTCAATATACGTAAATCTATAAATGTAATTCAGCACATAAATAATCTAAAAAATAAAGACCATATGATTCTCTCAAGTGATGCAGAAAAAGCTTTTGATAATATCCAGCATCCCTTCATGAACAGAACACTTAAGAAAATTGGTATAGAAGGGACATTTCTTAAACTGATAGAGACCATCTACAGCAAACCCACAGCCAATATCGTATTGAATAGAGTTAAATTGAAATCATTTCCACTCAGATCAAGAAACAGACAAGGCTGCCCATTGTCCCCATTGCTCTTTAACATTGTAATGGAAGTTTTAGACATCGCAATTAGGGAAGAAAAGACGATCAAGGGTATCCATATAGGGTCAAAAGAGATCAAACTTTCACTCTTCACAGATGATATGATTGTATATCTGGAAAACACCAGGTATTCCATTACAAAACTCTTAGAAGTGATCAAGGAATACAGCAGCATCTCAGGTTACAAAATCAACATTCATAAATCGGTAGCCTTTATATATACTAACAATAGTCAAGCTGAAAAAAACAGTCAAGGACTCTATTCTGTTCACAGTAGTGCCAAAGAAGATGAAATATTTGGGAGTTTATCTAACAAACGACATGAAAGATCTTTATAAAGAGAACTATGAAACTCTAAGAAAGGAAATAGCTGAAAATGTTAACAAATGGAAAAACATACCATGCTCATGGCTGGGAAGAATCAACATTGTTAAAATGTCCATATTACACAAAGCAATATACAATTTTAATGCAATTCCTATTAAAGCTCCACAGTCATACTTTAAAGATCTTGAAAAAATAATACTTTGTTTTATATGGAATCAGAAAAACACTCGAATAGCCAAGACATTACTCAGAAATAAAAACAAAGCAGGAGGAATCACGCTACCGGACCTCAGACTATACTATAAATCAATAGTGATCAAAACAGAATGGTACTGGCACAAAAACAGAGAGGTAAATGTATGGAACAGAATAGAGAACCAAGAGATGAACCCAGCTACTTACTGTTATTTGATCTTTGACAAGCCAATTAAAAACATTCAGTGGGGAAAAGATTCCCTATTTAAAAAATGGTACTGGGTGAACTGCCTGGCAACCTGTAGAAGACTGAATCTGGACCCACACCTTTCACCATTAACTAAGATAGACTGTCACTGGATTAAAGATTTAAACTTAAGACATGAAACTTTAAAAATACTAGAAGTGAGTGCAGGGAAAACTCTTTAAGAAATCGGTCTGGGCAAGTATTTTATGAGGAGGACACCCCCAACCCCCGGCCAATTGAAGCAGCTTCAAAAATACACTACTGGGACCTAATCAAACTAAAAACTTCTGCACAGCCAAGAACACAGTAAGTAAAGCAAGCAGACAGCCCTCAGAATGGGAGAAGATATTTGCAGGTTATGTCTCCAACAAGGGTTTAATAACCAGAATTCACAGAGAACTCAAACTTAGAAGCAAGAAAAGAACAAGTGATCCCATCACAGGCTGAGCAAGGGACTTGAAGAGAAACTTCTCTGAAGAAGACTGGTGCACGGCCTACAGAAATATGAAAAAATGCTCATCATCCTTAATCATCAGAGAAATGCAAATCAAAACAACTTGGAGATATCATCTAACTCCAGTGAGATTAGCCCATATCACAAAATCCCAAGACGAGAGATGTTGGTGTGGATGTGGAGAAAAGGGAACACTTCTACACTGCTGGTGGGAATGCAAATTAATACATTCCTTTTGGAAAGATGTCTGGAGAACACTTAGAGATCTACAAATAGATCTGCCATTCAATCCTAAAATTCCTCTACTAAGTATATAACCAGAAGACCAAAAATCACATTATAACAAAGATATTTGTACCAGAATGTTTAGTGCAGCCCAATTCATAATTGGTAAGTCATGGAAAAAGCCCAAGTGCCCATCAATCCACGAATGGATTAATCAATTGTGGTATATGTACACCATGGAGTATTATGGAGTACACCTTAAAGAAAGATGGAGACTTTACCTCTCTCATGTTTACATGGATGGAGCTGGAACATATTCTTCTCAGTAAAGTATCTCAAGAATGTAAGAAAAAGTATCCAATGTACTCAGCCCTACTATGAAACTAATTTATGGCTTTCATATGAAAGCTATAACCCACTTAATAACCTAAGAATATGAGGAAGGGGAGAGGGAAGGAAGGGTGATTGGTGGGATTACACCTGCGGTGCATCTTACAAGGGTATATGTGAAACTTAGTAAATGTAGAATATAAATGTCTTTTTTTTTTTTTTTTTTTGGTTTTTGGCTGGGGCTAGGTTTGAACCTGCCACCTCCAGCATATGGGACCGGCGCCCTACTCCTTGAGCCACAGGCACCACCCCAATATAAATGTCTTAACGCAATAACAAAGAAGATGCCAGGAAGGCTATGTTAACCAGTGTGATGAAAATATGTCAAACAGTCTATAAAACCAGTGCCTGGTGCCCGATGATCGCATTAATGTACACAGCTATGATTTAATAATAAAAAATAAATAAATAATAAATTAATTAAAAAGTAGCCTAGCATTGTGGCAGGTGCTTGTAGTCCCAGCTACTCAGGAGGCTGAGGCAAGAGAATCGCCTAAGCCCAGAAGTTGGAGGTTGCTGTGAGCTGTGTGACGCCACCGCACTCTACAGAGGGTGATAAACTGAGACTCTGTCTCTAAAAAAAAAAAAAAAGAAAACCCATGAGAGTCTATTTATGGGGGCACTGGGACTCACATATGTCAGGAGTTGTTCTCTGGCATTTATCAGTGGCAGAGACCCATGCACACAGCCAGGTAGGCCCAGCTGTGTTGGATGAGCCTCTTTTGAATGTGGGGCCCTTTTTTCTTTGGAAGCGAACAGCTGGGTTGTAGAACAATCTCCAGCAAGGACAGAGATTGGAATGTAGACCTTGGAGGACTGAGAAAGCTAAGGTTGGGAACTGGAGGACTAAAGTCTTCCTGAGCTTTCTTGACCACAGAAAGTAAGGACAATGGAGTGCCAGGACTTGCCCTGCAGAACCCTGAGAGTCGAGAAGAGCTGAATATAATTTTGCTCTAAATCACCCTGCAAGGTCTCAGGATATGGGGGCTGCTGGTCTATGGGCAGCTTCTCCCCTTTGCCTTGGCTTGTCTAAAATGGAAGGGAAACTGCTGAGCCCTGCATGCGTCTGGGCAATTGATACTAACATTCTCCCTAAGAATTCAGTTGGTTGTCTGGCCTATGTTGCTTTGGAAAAGATGATGCTTTCTTTTCCTTTTGCTTCCACGAGAGGAAATCACTCCTCTTTTTGACTCGTCTCTCCAAGTGAACATCAGGGTTGGACAGGGAGGGGTAACCAGATACTACAAGTTTGCCTGCAGGACTCCCACAAATGAGGCCTCAGAGAGGTGAAGGGCAAGAAGCTCTTGCTTGAAATCACATTGTACCAAGTTGGAGGCAAAAAAGTCCCAGGTGTGAGGCTGCCACCAGGAGAAATATCACACCTCTAGACTTTGGGGGTCACTGCCTCTGATTGTTGAGACTCTGCCCTTATGCTGAGAACATAAGGAAAAGAGTAAGAGGCTGGGACTCACCTCTCTCACTCTTCCTTGAGAAACTCAGTCATTCATTACCCAAGAATAACATGACTCTCCATTTTATGAGTGTCTCTTTTATGCATTTCTAAAAGTGATGATTTTTCCAATATTTCCAATTTTTCAAATATTTCTCATTTTTCCTTCAAGCTCTTGCTTGAAATCACATTGTACCAAGTTGGAGGCAAGAAAGTCCTAGGTGTGAGGCTGCCACCAGGAGAAATATGACATTGCTAGGATTAAGGGTCACCACCTCTGATTTCTGAGGCATAAATGGACAATTCATCAACACTATGTGGTAAAAAAAAATCTCCAGAACAACCTTCAATAAGATGGGAGTATGTTTAGATAGAGTCATAGCTAAGGTGCCGTCTGGCAGTGGCGGAACAGATGGGGTTGGCAGTGTGTGAGGATAAACATGGGAATCGCGGGATCCGTGGCCAGGGATCAATCTGGTAAGGAGTTAGTGTCTCGGGAGAGGCTGCTGTCAAATACCATGATGGTGTTCAGAGAGAAAACGGCCCTGGTCAGAGAACAGGATCTGCTCCTTGAGTGTGATGAGTGGGAGGTGGGGGAAAGGCAAGCAGCTGGGGAGAAGGGGCCCCTGAGAATTCGGAATCTAAGGGAGGAACCAGGGTCCAGTGGCAGAGAGTCCCCCAGGAATGAGGGTGAAGGGTGAAGGTAAGTCAAGTAAAAGGGTGATCAGGTGAAGTGAAAAAATGGAGGGTGGAGGGGAGAAGGCTCAGGCAGAGGGGCTGGTGTTAGGTGCCCTGGAGGGCTTGCTGAGGGCAAGGAGGACAGCGTGACTGATGACTTCTTCACAGCACAAGCAAAAAGGGACACAGAGGAAGCAGTGTCTTTCAGGGATTCCTGGGGCACCAGTGGCTTGACTGTAGCCATCTTTGTTTTAGGGCACACCTCACACAGGAGTTCTAGACATAATGGCTGCTGAATGTGGACGGCGGCATGATGCTGTCCCAGGGAGCTGCAGAGGACAGGAGGTGCTGGCTCAGCCAGCAGGGTGTGGGGCCACCTGAAGGCTGCTGCCCCCTCACCTTCCCCCACCCATGACTTCACAGCACACTCTCTACCCTCCCACAAGGCCTCCCCTGACCTACCTGGTCCTATGGCTACCCCTTCTCATGACTATGTCAGGGGGCACCGAATCCACAAAACACATAGAACATGCTTTCCAGGGCGGCGCCAGTGGCTCAGTGAGTAGGGTGCTGGCCCCATATACCAAAGGGGGCAGGTTCAAACCCGGCCCTGGCCGAACTGCAACAGAAAAATAGCTCGGTGTTGTGGCGGGTGCCTGTAGTCCCAGCTACTCAGGAGGCTGAGGCAAAAGGATAGTTTGAACACAACAATTGCTGTGAGGTTGCTGTGAGTTCTGACACCATGGCACTCTGCCAAAGGTGACAAAGTGAGACTCTGTCTCAACAAAAAAAAAAATTCTCCAACCTGGGAAACCAGGAGAGCAGGTTCTAAGTAAGGAAGGGAGAAACATAGGAATCACACTGGAGTCCCATTATGGGACACCTTTCAGCTAGTAAACTCTGATCAGCAGACAAGGTCGAGTGGTCAACAGTAATATTAACAAGAGTCGTGTGTCTATGTGGTTTCCTTATACTTTCCCATACATTCTCCCACGTGATGCTCAAAAGCACTACGTGAAGCACAGATATCAGCAGTTACCTCATAGGGACTCTGAGCACCCAGAAAGTACTTATTCAAAGCTCGGAGACAGAAGGGCTGACTCCAAACCAACTGGAAGACCTTCCTGGACATCTCCCATAGCCATCTTCTGGGAGACATCCACAGCCCAGCTCCATCACTGCTTCATACCCAGAGACAGGCAATCAGAGACTCTGAGAAGGGTCTCAGGTCTCCTTGCCTTCCTGGGAGCACCTCCTCTCAGGGCTGTTTTCCCACATAGACTGTACCTAGCAACTGACAGCCTCAGAGGTCATGGACATAGGGCCTCATGGAAGGAACAGGAATGCTTACCCTTGGGAAGTTCAGGGAAAATACAGAACCTTACCTCTCAGTGTTCCAGCTTTCCTTCTCCTCTTAACTCTGCCCTGATGCTGAGAACATAAGGAAAAGAGTAAGAGGCTGGGACTCACCTCTCTCACTCCTCTTCCTTGAGAAACTCAGTCATTCATTACCCAAGAATAACATGACTCTCTATTTTATGAGTGTCTCTTTTATCCAGTTCTAAATGTAATAATTTTTCCAATATTTCCAATTTTTCCTTCTTTGACAAACTCAGAGCAGGATTTTGTCTGTGAATTCCCACTTTGTGTTCTCAGAAGTCCTCTGTTCAAGGAAGACACAGAATCAGAAGCCAGTGGTCACATCTCCATCAGAGGATGCTGTATCCCGGGGACAGAGCTCTGAGGCTCTCCACATTGCTGTCCTGATCAGCCAAACACGAAGGAAGGCTTGGTCGAGTGATACCTGACATGGGAAAGTGATGATCAAGTGTTAGGACAGACTGTTCTCCAGAGAACCCACACTTTCTAAACATGCTAACTCTGAGCTATGAAATCATTGTTTGGGATTTTATGCTAGATCCCTCCACCACACCCCAATAGGCAGCCCGTGAGCCTCAGGTGGAAACCTGTGTCCTCCTGAGCCCCTAGCCCTGCCCACACTCTTGCCCTAGAAGAGTGAGGCACAAACACTCTCCAAGCCAACCACACTCACTTAGAAATGTAGGAATAGGGGCGGCACCTGTGGCTCAGTGACTAGGGTGCTGGCCCCATATGCTGAGGGTGGCGGGTTCAAACCCAGTCCCCACCAAACTGCAACAAAAAAATAGCCGGGCGTTGTGGCGGGTGCCTGTAGTCCCACCTGCTTGGGAGGCTGAAGCAAGAGAAACGCGTAAGCCCAAGAGTTACAGGTTGCTGTGAGCCATGTGATGTCATGGCACTCTACCCAAGGGCAGTACAGTGAGACTCTGTCTCTACCAAAAAAAAAAAAAAAAAAAGAAAGAAATGTGGGAATAGGGACGGGAACCAACAACCAAGACTCTCTCTTGGGTACTCCTTACCTTTTGGCTGTCTTCATTTTCCCAGGTGGTTCATAAAAATGATTTCATCACCAGGTACCACAGGTCCAGAAAGAGTAACCCCAAACCACTCAAAAGGTGACTTGGGGTCCATATTCAAACCAGTTGATCATAAGCTCTGCCATGGCTCAGGATGGTTGTTCAGAAAGCAGAGAATACCGTATTTTGCCATGTATAATGTGCACCCACATTTATTGCCCAAATATTTAGGAAAATGCCCTTTCAAGGGGCTGGCTTTTGGCTGGGCGATACACATCTGAGGAGTACAGATCTCACTGTCCTCCTGCAGCTGCCCATTCTGTGAGGCTGCCCCTTCCCTCTCTCCCTGGGCCTCTTCCCTCCCTGGAGCCCTTCCCTGCCCACCAAGTCAGGGCCACAGCCAAGATGGCCTCACACACATGACCAGCAAGCCAGGAGTTTCTCAGGCTGCTTTGACCACAGGCAGCTTAGATGTAAGTGCCCACAGGCACTTACCTCTCAGGAGCAAGCATGGCGCTGCCAGTCCCCTCCACGCAAGTCGGCCTAAGGCCTCAGCCCTTGACCCACATCACCACAGCCCTCTTAGCCAGCCCCACCACCACACCCTTCCCTGATTGTGGCATTCAGAGGAGGCTGCTCTGGCCCACTTCCACTGGATCCTGGATCCTCCATGTATCCAGTAGGCCCAGGTCGGAGGGCGCAGCTGCCTAGGAGTTTCGCTGGGCTTCTCCACTCCCGACCCATAGTCCCGTGTACACTGGGCATCCTTGTTTTCCCCTGAAAAACCTGGGCAAAATGTGTGCATTATACATGGGAAAGGAGGACATTCTCCATTGTCTGAACAGCATGGCTGCCTAAAGCAACTGAAAGCTGAGGGTGCCTGTGCTTCACTATAGTCCCAGGCCTGCATCACAGAGCACAGGAGAGTCACAAAGGGTTTCTGAGGTGGGGTAGGGGAGAGGAGGAGGGAGAGGTCACAGCCCCTCTCCTCCCCCACTCACCAGCCCAGCAGACCCCTCGGCCCCTCCTGGGCCCCCAGGCTCCTTCTCCGCTGCCCTGCCATCCTGTTTTTAACTCCACCCTTCTTTCATAGCACATATTTGCCTCAATGAAATTTTCTGTTTGTGTCAGCCATAATCCAGATGTCACATGGGTCCCCTGTTACTGTGCAGAGACCTTGAAAGTCTGAGATGCTCCCTGGAATTTCTGCTTCTCCCTCGACATTAGACTCTCACGATCACACATATTCTCAAATCCATATTTTCTACAGAATGTTTTTTTTTGTTTTTTTTTTTTTTAATTTTTTTTTTAAATTTTTTTTTGTAGAGACAGAGTTTCACTTTATGGCCCTCGGTAGAGTGCCGTGGCCTCACACAGCTCACAGCAACCTCCAACTCCTGGGCTTAAGCGATTCTCCTGCCTCAGCCTCCCAAGCACCTGGGACTACAGGCGCCCGCCGCAACGCCCGGCTATTTTTTTGTTGCAGTTTGGCCAGGGCCGGGTTTGAACCTGCCACCCTCGGTATATGGGGCCGGCGCCTTACCGACTGAGCCACAGGCACCGCCCTCTACAGAATGTTTTTATCTTATACTAAGCCAGATGTCAAACTAAAGTTCTTTCATACTGATTTAGGTTTATCAATGTTGAATAGTAAATGTTTTCTTTTGAAGTCAGCCTGGACTGTTTTCAGTCAGAGGGGCTGCCTCAAACAATTAAAACTAACGATTCATTATTCAACATTCTCAAGACAAAAATAACTATAAAATAAATATATATAATTAAAATGAGAACTTCAAGTGATCTTGAGGTTTACAGCACTTTCTGAAGATAGTGCCCCTTCGTGCTCTCTGTGATATGTGTCCTCAGTCATTTAATAAATATTCATTTCGGCGGCGCCTGTGGCTCAGTCAGTAAGGCGCCGGCCCCATATACCGAGGGTGGCGGGTTCAAACCCGGCCCCGGCCAAACTGCAACCAAAAAATGACCGGGCGTTGTGGCGGGCGCCTGTAGTCCCAGCTGCTCGGGAGGCTGAGGCAGGAGAATCGCCTAAGCCTAGGAGTTGGAGGTTGCTGTGAGCTGTGTGAGGCCACGGCACTCTACCGAGGGCCATAAGGTGAGACTCTGTCTCTACAAAAAAATAAATAAATAAATAAATATTCATTTCTGGAAACGAGGAGACACAAACATCTGTAAGTTGGGGGCTCTACCTGGACCTCATAATGCGTTTTAGCTCTAAGTCCTGCAAGTTCAAGAGCTACACAACTGCAGAGGAGAGGTTTCCCTACCCCAGCATTTGTAACTGCCAAGTGATCTCTGGAACTGCTCTGACACATCATTCTCCTTCCCAAACGGTCCCAAAGAAAAGGGTCAAAGAACAGCTTTTCTCTTTCAAAATAGCATTCCTTAGCTAGTTATCCTTGCAAGCACATGTGTGCCTACAGTTAAAATCTACCAAAAGTTTCAATAACTGGCTTCTTCATAAATGCGATAAGATTCCTTTTCTGAACCTGATAGAAGCTTCTTCAAAATTTAAAAGAACAAGGGAACTGAAAGACACTTTTTTGGGGGATACTATCAACAATAAACTCTATTGACGCTGAGTGGTGGAGCTTCATAGCACTCATCCTGTCACGCTACCATCAGCTGTAAATAATACACTTGTTCATCTAATTTATAAAGAATTTTACTTCCAGCCATCTCCGTGGATTTTTACAACCACCCTGTGAGGTAAGCAGAGCAGGTATCATTCTGCCCATTTTATCAATGAATAAAACCAAAGTTCAGAGGGTAAGTGACTTCTCACAGCAAATGAGCAGCAGAGCCCTGACTAAAATAAATCTCCTACATTCTCCCTTTCTAGTCTTTTCTTTCTTTCTTTCTTTGAGACAGGGTCTCACTCTTGCTCAGATGAGTCTCAAACTCCCAAGCTCAAGTGATCCTCGCGCCTCAGCCTCCCAGAGCAGAATTACAGATGTGAGCCACTGCATCTGGCTAACTCCTATGTTCCCAATGCTTCTATTGTAAGCAATATTTACTAGGCCCAGGCTGGGTTCGAACCCGCCAGCCTCGGTACATGTGGCCAGTGCTGCAACCACTGTGCTACAGGCACCGAGCCTATTGTAAGCAATATTAATGTGATTTCGTTTTTTTTTTTTTTTTTTATGACAAGGCAAAACCTTTAATAACATGAGTGCTTATTACAGTAGCTGCTTCGGGGCTCTGACATCTTTGATTTCTGGTCATGTTTTTCTAACACGGAAAGGTGAATGCCTCCCTCAGGGCCACCTGGGTGGTTGGTTTCCTGAGGATCTGTGTGGGTAGACAATGGGGACAGCTATGAACGCGCCTGATGGGGATTCAGAAATCCCCCCTCTGGCCACCACCCACGACTTTTAGTAAAGTCCTCTTCCAAGGAGGGAAGAATGTGAAGGTCCTTCCAGTAAAGAAGGAAGAGAGGAAAACATCTGGCACAGACACAGAGAGAGGAATGACCTTAAAGATTGGCTTGAAAAGTGAGTGAGGGCGGGCGGGCTGGGGACTTGGAGGTGGACAGGCAAATGTGGGAGAGGGCTGAGTCCATTTGGTTTCATTCTTTGTAAAAAGTAATACCATCACGAGGACCATGCCATGCAACCTCAGAGACACCTCTGTGCACTTCCCCCAAGGCTGTGCTGGGCGTGGGGCAGAGGCCAGAGGTCAGTTCAGACGGGCGTGGTACGCCTGTTGGCCGGATTATTATGCAGCGACTCTTTGAACTCTTTGGGCGTGGAATTGTGGAACTGTAGAAAAGCGTGGTCCCGGTCAGAGTTGAGGAGGGTCCCCATGGTGATCTTTGAGGGGTCCCGGGAGAGGGTGAACATGGAGATGTCAGTGGAAGGGATGGTGTGGAAGCCTTTGCTGATGGGGGACAGGTCTCGGGATCTGGGCTCCGTGGACCGAGAACATGACTGCCTCCGGAATCTATACCTGTAGGGCGGGAGGCAGGCAAAAGTAGATTTCTTCAGGAACTCCGAGTGGGATTTGGCATGTAACTGTTGATGTTTTTCAATGTAGATGTGCACGGCAACCACTCCTACAATCTCCGCAATGATGAAAGAAAAGGCTCCGAAATAAAAGGACCAGCCATAGGAGTAACTTTTTTTGGAATCATGCTGCCCAGGATCCCCAGCGTTGGCTGATACATAAACTATGATGCCGATGATGTTGCTTAACCCTGCAGAGACAAAAAAGATGCCCACGCTGAGAATGACATTGTGTCTGCTGCGGTGGAACTCGCTGGCTGCCACACAGAGCCCGCTGAAGAACAGCAGTGTGACGCTGAGGATGGGGAAGACACTGGAAGCCCTCACAGCCCGTAGGAGATTCTCAGCCGTATCCTGCTTATAGTCAGCATCTTCAGGGAAGTGATCGATTTTCTTGCACACACTTCGGAAAGCCCCTATGGAAACAAACTTAATGTGATTTCTCAAAATAAAAAGTATGCCCTAGTCCTAAAACTAAAGCAGTTGTGTAACAAAGAATATTCACTTTGTCCGTTGAATACTGACAAATTCAGGAAGTAACAAAAAGCTATTTTAGGTACCCTATTCTTAGCTAACTTTTGTTTTCTACTCTTAGTACCATTATTTTTATTGTTTTTTTCCATCCCTTTCTTAAAACCTGCTCTCAAGAACTATATTACATATGACTCCCAGTAAGGTATAATGATTAATAAAAGTTTAAAATGTCATCCCTCCCAGGAATACATGTCACACATTTTACATATATCTAACTGCTAAGCCCTGTAAGAAGCTCTAACCAGAGAACTTCGGGCAGCCATTGGGAGGTGGCAGGGGTGCCTTCTGAGAAACTGGGTTCTTCTCACCACCATCCATGACATCTCCCAACTGACAGACATCACCCCACAGTAAGCCTGGTCTCAGATTTCACACTACACTTGGTTACGTTGTCTCTAAGGAGGAAAGTTTCCCAAAACTAGAGTCCTATGCCACTATTTGAAGAGACTCAGTGCAGATTAGTTATTACTCAGTCTTAGGAAATTTCCTCAGTGCTCGCTCACTCACATCCTGGGATTTTTCACTTGGAAATAGCTGTGTTTTGGGGGGTTTTGAGACATAGTTTCACTCTGCTGCCCTGGGTAGAGTTCTGTCATTACAGCTCACAGCAACCTCAAAATCTTGGACTCATTACAACTCACAGCAACCTCAAAATCTTAGACTCAAGTGATCCTCCTGCCTCAGCCTCCCAAGTAGCTCCAACTACGGGCACCTGCCACTACTCCTGCCTAATTTTTCTATTTTTAGTAGAGACAGGGCTTCACTCTTGTTCAGGCTGGTTTTGAACTCCTGAGCTCAAGCCATGCTCCCTCCTCAGCCTCTCACAGTGCTAGGATTACAGTTATGAGCCACCATACTCTGCCGGAGGCAGCTATTTAAGGATCCCTCAAGTCTGAAGAACAGATTCTGAGGCAAAATCTTCAGCTATGCATTAAAACAGCAGCTATAGAATGCCCTTCATACATTCAGAGCTAACATTTTGAACTGTACAATGTAGCATTCCTAGCACTGTAGAAGATCAACAAAGTGGGACACTGCCTCTGCTCTCCGCAGATCATAGCTCAGGAAGTGAGGCCTGTAAACACTATAATAAAATGTGATACAAAAAACTACAAAAGGCTGGAACATATTCTTCTTAGCAAAGTATCTCAGGAGTGGAAGAAAAAGTATCCAATGTACTCGACTCTACTATGAAGCTAAATTATAGCTTCCACATGAAGGCTGTAACCCAACTATAGCACAAGACTATGGGGAAAGGGCCAAGGAAGGGGAAGGGAGGGGGGAGGTTTTGGTGGAGGGAGGGTAATGGGTGGGGCCACACCTACGGTACATCTTAGAATGGGTACAGGCAAAACTTACTAAATGCAAAGGCCTACATACAGTAACTAAGAAAATGCCATGAAGGCTACAATGAACAGTTTGATGAGAATATTTCAGATTGTATATGAAACCAGCACATTGTACCCCTTGATTGCACTAATGTACACAGCTATGACTTAACAATAAAAATAAATAAATTTAAAAAAATAAAAAATAAAAGATAATTTATAATTAAAAAAAAAACTACAAAAGAAGTTAGACTAATACACAAAGGGAAGAGAGATAAAAGAGCAGTTAGTTCCCCTGCTAGGACTGAGGGGAGGGATGGGTGAGGGAACACTTCAGAAAGTTGATGCCAACTCTCTGAGGTTGGGCCTTGTGACATATTAACAACTTCCTCCTCCTCCTCATTTTCTGCTTCTTTTTAATAGACTTCAGTTTTTACAGCAGTTTTGGGCTCACAGCATAAGAGGAAACTACAGAGATTTTCCCCCTCCCCACACAGGCACCGCCTCCTCCACTATCCCCAAACCAGAGCACTGCACGTGTTATAACGGATGAACCTACAATGACACATGGTCATCTCAAAGTCCAGAGTTTACATTAATGTTCACTCTTGGTGCTGTACATCCTGTGGGATTTGACAAATGTATCATGACGAATGGTGTTACTGCCCTAACATTCCTCTGTGCTCTGCCTAAATCTCCACTGACCCCTTGACAATTGCTGATAGTAATATTTTTACTGTCTCCATAGTCTTCCCTTTTCCAGAATGTCATATAGTTAGCATCATGCTGTGTGTAGCCTTTTCAGATTGGCTTCTTTCACTTGGTAATATAAATTTAAGTTTCCTCTATGGTTTTTCATGACTTGGTAGCTCATTTCTTCTTAGTGGCGACTAATATTCCATTGTCTTGATACACCACAGTTTATTTACCTACTAAAGTACAGCTTTGTTGCTTCTAATTTTGGCAATTATGAAAAAGCTACTATAAATTTAAAAAAAACTTTGTTGAGACGTAATTTACTCACTATACAATTCACCTATAAAGTGTAAAATTCAATTGCTTTTAGCTTAGTCACAATGTTGTACATCCATCATCACCACAATCAATTTTGGAACATTTTCATCACTCTAGAAATAAACCCTATACCACTGAGCCTTTACCCTTTAACATTTGCACTTCCTTCAGCCCTATGTTATCACTAATCTACTTTATGACTCTAGAGATTTGTCAATTCTGGACATTTGATAAAAAACAGAATCATACAGTATGTTGCCTTTTATGTCGACCTCCTTCACTTAGCAAGTTTTCAAGGTTCATCAGTGTTGTAGCCTATATCAAACATCATTTCTTTTTATGGTCAAATAATACTCCATTGTATGGATATACCACATTCTGCTTACCGCTCAATTAGTTGCTGAATATTTGAGTGGTTTCCACTTCTGGCTATTAGGAATAAAGCTGCTACGAACAATCACAAGATTGTTTTTGTGGGGACTTATGTTTTTATTTCTTATTTATTCATTTTTGTAATAACTCAAAGTCACACTTTGAGATTTTTGTAACATAACCATATTAGAATCCCTATGAAATGAGTGCTTTGGAGTCTAAACGCATTTTTTTTAATCTGTCTGAGTGCATCAATTTGCTTTTCTGCCAACACTTTCAAAATTAGTCCTTGAATCAGCAGGAATAATGTTACGTATAATGGTTAACATTTAAGAGTAACCAACGTCTTACATTCTCAGGGTTCTATTCTGAGTAAGCTAGAAAGGGGTGTAGGAAGGGAAAGCACAATCCAGGCAGACAGAACATGAACAAATGTACAACATCTGTAAACGTATATGCCTAGTCACACTAAAGCAGAGGATGTTTCTGAGGATGAGATTTGCACAAAATTAGGCTGAAAAAGCAAAAGGGGGCCCAACTGTGAAAACTCTGAATGACAGTTTAAGAAGCTTGACTTCTGTACTGAGGGGACAGAGAAGCCAAGGTCTTCTTAGCCAGTAGAGTATACCCAGTGATTTAGAAAGATGACTGGCAAAGAGAAGCTGGTGAGCATTCATTCATGGGGAAACACACAAATTAATCACTGTATTACACAGGAACTCTTTCTCCTGTGAGTGATAGAACACCAGATGAATTCTGGTTTAAGCCCAGTTTTTAACATAGTGGCTTGTATCTCCCCACGATACAGGAGTAGATCCAGCTTCCCACACAGGAGTAGATCCAGTTTCCCACTTGTAATCCCTTTTGCTGCTTTCTCAGCGTTCACTCATTCTCAGGTCATGTCTCGTGGTCCAAGATGGCATTTAGCCATGAAAAAAGGAAAATAATTGTCCCAGCATTCCCAATATTCCCAAGTAAAGTCCCAACATTCAGGTGTCATATGGGACCAGCTTAAGTCACAAGAACACTCCTGAAATAATCACTGGTAACCAGAAAATACTATTGACCTAAGTCAGGCAACTCAAAGTGTGATCCATGGACCAGTGCCTGTCCACATGTTTTTGTTACCATCTTGGTAAGTACAGAAATGTTTATTGTGGCTTGGTGCCCGTAGCACAGTGGTTACTGCGCACAGGAAGAAAAAAAATTAGCAAAAATCACTAACATCTGGGCAGTGCCCATAGCTCAATGGGTTGGGCACCGGCCATATACACCAAGTCTGTCGGGTTCAAATCCAGCCCGGGGCAGCCAAAACAATGACAACTGCAACAACAACAACAAAATAGCGGGCACTGTAGTGGGCGCCTGTAGTCCGAGCTATGTGGGAGGCTGAGGCAAGAGAATTGCTTAAGCCCAAGAGTTTAAGGATGCTGTGAGCTGTGACACCACAGCACTCTACCAAGGGCAACATACTGAGACTCTATCTCAAAAAAAAAAAAAGTCACTAAAATCTTACAATGGGAAGACACTGCACCCCCCAAAACAAGAACATTTACACAAAGAGGGAACACTGAGAAAATAGATCTCTTAAGTATTAAAAATAAGAGAACATACCTAACAAACACAATGTAACCTAATTGTGGTGCCCTTACATTAATCTGAAATAAAAAATTAAAATAATAAAATTAAATTAAAATTAAAATAGGAAAACAATTAAAACCTCAGTATCAGGATTAGAAGAGAAAGATGAGGGAAATGTCCAGAAAGTAGAACAAGAAAAACAAAGGTTGAAAAAAGGAGAAAAAAGTATAAGAGGGTGGCACCTGTGGCTCAAGGAGTAGGGTGCTGGCCCCATACAGCGGAGGTAGTGGGTTCAAACCCGGCCCCAGCCAAAAACTGGGGGAGTGGGCAGGAAGGTTGTTTATAAAATTTCTAAAAATAATAAAGAGAAAATTAAAAATATATATATAATACAATGAGAGAACAAGATCAGGAGATTAGACATCTGAATAACAGGCCAAAAGAGAAAAGGAAAATGAAATAGTCAAGGTCATAAGAACACCCCTTAAAATGAGAACACCTCCAGAACTGAAAGATGTGAATTTACAAATGAGGGCCCAGTGATGGCATCATAGATTAAAAACAATACTAGAAACAAAGAGAAAATTTTGGGGTCAGAGGGTGGTGTGGTTACAGATCATGGACAAAAGATCAAGAATCATAACATTTTCAGACTGCCGAAATTCTAAAGGTGAACTATTTCCAACTGGTATTTCTATATTTGGCTGAATTACCCACTATGTGGGGATCTCAAAATGTTACCATTGGTGACCTTTCCTCTTTTGGCCATAAATGAAGAACTAAACTAAGATAGAGAAAGACACAGGACCCAGAGAAAACAGGATCGACAGGCCAGGCACGGTGGCTCATGCCTGTAATCTTAGCACTCAGGGAGGCCGAGGCAGGTGGATCGCTTGAGCTCACGAGTTTGAGACCAGCCTAAGCAAAAGTGGGACCCATCTCTACTAAAAATAGAAAAACTGAGGGAAGAGGATCGCTTGAGCCCAAGAGTTAGAGATTGCTGTGAGCTGTGATGCCACAGCACTCTACCCAGGGTGACAGCTTGAGACTCTGTCTCAAAGGAAAAAAAAATGGGATGGACATAGAAAGAATCCCAGGCAGATGGAGGAGGAGCTCTCTGGCAGTCAGCTGGGCACCCAGAGCAGCACCATCTGCCCAGCCCTCCTCAGGAAGTGGAATCATTACAACACCTGCTGTGGCTGAAGAGAAAGATCCCAACTGGCAGAGAGAGGGAAGCTGAACAAGTAACAAGAATCAACAAACTAAACAAATTAAAAACCAAGGTCTGGCTCCAGGAAAACAAAACGCTGTGCAAGAAAACAGTCATAGTGTAGTGTCCTGTCTGTAATATTTTCGTACTGATAACAATGTAAATGCTAAATAATGCTTCACTGATTAGCTATAACTAAGTATTCCAGGAGAAAGAGGGGACGGGAGATAAGTGGGAAGGGGAAGGAAGAGTGAAATCTTCATATAAAGCCTAAAATCAAAAAGTGAGGTGTGGCAATATAACCATATTATTTAGAGACCTGGAGGTGAATACCAATATAATGCCCTGGAGAGGTGACACTGGCTATCCCTAGAGAGGGGAAATGGTGGGGGAGAAGGTTTCACAACAAACTCTGTAAGAACTATTTGACTTTTTAAACTACGTGTATGAATACTTGGATAAAACTATAAAGAAAAAGAAAAGATGTCTCCTATATATATATATATATATAAGTACAGAAAACCACGGATTCTCTGGGTTGTTACCGATAACCTTTTCTTTATATTTTTATGTATAAAATAAATGCATAAATGCATTTCCTTTTAAATGGCTTAATTAGTATTATGGAAAAAAAAGATATGACAAGATCTAAAGTGTCAATAATGTTCTCAGGGATGACCCAGCATGCTTGCAGTCCCAGACTGCATGGGGGTCTTGCGAATGGAATTACAGTTTGCCCCCACCTGCTCTAGCCTCTCTGTGCAGGACTGAGGCTCGGTAGGGCCTCAGCATTGAGCTATTTAATCCTGCCTAGGTCAATGTTATACCACCCCCACCCCTGGTCTCACCAGCTGCTTCAGGATTCTTTTGAAAGTCTTAAAGTCATCAGGCCATAGTGGACCCTCAATCCAACAAGTCTACCTCATCATGCCCCAAATACAGCAAATGCCCATGTATTAAAACAGGGAGCGTAGGGATGACAACAGGAGGACTGGAACATCAAACAGCTGAGCCCTCTATCAGCCTACCAGAACTTTGCTCAATAGAAGAAGCCCACCCACCCTAGACTGGAAACTGGATTGGCCTCTAGGAGAAGAAAGGCAATGAGGGTGGGGTGGGGAGGGAGCACATCAAAGCTGCTTCTAGTTACCTGTCTGTCTCTCCCCCACAAACACACCCCTAGTCACCTGGCCGGAGCCTGTGAATCTCCCATTTGCACAAAGGGACAAATTCCAGGCTTCCTACTCCCACAAACCTACTATACACACCCACACAGGCTGTGGTCGTCTGACCCACTTCCTTTCCTTTACTCACAGGACTTGTTGCAAATCAAAGCTTTCAGGGGATAGTGTTACCCAAATAGACCCACAGGGAACTGTCGGTTTCTAAGAGCTGTAAAATCCTTCCAGCTGCCAGTGGCAGCCTGACCAGGTTCCTGGCAGGTGGCACAGCTCTGCCCCCTGCTGCTCCACAGTGGAGCTGCAAGAAAGGTGACAGCGGCCAAGTTGTGAAGTCTTTGTGGACTCCATCAAGGCAGCAGCCTCCAGGCATTAATTTTTTCCTTTCATAAGTTGGGTTCTCTGCAGGGTTCTCTTTTCATTTTCTATGGATTGAATTGTATCCCATGTAAAATTCGTATGTTGAAGTTCTAATCTCCAGTAACTCAGAATGCGACTGTATTTAGAGATAGTTGTTACAGATGTAATTAAGACAAGGTCATACTGAAGTAGGGTAGGCCCTAATCCAATATGACTGGTAGAAAAGAGAGATTTGGGCAAGACATGTACACAGAGAACATGAAGGCAGAGACCAGAGTTGTGTACATACAAGCCAAGGGGTGCCAAATATTGTCAGCAACCATAAGGAGCTGGAACGGGGTGTCTACGACACTCTTCCTCATGGCCCTCAGAAGGAACCAACTCTGCCTACACCTTGATCTTGGACTTCCAGCCTCCAGAACTGAGACAATAAATTCTATTTGTTAAGCCACTCACCTTCTGGTACTCTGTTATAGCAGCTGACTATTACCAAACTAAACACCCCTCGTCCAGGGCATTTTTCTAGGACCATCACAAGTGGTTTGTAAGCTGTCTTCCGCGTGCACATCATAAATTTTAAAGAGTCTTCAAAATCTTTGCCAAGAAATTGCAGTGAAATGGAAAACGCAGGGGACCCTAAGAGACCAATGTTCTAGACCCAGCCTATCCAAGGAACAGCTGTGTGACTTGCAGCAAATCCTAACCTCTGAACATCATTTATAAAATGAAAGATCTGTACTTGATGCCCTCTAAAGTACCTTCCAGTGTCAACTACATTTGTCCAAATGTTGGGGTCAATCCTGCCTAGGGAAATGCAATCTGAAATATACATACACACCCTTAACAGCCCTCAAGCCCACCAAAGCAGAGAACATTTTGAAAAAAGAATATCCTCGTGGCTACCCAAGAGCTCGCTAATGACCTTAGAAGGTACAGGCAATCCCCGGGTTATAAACGAGATTGGTTCTTGGGGTTTGTTCTGAAGTTGAATTTGTATGTAATTTGAAACAGATGTATTTACCTATCACCTGTAATATTGGCTACCTGTTGTTTGAGTCATACATCATTTCGATGTTTGTAACTTGGAGACTCACTGTAATAGCCTCTGTTCATCAATACGAGCTATATGTAAATCAGATGTTTGTAACTCAGGGACTGCCTATACTAATGGGCATGTACAGCAGAGCTAATGCCTACCCCTGGTGGCATGATCACCTGAAACCCTTGATTGAGCTTCCCAGGTGTTCTGTTTACATTATAGTGGAGAAGACATTGGTCAGGCTAATGTGGCCTGAATCATCCTGCCTGCCTGTATGTCTTAGAACATATGTGTCTTTCTCTTAGAAGCCTGAGTAGAACCACTAGTAATAAGAAATCAACAAACTACAGACAGTTGTTCAGCTAACTCTGGTCTGAGCCCACAGGACTGAGGCACAGCTCCTAGAGCATAAGAATGCAAAAGGCTGACCACCCTGGAGTCTCTCAGGAACATCAAACCTTGACCCAAACCTATGTAGTTTGCCACTTCTGTCTTCTGATGGAAAGTGAAGATTGAACACATTTCTTAAAAAGGAAATTGAGGCTCAAAATAGTGCTCTTTCTTCCTCTCCCATTGCTCAAGTTTTCCAAATGTGTCCTGACCTCCCCACATAGCAGCACAGTCCAGGTCACACCATCACTTGTACAGGGGAGCTAGAAGTACACTCGAGACTTGTGCTCATATAGACAACGCTGCGTTCTAAGAGAGCAATCAAATCAATCAACAAAAATACAAGACACATGATGTTTGGAAAGTAAAAACAGAAAGAAAAAGAAAAGAAAACCACATCAACAAACACGGGCAGGGACACAAAGTGGAGCCAGAAAAGAGGCAAAAATAAAAACGCATGCCTGAGAGTCCTAATCTTCACACAGACCAGAAAGACTTTTTTTTTTTGGAGACAGACTTACTCTGTTGCCCTGGGGTTGAGTCCCCTGACATCACAGGTCACAGCAACCTCAGTCTCTTGGGCTCAGAAGATCCCCACGCCTCTGCTACCCAAGTAGCTGGGACTACAGTCACCCACCACAATTCACGGCTAATTTTTTTCTATTTCTGGAAGTGACAGGGCTCTCGCTCTTGCTTGGGCTGGTCTCAAACTCTTAAACTGAAGCAATCCACCCACCTCGGTCTCCCAAGAATGCTAGGATTACAGGAATGAGCCACTGCACCTGGGCGACCAGAAAGATTTTTTTCAGAGAGTTCTCAACAAACTAAAGTCCTGAGGAAAGAGTCACCATTGGAGATTATGGTCATTAGGGTTTTCAAAGATGGGGTTAAATTCCCATCTTTGAGATTACAGATCAGTTGGCTTGATACTGATGCTAAGTAAAATTCTGTACCATCGACTGCATTCTAGATGACCTAGTAGAATCTACCAAATTCTAGACTATCTACTGGCAATTTTGCCCTTTTTTACTGAACCAGTTGCAGTCCTTTGAAGTGATATATTTAAAGTTATTTTACTCTTGGGGGTGGGACACATAAGAGGGACTTTATTTAACAAACGCAATCAGTGTAATCTAATTCTTTGTACCCTCAATGAATCCCAAACAAAAAAATTTTTTTTAGTTATTTTAATCTATAATCTGGCAAAGCCTGCTAGTTTAGTTGTCCTCCACTTCCATTCTTCCCTAATCCCCTGCAAAATTACCTCTGAATTTAATATGGCTGCTTAAAATATAGACTCTATTTCCCAGCAACTAGGTGTTCTTTTGACTAAAGTCTGTGCCCATTGAACTATAGGCAGAAACGGCGTGCCGTTCTGGGAGTATCCTCAAAGGGAGGAGACATCCTCTTCTCCCTTTTTTCCTTCCCAGTGCTGGGCAGACACGATGGCTGGAGGTGGAGTGGGCCCCACTGAGGCACTAACACAGCTGTCAGTGAGCACACGTATCTCATGGTGCTGGCACAGAATGGGATCTAGTTCCCTGGGTGCCTTAGGAAGGGTGTTGACAAATTGCAGTATTATCAAGAAACATCACCAGGAGAAAACAAGACGGAATGTATTGAGTGCACTGTCTCTGGCACTATGTGTTTTCCACGTGGAATGCAACCTTCACAGCAACCCGAAGAGGTAGGCACTCTTCTTTCCCTTGTACAGATAAGGAAAAAAACACAAGTTTGACAACCTATTCAAGGTCACACAGCTCGACTCTAGCTCCAGATTTTGTATTTTTAAACCACTACACCGGTGTTTCTCAAGCCTTACTGCACATTAAGTTTCCCTGGAAACCTTAAAATACAATATGCTCGGGTTCCACCCTCAGATCCTGATGAAACTGTGATCCCACCTTGGTGGAGGTCCTGTGAAGTGGAACAAGGTAGCAGAAGCCTGGAACTGGGAGGACTGCAGAGCTACCATGCCAACCCTAGACTGGCTACATTCCCAAGAATCAAGGGTAGCCTTGTTTCAGCCATATTGTGAGTCTCTTGAGGCTGAACATAATCCTAGCTCACACACATAGTAGATTTAAGATAGGATAAAATGCATTAACTGTAAAAACATCCAAGTATTACTACTTTCAAACATTCAGCCTACCTTCTTAGGTGTGGTTAGGTGCTTTTAAAGTAGATAATAAAGTGAGGTCATTTATCAGTTTAACGAGTTTGTGGACCACGATGAAGGCTGACATTATTAAAGCAACAGTGATAGTGTATAGCCTGGGGGTACTGTTTGAATGATGCTCTTATCAAGTACTCACTGAAGCTTGTGGGAATAGCATATTTTACCTTAAGATCATTTTCGGGGTTGTGCCTATGGCTCAGTGGGTAGGGCACCGGCCCCATATACCAAGACTGACAGGTTCAAACCGGGTCCCAGCCAAACTGCAACAAGAACAAAAATAGCTGAGCGTTGTGGTGGGCGCCTGTAGTCCCAGCTACTCGGGAGGCTGAGGCAAGAAAATCGCTTAAGCCCAAGAGTTTGAGGTTGCTGTGAGCTGTGATGCCACAGGTCTCCACCCAAGGTGACATAGTGAGACTCTGTCTCAAAAAAAAAAAGACTTCCAAGTTTATTCAAGCATTGAAAATACGCACTATAAAATCTTTTGAAAGGTGTAGACGTTTGTCCCACCAGGTGGATAACAAAGATTGGTTACTTTGAAAACATATACTTTTAGAAAATGTTTCAAGTTATCCCCAAGAGCACTGGGAATGGTGTACATTCTGAAGTTTTCAGGACAAAAATAATACTGATGTTTCAGACACTCACAGAAACAGCACTGCAACCGGCTACAATACTGGATAGAACAAGCCGTAGGGAGTGTAAATTGCACACAATTCAGCACAGGTGAAAAGAAAGCCTATGATCCAAGCTTTAAAGCAAGTCAACCAGTCTAGGGGAAGGAATCTAGCAGTTATTTATGAGAAACTAACCTAAGTTTTAAGTCATGCTGCCAGCGGAATTTTTCAAGAGGTCAAAGCTAGGTCTGCGTCCTGGTTCATCATTTCCTGTGCCATCTCCAGCAAGAAATTACTCACCATCTGATGACATGTCCTTATCTATAAAACAGTGCTCACTCCACACACACAGGATTGCAGAATTACAAGTATTAAGCACGTGCCGGTACAGCAGATGCTCAGTAATGGCAGCTTTTGGCTAATCTCAAACTCAGCATGACAGCCAACAGCATGACAATATAAAAGGTATCTGGAGCTGGGCATGGTGGCTAATGCCTATACTTTGGGAGGCTAAAGCAGGAGGGATGCTTGAGGCCAGGAATTCAAGACCAGCCCGAGGAACCTTGTGAGACCTCCCTTGTCTCTACAAAATTTTTCTAAAATATTAGCCAAGTGTGGTGGCAAGCACCATTAGCTACTCAGGAGGCTGAGCCTAGGAGTGTGGGGTGGCAGTAAGCTAGGATTGCCACTGCACTCTAGCCCATGCAGAGTAAGACTGTATCAAAAAAAGTTATTTAGGAGGCAACTAGGTGAATTTTTTATTATTATTTTTTTTAGATAGAGCCTCAAGCTGTCACCCTGGGCAGAGTACTGTGACATCACAGCTCAAAGTAGCTGGGACCACAGGTCCCAAAGCAGCTGTCATTGTTGTTTGGCGGGCTGGGCTGGAATCGAACCCGCCAGCTCAGGTGTACGTGGCTGGCGCCTTAGCCGCTTGAGCCACAGGTGCGAGCCACAACTAGGTGAATTTTAATATGAACTACATTATTAGATATTGTGACATTGTTTTCTACTTCGTGTGCTTGTGGCACTGTGGTTACACAACATTCTTATTATAAAAAACCATGCTCAAGTGTTTAGGGGTAAAATATAATGCTTGTATCTTATTTTAAAATGGTCGTGAAAATATATATACACTGTATAGAAAAGAAAGCACACAGCAAGATGTTATCTGCCATCAAAAGTAGGGAAGGGTATATAAGGTAATTTTTAAACTATTCTGTTGACTTTTCAATATATATAATTTTTCAAAATAAAAACCTTATACTAACACTCACCCATGGTCACCATGATGTGAACTATGTGATGGCCAAGTCCATACCGGCCATGAAAGCAATCGCTACATTCCCACTCTACGGTCCTGTTCATGGTACAATCAGTGCTGCTCTAACACATGAACCTCTACAACACACAATGGAAAACCTTACAGAACAAAAAGCACCAACGCCTATGGAAAAACAGGTTTAGATGCTCAGCATTCAAAAAGCATGACACAGGCTCAGTGCCCAGTGGTTAGACACCAGCCACATACACCAAGACTGGTGAGTTTGAACCCAGCTAAATCAACAATGACAACTGCAACAAAAAAATAGCCGGGAGTTGTGGCAGGCGCCTGTAGTCCCAGCTACTCGGGAGGCTGAGGCAAGAGAATCACTTAAGCCCAAGAGTTTGAGGTTGCTGTAAACTGTGATGCCACGGCACTCTACCGAGGGCGACACAAGGAAACTCTGTCTCCAAAAAAAAAAAAGACATGACATAAAAACAGCAGCAGGTGGGGCACCCATCGCTCAGTGGTTAGGGCATCAGCCACATGCTCCGGGGCTGGTGGGTTCGAACCTGGCCTGGGCCTGCTAAACGACAAAAAAATAATAATAGCTGGGTGTTGTGGTGGGCACCTATAGTCCCAGCTACTAGGGAGGCTGAGGCAAGAGAATCGCTTGAGTCTAAGAGTTAGAGGTTGCTGTGAGCTATGACACCACAGCACTCTACCGAGGGTGACAAAGTGAGAATCTGTCTCAAAAAAAAAAAAAAAAGGCAGCAGTTTCATACATGTCAAATAGTTAAGAAATATATAAACAAGCACTTTACCTTGATAAAGACCTGTAGCTTGCTTGTAGACACCTGCTGACCCACCCACCCAACCCCCATGCCTGCCTGCAAAGGAAGAAAACGAAAGACAAAGGGAGAGAAAATATAAAGAGAGAAAAAGAAGAGTAGACAGGGAAAAATACAAATGATGCTAGAAGGGAAGAGAGAGGGTTATGAGAAACAGGGCCAGGGTGACCACTGGAAAGGCTGTAGATTGCTGTGAGATAAGGATGTTCTCTGAAATCAGACTGGAAGTCGCACACAAGACCGTGAGCTCTGTGCAGCTCAGTTCAAACGGGTGAGCTTTTGCGTTCACCTAGTGTTTCCCACAGGCAAAAATCACACAGAAACTCAAAAGTCATGTTTTGTTCATGGTGTTACAGCAGAACTACCTCTCCACCAACATGATGAATGGCCCTGCTCAACTCTAGACTTTGCACTTGGCTCAAGTCTCTCCTGACTTTTACTATCTGCTGTTTCCTCCAAACTGATCCTTCTTTAAAAGCTAGGGATCAAGACAGGGAAATGAAAATAGCCGTTTTATTTTCAGTTGCCAAAACAGGTCATCTGGAAAGGACTAGGTGTCTGAACTAGGCAATGTGTGTCAGCCACCACCTACCAAGGAAGAATAAACCCTGCTACTTCCACCTGCTAACTCTTGGGAATAGAAATTCAACTTTGTGGCTCGGCGCCTGTGGCTCAAGCGGCTAAGGCACCAGCCACATGCACCTGAGCTGGCGGGTTCAAATCCAGCCTGGGCCGCCAAACAACAATGACGGCTGCAACCAAAAAATAGCCGGGCATTGTGGTGGGCGCCTATAGTCCCAGCTACTTGGGAGGCGGAGACAGGAGACTCGCTTGAGCCCAGGAGTTTGAGGTTGCTGTGAGCTATGATCCACGGCACTCTACCCAGGGCAACAGCTTGAGGCTCTGTCTCAAAAAAAAAAGAAAGAAATTCAACTTTGTGATCAGAAAGAAATGATAAGCCCATTACGCAAGATTTCCCCCCCCCATCTGTCCAAAGACACTCACTCACTCTTTTTGTACCAATCTTTATGTATTTATTCACGCATTTGATAAAAATGTCAACAGTTCGGAGTGAAATCATTACAATTACATAAGTAACCGTACAGACAGACCCCAAATGCAGAGTCAAATTGCTGTTAAGTCAGAACACGGAGTAACCACAACCTTTCAGCACCTGTGCACACACAGACCTACACACCCATCCATGCCCCAGTGATCGCAGGTGCTAAGTTTGGACATAACCCAGGGTCTTTTTCCTGCTTTTTGTCAGGTCCTGGGGAGGAGAGAGAAGTGATTAAGGAAAAGAAGCTGGGACTGTTCGATGCATCTCTCTCTGTTCTGCCAATAACTCAGAGAAGGCAAGACATAAAACACTGGGGCAGTTACTTCCTTGGCACAAAACTGAACAGGCAAGGAGGTCAGGAAGGGTTTATATTAGTCTCAGGTTTATAACACCTTTTCAACACCACAAAAGGGTCGCAAGCAGGGGAAAAAAAGAAAGGAAAAAGAAAAAAGGGAAAAAATCTGGCCATTTAAACTCCAGAAAAAAGGGAGGGAGGAAGATTTAAAACTTGATCCCTATTCTCTGGAGAGACTGCAGCATGACCATAGTGAAACCAGCTAGGCCAAACTGATACCGTCTCACGTGACCTTATCTGAACACCACAGTTGGTTTTATTTTAGCTCTGAAGAAAGAAGGAAAATCTTTTTAGAGAAACAAGAGGGTCACATAAATCAAATCCCCACTATATTAGTACTTGGGGCAAGATCACATCTATGAGTTCACACCGCTTATCTACAGACCTAAGAGCTTCGAGACAGTGGCCCAGCCACCATTCCTCTGCCTTTAACCTTCCAAAAAGGACAAGTCAAACATTAAGTCTGAAAAATAATGCCTGAATCTAACGTGTTTTCTATACAATGGGACTATATTCTGCTCAACTCCCCCACTACTCCTTTTTGACACAAAGGTTAAAAAAATTTAAACTAAATTTAAATACCATATTTTGAGCATCTCCACTGACCCCATCAACACACTGATGATAAACAGAGCTATTATCTAAAAGGACCCATATTCCAGTACTCTTGATAAATGGGCTACGGTTAGGAAAGAGGCAATGATCCAAGGTATACAGTTACATGAATACTGAAGAACTGGCCAATTCAAAGGAAACTGCTTTGGGTTAAGTTAGTCAATGGGGTGGTATTATGCAGGCAAAGAGAGAAATTTCTTGGTACAAACTTCATGTCCCTAAAGATAAAAGCAAGGTAAGGACAAGGCACTTAACGAGGCCAACTATTGTTCACACCCATTCACATCAACTGTAACCAAGAACACTCCAGCGACCCCCTCATTTGACAGACTCAACAAGTCAACTACACTTGCCAGGTGGACCTGCAGAACTAAAGGAAATCCAAAGCACTGCAAAACCAATAGTGAGATTTGGAATGTCAGCAGAGGAAACTACTCAGGAAATAAATGAAGGTCATCCCCTTCTGGCCTGAGGTGAGAGGTTTGTTCCAGATTAGTTCAGTTTACTGAATTTCAAAAGGGTTGGCCTGAGACTACGGCAACAACCCCATGGATGTCACCTTCTTCTCTGTGTTGATAAGAGCAATAAGGGCTCTGAATAAAATCAGACACCAGTTATTGAATTATCTTGCACTGGTAGTTACAGAAGACGCCTTCTAATACACGTGGCTTGTCCCAATTCCATAGCAGAGTGATAAGGGACTGAGACAGGGCTGGAAACCTATCCCTTCTTATCCCAAAGCTCCTCAGGCATACTCGATCCGAGCAGGACTACAACTACCCTCATTCTTCCGCTCGGAGGGTTGGGCAGTGGCCTTGGCTTCACTACTCATTTCCAAAGGCTTAGCTGAGATGTAGTCCTTTACTTTAATCTCCATGTTCTTAGCTTTCAGAGTAGCCATATGCAGCTTCTCCAGGAAGTCTGGCATGCCTGTTAGGAGACAAGGGAATTTGGTTAAGCAAAGTAACAGTAGGCTCAAAATTAGAAGGCCCTACCTTAAGCATCCTCAAACTTTTTAAACAGAGGGTCAATTCACTGTCCCTCAGACTGTTGGAGGGCCAGACTATAGTTTAAAAAACAAAAACTATGAACAAATTCCTATGCACACTGCACATATCTTATTTTGAAGTAAAAAAACAAAATGGGAGCAAATACAATCACACAGCTTCATGTGGCCTGAGGATCCCTGCCCTACCTGTTTGATAGTAGGGAGCTAGTTCTTCCTTACAGAGATCACAATCTAACTGACAACTGACAACCTGTGAATGACAGCTGCCTCCCAGAATGTGTTGTTCTCTATGTGTGAAAACAAACCATGACCTCTGATCCTTTGGATCAGGCCACTTACATCTCAAAAGACCCTTTTAGGGTGACTAAAATATTACTTATCAATGGTATGGCCAAAATAGCTGTCAATCTTACTTTGATAAACATCAAAAAGAAATACTTAATCTTGCCCTGAAATATAAGAAGCTGCCTAACCTGTCAGAAGAGACTTAGTGCCTATAGCACAGTAGTTATGGCGCTAGCCACATACACTGAGGCTGGGTTCAAACCCGGCCTGGGTTGACAAGCAATGACAACTACAACCAAAAATAGTGGGGCATTGCGGCAGGCGCCTGTAGTCCCAGCTACTTGGGAGGCTGAGGCAAGAGAATTGCTTAAGCCCAAGAGTTTGAGGTTGCTGTGAGCTGTGACACTATGGCATTCTACCAACAGAGACACAGTGAGACTCTGGTCTCAAAAAAAAAAAAATCAGAAGGGCGGCGCCTGTGGCTCAGTCAGTAAGGCGCCGGCCCCATATACCGAGGGTGGCGGGTTCAAACCCAGCCCCGGCTGAACTGCAACCAAAAAATAGCTGGGCGTTGTGGCGGGCGCCTGTAGTCCCAGCTACTCGGGAGGCTGAGGCAGGAGAATCGCTTAAGCCCAAGAGTTGGAGGTTGCTGTGAGCTGTGTGAGGCCACGGCACTCTACCGAGGGCCATAAAGTGAGACTCTGTCTCTACAAAAAAAAAAAAAAAAAAAATCAGAAGAAAGAAAAATCACTCTTGGGTGGTGCCTGTGGCTCAGTGAGTAGGGCGCCAGCCCCATATACTGAAGGTGGCAGGTTCAAACGTGGTCCCAGCCAAACTGCAATGAAAAAATAGCCGGGGCTGTGGCGGGCACCTGTAGACACAGCTATTCGGGAGAGTGCGGCAAAAGAGTCACCTAAGCCCAGGAGTTGGAGGTTGCTGTGAGCTGTGTGACACCATGGCACTCTAACGAGGATGATAAACTGAGACTCTGTCTCTACAAAAAAAAGATAAAAACAAAATGCGGGGGCGGCGCCTGTGGCTCAGTGGGTAGGGAGCTGGCCCCATATACATAGGGTGGCGGGTTCAAACCCGGCCCCAAACTGCAACTAAAAAATATCCAGGCATTGTGGCAGGCACCTGTAGCCCCAGCTACTCAGGAGGCTGAGCAAGAGAATCACCTAAGCCCAGGAGTTGGAGGTTGCTGTGAGCTGTGATGCCACAGCACTCTACCAAGGGTGACAAAGTGAGACTGTCTCTAAAAAAAAAAAAAAAAAAAAAAAAATGCGGGACCCAGGTACACATGTCCCTACTCACCACTAGAAACCATCCAACTAACACAGTAGCGAGGAAACACAGTCTGGGGATTGTCACTGTATGTCAGCAAGTAGTCAAAGCCATTCTGGAAAAGAAAAACAGCAAAAATAAGGGTATTTGAATACCCATCAGAACCTCCATAAACAGTATCACAAAACAGCCATGATCAAATTCTGGAGCAGAGAGCACCTTTTTTTTTTTTTACCCTGTGCAGAAGAGTTTTAACACTGAAGCCCCAAGAGACTGCTTGGAAGGCTGACCCCTGGCTAATCTGGCTCCTGGATGTTAGGCCTAGATTAAGGTGAAAAAATACCAGTTAACTCCTGGCAAATTTCTGGGCCGCAAGCCCTCAACAAAATGGAGTAAACCTAGTTCACTCCCAAGATAGATGGGAAAGTACTCACTGACTTCTTGCTTGACTAACTGAGAAAAAGTACCAACTGTCCCAAGACTGACCTTTAAGAAATACCAGATGAGCTCGGCGCCTTTGGCTCAAGAGGCTAAGGCGCCAACCACATACACCTGAGCTGGCAGGTTTGACTCCAGCCCGGGCCTGCCAAACAACAATGATGGCTGCAACCAAAAAAATAGCCGGGCATTGTGGCAGGTGCCTGTAGTCCCAGCTGCTTGGGAGGTGGAGGCAGGAGAATCGCTTGCGCCCAGGAGTTGGAGGTTGCTGTGAGCTATAATGCCATGGCCCTCTACCCAGGGCTACAGCTTGAGGCTCTGTCTCAAAAAAAAAAAAAAAAAAAAAACCAGATGGGGAAAGTACTGCAAAAAAGATGTATGACTGACTAACCGCAAAATTCTGCTTCTGTACAATGCTTGCTAACCTACCTGAATGCACCTGGGCAGACCTGCATGCCAACCATGATGCAGACCAAGCCTTACAAAACCCGAACCCTTAAGCACCGGGGGCTGCTCTCTGAACCCGCGTTGGGTGTGAGGCAGACGCCAGCTGGCTCTTCAATAAAGGAACTCTGCTGTGAATTCAGCTTGTTTGGCAGTGTGGTCCTTGTGGAACTCCTGGGCACAATACCGGAAAGCTCCCAGTCAACAGTTAACTAATAAGGGCTGCTCCCTGCACCTGAACTATGCAAACAATGTGATTCATGTGGAACACAAGCTCTGCTTCTGGGTGTCGGGAATTCCGATATGTACTAAGCAGAGGGTGCTATGTGAGCAGTTCCCAGTAAAAACTTTGGGTGTTGAGTCTCTCACATGGGCCTTCCTGAACAGAACACTGCTGCACTTCATTCCTGAAGGAAGCCTCACATGGATTCCTTCAAACTCCTCCAATATCTTTTCCTCTTATGATCCAGCTGTGTACACTTGCTGCGTCCCTGTGTTAAACCTTAGTTGTGAACATAACTATACACTGAATCCTGTGAGTTCTTCTAACAAATATTCCCACAAGGGGAAGTACAGTTGAAGACTCTATGTCCTGGCCGGGCACAGTGGCTCACGCCTGTAATCCTAGCACTCGGGGAGGCCAAGGTGGGTGGACTGCCTGAGCTCACAAGTTCGAGACTAGACTGAGCAAAAGCAAGACCATGTCTCTAAAAAATAGCCAGGTGTTGTGCTGCGTGCCTATAGTCCCAGCTACTCAGGAGGCTGAGACAAGAGAATCACTTGAGCCCAAGACTTTGAGGTTGTTGTGAGGTATGACACCATAGCAGTCTACAGAAGGTGACAAAATGAGACTCTGTCTCAAAAGAAAAACACACACACACACACACAAAAGGACTCTTATGTCCCCAATGTTTACAGTTTATAATAGAGCTTAATCTTTACCAAAATGTTATTAGCCCAACTATTTCTAATAATAATAGCAAACATTTATATAATACTGTGTGCTAGGAACTGTTCCAACAATCCTATAATGTAGGCATGACCATCCCCCATTTTATAAATGAGGAAACTGAGCACAAACAGGTTAAGTAACATTGCCCAAGGTTATCCACATACTCAGTGAGAGATCGCAGGACCCACACGCCCACTATCTTTCTGGCTCAGCCCTCTCATCGTGTGATACAAGTGAAGGACACAGGATTATGGAGAAAAGGCTAAACCAATATGCTCTACCCAAAGGGACTTTTGTGTCTATACTTTTTTTTTTTTTACAGAAGAATTCAACTTTTTATTGAACACCTTATTAAAAAAGATTTAGTCAAAAAGACCAAAGCCCATGTCATCATCAGATTCCTCAGATTCTTCTTTCTTTGCTTCCACTTTCTTCTCCTCAGCTGGGGCAGCAGCAGTGGAGGGGGCAGGACCTCCTGCTGGTGCAGCACCAGCTGCTGGAGCAGGTCCACCAGCCCCTACGTTGCAGATGAGGCTCCCAATGTTGACATTGGCCAGGCCCTTCGCAAACAAGCCAGGCCAAAAAGGTTCAACATTTACACCAGCTGCTTTAATGAGGGCATTTATCTTATCCTCCGTGATGATCACCTCATCATCATGCAAAATGAGGGCTGAGTAAATGCAGGCGAGCTCTGAGACGGAGGCCATGGCGCGAGCGAGTACTGAGACAGCGCTGCCGAGCACGGTGCTATTCGCCGGATCCGAGCACAGTGCTAGTCGCCGGATGAAGTGAGGGCCTTACCCCAACATGGCCTTAGCTTCCTCGGAAGAACCGAGCACCTTGAAAGCAGCTGAGGAAAGATGTGTCTATACTTTTTTTTTTTTTTTTTTGGAGACAGTTTCATTTTGTTGCCCTCGGTAGGGTGCTGGGCGTCACAGCTCACAGAAACTCCAACTCTTGGGCTTAAGCGATTGTCTTGCCTCAAGCCTCCCAAGTAGCTGGGACTACAGGCAACCACAACACCTGGCTACTTTTTTTGTTGCAGTTGTCATTGTTGATTAGTAGGCCCAAACCAGGTTCAAATCCGCCAGCCTCGGTATAAGTAGCCAGTGTCCTAAACACTGAGCTATGGGCGCTGAGCCTCTATACTTTTTTTTTTTTTTAACAGGATAAAAAAGTCCCGTAACAGAAAAATAGACTGAATATTATGTAAGTAAAAAGGAAGGAGAGATAAAGCCTATAAAATAAGAATGTAAAAAAAACCACTACAAAGGCTAAGTATAAGAATAAATGAGTCAATACATGTAAAAGACTTTAGTCTACTCACAAAACACTCGGATAAGGAAGTCAATGGACCTTGATTATCATCCACTACTGTTTATATTATGATAAAGAAGCCAAAACTGAAAATGATTACCTATAGGAAGAAGGGAGAAAATGGGTGGTAGAAATAGGATATAATCTAAATTACTTTGAATATTCCTTACTTTACAGATCTGACTTTGGAAACACTTCAATATTTTTCATAAGTTAACAAAATTAAATTTAAAAAATACCTAAAAGTCCAAAGTAAAATGGGAAATAGGGAATCTAATTGTGATCAAGGTGGTAGAAAAAAAACTACAAAAACAAGATCTGTTTCAAATTACACTTTGGGACAGCACCTATGGCTCAGGGGGTAAGGTGTCAGCCTCATATACCGAGGGTAGCAGGTTCGAACCCGGCCCCGGCCAGCTAAAAGCAGCAATGAGAATTGCAACAAAAAATAGCCAGGTGTTGTGGCCAGTGCCTGTAGAACCAGCTACTCAGGAGGCTGAGGCAAGAGAATCGCTTAAGCCCAAGAGTTTGAGGTTGCTGCGAGCTGTGATGCATGATGCCACAGCTCTACCGAGGGCGACAAACTGAAACTGTCTCAAAAAAATAAATAAATAAACCTCAATAGTTTGTACAAAGTGTGCATAACCCAAGGACAAAAAGATACACAAATTTTTATTCTTCATATTATTGGTGATCTTGTTGGTGCTGTTATTCTGAGGCTATTGTGTTTGTCTTTCAGGTTAAAACAAATGAGTAGTTGTGTTGGGGTTATTGGAAACTGAGTTTTATAGAGCAGCAAAAGATAATACACAGTAGAATCTGTTAGTTGACCACCCAAAGGACTATAACAAACTGGTCAACAAATGGAGGTGCTCCACATCAGGAACAAGGCCTACTATACTGATATGTACATGCATGTGTTGCATGTCCGGTCTATGAAAATTAGGTGAACTTAAAGAGGTGGTCAATGTAAGGAGGTGGTCAGCTGTGGGGGTTTTACTGTATATAAGATATAAATAGAAACTCTGTATTCCTGAATTTGAATTAAAAGTACTAGCAGGCTTGGTGCCCTTAGCTCTGTAGTTACAGTGCCAGCCACATACACCAGGCTGCTAAACAACAACAAAAACTACAATTAAAAATAATAATAATAATAGAGGTAGCACCTGTGGCTCAGTGAGTAGGGTGCCAGCCCCATATATGGAGGGTGGCGGGTTCAAACCCGGCCTATGCCAAACTGCAACAAAAAATAGCCAGGCATTGTGGTGGACACCTGTGGTCCCAGCTACTCGGGAGGCTGAGGCAAGAGTATTAGGCAAGAGAATCGCCTAAGCCCAGGAGCTGCAGGTTGCTGTGAGCTGTGACATCACAGCACTCTACTGAGGGCAACAAAGTGAGACTCTGTCTCTTAAAAACAAACAAACAAAAAAAAAAAAAAAACAGCTACTTGGGAGGCTGATGCAAGAGAATCAGTTGAGCAGAAGAGTTTGAGGTTGCTGTGAGCTGTGATGTCATAGCACTCTACCGAGGGCGACTCAAAAAATAAATAAATAAATACATACATACATACACATCCTAGCATACACTGAGGATTTATCTTAAAAATGAACATGCAGGGCAACGCCTGTAGCTCAAAGGAGTAGGGCGCCGGCCCCATCTGCCGGAGGTGGCGGGTTCAAGCCCAGCCCTGGCCAAAAACGGCAAAAAAAAAAAACAAAAACAAAAAAAAATGAACACGCAAATAAAATGTATTACTTAGTCTGATCTTCTGCAAAGGCCTAAAAACAAACAACCCAGTAGCTCTGAGTATTCTTGTCAGCCTACCTGTGGTATCTAAATAAATGACATTTTCCAGTAAAAGGAACCAGGACTCCATGAAGAAATGCTAATTTCCAGGTTTAACACTTAAAAATACACAAAATGAACCTGAAACATCTAACACCAGAAAGGAAGAAAGCTCAAGAGGTCATTTCAAAAGGACTTGAGCCAACAATAGGCCAAATAGCCAAAACTGGGATCAATTTGAGCTTTAATAACTGCAGGCCGGGCGTGATGGCTCACACTTGTAATCCTAATGTTCTGGGAGGCCAAAGAGGGTAGATAGCATGAGCTCACGAGTTCAAGACCAGCCTGAGCAAGAGCAAGAGCAAGACCCTATCTCTACTAAAAATAGAAAAACCAGCTAGGCATTATGGTGGACGCCTATAGTCTCAGCTACTTGGGTGGCTAAGGCAAGAGGACTGTTCAAGCCCAAGGGTTTGAAGTTGTTATGAGCTATGACACTATGACACTCTACCCAGGGCAACAAACTGAGACTGTCTCAAAAAAAAAAAAAAAAGAATAACTGAGCTACAGGTGGTAGCTCACACCTATAATCCTAGCACTCTGAGAGGCTAAGGTGGGAAGGTCACTAGAGTTCAGGAGGGAGACCCCAACTCTACTAAAAATAGAAAAAAATTAGCTAGGCATTGTGGCAACTGCCCATAATCCCAGCTCTTCAGGAGGCTGACACAGGATTGTTCGAACCCAGGAGTTTGAGGTTGGTATAGGCTAGGCTAACACCTTGGTACTCTAGCCTGGGCAACAGAGTTAGAATCTATTTCAAAAGAAAAAAATGAAAGGAATACAGTAACCGTAATACAATAACATTATAATAACTATAATAGATTAAAAGTAATGAATCATGTTTAAATCTGTGAGTTCTTTTAAAAAAAACTCAAAAATGGGCGGCGCCTGTAGCTCAGTTGGTAAGGTGCCGGCCCCATATACCGAGGGTGGCGGGTTCAAGCCCGGCCCCAGCTGAACTGCAACCAAAAAATAGCTGGGTGTTGTGGCGGGCGCCTGTAGTCCCAGCTACTCGGGAGGCTGAAGCAAGAGAATCGCTTAAGCCCAGGAGTTGGAGGTTGCTGTGAGCTGTATGATGCCATGGCACTCTACCGAGGGCCATAAAGTGAAACTCTGTCTCTACAAAAAAAAAAAAAAAAAAAAATCTCAAAAAACTTTACTTTGGGGCATCCCAAATTTTTTTTTTTTTTTGTAGAGACAGAGTCTCACTTTATGGCCCTTGGTAGAGTGCCGTGGCCTCACACAGCTCACAGCAACCTCCAACTCCTGGGCTTCAGTGATTCTCTTGCCTCAGCCTCCCGAGTAGCTGGGACTACAGGCGCCCGCCACAACGCCCGGCTATGGGCATCCCAAATTAAAGGGATCCACTCATTATTTTATTTTGAAAACTAGTAAATGAAGGAAAATCAAGCATATCTTTTATATTTCTTTCCTATATGAAACCAAATAGTTGGTAAGGAATATTTTCTCTGAAGTCTTTCAGCTAACAAAAGGAGAAAAAGTGAAGGAATTATAAAATCAGCACTTTGTGATCCCCTAATAAAATAATGGATCTAAACAATAATCAATAGCTCCTAAACCAGGGTTCCTCAAACATTTTAAACAGGAGGCCAAAAGAACTATGAACAAATTCCTATGCACGCTGCACATATCTTATTTAGAAGTAATAAAACAAAACAGCAACAAATACAATCACACCACCTCATATGGCCCGCAGGCCGCAGTTTGAGGACCCCTGTCACCTAAACCCACAAAAAAGTGACAATGAGACATGTATTATCTCCTAATAAAGAGGGTCTTCCCCAAAACAAACAACCTGAATCTATTCAAGCCTCTATATCTACCAATATACAGGAAATACAAGGGACTGAAGACCATGTTAAACGATATCATGGACATTATGAGGATACAGCCAGCAAAATCTAAGACAATGAACCCTGCTTCTTCAACAAATACAAATGCAAGAAAATAAAAAGGAGGGAAACTTAACTAATTTCCAAGAAACTCAAAAAACAGTAGGAACGAATTCCAATCCCTGGATCATACTTGGACATTGATTTAAACACATCAACAAACAAAAAAATTCAAGAATAATCAGGAAGGCTGCGCATGGTTGCTCACAACTATAATTCTAGCACTCTGAGAGGCCGAGGGAGATGGATTGCTTGAACTCAGGAGAGTTCAAGACCAGCGTGAAAAAGAGCAAGACTCCATCTCCACTAAAAATAGAAAAACTAGCTGGGCCTTGTGCGGTGCTTATAGTACCAACTCCTGGGGAGGCTGAGGCAAGAGGATCTTTTGAGTCCTAGAGTTTGAGGTTTCAGTAAGGTAAGATGAAGCCACCCACTTGAGCCCATAAAACAGAGTGAAATTCTGTCTCAAAAAAAAAGGGGGGGGGGGGGGAGGCTCGGTGCCTGTGGCTCAAGCGGCTAAGGCGCTAGCCACATACACCTGAGCTGGTGAGTTTGAATCCAGCCCAGGCCCAAACAACAATTGACGGCTGCAACCAAAAAATAGCTGGGCACTGTGGCGGGCGCCTGTGGTCCCAGCTACTTGGGAGGCTGAGGTAACCACTTAAGCCCAAGAGTTTGAGGTTGCTGCGAGCTGTGATGCCACAACACTCTACTGAGGGCGACATAGTGAGACTCTTGTCTCAAAAAAAAAAAAAGAAAAGAAAGAAAAAAGAAGGAAAAAACCTTGCTGAGATATATACTGAAATATTTATGAGAAAAGTGGGTCCTTCTACAATAAAGCTAGACTCTGCTTCAAAATAATCATGGGAATGGCAAAGGGAAAGGGTAAAGATAAAATAAATTTGGCCATGAGTTGATGACTGCAGCTTGTGATGGACAAATAGGATTCACTGTTCTATTCTACTTCTATGTCTGTTGTATACATTTCAAATTTTCCATAATAAAAACTAAAATACCTTGGCTCAAGGACCTACTTTCTATCTGGCAAATCCAAACTCTGGTTTGGATATAGAGGTTTCCAAGTATCCTCTATACTCAGTCAATGTCATTTATCATTCTTCTCTAACCTCTGTCTTTTTTCCTGAGCACACTAGTCTCTGAGCACACACGGCTCATTCCTATCTTTGTTTTTGCTTGAATAACCTCTTCTACCTCCAGTGCCCTGTTTTCCTCTATCTATCCAGTCTGTCCTTTTACAAGGATTAAGTCAAGTCCTACCTTTTTCTTTCTTTCTTTTTTTTTTTTTTGCAGTTTTTGGCCAGGGCTGTGTTTGAACCCGCCACCTCTAGCATATGGGGCCGGCTCCCTACTCCTTTAAGCCACAGGTGCCGCCCAAGTCCTACCTTTTTCATATGAGCTGGCCACAAATACACTAAAAAAATTACATCAATAGGGTGGTGCCTGTGGCTCAAAGGGGTAGGGCACCAGCCCCATATGCCAGAGGTGACGGGTTCAAACCCAGCCCTGGCCAAAAACCACAAAAAAAAAAAAAAAAAATTACATCGATAGGGCGGCACCTGTGGCTCAGTGAGCAGGGCGCCGGCCCCATATACCGAGGGTGGCGGGTTCAAACCCGGCCCCAGCCAAACTACAACAAAAAAATAGCAGAGCGTTGTGGCGGGCACCTGTAGTGCCAGCTCTTCGGGAGGCTGAGGCAAGAGAATCGCGTAAGCCCAAGAGCTGGAGGTTGCTGTGAGCCGTGTTGGAGGTTGCACTCTACCCGAGGGCGGTAAAGTGAGACTCTGTCTCTACAAAAAAAAAAAAAAATTATGTCGATAATTCCCTTTGCTCCCCCAACCCAGCTAAAAGAAATATTGTCTGGGTGCCTACTAGATATGACACTCTGCTAAGCGCTAAACCATGCCTTAGCTCTTTTGTGGTCATGGTTTCTAATGGTACCAATGCTAAAACTCATTATTTTTTCTCAGACAGGTTCACACATGGGCACAGTTCAAATTTCAAAAGCAACATAAAGGAATAAAGCAAAGCGTAAGTCTCCCTGCCACACTGTTCTCAGCCTGCCCCAGTTTCCTCTCCTGACAGGTAAGTAGCCAGACAGAGCCTTACTTCTTTTCTATCTTCTAAAGCAGGGGACTTTCAAACATTTTAACCACACACATTGTAAATAATCCTTTTTATAGCACAACTTAGATCCTTCTCTCTCTCATATGTACTTATGTAACCAAATAAAATTTTCACTAAGTTTACATTTACTCTCAGATTTTTTTCTATCCTGTTCTATTTATTCTTTAAAATAAACAAAAAACAAAAACAACAGGGCAGCACCTGTGGCTCAAAGGGGTAGGGCAACAGCCCCATATGCCGGAGGTGGCGGGTTCAAACCCAGCCCCGGCCAAAAGCTGAAAAAAAAAAAAAAAAATCATAACTCCCTCAATTAATTTTATTTTCCACTAATGAGCATCAATGTGTGTCATGAAAAATACTGCTTTAGGCTCAGCATCATAGCCCAGTGGTTAGGGCACCAGCCACATACACTGAGGCTGGCAGGTTCGAATCCGGCCCAGGTCTACTAAACAATGACTACTATGAAAAAAAAAAAAAAAAAAGGCTGGGCATTGTGCCAGGCACCTATACTCCCAGCTACTTGAGAGGTTGAGGCAAGACAATCGCTTAAGCCCAAGAGTTTGAGGTTGCTGTAAGCTATAACACCACAGCACTCTTACCGACGGTGACATAGTGAGACTCTGTCTCAATTAAAAAATACTGCTTTAGTGTTATTATACAGCACAGAAGTAAACATACAGATAAAACAGCGAACCAGTGTCTCTCTCATAGAGAAAGTCCTACTTCAGATTGTATAAATAAAAACTTGATGAGAACAAGAAAACCACACTAAAGAACATAGTCCATATAGCTCTAAATAAAACAAACACAAATGCCACGGAGAAACAAAGCCATTACGAGGTGAAATAAAGCTATAATCAGCAACTCCTGATATCAACATGTACACAAAATGGAGAATTAGTTTAAAAATCAAAACAGAAATAAAACACCCCACTAAGCTGAAGTAAAGATTTTTTATTTTCTCCAAGATAGGTCAGAGAATTTTAGAAGAAGGCAGAGAACATTAGTTCAACCCTCCTATTTTACAGACAAGGAAACAGAAATCCAGAAAGGTTTTCATTGTTCTGTCCATTGTGGTAAAATACTGATGGAAAGTACTCGCTCTAGTTTCTGAAGAATGTTGTCAATATAAGCTTAAACATCAGTGGCTATTATCTTCTCCTAACTGTCTCTCAGATAAAAGGGAGCCAAGGGATCATCATTACTTTGTTCTTGAGGATTTTCCAGGTATAGCTACCTACAGCAGGAGTTCCCAGACCAGGGCCCTTGGCCTCACTAGAAAACTTCTTAAAAATGTAAATTCTCAGGCCATACTCCCTTCCCAGCTCAGATAAAAGGCATCCCTTGAGAAAATTCCAAAGCCATAAAACATTTTCTCTGAAATGAGATACAACTCACCTCATCAAATGACTTGTGGGGACGGATAACCATTTGGGACTCGTATGATCTGACCCTGACGAATTCTGGTGACTCTGGCACACTAGGGTGCTCCACAGCGCTGGTAAGGAGGAAAGGAAAGCAAATTCTTAATAATGTCTATATATAAGACAACAGGAGAGCTAAGGTTAAGGGGGAAGACCTAAAAAACTGGGTCTAATTTTTAAAATAAACACAACAGAGGAGTCACTTAAATTTATACAGCCAAAGTTTTAAAAATGAAATTAATCCTTTGGTAATTTATGGCTCACTAGGCTTTGTGTTGAAGATGATAATATTTCTCTTTTAAAATGAAGAAACTCTAAGAAACTGTTTAACTAAAAGCTTGTATCTCTTCATCCTTCCTAGACAATAACTGCCCACTCATCACCTAGCTGGAAGGATGGGGCACTGGCTGCTAGGAAGCTGTGGGAGACTCACCATGGCACAGAGAACATGCAAACTCAGATTTGTATGAATCTGTATGAAGGGCACAGCTAGAGGAACTCAGCAAAAGCCACAGGCAGCCATACATACCGTGACACCAACACCATCATGTTGTTTTCCTGATCAACACTATACCGCCGAACGTAAACATAATCCCGTGAGTACATTGGATACTAAAGAAAACGGAAGAGCTAAATTAGTGTTCTGCATTACACAGACTTAATAGAAGTAAAACCAGAAGTAAAAGTACTCACAGGAAAATGGGTTACCCAATGAAGAACCTCAGAACCACTAACCACATCCCTCTCGATCACCTCCAGCTTGATCACCAGGGCATCCCACTTTTTTCTGTACTCTGTGTCCAGCTGTAGAAACAAAGAAGACCATGAAGACCCAAGAACACCAAAACAAAAAAGTAGATATTTTTGTTTGGTCTCTCTCCCAAGGACCTTATTATGAGAAATAATGATCAGACCTAATAGTGCCAAAGTATGAAAGACTACAGATGAGTCTTTTAAAATCCATTTGTTTAAGTCAGTATCATTCAAAGGAAAAGTGAAAGAAAAAATACTATAACACACACATCTAGGAAAAATACTAAATATATAGTGATATAAATGTATAAGAATAAGACAACTCCGAAAAGTTTTAAACTGACAAAAAGTTCAAAAGTATGAGCAGATACTTCACACACAAAAATACAAGTAGCCGATACTGTGATACCTTAGGCACTGAAGCAGAGCTAGTAATGCTTTTTTGGTTCACATTGACTTATTTTAAGAGATTGAGGTAAAGTGCCGTAAGATGCATGTAACCTACGTTGATGTTGTGGCCTAGAGTATTTAGCTATCAAGCCAGATTCCTTGGTAGACCAAATCTTTTTGTCATTGAGTATTCAGAACATAACTTTATGTTCAGAAGAAGAAAACCATTTGTTCAAATGACTTAAGTTTATCTTCTAGGCTCTACTTTTTTAACTTTTCATCCCCTTGTAGTTTTTGCATGTACTGGTACTGTAGAAATATAAAGTGAAGCAACTTGATGAAACTACGCAGGCCTTATTTCCAAAGAAAAGTTACTGTTTAGAGGAGCAAAATTAGAAGCCTGCCCAGGCGTGTTATAAAGCTATCTGAAAAGTGAGGCTTGTGAATGGAAATGTAGTGCCCAAGTCACAATCTACTTAAAAAGGGTTGTAACAAATATACTTAAGTTAAAAAAAAAAAATGCAAGTAGCCCATTTTTAACAATTTCTGGCATCACTGGTAACTGACGAACATTAAATTGAGACAGATAAATATATCCAAACAAACAAAAATTCAATACAAATTAACAAAATTCAGTGTTTAGGGCAAAATGTATCTGCGTATTATCAGTTAGTGTTATAACCAAACTAGTTACCAAAGTTTAGCCAAAACAAAAGAAAAATCCAAGAAAGGAAAAAAAAAATTTACTGTAGGACACAGGGTGATTCCACTTTACCTTTTCATTTTTGTTTTAAACATTTCCTCCTCAAGAAAGAAAGCAACCTTTGAACAGATACTCTTCATCTTTAAAGACCTTCGCTATGCAACGTTCCAGATTAAAAGAGGTTAAAGAGATGTCAACAACTGAATGTAATCCTGATTGGATCTGTACTGAAGGGAAAAATTCTATAAAGGATATTACAGGCTCAACTGATAAAACTTGAATACAAACAGAAGATTTATTATAAAAGTGTTGCATCAAAGTTAAGTTTATTGACTTTAATAGTAACACCATGGTTAGTTAAGACACTATGTCTAGGCTGAGGCTGTGGCTCACACCTGTAATCCTAGCACTCTGAGAGGCCAAGGCAGGTGGATTGCCTGAGTTCACAGGTTCGAGATCAGCCTGAGCAAGAGCGAGACCCAATCTCTAAAAATAGCTGGGTGTTGTGGCAGGTGCCTATAGTCCCAGCTACTTGGGAGTCTGAGACAAGAGAATCCCTTGAGCCCAAGAGTTTGAGGTTGCTGTGAGTTGTGATGCCACAGCACTCTACCGAGGGTGACAAATAAAACTCTGTCTCCAAAAAAAAAAAGACACTATGTCTAGTTTCAGGAAATATCCACTGAAGAATTTAGGAATAAAGGGATATTATATATGCACTGGACCCTCAAATTGTCCAGGAAAAAAATATATACAAAGCCTTATAAATATACTAAAATATTCAAATCCATTCCTCTATTATTAGAGCTTCTGAATAGTCCTGTGAAGAGGTAAAATTGGCCTCATCCTCATGGGATAGAAAAAGAAATTCCAAGATAAATGATTATCTCATATCAAATATGAGATTACAAGTACAGACATAGATGTATCAAAGCCAATGTCAGAATCTGAGTCAGAAATTATTCACATGGACAGTGGTAACTGGTTTCCTACAAGGCTCCAAATCTAGAGAAAAAACTTAACTCACCTGAACATTGAAGAACTGCCGTGGTGTCACATCTGTATAAGTTCCCAAAACTATAATAGAATAACAAGAAAGAATAAGGGATGTTTGCCACACTCTTGTCACTCACCCTGTTCCTACCACTAAGAGCATTTCAATTCTAGAGTACTGCTAGATCTTAAGGGCAGGTTCAGAAACTAGAAGTCCTTCCCAGCTACTCAGGAGCTGAGGCAGGAAGATCACTTGAGCCCAGAAGTTTGAGACCAGCCTGGGCAATATAGCAAGACCCCATACCTAAAAGAAAGAGAAAAAGAGAAACCAGAAGTCCTATTGGAGCAACAGAGTATGACAAAAACAACCAATAGCAAAGAACACACCAAAAGGCTTAAGTGTTTTAAAAGAAAAACACCTAACAAAAAAAAAAATGACAGGGCAGTGCCTGTGGCTTAGTGAGTAGGGCGCAGGCCCCATATACCAAGGGTGGCAGGTTCAAACCCGGCCTCGGCCAAACTGCAACAAAAAATAGCCGGGCATTGTGCCAGGTGCCTGTAGTCCCAGCTACTCGGGAAGCTGAGGCAAGAGAATTGCCTAAGCCCAAGAGCTGGAGGTTTCTGTGAGCTGTGACGCCATAGCACTCTACCAAGGGCAACAAAGTGAGACTCTGTCTTTTAAAAAAAAAAAAAAAAAGACAAATTTCTGAAAAACAAGAGGAATGCTTAAAAGGCAGCCACGCAGGGCTTACCTCTGTACTGGTAAAGCTGGGTGCCTGTAATTGGACGCCGCCACAGCTTGAAGTGTTTCTTATCCATCACCATTTCCCATGGCTGCTCTTTGCCCTGCAAATCTTCATTTCCTTCTGTTTGAGATTTTGGTTCTGGAGGTTGGCACCTGATTCCAGAGCTCTGAAACATATTTGACATTTCCTCCAACCGTTTCATCTCATTCATGGATCTGGAAAGGAGAAAACAGCCATGTGTTGTTAGTCAGCCCTGTGAAACTTGTTGACACAAAGAATTGCCTAATAATGTTAAAACAGTACACAGTATAGTGAATAAAAACTGAGTTGCTGGCCAGATGCAGTGGCTCATGCCTGTAATCCTAGCACTCTGGAAGGCTGAAGCAAGGATGATCACTTGAACTCAGGACATAGAAACCAGCCTGAGCAAAAGTGAGATCCTATCTCTACTAAAAATAGAAAAAATAGCTGGGCGTTGTGGCGGGCACCTGTAATCCCCGCTGCTCTGGAGGCTGAGGCGGAGCCTGAGGCAGCAGGATCACTTGAACCCAGAAGTAAGCTAGGCTGACACCATCTATTTTAGGTTGGACACAGAGTGAGACTCTGTCTCAAGAAAAACCAAAACAAACAGACAAACAAAAAACTGAGTTCCTGGCTTAGCACCCGTAGCATAGTGGTTACAGCACCAGCCACATGCACTGAGGCTGGCAGGTTCCAGCCCAGCTTGGGCCAGCTAAACAACAATGACAACTGCAAGAAGAAAATAGCCAGGCGTTGTGGCGGGCGCCTATAGTCCCAGCTACTCAGAAGACTGAGGGAAGAGAATTGCTTAAGCCCAAGAGTTTGAGGTCGCTGTGAGCTGTGACGCCACAGCACTTTACCGAGGGCAACATAGTAAGACTGTCTCAAAAAAAAAAAAAAAAAAACTGAGTTCCTGAGTTTGAGTCCCAGTCCAACACTCATTAACTAGAATATCAAATCAAGCCACTATGCCCGTATCACAGTGGTTACAGTGCCAGCCACAAGCATGAAGGCTGGCAGGTTCGAGCCTGGCCAGCTAAACAACAATGACAACTGCAACAACAACAACAACAAAATAGTCGGGCGTTGTAGCAGGCCCCTGTAGTCCCAGCTACTTGGGAGGCTGAGGCAAGAGAATCACTTAAGCCCAAGAGGTTGAGGTTGCTGTGAACTGTGATGCCATGGCATTCTACCAAGGACAACATAATGCAACTCTGTCTCAAAAAAAAAAAAAAAAAAAAATCATGTAACCAGTCCTATTTCTAAATCCATAGAATGGGGATAATAATAGTACCTACCATTGAGGTTGGTTGTTCATAATAAACAAACTTGTATGTAAAATGCTCAATACCTGGCACATAATTAGACCTCAAGTGTTAAATATTTGTTAAGACTTATCATTGTGAAATGTCATTTGATATTTTTTGCCTATGTTTTATTGGGCTGTCTTATTACATAGCAGAGTATGTATTTTTCCCCTTCATTTTCGAATTGATAATCATAACATTTGGTGTAGGTTTGTTGTTTGTTTGTTTTTGAGACAGAATCTCATTCTGTTGTCCTGGGTAGAGTGCTATGGCATCACAGTTCACAGCAACCTCAAATTCCTAGGCTCAAGCAATCCTCCTGCCTCAGCCTCTGGAGTAGCTGGAACTACATGTGCCCACCACAATGCCTGGCTAGTTTTCCAATTTTTCGTAGAGACAGAGTCTCACTCTTGCTCAGGCTGGTCTCCAACTCCTGAGCTCAAGAAACCCACCACCCTCAGCCTCCCAGGGTGTTAGGATTACAGATGTAAGTCACAGCACCCAGCCAAGATTTGGCCTTTTACAGCTTATAATTCATCACTTGTTAACGTTCTCACATGGGTGTGTAACTATGACCACTATCTAATTCCAGAACATTTTGAACCCCCTGCAAAAGAAACCTTATACCCATCATTAGTCACTTTCTATTACTGCCTCCTCCCCTATCCCCCTGCCATGTAACCACTAATCTATTTTCTATCTATGGATTTGCCCATTTTGGACATTTTAATTGAATGGAGTCACATAATATGTACCCATCTGTGTCTGGTTTCTTTTACCTCATGTATTTTCATCCATGCTGTACTTCATTATTTTTAATAGCTGAACAACATTCCATTACATAGATATATCATATTTTGCTTCTCTATTTATCAGATAATAAACATATAGACTGTTTCTACATTTTGGTTATTTTCAATACTACTGCTATGATCATTTGTGTATAAGATTTTGTGCAGACTTTTTTTTTTTTTTTGTAGAGACAGAGTCTCACTGTACCGCCCTCAGGTAGAGTGCCATGGCGTCACATGGCTCACAGCAACCTCTAACTCTTGGGCTTACGCGATTCTCCTGCCTCAGCCTCCAGAGCAGCGGGCACTACAGGCGCGCGCCACAACTCCCGGCTATTTTTTTTTCGTTGTTGCAGTTTGGCCAGGGCTGGGTTTGAACCTGCCACCCTCAGCATACGGGGCCGGCGCCCTACTCACTGAGCCACAGGCATCGCCCGCAGACATGTTTTTAATTCTCTTCGGTAGATTCCTAGAAGTGGATTTGCTAGGTCACGGTAACTCTGTGCTAATGTTTTGAGGAACTGCTAAACTATTTCCAAACAAATGCAACATTTTATATTCACACCAATGTATGACAGTGCTAATTGCTGCACATCCTTGCTAACACTTACTGTCCATCTTTTTTTTTTTTTTTTGTAGAGACAGTCTCACTGTACCGCTCTCGAGTAGAGTGCCATGACTTCACACGGCTCACAGCAACCTCTAACTCTTGGGCTTATGCGATTCTCTTGCCTCAGCCTCCCAAGCAGCTGGGACTACAGGCGCCTGCCGCAATGCCCGGCTATTTTTGTTGTTGCAGTTTGGCTGGGGCTGGGTTTAAACCCGCCACCCTCGGCGTATGGAGCCGGCGCCTTACTCACTGAGCCACAGGCACCGCCCTACTGTCCACCTTTTTTATTATGGCCAACCCAGGTGAGTGTGAAATCTATCTCACTGTGTTCTTAACTGGTATTTCCCTAATAACTAATGATACTGAACTTCTTTTCACATGCTTACTGGTCATTTGTGTAACTTTCTTAGAGCAGTATCTGTTGAAATCATTTGCCTATTTTGAAACTTGGTTATTTGCCTTTTTATCATTGAATTTTGATAGTTGTTTAGGTAAATTCTATATACTCCCCAGATTTGATTTTTAAAGTTTTCTTTCATTCTATGGGCTGTCTATTCACTTTCTTTCTGTTTCTTTCCTTTTTTTTGAGACAGGGTCTCACTCTGTTGCCCTGGCTCATACCTCCCTGCAACCTTGAACTCCTAAGCTGAAGCAATCCTCTTGTCTCAGCCTCCCAGGTAGCTGGGACTTGAGGTATGCACCACCACACTCAACTACTTTTTAAAAATTGTTTTTGTAGAAGTGGAGATTTCATTATGTTGATTAGGCTGGTTCTGAACTCCTGGCCTAACATGATCTTCCTGCTTCAGCCTCACAAAGTGCTAGGATTACAGGCATGAGCCACAGTACCCCACCTTTACTTCCTTAATAGTGTCCTTTGATGCAAAGTTTTGTTTTGTTTTGTTTTGTTTTTTAGAGACAGAGTTTCACTTTGTCGCCCTTGGTGGAGTGCTGTAGCATCACAGCTCACAGCAACCTCAAACTCTTGAGGTCAAGTGATTCTCTTGCCTCAGCCTCCCAAGTAGCTGGGACTGAAGATACCTGCCACATGCCCGGCTGTTTTTATTTTATTTATTTGTTTATATATAGACAGAGTCTCAAGCTTTTGCACTGGATAGAGTGCTATGGCGTCATAGCTCACAGTAACTTCCAATTCTTGAGCTCAAGTGATCTACTTGCCTCAGTTTTTCTATTTTTAGTAGAGATAGGGTCTTGCTTTTTGCTCAGGCTGGTCTTAAACCTGTGAGCTCAAACGATCCACCTGCCTCAGCCTCCCAGATTGCTAGGATTACAGGCGTGACTCATGACGCCTGGCCTTGCCCAGCTATTTTTAGAGATGAGATCTCACTCTGGCTCAGGCTGGTCTCAAAACTTAGAGCTCAGACAATCCACCCACCTCAGCCTCCCAGAATGCTAGCATTATAGGCATTAGCCACCACTCCCAGCCTGTTGATGCAAAAAGTTTTTAATTTCGGCAGTGCCCCTAGCTCAGTCAGCAGGGCGCCGGCCACATACACCTAGGGTGCCATGTTCAAACCCAGCCCAGGCCCGCTAAGCAACAATGACAACTGCAACCAAAAAATAGCTAGGCATTGTGGTGGGCACCTGTAGTCCCAGCTACACGGGAGGCTAAGGCAAGAGAATCACTTGAGCCCTTGAGTTTGAGGTTGCACTCTACCCAGGGTGACAGCTTGAGACTCTGTCTCAAAAAAAAAAAAAAAAAAAAAAAAAAAGAGGCAAGAGAATCGCCTAAGCTGGAGGTTGCTGTGAGCTGTGATGCCATAGCACTCTACCCAGGGTGACAAAGTGAGACTCTGTCTCAAAAAAAAAAAAAAAAAAAAAAAAAAAGAGGCAAGAGAACCACCTAAGCTGGAGGTTGCTGTGAGCTGTGATGCCATGGCACTCTACCCAGGGTGACAAAGTGAGACTCTGTCTCACTTTGTAAAAAAAAAAAAGTTTTTAAAGTCTAATTTATCTATTTTTCTTTTGATTGCTTATTTCAAGATCACAAGGACTGACACCTGAATTTGCTAAGAGTTTTATAATTTTAGCTTGTATTAGGTCCCTGACCCATTTTGAGTTCATTTTTGCATATCGTGTAGGCAGGGGTCTAAACTCATCCTTTTTATGTCCATCTCCAGTTGTCCTAGTGCCATTTGTTTAAAAGACTATTCCTTCTTTGTTGAACTTAACTGTTTTGGCACCCTTGATGAAAAGAGGAAAAAAAAAAAATTTTTTTTTTTTTTTTTTGAGACAGTCTCATTATGTCACCCTCAGTAGAGTGCTATGGCATCAGAGCTCACAGCAACCTCAAACTCTTGGGCTTAAGAGATTTTCTTGCCTCAGCCTCCCAAGTAGCTGGGACTACAGGCGCCCGCCACAATGCACAGCTTTTTTTTTTTTTTTTTGTACTGTTATCATTGCTGTTTAGCAGGCCCTGGCCAGGTTTGAACCCACCAGCCCTGGTGCATGTGGCTTGTGCCCTAACCACTAAGCTACAGGCACCAAGCCAAAAGAAAAATTTTTTTAAGAGACAGAGTCTTATTTTGTCACCCTCAGTAGAGTGCCATGACGTCACAGCTCACAGCAACCTCCAGCTCTTGTGGCGATTCTCTTGCCACAGCCTCCCGAGTAGCTGGGACTACAGGCACCCGCCACAATGCCCGGCTATTTTTTGGTTGCAGTTTGGCTGGGGCAGGGTTTGAACCTGCCACCCTTGGTATATGGGGGTGATGCCTTACTCACTGAGCCACAGGCGCTGCCCATCAAAAGAAGTTTTTTTTAAGACACAGGACCTTGCTGTGTCAACCAAGGTGTCACTCAGGAGTACAATCATAGCTCACTGTAACCGCAAACTCCTGGGCTCAAGCAATCCTCCCACCTCCACCTTCCAAAGAACTGGGACTATAGGCACATATCACCACATACCCAGTTAAATATATATTTTTTAATTTTTTGTGGAGATGGGGTCTTGGTATGTTGTGCAGACTAGTGGCAAACTCCTGGCCTCAAACAATCCTCCTGTCTTGGCCTCCCAAGGTACTCATTACAGGTACGAGCCATTACCTCCAGCTACTTGTTGAAAATTCATCAAAAATGTTAAGGGCTCATTTCTAGATTCTCACTTTTATTCCAACAATCCATATGCCTATCTTTATGCCAGTACCAGTGCCTTCATTACTGTAGCTTTGTACTGAGTTTTGAAATTGGAAAGGGTGAGTCCTCCAAACCTCCTTCTTTTTCAAGAGACTGTTTTACTATTCTAGGTCCTGTTCATTTCCACGTGAGCATCATAATTGTCAATTTCTGAAAAATAGCCAGTTGGGATTTTGATAAGGCATAAACTGAAGGTATAGATTGCTTTGTGTAGTACTGCCACTTTAACAATATTAGGTGTTCCAATCCATGAATACAGGATGTCTTCCCATTGATTTCTTTTTAAATTTCTTTCAATGATGTTTTATTATAGTTTTCAGTATAAAAGTCATATAGTTTTTTTTTTTTGTAAAATTTAATTCTAAGTATTTTATTCCTTTTGATGCTACTGAAAATGAAAACTGCTATGGGTTTTTTCTTTTTTTGGAGACAGGTCTTGCTCTGTCTCCTAGGCTAGAGTGTAGTGGACAATCATAGCCGACTGTAACCTCAAACTCCTAGACTCAAGCAATCCTCCCACCTCAGCCTTCTGAGTAATAGCTGGGATTATATGAGCATACCATCATACCTAGCTAATTTTAACTTTTCTGCAGAGACAGGGTCTTGCTATGTTGCTCAGCAGCCTGGTCTCAAACTCCTGGCCTTGACCAATTGTCCCACCTTGGCCTCCCAAAGTGCTGGAAGTACAGGCATACATCATCATATCTGGTTGAAATTATTTTCTTAATTTCAATTTCAGATTATTTATTGCCAGTGTAGGGAAAGATGATTTTTGTATATTGATCTTGTATCCTGAAACCTTGAACTCATTTATCAGCTCAACAGTTTTCTATGGATTCCTTAGTATTTTCTATATACAAGATCAACTCAACTACAAAAAGAAGTTTTATTTCTTCCCTCCCAATTGGGATGCCTTTCATTTCCTTCTCTGGCCTAAACTTCACTGGCTGTAACTTCCAGTACACTGTTGAAAAGAAGTGGTAAGAACAAACATCCTGGTCTTTTTCCTGATCTTAGGGGAAAAGTCTTTCACATTAACTACATTGTTAGCTATGTATTTTTTAGAGATGCCCTTTATCAGTCTGAAGAAATTTCCTTCTGTTCTCAGTCTGCTTAGTATTTTTTATCATGAAAGAAGGTTAGAACGTGGGCAGCGCCTGTGGCTCAAAGGAGTAGGGGACCGGCCCCATATGCCGGAGGTGGCAGGTTCAAACCCAGCCCCAGCCAAAAACTGCAAAAAAAAAAAAAAAAGATGGTTAGAACGTGTCAAATGTTTTTTGTCTATTCGGATGATTGCATAGTTTTTGTCCTTTTTTCTATTAATGTGGTGTATTAAACTGGTTGATTATTGTATGATGAACCAAACTTACTTTCCTGAGAGAAATCCTACTTGTTCCTGATATATAATCCATTTTATACGCTGCTAAATTCAGTTTGTTAGTATTTAGTTCAGGATTGTAGAAAGTTGTAAAACACGGCTGGGCACAAGTGGCTCACATCTGTAATCCTAGCACTTGGGAGGCCAAGGGGGGCAGATTGCTTGAGCTCAGGAGTTCTGAGACCAGCCTGAGCAAGAGTGAGATCCCATCTCCAAAGACAGAAAAACTAGCTGGGTATAGTGGTGAGTTCCTATAGTCCCAGCTACTTGGGAGGCTGAGGCAAGAGGACTGCTTGAGCCCAAAAGGCTGCTGCAAGCAATGATGATGCCCTGGCACTCTACACAGGGCAACAGAGACTCTGTCTCCAAAAAAAGGCAAAACAATACCACATACACTATGTAGCATTATACATCATTTAGGGTTGTAACATCTGTGTTACTCTTTAAACTTTTCTATGTATCTGAAACATCTTATAATAACTTTTAAAATTTGACTTGCATTTTTCTCATAACCTCTGAATAGCAGATAAGAAGGAAAACTTGCTGGCTGTCTATGTCACATACAATTCTTACAATTCAAGATCAAGGAGACCTCAATTACTGATATGTCTATCTGAAATGCCCTTTCACTCCTCTTCAATTCTCAAAAACCCACAAAGAACTAGCATGCTGGCACGTGCCTGTAATCCACCTACTTGGGAGGCTGAAATGGAATGATAACTTGAGCCCAGCCTGGGCAACACAGCAAGATACCACCTCAGGGCGGCGCCTGTGGCTCAGTCGGTAGGGCGCCAGCCCCATATACCGAGGGTGGCGGGTTCAAACCCGGCCCCGGCCAAACTGCAACCAAAAAATAGCCGGGCGTTGTGGCGGGCGCCTGTAGTCCCAGCTACTTGGGAGGCTGAGGCAAGAGAATCGCTTAAGCCCAGGAGTTGGAGGTTGCTGTGAGCTGTGTGAGGCCACGGCACTCTACCGAGGGCCATAAAGTGAGACTCTGTCTCTACAAAAAAAAAAAAAAAAAAAAAAAAGATACCACCTCAATTTAAAAAAAAAAAAAGGCTCGGTGCCTGTGGCTCAAACAGCTAAGGCGTCAGCCACATACACCTGAGCTAGCGGGTTCGAATCCAGCCCGGGCCCGCCAAACAACAATCAGGCTACAATCAAAAAATAGCTGGGCGTTGTGGCAGGCGCCTGTGGTCCCAGCTACTTGGGAGGCGGAGGCAGGAGAATCGCCTAAGCCTAAGAGCTGGAGGTTGCTGTGAGCTGTGTGACACCATGACACTCTACCAAGGGTGGCAAAGTGAAACTCTGTCTCAAAAAAAAACAAGGCTAGGCACCTGTGGCTCAAGCAGCTAAGGCACCAGCCACATATACCTGAGCTGGCGGGTTCAAATCCAGCCCAGGCTGCCAAACAACAATGATGGCTGCAACCAAAAAATAGCCAGGTGCTGTGGCAGGTGCCTCTAGTCCCAGCTACTTGGGAGGCAGAGGCAAGAGAATTGCTTAAGCTCAGGAGTTGGAGATTGCTGTGAGCTATGATGCCATAGTACTCTACACAAGGCGACAGCTTGAGGGGCTCTGTCTAAAAAAAACAAAAAACATAAGGATCAAGGGTAACTTCTAGGCAGAGTTAACCATATGCACTTATTTTTATTCCTCTATAAAGGTATATCACATTGTACTATAATCTTTATGTCTATATTCCTTACTAAACTATGAATTCCCTAATGGCCTAGAACCAATCTTTTTCATATTTGTACTTTTAGTCCTACTGTATCCCTTATAAACATCACAGATTCAAAAAATGAATAAACTGAATATATAAACACAAATAATATGACTTGGCACCTATAGCTCAGTGGCTAGGGCACCAGCTACATACACCAGGGCTGGCAGGTTTGAACCCAGCCCAGGCCTAACAATGGGCCCAAACAATGCCAACTACAACATAAAAATAGCTGGGTGTTGTGGTGGCAGTCCCAGCTACTTGGAAGGCTAAGGCAAGAGAATCACTTAACCCTAAGAGTTTGAGGTTGCTGTGAGCTATGATGCCACCACATTCTACAAAGAGTGATATAGTAATACTTTGTCTCAAATAATAATAATAATAGTAAGGCAGTCAGCCTTGATAATTCAAATTCTTACTCAAAGATTACATTAATATATTCCTTTAAAAGCCAAAAACTCAGAGTTATATATAGACAATCCAAGATTAAAGGTTAGTAAGAAATCCAAAGATGATGGAGTCTAGGGAGCTATATTCTAGTCTTGGCTCTTTTGCCAACTAGCTGTGTGATCTTATCCAAGTCATTTTACCTGTAAAGTGAGGACATTATTTCTTCAAGGTTCCTATTAGCTCTAAAATTCTAATTCACTGAATTTTAAACTTTGGATTTTGATGAAAATATTTACATAGGGAAATATTTTGTCATTCTGACTGTCTAAAACCTGTTCCTGTTTGGGGAGAACCCCCAAACAAGTCGATACAGCCTCCTTCCACCCCCTAGCACTTAAAACATTCCTAATTTAAGTTAGGTTAGAGCAGCGGTTCTCAACTTGAGGGTCACGACCCTTTTGGGGCTCGAACAACCCTTTCACAGGGGTCACCTAAGACCATCCTGCATACCAAATATTTACATTACGATTCATAACAGTAGCAAAATTACAGTTATGAAGTAGCAATGAAAATAATTTTATGGTTGGGGGTCACCACAACTGTATTAAAGGGTCGCACCATTAGGAAGGTTGGGAACCACTGGCATAGCCTTCTAGGAGAGACTTTGAATCTTGAGGAAATAACACAAAAGCACAGGATCTTTTGGAGATTATTCTTAGTCGTCTTGAAGGAGTTGAAAATCCAGCAAAACAACCAATCTAGGGAAAACAATAACAGCAACACTGCCCCAAATAGATAATCCCTGTTGCAGATCTTGGTTGTTCTTACCAACCTGTATCCTGGGCTTCTTGGCAATGATCTAAATGGCCGAATACTCTTCTGATTAATTCCTTTTTAGCTTAAGTTAACCAAAATCAGTTTCTTTGTTACAACCAAAATGCTGATCAGTACAATTTACATTGATATTCTGATGAAAATTATTTCACTATTTTTTAAAAGATTTAAATTGAGGGCAGTGCCTGTGGCTCAAGGAGTAGGGCTCCGGTCCCATATGCCGGAGGTGGCGGGTTCAAACCCAGCCCCGGCCAAAAAACACACACACACACACACACACACACAAAAAAAAAAAAAAGATTTAAATTGAAATTAAAAGTTGAAAAAAGGACTGACAAGGTGGCGCCTGTGGCTCAGTGAGTAGGGCGCCAGCCCCATATACCAAGGGTGGCAGGTTCAAACCCGGCCCCAGCCAAACGGCAACAACAACAACAACAACAAATTGCCAGGTGTTGTGGCGGGTGCCTGTAGTCCCAGCTACTCAAGAGGCTGAGGCAAGAGAATCGCCTAAGCCCAAGAGCTGGAGGTTGCTCTTGGGTTGCTCTTGGATGCCACAGCACTCTACCAAGGGCAACAAAGTAAGACTCTGCCTCAGAAAAAAGAAAAGAAAAGAAAAAAGGACTGACAACTGGCAATGAGAAACGTATAGGGAAAGAACCTACGGCAGGCATTTAGATATTGCAAAAAGGAAAGCAAAAGCAAAGCCACAGCTACATTTGCTCATAGATCAATTCAGGCATCACATGGCACTAATTATGGCACTTTCTAGAACTAGTAAAGCATCCTTTAATAATAACTAAGGACCTCCCCTAAAAATCATTCCTGTTTTAAATATTCTAAAATAATAAATTTAGGGAGCCAGGCAAAGTGGTTCACTATAATCCTAGTGCTGATGGATTGCTTGAGCTAAAGAGTTCCAGACTAGCCTGAGGAAGAGTGAGACCCCATCTCTACTAAGCAAACTTGAGACCCTGTCTCTACTAAAAAGAAAAATTAGACAGGTGTCATAGCAGGCGCCTGTAGTCTCAACTACTCGAGAGACTGAGGCAAAAGGAACTCTTAAGCACAGAGTTTGAGGCTGCTGTGAGCTATGGCTCCAGCAAACTCTACCAAGGCAACAAAGTGAGATTTTGTCTCCAAAAAAAAGGAAAGAAAAAAATTGTGTTGCTCTGGCTGGCCTCGAACTCCTGGGCTCAAGTGATCTTGCCTCAGCCTTTCAAGTAGCTGGGACTTATAAGCACCCAGCCACTGTACCCAACCTGGCTATCATTCTTATCAAAATTTTAGTAAACCATCAAGGGCTTATAAAATTACATAGTTAATAAGGTTTTAAGAAAATTAATGACAGTGGCGCCCATAGCTCAGTGGGTAAGGTGCCAGCCACATACACTGAGGCTGGCGGGTTTGAACCCAGCCTGGGCCTGCTAAACAACAACTACAACCAAAAAATAGCCAGGTGTTGTGGCAGGCACAAGTAGTCCCAGCTACTTGGAAGGCTGAGGCAAGAGAATCAGTTAAACCCAAGAGTTTGAGGTTGCTGTGAGCTGTGATGCTACAGCACTCTACTGAGGCCTCAAAAAAAGAAAAAAAGAAAGAAAATTAATGACTATAGGCAATATTTTTTAATGGCTTTCTAAGATTCAAGGTGATTCAGAGCTTCTGATCTACTGTATAATCAGGTTCTCTCTATAATTAAAGGTCGCTAGGTGGCTCTGATTAAAATTATGACAGTAAGTCCCTGAAAAAGGGATGGAAATGCCTTGTGAAGGCATGACATTCATACTTCCAATAGCACACTATGAATGCTAGAGCAAAACTACATCATGAAAATGTAAATTACAATACAGTTATTTTGTCCCAAAGTTGAAGATCCCTAAAGGGTCTCAACTTTTAAATGCTAACATGACAGACATAATTAACATTACAGAAGCATGGCTCCGTGCCTAAAGCTCAGCGGCTAGGGCGCCAGCCACATACACCAGAGCTGGCAGGTTCAAATCCAGCCCAAGCTTGCCAAACAATGACAACTCCAACACCCCCACACACAAAAAAAAAAAAAGAACACAGCCGGGCATTGTGGTGGGCGCTTGTAGTCCCAGCTACTTGGGAGGCTGAGGCAAGAGACTCGCTTAAGCCTAAAAGCTTGAGGTTGCTGTGAGCTGTGACACTATGGCACTCTACCCAGGGCGACATAGTGAGACTCTGTCTCAAAAAAAACTACTACAGAAGCACAAAGTCATTATCATACATGAGATGTGAAGAAAGGAAAAACCTCTCTCCATACACCTCATTACCCTACTGTGCCAAATCTTGTTAGGCCAGGACAGCGTCTAACCTTCATATCTAAGAGACTTAAACAAGTAATAAGAAAGGAAAGAAGGGCAAAGGAGATTATTCCCAAAATAGTAACAAAATCAGCAGATTAGAAAAAGGATAAAGGAAAGGCAGTCCATGCTTTCCTTCATCCAAAAAAAAAATCATTTTAATATTTGAAAAAGGCTGGACTAAAACCTAGGGAAACTGAAAACATACAACCATGAAAACTGAGGAAGAGTAAAAATATTTGGCTCATCTAAGGGCCCAGCCCTTTGGCATGGAGCTTGATCTAAGGCTCCAAAATGATTCAAATGAAGACATCCCTACAATAAGACAACTGCCTCACTTTACAAACATAATCCCTTCCTTAAATTCCAAATTGTCAAAGTTAGAGACTTTCAAGTACTACAGATATGGATGCACCTAGAAATAAAAAACATCAACTGGCTCATTGCAGTTCTGAGGCAACTAGTTAATGGTAATATAATAAAAATGATCTCAAAAAACTGAAGTTCACTTTTAACGTGGTTCTGATAACCTAACAAGGTTCTACCAATAAATTACCCAGAAGTGACTGACGAGGAAAAAACCCAAAATTCCTTTAAGACAAAAGAAGTTGGCTCACACATAGCACAGTGGTTACAGCACCAATCACCTACGCCGAGGCTGGCAGGTTCAAACCTGGCCATGGCCAGCTAAACAACAATGACAACTCCGACAAATACATAACCAGGCAGGCAGCGCCTGTGGCTCAGGGGGTAGGGTACCTCCATATACTGAGGGTGGAGGGTTCAAATCTGGCCCCAGACAAACTGCAACCAAAGGAAAAAAAAAAAAAAGCTGGGCATTGTGATGGGCACCTGTAGTCCCAGCTACTCGGGAGGCTGAGGCAAGGGAATCACATAAGGCCAGGAGTTGGAGGTTGCTGTGAGCTGTGACGCCACAGTACTCTACCGAAGGCAATAAAATAAGACTCTGTCTCTTAAAAAAAAAAAAAAAAATAGCCAGGCATTGTAATGGGCGCCTGTAGTCCCAGCTACTTGGAAGGCTGAGGCAAGAGAACTGCTTAAGCCCAAGAGCTTGAAGTTGCTGTGAGCTGTGACGCTACAGCACTCTACCCAGGGCGACAGCTTGAGACTCTGTCTCAAAACAAAAATAAATAAAAATTAAAAAAAGGAGGGCGGCGCCTGTGGCTCAGTGGGTAGGGCACCGGCCCCATATACCGAGAGTGGTGGGTTCAAACCCGGCCCCAGCCAAACTGCAACCAAAAAAATAGCCGGGCGTTATGGCAGGCGCCTGTAGTCCCAGCTATCCGGGAGGCTGAGGCAAGAGAATCGCCTAAGCCCAGGAGTTGGAGGTTGCTGTGAGCTGTGTGAGGCCACGGCACTCTACCGAGGGCTATAAAGTGAGACTCTGTCTCTACAAAAAAAAAAAGGACTTTATGTTATCATTTATCTAGTTAATAACGTACTGAAAAGTTTATCTTATGCACTGAAAGAAATGGGAAAATAGCTAATTTTCTTTTTTTTTTTCTTTAAACAAAGTCTCATTCTGTTGCCCTGGTGTCATAGCTCACAGCAACCTCAAACTCTTGGGCCCAAGACATCCTTTTGCCTTAGCCCCTGGAGGAGCTGGGACTACATCCCTGCTAGTTTTTTTTTTCTATTTTTAGTAGAGATAGGGTCTCGTTCTTGCTCAGGCAATCCACCCACCTTAGCCTCCTTAGAGTACTAGGATTAGAAGCATGAGCCACTGCATCCAGCCTAGTTTTTTGTTTTCTTTACTTTTAGATTAATATAAAGACACAGACTATTAGGTTGTGTTGTTTGCATTTGTTATAGAGTCCAAGTTGTAGTGGGGCTCCTGACCCAGGAGGTGTGCCATATATATACACTTGCATTGTGCCCATTAGGTGAAAGGACACAAACTTTTCTTTTTTTTTTTTTTTTTTTGAGACTCAGAGTCGTTGGGTAGAATGGTATGATGTCATGACAGCTCACAGCAAACTCCAGCTCTTGGACTCAAGTGATACTTTTGCCTCAGTTTTTCTATTTTTAATAGAGACAGGGGTCTTGCTCTTGCTCAGGCTAGTATGAAACTCCTGAGCTCAAGCAATCCACCCACCTCAGGCTCCCACAGTGCTAGGATTACAGGTATGAGCCACTGTGCTGGTCACACCTATTTTTTTCTTTTCTTTTCTTTTTTGAGATAGTTTCATTGTTGCCCTCGGTAGAGTGCCGTGGAATCACAGCTCATAGCAACCTCAAACTCTTGGGCTTATTAAGTAAATCACTTGCCTCAGCCTCCCAAAGAGCTGGGACTATAGGCGCCTGCCACAACACCTGGCTATTTTTTTGTTGTAGTTGTCATTGTTGTTTAACAGGCCTGGGCTGGGCTCGAACCCACCAGCCCTGGTGCATGTGGCTGGCACTTTAACCACCGAGCCATGGGCATGGGAATGCTTTAAGCAATTCTCTTGCCTCAGTCTCCCAGGTAGCTGGGACTACAGGCACCCACCATAACACTCGGCTATTTTTTTGTTGTAGTTGTCATTGTTTGGCAGGCTCAGGTCAGGTTCCAACTCACCAGCCCTGGGGTATGTGGCTAGCACCTACTAGCTGAGCTACAGGCACTGAGACCACACCAATTTTCTTAATGAAACTTCCCTGGCACTTATCACTCAAATTTCTAGAGCAATGAATTGTAACTTTTTTTTTTTTTTTTTGTAGAGACAGTTTCACTTTATCGCCCACAATGCCGTGGCATCACACAGCTCACAGCAATCTCCAACTCCTGGGCTTAGACGATTCTCTTGCTTCAGCCTCCCAAGTAGCTGGAACTACAGGTGCCTGCCATAACTCCCGGCTATTTTTTCTTTCAGTTTGGCCGAGGCCAGGTTTGAACCCACCACCCTTGGTATACGGGGACGGCGCCCTGCCCACTGAGCCACAAGAGGCACCCTGAACTTTAACTTTTTAAAAGGTGGGGCCGAGCATGGTGGCTCACACCTGTAATCCTAGCATTTTGGAAGGCCAAGGCAGGGAGGATTGCTTGAGGTCAGGAGTTCAAGACCAGCCTGAGCAACAAAGCGATGTGGTCTCCACAACAAATTGAAAAATAAGCTGAGTATGGCGATGTCCCCGTGTAGTTCCAGCTACTGGGAGACTGAGCCCAGAAGTTTGAGGCTGCAGTAAGCTATGATCATGCCATTGCCCTTTTGCTCAGGTAACAAAGCTAAAAAAGAAAAAGGGGTGGGGAACAATGAAGAGGGGAGGGGAGAAAGAAATTTTTCAAAAAGATGAGGGATTAATGGAACATTTTCCCCCAGCCTTTCATACTTTTTTTTTTTTTTTTGACAGTTTCGCTCAGTTGCCCTGGGTGGAGTGCTGTCAGGTCATCAAAGCTCACAGCAATCTCAAACTCCTGGTCTCAAGCAATCCTCCTGCCTAGTAGCCAGGGCTATAGGCATGCACCACACACCCAAGTTTTTCTATTTTTAGTAGAGACTGGATCTCGCTCTTGCTCAGCCTGGTCTCCAACTCCTGAGCTCAAGCAATTCACTCACCTCAGCCTCCCAGAGAGCTAGGATTACAGGCACAAGCCACAACTACACACTGCATCCCGCTCCTTTCATATTGCTTAACATCCTTCCCCTTTTTGATCCTATTCGTTCCTGGGCTCACAGAATGCCAGACAGCACCAAAAACACTGACTGAAAGGTTTGGTATGTGTGTTGCCCAGGCTGTGTACAGCGGCCTCACCATGGTTTACTGCAAACTTGAATTCCTGGGCTCAAGTGATCCTCCTGCCTCACCCTCCTATATTGCTGGGACTACAAGCCAATAGCTAGGATTACAGGTGGAAGCCACTACATCCAACCTTTTTTGCTGATTTAATTGAAGACAACTGGTAAGAATACTAGCCCAAATATTAAAAGATCTGATTTCTGGCTTGGCACCCAGCCAGCAGCTCAGTGGTTAGGGAGCCAACCACATACACTGGGGCTGGCAGGTTCAAACCCAGCTGGAGCCTGCTAAACAACAACAACAACAACAATAACAACAACAAATAGCTGGGGGCAGCGCCTGTGGCTCAAAGGAGTAGGGCACAGGCCCCATATGCTGGAGGTGGTGGGTTCAAACCCAACCTCGGCCAAAAACGGCAAAAAAAAAAAAAATAGCTGGGCACTGTGGCAGGCACCTGTAGTCCCAGCTACTTGGGAGGCTGAGGCAAGAGGATCACTTGAACCCAAGAGTTTGAGGTTGCTGTGAGCTAAGGGTGACAAAGTGAGACTGTCTAGAAAAAAAAAATCTGATTTCTATACCTCACCCTAGCAGCCAAGTCAAAATCACTTTGTACAACTGATTTCTTCTCTCAAATTTTCTTGCTATTGCATTATTAATAAGATCCTATTTGGTAAGATATTCTTAAACACAAAAGAAAGCAAGTTTATGCTTTTTCATTCTGAATAAGAACTGAAATAACATAATGAAAATACATGCCACTTTAAGACACACATTCAAAAACACATCTTGCACACTACTGCTTAACCAAGAGGGCAACAGCAAAATTGGGCACAACTGCTTAACCAAGAGGGCAACAGCCTGGGCAGTTGGTACAGAAACAGCACATACCAGCCAAAGCCTGTGATGTAGAGACCATGTGACAAGCCTGATTTCCTTCCATTAACAATGGAAATACACGTGGGACAGATACACTTAAACTGTATTCCTTTGGAAACTACCCAAAATTAATCTCACTAGAACAAACAAAATCCAAGAGATTCCAAGCTAGCTAGGACAACCTCAGCAGTGCTTACTTTAAAGCAAATGGAGTACTTAAGCACCAAGCAAATAAGTCGACCTATACCCAGAACAGTTTATTCAATAAAACGTAAACTTAACAAACTGTCAGAACAAAGATGTAGTTGTTGAATAGCATATTATCTGCTTCCCTATCACGGTAACAAATGTTTAAAAGAAATAAAAAAAAAAAAAGAAATAAAAAGATTTTCAAGATGGACATCTTGATCTTAAGTACACGAAAAACTAAATTCAAGCACCAACTGTACAATGAAACGTTAAATAAGGTCCTTTACTATGTAACAACTCCAAAGAAGGGGAGTGTCAAAAGGCAGCTTGAAAGTGTTCAGACTAGCCTTCCTCTAAGCTTCTGAAATTCTAAAACTGGTTAACTCAAAGCAATGTGCCTCTTTATGATTTTAGGAGTTGGATTAGAACCAAGAGTGTTTCCAACTGTTCCCAGGTTGCACAGAAGATCCAAAGAGAGTGAAATAAAATGAATATCTAACCGGTCATCAACCGGTCTTATCTCTTTGCCTCTTATCTCTCTGACTCTTATCTCTCTGCCATGGTGAATAGTGACTACTAATCAATTGTTTATTTACTAAGTTCATTTCCTATCTCATTTTCCCCTCTAGCTTCTGAAATTAGAAAACTGCTAAACAAAGGCTCCAGAAACTATCAGCCATAAAAAAAAACACATGAAATGGCTCTGTGCCTGTAGCTCAAGCAGTGACCACACTGAGGCTGGTGGGTAGGAATCCACCAAACAACGACAACTACAATCAAAAAACAGCCAGGCCTTGTGGTAGGCGCCTGTAGTCCCAGCTACTTGGGAGGCTGAGGCAAGAGAATGGCTTAAGCCCAAGAGTTGGAGGTTGCTGTGAGCTGTGACACCACAGTACTCTACTGAGGGTGACAGCTTGAGACTCTGTCTCAAAAAAAAAAAAAAAAGCATAAAATAAGCCTACAAGTGTCATTCATTACCACTAAAACTCTAATATTATTCAACTCCCACCCCAAACAGTCCCCTCTCTCCCTCTCTTTTGCACCCCAAAGTTCCTTTATAGTCTTTCTCCTCTTCCCCAAGAAGTTTCAGTGGGGAATTTCCTCTCATACTTAACTTTAGAAGAAGGGTATTTCACCATTAAAAACAGAATGAAAGTAACCAGGCAAGGTGGCTCACGCCTGTAATCCTAGCACTCTGGGAGGCCGAAGTGAGAGGACTGCTTGAGACCAGCCTGAGTAAGATCCGATACCCTGTCTCTAGTAAAAATAGAGAAAACTAGCAGAGGTGTGGTAGCGCATGCCTGTAGTCCCAATTACTCCACAGGCTAAGACAAGAGGATGTCTTGAGCCCAAGAGTTTGAGGTTGTGAGCTATGACACCAGGACACTCTACACAGGACAACAGAAGGAAAAGGAAGGAAAGGAAAGGGAGAGAGAGAGAAAGAAAAGAAGAAAGAAGAGAAGAAAAAGAATGAAAATTCAAACAGTTAATTGATAATTTCTCCATTTAATAGGTTTCTTCCTATTTTATTTTTTTATACCTAAGACTGATCAGAACAGGGTTCTCAACCTGTGGATCGTAACCCCTTTGGGGGTCGAACGACCCTTTCACAGGGGTCACCTAAGATCATCCTGCATATCAGATATTTACATTACGATTCATAACAGTAGCAAAATTACAGTTATGAAGTAGCAACGAAAATAATTTTATGGTTGGAGGTCACCATAACATGAGGAACTGTATTAAAGGGTTGCAGCATTAGGAAGGTTGAGAACCATTGGATTAGAACAAATGGCCAAATAGCAAAAGAATGCTAATAGAAATTAGGCAAAATACACATCATGTTTTCATGTTAACTTTTTTGTGAATAAGATTGTAGTCATGATTTTAAACCACATTTATAAAATTTATCTTTCCTACTAGGAATAGTAGCCCTGGTTCTTAAGATAGACTTGTGTACTTACTCAGAATTCACAGTGAGGCCCAAATAGTCTGCCTGGGTGTTAACCTCCCAAACAGGCCACTAAACTTTATTCCTGGAGTATTTCCATTTTAAGCCTAACCAAAAATGTAGAATAACAGGTTGCCTCTCTGTTGAAGAAGTATCTAAAATAAACAGATCAGTGTGGGAACTATCACAAGAGGGACTCTGCCTAGTTCTTGAAATCACAGTTTTAGGATTTAGACACACAATGCTTGTGTGAAGGGAAGGCACAGTTTAAGACTATCTATCTGTTAGAAAGAAATACAGGCTTGAGGGTGGCGCCTGTGGCTCCAAGTAATAGGGCACCAGCCCCATATGCCGGAGGTGGCAGATTCAAACCCAGCCCTGGCCAAAAACTGGAAAAAAAAAGCAGGCTTGGCACCATAGCACAGTGGCTCTGGAGCCAGCCACAAACACTGAGGCTGGCGGGGTTGGAACCCAGCCAGGGCCAGCTAAACAACAATGACAATTACAACAAAAAATAGCCAGGTGTCTGTGGCAGGTGCCTGTAGTCCCACCTACTTGGGAGGCTGAAGCAAGAGATTTGCTTAAGCCCAAGAGTTTGAGGTTGCTGTGAGCCTTGACCGCATGGCACTCTACTGAGAGCAACATTGTGAGACTGTCTCAAAAGAATAAAAAGAAATGAAAAGAAATACAGAGACAATGTAAAGAAAGAGCTACAGCAAAAGTTCCCCATGAGATTACCTGAAAACAATAAAGTCTTGGACTCAGAACTAGATTAACATTCAATCAATGGTACTTGGTTTTTCACACAGAAGTTTTGGTGATGACAGCGTGTCTTCACAGCCTAGTGACAGTATTTCCTAAGTTCTAGTTAAAGAAGAAAAAAAATCTGACCTAATTCTTAAAGGTCAAAATGTCTGGACTACTGGGTTTGTGCAAGCAGGACAAAATCCTCTCCAGCCTCTTAATTCTGCCACGACGTGAATCACAATGACAGAGAGCTCTCCTCGCATTTCTCACAAGGCCTGAATCCCATCTGGATTGAAGTTTATTTTGTAAAGTGCAGAATTACACCCTTAGGTCAAGTTTAAAATCTGTTTTGGAATTTTCACCTTTCTGGGTGTGTTAAAGATTACTTGGATAATGGCCTCTCTGCCTTTGATATCTACTTTATTTCTACAATGCTGTTTCTTTAGTGTCATGCTCTCCCCACTGAAAACGAAGTCTTCCTCCTAAACTAACCAACATTTCCAGTTCTTATTTATAATCTGACAAATCAAATTAACACACTGGGGCAATATAAGGCAGTGTGCTGAAAACAGGTGCAATCTACAACATCGCCACTTAAAGATCTGCCAAGTAAACAGGCGATGCTGAACTCTAGAGCAGGCCCCAGGGTTCACACGTCCCAGCCTCCCGCCTGGCCGTTCCTCGGCTCCACCGCAAAGGAATGAGCTCGCCCCGAAACCCACCTCTGCAACTCCTCCTCTTGGATCCTCTCCTCGTCCCACACGAAGACGCCGGCGAGCGACGCCATCAAGACAGAGGCATGGCCAGGGCGGCCGTGCAGCCGGCGCCAGAGGCGGCCGAGGAGGACGCGGCGCGAGCTTTCCGAGTAGAGGCGGCCGTAGAGCTGCGCGATCTGCTGTGCGCGCCGCACGCGCAGGCCCGTCACGAAGCGGCACTGATTGGCCAGCAGGGCCAGTAGGCCCCCGCCCCGTGCCCCCGCCAGCCAGGCGAAGAGGGCGGCAGGCGGCCTCCACGGGAACATGCTGTCCCGTGCGAGCCTCTGGAACCAAATGAGCCTGTCCAGTAGGATGCAGGTGCAGCGTCCCCCTAACTGGCCGGCCACTGACCCGTCTCACAATCCTGCAGCCAGAAGCCGCCCCTCATCTCTCTCTGCAGCAAACGCTAAAGAGTCCCCTCTGGGGAGAGTCGGTCATGGCAGCAGCCGCGGGGACTGCCCGCGACCGCTGCACGAGGCCCTCCTGAACTCGGGCCACAGACCTGCCGGACCGTTGGCTCTCCCCTGCTCCTTGGCTTCCTCTGGCCCGCGCCGGAGACTGTGGTGCAGAGAGCTCGGAAAGCAGCGCAGTAGATAGCTCGGAGCGAGCAGCAAGAAAGCTCCCGCGCGTTCCGCGTCCGCCACACACGCAGCCCGTCTGCAACCTACCGGGTCTCTGCCGCTCGGGTCCTGATTGGGTGTAACCCGGGCTTCTGCGTGCTCATTGGCGCCGCCAAATGCTCATCACTGCTCTCTCCCGCCCCTTCGCTCAGCGTGCCGGGGCAGGCTGCTAGCAAGGTAGGTGGCACGGCGGCTAGAGCAGTCAAGGGCGTCTCGGAAAGTGACCCGCGGACCCTGTTGCTGCTGCCGCCATCTTCGGGCGCGGACCCCACACCACCGAGAAGCGGGCCAGGTGCCTGTTAGAATCCTGCGTGGTGTTCAGTGCCAAAAGGCGGGGTAATGTCTCCCCATTCTCTTATTAGAGTCCAGAGTGGTGGGTGTGGTCTTCGCACACCCAGAAGCAAAAGTATCATAAAATTCTCTTATTAGAAGGCAGGGCGAGTGTGCCTCTATGGGTATGCCAGCTTGAGGTGGGGGGCGGTGAAGACACCTCTGGTGAATCGAGTCCTGCAGCGGGTCTATTCATCCCATTTTTGACTATGACAATCTTGTGACTTCTGCCCCCCACCCCCGGATTTTATCCCATCTCCTGTGGCACAAGGAACAAAGGGCACTATCCTGCTGAGGTAGGGAATGTAGATTTTAGTTGTTAAAAAGAGTAAGAGTGGGGCGGCACCTGTGGCTCAAGGAGTAGGGTGCCGGTCCCATATGCCGGAGGTGGTGGGTTCAAACCCAGCCCCGGCCAAACACACACAAAAAAATAAAGAGTAAGACTGGTAGCTCGGCCCCTGTAGCTCAGGGGCTAGAGCGCCAGCCACATACACCGGAGTTGGCAGGTTCGAATCCAGCCCGGTCCTGCCAAACGATGACAGCTACAACCAAAAAAACAGCTGCGCGTTGTGGCTGGCGCCTCTAGCCCCAGCTACTTGGAAGGCTCGCTTAAGCCCAAGAGTTTGAGAATGCTATGAGCTGCGACGCCACAGCACACTACTGAGGGTGATAAAGTGAGACTGTCTCCAAAAAAGAAAGGGTAGGGGGTGTTTTGAAAAGACAGAAAACACTTACACTTTTTCAGGCCATTTTCTCTGTTACATCTTACCCACTGTCAATTTTACTCTTCTATACTATGGGAGGAGGGGCAACATAGTCCTCAAGCTGCTTCCTGCTGAATTAGAGTGAGTTTAGATGAACAGATTACCAAGTGAAAGGGCATAAGCAATAACTACAACTGTGAGGATTGACAAGGTGAAATGGACTGTCTCCTTGCACACAATGTCTCATACAGCGCTGGGTTAGAAAAGAAACATGGGAAACTAATACACAGGTATTAGTTGTAGCCTGGAGGTGATGGAAGAGACCAGCTTCTGCAAAATCGGAAATCAAGTACAGAAATAGTTGTACCGGACTGGGCACCTGTTCCTCAATGGTTAGGGTGCCCGCCAACTACACTGGGGCTGGAGGGTTTGAATCTGGCCCCAGCCTGCTAAACAACAAAACAATAATAAAAAATAGCAGGGCATTGTGGCGGGCACCTCAAATCCCAGCTACTCGGGAGGCTGAGGAAAGAGAATCACTTAAGCCCAAGAATTTGAGGTTGCTGTGAGCTGTGAGGGTACAGCACTCTACTGAGGGCCATATGGTGAGACTGTCTCAAAAAAAAAAAAAAAAGGCAGCGCCTGTGGCTCAGTAGTAGGGCGCCGGCCCCATATGCCGAGGGTGACGGGTTCAAACCCAGCCCCGGCCAAACTGCAACAAAAAAAAATAGCCAGGCCTTGTGGCGGGCGCCTGTAGTCCCAACTGCTCGGGAGGCTGAGGCAAGAGAATCGTGTAAGCCCAAGAGTTAGAGGTTGTTGTGAGCCGTGTGATGTCATGGCACTCTACCCGAGGGCGGTACAGTGAGACTCTGTCTCTACAAAAAAAAAAAAGAAAAGAAATAATACCAAATGAGCTTTGGGGTAACACACCCAACAGCAAGACAGATCAATAGAAAAGGTGATAGCCTGGGGAAATCCTCTCTAAGTAGTTGTCCTTGTATCCTATGATAGAATAAATAACCAAAAAGGATTAGTGGAAATACCAGCATTTTCAGGCCAGGCGCAATGGCTCACGCCTGTAATCCCAGCACTTGGAAGGCCAAGGCAGGTGGATTGTCTGAGCTTACAGGTTTGAGACTAGCCTGAGCTAGAGAGAGAACCCGTCTCTAAAAATAGCCAGGTGTTCCCATAGTCTAGTGGTTAGGAAAGAAAAATAGCCAGGCATTGTAGTGGGCGCCTATAATCCCAGCTACTTGGGAGGCTAAGGCAAGAGGATCACTTGAACCCAAGAGTTTGAGGTTGCTGTGAGCTAAGATGTCATAGCACTTTAACAAGGCAAGTGAGACTATCGCAAAAAAAAAAAGAAAAAGAAAATATCGGGCAGCGCCTGTGGCTCAAAGGAGTAGGGTGCCCCCATATACTGGAGGTGGTGGGTTCAAACCCAGCCCCAACCAAAAACTGCAAAAAAAGAAAAAAAATATCAACATTTTTTTTTCTTTTTTTCGTATATTTTTCTTTTTTTTGTTTGTTTTTTTGAGACAGAGTCTCATTGTGTCACCTGCGGTAAAGTGCCGTGGCATCACAGCTCATAGCAACCTCAAACTCTTGGGCTTAAGCGATTCTCTTGCCCCGGCCTCCTGAGTAGCAGGGACTACAGGCACCCGCCACAATGCCCGACTATTTTTTGGTTGTAGTTGTTATCAACCCTACCCCTGTTTACCAGGCCAGGGCTGGATTTGAACCTGCCAGCCTCGGTGCATGTGACTGGCACCATAACCACTGTGCTATGGGTGCCAAGCCTCTCATATACTTTAGATCACCTAAGGCTGACCCCTCCATACTTTACTTTGGTATGAACTCAAGGTTTTGCTTCTGATCATTTTCATTCTAGGTATAGGGCTTTATTTACTTGCTGGGTTACCTTCACTGCAAAGGAGGGTCCATTATAATTCTGTATGGAGGAAAGGAGTCTGTGAACATCTCAGTGATGTGAGGGATCATTGAGTTTACCATGTCAGATTCCTTGGAAAACACCCAGTTCCTACTAGGAGTTCACTCAAAGAAGCTGATAGGTGACCATAGGGCACTGTGTAAGCATATCCAGGTACAGATGGCAAGAAGCAAGGTTCCCTGATGGACACTGCTGCAGATAGCCAAACATGGTGATTCCTTGAGGAGAACCTAGCTAGCTGCCTCTGCAGGACCTGCCCATGGCCTCCATCACCGGCATGCCATCTGCCTGAGCCAGGCTTTTTTCAATGATAATCAGATGGCTTGGAGGCCAGTGGGGGGAAGGGTGAACTTTCCTGCTGTCTTGTTTCCCTTGATTAAAAGGAGTCCTTGAGGCCTATGCAAGGCCCAAGTCCCATGTGGTTTGGGGTTGCTGTCTGCCTGGAAAAGCAAAGTGGAGGAGGGTTTTTCTTCTGGAAAGACTACCTTGTCTTCTGAAAAGCCTCCTACATAGTTGGCTTTGGCAATTGCCAAGAAATAGGAGGGCAGGGACTGAGGTCTCATGAATTTCATTTTTAGTTGTGGGCAATGGAGAATACAGTGACTAACCAGAAAATTAAAAGTGAGGTGTAGTTACCTCCAGAACTCATCACTGTTAACTAGGCCTGGGCTTCTTGACTGTTGCAAAAGTAGATTCCTTAATAAATAATAATGTTGGGTGGCACCTGTGGCTCAGTGAGTAGGGCACCAGCCCCATATACCAAGGGTGGCAGGTTTAAACCCGGCCCCCGCCAAACTGCAACAACAACAAAAATAGCCGGGCGTTGTGGTTTGCGCCTATAGTCCCAGGTACTCCGGAGGCAGAGACAGGAGAATTGCTTGAACCTAGGAGTTGGAGGTTGCTGTGAGCTGTGACGCCATGGTACTCTACCCAGGGCAACAGCTTGAGGCTCTGTCTCAAAAAAAAAAAAAAAAAAAGAGGGAATGTCATATGCAGTCAGCCCTCTGTATCCATGGGTTCCACTTCAGTGGATTCAACCAATTAGGTATGGAAACTATTTGAAAAAAACAATTGCATCTGTACTGAACATGCAGACTTTTTTCTTGTCATTAGTCCCTAAACAATACAACGTAACAACTATTTACATAGTATTTCCATCCTAGTAAGTATTATGAATAACCTAGAGATCTAAAGTATGTGGGAAAATGGGAGGGGTTATATGCAAATACTACACCATTCTATATCAGGGACTTGAGCATCTGCAAGTACTCCTGAAACCAAGCCACTGCTTCTCTATTTCTATACCTCTCTATCAATTCTTTAGAATTTAAAAACCAATTCTTCTGTACCATTCTCTCAACCATTTTTTTTTCACATCCAAACAGTACCCTCTAGGATAACCTCCCTTCCTATCTATTATAAACAAATTTTTTATGCATCCCCAGAAAAATATTGTAAAATTATATTCCTTCTTTACATGTTTTTAAGTTGATCCAAGATTCTTCATGAGTTTAAGTGATTGCAAATGATACCATTTCTAGAATATTGTGATATTTTTTTTCTTGAGACAGAGTCTCACTCTGGCACTTTGAGTGCTGTGGCATCATAGCTCACAACAATCTCAAGTTCTTGGGCTCAAGCAAGCCTCTTGCCTCAGTTTTTCTATTATTAGTAGAGTCTGGGTCTCGCTATTGCTCAGGCTGGTCTTGAACTCCTGAGCTCAAGCAATCTACCGTCCTCAGCCTCCTAGAGTGCTAGGATTACAGGCATGAGCCACCATGCCCAGCCTTGTAAATGTTATTAATATTTTAAAATTAAAATGTTACGGGCAGCGCCTGTGGCTCAAGGAGTAGGGCGCCGGTCCCATATGCCGGAGGTGGCGGTTTCTAACCCAGCCCCGGCCAAAAGAAAAAAAAAAAAATTAAAATGTTACATCACTTTCAGACTCATCCAACAGAATCCATACCATAGCGACTTTGTACACACCATTCTTCCTCTTCTTTTTTTTTTTTTTTTTTTTGTAGAGACAGAGTCTCACTTTATTGCCCTTGGTAGAATGCCGTGGTGTCACACAGCTCACAGCAACCTCCAACTCCTGGGCTAGGCGATTCTCTTGCCTCAGCCTTCTGAGTAGCTGGGACCACAGGCGCCTGCTACAAAGCCTGGCTATTTTTTGTTGCAGTTTGGCCAGGGCTGGGTTTAAACCTGCCACCCTCGGTATATGAGCCACAGCGCCACCCCACACCATTATTCTTTTTTAAGAAAACAGCATAAGGCTGGGCATGGTGGCACACACCTACAATCCTAGCACTCTGGGAGGCTGAGGCGGGTGGGTTGCTTGAGCTCAGGAGTTTGAGACCAGCTTGAGCAACAATAAGACCCCATCTCTAAAACAGGCGTCTATAGTTCTAGCTACTTGGAAGGCTGAGGCAAGAGGATCACTTTAGCTGAAGAGTTTGAGGTTGCTAAAAAAAAAAAAATTCCTCCCAGCTACTCGGGAGGCTGGGGCAAGAGAATCGCTTAAGCCCAGGAGTTGGAGGTTGCTGTGAGCTGTGTGAGGCCACGGCACTCTACTGAGGGCCATAAAGTGAGACTCTGTTTCTACAAAAAAAAAAAAAAATTCCTGAGTGGGCCATGGTGGTGATGGGGGGTTGAGATACTGTGAGCTATGAAGTCAAAGTACTCTACTAAGGGCAATAAAAAATAAATAAACTTTTTAAAGAGTTGGAAGTGTTACATTGTTCTTTTCCTGTCTTTTTTTTTTTTTTTTTGCAGTTTTTGGCTGGGGCTGGGTTTAAACCCACCACCTCTGGCATATGGGGCCCGTGCCCTACTCCTTTGAGCCACAGGCAATGCCCTGCAAGTGTTACATTGTTACTTTTCCCCTTTATCTGCTTTCTCTACAGAATTTTATCCTAGGCTCAGCACACAGTGGTTATGGTACCAGCCACATACACTGAGGTTGGTGGGTTTGAACCCAGACTGGGCCAACTAAACAACAACAGCTGCAACAAAAAATAGCCAGGCATTGTGGTGGGCACCTATAGTCCCAGCTGCATGGGAGGCTGAGGCATGAGAATCACTTAAGCCTAAGAGTTTGAGGTTGCTGTGAGCTGTGATGCCACGGCACTCTACTGAGGGCAACATAGTGAGACTCTGTCTCAAAAAAAAGAATTTTAGGGGTGGCGCCTGTGGCTCAGTCGGTAAGGCGCCGGCCCCATATACAGAGGGTGGCGGGTTCAAACCCGGCCCCGGCCAAACTGCAACCAAAAAATAGCCGGGCGTTGTGGCGGGCGCCTGTAGTCCCAGCTACTCGGGAGGCTGAGGCAAGAGAATCACTTAAGTCCAGGAGTTGGAGGTTGCTGTGAGCTGTGTGAGGCCACGGCACTCTACCGAGGGCCATAAAGTGAGACTCTGTCTCTACAAAAAAAAAAAAAAAAAAAGAATTTTATCCTAATGAAATATATTTACAGCATTAATTCTTTATTGATCCCCTATTATATGTCTGTCTCATACGTGCACACACAAAATAGAAATTAAATATTTTTAATTTCTTTTGATTATAAGCAAGTGCTAATTTTTCTAGACTGAATTTTTATTTCTATTATTATGTATACATAAGATTTGAACAACATATATATCAAATATCAATAAATAATTTTTTTTATCTTCCAGGGTTTTTTTTTGTTTTTTTGGATCTTGCTCTGTTGCCCAGGCTAGAGGACTGTGGCACAATCATAGCTCACTGCAACCTTGAACTCTTGGGCTCATGGGATCCTCCTGTTTCAGCCTCCTGAGTAGCTTAAACTACAGGTGTATGCTACCTTGCTTAGCATTTGTTTTTTTAGTAGAGATGGAGTCACACTACTTTGCCCAGGCTGATACCAAGTTTCTGGCCTCAAGCTGTCCTGCCTCAGCCTAGGATTACAGGTATAAACCAATATGCCTGGCCAATAAATAAATATTAATCATAAAAATTTTTTGGACATTTTTCATAAGATATATAGGACTAATAATTTTTCTCAGTTAAAATCATTGATTGAATATTACACCTATGCTAGGCTGTTAAATACAGTGTTAATCACTGAATCTCCTAGTTTTCATTTTTAGTGAACTAGCACTAAGAAAACTTACTCACATAAATAAGTAATTGGTAATGGCTTGGTGCCTATAGCTCAAGCAGCTAGGGTGCCAGCCATATACACTGGAGCTGGCGGGTTTGAATCTAGCCTGGGCCTGCCAAACAACAATGACAAATACAACCAAAAAAAATAGCTGGGCATTATGGCACGCACCTGTAGTCCCAGCTACTTGGGACAAGAGAATCGATTAAGCCCAAGATTTGGAGGTTGCTGTAAGCTGTGACGCCATGGCACTCTGCCCAGGGCAATAGCTTGAGACTCTGTCTCAAAAAAAAAAAGTAGTTAGTAATGGGCGGCGTCTGTGGCTCAAGGAGTAGGGTGCCGGTCCCATATGCCAGAGGTGGTGAGTTCAAACCCAGCCCTGGCCAAAAAACCAAAAAAAAAAAAAAAGTAGTTAGTAATGAAAGATAATTCTTTAGGGCGGTGCCCACAGCTCAGTGGATAGAGCACTGGCCACATACACCCAGGCTGGTAGGTTTGAGCCCGGCCCCGGCCAGCTAAACAATGACAACTGCAACAAAAAAATAGCCGGGTGTTGTGGGTGCCTGTAGTCCCAGCTACTTGGGAGGCTGAGGCAAGAGAATCTCTTAAGCCCAAGAGTTTGAGGTTGCTGTGAGCTGTGATGCCACAGTACTCTACCAAGGGTGACATGATAAGACTCTGTCTCAAAAAAAAAAATTAAATTAAATTTTTAAAAAAAGAACTTTGCCTCAGCGCCTGTGGCTCAAGCGGCTAAGGTGCCGGCCACATACACCTGAGCTGATGGAGTCGAATCCAGCCCGGGCCCGCCAAACAACAATGACAGCTGCAACCAAAAAATAGCAGGGTGTTGTAGCAGGCGCCTGTAATGCCAGCTACTTGGGAGGCAGAGGCAGGAGAATCCCTTGAGCCCAAGAGTTGGAGTGAGCTGTAATGCCACGGCACTCTACCCAGGGCAACAGCTTGAGGCTCTGTCTCCAAAAAAAAAAAAAAAGAACTTTAAATTTTCTTTGTGCATGTGTGTTTTATTCTCTTGTCAACTTGGTCAAGATGGGTATTCCCCAGAATTCCCTTCCATATATAGCTCTAGTTAGAGTTGGCCAAAAAGAAACTTGTATCAGATTTAGGAGGCAGAAGTGAAGCAGTGCCATTACTTCCTGAAACTTGCAGAGGTAACTGGCAAGTTTCAGCTTGTATTCTCCTCTGCTCTACTTCCAGAACTTTTTCCTGTCTTATGGCCCTACTGACCAACAAGGAACCTAGACTCACCACTAGGCTGCACATCCACAAAGGCAACAGCTTCTCAGACCTCTTTGTGACTTTCAATTCCTTATTTTCTTTTTTTTTGTGGTTTTTGGCCAGGGCTGGGTTTGAACCCGCCACCTCCGGCATATGGGACTGGTGCCCTACTCCTTGAGCCACAGGCGCTGCCCTCAATTCCTTATTTTCAACTCAGCTGGGCTCCACTTGGATTCCCTCGTTCTGTGCTGCAAAATGGAAATTTTCTCCAGGCCGTAAACTGGGATAATCACAAATTTACTACCACAATTATGCTGTAAAATATTTCATTACCATCATTCTGAAAAGTTCTCTGTGTCTCTTTGCAGCCACTTTCCTCAACCCCTGGCCTTTGGCAGCCGTTGATCTGCTTTCTATCACTGTAGTTTTACCTTTTCTAGAATTTCATATAAATGAAATCATATGAAAGTACATAGTATGTTGTATCTGACTTCTTTCCCTTAGTGTAATGCTTTGAGATTCATCAATATTGTTGGGTGTATCAATATACCGAAATTTGTTTATCCATTTGATAGACATTTGGGTTGTTTACAGTTTGTGCTGCTATGAATAACTGCACGCATGTTTCCAGGGTAAATGCCTAAAACAGGAATTGCTAGGTTGTATGGTGTTTGTTTAACCTTTGAAGAAATTACTAGGCTGGGTGTAGCAGCTTTCCCTGTAATCCCAGCACTTTGGTAGGCCAAGTCAGGAGGATTACTTCAGGCCAAGAGTTCAAGAACAATCTGGGCAACATGCCACAACCTTTTCTCTAAAAAAAATAGAAAAATTGGCTGAGCATGGTGGCATGTGCCTGTAGTCCCAGCTACTTGGGAGGCTGAGGGCAGGAGGATGGCTTGAGCTCAGGAGTTCAAAGTTGCAGTGAGCTGTGATAACGCCAGCATACTGTAGCCTAGGCAACAGAGGAAGACAGTCTCAAACAAAAAAAAAAAAAAGAAGGAAGGGGGAAAAGGAACAAGGAAAGAAAAAAGAAATTACTAAACTGTTTTTCAAAGTAGTTGCACCATTTTGTATTCTCAACAGCAGTGTATGAGAGTTCTGGTTGTCCCACATCCTTGCCAATATTTGAAATACTTAGTATTTTCAGTCTTTTGAAATATAGGCTTTCTAATACACACATAGGTATATAGTAATAGTTTCATTGTAGATTTATTTGCACTTCCTTGTTGACTAATCATGTTGAACATCTTTTCATCTGATTAACCATTTGTATCTTCTTTTTTTTGTAGAGACAGAGTCTCACTTTATCACCCGCGGTAGAGTGCCATGGCATCACACAGCTCACAGCAACCTCCAACTCCTGGGCTTAAGCGATTCTCTTGCCTCAGCCTCCCGAGTAGCTGGGACTACAGGCGCCCGCCACAGCGCCCGGCTATTTTTTGGTTGCAGTTTGGCCGGGGCCAGGTTTGAAGCCGGGGCCGACGCCCTACCGACTGAGCCACAGGTGCCACCCTGTATCTTCTTTTTTATATAAGAACTTATTATTTATTATTTTTTATTTCCTAATTTTTTTTTTTTCCGCTTTTTGGCCCAGGCTGGGTTTGAACCCACCACCTCTGGCATATGGGGCTGGCACCCTATCCGTTGAGCCACACGCGCTGCCCTTTTTATTTCCTAATTTTTCTTTCTTTTTTTTTTTAGCAGTTTTTGGTCGGGTCCAGGTTTAAACCTGCCACCTCCAGTATATGGGGCCAACACCCTATATTTGAGCCACAGGTGTCTTCTTTTGTGGCTTGCAAATATTTTCTTCAATTCCATCTGGACTTGTGAGTAGTCTTGCTTTATCATCCACACTGGAGGGCTGGAGTGCAGTGGAGCAATCATGACTCACTGCAGCCATAGCAGCTAGGACTACAAGTATGTGCCATCAAACCTGGATAATTTCTTTTCTTTCAGAGACAGAGCCTCACTTGTGTCGCCATCAGTAGAGTGCTGTGGCGTCACCACTCACAGCAACCTCCACCTCCTGGGCTTAGGCAATTCTCTTGCCTCAGCCACCCGAGTAACTGGGACTACAGGCGCCCACCACAATGCCTGGCTATTTTTTGTTGCAATTTGGCCAGGTCTGGGTTTGAACCCACCACCCTCAGTATATGGGGCCAGCGCCCTACTCACTGAGCCACAGGTGCCACCCAACACCTGGGTAATATTTAAATTTGTTTTTGTAGAGGTAGGTCCAGGCTGATGTCAAACTCTTGCCCCTCACTTTTTCTTTTTCTTTCTCTCTCTCTCTTTTTTTTTTTTGTAGAAACAGAGTCTCATTTTGTTGCCCTCGGTAAAGTGCTGTGGCATCACAGCTCACAGCAACCTCTAGCTGGGACTACAGGCACCCGCCACAACAGCTGGCTATTTTTTGTTGCAGTTTGGCCGGGGCCAGGTTTGAACCTGCCACCCTCGGTATATGGGGCCGGCGCTCTACCCACTGAGTCACAGGTGCCGCCCCTCACTTTTTCTTAAAGACAATCTTAACTCTATTGCCCAGGCTAGAATGCCATGGGTTCAGCCCAGCTCACAGCAACCTCAAAATCCTGGGTTCAAATGGCCCTCCTGCCTCAGCCTCCCAAGTAGCTGGGATGACAGGTGCTCACCACAATGTCCAGCTAATTTTTCTATTTTTAGTAGAGATGGGGTCTTTCTCTTGGTCAGGCTGGTGTCCAATCCTGAGCTCAAGCAATCCTCCTGCCTTGGCCTCCTAGAGTGCTGGGATTACTTGTGTAAGCCATCGCTCCCATCCTGAGCCACTGTCTTTTGAAAAATACCAATATTTTAGGGCGGCGCCTGTGGCTCAGTCGGTAAGGCGCCGCCCCATGTGCCGAGGGTGGCGGGTTCAAACCCAGCCCCGGCCAAACTGCAACCAAAAAATGGCCGGGCATTGTGGCGGGCGCCTGTAGTCCCAGCTACTCGGGAGGCTGAGGCAAGAGAATCGCTTAAGCCCAGGAGTTGGAGGTTGCTGTGAGCTGTGTGAGGCCACGGCACTCTACCAAGGGCCATAAAGTGAGACTCTGTCTCTACAAAAAAATTAAAAAAAAAAAAGAAAAATACCAATACTTTATTTATTTTTTTTCCAAGACCAATATTTTATTTTGATGAATTCCGGGGTATCAAACTTTTCTTTTAATTGTTTGTGTTCTTTGTGTCCTATCTAATATAATAAATCTTTGCTTATCCAAATGTTGCACAAGTCTTCTATGTTTCCCCCTAGAAATTTTATTTTTTATTTATTTATTTTTTTCTGAGACAGAGCCTCAAGCTGTCACCCTGGGTAGAGTGCCATGGCATCACAGCTCACAGCAACCTCCAACTCCTGGGCTCAAATGATTCTCCTGTCTCACCTCCAAAGTAGCTGGGATTACAGGCGCCTGCCACAATGGCTATTTTTTGGTTGCAGCCGTCATTGTTGTTTGGTGGGCCCGGGCTGGATTCGAACCCGCCAGCTCAGGTGTATGTAGCTGGTGCCTTAGCCACTTGGGCCACAGGCGCCAAGCCTCCCTAGAAATTTTAGTTTTCACTTTTACACTTAAATCAATGGTACATTTTAAGTTAATTTTTATATATGATGTGAGATAAGGATAGGAGTACATTTTTTACCCACATACATAGATACCAGATTACTCTTACACCATTTGTTGAAAAGATTATTCTTTCCCCCCATAAATGCCTTAACACCTCTGTGAAACTCACTTGACCCTATGTTCAGGCCTATTTCTAGACCCTATTATGTTTCGTTGATTCATATATCTATCCTTATGCCAATATCACACTACCTTGATTAGTGTAGCTATAAACTAAGTGTTGAAATCAGGAAGTATAAGTCCTCCAACTTGGTTCTTAGTTTACAAAATTGTTTTACCTATTCTAAGTCCCCTGCTTTCCTAAGTAAACTTTACAGTTGCCTTGTCAATTTCTACAAAAACAAAGCTGATGAGATTTTGATTGGGATTACATTGAATCTTTAGGTTAATTTGGGGAGATGTCTTAGCAATATAGTCTTCCCCAACTCATGAACACAGTGTAGCTCTCCATTTCTTTGTTTGTATCACCAGTTAATTTCTCTCAGCAATGTTGTATAGCTTTCTCTGACTATAGGGAGCATAATTACCACAAGATCAACATGTTCAGGGCTCTGAAATCTATCACTACATTTGCACTGAGACCACCCATTCCACAGGGTGCTCCCACCCAGTAACTGAACACAGCAGGGTTGTTAAGGCAGGCTTATTCCTGGGAAATAGGAGACTCCTCTGACGGGGTTTTGGCTTGAGCACTCCCATCAGCACTGCTGAAGCCTTCTTAGAACTGCACTATAGACAAGACCTCTCCAATCCAACCTTCCTCCTTTTTATTTATTTTTGAGACAAATCCTTAGTCACCCTGGTGTCATAGCTCACAGCAACCTCAGACTCTTGCACTTTCGCAATCTTCTTGTTTAGCCTCCCAAGTAGCTGGAACTACAGACCTGGGCCACCACACCCAGCAAAATTTCTATTTTTAGTAGAGACCAGGTCTCACTCTTGCTCAGGCTGGTTTCTGAACTCCTGAGCTTAAGCAATCCCCCCACCTCAGCCTCCCAGAGTGCTAGGATTACAGGTGTGAGCCACCATGCCCAGCCCAACCCAACCTTCTTTCTTTCCTTCCCTGTCACCTGCATAGAGTAAGACCTGCCTTGCAGCTGTCTCAAGCTCCCTCCTATAATCCCTCCCCATTTTCCTTCACAAGTGTTTTCCCAATACATCTCTTGCACATTTAATCCTATCTGGGCATCTTTTCAGAGGACTTGGGCTAACACAGAAACCTAAGGAATTGCTCTTTTGAAACTCCAATGTTATGTGGCTTCTTCCTACTTTTCTACTTCCTTTCTGCTTTGTTCCTCATTCACCCAACTCCTATCCTAATTTTTTCTGCTTTACTATTTACATTAAGGAGGATGTCTGACCCACAGTTTCTAAATTTGCAAGTCCTCCCAGTTTGAGCACAAATAGATGCTCATATCTTTAAATAATCATTTCAAGCTTCCTAAAGAAGAATCTAATGCCCTCACTTGAATTAGGTACCCATCCCTAGTCCAGTTGTGGCGATTATGGCCAAGGAGACAGGTCTCTTGATACAAACATTATTATTGATATGCATCTCTCAGCTGATGCCTTGTTTAAATGAGAAAATAGAAACTAAACAAGAACTGCCCTGTTTTTCTACCACCAGATCTACCCACCTATTCCTGAGCTCACACTGCCTCTACTCATTTTAAAATGAAAGCCTTCCGGGCGGCACCTGTGGCTCAGTCGGTAAGGTGCCGGCCCCATATACCGAGGGTGGCGGGTTCAAACCTGGCCCCGGCCGAACTGCAACAAAAAAATAGCTGGGTGTTGTGGCGGGTGCCTGTAGTCCCAGCTACTCGGGAGGCTGAGGCAAGAGAATTGCTTAAGCCCAGGAGTTGGAGGTTGTTGTGAGCTATGTGATGCCATGGCACTCTACCTAGGGCCATAAAGTGAAACTCTGTCTCTACAAAAAAAAAAAAAAAATGAAAAATGAAAGCCTTCCAGGTGACTATGTTCTGCAGGAGAGCCAGAGGATGTTCCATTTACCCAAGCAGTAAGAAATGTGCTGGTGAGAGAAGTGGTGACATTATGAGATGATCATTGGGTGGTGCGCCTCCTTAGCTCAGGGATCTTAGTGGAAGATGCCTTATTGAAGTGGGTTCCTGATAGACATGGGGACCCCAAAATAATAGAAGCCAGATGGCAGTACTTACCATCAGAAGCAAATGAAGTGCAATTGTCACAATAAGTGGCAAGGTTATGTGGCAGCCAGGAAGGCCTGACTCTGTCAACAGCCAATGTGGTATCATATCCCACTGGGAAGAATACATAGGTCTAGAAACCAAAGGGCAGAAGTAGGAGTAGCTCCACTTACCATTCATCCCAGTGGTGTATCTCTGTCACCACAACTCTGAGCTTGGAGAGTTTTTCTTGTTGTTGTTGTTATTGTTTTGAGACAGAGTCTCACTATGTTGCCCTCGGTAGAGTGCTGTGGCATCACAGCTCACGGCAACCTCAAACTCTTGGGCTTAAGTGATTCTCTTGCCTCAACCTCCCAAGTAGCTAGGACTACAGGCACCCACCACAACACCTGGCTATTTTTTGTTGCAGTTGTCATTGTTTAGCTGGCCTGGGCCGGGTTCAAACCTGCCAGCCTCGGTGTATGTGGCTGGCCCCATAACCAGTGGGCGCTGAGCCAGCTTAGAGGGTTTTGAGGTCCTGGGTCTCAAACAGGAAATGTTTCCATAAAGGGATAGAGCAAAGATATGCCAAGGAGCCAGTTGGCAAAAGGCAGAAGTCAACATACTGGCAGGACTAATTAATCCCGACCACCATCAGGAAGAGGCGGGGCTGCAGTTACACAATGGGAGTAGAAAGGAGCATGTTGGACAGGCAGCTGATTCAGCCAGGTGTCTTTGTAAGCCCTTGTCCCATGTTGCTGGCAAATGGACAAGGGTGGCAACCACAAATAACTTAGCAGAGGTGCTAGAATCTAAGATGGATAGTAGAGAAGGGAGATGGTAAGTATCAAGTGAGGCCTCAAGAACAGCTACAATGGCAGGGACTGTGATTTGTCTGATGAAACATCAATTTCCCAAAGAAAAAGAAGAGATGCTTCCAGAGCTTATAGAAAGGAGTGGCTCTGAGTGGTGCAAGGGGTAGTGGGCACCCTAAAACACTATCAAGCTCCCCCTCAGGACAGAAGGGCTTCTGCCCCTTGCTGCTGGGAGCATGGCTGGCTGACAGTCCTCTATTGTCAGCCCTCTTCAAGTGAAGACAGCTTCTCCACCCACATCGCACCCCTCTCTTTTGGTAGAGTGTGCATCCAGTGGGACTGGCTGAAGCTGGGTATCAAGGCCTGGCCCCTCACCCCAGCTCAGGACAACACTAAAGACCATCCCATCTTTTTTTTTTTTTTTTGCAGTTTTTGGCCAGGGCTGGGTTTGAACCTGCCACCTCTGGCATATGGGGCCGGCACTCCGTTGAGCCACAGGCGCCACCCCTTTTTTTTTTTTTTTTGAGGCAGTCTCACTATGTCACCCTTGGTAGAGTGCTGTGGCATCACAGGTCACAGCAACTTCCAACTCTTGGGGGCTTAAGTGGTTCTCTTGCCTCAGCCTCGCAAGTAGCTGGGACTACAAGTGCCCACCACAGTGCCCGGCTATCTCTTTTTGCAGTTTTCATTGTTGTTTTTAGCTGGCCTAGGCTGGGTTCAAACCCGGCAGCCTTGGTGTATGTGACACACTGAGCTATGAGCGCCCCTTTCTATGGGGTCATCTAGCTATTCGTCAAGACTACTTTGCATCCCAGCTTCTCCCTCTGACCAAGGCTGCTTCCTTCCCTCCCGTGTAGATGTTGAACCTATCAGTACCCCCAATATACTCTCTGCATGCTAATCTCCATATCAGGGCTCGCTGCCAGGGAACCCACCCTGAAATAGTCACAGAGCTCAATAGAGTATCCCTGGCTGGGCATAGTGGCTCAAGCCTGTAATCCCAGGATTTGGGGATTACAAAAATCTGAGATAGGAGAATTGCTTGAGGCCAGGAGTTTGAGGTTATAGTGAGCTCTGAGATAGGAGAATTGCTTGAGGCCAGGAGTTTTAGGTTATAGTGAGCTCTGATCAGGCCACTGTTCAGATAACTAATGTTGGGAGTTAGGTCAGATCATGGGCTCTCCACCTGGACAGTGCTGGGGCTCTACACAGTCTCTCCAGCAGTCCTCTGCTATCCCTTAGCTGACACTCTTAGCCTCTCTCTGTCTTGCTCTTTCTTTCCTTCTTTCCTTCTTTCCTTCCTTCCTTCCTTCCTTCCTTCCTTCCTTCCTTCCTTCCTTCCTTCCTTCCTTCCTTCCTTCCTTCCTTCTTTCTTTCTTTCTTTCTTTCTTTCTTTCTTTCTTTCCTTTCTTTTGTCTTATTTTGTCACCCTCGGTAGAGTGCTATGACATCAGAGCTCACAGCAACTTCCAGCTAGCTCTTGGGCTTAGGCAGTTCTCTTGCCTCAGCCTCCCGAGTAGCTGGGATCACAGGCGCCCGCCACAACACCCGGCTATTTTTTTGTTGCAGTTTGGCCGGGGCTGGGTTCGAACCAGCCACCCTCGGTATATGGGGCTAGCACCCTACTCTCTGAGCCACAGGCGCCACCCTGTCCTGCCCTTCTTCATGATCATAGGTTCCATGTCCCAAACAAAACAACATGTCTCTCAGTTCAGGGCTCTACCAGAGAATTAGAAAGCACCTATTTATTGTCTTGGCAGCAACATGTGTTGAAATCATGTCTCATGGGCCAGGCACAGTGGCTCCCACTTGTAATCCTAGCACTCTGGGGGACCAACTCGGGTGGACCAACCTGAGCAAGACCAAGACCCCATCTCTACTGAAAATAGAAAAAAAAGAAAGAAAAACTAGCTGGGCATGCTGGGGGCACCTGCAAGTCTCAGCTACCCCAGGGGCTAAGGCAAGGGGATCACTTGAGCCCAAGTGTTTCAGGTTGTTGTGAACTATGATGCCACAGCACTCTACCCAGGAAGACAAAGTGAGACGTTATCAAACAAAAAAAAAAATCATTTCTCAGGCATTGCTTCTGAGGGCAGGCATTCCACAGAGGTTTTATGGGCCTGTTCGAAGTTGGTTATTGTTAGCTTTGGTGTCTGTGCCTTGGTCCTGTTCCCCTAAGGACTTGGAGAGTCTGATGCAACCCTGGGCTCCAACTGTCAGGCCAAAGAGCAATAAGCAATAAGTACTGTTCTTTCCCTCAAAATGTGTATGCAATCCAAAGCTCTATTCATCTATTATTTAGAATGGAAAGGTTTATAGATTCATACACTTACCCTTCAGTATGTGAAATCTCTTTGTAGCAGACAATTTCCTCCTAATTCGTAATCTAAAAGCTATTCATGAAAGCATCTGTTTTTGTCATTAAGGATGGGGTGGGGCCAGGCATGGTAGCTTATGCCTGTAATCCTAGCACTGTGAGAGTCCTAAGTGGGAAGATTCCTTGAGTTCAAGAGTTTGAGACCGGGCAGCGCCTATGGCTCAGTCGGTAAGGCGCTGGCCCCATATACCGAGGGTGGCAGGTTCAAACCCGGCCCCGGCTGAACTGCAAACCAAAAAATAGCTGGGCGTTGTGGCAGGCGCCTGTGGTCCCAGCTACTCGGGAGACTGAGGCAAGAGAATTGCTTAAGCCCAGGAGTTGGAGGTTCCTGTGAGCTGTGTGATGCCATGGCACTCTACCGAGGGCCATAAAGTGAGACTCTGTCTCTACCAAAAAAAAAAAAGTTTGAGACCAGGTTGAGCAAGAGTGAGACCCTGTCTCTACTAAAAACAGAAAAATTCGCTGGGCATTGTGGCAGGCCCCTGTAGTCCCCGCTACTCAGGAGGCAGAGGCAAGAGGATTACATGAGCCCAGGAGTCTGAGGTTGCTGTCAGCTAGGCTGACCCCATGGCATTCTAGCCTGAGTCAACAGAGTGAGACTCTGGCTCCCCCCCCCCAAAAAAAAAAAAAACAAAAAAAAAGGATAGGGCTGTATGTAGAACTGCAAGACCAAGAGTTTATCCACACTCAGATCAGTGGATCAACTCTTCTTGGAACCACATCAATCCCTGTTGAAAATACATGAGATAGGATCGGTACCTGTAGCACAGTGTTTACAGTGCCAGCCACATACACCGAGGTTGGCGGGTTCAAACGTGGCCCAGGCCAGCTAAACGACAATGACAACTACAACAAAAAATAGCCGGGCACTGGGGCGGATGCCTGTAGTCCCAGCTACTGGGAGGCTGAGGCAAGAGAATCACTTAAGCCCAGAAGTTTTTGGGTTTTTTTGTTGCTTTTTTTTTTGGTTTTTGGCCAGGGCTAGGTTTGAACCCGCCACCTCCGGCATATGGGACCGGCGCCCTACTCCTTGAGCCACAGAAGTTTGAGATTGCTATGAGCTGTGATGCCGGGACGCTCTACATGGCACTCTACTGAGATATAGTGAGAAAACAAAAAAAAAAAAGGGCGGCGCCTGTGGCTCAGTCGGTAAGGCGCCGGCCCCATATACCGAGGGTGGCGGGTTCAAACCCGGCCCTGGCTGAACTGCAACCGAAAAATAGCCGGGCGTTGTGGCAGGCGCCTGTAGTCCCAGCTGCTCGGGAGGCTGAGGCAAGAGAATTGCTTGAGCCTAGGAGTTGGAGGTTGCTGTGAGCTGTGTGATGCCATGGTACTCTACCAAGGGCCATAAGGTGAAACTCTGTCTCTACAAAAAAAAAAAAAAAAAGATGGGTTTTAGGGCGGCGCCTGTGGCTCAGCCAGTAAGGCGCCAGCCCCATATACCGAGGGTGGCGGGTTCAAACCCGGCCCCTGCCAAACTGCAACCAAAAAATAGCCGGGCGTTGTGGCGGGTGCCTGTAGTCTCAGCTACTCGGGAGGCTGAGGCAAGAGAATCGCTTAAGCCCAGGAGTTGGAGGTTGCTGTGAGCTGTGTGAGGCCACGGCACTCTACTGAGGGCCATAAAGTGAGACTCTGTCTCTACAAAAAATAAAAAAAAATAAAAAAAAAAAGAAAGAAAGAAAGAAGGGAGGGGAGGGGAAGGGAATGAGATAGCCTCTGCCCTGTCAGAGCAAGTCTTCTCTGCCTCATGTAGATAAGAGTCACTCCTGTATTCCCAACAGGCAATGGACGGCCTAGAGCCCAGGGAGCAAAATGGAATATACTCCTTACTGTTTCCTTCCTTCCTCTGCACAGTGAGTTTCTGGCTCAGCTTAGGTTAAAACCATATCTTTGGCCTGGCCCAGTTTACCTCTGTGGGAGGGAGTCCAGGGCCAGGAGCTGCTGGACCTGGAAATAGATCTGCTTTTGGCAGTGTAGCAGGTACAGAGGAACAAAGCTCCCTGTAGCTGGAAGAGTACTTTAAGGTATAAAGAGCAGGTCAGGAGCCAAGTGCCAAGGTGTGGAGTTACTACTACAGCAACCCAGGCCAGGGGGTGAGGCAGAAGGGCACTTATTAGAGAGTGCCACTGGACAAGAGTAGGAACACATTGACAGTGGAGGTCACCAGAAGCTGCAAAGTTTCTTCTTTCCCTCCTGCTCAGGACTGTAGGCCCATCTATTTTGTTGTTAACCAAGCCCAGGCCGGGTTTGAACCCACTGCCTTCTGGTGTGCAGGGCTGGTACTCCAACCACTGAGCTATAGATGGCCAGCCAGTAGGCCCACCTTAAATGCCGCCTTCTCTACAAGCCTTTAGAAATCTCACTAGTGGCTCAGCGCTTGTAGCTCAGTGACTAGGGCACCAGTCACATAGGGGAGCTGGTGGGTTTGAATCCAGCCCAGGCCAACTACAACCAAAAAATAGCTGGGCCTTGTGGCGGGTGCCTGTAGTCCTAGCTACTTGGGAGGCTGAGGCAAGAGAATTGCTTAAGCCCAAGAATTAGAGGTTGCTGTGAGCTGTGACGCCATAGCACTCTACCAAGGGCGACACGGTGACACTCTGTCTCAAAAGAACAAAGAAAGAAAGAAAGAAATCTCATTACGGGTGGCGCCTGTGGCTCAAGGAGTAGGGCGCTTGTCCCATATGCCGGAGGTGGTGGGTTCAAACCCAGCCCCGGCCAAAAAAAAAAAAAAAAAATCTTGGGCGGTGCCTGTGGCTCAAAGGGTAGGGCGCCAGCCCCATATGCCGGAGGTTGCAGGTTCAAACCCAGCCCTGGCCAAAAAAAAAAAAAAAAAAGAAATCTCATTACTTTCCTTCCATGCAGGGAGCTCCACTAGGGAGCTCCTGTCCCCTCTCCACTTCTTTATTTACTTTGCTCCAGGGTGAATAAAAGATGGCTACTCTGATGGGTAGAGGGAAAGGGAAAACTGGTCATGCATAGACTAAGTGCACCCTGTTTCTTCTTGGGAAAGATCTGCCTGCAGGGTACAGAATGCCACCACTCTCTTTGGGAAGGCTCTACCCCTCCAGGGACCAGGGCAGGCATTCTTTGGCCTAGTGCTCTATAGCCTGGCAGGTTAGCCAGCTTCATTACAGGATTTGTATTAGCAGCTCATTTAGCTGACAAATCTAAAACCGTGTCCCCCAATCCAGCCTCTCTAGCAATAATGAAGGAGATATTTTGCCCTTGTTTGCCACTCCTTTGCTTTATTTCTCAGGGCCCTCGGAGACCCCAGAATAGATTTCCTGACCTCTTCAGTCTTGCCCTTCTTTGAAACCCCATCGCATTTTGTGGCATATCTCTAGTATGACCTGTCATTGTTTGGGCAGCTACCCTATTTCCTTCCCTTACAGGCTGAGATATAAGAGAAGACACTGTGGGGCAGTGCCTGTGGCTCAGTGGGTAGGGCACCAGCCTCATATACCTAGGGTGGCGGGTTTGAGCCCAGCTCCAGCTAAACTGCAGCAAAAAAATAGCCAGACGTTGTGGTGGGCACCTGTAGTCCCAGCTACTCGGGAGGCTGAGGCAAAAGCATCGCTAAGCCCAGGAGTTGGAGGTTGCTATGAGCTGTGTGATGCCACAGCACTCTACCGAGGGCGATAGAGTAAGACTCTGTCTCTACAAAAAAAAAAAGAGAAGACACTGCAGAGACAGACATGGGAACATTGATGACACCATGTGATGAATGTGCTAAAGGAGGCAAAGACAAGGCTCTATCAGGAGCACCAAGGAAGGGAGCCAATTCTGCTGGGAAAGGGAAAGCTTAAGGTATGGGATGGCTTCTTGAGCCCAGCATCCTCTTCATTTCTGGGAGATATTTGTTGTTTCAACACCCATTACCCCTTCTTTTAGGAAAAGTAACTTTAATTTCCTTTTCATGGATCCACCCACCTTCCTCTCTTTGTGATTCTATTCCCAGCATCAGGAGTAAATAATTGACCCCAAGCTTGGCCAGTCAGGGTCCTGAATTCTGGTCAAATCAGAGTGACTCCTGGGTCATTTGTAAAGAGCTTGCTTTGTTTTCTGTTTACCATCATCAGGGAAAGGACTGGCTGGGAAATGGAGGCAACATCCTGGTGGAGCAGGAGGACAGAGTAAAGAGAACCAGATGGCATCTTGGAAGTCCCTGAATTCACTTCAGGATTTAACTTCTCTGGTATTCAATAAATTCCTTTAAATTCAATAAATTCAATAAAAGTGTACCAACTAATATACCCTTAGGTAAGATCAGAGCAAGAGTTTCCAACATCTGTTTCCATCACTCTGAAATTTGATAAGGGTATCTAAGTTCTATTTGTCTTTTTTTTTTTTTTTTTTTTTTTTTTTTTTTTTTAGAGACAGAGTCTCACTGTACCACCCTTGGTAGAGTGCCGTGGCGTCACACGGCTCACAGCAACCTCTAACTCTTGGGCTTACGCGATTCTCTTGCCTCAGCCTCCCGAGTAGCTGGGACTACAGGCGCCCGCCACAATGCCCGGCTATTTGTTTTTTGGTGTTGTTGCAGTTTGGCCGGGGCCGGGTTTGAACCCGCCACCCTCGGCATATGGGGCCGGCGCCCTACTCACTGAGCCACAGGCGCCGCCCCTATTTGTCTTTTTAAAAGAGCATTCTGTTGCAATGGAAAGTATCAAGTCATATTTTTCCATTTCTCCAAAATCTTTTAATTGTGTATTTATTGGGCACAAACTTATCTAAATGTAGTCCCCTTGCCACAGTGACTCTAATCTACCTCGATAAGGGGCTATTTTCTGGAATATATAAAGAACTCTTACAACTTAATAATAAAGAGATAAATAACCCAATTTAAAACTGGACAAAGGATTTCTTTTTTTTTTAGAGATGGAGTCTCACTTTATCGCCCTCAGTAGAGTGCCGTGGCATCACAGCTCACAGCAACATCCAACTCCTGGGCTTAGGTGATTCTTTTGCCTCAGCCTCCCAAGTAGCTGGGACTACAGGTGCCCGCCACAACTCCCAGCTATTTTTTGTTGCAGTTTGGCCGGGGCCAGGTTTGAACCCACCACCCTTGGTATATGGGGCTGGGGCCCTACCCACTGAGCCACAGTACCACCCTAGACAAAGGGTTTCAATAGACTAAAGAAGATACACAAATGGTCAACAACACATGAAAGGATGTCCAACATTAGTAGTCATCAAGTGAAATGCAAATCAAAACCATTAGTATGACTAGAATAAAAAAGTGGACAATGACAAGTGCTGGCAAACATGTAGAATAATCCTCATACATTGTGAGAATGTAAAATGGTGCAACTGCTATGGAAAACAGTCTGGCAGTTCCTCAAACTATTACAAATAGAATTACCATGACCCAGCAATTGTGCTCATTGGAAAAAAATATATCCACATAAAAAATTATACATGAGGCTGGGCACGGTGGCTCATGCCTGTAATCCAAGCACTCTGGGAGGCCAAGGCAGGTGGATTGCTTGAGCTTAGGAGTTCGAGACCAGCCTGAAAAAGAGCTAGACCCTCTCTCTACTAAAAACAGAATAATGGGCAGCGCCTGTGGCTCAAAGGAGTAGGGTGCTGGCCCCATATGCTGGAGGTGGCGGGTTCAAACCCAGCCCCGGCCAGAAACTGCAAAAAAAAAAAAAAAAAAAAAAGTCACAGAATAAAGTATTATTAAAAACAAAACAAAACATGGGCGGCGCCTGTGGCTCAGGGAGTAGGGCGCCGGCCCCATATGCCGAGGGTGGCGGGTTCAAACCCAGCCCCGGCCAAACCGCAACAAAAAAATAGCTGAGCGTTGTGGCGGGCGCCTGTAGTCCCAGCTGCTCGGGAGGCTGAGGCAAGAGAATCGCATAAGCCCAAGAGTTAGAGGTTGCTGTGAGCCATTTGACCCCACGGCACTCTACTGAGGGTGGTACAGTGAGACTCTGTCTCTACAAAAAAAAAAAAAAACAGAATAACTAGCCGGCATTGTGGCAAGTGCCTGTAAGTCCCAGCTATTTCAGAGGCTGAGGAGGTAGGATTGTTTAAACCCAGGAGTTTGAGGTTTCTGTGAGCTACAATGCCAGGGGACTACCCAGGGTAAGAGAGTGAGACTCTATCTCAGAAAAAAAAAATTTTACATGAATGTTTATGGCACTATTACACATAGAAGGAACAACCCAAATGTCCATCATCTCACGAATGGATAAACAAAATGTGGTCTATCCATACCAGGATGTTATTCAGCCATAAAAAGGAGTAAAATACCGATACGTGCTACAATGTGGATAAAGCTTGAAAACATTATACTAAGTGAAAGAAGCCAGACAGAAAAGGCCACACATTGTATGACTCCATTAATATGAAATCTCCAGAACAGGCAAATCCATAGAGACAGAATTAAGATTGGTGGTTCCCAGGTGCTGAAGGAAAGCAGCAATAGGGAGTAACTGCTGATGTGTATAGGGTTTTTTTTGGGGGGGGTGATGAAAATGTTGTAGAATTAGTGGTGAGTGATGAATGCACAACTTTGTGAATATACTAAATACCATTGAATTATACTTTACAGAATGAATTTCATGGTTTATAAAATCTTTTTTTTGTTTTTTGAGAGACACACTCTAAAGCTGTTGCCCTGGGTAGAATGCTGTGGTGTCACAGCTCACAGCAACTTTAAACTCTTGGGCTTAAGCGACTCTCTTGCCTCAGCCTCCCAAGTACCTGGGACTACAGGCGCCCGCCACAATGCCCAGGTATTTTTTGGTGGCAGCCGTCATTGTTGTTTGGCGGGCCCAGGCTGGATTCGAACCCGCCAGCTCAGGTGTATGTGGCTGGTGCCTTAGCCACTTGAGCCACAAGCGCCAAGCCTAAAATCTTACCAAAACTAAATGACCAAAATGTTAGCAACTGGTAAATCTAGCTAAAAGGTATATGAGAATTTGGTGTCCTATTCTTGCAACCTTTCACCAAGTATACAATTTTTCAAAAGTTAAAAAAAAAAAATTCTTAAAATAGACTGGGCCCAATGGCTCACGCCTGAGAGGCTATGGTGTGTGGATAGCTTGAGCTAAGGAGTTTGAGGTGGGTGTATAGCTTGAGCTCAGGAGTTTGAGACCAGCCTGAAGCAAGAATGACACTCCGTCTCTACTAAAAATAGAAAAGGTGGCACCTATACCTCAGTGTGTAGGGTACCCGCCACATACACTGATGCTGGCAGGTTCGAATCTGGCTCAGCCAGCTAAAACACAATGACAACTGCAACAACAACAAAAAATAGCCAGGCATTGTGGTTGGCGCCTGTAGTCCCAGCTACTTGGGAGGCTGAGACCCCAATTCTTAAGAGAATTGCTTAAGCCCAAGAGTTTGAGGTTGCTGTGAGCTGGGACTCACAGCACTCTACCCATGGTGACAGCTCTGTCTCAAAAAAAATAAATAAATAAAAATAGAAATAGAAAAATTGGCTGGGTGCTCATATCTCAGTGGTTAGGGCACCGGCCACATGCTCCAGGGCCAGTAGGTTCTAACCCAGCCTGGGCCTGCTAAAACACTGAAAAAGAAAAAGAAAAAATAGCCAGGCATCGTGGTTGGCGCCTGTAGTCCCAGTTACTTGGGAGGCTGAGACCCCAATTCTTAAGAGAATTGCTTAAGCCCAAGAGTTTGAGGTTGCTGTGAGCTGTGACACCACAGCACTCTACCCACGGTGACAGCTCTGTCTCAAAAAAATAAATAAATAAATAAAAATAGAAATAGAAAAATTGGCTGGGTGCTCATAGCTCAGTGGTTAGGGCACCGGCCACATGCTCCAGGGCCAGTAGGTTCTAACCCAGCCTAGGCTTGCTAAAACACTGAAAAAGAAAAAGAAAAAATAGCTGGGCATTGTGATGGGCGCCCATAGTCCCAACTATTTGGGAGGCTGAAGCAAGAGAATCACTTGAGCCCAAGAGTTTGAGGTTGCTGTAAGCTATGATGCCACAGCACTCTACCGAGGGTGACAAAGTGAGACTTTGTCTCAATAAAAATAAATAAATAAAAATAGAAAAATCAGCTGGGTATTGTGGAGCGCGCCTATAGTTCCAGCTACTTGGGAGGCTGAGGCTGAGGAAAGAGGGTCAAACTTGACCCCAGGAGCTTGAGGTTGCTGTGAGCTATGATGATGCCACAGCATTCTACCCAGGGCGACAGAGTGAGACTCCATCTCTCAAAAAAAAAAGAAATCCTTTGCCTAGTTTTAAATTGGGTTATTTATCTGAGCTGGCGGGTTTGAATCCAGCCCAGGCTGCCAAACAATAATGACGGCCGCAACCAAAAAATAGCCGGGCGTTGTGGTGGGTGCCTATATTCCCAACTGCTTGGAAGGCTGAGGCAGGAGACTCGCTTGAGCCCAGGAGTTGGAGGTTCCTGTGCGCTGTGACGCCACGGCACTCTGTGCAGGGTGACAGCTTGAGGCTCTGTCTCAAAAAAAAAAAAAAAAAAGATTTTAGATGAAGAGATGCACAGGGTGTGGTATGGAAGAAGAGATGTGGAGCTTCCGTGTCCTGTCACCCTCTAGGAACCACCATGTGTTCAGCTGTCTAGAAGCTCTTCAGTCCTTCTTTCCAAAAAAGTAATTTTAGAAGCAAGGTCTTGCTATGTTGCCAAGGCTGATCTTGTACTCCTGGGCACAAAGGATCCTCCCACCTCAGCCTCCTGAGAAGTTGAGACTACAGGCATGTGCCATTGCACCTGGCTCCTCAGTCCTTCTTTTTTTTTTTATTGTTAAATCATAGCTGTGTACATTAGTGCAATCAAGGGGTACAACGTGCTGGTTTCATATACAATCTGAAATATTCTCATCAAACTGTTCAACGTAGCCTTCATGGCATTTTCTTAGTTATTGTATGTAGACATTTGTATTCTGCATTTAGTAAGTTTTTTTTTTTTTTGTAGAGACAGAGTCTCACTTTATGGCCCTCGGTAGAGTGCCGTGGCCTCACACAGCTCACAGCAACCTCCAACTCCTGGGCTTAAGCGATTCTCTTGCCTCAGCCTCCCGAGTAGCTGGGACTACAGGCACCCGCCACAACGCCTGGCTATTTTTTGGTTGCAGTTTGGCCGGGGCCGGGTTTGAACCCACCACCCTCGGTATATGGGGCCGGCGCCTTACCGGCTGAGCCACAGGCGCCGCCCTGCATTTAGTAAGTTTTGCCTGTACCCATTCTAAGATGCACCATAGGTGTGGCCCCACCCATTACCCTCCCTCCACCCTAACCTCCCCACTCCCTTCCCCTTCCTTGGCCCTTTCCCCATAGTCTTGTGCTATAGTTGGGTTATAGCCTTCATGTGAAAGCTATAAATTAGCTTCATAGTAGGGCTGAGTACATTGGATACTTTTTCTTCCATTCCTGAGATACTTTGTTAAGAAGAATATGTTCCAGCTCCATCCATGTAAACATGAAAGAGGTAAAGTCTCCATCTTTCTTTAAGGCTGCATAATATTCCACGGTATAAATGTACCACAATTTGCTGGTCCATTTGTGGGTCGATGGGCACTTGGGCTTCTTCTATGACTTAGCAATTATGAATTGGGCTGCAATAAACATTCTGGTGCAGATGTCTTTGTTATATTGTGATTTTTGGTCTTCTGGGTATAAACCTAGTAAAGGAATTAAAGGATCGACTGGAAGGTCTATTTTTAGGTCCCTAAGTATTCTCCAAACATCCTTCCAGAAGGAAGGTATTAGTGTGCATTCCCACCAGCAGTGTAGAAGTGTGCCCTTTCCTCCACATCCATGCCAACATCTCTGGTTTTGGGATTTTGTTATGTGGGCTACTCTTACTGGGGTTAGGTGATATCTCAAAGTGATTTCCATTTCTCTAATGATTAAGGATGATGAGCTTTTTTTCATGTGTTTGTAGATCGTGCGTCTGTCTTCTTTAGAGAAGTTTCTATTCAAATCCCTTGCCCACCCTGAGATGGGATCACTTGTTCTTTTCTTGCTAATACATTTGAGTTCTCTGTGGATTCTGGTTATTAAACCTTTATCAGAGGTATAATCTGCAAATATTTTCTCCATTTTCTGAGGGCTGTCTGCTTGCTTTACTTACTATGTTTTTGGCTGTGCAGAAACTTTTTAGTTTGATCAGGTCCCAGTAATGTATTTTTGAAACTGCTTCAATTGCCTGGAGAGTCCTCCTCATAAAATATTCACCCAGGCTGATTCCTTCGGGAGTTTTCCCTGCACTTTCTTTAAGTATTTTTATAGTTTCATGTCTTAAGTTTAAATCTTTTATCCAGTGAGAGTCTATCTTAGTTAATGGTGAAAGGTGTGGGTCCAGTTTCAGTCTTTTATAGGTCGCCAGCCAGTTCACCCAGCACCATTTATTAAATAGGGAATCTTTTCCCCACTGAATGTTTTTAATTGGCTTGTCAAAGATCAAATAATGGTAAGTAGCTGGATTCATCTCTTGGTTCTCTATTCTGTTCCAGACATCTACTTCTCTGTTTTTGTGCCAGTACCATGCTGTTTTGATCACTATTTTTTTTTTTTTTTTTGTAGAGACAGAGTCTCATTGTACCGCCCTCGGGTAGAGCGCCGTGGCGTCACACGGCTCACAGCAACCTCTAACTCTTGGGCTTACACGATTCTCTTGCCTCAGCCTCCCGAGCAGCTGGGACTACAGGCGCCCGCCACAACGCCCGGCTATTTTTTTCTTGCAGTTTGGCCGGGGCTGGGCCTGAACCCGCCACCCTCGGCATATGGGGCCGGCGCCCTACTCACGGAGCCACAGGCGCCGCCCCACTATTTTTTTTTTTTTTTTTTTTGTGGAGACAGAGTCTCACTGTACCCCCCTCAGGTAGAGTGCTGTGACGTCACACGGCTCATAGCAACCTCTAACTCTTGGGCTTATGCAATTCTCTTGCCTCAGCCTCCCGAGCAGCTGGGACTACAGGAGCTCGCTACAACGCCTGGCTATTTTTGTTTTGATCACTATTGATTTATAGTACAGTCTCAGGTCTGGTAGCATGATTCCTCCTGCTTTGTTTTTATTGCTGAGTAATGTTTTGGCTATTCGAGGTTTTTTCTGATTCCATATAAAATGAAGTATTATTTTTTCAAGATCTTTAAAATATGACAATGGAGCTTTAATAGGAATTGCATTAAAATTATATATTGCTTTGGGTAGTATAGACATTTTAATAATGTTGAGTCTTCCCAGCCATGAGCATGGTATGTTTTTCCATTTGTTAACATCTTCAGCTATTTCTTTTCTTAAAGTTTCATAGTTCTCTTTATAGAGATCTTTCACGTCCTTTGTTAGATATACACACAAATATTTCATCTTCTTTGGCACTACTGTGAAAGGAATAGAGTCCTTGACTGTTTTTTCAGCTTGATTATTGTTGGTATATATAAAGGCTACAGATTTATGGGTGTTGATTTTGTAGCCTGAGACATTTCTGTATTCCTTGATCACTTCTAAAAGTTTGTAGTAGAATCCCTAGTGTTTTCCAGATATACGATCATATCATCTGCGAAGACTGAAAGTTTGATCTCTCCTGAGCCTGTGTGGATACCCTTGATCGCCTTCTTCCCTAATTGCAATGGCTCAAACTTCCATTACAATGTTAAAGAGCAATGGAGACAATGGGCAACCTTGCCTGGTTCCTGATCTAAGTGGAAATTATTTCAATTTAAGTCCATTCAGTATGATATTGGCTGTGGGTTTGCTGTAGATGGCCTCTATTAGTTTAAGAAAGGTCCTTTCTATACCAATTTTCTTTTTTTTTTTTTTTTATTGTTGGGGATTCATTGAGGGTACAATAAGCCAGTTACACTGATTGCAATTGTTAGGTAAAGTCCCTCTTGCAATCATGTCTTGACCAATTTTCTTAAGTGTTCTGATCATGAAGGGATGCTGGATATTATCAAAAGCTTTTTCTGCATCAATTGAGAGAATCATATGGTCTTTATTTTTAGTTTGTTTAGGTGCTGAATTACATTTATAGATTTACGTATATTGAACCTGCCTTGAGACCCTGGGATAAAAGCCACTTGGTCCTGATGTATAATTTGTTTGATGTGTTGCTGGATTCTGTTCATTAGGATCTTATTGAGTATTTTTGCATCAATATTCATTAGTGATATTGGTCTATAATTTTCTTTTCTTGTTGGGTCTTTCCCTGGTTTGGGGATCAAGGTGATGTTTGCTTTGTAGAATGTGTTGGGTAATATTCTTTCTTTTTCTATATTTTGGAAGAGGTTTAGTAATATAGGTACTAGTTCTTCTTTAAAGGTTTGGTAGAATTCGGACATAAAGCCATCTGGTCCTGGGCTTTTCTTTTTAGGGAGATTTTGTATAGTTGATGCTATTTTAGAACTTGATATAGGCCTGTTCAACATTTCCACTTCGTTCTGGCTAAGTCTTGGTAGGTGGCGTACTTCCAGGTATTGGTCGATTTCTTTCAGATTTTCATATTTCTGAGAATAGAGTTTCTTGTAGTATTCGTTAAGGATTTTTTGAATTTCTGAGGGGTCTATTGTTATTTCATCATTACCATTTCTGATTGATGAAATTAGAGATTTTACTCTTTTTTTCCTGTTTAGGTCGGCCAAAGGTTTATCTATTTTTATTGATCTTTTCAAAAAACCAACTTTTGGATTTATTGATCTGTTGTATAATTCTTTTGTTTTCAATTTCATTTAATTCTGCTCTGATTTTTGTTATTTCTTTTCTTCTGCTGGGTTTGGGGTTGGAATGTTCTTCCTTCTCCAGTTTCTTGAGGTGCCACATTAACTTCCCCTCTTTCTGTTTTCTTGAGGAAGGCTTGCAGTGCTATAAATTTCCCCCTTAGGACTACCTTTGTGGTATCCCAGAGGTTCTGATAACTCGTGTCTTCATTATTGTTTTGTTCCAAAAATTTGGTGATTTCCTTCTTAATCTCGTCTATAACCCATCTATCCTTCAGCATAAGGTTGTTTAGCTTCCATGTTTTTGTATGGGTATGCTGATTCCTGTTGTTATTGAGTTCAACTTTTATTCCATGATGGTCTGAGAAGATGCAAGAAATAATTTATATTTTTTAAAATTTGTTGAGGTTAGATTTGTGGCCTAGGATGTGGTTGATTTTGGAGTATGTTCTGTGGGCTGATGAGAAGAATGTGTATTCAGTTTTGTTGGGATGAAATGTTCTGTAGATGTCTGTTAAGTCCAGGTGTTGAACGGTTAAGTTTAAATCTAAAATTTCTTTGCTTAGCTTCTTTTTGGAGGATCTATCCAGCACTGCTAAAGGGGTGTTAAAATCTCCAACTACTATGGAACTGGAGGAAATTAAGTTGCTCTTGTCTGTTAGAGTTTCTCTTATAAATTGAGTGCATTGTGGTTGGGTGCATAAATATTAATAATTGAAATCTCCTTATATTGAGTATTACCTTTAACAAATATGAAGTGTCCATCCTTATCCTTCCTTATTTTGGTTGGTTTAAAGCCTATTGCATCTGCGAATAGGATTGGTACGCCTCCATTTGCCTGGAGTGTAGATGACCATCCCTTCACCTTGAGTCTATATTTGTGTTTTAATGTAAGATGCGATTCTTGTATGCAGCAGATATCTGGCTTGAGTTTTTGTATCCAGTCAGCCAACCTGTGCCTCTTTAGAGGACAATTTAAACCATTCACATTAATTGAGAATATTTATAAGCCTTTCGAGAGTCCGGTGGACATTTTTAATCCTTTTGCGACTGTGGAAGTTGGAATTTGATCAAAATTTTCTGGGTGGCTTTACTTTTGTGGTGGAGGGTTATGCTGGTCTTTATGAAGGATAGGTCTGAGAATATCCTGGAGAGCTCGTTTAGTTATGGCAAATTTCTTCAACATGTGAATGTCGTTAAAGTATTTTTTTATTTTTATTTTTTTTTGTTTTTTTTTTTTTTTTGTGATTTTTGGCCGGGGCTGGGTTTGAACCGGCCACCTCCGGCATATGGGACTGGTGCCCTACTCCTTGAGCCACAGGCGCCACCCATATTTTTATTTTTTTTTAATTTATTATTTTTTTTTTTTGTAGACAGAGTCTCACTGTACCGCCCTCGGGTAGAGTGCCATGGCATCACATGGCTCACAGCAACCTCTAACTCTTGGGCTTACACGATTCTCTTGCATCAGCCTCCCGAGCAGCTGGGACTACAGGCGCGCACCACAACGCCCAGCTTTTTTTCTGTTGCAGTTTGGCCGGGGCTGGGTCCGAACCTGCCACCCTCGGCATATGGGGCCGGCGCCCTACTCACTGAGCCACAGGCGCTGCCTATTTTTATTTTTTATTAAATCATAGCTGTGTACATTGATATGATCATGGGACATCATTCACTAGTTTCAGACCATTTGACACACTTTCATCACACTGGTTAACATAGCCTTCCTGGCATTCTCTCAGTTACTGTGCCAAGACACTTACATTCCACATTTACCAAGTTTCACATATACCCTTGTAAGATGCACCGCTGGTGTAATCCCACCAATCCCCTTCCCATTGTTAAAGTATTTAATTTCTCCGTCATAAATGAAACTCAGTTTAGTTGGATACAGGATCCTGGGTTGAAAGTTATTTTGTTTTGGGAGGTTAAAAGTCAATGACCATCCTCTTCTAGCTTGAAAGGTTTCAGCAGAGAGATCTGCAGTTATTCTAGTATTCTTCCCCTTGTAGGTGATGGTTTTCTTTTGTCTGGCTGCTTTCAGAATTTTCTCCTTCATATTAATTGTGGTGAAATTGATTATGCTGTGTCTGAGGGATGTCTTATTTGGGTTGAGTTGTGCTGGAGTTCTGAAACTGTCTGCTATCTTAATTTCAGAATTTCTTGGCATGTCTGGAAAGTTCTCCTTCATAATCTCATGGAGAAGAGACTCTGTGCCTTGTGAAGCTGCTTTGTCACTTTCGGGGATCCCTATAAGACGAATATTAGTTTTCTTTGAATTATCCCAGAGCTCTCTGAGAGAGTGATCTGTTTTTGCCCTCCATTTTTATTCCTCTTTGAGAGTTTGGGAGCATTCGAAAGCTTTGTCTTCAATATCGGAAATCCCTTCTTCTGCTTGCTCCCTTCTGTTACTGAGGGATTCTACTGTGTTTCTCAGATCTTTGAGGGCTGCAACTTCCTGTCTCAATGTGTCAAAATCTTTGGTCATTTGGTCTTTGAATTCGTTCAATTCTTGAGATATCTTTTGGGTTACTGCTTGGAATTCTAATTCGATCTTATTTGCTATCCAGATTCTGAATTCGATTTCTGACATCTCAGCTATTTGTTTGTGCATGGGATCTTGTGCTATGTCTGCCCCACTGATCCTTGGGGGAATTGATCTACTCTGATTATTCATATTGCCAGAGTTTTTCTGTTGATTTCGCCTCATGATTGTTTTTCACTGTTGCCTCTTGCTATCCTCAGATTTGGGGAGGTGTCTCTCCAAGATTAGACCCCAGCGGGATCACTCTATTGTTGCTGGATCTTTGTAGGGAGTGACCCTGTTTAATTCCTCTGGGGTGCCCCAGCCAGGGATTTCTGGTTGTGGAAGCAGCTCTGGAGTGTGACACACCTGGATCGAGCAACAGGGCCGGGGGTGGTGCACACGGTTCTGGGAGTGCCTGGCACTCAGTGACTTTGGCATAGAGAGCCCAAGGCTCCAGCAGTCTCTGGCCAGGAGAAGGGCTCCGTGCAGAGGCAGGGAGGGCTCCAGAGGGCACGCGGCTACCTGAGTCCCTGGCCAGATCAGTGGGCCAGTGTGGAGGCAGGGAGGGTACAGGCGGGAGGACGCTGGGTTGCACGGTTCCTGCAGTTCCTGATTAGGGCATGCGGAGGCCCAGCAGGCATGGGTCATGGGTCCAGGGTCATGGCGCCTCCTCAGTCCTTCTTGATCTACCACAGTGGATGCGTAGGGTGGCATCCTTCTCTCTGGAAGTCACAAATCTTCAGGGCTGGCAGGAACTTCAAAGTTTCTCAGTTCAGCCCCTCCCCTCATTTATACATGAGGAAACTGAGTCATAATGAGAAGGAATATTTTTTTAGGTCACACATCTGAGCAACTAATTATCTCCTCACACATTTAAGATTGCTATTCCATCCTTTTTTCTAGAGCTGTTTATTTTTTCAAACCTTTCATCCACTTAAAATTCTCACTTAGAGAATTTCTCAACATCTTTCTATAGTAAGTAGGTCCAAGGCCGGGGGGAAAGTCCCATTGTAGAGATATTTGTTAAAAATTGAGCACATGTTAAAAGACAGAAAGTGATAGCTAATTTTATGTGCCAACTTGACTGGGCCACAGAGTACCCAGATATTTGGTCAAATATTATTCTAGGTATTTCTATGAGGGTGTTTCTGGATGAGACTAACATTTAAGTTGGTGGACTGAGTTAAGCAGATTGCCCTCCCTAATGTGAGTGGGCCTCATATAACCAGTTGGATGCCTGAGTAAGACAGAATACCTCCTGTGTGACTGTCTTTGAGCTATAACGTCAACTTTCTTCCTGCCTTTGGACTTGAACTGAAACATCAGCTATGGGTCTCCAGCTTGCTGACTCTCCTGCAGATCTTGGATGTTGTCAGCCTCTATAATTTCATGAGCCACTTTCTTTCTTTTTTTTTTTGTTGCAGTTTAGCCGGGGCTGGGTTCGAACCCACCACCCTCAGCATATGGGACCGGCTCCCTACTCACTGAGCTACAGGCGCTGCCCCTTCTTTTCTTTCTTTCTTTTTTTTTTTAGGGACAGAGTCTCACTTTGTCCCCTTCAGTAGAGTGTCGTGGCATCACAGCTCACAGCAACCTCCAGCTCTTGGTTTTAGGTGATTCTCTTCCCTCAGCCTCCCGAGTAGCTGGGACTATAGGCGCCTGCCACAATGCCTGGCTATTTTTCTGTTGCAGTTTGACCGGGGCCGGGTTCAAACCTGCCACCCTCAGTATATGGGGCTGGCGCACTACTCACTGAGCCACAGGCGCCACCCCTATGACCCAATTTCTTATAATAAGTTCCTTTCTGTATATATATTCACATCCTATTGGTTCTGTTTCTTTGGAGAACACCGAATAATCCTACATCATTCCAGGGTCACCAGAAAACTAAGAATTCTGAGGAATTACCTCAAAAAATGTACCCAATTTCTTATAATAAGTTCCTTTCTGTATATATATTCACATCCTATTGGTTCTGTTTCTTTGGAGAACACCGAATAATCCTACATCATTCCAGGGTCACCAGAAAACTAAGAATTCTGAGGAATTACCTCAAAAAATGTACTCAAATGGCAACCAGGGCATCAGCCCCATTGTCTTCTGGCCTTCTGTCGTCTGATGCAGCCCCCATTTTTGGCCCAATTTGGCCCATCCCACCCATTCGACCAAATTCAGGATAGAGATATGCAGGTGGGACTTGGGTTGGGTGGGAGGGTACCCAAAATAGCCAGGATGTGTCCAAGCTTTGTCTTCAAGAGTGCCCAGTACTACTCGAGCAAAGTGCTGAGTTCAAAGTGGAAAAGAAGAAGTCGGGAAAGTCAGGAGCTGGAGTAGACACTAGAATGAAACAGGAAGAAAGAGTAGGGAAGAAGTAAAAGAAACAATTCCCGAGACAAGGCTAGCATAATCAAGGCTGTTTGCTGTTTCAGAGTGGGTGAGCTAGAGAGTTCCAACTCTGTTCAAAGATAGGACACATGGAACTTTTTTTTTTTTTTTTGAGACAGAGTCTCTTCATGTTGCCCTCCGTAGAGTGCTGTGGTGTCATAGCTCACAGCAACTTCAAACTCTTGAGCTTAAGCATTTCTCTTGGCTCACCCTCCCAAGTAGCTGGAACTACAGGAGCCTGCCACAGTGTCCGGCTATTTTTTGTTGCAATTGTCATTGTTTAGCTGGCCCAGACTGGGTTCAAACCCGCCACCCAGCAGGCAGCGTAATCACTGTGCTATGGGTGCTGAGCCAACACATGGAACTTCTGCAAGAAAGCAGACTTGTCAGTGGGCTCACATCTTAGTATCACAGTAAGAGGAGGGCTAACAGGCTATTGGAAGCTTATGTCAGCAAGGACCTCTCCTGGGAGCAGGCCTCACATAAGTGCTCACACATCCCAACTACCATCAGTGGTATATCTCTGAATCCAAGATGTCACATGTAGCCATCCTCCTCTTGGGCCATAGTATGAAACACCAGGTCCTTGGCCACAGTTCAGGGGTATGATCTAGTTACCTCATTAGAGGTTAGCATGAGCCTGGGACTGCCAGCAGCTTCTTCACCACTTGGGGAGAGAATGCCTGAGCGAACAGAGCAAAGAGATGGAAACTTTGTCTTCACATCATTGTTTGAGCCCCTGGGCCCAGCCAAGTCTCTTGGACTACCCTGAACTTTTCACTTACAGGAGCCACTAACTTCCATTTAATTAAAATAGTTCGAGTTCTGTATCTCTCTCTTTTTTTTTTTTTTTTTGCAGTTTTTGGCCAGGGCTGGGTTTGAACCCGCCACCTCCAGCATATGGGGCCAGTGCCCTACCCCTTTGAGCCACAGGCGCTGTCTCTGCATCTTGAAGCTGTAAGTGTTCTGGCAATAACTTTAGTTCCAGGCCCTCGTGGGTGAAGTCCACTCCCCACCAGTGAGTATCATCACTGCTCAAAACACCAACTCCCCCAAAGTTGCCTTTTCTTTCCTGCTTCTTTTTTTTTTCCCGCCACCACCGGCATATGGGGCCGGCACCCTACTCCTTTGAGCCATAGGCGCCGCCCCAGCTTACTCATTCTTAAGGCCCAGATTAACTCTCTCCAAGAAGCTGCCTTTGACTGTCTTGTTTTGGCTTTTTTTTTTTTTGAGACAGACTCTCACTGTGTCACCCTCGGTAGAGTGCTGTAGCATCACAGCTCACAGCAACCTCAAACTCCTGGGTTCAGGGGATTCTCTTGCCTCAGTCTCCCAAGTAGCTGGGACTACAGGCGCCTGCCACAATACCTGGCTATTTTTGGTTGCAGTTGTCATTATTTAGCAGGCCCGGGCAGGGCTCAAACCCACCTTGTTATATGTGGCTGGCGCCCTACTCACTGAGCTACGGGTGCCAGGCCCTGGTTTTGGTTTTATCAGATTTCTTTTTTCCTGGCAGCTAGATTGAAAGGCCCTCAAGGGCAAGGATCATATCTATGAATATGTTTGCATCCTCCACAAAGTATATTGTGTTCAGTGTATTTGGTGAATGAATGTTACATTAAAAAAAAAATGATCCCCTGGCCTAATGAACTTATAAGGTAAACAAAGACATAGATACTGTGTTGGTGTGCATGTGAAAATTTGCCATGCTCCTCTGTTAGATTATGAGGCGGCAAAGAAGTGGTAAAGAATGACTAAGAGGGGGCGGCGCCTGTGGCTCAGTCGGTATGGCACCAGCCCCATATACCGAGGGTGGCAGGTTCAAACCCGGCCCCAGCTGAACTGCAACCAAAAAATAGCAGGGCATTGTGGCGGGCGCCTATAGTCCCAGCTACTCGGCAGGCTAAGGCAAGAGAATCGCTTAAGCCCAAGAGTTGGAGGTTGCTGTGAGCTGTGTGATGCCATGGCAGTCTACCAAGGGCCATAAAGTGAGACTCTGTCTCTACAAAAAAAAAAAAAAAAAAGAAAGAAAGAAAAAAGTCCCGGCTCGGCGCCTTGTGGCTCAAGCGGCTAAGGCACCAGCCACATACACCTGAGCTGGCGGGTTCGAATCCAGCCCAGGCCCACCAAGCAACAATGACGGCTACAACTAAAAAACAGCCAGCATTGTGGCGGGTACCTGTGGTCCCAGCTATTTGGGAGGCAGAGGCAGGAGACTCGCTTGAGCCCAGGAGTTTGAGGTTGCTGTGAGCTGTGATGCCATAACACTCTACCCAGGGCGACAGCTTGAGGCTCTGTCTCAAAAAAAAAAAGAAAGAAAGAAAAAGAAAAAAACAAAAAGAATGACTAAGAGACAACCTCCCCCTCATTAAGACAAAACCCATCCACTGTTCCAAAGTTATTCCAGAAGAAAACCCTGCAACAATAGTGGTGGCACTAGAAATCTAGATGGTGAAACCAAGGAGGGCATCTGGGCTACATGGTTTACCTCACCATGAAGGGAAGGTCCTGACAGTGCTCGGTGCCATTTTCTACGATAGAAAGACAGGAACCTTCCAAACAGGGCTGCTTGCAGGCCCTGCATCCTTCAGGCCCCATTCTCAGAGACCTGTATGAGATGGAACCGGCATTCTCTTTGAAGGTTGTGACCTGACCCCTTAGACACATGGTTGGGCTGAGGGACATCTATCTCTCCTAGATCATTTTATGAAACCCCTTGCTGTCCAGGCTGAATAGGCTGGGCAGTCCAACATACAACCTTCAGCTCTGAGACCAGTAATATCTTTACTAAGGGGGGTGGGAAATAACTTCCCCGAGGAAACTGTCCCCTCCCCCAGCAAGAACTTCCCCCAAAGCATATAATGAGGAACTGATCTCATAATTCTCCAACCCTTGTCCCTAAGTGTCTTCATTTTAGGTGGATTCATTCAGAAAGACATTTTCTTTCCCCCATGCCCCTCCCAACACCAAAAAACACTACTCCCCCAAAAAGTGCAGAGGAAGAAGAAAGGTTGTAGATAATCTGAAAACAGGGGCCATAAAGTCTGTTAGTTTTTTTGTCTCTCCAGAGAGTCCGTATCCCATTATTGTAGTTGCTGAGAGCATGGGCATCTGTGGACCAAATGCCAGCAGAATCTCTAGCTATCTAGTGAAAACTGCCCTCTCCTGGATACACAACCTCTTCCTGTGCCCGAAGGTTCTCACCCTTGGCCGTTCACATCCCACAGCATCTTGTGCTTGAGTCCCCTCCTCATTGGCAACTAACTCTACCTTCTGCCATGGGATGGGTGGACAGGGCCTGGGGTTCCTGCTTTCCCTACCCTAGCACCTGGCTGAGACACTGGGCTCTGGGGGCCAAATATGACTGCTCTCTTCCCTTTCTGCCAAGTTCCAGGTCTTCCACACCATGTCCCACCTGTCCCCCACTTCCATGCCCTCACTTTCCCTTAACACTGGCCAGATACTCCTCACCATCACCAGGAATTAAAGTAAAGCTGTGTCCTTCCCCTTCTCAAAATCCTTCCAGGGCTTCCCACTTTCAGTGCCTCAGCTCCTCTCACCTTTCTAATCTCTGCTGTCACCACACCCTGGCCACCAATGTGCTTTTGCTTTTAACATTTCCTCAGCAGGAACACCTCCCTTCAATACTCTACCATGGCAACATGGCTCAAGCCTCCTCTGGGAAGACTTCTGTAATCACTCAGGTCAGAATCAGCCTCCTCTCTGGACACAGCACTTTCCCCAGCTGACCATCTACTTCACTATGCCTTTCTGTGGACAAGTTCATCTCACAAATGACAAATGACTTGGACACAGAGCTTCCCCATGTCCCCTGTCGCTGTGTTTCTCTCACGGTATCTAACAGTGCTCTGTGCACAACCCAAAAGGCCCATCATAAATGTCTGAATGCACAGGAAATTGGAAAAATGTGTACTCCTCCCAAAAATAAAAAAAGAATCCCTAAAAAGGGCTGCTCCCCAAAGGGAGCCCTAAACTCTTTTCCCATGACGCACACTTGAGGCCTGGTTTGTGGGCTGAATGTATGAAAGAAGAGAATGTAGGCAGTTATCAGGGCCAGGCACAGCCCCTGGAAAGCTTTTCTACGAGTCACACTCCTGGAATTGTCTCTGCTCCTAGACCCTGTATCATTCCCTATGGTTTCAAAGAAAGTGCAGTTTCTTCTGCAAGACACAGCCCAAAGACGTCTATTCCTTCCCACACAATGGCTAGAGTTCAGAAGCAGTGCTCTCTTCTGCAGCTAACCAGGGATGAAGCAAGAAGAGCTCAGGGACTGTAGTTGAGGACTTGAGCAGGAGTCACCTATTGTTTCTAGCTTTGGGACCTAGAAATTTCCTGTGTGGAAGCTGTCAGGATTAGGAGGCTCTGGAGGTGAAAATGCCATGCATGGAGCAGGTTCATGCCAAGCCCCTTCTTTTTTTTTTTTTTTGTAGAGACACAGTCTCACTGTACCACCCTCGGTAGAGTTCCGTGGTGTCACACAGCTCACAGCAACCTCTAACTCTTGGGCTTACGCAATTCTCTTGCCTCAGCCTCCCAAGCAGCTGGGACTACAGGTGCCCACCACAACACCCGGCTATTTTTTTGTTGCAGTTTGGCCGGGGCTGGGTTTGAACCCACCACCCTCGGCATATGGGGCCAGCGCCCTACTCACTGAGCCACAGGCGCCGCCTGCCAAGCCCCTTCTAACCATCTTTTGTTTTTTTTTGAGACAGAGCATCAAGCTGTCACCCTGGGTAGAGTGCTGTGGCATCACAGCTCACAGCAACCTCCAACTCCTGGGCTCAAGCGATTCTCCTGCCTCCACCTCCCAAGTAGCTGGGATTACAGGCGCCCGCCACAACACCCGGCTATTTTTTGGTTGTAGCCATCATTGCTGTTTGGCGGGCCTGGGCTGGATTCGAACCCGCCAGCTCAGGTGTATGTGGCTGGTGCCTTAGCCGCTTGAGCCACAGGTGCCAAGCCTTAACCATCTTTTAAATTATAGCTGTATCAATGTCTCCTGCTTCTCTGAGAGGAAGAGAACACACCAAATCAGGAAATCTACAACAGACAAATGACAGCCACTGGCATTTACATTCTTATTTTGTGGTTTCTGGGTTTTGTCTTGTTTTGCTTTTTAATTTTTTTTCTAGGAAAAAAAACACAACCAGGGGAATTTATATGACAAACTATCAGTGTTAGGATGGCAGGGGACAAGAGAAAAAAGGGCCAGAGGCATGGGAAGCTAATAAAAAGTGGGTTCCGAATCACATGGAATAGTCCACAGGGTCATGTTCAGGTCCTTATGAGATGACCGGTCACTTTGGCATGCGTGTTCAGTGCCCGATCTTCTGGCCTGCCCACTCAGACGCCCACGGTCAGAGAGAACTGGCCACAACTTGGATATCTGCCAATGACAAACTGACAAAACTCAGGACTTTACAGACAGACAGACTTAATTCAGCTCCTTGGCTTTGTGCTCAGGTATTACGGCAGGCAGCCTTTCTTGCCTAAAAGAAGAGTCTGGAAGAGTGGTAGAGTCACCTTGGAACACACTTTGGCATCATAGCAGTGAACTCCAAGCAGCCGCCCACTTGTGTGCTGACGTGGTCTTCACCACACACAGAGGCATCTGTCCAGACATTCCCAGCTAATCTGGCCAAAGGACAGGGACATGACAATCCCTTTCTAGCCATAGGTCAAAAGTAGTATCAATTCTCCAGTCTTGCTTGAACTGTCTATTGCCTGAAGAGAGGGAAGAAATTGGAATCTGTCTTCTTTTCAGCTCAGCACTGGGCACTGATTCCAAAGCTAGTAATTTAATGAGGACAGGGTGGCCATCTGGATCTGCAATGACGATCTTTCAAGTTTTGCCCATTTTATGCCCTAGATCTCAGGGCAGAAAATTCAGCAAGATCCAGAGCAAAAGAGATAGCCCGAGTGATGGCTGGGCAAGAAAGAGCCAGTAGCACACTGCAAGATCAGAGTACATTCAAGAAGGGGAAAGGGGCATGCAGCAAGCTGTAGCCCCAATTCACAGTCTAGAGGACATGCTGAGCCTGAAGGATACAGCCAGAAGGATACACCCTAGTCTGACAGGGTGGGTCTGGCGCCTCACATGATGGGGCCCGACTGGTTGTGGTTCCTATGTGATGAGTTCCTGCCCTGTTGTGGCCCCTGTTCCTGAACTGAGGCCAGGTTTCATCTCAGTGCCGCAGTCCTGAGGAGCACCACACTGGCCGGCCAGCCAGGCCACAGTCCTCAGCCCCTCTGGGTTCCACAGGAAGGCCCCAGGGAGCCACTGTCACTGGGAGGGAAGGAGCAAGGGAAGAGAGGCTGCATTCTGTGGGGACTCAGGGAGGAACTACCATGGGCTTGGAAGGAGCTTTGGCCCAAAATATTGCAGAGCCGAAAGGAACAGGACATGATTCTGAAAAATGACAACAGACTTGTCCCTATTTTAAAAAAGAGAATATTGTTGCTGCTGCTTGGTTTTGCTTTTTCCTTTTAAGACAACTCACATTTAAAAGGTGAAGGGGCTGGGGATATCTAGTCCCCTTCACTCTGATCCTTGACAGGCACCAGGAGGCCTCAGTCTCATGCCAGCTTTTGCTCCCCTGGCCTGGGCTCCAGCCACATGAAGCAAGGGCAGGGCAGGGAAAGCAACTGTTCTGCTTTCCCCACACCAAATCCTTCTCCCCACAAAACCAGAACACACATGAGGAGAAGTCCAAAGACTAAAGTGCAGAGAACTCCACGGAGTGGGCAGCCTGGTATTAGAGCACTCCGAGAAGGAACGAGGGCCAGGGGTGGGATGGTCATCCCAGAGCTATAGCTGTGGAACAAACATTGACCCCTGTGAAGTGAGCCCGCAGGGCACAGTCCCCTTCCCTTTGGGCCCTGTTGATACTTCTTCCATCCAGGAATATCCTCTATGAGCAGCTCTCCAAGGAAAGTCCCAATCCTAAAGATATGGCCCATGAGGGGAGAAAACTTGTATGACATCCCTGGTTGGTAATGACTGGTGAACATGAAGGGAATAGAAGGTGGCAGGAGGGGGAAAAGTGCATTATGTAAAATGGATGAACCTCAGGTTTCGAGAGCAGGGATACATGAACAACCCTAAAGGCAGAGTCTCTCCTGGGAAGGTTTGGAGACGATGGTCAGGATCCTACCAGTGCGGCCTGCTGGGGCAAGGGACTCCTCTGGGTGTAAGAGGAGCTGCAGAGTGGGGAGGGCTGCCAAGGAAGAAAGCCCAGGGTGGGCACTAGGGCGTGTAGGCCGGGGGCGGCTGGAATTGGTTGATGACCTCATACTCTGCTGGGTAGGGCTCATTCTCCTCCATCTCAGAGAGTAGCTCCAGTGCCTGCTCCTCTTCCTCGGTTGGGTAGTGGCGCAGGAGGTTGGCTGCTGTGGCCAGGATCGAGGCTCCACCAGCTCCTGCCACCAGGTAGAAGCTAACAGCAAAAGTGACATAGACCTGGGAGCCATGGTACTTCTTATGTTGCTGCTGCTGGGCCAAGATGAGTTCAGAGGCCCAGTAAGAGAAGCCGATGACAGTGGCACACTGCAGGACTGAGGGACAGAGGACAGCACAGAAGGCAGATTAGCAGGCATCCTGTAGTCAGGATGCTTTAGGAACCAATCATAGCCTCTACCCCAAACCCATTCTTAGAGAACCTGCCTGGTCCCAGACCCTGTAAGAAGGAGCTCCCTTAGCCATGGGTTTCTTAGCCAGGGCCACCATCTAGGCCAGTCAGAGTCTCTCTGTTTTAAGTACTTGCAATTGGGATACTAAGACAACTGGATGTTGCTGGGTACCTAAAAGAAATAGATACAATCATGCAGTTCATGAGCTGTAGAAATCAAATCCACAGACCAGCCCAGTCATGAGGGAAGAATCCCATCATGAACTACAGAGACACTGGAAGACAGCCTGGTTCCCTCCTCACTCATTCCAGGTACCAAGCTCAGCTGGGGTTCAGATGTTGTTTTCAGAGAGCCTTGACATTTCTTGTGGAATTGCAGTCCTTCTCTACAGCTGGTCCAAGTGGGACCAGCAAGGGCACATGCAAATGACTGAAGCAAGCTCCTGATACACCCCAATGCTCTGTGAAAGGCTGGGGCTTTTCCATGAGCACCTGGAACAGTGTCTGCCCATAGAAATGTCAGTCCCCATCTGCAACTCCAGATAGCATGAGCTGCCCGTGGCAGTTCCACCCCCACTGTGAGTAGGCCCTAAGCTTACCAGTTAAGATATGGGCAAAGGCATAGCGACGGGTAATCTTCAGGGCTGGATGCTTGGGCCCAAAGACATCCAGAAGGAACGCAGAGAGACTACACAGGATGCCCAGGAAGCAGAAGGCAGCAATGACTCTCAGGAGCAGCACTGTCTGGGGATTCATGCAGAAATCTGTGGAAGGAGAACCAAACCCTCAGGGTCCCAAGTAACACTTCGGTGCAGGAAGTCCCCACCCAGGAACTCAATCTCCCCCTCCCCCTAGACAGTCCTGGGGAGCCAGGTGAGTACTTAGCTATAGCAGAGGCTCTAGAACAACTTCCACATTAGCAGACAGGAACTCTGGATTACTGCTCCCCTGTACCTCATGTCCTTCTCCTTCCAACAAGACTAGTCTAAGTACAGGATTCCACTTTGTTGTTCTTGCCATGCTCTTCTATTTTTAAAGATCCTGACAATTAATCTGTCACATTAACCTATCTGCTAAAGGATGCTTTGGGCTGGCAGGAAAAGCCTGACTTCTAAGCTGAGACAGCCAGAGAGGCTAAGGCCAGAGATCAATTAATGCTGACTCCCCATTTACTCATTCATTCCCTTTTTGTTCCAAAAGTAGTTGAACTTGAAGACACTATGCTAAGTGAAATAAGCCAAACACAGAAGGACAAATATTGTATGATTATCCTTATCCCAGTCGTGAGGGAAGAGTCCAGCCATGAACAAGAAGAGAAGGCTGGTTTACAGGGAAGCAGGATGGTGGTGTTCACCATGAACAATAGGAGACATGGGGAGACATCCTGGTTCCTTCCTCACTCATTCTAAGCACTGAGCTTGGCTGGGCTTCAAATGGGCTTTAAATGTCATTTGTAGAAAGCCTTGAGATTTCTTGTGGAATTCTAAGAACATTCCTTCTCTACAGCTGGGCTGAGTGGGTTTGGGATGCAATGTGAATAGCCAAATTCATAGACACAGAAAGTAGATTAGTGGTTGCCAAGGGGTGGTGGAGAAGAGAACAGGATGTTATCATTTCATGTGTACAGAGATTCAGTTTAGTATGAGGAAAAAGTTCTGAAAATGGACAGTGGTGATCTTATACAACAATGTGGGCAGTGGCTCATGCCTGTAATCCCAGCACTCTGGGAGGCTGAGGGGGGTGGAATGCTTGCGCTCAGGAGTTTGAGACCAGCCTGAGCAAGAGTGAAACCACATCTCTAAAAGTAGCCGGGTATTGTGGCAGGCACCTCTAGTCCCAGTTACTCAGGAGGCTGAGGCAAGTGCTGGGATTACAGACATGAGCCACCATGCCCAACATTTTTTTTAAAGTCATAAACCCACACAAAGAGAAAGGGAGGTGCAAAATAAAATTCTGAGAACAGGAATTTAAAGAGACTTAGCCCTACTAGGACGACTCAGCAGACCCAGCAGGGCTAAAGGGAAGCCAGCAGTGGGAAAAGCTAAGTAGCAACTAAATTTACACCACAAAATCCCCATAAAGACTCAGAAATTAACAGCACCAAAGGGTGCACATTCTACCAAAATAAGGGAATAAATCAAAGAAAGGAAACAGGAGACACTCAAGAGGTCCCTAGGGGCACGGTGAAGGGAGGGAGATCACAGGATGACACCTCATACACCAGAAACACAGAGCAACTTGTATTTCCTTCTAGTACTTTAATACTTTCTTTTTTTTTTTTTTTTTTAAACAGTCTCTGTTTACTCTGCTGAGCAAGGCTGGAATACTATGGTGTCAGCCTAGCTCACAGCAACCTCAAACTACTGGGCTTAAGTGATCCTCCTGCCTCAGCCACTCGAGCAGCCAGGACTACAGGCACCCACCACCACACCTGGCTAATTTTTTTATATTTATTTTATTATTATTATTTTTTTTGAGACAGAGTTTCATTATGTCACCCTCAGTAGAGTGCCATGGTGTCACAGCAACCTCAAACTCGTGAGCTTAAGCGATTCTCTTGCCTCAGCCTCCCAAGTAGCTGGGACTACGCGCACCCACACAACACCTGGCTATTTTTTGTTGCAGCTGTCCTTGTTGTCTAGCTGGCCGGGGCCGGGTTGGAATCCGCCACCCTTGGTGTATGTGGCTGGCACCCATAACTACTGTGCCACAGGCATCAAACTCCTAGCTATTTTTTGGTTATAGTTGTCACTGTTCTTTAGCAGGCCAAGGCTGGGTTTGAACCTGCCAGCTCCAGTGTATGTGGCTGTTGCCCTAGCTGCTGACCTACAGGTGCCAATCCATATTTTTATTTTATTATTTTATTTTATTTTTTTTTTTTTGAGACAGAGTCTCAAGCTATTCCCCTGGGTAGAATGCCATGGCGTCATAGCTCACAGCAACCTCAAACTCTTGGGCTCAAGCGATCCTCTTGCCTCAGTTTTTCTATTTTTAGTAGAGAGGGGGGTCTTGCTTTTGCTCAGGCTAGTCTCAAACTCATGAGCTCAAGCAATCAACCCACCTTGGCCTCCCAGAGTGCTAGGATTATAGGCATGAGCCAGCGCACCCAGCCTAATTTTTCTATTTTTAGTAGAGACAGGGTCTCACTCTTGTTCAGGCTGGTCTCAAACTCCCGAGCTCAAGGGATTCTCCTGTCTCAGCCTTCCAAAGTGCTAGGATTACAGGTATGAGTCACCGCACCTGGCCAATACTATTTTCATTTTTTTTGAGACAAAGTCTCACTTTGTCACCCTCTGTAGAGTGAGTGCTTAGTAAAAGCAGGAAATAGGTCTTAACTTCTTCCCCCTCCCTTTCCCAGGCATTGGCAAGCTCTTCTTTCATTTAGGCCAAAAGTTACCAAGTGATTTAGGGTGCCAGATGAAAGCATGGCAGGTCTTGCTCAGGCTGGTCTCAAACTCCCAGAGCATCTGAAAGTACTAAATCCTAACCATTAGGCCACTAGAGAGCATAATTTATTTACTTTTTTATTTTTTGTAGATATGAGGTCTTGCCTTGTTGCCCACACTGGGATCGAACTCCTGGCTTCAAGTAATCCTCCCATCTCAGCCTGTCAGTGCTAGGATTACAGGTTCTAGCTTTGAGTTCTAGCTTTGGAGCAAGGCCTAGGAATCTGGATTTTTTTTTTTTCTTTTTTTTTTTTTGTAGAGACAGAGTCTCACTTTATGGCCCTCGGTAGAGTGCCGTGGCCTCACACAGCTCACAGCAACCTCCAACTCCTGGGCTTAAGCGATTCTCTTGCCTCAGCCTCCCGAGCAGCTGGGACTACAGGCGCCCGCCACAACGCCCGGCTATTTTTTGGTTGCAGTTCGGCCGGGGCCGGGTTTGAACCCGCCACCCTAGGTATATGGGGCCGGTGCCTTACCGACTGAGCCACAGGCGCCGCCCAGGAATCTGGATTTTTAACAAGCAGCCCAAGTAACTCCCATGCAGGTGATTCAAGGCCTACACTCCAATAAACACTGGTCCCAAACCTCAGAGGAAGCTGGACAGATAAAGGAAAGTCCAAGAACCTGGGGAGGGGATCTAATCTCAACAAAGCTTATTCAACCCAGCAGATGGAACATCATGGGGTCTTAGGCAAAAGGGGGCCCTGGGCCTCTGTGACTAAACATGTATACTCTATGTCAGGGTCAGAATTCACCTAAGCAGATGCTGGCTGGGCTTAGATAGAGGCTCATATGCCCCAGCTGGGCTTTGGGTCACCCACCAATCTGCCCTCAGAGCTATCTGTCATGATCTCTTGTCTGCTGACCATCTGTTTTGGGTCCAAGCATCCAGCCTGGGTAACTACCTACTGCCAGGAAGCTTGCCTGTGCGTGAGCTCTGCCAGCAACTGAGACCAGCTTTCATTTAACCCAGCCTCACACAGCCTTAGCCAGTGGATGAGGCTTCACTGAAAGAAAAACTCTAGAAGACAGGGCTTTCTCCTGGCTTGATTTTGAATACTGTTAAAAGCTCTCTGAGATAGTTCTTCGTGGGGTCCACGTGGCATATGGCAGTGATGGGGCAGGGCAAAAGTGTTTTTCTACTGCTTCCAAGAATAACCTGCCAGAGGTCACATGCTGTGCTGCAGCAGGCTGTGTCAGATTCCACTCGCATTACTTAATGCAGCCAGGCAGCTGGGTGAAAAAGTAACATGTGGGGGCTTCAAAGGGACTATTCTCTTTCTTTGGGTGCATGGTGAACACAAGGACATTCATTGTATTATCGTCAAAAATGTATTATCATTAAAAATGTAAATCCGTAAGACATATATTATATGTCTTATGTTTCGTAAGACATACAATAAGGAAAACATGCAAATGATAGAAGACTTCAGAGAGGAGATGCCTTCCCTTCTGGATGTCACCTGCCCCATCTCAGAGACAAATATTGTTGGAAGTGACTTGCATATCCCTCCAACAATGGACTCCGCACACAGATGGGTCAAATGTCATCTTAGTTAATCCTCACTGCCACTGTGGGGGATTCATCACGCAGCTCAGGAGAAGAGTCAGAGGCTCCAGGAGGTTAAGTGACTTCCTCCAGGACACACAGTGCAGAGCTAGATTCCAAATCCGGGTCAGGCTCCCCTGCACTGTGCTGCCCGCAATCTCCAAGCACCAGAGTCAGCCACTTTATGTTTCCCTGGAGACAATCAAATCCTAAAGGCATGTGTGTGAATGAAGGGTCAAAAGCTAACATGAATGCTGTCAGAGCCATCCTCAGAGCAGAGCTCACTAGAACAGCTTGAAGCACAAAATCTCACAAAGAAGCAAAAAAGGGGCTCGGCGCCTGTAGCTCAAGCAGCTAGAGTGCCAGCCACATACACTGGAGGTGGCAGGTTGGTGCCAAGCCCGGGCCTGCCAAACAGCAATGACAACTACAGCCAAAAAATAGCCAGGCATGTGGTGGATGCCTGTAGTCCCAGCTACTTGGGAGGCTGAGGCAAGAGAATCGCTTGAGCCCAAAAGAGTTTGTGGTTGCTGTGAGCTGTGACTTTAAATCACTCTACAGAGGGCAACATAGTGAGACTCCGTCTCACAAAAAAAAAATAAAAAAGAAGAAGCAAAAAGGAAAGTCCAAGAACCTGGGGAGGGATCTTGCTATGTCGTTAAGTGATGAAAAATGCTCATATAAGCAATTATTGGGCAAGACCTGCTTAGTAGGGTGTCTAAACTTCTGCGCAGCACTGTGGCCATCAGAGACCAGCTCTTGGAAGTGATTGGGACACCAGAAAGGCTCTGAACCTGGTGCCAAATCCTAGGTCTGCTTATAGACTACCTATCACCTGGAGCAAGTCACTTGACTACCCTCAAACTCTGCTCTCTCATTGACCAAATGAAAGCAGTAATGTCCACCCGTCCCACCACAAGGGCACACAGGAGGCTCAGTTGATACCATGCCTGTGAAAAAGCAGCCACCTGTACTGTTATTACCCCACTAACTAGGAGTTGTTTTGGCTGGGCTACAGTGGCATCACCCTGGTGTGCCTGTCTTACTCTACCACACACATTGGCCAGTATGGGCTAGAGAAGAAGCCTACTAAAGCCAGACACAGGGTCTGTCATACCAGACTGGTAATGTGGTACAGACAGGCTTTTGGCTCAAAACTCAAAACAGGGGCAGCACCTGTGGCTCAGTGAGTAGGGCACCGGCCCCATATACCAAGAGTAGTGGGTTCAAACCCAGCCCCGGCCAAACTGCAACAAACAAATAGCTGGGCGTTGTGGCGGGCGCCTGTAGTCCCAGCTACTCAGGAGGCTGAGGCAAGAGAATCACCTAAACCCAGGAGTTGCAGGTTGCTGTGAGCTGTGATGCCATGGCACTCTACCGAGGGCGATAAAGTGAGACTCTTGTCTCTAAAAAAAAAAAAAAAAAAAACAAACCCTCAAAACAGGTTTTCTTTCTTCATTGAAAAGAAAATAGTGCCATTCTCCACTCCAAAGCTGTGAGCTGATCCTAAAGACGTGTGTGAATGAAGGGTCACCTCAGGGTGAGTGGGAAATCCCTTTGGGTGATGCTAATTGATACCCAGGAGCCTGCCCCATATCACAGGCACTCTTTTGTCAGAGGGTCTCTGAACACCCAGGAAGAACAGGCTGAGTTATCCCAGACACACTCAGAACACAGTTCAGAGACTCTCCTGGGGGGTCAGTATCTCAACATCTTTCTCTCCTCCCTTCCTAGACATTGTACAGCAGGGAGGGCAACAAACATCTCCCTGGAGCATTGCTGGAGAAACAAAAACCCACAGGCTATGTATGTATGATTTTATTTTGGGAGAGAAATGGCATATCAGGCAGGGTCCTAACTTTAAATTCAAGCCAGTGATGCAGTCCAGCAGCAACACCCCGGCCAGACCTAGAACACAGCCTATCCTCCAGTCTGGCCTATTTATTTTGGTAAATATTACTTGACCATATCTCTAGTCATTAGGGAAGAAGGCAGCTGCTATGTAATAGGATCCTGAGGAACTGACTTTGCTCAAGGTCACTGGTGAGTCACTGGGCTGGATTTGTTTTGAAGGCCCCAGCTCTTCCTGTCTACCTGCCTATTGCTCTAACCCCTCCCAACCAAAACAGGCTACAGGCAGGAAGGCCGAAGTGGCTTCCGACCAGCTCTTGCTTCTGTCTCATGTCCTTCCCTCCTCACCCTGCTGTGACTTTTTTAGGCCTCTGACACCAGCCTCCAACAGGGCCCTCTAGTGCCTGACCAGGTCATCCCACAGACCCTAATGGTCCTAGCAGATCTGTCTCTAAGGACAGGCTCCAAAGGACCCGGCAATGTCAGCTTCATCAGTCACCACCCCTCAGGTGCACAGGCTATCCCTAGAATTCCCATGATCTTCCAGTGGCTGTAATCAATTGTGATTCACTTCACTTCTAATCCCCAACTTCCTCTTTCTCCAGAGACACTTTTTGAGGATGTTGACAGTGGTGCCCTTTGCTGGTCACACTTGGGAGGAAGAAAGGGTCTGAGGCCCAGAAGGAATAATTATCTGGGGCTCCTCTATCCTGGACACAGACCCAGGTTGAACAACTGTGTAGGAAGCAGGCACCCCTTGGGGAGATTGAGGGAGAATCTGGCGGGGGGGATCTTTGGTTTGTTTCTTTTTTTTTTTTGTAGAGACAGTGTTACTTTATCGCCCTCGGTAGAGTGCCAAGGTGTCATACAGGTCACAGCAACCTCCAATTCCTGGGCTTAGGCGATTCTCTTGCCTCAGCCTCCTGAGTAGCTAGGACTATAGGTGCCCGCCACAAAGCCCAGCTATTTTTTTGTTGCAGTTTGGCCGGGGCCGGGTTTGAACCTGCCACCCTTGGAATATGGGGCCAGTGCCCTACCCACTAAGCCACAGGTGCCACCCAAGGAGGGCATCTTTGGAGGCAGCTGGCATTGGCTAAAGTCTCTAAAGCTCTGTGAGAGACAGTGGGAGGGTGAGTGGCTTTGTCTCAGCTTAATCAACTTGAGCCCCAACACCAACGTAACAAGGTTTTGGTAAAAAAGCATAGCTTTGACTGGGGTTGTGATAAAACTCAACCAGAATAGGGAAGTGATAAGTCTTGGACAGCTCAGATTAAAAAAAAAATAAACTTGGTGTGTACTAAGATAGTTGCAACAGTATGAATTTTGGAGTTGATGTCACTTGTATTAGTTATGTGTTCCTGAGCAAATTACCTAACCTCTCTGGCTAAAGACCTTTGCAAAGTGGGGCTAATGACAGTAAGTACCAAATAAAGATCCTGTCTAGAAGAAACTAAAAGCAACTGTGGAGTGTGCTTAGCATAACACAAATGTGTGGCACTCAGGCCGGGAGTGAGAAATGGTAATGCTACTCTGGGCCTGCTGGCCTACCCCATTCCCATCACCTACGGAGAGCTGGCAGGGTTTGCTCTTCTTCTGCAAGTATCTTTACGCAACACATCTGTGCTTGACAGCTCTGCTCCCTCCTGTGATGGGGAATACCCTAGGCTTCTAGGTTAGGACTTCTGTGAGGCCCTGAGGATCTAGTCACACAGGATACCACATATCTGAGGGCCCAGATACAGATACAGTGGGCAACAGATACAGACAGAAAGGAGAGGAGACACAGTGACCTTCTGAATCCTCACCTTTTTTTGCAAGGATTGGAGAGCATCACTACCAATTCTCCCATTAATGGGCACAAAGTATTCCTATCTTGTAATGGCCAAGGAAATGGCCATAGGCAAGCAGGTAGAAACTATACATGGGGTAAGACCCCTAAACATACGAGCAAATATAACATAAAGGTTAAGGAAACATGCTTTGCAAAAGACAGAATTTGGTCTAAATAATTTCTTAGACAGGGTAAATGTATAGTCGAACAAAGAAGTACCTGTATCAAGAATTTATTTTTATTTTTAACATGCCTTTGACACGGATGCATACCAAAGTGGAATAATAGTGAGATCATTCCTTACGACAGCTAAAGTAAAACAAAGGATAAAAACCGTAAGTGAGATGGCATCATTTCACACTGGCATCCACAGATGTGAGGTAGTCTCAGCTATGTGAATTTTATGAGCCCCCCACTACAAACGATGATATGCAATGGGGGAGTATTGGTAACTCTCTACTAGATTGAAGGTGACAGTGAATTCCTGAAACACTGAAACACAACAGATCAACTGCAAAAGCCTACGTGAAGCAGAGGGAATGGGGCAGCTACACTTCAAAGAAGGAAGTGCAGGGCAAACCATCCAGACTCACTCAAACTTGATGCCCTTTATGCCACCATTACATCCTTGAGAAAAAGCTGCATATCACAAGGACTTCATCATGTGTGTAACTTTGGTTTTAATGAGCCAATCCAGCAAATGATACCAACCTGTGTAACCTACAAACAAACCAGAAGCCCCCAACCTGTTCTCTATAAAATCACTCGAAAACCCCTAAAATGCAAGACAGATGCAATATAGTAAGAGAACCCACCAAGAAAGACATTAGGCCACAAAGATGAGGCTTTTCAGCCTAGACCTGCAGAACCAATATATGATCCAATACACAGAGGGGAAATTGTGTTATTGCCCTTTTCACCAAACCCAAGTGCCTGAATCCTTCAAAAGGCAACATGCAGCTATCAGGAAGTGCTTCTGATTTGTGGGGCGGTAAACATCTGGAATATATCACAGCCACCAGGAATAGCAAGGGAAGAAATATGAAGACCTTAAGCTTTTACCCTAAAAATGGTCAGTGGGCCATTTTTAGGGTAAAAGCCAGGTGGTGCAGTCCTGCCCTCACACCACACTGCCTTTACCTCACTACTGGAACAGAACTGTTCCGGATGAACTATGGGACTCCCTGGAACCCTACTGTAGGCTTTGGCTGTCTACCTGGCTGGGAAGCATGACGATGAACCTCAGTCAGGCACTCTTGAAATGGTTCCAAGAGCCAAATTCTGTTTTACTGAGAGTGGCAATGGAACTGACTTCTGATTACCTGAAATGCCGCTGATCCCCTTTCCCTCTATAAAAATTCAATTACCATAGATAGAACAATAAGCGATCTTTTAAATCCTAGTCATATTAAAAGTTCCTGTTCCTCCATTAACCAATCTGCCACAAAGAAACTTTTCCAAAGCTTACAGGTTTCTTAGAAGGGGACAGCTAATTGCGACACTTAGCATCCTTATCTTTTTTCACTATACAGCGCCCTTCCTCCAGCAGAATCCTAAAATAGCAGCAGTCTGGATTAGCATGGCTGTGAGAAGTAGGTGCTTAGCTGAATAACATCAGAATTAATGAGGGGCCGGACCCCAAACAGAGCCACCTGGTGGGCATGCACACCAGGCAGGAATGGGGGACCTTTTCTTCAACCAAGTGCCTGCCCTAGCTGTCTTTCATTCAGCCCCCACCACATTCTGGCCCCCTCCAAGGCCTGGAGGGCCAGCGCAAAGTGCTCTCACCTTTCAGCAGGTCTGGGTGAACGTAACCTAGCACGTCTGAGACCCCCAACTCCTGGCGAGAACAGGTGCCTCCGTGGATGTGCAACCAAGCGGGTTCGGCGAGGGCAGTGCACAGCGCCGTGATGGACAGGGCGCCAGGCAAGGCCGAGGCCAGGCTACGCTCCGGCTGCTTGGGCAGAGCGCTGCCTCCCGGGCTCCTCCGCCGGCGCCCGCCGGGCAGCCCTGCGCCTCCAGGGGCATACATGCCCGGGGCCGCCCGCCGTCGCACCGCGGTCGCTGCTGGTAGCCGCCGACCTCTGCCGGGCGCTCAGAACCTGCCTGTCCCGAAAAGAAGAGCAATGCTTTGGGCTCGCAGCAGGTAAGGCAACCGTGGGGCTGTCAGGACCCACACCAGAGAATAGTGGGGTGGAACCCAGAGATGAAAGGAGACGCGAGGGCTACGGGGTTTTGGGGGGCGGGGATGAGGGACTTTAGAATAGGGCTGCAGAACAAGGTCCCGGAGAGGGCCGTGGGCCAGATGGGGTGTGGGCAGACGGGAGTGGAAAGAGGAGGTACCAGAGGTCGGCTGCTGGTGGAGAAAAAAACCCACTCCGGCGTCCCGACCAGAGAATGTTGAGGGGCGGAGAATGGGGCTGGGCCGCGGGGATCGGGAACCGGAGATCTGGGACTAGCGCTTTCGGGCGCGACCTGTGCGGAGAAAGGACTGTTTTCAGGCTCCTCCCCACCGTCCCTCACCGGTCAGCAGGTCTCAGGGCTGGGATGGCGCCGCTGTGCGCCGTCACGGGCTTCTCAGCTGCCGGGGGCCAAGAGATCCCAGGCCCCAAACCCGCAACGCCCGGACCGACCCGGGCTGGATGCACTTCCGGCTTTTTCCTGCTCTGTCTCCTCCTCTGCCTGCCCTGTCCTCCGCCCCCTACTCGCGCGTCAGAGCCTGGGCGGTGCTGTCGGTTCTACGCAGGACCTCACGGGACTGGTAGTTCAAGGAGGTCTTCCTGAACTTCCCACTGGGGGAGGTGAAGGGAGTGACTACAACTCCCAGAAGGCTGCGCAGCTGCAGCAGCAGGCGCTTTAGTTCCCAGGACAACCCGGGCCCTCGGGCGGAAGCGGGAGTTTATGGTGGCCGCTGGAATCTAGAGCGGGCGTTGCGGAGACTTGCGCGGTGAGACCCGCGGTTGCCGCGTCTGACCCTGTCTATCTCCTCACCCTGCGCCGGGCAGCCATGAAAGACTCGTTGGTGCTGCTGAGTCGTGTCCCGGCGCACCCGGACTCTCGCTGCTGGTTCCTAGCCTGGAACCCCGCCGGGACCCTGCTGGCTTCGTGCGGTGGCGACCGGAGAATTCGCATTTGGGGCACCGAGGGTAAGGGTTGGCCTGCTTGTGCGAACTGCAGCGCGGAGGGCTCCCCATGTGCACAGTGTGAGTGCGCAGCCTGCGGGGGAGGCCGACCCTGAACGGGGTTTCTGGCTGAGGGAGAGTTCAAGTCACGTTTTAGACACTCTGAGAAGGAATTCGCAGGCGAATAACAGAAGCAAAAATGTCAACAGGCTGGAACTGTTGAGGGAATTGTGATAGTTGCTGAGACAGGAAAACAGGGAAAGAAAGGCGGTTGGAAAGCAGGCTGCGGAGTAACACAGCTGGACGGTGAGGTTCAGATTTTATCTCCAGGGCATTTGGAAGCCATTGGCAGTTTATAAGGATGCCTCCAGAAGAAGTACTCAGTTACATATTTGTTTAATAAGCATGTTGTTAAATATACCAATTGAACTTTGCTTCCCCCTCCCCACCTCCGTTTGCTCCAATACGACCACCACCACCCCAACCCCTCCGCCCTCGTTATGGGACGGCTTGATGATGCTTTGCATTGTCTTGCACACTCATCTTCTGCCTTTAGGTGATAGCTGGATCTGCAAGTCTGTCCTTTCTGAAGGCCACCAGCGCACTGTGCGGAAAGTGGCCTGGTCTCCCTGCGGTAATTATCTGGCTTCTGCCAGCTTTGATGCTACCACTTGCATTTGGAAGAAGAACCAGGATGACTTTGAGGTAACCAGGCTGAATGGGCCTGAGATTGTTGCTTGTTTGCTACCATGGACTGATTCAGAAATCTGGGCCACTTGGGCTGTATATCCATATGAAGGACTCCAGGAGTCTTAGCTGCCATTAATTCTCATCCTTCTTCCCTTTTTACAGTGTGTAACCACCCTTGAGGGCCATGAAAATGAGGTCAAGTCAGTGGCTTGGGCCCCATCTGGCAACCTCCTGGCCACCTGTAGCAGAGATAAGAGTGTGTGGGTCTGGGAAGGTGAGTCCAGGTCCCTCTAGGTGGAATTGGGAACCTCTTGACAGATATCCACTTCTGTGTTGCCAGCAGCGTCAGCGCTTGGGTTCCTTTCTTTTTTCTCTCCTATAGTTGATGAAGAGGATGAGTATGAATGTGTCAGTGTCCTCAACTCACATACACAGGATGTTAAGCATGTGGTTTGGCATCCAAGCCAGGAGGTAAGAGTCAGGCAAGATCTCTTAGTAGGAAGGAACTTTGCTGTGGAGGTCATACCCAGCCTTTCTTTGCTCTTCAGTCTTGACCTGACTTTCACAGGGACCAAAAAACATTAGTTCCTTTATAAAAACAGATACCTGGGACTGTCCTGTCCTGGCAGTGAGACGTATTGGAACCATAGGCACTTCCTGGGTCATTCAGGCAAGTACTGGGTCTCCTTTCCCCTTCTTTCAGCTGTTAGCCTCTGCCAGCTATGATGACACAGTGAAGCTCTACCGGGAGGAAGAGGATGACTGGGTATGCTATGCTACTCTTGAGGGCCATGAATCCACCGTGTGGAGCTTGGCCTTTGACCCCAGTGGCCAGCGCCTGGCATCTTGCAGTGATGACCGGACTGTGCGCATCTGGCGCCAGTATCTACCAGGCAATGAGCAAGGTGAGAGTCCAGTAGTGGAGCTCCAGAGGTTTGCAGTCTGGTAAGGCACACAGATAAATCATAGCAAATTGGGGTAAAAAGTAAGATGGGCCACAGGAGGGCTCCACATTGAGTGATGGAAGAATCAGGAAAGCTTTGTGAACAGGGGCTATTTCATCTTTCATTAAAAGGATTTGTAGGATTTTTTTTTTTTTTTTTTTTTTTTGTAGAGACAGAGTCTCACCTTATCGCCCTCGGTAGAGTGCCGTGGCGTCACACAGCTCACAGCAACCTCCAAATCCTTGGGCTTAGGCGATTCTCTTGACTCAGCCTCCCAAGTAGCTGGGACTACAGGCACCTGCCACAACGCCCGGCTGGATTTGTAGGATTTTAAACAAAAATTCCAGGTGAAAACACAACAGCAAGTAAAGGCATTGGTGTTGAGTATGCCTAGACTAATGTAAAGAATGGTAGTTCATTTAGATGGCATATAATATATATAAAGAGTTTAAGGAGGGTTAAAATGGGTTGGTCTGGCCGGTGGGTGGCCTTAAAAGGCAGGCTATAACTAGTTAGATATAGTCTGCAGCAGAACAGGAATATTTTTTTCTGAGAATTCTTTAGAAAGGTCATTTTGGCCATAGTATGTAAGGCAGAGCTCATAATTAATTAGAAATAAGGGTGAGGGAGGGCTCACTCTGCAGTAGTTCATTTACTCCCCTGAGTTGCCTGGGATGTACAAACATTTTAGGCTTAAGAGAAATTTGTCTTGCAGGGGTGGCATGCAGTGGCCCTGACCCCAGCTGGAAATGCATCTGCACTTTGTCGGGCTTCCATTCCAGGACCATTTATGATGTGGCTTGGTAAGACATCCACCCTCCATTCCACCCCACCCCACCCCACCCCACCCCACTCCACCCCACCCCACCCCACCCCACTCCACTCCCATAGGGATTTCAGAGAAGTCATGACCTATGCTGCACTGTGCCATCTGGAGGAGTGCACAGGAATTAAGAGCAGCCACTGGTATTCTTTAGATCAGATCCACTGGGCTAGTTTAGAGCTGGCTGGCCTGGAATTCTTAGGAGCAGGGAACAGACTTAGACCCAAGCTAGCACCTGGATTAAGATCCCAGGTATAAGGACAACAGCAGCCCTTGCTGTTCGCAAAGCATCATACTACCCAGAAATTATTGAATTTGTGGATTCAAAGGCTGGGATATTTATGGTTTGGTAACACTAACTGTACCCTTATACAGGCCAGAAAAGCTGCCTTATTCATATAGGAGAGTGTTTCAGAGTGCAATTCTAGCTCTTAGAGTTCATCCTGAGGAATAATCTGAAACAATGAAAAAACTGATGTGTACTGAAGCTTGCTTTATATTAACAAACATGGAAACAATCTGTTCAACAAAAGTCCACTTTTTTTTTTTGGGGGGACAGAGTCTCAAGCTGTTGCCTTGGGTAAAGTGCTGTGGCGTCACAACTCACAGCAGCCTCCAACTCAGGCGTAAGCAATTCACTTGCCTCAGCCTCCCAAGTAGCTGTGACTACAGGCACCCGCTATAATGCCCAGCTATTTTTTTTGTTGTTGCAGTTGTCATTGTTGTTTTAGCTGCCCCAGGCCAGGTTCAAACCCACCAGCCTCAGTATATGTGGCCGGCGCCCTACCCACTGAACTACTGGCACCACCAGGCTTATTTTTTGTTTTTTGTTTTTGAGACAGAGTCTCAAGCTGTCGCCCTGGTTAGGGTGCTGTGGTATCATAGCTCACAGCAATCTCCAACTCTTGGCTTAAGCAATCCTCTTGCCTCAGTTTTTCTATTTGTATTTTTTTTTTTTTTTTTTTTTTTTTTTTAGAGACAGAGTCTCACTTGATTGCCCTTGGTAGAGTGCCGTGGCATTACTTGCCCCAGCCTCCCTAGTAGCTTCTATTTGTATTTTTAATTTTTTTTTTTTAATTCAGTCTCCTTAGAGACTGTTGAAAATTGTTAGTGCCGACTATATTGCAAGTCATCACAATGGGGTATTGGAAAAGTTTTTAATTAGCAATAATTGAGCCTCAGATAAACCTTATTGACTACGATACTGCCACTGCACAAAGCAGTTTTTCTATTTTTTGTTGTTGTTATTGTTGTTGCAGTTGTCATTGTTGCCCCAGCTGGCCCAGGTTGGGTTTGAACCCGCCAGCCTTGGTGTATGTAGCCGGTGCCCATAGCTCAGTCCCAGCTTTTCTAATTTTAGTAGAGACGGGGTTAGTAGTTTAGTCTTGCTTTGCTCAGGCTGGTCTCAAACTCAAGAGCTCAAGCAATCCACCCACCTTGGCCTCCCAGAGTGCTAGGATTACAGGCATGAGCCATCGCGCCTGGCCTCAACAAAAGTATACTTAAATAAATATGGTAAAACTCAGTAGCCTGAAGAAAAGGGTTAAGACTACTTCATAGGAAACTGATTATGCTAACTGAGAAGAGTATAGTTGTTTTTGGGTTTTTTTTTTTAAGAGTATAGTTTTTTAGGGTAATACTGGTGGGGGAGACTAGATGGAAGCTCCCTTAACACTTATCAGGGGTCCTCAAACTACGGCCTGCAGGCTACATGAGGCGGTGTGATTGTATTTGTTCCCATTTTGTTTTTTTACTTCAAAATAAGATAATGTGCAGTGTGCATAGGAATTTGTTCATTTTTTTTTTTTTAAACTATAGTCCGCCCCGCCAACGGTCTGAGGGACAGTGAACTGGCCCCCTGTTTAAAAAATTTGAAGAGCCCTGACTTAGACGTTTGTAGTTCTATATTAGGGAAACTCAATAAGAGCCTTTCCGCTGAGGACTAAAGTTTGGGAAGAGAACAGGCCAGGAACTGTAGAACAAATCTCCTACCTAAGTAGCCAAATCGGTGAGGAAATAGCCACCTGCATTACCCACTGATGTGCATGTTCCTCCCAGGTGTCAGCTGACAGGGGCCCTGGCTACAGCTTGTGGGGATGATGCCATCCGAGTATTTGAGGAGGATCCCAACTCAGATCCACAGCAGCCCACCTTCTCTCTGACAGCCCACATGCGTCAGGCTCATTCCCAGGATGTCAACTGTGTGGCCTGGAACCCCAAGGAACGGGGTCTCCTGGCCTCCTGCAGTGATGATGGGGAGCTTGCCTTCTGGAAGTATCAGCAGCCTGAAGGCCTCTGAGCTACATTGACTTTGGACAATGGGTCTCCAGAATATTCCATAGGACTTCCCCATCCCCTGAGAGGCCTTGGAGTAATGTCCTTGACTTTTATTTAACTTGGCTGGCTTCTGTTTGGACTTGGGTAGAAGCACAGACTATAGAACTTTCCCCTCCTTTTACCTGAGAGCCTTTTATAAAGGGCTACAGAATATCAGTACATTTTTACTATGCCATAGATTTTGCTTGCTTTAGGGCACAGTATTAAGTTTTGGGGGAAGGTATACTGTTGGTAATCACTGAATGTATAGTAGGAGGGGGTATGTGTCTCAGGCCTTTCTGAAATTGTAAGCTTTATAAAAATAATCTGGTGAGTCCCAAGTCCTATTTTATAAAGACATTCACAATTTAAAGTATTTTCATGGTGAATCCTTGTCTGAAATAGGTCCTGCCTTCCTAATTTTGGAGTAAATCCTTGCATTTAAAATATCCAATCAATATTAAAGGAAATGTTTTTCTTAATGTAGGTTTGTGTAGAGGGACATTCTACTTTTTTTTTTTTTGCAGTTTTTGGCGGGGGCTGGGTTTGAACCCGCCACCTCCGGCATATAGGGCCGGTGCCCTATCCCTTTGAGCCACAGGTGCTGCCCTCTATTTTCTCTTACAAACCCTCACATACCTCCTGCACCATTAGGCTGTGACGGCAGCTAGAAATCTTAAAGGGGAATTATTACTGGCCACAGGTGGTTAATTCTGTACAGGGAAGCAAATTGGTTCTTTGTGGCAGGAGAGAGGGGGCAAAAATATCTTAAGAGGCAATAGCTATGGCCCTCTGAAGAACTGTGGCACATAAACATGGCGTATCTGTGGTATTACATTTTTCTTATAAGGGGTGATTAGAAAAAATGTCTAATAAAGCTTAGGGAATGATAATGAAAAAAAGTTGAGAAACAGTGCCATAGGCAGCAAGTTCTTTAGTCTCAGTTTGTCTCTAATCATCACTTACAAATGGGTTTTCATGTGAGGATGGCCCCTAAAACTACAGCTGTTAGTTCTAAGTTTTTATACGATAGAAATAATGTATTTAAAGACTTGAGATTTTAGAAAGACAGCTGGAACAGTACCTAGAGCAGTCAGTGATTCTCAAAAATACAGCATGCTGATCCCCTGAAGTCCCAAGACCCTTTTTTGGAGGAGGGAGGGGGCCTGTGAGGTCACATTTGGCACTGTGGCATGAATCAAGGTGGTGGCAACAAACTACTAGTGGAGTCTTCACTACCTTATCCTCACAGTAAAAATATTGCCAACTTCACTTAGAAATGCCCTTGATAGAACCAATAAAGATGATTAATTGTATTGAATGTTGACCCTTGGGAATATTTCTCATTCTAAGAAAATGGGAAGCATGCATAAAGCACTTCTGTACACTGAAGTATGGCTGCCTTGGGGAAGAGCAGTCCTGCAAGTGAGCCACAAGCTGAATTAACTCTTCATGGCATACCATTTTTATGAGAAAGAACTAGCAAATTATGGTATTTAGACTTAGGTATTTGGCTTTTCAGTAATGGAATACATAAACATTTGGAAGAATTCAGTGAACCAACATTTTCCAAATGACCAGTGCATGTTACAAAACCATAGGTAAGAGATTGACAGTATAAGACAGGGTAAGAGTATCAGAGAGTCTTAGTATAATATCAAATGATAGTCACAATTTGAAAATGCTATTTAAAAATTCCCGTTTCTAGGTGTTGTATGTGGCAAGGCCCAGCCACATACACCAAGGCTGGTGGGTTCTAACCCAGCCCAGGCCAGCTAAGCAATGACAACTCCAACAAAAAAAATTGCCGGGCGTTGAGGCAGGCACCTGTAGTCCCAGCTACTTGGGAGGCTAAGGCAAAGGAATCACTTACGCCCAAAAATTGGAGGTTGCTGTGAGCTGTGAGACCACAGCACTCTACCCAGGGCGACATAATGAGACTCTGTCTCAAAAAAACAAACAGGAGGGCGGCGCCTGTGGCTCAGTTGGTAAGGCGTCGGCCCCATATACCGAGGGTGGCGGGTTCAAACCCGACCCCGGCTGAACTGCAAACCAAAAAATAGCTGGGCGTTGTGGCGGGCGCCTGTAGTCCCAGCTACTTGGGAGGCTGAGGCAAGAGAATCACTTAAGCCCAAGAGTTTGAGGTTGCTGTGAACTGTGATGCCACAGTACTCTACCCAGGGTGACAGCTTGAGACTCTGTCAAAAAAAAAAAAAAAAAAATTCCCTTTTCCAACTACATCTATGTGAAGACAACTTACTTTGACTCAGATAACATAAAAATGTTGGATGGAAAAGCAAGTATGAGAATCCAACTGTCTTTGATCAAACCGGACATTAAAGAGATTTTGTAAAATTATAAAATGCTATCTCCCTGAATTTATTTATTTTAGAAGTTATTTTAAAAAATCATGTTCTTTTAATTTTTAATATAGTAAATAGCAGATATAACCTAGATGATAAAATCTTTTTGGACTAGCCTATAAAACTGAGAAATTTATGTTTTTATTTTTTTTAGAGACAGAGTCTCACTTTATGGCCCTTGGTAGAGTGCCGTGGCCTCACACAGCTCACAGCAACCTCTAACTCTTGGGCTTACGCGATTCTCTTGCCTCAGCCTCCCGAGTAGCTGGGACTACAGGTGCCCGCCACAACGCCCGGCTATTTTTTTGGTTGCAGTTTGGCCGGGGCCGGGCTTGAACCCGCCACCCTCGGTATATGGGGCCGGCGCCCTACCGACTGAGCCACAGGCGCCGCCCTATGTTTTTATTTTTTGAGAGCGTCATTTTATCACCCTCGGTAGAGTACTATGGCATCATAGCTCACAGCAACCTCAAACTCTTGGGCTTAGGTGACTCTCTTGCCTCAGCCACCTGAGTAGCTGGGACTATAGGCGCCTGCCACAATGCCTGGCTATTTTTTTTTTTTGCAGTTTGGCCAGGGCTGGGTTCAAACTTGCCACCCTTAGTATATGGGGCGGCACCCTACCCACTGAGCCACAGGCACTGCCCATATTTGCGTTTTTAAAACAACAAAAAAACCCTCTGTAGGATTCTTAAGTTTTTGCAGTATAAAGGGGTCCTAAGATCGAATCATTTGGAAACTGCTGACCTTAGGGAAATTGCCCTTCAGAATCATCTTTTGATTTTGTACACATTTATCCCTAAAGAACAGAGTGTAAGAATTCAAAGAGAGGAAAAACGGGCATTTTGAGACAGTCTGCTGGTTTTCCTCCTTTGCCGACAAGGTAATTTTCTTTTCCTTCTCAGAAGCCACTTGTTCCTGTTTTTTTCTGACATGGCCTCAAGAACAAGTACCAAGCTGTCAGTAACAGATTTTGGTTTCTATGGGTGGGCTCATTTGCTTCCTGACAAAATGGTACCCTGCTGAAGTAGGGAGCAGACCCAGGTCAGAGGCTGGGGTCTTCACTGGAAGAAGCGGCTTCTTTTCAGAGAGAATATGGGACATTCCCAGCAGCTGCCAGAGTGTTTTTAGCTCTAGGGAACTCCTCTATCTCCCTGAAGTAGATGCAGCTCCTGGCAACCTGAACTGAGCTGAGAAGAAACCAGATTTAGAAAGGGTCCAGACACCAGGCCTTTTGCAGGGTAAGTTCCCCAGGGTACACCCTGAGACGCCCATTTCACCCACTTGGGAGGTTTCCAGACCTTCCTGCCCTGTATGTGGCAGGGCATTTTGTTTGAATTTGTTAAATGTTTGGGAAGGCTTTCCTTCTAGCCCTGTAGGATATTTGGGGCACACTGTTCCAGATGCCATTTGGGGTGGCATTTTGTCCTCTTGGAATTCCCATTTGTTTGATATGCCCTGGCATTTTTTGTTGAGAATTCTCTGTAGTGTCTGTGTTTGCTTTTGTGGGTTCTGTTGCAACATAGAAAAAATTCCATATAGAAGTCCCTTTAAAAGAATTTTGTCTGAATCATCAACTATATAGCTGCAAACCAATGTCTTAAGAGAACGGTTTTACGGTAATCCAGTGTATTTATGTGCTGGAGAGTGAGGAAAAGTGGCTGTTAAGTGAAACCTTAAAGTGTGACTTGAACTTAGAGACTATCTCATGCCTAGAGTCCTAAAGTAAAATCTACTGAAATTTTGCAGAAAAAGAAAATTGAAAGAAAAATATCTGAAGATTTTGATTATAAGGCTGGGTCACATCCATTTGGTGCATTTTAAGCCCCCCTTCTAATGCTGCCTCCTTCTGAGGGAACATGGCAGAATATAGACCTTGAGAAACCTCTCACCTGTGATCTATCCATGAAGTTCAGGGTTGGCTCCTGTAGCAATGCTGTGTGTGGCTAATACTGACAAGGGGAGCCAGGGTCATGACTGAAGAGAAACTGCCCACTAACATTCTCTCCTCTAGATAGACTTAAATGGCTACAGGTAACAGGACAACTAAAGAATAGGCTTGTCCTCCTGAAGTAATCATGATAAACAAGTTTAAGCTGAAAAACCAAATCTTGCTGGCCAAGCCCTTAGTGTGGCTGAAGGAGAACTTTTAATTTGGAATCACTGTAAGATAAAAATGGTTTCTCCAAGTTATTTTATTAGAATGTCTGACTCAAAGAACTACTCAGAACACATCTTAAAAACACTGTACTTTTTATTCTTAACATGACACCTGCAGCCACTGGGTCCAGAGTTTGCACAAGGGGGTGAAATGGTAAAGTTGTGGTGGGTTAGGGCAGCACCAATCCAGACTAGCCTGACAGGCTCACAGACTGGTCTCCACACCCAAAATCCCTACAACTGTACATATTCCTAATTCTGGTTCAGCTATTCTTTACCCAAGAGTAAATGCCTCAGTATTCAATCTGAGTCACTGTCCGTCTCGGCTTCTTTCACATCCACACTGAATTTGTATTCCTGGTCACATCCCATGTAAGCATCACTCATGAAGTACAGAGTATAGTTGTGGGCACCAGTGGCTGGGGCCACGAAGTCCAGTTTCACCTATGGAAAGCAGGCAGAAATCAGAACAAGCATGGATATGAGTTCTCACCCTGCCCTACCTCCGAACAAAGGCTAGGGCCAGTGGACACACTCACCTTGGCTTTCTGCTGCAGGGTGAGTCTCTTGATGGAGATGAGGCTATTGGACTTTGCATCTCCAATCACCACCCACCAGCCCTCTTCACGTTTCTGCAGTGATCAAAGCCCAATAATTTAGCACATAAAACTTGAGAATAGTTACAAAAAATAACAAAAATCAGCTTTACAAAGTTTCTTTCCAAAATACAATTTGATAAATATAACTAAGATTTTGAAATCTCAAAAGGCATCTCAATGGACTTAATTGAAAGGTGCTTAATTTTTAAGCAGATGAACTCGTTCGTTTGTTGGTCCTGACTCATTTTCTTGTGACAAGGAACCTTCTCCCACTTAAGTGTTTGCCACTAAAACCAAGATGTCGCAGATCTAGTCTTTGGGGCCTGGCAGCTTTGAGCTCCTCAGAGACCCTTTTCAGTACAAAGCATATATACCAGCCAAGAAAATCCTAACATGGAGCTGAACCTGCAGCAGAGAGGATGCAAAGCAGGCCTAAGAAAGGCCTCTTTTGAAGCCTTGCCTCTTCTATTAAGCCCTCTGTTGGTCACTCCACTCTCACAAAGACCCAGCATCCTGGTTTAAAGCACTCTTCCTTAGAGCCTGCTGAACAACTAGTTTACAGAATTAAATATGACAAGTTTATCTAGTTTCTGCTGACAACCTTCAATTATTCTCCCACATAAAAAGAGTAAGATTTTCTTTCTATACGTAAACAACTAGAAACAAGTGGTAATAAATAGCACTAAGAAAGGAGAGAGAAGAAACACCAACTAGAAAAGCCCAGTGTCCTGGAGCCATTTACAGTTAAATCTTTTTAGTCATAGGCAGTACTACACAACTGGTTATCTTTAATAATCAGTCATCTAAATTGTTCAAAATTCAAGAGAAAAACCACCACCACAAAATAACCCATAGCCCGCAAATTCTTGGCCTTTTGTTATCACTCTGAATTTTCCTCCCTCAGTGACAATACGCTTTTGTACTCAGCATCTAGCTAGTGGATAGGGTGAGTTGACACCTAGTAGTAGAGCCAGCTACCCAAATGTACCTGTGGGAAGAGAGGTGCAATAACAGGGCCTGTGACTTCCTCTTCTCGCTCCAGCTGCACCAGCACCACGACTGGCCCACCACTGCAGGAGAAAAGCAAGCAGGGCAGTACATCAGTGCCGTGGTGGTTTACAGCACATTGTTAAGGTGCATCCAGCAGGGACCCTCTCTGACTCACCTGCGGATGCTATCCTTATCCACCACTTCATAAGATAGTTCGATATTAGGGTAGCGGTTACAGAAGCGGGCCACATCTGCAATCTGGATGTCAGTCAGTTGAAGCAATGCATTCCGTTCCTCATCCTCCATCTCCATGATGTCAAAAACACTCTCCACTCCCTGCAGTGGGTATTCAAAAGCCAGGGAAGAGGAGAAAGCACAGATGAACAGCAAATGTCACTGGCTCTTAAGAGCTGCTAACTTACTTCCTACATTATCAAATCATCTGACAAAGATGTACCTCCAAAAAGAACACGTCCCACAACTAGTAGCCTCTCTAGCATCTCAATATGGAAGAAGAGGAAACCACTAAAAGCTTCCTAGTCTGAGGACTTAACCCCCAACAACCCATCCCTCACTCAGGGCACCCAGCTCTCAGGCTCACCATCTAACAGCCAGACCAACCCAGCTCACCTTATCTGTGCAACGTTTGATATGCTCTGAGGTGAAGTGTGGCAACTGTTTCAGGTATGAATCCTTGGACCACATGGCTTGGGTGACCATCTGGGCCAGTTCCATGGCTGCCAGAGCAGGGCTGAGCCACCCATTGCTAGAAAGGACATCCACACAGGCCTGGATGAGCCGGATTGCCTGGAAAGGAAAAGGAATACAAGAACAGGTGGTGTTGGAATCGAGTCTTCCTAGGCCACCACTGGTCCCTCCACCTCACACCCCGCCCACACACACACATGTGCACACTCTTACCTTACTAAGGATCTCCTCTGTGTCTGACTGCAACTCAGCACTCAGCTGCATGCGGGATAGGTGAGCCTGCAGAAGCAGGTTGGTCTTGACGTGCGGATCATTGAACTTAGGGTTATTCAGCTTATGGGGAACCTTCTGAGCCAACTAGAAAGTGGAAGAAAAATGCTGGTGATGAATAGGTGACCCTACCTGAGACCAACTCAGGTAGGGCCAAAAGCTCACAACCCTTCAATACCCAGAGGATTGGGTGTGGTGGGGGATGGAGGTGCGTATGAGGGAGGTCTGGAGGTCAGGGGATATGTAAGGGATGCAGGTGGCAGAGGTACTATGTGCTCAGGGCACACAGGCCAAATTTCAACTCTAAGGATGTTCTCCTGAGGCCAATGTCCTCACCTGACGCAGCAGGTTGTCTTCATGGTGCCGGATGGGAATGTTCTCATACTCTGCCGCATTGGAGATGATCTCGATAAGTCCTCGCACCTTGGTCTTAGCATTCAGGGACATGCTGAAGAGCTCTGACAGGAGAGACGGAAATTTGAGAGAAGCCTTAGCAGACAGAAGAGAAGCAGGGGCTACCCTGCTCTTTCCTGCAATGCCATCCCTCTGACAAACACATGGGGCACTTGGAGTCCTGTCATCTCTCATCCCAGTAGGTGCCCAGAACCGTGTGTAAGAGAAGACTCCACAAAGACACAGACACGCTGCTGCTCACCAATGGTAGTGTAGTTTATGTAATAGTAGGCAGCAATCATGCCCAGGTTCAGAGGCGCCACGTCCATCTCATCCTCAATACTGATGCACTTAGACTGCTCCAGGTCACTCAGGGTCTGCTCCACCAGCTCCGACAAGTGATCAGACAAGTGACGATGAGAGATGCCTATGGAAGGGAGAGGTTGTGAGGCATCAGAGAGGTGCACAGCAAGGGCTTTGAAAACCACCAAAGGCTAACGTGTGCTCCAAAATCCATTGACCTTGCAGGTTGTAATAATTGGGGTTCTGTGTCATACGGCGGTACAGAAAGGTCCAGGTGAGGTAGTCCACAGCATCCTGCTTGTTCTCAATGGTCTTGGTGACAATCTCAGCATTGAAGTGGTCATGCATACAGTGGTCCAAGTGAGACTCTACTGGCAATGGCTCATATAAGAACTTCTTGAAGAAATCCTGTGGATTAGGGGAGGGAAGGGGAGGTAGCAATAAAGAGTCAATGACAACATGGTCACAAAGAAGAGCCGAGGGCAATCCATAGGGAAAGGCCTCTGTGTGAGACACAAATGAAAGAAACTACAAACAGAGAAAGTGGCATCACTGATAACAATACATAGTAGGAATGGGGATATGCCAAGTCATGAAGGCAGAGTGGCTTCGTGACTAAAGATAGTGGAACAAAGCAGAAGGTGAAGACCTCAATACACAAGAGTCAGCAGGCAGAAACAAAAACAAAAGGCAGCAAAGGGCGGCGCCTGTGCCTCACTGAGTAGGGTGCCAATCCCGTGTACCGAGGGTGGTGGGTTCAAACCCGGCCCTGGCCGAGCTGCAACAAAAAATAGCCGGGCGTTGTGGTGGGCACCTGTAGTCCCAGCTACTGGGGAGGCTGAGGCAGGAGAGTCACCTAAGTCCAGGAGGTGGAGGTTGCTGTGAGCTGTGATGCCACCACTTTCTACCAAGGGCGATAAAGTGAGACTCTATCTCTATTAAAAAAAAAAACAAAAGGCAGCAAAATTCCAGGAAGCTGACAGGCTTATTAGAGAAGCTACATGAAATAAAGAGCAGAAGTTGACAGACTGAAAAAACTACTAGAGACAGCTATCAAAAGAAAAATTGAAGGCTTAGTGCCTGTTGCTCAGTGGTTAGGGCACTGGCCACATAAACTGGGGCTGGCAGGTTTGAACCTGCCCTGGGCATGCTAAAACAACGACAACTAAAACAACAAAAAAATAGCTGGGCATTGTGGCAGGGGCCCGTAGTCCCCTTAAGGAGAATTGCTTAAGCCCAAGAATTTGAGGTTGCTGTGAGCTGTGATGCCACAGCACTCTATTGAGGGCGACATAGTGAGACTCTGTCTCAAATTAAAAAAAAAGAAGAAAGAAAAGAAAAATTAAAGAATCTGTTCTGAGGCGAAGGCTATCAAGATGTCTCAGGAATCCAGGAGTTACCTTTTTGGAGCCCTGACACATGATAACGCAGCGCCCCTCATCGTCCTGCAGGGGGCGGTTGGCATGGCCCACCATCTGAAGCACATCGTAGATAGGGTAATCCACATAGCTGGTGACGGAAAAGGAGGAAAAGGTGCATCAGCACAGAAGCCATACTACAGAGGCCCAACACCCTGCAACGTCAAAATAAAGGTAAACACAAAACTACGCATATGACCTTTTGTGCTGAGGAACTAGTTTCACTCATCATTTTAGTTTTCAAGTGTAAGGGTCATGAATTTGTTGCTCAAGGTCCATGAACCAAAGCTATAAACCCATCTAATGACAAAAGCCAAATAATTCCTTTTTAAAGGCTCAAATGTGTACATCAAGCTTTCCAAACTTAGCAGCTGTATATTTCACTAGTTACCAAGTCGCCTGACTTTAACTCAAACCTTGAAGCACTGTCAGATGCTAAAAATGAACCCATAAATAAAACTCGTTTTAAAACAATCTGCATTTTAGCAAAGAATTACTGAGTTAAATTATTTAACTCTGAGAAAGACTGAATCTTTTTTTTTTTTTTTGAGACAGGGTCTCACTTTGTCGTCCTCAACAGAGTGCTATAGCGTCATAGCTCACAGCAACCTCAAAGTCTTGGGCTCAAGTGGTTCTCTTGCCTCACCCTCCTGAGTGGCTGGGACTACAGGCACCTGCCATAACACCCGGCTGTTTTTAGACAGGGTCTTACTCTTGCTCAGGCTGGTCTCAAACTCCTAAGCTCTAGCTATCCACCTGCCTTGGCCTCCCCAAGTGCTGGAATTACAGGCATGAGCCACCTTACCTAGCCCAAAGACTGAATCTTCTAACTTCTTGTCACTACATAGCTATGTGACTGCAACCAAGTCACTTTTCCTAATCTATAAAAAAACTGGTCAACAACATCATCTCAAATGTTCCTCCTGGATGTAACTTCCTACTTCTCCAACCTAGAAAGACAATGACTAAAAAGTAAATGTCGCCCTAACTAATAAGACTACAAACTCTGAAACACCTGACTCTGGTGGATTCTCGGCCATATCTTTATTTCCCTAACACCTCTTCCTCTGTATGTGCAGATTTATGTTCACTTAAGGGGGGAAGTTTGCTTAACGCAGAGCACTGACTATATACTCACGCATGAATCTTGCCGTTGTAGTACTGGGTGTCCATGATGATCACTAGGTGGGCAGCCACGTTCATGCCCCAGCAGAGACTCCGAGAGGCCACTACCACCTGGATAGCTCCTGAGCAGCAGAGGGGAAGAGGAGGACTGAGGGCAGAGCTCTTTGGGTAAAGCAGGTTCACCACGTCTTGGGCACGCAGGAGCTCACCCTATGCTACATTTCAGAACTCAGAGCAAGCCTGGCTGGGAACAAGGGCTTACATGACTCAGAGCTAATACAACCCTATGAGAGGCAGCTCCATGCTGCCTTGCTCTGGGGACTATCTTAGAAGGAAACAACACAACCTGGACCAGAATCCAAAGCACAGGAAAAGTAAGGCTTACACTACTGATGAGGGTCTGGGCCTCAGACTGGGAAGTGCTAATGGCCACTCAGCCACAGGCTGGCAGCTCACAGCAGCAAAATCAAAATCACCCTGAGCATGGCCTAAACCAGGCATACTCAAAAGGTCAAAGAATGATAGTAACAGTTCTAGCAGGACGATCTGTGGTGAGGCTCTACTGGGTGTCAAATGGTAAAATGCGGTGCCACAGGTCAACAGGGGACAGTGGTCAGCAAGAGAATGCCCAAGGGAGAACCAGAGATCTGCTATGCGCTACACCTAATACCCCTGGAGAGCCTGGCATCTCTGGAGAACCAGGTCTAGGGCCAAAGGTCCGGCTTCTAGAAAACGAGGTTCTGAAGTAACACAACCTTACGTGCCTGCCTATTTTCTCATGTGGCAAGTAGGGATAACATTTCTCCCATCTATAAAGGTTCTTGGGAGGATCAAATAAGTAATAGACAAATAATCCTAACAGTGTTCCTAAAATGTCCAGTATGCTATAGAGAAGTAAGTATTAAACCCACATCCCAAGGTTTAATACATGCCACTTGACACGATCTCTATGCCGTGGGGTTTTCTTACCAGAGCTGAAGAGCTGTTCTACCAGGCGTCGCTCCATCGGGCTGAGCCCCTCATGCAGGTAGCCCACCCCATTTAACAGTGTTTCCTTGAGAGTGCTGTCACTCAGCTTCTCTAGGTACGGGATCAGATCCTTCTCCGTGCAATGCAAGAACCTGTGCAGTGCGAGCGGCACTTCAGCTCAGAGTGGTTCCAATCCCTGGCAGACACCTCACTACCCTCATGAACAGAACATCCTCTGGGGTAAGCCATCTTCACTTAGCTGAACCCCCATACCCCTGACCCCCAGAAGCCAGGCATGCCCCACCTCTGCCGCTGGATGTCAGCTGCACATGTGGTGAGGATGTCAATGGCAGTGAGGCGGGTCTGCTTGCGAGATGGGACAAAGACAATGACAGGTTTCTTGGGTGAGTGCTTGGTGATAGCATGGTATACAGGCTTGGCCATGGAGAGCAGGCGAGTTTGTGTATGGCTTATGTTGAAGCCCTGGAGACCAAGGGAGAAGAAAAGACATGGAGATTATCAGACCTAGGTAACGCAGGATGCATCTGAAGCCACACAGGGATGGAAGAATGGGTCCTACCTGGATGTGCAGCTCCAAGGGAACAGGGCGCACATTAGGGTGGAAGTTGAAAGTGGATGTAGCACTGCAACCCAGCCAGTGGGCCACGTCCTTAGCATTAGAGAGTGAGGAGCTAAGTGCCACAATGCGGATGGGCCGCTCGATCTGGGAGGAGATGTAGCGCATCCGGGAGCAGATCACTTCTAAGACAGGCTGGGAAAGAGGGAGGAGGGAGTCACTGCAGGCCCCAGGTCACTACTCTCTGCCCAGAGGTCCCCTTTGTGAACAGCCCAACAACCTCAAAATGATCTCCTAATTAAGGGCTCTCCTGTCTTTGGTTTGCCCCCTTCATAGCACCCAACCTCCAATAAGCAATGCGATATTCCAGAAGTATTACATAAAAATCCCACAGTCCTTTCAGAATAAGGTGGCAAGCAGAATCCTCTGGGGAGAAGCCCCTAGTTTCTGGCCTCAGATCCCAATGCCAAGGTTACTTGGTTAGTCCCAGCCCCCCATCTGTGCTGCAAAGTTCAGCCATACCCCATTCTCGCCCCCAATAAGGTGGACCTCGTCCACCACAAAGAGGTTGATATTCTGGACATTCTTGCGCTGCTTCCACCGCCGGGAAAGTATGTCCCATTTCTCGGGGGTGCTGATGATGATGTTGCCTTTGCCCAGCAGCTTTAGGTCCGTGCTGGTCTCCCCTGTCAGGAGCACCACCTTTTTGTTGAGCCTGTCCTGGAACTTCTCATACCAGTCCATGTATACCTGGCAGCAAGAGGGAAGGCAGAAGGACATCAGCCCATGCCAGGCATCTTCCCCTTATGATACACCAGAAAAAGACCTGTCAATTTGCAAATCTCAAGCTACTTTCTAATCCCACACCGGCCTTTAAGTGATGGAGAAGCTATATTTTAGTACAGAAACTGAGGAAATGACCCTGCAAATTTCAGAGCTTAGAAACCCTTTATCCAAAGGAAAAAAAAAACCCAAACAAGAAACCCTTTATCTAGAATCACAGATGAAATGGCTCCTAGGGAAATTCACATGACACAGCAGGACATCACACCTGCTCTGCAAGGGCCTCCATGGGAGTAATGTAGATACAGCGTCCCTCTGAATTCTGCAGCAGCATCCGCAGGATGGCAAACTCTGCACAGATGGTCTTCCCACTGCCTGTGGGGGCCCCCACAAACACGTTGTCGTCACTGTTGTACACGGTGTTAAATACTGGAAACCAACGGAGAAGAAGTATGAATATCCCGAGGGGAGTAGACAGACTAGGATACGGACCACTCATCAAAACAGAGGACAATATGAGAAACAAGTCAGTTGTGGAGTGTAAATAGGGGCAATGGGACTATTTGCCAGTCTCTTTTATCACTTTTCACTTTCTCCCACCCACTCAATAAATAAAGGGGGAGAGGCCAAGACCAAGAGTTGGGTCCCCTGGAAATGTGTGGGATGACAACAAAAGCCAAAGAGGACAATGCCTTGCTACGGCACAGAACAAAAGAGAACTGGATCCCGTTCTTGCCCCTTCAATACTCTCCTGTATTTCTTAGAAATAGTCTAATGTAGAAGGTAAAACCCTGGCATCGAGACTAGATTAAAATCCAAGTTCTAGGATTTATTAGCTGGTTAGACTGGGAACTTTTCTATGCTTCAGTTTCTTCACCTATAAAATGAAACATTAATAAAAATATCTCAAATAGTAAACCACTCATAACATTGGTGGGAAGAATGAGAGAAAACATGGGCTATGCACTCAGCCAAGGACTTAGGACACAACCCATGCTCTGTGAAAACAGTCATCACTTATAGTGATTTGAGGAGGAGGCCTCAATGCCACATCCAGTGGTTGGACACTTGGGCATCAAGAACAGGTATGTAACTTTCTTTTTTTTTTTTTTTGTAGAGACAGTCTCACTTTATGGCCCTCGGTAGAGTGCCGTGGCCTCACACGGCTCACAGCAACCTCCAACTCCTGGGCTTAAGCGATTCTCTTGCCTCAGCCTCCCGAGTAGCTGGGACTACAGGCGCCCGCCACAACGCCCGGCTATTTTTTGGCTGCAGTTTGGCCAGGGCTGGGTTTGAACCCGCCACCCTCAGTATATGGGGCCGGCACCTTAACGACTGAGCCACAGGCGTTGCCCCAGGTATGTAACTTTCTGACCCCGAGAAATGACAATGTGCCACAGTAAGGCCTCGCTCTACTGCCTCTCCTCAGTGAGCCATGCAGAGTGACAAAATAAATCTAACAGTAACTGAGGACTTCTGAGAAAGGAAAATGCCTAGTAGGTCCCAACAGTCACACCAATGAGCTCCCAGGCCTACCAAGCACTGGAGTGCTCCTATTTCCCTGCCTGCTGCGGGACACATCTGTCTCCAAGTAACTGATAAGGTCACCAAAGGAATCGGCTAGCTGGGAATGAGAACACACACCTTGGGTCTGGATGGGATTGAAGAAAGGAAATTTATCTTGGTAAAGGCTTTCAAAGGCACTGTTTCTCAGAGCAGACACAGGCAAGGGCTGTAGGTCCAAAAGTTCGGTCGGAGGTGGGTACTTTTCTGGTAGGATCAAGTGCCGGAAGGAGACAGGCAGCTGTGTCTCACAAGCTGCCAGAAAAGAAACAGGAACGGTACTAAGCTTTCTTCTGTTTACCCAACAGAGCCCCAGTTGTCCTCCATGAACAACCCATGTATTGCTTGCCCCAACAAAGGCAAGCCCAGGACAAAGTACAAGATGTTCTTTTGCTGTTCCCAGAGACCCTGGAGAGGAGATACTCACAGAGCCAGCGATCAGACACCACTCGGATGAAATATTGAGGTGGCAACGGTTCAAAGACTGGCACAAAGAATGTAATGAGGTGCTCATCCTGAGCATACTTGGCCTTAAGGAGAAAATACTCATGGTGCAGAATCACCTCGCTATCCACGTCCTCCACCAGAATCCAGAATGCCTCTGATGAACCATGGACCTGCCAACACAAGCATAAGACAAAAAGAACATGAGCCAGCATGGACACTCAGCCCTCCAACCTTGCTTCCTCTGCTTGGCAAAGCCTTGCCTTTTCATCCCACTGGAAATCTGGCGTGATGGTCAGCTCCACTTTCAGGGTGGAGCGCGTGATAGGCTGCAGGTGCACAGACAACTCCAACTTGGGAAACAGGTGGACGTATTTGTGGATGGTCTTCCCCATCTTTGGCATGCGGATAAGCTCCCCTAAAAGGAAATGAGAGAGCACAAGGGCTGCAGTCCAGACAGCCTGCTACAGCTGTAAACTGGCCTGAAGGCCATTGTGAGAAAGCAGAAGATTCTACTGTACTCTCAGTAGAGCCCAGAGGATTCAAAGTCGTGGACAAGTGAATTCAGTGCACATGGCCTAGGAACTAGAGAGTATGAAAGCGTAGGAAGACACCTGGGAAGAAAGCATAAGGACAAGAAGGACAAGGACTTCCCACACACCTATTTCATTATGATTTAGGTCATACAGACGCTCAAAGGGGAAGTTTTTCTTTTCAATCTTCTTCACTACTTCTTCAGGGAGTTTGCGGAACTGGCGCAGAGGACACATGGACTGCCACCTATCCAGGAAGGAGACAAAAGCTGTTGGTTATAGGACTATAACAAACTGCCCTCATGACTTCTTTTTTTTTTTTTTGTAGAGACAGAGTCTCTCTTTATAGCCCTCGGTAGAGTGCCGTGGCCTCACACAGCTCACAGCAACCTCCAGATCTTGGGCTTAAGCGATTCTCTTGCCTCAGCCTCCCGAGTACCTGGGACTACAGGCGCCCGCCACAACACCCGGCTATTTTTTGGTTGCAGTTTGGCCGGGGCTGGGTTTGAACCCGCCACCCTCGGTATATGGGGCCGGCGCCTTACCGACTGAGCCACAGGCACTGCCCCATCATGACTTCTAAAAGTTTAGCCATGACCACACAAGACAGTCATAAAAGACACATTTGAAACTGGGCTAGTGGTGAGGTCTGAGTGCCAACAGTGGCAACCACTTTCCCCTTACTCTCCAGCCCACTGCAAAAGGCCCCCCTCTTCTCAGCTTTCACCCAAGTTGATGCCATACTCAGGCATCAGGACAGAGATAGATACACCCTGAGGCTTTCCCCTCTGATCTGAGAATCCCCATTTATGGTGACCCAGCTCACTGGGCCTTACATGCGTTTGTCGATCATCTTGCAGAGGTTCAAGGTCTTGTCTGTAAGCTGTGCCCAACCTCGGTTCAGGACAATTTCAAAGATTGCACGCATCAGCCGGCCAGCCGACTAGGGAAAGAAACACCATTCCCATTGTTAAGTCTCAACTATTTCTAGTCTTTATAAAGCCACACATGGTTTCATTAGCTCAAGCTCTGATGCAATCACCCTTGCCAACTCAAAAGGAAAGTCTCCTGTCATTGCTTTCTCCCTTCTATAAAGTAGATGCTTACTAAATGCCTAACAGTCAGAAAAGCAGAAACAGATCATTGCATAATATTCTAGCCTAACATTCACTACGTGATGTTTAAAAAGCTTTTGATTACATTTAGCATCTAGGCTTCTAGGAAGAATGAGAGCACCTGTGACCTGTCTTTAGCGGTAAAGACACAAGTAGTTAAGAAGTCCCTTTTCTATTTCTGCATTTATTTATGAGCCCTCCAGTTACTGTAGGAAGTCACTTCTCTGTCAGGAAGCAGACATTACGTTCTATGGACCTCCCTGTCTTAGCTTACCCACATGCTCAAGATCCCTACAGCAGAGTGGCTGTGCCACACACGTTATCAACTAGTTCTGCCAAATAGGGCAAAACTAAGCATTCCTCCTACCTTACTAGTATCCATTCAAGAGTGTATAGCACACAAACTGTTAAATCCCTTCTCCCAGCCATAGCACAATCGGCCCTTACCTGTGTAACATATACCATGTCGGCCATCAGTGCAAAGCCCTCCAATTTCAGCTGTGAGATAAAGGCTTGGAGAAGCACATTGATCTGTAAAGAAGCAAAGCCAGCTATCGGGAGGCCAATCATTGAATAGTCCAAGAAAATGAATTACATTTCTGCTCAGGGCATCTATGCCAGGTTAAGATCTTCTACAGCTCTTAATTTACATATATTAAATAATTGTTATTCTGTATAAAAAGAACATTTGAGAAGGACGCAGAAACTGAGAGAACTGAACAGAGTACCACATGTGAACCCAAATTTGAGGTTCATCTTTTAGAAAATTATGAAGGAGGTCTGGTCTTTATCCTAAGCAGAGGAGATGGGCTCACCTTTGCACTGGGTTCCTCAATGCTCTCCTTTACAGGGATGGGCACCCTCTCCAGCAACTTCTGCAGCTCAAGTTTCTCCTCCTGCCACAAGGAGGAAATAGGTCAAAGAAAAGCCAAGTGTCCAGGGAGAGAAATCATCCAGACCTGACAGTGAGCATCAACTCCCATCCCAGCACACCACCTAGACGTACCTCTCTCACAGTGATGTTCTTAAACTCAGAGGACAATGAAAAGACTCTGAAAAGCTCAATCTCACTCAGGGTGGGCTTCAGCAGCTGGTTATAGGTCTGTACTGTATCATTGGTGATGTAGTAGTGGCTGGCAATCCGGCCCAGTTCTGTCACCTAGAGAGAAGGCAGACTTAATCCAATGCTGACCATGAATGGGCTCCAACCTCCAAAAGTGGACAGTAAGTTTCTGTTCTAATAGGACAACTGGATGAACTCATAGCAGTACAAGCACCTGTCACGGGCACATGAAGAATGATGGCGTGATAAACTGACCAGGAACTGGTTTCTGCATAGAGAAGACAGCTGAATTATCTACCTCAACTTAGAGTTATGGAAAAAGAGCTCCATTTCAGAAGTTCTTAAGTTCAATGGGTACAGTCCATTTTTCTATTCTACTATTCTAAGCAACATGCAATTAGATAAGCAGTATTTACATTGCAAGCAACCTGAAACATCTTCTACTGTGTCTAAAACTTTTGCTGAGAACTATACCTCAAAACTCACACCCTACTCACCTGGAAGTTGCCCGTCTTCTTGTCATACTTGACCAGATTATTCTTATCCAGCATCAAGGCAGCAGTGTGAACCAGATCTAATCGGCGCTGGTCCAGCAGGGGATCTCCCTTGAGGTCATCATGAGAGATGCCATAGAGGGTTGGGGATCGGAGCATTCGGATGTACAGGTAGGCATAGCCCAGCCAGTTCACTGCATCCTATAAGAGACAGTTTATGGTTCTTAGCACAGAGAACTCCTGATGTCCAAATTAAAAGCTCCCATGGATTGCTGACAAATTAATTCCCAAATACAAGGATGTATATTTAGTCATTATATTAAATATTGTCTATAATATTTCATCATTAGAAAGACCAACCATCCTTTCTAAGATCTTGGTAACAAGGGGAACTGTCAGATAGACTCGAAAAGCTCACGCTCAACAAGATGCAGGTTCAGGGGTAGAGAGTCCTGGGTACTCCCAGCCCACAGCACCATAACAGGGACCACCCCATTCCTGGTACTTTAGTCTCTCCCAAGGCACAAAACATCAAGCACAAAGCACTTCTCTACCTTTGCATTTTGGACATTCCCAAGCACGATTTCCGCATTGAGCATGTCAGGAAGCTTGGACACCATCTGGCTCTCAATAGGCAACTGCTGATTGAGGAGGGACAGGTAGTACTGCAGCTCCCCATGAGATGTGATGAGTATGCCTTCACCCTTGGTGTCGTACTGAGGTCGTCCAGCACGTCCCAGCATCTAGGTCAGAGACAGTGAACCAAGAATGCTGCAGTAAGAGAACTGCTGGTTTTGAACCAGGGATTCTATATTTTAGAACCTAGCCATTGATCTGCCATCTTTGCAGCATCCTTGCATTTCAGGCCCAGGACACTGGTCCCTGCTGAAAATAAACTTGAAGGCTCTGTACCTGCAGAATATCCAGGGCTCCCAGTTCTGTCCAGCGCCCCTTCTCTGGACTGTATACCTGGGTGCCTTTGATGATGACAGTATGTGCAGGAAGATTCACACCCCAAGCCAAAGTTGCTGTGGAAACTAAAACCTACAGAGGCAAGACAAGGTAATGGGCAGAAGAAGGGTCAGCACCAGAGAGTAAATATCCCTGACTTCTCTGGGCAACTGGCCTCAGAGATTCTAATAGGACTGGTGAGGGGGACAGAATTAGCAGGGAGGGGTCCCCAGTACTTGTCAATGTGACACCCGAATAAAGAGGAAAGGATTCCTTTGGCTTCTCATCTATTCAAGAATATTTCAAGATTTTAGACACCTAAGAGTCACAAGTATAGACCTACATAATCAACTTAAGATCATTACCAAATTTAAAATATGGACTGTCCTGAAAGAGAAAAGGAACAAGATCCTGACCTTTAGAGGCATTGTTTGGAGTCATCTGGTGTCACTAAAGCACTCACTTTGCTATGTTCCTCAGACACTTTCCTAGATTTACCCACCTTCCCTCACATAGGGTATGAAAAGGGGGCATAATGTTGTATTTATTGTATCCACCACAACCCTGTGACCTGGGATGTGATGAGTATGCCTTCACCCTTGGTGAAGTGGGGACAGAAATAATAAAATAAGAGGAGCAAACATATGGCACAACCTTTGACATATTAGGTCTTCTGAAAGCTGCATCACCTGCTCCTGCAAAGGCTTTGCCCACCCTCACCTGAATATGTTTATCTGCAAAAAGATCCTCCACAAGTGTTCGGTCAACTCTGGTCATGCCTGCATGATGAATAGCAAAGCCGTAAGGCAGAAGATCCTTCAGCTCCAAGTTCTGTGGAACAAAGACCAGGGGATGAGGCAAACCTTTCTGTGGAAGTCTCCTGGGTTTACAGAAACCTCTTCCATGAGATCCACCCCTTACCTATTCCATATAACCACATATGATCAACCTTGACTCATGTGAAACAACACAACACCATGGTGCTGTCCTAGGACTTGTTTGGGACCTCTGATGGAGACAGTTTCCAGGTAGAAGTGTCTGAGAACCAAGCCAGCCCCTCCTCACCTTGCATTGCTCAGCCTCTGTCCGCAGGACTTCTGTAGAGGCTGAGCCTTCTCTCAGGAACAGACCCAGAGTGTCCTTCTCTAGGCACATGTCCCGGATAGCCCTGGCTGTCTTTCCGGTCTCCTTCCGGGAATGGACAAATACCAGCACCTAAGGAGAAGCCAGAGTTCACCACAATCATGAGTCACAGCCCCAGCAGCCACTGGCACAGCCCTAAGACACCCACAGCAGGAAGCAGAAGCTACACCATCATCACCAGAAGCCAAGGTCATGGACAGAAGAGCAATGACAGGAGTGGGGACTGGCTCAGAGAAAGCCTACACAGGACTGGAAAGACCAAGACCCTAAGGGAATGAACCTTCAAGTACAGAGTCCTAGAGCTGAAAAATTCAATTAACTGTGGCACCCTATCTTGAATAATAATGCAAAATCAGGACTTTCAACTAAAAATTTATATTCAGACACCTACAAGTCAAAGCCACATGAAGATGTACCTGCAAAGTCACAATTAAAAATATTGCACTTGGGTGGCACCTGTGGCTCAGTCGGTAAGGCGCCAGCCCCATATACCGAGGGTGGCGGGTTCAAACCCGGCCCCGGCCAAACTGCAACCAAAAAATAGCCGGGCGTTGTAGCGGGCGCCTGTAGTCCCATCTGCTTGGGAGGCTGAGGCAAGAGAATCGCTTGGGCCCAGGAGTTGGAGGTTGCTATGAGCTGTGTGAGGCCACGGCACTCTACCGAGGGCCATAAAGTGAGACTCTGTCTCTAAAAAAAAAAAAAAAAAAAAAAAAATTGCACTAAATTGTATATCAAAGCCCAGTACCCTGAACCCCCTAAATGCATGAATGTACAAAATTATGATTTAATAAAAATTAAAAAATATATATATTGTACTAGGGCTCAGCGCCTGTGGCTCAGTGAGTAGGGCACGGGCCACATGCACCAAGTCTCATAGGATGGAGCCCAGCCCGGGCCTGCTTGACAACTGCAACCAAAAAATAGCCAGGTTTGGCAGCTCTTGTGGCTCAGTGAGTGGGCGCCAGCCCCATATACCAAGGGTGGCGGGTTCAAACCCGGCCCCGGCCAAATTGCAACAAAAAAATAGCCAGGCGTTGTGGCGTGTGCCTGTAGTCCCAGCTACTTGGGAGGCTGAGGCAAGAGAATCGTCTAAGCCCAAGAGCTGGAGGTTGCTGTGAGCTGTGACACCAAGGCACTCTACCAAGGGCGACAAGGTGAGACTCTGTCTCTAAAAAAATAAAAAAAATAGCCGGGTGTTGTGGCAGGTGCCTGTAGTCCCAGCTACTCAGGAGGCTGAGGCAAGAGAATCTCCTAAGTTTGAGTTTGCTGTGAGCTGTGATATCACAGCACTCTACCAACGGTGACATAGTGAGATTCTATCTCAAAAAAAAATAATAATACTGTACTATACCGGGCACGGTGGCTCACACCTGTAATCCTAGCACTCTGGGAGGCCGAGGTGGGTGAATTGCCTCATCTCAGGAGTTCCAGACCAGCCTGAACCAGAGCAAGACCCCTTGTCTCTTTAAAAAAAAAAAAAAAGCCGGGCATGGTGGCCAGCACCTGTAGTCCCGGCTACTTGGGAGGCTGAGGCAAAAGAATTGCTTAATAAGCCCAGGAGTTTGAGATTGCCATGTGCTGTGATGCCACGGCACTCTACTGAGGGCAACAAAATGAGACTCTGTCACAAAAAAAAAAAACTGTATTTTTTTTTTTTTTTTTTTTTTGTAGAGACAGAGTTTCACTTTATTGCCCTCGGTAGAGTGCCGTGGCGTCACACAGCTCACAGCAACCTCCAACTCTTGGGCTTACGTGATTCTCCTGCCTCAGCCTCCCGAGTAGCTGGGACTACAGGCGCCCGCCACAATGCCCGGCTATTTTTTTTTTGTTGTTGCAGTTTGGCCTGGGCTGGGTTTGAACCCGCCATCCTCGGTATATGGGGCCGGCGCCCTGCTCACTGAGCCACAGGCGCCGCCCAATTGTATTATTTTTTAAAGGAGTTAGGAATTAAGTCTGAGACTAGTATCACATTATAGGAAATAAAGTACTCCTGGTATTTAGTGGCAAGAAAAGATTTGTCTCTTCATATACTTCTTTTTATCATACAAAAGAAATATATAACCAATCATTTTTTCCTTATTTTTTTGTCTTAGTTAAAATTGTTAGACTTCACTATTCAATGTAAATATTCTATCATATTAACTTGATAGTAAAATGCTGCCCTCTCTAACTAGCTTTTAATTTTCATCTTTATTTTCACTGTCTGTACTTCCAATGTAAGCCTCCGCAGACCTTTAAAATGAATATACAGACTGAGTATCTGGACACAGGGATTTCTTTTTGAGGAGGCTTTTAGACACAAATCCAATTTCTTTAATAGTTACAGAACTATTCAGGTTACCTCATTCATTTATGCTGTGGCCTTATTTATTTATTTAGAGACAGAGTCTTTCTCTGTTGATCTGTTGTAGCATCATCATATAGCTCACTGCAACCGCAAACTCATGAGCTTAAGCGATCCTCCTGCCGCAGGCTCCGAGTAGCTGGATTACACGTACCTGCCACCAAGCCCAACTAAGCTCATCTAGACTGAATTTTGATAGTACTTGTCAAGAGAATCAGTCCATTTCTTCTAACTTTTTAAATTTAAAAACATAAAACTGATCATAGTATTCCTTTATTATCCTTTTAATGCCTGGAGCATCTGTAGTATTATCTCATTTCATTCCTGATATTGGTGATTTATGTTGTCTTCTTTTTCTGTCAGTTTTTTATCTTGCCTAATTATTGGAAAGTCAACAATTCAAAAGAACAAGGCTCAAGAATAACAACAAATCCTGGACAGACCTGATTTTTCCCAGCATGTTCCATGATTTTCTCATAGACTATTTCATTCATGATCTGGAAACGCTTGATAGCTTTTTTCTCTGTGATGCCCACATAAGTCTGTTCCAGAGGCACTGGGCGGAAGCTAGAAGTTCAATAGGCAGACAAATGAGGCCTTTGGCACAGAACAAACCTTTTCACTGCCCCGAGGACAATATTCCTTTTTGGATTCACACCATATCAAAACCCACAGGCCCGTGTAAAACCCAATCCAGAAGTGTTCCTTAGAAAGAGGAAGGACAACAGGAAGGCCACCTTGGCCAAACTTCTCCCAGTATTTTCTTATACCTGTTGTCAAAGTAGAAGAGCCCCTTGGCAGGGTCAACACGCAGAAAGGTAGCCACATCTTCATAGTTGGGGAGGGTGGCACTGAGACCAATGAGTCGGACATCCTCTTGGGTCATCTCAATATTTCGGATTGCTCTGGCCACCAAAGCTTCTAAGACAGGCCCTCTGTCATCATGGAGAAGATGAATTTCATCCTAAGGAATGGAAGGGCAGCTGTTATCTCTAGGGCCTTTCCTGAGACTAGTCCCATTTTGTAGATATATAACATAAGATGCTTAACAAAGAAGATGACAAGAAATCCCAAGCCAGAGAAACCCAAAGGATAAAGACAGTATTCACTACAGAATACCCCAGGAAGTAACAAACTCTAATCATAAGTTGCTTTGCTCCAGTCTGGTAAAATAAGACTTTATGTCATGTAATTCTGATACCTGAGGTAAATGAGTTTATAGCTTTATTCAAAAATGAATTTCCTTATAAAAAATGATACATGGTCTGATCAGAAGTTTTACCTCTTGGCAATTATCTTTACCAAGAACAAAAGCTATTATACATCAAATGACTAGTCCACATAGTCTAAAGTAGTGCTTCACAAATTTCAGCAAGCTAAATAAAATGCAGATTGTATGCAGTAGGTATGGGTAGGACGAGGAATTCTGTCCTTTTTTTTTTTATTTTTTTTGTTTAGAGACAGTCTCACTTTATCACCTTGGTAGAGTGCTGTGACATCACAGCTCACGGCAACCTCCAACGCCTGGGCTTAGGCGATTCTCCTGCCTCCACCTCCCAAGTAGCTGAGACTACTGGTGCCCGCCACAACACCCGGCTATTTTTTTGTTGCAGTTGTCATTGTTGTTTAGCAGACCAAAGCTGGGTTCAAACTCACATGTCTTGGTGTATGTGGCTGACACCCTAACCATTGAGCTACAGGTGCTGAGCCTAAGTGCAAATTCTTATTTAAGGGTAACATCAAAATGATGATGGCTGTCATTACAAAGGCTAAGACCTATAGAAAAGGCATTGAAGGAACATCTAGTGTTAAAATCCAGCAAACCCTCCTGAGCCCCAAGTGGGCTCTCCATTCCCTTAAGTGTCCTGCTTACCAGAATGATGAGCCGCACCAGCTGAGTGTAGGTGCGCTCACCACCCTTGCGAGTGATGATGTCCCACTTCTCCGGGGTGCAGACAATGATCTGAGTGGCACTGATCTCTTCCTTGCACAGTTGGTGGTCTCCAGTCAGTTCAGCAACAGTAATGCCGTAAGTGGCCAGGCGCTAGGGGGAGGAAAGATATGTTAGGCAAAAACGTTTAAAGGGGCTGGGATACTACACTTTCTCTCTGGACAGTCTGGGTGTAGGGTATTGAGAGGAGATATCAACCCATCAGACAAATATCAGGTAAATAAACCATATGACCATATTATTTCCAAATCATATCCAAGTTTCACTCAGGCAAATAAAACAAAAGCCCTCTAGGAGCTCTGCTCATAGGAGGAAAAATGAAAACTTATCAACAATAAGACCTGTAATAACACCACTAGGTCTATTATCACCCATATACATGTAATGTTACATAAGCACTTCAGTAATGCAAATACTACCAACTGGAAAATTGCTATGAAGAAGATATAAGAAAGTTATAAACCCTTATAAAAAATGGTTCAAGACATTCTTGCTTCAGAAATTCTCTGTACCTGGGTCAAGTAGAAATATAACAGCACAGGAAGCATTGCAGAGATACCCTCATCCAGGAAGCAGTGAAGTCCTGGCCCTACTCCCAATGCTTTGGAAGTTGCACCCAGAAGTTTCTGGAGGAAATTTCTATCCCTTTACCTTTCCAAAACTGCCCACCATCTCCTGCACCAAGGACCGCATGGGAGCAATGTAGATAATCTTGAAGTCATCCACATTGATGGTGCCATCCATGTTTATGTGTTTCCCTATTTCTCGGAGCATACACATGAGAGCCACATTGGTCTTCCCAGCACCCTAAAAGAGAAGTCAGGGACAAAAAGACCCGTTTACCTGGTTATGTTCACTGTCCTAATTGTCATGGGATTATCTTCCAAATAAAGAACAGAGCTTGTCCTAAGTATTTCATCATACAGTTAACATCTCTTCCATAAAAAGATAAAAGAATTGGGGGTGGAGGTGGGGGAATAATCTTGCCACAAAACTCCAGACCACATTCCACAAGGAAAAAGACAGGGTCGCACTTACAGTAGGAGCACATAGGAGCAGGTTCTCATCTGTCTCCAGGGCAGCACGGTAGAGTTTACTCTGGATCCGATTCAGTGTTTTGAAGCCCTCAAATCCAGCCTGAGCATACTTCGGCAGCTTCTCCACTGGAAGCAGTTGCTACAAGGAAGAAATGCCATACATCATGTTGGCAGCATCCGTAATCAGACTATCCATTTTTGTGAGATCACCAGGATTTTGTTCCTTGGCCATCTCCTTGCATAACTCTCCATTCAAGGCAAGTTCAGAGAGGTCAATACTGTTCCCTGGGTTCAAAATTAGAATGAGAAAACTCCGAAGCAGCTTCTAAATCTGGAATAAGCATTGATATATGGCTACATTTTGATCAATGGTTGGAAAGCAAAACAGGAGAGGTAAACTAAGCAGAAAGCTCAATTGAAAAAAGCAGTTCACTTACTTCTTCTGAGCCAAAGGGTTTTGGCTTCAGAGCAGGCACGTGCACCTCTTCATAGCCCTTACGCTGTCGACGGAAAGACCCATCAGGAAGCTGACAGCGTTTATTGGCCATGAAATGGCTCCCTTGGGTAAAAACCAGATCCTCTAAGTCCAGAACCTGCCGTGGAGCCAGTGCCTAGGAATATAAAAAGTAGAGTGAGCTAGCTAAGCAAATGAGTTTTCCATCTATCACAGCCTGGGCAATAAATGGCTCTGCTCTGATACCTACCTCTCCACCCTGGTCCAGATCCATGGTTTCCAGATCTGTGTCCATTCTGGACTGACGCACTCGCTCTCTCCGAGACCTTTCCTCCTATAGTAGAAACAGATAAAAAGGATGATAATGCATAACCATTCTAGTCTCTTGCCCTTTCCTATTCCTGATAATCTGCTTAACTCATAGGTGCTGATTAAGAAGCCCCACACAGAGAAATGACACTTTACATTCAGATTCCTGCCACAAGGACAACCAGAATGATCAAAGCACACAGACACCTTTAAAAAGACAGTGCACAGGCCAGGCGCAGGGGCTCACGCCTGTAATCCTAGCACTCTGGGAGGCTGAAGTGGGTGGATTGCTTGAGCTCAGGAGTTCAAGACCAGGCGGAGCAAAAGCAAGACTCTGTCTCTACAAAAAATAGGAAAACTAGCCAGGTATTGTGGCTGGTTCCTGTAGTCCCAGCTACTCAGGAGGCTGAGACAAGAGGATCGTTTCAGCCCAAGAGTTTGAGGTTGCTATGAGCTATGACACCACAGCACTCTCCCAGGGTGACCAAATGAGACTCTATCTCAAAAAAAAAAAAAAAAAAGACAATGCACAGTACAGGGATGTCAGAAGTGGACATTCTAAAATCAAGTAACAGGGCTTTGAGGGGTAGAAATCTGAGTGCTATTACTGTATTTTAGTAAATACCAGGTAAAAGTCCCCATACTGGTGAAGACAGCAGGTTAATAATCTCTCAACCACACTGGTATAAATGTGTTGATTCTAATTTTTACCCACTGACAAACCCCAATATTTTCAGGGAAATACTTTATTTCAATTTCCTCTGTTAACAGGAGCTTAGCTTTCTGCTACAATCTTCTAGCTACTATCCCTCTCTGCTCAGGAATCAGATAAACCAACTCAGCCCTTACTCGGATCAGATCCTCTTTCTCAGTTTCATGGAGCTGGTAGAGAAACTTGGATAGCTCTGGATCGGATTCCATCTTTCCCATGATCCTTTCCTTTTCAGCTTCACTCTGTGCACTGGCCAGCAAGGTACAGTATAAAACTGCCAACCACAAAAGAAAGGAAAGAAAGGGAAGGTGAAGAAGAGGGAATAAGATCAAAATCAACCTTCAACCTTTCTATCTTCAATCACCTGGGGGTAGGAAGAAGGAAAAACAAATGAAGTAACTGCTGAAGCTATGAAAGCAACACAATCTCTATCTCTCTCATACACACACACACACCCACATACACACACCACAAAAAAGCCCACTATATACTCACTCATCATCCTGTGCTGCCGCAACACTTTAATAAAATCAAAGGTGTTGAAACCAAGGAGCAGAACCAACTGGTTCTCACATTCCCGATCATCACTGGCCGTCTGCAAAGAAAAGGCAGCACTGTCATTAAAGACATAGCAGCTGTCGCTTCAAACAATGTCCTCACGTATTAAGATACACTGAACACAGAACTACCGTTACTAGGAATCCTAGCTTACCTTCAAAATCTCTAAAACTTCATCTGCCTTCTTCTGCGACACGATGGCATCATCATAGAAACGACTAAGCTGCCGCTGTAGCCAAAATGCATCAATATCCCGAGGGTGCAAATCCTTCTTCTTGGAACTCATCAGTTCACCTGAGGCTACAAGCTAGAAAAGCAAGCAAGCACTTAGCCCACGAGATCTGTTTGCTCTAATCACTTTCTCAATGCCTTGCAACCAAGTTCTACTTGCCACCCACAGCCCACCTTTTTGTGAAGACCTTCGAGAGAAACAATACTCAGCTACATTGAGTTGAGAGGCACACCAGACTAAGATTTCATGAACACATGCATTTGGGAAGGATAATAATCTACTGAAGTCTTGAGAAAATCTAGACACTAGCCAGCACTTCGGGAGGCTGAGGCAAGTGGCCTGCTTGAGCTCAGGAGTTTGAGACCAGCCTGAACCAGAGTGAGACCCCGTCTCTAATAAACATAGAAAAAAACTAGCCAGGCATGGTGACAGGCACCTGTAGTCCCAGCTACTTGGGGAGGCTAAAGTAAAAGGATCGCTTGAGCCCAAGACTTTGAGGTTGCTGTGAGCTATGACACCATGGCACTCTACCCAGGGTGACAGAGAGAGAGAAAGAAAGAAAGGAAGAAAGAGAAAAAATTTAGACACTAAATGTTAATAATTATGGCTCACCCTATCAAAAGCTGGCTCAACAAATATAACAGGACCTAGATGTGAGGAAGAAGTACACCCAGAAGTAACCTGGCCTTATAGTAATGGGAAAGACAAACTCTACTTACGTTAGCTGAGAGGGTGCAGCGCACGACAGCCTCATCCCCTTCCATGTCATCATCAGATGCCTCTTCCCGAACTTCTCCATACACATCTTCATCACCTTCCTGTGGAAATGGTCCCAAGTTCAATCATGAACCTGCATCACCACAGAACCTCTCTCTCTGGTTACCCTAAATTAGCGCCATGGTTAGAGGAATGGCTTTAGGGTAAAACCAAGAGCCTGTTGGAACTGGGCTCAGCCTTATTCCAGAGTATATTTAATGGAATGAATACCTGGCACAGACTCATGAGCTTCTTTCACCCTGTTTTCTGCTTATCTTAGGTTGTCACAATGGCAACCAACTGGATCATAGTCTTTTCCTGATACACAATCACTATTTGAAAACAAGAGCTACCAGCTAACAGGAGAGATGAGCCAGACAGAAGCACGCCTGGGAAAGCAGACAACAATCCACCAATATAGAGACCATACCACTGTATTTATTCACACACTGTGTATTATGTATACTTGAAACACTACCACAGTCAAAGAAGGTACTTAAATAACAACACTGTTAAATGAATAAACAGCTAGGAGTGAGCAAAGCATTGTTAGTTTATTGCTACTTAAAAAATCATAAAATCTAATTAACCAAAGGAAGAGGCTTGGCAATCACTTAATTCCATCACCTCATTTTATAGAGGAGAACCTGAGGCAAGATGACCTTCCCAAGATACAGGACCAAAATTCGGAACTCTTGGCTCCCACTTCAGTGTTCTTTCCTTTGACTCTCCTGTGCTACCCTTTCTTCTTGTCCTGGTATATATTCCAGAGCGACATTTTTCCTTTCAAGAGCCCAAATTCACACACTGAGAACTCTAAGCCAATGTGGCAATTTTTCAAGTGTCCCACTTGTTCCTCTTTAGTTATATTCAAGAAATTCTCATTGGATGATAAATATTAACCCCAGCAAACAAACTATGTCTGTGCCCTTGAGTAAATGGACAATTTTTTGAAATAGGCAGTGGAACACAGTACTAAAAAACAGAAATTATTGCAATAAAGTTTAACTGCAGCAAAACACAGGATACATTATCAATGACAGTATTCACTGTACTTTATCTTTTGCCTTTCTTATTGCTGATCCACTTGGTTTATTTTAAATTATCATATTAATTTGTATTTATAAGTTTTAATTAGCTATATAAAACTTAAGGAATATACTAGATCCGTTTTCCTTATCACTCACCTCCTCATCAGATTCAAACTGCACATTCACACCGTATGTCTCATCAATGTTGTCATCTGAAAAGATGAGGGATTAGGAAAAGAAAATAGTGAATAGCCAGTGAAATAAGGCACGCTAGAGCCAATGTCCTTCCTGGCTTGCCCCTCCTCAAGACTGATCTAGGCTCTAAGGACACAGACAGACAGTCAGATAATCATCCTAAGTGAGCCACTCACACTGCCACTGCCAACCTTGGCTTCAGTCCTTCCCTGCTTGCTCAACCACCTGAAGCCCCAGGCTCAGGAGCCACACTTTCTCCCTTAATCTACACTTAATAAGACCCACATTTAGGGAACCAGTTAATACGACTAGGACATAAAGAGCATGGTTACCCATATTTTGAATTTCCTTGTCTCCACCGTAGTCTGTGATCTTTTTGCCCAAGTTGACTAGCACATGGTATCTGGTATCATCTGTTTGACCCAGGAGCAGGTCAATCTCCTTTCGCCTTTCCTTGTCCCGCAACTTTTCATTCTTTAGAACAGCCAGAACTTCATCAGCTGCCCCACAAAGGATATCCCGTGGCTGGTGGCAAGAAACAACATTTAGACTCAGCGCCCATAACACATTGGTTACAGCACCAACCACATACACTGAAGTTGGTGGGTTCAAACCCAGCCCCAGGCAGCTAACCAACAATGACAACTGCAACAACAACAACAAAAAATAGCCAGGCCTTGTGGCAGGCGCCTGTAGTCCCAGCTACTTGGGAGGCTGAGGCAAAAGAATCACTTGAGCCCAAGAGTTTGAGGTTGCTGTGAGCTGTGACTCTACAGCACTCTACCAAGGGCAACATAATGAGACTCTGTCTCAAAAAAAAAAAAAAAAAAAATAGAAACAACATTTAAAACATTAACATGAAGATGACCACCAACCAGCTTTATGTGACAACAGATGTGAAGAGCCACACATCTTCAAAACCTGCATCACACCAGGCTCTGACCTTTTTCATTAATGTTGATTAAAAAAAAAAGGCTAGGCACAGTGGCTCACAACTATAATCCCAACACGACCAAGGTGGACTGCTTAAATTCAGGAGTTTTAGACCAAGAGTCTAAAGTGAACAAGACTCTGAGCAAGAATGAGACACTGTCTCTACTAAAGATAGACAAATTAGCGAAGTGTTGTAGTGAGCACCTGTAGTCCCAGCTACCTGGGAGACTGCCGCAAGAGGATACCTTGAGCCCAAGAGTTTAAGGTTGCTGTGAGCAACAGAGCGAGACTTTGTTTAAAAAAAAAAAAGCCACTTAAGAGTCACATAATTTAAGGAGACTCATCTATCTTTAAAAATATTAGCTGGGTGGCCTTAGGAAGCAGGACATCACTTCCACAGCAGTTTGCCACATGTCTCCATGTGGTAGAGGTACTTGGCAGTCCTCCTCTAGCCAGCCACTCTTTCATAATTCTTTGTCCTCACCTCTTCTAGCACCTGTCTCACCAGAACTTCTCAGAGCTCCTCAATCTAATCACACATGTACATGTAAGGGTTAGGAGTACGGATTCTGGAGGTAGACTACCTAGATCATATCTTGGCTCTGCCAAATACTACCTCTGTGGTTTGGGAAAATTATTTAACTATTATTTAACTATGCTGTGGCTCATGTCTCTCTTCAATAAAATGGAAAATGAATATTAATACCCTTTCATAGTTAATGTAAGGAGAATAATACACATAAAGTTCTACATAAACTAACATAAACTAAACTTCTGCTAATTGGTATGAACCACACAGGGATCCAGAGACAAGATTCTTCTGGTCTCCTAGCTGTGACCCTCTTCCTTTCTAAACACATGCTCTCACCTTCTGGCTGCCTCACTCTGAGAATATAAAAACAAAACAAACTCAGTTTTTTCTATACACTTGTAACAATCAACACAAAAGATTCTTGTCACCTCTGGTCACCAAGAAGTATATGGGGATTTCTATCCACCAGCAATAAATCCTGCAGTAGACACCATTTGGGTATCCTCTAATTCAATTCAATTCCAACACTAACTGGAGACAGCATCAGATCTAATAGGTTGAGCGCTCAGTCCTGTAAAACTGCTTGTCTCCAACTTCGGGATGCCAATCACAAGCCCCATGTTGTTTGACCTGTGCTGCTGCTTCTTCTTTTTTTTTTTTAAGAGAGAGTGTCACTTTGTTGCCCTCGGAAGAGTGCTGTGCCATCGCAGCAACTTCCAGCTCTTGGGCTTAGGTGATTCTCTTGCCTCAGCCTCCCGAGTAGCTGGGACTACAGGCACCCACCGCAACACCTGGCAATTTTTTTGATGCAGTTTGGCTGAGCCGGGTTTGAACCCACCACCCATATAGGGCCGGCACCCTACCCACTGAGCCACAGGCGCCACCCTGACCTGTGTTTCTGAATGACAAGCTTTAAACTGGAGTTCCCACAACTCCCTCCTTGAGTTCAATTAATTGCTAGATTGCAGAATTTAGGGAAACACTTAGGGATAGTAAAAAGTATAAGAGATACATAAGGCAAAGCACATGGGAAAGGGCATGTAGCTTCCATGCCCTCTCCAGCCTTACTACCATCCTTGTGTTGAGCTACCTGGAAGTTCTCTGAACCCAGTCCTTCTTCAGTTATTACAGAAACTTTATTACATAGGCATGATCAATTAATCACTGGCCATTGATCAATTTATCCTTCAGCACTGGCCATTGATCAACCTTAAACCCTAGAAGATGGGGAAGTTGAAGTACCCATGGAATCTACTGCTAGGACCAGCTCCTCCTCTGAAGCTACACAGGGGCTTCCAGCCATCAGTCAATACATTAGCATTAAAAAAAAACACAGTATTACTTACCTGGTCCCCAAGGGCAGCCTGGATGAAGCTGAGTAACACCTCATAGGTCTCCCGGGTCTCCTTTGTTTTGGGTTTATAGATGATGCCCACCATCTCATCAATGCCCTCAGATAGCAGAGTATAACCCTTCATCTTGTTGATGTCATGCCGGTCCTCATCACGCTTTCTTCGCCTAATGGACACATAGTGTAATGTTGACCCTCTTCTCCCCCAGGCAAGACTAAATCAAGCCCACCCTCCTCTCCTTCTCAGTGCCATGACACATACCTAATATGTGAAAACAGGAACCTGAACCTCAGCAAATGATCTTCATTTGGCTTTAATCATTTATAGGAGTACTTCTTTAAAGCATATGCAGGGGTCCTCAAACTGCAGCCCGGAGGCCACATGAGGCAGTGTAATTGTATTTGTTCCCATTTTGTTTTTTTACTTCAAAATAAGATATGTGCAGTGTGCATAGGAATTTGTTCATAGTTTTTTTTTTTTTTTTTTTTAAACTATAGTCCGGCCCTCCAACGGTCTGAGGGACAGTGAATTGGCCTCCTGTTTAAAAAGTTTGAGGACGCCTGGCATATAGTGATAAGCTGGGTGCAGGTAATGCTAGCACTCTGGGAAGGACCACCTCTCAGGAGACTGAGACCAGCCAGAGCAAAAGCAAGACCCCATATCCACTAAAAATAGAAAAACTAGCCAGGCATTGTGGTGGCCACCTATAGTCCCAGCTACTTAGGAAGCTGAGGCAAGAGGATCGTTGGAACCTACTAGTCTGAGGTTGCTGTGAGCCATGATGATATCACAGTAATTTACCCAGCGTGACAGAGAATGTCTCTCCAAAAAAAAAAGAATATAACGATAAAGAATTCCCTGTCAACTTCTCACTATATGCAATAAAGATTATGAGACACGCTCTTCATTCATTTAAAAAATACAACCCTCTGGCACCTGTAGCTCAGTGGGTAGGGTGTCGGCCACATACACTGAGGCTGGCAAGCTCGAGCCCAGCCTGGGCCTGCTAAACAACAATGACAACTGCAACAAAAAAATAGCCGGGCATTGTGGTGGGCACCTGTAGTCCCAGCTACTCAGGAGGCTGAGGCAAAAGAATCACTTAAGCCCAAGGGTTTGAGGTTGCTGTGAGCTATGATGTCGTGGGACTCTACCAAGGGCAATATAGTGAGACTTTGTCTCAAAAAAAAATACAACCCGGGTGTCACCTGTGGCTCAGTGAATAGGGCACTGGCCCCATATACCGAGGGTGGCGGGTTCAAATCCAGCACCAGTCAAACTACAACAAAAAAATAGCCAGGCATTGTGGCAGTCACCTGTAGTCCCAGCTACTCGAGAGGCTGAGGCAAGAGAATCACCTAAGCCCAAGAGCTGGAGGTTGCTGTGAGCTGTAACACCATGGCACTCTACCAAGGGCAACAAAGTAAGACTCTGTCTCAAAAAAAAAAAAGACAAATAAATAAATACAACCCTCTATATCTTGTATGACAATATTACATAATGGGATTTTGACTAGTTTTTCACCTCTGATGTATTTTCTTTTTCTAGCCAGAGAAATACGCTCCAGTGGAATCTACTACCATTAACTCCCAACAAATCATAACAAAAGTGGAAAAGAATTTACACTCTGCAAAGTGAAAAACAAATGATATATTAACTCATTTCAAATATAACTACTTTAATCAAACCTGGGCCTGGGAATTTTGAAGATTTCATCATGGGGGGTGGGGAGGGCACCAAACTATTCAAAGTCTAAAGATAAAGGTAAGGGGGCGGCGCCTGTGGCTCAGTCGGTAAGGCGCCGGCCCCATATACCGAGGGTGGCGGGTTCAAACCTGGCCCCGGCTGAACTGCACCCAAAAAATAGCTGGGCATTGTGGCAGGCGCCTGTAGTCCCAGCTACTCGGGAGGCTGAGGCAAGAGAATCGCTTAAGCCCAGGAGTTGGAGGTTGCTGTGAGCTGTATGATGCCATGGCACTCTACCGAGGGCCATAAAGTGAAACTCTGTCTCTACAAAAAAAATAAAGAAAGATAAAAGTAAGATAAAAGTCAATGATTAAGTTTTGAGATTTACCTCGACAGATATTTTTTTTTTTTTTTTTTGAGATAGAGTCTCAAGCTGTCACCCTGGGTAGAGTGCTGTAGCATCACAGCTCACAACAACCTCAAACTCTCGGGCTTAAGCTAGTCTCTTGCCTCAGCCTCCCAAGTAGCTGGGACTACAGGCATCTACCACAATGCCAGGCTATTTTTGTTGTTGTTGTCTGGTAGGCCAGAGCTGGGTTCAAACCTGCCAGCCCCAGTGTATGTGGCCAATACCCTAGCCACTGAGCTACAGGTCCCAAGCCTAAAGATTTTTTTTTAAAGCAAAGAAAGGAAAGGGTGATGCCTGTGGCTCAGTGAGTAGGGCACTGGCCCCATATACCCAGGGTGGTGGGTTCGAGCCCAGCCCTGGCCAAACTACAACAAAAGAATAGCCAGGCATTCTGGCGGGTGCCTGTAGTCCCAGCTACTCAGGAGGCTGAGGCAAGAGAATCACTTAAGCCCAGGAGTTGGAGGTTGCTGTGAGCTGTGATATGACAGCACTCTCCTGAGGGCAATAAAGTGAGACTCTGTCTCTAAAAAGAAAAAAAAAAAAGAAAGAAAGAAAGGAAGAAAGACTAAACAACAAAAAAATCTGTTTTTCATACTATGGATGCTTACCTTAGTTTACAACAACAAAATAAGCAACTGGGCAAGAGTAAAAGAAAGAAGTAGGGTTCAGAAGTTAGTAAGGGAGGAGAGAATTACTGAGGCACAGATGGGAATAGCAAGGGTCTTGAAAATACCCTAAAGAAAATTAAGATCTGTCTATGAACCAGAAACACATACGTCAAAAAAGGTACTAATAAGTTATTTTCCACTTTACATGTACTTGGTAAGGTCAAAGAATCTTTAAGCTTTCACGTTCTGCTTTTTCTATCACTAAGTTGTTTTAATGCCACTGACAGATGAATGTGCACCAAGCGTTTCAGCAAAAATGCTGCTCAAATACTAAGGGAAAGATGGACTTTGGATCTTAAGAAAAAAGGTAGTATGCTCTTGGTACTACTCACTTGGCTCTTCTTTCTTCTTGCATCTGTGGTTTAGTCCGTTGAGCCTTATCTCCCATGCGGGTGCCCTCCAGCTTCCCAACCAGGGACAATACCTCTCCTGTGGGTTCATCCCGACGGGTCCGGTCTATGAGAGATCGGTCAGCTTGGAGCACAAGATTGGAGTTCTGAAAAGATCATGACATTACTGAAGCTCTGATAAGAGCAGAGTCAACTCCTATGTATCACAGTGACACCAGCTGATGGAAGAATCATAGCAACTAAGTACTAATCATCACTACAGATTAAAAAGATATTTTCCTTAAGAAGAAACAGCACCGTGTAACACTGCGCCTAAACGTTGGGCAGATTAAGTTCTACGGCCCGTCTAATCAGGTGAACAATCCTTACTCCTAAAAGTGCCCATAGTAATCCACCCCTGGGAACAGTGTGGATTGTGTGGGTTGGAGAGTGACATATGGCAGAGGGTGGGTTAAGCACCAAAAGGACTAGAAAAACCCCTCCTAGAGAATTCTTAGCACGTCTCTCCCGCCCCGGACCCCAGGGGGTTATTCACTTCATCTTGTAATCCCACCTGCGCCCCGACCCGATTTCCTACGGTTTTGTGGCTCTGGGACAGGTCTTCAGACTGAAACTCCCTTGCTCAGCCATCCCCCTCCTCCCTGGAGTCCTCCCCAGAGCTGAAACGCACCGCCTTGTACTCGTACTGCAGGCTACGGGCGGTTACGTCCGCCATGGCGGCGGTTGCACCGAGACTTCGGAACTCTCCCCTTCCTCACTTCAAGGTGCTAACTGCCGCAAATCTCCACTCCCTCCGGGCCGGAACAACGCAGGAGAGACGCACCTAAGGGAGAAAGAGATCAACTCCCTTCCGCTTCCGGGTCGCTCGCCGGAAGTGTGGGACGGAGCTTGTCTGTGCAAAGCGGAATCCGCTTCCTTTCGGCTTTCTGGGCGGAGTGCGCGGGGCTGGCGCGTCTGAGTTCCCTGGATCTCTGGACCTCGGAACTCTGGTTCCGGCCGCTAGCTGGCCCTTCGGACCCAAGGACAACACTATCTCTGGACCTCACTCAGGCTTTGGCCTTTGGTCTGGGGACCTCACACAGCATAACGAAACCTACGCCCGCTTAGCCCCAGCCCTGTCCCGTGCTTTATCACACTCCCTTTTTCGTCTGACACTGGCAACAATCCTATGAAGTAGGCATGCAAGGAGGGGTTGATTAGCCTTATAACTGAATCACCAAGCAAGTTAACGCGTGTTTGTGTGTGTGTGTGTGTGTATTTTAATGCCTGATGTCTTCCTTTGGGTTTCTCTCCTGTATAAAGCAATTGAAAGAAAGCTCCTGTTCTCCTCCTGTCCCACCTAAACCCATGCTCCTAAGACCCTCGTTCTTATTCAGTTGAGTGAATGGGGGCTGGACCCTCATTTGGTCCCAGTTGTCTGTCACAGTCCATGGAAGGACCCTCTGAACATAGGCGAAGGCACCTCCGTCCAGGCAGGGTCAAATTCTTGAACACAGTGACTTAATTTCTTCCCCCATCTACAAAGCCCAGGGCTAGTGGGCACTTCCTCTCTACCCCAACCCGATCAACCATTTCTGGCTAGTGGAATGGCCATTTTGTGCTGAATGGTTCCCTCACTTACAGCATGTTTGCTTTTTTTTTTTTTTTTTAGAAAGAGTCTCACTTTGCCGCCCTCAGTAGAATGCCATGGTGTCACAGCTCACAGAACCTCTCTTGGGCTTAGGCGATTCTCTTGCCTTAGCCTCCTGAGTAGCTGGGACCACAGGTGCCCACCACAACACCGGTTATTTTTTGTTGCAATTTGGCTGGGGCCGGGTTTGAACCCACCACCCTTGGTATATGGGGACAGTGCCCTACTCACTGAGCCACAGGTGCCGCCCAGCATGTTTGCTTTTGAGACAATGAATGAATAGGAGGATGGGTATTAAGCCAAAGGAATTCATACTAAGCAGCAGTCTCCTGGGCCAAATTTGACCTGTGATGGTATTGTATTTGGCTTACTACTGTTGGCTGCTTATTTGAAAATTGGAATAATTCACACAAATTCTGAATATCCCTCATCAGTTGAGAAATCAAAAAAACTGACTACATGGTGTGGCACATGTAGTGTGAGAGACATGTGCCACAGTGGGGTCACGCCTGTAATCCTAGCACTATGGGAGGCCAAGGCAGGTGGATTGCTTGAGCTCAAGAGTTTGAGACTAGCCTGAGCAACAGCAAGACCCTGTCTTTAAGAATAGCTAGGCTGGGCGGTGCCTGTGGCTCAGTGAGCAGGGCGCTGGCCCCATATACCGAGGGTGGCGGGTTCAAACCCGGCACCGGCCAAACTGCAACAAAAAAATAGCCGGGCGTTGTGGCGGGCGCCTGTAGCCCCAGCTACTCAGAAGGCTGAGGCAGGAGAATCGCCTAGGCCCAGGAGTTGGAGGTTGCTGTGAGCTGTGTGATGCCACGGCACTCTACTGAGGGTGATAAAGTGAAACTCTGTCTCTACAAAAAAAAAGAATAGCTAGGCTTTGTGGCACTTGTAGTCCCAGCTACCTGGGAAGCTGAGGCAAGAGAATCAGTGGAGCCCAAGAGTTTGATTTTATTGTGAACTATAATACCATGGCACTCTACCAAGGGCAACAGAGTGAGACTCTGTCTCAAAAACAAACAAAACAAAACAAAGCAAAAAACAGACCACGTGACACCCACATTTGCCCAGGGCCAATCAGCAGCTGCCAAGTTTAGAGAGTACACATATTCCTTCCAGTACTCCTATTTTCTCATGCCTAGCTACTTTACTCCTTGTTATCTGCCTTAGGCCGTGGGGTTTTGTTTTGGGGTGTGTGTGTGTGTGTGTGTGTGTGTGTGTGTGTGTGTGTGTGTGTGTGTGTGTGTTTGTGTTTAAATCTCTAACTAGACCTTCCAAGGGACAGTCAAGTCCTGGTAGCTCCACTCCTCAGTGGCTGTGAGACTTTGAAGTAGCTACCTGGTAGGTGTTTGTGGATGAGCATCATTTATTCATTGTTAAAATTGAGCAATAAAACCTTGTTGTGATTAAATGAGATAGTATGTTTAAAAGCATCTAGCAAGAAAAAAATGAATGAATAAAAGCACTTGGCAAAGTGCCTGACTAAAGGTGGGAGTTCACGTAAAGGTATTTAAATCTGAATTCTTAAGGATATTATTTTATGATCATACTGTGACTTCTCCACCTGACACAAAAAGTCTGAAAGATATTTCAGGGATTCAGGGCGGTGCCTGTAGCTCAAGGAGTAGGGCACCAGCCCCATATACTGGAGGTGGTGGGTTCAAACCCCGCCCCGGGCCAAAAACTGCAAACAAACAAAAAAAAAGAATAAAGATATTTCAGGGGTTCCAGTCTGTTTTGGTAGGAGTATTATTCACATTTGCAGGTAAGGCCAAGCTGTGGGCAAATCTCTGAAGCAAGAAAAAAAGGAAAATTTATCCCTCTTCCCTTTTCCCCTCTATGCAGCCTCTCCCAAATGTAAAGCCTCCATGTAGTCATGTAGATTAATTTGTAAGATTCCATAGGATTTTAAAATAGGAAGGAGCCTTACAGATGGAGTGGCTCAGTTTTCTCATTTCCCACACAAGGAAGACACAGCCTAGGGAGGATCATCACACTGAAACGTATGTACACATGTGGGAAGAAAATACTTGTGATTTAGAACAGTGATTCCCTGGGGGCGGCACCTGTGGCTCAGTCGGTAATGCGCCGGCCCCATATACTGAGGGTGGCGGGTTCAAATCCTCTACGGAGGGCCATAAAGTGAGACTCTGTCTCTACAAAAAAAAAAAAAAAAAAAAAGTATAGAACAGTGATTCCCCAACCTTTTTGGCATCAGGGATTGGTTGACTGGGGATTGGGAAAATAAATGAAGCTTTGCTGGCTTGCCCGCTCACCTCCTGCTGTTTCGCCTGGTTCCTAACAGGCCCTAGCCACAGTACCAGTCTGCAGACCAGGGGTTGGGGACCACAGATTTAGAAAAGAAAATGACAATATTTCCTCACTGTAGGGAAGAGGCAGCATTTACCTGAGAGATAGGGTTATTCTTTTTGGGGAAATATTCAGGGAGACTTCCTGGGCCATCTTGGTGGAAATGGGGGTAAGGGAGGATATAGAAGGCAAGTCAAGGACAGGACTCAAGTGCCCCATGAAAGGAAAGGGGGATTGGCCCAGTGATGCCTATAATCCTAGCACTTTGGGAGGCTGAGGTGAGAGCATGGCTTGAGGCCAGAAATTCAAGACCAGCCTGAACAAGATAGCAAAACCCCTCTCTACAAAACATGGAAAACTTTACCAGATGTGGTTGTACATCCCTGTGGTCACACATTCTTGTGATCATAGCTACTTGGAGGCTATGAGGGCAGATGATTTGAGCCCAGGAGTTTGAGGTTGTAGTGAACTGATGATGCCACTGCATTCTAGACCCTGCAGCTATTAGCTAGAATATACAGAGGGGGAAGAAAAGGTACCAGGAAGCAAGCAAGGCCTAGGATTATAACTATCAGCCAGAACCTAAAGGAGCCATAGCAAAATAAAATTCCCCATCACAAAGATCAGTCTGATGCACTTTTAGCAGTGATCTTTTTTCCTTTTCTTTTTTTTTTTTGAGACATAGTCTCACTCTTACCCTGAGTACCCGGCATCATCTTAGTTCACAGCAACCTCAAACTCCTGAGTTTGAGCCATCCTCTTGCCTCAGTCTCCCAAGTAACTAGGACTACAGGCACCTGCCACAATGCCCAGCTAGTTTTCCTATTTTTAGTAGAGATAGTGTCTCAGTTTTGGTCAGTGTGGTCTTGAACTCCTGAGCTCAGGCAATACACTGCCTCAGCCTTGCAGAGTGCAAGGATTACAGGCTGTCACCACAATGCATGGCTATTTTTAGAGATGGGATCTGGCTCTTGTTCAGGCTGGTTTCGAACTCCTGAGATCAGGTGATCCACCCGCCTCAGCCTCCCTGTAAGTGTGAGCCACCATGCCTAGCCTCAATGATTTTTTTTTTTTTTTTTTGTAGAGACAGAGTCTCACTGTACCGCCCTCAGGTAGAGTGCCGTAGCATCACACGGCTTACAGCAACCTCTAACTCTTGGGCGTATGCGATTCTCTTGCCTCAGCCTCCAGAGCAGCTGGGACTATAGGCACCCGCCACAACGCCCGGCTATTTTTTTGTTGCAGTTTGGCCAGGGCTGGGTTTGAACCCACCACCCTCGGCATATGGGGCCGGCGCCTTACTCACTGAGCCACAGGCGCCACCCGGTGATTTTTTTTTTAAAGTTGCTTTCCATACAATTTTTGCAGGATTTTACCTCCATTTCCTCAAATCCTAAGTAAGAGTTTGTTACCCACTGGTGTGTTTATGGTATTTTAGGGAATGGAGGAATGGTGCTGGTATGAAGAGGGAAGGCTAGGTTAATACAGGATAAGATCCAGGGATTATACCTGTGATGCATCTTATAAGGGTACATGTGAAACTTAGTAAATGTAGAATATAAATGTCTTAACACAATAACTAATAAAATGCCAGGAAGGCTATGTTAACCAGTGTGATGAAAATGTGTCAAACGGTCTATAAAACCAGTGTATGGTGCCCCATGATCGCATTAATGTACACAGCTATGATTTAATAATAAAAAATAAATAAATAAATAAATAAATTTTTTAAAAAAGGATAAGATCCAGAGTTAGGAAATAAAATTCAGTAAAACCAAGGAATTTGTATAAGATGTATCTGGGAAGAAAATGTATCCCTGAGAATTCTGAGTCTTCTGGCAGTGGACAAATGCTGTTGTCCAATGAGCCAATTTATCTTAAGATTAAAAGAGAAATATACATAGATCAATAGACTAGAATTCAGAGTCTGAAAATAAACCCATAAATTTATGAGCAGTTGACTTTTGACAAGGGTACCAAGAGAATTCAATGAGGAAAAAAGAATCTTTCCCCAGACAGGGCTAGGACAATTGCATGTCTACATGCAAAGCGATGAATTTGCCCCCCTACCTCATACCATACACAAAAACTAACTCAATAGGATCATACTGTTAGGGTCATAACCCTAAATGTTAGGGCTAAGACTATAAAAGTCTTACAAGAAGACATAGAAATAAAACTTCATAACCTTGGATTAGGCAATGGTTTCTTGCCTAACCAAGAGAAAAAATAGGTTAATTAGAGTTCTTCAAAATTAAAAATATTTTTATCTAAAGGACATCATTAGGAAAGTGAAAAGGTAACCCATAGAATGCAAGACAATATTTGAAAATCCTATATATTATAAAGGACTAGTATCAGAATATATAAAGAACTCTTGGCGGCACCTGTGGCTCAGTGAGTAGGGCGCCGGCCCCATATGCCGAGGGTGGCGGGTTCAAACCAACCCCGGCCAAACTGCAACAAAAAAATAGCCGGGCGTTGTGGCGGGCGCCTGTAGTCCCAGCTACTCGGGAGGCTGAGGCAAGAGAATCGCCTAAGCCCAGGAGTTAGAGGTTGCTGTGAGCCGTGTGACGCCATGGCACTCTACCAGAGGGTGGTACAGTGAGACTCTGTCTCTACAAAAAAAAAAAAAAAAAAAAAAGAACTCTTACAACTAAATGGGAAGGTAAATAACCCACTCATAAAATTGGCAATAGATATTTCTCCAAAGAAAGCATACACCTGGCCAATAACCATATGAAATGATGTTCAACATCATCAGGGAAATACAAATCAAAACTATAACATACAACTTCACACCAGTTAGATAGCTAGAATTAAAAAGATGCTTAAACCTTTTTGCTTACATGCCCTGGTAATGGAAGCCCAGTCGCTGTCTATGGCAAATATATATTGCTTTGTAACTTTTTTATTCTGTAAGTCTATCTTTCTGTTCCTCACTAAATGTTGTTTCACTTTTGTCTTAAAAAAATAAAAAATATGGCTTTGCACCCGTAGCTCAGTGGTTAGGGTGCTGGCCACACAAGGGCTGGTGCGTTCGAATCTAGCCAGGGCCTGCTAAACAACAATGACAGGGCTGCGCCTGTGGCTCAGTTGGTCAGGCGCCGGCCCCACATACCGAGGGTGGTGGGTTCAAACCCAGCCCCGGCTGAACTGCAACCAAAAAATAGCTGGGCATTGTGGCGGGCGCCTGTAGTCCCAGCTACTTGGGAGGCTGAGGCAAGAGAATCGCCTAAGCCCAGGAGTTGGGGGTTGCTGTGAGCTGTGTGATGCCATGGCACTCTACCGAGGGCCATAAAGTGAGACTCTGTCTCTACAAAAAAAAAAAAACAATGACAACTACAACAAAAAAATAGCCAGGTGTTGTGGCAGGCACCTGTAGTCCCAGCTACTTGGGAGGCTGATACAAGAGAATCACTTAAGCCCAAGAGTTTGAGGTTGCTGTGAGCTGTGACACCACAGCACTCTACCGAGGGCAACATAGTGAGATTCTGTCTCAAAAATAATAAATAAATTAAAAATAAATTAAAAGATGATCAATAACAAGTGCTGGCAGAGATGTGCAGAAACAGAAACCCTCAGATACTGCTTGTAGGAATATAAAATGGTGCAGCCACTTTGGAAAACAGTTTGGCAGTTCCTTAAAAGTTAAACCTAAGCTTACCCATATGGCCCAGCAATTCTACTCCTAGGAATCCATTCAAGAGAATTGAAGATATACATCTATACAAAAATTATACATAAATATCCAAAGCAGCACTGTTCACAAAAACTAAAAACAAAAAAGTTTGTCAGCTGATGAACAGACAAACAAAACATGGTAAAGCCATACAATGCTATTGTTCAGCCTCAAAAAGCAGTGAAGTACTGAGGCATGCTACAACATGGGAAATCTCAAAAACATATTAAATGAAAGAAGCCAGTATGGGGCTTGGCGACCATAGCTCAGCGGTTAGGGCATCGGCCACATACATGGGGCTGGTGGGTTCGAACCCAGCCCAGCCTGCCAAACAACAATGACAACTACAACAAAAAAATAGCTGGGCATTGTGGCAAGCACCTGTAGTCCCAGCTACCTGGGAGGCTGAGGCAAGGGAATTGCTTAAGCCCAAGAGATGGAGGTTGCTGTAAGCTGTGGCGCCACGGCACTCTATCGAGGGCAACATGGTGAGACCCTGTCTCAAAAAAAAAAAAAGAAGCCATTATGATTGTATGATTCCATGTATATGAGATGCTCAAGGTAGGCAAATCTGTAGAGACAGAAAGTATATTAGTGGTTGTCTAGGGTGGGAGGCGGGGGAGGAAAGAGAGGGAGTGACTACTAATGGGAAGTTTTCTTACTGGGAAAATAAAATGTTCTAAAATTTAGATGATGGTGATTGGTGGACAACTTGGAATATATATTTTAAAACATCCAACTGTACATTTTTTTTTTGAGACAGACCCGCCAATTTCAGTGTATGTGGCTGGCCCTGTAACCACTATGTTATAGGCACCGAGCCCGAACTGTACATTTTTAAATAAAGAATTTATGGTATATAACTTATGCCTCATTAAAGTTGTCTTAAAAATTTTTTTAAAGAGAATTATCTTCAGGAAGCTAAAGGATTGGAGGCACCTGGACAGGCACGGACTCCCTAGGGTAAGATTAGTTACCAAGGTAGGCTCAGAGCAAGGGCCTTTACTTCATTGGCCCATGTGTAAACCATTGTACCAAATTCACCATGTAACCACATCAGATTAATCTGGTTCAACTTTTATGAAACATAGTTGTAAGTTGTTTATCAGTCACCATGAACCCCAGTTGCTTCAACCTCAGATTGAAGGCCACCTAACCCAAACAAACCCAGATCAACCAGGTAGGCACCATGGTTGAAACCTAAGTCTGGGTGAGGGGCACAACTACAATAGGGACCTTACCTAACAAACACAAACATTGTAACCTAATGGTTTGTACTCTCATATTAATCTGAAATTAAAAAAAAAAGTGGACACTGCATGGCAGGATCTAGGATCCAATCAGATTGAGTTCTGGTGTCACCCCAGGATATGGTCTAGGAGAATGCATTTTAGTAGAATGTTTCCTAGCATCAGGTCATCACAAGAGCCAATCAGATCATGTGTCATTACCCTCTGCCCCACCCTCAGCTTGGAAATACAGAGCTTTTTCTCCTATCTCCTTGCCCATAAACTTGCAAGAAAGCCTTTTTTTTCTTAAAAGTTGGTACCATAGCATTGACTTCTATGCACACTGGGCAGCAAGCCATTGCTTGCTCAGTAACAACTACTCCCCAGCCATAGACTTTAACAAACTACCCAGGTTTCTGCCTGGGCCCTGAATTTCTGCCTGTCACTGCAGTTACCTCTCAAATATTTATATGTGTGAAAGGTTAGCGCACACCCAGCTATGAGACCAGAGAATGGGATAGGTTCAGGCCAGGCTTAATGAAAGGGATAGAGACCCACTTGGGCAGCACCAAAGATGGCGTCCATGCAGAGGGCTGTTGGAGACCTCTTTCATATGGGGATGTAAGGGGCGGATAGATTCTACTACTTGTGGTAGGATTCTGGTGGGCTAGGGTCTTTTCACAGAAGTTTTGGGACAGGGCTAACATTTTGTTGTCTTTTGTTCTGAGAGAGAAGGAAGAGGAGGATTCTCATGGGGCTATGTTAGGCCCCCAACATGTATGAAAGTAATGGAGCACTTTTAGGGTCTCAGAAAAACGAGACACAATTAGAACCCTTGAGAAGGTACAGTTCTGCAGAAGTAAAAACAACAGCAATTAAAAAGTAAAATAAGGCCAGGCTCAGTGGCTCATGCCTATAATCCTAGCACTCTGGGAGGTAGAGGTGGGTGGATTGCTTAAGCTTACAAGTTCAAGACAAGCCTGAGCAAAAAAGTGAGACCCCCCCATCTCTACTAAAAATAAAAAAAATAAAAAAACAAAAAACTGAGGGCAGAGGATCGCTTGAGCCCAAGTTGGAGGTTGCTATGACCTGTGATGCCACGGCACTCTACCCAGGGCAACAACTTGAGACTCTGTCTTTAAAAAACAAAACAAAACATAGAATGCAAGCTGGTACAGTGGCGAATATCTACAGTCCCAGTTACTCAGGAAGCTAAGGTAGAGGACCGTTTTAACCCAGGAGTTCAAGGCTGTAGTGCTTGATGATTTCACTTGTGAATTAAACACTGCCCTCCAGCCTGGGCAACATAAGAGAGACTGTCTCTAGAAAGAGCAGAAGGAAGAAAAAAAAAAAAAGGTAGGAAACAGTAATACAGTCAGTGCCACAAGGGGGCATTGTGGGAGATCCAAGAAATAACTTTTGACTTAGGAGCCTGGGTGAGGCTTTGCAGTTGTGACATTAAAGGGTTGGCTAGGATTTCAGCAGAGGCAGAGGTGGGGAGTTTCCAGGAATACAAAAAAAGCAAAAGCATGAGGGGAGAAGACAGAGGCATGTCTAGGAAACTGTTAAGAGTTCAACTCAGCTGAGTGCAGGGCAAATGTAAAGAATGGAACAATGCCATGATAGATAGTCTATAATCTATTTTTTAAAAATGCCATTGTAAAGAGTTTTTACTTTATTCAGCAGACAATAAGAAGCCATAGCAGGTCTCTTGTTTGGGGGGTTTATTTGTTTTTACAGCTTCTTAGCAGGTATTTGATTAGAGGGACAGTTTAGATTAAGCAAAACCTTAAGAGTATTTGTCATGTGACAAGCATTTGCAAAGTTCCACTTTAGAATACATTATCTCATTGAATCCCTATTAAGCCCTGTGAAATATATTGATATCTCCCATTTTACCAATGAAGAACTCAAAGGCCCAAGAAGGGACCCCCACCCCCACCGTCCCCCCCCAACCCTCCTACCCTCCCACCCCCCACCCCACCCCCGCTGCTTTTTTTGCTTGTTTGTTTTGGTTGGAGTTGTGGTTGTTTGGCAGGCCCGGACTGGATTCGAACCCACCAGCTCCAGTGCATGTGGCTGGCACCCTCACTGCTGAGCTACAGGCGCTAAGTCCATCTGGTATATGTTTCTAAACAGGCTTATTCTCTTCTAGGTCTTCACCTTAGGAGGCAATGGTGCAGTTTCAATGAAAAGGCAATTTGATGTAATGATTAAAAGCGTGGACTCTAATGCCAGTCTGCCTAGATTCAAAGCCCAGATTCGTCCCTTTTTACCTATGTAATCTTAGGTCAGTTCTTAGCTACTCTAATGGGAACAGTTTTATCTAACCCACAGGGTTCCCTGGCTCCTAGAACTATGCCAGGAAATAGTAGGTGTAAGGTATTGTCCAGCAGTGCTGTACTTTTTGTTTTTTTTTTTTTTTTGAGACAGAGTCTCACTCTGTTGCCCCAGACTAGAGTGCCATGGCATCATAGCTCATAGCAACCTCAAACTCCAGGGCTCAAGCTTCGGCCTCACAAGTAGCTGGGACTACAGGTGTCTGCCTATAGCCACCACATCCAGCAAGTTTTTCTATTTTTCATAGAGACAGGGTTTCACTGGCTGGTCTCAAGGCTAGTCTTGAACTCCTGAGCTCTAGTGATCCGTCTGCTTCAGTCTCCCAGAGTTCCAGGATTACAAGCATGAGCCACTGCACCTGGCCAGTCCTGCATTTCTTAAAAGCATTTCTGTATTTGGAGACAGTTTTTGACTCACACAGGAAAACTGCCTCAATTTTCCCATCCATCTTTCTTATCCCAAATGGTCTTATCCAATCTTACACCTGCCCTCCCACTCAGCAAACTTGGTTCTGAATGTCTGTAGCCCTTTCCTCAAACTCCAAGCCTCACTCAGAAGATAACATGTTGCCAGCACTAAGTCTATTGTAGGTTGAGTAGCTTTTCCCAGAATGCGATCAGCTGTGGCTGCATTATTAGTTGCCTCACCAGATGACTGATTTGCAGAGGCTAAGAACTCATTTTGGTGTACAAGTTGCCATATGCTTGTTTAAAAATAAATGAATGAACATGGATGTTCATGATGCTTACTATGTCATGAGTAATAAAATCTTTTGTCTCAGCTCAGTGTCTGTAGCTCAGTGGCTAAGGTGCCAGCCACATACACAGGAGCTGATGGGTTTGAAACCAGCCTGGGCCTGCCAAACAACAATAACTGCAACAAGAAAACAGCCAGGCACTGTGGTGGGTGCCTGTAGTCCCAGCTACTTGGGAAGCTGAGGCAAGAGAATCGCCTGAGCCCAAGAGTTTGAGGTTGCTATGAGCTGTGATGCCACAGCACTCTACCTAGGACAACATAGTGAGATTCTGTCTCAAAAAAAAAATCTTTTGTCTCTGACAAGAAGAAGTTTTATGTCTTCTGCCAGCATCCTTTACATGGTAACAGTAACTCACTTGTTAAGCAGAGTAAAATTCCAAACTTTGACACTTTGAATGGAAAGGATTTATTTTTTATTTTATTTTATTTTATTTTATTTTTTGAGACAGAGTCTCACTTTGTTGCCCTCAGCAGAATGCCTCAGCCAAATGCCTCAGCCTCCCAAGGTGCAGGCAGGCGCTCACCACAATGCCCGGCTTATTTTTTTTTCCTTGTAGTTATCATTGCTGAGTTTTTTGGGGTTTTTTTTTGAGACAGAGCCTCAAGCTGTTGTCCTGGGTAGAGTGCTGTGGCATCACAGCTCACAGCAGCCTCAAACTCCCGGGCTCAAGCAATTCTCTTGCCTCTGCCTCTCAAGTAGCTGAGACTACAGGTGCCCGCCACAACGCCTGGCTATTTTTTGGTTGTAGTTGTCATTGTTGTTTGGCAGGCCTGGGCTGGATTCGAACCCACCAGCTCAGGTGTATGTGGCTGGTGTCTTAGCCGCTTGAGCCACAGGCGCTGAGCCAATATCAATGCTGTTTTTTTAGCTGGCTGGGGCTGGGCTAGAACCTGCCACCCTTGGTATTTGGGGCCTGAGCCCACCCATTGAGCCACAGGCGCCACCCAGATGGAAAGGATTTAATGTTGTCATGACTATGTGGCACCAAGCTCTGCAGCCACAGCCAAAAGGCAATATGATTGTTGCAGCTGAGGCAGTGGATCCCTAAAACTGGGATAAATGGTGTCAGCAATGATTAAGAGCTTCAAGTGGACTAAAAGCAATAACATGTAGAAAGCTTTGTCTATTGGAACAAAGCCGCTCTCTCCTCTGTGTAACCCATTCTTCCCCTCTCCACAACATCAACTGCTTCAAGGAAAAAAGTTTAGTATGTTGGGGAACTTCAGGGAAGGGGCTCTTTTATAAGATCCCAAGTCACTAGTCTCCCTGGTCCTGTGGCAGTACTGGACTGTGGTCCGGTGCTGGATACAACCTGAACAAGCTCTGAGCAGCCCAAAATAAAACACACTCAGTCCCTCAGGGCCAGGGTCCAAGAAGGCTGTGGCCAAAAGAGTCCTAGATACAGGATGATCTAAGGACAAAGGGTAGGCAGGTTGGCGGACCACAACCAGCAGCTAGTAGGGTAAATAAATAGGAAATCTGATGCTAGTAACACAAAGGGATTGCCACTTTACTAGAAACTAGAGACTAGAGGCCACAGTGTAATGCTTGAGCTCAGGAGTTTAAGACCAGCCTCAGCAAAAGGGAGACCATGTCAAAAACTGGCTCAGTGCCTGTAGCTCAAGTGGCTAGGGCGCCAGCCACATACACCAGAGCTGGTGGGTTCGAATTCTAGCCTGGGCCCGCCAAACAACAATGACAACTACAACCAAAAACAATAGCCGGGCATTGTGGTGAGTGCCTGTAGTCCCAGCTACTTGGGAGGCTGAGGCAAGAGAATCACTTAAGCCTGAGAGTTTGAGGTTGCTGTGAGCTGTGACATCACAGCACTCTACTCAGGGTGACAGCTTGATAGAGAAAAACTGAGGCAAGAGGACAAATTGAGCCCAAGAGTTGGCGTCATAGCTCACAGCACTCTACTCAGGGTGACAGCTTGAGACGAAAGAAAAGAAAAGAAGGAAGGAAGGAACTAGAACCCCTGAAGATGAACACAACAGACCCCACCCCTTCGACATTTTTGTATCCCCTCAAGAACTCAGGGCCCCAAACTGTATATGGCTTCCCAGGAAGCAAGCCCTGATGTAACCAACTTTAGCCCTTGGACAACTGGCTTCTGGAGCACTGGGATAAGGTGAAAACTTGGTAGGCACCAGAAGGAACTGCCCTTCCTTTTATTTATCTTTCCCATCCCTACTTAGTTCCTTTGTCTCTTCTTCATCCTAATATTCTACCTCAATGTGGAACTAAAATTTATACTGTTAATAGTTACAGGGTTATTGATTGAGTAAAGTTTTGATTTCTAAACTTTTTTTCCTATGTAAATACTTTGGATCTATAAACTTGTTTTGACAATGCCAATGAATTGAACACTTCAGGCTAGGCGTGGTGACTCATGCCTGTAATCCTAGCACTCTGGGAGGCCGAGGTAGGTGGAGTGCCTGAGCTCACGGGTTGGAGACCAACCTGAGCCAGAGTGAGACCTCATCTCTAAAAATAGCTGGGGTGTTGTGGTGGGAGCCTGTAGTCCCAGCTTCTTGGGAGGCTGAGGGAAGAGGATCGCGAGAGCCCAAGAATTTGAGGTTGCTGTGAGCTATTACGCCACAGCACTCTACTGAGGGTGACAAAGTGAAACTCTATCTCAAATAAATAAATAAATAAACAAGGCTGGTGAGTGTAAATGAAAAAAAAAAAAAAGAATTGAACACTTCATATGTCTTCCTTAAGAAAACATTGAATTGGAGGCCTGCTCATGCCTGCAATCCTAGCAGGCAGGGAGTCTTAACTGGGTGGATTGCTTGAGCTCAGGACTGTAAAACCAGCCTGAGCAAAAGTGAGACCCTGTCTCTACCAAAAGTAGAAAAACTAGCCAGGCATTATCATGTGCACCTGTAGTTTCAGCTATTTGGTAGACTGAGGCAAGAGGATTGTTTAAGCCAAACAGTTTGAAGTTGGTATAAGCTATAGCTATGATGCCACCATACTCTACGCAGGGGGACAGAGTGAGACTCTATCTCAAAAAATAAAAATAAAAAAAAGAGAGAGAGAGAGAAAGAAAATGAAAACACTGAATTGAGTTATTTAGTACTCTCTGGGGCTTCCAGTTCTTTGTAAGGTGATGCTGAAAACACTAAATTACTTAATACACATAATATACCCATAATGGCAATTATTGTTTCTTGCTTATTACTATTCTTCAGAGTGTGATCTGATGTATTTTCCACAGTGGCCCTGATTGAACAAACCATTTCTACCCACTCCTCCTTCCATCCCAGACCATCCCCAGCCCAGCTCATCCTCAGTCAGGCAACATCCTATGGGAAAGCCTAGGAAATAGGAAGCAATACCAATGTGCCAAACAAATAAGAAAAGAAATAAAACACCAATGTACTTACCACGCTAGGACCTCGGAAACAGAAAGACTGTTAATTGTTTTTCTAAATAAATAATATGTATTAATATGCTATTCAGATTTATTAAGCAGTTAATTTATTTATCATTCTCCTCCAAAATCATTAAAAACAGATGGCAATTTTCTAATTTACCTTTATGTTCAGAAGTATCAGCAATATTCAAGTTGGTGTCCACACAGGTCTTTGTTACACAGCAGTCATCACAAAATAGTTAAGATCATAACCAAAGCAGGATAAGTTTAGAGCTTGTGATAAATTCATTTGGTGAAAATTTTGTAGTTGTAAAATAATTTTTTTTGTAATTTGTTGAGAGAAATGGCTTATTACGTTGTTATTTTATCAGTTATTTTTGTCTGTTTATCCTCATCTCCCACCCATAACTTCAAAATCAAATATTTTATTTAAGGTCTATTGATTTACTTATCCCCTTCTTGGCCACAGACCCAATTTCTACATCCTTGGTCAGGATTCTCAGTGGATCTATTTCCCCCACCTTCCAAACATCCTATACAAAAAAGGAAGTTACACTCCCTACCCCAACCCAAACACACTATTTCTCATGGGTGGAATATCACTCAAAAACACTTAGCAGCTGCACATCAGGATTGAGCTAGGTGGTCTCATTTTGGGCTTTGCCCTTTAGGATCTCAGAATTTCGGTAGAGAAACCATCAGGTAACCAATTACCTGGATGCAGTGTGATGCAGTAAGGGCCATACTTAGTAATGTGAACACAGATGAGCCCAGGAGGGGCGGGTGACTAATCCAAGGGCCAGGCCTCTACATATACACTTTAGGACCATTTAATCTACTCTACCAAACTTAAAAGGGGAGGACTTTCATTATTGTGTTTATCAGAGGAGGAAGCTGAGGCTCAAGGAAACTGGGACTTTGCCAGGCCCCAATCAGCAGGTGGTGAGCCAGGTCTGAGGCCCAGTTTCTGTAGCTCTTTCTTCCCCATACCAAACTGCGTCCCCGTCCCCGTGGGAAGGAAGGATCGCGCTGGCCTTAGATGGATGGCATGGGAAGTTTTTTGTTTTTTCCGTCCCTTCAGAGAAGGGCGGGGATATGCTGCTCTGGGCAAAGGTTCTGCACTGTGAGATCCCAGCACATCGCCAGGGCCGGTGTCTGGGCAGCGGGACCAGACCCAGGCGAGGGCTCCCAATTCCCCGCCGGCCCTTCCTCCGCTCTGCCCACAGGCTTCCGCAGCCCTGGGTTTGCGGCTGGAGACTCATTTCCAGATCCCGCCACACGAAGGTCTCCCTCTTCTGGGCAGGCCGCCCAGAGGAAGGTGGCTACGGTTGCCCCGTCGGAAACCACGTCTCCTTTTTCATTCTTTAATGAAATTTGTATTAAAAACGGTCTTCACTGGCATGATTTACAAGAAAGCTGATGCGCTGTTATCCAGTGGGAAGGAAAGGAGTAATTTATAACACCATGAGAGCTTCCACGTGCCCCGGATCAGGGCGGACTGCAGGATTGCATCCCCGGGAAGTCCGCAAATGTGCCCACGGGGCAAAAGAATTCTGCTTAGATGTGCAGCAGGTCGCCGCTGCCTCCTATCCGCAAGCACCACCTCGCCCGTTTCCGCAGGGTGGCGAGCATGTCGCAAGCATGCGCCCGGGTCACTGCGACCCCCCGCCCCCAACTCTCCCTAGATGACCAAGGCGTCCCGGGGGCGTTCCCCCGGCGGGAGGGACAGAGCCCAGACCTGCGCCAAAGCAAGCGGCTCGGAGTCGTTGGGCCAGAAACCCGGAGAGAGGAGGAAGCTCTTCCGCACCCCAACATCGTCTTCAGAACCGAGAGGACAGCGCCCTGCCGTCCTGAGTTAAACCCGCCATCAAGGGCACGTTTCTTTTTTTTTTTGTAGAGACAGAGTCTCACTGTACCGCCCTCCGGTAGAGTGCCGTGGCGTCACACGGCTCACAGCAACCTCTAACTCTTGGGCTTACGCGATTCTCTTGCCTCAGCCTCCCGAGCAGCTGGGACTACAGGCGCCCGCCACAACGTCCGGCTATTTTTTTGTTGCAGTTTGGCCGGGGCTGGGTTGAACCCGCTGCCTTCGGCATATGGGGCGGCGCCCTACTCACTCAGCCACAGGCGCCGCCAAGGGTACGTTTCGCGTTTTCTGTCTTGGTCAACTAAGGCTCTGAAATCTTAGTACACACCCCATTCATATACTAGTCCATTTTTACATAGACATCTGCAATCAGTCCCTCCACTGGCAAAAGATCACCTTCAGCATTTTTTTTTTGAGTTTTTTTTTTTTAATTGTTAAATCATAGCTGTGTACATTAGTGCAATCAAGGGGTACAATGTGCTGGTTTCATATACAATCTGAAATATTATCATCAAACTGTTCAATGTAGCCTTCATGGCATTTTCTTAGTTATTGTATGTAGACATTTGTATTCTGCATTTAGTAAGTTTCACTTGTACCCATTCTAAGATGCACCATAGGTGTGGCCCCCCCATTACCCTCCCTCCACCCTAACCTCCCCCCTCCCTTCCCCTTCCTTGGTCCTTTCCTCATAGTCTTGTGCTATAGTTGGGTTATAGCCTTCATGTGAAAGCTATAATTTAGCTTCATAGTAGAGCTGAGTACATTGGATACTTTTTCTTCCATTCCTGAGATACTTTGTTAAGAATATATTCCAGCTCCATCCATGTAAACATGAAAGAGGTAAAGTCTCCATCTTTCTTTAAGGCTGCATAATATTCCATGGTATACATGTACCACAATTTGCTAGTCCATTTGTGGGTCACTGGGCACTTGGGCTTCTTCCATGACTTAGCAATTATGAATTGGGCTGCAATAAACATTCTGGTACAGATGTTTTTGTTATATTGTGATTTTTGGTCTTCTGGGTATAAACCTAGTAAAGGAATTATAGGATTGAATGGCAGGTCTATTTTTAGGTCCCTAAGTATTCTCCAAACATACTTCCAGAAGGAAGGTATTAGTGTGCATTCCCACCAGCAGTGTAGAAGTGTGCCCTTTTCTCCACATCCACGCCAACATCTCTGGTTTGGGGATTTTGTTATGTGGGCTACTCTTACTGGGGTAGGTGATATCTCAAAGTAGTTTTGATTTGCATTTCTCTGATGATTAAGGATGATGAGCTTTTTTTCATGTGTTTGTAGATCATGCATCTGTCTTCTTTAGAGAAGTTTCTCTTCAAGTCCCTTGCCCACCCTGAGATGGGATCACATGTTCTATTCTTGCCAATACGTTTGAGTTCTCTGTGGATTCTGGTTATTAGACCTTTATCGGAGGTATAACCTGTAGATATTTTCTCCCATTCTGAGGGCTGTCTGCTTGCTTTACTTACTATGTTCTTGGCCGTGCAGAAGCTTTTTAGTTTGATCAGGTTCCAGTAGTGTATTTTTGAAACTGCTTCAATTGCCTGGAGAATCCTCCTCATAAAATATTCACCCAGGCCGATTCCTTCAAGAGTTTTCCCTGCACTTTCTTCAAGTATTTTTATTGTTTTATGTCTTAAGTTTAAACCTTTTATCCAGTGAGAGTCTATCTTAGTTAATGGTGAAAGGTGTGGGTCCAGTTTCAATCTTCTACAGGTTGCCAGCCAGTTCACCCAGCACCATTTGTTAAATAGGGACTCTTTTCCCCACTGAATGTTTTTAATTGGCTTGTTAAAGATCAAATAATGGTAAGTAGCTGGATTCATCTTTTAGTTCTCTATTCTGTTCCAGACATCTACTTCTCTGTTTTTTGTGCCAATACCATGCTGTTTTGATCACTATCGATTTATAGTATAGTCTCAGGTCTGGTAGTGTGATTCCTCCTGCTGCGTTTTTATTGCTGAGTAATGTTTTGGCTATTTGAGGTTTTTTTTCTGATTCCATATAAAACAAAGTATTATTTTTTCAAGATCTTTAAAATATGACAATGGAGCTTTAATAGTAATTGCATTAAAATTATATATTGCTTTGGGTGGTATAGACATTTTAACAATGTTGATTCTTCCCAGACATGAGCAGGTTATGTTTTTCCATTTGTTAACATCTTCAACTATTTCTTTTCTTAAAGTTTCATAGTTCTCTTTGTAGAGATCTTTCACATCCTTTGTTAGGTATACTCCCAAATATTTCATCTTCTTCGGCATTACTGTGAAAGGAATAGAGTCCTTGACTGTTTTTTCAGCTTGGTTATTGTTGGTATATATAAAGGCTACAGATTTATGGGTGTTGATTTTGTAGCCTGAGACATTGCTGTATTCCTTGATCACTTCTAAAAGTTTTGTAGTAGAATCCTTAGTGTTTTCCAGATATACGATCATATCATCTGCAAAGACTGAAAGTTTGATCTCTCTTCTGACCCTGTGTGCAAACCCTTGATCGCCTTTTCTTCCCTAATTGCAATGGCTCAAACTTCCATTACAATGTTAAAGAGCAATGGAGACAATGGGCAACCTTGCCTGGTTCCTGATCTAAGTGGAAATTATTTCAATTTAAGTCCATTCAGTGTGATATTGGCTGTGGGTTTGCTGTAGATGGCCTCTATTAATGTAAGAAATGTCCCTTCTATACCAATTTTTTTAAGTGTTCTGATCATGAAGAGATGCTGGATATTATCAAAAGCTTTTTGTGCATCAATTGAAAGAATCACATGGTCCTTATTTTTTAGTTTGTTTATGTGCTGAATTACATTTATAGATTTACGTATGTTGAACCAGCCTTGAGACCCTGGGATAAATCCCACTTGGTCATGGTGTATAATTTTTTTGATGTCTTGTTGGATTCTATTTGTTAGGATCTTATTGAGTATTTTAGCATCAATATTCATTAGTGATATCGGTCTATAATTTTCTTTTCTTGTTGTGTCTTTCCCTGGTTTGGGGATCAAGGTGATGTTTGCTTCATAGAATGTGTTGGGTAATATTCCTTCTTTTTCTATATTTTGGAAGAGGTTTAGTAATATAGGTACAAGTTCTTCTTTAAAGGTGGTAGAATTCTGAGGTAAAGCCATCTGGTCCTGGGCTCTTCTTTTTAGGGAGATTTTGTATAGTTGATGCTATTTCAGAACTTGATATAGGTCTGTTCAACATTCCCACTCCATTCTGGCTAAGTCTTGGTAGGTGGCATACTTCCAGGTATTGGTTGATTCCTTTCAGATTTTCATATTTCTTTTTTTTTTAATTTTTTTTTTTTTATTCTTGCAGTTTGGCCAGGGTTGGGTTTGAACTCACTACCCTCAGTATATGGGGCCAGCACCCCACTCACTGAGCCACAGGCACTACCCCAGATTTTCATATTTCTGAGAGTGGAGTTTCTTGTAGTATTCGTTAAGGATTTTTTGAATTTCTGAGGGGTCTGTTATTTCATCGTTTCCATTTCTGATTGATGAAATTAGAGATTTTACTCTTTTTTTCCTGGTTAGGTTGGCCAAAGGTTTATCTATTTTATTGATCTTTTCAAAAAACCAACTTTTGGATTTACTGATCTGTTGTATAATTCTTTTGTTTTCAATTTCATTTAATTCTGGTCTGATTTTGGTTATTTCTTTTCTTCTGCTGGGTTTGGGGTTGGAGTGTTCTTCCTTCTCCAGTTGCTTGAGATGTCCCATTAAGTTATTAACTTCCTCTCTTTCCGTTTTCTTGAGGAAGGCTTGCAGTGCTATAAATTTCCCTCTAAAGACTGCCTTTGCAGTATCCCAGAAGTTCTGGTAATTTGTATCTTGATTGTTGTTTTTTCCAAAACTTTGGTGATTTCCTTCTTAATCTTGTCTATAATCCATCCACCCTTCAACATAAGATTGTTTAGCTTCCATGTTTTTGTATAGGTATGCAGGTTCCTGCTGTTATTGAGTTCAACTTTTATTCCATGATGGTCTGAGAAGATTTAAGGAATAATTTCTATTTTTTTTATTTGCTCAGGTTAGATTTGTGGCCTAGGATGTGGTTGATTTTGGAGTATGTTCCATGGGCTGATGAGAAGAATGTGTATTCAGTTTTGTTGGGATGAAATGTTATGTAAATGTCTGTTAAGTCCAGATGTTGAATGGCTAAGTTTAAATCTAAAATTTCTTTGCTTAGCTTCCTTTGGAGGATCTATCCAGCACTGCTAGAGGGATGTTAAAATCTCCAACTACTATGGAACTGGAGGAAATCAAGTTGCTCATGTCTGTTAGAGTTTCTCTTATAAATTGAGGTGCATTCTGGTTGGGTGCATAAATATTCATATTGAAATCTCATCATATTGAGTATTACCTTTAACAAATATGAAGTGTCCATCCTTATCCTTCCTTATTTTGGTTGGGTTAAAGCCTATTGCATCTGCGAATAGGATTGCAACACCTTCTTTTTTCTGCTTTCCATTTGCCAGGAGTATAGATGACCATCCCTTCACCTTGAGTCTATACTTGTCTTTTAATGTAAAATGCGATTCTTGTATGCAGCAGATATCTGGCTTGAGTTTTTGTATCCAGTCAGCCAACCTGTGCCTCTTTAGAGGACAATTTAAACCATCCATATTAATTGAGAATATTGATAAACCTTTCGAGAGTCCAGTGGACATTTTTAATCCTTTTACAACTGTGGAAGTTGGAATTTGATCAAAATTTTCTGGTTGGGTTTACTTTTGTGGAGAATTACTCTGGTCTTTATGGAGGATAGGTCTGAGAATATCCTGGAGAGCTGGTTTAGTTATGGCAAATTTCTTCAACATGTGAATGTCATTGAAGTATTTAATTTCTCCATCATAAATGAAACTCAGTTTAGCTGGGTACAGGATCCTGGGTTGAAAGTTGTTTTGTTTTAGGAGATTAAAAGTCGATGACCATCCTCTTCTGCTTGAAAGGTTTCAGCAGAGAGATCTGCAGTTATTCTAGTATTCTTCCCCTTGTAGGTGATGGTTTTCTTTCATCTGGCTGCTTTCAAAATTTTCTCCTTCAGATTAACTTTAGTGAAATTGATTATGATGTGTCTGGGGGATGTCTTATTTGGGTTGAGTCATGCTGGCGTTCTGAAACTGTCTGCTATCTGAATTTCAAAATCTCTTGGCACATCTGGAACTTTCCAGACATTCTCCTTCATAATCTCATGGAGAAGAGACTCTGTGCCTTGTGAAGCCACTTCATCACTTTCGGGGATCCCTATAAGATGAATATTGATTTTCTTTGAATTATCCCAGAGCTCTCTGAGAGAGTGATCTGTTTTTGCTCTCCATTTCTCTTCCTCTTTGGGAGTTTGGGAGCATTCGAAAGCTTTGTCTTCAATGTCAGAAATCCTTTCTTCTGCTTGCTCCATTCTGTTACTGAGGGATTCTACTGTGTTTCTCAGATCTTTGAGGGCTGCAACTTCTTGTCTCAATGTGTCAAAATCTTTGGTCATTTGGTCTTTGAATTTGTTGAATTCTTGAGATATCTTTTGGGTTACTGCTTGGAATTCTAATTCGATCTTATTTGTTATCCAGATTCTGAATTTGATTTCTGACATCTCAGCTATTTGTTTGTGCATGGGATCTTGTGCTGTGTCTGCCCCATTGATCCTTGGGGGAGTTGATCTACTCCGATTATTTATATTGCCAGAGTTTTTCTGTTGATTTCGCCTCATGATTGTTTTTTACTGTTGCCTCTGGCCGTCCTCAGAGTTGGGGAGGTGTCTCTCCAAGATTAGACCTCAGCAGGATCACTCTATTGTTGCTTGATCTTTGTAGGGAGTGACCCTGTGTAGTCCCTCTGGGGCTGCCCCAGCCAGGGAGTTCTGGTTGTGGAAGCAGCTCTGGCATGTGACACACCCAGATCCAGCAAAAGGACGGTTCTGGGAGTGCCTGGTACCCAGTGACTTTGGCACAGAGATCCCAAGGTTCTAGCAGTCTCTAGCCAGCAGAAGGGCTCTGCGCAGAGGCAGGGAGGGCTCTGGAGGGCACACAGCTACCAGAGTCCCTTGTCAGATGAGTGGGCCGGTGTGGAGGCAGGGAGGGTACAGGAGGCAGAACACAGGGTTGCACGGCTCCCACAGTTCCTGGTCAGGGCATGCGGAAGCTTGGCGGGCGTGGGTGCAGGTCAGGGGTCATGGTGCAGCTCTTATGGGGGTCCGGGCAGCGCCAAGCCCAGGAGTTGGGGGTTGCTATGCGCTGTGACACCATGGCATTCTACCCAGGGCAACAGCTCAAGGCTCCAGGGTGCCAAAACCGGTCTCACTCTTCCCCCGAGGGTTAAGGCTGTAAGGCAGCTCAGTCCCCTCCTTTAGGCTACTCAGTCACTAGGTTACTAGCTCCTGGGCGATCCTTGCTCTGCAACCCTGAGGACAGAGCTTGCAGGGGCAGTTCTCTCACAATGGCTCCCTGTGGCCCATAGCCGAACACTATTAGCTCCGTCCAGCTCAGCAGCTCAGTCTGGGGCCCTAGACAATGCTCAAAGTTCTCCACACTCCTGCTCAAGCTTTCCCCAAGGCAGTTCAACTGAGTGCCAAGTCCAAAAACACCAGAACAGTTCACAGGTAAGGCCTTTCCAGTTTGCAGTCTCACTGCTGCTTCTACTTATGGCTGCCTTTGGGATTAGGTTGATAGAACACACGCAACCACTTGCCTATTTTCCACTGTTTTTGTCCTCCTCTTGGGGTCCAGAAGTCCCTTGCTGACTCCCTGTATCCTCAAAGGGATGATTATAGGTAGATTCCACCAGCCAGAGATGCCTGGAGTCTTATCTCCCCAGACTCACCATGCCCTGTTGCAGGGAAGCTGTTACTCGGCCACCATCTTGGATTGTTCTCACCTTCAGCATTTTTGGGATCTACCCTTTGAAACTTTTTTCCTAGGCACGTAACACACACACACACATACACACGCACATGCAAGGATTAAGCTACAGTGTGCTCTTTGTAACCTGCTTTTTTCACTTAATATGCTATGGCCTATTTTCCATGTTAACAAACGCAGATTTACATAATCTACTTTGATATATACAGTATATTTCTCTCTCTCTCTCTCTCTTTCAACAGAGTCTCACTATGTTGCCCTCACAGCTACATCTCTTGGGCCCAAGCGATTCTCTTGCCTCAGCCTCCTGAGTAGCCGGGACTACAGGTGCATGCCACAATGCCCGCTAATTTTTTTTGGTTGCAGTTGTCATTGTTGTTTACCCGGTCTGGGCTGGACTCTAACCCACTAGTCTCAGGGTATGTGGCTGGTGCCCTACTCATTGAGCTCTGGCATGAGCCATATACAGTATATTTCTATATTTTTATGGGGATATTGTGTAATGACCAAAACATGAGTGTGAGATATATACAGTGATTTACTTTTGGTAAATAATAAATGTGTATTTAGTTGTTTGTTTTGAGACAATTTCATTCTGTTGCTCTAGCTAGAGTGAAGCACAGCTCCAAGCAATCTCAAACTCCTGACTCAAGCAATCCTCCACCTCAGCCTCCCAGGTAACTGGGACTACAGGTACCTGCTACCAAGCCTGGCTAATTGTTCTATTATTAGTGGAAACAGGGTCTCACTCTTGCTTAGGCTGGTCTCGAACTCATGAGCTCAAGCGATCCTCCTGCCTCAGCCTCCCTGAGTGCTGGGATTACAGCTGTGATTATCGCACTGGCCAAAAATGCTATTAAGGGTGCTGATCTGAATAGGTTGCATGTAACTGAAGCAGCCCTGCCTCAAGAATGTAAACCTACAGAGTGGCATTTGAGCCAGATTGGTGACCTCTGGCAGTGACTGTGCTGCATCGCTTGTGTTTGCCTCTTCAGATCCTCTCTCCCTCTTCTCTTTCCTGCTCTGTGCCCAGAAGTGCTGAAACGCAAGGCCTGCGTCCAGGGGCTCCCTAGTGCTCTGGCTTCCTGTTGGTTTTGCCCAGCTGGAGGCATGGTTAGACGGTGAGAGGGAGAACCCAACTCTCATCTTGTGAAGTACCAGTTGTTTCTGTGTTCTCTCAGTTGAAGTCACCTTTCTTTTTCTTTTCTTTCTTGCTTTTTCTTTTTTTTTTTTTTGAGACAGTCTTACTCTGTTGCCCGGGCACTCTAGCCTGTGGTATCAGCCTAGCTCACAGCACCTCAAACTCCTAAGCTCAAGTGATGATCCTGTTTCAACCTCCCCAGTAGCTGGGACTATAGGTCTCTGCCAAGATGCCCAGCTAATTTTTCTATGGTTAATAGCAATGGGATCTCACTTTTTCTCAGACTGGTTGTGTTCTCGTAAGTTCAAGGTATCATCCACCTTGGCCTCTCAGAGTGCTAGGATTACAGACATAAGCCATTACACCTGGCTAATATCACCTTTTCTTATTAGACAAACTTTTTAAAGTTTTAAACTTTTTGTCTAATAAGGTGTCTTATTTGTCTTATTAGACAAACTTTCCTCCCCCTTACACTCAAGCAGAGGTGGGCTTATAGTTGTACTGACTCTGGGAACATCCATCCACCCATTGTGGTTTTCCCTAAACCTTGAAACTTCTGTCCCTAATTAAATTCTCTTCAGTTATCCCGCTTCACTATGCCATCACATTCTGTCAGTGGTCCTGATACCACAGGAATAAGGGTGATTTTTAAAAGAAAACAATTCTGGCTCGGTGCCTGCAGCTCAAGCGGCTAAGGCGGCCAGCCACATACACCAGAGCTGGCAGGTTTGAATCCAGCCTGGACCTGCCAAACAACAACTACAACCAAAAAAATAGCCGGACATCTATAGTCCTAGCTACTTGGGAGGCTGAGGCAAGAGAATCACTTAAGCCCAGGAATTGCTGTGAGCTGTGACATCACGACACTCTACCCAGGGCGACAGCTTGAGGCTCTGTCTCAAAAAAAAAAAAAGAAAAGAAAACAACTTTTTATACTTTTTCCCAAATTTGTTTTCGTTTTTTCTAAATTTTTCACACGGATGATGTTTTTGGGTTTTGAATTTTTAAAATGTCATCAAGAAACATTATGCAGATCCTTTTGTTGAAAGTCATCTGAGCAACTAGTGTTGTAAGGGACATGTTTTAGGAAATATGGCACATCACATCTAGAAGGTGCTCCTCAAATTTGTACCATATCTCTGAGTAGTGTGAGGGGAGCTTCTTTCTTCTACTCTTCCTATATAGTATGCATTGTTATAATGTGAGTATTATTTTTACAAAAAAGAAAAACTTTAAGAATAAAATTCTGCCCTCAAGTTACTAGTAGGGAAAGGCATATTAAAAAAAAAAGAGGATGGGCGCTGTGACTGTAATCCTAGCACTCTGATAGGCCAAGGTGGGCAGATCCATTGAGCTCAGGAGTTGGAGACCAGCCTGAGCAAGAGTGAGTCCTCATCTCTACTAAAAATAGAAAAAACTAGCCAGGTGTGATGGCATGCACCTGTAGTCCCAGCTACTCCAGAAGCTGAGGCAAGAGGGTCTCTTGAGCCCTAGGTTTTGAGGTTGCTGTGAGCTATTACACTATAGCACTCTATTGAGGGCAACAAAGTAAGACTCTGTCAAACAAACAAACAAAAAAAAAAAAAAAGAATAAAATTCTGGGCTGGGCATGGTGGCTCATACCTGTAATACCAGCACTCTGCGAGGCCAAGGCACGAGGATCTTGAGGCTAAGAGTTCAGGACCAGACTAGGCAACATAGTGAGACCCACGTCATTACAAAAAAAATATAAAAATTTGTTGTGGCAGGCACTTGTAGACCCAGCTACTCAGGAGGCTGAGACAAGAGAATCACCTAAGCCCAAGAGCTGGAGGTTGCTGTGAGCTGTGATGCCACAGCACTCTACTGAGGGCAACAAAGTAAGACTCCTGTCTCTAAAAAAAAAGGGGGGGCGGCTCCTATAGGTCAGCAAGTAGGGTGCCAGCCCCATATACCGAGGGTGGCAGGTTCAAACCCGGCCCCAGCCAAACTGCAACAAAAAAAATAGCCGGGTGTTGTGGTGGGCGCCTGTGGTCCCAGCTATTCGGGAGGCTTAGGCAACAGAATTGCCTAAGCCCAAGAGCTGGAGGTTGCTGTGAGCTGTGACGTCACAGCACTCTACCAAGGGCAACAAAGACTCTCTCTAAAAAAAAAAAAAAAAAAAAAATTCTAAAAATTACCCAAGCTTGCTGGGTGCATGGTTCATGCCTGTAATCCTAGCACTCTGGGAGGCCTAGGCAGGTGAATTCTTGAGCTCAGGAGTTTGAGACCCTGTCTCTATTAAAAATAGAAAAATCAGCCAGGCGACTTGACAGGCACCTGTTGTCCCAGCTACTTGGGAGGTTGAGGCAAGGGGATCACTTGAGCCCAAGAGATTGAGGTTGCTGTGAGCCATGATGATGCTACAGCACTCCACCCAGGGCCACAGAGGGAAAGGAAGGGAAGAGAAGAGAGACTTTCTTTCTTTTTTTTTTTTTTTCCAGTTTTTGGCTGGGGCTGGGTTTGAACCCACCAGCTCCAGCATATGGGGCAGGCGCCCTACTCCTTTGAGCAACAGGCCAAACTGTAACAACAAAAAATAGCCAGGTGTTGTGGGCACCTGTAGTCCCAGCTACTTGGGAGGCTGAGGCAAAACAATTGCCTAAGCCCAGGAGTTGGAGGTTGGTTGCTGTGAGCTGTGTGACGCCATGGCACTCTACCGAGGGCAATAAAGTAAGACTCTGTCTCTACCCAAAAAAACCCATATATATATTTATTTATATAAAATAAATTGAGTGCAATATTTTTAGATGGCTCTACTAGTGAGAATAATGGAATTCCTTTTTTGGAAATAATATGTCACTTAATTGGAGTTCAGTGTTAATGTTTACTATCAACCAAATAGGACTGCAAATGGTCATCTGTTAATGCTATTATGTAATGAGATTTTATATACTGTTGTTGAAAATGTCTTTTCATACAGATAGGTGCTGCCAAACACTGACATTAATCCATAAGCGTATGATTTTAATTGAGCCTGGGAGGCATTTTTTCTTTTTTTTGAGACAGAGTCTTACTCTGTTGCCCCAAGATAGTGTGCTACAGCATTAGTCTAGCTCATGGCAATCTTGGACTTCTAGATTCAAACAATCCTCCTGCCTCAGCCTCCCGAGTAGCTGGGACTACATGTGCCTACCAGAAAGCATGGGTAATTTTAAAAATTTTAGTAGAGATGGGGGAAGGTCTCACTCTTGCTCAGGCACTCTTGCTGGTCTTGAACTCCTGAGCTCAAGGGATCTTCCCACCTTTGCCTCCCAGAATGCTAGGATTACAGGTATGAGCCACATCCCCCAGGCTTGGAAGGCATTCATATACTTAGATTCTTCTCTTTATATTTACCTTTTAGTGTGTCATTACATTGCAGATTAATCATTTCTTTTTTTTTTTTTTTTTTTGAGACAGAGTCTCAAGTTGTCATCCCAGGTAGGGTGCTGTGGCATCACAGCAACCTCCAACTCCTGGGCTTGAGCAATTTTCTTGCCTCATCCTCCCAAGTAGCTGGAAATTCAGGCGCTCACCACAATGCCCCTCTATCTTTTGGTTGTAGTTGTCATCATTGTTTGGCGGGACCAGGCTGGATTCGAACCTGTTAGCTGCTTGAACTACAGGTCTGATTAATCACTTCTAGTTGAAGGTTAGCGGGAAGCTCTTCATTTGTAAAGTTAAATGAATTTTGAAATATGGAACTGTCTTTTCTGTTTGCATTGATGTTTGACAAACTGCTAGAACTGTAGTTTGAGCTCAAATATTATCTCTATTGCAAATTTATGTGGAAATGGAGATTTTGCTTTTGTTTTGACAACACAGGAAATGCATTAAAAAGCTTCATAATTGGGCCTCTTTGAGTCTTAAAAAAAGGAAAAAAAGAAGCTTCATGTTGTAAGTCAAAGTTAGTTGTTGAAATGACTTTATCACAATATAAATTTCACATATAATCGCCTTGTAATTTTAGGTAGAATTCATTAAGAAATATTGTCAAGCAACCAACTTCATTTCTGTGGTAACCACAAGTTAGTAGACATCTTCTACCGGATCAGTCACTTTTAAAACAAACCCTTAACCATGAACACACATCTCTGAAAACGTGATATTTAAATACCATTGTTTTTGCATGCTCTAATATGTATTTTTTTTAATCCTAACATTGTGTCATAAATGAAAAGATAACAGAGAATTTCTTTCTTTCTGTTTTTTTTTTTTGTAGAGACAGAGTCTCACTGTACCGCCCTCGGGTAGAGTGCCATGACGTCACACAGCTCACAGCAACCTCTAACTCTTGGGCTTACGCGATTCTCCTGCCTCAGCCTCCTGAGCAGCTGGGACTACAGGTGCCCGCCACAACGCCCGGCTATTTTTTTTTTTTTGGCCGGGGCTGGGTTTGAACCCGCCACCTCCGGCATATGGGACTGGCGCCCTAGTCCTTGAGCCACAGGCGCCGCCCTGCCCGGCTATTTTTTTGTTGCAGTTTGGCCGGGGCTGGGTTTGAACCCACCACCCTCGGCATATGGGGCCGGCGCCCTACTCACTGAGCTACAGGCGCCACCCAACAGAGAATTTCTTATAAGTGGGCAAAATACACAAATGTTCAGTAGTAACCTGTAATCTATTTTTCATAATCCAAGTTTACAAAAATAATTTTGGAACTTGTTATTGTTGGCCAGTGGAAAGTCTTTTTCCTGCTCCACAATTGAAGAAATCAGTATTTTTGGAAGTGCTGTCCAAGTTGTTTGGGGGCTCGCTCTGCATTGCTACTAGAGAAGACGACCTGAAACTTGTTTTGTCTTTCAGCAGCAGAATTTCAGTTGATATCAAGTGGTCATTACTTCCTTTTTCTCCTTGGATAACTAACACAAGACAGAAAGACGGCTTCTGATACCCTGAAGATCCATTTCAGAAGCTGCATTAGGTTGGTATTTCTTAATGTGTGATAAGGCTCGTGCAGCAACCACATTTTTATAAAGTTCTCCTTAATACACCTATATCAGCAGAGGTGCCCTGTAAGCTTGTTGATTCTTACTCCCGCATGGCTAGCGAATAGCAAGCCAAAGCCCCAAGCCAGGTCTTTGGTCTTTCCTAAGAGTCACTTTGATAGGAGAAAGGTGTTGGGGGAACGACATCTGAACCTGTGCGTGGGCACATTCAAGACGCTGAAAACGCACCTCACCTCCTGTATCATTTTGCTCAGGGCCAGCCCAAAGTGATAACTGCTTTTCCTCTGGTCAATTCCTAGTTTTGCCCTGTAAGTATATTCTCCTCTGAACTGAGCTGAGCGAAGCTAATAGCAGGCACCGTAGTGCCCCCTTTTGCCATGACAGGGAGGCGAGCAGCTGCGAGTGTGTGCCCGCCGCCTCGCCACTCTCCCAGCAAACTCCCTAGAGCCCGGGTTGCGGATAGAGGACCCAAGCTCTGGAAAGGTCTCCACGCCGAGCGCTCCCCTAGCACGCGGGGCCGCCAGGAAGTGGGCGGAGAGGAGCTTGTGCTGGAGGGGCGGGGCGGGGCGGGGCAGAGACCGGACAGCGGGAGCTGCCTCTGCCGGCTGGCACACTCAGAGCAACCCGCTGCATGGCTGGTGTCGCGGGGGCCCACCGCGCACCGACGTTCAGACGCTGGGACCAACATGGTGTATATCCCCAGAAAGGGGAGCGGGGCCACCTCCGTGTGTGGCCCCAGCGATGAACCGGGAGCCCCCACCCCGCGGGGAAGAAGGCAGGGAGGGTCAGGCCGCGCTGTCTCTTTAAGACCGTGTGTCTGCTAACACCGACGGTAAGAAACCTGGCCCTGGTCCGGGAAAAACCCTGAGGGGTAATGACGGGTGCCTGGTTTGATATGTATAGGTGGGTGAGAGTACAAATCTCTGGGTGTGGAATCTAGGGAAGTTATAAATGGGGAGGGGGAGACTCTGCCTTGAGCCAAAGCCATCAGGTACCTTGTAAATTTTAACAGTTGCTGGAGAGAGCCCTGAGACTAAGCAAGACCAAGTTCCTAAGGGAGGAGAGTCCCTCACCTGGCTTCAGCATTCACACAGCAGGTACAGTCCTTCGTGAATCTTGGTTAAACGCAGTAGCTTGGCAATTATTGGGGTGAATCCCAGAAGCTTTATGCTTCAGTGGTGAGTGGGAAAGTAGAGGAACTGCACTCCACTGCTAAGTAGGCCTCAGGCACCTGGTTCTGATGGCAGTTTCCTGGGCTGAGAAGTGGAGCTAGCTCACCCACCTATGGAGCACCCAGCAGCTCCCTTAGGACCTCAAAAGGCACAGTAGTAGGCAGTTGGTGGCACTGTGCCTCTCTAGCACCCACCGAACAGAGGGGGAAAGGCTGAGAGTTCTGATGACTCTTGGCGAACAGATTGAAGATTGTGAAGTCACAGAGGAAGTGGGGTGCTTCAGTTGAAGTCTGGGTCTGGCTGCCTGGAGAGAAGTGCTGCCCAGGCAGACTCAGTGCTCTCTGCCTGTGGAAGGGAGCCTCTGGGATCAGCAGGGCATATCTGGTGCCCATGGTGGACTGATGAGTCGGGTGAGGCCACCCTACCACAAAGGTCCCCCTCCCCATCCTACACAGGAATGAAAAGAACCCCATGTCCACCCTCTGGAAGCCTAAATGCCACCCACACCATGTGGAAGGAAAGCAGGAGAGAGACTGAGTGGCACATCCTGCTGTCCCCCCTTTCTCCCAAACCTCCTCTCAGGTAGACTACTCTTGCTCTGTCCAAGCCAAGCTCTGTGAGCTTTGAGTAGTTGACTTCCAGGATTTGGGGTACCAGGGTTCTGGGGAATATGCACTGGAGAGCAGATGAGTCTGGAAGATCACCACTGACTCCCACCCTCCTACTTCTCCAGATGCAGAGGCCTCCATGGCGGTGGTAAGCCTGCTGTTCTTGGCAGTAATGTATGTTGTTCACCATCCCTTGATGGTCAGTGACCGGATGGACCTGGACACACTAGCCAGAAGTCGACAGCTGGAGAAGCGAATGAGCGAGGAGATGCGCCAGTTAGAGATAGAGTTTGAAGAGAGAAAGCGAGCAGCTGAGCAGAAGCAGAAGATTGAGAACTTCTGGAGAGGAGATACATCCAATGACCAGTTAGTGCTGGGAAAGAAAGACATGGGGTGGCCATTCCAGGCCAACAGCCAGGAGGGGCCTGTAAGCTGGATGCTGGGAAACATATGGAACGCTGGCCTCGTTTGCCTTTTTCTCATCTTTGAACTCCTGCGACAGAACATGCAGGATGAGCCGGCCTTTGACTCCAGCAGTGAGGAGGAGGAGGAAGTCCGTGTTGTGCCCTTGACCTCTTACAACTGGCTCTCTGACTTCCCCACCCAGGAGGCCCTGGACACCTTTCACAAACATTTTGTCCACAGTGCCATCCGTGACCTGCCCTCCACCTGTGAGTTTGTGGAGAGCTTTGTGGATGATCTTATTGAGGCCTGTCGGGCACTCAGTCGCCGGGACTCTCACCCACAGTTGGAGGACTGCCTGGGCATCGGGGCTGCCTTTGAGAAATGGGGAACCCTCCACGAGACTCAGAAATTTGATATCTTGGTGCCCATTGGACCGCCTCATGGCACTATGTTTGTCCTAGAGATGAGGGATCCCGCCCTGGGCCGCCGCTGTGGCCGTGTGCTGGTGGAGACAGAATGCATGTGCAAGCGTGAGAAACTCCTAGGGGATGTGCTATGCCTGGTGCACCACAACAGGGACCACTCAGTGGGCTTAGGGAAGTGCAGCACCTCTGTCAAAGGAGCTCTCTGCACTGGCCTCCACCTGGATGTGTACAAGACCATACAGTGGTTCCGGAGCTTGGTGGGCAATGCCTGGGCCCTTGTGGCCCACAAGTATGACTTCAAACTCAGTCTCCCACAGTCTACCACCTCCTGCAAGCTCAGGCTGGACTATCCCTCAGGCCGCTTTCTTTCAATCCACTTGATCCTGGGGGTGCAACGGGAAGATACTTTGGTCTACCTGTTGAGTCAGGCTCCTGACCTGGAACAGCTCACCAGTGTAGACTGGCCTGAATCCTTTGCAGCCTGTGAGCACTTGTTCCTGAAGATGATAGGGCGTTTTGCACCTGACAACACTTGTCACCTCAAGTGCCTCCAGATCATTTTAAGTCTCCATGAACATCAGAGCTTACCTGACGGAGCATCCCAACCCATCCTCACCTCTTACCACTTCAAAACAGCCCTCATGCATCTGTTGCTTCGGCTGCCCCTAACGGACTGGCAGCACAACATGCTCTCTCAGCGTCTCCAGGACATTCTCTGGTTCTTGGGTCGTGGCCTCCAGCAAAGGTCCCTCCATCATTTCCTCATTGGTAATGCTTTCTTGCCCCTGACCATCCCGATCCCTAAGACATTTCGGAATGCTGAGCCTGTCAATCTCTTCCAACACCTGGTGCTAAACCCCATGGCACATTCACAGGCCCTGGAAGAGTTTCACAACCTTCTTACCCAGGTAAAAACTCTGCCCCGTGCCCCACTGGTTGCGGCACCTTAATGTAAAGGCCATTAAAAAAAAATGGGAGAAGGGCGGCGCCTGTGGCTCAGTCCGTAAGGCGCCGGCCCCATATACCGAGGGTGGCGGGTTCAAACCTGGCCCTGGCCAAACTGCAACCAAAAAATAGCCGGGCGTTGTGGCGGGCGCCTGTAGTCCCAGCTACTCGGGAGGCTGAGGCAAGAGAATCGCTTAAGCCCAGGAGTTGGAGGTTGCTGTGAGCTGTGTGATGCCATGGCACTCTACCGAGGGCCATAAAGTGAGACTCTGTCTCTACAAAAAAAAAAAAAAATGGGAGAAAGTATTTCTGGTTCTTCAGGCTGCAAAAGAGTTTATTTTTCAGATGTATTAGCAGTATATGTGACCTTCACCTCGCCAGTGGGAGTTATGATAGATTAAGATACCTGAAGGAATTTCAGTGCCTGTAGCTCAGAGGCTAGGGCGCCGGCCACATACACTGGAGCTTAAGGGTTCGAACCTGGCCTGGGCCTGCCAAACAACAATGACAATTACAACAACAACAACAACAAAAAAAAATAGCTGGGCGTTCTGGCAGGTGCCTGTAGTCCCAGCTACTTGGGAGGGTAAGGTAAGAGAATTGCTTAAGCCCAAGAGTTTGAGGTTGCCGTGAGCTGTGATGCCACAGCACTCTACCAAGGTGACATAGTGAGACTGTCTCAAAAAAAAAAAAGACACTTGAAGGAGTATGTGAAATAGTCATGAGGATGGATACAAGGCCTAATCGAGGGTGAGTCTTCTGAGGCTTTCTTCTTTTGACTTAACTTTCATCACAACACAAAAAAGGTCCAGGGAAATGGATGTTATAGTAGAATTTTGCTGCTAAGGAGTTGAAATCCAGAAGGGGCCTGTAAAGTTGTGTCTTTGTATTAACACCGGAAGCAAAGGAGAACTGGATAACATCTCCATTCCATGCTATTTCTTTTTGTGAATGACTCCCAACATGTTCCTTGTGAATTGGTTTACTTGAACTGTTAGCTTAATTCCCATTCAAGCAGAGGGCACTCCATTTTATTCCAAATACCATGTACTGTCACTGGCAACTTCTCTTATTTTAGGTTCTAATTTTTCAGACCATCCCTATTTTGAAAATATAATCAAGGTGTTTATTTTCTATTTTCTTGATTAGGCCATTTAAAAATGCCAATATAGCTGTTTTTATGCATCTGGAAAAACGCCAGTATTACCTAAATGATTTATTAGCATTGATTCACAAATAGTAAGTCAATAGCGACCTGTCTCATAATTGAGATAATGTGTTTACTATAATTAATGAAATATCCAACATTTAATGACCTTTTTAATGTCTGGAAATAACATTATTAAAAAAGGACATTCTTTTTGAGGGCTCTGAGATGAACAATTTGTTTCTGAGGAGGAGCCATTTGTTAAATGGAAAGAAGGTTTAGCTACCATGTGTACCTATACTTTTTCCCAGTCTGGTCATGCCTTTGTACTTTCTTTTTAAAGATTGTGGTTTTGAAAAGAGAGGTCATCACAATCCAAGCCCATTGCCAGGGCTGGGCAGGAAGGGATTATGAAGCAGTCCAACTCTAACAAAATTGTGATTCTAGAGATATGGATGGTGTATTTTTCCCTTCTTTCAAAACCTCGGGCATGCTGAGGAGGAGTGTTAAGAAATGCAACTATAGTTATGGGTGTGGTTGTTTTGGAAATACCAATGTTGTTCTACCTAGCATTGCCAGGAAGATTACTGGGGAAGAAAGCCTGTCCCCATACAACTTGACCCCAAGGGGGATCAGTTGGGCTTCAGTTGTAGAATACACAACCCACATCCCCCAACACACATACACAGCAAAAATAAATTAAAAGTGCCCCAGAAGCTGATGCCAGTCAATGTTCAGGGTTCCTACTGCACAATAGGTCCTGTGTTCTCCTGTCGTCTGGGGAATTCGTTAGGTACTACTTTCAAGATAAGATGCAATGATGGTTGGCTCTGTGCTAGTAGGATTTTGGGTTTTAAAAACATCCATATATTTTTTTGTTCAGAAAATCATTTAATGGTATTTCAGTTACAATTCAATAAAGGAGGCTATTTTCTGTATGCATTGGAATCTATGCAATAACACACTCAGCAGATCAACATTCTCACATGCCTGTTCCCAAGAAGTTCATGTTACCCTGAGGATATCTCCATCTAGTACATCCTTGTATTTCTTAATTTACCTTGAACCAGTCTGCTTTGTGGTTTCCCAGTGGCATGGCCAGCAGCCAGGAAAGAGTAATTCAAAATGTTAAGGAACATCGATGTTATTAATTTTCTTTCTTTTTTTTTTTTTTTATTGTTGGGGATTCATTGAGGGTACAATAAGCCAGTTACACTGATTGCAATTGTTAGGTAAAGTCCCTCGATGTTATTAATTTTCAAAATAGCCAAATTAAAAGATCTCAGTGACTACAAACAGCATGCATAAACTCTAGAGGTCTGCTCAAGTAGAAAGGTGATATGATTTCTAGTACTACGTGAGTGTTTCTAGTCTAACAGGAGACAAGAAAGAAAATGTAAAGTTATGAGTGGGCAGCAGATTACAAAGGGAATAGTCAGCAAAGCTTGGGTGGGGCAGAGGGTACAAAAAAGAACATAGAAAAAAACAAGTAGTAATGGAAGGAACAGACCTGTACTGCTCTGGGAATACTCTTACAATTAAAGGGGAAACCTCTCCAGAGAGGAAGCTAAGCTTTATTCTAAAACAAAACCTGGCTAGCCCCCAGGATACAGCAGCGGTTATAGTAATGGGAATACTTAGTGTTTGCTAAGCATTGCCAGGGGTCTGGGCACTTCTGCTTTACATCTGGTAACTCAATTTTCACACTATAACCCCTGCATATAAGGATACTGAGGCAAAAAAAGGATATGTATAATAACTTCTCCAAAATTACATAGCTAGTAAGTGACAGAGCCTGGAGGAAAGTACCTGCCCTACCGAACTTTCAGAGTGATCTTTGGAATAAAACAAGATGCAAGTGTTTGGCAGGCCAGGGCTGGGTTCGAACCTGCCAGCTCCAGTGTATGTGGCTGGCACCCTAGCTGCCAAACTCGGCACCTGTAGCTCAGCAGCTAGGGTGCCAGCCACATACACCAGAGCTGGTGGATTCAACCCGGCCCAGGCCTGCCAAGCAACAATGACAACTACAACCAAAAAATAGCCAGATGTTGTGGTGGGTGCCTATAGTCCCAGCTACTTGGGAGGCTGATGCAAGAGAATCACTTAAGCCCAAGAGTTGGGCTTAAGTTGCTGTGAGCTGTGATGCCACAGCACTCTACCGAGGGTGACATAATGAGGCTGTCTCAAAAAAAAAAAAAGATGTGTTAAAGTGCTTTGAAAAGCAAAAAGCACTATATTAATTTTTAAGGATAGGATGTTATTGTTTGGAAATTCTAGAAGACAGAAATTGTTGGTTCTTAGCCCAGTCTTTAAGAGGTTGGGAATTTCCTATGACATACAAAAATTAAAGGCATTTGGGTGGCGCCTGTGGCTCAGTCAGTAGGGCGCCGGCCCCATATACCGAGGGTGGTGGGTTCAAACCCTGCCCTGGCCAAACTGTAACAAAAAAATAGCCAGGTGTTGTGGCAGGCGCCTGTACTCCCAGCTACTCGGGAGGCTGAGGCAAGAGAATCGCCTAAGCCCAGGAATTGGAGGTTGCTGTGAGCAGTGGGACACCATGGTACTATACCGAGGATGACAAAGTAAGACTGTCTCTACAAAAAAAAAAAAAATTAAAGGCATTTGTTTAGGGGCCAAATTGAATGCAAAGCTGTCAAGTACATGCCCATTGAATCCCAGTGACTTAATGGTTTATATCAGGAACTACATTATGACATAAGCCAGCTGGAGGTTAGAAGATCAGGGCAAATTTATAGTCCATGGATTGCTTGTTCAGGTAGCCAATGGAGTTACCTGTTTCTCACATAAACAAAAGCTGTTTTCCACTTATTTGGGGCATTAAAATCCCTGTGAGGCTGACTCCAGTAACTCCCAAGTAGTAGGGAGGAGCCCCACTAGTTTACTTTTGTACAACAAAAGGATTGAGCTTTGCAAACCACTGATACCACTGATGAGTCATTCACTCTTTGGGCACCCTCTATAGCGCTGAACAAAGATAGCTCTGCTTTCCTGCACAGGAAGCTCAAAGCAGTCAGCTTAGGTGAAGCAGTCAGTTTAGGCTTAGGCTGCTCCATTATCCCCACTGAACAGCCTTAGGCCTCACCCAGTGGGTCTAGTAACCTTCCTCTCCCAAGGGTTCCAAGCTAGTTTTTCAGAGGTTCCCAATTAAATGCCACCTACCACCCTCCCAACCCTTGCTGCACTTCGCACACTCAAGGAATCCCGAGGCTCACATTTGTTCCCATTCTCCTCCTTCAGATGCGCTCAGCAGAGAACAAGTGAGGGAGATGACAGGACCCTAACATACACAGAGCCCAAAAGGTTGCAGGGAGTTTAATCTATTACCTAATTCATAACAGTGAAGTGGTTATTGTCATCCCCCTTATATGAGATAAATGGAGAAGAAAATGAGACCCAGAACAGTAAGTAACATGCCCAACCCAGGATTAAACATGCCTTCCAACTGTACTTTCAGTACATATTTAAGTGCTTATTGGCTGCGTCCAGGGCCTGCATCTGGTACTGGGAAAACAATGGTGAGCATACACAACTTCATTCTCATGGAGATGATAGTCTATGGAGGAGATAGACATGAAATAGTCACCCTGGTACATGAAAAATTGCAACCGAAGCCTCCATTAAGGAGACTTGTACACGTATCAGGGAAGGAATCCCTGAGGATAAGGGAAGCTAAAACCTAAATGGCACTAAGAGAGTGATGGTGGGGATAAAGAGGATCCTTGGTGGAGGAGTGCTCATGTGCAGTGGTCCTGTGGTGGGAGAGGGCCTAGGGAGGGGTCTGAAGAAGGCCCAAGTGGCTCAAGAGTGGGAAGCAAGAAGAGGCAAGGTTAAAGATAAGGCCTGAAAGGCTGCAGGGGACCAGGGAGAAGGCAGATCCTGCAGGCCCTGATAGGACCTTGAGAACTTCCCAGAGCAATGAACCTTTGAAGAGTTTTAGACTTGTGGAAGTGGTAGGGGACAAGTGGGAGTGACAGCTCAGATTTGTACCAAATACCACTCCAGATCCAATAAGATAGGGTCAGAGCAGGCCAGTGGAAGAAAAGGAGACAGGATTGAGTTTAGGAGGTAAAAAGAGTTGAATGCTGGGGCGGCGCCTGTGGCTCAGTGGGTGGGGTGAGGGCCCCATGTATCGCCCCGGCCAAACTGCAACAAAAAATGGCCGGGCATTATGATGGGCACCTGTGGTCCCAGCTACTCGGGAAGCTGGGGCAGGACAGTCGCCTGGGCCCAAAAGCTGGAGGTTGCTGTGAGCTGTGTGACGCCATGGCACTCTACCGTGGGCGATAAAGTGAGACTCTATCTCTTAAGGAAAAAAAAAAGAGTTGAATGCTGGATTGTGTGTGGAGAAAAGGGAGAGAATTATCTAGGATGATTCCTGATTTGAGTTTTTGGGTGGTTGGTGGTATCATTCCCTGAGGTGAAGAACACCGTGAACTCCTTTTCTTTCCTCTATCCCCCACTGCCTTACACTAAAGATTTAAAGGTGGTCACTGGAGGAGTAAGTTCACATGAACAACAAATAGGTTTGTGACCTAAAAATGAAATCTTAATACGCCCTGCCCCTGCCAACGTAATGGACCCCTCTCAGCAAAGGGGACTCCAGAAAAAAAACCTTAAAACTGAGTTGCCCAGCCAGGACAGAATGGGAGGTGTAAAACACAATTACACATGCTTGTTTTCTCTTCATAAATATTCATGACCGTACCTACCACAGCTTGTTAAATATGTATATTTAGCCACCTGCTTAGTATAAAATCCTGTTCCCTTTTATCTCTCCTTTGAAACAGTGTTCCTGGCTTGTGGCTAGAACAAGTGTTTCCCAACTTGTCAGAATGGCTGCTGTGAGCTGAGAACCTACATGAGAAAGCTTTCCTTTTTCTGAAGTATAAACCTGTATTTTATTTTTTATTTTGAGACAGAGTCGCCCTGTGGTGCTGTGGTGGCATCACAGCTCACAGCAACCTCAAACTCTTGGGCTGAAGCCATTCTCTTGCCTCAGCCTCCCAAGTAGCTGGGACTACAGGTGCCCACCACAATGCCCAGCTATTTTGTTGTTGCAGTTGTCGTTGTTTGGCAGACCCGGGTGGGCTCCAACCGGTCTGCCTTGGTGTATGTGGCAGGTGCCTTAGTCACTGATCTATGGGCAGCGAGCCCTCCTGGATTTTTTAATAGGTTTAAAAAGTCGTTTCAACGAAGGGCCGTACTTTTTGATTGCCAAAATGACTTGAGTGGTACTGATGGCATTTAGTGGGCAAATGGTGTCAGGGCTGTTAAAAGGTCCTACAAAGAGATCAAAAGTCCTCCATGTCAAGATGGTCTCACCTGGATGACAATAGCGCTATCGAGGAAAAACACTATAAAAGATGTCAGATGTTGGCTGGCGCCTGTGGCTCAAAGGAGTAGGGCGCCAGCCCCGTATGCCAGAGGTGGCGGGTTCAAACCCAGCCCTGGCCAGAAACTGCAAAAAAAAGATGTCAGATGTATGAATTATAAGATGTTCTAGGGAATATTGAGAGTTGCCTTGGCCTTCCTGCCATAATTCAGTCCTTTTTTTTTTTTTTTTTGAGGTTTATTTTTTTTTTTTGGCCGGAGCTGGGTTTGAACCCGCTACCTCCGGCATATGGGGCCCGCGCCCTACACCTTTGAGCCACAGGCGCCGCCCCCATAATTCAGTCTTGAGGTTAGATGAAGCTGGATGGACAGGCAGCATTTTTTACACTTCTACCTTTTCCCACTTTTTTTGGAAGGGGAGGTGTAGTTTCCATAAAACTTTTCACAAAAGTCTGAATAAAAATGATGGTCTTCATTTTAAAAAGGCACATACAACATTTTGCACCCGTCGGTCCCCACCTGGAACGCTTTTCATTCCAGGTCGGCTCCCTCTCACCTAGCTCCCACACCCCTCACAGAAGAGGTCTCTAGGAGAAATGAACATCGTTTTCTTCGTAATCTACCTCCCCATCAGAAAGTAAATTTCCAAGATAGAAGAACCCCCTGTTCGCCCTCCTCGACTCTGGGTCCCCAGGGCCCAATTCCGCGCCTAGGAATGAGGGGGTTTCCATACTATGGGCTGGGCCAGAGGCCCTCTATCCAAGACTTCTCACTTCTGCGTTGTCCGGGACTGCCCTTTCCCGCGGAGAACCGAGGTGGTCTGCGCAGGCGCGCACTAGCCCCACCCCCTCCGACGACGTCACACAGCCGTTACGACTCCCAGGCGTCTCGGCGCGCGCGATTTAAAACCAGCTCTGGAGCGGCCGAAGGCGAGATGAGACCTCCCAGTCCAGGTGAGGCGGGGGGTGTGGGAGGCGCGGCGGGAAAGGTCCAGAACAAAGCAGTGTTTCGGACGGGCCGGCCTGAGCGGGGAGAGCGGATATGTTCACTTCGGTTCTTGACCCGCCAGCTGAGAGCCGAGGCCTGTTGTCGGGGGTGGGGGGTGGGGGGAGGGGAGGATAAGTGGGGCGGGCAGAGGGTTCGCTCCGCCAATCAGGACCTGGCTTCTGCTGGCGTCCGGTGCCCTGCCGGGGCTGGAGCGTCTCCCCAGTCCCTGGGCGGTGTAGGGGGGCGGCTGCTACCCAACACTCATAGAGCATGCTTTGGTGTCTCTTCATTAAAAAAGGTGGTTTTCTTGGAATAGACGTTAGTGGAAGCTTTGTGGTTACCGCTGTATGCTTGGTATGCCCACATTTGTTTTCACATTCAAAAGTATTACGCCTATGGGCCAGACTATCAGGTGCAGAGATAATAATAAAGCACAAAATAGTTACGATCTCTGTATTCTTGGAGTTGAGGCAGACAATAAACAAACGAAATAACAGTTGAAGTGGAGTGTTGTGATTGAAAATAGCAGAATCCTTTGGGGATTCAGGGAAGATCTTTAATCACAGACTGTGGAACGTGTTTCCAGGTACAAGGAACAAGTGCAAATGTGACGCAAAGAAAGATTCTGGCCTGAGCTAGGACCTGACCACAACATTGTGACTAAGTGTAGTGAGTGAGCTCTGACAGGTAGGGCAGGGCGTCGTATTCCTTGGTAAGAGGTCTAGCAATTGAGTTATATTTGGACGTGGACAGTGAGACTTTATTATTAGTAGTAGTAGCACTTGCATAAGAGTTTGGCCCTCAGGTGAGTGATATGGGCCCCTCAAAGGAAGTGACCTATAAACTGAGAAATAATTTTGGACATTATTTATCATTTACATTATAAAACTGGAAATGGGTGAGAACACCAGGAAGACCTTGTAGAGAGTACTCCTAGGACCAACATTAAAAGTTGGATAGATAGGGGCGGCGCCTGTTGCTCAGTCGGTAAGGTGCTGGCCCCATATACCCAGGGTGGCGGGTTCAAACCCGGCCCTGGCTGAACTGCAAACCAAAAAATAGCTGGGCGTTGTGGCGGGCGCCTGTAGTCCCAGCTGCTCGGGAGGCTGAGGCAAGAGAATCGCTTCAGCCCAGGAGTTGGAGGTTGCTGTGAGCTGTGTGATGCCATGGCACTCTACCGAGGACGATAAAGTGAGACTCTGTCTCTACAAAAAAAAAAAAAAGTTGGATAGATGACTGGCCGTGTTGGTTCATGCTTGTAGTCCTAGCACTCTGAGAGGCTGAGGCAAGTGGATTGCTTGAGCTTATGAGTTGGAGACCAGCCTGAGCAAGAGTAAAACCCCATCCCTAGCTTTGTGGCTCATGCCTGTAGTCCCAGCTACTTGGCAAGCTGGGGCAAGAAGATTTCTCAAGCCCAAGACTTAGAGGTTGCTGTGAGCTATGATGCCATGGTACTGTACCCAGGGTCACAGAGTGAGACTTTGTCTTAAATAAAATAAAAATAAATAAATAAATAAAAACTGGATACAGGGGTGGTGCCTGTGGCTCAGTGAGTAGTGTGCCAGCCCCATATACCGAGGCTGGCGGGTTCAAACCTGGCCCCAGCCAAACTGCAACAAAAAATAGCTGGGCGTTGTGGTGGGCACCTGTAGTCCCAGCTACTTGGTAGCCTGAGGCAAGAGAATTGCCTAAGCCCAAGAGCTGGAGGCTGCTGTAAGCTGTGATGCCATTCACTCTACTGAGGGTGACAAAGTGACACTCTGTCTCTCTTTTTTTTTTTTTTTTTGTAGAGACAGAGTCTTACTTTACTGCCCCTGGTAGAGTGCCATGACGCCACAGGACTCACAGCAACCTCTAGCTCTTGGGGCTCAGGCGATTCTCTTGCCTCAGCCTCCCGAGTAGCTGAGACTACAGGTGCCCACCACAACGCCCAGCTATTTTTTGTTGCAGTTTGGCTGGAACCCGCCACGCTTGGTATATGGGGCCAGCGCCCTAATCACTGAACCACAGGTACTGCCCTAAATGACTGTTTCATACTGTCCCTTTCTTCTTAAATCTCTAGTACCTTCTCCCTTCACCCTCTCCTTAGGTGCTGAGATTTTTTTAATTTTTACTTCCTATTTTACTAATAAAGGCAATCAAAAGAGAATATCCACAGTCCACCATTGCACCTGCTCCCCTACTTCCATCTGTGCCCTATACTTTGCCTTTTCTACTATTGCTGTGGCTCTTGACCAAGGCGTCCTTTTACCTGCTTGAGTACATTGTTCAGCAACTTTTACCCTTTCTGCATGATCTCTGTGATTGTCTGAAAAATGCCCTCACTAAATATGTCCAGAATTTGTGAATATGTTTTATCTTGCATGGTAAAAGGGACTTTGCAGATGTGATTAAGTGAAGGATCCATCTTGAGATGAGGAGATCATCCTGAATCATCTGGGTGGTAATCACAGTGGTCCTTACAAGAGGGGAGGTGAGAGTGTCAAGAGTCAAAGAAAGAGTTGTGGGCTCAGTGCCTATGGCTCAGAGGCTAGAGCGCCAGCCACATACACCAGAACTGGCCGGTTCCAACCCAGCTCTGACCTGCCAAACAACAATGACAGCTACAACCAATACCAGCCTGGCGTTGTGGCGGGCACCTGTGGTCCCAGCTACTTGGGAGGCTGAGGCAAGAGAATCACTTGGGCCCAACAGTGAGGTTGCTGTGAGCTTTGATGCTAAAACTCTCTACAGAGGGCGACATAGTGAGACTCTGTCTCAAAAAAAGAGTTGTGAAAACAGAAGCAATAATCACAGTGGTACTTACTAGAGGAAGGTGGGAGTGTCAGAGTCAAAGGAGATGTAAAAACAGAAGCAAGAGGTTAGAGTGATGAGAGAAGGGATCCGTGAACCAAAGAATGTAGGCAGCCTCTATAGAAGCTGAAAAAGGCAAGCAAACAGATTTTTTCCTAAGCCTCCAGAAGGAATGTAGGTTAGAATTTTGACCTCCAAAGGGGCAGCTCCTGTGGCTCAAGAATTTTGACCTCCAGAACTGCAAGAGAATACATATATGTGTGTTGTTTTAAACCACTGAGTTTGTGGTAATTTGTTACAGCAGTGATAGGAAACAAATACAGTTTCTTTGTTTCATTCCTTATACCATGCCCCACATTTGATCCATCAGGAAATCATGTTGGCTCTATCTTGAGATGATCCAGTGTCTCACCACTTCCTCTACTGCCATCTCTCTTATCCTCCCTATCGACAGTTGCCTTCTAACTCGTCTTCCTGCTTGTCTCTTCTTGCTCCCTTTGCAACCTTCTCTGCTTCATAGCCAGAGAGATCCTTTTGAAGCATAAGTTAGGTCAGTTTATTTCTCTTCTGAAAATTATCCAGTCATTTTCCCTTTGACTTCATATAAAGCCAAGTATTTACAGTGGCCCATAAGTGGTTCATGTACCTTTACCAGTTGTCCTCTACTTGTTCTGACTAATCGGCATTCCTGCTCTACTGGGCCCTCAGGAATCTGACACCCCTTTAGATGGTTGTGGCTGGCTTACTTTACTTCAGCCACAATGGTCCCCTCAAACATACCAGCATGTTCACACCTTTGTACTTGCTGTTCCCTCTGCTTGGATGTAGTTTCCCCCAAATCTGCATGGTCTTGATTCTCATGTTACCTTTCTGGTGAAGCCTTTCTTGACCACTATATTTAAAACGACCTCCCACCTCTGTTCCCCAATTCTCCTTATTTCTATTCTAAACTTTACTTTTCTCCATAGCATTTATCTCTAGCTCACATGTCGTATATTTTCTAACTTCTTAGGAAAGTATTCAAACATGCAGGAAAATTGAAAGACTAAGACAATAAACAGCTTTGTATCTACCACGTAGATCCAACAATTGCTAATATTTTGCCATTCCTGCTTTTTATTTATTTTTGATTGATCTATTTGGAATTAAGTTGTACAGATCATGTCATTTCACCCCTAAATTGTTTCTCATGCATCTCCTACATAATGTGGCATAATATCACAGTCACACTTAACACAATAAAAATTAATTCCCTGGTGTTATCTGATATCTACGCTATATTCCAGATTTCCCTAATTAGCCCTAAATGTTGCTTAGAGCTTGGATTTTTTGTTTGTTTGTTTTTGTGTGCTTTTGTTTGTTTTTTGACTAAGGATTGGCCAAAGCTCATATATTGTTTTTGGTTTGTATGACTCTGGTTTCTCTCTGTCTTCTTCTGTCTGTTTCTCTTTCTCTTTTATTTTTATTTTTTTCAGATAGAGTCTTACTCAGTTGCCCAGGCTAGAGTGCCATGGTGTTAGCCTAGCTCACAGCAACCTCAAACTTCTGGGCTCAAGGGATCTTCCCTCTCTGGCCTCCCAAGGGTCCCCCACCCCTTCCGGCCCACACTCAGCTAATTATTTCTATTTTTACTAGAGAAAGTCTCACTCTTGCTTAGGCATATCTCCAACTCCTAAGCTCAAGGTATCCTCCTGGCTTGGCCTCCCGGAGTGTAGGGTTACTGGTGTGAGCCACCACATCCACACTCTTTGGTTTCTCTTAGTCCAGAAGCGTTCCCCACCGCTTTTATCTTGTCATTAATGTTTTTTGGAGATGGGAGTCTCCCTCTGTCACCCAGGCTGGAGTGCAGTGGCATCATAGCTCATTGCAGCCTCAAACTCTTGAGTTCAAATGATCCTCCTACCTCCATCTCCCAATAGCTAGGACTACAGGCATGCACCATCAAGTCTGGCTTTTTTTTTTCTTAATTTTTATAGAAATGGGTCTTGCTGGGCGGCACCTATGGCTCAAAGGAGTAGGGCGCCGGCCCCATATGCCGGAGGTGGTGGGTTCAAACCCAGCCCCGGCCAAAAACTGCAAAAAAAAAAAATGGGTCTTGCTGTGTTACCTAAGGTGATGTTATTAACTTTAAAATTAAGAGATTAAGCCATTCATTTTGTAAACTGTCCTACATTCTAGATTTGTCTGAATGTTTCTTTGTGATATCATTTAACTTGTTCCTTGACCCCTTGTGTTTCTTACAGACTAGAAGTTAAAGATCTAAAGTCTTTACTTAAATTTAGGTTAAACATTTTTGGTTAAAATATTTCCTGGGTGATGTTATGAATTTCATATTGTGTCATATCAGGAAGTGAGTAAATTTTAAGTTGTCTTTTTTTTTTTTTTGAGACAGAGTTTCACTATGTTGCCCTCGGTAGAGTGCCGTAGTGTCACAGCTCACAGCAACCTCCAACTCTTGGGCTTAAGTGATTCTTCTGCCTCAGCCTCCCAAGTAGCTGGGACTCTAGGCACCCACCATAACGTCCCACTTTTTTTTGTTGTTGTTGCAGCTGGCCGAGGCTGGGTTTGAACCCGCCACCCTCAGTATATGGGGCTGGCGGCCCTACCCACTGAGCCACAGTAGCCACCCCAAATTGTCTTATTTTTTGTGAGTCTATGTTTGACTGGTGGTGACTGGTAGACAAAGACGTTTTTCTTTTTCCAGTTACCAAGTAATCTGGTGGATGATTCTGTGGAACATTTTATATATCTTACATGTTTATGCTGTTTATTCTATCTCCTTCCCAAGGTATAGAGGAGCTGGGATTAGAACCCATCCTATTTGACTCTGAAGCCAATACCTCACCTTTGTCTCAGCATCTGTCTTTCCCTTGCCTGGCATATATGTGTATTTGTCTTTTGATCTATTAGTAAGCTTATTAGAGGCAGCAACGTTATCTATTTTTATATCCATTGAATGTTTAGATTCACAGTAGCTGCAAAGCAGGTATTTGTCCCAGATTAGCAAGGAAACATTAATACCTATCACCTTTCACTTACCTCCAAGAAACTCAAGCTATAGGTTCTAGCCATTATGTATTAGAGTTAGAGAAGATCTTAATGGGGAATGTATGGTGAACCACCACCCTTGTGACAGGCCCTTTAGATATAGGAAATGTTCTATTGAAGATTTCTTGAGCGTATGTTTTGTTCTACCACTTCCAGCCATAATGAATAGCTCTTCTTCAGAGACCCAGGGACACCCCCATGGTGTTTCCTCACCTTCAGAGCAGGTGTTCTCAGTGCCTTTGCCTAAGAAGGCTCCTCTCAATACTCCTGGCACTCCAGTCCTTGAAGACTTTCCTCAGAATGATGATGAAAAGGAGCGATTGCAGCGGAGGCGCTCCAGGGTCTTTGACCTGCAGTTCAGCACGAACTCACCTCATTTGTTAGCCTCCCCCTCCAGTAGGTGAGTGTATTTCTGGGCTGGCTCTGCTCAAGGCAGTCACCTTGACATGGGTTGCGTGAGTCTAGGTATCACCGCAAAACCTCATGGATTTGGGGCCTGGGTTTTGAAAAGTTATAATATCATGGATCCTTGCAAGAGTTGTTTGTTTTGTTTTCCATATAGGAGTATTGACGTTTCATCTACCATCCCTAAGTTTACAAACAAGCAGATTACGGAACATTATTCCACCTGTATCAAACTCTCCACTGAAAATGTGAGTATCTGCTGGTTTCTCATTGAAGATTTTGCAACTTGATTATAGGGGAAATCTAGCTATCTTGATTTAGTAGAGAATGCATGATCAATGATGATTATTGTATTTTCCAGTGAGTTGTCTTAATGCTGTGTTTCACTGTGGTTTTACTTTTTCTTAAGGACCTTTGGTGCTCCTCCTAAGAGGTTTCCTACTACCTGCAGCATATCTAGAGGGGCAGCATGGAGTAGGGGTCAATGGTGTGAGTTCTGGAGCTAGACAATAGATAGATAGTAGAGTTCTGGAGCTAATAGTGAATGCGGGAGTTAGCCAGAGTTGGAGGCTACGTATTTACAAGCTGTGTGCCAGTTGCCTGACCATGGTGCTGCAGAATTCTTCTCTGGAGAATGAGTAGCGTCTGCCTGAGAGAGTACTTCTGAGAGTCACCAAGTCCCTTAATGTACAGTGCTTAGAGCAGGGCCTGCACACAGCAAACAGTCAGGACTTCCATGCTGTCCATTTTGAGACCTTGACAATGAAAACATGCATATATGGATCTGGCTCTTGTCAAGTGTTTGTGGAAAGCAAGATCAGTGGGGAGATGTGGGTATTCCTATATAAAGACTCAGCTTTCTCTGTTCAGAGTAGCGTTATTTACATGAGCCTAGACTATAAATAACTTTTCTGTAATTTTCTGTTTTTAGAAAATCACTACCAAGAATGCTTTTGGTTTGCACTTGATTGATTTTATGTCAGAGATTCTTAAACAGAAAGACACAGAACCAACCAACTTTAAAGTAAGAAGGATATCTGCTTTTCTCTTGTATATGAATTGAATGATGATTATTTCTCTTACCGTAACACAATTCTGAAAATATATAAGAGCTTTCCTCATGTAGATATTATATTAGCTACTTTATCTTTCCTAAACTGGTGAAGTACAGAGAAAATATATGTTCTGTTTATTTCCTAGCAGTCTGAGGGGGATCTTTGTCATTGTTCCCTTGGGGCAAGCATATAGTTTCTAAAGTTTTCTGTGTTTTGCCTGTTCAGAAGTTCCTTTCTGTGTATCTTCCTGAGTACACCTCTGCTTGTTTGATTAGGTAGCTGCTGGTACTCTGGATGCTAGCACCAAGATCTATGCAGTGCGCGTGGATGCTGTCCATGCTGATGTATACAGAGTCCTTGGAGGGCTAGGCAAAGATGCACCACCTTCAGAAGAAGTAGAGGGCTGTGGTTCAGGTATGTGGATTAGGACATGGATTTAAGGGGCTTCTTTTAGGATATACCAGGTAGTTATTTCAGTGATACATTGGAATGAGGTCGCAAAATATCAGTTATCATATTTTGCCATATATAATATACACCCACATTTTTGGCCCAAACTTTCAGAAAAAAAATAATTTGTTTTAATTTTTAATTTAAATGTTTATTTGTTTATATTGAGGCACTTGTTTTTGTATTATAAAGGAATTTTGTAAAAATATCAGCTAGATTGCTACTTCCTAAAGTGTATAAAAAGAAATACATTGCTCTTTTTTTTTTTTGGCTGAAAATGCTTTCATTCCAAGTTTGTTGTAAGTTCAATAAAACCAATTACTGTATTCCGGGGTATTATTTTACATATTGATGTGGTTATTGCTTTCTAGAGTTACATTTTTAATGCATAAGCATAAATAAAATAATTTAGAACATTTGTATAGATATGGAATTAGTACTACCACATTATACATGGCAAAATATGGTGTCTCATTTTATTGAAGACATGGTGTTATTAGAATCACTTCTTTTTTTTTTTTTTTAGAGACAGAGTCTCACTTTATGGCCCTCGGTAGAGTGCCGTGGCCTCACACAGCTCACAGCAACCTCCAACTTAGAATCATTTCTTATATAAGAAGATACTCAAACACTCGAGTTATTTTCAACAAAGAAAGGGCCTCATAAATACTTTTAGATTTTATTTAGGCAAGTTTGAGTAAATGTCACCATGAAGGAAGCTTCTGATTTGGGGGTTTTTGGAAATGAAATTATTTTACAAGCCAAATCTAATTTGATTTCTCCATAAGCTGCAGATTACTTAATGCCTATTGCTTTTTTTTTTTTTTATTGTTAAATCATAGCTGTGTACATTAGTGCAATCAAGGGGTACACAAGTGCTGGTTTCATATACAATCTGAAATATTCTCATCAAACTGTGCCTATTGCTTTGAGAGAATTGCACGCATTTAAATTATGACCACTCTTTGAAGCATTTGAATTAGTAAGTTCAGTCACATGCTTCAAAGCAGCCCTAATGGTATGCAATCTTATTTCTCCTTTTAGATGGAAGTGTTACTGAAACAGGAACAACCAAAAAGGCTCCAAAGCCAAAGAAGAAGCATTTATACAAAACCATTGAGCAGAATATAAACAACCTCAATGTCTCTGAAGCAGATCGAAAGTGTGAGGTGAGGAACTAGGTGTACAGCGTGGTCTCTGACTAATTAAGAAGCTCAGGAGCTAAAACTTGGCAGGGCCTAAGGATGTGCTTATTTGTTGGTATGTGCTTGTTTAAACTTTAAGGAAGTAAAATGTCCCACTGGTGTCTCTGCCTTGTCCCTCCTTAGCTTTATAGTGAAGACTGAAATTAAGTTCCTCAATATTGTACAGTGATTGAGTAGAAAGAGATGACAAATTACTGAGAAATTTGACTAATAAAGAAACGTATTTCCTTAAAAAAGAAAGAAACTTATTTCCTAGTAAATGTAGCAGTAGTGATATTAGCTAGTATTTGTTGTACAAATGCTGGATGCGATGATTCCTGAGTCCTGTTACCTGTGTTAACTCATATAATCCTCATATAGAGAAAAATTAAGGCACAATAACACCTAGGATGGTATATTTAGGAGTGAGCTAGTATTTGAATCTTAAGAGGGCTGGCTCCAGAATCCTGGCTTTCAATGACTTTACTGTGTAGCAAATCCTAAGGAATCTGCTTAAAAGAAATGATGATGTAGGCCTTATTTACAATTAGCACAGCTAACTTAAACAGGTGTTGCTGCAATTTTTTTTTTAATTTTGCTATTAAAAAATTGTTTCCATGAACATTGTTATATTTGTACTTTTCTGGAAGTATATCTGTAAGAGAATTTAGAGAAATGGGATTTTAGTTGCCCTCAAAAAAGATTATACCAGTTTACTCTCCCTTTAACAATAGACTGGATTACTGCTTTCTCTTACCTCCACAACATTCATAAATGTCAAAAGATTGGAATTGATGACCAAGGGAATAAGTACATGTGGAAAAAGGACTGAGTTCTGGGCTGCCTTGATCTTAGGAGGTCAGAGAACTGAAGAAACATCAAGTAGATGGGAGGAAAAACAAAACAGTAGTGTGGTATCCAAATGAGAAAGTGTTTCAGGGATGGAGAATGATCAACCGTGTTAACCAATCCAGTCCAATTTTTCTGCCACCACATACTCCTCAGCAACTGTTTATCTTGGGTGGGAAAGAGGTTGGTGGATTATTTGTAATTATCCTACAGTTTTAAAAGAGAAAAACATAAATATGAACTTCCCTGATGATTTTATTGTCTATTTTAGGTTACATAAAATAAAGGGTTTTTGTTTATAAATTTTTTTTGCTTTTTTTTTCCCCCTTATTTTTTATTGTCTCAAGTTAATTTGAGGATACAAAGAATTAGGTACAATGTTTGCATTTTTTAGGTAGAGTTCCACTTATAATTATGTCCCACCCCCAAAAGGTATGCCATACCCCCTAACATTCTGCCCATTTAAGTGGGTACACACCCTTCCCCCCCATTCCCTGCCCCCACCTTCAATTGATTTGAGTTTTTCTTATATGTCAGCATGTATTAGATCATCTACTGGCTTCATATAAGTATTGAGTACATTGGATTCTTGCTCCTCCATTCTTGTGATACTTTACTAAGAAGAATGTGTTTCAGCTTCATCCAGGTTAATACAAAAGATGTAAGGTCTCTATCTTTTTTTTTTTTTTTTTTTTTTTTTTTGTAGAGACAGAGTCTCACTTTATGGCCCTTGGTAGAGTGCCGTGGCATCACACAGCTCACAGCAACCTCCAACTCCTGGGCTTAAGCGATTTTCTTGCCTCAGCCTCCCGAGTAGCTGGGACTACAGGCACCCGCCACAACGCCCAGCTATTTTTTGGTTGCAGTTCAGCCGCGGCCGGGTTTGAACCTGCACCCTCGGTATATGGGGCCGGCGCCTTACCAACTGAGCCACAGGCGCCACCCGGTCTCTATCTTTTTTAGTGGCTGAATAGTATTCCATGGTATACATATTCCTGGGTTGATGGGCATTTAGGTTGTTTCCACATTTTGGCGGTTGTAAATTGAGCTGTGACAATAATCATCTAGTGCAAATGTCCTTATGATTAAAATGATTTTTTTTCTTCTGAGTAGATGCCTAGTAATGGGATTGCAGGATTAAATAGGAGGTTTAATTTGAGTTCTTTGAGGATTCTCCATACCTCCTTTCAGAGTGGTTGTATTAGTTTGCAGTCCCTATTTTTTTTGTTTGTTTGTTTTTTAGAGACAGTCTCACTTTGTCACCATTGGTAGAGTGCTGTGGCATCACAGTTCACAGCAACCTCTAGCTCTTGGGCTTAAGTGATTCTCTTGCTACAGTCCCTATTTATAAATTTGAGTGTGATACTTCTTGAAGCAATCTCTAGGATAAAGTCCAGCCTTCTTGCATGTCTCATAGTAGAAAATGGTTTCTCTCCTTCATCTTTGTCATTTCTTCTGCTGCAAAACCATGCAATCCTTTGTTGATTTTTTTTTTCATTTTTCATTATAAAGCACATCTTCCCATTTACCCTTTCCTCAGTGTCAGAAGATGATGGTCTTCCCTCTTTCTTGAATTTTTTTTTTTTTTTTTTTTTTGAGACAGAATCTCACTCTGTCACCCTGGGTAAAGTGCTGTGGCATCATAGCTCAGAGCAACCTCAAACTCTTTGGCTCAAGTGATCATTTTGCCTCAGCCTCCAAAGTAGCAGGCCTATAGGCACCTGCCAAGATACCTGACTAGCTTTTCCAGTAGAGATGGTATCTCTCTCTTGGTTATGTTAGTCTCAAATTCTGAGTTCAGGTGATCCACCAACCTTGGCCTCCCAGGGTGCTTGGTTTACAGCAGTAAGCCATCACACGCCTGTAATTAAATTTCTGTTCCTCACATTGCTCACAAAATGAGTGGTGTGATTTCTCTTGTAAGAAAGATGTGTCTGCACTTTTTCTCTATTCTCCTTATCTGATGAGTAAAGGATGTAGAAGTTTATAATTATACTTCTGCAACAGAAGTATAATTTTTTTCAACCATTTGTAAGGCTTCCTTGTAAATTTATAACATCCATGGTACTGATCAGCTCTGTTCACTCTTCCCATAAACTTTGTGTATTCTAAAACAACTGTTGGTTTTTCAAATTGAATGGGCTGTTTCTTCTTATAACCAGGGATCAATTGTATTTGAGGGCCAAAGAATGTTCTCAGCATTGTCACTAACTTCTTGTCATGGGATGAGAGGCATGAAAAAAACATCAGAGGCATGAAAAAAAACAGGAAATCATTATGCCAGACAAGGTCCAACATAGGATTGAAAAGGGTTAAATGTGGCAACCTGAGTCCACTAGTGAGCTTGGAGAAGGGGTCTTTTGGAGCCAAAACTCAGAACTCCCCAAGTGTGTTGCTTGGCTGATGCTGATGTCCATGAGTTTAAGGAGAGGCTCATGGGTATACTGGCTGGTACTGGTGTCTCTGAGGGATGCCGCAAGTCTGGTTCTGTGAGTGCGAGAAAACTGCAAATGGGATTCAGCTGCTGCTATAGGCAGGCCCTGTTGTAGCTGGAGTAAAGCACTGCTGGACAACACTCCTCAAGCCCTGCTGTCTCCCTCTAGTGCCTCTGATTGGTAAGCCTAACAGGGAGCAGCTAGCAAAGCCAAATGTCATCACAGAAAAGGAGAGAATGTAGGTTTGGAGTTGAGAGGCACACAGGTAAAGTGTCATGAGATCTACTCTCAAAGTCTCTGGAGTAGAGAGATACAGGTGTGGAGAGAGAGTGAGCGCGTGCAAATGTGCAAAATGTTACCCATTGGGAGATCTATGGGGAAGTTGTACAGAGATTCATATTACTCTTAACATTCTTGGAGGTTTGAAATTTTTTTTTTTTTTGGATTTTGGCCAGGGCTAGGTTTGAACCCACCACCTCTGGCATATGGGACCTGTGCCCTACTCCTTGAGCCACAGGCGCCGCCCAGGAGGTTTGAAATTTTTAATTTTTATTTATTTATTAATTTTTGAGACAGAGTCTCATTTTGTCACCTTCTGTAGAATGCTGTGGCATCATAGCTCACAGCAACCTCAAACTCTTGGGCTCAAGTGATTCTCTTGCCTCCCAAGTAGCTGGGACTACAGGTGCCTGCCACAACACCCAGCTATTTTCAGATGGGGTCTCGCTCTTGCTCAGGTTGGTCTCAAACCCATGAGCTCAGGCAATCCACCTGCTTCAGCTTCGCAGAGTGCTAGGATTACAGGCGTGAGCCACCATGCCTGACCAAGGTTTGAAATTTTTTAAATGAGAGAATTAACAGAATATTTTGTTAATGGCAATAGTCTAGTGGAAAAGTAATTACTGATGATGAAGCAAAGAAAAATTGCTAGGATGAAGTGAATGCCTTCAGTAGGTGAAAAGGGAAAGGAAGGGAGAGCATAGGTGGGAGTTGTCTGTTGGGAGTGGGATTTGGGTACGTTGGGTACGTGCATGAGGGACCCTTCTGGATATTGTCTTCTGCTGGTGTCTTCCTCTCACACCACCCAGTGAAATAGGAAGCCATGTCATTGGCTGACGGTATGGAAGAGGAAAGTGTTGGAAATGTGAGGAAAGGAAAAAGCTGGGAAAGAGTCATGTAGGAGGGTGGGCAAGTGAAGAACTAGAGAGATAATGGTTTGATTGCCAGACAACTCAGGGTCTACTTGAGGTGGTGGAGATGGATTTAAAGTGAGATCAGTCCGCATGTCTTTGGTACTTCTCCAGCCATGGTTAACTGTGTGGGTGTGAGTACATAATAGGCAAAAAGTTGGATTTAACAAAATTGTGTTGAGCTGGGTGAATGGACAGAGATAAAAGAGTCACTGTAGTTAAGAACATGTGTGAGGAAGTGGTTACAGTCATTGCTTATGAAATTTTAGATGGAAGAGAGGGGAATGAGGATTGGTTGAAAGTAATATGATCAGTATATTATAGGGCCTGTTGGGGTCAAAGACTTGGTGTTGAGGACAAGATGGTGGAAGCTAGAAAGATAGGAGGGGATTGTCAGAGAAGAGCATTTGAAATTGGGCATATGGAGAGGTTGCAGTCATGGTTAATGATTCAACTCAGAGAACAGGCAAGGGAATAAAGGATGAAGGGGTGGGGGGGTCTTAATAGAACCTCTCAGAATCCTGGGCTTCTTAGGATGAAGGACAAGACCACTGAAGGAGAGGATAGCAAGTAACTGAGAGGCCAGAAATCACTAAGAACCAGACTGGGAGTGAAGCTAGAGAACAATAATGAGCCAGGAGCTGATATTAAGATCTTCCAAGAAGGGCTCGGGTTGTGGACTGGCCTGGGACTGGAAGATGACTGAAGCATATGTGGACATGGATGGCAAAGGCTGGGGTAGGGCTAGGATTGGGAGGGAGGGTAGGTAGTTGGAAGCTGCAGTGAGGAGATCACCTAGCTCAAGTTTCACCTCACCTAGTTGGATGTCTTAGTCCATTTGCTTGTTATAAAGGAGTACCTGAGGCTGGGTAATTTATAGAAAAAGGAGGTTTATTTGGCTCATGGTTCTGTAGCCTGTACCAGAAGCATAGTGTTAGCATCTGATTCTGGTGAAGGCTTCAGGAAGCTTCCAGTCATGACTAAAGGCAGAGACAAGCTGGTGTGTAGAAATCACATGGTAAGAAGTAAGAGAGGGAACGAGAAAGGGAAGGGGGCGCCAAGCTCTGTTTAATAACCAGTTCTCCGGAGAGACATTTTGGAGGGATCTGCTCCCTATGATACAAATGTCTCCCCTTATGCCACCTCCTCAACATTAGAGATCATATTTTAGCATGGAGGTGACAGATACCTGAATTATATCACCAGTAGTGGTTTGAAGGCTTTGCAGCCACCTTAGAGGCCTGCGGGGGAAGCATGTCTTCAGGAGAGCACTGCAACTCAATTAGTGCCTTTCAGCCTATTTTTCACTGTCATTCTTGCTTTTGCTTTTGGTCCATAGCAAAATCAGGGATTATTCAATATAGGACGTTGGGAATTCTGTTTTCCAGTCATCATCTTTCTTACCAGGTAGAGCCAGTTCTGGGACTGAGGAATCCTTTGCTAGCTTTTCCCATGGTCATAAAGAGAAAACAGGAGCAAGCATGCAGTGCTGCTTCCTCTAAGCCTGCAGTTGTTGGGCTGTGGTTTCTTTACGCAAAGTGAAGTCAGTAACGTCATGAAGAAATGCTAAATACCTCAGTCTTGAAAAGCTTTCTTTGGCTCTCCTCTCTCCCCATTTCCCTTTCCTCTCTCTCTCTTTTCTCCCCCCTCTCTCTCCTTTTCTCTCCTCCTTGGTGCTGCTCCGCAGCATCCCTCCCTCATCAATAAAAACCTTTCGTACAAAAAAAAGAAAAGAAAAGCTTTCTTTGCTCTATAATCTGCTTGTAAACTTGTAACAGTCAAGACTATGAAAGATAAAAAGGAGGGAGAGATTGTCACAAACTTAGAATTTGAAGCTCTGTTTATTAAACCCTGTTTTCTTGGAGATCAGAAAGCAAATGTTGTGTGGGTGTGTCTCAACCAATTAAAAGCACTTGTTTATATGCATATGAGATGATCTCTTTTGGACACAATTGTGTACTATGTACAAAATGCTTGCTGTTATGAGAGATGGGAACTTTATTATGCTCCAGTTCCTTACACCAGGAGAACACAAATTGATACAATGTAAGGAAGGTCAAGGCATATACTGTAGGAGACCAGAATGGGTAGGGGTCAGACTTTGTGGAAGAGGGCAAGATTTGAACTGGGCCTTGAAGGAAGGCTAGGTAGTCATTGTCAGGGAGGTGATTCTAAGAAGCAATATCAAAGGCCATGGAACATTTTGGTTCTTTAGAGAACAGGGGAATATACAAGTTTGACCAGAACTGAAGATTTACTTTAGATTTACTTAGAAGTAAACTGAAGATTTACTTCTAAGTAATCACCTAAAATGACCTGGGCTTTAGCATACAGTCTGTCATCTACTTGTTATCAGCTAAGGCCCTCCTTTACTGTGATTTGCTGGAGACTCTTGTTTCAAAAGGTTTCATTTACCCAAATTGTGCAGCCATCAATAACTCCTTTCCCCACTAAATTACTCATTTACTAATTTACATGAAAGAACCACCCTTCTTCACTGGCATGATATAATTCCAGGCACAAGCAAGGAAAGTTATGTTTGTATTTTTAGATTTTGTGTGGGTCATTGTACAATTTTTATATTGACTCTGAAATATTGAGTATAGTTTCACTAACTACCTAGACAAGACCTCTGGGGGTATGGGACTCTAGGTGGGAAATCATTAACTCTGGTTACCATTTGAAAAAGGGAATGGGGGCGGCACCTGTGGCTTAAGGAGTTGGGCGCCCAGCCCCATATATCAGAGGTGGTGGGTTCAAACCCGGCCCTGGCCAAAAACTACAAAAAATAAATAAATAAATAAATAAAATTAAAAAAAAATAATAAAGGCAATGGGAGTAACACTGGCATTATTAGAATAGGGATTAGGAGAGACCAGAGATAAGGGTTGTATTGGTGACACCGGATGAGAGATGCACTGGGAGGAAAACCCACCAGGCTGTGTAGCTACCTGTGTGGGAGGCTAAGGAGCTCAGAGAACTTGAGGGTGATAAATGTGCTACTCTGGACTAAGAATGCTAAGATGGACTTACGGGGAAGGCAGGAGCCAAATCTCAGTACTGATGAGGTTAGGCTCAGACCTAAGGGGGCCAGTGAAGAGCCAGAGAGACATCTGTGCTGTTGTCATATTCAAGCTCCTCTCTCTCCATATAGTAGCCACATTCTGTGACATCAAGAAAACCTATGAACCCCGTATCCAGCTATATCTCCTGTCTCAAGATCATCTATGGCTTTTGCCCTCTTGCCACATATGCATAGGCCTTGCCCTCTCTGTTCTGCCTTTGGGCATGGTGTCATATGGCTATGCCACCCCTGCTCCTGACCCAGTCTTAGGGATTTTGTTACAACCTCTGTTAGGTTTTACCCAATAACCTAACCCTATTGTCAATGCTTGTCCTTTACCTGGATGGCTTGGGTATGTTCTTCTAAATCCTAGGAAATATTTTTATTCAGAGGAACAATAGAACCTTGTTACTAGCTCCATCACGCAGCCTTTTTAAGCCAAAAGAATTTGTTGTGATAACATTTTTTGTCACTGGCATTTTAGAGATAGCCATTTAAAAACAGTGACTTGTCGCTGTAGCTCACGCCTGTAATCCTAGGACTCTGGAAGATCGAGGCAGGTGGATTGCCTGACCTCACAGGTTTAAGACCAGCCTGAGCAAAAGCGAGACCCCGTCTCTACTAAAAATAGAAAAAACTGAGGCAAGAGGATTGCTTGAGCCCAAAAGTTGGAGGTTACTATGAGCTATGACACCACGGCACTCTACCCAGTGTGACAGCTTGAGACTCTGTCTCAAACAAAACAAAACAAAGCAAACAACAACAACAAAAACCCCCAGTGGGGCGGTGCCTGTGGCTCAGCGGGTAGGGCGCCGGCCCCATATTCCGAGGGTGGCGGGTTCAAACCCAGCCCCGGTCAAACTGCAACAACAAAAAAAATAGCCGGGCATTGTGGCGGGCGCCTGTGGTCCCAGCTACTTGGGAGGCTGAGTCAAGAGAATCGCCTAAGCCCAGGGATTTGGAGGTTGCTGTGAGCTGTGTGACGCCACGGCACTCTACCGAGGGCAGTAAAGTAAGACTCTGTCTCTACAAAAAAAAAAAAAAAAACCCAGTGACTTGTGAATGGAGACCAGCAGAAAAATTCATGGCTAGATGTACTATAGACAAAGAGATTGACACAGTGTGTGCTTGTTACCACATACTGTCTTCTTGAACAGTATACATTTATGCATCTGACCACATATAGTTTTTTTTTTTTTAATTGGGATTTTTTTTTTCAGATCAATTAGAAAGCCCCGCCCCCCTTTTGCTTATGTGCAGAGACACTTCAGTCCAGTATATATATCAGAGAATGAGCAGGGTCCAGTGGCACCTGTGGCTGAGTGAGTAGGGCGCCGGCCCCATATGCCGAGGGTGGCAGGTTCGGACCCAGCCCCGGCCAAACTGCAACAGAAAAATAGCTGGGCGTTGTGGCGGGCGCCTGTAGTCCCAGCTGCTCGGGAGGCTGAGGCAAGAGAATCACGTAAGCCCAAGAGTTGGAGGTTGCTGTGAGCCGTGTGACGCCACGGCACTCTACCCGAGGGCGGTACAGTGAGACTCTGTCCCTACAAAAAAAAAAAAAGAATGAGCAGGGTCCAACACATGAGAGTTTATATTTCCTTTGGCTATATACCATAATTCCTTGGTTCCTTCTCTCTTTGTATTCAGATTGATCCCATGTTTCAGAAGACTGCAGCTTCATTTGATGAATGTAGCACAGCTGGGGTATTTCTGTCTACCATCCACTGCCATGACTATAAAAGTGAGCTGCTTTTTCCTTCTGATGTCAAGACTCTCCCCACTGGAGAACCTCTTGAGTTGCCAGATTTAGGCTGGGTAGAAATGACAGATTTAAAAGGTAAGTAAAGGCTGGGGTTGGTGGCTCACGACCACGATCCTAGCACTTTGGGAGGCCAAGGTGAGGGGATTGCTTGACCCCAGGAATTTGAGGCTGGCTTTGGCATTAGTGAGACTCTATCTCTACCAAAAAAAAAAATTAGCCTACGGCCACTGTACACCTATAGTCCCATGTCCTTAGGAGAATGAGGCAGGAGGGGTGCTTGAGCTCAGGAGTTTGAGTTGGTAGTAAGCTATGATGATGATACTGCACTCTAGCCCTGGCAACAGAGCAAGACTCTTTCTCCAAAAAAATCCAAATAAATAAAAAGTAAGTACCCAAATAATGCCTTTCACCAGAGCATTTAGGCATTGGAGAAGTTTCTGTATAAAACCATGGCATGTAATAAAACCATCATACTCCTAAATGTTGCTTAAATTACTCAGAAGTTTCCTCTGGAATACCAGATTGGGTATCCTTTTAGGAGTGTCTAGCAATCCATTAACTTTTGTCCTCTCTATAGCGTGGAGTTTAAAACAGTAAACCAAATGCCAGTCCTGGTGGCTCATACCTGTAATCCTAGCCTCTGGGAGGCTGAGGCATGTGGATTGTTTGAGCTCATGAGTTTGAAACCAGACTGAGCAAGACCGAGACCCTGTCTCTAAAAATAACCAGGCGTTTTGGCTGGTGCCTATGGTCCCAGCTATTCAGGAGGCTGAGGCAAGAGAATTGCTTGAGCCCAAGAATTTAAAGTTGCTGTGAACTATGATACCATGACACTCACCAAGGGTGACAAACGTGAGACTCTGTCTTAAAAAAAAAAAATTGTTGGGTGGCACCTGTGGCTCAGTGGGTAGGGTGCCGGCCCCATATACCATGGGTGGCAGGTTCAAACCTGGCCCCGGCCGAACTGCAACAAAAAAATAGCCGGGTGTTGTGGCGGGTGCCTGTGGTTCCAACTACTCAGGAGGCTGAGGTAAGAGAATAACCTAAGCCCAGGAGTTGGAGGTTGCTGTGAGCTGTGTGACGCCATGGCACTCTACTGAGGGTGATAAAGTGAGACTCTGTCTCTACAAAAAAAAAAAAAAAAGTACCTATAAACCATTGCCTCTTGGTCTATACGTGCCACATACTTTAGGTGCTTGCTGTTTTGCAGTCAACTCTCACTGTTAGGGCTCATCCTGGAGAGTCAGAGTTTGGACTTGGGAAGGGGACCTTTATCTAGCCGCAGAGGTCTTATTCTTCTTTGTTACCCAATCTAGTGGTTATAAAAAGAAGAGGGCTTTGTGAATTGTTTTGAGACTCCTCTCTGGCAATCTGAGAACTGATTTGGCCTATTATCAGTCCCCCTATACTGGCTTGGCAAACATTTTAACATCCTTCCCATCCTACCTCTCCACCCTCTGTTGGAGGATGATCTCAGGATGTTGTGACAAGGTACAGGCAGGTGAAGGCTGGGTACATGGAGTGCAATAGTTATACTTATGTGTAATCATTTTTTTTTTTTTTTTTTTTTTTTGTGGTTTTTGGCCAGGGCTGGGTTTGAACCTGCCACCTCCGGCATATGGGACTGGCGCCCTACTCCTTGAGCCACAGGCGCCGCCAGTGTAATCATTTTTATGTGTTGAATGAAATTGATTCTCCCCCTCAAGGGCTATATAGGTGTGAAGGGACCCATTCTTATCCATTACATTCTTGCCTAAATTTTGCTTAGTACAACTGTTTTGTGCTTACATTTTATTTTCCAAGTTTATACTCAGCTGGGGCTCTAGTCCTCTGAAAAGTAATCTCTATTAGTTTATTTTGGAACTAAAAATTAAGTACCATTATATGTTTATATACTTAGTGTATTTTTTTTTCACATCAGATGGTAATGTGCCAACATTGTAACAAGATTTAAGGGAAGCACAACTCACAAAAATGCATGGAAACCAATTATCAGGCTTATGAACTTCAAAAAGATCTACTTAAAGGTCAAAGGCAGTGGCTCACCCCTGCTGTGACGCTGTGGCCCTCTACCAAGGGTGACCAAGAGTGGGACTCTTGTCTCAAAAAAAAAAAAAGATCTATTTAGTGTACTTTTAAGAGGAAGGGATTTTGATTTCCCAGTTATAGCAGAGTTCATTTCACAATCGACTGTCTGTGTTCAGGTTTCTCCCCCTATTATTTTACTCATTTGTGGATTGACTGCGTTAGTCTAACCCCAGTGTGGGTGTTGCCTGTGCATCTCCCTGGAGACTCCAACACACAGATGTTGGCTGCCAGCCACTGTTGATACCAGAGCCTCTACTGGAGAACAGTGAGGTGACTGTGTGCCTCTCTTCTCTGTTGTGCCCATTGGTGTTGTTTTACAGGGAACGAGGAACATACTTGACCCATCTCTAATCTCTCTTTGTATTCTTGCTGTCCTCTCCAGAGCCCTTGCAGCAGTGTGCGGAAGATCGCCAGATCTGCCCTTCCCTGGCTGGATTCCAGTTTACTAAGTGGGACAGTGAAACACATAATGAGGTGTGGTCAACTTTTAAAAGGGCTCTGGGCACTTCTCCAGTGGCTTGTGGTTTCAGTTAAGATAGCCCAAGATTAGTTCTGCCCAGTGGGAACCAAAACTGTGGCATCATTTTTATTTAGCCAGGAGTACAGAAAATATTTCCTTTGGCACTTCTGTAGGGATTAAAAAAACCTGGGGTGGAGAGTGGGAGGGATTGTGACCCCCAGCAGGATTGTTACACAGCTAAATGAGTTCTCTCTTCTGCTTCCCTAGGGTGAGATGGCCCTGCCACTAATGGGTGAACTTTTCTTGTCAGATTTACTCTTGAATGTGATTATCTCAGTAGCTTCTGGTTTCTTAGGCTGCTGTCAAGCTTGAGGAATTTCCTGCTCTTTGGAGTTGAGTCCCTTGGCACTGAGTTTCCTGAGAATTGTCACGTGTAGAGCTTTCCTCTGTGTATTTTTAGCATGGGCCCCTTTAGCCTGCTTACTACAACTTCCAAAATAAATGGTCTCCATGGAAAACTGTTTTCTTTAAACATGTAGTTAATGGATGAAGATTCCTGTTTCATGTTTTACAAAATGTACCTGACAACAATACAGCTTTATCCTGTGCTGCACAATATAAACTTCCTCAGCACTATCATGAGAACTCTGGCCCCAGCAGGCAGGGGGAGGGTAAGGGTGGTATGGAGAAAGGAGAGTGCTGGAAACTGGAATTTAAGTGTGAGAAGGCTGTCCCTCCAATGGTGAACTGGGATGGTTATAGGAAACAGAACTAAAGAACCCTCTTTTGTCCCTCTAGTCTGTGTCAGCCCTGTTGGACAAGTTTAAGAAGAATGACCAGGTATTTGACATCAATGCGGAGATTGAGGAGAGGGACTGTGAGGACTTGCCCGAGGGCCCCCTGGAGGATGACTTTGATGCCAACGATGAAGCTGACCACCCTGAAGCTGGAGATCACGAGGAGTTCAGGAGCTGGAAGGAGCCTTGCCAGGTCCAAAGCTCCCAGTAAGGCTCTCAGGGTCACAGAAAATGTTTCCATAGGAGTTTTTTTTAATCCATTCTTAACAGTTTTCCTGCTGTGGGTGATCTAGTTTCATGTCTGATTGGCTGGGTTGGTGTGCTTTATTGTACACATCAGCAGAGCCCTTCTGAATCACAGGAATCATACCTGGCATTGAATGTTGGCTTGTCACTTTGGTTATAAAACCAACACTGCAGGAGTTTATAAGGATGAAAGAACTGTAAAGTGCTGGACCAAAGTACCTGGGATCTAGTGGCTACTTCAGTGGGGCTGTTGTTACCACATGCATTTTGGTAGCAGAGCATGCTCCCTTTATACATACTGTGTGTAGTCTGACTTTTGGTGATATCTGTATAGACAGAAACAGGCTTATGTTTTGCTTATAGAAAAAAGTGGCCTGAAGCGTAAGCAAAGAGGAGGACTAGGCAGTGTTGGGTTACTAGATAGGCAGACTGGAGAATATCAAAGCAAGGTAAACTAACTTATCTCATTTGTAACCTGGGGACTGCCTGCAGTGAGCTTTGGATGGCAGGCCTTAGTTCAGGCCACCTAACTGAGAATATTGGGGGTAGAAGAGGCCAGGTGATTTCATCGTGTGTCCATGTTTGAAAACCACTGTTCTTTACTGAAAGGTCTTCAAGGACCTCTAGTTCAAGGTAGAGTGAGAACAATACTGAATGATAGATACCAGTGTTATGTAGGATGCCCCATGTTATTGGTTCCTGAATGGCAGCACTTTGACAACTGTGTGCAATGTAAAAGTGGAGCTTGGGCAGCCCCTGTGGCTCAGTGAGTAGGGTGCCAGCCCCATATACCAAGGGTGGCCGGTTCGAACCCTGCCCCAGCACAACAAAAAAAACAGCCAGGAGTCGTGGCGGGTGCCTGTAGTCCCAGCTACTCGGGAGGCTGAGGCAAGAGAATCGCCTAAGCCCAAGAGCTGGAGGTTGCTGTGAGCTATGATGCCACAGCACTCTACTGAGGGCCACAAGGTGAGACTCTGTCTCTCAAAAAAAATAAAGTAAAAGTGGAGCTCTCTGTGCACATACACTAAGAAAGACTCATCTGCCAAAGGGGCCAAGTGTTCTTTAGCTGACCCTTCTGTGATATAGGTGCTTTTATAGTGTGCTCACTATGTTTAAAGACCTAGTCAGAGGTGAGGGCCCAGAGCACAGCCTATTTTGTTATGTGAGAACGAAGCATTCTGCCTGCTGGCTGACATGCTAGGAGCCCAGCTAGAGGAGACCTTTAACTTGCTAGACTGAAGCAGGGCTAAAATGAAGGAAAAGCTCTGTGATATTAAGGGGGTGGGGACAAAAAGAATAAAGAGTGTCCCTGGAGAGGATGGGAGAAGTTTGATGGAGGGAGCAGGACTTGAGAAATGGATAAACTGTGGGTTAGTCTAGCCATTGAGCAGCCAGGATAGAGGTGATAGGGTGCCTGCCACACAGCATTGTGTATTGAAATAATTATTGAATGAATGGCATTCAAAAAACCTACAGACCTTTGGCTTGACGCCTGTGGCTCAAGCAGCTAAGGTGCCAGCCACATACACCTGAGCTGGCGGGTTCAAATCCAGCCAAACAACAATGAGAGCTGCAACCAAAAAATAGCCGGGCGTTGTGCCGGGCGCCTGTAGTCCCAGCTACTTGGGAGACTGAGGCAGGAGAATCGCTTGAGTCCAGGAGGTTCCTGTGACCTGTGATGCCACAGCACTGTACCCAGGGCGAAAGCTTGAGGCTCTGTCTCAAAAAAAAAAAAACCCTGCAGACCTTCTGTTCAGCCTTTGTTGACAGACTCTTGGAAATGAGAGCCAAGCTCTTCATACAAAGCTTTGCCCATAAAGTTCCAGCCTAACTGTCAAAATTATAACAAAAGAATAGCCATGGAAATTGAGTGGGACTGCTGTTGAAACCATTTTATGAAGTTCATAATGTAGTACATTTGTTAGTGACATACGCCAGATATCAAGTTCTGTTATAACACTAGGACTTACAGACTAGAAATGTGATATTTTTGTAAAGTATATTTTAATTTTTTTAAGTTAAGTTTGTTTTTTTTTTTTGGAGACAGAGTGTCACTATGTCACCCTTGGTAGAGTGCCGAGGCATCACAGCTCACAGCATCCTCAGACTCTTGAGCTTAAGTGATCCTCTTGCCTCAGCCTCCCGAGTAGCTAGGACTACAGACGCCTGCTACAACACCTGGCTGTTTTTAGTTGCAGTTGTCATTGTTGTTTAGCAGGTCCAGGCCAGACTCGAACCTGCCAGCCTCGGCATATGTGGCTCTCTATTCACTACAGGCACCAAGCCTTAAGTTTTAATAGCAATAAATATACAAATACCATTTGCTGCTTTTGTCCTGCAGATAAAGCCAAAGATAAAGCCAAAGTCCTCGTTTTAAAGGTTTTTTGCTCATTCTAAAAGAGAATTTATTTATTTATTTATTTTTATTTATTTTTTTTTTTTTTTGCGACAGAGCCTCAAGCTGTTGCCCTGTTGTACTGTGGCGTCACAGCTCACAGCAACCTCCAACTCCTGGGCTCAAGCGAGTCTCTTGTCTTAGCCTCCCGGTTAACTGGGACTACAGATGCTCACCACAACACTTGGCTATTTTTTGGTTTGTAGTTGTCATTGTTTGGCAGGCCCGGGCTGTATTCGAACCCGCCAGCTGTGGTATATGTGGCTGGTGCCTTAGCCACTTGAGCTACAGGTGCTGAGCCAAGAGAACTTATATATATGGCTCAATATTAATAGAAAGCCACTCTGAAGTTTCCTTGTTACCTTTTCCTTTAGAGGGCAGTGCAGCAGCTCTAACAAGCTTTCTCACATTGGAGCCCTTTAGAAGTCTTGTGTATGGAAACACACTGAGGCTGGGATTCAAAGAGTCAAGTCTAATTCCTAGCTCTGGCAGTTTTCTGGCTCTGTAGTCTTACATAAAAACTTAATTTCTCTGTACCTCTGTGTCTTAGCTCTCAAATGGGTAAACTAGGATTTTTGAAGCTATTTGAAACTTCCAAAGCACTTGTGTAAATATAATCATATTATAAAATTAAGAGAAGCAAAAGCCCTTGAGAAAAACTATAAGATTGTTAATTATGAAGTATTTTTGGCCGGGTGCAGTGGTTCATGCCTATAATCTCGGCACTTGGGAGGCTGAGGCAGGTGGATTGCCTGAGCTCACAAGTTCAAGACCAGCCTAAGCCAGAGTGAGACCTCATCTCAAAAAAAAAAAGAAAGAAAGCCGGGCATTGTGGCAGGTGCCTGTAGTCCCAGCTACTTGGGAGACTGAGGCAGGAGAATCACTTAAGCCCAAGAGTTTGAGGTTGCTGTGAGCTGTGACGTCATGGCACTCTACTGAGGGTGACAAAGTGAGACTATATCTCAAAAGAAAAAAAAAGTTTCTTTGACATGGTCTTTTTTAAAAAAAAAAAAGTGAAGTATTTATATTGGACTTCCACTTCATAATGCTGTTCCTTTGTGGAGAAGAGGGTAGGTAGAGTCTTCAGTGACATCATATGCTCCTTTACATGTAAATAACATGATTGGAATCATGAGAGAGTACACTTACAAACATAATTTCATGTGTGTTACAGGGAGGAAATAATTTCTCTTGGAGACAGAGATATTAGGACCATGTGCCCTCTTCTCTCCATGAAACCTGGAGAATATTCCTATTTCAGTCCCCGGACTATGTCGATGTGGGCTGGCCCAAATCACTGGCGCTTTAGGCCTCGACACAAACGTATGTATTTCTAGATGGAACTTTAAGGAAAGAATAGTGTGGATGATTAGCTAGTCAGCAGTTAGCTAAGGAAGGCAAGTGCCAGTTGCTGCTCTTGATAAGCTGAAGAAGCGCCTGGTGGCTCATGCCTGTAATCCTAACACTCTGGGAGGCCAAGGCAGGTGGATCCTTTGAGCTAAGGAGTTTGAGACCAGCCTGAGCAAGAATGAGACCCCGTCTCTAAAAAATAGCTGGGTGTTATGGTGGGCATCTGTAGTCCCAGCTACTTGGGAGGCTGAGGCAAGAGAATCGCTTGAACCCAAAGAGTTTGAGGTTGCTGTGAGCTATGATATCATGGCACTCTACTGGGGGCAAGAAAGTTAAACTCTGTTTCAAAAAAAAAAAAGTATACAGGGCGGCGCCTGTGGCTCAAGGGGTAGGGTGCCGGTCCCATATGCCGGAGGTGGCGGGTTCAAACCCAGCCCCGGCCAAAAAAAAAAAGTATACAGATGAGCTAGCCTCCTGGTTGGACAGTTAGTTGGCCTGACCTGGGATGAAGAGTCAGTTAAAATCAAGGCCTCTGGATGGGAAGAGTAAGTACTTAGAATCAGGAGAACTGGCCTTACAGCCTCCTATTGTTCCCTAGTATCAGCATGACTTTGAACAAGGGCTCTAGGTGGGAATGACCAACGGGCTTTAGAGGACATGTAGTAGTTAGGGCACAAGCCAGCACTCGGCAGAACCCAGAAGGGCTGTGCCAGCATTTCATGCTTTGCATTCTGTCTTTGAAAGGAAAGAATTAGCATGTTTTTGAAAAACGTTATAAAAAATCATAAGTTGGGCGGCGCCTGTTGCTCAGTGAGTAAGGCGCCGGCCCCATATACTGAGGGTGGTGGGTTCAACCCCAGCCCCGGCTGAACTGCAACCAAAAAATAGCCGGGCATTGTGGTGGGCGCCTGTAGTCCCAGCTGCTCGGGAGGCTGAGGCAGGAGAATTGCTGAAGCCCAAGAGCTAGAGGTTGCTGTGAGTCCTGTGACATGGCACTCTACTGAAGGTGGTAAAGTGAGACTGTCTCTACAAAAAAAAAAAAAAATCATAAGTTTAGAACAAAAATGAGGTATATGATTTAGTGTTCCTACTCCTGTTGTGATGCTCGGACACAAATGCTACCTTGTTGATAGGACTATCTGTAGATCTTGTGAGATAAGTAAATAATTTCGACCACAAAGGTGAACAGTGTTGACAGTCTATGTTCATTTCTGCAGAAGATGCTTCTTCCCAGTCAGAGAACAAAAAGAAGAGTACAAAGAAAGATTTTGAAATTGATTTTGAAGATGATATTGACTTTGATGTATGTTTTCGAAAAACAAAGGTTTGTGCTGGATTTATTAGTATTTGTGCTTTTTTTTTTTTTTTTTAATTTAAATTTAAATATTTCTTTACTTAGGGGGACATTACATCACAAACTTAAAACACCGTAACAAGGGTGGCACCTGTGGCTCAGTGAGTAGGGCGCCGGCCCCATATGCCGAGGGTAGCGGGTTCAAACCCGTCCTCGGCCAAACTGCAACCAAAAAATAGCCGGGCGTTGTGGCGGGCGCCTGTAGTCCCAGCTGCTCGGGAGGCTGAAGCAAGAGAATCGCGTAAGCCCAAAAGCTGGAGGTTGCTGTGAGCCGTGTGACGTCATGGCACTCTACCGAGGGCGGTAAAGTGAGACTCTGTCTCTACAAAAAAAAAAAAAACTACACCGTAACAAGTAAAGAGAGAAGCTGCGGAAGAAAAGGGGGAAAGCTTTATATTTTACTACTTTTAGCAGTATTTTTGTTTTGCTTTTGCAGTTTTTGGCTGGGGCTGGGTTTGAACCCACCACCTCCGGCATATGTGGCCGGTGCCCTACTCCTTTGAGCCACAGGCGCTGCCTTTTAGCAGATATTTGTGCTTTTTTATATTAATCTTTGTACTTCTTTTTTCCTTTCACCCGTGATTTTCTTTTCTGTTACTTTCTTTTTTTTTTTTTTAAGACACAGTGCCTAACTCTGTCACTCAGACTTGAGTGCAGTGGTGTCATCATAGCTCACTGCAGCCTCAAATGCCTATGCACAGATGATCCTCCTGCTCAGGGATTACAAGTGTGTGCATCACCACAACTGGTTAATTTTTCTACATTTTGTAGAGATGTGGTCTCACTTTGTACTCAGGCTGATCTCAAACTTCTGGGCTCAAATGATCCTCCCGCTTTGGCTTCCCTAAGTGTTAGGATTATTAGCTTGAGCCACTGTACCTGTCTGACTTTAAAAAAATGTATTATAAATTTAACTCTTAGAGCAAATGAATAGTTTCATTCTTCCTCATATCCCAAAGACACCATTGAAAAACAGTACCAGGGTGGTGCCTATGGCTCAAAAGTAGGGCGCCGGTCCCATATGCCTGAGGTGGCGGGTTCAAACCCAGCCCTGGCCAAAAAATGCAAAAAAAATAGAAAAACAATACCAAAACTCAGTGGCAGAAAGAATCAAATTTAGAATGAGAAGAATAATTTTTAACAAAATCACGTTTTTACACAGAACTGTGGAACTCTGATCCAAATCTAGACTCCCTTATATTATTTGATTTTTTTGTTTTTTGAGACAGAGTCTCACTATGTCACCCTCGGTAGAGTGCCGTGGTGTCACAGTTCACAGCAACCTCCAACTCTTGGTCTTAAGTGATTCTCTTGCCTCAGCCTCCCAAGTAGCTGGGACCACAGGCACCTGCCACAGCACCCGGCCATTTTTTGGTTGCAGTTGTCACTGTTGTTTGGCAGACCCAGGCTGAGTTTGAACCTGCCAGCTTCAGTCTATGTGGCTGGTGCCTTAGCCAACTGAGCTACAGGCACCAAGCCAAACCCAAACTCCTTTAAAAAAAAAAAAAAAAAAGTTTTGTGCTGGGCGCTATGGTTCACACTTATAATCCTAGCACTCTGAGAGACCAAGGTGGGTGGATTTCTTGACCTCATGAGTTCGAGACCAGCCTGAGCAAGACCGAGACCCTGTCTCTGAAGATAGCTGGGCATTGTGGCGGATGCCTGTAGTCCCAGCTACTCAGGAGACTAAGGCAAGAGAATCTCTTGAGCCCAGGAAGTTGAGGTTGCTGTGAGCTATGATACTACAGCACTCTACCAAGGGCAAGAAAGTGAGACTCTGTCTCAAAAAAAAAAAAAGTTTTGACCATCGATATTAAAGATGCCTAAAACACACACATACACATGTAAAACCTATATAAATTTATGTGTGTATATCTAAAAAATACATATATATTTTGTTTTTTTTTTTGTTTTGTGTTTTTCCCCTTAAATTAATAGGCTGCTACTGTTCTGGCCAAGTCCACTTTGGAGAACCAGAATTGGAAAGCCACCACTCTTCCTACAGATTTCCACTATGTTGTCGATACTCTCGTCCAGTTTCATCTCAAACCAGGCACCAGGGTAAGGCTGTTTTTTAGTTCCTTTAAGCAGCTCTTGTTCCCAGCCCTGCTGACAGCATACCAAGTACTGCATAGCTGGTAGGGTGACTGTTAGGTATTGTATGCTATAGGAAAGAAGAACATGAGAGGAGGGATATATGTTAGCTAATATATGTGGCATACATGTGAATTTGTCAGCTAACATATCTGGCATACATGTGAATTTGTCAGCTAACATATCTGGCAACACAGAAGATCAGATGGGTAAGGCAGAGGAAGCTAAAGGGATAGTCTCAACAGGTGCCAGCTTATAGGATAGATGTGAACTAAAGAGTCAGAAATACCTTACCTGGCTAAAGTGCTAGACACCAAAGACACCATGTTGGAATGCATTGAGGGTAAATGTAAAGTCCTTTGATAAAGTGTAAAAATTTTTTAGTTATTTCTTAATTATCTCACTTTCTCACTGAAGTTGTGGGTTTACTCATCAGGTAGTTTATGTAGTCCACAAATTTCTTGCTCATGATCCAAGCAACATGTGCGGTCACGTTTTCAGGAAGTCCCTGTTTGCTACACAATCTTCCAAGGGTCCTTCGAAGATGGTTATGTAGAGAGCTCTAGAGCTCCTTATGTTGCGTCCTGATTACCATCTACTTCATTTGGGGCTTTTGTAGTGCTAGTAGCAAGTGCATGTTGCTATGGTAACCAGACATTGTTTCATGCTAAGTTCCGTTTCTTGTGGATCTTCTGCTCATTTACATTCTTGGTTGTCGTATTCTTGTGGTGTCAAGCACATGAACAGTTTCTAGTTTCCTGCTCTTTATTTTGCCCATTGTTCCACAAAAAATTAATGAAATCTACGTATTTCCCTGAATTCACTGATACCTGATATTCTATTTTTATAAACCAACCTAGATACATTTTTCTTTCTGGTCAATATTGTCCACTTAATAGAAATACCCTTATAAAAAAAAAATAAATGATAAGAATACCCTTACAGGGCGGCGCCTGTGGCTCAGTCGGAAGGGCGCCAGCCCCATATACCGAGGGTGGCAGCTTCAAACCCGGCCCCGGCCAAACTGCAACCAAAAAATAGCCGGGCGTTGTGGCGGGCGCCTGTAGTCCCAGCTACTCGGGAGGCTGAGGCAAGAGAATAGCTTAAGCCCAGGAGTTGGAGGTTGCTGTGAGCCGTGTGAGGCCACGGCACTCTACCGAGGGCCATAAAGTGAGACTCTGTCTCTACAAAAAAAAAAAAAAAAAAAGAATACCCTTACAAACACCGAGAAGTAAAGTTGCAACAGTTGTGGAAACTATGGCTATAGTCAATATTGGTTAGGTTCTAATAGCAATCATCATAGTTTAGGTAGTCAGAGTACAGATAGGGCCCTGAGGTGGAATAGCAGAAGACCAAATGAAGGCAAATGGTAGAACACTTCTGTCAACTCTTGCTCAGCCCCAGGATGAAGCCACTTGATAGGAACTTGTGCGAGAACTGCTGTCTGTGGCCACAAGGCACTCTCTCTTCCCTCCAGCCCTTATGAACCTTTCAGTTATGTGGCCTATGTGGTAATTTGCATATTCACATGTGAAGGTGCTAGAAGAAACTCATAGATCATTGCCTTCTAGGGCCTGCTTATTTTTGTTTTTTTCTTTCGTAATTGTTTCTTATCAAGGAAAGAACTTGTGCTTGTTCTTATCCACAAAAAATAAATTTTCCTGTGTGTAGTAGGGCAGCCAGACACCAGAAGTTAGAGAGCCCTTATTCTTCCAGCAGAGCTACATGAGGAACATGACTATAGACATACCTTGTTTTATTGTGCTTCATTTATCATACTTCACAGATACCATGTTTTTTGTTTGTTTGTTTTTTGAGACAGAGTCTCAAACTGTTGCCCTCGGTAGAGTACCATGGTGTCACAGCTTACAGCAACCTCCAACTCTTGGGCTTAAGCAGTTCTCTTGCCTCAGCCTCCCAAGTTGCCGGGACTACAGGTGCCAGCTACAATACCTGGCTGTTTTTTGGTTGTAGTTATCGTTGTTTGGCAGGCCCAGGCTGGATTCCAACCTGCTAGCTCCGGTGTATGTGGCTGGCGCTCTAGCCACTGAGCTACAGGTGCCAAGCCACGATCCCGTGTTTTTTTACAAATTGAATGTTTGTGACAAGTCTTTGTTGAACAAGTCTATTGATGTGCCATTTTTCTAAGTCACTTCGTGTGTGTCACATTTTGATAATTCTCAGAATATTTCAGACATTTTCATTGATACTGTATCTGTTATGGTGATCAGTGACATTTGGTATTATGTTATGAAGTGCCACAGCCTGTGCTGATACAAGGGTATGAACTTCATATTTTGCACTCTGACTCTTCCACCAACTGGCCTTTTCCCTCTTGAGATACAGTGTTAAAATTAGGCCAATTAATGATCCTACATTGGCCTCTAAGTGGCTGTGGGCAAAGTCTATTGAAAACATTGTGGAAAGAATTCACCATTCTAGAGGCTGTTAAGAATATTCCTGATTCAGGCTCAGCGCCATAGCTCAAGCGGCTAAGGCACCAGCCATATACACGAGAGCTCACAGGTTCAAATCCAGCCCGGGCCTGCCAAACAACAAGGACAACTACAACCAAAAAATAGCTGGGCATTGTGGCGGGCACCTGTAGTCCCAGCTACTTGGGAGGCTGAGGCAGGAAAATTGCTTAAGCCCAGGAGTTGGAGGTTGCTGTGAGCTGTGATGCCACGGCACACAGCAGGGCGACAGCTTGAAGCTCTTGTCTAAAAAAAAAAAAAAAGAATATTCCTGATTCATGGGAGGAGGTCAAAATGCCAACAGTAACAGGAGTTTAGAAGAAGTTGATTCCAGTCCTCATGGGTGACTTTGAGGAATCAAAATTTCAGTGAAAGAAGTGACCGCAGATGTAGTAGAAATAGCAAGAGGACTAGAATGAGAAGTAAAGCCATCTTCAGGGAGACAGAATTACTACAATGTCATGATGAAATTTGAACAGACAAGGAGTTGCTTTTTCTGCATGTGCAAAGAAAGTGTTTTCTAAAACTTTTTTTTTTTGCCGGGGCTAGGTTTGAACCCGCCACCTCCGGCATATGGGACCGGCGCCCTACTCCTTGAGCCACAGGCGCCGCCCCAAGAAAGTGTTTTCTTGAGATGGAATCTACTTCTGGTAAAGATGCTGTGAACATTATTAAAATAACAAAGAAAGGATTTAAAGTATTACATAAACTTAGTTGATAAAGCAGTATCAAGGTTTGAGAGGATTGACTTCAATTTTGAAAAGTTCTGTGGGTAGTCTCAGCGCCTGTGGTTCAAGTGGCTAAGGCGCCAGCCACATGCACCTGAGCTGGCGGGTTCAAATCCAGCCCGGGCCACCAAACAACAATAATGGCGGCAACTAAAAAATAGCTGGGTGTTGTGGCGGGTGCCTATAGTCCCACCTACTTGGGAGGCAGAAGCAGGAGAATCGCTTGAGCCCAAGAGTTGGAGGTTGCTGTGAGCTGTGATGCCACAGCCCTCTACCGAAGGTGACAGCTTGAGGCTCTGTCGCAAAAAAAAGTTCTGTGGGTAAAATGCTATCAAACAATGTTAAAGGCTACCAAAAAATCTTTTATGAAAGGAAAAGTCAATGAATGTGTAAACTTACTTGTTGTCTTATCTCAAGAAATTGTCACAGCGATTGCTGGTATTTTTTAGCAATGAAGTGGTTTTAATTTGTACATTGTTTTTTAGATCTACTGCTATTGTGCGCTTAATAGACAACAGCATAGTGTAAGCCAAAAAATACCTGCGATGCACTTTATTGCAATATTTGCTTTATTCTGGTGGTCCGACGCCATATTCTCAGTGTCTCTGAGGTATGCCTGTATGAAACATTGGATATTTGGCTAGGGACTATTGAAAGTGTTCCCAGAGGAGAGTATTCTAAATGGAGAGGGATTTATTTTATTTTATTCATTTGTTGTTGTTGTTGTTGTTGTTGTATTCTAAATGGAGAGGGATTTATTTTATTTTATTCATTTGTTGTTGTTGTTGTTGTTGCAGTTTGGCCAGGGCTGGGCTCGAACCCACCCCCCTTGGTATATGGGCTGGCGCCCTACTCACTGAGCCACAGGCGCTGCCCTGGAGAGGGATTTAGAATTGTGTCATGTGAGGAAATAATAAAAGAAAATGGAGCTTTTCTTAACTCAGTAAATATTTGTTGTTAAATGTTAATTTTGAGTTTGTATTACAAACACATGGTGAGTTTATATCGGTTTTTGAAATACAGAATTTCATTAAAATATTTAGTGTACTCTTGGAAATTGTACTCCACTCCATTTCTTCCACTTTAAAGACACTCATGTCAGGTAAATCACTGATCTGAGGTCCTGCAAATATTTGAAGGGCAGTGTTCAACAGGCATTCCCAAAAGAGGAGGCAGAGTTGTTTTGTTAGGTTCTGGAAGCATTACAACGACCTATGAATGTAATTAGAGGGAAACAGCTAGACATTTCACCTATTGCTGTGTAGGGAATAGTTGTTAGGGCCCTTCTAACTCTAAAATTGTGTAATTCTAAGAGAATATTTGGCATAGGAACTAAGATTTCTTTTTTCCAACCTAGTTCAGTAGCTGCTTTTCTTTCCTTTTTTTTTTTTTAATAGGCAGAATCTTGTTCTGTTGCCGGGGTTAGAGTACAGTGATATCATCAGTTCTCACTGCAGCCTCATCCCTAGGCTCAGGTTATCCTCCTGCCTCAGCATCCTGAGTAGCTGGGACTATAGTTGCCTGCCACACCCAGCTAATTTATTGTATTTTTTTTGTAGAGACAAGGTCTCACTCTTGCTCAGGCTGGTCTTGAACTCCTGACCTCAGGTGATCCTCTTGCCTCCCAGACTGGCTAGGAGCCACTGTATCCAGCCCCATAGCTGCTTTTCTACAAATTGCTTTCTGCATTTATTTTTTTCTTTATTCTAGTTACTTAAGATGGCCCAGAGCCAGAAGGTAGAGACTGAGCATTATGAAGAAATTGAAGACTATGATTACAACAACCCTAATGATACCTCCAACTTTTGCCCTGGACTACAGGTAAAGAGGGAGAAGAGCTTGGTCCTCTCTTTTAAGCTGAGGAGACTTTGTTCCCTGCTTCCCATCTCCCCCTTTTATATGGCAAAAGACTATAGGAAATTCCAAGTCTGCTGGAGGTTTTCTGGATGCATGGTCTGACTTCAGTACAAGAAACTGAACAGAGCTGAGGAAATAGCCCCAACCTTGGCCTGCCTTACCTCAAACTCTGCACACAGGAAGCAAATAGCCAAAGGGGACACTAGCAATTATTATTACTAAATTGCTTTTAATTCCTGCTGAAAGGGTCTTAGATTAATAGATACCTCCCCAGTAGGGTCTATGTCAATCAGGAAGATAACTAGAGGCATCCAGAAATTCATCCTGGCATGACTCACTTAATGAACTGTCAGATGGTCTGTTCTTGCTTTGTAAATATGGAGTCATTTCAAGGATGTTTTTAAACACCTCTGACAGCTTCATCAAAATTAAAGAGCTATTCTCTTTGCCCAGGCTGCTGGCAGTGACTATGAAGAGTCGGATGACTTATTTGTGGGACCAACACAAGAGAATGATGACAATCCTGAGGTCCAAGGATTAGACATCACAACATATGGGGAGTCAAATCTGGTAGCTGAGCCTCAGAAGGTAAGGATGAAACACCTGAGAATAATTTTGTTTGCCTGAAACCTATTTAATTTGCCTCCTATATGAGAGTCACATCAGTAACAGGTTTATGTGTTAATTCAGTGAGGCTAAGTAGCTGTGTGACTCTGAAAAGTCTTAGCCAGATTTAGTTTGTATTAAATTATCATGCATTGAACATTCATCTGTTTCATACTAGGTGGCAGACTTGGTGCCTTCATTAATATTTGATTCACTTGTCTCTTTTACACTGGAATTCCAGGTTAGCCTTAGTGTAGATTGTACTTGATCAAAAAGAAGTTAGATTTGACATGAGAGACTCTATTTTAGTGTGTTCAAAGAGCTTTAACTCTGTGGTTGAAACTGAATTTCTTTTTTATTCAAACTCCAGACTTTTACTTTTATAGTGAATTGATGGCAAATGTTCTTTTTCTTCTGCTTAGTTTTAATTTGTCATATACCTATTTCAGGTGAATAAAATTGAAATTCATTATGCCAAGACTGCCAAAAAGATGGATATGAAGAAGTTGAAGCAGAGCATGTGGAGTTTGCTGACAGCAATCTCTAGAAAGGAAGCAGATACAGAGGGAAAGGTATCTTGCTGGTTCTTCAGGTGCCCAGGATGTGAGAGTGGGGTGGCTGATGTCTTCAACTGGAAGATGCTTTGATTTGGGCAGTGGCTCTAATACATAGAAATTTGTTCAAAAATATAAGGACAACATCATGTCTCTAAGAGTGAAACAAACCAAGTACATAAATAACATAAAATGTGATTCAAATGGCAAGCTAGGGCATAAGATGTGATTCAGTCTTGCTGGTAATCAAAAAATACAAAGGAGGGCGGTGCCTGTGGCTCAGTCGGTAGGGCGCCGGCCCCATATACTGAGGGTGGCGGGTTCAAACCCGGCCCCGGCCAAACTGCAACCAAAAAATAGCTGGGCGTTGTGGCGGGCGCCTGTAGTCCCAGCTACTCGGGAGGCTGAGGCAAGAGAATCGCTTAAGCCCAGGAGTTGGAGGTTGCTGTGAGCTGTGTGAGGCCACGGCACTCTACCAAGGGCCAGAAAGTGAGACTCTGTCTCTACAAAAAAAAAAAAAAAAAAAAAATACAAAGGAATACTTCTTCATGCTGCTTTAAAACAATAGCAGTTTTAGCAATTAAGTAGTGTTTTTCAGTATTGAGTTGAAGAAAATGTAGAGTACTTATTCACTGCTGGTAGAAATTAAAGCTGATATATAACCCTATGTCCCTTTTGGAAAGTAAATTATAGCAACATCTTAGGTACCAGGAAATGTTTTAGTTCTTTCATCTAATAATTCTGATTTGGGGACTGTATTCACAGTAGGAAAGTAGTGGAAAAATAATTATTACACTGTAAGATTGCCTTTCTCCTTTAGAACAAAGTAAGACCTTGATTAATTAGATCCAACTCAGTGAAGTCTCAACTAGAATCCTTCCCTCATCTCTGTCTCCTTTTGCTTAGGGAATGTTCTGAACTTTGCAAACTCAACCTATTCTCTTATATTTCTGTTGGCTGAAAAGTGAAAACTCTTGACATTATGGAGGACCTTAGTTAAGCTGTGTAGTCTTGAATATTAGAGAAAGCTTCAGTCCCATTTGTATGGTTTCATTAACTAAACACAATGGGATACAAGTGAAAGTGTTTAAGTGGAAAGCTTCAGTTTACTTTTTTATTTATTTTATTTTTTTTAGAGATAAGAGTCTTACTTTGTCGCCCTGGGTAGAGTGCTGTGGCATCACAGCTCACAGCAACTTCCAGCTCTTGGGCTTAGGCGATTCTCTTGCCTCAGCCTCCTAAGTAGCTGGGACTACAGGCGCCCGCTACGATGCCCGGCTATTTTGTGTTGCAGTTTGGCCGGAGCTGGGTTTGAACCCACCACCCTCGGTATATGGAGCCAGCGCCCTACTCACTGAGCCACAAGCGTCGCTTCTTCAGTTTACTTTTACATATGAACTTTGTGCTGCCCTTAACTGTATAGTCTAGTTGAAGCTATAAATTGTCATGGCTTTTTGTTACTGGCTTTTTATTGTTATTTTTTTCCAGGAGGACCTAGAAGCCTCTTTGTAATATCCCTTTTATCAGGATTCTACTGGCCATTGACATGCATATTAACCTTAACTCAGTAAATGTCAATGTCATAATCCAGTGCTGAGGCATTAGGTCCCTTTATAGATCCTTTTCCTTAAAAAAAGTAACTAAGAAATTGTTTTCATTTCATTTGGGCATAGACTTTTCTTTTATGGTAGTACAACTTTGTAAGTTCTTGTCATGCTTTCAAAAGTAAACTAACTCGGGCGGCGCCTGTGGCTCAATGAGTAGGGCGCTGGCCCCCAAATGCTGAGGGTGGTGGGTTCAAACCCAGCCCCGGCCAAACTGCAACAAAAAAATAGCCGGGCGTTGTGGCGGGCGCCTGTAGTCCCAGCTGCTTGGGAGACTGAGGCAAGAGAATCACGTGAGCCCAAGAGTTAGAGGTTGCTGTGAGCCGTGTGACGCCACAGCACTGTACCCGAGGGTGGTACAGTGAGACTGTCTCTACAAAAAAAAAAAAAAAAAAAGTAAACTAACTCTAGGCTCAGCACCTGTAACTCAGTAGTTACAGCACCATCCACATACCCCGGGGCTGGTGGGTTTGAACCTGGCCCAGGCCTGCTAAACAACAACAACCACAACAAAAAATAGCCGGGCGTTGTGGCGGGCGCCTGTAGTCCCAGCTACTCAGGAGGCTGAGACAAGAGAATCGCTTAAGCCCAAGAGTTAGAGGCTCTATGAGCTGTGACGCCACAGCACTCTACCGAGGACCACATAGTGATACTCTGCCTCAACAAAAAAAAAAAAAAGAAAGAAAAAGTAAACTAGCTCTAAATGCCTGACCTATAGGTGTGATTCTGTTAGGCAAACCACAGTGAAACTGGAAAAGAAGGGGCTCCAATGGAGGTGGCTGACAAGAAGATGCTCAGCGAGCTCGCAAAGGACCTGCAGAAAAGGTACATGCTGGCAGACGTTGGGGCAGGGAAGGTGTTCACCGCCTCTGCTCTGCATCCCAGCTGAGCTTGTGCGCAATCTTGTTTTATGTAACACTTGTTGCAGCTTTTCTTTTTCCTCTCTGCATTGATAATGCACTTTTCTGTGCTTGATGGCTGGAGTGCAACATGAGTTTTTTTATTTCCAAATAAGAAACTAGAAAAACCTGCTTATAAAATGTATCTGAAATATTTTTTTCTCTCATGTAGTCATTGTATATGTATTAGTCATACTTGATGAATGAACTTTTGTTCTTAGATTTGCAGTGACCTAGCTAAATACTTGCCCCTTTGTTTCCAGCCTGCCCACTGTCATGGCTCAGAACCTTTCTATACCTCTGGCTTTTGCCTGTCTTCTGCATTTAGCCAATGAAAAGGTAGGTAATTATGGTAAGCATAAGAGTATTTGAGTGTTCCCTATTTGTATCAACTCATTTGAACTTTTTATTATATCTTTCATGGGCTACCTTAGGATATCTTAAATAAAGTGACTTATGCAATACCTTCAACCCAAAGGATTAACCAGGCACCTAAAAATAACTTAGAAAAAGGCCACTAGGTTTGATTAGCAATGAAAATAGTAAAGAGGACCCAAATAAGAAATACTAAATGATGTAATTGTGACTAGTTAGATCCACAACCTGAGAACATAAAGTGCTCTTACTTCGTTGGGTGTCAAAGACTTTAAGGGCGGGCGGCGCCTATGGCTCAGTCGGTAAGGCGCCGGCCCCATATACCGAGGGTGGCGGGTTCAGACCCGGCCCCGGCCAAACTGCAACCAAAAAATAGCCGGGCGTTGTGGCGGGCGCCTGTAGTCCCAGCTACTTGGGAGGCTGAGGCAAGAGAATCGCTTAAGCCCAGGAGTTGGAGGTTGCTGTGAGCTGTGTGAGGCCACGGCACTCTACCGAGGGCCATAAAGTGAGACTCTGTCTCTACAAAAAAAAAAAAAAAAAAAGACTTTAAGGGCTAAAGCTTGCCAGTGCCAAAGTCAAGATACACGGGAAACATGAGAGGAAAAAAGATAAGAGAGATGAGGATGAAAGGAAGAGAGAGTATTAAAATGTGGGAGCAATGGCCAGGAAAGCGGAGCTGCCAAGAAGAAAGTATTAGAAATATAGCTATTTGTCAGAAGGAAGGAGAGTCCAAAGGTACCAGGTACATCAGTGCGGCAGGCTCCTCCTGTGCCACACCGGCTGACAGCTGTGCAGCTGTGTGATGGTTATTGAGAGAGGAGAGGGGGACCCACCTTCTCAGGAGCTTGACTTAAGTAGCACTACATAGGTCACCACAGTGAGGGCAGCCAGTACAAGTCTATACATTTGGGCACTACTGGACACTTAGTGCCCTTTAGGGTCTCCAGACAGCTGGCCCACAGTGCAGACCTTGGTACTTGCAATGGAAGGAAAGCAGTGGGTTAGGGCGTCATGGCTGCTGCATGCACCACTGCAGTAGAATCTAAGCCTGCTCTGGGACAAGCAACCTGCCCTGGAAGCAGGGGCAGGCCCTGGAGTGCGGTGCCTGTCTGAATGCTGAATTGCTGTTGGAAAGGTTCATTAGCTAGGATTTCAAAGGAATAGTAGCCAGAGTGGGCTGTTGGTAGAAATGCTCAGGATTTTGCACATGACAACAGGTGACCTCTGGCCTCATAATGAAGTCAGGAGCAGTGAGAATTTGCTCCATTTCCCAGGTCTGCCTCTGCTTAGGAAAAGAGGTTTCCCTATAGGACTGGAATGGCCTGTGCAGCAGAGCCACTAGCCAATCCAAGTGACCTAACAGTGGGAGTCAAGGACCAGTTTTTCTCTTGACCATTCTTTAGCTCATGACTTCACTAAAGAAGAAGAAGATACTGTCCAGTTGGCAGAAGCTCAGTTTGATTTGTGTTGGAAATAGGTACAGAAGAGCACAGAGCCAGGACCAAATGCTGTGTGACTCTGACTGCTGAGCTAACCATAGGGCCTCTAACCATCATATGGGTATTCAAAACTAAGGCCTGAACAAAAGAGTCCAACTTAGCTCCCAAGAGGGAGTGCTTATGCCTCAGAGCCACTGCAGATAGTTGTCAACCCAGGAATGAATGCTGAACTCATATGGCAGCTGATCGGAAGCAGAAAGGCAGTGGCTGACACTAAAGACATGACCTGCTTTGTTCAGAAGCCCGTGAAGGCAAGGGTGGCGGGCATTTAACACCTGTCCATGGTTATGGAGATGGTAGTCCCATACCTGACACATCCTGATATGTCTGATGTCAGATACAAACTACATGAAGAAAGAATGACTATTAGAACATAAATGTCTTAACACAATAAGTAAATGAGGTGAAAGCTATATTAGTTTTATGTAAGCACTCCAAATTGTATAAAAAAACAATACATTGTACCCCACAAATGCATAAATGTATTCATGATCTATGTGTATATGACTTAGTAAAAGGGAAAAAATGAAAAAAAAGTATGACTGTGGAAAAAAATAAAAATGTATATTGTTATCATTATCCTGACAAATCCACAAGTGGCTCTGCTGACATTCTCCATCTGAGGTAGATAGCACACAGGCCATCTGTCTGTCTGACTTCAGAAGTGTTGCTGTGAAGTGGTTGGGGTGAGCCCTGGAATCTCATTCTTACACCATCTTTGTGGTGTTCTAGCATATCAGGCTTCTAAAGCATAGCGTGCTTCCAAAGCTCAGAAACTCTGCCCTGGCCTGTGTGTCTCCACAGAAACCTGCCTTTTTCTTATGAGAGAGCAACTTCATGCCCCCTCACTTAGTTCTTAATTAGTTTGGCTAGGTCAGTGCTGCTAAGAAACATTAGTGATTCTGTGGCTTCCCTAAAGTTCATGCTGCTCTGATTCCACCTCTGCTCTCCTGCCCTCAGTAGCAGTGTGGGCTTGTTCATTTTGCTGTGATCAAAAGTCTCTTTTTGAGGGCCCCAGAACTCAGCATTTGGAGAATGGGGGAGCTAAAGCCCATAACTTGTTGGGCTGAGTGCTGAGACCATTACTGAGGCCTGGCTTTGAGCTATTTGAGAAGATTTACCATGATAATCTACAGGGATCTGTGATAACTCGAAGCTTAGAGCCATCAAGAGAACTATTCTCAGCACCTCATATGAGAACTTGACCTTTTCTTGGTCTTCCTTCCCTTAGTCTTTCGCTCTTACCTGGACTTTTACTCCACCACTCTGGTAATAATCTCACCCTCAGATATGCAGTGTGATAGTGCTTCGAGTCCAGTGATGGACGTGGGGCCCTCGGCCTCCAGGGTTGTGCGTGCCAGCAGTGTGTGACTCAGTAGCCAAATCTAAGCAACTTCTGGAACCTGAGCTGCAGAAAATGTGCAAGGTGGGATCTGAGCTGTCCACCTTGAGCAGCACAGGAAGGTGCTCCAGGAAGAGGGCAAGTGGATATTGTGCACCGACCCAGCCCATCTGCTTCCCATGTAGAGTAAGGAGAGGGGTTTGGTGGTGAAGTTAGTCAGAAGCCTGCTGCTTAGTCCTGAGGGAAACTGCCCGGGATTTCCTGAGTGGGAGAAAGAGTTGGGAGTGTGGGGGAAAGGCCTATGCAGAGACTGGGGAGAGGAGGCAGCTGCAGGGACATGATGATGGATGGGTCCCCAGGGTAGCAGGGGGAGAGTGGATGCCTGGAGGAGGCAGATGTGGATGGGTTAATATGTAGTCCCCCCCACCACCACCACTATCTACAGTTTCAGTTCCCTATAGTCAACTGTGGTCTGAAAATATTAAATGAACAATTCAGCAAATAACAATTCATGTTTTAAGTCACATGCTATTCTGAGTAACATGATGAAATCTTGCCATCTTGTCCAGCACATGAATCGTTCCTTTGTCCAGCCTGTCCATACTGTCAACACTCCTACCCCTTAGTCACTTAGTAACTTCTTGGTTATCAGATCAACTGTCACAGTATTGCAGTGCTTGTGTTCAAGTCATCCTTATTTTACTTAATTGTTCCATTATATTAGTTATCTTTGTTAATTTCTTGCTGTGCTTAATTTCTAAACTTTATCAAAGGTACGTATGTATAGGATAAACAGTATACATGGAGTTTGGTATTATCACTGGTTTCAGGCACCCACTGGAGGTCTTGGAACATCCTCCAAGTATAAGGAAGGATTATGGTACCTATGTTTTGTGGCTCCTCGTGGCCTCTCCATCTGCTTCCCTTAGTTATTTCAGGACAAATAGCTCATCTTAGGCCTTTTACAGGTAGAGTATTACAGGAACCAGAGCCAGAGAAGACTTGCTTCCTGTGAATGTTAAGGTTTGGGAAGCAGTTTGATGCAAATTATATTTGCTGTGATATAATTTTCCTTACATGTATGATCATGGGACATACCTCATTTTTTTGTAGTCACTGCCTGGTCGCTTCAATTGAATTTGGTTTAGGATTCATTCTCAGTATATCAAAGTCCATGTGCTTTGGTTTTTCCTCAGAATCTAAAGCTGGAAGGAACAGAGGACCTTTCGGATGTTCTTGTGAGGCAAGGAGTCTGAATTCCTGCCAAGAAGTCAGCAGCAGGAGGCCCTTCACTTTTTCAGTGGCCAGGACATCCCCACTCTGGGTGAAGGAAGGTGCAGTGGGTTTATGACAAGGCTGTTGTCAACTATCAAAGTGCCTTTATGTCTGATGCTCTTCCCTTGTCTCCATTGCCGTCTGGGTGCCTGCACTCCGAAGCTCTGTCCTTGACTGATGACAGCTTTCTGTCCTATGGTGGCCACCTAGGAGTGGGGAGGGTAGAGAGGGTAAGGGTTCTATTCTGGGTTATGAAAACCTATATCAGTGTATAATTTTAGTCTCCTAAATTGATGTGTGGTACTTTTTAAACTTTACTGTTGTAAAAAAACAATTTTCAGTAGGCACTTAATGTTGTCCTTAAAGAGCTACCTAATCCACGTACAAAAAATAAAACATTTGTACACTTATAAATGTATATATAATGCTTAAAAATAAAATCATTCTGAATAATATGCCTGGCAAAATATTTCAGCATCCATTAGATAACTGTTAGATCTAGTCTTCATCCTAAAGGGATGAAGTCCTGTTAGCAATCCGGAATGTGCACATGTTTGTATAAGGCAGGCTGTGCTTAAGGCCTAAGATGATTTGCCTTAGAGGGGAATGGAGGAGAGAGAAATCACTGGCTGGAGATTAAGATCTCAATATTGGGTCCATGGTTTTGTTTTGTTTTGTTTTTTGACAGAGTCTCACTAGAGACTAGTGTACAATGGTGTTAACCTAGTTCAGAGCAACCTCAAACTCCTGGGTGCAAGAGATCCTCCTGCCTCAGCCTCCTCAGTAGCTGGGAGTATAGGCACTCATGACAATGCCCAGCTAATTTTTCTATTTTCAGTAGAGGCAGGGTCTTACTTTTGCTCAGGGTGGTCACGAACTTTTGAGTTCAAGGGATCCTCCTGTTTTGGCCTCCCAGAGTGCTAGGATTACAGGCATGAGCCATGCCTGGCCTGGGTCCATGTCTAAATGCCTATAAATTCTGCTGGAGGGCAATGGTAATAACAATTACTAAGTGTTTACTAGTTCTCTTCTGTGAATTACTTCATTTAGCCTTCTCAGAATCTCTCTAAGGAATGTACTATTATTACTCCCATGTCACAGAGGAGGGAACAGGTATACAGAAGTGAAGTTACTTGCCTAAGGGCAGCCAGTTGTCTGAGGGGACCAGGTCATCTGCCTCCAGAGTCTTTGTTCTTAGCCACTCCACCATAGGCTGCTCTAGTCATCCAGGTTCAGCAGCAGATGGAGAGCTATGCTAAGTGGAGTTCATCCAGTTCCACAGAAATCAGCACACTCACAAATGTAAAATTTCTTCTCATAACCTCAAGGAAATAGGGAAATTAGCTTGCAATTTGGAACAATATTGTAGATGCTGATCCAAGTACTTATTATTGATTGGTCCTAGGTCTCTGCCAGAGCACCTGTCACCATTAATTGGCTAACTAGAGTTGTTGGATGATATTCCAGAAGCAGTGAAGGATATAATTGGCAATTAGTTCTGGTAATAACTTGCTCTTATGCCAAAACCCACACAAAACAAAAACAATTCCCTTTTCCCAGCAATGTGCTTTCCAATGGTGTCCAAAACATTACCTTTTGTACTCTAATGAGAGAGTTAGACTTGAGAACATGATTTGGTAGGAAAAACAGTGGAGCCACAGGGTGGGAATCCATACCCTGTCTTGCTGGTGCTGAAGTCTCCAACATTCCTTTCCAGGCCATGTAAGTACTGGGCAGGCCTCTTGCTCTCTTTTTATTCTTGAAAGTACAACTGGCCAACCTCATTCCCTCAATTAGTAACAATAATGGGGTTGGTACCAGCTTCTTTAATAAAATCCTGTCTCTCCACCGCCCTGCTTCTTCCAAGGTTCTTCCCCTTAATTCTATGATAGCTGTGGGCTATATGTGCTATTGTCTGAATGTTTGTGTCCTAAAATCTTTTTGGAATCTAATCCCCAATGTGATAGTATCAAGAGGTGAGGCCCTTGGTAAATTCCATTTCCTTATAGATTGTCTAGTTTGGGATATTCTGTTTAGATCATGAGGGCAGAGCCCATCAGGGATTAGTGCCCTTATAAATAGGCTCACGGGAGTTTATTTGCTTCTTTTGCCCTTCCACCAAGTGACCATGCAATGAGAAGCTGCCATCTATGAGGGATGAGCTCTCACCAGACAGCAAATCTGCTGGTGATTTGATCTTGGACTTCCCAGCCTCTAAGCTAGGAGCAATAAATATGTTACTTATGGTTCGGCGCCCGTAGCTCAGTGGTTAGGGCGCCGGCCACATAACACCGAAACTGGTGGGTTCCAACTGGCCTGGGCCTGCTACACAACGATGACAACAACAACAACAAAAAAGTATCTGGGCATTGTGGCTGGCGACCGTAGTCCCAGCCACTTCGGAGGCTGAGGCAAGAGAATCACTTAAGCCCCAGGGTTTGAGGTTGCTGTGAGCTATGATGTCACAGCACTCTACTGAGGGCAACATAGTGAGACTCTGTCTCAAAAAAAAAAGTGTTACTTATGAATTACCCAGTCTAAGGTTTTGTTTATTTTGTTATAGCAGCTCAAATTAAGACAACAGGTGTGCAAGAAAAGTTTATTTTATTATTACTTTGTTGTCCTTGATAGAGTGTCATGGCGTCTTAGCTCACAGCAACCTCAAACACTTGGGCTCAAGTGATGCACTTGCCTCAGCCTCCCAAGTAGCTGGTACTATAGGTACCCACCACAATGCCTGGCTATTTTTAGAGACAGGATCTCCCTCTTGCTCAGACTGGTCCTGAGCTCAAGCAATCCACCTGCCTCAACCTTCCAGAATGCTAGGATTACAGGCATGAGCCTCTGCACCCCATGAAAAGTTTATAAAATACGTTAGGAGGTAGGTAGTTTAGGGTTGGAAGGACAGTTCTATAAAATCATGAAACCAAAGATCCTGCTAGCTCTCCTCTCTGCCATCCCCAGTGTGTAACACTTAATCTTGTGTTTCAGTATGGCTACTGAATTCAGCCATCACATCTATGGTCTAAGCAGCAAGATGAGGGATTGGGGAAGAAAGGAACTGCTCCTGCCTGTTAAATTGGCTGGGGTGGGGGGCACAACATGAAATTTTTTTTTTTTTTTTTTGAGATGGAGTCTCACTCTGTCGCCCTGGATAGAGTGTTGTGGCATGATTATAGCTCACAGTAACCTCAGTCTCTTGGGCTCACGAGATCCACTTGCCTCAGGCACCTACCAGCATGACACCCAGCTAGTTTGCTAGTTTTTTTTATTTTTAGTAGAGATGGGGGTCTCGCTCTTGCTCAGGCTAGTCTCCAATTCAGGAGCTCAAGCAGGCGTGAGTCACTGTGCCCAGCCAACATTCTTACATCTAATTAGAACAATCACATTGTCATATCTGGCTATAATATAGTCCATAGCTGGTGCTGTGATCTGAATGTGTCTCCCAAATTTCATGTGTTGGAAACATAAACCCCAATGTGGCAGTACTGAGAAGTGATGAATCAGGATTCATAGATTAATGGGTTACCATGGGAATGGAACTGGTGGGTTTACAAGAGGCAGAGACCTGAGCAAGCATGCTAGCTCACTTAGCCCTCTCCCCTTGTGATGCCTTGTGCTGCCTTAGGACACTGCAGAGTCTCCACCAGCAGAGAAGGGCCTTCCCAGATGCAGCTCCTCAACTTGAGACTACTCAGCCTCCATAATTGTAAGAAATAAATTCCATTTCCATATAGATTGTCTAGTTTGGGATAAGCAACAGAAAATCCATCAATAGAGGTGCAATGCGGTGATGCCAGGAGGCATGCTCTGGCAGACTGAATGCTGCCATGGTGATGCCAAGGCTTTGATTAGATCCTGGATCCTGCCATGGGGTATGTCCACTTTTTTTTTTTTAACATAAGGTCCTACTTTGTTGTCCAGGCTAAAGTACAGTGGAATCGTCATAGCTCACTGCAACCTCAAACTCCTGGGCTCAAGCAGTCCTTCCTCCTCAACCTCCCAAGTAGCTGAGACTATGGGTATACACCACCACGCCCAACTAAGTTTTCTATTTTTTATAGAGATAGGGTCTTGCTATATTGCTCAGGGTGGTTTCAAACTCCTGGCCTCAAACAATCCTTCTGTCTTGGCTTCCTGAAGTGCTGGGATTATAGGGAGGAGGTACCACATCTGGCTAATTTTTTATAGAGACAGGATCGCTCTGTGTTTCACTTCAGCCTTCCAAAGTACAGGGATTACAGGGGTGAGCCACTGCACCCAGCCAATTTATGATACTTGATGGCACCAAATTGAGCTGCTGAAGTAGCCAGTCCTGGAGTTGCCCTGCCCCAGGACTGCCATGATGTGGGATGATACAACCTCCCTCTTCAGACTATTTGGATAGTTCCCTGTTGCTCGTGGCTGAGAATACCCTAACAGACATAAGAGGAGTCCATCCCCAGCTACTAAATTCAAATCAGAAAATCTCTTAATTTTCTTCTCAATTATCAGTGTATTGATCAGAAAGAGATTGCTAATAAATAAATAAATATAGTGCATTGCCATGTTCCCTTGGCCACACTTTGCTCTTGCAGGGGCGTTTGTTGAGCTTTCTCAGCCAATTACTGGAAATCTTGGCTGAAAAGAGTCTTGGCACCTCTTATCCCAGTTCTTACTAAACACGAATGCTTCCACTGAGAGGAGGGCAGAGGGCATACATTTGGATTTTGCCCTTCTCACAATGAGGGACGTCATTGCATAGTTCCAGACTGTAAGTCAACGACAGGAATGAAGCAGCCATGGTGGAAATGCTGAGCCCCTGGCAATCCCTGGCAAGTCACTTCTGTCCCACTGGCCCTCAGCTCCTCACGAATAAACACAGGCCTCTTCCAGCTGGTGTGGTTTTATCCGTCCCACTGAAAACAACGGCCCCACTGTGCTGGCCAGGCAAGAGCAAGCTTTTCACACCCCAGGCAAGAGCAAGCTGTTTGCACCCCACACTCATTCAGACTCATTCTGCCTCCCCCAGTGTGACCTGGGGACACTGATAGCCCTATGACATCAACATCCACATGCTGGCTGAAAGAACCCAGGCCTTCCAATCTCTCTCAAGCTGTAACACTAAATGGCCATCTGAAAGGACACATGAGGCTCGAGTGAGAGTCCTTTCTCTAATTGCTTGCACAGCATCTACTTAGAGACTCTGTCCTGGAGAGAGTCCGTGGGGCTTCCAGCCAGGCTAGCACTGGTCTGGGACTCAGCCTCCTAGAACAATCCCCCTCCTACTCTCAAGGATGACCTAGCCCGACCTGAGCCCAGATTCCCCCATCTACTGCTCCACCCTGGCTTGCTTTTGGCTGCCTGACCTGCTCTTGATTTATTTATTTATTTTGAAACAGAGTCTTACTCTGTCACCCTGGGGTTGTGTGCCACGGCATCATAGCTCATAGGGATCAGCCTCTCAAACAGCTGAGATTGCCGGCACCAAGCCACTATGCCCAACTAGTTTTTCTATTATTATTATTTTTTTTTTTTTTTTGTAGAGACAGAGTCTCACTTTATGGCCCTCGGTAGAGTGCTGTGGCCTCCCACAGCTCACAGCAACCTCCAACTCCTGGGCTTAAGCGATTCTCTTGCCTCAGCCTCCCGAGTAGCTGAAACTACAGGCACCTGCCACAACGCCCAGCTATTTTAGTTTTTCTATTTTTAATAGAGATGGAGTCTCACTCTTACTTAGGCTGGTCTCAAATCCTGAGCTCAAGCAATCCACCCCCTTCAGTCTCCCAGAGTGCTGGTATTACAGGTGTGAGACACTGTGCCCAGCCAGCCCCTGCTCCTAATTGTTAATGTACAATGTTTACGAGGACTGTCCTTGTTATGGATTAAGTGTGTGAAGAAGTCATTAAAGTTAGAGAGGTCACGGTCCAGGGGTCCTCAAACTACGGTCCACAGGCCACATGAGGCGGTGCGATTGTATTTGTTCCCGTTTTGTTTTTTTACTTCAAAATAAGATATGTGCAGTGTGCATAGGAATTGGTTCATAGTTTTGTTTTGTTTTAAAACTATAGTCTGGCCCTCCAATGGTCTGAGGGACAGTGAACTGGCCCCCTGTTGACCCCCTGGTGTCCTTACAGAAGAGATATCAGAGAGCTCTCTTGCTCTCACACTCTCATCACAAACATGTGCTGAGAAAAGGCCATCTGCAGGCCAGGAGGTGAGTTGTCACAGAACCCGCATTTACAGCCTCCAGAACTGCTCTCTAATCCCCAAACTACCAGGGTCCCCGTGACCCCTTCTGGGGGTTTTAGCCTAGGATGACAATGATGGGTCCCTCCTTCAGGACCCCCCAATTTTTTTTTTTTTTTTTTGGTAGAGACAGAGTCTCACTTTATCGCCCTCAGTAGAGTGCCATGGCATCACACAGCTCACAGGAACCTCCAACTCCTGGGCTTAGGCGATTCTCTTGCCTCAGCCTCTGGAGTAGCTGGGACTACAGGCGCCTGCTACAATGCCCGGCTATTTTTTTGTTGCAGTTTGGCCAGGGCTGGGTTTGAACCCGCCACCCTCGGTATATGGGGCCGGCGCCCTACCCACTGAGCCACAGGAGCCACCCAGCCCCCCAAATTCTAACCTTTCTATGTCCCTCCTTTTCTCTCCCAGATCAGAGAAAGTGTTTCTCCTTTATGGTCAAGGGGGCTTCTTAGCTCATGGGGCAAAAATAAGCTGCTTTTGTTTACCTTTGCATTTCTGCTTTAACAATGCCACTCAGAAGGTCCTTGGTTTCAGAGATTCAAAGAATGAACCCCACGCACCATAGATCGCTGGTAAGATAGGATTTATTAGACAGAAAGGAATACAGAAGGAATAAAAATCACCAGAGCTTCTGGCAGAAAGACTCAAGTGGGAAGTCTCCACGTGGGTCTTTTGTCTAAGGATATAAGGTCTTGAGAATTACACTTGGCCAAGAATTGGTAAATGGAAGACACCTTTTCAATGTTGAATGTAATGACTGCAGTCCCTCCAACTCAGGGCAAGGCATCTACTTCAGAACAGGCCTGGCTTAAATGAAATTGCCCAGGCCTAGGAAACTTACATGAAATTGCTCAGGCCTGGGAAATTGGGGTCCCTGTTAGCCCTGAATGGGGGAAACCCTGTATCATTGGGTGCTTGGGGATAGCAAGTACTTCCACTATTCAAATTGTTCTGTTAACTCTTAACCCTGGATTTGACATGGCAGACCAACCTTGACATTCTCTTCCCAGAAGGACTGCTGTAGCTGTTATAACACATGACTAAAGTATGCCATCCCAAGTATACTTCTTTGCATATTTAGAGAAATTACAGACACAAGAAGAACTCTGAAAAGCTGTCCTTTCATAAAACAAATTTACATCGGTAAATAGCAGATGCAAGGAGGACTTTCTCTGAGATCCCCTTACCTGCCTAGTGACAGATCTAGGAAAGGTCATACCACAGGAAGACTAGGGGTTGATGCCCCATCCAGAGACTGCCATAGGCCTCACCTTTTCTGATATTACCTGGAGCTCTATCTGCATAAGAACACATTTTATACACTGTGTGCTTCTCCCCTCACCCTCACCCTCACACAGCTTGTGGCTACCTCCCCCCAAAGTCTCAAGCCTCAGTGCTATTAAATGTCAATCATCTGGCCTTTCTTTCAGTCTTATATTTTGTGAATCTCCCATCCATAGGCATGTAATTTTTTTTTGAGACAGAGCCTGAAGCTGTTGCCCTGGGTAGAGTGCCATGGTGTCACAGCTCACAGCAACCTCAACTCTTGGGTTTAAGTGATTCTCTTGCCTCAGCCTCCCAAGTAGCTGGGACTACAGGCACCCGCCACAACGCCCAGCTATTTTTTGGTTGTAGTATTGTTCTTTCGTGGGCCCAGGCTGGATTTGAAGCCGCCAGCTCTGGTGTATGTGGCTGGTGCCTTAGCCTCTTGAGCTACAGTGCAGAGCCATAGGCATGTAATAAATTTGTGTGCCCTTTCTTGGGTTAATCTTTCTACTGTCAGTTCATTTCATAGACTCAAATATCAAACCTTCGAGGGTAGAAAGTTCTCTTCTGATAGTTACAATTCTAGAGGCACAGAAAATGTCAGCACCTTATTTAAATTCAAGAGGAGAAAGAATTCTTTTATAAAGATACTCTTCATAAAGAAAAATTAGGGCCGGGCGGCGCCTGTGGCTCAGTGAGCAGGGCGCCGGCCCCATATGCCCAGCCCCGGCCAAACTGCAACGAAAAAATAGCCGGGCATTGTGGCGGGCGCCTGTAGTCCCAGCTACTCGGGAGGCTGAGGCAGGAGAATCGCCTAAGCCCAGGAGTTGGAGGTTGCTGTGAGCTGTGTGAGGCCACGGCACTCTACCAAGGGCCATAAAGTGAGACTCTGTCTCTACAAAAAAAAAAAAAAAAAGGAAAGAAAAATTAGGGCCAGGCGCAGTGGCTCATGCCTGTAATCCTAGCACTCTGGGAGGCCGAGGAGGGTGGATTGCTTGAGCTCACAAGTTTGAGACCAGCCTGAGCAAAAACGAGACCCCATCTCTACTAAAAAATAGAAAAAACAAGACAAGAGGATCACTTGAGCCGGAGTTGGCTATGATGCCACTCTACCCAGGGCAATAGCTTGAGACAGTCTCTAAGGAAAGAAGGAAGGAACGAAGGGAAAAATTAGAAACAAGCTAGTACCTAAGACTAGGGGAATATATTAATCTTCTTGGGCTGCTATAATGAAAACCACCGATTGAGTGGCTTGAATAATAGAAATTCATTTTCTCCAGAACCATCTTCTCAACTAGGCCTTGACTTTGGATTTCTGTGTTCATCTCTGCATTGTGCAGTTTCACCAAGAATCCTAAATTGATTCCCCTTATTCCTCATATTCCCCCCATATCACCCTCGATATTGGATCGGGTTCCTCATCCTCCACCCACCCCCCAGGTGATGTCTGATCACACTGGCTTATCTTTAGCAAAAATCCTGTCAAGCAGATTTAGCTAGAATCCCCCTAATCCCGCCTCACTGCCCCTATCTCCTTTTAGTAGTCTTCTATTCACTGATCTCCACCCTGTTCCTTGGTGGTACACTCCTCTTTTCCTTTTTGTATTTGCAATTGAGCCCATTCTCTCTCTCCTACTGCAGAGGTCCATTGTAGTAGTCCCTACACCTATCTCCTGAATAAAGTTTGCCTTGCCACCTATAACAAGTGAAAGGATGGCTTTGCTGATGAACTAACAGAGAAAAATAAATTATCTAACCTGTTAGTCTCAAGTAACTCCTGTAGCTCTCTTGCTAATTGATCACCTGGGGAGATGTTTTTACAGCAGTTGAAAGGAGCAGAGCAGACAGAAGGGGCTTGTAAATCTCTCTCCTTGATGCTGCCCAGACCTGCCCAACCACATTCCAAAGATAAGCAAGTCTCCAGGACAGAGGAAAAAAAGGAGAAAAAGCAGATATCCTCCTCCTGTTCTGTCTGCAGCAAAGAAAAAGAAAAGCCATTTTTCCCCTTAAAAGTCCAAGCCACTTTTCCTCAGCTGCTGGCACTTCCCCCTACTTTCCGTGCCATTTCCCTTCCTTTCTCTTTCTTTCTCTTTCTCTCTCTCTCTGTCTCTCTTTCTTCTTTCTTTCTTTCTTTTCTTAGGAAAGAAATTAAGTATTTCATTTCTTTCTATCCTAATTTTTGTGTGACAGTTCTTTCTTTACCACATATGAATTCACACACCTTAACAATCATGGTGCTGCCAGGCTAGGTCTATAATCCTAGCATTCTGGGAGGCCAAGGCAGGTAGATCTCCTAGGAGTTCAAGGTCAGTCTGAGTAAGAGCAAGACCCTGTCTCTAAAAATAGCGGTGTTGTGGCAGGTGCCTGTAGTCCCAGCTACTTGAGAGGCTGAGGCAAGACGACTGCTTGAGCCCAAGAGTTTGAGGTTGCTGTGAGCTGTGATGCTACGGTACTCTACTGAGGGTGCCAAAGTAAGACTGTCTCAAAATGAAAAAAGTTATGGTACCATGACTCAGGATCAGCTTCATCATTGGACCCCTGGGCCTCTCACCCAAGACCTTAGGTACATGCTTTGAAGCCTTTGGTCTTCACTCCTGACTGATTGATTTGGGATACATGGGTGAGTCAGACTCTTGAACAACTACTCCTGACAAATACCTGATCATGATAGATAGGACAGATTTTAAGTATTCTGGAGCCTGGGTTAGAGTCTCAGGTTTCTCTGTAAGAAAGAAGCTGGGAGGCTGGGTGTGGTGGCTAATGCCTGTAATCCCAGAACTTCATAGGCTGAGGCAGGTGGATTGCCTGAGCTCACAAGTTTGAGACCAGCCTGAGCAAGAGTGAGCCCAGGAATTTGAGGTTGCTATGAGTTAAGATGCCATGGCACCTGCCGAGGGTAGCCAAGTGAGACTCTTGTCTAAAAATGAAAGAAGAAAGGAAAGGAAGGAAGGAGAGAGAAAGAGAGAGGGAAGGAAGGAAGGAAGGAAGGAAGGAAGGAAGGAAGGAAGGAAGGAAGGAAGGAAGGAAGGAAGGAAGGAAGGAAGGAAGGAAGGAAGGAAGGAAGGAAGGAAGGAAGAAAGGAAGGAAGAAAGAAGGAAAGAAAAAAGTGGGGTGTTTTTATTTTTTTGTCAGAGACAGGGTCTCACTTTGTTGCCCTTGATAGAGTGCTCACAGCAACCTCCAGCTCTTGGGCTTAGGCAACTCTCTTGCCTCAGCCTCCCGAGTAGCTGGGACTATAGGCGTCTGCCCCAACGCTCAGCTATTTTTTTGTTGCAGTTTGGCCAGGGCCAGGTTCAAACCCACCACCCTTGGTATATGGGTCTGGTGCCCTACTCACTGAGCCACAGGTGCCGCCCATGACTATAAGTTTTTTTTCTGAGCTTTTTGTTTGGAGTAGGGATGAGTCATTCTCTGACTAGTGAGCCCGGTTCTGGGCTGGAAGATTGTTCCTAGCTCTGCATTTTAAGCGTGGATCTGCTCCCCAAATCCTGGAAGATTATTTCCCAACTCTTAAGCCTCTTTGTTTTAGCTGATCCTGCTCCTCCCGTGGGATCTCTCAGTGAGCTGAAACTCCCAGTTTTTTTTTTTTCTTTTTTTTTTTAACAGTCTCACTCTGTTAGCAACCTCAAACTCTTAGGCTCAAGCGATCCTCTTGTCTCAGCCTCCCCAGTAGCCGGGACTTCAGGCGCCTACCACAAGGCCTGGCTAGTTTCTCTACTTTTAGTAGAGATGGGGTCTCACTCAGGTTGGTCTTCAACTCCTGAGCTCAAGTAATTCTCCTGCCTCAGCCTCCCAGAGTGCTAGGATTATAGGTGTGAGCCACCTCAATTGGCCTGAAACTCCCTTCTTGAACCCCTGCTGACTAGATAGTCCACCAGCTCTGTCCACTTGCTTCTGATTGGCATGATTTGGCTGAGGTGATTTAGAACTTCAGTGGCTTAAGTAGGAAACTTAAAACCTTCCTTAACTGGCTCCTCCAAGACCCCTCCCTTCCCATTTTGTCTGCCCCTCTTTTCTTCTCTTACCACCTTTGATCTTCCTTCACTCCCTGAATCCTTTCTTAGGCTCTTTCAAACTACACCTCCTCCTCGGGCGGCACCTGTGGCTCAGTGAGTAGGGCGCCGGCCCCATATACCGAGAGTGGCGGGTTCTAAACCCAGCCCCAGCCAAACTGCAACAAAAAAATAGCCGGAAAAAATAAATAAAAGAGGAAACTACACCTCCTCCAGCCCTCGGTCCACCCTGGCTGGACCCTTTCCTTCCTATTTAGCCCCTCGGCTCTTTACAGTCACTTTAGTACTACTGCCCCCACTGAAGGACCTCAAGGTCCCCCAAAAGCAAATTCTAGAGGCTGAAAAGGAAAAAGCTAATTGGAAAGAAATTGAATATTTTTTTCACTCACACGGGCTTGAAAGACATCTAGACAGTCCCTAGTGTCTCTTCAGTCACTTGCCGAAAATGTGGTCCACAGAATCTGAAATTGTGTATCAGGGCTGAAGGAAATCTGAAAAGTGCTAATTGGGGAAAAAAACCAAACAAACCCAAACTCTGTAAAATAAAGCGGTTTATTCTGACCCATATATGTCGGACTGTGGCCTGGAGAACTACACCCTAGAAGCCATTGAGATGGTGGCCTGGTGGGCTAGGGGCCCAGCACCCCCATTCCCCTTTCCCAGGAAACAAGGATGGGAGGGGAGGCTGAGCAGGGCAGGCCTTGAAACCTTGAACATGGGATGAGGCCTTGCTGATTTCATGGTACACACACAGGCAGAATAAGGTCATGCTGACCCCATTGATATTAAAAATGTTTTTGTATCTAGCTATTATTTTGCTTAACCAAGTAACCTCAAGTGCCGTACGTGCCAACCGTGGAGTCCTGCGGCTTGCTTGCTGCCTCTTCCAACCTATAAAAGCTGTGCATTAACCCTGATCGGGGCTGCTCTCCCCTGATCTCTCAGAGACAGCCGGCCGGCTGGTCTAAATAAAGGCTCCTTATTGGCATTTTGAAAATTATGGTCTTTTCTCGCCCCATAACACTTTGAGTAAATGGTCCCAAGGCAGTTGGGTTACAATTTAGATTTATACCTTATAGAGAGACAGAAACTATAGGGAAATCACAAATCAATACACAGAAAATGGGCCGGGTGCAGTGGCTCACACCTGTAATCCTAGCACTCTGGGAGGTTGAGGCGGGTGGATTGCTTGAGCTCACTCTTCAAGACCAGTCTGAGCAAAAGTGAAACCCCATCTCTACTAAAAATAGAAAAACTGAGGCAAGAGGATCACTTGAGCCCGTGTTGGAGGTTGCTATGACCTATGACACCACGGCACTCTACCCAGGGCGACAGCTTGAAACTCTCTCAAAAAAAAAAGAAAGAAAGAAAACATACATTGGTTAGACTTGAAAATGTGGAACATCTCAAAGTGGGGCATTACAGATTGCAGGTTCAGAAATTCTTTGATTTGTAATTGGTTAAAGAAATAAAGCTTTGTTTGAAGGCTTCGAATGTTTTAAGATAAAGAACTCTTTTGGGCGGCGCCTGTGGCTCAGTGAGTAGGGCGCCAGCCCCATATGCCAAGGGTGGTGGGTTCAAACCCGGCCCCGGCCAAACTGCAACAAAAAAATAGCCGGGCGTTGTGGCGGGCGCCTGTAGTCCCAGCTGCTCGGGAGGCTGAGGCAAGAGAATCACATAAGCCCAAGAGCTGGAGGTTGCTGTGAGCCGTGTGACGCCACAGCACTCTACCGAGGGTGGTAAAGTGAGACTCTGTCTCTACAAAAAAAAAAAAAAGAATTCTATTAATCAGAGCTAAACCACGTTATACTCAAGTGATCTGTTAAGCAAATTGATGGCTTTCAGGTGTGATTTTACTTTTGTCTTGAATGGCCTTATTGTCATGAAGAGTCTGTTTTTTCAGGCTTATGATTTCTGCTTTAACATTCCTGCTGGTCAATTTTTGTGTCCAAAAGGGAGGAAGTACAATGAGGCATGTATGACCTCCCTTTCCTTCATGGCCGGGAACTCAATTTTAAAGTTTTTTCTGTGGTCTCCTTGGCGAAGAGGGATTCATCAGTTGCTGGGGAAGTTTAGGATTTTATTTTTAGTTTACAAAAATCTTTTCTACCGGCGGCGCCTGTGGCTCAGTCGGTAAGGCGCCGGCCCCATATACTGAGGGTGGCGGGTTCAGACCCAGCCCCGGCCAAACTGCAACCAAAAAAAAAAAAAAAAAAAAATCTTTTCTACAAACATTGGTGAAAGCTTTAGCCCTCACATTGAGAAGATAACCTCAGCTTGTTCCATTTGCCAAAAAAAAGCCAACAACAGAAAATCTGCATAAAAATACCAAAGACCAGAATCTATTACAATTTTAAAATAGAGTCTCAGAGCCATAGCACAGTGGTTACAGCGCCAGCCACATACACCAAGGCTGGCAGGTTCGAACCCAGCCCAGGCCAGCTAAAACAATGACAACTGCAACAAAAAAAATAGCTGGGCATTGTGGTGGGTGCCCTTAGTCCCAGCTACTTGGGAGGCAGAGGCAAGAGAATCACTTGGGCCCAGGAGTTGTAGGTTGCTGTGAGCTGTGACACCATAGCACTCTAACGAGGGCAATATAGTGAGACTCTGTCTCAAAAAAACAAAAAAGAAAAAAATTAAGAGGAAAATAACTCGAGATGATGGCTAACTTTGCCTAATGCTATCCTATGTCTACTTGAAATCAGTATAGAAGAATAAAGTATATATATATATATATTTTTTTTTTTTTTGTAGAGACAGAGTTTCATCCTATGGCCCTCGGTAGAGTGCTGTGGCCTCACACAGCTCACAGCAACCTCCAACTCCTGGGCTTAAGCGATTCTCTTGCCTCAGCCTCCTGAGTAGCTGGGACTACAGGTGCCCGCCACAACGCCCGGCCATTTTTTGGTTGCAGTCTGGCCGGGGCTAGGCTTGAACCTGTCACCCTCGGTATATGGGGCCGGTGCCCTATGGACTGAGCCACAGGCGCCGCCCAGAATAAAGTATATTTGAGTCCACTAATAAACATAGTCTTTTCCTCACATTGAAAAATCATACTATAGGGCGGCGCCTGTGGCTCAGCGGGTAGGGCGCCGGTCCCATATGCCAGAGGTGGCGGGTTCAAACCCAGCCCCGGCCAAAAAAAAAAAAAAAAGAAAAAGAAAAATCATACTATAGGGTGGCGCCTGTGGCTCAGTCGGTAGGGCGCCGGCCCCATATACCGAGGGTGGCGGGTTCAAACCCGACCCCGGCTGAACTGCAACCAAAAAAAAAAAATAGCCGGGCGTTGTGGCGGGCGCCTGTAGTCCCAGCTACTGGGGAGGCTGAGGCAAGAGAATCGCTTAAGCCCAGGAGTTGGAGGTTGCTGTGTGCTGTGTGAGGCCACGGCACTCTACCAAGGGCCATAAAGTGAGACTCTGTCTCTACCAAAAAAAAAAGAAAAATCATACTATAAAGAAATCTTTTTGGTAATCTGTAACCTTAGAGATATGTTAAATTATGTTATAGTAGTAGTTAAGATTAACAGCTAAAACATGCATTTTAAATGGTATAGAAGAATAAAGTATATCTGAGTCCACTAATAAACATAGTCTTTTCCTCACATTGAAAAATCATACTATAGGGCGGTGCCTGTGGCTCAGTGAGTAGGGCACCGGCCCCATATGCCAAGGGTGGTGGGTTCAAACCCAGCCCCGGCCAAACTGCAACAACAAAAATATAGCCGGGCGTTGTGGGAGGCGCCTGTAGTCCCAGCTACTCGGAGGCTGAGGCAAGAGAATCACATAAGCCCAAGAGCTGGAGGTTGCTGTGAGCTGTGTGATGCCACGGCACTCTACCGAGGGCAGTAAAGTGAGACTCCGTCTCTACAAAAAAAAAAAAAAGAAAAATCATACTATAAAGAAATAGCATGTCTCTAGAAATTGTGAGATGCTATAGTCATAAAATACCATCTAGTTTTTATAGTACCTTGCAAATTTCTATAGAATTATTAGTAATACTATAGAAAGATTACTAATAGTTAAAATTTATAATCAATGTATGCAATTAAAACCATTAGAAATAGGCCAGACGAGGTGGCTCATGCCTGTAATCCTTACACTAGGGGAGGCCAAGGCAGGCGGATCACCTGAGCTCACATGTTTGAGACAGCCTGAGCCAGAGCTAGTCCCCCCACTCTAAAAATAGCTGTGCGCTGTAGTCCCAGCTACTCGGGAGGCTGAGGCAAGAGAATCGCTTAAGCCCAAGAGTTTGAGGTTGCTATGAGCTGTGACAGCACAGCACTCTACCCAGGGTGACAAAGTGCAACCCTGTCTCAAAAAAAACAAAAACCTGGCGGGCGCCTGTAGTCCAAGCTACTCTGGAGGCTGAGGCAAGAGAATCGCTTAAGCCCAGGAGCTGGAGGTTGCTGTGAGCTGTGTGATGCCACGGCACTCTACCGAGGGCCATAAAGTGAGACTCTGTCTCTACAAAAAAAAAAAAAAAAAAAACCTATTATTAATAGTAAGGGTGGGTGGCGCCTGTGGTTCAGTGAGCAGGGCGCCAGCCCCATATACTGAGGGTGGTGGGTTCAAACCCGGCCCCAGCCAAACTGCAACAAGAAAATAGACGGTTGTGGTGAGTGCCTGTAGTCCCAGCTACTCGGGAGGCTGAGGCAAGAGAATTGCTTAAGCCCAAGGGCTGGAGGTTGCTGTGAGCTGTGACGCAACAGCATTCTACCAAGGGTGACAAAGTGAGACTCTGTCTCTAAAAATAAAAACAATTAAAAAGAAAGAAATAGTAAGGGCGTGGCAGCACCTGTGGCTTAAGAAGTAGGGGGCAGGCCCCATAAACCAGGGATGGCGGGTTCAAGCCCAGCCCTGGCAAAACTGCAGAAAAGAAAAAAAAAAGAAAAACAGTAAGGGTGAAGGGAAACAACTGTGTGTAAAAAGTATGCAAGGAAAGCAGTTTATGTTTTTTACTAGGAAAGTATGAGGTTTAAAGGATGTGGTTTTTTTAAATGAAAAGAAAGACCAGGTGTTGTGGTTCATGCCTGTAATTCCAGCACTTTGGGAGGCCAAGGTGGGAGGATTGTTTGAGGCCAACAGCCGAAGCCCAGCCTGGACCCTGTCTCCACAAAAATCTAAAAATTAGGAAGGTGTGGTGGCACATGGGTGTGGTCCTAGCTACTCAGGAGGCTGAGGAGGGGAGGATTGCTTGGTCCCACACATTTGAAGTTGCAGTAAGTTATGCTTATGCAACTGCATTCTAGCACAGGTGACAGAAGGAATCCCAGTCCCTGGGAAAAAAAAAGAAAGAAAGAAAAAAAGTAATTTTATTCTAAAGTAGAATGCCTAGTTATTCCAGAATGAGAAAGAGGTAAATCTAGGGAGGAAAAAAAAAAAACCTGAATGGATATAAAAAAAATTACAGGAGATTTGTGGAAAAGGATTATGTATAGTCAAGCTGAGGAAGAATTAAATGATTTATAAGTTTTTTTTAAATGATCCCTAATATTAGAATTAATATTAAAACTAGAATTTAGTTTCTCTGTTAAAACAACCAAGTTTTCTGGCTCTGCGCCTGTGGCTCAAGCGACTAAGGTGCCAGCCACATACACCTGAGCTGGCAGGTTCGAATCCAGCCTGGGCCCGCCAAACAATGACAGCTGCAACCAAAAAATAGCCGGGTGTTGTGGCAGGCGCTTGTAGTCCCAGCTACTTGGGAGGTGGAGAAAGGAGAATCGCGTGAGCCCAGGAGTTGGAGGTTGCTGTGAGCTGTGATGCCACAGCACCAGGGTGACAGCTTGAGGCGCTGTCTCAAAGAAAAAAAAAAAGAACAACTATGTTTTGGGGGGTTATTTGTCTGCTTTTTTTTTTTTTTTTTTTTTTGAGACAAGGTCTCCCTCTATGCCCAGGCTAGAGAGCAGTGGCATCATCATAGCTTACTGCACTTCAAACTCGCATTCTCCAGCAATCCTTCTTCCTGAACCTCCATAGTAGCTGGCACTAGAGGCATGTGCCACCATGGTTAATTTTTTGGTAGAGATGAGGTCCTGCTATGTTGCCCAGGCTGTCTCAAACTTCTGGCCTTAAGCAATTCTCCCACCTTGGCCTCCCATAATGCTAGGATTACAGGCCTGAGTCACAGCACCTGTAATGATCTGCTTTAATGAGGTTTACTTATAAAGTTTTTCTTTACATATAAATAATCTGTCTAGGAAACGTAGATTTTATGTCTCATCAGAATTTCCTGTGTTTTTTTGTTAACTTTTGTCATATCCTTGATTATTTAAAAAAGAAAACAAGACTTCTTTTAAAAAAACTAAGGTTTTTTGTTATTGTTTTGTTTTGTTGGTATTTTTGATAATTTTGCCTTTCCGAAAGCAAATCCTAAATGAAATCTTCTGTTCTCAAACTGACCTTGAGATTTCCCAGAGGGCTTATGAAAAATATCAAGGGATTGGTTCTTCCACTTTATTAAAAGAGAAAAGATAGACATAAATGGGTTTACTTGATATGTTAATTACGTGAAAATATATTTTCATATAAAGGATGCTTAACTTTTTTTTTTTAGAGATAATGTTTATTTTATTTTCATTTTTTATTTATTTATTTTTTGCAGTTTGGGCCGGGGCCAGGCTTGAACCCTCCACCCCCAGTATATGGGGCCGGCGCCCTACTCCTTGAGCCACAGGCGCCGCCCAAGGATACTTAACTTTTACTATGTTATATTTATGGGTATATGTTAGGGTAAATGTTACTAATATAAGTCTTCCAGAAATTATATGAAGTTTATAGAATTTTGCTAGTGTTCTTGCTGTCCATGATATGTCCAGCATAATACTATCAGTCATAATTTTGTTACACAGGTCACTACAAAAGTTTTGAGATGGGGCCAGGTGCAGTGGCTCACGCCTGTAATCCTAGCACTATGGGAGGCCAAGGCAGGCCGATCGCCTGAGTTTACGAGTTTGAGACCAGCCTGAGCTGGAGCCAGACCCCCATCTCTAAAAACAGCTGGGCATTGTGGCGGGCCACGGTAGTCCCACCTACTTGGGAAGCTGAGATAAGAGAATCACTTAAGCCTAGAGTTTGCCATGAGCTGTGACACTACACTCTACAGGGGGCAACAAAGTAAGACTCTGTCTCAAAAAAAAAAAAAAAAAAAGTTTTGAGTCAGACTGTGTGCTATGGTCCATTATTTCACTTCCAAGGTGGTATATTGAGGCCTGTCAGACCTTTTCTTCCTGGCCAGGAACTCAGTTTTAAGCTTTTTCTGGGGTCCCCTTGGCCAAGAGAAGCAGTCTAGTCAGCAGGGAAATTTAGGATTTTATTTTTAAGTTACAAGTAAGAGACTTAAAAGCAACTTTGTCATACATAGTTTGTCCTAACTTTGCCATGATAATTGGGGAGATGCTGGTGTTGGCTTTATCCAGAAGGAAAATGAATTTTGCATTGCAAATTGGAGCAAAGTGCCCAAACTAGAAACAACTCAAATATTCATCAACAGGTGAACAGTTAAACAAATTGCATCCATTGGAGTAGTACTAGGCAATACAAAGGAATGAATGGTTGAAAAACACTACCTGTTTGTGCTGACCCTCATAGTGTCTGTAGGAATGGCCCTTGACATGGCAAATGTTGACAGATTTCCCCTTAAAAAAAAAAAAAAGAAAGAAAAGAAAAGCACACCACCATGGATGAATTAAAAAAGAAAAAAAGTGAGTGAAAGATGAACAATTCTAGAAAATGTGAGCAAATCTATAGTCATAAAGAGCAGACCAGTAACTGTATGGGAATAGGAGGTGGAAGTCGAACAGGGCAGGAGGAAACTTTGGGGCGTAATTGCTATGCTCATGATTTAATTGCGGTGATAATTTTACAGGTACATATACATATCAAAATTTGTCAAACTGTACAATTTAAATATGTGCAGTTATACCTCAAAGCTGTTTTTAAAAATTAGTCATTGTATATTCCTTACCTGAGGGAAAGGGGCAGTCTGGGCAGGAATGAGCCTGCCCAGGGCCATGCCCAGCCAGAGCAGGAGACAGAGAAGAATTCAGCCTTTCATGCCCCAGCCCAGAACCCCATTCCCTACATCACAGTGCCGCCCTCTGGCCAGGGCAAGACTTCTTAGTGTCCAGCAGGTAGGGAAGTCTGGAAGGGCAGCTGAGGGGCTCTGAAACCTCTGCTCAAGGGTGAGTCTTCTAAGAGATGCTTAGAGGCTAACCTGGTCCCCACAGTGGCAACAATCTCAGTTGCCACCAGGGCAAGGTGAGTTATGTGTCTGAGTGAGGACAGCAGGATGTCAATAGGTAGCTGGGGGCAAGGTGGGGAGTGTTGGGGGACACAGCAGCCACTGCTCAGTTCCACACACCTGTTGCCAGAATTAGGGCCCAATGGTGTCAAGTCTTTGTTTTTTAGAAAGATTTGGAAATCTAGGTTTACATGAGAAATTGTCCAGTTTTTTACTTTTTTTTTTTTTTTTGTAGAGACAGAGTCTCACTGTACCGCCCTCGGGTAGAGTGCCGTGGCGTCACACGGCTCACAGCAACTCTAACTCTTGGGCTTACACGATTCTCTTGCCTCAGCCTCCCGAGCAGCTGGGACTACAGGCGCCCGCCACAACGCCCGGCTATTTTTCTGTTGCAGTTTGGCTGGGGCTGGGTCCGAACCCGCCACCCTCGGCATATGGGGCCGGCGCCCTACTCACTGAGCCACAGGCGCTGCCGAAATTGTCCAGTTTTTTAGTGGCAAACTTATTTACTGCTTAGGCTAGTGCAGGCCTATTAAAACATGTCCATGGGGCAGAACTAGCCTGGGATCGCCAGTTTGCAACCTCTGTGCAGACACTTTGAGTCATCTTTTTTTTTTTTTTTTTTAAATGAAGTCTCACTATGTCACCCGGCTATTTTTTGGTTGCAGTTGTCATTGTTGTTTTAGCAGGCCTGGGCCGGGCTCGAACCCACCAGCCTCAGTGTATGTGGCTGGCGCCCTACTCACTGAGCTACAGGCACTGAGCCTACTATGAATTATCTTTTTTTTTGGTTTTTGGCTGGGGCTGGGTTTCTATGAATTATCTTACCAGGAGCTAGCCAGTGGGCAGGAGGCCTGCTCATTCTCCTTGCACAGCATGAAGGAGAGCCCAGGGCCAACAGACCAACACATTCTGTGTCTATCAAAAGGAGAGGCCCAGGTTTATTACGTCAGGCTGTGCCATCCACTGATGCATTAGCTGTTCTCTGCATTTGAATTTAATGCCCCCAGCTTAAAATTGGAACAAACTTCCTCCCCATGTGTATGTCGCTGGGGAGGATATGGGAAGGAATAACGAAGGATAATAGAGGGAAAGTCTGAATGAACCCCACCAGGTACCAACACCTCCTCGATAAGAGAAGCAGCTCCTGACTTTCCTTTTGCCTTCCAGCCAGGCAAGGAAACTGGAGTATCCCTGTCCACCACAAATAGACCTGCAGCAGGAACAGAACGCCTTGAATGTCAGGACACTCTCTGGAGAAGACACCAGCAGAGGGCCTTTAATCACCTGATGGAGGCAACTGGATGCCTGGCCCATCTCTTAGGTGGGAAGGAGAGCCCAGAAAAGAGTGAGTTGATGGACCTATTTTTTTTTTGAGATAGTCTCAAGCTGTCACCCTGGGTAGAGTGCTATGGCATCACAGCTCACAGCAACCTCCAATTCTTGGGCTTAAGCAATTCTCTTGCCTCAGTTTCCCAAGTAGCTGGGATTACAGGTGCCTGCCACAATGCCTGGCTATTTTTTGGTTATTGTCATTGTTGTTTGGCAGGCCCGGGCTGGATTCGAACCCGCCAGCTCTGATGTATGTGGCTGGCGCCTTAGCCTCTTGAGCTACAGGCGCCAAGCCTTGATTGATCTTTTGAGGCAGCATGGAGGGCAGCCCTGGCATCCCCTCACCTGACCCCCAGAGCCCCAAGCTAGGTGGTTATCACTTAGGAGGCTGGTCCAGAGGCCCTCTGCCATGGGCTGCCCGGCCTCTGACTTCCTAGTATAGATGAAGCTTTGTGTGCCCTATGTTCTGGGCCTTTTGAGGGCCATGAGGATGCACTTAAAGGGGTCCTCTGACATTTGGAGGAGGCATGAGCCTTTCTATGGGGGACCCGTTTTCCCACCCAGTTCGGGGGTCAATGTCCATCAACCACGAAGGGGAGGAGGGTCAGAAGCAGAGCTTCCTGGTTCCTGCCCCAGGACTGGCCAGACTTGCTGGGCAGGTTATCCTTGTTCCTCAGCCACTTGTCCTCTGGGGTGACATAGCAGGAGATTTTAAGTCAGATGCCCCTCACCTGACCCAAGGAGTCCCCACCTTACCCACTTGCACTTGTTCCCACAAAAGTAGACACGTGGCCCCTTGGAGGGGGCTGCTGCTGCCCCATGGTAAGAAGGCACACCTACTACTCTCACTGCCAGAAGGTCCTCCCTACCCCCAGCATGGCCCTCACAGTGTTACAGGAGAAGCACCTGTGAGAAAGTGCTCCAGGAGACAGAAAGCACAGCAGCCAGCTCTCACCCTCCCCACAGGACTTAAAAGTCAGAGCCCAGGATTTTCAGTCTGTTGGGCCAGACCAGTACCTCTGAGCCCTCAGGATTGGCATATCCAGTCCTGACATGCTGTCACCAGTGCTGGGCAACAACCTCTGGCAGGTTGGGGGAGGACAAGTAAGGGGCTGCATGCAGGGATGGTAGGCCAAGGGACCAATGCCTGAAGGAACACAGGTGTGTCCCCAGAAGAAGCCCTGGAGGCCCACCCTGGGGATCAGATGCTGACAGAAGAGGGGGAACCATCCTCCCCAGGATGTATGCAACATGTGTCCCACAGTCACGTTGGGGTAGAGATTTAACATTTACCTATGTTACAGTTAGGCCCCATACATCAAAAGGTGAAGCAGAGGACACGAAGGCCCTCTCTGTATGCCTCTTAGACTGTTTGGAACCGCTCTGCTGTTGGTGGTCTCTTACAAGGAAGGAAATCTGTTGCTTATTTTCTCTGTACCACAAAAAGGGAGAAACAGTTGCAAGGTTGGTAGAAATCTGTTATGAAGCCAAGGGGCTGGTTTCTGTTTAGCCCTCAGGAAAGAGAGCCTAATTGTTACAGCTCAACCTAGTTTATTGCCTGCTACTCAGAAGGAAGCCAATATACTAAGACAGCAGGGAAAGAGTTTAGTATCACAGGCGCCATGCAAGGAGATGGGAGAAAGTTCTCAAATCCATCTCCCCAGGAATTTGGGAGAAAGGGTTTTTAAGGATAGTTTTATAGGCAAAGGTCTAGGAAATTGGGTCTGCTGATTGGTGGAGAATGAACTTGGTGTTAGGAAGCAGAGATTATTTTCTCTCAGTTGGCAGTTTCCTGGGTAGGGGGTGGTCTCAAGGCAGTTGGATCTATTTCCACACCTATCCACACCTATCCACCTTCCACAATAAAGGTACAACTGACCTCCCAGTTGTCATCAGTGGGTCCCTGGAATGCAGAATCTTTAAAGACCAGTCTTAGACTTTGTAACGGTAACGTAACAAGTCTTGGGCTTTGTGAGAATGACTTATCTATAGAAGCACAATGGCACAATGGGTTTTACAGTGGCATTGTTACCTATAGAAGCAGTGGGAGAAGTCACATATCTTGTACCTATCAGGAAGGAGAGTGCCATTAAGCAGTAACCAGTTATAGCAGTAAGCAGGCTAAGGAAAGTGGCTGGTTAGGGTAGGAAACTCACTAGGTGCTCACAGCCTGTATAAAGAATACTCAACACAAAGATTAGGAGAGAAGGAAGTAAAAAGTGTATTTGCTTTCCCAAGGAAGGAAGGGATGGAGGGAGAGAAAGAAAGAAGAAGGAAAATGGCACTGAAAGAAAATGGAAATGCCAGCAGCTGAGGAAAAGTGACTCTGGCTTTAAATACTAAAAAATGGATTTTTCCTCCTTTGCTACAGACTGATAACAGGAGGTCAGCTATTTCTCTATTTATTTTTCTTTTTTTGAGACAGAGTGATTGTCCTGGGTAGAGTGCCATAGCATCACCATAGCTCATAGAAATCTCAGACTCTTGAGCACAAACAATCCTCTTGCCTCAGCCTCCCCAGTAGTTGAGACTACAAGCACCAACCATGAAATCCAGCTAGTTTTTTCTTTCTTTCTTTCTTTCTTTTTTTTTTTTTTTCTGTAGAGATGGGGTCTTGCTCTTGCTCAGGCTGGTCTCAAATTCCTGAGCTCAGGCAATCCACCCACCTCAGCCTCTCAGAGTGCTAGGATTACAGGCATGAGCCGTCATGCCCACTCCATTTCTTTTTCTTTTCCCAGAGACTTGCTTATCAATGTCTCTAAAATGTAAAGGAGAATTACACTTTTCTTTTTGTCTGCTCAGCTCCTTTTAATTTTTGTAAAAACATCTCCACAAGTGATCAATTAGCAAGAGACCTCATGTGATTAATCTTAAAGACAGGAATTCTGTCCCAAAGGTTCTTCTTAGTTTCTCCCCTCAAAGGTTCATGACATTACTTAAAGACTGTGGGTTAGATAATTAGTTTTCCCCTGTTAGTTTATTATCAAGGCCATCCTATCACTTCTGGCTATATCTATACTTTTATAAAAATCAGACTTTGATTGCTAGTTATACCTTATGGCTCTACATTATTTTAATATAGATGGTTTCACAATGGTGATTAGCAAAAGAGGAGGAATAAAAAGGTATATCATCTGACCTCCTCTTCAGTCATGACGGGAACTCAGTTTTAAAGTTTCTCTGGGGTCTCCTTGACCAAGAGGGGTCCATTCAGCCAACTGGGGAACTTTGAATTTTATTTTTATTTCTCACTTCGAACACTTTAAATGGTGTGCAACAATAGCAACTCAACTGTGTAAAGTGTCTAATTTAAGAAAAAATTTATAATTGGATTGAGTCCCTGGCTTAAGTTCTCATTTCTTTTATGTAGCAGAAATAATCTTGGTCAATTCAGAACGAGCCCAAGGAATTTGGGTTGCTCAGTCAGGCTCCTATAAAGACAAATACAAATAAGAATTAAAGGTTTAATTTTCCCAGTTGAAAATAAGGGAACAGACCTCTCTCCCTTTCATTTCCAAATGCCTTAATTTGTCCTTTTTAAATTTATGTAAATTTTTACAATGACTAAATAAGTCTCTGGCCAGTCTCACAAGGCAGGAGTTTTTCTCAAGGAGCCAGGGCCATCTTTTTGAAATGTAAACATGGAGGGAGACAAAGCCTCTGTGAGAGGGTAAGACCCTAACTTAGCAGATAGAGGTAGGCGATTAGTTGTACCTGGGCTTAAGTGATTCTCCTGCCTCAGCCTCCCAAGTAGCTGGGACTACAGGTGCCCACCACAACATCTGGCTATTTTTTGTTGTGGCGGTTGTTGCAGTTGTCATTGTTGTTTTAGCTGGCTTGGGCTGGGTTTGAACCCACCAGCCTCATTGTATGTGGCTGGTGCCCTACCCACTGAGCTATGGGCACCACCCTATTTATCACCAGTTTTAAGCAATTTATTTATGATGTACCTTCGTGCAGTTTTCTTCTTGTGCTTGATATCTCTTTTGTTTTTTGGACCTGCAGTTTTCATCAGGTCTGGAAAAATTGTCGCTATTATTTATTCAAGTTTTTTTGGTCCTCCCCTTTCAGAACTCCAATTACATGTACATTAGGCCATTGGACATTGTTTAACACCTCCCTGCTGCTCTGCTCACTTTTTTTTCCAGACTTTTTTTCACTGTATGTTTTCATTTTGGATAGTTTCTGTTGCTATGTCTCCAAGTTCATTAAACTTTTCACTTGCAGTATCTATGCTGCTTTTAATCCTACACAGTATATTTTTCACAGTATAATTTGGATCTTTTTTTGTATGTTTTCTATATTTATTTTTTTTCCTTCTTTAAATAGTTTTGTTGGTTTTTTAAAAACAGAGTCTCACTTTGTCATCCTTGGTTAAGTGCAGCAACCTCCAACTCTTGGGCTCAAGCAATTCTCTTGCCTCAGCCTCCCAAGTAGCTGGGACTATAGGCACCCACCACAAGGCCCAGCTATTTTAGAGATGAGGTCTCACTTTGGTTCAGGTTGGTCTCGAACCTGTGAGCTCAGGCACTCCACCCGCCTCGGCCTCCCAGAGTGAGCCACTGCACCAGGCCAAAATAGTTTTTTTTTTAAACAGGGCTTCACTATGTTCCCCAGGCTAGTTTTGAATTCCTGGGCTCAAAGGATTCTTCCACCTCAGCCTCCTGAATAGCTGGGATTATAGGCATGTGCCATTGTGCCTAGCTTGTTTTCCATATGTCTACTTAACATAAGCAGTCTTCCCTTTAATGCAAAGCATGTTCCAATGAAGGGAAGAAAGCCCCCTGAACTTGCCAAGTGGGTTTATGGCTTTATGCAGGAAAAAATTCAAGTATGAGCCAACAAGCAATGGCAAATTTATTGAAACAGAGATAGACAACAGATCCCACTGCACAGATAGAACAGGGGTCCACTCCTGAGCAGGAGGGGGACTTCTTACAGGGCAATGGTAATATTTTTATATTTTCAGAAACACCATAGGGAAACAGCTGTATATGATCAGTATTGTCTTGTGGTCAGGCCATAAAAGTTAATCATAAACTGCTGTCGCAGAAATGTCAGCACATATAATTTGTAAGGCATCCAATTTAGTCATTGATCTATCTTCAGGGGATTATGGGCTGGTGACCTGTTGGTGGCTTCCTTGTTCAAAATGGCTGTACTTGGGCTCTCTTGACCTTCCTTTTCTGCCTTATACCTAAAAAGCTCTACCTTTTTGAACCTATAGAATACAGTTATAATAACATGGGTTTTTTTGTTTGTTAGGGGTTTTTTTGAGACAGAGTCTCTGTGTGGCCCTGGGTAGAGTGCCATGGTGTCACAGCTCACAGCAACCTCAAACTCTTGGGCTTAAGCTATTCTCTTGCCTCAGCCTCCCGAGTAGCTGGGACTACAAGCACCTGCCACAATGCCCGGCTATTTTGTTGTTGTTGTTATTGCAGCTGTCATTGTTGTTTAGCTGGTCCGGGTCGGGTTTGAACCTGCCAGCCTCGGTATATGTGGCCGGTGCCCTACCCACCGAGCTACAGGCACCACCCATAATAACATGTTTTAATGTTGTTGTCTAGTAGATCTATTATCTGTGTTATTTCTAGGTCATTTGTGACTGATTAATTTCTTTCCTTGTGAGGAGTCATATTTTTACTGCTTCAATACCTGGGTTGATTGGATGATAGAGATTTTAAATTTTGTGGTGCGTGAGGCTAGATATACTCATATTCCTTTAAATATTCTTCCACTGTATTCTGGGATGCACATAAGTCACATGGAAATAGTTGATCTTTTTGATTTTTTTCCTTTAAGCTTTGTTAGGTGGAGCTCGAGCATCTTTCAGTCAAGGTCTAATTTTGCCCTCTACTGAATCAAAACACCTATTGAGTAATTTACCCAACGTTCCATGAATTGTGAAGTTTTCCACTCTTGCTGGTGGAACCTGGAGCTCTTTACAGCTCTGTGTTATCTCCAGAATTGTTTCCTCTGACCTTGGGAAGGTAGAAAGCTACACATAGAATTACAATTAAACACGAAATTTTCTTCTTTTCTTTTCTTTTTTTTTTTTTTTTGCAGTTTTTGGCCGGGGCTGGGTTTGAACTGGCCACCTCCAGCATGTGGGGCCAGCGTCCTACCCCTTTGAGCCACAGGTGCCACCCCAAACATGAAATTTTCTTACATGCATTCACTGATCAGTGCTCAGATCTCTAGAGCTCTAAGTATAGCATTCTCCTTTCCTGCTTTGCTCTAGGAATTCTAGCCTGCCCAAACTACTACTTCAGTCTTCTTAATTCCAGGAAGCTTCTGGATTCTGTCTGGGCCCCTCCTTCCTGCACACCGCCCTGGAAGCTCGAGGAAGTAAGCTGGTCAGTCACAGGGCTCACAACTTTTTCATCTCTTGGGGATTATTGTCTTTTGTTGTCTGCTGTCCAACATTTTGAATACCATTGTTTTATATATTTTGTCTCCTTTTTCAGTTGTTCCAGGAGGGAGGGTAATCTAGTCTTTATTACTCATCTGGGAAGCATAAGTCTCCATTGGTTGATTTTAACCAAGCCAACTAGATTCGCTAGGAAATAATTCCAAGTGCAAATGACTAGTCCTGCCAGTCTTGGAGGACCCCTGTGCTAGATGGAAATCAGTGTTTCCAAGAGACTTTCCTTCTGCTCTATCGCCAGTCACTGCCTCCTTGGAGTTCAATTTCAAGGTCTCAGCGATCTTGATGCTCCAGATTCAGGAATGAACCTATAGAGTAGCTAAAAAAAGCTACCACTAATTTGGATTAATTCCATAATTTTCACATATATTAACTCATTTACCCTCCCAGTATCCCCAGGATGTAAATACTGCTATTACCTCTATTTTCAGTCGAGAACACTGACCCTCAGGGAGGCTAAGTAACATGATGGGATACATGGCTAGCTATGCTGGATCTGCTCCTTCCTAGCTGTACAACCTTAGACACATTCCTCACTGACCTCAGTGCCCTCTGTTGCAACAGGAGGATAATAATAATAGTATGGGGCGGCGCCTGTGGCTCAGTGAGTAGGGTGCCGGCCCCACCCCGGCCAAACTGCAACAAAAAAAATAGCCGGGCGTTGTGGCGGGCGCCTGTAGTCCCAGCTACTTGGGAGGCTGAGGCAAGAGAATCGCGTAAGCCCAAGAGTTAGAGGTTGCTGTGAGCCGTGTGACGCCACGGCACTCTACCCGAGGGCGGTACAGTGAGACTCTGTCTCTACAAACAAACAAACAAACACACAAACAAACAAACAAATAATAATAGTATGTATGTCATACAGCTGTGAGGACAAGGCTAATTCAGTATCTGACTCATAGTAGGTACTTTAGTGCATGTGGCTGCAGGATTAAGCCCATTAGCTGGACTGTTGGAACAGGGGCTGTTGGGTTCTCTCAGGGAGCCCTGCAGCCTGGGTAGGTCACTATTCTCCTGGAGACCTTGCACTGGCACATAAGAATCAACTTCTGTTTGCACCTCTCTACTCCCTTACAGTCTGCTTGCTCCTGAGCCCTGAACTCACCCCACACTGCTCCCCCTCATCTCAATCCATTGCTCCTGGGCCTGATATTCTTGGCCTCACCTTCCAGAATAGCTTCTTTCCAGGGTCTCTACTTCCCTGCATCTCCACCCTCCCTAGCCTCCCACACGACAGAGCTCTGGTCTTGGGCATCTTTGCCCCTGGCATGCAGTGGTGGCCTTAACAGCAGCTTTATTGAATAGTCAGTTGGTATATATGCACTGATAAGTCAAGTCCCCCTCCCGCCCCTGTCTGTTCAACCCCCATGCACTCCAAACCCCCTACCTCCAAAGCCCCTTCTTGGACACTTCCTCTGCAGCCAGAGCAGTTGACTTAGCATAGCCTGAGGTTGGGGAGTGGTCCTGATTTTCTAGTTCTATGTGAAGTGGGAGGATAAAATATTCATAATTTTTCTTGGAAAGGAGGTGAGTCCTCCCTTTTTCTCTTTGTAAGGCAATTTCTGGGGGTAGCCATGGTATTTGTAAACCGTTATGGAACAGGTGTGTGTAATTTCTACTATGTTAATGACAAGTCACTTGCAAATTCTGTCCCCTTACTTGTATTCATGCTCCAAAGACCCCATTTTGTGGCCTTGGCCATATGTCTACTTTGTAGCCTCTCTGCCAGAAGACTTATTTTTTTTTTTTTTGAGACAGAATCTCAAGCTGTCACCCTGGGTAGAGTGCTGTGACATCACAGCTCACAGCAACCTCCAAATCCTGGGCTTAGGCAATTCTCTTGCCTCAGCCCCCAAAGTAGCTGAGACTACAGGCGCCCGCCACAATGCCCAACTATTTTTTTGGTTGCAGTTGTCATTGTTGTTTGGCAGGCCTGGGCTGGGTTAGAACCTGCCAGGTCTGGTGTATATGGCTGACATCCTAGCCACTGAGCTACAGGCATCAAATCAAGACCCATTTTTTTTTTTTTTTTGGTTGCAGTTTGGCCGGGGCCAGGTTTGAACCCGCCACCCTCCTCATATGGGGCCGGTGCCCTACCGACTGAGCCACAGGCCCCGCCCAAGACCCATTTTTTTTTTTTAAGAACTAACATCTGCCCAGTCTTTGGAAGCCTTCTTGACATGTTATGTTTTCCTTCTTGGAAGCCCCTCTGGTCTATTTGTTCCTGTTATTATGGACAAAGAACTCCCAATGCAGTTGGATCCTTTCTCTTATCACTACCTAACAGCAAGAACACAAGTTAAAGGCTTTGTGACATAATTCATGTTCCTAGAGTATTTCTTCTGTATGAATTTTGATTAGAAAAGCTTGAGAATTCTGGGAGGCCAAGGCAGGTGGATTGCCTGAGCTCACGAGTTCAAGACCATCCTGAGCCAGAGTGGCTATTAAAAATAGCTGGGCAGGGGCAGCACCTGTGGTTCAGTGGGTAGGGCGCCAGCCCCATATACTGAGGGTGGCAGGTTCAAACCCCGTCCTGGCCAAACTGCAACAAAAAAATAACCGGATGTTGTGGAGGGTGCCTATAGTCTCAGCTACTCAGAAGGCTGAGGCAAGAAAATTGCTTAAGCCCAGGAGTTAGAGGTTGCTGTGAGTTGTGACGCCACAGCACTCTACCGAGGGCGATAAACTGAGACTCTGTCTCTCAAAAAAAGAAGAAAAAGAAAGAAAAAAAGAAAAGAAAAGCTTGAGAAATATTTAAAGAATTTGTTACACTATTCACATTTATAGAATTTCACTATGAATTCTTTAATGTACTGAATGGTGTGAGTACTGATTAAAGGATTTGACACTTCACATTTGTAGGGGTTTTCTCTGTTTTAAAATTGTTATATTTAGGCTCAGTGCCTGTAGCGCAAGTGGCTAAGGCGCCAGCCACATACATCAGAGCTGGCGGGTTCGAATCCAGCCCAGGCCTGCCAAACAACAATGACAACTACAACCAAAAAATAGCCAGGCATTGTGGCGGGCACCCGTAGTCCCAGCTACTTGGGGGGCTGAGGCAAGAGAATCGCTTAAGCCCAGGAGTTGGAGGTTGCTGTGAGCTGTGACACCATGGTACTCTACCCAGGCCGACAGCTTGAGTCTCTGTCTCAAAAAATAAAATAAAATAAAATAAATTTTTTATGTTTAGAAAGGTGTGAGCACAAGTTAAAAGCTTTGTCACATTCTTCACATTTATAGAGTTTTCCTTTAGGATGAATTCTTTTTTACACAGAAAATTGTGACACATTCTTTACATTCCTAGGATTTTTCTCTGGTATGATTTCTCTTATGTTTAGCAAGGTTTGAGGTCCAGTTAAAAGCTCGGCCACATTCTTCACTTGTAGAGTTTCTCTCCAGTATAAATTCTTTTATGTATGGAAAGGTAAGAAGAGTTCTTGGTAAAGGCTTTGCCACATTCTTCACATTTGTAGGGTTTCTGTCCTGTATGAATTCTTTGATGTAGAAATAGGTGTGAGTTCTTGGTAAAGGCTTTACCACATGTTTCCCATTAGTGGGGTTTCTCTCCAGTATGAATTCTTTTATACACTTAGGTATGAGTGTGAATGAAAGGCTTTGCAACATGCTTCACATTTGAAGGGTTTCTCTCTAGTATGAATTCTTTTATGTACAGAAAGGGTGAATACCTTTGTCACATTCTTTACATCTGTAGGGCTTTTCCCCTATATAAATTCCTTTATGGACACTCAGCCATTAGTGTGGGTTTTTTTGTTTTTTTTTTGAGACAGAGTCCCACTATGTCGCCCTCTGTAGAGTGCTGTGGCGTCACAGCTCATAGTACCCTCAAACTCTTGGACTTAAGTGATTCTCTTGCCTCAGCCTCTCAAGTAGCTGGGACTACAGGCGCCCACCATGATGCCCAGCTTTTTGTTGTTGTTGTTGCAGTTGTCATTGATGTTTAGCTGGCCCTGGTTGGGTTCGAACCCGCCAACTTTGGTGTATGTGGCTGACACCATAACCACTGTTCTACAGGCACCGAGTCAGCCATGAGTGTGATTTAAAGGCTTTACCACATTCTTCACATTTGTAAGGTTTCTCTTTAGTATGAATTCTTTGATGTACAGAAAGTCATGAGTATCAATTAAGTGCTTTGCCATACTCTTCACATTTGTAGAGTTTCCCTCCATTATACATTTTCAATGTTTAAAAACTTTTGAGCTATGGTTAAAACATTTGTCGTAATTTTCACACTTGTAGATTTTTTCTCCAGTATGAATTTTCTTTTTCTTTTTTTTTTTTTTTTTTTTTTTGCAGTTTTTGGCCAGGGCTGGGTTTGAACCCGCCACCTCTGGCATATGGGGCCGGCACCCTACTCCTTTGAACCACAGGCACTGCCCCAGTATGAATTTTCTTATGATTAGAAAGGTTTGAACAGGGCTTAAAGACTTTGCTACATTGTTTACATTTGTAAGATTTCTCTCCATTACAGATTATCATATGTTTAGTAATAAGAAATTAAGGACTTTCCCACATTCTTTACATTGAAACGTTTTCTCTACTGTATGTATCATCTTATGTTTATTTAGATTGGACGATTTTCTGAAGACTTTGAAACATTTATTACATTGGAAGATTTTGCTATGGTAGCTGTTTGAATGCTGATCCAGCCCATCATAACATTATTTCTGCTGCTTACACTTGAACACACTTTCCCTGTCTTTTTTTTTTTTTTTTTTGTAGAGACAGAGTCTCACTTTATGGCCCTCAGTAGAGTGCGGTGGCCTCACACAGCTCACAGCAACTTCCAACTCCTGGGCTTAAGCGATTCTCTTGCCTCAGCCTCCCGAGTAGCTGGGACCACAGGCGCCCGCCACAACGCCCGGCTATTTTTTGGTTGCAGTTTGGCCGGGGCCGGGTTTGAACCCGCCACCCTCGGTATATGGGGCCGGTGCCTTACCGACTGAGCCACAGGCGCCGCCCACTTTCCCTGTCTTTTGTCAAGTTTAAATTCTCAAAGCCACCACTCCCATGTCTTCTCAGTATTATGTCTAGGAAGAAAACATTTATGCCCTGCTCTTGCAAATGGTCTTGGGTGGAATAAGAAGATATAGTTTCTGGGAGTGGAACACAACTACAGGTGGGACTCTACCTAACAAATTCAAAAATTGTGAACTGGTTGTTTCTACCCTCGCAATAACCTGTGTGTTTGACTACTGTCCTGTGTGTCTTCACCTTCCAGGGTTCTTTGCTTTGCTCCAGACAGGTGATGAGGTCTGGCTTAGAGACAGCAAGACCTAGGAAGACCAAGTTTCTGTAGTTCTCCAACAGGACAGCCTGATACAAATTCTGCTGAGCAGGGTCCAGGCAGGCCAACTCATCCACAGAGAATTCTGTAGATAAGTCCTTGAATGTCAACAGACCCTCAGTATCCATGGCCCAAGTTCTTCTGTATGCCTTGTCATGTTTACATACTGAAGTTCCTAAATGCTCCCTCATTTCCCAGCATCTGGGGTGTCCCAGCATCCTTCCTACAGATCTCCCAGTACCTAGGAATCACAGAGTAACAGAGGGTACAGTTGACACATCTGGGTCACATGTGGCCCCACACATCTGGGTCCTCCTGGAGATGCAACAATGAAGAGGGGGCCCAAGCTTGGTCACTTTCACATCTTCATAGGTGAAAGAAGAGGTCAGGCGGGGCAATGTAACTTTTCACTATATGTCCTTCTATTGTTGTACTCATGTGCCACCTGTAAGAAAGACTCGGACTCCAATTCAGATATAAATCAGATGGTGATTTATACACCTGTGCAGGCGGGTCACTGCCCCGAAGTGAGGAGCAGGTTGACTTTTATACCATTTTTGTTGCTATGCAAGCAAGCAAGCTGGTAAGCACAGAAGCAGAACGTGGTTGGTTAGCTCGGGGGTAGCTTGGGGCGGGGTTACAGTTGGGGGGCTGGTTGGCTCAGGGGGTTACATCGTGGCAGCTGGCATGGGGACAAACTTGGCTTGGGAAATTTTGCTTGAGTAAGCTTTCCACCATTGTTTAGCCATTGCTAGGGGGTTGGCGTGAGTTCTACTATTGTTTTACCTATGGCTAGGAGTCTTTGGGAACTCAGGGAACTTCCTTGTTCTATTCTGAAACCTGTTTGAGGAATTAACCCAAGGAGGGTTTGAGATGTGCGGGGACTCAGGCTGAGACAGTTAGGGGCCATTAGGGGTCCTTTTGCTGGGTACTACACTATTCTGTTTGATTATTTTTTCATAGTGATTATGTATCACTTTTATAGCTTAAACATAATAAAGTGTTTTTATTGAAAAAAAGTACTGAAAATGTCCATTGAGATTTGAGTCAGAACTTTCCTAATATTTATGTCAAAGTACTCCATTCAACGAGAGAAGTGTTAAATGGGAGTTTTTCTTTTTCTTTTTTTTTTTTTTTGTAGAGACAGAGTCTCACTGTACCGCCCTCGGGTAGAGTGCCGTGGCGTCACACGGCTCACAGCAACCTCTAACTCTTGGGCTTACGCGATTCTCCTGCCTCAGCCTCCCGAGCAGCGGGGACTACAGGCACCCGCCACAGCACCCAGCTATTTTTTTGTTGTTGTTGCAGTTTGGCCGGGGCTGGGTTTGAACCCGCCACCCTCGGCATATGGAGCCGGCACCCTACTCACTGAGCCACAGGCGCCACCCGGGGGAGTTTTTCTTATGATGTGGAGTAGAACCCCCTTTTGGATAGAGAAGTAGGTTTGGGGTCAAGCCACAGCTCTGCTCTGTAAAGGGTCTGTGGCCAAGGGCTGTGGCAGAGCCTCTCTGTGCCCTCCACTTGGCCTTGGGCATCTCTGGGCCATCCTTAAGAGTGTAGGGCCAGGGCTTTGGCCATTTCTCAGTTGAGCTGCTCCTTGTCCTGTCCCCAGCCACCTAGTGAGAGGGAGCTATCCTCTAGTGGCATTTCTAAGCACTTCTCTTATTATTTTTTTTAAATGTTCTTTATTGGTGCTTTTTAAATTCCAAAAAAGAAAACATCTTAGTAACCAGGGATGCTATCTCAAAATGTATAGAGCCAGCTTACCTCCCTTCCCCCTCCCCTGTACCTGGAGGCAGACGACATTAGCAACCAAGGCTTTTCTCCTCACCTGCACCTACATGCAGAGGATGCTAGATGTTTGTGGGCTGAGGGAATGGCTGTTTAACCAAGATTGTGTGTATGCATGTGAGTGTGTGTATAGAATGTTTTCCCTGCATCTTGATGATACCATGGGCCTCTCTACCATTAGAAGATACAGATAGAACTATACTTTATTTAAAATTTCTTTCAGCATGTATTTATTCCATAAACAATTTTATACAAATGAAAAATTAGCTGGACATTGTGGTGAGCACCTGTCATCCCAGCTACTTGGGAGGCTGAGGCAGGAGGACCATTTGAACCCAGGATTTTGAGGTTGCTGTGAGCTGGGCTGAACCCATGGCATTCTAGCCTGGGCAATAGAGTTAAGATTGTCTTTAAGAAAAAGTGTGGGGCGGCACCTGTGACTCAGTGGGTAGGGCGCCGGCCCCATATACCGAGGGTGGCCGGTTCAACCTTGGCCCCGGCCAAACTGCAACAAAAATAGCCGGTGTTGTGGCAGGCACCTGCAGTCTCAGCTACTCGGGAGGCTGAGCAAGAGAATCACCTAAGCCAGGCGTCCTCAAACTTTTTAAACAGGGGGCCAATTCACTGTCCCTCAGACTGTTGGAGGGCCAGACTATAGTTTAAAAAAAAAAAAACTATAAACAAATTCCTATGCACACTGCACATATCTTATTTTGAAGTAAAAAACAAAACAGGAACAAATACAATTTGCACCGCTTCATGTGGCCCGCGGGCCGCAGTTTGAGGGCACCTGGCCTAAGCCCAGGAGTTGGAGGTTGCTGTGAGCTGTGTGACGCCAGGGCACTCGACTGAGGGTGACAAAGTGAGACTCTGTCTCTACAAAGAAAAAAAAGAAAAGTAAAGAAAGAAAACATATAATATATGCTTTGTTTGTTTTGCTGTGAAGTTGTTTTTCCTTTACCGTCCCCTCGCCCCGCCATTTCCCTGCCTTCTCCCACCTTCTCTTCTGTGTCCTTCCTCTCTCTTCTCCCCTTCACCACCCCACCCTGCCCACACAAATACACATGCACAACCTTGCTTTTTTGTTGTTGTTGTTGCAGTTTGGCCAGGGTCAGATTTGAACCCGCTACCCTCGGTATATGGGCCAGCGCCCTACTCACTGAGCCACAGGCGCCCCCCTCGCACACACAACCTTGTATGTTTCTTCTAGAGCTTTCTCACTGCTGAAATAAGCATATCAGATCCTTATATCCAAGTCTACATGTGTTTGTGTATGTGTGAACATATGTATGTATATAAAAATTCTGGCTGTTATTTGTTTTACAAAAATGGAATTATGTTATTTTTATTTTTATTTTTTGAAATAGAATCTAATTCCATTGCCCTGGGTAGAGTGCTGTAGCATCATAGCTCACAGTAACCTCAGTGTCTTAGGCTCAGGAGATCCTGTTGCCTCAGCCTCCCCAGTAGGTGGGACTACTGGCACCTGCCATGATGCCCAGGTAGTTTTTCTATTTTTGTAGAGACAAGGTCTTACTTTGCTCAGGCTGGTCTCAAACTCCTGAGTTCATGTGATCCACTTGCCTCGGCTTCCCAGAGTGCTAGGATTATAGGCGTGAGCCACTGCACTTGGCCTAAACAGACATCTTTGCACACGTCTCGTGGAAAGCATACAAGTCAAGTACGGAGCACCCATCCCTTCCTCTCACTGTTGCGCCCCGCCCCATCCACAGTCAGCTCTCCATCCATCACAACCATTCCCTCTGTTCCAGCCTCTACTCGTTGTGCTGTAGCAAATGGCTTTTTCATGTACACTAACGTGCTGGGTTTTTATTTCTGGAATTGCAGCATTGAAGAGTAAGTGTATTTTTTATTGTAGTGCAGGTTGCCAAGTGGTTGTTTACAAAAACCTGAAGCAGTGCTGTGTAATGGGATGAGAACCCCTCCAGGGACAGCTGTCCCTGCTGCCCCCTAAGATCTAGGTAAATACAGTGTGGTGACCAATTTGCATTTATCCAACCACCAAAATGTTGGAGCATGTTTTCATATACTTAAGTGACCATTTGGATTGGTTTTCTGTGAGTTTTCATTCATTTAAAAAACTTGGGTTTTCTTTTCTTGCAAAATTTTAAGAGTTCTTTCTATAGAACAGTCTTCTAGAGATAGTAGCATTTTCCTAATCTGTCTCTTTATTCACTTTGCTTATTGTATTTTTTACCATAGAAAAGTTTTAAATTATTAAATAATCAAACACTTCTGCTTTCTCTCTTACAGTTTCTGAATTTCCTCCTTTGGCTAGGAACCAGTCTCCCAGGTTTTCTTCAGTTTTGTTTTGGGGTTTTAAGATTTATAACTTCATCCAGAATTCAGTTTAGGGTTGTCGGGCATGAGAAGGCCCTGTTTATTTCCTTTTGATGGAGAAGCACATTGGCCAGGGCCATTTAAAGGGACACATTAGCCTTTCCCTCTGACTTGGAACACTTCCTTTTTAGTTTATTAACTTCACATACGCTGGCATCTATTTCTGAATTATCTCCTCTGTCCCACAAGTCTAGTTGTCTCTTCCTACACAGACATTATGTTGGTTGGTTGCAAAATGCTCTTAAAGGAAAATTATTCCACAAGGCAGGTTCCACCTGGCTGCTCTCGTTTCATGCTTATTTTACAGATCTTGGTCACTTATTCACTCGCAAGAATATATTCCTGTGAGAGAATGTGATATGCCTTCTGTCTGCTCAGACGTTCCTTCACGTCGTAGGACTGGTTTTATAATTTTCTTCCTAGGGTACCACCTTTCAAACAGACGTCCTTGTGTACCACTTCTCTCCTTAAATCAATCCAACAAATGTTTGTTGAACACAAATAGGCAGACGGAACCCAAAGCTGCAGTGTCTACAGTACCAGGACCTCCGCTCATCTCTGCAAAACCAGGAGCCTGCAGGTGGGAGGGGAAGGGGCAGAGGAAACCGGGGGACGGTGAATGGGACCGAGCCGGGGACACAGGATCCTGGGCAGACCGGCTTTCGCTAGAGTCGGCCGGTCCGCGTGCCGCCGGCAGGGGGCGGTGCCGAGGAGGGCCGGTGCCAGCTTCCCAGTCCTGGGCAGCCCTGGTCACCGGCTTTGAGGACAGGCAGAGGATGCCCTTGGGGCCCTGGAGACCAGGGGCTGGGAGCCAGGCTGCCACGCAGCCCCCAGCACAGCCCCGGGCCGCGGTTCCCACGCTGGCGCAGCGCGCAGGCAGCGAGTACTGGGGCCCGGAGGCCGACCCCGCCTGGCGGCCAGGAGGCGCCCGGTGAACGCCCTTCTCTCCAGCCCCCTGCACGCGGGGGGCACGGCCGGGTGAGCGGAAGCGGGCCAGGAACCCGCAGAAGTGGGGTGCCCAGGACTGCCTCCACGAATGGCCCTTGCGGCTTATTCCCGCCGGCAGCGAAAGTCAGACCCCCGGGAGGGCGTGGACAGGCAAAATCGCGCGCACACAACAGGATTCAAAAGCCCAAAAAGGTGCACAGTGAGCGTGCCCACGCCCCCTTCCCAGCACACCTCCAATCAGCGCAGAAGTAACGACCTCTCTAACCTTTGTCAGTCTTACACGTGAAAGCTACTTCTAGAGTTATAATATTCCTCTTCTCTCAAGAGAGAGCTCTAGCGCTGTTTCACATGTTACAGCCATTGGTAATAACCTATGACCCAGCAAGGCCACTCCGGAGCATCGGTGTGGTCCACAATTGAAAGCAGGTATTTGGGCTGATGTTTTTTGTTTTTTTTTTAAGACAGTGGCTCAAGCTGTCCCCCTGGGTAGAGTGCTGTGGCATCACAGCTCACAGCAACCTCCAACTCCTGGGCTTAAGCGAGTCTCCTGCCTCTGCCTCCCAAGTTGCTGGGACTACAGGCGCCTGCCACAATGCCCAGCTATTTTTTGGTTGCAGCCGTCATTGTTGTTTGGTGGGCCCTGGGCTGGATTCGAACCCGCCAGCTCAGGTGTATGTGGCTGGCGCCTTAGCCGCTTGAGCCACAGGCGCTGAGCCTTGGGCTGATGTTTGTACCCTCATGTCCATCGCGCGTCCATCTACAGATGAACGGGTAAACAAAATGTGGTATGGTCACCCCCTTATAGGAGGTGGGTGCCTGAAACCATGGCTAGTTCTGGACCCTATACTATTATGTTTTTTCTTGTACACACATACCTATGATAAAGTTTAATTTACAAATTAGGCACAATAAGAGATTAACAACACCTAGTCATAAAATAGAAAAATTAGGTAAAATACGGGTTACTTGAACACAAGCAGCTGTGACAGCCAGTCTGATAACAGAGCCAGGCACTGAGTGACTCACAGGCAGTAGTGTGGATCTGCTGACAAAGGGATAATTCACCACAAGCCTGTGCAAAATTTCATTTTTACTCAGTGGAACATGGAGTTTAAAATTTGTGTGTTGTTTAATCTCTGGAATTTTCCATGTAACGTTTTTGAGCTGTGGTTGACTGTGGGTAACTGAACCTATGGAAAGCATTACCAAGAATAAGGGGAGACTTCTGTATAGCCCTACAATGGAGTATTATGCAGCCTTAAAAAGGAAAGTAATCCTAACATGTGCTATAAACATGGATGAACCCTGAAGACATTATGTTAGATAAAATAAGCCAGACAGGCTGGGCCTGGTGGCTCACGCCTGTAGTCCCAGCACTGTGGGAGGCTGAGGCCGGTGGATTGTCTGAGCTCAGAGGTTCAAGACCAGTATGAGCAGCAGTGAGCCAGAGTAAGACCCCGTCTCTACTAACAACATCAAAAACAGCCAGCACCTCAGGAGAAAGAAGAAAATCAACAAAAAAGGAGTGCTTCAAACAAAGAAGAATGAACAAGCAAACTGAAATTAAAAATAAAAAAAAATAAGCCAGACAGAAAAGGACAAGTATTACATGATTCCACATATACGAAATATCTAGTCATGTGTAGACAAATCCGCTAAGACAGAATGTAAAATCATTTTTGATACAGGTTGAGGGTAGGGAATTACTGTTAAAAATGAGTACAGAGTTTCAATTTGGGATGACAAAAAAGTTTTGGAAATGTATAGTGGTGATGGTTGTGCAACAGTATATAAGTATGTAATGCCACTGAACTGTACACGCAGAAATGGTTAAAATGCCAAATTTTGGCATATATATATATACATATATAGCCACAATAAAAAGACCATTTAAATCAAAAAGTATTAACAATTTAAAAAGCCATTTGTATTGCCTTTTCCATGTCATAGTGTCATAAAAGAGATTTTTGCATTGTGAGTCAAATTACTTTTAAAATTTACATAAATTTCTGCAAGGAAGAGATAATTAACCTCCTTCTGGAGAGCCTACATAGTTTATGTTGATTGAGTTAATTATTCCAAAGTCAGTGATGTCACAGTTAGTGGGTTAAATATTATGAACTATAACAATCACAGTTTAGCTCTAAAATACAAATGCAATTTCATGTAACCTATTAACCATTGCCATTTCTATGATAAACTTAACATTGTAAATACATTGAAATTACTATCCTGGGTTGAGTGTGTCCAAAAGCAAAATCACAACAAGCTTAGTTATAGATCTAATTGTTTTTTATTCACGATTCATGAATGGGGCTGCCTTCATTCTACAAAATAGAATGAGACCCCCCAATAGCAGAGCACTGGGTTTTATAAGGTGGGAACAAGGAAACAGAGCAATAGAAAAAAGTCAATTGGTTAACATCAGATGGCTCCAGGTTACTTTTTTATAAAGGTTAAAGCAGAGGGGATTTCCTTATTACACTTATTCGGGTAGACTAGAATCTCTTGTTTTCAGGAAAAGCTGGTCTGTTGGGGAAACTATTTACTTCTGTAAAGTTTCAGTTTGATTATGTGGCTTATAGCTGTGGCCCCCAAGCTCTGGGCCTCAGACTGGTACCAATCAGTGGCCTGTTAGGAAGGTCTGTCTCCTTTATCTCTGTTTTGTTTTGTGTTCTATTTGATGGTTCTCACACTAAACTGTTCTTCCTTGTCTATCTTCTGGGATGTTTTCACTACTTATGGTCTCCCAGATTAACTTCAGAGTAAGTTAGTGTATTGGTTTCCTGGGGTTATTGTAACAAATAGCTTAAAGCAACAAACATTTATTCTCTCAGAGTTCCAAAGGCCAAAATTCTGAAATCAGGTGTTAGCAGCCATGCTCCCTCCAAAGGCTCTAAGAAAGAAACCTTCCTTGCTTCTTCCTAGCTTCTGGTGGCTGTCTGCAGCCTCAGCATCTTGGCTTAGCCTATAACTGTTGCTCCCATTTCTCCCTCAGTCTTCATGGCCTTCTTAGAAGGATGACAGCAGCTTTTGGATTTGGGGCCTATGCTAACCCACTATGAATTCAACTAGTTACAACTACAAAGATCCTACCTTTTTTTTTTTTTTTTTTTTTTTTGACACAGGGTCTTGCTCTGTTACCCTGGCTGGAATGCAGTGGAGTCATCATAGCTCACTGTAGCCTCAAACTCTTGGTCTCAAATGATCCTCCAGCCTTAGCCTCCCAAAGTACTAGGATTACAGGTGTGAGCCATCATGTCTGGCCAAGACTCTACTTCTTAAAAAGTTCACATTCTGAGGTTTTAGAAGGATGCAAATTTCAGGGGGACATTACTTACCTAGCGTATCAAGTTTTTAAAAAATTCAACTGGAATTTGTATTGGAATGGTATTGAGTTTACAGATTGATTTGTGAGAACGTGTATTTTATAAGCTTAGACCATCCCATTCAAGAGTATGTATGTGTCTTCATTTATTCAGATCATCCTCATTACAGACAATCCCCAGCTTATAATGGTTTGACTTACAATTTCAACTTTATTTTTTTTTCAATTTCAACTTCATAATGGTGATATGTATTAAGGAGAAACTATACTTCGAAGTTTGAATTTTGATCTTTTCCCATTAGTGATATAATACTCTCTGTCAGTGCTGGGCAGCTGTAATGAGTCACAGCTGGCAGCCCAGTATCATGAGGGTAAATAATTCATACTCTACAGTGGATTGTGTTGCCAGATGATTTTGCCCAAATGTAGGCTAATGTAAGTGTTCTTAGCATGTCTGAGGTAGGGTAAGCTAAGCTATGATGTTCAGTAGGTTAGGCATATTAAATACATTTTCAATTTACAGTATTTTCCGTCAATAATGGGTTTATTGAGAAGTAATCCTATTGTAAATTGACAAGCATCTGTATCTGTTCTTTATTAAAGTTTTTTTTTTTTTTTTTGAGGCAGAATCTCACTTTGTCACTCTTAGTAGAGTGTCATGGTGTCACAGCTCACAGCAACCTCTAACTCTTGGGCTCAAGCGATTCTCTTGCCTCAGCCTCCTGAGTAGCTGGGACTACAGGATCCCATCATGACGCCTGGCTATTTTTACAGACGGAGTCTCACTCTTGCTCAGGCTGGTCTTCAACCCATGAGCTCAGGCAATCTGCCCACCTTCAGCCTCCCAGAGTGTTAGGATTACAGGTGTGAGCCACCATGCCCAGCCTCTTTTTCCTTTTTCTTTAATGCTTTAGGTCAAAATTGTTTCTGATCTTCAAGGAAGCCCAGGTAAAATTTCTCCATTAAGTTTACTATTATATACTGTAGGTTATAATATTATAACTTTTTTTAAATTTAGAAAGTTCCTTTCTATTCCTGTTTTGCTCAGAGATTTTAATCATAAATTATGCTGAACTTTATTAGATGATTTTTCTACATTGAGGTAATATTACTTTTCTACTTTAGTTTATTAATATGGTGAATTACACTGGTATATTTTCTGATGTTGAATCATCTTTGCATTTCTAGTGTAAATTCTACTGCATGAATCATGTATCTTGTTAAAATGCACTAGTGAATTCAGTTAGGTAATAGTTATTTTGTATTTTTGCGTTTACATTTTTAAGTGAAATAATCACATCGTGTATTGCGGTGTCCTTATCACATCGTGTATTGCGGTGTCCTTATCACATCGTGTATTGCGGTGTCCTTACGCAGTTTGGAAACAAGATAACATTAGCCTCAGAAAATTAACTTGAGAAGGTTTGGCTATTTTTCTATTTTCTGGAGCTACTTTATAAGATTTTAATGTTGCTTGAAATTTTGAAAGCATTAAACAGTAAAATCAACTGGCTCTTTTTAAAGAGGAAAATTTTTGTCTACTATTTCTATTTTTAAAAGACTTATTGTTCTATTCAAGTTCTGCATTTCTTCTTGGTCATTTTGCCATTTCATATTTTTCTAAAAATACATCCATTTTCATCTAGTTTATTAATGTATTATTTTTTATATTTTTATTTTTCACATCTCTATTCTATAACTTATTTCCCTGTTTTTTTCCTATATTTTATTTGAATTTTCTGTTTTTCTTGATAAGTCTTGCCAAAGACAACATTAGTCTTCCCCAAAGAATCAGTTTTAAGGTTTTTTTTTTAGCCTTCTCTGTCTTATGGCTTTCAGCCCATATTTTTATTATTTTCAATTATTTTTCTTTTTGGTGTGCTTTTTTGTTCTTTTCCAGCTCTTTGAATGGAACATTTGGCTCATTTGTTTTTAACCTTTCTTGTTTCCTAACCAATGGTCTTTAAAGTTACAATTTCCTTCTGTGCACAGCTTTAGCCATGTCCCACAAATTTCGAAAAGTATTATTTTCTTTGTCATTCAGTTCTAATACTTTTCACTTTTATAATTTTCCCTAAAGGTTATTTAGAAACATACTGTTATTTGTTATTTGGGATGTATTGAAATTTCTAATGATAGATAATGATTTTATTTCCTTCCTATGGTTCTGCCACTTGTTGCTTGATGTATTTTTTTTTTTTTTGAGACAGAGCCTCAAGCTGTCGCCCTGGGTAGAGTGCTGTGGCATCACAGCTCACAGCAGCCTCTAACTCCTAGGCTCAAGCAATTCTCCTGCCTCCACCTCCCAAGTAGCTGGGACTACAGGCGCTGCCACAACACCCGGCTATTTTTTTGTTGTTGTTGCAGCCGTCATTGTTGTTTGGCAGGCCCAGGCTGGATTCGAACCCGCCAGCTCAGGTGTATGTGGCTGGCGCCTTAGCCACTTGAGCCATAGGTGCCAAGCCATTTGATGTATCTTAAGAGTATATTTTGGGATCTACTTTTCTTTTTTTTTTTGTAGAGACAGAGTAGAGTGCCATGACATCACAGGACTCACAGCTCTTGGGCTTCCGAGATTCTCTTGTCTCAGCCTCCCAAGCAGCTGGGACTACAGGCGCCCGCCACAACACCCAGCTATTTTTTTGTTGCAGTTTGGCCGGGACTGGGTTTGAACCCGCCACCCTCGGTATATGGGGCCGGCACCCTACTCACTGAGCCACAGGCGCCACCCAAGGGATCTACTTTTTTTTTTTTTTTTTTTGTAGAGACAGAGTCTCACTTTATGGCCCTCGGTAGAGTGCCGTGGCCTCACACAGCTCACAGCAACTTCCAACTCCTGGGCTTAAGCGATTCTCTTGCCTCAGCCTCCCGAGTAGCTGGGACTACAGGCGCCTGCCACAACGCCCGGCTATTTTTTTTTTTGGTTGCAGTTTGGCCGGGGCTGGGTTTGAACCCGCCACCCTCCGTATATGGGGCTGGCGCCCTATGGACTGAGCCACAGGCACCGCCTGGGATCTTCTTTTAAGATGGTAATTTAAAAAGGTAATTTTTAATTTTTTGAGGAATGATCATACTGTTTTCCACAGTAGCTGCACCATTTTGCTTTTCTACCACCAGTACGTGAGGTTCCAATTTTTCCACATCCTTGCCAACATTTGCTGTTTCATTTTTGTTTTGTTTTCTTTATGGCCAACCTAGCGTACCTAAAATAGCATCTCGTTGTGGTTTTGATTTCCTTTTCCCTAATGACTAATGATGCTGAGCATCTTTTCATGTGCTTTTTGGCCATTTGTGTACCTTCTTTGGGAAAATATCTATTCAAATCCTTTGCCTGTGTTGTTTATTTTTTGTTTTTTGAGTTGTGGTAGTCTTAATATATTCTTTTTTTTTTTTTTTTTGAGACAGTGTCTCACTTTGTTGCCCTCAGTAGAGTGCCATGGTGTCATAGTTCACAGCTATCTCAAACACTTGGGCTCAAGCGATTATCTTGTCTCAACCTCCCAAGTAGCTGGGACTCCAGGTGCCTGCCACAATGCCTGGCTATTTTTAGAGACAGGGTATCGTACTTGCTGAGGCTTGTCTCGAACCCTTGAGCTCAGACAATCCACCCACCTCGGCCTCCCTAGTGCTAGGATTACAGGCATGCGCTACCACACCTGGCCTCTTAATGTATTTTTGATGCTAGACCCTAATCAGATATATTACCCCATGAATATTTTCTCCCATTTTCTGGATTTTCTCATCACTTTATTGATAGTGTCCTTTGATACACAAAAACGTTTAATTTTCAAGAAGAACAATGTTTCTAATTTTGCTGCTGTTGTTGTTGCTTGTGTTTTTGGTGTGATGTTTAAGAACCATTCCAAATAGCCGGGTGTTGTGGTGGGCGCCTGTAGTCCCAGCTACTTGGGAGGCTGAGGCAAGAGAATTGCTTAAGCCCAGGAGTTGGAGGTTGCTGTGAGCTGTGTGATGCCATGGCATTCTACCTAGGGCCATAAAGTGAAACTCTGTCTCTACAAAAACAAAACAAAACAAAACAAAAAAAAAAGAACCAGTCCATATTCCAAGGTCATGAAAATCTATCTACCCCTATACTTTCTTCTAAGAATTTTATAATTTTAGCTCTAATTTTGTATATGTTTTTGCATATGTAGGTATCCTACTTCATTCTTTTGTATATGGCTATCCAGCTACCCCTGCAACACTGGTTGAAGAGAGTGTTCTTTCTTCCATTGAACTGTTTAGGCACCCTTGTCAGGAAATGTGAGTTCTTTTTGTTCTTCTTACTCAAGATGGTTTTGGCTATTCTATGACCCTTAAATTTATCTATAAATTTTAGAATCAACCTTTCAGTTTCTACAGAAGAACCAGTGAGGAATTTGTTGAATAGAAATTTATTGAATCTGTAGATCAGTTTGGCAAGGATAGCTATCACAGCAAATTAAGTCTTCCAATTTAGGAACATCTCTCCTCTTTTTTAGGTCTTTAATTTCTTTTGATGATGTTTTATAGATTTCAGTGTACAAATCTTAAACTGTTTTTGTTAAATTTATTCCAGAGTATTTTATTCTTTTGCTATTGTAAATGGAATTGTTTTCTCTCTCCTTCCTCCCTCCCTCCCTCCCTTCCTCCTTTCTTTCTTTCTTTCTTTCTTTCTTCCTTCCTTCCTTCCTTCCTTCCTTCCTTCCTTCCTTCCTTCCTTCCTTCCTTCCTTCCTTCCTTCCTTCCTTCCTTCCTTCCTTCCCTTCCTTCCCTTCCTTCCCTTCCTTCCTTCCTTCCTTCCTCTTTCTCAACAGAGTTTCACTGTTTCCCAAGCTAGAGTACAGTGGTGTCAGCTTAGCTCACAGCAACCTCAAACTCCTAGGTTCAACTGATCCTCTTGCCTCAGCTTCTCAAGTAGCTGGGACTGCAGGTACCTGCCATGATGCCTGGCTTATTTTTCTACTTTAGTAAAGATAGGGTCTTACTCTTGCTTAGGCTCATCTAAGCAAGGAATCCTCCTGCCTTGGCTTCCCAGAGTGCTAGGATTATAGTCATGAGCCACCAAACTCGGCTGGAATTGTTTTCTTAAAATCATTTCAGGTAGTTCATTGCTAGTATATATAAATACAATTGATTTTATTGCAATTAATTTTCTGTATTGATCTTGTATCCTGTGACTTTGCTGAATTTACATATTTGTAGAGTCCTGAGAATTTTGTACATAATCACTTTTTTTAGGAAAAAAACAGCTTCACTATTCTTTCCAATATCTATGCCTCTCCTTCCTTTTTCTTTTTCTTCTTTCTTTCTTTTTTTTTTTTTTTGTGGTCTTCTTCCATGAGTAAAGTTAGGAAGCTACCCCACCCCTGTCCCCAGCACAATGTTGAATAGAAGTTATCATACCATTAACTGTTATGTGAACTATAGATTTTTTTTCAAAGATATCCTTTATAAAATTAAAGTTTCTTTCTATTCCCAGTTTTCTGAGATTTTTTAAAATTATGAATGAATGTTTGGCTTGGTACCCATAGCTCAGTGATTGGGGCGCCGGCCTCATGCACTGGGGCTGGTGGATTTAAACTGGCCCGGGCCTACTAAACAACAAGGACAACAACAAAAATAGTCGGGCATTGTGGCGGGCGCCTGTAGTCCCAGCTACTTGGGAGGCTGAGGCAAGAGAATCACTTAAGCCAAGAGTTTGAGGTTGCTGTGAGCTGTGATACCACAGCACTCTACCGAGGGCAAGACATAGTGAGACTCTGTCTAAAAAAAAAAAAGAAAAGAAAAGAAAAAGAAATTATGAATGCATATTGAAATTTTTTTCCCAAAAGCTATGTAATTTTGTTTTTCTTATGACATTACCTTGGCTAGAGCACTCAGAACAATGTTAAATTATAATGGTACCAACTGACATCCTTTTCTCTTTTGTAAAATTTTTGATTGATATGAGGGTATGTGGAATTAGGTTTACCTTGTTTGTGTTTGTAAGGTAAAGTCTAAGTTGTATACGTGTCCTTCACCCAGGAAGTGTGCCATACACCAGCACGTTGTTCCCAATTTATCTGAGGAAGGACACTGCAGACACCCCCGGCTTTCACTGAGTTTTTCTCCTATGTGAGCATGTTGTTAATCTACAAGTTTCAAATTAGCATTGAGTACTTGAGATGCTTGTTTTTCCATTCTTGTGGTACTTCACTTAGGAGCTGTGTTCTCCAAGTCTATCCACATTGTAACAAAGGATACAAAACCTCCATCTTTTTAGGGCTGAACAGCATTCCCTGGTGAACATACACAATTCATGTGCTGAAGGGTACTTGGGTTGTTTCCACATCTTTGCAATTGTAAATTAGGCTGCTATAAACATTAGAGTGCATATGTCCTGTTTCAAATACTTTCTTTTTTTTTTTTTTGTAGAGACAGAGTCTCACCTTAGAGTGCCATGGCGTCACACAGCTCACAACAACCTCCAACTGCAGGGCCCAGGCGATTCTCCTGCCTCAGCCTCCCAAGCAGCTGGGACTACAGGCACCTGCCACAACGCCCGGCTATTTTTTTGTTGCAGTTTGGCCAGGGCCGGGTTTGAACCCGCCACCCTCGGAACGGTAAAATGATTTTTTTTCCTTTGGGGTAGATACCTAGAAATGGGATTGCAGGATCAAATGGAAGGCCTACTTGTCGTTCTCTGAGGATTCTCCATAACTTCTTTCCATCAAAGCTGTACTAGTTTGCAGTCCCACCAACACTGCAGGAATGTTCCCTTCTCTCCACAACCATACCAGCATCTGTTGCCTTGGACCTTGTGACATAGGCATTTCTCACTGGGGTTAAGTGATATCTCAACGTGGTTTTGGGTGGCATTTATCTAATAATTAGAGATGAGGAGCATTCTTTCATGAGTTTTTGGCCATTCGTCTGTCCTCATGAGAAAAGATTCTGTTCATATCTTTTGGCCAGATTTTAACGGGATGGTCTGCTCTCATTGTTGTTGTTGTGGATTTGCTTGAGTTCTTTGTAGATTCTGGTTATTAGCCCTTTGTCAGATTTGTAGCATGCAAATATCTTCTCCCATTCTGAAGGTTGTGTCTTTGCTTTGTTGATTGTGTCCTTAGCTGTGCAGAAATTTTTCACTTGATCAGGCCCCATTTGTTTATTTTTCTTGCATATTGAAATTTGTCAAACATTTTTCTGCATTTATGGAAATGACCATTATCACTTTTAAAAGTATTGCTCTTGTTTGTTTGGTAGGAAAATGGAGGTGGTAACACAAGTTTGGCTAACAAAACTCTGCCTAAGAAAGAAGGAGGAAAGTGGAGGTTAGATGAAGGTTAGGTGTTGAAGCCTGGAGCCAGAGGGAATTGATCCCCTAGATGGCGACACAGCCAAGCAGAAGGGGATGTGGCAGAGGTGTGAGGCTGGGGCAAAGGGTGTGCAGAACTTTTCTTGACAGGCTCTGGCATTGTCAATCAAGTTCATATCTCTCACCAATTCTTTGGCTGCAGATTTTCTCCTGGAATAATCTCAAAAAGTGACAAATTCTGCTTCAAAGTAAGTGTGGGGTAAAACCTAGGTCACCTGAGGGGAATCAAACAGAAATTGCACACAATACAGATGTGCATTTTGTTATTTAAGATAAAGTATCTTGCCTGCTTCCCCACTGAACTTCCACCTTTGTTTATATTTTATCATAACTTAGTCAAGATTGGATCTGGAGAGTCCTAGCGATGAGGACATGAAGCAAACGGTGTTTTTATTCTCAAATAGCCATCCTAAATTTCTGCCAATCCATAGTGTCCAAGCAGACCCAGGAAATCTTATGGAAATGGCTCCTGACCAGCTGTTTTTCCTGCCTTCTGGTTCGTCCTTCCAGTCAGTACAGTGGATTGGATCAAGAAGGACCATGTAGTAAGTTTCCGCAGGGAAAGCCCCAACTGGAGCAGCAGGTAAAACCCCAACTTACTACATGGTCCATCTGAAGACTCTCCCTACCTTCTTTAGCTCATATCTTTTTATCTTTCATGGGTGTTCTCCCCCAGCAAATGTCTTGTGTGTTTAATTGTGTCTTGGCATCTGCTTCCCAGAACTCAAATCTACAGCATCCATCCAGAGGAGCATGGATGAATTGCAGTGAGGTCACACAGGGAACAAGCCAGAGCTATGAGTGCCATATAGGCAAAGCCCAAAAATACCATGTTAGGCTGAGCACAGTGGCTCACACCTGTAATCCCAGCACTTTGGGAGGCTGAGGAGGGAGGATTGCTTGCGCTCAGGAGTTCGAGACTAGACTGAGCAAGAGCAAGACCCTATCTCTACTAAAAATAGAAAAATTAGCTGGGCATTGTGGCAGACACCTGTAGTTCCAGTTACTTGGGAGGCTGAGGCAGGAAGACCACTTGAACCCCAGAGTTTGAGGTTGCTATGAGTTAGGCTGATGCCACAGCACTCTAGCCTGGGGCAACAGAGTGAGATTCCACCTCAAAAACAAAAACATGTTAATACCAAAGGCATATTGCAGAAGCATGCTTCAGCTTGAGACCTGCTCAGCTCACCAGCTATCCCAAGCCCTTTAGGTGTGATTCTGCATTTTGTGTTCACACCGACATGCACCATGATCCCCATTTTGCAGATGAGAAAATCACCTCATCTTGCCTCAATTTCCTCACCTGTAGTATGAGGATGATAATGAAGTTTCCTTCATTGGATACTTTGGGCAGTAAATGAGTGTAAAACATTGAGTATTGGGCCTGCCACAGAGTTGGCTTCTTTCATCACCACTTTTTGTAGTAGAACCTCTGTCAGTTGACCACCCAGGGGCTGTAACAAACCGGTCAACATACCTAGGTGGTCAACATAAGGAATTAGGCCTACCGTACTGACATGTACACATGGTGCATGTCTGGTCTATGAAAATTAGGTCAACTTAAGAAGGTGGTCAGTGTAGGAAGGTGGTCAGCTATGGAGGTTCTATTGTATTTACTGGTTGATTCTGTTTTCCCATCTGGAGGGCCACCCCTCCCTTAGATGATGTTAATTGCTATCACTGTGGTTCTATATCTCTCTCGTGGTTTTCTCCAGCTCTAAGGCCCGTCATGCCAACAAAAGCTGGCAAAGGGTAATGGAAGACACTAAGTGTCTGGGAGGGGGCATGACCTGATCACGATTCTGCAGCTGAAATGGTGTCAGGGGCACCAGGTCCTCACAGCAGAGAGAGCTTGTTTGTGTGTTTTCTGGGTTAGGAAGGCAGGAGGTGCCCAGGGTCAGGAGGTGGGCTGGGGACCAGCTGGGCTCATCTTTGAGGATGGGAGCCAACCCCTGAGGCTGGGGGCCCACTGGGCAAAGGAGTGGAAGCACAGCACTAGTGTGCACTGGGTCCTTTCCATGTGAGCCCTCATCTCATCCTCACAACCATCCCTTTTCTGGAGGAGAACTGAGGTCACAGGAAGATCTGAGAAGCCACAGGAGAACTCAGGTCCATCTGGCTCCAAATGAAGTGGATATTTTTGCTTTTTTTTTAAGAGACAGGGTCTTGCTCCATCCCTCAGACTGGAGGGCAGTGAGGTATCTTCGCTCACTGAAGTCAAAAACTCCTGGCCTCAAGTGATCCTCCTGCCTCAGCCTCCTGAGTAGCTGTGATTACGGGAATGTGCCATTATGCCCAGCTAGTGTTCCTTATTTTTTGTAGAGTTTGGGTCTTGCTGTGTTATCCAGGCTGGTCTGGAGTTCCTGGTCTCAAGTAATCCTCCTTTCTTGGCCTTCCAAAGTGCTGCAATTACAGGTGTAAGCCTCCAAATGAAGTTTAGATTCCTGCCTGGTGCTTAGAAACCAGGCCATCTGGCTTTGGGGCTTTCCCCGCGGAACATAGTCCTTCTGTGGCAGTTTTGGGCTCCCAATAAAAGGATAAGTTTGGCTCTTATTTTCTAGCCTGAGCAAGAATGAGACCCTATCTCTAAAAATAGCCGGGAGTTGTAGTGGGCACCTGTAGTCCCTGAGAAAGGACAGGGCAAGAAAGGAGAGATGGATGAAAAGAGCCTAGGATTGTGGGACAGTTTTGCCAACAAAACTGTTGGCAGTTTTGGGCTCCCAATAAAAGGATAAGTTTGGCTCTTATGTTCTATCTTGTGAATGGAACAGTGCAGCAAAAAGACCCTTGCCAGATGCCAGCACCATGCTCTTGGACTGCCAGTGGTTTGACCAGGCTCAAGAGGAATCTTCCAGCCCATGTCACCAATATAGGAGTCCCACCGGAAAGGGCCTACCCTGGTACCCCCACCATGTTCCTGGCACCGCCACCTGGGACCCCCATGTCAGAGGCTGGAAAGCACAGCCTCAGCAAGATTGAGGACACAAGTCCATAGGGGGACACTGGAGTTGTCTGTCAGCTCTTCCCATAGCAGAAGTTTGAATCAGGCCTTTCTATGGCAGCCACAGGCATTTGGTTGTTTCATGTGAATCTCTACTGGCTTTACTGCAAAGAGTAGTGGTAACTATGTACCCGCACTGGTGAGGCAGCTGCACCCACTGCATGTTGACAGAATCAGGTATCTGGAGGTGTAAAAGGCAGCCTCTATCCTGTCAGGGGGAAGCCCCAGTCCATCCCACTAAGAGGACACTGTCCTGACATTTCCTTGTGGCAGGGAAAACATCCATTTGCTACACAATTATGGGACTCTGGACCATGAGGGCACTAGTCTGAGCAAGAGTGAGACCCCATCTCTAAAACTAGCCGAACGTTGCGATGGGCACCTGTAGTCCCAGCTACCAGGGAGGCTGAGGCAAGAGAATTACTTTGAGCCCAAATGTTTGAGGCTGTGAGCCATGATGCCATGGCTCTCTACCAAGGGCAACAAAATGAGACTCTGTCTCAAAAAAAAAGAAAGAAAGAAAGGATTCTGCTGAGGATAACCCAAGGGGCTGCTTGGCCCCTTTTAACCAAGAATCACATCCTTTTCAGTCTCCATTTGTGGAAGGACAGGGCAGGGTATCTTCTCCAGTATAACATTTGGTGCTGGGGTTTTGATGCTTCCTCCAAAACTCATGTTGAAATTTATTGCCATTGTGAAAATATTAAGAGGTGAGACCTTTAGGAGGTGATTAGGTCACGAGTGCCCTTATAAGCAGATTAATACCATGTGACAGGAATGGGTTACTTACATTGAGAGTGGACTCCCGATAAAAGGATAAGTTTGGCTCTTATTTTCTGTCTTGTGAATGGAACAGTGCAGCAAGAAGACCTTTGCCAGATGCCAGCACCATGCTCCTGGACTTCCCAGCCTCCAGGACTATGAGCCAAATAAACTATTTTTCTTTATAAATGACCGGTCTTGTGATATTCTTATATAGAGCAGAAAGCATACTGAGACACCTGGGTTTCTCCTTTTAGGGAGCTCATGGTTCTTATGTGTAGTCAAGTCCCTGTCAAACCTGAGACCGTACACAAAAATTTTTAAAGATCATTAATTAAATTATTTTCAAAGACGTTCAAAGCACAGTAAAGGTACATACAAACTAAAATCTCTTTAAATTAATTATACAAGTACATCATTGTTATAATAAATGTTTTATTGTTATAATAAATAAACACTGGCTTATTTCTTAAGTGGATGGAGTGTAACCTTGAAAACTAAGGTTTTGAGACACATTCACAGATAGCACAATTTGGCAGAGATTTGCAGATTAACACTGACATATGTCAAAATCACCCAAAATGAATGAAGCCGTGTGACTCAGCAATCCCTCAGTGTGCCTGACGTAGTGAGGCGGTGTAGCTGGTACTGAACATGTCCTATGGTTCTGTCTAGATGTGAAATAGTGAAATAGTTGGACACAATTACCTCCAACTCCTAGTTTTGAAAAATTTCCATATGTGTTTAATTAATACCTGTTTTTTTTTTAAGTATGAGCTTATTTACTTATTTTTATTATTTTCAATTTGACTTTTTTATATTTATTACATAGCATTCAATTATAACGAACAAGTTTTTAGTAAAGAAACAAAAATGGCAAGACAATACTAGTGCGTAGAGTACTGCTTCATCCTGTGCATCATCAGCAACTAAATTAAAACCAGTTTCATATGTAGTAAAGTAAATCCATCCCGGCCCACATGCATAATTTGTAGTGAAACATTAGCAAGTGAAGCTATGGCTCCTAGCGCATTAAAGCAGCATTTATAATCCAGATATTCCCACTTGTCCAAAAAGCCTGTGGAATATTTCAAACAACTTGCACTCAGTAATACTAAACAAGCAAAAATACAGACCAAATATGCAATGATATCAGATAAATCACAAGAAGGTGCAGAAATCATAGCTAGGAAAATGAAATCTCATACAATTTCAGGGTCCATTATTTTATCAGCCTGCTGTGCAATTGTAAAAACAATGTATGGAGAAGAATGTGAAAAGGAAATTTTAAAAATTCTGCCTTCAGATAATACAGTTTCTTAGCATCTTAAGATTTATCTAAAAATATAGAATTTCTTTTTTTTTTTTTTTGAGACAGAGTCTCATTATGTCACCCTCGGTAGAGTGCTATGGCGTCACAGCTCACAGCAACCTCAAACTCTTGGGCTTAAACAATTCTCTTTTCTCAGCCTCCCAAGTAGCTGGGACTACAGGCACCCGCCACAATGCCCAGCTATTTTTTGGGTGTAGTTGTCATTGTTGTTTGGGGGGCCCAGGCTGGATTCGAACCCGCCAGCTCTGGTGTATGTGGCCGGCGCCCTAGCTACTGAGCTATAGGCGCCGAGCCTAAAAATATAGAATTTCAAATAACATCTCACCTCAAAGAAGTAAACAAGTTTGCAATTCATGTGGATGAATCTATTGATATCAGTGGTAAACTTCAACTTTTCGCATTCAGTAGATTGTCTGTAAAGAAGAAATCATAGAACAGTCTTTATTTTGTCAACCACTCCAAACAACAACAAAAAGCCAAGATATTTTCCATTTGATCAATAATTAATAACTTGTCTTGGGATTCCTGCATAAGTATTTGTACAGATGGAGCCCTGTCTGTGTCCAGAGGTGTAAAATAATTTATTACACTCACACAAAAAAAGATCCAAAAATTATGTTTATGCACTGTTTTCTATACAGAGAAATGCTTATGTCAAAATCATTAGCGCCTGAATTACAAGAGATCCTAGATGACACTATTATAATTATTATTTATATATACATAAAAAGCAGGCCATTGCAATCAAGATTATTTGAAGAATTATGTTCTTCAATGGCTGCTTCTCATATACAGCTCTTGTTGCATTATGGAAGTGAGATGGTTATCTCGAGGAAGAGTTCTATCAAGATTTTGTGAATTAAAAGAAAAAGTATCAACCTTTTAAAAAATGCAAAATTCTATGATTGCAAGAGGGACTTTACCTACCAATTGCAATCAGTGTAACCTGGCTTATTGTACCCTCAATGTATCCCCAACAATAAAAAAAAAAAAAGCTCATCCTTCAGCGGAAAAAAAAAAAAAAGAACCACTGACCAATGGACAGAACCACCAGGGGGCCATCAAAGCCACTCCGTTGAGTTTTGCTTTTTAATAGGAAAAATATAGTGTGGCACTCATCCACTTTAAAAATGAAAAAAAAAAGGGGGAACATAAAACTTAATTTAATAAAGATATGAAATAAAAAGAAATGCAAAATTCTAAATTAGACAATTTAGTTTGTGACAAGGTTTGGTGTAATAAAGTCATATTTCTTGCAGGTTCATTTCAGTGTTTGAATACTCTTAATAAGAGTATGCAGGGACATCATAAAAATATTCTTATACCTACAGATAAAATTAATGCTTTCAGATAAAAATTACTTCCCTGGAAGGAAAAGATTAAAAGAGAAAATGCGGTAGAAATTTTTGAACTAGTGAAAAGGTGTAAACTGGATAAAAATCTTATTGAACAAATTTTACAAACTTCAGATTTATTGTACACAAATTTTGAAAAATATTTTCCTGTGCCTACACTTGATATAATGTTCCTGAATTAGATGAGAAATCCCTTTGTTTTAAGTATGTGCACATCACCAAATTTAAAATTAAATATTACAGAAGAGGAAGACTTAACAGAAATAAATGACAGAGGATTGCAACTAAAATATTCAACAACAGATATTACAACTTTTTAGTTATCTCTCAAGGGTGAATTTCCAAATATTACCAAAAAAGCGATAGAAATACTTCTTCTATTCTCAATATCATATTTGTGTGAAGTGAGCTTTTCTGCAATGAATAATATTAAAAACAAAAATTGATTATAGTTAGAATTCTTGGAAGAAGATTGAAGAGTATCCCTGTCCCGGGCAGTGCCTGTGGCTCAGTGAGTAGGGCGCCGGCCCCATATACCGAAGGTGGCAAGTTCAAACCCTTCCCTGGCCAAACTGCAATAAAAAAAAAAAAAAAAAAGAGTATACCTGTCCAAAATTTGACCTTGCAAAGAAGATGTTCTAAAAAGTGTGAAGCTCAAATATCTCATTAAATGTTAAACAATAACAAGCAGAAAAGTAAATAAAATACGTTTTTAAAAGAATTATAATTGTTATCTTTGTATTACAAATTATAATAAATTGTTTAGTTTTATTTTTTGGCCATGATAGTGCATTTTGTGTTAATAAATAAATCAAAAGAGGTATATCCTTTTTTTTACTCTTTTATTTGATCAACATAATTTAAGTATGCCACATGAGGAAGTTTAGGTTCAAGTGTGCCATGAGATAAAAAAAAGGTTAAAAAACGGTCTCTCTCACCTTTTTTTCCTTCATGAGAGGGACCTGCTTTGGAAGTGCTCTAAACTTTCCCTTTCTTCTTCCTAAATAAAATCTCTTTGTTACCATGAGTGGGGGTGGGGAGCTTAAAAACACTGCTCTAAGTGAACAGGGGAGGAACCAAAGTTTACTTGAGTCTCTCCACAGTCAGCAGAATCTAAGTGAATCAGAGGGAGTCAGGAAGGCTCCTGAAGAGAAATCCAGAGAGATGATTAGGGCGGGGAGTGGGGGAGTAGGAAGGGCTCCCCTCTTGTGGTCAGTCTTTCCATCCCAAACTTTTGTGTCCAAGTTGAGCTTTGGGGGGGGGGGGCAATTGGTGAGAGATGAGGACCATGCAGGTGATCTGCATCCGTGTCAAGCCCCAGATGGCTTAGCCTGAGGCAGAAGGGTCTTTTGGCTGGGATTCAGCAAGACATAGCCCTGACAATGCCATGGACTGTTGTGTGGCTTTGGGCAAGTCAGACAGTCTCTGGGCCTCAGTGTTCCTGGATATAAAATGAGAACATTCCCACCTGCTATGCCTCACCCCCACTTCATGCAAATCTGAGAGGGACAGGTTGGCTTCCCCAGAAAGTCACAGAGGCACCACCTTCAGGCTTCTGCGGGAACCCTACTGACCCTTTCTTTGATTGGGGGACAGGGCAGTGGCAGTAGACACTGATCTGGCAAGGAGGATGGAACAGTGCTTGGCTCTCTTTCCCTTGGTCCTGGGCTCTGGAATCATCTCCTCCAACCCCAAGGCTTTGCCTGTGAACTTCTGCCAAGTGGAATTTCCTAAACATCTTATCAGCGGGTGCCAAGCCTGTGCACGCAGCTGGGGTTTGGGAGAGGGTAGAGAAGGTGTCAATTAGGAGACCAAGGTGCATGTCTTAATGGGGGCCCCACAGAGGACCACACACTGAAGCCCTGCGTATAATGGGAGGGACAGGGCAGGTGACACAGTGACCTGGTCCCTGGGGAGAGGGCTCATTATCTCTAGACTGAGGTCTCTCACCCCAGCTGATCTAACTGAAAGCCTGACCTGAAAGTCGTGTGGACAGGGGAATTTCCCCTCACTTCAAGGAAAGCCCCTTAGCGGGTTCCTGGACCCAGTCCTGGCTTTCTGTTTATAGTAACACAATCATTGATTACAGTTGTGTTTTCCTTTCACTGTGTTTAAGAATCCTCGTGACAATGATTCACTACATGCTCTCTTCAATTGCTTTAATCCACTGATCTCTCCTCAGAACAGGGAAACTGTAAATCTCAGATTTCCAGGAAAGTGAAACTTAACAGCAGCCTGCCTCTTTCCTAGAGTTCTAACAAGCACAGTGTGCGACAGGCACGGGACAGATCTGGTGACAGTGACCCCCTGCTGTATTAGCCCTCCTGCAGCCAGATGACCATGGGCACCCACCGCCACCCTGCAGGCATCCTAATTGGGGCACGGGGGTGCAGAGGCTCAGGCCCACCCCCCTTCCCGCTCCTTCTGCTTGGGCCAATCTGACCTCCTCAGAGATCCCCAGCCATCCTGCACTTTTCCATCTCTGCAGTGCTGTGTCCGCCCGTCTTCTGGGTGCCCTTGGCCTCTCCAGATAGGCATTTAAACGCCCTGTAAGACCAGTTCAAAGAGCGCCTCCTGTTCAAGCTGTTCCTGCTCCCAGGGCTAATAGTGCCTTCCTTTTTTTCTCCTTTCCTTTCCTTTCTCTTTCTCTTTCTCCTTCTCCTCCTCCTCCTCCTCCTTCTTTGGTTGTTTTGTTGTTTGTTTTTCTCACTGCCACTTTATTCTTCTATTGTGGAGTGGTTTTGTTTTGTTGGATAACTTTTTAACTGAGATATAACTCACATTATCATAATAGTCACCATTTTTAAATGTGCAGTTCAACAGTTTTAGCACTATGTTCTCAAAGTTGTGCTATTACCAGCATAATCAATTTTAGAATATTTTTCTCATCCGTAAAAGAAACTCCATGCCCCTTAGCTGTCACTCCCCATTTCTACCTCTTCCCAGCTCCTGGAACCCATTCATTTACTTTCTGTTTCTAGATTTGTCTATTCTGGACATTTCTTACGAATGGAATCGTATGAACTGTCCATGGTGTTTTGTGACTAGCTTCCTTCTCTTAGCATAATGTTTTCAAGGTTTATCATGTAGCATGAATCAACACTTTGTTCTTTTTTTAATGGCTGAATAAGATTCCATTGAAGGATGAGCCAGGCATGATGGCACCTCTGTAATCCCAGCTGCTTGGAAGGCTGAGCCCTGGAGGATCCAGGCTGTAGCGTACTGTAATGCCTGTGAATGGCCACGGTATTCCAGCCTGAGCAACACAACCAGACCCCATCCTAAAACAAAAAAATTCCATTGCAGAGACATACCACATTTTGTTTATTCATTCATCAGCTGATGCACATTTGAGTCATCATTTCCACTTTGGGCTATTATGAATAATCTTCTATCAATATTTGTGTACAAGTTTTGTATGGACATGTTTTCAATTACCTTGGGTATATATTCAGCAGCAGAATTGCTGGGTCATATGTTCCTTCAGTGTTTTTTAAGTTTTTGAGGGACCACAGTGCCGGGAGCCAAAACATATCACAAGAATGCCCCTTGCTATCTTGATTTTACGAGCAAACTATTCTCAGTAATTCAACCATAAACAGCAACGGTACTTTCCCCTTGCATATCTCCTCAAAAATGCACCCCCTGCCTTAGGGTCCTTCTCCTAGTAATTTTCCAGAAACTAGCCCCCTCCCTGCCCTGCTAGGAACAGCCCTTAGTTACTTCCTCGTTTGTGTGCTTATAAGCCCAGCTGAAACAATAAACTCGACGGAGCTTGATCAGACTCTTGACTTGCTCTCATTCTTTCGTGTCTCTTGTCCCCTCATTCGACTGACCCCTTTGTTTCCCAGGTCCCCGTTGAATTCCCCGCGGGCCGGGGCAATTGGCGCCCGACGAGGGGCAAGGGTACAGGGGTGTCATCGAACGTTGCTGCCAGTAAGGGTACCCTTATCATTGGATTGCCGCAACACCAAGGTTGTGAGTGAAAATCCGCACTGTGATCGCCGCGCCACAAGAAGGACGTGAGTGAAGATCCTCACTGAGATCGCCGCAGAATTGCCCACCTGCGAGTCTGATCCGTCAAGGTAAGAGAAAGCAACGAGTTTATGGGACAAACGTTAAGTAAACATGACTTGTTTATTCAGGGACTCAAGGAGTCCCTCAAGACACGAGGAATTCGGGTAAAGAAAAAAGATCTCTATAAATTTTTTGTTTTTATTGGTGATATCTGTCCTTGGTTCCCCCAAGAAGGCACTATTGATGTTCTGAGATGGACTAGAGTCGGTGATTGTCTAAAAGATTATTATAGAACATTTGGCCCTGAAAAAATCCCCGTTCAGGCATTTTCCTACTGGAACTTGATCTATGATATTTTAAAAACTTACAACCAATGGCCTGATATCCAAGAAGTTGTTAAAGAAGGAGAAAAGGTGCTTAAAGAACACTCAAGACCACCCTCAGTCTGCCCTTCTGTTTCTGTTCCTATGCCTGAGTCTGACACTCCCCCCAATCCTGAACCTCTCAAACCTCCTATTAATTCCCTATACCCCTCCCTCGAGGAGCCCCCTCCCAACTCCCTCTCGCCCGAAGAAACGACCACCCGGGAAGAGGAGGCCGCTAAGTATCACCATTCTGACTGGCCTCCCTTCCCTTCCATCCTAAATCATCCCCCTTCTTATGCTTCTGCCCCTCCATTTTGTGCTCCAATTCTAGGCGTAGATACGCCAATTGAAAATGTCAAACGCAAACTATGTCAAGAGGTCTCCTCCCTTAAGGACTTACTCCAAACAAAAAAGGAACATTTACAACTCATTCAAGAATTACGTGCTTTAGAATTGGAGCTAAAAATTCCCCCCCCCACCCCAACGTTCCATAAACATAGCTCAAAAGAAAAACCTTTAAAGGCGCTGCACGCCTTTCCTGTAACTAAGATAAAAGGGAATCCCCCTTCCGAATCAGAACCAAAACCCCCCTCTGATGGGGATGAACACCCCTCGGCAGATGAAGCCTCAGATAATGACCACGAGGCCTCTGACTCAGATGCTGAAAAAGCTGAAACTACCGATCAGCAATATCGTCGCTTGAATTTCAAGCATGTTAAAGAATTAAAAACTGCTGTGTCCCTCTATGGCCCCACAGCCCCTTTCACTATATCTATAGTTGAATCTCTGAGCGAGCGGTGGCTCACCCCAAATGACTGGTTCTTTATAACCCGTGCCACCCTGCCTGGAGGTGATTATGTCCTCTGGAGAACCGAATATGCTGATAACTGCAAAGAAACAGCAGCCCGTAATCTCGAAAATAAGACCTCCAAGAAATGGACTAGGGATAAACTCATGGGACATAGTCCCTATGATAGTAACATCATACAAGCTAAATTTTCCCCCGGCCTCCTGGCCCAAATACAGAATGCTGCCCTTAAAGCATGGAGAAAGCTCCCTCCCAAGGGATCGGCAACTACCTCCTTGGCCAACATTCGACAGGGCCCTGACGAGCCTTATAGTAATTTCATCAGCCGCCTTACCGATGCGGCTGAGAGGCTCGTCGGCCAACAAGAAAATGAAAGCGAGTTCATTAAACATCTCGCATTTGAAAATGCAAACCCTCCATGTCAAGCCGCCATACGGCCTCACCGCAGCGGCAAGACCATTTCTGATTATGTTAAACTTTGTGCAGGTATCGGCACCGCTCACTCCATGGGACTCGCTATTGAAGCCGCCCTTAAAGAATTCGCTCAGGGAAACAACCCAAAAACTTGTTTTAGTTGTAAACAACCAGGACACTTTTCTAGAGACTGCACGGCCCCTAAGGCCGAACGACCCATACCGCCCACTCTTTGTCCACGAGGCAAACACTGGGCGTCCGAATGCCATTCAAAAACAGACGCCCAAGGCAATCCCTTACCTCAGAAGCAGGGAAACTTCCTACGGGGCCAGCCCCTGGCCCCCAAACGGGCACAAACCCCTGGGGCTATCAGGTTTGTCCCCCAAAACCCGCCCCCTCAAGTCCAACCCTCCTCTCCCTCTCCCGAGCAACTGCCGGCAGCGCAGGACTGGACCTCTGTTCCTCCACCGGCGCAATACTAACACCTGAAATGGGCATCCAAATCCTCCCTACTGGGGTTTATGGTCCCTTGCCCCCCAACACTTTCGGACTTCTTCTTGGCCGTGCCAGTACCACCCTGCAAGGCCTCACTATTCCCCCTGGCATCATTGATAATGATTACCCCGGAGAAATTAAAATACTTGCTTCCGCCTCCCTCGGCCCTATAACCATTCACCCAGGCCAAAGAATAGCTCAGCTAATATTACTTCCCCTCCTACCCTCCAACCATCCCTATTCTCTAAAAACCCGGGGTACTCATAACCTCGGTTCCTCTGATGTCTATTGGGTCAGACAAATCACACAAGAAAAACCCCTCCTTAAGCTACAATTAAACGGCAAAACTTTTGAAGGATTACTTGACACTGGGGCAGACGCCACAGTAATCGCCAGTAAATACTGGCCCCCTTCCTGGCCCCTCACTACTTCCCTAACCCATCTCCGGGGTATTGGCCAAACCTCCAACCCCCAACAGAGTGCTGAAATCCTCAAATGGACAGACGAGGAAGGCAACACTGGTACTGTCCAACCTTATGTTGTGCCTGGCCTCCCAGTCAATCTCTGGGGCAGAGACATCCTGGCCCAAGTAAGACTAATTATGTGCAGTCCAAATATGAAAGAACATGCAGCCAGATGGCTGCCTGAAAGATTAGTAAAACAAATTGATAACAATTCTAAAATCCAGGGAGAAAAACCTCCCTGAGATTATCTTTCTCCTTTCCCTTCCAGAACCACGGACTTCCATCCATGATGCTGCCTTATCTCCTGATCTTCTGCCTCCCGGCACTGGGCCAACCTGTTCCAGCAGTTACCAAGCCCTTCGCTTGGCGCTTTTATTTAACTGAAAACTAGACTGATGAAAACACAGATTGACAAACTTCATAAGCTTAGCTTAGATTTACAAAAACAAAAATTTTCTTCTGAGGCAAACGAGTGATGGAAATCCTCCATGTACTCCTTACTCATGCCCCTTGCAGGTCCCCTTATTCTTGCTATTAATAATCACCCTTGGACCCATTATTCTTAACAAAATCATGAATTTTATCAAATCACAGATTGACTCCCTGGCATCAAAACCCATTCAAGTCCATTATCATAGACTCGACCTTGCAGACCGGGGCCTTGCCAACGAAGATATTCCTCCGGGAACCGCGTAAGCACTCAGAGCTATGCACGTTGACTCACCATCATATGTGAGTACAACCTGGGTACCTTTTTACGGGGTGCAATAAAGACACTGCAGAGGGAAGGCATAAACAGCCTCTCTGAGTCCCTTGGAAGCAAACCTGATTTGCATAGAGGTTAGCGTCGTAAAAATTTCTCCTCTCCTCCCCAAAAGACGCTCAAACTTATCATGCGGTCATTATGCCCGCGGGAGGAATCAGGTCAATACTTCCCCCCAAAAGGTTAATGCCCTCTCTTCTACGCCGACAACTGACAGACCCCAACAATTTAAAAAACTAAAAGGGAGGAGATGCCGGGAGCCAAAACATATCACAAGAATGCCCCTTGCTATCTTGATTTTACGAGCAAACTATTCTCAGTAATTCAACCATAAACAGCAACGGTACTTTCCCCTTGCATATCTCCTCAAAAATGCACCCCCTGCCTTAGGGTCCTTCTCCTAGTAATTTTCCAGAAACTAGCCCCCTCCCTGCCCTGCTAGGAACAGCCCTTAGTTACTTCCTCGTTTGTGTGCTTATAAGCCCAGCTGAAACAATAAACTCGACGGAGCTTGATCAGACTCTTGACTTGCTCTCATTCTTTCGTGTCTCTTGTCCCCTCATTCGACTGACCCCTTTGTTTCCCAGGTCCCCGTTGAATTCCCCGCGGGCCGGGGCACCACAGACTTTCTCCAAAAGCAACTCTTTTTTAGTTTTTTAACCAATGTGTAAATTCATAATCATTGTAGAAAAATAAAAAAAGCCCCAGCCAGGGTGATGGCCCTCGCCTATAATCCTAGCACTCTGGAAGGCCTAGGTGGGAGGATCTCTTGAACTCAGGAGTTGGACACCAGCCTGAGCAAGAGTGAGACACTGCTATACACACACACACACACACACAACCCCACCCCCTTTCTCTACAGAAAAATAGGGAAAATTAGGCAGGCGGGGTTATGTATACCTAATATGGTATTGCATCTAACAGGACTGGATGTGGTTTTATTTTTATTTTGTTTTTTTAACATGTCTCTTATTGATTTCTTTTATTGTGTTTTATTTACATATTAATGTATTTGTACACATTGTGCAATGGTTAAATCAAGCGAATTAACATATCTTCACCTCACATACTTATTTTTTTCTAGTGAGAACATTTAAAACCTACTGTCTTAGCAATTTTCAAGTATGCAGTATTTTTATTAACTATAGTCACCATGTTATACAATAGATCTCCAGAACTAAAATATAATATTTTTTTCCCAATCTGTAGGCTCCTGTCTCCTTTTGTTGACTCTTGCCTTTGCTGTGTAGAAACTTTTAGTTCTGAGTAAAACTTTTTAAAAACTTTTCCTATTTATTTATTTTAGCTTTTGTGGACTAAGATTTTTATGGGATATCCAGAAAATCAATTGCCAAAACTGATGTCCAGGAAATTTGCTCCTCTGTTTTCTTCTAGAAGTTTTAAAGTTTCTGGTCAAGGTGTTAGGTCTTTTATCCATTTTGCATTGATTTTTCTTTATGGTCTGAGATTAGGGTCTAATTTTGTTCTTTTGCATGTGGAAATCCAGATTTCCCTGCACAATCTATTGAAGAAAATACACTTTCTCCACTGTGGCCCCTCAGTGCCCTTATCAGAAATTAGTTGTTTGGATTTGTTTCTGGACTCTATTCTGTTTCATTGGTCTATGTCTGTTTTTATGCCAGTACCATACAGTTTGATTACTATAGGTTTGTAATATAATTTTAAGTCAGGAAGTTTGGTGCCTTGAATTTTGTTTTTCTTTCTTAGAATTGCTTTGGCTATTCAGGGTCTTTTAAAGTTTCATACAAACTTTAGGACTATTTTTCTATATCTATGTGAAGAATGTCATTGTGATTTTGATAGGGAATGCATTGAATCTGTAGATTGCTTTGAGTACTATGGATGTTCTTAATTCTTCCTATCTGTGGGCATCAGATACCTTTCCAATTATTTGTGTCTTCCTCAGTTTCTTTTATCAGAGACTTATAGTTTGGGGTGCATAAATCTTTTTATCCTTGGATAAATTTATTCCTGGGTATTTTTTTTAATTCTATTGTAAATGAATTGGTTTTTTGATTTCCGTTCTGTTAGGTGGCTGTTTGTACATAAAAATGTTAACAGATTTTTGTATGTTGATTCTGTACCCTGCAACTTCATTGAATTCGTTTATTAGTTCTTTTTTTTTTTTTTTTTTTTTTGTAGAGACAGAGTCTCACTTTATGGCCCTCGGTAGAGTGCCGTGGCCTCACACAGCTCACAGCAACCTCCAACTCCTGGGCTTAAGCGATTCTCTTGCCTCAGCCTCCCGAGTAGCTGGGACTACAGGCGCCCGCCACAACGCCCGGCTATTTTTTGGTTGCAGTTTGGCCGGGGCCAGGTTTGAACCCGCCACCCTCGGTATATGGGGCCGGCGCCTTACCGACTGAGCCACAGGCGCCGCCCACGTTTATTAGTTCTAAGAGGTTTTTTTCTGTGTGTGAAATCTATGGTGTTTCTTGTTTATAGGATTCTATCATCAGCAAATAGAGATAATTTTATTTCTTTCTGATTTGAATGCCTTGTGTTTCTTTTTCTTTTTCCTTTTTTTTTTTTGAGACAGAGTCTCAGTGTGTTGCCCTCAGTAGGGTATTGTGGCATCACAGCTCACGGTAACCTCAAACTCTGGGCTTAAACGATTCTCTTGCCTCGGCCTCCCAAGTAGCTGAGACTACAGGCGCCCGCCACAACGCCCAGCTATTTTTTGTTGCTGTTGTCATTGTTGTTTAGTTGGCCCGGGCCAGGTTCCAGCCCACCACCCTCAGTGTATGTGGCTGGCACCATAACCATAACTGTTTCTTTTTTTTTTTTTTTTTGAGACAGAGCCTCAAGCTGTCACCCTGGGTAGAGTGCCATGGCATCACAGCTTACAGCAACCTTCAACTCCTGGGCTCAAGCAATTCTCCTGCCTCAGCCTCCCAAGTAGCTGGGACCACAGGCACTCGCCACAATGCCTGGCTATTTTTTGGTTGCAGCCGTCATTGTTGTTTGGCAGGCCCGGGCTGGATTTGAACCCACCAGCTCAGGGTGTATGTGGCTGGTGCCTTAGCCGCTTGAACCACAAGCACCAAGCCATCATAACTGTTTCTTTTTCTTATCTGACTACTATTGCAGTACGGTGTTGAAGGGAGTACAAGACTGGGCATCCTTGCCTTGTCCTGGATCATAGTGGAAATTTTTTCTAACTAAAATTCACCATCCAATCAATTTCCATTCCATTGGTATCTTATTATTGTATTAATTTGCATTTTTCAGACCCTGGTATAATCTATTTGCATGTTTGTTTTTTGGCCACATGGACTGATTTCCCTGTATATGATCTTAGGCACTATCATTGGGAGCTATTTGGGTTTTTCCCACTGATGGTAGGAATGAGTGCTTTACACCTTTCAACACCAAAACTCCATCCTCTGTTATGTATGTTAAAAGTCTCCACTTTCCATCTATCATCTTGCTTTTTTGTTTTATTTATATAGTACCTTTTGTCATACAGAAGCTTTTTTATTTGTATGTAATTAAACTTAAGACTTTTTAAATAAAAATACACATCTTTGGCTTGGCGCCTGTGGCTCAAGTGGCTAAGGCGCCAGCCACATACACCTGAGCTGGTGGGTTCGAATCCAGCCTGGACCCGCCAAACAACAACGACAGCTGCAACCAAAAAATAGCCGGGCATTGTGGTGGGTGCCTGTGCTCCCAGCTACTTGGGAGGCGGAGGCAGGAGAATCCCTTGAGCCCAGAAGTTGGAGGTTGCTGTGAGCTGTGATGCCATGGCACTCTACCCAGGGTGACAGCTTGAGACTCTATCTCAAAAAAAAAATACAAAAAACATGTCTTTATTTCTTAACTTTATTGAGCTATGATTGACAGGTTAAAAACATGTATACATTTAAGGTGTACAATGTGATTTTTATATACGTATGTATATATTGTGAAATAATTACCATAATCAAGCTAATTAACTTATCCATCACCTCACATAGTTACAATTTCATGGATGTGGTGAGAACCCTTAAAATCTACTTTCCTGGTAAATTTCAAGTATACATTATTATTAACTATAGTCACCATGCTGTACATGAGGTCTGCAGAACTTACTCATCTTTGTATCCTTTGACCAACATTTTCCTATTTCCCCATGGTCCCCCAGCCCCTAACAACCATTCCTTTACTTTCTATTTCTATGTTTCAACTTTATTTATTTATTTATGTATTTTGAGACGGTCTCACTATGTCACCCTCAGTAGAGTACGGTGACATCACAGCTCACAGCAACCTCCAACTCCTGGGCTTAAGCGATTCTCTTGCCTCAGCCTCCCAAGTAGCTGGGACTACAGGCGCCCGCCACAACGCCCAGCTATTTTTTGTTGCAGTTGTCATTGTTGTTTAGGCCTGGGCTGGGTTCCAACCCACCAGCCTCGGGGTGTATGTGGCTGGCACTGTAACCACTGTGCTACAGGCGCCAAGCCAGTTCAACTTTTTTTACATCCACATGTAAGTAAGATCATATAGTATTTGTCTTTCTGTGCCTAGCTTATTTCACTTAATGTCCTCCAAATTTATCCATGATGTTGTAAATGGCAGCATTCCCCTTTTTTAGGGCTAAAACATATCTACACAGATAGGATAATAAAAAAGGTATACACATTTTAAGAAAATAATTAACTGTATTAAAAATGTAGTACCCAGGCCAGGTGCAGTGGCTCATGCCTGTAATCCTAGCACTCTGGGAGGCCGAGGCTAGTGCATTGCCTGAGCTCATAGATTCGAGACCAGCCTAAACCAGTGCCGGACCTTGTCTCTAAAAAAAAAAAAATAGCCAGGCATTGTGGCAGGTGCCTGTAGTCCCAGCTACTTGGGAGGCTGAGGCAAGAGAATCACTTAAGTCCAAGAGTCTGAGGTTGCTGTGAGTTGTGACACCATGGCACTCTACCGAGGGTGACAAAGTAAGACTCTGTCTCAAAAAAAAAAAAAAGTAGTACCCAACATATACCAATAAAAAAAGAATACAAGTCACATTGAGTATCTCTTTTAATTGCAGAAGTCAAATGTTACTTGAGTATTACAAATTTAATACAGCTTTTTACTTTCTTAAAATGTGTATACATATTTTTGGCACCCTCTGTATATATATGTCACACACTTTCAGTGGCTCATTGCATGACTTACTGTATGACAGGGAAGCAATCATGACTAAAATCAGAAGACTGGAAGGGGTGGAGTATTGGACCCTGTGTTTTGAGAATTGAATGGTTGAATGGAGAATGGAAACTAAAGTAGAAATCAAGAAAAGGCGATAAAAGAAGAAAGCACTGAAAAGAAAAAGGAAGTAAAAAAAAGAGAAATGGCCTTGAGGAAAACAGGTGCTTGAAGATATTGCTACACAAGTGGACTTCTGGTTTGGGCATGCAAATCTTCTACAAAAATAGATTTCTTCGAGAGCAGATAGAAAAATCTAGCTATGGATATGCGTCTGTATCACTTCTCATTTCTTTTAACAAAATGAAAAGATTACTTACTGGAAGTTAATAACCAGAGCTTTGAAAAAGTCAGCTGTTACAGAACTGGATTTATTATTTATTATTTCATAGAAGGCACCAGAATTAGAAGGAAAAAAAGCCTCTGGGTGAAAGACCAAAGGATGAGGATAAACAGTGTGTGGGGAGTTACTTCCCTAAATCTTAATCACAGCTAGATCGAAAGAGTATTCCGGCAATGTGGTAATGCTGTTTATATATCTGTATACTTTGTTGTAAGTCTACTGGAGGTCCAAAGGGATTTGCCTTGGTGGAATTTGAAACAAGAGAAAAAGCAGCTAATGCTACGGAGTTTCTTAACAACTCCCCAGAGGAAGCCCCAAGAAAACCTAGCATATTTCCTATAACAGTAAAAAATAAGCCCATTCCATCCTTAAGAGTAGCTGAAGGAGAGAAAAGAAAAGGAAGAAGAAAGGCCAAATGAAGAAAGAAGACAATGTCCAAGTGACAGAGTTAAATATGGACACAAGCAATGTGAGCATCTGTAAAACGAAAAGATCGAGAACTATGTCTCAGGGCTCTGAACCAGAAATTACTGAACCCCAAAAGCAACCCTGGAAGAAAAGGAAAAACGGGAAAGAGATGAAGGATCCAGCTTACCTGAAGTCAGAACAGGACTCTGTAGATGGAGTTGTTATTAACATTTTAACAATGCTAATTTTTTTTTAATCCAAAAACACTGGATATCTTTCCATATGTTTGTGTCTTTTTCAGTTTCTTTTATCAAGGTTTTATAGTTTTCAGTATACAGATCTTTCACTTCCTTAGTTAAATTTATTCCTAAGCAATTTACTCTTTTTGACACTATTATAAATGGGATTATTTCTTTAATTTCTTTTGCAGCTAGTTCATTGTTAGTGTACAGAAACACAACTGATTTTTGTATATTGACTTTTTTTTACTAAACTCATTTATTAGTTCCAACAGTTTTTTTGTAGTGTCTTTAGGGTTTTCTATATATAAGATCAAGTCATCTACAAACAGATGCTTTACTTTTTCCTTTTCTATTTTGGGAAATGTGGTGATGTCTTTTATATATATGTATACTATGTTATAAGTTTACTGGAGGTCCAAAGGGATTTGCCTCGGACCTATTGGCCTATTTCTTTTTCTTTTTCCTTTTTTTTTTTTGAAACTCACTTTATTAAAAAAAAAAACTGTCATGAACAATGATTTACAATCATTCACCCCTTTTATAAATCCTTCATAAAATATATTGACTTTTTTTTTTCTTACAGACAGTCTCACTTTGTCACCCTTGGTAGAGTGCTGTGGTGTCACAGCTCACAGCAACCTGCAGCTCTTGGGCTTAGGAGATTCTCTTGCCTCAGCTTCCCAAGTAGCTGGGACTATAGGCGCCCGCCACAACGCCCAGCTATTTTTGTTGTTGCAGTTGCCATTGTTGTTTAGCTGGCCCAGGCCGGGTTTGAACCCGCCAGCCTCGGTGTATGTGGCCAACACCATAACCACTGTGCTACAGGCACCGAGCCTAAATGCCATTTTTTAATTGTCATTTTATCAAATGACCTTTACTGCTAAGCACACAGTGATAAATACCTTTGACTGAAAGAAGAAAGAAGAATTTACTTTATTTTGCTTGGTATCACAAGCTATTAAGAATACAAGGACTTGAGACAATTCCAGAAGAATCTCCCTGATCATCTCACACTCTTATCCCCAATGAAAGAAAGAATTTTACCTCACAGGTAAAATCTTTCAAAATAGATTATAATTGTTAACTATTTAAAATGAGGCAGGAAACTATGTACTTAGGAAACTGGCTCCAAGCACACAGATATTTGAAGAACAAATGAAGATCCAGCATGCCATCCCCTGTGAATTTCTGCTGAAGTGCCCCGTTATGGACAAGACAGTAAAATGGTGCTTTTTCTTACTCACAGTAACACAATTCACTTAGAAAGACCTGTGTTAAACTTATTTGGTGGTCCAGAGGGTCAATTATTATTAGGTTCCAATGTATTTCCACCTCTAATTTCTAAAAGGATCCTTATGTTAGCTCAAGAATGATGGTAAAGGTGTAAGACTTTTCATTTTAAGAGGTTTTATTTCAATAAAAACAGTCCAGTCGAAATTTTAAACTTTCAGGTCAAATAACACATAGGCTAGAAATTTTAGGTATTACCAATTTTTTGTAATGTTTACTTTCTATTATCCTCTGGACACCTTTTAAATGGGGGAAAATTATAACAGCAATATTCTAAAAGTTGTGGAAGTTCAAAAAAACTGAGATTAGGCAAACTGTCAATAATTTAATATGCTAATACTATTTTATTTTACTTTTGACCAAAGATTTTAGAACTTTATGAAGATTAATCTAGATACAGCATAAAGTCTGTTTAACTTAAAGGTTAATGTTTTGTTTTAGGAAAGCATTCTTTCCTTAGATTTTAACTATCTGCATTTACAGGAAAACAAATTGGAGACAATGATATAAAGTTAAAATTAAACTTCCAGAGAAATAACAGTCTATTGGTGTTTGACACAGATGATACCAAATGATTGTATGAAATCAATAACTTTTATAATTGAAAAGTAATTGTCGTAACAGTATTTTACCCATTTGCCACACTGGAAGTATTATCTCTTTATTTATTTATTTATTTTATTAAATCATAACTTTGTACATTGATGCATTTATGGGGTTCAGGGTACTGCTTTGATATATAATGTGAAATGCTTACATTGAACTAAGTAACACATCCATCACAATTATACTCATTTCTTAATAGTTTTGAAAGGTGCATCATGCACCTTAGGTGAGGTTCCTCCAAATACCTTCCCTCCTCTCATATCCCCCCTTCCCTCCCCTCCCTTCTACTTTCTGGACTATATTATGTTTTACTATTCATATGAGTGTGAAGGTGATTATGTATTGATTTCATAGTAGTATTGAGTACATTGGATACTTGGTTTTCCATTCTTGAGATACTTTACTAATATGTTCCAGCTCCATCCAGGTAAACATAAAAGATGTGAAGTCTCCATATTTTTTATGGCTGCGTAGTATTCCACGGTATACATATACCACAATTTGTTAATGCATTCATGGGTTTGTGGGCACTGGGCTGCTTCCACGTCTTGGCTATTATGAATTAGGATGCAATAAACACTCTGGTGCTAATGTCTTTGTTGTAAAATAATTTTTGATCATCTGGGTATATACCTAGTAGACGAATTGCAGGATCAAACTGTAGGTCTACTTTTAGTTCCTTGAGTGTTCTCCAAACTTCTTTCCAAAAAGGTCATATTAGCTTGCATTCCCACCAGCAGTGTAGAAGTGTTCCCTTCTCTCTGCATCCACACCAACATCTGTAGTTTTGGGATTTTTGTAATGTGGGCTAATCTTACTGGAGTTAGATGATATCTCAAAGTGGTTTTAATTTGCACTTCTCTGATGATTAAGGATGATGAACATTTTTTCATGTGTTTGTAGGCCAGGCGCCTGTCTTCATCAGAGAAGTTTCTGTTCAAGTCTCTTGCCCACATAAAAATGGGGTTATTTATTCTTTTCTTATTTAGTTTGAGTTCTCTGTAGATTCTAGTTATCAGACCTTTGTCAGAAGCATAACCTGCAGAAATCTTCTCCCATTCTGAAGGTTGTCTGTTTGCTTTACTTACTGTGCTCTTGGCTGTGCAAAAGCTTTTTAGTTTGATCAGATCCCAGTAATTATTTTTGGTGTTGCTTCAATTCCTGGGGGGTCCTCCTCAGAAAATATTCTCCCAGAACAATTTCTTCAAGTGTTTTCCCCACACTCTCTTCTAGTATTTTTATAGTTTCATGTCTTAAGTTTAAATCTTTTATCCAGTGAGAATCTATTTTTGTTAATGGTGAAAGGTGGCGGTCCAGTTTCAGTCTTCTACAGGTCGCCAGCCAGTTCACCCAGTACCATTTGTTAAATAGGAAGTCTTCCCCCACTGAATATTTTTGATAGGCTTGTCAAAGATCAAATGACAATAAGTAGCTGGGTTCATCTCGTGGTTCTCTATTCTGTTCCATAAATCTATCACTGTTTTTGTGCCAGTACCATGCTGTTTTGATCACTATAGATTTATACTATAGCCTGAAGTCCAATAATGTGATACCTCCTCATTTGTTCTTATTTCTGAGTAATGTATTGGCTATTCGAGGTTTCTTCTGATTCCATATAAAATGAAGTACTATTTTTTCAAGTTCTTTAAAGTATGACAATGGTGCTTTAATAGGTATTTCATTAAATCTGTAGATTGCTTTGGGTAGTATGGACATTTTAACAATGTTGATTCTTCCCAGCCATGAGCATGGTATGTTTTTCCATTTGTTAACATCTTCAGCTATTTCTTTCCTCAGAGTTTCATAGTTCTCTTTATAGAGATCTTTCACTTCCTTTGTTAGGTAAATTCCCACAGTCCACACACAACTAGCCTCTGCTTGCCAGACCAGTTGGAATCAGGGGACCATACCCCTGCCTGCCAGCCTCAGTCCACAGCCTGGCAAGCCTCTGTTCACAGGCTCTTTAGAGTCAGGGCACTGCACCCGGCCCGCAGGTCTCATTCCTCACCAGTAAGCCTCTGCTCACTAGCCCTGCTGGAGACAGGAGACCACGCCCTAGCCCTCAGGTCTTGGTTCACACCCAGTAAGCCACTGCTGGGGGGTTCCGTTGGAACCCCAGGGGACCACACCCTTATTCTCAGGTCTCAGTCCACGCCTAGCAAGCCTCTGCTCTCAGGCCCAGCAGGGGCTGGGGACCAGCCCTGTCTGCCAAACTCAGTCCACACAGGGTAACCACTCTCCTGCTGTGGGTGCCATCAGAACTGGGGGTTCTGCACCCTGACCCACCAAACCGAGGGTCAACACCACCATTGGCCGGGCATAGTCATAACCAGGGACTGCTCCTCCTCCCACCGAGTGTCCCTTTCTTCCCACACCCTCTGTCTTCCCCGTTAGTCACAGATTCTGTCCTGATGGTTGGTGGTCCACACTATGCCCAGATCTCTCAGGAAAAGACCAAACACTCTGCGCTCTGCAGCGGGCAGAACTTCAGACTGCCATGCCAGGGGGAAGGCTGGACTGGGAGTTTGGACTTGTGGGGGAAAATATCTGTTTGATTTTATGCCTGGTGGTACAGTGTCTAGGTTCATAAGTGGGACCTCCCTGGAGAAACAGACCTGGAGTTTCGTGGTTCTCTCCTGGAGTTTCGTGGTTCTCTCCAGCGAGGTAAAGTGAGAGGTCTTTTGTTCCATGCTCCTTCACAGATAGCCTGCAGCAGGCCCCCCTGCTTGGGGGAGGGGTTTCTCATCCTCTAGTGATGGGCTTTGTACCTGCTTGAATTCTCCCTAGGAGCTACAGCTTGCTAAACTTCTTTTTTGGCTCAGCTCACCACCTTTGGCTTCATAGAGTCCGATTCTGTCCAGTTTTTCTTCCTCTGCTCAGGAGCCTCTGCTGAGGGTTGCTATCAGTCGGCCATCTTCCCAGAATTCCCAGTACGATCTCTTTAGAAAAAGGTGATTAACATTTAGATTAGACAAGACAAAACTCCATCGGTGCCAAAAAGAAAGGAACTCTAGTGATTCAACAAGAGACATAACAGGGTAGGCAACTTCATGTTGAGGCTTAGACAACAAAGTCTTGAAATCAAAAATTAATATATCAAGTATCATAGTTCATATAAAGCAAGTTTTCAGAAACGGAAGTATCCTGTGTTCAGATTCACATCAGATTATAAAAGATCAAGTGCAGCTATGTCCCAATGCAGTGGTTTAATTGGATAAATAAATGCTCAGCCACCTAAACAAAGTTTGATTGACTCACCAATGTCCTTGCCAAATGCTACCCTATGACTGTGTGACTAATTCAATTCTTGCAGTTAGAGGGCACTGGGGAGCTCAAACATACTTCAGCAGCCTTGGATTACTTAATTTCATTTATGTTTAATAAATGTTTAATTTATGTTTAATTTCATTTATGTTTAAGGGTAATTTTAGACTCTTCAAAATGATACCTTAAAAAAAAAAAAAGCTATATCATTACAAAAATAGGAGGAAAAAAACCTTAATATGGTGTAATCAGAGGGAGGAACATGGTAGGAAAATGAGGGAAGCTTCTTTTATTTTTCATCACTGATTTCACCAACAAATCTCAAAAACCTGAACCTACATCGAATAATGTAACAGAGTAGTGTTTTCTTCATATGGAATGCAAAAAGCACATATTCCTGTTCTTACATATGCATAAATATATACATATATGTTTCCTTTATAAAGTTTCAAAGGTTGCTTTACCAGCATCAAACCTCCTCTTTCATAGAAATTCCTAGTACTGATGAGGAATGTCTAAAATACTGAGAGACATATTTCCAGAAAACTAGACTTCTTGGGAGATACCCATAGCTCAGTGGGTAGGGCGCCAGCCACATATACCGAAGCTGGCAGGTTTGAACCCAGCTCGGGCCAGCTAAAATCAACAGTGACAGCTGCAACAAAAAAATAGCCGGGGATTGTGGCAGGCGTCTGTAGTCCCAGCTACTTGGGAGGCTGAGGCAAAAGAATCACTTAAGCCCAAGAATTTGAGGTTCTTGTGAACTGTGACGCCACAACACTCTACTGAGGGCAACATAGTGAGACTATGTCTCAAAAAAAAACCCCAAAAAACCAGACCTCATCTTTTCTTGGCTGTTAGAGAATTTTCCTGCCAAACTTCTACCAATAATCATTCCAAAAAAATTTATACCCACATTGATAATATACATTTGAAACATACTAATAAAATGGCCAGCTTGGATTTAAGAAAAATGAAGGAAAAACCACCCCACAATAAAATTTAAACCCTTACAAGGTTAAGTTTAGCTTTTTTTTAGAGACCGAGTCTCACTATGTTGCCCTCACAGCAACCTCAAATTCTTGGGCTTAAGCAAGTCTGTTGCCTCAGCCTCCCAAGTAGCTGAGGTGCCCACTATAATGCCCAGCTATTTTTTTTGCTGCAGTTCTCATTGTTGTTTTAGCTGGCCTGGGCTGGGTTCTAACCCACTAGCTTCGGTGTATGTGGCCAGCGCCCTACCCACTGAGCTATGGGCTCTTCTGAGTTCAACTTTTTATATTTTTTTCAGCCACATAAGATGGCACACTGTGTGTGACACACCCCTTGGGGGCAAGAAGCAGCATATCATCCAAAATATTTGCAAATAATATGTGTCACATTTCCCAGCTGCTATCTTTAAACACAATTGGTACTAATCTGAGTTCTAGTTCAAAAGTATCTAGACGGTCTTGAGGGTTGGCAGCCAGTATTTCCTTAATCAATTATTTCATTCACCCTTTCATAGATTTTTTCTTCACAGGAATAAGAAGTTCCATTTTGGGATTTTCCAGAAGAGCTTCCCCAACAGGCAGGATCTCAGTTCCTTGTTTTACATAATTCCCTGGGAATTCCTTCTTTGTCTCTGTGTCCATGAATGTGACCCTTTCCAGCGTTGCCCAGATGATAATCCCAAGAGCATAGATGTCAGCTTCTGCTTTGTAATGTCCTTCTCACACTTTGGGAGCCATGAAGAAATCTGTTCCACATGCTGTGGAAGGGAAACACTTGTTCACACTGACAGATTCTTCTGGGTTCCTCCCAGAGGCTGAACAAACTTTACTTAGATCAAAATTGGCCACGCTCCAGGTCACTGGCATTCAACCTGCTTTGAGAAATCAGGATGTTATCAGGCTTAAGATCTCGGTGGTTGATCTGGTTTTTATGCAAGAAAGTCAGGGCACTGCTCAGTTGAAGCATAAACTGGTATTAGTTTAACGGCGGGGCTTTCTGCACAACAGATACTCATTCATTGCCCCTCCGTCACAAAAATCCATCACAAACCACAAATAGGCTCTTCTGGGATCAAAGGCAATTTCTCCCTTTAATGAAATCTCTACAAGCTGTAAAAAAAGGGAAGAATTAGAGCCATGGGACATCGTTTGCACCCTCCCATCTTTTTTTTTTTTTTTTTTTAATTTTTTTATTAAATCATAAGTGTATACAATGATATGATTATGGGGCATCATACACTCACTTCATAAACTATTTGACACATTTTTATCCCAGTGGTTAACATAGCCTTTCCGGCGTTATCTCAGTTACTGTGCCAAAACATTTATATTCTACATTTACCAAGTTTCGCAAATACCCCTCCTCCCATCTTTTTGTAGGATGCATTCCTCCCAGTGAATCATGATTAGTTGGCTCTTCATGCTGCTTAGTGCCCAGAACTCACAAAGGGATAGTTCAACATTTTCATGTGCATGGCATTGAATTTTCTTCTCCACAATCGGTGCTGAGGTCTTTCTTTCTTTCTTTTCTTTTCTTTCTTTTTTTTTTTTTTTTTTGAGTCAGAGTCACTTTGTCACACTAGGTAGGGGGCCGTGGCATCACAGCTCACAGCAACTTCCAACTCTTGGTCTTAAGAGATTCTCTTGCTATGGCTAGCAAATATATGCAAAAATGCTCATCATTCCTAATTATTAGAGAAATGCAAATTAAAACCACTCTGAGATACCATCTAACCCCAGCAAGAATGGCCCACATCACAAACTCTCAAAACTGCAGATGCTGGTATGGATGTGGAGAGAAGGGAACACTTTTACACTGCTGGTGGGACTGCAAACTAATGCAACCTTTTTGGAAGAAAGTATGGAGAACCCTCAAAGAACTCAAGCTAGACCTCCCATTTGATCCTGCAATCCCATTACTGGGCATCTACCCAAAAGGAAAAAAATCGTTTTATCATAAGGACACTTGTACTAGACTGTTTATTGCAGCTCAATTTACCAGAATGTGGAAACAGCCTAAATGCCCACCAACCCAGGAATGGATTAACAAGCTGTGGTATATGTATACCATGGAATACTATTCAGCTATTAAAAAAAATGGAGACTTTACATCCTTCGTATTAACCTCGATGGAAGTGAAAGACATTATTCTTAGTAAAGTATCACAAGAATGGAGAAGGATGAATCCTATGTACTCAATTTTGATATCAGGACAATTGATGACCTAGTACACGGTGGAGGGTGGGGGAAGGGGAGGGAGTGAGAAGGAAGGAGGGGATTGGGAAAAGGAAGAGCAGAGAGAGGGAAGGAGGGAGGGTATGGGGGTTCACTGTGTGTGACATACCTCTTGGGGGCAAGACACAATTGTAAGAGGGACTTTACCTAACAAATGTAATTAGTGTAACCTGGTTTCTTGTACACTCAATGAATCCCCAACAATAAAAAAAGAGAGAGAGAGAGAGGTTCTCTTGCCTCAGCCTCCCAAGTAGCTGAGACTACAGGCACATGCCACAATGCCCAGCTATTTTTAGAAACAAGGTCTCATTCTGGTTCAGGCTGGTCTGGAACCTGTGAGCTCAGGCAATCCACCCGCCTTGGCCTCCCAAGTGCTGGGATTACAGGCGTGAGCCACCACGCCCTGATAACTGCTTCTTACACAACACCATACCTACCTCAGCCTACCTCCTGAATTAGATTATACCTTGCTTGGCTGGCTACTCACCATCTTCAAGTTCAAGGTTTCTTAGGGTAGCCACCCCTCTCCTCCCTCTCACCAGCTCTGCAGGCCACCATTTTCAAGTGGCTCATGCCTCTACAGCCATGGCCTCCAGTCAGAGGCTGGCATATTTCTTTTTCTCACCTAATTTCTCCAGCTAGGACTTCCAGTACGATGTTGAATAGACATGGTGGGAGTGGACATCCTTGTTTTGTTTCTGCTCTTCAAGGAAAAGCTTTCAGTGTTCCCCATCAAGTATGATGTTAGGTCAAGGCTTGTTTATATTGCTGTCTTAGTCTGTTGTGTGTCCCCAACATGGAATACCTGTGGCTGGGTAATTTATAAAGAAAAAAGGCTTATTTGACTTATAATTCTGTTAGCATCTAGTGAGGGTCTCTGACTGCTTCAACTCATGACAGAAAGTCAAGCAGAGGAGGCCTGTATAGAGATCACGTGGCAAAGAGGAAACAGGAGAGCAAGGGTTTTTTTTTTTTGTAGAGACAGAGTCTCACTTTATGGCCCTTGGTAGAGTGCCGTGGCATCACACAGCTCCTGGGCTTAAGTGATTCTCTTGCCTCAGCCTCCCGAGTAGCTGGGACTACAGGCGCCCGCCACAACGCCCAGCTATTTTTTTTGTTGCAGTTCAGCCAGGGCCGGGTTTGAACCCGCCACCCTCGGTATATGGGGCTGGTGCCTTACTTTGCCACAAGCGCCGCCCTCAGTTTTTCATTTTTGGTAGAGGAGGTGTTTCACTCTTGCTCAGGCTGGTCTTGAACTTGTGAGTTCAAGCAATCCACCCCCCTTGGCCTCCCAGAGTGCTAGGATTACAGGTGTGAGGCACTAAGCCCGGCCTTGACTTATATTTTCTACCTTGTATTAAAAGGCCACCACTATGGGCAGCGCCTGTGGCTCAAGGAGTAGGGCGCCAGTCCCATATGCCGGAGGTGGCGGGTTCAAACCTAGCCCCGGCCAAAATAAAAAAAAATAAAAATAAAAAAATAAAAGGCCACCACTACAAAATTAAGGTCAAATATTCTCCTACTATATTGTTTTCTCTGTGGGGGCTGGAGAGAAACAGGGTCTCACTGTGTGGCCTGCTCCAAGCAAGAGTGCAGTGGCATCATCATAGCTTACTGCACATTTCAAACTCCTGGGCTCAAGTGATCCTCCTGCTTCAAGCTCTTGAGTAGTTGAGGCTACAGGCGGGTGCCACCATGTCTGCGTTTTTTCTTTCTTTCTTTTCTTTCTTTTCTTTCCTTCCTTTCCTTCCTTTCCTTCCTTTCCTTTCTTCCTTTCTTCCTTTCTTCCTTTCTTCCTTTCTTCCTTTCTTCCTTTCTTTCTTTCTTTCTTTCTTTCTTTCTTTCTTTCTTTCTTTCTTTCTTTCTTTCTTTCTTTCTTTCTTTCCCTCCCTTCCCTTCCTTTCTTTCTTTCTTCCCTTTTCTTTTCTTTTCTTTCTCTCTTTCTCTCTCTCTCTTTCCTTCCTTCCTTTCTCTCTCTCTCCTTCTTTCTTTCCTTCCTTCCTTCTCTCTTTCTTTCTCCCTCCCTCTCTCTCTCTCTTTCCCTCCCTCCTTCCCTTCCTTCCTTCTTTCTTTCCTTTCTTTCTTATAAACACCAGGGTGTCGCTCTTGCTTGGTCTCCCACATCTGAGCTCAAGCAATCCATTTGTTTGTGTCTTGGCCTCCCAGAGGGCTAGATTTACAGGTGTAAGCCACTGTGCCAGCCTCTTTTCTAATTTTTGATAGGAATATGAGACTGTTCTTCCGATGTATATTGCCAAACACAGTATATTGAATACATGAAATGTAGTACATATGCACAAGTCCATAAAGATAATCATAAAATATGCTACCAATAAGATAAAATAAATTATATAAAGAGATATATATCAGACTTTTGCTGAGAAAAGTAAATAAAAATAAATTATTGAGTTGAGATTTAAATATTAGTTATTACGTGGAAAAGTTATGTGCTATAATTCTGCAAAGACATATAGTCAACTCTAAGGAAACACTAGCTGAAATAACAAATAAATCCCACCATTTCTGTGGGTCAGTGTGTTAGAAGTCCATTTCTCACACACATTACAGTCCGGTGCAGGGGTTCATGGTTAGCATCGCCTTCTATCTTCTGTCTCTCGTGTTTCCACCGTCCCTAGAGCTTCAGCATCCGCTGCACCCATAAAGTAGATGAGGGAAGAAAGGGTGGAGTCTCAGCCCAGACATAACCCATCTTGCATTTTCTTATACTATGTATTCCTTTGGTGGGGATTAGAAATGTCGTCTCAGACTGGGAAGCTTCTTCCCAGCAACAACTCTGTACTTGGACTCACATTGACTCCTGCTGGGCACCCATGTATTGTGAGTCTACCCGAATCCTGTGTTCACAGATGCTACCTGCAAACAGAGATGCTGGAAATAGTAGATGCCTGCTCATGTGTGCACTTACACTGTCCCAGTGGACTTCACCACATTTTTATTCTCTCTGTTGTTTTCTTCCTTTCTGATGTTCCACGATTCCTTCTTTTATCGCTTATTTTCTGTTTGGAAAACCTCTTTTAGTCATTCCTTTAGGTCTGCTGGTGACATTTAGGTCTTCCTTCATCAGAGAAGATCTTAATGTCTCTTCATTCCTGAAGGATAATTTCTCTGGATGCAGAATTATGGATTGCCGGGGTTTTTATTTTCTAGCACTTGAAAAATGTTATGATACTTCCTTCTGGCCTCTGTGGTTTCTGATGAGAACTCTGCAGTCATTCACATTGTTTTTCCCTGAAGGTAACACTTCATTTTTCTCTGATTGCTTTGAAGATGTTTTCTTTGTCTTTGTTTTCAGAAGTTCGATTATGATAGGTCTTAGCATGGATTTCAGAGGTTTAATCTTGTTTGGGGTTGGTTTACCTTCTTAAATCTGTAGATTTGTACCCCACATATGCATAAATGTATTCATGATCTATATAACTTAATAAAAAATATATAGATTTATGAATACTCTGCCAAATTTGGAGAATTTTTAGCCATTTGTTCAAATTGGTTTTCACTCCACCTTTCCCTCCTCTCTGTCCTTTTATGATCTCTTGAGAGATCTCTAGGATTGTCACAACCTGTTTGCCTATTATTAGCATTTGCTTGATATTTTTCTTTATTTTTAGTCTTTTTGGATTTTGTTTTATGTGTACTTCTTATAACCAGAATTTAACTGGATTGCACTTCTTGGTTTTACTTATTTAGTTATGTATTTATTTTTACTCAAATTAAAAATCTCTGTCAATCAATAGGTGAATTTAACTCATTCACATTTATGATGAGAACTGTTGTGTTTGAACTTATTCCCATATGCATTATTATTATTTTTTTTTTTTGCAGATTTTTTTTTTTTTATTGTTGGGGATACATTGAGGGTACAATAAGCCAGGTTACACTGATTGCAATTGGTAGGTAAAGTCCCTCTTGCAATCATGTCTTGCCCCCATAAAGTGTGACACACACCAAGGCCCCACCCACTTCCCTCCTTTCCTCTTTCTGTTTCCCCCCCCATAACCATAATTGTCATTAATTGTCCTCATATCAAAATTGAGCACATAGGATTCATGCTTCTCCATTCTTGTGATGCTTTACTAAGAATAATGTCTTCCACTTCCATCCAGGTTAATACGAAGGATGTAAAGTCTCCATTTTTTTTAATGGCTGAATAGTATTCCATGGTATACATATACCACAGCTTGTTAATCCATTCCTGGGTTGGTGGGCATTTAGGCTGTTTCCACATTTTGGCGATTGTAAATTGAGCTGCAATAAACAGTCTAGTACAAGTGTCCTTATGATAAAAGGATTTCTTTCCTTCTGGGTAGATGCTCAGTAATGGGATTGCAGGATCAAATGGGAGGTCTAGCTTGAGTGCTTTGAGGTTTCTCCATACTTCCTTCCAGAAAGGTTGTACTAGTTTGCAGTCCCACCAGCAGTGTAAAAGTGTTCCCTTCTCTCCACATCCACGCCAGCATCTGCAGTTTTGAGATTTTGTGATGTGGGCCATTCTCACTGGGGTTAGATGATATCTCAGGGTTGTTTTGATTTGCATTTCTCTAATATATAGAGATGAGGAACATTTTTTCATGTGTTTGTTAGCCATTCGTCTGTCATCTTTAGAGAAAGTTCTATTCATGTCTCTTGCCCATTGATATAAGGGATTGTTGGCTTTTTTCATGTGGATTAATTTGAGTTCTCTATAGATCCTAGTTATCAAGCTTTTGTCTGATTGAAAATATGCAAATATCCTTTCCCATTGTGTAGGTTGTCTCTTTGCTTTGGTTATTGTCTCCTTAGCTGTACAGAAGCTTTTCAGTTTAATGAAGTCCCATTTGTTTATTTTTGTTGTTGTTGCAATTGCCATGGCAGTCTTCTTCATGAAGTCTTTCCCCAGGCCAATATCTTCCAGTGTTTTTCCTATGCTTTCTTGGAGGATTTTTGTTGTTTCATGCCTTAAATTTAAGTCCTTTATCCATCTTGAATCAATTTTTGTGAGTGGGGAAAGGTGTGGGTCCAGTTTCAGTCTTTTACATGTAGACATCCAGTTCTCCCAACACCATTTATTGAATAGGGAGTCTTTCCCCCAAGGTATGTTCTTGTTTGGTTTATCAAAGATTAGGTGGTTGTAAAATGTTAGTTTCGTTTCTTGGTTTTCAATTCGATTCCAAGTGACTATGTCTCTGTTTTTGTGCCAGTACCATGCTGTCTTGAGCACTATGGCTTTGTAGTACAGACTAAAATCTGGTATGCTGATGCCCCCAGCTTTATTTTTGTTACAGAGAACTGCCTTAGCTGTACGGGTTTTTTTCCGGTTCCATACAAAACGCAGAATCATTTTTTCCAAATCTTGAAAGTACGATGTTGGTATTTTGATAGGAATGGCATTGAATAGGTAGATTGCTTTGGGAAGTATAGACATTTTAACAATGTTGATTCTTCCCATCCATGAGCATGGTATGTTCTTCCATTTGTTAATATCCTCTGCTATTTCCTTTCTGAGGATTTCATAGTTTTCTTTATAGAGGTCCTTCACCTCCTTCGTTAGGTATACTCCTAGGTATTTCATTTTCTTTGAAACTATGGTGAAGGGAGTTGTGTCCTTAATTAGCTTCTCATCTTGACTTTTATTGGTGTACACAAAGGCTACTGACTTGTGGACATTGATTTTATATCCTGAAACATTACTGTATTTTTTGATGACTTCTAGGAGTCTTGTGGTTGAGTCTTTGGGGTTCTCTAAGTATAAGATCATGTCGTCAGCAAAGAGGGAGAGTTTGACCTCCTCTGCTCCCATTTGGATTCCCTTTATTTCCTTGTCTTGCCTAATTGTATTGGCTAGAACTTCCAGCACTATGTTGAATAGTAAAGGTGACAGAGGACAACCTTGTCTGGTTCCAGTTCTAAGAGGAAAAGCTTTCAGTTTTACTCCATTCAGTAAAATATTGGCTGTGGGTTTGTCATAGATAGCTTCAATCACTTTTAGAAATGTGCCACCTATGCCTATACTCTTCAGTGTTCTAATTAGAAAAGGATGCTGGATTTTATCAAATGCTTTTTCTGCATCTATTGAGAGGATCATGTGATCTTTATTTTTGCCTCTGTTAATATGGTGGATAACGTTTATAGACTTGCGTATGTTAAACCAGCCTTGCATCCCTCCCATATGCATTATTTTTTAATAATTTTGTTTTATTTTGATTTATAGAATAATTGCAGCTTTATAATATTCAATTCTGTTATTGGTCTTTGTTTCTTATAGCTACTGGATGAACTCCCAATGATTTACAGATGTTGTAGCATATACACTACTTTTTATCCTTTTAGTCTCTTTCCTTTGTTAGATTGCTGAAATGGAAGTTCTATTATTTTTCACATGGTTTAAAATATATATATTCTACATGCAGTGTTCTGTATCTATTTTTATGTTCTTCAACATATAAATTTAACTTTTCATTTATATTGCTAAAAAATAACCTCTTCCTACTGAGAAAAGAAGTTTAACATGCTTTTTACTTTTTATTTCAGATTAATAGATACAAATGATTAGATGATATTGTTTGCATTTCTAAGGTAAAGTTCAAGTTCTAGTTGAGCCCTTCATCCGGGGGTGTGCTGTATACCCTTACATTGTGCACATTAGTTAAGAGCCTGCCAATCCTCTACCCCCTTCCCCTGTCCCCTTACTCTCCTCCCTCTTCCCCCTAAACATGCTTTTTATTCCGTTCACTCCATTCATGCCGATAACATCTATGGTTTTGATTTTAGACTATTATTGATATTTTTTACAATTAACGTTTATTTAAACTCAACCCTTTTGCTCTTTTTTTTTTTTTTTTTGAGACAGAGTCTCACTTTGCTGCCCTTGGTAGAATGCCATGGCATCACAGCTCACAGCAACCTCCAGCTTTTGGGCTTAGGTGATTCTCTTGCCTCAGCCTCCCAAGTAGCTCGGACTATAGGAGCCCGCCACAATACCCGGCTATTTTTTGTTGCAGTTTGGCCAGGGCCGGATTTGAACCCACCACCCTCAGTATATGGGGCTGACACCTTACTCACTGAGCCACAGGCGCTAGCCTGGTATGTTTTATTTTCTCTAAAGATGCATGTAAAAGTCATCATGTTCTAATTTTCATTTTTGTTGTGAACTTTAATGTAACTACTATATCCATATCATTATTAAGTAAATGAATTTGTATATTATGGGGGTGCATGCTCTCAAATCATTTTGAGGACAGAGTCTCACTTTGTCACCCTCAGTAAAGTCTGTGGCATCATAGCTCACAGCAACCTCAAACTCCAACCCTTTTGCTTTTATTGCTCACCATCATATTAATTTTTCTAGGTTTTTCTTTTTTATGAGGTGATTCCTCTAATAATTCTTTCATAAAGTATCTACTAATGGTAAACTATGAGTCTTTTTATATCGGAAAAAAGATTTAAAACCACAGCAACGTGACAGGCATGGCTTGCCCCTGCCACAGACACCTGCTGAAATGGGCTCCCAGCCCATCTCTACCTTTAGTTAGGGGCCAGAGCCTCCAGGCAGTCCCCCAAAATCAAGAATGACAAGAATAGGGCGGCGCCTATGGCTCAGTCAGTAAGGCACCGGCCCCATATACTGAGGGTGGCGGGTTCAAACCCAGCCCCGGCCAAACTGCAACCAAAAAATAGCTGGGCGTTGTGGCAGGCGCCTGTAGTCCCAGCTACTCGGGAGGCTGAGGCAAGAGAATCGCTTAAGCTCAGGAGTTGGAGGTTGCTGTGAGCTGTGTGAGGCCACGGCACTCTACCGAAGGCCATAAAGTGAGACTCTGTCTCTACAAAAAAAAAAAAAAAAAAAAAAGAATGACAAGAATAAAGTCTGGTCAGGACTTGAGGGTTGGGATTATAGCATTATCCTTTATCAGGCATCCTCAAACTTTTTAAACAGGGGGCCAATTCACTGTCCCTCAGACCGTTGGAGGGCCGGACTATAGTTTAAAAAAAAAAAACTATGAACAAATTCCAATGCACACTGCACATATCTTATTTTGAAGTGAAAAAACAAAGCGGGAACAAATACACATCGCCTCATGTGGCCCGCGGGCTGCAGTTTGAGGACCCCTACTTTACATGCTCAGCTGAATAAAGCCTGACTCAGTCCACCTGGACAGTGGGTCTGGGGAAGACAGAAAAGCATGTCTATCCCCAAATGTCCCATCATCCTGACCAGTCCACAGCTCCACCCACTCCCAGAGATTGCCACAGAGAGGACACAGTCCAATCATTACAAAATCATTCATGAAACACAAACTTTATTTTGCAATCTCAGAAAATGGCAAGGAAATAATCATAATGACCACAGTGCGCTTTTGTGTGTTAAATTATCTTCAGATGCATGATCTCATCCGGACCTCAGAGCTACCCTGAAAGGGGGGCAGGGCAGGTAAGCGCAGGTCCACTTTGGAGGGGACTTGTCAGAAGTGCCCCAGCTTCCACATGGGCTGTACACATTCCTCTTGGTTATCTCTTAGCTCCTGATCCAGGCTCTTTAACACCCCAGGTGTGCAGGGTTGCCACTGGACACAGGCAGATCCCTTAAATTCCCCTGTCTAAAATAGTCTAAAATGAAAATGACAGATGTTTTCAACATGAATGGAGTGAAGGGAATAAAAAGCATGTCTGGCTATAAAATGAGGGGTTAGGCTACCTCCTCCCTGAACAAAGCATCACATCAGATGAATAGTTCTGGCATGGGCAGGAAAAGGAGTTTCTTCTCACTCCACTGGCCAAGCCTGTGTTGGGCAAAGCATGGGGGAAGCAGCCCCTGCCCATCCTTGCCTTCCTCTCTCTACTGCTGACTCCTCTCTCCACGAGTGGGCACAGATGTAGGCCCAACCTGCTGTCCACACCACGAAGGCTTCTCCTCTCATGAGTCTACACTGGTCCTCAGAGCAGGGGAGACTCATGCCGGGGCCAGGGCCTCTATCTGCCAGCGACACAAGGGGCACTTGGCCGTGTCCTTGAAGACTTTCCAGGCACAGTAGCTGCAGAAGTGCTTGTGGCCACAGGGTACAAGGCAGGTGTTGGCAACATGGTGTAAGCAGACAGTACATTCATCTCCCGATGCAGCTGGAAAGGGGGACAACATAGGTCAGGGCATGTGGGCGCAAGGGATGGGCAGCCTACTTCTGAGATAATCACAGGACAGAGAACTGTGAAGTAAGGTTTTGAAGAATATTACTTCATAAGAAATACTTACAATGTGATCAAGTGAAAAAAACTGGGAAGAAAACCATAATGTACATAAATACTTATCAAATTCCGATTTAGAGAAAAAGAAAGCTTATGCTATCTCTAAAATCGAAAGGGAGAGAGAAAGGAAGGGAGGGAAAACAAAGTATAAATAATTCCCCATATATACATATGTATATAGCTGTGACTAAAAAGTACTGGGAGGAAGTTAACCCAAAAGGTAATGGGTGATTTTAATTTTTACTTTCATCTCTATCCTTTAATAATCCTTTAATATTTATTTCTGCTTGGCAAAGCCTTTACAATGAATGTAGATTGCTTTTTTTAAGCAAGAACAAAATAACATTATCTGCTCATGGATAAGCAGATGTTACTTATACTTAGCCAATGTTCTGAAAGGCAGAACTGTTAAATTGGTTTTAGTATTCTAGTAGGCAGAGCTGAATCATTTGTCCCAAAGCCCACAGGAGACTGGACTGAGTGATGAGGGCTCAAGCAAACTCCCACCCCACCCCCAGGTGCCAGAATCCTGGGGAGACCCTGTGCTTGGAGAAGCCACTCACCTTCACGCTCTGGCACTTCCATGTTGCTGAGGACATAAGACACAGTTGTGGGGAACTGGCTGGCTGTGGAATCTAAAGCAGAGGAAAGAAGCTCAGGGCCATGAGGGCAAACCCAGGTGCGCTCATCAGGTCCAGGCCCCAAAGCAAAGTGCCCCTCTCCTTTGTTTTCTGGGTTACAATGCTGAAGCTACCTACTGATTGTAAGACTCTGGCCTGAGCCATCCCTTCCCCAGCTTAATCCAGCCCAGGGAATTCCTGGGTGCTGGATGATTCCTTCTAAACTTCCCTTTTTCTTTGCTGTGATACCACTGCCTGAGTGCAGACCCTCAGCAAGAAGTATGTTTCCAAACCCAGATGTGCATCACTATCCCCCAGGAGGCAGGAGAACAGAGGTGCTAGGCCTGCTCCAGACCTGTCAAATCAGGTGCTCCAAAGTGTGAGGCTCCAGATGCAGTGGCAGATGATTTTAAAAAACAAATTCAGTGGGAGCGGGGATGGACCACCAGTAATGGGGGGAAGGGAGTTCTTCTTTTTTTCTTATCTTTTTTGAGACAGGGGTCTTCCTCTACTGCCCAGGCTGCAGTGCAATGGCACGATCGTAAATCACGGCAACATTAAACTTCTGGCCTCAAGGGATCCTCCCAACTCAGCCTCTGCAGTAGCTGAGGGTATTACCCCTCTCTGTGTTCCCCTGAAATCCACTCTGGAGTTGATAGAAGGGCGGTTCTGATTTTTTTCCCCCTGCAGGCAGAATCTTTTTCGCACCTGTAGCCCTGTTTTCTTTGCTTGCCATCTTTCTCTCTCAGGAACTCCCCCTTAAACTGCTAAGCCTGCCCAAATGTTAATTTGTAAAATGTAATCAGCCCTTTAACAGATGTTTGGAGTGCTGGTCATATCTCCTTGTTCTTTCTTTTTATTTATTTTTTATTTTATCTTTTCTTTTCTTTTTTTTTTTATTAAATCATAGCTATGTACATTGATATGATCATGGGGCATCATTCACTAGCTTCACAGACTGTTTACCAAGCTCCTTGTTCTTTCTTTTCCTTTCTTTCTTTTTTTGGGGGATGGGGGGGCAGAGTCTCACTATGTCACCCTCTGTAGAGTGCTGTTGAGTCACAGCTCACGGCAACCTCAAACTCTTAGGCTTAAGCGATTCTCTTGCCTCAGCCTCCAGGGTAGCTGGGACTACAGGCGCCCGCCACAACACCCGCTATTTTTTGGTTGCAGTTGTCATGTTGTTCAGCTGGCCTGGGCCAGGCTCGAACCTGTCAGCCGAAGTGTACGTGCCTGGCGCCCTACTCACTGAGCTACGAGCACCGAGCCCGTATCTCCTTATTCTTTAGGGACAAGGCTCGTCTCTCCATGCCTGGGGTCTTGTCCATCTGGTGTCTGCAGTGCCCAGTCTAAAAAATAACACTGGGCAAGTGTTGATGGAATAACTGAATTTGAACGAATGAACGGTTCTTCCTTTGGCTCCGGACGGGGGTGGGACGCCACCCGAGCCCCCATCTCCCCCTTCCTCCCTAGGGCCTGTCTGGGTCTCCGCAGTTGTCTCACCCAGAAGTTCGATGGCCTTGGTGGTCCCGTACACGTCCATTACTGCCCAGAGCGGGGCGCCCATGAGCACGCCCTTGCGCAGCAGGAACGGGCGGCCAGCGTTGATCTTAACGAAGAGCCTGCCATGGCGGTTCACCCAGAAACAGACCACATCCCCCTCAAGCGCGCAGTCCTCGGGCAGCACAGCAGCCCACGTCGGGCTCTGCTCCTCCAGGTCTGGGCACACGAAGGGCGGCAGGCTGGACGCGGACATGCGCGCGGGGTCCAGGCGCGTGAAGCCCACGCGGAGGCCGCCGCACCAGCCTTCCTCCAGCCGCAGCACGCGCAGTGCCACACGCTCTCCCGGCAGCACAGGCCGCTGACTGAAGACGATGCCGTCGTGGAACGTGGCGCGCCTGCGCGCGGTGCAGCAATGGGTATCCAGGTGCACCTGTGAGCCCTTGGCTTCTGCGTGGAAGCGAAGCGCCTCTGGGGGCGACTTGTTGTCTGCAGGATGGTGGGGGGTGGGGCAGGAGTGGAGAGTGTCAGTGTGGGCGAGGCCTGGGCCCACCAGCACCCTAGGGGGTCCCCAGCATCCACTGGTCACCTGGACACCCCACACACCCCACACATCCATCTCCCAACCCCCACCCTCGCAGCACTAGGGTGCACCACCTTGACCTCCCCTCTGGAGAACCATTTCCACCTCCCCAACTTCCCTGGGACCACCTCAACCCTCCCACTCCCTCTCCAGAACCCCAGAGACCTGCTTAGAGCCAGGTGAGGAGTCTGTTTTGCCCCTCGTTATGTCTGGGTTCCCACTTTGAACCTCCCCAAGCCTCAGGTCCCCTTGCTGAGGGCTGTTGGTGCTCTGCCCATGATGGATCCAATCTAGTAATGGGTATTATTGTTAAGTGGAAAGAGCAGGTGTAGTTAGCTGTGTGTGTCTATTCCATACATCTGCCTGGAAGGAAGGTGCCCAGCCGCTACCTGTGCTCCCCTCTGGCAGACGCCTCGTTTCCCTCTCTGCTTGTCCAACTTTCTCATTTTCCCACAGGGAACTTGCATGCTTGCAAGGTCCATGGGCCCTGGCAATGGCTACATCCTTGTCTTGGAAGAGAAAGGGGCCTGGCTGCTCCCTGTGGGTGGGGGTGCAGGCTGGAGAGGTGATCCCAGATCAGGCCTCTCAGAATCCTAGGCGGGCTCTGAAACCAGGGGACTTCCTACATGACACCATTCTGCAGCCCAGAGGGAGGGGAAGCCTCCTTCCTGGGCAGCCTTTCCTTTCAGTCCCAGGCCTAGAGGAAGCCAGGGGCGTTTCCTGCCTCAGAACTGCCTTTAGCCAGCCCGGAGGCCTGATCTCCCACCCCTGCCCTTTCCCTCCTGACCCTGCTCTTTCTGGCTTGGGGGACCTCTTGCTGTTGAAAACAAAAAGAAGTAAATTCAAGCAGAACTTGAACTCGACCCCAGCCTAGAGGGGCAAGGCCCTCCCCTCCCAGATTGGATCACTTTCCCCTGGAATGCTCTCTGACCACACACATGCCTGCAATCTTCTGGCAGGGCCTAAGAAATAGAGGCTTAATCTGGTCAGGCACACAGGACACCCTTGAGGTCAGAGTGAATCTGTCTTTGACCTCCACAGACCAAAGGTAAGCCTATATGAAATGCCCTTACTCGAGGCTTTAGAGACAAACACCCTGACTTTGGGACTTCTGAAAGGGCTTGCCCAGAGCCCCCTGTATCCACATTCACCCCCCTCACCCACGCCCCTGGCCAGCCAGCACCTTCCTGGATGCCCACATCTGTTGCTCCCATCCCAATAGTTCTGCCCAGACTCTTTGTTCCTCAAGGCTGTACCTAAGTTGAAGTCTCTGAGTCAGCACAAATGGTGATCTGAAATCAGACTGGGGCCCTGACATCGATGAGCCTGTCCTTGTACCCATTGTTGAGGCCACTTTATGGAGGGCAGGGACATAGTGGCAGGCCATGTCTGATACCCGGATTCTAATCCTGCCCATCTGCTCACCTAGACAGGTCACTGTCCCCTAGGGCCCATTCTCACCTGCATCTAGATTGATGTGCCATCTAGCTGATCCCTGCTGGGGGATCCTGTTTACCCTCCACCTAGGGGGCACCAGGGCAGATGGGGGTACCAATTATAACCAGCCAAAACCACAGAGGAGGGAGGCCACTCCCAGCTGGGTCACTACCCATCCCTGAGGTGGGACCAGGATAGAAGTCCTGGAGTGGGCTTGCGAAGGCTCCGAAGCAATGGCCCTGGGCAAGGGGCAGTGCTAGAGATGGTGGCCAGTATCCAAGCACTGTCCATATGCTACCACACCCAATCCTGCTGCCACCCTGAGAGGTTGATGGTGAGCAAACAGGCAACCCTGGCCTCACAGCAACCAGGGGCAGAACTAGGGTCAAACAGGAGTCACTCCTGCTCCACCCAGTGGAGCTCCTGTGGCAGTGACAATGGAGCCCCTCCACTTCCTGTACCTGAGCCCAGGGACCCAGCTCTCAGGGTCTGAGGAACTGGGGACTCATCATAGTCAGCACCTTGAGCCTGAATGGTAACCAGCAGAGATGAGCCCATCCTGGTTGTGGCAGGAGTTTCCACCTGGGCAGGTGCTTGGGACAGAGGGTGACCCCCTGCTTGGGTGGGAGGGTGAGCTCACTGCCCCAGGCACTTCCTGGCCCTGGGGGAGTGGGGCTCTGGCTGGCTGGGAGGCAGTTCAAGGAGGAAGAGGAACTCCACAGAAGTGGCCACAGTGGGTACATGAGTCTCACAGCAGGGCAGGGAGGGCCCGGGAACCCCAGGAGAAGCAGGCCTTGCCCTGGACTGGATCTTGCCAGTCTGTAAAGTTCACCCAGCCCTGCCTCAGGAGCCTTCCCAGTGGCAATGGGAGCTTGCTCTCACTTTTTAGAGGAGGGGGGCTGAGGGGACAGAGCCAGCTGCATAGGTCACTACATGGTCAGGACACTTAGGAACCCTCCTCTGCTGCACACTGAGCTCTGCTACCTACTGCGGGCAGCCCCAGAGGCCCTTACAAGATGCCTCTGGCTGGGGAACAGAGGGCCCCTCCGAGCTCAGTCTCCTCACATGCGCTCTCCTGTGTGGTCACATGACCAGGATTGCATGGCCAGGATTGCATGCGCTGAGCCCTACCCTCAACCTGCCAGCACCGCAGGGTCTGCAGGACTGCACCCACCCTACTAAGTTTGGAGCCAGGTCACAGTGGCTGAAAGGTGTAGCTATCTACCTCTACTCTGCCTTCTCCCACAAGGCCTAGAGGGGTCCTCCCACCTTTTGACCTGGGACATCCAGGCCACCCCACTCGCAGGCCGAGGTGTATGGGAGGTGGGCACAGGCCAGGTGTGAGCAGGACTGTCCCCAGTGGCTGTGCTGGCACAGTGTTCTGTGTACACAAGAGCCTGAGCACCCTCACCTTTTTATCAGCCCCCCTTTCAGGCAGGGTCTGAGGCTCAGAAAAGCAGAGTGACAGAGTGACAGTGCCCCAATTACTCTGCCTGCTCCCACCTCCCCTGGCTGCTGCCAAGGGTGGAATCAAGTGCTGGGCTGCACAACAAGGACCCGCTCCTGGACTGGACCTGGACTGGATCTTGACAGTCTGTAAAGCTCACCCAGCCCCGCCTCAGGAGGCTGCCAGGAAGTTCAGGGAACACAAGTCAGGGCCTTTTAGATGTCCCCACCCTGGACAGGTAGAGTCAAATTACAAGCTCTATGGGCTCTTGGAATTTGAGTGATGCAGGGCCAGCTCCCAGCTCAGCAAGGGCTTCTGCAGAACTTCATCTTCTTTGTCACCGCCTCTCCATCCAGCAAGTCTTTGGAGGTGCCAGGCGCCAATGAGCACCATGTAGCCTCCTTTACTCCTCCCCACCAGTCTTCCGGGAAAGGACTCAGAGGCGGGGTAGCTGTGCACATCCACATTCCCACCCCTGCACTCCCATGCTGCCTCCTTTAGGGCACTTCATCGCCCTGCCTGGACTCCAGACATAGGTGCTGCAGCAGTGGAAACATGGCCCAAGAGGACAAGGGCCCTGAGCTCCAGCTCCCAGCTCTTTGCCCGAGAGGGCAGGCATGTGTGGTCTCAATCTCTGGTGATAAAAGACCAGTTCCTTTGTCCCCACCCACACATATCCTTTCTGCTAAGGGACACCAGTGGCCTCAGATAAGTCTCATAGAGAACCTTCCTCTCTATACCCTTTTTGTTTGTGTGTCCTAGCAGCCTTGTAAGCTTGTCCCCAGCCTATAGATGAGGAAACTGAGGCCCAGGGACAAAGTTGCTTGCCTAAGATCCCACAGCTCAACTTGGCAGAACTGGGATCCCTCCAGGGCCCCTAAACTTTACACTGACCACCCCTCTACTTCCTGGAGCTCCCACCCCAGGCATGGCACAGAGCCCCTTCCATTTCCTGCACCCCTAGTCCAGGGACCAAGCTCAGGGCTTGAAGGTGTACTTACTGGCCTCGGAGCAAAGTTGGGCACCCATCAGCCTGGGGTCCTTGGGCACAGGTCCCTGGGTCTAGAAGGAACTATCTAGAGAAGGCAGTGGACGAACAGGTTTCCAAAGACTCTGCAGGTCCTCTTTATGGGCCACAGGAATCACGTTTCAGGGTTGATGATTAATTAAATGTTTCTGTCACGGGTTACAGTATCCAGGGAATTTCCTGATGATTTCCTGGTGATTTCTCCTGACTTCCAGCAGACCTGCCGCAGCTGGCTAGCCTGAGAGAAGGAAGCAGAGTGGGGACATGGCCCTGTAGGTATGACAGCAGCCTTTTTTATTCCAATCTCAACCTGGCTGTGCATTATAATTGCCCGAGGCATGTTAATAAGTACCCATGCCCTGCCCTGCCTCCAAAGACTCTGGGCCTAGGGTGAGGTGACGAGTTTTTAAAAGCATCTTGAATGATTCTACAGTGGAGATTCACTGCTACGGAGCCCATCACACAGAAGGCGCTCAATCATTGTTGCTGAAGCAGATTGAATTGAATTAACTACATCCCAGCACCTATGAAGTTACACCTACCCTTGGTTTCTAGCAGAGACGAGGGGTTAAGCAGACAGAAAGGAAAAGAGGGGCAGCACCTGTGGCTCAAAGGAGTAGGCAGCGGCCCCACATGCCAGAGGTGGAGCGTTCAAACCCAACCCTGGCCAAAAACTGCAAAAAAAAAGAAAGAAAGGAAAAGAGGTTGGATCATTCCCCTAGCCTTGCTAGAGCTGGAATTCCACTTTCTAGAAGCCACCACAAAATGCAAATAGCCCCACAAGAGGTCACGCGGAAGGCCCGGCTCCCAATGTGTTAGCTCTGGCAAAGAAGTCTGAGATATTATATACCTTTGATTTCTCTTAAAGCAACTAAGGCTCGTGGAGGGAAGTGGCTTGCTCTAACTTAGAGCTTCTCACCGTGGAGCCTGCACACACATCTCATGCAGATCTTGTTCAAATGCAGATTGGTCAGAAAGTTAGGGCCCTGCTTGAGATTCTGTTTTACTAACCAGGTGGTTCTGTGGCCCTACTGTAGGTGGCCTAGTTTGGTTCAGAAGAGTTTAAGTACTCTGGCCCTCAACCTCCAAGCTAAGACCCCAGATCAAGGCTACTGTAAGTGACAACTCAGCTACAGTATGGGCATCCCAGTGCACGTCCTCAGAGAAGCAGGGAATGGAAGTGCATTAAGTAGCCTGGGGAAGTTGGCTGCCAAGGGAGAGCAGAGGGAATCTGGAGTCAGATTGTCCCCTCTGTTACCTAGGGTAGCTCTCTTGCCCCCCTGGGCTCTGGTGTCCCTGTATGTAAAACAGTTGGGATAAGGGCGGCACCTGTGGCTCAAGGAGTAGGGCTCCGGTCCCATATGCTGGAGGTGGCAGGTTCAAACCTAGCCCCGGCCGAAAACCACAAAATAAATAAATAAATAAATAAATAAAAATAAAGGAGAACTGAAAAATAATTATTTAAAAAAAAAAAAAACAGGGCGGCACCTATGGCTCAGTGAGTAAGGTGCCGGCCCCATATGCCGAGGGTGGTGGGTTCAAACCCAGCCCCAGCCAAACTGCAAGAGAAAAATAGCCGGGCATTGTGGCGGGCGCCTGTAGTCCCAGCTGCTCAGGAGGCTGAGGCAGGAGAATCGCGTAAGCCCAAGAGTTAGAGGTTGCTGTGAGCGGTGTGACGCCACGGCACTCTACCCGAGGGCGGTACAGTGAGACTCTGTCTCTACAAAAAAAAAAAAAAAAACAGTTGGGATAAGATCTGTGGGTCCATTCTAGCCCTGACATGCTGCGACTTCAGTCTTGGTGAGGGTGTGAGGGCAACAACAGCTTTGCCATGGTAGATTTCCAAAGACACTGCTGCAACCCTAGACCTCCTCTCCCACGCCACACCCCTGGCAAGCTCCCCGTTTCCTCACTAGACACAGTCTTCCAAAGGCCAAAGGCAAACGGGTGAGGAGTCAATGCCCATCACAATAAGCCCAAGGTTGATGGTTCCTGCTGGCCCAGACTGAGATCCAGGCTCAGGGCATCCCCCACTGTGCCCTTGGTCGCCCCACCAATCTCTGGGCAGTGCTGGGAACCAGAGATCTCCTTCCCCCTCCTCCCTCGCCTTGGTTCCACCTGTAGTGCTGCCTGCCTTGGATGGCTCCCCAGAGGGCTGGCACCAAGAGCACCTTGTTGATAAACCACATTCTTATAAAAGAGATATGTATAACATCTCATCAGGAAAAGCAGGTCCAAAGCCTCCATCTGTCTGGAAAATTACTGCCCAGGGTGCACATCATGCTGGTCAAAGACAGCTGGTGTGGGTGGCACGGTCCCATCTGTAGGACTTTGGGTGGCAGGGAGGAGATATTCTGAGGAACTGAAACCTGTCCTAGGCTCAACGTCTTGGGGACAAAAGTGCCCAGGCCAGTCTCCCACCACACACCCATGTTTATTAGTATTTATCTAACAAACTAACAGAGTCCAGGACACACTATCCCCAAACATGGCACCTTGGCATTTAAGAAAGCAGAAGTAAAAAAATCACTCTCACTTTCCCTTTGCCCTTCTTCCCTGAGGTAGGTCAGAAGACCCTCATTAACACCCTTATCTCTGAAGACCTGGGGACAGAGGGAAGAAGTTTCTTGCCATTCACTCCTCCCCATTTTCCCAGTCACATTTCTACACGACAGTTCACTCTTCATCAAACCTAAGCCTCAAATACACAGATTTCCCTGTTTCTCTGGGTCTTCATTTCTGAAGGCTCCTGTGTCATGTGAACTTACATTAAACAAATTGGTTTGCTTTTCTCTAGTGAATCTGTCTTTTTTTATAGGGGTCCTAGCCGTGAACCTGTGATAGGTGAGAAAAGATAGTACTTCTCCCCTAAAAGGCACTACTGCTCAAAAAAAAAAAAAAAAAAAAGAAGAAGAAGAAGAAAAAGAAGCATTCAATGGAAGAACAATGATGGAGAATAAAACACCCCAGAAAGACCTGAGAATAGAAAGATCTTCCCAGTCTGGGGGCATGTACTCCAGGGGGAAATGAAGGTGATGAAGATAATTACATTTAACTACTACCATAAATGCTAGGCTTAACTTCTTGTGCACAAGATATGGTGGCCTCCACGGGGATAAAGTGAAGTTTTTCAGAAATTACTTTTCTTAGGGCCGGGTGTGGTGGCTCACCTCTGTAATCCCAGCACTCAGGGAACCTGAGGCAGATGGATTGCCTGACCTCACGGATTCGAGACTAGCCTGAGCAAGAGCAAGACCCCATCTCTAAAAAATAGGCAGCCATCGTGGGGGTTGCCTGTTGTCCCAGCTACTTGGGAGACTGAGGCAAGAGAATCGCTTGAGCCCAAGAGTTTGAGGTTGCTGTGAGCTATGATGTTACAGCACTCTACAGAGGCCCACAAAGTGAGACTCTCACACACACACACACACAAAAAAAGAAATTACTTTTCTTCTATTATACCTAATTGTAGTCGATTACTAATTAATAAGCAAAAACCAGAAACTTGAAGGATGTGAAGTTGTTTGTATAAAGCACTCCACATTTTAAAAGATAAAAAAATAAAAATAAAAAATAAAAAGCACTACTGTTGGCTTAGCACCTGTAGCACAGTGGTTACGGTGCCAGCCACATACACCGACGTTGGCAGGTTTGAACCCGGCCCAGACCAGTTAAAAACAACAATGACAACTGCAACAAAAAATAGCTGGGCGTTGTGGCACATGCCTGTAGTCCCAGCTACTTGGGAGGCTGAGGCAAGAGAATTGCTTAAAAAAAAAAGGCACAGGCGTTTGAGGTTGCTGTGAGCTATGACACTATGACACCACGGCATTCTATTGAGGGGGACATAGTGAGATTCTGTCTCAAAAAAAAAGCACTACTGTTCCAAGTCCAGTATTTACTTATATAATACTCATGGCAACTCCTTAGAAATGGTCTATTTATTGTAATCATGTCCATTTTACAGATGGAGAAACTGAGGCAGAAAAAGGTTGAGCAACTTGTTCACCATCACAAGACAGGAAGTGACAGAGCCGTGCCTTGGCATTGTGGCTCAAGGGCCTGTGCTTTAACCACCATGCTGTGTCCCTCCCTAGCTTCCACTCAGGGTGCTCGGCACATTGGAAGCATTTATTTAGTCAGTAGTTAATGTCCTCGCTGGAGTGTGCTGACAGTAGATGCTTCATAGATAGTTGCTGGGGCGGCGCCTATGGCTCAGTCGGTAAGGCGCCGGCCCCACATACCGAGGGTGGCGGGTTCAAACCTGGCCTCGGCTGAACTGCAACCAAAAATAGCTGGGCATGGTGGCGGGCTCCTGTCGTCCCAGCTACTCGGGAGGCTGAGGCAAGAGCATCGCTTAAGCCTAGGAGTTGGAAGTTGCTGTGAGCTGTGTGATGCCATGGCACTCTACCCGAAGGGCATAAAGTGACACTCTGTCTCTACAAAAAAAAAAAAAAAAAACGCATAGATAGTTGCTATCCGATTGCCTGAGTGCAAGGTGGAGGCTGTTCTATGATAGAGTCTGCACCCTTCCTTCCCCTCCAGTGCCATGGGCATGGCCAAGTTGGGGCCAAGCAAGTTGGGGCGGCAAGTTTGATCCAAGAAGATAGGGACTGGTCCCTGGAGAGGAGGACAGCCTCTGGGTGGCCTCTTCTGGCGACTATTAGTACTGCAGGCAGCTCAAGGGCTCTCAGAAGCTTCAAGTCAAGGAAGTCCTGCAGAGGGATGGAGGTCAGGGGCTGAGGTTTCAGAGGCCTCTGCACCTCCTCCTCACAACTCTCAGCCCTCCACTCCCTTATTCTCCAGGGTAAGCGGCACCTCATGGGGACCCCTCAGTGGCAGTCAGGCTTGTTTGCCAAAGGCCCCATCATTACAAGTGCCTTCACATGGGTCATATCATAAGATGCCTCCAGCGCTCTGAGAAGGAGCTAGACAGAGGAGGAAGCCCCGGCTTGCCCCAGGGTTCATGTCAGCCTGCAGCCTAGCAGGAGTGGGAATCCAGCCCAACTTGGGACACTGTTAGGCAGCCCAGAACTGGGGCCCCTAGCATCTTATACTTGTCTACACTCATCTGTTCCCCGCAAGGTTGGAATCTCAGAGGGCAAGAGGCTTCCATGCCTGGAAACCAGCCGGGGAGCAATCAGGGCATGGGCACAGTGACAGTCGGTAAAGACTTGTTGGGGCCAAACAGTACATTATGGCAGCTACTTTATTTATTTATTTATTGAGACAGGGTCTTACTTTGTTGCCCTCTAAGTGCCGTGGCATCATAGCTCACAGCAACCTCCAACTCTTGGACACAAGCAATCCTCTTACCTCAGCCTCCTGAACAGCTAGGATTACAGGCACCAACCACAACGCCCAGCTATTTTTTAGAGATGGGATCTCGCTATTGCTCAGGCTGGTCTTGAACTCCTAAGCTTAGGCAATCTACTCACCTTGGCCAGAGTGCTAGGATTATAGGTGTGAGCCATCCTGCCCAATCCATGGCAGCTATTTTAAAGTTGCCTGTCTACCTATCTTAAGACCCAACCATTCCACACCCAGAACTAGGTGTGCGTGTCCACAAAGACGGGCACTAAACATCCACAGCAGCGTTCTGCATGTCAGCCCCAGACTGGAAACAGCCAACTGACCATAGTGCTGGGTGCTGTCAACCACTCAGATCCTGGTTGGGGAATGACCACCTGGCTCTCCAGAGGCAGCAGTGGTGACCACACGGCATCCCAGCCTGTACATCCCAAGACTACTCCTTAATAAGCCTGCCCCTAATCTCTGTCTCAGAGGCTGCTGCCTGGGGAATCCAACCTCTCACACCCATCAGCAAGAGATTGGGAACACAAATTGCTACACAAGCACCCCACAGAACACTGTGGCAATGAAAACAAAGGGTCATGACCTGCAGCCCTGTAGATGAACCTCATATGGCTGTGATGCTGATGTAGGAGAAGATCCAAAGAGCATCCACTGGGGCTTCCATTCATGTGAAGTTCAGGAAAAACCAGCTTGTGGTGTCCTACATCATATTATGCTCCCCTCGGGGCCTTAATGACTGGGAGGGTCCCAGAGAAGCCTCTAGGGTGCTGGAAAAGTCCTGCAATTTGATAAGGTGATGGGTATACAGGTGTGTATACATTCGAAAACATCCTTCCAGTTAACCTTCAAGTTGCATGTAAATTGCATCTTTATTATATATTGGCTAAATCCCCTCCCAGCCCGGACAGTCTGATTCTGACTGAGCAGTTCAATCAGGTAGCATTTTCGCTCCCTAGGAAAACCACCTGGAAAGCCAGCGGGCTTGGCCAATACTGCCACCTGCTGGACAGAGACAAAACTGACTGCGGACCTGGTTGGAGGCAGAGGGTCTTGCCAGGAAGGCTTCAGTGCCCTGCACATGCTCCCCACCATACTGCTGTCAACCAGAGTCAGCCTGCCTCTGAGCGCCCAGTAACGCCTGGAGTCCAACAAACCCTCTGGGTCGATAGCTAGAGCCCATCTTGGAGAGGGTCAGTGTGTGCCCGCACAGAACAAGACCTGCCTGCCCTGCCCTGTCTTGGGCTTCGTAGGTCCTGATTCTGCCCTGCACCTCCACAGCCCTCATCCCTTCTGTCTGTTGCTGGGCCAGCACTTGAGCTCTTAATGGGAGTTGCAGGGGAGCATGCCAGAGAGGGGAGACTGAGGAGGGAGGGTACAGCTTCCAGGCCTGGTAGCCGCTGTTGGGGGAGGTAGGAAGGGACAATGGGGAAGCAGGCCCTCTCTCCTTTTGGGTTCTAGTTTTCTTTCTCTCTGCTCTCTGTTCCCTCCTCACCACATGCAGTAGTAGGGGGTCTGTCCTGGGAAGACAGTGGTGCCTGCCTCTGTGCTTGTGTGTGTGTTTAACAGGAATTAATTTGGTCTCTACTACGTATCAAGCACTGTCCCAATTCTGGGCAAAAGAGATTGAAGGTTGGCCCTCAGCCATTTCTTGTATGCCCTGGTATTTAGGTTAGTGCTATAAAAAGGCCAAACTGAGGTGTCAGGTTTATTATGCTCAGGGAGTGGGTGAGTGTTTTGTGGAGAAATAGATATTAAAACTGAGCCCTGAAGGTTGGCCATGGTGGCTCAGGCCTATAATCTAGCACGCTGGGAGGCCAGCATGAATTGCTTGAGCTCACAGGTTCGAGACCAGCCTGAGCTAGAGTGAGACCCTGCCTCTAGAAATAGCCAGGCCTTGCGGCGCGTGCCTGTAGTCCCAGCTACTTGGGAGGCTGAGGCAAGAGAATCACTTGGGCCCAGGAGTCTGAGATTATTGTGAGCTATGATGCCACTGCACTCTACCAAGGGTGACAAAATGAGACTCCGTCTCCTAAAAATAAAAATAATAATAATAAAATTGAGCCCAGAAAGATAAATAGCATTTCAACAGCCAAGAAAAGAAAGAAAGGCATTCCAGGGAGAAGGAACATCATATGCAAAGGTATACAGAGGTAGTCATGCACAGTCAGGTAGGATTAGGGTTGTTTGCATATAAGAGAATATCCAAGACAACAATGGCTTAAACAAGAGATGTTCATTTCTCTTTTGTTAAAATAAGTTGACTGTAGGCCATCTGGGTTGGCCATGACAACTCCATGGCCATAGGAGACCCAGGCTCTCTCTACACTTCTGCTCTACCATTTTAGCACTGGCCTCCATTCTCAAGGTCACCTCATAGACCAAGAGGGATGCTGGAGCTCCAGCCAGCACATCAGTTTCAGGCATCAGGAAGGAGAAAGACTCAAATGGGCATGCCTCTGAACTAAGTCAACTCTCTCGTAAGCTGACTTAACAAAGGGCTTTCATCTATCACACTTTCATCTGTATCTCATAGGCCAGAATTTTGTCAGATGGTCACAACTAGCTGCAAGGGAAGCTGAAAAATCATAGTCTTTACTGAAAGGAGCAGCTAAAAATTAGTGTTCTGTTATTAAGGAAGAAGGAGAAACTGAATGTGGTACTTCAGCATGGAGAGAGGGTCAGCAAGGCAACTAGAGCACAGAGGCCAGGCTAAGGAAGGTTAGACTCTATTCTGTAGAAAACAGGGAATTGATGAAGGATTCTAGGCAAGAACTGAGGGTCTTTGGGAGAAGAGCTATCAGACAGAAAGATGAAGGATGAATGGAGAAGAGGAGAAATGTTAGGAGGTGACAAGGGCAGGAGATAGGGAAGGGTACCATAGGAAAGACGAGACTAAGCCTGCTGACAGTGGGAGGCGGTGCCAGTTCCCAGGAGAGGGACACAGACCTGCTGGGATCGGCATAGGGTGAGTGCTGGGTATTTGTGTATGAGGCAGCTGTAGGCCATCAAGTCAGATGGTTCAAAGGCAGCTGAGAATCCACATGGAAGCTTAGACAAGAAGACAGAGGTAATGGGGCAGCACCTGTGGCTCAGTGAGTAGGGCGCTGGCCCCATATACAAGACCCAAATATAGGGTGGCAGGTTTGAACCTGGCCCCAGCCAAACTACAACAAAAAATAGCCAGGCGTTGTGGCGGGCGCCTGTAGTCCCAGTTACTTGGGAGGCTGAGGCAAGAGAATCGCCTAAGCCCAAGAGTTTGAGGTTGCTGTGAGCTGTGATACCATTGAACTCTACTGAGGGCAACAAAGTGAGACTCTGTCTCTAAAAAAAAAAAAAGAAGAAGACAGAGGTGAGGATATAACCCGGAAGTGACCAGTTGTCCTAGGGGTGGATGAGATCAGCCAGGCAGGGTGTCTAGCTGTTCAGCAAAAGCAGACTTTCCAAAGTTAATAGGGAAGGAGGACAATGGAGTGATTAAGTGCATGAATTTTGGAGCCAGACAGAGCTGGCTTTGAATCTAGATTTCACCAATTAACAGCCGTAGTTCTTAGGCAGGCCAGTGGCACTTTCTAAACCTTAGCTTCTCATTTGCAAATGGGAATAAAGAAGCCTACCTTGAGGGCTGAAAGGAAGACTGAATGAGTAATGAGTGTTTAGCACATTTCCATGTGGGGAACGGCACTGGGCAGGAAATACTGGCGCTCACTACTAAAGCGGCAGCCCTCCACTTACCCAAGTGGACATCAACATTCCCTGCAGACCTCCCGCTTGCATGGGCACCCTTGGGAGTGACTCACAGCACTGTGCCTCTCCAGGGCCCTGAGGACCTCTGAGCCAGCAAGGCCAGGGCAGGCCTAGATCCACTGAACCTCGTGGCAGAGACATCTACAGAGACATCTGGAGGGAGTTGCACCTCCTGCCAGTGGGAAGAAGGGGCCACAGCAAAGGCTGGCAGGCCAGCTTCCTTTAAGGCCAGACCACAGAAGGTCACACATCATCCAAACTTTAGCTCACGTTCCAATGGCCAAAACTTAGTAGTTTGGCCACATCTACTGTAGTTTGTCCACAAGGAACAGAGAAATGTAGCCTTTATTCTTGGCAGTGAATGTGCCCAGCTAGAAATTGGGGGAGTCCCAATATTATAAGAGAGAAGGAAAGAATGAATAGTGTAGGGAAAGAGAGGATATGGTGTCCCAGGAGCATAGGGACGGAGAGGCTTTGAGAGGGCAAGCATGCAGGGCTCCTGTGGGTACATGTGCCTCACCAGGCACCGAGCCCAGGGCCTGGGGGGACTTTGCAGGAGGGTAGATGGGGGGCCATCGTTGCTGAGAACTAGCTCTGCTGGCCAGGAGGCCAAATTGCCAACCTTTCTAGCAGAGTTTTTCAAGATCCCTAGAGGTCCTTCTGGCCCCTCACCAAATCTAAAATAGCCCAGAGAATAAAAAAAATCTTCCTTCCGTTCCTTTGAATTCTTACCCATTCTCAAGGTTCGCTGTAGCCATTGTCTCTACTAACAAGGCCATGGGCACAGTTCTTAGGAAAGAAGTCACCATTTCCTTGGGCCCCAGGCCCTCCCCTTCCACCATGGCAGAGCTAGGACTCCAATGACCCCTGCTGGTGTGGGCTCCAGTCCATCCTGTCTCCTGAGAAGCCTCTCCTCCCTCCACCTGAGCCTAAGGATAGGCCCTCAGGAATGAAGGGGTGTCTGCCCCCGCCGTTGACTGCTGCTGTCTCTGTCTGCTCCTCATCGTTTGTAGAGATAAATGACAGGGAAGGAAGACAGGATCTTCAAATGCTGTCTAAACCCATCTAAGTTGTCCGTGGGATGGATTTTGTCATGAATCTTTCAGTAGCTAAATGCAAGTGTATGCTGCAGGCGCCACATGTGTGAACAAATAAATTGCCCTTGTGTATTTCATTCTTTCCATTCATGAGTGGACAAGTATGGACTTGGTGTGTCGTCTTCCCTGGGGACTTCAGTAACTCAGCAATTCTTTCAGTCAGACGGTCTCAGCGCAGAGCCTTGCAGGCGAGCCCCTTGAGTCCTTCAGCTTAGTGGGCTGTGGTGTTATCTGAGCTGAAGTAAAAAAGGCTCAAAGGCTCCCTGGAACGAAAGGAGGCAGCAATGGCCCTGACATTTCTCCTGGCTCCTCCTGGCCCTATTTCTTCCTTCTGCCAAATTCTCCTTTTCTGTGGGTGTTTTCTTCCCTGCAGCCCAGCACACCCCACAGAGCCTCTTTTTCCTTGATTTTAGACAAGGAAATGTCTGCATCCGTTCCTTTGTGAACAGTGACTTTTACTGAAGGTTTAGGGTCACACAGTGTGTGTGCAGAGGGGGTTACAGCGCTGCTTAGCACAGAGAACAAAGTTAAACTGATCTCAGACAACCACCATTTTGAAGGGCCCTGCAGTGTTTCTGCCAGCAGGACGTCTCTCTGTTGGTTCTTTATAAAGCCACAGCCTTCCTCCACCCCACAGACTTTTGTTCTTGGCCTCTCTCCCGCAGTTCCAATCTCCTCACCCCCAAATCCCTGTTTGTTTCTCATGCAGAGAAGCTAGCTCCCCCTCTGAACCGGTACTCTCCCCAGGCCCAACTTTGCAGGCACCTAAAACTCCCTGAGGTGCCCTGTAAACATTGAGACCACTGCTTTCAGATTCTGACAGCGTCCTAACCCTAATGCCACTCTGACTACAAACATCATTGAGAAATTCAGAACAAAATACAGTCGCATCTTGAGCACCCAAGGGACTGTAACAAACTGGTCAATATACAGAGGCGGTTAACTTCAGGGTAGGTACTAATACCCACATGTGGTGCATGTCTGGTTTATGAAAATTAGGTCATCTCAGGGAGGTGGTCAATGTAAGAAGGTGGTCAACTCTGGAGGTTCTCCTATATAACTGAAAGACATTAGAACCATAGTGAAGAAACACCAAGATGTCCCGTCTACAGGGACAACTTAGAGCCACAGCTGGGCTTTGAGCCAGGTGGCCCCGTAAGGAACTGAACATGGATATGAGGCCAAATGACAGCAGCTGGAATTCTGTACCCTCTTAGGATGAAGAGGTGTGGCCTGAAGGAGATATGGAATGAGACCCCTGTAGAAAGCTAGAATCCTGAAAGGGCTGCCCCCTCAGGAAAGAACCTACCCACTAAACAGGGAAGTAACAATGAATCTTTTTTTTTTTCAGATAGGGTCTTGCTCTGTTGCCCAGGCTAAAGTGCATTGGTATCACTATAGCTCACTGTAGCCTCAACCTTCTGGGAGTGGATCTTCCTGCCTCAGCCTCCCAAGTAGGTGGAACTACAGGCATGTGCCACCATACCTGGCTAATTTTTCTATTTTTCTTTTTCTTTTCTTTTTTTTTGAGACAGAGCTTCAAGCTGTTTCCCTGGGTAGAATGCCGTGGCGTCACAGCTCACAGCAACCTCCAACTCCTGGGCTTAACAGATTCTCCTGCCTCAGCCTCCCAAGTAGCTGGGATTACAGGCGCCTGCCACAATGCCTGGCTATTTATTTTTATTTTAGTATTAAATCATAGCTGTGTACATTAATGCAATCATGGGGCACCATACACTGGTTTTATAGACCATTTGACATATTTTCATCACACTGGTTAACATAGCCTTCCTGGCATTTTCTTAGTTATTTTTTTTTTTTTTCATTGTAGTTGTCATTGTTGTTTGGCAGGCCTGGGTTGGGCTCGAACCTGCCAGCTCTGGTGTATGTGGCTGGCGCCTTAGCCAGTTGAGCTACAGGTGCTGAGCCAATTTCTATTTTTCATAGAGATATGGAGATCTGGAGTTCCTGGCCTTAAATGATCCTCCCACCATGGGCTCCCAAAGTGCAAGGATTATAGGCATGAGCCACTGTTTCTGGCCTAGAAAATTGAGTCTAGTAACACTAGCAAAAGCAGGAAAGAAGCAAAGCAAATGCATGGTAAATACTGTATAAGATAAATAAAATAGCAGAATTAAATCAAAATACATAAATAATAATAAATAGACTAAATTTTCCATCTAAAGAAAGAGATTCTCTGATTCTATTTCAAAAAACTACAGCCATATATATATTTTTTTTATTTTTTTGAGACAGCGTCTCACTCTATTGCCTGGGCTACAGTACAGAGGCATTGTCATAGCTCAGTGTACTTCAAATTACTGGGCTCAGTGATCCTCCTGCCTCCACCTCCCAAGCAGCTGTAACTATACGTGCATGCTACCACACCATGCTAATTTTTATATTTTTTGTAGAGACAGGGTCTTATTCTTGCTCAGGCTGGATGGCCTGAACTCCTGACCTCAAGGGATTCTCCCACCTTAGCCTCCCAGAGTGAGAACCACTGCACCTGGCTCTAGCTATATTAATACAGGAATGTTGGAAGTATTTTACTAAGCAGACACTAAACAAAAGATTTCAAGGCAGAAGTCATTTCTAGGGAAAAGGTGTCATTGTATACAGACAGTCCTCGAATTACAAACATCCAACTTACATACAACTCGCACTTACAAATGGAGGATATTACAGTAATTCCCAGAGTTATAAACATCTGACTGATGTATGACTTACATTATGAATGGAAACTATTACAGTAATAAGTAAATGTACCTGTTCCACCTTGTATAAAAATTCAACTTAAGAACCAACCTACGGAAGTTATCTTGGTCATAACCAGGGGACTGCCTATGATGATAAAAGGAATAATTCACCAATAGGATAATACAACTTGAACCTGATTGCCCCTAATAACTTCAAAAACTATACAGTAAATATTTACATAATTACAAGGAAAAACTGGGAAAGCCATAAACATAGTAAGAGATTTTAAACAAGTCTATTGACTGTAGGCCTCCATGGTAGAATCACAGATGGTTTTGTTGTTGTTTGTTTGTGTGTTTTAAACCAGAGTCTTGCTGTTGCCCAGGCTAGTTTTGACCTCCTGGGCTCAAGGCATCTTCCTGCCCCAGCATCTTGAGTAGCTGGGATTACAGGTGCACCACCATGTCCAGCTCACAGACACTTTAAGATTACAATTTTCTTTAAGAGGCTAATTCTAGACATAATTTTTTCACCTGCCAGTGTGATGGAGGCAATACAGAAGTTCTTCCTCCCATTGTTTGAATAATTGCACACCTGGTGGGCAGCATAAGCATGGATAGCCAAGTGTTTTTTGCAAAAATAGTCATTTTTTTTTTCCTGTCAGAAATGCATGAGCCTCAAAGAGTGGCAGATGTCCTAAATTGATTTCCTTTAAACATGTAGGAGCACCTACTTTACAGTGAGTGTAACTGGGCTCCTTAATACACCAAGTTGCAATAATCTTAGTGTTTTTTCAATTAAATTTTATTTCCCAAATACTTACAGATGCTTAGATGTGTACTGTATGTTCACATTTTATAAATTAGCAAGGGAGAGTGCTTTTTAAAGAAGCTTAAAAGTTATCTCATTCGGGCAGTGCCTGCGGCTCAAAGGAGTAGGGCGCCGGCCCCAAATGCCAGAGGTGGTGGGTTCAAACCCAGCCCAAAACTGCAAAAAAAAAAAAAAGTTATCTCATTCAACTTCTGCTTTACAGATAAGGAAATAGATCCAGTAATGAGCTTCTCAGAGGCCTAACCTACCCTGTTTCCCCGAAAATAAGACAGTGTCTTATTTTAAGATGTGCTTCCCAAAATGCGCTAGGTCTTATTTTCAGGGGACATCTTATCTTTCCTGTAAGTAGGTCTTATTTTCGGAGGATGTCTTATTTTCGGGGAAACAGGGTAGTATGTGACAGAGAGGCAATAGCATGACCTCTGTGATTCCCACTCAGCCTCACTCTACCTTTCTTTTTTTCTTTCTTTCTTTCTTTTTTTTTTTTTTTACTGGATAAATGTTATATTTACACAGGATAAATGTTATCCTGTACATCTGAGTAAACAAATATTGGATAAAGGGAGCTTTCTCTTTATAGAAGTATTCCACATAGTACATAAAAGTAACACAATTAGAATATGATTTCGCAACCCCCAAATGAAGTAATTAATAAGACAGTCATCATTAACGGCTGCTAAGATTAAAATAAGAGACAGAAGCTGACATTGTGTGCCTCCTAGTGGAAGTACACACACTATCTACAAAGTATTTTTGCCAAAACCCCCCACCAAAACCCAAACCTTGAATCCGAACTTGATGAAGTATCTTGATCATATTACTAGTTTACATGAAATATAGGGGACAGAGGAATACATTAAGTGATACCATCTGGATGCAGTCAGTAAAGTCCAGAAATTTAAGAAATTTTACAGGACACAAATCCAGCATTTTTAATAAATACATTACAAAGAAAAATAAAGAGAGGAAGGGGAACCATACCAGTTTTAAAATTACTTAAGAGACATCCTTTGTGATGTATGGTTCTTGTTTAAAGCCTGATTTAAAATAACTTGCAAAAATCATTCAAGACCATCAAGACATTTGACATTTGATTTGAGACAACCGAGGAAACTGAATCTTTTCTGCTAGGACTTCCAGTCATATGTTAAAAAGAGTACTAAGAAGGGACATCCTTGCTTTGTTCCTGGACTTAGTGGGAAAACTTTGAGTTTCTCACCATTAAATATGATGTTGCTGTAGGGTTTCTCTAAACATTCTTTTTTTTTTCTTTTACAAAAAGGAAATTCCCTTCTATTCCTAATTTTCTGAGAGTTTTAGCCATGAATGTGTCTTGGATTCTTTTGAATACTTTTCCTGAATCCACTGGTGCCATAGTGTGACCTGTGTTCTTCAGCTGCTGTTGTGATGGATTACATTACTTGGTTTTTGAATGTTGGGCCAACCTTGCATACTTGGGATAAGTCTCACTTGGTCATGGTATAGAATTCTTTTTCTACCTTGTTGGACTTGATTTGCTAAAATATTCTTAAGTGTTTTTGTATTTATGTTCAGGAGAGATATTGGTCTGTAGTTTTCTTTTTTTTTTTTTTTTTTATTTTTGGCCGGGGCTGGGTTTGAACCTGCCACCTCCGGCATATGGGACCGGCGCCCTACTCCTTGAGCCACAGGCGCCGCCCGGTCTGTAGTTTTCTTGTAAAGTCTTTCTCTGGTTTTGGATTAAGGTAACAGTTTGGCAAAATTCACCCGTGAACTCATTTTGGCTTAGTACGTAATGTTTTGAAATATTGGTATTACTGATTTGATTTCTTCAACAGATAAAGGCCTATTCACATGATCTGTTTCTTCTTTTGTTTTTATTATTAAATCATAGCTGTGTACAGTAATGTGATCATGGGGCACCATACACTGGTTTTATAGACCGTTTGACACATTTTCATCACACTGGTTAACACTCTACCTTTCAATCAGGAAGAAAAAAGGAAGTGACAAAGAGGAAGGGGGAGGGGCCTATATCAGGGAAGTCAAACTTCCAGAATCCCTCGCTGACTTCTACAGGTACTTACATACCATTGGCCAGTACTGGATCCCAATCCTAGCCTTGGCTACAAGGGTTGCTGGGAAATCAAGGTTCTGCCACCTACATTTGTTAATTGGCTACCATTTTAAAGACCTGGCTCAGGCAGCACCTGTGGCTCAAAAGAGTAGGGCGCCGGCCCCATATGCTGGAGGTGGTGGGTTCAAACCCAGCCCTGGCCAAAAACTGCCAAAAAAAAAAAAATAATATATATATATATTATAATAATAATAAAATAAAATAAAATAAAGAAAGACAATTAAAAAAAAAAAGACCTGGCTCAAGTCATCACCTCTAGATAGTTCTAAATAAGGGATATTTCCCACCCTCTTCACATTGCCCTCACTGCATTGTATCATAGTCATTCACAACTTTCTCCAGTGATTAAATTATAAGCTCTTTGAAGTCTTGGAGTGACCAGGCTTAGCTACTGGAAAAAGTGTGGGAACAGAATTTTCATAACCCTGACAGGAGTGCAGCCATTTTAGAAAATCAGTTCAGAAACTAGCGATCTCTTCCCCAGACTCCTGAAGGCTAGAGTTCCTGGAAACACCCTACCTATAATCCTGACCCCAAGGATATGCCCATGATCCTGACCCACAGTAGAGAAGAGCCCTGGGCAGTACCCTGGGCTCATTTCCCCATTCCAGCTATACTGATGAGGCTAATAAAAGCCTTTTGCAACTATGTGGGAGCTGAGCTGACACCTGGTAAATCTCCACTCTGCTTTTACCCTCTATTAAGTCTTTCCTTGTTCCTGGATAGGCCTCCTCTCCTTTCTTGAAGACCCTCATCCCAATTCTATGCCAGAACCTCTCAAAAAGAAGTACGGTCTAGCTAGCAGGGAAACATGTTGAGTTTCTCCAGGGCACCCCAACAATGAGCCACTTTTGGTCAAATGTGATATCTTCTATATGGGAAAAGGTAGCCCTGTGGCAAACTTGCTGCCATGGCATGCATAAAACTTCAAAGATTACATAAACCTGTGTACCATCCACAAAGTGAAGTCAGACACTATTGTGGCAAAGATGAAAACAAGCTGGTATAAGAAAGTATTTGTGAAGTTTTCTGTTCCATGCATGTACAAAGTGGTATTTCATTATTATTATTATTATTTTTTTTGACCGGGGCTGGGTTTGAACCCACCACCTCTGGCATATGGGGCCGGCGCCCTACCCCTTTGAGCCACAGGCACCACCCTGTGGTATTTTGTTATTTAGAATGCTTTTTGCACAATTTCCCACAACCCTAGTTCCCCCCAAATTCATGTGTTGGAAACTTAATCCTCACTGTGGCAGTATTAAGAGGTGGGACCTTTGGGCGGCGCCTGTGGCTCAGTCGGTAAGGCGCCGGCCCCATATACCGAGGGTGGCGGGTTCAAGCCCGGCCCTGGCCAAACTGCAACCAAAGAATGGCCAGGCGTTGTGGCGGGCGCCTGTAGTCCCAGCTACTCGGGAGGCTGAGGCAGGAGAATCGCTTAGGCCCGGGAGTTGGAGGTTGCTGTGAGCTGTGTGAGGCCACGGCACTCTACCGAGGGCCATAAAGTGAGACTTTGTCTCTACAAAAAAAAAAAAAAAAAAGAGGTGGGACCTTTAAGAGGTTATTAGGCCATAAGTACTCTACCTTCATAAATGGATTAATGCCGTTATCTATCGGAGTGGGTTAGTTATCATGAGAGTGGGCTCCTGATAAAAGCAATGAGTTTGACCTGATTTCCTCTCTGTCTGATGTGCTCACTTTTACCTTCTTCCTTCTGCTGTGGGATGACCTTCGCCAAATGCTAGCACCATGTTTTTGGACTTCCCACCCTCCAGAACAGTGAGTCGATAAATTTCTGTTATTATAGATTATCTAATCTGTGGTATTCTGTTATAGCAGCAGAACATGGACTAAGACACCAGTGGAACTGTCTTTGCACACAGTATGTTATTATTCTATTGCATTCTATTGCTCCATACACCAGGTATGCATCCCCCTCCCTCTCTCCTACCTCTCCAGCTTTTGCTGGGAGTGCAAGAGCTTAGGCACCATGTTGAGCCTCGAGGTGCCCAGGAATGCTGTCTCCAGGTAGAAAAAAGTAAGACACAGGGAAGTGGGACTATACTGCAAGCACTTCCTGAGCCCACAGTAGCCCTCATGCTGCTTGGCAGGCTACTGTATGGAGCCCTGCAGTGGGCTATGGGGAGGGAGGGAGAAAGTGGAGGGGCAGAGATAGACAGACCTGGAGAAGGATTGAGGAGGGACTGAATACAGATGAGGACTGGAGAAATCCTTTGTTCCCTATTCAAGAAACCAAAATCTTCAGTGCTCAGCCCTTGGTCTGCAAGGTTCTGCCCATCCCTGCACTGTGTGCCCTGTTCAACAGCCTGAGGAAAGGGGATGAGGCAGGTTGTAAGCCTAGTGACTGCATGAGGCTGATATTTCATGCACTAATTCCATTGCATCTTCATATTAACACCAAGAGGTATTTCCATTTTACAGGTAAGGAGAGTGAGACCCAGAGAGCTAAGTAGATGCCCAAGACCACCCAGTAAGGGGCAGGGCTTGGAATTGATCTGACTCTGAGTTCCAGGCCCTTTCAGTGAAGATGAGGACAGTGCCTCCAACTCAGGGTACTAGCAGGCACCCAGGCCTCATCCCTGAGAAGATAGCACTACACCAGTGGGGGTCAGGCCAAAAGGCAGTGGCCCTGCAGAGTGGGGTGCCTAGTTACCTCTCTCCCCATCTATGGTTGCCTCCTCCCCTCCACAGCCAGCAGGAGCAGTAGAAAAGAACTCAGAGTCCTGTAGGCTCCCCACTTCAGAGCAGCCCCTCAACTCCTCAGTGTGGATCCTTCTGGGGGCCAGTCATAAAAATCTTCCTGAGATGCACCAAGCCAAGACCAGGAACCAGACCCCTCCACATGTCTCCAACCCCCCTATAGTTGCTGAAGATCCAGAGCCCACCCAGCTTTCTCCCTAGCCCAAAGTGTCCTCCCCTTCCCCATCTCTTTCCTGGCTTGCCCTCTGGCAAGGTTTTATGGCCGGTGATGTGTGCAAGGGGCATGGGAAAGGGTGGGATGGAACACTGGAAAAGCTGAGCCCATACCCTGTTCTTCATCCACTGACCCTTTCCCAGAGTAGGTGCAATACACTCAAAGAGAAGGTATGAGCTCCAGACCCAAGGCCCTTGGTTAATTGCATGCATCCCTAATGAGTGCACCTGCTTTTAAGACAAAGAAGCAAATCACAAGAAAACTATCTCCTTGGAAGGACTTAATCGGGATGGAAACTGCAGATCAATGCCAATTCTGCCCAATCTTAACATGTACAGAATAAGCAATGGCTTCCGAACCATAATCTTAAATCTCTGCAAAGATCCTCAGTCAACTCTTCAGCTCCTTTGACTAGCTAATGACAGTTGCAACAACCGTAATAAAGGCCCCATTTTAAAGCACACACTATAAGCTGTGCACTGCTTCTATTTCTAGCTCCTTTCATAATCTAGAGAGGTATTGCTGTGCACATTTTATAGATAAGGAAACTGAGGTTACTGAGGTTAGGTAACTTGACCAAGGTCACATATTTAGAAAGTGGTGGAACTTTTCAAAATACTAAGTTGGGGAAATGCTCATCATTTGTAGAAAAATTTTTAAGAAGGCATAAGAACACAGATTTCCAGTTAACCCTCAGTTACCCAGAAAAGTGAATTCCCCAGAACACCCCGCACATCACATACGCCTGTGTTCATGCATGCGCTTGAATATTCTGATTAGCAGAACTCTTGATAAACAGGCTAGACCACAGGGGGGAAAATGTACAGAAACCAAAAACATTCTCCGAATTCATCGCGTGCTTGGAGATCCCCAGGTAAAAGGTTAGCAAAACATACCTTGATCAAAGCAACCAGGGATGGGGTATGACGCATTCACTGCCACTAGGGGCCCATGCATCCATTCTGTCCCCTTCAAAATCCCTTTGTCTGAGCCAGAGTTGTTGGTCCACCACTTTCTACTGATTACAGTTTTGAAAAAGAAGCGTGATGGCTACTAGCATGCACGGAACAGAACTCAATCACCAACCTCCAGTGTGGCCTTGAAGAGGTTTTGTCCCTCTCTAGACTTTGGTTTTCCCATCTGGAAAAATCAGGGGAGAGCAAACTGTAAGGGACCCAAGGGAAATCTTAGGACTACTGCCCCTTAGCAGGTGCCTCCCTCCAGAGAGATCTTGGACCTTGGGCATCCCAGATGGAAGCATTCATGGGAAGTGGGAAGAGGTTCCCTGAAAACTCAGGAGCTTTCTCGCCTTCCTCCACAAGACTTCCTCTGCCTGGGCAGACAGCTTGGTTTTCTCTTTGTTTTCCTACTTCCCTCTAATGGGGTTAGAGTTACTGTAAAAGACCGACTGCTAAGCAAGAAGGAAGGATGCTCTCCCACACGGAGGTGCGCTAGACAATTCGTGGGGCTTGTGTGTGTGTGTGTGTGTGTGTGTGTGTGTGCGCACAAGCCAGAGCTCACATGAGCACCCTGCCACATCGCTGGCATGGTGCTCTATAGGGAAGCTGAAGGAGCCCTGGGCACCAACCCTTCTGCACCAAGCCTAGGACAGTCCTGGTTATCCCTCAGTGACAGATTCATGTCTGAGAACTGGGCCAGCAAGGTTTCCCACGAAGTATACAATATGGCAGGACCATCTCTGTTTCCTGTCCTGCCTTCAACTTCTTATTTGGCATCTTAAAATGGGCATGCTCTCAGTTTTCTCTGGGAATCCAGGGGCCCTTTCACCCCTTGAGAGATTAACAGTCAACTCCCACCTCCTCTAAGCCACTTATTATAATATTGACATACTTAAGTATTGGTATTAGTGGCTTCTTCAAGCCCCAGTGTGGCTACCATCACTGGGCTACCTTGGAGTCACCACCTTTCCCAGTCTCCCCAGCAATATAACAACTAAAGGGTGAAGATGCCAGGTCTTCTGCCAGGTCAGGGCCATGCTGACCCAGCCCTGCAGATCCTGGCCCCTGGGGGGCAGAGGAGTTTGCAAGTATGTGTGTCCCCCTCACACGTTCAGCTGACTCTTCATGGCCCTGACCTTGGCCATGTTTGGTTCTTGTACTTGTGTGTGGTGGGCACCGGCCAGGCCTATACGCAGCACTATGTTACAGCTGTCTCATTGCCTATAGGACTCTTCCCTGTGACAGCAGCTATGTGCCTGGCCCTGCCGGGGAGTTCATAATGGTCCCGCTTACTGGGCAAATTTTGTGCTGAGACAGCAAGCTGGGCTGAGGCAGCAGCGCAGCAGGCCCAGGCCAGGTGTTCTGGGTGACCCGGGGAAATGAGCCATCAGCATCTCCTTCCCACACCTGTCCTGAGGTCAGGACGAGCTTGAGTCCAGCAGGGTCCCTGAGCCGGAGAGTTTCTTTGCCTGCAAAGCCTGAGCTACCCCACCCGCCCCCAGACTGAGGGGCAACCTGCAGCTGAGTCAGGATCAAGAAGGACCCAAATTCACACAGATGACCTCAGACTGGTGAGGGGAGCACCCTGGACAACCTCTCCCCCCACTCAACCTGCCTGTTCAGCCTGAAAAAAAAAAAAAAAGGATTAACTACTTTGCATAGATCACCGTTTCTCTCCCAGTGAACGTCTGTTCAATAAAACCCTGGTAATTGGGCCTCACCATGCCCACCAGGAAAGCTGGCCAGAGGGTGAGCCTGCCATGCCAAGGGACCTGGAAGAGAAATTGGGGGTGGGAGGTAGGTGTGCGGTGTTGAACCTGCTTGTGTGGTTCTTCTCGAATTAGTTTCAAGCCAGGCACTTCTAAAAGTGGGTAGAGGCACCATGAGTGTTGATATTAGACTTCCAGAAAAGCTTCTCACCCAGGAAACGCACAGGGCCAACAGGCGGGGACCCGAAGGAGTGGCCCAGGAAGGGCAAGGCACGGCAGGGCCTACAGGGACAGGTAGAGGGAGCCCTCCTCCACCAGCTCCAGAGACCCACCCGCCACCATCTGGGCCTCCTGGAGAGGGAGGACGACCCCAGGCAGTCAGTGGAGCCTGTAGGGCTGCAGGAGACCCTCCCTCCGTCGGCCCAGACTGTGCCTGAGCCCCTCCTGGCCCCTTTTGGGGAAGGGGAATGATATGGGGTTCGGGGCTTTCAGCGGGGCCCCAGGGGCCAGCGATGCTCAGGCCCTAGAGCTCCTTGCCTGGCAGTAATTTGGGCCCCAGACAAATATTGGCTGCCTTAGCTAACCGAATTATTCTTTCGGTTTGAGCCAGCTCCCCTTTTTGACTCAGATCCGGCTGGGCTGGGAAAGCGCTTTCCGAAATCGCTCCCCCCGACACCCGCCCAGTCCTCCCGGGGGCCCGCGGCCTGGGAACTGCTGGGATGGGCGCGGGAGCGCCCTCCCACCCCCAACCCCAAGCGGGGTGCCCGAACCCCTACACACACACACACACACACACACACACACCCGAACCCCTACACACACACACACACACACACACACACACACACGGGGTGCCCGAACCCCTACACACACACACACACACACACACACACACACACACACACACACACACACCCCCGCTGCGCAGCGCAGCGCCGCGCCCCTGGCCCCCGGCCCTCCCGCGGCGCCCGCTCCCGGAGCCGGCCGTGCCGGGACCAGGAGGCTTCTCCGCAGCGCGCCCGCCCGCTGGGGTCGTTGAGGACAGGGAGGAGGGCTTGGTCGACCCAGCACGTGCTTAAAGCACCAAAATAGAAAAAGAAAAATGCTTGGAAAGAATTTGATATTTCCCAGCGAACCTCGAAATCGCCGTTACGGGAAAAGTCCAAGTCTTGCGGGACTTCCTCGCTAATTTAACGTCCGGAGTTGTTTTTCTTCCCCATTATGTAGAGCGGCTGGGCTTCACGATCTTTTTTAATCTCTGGGGCCCTCAGGCCCTGGGGCCTCTCCGAGACACCCGAATTATCTTGGAAGCCCCATTTCAAACCCCTGGGGTCGCAGGGCCTCTGTTAGTTCGCAGAGTTCTGCTTATTGCTTCTGCCACTGACTCACAAGGGGAGGTGGGGATTTTTGAGCTGTTTCAACACTTACCCAGAATATTAGGGGTTTCATACAGTATTTATTAAAAAAAAAAAAAAGCCCCAAAGCCAACAAAATATGACACAGGGATACAGAAGGAGGGAAGGTGGGGTGGGCAGGGACCATCCAGGACCAAATTGCTTATCTGCTGTGTTAGAGCTGGATCTGGAACTCAGGTTTCCTGGCCACCTCCCTACTCCCCCAGCCCTGACCCACTCACACTCCAGGCCTCGTGTTTTGCCCATGGCGGTGGAAAAGAGCTAATATTTAAGGAGAGTCTTCTGCCTGCAGCAGTTCTAAGCCCTTAATGAAAATAACTTGTCTAATGCTATGACTGTGCCAGGAGGCATGAGAGCTGTTTTTATGCCATTCCCATTTTATAGATGAGGAGACTGAGCATGCAGAGCTCAACTGATTTGGGGTACTTGGTTTTCTTGTGGAGAAAGATGCCCCTCACTTCCACATTCTGTCAAGGCAGATCTTGCTCGGACTCACCAGAGTCAAGATATTGGGTACTCAGAACCTCCCTCTTGGCAGCAAGCTGGTGGGAGACTAGGGGACTCTGAGCTCCCTAAGGAGCTGAGATCCAGCAGCCCTGAGTGGAGTCCAAGGACGTAGTCCTCCTAACCGTTCCCTCCTGGGATCCAGCAGCAACAGGGATGTCCAGCAGAGGGGCTCTGGGTAGGTGCAGTGGTTCACCTATAACCCCACCTTTTTGGGAGCCAAGGCAGAGAGGGATTGCTCAAGGCTAGGACTTTGAGACCAGCCTAGGCAACATAGTGAGACCCTGTCTCTACCAAAAAAATTAATTAATTTTAAAAATAAAGGGGATCTCCACTTGGTGAATGGGCTTGTGCTAACAAAACAAGGGGGTGGGCTGGGGGCTCTGACCTGAGCTGCCAGCCTGGGACCAGAGGGATGGCATGGCCACAAGGCCTGCAGAGTCACTCAGCCCTGGGACTGCAGAGAAAAGAGAGTATGTGTGAGCTCCAAGCCCAAATATCACCACAGCATGTCTGCCTTTAACAATTAGGAAGTGTGGCCCAGGGTGGCACCTGTGGCTCAGTGAGTAGGGTGCCGGCCCCATATGCCGAGGGTGGCAGGTTCAAACCCAGCCCTGGCCAAAATGCAACAGAAAAATAGCCGGGTGCTGTGGCGGGCACCTGTAGTCCCAGCTACTCGGGAGGCTGAGGCAAGAGAATCGCGTAAGCCCAGGAGCTGGAGGTTGCTGTGAGCTGTGTGATGCCACGGCCTACCAAGGGCCATAGAGTGAGACTCTGTCTCTACAAAAAAAAAAAAAAAAAAGGAAGTGGGGCCCTTGAGAAAGGGCTGGAGGAGGCATGAGGAGAGAAGGAGGCAGTGGGGTGGGGGAGGAAGTGGCCATTCTGCCTGTTCTTCCTCCTATCTCCCCTTATGTCCCCTTCATTCACCATTGGTGGATCTTCACCGAGCGCCTACTATGCACTGCACTCTGTGGCCTCCTGCTTCTTCCTGTTCCATCTCATTCCTTTATTTACCAACTCTCAGATCTTTTGAGATTACTGTGGGGACCTTGGACAAGTCCCTTCCCACTCAAAGCCTGGGTTTCCTCTTCTGGGAGAGCAGTGGGCTGGGTGCTGCAGCTCTGCCCCCAGCACAGTATGGGCAGGCAGGAAAGGCCATTCCTCACTGGGGAATAGAGCCTCAGCAGCTGCAGACCAGTCACATAACGGCATAGGACTACCTTCTGGAGCACCAGTGTGGCAAATGCCATAGCAAGAGGCATGTGCTAGGAGGACTGGGGGCATGTAGATATCTACTTCTGGTACAGCCTTGAGGGATGAGCAGTTCACTAGGTAGATGTGCAGGGACCACCCAGCAAGGGAAGAGGGCTGCAGGCACAGAGGGTACAGCACATGCAGCACTGTGTTGGGAACAGAGCATGGTGCATTGGCAGGACAGCTCTCCCAGTGTGGCTGAATTGCCAGATTTGTCAGGGAGGATGGATGCTAAGCTACCACCACGAGCAGAGGTGTCCTTATCCCAGGCCCAATGGCCAGAGAAGTCCCCACCCCACAGCCCTCTGCTTTTAGCTGTGGCAGGTACTACTCAGGCAGGTCTGGAAGAGCCTGCTGAGGCCAAGGAGAGAGAGAAGGCAGTTTTGACAGAGCAAAGCTCCCTAGACCAGCCCCATGGCTAAAGACATCATGGCACAAATAGGCAGCTGGGGAGAGGGCAGTGAGCCCCAAAACCATCTGTCCTCTTCAAGGTGTCCAAAGATGGCCAGGCGAGGCCCCAGATGTGAGGAAGAAAGCCTCAGGGGCTTGCAGGCTCTCTGGTGAGTTATACTGTATACATGTGTTTGTGTGATCCCATGTGAGACCCACTTGCAGATGCACAGGTGAACGTACACAAGTTTGAACGCATGCTGGGTATGTAGCAGCAGAAAGGATACACACTGGGTGTGGGCAGAAGTGAGCTCTTGGTGGGCAGAGTGGGTAGGAAGGTGGCCTGAGATGTAAACAGGACCATTTAGACCTGGGTTCACCTTGGGTTCTCCTGGCAGGTGCTGAGTAGAGCAAACATTGTTGGGATGTCAGGAGGGCAGGGCACAAGCCCCACTGGTGGTGGTTGCTGGGTAGATAACACCAAGATGATGAAAGCAGAGGCCCAGTTTTCAGGTCTGGGATGGGGAGCCACAGGGAGAGTTTTTGGAGCCAATGGATCCCAGACCACCGCAGGCCTGAACGCTTTAGTTTTCACATTTGCAAACTTCCATTAGTTCATTTGAACAGCAGGAAATTAGAGCAGTCCCTCTACTCAAAGCACAGACTTCCAGTATTGAAAGGGTTAGTGGGGCCCATTCAGGACGTGGTTGAGTCGCTTAACACCCCATGCTTCTTCTCTGCATTCTGACAGCCTAGTCAGGCCCCAAAACCCACCAGGAACCTTGAACCTCAGCACCTGGAATCTACTACCTAAAAACCTGATCAGGAGGAGAGTGTCAGAGTCCAGCCCCAGGTCACCAAGGCCAGGGCCTGAGGGCAACTCAGCCTGTGCCTTCCCTTGGGTGGACACAGGACAGGGCCATGCAGAGAGACCAGCAGTGTGGCCAGGGCTTGGTCTTCTGGTATAGGAAAAGGCCTTTGTGTCAAGAGACGGTTGGGTCTGTCGGGAGGAGGAGTTAAGTATTTATTTCCCTTACTTCTTCCACAGGATTGAATGCACACAGAATCTACCTGGTTGAAGTCCTGAAACCACTGGTAAAGGAGGCTATTCTCACATAGTAGACCACCACAACAGAATGAACATCTGTTGGAGGCTAATGCTAATTTTCACTTTCCCAGTAATCTTGTAAGCTATGTTTTGCTAACCCCATTTCACACAGAGAAAAACAGGATTAATGGGCGGCGCCTATGGCTCAGTGAGTAGGGCGCAGGCCCCATATGCCGAGGGTGGCGGGTTCAAACCCAGCCCCGGCCAAACTGCAACAACAAAAAAATAGCCGGGCGTTGTGGCGGGCGCCTGTAGTCCCAGCTGCTCGGGAGGCTGAGGCAAGAGAATCGCGTAAGCCCAAGAGTTAGAGGTTGCTGCGAGCCATGTGACGCCCCGGCACTCTACCTGAGGGCAGTACAGTGAGACTCTGTCTCTCCAAAAAAAAAAAAAAAAAAAAGAGGGCGGCGCCTGTGGCTCAGTCGGTAGGGCGCCAGCCCCATATACCGATGGTGGCGGGTTCAAACCCGGCCCCGGCTGAACTGCAAACCAAAAAATAGCTGGGCATTGTGGCGGGCGCCTGTAGTCCCAGCTACTCGGGAGGCTGAGGCAAGAGAATCGCTTCAGCCCAGGAGTTGGAGGTTGCTGTGAGCTGTGTGATGCCACGGCACTCTACTGAGGGCGATAAAGTGAGACTCTGTCTCTACAAAAAAAAAAAAAGAAAAACAGGATTAACGATGGTGACTAACTTGGCCAAGGGCACACCTGCACGTGAGTTACCAGGATTGGAAAGCAGTCTGCCTGGCTCCAGAGCCTGGGAGCTTTCTGCTTAGTGGATTGGCTGAGAACCTCCAAGGCGGTTGTGAGTCTCTCTAGGCCTGTCGTTGCAACAGTTAACGTGTGTGAGGAGCTTAGAGCTGGGTTTGGCCTGCCTCGAGTGTTCAGTGGCTGCCACCATAAACTGGAGTTATTCTATACTGCCTTGGGACTGCCTAGAAAGCCAGTGGGCAGTTTCTGGGCCTCAGTTAGGGCTAGGGGGGTGATATGATATCTGCATCCAGCTCACTGCTGGGACCCAGTGTATGTTGTTAGCCCTGGAGGGGAGCTCAGCTGGGACCCAGTGTATGTTGTTAGCCCTGGAGGGGAGCTCAGTCCGAGGGGCCGAGTCCTGATTAGCTAGCATTCCCCAGTTCATCACAAGCCTGCCTTCAGGATTCCAAAAGCAGCACTGGCAGTCATGCCCCTCTCAAAAGTCTAGCGGTTCTCCTAGCCCCATGTTCTCCTAATACAGGGCAATTAAAGAGAAAAGCAGGAAATGGAAAGTAAGCCATCCCCCCACCATGACTTTCCTGGAAATCTAGAGGGAAAATGGCACCTCCTCTGAGATTGAGGAGGTGTGTTCCCCGTGTCCCCAGTCCTTCACTCCAACGGTGGACCTGAAGCTGTCAAGATATCAGCTCTAGAATCTAGGACGGAGGGAAGGGCCCTGAAGACCAAAACTCCAGCGGCTCCCTCGAAGGACAACGGTTCCCCAGAGAAGAGGCAATACCAAACTTCCCCTGGGGCTTTTTAAACTGAGCCCGGGCAGGCCGCTCCTCTGCCCCAGCCTAGGGCCCAGCGGGCGGGGCAGCGCAGAGCCGCGGAGCGCGCCAGCCGCACCCCACTCCTGGCCGCGCTCCAGCTCCGGCCTCTGGAGTCGCCTCTCCCCCTCTGATGTAAGTTGATATTTTAATTCTCTTACAAGGAATGGTGTTTAGAGAAATGACTTAACCGGATTACTCATCGTCTATAATGACTTGGCCGGACTCCGAGGCTATTCCTAGACGTGACGCTTGAGGCTTTGATTCTTTCTCTCTTTTCTTTTGGTCCTGTTTTTTTTTCTTATTACCAAGAAATTACAGCCTTGCGCACGCGGCGGTCCGGCCCCTACACGCCCTCCTTGCACAGCATCCTGGGGGTTGTAGTTCGCTCCTCGCCCCGGCGGGCCCCAAACGCTTGGTGCCTCGCAGGGACCTGGCTCCTGCCTCATCTCCTCCCAGTGCCGGGAGTTGGGCCGGTCTGGCTGGTGAGGTCTTTTACTTTCTACATGCCTCAGTTTGCTCATCTGTCAAATGGGCAGGACAGTCCTACAACATAGGACTGAAGGGTCAGCTGAGATCTTACTTTAAATAAAAATGCCACACAGGTCCCACTTTTAAAAAATTGCTTGCTCAGAGCACTTTGCACTGACTTTGGGTCTAGACTTACACCAAGCTTTAGTTATCCTGATGCCAGACTGTTCCTACCTTGTTCCTTACTGTTTGTAGGTGGGCCTATGAACTGTCTAGCACTCACTCTCTGGTTCTCAGCTACATATGGGGATAATATAATGCCCACTTCATAGGGCTGGGGTGATAGTAAATGAAATCGTCAGTGTAGCATGCCTTGCTGCAGTGTCTGACAGTGTACACTGGTCAAAGGCATTTTCACTCCTCCTAGCACAGGTGTTGGCTCAGTAACTGAAGGAGTGGGTAGCTGTCCGCAGCCTGTGAGGTTGGCAAGGGCTACATCTTCTGTTCCATAAGGTTAGGGACTTTGTTCTGGCGGGTTTATGTCCTGGTGTCCAGCACAGTGCTGGTACATAGTCAGATCACAGACCACGTAACACATGTTGGAAGAGGAGATGAATGAACAAAGGAAACATTATCCCCACTTTCCAGTTGAGGGACCTGAGGCTCTGAGAGATTAAGTGACTTGTCCAAGACCACACAGCTGGGCTGTGTCTGAGTGGGGGTGAAAACCCAAATTTCATCTCTGCCATTCGCTCCTAGGGGTATTCAACTTTCACCTTTCAGGCTCAGTATGTTAAGAATCTTGGGTTTCTAGTTGCTGGGATCTGGTGAGGAGGGATAGGGTTGGGAGGCTCACCCAGCCCAGCCCTAGCCCAACAAAGAAAGTGTTCCAGATTCCATTGGGCTTAGAGGGAACCTATAGACAGGTACAGATGTGGCTCCTGATCTGGATGAAACTCAGAAGCCACTCGTGCCCTGGGGATAGTGACCAAAGCTCTTTCAGACAGGAGTTGACCCTTGCGGATCTGGGGCTCTGATCACTACCCCAGCACTACCACCTCCCTACTCCTTCACCCCTGACAGTTCCCCAAAGGCCAAAAGCTATTCTTGTCTTTTTCTAAAACAGGCATTTGAAACCATGAGCCAATTTTTTCCATTCCTGAGCTTGAGTATCATCTATTTTGGGCATTTGTTGTTTTCCATGAGTTGCAAATGCCACTGTGAAGCCGGCCTTTCCTGGACAGCTAGTTAGGGGGGGAGTGAGGTGGGGCCTCCGTTAAAAATACTTCCCACTTCTTTTCTCCTTTGAAAACAAAGCCCTGGGGCCTTTGGCAACTGTTGAGCCTGGGAACTGAGCTTCCCAGGGCAGAAAACTGGCTGTGTATTTTGTTTCCTGAGTGCACTGGATGGGCTTGAAGGTCCCAGAAGAACAGCACTGACTTTGCCATGTGACTTTGGGCAATTCACTTAACCTCTCTGAGCCTTGTGGCCTTCTCTCTAAAATGAGACCAAGTAGACAGATTATCTTAAATGGACCTTACAGTTCTGAGAGCTCCGGGAAACAGCCCCTGGGCCAGATTTTCTTTCTAGAAATGGGCCAACAAGAAATGCTGGGACATGGAGGTGGGAGTTAGAAGGCAGCTTTTATCTCAGTCTCTGGGAATACTCTGTGAGTTCCAGAGTCTTGAAAGTGTTCTAAGAGGGACTAGAATTTTCTCATCAGGATTCATGTCATCACAAAAAGATTAAGTGCCATTAAGAAGGGATTAAGGCTGTAGTCCCAGCTACTCGGGAGGCTGAGGCAAGAGAATCGCGTAAGCCCAGGAGTTAAGAGGTTGCTGTGAACCGTGTGACGTCATGGCACTCTATCCGAGGGCGGTACAGTGAGACTCTGTCTCTACAAAAAAAAAAAAAAAGAAGGGATTAAATATGCTGTAGGTAGCTATAGGAAGGCACACAGCCCAGCAGTTACAAGAGAGAAGCCATTGGCTCAGTGCCTGTAGCTCAAGTGGCTAAGGCGCCAGCCATATATACCAGAGTTGGCCGGTTCGAATGCAGCCCAGGCTTGCCAAACAATGACAACTACAACCAAAAAATAGCTGAGTGTTGTGGGGGGTGCCTGTAGTAACAGCTACTCAGGAGGCTGAGGCAAGAGAATCGCTTAAGCCCAGGAGATGAAGGTTACTGTGAGCTGTGACACCACAACGGATAGCTTGAGGCTCCGTCTCAAAAAAAAAAAGAGAGAAGCCATCTGTGTTTTAACAAAGACCAATCTAAGGAGGAGAGATCTATTGTTGATCAAAAAAGAAAGTATCAGAATTAAACAATCAGAATTGTATTTTTTTTTTTTTTAAGATACAGACTCTTACTTTGTTGCCTCGGTAGAGTGCTGTGGCATCACAGCTCACAGCAACATCACAGCTCACAGCAACCTCCGGCTCTTGGGCTTAGGCGATTCTCAGCCTGAGCCTCCCGAGTCGCTAGGACCACAAGCACCCGCCACAGCATCCGGCTATTTTTTGTTGCAGTTTGGCCGGGACCGGGTTTGAACCTGCCACCCTCGGTATATGAGGCTGGTGCCCTACTCACTGAGCCACAGGCGACGCCCAGAATTGTATTATTTATTTAAACACACATGTAAAGCAAAGGTACATATTTTTTCTACATCCTGGATACATATATTTATGAAACTGTGTAGGGACAGTTCTAGAAGACTTTACCCAATCTGACAATAGTCCTTACCTCTGGGACCGAGAGGGAACTGGATTTGAGTAGCATCAGAAGACTGATTTATTTTAATGTTTTTACAAGAAGAATGTGTTTACTTAGTAGTGAGGGTGAGTTTTGCTGACTGAGACACACAGAAAGACACCAAGACATTGAGGGGCTGTGTGATAACTCTCAGGCATCCTGAACTGGGATCCTGTGGTTGAAGGGTGCAGGAGGAGAGTGGCTGTGGACAGAGAGGAGGTGTGTGAAATAGAGAGGGTTGAGCGATGAAAGTGTTTATGCTTTTAGGGAAGCAAATGGAGATATCTTTCTTCCATAGGATTTATTGGCTGTTGTAAATTACTTTCTATTGCAAATAGTTGCCTCAGGAGGCAATTAAATTTAGATCATATTGTTCCCAGGTTGGCACAGGCAGGTGTTGACTTGCTGAGGCTTTGCACAACAGCTACTGTCTGTAAGAGTGTGCCCAGCTGCCTGGATGGCAGAATAACTCTATCCCACAGTGGGCTGAGCTGCTGCTTTGTTGGTGAGTTTCTCCTCAGTGGGGTAGCCAATCCAGGAAGGAGGGATTGGCCTAGATTTTGACCCCAAGGACAGCATCTGCGTCTCCTTCCTCAACCTTGGCCATAGTACCTGGTCCAATCAGTGCTTATAGAATGGACAAAGGTGTAATTAGAAGCTGGTTAAGCTTCCTGGTAGCATTCCATAGTAGTCTCTGGCCATAGCTTTAGCTCCCTGGAGGGGAGAGTGGCTTGTAAACTAGGAAGTGGGATGCACTGTGCTATTCACTGTTATAGTGAGTGCTTGGGACAGTTATTAAATATTGACAACGATGTGTCTAGTATCAAATCTACAGGTGCTGACTCTTACAAACCAACCCATTATGAGGTAGACCACAGATTTATTCTGCAGAGCTCAGTGTTTGATTTGGGCTGAGCTTGCAGAGATCTCCCAAAGTCAAAGGGAAAGGGCCAGGGTTTCAGGTTCACCAAACTGCAGCCCTGGTCCATCTGTTTAGTGTGAAAAGAAACACCTGCGTGGGGGGTGGGCAGTGATGGGTGAAGACTGGGTAGGGGGTCAGGAAGGGGTTGGTATGAGGAAAGGCTCCTCTTCTGCAGCCCAAATTCCTGGGTTTAGTTCTAGCAGCATCACCTACCAGCTCTCAGACCTCAACTTTACTCTATACAATGAGAAGAATGATGATGTGAAATGCATAGAGCTGCTATGACTATTGTAATTAATGAGGCCAGGCGCAGTAATTCACACCTGTAAATTCTAGTGCTTCAGAAGGTCAAGGTGGCAGAATCACTTGAGCCCAGGAATTTCAGACTAGGCTAAGAAAAATAGCAAGACCCCCAACTCTATAAAAAATAGAAAAATTAGCTGAGCATGGTGGTGCATGCCTGCAGTCCCAGCTACATAGGAGGCTGAGGTGGGAGAATCACTTAAAGTCCTGGTCTCTGAGATAGCAGTGAGCTAAGTTATGATGATGCTACTGCACTCTAGCCCAGGTGACAGAACAAAGCCCTGTGTGGAAAAAAAAAAAAATCAACAAAACTTTCTGTATACCTACTATGGGCTAGGAGCACGGTTTAAGTCCCAGCTAGGCACTCCCGAAGACTAATTCCCTAAGCCTTAGTTTCCCCCTCTATGGCCTGCACATGGAAGAGCAGGCCCAAAGTCTAAATCACTGCTATGGCTGGCTCTGGACCTCCTCTTGCTTCCATTCACCCAAAACCTCACCTCAACTCTCTCAGCTGGGGGTGCTTAGCTTGTAGGTGCCAGTCTCTGCCTGCACGGATGGGCATGCCTGGGACACCAGGCATTTCTGAAACCCTACAGAGCCTAGGCAAGGAGTTTTCTAGTTTGGTTCTTGTTCAGCTAACACTCTCTCCTATACTGGGTTGGGTAGGAGTTGGGAAATGCTCAGAGGGCCACTTTTAAGTCAAAGTCAGAAGCATTTTGTTCACCGCATCCAGTTCTCAGTGCCCTGCTGAGAGCAAGTAGGATTTTTTCAAGGCTCTAGTTCTGTGTCTACGGTAACCAAGGCACAAAGCAACAATGGGTGTCCTGCCTCAGGCCCTCTACGTGAGGAACCCTTTCCAAATGTCCGGTCTTTAATCCGGGGCAGGAGGGGTGCACTACAACTTCCAGAGATCCCCGGGCTCAGGGGGCGGTTCCTGTCCCCTTGCGAAGACCTGGGCCCACCAATGAGAGCCTAGGGAGGAGCGGAGCGGGGCGGGGCGGTTCCCGGGCGGGGCGGAGCTGCGGGGAGGCAGCCGGCGAGCGCCGCTGCCAGCCAGTAGCGCCGGGAGTGCTGGGTCCGGAGAGCCGCGCGGGCGGAGGGTCCCAGGGCGGGCGCCGCGGGACCTCGCCGGGCCATGGGTAAGCGGCGCTGCGGCCCGGCCCGGGACGAGGGTCGACGGCCCTGCTGGGAGGGCGCAAGTATCGGCGCCGGGTCTCGGCCAGCCCTCTTGTCCGTCGGTGCGGTTTTGGGGGTCAGAGAGGGTCCTGGGGTGGGCTCCGGGGCGAGGGCACCGGGGAGTGAGCCCTGCCCGGGGCGCCAGCTCCCCTCACCCGGGCGGGAGGGGTAAGGCTGGATGTCTGCACGCGCTCTTCGAAAAAAGGAAAGATAAAAAGTTTTAGCGGTCAGGGGCTTCCCAGGCGTTTATCTCGAAACTCTTTTCGCCGTCTCTTGCCTGAAATTTACCAAGCCCTGTACGGTTCTGTCATCCCACTTCCTGCTGCGGTTTCAATCTCGAGCTGGTCTCAGCTAATTTGTTGTGACAGCTGTCAGCAGCATTTTCTCTGTCTCCCAGCCCCCTCCCCGGCCCCCGTGACATCCCCGTGGGTTCTCAGAAGCCGCCGGCGCCGTCGAGAAGAGGCGCCGGGTCGGGTGGGCGCGCGCGGGGCGCTTTCCACTGCGGCCGCCGTTTCCTGAAAGGGACCGCGCGGGTTTTGAAGAACTTGCTTAAGGCGCTTTGAAGAATCAACTGTTCCTCTTTCGGCCGAGGGATATACCGATCTTTTGGCGGTTACCAGCTTCTCGCCCCTGTCCCTTCTTCTCTTTTCTTTTCCCTCTTCTTCTCTGGTCTTTCCCTGCCTGTCTCCTGTCCACCCACCCCAGCCCCTGGCTTCTCTCTTTACTCTCTTTTGTCTGTCCTCTTCTTTTCCCTCGGGTTTCCAGAAGGGACAGGGTGGCGGGCGGGGAGCGGAGCGGGAAGATAGAGCAGGAGCGCGAGCTGCCAGTGGTGTGCAGGGAGGTGTGCGGCTTCGCGTTCAGCAGGTTCTACCCGCGCCACCCGTGCGCCGCGTGTCGGTCCCTCCTCAGTGCCCAGGGGTCGCCACCAGGCTGGGGTCGCGCCACCCTCCCCTCCGCGCGGGCGTAGTGGGGCTTCCCGGGCGCAGGATCGAGGCGGGCCCCAAACTTGACTCTGGCCCAGCCCAGCGTGCCTTTGTTTGGGGAGTCTTGGGCTGGTCGGGAGGGGTCTGCGGGGCCTAGGAGAACATAACAGGTGCTTCTTGCCCCCACCAGATCCTAGCTGTTGGTAACTGACTGACGCAGTGTCTGGGTCTCTGTGCCTAATGCGGAGGAGGAGGGTTAGGAGATGGCAGCTAAAGGGTCCAACCACCAGGGTTCAGAGTCTATCCTGGGTCCCGGGACCCACCTGGGGCCTAGAACTTGGCATGGCAGCATAGAAAGGGCCTCAGAAAATCTGTCTCAACATTTGGGTGACATCTTAGACAAGTCTTTCAATATCTTTGAGTCTTGTTTCTCCAGAGATGGAATGGGAACCTAGGAAACAATCAGAGGGAGCTATTCTGTTACTATCAAACATTAGCCAGAGTTGGGGTGGGGAGTTCAGTCCCATCCTAGAATAGGATCTTTTAAGGCATCCATCCCAGAACTGGGTAAACAGAGACAGGGAGCTCCAGGAGGGCTTGGGAGTTGGGCCTCTCACAGTCGGTGACCCCTCCAACCCCCATCTCTTTCTGTAACTTCTGAAGGCTCTTATCTTGGCCCCCATTACTTCAAGACTGTCCCCTTAACTACCTCCCCTAGCTAATGTACTGAGGCTGGGCTTTGGTGTGAGCTGTACCCTGCACCCCGGTTTAGAGGGGATCCCATGTGCAGCTCCTCTGTCCTCACTGCTGGCTGCAGCACAGCCCTTGGCAGGTCCCTCCTCCCCAAACAACCCACTGGAGCAAGCCCCACGCAGAGACTCCACCAGGCAGCCAGCTCTGGGCCACAGAGTGGACTGGCTGCTTCAAAGGCCTTCTTTGTTTCTGCTCCAGCTCAAGCTTGGAGAAACTTAAGCCAACAACCTCAGGCGAGGGGGTGGGGCAATGTCTGCTGGTTGTTATTGAGGCTGCTGTTACCATTATTGTGGTAATTGACGCAGTGTTCCCAGTCAGTGACTTTTCATGAAAGGAAGTGTCACTTCCTTCCCATCACAGGAGGGTGAGTAGGGCGGGCAAGAGAAAGGGGTGGGGGGCAGGCCCATAAACTCAAGGCTCTGTGGCCTTGGACTAGTCACAGCCCCTCTCTGAGCATTAGTGGCATATAAGATCAAGTGTGTTTATCCTGCTTCTATGAGGCTGATGTTTCTAGAGTACCTGTGTTGGGGGTGGGGTGAGTGAGGTACCCTGGGGGGGGTGAGCAAGACAGGCAGGCTTCGGATCTTACCAAGCTCAGTTGTGGTTTGTCAGGGAAGCCTCATTTCTGACTTTCTTTTACTTAGAACATTGGGCCCACCGAGTCTAGCACACCCATTTGATAAATGAGGAACTGGTGGTACAGAAGCAATAACTGACTTGGTAAAAGATGCACCTGTGTGGTGCCCAAAAAACCCTGCCCCATCTCGCCTCTTGCCCCACTCTCATCTGATGTCAACCCGTTGTCTAGCAAGGCAGGAGGCAGAATTCACAGGGGCCTGGTGACACCCCCTATGCAAGCCTGGATGAGACCTCTTGAGTTTGCCTTCAGTGATTCCACTCCACTGGGCTCTCCACACACAGTACCTTCACCTTCCTCCCTTTGGAGTCCTCCCCACTTCCCTTGGTAGGCTGAACTCTAGCTAGAAGCTGGCCCCTATTTGCTCAGATGAGGTGGCAGTTTCTTAAAGGAATCTCAATATGTATCAACAGTTTTGACACCTCCTTATAGCTATAACTATGGAGTTACGATATCTTTCCTCAAGATTATGGATGTAATACTCCTTATTCAAAGATGATAGGCCCTTTGAGGACCCCTGAAGTTGATTCACTGGTGAGGCTCTGCCCGCCCCCCAGCTACACCTCTCTGAGGGGTGACAGGCCCCTTCACATCCCAGGGCATGGTTACCTTAGCAGTCAATGCAGACCAGCTTGTGTTAGCAGAGCAACTGTGGTAATAAAGCTGGGAGCCTCAGATTCACTAAGGAAAAGCAGGCAAGTTTGTACCCTTTGAGCACAGATAAGGAACTTGGGTGTCCCTGTTCCCATTTGGGGGAAAAAAACCCAAACCTGTAAGCTGGGTACAGTAGTGTGACCTAGAGTTCTGTCCACAAGGAGGTTGAGGTGGGTGGAGCAATTGAGCCCAGAGTCAAGCCTGGGTAACATAGCAAGAACCCTTCTTAAAACAAAACAAAACAAAAAACCTCTAGATCTCAGGGTTTGGGAGTAGTCAGTCTGCTATGGTTCTGAATCCTATCTCTGTCACTGATAAGCTGTGTGACCTCAGGCAAGTCACTGAACCTCTCTGAGCCTCAGGTATTATATCTGTTAAAAGGGGAAATAATACCCACTAGGTGGTTAGGAAGATTGAATAAGACAGTGTACATGATGCCTAGTCCAAGGCCAGCCAAAGGACTGATTTGAGTGGTGAAATGAATAGTATAGAAAGGGAAGTAGGGGGCAGCGCCTGTGGCTCAGTGAGTAGGGCGCCGGCCCCATATGCCGAGGGTGGCAGGTTCAAACCCCGCCCCGGCCAAACTGCAACAAAAAAATAGCCGGGCGTTGTGGTGGGCGCCTGTAGTCCCAGCTACTCGGGAGGCTGAGGCAAGAGAATCGCATAAGCCCAAGAGTTGGAGGTTGCTGTGAGCCGTGTGACGCCACGGCACTCTACTGGAGGGCAGTAAAGTGAGACTCTGTCTCTACAAAAAAAAAAAAAAGAAAAAAAAAGAAAGGGAAGTAGGGAATGACTTGAGAACAAGTAGACCTGCTGGAGCATCCTCTGTCACAGTGGTCCCCAACCTGGAGCAACCAAGGTCCCCTTGGTGTCAGGGACCTATTTCATGGTAGACAATTTTTCCATGGAGGGAAAAATTGGGAGGTAGAGGGGATGGTTTTGGAATGATTCAAGAGCATCACATTTATTGTACATTTTATTTCTATTATTATTACATTGTAATGTATAATGAAGTAACCTACAACTCACTGTAATGCAGAATCAGTGGAAGCCCTGAGCTAATTTACAGTTGGGTTCAGGAGGGTTCATGATCCTGTGAGAATCTAATGCCACCACTGACCTGACAGGAGGCGGAGCTCAGGCAGTGTTAGAGAGTGTTGGGGAATAGACGTAAATACAGATGAAGCTTCACTCACCCACCACTCCCCTCCTGTTGTCCGGCTCAGTTCCTAACTGGTACTGGTCCTTGGTGGGTGGGGGGACCGCAGTTGGAGACCACAGCTCTATTGGAATGCGGGACTGAAAGTAACCTCTTCACTGCTGTAGTTTTAGGATCTAGGAGTTGAGTTTGACTCAGACACATGCATGGAGTTGAAAAGAAATAAGATTCATACACAGGAAGGGCCTTGGGCAAGCTTCTGACCCAGCTCCTTGCCACACCCATTGGTACCTCTGGTCACTAGGGCCCAGGCTCATTTTCTCATATAGCCACCTGCCCTCTCTCAGTCTTCTCAGCAGTGAAATGAGGAAATCAGAGAGGGCTTGTGCAGTCTTAGCATTGTCAGTACTTTATTATCTAGCTGCACAAAACTTGAAACACAAACTAGGAAATAATGGCAACAGGAAAGGCACAAGAGCTTTAAGAAGGAACTTCTGAAGACTGCATGAGGGACTTCTGAGTCATTGGAGACACATGGTCCTGAAAAAAGACACAATGCTGTAAAGGTATTCTTTTTCTCCAAGTAGTTTCTAGATTTAAATGCAGTCAAAACCCTAATGGTGGGTTGTTGTTTTTTATTTTTAAGTGAATGGCAATGACAAAGTTATCCTAAAATTCAGATGGAATATTTAAAAAACAAGGGTACTATTGGGTGGCTTACCCTCTGGATAGTAACTTGTTTTATAAAGCTACAAAAATTAAAACAGTGTGCATAGGTGCCAGCATTCCATAGTGGATGAAACAGACTAGAACAGTCCCAGATGTGTTCCTTGTAAGCACTGAGATTGTGGGGAAAGTAGCATTTCAAATCATTGGGGGATGGAGTCTCTCAGTCAATACTGGGACCCCCTAACCAATGGGGGGAAAGATGGTTAGGATCCCTATCTCATACCTTATACCAGAATAGATTGCAGATGTGTTAAAACAATGAAATAGTCATCACTATTATTATCATTATTATTTCCTGGATGGAAAAAACTCATGTCTGAAAGACATTCTTTTTGAGACAGAGTCTCACTTGTCACCTTTGGTAGAGTGCCATGGAGTCATAGCTCACAGCAACCTCAAACTCTTGGGCTTAAGCAATGTCTTGCCTCAGCCTCCTGAGTAGCTGGGACTACAGGCGCCCACCACAATGTCCAGCTAGTTTTTTCTTATAGTTGTCGTTGTTTGGCAGGCCCGGGCCGAGTTTGAACCCGCCAGTCCCCGTGTATGTGGCTGGCACCCTACATTCTTGGGGAGAGCAGTTTTCTTTTTATCATTGGATCCACCTCCCTGGTTACAAATAGGACCTCCAAGGAGTTGTGCAGGGAGGGATCAACACGCACAAGCTTGGAGCAAGAAAGGAACTTGGTGCTTCATGGCAGCAGCAGTCATGCAGAGCAGGTGGGCTTCCCCTGCCTGTGAGCTGGGAGACTGGGCCTTGGGCCTCATAAACCCCTTCCTGGCCCTGCAGCACCGGAAGAGGGGCCCAGCACTGCTATTCATTGGGAGGTCTGAGATCTGGGAGCTGGCAGGCAGGAAGATATGCCCAGTGTCTATGGCAACAGTTTTCAAACTTAACTTTTCATAGCAGAACTCTTTTTACAAGTGAAGATTTACTAGAACCCTGATCTGTAAATGGTCAGGGGAAGGGGAGAATTAGGGCACCAATGGCAGGACGGAAGGTACCCTGGAGAAAGAGGGAGAGGATTCTCCCCTCTCACTCAGCTAAGGCTACAGTTGGGGGAGCCCAGCTCAGAAGGCTCTGGCTGGGTAAGAATGGAGGCCAAGTTCATTTGAGGACTTGGCTGGACACAGATAAAGAGTGTTGCCCTTTGTGGCTTAAGGCAACAGCTCTATCCTGTTCCCATCTGGGGTTAAACAGCTTGGATTATTGACCTCCTTTCCAGGTAACCCAAGTGCCTAACTCCGGAAGATTTCCCCTGAGTGTAACCTAGGCAGAACTCACAAAGTCTAGAACCAAACAGAAGGGACTAGGGATCCTCTGGCCCCATGATTCTTTTTTTTTTTTTTTTTTGAGACAGCCTCAAGCTGTTGCCCTGCGTAGAGTGCTGTGACATCATAACTCACAGCAACCTCAAACTCCTGGGCTCAAGTGAGTCTCCTGTCTCCACCTCCCAAGTAGCTGGGACTACAGGCGCCTGCCACAATGCCCTGCTATTTTTTGGTTGCAGCCATCGTTGTTTGGCGGGCCCGGGCTAGATTCCAACCCGCCAGCTCAGGTGTATGTGGCTGGCGACTTAGCTGCTTGAGCCACTGGCGCCGAGCCTGACCCCATGATTCTTAACCTGGCTGCCCACTGGGCTTCCTTGGGGGGCTTTAACTCTGATGTCCCACGTGGGAACTTAAATCAGACTCTGGGTAGGGCCCAGCCATTAGTGTCTTAAAATAGTTCTCCAGGTGATGCTAATGGACACTGTTCCAACCACCTTGCTTTTCTGAAGCTCAGGGAGAAGGGATGTGCCTGGATCACACAGCAAGTTTTCAGGTCACACACAGATATTCAGAGGGTCCTTTGATGCTGAGGTCCTGATGAACGGGAGTTAAGGGAGAGAGGGTATGCAAGCAGAGTGCAGTGTGCAGGGAGAAAGGAGGTGAGCCAGTAGGAAGAGGGACCCCAGGGACCTGGAAGACTTTGGGAATTCACAGAGAATTAGCAAAGGACTGAATGGCCTTTCTCTCCCATTCACAGAAGGTCAGCCTGAGGCACTGAGTCACCCAAGGACTTGGTTGGAAAAGTATGTCTGATGGGTCAGTTGTTAGTAACTATTATTTCTGGAGATCGGCCATGTGAGACAAGCCTTAGGACTGGTGTCTTTTCTGGCTTATTTGGACTCTTCATCAAGGTTTTGCAAATGTGGATAGTAACCCTAGCAGCCTGCTGGTCAGACAGACTTTGTTTTGAATCCTGGTTGCCCAGCGAGGCAAGCAACTTAATTTTTCTGGCTTCAATTTCCCTCTTTTGAAAAGGGGTCTCTTGTGGGACTAAATGTGAGAACATACCAGGATATCACTTTCTTGCACTTTGCAGATAGTCCTTTTATACAAATGGAAGGTTTGTGGCAACAACATGTCACCAGTGCTCACCTCATGTCTGTGTCACGTTTTGGTAATTCTTGCAATAGTTCAAATTTTTTCATTGTTATTATATCTGTTGAGGAGATCTGTGATTAGTGAGTGATTTTTTTTTTTTTTTTTTTAGAGACAGAGTCTTACTTTGTCGCCCTCAGTAGAGTGCCTTGGCATCACAGCTCACAGCAACCTCCAGCTCTTGGGTTTAGGGGATTCTCTTGCCTCAGCCTCCCGAGTAATTGGGGCTACAGGTGCCCACCACAACACCCAGCTATTGTTTTGTTGCACTTTGGCCAGGGCTGCGTTTGAACCCGCCACCTTCGGTATATGGGGCCAGCGCCCTACTCACTGAGCCATAGGCACTGACCCCTTTTTTTTTTTTTTTTTTGAGACAGAGTCTTACTATATCGCCCACGGTAGAGTGCTGTGGCATCACAACTCACAGCAACCTCAAACTCCTGGGTTCAAGTAATTCTCTTGCCTCAGCCTCCCAAGTAGCTAGGACTACAGGCACCTGCCAGAATGCCCTGCTATTTTTTTGTTCCAATTGTCATTGTTGTTTAGCAGGCCCGGGCCAGGTTTGAACCCACCACCCTCAGTGCATATGGCCAACGCTGTAACCAGTGCTACGGGCACCAAGCCTAGTGAGTGATCTTTGATGTTATACTATTGTAATTGTTTTGGGGCACCATGGACCACAACCAAATAAGACAGCATACTTGATCCATGTTGTGTGTGTTCTGACTCCTACACCAACCGGCCATCCCCCAGTCTCTCCCTCTCTTCTCTGGCCTTTCTATTCCTTGACACACAACAATATTGTAATGAGGCCAATTAATAACCCTACAATGGGGTGGCACCTGTGGCTCAGTGAGTAGGGCGCCGGCCCCATATACCCATATACCGAGCGTGGCAGGTTCAAACCCGGCCCTGGCCAAATTGCAACAAAAAAATAGCTGGGCGTTGTGGCGGGCACCTGTAGTCCCAGCTACTTGGGAGGTGGAGGCAAGAGAATCGCCTAAGCCCAAGAGCTTGAGGTTACTATACGCTGTGACGCCATGGGACCCTACCTAGGGCAACAGGGTGAAACTCTGTCTAAAAAACAACAAAACCCTACAATGGCCTCTAAATGTTCAAGTGAAAGGTAGAGTTGCACATCTCTCACTTTATATCAAAAACTTAAAATGATAAAACTTAGTGGAAGGAATGTTGAAAGCTGAGATAGGCTGAAAGCTAGGTCTCCTGCAGCCAGTTTGCCAAGTTGTGAATGCAAAAGAAAGTGCTTGAAAGAAATTTTAAAAAGTACTACTTTAGTTAACACATGAATGAAAAGAAAGTGCTATGAAGAAAGTTTTAGTGGTCTAGATAGAAGGATCAAACCAGCCACAACATTCCCTTAAGCCAAAACCTAATCCGAAGCTAAGTGCTAACTCTGTTCAGCTCTACGAAGGCTGAGAGAGGTGAGGAAGCTGCAGAAGAAAAATTGGAAGCTAGCAGAGATTGGTTATGAGATTTAAGGAAAGAAGCTGTTTCTGTAACGTAAAAGTACAAGGTGAAGGCCAGGAGTGGTGGCTCACACCTGTAAACCTAGCACTCTGCAAGGCCACAGCAGGAGAATCATTTGAGATCAGGAGTTCAAGATCAGCCTGAGCCAGAGCAAGACCCCATCTCTACTAAAAACACAATAAATTAGCTAGTTGTGGTAATGTGCTCCTGTGGTCCCAGCTACTCAGGAGGCTGAGGCAGGAGGATCGTTGGGAGTTTGAGATTGCTGTGAGCTATGATGACACTACTACACTCTACTCAGGGCCACAGAGACAGAAATGGTCTCAAATACAAACTGGGAGTGGTGGCTCGTGCCTGTAATCCCAGCACTCTGGGAGGCCAAGGCAGGTGGATCCTTTGAGCTCAGGAGTTCAAGACGCATCTGAGCAAGAATGAGACCCTATCTCTACCAAAAAAAACTAGCTGAGCATCATGGCAGGTACCTATAGTCCTAACTACTTGAGAGGCTGAGGCAGGAGGATTGCTTGACCCAAAAGTTTGAGATTGCTATCAGCTATGATGCATGGCAGTGCACCCAGGGTGACAGAGTAAGACTCTGTCTCAAAACAGACAGACAAGGCAAAGCAGCAAGTGCTGGATGTAGAAGCTGCAGGAAGTTATCCAGGAGATTTAGCAAAGATCAGTAGATCAGTGATGAATGTGGCTACACTAAACAATGTATTTTCAGTGTAGAAAAAACAGCTTTATGTTGGAAGAAGATTCTATCTAGGACTTTCATAACTAGGTAACTGGAGAGAAGTCAGTGTGATCTTTGATGTTATACTATTGTAATTGTTTTGGGGCACCATGGACCACAACCAAATAAGACAGCATACTTGGGGCGGCGCCTGTGGCTCAGCGGGTAGGGCGCCGGTCCCATATGCGGAGGTGGCGGGTTCAAACCCAGCCCTGGCCAAAAAAAAAAAGACAGCATACTTGATCCATGTTGTGTGTGTTCTGACTCCTACACCAACCGGCCATCCCCCAGTCTGACTCTCTTGTTAGGGGTATGCAGCTGGTGACTTTAAGTTGAAGCTAGTGCTCATTTACCATTTCAAAAATCCCAGATCCCTAAAGAATTATGCTAATTCTATTCTGTCTGTGCTCTACAAATGGAAAAACAAAGCCTGGATGACAGCAACTCTGTTTGCAGCATGGTTTACTATTTTAAGTTCACTCTTAAAATCTACTGATCAGAAAAAAAAACAAACCTTTCAAAATATTACTTCTCATTAACAGTGCATCTACATGGTCACCAAAGAGCTCTGCAAAACATCTGTTTTGCAGCCCATGGATCAAGGAGTAAATTTTCTTTCAAGCCTTATAGTTATTATTATTATTATTTTTTTTTTGTAGAGATAGAGTCTCACTTTATCGCCCTCAGTAGAGTGCTGTGGCGTCACACAGCTCACAGCAACCTCCAACTCCTGGGCCCAGGCGATTCTCTTGCCTCAGCCTCCCGAACAGCCGGGACTACAGGCGCCTGCCACAATGCCCGGCTATTTTTTTGTTGCAGTTTGGCCAGAGCCAGGTTTGAACTCACCACCCTTGGTATATGGGGTCGGCGCTCTACTCACTGAGCCACAGGTGCTACCCGTTTTTTTTTTTTGACAAAGCTTCAAGCTGTCACCTGGGTAGTGCCTTGTGTCACCTCAAGGGATTCTCCTGCCTCAGCCTCCCAAGTAGCTGGGATTATAGGTGCCCACCACAACGCCTGGCTATGTTTTGGTTGTAGTTGTCATTGTTGTTTGGCGGGCCAAGGCTGGATTTGAACCTGCCAGCTCTGGTGTATGTGGCTGGCGCCCTAGCTTCTTGAGCTGCAGGAGCCAAGCCTCGAGCCTTATTATTTAAGAAATACATTTTCTCTCAGCTGCTCGGGAGGCTGAGGCAAGAGAATCACATAAGCCCAAGAGCTGGAGGTTGCTGTGAGCCGTGTGACGCCATGGCACTCTACCAAGGGCAGTAAAGTGAGACTCTGTCGCTACAAAAAAAAAAAAAAAAAATAGAAATACATTTTCTAAGGCTGTAGCTGCCATAGATAGTGATTCCTCTGATGGATCTGGGCAAAGTCAGTTGAAAACCTCCTGGAAAGAATTTATCATTCTAGATGCCATTAAGAACATCATCATTTGTAGGAAGAGATCAAAATATCAATATTAATGGGAATTTGGGAAAAGTTGATTCTAATCCACATATGTGATTTTGAGGGGTTCAAGACTTCTGTGGAGGAAGGTGCTGCAAATGAGGAGAAAACAGCAAGAGAACTAGAATTAGAATTGGATCCTGGAAATGAGAATGAATTGCTGTGATGTTATGATAAAACATGAAAGGAGGAGGAGTTGCTTCATGTGAATGAGCAAAGAAAGTGGTTTCTGGGCGGCACCTGTGGCTCAGTCGGTAAGGCGCCGGCCCCATATACTGAGGGTGACGGGTTCAAACCCAGCCCCGGCCAAACTGCAACCAAAAAGAAAATAGCCGGGTGTTGTGGTGGGCGCCTGTAGTCCCAGCTACTCGGGAGGCTGAGGCAGGAGAATCGCCTAAGCCCAGGAGTTGGAGGTTGCTGTGAGCTGTGTGAGGCCACGGCACTCTACCGAGGGCCATAAAGTGAGACTCTGTCTCTACAAAAAAAAAAAAAAAAAAGTGGTTTCTTGAGATGGAATCTACTCCTGGTGAAGATGCTGTGAGCATTGTTGAAATGACAACAAAGGACTAAGAATATTACATAAACTTAGCTGATAAAGCAGTGGCAAAGTTTGAGAGGATTAGCTCCAATTTTGGAAGAAGTTCTCCTCTGGGTAAAAGGCTATCAAACAGCATCCCTTGCTTTAGGGAAGTTTTTCGTGAAAGGAAGAGTTAATCGATATGGCAAACTTCATTTTTTATTTTTATTTTGGCAAACTTCCTTTTTGTCTTTTTTTTTTTTTAAGAAATTGCCACAGCCACCCCAACATTCAGCAACCCCCTACCTTAATCATTCAGCACCCATCAACACGGACACAAGACCCTCTGTCAACAAAAAGATTACACCTTGAAGGCTCAGATGATCATTAGCATTTTTCAGCAATAAAGTATTTTTATTTTTTTTTTGTGTGTGTTTCAAGTATTTATTGATTGCCCTCCTATTCCATTTATAAACTGATTAGCAGATTCCTTGCTTCTTCTTTTCTGACACATATAATATATGTGCATTCATTTTGGAAAAACAGACAATCAAGAAAAAATAAAGAGTACCAATAACTATACTACATATAAATAACACATTCTGATTTTAATCTATATTTATTGCACATGTATTATATTTTATATAGTGTAAATATGCATGCTTTTAAATGAGATAATATATCTATAACTGATTTTTTAATTGCTTTATTAACATTGTGATAATATGTGATAAACACGTTTTCATGCAAGTTGATGAAACTCCCCTGTTGACAAAAGAACTTACAGACTGGGTCAAAATGATATCTCTAATCAGAAAATGGCAGAAGAACATCAAAAGGTTCACATTAAAGGTCTATCAGGAAAATGCAAGTTTTCAAAGCAGAGAGGGCTTATAATTATTAATCTCAAGATTCAAGGCATAAGGCAAAAGTCATCATGATGATCATGGTGAGGGGGGTCTCCTAGAAGAATGCGCAGACTGTCTCTCAACTGAAGCTCCTCATTTTCCTCCTCAGCTCTCTCATCTCCTCCATGAACCGTTCCATATCATCTGCATCTCCATCTATCAAATCAGTGTTATCAGCAAGCTCCTCATTTTCCTCCTTAGCTCTCTCATCTCCTCCATGAACTGTTCCATATCATCTGCATCTCCATCTATCAAATCAGTGTTATCAGAAAGCTCCTCATTTTCCTCCTTAGCTCTCTCATCTCCTCCATGAACTGTTCCATATCATCTGCATCTCCATCTTCAAATCAGTGTTATCAGCAAGCTCCTCATTTTCCTCCTTAGCTCTCTCATCTCCTCCATGAACCGTTCCATATCATCTGCATCTCCATCTATCAAATCAGTGTTATCAGCAAGCTCCTAATTTTCCTCCTTAGCTCTCTCATCTCCTCCATGAACCGTTCCATATCATCTGCATCTCCATCTATCAAATCAGTGTTATCAGCAAGCTCCTAATTTTCCTCCTTAGCTCTCTCATCTCCTCCATGAACCGTTCCATATCATCTGCATCTCCATCTATCAAATCAGTGTTATCAGCAAGCTCCTAATTTTCCTCCTTAGCTCTCTCATCTCCTCCATGAACCGTTCCATATCATCTGCATCTCCATCTATCAAATCAGTGTTATCAGCAAGCTCCTAATTTTCCTCCTTAGCTCTCTCATCTCCTCCATGAACCGTTCCATATCATCTGCATCTCCATCTATCAAATCAGTGTTATCAGCAAGCTCCTCATTTTCCTCCTCAGCTCTCTCATCTCCTCTATGAACTGTTCCATATCATCTGCATCTCCATCTATCAAATCAGTGTTATCAGCAAGCTCCTCATTTTCCTCCTTAGCTCTCTCATCTCCTCCATGAACCGTTCCATATCATCTGCATCTCCATCTATCAAATCAGTGTTATCAGCAAGCCTATTAGGCGCAGCCTCTCCAAAGTCCTGTGCTGGTGGAACCCAATCCCTTCTAACATTTCCTCCACGCTCCTGCCCTTCACCTTCTAAAGGACCAGCTGCTTCTTCATTCTTCACTGGGGCTGGCTCCTCAACTTTGTTTTCCTGAGGGACTTTTTCCATGTTGAGTTTTATTTTCCTGTTTCTTCTTCCTGCACGGATCAGAGGCAGTCTATCTCTCTTAGCCTTGAAATTTGCTGCACCAACGCACTTAAAAACCAGACTTGTAATCCAAACTTGTAGCTGCTCTAGTCTTTGCCCTCTGCCGTCCTCACCCTAGTCAGCAATAAAGAATTTTTAAATTAAGATATGTATGTTGGTTGGCGGCGCCTGTGGCTCAGTCGGTAAGGCGCTGGCCCCACATACCGAGGGTGGCGGGTTCAAACCCGGCCCCGGCTGAACTGCAACCAAAAAATAGCTGGGCATGGTGGCGGGCTCCTGTCGTCCCAGCTACTCGGGAGGCTGAGGCAAGAGAATCGCTTAAGCCCAGGAGTTGGAAGTTGCTGTGAGCTGTGTGATGCCATGGCACTCTACCCGAAGGGCATAATGTGACACTCTGTCTCTACAAAAAAAAAAAAGATATGTATGTTGGTTTTTTTTATGTTGTTTTTTTGGACATGGTGCGACTGCATACTTTATAAACCACAGTGTAAACATAACTTTTTTTTTTTTTTTTGAGACATTATTTCACTTTTCGCCTTTAGTAGAGTGCCATGGCATCATAGCTCATAGCAACCTGAGACTCTTGGGCTCAAGCAATCCTCTTGCCTGAGCCTCCCGAGTAGCTGGGACTACAGGTGCCTGCCACAACGCCTGGCTATTTTTAGAGGTGGGGTCTTACTTTTGCTCAGGCTGATCTCGAACCTGTGAGTGTGAGCCACCACACCCAGCCAAATATAACTTTTATATGCACTGAGAAACCAAAAAAATCTGTGAGATTAGTTTTATTGTGATACTCGCTTTATCACAGTAGTGTGGAGCTGAACCCACAATATATTCAAGGTACTTCTGTGTGTAAAAGAGCCAGGGACACAGAGCCAAGGGCCCACACCATGTGAGAGAGTAGTTGCGGGCTTCATAGCACTTATATGAACAACTACCAAAGGAGAGACCACTCTATTAGTGAAGATTCTAACCCCAGGTGCCTCTGGGTTCCATTGGCCTCCTGGGTCACATTGGTATGGGTTTATTTTTCCTGAGAAAAAAATTTTTTTTTTTTTTAATCTCAGATAAAGGGGAAGTCTCACAGGTTCCCAGCAGTAAGACTCTCCTGAGCCGGAGTGAACCAGGAGTATGGCACAGTCCATGCTAGAGTAACAAAAAGGGAAAAAAGAAAGGTCGTCAAAAGTTGTGGGTTCCTGGTGTGGATCAGCTGCCACATGGCCTGAGGCAGTTTCCAATGGTTGTGTTTTTTGCGGTGGCAGAGGTGTTGTCATCAGCACACGGTGGCCCTTAGTCAAACAGGGGCCATGGCTCCTGCCCCCCACGTAGGGCTATCATGAGCATCACGCATCCCAGCTTACTGGCACTTTCTCTGTGCGGGTGCCGGGAGGCCTCACAGAGCTTTCAGAGAGCCAGATGAGTGGCAGGCAGCTCCATCAGGGTGGCTGTGAAGAGCTGAGGTGATGAGAAAGGCAGGAGTTACACCTGGCTTGGGGCTGGCAAAGGCCACCCAGAGCAAGAGACTTGTCAGCTGAGACCTAAAGGGTCACCAGGACCCTTAGAGGTCAGTAGAGCCTGTGGCCTAATTGAGGGCAGTCACAATTCTGCAGGTGCTCAGGGAAAAGTCAGATGTGTCACAAATGGGCACTTCCTCTCTTCTTAGTTATTCTTGGAAGAAATTCTGTCCAGGTGCCGCCTATGGTGCTTTGGGGGCCCAGAGACAGGGGACCCTCAGCAGCTGCCCGGGTGAGAGTGAGCTGCTGTGAAACTCTGTGCCTGAACGTGGAGTGGGCTTGGAGACAGGGTTTCCCTAAGCACTGTGGCCCAGCCCTGGCTCCCTCTGACCGACTCCAGGGTGGTTTCCCTCAAAGATGTGGGGAAAGGGCCAGAGAAGAGGAGAGAAGAGAGAGAGGCAGGTGTGGAGCAGGCAGGGCTGGGTTGGAGGTGAGGTGAGGAGAGCCAGCAGGAGCAGCGTGTGCACGCACAGGGACAGCCCGTGTGCAGCCAGGTATACACCCCTTTCCCCTGGCCAATTCCAACTGAGGGTAGGGGACCTCTCCTTGGTCACCTGTCCTCCCTACCTGTATCTCATGAGCTCTCTCTCCCCCTTCCACCGCCCTCTTTGCAGCACCCCCTGTCAAAGGGAAAAGGAAACAATCAGAGGAGGGTGACCCCCTAGACCCACCTGAATCTCCTAAACCTGATGGTGAGCAGAGCAGGAGCCAGAGCCCCATCCAACTGGAGGTGAGTTTGGTGACTCCCTTGGGGGCACTTCCCTGCCACCTTCACTTGTGCTCAGACTCCAGGTAAACCTGGAGACTCACCAGGCCCTCAGAAGGGAGATGTGTCCCTCTAACCCCACCTTGGCAGGCAGTGGGGGAACTCACCCACCACCTGTGGCAGAGGGTTTCAGTCTTAATTTTTGTAGCAGGACCTGTTTTTCAGATGAAGATGACCTGACACCCCGATCCATTAAACAGACAAAAGCACCAATCTGTAATGTAAAACTGCATTACATCCATCCTTCCACATTTATAACACGGACATAGGAAGTCACTTGGTGAGCTCAACAAGGCTATTTTGATGAGCACAGAATCTGAAGGGGGGTTTGTAGATGGCATTTTAGTAGCACAGTCAGCCTCAGCTTCCACTCATTTTGGCCATTTGCTTTCGTGGCACAATCTGGAGAAAATATCCTGATTCATGTAGAAAAGTGAGTTGCAAATGGAATGGTCTACCTGGAACTCAGAGAAGAGGACTAGAAGGGCAGATTCACATGAGCAGTGGTGTGTGAGGGGTCTGCCCCAAACCAGCCATCTGCGTCTCCAGTGTGTTACAACTTCATAGATGACACATAAGTTTGTGTGTCATTTATTATCAAAGGTCTTTAATACATTAAAAATATTGAAATATTGTAGAAAATATTTACAACTAAAAAAAAAAAAAAAGAAGTAAAATCGGAACACATTCTGGCTGTTCTAGGCCCACGTAGTTTATGTGCTTCTGTGAGCTGTGTGCTCTCTGATCACGAGCCTACCTTGGGTCAGGATGTGGGCCCTGGACCCTCAGCCCCAACCCAGCCATAACCCACTGCCCTGACCCCCCTGTCAAATGAAGCTTCAGCAGGAATTGTCCCTCTGGAACTGGCAAACGAAAGTCCCAGGTACTTGACAGCACTGTGCCAGTAGACACCCAGAGCTTCTACTCTCTAGGTTCAGTATGGCAAGCCAGTGGGTCAGAGAGGGAGGCCACCACGGCAGAGGCATGGTGGACTCAGGCTTGGCAGAGTGGCCCCACAGAGCTAGATATCTTTGTTCCTTCATCTTTCATCACAGGGGCCCTGGGGACACAGAGCCTGCCTTGTGGTAGCTCACAGTGGTGCAGAGGAGCTAAGTAAGATACAAATGTAACAAAACTAAGAGCCAGATGAAGTGATCTCGGCCTGGAGAAGGCTGGGGATTGTACCTTTAGCCGCCTCTGGAGCTGCCAGGTCTCTGAGGAGGTCCTGGACTCCAGGCCCTGTACTGGGGCTGTCGGGCACCAAGAGCTGTTACTCGTGTCTGTCAGACCCAGAACAGTCACTCCAGCCCAGAGCAGTGGGCTGGGTGTTCTTGGAGAGCCTGAGGTTGGAGCAGGTACCTTTTTCCTCCCCACAGGCAGTGGTTTCTGCATGTCCCCAGCCACCCACTAACTGGGGCCCATCCCAATGCCTCCTGTTCTTTCCCCAGGACTCCCCCGAGGCAGGCGGGGAGCGGGAGGAGGAGCAGGCCTTCCTGGTCAGCCTCTACAAGTTCATGAAGGAGCGACACACACCCATCGAGAGGGTGCCCCATCTTGGCTTCAAACAGAGTGCGTTCCTGGGGTACAGGCAGGGAGGGGGGGCTTAGCAGGGGACCCTACCAAGGCAGGGTACCAGGCAGGTACCTCCACTCTGGGTAGCCCTGGAGGCTGCTAGCCTGCAAGGGTTGCAAACAGGATTCCCCCTTCCATGCTTGGGGCTGGGTGGAGCTGAATTTCCATCCCCACTGGCCACTGGGCCTCCTGTGCACTAGGCCCAGCCTGCCCATCCATGTCAATGGCCCTGCTTGGGTGTGTGCTGTCTGCTTGGCCACCAGAGGGACAGACTGACAGACCTGTTCCTCTTTCCTCCAGTTAACCTGTGGAAAATCTACAAGGCAGTAGAGAAGCTGGGAGCCTACGAGCTGGTAAGGAAGGCACCTCCCTGTAGGGTCAGTGGCAAGGGGCCACCCAGCTCAGCAATCCTTGTCAGACAGAAGGGAGAGCTCAATCCCCAATCCTGCCCTTGCCTGCTGGGGGAAGGAGAGGCCTGCCTTGCAGGTACTCTGCTGTTCAAGGCAGGTTTTCCTCCTCGCTTCCCCATCTATTCTTCCCACCCCGTGCTGAGAAAGCTGATTGGGCTAGCCTTCTACTGGCCTCCTGGCAGTCCCCTTGGACTTCCCGACTTGCCAGCTGCTGGAGAGGCAGCTGCAGAACCGCAGTCCTGGCCTGATCCCCAGAAGGGGACCCAGAACTGAGAAGACCCCGCAGCCAGGGGGCACCCACCCACTGAGCACTCACCTGGTGCCCTTGCAGGTGACAGGTCGCCGCCTCTGGAAGAACGTATATGATGAGCTAGGGGGCAGCCCCGGCAGCACCAGCGCAGCCACCTGCACACGCCGCCACTATGAGAGGTACAGTGGGGTGGCCACCACAGGACCCCGGGTATAGGACACCCAGGCCCTCCTCTGAGGGACTTTGGCTGAGCGTGCAAGTACAGAGGAAGAGGCGGGACCAGCAGGGCAGGCTGTGCTCTATCCCATCAGGGCCAGCGTTGTGTGCGGTCAGGAAGGGAGGGGGACCCAGGGAGCATAGACGTGGGGATGGCATGGCCTCCTGGCAACCTGCCTGACTCTTCCCCAGGCTGGTTCTCCCATATGTGCGGCACCTGAAGGGGGAGGATGACAAGCCCCTGCCTCCCTCCAAGCCCAGGAAACAATACAAGATGGCCAAGGAGCAGCGAGGGGATGACTTTGCCACCGCCACCGAAAGGCTGAAGAAGGTCAGGGAGGAGCAGCAGGTGGACCAGGTGAGCGCCCAGCCCTCTCGTGTGCACCTCTTGTAGCTCCCTCCACTGCCTTCACTGAGGCTGCTCAGAACACCCAGAATTTGCTCCCTGGGCAGGATCTAGAGGGGCTCCAGGTTCTCTGTAAATGGCTGTGAGAGTAGGGTCTGAGCTCCAACCTACAACCCATCTCCTAGGCCCCATATCCTGACCCCAGACAGTGTCCACACAGAGGACAAGGCACCTTTTGAAAATTTTGCACGTGGGTGCTACAAAGGCTAGCAGAGGTCCCTGGGCACTCCCAAGACCCTAGTGTCACCAGGTGCCCAGGTCAGGGTGCATGGCTCATGCCCTGTCCTGAGGCATGGCTTTTTCTCATTATAGATGATGTCAGGAAAGACCAAAACAGATGTCACAGAACCACCACCACTTTCCAGCCAGGAGCCCCCCAGGGACAGCACAGAACAGCTAGGCCCACCCTCTGGGCCCTCTCTTCCCTTTGTGGGTGCCAGTGGCTGCCCTGAGGCCTACAAGCGGCTCCTGTCCAGCTTCTGCAAAGGGACACATGGCATCATGTCACCATTGGCCAAAAAGAAGCTCCTGGCCCAAGTGAGCAAGGCAGAGGCCTTGCAGTGCCAGGAGGAGGGCTGTCGCCATGGGGAGGGCAGCCCCAACAAGGAGCCCCAGGCATCCGCAGCCATTCACCCCACAAAGAGTCCCCGGAGCCCAGGAGGGCTGGCTGAGAATTCCAGGTACCAGCTGACCCCTCAGGAGGGATTGCAGCCCCCCAGCGGCAGCCTCAGGGAGGAGGCTCAGATGGGCCCCTGCCCGGCAGCCCCCATCTTCACAGGCTGTTTCCATACCTGTCCCACCGAGGTCCTGAAGCCTGTCAGCCAGCACCCCCAGGACTTCTTCTCCAGGCTTAAAGATGGGGTGCTCTTGGGGCCTCCCAGCAAAAAGGAGGGGCTGTCAGTCAAAGAGCCCAAGCTGGTATGGGGCGGTGATGCCAACCGCCCCTCTGCATTCCACAGAGGCGGCTCCAGGAAGGGCAGCCTCTACCCCAAACCCAAAGCCTGCTGGGTATCCCCCATGGCCAAAGTTCCAGCTGAGAGCTCTGTTCCCCCACCCACCTTCCCCAGCAGCCCAGGCCTCAGCAATAAGCGCAGCCTGGAGGAAGACAGCTTTGCCCATGGTGGCAAAAAACTGCGTGCAGTGTCTCCCTTTCTTAAGGAAGTGGACGCCAAAGAGTGTGGGACCAAACCCGCAGGGCCTGGCCTGGCCGTCTCCTGCCTGCTGGGCCCTGCTCTGGGGCCTGCCCCCCCAGAAGCCTACAGGGGCACCATGCTGCGCTGTCCACTGAACTTTGCCAGCACCCCAGACCCCTTAAAAGGCCAGACCACGCTCCCCTTCAGCCCCCTGGTCATCCCGGCCTTCCCAGCCCACTTTCTGGCCACTACAGGCCCATCACCTATGGCCACTGGCCTGATGCACTTTCCCCCTGCATCCTTCAACAGTGCCCTCCGCCACAGACTTTGCCCAGCTTCGTCTGCCTGGCATGCACCACCAGTCACAACCTATGCAGCACCCCACTTCTTCCATCTCAACACCAAGCTGTAGGTCACAGCAGACAGCGTTGTGATGGGCTGCCCTGCAGAGGGTCTGCCATGGCCTAGAATGAGCAGGGACTCGGGTCAGGGCTAGATCACACGAACCAAGAGCCCTGGGTCATGCTGCTAGCCAGGCAGCCTGATGTAAGGAGGAAGACAATTGGAAAACAGTGTTGTCTCAAGGAGCTGCTTAGGAAAGAAGGTGCAGGATTGGCAGCTGGGAGCTGGCTGGCAGCTCAGGCATTCAAGTTACCCATGGAAAGTCCAATAAAAAGACACCAATGTGAATCTACCCACCTCCAACTTGTGCATCATGTGGACCTTTGAAAGGGCAGCTAAGACAGGACAAGCTTGTGGGTGGGGCTGCCAGTGGGGGAGTCAGGGAGATAGACCTGAAGGCCCCAGCCCCTGAAGAGTGGGCCCAAAGCAAGCCTTAGCCTTCTGCTCAGGCTCTGCTCCAGTCCTGTTCCTTCAACCTGCTTTCCTAATTAAGCTCTAGGCAGCTGCCTATTGCCTTGTTATGCAGATGGGAGTCTGAGGCTCAGAGAGGGTAGATGACTTTCCTAGATTGCCCCAGCAGGCTAGGAGCAGGGTAGGCCATAGACACAGTGTGACTCCAGTGTCCTCAGCTGAGCTACAGGACCCTGGGGCATCAGGACAAGCCCTGTGGCTGTTACTAGAGCTCCAGGGAGTTGAGAGTGTGACTAGGAAGCCCAAGTTGGTGGACTTGTGGGGCTGCGTGATCCTCTTGCCCAGCCAGGAAGGCCCACTGAATGGGAAGAGCTGGGGGTAAAGGGAATGAAAGGGCCAGTCTGGGCCTCAGCATCTGCATTATAAAACAGGTCAGGAAGTGTCCAGGAGGCCCACACACAAGCCCTGCAGTCTGATGCCCTCCTTCCTGCAGGCTCAGGTGGGGAGCAGGGGCCTGTCAGAGGTGTCCCTCCACAGGCAGCCTGTTCTCAGAGCAGCTTCACACCTGTCTCTGGGAAAGTGGGGCCACTGTTGGCCAAATGCCAGGGCTGCAGGTGTCCCTTGTGCCACTAGAACTCACCCTGCCCTCAGAGGCTATGGCTGCAGAGATGCTTGTGACCTCAGGCCATAGGAGGGACAATCTAGTGTGACCTCCTTAGTTAATGAGTGGGGAGATCAAGGCCAGGGGTGGGAGGGGTCTTGCTAGCCCAGGGCCACCATCCAGGATACAGCCTAGGTTGGGGAACATGCAACATGCCTGGCACCAGGGAGTAAGGTGTGAGGGCAGAAAGGCCACCTTATCCAGCCTCCTCCTCCAAGAACTGCCTGTGGAGGGGGCTGAGGCACAGGTGCTCTCCAAGTGAGGCCCCTGATGGGGTGGGCAGGGAGTAGTGGTCCCCGCTGATGTGAGCACTCTCAGCTCTGCAGGGGCATCTCCAATTTCCTGCTTCCATTCTGAGAGATTTCAAGATGCCAGCCTGAGAATCTGTGACTAGCCCTGAACTCCCAACCCCGCTCCCCCCCAACACACGCACACACATCTGCGTGGAGCTCACCTCTTCAAGCCTCCAGAGCCCCTGTGATTGATGAAGAATAAGGAAGGGACTGAGTTCTGCCCAGCCTGCTGACAAACACCCTGAGCACTGGGCTGTGGGTCATTTGACCTGATCTCCTGGACAGAGGGGAGGTGAGAGCTACCTGTTGTGAGCAGGATTTTACCTGAGGCAGGGAGGAGTTGCTGGGTCCCCTTCAGCTGCAAAGCAACATTGGTCTGGCCCTGGAACAAAGGTGGACAGGCGCCTGGCTCTAGGACTTGGGCGCAGAAGGCACAGCGCTGTGGTTGTGGCGCCCTCTGGAGGCCAGTCTGGAGAATGCACCTTCCCTGTAGCATGTCTCTGTCTTGGGCAGGGGCGCCACAGAAGATGTTGCCTGTAGGTCATGCTTCCTGGAAAACCTCTGGGGCTCTGGGCCTCGAAGCCCTGGTGTGCTAGCTTTACACAGTTCTCATTCACTCCTCACGATTCCCAGGAGAAGACACAGTGTGGTAGAGCCCAGCCAGTGCTGCTGTAAGCAAAGAGTGGGGATGGGGACCAAGGTTTTGGAGGTCTGCGGTGAAGGGAGAAGGGGAACAACTGAGCTCACTGAGTGGAGCAAGCCCAAGGAGGGGAAGTGACTTGGAAAGCAAGAGGCTGAACTTGAGGTCAGTGGCTCAGGAGTCAGCGATACCAGGCAGCCAGCTGGGTGCAGACTCAGCTGGATGCCCCTGAGTGGGAGTTCAACCAGGGGCTGGTGCAGCAGAGAGGCACAGCAATCTGATGTGGGTGCAGGAAGCCACAGAGGGCTGTGGAATCTAAGCCAGGGACGAGCTTAGGGACCAAGGGACTGCTGGGGAGATCAGAGGGCTGGCTGAAGTCATCACAGGTGTTGGGCATGTTCATAGGACTGAGTAGAGGAGGGGAGGCCAGGAGGTGAGGAGCCCAAGGATCACCACACATGAGGACAGCAATGGTATTGGGGAAGCAAGTAGGCCAGGGCCAGAGTGATGGGGAGTGGAAAAGAAAGGCGCAGGGTGGCAACAGGCTATGGCAGCAAGAAGAGCCTCACCTTCTTCCTTCAGAGCAGTGGAGAAATGACTACACTGGAGGGGACTGCATGGGTGTGGTCTGGGGAAGTGCCAGAGGGGCAGCCAGGAGCCCTGGCAGGTAAGTAAGAGATGTCCATGGCTTAGCAAAGACACAGACTCGAGATCAGAGGCTGCTAACAGTGGGCTGAGATGTTTAAATGTTTTTTTAAATATAGTTGCTGGTATTTAAAAATCAGACTTCATATAGAAAAACTGAATATTAGTTTGCTGTATAGAAAACAGAATTTCTTCTGGCGGTGCCCATAGCTCAGTGGCTAGAGCGCTGGCCACATACACTGAGGCTGGCAGGTTGGTACCTGGCCCGGGCCAGCTAAAACAACAATAACAACTGCAACAACAAAAAAGAGCTGGGCATTGTGGCAAGTGCTTATAGTCCCAGCTACTTGGGAGGCTGAGGCAAGAGAATTGCTTAAGCCCAAGAGTTTGAGGTTGCTGTGAGCTGTGACGCCACAGCACTCTACCCAGGGTGACAGCTTGAGACTCTCAAAAAAAAACAAAAAAACACCAGAATTTCTGACCACATGGGACCACTTTCTGGGCCCGAGCAATGGCTATTGCTCCTTGGACAGGGAGACCAGCGCTCCTCCCCAAGCCAGAGGGACCCTGCCCTCCACCGCCTGCCACTGCTTGGACTCTTCCAAGGCTCCTTCCCATCTTGGGGTTTTTTAGTGTGTCTGGGATTCCCATCACCTGTGGGCCTTGGCGCCCTGCCCTTGAGGGGACAATGGACAGAAAGGAAAGATCAAGAAGCTGGAAGCCAGAACACAAGCCCTTGAAGCCTGACTCCCCCACATGGTTTGTGTATCAGAGACTGTTCTTGGGCCTTTTACTTGAAAGCAACAGAAACAAACCCTGACTCTGGCAGGAGAGAGCCTGAGTAACTCACAGAGCTGCAGGAAGAGCTAATGCCCAGACTAGGGCACTGGGGTGACCACAGACCACCCCCTCTCTGGGGCACTGCTATTGATGAGCTGGCCTATGGGCATCTCTTCCCAACTCTGCATTCAATGGTGCCTGCTAGGAGCTTGAAGTAGGCCAAGCAGGGATATCTACACTCCTTCAGAAGTCAGCAAGTGATGGGCGGCACCTGTGGCTCAGTGAGTAGGGCGCCGGCCCCATATACCGAGGGTGGCGGGTTCAAACCCAGCCCCGGCCAAACTGCAACCAAAAAATAGCCGGGCGTTGTGGCGGGCGCCTGTAGTCCCAGCTGCTCGGGAAGCTGAGGCAAGAGAATCGCGTAAGCCCAAGACTTAGAGGTTGCTGTGAGCCGTGTGACACCACGGCACTCTACCAAGGGCGGTACAGTGAGACTCTGTCTCTACAAAAAAAAAAGAAGTCAGCAAGTGGGCTGGGTGCAGTGGCTCATATCTGTAATCCTAGCACTCTGGGAGGCCAAGGCGGGTGGATTGCTTGAGCTCACAGACTTGAGACCAGCCTGAGCAAGAGCGAGACTCTGTCTCTACTAAAAATTAAAAACACTGAGGCAAGAGGATTGCTTGAGCTCAGAGTTGAAGGTTGCTGTGAGCTATTATGATGCCATGGCACTCTACCCAGGGCAACAGCTTGAGATTGAGACTATCTCAAAAAAAAAAAAAAAAAGAACTCAGCAAGTGCTAGAAATCAGGGGTCCCCCCACCTCTAGCCAGTGGCTAATCACCTGGCCACATGCATCACCAACTGCTTTCTGTCCCAGGAGTCCAGCTCAAGGATACTTTCAGGAGAGAATCTGATCTAAGGCCTGTGCTTACCTATACATTCCCAAGGCCTGTTACACAGAGAACGTGTGTCTGCCAGGTGACCAAAACAGCAGCCACTACACTAGATGATGCCAGGTGCATATACTTCTCTGGGCTTCCATTTCCTCATCTGATATGAAGGTGAGTCACTTCTACCTCAAAAGTTACAGGCATTCAGTGAAAGTGCTGTGTAGACTGAAGTTCTGATGAATTCAAGTTACTGCCTCCTTCCCACCCACAGTTCTGCTCAGCCAGCCTCACCACCTGCCCTTTACCCTACTGCTCTTACAATCCCTGGCCTCCTAGCTGGCTTTTGACTCACAGTCATCCTAACTTCTGGATCCTGTATATGTCTAGGTCAACAATGGCAAGTCAGTTCCCCCCAGGTATCAATTCTGACCAACTGATCGTGGTTGTCCGCAGATTTGGGTTGATTCAGTGTGAAAGTGATGCAATTGATTAGTAATAATCTGCTAAGGCCAGAAGAGGGAAGTGAAGGCTTGACTGTCACAGTTACCAGCTCCGTCTGTATGCATAATGATCTGCCTGATGATGGTCTGTCTACTGTGGGGCTGATCTCATGGCCACATAGCAGCCACAACTCCTGTACAGAGCTGTCTGGCTGCCCTCCTGAATGAGCAAGGGCTGTGGAGGAGGAGGGCTTGGGCTGGAGAGTCAAATCTTAGAGGCTTGGGTTGCACATCACTTGCCCTAGAGCTACAGAGTTTGGTGCCTGAGAAGAAATCCAGGTAGGTTGCCCTCAAAAGGGAAAAGGACTCTCCACAGTGGCTGGTTAAAGAAGGATAATCTAAGGTCCACACCAACATAGTGAAGTGGAACAATTCAGTGTCATCTGTTGGGTAACAGCAGTGTCAGTGTTTTTGACATGTGGCCTGGGCTTTTTTGTTTGTTTGTTTGTGAGACAGAGTCTCACTTTGTCACCCTCAGTAGAGTGCTGTGGCGTCACAGCTCACAGCAACCTCAAACTCTTGGGCTTAAGCAACTCTCTTGCCTCAGCCTCCTGTGTAGCTGGGACTACAGGCACCTGCCACAATGCCCAGCTATTTTTTTGAGACAGGGTCTCGCTCTGACTCAGGCTGGTCTCGAACCCATGAACTCAGGCAATCAATCCACCCACCTTGGCCTCCCAAGTGGGGACATGGGGTTTCCCTTTTGCTCAGCCACCATACGCCCACAATTCTTTTAATCCCACTGATTATTCCCATATCCAAAGCCCCAGGCCAGACGGGGATGGTGGCTCACGTCTGTAATCCTAGCACTTTAGGAGGCGAAGGCCAAGGGGGCAGCCTACCTGGATTTCTTCTCAGGCACCAAGTGTGGATCACTTGAACTCAGGAATTCAAGACCAGCCTGAGCAAGAGAGAGACCCCATCTCTACTAAAAATAGAAAAACTAGTCAGGTGCCTGTAGTTTTAGCTACTCAGCAGGCTGAGACAAGAGGCTTGCACTCTTGAGCCCAAGAGTTTGAGGTTGCCGTGAGCTATGACACCAGAGCACTCTATCCAAGGTGACCAAGTGAGACAGTCTCAAAAAAAAAGAAATTGTGGAAATTAAAAGAATCATTCCAGGCTCGGCACCTATAGCTCAGCAGCTGGGGCACCAGCCACATATACTGGAGCTGGCAGGTTCAAATCCAGCCGGGGCCTGCCAGACAACAATGACAACTACAACCAAAAAACAGCCGGTTATTGTGGCAGGCGCTTGTAGTCCCAGCTACTTGGGAGGCTGAGGCAAGAGAATCACTTAAGCCCAAGAGTTTGAGGTTGCTGTGAGTTGTGACACCACGGCAGTATACCAAGGGCGGCAAAGTGGAAAAAAAAAAACAAATCATTCCAAAGCCCTACACTGATCAGCTCACTCCCCTGCATAAACTTGGCTCACAACTCTCCACTGTCCTCTATCTTGCCCAGGCTCCTGGCTTACCACCTCCTACACCCACACCCAGGCCCTGCCCCTGCCCCTGCACCCTCTGTTTGGGCTGAGCCCCAAGGCACCACTCCCCCTCCCTTGCAGGCCAGATCCTCCCACTGGAGGCGCTATGCTCTGGAAGCATATGCTGCTCCTTCCACCTGAAAAATTGTCTCTGCTCTCACTTGTCCTTCCAGCCTCACCTAGAAGTTTCTTCCTCCAGGAAGCCCTCCTGGCTTAAGTACCCATTCCATGTGCCCCCACAGCACCCAGTGCTGCTCCATCCTGCCACTGTGGACCTGTGACATGTCTGCATCCCTGCCCTCCCCAGACTGTCAGCTCCTTGTAGGCAGTCCACATTCTCTATTCTCCACCAATCCCCAATTGCACCTAGCCCCATATGACAGGGTGCCTTTCCTTTTTTTTTTTTCTTTAACCTGAATTATTATGGTACATATACCTACTGGCCAACATTCAGAAATACCTCTCAGTGTTCCCCTACTTCTAAGTGGTTCTCAGAGGGCTTTTGCATGCTCAGCAGACATCTCCAGTTCTTTCTTACTCCATTGGCCCAAATTGCTGGTGGCCTGAAGAGAAGCAGTTCTTTGCACCAGTGATCTTGGTCAATTCCACTTAAGTTCTGGAGAAGAAATAGAACCCACCCTTGATTCTTCCTTCAGAAACATGAGCTATGGCCCATCCCTTCCCCACTTACACACACACACACACACACACAAATTGAGACTAGTCTGGGAAAGTTAATAAAGTTTTATTAAAGTTTCTGGAAAGCAGAAAGAATGAACAGCAAAGACATAATCCTCAAGTGCTGCCTTTCAACCCTATCAACCCAGAGGATGCTGGTTCCCCAGGATAGCCCAGACTTCCAGCCACCATCTGCAGCTCTGGGGGGCCCCATGCCTTGAAATTTGAACCCAACTCAACTCTCTACCTCAGAGAAAGGGGAGAGTTTGTTTTTCTTTACCCTCTCCTGGAACTTTTCTCTAAATCTTTCAGTCCCAGAATCAACATCTTAGCTGCTGGTTGATAGTACCAGACCAATTATTAAAAATTTTGAAAATCCCCTCTGCTTAGAAGCAGTCATCCAATCAAAATGGTTGGTATAGGGTAACCCTCTCCCCAGAAAAAGCAGACCAGACCCTGTCAACTAACATTCCTTCCTTGCTAACAGAATCCTGGCAGAGCATCACTCCAGGTATGAGGAGTGATGATTGGTGGTAGCCAATTATAACAATTCTGTTCCCCAACTCCCCAGCCATTTTGGCAACCAGGAGCCACATGACTCAGCTCTAGCCACTGTGATCTGCTAGAGACTGAATCATGTTCCCTCAAATTCATATGTTAAAGTCCTAACCCCAAATATGACTATTTGGGGATAGGGTCTTTAACTAGATAGATTAAATGAAGCCTCAACAATCCTTGTATTTGGGGGAGTAACAGAAACATAAAACAAAAAATATGCAAAAACAAAAAAGAAAAAAAGAATAATTTTTTTTCAGAGACAAAGTCTGGACTGCAGTGGTGTCATAGTAGCTCACTGTAACTCAAACTCTCTAGCTCAAGCGATCCTCCTGTCTCAGCCTTCCAAGTAGCTGGAACGACTATGGTTGCCTACCACAGTACCTAGCTAATTTTTAGATTTTCTGTAGGGATGGGGTCTTGCTATGTTGCCCAAGCTAGTCCTGAACTTCTGGACTCAAAAAATCCTTCTTCCTTGGCCTTCCAAGGTGCTGGGATTATAGGCATGAGCCATTGCACTCAGCCAAATTTTTTTTTTTCAAGAAAAAAGATCAAACAAGATCACAAATAAGGTTAAATCGGGCTTAATCTGATAGCACAAGTGTCCATATAAGAAGGAGAGACACCAGAGTGTGTGCTCACTTGCTCTGAGCACCGAAGAAAGGCCACATGAGGTTGCAGCAAGAAGGCAGCTGTCGAGGCTTCACCAGACACCAGAGCTGCCAACATCCTGATCTTGCACTTCCGGCTTCCAAAACTAGGAGAAAATAAGTGTCTGTTGTTTCAGCTGCTCAGTCTACAGTACTCTGTCATGGCAGAATATCATGAGCTGACTAAAACAAGATCTAAGGGGAAATCTACTAGGAAGGCCTTCTGAGAAGCTTTTGCTTCTCCCCTTTTACTTTATGAAGAGTCATTCCTAGGGAAGAGCAGGAGTTAATCAAGGGAACTTTCAACATTCACCCAGCTGCATTTCAAGATTCCCAGGGATCGGCTTGGCACCTGTGGCTCAAGCAGCTAAGGCACCAGCCACATACACCTGAGCTGGCGGGTTCGAATCCAGCCTGGGTCTGCCGAACAACAATGATGGCTGCAACCAAAAAATAGCTGGGCTTTGTGGCAGGTGCCTGTAATCCCAGCTACTTGGGAGGCGGAGGCAGGAGAATCACTTGAGCCCAGGAGTTGGAGGTTGCTGTGAGCTGTGATGCCACAGCACTCTACCCAGGATGACAGCTTGAGGATCTGTCTCAAAAAAAAAAAAAAATTCCCATGGGTCAGAGATTATTATTGCCTCATACATGTATGGAATAGGGAACCTGTGGCCTTCTGAGTTCAAGACTGTTCTTTTCTTTTCAGCACCAAAGGATGGAAGAAAAGCCTCTTTTTTCTTTGCTACATCCCTTTTAATAAAATAATTTGTTCTGTAAAATTTGGATTTACTCAAAAGGTCACACTTAAGGATCTAGAAGGCCACAGGCAATTTTTTTTTTTTTTTATCAGATACAGTCTCACCTATATCGCCCTCAGTAGAGTGCTATGGCATCACAGCTCACAGCAACCTCTAACTCTTGGGTTTAAGAGATTCTTTTGCTTCAGCCTCCCAAGTAGCTGGGACTACAGGCATCCACCACAACACCTGGCTATGTTGTTGTTGCAGTTGTCATTATTGTTTAGTAGGGCTGGGCTGGGTTCGAACCCGCCAGCCTGTGTATGTGTCCAGTGCCTAGCTGCTGAGCTACAGGCACCAAGCCCACATGCAATATTCTGGATTTTAAGTGGATGCTGTAAAGGGTTGAGACTTTGGAGAAACCTTTAAATAGAAGCCAGAGAAGAGGATCTTACTCAGAGCAGGGAGGTGGCAAGCTGGATACAGAGTATGATCCGGAGTGGTGGAAATCTGATGAATTAGGCAAGTGATTGTGACCAGCCAGGATGGAAGGAAGCCTTTCTAGAGTTTTTAGTAGTTGGAGGAAGCTGCATGTTGAGTGGAAAGCTTGGAAGAATGAGCAGACTTGAACAAATGCTGGTTAGAATGGATTTGTTATAGGTTTGGTGGCTGGTGAGACAGCCGTACTAAGAAGGTCTTGGTGGCCAGGCAGCTGCCATTGTGGAAAGGTCATGAGAAGGTCTTAGCAGGAGTCTAAATCATGGCCATCTTAATTCTGCCTGCTAGGAACAGAACTCCACTCTTGGAACAGGCTGAGGGATTCAAGCACCCCATGGGAACTGGAGTCAGGGGACACTGTGAGACCTGGCCCTGATGGATTCTTGTGAGATTTAAAATCCCAGCCCAGCAGGGTCTGAATGCTGAGGAAACAATCAGGTGATCACCGAAGGCAACTAAGTTTGGAATAAGGACCATAGAAGGTGCTGACTGTGCTCTCTGTCTCCTAAAAATACCACAGCACTACCTGGTGTCCCAGTGACACATTGCAACATACTATCATCAACAGCAAGGACTTCTGTTTAAAACAAAGGAGGCAGTGAGAAGTAAAAGGAGGACATGGAAATGAACAATAAGAAAGAACACAGGAGGAGGAACCAACAGAAAAATTCAGACCACATGAAAAACCAAAACAGAGGAACTCCCCCAAGGGACCATGAGGCAGCTATAGTGCAGAAGACTTCACTTAGAAAGAATTAATGGTCTTGACAAAATGGGAATTTTAAATATGGATGATAAAGACAATAAAAGGAATGGACAAGAAAATGCAAAAAAGAACCAAAAGTCAGACGAGAGGCACAACCCGTCCCAGCATGGGCCCATCCTGGTGTCCAGTTCGTGCAGACCTGAACCCATGGACATGGCTCACCAGGTTATCAAGTGCAAGGCTACAATTGCCTGGGAGGGTGGGAAGCCTCTCTCCATAGAGGAGATAGAAGTGGCACCCCCAAAGGCTCATGAAGTTCGAATTAAGATCTTTGCCACTGCAGTTTGTCACACTGATGCCTATACGCTGAGTGGAGCTGATCCTGAGGAATGTTTCCCAGTGATTTTGGGACATGAAGGTGCTGGAATTGTAGAAAGTGTTGGCGAAGGAGTTACTAAGCTGAAGGCAGGTGACACAGTCATCCCACTTTATGTCCCACATTGTGGAGAATGCAAATTTTGTCTAAATCCTAAAACAAGTCTTTGCCAGAAGATAAGAGTCACTCAAGGGAAAGAATTAATGCCAGATGGTACTAGCAGATTTACTTGCAAAGGAAAGACACTTTTACATTACATGGGAACCAGCACATTTTCTGAATACACAGTTGTGGCTGATATCTCTGTTGCTAAAATAGATCCTTTAGCACCTCGGATAAAGTCTGCCTTCTGGGTTGTGGCATTTCAACTGGTTATGGCACTGCTGTGAACATTGCTAAGGTGGAGCCTGGCTCTACTTGTGCTGTCTTTGGCCTGGGAGGAGTTGGATTGGCAGTGATCATGGGCTGTAAAGTGGCTGGTGCATGTCGGATCATTGGCGCGGACATCAATAAAAATAAATTTGCAAGGGCCAAAGAGTTTGGAGCCTCTGAATGTGTTAACCCCCCAGGATTTCAGTAAACCCATCCAGGAGGTGCTTGTTGAGATGACTGATGGAGGAGTGGACTATTCCTTTGACTATATTGGTAACGTGAAGGTCATGAGAGCAACGCTTGAGGCCTGCCACAAAGGCTGGGGCATCAGTGTGGTGGTTGGAGTAGCTGCTTCAGGTGAAGAGATATCCACTCGTCCATTCCAGCTGGTTACAGGTCATACATGGAAAGACACTGCCTTTGGAGGATGGAAGAGTGTAGAAAGTGTTCCAAAGTTGGTGTCTGAATACATGTCCAAAAAGATAAAAGTTGATGAATTTGTGACTCACAATCTGTCTTTTGACAAAATTAACAAAGCCTTTGAACTGATGCATTCAGGGGAAAGCATTCAAACTGTTGTAAAGGTTTAAATTTACAAAAGAAAAATGGTGTCCATCCTGTTGTGGGGTCTCATGGGAAGCAGCCTGATGGGAAGAAGCTCTTCCAAGTTCACAGCCTCTCAGATCTTCGCTAACTACTGTACACAATAATGTTATATGTGTAATTCGTAAATCTCTGTAATCAAGGACAAGACTAATTCAGTCATAAATCTATTTTCTGTACTCTCCTTCACATAAATAATTGCTCTCTCATTAAAGAATATTTTAACATAATAAAAGTTCTACAATTTAAAAAAAAAAGTCAGATGAGCGATATGTAGAATATAGAAAGGATATGGCAGTGCTTAAGGAAACGAAGGAGACAATCAGGGAATGTAAAGATGCAGTATAAAGTATCACCAATAGGTTAGATATGGAAAAGAAAGAACTTCAGAGCTAGAGGATAAAGTTTTCGAGTTAATCTAGGTAGTTAAGGAGGCAAAAAAGAAGTGAGAGAAAGCAGAACAGGCACTTAAGAGAACTACAAGACTCCATGAAGTGTTCAAATATACAAATAATAGGGATTCCTGAAGGGGAGGAAGATCATTCTAAAGGAACGGAAGTCTTACTGGAGACCATCATAAAGGAAAACTTTCCAAGTTTTACTAAAGACCCCGACACACTCCTTTCAGATGGATATCGAACCCTAGGTCATCACAACTCAAATAGAGCCTCTCCAAGACACATTGCAATGAACCTGTCCAAAGTCAAGATGGAAGAAAAAATTCTGCAAGCAGCCAGGAGTAAGCACCAATCGACCTACTGGGGCAGAGCCATTAGGATGACAGCACACTTTTCAACTGAAGGCTTCCAAGCCAGAAGACCATGGTCATCCACCTTCAATATTCTTTTTTTTTTTTTGAGACAGAGCCTCAAGATGTTGCCCTGGGTAGAGTGCTGTGGCATCACAGCTCACAGCAACCTCCAACTCCTGGGCTCAAGCGATTCTCCTATCTCAGCCTCTCAAGTAGCTGGGACTATAGGTGCCCACCACAATGCCCACCTATTTTTTGGTTGCAGCCGTCATTGTTGTTCGGCAGGCCCAGGCTGGATTTGAACCCGCCAACTCAGGTGTATGTGGCTGGCACCTTAGCCGTTTGAGCCACAGTCACAGAGCCAACCTTCAATATTCTTTTTTTTTTTTTTTTTGTAGAGACAGAGTCTCACTGTACCACCCACAGTAGAGTGCCGTGGTGTCACACGGCTCACAGCAACCTCTAACTCTTGGGCTTACGCGATTCTCTTGCCTCAGCCTCCCAAGCAGCTGGGACTACAGGTGCCCGCCACAACACCCGGCTATTTTTTTTTTTGTTGCAGTTTGGCTGGGGCTGGGTTTGAACCCGCCACCCTTGGCATATGGGGCCGGCGCCCTACTCACTGAGCCACAGGCGCCGCCCCAACCTTCAATATTCTTAAACAAAACATTTTTCAGCCCACAACTCTGTATCCTGCTAAACTGAGCTGCAAAATTGATGGAGAAATCAAATCCTTTACCGGGCGGCGCCTGTGGCTCAAGGAGTAGGGTGCCGGTCCCATTTGCCAGAGGTGGCAGGTTCAAACCCAGCCCCGGCCAAAAACCACAAAAAAAAAAAAAAAAAAAAATAGAGAATCGGGTAAGCCCAAGAGTTAGAGGTTGCTGTGAGCCGTGTGACGCCACGGCATTCTACCCGAGGGCAGTACAGTGAGACTCTGTCTCTACAAAAAAAAAAAAAAAAAAAAAAAGAAAGAAATCAAATCCTTTACGGATATACAAGCACTGAGGAAATTTGCCACAACAAGACTAGCTCTGCAGGAAATACTTAGACCTATTCTCAACACTGACTACCACAATGGACCACCAGCAAAGTAAACACCCAGAAGCTAAATGTCAAAACATAGCTTCCACAATGGCCCAAAGGATAAAACTACACAATGGACTTTCACAAAATAAAATGAATAGAACTCCACCACATTTAACAATTCTCTCAAAAAATGTCAATGGACTGAACTCACCACTGAAGAGGCACAGGCTGGCTGACTGGATAAAAAAGCACAAGCTATCCATATACTGCCTCCACGAGACACACCTAGCCTTGAAGGACAAATCAAGACTCAGGGTTAAGGGATGGAAAATGGTATTTTAAGCAAATGGAAATCAGAAGAAAGGAGGGGTTGCAATCTTATTTTCAGACACAAGCAGATTTAAAGCAACTAAAATTAAGAAAAACAAAAAGATGGACACTTTACACTAATCAAAGGAAAACTTCAACAAAAAGACATTTCAATTTTAAATATTTAAATCACAGTGCCGGGTGGTGCCTGTGGCTCAGTGAGTAGGGCGCCGGCCCCATATGCCGAGGGTGGCAGGTTCAAACCCAGCCCCGGCTGAACTGCAACCGAAAAATAGCCGGGCATTGTAGCGGGCGCCTGTAGTCCCAGCTGCTCGGGAGGCTGAGGCAAGAGAATTGCAGAAGCCCAAGAGCTGGAGGTTGCTGTGAGCTGTGTGATGTCACGGCACTCTACCCGAGGGCGGTACAGTGAGACTCTGTCTCTAAAAAAAAAAAAAAAAGTTAAATCACAGTGCCCCCAACTCCAGTTCCCATGGGGTGCGTGGGTCCCTCAGCCTGTTCCAAGAGTGGAGTTCTAATCCAACTTAAATGCTCCCAGACTTTTTTTAGAGTCTCACTCTATTGCCCTTGGTAGAATGCCATGGCATCACACAGCTCACAGCAACCTCCAACTCCTGGGCTTAGGCAATTCTCTTGCCTCAACCTCTTGAGTAGCTGGGACTACAGGAGCCTGCCACAACGCCCAGCTATTTTTTTTGTTGCAGTTTGGCAGGGGCTGGGTTTGAACCCACCACCCTTGGTATATGGGGCCAGTGCCCTACCTACTGAGCCACAGGCGCCACCCATTGCTCCCAGATTTATGAAACAAACCTTGATGGGTCTGAGCAAAATGATATCCCATAACACCATAATAGTTGGGGACTTTAACATCCCTCTGACAGAACTGGACAGATCCTCTAAACAGAATTTAAACAAAGATAACAAAGGACTTAAATATAACCCTAGAACAAATAGGATTAACAGACATATACAGAACACACCATCTCAAAGCTAAGGAATATCATTTTTCTCATCAGCCCATGATACATACTCCAAAATCGACTACATCCTAGGATACAAATCAAACCTTAGCAAAACTAAAAGAATAGAAATTACACCTTCTATCTTCTCAGACCACAGGCAATAAAGGTAAAACTCAACTCCAACAAAAATGCTCATCCCCACACAAAGACTTGGAAATTAAACAACCTTATGCTGAATGATAGTTGGGTTCAGGAAGAGATAAAAGAGGAAATCATTAAATTCCTCAAATATAACAACAATGAAGACACAAATTACCAAAACCTGTGGGAAAAGCAAAAGCAGTCTTAAGAGGGAAATTTTATTTTTTTGTTGGGGATTCATTGAGGGTACAAGAAACCAGGTTACACTGATTACATTTGTTAGGTAAAGTCCCTCTTACAATTGTGTTTAAGAGGGAAATTTATCACATTAGATGCCTACGTTCGAAAAAAGAAAGAGAGTGCATCAACAAACTCATGAACCATCTTATGGAACTGGAAAAAGAAGAACAATCTAATCCCAAACCCAGCAGAAGAAAAGAAATAACCAATATTAAATCAGAGATTAATGAAATTGAAAACAAAAGAATCATTCAGAAAATTAACGAAACAAAAAGTTGGTCTTTCAAAAAAAATAAATAAAATCAATAAACCTTTGGCCAGATTAACTAGAAACAGAAAAATAAAATCCCTAATAACCTCGATCAGAAACAATAAAGGGGAAATAACAACACATGCCACAGAAATACAAGTGATCATCTCTGAGTACTATAAGAAACTCTATGCCCCAAAATTTGACAATAGGGACGAAAGGGATCAATAGCTGAAATCACACCCTCCCTAAACTTAATCAAGAAGAAACAGATCTCTTGAACAGACCGGTTTCAAGAACTGAAATTGAAGAAACAATAAAGAATTTCACAACAACAACAACAACAAAAAAAAAGCCTTGGGCTCGGTGCCCATAGCTCAGTGGTTAGGGCACTGGCCACATACATCGGGGCTGGCGGGTTTGAACCCAGCCCGAGCCTGCTAAACAACAATAACAACTTGTGTCTTCATTGTTGTTATGTTTGAGGAATTTAACGATTTCCTCTTTTATCTCTTCCTGAACCCAACTATTATTCAACAAAAAAAGAATAGCTGGACATTGTGGTGGATGCCTGTAGTCCCAGCTACTCGGGAAGCTGAGGCAAAAGAATCACTTAAGCCCAAGAGTTTGAGGTTGCTGTGAGCTGTGACTCTACTGTGGGCAACACAGTGAGACTCTATTAAATTAAAAAACAAACAAACCCTGGTCCAGATGGCTTCACGCCAGAATTCTATCAAACCATCAAAAAAGAGCTTGCTTATATCCATACTGCAGAAATTATTCCAAAAAATTGAGAAGGAAGTAATCTTCCCCAAAACATTTTATGAAGCAAACATCACTCTGATACCAAAACCAAGAAAAGACCCAACTAAAAAGGAGAAATTCACATCAATTTCACTAATGAATATAGATTCATAAATTCTCAATAAAGGCTCAGTGCCTATAGCACAGTGGTTATGGTACCAAGGCTGGCAGGTTCGAACCCAGCCCGGGCATGCTAAACAACGACAACTACAACAACAACAACAAAAATAGCTGGGCATTGTGGCGGGCACCTAGGGAGGCTGAGGCAAGAGGATCAGTTACACCCAAGAGTTTGAGGTTGCTGTGAGTGAGCTATGACACTATGGCACTCAAATGAGGGTGACATATTGAGACTCTGTCTCAAAAAAGTAAAAATTCTCAACAAGGGCAGCACCTGTGGCTCAGTGGGTAGGGCGCCTGCCGCATATACCGAGGGTGGCGGGTTCAAACCCAGCCTCGGCCAAATTGCAGCAAAAAAATAGCCAGGCGTTGTGGCAGGCACCTGTGGCCCCAGTTACTCAGGAGGCTGAGGGAGGAGAATCGCCTAGCCCAGGAGTTGGAGGTTGCTGTGAGCTGTGTGATGCCACAGCACTCTACCAAGGGCGACAGCTTGAGGCTCTGTCTCAAAAAAAAAAAAAAATTTCTCAACAACAAAATTCTAGCCAATAGATTATAACTACACGTTAAAAAAATCATTTGGGTGGCACCTGTGGCTCAAAGGAGTAGGGCACTGGCCCCATATGCCCAAGGTGGTGGGTTCAAACCCACCCCTGGCCAAAAAAAAAAAAAAAAGAAAAAGAAAAAAGGGCAGCGCCTGTGGCTCAAAGAGTAGGGCGCCGGTCCCATATGCCGGAGGTGGCGGGTTCAAACCCAGCCCTAGCCAAAAAACACACAAAATAATAAATAAATAAATAATAAAAAAATAAGTATCTTAAAAAAAAAAATCATTCATCACAATCAAGTAGGTTTCATCCCAGGGATGCAAAGCTGGTTTAACATACCCAAGTCCATAAATGTAATTCACCATATTAACAGAAGCAAAAACAAAGACCTATTGATCCTCTCAATAGATGCAGAAAAAGCATTCAATAAAATTCAGCATCCATTTCTAATTAGAACTCTGAAGAAAATAGATATAGGTGGCACAGGTCTTAAACTGACTGAAGCCATCTATGACAAACCCACAGCTAATATTATGAAATAAAACTGAAAGCTTTTCCACTTAGAACTAGAACCAGACAAGGCTGTCCTCTATCACCACTACTATTCAACATAGTGCTGGAAGTTCTAGCTAATACAATCAGGCAAGAGAAGGAAATAAAGGGCATCCAAATGGAGGCAAAAGAGGTCAAACTCTCCCTCTTTGCCAACAATATGATCTTATACTTAGAGAACCCCAAAGACTCAACCCCAAGACTCTTGGAAATGATCAAAAGATACAGTAATGTCTCAGGATATAAAATCCATGTCCACAAATCAGAAGCCATTATATATGCCAATAACAACGAAGATGAGAAGCTAATCAAGGGCATGATTCCCTTCACAGTAGCTTCAAAGGAAATAAAATACCTAGGAATATACTGAACAAAAGAGGTAAAGAGAATTATGAAACCCTAAGAAATAGCATGAGATATTAACAAACGGGGCGGCGCCTATGGCTCAGTCAGTAAGGCGCCGGTCCCATATACCGAGGGTGGTGCGTTCAAACCCAGCCCCGGCTGAACTGCAACCAAAAAATAGCTGGGCATTGTGGTGGGCGCCTGTAATCCCAGCTACTCGGGAGGCTGAGGCAAGAGAATCGCTTAAGCCCAGGAGTTGGAGGTTGCTGTGAGCTGTGTGATGCCACGGCACTCTACCGAGGGCCATAAAGTGAGACTCTGTCTCTACCAAAAGAAAAAAAAAAAAAGATATTAACAAATGGAAGAGCACACCATGCTCATGGCTGGGAAGAATCAAGTTTGTTAAAATGTCTATTCTTCCTAAAGCAATCTACAGATTCAATGCAATCCCCATTAAAATACCAACACCATACTTTCAAGATTTGGAAAAAATATTGGATCAGCACCCATAGCACACATACATACACCAAGGCTGGTGGGTTTGAACCCAGCCTGGGCCAAAAAATAGCTGGGTGTTGTGGTGGGTGCCTGTAGTCCCAGCTACTTGGGAGGCTAAGGCAGGAGAATTGCTTAAACCCAAGAGTTTGAGGTTGCTGTGAACTGTGACACCATGACATTCTACCAAGGGCAACACAGTGAGACTCTGTTAAAAAAAAAAAAAAAAAAGATTTGGAAAAAATAATTCTTCGTTTTGTATGGAACCAGAAAAAAACCCATATAGCTAAAGCAATTCTTAGTAATTAAAATAAAGCCAGGAGCATCACCCTACCAGACTTTCAGCTCTACTACAAGGCCATAGTGATCAAAACAGCATGGTATTGACACAAAAATAGAGATATAGACATCTTAACCGAATAGAAAACCATGAAATGAAACTAACATCTTACAGCCACCTAATCTTTCATAAACCAAACAAGAACATACACTGGGGGAAAGAATTCCTATTCAATAAATGGTGCTGGGACAACTGGATAACCACATGCAAAAGACTGAAACTGGACCTGCACCTTTCTCCACTCACTAAAATTGATTCAAGATGGATAAGAGATCTAAATCTAAGGCATGAAATAATAAAAATCCTCGAAGCAACTGTGGAGAAAACACTTGGAGTTATCAGACTGGGGAAAGACTTTATGAAGAAGACTTCAGTGGCAATTGCAGCAACAACGAAAATAAACGGGACTTAATTAAATTGAATAGCTTCTGTACAGCTAAGGAGACAACAGCCAAAGAAAACAGACAACTATCAGAATGGGAAAACATTTGCATATTATGAATTAGACAAAAGCTTAATAACTAGGATCTACAGAGAACTCAAATTAATCCACATAAAAAAGCCAACAGGTCCTTATATCAATGGGCAAGAGAGATGAATAGAACTTTCTCTAAAGAAGATAGACGGATTGGGTGCCCGTAGTTCAGTGGTTAGGGCACCAGCCACATGCACCAGGGCTGATGCGTTCAAATCGGGTCCCAGCCTGCTAAACAAACAAACAAACAAACAAAATAGCCAGCCATTGTGGTAGGTGCCAGCTACTAGGGAGGCTAAGGCAAGAGAACAGCTTGAGCCCAAGAGTTTGAGTTGCTGTGAGCTGTGATACCAGAGGACTCTACAAAGGGCAACACAATGAGACTCTGTCTCAAAAAAAAGCAGAAGATAAATGAATGGCTAACGTATGAAAAATGCTCATCATCCGTAATTATCAGAGAAATGCAAATCAAAACCGCCCTAAGATACCACCTAACCCCAATGAGAATGGCCCACGTCACAAAATCCCAAAGTTGCAGATGCTGATGTGGATGTGGAGAGAAAGTAACACTTTTACACTGCTGGTGGGACTGAAAACTAATACAACCTTTTTAGAAGGAAGTATGGAGAATCCTCAAATAACTCAAATTAGACCTCCCATTTGATCCTGCAATCCCATTACTGGGCATCTACCCAGAAGAAAAAAATCATTTTATCACAAGGACATCTGCCCTAGACTGTTTATTGCAGCTCAATCGCTAAACTGTGGAAATAGCCTAAATGCCCATTAATACAGGAATGGATTAACAAGATATGGAACGGGCGGCACCTGTGGCTCAGTCGGTAAGGCGCCGGCCCCATATACCGAGGGTGACAGGTTCAAACCCGGCCCCGGCCAAACTGCAACCAAAAAATAGCCGGGTGTTGTGGTGAGCGCCTGTAGTCCCAGCTACTCAGGAGGCTGAGGCAAGAGAATCGCTTAAGCCCAGAAGTTGGAGGTTGCTGTGAGCTGTGTGAGGCCACGGCACTCTACCGAGGGCCATAAAGTGAGACTCTGTCTCTACAAAAAAAAAAACAAAAAAAAAAAAAACAAGCTATGGTATATGTATACCATGGAACACTATTCAGCCACTCAAAAAGATGGAGACTTGGCATCTTTTGTATTAACGTGGATGGTGTTGAAACACATTCTTCTTAGCAAAGCATCACAAGAATGGAGAAGCAAGAATCCGATGTACTCAATTCTGATAATGAGGACAATTAATGACCTAGTACATGGCGGAGGTGGGAATGGGGGAGTGGAGAGAGGGAAGGAGGGAGGGGGTGGGGGGATGTCTTGGAGGTAGGACCCAATTATAAGAGGGACTTTACCTATTATAAGAGGGACTTTACCTAACAAATGCAATCAGTGTTACCTGGTTCTCTGTACCCTCAATGAACATTCAACAATAAAAAAAAGAAAAGAACCCTAAACTGGGCACAGTGGCTCACACCTGTAATCCTAGCACTCTGGGAGGCTGAGGCGGGTGGATTGAGCTCACAGTTTCGAGACCAGCCTAAGCCAGAGTGAGACCCTGTCTCTAAAAATAGCCTGGCATTGTGGCAGGCATCTATAGTCCCAGCCACTCAGGAGGCTGAAACAAGAAACTCGCTTTAGCCCAAGCGTTTGATGTTGCCATGAGCTATGTCACCAGGGCACCCAACCGAGAGTGAAAGTGAGACTCTGTCTCAAACAACAACAATAACAAAACCTTTAAACAGAATGAGTATATTCTGTATTTGGGAGTCTGATGTAAAGAATAATGGCTTCCCAAAGATGTCCACGTTCTAAACTCTGAATCCCGAATATATCAGGTGACATGGCAAAAGGGAATTCAGGTTTCAGAACCAATTAAGGTTCTATTTAGCTAATTTTAAAATAGATTATTCTGAATTATCTTGGTGGGCTCAATTGAGACAGGATACCCAAGAAGGGTGAGGTCTAGGAGAATAGGTCTTCTCAAGGAGACCACAAAGATACACCTTCAGGGTCCTCTCCATGGTGACTCAGCTCTTGGAAATTTGTAAACTTAACTTCCTGGAACTTGGAAATTTCCAAATTCTGTGAAATCCTGTAGTTCTGTAGGGGCTGGAATAGCATGTCCCACTTTATTCAAACTGGCCAATGAGAAGGGTACCTGTGGGGTGGAACTTTTTGACTGTCAATAAAAAGGGAAAGACCAAGCTAGTCAGGGAGTGTGGCCATTTGGAATTCTTCTATGCTGTAAGCTCCCAGCTGGTGAATAAAGCCCTTCCTCTTATAAACGTGGTGTTTGGGTGTTCTTTCTTTCCGTTGGGCCTTGTCTTCCTGCAACACAATGTCCTTAACACTGGAAGAGGGGGACAGAAGAAGGAGAACTAGAGACAAGGCAGTGTGAGGACTCGATTCAAACATAGCTGACTTAGGAGACAGAGGAAGGGGCCACAAACCAAGGAATGTGGGTGGCCTCTACTAGCTTGGAAATTATATTCTCCTTTAGTGCCCCAGAAAGAACAGCCCTGCTGACACCTTGATTCTAGCCCCATGAGACCCATTTTGGACTTCTAATTTCCAAAACTGTAATATAATAAATTTGTGTTGTTTTAAGCCACAGGTTTGTGATAATTTATTATAGCAGCAATAGAACACTAATACAGAGAGGAATGTAAATAATTTGTGGCCAGAGGGCAGATGGTGGTAGTTTAAACTATGCCCATAAATTCTTGTACTCTTTTCAAAAAGTGGAGTTTACTTCCCCTCCCCTTGAGTGTGGGCTGGAATTACTGACTCATCTAACTAATAAGATAATAAAATAAGGCAGAAGTGATAGTGTGTGATATTGGGAGAGTCTGGGACAGCTTCCCATGTCAACGCTGACTCAGGAGGGACAAGAATATCAGAGACCACACCAACAGCTTCTAAAAACAAACAAGTGGGTGTGGTGGCTCATGCCTGTAATCCTAGCACTCTGAGAGGCCAAGGTGGGTGGATTACCTGAGCTCAGGACTTCGAGACCAGCCTGAACCAGAGCAAGACCTTGTCTCTAAAAAACAGCCAGGCATTGTGATGGGTGCCTGTAGTCCCAGCTAATTGGAATAACGGAGCTCAGTCAGGGTGGTAACTGTGCTCCAGGGAGGCCCTGGATATACCCTAAACAGGGTATCCTAAATCTTCCCTAGGGTTTGAGAGAATTCCCAGGATTCTCTCCACAAATCTTTCTTTGCGTATAAACCAGCCAGAAGCAGTTTCTGCTATTTGCCACTCTACCACCATCAGCCACCCAGCTGATGGTGAGTGTTCAGGGGCCCCAGCCAGCACAGGCTCATCTGTAGATAGCGCAAACAGCTTGAAGTATCAATGAAGTGTTTGGGAAGGATGTGCCTAATGAACACACAATATGTCGATGGTTTGAAAAGTTCTATTCTAGTGATTTTAATCTTGAAAATGAGCCAGGTGGACGACCTGAGACCAAGGTAGATAATGAACCGAAAACAGTAGTGAAAGCCAAACCACCTCAATCTATACACCCAAATTATGAGCAAGTTTTCATGTTACCATTCCAAGAATATTGGACTATTTGAAACAAATCGGCAAGGTAAAGAAGCTGGATAGATGAGTTCCCCATGAATTAAACAAGCGTCAGAAGAGAAATCATCTCAAAGCTTGCCTTTCTTTGCTGACAAGACATAAAGGCAAACCATTTCTACACCATACTATGTGTGATGAAAAATGGATTCTTTTTGACAATCACAAACATTTAGTACAAAGGCTGGATAAAGATGAAGTACCGAAATACAGTCCAAAACCAAATATTCATCAGCAAAAGCTAACAGTGTCTGTTTGGTGGTCCAGAGCTGGTATTATCCACTACAGCTTCATGAAACCTAGGCAATTGAATACAGTGGATGTCTATTGCAACCAACTGGACAAAATTAGGGCTTCTTGATTGAGATATAATAAACTAAACTAATTTCCATTACATATTTAATGACCTATATGCTTGGTGTTAAAAAAAACAAGTCAGACTTTGTAAAGACACGACTTTACTGCAAGGGGAGTGAAGGGTTAGGGAAAAGGGTTTTTCTTTTATAAAGAGGAATAAATCAAGATAGAAAGAACCAGGTGTGGAGAAATGGAATGAAAGGGTGGCCTGAGAGGATAGTAGAGCCAAGAACCTCTTACCCTCAGGCCAACCTAGTTTCAGAAGGTGTAAAGCTCTCTGCTGGCTCAGGTTGAGGGTAGCCAAAGCTCAGGGACCTTGGGGGAAGGAAGGATTCTGAATCAAAAATTTTGATTTTGTTTTCCTTGATTAGTGGAGACAGAACAGTTGAGCTAATCAACTATAAGGCAAAGAATGGGAATTTAGAGGGTCTATGTCTGATCTGGTCATGAGTAAACAAGGGAGACTTACCTAAGTCACAGAGGGAAGGGTGGTCTTTGTGGTCAGCTATTTTCTGGAATGTAAAGCATGGGGGAATTCCTCAGCCTTTACTGTTTTTTTTTTCAGGCTCACAGGCTCACATAGTATTCAACACTGTCATCAGTATATTCTAACTATATAATTGGTGTATTCATTATGTGTAGTCTCAGGATTACTACATTTTGAGATTTTTTTTGGCTTAGTGCCCAAAGCTCAGTGGTTAGGGCACCAGCCCCATGTACCAGGGCTGGTAAGTTCAAACTCGTCCCAGGCCTGCTAAAACAACAATGACAACTACATCAACAACAAAAATAGCTGGGTGTTGTGGCAGTGCCTGTAGTCCCAGCTACGTGAGAGGCTTAGGCAAGAGAATTGCTTAAGCCCAAGAGTTTGAGGTTGCTATGAGCTATGCCACCACGGCACTCTGCCAAAGGGTGACATAGTGAGCCTCTGTCTCAAAAAAAAAAGTTTTTTTTTTCCTGAAAAGATTGTCCATTTTTGTAAATTAGATGTAATAACTACTTTTTGTTGAAAATAGGGTTAATCATTACATTTACATTCTGTCTAAAATTTTTTGATTGACTTTCTTGTTTTGCATGCCACAGAAACCAAATGTTTTTGTCAGTTGCATTATCTTTGTAATAAACTCTCATCAGATCTTTCACTTTTGATAGTTATAAGCAGTAAGTTTAATTAAGTCGTCTACAGTCATTCTTTTGGCTCTGACACCAGAGTGTGCTGTCTTCAGTAAGTATGAATTATCTCAGAGCCCTGTGGAAAAGGACCATGCTGGCAGGACACAATGGCTCATGCCTGTAATCCTAGAACTCTAGGAGGCTGAGGCAGCTGGATTACTTGAGCTCAGGACTTCGAGACCAGCCTGAGCAAAAGTGAGACCCCCCCCATCTCTACCAAGAAATGAAAACTGAGGCAAGAGGATTGCTTGAGTCCAAGAATTTGAGGTTGCTTTGAGCTATGACACCACAGCATTCTACCAAGGTTGACAAAGTGAGACTATGTCTCAAAAAAAAAAGAAAGAAAGAAAAGGACCATGCCAGGTACCTTTAAATACAGACTTCTGATGGCATTGTTAAATGATTTAGGGACCACATAACTGAACTGAGTCAGGATTTCTATGTAGAACTTTGAGAAACAGATGGATTCACGAAGCCACTAAGCCAAGATTGAGCAGAAGAAGAAACAGTGATGTAGGACAAAATGAACTGATGAGGTATGGTTGTGGGTTTTGCTTGGAATATTGTTGTTTTAGTGTTCTATTTTTTTGATATATAACAAGCCACTAGTTTTGTTTTTAATATAGGGAAGATATGGACATTTTTCTAGTCCAAGGGAGAGACAACCAACAAGGAAGGGGGGGAGTATAGAAGTATAGATAAGAGAACAGAATGGAATCATTTAAACACAACAAATTTGGGGTGCTATGCTAGCTACTAAGATCAATATAAACATAAATAATACATAATTTACTCCTTAAAGAGCCTATAGCCAAGGGAGGCAATGTGCCATGAATGCAAACAAGCACCATGAAAGCCATATGTGCTGAGTGCTGCATTAACTATATCGCCATCTTCCAAAATGAAAAAGAAATGCCATCAAATTTCAGTTTAGGTGAGGAGAACAACAAAAAGAATGGGGGCGGCGCCTGTGGCTCAGTGGGTAAGGCCCCAGCCCCATATACCGAGGGTGGCGAGTTCAAACCTGGCCCCAGCTGAACTGCAACCAAAAAATAGCCGGGCATTGTGGCGGGCGCCTGTAGTCCCAGCTACTCGGGAGGCTGAGGCAAGAGAATCGCCTAAGCCCAGGAGTTGGAGGTTGCTGTGAGCTGTGTGAGGCCACGGCACTCTACCCGAGGGCCATAAGGTGAGACTCTGTCTCTACAAAAAAAAAAAAAGAATGGGAAAGGAAAGCAATAGAGGTTGGCACAGAAGAAATTTCAGATCTTGAGAACTCAGTAAACACATGCCTAAAGGCAGAAAGCCATGGGAAACACTAAGGAAAGAATTAGTAGTACAATTTAGTAGGAATATAGGGTATGCTCAGGGGTTCAGGCCCAGTCAAAGAAGGCCAAACCTAGACATGATCATGTAACTACTGCTGGAAAAAAAAGGTAAATAAAGATTTTGGGGTAAATTATACTGTTGGAGCAACACAATAGGACTACTAAGCTAACCGCAGGGTGGAGGATGAATTGTCAGCTTCTCCACATCGAAAATTTTCTTTTCAGGCTCGGCGCCTGTAGGTTAGTGGTTAGGGCGCCGGCCACATGCACAGAGGCTGGTGGGTTCAAAACGGGCCTGGGCCTGCCAAACAACAGTGCCAACAACAACAACGACAACAACAACAACAAAAAAAAAAATAGGCAGGCATTGTGGTGGGCACCTGTAGTCCCAGCTACTTGGATGGCTGAGGCAAGAGAATCAAACTCTTAAATCCAAGAGTTTGAGATTGCTATGAGCTGTGACACCACACACTCTACCGAGGGCAACATAATGAGTCTCTGTCTCAAAAAAAAATAAATTTTCCAGGCTTGGCGCCTGTGGCTCAAACAGCTAAGGCACCAGCCACATACACTTGAGCTGGCGGATTTGAATCCAGCCCGGGGCACAACAATGATGGCTCCAACCAAAAAATAGCCAGGCGTTGTGGTGGGCGCCTGTAGTCCCAGCTACTTGGGAGGTGGAGGTAGGAGACTTGCTTGAGCCCAGGAGTTGGAGGTTGCTGTGAGCTATGATGCCATAGCACTCTACCCAGGGTAACAGCTTGAGGTGCTGTCTCAAAAAAATTAAAAAATAAATAAAATAGGGCGGCGCCTGTGGCTCAGTGAGTAGGGCGCCGGCCCCATATGCCGAGGGTGGCGGGGTCAAACCCAGCCCCGGCCAAACTGCAACAAAAAATAGCCGGGCGTTGTGGCGGGCGCCTGTAGTCCCAGCTGCTCGGGAGGCTGAGGCAACAGAATCGCGTAAGCCCAAGAGTTAGAGGTTGCTGTGAGCCGTGTGACGCCACGGCACTCTATCCAAGGGTGGTACAGTGAGACTCTGTCTCTACAAAAAAACAAAATAATAATAAATAAATAAATAAAATAAATAAATTTTCCTTTTAAAAATGCCATATGCCACACCTATCTGGAAGATAGCTTTGTAGTATCCACTAAAGTTGGACATAAGCATACCCTGTGATCCAACAATTCCATTCCTCCAACAGAAAGGTGTACATATAGTCACCAAAAGGCATGTACATAGTAATATTGCTTATAATTCCAAACTAGAAACTATCATACAGTAATATATTCATACAATGAAATACTATACAACATTAAGAATGACCTAAGGAGCCAGGCGTGGTGGCTCAGGCCTGTAATCCCAACACTCTGGGAGGCCAAGGTGGGTGGATTGCTTGAGTTCAGGAGTTTGAGACCATCCTGAGCAACAGTGAGACCGTCTCCACTAAAAATAGAAAAACTAGGCTCAGCACCCATAGTTCAGTGAGTAGGGCACCAGCCACATATACCGAAGCTGGTGGGTTCAAGCCCGGCCTGGGCCTGCTAACCAACAACAAAAATACCCTGGTATTGTGGCGGGGGCCTGTAGTCCCAGCTACTCAGAGGCAAGAGAATCGCTTAAGCCCAAGAGTTTGAGGTTGCTGTGAGCTGTGATGCTACAGCACTCTACCAAGGGTGACACAGTGAGACTCTGTCTCAAAAAAAAAAATAGAATTATCCAGGCAAGGCAAGGATAGTTTAAGGTGTTTAAGCATCATACAGATTAAGAAATAGAACATTAGGCAGCGCCTGTGGCTCAGTGAGTAGGGCGCCGGCCCCATATACCGAGGGTAGCAGGTTCAAACCCGGCCCTGGCCAAACTGCAACAAAAAAATAGCCAGATGTTGTGGTGGGTGCCTGTAGTCCCAGCTGCTCGGGAGGCTGAGGCAAGAGAATCACGTAAGCCCAAGAGCTGGAGGTTGCTGTGAGCCATGTGACACCACGGTACTCTACCGAGGGTGATAAAGTGAGACTCTGTCTCTAAAAAAAAAAAAAAGAAAAGAAAGAAAGAAAAAAGAAATAGAACATTTAAAAAAATGTAAAAAAAAACATTAAAAATAGAACAATAACAACAACAACAAATAGAAGTATCCAGGCAAGGCCGGGCACAGTGGCTCACGCCTCTAATCCTAGCACTATGGGAGGCCAAGGCAGGTAGGTTGCCAGAGTTCACAGGTTTGAGACCAGCCTGAGCAAGAGTGAGACCCCATCTCTAAAAATAACCTGGCATCTGGTGGGTGCCTTGAGCCCAAGAGTTTGAGGTTGCTATGAGCTATGATGCCACAGCACTCTAACAAGGGTGACAAAGTGAGACTCTGCCTCAAAAAAAAAAAACAAACTACCATGACCTTGTAGCAGGTGCCTATAGTCCCAGCTGTTCAGGAGACTGAGGCAAGAGGATCTCTTGAACCCAAGAGTTTGAGGATGCTGTGAGCTATGACATCATAGCAGTCTACCCACAGTGACAGAGTGAGACTGTCTTAGAAAAAGAAAAAAGAATGACCTGAGGTTATATGCAACATGGATGAACTTCACATACATAATGTTGAAAGAAGCTAGACATATAAAAAAATACATGAGTCCATTCCCTCAGCCATATAAGAAAGGTAATAATATTTTTTAAAATTTTCAGTATACGAGTCCATCTTTATAAAGTTTTAAAACAGGCAAAACCAACCTGTGGTGACAGAATTAGGAAAAGAGGTTGTCCTGGAGCAGAAGCAGGACAGTGTGGTAATGTTCTACTTCTTAATCTGTACGATGCTTAAACAGGTGTGTGTGTTTGAACTGGTGATTCACAGGTGTAGTCCCAGCTACTTGGGAGGCTGAGGTAGGAGTCTCTGAGCCCAGGAGTTTGAAACTGCACTGAACTATGATCATGCCACTGCACTCCAACCTGAGCAAGAGAGAGGGACCCTATCTCGAAAAATAGAGAGACAAGAAAAGGTATGTGTTTTGGGCGGCGCCTGTGGCTCAAAGGGGTAGGACACTGGTCCCACGTGCCAGAGGTGGTGGGTTCAAATCCAGCCCTGGCCAAAAGAAAAGAAAAGAAAAAGAAAAGGTAAAAGGTATGTGTTTTTGTGAAAGCTCACCTATTTCTATTGGTGTACCTTTCTGCATGTACATAATATTTGAATAAAAAGTTTGCATTTTAAAAAGTGCCATGTGTGTAATCCCTGCATGCTAGAAACATAATTGGTCCCTCAATTCTATGCTTCTTATGCCTAGAGTGGTCTTCATAGGAGGGAGAAGGCTTTTTTCTTTGCCCTCCAATAGCCAGCATTCCAGGTCATGAGACAGAGTCTCACTCTGTTACTCCAGCCTAGAGTGCTGTGGCATCAGCCTAGCTCACAACAACCTAAAATTCCTGGCTCCAAGTGATCCTCCTGCCTCAGCCTCCCAAGTAGCCAGGACTGCCGGCACTGGCCACAACACCTGGCTGATTTTTCTATTTTTAGTAGAGACAGGATCTCCCTCTTGATCCAGCTGGTCTCAACTCTTGAGCTCAAGGGATCTTCCTGCCTCAGCCTTCCAAAGTGCTAGGATTACAGCCGTGAGCTACTGCACCCTGCTCAACTACTTCCTTCACTTTTAATTTCTAAAATTATTTTATTTATTTATTTTTTTTGAAGACACGGTCTTACCTGTCACCCTCGGTAGAGTGCCGTGGTGTCATAGCTCACGGCAACCTCAAACTCTTGGGCTCCAGTGATTCTCTTGCGTTAGCCTACTGAGTAGCTGGGACTACAGATGCACAACACCACCTAGCTATTTTTAGAGACGGGGTCTCGCTCTGCTCAGGCTGGTCTCCAACTCCTCAACTCAGGCAATCCACCTGCCTCAGTTTCCCAGAGTGCTAGGATTACAGACATGAGCAACGGCACTTGACCAACCACTTTCTTCTTGACACTGTTCCATGATCTTAGGATCCAATCACAAACCTGGGTGGGTGATGGATGTTTTCTTGATTCTGCCTGTAGGTGTTAAATCATTACCAGCCTACCACATCCACAACATCCATTCTTTCTTCCTTAGGGACTTAAAGGGCTTGTTTACTGACACATCAAGAGGTTGGAGTTAGCTGGTTAGTCCCCCAGGTAATACAGCAAGTTGGGTTGGGTTTTCAAGTCCATTATGATTCCTTTTGAACTTTGTGTAACATGGGCTTTGAAGTGATCAAAAACAAGCAGAGCTTTTTTTTTTCTTTAGAGACAGTCTCACTTTATTCCCCTCCGTAGAGTGCTGTAGCATCACAGTTCACAGCAACCTCCAACTCCTGGGCTTAGGCAATTCTCTTGCCTCAGCCTCCAGAGTAGCTGGAACTATAGGCGCACGCCACAACGCCCTGCTGTTTTATTGTTGCAGTTTGACCTAGGTCGGGTTTGAACTCGTCACCCGGCACATAGGGCCTACCCACTGAACTACAGGCACTGCCCACAAGCAGAGCTTTATTAAAAGTAATCCTTCAGGCTTTTATGACCAGACTTTGTTAACTCGATTTTCATGCCTTCTTCGTTCATCCATCCTTTTTCATGCACAAGACAATAATTCCACTAGGAATCCTTTTTTTTTTTTTTTTTTTTTTATTGTTGGGGATTCATTGAAGGTACAATAAGCCAGGTTACACTGATTGCAATTGTTAGGTAAAGTCCCTCTTGCAATCATGTCTTGCCCCCATAAAGTGTGACACACACCAAGGCCCCACCCCCTCCCTCCGTTCCTCTTTCTGCTTCCCCCCCTCATAACCTTAATTGTCATTAATTGTCCTCATATCAAAATTGAGTACATAGGATTCATGCTTCTCCATTCTTGTGATGCTTTACTAAGAATAATGTCTTCCACTTCCATCCAGGTTAATACGAAGGATGTAAAGTCTCCATTTTTTTTAATGGCTGAATAGTATTCCATGGTATACATATATCACAGCTTGTTAATCCATTCCTGGGTTGGTGGGCATTTAGGCTGTTTCCACATTTTGGCGATTGTAAATTGAGCTGCAATAAACAGTCTAGTACAAGTGTCCTTATGATAAAAGGATTTTTTTCCTTCTGGGTAGATGCCCAGTAATGGGATTGCAGGATCAAATGGGAGGTCTAGCTTGAGTGCTTTGAGGTTTTTCCATACTTCCTTCCAGAAAGGTTGTACTAGTTTGCAGTCCCACCAGCAGTGTAAAAGTGTTCCCTTCTCTCCACATCCACGCCAGCATCTGCAGTTTTGAGATTTTGTGATGTGGGCCATTCTCACTGGGGTTAGATGATATCCCAGGGTTGTTTTGATTTGCATTTCTCTAATATATAGAGATGATGAACATTTTTTCATGTGTTTGTTAGCCATTCGTCTCTCATCTTTAGAGAAAGTCCTATTCATGTCTCTTGCCCATTGATATATGGGATTGTTGGCTTTTTTCATGTGGATTAATTTGAGTTCTCTATAGATCCTAGTTATCAAGCTTTTGTCTGATTGAAAATATGCAAACATCCTTTCCCATTGTGTAGGTTGTCTCTTTGCTTTGGTTATTGTCTCCTTAGCTGTACAGAAGCTTTTCAGTTTAATGAAGTCCCATTTGTTTATTTTTGTTGTTGTTGCAATTGCCATGGCAGTCTTCTTCATGAAGTCTTTCCCCAGGCCAATATCTTCCAGTGTTTTTCCTATGCTTTCTTGGAGGATTTTTATTGTTTGATGCCTTAAATTTAAGTCCTTTATCCATCTTGAATCAATTTTTGTGAGTGGGAAAAGTGTGGGTCCAGTTTCAGTCTTTGACATGTAGACATCCAGTTCTCCCAACACCATTTATTGAATAGGGAGTCTTTCCCCCAAGGTATGTTCTTGTTTGGTTTATCGAAGATTAGGTGGTTGTAAGATGTTAGTTTCATTTCTTGGTTTTCAATTCAATTCCAAGTGTCTATGTCTCTGTTTTTGTGCCAGTACCATGCTGTCTTGAGCACTATGGCTTTGTAGTACAGACTAAAATCTGGTATGCTGATGCCCCCAGCTTTATTTTTATTACTAAGAACTGCCCTAGCTATACGGGGTTTTGTCTGGTTCCATACAAAACGCAGAATCATTTTTTCCAAATCTTGAAAGTACGATGTTGGTATTTTGATAGGAATGGCATTGAATAGGTAGATTGCTTTGGGAAGTATAGACATTTTAACAATGTTGATTCTTCCCGTCCATGAACATGGTATGTTCTTCCATTTGTTCCACTAGGAATCTTTACTTTTGGAAATGTTTTTCTTGGGTGGCGCCTGTGGCTCACTGAGTAGTGCACCAGACCCATATACCGAGGGTGGTGGGTTTGAACCCGACCCCGGCCAAACTGCAGCAACAACAACAACAAATAGCCGGGCATTGTGGCGGGCACCTGTAGTCCCAGCTACTTGGGAGGCTGAGGCAAGAGAATCGCACCTAAGCCCAAGAACTGGAGGTTGCTGTGAGCTGTGACGCCACAGCACTCTACCCAGGACGACAGCTTGAGACTCCGTCTCAAAAAAAAAAAAAAAAAGAAAGAAATGCTTTTGGGCGGCGGTGCCTGTGCCTCAGTGGGTAGGGCTCTGGCCCCATATACCAAGAGTGGCGGGTTCAAACCTGGCCCCAGCCAAACTGCAACAAAAAAATAGCTAGGCATTGTGGCGGGCGCCTATAGTCCCAGCTAATGGGGAGGCTAAGGCAGGGGAATCGCCTAAGCCCAGGAGTTGGAGGTTGCTGTGAGCTGTGTGATGCCACGGCACTCTACTGAGGACGAGAAATTGAGACTCTGTCTCTACAAAAAAAAAAAAAAACAGTTACGTATTTCTCTTCATACACTTTAGGCAGGCGCTAACAATCTAGCTGATATTTCTACAAAAAGTCTTGGAAAATCCCTTGGAGAACTTCAAAATGGTTTTTGTATATTGTAAGCTTTAAGCTAACAGTAATTAAACATGCTAAAAAGCATGGCATCAGAGCTGCCAAGAAACACTTTGGATCTCCTCCCACAGAGAATGTCATCAGCTTGTGGAGGCAACAGGAAGAAAAGCCTTTTCAGATGTCAATACAGAAGGCAATGCGAAGGAAACCTCCAAAGTGGCCAGAGGTGGAGCAGGAGATGAAGACCTGGATTCTGGAGCCGTATCTTGGGCTTAAGCAATTCTCTTGCCTCAGCCTCCCAAGTAGCTGGGATTACAAGTGTCCGCCACATGCCCAGCTACATGAAAAACTTTTCAAAGTAAAATTGAGACTTGTACAGAGAACATCCATATCCTGTTGCCTAGACTCAAGGTTGGCTGAAAATCTTGAATCTACAGGTTTTGTTTTTCACCAAATATGAAAACATTTCAGGCATTATTTCTTCAAATATTTAAGGGGAGATTCATTCCCTTTCCTCTTTTTCTTGAACTCCAGAAACTTTTGGGTTAGATCTTTTGATATTGCCCCACCAGTCCGTAAGGTCCTATTCATTACTTTCAATCTTATTTTTCTCTCTTCTCATTAAATGTGATAATTTCTGTTTCTGTCTTAAGTCAATAACTCTTTTTTTTTGTAGAGACAGTCTCACTGTACCGCCCTCGGGTAAAGTGCCATGACGTCACACGGCTCACAGCAACCTCTAACTCTTGGGCTTAGGCGATTCTTTTACCTCAGCCTCCTGAGCAGCTGGGACTACAGGCGCCCACCACAACGCCCAGCTATTTTTTTGTTGCAGTTTGGCCAGGGCTGGGTTTGAACCCGCCACCCTCGGCATATGGGGCCGGCACCCTACTCACTGAGTCACAGGCGCCACCCTTAAGTCAAAAACTCTTATAATTTCCAATCTGTATTAAGACCATCCATTGAATTTACTTAGTTTTTGGCTTTCTTAAAGCTAGATCTGTTCTGTAAGTTGAATTTTTTATTTCAAGTATTTTTCAGTTATAGAATTTCCCTTTGGTTCTTTTTTCTTTGAGACAGTCTTACTATGTCACCCTCAGTAGAGTGCTGTGGCGTCACAGCTCACAGTAACTTCAAACTCCTAGGCTTAAACGATCCTCTTGCCTCAGCCTCCCAAGTAGCTGGGACTATAGGCGCCCACCACAACACCCAGCTATTTTTTGGTTGGTGTTGTCATTGTTGTTTGGCAGGCCCGAGCTGAATTCGAACCTACCATCTCCAGTGTATGTGGCTGGCACCCTAGCCGTTGAGCTACAGGCACTGAGCCTTGGTTCTTTTTTCTAATTTTGGTTTCTTTTGTGTATTTTTCTTTCTTCCTTTTTTTTTTTTAGACAGAGTCTATGTTGCCCTAGGTAGAGTGCCGTGACATCACAGCTCACAGCAACCTCAAAACTCTTGGGCTCAAGTGAGTCTCTTACCTCAGCCTCCCAAGTAGCTGAGACTACAGGTGCCCACCACAATGCCCAGCTATTTTATTTTATTTTTATTTTTTTTGAGACAGAGTCTCACTATGGCACCCTTGGTAAAGTACTGTCGTGGCATCATAGCTTACAGCAACCTCAAGCTCTTGGGCTCAAACAATTCTCTTGCCTCAGCCTCCTGAGTAGCTGGGACTACAGGCGCCTACCATAACACCCAGCTATTCTTTTTTGTTTGTTTCTTTAGCAGGCCCAGGCCAGGTTCAAATCCACCAGCCCCAGAGCATGTGGCTGGCACCCTAACCATGAGCTATAGATGCCCAACAGAGACATAGGTCTTCTTCTGTTGCCCAGTCTGAAGTGCAGTGGCCCCATCATTACTCACTGCTAAAAGTGAACTCTTGGGCTCAAAATGATCCTTTTGCCTCCGTCTCCCAAGTAGCTGGGACATACCACTGCACCCAATTTATTTTTAATATTTTCTTTTGTAAAGACAGGATCTCCCTGCTGTCAGGAAATCCTGGCCTCAAGTGATCCTCCTGCCTTGGCCTCCCAAACCTGCCACAGGTATGAATCACTATGCAGGCCTGATTGCCTTTTCTCAAGTATGGATAGTATTTTCCTTGTTCTTCACTGAATTTTTTTTTTTTGAGATAGAGTCTCATTTCATTGCCCAGGCTAGAGTACAACAGCCCAATCACCATAACCTCAAACTCCTGGGCTCAGGCAATCCTGCTTCAGCTGCCCCAATAGCTAAGACTGCAAGTGGAAACAATCATGCCAAGCTTTCTCTTCTTTTTTTTTTTTTTTTTAAGTTTTTCTACAGACAGGGTCTTGCTATGTTGCCCAGGATAGTTTCAAACTCCTGGTCTCAAGCAATTCTCCCACCTCAGCCTTCCAAAGTGCTAGGATTATTGTTGTGAGCTACCGTGCCTAATCTTTCAATTATTTTGGATTCTGGACAAACGATATGTTGCAGAGACATTGGAGTCTGTAATGTTGCTGAAAAAATAATGACTTTGCATGCTAACAGGGTAGGTAACTTGACTAAATTCAAACTGCAAAGTGTCTGCTCTACAGTCAGAAGCAGCTGATATTTCAGTTTAGTCCTTTCAGCCTTAGCTGGACTGGTAGAAAGAAGTCTGCCCCATGAATGTATAGTTTTGCCTCAGTTTTTATTTTGTCTATTTTTAGTAGAGATGGGGTATCACTTTTGCTCAGGCTGGTCTCAAACCCGTGAGCTCAAGCTATCCACCCTCCTTGGCCTCACAGAGTGCTAAGATTATAGGCATGAGCCACCACACCTCCCCATGTATGCAGAGTTTAGGGGCTATGGTTTGAGTAGAATGTATATATAGTACTTGAGGCTCATTCTCTCTTTTTTTTATGGAATTATCCCCTCACTTTCCAGCTGCTGTGGTCTTGGCTACTTCTTCGAGCTAGTAAAGCAGCACAATTCCAAGTTTTAGTGACTCTGCCCAGTACACACTATGGCTTGCCCTCAGGCTAAAAGCCATACAAACATGAAATTCACTCTTTTCTCTGTCACCAACCTTTTAGTATCTGAGCTTGTTAACTCTAGCAGCTTCTCGTTTTTACATTTTTTCTTTTTTTGAGACAGAGTCTCATTATGTCGCCCTTGGTAGAGTGCTGCTGTGTCACCAGCTCACAGCAACCTCAAACTCTTGGGCTTAAGCAATTCTCTTGCCTCAGTCTCCCAAGTAGCTGGGACTATAGGCACCCACCACAATGCCTGGCTATTTTCTATTACAGCTGTCATTGTTGGTTAGCTGGCCCAGGCTGGGTTCAAACCCGCCACCCTCAGCGTATAAGGCTGGCACAGTAACCGCTGCACTATGGGCGCTGCACTATGAGCCTGCTTTTACATTTTTTTCAGTTTATATTTATTGTGTGTGTGTGGAATGGTCTGTTGGGACCTACTTGGGTATTACCTGAAGCAGAGTCCTCTCAGTCCTTGAGTCTCGACATGGGTATATACCCTTGTAAAAGCTAAACAAAATACAGAGCATTTTTCTCCCCACTGAAAATGTTCCTGTGCTCCCAGTCTCCTCTCAATCACTGATTTGTTTTTTTCTTTCTGTTTTTTTTTTTTGTAGAGACAGAGTCTCACTTTATCACCCTCGGTAGAGTGCCATGGCATCACACAGCTCACAGCAACCTCCAACTCCTGGGCTTAAGTGATTCTCCTGCCTCAGCCTCCCGAGTAGCTGGGACTACAGGCGCCCGCCACAACGCCCAGCTATTTTTTGGTTTGCAGTTCAGCCGGGGCCGGGTTTGAACCCGCCACCCTCGGTATATGGGGCCGGCGCCCTACCGACTGAGCCACAGGCGCCGCCCCTGTTTTTTTTTTTTTTTTTTTAATAGTGACTGGGTCTCGTTCTTGCTTCGGCTGATCTCCAACTCCTGAGCTCAAGCGATCCGCTCATCTCGGCCTCCCAGAGTTCAACCACTGATTTCTATAACCAGAGATCAGCTTTGCCTGAATTTAGATTTGGTGTTAAGTGGAGTCAGACTATATAGTCTTTTGGGCCCAACTTCTTCTATTCAGCATGATACTGTTGAGATTGATCCACGTTATTCATTAAGCATCAGTGGTTCATTACTAAAATAGTGTTCCACCATGTAAAAATGCCACAGTATGTATATCCATTTTCCTATTAAGGGATACTGGATCTATTTTTAGGTTTTGGCTATTATAAATAAAGCCAATATGAATGTACTTGTGTAAGTCCATATTTTTATGGACACATTATCACTTCTCTCTTGTAACACAGGAGGGAAATTGCTGGAAGGTTGGTTTAGCATCTCACACTACTACCAGCAATGTATGAGCATTTCAGATGTTCCTTGCTAACAGCCAGTGTTGTTTTTAATTTTAGCCCTTCTCTTGAATATTGTGCTATTTTATTGGTTCTAAAGTGCATTTTATTGATGACTAATAATGTTGGAAACTCCTTTTTGTGGATTGGCTTTTGCCAATATTTACTGCATTTTTAAAAATTAGTGATTGGAAATAATTTTTATGCTGGATGTGTCCTTGGTCAAATAAGTATTACAAACATCTGAGTCTGTGATTAGCTATTAATTTTTTTTGCTTTTATTATTTTTTAATTGACATATAATTGTACATATTTATGGGGTACAGTGTGATACATATATACAATGTGCAATGATCAAATCAGGGTAATCAGCATACCCGTCACCTCAAATATTATTTATGTTGGAAACATTCAAAATCCATCTGAATCTACAATAAATTGATATGAATTATGGTCACCCTATAGTGATGTAGAATACTAGAACTTATATAGAACTTACTTTTATATCCATTAACCAAACTTTAGCCATCCCCCCTGATCCCATTACCTTCTCCACCTCTAGTAACTACTAATCTATAGCCCACTTCAATAAAATCAATTTATTTTAGCTTCCACATGAGAACAGGCAGTACTTATCTTTCTGTGCCTGACTTACTTTAACATGTTCTCCAAGCTCATCCATGTTATTGCAAATGACAGAATTTCATTCTTTTATTTATTTATTTTTTGAGACAGAGCCTCAAGCTGTCGCCCTGGGTAGAGTGCCTTGGCATCACAGCTCACAGCAACCTCCAACTCCTGGGCTCAAGCGATTCTCCTGCCTCCACCTCCCAAGTAGCTGGGACTACAGGTGCCCGCTACAACGCCCAGCTATTTTTTGGTTGCAGCCATCATTGTTGTTTGGCGGGTCCGGGCTGGATTCGCACCTGCCAGCTCAGGTGTATGTGGCTGGCGCCTTAGCAGCTTGAGCCACAGGTACCGAGCCGAATTTCATTCTTTTTAAAGAGCTAAATAGTATTCCATTCTGTACATATGTGACTATATCCTATTCTCCTTATTAAATCCTCTGCTGAGGGACACTTAGGTTGGCTCTCCACCTTGGCTGTTGTGAACAGTGCTGCAATTAAACACAGGAGTCTTTATGTGGCATATCTTCTGAAGCTTTGTATACCTGAGAACATTCTTATCATGCCTAACATTTAAATTCTATGTTCTTTCCCTCCAGTACATAGAAAACATTAATGTTCTAATATCTCACATCAGTTTGGTTCTGGTTCAAACGCTGGTGGACCCACATTTTCTCTATGTAAACCTTTAGGATTTTTTTTTTTTTTTGAGGCAGAGTCTACTCTGTTGCCCTGGGTAAAGTACTATGGCTCTCTAGCTCATAGAAACCTCAAACTTTTTTGGATTCAAACCTCCCAAGTAGCTGGGCCTACAGGCGCCCACCACAACACCTGGCTAATTTTCCTATGTTTAGTAGAGACAGGGTCTCCTCTTACTCAGGCTGGTCTCAAACTCCTGAGTTCAAGCAGTCTACCCACCTCAGCCTCCCAAAGTGCTAAGATTACAGGTGTGAGCCACCACATCTGGCTTAATATGTCTAGATATGGGTCTTCCCTATTGCTACCATTTGAGACTCCATGTCAACCCTTTCAAATTGAAGCCTTTCAATGATCTCTTCTTAGAAACTTATCCTCCAGTATTTAAAAATTATTTCCTCCCACTTTTCTCTTACTTTTTTTCTCTCTGCAGTTTTTGGCCAGGGCCGGGTTTGAACCTGCCACCTCTGGTATATGGAGCCAGCACCCTACTCCCCGAGCCACAGGCGCTGCCCACTTTTTTTTTTTTTTCTTTAAAGAGATAGGTTTTTGCTATGTTGTCCAGGCCGGAGTGCAGCAGCTATTCATGGACACAACCTTAGCTCACTGTGACTGTGGCTCACTACAATCCTCCCTCCTCAGCCTCTTGAGTAAGTAGAACTATAACACATGCCATTGTGCATGGCTTTCTCTCTATTACTCTACTGTTTCTACTTCTATTCTCTGTACTTCCTGGCTTTTCTGATGGCTTCCAGAATTCCTAACCCTAATCTTCCAACTCAGTAATGCATTTTTTGGCCAAATCTCTTTTACTCTTTATCCCATCATTACCTTGCTTTATGAATTATATCTTGTACATATTATTTCTATCTGGGTTTTACAAATTGACTTCCTTATTGTTTCATATTGATAATATCTAATCATAACTCTTTAAGTGTATTCACCATATATGCTTCAAAACGTTTATTGCCCACTGTTGCCTTTTTTGGAGGTGACTGTCTCCTCAAATGTCAAGCTATTTAGATGGTATAAAGACAACCAAGTGAGAAACCAAAACTTTCATTCCAGTGGTCGTAATGAAACCTCCAACCTCATCCTTGCTGCCTTAGAGACCAAGTGTTAGCCCTAGACCAGTGGTTCTCAACCTTCCTAATGCCATGAACTGTTAAAACAGTCCAAAGGGGGGGCGGCACCTGTGGCTCAGTCGGTAAGGCACCGGCCCCATATACCGAGGGTGGCGGGTTCAAACCCGGCCCCGGCCAAACTGCAACAAAAAAATAGCCGGGCGTTGTGGCGGGCACCTGTAGTCCCAGCTACTTGGGAGGCTGAGGCAAGAGAATCGCTTAAGCCCTGGAGTTGGAGGTTGCTGTGAGCTGTGTGATGCCACAGCACTCTACCCAGGGCCATAAAGTGAGACTCTGTCTCTACAAAAAAAAAAAAAAAAAACCAGTCCAAAGGGGTCACAACCCATAGGTTGAGAACCGCTGGCCTAGATATCCATCCCTATCCACAACACAGATGAGCTTAGAGAAAGACATGTTAAGCAAAGTAAGTCAGCACAGGGGTAAGGAGTGCCCTGGTCCCATCTGGCAAAAGCCTAGGGGAAAGTCAAGACATTTACCACTGCCATGCAGTGAGGCCATGCAAATGAGGCCATGCAACCCCCACAGCATTAGCTGAGACCACATGAGGAAGACTAACAGGCTATCTCTTTCCATTCCAGCCAGGATTGCATCTACGTACGGTCCCTAGTTCCTAGTGAAGAGTTGATACTCCCACCTCTACCTAGCAGTCAACAGGAGTGTCTTCCCCACACCAATGTCAGTAAAAGCCAAATGGGGATCCTAGACTTCCAACCCACCTAGCAGGAACAAAGCAGCTTCCCTTTTACCCTACCAGAGCAGAGTCAGATAAGGTCTGTTAAAACAGATTTAAAAAAAAATCTAGAGTTTCACAGATAATACCCCAAATGTCCAAGTTTTATCCAAAACCGTTCAAAGAACATATCAAGAACCAAAAAAACCACTCGAATGAGAAAAAGATACATCAGGATGTCACAGATATCAGAATTGTCTGACAAGGATTTTTAAGCAGCCATCATAAAAAATGTTCAGCATTTAGACAAAGGAAAAATAGAAATTCTCAGGAAGGAAAGAGGAAATATAAAGAACAAAAATTTTAAAACTAAAAAACAGAACCTAACTGAAAACCTCAAAGAATGGGCTCGACAGCAGAACAGAGAAACAGAGGAAAGAATGAGTGACACAGAAAAATAGAAATTATACAGTCTGAAGAAAGAGTAAGCCAACTGAAAAACAAAAAACAAAAAACAGAGCCTCAGAGGTCTGTGGTACTATGCCTAGACACCTAATAGTCACATCACTGGGGTCATGAAAGAAAGGAAACAAACGCCCAAACAGAAAAAACACCTAGTTAGGTGTGGTGAGGCATGTCTGTAGTCCTAGCTACTCAGGAGATAGAGGATGGTTTGAGCGCTGGAGTTAAGGCTACGGGCAGCCACGATTGTACTACTGCATTTCAGCCTGGGCAACAGAGCCATATTCTGTCTCTTTAAAAAAAAAAAAAAGAAAAGAGGCGGGCGCGGTGGCTCACGCCTGTAATCCCAGCACTGTTGGGAGGCTGAGGAGGGAGAATTGTTTGAGCTCAGGAGTTCAAGATCGCCTGGGTGACAGTGAGACCCTGACTCATGAAAAAAATGGAAAAACCCAGCTGGGCTCCACGGGGAGCACCCATAATCCCAGCGGCTTCCGGAGGCTGAGGCAGCGGGGTGCCCACAGCCCGAAGTCTGAGGTTGCGGTCAGCTATTGCCCACTGCACTCTGCTCAGGGGCATAGGGTGGAACCCTGTCTCAACAAAAAAAAAAAAGAAAAGAAAAGAAAGAAAAAAACATTGAAAGCACAAAGAAAGAAATGACATCTTACCTATAAGGGAAAATGATTCAAATGACAGTGAATTTTTCATCAGAAAACAAAGAAGTATCACAACATTTTTCAAATACTGAAAGAAAAGTCAACCCAGAATTTTGTACCTAACAAAAATATCCTTTATTAATGAAAAGGAAATTAAGACATTCTTAGAAAAGAAACGCTAAATCTGCTGCTAGCTAACAACAAAAGAAATGGCCAAAGAGAGTTCTCTAAGCACAAAGGAAATGATAAAAGAAGGAATCTTGGCATATCAAGGAGGAAGAAAGAACAAAGGAAAGGATAAAAATATGGATAAATACAACAGACTTTCCCTGTCTTGAGTTTTCTGAACTACATCTGAAGCAAAACTTACAATACTGTCTAAAGTGGTTCTCAAAGTATATAAACAATTACATTAGAAATGGGAAAGGATAATGTGGATACCAGGAGACTGTGATAAATTATGTATACACAATGTAACACTTTGAGCAACCACTTAAAAAAAAAACTATGTAAGGAGACAGAGAAAAAACACTTTGAACAAATTAAAATTGTATTCTAAAGAAGTATTCAAGTAACTCACTAGAAGACAAGAAAAATAAAATAGAAACAAAACAGAATAAAAACCGTAATGACTAACTTAAGTAAACCCTATCTATAATTACGTATAATTGGAAAATAGTCTAAAAACACCAATTATAAGACAGAGTTGGCAGAGAAAAAAATCCTATCTACGGCATTGCAGTCTATAAGAAACTCACTTAAGACCAAGAGCAGTGGCTCATGCCTGTAATCCTGGCACCCTGGGAGCCCGAGGTGGGTGGACTGCCTGAGCTCACGGGTTCAAGACCAGCCTGAGTCAGAGCAAGACCTCGTCTCTAAAAATAGCCAGGCGTTGTGGGGGGCGCCTATAGTTCCCGCTATTCAGAAGGCCAAGGTGAGAGAGCTGCTTAAGCTCAGGGGTTCAAATTTGCAACGAGCTACAAGTGAGCCACTGTACTCCAGCTTGGGCAACACAGCAAGACCCTCTCTCTTAAAAAAATAAAGTAAGCAGGCATAGCTATATGAATGCCAGATAATGTAGACTTTATAGGGCAAAGAAAATTACCAGGGACAAAGAGGGAACATTATATAACGATAAAAGGGTCAATACATCAAAAAGACAGCATCACTAACGTGTATGTACCAAATAACAGAACTGCAAAATATTTGAAGCAAAAACTTACTAGAACTGAAAAGAGATGTAGATAATTCCACAAATACAGGTGGAGATTTCAACACCATTCTTTTAACAATCAATAGAATAACTTGACAGAAAGTCAGCAAGGATATACAAGAACTCACCAATACCATCAAGCAACAGAATTTTATCAGTATTTATAGACCACTCCACCCAGCAACAGAATACATGCTCTTTTCAAGCACCCGACTCAACACATACCAAGTTAGACCATTGTATCCTAGAACATAAACAAACCTCAACATATTTAAAAGTCCACAATGAGATTATCACTACATACCTATTAGAATGGCTGAAACAAAAAATAAGACAGTATCAAATGCTGGTAAGGATGCAGAGAAACTGGATCCCTTATGCTGTAAAATGATACAACTACTCTGGAAAACAGCTTGTCAGTTTCTTAAAAAACTAAAAACATACTGTATGACCTAATAATTACACTCCTGGGCATTTATCCCAGAGAAATGCAAACTCATGTTTCTATAAAAACTTGCAATTGGTCACAGCAGCAGCTTTATTTGTAATAGCACCAAACTGGAAACAATCAAAATGTTTCTAAATAGGTAAATGGTTACACAAATGGTAGTACAGCAATACCATGGAATACTATTCAGCAGTAAAAGGAATGAACTACTGATACACATAACTTGGATGACTATCAAAGGAATTATACTGAGTGAAAACAAGACCTCAAAAGGGAATGTACTGTAAGATTCTATTTACCATTTTTTGCCATGTATAATACCCAAATTTTGACCCAAACATTCAGGAAAAAAAATTTCTCATTTTAATTTTTTAATTCAAATTTTTATTTGTATTTAGGTACTTGTTTATTGTATTATAAAGGAACTTTAGTATTTTTTTCATAGTTACACTTTTAACATATAAGCATAAATAATTAAAAATATTTATATAGATAAGGAATTACCACTACCCATGTACAATTTGGAGCATCTTTATTTTTCTCTAAAAATTTTTGCCAAAAATTTTTTTTGCACATTACACATGGCAAAATATGGCATACATCATTCTATGTCTAGAGATGTAGAAGAAGTTAGTGATTACCATGGGTTAGGAATGGTGGGTTGGAAATGGCTGGGTGTATGACTATAAAGAGGTAGCATGAGGGAGAGCTTTGTGCTGATGGGACAGTTCTGTGTCTTGATTGTGGTTATAGGGATAAAATTATATAGAACTATGTACACACATCATGTCAGAGTCATTTTACTGGTTTTCGTTTTGAACTACTAGTTATATGAGATGCAAGCCCTGGGGAAAACATGGTAAATGAGACATGGACCTCCCTATAATGTCACTGCAAATTAAAAACACACATATATCTAAATAGCCCAACAGTGTGTGTGTGTTTTTTAATCCCTAAAGACTTGTTAGAAAAGTAATAACATGAACCACATGACTTCATCCTCTAGACACCATTACTAGACCAAAAGGGAAGGGATAAGAAGAACCAATTTACAAATGAGACTGAACCAATCAGGTTGTCTTCAGAATTTGAACTGAAAGACAGGGAGACTGGCCACCCATGAAGGTCCCCACAGCTGAAAAGCCCTGTGATGGTGTGATCAAAACTGGTTCCCAGTAAGTGCAAGCCAACTGAGGTCATGGGGCAAACAGCAAAAACTGTGAGGATCCTCGTCTATAAGAATGCCCCTTGAGAAAATATTCCCCTTTATAGCTATTTTGCTGAATAAATAGGTTTCTTCTTCTTGCAACCATCAATCTTGACTAAAACATATGCTTGAAAAGAAAATAAAGTAACAAAGACTTGTCTGCATCATAATTTGCTACAGTCCTGTCCCTACACTTCTGAAATAAGATGGCTGTCACTTAAGCAATCTAATCATCCTCTTACTTCATCCACCCCAGCAGAGTTAGTAAGACTAGAGTTGAGAGGGCGGGAAGAGCACCTGTACCAGGTCTCCACTAAAGGACAGTAACAAGATGTGCCCAGGTAAACTAGATATTACAAGCAGTTTACTAGAACAGTCTCCACCCAGAGGGCTCCAGTGCCAAGTATAGGGACCCAGAAATTAAGGGTTGGAAGAAAGGTCCTCTTGGAAACAAGTTCACAAATCTAGAGGTTGGAGTTCATTCATTTATCTCTAAGTATTTATTTATTAAGGGTAGGTGAAGTATAGGATGTGCAAAGGGATACTGATCTCTCAGGATCAAGGGTGAGTGACTCCGCCTCCTGACTCAGGCCCAGCCAAGAACCCTCCCCTCACCCTCCTCGTCTCATCCCACAACAGCATCATTTATTCTTGACCTGGTGAGAAGTAAATTGAAAGGGATAACATGTAGGCCAAACCACCATCACCTCACCTCCTGGGCTAACCTCCATTTCCAGCCTCCCATCTCAGAATCTCAGAATCCCAGAACAGTGCAGAGTAGAACAGACTCTGATATCAGACTGCCTGGGTTCCAGTCCTGCTTCTGCCACTTTCTGCTGTGTGACTTCTCTGTGCCTCAGTTTCCTCACCTGTAAAAAGGGAATTAAAGTACCCATCTCATACTATGTGGCATCACTGAGATGATCACTAGTACAATTATTTTAGCTATATTTTCTGTGCCCACTTTATTGGTAGTAACCAGAATACACATGAGAAGTCAACTGAAAACAAGGTGAAGCAATCCAAAGGTGGTTTTGGCTTTTTTAATTGTTCTTGCTACTGTAAGAATAGAATTGCCACAGGGGCTCAGCTCTATAACCCCATACAGTCCAAGATTGTTCCATTATTAGGACAAAGAGTAAAGAGAACATCTTCCTCCCTCAGTGACCTCTTCTCAAAGCCCAAGGAAATCTTCCATAAGGTATCAACATACATCTGTCATCCAAGAATTTAAGGCCTTCTTTATCTTTCTACATTTTCCACCAATTACATCACCTTCTGAAGTATAGACTCAAGGTTTGCTATGAAATAGGTAAACCTTCCTTTCACATTTCAAGAAGTGGTTTGAGAAGGGAACTGGGGAACATGACTCAATAAACTTCAACCGGTTCCCCTATTAGCCTGTCCCTCAAGGTGTAGAACCATCAATGTTCTCACGGCTCCCCTTCTCCACAGTTCTGGATTTCTCCAAGTTGTATAGCCCAAGCCTCAGGAAGTCATCCATAGGGGGAAGCACATTAGGACTGACCACAAAGGCTGGCCAACTTGTTAGTTTCTCTTTGGCCCCAGTACACATCAGGCCAGCATCTTTCAGGAGCAGCCCTTGCAGCATCATCTAGGCTGCTCTCCTAAGTCAAGAATAGGTGTTTTAAGACCTTCTGTCTGTCCTAATTAATTCCTAAAAGTTCCACATAGCCTTGTACAGCCTTACTGTTCTCTGCTCTTTTAGTGTGTTATGATCCTATTTGTAAAGCTATCAACCACCTGAATCCTGAAGGCCTTTTTCAAATTTTGTACCTTCCCCAAATTTATTATAATAAATACCTCCTGAATTTCAGACATTTCAGAAAGTTGTCTACAAGCTAATGCAAAAATCCAGCCTAAATTTTTGTGATATATTACTGAGACCAGTTTGTCAGATCAGTGAGGGAAGGTACAGCCTCCCTGACCAGCCTCATCCGAGACTCCTGCACACTTAATCCCATCTAGCTGCCACTAACTGAACTGAACACGGGGGCCTGGTAAAGACTGATACATAATGCAGTGTGGGTCAGGACCTGGACCACAATTTGAGTCATGCTGTGGCTCTCCCTGCCTATAGAAAAGGACACTGAGAAGATCACACTTGGGTTGCTCTATGCATTACCTTGACTGAAAACATTCTAAGTATAGAACAGAAAGGAAGCTGCTCTGGAGGGTAAGTTCTAAGACAAACCTAACTATCTTTGTACACAAGTGTTATAAAGAGGTAAGGACAAGCTCAGAGCACCATCTTCTTGACCATTTTTCCAGGGATTACTACCTGCTGGGCTCAGGTGAGTACCAATAGCCCTGCACAGTAGTCACTGCCAGTAATCTTCCAACTTCTAAGCAAAAAACAAAAAGTTCCAGAAACAAAAACTCTAAAGCACAATCTTTGTGTTCTGATGCCCCAACCTTCCAGCAAAGGCCAAAATTCTATGCAGCTTGTTGTTCCTACTTCACCTTCAGGCACTGAAGGTAGGACTTTCAGGGTTTGGACTTTCTTCCCTCTGACTTGGCAAATTCTTCTCCTCTCCAGCTGAATCACCAGTTCCTTAGGTGCCAGACGCAGAGACCCACACCCAAGTTCTTTTCACCATAAGGCTTATGGCATGTTCTTTAACCCATGTACTTTGCTGTTCTATTCCTCTTCTTCAGCCTATCTGGACCTGAAAACTCTCTGGATATAGGAATTGCTCAAAGCATGGTAAAAAGGAAAATGGAGCCAGCTCTCACCTCCTGGCAACCACTGCTTCCCACATCTAGAGTATGCCAAAAGAGAGGAAAGATGACAGCCCAGTTCTCTATGCCTTCATTGTGAAACACAAAAATCTTAAGTTTCCAAGTCTCAGCAGGTTATTCAGTATCTGGTGTGGTTTCTGAAGGGAGTTGCATAGGAAACACTCTCCTGTGGCTGCTCAGTGAAGGCCAACAGTGATATCTAAAGCAATACCTTTTGGCTCTGAACCACCAGCCTGTAAGCCAGGACGAACCCAGTCCTTAGCAAAGGGCTTTCGATCTTAACTACTGTGGCCCTAGACAATGTGGACATCTCTTCCCAAATGGGTACAGGGGGTAGTGCAGACTTCCAAAAGGAAATTCCTTCATGTAATGCAGTGCTCAGTCCAACACTGAAACTAGGGCCAAACCTCATTTTAAGCAAGGAAGTATGCTCTGATCCATGCACAGCCAGATCTGCTGAGGCTGGGGATTCTGGAACTGTACTTGCAGATCCTAGAGGATGGTGCTTCCCTTGTTGGTGCCGTTATCACCTAACCTAACAGCTTCTCTGAAGACCCAAAGGCCCAACCCTGAAGAGAGTTGGCAGAGGCAAAAATGGCTGTCTTAAAGAGGTCTTCAGACACATGGACAGCTCAGCAGGACTCCGCATGTGTCCAGGGCCCACCATGAGGTAGCCATCACCAACCTGGTGAGGAGGACATATCACATGGCATCTTCAGGGTGCTGGAGGCAGGCGCTGTGGCAGGAGAGGTGAACAAGGGTCAAAGCTTTGCCAGGTTACCACATCCAGACCCTTTAAGCCAGTCATCCCACTTCTGAGAATTTATGCCAAAGAACTCACAATAGGGAAGAAGCTAAATACCAAAAGGACATGTGCCAATGGTTAACAGAACATAAACTCTACAGTCAGAGACTCACCTTACTCTCTGAGCCTCCTTTTCCTCATCTATGAGATACAGATGATAGGACCTACTTTCCACAGTTGTTGTGAGGATTAAATGAGATATGCCAAATAAAGCACCTGAATACAATATGCGTTCAACTATAAAGGTCAGCTTTTATTACATATGAAGACAGGAAGGAAATGCAAAGAAAAGGAAATAGGTGAGTTATTAACAGAACAATAGAACTAAAGGGAAGATTTCCACAATTGCTCTGACAATATCACTTTGTAGGTCTTTGACATGTAGGTATATGGACGATTCCATCTACTACTGTCCCCTGCAGCTCAAGAAGAAGGAAGCACAGAGCGGGTGTGGCTTTTTTCCCCAAGGCTTTTCCCACTTTTCTAGATTTCGCCCTTGGGAAACTCCTAAGAGGTGACTGAGAATGTAAAGAAGGGGAAGACAGAAAGCACAAAAGGGGACAAATGAAGAAGGTTTGATAATAAAAATCTCAGGGGCTTCCCATGCCCATCTGTGCACAGATCATCACTCTGTTCTGGTTATGACTACACTTGAAAGTGAGCATCCTCAACCAGGTGCTGTTACAAGGCTGCAGCAAGACCACTGCTGTGGGCTGACAGCTAGAAGTGCTGCCTGCCTACATGACACAGTCATGTTTTGGCCAGTAGGCCAGAGAAAAGACCACTCATATTCACCATAGGCAAGGAGTCCATTTTATGGACTTTGACACATAGCACAACATTGTCCCTACCCTTCTCCTCCCTCCTCAAAGCTTCTAGGCTGTTAGGAATAACTATAGTCCATTCCCTGGGCGGTGCCTGTGGCTGAGTAGGAAGCCTACCCCATATACTGAGGGTGGCGGGTTCAAACCCGGCCCTGGCCAAATTGCAACAAAAAACAGCAGGGAGTTGTGTAGTCCCAGCTACTCGGGAGGCTGAGGCAAGAGAATGGCCCTAAGCCCAGGATCTGGAGGTTGCTGTGAGCTGTGTGATGCCACCGCACTCTACCGAGGGAGACAAAGTGAGACTCTAACAAAAAAAAAAAAAACAACAACAGTCCATTCCCATAAAGGAAACACATATTAAATGCTCATCAGTGCCAGAAACAAAACCGTTTGATGGCTTGCACAGACCTTACAGAAGTCTAATTGGTGTATATCTTTTTTCTTTTTAAATTCATTCCATTCTTGCTAGGCACTGTGCTCATGCCTCTAATTATAGCACTTTGGGGAACCAAGGTGGGAAAATCCCTTGAGCCCAGGAATTCAGGACCAGTATGGATTAACACTAAGACCTCATCTTTAAGAAAAACTGAAAATTAGGTGTGAGGGCAGGTGCCTGTGGTCCCAGCTACTTGGGAGGCTGCAGAAAGAGGATCTCCTAAGCCCAGGAGTGGGAGATTGCAGTGAGCTATAATGACACCACTGAACTCTAGCCTGGGCAACAGAGCAAGACTCTGCCTAAAAAATAAATAAACTAAAATTCATCCATCCACCCCAAATAAAAAAGGATTGTTTTTTAAAACCTAAATACAACACTATTATCATGTATAATAAAGTTAACAATTTCTTAATATCAACAACTATCCAGCTGGTGTTCAAACTTCTAATTGCCTAATAAATGTCAAAAAATGGATAGTTTGTTTCTCAACATTTAAAAATTTATCTTCCGAAAGTCTGAGAAGATTCTGAGCTCCTACTAATCCCATCAGCAGAATCACTCACTTAAACTAATTTCCTCACTAGGCTAGATGAGAAAAATCAACAAGCAGAGAGGTTAGTTGGCTGAAAACAGATGACCTGATCCATAGTTCAGGGCTCTTTCCTCAATATATAATGGCTGGTGGTCTCAATACTGAGGTAACCATTAGAAGCTTTTGGGTCAGCAGGCCTTAATCTAATACATCATCTTGCCTGTTAGAAAAGAATCACCACTAAATCCCTCCTAGTAATTACATGCCCATTTTACTAAGACTTTTTTTTTTTTGAAGACAGAGTCTCACTTTGTTGCCCTCAATAGAGTGCCATGCTGTCATAGCTCATAGAAACCTCAAACTCTAGAGCTTACACGATTCTCTTGCCTCAGCCTGAGCCTGGGGCTACAGGTACCTACCACAACGCCTGGCTATTTTTTTAGAAACGGGGGTCTCACTCTGGCTCTGGCTGGTCTTGAACTCAGTGAGCTCAGGCAATCCACCCACCTCAGCCTCCCAAGTGCTAGGATTACAGGCATGAGCCATCACACCTGGCCTTTACTAAGACATGTTAACAGCATCAGGTAGAAAAAAGCCCAGACCTTGATCTTTACTCTTCTTTGTTAACCATAAAAAGAGAGGATTTTCAGCTCGGCTCTCGTAGCTCAGTGGTTAGGGCACTGGCCACATACACCAAGGCAGGCAGGTTTGAACTGGGCCTGGGCCTGCCGAACAACAACTGCAACAAAAAAATAGCCAGGCATTATGGGGGGTGCCTGCAGTCCCAGCTATTCAGCAGGTTAAGGCAAGAGAATCACTTAAGCCCAAGAGTTTGAGGTTTCTGTAAGCTATGATGCTACAGCACGCCACTGAGGGTGACACTATCTCAAAAAAAAAAAAAAGACAAGGTGGCGTCTGTGGCTCAAGGAGCAGGGAACTGGCCCCATATACCGGAGGTGGCGGGTTCAAACCTGGCCCCATCCAAAAACTGCAACATAAGAGAGGTCAGGGCGGCACCTGTGGCTCAAGGAGGAGGGCGCTGGCCCTGTATACCAGGGGTGGTGGGTTTAAACCTGGCCCTGGCCAAGAACTGCAAAAAAAAAAAAAAGATTTGGAGCAGCACCTATGACTCAGTAGGTAGGGCACAGGCCCCATATACTGAGGGTGAGTTCAATCCGGCCCCAACCAAACTGCAACAAAAAAAATAGCCAGGCATTACGGCGGGCACCTGTGGTCCAGCTACTCAGGAGGCTGAGGCAAGAGAATCGCCTAAGCCCAGGAGTTGGAGGTTGCTGTGAGCTGTGTGACACCACGGCACTGTACTAAGGGCGATAAAATGAGACTGTCTCTACAAAAAAAAAAGGGGGGGGTGGAGAGAATTCTCAATTATCTCTGATCTCTTCTCAACACTAACCAGCTCCCACAAGCCTTAGCAAGCCCAGGAAGACCACCTGATATAGAAGGAAGCTGTCTTGGGTCAAGAATCTGTGTTCTTGGTTGTATTATCAATGTGGCATCAGCAAAGATGAAAACAGCCTAAAAATAGGTCCAAATGGTTTTGTAGATCACTTCCAACAAAGGATCGTTTCTGTACTAAGTAACTGTTTCAGAGTATAAGAAAAAAAAAACACTTCTGATTTCATTCTACAAAGATTGAATCGCCACTTTTTTTTTTCCTTTTTTTTTGGAGCCAGAGTCTTAAGCTGTCACCCTGGGTAAAGTGTCATGGCATCACAGCTCACAGCAACCTCATACTCTTGGGCTTAAGCGATTCTCTTGCCTCAGCCTCCCAAGTAGCTGGGACCATGGGCGCCCACTACAACACCCAGCCATTTTTTTGGTTGCAGTTGTCATTGTTGTTTGGCGGGCCCGGGCTGGATTCGAACCCGCCAGCCCCAGTGTATGTGGCTGGCGCTGAGCTGAATCACCACTTTTATATACATGGGCAAGGAAAGCAAACACATACAAAAGTAGGAGGGTGGAAGAAGGAAAACTATAGGCCAATTTCTAATAAACATATTACATAGAGGCCAAAGAGCAAATAGAAGGAATAGACACGCTTTTCCTTTGAACAACTTAAGCTTCCTTCTTTTTTCATTTTGTTCTCTTTTGATAGGGTCATGTTTCCTTTTTATGAACTATAAAAATAAATTAGGGGATGTGCAAAGAAGAATAGGACATACTGAAAAAGCCACTGAACCTGGAATTCAGACAGTTTGATATTAAAAACCTATTAAAGTGGGTGACGCCTATGGCTCAGTCGGTAAGGCGCTGGCCCCATATACCGAGGGTGGCGGGTTCAATCCCGGCCCTGGCTGAACTGCAACCAAAAAATAGCTGGGCGTTGTGGCAGGCGCCTGTAGTCCCAGCTACTCGGGAGGCTGAGGCAAGAGAATCGCTTAAGCCCAGGAGTTGGAGGTTGCTGTGAGCTGTGTGATGCCATGGCACTCTACCGAGGGCCATAAAGTGAGACTCTGTCTCTACAAAAAAAAAAAAAACACCCTATTAAAGTAATTTAGCCTCTATTACTAGCAGTCTGGGAGGCCAAGGCAGGAGGATTCCTTAAGCTCAGGAGTTCGTGACCAGCCTTAGTAAGAGTAAGACCCGTCCCTACTAAAAATAGAAAAATTAGCCAGCCGTTGTGGCAGGTGTCTGCAGTCCCCACTACTTGGAAGACTGAGGCAGAAGGGTCACTTGAACCCAGAAGTTTATAAGGTTGCTATGAAATAGGCTGACACCACAGCATTCTAACCCGAACAACACAGTGAGAGTCTGTCTCTAAAAAAAAAAAAAATTCATCATTTTAACTGAAAGAAAATGGTTTACAGTTGTTCATCTCATCTGATTTTAGAACAGCAATGTACAAAATTCAGAATTATTTATCAAGAGAAAGTAAAAGAATAAAGATGATCTTAGCAAACTAGAAAAAGAACCGACACTTCCTTGAGTATCTGCATTATCAAATGACATAAAGCACAGTATTTAATAGACAAGCTATAGAATAGGCCCAGGTATGCACAGTATTTCAGTACATGACAGCAATGGATTTCAATGCACTCATCCCTCACTTAGCATACAAAAATAAATACCAAGAGGACTAAGGAAATAAAGGAAACAAAGGAAAGCATTATAAGAAAACACAGAGTTTCAGTACGGGATGACAAAATTCTAGAGATGGATGGCAGAGATGGTTGCACAAAGATGTGATTGTGTTCAATGTTACTGAACTGTATGCTTGGACAAAATTAAAATGGCAAACTGAATGTTATATATATTTCACCACAATTAAAATCTTAAAAAGAAAAAAAGAGGGCAGCACCTGTGGTTCAACAGAGTAAGGCGCCAGCCCCATATGCTGGAGGTGGTGGGTTCAAACCCAGCCCCAGCCAAAAACTGCAAAAAAAAAAAAAGAAAAAAAGATTATATTCTTGTGATAAGACTAGCTTTTTTTTTTTTTTTTAGACAGTCTCACTGTGTCACCCTTGATAGAGTTCTGTGGCGTCACAGCTCACAGCAACCTCAAACTCTTGGGCTTAAGCGATTCTCTTGCCTCAGCCTCCCAAGTAGCTGGGACTACACCCGCCACAACACCCAGCTATGTTTTGCCTGCAGTTGTCATTGTTGTTTTAGCAGACCTAGGGCAGGCTCAAACACGCCAGCCTCAGTGTATGTTGCTGGCACCCTACTCACTGAGCTACAGGCGGCAAGCCAGGACTAGTTTTCTTAAGACACAAACCCTTTGAGCCATAAAGAGAAATATGTGAAGATTTTGCTATATAAAAATTTTATGTCTTTAGGATAAAAGATCCAGAAATAAAAGTTAAATGATAAATATTCAATACTTCAATAAAAAGGAAAGAAAAAGAGAAGTCACTGACGACAACAAAGTATATGCAACTTGTATAACAAAGGATTATTAACATCTGAATATATAAAACTGCTATAAATCAAATAAATAAAGAATATGACAAGCAATTCATAAAAGAATTAATCTTGGCTCGGTGCCTATAGCACAGTGGTTACCAAGGCTGGCAGGTTCATTTTCTTTTTTTTTTTCATTTTATTTATTTATTTTTGTTTGTTTGTTTTTAGGCTAGCAGGTTCAAACCCAGCCCCAGCCAGCTAAGCAACAATAACAACTGCAAAGGAAAAACAGCCAGTTATTGTGGCAGGCACCTATAGTCCCAGCTACTTGGGAGGCTGAGGCAAGAGAATCGCTTAAGCCCAAGAGTTTGAGGTTGCTGTGAGCTATGATGCCATAGTACTCTACTGAGAGTGACATAGTGAAACCCTGTCTCAAATTAAAAAAAAAAAAAAGCAGCTCCTGTGGCTCAGTGGGTAGGGTGCTGGCCCTATGGATTGAGGGAGGTGGGTTCGAACTCAGCCCTGGCCAAACTGCAACAAAAAAAATAGCTGGGTGTTGTGGCAAGAGCCTATAAGTCCCAGCTACTCAGGCTGAGGCAAGAGAATCACCCAAGCCCAGGAGTTGGAGGTTGCTGTGAGCTGTGATGCCACAGCACTCTACCGAGGGTGACAAAGTAAGACTCTGTCTCTACAAAAAAAAAAAAAAAGAATCTTACAAGTAATCAAGAGAATACACGTTAAACACAATTTCATTTTTCACTCATCAGACTGATAAAATTAAAAATACCGATTTCCACAACTGACAAAAGCTAGAGGAAACCAGATATTCTCAAAACTTTTTAAAGAGCAATTAACAACTACCCTGATATTAGATGCACATATCCACCACTTACTGCTCTTTAGTCAACAGAAATGTTCCAAGAGGTACAAAAATTCAAGAACAAGAATGTTCACTGCAGCATTACTTATAATACCAAAAAAGAAAAACACAACTATCTATGTTAACGGAAGGCAGTGAAATACACTTTCCCACACTAGCCAGCCTCTGAAGCAACAGATGGGGGGCGTCTCTATGCAACTGCCAGGGAAACATGCGACAGCATGATTTATAAGCAAAGGCTAGTTACAATGAAGTCCATACTGTGATGCCATTTTTGTCCAAAATAAATAAAATAATGTACTTTGTATAGGAACACAAATCTGAAAGAATCCGTATCATCTCTGAGAGTAGCATCAAGTAAATTTTTACTTTCTAAATTATATTACTTCTATGTGTGACTTATTTAAACATAATTGCTTTTGTAATTAAGAAAAAAAAACTAGGAATAAAGTAAAAAAAAAAAAGTACGTGTTCACCCCTTTGTGAATGAGGGGTAGCTATGATCCCAACAAATGTCAGGTACAGATCCTGTACAGTATTTTCCCCTAAAGTGGAAAAAACAGAAGAGCTTCTGGAATGGCCCAGGAACCTCAGTTCTCCGGTGGTTTGGCATAATGGTGAAGACAGGGCCAGGACATCCTGCATAGCACCCAGCCTACACACAGGAAGGTCTTGGCTGAACAGCAGACACTAAAGGAAAGTACACTCAATACTGGACTCAAACTTATTTTTTTTTTTTTGCTTAACCCCTGATCTTTGGGGGGCTCCTCACATCACTAGTGTTAAGATTAGAAACATTTTACTTGAAAAAGTCACAATGGAAACAGATCAACTAGGAGGAAGTAATGGTGACTTTCTGGGTAAGAGCTATGAAAACCTACCCTAAAGAGACAGCAATGAACGCTAAGATCTGGGACAGCACAGCACTAGAAAGCCATTAGTCAAAGAATATTATTAGCCAACTAGCCTTTACTCACAACCTCTAAATGATGAAACCAAGAATGGGAGGGAAAAAGGACAGTAGAGGGGAAGTAAACAAAAACATTAAATACCAGGCACTGCTATGCACTTAAATATATTTACATATTTAATTCTCACAACATCCAGGGAGCATTACAGAAGAGGAGACTCAGAGAGATCCATGATTTGCTCAAAGTTAAAAAGCTACAAACCCCAGTATTTGAGTCTGGTCTGCCTACGAGTCGAGGATATTGGCAGGTCCTCCAGTCAGCTGGTATGCTGGCACCAAACTTCCAACTACTGGAACCCATGTCCTCAGTCTTTCCAGGCAGACTCACCTGTGAGCTGCAGGGCAGCACCTGGGAGGTGGGCTCCTCAGTTGGGGCTGCTCCCGAGCCTATAGGGCTCAATGTGGTGATTCTGCTTGGCTGGCCACGGAGTGTCAGAGTAATAGTGGTAGGGACTTTCAAGCCTGAGAGGGAAAGAGAGAACCAGTGTTTTGGGGTCACAGCCTCTACTTTCTTCTGAGGCTTTCTTTAACTGGACAGTTTCTTCCCCATGTAACACACCCCTTCAGTCTCCTCCCCAGCTGGGCCATCTATGCCCTAACAGTCAATTTGAAAGGCAATAGGAAACAGCCTGTGTTCTTTCAACCTCTCTGGGGCATGGATCCACACAGCTGAATCCAAGGGTAATGCCAGGACACTGTGGGGCTGGGTTCAACATCATACCTTGCCCATGTGAGATTGGGAAGGTCCTAGGGGAAGATCCCAGCTCTGGGAATCCCCACAGTTCTCATGAGAGACTCACCTGATGCTTGGTTAGAGATCTGAGCCAGGCCAGGGAGGCTGCTTGCCAACTTAGCGAGGCCCCCATTGGTCAGCAGCTGGTGGATGGCTGTGGGCTTCCCACCAGGAGTGGCACCCAAGGAGGAGAGAGTGGTGGCCACAGGAATGGTACGGACAATGGTGCTGGTGCCCGTGGTGATGGCACCCAGGCTCTGCATGGGGGTGGGCAACTTCACACTGGTAGCCTGTGGGACACACAAGCCCAGGTGATCAGAAGCTGTTGCCCAGCAGAAACATTCGAGTTTGGAGGGCCCACAGCATATTATTAAAGGCTAACATGTATTAAGTGGCTACTACATGCAAGCTACTCTACCAGGCATTTTGCATGTATTATCTTATTTAATCCACACAACAAATCTATGAGGGAAATGTTATTTTTACCTCATTTTTCAACAAGGAAACAAAGAGGTCAAGAAACTTGCCCAAGGTCACATAGTAAGTGATGGACTTAACACTGGCAGTTCCTGGCTATGTAATGAGAATGCTGTGTGTCCTTGACCCACTTACTGCAGACCCAGTATCCCTACCAAAACCAACTAAACCAAGGAAGGCTTGTCCCCACACCTGCCCAAACCAGTGGATAACAGATGTGCACCTGTGGGGCCGGCCCTGGGGAAGGATTTGCTGGGAGGCCAGAGGTCTTACTGCTGATATCCTGCAAACTGAAGCTGAGGCCTTGGAGGAGACTGCTGGCTGATGTGGCCCCTAGGAGAGGACATAACAGGTATCAGCACAGGCTCAATCACTTGCAAGTATCCCAAGAACAGCCATTCTCATTCCCCCTTACCATCAATTAAAAAACACTTACTAAAAAACTAACTTACACTTCACTTCACACAGTGGCCTCAAATACAGAGAAAGTTCTGGCCAGGTGCTGCACCTCATGCTGGTAATCCTAGCATTCTGGGAGGCCAAGACAGGTGGAATGCTTCAGCTCATAAGTTTGAGACCAGCCTGAGCAACAGTGAGACCCCATCTCTACTAAAAATAAAAACCTAGGCTCAGCACCTGTGGCTCAAGTAGCTAAGGTGCCAGCCACATACGCCTGAGCTGGCGGATTCGAATCCAGCCCAGGTCCACCAACAATGACGGCTGCAACCAAAAAATAGCCGGGTGTTGTGGCGGGCGCCTATAGTCCCAGCTACTTGGGAGGCAGAGGCAGGAGACTCGCTTGAGCCCAGGAGTTGGAGGTTCCTGTGAGCTGTGATGCCACGGCACTCTACCCAGGGTGACAGCTTGAGGCTCTGTCTCAAAAAAAAAAAAAAAAAAATAATAATAATAATAATAGAAAAACTAGCCAGGCATAGTAGCAATGCCTATAGTCCCAGCTACTCAGGAGAATGAGGCAAGAGGACTGCTCAAGTCCAAGAATTTAAAGTTGCTGTGAGCTACAATGATCCCATGGCACTTTACCTACGTTGATAGAGTGAGATTCTGTCTCAAAAAAACAAAAACACAGAGGAAGTTCTTCCCAAAGGAGATGAGTATCTGGCTCAGATAACTAGCCTTTCAATGCAGGGTGGGGAGTTAGAGAAAGCATAGGCAGAAAAATGTTTCATTCTGCAAATGCCCAGTATAGCACCATTTCCGGTTTTACTCAGTCAAATGTGTTTAAAACACCAAAACTAGGCCGGGCGTGTGGCTCACACCTGTAGTCCCAGCGCTGTGAGAGGCCAAGGCGGGTGGATTGCCTGAGCTCAGAGGTTCGAGACCAGTATGAGCAGCAGTGAGCCAGAGTAAGACCCTGTCTCTACTAACATCAAAAACAGCCGGACGTTGTGGTAGGTGTCTGTAATCCCAGCTACTGGGGAGGCAACGGGAAAGAGAATCCCAGAGGAAGAATATTAAAAAAAGAAGAAGGAAATGAACAACAAAAAAAGTACTTCAAACGAAGAATGAACAAGTAAGCTGAAATAAAAAAAAAATAATAAAAATAAAAATTTTAAAACACCAAAATTAATAGGAGTCAGCCCTCTGATATATATGGGCTTCACATCCACAGATTCAACCAACCACAGATAGAAACCTACAGATAAAGAACCAGCAAATACAGAAGGCCAACTATATGATGCCATTTTATACAACTGACTTAAGCGTCTGGGTATTTTGGCATGCAGTATAGGAAGGAGGGTCCCAGAACCAATCCCCAGAGGATATAGAGCAAAGACTGTACATACATGTTCTATTAGCTATTTCTCTTCCCTATATAGTAAAGGACACAGCACTGCAAACTGGGACCTTTATTCCCCTTGCCCAAGCTAGTTCCAGTTTTATGTCAAGCCTCTATGACCACCCTGAGATCCAGAGGCATATCTTTTGGCTCCAGGGATGTTTTCCTAAGATCATCCTCCAGCAGGAGAAAAAGACTGTTGGGAGGGGAGAAAGCTTAGCTACAAGTTACCTTGAAGGGTGTTGCCAGGAGAGGTGGCCACCAAGCGGCTCTGGATTGTGTGCAAACCACTAGGCGCACTGCTGCTCACGACTACTGATGGGGTTGGGCTGGCTGAGAGTCCACCTTCAGAAGCACTTGACCTAGAGATGTAGAAAGGAACACTGTCATCCAAAGGTCTTACTTAGGGCAGCACAGACCCTCCCAATACAGGAAGGATCCAGAGTGGGGCCCTGCAAGGCTTCAGAGGTGGACACAAGGCTAGAACCTTCAGCTTCTTTGTCCAATTTCCTCAACCGGACCTTCCACAGGTCAGGCCTAAAGTAAAGATCCCAGCCCTTAATGTAAGAGCTAGGAAACACTTTGCAATCTTTAAGTAAAAATGAACTCTGAGTTGATTCAAAAGACAGATTCCAATTAGAAAGAAATCACGTTCCCAGAAGTGAAAGACTCCAGAATTCATCATCTTCCCAAAGCACTACATGAAATCAGAAAAGGGGCAAAGGGAAAAAGGAAACAGAAAAAAGAGCAAGAAATACTCACCTGGCTGTGGTGAGAATTCCTGTGAGCTCCTTGGCTGCTGCTGAAGCCTGCCCCAATGCCATGGTGATAGGCTTCCCACCTGCAGCTGCAAAAGACAAAACCCCAAGGCCACTGGTTAGTTTCCCTACCTTTTCAGGTTCCACATCTAAGACTAAACCCAAGATACTATGGACAAAAACTAGCAAACGAAAAAAGAACTATGTTAGAACAGGAAGATTTGGGGTTATTTTTTTCTTCCTATTTTCTGAACTTTCTGGAATATTTTATTATCTTTAATTGAAACCAAAAAAAGACCAAAATATAAGATGCTCTGAATGATTCCCCAGGTTTCTGTCATATCCTACCTCCCTCATTCAAACAAGGGCACTGCCCACTTTCCCTGCATTTGCAATCTTGTGCCTTCTTTGCTTCAGGCACTCCTCACAGTGAAGCAGAGGTTGAGCTGCCAGCCAGCAGCCACTAATGTTGCGTATCCTGGAAGAGGTCAGTCAGTTCTTATTTAAATGTGCCAAGAGAAACTTACTTTCTGGAGCTCCTCCTTGGGAAAGAGCACAATGCCCTCCAGCTGTGTCCCCCTGGGAGATAAGGGACACCTTTATCTTCGGTCGCTTGGAGGTCTTACTTCCAAGAAGAGGACTTGACGGATGGTGCCGCTTCAGCTGGACCCTAAGATCCTCTTTCTCTGTTTCCTCCGTTGGTTCTGATGAAATGGGAACTAAGAGATGAAGCTGAGGTGAGATCCTCTACAATCCAAAACAGCCCAACAGACACTGCCAGTCAACACTAGCATGGGCGTACCCATAAGAAAACCACCCCATGTACAGGGCCACACTTCACAGGAAGACTACACATGCTTAGGCCCACTTCCTTCAAGCCCTGTCTGTAGTGGGAACCAACCTTGTCTTCTCAGAATATAGCTCTATGCCCATCCCTTATCCTCCCCTGGAGTCAGAAGAGAAGGAGCCCTAAGTCGGTAGAAATGAAAAGAAGACACTCTGACCCTGCCTAGCAAAAACAACAAAAACAAAGGACCTCACCACAGTGGAGTGGATCTTTATAGTCCTTCTCAGACGGAAAGAATGTGATTTTTTTCTTGTTTTAAGCCCCCACCTCCCAACATCACCACAAAGCTGAGGACATTAAACACTCTACACAGAACTCACAGAGGAGCAAGTCATCTAGTCCTCTCTAAAAGGGACAATTTTTACAAGATTCTTATAAAAGCCCTTCTTGCCCTAAAAGTCCAAAGTTGAGGGTCCACTTGCCAAACGGAGGCAATGAAAAGGAGTTACTACCAGGACTAAAAGCTGGCTATGAGTAACTACTAAGCAAGGAAGCACCTCAGATGGGCAACAGTGGCCCATGTCACAATCCAATCCCCAGGTTATTTGTACTGGTACAGAGAAAAGCCGTTTGTTCACACATGGGCTTCCCCCTCCACTGAATCAAATAGACTGTGATCATGCATGCAGCCAAGCTTTTGGGAATGGGACTCTTTCAAGTTATTCTTTAGGCTTCCTCATAAATTCCCTCCTCTTTAAGCCCCCAAGTCCACCCAGCCCTTCTTTGTAGCAAAGAACAGGAACGGGGGGAGGTGGGGACGTGGGGGGATGGGCAGCAGCCATGTGAGGATTGAGGAGGGATCTCTGCATGGGGTCATAGTCAGGGAATAGCCAGCTAGATGGACTGCTTAGGAAAGAAATGCAAAGGCTAAAATCAGAGTAGGAAGATGGTAGAAGGGAAAGGAGTTACAGGTTTTATGCTGGTAAATGGCTGGTGGGCTTGAGGCTGCCAGGATGAAAACAGGCAGGGAGAAAAACACACAAGGAAATGCAGGCTCACAGGTAATAGGCCACAGGCACACAAAAGAGAAGCAGAGCCAAGAACCACAGTGAAAGAACCACACGCTAAGAGACAAAAAAAAAAAAAAAAAAAAAGAAAGAAAGAAAAAGAAAACAACATGAGTAGCAAACAGAACGGAGAAGGTTTGTCTACAGAGTAAACAAAGAGTCAGAAAAAAAAGAAAAGACTCAGAAGATAGAAAAAGATACAAAGAAAAGAACAGGACGAAACCAAACTGTGACAGATGAGAAGCAGAGATGGAACAGAAATAAGAGAGAAATGGAGAAAAGCAGAATGCAGAGGACAAATAGGCAAGAGAAAGAACAATACTCACCAAAGAGACAGGAGGAGGTGCCGGGAGGAAGAGCTTTCCTCACCAGCATATTTTGTTTCAGAAAAGCAGCAAACTGTGCTGGAATGAATCAGAAAGAATTACAGAATCACAGCCAGCCAGAGAAAGGAGAAAAAGAGAAGAAGTAAGAAAAAGATGAAAAAGTTGTAGAAAATGGTCAATGAAGGCTCTTTCTAAAGTTACTGCATGGCGATGCCTGTAGCTCAGAGGGTAGGGCACAAGCCACATACACCGAGGCTGGCAGTTTCGAACCTGGCCCAGGCCTGCTAAAACAACAATGACAACTGCAACCAAAATATAGCTGGGTGTTGTGGCAGGCACCTATAGTCCCAGCTACTCGCGAGGCTGAGGCAAGAGAATCACTTAAGCCCAAGAGCTTGAGGTTGCTGTGAGCTGTGACACCACAGCACTCCACCAAGGGTGACATAGTGAAACTCTGTCTCAAAAAAATAAATAAAATAAAGTTACTGCATGGCAGTCTGACTCTGCAATGTACTTCTGCAGAATCATCTATAGACTGAAGGTAATAAGATGGACCTGCCTTGTGGGGCTGTTGCCAAGACTCAACACACTACAGCAAAATGAGTGCCAAGGAAGGATGTGGTACATAGCAAGAGCTTCATTTATGTTAGCTACTATTGTTTCCTTTTAAAGCCAGGGTTCTAAGGCAGATGGCTGCTCTACTCCACTGTGTCCCACTTCAAATGCAGCTCACCAATCAGCTTTCTAGAACTCCTTAGATTCTAAACTAATCACCTACAGAAGCACAGCAGACCATTGGCTCTGTATTCATCAAAAGCCTAGGGGCTGGCTCCCCGCCTGTAGCATAGTGGTTACGGCACCAGCCACATGCAATGAGGCTGATGGGTTTGAACCCAGTCAGGGCCAGCTAAACAACAATGACAACTGCAACAACAACAAAAAAATAGTGGGTACCTGTAGTCCCAACTACTTGGGAGGCTGAGGTAAGGGAATTGCTTAAGCCCAAGAGTTTGAGGTTGCTGTGAGTTGTGATGCCACAACACTCTACGGAGGGCAACATAGTGAAACTCAGTCTCAAAAAAAAAAAAAAAAAAAAAAAAAAAAAGCCGAAGGGCACACTGCCCACCTAGCACTTGCCCAGAACATCCATGCAGATACTGCGGGCCTGGCCTCTTTTTTTTCCTTCACCCTTCCACTCACATTTTTGCTCTTTGTTAGCATGACTCTAATGAGCAATCTTACAAGTGGTCTAGGTTTAAGTTCTGACCCTCTGGCTCCACGACAAGAAATATAGGGTATAGGATAGATTAGTCTCCTACCCCTTTCATATCCCTCTGCTCGACAGCCAGCTTTGGCTTCTGCCTCTTCCCAGACACTCCCAGGTCCCTGAGAACTGCAGATGACACACGCTCCTGAATGCATCATCAAACACAAATGCCCAAGAGGCCTTACCTCAAGACCACCCCTTGAGTGGTCTTGTGGATCAATGTGAGGACACAGCCACTGTTTCGTCTTCTTTGTCTATCCACTGACACCTCACTTTTCTATAGCTCTTTACATAACACTCACAATTCTCCAAACTTAAATTTCAATCAGACAGATACTTTCCAGCATTATCTTAAACCTATCTGCAGAGAACCCTGTGTGGAAATTTTACCTCTTCAAGGACAAAACAAAAAGGCATGATGGCAGCCAAGTTGTCCTAGAATCTTGAGGAATAAAATCAATCCTCCAGTACACAACTAGAGAACTCCCTAACTGTAGAGGTGGCCACTGAGGCTCAGAACCAAAGGCATAGCTTCCTTAATTAGAAGGTAGAAAAAAGTTTAGGCCAAAATACATGTACTTAAAGTCTAACTTCCCCAGAACACCAAGACAAAGCTCTGACTACTGACCACAAAACCCTACTAACACAAGCCCTTAGTATTCATTTTAGCCTAATTTTGCCTGGACAGAAATGTAGGAAGAGGTGTCTCTCACATTCCCCTGGAAAAAGCTACAGATGCTAAAACTTTCCAACTGCCACATGATATCAACTGCAGAAGACAGAACCCAAGAGGGGTCACTAACCAGGTGCCTATACCTTGGGCTTGTTTGTGGGTCAGCACAGTTTCGGTCCGCTGCACATGTCTCTTTAGCAGCTGAGAGCTCCCAATCTGACTGGACTTCTGGGCAGAGGTCACTGTGGTTACTTTGGTCTTGGGGCTGGAGGTGGGGCTGCTGGACACACTGGAGAGATCCTGAGTAGGGTGAGAAGGCCCAAGAGATGAGCCAATGCCTTAAGAATCTGACACAGTTAGCATGTGCCCTGGAACTCCCCTAGCAGGAACTCACAGCCCTACAGCACTGACAAAGCGGATAGGCATCCCCAGGAAGCTAAGAATCCACTCTGCAGTTCTAACTCAGTAAAATACTCCCTCTCTCTGCCTCCTTCCCTACTTGCACTACCTCTGAGCCTGAGGGTGAGGCAGGCAGCTTGGCAGCTGGGGAGGCAGGTCGACTGCCCCGCTCCGGGACTTCAAAGGCCAGGTCTCTACGGGCTGCGTCACGGGGCTTCTTCTTCTTTTCAGCATCCTGATCCCGAGGCTCTGAGCCTACATGACCCTCAGCGCGAGTGAGCACACCAGTGAGAAAGTCCACGATCTCATCCTAGTGTAAAATGGAGTCAAGGTCAATTAGTCCTTGTTTGAAGAACAGGAACTTCTCAGTTTCAAACTAAAACCAATTCCACCCTGTTTTTTTGATCCAGATATGCCAGTCCTTCCCCACTCACACAAGGCCTGGCATAAACACCAGGCCTCCAAGTAGCTATGGTTTGAGAAGACCAGCAAGTGCCTCTGTGAAAGTATGGGACTCTAGGGTGGTCAAACTCCACCACTACACCAATAGACCCTTTCTCTCCTGATGCTTCACTGATATGTTCACCACTTTCCTTTTCTCATTTTCTTCCTCTTTCCTTTTTCTTTGCTTATGGATGAGGTCTACCAGGGACTCCAGTGGGTATCCCTGCACCCATGAGAGCCAAAGAGGCTACTACCAACAAGACCAAACCAAAAAAGCTACAGAAAGGCAATCTTGGCTGAAAAAAACACACAAAACAATTTACCTGGATACATCTATCCACCATGCTCTGAGTCAACCCTTCTGATTTCTTCTTTGCTTTGCTTATTCTAAGAGATGAACAAAAGGAAACATTTACTTCTTAAAATTCTACAGCATCCTATGGAAAACAAATTTCTTCTCTCTGTTTGGTTATTTTCTAGGCCCAGAAAGAATTATGTTAGCCCTCAAGTAGGTAATGCAACCTCTCTGAACCTGTTTCCACATGCAAAATGGGGAATCATATAATACCTCATTCATGAAATTGTGGGGATTAAACAAAATAACATATGTAAAAAAACCAAGCATGGTGGTCAGGACTGTCCATGCCAGAAGTCCTATACCTATGGCTTAATAGATTAACCCTATTCAGATTGCTAAAACCTCTAGAGGTCCCTCAACATAGCCCCAAACTGTGAGATTACTGGGTGTTGCTGAACTAAATCAATAGGAGAGGAGGAAAGTGGTCACAGGTTACTTCTAAAGAAATAAGAGAAAATGACCAAGGCCAACTGCATTCCCTTCTTGGAAAGGTAGCATTAAAAACCTTGGCTTCTGGAGGCCAGGCCTGGTGGTTCATGCCTGTAATCCTGGCACTCTGGGAGGCCAAGGCAGGTAGATAGCTCGAGCTCACAAGTTCAAGACCAGCCTGAGCCAGAGTGAGACCTCCTCTCTAAAAACAGCTGGACTTTGACTCAGTGCCTGTAGCTCAGTGGCTAGGGCGCCAACCACATACATCGGAACTGGCAGGTTCGAATCCAGCCCCAGCCTGCCAAACAACAATGACAACTGCAACCAAAAAACAGCCGGGCATTATAGTGGGTGCCTGTAGTCCCGGCTACTTAGGAGGCTAAAGGAAGAGAATCGCTTAAGCCCAAGAGTTGGAGGTTGTTGTGAGCTGTGACGCCACAGCACTCTACCAAAGGCGACACAGTGAGACTCTATCTCAAAAAAAAGAAAAAGAGAAAAGAAAAAGGATGGGCTTTGTGTGTGGGAGGATGCCTGTAGTCCAGCTACTTGGGAGACTGAAGTAAGAGAATTGCTTGAGCCCGAGAGTTTGAGGTTGTTATGAGCAGTAACGCCACAGCACTATACCAGGGCAACAAAGTGAGACTCTGTCTCAAAAAAAACAACAACAACAAAAAAAAAACTTTGGCTTCTGACTGGGGGTGCTGGCAAAGAGAAACGGGGACAGGACAGAGAACAGCATTATGAGCCTCTAAATTCCAACATCCCTCTGATCTATGTAACACTATTTATTTTATAAGATGATGAGATGAGTTGTTTAAGGTAAGCAATTTACCTAAGCTTCTTAGCAAAAGGGTCAAGAATAACCAAGGTCTCCCAATTCTTAGGCCAGAGCTTTTATACCCCACAAATGTCTCATTAGCAGCCTCACAATCTTTCAGTAAGTGCATTCCCACCTCTCCACACTCCCTCGAAGAACTCAACACGCAAAATCTATTTCTCTTGTAGGTAAGAATATTCAAATTACCAAGGAAAACAATATATTTACATGAAAACATTGCCTCGGTTATCAAACAACTAACTAGACACTAAATTCACAAGAGGCTGGCAGTGAAGGCCAGACTTCTCCAGAACACTTCTGAGTAGGAAACTGGAAAGACAGTTGGGAGCAGGTACCTGGTGTAAACTCCCTAATTAAAATAAACAACTGAAATTAATCTCTAAGATTGAAAATATTTTAAAAAGGTAACTGAGAGAATGCCAGGAAGGCTATGTTAACCAGTGTGATGAAAGTGTGTCAAACGGTCTGTGAAGCTAGTGAATGATGCCCCATGATTATATCAATGTACACAGCTATGATTTAATAAAAAAAAAAAGAAAATATTTTAAAAGGGGGGCAAATATATCACACTATCTCTTTTTCAGTATATTCGATGAAAACATACCTAAAGGCCCCGTAGGCCCCCATGTTATAGGGAAGAGTGACTATTTCAAAGACCCAATCATTTTCCTACACACCCTTCCAAATTTTAGATGCGCTTATTACTCCCTAAATACATCAAAGGATGCTCAACACAAATAAAATCCTTGTTCACAATTATCCTAAGTAAGAAATACAATTTTTAAAAATGGCTACCCCTTGGGCCTTGTGGCTCAGTGAGTAGGGTGCTGCCCCCATATACCAAGGATGGCAGGTTCAAACCCAGCCCCAGACAAACTGCAACAAAAAATAGCCAGGCACCGTGGCGGGCACCTGTAGTCCCAGCTATTTGGGAGGCTGAGGCAAGAGAATCGCCTAAGTCCAAGAGCTGGAGGTTGCTGTGAGCTGTGACATCACAGCACCTAACCAGAGCGACAAAATGAGACTGTCTCTTAAAAAAACAAAACAAACAAATGAAAAAAACAGGCTCAGCGCCTGTGGCCCAAGTGGCTAAGGCACCAGCCACATACACCTGAGCTGGTGGGTTCAAATCCAGCCCAGGCCCGCCAAACAACAATGACTGCTACAACCAAAAAATAGCGGCATTGTGGTGGGCGCCTGTAGTCCCAGCTACTTGGGAGGCGGAGACAGGAGAATCGCTTGAGCCCAAGAGTTGGAGGTTGCTGTGAGCTGTGATGCCACAGCTCTCTACCCAGGGCGACAGCTTGAGGCTGTCTCAAAATAAATAAATATAAAAATGGCTTTCCCAGAGAAAGTATAACAACAAAGAGTTATACTTACAGAATCTCCAACTATTTTCTCCCCAGAAAATAACTAATTACAAAGGGAAAACAGTTACTTTGTGGTAGAGAACCTAGCAGAAGCTATCTTAACCACGTGATCAGGGTTATTATCAGCAATGATAAAAGAAATCACCATCATGTAACCTCTAATGGGATACACTAAGAACATAATCATCTCCATGGCATTCCTGCCAAAAATGCATATTCTCAGTGTTATACAGGAAATTGTCAGAAACCTAAACTGAAGGACAGTATACAAAATAACTAGCCAGTAGTGTTCAAAAATGTCAAGGTCATGGAAGGCTAAGACTGACTGAGGGAATCTATTAAAAGGAGACTGAAAAGACATGGCAACTAAATGTAACATGATCCTGGATTGGCGCCTGGACCAGAAAAAACGACATTAGGGAGATAAATGAATTTGAGCCTGCAGATTTGATAACACTATCATATCAATGTTAATTTCCTGATTTTGAGAATTAAACTTCTGTTAATATAAGATATTAGCATTTGGAAAATTCGGGTGACAGGTAATAGGAATATTTTTGTACTTGTACTATAAATCTGAAGTTAAAGATATAAAGAAGAATGTCTTTTAGTGCTCACTTTAAACAACCATAGCTACACTGCTATCTGACAAGCATTTCTCTAACACTACAGCACGGCTCTCTCGCAAATCTGAAGTACGTACCCACCTGAGATTATCATCAGCTCCCCCAACCACCACCAAACTATTCTCAGCCCGAATTTTCTCCCGGAAGTCCTCCATGGCTTCAGGGTGACACTGCAGGGAATTCTGACCAATGACAAAGAGGACTGGAGTCTTCATATCCAAGAGGGGATCATCTACATCCTAAAAGAGGTAAAGGTTTTAGAATCAGCTAGTTCATATTCATGAAGCACTGACCTGGAAACTCTACTGAAGAGAGCTGTGCAACTGCAGTCTGCCTCAACACTAGCTTGGACGAGGCATGCACATCCTTACTCCCACTGCCAATTACCCAGCAATCAGCCTCAGTTTGTTCTTACCCCTCTGGGGCCGTCCACGGTAAGCAGAGGAAACCCAAGGCAGACAACTGCAGTGACATACTCCATCACTGACACCTGTAAATAACAGCACAGTTTGTCTAAAAGTCAAATAACTTCACTGCACATCGGCCTACCTAAAATCCAGGTAGGCACCCTAGACAGTCCCATCTCTTCCTTCCCTATCCAGCTTCATCAGCCATGACGGCCACAGTAAGAACGTAAAACACAAAGCAGCAAATACCTAGAGAACTAGGGCCACAAGAGGACCCTAGCAAGAGGACCCTATCATAAAACAGTAGGTTCAATACTCCTACCCTGCCAACCTTCTCAACTACAGCCCTCTCGCTGTTTTTCTTCACAAGCAGTAAATATAATCAAGAGAAAACAAATGTTGCCATTATTCTTTAAATGAAGAAAATGTCTCTGTATTGAATTTAATGAATGGCCCCCAGACATCCCAAATTTTTTGGAGTAGTTGCTGACTGAGTTCCACCATCCCTGGAAGCAGGAACCTCTCATGGCCATAGATATTATACTTGATTAGACAACATGAAGCTTAAGTAGGGCTTTGGATATGTCAGGGACATTTATATAAACTGACAAACATACAAATGTATGTAAAATAAGAAAGAAAAAGATGGGAGAATGGTATGGTACTTGCATTTAGAGAAAAAAAGGAATCTTTTTTTTTTTTTTTAAAGAAATGCATGCTCTCTAAATGAATTATGTGTCATTTATAGATACATGCTCTATAAACGAAATGCTATAACATTTGGGACTTTCTTCAAAATAATCTTGGGGACAAAGAAGTAAGCAGGGCTAAGATGAAACAAACCCAGCTGTGAGGGGAACACTGGTAAAGTTGGATGAAGGGTCATGGGGTTTATTACGCCAGTTTATTACACTATACCTGACTTTGTTTCTGCTTAATATTTTCCACAATAAAGGTTTTGTTTTTTTTTTGAGACAGAGTCTCAAGCTGTCGCCCTGGGTAGAGTACCATGGCATCATAGCTCATAACAATCTCCAACTCTTGGGCTTAAGCGATTCTCTTGCCTCAGCCTCCCAAATAGCTGGGACTACAGGCGCCTGCCACAACACCAGCTATTTTTTGGTTGTAGTTGTCATTGTTGTTTGGCGGGCCTGGGCTGGATATGAATCCACCAGCTCCGGTGTATGTGGCTGGCACCCTAGCCGCTTGAGCTACAGGTGCCGAGCCACACAATAAAGGTTTTTTAAAAAGTCTGTCTTCTACAATCTGATATGAAATTATGTAAAGCATCTAGCACAATGCCTGAAACATAGTAAAGGACTCAACAGCTGCAATCATTAGTACCAGTATTCTATCCCAGAACAAACTCCAATTCCTCAAGATTTCCAAATAAGACAGAAATTACTTACATGACAGGCCACCAAAGCTCCTGTGTTCCAGCCAATCAAGACAATGGGTTTGTGTGGGAAATGGCTGTGAATCTTTGTGGAAAGAAAAAGAAAAAAGTAAGACAGGAGATCACAGATGGGTGTGGAACAACACCAAATGCCAGGTGAGCCACAGTGAACTGAAATAGGGGCATTCTCACCTCCAGCACTTTGCTTCTCACTGCCCCAATCATATGCTCGAGACACTGCAGAACTCCTACCCCACTACCATTGTTCAGCAGATGAGTGGCTACAGGGATGACCTGGAAAAAAAAAGTGGCATCCATGCCAGCAGAGATTAAGTTTCAAATCTTCTCTCAATTCTGCTCAACCTACTCTAAATAAATTTCAACCTTGGAACTCCATATAAATGAAGGGTTAGGAGATGCTCCACATTTAGGTCATCCATTCTGAACCCTTCCTAAATATTCCTCTCCTCAATCCTCTGAGATTATATTCCTGCCCACAAGAGAGTTCCTCTTGTCTCCACACATACCTTGCCTAAGCAGGAGAGCTGAGACTGCCAGAAGCGGTGACGGCGTGAGGTGGGAAACACAGAGCTGGAGGGGCCAGAGGAGGCGATGAGAATCAAAGGAGAGCCAGGGAGTTTACTCTAAGGAAAAAGAATTCCACCCCCAAAACAGTGAGAGGTGTTCTTCCATGAAATCCCAAGCATCTTAATACTCTTCTCATCCCAACCAATGCTCCTTCGCTTATGAAACCATAGTTAAACACAAAACAAGTTATTAATGAAAAAGTCAAAGCCATTTATCATCCTCTTGCCAAGATTCTATGGCTTGAGTCTAAAAATTTCACATGCCCCAGTTAAGTCTCCTGAGCCATCTAACTTACTGGTTTATTATGGGAAAGCACCCCCACAGCAGGGTCCCACGGCCTCTTCAGTAGGAGAGACAAGGCCTCAGCTCCTGCAGCCCCTGTCTTAGTGTTAGATGACACAAGCATTCGGTCAATCAAGGTCGGGATCTAGAAAGGAAGAAGAACAAAGAAACATCCAGTGTGAACACACAACCTTCCCATCACCAGAAATCAGGCAGGAGGTCACAGCCCCACGATGAGCCATAGTCAAACTTCAACTAAGCCTGCCAAACCTTTCTCAGGAGCAAAAGCAAACGAATAGCTGAAAAGCATGCTTTTGCCATGAGAGGTAAATGGGTACAGTCCTTGGGAAAGCAATCTGGTGATATGTATCAAGAGACTAAATTTATTCCTATCCTTCTTCCAAATGATTCTATTTCTGAAAGCATTCCCTAAAAAAATATACACACGTGTCAGACACACACACACACACAATGGTGGGGAGGGTTATACACAGAAACAAATTCACTGTCAATAGGAATCAAAAAGTGAGAATATGGGGCGGCGCCTGTGGCTCAGTCCATAAGGCGCTGGCCCCATATACCAAGGGGGGCGGGTTCAAACCTGTCCCCGGACAAACTGAAACAAAAAAATAGCAGGGCGTTGTGGCGGGCGCCTGTGGTCCCAGCTACTCGGGAGGCTGAGGCAAGAGAATCGCCTAAGCCCAGGAATTATTGAAGGTTGCTGTGAGCTATGTAACTCCATGGCGCTCCACTGAGGGTGATAAAGTGAGACTCTGTCTCTACCAAAAAAAAAAAGTGAGAAAATATATATATATATATGTATGGCAGTAGTTAAGCCAGTTATCCACCTAATTGGATATTAAGGATTACAGGCAGTGGCCAAGTTACACATATTCTACTGACATACAACTCGCACTTATGAACGAGGACTATTATAGGTAACAGGTAAGCTTACATGTTTCAACATACAAATTCAACTTAAGAACAAACATATGTCACATAAAAGCTATAACCCAGTTATAACCTAAGAATGGGGGAAGGGGTAAAGGGGGGGAAGGGAGGGGAGGGAGGGGGGAGGTGAACGGAGGGAGGGCGATTGGTGGGATTACACCTGCGGTGCATCTTACAAGGGTATATGTGAAACTTAGTAAATGTAGAATGTAAATGTCTTAACACAATAACTAAGAAAATGCCAGGAAGGCTATGTTAACCAGTGTGATAAAAATGTGTCAAACGGGCGGCGCCTGTGGCTCAGTGAGTAGGACGCCGGTCCCATATGCCGGAGGTGGCAGGTTCAAACCCAGCCCCGGCCAAAAAAAAAAAAAAAAAATGTGTCAAACGGTCTATGAAACCAGTGTATGGTGCCCCATGATCGCATTAATGTACACAGCTATTATTTAATAAAAAATAAAAAAATAAATAAAAGAACAAACATATGGAACCTATCTCATTAAGACTGTCTGTACTTTCAATTTTTGTTGTTGTTGTTGTTGTTGCAGTTTGGCCAGGGCCAGGTTTGAACCCACCACCCTCAGTATAAGGTGACGGCGCCCTACTCACTGAGCCACAGGTGCCACCCTGTACTTTCAAATATTTACAAGAATTTGTAGTTACATACAGAAATAATTTTGCTAAAATGTTACAGGTAAAACAAAACATAAAAATTTATCTCTACTCAGGTACTATATTATGCCAAAATAGTAATAACGATCTTTATGGAGTTATAGGTAACTTTTTCTTTTATAGATTTCTGTGTTTGCTAAATTTCCTTAATGAACATCAATTAATGTTTTAATTTTTTTTAATCTCCATTTTCACCTAGAGTACTGCCTTCAAGCTGCAGAATGTTAAAAAAAAAACCTGTTACTGTGTTCAAAGAAATATATTCTACTCTGTGTGTATATTTTCTATATACTATACGCTATTTTTCACTATCCACCAAAATATGATCTCATAGATGTGCAAATATAGGTTTCAGACATGCTGATGCTTACACTGAGAAGAAATATCTGTGTGAATTCCATGCTACCCACAAAAGGTCAAAGTGACCTAGGGGAAAGGAAAGATTTTTAGATGTTAGATGTAGTTTTCAGAAAAACATAAAGGTTTTGAGAAATTGGAGAATAAAAAGTACTATGGTTTGATGCAGGCTGTAAAACTTCAAAGATAGAAGGAGCAGATAAGCTGCTCCTAATTTTAAAAGATAGAAACTAAAAAGGTTTCTGCATGAGAAATTGAGGATTATAAACATTAGACCTTCTCAGTTAAACTCAGGAAGCAAACGTCTGAGCAACAATTACTGCTACAAAGCACCAGACCAGTAGTTCTGCAAAGGAATTTAATCCACAAGAGGTAACGAAGACAAATATGCAAATAAAGCAGAGACTGATAACTGCATGAAAAAAACAGAAGCCCCACATTGCTACAATTCAAACCATTCAATGGAGAAGTCAGGCAATTTTTATTTATTTATTTTTTTGAGACAGAACCTCAAGCTGTCGCCTTGGGTAGAGTGCCATGGCATCACAGCTCACAGCAACCTCCAACGCCTGGGCTTAAGCAATTCTCTTGCCTCAGCCTCCCGAGTAGCTGGGACTACAGGTGCCCGCCACAACGCCCGGCTATTTTTTGGTTATAATTGTCATTGTTTGGCAGGCCCAGGCCAGATTTGAACCCGCCACCTCTGGTGTACATTGCTGGTGCCGAGCCAGGCAATTTTCACCTAAAGATACAGCATGTAAAGTGAGACAGTTTCTTCAGAACAGGAAGAGCTCCAACAGAATGTGATAGAAGAGCTTTCTAATCAGATACCAGCAAGAGGCAAGAATGTGTAGAGCTTATTCCAGGAACAGGTAGACTGAAGTAAATAATTCAAGCAAAGAAGTAAAAGAACAAAGGGATAAAACCAAACTGCAAATGCCCCAACTGGCCATTTTTTGAAATTTATTCTATAATTGTGAGCCACTCAACACTCTGAGGCACAGGATCTGATCTGAGTTAACTTAAAAGCATTATCTGGCAGTAGAGTATGCCCAAGAAACCGAAAACCCTTGAAACTCACTTTCTGTCAACACAGTTATTAACCAATAACTGACTTCCCTGCTTAGAGCTGGGAAGACCAAGCTTCCCTGGCTTTTTCAGCATTGCATTCACTCTCAACAGCCAAGTTAAGAGGCTAGGGTCTCTTCTCTGCCCTCTTTATAATGGTGAAAGCAACTGGTACAAGAACATGACCCCATCCACCCATGCTTTTAACATTCAGCAAGCACTTTAAAACAATCCTATAGTCATTTATATCCTTTGAAAAACAACCTTAGTATTTGTTATGAATCTAAATAGTCATGAGAAAGTAAGTCTGATAATGAGGTACTGTGGAGGGCACAGCCCAGAGTGGACATCACCTCAAACCTGAGGCTCTTGAGGACTGGTATAGCTGTGAGCCTTCCACCATTCCAGCTGACAGCAGGGCCAGACAGCATCCAAATGTAAACACCTGTCAAGATCGTAATATCTGAATGCCACCTCCTTCACATGGGACATCTCCAGCCAGTAACTTAAATAGGGAAGCAATACAAACTCTTTCTTATTAGAGAAATTACCGAATCATGCTAGCCATGTTAAATGAGGCAGAGCCACCAGAGAACTGGGACTCTGGTCACTACCAACCCTCATCCCCTAGGCTGTGGTTCTCAACCTACCTAATGCTGCAACCCTTTAATACAGTTCCTCATGTTGTGGTGACCCCCAACCATAAAATTACAACAAAATTTGGGGGTCACCACAACATGAGGAACTGTATTAAAAGGTCCTGGCATTAGGAAGGCTGAGAACCACTGCAAGTGTCTTCACCAATGTGCTTTTACTGTAAGTAGAATGCTGTGGAGAACATTGTTGAAAATATATATTTATGGGAGTGTTTACAATGCCCACGGATCACCACCCTCTGCCAGGATCTTGTCTTGGTCCCACACCTCACATCCCCACCATTCACCTCCCGGGTCCAGGGTTTCTACTGCAAAGGAACAGTATACAAGGAAGTCTGGGACTGTCTCTCCATGTGTCTTTCTTCATTAGGAAATTATTTCCACCGCAAGGATCAGTTCTGTTCTCATCCCAGTGTCTGGCACATGGTAGGCATAAAATAAATATTACATGAAAAAAATGTCAAATTTCCTCTATGCAAATCATTAATGTAACTAGTCCTGAGTTTTGTTTTATTTCAGCACTATGTCAGTCTTCTAACAAACTCAGTATTCTTTAACTTATAAATAGGTTAGAAATAAGTCTGAAAGTTCTGGAGTGACAGCTTGGGAAAGCTGCTGGCCAGGCAACTTATAACAACAAGATGTGCTTGCTTCCTGCAAAGGAGAAAAGAAAAGCTATTTTTAAAAAAAATTCAAGAATGGAATTAATCTAAGTAGTCTGAGGCCATTTTGCATTTTGGGACAAAACATCCCAAATATTTCAAAAACCTAAATCATCGTTAATGGTTACTGTGTGCATACTGTGTCCAATTTTGTGCCAAGCACTCTGTCTAAATAATTAACTTTCACAAAAATTATAGATAAGTAATATCAGTCACATTTTAGAGATAAGAAAATGGAGAAAGGAAATGTCCAGGTTAACATAACCAATCAGTGACAGAGCTGAGATCAGTGAGGCAATCTGACTCCAGAACCCACACTCCACCACACTGAGCATGGCCTGATGCAATCACTAAAGGAACGGCAAACTGTAGTCACCCTGAAAATTATTTTAATTTTGTGCAATACTGTCTAAGTAGGAAACCAGGGAAATGTCATGATATGTTTGTAAGAATTATCAAAGTCCAGTGATGCTATCGAAGGTTCATCACGTGAGTGACTGAGGAATGGCAACCCGCCAACACTCCACAATCTGCGTCTTACATCCTTTTCAACAAACTCCTTCCCTAGTAAACCCTTCATCTCCCCCATAATAATTCAATTCAGTGATGACTCAACCCACAAGCTGCAAGGCTACAGAAACTAAATGTGTACCGTTTTTCATGTCTCATACCTCATCTGGAAAAAGCAGGGCCAAAATCATTTACACCAGATACAAGTATGAAATGTTACCTCATCTCCTACTAACATTAACAGTACACCCATTAACTTTGGTCATGCCCTCTAGGCTGACCAGTAAATGATTTGTTCAATCCCACATCCTGAATCCGCAACAAAAGCTGGCTAGTCCCAAGACAGGGCAGACACCAATCACAGCCTTACCTTCCCTTTTAGTGTCTGCAAAGCATCCAGGTAGGCTGCCAGCATGGGCAGACTCAACGTCTCCACAAGGGTGGTGTGAAGCCACTGGATCAGCTTGGTGTCCCAGCTCACACTTGCCAGAGCCTGCCGCACTCTCCTCGCACACTTGTCCACAGCAACACGACGCAGCACTGGCTCATTACAAGCCTGAAGGATGTAAGTGGAAGTGATAAAACATGAGGACCACCTGGTTAGCAAATAGGGGGGACAAGTCAGTCAGCCAGTGAGGCCTGAATTAGGAAGAACCCACCATGGGCAGATTTCTGGTGTCTTACCCCTTCATTGGCCAAGCGGGCAAGGCGGTCAGACTGCAGGGCTTTGAGGATCTTGTTAAACAGCTTGTTCTGGGCCATTGTCCAGCCAGTCCTATAAGGGAAACTCTGAGGAATTATAGTCAAACCCTTGGGACGCTCCCTATGTATGTACACCATATTAACAAGATTATGCCACATTTTTTTATTCCCACTATGACAGAGCATAAGTGAAAGTAGCTTAATCTAAGACCACTAAGCTAAAACACGAGACCTAGATTCTGGAACTAATCCTGCCAAAGAATAGCCTCAGCACACATTTGTATTAATAATATACACACTACAAGCTTAGACCATCTGTAAATGAAATCTTTTAGGCTAGTAAAGCTAATTATTTACTTAGTGGCCAAGAAAATCTCATTAGTAAAGAAAAGCACTACACCACTGCACAGATGTATTTAAATTTCACAAGTTGTATATTTCACACAAAAAGGCAAGCTGGATCAGCAAGCATTTTAATGTACCAAAATCTCAGACTATGGTAAGAAGTCTAGGCCAGGCGTGGTGGCTGTAATCCTAGCACTAGCACTTCCAGAGGCTAAAGCAGGAGGACCACTCGAGCTCAGAAGTTTGAGGTGACCTATGATGATGCCACTGCACTCTAGCCTGGGAGACAGAGACCCTGTCTCTCAAAAAAAAAAAAAAAAGACAATCGCCTAAGCCCAAGAATTGGAGGTTGCTATGAGCTGTGACACTACGGCACTCTACCAAGGGTGATACAGTCAGACTCTGTCTCTAAAAAATAAAGAGGGACTTTACCTAACAAATGCAAACACTGTAACCTAATTCTTTGTGCCCTCAATAAAAGACAACAAAAAATTTAAAAAATAGGCTCCGTGCCTATGGCTCAAGCAGCTAAGGCACCAGCCACATACACCTGAGCTGGTGGGTTCAAATCCAGCCCGGGCCCACCAAACAACAATGACGGCTGCAACCAAAAAATAGCCAGGCATTGTGGTGGGCGCCTGCAGTCCCAGCTACTTGGGAGGCGGATGCAGGAGAATCACTTGAGCCCAGGAGTTGGAGGTTGCTGTGAGCTGTGATGCCATAGCACTCTACCCAGGGTGACAGCTTGAGGCTCTGTCTCAAAAAAAAAAAAAAAAAAAAAAAATTTTAAAAAACAATACTCTGGGCCAGGTGCAGTGGCTCATGCCTATAATCCTAGCACTCTGGGAGGCCACGGTGGGTGGATTGCTTGAGCTCACAGGTTAGGTTCAAGACCAGCCTGAGCAAGAGCAAGCCCCAGTCTCTACTATATGTAGAAAATCAGAGGCAAGTCAATTTGGTAAATTATGCAAAAAACCTAAGTCAGATCACATCACTCATTGCAGAAAATCCTTCCAGGGCCTCATTTCAATCAGTTAAAAGCTTAAGTCCTTGCTGAGCTGTGTGGACTCCATTGCTTCTCCAACCTCACCATCAACAAATGCCCCCCCCACTTACTTTTCAACCACGTTTCCCACACCTTTCCCTCCCTCCTACTTCCCCCATCACAGACCAGGCCCTTGCCATTTGTTGCCCTGACCTATAACAATGGTTCCCTCTCCCGGGCGGCGCCTGTGGCTCAGTCAGTAAGGCGCCGGCCCCATATGCCGAGGGTGGCGGGTTCAAACCCAGCCCCGGCCAAACTGCAACCAAAAAATAGCCGGGCGTTGTGGCGGGCGCCTGTAGTCCCAGCTACTCGGGAGGCTGAGGCAAGAGAATCGCTTAAGCCCAGGAGTTGGAGGTTGCTGTGAGCTGTGTGAGGCCACGGCACTCTACCGAGGGCCATAAAGTGAGACTCTGTCTCTACAAAAAAAAAACAATGGTTCCCTCTCCCATCTCCTTCAGGTTGCTATTCAATTACCATCTTCTACTGAGGCTTCCTCTGATCCATCCCTATTTAAAAGTATAACACCTCAAACCTACCCTGGGATTCCCTAACCCGCTTTCCAGCCATATCACCACTGCATGTTCTATCCATTCTATGTATTTATTTAGTTTATTTCTTTCTGCTAGAATGTAAAGGCCACTATGGCCAAGATTTTTGTTGGTTTTATTTAAATGCTATATTCCCAGCATGAAACAGAGCTTGACACACACCAGGGAGTTAAACATCCATTTAATAAGTAAATAGATAAATTGTGTGCACAATGCATTTTAAGTTCTCTAAACAGCTGGGTCTATATTCAAGTCCTCACACACCACAGCACAGAAAGCTAGTGAGTTCTGTGAAGCAAAGAAAAACAAAGAAACATGATTTATGCTCAATGGTAAACTGAGCCCTTCGCCATTCCAAGATTGTCAAACTGCAAGGAAGCTGCCTAAAACACTATCAACAATCTCAATTTCCCTTGCTTTACAATAGAGTAGCATCCTGTCTACCATTATCCCATCCCACCAGATACCCCAATTTCTACCTGTCATGGCTCTAGAAACACCAATAACATGACTCAGTGAGTACGCAGAAGACAAGTCACCCTTTGGTATTAACTTTGTACAACTAGCCCAATATCCCTGGGTAGAGCAAATACCGTATAGAAAGGAGGAAAATAATAGTCTGACTTCTTTTCCTTCTGTAAAACAGAATCTCCACCTACCACATCTCCAATTCTACAACTAACCACAGTTACATGGTCCAGGAGAACCCTAACCAGGGGCTAAGACTCTACCCAGCTCTGCAATAAAGAGTTATGTGCTCTGGGTCTCCTAGTCCATAAAACAGACATGGACTAGATGAACTCTTAAGTTCCTTTGAACAATAAATAAAAAATTTAGGTTAGCTATGATTACTGACGGCAGCCAAAATGAATAACAGAGAAAGAATGAGATGACTGTCTTCAAAAGCACCCTCATCTACAGACACTTTCGTTGATAAATCCTTCTTAACTACCAAAGCCTCCCACCCTTTTATAACTTCCTTGCAGAGGTACTAGAAGCAGTCTTAGGTTTCTTGGGATTGTCCTTTTTCTTATTTTTCCCTAGTTCTCTTAGCTTAATTCCTGCTACTTCATCAGGATCCAGTCAGTTTTGGTGTGGTTTGATATTCAGAGAGGAGATTCAGGACTTGGGAAAAGGGTAGAGGGATTCAACCCAATACTGGGACTCAGAATGCCTTGGGAACAAGAAGGCATGTTGGGAAAAGTAGCTCCAGCCCATTGGTTCATAATCTTGTTTTCCTTTACATTATTTAAACACACAACATATTCACATGATCAGCATTTCTCTTATGTACAGCCATTCTCAGATGGGCTTGAGGATTTGGTAGTGACAGGCGGTGACAAAGGATGCTTACAAGTAGTCTGAAAAAGCTCTTGGGAGATATATGGATATATCTTCATATTAATTAATACACCTCTTTGTATTTAATAGCTGGTTAGGTTCTACTCTATTTGTGGGCATTTAAGTTGTACATCTTTTATTGCTATTTATAAACAGTTGCAGGGACCATCCCTCATTTTCCGTGCAATACAGACACACATCTATCTTTATTATTATACATGCATACATGTGTAACAATACACGTAAGATAAATTTCAAGTGGAAATGAAAGATCGAAAACTGTGTTAAAATTTCTAAATTTCCAGTTCTGTGAAAATAACAGATACAAAGAACTTACAGTATTTTGAAAGTGATATTCTATTATAGCCTTACCTCTGGTAATAATGCTCACTTATAATCAATCAGATTAAGCAATGAATACAATTTCTTCACATTCAACTATGTATGGAGGGCGGCGCCTGTGGCTCAGTGAGTAGGGAGCTGGCCCCATATACCAAGGGTGGTGGGTTCGAACCCAGAACCAGCCAAACTACAACAACAAAAATAGCTGGGAAGGGCAGCGCCTGTGGCTCAAAGGAGTAGGGCGCCAGCCCCATATGCCAGAAGTGGCGGGTTCAAACCCAGCCCCAGCCAGAAACTGAAAAAAAAAAAAAAAAAAAAAAAAAGCCAGGCATTGTGGCAGGCCCCTGTAGTCCCAGCTACTTGGGACGCTGAGGCAAGAGAATCAATTGCCTAAGCCCAAGAGCTGGAGGTTGCTGTAAACTGTGACGCCACAGCACTCTACCAAGGGTGACAAAGTGAGACTATGTCTCTTAAAAAAATAAATAAAATAAAATAAAACAATGCCTAGAACTTTCTCAAAGCCTACTGATCATATAGCAAACTTTAATCCCAAGAACAGAATGAAATATAATTTATTTATGAGAAACCAACATTTTCAAAATTATCTTGTTCTTTATAATAGGATGCTTTCTCTTTTTGTTGTTCTTACCTTATATTTATTCTGAAACCCAAAATGATGGGTGCAAGGAAAATTACATGAACAAAAGGGGAGGAGAGTTAGAAAGTTATTTTGAAATTGCTACCCTACACAATGACAGTTGAAATTTAAATTTAAAAACCACAATGTTGAGAGTCTAAAATCCCAGAAAAAGTTCTTAGGATTGCTACTGGATATATAAGAAAGTGATTCCAAAAATTGCAACATGTTCTTTATATTTTGTCAGCTTCGTGGGAGGCTGGAAAATTAAGTGGGCAGAAAAGAGTGATCTAACCCAAGATTAAGATAAAGCTCATGCAAAAGATATAATTAAGGAAAATTTTTAAAAATAGGAGACAGAATTTTAAATGCAAGTCTAAACAGTCAAATGAATTGATGGGAACTGTGTTGAGTCAACTAGTTCTCCATCTAAACCTATTCAATTTTAATGAGTACAAAAATGCCTTTCTTCATTTCTTAGATGAGATCATATAATCTTTTGTTCTCCATGTTCTAACTGAACGAACCTGAATGATATGCTGTCTTCTGGCTCATCCTATTCAAAGTAGCCAAAAATAACACACTGATCGTACAAAAATCTAATATTTTCTTTTTTTCTTTTTTTTGAGACAGACCCTCAAGCTGTTGTCCTGGGTAGAGTGCCATGGCATCACAGCTCACAGCAACCTCCAACTCCTGGGCTCAAGCAAGTCTCCTGCCTCCACCTCCCAAGTAGGTGGGACTACAGGAGCTCGCCACAACGCCCGGTTTTTTTTTTTTTTTGTTGCATCCGTCATTGTTGTTTGGCAGGCCCGGGCTGGATTCGAACCCGCCAGCTCAGATGTATGTGGCTGGCGCCTTAGCTGCTTGAGCCACAGGTGCCGAGCCAAAATCTAATATTTTCAAAGGTAATAATTTCTCTGCTGTTTCAAGGAAGATTAAACCAACATTAAAATATCCACAAAACAGGGAGAAACAAGAAAATCAGAGAAACTCAGTAAGTCACACTTTTCTTTTTCAGATTATAAAATTCTTTGCCTAAACTCTAGAAGAAAAAAAGGAAAAGAAAGCAGGTAGTGGGAGGGGAGAGAGGGGAAATAAACAGCTCAAAAATACTGGACGTAGAATATCAAACACCCAGCCTAGGATTTATATATAGAAAATACAATGTCAAGGTACACAATCAGAAACAGTTTAGAAAAAGAGAATGGGGTTTTTTTGGCTGGAAGTTAGAAGTTCTGCTTTCTAAGATAAGACAGTTTGCTTTGCATGCTACATTGTTACTTAAATGAGACTAGCCAAAGTCCATTTGAGCATGCTGAAAAGTACCATATGGAATACTTTGTTAGCTGTCTTTCAAAAGCTATGCATCTAATGAAATTTGGCATTTGACAAGCATCTGGAGGAAAAAAAAAAGCTTGTCCAACATCTTCTGCACTACATCTCTATGCCAGTAAAAACAAATTTCAAAGGTCTTCTAAGTCCCATGGTCATGGCACACTGACATAAAAAACGCAATCCAGACATGGTCAGCTAACTTCTTTCATAAGGGGCTGGATAGCAAGTATTTCAGGGTTTGTGGGCCATATGGTCTCTGACACAATTACAATTCTGCAACTGTACTACAGAAGCAGCCCTGGATAACACCCAATAAGTGGGCATGACTATATTCCATTAACACTTTATTTCTGGATGCTGACATTTGAATTTCATGTGTCATGAAATACTACTCTTCTTCTGAGTTTTGTCCAACCACTAAAAATGTAAAAATCATTCCATACAAAAACAAGCAATAGGCCATAGTTGGCCCACAAGCCACAGACAACTGCTGATCTAGACAATTAAATCAGGCAGAGACATTTAAACCATTTCACTAAATATCAGCTATTACTAGAAAAAGCTGGAGTTAGGCGCAGGGGGAGGGCTTTACTTTCTAAACATAAAGTTATCTGAAGGCAGATGCTACTGAAAATAATTCAAAAAGAGGGGAAAAAGCCCTAACCAGGAAACTGAGTTTCTGACTCCATGGTTGAAGAGCAGTGCAAGCCCCCTAGGGAAAAACTCCAGAGTTCTAGGGACTTGTTGTATCGTCTATGGAGTTCCCAAAGTAGGAAACTAATTTTATAAGACTTTATACAAGAAGAAAGGAAGCAGTAATACAACAATCAAGTCAAGGGAAAGAATGGCAACAAGATGATTATAATCAGAAAAGAGGGAATTGCAAGCTCAAAACAGGCTATGTAGATCTAGGGACAGAGTCATAAAATGATGACTTCCCAAACTCAAGCAAAGTATCATCAAATAATGAAATTAGTCATGTGTAAAAGTTACCTACCAAAAGAGATGGTTTATAAGCCTATTCCTAATAAGAGGATGCCTCCAAAATCTCATCAGACAATAAAGAGACGAATAATCTGAGATAAACTGAGTGCTAATGAATCATATCAATCTGTGGCTAAGGAGGAGGTCTATATGGGAGATTGGAGAAACACAGCCAAAGAATCTGCTAGTGTTTCTCTAAAGGAGTTTCAGATTCCATAATTAAAAAGAGGGGGCACCCTGGCCTATTGCGCGGGCTCATCTTGCCTAGAGAAAAAATAAGTGCATACAGCTATTCCGCTGTGTTTCCTGTGCAAACTCTCTCCACTTGCTTTTCCATTTCTGGAAGAGAATGGCTTCCAAGACTTTTCTACTGAGAACAGATACTCTGGCCAGGACACCCCAGTGTCTCTTATGCTTTGCAGCTATATCTCTCCTTGTAAATTAAGAACCCAGTATTCATATGCATTATTAGGTTTCCAATGACTGAAAAAGCATGATTATCTACAAAAACTTCTTCATCATAACTATGGGTAAACTGACAAAAAACATCATGCAGTTTTCCCGTGCACTTCCTGACACTGCGAACTGAGGACAAGTCAGTAAAAAAACACTAAAAAGGGACACATAACCATATGAGGCCACCTCAGCAACCGACTCATCTATCACCCTTATGGCCCAGGGTATGGTAGTCAAAGCCATGGGCTTCAGAGTCAAACTGCTTGGTTTGAACAAATCCCCCTGTTCTATCACTTTCTAACTAATGTTTCTTAATCTTCCTAAGTTCAAATTCTTCAACCTGTAAAATAGAGATAAAGGAGAGTTATACCTTCAAGAATTACTAGGAGAATTAAGAGAATGCATTCAAGTGCTTGGCACAATGTCTGATACCTGGAAAATACTCAACAAATAGCTCTTTTCTTTTTAACCACCATTGTTACATATTTTATTATTTTTATTTATATATATATTTTTGAGATAGTCAAAAATCGCCCTTTATCGCCCACGGTAGAGTGCGGTGACGTCACAGCTCACAGCAACCTCCAGCTCTTGGACTAAAGCCATTCTCTTGACTCAGCCTCCCAAGTAGCTGGGACTACAGGCGCCCACCACAACGCCCAGCTATTTTTTTGTTGCAGTTTGGCTGGGGCCAAGTTTGAACCCGCCACCCTCGGTATATGGGGCCCGCACCCTACTCACTGAGCCAAAGATACCGCTCATATTTTTTATTATTAATTGTAACAATAGTAATAAACTCATATGCTGAATACACTGATTCCAGCAATATTCTAATAACTGAACTCCAATCGTAGCCATTTTCCTCTTTATCTGACACACTAAAGAACTTCTTAAGGCACCACAATAATTCTAGTTCAAGACGTCAAACACCTTCTTCATAAGCTCTTATGGATTTTTTTTTTCCTTTACTGAGACAGAGTCTCACTACGTCACCCTCAGTAGACGTTGTGTCACAGTTGTGTCACAGTTCACAGCAACCTCCAACTCTTGGACTCAGGTGGCGCCTGTGGCTCAGAGAGTAGGGCGCCGGCCCCATATACCGAGGGTGGCGGGTTCAAACCCAGCCCCGGTTGAACTGCAACCAAAAAATAGCCGGGCGTTGTGGCGGGTGCCTGTAGTCCCAGCTGCTCGGGAGGCTGAGGCAGGAGAATCGCTGAAGCCCAAGAGCTAGAGGTTGCTTTGAGTCCTGTGACATCATGGCACTCTACTGAAGACGGTAAAGTGAGACTCTGTCTCTACAAAAAAAAAAAAAAAAAAAACTCTTGGACTCAAGCGATTCTCTTGCCTCAGCCTCCTAGTAGCTGAGACTACAAGCACCCAGCACAATGCTCAGCTATATTTTGTTGCAGCTGTCATTGTTGTTTAGCAGGCCCAGGCCAGGTTCGAACCCACCAGCCTTGGTGCATGTGGCTGGCACCATAACCCCTGTGCTACAGGCGCCAAGACCTCTTATGGATTTTTTTATACAATTTTTGTTTATTTGTTTATTTTTAGAGATGGGGTGTTACTATGTTGCCCAGGCTGGCCTCAAACTCCTGGGTTTAAGGGATTCTTCTACCTCAGCCTCTTGAGTAGGTAGGACTATATAGGCACATGGTACCATGTTCAGCCAAGCTCTTCAACCAAGATGCAGAACTGAACTGCCCTTCCTCCAATAGTGACTCACTTGATCACACAAGCAAACCTGTTCAATTTCATTTCCAACTTCTAGTCAGCCTCATAAATCATGCCAATAACCTCAAACTTTCCTACCCTTCTTCCAACTTCTCTCCATTTCATTACTAAAAATTAAGAGTGTTTGGCTAGGCATTACAGCTCACACTTATAATCCTAGCACTTTGGGAGGTGAAAGAAGGAAGATTACTTGAAGCCAAGAGTTCAAGACCAGCCTGGGCAATAGCAAGACCCTGTCTCTAGACGAGGCATGGTGGCTCATACCTGTAATCCTAGCACTTCAGGAGCCCAAGGTAGTAGGATCACAATAACTCAGGAGTTCAAGACTAGCCTAGGCAAGAGCACGACCCTGCCTCCAATAAAAACAGAAAAATTAGAGCAGCACCTGTGGCTCAGTGGTTAGGGCGCCAGCCTTCATATACTGACAGTGGCAGGTTCAAACCTGGCCCCAGCCTAACAGCAACAAAAAAATAGCCGGGTGTTGTGGCAGGCACCTGTAGTCCCAACTACTCCGGAGGCTGAGGCACGAGAATCGCCTAAGCCCAAGAGCTGCAACACCATAGCACTCTACTGAGGGTGACAAAGTGAGACTCTGTCTCGAGAAAAAAAAAAAAAAAAGGCTCAGTGCCTGAAGCACAGTGGTTATGGCGCCGGCCACATACACCAAGGGTGGCAGGTTCAAACCTGGCCCAGGCCAGTTAAACAACAACGACAACTGCAACAAAAAAATAGCCAGGCATTGTAGTGGGTGCCTATAGCCCAGGCTACGTGGGAGGCTGAGGCAAGAGAATCACTTAAGCCCAAGAGTTGGAGGTTGCTGTGAGCTGTGATGCCACCGCACTCTACCAAGGACGACATAGTGACACTCTGACTCACAAAAGAAAAAAAAAAAAAAGAATGTGAAAGTATATAGCCACTTTGGAAAATAGTATGGCAATTCTTCATATTTAAATACAGATCCAGCAAATTTAAACATATAATCTAGCAATTCTACTCCTAGGAATATAGCTAAGACACTTGAAAACATAGCTCCACACAAAAACTTTCATGTAAATGTTCATAGCAGTTTTATTCATAATAGCCAAAAAGTAGAAACAACCTAAATGTCCATCAACTGATTAAAGATAAATAAAATGTAAGCTATCCATACAATGGAATACTGATACATGCTACAGCATGGATGAACCTTATAACCATTGTGCTAAGTGAAAGAAGCCAATTGTGAAAGACCACATATTACATGACACTATTTACATGAAATGTCCAAAATAGTCAAATCCATAAAGACATAAAGTAGACTGGTAGGTCCTAAGGAGTGGAGGGAAACAGAGTAACCTAAAATGTTCATCAAATTGATAGCAGTGACAGGTGTAAAACTCTGAATATACTAAAATCCACGAGTATACACATTAGATAGGTGAATTATATGGTATATAAATAATATCTCCACAAACCTTTTATGTGATTAGATAAATAAATGTTTGCCAAACGAATAGAGATGAATGACCTAGAAAGAAATATCAAGTTCTGGCTCGGTGCCTATAGCTCAAGTGGCTAGGGCGCCAGCCACATACAGTGGAGCTGGTGGGTTCGAACCTAGCATGAGGTTCGAAACAAAAAATAGCCAGGCGTTGTGGTAGGCGCCTATAGTCCCAGCTACTTGGGAGGCTCAGGCAAGAGAATCGCTTAAGCCCAAGAGTTTGAGGTTGCTGTGAGCTGTGATTGCACAGCACTCTACGCAGGGCGACAAAGTGAGACTCTGTCTCCAAAAAAAAACAAATTATCAAGTTCTCCAGAGATGGCAGGAAGCATGGGAACAAAACTAGCCAGCAAAAGCAAATGCATGAAACAAGCGTAAGTGTGCCCTCAAAACCACAGATTACAAATCTAGTTTTAAAATCCACTGAAACATTTGTTAGCTTTTCATGCAACTCCAAAACATTTTCATTAAGCAAGTTACAGACCATACAAGCACAAATATACCTTTAATTATTTATGGTCTGGGTGATCCCTATAGCATAACTTGTATAATATATAAGCTACAGAACTAGAAATACCTATCAAATGTAATTCATTTATTTAGTCAACAAACATTATATGCCTACTGTGTGCTACATTCCAAACATGGCTGAGATGTAAGCCCTGCTCTCACAGAGTTCACAGCATTATGAGCTAAGAATTATAATTTGGACTTGAGTGGCTGCAAATGAAAAAAGCACCCAATAAATGTGTTTCACTGAAGATGATGATACAAAATATAACTATAGGATGGTGACCATGAAACCCTGCAGTAACCCATCCTCCCAAGGAATGGCCTACCTGTTGACATGCTCCTCCCAGTCCTCTGGTGGGGGAGGAGCATCTGCATCAGTCCTGGCAAAGATGACATGCCTTTCACATTCATTCATCACGCTTCGTGCCTTCTGATTGTCATAGAGTGGCATAGGGGTTGATGTGACCGTCTCCACGTCTATTGGGACATCTGATTCACTGTAAACAGGTGAGGAAATGGGACCAGGCCACAAATACTTCACACAACACAAGTGTTTAACAATCATCTGGTTGTCAAAAATGACTATTTAATATAATCAGCTTTAAATTATGCATAAACACATCATATTCACAAGAATGTTGACCCAAAATGCTATTAAGGACATAATACCTACCAGCATAAAGTCATCTTAAAATGAATCTATACGAAACTGAAACATTTTTTTAGAAGACAAATATATTCTATTTGTGAGCAGCTATTTTTTAGAAGACAAACATATTCCATAAGCAAATAGTTGATTGCCTATTGGACATGATGTCCAATACAGTAGCTGTAAGTCACCTGTGACTACTTAACTAAATCTAAATTAATATAAGTAAACAGAATTAAACATTTAGTTCCTCAGTTACATCAGCAACATTATCAAGTGCTCAACAGGTGTTGTGGCTATTACCATCATACTAGACATACCAGGTATAGAACGTGTCTATTATAGTAAAGTTCTGCTTAAAAGCACTGGTCTAGAGGTTTCAATTATTCATACGAACTTTCCCTTTTGTTAGCAAGTCAACTGGTAGTAAATTATATGCTTGTAAAAGCCTGTGCTTATCTGAGACAGATCACCCAGAATGCAGACACCATAGCTATTTATTTATCTCACTTTGTACAGAGCCCAGAACAGAAACAAATCTAAATGAACACCTGAAGTAGTTCTTTCTTATTTTAAAATGATGTTAATGAAATCCTAGTTCCCTGTAGGTCCTTCCCCATTTTATGGTACATTGCACCAACACTGTAATCTAAAATACTACACCAAACAAGCTGGTCTATCTACCTTTCTGACCTCAATGACCTTACTACATCCATTCCCAATGACTACAATAATTGTATCATTATGGAATGAAATGAAGTAATGTGCAGCTAGATGTTATGGTAGACTAAAGAGCTAACTGCCTTCTCTGGGCGAGACAGTGGGCTAGGCACTGGACACGCATGCCTAAAAGAGAACTCTTGATTCTACTATCCCGTACCTACCCTCCCTGTATTCCCTAACTCACACCACAACCTAGCTGCTTATGCCAGAAATCTAAGAGTCATCCTAATTCTACCGTTCTCCTCAACCCTGGCTCCTCTTTTCAATTCATCAGAGCAAGTCTTATTGGTTCTCCCTAGGAAATTTATCTCCATTTGTACTATTCCCATCCCTATCCAAGTGACCATAATTTCTGGCCAATCTTAAATCAACTGCAATGGCTGCCTAGCTGATCTACTAAACTCTAAGCTTACACTATAATCTATTCAACAGAAACTCAAAGTGCCCTTTTTAGTAATGAATTGGATCTCTAGTTTAAAATCCTTCAATGACTTCTTACCACTCTTTTTTTTTTTTTTTTGGCCGGGGCTGGGTTTGAACCCACCACCTCCGGCATATGGGACCGGCGCCCTACTCCTTGAGCCACAGGCGCCGCCCATACTTCTTACCACTCTTACAATCAAAGTCCTACATGAGGCAGCCTCTGTCAACTTCTCCCTACCTCCTATTTACATCCTACTGCCACCATCTTCCAGACACACTGACCTAAAAAAGTTCTTAGAACACGCCAAATTCTCACTTTCAGGGCCTGTATGTATCGAGAGAAGACTTAGAAAAGGAAATAATTTTCTAAGTACCAAAACAAGTCAACAGAATCTCACTTTAAGAAAATGTCATGTAAAACAAAAATGTCATGAGATAGAGACACAGGAATTTCAATATCAGCAAGCTATTACATAGCAAACAGGAAAAAACTTACTATTTAAAGAAGCTTTTCAGTTATACCCTAGGCCAGAGGTGTAAGGATTATGCTAGATTATTTCCTAAAGTCACAGATCCATTGCCCTGTACAACCAAAAAAAAACAATAAAATACCAACATCATTGGGAAATCGAAATAAAAATCACTATTTCACGTGTTTAAAATACACACATCGTGGTAACTCTACAACATTAAGGATTCATGGAGGGATCTACAGAAGCAAAATATAGTATCTCTAACCTCCAACAAAACTAAAGCCTGTGCTTGAGGAAAGATTAAGCATTAGATGAGATTAAAAACAAAAAACCTCTCTCCAAGAGTTTACGAAATTAGTAAGGACATAATTTGATCAGAATAAAACAAATAACTCTTGAAATGTAAGAAATTAGAATGCTCAAAAGAATGGCCAAATAGGTTTATTTAGGCCCAATGTAACTACATCACGTATCAGGTAGTAAATTTAGGAAATGTTCTTAGCTTATCATGTAGGCTAACTAAAAATATTAGACCCGAGGAAGGTTTAGATTAATGCATGGGTGGCAATTCTGAAGCAAGCAAAGAAAGAAAACCATGTCTTGAGAATTCACTTCTAACCTTTGGGTGTGAAGCCAGGAAAAGCAAAACACATTACTATAGAAAAGCTATTGTTAAAAAAAACTTTTTAAATTTAAAAAAGCTATTGTTGGCCAGGCGTGGAGGTGCATGCCTAATGTCCCAGCTACTCTGGAGGCTGAGGCAGGAGGATCACTTGAGCCCAGGAGTTTGTGGTTACAGTGAGCTATGATGATGCCACTACACTCTAGCCCAGGCAAAAGAGTGAGACAATGTCTCAAAAAAAAAAGTTATAAGGAGTCTTATCCTGTGTGGCACGTTCTTAAAACAAAATTTTCAGTCTTTTTCTTCACCAGTTAAAATAGTCCTCTTCAATTTCCTCTTTCCACACAAGTCCTATTATCTATGTGGAACAGGTTGTCTGCTTTCTTTGCACATCTTGCTTTCCTAACTCTTGTTAGGAGATGTCTCATGAGCAGATGTCCACATTCAGGCCTGATATCCTCATGCTGCTTGAAAAAGATGCCTAATTAAACTTCCACGCTCCTCCTACAATCTCCCCCAATCATCCCCAAGAAAATCCTCTCTAATCCCATCTGATCACTGTCCAGTCAGGGCAGTAGCAGCCCTTAGAAGCCCAAACTCACATGGTACTTTCATGCTGCCGACGCGGAGTGACAAAGAGCATGCGGGTGGGGCGAGCACTACTGGCATCTGGGTGGGCACTCCAAGGCTTGGCATAGCTATGATCCAGAAAAACCAGGTCCAGCTCCCGTTCGTGTACTGAAAGCTGGAAAAGCAATGACGTGCCCATGCGCCGAGCTGAAGTCTGGAAGTCCCTCTCCCCACCCCGGTGGGCCATGTCAGTGGAGGGGCAGCAAGTCAGAGGATGGGTATGTGCATGCTCATCACCTGCAGTGAAATATTTCAATGTAAGTCAATTCTGATATTTCAATTCTCTCCCCATCTAGACTATCTAATATGCTTACTTTAAGACCTACTATCATTCATATGAAGTATAGATTATACAGCAGACTTTTGCCAATAGAGGGCAGGTTCCTGAGATCCCACACTACCATCAAAAAAGGTCGCACTGGTGCTTGCTTTGGCAGCACATACACTAAAATTGGAACAATACAGAGAAGATTAGCATGGCCCCTGAGCAGGAATGACACACAAATTTGTGAAGCATCCCATTAAAAAAAAAAAAAAAGGCCAGGTTGGGGGGCGGGGGGAGATCCTGGGCCTAGCACTCTGGGAGGCAGAGGCAGGTGGATCACTTGAGCTCAGGAATCCCAGACCAGCCTGAGCAAGAGTGAGACTCTTGTCTCTAGCAAAAATTAAAAAATTAGCTGGGTGTGGTGGCAGGTGCCTGTAGTCTCAGATACTGGGGAGGCTGAGGCAAGAGGATCCCTTGAGTTCACAAGTTTGAGATTGCTGTGAGCTATGATAACAAGGCATTCTACCCAGGGCCACAGAATAAAAAAAGAAGAAAGAGAAGAAAAAGCCAGCACAGCACCCATAGCTCAGTGAGTAAGGGCAACGGCCACAAACACTGAGGGTGGCGGTTCAAGCCAAAAATAACCGGGCATTGTGGCTGCGCCTGTAGTCCCAGCTACTTGGGAGGCTGAGGCAAGAGAATCGCTTAAGCCCAAGAGTTGGAGGTTGCTGTGAGCTGTGATGCCACAGCACACTACCCAGGGCGACATAGTGAGACTGTCTCAAAAAAAAAAAAAAAAAAAAAAAAAAGGTCATGAGCTACTCCATAATCAACCTCCATAAAATTCACTAACTGGAAATTTGACTAAATGGTTCACAAGGACCTCCTATGTGTAGACACTAAATTTGCTTGGCCAGCACCACAATTTTCTAGGTGGGGGGGAAGGATTTTGGCAAACAACAGGAATCATTAAGGTGAATTCTTTAAAAGTGAAAGCTCTCGCTCCACACCATTTTCTGAAGAGTATGGGAACAGAGCCACGGCAGCTAGAGAGCGAACCTTTCTGAAGGAGCAAGGCAACATGTGCCTCGGGGACGCTCATCACGGCAAGGGCTCCATTCCTTTCAAGTTTCCCTTCATGGTAAACAAAAGTTTTGCAACTATATGCCTCACAATATTTAGCAGTTTATAAGCTATAAAAACGAGAGCCTCCCACGCCCCCCCCCGGCAAAGTCCGTGATAAAATTATATACCCCAGGAAGCCTTCTCCACCTCACCCTAAGTGGCCGAGTCCCGGGCAAACTGCCCACTCCAGGGATGTTCAGGGGTTCCCGCCACTGAACCTTAAAACGGCCCATCTAGGAGGCAGGGGTTGTGATTCGCGCTTTACTGACGAAGACGCTGGCTCAGGAGGAATGAAGTGAACTTGGCCAAGATCATCGAGAGTTCGCGACGAGGTAGAGCCGCCTGGCCCCCGCCTCCCGCTCCACCCGGCCGGGCTCGGTGTCCGCGTCACGGCGGCCCAAGCGCTGCCCCCGCCCGCCCCCGGCCCAACATGCCCGGGTGGCCCCGGCCGCCAGCTCCAGTCCCCGGTCCCCACATGTCCCGGGAGCCCCGACGTCTTCGCCGAGGCCTCCGCCCGCTCCAACCGCGGCCTCGACCCCCCACGGCCCGCCACCCCCTCACCAAAGCCGACCCTTCCCTCACCGCAGTACTCCGGTCACGCGCTCGGCCCGGGCCAGTTCTCTGTGCGCGTGCGCGTTACCGCCCCCAAGCGCGGGCCCTCTGGGCACCGAGTAGAACCCGGAAGCGGATTAGCGCCTGGGAAGGGAAGGGAGGTGAGCGGTAAAGTCCGGAAAGGACAAAGCTCCAACAATTTCCTGGGGAAGAAGGGCCAAGGAACGTACGCCGGTCTCGAGGCAGAACGTCAGCACCGAAGCCAAGAGGTTTCGTCTCCTGCATTTCAGCAGGGAAAGCGAGGGTGAAGGACGCAACTGGCTCCTGCCGCCCCAGTTCTTGTCGCCCCACCCCCCTTAGCCTTTGTCCCGTAAAACCTCCGCCATTGTAGGGCCCCTGCGTTCACTTACTGAGAATTTACTTTACAGGCTTGGCGCCTGAGCTCAGTGGTTAGGGCGCTGGCCACACACACAGGGGCAGACGGGTTCGAACCCGGCCCGGGACTGCTAACAACAATGACAACTGCAAAAAAAAAAACACAAAAAACAACAGCCGGGCGTTATGGCTGCGCCTGTAGTCCCACTACTACTTGGGAGGCTGAGGCAAGAGAATCGCTTAAACTCAAGAGTTGGAGGTTGCTGTGAGCTGTGATGCCGCAGCATTCTACCCAGGGGGACATAGTGAGACTGTCTCAAAAAAAAATTTTTACTTTTCAAATCACTGCAAAAACTTTTCTTAGTTTTTTTTGTTTGTTTTTTTTGTTTTTTGGGTTTTTTTTTTTTTTCCCACCATCTTCTGTTTGTACTTTCCCTTAAATCGGCTCCTGGAACTTTTCTTAGTTTTTATAAAGATTTCTTTTCTTAGTTTTTATAAAGATTTATAAGTTAAAATCTTGCTCCTTTTTAAAAAAATTTTTTTTTAGAGCTAAAAGTCTCATTTTGTAGCCCAGGTTGGAGTGCAGTGGTGAGATCATAGCTCACTGTATCCTTAAACTCCAGGGCTCAAGAGTCCTCCTACCTCACCAGCCCAAGTAGCTAGGACTATAAGCACATGCCACCACCCTGGCTAATCTCTTGTTCTAATTTTTTTATAGAGGGGAGGGGCCGCAGTGTCTCTTTCTTGCTCAGGCTGATCTTAAACTCCTGCCTTTTAAGGGTGGGGCTCAAAGGCCTTGGCCTCCCAAAGTGCTAGGATTACAGGTGTGAGCACCACGCTCAGCCAAAAGAGAAGAAGCAGCCACAATAAAAGTTTTCTTTTTTTTTTTGCCTTGGCGATTGTGGCTCAAGTGGCTAAGGTGCCAGCCACATACACCTGAGCTGGCTGGTTCGAATCCAACCTAGGCCCGCCAAACAACAATGATGGCTGCAACCAAAAAATAACCAGGCGTTGTGGCCGGCACCTGTAATCCCAGCTACTAGGGAGGCTGAGGCAAGAGAATGGCTTAAGCCCAGGAGTTGGAGGTTGCTGTGAGCTATGATGCCACAGCACTCCACCCAGGGCGACAGTTTGAGGCTCTGTCTCAAAAAAAAAAAATTTTTTTTTTCTTTTCTGTATTTTTTTGTGTGTGAAACAGAGCCTCACTCTGTTGCCCTGGGTAAAGTGCTGTGGCGCAGCCTAGCTCACAGCAACCTCAAACTCTCAGGCTCAAGTGATCCTCTTGTCTCAGCCTCCCGAATAGCTGGGACTACAGGTGCATGCCACCATGCCTGGCTAGTTTTTTCCATTTTTAGTAGAGATGGGGTCTCATTCTTGCTCAGGCTAGTCTTGAACTCTAGAATTCAAGCAATCCACCCAACTCTGCCTCCCACAGTGCTAAGATTACAGGCATGAGCCACCATGCCTGGCTGGTTATTTTTATTTTTAGTAGACGTGGAGTCTCATTCTTGCTCAGGCTGGTCTTAAACTCCAGAACTCAAGCAATCCACCCAATTCTGCCTCCCAGAGTGCTAAAATTATAGGCGCAAGCCACCATGCCTGGCCCAATACTGTTTTCTTTCTTTTTTTTTTTTTTTTACAAAGGAGCTTTTATTTTTTTTGGCCAGGGCTAGGTTTGAACTCGCCACCTCCGGCATATGGGACTGGCGCCCTACTCCTTGAGCCACAGGCGCCGCCCCTCAATACTGTTTTCTTTTCTCTCTCTCTCTCTCTAATTTATTTATTTATTTCTTTTTGGAGACAGAGTCTCACTATGTTGCCCTCCGTGGAGTACCATAGTGTCACAGCTCACAGCAACCTCAAACTCTTGGGCTTAAGCAATTCTCTTGCCTCAGCCTCCCAAGAAGCTGGGACTACAGGTGCCTGCCACAATGCCCAGCTATTTTTTGTTGCAGTTTGGCCAGGGCCGGGTTCCAATTCTACCCACTGAGCCACAGGCGCTACCCACTCTCTTTTTGTTTTTTTAGACAGAGTCTCACTATGTCACCCTCAGTAGAGTGATATGGCGTCACAGCTCACAGCAACCTCAAACTCTTGTCTTGGGCTTAAGTGATTATCTTGCCTCAGCCTCCCACAAAGCTGGGACTGCAGGCGCCCACCACAACATTCAGCTATTTTTTGGTTGTAGTTGCCATTCTTGTTTGGCAGGCCTGGGCTGGATTTGAACCCGCCGGCTCTGGTGTATGTGGCTAGAGCCCTAGCCGCTGAAATACAGGCATGGAGTTTTTTTGGTTTTGGGGGGGGGGTTCTGTTTTTTGAGACTGGATCTTGCTCTCTTACCCTGGCAGTGGCATCATTATAGCTCACTGCAACCTTGAACTCCTGGGCTCAAGTGATCCTCTCACCTCACCCTCCCAAAATTCTGGGATTACAGGCATGTGCCACTCTACCCAGCCTCCAAACACCATTTTTTTTTTGACCAGCAAATTAGTTTCTCAAAATTGTATTTAGTAGTTACAAACATTTTAAAGTTGGGAAATTTCATGTAAAAATGTAGATTTGGGTTGTCCTATCAAGCAGGAGTGAGACAAAGGACTGATGCTGATGGAAATAGGGTACAGTGGGTGGCGCCTGTGGCTCAGTGAGTAGGGTGCCAGCCCCATATACTGAGGGTACCGGGTTTGAACCTGGCCCCTGCCAAACCGCAACAAAAAGAAAAAAAGTAGCCAGATATTGTGGCCAGCGCCTATAGTCCCAGCTACTCTGGAGGCTGAGGCAAGAGAATCACCTAAGCCCAAGAGCTGGAGGTTGCTGTGAGCTGTGATGCCAGGACACTCTACCAAGGGTGATAAAGTGAGAATCTATGTCTAAAAAAAAAAAAAAAAAAGAATATACTTACTGTGCTTTAATTTAATAATAATAATTTAATTCATGATCTTTAAAAATTTTCACAGTACATCTAAGATCCTCTCATGGCGCATGAGTGTGCTGGGGCACACCGGTTGAAAAGCACTGCCTTAGAGTTTATGCTGCAGTATTCCCACAGTGCACTCTACCTCTGAACCCACTACCTCCGAACCCAGCTACAACTTCAAAATCATTTTCTCCACACAGCACTCCAGGCTGTCACCTTCAATTGATGGCAGTTGGTTGTCTCTTCTCTATAATGCCTATCCTATAGTGCACACTTCATTCATTCATTCACAAATCTGTCTTAAATTCCTACTATGTGATAAGCAATATAGTAGGTGCTGAACATACAGCACTGACAAGATACACTTTTTTTTTTTGTAGAGACAGAGTTTCACTTTATGGCCCTTGGTAGAGTGCTGTGGCATCACACAGCTCATAGCAAACTCCAACTCCTGGGCTTAGGCAATTCCCTTGCCTCAACTTCCTGAGTAGCTGCAACGACAGGCGCCCGCCACAATGCCCAGCTATTTTTTTGTTGCAGTTTGGCCGGGGCCAGGTTTGAACACGCCACCCTTGGTATATGGGGCCAGTGCCCTACACACTGAGCCACAGGTGCTACCCAAGATATACTTTTTAATGTACATAAGTAATTGTTCAATTTATAATTTTGATGATAAAGATTAGCATTTAGAGGATGCCAAACAAGTTCTAAATGACATACTTCATTTAATCCTCTCAAAGACTCTATATGCTAGGTTCTATCAGAGATGTAAAGTATTTTTGCTCAAGGTTACACAGCCAGTAAATAGCAAAGACAGAGCTGGAATTCAGGCAGTTGAGTGGGGAGATACAAAGTTGGAGAGATAGGAAGAAGCCAAAGCCTGCAAAGCTTTGGATATCTTCCATTGAGAATTTGGGGGCCGGGTGGCGCCTGTGGCTCAAAGGAATGGGGCGCCGGCCCCTTATGCCAGAGGTAGCGGGTTCAAACCCAGCCCTGGCCAAAAACTAAAAAAAAAAAAAAAAAGAATTTAGGGGCTGGCTTCAGCGCCCATAGTTAAGCAAGTAGGGCACCAGTCACGTACACCGAAGGTGGTGAGTTCAAGCCAGCCCAGACCTGCTTAACAACAATGACAATTGCAACCAAACAGAAAAAAAAAAAATAGCGGGGCATTGTGGCAGGCGCTGGTAGTCCCAGCTACTTGAGAAGCTGAGGCAAGAGAAGCACTTAAGCGGGAGAGTTGGAGGTTGCATGAGCTGTGATGCCATGGCACTCTACCAACAGTTACATAGTGAGATTCTGTCTCAAAAAAAAAAAAAGAATGAATTTGGGGGCCAGGCATAGGCCTAGGATCACACCTGTAATCCTAGCATTCTGGGAGCCTGAGGCAGGAGAATCTTTTGAGACCAAGAGTTTGAGACCAGCCTGAGCAAAGGAAGACTCTGTCTCTACTAAAAATAGAAAAATTTGCCAGTCATGGTGGCAGGCACCTGTAGTCACAGCTGCTCAGGATGCTGAGGCAGCAGGCTCACTTGAGCCAAGAGTTAAAGGTTGCTATGAACTAGGCTGAATCTGTGGCACTCTAGCCCAGGCCATAGAACAAGACTATTTCTCAAAAAGAAAAAATAATTTTGGTACTGACCATAGATTGCGTTGTTAACTTTCCTATGTGTTTTGTGAGGAGAGAATGTATCCTTAAAGTCAAGGACATTAATTTTTGTATCATCCAGAGAACATAGCTCAAGATACAGGTGATTGTTCAACTGTTGCCTGATGGACGATCCATTATTTTGTTGACTGACTGGAGCAGGACACCAGGAGACCTAAGATAAGAGAGAAAGAGACACAGTTCAAGTTGAAAAATAAATCTCTATCACTTCACATCCACTAGGATAGCTAAAAAACCAACAATGACAATAAGAAAGCAAATGCTAAAAAGTGTGAATAGCAAGTATGTGGAGAAATTCAAGCCCTCACCATTATAGTGGGATTGAAAAATGGTGCATGGCCTTTACAAAACAGTGTGGCAGTTCCTTATAAAGTTGTGATTCCATTCTTTCTTTTTTTTTTCTTTTTTTTGAGACAGAGTAGAGTGCCCTGTGGATGGAGTGCCATGGCAGCATAGCTCATACCAACCTCAAATTCTTGGGCCTAAGTCAGTCGCCCACCACAATGCCCAGCTAGTTTTCACTAATTTTTTTTTTTTTAGAAACAGAGTCTCACTTTATCACCCTCAGTAGAGTGCCATGGCATCAAACAGCTCACAGCAACCTCCAGTTCCTGGGCTTAGGCGATTCTTTTGCCTCAGCCTCCCACGTAGCTGGAACTACAGGCGCCCGCCACAACCCCCAGCTGTTTTTTTGTTGCAGTTTGGCCAGTGGAAGGTATGGTATATGGGACTGGCGCCCTACTAACTGAGTCACAGGTGCCGCCCCAGTTTTCAGTATTTTCAGTAGAGACAAGGTTTTACTCTTACTCAGGCTGGTCTCAAACTCCTGAGCTCAAGCAATCCACCTGCCTTGGCCTCCCAGAGTGCTAGATTACAGGCATGAGCCACCTCACCCTGCAGCAATTCCATTCCTAAATTTATACCCAAGAGAACAGAAACATATAACATATGTATATGTGTATATATATATATATATATGTATACACACACACAAACAAGTAAATGAATGTTCAGAGCAGCCTTATTCACGATAGCCAAAATATGGAAGCACCCCAAATGTTCTTTAACTGATGGATAAACAAAATGTGGTTTATGTATACAGTGAATTTATTCATCCATAAAAAGAAATAAAGGAATAACTGAGCATTGCGCCAGGTGCCTGTAGTCCCAGGTACTCAGGAGGCTGAGGCAAGAGAATCACTTAAGCCCAAGAGTTGGAGGTTGCTGTGAGCTATGTGATGCCACGTCACTCTACCAAGGGCAATAAAGTGAGACTCTGTCTCTAAAAAAAAAATAAAGAAAAAGAAAAATTAGCCAGGTGTGGTGGTGGGTGCTGTAGTCCCAACTACTGGGGAGAGTGAGGCAGGAGGATCACTTGAGCTCAGGGGTTGGAAGTTGCATTGAGTTATATAAAGCCATGGTGCCACTGCATTGCAACTTAAGTGATAAAGCAAGACCCTGTTTCAAAAATAGCTTAGCCAGGCATTGTGGTGGGCACCTATAGTCCCAGCTTCTTGGAAGGCTGAGGCAAGAGTATCACTTAAGCCCAAGAGTTGTCTCGGGAGGCTGAGGCAAGAGAATCGCTTAAGCCCAGGAGTTGGAGGTTGCTGTGAGCTGTGTGAGGCCACGGCACTCTACCGAGGGCCATAAAGTAAGACTCTGTCTCTACAAAAAAAAAAAAAAAAAAAGCCCAAGAGTTGGAGGTTGCTGTGAGCTGTGATGCCATAGCACTCTACCCAGGGCGACAGCTTGAGATTCTATCTCAAAAAAAACCTTTATTGCTTTGAGGCACTGAGATTTTGGAGTTGTTACTCATTATAACGTACCCCATCTTGACTGATATATCTAGCCAGACTATTAATCAACATCGACAGCAGAAAAAAGACATGTATGGACATGCAAATGCTCAAAAAATTCAGAAAGCTGGCTCGGTGCCTGTAGCTCAGGGAGTAGGGTGCCAGCCACATACACTGAGGCCGGCAGGTTTGAGCCCAGCCCGAGCCTGCTAAACAACAATGACAACTGCAAGCAAAAAACAGCCAAGCATTGTGGCGGGCACCTGTAGTCTTAGCTACTCAGGAGGCTGAGACAAGAGAATTGCTTGAACCCAAGAATTTGGGGTTGCTGTGAGCTGCGATGCCACGGCACTGGACCCAGGGCAACATAGTGAGACTCTGTCTCAAAAAAAAAAAAAAAAAAAAAAATTCAGAAAGCTACTGAAAACTATGTTCTACCAACATGCAAGAGTAAATTGTAAATCAAGGAGGAGGAAGACATGGAATCTGAGAAGCAGTGTCCAACACATGAGACAGACAAGAGGATTTTGAAGGTGACAGTGAAAGATAGTCCCAGGGCAATAGCTGCACTCTGGGGCTGAAGAGCCACCAGTCTAGCCTGAAGAAGAGATGATCAGGAGGAATATCCCAGGGAAAACAATATAACTGGGTAAGGGCGGCTCCTGTGGCTCAACGGAGTAGGGCACCAGCCCCATGTACCGGAGGTGGCAGGTTCAAACCCGACCCTGGCCAAAAACTGCAAAAATAAATAAATAAATCTTAAAATATATATATATATATATGGGTAAATATCTGATGGATCTGAAAAATTCAAGGAATGCTAATTAAATACGCTATTTAGAAATATGGAAGTAAATACCATTAGAAATAGCCCAGAAAAAGAGCATTCCCTGCCCCAGCTCTCTCTATGCTTCACTCTTTCCTGGGCACTTGTCTTGAGCCAGAGTTCTGCTGTTTCTCTGCTTGCAATTCCCATTAGTGCTATACATATGAGGTCTGACAAGTTGTCTAAGTCATCCTAGAAAAAATGTTACACAACTCATTGCTGACTATCACTATGGTCACCTTTGAAGTACTCCCCTTGGGAAGCTATGCACTGACACCAGCACCTAGTCCACCCTTCGAAGTAATTTTGGAGGCTCAGCGTCCATAGCTCTGAAGTTAGGGAGCCGGCCACATACACCGGGGCTGGTGGGTTCGAACTTGGCCCGGGCCTGCTACAACCATGATAACTACAAAAAAAAAAAAAATGCCTGGCTTTGTGGCAGGCGCCTATAGTCCCAACTACTTGGGAGGCTGAGGCAAGAGAATCACTTAAGCCCAAGAGTTTGAAGTTGCTGTGAGCTGTGACGCCACAGCACTCTGCCAAAGGGTGACATAGTAAGACTCTGTCTCAAAAAAGAAAGAAAAAAAGCAAAGCAATTTTGGAACTCTTTTTCTGGAATGACTATCAGAATTGTTATACGGCACACAAAACAAACAACAAAAATGAATGCCATGCAGCAAGACACTGCCAGACGTTGACACGAACACAGCTTTGAGACATTTATACAATAAGATTATGATATTCTACCAAAGTGTTTGAATAGAGCTGCCAGTGTAAGCGCATGGTGGCAAGTTCACAAACTTAATTGTCAGACTTCTTTTTTTTTGCAGTTTTTGGCCGGGGCTGGGTTTGAACCCGCCACCTCTGGTATATGGGGCCTTTGCCCCACTCCTTGAGCCACAGGCACCGCCCAATTGTCAGACTTCTTAAGATGATAGTTCTGATGGTCATTCCAGAAAAAGAGTTTCAAAATTGCTTTCAAGGGTAAATTAGTCACTGGTGTCAGTGCATAGCTTCCCAAAGGAAGTACCTCAAACATGACTGTGGTGATGTTCAGCAATAAGGTATGTACCCTGTTTCCCCAAAAATAAGACAGTGTCTTATTTTAAGGTGTGCTCCCAAAGATGCGCTAGGTCTTATTTTCAGGGGACGTCTTATCTTTCCTGTAAGGAGGTCTTATTTTCAGAGGATGTCTTATTTTCGGGGAAACAGGGTAGCAATTTTTCTGGGAGGCGTTCTGGAACCTATTTGTCAGACCTCATATATAGATTTGTATCTTTTCTCTGCTCCCTCCCTTCCTCAGTACTCTGGGTTTACTCTTTTTTTTTTTTTTTTTTTTCGGTTTTGGCTGGGACTGGATTCAAACCAGCCACCCCTAGTACATGGGGCCAGCACCCTACTCCTTGAGCCACAGGCACCGCTTGGGTTAACTATTTTTTAAATTATTTGCCAATTTGGGAAGTGATAAATGGCATCTTGTTTCATTTCTTTGCTTTTTTTTTTTAGATAGAGTCTCATTATGTCGCTCTTGGTAGAGTGCTATGGAGTCACAGCTCACTGCTACCTCAAACTCTTAAGCTATTCTTAAGTGATTCTCTTGCCTCAGTCTCCCAAGTAGCTGGGACTATAGGTGCCTGCCACAATGCCCAGCTATTTTTTGTTGTAGTTGTCATTGTTGTTGGGCAGGCCCCGGCTGATTTGAACCTGCCAGCCCTGGTATATATGGTTGGTGCCCTAGCTGCTGAGCTACAGTTGCCAAGCCCATTTCTTTGCTTATTAATGAGTTTGATTTTTACTTTGGGGATTTTTTTTTCCTTTGGCTTTTGAATCCAATTTGGCAAAGTGATAAATAACATTTCATTGCATTTCCTTGATTATTAGCAAGGCTGAACTTTTTTTTTTGAGACAGAGTTTTATTATTTCGCCCTCGGTAGAGTGCTGTGGCATCACAGCTCACAGCAACCTCAAACTCTTGGGCTTAGCAATTCTCTTGTCTCAGCCTCCCAAGTAGCTGGGACTACAGGTGCCCACCACAATGCCAGGCTATTTTTTGTTGCAGTTGTCAAGACTGAACTTTATATATATTTTTTTTTTGTCCAGTTGGGCAAACATTTGATATAAACCTTATCCCTATTTTCCTTCAGGGTCATCATCTTTTTCTTGTTGAATTTTAAGAGCTTGCTCTATAGAAGCTTATTAAATAATCTTTGGTCATTAAATATGTTGCAAATATTTTCTCTACTTAGACAATTTCTTTTAATGTTGGTATATTTTCTGTACAGCAATCACATTTTTTTTCCATCAATGGAATATTAAGGAATTTTTATGTAGTCAAATCTGTCAGCCTTTTCCTTATGAGATCTTTTGTGTCATGCTTAGTTTGGAAAACCATTAACAAACCAAAAAGTGTTGTATTATGTTTAGATTTCAAGAAAACTGCCAGGAAGTACTTTACTTTTAAATGTGGGTGTGCTGGCTTGTGCCTGTAATCCTAGCACTCTGGGAGGCCAAGGCTGGTGGATCGCTTGAACTCAGGAGTTGGAGACAAGCCTGAGCAAGAGCCAGGAGACCCCTGTGTCTACTAAAAATAGAAAAACTACCTGGGTGTGGGTGGCACATGCCTGCAATCCCAGCTGCTTGGGAGGCAGAGGCAAGAGGATTGTTTGAGCCCAAGAGTTTGAGGTTGCTGTGAGCTAGGAAGATGCCAGGGCACTCTGTCTAGGGTGATAGAGTAAGACTCTGCCTCAGACAAAAAAGAAAGAAATCTGCTTCACTAGAAAGCAATCTTAGCACCATATTCACACATTCAACATTTTAGTCTTTGAATGCCAAGCATCTGTCAGAATGCATAGTATGCTTACTGCTAATTAGTTGTTTCATCAACTAAAACACCGTTTAAAAATATTTATTAGGCTCAGTGCCTGTAACTCAAGCAGCTAGGGCGCCACCACATACACTGGAGGTGGTGGGTTCAAGCCCAGCCCGGGCCTGCCAAACAGCAATGACAACTACAGCCGAACAATAACCTCGTGATGTGATGGGTGCCTGTAGTCCCAGCTACTTGGGAGGCAAAGGCGGAGAATCACTTAAGCCCAAAAGAGTTTGAGGTTGCTGTGAACTGTGATGCCACAGCACTCTACAGAGAGCGACATAGTGAGACCTTGTCTCAAAAAAAAAAAAAACAAAACCCAACAATTTATTAATTTTCACTTTAACTATTGGATGTGATGTAATTTACAAAATATTCAACCCTAAAGCAAAAAGGCCTTAATGTAGACAATAGGAGTAAACAGTTCAGGTCCATCTTCATAGATGAGAGCAATAATGGCAGCCTCTGCAAAACTGTATTGCTTTGAGGTTTTTCATTAACCTTACAAAGCCAGCCAGCATAAGAGCTCATTAATTCAAAAGCTAAATTTAGGTAAATGTTTTGCTTCCACATTATGAAGGACTTCCCCTAAGACCTCATTGAAACAGTCCTTGATTTCCCTATACCTTTTCCAATCCTCACTTCTGGTATTTTCTCATCTAAATAAATTGTGTGACTTTGGCAATGATTCTCTCTGGACAACTTGCTTGTATCAAGGGCAAACATTAGCCTATGCCTATTTTTTTTTTTTTTTTGTAGAGACAGAGTCTCATTTTATTGCCCTCAGTAGAGTGCCATGGCGTTACACAGCTCACAGCAACCTCCAGTTCCTGGGCTTAGGCAATTCTCTTGCCTCAGCCTCCCAAGTAGCTGGGACTACAGGAGCCCGCCACAATGCCCTGCTATTTTTTGTTGCAGTTTGGCCGGGGCCGGGTTTGAACCTGCCACCCTCCATATATGGGGCTGGCGCCCAACTCACTGAGCCACAGGTGCAGTGTTGCGTGATGGGAGACACAAAAGAACAGCAGCTTTGCCGTGGGTATAAGCTTGCTCCGGCAATTATTAAGGGTAAACAAGAAACAGACTACACAATATGAGATGGCATGTAGCGAAGTTCTTTATTCAGGGATTTGATTTTATACACTTCTAGTCACAAACACACTTAATCTATCATCTGTTAGTTTCACCATTACCTCATTTTACCTATCTGAAATTAACTTGTAAGGAAATATCCTATTACCATATCAGAACAATCACTTCTGTAGTAAACATCCTCTTCTAGACACTGACTAATCTCTTGGGCAGGTATCTAAATAAGGATCACAAAGAAGAAAGCAGCCACAGGGGAACAGAGTTAATGGAAGTGTACTTTGAAGCGTTCACTCAGTTTACTCAGCATGAAGTAACGACTGTGTCTCTCCTCAGGGCAGAGCACCTATAGACCTCTGACAATATGTTTTTAACATACGTCAACCCTCTGTCCCGTATCTCTGAGGAAGGGTGGCATGCCCTTTGGCCTCTAGGCTTAATGGGGTGCACAACTTCAGAGAATTGGCTTGTGGAATTTTAACTCCAGGCAAGCTAACTCTGCGCGTGTCCCAGGGGGGCCCAGGTCCCTTAAGCCTCTGCAAGAATAGCAAGCCGTTTTAAACTCACACTGAGTTCACTTGGTGTGCTTGATGTAGGATATGTTTATTTCTAAATGTTTGGGAAATTTTCTTTTATAATATTCTCTAGTATGGCTTCCATTCCTCTGGGGCATTCTTCTTCCCTTTCTGGAATTCCTATAACTCGTATGTTGGAACGCTTCATAAAGTCCCATAATTCTGACAGTGAACGTTCTGCTTTCTCTCTCTTCTTTTCTGCCTCTTTTACTATCTGAGTTATCTCAAAAACTTTGTCTTCTACCTCTGAAATTCGTTCTTCTGCATGGTCTAACCTGTTGCTGATACTTTCCATTGCATCTTTAAGTTCCCTGATTGACTGTTTCATTTCCTTCAGCTCTGCTATATCCTTTTTATATTCTTCATATCATTCATCTCTGATTTGATTCTGTTTTTGGATTTCCTTTTGGTTATTTTCCACTTTATTAGCAGTTTCCTTCATCGTTTCCATCATTTCTTTCATTGTTTTCAACATGTGTATTCTAAATTCCCTTTCTGTCATTCCTAACATTTCTGTATAGGTGGAATCCTCTGCAGTAGCTACCTCATGGTCCCTTGGCGGGGTCGTTCTGGACTGGTTCTTCATGTTGCCTGGAGTTTTCTGCTGATTCTTCCTCATGAGTGATTTCTTTTATCTGTTTCCTTGCCCTAATTTTCCTTTCACTTCCTTTTGCTCTTTAAGTTCTTGTGCCTGTGGACGGTTTTCCACTGTTTTAGTCCTCCTCTTGGGGTCCAGAAGTCTCTCGCTGACTCCCTGTATCCTCATAGGAGTGATGATAGGCAGTTCCCACCAGCCAGAGATGCCTGGAGTCCTATCTCCCCAGACTCACGGTGCCCAGATGCAAGGAAGCTGTTACTCGGCTGCCATCTTGCTCCGCCTCGTCCCTATCTCTAAATGTTATCCTACATTTCCCCTTTCTGTTTTCTGACGTATATTATTCATATCCGTCATCATTAAAGCAAACACTTGCACATAACATTCATTTTCTCTTTGGGCATGCTTCATTTTCTTATAAATTAAATACAAAATGAATCCAATAATCAAAAATAATGCTAATGATCCTACTGAACTTCCTATAAGTCCCTGTATTTTTAGAATAGGAGCCACAGGTGCCGCCCAGCAAGTGTTTGCTTTAATGATGACAGATATGAATAATATACATCAGAAAACAGAAGGGGAAATGTAGGATAACATTTAGAAATAAACATATCCTACATCAAGCACACAAAGTGAACTCAGTGTGAGTTTAAAATGGCTTGCTATTCTTGCAGAGGCTTAAGGGACCTTCGCCCCCCGGGACATGAGCAGAGTTAGCTTGCTTGGAGTTAAAATTCCATAAGCCAATTCTCTGAAGTTGTGCACTCCATTAAGCCTGAGGCCAAAGGGCATGCCGCCCTTCCTCAGAGATACGGGACAGAGGGTTGACGTATGTTAAAAACATATTGTCAGAGGTCTATAGGTGCTCTGCCCTGAGGAGAGACACAGTCGTTACTTCATGCTGAGTAAACTGAGTGAACGCTTGAAGGTACTCTTCCATTAACTCTGTTCCCCTGTGGCTGCTTTCTTCTTTGGTGAGGTCTCCCTTAGCTTCCTTCTGTCAGTGCAGTTCCACAGCCACTGGGTGGGCAGCGGCTAGCACCCGGGCAGCTCCTGGGTGCTGGGGAAAGCGCTGTGTGAGGGGCCACCCCTGCCCACTGCTGGCCACCGCCCAGAGGACTCTGAGGAGGAGAGTCACCAGGGCAGGAGGAGGGGCCAGGCAGGACCTGGACCACCTAGCCTCTCTGTGGAGCATGGGCCTCAGGCTCCGAGAGGCCAGAGGGCAAGTCGTGGCTCTTCCTGTCTGCCTGGGAGTCCCCTGCCCTTCGGCCCCCTCCCTCTAGCAGCTCTCAGGGTCTGAGGAAGACCACCATGACTGTGATGTTGCCGTGGGAGCCCCGCTCCCAGGCCTCAGTCACCAGCTCCTTGGCAATGTGGAGGCCACTCACCAGGTGGCTCTGGACGAAGCCCACAACTTCCTAGAGAGGGACAATGTCAAAGCAGCCATCACAGGCAAGCAGCAGGTAGTCCTCAGAGCCTGCCAGCTCCCGGGATGCCACGTCCATCTCCCTGGACACGTAGGGCTTCTGGAAGATGTCCCCAATGGCTCTGGAGACGGCTAGGGTCCCATTGACTCTCCAGCAGTCCATGTGAGACACAAAGCCACACCCAGGGCTTCAATATGCTCCTTCTCGTCCTGCCACTCTGGCCTGTGTGGCTCCATCAGCTTCACCACCTGTCCCTGCTGCACCAGAACAACCTGGGAGTCCCCCAGCCAGGCATCATGTAGGGTTGTTCCCACGATAAGCACACACACCCCTGTGGTGCCACTTTGTAGCTGCTTGCGCTTGGCTTTCCTGAGGAACATCTGGTCAGTGTGTCGGAAGTCTTCTCTGAGGGCTCCTGCGGGGTCTGTGGGCAGCTCCGGCTGGTGGGCAGCATTGGCATGCATGTGGACAGCAGCATACGGTGCCGCGTCCACCTCTCCATGACCATCAAACACAGCGAAGAAGGCATGGTCCACAGGGTTGGACAAGCCAAAGATCCTACATGCCGCCCACCTATGCCTAATCTTGAAATCATAGGAAAACAAGATAGCCTGGCTGCTTTGCACTTCCTCTTTCTTCTCTCTTTTCTTTCATTCATTTTTTTTTTTTTTTTGAGACAGAGCCTCAAGCTGTTCCCCTGGGTTAGAGTGCTGTGGCATCACATCTCATAGCAACCTCCAACGCCTGGGCTCAAGTGAGTCTTCTGCCTCAACTTCCCAAGTAGCTGGGACCACAGGCGCCCGCCACAACACCTGGCTATTTTTTGGTTGCAGCCATCATTGTTGTTTGGCAGGCCTGGGCTGGATTCGAATCTGCCAGCTCAGGTGTATGTGGCTGGCACCTAAGCCCCTTGAGCCACAGGAGCCGAGACTTCTTTCATTCTTGTTACCTATAACAAGATAACAAGTAAAGGTAACCTATATTGTTACTTCCTCCTCTCATTCCCCTGGGTTTCTCTCCAGAACCAAGAACCATCCACGTACCTTTGTGACATTGCTTCTGTTGCTAAGCAACAGGCACTGGAAGCGGGGTTCCACTTACCCCCAGGAGCCCTTGAGGGAAGCCTTGGACCAAGGACCTCCAAGAAGGAAGCTGCAACATTGCAGAGGGAAGGAGAGGAAGGATATCTCCGATATGCTGCGGCTTTTCGTGGAGTCAGCCAAGATTAACCCGCCCCTAGTCCCCACACCCAGATCCTGCTTGTTCGTCAACTTCAGAGGTGAGCTCCAGCCTCTAAATGGGAGAGAGAAGCCCCAAGAGACAACACGCCATTCAATGCACAAACAGCTTTAAGGTGCCAGTGTGGTGGCTCTTGCCTGGGATCCTAGCACTCTGAGAGGCTGAGGCAGGAGAACCACTTGAGGTCAGGAGTTCAAGTGAGACCCTGTCTCTACCAAAAATAGGAAAAAATTAGGCAAGTGTTGTGGCAGGAGCCTATAGTCGCAGCCACTCAGGAGGCTGAGGCAAGAGGATCTCTTGAACCCAGGAGTTTGTGGTTGCCATGAGCTAGGCTGATGCCATTGCACCCTAGCATGGGGCAACAGAGTGAGACTGTCTCAAAAAAAAAAAAAAAAGAAAAGAAAAGAAATCTTACATACATATAATGATGCCTGATCCTTAAAGCAATTTTAGAGATAGACAAGGCAAGTTTAATCATCTCCTTTTTTTTTTTTTTTGAGACAGAGTCTCCCTTTGTCACCCTGTCACCCTTGATAGAGTACTGTGGTATCATAGCTCACAGCAACCTCAAACTTCTGGGCTTAAGCAATTCTCTTCTCTCAGCCTCCCAAGTAGCTGAGACTACAGATGGCCCACCACAATGCCCAGCTATTTTTAGAGACAAGGTCTTGCTCTGGCTCAGGCTGGTCTCCAACCTGTGAGCTCAGGAAATCCACCCACCTCAGCCTCCCAAGTGCTGGAATTACAAGTGTGAGCCACCGCTCCTGGCCCTCATCTCCCTTTTTTTTTTTTTTTTGAGACAGAGTCTCACTTTGTCACCGCTGGTAGAGTGCCATGGTGTCATAGCTCACAGAAACTTCAAACTCTTGGGCTCAAGTGATTCTCTTGCCTCAGCCTCCCAAGAACCTGGGACTACAGGTGCCCATCACAACGCCTGGCTATTTTTAGAGATGAGCTCTCACTCTGGCTCAGGCTGGTCTCCAACCTGTGAGCTCAGGCAATCCACCCGCCTTGACCTCCCAGAGTGCTAGGATTATAGGTGTAAGCCACTGCACGTGGCCTCCATTTTTTTTTTTTTTTATAGATAAGTAAAAAGAAATCCAAGAAGGAAGGGGACGATTGAGGTGAATGAATTTATGAAAGAAAATAAAAGATATAAAGAATATCTAGATATTGAAGAGCTGTGAACCAAAAGAAAAAAGTGGTGGAAAAAACGTAGAGGTAGAAAACATGCGAGGTGGATATAGGACAGTCGGGTTTTGCAGGAACTGCTAGGAGTAAGAAAATCAGGTCCAAGAGAAAAGATGACACGAGACATGAGTAAAGAATGAAATTCCTTGAGTTTTTTTCTGCTTGTTGAACATGGCAGTACTCAGAGATTGGACATTTGGGACTCCAGGCTCACAAGGTGGTGTATACTCATGACCACTGTTGACAAATTTAAAGAGTTTAATGGGAGTTCAGTACGTGACTGCCCTGATTAAGAGATTTTACCATTAGCCAGGCTGGAGATTGGCAGCTGCTCACTTGATTCTGACCCATCTTCCCTATCGCCTCAAGGACATCATCTTTCTCCTTCTAGAAATATCTCTTACACAGATGCCTAAAAGCTAGAACTCTGGGTTGACTCACAGATTTACCCACAAATTCTTATGATTCCATGTTTATGTTTGATGTTTTTATTCCTTTTGTCTCTGTCCTTTCCAGCTTCTTCTTCCATATGCCATCTACTACCCTTTACCCCTTCTCACCACCCACAGCACAACTCTCTCTCTCTCTCTCTCTCTCTCTCTCTCTTTCACACACATTCTTTCTCTGGGAAGAAGTTCAAAGCAGTTTAGCAATTTAGAGACTTTTTTGAAGAACTCTAGGCTATCATCTGTTAAAAGTATTTCTGGGGTTCTTATACTCTGGGAAACCAAAGCAGGTGGGTTGCTTGAGCTCAGGAGTTCAAGACCAGCCTGAGCCAGAGCAAGACCCTGTCTCTAAAAATAGCTGGATGTTGTGGCGGGCACCTGTAGTCCCAGCTGCTCGGGAAGCTGAAGCAAGAGAATCACTTCAGCTTCTGGAGAGCTTTCAGCTATTATAGACATTTTGTGTTGTCTTACTTAGTGTGCACTAGACTTTGCTCTGATTATAAATAAACACTAAATTTCAGTGGCTTAACGATAAAAGTTTATGTCATGCTCACATCAAGTCCTGGGTGGATGATGCTGGTCAGACAGCTCACCTGTTGGCTCCTCCAAATGGTAGTGTAGGGGCAAGCTGCTTGCTATGGAGTCACCCAGGCACCACCCTGCCAGTAGGTCATGAGGATGGTATCTATGGGGAGAGGAGGGAAAGGAACTGGAGTGTCTCACAGAGGTTTTAGGAGCCAAACCTGGTAGTGGCAAATATCACTCCCATACCAAATTGGCCAGAATGCATCAGACAGCCCCATTTGGCTGCAAGATGCTAAGAATATGTAGCTAGGAAGAAAATGAAATGAACACATACATTACCTGTCGCACGGGGTGATAAAAAGTGAGAAATTTTGAAACTCCTTGAGAAAGAAAGAAACAACTGAAGCCAGGTATGGTGGCTTGCACCTGTAATCCTGGGTACTGGGGAGGCTGAGATGAGAGGATTGTTTGAGGCCAGGAGTTTATGACTGGACTAGGCAATGAAGTGAGAATTTATCTCTCAAAAAAAAAAAAAAAACAAAAAACAAAAAACTGATGCCACATCACAGCTGTTAATGTAGACTTGTAGTTTTCTTAGAGTATCCTACCTCTCTTTATTCTCCTCAAAATCAGACATTAAAATATTTCCTACCACTAATGCCAGCTCTTTGGTTTCTTTGCAGACATCAAAAAGAGAACTCTTGTGGTGGAAGGGAATGACCCCATATGGAATGAGGTAGACACCAGGGCAACCCCAGAAGAGGAAATGACAACCCCAATAGCAAGGGACAGAGGTGGAGTTCAGACAGCTGCTCAGAGGTCTAGGAAGAAGACAGAGAGCCTCACAAAATTTTCTTAAGGCTTCGAAATGGTCTCTTGGCCTGAGAATAGTAGTCTGCAGTCCAATAAGGCTGCAAAAGCCACATCTGCCATATCTACTCTTGGCCTTTCTCCCCCCTCCAGGGATGGGCCAGTGTATGGTCCACCAACTAGTTCAACCAGACCATCCTGACGTCCCTAGAAGTTCAAAGCAGAGAGAAAGCCCCATGTGCAGGATCCCCTCATATCTCTTATCCATCTATGCTGCCCACTCCCACCCCAGTCTCCAAGCCCCTTAAATTCTAACATGCTCATGATACTGCTGGACACAGAAGTTCAGGTAGGATGCCCCACACCTTGGTGAGAAAGGTAGCAAATGACATTTCCTTAGGAAATTAGCCATAGGAGGGTCCTTGGTTTTAGATAAACACAGCGGCAGTCCATTGCCCACATCTTTCCTCATTTCCTAGAAGGATGAGATGGAAAGGGCAGAGGAAGGATACTGACCTCTCTATGCCCCCCACAGACCCTAATCTGGCACCTCTGGAACCAGCCCCTGGAAAATGACTCCTTTCTACAAGTCATCCTTCAGGACATGGGCTCCACAAAGAGAGGAAGGTGAGGCAGAGAGAGGCAGAAGAACCCTAATTCCCTGTGACCAAAGCAGCTACAGGTGATGTAATTCTTGTCTCTAATTCATGACTCATTCATATGCAAGTACCATAATTCACAAGGTCAGCTAAAGGGGAAAAAAAGAGGGGCAAGTGTTGGAAGGGTGACCAGGCTGAGAGTACAAAATAGCTAGGGTTAGGAACCAGGGGACACAGCAGCTACTGTATCTGTCTGCAGTCACGGATCTCAAATCTCTGCTTTGCTGCCTGATTCTTACCACGGCCCCAGTCTAGTGCCCAACTGAGACTCACATCCTACTGAGATGGAAGCTGTGGCGTCCTGGGTCAAAATTCCTAGGACAGATAAACCGACTGCCCCAGCTTCTGCCAGATATACCGACACCCCCCCCCACCACCTTGTCCTGGGAGCCCTCTGCCCTCTGGTAGATGCTCTATTTCGCTGTGTTCTTCTAGCACAGCCCTCTGAGTAAACAATCTCTTAACTATAGTCATGCCTGGGACGCAGGAAGACACCCTTTCCTCTGGCTCAGGATCTCACACCTACTCCCGCTCTCCTTAGGTTCATTGGCCTGGCCACAGTACAGCTCAAGCCGTTGGTGAGAGAACCAAGAAAGATCCTTTTTGTGAAGGACTTGACCCTGCTCAACCATTCCATGGATTCCACAGATGTGAGTTAGGGCCAGGAAGGCCCAGGCAGGGCAGCTGGAGGAATGGGGGCAGCCAATGACATGCCCCACCTTGGAGAGCCCCATCACACTGCCATCATTTTCTGACTTTCCCTCCTGCCAGCTATTTGCCCATCCCCCTGTTCTATCCATCTATTTAGACGGATTAATTGGCCTTCCCTGGGAGTCAGCCATTGTGCTAGGCCCATGGGAGGCGGAACTGATCAAAGCCCACAGTCTGTTGGAGTAGGCACCACTCCGAGGGACAAGTACCCCAGTGCACGTTGGACGTGGTTCAGTAAAGCTAGGCTGCCAAGGTCAGGAGGAAGTCAAGGGTTCTGCTTAAGAGGTAACGGACAGCTTTACAGAGGAGGTAATGTTTAAGTTATGGAAATATACAAAGACCAACCAAATGAAAACAAGCAAAGGCTATTATGTATTCAGAGCTTGCCTCAGCCAGGGGCTTGGCCACCATTAATTGCACTTTAGCAGACACACAGAAGCAGGCAGGAGAGTGGAAGCGTCACAGTGGAAAGAAGGGAAGTTGGCCTGGGGCAGCCCAGGGTGGGCCACTAGAGATTGTGTGATTGGTTAGGGGCTCATGTTTGGCTTTCTCTGGTTGGTCCTAAGTTGGAAGTGGAGATAAAAACTATGGTGGCTCACCAGGTACAGTGGCTTACGCCTGTAATTCTAGCTCTCTGGAAGGCTGAGGCTGGAGGATCTTTTGAGCTCAGGAGTTCGAGACCAGCCTGAGCAAGAATGAAACCCTGGCTCCACTAAAAATAGAAAAATTAGCCAGGTATGTGGCAGATGCCTGTAGTCTCAGCTACTTGGGAGGCAGGAGGATTGCTTGAACCCAGGAGACAGAAGTTGCTGTGAGCTAGGCTGATACCACAATACTGTAGCCTGGCAGCAGAGGGAGACTCTTGTCTCAAAAAGAAAATAAAAACAAAAACAAACTGTGGTGGCTGTCAGTCAGTTATTAGTCAAGTCCTGGCCATCTGGGGCTGATGGTTATTGTTTGGCTTCCTAGCTTGTTGCTAGAGATAGCAGCCTGACTTCCTATTAGTCTGACTTTTAGCAGGTTGGCTTCCTGAGCTGATTACTGGAGATAACAGGTTGGTTTCCTAGGCTGGTCGCTACAGATTGTAAGCCAAAGTTCTATTTTATATGTGGGCTAGGCATTGTCCATTTGAATGCAAATCATCCTGACTTAACACTGGTTCAACTTAATGATATTTTTGGCTTATGACAGGTTTATCTGGATGTGATTGCATTGTAAGTTGAGGAGCTTCTGTATTCAGTCTCTCAGGTGAATTGTACGTGTAAGAAGGGGCACAAGTTTGCCCAATGGACAGGAAAGGAAGATTAACCCAGGCAGGTGCATTTAGTGGGTAGAGAAGGAAGCAGGGTGGGCTGCCTGCACTGCTGGGCTATGAAGGTGGTGAGAGAGCTGAGTCTGGGCAGCCGACCAGGGGCCAGACGTGAAGGGTCTTGTGGTCAATGCTAGTAGATGTGTAATTTAGTATACTCACTGGTTGTTTAGGGGGCAAGCTGGGTGGATAGCAGGAGGCAGGAGGTCAATTAGGAGGTGTGTGCAAGAAAGCCCACATGAGCTACAAGATTTTGGGCTAGGAAAAAACAATTGGGGGCTTAGAGGAAGAGCTGTTAGCATCTGTGGTTCTGGACTGGTCCTAAGTCACCTCTCCCTCTCCTTCCCACCCCTCTGCATCCTCCTCTGCCACCATCCCCCATGTGGCTCTTTATCTTCTAAATCCCCTTCACTGTCACCATTGCTCTGGACTAACCAGTGTATAACCTCTCTCTACCCAGACTGCATAGATGCCCATGGTGTGGCCCCCTATCATGGCCAGTGTCGCTCCCCCAGGAGGACTGGGCATGAACCCAACCAGGCTGCACAGAGTTTGGGTGTTGTAATGTGGCCAAGAATCACAAGGTCTGGCTCATAGCTCCCTGCCTTTGCCTTGCAGTGTACTGTCAGCCTACAGGTGGCCCATATGACCAACCAGGATATTAAGAAAACAGGTATATCCTTCCCTGGGGTTTAGCCCTGCCCTCCTCCAAACAGAGCTAGATGGGCTCTTTTTGAGACCTTTGAGACCCAGCCCTTGAGGCCTACAGAAGGAATGAACCAGGTTAAGGTTGCCGGAAGCTACAGGGTGTGAGGGACCAGATCTCCAGCCATCTGGCTGATCTCTAGACATAAGACCTGTAAGACAGAAGACATAAGCCCCCAGGGTGCTGCAGAGGGAGATGAGGATGGTCATTTCCAAGAGCTCTAGTGTGTGAAGAATGGGGTCCAGGGATCCATAGTTACTGAGGCTGGGGGAAAGGACATGTGCCCCTATCAGGGCCTCCTGATGTGCTTTTAACCAGGAACCAGGAATTGGGGAAAGAATGATGACATAGGGGAAATGCCTCAAAACCTCTGAGCCCTGGGGCTCTGAGCCTACCCAGACTGTGTTTCCTCAGTGGATGAAGACCGCCTGGGCATAACAACAAGAGAGGCCGCCAGGCAGAAACTGATGCTTCCCAGCTCCACCACCAGGCACACGGCTCAGTCCTCAAAGCCTCAACACTTCCAGGTGAGGACCCTTCAGGTGGGAAGTCCATGGAACCTACCTGACTCCCTCGCTGCATTCCCAGGTCATCTGCTCCTCTCCACAGGTCAGGGTAGAAAGGCAGGACTTCAGACCCTCATGGCATCCCCTGCTCCTCCAGGGACTGTCCTGGGAAGTTCTGCCTGTGGCTGAAGCTAGAGATAGCTCCAGTGAGGCAGTGGAGGGCCCAGCTGTGCACCCACAGGCCCTCATAGATGCCAACCTTCCAAAGTCCTCAGATTGTTGGCAAAACAAGTCGAGGCACATGCGATGTTAAATTAACCATAGAGGGGAGCCTGAGGAGTGCATGGGTGGACCTGTGGGAAGGTCCATAGTTCCCTGTGAATTTGGGAACCTCCATCCATGGCTTACCAACTTCCCTCTGCTCTCTAGTTTGGGCCCTAATGTTACTGCTTTGTTGCTTCTCAGCCTGCCGCTTGCTCAAGAGGCTGGGAGTCTCTTCGATTGCCTTCTTCCTGCATCCTACGGACATGCCAAGTCCTAGCTCTTAATGCCACCCCACATCTACCTCGCCACTTCCATTCCCTGGCCCAAGCCACCCCCGTTGTTTCTCTGGACCACATCAATAGCCTTCTTGTGAACTCTTAGCCTCCAGCTCTCTCCTGTCCATTCTTCAGCCAAAGTGATCTTTCAAAGATGTCATTCTTATCATGCTACACACTTGCTCAAAAGTCCCAATATCCTTAGGACAAAACCTAGCTCCTTTTTTTTTTTGAGACAGTCTCACTTTGTCGCCCGCAGTAGAATGTTGTGGCATCACAGCTCACAGCAACTTCAAACTCTTGGGCTCAAGCGATTCTCTTGCCTCAGCCTCCCAAGTAGCTGGGACTACAGGTGCCTGCCACAATGCCCAACTATTTTTAGAGATGAGGTCTTGCTTTGGCTCAGGCTGGTCTCAAACTCATGAGCTCAGGCAATCTCCCCTTCCTGGCCTACCAGAGTGCTAGGATTACAGGCATGAGCCACTGTGCCTAGCCAAAGCCTAGTCTCTGGTTGTCAAGAGAGCTACCCAGGCCTTGACAACTTGAGCCTGCCTCTCCAAGTCCACCTCCTCCTTGCCTTCTCCTGCGGGTTCTCTCTCTAGCCACAGGAGTTAGAATGTTTCTTATCAGGCAGACATCTTGAGAGAAGATTCCCTGCGGGGAAGGGGGGCCAAAGTGTTTTCCTCTGCAGGTTCGAGTGAGGGTGTTTGAAGCCCGTCACCTCCTGGGCAACAACATCAAGCCGGTGGTGAAGGTGTCTATTGGAGGCAAACGGCACCAGACTCGAATCAAGACGGGGAACAACCCATTCTTTGATGAGGTGGGCTGAATGGACACAGCAGACAAGTGGGCCAGCGAGGGGCTGCATGTATCCTTCCAGCAGCCAGCAAGTTTGCTGCTTCACTCAGGCGTCTTTACATGTTTGGTCCACCAGCACTTAATAAGCACCTCCTGAGGGCCAAGCACTTTGCCTGGCACTGAGAATACAGATGGGATAATTCAGAGCCCTGCATCTGAGGAGCTAGGTGGTCTGTTAGGGGCACAGCACGTGAACACAGAAACAATTATGATGGGGTCATCTGGGGTTGATGGAGATCTGGGAGCACTGTTAATGGAGCCATGAGAGCAGGCCTGGACCACCTACATCTTGTCACTGCTGCAGCCCCAAATTGTAGCATTGTGTCTGGAACACAGTAGGTGCTCTGTAAGTACTTGTTGAATTAATTGGTAAATAGATAGCAAATAAAAGATAAAAGCACAATGGCAGCTGGAAGGAGTGAGTAATGAGGCTGGGGACAGTGGAGAGGACACAGAAAAGGCTCCAGAAACTTCAAAGAAGAGTTTACTGGGAAAAGGTGGTAGGATGGAAAAAAATAATTCAGGAAAAAGGAACTGCATTTCTTTTCTTTTCTTTTCTTTTTTTTTTTTTGAGACAGAGTTTCAAGCTGTCACCCCAGTAGAGTGCCATGGTGTCCCACCTCACAGCAACCTCAAACTCTTGGGATTAAGCAATTCTCTTGCCTCAGCCTCCCAAGTAGCTGGAACTACAGATGCCTGCCACACGCCTGGCTATTTTTTTGTTGTTGCATTTGTCATTATTGTTTTAGCTGACCAGTCTGGGTTCGAACCCGCCAACCTCAGTGTATGTGGCCGGTACCCTACCCACTGAGCTATGGGTGTCACCTGGGAACTGTGTTTTCCAAGGCCTGGAAATGATTAGCAGCATGACTTGATGGCATAACTATAAATATAGGTGTGGCTGGAGGGGACTGGCTGGAGGTAAACCTAAAGCTTGGGCTGGGGTCTCAGTATGGATGGCACCAAGGAGCCATGGAGGACTTCAGCAGGAGAGTGACAGACCTAGGTTTGCATTTGGGAAAGGAAGTTCTAGCTGCCACAGGGAGTAGGTATGTATTGGCAGGGAAATCTACAAGGCTCAAATCTCCATCCTGGGCAGATAGATGGGCCTTGAATTACTGTTAGGTTCTCTAGGGAGCCCCTACCCCTCCCCTTCCTAGACAGAAAACTCCTTAGAGGCCTCTGCTTGGAGAGGAGCATGACAGCGGTAGTACAGGTCAAGTGTACCTTATCCAAAATGCTTGGGACTATAAGTGTTTCAGATTATGGATTTTTCAGATTTTGGAGTATTTGGATTATATCATTTCAGCATCCCTTATCTAAAAATCTGAAATCCAAAATGCTCCAGGGAGTATTGCCTTTGAGCATAATATCAACACTCAAAGAGTTTCAGATTTTGGAGCATTATGGATTTCAGATATTTAGATTAGGGATTCTCTACCTGTACTCATGAAGTCATCAAAATGGGCAAAGAAGCACTTTATTCTGAGCTGTCAGGTTTACTTGTGCCTTTGGGTGAAGTGGTGGAAGAAACATCATCTGCCTCTACTCCAATTCTCTCTGCCTCAGCTCTTCTTCCAGAATTTTTATGAGATTCCTGCACAGTTCTTTGAAGAGATCATCTTAATCAAGGTGAGGAGCCAAACTGGCCCCCAGCAAGATGGTACACTTCCTTGTCCTTCCCTGATACTGGGAAGCACCTCCCCCAGCCCCCAGTCTTAGAACGAGGGTCATTTCAGATTGTGTTTTTGACCCCGAAGCATTATCTCCACCTCTTTCTTCACCCCTGGTATCCCAGATTGTTCATATATGCATTCATTTGTTTGTTTATTTGTTTGTTCATTCATTCATTCATTCATTCAACAAACATTACAGATTGAAAACTGCCATGACCTAAACAATGCACTGAAGTGAGCAAGGCAGCCTGTCCCATGCCACCAAGGGCCCCTCATGCTCCATTCCCTAGCCAGAGGGAACCTCATGACAGTGATGAACATGTGTTTATCAGGTGCCTGCTATATGCCCAGTGTAGGGTTAAGGAGAACAAGGAGGCTGCTCCCTTTGAAGAATTTACATGCTCTTGGGAACATAGGCACAGAGCAAACCACCAGGACATCATGTAGTGAATAGAGATGAATGTGACATCTTACTTAGTATGGACCTCCAGAGGGGACAAGTGAATTGGCCTCTCTGGTCAGTTTTCTTACCAATAAAATGGAAGGAACTAAAAATCTAAACCTCACAGGGTTCCTCTCAGAATTAAATGTGAAAACCCATGTGCAAGTGTCAGCCATTAGGAAGCATTCAATAAATTCTGGAAGATCCTGGATGTATCCTTACTATACATTTTATGGAAGATGAGGGAAATTGAGATTGTGAATAATTAAGATGTTTCTGGAAACTCCCTTGCAGGTGGTGAACTCCGCAGTGATGAGATACAAAGCAGAGATCGGGAGATTCCAAGTGAGCACTGTGTAAGGGAGGAGGTTTGGTGAAACAGTTATAAAGACCCATGCTGAAGGGCGGCGCCTGTGGCTCAGAGGGTGGGGCGCGGGCCCCATATGCCGAGGGTGGCGGGTTCAAAACCAGCCCCGGCCAAACTGCAACAACAACAAAAAATAGCCGGGCGTTGTGGCGGGCGCCTGTAGTCCCAGCTACTTGGGAGGCTGAGTCAAGAGAATCGCCTGAGCCCAGGGATTTGGAGGTTGCTCTGAGCTGTGTGACGCCACGGCACTCTACCGAGGGCGATAAGGTGAGACTCTGTCTCTACAAAAAAAAAAAAAAGACCCATGCTGGGCTCCATGCCCAAGTCTAGGGGAAAGACTTGGACTTCCACACAGAAAGATCTAGATGTGGATCCACTTACCAACTAGGTGACATAAGCAAATTACCCTGAGCCTCTTTCTCCTCATCTATAAAATGGGGATAATAATATACCAAACTAACAGGGTCATTGTGAGAATTAAAGTATGTAATATTTGTGAAATCACTGGGAGCCATATGGAATTCTTCACACCCATAATTCTGTGGACACGGTTCAAATCTTTGCCTCCAGGAAATGGAAGCAGAGCATCCAAGAAGATCAACCTAAGTATTATAGAAATCTAGAGAAAGATTGCCACCTGTGGGGACAAAGTGAAAAAGATATGATTTGGAGGGCGGTGCCTGTGGCTCAAAGGAGTAGGGCGCTGGACCCATATGCCAGAGGTGGCAGGTTCAAACCCAGCCCCAGCCAAAAACTGCAAAAAAATAAAAATAAATAAAAAAAAAAGATATGATTTGGAAAGACACAGGCTGAGAGAGTTTATAGTCATGACAGGGTACACTAAGATTCTTCAAATCCAGGAAGGTCAGGAAAAAGTAGGTTGCTCGATATAGGATTCCCAGTTACATTTTAAACTTAGATAAAAAATACTTTAAAAATGTAAGTATAGAGTCTCACTCTATTGCTCTGGGTAGAGTACTGTCATAGCTCACAGCAACCTCAAACTCCTGCACTCAAGTTATTCTCCTGCCTCAGCCTCCCCAGTAACTGGGACTAGAGGCATGTGCCACCACATCTGGCTAGGCTTTTTTCTATTTTTAGTAGAGACAGGGTCTTCCTTTTGCTCAGGCAAGTCTTGAATTACTGAGCTCAAGCAATCCATCCCAGAGTGCTGGGATTACAGGCATGAGCCACTGTGCCTAGCCCATGTTTAACTTTTTAAAGAAAATTCCTAGCAATGTTCCTCAAAAATCTCAAACAGATTTTACATGTTTACATGCCCATGAGCAGTGTATTAGAGTTCCAGTTGCTCCACAGTCTCAACAACACTTGTTGTAGTCCACCTTTATTATTTTAGCCATTCTAAAGGTGTGTGGTGGTATTTCGTGTGATTTTAACTTACACTTCCTGGATGACCAATGATGTTGAGCATCTTTTCATGTGCTTGTCATCTATATTTCTTCTTCTTCTTCTTTTTTTTGAGTCAGTCTCACTATGTCACCCTGGGTAGACTGCCATGGCATCACAGCTCACAGCAACCTTCAACTCTTGGGCTTAAGAAATTCTCTTACCTCAGCCTCCCAAGTAGCTGGGACTACAGGCTCCCACCACAACACCCAGATATTTTTTGGTGGCAGTTGTCATTGTTGTTTTAGCTGGCCTGAGCTGGGTTTGAAACTGCCAGCCTCAGTGGCTGGTGCAGTAACCACTGTGCTATGGGTTCCAAGCCTATATGTCTTCTTTTATGAAGCATCTGTTCAAATCTTTTGCTCATTTTCACTGGGTTGTTTGTTTCTAAATGTTGGTATATGATTTGCAATTTTTTTCTCCCAGTATATGACTGCCCTTTCATTTTCTTAAGTGTCATTTTGATACAGTGCAATTTATCAAGTTTTCTGTTATGGCCTGTGCTTTTGCTATTGTATCTAAGAAGTCTTTGCTCCACTTAACCCAAAAGGGTAACTGAGTTTTAAAGCAAAATTATATACAGAATTCTGAAATAGAGCTAGGGAGCTTTCAGATATAGATTAAAAGAACAGCCAGAATGTTCTGCTGCACCTTGCCCCACACATATCCCCTCCAATCCTGCACCACATCCCTCAGGCCTTTGTCAGAAACCATCTTCCAGGAGAAAGGGAAAACCCATATTCTCTTTGCCAACTCTTACCTTGCCCCTGCTTGTCCCCCAGGATCGGGAACACTCTTCCTCCACCCAAGGATAGGGAAGAGCCAAGCTGTGTTTGGCAAGCTGGTGGTACAGCATAGTGTTAAGGATCTTTTCCACATCCTAGTTGTAAGATTTCAGGTACTTCTCTCAAACTCAGTATCCCCTTCTGCAGAGATGAGGTGATAATGGACTTAGCTTCTAGGTTGCTAGAAAGATGGAAGGAATTAGAGCAGAGAACATGTTCAAGCACTGGTAACTAGTATTGTCAAAAAGTTAGCTAGGATTACAAATCTTGGCTGAAGACCCTAACTAACCCTCACCAAACTCTTGTCTTTTCAGACAGATATTGGGTTTGTCTACCATTCCCCAGGTAGGTAACATTGTTGTAAATAAATGTATCTTCTGAGAAAAATCAAGTCTGGGGTCAAAACACCTCCAAATCTCTATATGTTCGTCATATTGGTTGGGGGGGAGTATTAGGGAGTGCAAATTAATCTTCAGTAGTTGATAATACTTTAATGTATCTTACTTTTTTTTTTTTTTTTTTGAGGCACAGTCTCACTTTGTCACCTCCAGTAGAGTGCTATGGCGTCATAGCTCACAGCAACCTCAAACTCTTGGGCTCAAGCGATTCTGTTGCCTCAGCCTTCAGAGTAGCTGGGACTACAGGTGCTGGCCACAACACCCAGCTATTTTTTAGAGACATGGTCTCACTCTAGCTCAGGCTGGTCTCGAACTTGTGAGCCCAGGCGATCTGCCTGCCTGCCTCTCCTGGAGTGCTGGGATTACAGGCGTGAGCCCCCGTGCCTGGCCTATTTTATCCTGCATTTTAATAATAACATCTTTCTCTGAAAAACTCAGGGCATCCTTCTGGGTCAAATGCTAACCTTTTATTATAAGCCTAGGTGGGATTTCTATTTTTTGAGGCCAATATTGGGAGACTGAAGTTTCAGGGGAGGTTTCTACCATGATCTGGCTATGACATACAAATGAAGTTGAGATTTGGATTCAGGTTAGGGAAAATGCTTGCCACTATAGTATCTTGTTCCAGACCAGGCCAATGACAATAGTAGGTTCCCAAAGTGGAAGAGGGAGAGAAGTGGTCCCTCTTTCCTATAGACAAGAGTTGGCAGCCTTGGCAGCACACTGTCATTGCTCTGTGCTAAGAGTGACTCTCATTTTCCTCTGCCACTTGATGGGAATTGGAATACATGAGAAATGTTTCTAGCTCCCTCTCCTCCTGAAACAAAGACTCATTTCAGGAGGAGAGAGATGGAGACTGGAAGCTGGTCTCCCATGGCTCCTCTGCCTCTCTAGGTCACATACTCCTAAGGAAATGGTTAGGCCTCTGCCAGCCAGATAAACCCGACAGTGGCATGACAGGCTACCTGAAAGTCACCATCTGTGCTCTTGGTGTGGGAGACCAGGCCCCGGTGAGGCTGCCCCCCTACACCCCAGTAACATTTCCTGGCTGCTACCTGGGGCCACCCCTGGGCCCTCAAACTGACCATTGACCTTCACATCCTTCCTTTGTCTGCTCCATCACTGAAAGGTTGTCCTACCCCCTTTGCCACCAAGTGGGAACATGGGGAAACAAGATCTTGTGGCTTTAGCTGTGACCCACCATGACCCTAACCCTATAAGCTCTCTGGTCTCTCCAGGTAGATCAAAAGCTGCCCTACAGGGATGACACCAATATTCAGATCTTCAAGTCAACGGTTCCGATCTCCGTGGCTTACTTACAGTTCTTCATCTACTGCGCAGAGGACCTTCATCTCAGTTAGAGTCAGGGTGGCAGAGGAGGGAGGGGCCTTGAGGTTCCCTGTACAGTGGCACCGTGCATCTTCATGGAGCTTCCTCATTCCTTTTGACAGTAACTTAAGATTCAAGGTGGAGTAACAGGGTGACACTGAAATCCACCAAGAATTGTTTTATGAAGGTCCCATGGACACCCTTTCCCTACCTGTCTTTGCTGCCTTTTGTTGCCCAGATGCATACTCAAGGTTCCCTACGTCTCCCTCTCATCACCCTATGAGAAGGAACAAAGTGGTAACTGGAGACAGGTCAACCCAGGGAGCTAAACTAAACTATGGGGAAAGTTTTAGGTAGTTCTGTCATCTCCCCATTTCTCCTTCTGAAAAGAAAAAAATGCTGCTGTCTCAGAGGTCTTTTAACTTCTTGTTCATAGCAAAACACCAGTTATTGAATCCTGTGTTGGAGGTGGAACTAATTGGTGAAAAGGTGAGTATAGAAAGTGTTTGTGACCTAGAGAGATTGCCATCTAGAAAAAGTAGTATAGAGGCAAAGAGTAGTCTAGCAAGCAGGACCCCAGGAATTGTATCCCAGCTCATCCACTAAGGGGTAGGGTAACCTGAACCTGGAACTCTATGGAGGTAGTGGTCACATCTCACCTCTTTCTGTCAGAGCTGCAGAGGGCCTTGTATAGAGAAGATACCCACTAAAAAACAAATACACAGGGAAAAGTAAATGAGGACTGGAACAATATGCCAACAAACAAGCAAACAGCAAAACTGTCACAATTTCCTCTGGGCCTCATTTTCTTCATCTGCAAATTGAAGGTTCAAGAGAGCTGCTGACATTCCATGAATCTCTAGTGAATACAGAGTAGCATTTTCTGAAGTGTGCTGATTGATGGGTGTTGTCCATGAAAAATGGTCCTAATTTGGTGAATGCTAGGCTAAAGTTAAATATATTTTCTCAGAATTCACAAACCGTTATTTCTATCATCTTCTGTTAAAAGCAAGTCATTAAATGCAGCCTATACATAAGGGGAGGGTAATGAATATCTACTTTTGGAAGGGAGGAGTTCCAAAATTTGTGGACATATTTAAAACCACCACATTGAGTATTTATTTCCCAGGGAGTGGTTTTGGTACCTCTGGAGCCAGGTGAGATATTCTTGGGTGGTACGTGATACAGATTTTTCAAAAACTTTGATATTTTTATGTTTGTCTTAGTGTACCTTAAAAAGTTTAACAAGGCCAATTAATTGCTTAGAATCAGGTTAAGTTTAAACAGTAAGTCAGGGACGGCACCTGTGGCTCAGTGAGTAGGGTGCCAGCCCCATGTACCGAGGGTGGCAGGTTCAAACCCAGCCCCAGCCAAACTGCAATTAAAAAAAAAAAACAGCTGGGCATTGTGTCAGGCGCCTGTAGTTCCAGCTACTCGGGAGGCTGAGGCAAGAGAATTGCCTAAGCCCAAGAGCTGGAGGTTGCTATGAGCTGTGATGAGATGGCACTCTACTGAGGGAGACAAAGTGAGACTCTATCTCTAAAAAAATAATAATAAGTAAAATAAACAGTAAGTCAGCCAATGATTTTTTTTTTTTGAGACAGAGTCTTACTTTGTTGCCCTCGTTAGAGTGCTGTGGCGTCACAGCTCACAGCAACCTCAAACTCTTGGGCTTAGGCAATTCTCTTGCCTCAGCCTCCCGAGTAGCTGGGACTATAGGCGCCTGCCACAACGTCCAGCTATTTTTTATTGCAGTTTGGCCAGGGCTGGATTTGAACCTGCCACCCTTGGTATAGGGGCCAGCGCACTACTCACTGAGCCACAGGTGCCGCCCTAATATGAGGACAATTGATACCAAAACATGGTGGGGGAAAGGGGGAGAGGAGAGAGGGAAAAAGGGAGGGGATGGGGGGCTCACGGTGTATGACACACCTCTTAGGGGCAGGACACAGTTATAAGAGAGACTTTACCTAATAAATGTAAGCAATGTAACCTGGTTCTTTGTACACTCGATAATTCCCCAACAATGAAAAAAAAAAAAAAGTTGATTTAAGGAAAAACATTGAGGACTCTGAAACTGGCAAACTCTTTGATACAAGTTCACAAAGGACTGAGGTTGTAGCTACTAAGAAGTTGTCCAGGTGTCCTTAGATAGGATTAGCTCAGTCGCCTCTGTGCTGCAGACAGTGTCAATCTGTGGGCTTGATAGGAAGGGCTGGAAGGCAAGGCCAGTGGAGGCAGAAGGGGACAGGCTGTCACTGACAATGCTTTGGGACCTTCCCAGCTCAGGACCTTCGTACAGGCCCCAAGCGACAACCCAATATGGAACCAGATCCTGACCTTCCGGATCCAGGTATGACTGCCCCCTCATGCCACCTGTCCTCACTGCTCCCCCACCCAGAAGGGAAGGTCAGGTGTTTGATTGAGGGTGTAGAGGGAAGGTGAGGCCAAAAAGCATGCCCAGGGGGCTCTGCCCTATAGGGAGCATTTGGAAGCCCAGGCTGTGTTAATGGAAAACTTTACTTCTATAGCATTATTTTGAGGTACTATTGACATACAATGGGTTATACATATTTTAAAATGTATCAAATTTTACATTTAAGTATGTATACACCTGTGAAACCATAACATTCAAGATAGCAAATATACACCTATCTATCATATTGATGAGCCCAAGAGTCACTTGTGCCCCTTGGTCATCCCTCCTCCTGTCCCCAGGCACCAGCTAATCTGCTTTATCTTAGTCTAGATTAGCCTGTATTTCCTAGAATTCCATATAAATGCAGTCATGCAGTATGCGCCCTTTTTGTCTGGCTTCTTTAACTCAGCCTAGTTATTCTGAGACATCCATGTGGTCATATATATCAGTAGGTCATTCTTCTTTATTGCTGGGAGCTTTTCCATTGCATGGATTACCATTGTCTTCTCCATTCCCTTGCTGATGGTCATTTAGATAGTTTCCAATTGGGGGCTATGACAAAGAAGCTGTGTAAACATTTGTGTCTAATCTTAGTGTGAACATAGACTTTCATTTCTCTTGGGAAAATATGTAGAAGCAGAATGACTAGAAGATGTGACAGGTGTGTGTTTAACTTTATCTGCTATTAAGCAATACTGAAGTTTATGGAGAACTTAAATGTGTTCTGTCACACACATTAAAAACAAAACAAATCACTCTGAAGACTCTTTCTAAATTATATCATACATTTTCTTATCTTCTATGCGGAGTACACTGAATGTAATTATAGCTCTTTGTTGCTGCCTAGGGACATTATGGCACCACAGTTATTATACTGGGCTGTATATACTGCAGGGCTGTTTGTCTTACACAAAATAACTTCAAGATGCTCTTCATTGTGGAGTGTATAGTCTGATTTTTATAGCATTTCAATCCTTCTTAGTCATCTATGAGCTTTTGTCGGTGAAAGTTCTCTTGAAGCTCTAGTGGATCTTATTGGCCTTTTTTTTTTTTTAATTTCAGGTTAATGTGAGGGAACAAACAACTAGGTTACAATATTTGCCTTTATTAGGTAGAGTCCCTCTTGTAGTTGTGTCCTGCACCCAAAAGATGTGCCCTACACCCCTACGTTGTACCCATTAAGTGGGTGCACACCAACTTATTAGCCTTTTGACTCTGTTAGGCTTTTAAGAAGTACGTAAAATAAGGACAAATAAGCATTCTGAGAGAACTTGAGCACTCTCATAAGTGCAAGTGCATGGAACCTTTATGTGACATCGATTTGGCTACCCAAAGAGTGTTCAGCTTTCCTATACCTTACAAGAAAAGCAACATTAGCTAATGAGTTTCCTTCCTCCCTCCTTTAAACCTACTCCTTGCTGCTTCTTGAAGCTTCCCTAGCCTTTCTGGGAAACCATAATTTTCAACCATTCCTGATAATCTCCCCTTCCTTGGGTGATTTTATAGACTTTCATTATTATTATTATTTGTTATAGATAGCGTCTTGCTTTGTTGCCCAGGCTGGAGTGCAGTGGCATGATCATAGCTCACTGCAGCCTTGAACTCCTAGGCTCAAGCCATCCCCTCACCTCAGCTTCCCAAGTAACTGGGACTATAGGTACACTGATTTTATAGACTCTTAAATTAGAAAGATATTCTAGAGGGGGGCACACAGATGGTAGATTCTGAGGCCAGTTGGCCAGGAGAGCTGGGGGCACTCTTGAAAATGGGTCTGTACCAGTGGCCAATCTGAGGATCCCAGAGCAGGAGGGGAGACAGATAGGAATGGGGACAGGGGAGGAGAATTCTTAGCAGGGTGGATGAAGAGATGGTTTAGCCATAAATCTGAATTTGGAGGATTCATAACTTTGGAAGACCTGGATGCCTCATGGTGCCCATCTCTTCCCTTCCATTTTCTTTCTTTAACCTGGGCAATTTCCTTTTTTCTTATTAAACAGCTGCCTATGTGAAAAGCCCTTTCCTCACTTCCCGGTGGCCCCCCAGCCATCAGGTCAGGGAGAGAATAGACAAGGAAAGTGGAGAACTGAAAGGTTCCCAGCCATGCCCACAAGAACTGCTGTAAGGAGAAAAGGCCCCTGCTGAGAGGATTTGGGGTCCTACTCTGAACTCAACCATAACAGCTCTGTTTAACATATGAGTTTTTTTTTCCTTTTCCTTTTTTTTCTTTTCTTCTTCTTCTTCTTCTTCTTTTTTTTTTTTTGTAATAATTGAGGAAAGCATATTGCATAGTAGAAATAAGACTCCAAAGCTTGAGTTCAAATCCCGACCTCACTACTTACTATGTGACCTTGGGCAAGTCCCTCTGAATCTCTGGGCTTCATTCCACACCTATATATGGGGATAGTCACAGCCTTTATAGGGTTATGGCAGAGGTCAGGAGCACTGAGACTTCAGCATCTTCCTATAACACAAGAATATCAGGAACTAAACCTCTCTGTGCCTCAGTTTTCCCATATGAAAATGGGAATAATAATAGCAACTGGTTCATGAGGTTGTTGGAGAATTCATTTAGGTGGTCTATGGAATTTGTTCAGCATAAGTGAGGGAGAATAGAAATTCTCCTGGAGTGGCAGCTATTATTTACTCTTGAGGAGACAGATGTCCTGCCATTTAAAAAAGTTAGCTGCTAGACATGAGGAAGACATTCTAGGCCCCAACCTCTGCAAGAGATGGTTTGGTGAACATGCATTCAGATTGTGCAGGGCTGTCTGAGTCCACAGCCAGGATAGACCCATGTCTCAAGCTTATGTAATTAGGGGGTGATTTAAGAGGGAGCATACAAAAATGAGCATATGACAAGTCCCCAGTCCCTCTCAAGGCCCTGGAAGGGCCTATGCAAGTGGGGGACCCTAAAGCTAAAGCTCCATAAGCTCTGTGCTAAATCCAGCTTGTGTGATTAAATGGCCCATTAGTAAGTGGACCAGGCCTTGGACTCAGACCCAGGACTTCCTAGCTGCTCTCAAAATCTCCACAAGGACCAAACCATCCAAGTGTGCATCCACTTTTCCTCTCTCTTTCCCCTTGCAGCTGCCCTGCCTCTCCAGCTACATCAAGTTCAGAGTCTTGGACTGGTGAGCATCTGGGAGAAAGCTGAAGCATGCAGGGAAGGAAGAAATGAGAGCCAGGCAAAGATCGCTTCCCGGACTTTTGGCTAAGATCAAGTGTGAGAGCCAGGCAACGGCTCTCTTTGAGAGTGTGTTTCTCCCCAGTACCAGGAAGGATTGCCAGGAGGAGATTGGTACTGCCAACCTGTTCCTCAACCAGATCTCATCCTCTGGAGAAGAGATAGAAGGCAAGCAAAGCCCTGGAACTTACCTCCTGCGGCTCTCCTACCTGTGCCCCACTCCCTCTCATCCTTTCTTCTTCCAGGAGTGTTCGCTGGCTTCCTACCCTGCTTTGGCCCCAGCTTCCTGGTTCTCCACGGAGGTAAAAAGGCCCCTCTCAGGATCCAGGAAGAAGGCATTGTAAGCTTCTCATGTCAACTAGGGAACATTGGAGGTAAAACCGACCATGTTTAAAGCACTGGGGCCTGGGAAATGCTTGGAGGCTCTGGCCCTGGTTTCTGTCCTCCACACTCTGGCAGAGGATGTGAAGCCTGAGGAAAAAGGAAAGAGCAGATGGAGTGCTCTAGGTGAAGGGCCTTTGTGATGAGAACTTGGGTAAGATTTTCAGCATGTGGAAAGGACATGTAAGACAAAAGGCATGGCACAGGTAAACGTGGGAAAGCACAGAGAAATTCAAGAATAATGGTAAATTCTGGAAACCTGATTTTAATGAGTTAAACAAAAAAAAAATCCTGGACGCCAGCTGGAGCATCTCTCACTCTCCGGCTCTTGACACCTTGGCCTTTTCCCCCTCTTACCAGATCCGGGCTGAGAACCTGGCCACCAGCCCCTAATGGGGGAAGGCCTGAGAAGCATTCTAATTGGTCTGCTCAGGTCATGTGTGCTCCCCTTAGACCAATCACTGTTGCCCAGGAGGCAGGCCTGCCCTGATTGGCCAGGCTAGGGGCGTAACCACAGGGGTTATGGCAGGCCAGCCCAGCCTGAAGCATTGAGCGAGGTCCTTCCAGTTCTTGGGCAGATAGGATGCAAGAACTGAGTAGTGGGCCTACCAGGCGCCAAGAAGGCTTAGGGCTGGGAGGTTTTTTGACATGGGGGTGTCTGGGATATCTGGAGTTCCTCCCTGGGATTGTGGTTGGAGCTAGCCCCAGGCAAGTGGTTACCCTGTCTTTGGCACAGGAGTTTTCAGGGGAGATGTGACAGCTATTTTTCTCTCATCTCTTTTCTGTACGTTTTCTTCACTGTTGCCCTAGGTTATTCCCGACTCTGTTAAGAATGGTTTAGCTTATCGAGGCCGAGTCTTCCTGGAGTTAATCACCAAAATCAAATTCCATAAAGATTCTTGGATAAGGGATCTCTCCCATGAAGTGACCAGGATAGAGGTAATCACGGGAAACAGGTAACCCGAGGTAAAGCCGAATCCCTTTGCCTGCCCCAGATCTGCTACTAGAGGCCCTGGCCACAAGCTGTTGAGTGTGTAAGAATGCTTTATCAGTCTGCCTGAGTATTTACTAAACCTCCACTGGGGGACTTCGTGCAGTGCCAAATCCCAGATGGTGAGACAATCCAGTAAAGACAAGATACGTTTTCAGGGTGGTGCCTGTGGCTCAGTGAGTAGGGCGCCAGCTCCATATACCGAAGGTGGTGGATTCAAACCCAGCTCCGGCTGAACTGCAACAAAAAAAATAGCCGGGCGTTGTGGTGGGCGCCTGTAGTCCCAGCTGCTCGGGAGGCTGCAGCAGGAGAATCGCAGAAGCCCAAGAGCTGGAGGTTGCTGTGAGTCCTGTAACGTCATGGCACTCTACCCAAGGGCGGTTCAGTGAGACTCTGTCTCTACAAAAAAAAAAAAAAGATAAGTTTTCCGTTTAAGAAATGCCTAGTCCGGGCGTGGTGGCTCACGCCTGTAGTCCCAGTGCTGTGGAGGCCGAGGCGGGTGGATTGCCTGAGCTCAGAGGTTGGAGATCAGTATGAGCAGCAGTGAGCCAGAGTAAGACCCTGTCTCTACTAACATGAAAGACAGCCAGACACTGTGTTGGGAGTCTGTAATCCCAGCTACTGGGGAGGCAAGGGGACAGAACATCGCCGGAGGAAGAACATTTAAAAAAAGAAGAAAGAAAATGAACAACAAAAAAAAGAGTACTTCAAACGAAGAATGAACAAGCAAGCTGAAATTAAAAATAAAATAAAATAAAAATAAAAAAGAAATGCCTAATCTGGGTGGCGCCTGTAGCTCAAAGGAGTAGAGCGCTGGCCCCATATGCCGAAGGTGGTGGGTTCAAACCCAGCCCTGGCCAAAAACTGCAAAAAAAAAAAAAAAAAAAGAAAAGAAAAAGAAAGAAATGCCTAATCTAGTTAAGGACAAGTGATATCCATTTGTAACCTAGTTTCTTGGGGCTTTGTAAAACAATCTAAGAGATTTGAATTTCTTCCTGAATCTTCCTGAATCCAGTGGAGGACCACTGAGGCAGGAATGGGCAGGAGAAACAGAGGAATAAGTTAGGGTCATTCAATTGAGAGAACTGGGGATACAGTCTTTTTTTTTGCAGTTTTTGGCCAGGGCTGGGTTTGAACCCACCACCTCCAGTATATGGGGCTGGCGCTGTACTCCTTTGAGCCACACGCACCGCTTTTTTTTTTTTTTTTTTTAGTCAGGCCCAGGCGAGGCTTAAATTTGCCGTCCCTGGTTTGCAAGGCTAGCATTCTACCCACTGAGCTAGAGCACTCAGCTGGGGATATAGTTTTATTGGAGGAGAGTAGGAGAGAAGGGGCAGGTTTCAGAGACCCTTTGGAAACAGAATGGTCAGGGACAGGGGCCAACAGGTCATGTGTGCTCCCCTTGGACCAATCACTGTTGATAAGAAATAAGGCTGACTCCCCTAGCTGAAGAGTGGAAAGAAACAAGACCCAGGAGTTTGAGACCAACCTGGGCAACATGGCAAGACCCCTTCTCTAAAAAGTAAAAACAAATTAATTTTTTAAAAAGCAGAAGGAAACGAGATCAGGTGGTAGCTAAATGAGGGCTCATATAGGAGAAAGAAAGTTATTTTTTTACATAGGGGAGACTGGAGCTAGTCAACAAACTGGGGGAATGCAAGAATAGGCCAGAGGTTGGTAACAGAAATGAAAGAGAGGCTGACAGGATGGATAGAGGGCTCGAGCACATGGGAGGCATGCTGGGAACAGATGAAGTTGAGAGGATAGTGAGAGTTGGTGCAGGAAGAGGAAAGATTCAGCCTTTGTAGAAGGAGGAGGGGAGCTTGAGAAGAGCAATGTGAGTGTGCATGCGTGTGCACGTGTGTGTTGTACATCCCTGTATCTTCTGAAAGAGGGGGCTTAGGCAAAAAGGGGGAGGGACCTCTACTTGAAGTGAGGATGGGGTGGCCCACCTCAGAGCCTAACCTGATTCTAGGGAGACTCCTCCACCTGCCTGATTTCAGAAAGGGAAGGAAGCAGGACTGGCCAAGGGGAGTGGGCCAGGTGATGATGGGGGTTTCAGTTATGTCCTAGCTCACCCTGAAGAAAAGCAAAGATGGCTTTCGAAAGAGAGTGCCTCATCCTTGCTTCCTTGCCTGTTTGTATAGCCTTGTTCATCCCTTGGCTCAAGTTCTGAGAATTGGGGTGGGGGGTGCTGGTATCATTTTAGAAGCACCAGAATCGTCAAAAGTATGGGCTGTGTGTCATCTTCCTCTCCTGTACCATGATGCCTGACTTTAAGGACCTGATCCAGTTTGAGGTCAGCATCGGCCACTATGGAAACAAGTTGGACCTGAATTACAAGCCTCTAGTCTCAACTACACAGTACTGCCCAGTGATATATGATGGTAATAGTTGGATTTAAGTAAAGAGTAGAGAGTAGCCCACTGCATGCCAAGCTCTGTGCTAGGCTCTTTCAAGGGTAGTAGCTTATGAAAAATGCATAGACATAATTTACCCACATTTCACACATGAGAAAAATGAGGTTTAGGGAGGTAAAGTCCCTTGCCAAATATTACATAGCTAGTAGGTTATGAACTCAGTAGAAATTAGGTCTTCAAGTCCTTCTACACTACTTTACACCTTTCTCAGCTCTGTCTTCTCCCCTGCTATTTTGAACCACCTCCTATCCATCTGTCCTCTACCCACCAGTTCATCCATTTACCCATCCATTCAACCATTCAACTCCCACCCATCCACTCACCCAAACATCCAACCAACCACCCATCCATCCATACATCTAATGTGTATTTATTGGACACTTTTATTGGGCACCATATACTAGCATTTCTCAAAGTGTAGTCCCTGAAACAGCAGCATCAGCATTACCTGAGAAATGGTTAGAAATGCTGATTCTTTTTTTTTTTTTTTCTTGAGACAGAGCCTCAAGCTTTCGCCCTCGGTAGAGTCCCATGGCGTCACAGCTCATAGCACCCTCCAACTCCTGGGCTTAAGCAATTCTCTTGCCTCAGCCTCCAAAGTAGCTGGGACTACAGGCACCCACCACAACACCCAGCTATTTTTTGGTTGTAGTTGTCATTGTTGTTTGGCAGGCCTGGGCTGGATTCGAACCCGCCAGCTCTGGTGTATGTGGCTGGCGCCTTTGCAGCTTGAGCTGCAAGTGCCAAGCCAGAAATGCAGATTCTTGATAGTCATGGAGACTCAGAAAGGTGGGAGGCAAGGGATGACAAATTATTTAATGGGTACAATGTACACTATTGAGGTGGAGCCCAGGCTTCAATATATACATGCAACAAAACTGCATTTGTACCCCTTAAATTTATACAAATAAAAAGAAAAAAATGCAGATTCTTGACCCCACCCTAGACCTATAGAAACAGATAATCTGGGGATGAGGCCCCACAATCTGTGTCTTAACAAGTCCTCTAGGTAGTTTGGGTGCATGCTAAAGTTTGAAAACTACTGCTACAGAACATTGCTGTCTCTCTGTCATCTCATTCAGCTTCACCGTATCATCACCCATTCAGAGCCTTTCTGTGCCTCCCACTTCTCTTCCTGTTTCTTTGTGACAAGAGTCTCACTCTGCCACCCCTGGTAGAGTGCACTGGCATCGTAGCTCACAGCAACCTCTAACTCTTGGGCTCAAGCGATTGTCTTGCCTCAGCCTCCCGAGTATCTGAGACTACAGGTGTCTGCCATCTCCCTGTTTCTTTTAATAAAAGCTTTATTGAGATATAATTCACATACAAGTTGCTCTTATGAAGTATATAATTCAATAATTTTTTAGTATATTCAGAGAGTTGTACAACTACCCCTCCAATCAATTTTAGAGCATTCTTCTCACCTCAAGAGGAAGCCCATGCCCATTAGCGGTCACTGCCCATTTCCCTCCCCTGTCCCTAGCCCTGGGCAACCATCAGTCTACTCTCTGTGAATATAGATTTTCCTATTCTGGACATTTTATATGCATGGAATCATAAAATATGTGGTCCTTTTTGAATGGTTTATGTCATTTAGAATAAAGTTCTACTTGTTTTTATAGTATAAAATATATAAAAAGAATGTAAAATGTGTATGTACAGTTTAAAGAAGAAGAACAGAATAAGTACCCATGAATTCACCACCCAGCCTAAAATATAGCAAATTGTCAGCATCTTAGAAGGTTCTTCTGGATCCATTTACCCAAAAGTAACCACGATCCTGACTCTTGTGTTCATTATCTCTTAGCTTTTCTTCTTAATTCTTCATCCATGTAGAAAACCCTGAACAGAGTACTGTTTGTTTTATATAAATTGATTCTATATTTATCTATCTTATGTCTTTTGCTCAACGTTAAATTTTTTCGTATGGGTATGTGTAGCTTCAGTTAATTTTCATTTCTGTATATTTATACCACTGTATGATTATACCACAAATTTAAGTTATATCTTTTTTTGGCTAGTACAATTTTGTTGTTAACATTCTTGTACATGTCTCCTGGTTACAAGTGCAAGACTTCCTCTAAATTATATACCTAAGAGTGGAAGAGAAACATTTTGTATAATCACTTTGCTCTGAGTTTCTCTTCACAAAATTACACTCCCATCAGCATGGTAAGAGAATTCCTTCTACTCTACAGTCTCACTAGAACTTGACGTTGCCCAGTCTTTTAATTTTTAACAATCTGGTGGATGTGAAATAGTATGTCATATGGCTTTAATTTGCATTTTCCTGACTATAAATGAGAGTTGAGCATCTTTTTATATATATGCAGACATTCGCTTTTCTTTATCTGTAAAAAAAATCTATTCATATTTTTATCTATTATTCCATTTCGCTATATTTTTCTTATTGATTTGTACATTTTTCCCCCTGAGGAACAAACTTTTGCCAGATGTGTGTGTTGTAAATATCTTCTCCAAGTGGCTTAACTTTCATTCTTGGGCTTAAGCGATTCTCTTGCCTCAGCTTCCCACGTAGCTGGGACTACAGGCGCCCACCACAACGCCCAGCTGGTTTTGTTGCAGTTGTCATTGCTGTTTAGCTGGCCGGAGCCAGGTTCAAACCCACCAGCCTGGATGTATGTGGCCAGCACCCTAGCCACTGAGCTACAGGCACTGCAGTAGCTTTCATTGTTATTTGTTTGTTGGTTGGTTGGTTTTGTAGAGACAGAGTCTCACTTTATTGCCTTCGGTAGAGTGCCGTGGCATCACATAGCTCGCAGCAATCTCCAACTCCTGGGCTTAGGGGATTCTATTGCCTCATCCTCCGAGTAGCTGGGACTGCAGGCACCTGCCACAACACCCGACTATTTTTTTGTTGCAGTTCAGCCAGAGCCAAGTTTGAACCCGCCACCCTCAGTATATGGGGCCAGCGCCCTACTTACTGAGCCACAGGCGCCGCCCACTTTCATTGTTTTAATGGTGACTTTCTTTTAAGGTATTGTATACAAATAATAAAATGCACAGATTCAAAGTGTGCAGGTTGATCCTTTGACAAATGTAATTGTATAACTGCCATGGGTAGAGATTTCTGTTACCCCACAAAGCTGCAATGTTCTTCTTTTCAGTAAATCTCCCCAACTCCTGGGGAACAATTATTGTGATATGTATCACCGTAGATTAAATTTGCTTGTTCTACACTTTCACATAAATGATGTCATACTATAGTACTGTTATTTTTTCTTTTTCTCTCTTTCCTTCTTTCTTTTTTTTTTATAAGAGGAAGGGCTTTATTCACCAGCCAGGAGCTTACAGCATAGAAGAATTCCAAATGGCTGCGCTCCCTGACTGTTACTGTTTTCTGTGGCTTATTTTGCTCAGCATGCTTTAGAGATCCATTCATGTTATTACATAGAGCAGTATTTTATTTCTGTGAGTATTCTATTGTATAAGTATGACAATTTACCCAGTTACCTGTTTGTGGACATTTGGATTGATTCAAGTTTTGGAGTACTATGAATAAAGCTGCTATGAACATTCTTGTAATAATCTTTTTGGTTAAAATGCTTGCAATTCCCTTAGATCAGTGGTTCTCAACCTTCTTTAAGCCGCGACCCTTTAATACAGTTCCTCATGTTGTGGTGACCCCCCCCCAATCATAAAATTATTTTCGTTGCTACTTCATAACTGTAATTTTGCTACTGTTATGAATCGTAATGTAAATATGTGCTATTAGGCGACCCCTGTGAAAGGGTCATTCGACCCCCAAAGAGGTTGTGACCCACAGGTTGAGAACTGCTGCCTTAGATAAATAGCTAGGGGATGGAATTTGGGTTTTATAAGAAAATACCTGACAGTTTTCCAAAGTGGTGGTACTATTTTACATCCCCAACACAATGCTAAGAGTTCCATTTGCTCCCCACCCTTCCCAACTTTTGGTATTGCTTAATTTCATTTGAGTCCTTCTAGTGGGTGTGAAATTGTACCTAATTGTAGTTTTAACTTAGGTTTTTCTAATCCTTAATGATGCTGAGTATTAGATTTGCTTGTTCTACAATTTCACATAAATGATATCGTACTGTAGTACTAGGGTTTTTTTTGTTGTTGTTGTTTGTTTTGTTTTGTTTTTGAGACAGACCCTCAAGCTGTTGCCCTGGGTAGAGTGCCATGGCATCACAGCTCACAGCAACCTTCAACTTCTGGGCTCAAGCGATTCTTCTGCCTCCACCTCCCAAGTAGCTGGGACTACAGGCACATGCCACAATGCCCGGCTATTTTTTGGTTGCAGCCATCATTGTTGTTTGACGGGCCCGGGCTGGATTCTAACCCTCCAGCTCAGGGTATATGTGGCTGGCGCCTTAGCCTCTTGAGCCACAGGCACCAAGCCAGTACTATTATTTTTTTTGTAGCTTATTTTGCTCAGCATAGTGTTTAGAAATTCATTCACGCATTGGTAAACGGTCTGTGAAGCTAGTGAATGATGCCCCATGATCATATCAATGTACACAGCTATGATTTAATAAAAAAAAAAAAAAAGAAAGAAATTCATTCACGCAGGTGGTGCCTGTGGCTCAGTCGATAAGGCACCGGCTCCATATACCGAGGGTGGCGGGTTCAAACCCGGCCCCTGCTGAACTGCAACCAAAAAATAGCTGGGCATTGTGGCGGGCGCCTGTAGTCCCAGCTACTCGGGAGGCTGAGGCAAGAGAATTGCTTAAGCCCAGGAGTTGGAGGTTGCTGTGAGCTGTGTGATGCCATGGCACTCTACCGAGGGCCATAAAGTGAGAGTCTGTCTCTACAAAAAAAAAAAAAAAAGAAAAGAAAAAGAAATTCATTCACGCTGTTGCATAGAGCAGTATTTTATTTCTGTGAGTATTCCATTATATAAATATGACAATTTATCCATTCTCTTGTTTGAGTATCTTTCATGTGCTTATTGGCCATTCACATAACTTCTTTTTGAGACAAGGTCTTGCTCTGTTGCCTGGGCTAGAGGGTAGTAGCATCATCATAGCTCACTTTGACCTCAAACTCCTGGACTCAGACTCAAGTGATTGTCTTGCCTCAGCTTCCTGAGTAGCTAGGACTATAGGTGTGCACTACCATGCCCAGCTAATTTTTCTGCTTTTTGTAGAGATAAGGTCTTGCTATGTTGCCCAGGCTAGTCTAGAACTCCTGGTCTCAACTGATCCTCCCACCTTTGCCTCCCAAAGTGCTGGTTTTACAGATATAAGCCAGCATGCCCAGCCCTTGGCTTGATTTTTGCATATGGTGCAAGTGAGAGGTTGAAATCCTTTTTTTCTTTGAGACAGAGTCTCACTTTATCACCCTCAGTAAATGCTGTGGCATCACAGCTCACAACAACTTCCAACTCCTGGGCTCAGGTGTTTCTCTTGATTCAGCCTCCCGAGTAGCTGGGACCACAGACGTCCACCATAATGTCCTGCTTTTTGTTGTTGTTGTTGTTGCAGTTTGGCTGGCACCGGGTTCAAACCCGCCACCCTCGGTATATGCGGCCGACGCCCTACCCACTGAGCCACAGGAGCCACCCTAAATCCTTTTCTTTTTCTTTCTATATAGATGTCCAATTCAGCACTATTTTCTGAAAGAATTATTCGTATTTCCACATTGAATTACTTGGGCACCTTTCTAAAATAGCAATTAACCATATTGTCTCTTTCTACAACATTTATTCTATTCCAGTGATCTGTTTGTCTTTAAGCCACTATCACACTGTCATAATTACCGTAGCTCTAATACTACCTACAAGTTTTGAAGTCAGGTAGTCCTTCTCCTCTGTTGTAAGTAGTCCTCCAATTTTGTTGTTCTTTTACAAAATAATTTTGGCTATTCTGCTTCCTTTCCATTTCATGTAAGTTTTAGCATAAGCTTGACAATTTCTGGGTTTTTTTGTTGTTTTTTTTTAGAGACAGAGTCTCACTTTATGGCCCTCGGTAGAGTGCCGTGGCATCACACAGCTCACAGCAACCTCCAACTCCTGGGCTTAAGCGATTCTCTTGCCTCAGCCTCCCGAGTAGCTGGGACTACAGGCGCCCGCCACAACACCCGGCTATTTTTGGTTGCAGTTTGGCTGGGGCCGGGTTTGAACCCGCCACCCTTGGTATATGGGGCTGGCGCCTTACCAACTGAGCCACAGGTGCCACCCGACAATTTCTGTTTTTAAAAGACCACTGGAGGCTCGGTGCCTGTAGTTCAGCGGCTAGGACACCAGCCACATACCCCAGGGCTGGAGGGTTCGAACCAGGCCTGGGCCTTCTAAACAACAATGGCAACTACAACACCACCACCAAAAGAAAAAAGTAGCTGGGCTTTGTGGCAGGCACCTGTAGTCCCAGCTACTTAGGAGGCTGAAGCAAGAGAATTGCTTAAGCCCAAGAGTTTGAGGTTGCTGTGAGCTGTGACTTCATAGCACTCTACGGTGGGTGACAGTGTGAGACTCTGTCTCAAAAAATAAAAAAAAGAAAAGCCCACTGGAATTTTTCTGTGTTCTCTTGTTTTAATCAAGTGTTTTTTATTTGTTTTGTTTTCATTATTGTATTCTATCTCCTCTGTTAACTTACTGGCTATATATCTTTCAATTATTCTTAGTGGCTGCTCAAGAGATTATAATATTGATCTTTAATCTTTTATAATCTATCTTGAGTTACTATTTTCTTTTTCCAAGACAGAATCTCACTTTGTCACCCTTGGTAGAGTACTGTGGCATCACAGCTCACAGCAACCTCAAACTCTTGGGCTTAAGTGATTCCCATGCCTCAGCCTCCCAGGTAGCTGGGACTACAGGCGCCCACCACAATGCCCAGCTATTTTTGTTGGTGGTGTTGTAGTTGTCATTGTTGTTTGTCAGGCCTGGGCCGGGTTTGAACCTGCCAACCCCGGTGTATGTGGCCAGTGCCCTAGCCGCTGAGCTACAGGCACTAAGCTTTGAGTTACTATTATACCACTTTACATAAACAATACAATTATCTTTTATTATACACTATACAATGTAATTATAACAGTATAATTGCATATATACCTTATCTTTTTTGTACATTCTGGAATTAGTTGCTAATATTTTGTTTAGAATTTTTACACTCGCACTTAGTCGGTAAGGCGCCGGCCCCATATACCGAGGGTGGCAGGTTCAAACCCGGCCCCGGCCAAACTGCAACCAAAAAATAGCCAGACGTTGTGACGGGCGCCTGTAGTCCCAGCTACTCGGGAGGCTGAGGCAAGAGAATCGCTTAAGCCCAGGAGTTGGAGGTTGCTGTGAGCTGTGTGATGCCACAGCACTCTACCGAGGGCCATAAAGTGAGACTCTGTCTCTACAAAAAAAAAAAAAAAAAGAATTTTTACACTCGCTAGGCATGATGGCTCATGCCTATCATCCAAGCACTCTGGGAGGCTGAGTCATTTAGATTGCCTGAGCTCACAGGTTCAAGACCAGCCTGACCAAGTGCCAGACCTCCGTCGCTAAAAAATAGGTGTTGTGGGTGGAGCCTGTGGCTCAAAGGAGTAGGGCGCTGGCCATATGCCAGAGGTGGCACATTCAAACCTGGCCCCAGCCAAAAACTGAAAAAACCAAACAAACAAAAAAAAAAATAGGTGTTGTGCCAAATACCTGTAGTCCCAGGTACTTGGGAGGCTGACACAGGAAAATCACTTCAGTCCACGAGTTTGAGGTTGTTGTGAGCTAAGACTCTACGGCACTCTCCTGAGGACAACAAAGTGAGACTCTGTCTCAAAAAAAAAGAAAAAAAGAAAAGAAAAGAATTTTTACATCTATGTTTATGAGTAAAATCTTTTATTTTGTTAGTAATTTATTTAGTGGTGTAATTTATATACCATACACGTCACTTCTTTTGTACAATTCAATGATTTTTAGTAAATTGACAGCATTGAGCAACCATCATCATGCTCAATTTTAGAACACTTCCATCCCCCCAGGAGATTCCTCATGCCTATTTGTGGTCATTCCCTGGTCATTCCCACTCCCAGGTTCACACAACTGCTAATCTACTCCTATCTCCCTATATTTAGTTTTTCTGGATATTTCACATACATGAAATTATACAATACATGGTCTTTTGCATCTGGCTTATTTTACTTGGCATAATGTTTTTAAGGATTATCCATGGTGTGGCATGCATCAGGACTTCATTCCTTTTTGTTGTCAAATAGTATTCCATCATATGGATATACCATTCATCATTTGTTAATTCATTCATCAGTTGAAGAACATTGTTCTTACTTCCTGTTGCTATGAACAACTACCTGCTAGTCTTTGTATGGACATATACTTTCATTTCTCTTGGGTAGAGAAAGTGAAATGGCTTTTTAAGAAACCACCAAACTTTTCTATAGGGATTATACATTCTCCCAGAAACTTAAGATGATTCCAATTTCTCTATATCCTTACCAATGTTTGTTACTACCTGTCCTTTTTATTACACCTGTCCATAAAGTTCATGTGTAATTTAAAATCGTTGTCTATTTATTATAGTAGGCACATAGTGGTATCTCATTGTTGTTTTAGTTTGCATTTCCTTAATATTTAATAGTACTGAGCATCTTTTCATGTGCTCATTAACCATTCATATATCTTCTTTGGTGATACATGTATTCAAATTTATTGCCCGTTTTTATTTATTTTTTTATTATTATCAAGGTATAAAAATTCATTATATGTGTATTTTGGATATAAGTCCTCTATCAGATACGTGATTTGCAAATAGTCTGTTTCTTGTCTTTTCATTTTCTTAATGGTGTCTTTTGGAGTGCAAACATTTTAAATTTGGTTAAAAATCCTATTCATTTTTTCTTTTATAGGTTCATATCTAAGAACTCTTTGCCTAATCAAGGCAAGAAAATATTCAAGTTTTATAGTTTTAGTTTTTACATTTAGGTCTATAATTCCTTTCAAATTAATTTACATGTAGATATCCAGTTATTCAAGCACCATTTGTTTAAAAGACTATCCTTTCCTCAAGTGAAAATTTTGTTGTTAAAATACTTAATCTGTTTCATTGCTTAATTTTCTACTTCAGGGGCTCCATTTATAGGTTTAATAGTTCTCTCTGGTTTTTCTTTTCTTTTTTTTTTTTTGTAGAGACAGAGTCTCACTTTATGGCCCTCGGTAGACTGCCATGGCATCACACAGCTCACAGCAACCTCCAACTTCTGGGCTTAAGCGATTTTCTTGCCTCAGCCTCCCAAGTAGCTGGGACTACAGGCGGCCGCCACAACGCCCAGCTATTTTTTGGTTGCAGTTCAGCTGGGGCCGGGTTTGAACCCGCCACCCTCTGTATATGGGGCCGGCGACCTGCCGACTGAGCCACAGGCGCCGCCCTACTCTCTGGTTTTTCGTATGTCGGTCATTTTCTCTCTGATCCTTTTTTGACTTTCTTTCCTATTTTTTTTTTTTTTTTTTTTTGCAGGTTTTGGCCAGGGCCAGGTTTGAACCCGCCACCTCCGGTGTATGGGGCCGGTGCCCTACTCCTTGAGCCACAGGCGCCACCCACTTTTCTTATTTCTCTCCTTATTTCTATGCCCTTCATTCATTTGCTGGGACTAATCTCCTGTGGGCTTCCTTTCTCTGGTGTTGTTTTTTCTTCTACTTGTTTTCTGAGTCCTGCCGGTTCACATTTCCTGAGCTCCTTCAGGGAGTATATTTTTGCTGGCATTTTCTGCTGTCTGCTACCATCAAGCTGTGCTTTCTGCGATCTGTTCTGCTATTCCCTTTCCCCCTAGGTGGCTTCTGCTGCACTTTACCCTTCAGGGCTTCTGTGATGATCATAGTTGCTTTTGGCAGTCCTTATGTGTATTTTGAGTCTGCAGATTATATCTGTCTCCTTGTTTTGCTGAAAATGGAGTTATTTTGCTTCTCCTTGTTGCTTTTGTAAGCCATACAAGAGCAGAAGAGGGAAATTGCCATCTTTGTATCATATGCTCACACTGAGAACTCTGGTCATGGATCTCTGCTGATACACAATTCTAACGATTCACTCAGTGCCAGGTGTCTTCCAAGAATTCTAGAAAATTATATTTTCTCCCTGAAAAGGACTTCTTCTTTTCTCCTTTATCTCCTTTTGGAACTCACTCTATCTTCTGGGGATCTTCTCATTCTGTCCTTCATATTTGAAAATCTCTTTTCCATATTTTTCATATTGCCATCCCTCTGGGCTGCATCCTGGATAATTTCTTCTAGATGATCTTTATGGAAAGGCCTTAGGAGACCATTCTACTTAAAACTGCTTAACAGAAATGCTTCTCCATAGCATTTTCCACCATTCGACACACCATATTTTACACATTTATTTTGTCCTTTTGTTCCCCCCACTATTTTTTAATTATTTAAGTAAACTTCTGATTTAAGTATAACATACCTATGGAAAAGTACATGGACTGAGCTCAAAGAATCATTATGAGGCTAACATGTACCTATGTAATTACACTGAGTTCATGAAGTACAGTGGCAACAGCCCAGAGGCTTCAAGGCCAACCATTCTCCTTACCTCCATTCTGATTTCTCTGTGTTTTTACATTGTATATAATGAAATCATATAGTATGTATTCTTGTGTATCTGGCTTCTTCTGTATTCTTTTTTTTTTTTTGAGACAGAGTCTCACTAACGTAGCCTTCATTAGAGTGCCATGGCATCACAGCTACAGCAACCTCAAACTCTTGGGCTTAAGCGATTCTTTTACCTCAGCCTCCCAAGTAGCTGGGACCACAGAAGCCGGCCACAACGCTTGGCCATTTTTTGTTGCAGTTGTCATTGTTGTTTAGCTGGCCCAGGTGGGGTTCAAACCCACCACCCCTTGGTGTATGTGGCTGGCACCATAACCACCGAACCGATCTGGCTTCTTTTGCTCAACATTTTGTACGTGAAATGTATTCATAAATCTAGATGATGTGGGGTATAGCTATAGTTTATTTATTCTTGTTGCTGTGAGGATATTCTGTTGTGTGAATGTACCAAAATTCATCTATCCCTTCTACTATTAAGAGATATTTTGGGCTCGGCGCCTGTGGCTTAAGTGGCTAAGGCACCAGCCACATACACCTGAGCTGGTGGATTTGAATCCAGCCCGGGCCCACCAAACAACAATGAGGGCTGCAACCAAAAAATAACTGGGCGTTGGGGCGGGTGTCTGTTGTCCCAGCTGCTTGGGAGGCAGAGGCAGGAGAATCACTTGAGCCCAGGAGTTGGAGTTTGCTGTGAGCTGTGATGTCACAGCACTCTACTGAGGGCGACAGCTTGAAGCTGTCTCAAAAAAAAAAAAAAAGAAAGAAAGAGATATTTTTGGCTCTTACCAATTTTAGTTATTTTGATTAGAGCTGCTTTGAACATTTTTCTGTGTCTCTTGATAATGCTGTGTATGACTTTCTCTCGAGTTCTCAGCTGCTTGTTTTCTTGGAACTTTCTTTGTGGTCTCGTTAAAGTTTCATTCTCCAAAAAGGCTTTGCTTTTGCCTCCTCTAGTTAACTGGGGCACTGCCAGGCGGGGACCATGTTTTTTTGTTTTCTTTTGTTTGTTTTGGAGACAGAGCATCATGCGGCTGCCTTAGGTAGAGTGCTATGGCATCATCACAGCTCACAGCAACCTCGAACTCTTGGGCTCAAGAGATCCTTCTGCCTCAGCCTACCGAGTAGCTGGGACTACAGGCATCCACCATCACACCTGGCTACTTTTTACTATTTTTAGTAGAGACAAGGTCTTGCTCTTACTCAGTTCAAGACAGGTCTTGAACTCCTGAGCTCAGGCGATCCACCCACTTCAGCCTCCCAGAGTGCTAGGATTATAGGCGTGAACCATTGCACCACACCTGGCTCTGTTTTTGTTTTTTGTTTTGCTTTTTTGTGTTTGTTTTTCAGAGACAACGTCTTATTCTGTTGCCCAGGCTGGAGTGCAGTGGTGTCATCATGGCTCATTATAACCTCAAACTCCTGGGTTCAAATGATCTTCCCACCTCAGCCTCCTGAGTAGCTCTGGGACTATCAGTACATAACACCATGCCTGGATAATCAGTTTTTTTAAATTTACTTTTTGTAGCAATGAGGTTTCTCACTGTCACCCAGGCTGGTCTTCACCTCCTGGCCTCAAATGATCCTCCTGCTTTGGCGTCCCAAAATGCTGGGATTATAGGTGTGAACCCCCATGTCCAGCCTAAGAACAACTTTAAATTAAATTTTTTGTTTGATATTCTTCAGATAGCATGAACTCAGAATGCCAAACTGTGTAAGGCCCGGCTTGTTACAATTTTGGGGAAAATTTTTTTTCTTCTTAACCCAAAGCCACACTGAAGATGCAAGCTTCCTCACCACTCCCTTCCATATGGTGGGTTATTTCTCAACCACCCTGGCCCTGAGGGTTTAGGTTTCTTTTTTTTGTTTGTTTTGTTTTTTAGAGACAGAGTCTCATTTTGTCACCCTCGCCCTCGGTAGAGTGCCATGGCATCACAGCTCACTGCAACCTCCAGCTCTTGGGCTTAGGCGATTCTCTTGCCTCAGCCACCTGAGTAGCTGGGACTACTACAACGCCCAGCTATTTTTTTGTTGCAGTTTGGCCGCAGCTGGGTTCAAACCCGCCACCCTCACTCGGTATATGGGGCCGGTGCCCTACTCACTGAGCCATAGGCGCCACCCGCGGGGATATAGGTTTCACTGTGCCAGCTATAGCAGTGTCCCGAAAGTCACTATACACAGGGAAAATGAAATTATAGCTAAATGTATTCTTATTTACAAAATATTCATTACAAAATTTTATGAAATATTCTCTACATGTTAACCACCTCTTTCTACACATACACGCAAAATCTTCTCACCCACTCATGATAACACCTTCCACGCTACCTGGTTTCCTGTGTACGGAGGCTTTTGGGTGGCTTACAACAGAACTGATAGCCTCACAGGTCTGGAGGATGGAAGTTAGAAATCAGAGTCAGCATTGATTCCTTCTGAGGAGAATCTGCTCTGCTGCTCTCTCCTGGCTTCTGGTGGCTGCTGACAATCAATCCTTGATGCTCCTGATCTTGTATATGCGTCACTCCGGTCTCTGCCTCTGTCTTCACACAGTGTTCTCCTTGTGTCTCTGTGTCTTCGTGTGGCTGTCATCTCTCTGTCTTCCTTCTTATAAAGACACTAGTCATATTTGGATTAAAGACCCTTAGTTAAGACTCATCTTAACTAAATAACATGTGCAAAGACTCTGTCTCCCAATAAGGTCACATTCTGAGCTGCCGGGGTTTCCGACTTCCACACATCTTTATGGGGAAATGGCATGATTCTTCTGTTACACTGCCCACCGTAGGCAGCCCTGGGCTTTCTCTCCTGCCCCTGTAGTTACCAAGAGGCACACAAGTTCTCCAATTCATAAGACAAAAAAACAGCTTTGGCTTCGCTTATCTCACATACTTTCTGCCTTTTTTATTTTTTATTTCTGTGGCTTTCTTCCTTCAAGGCCAACTCAGCAGTAGAATTCAGAAAAAGAATCCATTGTATCTCATCTCCTTCCCACCTGTTTCGATGAGGAACATAGCCTGGTAATCCAGTCTGCCATGCTCAAGACTGGGTTTTTCCAAGCTTGCTCCCCGCACCCTAGTCCTACCATGAGATATGCCCCTGGCCTTGACGTCTCACCCAGAGGGGCATGCCACCTCAGGCATACTGCTTCCCCTGGCTAGCCTGCACTTTCTCACTGTAAACGGAGGGCTCTGACAGACTGTGTGACATGACACACTGCACTCAATGAGTGCTCCATAGAAGCTGGTCATGCCTGTAAAAGAGCACATGTTCTCAATCAGCACCCAGCCTGTGCCTGGAGGGCTCCAGTTAGCACCGTTAGCAGATGGCCTCTTTGAAAGTCAAGTGGCCCAGGGGAGGTCCTCTGAAGAGATACAGTAAGGGCAGACCTCCCAGAGTCCCTCAGATGATGTCCGAGTATCTCTGTGTTTCAGGGAACATCTATCATTATGTGCCCTGGTACAACACCAAGCCTGTTGTGGCTGTGACCTCCAGCTGGGAGGACGTCAGCTTCCGCATAAACTGCCTCAACCTCCTCTACTTCACTCGGGACCGCCTAGTGAGTCGCATGGAATCAGGTGCAGGGAAGGATTCAGATCGTGGGTGGGAGACTTAGGAAACTGCATCACACTTATAGGAGGCTTGTGTGTCACACAGCTGTCACACAGCTCACATGTTCCATGCTATCAAGATGAATGTATCAGCTGCAGGGCTAGGCACTGAAGACATAAAGATGGATAAACACAGCCCCATCCTTACCATTGAGGGAAGTGTGATACACAATCACTATGCAACACAAGTAGGGAATACAGGTACCCAGAGCTATAGAGTCATAGAGCTCTGTGAGAGGAAGAGAGAATAGTTGATGGTGTTTGCAAAGGAGGTGACATTTCAGTAGGGTTTTGAAGAATGTATAGGAGTGGCAGGGGGTAGAAAGGAATAATATGCAAAGTCATAGCGATGTGCCAGTCTTTGAAGTTTGAGAGTAAGAGGGTAAACATGAAGGTGACATAAAGATTAGGATAGAGAAGATGGAAGAGATAAGATCATAAAGGGTCCCGATGGAGGTCCTATATTCCTGCCAAGGAATATAGGTCTCCGGGGAGCTCCCTGGTGCCCCTAATTCAGACATGACTTTCTCATACCCACTCAGGAACTAGCACCCTGCCCTGCTTCCCAGTCCTACCCCATCCTGGCTCCTCTCTGCCACCCATTTCTTCAGTTAGGTAGAGGGAAGCAGAGGGGGTCCTAGCCTTGCAAGAGCATGTGACAACCATGGACTGACATTGCCAGGTTACCCTCAAATGTCCCAAGGTCCTTGAAAACACCTTGAGCCAGTCATCTCTGTGGCTTGTCCCAGATGAGTTCTATGCTGAGCCAGCTCTCTTGCTGTTTTCTACCGGGCAGAAAGCCAATCTGGACACCCTGAAATCCATGCGGAATCCAAAGGATCCAGCACTGCTCCACCAGTGGGAGAAACTTCTGAAGGAGCTGGTAGAGGACTGCAAGTAGGAGTGGGCACCCTGGGGTGGGGCCAGCCCAGGGCTGACAAAGAGGGCTGGTGGCTCAGAGCGGTACTCTATAGAACACTTCCCCAAACCACCTCCTCAAAAAGTAGGGGTGCTGTGCATATCTCTCCCCAGCTTAAAAAAACAACAGAGTTGTTTCTTCCCTTCCATTCAGGTTCCTCCAGAAAATGTGCTGACCTCCCCATTAGCATGGTCTCTGCTGTCCCATACCCTGGGACAGCCTGAGGCTCCTACCAAACCCCCCTCCCCTTTCTCTAGACTAGCCTGACCCCACATTCCACATCTGCACCTCTGACCCTGCTTCTTCTATCCAAAATGCCCTCCTCAGGGCTCTGCCTATTCTAGAAGACTCACACTAGAGCTTCTCTAAGCCCCAAACCCACCTCACAGCACATACCCCTTCCCTACCCAGGCACCAGGTCCCTAGGCACAGGCCTGGTACATTGCAGGGACTGGGAGGATGGGAGAGCTGAAGGAAGACCTTGGCCAGAGCCACCCTGGCAAGCTTCCTGAGGAGGGGTGGGAAGGGCTCCTGGGCCAGGCCAGAAGTGAGTGGGGCAGGATCTTGAGGCCAGGGAGGGCATGTTGGCTTAGGGCACGGCCAAAGATGATGACACTGGGAGGCAGTAGGGAGATCCAGCCCCTGCTACCCTGTCCTGGCCATAGGCGCCCTCTGCCCTGCATGATCAGTCGGCCCGCAGCCACCAACCTGGACAGGAAGAGGTGGCAGCTCCGTAGCCACCTCCTGAAGGAACTCGCCCAAAAGGCCAAGAAGGCTGAGCCCAGGGACATGGTGGCCACCGTGGAGGGCTGGCTGTACCACCTCAATGCTGTGCTCCCTGAGGTGGGCACTGACACACAGGACACAGGGACCAGGGCTGTGAGCTGGCCACACAGGGTCTGACATCCGTCCACTCTGACAGCCCCAGATCAGCCTTCCAGATGTGATGATCTGGCTGATGGCCAAAGAGCAGCGTGTGGCCTATGCACAGGTGCCCGCCCATTCCATCCTGTTCTCCCCAGCAGGGGCCTTGTATTCTGGCAAGTTCTGTGGGAGAATACAGACACTCCTCTTACAGGTGAGGAGCAGGGGGTCCTCACAGGGTCAGGGTGGACAGGGCCCAGAAACACTCATGGGGAAGCCCCTGAACTCACAGGTAGGCCCCCATGGGACCTCTCCCAGGGCATGGTCTACTTCCTTTCTTTTTGGCCCTTTACCAGGTTAAATAGGGTTTAAACAGTCCCTAGAGGAAGGCAGGGGCCTGTGCCTGTCAGCACGGTGGGCTGACACCGAGTCCATGTCCCTCATAAGTGTTCCTCAACTCAGTCTCTTCTGTCACCTCATGGCCGTCACTTGGTCTAGCCCCTTTGTCATATATTCCCTGGCCCATGATTGGGTGATCTCCAAATATTTAACACCTCTGAGGTTTGGGCACCAGCCCATCCTATCAGATGTAAGGTATAAACAGGACTGAACAACTAGAACACCACTCCAGCCTTGACCACAGCCTCTCTCCTTCCAGTCCTCCCTCCCCAGAAACTCTCTGGCTCCCCATTGCCTCCTGGAGAAAATGTAGCCCCCAGGCTGGCCCCAGGCACCTCATACTGCATCATCTCCCTTTGGCCCAAACTCCAAATAGCCAGCACCAGTTGTACCTGGTCTATGCCCTTTCCACCAACATGCAAGGCTCCTCCCATGCCCATCTGAGTCCTCTCATCCTGCAAAAACTACTGAGACTTGCATCCTGGCTCTACCACTGGCTGGCTTGTGTGGCTGTGGACCAACTCCTGAACATGTCCAGGTGTCAGTGTTCTCTTATGTAGAATAGGCCTGGTGATTACTAGGCCTGCCTCATGGGGTGTGAGGATCAAGGCATGATGCACATTTGTCACTTGACACAGTGCTGGCACGTGGCTAGCACACAATAAATGACTGCCTGTATCATTTTTGATGTCCCAATTATCACAGCTCCTCCTCTGTGGAGCCTTCTCAGACTCCCTAGGCAGTTTCGCCCATCTCCCCATCCCTCCCCACCTCTCTGCTTCATATGGGCTCACAGGGTGTCACCATCTCCACTCCAGAAGACAGAATTCTGAATCATTCACTTTCAGATCTCCTGCTCCTAGGGCTCAGAGGGAAGGGGTAGGGGTGATCCATTCTGGCTGCATGTGCCCCCTTCCTCCCCTGCATCCTGTGGGATTGACCCATCTCTGGCTCAGTACCCAGAGGGTGAAGGACAGAAGAACATCCTACCAGCCCACCTCCGGGTCTGCATGTGGTTCGGCAATATCACAGATAGCAAGGATCTGCAACTGCTCCGCCAGGGCAACATGATGGTGTATGCAGAGACAGTGAGTGGTGGCTCGGGGCCCAGACAGGAGTGCTGGGGTGGGGGATGGCCTTCCAGGGCAGAGATGGCCTCCCAGAAGGGCTTTTAGTGCAAGAAGGGAGGGTGAAGCAGTAACCCAGCACTGCGGATGGCGAAACATGTTGTTGACCAAATCTGAGAATCTTGAGAGTAGTCTGGTAAAGGTAGCAGAGACTAAGGTAATCTCAGACACGGTCAGCTGAAGGTTCTATGTTGATAAGCTACAGGCATGCAGTGACAAGGGGATACTGAGTGGCCCTCCAAGGCCTGGTCACTCTCTCCCCAGTGGAGGCTTTTTGAGAGCTCTTCCCAGTTAGTCTATAGCATGTGGGGTGAACCAGGCTCTGAACTGTAGGAGGCCTCATCTGTCACATGGCAGCCTGGGACAAGGCAGGTGAGGCTGGCAGTCCTGGGAGGAGGAGGCTGGGAATATTCAGAGGAGCAAGATATGGGGCATCTGCTCACAGAGCCATAAACCCATGGAGTAGGTGGGCAGCCAGCCAGAGGCTGCTCTAGAATCAGGGAAGGGGTGATGACATTTGCTCCCAGGGAAAGACATGGCTCAGGAACCAGCTTTGTTGGCAGAGATGAAATAAAGTTGAGTGTGTCAGACTTTTTAATTTCCTGAATTCAAACAAACTTTTACAGTTCTAAGTTACATGAGTGGATGGATATATAATATGTCTAGCCAGCCCTAGAGGGCCTGGAGAAGGGTGTGGGATGAGGTGCAGGGAGCACAGGCTGTGTGTCCAGCAGGGGAATATGGAAGAGAAGACCCAGAGGCAGAAAAGGTGTAGCAGGACAGGGTTTCCCCCGTCTACAGTGACCAGCAAGCAAGCAGGTTGCATACAAGGCACTGGGCCCTGACTCAGGCAAACATCCCACTCTGCTAGCTGAGTGATGTGGCACGGGGTTGGCCTCTCAGCCTCAATCTGCTCATCTGTGTAGTGGGGATGTGGCCCTTTCTTGGTTGGCTATCACATTTTCAGGATGCACTGGCAAGCCAGAGTAGGGGGAGTCACAGTGGGGCCCAATGTCCCTAGCACTATGTCATGGAGGATGTGGCAGGCACTGAAGACTTTTCCTCCCCCAGTACGAGAATCAGGCCAAGTACAAAGATGAGTGGGGGCTGCAGGGGCTACACCGCTGCCCCAACTTCTCAGATGTCATGGGGAATAAGGCCCTTCCCAAGACGGATTTCCAGCCACCCCCAGGATGGCATTGGAAGGGCAACTGGATAGTGGAACCTCAGAGGAGGTAAGGCTGGGGGGTACAGGCCTGAGCTTGTGTGCCCTCTGGCGCGCCCCACTGAAGCTGGCACTTCCTGTCACTCAGGAGGGCCAACTAGCAGCAGCATGGGCACAAAGCCACTGAGCCTGGTCCCAGTGCATGGGGCCTGTACACCACGCTGCCCTGGATGCCAGAGCCCCTGGCCCATGGGAGGGGGGAATGCCATGTAAGGGAGCATGTGGCCTGCAGAGGATACTCCCAGGGACTACAAATTCAAGGAGATGTGCTGGGAACTTGGGGTCCCCCTCCCCCAGACTCCTCCTGGACACAGACATCAACAAGAGCCAGGTGCTGGAGGAGGTGTACGAGAACCAGGTTCGTGACGGCAAAGGTGCCTGGGTATCTGCTGCCATCCCAAACACAGACGTGGTGAGCAGGGCCAAAACTGCCTCAGGGAACTGGGGGCCAGCTAGGCAACCAGGTTTGGAGCCTCAGAAGCTGATGTGTCCTTGTAGAAAGAGCTGGGGGCCAGTGATAGCTTAAATAAGACTGTGAGAGCCAGAGATTCCTTTCTAGGCCTCTTGCAAAGGTAGTACTTCGGCGGCACCTATAACTCAGTCGGTAGGGCGCTGGCCACATATACCAAGGCTGGAGGATTCGAACCCAGACTGGGCCAGCTAAACAACAATGACAACTGCAACAGAAAAATAACTGGGCGTTGTGGTAGGCACCTATAGTCCCAGCTACTTGGGAGGCTGAGGCAAGAGAACCACTTAAGCCCAAGAGTTAGAGGTTGCTGTGAGCTGTGACACCACAGGACTCTACCAAGGGCAATATAGTGAGACTCTGTCTCAAAAACAAAAACAAAGGTGGTGCTTACCCTGAAGGAGAGTCTGTTTGAGGCTAGTCTAACTCAGCCCTGTCCAACAGAAATTTCTGTGGTGATGGAAATGTCTCTATCTGCTCTGTCAACGTGCAGCTATTGAGTGTATGAAATGAGGGACGAGTGAGACTAAGGAATTGAACTTTGAATTGTCTTTTTTGTTGTTGTTGCACTTTGTTGCCATTGGTAGAGTGCTGTGCTGTCATAGCTCACAGCAACCTCAAACTCTTGGGCTTAAGTGATTCCCTTGCCTCGGCCTTCCAGTAGCTGGGACTATAGGTGACCACCACAACGCCCCACTATTTTGTTGTTGTTGAAGTTGTCATTATTGTTTTAGGGGGGGGTTTGAACCCGCCAGCTTAAGTGTATGTGGCCAGCACCCTAACCGCTGAGCTATGGGCACCAAGCTGAATTTTGTCTTATTTTAATTAATTTAAATTTTTAAGAAGCCCCAGGCAACTGTGGCTACTGTGTTGCACAGCACAGGTCTAACTTACCTCTAACACATGGTAGTCTCCACTGTCCACAAGCAGACAGCACTTTACATTGCAGAAAGCCAAGTCCTCAAAGCATATAAAGTGCTTACTTGGGTGGCATCAGACATAGCAAGCTCTGTCTGGTCCAGGGGGTGGGAGGCCACTGTAGCCACCACAGGCAAACACAGCTATGTGGGGAGAGGGAGGGGATCCTCCTCCCAGCTCATGTGCCCCTCAGCTCGCCCTCAATGTTCACCTGCAGAATGGACAGCCCGTGGAGGCCCGGGAGAAGGTGAAGTGTCCCCAAGGCTGGCACTTTAAGAAGAACTGGGTTGTGGAGCTGAACCTTGCGGTGGACAATGAGGGTCAGTTCTCTAGCTAGGGGTGGCAGTGCTCAGGGCCTCAAAATCCCCACAGCTGCCATGTGTTCCAGCAGGCAGGGGTGACAGATGTTTCTGACAGCCTTTGAGCAACTAAGCTCTTGGGATAGATCTGAGTTCCCAGGGGTCCAATGGCTTTCAGAGAACTGGATCTCCACCTTTTCCATACACACGGGCCCTAGTTTTGAGATTGCGCAGCTCCTAAGCACCCAAGACCTGGCCCAGAGCAGGGCTGGGCAAATGCCTTTAGTCATGGCTGAATTCACCCCCAAGTAGCTCCAGGGTAGAAGCAGTAGGCAGGAAATCTAAAGGCCTGGGCTCAAGACACAAGATTCACTGCTTATAGGCTGCATGGCCTTGTGCATGTCACAGCCTCACCCTCCTCCTATGTATGATGGGCACCTCAATCCAGGCCACCTGGTTTCACAGTGTGGCCACACCCTCCTCCCCATGACTCAAGGCTGGAGAGATCCTTTAGCTTGCCTCTCTCTCAGGCCTGTCCCAGCCTCCTAGCCTCCCAACCTTCCAGCACCTGGGGACCCAGAGGCCGCGGTCCTGCCCTCACAGGCTGGGAGTATGGAGTGGGAATCCCGCCCTCGGGCCTGCCCCAGGTCTGGAACCCAGTGGAGAAGACTTATCACTCCTGCCGCCGCCGGCACTGGGTGCGCATGCGCTTCAGGAACCACAGGGAGCTGGGCGGCGAGCAGGAGACCCTCTCCTTCCTGCAGGAGGTGAGGGGCCGACAGGCTGGAATGGCAGGGCAGGGGCCACCTTGGACCATGGCAGGGGCACAACTCGGCCTTCCTCCAAACAGCACAATCTGGCCAAGGGGGAAGAGGACGGCTGGGAGTATGGCATCTTCCGCTCCAAGTTCCTCCTGAACCCTCAGCCCCAGAGCCGGTTCCGCCGCCGCTGCTGGCATCGCAGTCTGGCCCCTGACACAGACAAGGGTGTTGCACCCATATTCCTCCTGGAGGGGTCTTTGGTAAAGCCCCAGCGGGCTGGGTGATGCCCACTGCCTCCTGGAGGAGCCAGGGCCTGCCCTGGGTGCGGGTTGCGGGGACTGGGCCCCCACTCCTCAGGCTTGGGAGGTTGAAGCCTGTGAGGAAAGCAGGTTGATGGGCCTGGCCTAGGGAAAAGAAAAGCTCCCAAGAGCCTCAAGGGACACTGTCCTGGGCACAGGCTATGGATTTGAAAGAGCGTCCTAGGAAGGAAGAGGAAGGCAGCAAAACGTGGTTCAGCTCCTGGAGGCGTGTCCCAGAGAACACCCGGCCCCCCGACCTGCCCTTCATCTACTGCATCTTCAACAGTGAGCACCCTATCAGGAGTCTGCTTGGGCAGGGAGTGAGGAGAGGTGGAGATGGAGGAGCCAGAGGGCAACCTGGGGGCGTGCTGGAAGGAGGTGACCTATGTGGTTCCTCTTTATCCAGAACCCTACTATTACCAGCTTTTCTGCTACATCTACCAGGCCCGGAACCTGACATCCAACCAGATTCCAACATTCCAAGGTAGGTGCAAGCAGCCCTTGCCCCTGCTCCCCAGGGCCGAGTGACACAGCCACCCTGAGGTATAAAGAATGTGGCTAGATGGGAGTTACAAAGATGCAGACCTCTACCAAGCAGCTCATGACCCTGGTTTGGGGAAATGGTACCAAACAAAGACTACAAGGTAGGGCTGCTCTTGAGGTGTGACCACTGCTGAGGGATTAGAAGGGGAGCTGAGGAGGCTCCCAGTGGTGATCATTTAGCCAGGCACTGAAGAGAGAAGAGTTGGCAGTACCAATGAGACATGCAAGCAAGAAAGAAGGTGGCATGCTTGGGAATCATGTGCCACTCTTGGCCGGACTGAAGAAGAGGAGGCGCGAGGAGGCGGCCCTGGGCAGGAGGAATTGTCCTTGGTCCTATGAGGGAAACCCACTGAGGTTTTCAGGAGATGAGCTACATGCTTCAGCCCTGTCCCATAAGTGGCACTATTTGTAGGGAGCCAGGACAGTGGGTGGTAGGGCTCTGAGGATGTCTTTTGGGAGCTGTGTCCACTGGGTATCACCACCAACATTGAGAGGGCCACTCACTGCTGCTGCTCAGGAAGAGAAGCCTCCTATAGCCTCATCCCCAGAACCCCTCCAGAGGAGCCTCTGCTCTCCATCTTGGTGGACCCCAGTCTTCAAACATGGTAGGCATGAAGTTCACATGGATGGAACCAAATGATCCCCTAGCCTCTGGTTACATGCCCAGTTGTCTGTAGCTTTCACCGAGGCAACCTTCTGGGCATCTGGCAGTGGCAGTGACTGCCTGGGCCAGGGCCTACCTGGGCACCCAGTCCAGTGACTGAAGCAGCAGAGAGGAGAGCCTCACTTGGCTCTCCCCCTTCCAGAGCCCTTCATTCGAGTGGTCTTCTTAAACCATAGCCAGTGCACCCAAACTCTGAAGAGCTCAGCAGGCCCTACATGGGCCCAGACGCTCATCTTCCAGCATCTTCTTCTGTATGAGAACCCCCAGGACACCAAAGAGAGCCCACCACTTGTGGTACTGGAACTGTGGCAGCACAACTCCTGGGTAAGGCAGGGTGGGGACTGAGCAGGAATAAGAGAACTGCAGAATTGTTGAGGGGTTGTTTTGGGGAAAATATATGCAAAGTGTTCCTATGAGGCTTGATGTGCCAAGAGCACCATGTAAACACATGATACCTGCTGTCCTCTCCTTGTCAGAAACTCAGGCGAGGACTGGAACTCTGCCAGCTTGGCCTCCATGTTTTGTGAACTTCCCTCCCCTGTAGGGCAAGGAGAGTTTGTGGGGACGGAGTATGTGGTCCCCAGTGGTCTGGCTGGATCTCCACGACCGGAACCTGCCCCCCATGAATTGGCACCCCATTGTAAACGAGCTAGGGTCAGCAGAGGGAGAGATCTTGGCATCCTGTGAGCTGATCCTTGAAACTGAGGTACTGGGACAGGGCCTGGCTGGGATGCTGCACAGTGCTCAATGTCCCTGCATCCCTGCCCCAAGTCTCCACAGCCAGTGGGGCCCAGCTCTGCCCCCTTGGGAAGTGCCTGGGCCCAGGAACGAAAACATCGGGCTTGGTTACCTGGGGGCTCTGTGGCCCAAGAGGAGCCCTCTTAGGAACTGGCTGGAGTTGAGGGGGCAGTAGGACAGCCCAAAGAGGCCTCATGCTCCCTGCTCTCCTACCTCCTGCAGAGCCTCAGAGAGAAGCAGCTGCCAATCTTGAGTGTTCCCTGGAGGAATGGGGTCTACATACTCCCCAAGAGCATCCAGCCCATGCTAAAGAAGATGGCCATTGAGGTGCTGAGGGTGGGTGGGGTGGGCAGGGGCAAGCATCACTCTGAGCAGTCTGGAGTGTGGTGGAGCTCTCTGTTGCTTCTCCCTGATGACCCAGTCCAAAGTTTAGACCCAAAAAATGCTATTTAGAGATGGAAGGAGACAGGAGAGAAATGAAGAACAGAGGCTTTACTGCAAATCTGCAGTGAATAGTAAAGAAAGGGCGATAGCATTATGGCATTTGAGACCACACGGCCCCTGCACAGTAGGAGCTACTTTTCAGAGAAGGAAATCGAGGCTCTAAGAGACAACATATTCTATACACAGTGATGTAAGAACTAAGAAACAGAGTCAGAATTTATGCCCAGCCCTGCCTAACTCCCATGCCAGGATGTTTCTCACCTCTCTTCTTAGATAGCATGAGGTCCTGTCAGAACCCATGTTCCCTGCCACAAATTTGGCAAAGAGCAAAAGATGATCAGGTCCTCTAGGAACTGGATTCTTCCCCAAGATAGGCAACAGAGCTGGTTCCCATTCTGGGACCCCGAGGAGGTGTTCGTGAATAAGGTGCAGATATTTCCCAGCACGGTGCTGGCCACTGCATTGCCAGAGAGTTCTGTGGGAGCAAGGGTCAGCAACAAGCTAGATGGCATAAGAGACCCCTGAGACACTGGGCACCCACTGTTTCTATGAGGCTTAGAGGCAGCAGCCTCAGGAATTCATACCTGAGAATGGATGGTGGGAAGTGAGGAAAAACAATACCTGAGGGCTTTGGAGGTCAGTCAGTGGCCTTAGGGCACCTTCCTCATGGGGAAGGAGGACAAGCACTAATCACTCACGACAGGGAGACTGGCGGGCCTTCAGATTCTGGCCTCTTTGTATAGCCTCACTCCCTAGTCCTGTGTGCTCCCTAAGGCCTCACCTGTGCAGCCTCACTCTCTGGTGAGGGACCCTGTCACACAGGCGCTGCCTGCCCCTTACCCTGCCCTCCGTCTCCTTTCTGGCAGATCTTGGCCTGGGGCCTTCGGAACATGAAGGCGAGCTCCCCTCAGCTCCTTGTGGAATTTGGGGATGAGTCCCTGAGGACAGAAGCCATCAGTAACTTCCAGACCAACCCCAACTTCCCTGAGTCCATCTTCCTCCTTATAGTGGTAAGAGCCCCCAGGGCAAGGGCTGGGGCAGCCCTCTTCTCTTGGGATGCCTCACACTCCCCACCTCTCCTGGGGGCTGCAGTATATGCCTACACAGGAGGCCTACGCACTGCCCCTCGTGGTGAAGGTGGTGGACATTTGGCTCTTCGGCCAGCAGACTGTGGTGGGTCAAGCCAACATCGACTTCCTCCAGCCCTATTTCTGTGATCCCTGGACTCAGGATTACGTGCCCCCACAGCTTCCAAGTATAGTCCTTTCTCCTTGCCTTTCCCCAAGCCTCACAAATGAGTCCCCCTGGGAGTGGGGCAAGGCGCTGGCTCCCCTCTGAGGTTGGCACCCCTCCTCCTCAGCCTTCTCCCCTCCTGAGATTCATGGCTGTACTCTCTCCGCACAGAGCTGTCTGTGAAGGAACAGAAAGGCATGAATAAGCAGGAAGGCGTGAGTAAGGGCCTGGGGTCCCACCCTCTCCCACAATGTTGACAGGGAGGTACCCTTATCCCTGAGGAGGGATGTCAATTAAAGAGTGCTGACATCTGCCCCTAGTGTGAAGCCGGACTGGACATGAGAACACTAAAGCAGGGATTCTCAGCCCAGACTGTACCTCAGAATCACCCAAGAGTCTTAAAAACTCCTGAGATCCAGGCCGCCAACCAAGTCCACCAGAATGGCTGGCAGTAGGACCAGGCCTAAGAAATGTTTCCAACTGGCCTCTCCCCACCCCTGAGTGATTCCAAAGTGTTTTCAAGGTTCAGAATGACTGCTCTAGGGCAGCACTTATCAGACTTTAATGCACAGGAATCCTCCACACATCTTCATCAAAAGCAGACTGTGATTCAGTAGGTTGGGGTGGGGCTGGAGGCTCTGCCTCTCTGAGCCCCTACCAAAGTCCAGCCTGTAGCAATGGGCAGTAAAAACAAAGAACTCTGCTTTCCTCTCCTCCTTGCTCCCCAATCCTACAAGAAAGGCAAGGGAGCCAGGGAAGTCTCCTCCTAGAAGGTCAGAGCCAGTGAACACTATGGACGACCTGGCCTCACCTTGCCTATTCCTCTCATTTTTCAGTTCTTAGAGCAACTCTACAAAAAGTTCTTCTTCAAGTCCAGCACAACCAAGGTATGAAGGCTCAGCCATAGGGAACAAGGAACAACCCCAGACAGTTCAAGGAAGTAGGGAGGCTTTCCCTGCCCAAGAGCCAAAATGCCCACCACCCCACACCCCGGCAGGATGCATATGAGCACGAGGTGGATTGGTGGAGCAAGCTTTTCTGGGCCACAGGAGATGAGCACAAGTCCCCCAAGTACAAGTACAAAGACTATCACACTCTAAAGGTTTGGAGGCCCCTAGGAGGGGAGAATGCTGAAAAAAAGATGGAATAAACTCTCCCACTGGGGGCAGACCTAGCCTTGATTCCCTGGGAACCACCAAGTGGGGTAGTTTCCACATTGTCTCCCAAGACTCCTGAAAACAGCTCTGCTGCCGTCTGACAAGACACTTTGGAACAAGACCCAGGAGTGGTCTCCCTACCAGCCCGGGTCCCACACATCTCCTGCAGGTTTATGACTGTGAGCTAGAGGCTGTGCCAGCCTTCCAAGGCCTGCAGGACTTCTGCGAGACCTTTAAACTCTATCAGGAGCAGCCCAAGTTGGACAGCCCTGTGGTAGGGGAGTTCAAGGTGTGTGTCTACCCAGCTTGGCTGCCCCTGTCGCCTTGTGCCCCTTCTGTTCCCTGGTGCTACATGCTCATTGTGAGAATAGGGGAGGAAGGGCTTGAGAAAGTTTTGGGAGGAGAGGAGCATAGATTACTCCGGAGTTGTCCCCTCACACAGGAAGGGTGAGGGCCTTCTCACTCCCCACTCTGGTCTATGCTGGTCTCTCAAGGCTGCAGAGCCAAAGGGCAAGCCCAAAACTGAAGGGATACATGGGATGGAATTCTTACCTAATGGCTGCAATTCCTTTGTGCAGTACCCTCCTACACACAGTGGTCCCTGCCCTATCCCTCTGCTGCATCTGCCTCTACTGTTTTCACGGCCTTCCTTAACCCAACCCTCTCACTCCCGAACAGGGGCTGGAGGTACCTCCTGAAGGGCTTCACAGAGCTGGCCAGCACTGCCAGGCTGTGTTCCCAATACTTCCCCCCCTCCAGGGCCTTTTCCGCATCTACCCCTTTCCTGAGAATCCAGAAGCTCCCAAGCCCCCACACCAGTTCGTGGTTTGGCCTGAGAAAGAAAACTTCCCTCAGCTGTGCTTGGTGCGGGTATACATGGTTCGAGCCATCAACCTGCAGCCCCAGGACTACAACGGCCTGGTAAAGAGCTGCCCCAACCAGCACAGCTGCCCCTAACACCTTGCCCTAAAGCCCAGTCTTCTGAAGCTCCCTCAGACCCACATGCAGACTGCCAACTCCCCATGGGCTCCATATGTTGCGAGAGGCCTCATTTCTGCCCCACTCCCATACTGCCTAACTGAAGACTGACTCCCTATTTTCTATCCTTCCATCACCTATATCTGACTCCAGTGTGATTCCTATGTGATCCTGAAACTGGGGAAGACAGAGCTTGGCAACCGGGACAAGTACCAGCCCAACACTCTGGATCCCATCTTTGGCCAGTGAGCTGCCCCAACTCAATCCCACCCCGACCCATGCTAGGTTCCAGTCCCAGAAGGCAAAGAACTTTTGCTCTCCTTTCCAGACTCCATGATCCTAGTTTGGTGTCTTACTTGCTTTAGGCATTCAATAGATGCATAGATGGGGCCAGGTGTGGTGGCTCACTCCCATAATCTCGGCACCCTCAGAGGCCAAAGTAGGTGGATTGCTTGAGCTCACCAGACCAGCTTGAGCAAGAGTGAGACCTCACCTCTAAAAAAATAACCAGGTGTTGTGGCAGGCACCTATAGTCCCAGCTACCTAGGAGGCTGAGCCAAGAGGACTACTTGAGCCCAAGAGTTTGAGGTTGCTGTGAGCTATGATGTAATAGCACTCCACCATGTGCAAGAAAGTGAGACTGTCTCAAACAAACAAACAAACAAACAGAAAAATGCGGCTCTGTGCCTGTAGCTCAGCAGCTAGGGCGCTAGCCACATATACCAGAGCTGGCAGGTTCGAATCCAGACTGGGCCTGCCAAACAACAATGACAACTACAACAAAAAATAGCCAGGTATTGTGGCAGGCGCCTGTAGTCCCAGCTACTTGGGAGGCTGAGATAAGAGAATCGCTTAAGCCCAAGAGTTGGAGGTTGCTGTGAGCTGTGACACCATGGCACTCTACCCAGGGCAACATAGTGAGACTATCTCAAAAAAAAAAAAAAAAAAGAAAGAAAGATGCATAGGTGGTGCAGTTCCACCCTGTTTCTCAAACTGCCAGGGAAAGGAGTTCAGAGACTTACACCCCAGGCCTATCCAAAGTTATTCGCAGCTGTAACTTGGGATGGCTATAGGCAGACAGCAGCCTATACCACGCTCTGCTCTCCACAGTCCTCATCAATGAACGAGAGGGTAGAGCAGAGGCCAAGACACTGGCCAGGGGGCCATGGGGACAGCATAGTTCACAGCCTTTGCAGGTTCCAACATCCTCACCCCTAGGATGTTTGAACTCACCTGCAACATCCCCCTGGAGAAGGACCTAGAGATCCAGCTGTTTGACTTTGACCTATTCTCACCTGATGATAAGATCGGGACCACAGTCATTGACCTCGAAAACCGTCTGCTGTCTGGCTTTGGAGCTCGTTGTGGGCTCTCCAAATCCTACTGCCAGTAAGTGGTTCTATCCAGGGAAAGGGAATGCAGGCGGGCAGGAGTGAGCCCACAGCTCCCTGGGAAGAGGCCTGGATCCTGGGCTGTGAACCAGGACCCAGACTTGCCTTGTCTCACCCATGTATCCATCACTGGTCATCCTATAGCTCAAATCAGGGTCCTCCAGGACAAGCTCTTCTCACTTCTTCCTCTCTCATCTCCCACAGGTCAGGGCCCTTTAAGTGGCGCGATCAGATGCCCCCAAGCTATCTCCTGGAGCTCCATGCCAAGCGGAAAGGTCTGCCTGCTCCTCTGTTCAACTCTGAGGAAGACTCTGTTATTTACAACAAGAAAAAATTCAAGCTGACAAGTTTTGGTGAGAAGCACAGAACACCACTCGAAAGCACACACACAGACCTCTGAAATGTGTGAGGTTCCAGAAGGGCAGCAGATTGGAGTGGGGAGAAGGGAGAGGACAAGGAAAGCTCTCCTCTGAGTCAGAGGGCAGCCCAGCACTTACTTTCCCCTATACTCCTATAGAGGGTTACCAAGTTTACTCCACAGGCTCGGGTGGGAAGGGGGCGGGGGGCAGGAAGGCTAATGACCTGGAAATCCCTGCCTTCCATCCCCATCCAACCCAGAGCCCAAACCGCCTACTGTTCCTGGTTTGGGACCCAAGAAGGAACGCCTTGCACTATACCTCCTGCATACCCAGGGACTGGTCCCTGAGCATGTGGAGACACGCACATTGTACAGCGACAGCCAGCCAGGCATCGACCAGGTATGAGACTAGAGGAGCTTGATCAGGAGATAAGGGTGCCCACCCACCCAGGCCAGGCTAAGCATTTGGGTATGCATGTGCACATAAGACAACCATGTTTTACACATTAGTAAGCAGGAAGTTCCAGGGATAATAATGCCACTTGGAATGGAAAAGTTCAGAGCTGGAAGGGTCATCTACAAGAAACAAGGCATGGCTCGGCGCCCGTAGCTCAGTGGTTACGGTGCCAGCTACATACACTGAGGCTGACGGGTTCAAACCCCACCCGGTTCTGCTAAACAATGACAACTGCAACAAAAAAATAGCCAGCTGTTGTGGAGGGCGCCTGTAGTCCCAGCTACTTGGGAGGCTGAGGCAAGAGAATCGCTTAAGCCAAAGAGTTTGAGGTTGCTGTGAGCTATGACGCCACCGCACTCTACCGAGGGTGACAAAGTGAGACTCTGTCTCAAAAAAAATTAAAAAATAAAAAAAAGAAACAAGGCATGCAACCTGCAGCGGGAGGCACTAAGGAGCTCTCCCAGCCACTGCTGTCACTGTCTTCAATCTCTTCCAAGGGGCAGGAAGCTACTGTCTTCAATCTCTCCTGCAGGTCAGACAGCAGCACAGACATTACAAACCTGGTTCTGGCTGTTAATTGCAGGCTGTCTCTCCACAACAAGGAACCCCAAAGAGAGGAATAAAAATCCCCAAAGGCACCCAAATTGTTATTCACCTTGCAGTCACCATAATGGCTTATTTCATTCTCCAGATTTCTCAGGTTGATACCACATTCTAGATACAAAGTCCTCTGATGGGCATTTTTATTTTAAAAAATTCTCATTAGGGCGGCGCCTATGGCTCAAGGAGTAGGGTGCCAGCCCCATATACCGGATGTGGTGGGTTCAAGCCCGGCCTGGCCAAAAACTGCAAAAAAAAAAAGAAAAAATTCCCATTAAACTTGTTTTCATGTGCGGTGCGTGGCAGCTCACACTTATAATCCTAGCACTCTGGGAGGCCAAGGCATGTGGATCATCTGAGCTTGCCTGTAGTCCCAGGTACTTGGGTGGTTGAGGCAAGAGAATGGGTTGAATCCAGGAGTTCCAGGGTGACGGAGTGAGACTCTTATCTCAAAAATAAACAAATAAAATAAACCTTTTTTCTCAAAGTCAACTTCAAAAGAATAAAATTAGGTGATGCCACGGCACTCTACAGAGGGTCATAGAGTGAGACTGTCTCTACAAAAAAAAAGAAAAAAAAAAGAAAATACCTGTTTTCCAATGTTGGCAGTTTTCCCCTTTCATGTTTTTCCTCTTCTCTCTGCATTTTGGCCTTATCTTTTTAACATCCTTAGGTGTGGATATACAATGTAAAATGACCTGGACATGTGGACTGACCATTTGATTTCCTCATACTCAGGGTTACTGGGGTGCTTAATAAATGAAGCTCCAATCTCAATCTGGAGCCCTGTCCAGACAAGTCATTCAGCATAGCCTGCTGAGTGGAATTAACACTTTAAATCTCAGTTTTAAGTGAAATCTCAGCACCACACCATCAGCCCTGAAGCCATCATGCCCTAACCTCACTGCACTATTCTTCCAGCCAAAAAAAGATAAAAATGGGAAAGGTGTGGATAGTCCACCAGGGCTCACTGGTACCTCTATACCTTACCCTTCAGCGTTGGGAACACAGCCTCAAAAAATGTCAGAACCTGAGACAGGACACCCAGGCCAGCCTGCTAACAACAGAAGCTAGCAACCCTGAACCAGCTAATCTGTCTTGGCTCTAGGGAAAGGTACAAATGTGGGTGGACATCTTCCCTAAGAAGGTAGGGCCTCCTGGCCCCCAAGTTGACATCAGCCCCAGAAAGCCTAAACGGTGAGTGACAGCCCATTTCCCAAGTACAGTTCTGCCTCCCCTGGGTGCAGAGCACCACTGTCCTCAAATGCCTACGTGCAGTAATTCTTTTCTCTACTGGGAAGAGAAGTAGCTCCACTGGGAGCTTTCTTTCCCTGAATTCCCCAAATTCAGCAAGAGCCTGGAGGGCAGTCCCCCACCTCCCGGGGCCTCTCTTCCCTAAGGCTGCAGCTGGGGAGCTACTCCTCAGCAAAGCCTCAGAGCACAGTGGCTGCAGGTATGAGCTACGCTGCATCATCTGGCAGACTGCCCATGTGGACCTGGTGGATAGCAATTTAAGTGGACAGAAGTCGAGTGACATCTATGTCAAAGGGTAAGGGATAGGAGTCAGGTTCCAGCAGAGGCCCTAGATCTAGTTCTGTCATCCTGCTGGGACTTCCAAATCCCAAGAGGACACCACTCTAATTCTACCTGTGCCTGGTGCCAGCTGGGGAGCCCTTCCTACAGGGCTTCGGCGTGGGGATGGGAACAATACACGTGAACCTGGGGTGAAAGGACTCTGGCCCCAGGTGGTTATACGGCCTAGAGGAAGACATGCAGAAGACAGATATCCACTACCACTCCTTGGCTGGGGAGGGCAACTTCAACTGGCGGTTCATCTTTACCATGGACTACCTGGCAGCAGAGCGTGTGTGCATCCACAGCCAGAAGGTAATAGGTCTGGGGACATGGAGTGCGCACCCTCAGCCTCAGGCTACGGGAGCTCTTCCTTCCCCTCCCTCTAGAGGCCCACGAGCTGTTTTAGAACATTAGGAACACGTCCTCTGACCAAAACCCTCTGTCTTGATAATCCATCACTGCTGGGTAGTGGGCTACTGAGGTGTCTAAAGGACATTTTTCTGCCATCCTCCAGGAATACATTTGGAGCCTGGACCCCACGTCAACGAAATTCCCAGCCAGGCTCATCATCCAGGTCTGGGACAATGACATCTTCTCCCCTGATGACTTCCTAGGTGAGGTCCTGGCACAGGGCTTGTGACCACAGAACAGGGAGCTCCTGCTTGCTGACAGCATTTCTCTGGGCTCAGGGGTCCTGGAGCTGGATTTGTCTGACATGCCCTTCCCTGCTCGGCACGCCCACCAGTGTTCCATCAGTATGATGGATCCTGACTCCAAGTGGCCCCATTTCCTCCAACACAAGTACTTCTCCCTCTTTAAGAAGAAGATTGTAACTGGCTGGTGGCCTTGCCAGGTCCTCGATGAAGGCAAATGGCGCTTATCGGTAGGAGCTGGGGAATAGGACTGCTTTACTACATAACCTGGCTTTAACAGACTTCCAGGGATCTTTACTAAATCCCTTTACCTTTCTGAAACCTGGGAAGAAGTCCTAAAACTATCTTGCTCCCTCTATCTGAACTCAGCCTCCCATCACCTGTGGTGTTCCTAGGGTAAAGTAAAGATGACTCTTGAGATTCTGTCACAGAAGGAAGCTTTAATCAAGCCAGCTGGGAGAGGCCAGTCAGAACCCAACCAGTACCCTACACTTCATCCTCCAATGTAAGGGTCCTATGGGGCAGAGGCACCAAATCTTTCTTTCTCCTCAAGTCTGTATGGGGTGGTGACCAATAGGCCTTCAGGTGGAGAGGAATAAATTACTTCCTATCACTGCAGCTCTGTGCTCAGTTACTATCTGGAGAGGACAGAGTTGAGGATGGGGTTGGGGGTAAACAGAAGTTGCTTTTTGTTTAAAAAAAGAGTTCTTTGCTCAGGATTACTTGATCCCTCTACCCTACACTCCCTGACATCTCCCCTGTTCATGGACAGACGCGCTGAGAACACTCTCATGTGGCTGCGGTCACCTATTCTAAACTTCTGCCGTGCTTTCTGCAAACGCTACCGCTTCAAAATCATAGCCTTGCTGGTCATAGTGCTTACAGCACTTCTGCTGTTCAACTTTATGTATTCAACTCCGGTGAGTGGCAACCATGGTGACAGGGACAAAGACACTAGTTGGTCCTGAGATGACTCTGAGGAAAGCACCTGCACGTTGCTACTTCATGCTAACTGTTGTCTATTCTCTCTAGCACTATTTGGCCATGAGGTGGATCAAACCTGAACTTCGGCTATATCCTCCCATTAAAATAGTAAACATCATAACCCCACTAAACTCCAGCAATGCCAACTCTTCCATCTTCCAAACATCAGATCTGAACTTAACAACAGACCATGGGTTGAAACTCAGAGACCCAAGAATCACCTGAGTGATATATTCCCAGAACTTCCAGCTCTAATTCTCCCATGTTTGCCTAGCTTTTTGCCCCTGTCATTGGGTTTCCTATCAGTTCCTTGTTTCTGTCTTTGGGACATAAGCAAGGAGCTAGAGATATCCTGGCTACTGTGTTCACAAACCACTTCCAACAAGAAGAGCAGAGCTGTAATTTTCCACTGAAATAAACAAGTTTTATAACAGAGAGCCACCTTGTAATTTGGGGGGTTGAAGAAAACATGAAAGACTTCACATATATCAGAATTTCTATAAAAAAAAATGAGAGGAACTTCATGTCAAAATGATACCTGTATATTTTAGTTTTCAATAAAATTTAAAAAAAAAAAAAACATGAAAGACTGAAAACACTAGCCCTTCAGACAAGACTCACAGGAACGGGAAGTCGTATGATCTTCACACATCACCTCCAGTCCACTTGGTCTCTTTACACTAAGAGGCTCTAAAGTCAGCTGGGCGTGGTGACTCATGCCTGTAATCTCTGGGAGGCCAAGGTGAGTGGATTGCCTGAGCTCAGGAGTTGGAGACCAGCCTGAGCAAGAGCGAGCCCCTTGTCTCTACTAAAAACAGAGAAACCAACTGGGCATGGTGGTGTGTGCCTGTAGTCCCAGCTACTTGGGAAGCTGAAGTCAAGAGGATCATTTGAGCCCAAGAGTTTTTGGGTGCTGTGATTGGTGATGACACCACTGCACTGTAGTCCAGGTGACTGAGAGTGTCTCCAAAAAAACCCCAAAGCATCCATGTACTCATGAGCTAGTATCACACAAACCCCACAGGTTGGATTTCTCATTCCACCACCACCCGTCTCCTCAGCTGAGACCCCCTCCTCCTGCACTGCTGCCTATGCCATCTCAAGATGGCATCCTAGATCCTCCTAGCACACATGTCCATGCAATCTTCCCTTGAACTCAAAAAGAAAACCATCATTCTCTTTTTTAGTTCTTCCTGGTCCCAAGGCCAACCTCTAGTTCAATCTGTTCTCTGGCATGCTGGAACTATTCTGCTATTGTGGAGAAGGTGTTTAAAGAGGCCTTCGGTGTCTGCCCACCTTCATCATACTTGCAGAAGAGCCCAACAGCCTATGGTGGTTAACCAAGGATACAGAGCCTTGTGTCCAGCCAAAGTGACCCCCCCTTTCCTTATGGGCTAACCTGGGGACTTTCCTGTCCCAGGAGAAAGCAGAGCAGGGGTTGATGGGCTTGAGGCACAGAAAAAAGGCTTGGACCTTCCTCCAAACCCACTCCTGGAAGGAAGGACACTGAGTCAAAAGCTCATGTTTGATTCCATCAGCCATTTTAAGAATTTCCTTTAGGGTACAGAGTTCAGAGTTCCAGGCCCTTCAGGAGACTCTGGCCTGTAACCAATTTAATCATGGGGCAGACAGGTGAGCAGCATGTTAACCCTTGTCAGATAAGGCAGTGGAATAAGGGTTGACACAGAGAAGACAGCACTAAGACTGTGCTGCTCAGGGACAACAAACTCTTAGGCAAAGGGTCTATTGCTCCCAGACTTGGAACATGAGAATAGCAACTATTTCTTATTCAGTAAGAAAGAGAAGCCAAATTCCCTCTTTGGGCAGTATTCAAGCTCAGGAAATAAGAAGAAAGCTTCCACATACTTTCAACAAAGTGGGATTCCCAAAATCATAACTATAAGACATGCAGCTAAGCAGGCTCTGGTGAGTCCAGAAGCATCCACACAAGGTCAGACCACATGATAAGGATTTGGGGCTGGTCAGTTTCACAGTTAATCCCATGTCTTTAATGTTAATCCCATCCATCATGTCTCCCAAGCCTCTCTTGACTGGCATATAAACTTTCAGCCAAACTTGACTGAGGGCCTGAAACAATTTGATTAGTAAGGCCACTGACACACCAACAGACCTAACAGAAAAGCTGGAGCAGTGAGCCAAAGCAGAAAGCCCTCTCCCTAGGGCCACCTAATGAAGGCCAGTAAAACTAAATGAGTTGTGCAGTCCCAGGCCCCAGTAGAGAGGCATCCAATGTCTTTTCCAGCTCAGGTTGCACACAGGACAATGAATGGAGAGGAAAGTGAGGCAGCAAAAAAGTTTCCATCCAAAGAAAGCTCCTCAGGTAGACAGAGTCTTGGGTAAAAGCAAAAACCAATGAATGGACAGATGCAAAGTATGAGGCATTATCACTTTTCTATTCTTTGTGGATTTATAAATGAAGCAGAAGGGTCCACTGAGTCCAACAACAAGGCAGCCTGGGCCATCAAATTCTGGTCTGTGATTTTGGCATCATAAATGCATAAATCTTCTCCATGCTTCTTTGCTCCTCATGGAAGGACTGCGGGGAAAGGCACATCACAGCAGCATTGCCCTGGGGTGGGTGGCTTCCCAGACCAGAGTTATATGTCCCCATGGATGACCATGTGAATGCAAGGTTCCTGCATTCAAAGCTCCAGTGATAGAACAGTCTCCGACCAGCTGCTGGAAACCAGAGAAGACCTGCCAGGCTGTGTGCTCAGGCCAGCACCTGCTCCTCCCACATTTCATGGATGACAGTCACAGAAGTGGTGGCAGCATGAGGGCTCAATAGAAGCGCTTACGGCTCTGTTCCTGCCATTTATTGTAAAGTATGATACCAATGACAATGGCAAATACAGAAAACACCAGAGACAAAAAGACGATGAGAAAAAGGGCCAGGCCACTCAGGGGTGGCAGTGGAGCTGTCACTGAGGAAATAAGAGAGAAGCAAGTTAGAAACAGGGAACTTACAAATCCCCAGTTTCTGACACCTGTTTCTGGGAAGCCAGAGCTTAGACTTTCCCTTTTCAATTTAAAAATAAAGCAGCCTTCCTACTATTCATCTGTAACATGAAGACAAATGGAAGGTGGGTGCAAGTGTTCCATATTCTTCAGATAAAGAACATAGAACGTGACTGCTCTGCATGCTCTGGGTGAAAGCCACCTCAGACCCCATGCAGCACTGCAACCTCCTCCCCAACCACGCAACCACTTCCCATGATCCCCTATGCTCACTCTCAGGCAACTTCATATTGTCCACTGAGGGTAAGAACACGTCTCGATGCAGCTTCTCCTCTTCTGGAGTTCTTTCCACTGTCAGCTCAAACAACTTCAGGGAAATGACATCATGATTATCTAGGAAAAAAAAAGAACAAGGATTACTCCAGTCACTCCAAAAAAAAAGGTATTTTGAAGTATTTATATGTAAGTATAAAGGTATATGTATTTTGGATACATATTTTGGAGTATCTTAGTGCAAGACCCTGATCCACAGCTAACTAGAGCTCGCCTTAAAAAAATAACTGAAACCTCTCCTTTTTCTCAACTACAAGTAAGAAGACTGCCTGAGCCTGGAAATTCATGACCAGCCAGGACAACACAGCAAGACCTCCATCTCTATTTTTTTTTTTTTTAATAGAGACATTTATTTATTTTTTTGGCCGAGGCTGGGTTTGAACCCACCACCTCCGGCATATGGGACCAGCGCCCTACTCCTTGAGCCACAGGCGCCGCCCAAGACCTCCATCTCTAAATACTGCAAAAGGGCACAATGAAATTTTTGGCAGGTGAAGGAAACATTCTATATCTTGATTATGATGATGGCTACTTATGTGTAAATATCTGTCAAAACTCTTCAAACTGAAGTGGGCATGATGGCTCACACCTATAATCCCAGCACTTTGGGAGGTTGACATGGGAGGAACACCTAAACCCAGGTGTAACACAGTGAGACCCTATCTCTACAAAAAAAAATTCTTTTTTTTTTTTTTTTTTTTGTAGACAGTCTCACTATGTTGCCCTCAGTAGAGAACCATGGTGTCATAGCTCATGGCAACCTCAAACTCTTGGGCTTAAGCGATTCTCTTGCCTTAGCCTCCCAAGTAACTGGGACTACAGATACCAACCTCAACACCCGGCTACTTTTTTTATAGCTGTCATTGTTGTTTGGCAGGCCCAGGCTGGTTTCAAACCCGCCAGTCTTGGTGTATGTGGCCGATGCCCTAGCTGCTGAGAGACAGGTGCTGAGCCTATAAAAAATAATTTTTTCAAAAAATAAGCTGGGTGTGATGGCATGTGCCTATAGTTGTAGTTACTTGGGAGGCTAAAGCAACAGGATTGCTTGAGCCCAGGAGTTTGAGATTGCAGTTAGCTATGATTGCACCACTGCCCTGCACTCAAGCCTGGACAGCAGAGCAAGACCCTGTCTCCTACAAAAAACAAAACAAAAAGAACTTTTCTTTTTTATTTTGAGACAGAGCCTCAAGCTGTTGCCCTAGGTAGAGTGCCGTGGCATCACAACTCACAGCAACCTCCAACTCCTGGGCTCAAGCGAGTCTCCTGCCTTCGCCTTCCAAGTAGCTGGGACTACAGGTGCCCGCCACAACACCTGGCTATTTTTTTGTTGCAGCCATCATTGTTGTTTGGCGAGCCCAGGCTGGATTCGAACCCACCAGCTCAGGTGTACGTGGCTGGAGCCTTAGCTGCTTAAGCCACAGATGCCGAGCCACACAAATAACTTTTCAAGCTGTATTCTGCTGTATGGAAAGCATAAATCATTAAAGTTGATTTATAAAAAAAAAAATAGCTGTAGGGTTTTAAAAATCAGAAGATTTTATTTTAAAAATATTTGAATTTCCTAGATGGGTACAGTGGCTCACGCCTGTAATCCTAGAACTCTGGGAGGCTAAGGCAGGTGGATTGCTTGACCTCAAAAGTTTGAGATCAGCCTGAGCAAGAATAAGACTCCATCTCTAAAACTAGCCGGGCATTGTGGAGGGCACCTACAGTCCCAGTTACTCAGGAAGCTGAGGCAAGAGAATAACCTAAGCCCAAGGGTTTGAGGTTGTTGTGAGCTATGACACCATGGCACTTGACCAAGGGCAAAAAAAAAAAAGAAATTTCATATTTCCAGCTTCTCTTAAAAAATTGGAGGTTCTGGCTCGGTACCCATGGCTTAAGTGGTTAAGGCACCAGCCACATACACCTGAGCTGGTGGATTCAAATCCAGCCCGGCCCACCAAACAATGACGGCTGCAATCAAAAAAATAGCCAGGCACTGTGGCGAGCACCTGTAGTCCCAGCTACTTAGGAGGTGGAGACAGGAGAATCGCTTGAGCCCAGGAGTTAGAGGTTGCTCTGGGCTATGATGCCACGGAAAAACTAGAAGATTTGGCCTCATTGAGCCCACATTTCCTTTTGGCAATATGGTTGCAGCTGAGTAGCTGATACACATTTTAGATAGATAGCTGCCGTTCCATTTGCCACAAGGAAATTCTACTTCAAATTAATTTTATCCATAATAAATTTTATATATATATATATATATATATATATTTTTTTTTATAGTTTTTGGCCAGGACTGGGTTTGAATCTAACATCTCTGGTATATGGGGCCAGCGCCCTACTCCTTTGAGACACAGGCACCGCCCCATAATAAATTATATTAATCAAAGAATCGATCGCTTAAGCCCAAGAGTTGGAGATTGCTGTGAGCCATGACGCCACAGCACTCTACCTACAGCAACAGTTTGAGACGCTATCTCAAAAAAAGAAAAAGAAGAACCAGAAGTTTAGTTCCTTATCTTCCCCAAAGACATTATGATTGGGACTAAAGTCCTTGGAGGTTATAATACAAAAAGCTATGAATCAGGCTCGGTGCCTGTAACTCAGCGGCTAGGGCGCCAGCCACATACACCAGAGCTAGAGGGTTCGAATCCAACCCAGGCCTGCCAAACAACGACAACTACAACAAAATAGCCAGGTGTTATGGCGGACGCCTGTAATCCCAGCTATTTGGGAGGCTGATGCAAGAGAATTGCTTAAGGCCAAGAGTTTGAGGTTGCTGTGAGCTATGACACCACAGCGCCCTACCAAGGGCGACAGCTTGAGACTCTGTCTCAAAACAAACCAAAACAAACAAGCAAACAAAAAAAGCTATGAATCAGGCATGAATAGAAAGAGAAATCGGAAGAGACAGAAAAGTAACAGAACTCGGCTCGGTGCCTGTGGCTCAAGTGGCTAAGGCGCCAGCCACATACACCTGAGCTGGCTGGTTCAAATCTAGCCCAGGCCCGCCAAACAACAATGATGGCTGCAACTAAAAAATAGCCGGGCATTGTGGCAGGTGCCTGTAATCCCAGCTACTTGAGAGGCAGAGGCAGGAGACTCACTTGAGCCCAGGAGTTGGAGGTTGCTATGAGCTGTGATGCCACAGTACTCTACCCAGGGCAACAGCTTGAGGCTCTGTCTCAAAAAATAAAATAAAAATAAAATAAAATAAAATAAAATAACAGAACTAAGCACTGCTAATGCCGGATAAGGCAAAGAAGCAAGAGTTTCAGAGTAATTGGTTAAATGAGCTGAAGAGAGGACAAAGAGTGAGGACAAGAAAGAGCACTGTATATGGCATGGAAATGGAAGTAACTTTCATGAGAATATTGTCAACAGAAAGGTAGAGATACAGGTCTAAGTACAGCATGCTTAGGAGGTGGATGGCTAGGAAACAAAGCATCTATACATACAACATGTTCAAAACTGTGAGCAAAAAGAAAGTCAGGGAGTGCTGAGCACAGTGGCTCACACCTGTAATCTTAACAGTCTGAGAGACTGAGGTGGGTGGATTGCTTGAGCTCATGTGTTAGACCAGCTTGGGCAAGAGCTAGACCCCATCTCTACTAAGAATAGAAAAACTGAGGCAAGAGGATCGCTTGAGCCCAAGAGTTGGAGGTTGCATGTGAGATATGATGACACCATGGCATCCCAGGGTGACAGCTTGAGACTCTGTCTCAAAAAATGGAAAAAAAGGCTTGGTGCCTGCAGCTCAAGTGGCTAAGGCACCAGCCACATACACCAGAGCTGGCAGGTTCGAATCCAGCCCAGGCCTGCCAAACAACAACTATAACCAAAACATAGATGGGCATTGTGGCAGGCACCTGTAGTCCCAGCTACTTGGGAGGCTGAGGCAAGAGAATCGCTTAAGCCCAGGAGTTGGAGGTTTCTGTGAGCTGTGATGTCACAGCACTTTACTCAGGGCGATAGCTTTAGACGCTGTCTCAAAAAAAAAAAAAAAAAAGTCTGGGAGTCAGAAGAGAGCCAGCAGAGTCAAGGAAAAGCTTTGCTGGGTGGAGCCTTGTGGCTCAGTCAGTAAGGCACCAGCCCCATGTACCAAGGGTGGCGGGTTCAAACCCGGCCCGGGACAAACTGCAACAACAACAAAAAAATAGCCAGGTGTTGTGGTGGGCGCCTGTAGTCCCAGCTACTCAGGAGGCTGAGGCAAGAGAATCACCTAAGCCCAGGAGTTAGAGGTTGCTGTGAGCTGTATGATGCCACAGCACTCTATCAAAGAGTGATAAAGTAAGACTCTGTCTCTACAAAAAAAAAAAAGAAAAGCTTTGCTAAGAGATGGGGAACTGGACACATTAGCAGATAGAAGAGGAGACCTAACAACAGAAAGGGCTCCAGAAATAGGAAAGCAAGGAACTCACAACAAAGGCTAGAAGAGCTGACTTGACGAGGGGGCAAACACTGCTTTCTGTTAGCTCCTAGAGCAGTGATTTTCAACTGGTGTGCCATGGCACACTGGTGTTCCATAAGAGGATCTTAGGTGTGCTGCAAAAATTTTTTAAGATCATTAATTAAAGCACAGTAAGCATATTCTTTTTTTGCAGTTTTTGGCCAGGGCTGGGTTTGAACCTGCCACCTCCAGCATATGGGGCCGGCACCCTACTTCTTTGAGCCACAGGTGCCGCCCTGTATATTCTTTCTTTTTGATCAACATAATTTAAGTGTGCCACAAAAGTTTAACTATAGATAGATTCAAGTGTGCCATGGGATTAAAAAATGTTGAAAAATACTGTCCTGGAGACAATTATACTAGGAAAACCTGGGCCTGGATTTCAGATATAAAATGTAGGAAAAGAAGCACTCTCAGGGCACCTGCTTCCCAGAGCTGTGCTCCCCTGGCTCTCTCCTCTGAGAGACCTTGCTAAAACCTAGATATTGAGAGGAGGCATGGGTCAAGGCAAACAAAGTGTGCATACGGCAGTACCTGACAGATCTCCAGTGATGGAGGAGGTGCCGAAGTAGTAGCCACGGGGCAGACGGACCCCAGGCACCTCAATGCAGTCCCTCCACTCATGTTTGCCATCGATGTCCATCATTATCTAGAATAAAAAGAACAGGCATATCAGGGTCAGGCCATGGGAGGAAGAGCAGGACAGCCCATAATATCATTTGGTCCAAGACAGGACTCACCGTCAAATGCCTCTTGACATAGCGAATCACAAGGAAGGTGTCATAATGGAGATTACGGACAATGGCTGTACAGCCCCCCAGCTCTGTAGGCCGCCCATCCCTCTCATGATCATAGCTGAGGGAGCCGTTGTTCACCATGGCTGAGATGTAAGGGAACACTCGCTGAGAAGCAGGGAGGGAAAAGCAGAAACAATAAGGAACAGCTCTTAGGAACGCCTATGCAAACAGGAATTTTGCATACATAAGCTGAGCCCTTTATAACAGATCAGATACCACTCTGCCTCATCACTGGCAGCCCCTGAGAATGTGGATGGCCAGCCACATTCAGATGGCCACCCAAGGGATGTGGGTCCAGGAAGTGACTGAACTCCATACTTGCCTCCAGTAATTCTCCTTGCTCCCAATCTGGGATAGGCCTGCAGAGGGCCCCTCTAAGACTCAAGAGTCTTACTTGAATCCTCCCAGAGATCACCTTTTGGCACTTAGTGCCCAATACTAGAGGTTTCCTTTTTATGTATATATACCTATTTCCTCAACTGCCACTTAAGCTTGAAGAAAAAAATCATTTATATGCATCTTTGTACATCTCCACTCCAGCCCCATCTCTTCCCCTCCAGGGTGAGTGTTTTGAACACAGCAGGTATTCTGAAAACACCGGTTTGACTGAGCAGGGGAACCTTTCCATTCAGGATGGTTCCTTTCAAATTCTAAAATTCTGCAAGTATATGATGCTACATGGATTAGGACTCAAAAAAACTGTTAGAACAGAGCTGCTGGATGAGCTTATCTAACCAAAATGAGTATTCTTAATCAAAAGACTTTCCAGCCCACTTACACCTCCTCCATACATAGCTTCTCCCAATAACATTAATATGAGGGCAAGGTTCTACCCCAACAGAAAACTCAAAGTTTCTCCAAAACCCACTTATTTTCCCATCTACTTCAGAGGCTCCCTTCCTTCAATAGAGTTATAGGAGCAAATTCTTCCTTACAAATGATGAACTATCCATTCCAGAATGAGCCCAGTGCCAACACAGTGCAAAGAGGCAGGGTGATGAAAGGAAGGTAACATGAGGCATGCCACTCCTTTAGTGACTTCTCCCCGTCCTAGGTGGTCAACATGCAAGGTGGAGATGCAGTCAAGACCAGAGACTCAGGACTCCTGAGACAAAAGCCTCACATGGACTAGAAACAGCAACAAATGTTGGGTGGACACATGGAAATAAGGGGTGGCCCATACTGAATACCTGAACTCCTGGAGAATAGCGCCTCTTCTGGGCCTGAGAGGGTCCAGCAGGGTATTACAAAAACAAGAGAGGGCACAGAAGACAGGAGACAAGTCAGAAAGAAGTAGCTGTGGGGCTCGGCGCCTGTTAGCTCAGTGGCTAAGCGCCAGCCACATACACCAAGGCTGGCAGGTTCAAACCCAGCCCAGGCCTGCCAAACAACAATGACACTTAAACAACAAAAAAAATAGCCAGGCGTTGTGGCAGGCACCTGTAGTCCCAGCTACTTGGGAGGCTGAGGCAAGAGAATCGCTTAAGCCCAAGAGTTTGAGGTTGCTGTGAGCTATGACGTCACAGACTTTACCAAAGGCGACATAGTGACACTCTGTCTCAAAAAATAAATAAATAGGGCGGCGCCTGTGGCTCAGTCGGTAAGGCGCCGGCCCCATATACCGAGGGTGGCGGGCTCAAACCCAGCCCCGGCCAAACTGCGGCCAAAAAATAGCCGGGCATTGTGGGGGGCGCCTGTAGTCCCAGCTACTCGGGAGGCTGAGGCAAGAGAATCGCTTAAGCCCAGGAGTTGGAGGTTGCTGTGAGCTGTGTGAGGCCACGGCACTCTACCGAGGGCCATAAAGTGAGACTTTGTCTCTACAAAAAATAAATAAATAAATAAATAAATAAAAGTAAGTAGTAGCCGTGGAAGGGCTATGACCCAGCTGTGATGGATGAACAAACCAACCTAAATCCCCAAACAGAATTTTAGGGTCCGTGATATACAAAACCATATATATGTACAGGTACTTAACAAAGTTTTCTGAGGAAAGGGTCTATTACTGTCATTAGATTCTCAAAAGGGTCCCCTAGGAAGACAATTCTAACTGACAGAGGGTCCTGGAGCTTTCAGAGGACCTTTACAAAATACAGTGTTACACCATCAAGCAGGCCCCACTTACGTTTCTGAAAATCAGAAACACTCCCAGACTTCTATATTTCTATAGCAAAGGGAGAGACAGGGCTAAATTCTTCCAAATTCAAGATGTCCTTTACTGTGCCTAGGATATAGAGATATAGCTCTTGCCCAGAAGGCAAAAATCCACCACTTGAGAAAGTATAAAATCAACTGTAATCCAAAGGTATCATTTACCGTCCAATTAAGCCTGATGGACATATATTTGCAAGTAATTCTTGCCATTCTATCCTATAGCATGTGGCCAAGAAAGAAGCCTGGTGGGAACATTATGGCATGACATACTCAGAAAAATCTTAAGGCTTAAATGCATGTAGATTTGCTACAGAAAAGAGATTCTACACAAGCCCAGCCCAGCCATGCCCTATGGGAAGGGTAGGTGATGGTGTAGAGCTCAAAGTGTTCATTTTTCTAATACTCAGTGAGCACCTGTCATGATCCAGGCACTGTTCCAGACGCTGAGGGTCCAAAGGGAAACAATCTGCTCTCATGGAGCTGCAATTAGAGTGGAAGACACAAACAATAAACAAGCCAACAAAACTGATAGTGAAAAATGCTATGATAAAAATAAAATAGGTAATAGGACAGAAATTGATGAGGGAACCCCCCTCTAAGGAAGTACATCTGAGCTTAGACCCAAGTAATTAGAGGGATTCTACAAAAAGATCTGAGAGCATAAGCAGTATAAAGTTGGCATACTGAAGGAACCAGAAGACAGATGTACCTGAAACACAGCTACTAAGGAAGAGGCTGATGTGAGCTGAGGCAGCAGCCATAGCACAAGGGACCTCAGGAGCCACAGTAAGGAGTCTGGGGTGGGGCTCCCCAGCCATTCTCTTCTTCTGTCACTGGCAGAATTTGCACAGCACACAGAAAGATAGGAAGTCAGTGAATGATCAAAGGACTACAAAATTACTCTTCTACAACTATTTTTAGAACAAGGAGTTGTGAGCATGTTCTCAGACACTGAGAAAATCTCATAATTTCATAGATAATTAAAGAAAATAAGGGGCTCGGTGCCCATAGCTCAGTGAGTATGATACTGGCCACATACACCAAGGCTGGTGGGTTCAAGCCTGTCCCTGGCCTGCTAAACACCAATGACAATTGGGGGGGGGGGGTGTTTTTGTTTTTTTTTTTGACTGGGCTGGGTTTGAACCCACCACCTCTGGCATATGGGGCCAGTGCCCTACTCCTTTCAGCCACAGGTGCCTCCCACCAATAACAATTGCACCAAAAAAAAAAAGCCGGGTGTTGTGTGTTGTGGCGGGTGCTTGTAGTCCCAGCTGCTCCAGAGGCTGAGGCAAGAGAATGGCTTAAGCCCAAGAGTTGGAGGTTGCTGTGAGCTTTGATGTCACAGCAGCACTCTACCAAGGGTGACATTATGAGACTCTGTCTCAAAAAAAAAAAGAAGGGAGTAAAAATGCCTAGGAGAGTTCTGACAACCCCAAGGCTTACTTCATTGTTCACCTCCAGGAACATGACAGACATTTAGGTGCAACTTTAAAGCGTGTGTTTAGGGACGGTTGGCTCATGCGTGTGATCCCAGTACTCTGGGAGGACAAGGCAAGAGGACTGCTTGAGTTCAGAAGTTTGAGAACAGTCTGAGCAAGAGTGAGACCATGTCACTACTAAAAACAGAAAAATTAACCAGGTGATACTGTAGTGTACACCTATAGTCCCACCTACTTGGGAGGCTGAGGCAGGAGGATTGCTTAAGCACAGGAGTCAGAAGTTGCAGTGAACTATGAGGACACCACTGCACTCCAGCTGAGGTGATAGAGCAAGACTCTGCCTCAAAAAAAAAAGAGGGTGTCTAGGACAGCAATCCTTAGGCTAAAGGTGCCTCACTCTTCCCAAGTTTTTCAACTGCACATATCAGTGGGCCCTCAGTCAAAGGGTCTCATTCAGTAGGTCTAGAGGGGAGTACAGGATTACATAGTTTTCTCTTTTTTCTTTTTTGAGTCTCAAGCTGTCACCCTGGGTAGTAGAGTGCTGTGGCATCACAGCTAACAGCAACCTCAAACCCTTGGGCTTAAGTGATTCTCATGCCTCAGACTCCCAAGTAGCTCGGACTACAGGTACCTACCACAACACCTGGCTATTTTTTTTGCAGTTTTGGGCTGGGGCCGAGCTTGAACCCACCACCTCTGGCATATAGGGCTGGCGCCCTACTCCTTTAAGCCACAGGCGCCTCCCAACCTGGCTATTTTTTGTTGCAGTTGTCATTGTTGTTTTAGCTGGTCCAGACTGGGTTTGAAACCGCCAGCCTTGGTGTATGTGGCCAGTGTCCTACTCACTGAGCTATGGGCACTGCCTAGGATTATCCATTTTTTCTTTTTTTTTTTTAGAGACACAGTCTCACTTTGTCACCCTCAGTAGAGTGCTATGGCATCACAGCTCACAGCAACCTCTAGCTCCTGTACTTAGGCAATTCTCTTGCCTCAGTCTCCAAAGAAGCTGGGACTACGGGTGCCTGCCACAACACCCGGCTATTTTTTTCTGTTGTTGCAGTTTGGCAGGGGCCAGGTTTGAACCCTCCACCCTCAGTATACAGGGCAGGCGCCCTACTCACTGAGCCACAGGCACCGCCCAGGATTACGTATTTTTTAAAAGCACTACAGGACACTGAGACAGGCAGCCAAATGTAAGAAGCACTGGGGTGGCGCCTGTGGTTCAAAGGGGTGGGGTGCCGGCCCCATATGCTGGACGTGGCGGGTTCAAACCCAGCCTCAGCCAAAAAAAAAAAAATAATAATAATAATGTAAGAAGCACTGTACTAGACACAGAGCCCCAAAGTTTTGCAGCTAGAATCTGTCTACTTCATGACTTGGCCTTTGATTTTTAACCTCACATTACTAGGAAAGTCTCTAATATGTCATCTTATTTTCTATTCCTAGTCAACAGTTCTTGAAGTGTTTTCTTGGGTAGCCACTGATTTCACACAGCAGTAAATGTTTTTCCCCCTGGAAAGCAGCAGCCTAGAACTAGAATCAAAGGTTGAAGAATCACATTGATTTTGGCAAGGCCAGAGTTTCATTCCTAAAGAGTCACCAGAAAGGAGGAGCTCCCACCTATTGTCCTAAAGATCATTGTTTGTAAGATAGAGAAATATTTTCAACTTTTTTACTACAAGCCTACTTTTAAAAAAAATTATTTTTAAGAGACTCTCTATATGATAATTGTATTTTCAGCATATCCTGACTAAAAAGACACCCATGAGCTTGTGGATTTATGGATTCTATGCCAAAATTCCATATGGCCTCTATTATCAGAGAGCCCTAAGTTAGGTATGCAGTATGTTACTCACCAGGGCGTATAACCTTAGGTAGATTACATCATCTCCTTTTTTTTTTTTTTTTTTTTTACATCACCTCTTTAAGATTGTAGTTCCTCACTATAAACTGGAAAAATAATGCACAGCTCAAAGAGTTAATTATAAAGATGAAATCAAGGGCCAGGCGCAATGGATTAAACCTATAATCCCAGCACTCTCTGGAAGGCCGAGGTAAGTAGATTGCTTGAATTCAGGAATTCAAGACCAGCCTGAGCAAGAGCAAGACCTCATTTCTAAAAATAGCTGGGCATTATGATGGTTACCTGTAGTCCCAGCCAGTCAGGAGGCTGAAGTAAGAGGATCACTTCAACCCAAGAGTTTGAGGTTGCTGTGAGCTGTGACGCCATAGCACTCTACTAGGGGCAAGAAAGTAAGACTCTGTCTCAAAAAAAAAAAAAAAGAATGATGAAATGAAATATGTAAAGCATTGCAGGCAGCGCCTATGGCTCAAAGGAGTAGGGCGCCGTGCCCCCTATGCCGGAGGTGGTGGGTTCAAACACAGCCCCGGCCAAAAACTGCAAAAAAAAAAAAAAAAAAAAAAAGAAAGAAAGAAAAGAAATATGTAAGGCATTTAGTGCAGGGTCTGGCTTTCAGGAGGGAAGTCAATAAATGTTCAATCACTGACTAAATTAATGAATTTCTAGTTACATACGTGTTCTCAGATACTCACATAAACACAAAGTCAAACATACATCTTTTAGAGCAGTAATTCCCAGACCATTGGCTGCCATGGACCAGAAAAATTTCCGAAAGTATTTTGGGGATCAATAAGTTTGTTTTTTATTGCCTACTAAATATATTCAAATATAATAATGGGGTGCTCAGTGAGTAGGGCTCCAGCCCCATATACGGAGGGTGGTGGGTTTGGACCCGCTCTAGATAAACTGCAACAACAAAAAATAAGTAAGTGTAGAATATAAATGTCTAAACACAATAACTAAGAAAATGCCATGAAGGTTATGTTAACCAGTTTGATGAAAATATTTCAAATTGTATATAAAATCAGTACCCCATGATTGCATTAATGTACACAGCTATGATTTAATAAAAATAAATAAATAAATAGCCAGGTGTTGTGGTGGGCGCCTATAGTCCCAGCTACTCGGGAGGTTGAGACAAGAGAATCACGTAAGCCCAAGAGCTGGAGGTTGCTGCGAACTGATGCCTCAGCACTCTACCGAGGGCGATAAAATGAGACTCTGTCTCTAAAAAAATAGTAATAATACAATAACGGGGCAGGTACAGTGGCTCACGCCTCTTAGCACTCTGGGAGGCCAAGGTGGGTCAATTGCTTTAGCTCACGAGTTCAAGACCAGCATAAGCAAAAAGCAAGACCCAGTCTGTACTAAAAATAGAAAAACTGAGGCAGAGGATCGCTTGAGCCTGAGTTGGAGGTTGCTATGATGTATGATGCCACAGCACTCTATCCCAGGAGACAGCTTGAGTCTCTGCCTCAAAAGAGACAGATACGTAAAATATGATGCAATATTTTGTTTTTAAAAAAGATACCTGTAAAGAAAAAAAGATTTCGGTGGCGCCTGTGGCTCAGTGAGTAGGGCACTGGCCCCATAAACTGAGGGTGGCGGGTTTGAACCCGGCCCTGGCCAAACTGCAACAAAAAAAATAGCCAAGCGTTGTGGTGGGCACCTGTAGTCCCAGCTACTCAGGAGGCTGAAGCAAGAGAATCACCTAAGCCCAGAAATTGGAGGTTGCTTGTAAGCTGTGATGCCATAGCACTCTACCCAGGGCAATAAAGTAAGACTGTCTCTAAAAAAAAAAAAAAGGGGGGGGGGGGCAGAAAATATTTTCAAATAAAAAAATTTGATGCCACAGCACTCTATCCAGGGTGATAAAGTAAGATTCTGTCTAGAAAAAAAAAAAGAGAGAGGGAGAAAATAGTTTCAAATTAAAAAAACCAGGATAGGGCGGCGCCTGTGGCTCAGTGAGTAGGGCGCCGGCCCCATATGCTGAGGGTGGCGGGTTCAAACCCAGCCCCGGCCGAACTGCAACAACAACAAAAAATAGCCGGGCATTGTGGCAGGCGCCTGTAGTCCCAGCTGCTCGGGAGGCTGAGGCAGGAGAATCGTGTAAGCCCAAGAGTTAGAGGTTGCTGTGAGCCGTGTGACGCCACGGCACTCTACCCGAGGGCGGTATAGTGAGACTCTGTCTCTATAAAAAAAAAAAAGCCAGGATAGGGCGGCGCCTGTGGCTCAAGGAGTAGGGCGCTGGTCCCATATGCTGGAGGTGGCAGGTTCAAACCCAGCCCGGCCAAAAAATAAATAAATAAATAAAAATTAAAAAACCAGGATAGCACATTATTGTTAACTTTCTTCCAGTTCAAAATAAGAAAAACAATTACCACATCATAAAAAAACATAGGGGCTCGGTGGCTAGGGTGCCAGCCACATACACTGGAGGTGGCAGGTTCAAACCCAGCCTGGGCCTGCCAAACAATGACAACTCTAGCCAAAAAAGAGCCAGGCGCTGTGGTGGGCACCTATAGTCCCAGCTACTTGGGAGGCTGAGGCAAGAGAATCACTTAAGTTCAAGAGCTTGAGGTTGCTGTGAACTGTGACGCCAGGACGACTGTCTCAAAAAAAAAAAAGGGGGGAACCAGGAGACAGTGGTGTGCACCTGTAGTCCCAGCTACTTGGGAGGCTGAGGTGGGAGGGCTGCTTGAGCTGAAGAGTTTGACTTTAGCCTTGGCAATATAGTAAGACCCTGATTCTAAAAAATTAAAATTAAATTAAAACATAGGAGTGTGGCTCAGCACCCATAGCACAGTGGTTACAGTGCCGGCCACATACACGGAGGGAGGAAGGTTAGAACCTGGCCTGGGTCTGCTAAACAACAATGACAACTGCAACACAAAAATAAAAAATAGCCGGGCATGTGGTGGATGCCTGCAGTCCCAGCTACTTGGGAGGCTGAGGCAAGAGAATCGCTTAAGCCCAAGAGTTTGAGGTTACTGTGAGCTGTGACATCACAGGCACTCTACCGAGGGCAACATACTAAAACTCTGTCTCAAAAACAAAAAACAAAAAAACACGAGGAGTGCCTCAAACAAAATTTGCATGTTGAGCTGATCTAGGACAGCGGCTCTCAACCTTCCTAATGCTGTGATGTATTTTCATTGTTACAAGGGGGTAGCGACCCACAGGTTGAGAACCACTGAGCTAGGAAGCCCAGCCAGACAGCTTATCTTCCCACTCTCTGACCAGCTGTTTCTGTTTCTCTGGGGTGAAGTCTATATGTCTCACAAAGAAAAATGAAGGCCAAGCCTGCCAAGGAACTGCATTCCAGGAAGGCCTCTTTGTCATGATAATCTGATGTCAAGCGAAAGACCTTACCACTCCAAGACTGCTACTAAGTTCCCAACAACTTTTCACCAACATCTGGGTTGAGTGCAAAACTGATGATCATAAGCTGATGATTTCATCATGCCAAAAAAAGATAATCAACTCATCTTTTAATGGTCATCTGAAAAATAACAGCAATATGAGATATAATTCAAATACCGCACAATTCACTTAAAGTGTATAATCCAACAGCTTTTAGTATACTCAGAATTATGATTATGATTACCACAATCAATTTTAGAACATTTTCATCACCCCGAAAAGATACCGCATGCCTCTCCCCATCTCCACACCACATTGCCTCAACCCTAGACAACCACTAATCTACTGTCTACAGATTTGCCTATTGTGGACATTTCATATGCATGGGATCATACAATGTATTGGCCTTTTGGGACTGGCTTCTTTCACCTACCATGTTTTCAAGGATCATCCCTGTTGGGACACATATCAGTATTTCCTTTTTATTGCTGATATTTCATTGTATGAATACACCACATTTTGCTTATCCACTAATCAGCTGATTGACATCTGAGTCGTATCCATATTCTTCGTTACCATGAATAACGCTGCTATGAACGTTCATGTAACAGTTTTTGTGCAGGTATGTTTTCATTCCTCTTAGATATACGAATACCTACTAATGGAATTGCTAGGGCATATATATAACTATTTAATCATTTGAAGAAACATAAAACTGTTTTCCACAGCAAATGTAAATTTTACATTTCCAACAACAGAACATGACAGTTCCAATTACTCCACATCCTTGTCAAAACTTATCTTTTTTATTTTAGCCATCCTAGTGGGTAAGCAGTGGTAACTCACTGTGGTTTCGACTTACATCTCCCTGATGGCTAACAATGTTGAGCATCTTTTCATGTGTTTTTTTGCCATCTGTATATTTTCTTTGGGAAAATATCTATTCAGAGGCGGCACCTGTGGCTCAAAGGAGTAGGGCGCCAGCCCCATATATTGGAGGTGGCAGGTTCAAACCCCGCCCCAGCCAAAAACTGCAAAAAAAAAAAATTCAAATCCTTTGCTGATTTTTTTTCTTTTTTCTTGAGATAGAGTCTCACTTTGTCAACCCCAGGAGAGTGCCATGGCATCATAGCTCACAGCAACTTCAGACTCTTGGGTTCAAGTAATTCTCTTGCCTCAGCCTCCCGAGTAGCAGAAACTGCAAGTGCCCACCACAATGCCTGGCTTTTCTTTCTTCCTTTTTTTTTTTTTTTTGAAACAGAGTCCCATTATGTCGCCCTCGGTAGAGTGCCATGCCATCACAGCTCACAACAACCTCAAACTCTTGGGCTTAGTGATTCTCTTGCCTCAGCCTCCCAAGTAGCTGGGACTACAGGCGCCCGCCACAACGCCCGGCTATTTTTTGTTGCAGTTCTCATTGTTGTTTTTAAAAGGCCCAGGCAGGGTTCAAACCTGCCAGCGTTGGTGTATGTGGCTGTCGCTATAACCACTGTGCTATGGGCATGAGCCTTTTTTTTTTTTTTTGAGACAGAGTCTCACTATGTTGCCCTCAGTACAATGCTGTGGCGTCACAGCTCACAGCAACCTCAAACTCTTAGGCTTAAGCGATTCTTTTGCCTCAGGCTCCCAAGTAGCTGGGACTACAGGCCCACCATAATACCTGGCTAGATTTTTTTGTTGTTGTTGTAGCTGTCACTGTTTCTGGCAGGCCCAGGCCAGGTTCGAACCTGCCAGCCCCAGCATATGTGGCCAGTGCCCTCACCACTGAGCTATAGGCGCTGAGCCAATGCTCGGCTATTTTTAGAGACAGGGTCTCACTCCAGCTCAGGCTGGTCTTGACTCAACTTAGGCGATCTGCCCCTTGGCCTCCCAGAGTGCTGGGATTTCAGAGGTAAGCCACCACATCCAGCCTCCTTTGCCTATTTTTTAATTGGGTTATCGTATTATTGTGTTGTAATGGTTCTCTATATATTCTAAAAACAAGTCCCTAATTAGATATATGATTTGTACTTCTCCCGTTCTGTGGTCTGTTTTTCACATTCCTAATGTTGTTTTACAAAGCATACAAGTTTTCAATTTTGATAAAGTCCAATTTACCTACTTTTTCTTGTGTTACTTTTTTTTTTTTTTTGGGAACAGAGACTCAAGCTGTCACCCTAGGTAGAGTGCTGTAGCATCACAGCTCACAGCAACCTCCAACTCCTGGGCTCAAGCGATTCTCTTGCCTCAGCCTCCCAAGTAGCTGGGACTACAAGCACCTGCCACAACGTCTGGCTATTTTTTTTTTTTTTGGTTGCAGCCGTCATTGTTGTTTGGTGGGCCTGGGCTGGATTCAAACCCGCCAGCTCAGGTGTATGTAGCTGGTGCCTTAGCCGCTTGAGCCACAGGCGCAGAGCCTTCTTGTGTTACTTTTGCTTTTGGTATCATATTTAAAAAGGCACCACTTGGGCTCGGTGTCTGTGGCTTAAGCGGCTAAGGTGCCACCCACATACATCTGAGCTGGCGGGTTTGAATCCAGCCTGGACCCGCCAAACAACAATGACAGCTGCAACCAAAAAATAGCCGGGCGTTGTGGCAGGCACCTGTAATCCCAGCTACTTGGGAGGCAGAGGCAGGAGAATGGCTTGAGCCCAGGAGTTGGAGGTTGCTGTGAGCTGTGAGCTGTGAGCTGTGATGTTACGGCAGTCTACCCAGGGTGACAACTTGAGGCTCTGTCTCAAAAAAAAAAAAAACAACCATTTGGGTGGTGCCTGCAACAGCTCAGTGAATAGAGCGCCAACCCCATATACCAAGGGTGGCAGGTTCGAACCCAGCCCTGGCCAAACTGCAACAAAAAAATAGCCAGGCACCTGTAGTCCCAGCTACTTGGGAGGCTGAGGCAAGAGAATTGCCTACACCCAAGAGCTGGCTGTGAGCTGTGACACCACAGCACTCTACCAAGGGCGACAAAGTGAGACTCTTGTCTCTAAAAAAAAAAAAACCACTGGGCAGCACCTGTTGCTCAGTGGGTAGGGCGCCAGCCCCATATACTGAGGGTGGTGGGTCCAAACCTGGCCCCAGCCAAACTGCAACAAAAAAATAGCTGGGCCAGTTGTGGTGGGCGGCTATAGTCCCAGCTACTCTGGAACCTGAGTCAAGAGAATCACCTAAGCCCAAAAGTTGGAGGTTGCTGTGAGCTGTAACACTATTGCACTCTACTGAGGGTGACAAAATGAGACTGTCTCTAAAAAAAAAAAACCACCTAATGCAGGTCATAAAGTTTTTTTTCTTTTTTTTTTTTTTTTAAGACAGTCTCACTCTGTCACCCTAAGTAGAATGCCATGGCATCATAGCTCACAGCAATTTCAATCTCTTTGGGCTTGAGCAGTCCTCTTACCTCAGCCTCCCAACTGGCTGGGACTACAGGTACCCACCACAATGCCTGGCAAGTTTTTTCTATTTTTAATAGAGATGGCGTCTTGCTCTTGTTCAGGCTGATCTTGAACTCCTAAGCTCAAGGGATCCTCCTGCCTCAGCTTCCCAGAGTGCTAGGATTACAGGCATGAGCTACCAGGCCCAGCCAAAATTATAAAACTCTTAGAAGAAAACATAGGGTTAATTCTTCATGACCTGGCCAGACTTGGTGGCTCAGTGCCTATAATCCCATGAGGCTGAAGCGGCCAGATCGCCTGGGCTCATGAGTTCAAGATCAGCCTGAGCTACAGTGATGCCCCATCTCTAAAAATAGCCCAGCATTGTGGCACATACCTATAATCCCAGCTACTCTGGAAGCTGAGGCAAGAGAATCGTTTGAGTCCAAGGGTTTGAGATTGCCATGAGTTATGACACCATGGCACTCTACTGAGGGTGACAAAGTAAGACTCTGGCTCAAAAAAGAAAATACAGTTTTGACTTGGCGCCCATAGCACAGTGGTTACGGTGCCAGCCACATACACCAAGGCTGGCGGGTTCAAACCCCAGCCCCGGCCAGATAGACAACAATGACAACTGCAACAAAGAGTGGCCGGGCATTGTGGTGGGCACCTGTGGTCCCAGCTACTTGGGAGGATAAGGCAGCAGAATCGCTTAAGCCCAGGAGTTTGAGGTAGCTGTGAGCTATGACACCACAGCACTCTAAATGGCAACATAGTGAGACTCTGTCTCAAAAAAAAAAAAAAAAAGTTTTATAGTTTTAATTTTGTGAAACAGGAAAGAATTTTTTTATTTTGGAAGTGGATAACCAGTTGTCCCTAAACTGCTGAAAAGAAGATTCTTTCCCCATTGAATTCTCTTGGCACCCTTGTAAAAAAAATCGATTAAATATGAGTGTTTATTGCTACAGTCACAGTTCTATTCCATTGCCTTATATGTCCATCCTTATGCCAGTAGCACACTTTTTTTTTTTTTTGAGAAAGAGTCTCACTTTGTCGCCCTGGGTAGAGTACTGAGGTTTCATAGCTCATAGTGACCTCAAACGTCTGGGCCCAAGCCTCTTGCCTCAGTCTCCTAAGTAGCTGAAACTATAGGCTCCTGCCACAATGACCAGGCTATTTTTAGAGATTGGGGGGCACGGGGGTGTCCTTGCTCTTGTTCAGGCAAGCAATCCACCCACCTGGCCATTTTATTCTCTTTGATGATACTATAAATGGAAATTTCAGATTGTTCATTGCAAGTATATAGAAATAAAATTGAAATTTATATATTAATTTGTATGCTGCTGAATTCATTTATTAGTTCTAATAGTTTTTTGTGTGTATAGATTCAGGATTTTCTATCTGCAAGTAGAAATAGTTGTACTGGCTTGGCGCCTACAGCTCAAGCGGCTAAGGCGCCAGCCACAGACAGGTTCAAATCCAGCCTGGGCCTGCCAAACGACGACAGCTACAACCAAAAATGGCCGGGTGTTGTGGTGGGCGCCTGTAGTCCCAGCTACTTGGGAGGTTGAGGCAAGAGAACCACTTGAGCCCAGGAGTTGCAGGTTGCTGTGAGCTGTGAGGCCACGGCACTCTACCCAGGGCAACAGCTTGAGGCTCTGTCTCAAAAAAAAAAATAGTTGTACTTCCTTCTTTCCAATCTGAATGTCTCTTACATAATTTTCATATCTAATTGCCCTGGCTAGAACCTCCAGTACAATGTGAAATAGAAGTGGCAAGAGTGGAAATCCTTGTCTTATTCCTGATCTTAAGAGGCAAGAATCAAGTTTTTTACTACTAAATATGATGTTAGCTGTGGGTTTTTCAAACATACCCTTTATAGATTACAAATATTCCCTTATATTTCTATTTTTCTAGACAGAGTCTCTTTTTGCCCAGGCTTGAATGCCATGGCATCAGCCAAAAGCACAGCAACCTCAAACTCCTGGGTTCAAGTGATCTTCCTAACTCAGCCTCCCAAGTAGCTGGGACTACAAGAATCTACCACACTCGGCTAATTTCTCTGTTTTTGTTTAGTGGCAAATGGGGTCTTGTTCTTGCTCAGGCTGGTCTGGAACTCCTAAATTCAAGTGATCCTCCCACCTTGCTAGGATTACAAGCGTGAGACACTATGCCCAGCCTAATTTATTGAATGTTATCATAAAGAGCTATTAAATTTTATCAAATACTTTTTCTGTATCTATTGAGACAATCATAAGGTTTTTGTCCTTTAAGTCTTTCAATAATATATTAATGTTCAATGTTAAACTAACTTGAATTCTTGGGATAAATGATATGCTGTCATGGTGTATAATCCTTTATGCTTCTCGATCTGGTTCACCAGTATTCTGCTGAGGATTTTTATGCCTATATTCCTAAGAAATACTGGTCTATAGTTTTCTTGTAATGTCTTTCTCTGGCTTTAGTGTTAGGACAATATTGGCCTCATAGAATGAGTCAGCATCCCCTCCTACTTTTTGGAAAAGTTTGAGAAAAACTGTTATTATTTTTATGTTTGGTAAGGTCACTACCTATCTGAGGCTGGGCTTTTAAGAGTCATTTCTTAATGCTAATTTAATGTCTATTTGTTACATTAATAGGTCTTTCTAGATCTTTTATTTCTTAATTATCACTTTAACAACTATTTCCTATTTGGTCCTTTCACTGTGGCATGATAATACCTTGTATTTCCAAATACTGAAGCTCTTAACTTATCTGTCTAAACTACAATTGCTATACTGTTAATGGGAAAGCTGAGGATCTGTACCTTTGAATCGTCTCTATTTTAGAGTACCACACCTAAACTCCACAAACATCCTGAATTCTCTGATCCTCTTTTCATATGAATTACTGATTGCTATTATTTTCCCAATATTTCCTCACGAGCAAATGTGGTAGGAAGTTAAGTTGAACAACAGGGTCATGTGCACTGCGGTGACAAAGAAATGTTTTTACCACTACCTTGAGGAATCTGATGAATTATTCCAATATCCTCCAGCTATTCCTTGTTCTCCTTTTCTAACACATCTTTTACACATATACCACAGTCATCTATAAGTTTTGGGTTTTGTTTTTTTTTTTTGAAACAAAGTCTCACTCTCTTGCCCTAGGCTAGAGTACTATGGGGTCAGGGTCAAGTGATCCTCCTGCCTCAGCCTTCCAAGTAGCTGGGACCACAGATGCCTGCCATAACATCCAGTTAATTTTTTTACTTTCAGTAGAGACAGGGTCTTGCTTTTCCTCAGGCTGGTCTGGAACTCCTAAACTCAAGTAATCTTCCCACCATGGCCTCCCAAGTGCCGGGATTTTAGGTGTAAGCCCCTCAACACCCAGCTCATTTGCAAGTTTTCAAAACGTAAAGTAACTGTTGCCCTTTTCTTTTCTTTTTTTTTTTTTTGGAGACAGAGTCTCAAGCTCTGGCCCTGGGTAGAGTGCCTTGGTGTCATATCTCACAGCAACCTCCAATTCTTGGGCTCAAGCGGTCCTCTTGCCTCAATTTTTCTATTTTTAGTAGAGATAGGGTCTCGATTTTGCTCAGACTGGTCTCAAACTCGTGAGCTCAAGCAATCCACTTGCCTCAGCCTCCCAGAGTGCTAGGATTACAGGTGTTGAGCCACCATGCCTGGCCTGTTACCCTCTTCTTATATCCTTAAATTAACAAAGTAAAATAACAAGACTGGAGTCTCTGGAGTCAGACCCCACTACCCATGTGACACTATGAAGTTTTGTAATTTTCTGTACGCACTTCGGTTTCTTACCTATAGAGACATAATACCTATCCCAAAAGGTTGTTAAGACAAGTGAATAATATATGTAAAAGTGCTTATAACAATGCCTGGCACCTTTATGTATGATATCAAATTAAACCATATCACTGACAAAACATATTTGACATTACCCTCTGAGATAGTTTCTAAATTGTTGAGATGCAGAAAGGAACACACTTTCTACATTCTCTGGATTGAAAATAAGCTCTAAGAACTGTAATTTCATAGGAGAGCCCATGAAAATAATAAATGTCTCCTTTTTCTTTTTTTGAGACAGAGTCTTGCTATGTTGCCCCAGCTGGAGTACAGTAGCACCATTATAGCTCACTGCAATCTCAAACTCCTGGGTTCAAGTGATTCTCCTGCCTCAGCCTCCCAAGTAGCTGGTACTACAGGCATGTACCACAATATCTGGCTACTTTTCTATTTCTTTTTTTGAGACAGAATTTCACTATGTCACCCTCGGTAGAGTGCTGTAGCATCACAGCTCACAGCAACCTCCAACTCTTGGGCTTAAGAGATTCTCTTGCCTTTAGCCTCCCAAGTAGCTGGGACTACAGGATCCCACCACAACGCCGGGCTATTTTTTTTTTTTTTTTTTATTGCAGTTGTCATTCTTATTTAGCTGGCCCAGGCCAGATTCGAACCCACCAGCCCCATAACCACAGTGCTATGGGTGCCGAGCCTCCTTTTTTATTTTCAGTAGAGACTCTTGCTCAGGCTAGTCTTGAACTTTTGGGTTCAAGCAATCCTTCTGCCTCAGCCTCTCAGAGTGCTAGGATTATAGGCATAAGCTACTGCACCTGGCCTAAATGTCTTTCTTTTCAAGAAAATAGTCATCCTGGCAAAAGAAAAAATGGATGGCAGGTGGTAGAGCATCAGAGTAAGAAGCACAGCCTCTGGAATCCGGCGGACCTATGCTTCACCTTATATATTGGCTGTTAACCTTGAACAAGACACTGAACTTCTCTAAGCCTCTGTTTATTCATTGCTAAAATGGGAAAAATAATACTAACAATATTTGCAAGGAATCTGGTATGTAATAGTTACCCACTAAACGGGAACTGCTTTTATTAGTTTTTTAAATTTAGTTTTTAAGGAAATAAGGACCTGATGTAATCCATGGGTTTGCAGCCTTGGCTATACATATGAATCACCTGGAGAGCTCTGAAAATGTAAGGCTCCCTAGACTGTACCTCAGACAAACCAAATCAGAATCTCCAAGGTTGAGAACTTGACGTCAACATTTTTAAAAGCTTTCTAGGTAATTGCAATGTGCAGTTGGAGGTAAGAACCACAATAACTAGGCAGAAAAGGGCTGGGCGTGGTGGCTCATGCCTGTAATCCTAGCACTTTGAGAGTCCAAGGCGGGTGGATTGCTTGAGCTCAGGAGTTTGAGACCAGCCTGAGCAAAAGCGAGACCCCATCTCTACTAAAAATAGAAAAACTGAGGCAAGAGGATCTCTTGAGCCCAAGTTGGGGGTTGCTGTGAGCTATGAGTACCACAGCATTCTACCTAGGGAGACAGCTGGAGACTCTGCCTCAAAAAAAAAAAAAGAAAGAAAGAAAAACTAGGTAGAAAAGAAGTCTCAATTTTTACCATCTGAAACTAACTTTTTTTATTAACATCTACTTCCTTACAAAATAAGCTCACCAGGTCTACCCTCTCAAATCAGAACTACTGCTATCTCATGGTGAAATGGAATAGAGTTTGAATGTTTATTTCTGGGAAAAACAGAGAACCAGGTTTAAAACTCGATCATCAAGGCCTAAAGCCAGTATCTCTTATTCAGATGCATTTCTACCTACCACTATTTCCTCAGCATGACTGTAACATCATCATGACCTTCTCATCAAACTCCTTTAATGTACTTACTCCCCTTAGAATCAAGTATGGGTTTCTCAGTAAAAACACAACCCTTCAAAACCTGGCCCCACATTGTACATGGTGAGGGCAAGTCAAATATGTTATTCAAACTGCATTGGTGGTAAACAGCCAAGCCACCAACAACCCAGGCAGACACTGCTCATTCTCAATTGTCAGCCAATGTGCTTAAGAGGGAACAACATTAATACTCAGAATGCAACGTGGCAAGACTCTTGGCCCTGCTTTTCCTTCTAGCCTTATCTCTCTCTGGTCCTCCTTTATTTCCTTGGACTCATCAGTCTCTCTCTCACCTTAGCACCTTAAGACATGCTTTTCCCTCTGCATGGAGCACTGGTTCCTTACCCTGCAGATCTCAATGTAAACGCCACTTCCTGAAGGAAGTCCTCCCTAGCCACCACATCACTACTGCCCTGCTCCAGGTTAGATGTTCCTGCTTTGTCTTCCCTAGTGCCTCAGAGTTCTCCCATCAGCATTCTCAGTGCTACTGGTGCAGGACAATGCTGGAATGGCTCACTATTCCTAAGGCCCAGCACCCAGAATGTGGAATGAAAAGAAGCCCAGAAGGATCATGGAGAAACTACTCTTAACTGATCTATTTTTCCAATGTTTAAATTAGAAACTTCCTAATAAATCTTTGGAGAAAAAATTAAGTGACTTCTGCCTCCATTCCCAATCTTGTCTTCCTGGCTAAATATTATTTAGCTATAGTATACCCAGCAACATCCTGCCCTGATTTTCCCACCATCTGATGGCAGTATCATAGGATAGAGAAAGGACAAACCTGATGCAAATATAAGTATACTAAAGAACCCTTAAGAGTCAGCTAACAAAAAGCAAAAGGATCTGCCAACTACCAGATACTAGGTTCCAAAAAAATGTGGGGATTTCATCAATTTCCTCCTTTTTCTTTTTTAAGAGACAGGATCTCACTATGTTACCTAGACTAGACTCAAACAATCCTCCTAACTCAGCCTCCCAAGCAGATTGGACTTACAGGCACATGCTGCAGCACCCACCTATAATTTCCTTCTAAGTATAGCCTTTCCTGTAAGTGAAGAGAACTGCTATTCAGGCCTAAGAAGAGAAAGAAGAAGAAGATGCTGTAAAGGGTGAGCAGGCTACAGAGGAAAGCACAGTGGTGATGGATTAAAGGTCAGGAGAGCCAAGTTACATAAATTCAGCCTGCACTGGTGCTGGTCCAGCAGCCAAACACCAAACAGCCAAGCATGCTCAATTCCAGTGGCTACCTAATGTGCATGAGAAAAAGCATTATTAACACTAAAGAAAAAGCCCCTGTTCACAACAGCCATTCCTAAAGGACTGTGTAATTATGAACAGTGCTCTCTAAAAAAAACACTGTGACAAAGACATTAACTTTTGAAGTTCAACAGATGAAGAACCCTCACTTTCTATCCCCTCTGTTCCCTCCTGTACAACATTCCTGAGGCAAAGAACTATAATGTCAGTGCAGCTGACCTAAGCTCTGACACTTGCCATTACCTCTTGCTGCTTCTCCTCATTGGGGTAGGTGTCTATAAATACTCCCAGCCCCACAAATTTGTCCATGTTTCCAAACACAGGCCCTAGAGAGAGAGAACAGATGATGAACAATGAAATAAAGCCAAGAGTTGATAAAGGAAATATATATCACTATGATAGAGAAAAAAGTGAAATTAAAATGATTCCCAGGCTACTCTTGAGATGAGGAAACATATGTAAAAGTATCCAGCAAAGTGCATAGCCTGTAACAAGTGCCAGTAAATATATACAGTTGTTTGTTGCTGAAGGCAGGGGAAAGAAAAAGGCCGCTATAACTTTATTTAGCACTATGGTAGCTCCTCGATCCAAACTGGTTGCTAAGGTGCCCCTATAGAATTCTGCTTCACAAACACTTGGTAAAGACTACGCCCCCAAGAGAGAATTGAATTCCCAAGTTTTACTTCTTATTGCAAAAGAGATCAGGTGAAATAAGGTTGCGCCTGCCACCTACATGGAGCAATGGCTCCAGCACAATGAGGAAAAATAGATAACTCTTCTCTGACTCAGCAGTGCTGAGATAACTCATTGTATATCACCAAAAGAAATTATCAGTGTTCAGGAGAGCCAGTGCTTTCAACCAGCCAACAGGCCAGGTAGTTTCACAGGGAAACTCAGAAGGAACTAACAAAGAAGGAATCACTCTGGGATGAGTCAAGTTCAGCTGCTTATTAAGATTCAGACCCCATTCTAGACAGACCAAGGTTGATCCACAGACATCAAGGGAGAGGGAAAACTACTGGTGTTGTGGGGAAGAAACCTTTTCAAAAAGAAAGCACAAGAAAATGCAGGTCTGTCACATCCACACGAGAACAACCCAGAGTCCCAATACCTGGCTGCATGCGATCCTTTGTGTACCAGATTGCCAAGCCATCCCCATGCAGATTCTTCTTCCCTTGTCCATGGATTTTGAAGTGTACCTGCAACTCCCAGTCTCTCAGGAAACATGGCTAAAAGAAGAAAAAGACTGGAATCAATGAGTAGTATGAAATACAAAAGCCCTCATCAATAGTCTACAGACTTAGAAAACATAAATGCAGGTAACATGAGGTAATGACTAAAACTAAAACCTAAGACTTGCTAAGTGTTCACATCATACAATTAAATGGGTTGAGCCATTCAACTGTTTAAAAGACTAATATTGGAAGGCTGAGGCAAGAGAATCGCTTAAGCCTAAGAGTTTGAGGTTGCTCTGAGCTGTGATGCCATTGCACTCTACTGAGAGTGACAAAGTCAGACTCTGTCTCAAAATAAATAAATAAAATAAAAGACTAATATGAAAAGTGAATAAACTGCCCAATTATTTTCCAACGTATTTCAGCAAGTTAGTACTCCAAAGCTAGAAAAGACAAGAGTAGGCCAAGCCAGACTCCTATGATCCTGCATCTGTTCAGCAAAGTATCTCAGCCTAGAAAATACAGATGGCTCAATTAATATTCATGTGCAACTTAAGATCACCCCTTAGACAGAAAGAGCCTAAAAAGCTTAAAGGCCAAAGTCTCATTCATTATAAAAGAATAAGAAAAGCCAAGTCATTATGCAAAGGTTTCCGATAATAATTAGCAGATATTATAAACAACTCTAATTAGCTAGACTTGGTCCTCTGCCAAGCTGAGGGGCAAGCTAGAATTCCCATGAGGGTAAGTTATAGTCCCCCAAATCTTCATGCCCCTGGCTGAGAAGCATCTATGCACAAGAAGAGAACACCATCTCCACCACAGAAGAGCCTCTGGTAGGAAAACATTAAGGACATGGATACTAACAAGACTCCTATTTTTCTTTTTTGAACTGTGAATCAAAATCTTGTAACAATAGAGGAGACAGGGTGGTGCCTGTGGCTCAAAGGAGTAGGGCGCCAGCCCCATATGCCAGAGGTAGCAGGTTCAAACCCAGCCCTGGCCAGAAACTGCAAAAAAAAAAATAGAGGAGGCAAAAGGTTGTTTAAGTGCTCTAATAGCTGAGCAGTTTCAAGGAGAAACTAGAGTAGGTATTCGGTTTAGGAAGACTTTTGATTAAAAGTCCACTGTGAAGGGGGCCGGGTGTGGTGGCTCACAACTATAATTCTACCACTCTGGGAGTCCAAGGCGGGAGACTGCTTGAGCTCACAAGTTCAAGACCAGTCCTAGCATGAGAGGGATCCCAGTTCTAAAAAAAAGTAAATAAATAAAAGTCCACTGTGAAGAAAGAAGGGAAGGAGGGGCAAATAGGCCAGCTGGGTTCAGCCAAAAGCTCTCCAAATAGGTTGTTCTGGCTCTTGAGTAACATATTGCTAGATCATTTTCAGTTTTTATTTTTAATTTCTGGGACATTTTCCAAGTGTTAGTATTAGGAGTACACAGTCAAGGGCGGCGCATATGTCAGAGGTGGTGGGTTCAAACCCAGCCCCGGCCAAAAACTGCAAAAAAAAAAAAGTACACAGTCAAAATGAAAGAGGCTTGGGGACTTCTGCATTTACCAAGCAGTTTTGAAATCTCCTACACCTTGCCCTATTCTGATAAACCCAGTTCCTGCCTTGTTATTTTGTGTTATTTTGGATTCTTATCTCTCTGCTGCTTCTTTTTTTTAAGAGACCGAGTCTTACTTTGTCAATCTTCAGTAGAGTGCCATGGCATCACACCTCACAACCTCCAGCTCTTGGGCTTAGGTGATTCTCTTGCCTAAGCCTCCCAAGTAGCTGGGACTACAGGCGCTCGCCACAATGCCCAGCTATTTTTTTACTGCAGTTTGGCAGGGCTGGGTTTGAACCCACCACCCTCGCTATATGTGGCCGGCGCCCTACTCACTGAGCCACAGGCACTGCCCACTCTCTGCTGTTTCATTTAGGTATCAGGGCAAGAGTGAAATTTAGTGGCAGGAAGCTCCCCTGTTGCCAGCAGGCAGTATTATGCCTCTGGGAAGAGGGCAGGGCCAGAGAATTCACAGTCAGCCAAGTTATGTCTGCCACTGATTCTTGGCCTCTTGTAGCACAATGCTACACAATTTTACTCAGAGCTATGTCTTAACAGTGGTTCTGGATTCACCTAGGGAGCTTTTTAAAATCCCAATGGCCAGGCTATACCCTATGAAGGTGCACGGTTTTTAGCACCCCAGAAAGGTGGCTTTGTCTCATATGTGCTCCTTGAGGTACAAGAACCTAAGATGGGAAAATTCCATTCTTGGCCATAAGTGAGACTGGGGGTGGTGGTGGTGAATTCCTCCCTGCTTGCTAAAACAGCAGAGATGCAGGGGTTAATTCCTCCCTGCTTGCTGAAAAGGCCTTGAGAAATGTTTCCCTGAGGTCCCTGCCAAGTCCTAGCTGGAGATTTAGCACCTGTCTGCAGCTAAACTGTTACTCTTCATTCCCTAACTTCAAATTACACAAAAGTTTCACTTAACCTGTGAGGGAGGTGGGCAAACAGAAACAGACAGCCTGGTGTCCTTGTAGTTTATCTTTAAAGTTATATGCTCCAGACTTAGAAGACGTGTATGTGCTTTGCAACATTTATGCTGAGGAGAACTTTTTTATAGCAGTCTCAATTAATGCTTTATTCTTACTTATTCTTAACTAATGAGTTTGGATATATAATACAGTGAATAAAGATGTACAATCGCTGTAGGCCTGAGCGAGCCTCAGTCTTCCCTTAATAAATCATTCCGTCTGCAGTCTTCCCTTAAAAAATCATTCCGTCTGCAGTGATATCTCTGTTTGGGCTGGTGGACCGCAACAACCCCATTTCAATCAAATCAGAATCTTTGAGGTAGGAATCGGCATTAACTCCAATGGATAGCCAAATCTGAGAATCACTGATCAGACAAATGCATCCTATTCAAGTAACTCAGAAACATGTCCACAGTTCATTTTGATAATAAGATAACAGAGAATACAGAGAATCTGTCAAAGGGCAGAACTAGATGCTAGACTAGAATTTCTGCTACAAGAGTTGTGTAGAAACAGAAAGCTAGCAAGACAGCAGGAAAGTATCAAGCCTTGAACACAATCATTTAGTAACCTAGAAGAGCCCCATCAATGAAACTTGTAGCAAATATAGTAACATAACACTTATTTCTGTAATCATTTCACCTTCGCACAGCCTTTTCATGTGCATTGTCACAACACCAGTGGGCAAAACAGGTATGATGAAGCTCGTCTAACATCTAAGAGGTTAAATAACCTGCCTACAACTCACAGTGGACAGTGATAGAGCTGTCTCTAGAACCCAAGTCTTTCAACTGCCCTTTAACTTTTTTATCTGAACAAAATGCTCTGTACTCTGTCCAAAAATGAGCACTACAATCTGGGTTAAGGGGCCAGTTTGTGCAGATAGCTCACATAGAAATTTCTCCTACCCGGGGCGGCACCTGTGGCTCAGTCGGTAAGGCGCCAGCCCCATATACCGAGGGTGGCGGGTTCAAACCCGGCCCCCGGCCAAACTGCAACCAAAAAAAAAAATAGCCGGGTGTTGTGGCGCGTGCCTGTAGTCCCAGCTACTCGGGAGGCTGAGGCAAGAGAATCACTTAACCCCAGGAGTTGGAGGTTGCTGTGAGCTGTTTGAGGCCACGGCACTCTACCGAGGGCCAGAAAGTGAGACTCTGTCTCTACAAAAAAAAAAAAGAAAAGAAATTTCTCCTACCCTTCTGCTCCTTTAGAATTCTGACATAGAAAAATGAATTGGGAAAAGTAGTTCTCTTTTCTGAGGTTCACTTATCTACAACTAATAAGAAAAATCACGTAAAAATAAGTTCTTAGCTTATGAGAGCCCAAAAGACAGTATCGAAAGATGCCAAAGTCATCCCCAAAAGTGGTCATAAAGATTTAGAAAGAGTCCTGGAAACCAAAAAGAGAGCATCATCTTACACTTGTACAAAATCACAGTGCAGGCACACCAGGAACATTGCATTCACTTCTTGCCACCATACCTCAAGGAAGACAATGCAGCTAGAAAAGGTCCAGAGGGGAACAAATAAAATGACCAATGGCTCAGAGTAGCTTTCACATGAAAATAAAATTTTAAATTAGACTCTTCAAATTGAAATAAGGGAAAGGTATTGCAGTAAAGTTTAGGATAAATATAAAAGAGTAGTCTCCTACTTTGCAAAGTAATTAAACAGAGTTAGGTTATTAAACCCAAGAAGTAGTACCGTTAGGTCAATCAGGAATTAAAGACATTTCAGAAAACAGATTCAAAATGAATTATTTGCTATATCAGGGCAATGATGAGCACTTCCCAAAATAAAGAAATAAATTTTCTTTATTATGAAGGTCACCATAATCTTGGAAATAAAGATTCTTGATATCCACAGAAGACAGAATACTGGGGATAGACAGCAAAATTAAGTCAGTATGCCACTGCTGAACTTTTTAGGACTTTTTGGGTCACCAACACAGAAGGGAGAAAGATTCTTACCACCCGATTCCACAAGGCACCCTGTTTACTTTGCATATCTGGGGTAAGGCGGATATATTGGGTCATCACCATGGCATTGCCCATCAGATTCCACAGTGAGGAACCACCTGTGCCCACACCTATGGGGAAGAAGTAGATCAGTTCATACTCTTCAACACCAACCAGTTGAGAAAGCTACCTCTGAGCCTCTGATAGTTGGAGCCATCATCTTTTCTTTCCTTTTGTGTCACTCAATCTTCTGCCTTCTGTCATGCATAAATCTTAAATCCTTACCATCTTTTTCTTTTTTTTTGAGACAGAGTCTCACTTTGTCGCCCTTCAGTAGAGTGCCATGGCGTCACAGCTCACAGCAACCTCCAGCTCTTGGGTTTAGGCGATTCTCTTGCCTCAGCCTCCCGAGTAGCTGGGACTACAGGCGCCTGCCACAACACCCGGCTATCTTTTTGTTGTTGTTGCAGTTTGGCTGGGTTTGAACATGCCACCCTCGGTATATGGGGCCAGAGCCCTACTCACTAAGCCACAGGCACTGCCCAATCCTTAACATCTTAATAGTTTTCCTCACTAGGCCCTTCTCAGCTGAAGACCCCCACTCAAAGCACAGAACTATCACTCTAAGCCTACCACAGTAGCCAAAGCTCAGATCTATCCTTCCCATTTTATATGTCAGTAAACTTTAACATTATGAAAGAAAAAAAAATGCCCCTAATTAAAACAAAGAGTTTGACCCTCAGGTCTCTGGGTCTTTTTTTTTTTTTTTTTTTTTAATAGAGACAGAGTCTCACTTTGTTGCCCTCAGTAGAGTGCTGTAGCCTCACACAGCTCACAGCAACCTCCAACTCCTGGGCTTAGGCGATTCCCTTGCCTCAGCCTCCCAAGAGGCTGGGACTACAGGCGCCTGCCAACACACCCGGCTATTTTCTTGTTGCAGTTTGGCCGGGACGGGGTTTGAACCGCCACCCTTGGTATATGGGGCCCGTGCCCTGCCCACTGAGCCAAAGACGCTGCCCAGGCCTCTGGGTCTTAATCATATTCTTTCTTTAAATTGACCTTGAAATGTGAAGCTACTTTTTCCTGTCCCCTTAGACTATAAATTCCTTGAAAAGTGAAAACTTTTTTGTCTGTATAACCCACAGTGTTAGCAAAGAGACCAGCACAGAGGAAGCACTCCATGCATCTGCAAAGTGCATAAATTATTACTCTTAGTAGTAGTGTATACAGCTTTTGCACTAGACTTGTTTACTACTCCCCTATCTATGCCTCTGTGGGGAAACAGGCTCGTGTTAGTTAAACCATTTGCACCAATCTATACTCTTCAAATCTATCAATTTTCTGTGTCAGAAGTCTATGAACCTTATAAGCTCATAGACCCACCAACAGGACCCCTAAACTGGAAAAGAGCAGGTATTCTAACTAGCAACAGAATTGTATCTTCTTTTTCACTCTCAGTAAGTTCTACCCAGTTCTTCCTCCTGCTTTATTTCTATCCCATCTGGAGACCGGATCATTGCTAGTGGCCTTCAATCATTCCTCACCATTTTCAGTTTTCTTCTCTTCCCATACTTCTATCCAATTCCGCGCTCCCCTTCGTCTGAGCCTAGAGGTAGTGGCAACTGGGAGCCCATCCTCTAACTGACGGAAACTTTCAGATCTGGGGGAAGGGGGACGAGGGAGAGCTCACCCGTGCCTTTCGGACCTGTGGCTCCCAAACACCGAGAAAGTCTTGTGGCTCTCACCCGCCACCATTAATTTCCTGGGGGCCGTGAAGCCTTTCGCCGTCCCCGCCTCTACAGAAAACCTCAGGTCCCAAATCCTCCCCCTGCACGACCACCTCACCCCAGGTCCTCACCCTGGTAGGGCTTCGACAGCGAGTGCTCCCGTTTCAAATACTCGAACGTTTGACCAGCCCCAACCTGTCGTGGCCCCAGCCCAGACCCCAACAAAAGGAGAAGGAGCAACATCCTGGACCAATCTCGAGCCGACAAACGTCGCCACCACCGCCGCAACCACCCAGAGGGTCCCACAGTCGCAGCCATCTTTCCAACTAATGTCCCTGCATCAAAAACCCGCCCCGCCACTCAAGCCATTGGCTGGTAGAACCACTTCTCCCGCGATCCATTGGCTCTCATTAAGTCCCCGCCCCTCAAGTGAGCCTAGAACCTATTGGCTGGCTTGGGTATCAGTTGCCTTGCCAACCCAGAAAAGAGGTGTGGCTGAATGCCCAGACTCTCTTCATTTGCATTTGTCCTGTGCTCCACTACGCCTGCTGGGTAATGTAGTAATTTCTATTTTGTTTCTGTGTTCTAGAGTAAATTTAAAGAGATAAAACTATTCTGGTCCCAAGCAAACATTGTCTCTTCTCTGCGGTAGTCCCCACCTGACTGCAGAACTCTGTCGGAAGGATATAGAAATGAAAAGAGAAATACACGAATCCCCAAAGTAGTTGGAAAATTATCAGATTTATAAAAGACTTGAACAGTACTGAAACCAACTTTGACCTCACGGTATTTATAGAAACTCCACCTATAGCCAGGCGTAGTCCCAGCTAGTCGGGAGGCTGAGGCAGGAGAATCGCTTAAGCCCAGTTTGAGTTTGAGGTTGCTGTAAGCTGTGATGCCATAGCACTCTACCAAGCGCGACATAGTGAGACTGTCTCAAAAAAAAAAAAAAAAAAAACAAGGAAAGAAACTCCACCTAACAGTGGAAGACAAATTCTCTTCAAGTGCGAATGACAGGTTTGCCAAGATATTCTGGGCCATAAACCAAACCACAAATGTAAAAGAATTGAAACCATCACAAATTAATTCTCAAAGCTATAACTTACTTTCCATTTTTCTCTTCATCTTTCCTCTGAACCACACATATAACAACTGGTCTATCCACCACCCTCTACAGGGCACCAAATAGATTTAACATCTAACCATGGTCAGTATCAGGGTTAAATGAGTCCATAGTGGTAAACCTTTTAGAATAGTGCCTGGCATGTAGTAAGCACTGTTAAATCAAAATCATTGTTAAGGATGGGGCCTTTGATGGCTCCTATTCACCTGTGGGGAGAAGATTCAAGCACTTTAGTTTGTCACTCAAAGTCCTCTACCATCTGGCCCTAGCCTTATTGCCCACAACTCCCTTCCTCCATCTGTATGTTCCAGCTTCCTCTCCTCCCTCTTCTTTTTTTTTTTTTTTCTTTTATTGAGATGGAGTCTCACTTTGTCACCCTAGGTAGAATGCCATGGTGTCCTAGCTCACAGCTAGTTTGCAACCTCAAACTCTTGGGCTCAAGAGATTCTCTTGCCTCAGCCTCCCTAGCAGCTGGGATTGGAGGCGCCTACCACAACACCCAGCTATTTTTAGAGACAGGTCTCACTCTGGCTCAGGCTGGTCATGAACCTGTGAGCTCAGGCAATACATCTGCCTTGGCCTCCCACAGGGCTGGGATTAGAGGCTTGAGCCACTGTGCCCCGCCTTCCCTCTTCTATTTGGCAGCAAACTTCTTTCTGGAGGCCTTCCCCAGCTTCCTCAGACCAGGGTAAATATCTCTCCCTGAGCTCTCAAAGTGTTCCATTCACATCTCTTTGCCAGGATCTGGTTTTGTGTCCTCCCAAAAGACTTAACCAAAGTTAATCTTTTCTCACAGCAACCTCAAACTCTTGGGCTTAAGTGATTCTCTTGCCTCAGCCTCCTGAGTAGCTGGGACTACAGCCTTCCGCCACAACACATGGCTATTCATGTTGCTGTTGAAGTTGTCACTGTTGTTTGGCAGGCCCTGGCCGGGTTCAAACCTGCCAGCCCTGGTGTATGTGGCCGGCGCTGTAACCACCCAGGAGGTCACCTTTTTTTTTGACAGAGTCTCACTTTGTCACCCTTGGTAGAGTACTGTGGTGTCACAGCTCACAGAAACCTCCAGCTCTTGGGCTTAGGCGATTCTCTTGCCTCAGCCTCCCGAGTAGCTGTGACTGCAGGCACCCGCCACAACGCCCGGCTATTTTTTTGTTGCAGTTTTGCCGGGGTTGGGTTTGAACTCGCCACCCTCCGTATATGGGGTGCCGCCCTACTCGCTGAGCCACACGCACGGCCCAGGAAGTCAACTTTTAAAAATTAAATTTGGGAGTGGCACCTGTGGCTCAGTGAGTAGGGCGCCGGCCCCATATACTGAGGGTAGCGGGTTCAAACCCAGCCCCGGCCAAATTGCAACAAAAAAAATAGCCGGGCATTGTGGCAGGTGCCTGTAGTCCCAGCTAGTTGGGAGGCTGAGGCAAGAGAGTCACCTAAACCCAGGAGTTGGAGGTTGCTGTGAGCTGTGTGATGCCATGGCACTCTACCCAGGGTGATAGAGTGAGACTCTGTCTCTCCAAAAAAAAAAAAAAAAAAAGGGCAGCTCCTGTGGCTCAAGGAGTAGGGCGCTGGTCCCATATGCTGGAGGTGGCGGGTTCAAACCTAGCCCCGGCCAAAAAAAACAAAAAAAAACAAAATTAAATTTGGGCGGCATCCCTAGCTCATTGGGTAGGGTGCTGGCCACATATACCAAGGCTAGCAGGTTCGATCCCGGCCTGAGCCAGCTAAAAAAACAACATTGATGGGCAGCACCTTTGGCTCAGTGAGTAGAACACTGGCCCCATATACCGAGGGTGGCAGGTTCGAACCCAGAACCAGCCAAACTGCAACAAAAAAATAGCCAGGCGTTGTGGTGGGCACCTATCGTCCCAGCTGCTTGGGAGGCTGTGGCAAGATAATCGCATTAGCCCAAGAGTTTGAAGTTGCTGTGAGCTCTGATGCCATAGCACTTTACCCAGGGCGACAGCTTGGTACTCTGTCTCAAAAAAAAAATTAAATCTGTTACAGCAATTGATCTTTTATACCCTCCACACAAAGCAGATGTATGGTGATAAAGCATTAGAAACTGCAGTGAAGGCTCGGCTCCTGTAGCACAGTGGTTATGGTGCCAGCCACATACACTGAAGGTGGTGGGTTCAAACCCAATCCAGGACAGCTAAACAACTGCCGGGCATTGTGGCAGGTGCCTGTAGTCCCAGCTACTTGGGAGGCTGAGGCAAGAGAATTACTTAAGCCCAGGAGTTTGAGATTGCTGTGAGCTGTGACAAGATGTCTACCAAGGGCGACAGCTTGAGGCTCTGTCACAGCACTCTATTGAGAGCGACATAGTGAGATTGTCTCAAAAAAAAAAAAAAAAAGAGGAAGAAAGAAATTGCAGTGAAGGCAAGCACCATGGCTCATGCCTGTAGTCCTAACACTCTGGGAGGCTGAGCCAGGAGGATAGCTTGAGCTCAGGAGTTTGAGACCAGCCTGAGCAAGAACAAGACTCCATCTTTACTAAAATAGAAAAATTGCCTAGGGATGGTGATGTGCCTGTAAGTCCCAACTATTTGGGAGCAGCGCAGTATGAATAGCAGTTTGATGTTATGTGAGCTATGATGATGTCACCACAATCTAACCAGGGCAAAAAGAGTGAGACTCTTTCTCAAAACAAACAAACAAACCCTGCAGTTAATGTACTCAAATCATACCCTGGCTTTATTTATTTATTTTTTCTTTTTTGTAGAGACAGAGTTTCACTTTATGGCCCTTGGTAGAGTGCCATGGCATCAGACAGCTCACAGCAACCTCCAGCTCCTGGGCTTAAGCTATTCTCTTGCCTCAGCCTCCCGAGTAGCTGGGACTACAGGCACCCGCCACAACGCCCGGCTACATACTCTGGCTTTAAAACTACCAGGAGCTCCCAATTATCATAGGATGAAATCCAACCTCCTTAGTGTAGCATTCAAGGCTCTTTGCAACCTGCCTCCTTGACTCAAATCAGGCTGTACACATGTCTGTTACAATGTCTGTCACTTGGAATTATGTAGGTCAATTAACAGATTATGGGTTTGTGTCCCCAGCAAGGCTGGGAGCTCTGGGGCCACAGGAAGTAGATCTTACTCATTTCCTATCCCAGGCCCCACCTACTTCCATACCTACAACCCATCACCTAGCACTTAATAAGGTTCTAATGGTTTTGAATAATAGTATATCCATTGTACTCTCTGTTAGCTGGATTGTTTTACTGTGGTAAAATACACATAAAATAAAATTTACTTGAGCAGGCACAATGGCTCACACCTATAATCCTAGCACTCTGAGAGGCTGAGGCATGAGAATTGCTTGAGCTCAAGAGTTCCAGACCAGCCTGAGCAAGAGTAGGACCCTGGCTCTATTCAAAATAGAAAAATTTGCCAGGCGAGGGCGGTGCCTGTGGCTCAGTGAGTAGGGCGCCGGCCCCATATGCCGAGGGTGGCAGGTTCAAACCCGGCCCCGGCCAAACTGCTACAACAACAACAAAAAAAATAGCCGGGCGTTGTGGCGGGCGCCTGTAGTCCCAGCTACTCGGGAGGCTGAGGCAAGAGAATCGCGTAAGCCCAAGAGTTAGAGGTTGCTGTGAGCCGTGTGACGCCACGGCACTCTACCAAGGGCGGTACAGTGAGACTCTGTCTCTTAAAAAAAAAAAAAAAAGAAAAATTTGCCAGGCGAAATGGTGTACCTGTGTAGTTGCAACTACTTGGAGGATGAAACAGGAGGATCACTTAAGCCCAGAAGTTTGAGCTTTCAGTAATCTATGGTGACACCACTGCTCTTTGCCTGAGGCAACAGAGCAAGACTCTGTCTCAAAAAATAAATAGAGAAGTCTCGGCACCTGTAGCTAAGTGGTTAGGGTGCCGGCTGCATATACCAGGTCTTGCAGGTTCGAACCCAGCCCAGGCCTGCTAAACAACAATGACAATAAAAAAATAGCTGGACGGGCTTGGCGCCTGTAGCTCAAGCAGCTAAGGCACCAGCCACATACACCTGAGCTGGTGGGTTCGAATCCAGCCTGGGCCCGCCAAACAATGATGGCTGCAACCAAAAAATAGCCAGGCGATGTGGCAGGTGCCTGTAATCCCAGCTACTTGGGAGGCGGAGGCAGGAGAATCCCTTGAGCCCAGGAGTTGGAGGTTGCTGTGAGCTGTGATGCCATAGCACTCTACCCAGGGTGACAGCTTGAGGCTCTGTCTCAAAAAAAAAAAAAAATAGCCAGATGATGCAGCAGGCGCCAGTAGTCCCAGCTACTTGGGAGGCTGAGGCAAGAGAATTGCTTAAGCCCAAGAATTTGAGATTGATGCCACAGTACTCTACTGAGGGTCACAAAGTGAGATTCTGTCTCAAAAAAAAAAGAAAAGAAAATGAAATGAAATTTACCATGTTAACCATTATTAAGTACAGATGCTCCTCAACTTACTGCTGGCTTACCTCCAATAAACCAACTCCACTGTCAAGTTGAAAAATCATAAGTCAAACTATGATAAATTGGGAACCTTCTGTGTACTGTTCAGAGGCATTAAGTACATTAACAGTGTTGGGTAATCTGTCAGTTGGATATCTGATCATAGCATCAGCAAATCTTTCCTTGTAAAATTCTTTTTTTTTTTTTTTTGAGACAGAGCCTCAAGCTGTCACCCTGGGTAGAGTGCCATGGTGTCATAGCTCACAGCAACCTCCAACTCTTGGGCTCAAGTGATCTTCTTGCCTCTGTTTTTCTATTTTTAGTAGAGACAGGGTCTTGATTTTGCTCAGGCTGGTCTCAAACTCCTGAGCTCAAGCAATCCACCTACCTTGCCCTCCCAGAGTGCTAGGATTACTGGCGTGAGCCACCGCCCCCCTCTCCCCTCTTTTATATTTAGACAGAGTCTCACTGTATTGTCCCAGCCCAAAGTGCCTAGCTCACAACCTCAAACTCCTGCCTTCAAGCAGTCTCCTGCCTCAACTTCCTGAGGAGCTGGGACTACGGGCACCCACCAGATTACCCAGCTAATTTTTCTATTTTTAGTAGAGACGGGGACTTGCTCTTGCTCAGGCTGGTCTCAAACTCTTGAGTTCAAGGGATCCTCCCAAGTTGGCCTCCCAGAGTGCTAGGATTACAGGTGTGAGCCATGGCACCTGTCCCTATAAAATTCATTATGATGAGGAGAAGGGGAATAAAGAGGAAGGGTGTGAGGCTCAGCGCCCGTAGCTCAGTGGCTAGGGTGCCAGCCACATACACCGAGCTAGTGGGTTCACCTCGGCCCGAGCCTACTAAACAACAGTGACAACTACAAAAAAAGTAAAAATAAAAAAAATAGCTAGGCATTGTGATGGGTGCCTGTAGTCCTAGTTACTTGGGAGGCTGAGGCAAGAAAATTGCTTAAGCCCAAGAGTTTGAGGTTGCTGTGAGCTGTGATGCCATAGCACTCTGCCAAGGACAACATAGTGAGACTCTGTCTCAAAAAAAAAGTGGGGGGGAAGGGTGTGAAAGGTAAGGTGCACTGAACAAATAAATCAGATCATTTTGTTCAGACTATTGCAATAGGAAGGATGCTCATTAATGAAAGATGTATCGAAGAAAAGGAAGGTGACCTGGGGTTTTAGAGAGGCAGTAAAGCAAGGGGATCATCATGAGGAAGGATGGAGGAAGAGTGAAAGTAAGTCTGAGAATATTCTAGAGCAGAGTATTCCTTTAGGACTAGTCATTTCTCAAAACACAAAAGAGTTTTTCTTTTTTGTTTTGGGGAGATATTTTTGGAGATAGAGTCTTGCTCTGTCTCTCCAGCTTGAGTGCAGTGACATCATCATAGCTCAGGCAATCCTCCTAGAGTGCTAGGATTACAGGCATGAGCCACCACGCCCTGCCAGGAAGTTCTTCACTGTAGGTTCAGCTGAGTTCAACACTGTGAGTTGCTGAGGAATGGCGGAAGGAAAGAGAACAAGAAGTCATAACCTCTACAACACTGCCCTATTTATACACAGAGGCATTTTCTGAAAGCTTTCCGATCTTGACCTACTGTCCTTTCACCTGCCTACTAGTCCCCTTTTTCTTCATGGAATCATCTCCCATGATAGAAGGCTACACAAATACAATATGAGTTGTGCATTCCGGAAGTTCCAGGTGATTCCTCCACTTTGCTGTCTTCAAAGCCAAACATGTACTTCCACTCAGGAGCACCTTCAAGCCAGATCCCCCTTAAGTATGACAGAGGCTCCAAGGCAGCCTCTGGCCCATCTTTTCCTCTCCCTTCTGTCCTTCACTTCTATACCTTGCTGTTCCATTCAGATCTACCTCCTTCTCAGAACCCAAAGCAGGACCTAAATCAGCATCTCCCAGGCCAGGCATGATCATCCATCCCTCAGGGATCCACTGGGGACTTAGGGTCAGATCCATCTTCAGCTGACAGTCATAGCTGACCAATCCTACTGCTGTGTGCCTCCAGTTCTCCAAAAAGACCACATTAACTAGCCAATTTCTTCCCTGTGGTGACTTCTTTCTACTGGCTTCCCAATAAGCCATAATCAAATATCCTGGGAAAGCCGGATGCTATGGATGACACCTGTAATTCTAGCACTCTGGGAGTCTCAGGCAGGTAGATTGCTTGAGCTCAAGAGTTCAAGACCAGCCTGAGTAAGAGTGAGACCCCATCTCTACTAAAAACAGAAAAACTAGCCAGGCATTGTGGCAGGTGCCTGTAGTCCAGCTACTTGGGAGGATAAGGCAAGGGATTGCCTGAGCCCAGGAGCTTGAGGTTGCTGTGAGTTATGACCCCATGACGATAGAGCGAAACTCTGTCTCAAAAAAAAAAAGAAAAATGGGCAGCGCCTGTGGCTCAAAGGAATAGGGCGCCAGCCCCATATCCCGAGGGTGGCAGGGTCAAACCCAGCCCTGGCCAAAAACTGCAAAAAAAAAAAGAAAGAAAGAAAGAAAGAAATGGCTTGGTGCCTGTAGTCCCAGCTACTTGGGAGGCTGAAGCAAGAGAATCACTTAAGCCCAAGAGTTTGAGGTTGCTCTGAGCCACAGCACTCTACCCAGGGCGACAGCTTAAGACTCTGTCTCCAAAACAAAAAAAAAAGAAGAAGAAGAAAGAAAGAAAAAGAAAAAAAATATTCTGGGATACCTTTGAAACACATAGGTACTTAGGCCCCTTAGTTAGACTCAGTTAGACTTCAGTCAATAGTTTCGGGGACCTGGTTTTGAAAAATCCCTCCTGAGGGTGGTGCCTCTGGCTCAAGGAGTAGGGTGCCGGCCCCATATACCAGAGGTGGTGGGTTCAAACTCAGCCCTGGCCAAAAACTGAAAAATTCCTCCTGGAGAATTTAATAGGCAGCCCAATTTTCAGACTATAGTCTTTTCCCAGCCAGTGTCTATTTTCAACCTCTCATTGACTTGGTGTAGTGGGCTGTAAGATTAGGACATTTGTACACAGTTCATAGAGTACATTCCAAACAAGCTCCAACACTTACCTGAATTTAGAGATAAGATTTAGAGATTTGCCTTAAAACACCTTGGGGGGAAATTATGTGTGTGTGTTGAGGAAAGGTAGAATAGATTGGAAAAATTTTAAAAAGCCCAGCTAACTGTCCAAGCTGAGTTAAGAGGACATAGCGTTCCCTCCAGCTTTTGTATATGTGAGAGTTTCCATAATAAAAGGCTTTTAAAACACTCCCCCGATGATTAGGAAATATGCTGGGTATGCATTTGTGGTGTCTTTTTAAATTTCCCCCACAGGAATGAAAACTATAATTAACTATAATCTAGTAAAGTTCATTGTGACCGATCCAATATAATGTTGTCATAACTAAAGAGAGGAGTCTGCATTCGAGAAAAAGAACAGTAAAGCGGTGAAAATATGTCAGAATTGGATCAGTTCTGTCCAGGGAAGAGAGTATTTCTTTCTTTCTTTCTTTTTAATGGTTAAAATACTCCATTATCACTTCTGTTGAACAGTATACAAAGCAAGAGGTGCCACATGCCAAGGAGAAACAAGACTAAGAGCCTCACTAGGAAGTACTTTGTTTTTCTTAGAAAAATATTTCTGGACAGTAACAGTTCACAACACTTCAAAAAAATTAATGGCTGAGGTTTTCAGGAGTTGGGGACTCAAAAAAAATGGTGGTATCCTGCTTCATTAAAGTGGATGACAGGGGCCATAAATGTGAGACTTATGGCTATTAAGCTAATATCAATGGCATGAAACTTCCTTCTAGTTTTCCTTCTGTGGTCTTCCCTATCCACAGAAATGCCACCATATAAAGCCCAGTAGCAGCTGGCTTAGGCTCCAGTCTTCCCCTCGTGTAGGGAAGGGAGTGGAGGTCACTCCTGGGTTTCCATGCTTTCCTCCTCTTCTCCTTGAGGGGGTTCTTCTGTATTCTCCTCCTCTTCCTCTCCTTCCTTCTCTGGTGGCTTCTCATAAGCCTTTTCTGAGTGTGTCACAATCACTCCATCCCAAGTAGATACTTCAGAAGCCAGACAGCTGGCATCATCCTCCTGGCCAAGGATCTTCCTAAAGCCACCATGTGAGAGGATTCGGACCAGAGTCTGAGCTGTGTAGCAGACCATGTCATGCTGTTCCATGACATGTGTACTCTGAAGTTGCCACTCTCACAGGGGTCCGCGATACCCACAGAACCTGGCAGGAACAGTCCTAAAGCTGCAAAATCTGTAAGCAACGCCTGTCTGCCACATTTAGGGCCAAGGGTTGTCTAATGGGGTTGTTCATCACAGCATAGCGACCAGTAGGTCAAGGATCCAGGGTGTGAGGGGCTCAAAGCCAGGAAAGCGAATCCTCAAGTCCTTCAGCAGTCGGATAAGAACTTTAACTGTAGGGCGGTGCCTGTGGCTCAAGGGGTAGGGTGCTGGTCCCATATGCCAGAGGTGGTGGGTTCAAACCCAGCCCCGGCCAAAAACCAAAAAAAAAAAAAAAAAAAAAGAACTTTAACTGTGGACTGAGAAGTATTTTCCTCAAACCAGCAGGCATGTCGGATGGCTGTTAAGGCACTCTGTAAGACTTTTATATCCAAATGAAGTTGTGGGTCCAGTTTTCAGAGACTGGGTGGCACTGTTGTAATGAGAATCTTTACCATAGCATCAGAAGAACTGATTTCAAAGCCAGTTTCATTGTTCAGCATGGTCAAAACTTCAGAAGGATCCTGTGCTCTTAGGCTTTCCATGACCTTGTTCCCCAGGGCAGCACAGCTTCCAATGTTGGCAGAATCTTTAGTATTACTACCAGGTCAGCCACATTGTGTCCTGTTGTCATTGTTCCCTTTTTATATGATCCTACCCGTCCTACTTCTTCAATTTGCACTTCAAATGGTCCTGGAGCCACAATCAAATTGTCAATCACATTGTTTATTTTTGTAACCAGAGAAAAAAATAGAGGCCTGTTCAGCAGAATTGGGAGCAAGGTCCTGATTCCTCTTTAGCAAGGGTTCACTGAAGGAAGTTTCATCAGGTGCTGGCTTCACCCCGGGGAAAGCCATTTCACACAAATAGAAATCAAATGGGATATGTGGTACAAATGGCCTGAACACTCTTCCTGGGCCTCCTCTGGAACCAACGCGCCCACAACAACCACGGCCTCTGTCACCCCTGTGCCGTCCTCATTCCGGATGAGCTCATCACGAGCCCAACAAGAAATATCCACAATCCTGGGCCACACCAATCCCACTTTGGAAGCCTAAGTGGTGGCTCCTTTGCTCATTAACATTGTGCACTTAGCAGGTCTGTCCAGGGATAAGTGGCAGGAGCCTACTCAGTCCAATTGAGGCGTGGGTGCCGGTCCTGGGAAGAGAGTATTTGTAACTAACCTGTGATGAGTCTCCTTGCACTTTATTCAAATCAAGCCTATTTCCCTAGTATATTCAAAAGGATTTCCAGCCTCACATTCTAGTCTTTGAAATGTGTCTGTATAGGCTGGCACCTGTGGCTCAAGCGGCTAAGGCGCCAGCCACATACACCTGAGCTGGTGGGTTCAAATCCAGCCTGGGCCCACCAAACAATGATGGCTGCAACCAAAAAATAGCCGGGCATTGTGACAGGCACCTGTAGTCCCAGCTACTTGGGAGGCGGCGACAGGAGACTGGCTTGAGCCCAAGAGTTGGAGGTTGCTGTAGCTGTGATGCCATGGCACTCTACCCAGGGCAATAGCTTGAGGCTCTGTCTCAAAAAAAAAAAAAAAAAAAAAAATAGGAGGGCGGCGCCTGTGGCTCAGTGAATAGGGCGCCGGCCCCATATGCTGAGGGTGGCGGGTTCGGACCCAGCCCTGGCCAAACTGCAACAGAAAAATAGCCGGGCATTGTGGCAGGCGCCTGTAGTCCCAGCTGCTCGGAAGGCTGAGGCAGGAGAATCGCGTAAGCCCAAGAGTTAGAGGTTGCTGTGAGCCGTGTGACGCCACGGCACTCTACCCGAGGGCTGTACAGTGAGACTCTGTCTCTACAAAAAAAAAAAAGGAAAGAAAGAAAAAGAAATGTATCTGTATAAATGAAGAAATTTGTGTATTTCTTCATTTCTTCATTTCTTCAAAGCAGTATATACAATAGCAATGTATATAAGGTTACTTACAGAACTTTTTAGGGTCTACAATGGGCATGTGCTCGCTGATATAGTCTTTCATTTAATGATCTCAGCAATCCGGTGTGGTCAGTTTCATCACACTCACTTCACAGGCTCATGGAGATTAAGTGATTTGCTTGAGGTTATATAGTACAACTGGGTCTCGGAAAGGCAGACAGTTCATTCCAACTCAAATATGACCCTCCATGGCCCTGCCCCATTTTTCAGGAATCTTCTGTCCTAACTGTGGCAAGCAGGGGTCTGGATCCCTAGAAGCAGCCCTTAATTCACATAAATTCTGCTGCTTTCCCCAGCCACCACAGATCTGAGATCTGGTCCTTTATTTAGACTTTGATTTTTTTTTTTTTTTTTTTGAGACAGTCTCAAGCTGTCGCCCTGGGTAGAGTGCCGTGGTGTCACAGCTCACAGCAACTTCCAACTCTTGGGCTTAAGCAATTCTCTTGCCTCAGCCTCCCAAGTAGCTGGGACTACAGGCACCTGCCACAACGCCTGGCTATTTTTTTGGTTGTAGTGGTCGTTGTTTGGCAGGCTCAGGCTGGATTCGAACCCGCCAGCTCCAGTGTATGTGACTGGTGCCCTAGCTGCTGAGCTACAGGCGCTGGGCCAAGATGTTGATTTTTATCAGTTCACTGATGGATAAACATATTGGGGAGGATAAGTCACCCTGACTAAACTAAAGAGTAACTACACAAAAATCTGTGTTCTGGAAATGTGGGTTTGATCCCTTTAGAAGAAAGCACACATTTCAGAAGTAGATTTATAAATGAAAAAAGAGAAGCCACTGGCTGATTTGGGGATATTGTTCGGGGATCTAGAGGACAGGGTAGAAGTGAGTAATGTCCAAATCCTATCACTGGGGTTTATAATTTGAAATATCAAAAGCTTAGCTTCAAAGTTTAAACAGCTGAGAAAAGGTTTTGATGGGTAAAATTTTCCTCATTTGTCTCCTGCCCATGGAAGACTAACAGATGGGGGAGCGTGGGGAAGTGTGTGGGTAAAACGGAGCAGCAGTGAGGACAGAAGGCAAAGGAGGGTGTGGATGAAGCTGGGAGGTGCTCCTTCTGTGATGTGAGGGCATAGAGCGCAGGGCTGTTAGGAAACGCAGGCTCTTTGGAAGTTGAAACTGTGAGGTCTAGGGAAACTAGCCTGGGACCTTCTAAATTAACCTGGCTCAAAGCCAGCCTAATGATGGCAACTTCCAAAAGTCAGATTGAGGGTTGTTGGCTTTGGGAGGAAGCCAGTAAGTCAAGGTTAGACTGAAAATTGATGGATAAAAGCTAAAGATGAGTAAGGAAGGAGTGCAATTATAAAAATATGCTTGTATTTCTTTAAACAATAAGACTCACTGCATGGTTGGGTTTTTTAAAATAAAGATTTCTATCTTCTGGCTCAGTGCCTGTGGCTCAAGTGGCTAAGGCTCTAGCCACATACACCTGAGCTGGCGGGTTCAAATCCAGCCCCAGCCCACCAAACAACAACAACGGCTGCAACCAAAAAATAGCCAAGCATTGTGGCAGGTGCCTGTAATCCCAGCTATTTGGAAGGCAGAGGCAGGAGAATCGCTTGAACCCAGGAATTGGAGGTTGCTGTGAGTTGTGATGCCACAGCATTCTACCCAGGGTGACAGCTTGAGGCTCTGTCTCAAAAAAAAAGAAAAAAGATTTCTAGGGGCAGCGCCTGTGGCTCAAAGGGGTAGGGCGCCGGCCCCATATTCTGGAGGTGGCGGGTTCGAACCTGGCCCTGGCCAAAAAAATAAAAAATTAAAAAATTAAATAAAAAAAATAAAGATTTCTATCTTCTATCAAGAAAATTTTAACAGGGCAGTGCCCGTAGCTCAGTGGATAGGGAGCTGGCCACATACACTAAGGCTGGCAGATTCAAACCCGGACCAGGCCAGCTAAACAACAATGACAAATGCAAAAAAAATAGCTGGTATAGTGGCGGGCGCCTGTAGTCCCAGCTGCTTGGGAGGCTGAATAGCTTAAGCCCAAGAGTTGAGGTTGCTGTGAGCTGTGGATGCCACAGCACTCTACTGAGGGTGACATGGTGAGACCCTGTCTCAAAAAAAACGAAAAAAAGAAAAAAGAAAACTTTTACAATGTCTCTTTGTTTCAGCATTTCTTTTTTTTTTTTTTTTAAGAGACAGAGTTTCACTTTGCTGCCCTCGGTAGAGTTCTGTGGCATCACAGCTCACAGCAACCTCCAGCTCTTGGGCTTAGGCGATTCTCTTGCCTCAGCCTCCCAAGTAGCTGGGACTACAGGCGCCCGCCACAATGCCTGGCTATTTTTTGTTGCAGTTTGGCCGGGGCCAGGTTTGAACCCTCCACCCTGGGTATATGAGGCCGGAGCCCTACTCACTGAGCCACAGGTGCTGCCCCATTTCAACATTTCTTAATGAAAATGACACCTTGGGGCTGGGTACAGTGACTCACACCTGTAATCCCGGCACTCTGGGAAGCCAAAGGGGGTGGATTGCCTAAGCTCACAATTTATAGACCAGCCTGAGCCAGAGTGAGACCCTGCCTCTAAAAATAGCCAGGTGTTGCGGCAGGCACCTATAGTCCCAGCTAATGGGGAGATTGAGGCATGAGAATCACTTGAACCCAAGAGTTTGAGGTTGCTGTGAGCTATGACACCCCAGCACTTTCCAAAGGCAACAAAGTGAGACTCTGTCTCCAAAAAAGGAAGAAAGGGAGGGAGGGAGGGAGGGAGAGGGGAAGGAAGGAAAGGGCAGTGCCTGTGGCTCAAAGGAGTAGGGCACCAGCCCCATATGCCGGAGGTGGTGGGTTCAAACCCAGCCCTAGCCAAAAACTGCAAAAAAAAAAAAAAAAAGAAAGAAAGAAAAGAAAGGGCGGCGCCTGTTGCTCAGTGAGTAGGGCACCGGCCCCATATACCGAGGGTGGCAGGTTGGAACCCGGCCCCTGCCAAACCACAACAAAAAAATAGCCAGGCATTGTGGTGGGCACCTGTAGTCCCAGCTACTCTGGAGGCTGAGGCAAGAGAATCACCTAAGCCCAAGAGCTGGAGTTTGCTGGGAGCTGTGACGCCAAGGCACTTTACCAAGGGTGACAAAGTGAGACTCTGTCTCTAAAAAAAAAAAAAGAAAGAAAGAAAGAGAAAATGGCACTTTAGAATGCCTGGGAGATGGACAGGTTTGGATTTCAATACTTGGCTCTGTTGGCCTTGCCTAGCCACCTAACCTTGGGCAAGTTATTAAACTTCTTGGCGACCCAGTTTTTCTATCTGTAAAAGGATAATTTTTTTTTTTTTTAGAGACAGAATCTCACTTTGTTGCCCTCAGTAGAGTGCTGTAGTGTCACAGCTCACAGCAACCTCCAACTCTTGGGCTTAGGTGATTCTCTTGCCTCAGCCTCCTGAGTAGCTGGGACTACAGGTGCCTGCCAGAATGCCCGGCTATTTTTTGTTGCAGTTTGGCCGGGGCCGGGTTGGAACCCACCATTCTCGGTGTATGGGGCAGGCGCCCTACTCATTGAGCAACAGGCACCACTCTGTAAAAGGATAATATTAATAATAAAAATAATACCTAACTCACAGAATTTCTATAAAGTGTGAAAGAAGGTGAGGAACAAAAAGCTCAGTGCCTGGACATAGCACTCAATGAATGTGAGCGATTTTTTTTTTTTTTTTTTGAGACAGAGTCTCACTTTGTCACCCTCAGTAGAGTGCTGTAGCATCACAGCTCACAGCAACCTCCCCTAGGCTTAAGCGATTCTCTTGCCTCAGCCTCCCGAGTAGCTGGGACTACAGGCGCCCACCACAACGCCTGGCTATTTTTTGGTGCAGTTTGGTCAGGGCTGCGTTTGAACCTGCCACCCTCGGTATATGGGGCCAGCGCCCTATCCACTGAGCCACAGGCGCAGCCCAATGTGAGCTATATTTTTTATTGTTATTTGTCCCCTCACATCTAGATTACAATGGCAGCTTCTTAGCTGAACTTTCCCCATACCCAACTTGCCCAATAGATTACCAACAATTAATCTAAATTTTCAGTTGCCATCACTTCACTTCTCCACTAAGAACCTCTGTCTCTCCCTAATTGAATTAAGACCAAACTCTTCCATTTGTAGGCCAATGTCAAAATATGGGCTGTACTTTATTTATTTATTTTTTGAGACAGAGTCTCACTATGTCACCCTCAGTAGAGTGCTGTGGCATTACAGCTCATAGCAACCTCAAACTCTTGGGCTTACGCGATTCTCTTGCCTCGGCCTCCCAGGTAGCTGGGACTACAGGTGCCCACCACAATGCTATTTTGTTGTTGTTATTGTTGTTGTTTGGCAGGCCCAGGTTCAAACCTGCCAACCCTAGTGTATGTGGCCAGGCCCTAGCTGCTGAGCTACAGGCGCCAAAACTAGGCTGTTACTTTAAAAGAAATGCAGAGCCCCTGGAAGGTTTTGAACAGAGGAGTTTGCAAGCTATCTTATGGTTTTTGTTTTGTTTTGTTTAGAGATAGGGTCTCACTCTGTTGGCCAGGCTGAAGCGCAGTGGCCCATCATAAAATAGCTCACTGTATCTCCAACTCCTGGAGTCAAACAATCCTCCTCCCTCAGCCTCCAGAGTATCTGGGACTAAAGGCTTGCACCATGATACTTGTCTAATTTTCCTATTTTTTTTTTTATTTTTTTTTAGTAGAGATGGGGGTCTTGCTCTTACTTAGGCTGGTCTCCAACTCCTAGGCTCAAGCAATCCTCCTGCCTTGGTCTCCTGGAGTACTAGAATTACAGGCACGAGCCACCAAACCTGGGTAATGTTTTTACAGTTTTTGTGAAAAGATAGGATCTTGGCTGGGCATGGTGGCTCATGCCTATGATCTTAGCACTTTGGGAAATCAAGGTGGGAGAACTGATTGAGGCCAGAAGTTCAAAAATAGCAGCAAGAGCAAAACCCACCATCTACAATTAGCTGTGCAGTGGCACCAGCCTGTAGTCCCAGCTACTCAGAAGGCTGAGTTAGAATGATCCCTTGAACCCAACAGTTTGAGGTTGTAGTGAGCTATGATAGTGCCACTGCACTCTAGCCTGGGCAACAAAACAACCCTCTTTCAGAAAAAGGAAGGAAAGGGCCGGGCTCAGTGGCTCACACCTGTAATCCCAGCACTTGGGAGGCCAAGGTGGGTGGATTGCCTGGGCTCACAAGTTAGAGACCAGCTTGAGCCAGAGTGAGACTCTGTCTCTAAAAAAACAATAGCCAGGCATTGTGGTAGGCATTTGTAGTCCCAACCACTTGCGAGGCTGAGGCAAGAGAATCGCTTAAGTCCACGAGTTAGAGGTTGCTGTGAGCTGTGACACTATGGCACTTCTACCGAGGATGACAAAGTAAGACTCTGTCTAAAAAAAAAAAAAAAAAAGAAAGGTCATAAAAGACATTTTGGGTTCTGTCTGTCTTGGTCTTCCTCTCTTCTGGATCACTTACTATAGGGAAAGCCAGCTACCATGTTGTCAGCAGCTGTGTGCTCCAGGTCCTTATGGTGAAAAACTGAGGCCTCTTGCAAATAGCCTTGTGAGTGAACTTGGAAGTGGATCTTCCAGCCCCAATTAAACCTTCAGATGATTGCAGCCTCAGCCAACATTGACTGCAACGCATGACAGACTCTGAGCCAGAACCACCCAGCTAAATTGCTTCCTAATTTCTGACCCATAGAAATTATGACATAATATATGTTTATTGTTTTAGGCCACTGAGTTTTGGGGTAACTTTTAATGCAGCAATAGCTACTAACATACCTCTCAAAGTGAAGTGAAGAGAGTACTATGAGAAAACGTGGGGACTCCTACAGGAAGGGAGACTTGCACCTCCCAGCATGATCAGCCCTGTCCTCAGGCAGTGGATTTGCTGCTCTTCTTCCATGCCTCCGAGTGAGCAGTTGACACTGGAATGGTCTATACTACAACCCTTGGCTGGACTCACCCAAGAGGTGCTGTCTGTCAGGCAAAGGGAACCCCAACAGCAAAAAGCTAGGGCAAGGAGTCCTGACAGGGGCTGAGCTGAACCTTCCACTACAGGAGAACAATATCTATACAAATCCAATCAAGCAGCAAAACCACAAAGCGGGAGGAGGAGTTAAACTGTGGGAAATGGAGGAAAGAAAAATTACCCTTCTTCCCTTCTTGCTCCTACTAGACCCCAATACTGGAGAAGGTAGAGCCTACAAAGGAAGGGGAAGTATGGAGAACCAACCCATGACCTACTCTGCTCAATACCAGACACGCACACACACACACACACACTCCCCCTCTAGCCAACTACATCAATTAGAGAAACAAAAGACTGACAAAAGCCCTTCCCCACTGCAATGGACTGGGGCAAAAACTCACCCTCAGACCTAAAGGCAAATGATAGGGAGGGGACACAGGTGATAAAATCAGAAATGAGATGGCAGTTTTTAATGGACCTGATTGAGTTGTTTTTTTTTTTTTTTTTTTTTTTGCAGTTTTTGTCCGGGGCTGGGTTTGAACCCTCCACCTCCGGCATATGGGGCCGGCGCCCTACTCCTTGAGCCACAGGCGCCACCCATTGAGGTTTTAATACTAAAAGTCATGCTAAAAGCTATGGAATCTATTCAAGACTTCAAGAAGAGGGGGAAAGAAAATTTTGGCAGAAAGTTGTTAAAAACCTTGAATGGAAAAGAAAACCATGTTGGGCGACGCCTGTGGCTCAGTCAGTAAGGCGCTGGCCCCATATACTGAGGGTGGCGGGTTCAAACCCAGCCCCGGCCAAACTGCAACCAAAAAATAGCCGGGCATTGTGGCGGGCGCCTGTAGTCCCAGCTGCTTGGGAGGCTGAGGCAAGAGAATCGCTTAAGCCCCAGGAGTTGGAGGTTGCTGTGAGCCGTGTGAGGCCACGGCACTCTACTGAGGGCCATAAAGTGAGACTCTGTCTCTACAAAAAAAAAAAAAGAAAGCAAAGAAAACCATGTCATGTTAAGGCCCCACTGAGTTGAGATTCTTCAATAAACAGGTTGCAATCCTGTTCCTTTAACCTGAGTCCTTAGAGGGGCAGCACAGTGCAAGGCTTACAAAGGTTTACGGTCAAGACAGGTTTGAATAGTATCCAAAACCATTTTTTGTGTAATCCTGAGAAGGCTTATTTTCTTTTCTCTTTTCTTTTCTTTTCTTTTCTTTTTTCTTTCCTTCCTTCCTTCCTTTTTCTTTTCTTTCTTTTTCTTTCTTTCTTCAAGCTGTCACCCTGGGTAGAGTGCCCTGGCATCACAGCTCATAGCAACCTCCAACTCCCGGGCTCAAGCAATTCTCCTGCCTCCGCCTCCCAAGTAGCTAGGATTACAGGCGCCCTGCCACAACGCCCAGTTATGTTTTGGTTGCAGCCATCATTGTTGTTTGGTGGCCCAGGCTGGATTTGAACCTGCCAGCTCAGCTCAGGTGTATGTGGCTAGTGCCTTAGCCACAGGCACCGAGCCTGCCTGCTTTTCTTTTCTTTTTTCTCTCTTTCTTTCTGTCTCTCTCTGTCTCTTTTCTTTCTTTCTTATAGTAGAGTCAGGGTCTCGCTCTTGCTCAGGCTGGCTGGAACCCTGAGCTCAAGTTATCTTCCTGCCTCAGCCTCCCAGAGTACTAGGATTACAGGCATGAACCATGGTACCCGGATTCACTGCAGTTTCTAATGCCTTATCACCATACATCTGCTTTGTGTGGAGGGTGTAAAAGATCAATTGCTGTAACAGATTTAATTTTTTTTTTTTGTAGATCAGAGTCTCACTTTATTGCCCTCGGTAGAGTGCCATGGCACCACACAGCTCACAGCAACCTTCAACTCCTGGTGGAGGTGATTAGGTGATTCTCTTGCCTCAGCCTCCCAAGCAGCTGGGACTACAGGGGCCCGCCACAACGCCCAGCAATTTTTTTGTTGCAGTTTGGCTGGGGCTGGGTTTGAACCCACCACCTTTGGTATATGGGACTGGCGCCCTCACTGAGCCACAGGTGCAGTCCTAATTTTTTTTTTTTTAATAGAGTCTCACTTTGTTGCCCTGGGTAGAGTACCATGGTGTCATAGCTCACAGTAACCTCAAACTCTTGGGCGCAAAGATCCTCTTGCCTTAGCCTCCCAAGTAGCTGGGACTATAGGCGCTCAACATAACACCTGGCTTTTTTTAGAGATGGGGTCTCACTCTTGCTCAGTCTGGTCTCCAACTCCTGAGCTCAGGTGATCCACCCACCTTCGTCTCCCAGAGTGCTGGGATTATAGGCATGAGCCACCACACCTGGCAACAGATTTAATTTTTAAAAGTTGATCTTTTGTAACACAGGCTTATATTCACGTTTCTCTCATTGTATATATTTATGCTCAGGAAAGAAAAGGTTAACTTTGGTTAAGTCTATTTGGAGAACACAAAAACAGATCTGACAATTAAGAGGTGTGCATGTAGCACTTTGAGAGCTCAGAGAGGGACATCTACCACACCCAGCCTCTGAGAAGGTTTCTTAACCTTTCCAAATATCCATTTGGAAAATAAGACTACTAAGGCTTGGGCCATGTAGCTCAGTGGCTAGGGCGCCAGCCACAGACACTATAGCTGGTGGGTTGGAATCCAGCCTAGGCCTGCAAAACAACAATGACAAGTACAACCAAAAATAGCCAGGCGTTGTGACGGGTGCCTGTAGTCCCAGCTACTTGGGAGGCTGAGGCAAGAGAATTGCATAAGCCCAAGAGTTTGAGGTTGCTGTGAGCTATGATGCCACAGCACTATATCCAGGGTGATAGCTTGGGACTCTGTCTCAAAAAAAAATAAAGAAAAAAAGAAAGAAAATAAGACTACTAATGAGAACACCCTTTTCCTGCCCCTTCCAAGGCTGTTGTAAAGATGAACAAAAGTACTGCATTCAGCAGAGAGAGGGGACACAGCAACAGACAACTGGAGGTTTCTGTTATCTCCTTCAGGGACCCTCCTCCTTATATAAAAACCTAGGTTATACTGGTCAGACTCCTGATTGACTCTTCTCGATTTCCTACCCATCTCAGATCAATTGTAGTGGCTAGGGATACTTTGACTGACAATGCCTGATCACATGCCTATCCCCACTAGAACCCCTGGAAATGGACAGGTCCCCAGAAAAAAGGGGAGGTACCATTTCCCCCAGGAAAGAGGACAGATCCAAATAACACACACCCACTACCTCCGATTTTGCTGATCTTGCCTTTACCTTACAGAAGTCATTTGCAATTCTTTCCTTTCTTTGCCCAGGAAGAATTATACATCCAAGAATTTATGCATGTATGTATTTATTTATTATGAGACAGAGTCTCATTATGTCCCCCTCAGTAGAGTGCTGTGGCATCATCGCTCGCAGCAACCTCCAGCTCTTGGGCTTAAGCGATTCTCTTGCCTCAGCCTCCCAAGTAGCTGGGACTACATGTGCCGGCCACAACGCCCAGCTCTTTCTTTTTTGTTGTTGTTGTTGTCTTTGTTGTTTTAGCTGGCTGGGGCCAGGTTCAAACCCACCAGCCTCAGCGTACGTGGCTGGCACCGTAACCACTGTACTACGGGCGCTGAGCCACATCTGAGAATTTAAATCAGGATAAAACCTGTTTATCTGATCCAATCCTCTTATGTTAAAGATACAGGCCCTAGGGCCCAGCAAGATGAGTTGGTCTCCAAGTAGTTGGTGCCTTGGCAGTTGTTTGGAACAAGCCTGAGGAAATCTGGACACTTGAGAATGGAGACCTCAAAGGCTATCTAGATTTTGGGGTGGGCTGGGACACCCTAGCTTCAGGAATCAGGAACTCACCTCATGGAAGGCCTAAGGTGATTTATTGCCACATGCGGATTGTGCCAGGTACTGTGGGTGTGGGTGCCTCCTACACAGAGAGCATTCTAACTCCTACCTTGTAGGCTGCCTTCCAGGGGAATTCCACTGAATGCCCACGAGCAACACATGAGACAGTGTTTTTCTTTTCTTTTCTTTTCTTTTTTTTTTTTTTTGAGACAGAGTCTCATTTTGTCGCCCTTGGTAAAGTGCCATGGCGTCATAGCTCACAACAACCTCAAACTCTTGGTCTCAAGCAATTCTTTTGCCTCAGCCTCCTGAGCAGCTGGGACTACAGGTGCCCCCCACAATGCCCAGCTATTTTTACAGATGGGGGTCTCGAACCCATGAGTTCAGGCAATACACCTGCCTTGTCCTCCCAGATGGCTAGGATTACAGGCATGGGCCACTGCACCTGGCCTGACATTTTCTACTTTGTACACATTCTGTGCTATTTCAATTTGTTGCATTGAACATGTATAACTTTTGCAATTTTGGAAGCCCAGAACAATATACAAATACACAAATGAATAGGGTGGCGCCTGTGGCTCAGTCGGTAAGGCGCAGGCCCCATATACCGAGGGTGACGTGTTCAAACCCGGCCCCGGCCAAACTGCAACCAAAAAATAGCCAGGTGTTGTGGTGGGCGCCTATAGTCCCAGCTACTCGGGAGGCTGAGGCAAGAGAATCGCTTAAGCCTAGGAGTTGCAGGTTGCTGTGAGCTGTATGATGCCACAGCACTCTACCGAGGGCCATAAAGTGAGACCCTATCTCTACAAAAAAAAAAAAAAAATACACAAATGAATAAATGAATGAGATGTAATGTAAAAGTACTGAGCTGGGGAAGGGAAAAGAAACTAACATTAATAAAACAGTGCTCTGTAAATCTTCCTCAATACGGTGAGGAAGATTTCTTTCTTTCTTTTTTTTTTTTTTAGACAGAATCTTACTATGTTGCCGTTGGTAGAGTGCTGTGGCGTCACAGCTCACAGCAACCTCAAACTCTCGGGCTTAAGTGATTCTCTTGCCTCAGCCTCCCAAGGAGTTGGGACTACAGGCACTGGCTACAATGCCCAGCTATTTTTCTGTTGCACTTGTTTAGCTGGCCCCGGGCCAAGTTCGAACCCGCCACCTTGAGTGTATGTGGCTGGCACGGTAACCACTGTTACAGGCGCCGAGCCAGTCCTTTCAATATGGTGAGGAGGATTTCGATCCTCATCTGAAAAATGGAGAAACCAAAGCCCTAAGAAATGAAGCACCTTGCCCCCAATTCCCCATCTAGCAAGGGACAGAGCCCTTGACATTTCTGCTATAGCCTTTTCACTATTTATCAATTTAGAAAAGGGTCAGACACCAGGGACAACAACTTCAAGCCCTTTGTTCTTAAGCCTTTGCAAATACTTAGTGTTTTTTATCTTGCTCCTTCTTGTTTTTCTCTGGTGATTAATAATTAATCTCCTAAAATACAAAGGGTTTTTAGAGCATCTTTCTGTTTTTGGAAGCAGGAGGAAAAACTTGCTGGGGTAGCTAGTTTTGGGGACAGAGGTCACTCTAGCGCACATGGGGATGGGGCAGCATAAAAGAGTGACTCCTTGCTGGATACCTGGTATTGGCAGGGACTTCCCTGGCAGGCTTTGCCTGGAGGAGCTGCAATGTCTCTGATACTGAGAGGCTCCCTCTCTCTCCCTGACTTGCCCAGCCTTTTCAGCTTCAGCCCATTTGTGGCATGAAAGCCTCTACCAGGGTCACTTCCCCCAGTCTTCACCTCCACCCCAGGGAGGCCCCAGGGACCAAATGTGGTCCTGCTTAGTCATAGGTGTCTCCCTTCTTCCCCTCTGGAAGAAAGCAAAGGGACAGAACAAGAAGACTGTGGCCACAGCTGGACAGAGAGGCACACTGCAGCTAAGCTAAGGCAATTTGCAAGTGTCCTCTAAAAATCCTGGCAGCATCATTTCCATTATCATCATGGTTACAGAACATGTTTATTGAGCTCTTTCATGGGCCAGGCACTTACGAAGTACTTACTGTGCATCTCTTCTCTCAGCACTCAAGAATGTCCCAGAGTCCCAGGTCACAGGGGCAATCAACATGCTGAGCCCGGATGGTGGGGCATCCTGCCTACCACAGTCTTGCTGCCTAAGGAGAACAATTTGTTCTGTGGTCAGGGGAGGCTTGAAGCCCATGTACCCAGTTAATACAAACTCTCTTGCCTTTGCTGCCCTGGCATTCTACCTCCTGCAAGGGGAACATCCTTTCAGTGGCCTGGATCCATTCACCTGATGTTCTTACCCACTCCTCTGGATTCATGAAGTGTCTCCCTCAGGTAAAAATCATGATATCTGGGTGGCACCTGTGGCTCATTGGGTAGGGCGCCAGCCCCATATACCAAGGGTGGCGGGTTCGAATCCGGCCCCGGCCAAACTGCAACAACAACAACAAAAAATAGCCAGGTGTTGTGGCAGGCACCTATAATCCCAGCTACTCAGGAGGCTGAGGCAAGAAAATCACCTAAGCCCAGGAGTTGGAGGTTGCTGTGAGCTATAATGCCACGGCACTCTACTGAGGGCAATAAAGTGAGACTGTCTCCAAAAAAAAAAAAAAAAAAATCATGATATCCTCTCATTCAGGTCCTCACACCCCACTTGCTGGGATGATCTGAGCTGGGATTTGAGCCAAGATACCACCCCCGCTAGCTCTATGCTCATTCTGTCCCTCTGCAGAGGGACGACTGCCCTTTCCTTCCTGAAACAATTTAACAACCTTGCTCAGGCTGGTTTCAAAACCCTGAGCTCAAGAGATCCTCCTGCCTTGGCCTTCCAGGGTGCTAGGATTACAGGTTTGAGCCACTGCACTGGCCGTGACTCGGTATGTTAATGGACCCTTATCTTGATATTTTTGTTTGTGCAATTCTGCAAGAGGGGTATTTCAACTGGGCAGATGTAGGAAGGGTAGTTGTCCCAACCAGGGATAAAGCTGGCAGTGACTGAACCTGCATTGCAGTCTGGGCCCCATGTGTCTCATCTGACATCTTTTTTTTTCTTTTTTTTTTTTTAGAGACAGAGTCTCACTTTATGGCCCGTGGCCTCACACAGCTCACAGCAACCTCCAACTCCTGGGCTTAAGCGATTCTCCTGCCTCAGCCTCCTGAGTAGCTGGGACTACAGGCGCCCACCACAACGCCCGGCTATTTTTTGGTTGCAGTTTGGCCGGGGCCGGGTTTGAACCCACCACCCTTGGCATATGGGGTCGGCGCCCTACCGACTGAGCCACAGGCCCCGCCTCATCTGACATCTTGAATTATATTAAAAAAAATTTTTTTTTTAAATTTTGGATTACTATCAGGGTACATCTCCAGTTGTATTTTATTTATCTTCTGCAGAATGAATTCTGTCTCCTTGGGTAGGTCACAGGTCTTAAGAGGGCAAATAAGAATTTATTTCTTTACTTTCTTGAATCTGCTGTATTTACTGAATCATGCATGTCAATGCAATCACAAATAGGTTTGATTAGCTGAACTTTAGATTTATTTACTACGAGACCCTCAGCATCTTTCCCATGTTTAACTCAAGTATTTACGAAACCTATTTTTCCTTCCCTTTGTTAGCTTCTATCATTAGATTCATGTATATGTACAGAGTTTCTGAGTGCAGACAGCGTGAAAAGGGCAAAATAAAAATAGCCAATTAGTCAATAATAGAATGGGAAAGTTTCTAAGTGGTGGAGGAGGGCACTGGTGCTAAAGCTAGCTGGCAGAGATGAGAGGGCTAGGCAGAAGCCTTCCTGAGTGGGGCTTGCTTTGAGGCAGTGCAAGTGGCTCTTTTTGGTTAGTGGAGACAGGGAGAAAACAGCCAGTCAAAGGTTCTACTTTCCTGCTGTCTTGTCTAGTGCCTACCCTGGGACTCCTGTTCCTTAAAAAAGTGGATTGCTGGACACTCACTACAAAGTGAGAACTTACTTGCAAGTGATTTTTCAGGCAGGTCTAGTTTGCAGAACCCTCAACTCCAGCTAATAGGGCTTTCTGGAATCAGGCCTCTCAGCTACCTTGTCTCCTCCCACAACACTGTATGATTGCCTTTCTATTTAGGTTCTTTCCGGTTAGTACTGATTGTTGCTTTTATTAGCAGATAGCATACCAAAATAAAAATAAACACAAGCGTTGTTATAGGAAGAGGGTAAAGTGGATTCTGTGTCTCCAGGGCTGGGAAGAGACTTGTTCCGACACCCAGTGGTTAACCCAGTACCTAATCATCTGAGCACACCTCTGCAATTATTATAAAGATGTTTGTCTGTCTGTCTGTCTTCTTCCCTCTCATGGGGCAGGCAGCTATGGTCTTCCCCACACACCCTGAGTTGCTGATTGACCCTAAGATAGTCCAGGAAGCAGTCATTTCAGGGCTAGGCCTGCTGCCACACCTGTCAGCTCCTTTCCACAAGCTGCTGCCTCAGCTGGCCAGTCACCACAATTTGAGGTTAAGGGTTTGGTCCTGGAAGGGCAGGTAGCAACAACTACTACAGAGCAAAGAATATTCACAAAGAGTTGTCTTGTCATGTTCAGTGTCTAGGCGAACCATTCCCACAGCTTAGTGTAGGGGTCCTGTATTACCATTCTTATCCCCTTCTACAGATGAAGAAATGGACTGATAGATGACAATCTCAAGGGACCAAGATTTGTGCCTCAGCTCAATTTCTGTATCTACAAAATGGAAATTATATAATATCTACCTCTTAGGGTAGCTGGGAGGATCAAATAAATATTACTTATGCATTTACTTGTTTATTGCCTTTTTTCTGCTCTAGCCTGTAAACTCCAATAGGCAGCAGCTTTGGCTTATTCATGGCTATATTGTCAGAGCCTAGGGTGTCCAACCTGTGGCCCATGGGCTGCATGTGGATTATGTGAGAACCTTTTTGCTTAATCTGTGGTGCTGGATATCACAAAAATTATGCACAGACAACCCCCACCCCCTTTTTTTCTTTTTCTTTTTTGAGACAGAGTCTCAGCATGTCACCCTGGGTAGAGTGCCTTACCGTCACAGCTCACAGCAACCTCAAACCCTTGGGCTTAAGCGATTCTCTTGTCTCAGCCTCCCAAGTAGCTGGGACTACAGGCGCCCACCAAACGCCCGGTTATTTTTTGGTTATAGCTGTGTTGTGGTTTGGCAGGCCCAGGCTGGTTTTGAACTGACCAGCTCTGGTGTATGTGGCTGGCGTCCTAGCTGCAGAACTACAGGCGCCGAGCCGACCCCCTCTTTTTTCACTCATCAGCTTTTTTTAGCGTTTGTGTATTTAGCGTTTGAAGATGACAATTCTTCCATGTGGCCCAGAGAAGCCAAAAGTTAGGACACACCTGCCTGGCACATAGTAAGCGCTCAAAAATATTTGTGCACTTACTATGCGCCATTTCTATTTATTTATAAATATTTATATTTATTTATTTATAAATAGAAATGACAGGAGATAAGCCTGGCCCTTCTCTAACCTTAGTTCCCCAGATCCGCCTTCCACACCAGAAAGCCACTGGCTGATGGAAGCAAGTGGGGCAAGGTCAGCAAAAACTCCAGGAGTGAGGAGGCTGCAATACCAGCCTAAGCCCTCAGCTTCCCTTTTTCTTTTTCAAAATGAGGAAAAACATTTTTCTCGCCGTGCCTGCGGGGAGCTGAGTTGCAGACTGCTGGGGAACAGGAAAGAAACCGAGCGTGTGAGACTCAGCAAGCCCTGGAATAGGAACCGCGCGGTGAGGAGACCAAGCGCTGGAGTAGAGAGCGGCCCCCGCGGGTACGGCAAGGTGGGGAAGGGCGGGGAAGGGCGTGGAGGCAGAGGGAGGTGGGCGGGGCGAACACCCTGCGGCAGCTCTCGCGCTCCGGCGCCGCTCCACCTTAAGTGCACGGACTTCCTTAAAGGCGGTCGCTGAAGCCGCAACAGGGGGCGGGGTTTCTCATGCAAATGAGGGGCGTGGGTCGGTGGGGTGGGGCGGGCGGGGCGCTGTCCTGACGTCAGGCCCGCGTCCCGGGCAGTTGGCTCGGCGGCGGCGGAGCGGCCGGAGCAGCACCGAGCGGTGCCGCGCGGCGGGGCGCGAAGAGCGGTGGCGGCAGAGCCAGAGCAATATGGCGCCGGTGGGCGGGGGCGAGCACCCGAGCGGCGAGCTGGCCCGAGGGCGCCTCCTCCTGGCAGCGCTGGTGCTGCTGGTGCTGCTGTGGGCGCAGGGGGCCCGGGGCGAGGGCAGACCCCAGCCGGGCGCGATCTTCGGCATGAGGCTGGCGAGCTGCAACAAGTCGTGTGGGATGAACCCGGATGGCATCATCTTCGTGTCCGAGGGCAGCACCGTGAACCTGAGGCTGTATGGCCAGAGCCTGGGCAACATCTCTAGCAACCTGATCTCATTCACCGAGGTGGACAATGCGGAGACCGCCCACAAGTCCACCAACTGCCTCGAGCTCACCAAGGACCTGGTCGTCCAGCAGCTGGTCAATGTGAGCCGCGGGAACACGTCCGGCGTGCTGGTGGTGTTAACCAAGTTCCTCCGGAGGAGCGAGAACATGAAGCTGTATGCACTGTGCACCCGGTCCCAGGAAGATGGGCCCTGGCTGAAGTGGACAGACAAGGACTCGCTGCTCTTTATGGTGGAGGAGGCTGGAAGGTTCCTGCCCCTCTGGCTGCACTTAGTACTCATTATCGTGCTGCTGGTGTTGTCGGGCATATTCTCTGGCCTCAATCTGGGGCTTATGGCCCTGGACCCCATGGAGCTCCGCATTGTGCAGAACTGTGGCACAGAGAAGGAGAGAAAGTATGCCCGCAAGATTGAGCCTATCCGCCGCAAGGGCAACTACTTGCTCTGCTCACTGCTCCTGGGGAACGTGCTGGTCAACACCTCTCTCACCATCCTTCTAGACAACCTCATTGGGTCTGGCATCATGGCAGTGGCCTCCTCCACCATTGGCATTGTCATATTTGGGGAGATTGTACCTCAGGCACTGTGCTCCCGGCATGGTCTGGCTGTAGGTGCCAACACCATTGTTCTCACCAAATTCTTTATGCTACTCACCTTTCCCCTCAGTTTTCCTATCAGCAAGCTCTTGGACTTTTTTCTGGGCCAGGAGATTCATACTGTTTACAATCGGGAGAAGCTGATGGAGATGTTGAAGGTGACAGAGCCCTATAATGACCTCGTAAAAGAGGAGCTAAACATGATCCAGGGTGCTCTGGAACTACGAACCAAAACCGTGGAGGATATCATGACCCAGCTCCAAGACTGTTTCATGATCCCTAGCGATGCCATCCTGGATTTCAACACAATGTCAGAGATTATGGAAAGCGGCTACACCCGCATCCCAGTGTATGAAGATGAGCAATCCAATATCGTAGATATTCTCTATGTCAAAGACTTGGCCTTCGTGGACCCTGATGACTGCACCCCCCTCAAGACCATCACCCGCTTCTATAACCATCCAGTGCACTTTGTCTTCCATGACACCAAGTTGGATGCCATGCTGGAGGAGTTCAAGAAGGGTAAGGCCTGATGCAGCTCCCTGGTTAAATTTCCTTGTGACATCTCTTGTTCTTTCGAGTGTTTTGTGGCTGCTGAGCGTAGTGCTGTGTTTGTGCAACTCTTTGTGTTCCTTTGCCCATCACTTCCTGTGCTAATGAGATGAACTGTATTCGGATCTTAAGTACCCGACATCTGCCAGGTACCATGCTTTGTACTGTGTATGAATCAAAGCTTAATAAGACATATTTGTTCATTGGAGGGCTAGAGCAAGGCCTCGGGGAGCTAGCTATTGAAGCGGGACAGAGTAACACAAATGCCTGAAAAGAGGCCAACTGCAGGGCAACACATTTAGAAGCTTTCCTAGGGAAGGGAATATTTGAGGGGAGCCTTAAAAAATAGAGAGGGTTGGTGCTTAAGGCAGAAGAAATGCCATGAACAGAGAAGCCCAGTGGGGAAGCAGAGATGTGCTTGTGGCCCAGCAGGTGGTCCTGTTTAGCTGGCGTATAGGCTCTGCTAATCAGGAGTAAGTGGGGGAGAGGCTGAAGTAGTTTGGGGCCCCATGGTGGACATTAAGTTTACTCTGAACGTGGAACTATGGAAGGTTTTTGAGCTGGGGAGTGACATCACTGGAACTCCTAGCCCACAGAAGCAGAACTGAGAGGTCTGCAATTGGCACCTGCTCAGGACAGTAACAAGTAAAACTCTTTCGATTATTCAGCAAAAGCAAGCAGATTAAGTTTTGGTTATTGTTCTGTCTTTCCCAGGCGCCAAAACATAAGCTTCCCTCCTGTGGCCCCTTGGGAATCTTCAGCTGGCCTTGCACTCACTCCTTGTGTTTTTTTTTTTTTTTCACCTGGGTTCTTGGCCAGTTCTCAGGTAGTTAGAAAGGAACAGGGACGGTTTACTCACTGGCTTCAAAGCTCAGGGCGCCCACCCCTTTTCTTACTTCCCACAAAACTTTCCTTCCAGCTCTGCTACTCAGAAGTCCTCAGAGTGGCAGTAAACAAGCCAATTATGGAGTGGAACCCTCCTAGGCCAAAGGAAATGAGGAGTCAGAAAGGAATGGGGGGATCTCATCCTAAACCTGGAGATTTTGCTTTTCATGCTCTTAGCTTCATTTCCCATGGGTAGGGCTCTGGCTGTCTGAGGCTACTCAGGCAGACCTAGGACTAGGGGGGACTTTGGAACTCTAGTGGGAGTGAGCCGGTGTTGTTTCTGGAAGGACAGCCTTGGAATGGGATAGGGAGGAGCTGGCCTTGCCAGGTTTGGTCTGAAAAGATGCTTGAGTCAGGGCCAGGATGGTGGGTTGGTAACCTCCCTGGTAAGTTTGACAGACAGCTTTAGAGCTGAGGAGGACTTAAGTAATGTAAGCCAGAGTGGAACAGAGCCTCAGGGAAGGTGGCCTTGCTGCAGAGACCAGAGAGACATAGACACCTTGTGGTGAGAGCAGAGACTATGGGGGGACTTGGTGTACAGACTGAGGAATGTGTTTCTCCCAGGTACCCAAGCCTAGGACGGAAAAGCAGTGAGGATCTGTGCCCCACCCTGACCCAAAGCCTCAGACGTGAAGACTTCTCCCCATTTTGCTTGGTCAGGAACCTGATTAGGACTCTCCAGGGCACTTCCTCTTTGTCACCTCTATAGTCTTTGGGACTATTGCTTGTGGCACACCCAACAGCACATCTCCAGCAGTGCAGCTGGGATCTGGATACAGCCAGTATGAATTGGCCTACCTAGACTTCCCAGCCCCAAGCTCTCTTGGGTAGGAGCCTCCTGGAATGTCTTTGGACTCAGTCTTATGAAGAATTACCCTTTGATTAAACTGGGAAAGCCAAGCTAGCATCTCTTAGGCCAGAGCACAGCTGAGCTGAACTCCCAGATTTATGATTGAGTGTTGAGTCAACAGGACTGTCCTCCTTAACAAAGGCCAGTAACCCAAGGCAGAGCCCTGGAGGGGATGCTGAGTGGGAAAGCCAGCCTGGTCTTCTAGTGCAGCAGGCACCCCTACGGGCTTTGTGATATCCTTCCTCCAGTTCTTTGAGGTCTCAGAAAACTAGTTTTAACTCATCTTCCTCTGGGTTGCCCCTGGTTTGGCCTCTTTCAGATCTTTCCATCTGGCATCTAGCTTTTTAGGCTGACGCCACTCAGGACATGGTAAACACCTAGTATACATCTGCAACTTACAAGGGTATCTTTACAAGTCTGGTGTTTGAAAGGCTTCTTTGGCTAAAACAAACAGGAGAGCAAGGTTAGCACAGGCAATGATGTCAGCAGCACCTGTCAGCATAGGAGCAACTATCTAGCCCAGCGTCTCTCTAAGGGTCTTCCCTGAACCCTCCTCCACCGCTGCCTGGGAGAGGGGCCAGAGCCTGGCTCTGCCAGAGTCCTCTGCCCCAGTGGTAATCCTCTTTTAGGGCCCATTTATTCCCTTCTTTACCCATAGCATTAAAAGCTTCTTGGGGCCAGGGATATGCCTCTTTAGTATGTTTGCCACTCAGTGTGTGGCACAGAGATGGCTCGATGTTTGTTGAATAAATGAGTGAATGAACTGATGAATAGACAACTGTGTCTGGCAAGCCCCCCTGGCTTTTTTCCTGTTCAGTGAGGATTTCTGCCACGCAGTTTAAAACTATATCTCCATCCCAATCCACCTTCCCAATCTCCCCTACCCTGTGCTAATTTTGCATTTTCCCATAGCATGCATCACTCTCCAGCATCTGTGTAATTTGCTGATTTACTGTGTTGATACAACGGTCTGTCTCTCCCACTTAAACATAGTTCCAAAGGGCAGGACTCTTTGTTGTGTTCACTGGTGTATCTCTGGTCACCAAATGGCACTTGGCACATGGTGAGGCTCAGTAACATGTCACGAACTGAATTTGTAAGTGAATGAATACTGAGGGAGAAAATGAATTCTGAGGCACTGAGGAGGGATAAAGAAAATGGGTGTTGGGCGGCGCCTGTGGCTCAAGGAGTAGGGCGCTGGACCCATATGCCAGAAGGTGGCGGGTTCAAACCCAGCCCTGGCCAAAAACCACAAAAAAAAAAAAAAGAAAAAAGAAAATGGGTGTTGTGCCATCATTGGGGTTTGGATTTGTAGCTATACAGGACCGACAGGAGGTCCTGTGATAACTCCTGCATTTGGTTTGGTCAGGAATTGAGCAGAGTTTGGGGCCTCGAGTGTGGTGTGCTATTCCCCTCCTGGTCCCTCAGTTTCCCTGCCAGTAAGCAGTCTTGGGCTACCAGCAGTTTACAGTTTCTCTCATTAGGTGAATCAGGAAGGTGCTCCTACACACTTGGAGGCAGGTTTGGGAAGTCAGTGCAGGTGTGTGTGGGGAGGCTGGGGCTCCCTAGAAAAAAGGTAAGCCTCCCAGCTACCTCTGCCTCCAACTTAAGATAGTAAGCCTTAGATATATATTTTTTATTTTTATTTTTTGTTTTTTCAGAGACAGGGACTCACACAGTCACCCAGGCTGGAGTGCAATGGCCCCATCATAGCTCAATGTGACCTCAAACTCCTCAGGGTACATGATCCTCCTCCCTCAGCTTCCAAGTAGGTAGAACTGCAGGCGCATACCACCATGACTGCCTCAGTTTTTTACTTTTATTTTTTCTAGAGACAGGGTCTTGCTGTGTTGCCTCAGGCTGGTCTTGAGCTCCTGGGCTCAAATGGGCTCAAATGATCCTCCTGCCACACCCAGCCTCAGCATTAAATATTTACAGAGCCCTGTGCAAGGCATGTTGGCTAGGAACTGTGGCACCTCAGCAGTAAGACCATCTAGATGGTGAGACAAGCCCTTAGGCCTCTGAGAGCCTCATGCAATTTGAACCTTGACCCTTCCACTTAAACCTGCCTAGAACTGTTTGCTGTACTGGGTGTTGTAGGTGGGTTTGTCTACAGCTTGGAATCTTAAAAAAAGGTGCCTTCAGCTACTACTCCCAGTCCAGGTTGCATTTTGCCTTCACCACTGACCCTCTCATAGACCCTGAAGAAAAGTAATGAGTGAATTTCCCATGTAGATGTGCAAGTTCAAGCCCCCCCCCCCCCTTTGACACCCACCTTCCGCTTTGGACTGTCCTCCCTCTGGGATGTTCCTGCCCTGCCCAGGCACTTAGTTCATCGTTAGCCATCTTATCTTTCCCCACCCGCCTTATAACCATCTTGGACCTCTGTGTAAACCTGGGCGTAAACTTCACCCAGTCAGTCACTGACCTGAGTGACCTTGGACTTGTTACTACTCCTCTCAGCAAGTTATTGGGATGTAAATTGGAGGGTAAAAAAAGCTAGAAATATTTTCATTAAAACCCCTCCCATATTTCCATCTGTGCTATGTCAGGTTTTCTTACCTACTTAATTTTTTTTTCTATTTTTTATTTATTTATTTTTTTTGAGACAGAGTCTCAAGCTGTTGCCCTGGGTAGAGTGCCATGATGTCACAGCTCACAGCAACCTCAAACTCCTGGGCCCAAGTGATTCTCTTTCTGCTTTTTTTTTTAGAGACAGAGTCTCACTTTGTTGCCCTCAGTAGAGTGCTGGGGCGTCACACAGCTCACAGCAACCTCCCACTCCTGGGCTTAGGTGATTCTCTTGCCTCAGCCTCCCGAGTAGCTGGGACTACAGGCGCCCGCCACAATACTCAGCTATTTTTTGTTGCAGTTTGGCTGAGGCCGAGTTTGAACCGGCTACCCTCAGTATATGGGGCCGGCGCAGGTGCCGCCTACCAAGCGATTTTCTTTCCTCAGCCTCCCAAGTAGCTGGGACCACAGGCACCCGCCAGAACGCCCAGTTATTTTTCTGTTGCAGTTGTCATTGTTGTTTTAGCTAGCCCTGGCCAGGTTTGAACCCGCCAGCCTCGGTGTAGGTGGCAGGCGCCTCACCTACTGAGCTATGGGTGCTGACGCACCTACTTAATTTTATTCCTGGAACAACTTTATAAAGTCAAGAAAAAACACTACATGATTTTTGCATTCACTTTTGGTTCCTGTTATCTGACACACCTTAAATAACGTACCCTCCATGCCAGCCTCTCTTCCAGCTGCCTGTTCACTCATTTGTTCAACAAACATTTAACTTTTTGAAGCCTGTGTGTCAGACTCTGCTGGCTGTTGGGAATCAGAGATGGGTAAAACAGCACTTATTCATAGTACTCACCATCTACCAGGGAGACAGACATATAAACACAGCTTGGCTGTGCACAGTTCACAGACAAGGTTCACTGGGGCCAAGTCAGGCAGGGCTGCGAGATACTTCTGAAGTCAGAATAACAGGACTCAGTAATCATTACGGAGATGTGGGAGTTAGGTCCAGGAAGTAGTTGTGAACATCTGAGGCTTCCAGCTTGGGATTCTGGTTGATGATGGTGTCATTTAACTGCCGTAGGGAGAGGAGGATGAAGGGGCAGTTTGGTGAGGGTAAAGGAAGGGGAGGGTGGTAGTAATCACCATGTTACCTGGTATTAGGTTCCTTCTCAGTGCCCAGCATTGTGTGTGCCAGAGCTTCTTGCATGTGAACATGCACTCGGACTGCCTGGGTAACTCAGTGGATCTGGCACATGGCTGCCTTTCTGACGGGCTCTCCTGTGCAGCCTGTGCTGCTGACTTTGGGCCAACCATGCGCAGTATCCTCTAGGCAGGTGTGCAGGTGAAAAGGCCCATATGGAGTTCAGGAGTGGAGTCAGCCCAGAGCATGCAGAATGTGAGGTAGTAAGTCAAGGACAGCCTGCCGGAAGTGGCTCATTGAAGAAGACGAAAAAGGACTAAGGAACAGGCCTGGTATTTGGAAGCCTCCTTGGCAGGTCAGATGGGATGAGGGCTGAGCACACACTCAGCAAGGGTAGCCTGGGACCAGTGGAGAGCGAAAGCTGCTGTGCACTTGGTCTCCAACAGCTCCACTTGGAGACAGTCTCCAGTCAGAAATTCGATCTAGAGAAGCTGTTTGGAAGCAGGTGTATCTGAGAGTGACAGGAGCTGCCTGTTCAAGGTTGATACTCTGGGCATGGGGCAAGGGCATCTGCCAAAGCCAGCCAGGCTCCTTCTCACTTTCTGTTTAGTGCGTGAGGTGCTGTGGGCAGGGAGCACAGACACATGCTGAGGGATGGTGCATGCCAGCCGGCGGGCAGCTGTACCTCCTCCCTGGTTGGCCCCATGCAGCCTGCTGGCTTATCCCACAGGGAGCCAGAACTGAGAGCAACTTCACACATCTTCCATTGCAGGTCTCTTCCAGCAGCTCTTGTTTGTGTACTGGAAGGCACTGCCTTGTGTCTGTCCAGGCCCTATCTTATACTGATGCTTACTTTTCAAAGTCCTATATTTTTTTTTTAGGAAACCCAGCTCCAATGTTTTCCTACACACCTCTGGTCAGGATGCGAAGTACTAAGCAGATGCTTAACCTGGAAAATAAATGAGTGCATAGGAATGCAGAATCACAGAGCTGTCCTACAGGAGCAGTGGACTGGGGAGATGGGACCCTTGGGAAGGGGTGGCTTGTCTGCCAGTAGAAGTCTGGAAATCGCATTCCAATGAGGTAACATTTCTGCCGAATCTTCTAGGGTAGATAGACATGGCATTTTCTTTTTTTTTGTTGTTGTTGTAGTTTGGCCGGGGCTGGGTTTGAACCCGCCACCTCTGGCATATGGGACCGGCACCCTACTCCTTGAGCCACAGGCGCCGCCCAGACATGGCATTTTCTACTTTGGTACCTCTTGTTCTGGGAGAACGTGGACAGGGATTGTAGGATGAGAAATGAGCTGATCATTCCTTTACAGCAGCCTGGTGCCTCTGGTGACTGCTGCTCAGCCCTTTCTAGAAGGACTTCGAGGTGCAGTGGATCATGTACCTTCTTCTCTCCACGTTGGTGCAGTCATCCCCTGAGTAGTTAATTGAACAGCAAGGGCATTGTTGAAGGGAAGGAACCCCGGCCTCTTTGAAGGAGCCAAGCCTCGGTTCCATTTACCTGCAGGCCTTGGCCTCCTTGAGGGCAGGGGCAGCAAGCGCCCTGCATGCTGGTTTCTTTCTGAAAGGCTGCACAGCCTGGGAGGGTATGTGTGGAGGGGAGCACGGACCAGGCTCTATCACTGTCTTGGTGACTGATTTTAGGAGAGCATCTTGGTTCCTTCACCTCAGCCTAGGAGAGGAATGGGCTGCCGTGCTGGGCCTGGGGCTTGCTCTCTCTCTTAGGGATTCTTTGACTGTCTCAGCAGAGCTTGCTCTGAGGTGTGAGGATTACAGAATTCCCCAGAGGTATCTGAGATGGCCCTCTTCGGAGGGAGTGGGGAGGGGCCTTTTGGCGCTGCCATGCCATTTCGTCCAGCCCTTGTCTGGGGAGACATAAGCTGGTCTTGGGAGCTGCCCCACTGTGCCTCCTGCTTCCCGCCTGTCCCCTACTTTGGTTACTCCTCTCATCACACTGAGTGTGGCAATACTTCTTGTTTTAAGAGGCTTTGAGACTGCATTAAGGACTCTTGGCTTATTTCGTAGACTAAAGTCTAGAATCCTTACTGCTATTCTTATTCCATTTATTAATTGATTATTATTATTATTTTTGAGCAGCATCTCAAGCTTTCACCCTGGGTAGTGTGCTGTGGTGTCATAGCTCACAGCAACCTCCAACTCCTGGACTTAGGTGATTCTCCTGCCTCAGCCTCCTGAGTAGCTGGGACTACAAGTGCCCATCACAACGCCCGGCTACTTTTTTTTGTTGCAGTTTGGCTGGGACCGGGTTCGAACCCTTGGTATATGGGGTGCTGGCACCCTACTCACTGAGCCATAGGCACTGCCCCAGTTTTTTTTTTTTTTTTGTAGAGACAGAGTCTCACTTTATGGCCCTCGGTAGAGTGCCATGGCATCACACAGCTCACAGTAACCTCCAACTCCTGGGCTTAAGCGATTCTCTTGCCTCAGCCTCCCGAGTAGCTGGGACTACAGGCGCCCACCACAACGCCCGGCTATTTTTTGGTTGCAGTTTGGCCGAGGCCAGGTTTGAACCTGCCACCCTCGGTATATGGGGCCGGCGCCTTACCGACTGAAGTATAGGCGCCGCCCTTTTTTTCTGTTTTTATTTATTTATTTATTTTTTCATATTAACATTTATTTTATTATTTATTTATTTATTTATTTTTATTAAACCATAGCTGTGTACATTAGTATGATCGTGGGGCGCCATACACTTGGTTCATAGATCGTTTGACACATTTTCATCACATTAGTTAACATAGCTTTTGTAGCATTTTCTTAGTTATTTTGCTAAGACCTTTACATTCCACATTTACTAGGATCCACATATACCCTTGTAAGATGCACCGCAGGTGTAATCCCATTAATCCCCCTCCTTCCCCCTCCCTCCCCCCTCCCTCCCCTCCCTTTCCCCTTTCTCCCTATTCTTAGGTTGTAACTGGGTTATAGCTTTCATGTGAAGGTCCTACATTAGTTTCATAATAAGGGTGAGTACATTGGGTACTTAGAGACAGGGTCTCGTTTTTGCCCAGGCTGGTCTTGAACTCGTGAGCTTAAGCAATCCACCTGCCTTGGCCTCCCGGAGTGCTACGATTATACATGAGCCATCGTGCCCAGACTGTTGTTATTGTTTATTATTTTTTCCCTAGCCATAAACAAGATACATCTCATTGGCTGGAACTTTGGAAAACACAAAAATCGGGTGGCGCCTGTGGCTCAGTCGGTAAGGCGCCGGCCCCATATACCAAGGGTGGCGGGTTCAAACCCGGCCCCGGCCAAACTACAACCAAAAAATAGCCGGGCGTTGTGGCGGGCGCCTGTAGTCCCAGCTACTCGGGAGGCTGAGGCAAGAGAATCGCTTAAGCCCAGGAGTTGGAGGTTGCTGTGAGCTGTGTGAGGCCATGGCACTCTACCAAGGGCCATAAAGTGAGACTCTGTCTCTACAAAAAAAAAAAAAAAAAGGAAAACACAAAAATCTAAATGTAAGCCTATGACCAAGAAGAATCACTTTGAATATTTTGATGTCTGGTGATAGCTTTTTTAGGACTTTTCATTTAAAAAAAACCTATGGCAGAGCAGCGCCTGTGGCTCAGTCGGTAAGGTGCCGGCCCCATATGCCAAGGGTGGCGGGTTCAAACCCGGCCCTGGCGGAACTGCAACCAAAAAATAGCCGGGCGTTGTGGCAGGCGCCTGTAGTCCCAGCTACTCGAGAGGCTGAGGCAGGATAATCGCTTGGGCCCAGGAGTTGGAGGTTGCTGTGAGCTGTATGATGCCATGGCACTCTACTGAGGGCCATAAAGTGAAACTCTGTCTCTAAAACAAACAAACAAACAAAAAAAACCTATGGCAAATAGGAGGATCAAAACCGTTTTCATTATATATCACATTCTCTCCCATGAGCTGCCCATATGCATTTCACATTGAAATCATGGTCTCTGTATAATTTTCCAGAGATTCTTTTTTTTTTTGTAGAGACAGAGTCTCACTTTATAGCCCTCGGTAGAGTGCCGTGGCCTCACACAGCTCACAGCAACCTCCAACTCCTGGGCTCCAGCGATTCTCTTGCCTCAGCCTCCCGAGTAGCTGGGACTACAGGCAATTTTCCAGAGATTCTTTTTGGAACAGAGTCTAGACTGGTTCTTGAGATTTCTTCTCTGATGAGTAATGAAATCCTTTTTTATCCCTGGCATCCTTGGGAGAAACCTTTTAGTGTGTTTGTACCAGGACAGGGCCGCATAGCTCTGCAGAAAGGTGAACCCAGAGGCTGGATGTGCTGCCGCCAGCCTGTTTTGCTAGGGGTTAAACCTGGTGTGGCTGGAGCATTCCCTAGCAGTTTGTCTCGGTAGCTTCCATGCTGCAGGGCCCATTTACTGTGACCTGGGTAGGGTTCTCGCAAGACTGGTTTCCCGGGCTCTCTGGAACACCTGGTCTCTGGCCAGCAGGCAGCTGAGTGCCTCAGAGGAAGAAGGATACCTCCCCTGACTCCAGGCAGGCTCATTCCTCCCTTCCACACTCACACCCATCCACACGTGCACACTTCACACCCCCATATGCACAGGCAGATGCATGCACGCACACATACGTACATCCGTATCTGTACACTCACACCCCCCAACAGATGCACAGGCAGGCCGCCTCACTGTCTCTCTCAGACACACACACACACACACACACAGGCAGGCTCACTTCCACATGTCCACACCACACACTCACACCTCCAGGTGTGCACAGTTAGTTCTCTGTCACACGCATTCTGTGTAAGCACAGGCAGGCTCACACACTCCCTTTCTTTTTTTTTTTTTTTTTGTAGAGACAGAGTCTCACTGTACCACCCTTAGTAGAGTGCCGTGGCCTCACACGGCTCACAGCAACCTCTAACTCTTGGGCTTACGCGATTCTCTTGCCTCAGCCTCCCGAGCAGCTGGGACTACAGGCGCCCGCCACAACACCCAGCTATTTTTTTGTTGCAGTTTGGCTGGGGCTGGGTTTGAACCTGCCACCCTTGGCATATGGGGCTGGCGCCCTACTCACTGAGCCACAGGTGCCGCCCCACACACTCCCTTTCACATAGACATTCACACCCCACACAGGCTCACTCCTGTACACATCCATCACGAAACTTTCCTAAGATTTTAAAAATAAGTTTAAAAAATGAGTAAATGCTTGTGTAGGGCTGTTTATTTTATGAAACCCTCAAAGTAGTGACTGACTGTTGAGCTCAGAAAAATTTCTCTAGGCTGCTGATGATTTGGTCATCCCACATGGATGACTGTGTCCCCCTCAGAGGTTGTGGTGAGGATGAAATTAGGTAAGGCACATAAAGTGCTTAGCTTAGTGCCTAAGACCATGTAACCATGCAGTGACTATTAGCTATTTTAAAGATTAGTGTTATTATCCAAAAGGTGCTCAATTGGCACTGCCATAAGCCTGCAGCACAGTGGTTGTCATATACTGGCCTAGTTGGCAGGTGGATCCACTGTTCAGGGTGGTTCCATTTTTAGAAATATATAGATACATTAAGCTCAAAAGAGCTCACTGTGTAATTATATGCTAATTCAGATGCCATCTTATCTGGACCTTAGTGCATTTTGTGAGGGTGACAGAAGCCAGAGCTTAAGTGAAAATATGTGTAGAAGAGAAAATGAGGAAATTCTCCTACTTTACTTACTATAATTTTCCTTCTCCCTGCAAATTGGGTAAAATTAAGCCTGCCATCCTGATTGCCAGCACATTTGTGTTCCAACTGCAGGAGTGTAATTGGAGAGTGGCTGCTCAGGGTGGTGGCAGGGGAAGGAGCATGGCTTCATTGACAAGTCACACCTCGATTCAGGTTTTCCTTTTTTTTTTTAGAGACAGAGTCTCACTTTGTCGCCCTCTGGAAAGTGCCATGTGTCACAGCTGAAAGCAACCTCCAGCTCTTGGGCTTAAGCAATTCTCTTGCTTCAGCCTTCCAAGTAGCTGGGACTACAGGTGCCCAGCACAAGGCCCGACTATTTTTGTTGCTGTTGTTGTTGTTGCAGTTTGGCCAGGGCTGGGTTCAAACCCACCACCCTCAGTGTATGGGGCCCGCGCCCTACTCACTGAGCCACAGGCGCCGCCCCTATTCAGGTTTTTCATTTCAGGACTCACCTGTCCTCTGTTCCCCTTGGTGTCTCAGGGAGGAAATAGGCCCTGGTAGCAGAAACAAAAGGGATATCCAAGGGAACAGACCCTCACCCAATTTCCCAAAAAATGCTTTTCTCTTTTTTTTGCTTTTCTTTCTTTTTTTGTTTTTGAGACAGAGTTTCACTCTATTGCCCTTGGTAGAGTGCTGTGGTGTCATAGCTCACAGCAACCTCAAACACTTGGGCTCAAGTGATCCTCTTACCTTAGCCTCCCAAGTAGGTGGGACTACAGGTACCTGCCACACTGGCTGACTATTTTTAGGGAGGGTCGTCTCGAACTCCTGATCTCAAGCAGTCTACCTGCCTTGGTCTCCCAGAGTACTTGGATTATAGGCGTGAGCCACTGTGTCCAGTCCTTAAATTTTATTTTAATTAATTATTTAGTTAGTTGACAAAACTTGTATGTATTTATGATATACAACATGGTATTTTGACATATTTTTGCATTGTGGAATGGCTAAATCAAACTAACATGCATTAGCTCATGTACTATCTAACTCTGTGAGACTGGGTAATTTATAAACAATGGAAATTTATTTGGGTCACAGTTTTGGAGGCTGAGAAGTCCAAGATTGAGGGACTGCATCTGGTGAGGGCCTTCTTGCTGTCTCATCCCATGGCAGATAAACAGAAGGGCATGTGAGTGCAGAGAGAAGGCATGAGGAAGACCCCACCCCCAAGAACTAATCCACTCCTGCAGAACCAGAACCACATGAATCCATTCATGAAACACCCGCATGACCTAGTCACTTCTTGTTGGGCCTTTTCGGGTCCCATCTTTTATCATTGGAGTATTGGGAATTACATTTCCAATACAATCAAACCATAGCACATAGTTATTATTGTGTGTGTGTGTGTGGCAGGAACACTCAATTTACTTGCTTAGCAATTTTCAAGTATATAATACTGTTTTTTTTTTTGTTTAGACAGAGTCTCACTATGTCACCCTTGGTAGAATGCCATGGCATCACAGCTCACAGCAATCTCAAATTCTTGGGCTTAAGTGATTCTCTTGCCCCAGCAACCTGAGTAGCTGGGACTACAGGCACCCACCACAACACCTGGCTATTTTTTGGTTGCTTAGCAGGCCTGGGCAGGGCTTGAACCCACCAGCTTCAGTGTATGAGGCCAGTGAACTACTACTGAGCTATGGGCACCAAGCCATTTTGTTGTTGTTGTTATTTTTTTTTGAGACAGAGTCTCAAGCTGTCACCCTGGGTAGAGTGCTGTGGCATCACAGCTCACAGCAACCTCCAACTCCTGGGCTCAAGCAATTCTCTTGCCTCCACCTCCCAAGTAGCTGGGACTACAGGCGCCAGCCATAATGCCCAGGTATTTTTTGGTTGCAGCCATCATTGTTGTTTGGCGGGCCGGGCTGGATTTGAACCACCAGCTCAAGTGTATATGGCTGGTGCCTTAGCTGCTTGAGCCACAGGTGCCAGGCCTTTGTTTTTTTGGAGACACAATCTCATTTTGTTGCCCTCAGTAGAGTGCTGTGGCATCATAGCTTACAGCAACCTCCAAATCTTGGACTCAAGCAATTCTGTAGCCTCAGCCTCCCAAGTAGCTGGGACTTACAGGTGTGAGCCACCACGCCCAGTCTATAATACATTGTTATTAACTATAGTCATCATATTGTACAATAGATCTCTTGAGCCTTTGACCAATAGCTCTTCATTACCCCCTGCTCTCTGTTTTATTGGCTAGAGGATTAGAAGTTCTAATTTTAGTGTAGTTCAATTTATCAGCATTTTCCTTTAAGGTTAGTGCTTTTAATATCCTGTTTAAAATTCTTAGCCACTACCAGGCGAGGTGGTTCATGCCTGTAATCCTAGCACTTTGGGGGGCCGAGGTGGGTGGATTGCCCTGAGCTCACAGGTTCAAGACCAGCCTGAGCCAGAGTGAGACTCCATCTCTAAAAATAGCCACGCATTGTTGCGATGCCTGTAGTCTCAGCTACTTCGGAGGCTGAGGCAAGAGAATCGCTTGAGCTGGAGAGTTTGAGGTTACTCCAGCTGCTCGGGAGGCTGAGGGAAGAGAATCTCATAAGCCCAAGAGTTAGAGGTTGCTGTGAGCCGTGTGACGCCACGGCACTCTACCCAAGGGCGGTACAGTGAGACTCTGTCTCTACAAAAAAAGAAAAAAAAAAAAGAGTTTGAGGTTACTGTGAGCTATGATGGCATGACACTTTACCAAGGGTGACCCTGTTTTAAAAGAAAAATTCTTTGCCTCTACATAAATCAGAAAGTTAGTCTCGGGTGGCGCCTGTGGCTCAGTCGGTAGGGCGCCAGCCCCATATACCGAGGGTGGCGGGTTCGAACCCGGCCCCGGCCGAACTGCAACCAAAAAACAAATAGCCGGGCGTTGTGGCAGGCGCCTGTAGTCCCAGCTACTCGGGAGGCTGAGGCAAGAGAATAGCCTAAGCCCAGGAGTTGGAGGTTGCTGTGAGCTGTGTGAGGCCACGGCACTCTACCGAGGGCCATAAAGTGAGACTCTGTCTCTACAAAAAAAAAAAAAAAAAGAAGTGAAATTGTTTTATCTTTTCACATTTAGAACCATAGCCTTCTGGATTTTTTTTTTTTTTTTGATGTGAGTTAGAGGTTAAGATTTTTAAAAAATCCATACCCACGGGTGGCACCTGTGGCTCAAGGAGTAGGGCGCCAGCCCCATATACCGGAGGTGGTGAGTTCGAGCCGGGCCCTGACCAAACACTGCAAAAAAAAAAAAGGGAAAAGAGTAAAAAAAAATCCATACCCGACTACTACGGTACTACTTATTGAGAAGACTCCTTTTCTGACTGAACTCTGGTTGTATGAGTGGGTCTGTCTGTTTTTCCTACCTCCAATACCACACTGAATTGCAGTAGCAGTAAGTTTTGACATCTGTTTTGTTAAGTCCTTTGTCCTTGAAGATTATCTTAGCTTTTCTCCTGGGAATTTTATGGAATTGCACTGAATCTTTAGATCAGCTCAACACTTGACATTTTCTTTTTTCTTTTTATTTTTTTTGAGACATAGTTTCACTTTGTTTTTTATTTTATTTTATTTTTTTAGGCAGAGTCTCACTGTGTCACCCTTGGTAGAGTGCTGTAGCGTCACAGCTCACAGCAACCTCAAACTCTTGGGCTGAAGGGATTCTCTTGCCTCAGCCTTCCAAGCAGCTGGGATTACAGGCACCCGCCGTGACACCCAGCTATTTTTAGAGATGGGGTCTCACTCTTGCTCAGGCTGGTCTAGAACCTGTGAGCTCAGGCAGTCCACCCTCCTCCTCCCAGAGTGCTGGGATTGATTACAGGCTAGAACCACCACACTTGACATTTTCTAATAATAAATTTTGTAATCTGCAAGCACGGTTACCTCTCCATTTGTTTGTCTTCTTAATTTCTCTCAATATTTTGTAAGTTTTCTGTGTAGAAATCTTACACATCTTTTCTTAGACTTATTCCTAGGTATTTGGTGATTTTATTTTATTTTTATTTTGTTTACAGACAGAGTCTTGTTCTGTTGCCCAGGCTGGAGGGCAGTGGTATGATCGTCGATCACTGCAGCCTCAGACTCCTGGGCTCAAGGGATCCTTCTGCCTCAGTCTCCCAAAGTGCTAGGATTACGGGTGTGAGCCACTGCGCCGAACAGCATTTGGTGATTTTAAATGAGGTCCTTAAAATGTGATTTTCCAAATGTTTATTGCAGGTTGTTGCATTTCCGTGCCAACTAGGGTGTATTGCAATGCAGTTCTGACACCAGGCACTCCAGTTTAATATCAGACTGCATAGGTTTACTGGCTCTGGTCCCTGTAAGCCTGCCCACAGGTATTTGTGTACTTCTAATCAACTGGCTATGAATTTGGGAGTTCCCTTGACCCTCCTCAGGATCAGTCATTCCCTAGAATAACTCACAGAACTCAAGAAGTTGCCACATTTATGATTATAGTTTTATTTGCAGGATACACATAGCAGGAGGTCCTGGAAGAACTTTATACCCTCTGCCTGTGGAATCAGGGCGTGTCACTTTAAAGAGTTCATCTAGGAAGCTCCACTGAGCTTTAGGGTGGAGTTTTTATCAGTGCTTAGGTCTTTAGGCTTGATTCATTAAGTAATAGACACAGAATTGAACACAGTCTCTAGTCCTCTCCCTTGCCTAGAGGCAGGACTTCTCAAAGCCCAAACTTTGTCTTCCTGGTGACCAGTTCTCCTGAAAGTTCTTCGGAAGTGAATTGCCTTATTAGCATAATAAAAATACTCCTTTCACTAAAAAAATTCCAAATTTGAATTCTGTACCAGAAACCAGGGTTAAAGACCAGATAAAGCCTTTATTATACCAAAGAGTATAGAGAAGTAGAATTGATTTTTGTGTATTAACCTTGCTATAAATACTCTATACTTGCTATAAATAATTCATATTTTAGATTCTTTTGGATTTTCTTTCTTTGTTTCTTTTTTTGCAACAGCGTCTCATTTTGTCACCACTCTCGGTAGAGTGCCAAACTCTTGGGCTCAAGTGATTCTTTTGCCCCAGCCTCCCAAGTAGCTGGGACTACAGGGGGCTGCCGCAACACTCAGCTAGTTTTTCTCTTTTTTTGCTAGAGACGGGGTCTTTCTCTTGCTCTGGCTGGTCTCCTGAGCTCAAGGGCTCTTCCTGGTATGAGCCACCACATCCAGTGATTCTTTTGCATTTTTGAAACATAATTATGTTTCCTGTAAATGATGGCAATTTTATTTACTTATTGCTACACCTTCTACATTTTGTATCTTGTTCTTGACTTATTTCACTGGCTAGGACATCTAGAATCATGTTGAATTTCTGATAGTTTACATTCTTGGTTAGGGGATGGCTTTCAAAGTTGACCACTTTATAAGATTTTGCTGATTTTTCTTTTCTTTTTTTTGTAGATTTTCTTTAAGAGATCAAGGAATTTCTTTTATTTCTTTCTTTTTTAAAAATTTTTATTATTTTTTTCTTTCCTTAGAGACAGAGTCTCACTTCATTGCCGTTAATAGAGTGCTGTGACATCACAGGTCACAGCAACCTCCAGCTCTTGGACTTGGGTGGTTCTCTTGCCTTAGCCTCTGGAGTAGCTGGGACTACAGGTGCCCACCACAACGCCTGGCTATTTTTGGTTGTTGTTGTTGCTGCAGTTTGGCCGGGGCCGAGTTTGAACCTGCCACCCTCAGTATATGGGGCTGGCGCCCTACCCACTGAGCCACAGGTGCTGCTCCACTCAGCTATTTTTTGTTGCAGTTGTCATTGTTTAGCAGGCCAGTCCGGGTTCAAACCCGCCAGCCTCTGTGTATGTGGGTGGCGCCTAACAACTGTACTATGGGCGCTGAGCCAGATCAAGGAATTTCTTTTTTTTGAGACAGAGCCTCAAGCTGTCGCCTTGGGTAGAGTGCTATGGCATCACAGCTCACAGCAACCTCCAACTCCTGGGCTTAAGCGATTCTCTTTCCTCAGCCTCCCAAGTAGCTGGGACCACAGTTGCTTGCCACAATGCCCATCTATTTTTTTGTTTGTTTGTTTATAGTTGTCTTTGTTGTTTGTCAGGCCGGGTCTGGATTTGAACCCGCCAGCTCCTGTGTATGTGGCTGGCGCCCTAGCCGCTTGAGCTACAAGCGCCAAGGCAGATCAAAGAAATTCCTTTCTCTCCCTACTTAACTAAATTTTTATAATGAATAGGTGTTGAATTTTGCCAGATGCCTTTTTAAGTATCTGTTGAGGCGATTGAATGATTTACCTCCTTCATTCTGAAATATGATGGTTGGTTTTTAGTGTTAGTCCAAACATTTATTGCATGACTAGAGTAAACCTAACTTAGTGGTATTGTTGCAGGAAGACGAGGCCCAACTGAGAGAAAAAGCACCCGGACACCACGTTTATAAGAGGAAGGGCTTTATTCACCAGCCAGGAGCTTACGGCATAGAAGAATTCCAAATGGCCGCGCTCCCCAATTGGCTTGGTCTTTCCCTTTTTATCAACAGTCAAAAAGTTCCAACCCACAGGTACCCTTCTCATTGGCCAGTTCGAACCAAGCGGGAGATGCTATTCTAGCCCCTACAGAACTACAGGATTTCACAGAACTTGGAAATTTCCAAGTTCCGGGAAGCTAAGTTTACAAATTCCCAAGAGCTGAGTCACCATGGAGAGGATCCTGCAAGTGTATCCCTGTGGTCTCCTTGAGAAGACCTATCCTCCTAGACCTCACCCTTCTCTGGTATCCTTTCTCAGTATCATCCTTTTTATAGGGTGTGATATGCTAATATATTTGTTTAGATTTTTGGGATCTATGTTCATGAAAAGAGAGAGGAAGAAACTGAGGAAGACTTCATAAGATGTTAGGTTTCTTTTAATGGAGGAAAAACAGTTATTTAGTAATTGAGTCTTTTCCTCTATAATTAATATCCCAGTTTAAGCAAGCAAGTTTGAACATACCCAGTACTAGTCCTGCCTGCCACCCTTGCCCCTTCCTCCCTAACTAACACCATAAAGCCTATTACATTATGTTAACTGTTGCTGTAGTTTTTCTCCCTCTTTAGGTTTTGATATTTAGGCCTAGAATGATTTTTAATATTTGTAAACATTTGGAAATGATGTATGATTACCAGGAACCAACTGGAGTTCACCGAGGGAAAAACCATTCTTTTTCATTTCTTTTGTGTGTGTGTAAAGGGTAGAATTACCAGATTAGTTCAGTGGAAGGTTAGTCCCAGACCAAATGTGTCTTGATGTCAGCAAAGTGTTTAGCAGAATTTCCTATTAAATTTTTATGACTAACATGGGATATGTAGGCTCATTAATGATCCAAATTTTAGATTGATTTGCCTGTGGATTGTCAGCTGGTTGCCATGGAAGGGGTGCCTCTTAAGGCATTAAGTGAGCTGAGTCTCTCTACAAGCAATCAAACAAAGATATGATGAGGAAGGGGCTCCTCCTAGGTCAGAGCTGCCAGGGCAGGAGACTGGATGGCTGTGAGCCATGCTTCTAGCTCTGCAGGTCCAAGAGAAAAGGCCCAGAGGCTCCAAAGAAGAGAGGACAAGGTGGAAAGGGAGAAGCAGTTTGCTGGAGGGTCAAACTCAAGAGGAAGCTGATGACTTGCTGGGAGGGCCCTCAGCACTTCCTAGCCACAAGCCTGTGCCTTCTTCAGAGAGATCTTGCTTTCAGAGGCCAGATTATCAGTCAAGTCAGCATCGTCAGGGCAGGACACAATTCACTTTTCTCTCCACTTGATTTTCTTTTGCTGCATCAAATAGCTCAAGTTCTGTGTTTTTCTCCTGCCTTCTGATAGCCCTTGCTTCTTAAACCTGCCATTTTCTGACTCTTTTTTTTTTTTTTTGTAGAGACAGAGTCTCACTGTACCACCCTCGGGTAGAGTGCCGTGGCGTCACGAGGCTCACAGCAACCTCTAACTCTTGGGCTTACGCGATTCTCTTGCCTCAGCCTCCTGAGCAGCTGGGACTACAGGCGCCCGCCACAACGCCCGGCTATTTTTTTTTTGTTGCAGTTTGGCCGGGGCTGGGCTTGAACCCTCCACCCTCGGCATATGGGGCCGGCGCCCCACTCACTGAGCCACAGGCGCCGCCCCATTTTCTGACTCTTGTTTGTTCCTTGATGCCATGCCAAGTCCTTCAAACTGTCCTATAGGACAGATGCATTAGGTCGGAGCTGACTCAATGGATAACTTCAGAAACTAAAAAAGAAAAAACATCCTGCCAAAAGTAAACCCTGTCCTTTGACTCCTGTCTTAAGAACATGGAGATACAGTCCAATATATTTGCACACAAGAATTTTTATATGGAAAAAAAGGGGGAGGAGGGCGGCGCCTGTGGCTCAAGGAGTAGGGCGCTGGTCCCATATGCCGGAGGTGGCGGATTCAAACCCAGCCCCGGCCAAAAACCACAAAAAAAAAAAAAAGAAAAGAAAAAAAGGGGGAGGAGGCATAATTTGAGAGTCCAATGAGGATTAGGACCATGTACATATGTGCACGGTGAAATATTGTGTGCATGTGCACATTCAGTTACTTAAAGTACTTTTCAATGACATGGAAAAATACAAAGAATGTGTGAAGAATTTAAAAAGCAGGGTATAAAACTAAATATGATGATCTAATTTGTGGTAGAAATATTTTATCTATATATATTCATTTTCAAACACCTAACAAAATACACAGTTAATAGGTACTTTTGGAAGGTAGGATTATAAGTGGTCTTAATTTCCTTCCTTCCACTTTTCTTACTGCTATGGAGAAAAATATATAAAAATTAGGTGTAAGGCTGGGCGCAGTGGCTCACGCCTTTAATTCTAGCACTCTGGGAGGCTAGAATTAATCCACTCTGGTGGATTGCTTGAGCTCATGGGTTTGACACCAGCCCGAGCCCAAAGTGAGACCTCCATCTCTATTAAAAATAGAAAAACTGAGCCAAGAGGATCACTTGAGCCCAAAAGTTGGAGGTTGCTGTGAGCTATGACACTTGGCACTTTACCCAGGGTGACAGCTTGAGACTCTCAGAAAAACTTTTTTTAATTAATTAAAAAAAAAAAAATTGGGGAAATTAGCACACCGGATAGTTGATAATCTTATATATATGTGTGTGTGTGTATGTCTCTCTCTCTATATGTATATACACACACACACACACACACACATACATACAGGTTGAGTATCCCTTATCTGATTCTCTTAGGATCAGAGGTGTTTTGGATTTTATTTTTGTTTTTTTGAGACAGAGTCTTATTTTATCGCTTTCGGTAGAGTGCTGTGGTGTCACAGCTCATAGCAATCTCCAACTCCTGGGCTTAGGCAATTCTCTGGCCTCAGCCTCCCGAGTAGCTGGGACTACAGGCACCCGCCACAATGTCCCGCTATTTTTTGTTGCAATTGGGCTGGGTCTGGGTTCGAACCCACCACCCTTGGTAGATGGGGCCAGTGCTCTACCCACTGAGCCACAGGCACCACCTTGGGTTTTTCTTTGTTTTTTAGAGACGCAGTCTCACTTTTTTACCCTTGGTAGAGTATTGTGGCATCACAGCTCACAGCAACCTCCAGCTCCTGGACCCAGGCAATTCTCCTGCCTCAGCTTCTCGAGTAGCCAGGATCCAAGGCGCCCGCCACAATGCCCTGCTATTCTTTGTTCCAGCTTGGTGGGGCCTGAACCCGCCACCTCGGTATATGGGGCTAGTGCCCCACTCACTGAGCCACAGATGTCTCCCTGGATTTTTTTTTTTTTTTCTAATTTTGGAATGTTTACATATGTATGATGAAATATCTTGGGGATAGAAGTCATATCTAAACATGAAATTCATTTATGTTATGTTACATATACGTCTTATACACATAGCCTGAAGGTAATTTTATACAATATTTAAAATAATTTTTTTTTTTTTTATTTTGAGACAGAGTCTCACTTATGTCACCCTTGGTAGAATGCTGTGGCATCATAGCTCACAGCAACCTCAAACTCTTGGGCTTAAGTGATTCTCTTACCTCAGCCTCCCAAGTGGCTGGGACTACAGGCACCGCCTCAATGCCTGGCTATTTTTTGTTGCAGTTGTCATAGTTGTTCAGCAGGCCTGGGCTGGGTTTGAGCCCTCGAGCCTTGGTGTATGTGGCTGGCACCATAACCACTGTGCTATGGGTGCCGAGCCAATATTTAAAATAATTTTATGCATAAAACAGTTTTGACTATGACTTGTCCCATGAGGTCAGGTTGGAATTTTCTACTTAAGGTGTCATGTTAGAGCTCAAACAGTTTTGCATTTTGGAGCATTACAGATTAGGGATGTTTGACCTGTACATGTGTGTATGTATATAAAATATGTATATATTGTTTTTATATATGTATTATTTTTTGAGGTATGGTAATAGTATTGTTTTGCTTTTTAAGAAAGAGTTCTTATCTTTTAGAGGTACATGTTGAAATCTGAAATAGGTGCAGGTAAATTTTACAGATGTTAACAGATAAAATCTGGCCTTTGCTTCAAAATCAGCCAGTAGAGCAAGTTGGAGTAAAGAGGAAACAAGATTGACCACAGGAGCTATTATTACCTCTACTTTTGTATATGTTTGATATGTTTTCCCTAATAAAAGGTTAAAAATCCAGCCTGAGCAAGAGTGAGACACTGTTTCTACTCAAAATACAGAAAATTAGCCAGGCATGGTGGTGTGTGCCTGTAGTCCCAGCTACTGGAGGTGGGGGCTAAGACAGGAGGATTGTTTGAGCCTAGGAGTTTGAGGTTCCCCTGTGAGCTATGATGATGCCACTGCATTCTAGCTGGGATGACAGAGACTGTCTTCAAAAACAATAACAAAACAACAACAACAGTAAAGGTTAAAAAATTGTGACTATTGGCTAATCAAAAACCAAAGGCATGGGCTCAGCACCTGTGGCTCAAGCGGCTAAGGCGCCAGCCACGTACACCTGAGCTGGCGGGTTTGAATCCAGCCCGGGCCTGCCAAACAACAATGACGGCTGCAACCAAAAAATAGCCTGGCATTGTGGTGGGCGCCCGTAGTCCCAGCTACTTGGGAGGTAGAGGCAGGAGAATCACTTGAGCCCAGGAGTTGGAGGTTGCTGTAAGCTGTGATGCCACTGCACTCTACCCAGGGTGATAGCTTGAGGCTCTGTCTCAAAAAAAAAAAAAAAAAAAATCCAAAGGCATGAAGACCTGTCCCCATAGTGAAGGACCATTCTTAGCATCTTTGTCAACAGTTTGTTAACAGCGCCACCCCCTGGGCGCGTCAGTTAAAAGAAGGCCTTTTTTTTTTTTTGAGACAGAGTCTCAAGCTGTTTCCCTGGGTAGAGTGCCATGGCGACATCATAGCCCACAACAACCTCCAATTCTTGGGCTCAAGGGACCCTCTTGCCTCAGTTTTTTGTATTTTTAGTAGAGATGGGGGTCTCACTCAGGCTCAGGCTGGTCTCGAACCCATGAGTTTAAGCAATCCACCTGCCTCAGCCTCCCAGAGTGCTAGGATTACAGGTGTGAGTCACCACAACCAGCCAAAAGAAGGCCATTTGGAATAGGGATTCCATTTCTGTGTCTCAGCCTGGTTGCCCCCTGCAATGTGACTCTCATCATGACTTCTCTGAGCCCGTTTCTCCATGTGAAGAGTGGGGCATACAAGGCCAGACACGGTGGCTTATGCCTGTAATCCTAGAAATCTGGGAGGCTGAGGTGGGTGGATTGCCTGAGCTTACCAATTTAAGACCAGCCTGAGCCAGAGTGAGACCTCATTTCTAAAAATAGCCGGGCATTGCGGTGGGTGCCTGTGGTCCCAGCTACTTGGGAGGCTGAGGCAAGAGAATCTCTTGAGCCCAAGAGTTTGAGGTTGCTGTGAGCTGTTATACTACGACACTCTACTGAGGGCAACATAGTGAGACTCTGTCTCAAAAAAAAAAAAAAAGGGCGGCTCCTGTGGCTCACTTGGTAGGGTACCGGCCCCATATACTAAGGGTGGTGGGTTTAAACCCGGCCCTGGCCAAACTGCAACAAAAAAATAACTGGGCGTTGTGGTGGGCGCCTGTACTCCCAGCTACTCAGGAGGCTGAAGCAAGAGAATCGCCTAAGCCCAGGAGTTGGAGGTTGCTGTGAGCTGTGTGACGCCACAGCACTCTACTGAGGACTGTAAAGTGAGACTCAATCTCTATAAAACAAAACAAAACAAAACAACTGAAGATAATTTCTGTGGGTTGAAGTGTAAAGTGGGACCTCTGCTGGGGAAGGCACTTTGGAGATTTCTGTGAAATTTGCCAATGCACAAACGTTTGGCTTACTAACTCCACATCTGTAAATGCATCGTAATCTCATATGGGTCAAATGTTGGATGTTCAGGGATTTATATTGCAGCATTGTTTGCAGCTAAAAAAAAGATTGGCAGTAATCTGTGTGCCCACCGGCAGGAAGGAGCAGGTTTCATCCACCCTGGCGTATCTAACTAGTGAAGCAAATGGAGCTCTGTGCTCTGGTAACATTTTGGAGAGCAAAAATCAAGAGGCAAAAAGGGCCGGGCGTGGTGGCTCAAGCCTGTAGTCCCAGTGCTGTGGGAGGCCGAGGCGGGTGGATTGCCGGAGCTCAGAGGTTCGAGACCAGTATGACCAGCAGTGAGCCAGAGTAAGACCCCGTCTCTACTGACATCAAAAACAGTGGGACAGAGCATCGCCAGAGGAAGAAGAAAATGAACAAGAAAAAAGAGTACTTCTGCCGCGCCTGTGGCTCAAGGAGTAGGGCGCTGGTCCCATATGCCAGAGGTGGCGGGTTCAAACCCAGCCCCGGCCAAAAAAAAAAAAAAGAGTACTTCAAACGAAGAAGAATGAACAAAGCAAGCTGAAATTAAAAAAAGAAAAAAAGAGGCAAAAAGTGTAGATTGCATTTCTTTTTTTTTTTTTTTTGAGACAGAGTCTCACTATGTTGCCCTCATTAGAGTGCTGTGGCGGCACAGCTCACAGCAACCTCAAATTCTTGTGCTTAAGCAATTCTCTTGCCTCAGCCTCCCAAGTAGCTGGGACTACGAGCACCCGCCACGATGCCTGCCTATTTTTTGGTGGCAGTTTTCACCATTGTTTAGCAGGCCTGGGCCGGGCTTGAACCCACCAGCTTCTGTGTATGTGGCTGACGCTCTATTCACTGAGCTACAGGCGCCAAGCCAGATTGCATTTCTTTTTTTTCTTTTTTTTTTTTTTAATTTAAAAGTTTCTTAATTTAAAAGTTTAAAAAATCGGGTGGCACCTGTGGCTCAAAGGGGTAGGGCGCTGGTCCCATATGCCAGAAGTGGCGGGTTCAAACCCAGCTCCGGCCAAAAACCACAAAAAAAAAATTAAAAATTTAAAAAATCATGGTGTATTGTAGAAACTTTCTTTTCTTAGAGACAGCTTCACTTTGTAGCCTAGGAAGTGCAGTGGCATAATCATAGCTCTTTGTAGCCTTGAACTACATCCTGGCACTCAAGTGAGAGGGCTCGAGTGATCCTCCTGTCTCAACCTCCCAAAGTGCCAGGATTACCTGAGCCACTGTGCCTGGCCGAAAGTTTTGGAAAAATGGCGACTGATTAAGAAATGAAAATCACTCTTATCCCACCATCCAAAATGTGTATATTTTGATGTATTTTTTCCAGTGAGTTGGCTAAAAACTGTGCTGCTCCCTACCACCATGATAAAGTATTCCTACTGTTTCTGATTATAAGAGTAAAAATAAAAAATAATACATGTTGAGTATAAAATGCTTTAAGTAAAAGTGAAAGAAACCGGTAAGCCCTCTTACTATATTGTTTCATAATTTTTTGCTTTATAGAATTGTGAATCATCATCTCTTTTAAGTAAATTTACGTCTAAGTCAGCATTTTTGGTGACTGAAATATTGTTATAAACAACACGGTACATACTCTTCTGGGCACACCTTGCACACTGGCCTAGGCATTTCCTTAGTATTAAGGTGATTTCCTACGAGGGGAAGAAATGGTTGAGTCCAGGGTCTTGCATGTTTTACAGGTTGACACATACTGCCAAAGTTTTGAAGAAAAAATTTAAACTCCCAACAATAATGGGTACTTCTTCTGCTAATACTGAGATACTAATCTCATAAATCTTTGTGAATATGATAGGTGAAAAAATGTTAGTCCAGTTAAAAGCTTTGAATAGTGATAATGAACCACTCAGCTTAATACCTTTCATTGAATAATCTTTCTTCCCCCCTTGATTTAAAATCCTATATTTCTTATATTCAGTAGTCTCAATTTGCTGGAGTTTATTTCTGAACTCTCATTGTTTTTTCTAGTACTGTGTTGTTTTGATCACTATGGTCTTATATTTTGTTTTATATTAAAAACCTGAGTGGCATATCCATTGAATAGCTCCCTTGCTGGTTCTCACCTGGCAGGCTGGCCCTCTCTTTGACAGCTACAATGTTCTTTTCCATGTAATTCTCCCACCCCTGAGGGTGGGAGGACCATAGCCGATTATTAGAAGACCCTATTTGGAACCACCAGTGCTCTCCACCCTTCATGTTAGCTCTGTGGAGCTTCTGGGAATTATCAGCACAACTTGTTTGATAGCCCCTGAGCAGCTGGGGAGCCAGGCTCTCTGTTGCCTCTTGAAGGTGGTACAGTCTCCTTGGCTCTGCCTGCCAGGGTGGCTCCAGAGAGGCAGTGGTCTAGGATGGCTCAGCCAGTACCATGTTTGCTTTCTTGGAGCCTTGCAAACCCAGGGTGTTTTGGAGCAAGTGTGTATGACCTGTGTGTGGAACAAGCATGTAAGCCACTGCAGGCTTCTGGTCTCTGGCCTTTGCCCAGACTGACTGTCCCTCCCTACAGCTGCCTCTCTGGGAGCAACATAGATGAGCTCTGCCTAGAACTAATGGATCAACCCTCCTGAACCTCCAAAGGGTGAGAGGGCCATAGCCGATTATTAGAAGACCCCTATTTGGAACCACCAAATAGGGTTCTTCTACTCTGGCTGGCTCCTCTCCTAGCCTGGCTCTGCCTTCTTGCTGGGATGGCCATCACTCCTCCTGCTGGTTGAGGTCAGAACTATTCATAGCCAGCTTAATCCTGCCTGAGCTTGGGTGAAGGGAGGAAGGATGAGGGGATCGCCAGGCTAGGAGAGGAAGGTGCAGACCATGGCTCAAGGCTGCAACTTCCAGTCATCCTGGCCTGCACCTCTCCCATGGGAGGGCCTGAGAAGGCCATCCTGGGCACCTGGGAGCTCAGGGACTGGAACTTGCAGGAAGACTCATCAAGAAAGACACAGAGGATTTCTTTTTGGGTAGTGGGAAGCCCTTGCCTGATCTGGGGCCTCTGGTACTTTCCCTGAGAAAAGGCAGCTTAGAACTGGTGAGTAGGGCCCTCTTGAGGCCCCATGGACTTTGTAACCCAGCACCTAATAATGTTTTTCATATGGCCTTTGAGGAGCTGTAAAGTCTTTTTTTATGGTAAGGAGGAGAACTCAGCAGTTTGCTAAAATTGGGTATTGTGCAGGGCAAGGGACTGTCCTTTCTGTATCCAGCAAAAGGTATAGAGCACTGTAGTGGCCAGGCCCTGCTGGGAGAGGTTGGGGTTGAGGGGTGAGGCAATGAGAGCTGATGGGGGTGCCAGGGCTAACAAAGGATATGAGGGCAGAAGGATAAAGAAGTGTTGGGGAGGCTGTAGGGCAGGAAGGGTAGGGGGGAATTGATAGTGCCTGGTCCTCTGGCTCCTTAGCCCTTGGTTTATGACCAGTACCAGGTGGGAAGGGGCCATAATGGGGGCTGAGGCTAGCTGCCTGTGGTCTGCCACCCTTTGGGATTTTGGAGGCCTCACATGCTGTTTGACTGCAGAGGGAAAGGTCCCACCTGGTGGATAGAGGTTGGCAAAGGGTAGAATGGGCCTGTTCATGCCAGGCAAGGCTCAGAGGAGACAGAGGGGATGGCCAGGGCTGAGCACTTCCTTCGCTGGGTCCCTCTCAGCCAACTTGCTTGCCCCTTTCCAGCAGGGTTTGGATATAGAAAGGCTCAGAAACACCAGAGTCCCAGAGGAAGCAATATTAGAGTTGTTTTTTTTTTTTTTTTTGAGACAGAGTTTCACTCTGTTGCCCTGGTGTCATAGCTCATAGCAACCTTAAACTCTTGGGATCAAGCAATCCTTTTGCCTCAGCTTCCCAGGGCGCCGCCCTGTATTTAAATTCTTGAGGCAATGACTGACCCTCTAGCCCAGGCGTCCTCAAACTGTGGCCCGCGGGCCACATGAAGCAGTGTGAATTGTATTTATTCCCGTTTTGTTTTTTACTTCAAAATAAGGTATGTGCAGTGTGCATAGGAATTTGTTCATAGTTTTTGTTGTTTTTTTTTAAACTATAGTCCGGCCCTCCAACGGTCTGAGGGACAGTGAATTGGCCCCCTGTTTAAAAAGTTGAGGATGTCTGTTCTAGCCTGCTCTAGCCATTCAGTGGTCGCCTGAGGACGCCTGCTCTAGCCATTCAGTGGTCAGGCAAGTGTGGCCCCTGAGGTCATGAACACTGGGAGAGCTGTGTCCTGGAAGCCCAAGGCAGGAAGATTTTCCAGGAGAAAAGAGTGACTCTTGGTCAACAGTCACCTGAGAATAAGACCCCACATTGGAGGTCAATAATGACCTTGACTGGAGTTTCTCTGGCCAGGGAAAGGGAAGGTTCTGCCAGAACAAAAAGTTGGCCCTGAAAACAATGTAACCTAAACATTTGAACCATCATATTAATTTGAAATTAAAAAAAAAAAAAATGGGGGCGGCGCCTGTGGCTCAGTCGGTAAGGCGCCGGCCCCATATACCGAGGGTGGCGGGTTCAAACCCGGCCCCGGCCAAAAACTGCAACCAAAAAATAGCTGGGCGTTGTGGCAGGCGCCTGTAGTCCCAGCTACTCGGGAGGCTGAGGCAAGAGAATCGCTTAAGCCCAGGAGTTGGAGGTTGCTGTGAGCTGTGTGAGGCCACGGCACTCTACCAAGGGCCATAAAGTGAGACTCGGTCTCTACAAAAAAAAAAAAAAAAAAAAAAATGGAAAAAAGGGTAAATCTTTTCAAAATTAAAATTATACTAAAGACATCATTTTTTTTTTCGAGACAAACTAACGCCCTGGGTAGAGTGCCGGGGCATCATAGCTCACAGCAACCTCAAACTCTTGGGCTTAAGCTATTCTCTTGCCTCAGCCTCCTAAGTAGTGGGACTATAGGCGGCCGCCTATCTAGCTTTTGTTGTAGTTGTCATTGTTGTTTGGTGGGCCCAGACTGGATGTGAACCCTCCAGCTCCAGTGTACGTGGCTGGCGCCTTATCTGCTAAGCTACAGGCGCCAAGCCTAAAGACATAAATTATTATTCTAGTGTATAATTAGAATCACAAGCACTATCATTATGCAAATGTTAAGTTATCTCAATTTATACTAAGCATAATAAATAAAACTAAAAGTACAGTTATAAAATTGAAAAAAGAAAAAGTTGTCCCCTCTGGCAGACAAATTAGAAAAAGGCAAATACAGCCCAGGGACCCATGCTGGCCCAGCAGAGGATGATTGGCCCTTTAGCCTGGAGTCTCTATAAGGGATTCCACCTGGCTAGTCATCAGCAAGGCCAATGCCTGAAGCTGTTGCTCACAGAGCAGGGGTAAAGCCTGTGCCCCAGGGTGGCACACCTACAAGGTGTCTGACGTGTAGGTGCTGCCACCAGAGGGCACCCACATGCACTAGTGGATCCTACAAACAAAGGGGTTTCAGGCGGCAGGTGGCAAGAGTGGCGCCTAGATCCTGCTCCAGGAATCAGCTCATTATTTAGAGACAGAGTCTCACTTTGTCTCCCTGGTAGAGTGCTTTGATGTCATAGCTCACAGCAACCTCAGACTCCTGGGCTCAAGCAATTTTCTTTTTTTTTTTTTTTTTTGGCCGGGGCTGGATATGAACCCGCCACCTCTGGCATATGGGACCAGCGCCCTACTCCTTGAGCCACAGGCACCGCCCACAAGCAATTTTCTTGTTCAGCCTCCTGAGTAGCTGAGATTATAGGTGCCCACCACAACACTTAGCTGTTTTTAGAGGCGGGGGGTGTGGGGGGGGGGGAGATGTCTTGCTCTAGCTCAGGCTGGTCTCGAATTTGTGAGCTCAGGCGATCCACCCACCTTGGCCTCCTAGAGTACTGAGATTACAGTGTGAGCCACCACGCCCAGCCCAGTTTCTGCCCTTTAGAGAAGTGCTAGATTTTCCCTGCAAAGCCCAGTGCACCTGTGACATTTGTTGGCTGGGATTTGGTCCCAGCCTCTGGGGCAATTAGGGGTTTCAGTGGGGAGGATGTTTTCTGACTTCTTAGAGCAGTGGTTCTCAACCTTCCTAATGCTGCGACCCTTTAATACAGCTCCTCACGTTGTAGTGATCCCCAGTCATAAAATTATTTTCGTTGCTACTTCATGAAAATAATTCTATGGTTGGTGGTCACCACAATGTGAGGAACTGTATTAAAGGGTCGCAGCATTAGGAAGGTTGAGAACCACTGTTTTAGAGTATGAGCAAGGAGCTGCACACTGAGCCATGTCCAAAGACACAGTCCTATTCTCTGCTCACTATAGATTCTCACCAGTTTCCTTTTGTTCCCCTTAATTTTGTTTTCCCCCCTAATTTTTTCTCAGTTTTAAAACTTTTTTATAGACTGGTGTGGTGGCTCACACCTATAATCCTAACACTCTGGGAGGCTGAGATGGGCGGATTGCCTGAGCTCACGGGTTGGAGACCAGCCTGAGCAAGAGCGAGCGATACCCCATCTCTAAAAATAGCCAGGTGGGCTATTGTGGCAGGTGCCTGTAGTCTCAGCTACTTTGGAAGCTGAAGCAAAAGAATCGCTTGAGCTGGCTCAGCACCTAAGGCTCAAGCAGATAAGGCGCCAGCCACATACACCTGAGCTGGCGGGTTCAAATCCAGCCCGGGCCCACCAAACAACAATGATGGCTGCAACCAAAAAAAATAGCTGGGCGTTGTGGCTGGCGCCTGTAGTCCCAGCTGCTTGGGAGGCAGAGGCATGAGAATCACTTGAGCCCAAGAGGTTGTTGTGAGTTATGACGCCATGGCACTCTACTGAGGGTGACAAAATGAGACTGTGTCTCAAACAAAAAAAGAAAAAACAAAAACACCTTTTTTTATAAAAGTCAAACATGCCCATCAAATGGAACAGTATAAAAGGTACAGAGAAAGGGAAAATAGGGCTCCTCCCTCAACTACAAATATCCCCCAAAGTGACTACTCTTACTTCTTCCAGATACTTCCAGGGCAGTTCAAGCCCACAGACACCCCTCTGTTTTCTGCATAGGTGGTGGCACCAAACATTCTGTCCTGGGACTTGTTCTTCCACAAATAGTGTATCTTGGGCTTCGTTCCACATTTTGTCCGTCCAGCTCTGCCACATCCTCCTGGAGCAGGCTTAGCTGCTGTTGAGTGCCTGTGCCCTGTTGCTATTGATTCAGGTTGTTTCTGGTTTGGGGCTGTTGAAAACAACGTTGCCACGAACCCCCTTGCTTTTGTGGTTTTCTGCTTTTGTGAAGGTTGTGTCTTCATGGCTAAGTTCCTAAAAATGGAACTTCTGAGTCTAAGGTTAGGGACCCATAACTTTGAGACATCCTACCCAGTCAGCCTCTTCCTTTCACCTAGTCACCAACCAGAGTGTGTGTGAGGGCCTGTTTATCTCCCCCACCCCAAAACACTAGGAACTACCAGGCTTTTTATTTTATTTATTTATTTTTTTGGAGACAGTCTCAAGCTGTTGCCCTGGGTAGAGTGCCATGCCCTCATAGCTCACAGCAAGGTCCAACTGAGGCTCAAGCAATCCTCTTGCCTCAGTTTTCTATTTTTAGTAGGGATGGGTGTAGCAGCCTGCATAGCCTATGGCTAGGAGTGAGTTATAAGAAATACCTGTATAGCTCAATAATGGAACACCTTGGTGGAAAGGGCATGGAGAAGGATTTGGCTCTCCTAACAAGCATGAGAGCTCGCGAGATGTGAGCATTGGTGAATTGGCAGTCTCTACACCTGTGGTATTGAGAGGCACGAGATCAGCCTTATATTGGGCTGGAGAAGAAGGCAGTCAGGAGTGTGCGCATTCTATCACGATCCACTTACTCTGACTCTGTCGCTTCTCCTGTCTGCAGAATGCCAGTGTGGGTGTCTCTCTGCTGAAGATCACTAAGTTCTGCTAAAGACTAAGATGTATCTTTCTAAGAAGACAGCTTTACTCTCTCAAAGACTCTCTCTCTCTCTCCCCCTTCATCTAAAGTAAATAGCCCTCAGGCACCTAAGAGCAATTCTTCCTAAGTGAGATAACAGCATAGCGGTCCAGTTGGGAACCTAATTAAGCCAAGGCCAGAGACCTACCAGTCCCAGGCCCTGATAAGTGGTGTCCACAAAGGGACCCTGACAGACGGGGTCTCCCTTTTGCTTAAGCTGGTCTCGAACTCGTGAACTCAAGCAGTCCACCTGCCTCGGCCTCCCAGAGTGCTAGGATTACAGGCTGAGCCACTGTGCCCAGCCCCTACCAGGCTTTTTAGAGAGTACCAGTCTAGAAGGTATACAGGTTGAGCAAATTTGAAATGCTCTAAAATGGTGCTCAAAGGAAATGCTTATTATTATTATTTATTTATTTTTTGGAGACAGAGTCTCATTTTGTCACCCTGGGTAGTGTGCCGTAGTGTCATAGCTCACAGCAACCTCAAACTCTTGGACTGAAGTCATCTTCTTGCCTCAGTTTTTTTTCATTTTTAGTAGAGATGGGGTCTTACTCTTGTTCAGGGTGGTCTTGATCTCCTGAGCTCAAGCAGTCTACCCAACTGGACCTCCCATAGTGCTAGGATTACAGGTGTGAGCCACTGTGCCCAGCTAGGAAATGCTCATTAGAACACTTTAGATATTGAATTTTTAGATTTGCAGTGCTCAACCATGTATTCTGCACATATTCCAAAATCCAAAAAAATCCCAAGCCCAGAACATTTCTGGTCTCGAGCATTTCACATAAGCCATACTTGACCTGTAAAAGCTTCCTTGCTTTAACTATCATCCCTGTTTGGTGACATAGTTTATCTGGCTACTCAGGCCCAGAGGAAAGACCCGTGGGTCCTGGCCCCAATCAGCTGCTATCCTATAAAATGATCTTGGCAGATCATTTGTACTTAGTAGCTTGTCTCTAGAAAGATGCTAAGGAATTTTGAGTCAAGTCCAACCACAGTTGTCTTGCCACCTGTAGTGGGAAATATGGTATCACAGTGCCTGGCATGTGTGTGAAAACGTTCACAAAAACAGGGCTCCCTCTTATCACATGGAATATACTATGATAATTTTTACTTTAGAAACCTACCATTCTCTCTATTCTCCTAAGAGGCCCCCAGGAATTCAGGGCTGGGGAATTTTTTGTGGCCTTAAAGACCTAGAAAACATCCTCTAGCAATGGTATTCAGTCTTCAGCAGAAGGCCATGTGGTTTGGGTTCTGTAGGGGAAGACATTTAAGAGACCCTGACTTGACCTCACAGATCTTGGTGGTGGTGGTGGGGCTTTTCCCCTTAGGCTATTTTAAATCTGTGTCCCAGATTTAAATGGGACACACAGCTCCATTCAGCCTATAGTGTGGGACAAGCCCTTCTTAGCTGTCCCCCTGTTGTTGCTGGCTGGGACTGGGTACAACAAAAGGGTGGGCACCTCAAAAGAGGGCCTAGGAAATCCTGCCATCCCACAAAGCTTTGTGGAGGGTCCTGCCTCACTCCCTGCCTCCAGACTTTCTCTCTTGCTTTGAGTTGGAGGGATCTCTAATTATAGTCTCTGCTCCCCCTAATCATAGTAGGCAGTTTCCCAGCCCCTGGGTATCTGCAGGGGAGGCTGACCAAGAGAGCAGTGTGGAGTGTAAATGTGCCCCCAACCCCGCTGCCATGGAGTAGGGGGCAGCCTTGGACCCTCTGTATCAAGGAGCCCTGTGGCACATACCTGTCCCCCACCAAGGCCTCACTGTGCCTTTATTAGTATGGATTTTTCCTCTCCCCCAGAGTATGAGAAGCTCCTGATAAAACAGCACAAGGCAGGGCCTTGCCCTTTTCATGCTATTTATGTAAGTGTCCTTAATGAAATGCCTTTAAAAGTACTTTTGGTTTTCCTTCTCATGAAAACAATATATGTTTGCAGTAGAAACTTCAGAAAATATGGAAAAGGGAAAAACCACCATGACCCCACCCAGTGACTCATGACCTTAGATGTGTTCTTATTTTGGTGGAGGGAGCCTTATCCCTGGCCCTGTGTTCTCATCTGACTCATCGCATTGTCCTCACAGGGAAGTCCCACCTGGCAATTGTGCAGAAGGTGAACAATGAGGGCGAGGGCGACCCCTTCTATGAGGTCCTGGGCCTGGTCACCCTGGAGGATGTCATCGAGGAGATCATCAAGTCTGAGATCCTGGACGAGTCGGACAGGTTCAGTGAGTTCAGCCCTCTCCACAGGCCCGAACATCTCTTTTCTGCTGGGATCTGAAATCTGGTGTCCCTCATTGGAAAGGCCATTGGGCAGGGGGACACAGGGGTTCCTAGTACTCTATGGGCCGTTGACCAGGTGCCCTACTCTGGCCAGGGTGAGAAGGAGCATGTTGCTGCAAGCAGTGAGAGGAAGCCACCATTCCCCTGCTCCCCCATCTCCCTGGCTTCCTCCTGCCTTGGCATCAACACAGGCCCCTGCCTGGCCAAAGCCTGCTGCTCCTGTGTGGGACTAGAGGGGGCTGGAGAGTAGGAGTTGGATGAGCAGGTCTCAGTCTCTTCCTGAGTCCTCAGGGGACTCCATTTTCTTCCTCTGGCAGCTGACAACCGAAGCCGGAAACGGGTGGCTCAGAAGAACAAGCGGGACTTCTCAGCCTTCAAGGATACTGACAGTGAACTCAAAGTGAAAATTTCCCCTCAGCTCCTTCTGGCTGCTCATCGCTTCCTGGCCACAGGTAAGAAGATGAGGAGGACCTTCCTGTGTTGTTGGAAATACAGTCATGGATGGAGAAGGCCTGGGCTCCATCCCCACCCCCGCCTGGAGATGAGCCGCCAGGCATCTCCTACATTCCCAGGGCTCTCCCTGCAAGTTGTCTGCTGCGAATGGGCTGCCACTGCCAACATCTGAGAAGCATCAGAGTTAGTCCCTGGGCTTGCCAGGCCCATCAGGGCTTATGGAGTAGGAAGGAAAGTGGCCGGTCCTCCCGCTGTAGGCCTGCAATATAGCATATACCCCTCGCCTGCTCACCCACTCTGAAGAGCCTGTGTGCAGCTCTGTTCTCATCCCTTTCGGCTGTTCCTCTACCTATGTGTGCTGGTTTCTATAGGAATTTCCCTCTAGATTAGTGACATTTCTCTCTTCACCCCTGATTCATAGCTCCCATGGGGTCTGGGTGACATATTAGATAACACCTACTTATTTCATGCTCTCCCCACCAATTCTTCTCCCTTCCCACCCCTCACTTTTTTTTTTTTTTTGAGACACAGTCTCACTATGTTGCTTGTAGAGTACCATCATAGCTCACAGCAACCTCCAACTCTTGGGCTTAAGCGATTCTTTTGTTTCAGCCTCCCAGTAGCTGGGACTACGGGCGCCCGTCAAAATGCCCAGCTATTTGTTTTTTGGTTGTAGTTGTCATAGTTGTTTGGCAGGCCCAGGCTGGGTTTGAACCTGCCAGCTCCGGTGCATGTGGCTGGCGCCCTAGCTGCTGAGCTACAGGCGCTGAGCCCCCACCCCTTACTTGTTAATGGTGCCATAATTCCTTCTCCTTTACTTTTCCTGCTGGTAATGATAATAATTATAATGGCATTTATTCAGAGTTTTACACATGGTATCCCATTTACTTCGAACCACCTTATGAAGTCTTTTTCCTCAGACAGGGTCTTGCTTTGTCATCCAAACTGGAGTGAGGTAGCCTGATCTTAGCTCACTGAAGCCTTGCATGCCTGGGCTCAAGTGATCCTCCCACCTCAACCTCCAGAGTGGCCGGAACTCCAGGATCAAGCCACCTTGCTTGGCTAATTTTTACTTTTTTTTTGAGGCAGAGTCTCACTTTGTCACCCTTGATAGAGTGCCATGGCGTCATAGCTCACAGAACCTCAAACTCTTGGGCTCATGTGATTCTCTTGCCTCAGGCTCCCGAGTAGCTAGGACTACAGGCACCAGCTATAACATCACCTATTTTTAGAGACGGGGTCTTGCTTTGGCTCAAGCTGGTCTTGAACCAGTGAGCTCAAGCAATCCACTTGCCTCAGCCTCTTAAGTGCTGGGATTACAGGTGTAAGCCACTGTGCCTGGCCTTTAAAATTTTTTCGTAGAGACAGAGTCTCCCTATGTTGTCTAGCTTGGTGTTGAACTCCTAGCCTAGACTTAATCTATCATCCTGCTTGGCCTCCCAAAGTGCTAGGATTATAGGCGTGAGCCACTGTGCCTGCCTCCCACCCTTTGAAGTTTTTATCCCTGTTTTATAGATGAGGAAACTGAAATACAGGTTAAGTAATTTGCCCAAGGTCATGCACTGTTTCTGCAAGAGCCACTGTTCCAGCCTGGGCAGGCAGACAGACTCTGACCAGACAGAAGTCATGTGTGCTCCCTTCCCAGTGAGGCGCAGAACCTGCAGGCCTGGGCAGGGAGAGAGCACAGAGTGGCTGCTGCAGTTTGGGTGCAGGCACAGCAGTGACTGAGCTGGAGGGCCACCCAGCCTGGCTCAGTGTGAATCTATCCTCTCTTCTTTTGCAGAGGTCCCCCAGTTTAGCCCCTCTCTGATATCAGAGAAAATCCTACTGCGGCTGCTCAAGTACCCAGATGTCATTCAGGAACTCAAATTTGATGAGCACAACAAGTACCTCGCCCTCCATTACCTGTACACCCGAAATAAGCCTGCTGACTACTTCATCCTCATCCTGCAGGTGGGCACCACTGGTGTTGGGCCTGGTGGGCTGTGCCCTTGCCCCTCCTATACCACATCACCTCCGATCCCTGCTTGCCTGCAAGGCCCACCCTCCCCCATACCCACAGGTCAGGGCTCTGTGCTCCTCCCGCTCCACCTTCCCATTCCTTCCTGACTTCTCCCTCCTGTCTTGTCCCTTGTTTTCCCCTCTATTTGTGTTTTCCTTGTCACTCTGTGCTTCCAGGGGAAGGTGGAGGTGGAGGCAGGGAAGGAGAACATGAAGTTTGAGACGGGCGCCTTCTCCTACTACGGGACCATGGCCCTGACCTCTGTCTCCTCTGGTGAGTAGAGCTGGGCTGGGTCTGCGCTACTCTCTGGCCCACTAGCAGCCAGGGAGGCATCGCTTGACACCTAGATTTGCAGGTAGTCCTGGAGGCTAACAACCAGGTGGCTTGGGGCATAGGGAGGCTGGTGAGGCCTGAGGAAGTAGCTAGGAAGAACATAGTGGCCTGCCCCTTTGGACAGGGCCCAGGGGATAGAAGGGAAGAGATGAGGGGAATTTTGAGCAAAGACCTAGGGGCAGTGGAAGGCATGTTCTGAGGGGGTGAGACCAGCCTGTGGGGAAGGAGGACTGTGGGGAGGAGGGGTATATGTCAGGAGCCCCAGGAAGTAGATGACTTTTGGCTGTGATAGGATGTGAGAAGTGGTCAATAGCCTTGGAGCAGAGGAAAGCATGGCAAGAGCAGAATGGAGCAGCAGGGCAAGTGCTAGGGGCTTTCACTGACACAGATGGAGAGTTAGAGGCAGGTGGAATGGGCTGCAGGGTACTGCTCGTGAGGGCTGGGATGGAGAATCCAAGTGTCCAAAGTACCCATGGTTGGGAACCAGGCCAAGGCCTGTGTGCCAGGGTGGGCTGCAGATGGGTTTGTATTTTGTACTCAGCCACCACCTTTCTATGCTTAGAGGTCAGCGCTAATAGAACAAAGGACCTTGAGAGCAGACAAAGAGGATGGGGCACCCTTCTATGAATATTATGGAGGGTTTAGGGAAGGACTTCTCTGGCTGCCCCAGTACTCTCTCCAGTTCTGGGTGGCTTAAGGCTTCCCTGTCAGAGGTGCTTTGTGGCTGGGGTACAAGGCCCAAGTCACCCAGCTCAACCCCTCACTCCATGAGAGCCCTCTGACCTTGGAGTGGGGTCCTGGGTTGCTACAAGTGGAAAGCGAAAGTCTATTTTGGTGCTAGGGAATGCGTTCTTGTGGAGTGTGCGCGCAACTCCTAGAGGACCTCTGTGCTATATCTGTCACTGTTCTTTGGCAAAAATGACCCTGGGGGCCAGAGTATCCGTAAATATTGACACTATCCACTGTATCCTCTGTCCCTACAGCAGGATGAACCGGGTATCACAGGCACCCGGAGCAGGGCAGACAAGGCTCCAGAGCAGTGGTTCTCAACCTTCCTAATGCCGTGGCCCTTTAATACAGTTCCTGTGGGTTGCGACCCACAGGTTGAGAATGGCTGCTCCAGAGCTTGGCTCCAGAGCAGGTGGGCCCTGCCTGGAAAACTTGGGCCTGGCTGGGTGCGGTAGCTCACACCTGTAATCCTAGCACTCTGGGAGGCCGAGGCCGGTGGATTGCCTAAGCTTACAGGTTTGAGACCAGCCTGAGCAAGAGTGAGACCCTGTCTCTAAAAATAGCCAGGCCTTGGGGCAGGCACCTGTAGTCCCAGCTACGTGGGAGGCTAAGACAAGAGAATCGCTTGAGCCCAAGAGTTTGAGGTTGCTGTGGGCTGTGATGCCATAGCACTCTACCAAGAGCAACAAGTGAGACTCTGTCTCAAAAAGCAAAAAAAGAAAACTCGGGCCTGGAGAGGATTTGCCTGCCCCTTCCACTTGCTGCCTCTCATCCGTCCAGGTTGGGCAAATCTTGCTGAGAATGGCATGCAACTCTGGGAGACTTTCCCCAGGCTCTCTTTCTGCATGTATGCCTTAGAGGCCAGGCAGAGTCCTGGGCTCTGTCCTTTGACCATAGGCCCTCAGATCCCACTTGCAGTGGCCAGAAAGGAGGTAAGATGACAGGGCATACTTGGCCAGCTTCTGTTCTTTGCCGCCCAGGGCTTGGTGGTCTGCCCTAAGTGTTTCCCATGTCCCTTTCTCCACTGCTCCCCTTCTCTGCCTGGCCCCCATCAGGCCTGCCTCTGTCCCTGTGGCTCCATGGCTTGCCGTCTCCACATATCACTGATCTTCTCCTCTTTTGCTCCAGTGCCTTCAACCCAGGCCGGGTGTCCGCCTGGCAAGCGGAACTCCCTGCTTTCCTGGCTCACAGGTAACATGGCATGGCTGAAGTTCGCACTGCCACCTGTCGCCTGAGCCTGCACATTACAGCTGCATTAACCACTCCCAACAGCTTCTAGGGGCATATCACCAGGTCACATATGTGGGCCAGCCTGACTTGGAGTGGCTCTGCATGGCCGAGGGCCCAATTACTGAGCAGCTTTGGCCAAGTCCTGAGAACACACACCCGTAGAGACACACACACACAGAGTATAGGCTGGGAATAGAGAGTTGCTCCTAGTCTGGCCAAGGGTGAGCTGGCTAGTTCACTGCCCTCCACAGCCTGGGGAATATGGAGCCTCACTGGACAACACCCCCTTGCTCCAGGCTCTTGGCAGGATGACCTGCCATCTCATTAGCTTTCTCTAGAAAACTTCACAGGTCTTGCTTCCCATTCACCTGCTTTTGTCTGTGTGCCCAGGGCAGGCAGCAGCATGGCATTTAGGAGTGTGGCCCCAGGATCAGACCATCCATTTGAGTGGCATCTCTACAATTACTAGCTAAATGATATGTCTCCGTCTCAGTTTCTTCATCTGTGAAATGGGAATGATGCATGTACTCACTTCATAGAGTAGCTAGAGAGTAAGTGAGAGAATTGATGTAAAGTATTTAGTTAGAGCTCAGTTTTTATTTCTGTTTTTTCTTGATTACAACTAAAATGTGACCAGAAGGGAGGTCTGCCCTAATCAGAAAGTCTTTCTGAGGAGGCCAGATGCACGCCATGTGCTGTTTCTGGCCTTGGGGCTCCTGCCTCAGGAGCGTGAGGCACAGCATGGGCCAGACCTACTAGGTTTGAGATTGCACAGAGGGGATAGGATGTGCTGGTTATGCCATCAGCTTGTCACCTGGGCTGTCAGGTTAGCAGCAATTGTGAGCATCTTGGAGCCCTTGAGCCTCAACAGCCTCAAACTTCAGTCAGTTGTTTCCCATTTTATATTTATATAGTTGGGCTTTTTCCTTCTTAACTGTTCCAAAGCACCCTTTGCTGTTTTGACCCTCTGTTTAAAAATGAATAAATAGATGAAACAGTAACTTAGAAGAAATCACTTCCTGTCCCTTTCCAGCCCCACCCCATGTGACCTTGGCCTTCCTCCCCTGTTCTGCACTTGCTCCTATCTCATGGGTGGCCAGTTTATGCCTCATAGTTGAAATCCTGATGTTTTTATTTACCACGAGAACAGAGATGATTTGCCCTAAACTTCCTAGTCAGAGCCCTATGGTGTCCCACAGAGTAGGTGTACCTTTGTTTCTTATTTCTCCACTTTATCCATATTCATGGGGGTCTTTATTATAAATAATACCATGATTGGCTCGGTGCCTATAGTTCAGCGAGTAGGGTGCCAGCCACATTACCCCGAGGCTGGCGGGTTTGAGCCCAGCCCAGGTCTGCTAAACAATGACAACTCCAACCAAAAATAGCTGGGCGTATGGCAGGCGCCTGTAGTCCTAGCTACTCGGGAGGCTGAGGCAAGAGAATCACTTAAGCCCAAGAATTTGAGGTTGCTATGAGCTGTGACGCCAAGAGTGACACTCTATCTCAAATAAATAAATAATACTGTGATATAAATCTCTTCATGTAAAAATCTTTTTCTGTGTTTAAGATTATGTCCTTGGGCAGCGCCTATAGCTCAAAGGAGTAGGGCTCCAGCCAGCCCTATATACTGGAGTCGGCAGGTTCAAACCCAGTCCCGGCCAAAAACTGCAAAAAAAAAAAAAAAAAAAAGATTATGTCCTTAGGATATTCTTTCAGGTATAGAATTAACAGGTGAAAACCCCCTAGATTTTAAAAAAATATTTGTTTTGTTTTGTTTTGTTTCTTTTTTGAGACAGATTCTCAGGCTGTAGAGTGCTGTGACGTCACAGCTCACAGCAACCTCAAACCCTTAGGCTTAAGTGATTCTCTTGCCTCAGCCTCCCAAGTAGCTGGGACTATAGGCACCCGCCACAACACCCAGCTATTTTTTTTGTTGCAGTTGTCACTGTTGTTTTAGCTGGCCTGGGTTGGGTTTGAACCCACCAGCCTTGGTGTATGTGGCTGGCGCCCTACCCACTGAGCTACAGGTGCCGCCTGTTATTTTGTTTTAATCATAAAAGTAATATAGCTTATTTGGGAAATTAGGAAAATATAAAGAGGTCTTGGGTAAAACAAAAAGCACCATAATTTCACAGAAAAAAAAAACATTTTGGTGTATTTTTTCGAAGACCTCCTTTTTTAGCAGGTCATGTCATTAATTTGTGTTGGTTTTAATTTTTTTTTTTTTTTTGAGACAGAGTCTCAGTTTGTCAGCCTCGGTAGAGGCATCATTGCTCACAGTAACTACAAACTCTTGGGCACAGGTGATTTTCTTGCCTCAGCCTGTGAGTAGCTGAGACAACAGGTGCCTGCCACAACAGTCTTAGAGACAGAGTCCTGCTTTTGTTCAGCTGGTCTTGAACTCCTGAGTTCAAGCAATCTAGAGTACTAGGATTATAGGTGTGAGCCACCACACCCAGCATGCTGGTTTTAAATTCAGTTCCTATTTGTAAGGATCAGTAAGCATTAATTGAAAGCATTCTATCATTCATGTAATTAATATGAAATGTTAAGTAATGTCCCTAATATTTTTTTTTTCCAGAACTTAACCAGAGGTATTACTTAAGTTACTTAGATACTTGCACAGGATCAACTAGTGATCCTCTGAGTGCCCCCTGTTCCTGTGTAGGCGGTGCCACAACCTACTTACACAATAGTCAGACTATAATTTCCTAGTTTAGAAATGAAAACCAAAGCTTTAATTAAGTGCAAGGTAGGGTATTACTCAGTCCAGCTTCACAGTTAAAAGCTGTGTTAGTCTTTGTGTCACTCGATTCAGTATGTTTGCTCTCTTCACTTGGTGATTTGTTAGAATAGCTAACTTAGTAGTTAGCTTAAATCAGCTTAGTTCAATTCCTGTTTAAAACAAGGCTGCATGACTTCACAATTAACTTCCTTTTTTTTTTTGCAGTTTTGGCTGGGGCGGGTTACCCCTAGTATATGGGGCCAGCGCCCTACTCCTTGAGCCACAGGCACCACCCCACGATTAACTTCTTTGTGCCTTTCATGGTTTTCTAAGTGTTCTCCAAAGTAAGAGTTAATGATGTGTAATAACACAGTGTAGTTCCTTCTTCAAAATAAGGAGCCCATTCCTTCCTGGCTGGACGTGATGAGGACCATTTCCTGGATAGGGAAGCTTGTGCTGCCTCTAGTGGCAGAAAATGGCACTGCTTCATGTGGGGGACCCTGGGTCCTGTATAGGAACCTGCTCCCCCCTCCCCTTTCCAGGTGTTGGGGTGCGGACAGAAAGGGGCAGGACTATGTTTCACACTGAGCAGGTCATCTGCAGAACACGCTTTTGACCCCCTAAGAGCATGTTAAAATATGACAAGGCATCACCTGTGAGGTGGGTATATAGTTGCAGTGAGAGAGCACAAACTATATATTTTTCCCTTTCTTAAGTAATTTTTATTTTAAAGTCTATAGTTGGCTGGGCATAGTGGCTTATGCCTATAATCCTAAAACTTTGGGAGGCCAAGGTGGATGGATTTCTTGAGCTCAGGAGTTCGGGACCAGGCTGAGCAAGAGTGAGACCCCATCTCTGCTAAAAATAGAAAAACTAGGCAGGTGTTGTGGGTGGTGTGGTGGGCACCTACAGCCCCAATTACTTGGGAGGCTGAGGCAAGAGAATTGCTTAAGCCCAAGAGTTTGAGGTTGCTGTGAACTATGATGCCACAGCACTCTACCCAGGGTGACAGAGTGAGACTCAGTCTCAAAAACAAACAAACAAACAAAAAAACAATATAGCATTATGTCACTTGTCCTAAGTGGATAAGAGATAAGGACAGCAGCTTGTTTGTTTTGCTTAGGGTGATCATTGTGTTGCTTGACTGATCAGTTGGGAAAACAAGAAGTTTTGTAGCCATAAGCTTTCTGTGTCTTTGGCTTTTATCTTCTGGTTGTTTTGTTTTGATAGGCTTTTTAATGCATTTTGCATGACACCTGTAAACTCACTCATTTGCTTTGACTAGGTCAGACCTTTCTATAGTTAGAGCATATACAGGCTTCTACTTTTCACTAAAAACGATTTCCTATACTTGGGTGGGGTGCCGTGTCTCTAGGCTTCCATGGGATGAGGTCAGACAGGCTGTGGTGGGCACCAGGCCTGACAGCTTCTGCTCTCTTCATAGACCGCTCCCCAGCCCACCCTGCCCCACTCAGTCGCTCAGCCTCCCTCAGTTACCCAGACCGCACAGATGTCTCGCCCTCGACAGCCTTGGCAGGGAGCAGCAACCAGTTTGGCAGCTCCATCCTGGGCCAGTACATTTCTGACTTCAGTGTGCGCGCGCTCATGGACCTGCAGTACATCAAGGTGAGTGCTTCCTTTGGCTCTCATCTGGGCAGCACTGTCTTCCTCATCTCTGTCCCACAATCAGCAACTTCTTTCTTTCATCTACCAAACCCAGCATGGAGGGCCAAGACCTGAAAAGCTGCTGTTTCTTAGTCTCACTTCTAGCTCTTTTTTTTTTTTTTTTTGTAGAGACAGAGTCTCACTTTACTGCCCTTGGTAGAGTGCCATGGCGTCACACGGCTGACAGCAACCTCCAGCTCTTGAGCTTACATGATTTTCTTGCCTCAGCTTCCCAAGTAGCTGGGACTACAGGCGTTTTGTTGCAGTTTGGCCGGGGCTGGCTTTGAACTCACCACCCTGGGTATATGGGGCCGGCGCCCTACTCACTGAGCCACAGGCGCCGCCCCCACTTCTAGCTCTTTTTATGGTTTTCTGGAAACTCTGCCTGGTCATATCTTGTCTCTTTAACTTGCAGCCCCAATCCCAGCCCCATCTCCCCAGGACTGGTGTAGGGTCTGTCTCCCAGCCTCCTGTCCGTGAACTCATCTCTCCCTCTTGCAGATCACACGGCAGCAGTACCAGAATGGACTGCTGGCTTCACGCTTGGAGAACAGCCCTCAGTTTCCCTTGGATGGGTGCACCGTGCTCACGGAGAACTGTGCTGAGAAGCCTGAGTTGCTTGTAGTGGATGAGACCACAACTCTTCTCAACGAGCGTAACTCCTTGCTACACAAAGCCTCCCACGAGAGTGCCATCTGACAGGAGGGCCCGGGGCCCCCCGCCCACCCTGCGGGGGCTTCCCCAGTGGGCCCACATGAAGAGAGGGAGCATGTTAGGCCAGAAAGGATACAGATAGATGGCCTGTCTGACTGAGCAGCCAGATGGCCCCTATCTGTGGGGATCTGGCCTCCGACAGGAACCTGTGAACTGCTCTAAGGTGGTTCCTGCCCTGCCCTGGATTGCCGGGGCAGTGGGCCAGCTACCACGAGCAAAGGCTGTTTTTTACTGAGAGAATTTCTAAACTTGGCTCATTACTCCTCTTTTTAAATATCATTTTGGGAAGGGAAGACGGGGTTAAGGAACTTTATTTTAGAAATTTTTTTTTTCCAAAAACTTTAAAAGGGGAAGGGTCTTTCACCCTGGGAAGCAATAGCCATAATCTGCTCCCAGCCATGACCTTCCGACTTGTGTCCCTGACTCAAGAAGCTTACCCTTCCTCCTCCTCCTCCTCCAGAGGTGAGATTTCAGAGCCTGCTAGAGGAGGGTTGTGTCTTGGGAGGAATACGGCTCTTCCTAGGAAGCAAATAACCAAACGGAATTGAGATCAGCTGCCTGGACACGTGTGCTACAACTTATCTGACATCACTGAGGCCACGGGCTTCTGGGTAACTATGATGAGGGACATGATAATCCCAACTACAGAGAAGCTGCTGTCAACTGCTGGACCCAGGAATCTCCCAGAACTCTGCCAACGGTTTCTCCTGGTGAGTTAGGACTTGGCTGAGGACTCTCCCTTTTATCTCCCATCTGCCCCTTTGAACAAGTACCCCTTGTAATGGGGCTCAGAGTGTTAGGCAGGGTCTTAGACCTTTACGATCACTTGCCCTGGCTCCCCAGACCCTGCCCTCACTTTTACCAAAGGTTTCCCTCTCGGTGGGAGGGCGTCTTCTATGTTAGAAATGACTTGTCTGGGTTATTCCTTTTGGTTCCAGGAGTGACTCTGGTCATCGGCATCTGCATTGTTAGCAGTTAATACCACCCCCACCCCACAAGGAAAGTCAAGGCTCAGTTGTTGATCCATGAAGCCCTTCTTTCCAGACTCCCTATTTTTAATCCCTAAACCCCAGTCCCTCAGAGGGTTGGGAACAAGAGGACATATTATAAGCCACCTAAGCAAGTTCTTTATGCCCTTTATTCTGTGGCTGGCTGAAGCTCACTTGACCTTATTTACCTATTTATGGAACCCCAGAAAAGGAGGGTTCTACCTCAAGGCATGCAGCTGTAGCCCTGTTTTCCCACCTCTCAGTGATCTAGTGTGAAAGGTCATACCAGCCTTTGCTGAAGCTAGTGGTACTGTGCCGATAGCTCTATCCCCATGTGAAATCCCGCCCCAGCGCCTGTTCCCTGGAGCTGAATGAGGCCCTACAGTAGGACCCAGGTCCATATTGGCCCTTCTATTGCATGCAACAGGAGCTGGACCAGAGATTGAGGTGAATGGGACACGGCAGGCCTTCTGCCTGAATATTGTTCATTCACTCCTTTCCTCGCCAGTGAAGTCACCCCAAGTGCTCTGTTCTCCAGGTGCCTAGAGAATCCTAAATCTTGGGACCAGGGACTGTTTTGCACCAAGTATGCCTACCCCTGGCTAGTCTGAGGTCTCTCTGAGTCACAGAATTAACTCTTAGAAGTCTGGAGAAAAGGTGGTGATTGATGCCCTTGGGTTCTTAGCTATAAGAAAAAAAGACACTAGACCTTTGTTCCCTGTTAAAGGAAAGCCCTTAGTTTTCTCCAGGACCATCTTGCTCCTGAGTCCTTATGAGAGCTGGCAGAACTGTGTTCCTTAGAGGCCTGGGTGCCAGGTGGAGCAGAATGCATTGGCCCAAACCAAGCAAGTGTGTGTGAAGCAAGCAAAAGGGGCAAGTGCACACACTTCCACAGCTACCTCTTTGCACACACGGTTACTACCAACAGACCGTCCTTCCTCCCCCTTCCCTACCGATAATCACTTCTTACAGAGGTTCATAATTATTTCCACATATTACCGGTCTGATGACTTCCTCTCCTAGTGCAATTTTTCACTTCCTATTCCCATGTCTGGTTCCCGGGATGAGCCATACCCTGGAACTGGCTCACCCCGTGTGTCTTCCCGTGAAGGGAGGCCTTTGCAAATGGCATCCAAATGGGTAGGCAGGTCACAGCCGCCATAGCAAATAACTCATATTTATTTTGCATAAGATTTTAATTTGTATATTTTTGTGATTTATTTTGGCATTGTTATGAGTTTGACTCTCGGGGAGTTTTGTTGTTATGACTCTTGTGTCTTTTGTCACAAAACAATGATAATATTTGCTAAACAATATATGGAATTTATTTTTGATTGGTAATAAAAAACGAAATATGTATAAATCTTGGTGGGTCTATAACCTGCCTGTTTTGAGTTCTGTTGGTGTTTATTACTGGTGTAGAGATAGATGTAGCTGTGGCTGTCGCTGGCTATCACTTATGACAAGGTGAGGGGCAGTAAAAGATCCTGGGCCTATTTAGTGGTAAAATGCAAGCAGCAGAATTTATAAAATATATATAATCAAGACTATTGTCACAGAAGATAGAGAGTGGTAGCTGCTGATAGACATACAGGGCAAATGTGCTCATGGGCCACAAGCTGGAATCCTGTAAACCAGATACCAGGGCATCTTCTGTCAGCAGGTCCTGGATGGGGCAGTTGGGATGAGCAATTACCCCTCCTCCCTCCCCAGGCCACTGAAGGGAGCTCGATCCAAAAGTACGACTATACTGTTTTATAGCACACAGTTGCCTTTTTGTTCACACTCATGGGCTGGTTTGGTTGCAAAATTGGAGCGTTCATTTTCTGAAGAGCCCAACTAAGAGTTAACTGACTCTGAAGAGGCTGCTATACAGATGCCTCCCACAGTGTGTGCAGGTGCTGGAGGCTGCACTGGGGTCAAGCGATGCTTGACCAAACAGACAAATTAGGGGAGTGTTTGAAGAAAGGGAGGCATATGGATAGGCCAAAAAGGAAAGGATATTCCAGATAAAAAGAGTTAAAAATGCAAAAGTTTATGTATAGGTGGGCAAGTTATTGTCATCCATTTGTTCTACACATTTAAGCCCCTGCTACATGTCAGGTACGACAAACTCCTCAGTGAGTTTAGTGAGGAAGACCTCCTCAGGGAGATAGTTACATAGGGCTTTTTGACTTGCTATCTTCTTTGCCTGGGATCCAAGTCTTTAGTGAGGCTCACCCCTTATTTCATTTAAGCCTCTGTTCAAATGTCTCCTTCCTGCCCCCAACTACCCCACTCAAACAGCGTTACCCCCAATCGCTCTGTTTCCTCATTTTCCCTTCTTTTTCTCCATTGTTCTTATTACCAGATATTAAAATATAAACTTGTAGGGCCAGGCATGGTGGCTCACGCCTGTAATCCTAGCACTCTGGGGGGCCAAGGCAGGTGGATTGCCTGAGCTTACAGTTTCGAGACCAGCCTGAGCCAGAGCAAGACCCTGTCTCTAAAAATAGCTGGGCACTGTGGCAGGCGCCTGTGGTCCCAGCTACTTGGGAGGCTGAGGGAAGAGAATCACTTGAGCTGTGATGCCATGGCACTCTACCCAGGGCAACAAAGTGAGACTCTGTCTCAAAAAAAAATACATATATACATATGTATGTATACATATACATACATACATACATACACACACATACGTATATAAACTTGTGTATTTTATGTTGTCTCTGCACTAGAATCTTAGCTCCACAAAGGTAGAGACTTTATTTTACTCCCACCACAGTTCTGGCACTAGCACAGAGACTTTTTAGGTACTTGACTAATTTTAAGCATGTCATCCATCCTCTCTTTTTAAACTGTAGCTACTTTTAAAGATCATTCTATTTCAATGCTAGCATTTTATCTTGACTTGGAAACAGATGTGAGAACTAAAGGAGATGAAACTAATACAATGTTCATGCATTTCTCTCTCTCTTTCTCTTTGAGAGACAAGAGTTTCGGGCGGCGCCTATGGCTCAGTCGGTAGGGCACCAGCCCCATATACTGAGGGTGGTGGGTTCAAACCTGGCCCCGGCCAAACTGCAACCAAAAAATAGACAGGTGTTGTGGCGGGCGCCTGTAGTCCCAGCTACTCGGGAGGCTGAGGCAAGAGAATCGCTTGAGCCCAGGAGTTGGAGGTTGCTGTGACCTGTGTGAGGCCACAGCACTCTACCAAGGGCCATAAAGTGAGACTCTGTCTCTACAAAAAAAAAGAGAGAGAGAGAGTTTCAATTTGTCGTCCTTGGTAGAGTGCTGTGGCATCAATTTGTCGTCCTCAGTAGAGTGCTATAGCATCACAGCTCACAGCAACCTCCAGCTCTTGGGTTTAGGTGATTCTCTTGCCTCAGCCTCCTGAGTAGCTGGAACTACAGGCACTCACAATGCCCGGCTATTTTTTTGTTGCAGTTTGGCCAGGGCCGGGTTTGAACCCGCCACCCTCAGTATATGGGGCCAGTGCCCCACTCACTGAGCCAAAGGTGCCGCCTCATGCATTTCTCTTTTCTTTTTTTTGTAGAGACAGGGTCTCACTGTACCACTCTCGGGTAGAGTGCCGTGGCTTCACACAGCTCACAGCAACCTCTAACTCTTGGGCTTATGCGATTCTCCTGCCTCAGCCTCCCGAGCAGCTGGGACTACAGGTGCCTGCCACAATGCCCGGCTATTACATTTCTCTTTTCTTCAAAGCAGGCATGACCATCCAGTAAAGGCTCAATGATGCCTTTATTTCTTCTGTTGGTAGCTCATCTGTCATCCCCAAGAGTGAGGTAAACTACTCAAAGGGCGCCAACACCTTCCAGATAATAAAAACTGGAGCCTGTGGAGATGCTGTTGGCCTAGTCACAGTTCTGCAATGTAGAAGAAATACTATTACCATCTTTTTAAGAGTTTTTCACAAAATAGTCTTTCCTTTTGTCATTCACCATAGGTTTACTGATTTTTTTTTCTTTTTTTGAGACAGAGCCTCAAGCTGTCGCCCTGGGTAGAGTGCTGTGGCATCACAGCTCACAGCAACCTCCAACTCCTGGGCTCAAGCGATTCTCCTGCCTCCGCCTCCCAAGTAGCTGGGACTACATGCGCCCACCACAACGCCCGGGTATTTTTTGGTTACAGCCGTCATTGTTGTTTGGCGGGCCCCGGCTGGATTCGAACCCGCCAGCTCAGGTGTATGTGGCTGGCACCTTAGCTGCTTGAGCCACAGGCTCCGAGCCAGTTTACTGATTTTTTTTTGGAGACAGAATCTCACTATGTCCCCCTTGGTAGAGTGCCGTGGCGTCACAGGTCACAGCAACCTCAAACTCTTGGGCTTAAGCAATTCTCTTTCTTGCCTCAGCCCAAGTAGCTGGGCCTACAGGCACCTGCCACAACCCCCAGCTATTTTTTGTTGCAGATGTGGTTGTTTAGCTGGCCCAGGTTGGGTTTGAACCCGCCAGCCTCAGTGTATGTGGCTGCTATGGGCACCAAGACACCACTTTTTTTTTTTTTTTCCTGTTGCAGTTCAGCTGGGGCCAGGTTTGAACCTGCCACCTTAGGTGTATGGGACCGTGGCACCCTACCCCAGGAGGCACAGGTGCTGTCCCACTCACCACCTTTTTTTTGGAGACAAAGTGTCACTCTGCTGCCCTGGGGTTGAATGCCCTGGCATTATCATAGCTCACAGCAACCTCAAATTTTTGGCCTCCAGAGATCCTCTTGCTTCAGCTTCCTGCATAGCTAGGACTACAGTGCTCGGCTAGTTTTTCTATTTTTTTGCAGAGACAGGGTCTCACTTTGCTCAGACTGATCTCATACTCCTAAGCTCAGGCCATATATACTCGTCTCGATCTCCCAGAGTGCTAGGATTATTGTTTTCTAATATAACTCTGAGGATCCCCTTGAATTGTTCTTGTTGATCCCAAGGAATTTTTCTCCCAAGGATGAAACTGTGAGACGTGTAATTACCAGATCCAGTAATTCCTCACAGACCCACATCCTTGGGTAGCTGGGGAAGGTGAATACCGTGTTAGGAAGGTCGCCTTGGTCCCAACATCCATGCTGAGTCTTTTCTGAGCTTCACTTTTCTCCTGTAAGATACTAATTACATTAAGTAGCTGTCCTGGCCAATGGGTTGGTGGTTTTGTGTATTTACCAAGCTCCTTCAAGACAGGAACTGTTGTCTGACGTCCCCAGTTTTATGGTAGAGTTGGCGGTGCTAAACATCTTTGACAAACCTCAGCTTCCCGATGCCCAGTTACTGGTTCTCATTTCAGCACTCATTCTGTAGGTCAGGGGATTAAACAATCACCTTTCTGGTTCCCAAGACCCTTTCCTGAGAAAATGGCATATCTTCCAACTTCAGGCACGCCTGGACCCGCGATTCATCCGAGCGGCTGCTCAGCTCCGCAGCCTGGGACGTCCTTGAGCACTGGCATGGCCTAGCGGGTGCGTGGGAATGGCCTCGGAAGAGTGGGCCCAGGTCGGTGGGACTTTGGAGGCCTGCCGGTCCCTCAGCGTCCTCGGGTTGCCCGCCACCTAGCCTTTGGAGCCGCGGAGGGGCCTGACCCAAAGCCCCACGCCCCCGGCCCGCCCCGCGCCGCCACTTGTTTACTCCCCGGCGCAGCCTAGTTGGATCCTGGGGCCCGCCCTCACCAGGCGCCTATTGGTCGAGGAGGCGCAAAGGCCGAGACGATTGGCCCTCTCGGTGGAGGTGCGGGGCGAGCGGGGTAGGCTGCGCGAGAGACAGAGAGGGGGCAGCGGGCTATGGCGGCGGCGGTGGCGGGTGGGCTAGGCTGGTTGCTCGCCGCGCTCTGTCTGGGCAACGCCGCGGGGGAGGCAGCCCCTTGCCCGCGAGTGCTGGGCTTCTGCCTAGAGGAGGACGGAGAGGCGGGCGCGGGGTGGGCGCGCGGAGGGGCGGCTCCGGCCGCGCCGGAGGCCACCTTCCGTCTGCGCCTCTTCGGCCCGGGCTTTGCTAATAGCTCCTGGTCTTGGGTGGCCCCTGAGGGGGCGGGTTGCCCCGAGGGCGGACTAGCTGAGGTGCCTGAAGAGGCGGTGGCCCCCATGGGCGAGTGGCGCGCACTGCTGCGCCTGCGCGGTGAGGCCGTGTGTCCGCATTCAGCGCTGCTGGCGGTGCGCGTGGAGCCGGGCGGCGGGGCGGCTGAGGAGGCGGCGCCACCCTGGGTGCTGGGCCTGGGAGTGGCCGGGCTGTTAGCGCTGGCGGCAGTGGCGCGGGGCCTGCAGCTGAGCGCGCTGGCGCTGGCGCCGGCCGAGGTACAGGTGCTACGCGAGAGCGGCTCGGAAGCCGAGCGTGCGGCGGCGCGGCGCCTGGAGCCAGCTCGGCGCTGGGCGGGCTGCGCCCTGGGCGCGCTACTACTGTTGGCTAGCCTGGCGCAGGCGGCGCTGGCGGTGCTGCTGTACCGCGCGGCCGGCCAGCGCGCCGTGCCTGCTGTGCTGGGCAGCGCGGGGCTCGTATTCCTGGTGGGCGAGGTGATGCCGGCCGCAGTGAGCGGTCGCTGGGCTCTGGAGCTGGCGCCGCGCGCGCTCAGCCTCAGCCGCCTGGCTGTGCTGCTCACCTTGCCGGTGGCTCTGCCGGTGGGGCAGCTGCTGGAGCTAGCGGCGCGGCCCGGGCGGCTGCGTGAGCGGGTGCTGGAGCTGGCGCGTGGCGGTGGCGACCCCTACAACGACCTCAGCAAGGGTGTGCTACGCTGCCGGACTGTGGAGGACGTACTCACGCCGCTCGATGACTGCTTCATGCTGGACGCCAGCGCGGTGCTGGACTTCGGCGTCCTGGCCAGCATCATGCAGAGCGGCTACACGCGCATCCCGGTATACGAGGAGGAGCGCTCCAACATTGTGGACATGCTCTACCTCAAGGACTTAGCCTTCGTGGACCCCGAAGACTGCACACCGCTCAGCACCATCACCCGCTTCTACAATCATCCACTCCACTTTGTCTTCAATGACACCAAGCTGGACGCCGTCTTGGAAGAGTTCAAAAGAGGTAACGGGGGTATGGGAGAGGGGACACCCGTGCCAGTGCCCTTCCCTGAAAAAGGGGTAGGGGATTATGGAAACCTCGAGGAAAGGACTCCATCCCAGTGTAGAGCATTGAGACCCCTGAAGGAATGACCTTTTGATATATTTAAAGGAGGAGAATGAAATGCCATAGAAAGCAAACACTTAAACCTACTTTGGGATAGTCCCCAGTTTGGAGAGTATTTCACGTGTTCTAACCTCCCAGCTCTTTGCCTCTCCCAGATGGTTTCACTGTGCTTGGCTTTGTAGCAGGTCCAAACTCTGGGATAGAAATTTAAAGAACGTAGAAAAGAAAGCAGTTTTCAGAAATCTGGATGCTGTTATCTGCACACATATAATATCAAATTGGCTCGACCTGTGATATTTCTATGGCTTTGTTAAGGTCCCTGACTTTATTGCAGATAAGGGAATGACTCCTAAATACGTTTCTTGGGTGCTGATTTAATATCCCCTTCCGTGTCTTTTTTTTTTTTTTTTTATCTTGAGGCTCTTTTCTAACTGTAAGTAAGATCTTTCCTGTTTCTCTTTAACTCTGAATTTTCACCCCTTCTTTCACCATAGTTTTAGCAGTTCCAAGGTTGAAAGTAAAAACTGAGACCCTCTAAGTGTGAAGGTGTGAGGTTCCTTTGCAGTGCTCTCCATTGGAAGCCTTGGAAGTGCCCTCTAGAGCCTGGCCACTAGCCATGCTTCTCACACCTGAACAGTATGGGGGTGGGGAGCACCCCAGGGTGCTACATGGGCTTGACCCTAAAGACTACTGGATATGAGGCAGAGAAGTGGGAAAGCCCCTTGGTATTCCTGGCAGCTTGGAAGTCTCCTGGTCCCTGTCTACATGGGGGGTGCTCTCTCAGCCCCTGGACAGTCAGTGCAGGAAGCCAGGTTTTGATCACTCCCACATCAAGGACTGCCATGGGCCACCTCTAGTGTGCACTCTCCATGCATCAGCTCCCTTAATCCTTGCAGCAGGCCTGGATGCTAATTTACTGTTACTACCGTAGGTCAAGACTTCAGTGGGAGATTTGGGTGGGCAGCTCTTAATCTGTTCTGTTAAGACTCTCACATGCTCCTGGCTATTTCCTCCTGGCCCTGCAGCTATGCTCTGGGAAGGGAGCCCAGGTTGGGGGTCCAGACAGAGCCTCCTGGTGGTGAGTACTCCTCTATCTGGGCCTCCAAAGACCTTAGGCAGTGGTAATTCTGGCAGGAGTCACCAGTAGTGTGACTCTGCAATCAGCAGGGTGGATTCTGTCCCTTCTCTGCCTGCTTCTAGGTCCTGGGAGGGCGCCTTAGCCTCTCCATGGGTCAAGGTCCTCAGCTGTTATTGATAAAGTGGATAAAAGTATCTGGGGGAGGAGACCATCTATAGCACTTCTGCACTTCAGCCAGTGTACACGTTTAGGGCCAGGCAGGAAGGTGATTATAGCTCCAGGGCAGGCTTGCTGATAGGTGGTGTTTGCTAGCTCTAGAGCAGAGGGGTTAACCTGGTTGTGCAGATTTCTTCTACGCAAGTCACCAGACTGCTTTTTAGTCTTTTTTTGTTTGTTTTTTGAGACAGTCTCACTATGTCACCCTCGGTAGAGTGCTGTGGCATCACAGCTCACAGCAACCTCCAACTCTTGGGCTTAAGTGATTCTCTTGCCTCAGCCTCCCAAGTAGCTGGGACTACAGGAGCCTGCCACAATGCCAGGCTATTTTTTTTTTTTGCCGTTATCATTGTTGTTTTAGTAGGCCCGGGCCAGGTTCGAACCCGCCAGCCTGGGTATATGTGGCCGGCGCCCTAACTACTGAGCTATGGGCGCCACCAAGGGGGAAGAATCTTTTATGGGAGGTCTTTTTTTAGGAGTCTTTTATGGGAGATGATAGTTGTCCCTTTGGTGTTGTCTTCTGGTCCCTGTCTACATGGGAAGCGCTGGTTTGTCCCTTTGGTGTTGTAAGCACTCGTGTTTCTAGGTTCCTTAAGAAAATGCTCATTCTGGTGTCTGGCTTTAGCTGGACTGGTGCTTTCTATAGCTATGAGCATTCACCAGGCAGAGATTTGGGGCATGATGGTGGAATGGTTGGCCCATCTGGAACTAACCTTAGTGTCAGGATTTTCCCTGCCATCCACGGTCTTGCCCTTCATATGTGACAGTTGAGCTTGACTCAGGGCTGTTGGGGATCCCAGTTGAGAAGAATTAAAGTGTTCATTCACAGTGATCAGGAAGGAGCCTAGAGACAGGGTGGGCCTAAAAGGGCTTGTGTGCTGTGTGAGGAACTTGGCCTTGATCACTAGGACTGTGAGTAAAGAATGACATTGTTTAGGTGGTTTTTTACAGATTGATGACTAGTGGGGAGACCAGCTAGAGTGGGATCCAGATGAAAGGAGAGGGTAGCCTTCTGAGGTAGACAGTAAGCCAAGAGAAGGGAATTAGAAGTCTGAATTGGGAAGGTTTAGTGGTTGGCTGAGGAGCTGCGCAGCTAGAGGGAGGAGCTAAGGATGAGGCACAGATTTCTGGCTGCTGTTTCCTAAGGGCTGAGGGTGGGGAGTAGATGAGTTTGTTTTGGACATTGGAATTCGTGTCTGTCTAGCGTTCCAAGTGGCAAATTCCTATCCTGCAGCTGATGTGAAATGCAGGTGGTCCCTTGGCCACAGGAGTGGAACAGAGAACCTAAACCCCAACGGCCAGGGGTATGCTGAGGAGAAATTGCCAAGAAGAGGTAAAACCTTGGAGGGAGGAGAGCCAGAGGTGCAAAATGTCCTGGCAGCTAAGAAAAGACATATTTTCTGAGGGGAGGCGATCAACCAAGATGCCCTTGACTTTTCCAAGAACAGATGTTGTGCCATGATGGGGAGCAGTTTGGGGAAATTTAACAGCTAGTATAGATGGGCCCTTTGTAAAGTGTGGCTGCAAAGCAGAAGCCAGAGAGCAATGATTGGCAGAGGATTTGGGGCAGGGGAGGAGGCCTTCTGTTCTTTGGTTTTAAGATGGGTGAGGTGAGCAGGTTTAGGCTGAAATGTTGATAGGAGAGAGGGAAGGCCACTGCTCCTGTTCTGGGCTGCCTAGCCTCTGTGTACCTTTGGAGAACAGGGCAGGTTTTTTTTTTTGCAGTTTTTGGTTGGGGCTGGGTTTGAACCTGCCATCTCTGTGTATGGGGCCAGCGCCCTACTCCTTTGAGCCACAGGTGCCGCCCCCATTGGGGCAGGTTTTAAGCAGCCTGATTCCAGAGGATTTGGGGATTGAATGCTTTTCTGCTTTAATCAGATTGCTTTTTTTTTTTTGCAGTTTTTGGCTGGGGATGGGTTTGAACCCACCACCTCTGGCATATGGGGCTGGCACCCTACCCCTTTGAGCCACGGGTGCCGCCCAATCAGATTGCTTTAGAAGGTGCCAGGCAACATGCTAAAAAGCTTCTTCCTAGAAACCAGTGGAAGAGGGTTTTGTTTGGGAGGTTTTGGTTTTGTTTTGAGACAGAGTCTGGCTCTATTGGCTAGGCCGGAGTGCCCATTTGGACCAAACATCTGAAGATCTTGTATTTGGGGCGGTGCCTGTGGCTCAAAGGGGTAGGGCGCCAGTCCCATATGCTGGAGGTGGCAGGTTCAAGCCCAGCCCTGGCCGAAAACCACAAAAAAAAAAAAAAAAAGGTTTTGTATTTGTCCTTTGCATCAAATGAACATCTTATTCACCTGGTATTGTTTGTAGTCAAAAGGTTAAGTAACAACCCAGGAGAGTCTGGCCTAGGTCTAGCATGTAGGAACATGAATGTCAACTTTTGTATTTTTTTAATTTTTTTTTTGAGACAGAGTCTCACTTATTAACCCTTGGTAGAGTGCCATAGTGTCACAGCTCACAGCAACCTCCAAATCCTTGTGCTTAAGTTATTCTCTTGCCTCAGCCTCCTGAGTAGCTGGGATTACAGGTGCCCGCCACGATGCCCAGCCATTTTTTTGTTGCAGTTTGGCCGGAGTGGAGTTTGAACCCACCACCCTCGGTATATGGGGCCGACGCCCCACTCACTGAGTCACAGTCGCCACCCAACTTTTGTATTTTTGGTGGCCTTGGAGGACCCCAGCAAGCTTTTAAATGAGTGTCCTCCCCTGACAGGGAAGTCCCACCTGGCCATCGTGCAGAAGGTGAACAATGAGGGCGAGGGCGACCCCTTCTACGAGGTCCTGGGCCTGGTCACCCTGGAGGATGTCATCGAGGAGATCATCAAGTCTGAAATCCTGGATGAGTCTGAAGACTACCGTGAGTTTCAGCTCCTGGCAGTCTTCTGTCTCAGCTGGTCCTTTAAGCTTTCTGAGGTACATAGTGTCAGAGGCCAATGGCTCTTAGTGCTGCTAGAAGCCAGACAGGTCCCCAGCCAGGCCTCATTTTTCTTAGCCTTGTGAGAGCCAGCATTGCCCCTCTTGGGAAGGCTCACACCTGTACTTCATGCAAGCCATGGTTGCCCATCCCGGTGGAGACCTTGGAATCCTAGCACTTGTTGGGGCTCCAGTGGCAGCCATCCTGTTTGTTTCCTACTGAGGAAGGGCCCTGTCCTTCATGAGCCTTTTCTTTTGCAGTTTTTGGCCAGGGCTGGGTTTGAACCTGCCACCTCTGGGATATGGGGCCAGCACCCTACTCCTTTGAGCCACGGGCGCCGCCCCATGGGCCTTTTCCATTTTTCTGTCTTCCTTGGTGCTTTTGTTTTCACAGGTTCTTTACCACCAAGAGAGTCTTCCCAAAGCAGATGATCCTGGGGCCCTTGATGGCCTCTTAGGAGTGTCTGCCACTTAGGATGACACAGGGCAGACAGAGCACGTGTTTGATGGCTGGGCCACCCACCCCTATGAGCTCTCCCACGTGTCACTTTGCCCATGCATCTATTGCCAACACAGCATCTTCAGTTCGGTTCCCAAGATGGCCATAGGTGTGAGGTCTCCAGGTTAGCTGCTGCCACTAATCCTCAAAAACACTTTCCATCAAGGGGTCTGTTTCTTTTGTTTGTTTTTTTTTTTGAGACAGAGTCTCACTATGTTGTCCTCAGTAGAGTGCCGTGGTGTCACAGCTCACAGCAACCTCCAAATCTTGGGCTTAAGCGATTCTCTTGCCTCAGCCTCCCAAGTAGCTGGGACTACAGGCACCCGCCATAATGCCTGGCTATATATTTTTTGTAGTTGTCATTGTTGTTTTGGCAGGCCTAGGCTGGGTTTGAATCCACCAGTCCTGGTGTACATGACTGGCACCCTAGCTGCTGAGCTACAGGCCCTGAGACCAGCAAGAGGTCTCTTAATGGCCAGGGAGGCCTATTATTTATATAAGCTGCCTTGCTATCATGTCAGCATTCTCCTCAGCCAACTCCAAGGCAAGGAGCAGTCTCTTCTGCACTTCTTCAGACATATCTGGAACGTGGGCCGCTGTTGTTTGACCTGGGTACTGAGATTGCTATGTAGTAGGAATGGCAGCCAGCTGCCATGGAGGGATCTGTACTGAGGATGTGTCCCTTGGGCTCTGATGGCATGTTCCCCTGGCCCTAGGAAAGAGTGGGTAGCATTAGACTGGTTGTGGTGCCTAAGCACACCATTTTCCACCTCAGGAGACTGCGTGGTAAAGAAGAAACCTGCTTCTCTGATTGCCCCTCTCAAGAGGAAGGAGGAATTCTCCTTGTTCAAGGTGTCTGATGATGAATGTAAAGTAAAAATCTCACCTCAGCTGCTCTTGGCCACCCAGCGCTTCCTTTCCCGAGGTGAGGGGAAAGGTTGTCCTTGCACCCTGCCCTTGTTCACTGGTGGGTCAGGAGACCACCCAGGTCTGAGCCTGACTCTGCCCCCCATGCCTAGTAAGCAGAAAAGTCTCCAGGAGAACTTCTGTGCTTCTCTCTGCAGCCCTGCCAGCATCTCAGGTCATCTGAGAGGTGGCTTCTCTCTACCAGGTGGCCGAGAACAGGGCCAAGCTGGTGCCATATTACCACAGTGTGCCCTGCCCAGCTCTTTGTGGTGTGGTGGGATGTGGAGGCACAGGGGCTCGCAGACCACCCAGGGAGAGCCCTGGTGGGTAACAGTAGTAGGCTACATAAGGCTGCTCTGGCCGTGAGGGACACTGTCCCTTTTTTCTACCATGGGGCAGAAGTGGATGTATTCAGCCCCCTGCGAATTTCTGAGAAGGTCCTACTGCACCTGCTAAAGCATCCCAGTGTCAACCAGGAGGTGAAGTTTGACCAGAGCAACCGCCTGGCTGCACACCATTACCTGTACCAGCGCAGTCAGCCAGTGGATTACTTCATTCTCATCTTGCAGGTGAGTGGGAACCCAGGCATGGAGCCTCCTACTTCCTCCGAGACTAGGGAAGGGTGTGTGAGAAGAGGTGGGGAGCAGGGAGATGCAGTAATCAGGTTTCTTGGCTCCTCCTTATGCTCTCTTCTCTTGGGAAAGATAATCTGTCCACATCTGTCTCTCTTTCTGCCTGTTCACCCTCCTAGGGCAGGGTTGAGGTGGAGATCGGGAAGGAGGGCCTGAAGTTTGAGAATGGGGCCTTCACCTACTATGGAGTGTCTGCCCTGACAGTGCCATCTTCTGGTAAGCTGCAGCCCCACTGGAGCTGAGGGCTGCCCCATGCCCTGGTCATGGCAGTTCTCAGTGCCTAGGTTCCAGCCTTCCCTTCTGATAGAGCCCATGCCCCCCACAAGGCAGACTGTTATCTCTGGGCTATCTGGAGGGAAGGGGCAGCGTCTTGTGATTGCTCATCTTCATTGCTTTCTGCCATCCCTGCAATACATCCTCTTCCAAACTCTTACCCATGTTCCCTCTCAAGGGTGGTTTGTGGGGTGGATCTTTGAGGTTGTGTGCTTGTCCCCACTAGGGCAGGGGTGGGCTACCCGGCTCCAACTTCTGCTGTCACTGATTGTTCCTTTTGATAGTTCATCAGTCCCCAGTGTCCTCATTCCAGCCCATCCGCCATGACCTGCTGCCCGAGCCAGCTGATGGCACCCGCTCTTCTGCGTATTGTCCCGACTACACCGTGAGAGCCCTCTCCGACCTGCAGCTCATTAAGGTGACAACCTGGGCTGCTCACGGGCACTGGCTTAGCAGGCTTTGTGTCCCCAAGGGGCTAGACCAGCTAGTCTGAGACTGCTCAGAACAAGGCCCTGCACTTGCTCTGTAGGACAGAGGCCTTGGCTCACTGGAGGTCTCCCATGTCCAGGCCCCTGCACCCATTTTCTTAAAAGCACTGCTTGTTCTTAGCTGCCCTTAACTAACTTAAAGGTCTTCCTTCTTCCTATTCTGGCTGGTGTGACTTTTTGAGCCTGTCTTGTGCATCTTGTGTCACATATTGCATCTGCCGGGTAATGCTTCCTATCCTCAGGTTACACGGCTGCAGTATCTCAACGCACTCCTGGCTACACGAGCCCAGAACCTGCCACAGTCTCCTGAGAACACCGACCTTCAGGTCATCCCAGGCAGCCAGACCAAGCTCCTTGGTGAGAAGGCCACTGCTGCAGCAGGTAAACTCTGAGTGGCACACTCTGGTGTGTCCAGACCCAGTGGGCTGGGAGCTTTTGCCGCTTACTCACATCTTACTGTCTCCTTGCTCTTCCCTGTTCTTGTCTCTCTGTTTTTTGTTTCTGTTTTTTGGGGGTTTTTTTTTGAGACAGAGTCTCAAGTGCTGTGGCAGCATAGCTCACAGCAACCTCCAACTCGGACTCAAGTGATCCTCTTGCCCCAGTTTTTCTGTTTTTTAGTAGAGATGGAGTCTTGCTTTTGCTCAGGCTGGTTTCAAAATCATGAACTCAAACAATCCACTTGCCTCAGCTTCCCAGAGTGCTAAGATTATAGGCGTGAGCCACCATGCCCAGCCATCTCTGTTTTTCTCTGCCTCCTTTTCTCTTCTTGCTGTTTTTAGTAGCTTAGATGACACTAAGCCATAGACAACTGGTATTTAGTCTTTCTTTTTTGTTTTTTGAAGTTTTTGGCCAGGACTGGGTTTGAACCTGCCACCTCCGGCATATGGGGCCGGCGCCCTACCCCTTTGAGCCATAGGCACTGCCTGGTATTTAGTTTTTCAAGTCAATATTTTGTCTCTCTCAAGGACCCCTTAATGGACTGACTTAATCAGAGACTTGTTGGTAAATGGGAATAACATCTAGTTCAGACACTCTTGGCCATTTAGGGGTAGGTCACTGGGAAAGTGAAGTTTTGGGTCATCAGTACCCTGGCTCAGAGGGTTGGTAGCTGGGGGACACCATCCCAGAAACTGGAGGGTACTTGCTGAGGAGCTTGGTCAGTTCACGCTGACACTGTGGAAGCATGTCCCATCCAAGGGTTCCACTGTGAGTAGAAAGATCCTGTTGGAAGAAACGGACTTTTATTTTTATTTTGTTTTATTTTTGCTATTTTTGGCTGGGGCTGGGTTCAAACCTGCCACCTTCAGCATATGGGGCTGGTGCCCTACTCCTTTGAGCCACAAGCGCTGCCAGAAATAGACTTTTAAATAGGAATGAGAGGCTGTGAGATAGAGGGAAATGCAAGAATTCTGAGGTGCAGAATGTGAACAGTCAGGCAATTTCTTGTTCTTGTGTTTGAAGAAGATACTTTTTTTTTTTTCTTTTGTGAGACAGGGTCTCACTCTGTTGCCCAAGCTGGAGTGCAGTGCTATCATCACAGCTCACTGCAGCCTCGAACTCCTGGGCTCAAGCAATCCTCCTGCTTCAGCCTCTCAAGTAGCTGGGACTACAGGTGTGTTCCATGACATCTGGCTAAGGCTTTTTTTGTATTTTTTTCTAGAGAGACAAGGTTTTACTCTTATTCAGGTTGTCTCAAACTCCTGGCCTCAAGCAGTCCTTCCACCTTGGCCTTGAGGATTTGAGGTTCCTGGGAGAGCCATGGGGCTTCTGGAGAGGCTGTGGAAGGAGTTGCTGGCCTTGTTTCCTGCATCCACTGCACAGTGAGGAAGCTGAGCTCTTACTGGATACTTCCTCTGCCACATACCTCACTCTTATATTTTCTCACTGTGATGTTATTTTATAGGGGTGAACCATGACTTCACTCATCTAATTGCCCCATGGGTTCAGAGATGCTAGTTTTTTGTGCTCATTTTACGGAAGAGGAATGAAGTCAGAAGGTCCAGACACTCTGATATTGCACTTGTAGAGCTCCACAGGGAACAGCTCAGTTCTGGTTACTCAGACCCACACTTGAGAAAACAAAAGTGTTTTGTTCTCTTTTCTTTTTTTTTTTTTTTTTTTTTTGGCCGGGGCTGGGCTTGAACCCGCCACCTCCGGCATATGGGACCGGCGCCCTACCCGTTGAGCCACAGGCACCGCCCTGTTCTCTTTTCTTTTAAAGATAGTCTTCCTCTGTCACCATGGCTAGAGTGCAGTGACGTCATCATAGCTCACTGCAAACTCAAACTCTTAGACTCAAGCAACCCTCCCACCTCAGCCTCTTGAGCGGCTAGGACTACAGACATGTACCTCCAACCATAAGTGGTGCTGCACCTTTCACGGTTGATTAAGCTCCTATGTTTTCTCACTACGATGTTATTTTATGGGGGTGCCCCTTATAAAGAATTTCATACTGTGACATTAGATTTGGGTCTCAGAGGCCAAAATTATTGTGTTCTTTAAAATGTGAGCCTTTTTGGGCCAGGTGCAGTGGCTCATGCCTGTAATCCTAGCACTCTGGGAGGCTGAGGTGGGTGGATAAGCTTGAGCTTAGGAGTTCGAGACCAGCCTGAGCGAGAGTGAGACCCTGTCTCAAAAAAAAAAAAAAAAAAAAAGCCAGCTAGGCTCAGCGCCTGTAGCTCAGTGGGTAGGCGCTGGCCACATACAGCGGGGCTGGAAGATTTGAACCTAGCCTGGGCCTGCTAAACAACAATGACAAGTACAACAACAACAAAATAGGCTTTCTGGCAGGTGCCTATAGTCCCAGTTACTTGGGAGGCTGAGGCAAAAGGATCGCTTGAGCCCAGAAGTTTGAAGTTGTAGTGAGTTGTGACACCACAGCACTCTACCCAGGGTGACAAACTGAGATTCTGTCTCATAAATAAATAAATAAAATGTGAGCTTTTTCTGGCTTCAGCTGCTACTTAGACTGCACTTGCAGGAGTGATGGTTTTCACTTCACTGCATCTTTTATTATATACTAATAGAGCCTCAGATGTCCCCTTGACTTCAGCTGCTCCTTGGGCTGTCCTATAAGAGAATAATTTATAGTGGCTTTCTGGGTCCTTTCTTCTTTGTAACTGATTATCCAGTATTGTATAGGGATACTGTTGGTTATTGTACCTAAGTGCAGTCTGATAATTGCCCTAGCTAGGCTTGCCTGCAGTCTTTCTGTTCCCTGCCTAAACTCTGGGGTCTTCCTGCAGGTTTGTCCCTGATAGTTTGGTATGTCACTGCCCAGAAAAGCTTAATGTTGCTGCACACATGGATATTTCAGTGGGGGCACTGCTTAAATACTGCAGGTGAAAACCATTTTCTGGAGGTTTTGGCACTAGATCTTCAGGAGAAAAGTACCTTTACTGAGATCCTTAGAAGGACCAATAATTTTATTTATTTTTTTTGTAGAGACAGAGTTTCACTTTATCGCCCTCAGTAGAGTGCTGTGGTGTCACATAGCTCAGGAGGTGACTGTGGAGTCACCTCCAACTCCTGGGCCTAGGCGATTCTCCTGCCTCAGCCTCCCGAGTAGCTGGGACTACAGGCGCCCGCCACAACGCCCGGCTATTTTTTGGTTTTGCAGTTTGGCCGGGGCCGGGTTTGAACCCACCACCCTCGGTATATGGGGCCGGCGCCCTGCTCACTGAGCCACAGGCACCGCCCAGGACCAATAATTTTAAATTACCTACAGTAGTGGTTGGCAAAGGGCCAAAGTCTGGCCAATGTGGTCCAAGGGCCAGATTTGGCCAGATGCCTGTTTTTGGTAAACGAAGTTTTATTGGACCCTGCCCATCTGTTCATGGATTGTACAGGGCTGCCTTTGAGTTACAACGGTGGAGTTGAGTCATTGTGACCAAGATCATATGACCTACAAAACCTAAAAATACTGGTCCTTTATAGAAAAAGTTGTCTGTCCCCTATTCTACCATTTCAATTTCTTATTCCTCCATACCAGTCATTCTCAGAATTGTATTTCCAAGGGCAAATCCGCCCTTGACACTGTGCTTCTGACTTCTCTCTGCCATTCTGAGCAGCAGCTGAGGCATCTGTAGCACTGCCTTGGCAGGGCCAAGGTGCTGCCGCTTTAGCTCAATGGCTTCTCTCCTCTTCTTTCTCTCTGCTCTCTCCAGCCTTCCCAGTAGACCTTTCCCTCTTTGGCACATTTGGAAACTGCAGTTGATAAATGACTGTGGACTAGTGAGCATTTTTTGTTTTAAGAGAACACCCAAGGTAAATATCTTCCCTTTTCTTTTCTCTTTGCTTTTCTTCCCTTTAGCTGTAGGGTGAGCAGTGCAGACAGCTCCCCACAATGGGAGGCATTTATGGGCGCTACATTTGTCTTTTCTGGGAAACAGGAAGGAGCAATAAACACCACAGCCTTGGAAGATAAAGCTTCCTTCCAGCAGAGGGCGCTTTATGGCCTGCCCGGGCGGGTTCCTCTTGCCCAGCGGAATTGCTGGGCTCCCTGGGGTCAGAAACCCACAGGCCCTGGTCTCTGAGGCGTGTCTTGTGTCCTCAGTATTTTTTTTTTTTGTAGAGACAGAGTTTCACTTTATTGCCCTAGGTAGAGTGCCGTGGCGTCACATAGCTCACAGCAACCTCCAACTCCCGGGCTTAGGCGATTCTCCTGCCTCAGCCTCCCTAGCTGGGACTACAGGCGCCTGCCGCAATGCCCGGCTATTTTTTTGTTGCAGTTTGGCCGGGGCTGAGTTTGAACCCGCCACCCTCGGCATACGGGGCTGGCGCCCTGCTCACTGAGCCACAGGCACCTCCCAGTAGTTTTTTTCTTATGAGGCAAAGTGATAACTCCTGTCTTGATTCCTCTAAGGCAGTGTTTTTCAACCTTTTCTTATCTCATGGCACACTTGAACCTATGGTTAAACTTAACGTGGAACATTTAAATGATGTTGATTACAAAAAACAGTAGGCTTGGCGCCAGTAACACAGTGGTTACAGAGCCAGCCACATAAACCGAGGCTGGCAGGTTCCAACCTGGCCCTGGTCAGCTGAACAACAATGACAACTGCAACAGCAACGACAAAAAAAATAGCCACCCGCGCATTGTGGCGGGCGCCTGTAGTCCCATCTACTTAGTAGGCTGAGGCAAGAGAATCAGTTAAGCCCAAGAGTTGAAGGTTGCTGTGAGCTGGGATGCCACGCAGTCTCCTGAGGGTGACATAGTGAGGCTCTGTCTCAAAAAAAAAAAAAAGTAAATTAAAAAAAATAATATAATTACTGTGCTTTGAACTTCTTTTGAAAATAATTTAATGATCTTTACAAATTTTCATGGTATACTGGTTGAAAATCACTGCTCTAAGGTATCCTGAGGCCCTTCTGCCTCACCTGCTCCTTCCTGTCCTAAAAAGGATTTAGCATTTAGTTTTGATAGGATCTCTCCTGTTACTGGCATTGATATTAATTCTTCTTTCCCTCTCCTTTAGGGTCCAACCACAGCAGGCCTGGTGTCCCAGTGGAGGATAGCCCTGGGCGGAACCCAGGAGTTTAACTGTTTGCCAGGCAGCCCCAGATGCGGGGAGCAGACAAGCACATGGGGAGCTGGAGGAAGCCAAGCAGAAGCTTCGTGCCAGCCCATCCCCACTCTCCAGGCCACGTTTTAGATGGCTTTGTAGATGTGGGTCCTGGGCATCTTCAGAACCAGGCGCCAATGCCGAGCACCTTCAGCAGGCCCTGCCCTCCTTTAGGAGGTGGGGGGTCAGGAGGGCACAGCCCTCTAGGCCTGTTTCTGGAAGGAATGAAAGGAATACCATCATCTCTAGGGCCCAGGGCCCAGGGCCCAGCCTTTTCCCTTCTCCCCACAGGCTGTGACAGTGCAGTGTATTTATACCTCTTCAGGCCAAGCCACCACGTGAGTGCACAAACTGCCTTTAGGTGGCCATGACCTGTACTGTGCTTTTTGCCAATCTGCTGCTGCTGGCAGCACTTCCTGAGCAAACAGAAGACACCAGTTTTGGCTAGGGGTTCAAATTCACGGCCTCATCCATGGTGTGGAAACCATTTTTCTGACAATGCCATTTTTAAGAGCACAAACTCTAGCTTTCCCATGTGCCAAACCAGAAGCACCAGTCCGTCCCTCTGGTCCTGCACCCTCCTGTGGAGGTTGTTGTTCTGACCTCTTCTAGGGCCCTGAGTGAGCAAGCTGGCCCTCGTGGCACTGATGGGGCCTGCTTCTCTGCCTGCTGTGCTGAGTTGCCACTAGCAGTGTTGTTAGTTTCTGTGTTCTTAGAGGTCATGCCTGGGAGGAGGCGGTCTTCTTACTGCATCTAATCCAGCGGTTCTCAACCTGTGGGTCGTGACCCACAGGAACTGTATTAAAGGGTTGCAGTATTAGGAAGGTTGAGAACCACTGAATTCTAATCCTTTCTTCCTTGTGTGATCCCAGAGGAGCATAGTGCCTGTTAGATCTGCTTCATGCCCTTCCTTCCCATAGGCCTCTATGGAGGTGTTACATGGCTGTGACGTGCAGGGCTGCAGGGAGGGAGGGACTGTTTATGAACCAGGTGGACCCTCATTACCTTTCTTTAAAAAAAAAAAAAAAAAGTTTGTCTTATATCTCTAAAACATTTCAAGTTCTTTGCTTTATTCTGTTCCTAGCTACGGGGTTTTAGAGAAGTGGAAACAAGAAGGCATTTGTCTTTTTCTTCCAGTTTACCTTCCCCAGTTCTTTAGCTGTGTGAAACTGGGGTACCACAGGGACATAGGATTATAGATTGGGGGGGATTTCTGGAACTTTCTTCAAAGGCATTTAGAACCTTATAAATGGGACTGAAGGCCACAGAAATAGTGGTATGCTTGTTTAGAAATTGTTCTCAAGGAGTGCACTCTTAACAGCAAATCTAGGTGGGAAACAAACACTTTGAAATCTCTCCAGAACAGGGATTCTTAATCTTGGAATTACCTGGCAAATTAAAAAATACTTACACCTGGGCCCAGCCCCAGGGCATTTGACTTAATCAGTCTGGGCATCAGGGTTTTATTTTCAAAATGTTTTTAGATTCACAGAAGGGTTTCATACACCTTTCACCCAGCATCAACTTACATTAACATCTTACATAACCTTAGTATATTTATTCAAAACTAAAAAATAAACATTGGTGCAATAACTACAGACTATTTGGATTTTTACCATTTTTCCAGTAATGTCCTTTTGCAGGATCCAATCCAGGATATCAAGTTTCACCTACAGTTGTTGCTTTTTCCCCTAACTTTATATTTTAAGATAATTACAGAGTCATAGGAAGTTGCAAAGATAGGGGCCCCACGCACCCTTCATTCAGTTTCCCTTAACGGTTATATCTTACATAATTAGAATACAGTATCAGAACCAAGACTTTAACCTCTGTGCAGTGTGGGCGTCTAGTTCTGTATCATTCTGTCACGTACACATTTATGTAACTGCTGCCACAGTGGAAACAGAATTGTCCCATCACTGGCATCTCCTTTGGACTATCCCTGTAGAGCCACATCTCCCCCTTCCCTACTCTCCCTTACCCTTGGAAATCACTGATTATTCATCTCTATTATTCTGACATTTTAAAAATGTATACATGGAATCATACAGCGTGTAACTGTTTGGGATTGGCTTTTTTTTAGTCAGCATAATTCTCTGGAGATTCACCCATGTGGTTGCCTGTGTCGTAGATGATTTTCTTTTTACTGCTGAGTGATATTCCAGGGTATACTCATTGTCCTGTTTAAGGATGTCTGGATTATTTCCAGTTCGGGGCTATTCCAAATAAAGCTGCTGTGAACATTCTTGTACAGGTTACTGTGTAAAGATTAGTTTTATTTTCTCTGGGATAAATGCCAAGGAGTGCAATTACTAGGTAATACAGTTGTAGCTTGTTTAGTTTTTTTTAAAGAAACTGCCAAACTTCTTCAGAGTGGCTGTACGGTTTTTGTTTTCAGCAGCATTGTAGGATGCTTCTGAGTGCTCACCAGGATTTGGTGGTGTCGCTTTTATTTTTTTTTTTTGAGACTGAGTTTCACTTTGTTGCCCTTGGTAGAGTGCCAGGGCATCACAACTCACAGCAACTTCCAACTCTTAGGCTTAAGCAATTCTCTTGCCTCAGCCTTCCAAATAGCTGGGACTACAGGTGCCCACCATAACACCCAGCTATTTTTGTTGCAGTTGTTATTGTTTAGCTGGTCAGGGCTGGGTTCAAACCTGTCAGCCTCGGTGCATGTGGCAGGTGCCGTAACCACTGTGCTATGGGCACTGAGCCAGTGTTGCTATTTTTTAGTTCTGATACCTGTGCAGTGAGACCTTGTGGTTTTCATTTGCCTTTCCCTAGTGGCTAATAGTGTTCATCTTTTCATTGCTTTCACTTGGGTGGAATATCTGTCTATGTCTTCCACCAATTTTCTAATTGGATTGTTTGTTTTTTACTGATTAGTTTTTCCTCAGAATTCTTTATTTGAGCGTCCTTTGTTTAATTTTTGGTTTGCAAATATTTCTTCCCAGTCTGTAGCTCATATTTTCATCCTCTTGACAGGGCCTTATACAGAGCAAAAGTTTTTAATTTTGATGATATCCATTTTGCTAATTTTTTTTTTTGAGACAGTCCTACTATGTCACCGTGGGTAGAGTGCTGTGGCATCATAGCTCACAGCAACCTCAAACTTGGAGTTAAGCAATTGCCTTGCCTCAGCCTCCCAAGTAGCTGGGACTACAGATGTCTGCCACAGTGCCTGGCTATTTTTTTGTTACAGTTGTCATTGTTTAGCTGGCCCGGGCTGGGTTCGAACCTGGTAGCCGTAACCATTATGTTACGGGCACTGAGCCTTTGCCAATTTGGTTTTTTTTTTTTTTTGTAGTATCACTTTGTTACCCTCAATAGATGCCCTGGGGTCATGGCTCACAGGAACTCAGCCTCAGCCTCCCAAGTAGTTGGGACTACAGACGCCCAACACAATGCCTGGCTATTTTTTTTTTTTTTTTTTTTTGTGGTTTTTGGCCGGGGCTGGGCCTGAACCTGCCACCTCCGGCATATGGGACCGGTGCCCTACTCCTTGAGCCACAGGCGCCACCCTGCCTGGCTATTTTTTTAGAGACAGGGTCAGGGTCTCACTGTTGCTCAGGCTGGTCTTAAACTCCTGAGCTCAAGCGGTAGCGTACTAGGATTACAGATGTGAGACATTGTGCGCGGCCCTAATAGGTTGTGTTTTTGATGTCACATCTAAGAACCTAGTCTTAGATCCCAAAGGTGTTTTTTCCCTACAAATTTTATAGCTTTACATTTAAGTTCATAATCTGTTTTGAGTTAATTTTTAAGACTTAGTTAACCAGTGTGATGAAAGTGTGTCAAACGGTCTATAAAACCAGTGTATGGTGCCCCATGATTGCATTAATGTACACAGCTATGATTTAATAATTTTTTTTGCCTACAGTGGTCCCATTGCTCTGGCACCATTTGTTGAAAAGGCTTTCTTTTTTCCATTGAATAGCTTTTGCACCATTGTCAAAAGTCAGCTGGGTGTATTGGTGTGGCTCTATGGATTGTCACACAGGTCTCTGTTCCACTGACCTGTGTGTCTGTCCCTCTGCTGATACTGCACTCTCCGTTACTGTAGCTATACAGTAAGTTTTGAAATCAGGTAAAATGATTTCCTTTCAGTTTATTTTTAAAATTTGTTTTAGCTGTAAAATATGACATGAATTGTAGAATAATCTTGTCTATACATCTACAAAAATTTTGCTGGAATTTTGGTTACAGCTGTTTTAAACCTGTATATTAATTGGGGGAGAAACGACATCGTTACTATGTTGCATTTGGCAAGCCATGAACACAGTATGTCTCTCCATTTATTCAAATCTTTGATTTCATTCATCAGTGTTTTGTAATTTTCAGCATACAAGTTCTTACATGTTTTAGATTTAAACCTAAGTATGTCTTTTTTTAAGCAATTGTAAATAGTACTTTAAATTTTTGTGTCCATGTGTTAATTGCTAGTAGGTAGAAATAGGTTTTTGTATGTTTATTTTGTAACCTGAGATCTTGCTGCACTCCATTATTCTAGGTGTGTGTCTTTGTTTTTTTGTGGATTCCTTAAGATTTCCTATGTAGATAAGCCTATCAGCTGCTTGACAGACAGCCCTGCGTCTTGCCCTCAGGACTTCTGACTTAATCAGTCTGGACATCTGGACTTTTAAAACCTTCTTTTGGTGATTATTCTCATGAACAGCTGAGGCTGAAAACTACTCCTCTTTGAACTTGTTTATCCAGCTGAGGTGCCTTGAGCACTAGAGCTAAGGAACCCACTCTGCACCTGATGGCCTATCTTGCTGTCAGGCCAGCATGGTTTAACATGTTTCGGCTTTGGCACTGAGGACAAGATCTTGGGCTCTGCCAGGTAGTCCCTGGTGCCCAAAGTACTGGCTCCATTAGCCCAGAAGAGTAAGCAGTGATTGTCAATCAATTAGTTTTAATGAACAAAAAAATACTGATCCATATAAAAAGGTGTTTTTGTCACTTAAGTGTCCTTATTTTCTAGATGAGAAGTTGTCTTCTCCTTGGTCTTGAATGCTTGTTTCGCCCATGGTGCCAGCACCGAGTGCACGCTGGCTCTGTCACCACAGGGCAGGGGCTGCCCGTGGAAAGGTGTGCGGAGCGCTTGTCATTTTTTTCGTATGATAACAATGGCCTCGTTTTGGCCTGAGAAGGCCACCAAAATTAAACTAAAAATAAATGCTGCAAAATGTGTATCCCCCAGCTACCTTATGTAACCCAGGACCCTCGTGAAGGAGGCTAAACCTTCATCTGTTAGCCCTCCTCTCAGCCTGTGGTTCTTGGTTTGGAGCTCTTTAAAATTCACTCTGGCATTTAAGGGCCCAGCCCTGCCAGTAGTATGGGTCTACACCAGTGAAACTTGACATAAAGAACAGTGCAAGAGGAAGGAGACTTTAGGGAGCTTGTGGGTCATCACTGTACCCGTTAGTGGGTGAGCAGCTTGAGGGGGTGTTCTTGCCTTCCCCTGCTTCCCTGCGGGCTGAGCTCAGAGCTCGCAAGTGCCCTGTCTTTGAGTGGGATCGAGCAGAGTGGGTGCAGCTGCAGGTTCCAGACAGGAGCTCAAACTCCAGTAGCAAGGAGAAGTTAGAGCCTCAGGTAAACTAAGGTTACGGGCCACCGCCCCGAGAGTTGGGTGGGCCACAAGCAATCCCTAGCACCCAGGCACTTCACCCCTACAAAGAGCGCCATCAGCAATGTGGCAGGCAAGCCTGATGGAAGCCTTTAGAAAGAGTGGGCACAAGAGGGTTTGCCTCAAGTATCAGGTCCAGCTCATCAGTCTTAGGGCTTCTGAGGCAACCCAGTGGGGACTGGACTTCTTTTGCCATGGGGCCTCAAGCCTGTTGAACAGCCCGCCAGATTGTCAGAACCCACCTCCAGAGTCCTTAAGACAAAAGCTGTCTAGAGCCACTCCAAACACTATCAGGGTTGCTGCTGATAGGAATGAAGTCACCTGGAAAAACCCCTGCTCATGGGCATTGGCCAGGTGCAGAAATGCCTGGCACTTGTGTGGCCTACTTTGGTTGCCTCTTGTATGTCCTAGAAGGCAGCTGCTGGCCACAGGCTGAATCACCACCTGTAGGAGATTGTCCTGTGAAGAGCAAGGGAAGAACCTCCCAGACTTGGGATAGGTGAACACCAAAGAATTCTAGCATCCAGCCCTAGGTAGCCTGGCTCTTGCTCACCTCCTGCCCCATCTTGACTCCCATTCCACTCCCCTGGCCCTCATCTGGACCCGCTTTGCTTTCTGTTGCTCTGTGCTCCTCTGCCTCAGTCCTTTCAGCTCCAGCCCAGCAGGGAACATGGTACCTCTTGACATAGGAAGCCAAGGAGGCCTGAGTTCTCCATCTGCTGGGCTCACTGCTGCTTCTCAGTTCTGACAGGGCTTCCTCAGAAGCCTGAGGAAGCAAAGCCCTGAGAGAGGAATCCACACTGAGGCAAGAACCACAGGGTGCAGATACACGGGAGGGGAGGAGATGGAATGGTGGCTGCAGGTAACCTGCAGGCCTGCTGTTGTCATCAGCACCGGGTGCGGGGATGTGCAATGTGGGCTTGCAGTGCTTCCTGAATGCCCCGCTGCCAGTCTCGTGCCAGCTGCACTGGTGTCATGGAGGCCTGGGAACGAGGAGAACGGTTCAGTCCTCCCCCTTCTAGGAGTTCTGCCCAACCTCTTGGGAACAGATGGTGGCCTGAGCCCTCCTCACACTCACCATGTTCTGCACGCCAAGCTTGGCTCCATAGAGCAGCAGCAGTTTCATGGCTTTGTAGCGGCCATGCCGCACAGCCTCATGTAGAGCTGTGTCCCCTTCCTGTTGAGAAAGGGGGAAGTCATGCCCTTGCCTACTTCATCTTGCTTTCATTATGTAAAGTCAGGTTGGCAGGTGCTGTGCTTTGGGTTCATCAGGCAGTCCCCTGGTGGAGCGGCCCAGGCACCCACCTTATCCTGTGCATCAATGTGGGCACCACACTCGATGAGGTGCTCCAGGCAGTCAGAGTGCCCAGTACGCACTGCCACGTGCAGGGGGGTGCTCCAGATCTAAAAGCACATGGGGATTAGTGTTGGGTCTGGACTGAGAAGGGCTCTTCCTGGTCCCAGAGGGCCATACTTTCTCTCTTCCAAGCCTACTCCATATTCCCCTGTGGCATCCAAAGTGGCGTGGCCCTCACCTTGTCCCGGGCATTGACCCGGGCTCCCTGGTTAAGCAGCTCTTTAAGGATGTCCAGGTGTCCTCCACGGCAGGCCCAGAACATGGGTGTCCTGTCCAGCTTCAAAACCAAAGCACTCTGACCTGCTGGCATGCCAGGCAGGGTGTTAGGCACAGGCTAGGCCAACCCCACTTCTTACCAAGTCCCGAGGGTCCACAGTGGCACCAGCTGCCAGAAGCTTGTTCACCAGCTGGCTATGACCCTTCAGACAGGCCCAGTGCAAGGCTGTGCGGTGGAGCTGGGAGCAGAGACAGGAGATTAGGTAGAGGGCGTGCAGCCACCTCCCCTGTTCCCATTTCCAGGGCAGGGTCCCTGAACAGAGTTGACCATCTTCCCATCATGCAAAGGGCCTCTTTCTCCTCTCCCTCTGGAGGCACCATTGGATTCATCCCCTAAGATGAAACCCCTGCAGCTTCCCAGGACAGGACTAACTCTGAAGACAGCACTCCTGCCGCTCCACCTGTGCTACCTTGTCGTGGGCATTGGGGTCCCCTCCGTCTGCCAGGTACTTGTCAATCACAGCCTCCTGGTTCTCAGCAGCTGCCTTCAGGAACATCTCCAGGTCCACAGACTCCACCTGGGTCTGGGGCTGCGGCTGGGTAAGTTGAAGGACAAAACCAAATCACTCTCCAAGCCTATAGGTACCCATGACAAGGTAGCTTCACCAGTCTGGCCCAGTGGTTCCCAAGCAGCCAACTAAGGACCAGCACAACGGTGACTCATACAAGTATAGTAGAGAGATTCTGTGTGAACATTGTGTTTGTGTGTTATGGACTGACTTACATTCCCCCACAGTTCATATGAAGGACTAACCCCCGGTACCTTAGTCCAAGACCTTATTTGGAAATGGAGTCACTGTGGATGCAATTAGTTAAGATGAGGTCATGCTAGAGCAGAGTAGGCCCCCATCCAACATGGCTTGTGTTAAAGTGGGCTGTAATCTGTTCAAACCCAGCCCCGGCCAAACTGCAACAACAACAACAAAAAAAATAGCCGGGCGTTGTGGCGGGTGCCTGTAGTCCCAGCTGCTCGGGAGGCTGAGGCAAGAGAATCGCGTAAGCCCAAGAGTTAGAGGTTGCTGTGAGCCGTGTGACGGGATGGCACTCTACCCGAGGGTGGTACAGTGAGACTCTGTCTCTACAAAAAAAAAAAAAAAAGTGGGCCGTAATCCAATACTGGTGTCCTTGTAAAAAAGAGGATACTTTTGGACACAGGCATGCGTGTAGGGAGAGTGCCATGTGGATATGAAGGTAGGTGGAGAGGGGGCGATGCATCTACAAGCCAAGGATCACCAAAAATGGCCAGCCAGCCAACCAACCACCGGAACCTGGAGAGAAGCACGAAGATTCTCATAGCCCTCCAAGAAGCAACCCTGCCATCACTTCTAGCCCGAGACTTCTAGCTCCAGAACTATGAGACAGCATATTTCTGTTGTTTGAGTCATCCAGGCTGTAGTACTTTGTTAGAGAGCCTCAAACAAACTAACCTAGGGTGACTCTGGAACAGCCTACAGTGTCTGTCCACTCTTCCCCCAAACCCCCACAGGGCAGAAGCCATTCCTCTGGGACTCAAGCCCTGGTATGTACGTTCCCCTAGCCCTGAATTCTCACCTTAACCATGGGCTTGGGTTCACTGGGGGGGACTCTGCGTCTCAGTCGCTTTTCTTTCCGTCTTAGAACCAAGTTTTGCAAGTCAGTCAGGGTCTTCGTGTTAAGTCTGGAACTGTTAAATCTTTCGAGCTGGGGAAGAAAGTGAGCAGAAAAGAAGACCATGCCAGCCATCAGCTACTGGTCATGAGAGCTGAAGGGGTGATAGGTTCTTGGTTAGTTTATTTTTGGAGACAGTGACCACTCAGGCTGTTGGACCTAGGCAGCAGTTCCAATCCCTCTTTGCTCGGAGCCCCCCCACAGTGGACGCCCCCCGTCCTGCCCCCATAGCACTCTTTCTTCTTCTTCTCTTCTTCCAATTTCAACTTCTCCCGGGCCATGGCCTCTTGGGATGCCATCCTCCTCCAGTCACTAGGCCAGCCTCCAGGATCAGGAACTCTATGTCCAAATCCCAGCACTTTCCTCTCCACTCTTTCTCCACATACCTGTAGGAATAGAATGTGGATAAAGAACCGGGAAAACTAAAGGAATCCATAAGAGTTGTGCAGTACCAGGGAGATGGCTGACAAGAGCCGATGTACTGTGGATTTGAGAGTCAGCCTGCCCCCCTCCCCTGAAAGCTCTGTGGTAGTCTGGACGCTGGCAAGCTCTCTGACCCCATGGTTGCTGCTGACTCCACCAAATATGGTGTCAGCCAAGGCCCAGGGTAACAACTGATCACTGCCTACTCTGCTCCTGTCAGCAGGAACACAGGGTTGGGGGATGTGACACCACATCTATTTATAATGCTAGGCTTGTGCCCGATGACACCTTAGTGTCCCTCATGGGTGCTTGTCCTTAGATTCCTACCAGATCATGCCAAATTGCCACCTAACTCCAAGCTCAGAGGGACAGAGGAGATGCCTCCTGGGTAAATTCCTGAGTTCAATTCTTGGCTCTTTTGACGCTACCAGGCTCAAACTAGCATTTACCTAAAGTGGTTTAGAAGATGATATGAGTTACTGTGACTTGTGCATGGAGCAGAGCCTACTGCAGCAAACATCCATTTTTCTTCCTAACAATCCCACCCCCAGGAGTTCAAGAGCTGGGAGCGCTGAGGATTAAGCAAGTTGTGGAGAAAGGAAAGCTTGGAATGACAGAGTAACAGAGGGCTTCCAGCCAAGTAGAACCACACTCCCTTCTAGAGCAACTCTAGCAACCTAACAGTCCCCTGCAATTGGCCTCCCAGCAGAGTCTGTACCAGGTTGGAGCCAGCAGACACAATGGTGCTTGCTGGGCAACGTAATACGCTGGGCTTCACACCCTCCATATTCCACCTCACCAAAACTGACAGCCCAAGTTATCCCTGTTCTTCTCACCACCCATGAAACACCAGCACGCCTCCTCCGCCTCCCCCACAAGGCAGCCAAATGCTAATGGACTTCCAGAACAACAGCGATCATGGTGCTTTAGCTAAACCCAAGGTAAGCTGCCATTTCCTGTTTATCTTACACCATCACAGTTCAGGGCAAAACTTGCTGAACCTGAGGGTTTTCACATCCTCTTTCCCATTTGACAGCTCCCTAACCACCTTCAACCACCTCAATTGAGAATCAGGGAGACAGATCAGAAGAGAACTTCATGCTTATCTGCTCATGCATGGTGATGATGCCTCAAGTCCCTACTTGGAGGCGGAGATGGGAGGATCACTTGAGCCCAGGAGATTGAGTCCTGCCTGGGCAGCATAGGGAGACCCAATTTCAGAAAATTTTTTCTTTTTTTTTTTTTAAGAGACAGAGTCTAACTTTGTCACCCTTGGTAGAGTGCCATGGCGTCATAACTCACAGCAACCTCCAGCTCTTAGGCTTAGGCAATTCTCTTGCCTTAGCTTCCTGAGTAGCTGAGACTACAGGCATCCGCCACAAACGCCCGGTTTTTTTTTTTTTTTTTGAGACAGAGCCTCAAGCTGTCGCTCTGGGTAGAGTGCTATGGCATCACAGCTCACAGCAACCTCAAACTCCTGGGCTCAAGCGATTCTCCTGCCTCCACCTCCCAAGTAGCTGGGACTCACAGGCGTCTGCCACAACACCTGGCTATTTTTTGGTTGCAGCTGTCGTCGTTGTTTGGCAGGCCTGGGCTGGATTCAAACCCACCAGCTCAGGTGTATGTGGCTGGCACCTTAGCTGCTTGAGCCACAGGCGCCGAGGCAAGGCTATTTTTTTGTTGTAGTTTAGCCGGGGCCGAATTCGAACCTGCCACCCTTGGTATACGGGGCCGGCACCTTGTTCACTGAGCCACAGGCATCGCCCACAAAAAGTTTTTTTTCTTTTTTGCAGTTTTTGGCTGGGGCTGGGTTTGAACCCACCACCTCCAGCATATGGGGCTGGAGCCTTACTCCGTTGAGCCACAGACACCACCCTACAAAAAGTTTTCTTAAATAAAAGAAGTACATGCGCCCTTGTTCCTAAAGTTTGATACTCAGACCACAGAAAGAAGCTGGCAGCCCTCCCCTAGCCAGATGGCATCACTCTGCCAAGCTGGTCTCAGAGCACCTCTGCCCCCGTCCTTACCAACTGCTGAATGCTGATGAAGTCCATGGTCCCCCCCTGCTCTCCACACTCCCCAGCGGGAGGAGCTGCACTGCTCTGCCCCTTTATAGGAGCATCTCTTGGGGGTGGAGGCGAAAAGGGAAGGAGACAGAAGCTTGTACTTGGGCCAGATGACTCTGTGGCTCTGTCATACTATCCAAAATACCAGTCTGGGAATGTAGCCCACTGGGCACAGGAAAAGGAACCATGTGGAAATAAGTTGGCTGTATCCTCAGACACCTACTAGTCTGCACCTCTGCCATACCCCACATCTATCTACTCAGGGACCATTTAACCAACACACATGTCCTGGGTGACTGGGCCATCATCCCAGATTTAGGGGGAAAAGGTTTCCCACTCTTGTAAAATGACCCCCCACCCCCACCCCCAGCCTGACTTCCTATGGTATATATAGGTCTGCCTGCTTGAGAAATCTGAAAGACCCAGCCTGGTTGCCCTCGCACAAGGAGACCAGAATCCCAAAGAGGGCCTGGGGAAGGACAGAAGCAACTTGGCCCACTGCGGCAAGAACCCTCATGGCATCTGCAAGATGAAACCAGGCTTTAAACTATCTCTCCTTGCCCAGTTTCCAGGTTGCCCTTCCCTGTGCTTCAGTGGTCTTCTTTTCCATGGTGCCCCATTTCTCCCTCACCACTTTTTTTTTTTTTTTTTTTTGTAGAGACAGAGTCTCACTGTACCGCCCTCGGGTAGAGTGCCGTGGCGTCACACAGCTCACAGCAACCTCCAGCTCTTGGGCTTAAGCGATTCTCTTGCCTCAGCCTCCAGAGCAGCTGGGACTACAGGCGCCCGCCACAATGCCCGGCTATTTTTCTGTTGCAGTTTGGCTGGGGCTGGGTTTGAACCCGCCACCCTCAGCATATGGGGCCGGTGCCCTACTCACTGAGCCACAGGCGCCGCCCTCTCCCTCACCACTCTTGAAAGTCAACACATTACACTTGCCCCCAGCATCAGGAGCCAGGCCTGCTGTGTTGCTGATACTTGTGCCTATGTATAAGTCTCCATGCCCCCCAAGAACATCCCAATCAGATGCTCTCCAGGCAGGGAGTGCCTTTCCACAGGAAAAAAGGAGACAGACCTGCTCCAGGTCCCCATATGTAACAATCATGAAATCTAGCCAAGGAGCAATCCATCTCAAGCCACCAACATCAAATCTCCTAATTAAGGAGCCACATGTGCCCTACACTCAGCTGGGCCTTGAACTTGACCTTGATCTTTGAAAAGAAATTAGATAGCTAGTAAATAAGACTCCAGAACCAGAATAACCTGAGTAGAGATGACCAGAATGAGAGGGCAAACTGTGGGTCAAAAATGGCCAAAGGTTGGGCAGCGCCTGTGGCTTAGTGGGTAGGGTGCCAGCCCCATATACCGAGGGTGGCGGGTTCAAACCCAGCTCTGTCCAAACTGCAACAAAAAATAGCCAGGCGTTGTGACAGGTGCCTGTGGTCCCGGCTACTCAGGAGGCTGAGGCAGAAGAATCGCCTGGGCCCAGGAGTTGGAGGGTTGCTGTAAGCTGTGTGATGTCACGGCACTCTGCCGAGGGCGATAAAATGAGACTCTGTCTCTACCAAAAAAAAATGGCCAAAGGCATCAAAGGGCTAAAAATGGTCCCATCCAGAACTCGCTTCTTGGAAGTGCTTCCAAGTTTTGAGAGAACATAGGGAAATGCAGAGCCTTTTTTTAAGAGACAGTCTCACTTTATCGCCCTCGGTAGAGTGCTGTAGCGTCATAGCTCACAGCAACCTCCAACTCCTGGGCTTAGGCAATTCTCTTGCCTTAGCCTCCCAAGTAGCTGGGACCACAGGCACCCACCACAACAGCTGGCTATTTTTTGTTGCAGTTTGGCCGGGGCTGGGTTCGAACCTGCCACCCTCGGTATATGGGGCTAGCACCCTACCCACTGAGCCACAGGCGCCACCCAGAAATGTAGAGTTTTTTAAAGGAATTCCGTTCTTATGCTTGAGGATATTTTTTTTTTCAGACAAAGGTGATTTCTTACTTTAGGTTATGAGGAGATAAAGTTACCTAAAGTGAGGGCAAACAGATAAGAAAAAGTAAAATTTTAGCTCTGGACTTCACTGTCTGTTCCTGATTCTAAAATTCCCTACCTCCGGCTCGGTGCCCGTAGCAGTGGTTACGGGGCCAGCCACGTACACTGAGGGTGTGGGTTCAAACCCAGCCTGGGCCAACTAAACAACAACTGCAACAAAAAATAGCCAAGCATTGTGGTGGGCACCTGTAGTCCCAGCTACTTGGGAGGCTGAGGCTAGAGAATCACTTAAGCCCAAGAGTTTGAGGTTGCTGTGAGTTGTGATGCAACAGCACTCTACTGAGGGCAACATAGTGAGACTCTGTCTCAAAAAAAAAAAAATTCCCACCCCTCATATCAACATCTGAAGAAAAGGGCCTTTTGCATTAATAGGTTTCTTTCTTCCTTTTTCTTTTTTTAAGACAGTCTCAAGCTGTTGCCCTGAGTAGAGTGCCATGGCATCATAGCTCCCAGCAACCTGCATGGGCTCAAGCGATCCTCTTGCCTCAGTTTTTCTATTTTAGTAGAGACAGGGTGGTCTCAAACTTGTGAGCTCAAACTATCCACCCACCTTGACCTCCCGAGTGCTAGGATTACAGGCATGAGCCACTGCACCCAACCAACATTAATAGGTTTCATCTGAAATTCTGAGCAGAAAAGTAGCCTGTTCTACATGAAACGGGTACTGTGACTTAGAAAAAAACTCCTTATAAAAGGTTCAAACATAAATATAATGCTCAAGACCTCCTTGACTAGCCTTGCCACAGTGGCCCAGAAGTGGTTACATCCTCCTGCATTTCCCTCTGTATATTTTGTGTACGTACATCTAGCCGTTTCTGCACTTACCTGTTTCTGTACACGTGTTTGAAGAGGCACCATGCTGTGGACACACTGAGCACTTGTTCCATGCCCGCACACACTGCACTCAGTGGCACTGTACAACACAACCTTTCCCAACTGGGGAGCAAGTAGGCTGTTTGGCCCTGTTTTTTTTACATTACACCCCATGCTCTAATGCACATCTCTGTAAATGGCCCTCCGAATAAACATCTTTGTAACTATGGAAGAAAATTTCTCTTAGAAGCTACAGAGTAGTCCCAGCTACTCGGGAGGCTGAGCCAAGAGAATCGCTTAAGCCCAGGAGTTGAAGGTTGCTGTGAGCTGCGTGAGGCCACTGCACTCTACTGAGGGCCTTAAAGCGAGACTCTGTCTCTACAAAAAAAAAAAAAAAAAAAAGAAGCTACAGAGAAGGCTTGGTGCTGTAGCTCCGTGGTTAGGGCGCCAGCCACATGCACCAGGGCTGGTGGGTTCGAACCTGGCCAGGGTCTGCTAAACAACGACAACTCCCCACAACAAAAAAAAATAGCTGGGTGTGGGCGGCGCCTGTGGCTCAATGAGTAGGGCGCCGGCCCCATATACCGAGGGCGGCGGGTTCAAACCCAGCCCCGGCCAAACTGCAACAACAACAAAAAAATAGCCGGGCATTGTGGTGGGCGCCTGTAGTCCCAGCAGCTCGGGAGGCTGAGGCAAGAGAATCATGTAAGCCCAAGAGCTGAGGTTGCTGTGAGCCGCGTGACGCCACGGCACTCTACTGAGGGCAGTAAAGTGAGACTCTGTCTCTACAAAAAAAAAATAGCTGGGTGTTGTGGTGGGCACCTGCAGTCCCAGCTACTTGGGAAGCTAAGGCAAGAGAACTGCTTGAGGCTCCGTGCCCATAGCACAGTGGTTACGATGCTAGACACATACACCAAAGGTGGTGGGCTTGAACCCGCCCTGGGCCAGCTAACCAACAATGACAACTGCAACAAAAAAACAAAAAATAGCTGGGCGTTGTGCAAGGAGCCTATAGTCCCAGCTACTTGGGAGGCTGAGGCAAGAAAATTGCTTAAACCCAAGAGTTAGAGGTTGCTGTGAGCTGTGACACCACAGCCCTCTACTGAGTGCGACATAGTTGAGACTCTGTCTCAAAAAAAAAAAAAGAGAATCACTTGAGCCCAAGAGTTTGAGGTTGCTGTGAGCTGTGACGCCATTGCACTCTGTCGAGGGTGATATAGTAAGACTCTGTCTGGGGGTGGGTGGGAGGTGGGGAGAAGCTACAGAGACATCAAACTATTGTCCCTACTCAGTTAAATGTAAATAGATATTGCCAAACTGCTATCTACAGTGGCTATACCAATTTCCACAGATACCAACAAAATTAGGACAAACAGCAGCATGAAAGAAAAAGAAAAAAAAGTATATAAATATACGTATATATTAAAAAAAACAAAGAGTCAATAGCCAGAATATAAATGACTCATAAGAATCAATGAAAGGAAAAATATTTTAAAAATAGGCAGGAAGTTCATAGAAAACAGGTAATTAGGACCAGCAGTTAGCAATGCAAAATAAAGTAACAGTACTTTTCTACCTATCAGCTTGCTGAAATCATGAAAATCACAGTATGAATGCCAGTGCTGACGCCAGGCTGCATGCTGTGCACGCTCTCAAGCCTGCAGCTCACACACTGAGTTCTCATAATGACTCTGAGGCAGGCCCTACAGGTGAGGAAGCTGAGGGACAGACAGGTAAAGTGACTTGTGTCACGGGCATTCAGCTAGAAAGCAGCTTTTGCCACATATTCCTTATTTTTTTCTAATACTTACATAGCTTTATTTTTATGTTTGATTTTTAATTTTGTGATTTTTCTTTGTGTGTAGGATAAGGACACAACTTTATTTGTTTTTTTCTGAATGGATAGATGAACTCATTTAGAATATGCTCATCTGTAGGAAATACCTCCAGTGCCACCAAATCTACTCCCTAGCCTCCACAGCAGCCCAGCTGGGCTCTTCTGTGTCCTCCAGCCAGAGCTTCCCGCCCTGCAGCATGGACGCTGACCAAGGTGGGCTTGGAGAGCTAGTCTGTGTTCCCTTCAAGGGCAGCCCAGATAGGAGAGTGGCGACTCAGCTGGCCAGAAGGTTCCGCAGGTCACTGTTGAAGGGCAGCAGGTCACATGCTAGCCGTGCCTTCCGGTCCCGGACAGCCTTCAGGGCTGGGCTGTGTTGCAACAGGAGGCAGCAAATGTCCATGTGACCCTTTTCTGCAGCCTGTGAAGAGAGAGTCCTGAATCAAAAGGCATGTCCCCCTGCCCCCAACTGGGTTCCACTACCTCTTACTCTACTTCTGGGAGGCCTGGTGCTCTTAAAGAAGAGGTTTTATGGAAAGAGTGACACTGGCTGTTTCAGTAGATTTCCTTTCTTGTGTCCTTTTGCCCAGTGGCCATTTTGTCTTGTGCCAAAACTACATATTAAAAACAAGCACAGGGGGGTGGCACCTGTGGGTCAGTCGGTAAGGCGCCGGCCCCATATACCGAGGATGGCGGGTTCAAACCCGGCCCCAGCCAAACTGCAACCAAAATAGCTGGGCGTTGTGGCGGGCGCCTGTAGTCCCAGCTACTCGGGAGGCTGAGGCAAGAGAAATCGCGTAAGCCCAGGAGTTGGAGGTTGCTGTGAGCTGTGTGATGCCATGGCACTCTACTGAGGGCCATAAAGTGAGACTCTGTCTCTACAAAAAACAAAAACAAACAAACAAAAAAAAACAAGCACAGGGCTCAGTGCCCATAGCACAGTGGTTACAGCACCAGCCACATGCACCGAGGCAGGGGGTTCAAATCCAGCCCAGGCCAGGTATAACAAAATGACAACTGCAACAAAAAAAATAGGCAGGCATTGTGGCAGGCGCTTATAGTCTCAGCTACTTGGGAGGCTGATGCCAGAGAATTGCTTAAGCCTAAGAGGTTTGAGGTTGCTGTAAGCTGTGACGCCATAGCACTCTACCAGGGGTGACATAGTGAGACTCTGTCTCAAAAAATAAATAAACAAATAAATAATAAAAACAAGCATAAAACCTTGGATCTCTAAGCATTTTTCACAAACATTCACCTTTTATCCATAGGGCACTGGGCATAAGATGCATCAGACTCTGCCCTACCCTTTGGCAACTTTTAAATGAGTTGGGAATGACAGGTTCCCAGGTTTTTCTTCTTTAAGACAGATGATACCAATCTGAACATACATTTCTAGCCCCCCTCATAACAGTTAAATGATTTATGTAGATTATCCTATCTAACTTCCACAATAATCCTTTGAGGTAAGAACCATCATTATTCTCATTTTACAGATGAAGAAAAATATAGGCTTATAAAAGTTAAATAATTTCCCTGATGGGGTTGGTGGCTGTAATCCTAGCACTCTGGGAAGCTGAGGTGGGAGCATCACTTGAACTCAAAGTTCAAAACCTGAGCAAGAGTGAGACCCGGTCTCTACTAAAAATAGACAAAATTAGCTGAGTGTTGTGGTGAGTGCCTGTATTCCCAGCTACTTGGGAGGCTGTGGCCAGGAGGACTGTTTGAACCCAGGAGTCTGAGCTTGTTGTAAGCTAGGCTGAGGCCAGGGCACTCTAGTCTGGACAAGAGAGTGAGACTCTGTCTCAAAAAAAAAAAAAAAAAGGAAAAATAATTTGCTCAAGGACATAGAGCTACTAGTATGGCATCCTGGCATTCTAAACCAGGTATGTCTGACCTCAGAGTCTTAATTCTTAGTAACTATGGTTATCAACCACTCTATTCCCTGCTCCTCCCAACAGACAAAGTGATGGACAGGGGCTGTTGAGAAGTATCAAAATTAATACCAGAGGCAATTACTATCTCAATTTTGAACCCAAATCTTTTTTTTTTTTTTTTTTGTAGAGACAGAGTCTCACTTTGTCACCCTCAGTGGCATCACAGCTCACAGCAACCTCCAGCTCTTGGGCTTAGGTGACTTTCCTGCCTCAGCCTCCCGAGTAGCTGGGACTACAGGTGCCCACCACAATACCCGGCTGTTTTTTGTTGAGGTTTGGCCGGGGCCGGGTTAGAACCCGCCACCCTCGGTATATGGGGTCGGCGCCCTACTCACTGAGCCACAGGCACTGTCCTGAACCCAAATCTTTATTTAGCAGATCCTCATCTTGATTGGTTGATTGAGACAGAATCTCACTTTGTTGTTCTAGGTAGAGTGCTGCGACATCATAGCTCACAGCAACCTCAAAGCGGTCATCCTTGGCTCGGCGCCTGTGGCTCAAGTGGCTAAGGTGCAGGCCACATACACCTGAGCTGGCGGGTTCAAATATAGCCCGGACCCGCCAAACAACGATGGCTGCAACCAAAAGATAGCCAGGTGTTGTGGTGGGTGCCTGTAGTCCCTGCTACTTGGGAGGCGGAGACAGGAGAATCACTTGAGTCCAGGAGTTAGAGGTTGCTGTGAGTTGTGATGCCACAGCACTCTACTCAGGGCAACAGCTTGAGGCTTTGTCTCGAGAGAAAAAAAAAAAGCAATCCTCCTGCCTCAGCCTCCTGAGTAGCTGAATGATTGGCACCTGCTACAATGCCTGGCTAGTTTTTTCTATTTTTAGTGGAGACAGGAGTCTCACTCTTGTTCAGGTTGGTTTTGAACTCCTGAGCTCAAGCAATCGACCTGCCCCAGCCTCCCACCATGCTCATCTTTTTTTTTTTTTTTTTTTGTAGAGACAGAGTCTCACTTTATCGCCCCTGGTAGAGTGCCATGGCATCACACAGCTCACAGCAACATCCAACTCCTGGGCTTAAGCAATTCTCTCTCTCTTTTTTTTTTTTTTGGCAGTTTTTGGCCAGGGCTGGGTTTGACCACTGCCTCCAGTATATGGGGTTGGCGCCCTACTCCTTTGGGCCACAGGCACCGCCCCTTAAGCCATTCTCTCGCCTCAGCCTTCAGAGTACCTAGGACTACAGGCGCCCGCCACAAAGCCTGGCTATTTTTTTGTTGCAATTTGGCTGGGGCCGGGTTTGAACCTGCCACCCTAGCTATTGGGCCTGGCGCCGTACCCACTGAGCCACAGGCACCGCCTTCTTTTTCTGTTAAAAGATGTGGTCTCCTGGCGGCCCCTGTGGCTCAAGGAATAGGGCGCCGGTCCCATATGCCGGAGGTGGCGGGTTCAAACCCAGCCCCGGCCAAAAACCACAAAAAAAAAAAAAAAAAAAAAAAAAAAGATGTGGTCTCCGGGTGGCGCCTGTGGCTCAGTGAGTAGGGCAACGGCCCCATATAAAGAGGGTGGTGGGTTCAAACCCAGCCCCTGCCAAACTGCAACAAAAAAATAGGGTGGCGCCTGTGGCTCAAGGAGTAGGGCGCCAGTCCCATATGCTGGAGGTGGCGGGTTCAAACCCAGCCCAGGCCAAAAAAAAAAAAAAAAAAACGAAAAAAAAATAGCCGGGCGTTGTGGTGGGCGCCTGTAGTCCCAGCTACTCGGGAGGCTGAGGCAAGAGAATCGTGTAAGCCTAAGAGCTGGAGGGTGCTGTGAGCCATGTGATGCCAAGGCACTCTACCAAGGGCAGTAAAGTGAGACTCTGTCTCTACAAAAAAAAAAAAAAAACAGATGTGGTCCTCCACTGTTTCCCAGTCTGGAGTGTAGTAATGCAATCATAGATCAGTACAACCTCAAGTTTCTGGGTTCAAGTGATCCTCCTGCTTCAGACTCCTAAGTATCTGGGACCACAGCCTGTGCCACCATACCTGGCTAATTTTTTAATTTTTTGTAGAGATGGGGTTTCCCAGGCTAGTCTCAAACTCTTGGCCTCAAGTGATCCTCCTGCCTCCCCACCCCAAAGCCCCGAGATCACATACATAAGCCACTGCACCTAGCTAGGTCATCTCAGTGAATGCAGACCCAAGGTCCTCAATTTCACTACTTCAATTCAGGCAGTGGTATGTTGTAAGCAATTGTGAAATACTTTCCAAATATATTTTTAGAAAAAGTAAAGAACTAAACAGTTTATTTAAAAGCACACATATACAGAAGGATAATTCATATCCCTCACATGTTTTCATTCTCTGAATGAGAAAAAAAGGGATGGGGTGGCGCCTGTGGCTCAAGGAGTAGGGCGCCGGTCCCAAATGCTGGAGGTGGCGGGTTCAAACCCAGCCCCGGCCAAAAACCACAAAAAAAAGAAAAAAAGGGATGGAGGTGCATCTAAAATGCTACGAGCTGTGTGTAACACCAGCCAGGTATACCCACAACAGCAACCTGCCTATAAACATCCATTGTGTGAATTGCAGCAGTAAAAAGTCTGAGCAACACCGGTTTAGAATTAAGAAATAAGCAATCTACCTATCCAATTGGCAAGGATTAAAAACAAGCAGCAACATCCAGCTGTTCATTCAGTGCATATCCACTGAGCACTGTGCTAAGTGCTAAGGCTACAACAGTCAACCAGATAAAGCCCCAGCTGTCTCCAACGAGAGAGGCAGACCTCAAATAGGCTATTTCAAGAGGGAGAGGAATTAAGAACAGTCAAGTTCAGGGTACACACAGCTAGGCATACATCTGGGTGAACTAAACATGTTTGGAGATCAGGGAAGGCTATCTGGGGGGTGTGGTGTGCAAACTAAGAATCAGATGGAAGATTAGAAACAAGCCAGATAAAAAATGGGAGGGGAGAGGCATCCAGATGGGAGAAGAGCTTGTTATGTATGGCCCTGGGGTGACAGAGAATTATGCTCAAGAAAATAAAAATGACTAACAGGGCCTGAGAGTAAGCGACAAGGGGATGAGAGCTCGGGATAAAACTGGAGAGGCAGGCAGGAACTAACTGCAGAAGACCTTGTAAACTGGCTTATGGCTTGGGAAAAGAAAGCCTCTGAAGGATTCCAAGGGAGGGTATGGCATGATTGGAAATGCTTTCTAAAATACTGCTCTGGGAGAAAATCAAAGTGGGGGCAAGAGAGGAATGTATTTACACCCATATGTCACAAATATGCAGGGACCACCTGTCAAAGATGTATAAGCAATCAGTAAAGAGAATGCCTTGAAGGCAATGGGTTGGAAGACTGAGGGAAGAGGGGTCAGATGAAGGCAAACTCATTTTCCTGGCATATCTTTTTGTACTCCTCAAATTGTTTACCACATGTCAGTATTTCCAGTGAGAAAGAATTTAACTAAATGGCTATTACACAGAAAGAGGACCACAGGGACAGGCAACTTAACTACATATAAGGTTCAGAAAACTAAATACATGGAAAAGTCTTTGTGACATATCACCAAGGCAAAGAACAATAAAATGGCATTGTACATTTTTAATTTACAAGGAAAAGGCTGGAAATTCATACATGAATCCTAAAGTGATGACTGGTGAACATTGAGACTACTAACTTTTTTTTGGTTTTCTGTTTTTTTTTTTTTTTTTTTGGTTTTTGGCCAGGACTGGGTTTGAACCCACCACCTCTGGCATATGGGACCTGTGCCCTACTCCTTGAGCCACAGGCGCCACCAGGTTTTCTGTTTTTATTTTTAATTTGTTTGAGATAGAGTCTCACTCTGTCACCCTGAGTAGAGTGCTGTGATATCATCATAGCTCACAGCAACCTCAAACTCCTAGGTTCAAGCAATCCTCTTGTCTCAGCCTCTTAAATAGCTGGGACTACAAGTTCATACCACAACAGGCTAAATTTTTCTTTTTTAGTAGAGACAGGGTCTCTCTCTTGCTGAAGCTGGTCTCACACTCCTCTGAGCTCAAGCAGTCCTCCCACCTAGGCCTCCCAGACTGTTAGCATTATAGGAGTGAGCCACTATGCCTGGCCCAACTTACAAACAATTTTTATTTTCTTTTTCCATGTGTTTCTGTTCTTCCCATGTTTTCTTTTCTTTTACTTTTTTTTGAAGCAGAGTCTCAAGCTGTCGCCCTGGCTGTAGAGTGCTGTGGCATTGCAACTCATAGCAACCTCAAACTCTTGGGCTTAAGTGATTCTCTTGCTTCAACCTCTCAAGTAGTGGGACTACAGGCGCCCACCACAACGTCCAGCTATTTTTTTGTTGTAGTTGTCATTAGTGTTTGGCAGGCCAAGGATGGATTCGAACCCGCCAGCTCTGGTATATGTGGCTGGCACCCTAGCTGCTTGAGCTACAGGCACGAAGACTCTTCCCATGTTTTCTACACGAATGTGGTATAACTTTTAGAATAAGAAAAGGAAGAGGAAAGGGGCATACCTTATGAAGACTGGTCATGCCGTCATCATCTACCAACCTGGGGTTGGACCCATGTGAAAGCAGCAGCCGTGCAATTTCAGTGTGCCCACAGTAGCTAGCCCGGTGGAGAGCAGTGGTTCCCCCATGGGTTTGGGCATCACACTTAGCTCCACTTTCCAGCAGAAACTGGCACACAGCATAGTGCCCATTGCGGCTGGCATAGTGCTGCGGAGAACAGAGACCAAGGTCAGATAGCAGAAGTCAAGCAGGCCACCAAGGTGGTAGAGGGGTGAGAACATGACCCTGTAGTGAGGGGCCTGGAGTCATCCCAGGTGCTATCCCCAACACTTGAGTGACTTGGGCAAGCTTCTTCATTTCTAACCTCAGCCACTTCAATGGGAAAATGATCCTAACTACCTCACGGGATTGTTATGAAAATAAAATTAAATATGGGCAGCACCTGTGGCTCAGTGGGTAGGGTGCCAGCTAAAACAGCAGTGGCAACTGCAACAAAAAATAGCCAGGCATTGTGGCGGGCGCCTGTAGTCCCAGCTACTCGGGAGGCTGAGGCAAAAGAATCACTTAAGCCTAAGAGTTGGAGGTTGCTGTGAGCTGTGACGCTACAGCACTCTACCGAGGGCAACAAAATGAGATTCTTGTCTCAAAAAAAAATTAAATTAAATAATGTAATGCTTTTTTACTAATTAAAAAAAAAAAAATCCAGGTTCCTGTGATGTTTAAAAGAGACAGTTTCGGGCGGCGCCTGTGGCTCAGAGAGTAGAGTGCCAGTCCCATATACCGAGGGTGGTGGGTTCAAACCTGGCCCCGGCCAAACTGCAACAACAACAACAAAAGAGACAATTTCATTTAAAAAGATGGAGATTTTATAGCCAGGCGTTGTGGCGGGCATCTGCAGTCCCAGCTACTTGGGAGGCTGAGGCAAGAGAATTGCTTGAGCCCAAGAGTTTGAGGTTGCTGTGAGCTGTGATACTACGGTACTCTACCCCAGGTGACACAGTGAGACTCTGTCTCAAAAAAAAAAAAAAATAATAATAAGGAAGAAAGGAAAGGAGAAGATAAAGATGAACATCAATTCCCCTTGTCAGACAGTAGGTACCCCTGAATTAAAGCTTTTCTTTCTTTTGACAGTTGTTTCTCCCCAGCTCACCAGAGCAGTGTAGCCAGCAGAGTCAGGCTGACTAGGGTCCGTTGCCTTCTGGATTAAATATTTCACCCGGCCCAGGTCTCCATTCAGGGCTGCTGACCAGATTCCTGTAGAAAGCCATCCAGGGCACTGAATAATGCTGAACGAATGGGAATTTTTAGTGCTTCCTTTACCTCTTGACCTCAGTTTTCAAAGCATTAGCTTGTCTATAAAATGGAGGATATCCGTTCCTTCCATTCCTTTAACAAATGTTAATATTAACCTCCTCTGTGCCAAGAATTGTTCTGGGTCTTGGTGACACTGCTGTGAATAAGACAGTAGGATTGGGCAGACAAAGAAATCCCTTCTTCCCACTTCAAAAACAAAAATGTTGATAAAGTGATTTTGGGCCAGGTGCAGTGGCTCACACCTGTGATCCAAGCACTTTGGGGGGCCAAGGTGGGAGGACTACTTGAAACTGGGAGTTTGAGACCAGCCTTGGCAACATAATGAGACTGTCTCCACAAAAATATTGTTTTAAATCAGCCAGACGTGGTGGTACATGCTTGTTGTCCCAGCTGCTCAGGCATGAGGATCTCTTGAGCCCAAGAGTTCAAGGTTACAATGAGCTATGATCAAGCAACTATACTCGAGCCTGAAACCTGTCTCTAAAAGATATATATATTAAAAAAATAAAGAAGGCTTGGCGCCTGTGGCTCAAGTGGCTGAGGCGCCAGCCACATATACCTGAGCTGGTGGATTTGAATCCAGCCTGGGCCTGCCAAACAACAATGACAGCTGCAACCAAAAAATAGCCAGGCATTGTGGCTGGCGCCTGTAGTCCCAGCTACTTGGGAGGTGGAGGCAGGAGAATCACTTGAGCCCAGGAGTTGAAGGTTGCTGTGAGCTGTGATGCCATGGCATTCTACCCAGGGTGACAGCTTGAGGCTCTGTCTCAAAAAAAAAAAAAAATAAATAAAAAATAAAGATGAAAAAAAAAGCCTGGAATATATATGTGTAGGGTCAAAATTCAAAGCGGGTGGTGACGCTTCAGAATTCAAACGGCACTCAGAATTGGATATACATCTCAGGGGCTTTGGTGCAAAAGCTTCGGCAGGGTCCAGAGTGAAAGCTGAAGGCCATGTGGATGGTGGGAAGCTAGAACAAGGCTCTGTGCACAAAGTCAGGAGCAGGAAGTACCATAGCACAGAGGAACTGGGACTGGAGAATCTCTACTCTCGTTTCCTACAGATCGGCAGGAAGAAAGCTGTCACGTGTAGGCGATTCATTTGGTCAGCAAATATTTACTGAATACTTGCTGTGTATGTGGCCCTAGAGATTTTCTATGTTCTACTACTACAACTGCTATGTTCTAGGCCCTAGGGATCAGTTGAATATAAAAGATCCGTCTCTCTAAATTTGGCCTTCTGGAGCTTACATTCTAATTAAAGGAAGAAGACAAGAAGCAAATACATATATCTGTTTATAAATATATTGTCTACATAGACATACACATATATTTGTTACATATTTATGCATACTATGTAAATTATATTTTATATACATAATTTTTTTTTTTTAGAGACAGAGTTTTATTTTGTCGCCCTCGGTAGAGTGCTGTAGCGTCACAGCTCACAGCAACCTCCAGTTCTTTGGGCTTAGGTGATTCTCTTGCCTTAGCCTCCTGAGTAGCTGGGACTACGGGTGACATAATTTTTTTTTGAGACAGTCTCACTCTGTTGCCCTAGGCTAGAGTGGTGTGGCATCAGCCTACCTCACAGCAACCTCGAACTCCTAGGTTCAAGCTATACTCCTGCTTTAGCCTCCCACGTAGCTGGAACTGCAGGCACCTGGTTGGCTAATTTTTCTAGTTTTAGTAGAGACAGAGTTTCACTCTTGCTCAGGCTGGTTTTGAACTCTTGAGCTCAAGGGATCCTCCCACCTTGGCCTCCTAGAGTGCTAGGATACAAGTATGAATTTGTCTTATGTCTTGTAATTTTGTTTGTTTGTTTTTTTTTTTGAGATAGTCTCTCTCTCTGTTGCCTAGGCTACAATGCAGTGGCATCACCATAACTCGCTGCAACCTCAAACTCCTGGCCTCAAGTGATCCTTTAGCTTCAGCTTCCCAGGTACCTGGGACTACAGGCACATACCCAGCTAATTTTCTTTTTCCTTTTTTTTGTAGACATGGAGTTCTTCTCACTATTGCCCAGGTTGGTCCCGAACTCCTGGCCTCAAGCAGTCTTCCTACCTTGGCCTCCCAAAATGCTAGGATTATAAGCGTGAGCCACTGTGGCTGCCTCAATTATGTATATAATTGTTGTGCATATCCTATATATTTCTTTTTTTTTTGGTTTTTTGGCCGGGGCTGGGTTTGAACCCGCCACCTCCGGCATATGGGACCGGCGCCCTACTCCTTGAGCCACAGGCGCCGCCCATATCCTATATATTTCATAAAATAAGTAAGGTGGTGCTAAGTGTTCTAAAGAAAAAGCAGACTGGCAGGCACAGTGACTCACACTTGTAATCTTAGAACTCTGGAAGGCCGAGGTGGGTGGATTGTCTGAGTTCAGGAATTTGAGACCAGCCAAAGCAGAGCAAGACCCCGTCTCTACTAAAAGTAGAAAAACTATCCAGGAATCATAGTGGGCACCTGTTTTCCCAGCTACTCAGGAGGCTGAGGCAAGAGGATTGCTTGAGCCCAAGAATTAAGTTGCTGTGAGCTAGGATGCTACATCACTCTAGAGAGTGAGACTTGGTCTCAAAAGAAAAGACAAGAGAGGAAAAAGCAAGGCCTCTCTGATGAGGTAACATTTGAAGAGAAACCTAAAAAAAATGAGAGAAAGCATCAGTTACTCGGGAGGCTAAGGTAAGAGAATCGCCTAAGCCCAGGAGTTGGAGGTTGCTGTGAGCTGTGTGATGCCACGGCACTCTACTGAGGGCAATAAAGTGAGACTCTGTCTCTACAAAAAAAAAAAAAAAGAGAGAAAGTAAGTACCAATAAATAGGAGTGAGAAGACAGTAGAGGCAGAAAAAAAATTAAAAAAATAAAATATCCTGGCTCAGTACCCATAGCTCAGTGAGTAGGGCGTTGGCCACATACACAGAAGCTAATGGGTTCGAACCCGGCCCCGGCCTGCTAAATAACGACAACTGCAACCAAAAAAAAAAAAAAAGAAAGGAAAAAAAATAGTGGGGCGTTGTGGCGGGTGCTACTTGGGAGGCTGAGGTAAGAGAACTGCTTAATCCCAAGAGTTTGAGGTTGCTGTGAGCTGTGATGTCACAGTACTCTATTGAGGGCAACATAGTGAAACTCTGTCTCAAAAAAAAAATGATATCCTGACCTATGTAACTTGCAGGTATGAGGCTTATTAATTGTACCTTTGGGAAACCAGATTCCCAAGTTAAGAACCTGTTATAATCTGGATTTATCATAAAAGACCTGGCAAGTGAACCCTATTAGGACCAGGCAGAGATAACTTAGAAAAAATACCCTATAATAGCAGTTCTCAACCTGTGGGTCACAACCCACAGGAACTGTATTAAAGGGCTGTGGCATTAGGAAGGTTGAGAACTACTGCCCTATAAGGATGCCTCCAGAAGCCAGCCAACAGAGTGAGAATCTACCAGAAAAGATGATCCCCCTAGTAAGCTCAAAGACTAAAAATTACAAAACAAGAAGTAATATGCTGTAAGAGACAACAAAAATACAAAAGGGAGAATGCATGTATCATAAATTAGTCATGATAGCACAATCTAAAAAAGACTTTAAAACAATAAACATTTATTCACAAAGACCAAAAAATAGACTCCACAAATCAACAGAACAATAGGAAAAAAAAAACAAACAGGCAGATCTGAAGCAGAAAAGTCAATAAATTAAAAAGTAGAATCACTGAGCCAGGTAAGAATCACTGAGCTCGGAGAATCACTTGAGGCCAAGAGTTCAAGGCTGCAGTAAGCTGTGATCTTCCCACTGTACTCCAGCCTGGGTGACAGAGCAAGACTCTGTCTCATTTTTTTTTTGCCAGGGCTGGGTTTGAACCCACCACCTCTGGTATATGGGGCCAGCGCCCTACTCCTTTGAGCCACAGGCACCACCCAAGACTTTGTCTCTTAAAAAAGAAAAAAAAAAAAATAGAGTAAGATCATTGAAATAAAACAACAGATGAAGGGCAGTGCCTGTGGCTCAGTGGGTAGGGCGCCGGCCCCATATACTGAGGGTGGTGGGTTCAAACCCAGCCCAGACTAAATTGCAACAAAAAAATAGCCGGGCTTTCTGGGGATGCCTGTAGTCCCAGCTACTCGGGAGGCTGAGGCAAGAGAATCGCCTAAGCCCAGGAGTTGGAGGTTGCTGTGAGCCGTGTGACGCCATAGCACTCTAGGGCAACAAAGTGAGACTCTGTCTTAAAAAAAAAAAAAAAAATACAGAAAGAGAGGGAGAGAGAAACTGGATACAATGGGAGAGAAGTAGTGTTTGAAGAGATAACATCTAAGAATTATCTAGAATTAAAGACAGTCATGAGTCCTCAGATAAAAAACCACACTAAATCTCAAGGATTAATAACAAATCTAGTATAGTGAAATAACTGAGTATCAAAAATAAGGAGAGCATTTTTTTTTTTTTTTGTAGAGACAGAGTCTTACTTTATGGCCCTCAGTAGAGTGCTGTGGCCTCACACAGCTCACAGCAACCTCCAACTCCTGGGCTTAAGCGATTCTCTTGCCTCAGCCTCCAGAGTAGCTGGGACTACAGGCGTCCACCACAACGCCCGGCTATTTTTTGGTTTTGCAGTTTGGCAGGGGCCGGGTTTGAACCTGCCACCCTCAGTATATGGGGCTGGCACCTTACCGACTGAGCCACAGGCGCCGCCCAAGGAGAGCATTTTAAAGTTAAAAAAAAAAAAATCACCACCCATCAAATAACAATAGATTATCAACAAGTTTAACAGCATTAGCATATATAAGAAGATAAAGGAAAAATATTTCAAGAAAATTGAGGGGAAAAACTCCCATCAACCGAGAATTTTATATTCAGTTAAGCTATCACAAATGTGTGTGGGGGAGGGATTGGTGCGGGAGGAGAGGCATCTTCTCTGAAAAACTATTAAACAATGTACTTTGAGGCCAGTGCAGTGACTCACACCTGTAATCCTAGCACTGTGGGAGGCTGAATGGGTGGATTGCTTGAGCTCACGGGTTTGAGACCAGTCTGAGACAGACAGAGACCCTGTCTGTACTAAAAATACAAAGAACTGAGGCAAGAGGACCACTTGAGCCCAAGAGTTAGAGGTTGCGATGTTGCCATGGCACTCTACCCAGGGCAACAGCTTGAGACTGTCTCAAAAAACAAACAAAAAAACAATGAGGCAGCGCCTATGTCTCAAAGAATAGGGCGCCAGCCCCATATACCAGAGGTGGCGGGTTCAAACCCAGCCCCAGCCAAAAAATAAAATAAAATAAAATAGTCACTATGGCTCTTTAAAACAACAACAACAACAAAATGTACTTTGGGAGGAACCCAGAAAGAAAAAACAATACATATAATAAAATAGGTAACAGTCTTTTCCGTGTTTGGGAAATAGATAATAAATGAGTAAGCAAACAAAATAATGTTGGATTGTTTTTTTTTTTTTTTTGTAGAGACAGAGTCTCACTGTACCACCCTCGGGAAGAGTGCCGTGGCGTCACACGGCTCACAGCAACCTCTAACTTTTGGGCTTACGCGATTCTTTTGCCTTAGCCTCCCGAGCAGCTAGGACTACAGGCGCCCGCCACAACGCCCGGCTATTTTGTTGTTGTTGTTGTTGCAGTTTGGCCGGGGCTGGGTTTGAACCTGCCACCCTCGGCATATGGGGCCGGCACCTACTCACTGAGCCACAGGTGCTGCCCCAATAATGTTGGATTGTAAAACCTGCTTTGTTAAAAGCAAGATGTGGTTTGGACCTATAGCTCAGTGGCTAGGGCTGAGGTTTGAACCTGGCCTGGGGCCTGCCAAACAGCAACTACAACAACAAAAAATAGCCAGGTGTTGTGACAGGCGTCTGTAGTCCCAACTATTCTGGGAGGCTGAGGCAAGAGAATCGCTTACGCCCCAGAGTTTGAGGTTGCTGTGAACTATGATGCCACAGCACTCTACCCACTCTACTGAGGGTGACTTAGTGAGACTCTGCCTCAAAAAAAACATAACCCCCCCCCCAAAAACAAAATCCAATATGTGAGCAACCTAGAGCAGAAGGGACCTAACTTTGGATAGGGCAAAATTTCTTTTTCTTTCTTTTTTTCAGAGACGGAGTCTCACTTTGTCGCCCTCAGTAGAGCGCTGTGGCATCACAGCTCACAGCAACCTCCAACTCCTGGGCTTAGGCAATTCTCTTGCCTCAGCCTCCTGAGTAGCTGGGACCACAGGCGCCCGCCACAACACCTGGCTATTTTTTTTTTTTTTTTTTGCAGTTTTTGGCCAGGGCTGGTTTTGAACCCGCCACCTCCAGCATATGGGGCCGGCGCCCTACCCTTTTGAGCCACAGGCGCCGCCCCACCTGGCTATTTTTTGTTGCAGCTAGGCAGGGGCCGGGTTCTAACCCGCCACCCTCAGCATATAGGGCCGCAGCCTACTCACTGAGCCACAGGCACCACCCAACATTTCTTTTTCAACAGCAGCACTACAATTGACATTTTGAGCCAGAGAATTCTTTGTTGTGGAGATCTGTTCTGTGTATTGCAGGATGTACTTATCCTTAGTCTTTTTTTTTTTTTTGTAGAGACAGAGTCTCACTTTACTGCCCTCTATAGAGTGCCATGACGTCATAGGACTCACAGCAACCTCCAGCTCTTGGGCTTCCGCGATTCTTCTGCCTCAGCCTCCCGAGCAGCTGGAACTAAAGGCGATTTCCACAACGCCCAGCTATTTTTTTGTTGTAGTTCGGCAGGGGCTGGGTTTGAACCCACCACCCTCAGCACATGGGGCCAACGCCCTACTCACTGAGCCACAGGCACCACCCAACATTTCTTTTTCAACAGCAGCACTACAACTGACATTTTGAGCCAGATAATTCTTTGTTGTGGGGATCTGTTCTGTGTATTGCAGGATGTACTTATCCTTAGTCTCTACCTACTAGATATCTATAGTACTCTCCCCAGCTGTGATATCCAAAAATGTCTCTAGACATTGCCAAAGTCCCTCAAATAGCAGAACTGCCCCCAGTTGAGAAGTACTAGAATGGGGGTATTGAGGGAAAGTCTCTCTGAGAAGATGACATTTGAGCTCAGATCTGAAGGAAAAGCATCAGCTAGCCTAATGGTTGTAGGAAGTTCATTCTAAGGAGATGGGACAACTCAGGAAATGGTCTTGCATACTTGAGAACCCAAAACATGACCAGTGGGGCTGAAACATACTGACTAAGGGAACAAAAGGATAAGAAATAAAATGAGGGTAGAGAAGTAGGGTAGGCATGGGTTAGGTGCAAAGAGCTCTCTGTAGGCTGCAATAAGGAATACTCTGATTTCCTAATATCAAAAAGCCAGTCCGGGCTCGGTGCCTGTGGCTCAAGTGGCTAAGGGCCAGCCACATACACCTGAGCTGGCAAGTTCGAATCCAGCCCCGGCCTGCCAAACAATGACGGCTGCAACCCAAAAATAGCTGGGTGTTGTGACGGGCGCCTGTGGTCCTAGCTACTTGGGAGGTGGAGGCAAAAGACTGGCCTGAGCCCAGGAGTTGGAGGTTGCTGGGAGCTGTGATGCCACGGCACTCCACCTAGGGTGACAGCTTGAGGTTCTGTCTCAAAAAAAAAAAAAAAAGCCAGTCCGGCTGCTGTGTGGAGAGTACAAAACAGTGCAGGAAGGCAACAGTGAAAGCTGAACGATCCACTGAGGGAACCACTACAGTCGCACAGAGGAGGTAGCGGTGTTCGGCTCGCTTGACCCAGCTCAGCCGCACCTCCTCTGTGAGAGGCAGAGGAAGGCAGATGCCGGAACCATTATCTAGTAATAAATACAAATGCATATGAAGCAGAGGCATCTACCTAGCAATTGATGACAGCGTTATTACCACTGCATAAGCTACGTCTGCACGGAGAGATGATACAGCATGTGATCACAGTAGTTCCAAACACGGAGAAGAGGAATCTTAAATTTCCTGCTTTCCCTGTCCCTATCAGCAGCATAATTTCGGTATAATCTGGATCAAAAGAGTAGCCTCTCTGAGCTTCACAGATCCCTGCATATCGGTGGGAAGCTTTTTGCCACATCTAAACCTTGTACATCGCCGGACACACTGGGGCTCTCAAGGGCTTGTCCGCTCCTCTGAAGCTCCATGCCCTCAGGGCGGTTGTGATACCCAGATGCAGATTGTGCTGTCTTGGGCCCTCTCTGACATCTGACCTGACTTGTGTCCCAGGTAAGGTGAGGGGTCAGGTCCAGCCCCACCATTTGGAAAAGTTACCGAAACCAGTGCCTCAGTTTCTCCGCCTGCACGCGAGGCGGAGTGTCTAATGGCCAAGTTCATGCCAGGTCCCCGGCAAACTCCCAGTAACGCTAGAGCTGCAGGCCCGGGTCCGTCTTCCCCGCCCTAGGCTCGGAAGCCCGGGGTTTCTTTCACCGCCCCCTCCTTTGCCCACGTCGGTGAGGACCCCAAAGGCACAGCCGCGGGCCTGGGGAGAGCCGGCCGGGCTGCGCGGCCGCCTCACCCCTCTCGAAGTCCATCTCCTCCAGCGTCTGCTGCACGCCGGACACCGCACTGAGGTGGGAACAGCAGGGCCCGTCCGGGCAGGGCCGCGACGCTGCCATCCGGCCTCCGCGCCCTCGGATCGGCTGTGGGTGGGCAGAGCGGCCTCGGAGGGCGGGGCGGATGGACAAAGCGCCTGCTTCGCAATCCGACATCTGACCATTCAGTGTCCTCAGCTGTCCTCCTAGTTCCGTCACCTCGCCAGAGCGGGCCAATCAAACATCCAGGCCTTGGCTCGCGAACCAATCGCAGAGGTGGGGCGGGATTTGTTGCGCCGGGCAGGGTCCCGAGGCCGCCACGCGAGGGCGTCCAAGGCTAAGCCTAGGGCGGAGGCGCGGCTCAGCTGGGTCAAGCGAGCCGAGCACCGTAGAGGGCGGGCGAGGCGGCCCAGGCCTTGTAGGGTGTGGGGACCAGGCGGCTAGGCGCGGCCGGGAGCATTTACGTTTTACGTTACCTTTGCCAGAATCCAGCCCTCGAGAGACCTCGCGGGCTTTTCCCGTTACCGTCCCCGTCCCACTAGGATTCCTAGGGCAGGGGAGCCTTCACCGCCGAAGTTTCCACTCATCGCCCCCAGGCTCAGGCCGACCCCCCAGGGCGGTGGCGCAGTGTGAGCCCCCTCTCGCCTTACTGGGAGTTTGCCGGAGACTTTGCCTGTACTCCTTAAAAACCCAGTAAGGGACAGGTGGCCACAACTTGTTCTGTTGCTAGAGTAACTCCATATAAGGCCCAAGGTCAGGGAGAAGGCCTTGGTTTGCCAGAAGCTCCCCACCCCCGCAGTGGGCGCTGAGCTTATGGAAATCGCGTCGTAAGTGTACCATGCTCAAGTGGGCAGATCACACCTCAATCCACAGCTAAGAAAACCCAGGGCAGCAGCCTGTTGCAGCCACAATCAAGCCTATGGGGGCAGACTTCACTTCCGCTGCCTCTGTCGGTGGGCATTGGTTAGAAATGTGTCTTGAGTCCATTAGAGGCATTCAGAAATGGTGCATGACAGAATCCAGGCTGGGTCCTGTTGTTTCTCTCACAAACAGCTGGGCCCTGCACCACTCCCTCTCCAGGATAATGGCTTGGTGGGGCACTCAAGACCAGCATTCCTGGAGGGTAGGGGCTGGAAGTAATCTTTCCTCCCCTAAGCTGGTCAGGAGCCCCATCTATATACAAGCAACTACCCATCTGCACAGCCTTGGGCTGCTTTTATAATTTCCCCTCCTCCGGCCCCCTCACTCCCACTATCCCTCCCCAGAGTTCTGGGAAGTCAGGTCCCTCCTCTTCTCCCTGCCTGGACTCCCAGTGCCCTGACTTGTCCCTTTGGCCGGAAGCCAAGGCTGGCTCCCAAGGGGCTGTGGCCATGGTCTAGTTCCCAGCCCCGAAACCACCACTGTGGGAAAACACTGGACCTGGATTGTCCCCCCTGAGAGGGGCACAGGGAAGCAGGACCACAGAAGCAGTGGCTGCCCTAAGACTGTGAGGAGATCCAACTCAGCCTTTCTCAACACAGTGAGCCTTCCCTCCTGAAGCTTTATCCTCGTAGCGGTAATAGTTTTTAAAATTTTCTCCATTTTATTTGTCAATATAAAAATACTCAAATATTTACAACAAATAAATACGCAGGAACACAATAAGTTACACTGTTGGGAGCCCTCCTCCTAGGGCTGGGAGAGGATATGCCAATACCACAGCATGCCCACCCTTTCTCCCTTCCCTCCCCCCACACCTTTCCCAGCCCTGTATAGGAAGAGGACAAGTATAAAATACCAGGAACAAAGGCCAAGTGGGAGGCCCTGCCCACCCTTCCCCCCCAAACACACAGGAGGCTCCATCTCCCTCCCCCCACCCTGAAACATTCACAGCCCTAGGAGCAGGATTAGGCCCACCCCTGAGCCCTGCACTCCCCCTAAAGGGGTACAGCACCCTGCCCACCCCACCCCCATATGTATGTACATCACTGCCCCATACTCGGGACAGATGAGGGTAGGAGAGGCAACGTGATCCGACCCCTTCCCCTTCATAGCTCCAATGACTCACCAGGAGGACCCCAGAACTTGGGAAGACTCAACAGAAACAGGAAGGCTATGCCACCTGTAACACACACACACACATACATACACACGTGCAAAAACATATAAACACAAACACACCCACATCTTGAAACTTCTGCCTTGAAGTTTTGGCTGCTGGGGTCCCATGTGTCCGTGATTCACACAGAGGAAGATGCCTTCTGTGAGGCTGGTGCCCTGGTGAGCCACACCAAGTGGCAGTGCCCGTGCTGAGCAGAGCAGGTCCTCATGGCTGGGCAGGCGCTGGGCAGGGTCTGTCCCAGGCAGAGCAGGTGCCCATGCCATGTCCCTGAGGTAGCTGATGCCTGTGCAAAAGTAGGAGCTGCACCTCCCATGCTGCCCCCTCCCCCGCCAATGCGGTAGGGGGTTCCCCTCATACTGAGGACTCCTCAGGGTTGGAGTCCGGCAGTGGCTGGCGCTGCTGCAGTTTACGTCTCAGTTCATCAGCGAGCTCAGGCAGGGGGTGTCCAAGCCCTCCCCGGTCGTCCCCTCCTAGCTGTAAGCGCACATAACCATTGGCATTTGAGTTCCGGCTGCCCCCCAAGTGAAGCCGAGTTGGAGAAGGCAGGGGCTGGCCTGGGATGCCAGGAGGTGGAGAAGGGGGCCCCCCTGCAGGCTGGCACCGGGCGTGTCCAGGCACAATCTTAAGGGAGCCATCTGAATAGTAGTAGCCAACAGGATCCCAAAGTTTCTCATCTGTTTCTGGGCCAGGTCGGAAGGGGGGACTGGTGGGTTCCTTGGGCAGCTCCAGAGGGTATACGAGGGTCCTCTCAGCTGCCTTGGCTCCTTTCTCCAGCTCTTCCCGCAGCCGCCGACGCAGGGACAAAACAAGCAACAGTAGTACTAGGCACACAGCCCCCAGGGCCACCACAGCCAGCCACACCAGCCCTAGGTTTTCCAGGGGGGCCCGGGCCTCCAGGGTCACTGATGGGCCTGCCACTACAGCCACAAGGTAGCCTTCAGCAGCCAGTCGTGCCCCCTGCTCCTCTGAAAAGCAGTGGTAGGCCCCAGCATGGCGGGGCTGGGCAGCCATCACCACCAGGGCCTGAAGCCGGGCATCATAGAGGAAGGAGCCAGGCTGTTCGGCAGGCAGGTCCCGGCCCCCAAAGGTCCAGCGTGCATGGGCTAGGTTGGAGGAGAGGCGGCAGGGCAGCACCAGGTCTGTGCCTGCCACCACTGTGATGTTTTTAGGAGTGGGCCTGACTGTAGCAACAGAGAAAGAAAGAACAGAGTGAGTACAGGAACCCCACGGCTGGTTCCAGGGCTCATCTCAATGGGAGGGGGACAAAACAGACAGCTCACCTTTTTTACTGCCACGGAGGTTACAAATGCCTGAGGTGTCCGAGATTGTCACATGCTGGATCAGGAGGGATCTGGTAGGGATGCCGGGAATGTCAGCAGCTGAGCTCCAACCACCCTGCCCTCCCTCTTGGTCACAGCCTGTGCAGAGCCCAACTCACCCAGAGTGGCCACCCACAGCCACACACCGGCTGGTGTTGACGCTCCAGGCACAGTAAGGGTCCCGGGCGAGGACACAGTCTGCACAGGAGCGGTACTTTATACAGTCTGCTAGTGGCAGCTGGACTAGCTGAGAGCGGGAGCCAGCAAAGAGCAGCTTCTGCAAGAGAATTGGGGCCTAGAAGTGTCAGGGCCACACCAGTGGGCAGCAGCTAGACCAGGACACAGCATGGGGGGATCCTGGACTCCTACAGGGCACACAAGGACAAAGGTGCCAGAGGAGGAAGATGGCAGGCTATAGTCCTGAAGAGGGAAATATAAGAGCCAAAGAACTCACCGAGGGCTTATATAAGCCAGACCTAATCCTAATTACCTTACAGACATGACCTTATTAAAAGGGACATCAGAAGCATGAGGCTGGATATGTAATCACACGTATACACACAGTGCAGGAAATACATTTTTCTCAAGGTATTTTCCTCAGTTTGAATGGTGAATATTAATCTGTGTGTTTATTCAGCCACACACTTTCTGCCATTTTTCTATGTTCTGGGGAACAATTTTGAATCACAATAGTTGGCAAAAGGCAAACAAATCAAAGTTCAGGGGTGCTGCAACATGCCAGAAAAGAGTATTGCATAAGGTAAAATGCATGCATGCTGGGCAACAGTCAAGAAGTGGAGGGTTGGGACTAGAGAGCAACTGGGGGCTGGCAGGAAACTGACATCCGTGTGGGCATCATAAACATCTTGCTGTCTAGGTGGTCTGCCCAACAGGAACATGATCAGGAGAGACACAGCCAGAGTCACAGCACATCTGGGAGGGGTCTGTAGAAAATACCAAAGCAGTTGCCAAGGCCTGACTCTGGGAATGTAGTCCTGAGGACCTGGCTATATGTTAACAGTCCTGTGCAGGGCTAATCACATTACTTCAGAGTGCTCATTTCTAGGAACCCACCCCAAGCTGGGAAAGGTGTGCCTAGGTGCATGCACGTGTTCCTACCATTCCTACCTCTGCACTGGCCAAGCACATAAGCCCAACCAAGAAAGGTAGACAGAGGGAGTAAGACAGGATGGTGCTGAGGACAGTGGTATATGGGGCCAGACTTACTACCTTGCTCTGAGACAGCACCAGGCTTTCCACTGGCTCCTGGTCAAACACCTGCAGCTCCTCAATCAGGTGAACCCAGGGCCCGAGGCTTACAGCTTTCAGCAGCCAGCCATCTCCTTCAGGAGTGGAGAAGGAAGGTGTAAATGGGAGCCAGGGCACCTCCACAAGGGCCTTTGGCCAGCCTCTAGCAACTATGCCCACACAGCCATGCACCTACCTGTGCCAATGAACAGCACTGTATAGGTGGCTCCATCAAGCCCTGTAACCCGGTTGGCCACCAAATGGGTGAAGTTAGTGTCCTTCTTCACAAGTAGGGGGCGGCCCCACCGAGGCCCCACCTGCTCCTCCATTAGTGGGTGCTTCTTGATGAAGTTGAGGGTATTGTCAGGCAGCTCCAGAGAACTGGTGTAGCCATGGCGTCGGTGCCAGTTATTGATACACTGGGAGCAGGGAGTGGGGAGGAGAGCTATCAGCCAGGCAGGAATGGCACTGGAACTGCGGGTGGGAACACAGTCCTCCCCCAGGACTCACCGAGCCAGGCCGAGGGCTGGGCACTGGGTCAGTATAGCGGCCCCACTTCTGGGCTTGCTCTCGGTACTCCTTATAGGGACCCTCGAACACACGCCGGATCTCTTCCAACTGGTACTCACAGACTGCAGACAGGTCCACATCACCCCTGACGCAGACAGGGGGAACCACGAGGTTCAGGTACCCATCTTAGCCCATCTCACCCCAGCTCCAGGCAAGTAGCACAATGGCAGGGCCTAGCGTAATGCAGTCACAGGCACAAGAATGCACTGGTAGCACCAAAGTACCATGCCAGGGTACCTCCACAGAGAGCTCTGGAAGGGGCAGCTACCCAGCATTCTCCTTGGCTTCCAGACAACTGACCACCTAGCCCCGTCTAGCTCTCACCCACACGCACCATCCCTAACCTGAACACCCAATCCTCCCAGCCCCCAAGGCTCCCTAATCAACTCACCATCGTGCCCGAAAAACCCCAAAGAAGGTAGTGTTATGCCAGGAGGTGCCCTGCAGGGTGTGCATCGCCTGCAGCTGGTTGAAGTAGAGCTGCCAGTCGGGGGCAGAGCACACTAGTCGCGCCTTTAGGAACGTGGTCCACTTTCTCTGAAGTGTCCGTGCACCCCCCATGTCACCCTGGCAGATGACAAGGGGACAATACTAGTCAGTTTCACCAAGCTGGCAGGGCTCCCAGGACCCACCGTTGTGGGACTCACTACCTTGCAGACACGGGCCACGCGAGCCACCACCTGCTCGGCATAGCAGTCATACTCCACTGCCCGCTCACTGAAGAAGAAGTAGATTTTGTCGTCATCCCCTATGAAGCTCCCCACACTCTCAGGTATATAGGCAGAGCCTACAAAATGAGGTTCTGTGGGAAGGGGAGGATGGTCAGTGGTGAGGCGCTGGGCCCGTCACAGGCCTCCTACCCACTGCTGTCCCATGCGCCATGCCTCATGCCAGCGCCTCGGGGCTCACCATTGAGCCAGAAGGCCAAGTACTCTGTCTTCATGGAGTGGTGGGGCCCCATGTTACGCAGGATAACAGGCTCCGTGCCCAGGAAGTTGTTGAGCGTGGCTGAGTACAGCTCACCATCTGTAAGAGAGAGGATCAGCCAGGCCAGAAATGAGGTGGAGACACACTCAAGCCCCAGGGACTTACCCAGCCTACATTGGGAGCAATCACTCACCTACAAGGAGGCCAGTATGGCCCTTAGCTGGATCATAGGGACACTTTCCCTTCCCATCCTCGAATTCTCCACGCTCCAAAGTGAAGGTGAACTTGTCCTAGGGGCAGGGAGAGGTGATGAGAAGCAGCAGCACAAAGGCAGGGCCCCACAGGAAGTTCAGAGCAAAGTGAGAAGGGGGGGCAGCGAGGGAGGAGGAGCAGCACTCACGATGTAGGTGCACTTGGGCTGGAAGGCATAGGTGCCACAGACATACAGGTGGGAGGTGTTGTAGGGCTGCAGGAAGCGTATGAAGTTGAAGCACTCCGTCTGAGACAGAAAGGCATCCAGTTAGTGACAGTATGAAGGCCCGACTAGGACAGAGACAGCACTGGGACAACAGCTGCCCCAGGAGAGTGTACATCTGCACTGTGAAATCCGGCAGATGATCAGGGCCTAAGCACCCACCTGGTTACTCTTCCCTTTCTGGATACACTCCGTCTTCTTCTCTGCTGGGGCCTCCCAGGAGATCTGGTAACAGGGAGAAGGACATCAGCAATGTCACAGGTATGTACCATGTGTGTGTCACAGGCACTGCCTGTGACAGCAAATATGGCAGACACTCAGTGCAAAGACATTGTCCCATTCTCTGGGGGCTTCTTTCAGTAGAAGACAGAAGCCTTAAACAGCCCCACCACACAGTAGTGTTACAGGAGAGAAAAGCAGTTGGCTAACCCTGATGAGATTGGGCCTCAAAAGCTGACCAAGACTTCCACAGGGGCAGCTGGGCAGAGGGACAGCCTGACCAAGTAAAGCACCTCTGGGCCCTGCCCCATCTCCTAGGCATCTGTGCCTCCCACTGCCCCACTTCTCACCACTCCTTGCAGCTCCAGAGCCTCCACGCTGAAGGCAAACAGGGCCTCACGGGCCCCCACGTATAGAAGCCCCGTCTGCTCCGTCAGGGTCAGAGTCAGGAAGTCCTGGATGCCCGTTTGGGAAAACCGTCGTACCACCGTGGCCAGCTCTGCAGGGACAAGGACAAGGTGGGGTGAGCAGGGCTATTGTTGAACAGGGGCCTCTCGGAGTCAGTTCCTCTATCCACTGGTCTTCTGGGCCTAATTCCCCCAGTTACCCACATGAGACACCACAGCAAAAGCCAGCCAAGCCTCCTGACTGGCAAGAGAGGGCATTTTCAGACAGCCTTTCACTCTGACAGCTCCACCCAGGCCTCTTTAGCCTTCCCTAGCCTGGGGGGAGGCAAATCCAGGCTGCTGAAAAGGAAGGAAGGATCTCTCAGCCACAGCTTCCGGCCAGAGGAAGCCATCATACTGATGGCTCTTGCTGTCAGGGTCAATGGCACCTCCCCACACCCCAGCTTCCTTGGCTACTGCTTTCTTCTTTGCTCTGCTGCTCACTGTCCGTATCAGGAGCCAGCCAGGCCTTGGCCACCCATCCACCAGGGCAGGAGGTACAGAACAGCTATGAGTACTCTTTGCCTCAGGAAACGCTTTACCCCCAAAGGACCCAAATCCAGGCTGCTAAAGATGCAAGCACAGCTGGCTACTAGGAGAGGCAGGGAGGGCAGGAGGGGAAGGACTCAAGGCTGAGAGGCCAGGCCAGAGAGGTCAGGGGAAACTGGAGACTCAGAGACCAGAGATGGCACTGAAGTCTGCTGGGGCCGGGGAAGCTAGGGCAGTAGGACATTCATAAAGTCATGTGATTCCTATGCTAACCCCCCAAATAGCTCTCCACTTGTGCTGAGGATCCCTCCAAACCAGCCTTAATCTTTTGAGGCAAGGATGGACTAAACACAGGCTGGCGTGGCAGTAGAACCTGAGTGGAGCCTATGGGAGGTGAGCTCATCCCAGGTCCCTAGAGTGCACAGATGATACAAACACCTGACATCACCACTTTATACAGGTGTGTGTGCACAAGGAGGGCTGCCAGGTCCATCCTCTCTGTCCCTCAATGCAAGCATGTGTACATTCATATGCCCATCCAGATGGCATGAGTACTGGGGCAGTTTTAGGGTTGATAAAGGGAATCCTGGGGACACAAAGCTAGAAAGACTGAGGGGAGCAGGGAACAGAGCTTCAGTTTACACCATCCTGGTTCAGGTTTCTTTCTCTAGGCTCCCAGCATTAGTGACAATTCAAGAAGTGAGGCATGCAGAATGGCCTCTCTCCCTTGTATACCTGAGCAGCCAGTCTGGAGTGGGGTGTTGGTAAGAGCTCTCCCAGAGCCTCCTAAGTATGAGGAGGATCCAAATCCCAGGTCCTGACCTATATTACCCATTCTGGACCCCTGGGGTCACACATAGCAGAATAAAGCTGGCATGTTATTGGGGACAATTCCTTAGCAGCCTGTCCTTGCACTTGCTGAGAGGCCCTCTTCCCCTGCTGTTCCTCCTGCCTCCCACAGAGATTTCTCCCCAGGACTCCAGGCACTCACCCCCAGAAGATACTGTCTTCCGAGGCACAAGGTTCCACCACACCTCAGCCCCAATGCCCAGGCCCCACAGCCCCACTGCCAGCAGCCAGACAGCCCAATGTGGGGCCATGACACAGGCCGGGCTCTACACTCCAGGCCAGCTGCCTGCTGAGGGAAAAGAAATGGTCAGAATCACAGCCAGAGAAAACAAACCAGAAGGGGACCCAGGCCCAGAGATGAGGGGACAAAACACTTGATTAGGCCTCTCTAGGACCCCCCTGGAACTGTCCCTGGTCACTCCCTTTGGGGGAGGACCTACTGCCTCACACCAGACCTCAGCCCCTCCTAAAGACCACTAGGGTCTCCCCTGAAGGGAGGGCGGAGCTGAGTCTGCGGGAGGTGTGGACAGATTCCAAGAAGCCCTCCCAGACCTCTAGGCCTTCCCCTCTGCCTCTCAACAGGGAGCGGTTTTCAAAAAATAAAGAGGGGACCCACACACACTCAACCTAATAGATTTGGGAGTTCCTTAAAAGAACCTCTCAGGAAGCAGGACCTGCATCCACTGGGGCTCTGGCAGCCCCAAGACCCAATTCTGGGAGGTGAACCCCTTAGCGGGGTGAGGAGGAACGCGGTGGGGAAGGCAGTAGGGAAAGCCCCCATGGGGTCTTGGTGCATTAGGCTGAGAGCCAGGTCCAGGCCTCAGCCCACTCCTCCCACAGCGCAGACAATAGCCGGGCAGAGCCCGAACCCCGTTCCACATCAGCAGGGCAGGGGTGGGAGTGGGGCCAAGAGCTGATGGGGCCCCCGCTTCTCGAGGCCCCTTTGTTGCCCAAGAGGGAGGCAGGAAGTGGGTGGGATGGGCGTGGAAATGACCAGGGCCTCATCCTGTTCCTCGCACAGCCTTCTAGGAGACTAGCCCTCGGGCTGAGAGGTGGTGGGATAACAGAGCAGGTTTGGGTCTAACCGGGGATATCCCGGCAGCGCGGGCAGGCGGGGCGGGGTGGATGAGCTAGGTGAGGAGGAGGGGGGTTCCTCTTGGACCGCGGGGGAAGGCATCACTCCCGGCCGGCGCCCGCTGCGCTCCCCCGGGTCTGACGAACCTTCTTAACCCGGGGACGCCCCAGGGACGCTGGCAGACCATCGGATTTGATTTCTGCTCCTCCAGCCCTCCCATGCCGGGTACCGAGAGGTAGAAGTGGGTGACCTCCTCACCCCAAAACAAAGGGTCCCCTCCAAGACCCCGTTTGGGTTCCCCCCAGGTTCTCCCCTCCCCCAGCTCTGGGGATTTGAATGCAAACAAAGCGCCGGCGCTGGGAGCGTGGCGGAGCCCCGCCTGCGGACGCCCCCTGTCGGTCCAGAACCCCAGCGCGGGAAGGTGGGGGACTGGAGCTGCGTTCGCCCGCGACCAGCCCCCCAACACCCCTCTCCCCAGCCCTCTCTTAGCTCCTTACCCCAAGCCCCAGGCCGAACCCCGAGGCGCGCTCCGAGGATCCGCCCGCGCAGCGGTCCCCCCACCCACAGCTCCTCCCAGCGCGGGGGAAACCGGCAGCCAAGGGGGTGGAGGCCGCGGAGTGCGGGGTCCAGGTGGTGTACCCTGCACCCTTGCTCACCCCGAGCAGCGGGCAGTGAACGGAGGCCCTCCCGCAGCTGCAGAACGAACACTCCAGCCAGGTCAGGGCGGCCCAGCTCCGGCCGGGGGCCTGGCTTTCCGGGACAACCCGCCTCCCCAGCAGAAAGGGGGGGCTGGGGGCCGCGGCAGGGAAATCCAATCCCACAACATCGGCCTCTGTCCAAGCCCGCCCCAAACTTTCCGTCGGCAGTGGAGGAGCCCAGGACAGTTCGGGAGCCTGGCGAAAATCCCGGTCGTGGACCGGACAGTACGAGGAACCCTGGAACCCCCACCGGCCCACCCCTCCAGCCCCAGGGGCCGCGGGCACTGCAAGCACCGCTCCCGGACCCCCGCGAGGCAGCCCGCGGGAGGTAGGAAGGCTCTCGGGAGGACAGCTGTCTCCACCGCAGCCCCTCCCTGCGCCCCTAGACTCGATCCCTTGCGCGTGCGGCAGCCGCCTGCCCGAGCACAGGGACAAAGCGGCGGCTCCAAAGCCCCGCGGTCCCGGTTCCATGCAAGCCCGGCGTCACTCACCTCTTGAACGCAGCTCGAATGCCTGGGCGCCGCCCTCGCGTTCGCCACCGACCACGGTTCACTCCCGTTCCCGCACCGCCGCCCGCCCGCACGCGTCCGCCAGCCCTCCTCCGCTGCCCCTCTGCCACCAGCCCTGCTCCGACTCGGCTTGGCGGCCCTGGACTCAGGCTCCCCGCGCCACCACGGCGGGCGCCGGCTCTTTCTCCACCGCAGCCGCGGTTCTCCGCCCCCTCCCCCTGACGTCAGGCGGGGGGGTCGAGCGGAGGCCGGGGGCGGGACACTAAGGCCAGCCCAGGAGGGGGCCGCGACCCGCCGGCCCGCCTGTTCTCTGCCCGGGGCTCGGGCCTCCGTCCCTCCCGGTGCCCAGCCGTCTCGCGCCTCCGAGTCCCTGTCTGCGCCACAGATCCTGGAGGGAGGTGGGACGAAGGTGGGACCTTGGGCATTGCCACTGCTGAATCGGACTCACCAGGTTTTTCCGAAGTGTCCCCGCTAGACCTACGGGGAATCGGGCTGAGGGGCTTCTGACGCTCCAGTTACTGGAACGAACACGGGCCAGCCACCTGGGGCAATTATCCGAGGGAGGAGCGCTGGAGAAACGCTCTTCTAGGTGGACCACGGGGGGTCTGTATTGTGCCTCCAAATTCTGCCTTCTTGGGTCCAACGCCCACTTGTCCCTACCCTCAGACTAGTCTCACCAGCCAGGAAGACCCTCAGGTCTCCGAAGACAGTCTGCTCCTGTTTCTCATGCTCTGGACAGAGCCTAGCCCCAGGAAATGACTCCTGGTGCCACTGGAAGGCTGATTAACGAGCTGTAGGAGCCCTAATGTTCAGATGAAAGGGGCTAGGGGAGCCACGCTGGAGCACCACCACCACCTTCAGAACCGCCAGCCTCCGCCCACAGCCACTCCTAGAAGTAACTTGCAGCTTTAGTCTTCTGGGCGGTGCTGGGGTGCCCTCCTTCCTGCCAGCTGGTCCTGGCAGCTCGGCAAATGGACAGAAAGCCCCAGGGAGGACACCACAAGGGGCACTTAGAAACAGATGCCATCTCCTGGCTAGGGGCAAAGGGCAGAAGTGAAGGAAACTGAGGAACTGAGGCTTTGATGGTAACTTTAAGCCAGGGCGCAGTCCTGGAGGGAGGAACACTTTAGGCCCTGTCAGCAGATCTGGTTTATAACTCTGTCCCAGCAGCAGCTTTTGTTCTGGTTTAAAACTTGGCATCTGAAAAGTGGAGACCAGAAGAGTAGTAGAGATAATTGAAGAAAAGCAGCCCAATTTGGTTTCAGTAACAATTGGGTCTTTGCTAGTACACATAAAGGCCCCTTCTCCCTTGCTGGCCAAAGCCACATTTCCCAGCTCCTTTCTACTAGGAAAAAAAAAAAAAAAAGCTGTGGCCTTGAAGATGTTATGTTACAGATAACAATTACCTTGGGGTGGGCAGGGAAGGCCCTGGCTTCAGCTGACAGGGAGAGAGAAGATGGGCTGACCCCTGTGTCTGTTTAAGTGGGGATAAACTGATATGCAAATACTGTTTGTTTGGTTTTTTTTTTGGAGACAGGGTCTTGCTCTGTTACCCTGGCTAGAATGCAGTGGCATCATCATAGTTCACTCTGGGCACAAGAGCTTCTCCTGCCTCACCTTCCCAAGTGGATGGGACAACAAGGCGCCTGCCACTATAGCCCAGCTAATTCTTCAATTTTTTTGTAGAGACAGGCTGACCTCAAGAAATTCTCCTACTGCAGCTTCCCAAAGTGCTAGGATTACAGATGTGAGCCACTTTGTCCAGCCAGTGGGCCTCACATTTGTTCTGTGTTTTAGACTTTGTAACCTGCCTTCGCATACATTTTCTCACTACCCTCATGACCACCCTTTCTCTCCTTTTATAGATGAGTCTAAGAAAGTTTAAGCAACTGGCCCTAAGTCTCTTACGTAATAAGAAAGATCAGGATTTTAAATCAGGTCTTGAGACTCCTAATTCTTTTTTTCCTCGAAGTCATTATATATCCTGACAGCGCTCCATTTCCTGCTGTCTCTCCTCACCTTCAAGACTTGGCCCAGCCTCTAAGTGTGAGGGTTACCAGGCAGAGACCTGAGCTCCCTGGCTGTACCTCCAGTGTGGCCCCAGTGGAAAGTTTCAAAGGGTGGTTTGGTTTCACTGGAAGGTACAGTCTTTCTTGTGTACTTCAGTGGCAGACATCTGGGTTCCTGGAGGGCCAGGGATGTAGAACCCCCCTAGCTGACAGACTGCATGAGCCCTCTCTCCCAGATGCTCCTTAGAGATCAGGTTCCAGCTCCCCTCGTCTTTTCCACCTTGGTGCATTTCCTGCTCTATTCTGTTCATTCTCAGCACTGGCATTTTCCGTGGGTGGGTGGGCAGAGGATAGTTTCCTGCATGACTACTTGCTCACGATTCTTTTTTTTTTTTTTTTTTTTGAGACAGAGCCTCAAGCTATCACCCTGGGTAGAGTGCTGTGGCATCACAGCTCACAGTAACCTCCAACCCTGGCTCAAGGGATTCTCGTGCCTCTGCCTCCCAAGTAGCTGGGACTACAGGTGCTTGCCACAACACCTGGCTATTTTTTGGTTGCAGCTGTCATTGTTGTTTGGCAGGCCCGGGCTGGATTCGAACCCGCCAGCTCAGGTGTATGTGGCTGGAGCCCTAGCCGCTTGAGCCATAGGTGCCAAGCCACAATTCATACTTTTAAAAGCACAACTGACACAAAAATGAGATTCTTGGGTCTTCAATTAAGGGACAGAAATGCTCATGTACTGGCTAGTCTCTAGGACGTGCTTGACATACATAGCCTATGAGAGGTATCTATCCTGAGGCTCTGACAGACCCTCCATTTGTTCAACTGCTTGTGGCCAAGTCAAGGAAAGAGAGAAGTGCTAGATGCCTCCCAACACTCTTCACTGGCAGCTCAGGCTGGCCTCAGAGATGGCCTAGGAGTTTTACTAGAGAAGCAAGCTGCCCCTCCAACACCCACAACTATACCACCTTTCATTTGAGCTACTCACCTGCCAGCTCTTTGGAAACAGGTTTCTGGCAGGAGGAAGGCCCAGAGGGTCACTGGGGTCTAAGGTCAACCAAGCAGCTCCTGCTGGTTGATCTTCAAGGCAGCAGGAGCTGTTTTCAACCCAAAGACGGGGCAATGGGAAGACTTAGGTCAACTACCCTTCAAGGGTCTTTCTGAGGGCCTGGGGATCGAGGTGAGTGGGGACATAGGAAAAAGACTCTCCCTCTCAACTTCCTCCAAAAGGAAAGTTATCAAAAGTGTCCACCTGGGAAGTCTTTCCCTTCCCAGCCCCTCCCTGCCACCATTGCCAAAAGGAAGCAGGAAAACATTTGTCATCACAGCCCCGGATGCTGCTTTTCCAGTGGCTCCTATCAGGATATCCCCAGCCTTTTCCCAGGGGCTTAGGGATCTGGGAAGGTCAAAGACCTGGAGGACAAGTGGTAAAACTGCCAGCACCACTGTGGAATTCTTGGCCTAGAGGAAGCTGAATCTAACTGATCCCAGACTAGTTTTAAAAGATCTGGTCAGCTCCCAGCCAGTCCCTGAAAGGGCCCATTACATGTCCCAGGAGATAGTATATGCCCTTGGGTGACCTCACGGTGCACACCTCTGCTCAGGTTACAGCCAGGTCTCTGGAGGGACTGAATTGTCACTGACACCTCTTCTCCCCATGGTGTCTATTTCTCTCATGGGAAGAGTACGCTGGGGAACAGGGGAGGGGGAAACAGTGTATACAAGCCAGGACTGGGCAGGAGGGCACCAGATGTCTATAGTCAGTCCCTTTCTTGGAGCCAGGTAGGGGCAGCTTTGAGAATAGGAAACTCCCCAGTTCAGCCTCTAGGGCTTTCCCTATTCCCTCTTTGCCCTTGGCAGTAAGAACAAAGAAGGGAAATTTCAAAGGTGATTTCCAGGTTTCCAGAGCAAACTGAATAGCTCAGGATTAACCGTCAGGATGTACAGTGCCAGAAGCAGGGGTACCCTGAGGGAGGATGAAGAAGGCTGGCTCCCTAGGTGCCCTGCTGTTTATCAGAGGATTTGAGGCTGAGCTGCTGCTGCTGGGCTTCAGTGGTGCCCTGGGCAAGGGGACAGGTGACATAGCCAGGAAAAGAAACTGGAACTCAGTCAAGTTGCTTGGGCATTCAAGTCACCCTGACCTAGGGTTTCCTCTACCTCTCATTTGGCAAAGAAGATATCCTGTGTGGTACCCAGCAGGAAGATGTCCTGTGTGGTACCCAGCACTGTGCCGTATGGGTGCTTATGCCCTCTGAATAATAGGTGTCCTCTACTCTTAGCATCTGGGGACCCAGTACGGGAGGCAACTTGTGTCGGAAGCGGGCCCAGCAAGTAATGAGCTCCACATTGGATCTGTACATTGAGCCACTTGGCCTGAAGGTTCTCTGTTTTGGGGGAGTCTCTCTCCTAGTAAGTAGACAAGACACCCAGGGTTGAGAAGTGCCTATAGACCAATTTGGCAGGAAGAATCCTCTGCCACTTCCTGGCTACCTTTTTTGCCCCTTGCAAAACCCCATTCCAACCCAGAAATAGTCAGGAGGAGCCAGAGACTAGACTTGGATTCTCAGGGTTGGAAGAGTGGGTAAAATTGATATCTAGGGGTCTCCTGGGAGTACAAAAGGCCCACTCACTTCTCAAGGGATTCAGGCCAAAGATACTCAGTGCCCCATTAGTAATCAGGTCTCATGAACTGATCTGGGGCGATTCTGAGAGGAAGCAAGAGCAGTATCCAGAACTGTCTTTTGTACTTTTCTACCCGCCCTCATTTCTGAGTCTGGGGAGTGGATTTCAGAGCTTAGCAATAAATTGAATTAAGGGTAATTACAGCCCAGATCCACCATCTCACTCAGTGTATTCTCCCCAGCAGGGACGGGGAGGGGAAGGAGTGGTCTCAGACTGGATCCAAACAAATGTTCGCCATCCCTGAATTTCTGACAGCTCTCCGGGCACAAGGGTAGGGGGAGCACCACAGGGATGACTGCTCCTCCCCAGAGATTTGCAAACAGCCCTCAGTTGTAGGGGGCAAAGCACAGGCTGCAGTCATGTAATTCTAACTACGAGAGGTGAGAACTCAGCAGAACATAAGCAGAGACATCAGGAGACTAGACGCTGGGCACCAGCCCTCAGGACAAGGATTGAAGGAAGTCTTCTAAACCACTGATGCTGAAATAAGACTTTAATGTGCACAAAGAAATCTCACATTAGTGACAGAGAGAGAAAGGAAAGAGGGTGGGGAGGACTGAGGCCTATGAGGGCCCAGGGAAACCAGAGTTATGAAGACAAAAGCCTTAGGGAAGAGGAGATGGCTGGGAGGGGAGAGAGCTGAGGGTGGACATAGCAGGGAAGGCAAAATCTGTCAGAGTGGGGGCAGGGGCAATGGCAGAGGCAAGCTCTTGCTTTACCAGGCTGGTCAGCATCTAGACCTGTGCTAGTCTTCATTCTTTGCTTCCTCTAGTTCCCTGAGCCCTGGTCACTTTCTGCTGAAGCCAAGAGTCCTGGGCTGCCCCGACGCAGCTCCTTTTTAGATGTCTTTCCAGGGGCTGAAGTACTGGGCCTGTGGCAAGGAGAAAAATAGGCTGTGATAGCCTAGGCTCTGGGGCTGCCCAATGCCCTGAAACTCCCTGGACTTGCAGAATCCACTCAACACTCATCACAGGTCTCCCTCATGCCAGGTGCTCAGTGAGCAAGACTCCTGGGGCTCACAGTCCAGGCAAGGACACAGCAAGCAGGTCCACAGGCCACTTGACTATAGAAATGGTTTGCCAGGGTTCCTCTACGCACTGCCTACAGGCACAGGAGTGTAAAGGAAGGTGGCAGCTACTCCCCCCAACCCCAGGCCACGAATCACTTTTCCTTCTTTTAATGACAAGCACACTGCTTCTCACCAGAGACTAGTGTGATCTAGTTCTTTGGGGATTGAGGGTGAGGTTTGCTCTTCAGCTTTCTCAGAGACTTGCGAAATCTGAGACTCAAGCCACAGCCTGTGGCCAATGTGTCAGCCCCAAGTCAGAGGTTATAAGGGGAGGAGGAGTCAGAGGAGAAGCAAGTTGACAGCTGAGGAACACTGGGGCGGGAGATATGGCCCTGCTCATCTCCATCAAGGGCTGGGGGCTCAAGAAGGAAAGCGCCTCCAAGCCATCCCAGTGGGTACTACTTGTTGGAGAGACCGAGAGAAAGGGAGGGTACCAAAGCAGGTTGGTACTGGACTGGCTGGGTTGGACTATGGTGAGGTCAGCAGGCTTGGGAGTCGGGCTGGCTCTGGTCCATAATTCTGACATCTACACAAGCTGCCTGCATGATGGGGCAACCATTTCTAACCTTGCAGGGCCTCTGGTTAATTTGTTTATCTGTAAAATGGGATCCTCATGGGGTCTTTCTACTGGAATTCACATAGAGCCAACTCTTCATTCAATGTTGGCTATGAATATTATTTACTAGAATGGAGAGGGGCAGGGCAGCATTTCTCCTAACAGAGTAGGAGGCCGCCCTCAGGCCTGCAGGACGAGTGGGCAGAGAGTGGACAGCTGGTACCTCTGGTGCCCCTTCCTGCTTGTAACAAACTGGTACCCCTGGCCCAGGCTCTCCCCTCACTGGGACTGTTTTTCTTTGCATTTGCTCAGGAGTAGGCTTCTCTGTGTCCCCCAGCCCCCAGCCCCATCCTGGCCTTTGGCTTCTTGAAAGTCCCTTAGGCATTTGCCCTCACATCACCCTCTCCAACCATGTCCTGGCTGGGCTCAGCAGCTGCAGTGGGGGTGGAAGGCTGCTGGCACTGGCCAGTCCTCCTCTCCAAGGTCTGGGGGCTTCGGGGGCACCACCTGGGGCTGGTAGAGGACCAGTAGCTCCTGCCAACGAATGTAGGTCTGGGCAGCCAAGTCTTTGAGTCTGGTGCAGTGCATGGCCTGGGGGCTCTCCCGGATGTGGGTGTTGATGTGGTGGTCCAACTGCATGCACAGCAGCTGCAGTTCACCCTGTAGAAGGACAGGGCAAGGCTATGGGGGAGGGTGCAGCCCACGGGGGTCTGAAGAGAACAAAGTCAGAGAAAGGGAGGGGCTCATTTGAGAGACTACTCAGAAGCTGGACAAGAAAAGGAAGAGAAGGTCAGTGCCAACAGCAGGGGCATGGGTCAGTGTCCCTGGGGGAATAGCTCATGGGACTCAGTGGGGAGGAAGAGGCCACGGCTCTCTAGACTGGCCTCCTTCTCAGCCTCCTCCTCTTTGCAGCTCCTGACAGCGATCTGGGCTCCAGCCTGGCTGCTTGTTGGAGAAAACTAAGCCCCCTCACCCCAGCCTCTTGGAAGACTCACCCACTGATCTGAAGTAATGTCCTGGCAGCTGACCACCACCCCAGCCAGTGTCAGAAGGCTGTGGCACAGGTAGCAGGCCTGGAGAGAGAGCACAGCAAGGGTAGAGAGCCACTTCCTTAACCCCACCCTAAGCAGCAAGGTCTACTCCTTCACCTGCAGACTCCTTGCTCTCAGTCCAGTGGCCCCCATGATGAGGATTCAGCCCATCACTCAACTTCCAACTTCAGGGAGGTCCAGGTGAGGAAGGCTCCAGACCCCACTCTCTCAGAGCTAGACATGCCCCAGGTTCTGTTAGATTTCCCTCTGACGTACTGTTTTTCCTTCCTTCAGAAAAAGAGGGAATCTTTGCCATCCAGAAACCCACACTGTCCTTCAGCCTTGTCCTGGGGCTCTGGCAGAGAAAGCCCTCTGGGGAGAGAGGCCGTGCACTCTGATGCTCTGGGCAATCTCTGTTCCCTAAGGCGTCCAAACCCAGGGCCACTGCCACCAAAGCACTGTTATCCCCCCACAGCAACTCTGTGCAAACAGTAAAGGGAGCCCCTCTGGGAGGACATGCCCAGGGGTGCACAGTTCCTGTATTCTGCTTGTCCCTCAGCAGACATAAACACAGATGCAGTCTGCCAGAACAGTCACACCTCCTGACAGGAAGCAGAGAAGGAGAGGGGAGCAATGGGAGATGGTTTGGGCTGAGTGCTTGTACACCTTACCCAACTACACCCTCATTCTTGCCTACTGGACACTCTCAGAGGTAAACAAAACATAGGCCAATTACATCTGGATGAGATGATTTGACCCAGGGTACCCTGGACACTGCTGCACCCATTCATTTATAAGACATTTGCCTGCTATTCCGAGAAAATGAGATATGGGACCATCCTAAGAACAGATGGGGCTCCTCAGGGGAAGACAGCCCACCCTTGGCACTCTAACTGCTATCTGTGGGTGACCCTTCCCCCAACTCAGAGCTCCTGCTGTCTGCTTTGGACTCTTTACATCTAAGATCAGGAGGGTGGCAGCCTGAGGATAAGAGGTGGTGGGAGAGGCAGGCTCTAAAGATGGTACTGGTGAGAATAGGGCTTGAGCTCAGAACCAGCCCAAGGCCCGAGTGCTCCAGCTTCCCTGCCTTGTCATCTCACCCTCTCAACAGTGCTACATAGGCCCAAGAAACAGCAGCAACCTCTTTACACAGCCCTAGGTCCTTGCATAGGACAGAAGCCAGAACCATTTCTGAGGGTACCAAACTTGGCACTTATCAAATGACTTTTTTTTTTTTTTTTTTGTAGAGACAGGGTCTCACTTTATGGCCCTCTGTAGAGTGCCATGGCCTCACACAGCTCACAGCAACCTCCAACTCCTGGGCTTAAGCGATTCACTTGCCTCAGCCTCCCGAGCAGCTGGGAGTACAGGCGCCCGCCACAACGCCTGGCTATTTTTTGGTTGCAGTTTGGCCGGGGCTGGGTTTGAACCCGCCACCCTCGGTATATGGGGCTGGCGCCTCACAGACTGAGCCACAGGCGCCACCCTATCAAATGACTTCTTCTTTTTTTTTTTTTTTTGTAGAGACAGAGTCTCACTTTATGGCCCTCGGGTAGAGTGCCGTGGCCTCACACAGCTCACAGCAACCTCCAACTCCTGGGCTTAGGCGATTCTCCTGCCTCAGCCTCCCGAGTAGCTGGGACTACAGGCGCCCACCACAACGCCCGGCTATTTTTTTATTGCAGTTTGGCAGGGGATGGGTTTGAACCCACCACCCTCAGCATATGGGGCCAGCGCCCTACTCACTGAGCCACAGGCGCTGCCCTCAAATGACTTCTTAAACCCAAATACCACATTGCAAAACTCCGAGGACAAAGTCTACCTGGGACTCCCACCAGCAGCATCTTTCCTGGATAGAACCCAGACTGCTCTTTAGCACAACAGCAAAGGGCTGATCAGACCAGGTGGCCTTGTGCACAGCAGGCACAGAGAAGACACCACGGGGGAGCCAGGTACCTGCTGGGTGTGCCCTCAGAAGGGCTGCCCTGGGGTGGGAAGACCCAGCCTTTCCTCAGCCCAACTCCCACCTGTTGGGGCCCTGCAGCTGCCCATGTGCTAAGCTTAGGCCTGAGTCACTTGGCCAGGCTGGCTTGCTGGTGAGCCACTGTTTGCCCTGTGCATGGTGCTTGGTAGCTCCTTGGGCTCCCCTTTCCTCCAGCCTGGCCTTGCCCTAGGGAGGGTCCACAGCTTTTGGGACTCTCTCCAACCTTTGTAGTCCTGACATCCGTTCATTGACCCCTTCCTATAAAACAGGCTCAGGCCTGTGTGCCAGACACTGTGCCTTGACTAAGACACAACAGCATACCCTCAGATGTTAGAGGGAGAAAGCAATCATTTGGTGGTCAACAAATAAAGAACCTCAGTTTCCCCCTCTGATCAAAAGGAGAAAGGGTTTTTCTAGGTTTTTTTTTTTTGTGTGTGTGTGTGTGAGGGGATAAAACTTAAGAGGCTTTAGGAAAAAAGTGAATCAGCTAAGTGGGCCTCAAAGGAACAGTAGAATTGAGGCAAAGATGGCTATGTGGGGGTGGAGGCAGATTACAACACCAGACAGATCCTGATACAAGAAACAGGCAGGGCACAATGGGGGACTGTGTCCAGGTGGGCTGGAGCAGGGAGACCTAGGGACAGGGCTAACAGCAGACAGCTGGGAGGGAATAGCCTAGGGGCACCTGAGAAAAGCGGGTGCTATAATGTGGCCATATTTCATATCAGTGGGACACAATATACCAGAGTAAAAACAGAGTTCTTTCTAGAAGAAAGAATTTCAGGACGTCCTTCACCTTTCTTTTCAAGATTATTTTTCTACAATGTGTGTGCTTTATTTATTTATTTTTTTGGAGATAAGAGTCTTACTTTGTCGCCCTCAGTAGGGTGCCATGGCATCACAGTTCACAGCAACCTCGAACTCTTCGGCTTAAGCAATTCTCTTGCCTTAGCCTCTCAAGTAGCTGGGACTACAGGCGCCCGCCACAATGCCAGGCTATTTTTAGAGTAGAGGTCTTGCTCTCTCTGGCTCAGACTGGTCTCTAACCTGTGAGTTCAGGCAATCTAATCGCCTCAGCTTCCCAGAGTGCTAGGATTACAGGTGTGAGCCACTACACTTGGCCCAATGTGTGTGCTTTAAAGCCTGTTTTTTTGTTTGTTTGTTTTTTTGGTAGAGACAGAGTCTCACTTTGTCACCTTTGGCAGAGTGCCGTGGCGTCACACTGCTCACAGCAACCTCCACCTCCTGGGCTTAAGCGATTCTCTTGCCTCAGCCTCCCGAGTAGCTGGGACTACAGGCGCCCACCACAACGCCCGGCTATTTTTTTGTTGCAATTTGGCTGGGGCTGGGTTTGAACCCACCACCCTTGGTATATGGGGCCAGTGCCCTACCAACTAAGTCACAGGCGCTGCCCTTGAAGCCAGTTTTTAAGAAAAAATTTAATAAGACACTGCCAATTGTAACCGACTGAACCTAGCTGGGTTTGAGTGGCTATGGGGCAAGGAAGAGGAACATGACCTTGAAAAGAAGCTTTTCCCCTTGTTTGAGAGGGAAAAATACTTCACACTGAGCAAGCTGACGGTGAGATGTGGCAGGGGACGCCAAAGAAAATATCCAAGGGCCATGGGTCAGGTCTTGAGGGTGCTGGGAAGGCATCCTGGGACTGTCTGCAGGGGAGCGTGTGCTGACCTGGGAGGGGAGAATGGGGACTGGCCACTTTCCGACCTTTCACTTGTCAACATTCCTGGCATCTGAGGGGGCAAGTTCACTGGTAGAAGTCTCAGTTTTACAGAGACCCAGCTGCAGAGCTTCTATGCCGGTGAATATGAGGAGGAGGAGGTAGAGCAGGGGAGGGAGGGAGAGGGGGAAGGGAGGAAGAGAAAGGAGAGGGGGGAGCGGAGGAGGAGGTGGCAGCAGCCTCCTTGAGGTGGTGAGGGCGGACCTTAGGATCGGAGGAATGCTCAGGAGGAAAATCTGTCAGCAGGTATTTACCCCATGTAGTGGGGATTCACTGGTTTCACAACTTGGTTCTTACGCTGATTCCCATAATTGAATCTGCAGGGGAAATCCCAGGAAAACTTAAAATGTGTTGGTTTGTTCAGTGTCAGGGTGGAGGGCTGGGGATAGCCAGTAAGAAATAGTAGTCCTAAAGAAAAGCCCCTATAACCACATTTAACAAACAATTTTTCTCACAGGGAAAGAAAAGCTGCTACTGCCTGGAGGTTGGGTGTATCTTTTCCTTGCATTAGAGGGTGCTCCCTGCAGCAAGACCTAGGTTAGGGGAGGCCCTTTAGGGAAGACTTTGACCCAATTTAAGGAAATAAGGTTCCCTCTGTAGCCAGAAATCATCACAAAAACTCCAGCTGCCATAGATCCCCTCCCTGAGTGTACCTCTGGGGTCTAAGGTTCATTATTGGCATAGAAAGCTTCCAGACTTCTGTCTTTTTCTCACACTTTCCAGGTAGAGGGTAAGGGAGTCCCTACCTTCCATAAACCATCAGCAGAAACTGGGGTCTCTGTGGCCAGGAGAAGGCAGAAATGCACCAGCAGGCTAGGGGTGCGGTATGCAGTTCAGGCAGGGGTGGCCCAGCAGCGAGGGGCTGTTCCCAGCAGGAGGAGAAGTAAACAGCCAGGTGTGAGCTGTGCTTCCTGCTCCCTGCTCTGTGGTGTGACCAGCATCTGAACTTAGCAAGCCTGCTCCTGTCCTGGCAGGTACCACAGAGACAGGGCTCCTCCGTCCTCCCTTTCAAGACATAGGTAGGGGAAGCTGAGCAGAGGCTGCACTCCTGCCCACCAGCCTGCCCTGCTCCTTCCTTCACTGCTGAGAGTGCCACAAGGCCCTTCCAACAAGCCTGGGGAGGCTGTTCCAGATCTTTTAGGACTGCTCAGCGTGGGGCAAGTCAGCACAGCTTCAGAGTTAGCCCTCCGTGGGTAGTGGGGGCTATGCCTGCTAAGGTGTCATGACCTTTTCTAAAGATGGGACCCCAAGCACCTAGGGCAGCCAAGCCCCACCTCCTCTGAGGTAAGCTGAGGCTGGGAAACCCTGACTGGAAATGGGACCCAGGAAACCTCAGTCAGTAACACAGGGAACAGAAGAGTCTAAGGGCAAGGAATGGGATGTACCTGAACTTAATACCCACAAGACCATCCCCTGATGCCATTGCCAATAAGTCCTAGGTCTCCCCAAGTCTGGTGGGTTGGCTTTTCCCAGAAGTTGTGCACAGGGTACCTCATTCCTGAATCTAGAGCCTTTAAGTTGGTCATGCCCTCCCTCTGGGGAAGGATGACAAGGGTGAGTGATGGCAGACAGCCTACCGAGACTGTCACTGAGGAGTGGAAGATCATCTTCACGTTTTGGTCTGGCCGGTTTTGATCCCAGAAACCCCCAGCCAAGCATCCCAAGTCAAGTGGAATCGATTAGCAGCACTTTTGTCATAAGACAAAAGGGAAAAAGGGTGGACATTTCCCAAGAACTTCATCTTTTAGAAAATTCCCCTCTAGCTAATGCCAAGGGAGCAAGCTGTGGCCTGGGTTATTTATGCTGAAGAACAACAGGGAAGGGGGAGGGAGAGACTCTCCCAGGAAGCTACTTGCTCTGGCCAGAATATCATGGTTTCTCCCACCTCAAGTCATGACCAAGAATCTAGTTTTACCGTGGGCAAGTTTTCAAACCAAGCCCTTTCCTTGGAAGCTGCCAGACACGGTAGGGATGGCAGATTTTGCTACTGGCAGGAGGAATCTGTGGGACCAGGTCCAGCTGGGCTTTGAGGCACCTGTTGTGGTGGAGAAGAACCAAGGCTGACCCAAGAACACCTGCTGGGAAAGACCAAGACAGATTCAAAGGACAAGGCTCAACCAGCCTGGCTACTGGGGCCCCACAACAGGTGTCCTTGCCTTTCACTTAGGAAGCTGGCCCTGAATGCCTGCTGGTGTCTGGGCTTCCTGCCTGGAACCCCAAAACCCCCAAGCAGCCTCATTTGTTTCTGTCTCTCCATGCTCACAGGCTCTGGGTGGTGGCCACCCTGGGAAATGGGCATTCAGCTCCAATCTGCCTGGGCTACTATCAGCCTAGTCTTGAAGGTCTGGAGGTCTAGCCCAGCCATACAACTGACCCCAGGAGAATTCTGTCCTAGATGCCATCATTACCACACCTGGAGTCCTCTCAGGGACTTAGATGCAAACACATTCACTGCAGATCAACTCTAGAAACAATCTAGTATGGGAAAGACTGAAGCTGTACTGGTCTACCCAGGGCCATTTCAGACCCAAGGCTAAAACTGGGCACAATCCTTTTTCCTTCATTTTTTTCATTTTCTTTTTGCAGTTTTGACCAGGGCTGGGCTTGAAGCCGCCACCCCCAGTATATGGGGCCGGTGCCCTACTCTCTGAACCACAGGTGCCACCCCACTTTTTCCTTTTTTAATAAATTCGAACCTACATAACTCCACTTCACAGTATCCCAACTGTGGGATGTAGAGAGAGGCTGGTGATCCCTACTTTTTTTTTTTTTTTAGAGACAGAGTCTCACTTTATCACCCTCGGTAGAGTGCCATGGCGTCATAGCCCACAGCAACCTCCAACTCCTGGGTTTAGGCGATTCTCTTGCCTCAGCCTCCCGAGTAGCTGGGACTACAGGCACCTGCCACACGCCTGGCTATTTTTTTGTTGCAGTTTGGCTGGGGCTGGGTTTGAACCCACCACCCTTGGTATATGGGGCCAGCGCCCTACTCACTGAGCCACAGGCGCAGCCCTGATCCCTACTTTTCATATATTGAGACTGAAGCTGGAAGAGGTCCCTGATGCTCATGACCCCATGTCCAATAGGCATAGGTCTGGTCCAGAAGCACATGTATGGGCTTTCCATTTCAGCAGGACAAGTTCCCTGAGTGTATATGTGTGTGTGTGGTGGGGGGGAGGGTCTCTAAAGGGGACTGACACTGTGGCCATCCAAGAGTATGGCCCTTCTGCATGGTGAAACAAGGATCCACAGGCCTCCTAGAGGCAGAACAGGGGCAAGGCCAAGGCCACTCCCCAGAAGGATGGGATATGCCCTTTGCAGCCTGAGCCCCAAGGGCATGGTCTAGGTACTCCACGACAGGTTGGGCACACAACAACAACAATAATTAGTCATGAGTAATCCTGAAGTAGGGCTACTTTCAGGCTTCAAGCCAACAGCCTGTGTCTGGGGAGAGAGCCAGAGCTTGTCTGGCTGCTGTGTCCACTAGAACACCACATAAGACAGCATGGATTTTTCTAGGTCACCCCATCTGAACCTGTGCTGGAGTGTGGCACCAGCCATCATTGCTAGGCTGTCATTTGGTCCCCACCCCCATGAGCAACCTACATGACTTATTCCCCTTATCTAGGCAGCTCCTGTTCCAAAGTTACTCCCCTGACCTTGGTTTTGGCAAGTACTAAAAAAGCAAGCAGGGGGCTGAATCCAAAGTTCTGTTCCCAAAGGAAAGCTGACTTGGAAGTGACTCTGACCAGGACAGGACACTGGTCATTAAGTCCTAGCAAGAAGGAAATGATGAAGACACACAACCAACTGCTAGGAATTGAGGCGGCTGACACAATACTTCTTCCTAATTCAGGGTCCCTGAAGACACAGGGCAGAGCAGCCAGAAAGCAAGGCCTGCCAGACTCACCACGGGGGGTTGACAGGCAGAACACCCAATTCTGTAAATGAAAGCACTTGCTGGAGGGAGTAGAGCCCTAAACATGCAGCAGGGATGAGGCCAATTTTGGATGATGGGAGACAGGCTAGTAGCATCTGGACAGGAACAAGACTTCCGGCTCAGCTGCTGGGAACGGCCACTAAGTGGCCATTCCTCTCACGCCCTGCTGGGCAGAGAGGTAGGATGTTTCTTCCCAGGCTGCAGAGGACTTGGAAGCCCAGCATGCATTCATACCCTCCCTCAGTATGGGCACCCTCACCTGTACTTCTAGCTTCCCAGAGAGTGAGTGTAGAGACCTGCAACCCCCTTTCAGTGGGACTTCCTTTTAAGCTCTATCCTGAACTTGCAATCGGACTCTCAGCTCCTCTGGCTCCTGTTCTTGGTAGTGAGGACAGGGAGGGAACAAGAAGGCCACAGCATAGTAGGGCTGGAATGGAAAAAAGAGGGGGGCTGGGACAATAGCAGGAAGGCTGAAGGCTCTGTATTCCTGTGGATGTGTTGCAGGGAGGTTATCTCAGAGCACCTGACCTATGCCTCTGTGGCTGGTGGAAGGAGCCATATGCTGGAGTAGATCCTTGCTAGAGTGCTCCCACCCAGCCCACCCTTCCTCTCTAGCTTCCTGCTGGTGCTGGAAGCTGAGGAGATGACACACAGGGACTAGTGAGCTCTTCCTACTGCTACAACTGGGACCAGAGACCTTGACTGGAAAACCCAGCTCTGCTGGCTGCTGAGAGAGGGAGGTTTTCGGTGTATGTGTGAGAGTCTATGCCTATACATATGTGCACGTGCACATCAGCACATGAGTGTGAGTGCTCATGCATGGGGGTGAAGGAGGGAGCCACTGACACTAGCCAGTGCACCTGCATGGTTGTCCTCATAGAGCAAGACTTCCCCAAAAGCTATTTCCTCTAAAGCCATAGTTCCTCCCTCTTCCCTTCTTTATCTTTCTCCTTCACTCAATTGTCTTCTGGGGTGTTCCATGGCCAGAGCTGGGGAAGCACTGCCCTTCTCACATTTCCTGGGGATATCAGAGCAGGTCATTGCTTGTGACTGAGCAGCAGGGGGATGCTGTGGATATCCAGGGATTATGGGCACCCAAGACCCTTCCCTTCCTTTGTAAGAGTGTCCCAGCTTTATTTCCCTACACTCAGGCCAAGGTGCTCATAGTGGTGATGTCAGCCCTGATTTGAGGGACAGACACATGTCCTGGGCTGGCTAGTCACTGTATGCCAGCGTGGCTGTGTAACTGGCTTAAGAGATAAGCATTTGAACCAAGCCAAGCCAATGAGGCACGACTCTGGGACTTTGGTTAGTTATCGAGGACAGAATTTCTTCCTCTCTTGTACCCCTCACTTGGCTAGGGTTGCTGAGGGAAAATGTAAGCCTGGAGATTCTCACAACCAGGAGGGGAGATCCTGCCTGGGAATGCACCAAGCAGTAGAAGTCAGAGGTGGAGAGAGGACCACTGAAGTGTCACGACAATATTTAGCCCCTCGATCCAGCTAAACTTTAGGCTTTTCAGGATCTATATTTGTGTTTCCATTACTAAAGAGGCCTTGCAAAGACAGGGAAGAAGAGACAGAAAAAGTAGTGAGTATAGAACAGGTGAGAAGGCTGTGATCTACCTGGTAGTTGTTCCTACAGACTGAGGACAGCATGTGGGACCTTCCCCATTCATTCCCAATCCTGGGTTGGGAGCTGAGGCCCGAGCTGCTTAGACTCAGCAGCTAGAGAATTTTGTTCCTCTACCTACTCTTGGGGCTGCTCAGGGCCCCTGGAAGGGAGCTGGGTGGGGCTGGGTGCAGGGAAGGCAGGGAAGGTTCCCTCATCTAGGTGGAACCTGCTTAGGGCTAGCATTTCTTTTCATTATTATTTTATTTTATCTTTTGAGTCAGAGTCTCACTTTGTGGCCCTTGGTGGAGTGCTGTGGTGTCACAACTCACAACAACCTCAAACTCTTGGACTTAAGCGATTTTTTTTTGCCTCTGTCTCCCAAGTAGCTGAGACTACAGGCGTCCACTACAACGCCTGGCTAGTTTTTGGTTGTAGTTGTCATTGTTGTTGGGCAGGCCCTGGCCACATTCGAACGTGCCAGCTCCAGTGTACGTGGCTGGCACCCTAGTTGCTATCTACAGGTGCTGAGCCAGGGCTAGGCATTTCAGTGGTGGCTCTGAGGAGTGTGGCTGGGATCAGACTCTGGACTGGCCCCCACAGGAGACTTTATTTAGGTGCGTGAAACAATGTATGGACCAGCTATAGGTTGAGTAATGCCCATAGGGCTCTAAGGACAAGGAAGGCAGGGTGGGCACTGCAAGAAGGAAGAACAACAGAACCAAAGACACAGGCATGAAAATTGAGAGTTTCTGGGAGAGACAGCCATGCCTGGATCCAAATATCATGGTTTGTGTGCAGCAGTAAAGTCACGTGGATTAAGTAGGGCCAGCTGCTGGATGCTCTAGGTGGCAGGGTTTGCACATAATGGGAGATACTAGCATCTATTTTTCCTAAGTTAGAATGGGAAGAAGATAATCCAGAGTTGTCTAGGACTACTTAATGGATAAAGATACCCAGGTAAAATGTCAGGTCAGGACAACTGGGCCTGGATGGGGTAGGGTTAGGCTGTTAAGGCCTAAGCTAGCTGGGTTTGAACAAAAGCTGCCTTAAGAATCCAAGCCTGGGTTCAGCGCCTGTAGCACAGTGGTTACGGTGCCAGCCACATACGCTGAGGCTAGAGGGTTCAAGCCTAGCCCAGGCTAGTTAAGCAACAATGACAACTGCAACAGAAAAATAGCTGGGCTGTTGTGGCGGGCACCTGTAGTCCCAGCTACTTGGGAGGCTGAGGCAAGAGAATCACTTAAGCCCAAGAGTTTGAGGTTGCTGTGAGCTGTGTGCTAGGGTGACACAGTGAGACTTTTGTCTCAAAAAAAAGAATCCAAGCCTGCCTTCCCCAGCTTAACTCTTGTCATTTCAAGCCTGCTCAGATACTTGCAAAGAAGCTGAATTCTTGGGACCCAAGCAAAGCTGGTTAAGGCCCTGCCTGGCCTTGGAATGCTCAGCCTGTACCCAGATTTGCAGAGAACTCCACTCTCCCTACAGATCAGCTTCCCAGCTACCTCTTTAAAGTTTATTTTAAAAGATGTCTGATGTTCCTCATTTTGGAGGAAGTAAGCCAGAATCAACCACAGACTATCCAGGGAACGAACTCCAGAGTCCTGAATATCCGTTTTCTGTTCCTCAAAACCAGTAAGTTTCTTTTTAACCCTCCTGATCTTGGCCTGACCATGGGTCAGGGTTCTCCCTAAGGTGCAGGGTGAAGGGCAGGAAGAACGGGCACTTTCCAGTGGAAAGGCAGAGAGGATGGTGCTGGGGGGCAGAGGCTTTGCCTTTCAGGGTGACACAAGGCAGTGGCCTGTGCCTGAGGGAACACATGTCCCTTAATGGGGCTGAGCGTGCCAGCAATAGAGGGCAGAGGCAAGCACAGAGCTGCCAGAGGGAAGTGGCACCCTCCCTGTCCTGTCTCCGCAGTGGGAATCAAGGTTCTCCCTACAACAACCTCCCATTAAGGCGGCTCTTGGCAGGGTCACTAGGCACAGGGACAAACAAGTGCAATCACAGCTGCCACAGCAAAAGCAGTAAAACTTGTTTGCCAACTCTATCAACACACTCAGCACACCACAAGGATATACAGGAGATGCATACACACACTCGCACACAAACACATGGCAGGCCATGCCTTCCGCAGAAGATGGGCAGAGACACTCAGAGTGAGCACAGCAGAGTCAGCGCAGCTGGGCTAAGTTCATTTCAGAGCATCACCCAGGAGCACACCCCCTTCCCCATAAAATCAACTGGTTGCAAATACACCTCTCAAATAAACAAGCCCTCTGCAGGCCTCAAGAGCACAGAGCGGGAGACTGTAAGTGGTGAGGCCCTCAAGGAAGCTCGCTAGAGCTACTTGCAATTAGCCCCAGTTTGGTCTGGGTGGTACCCCCTCCAGGGACTATCATGGAAGTAGAACTCACAGAGAGTCGCAGGTTGTCCTCAAGAACATCACCAGGCTGGGAGGAGGACATGGCCAGGAGGCACATGGGGAGATAGGAACCAGATTTCTGGTGCCTCACTTCTGCCTCAACTCTGGAAATTTCCCCCCTTTGTAGACCTCAGTTTTTTTTGTGTTTTTTTTCTGAGACAGAGTCTCAGGCTGTCGCCCAGAGTAGAATGCCGTGGCATCACCACTCACAGCAACCTGCAACTCTTGGGCTAAAGCAATTCTCTTGCCTCATCATCCCAGGTAGCTGGCACTACAGGCACCTGCCAAAACGCTGGGGTATTTTTTTTTTTTTTTGTTTTGAGACAGAGTCTCACTATGTCGCCCTCTGTAGAGTGTTGTGACATCGCAACTCACAGCAACCTCTAACTCTTGGGCTTAAGTGATTCTCTTGCCTCAGCCTCCCAAGTAGCTGGGACTACAGGCGCCTGCTGTAATGCCCAGCTCTTTTTTTTTTTTTTTTGGTAGAGACAGAGTCTCACTTTATGGCCCTCGGTAGAGTGCTGTGGCATCACACAGCTCACAGCAACCTCCAACTCCTGGGCTTAGGCGATTCTCTTGCCTCAGCCTCCTGAGTAGCTGGGACTACAGGCGCCCGCCACAACACCCGGCTATTTTTTGGTTGCAGTTCAGCCGGGCCGGGTTTGAACCTGCCACCCTCGGTATATGGGGCCCGCGCCTTACCGACTGAGCCACAGGCGCCGCCCTCCCAGCTCTTTTTTTGTTGTTGCTGCAGTTGTCATTGTTTTAGCTGGCCTAGCCAGGTTTGAACCCATCAGCCTTAGTGTATATGACTGGCGCTATAACCACTGGGCTACCTTAGTGTATATGACTGGCGCTATAACCACTGGGCTACGGGCACCGAGCCCCAGCTATTTTTTTGGTTGTAGTTGTCAATTGTTGTTTAGCAGGCTGGAGCCGGGTTCGAAACACCAGCTTTGGTGTATGTGGCTGGTGCCCTACACTGAGCTACGGGTGCTGCCCACCCTTAGTTTTTTTTCACACACAATGGGAGACAGTTAACTTACTCTAAGTACCTACATTCGACAAACTACTAAAAAACTTCCATCTTGCAGTAAAGACACTGATTTTGTGTACCTTACAAATCCCTAAAGAGAAAAACAGAATTTTAAAAATCCCATCAATACAGCATGGGTACAACAAAAGGCATGGGAAAAGCAAGAAATAACAGGAAAATGTAGTGTAAGCATTATATGCGATGGCAGGTTTGCTAAGACCCAGATATCAATAATCTCAACAGAAGTGGATGGGCATGACATTGAGAATGGACATAACCAGACAACATCTGGCCAGAGATTGTTTCTGCAAGTCAGCTAAAACAAAACAAAATGCTCCATGAAGCCCGTGGTTCTGGGTTGGAGGGTCAAAGTGGTATCTTTGAGATTGGGCAAACTGAATTAAGTTAGGCAATATTTGTCTACATGAGGCCAGAAGGACAGTCTCCCAAAAAGAAGCCTGGGAAGGTAATCAAGGCAATGGGCTCTTGCAAAATGGGTATCCTTGGGCTAAAGGGAGGCACCTGGAGGCCAACTCTAAGCATTAAACTCTCCTGTATGAAAATATCCTCTCCTACCTTGCCTGCCAAACAGGGCACCTGCCTCTCACTGGGCTGTACCAGACTCCCAAGTATCCCTTGAGTCCAGATGTTTTTCCTTCTCTGGGAGAGCCCAGTTCAAACTAGGCATGCACAAGGTGGTCTATAACCATCAATGCACTCAGCTACCATTTTTTTTATCTAAAGGCACTTTATTTATTTTTTAATTTTTTTTTTTTTTTTTGAGACAGCCTCACTATGTCACCCTCAGTAGAGTACTATGGCATCACAGCTCACAGCAACCTCCAACTCTTGAGCTTAAGCGATTCTCTTGTCTCAGCCTCCCAAGTAGCTGGGACTACAGGCGTCTATTTTTTTTGTTGTTGTTGCAGTTGTCATTGTTATTTAGCTGGCCTGGGCCAGTTTCGAACCACCATCCTCCGTACATGTTGCTGACGCTGTAACCACTGTGCTACGGGCACTATTTTTTTATTGTTTGGGATTCATTGAGGGTACAAAGAACCAGGTTATACTGATCCCATTTGTTAGGTAAAGTCCCTCTTATTATAGTGTCCCGCCCCTAAAGGCACTTTAGTACTCTAATTAGTTTTAATCAGGATATCACAAGAAGCTCTTATATTCCATGTGAACTCTGCTATGATTTGCTAAACTAGGACTTTGACCAAGCTGAGACAAAGAGCTTCCTCTCCAGCTCCCCCCTCCCATCATGCAGTGCTGTTGTTGCTTCTTCTGTTAAAGTATTTGGGGCTTACTTTCTCAGGAGGAACCTCACTAGCTTATAATTATAAACAATGTGCTGGGATTGGCTCTCTCACATGCAGGCAACACTTCTGAAGTCCAGGGTCTCCCAAGAGAAGCCCAGGCTATAAACTAGTGGCATTAATGATACAAGCAGATAAGGTGGTCAGATAAGGTGGCTGCCACACAGAGGTTGGTCAGATGGCTTGTAGGGGAATGGGGATCAGAATGAGGACCAGACGGTGGATGGCCAGAACAGGGTGGGGTTGAGAGAGAAAGAAGGGAATTAAAATTGGATGCATTTATTTGTTTCATTCATTTGTTCATCACCCTAATGCATGCAAAGTTGACAGGAACATATCATGCCCATGGTTTAGGTGGACAGCCAGGCAAATAAAGGAAAGATTGTGACGCCACAGGAACTTTGGCTGTGAGGAGAGAAAATTCTGCCCTGGACATTAGGAAGCAGAGAAAATTCTGCCCTGGACATTAGGGAGCAGCTATCTCAGCCTCTTAGAGGGAGGGAGGAGCCAGGTCCAAGGCCTAGGCAGAGACAGGAGGTGGGGGATGAGGAGAGAGGAGCTTGGCAGTGTTTATTTGCAGGGCTGTGACCCTGCAGTGTAGGGCAGGAAATCTCCCAGACAGGAGTGAGCTGGGTCTGGGGGATGGGCAGGCATCAAAAGGCTCTTCATGGTAGCCCTGAGGGCTGGGAAAGTAGCCATTTCCTCCATGCTGGGTCACCTCAGTCCAACCTTACTCTTACCTCAGTTTCCCCACTGCACTAGAGGGGGAAAAAAGCAAAGACTTTGAGCTCTGGGGATGAAAGGCTCAGCCAGGCCCCAGACCACCACTCCCTGTAAAACAGGGTGGATGACGCTGCTGTTCTTTCTGGCTGATGAGTAGCCCATCCATCCTCTTTGAAGATGAAACATGTTCAAGCCTAATAATGAGGAGTCAGTTGGCTGAGGTGGGCGCTGGGCCCAGGCACCTGCCCCACCTGCCACTCCCAATTGGAACAGTACCCAGCCCAGGGCACAGAAGGAGACCATTTCACCCTTTTCTCTACCCATACAGCCCCCTCTGCCCTCAGCTTCCTTACTGGATGGAAGGACATGTGAGGGGGAGTCCAGCAAGCTCCAAGGTAGCCTCAGGCTGCAGGAAAGGTATTCTGAGAGCTGCCTCCATGGCTCTGGCCTAGCACACCCTACACATTTGAGGCACTCTGCTGAGACATGCCGGCCCTTCCATATTTTCAGGCCAAATGGTCACTTCCAACATGGCAGCCAACAAGGGGGATAATTTTCAAACCTCCTTCACATGTATGGGGACAGTCCTTAAAGTAAAGGATACCCTCAGACCACTCATTCCTCCTCTTTCCAGGATGGACATGATGGACATTTTCTGTGGCCAGAAGCCTGTGAAACAGACCTCTGCTAGGCGAGGTTGAGGAATGGTCTCCAGGGTGCCTGGGGACCTTCCTCTTTATGGCCAGACCAGACACAAACCTCAACCTTTTCTTTTCTTTCTCACTACTTCTCTACTTCCCCTACCAGCCTCCCTCTTGAGTTCTGCTGAGACCACCCCTAGGGGCTGCCCCACCTCCGCTATAGTGGCCCTATCACCAGCCTCTACCACACCACCAGCTCTAGTTCCTAGGAAATACTTGGCAAAGGAGAAGTGGCTGCAAATAGCTTTCACTCTCCCAGGAGTTGGCAGCCTCATATTTGCATTAATATTAGGCACAACTGAAAGATAACCTTCTGTACATGTTCCAGAAGAGGAGCACGCACCTGGAGACTAGCATACCTTCTTTTTTGTTGTTGTTGTAGAGACAGAGTCTCACTTTATGGCCCTCGGTAGAGTGCCGTGGCCTCACACAGCTCACAGCAACCTCCAACTCCTGGGCTTAAGCGATTCTCTTGCCTCAGCCTCCCGAGTAGCTGGGACTACAGGCGCCCACCACAACGCCCAGCTATTTTTTGGTTGCAGTTTGGCTGGGGCCGGGTTTGAACCCACCACCCTCGGTATATGGGGCCGGCGCCTTACCTACTGAGCCACAGGCGCCGCCCTAGCATATCTTCTTAATGGTTCATTTGTGTTCATTAAGTAATTAGTTCATTTATCTGATTTGCAGAGTGATGCCCAAAGGTTGGATTTCTGGATTGTCAACATCCAAATTTTGAGTGAATTTTTAGAATTACTATCTTTCTGCTAGGTGTAGTAGCTCATGCCTGAAATACTAGCACTCTGGGAGGCCAAGCTCAGGAGTTCAAGCCCAGCCTGAGCAAAAGTGAGACCCTGTATCTACTGAAGAAAAAAGAAAAAAAGCAGGACATCATGGTGGGTGCCTGTAGTCCTAGCTACTTGGGAGGCTGAAGTAAGAGGATTGCTTGAACTCAAGAGTTTGAGGTTGCTGTGAGCTATGATGCCATGGGACTCTACTCAGGGCAACAAAGTGAGACTCTGTCTCAAAAAAAAAAAAAGATCACCTTCCTAATGATCATTCTATAAATTAGAATGATCTGTCTCCATCCTTCATCCCAAGTCCCTAGGGGATAGGAGAGCACCTGCCTGCTCCCCAGGGAGCTGGGTCTGAGACACATACTCTGAAGCCCCCACACCCAGAACCACCCCTAACTTTGACATTCAACCCAGGGACCCACAGGCCTCACTGTTCCAAACCCCACAACCTTCAGACCCTGGGGCACCTCCTTGCCCCCAACTCCTGCCAAATCTTGGCTTTCAAGAAAGAAGGGCAATGTCTGGAAAGTCAATTAGAAAGCACTGGGGACAGGCCAAGGACTCAGACTCAGTGACAACCACAGTGAAAGAGGACAGGGAGGCTGGGCTCTGTCTGAGCTCTGTCTCCCAGGAGAAAGGACGTCACTCATGTCCTCTGACATGCTTCCCTCCTCTTTCCCCACATCAGCATTGCAGCTTTGCACCCTCTCTGCTCTCTGTTTAAGTATAACAGGGAGCCCCAGAGAACCCACAGTTCACAAAGTCATGCCAGGCTATGAAGACTGCAGTGGGCACACGAGTAGGGCCAGGGCCGCCTCACCCACATGTCTATTCATACAGCATCCTCCATACCTGAGTGAGTGATGTGTGCAAGGACGCTAATTACAGGAGGCAGCCTATAGGTCCGTCCTGGTAGTGATGAGAACCCGCAGGCTTGTGTACAATGTGGACGATCCTGCCTTACCCCGCTACCTATGGTGGTGATGCCCTGGCAGAGGTAGGTAGGTGCTGAGTGCTCACCTTATAGTCTAGCTCAGCACTGGCCTTTGGCTGTTGTTCCTGGAAGGGTGGCAGGGACTCAAAGCCCAGGTACTGCTTGAGGGATGATGGCTTCATGAAGCGCAGGAACTGGCTGAGAGAGGACAGCTGGAGAAAAGAAGGATGGCTGTCACTCATGAAGGGTAGTAGTTGAGAGCTCAGGGTACTCTGGGGATTCTTGGCCTGCGTACCTCAGTTGGTGGCAGATCAGAGGACTGACCTCTAAGACCTGGATCCACCTGTCACTTACGAGCTGTGTGGCCTCCAGAGCCTGAGTGTTCTCATCTATGTAATGGACTTTATGCCTTCTTTATGAAAAGGGTCACACACTCAGAGGACCCTGACCACCTGAGCTGCCGTTCCTCCTCTGTGGGCTCACTCTCCCCTGTGTGCCTCTTTTCATTAACTCTTCACTGTGGAGACATTTGACATACATGAAGAGGACAGGCCATGTGCTAAGTTCCCACCTGTCTATCATCGTTGTGAGTGACGACAGCGTCATCATCATTCGGCATGGCCTGTTTTGTCATTCACCTCCTCTCCACCCCTGTTATTTTTCCTTCCAGAGAATTTTAAAGCAAATACAAACATCAGATCATTTTACCCCTAAAGAGCTTCTAATGCTCACACCTGTAATCCCAGCACTTGGGAGGTTGAGCTGGGTGGATTGCCTGAACGTACAGGTTCAAGACCAGCCTGAGCCAGAATAAGACCCCGTCTTTAAAAACAGCCAGGTGAAGGTGGCGCCTGTGGCTCAGTGGGTAGGGTGCTGGCCCATATACTGAGGGTGGTGGGTTCGAATCCAACCACTGGCCTGGGGGCTGGGAGTAAGGCCCTGAGCCTTGGCTTCTGGAAGGAAAGCAGGGCTTCTTGGCCCTACTGTCTGATGGGCCAGCTAAAACAGCAATGAGAATTGCAACAAAAAACAGCCAGGCGTTGTGGCGGGTGCCTGTAATCCCAGCTACTCAGGAGGCTAAGGCAAAAGAATCATTTAAGCCCAGGAGTTTGAGTTACTGTGAGCTATAATATCACAGCACTCTACCAAGGATGACAAAGTGAGACTCTGTCTCAAAAAAAAAAAAAAAAAAAAAAAAGCAAAAAAGCTTCTAACGAAAAAGAATAAGGATTTCCCCCCCCAATATAAACCCAATACCATTTCTTGCCCAACAAAATTACTAAGAATTTATCACCATCCAACACCTGTGTTCAGGTTTCTGTCTTTAAAATGTCCTCTTCCAGTTTGTCTGTGCAGATGGAGATTCCCCACGAGACTCAGACCCACACTCTGCATGTGATTGACAAGTCACTTCATCTACTAGCTGCCCTACCCCATTTAGTTTTTGAAGAACCTGCCCAACCCCACTGAACAAATAGGTTCAGGAGGGAACGTGACCTGCCTAAGTCCAGGTGTCTACAGCTAGCCACTCCCTCAGGTCCAGCCCAAGTGCCCAATTTGAATAGCCTTAGCTGGGCCCCAGCAAAGGCTGTCCAGCTGCTCTAGGGGAGAGAGAGAATGCTGGAGCAGAGCCAGAGTAGCTTGCAGAGGCATCGTCTCTTTAGATAGTGAGGGTGCAGTATAGACATGGGTTAGGAGCCTGAGTCCCCTGGCTCAACTCCCTGTTTGAGCCCAGCCGGGCTGGTACACCTGGCTTCCTCCCATGACTCACCCACCATCACCTGCTTGGCACCTCAGCCAGCCATAGGCTTAGCCCACAAGAGCAGCTGGCCTGGGGCTGGGAGTAAGGCCCAGAGCCTTGGCTTCTGGAAGGAAAGCAGGGCTTCTTGGCCCTACTGTCTGATCCCTCTGGAAGAGGAGAAGAGGAAGGGGGAAAGAAGAGAAAGGCCAAAACCATAGCTGCGACACCTTGCTCAGGCTTCACAAGTCAAGACAGTTTCCACAATAGCCCTGCCTGCTCAGGGCTCACAGCTAAGCAAGCACAGGGGCAGTGCTCTGTAGCCTGTGCCCTCAGAGCGGCTCTGGGGTGGACCGGTCTCCCCTGGCTAGGACCCTCCCTGCTGGAGGCCTGGGCAGGGTGGGGCTGGACAGGGGAGCATAGGACAGCCTCTTGCTGCTCACTTGATCTTGTGTTTTCCTCGCACTCCATGAAAACAGCTTTGCAGTACTGGGCACAGCAAGCGGCTGCCCTTGCAATCTGCCTCTGCTATTGTGCCTTCTGATTGTTTACTTTCTTTTGTTTCCAGCCAGCATCTCTACCACAGACAAACTCCTCTCTGGGATAAGGGTTTGCTTGGGCCTCATGGCTCCCAGTGGGGCTGAGGCCAGTCTGGCACCCTCCCCACCCCCATCTCACTGTTGGGAGCCAGCTCTGTAAACACTCAGCCTATTAGGGCAGACACCTAGGGCAAGAAGCAAATAATTGCCAGCCTTGTCAGAGGCCGACAGGAGGTGGCTGAGGCTGATTTCCAGAGGGGCACCTGTCCACACAGCATACGCTTCTATGCTCAAATCTGGCAGTGGCTCCTCAAGCCAAGATCCAGGTGGTCCCAATGACCTTCCTGCTGTTCCCTGGAGCCGGTGCCCTGACTGAGTCTTCTGACCAGACAATGCAAAGCTGCTCCTCCTTCCAGTCCACCTTCTGCTCCAGGTCCACTGCGCTCCCCATCTTCTCCTGCAGTCATACTTCTTTCTATAGCATTTATCACCTTTGAACAGTCTTTGCAATTTACTTGCTTCTTGTTTATTACCTGTTCCCCTTCCCTCACTGGATGTAAGCTGAAGGCAGTTTTGTTTATTGTAATGCTCCCAGAACCTAGCACTATGCCTGGCATGTGACTTATGTTAAGTATTTGTTAAATGAATGAATAAACGAATGGCCACAACTGCAGCTGCTCTTTCTTAGTAGATGCAAACCTTTATTCCTCTTGTCTTGGCCATCTGAAGCCCATGTTTTGCAACCCCCAAACTGGAATAAGACATGGTTTGAAAAAAGGTTTGCTACGTTACAAGAGGTGGCCTGGAATAAGAAACAAATTCCTGACTTCATCCCCAAATCTGCTCCATCTGTGTATTGCCCAGCTCAGTAAAGGGCGTCTCCATCCTGCCAGTTGCACGGCCCTTAGAGTCCTTGTCTCTTCTCTCACATGCACATCCCACTGGCTGTACTTGAGAAATGCACTTAGAATCCAACCAGTTCTCACCACCCACACTGCTGTCTCCCCAGGCCAAACCTACCTTGTCTCTCACCAAGATTATTGCAATTGCCTCCTTCCTCACCATTCTCAATAGTCTATTTTCAATGCAGCAGCCAGAGGGATTTTCAATATTTTTATTTTTATTTATTAATTTATTTATTTTTGAGACAGAGTTTTACTTTGTCACCCTCGATAGAGTGCTGTGACGTCATAGCTCACAGCAACCTCAAACTCCTGGGCTTAAGTAATTCTCTAGACTCAGTCTCCCAAGTAGCTGGGACTACAGGTGCCCGCTACAACGCCCAGCTACTTTTAGAGACTAGGTCTCACTCTGGCTCAGTCTGGTCTTGAACCTATGAGGTCAGGCAATCCACCTGCCTCAGCCTCCCTGGTGCTGGGATTACAGGCGTGAGCCACCATGCCTGGCCTTAACATTTTTATAAATCAGATTTTGTTTGTGTTCTGTTCAAACCTGCCAATGGCTTTCTACTTTGGCATGAAAGTCAAAACCCTCATCATGGACCAGGCGTGGTGGCTCATGCCCCTAATCCTAGCACTCTGGGAGGCTGAACGGGGAGGATCACTTGAACTCAGGAGTTTGAGACCAGCCTGAGTAAGTGCAAGACCCTGTCTCTACTAAAAATAGAAAAATTAGCCAGGTGTGGCATGGTAGGCACCTGTAGTCTCAGCGACTCAGTAGACTGAGGCAGAAGATCCAGAGCCCAGGAGTTTCAGGTTGCTGTGAGCTAGGCTAAGGCCCTGCCACCCTAGCCTGGGGCAACAGAGTAAAATTTTGTCTCCAATCAAATAAACAAACAAAACCAATCCTCACCACCGCCTTGACCTCAACTCCTACTGTTCTATTGTCAGCCTCTGCTGTAGCCACGCTGGCCTCATGTAATTCTTCCAACCTAAGCGGCCTGTGCATGCTCCAGAGCCTTTGCACTTGCTATTCCTTCTGCCTGAAATATTCTTTGCCAAGAAACCTGACTCCTTCACGTCTGTGTACCTTTCTCTGCTCACCCTGGCAAAATAGCATCCTCTCCTCTTTTACAGGCTTAATTTTTTTCTCCACAACACTTATCACCATCTAGTATTCCAAATATTCACTTCCTCCTTGATGCCTGTGTCTGCCTCGCTTTGGACTGTGAGTTCACTGTGAGTTTCTAGAAGGAAGAGAGTTCTGCTCTGTGGTATCTTCAGCGCCCACTAGACTTGAGTCAAAACATTAGGATTCCCAAGAACACAAGGACACATAGTCTCGCCCTAAGGCTCTCCTGGAAAAATGCAAGCCTTGGTATTACAGCATCCTGACTGCCTACAGAAGTCTTGTCCCTTAAGTTCAGTTCTCCAGTGTCTGCTCCTGCTCCTGGGGCCTCAGACTCCTGAGTTCAAGTGATCCCCTCCTCTCAGCCTCCCAGAGTGCTAGTGCAGCTTGTGGGAGAGGCTGAGCCATGCAGTTCAGGCACTGAGGATGCTGCCTCCTGCTCCTGGTACCCCACAAATTGCTCTGCCCTGAGCTAACCCCAGGTCCTCTGCTCCTAATGAGTAGATTCTCAACCCTGGACCCTTCTTTACCGTGAATCAACTGGTAAAATTTATTGACTATTTGTGTGTTGATCAGAGAGAGGAAGGAGCAGCCTCTGCCCTTCTGTCTATGATCCAGGACTAAGCTTAAGGGAAGAGCAGGGTATCTTCAGTGTGCAGTGGCAGGTGTGACCCAGGTTGCTGAGAACTGAGGAAGAGGCTGGAGAGGCTGAGACAGCATGCTCCAGTGGTCAAAGGCAGGACATGAATCCCAGCTCCATTGCTTCCCTGCTTGGTGACCCTGAGAAGTTTCCCAGCCTCAGTTTTCTCATCTGTAAAGTATGGATGACAGTAACAACACTTACAGCCAAGAGCTGCTACGAGGGGCAAGCACTGAGATCAGAACCTGGGACACAGCAAGTGCTTTGCATGTGATAGTCACCACTACTGCAGGTGGATATGACAGGTGGAAAGGAAGAGGGGACCAGTGCACAGCCAGGGCTGTGTGTAGATTGGAGGCTGGGCTGGCCTTCAAGGAGGCTAAGGAGAGCAGGACGCACCAGGCAGGCATGTTGAGAAGTTGGGAAGGGGCATGTAGGCTTGAGTGGGTGCTGAAGGTGTGTTTCAGGATCAGTCTGACAGGCCAGACCGGAAAGGGGAGTGCCTGGCAGCCCAATGACCTGGGAGGAGGTTGCGAGCAGCTCCAGGCTTGCAGTGAGATGGGGAAGTGCATCAAGAAGGTTGTGGGCAGGTCCCTGCCGGTCCTTTCTATCCCTCTAGCTGCCATGCACCTCTCACTCCCTCTCTCCTTTCTGCAGTACAAGCACTGACTCATCCTCCAAGACCTGGCTCAGGGCATCTTCTCTAGAAGCAGCATTAGTCACTGTGGTCACAGCCAGCTTGCTCATCCCTCTCTTCTGAGGTTGTCTAGGTGCTGTCTCCCCAGTGCCTGCTGGTGCCAGTGCAGAGCCTGGCACACAACGCTGCTCAGCTTAGTACCTGATGAGCATGTGGGCACACGGTGGGCTCCAGGCAGAGGGCCAACAGGGGAGTGCAAAAACTTGGGCCTGGGATCCTCAGAGGTCAGGGTGGACCTGGTTTCAAGAGACGCTAGCCTATTGGGTGCCAAGGAGACCTCCTGGGCCAGGATCTCTCTGGGGGAGGTAGTGCCACTGACATGCCCCTTTCACTTATCTTCTGGCAGCTCCCTCCAGACCCACATGACCCAACCTGTCCTCCTGATGCTTGTCCTCGGCCACGCTGGCCTCCAGCAGGAATATGGCTCTTTTATGCTCCCTTTACTCTCCCTACAGGGGCTCTGGCCAATCAATAAAAAACAAATTAAAGCGAGACCTCAAGCCTTGAATTGGCCCTGACAGTTGAACAACTCTTCATGTAGTTCTAGTGATCAGATATACACTGCCAACACTGCTCCTTATAACTTCCTGTCCTCCTTCTTGTCCCCACTCTGCACTATGCTCTGTGCATCTCAGGGCTCAGTGATCCGTTGGGCAACACCAATGCCTGCCTTTCAGCGCCCTCGGGCCCCTCTGCCTTATGCCCTGTTGTTATCTCTGCTGCCTTGCCCCTAACGGCTGGATGTCCCTCATGGCATTGGTCTTTCTGCTCTCCCTTCCTCAAAGGGACCATCACCACTGCCTCACCACCCCTCCCAAGGTCTTGGCCTGGGATGCATTCTCCCCCACATGTTCCAACAATCCACCTCAGTGTCTGTTCCTTCCACAAGCATGCCCTGCCTTCCTGGTGGTGCCAGGCATTGCTAGGTGCTAAAAGGCAGTGGGGAGCCTGTTCTCAAGAGACTTTTATTCTGCTGTAGAGAAAGGTGAACTCAGATGCTGAACAAATAAACGGGAAAACATCAGGAGGTGACTGTCATGAATAACTTAAGATAGAGTGATAGACAGTGCTAGGGTACTTTGGAGTGGGTAGTCGGAAAGGCCTCCTTGAGAAGGAGACATTTCACCTGGAGTTGGAATAACAAGAAGCCCCACCCATGCTAAGTCTTAGAGGGAAAGCATTCAAGGCAAAGTGGGCAACTGGAGTAAAAGCCAAACCAAGGCCTCTCTGACAACCCAGTTGGTCATCCCTCTGAGGTGCCACCCTGTAGTCACAGTCCAATTTCACCCAAGGAGATGCCAAGCACACTCTCCTGGTATTTTGGGAAAGGGGTTATGCAGGCTCACTTCATGTAGTTCCAGTGATCAGATATACATAGCCATCCTCCGCCTGAGCTAAGTGTTGCTGAGGTAGAAGGTTCAATTGTACCCAGCAACTCTTCTGGGATTCCAGGGAGATTTCCAAGGAGGCAAGGACATTCTCAACCTCCCTTCCATCCACCCTCAGGCTGGTAGTGACCCACACCTCCCCCAGAGCCCCTGACATAATGGCCTCTGAGCTGCTGGGGGTTGCAGTCAGAAGTTTTTGGAGAGAAGAGAAATGGGGAAGAAAGACGGAATTCCAACATCCTTGCTACCCCAAGGATGCCTAACTCTGAGACTGAAAAGATATTGGAGAGAATAGTTTTAATTCAATAGTATTTGTTTTCATCTTTATTGTTTTTCTACCTGTAAAAGGTAATGTAATCAGGGACTGGGAGGGAGGGAAGAGTGGGGCGTTAGTGTTTAATGGGCATGGGATTTCATCTTGGGAAGATGATAAATTTCTAGAGATGGATGGTGGTGAGGGCTGCACAACAATGAGAATGTAGTTAAGGCCCCTGAATTATACACTTAAAAATGGAATTCTACTCTTTTATTTTTTGGTTTTTTGGCCGGGGCTGGGTTTGAACCCGCCACCTCTGGCATATGGGACCGGCGCCCTACTCCTTGAGCCACAGGTGTCACCCAGGAATTCTACTCTTAAAAACAGGTAAGGCTTGGCGCCTGTGGCTCAAGCGGCTAAGGCACCAGCCACATACACCTAAGCTGGCAGGTTCAAATCCAGCCCGGGCCCGCCAAATAACAATGACGGCTGCAACCAAAAAATAGCCTGGTGTTCTGGTGGGCGCCTATAGTCCCAGCTACTTGGGAGGCAGAGGCAAGAGAATCGCTTGAGCCCAGGAGTTGGAGGTTGCTGTGAGCTGTGATGCCATGGCACTCTACCCAGGGTAACAGCTTGAGACTCTGTCTCAAAAAACAAAAACAAAAACAGGTAAGGGCCAGGGGTGGTGGCTCATGCCTGTCATTTGGGAAGCTGAGGGAGGAGGATAGCTCGACACCTGGAGTTTGAGACCAGACTGGGCAACATACTGAGATCCTGTCTCTGCAAAAAACTTAAAAATTAGCTGGGCATGCCTCAGTGCCCATAGCTCAGCAGTTAGAGTGCCAGCCACATGCACCGGGGCTGGTGGGTTGGAACTGGCCCAGGCCTGCTAAACAACAATGACGACTCCAAAAAAAAAGAGCCGGGTGTTGTGGCGGGCACCTGTAGTCCCAGCTACTTGGGAAGCTGAGGCAAGAGAATCACTTAAGCCCAAGAATTTGAGGTTGCTATGAGCTGTGGCACTCTACCAAGGGTGACATAGTAAGACTTTGTCTCAAAAAAAAAAAAAAAAGACTTGGCACCTGTGGCTCAAGCGGCTAAGGAGCCAGCCACATACACCTGAGCTGGCAGGTTCGAATCCAGCCTCAGGCCGGCCAAACAATAATGACTGCAACCAAAAAATAGCCAGGCATTGTGGTGGACACCTGTAATCTCAGCTACTTGGGAGGCAGAGGCAGGAGAATCGCTTGAGCCCAGGAGTTGGAGGTTGCTGTGAGCTGTGATGCTACAGCACTCTACCCAGGGTAACAGCTTGAGGCTCTGTCTCAAAAAAAAAAAAAAAAAAAATTAGCTGGCATGGACCTGTAGTCCCGGTTAGTTGGGAGGCTGAGGTAGGAGGATTGTTTAAGCCCAGGAGTTCAAGGTTACAGTAAGCTATGATCAGGCCACTGCACTCCAGCCTGCACCACAGAGGAAAGACCCTGTCTCTAAAAAAAAAAAAACAATTAAGATAGTTTAAAACAAAATTGAAATGGTAAGTTTTGTTACGTACATTTCACAATTTTTTTAAAAGTAAGAAAGCATCCTAGATCACTGATCCTAACTCATGATAGGCATGCAAACAGTAATTAATGAATGAAAGAACATTCACAGAAAATTCAAACCCAGCTTTGCTCTCCAGGTCTAAGGCTGGAAAGCCTTTGGGAGAAGCCTCTGCATTGAGTAGGCTATCAGAGTGGTTTGCTCAACACAGGCCTCCCTGGCCCACCTAAGGCAAAGACTCACCCTGGTCTTCTCTTGCCAGAGAGGGAGCGTCTCTTGCTGGCCCAACATTCGGGCAATAACCACGAGGCTGAGCTGGCTTCGAAGCTGCCTGGGAGAGAAAGAGTAACAGAACTTGAGGGTATGTGACAATCTGAGAGGAGATGGGGGGTGAGTCTAAAGGCAGGAGCAGTCCTAACTGACTCACTCAGGATGGAGATGTATCTCTTCTTCAAGGATAGCAAGGGTATTAACAGCTCCACTGGGTTTTCATAATTCATAGCAACCTCAAATTCCTGGACTCAAGCAATCCTCCTGCCTTAGCCTGTGGAATAACTGGCACTACAGGCATGTGTCACCTTACCCCACTAACCTTTCATTTTTTATGTTGAGACAGAGTCTCACTATGTCACCCTTGGTAGAGTGCTGTGGCATCACAGCAACCTTATGCTCTTGGGCTTAAGTGATTCTCTTGCCTCTGCCTCCCAAGTAGCTGGGACTACAGGCACCTGTCACAATACCCGGCTATTTTTCTACTGCGGTTGTCATTATTGCTGGCTGCGTTGGAATCTGCCAGCCTCAGTGTATGGGACCGGTGCTGTTAACCACTGTACTACGGGTGCCAAACCCCATTAAGCTTTCGAATTGTTTTTAGAGATGGTGGGGTCTCACTATGTTGCCCAGGCTGATTTCCAGCTCTTAACATCAAGCAATCCTCCCACCTCAGCCCCCCAAAGTGCTGGGATTACAGGTGAGAGCCACTGAGTGTTCTTGACACCTCTGTGCAGAGGGCTGGCCTGTGCCCACTCAACCTTCTCCAGTGCCCTAGACTGGAGAGCCAAGGAGAGGCAGCTGCCATCAGGACTGAGCTACGGGCAGCAAACATAAGACCCTCATCCCCACTGTCCCCCGACCCACAGCCCCCACAGCAGACCCTGGGGGTACAGGCCATGCCTTTGCCCCAACCTTCCTTTTTTTTTTTTTTTTTGTAGAGACAGAGTCTCACTTTATTGCCCTCAGTAGAGTGCCGTGGCATCACACAGCTCACAGCAAACTCCAACTCCTGAGCTTAGGCGATGCTCTTGTCTCGGTCTCCTGAGTAGCTGGGACCACAGGCTCCCGCCACAACGCCCGGCTATTTTTTTGTTGCAGTTTGGCCTGGGCTGGGTTTGAACCCGCTATCCTTGGTATATGGGGCCAGTGCCCTACCCACTGAGCCACAGGAGCTACCCCTCAACCTTCCATTTTCTTCCCCCTCCCCTACCACCAGGCCTGTGCCTGCATCAGCCGGGACCAGCTTTCCAGCTGTTCTTGGGAACCTAGCAGCAGCTGGGTCAGGAGCACCGTGGGAGGTAAACAGCCCCTCAGAGCTGCTTGCTCTCCAGCCAGAGTCAGAAGTCCTGCATCTGGGCTTCATTAATCTAAACTGAGGCTGCATCAGGAGCTCCTTTGTGTGCAGCAGGCAGGCAGGGAGGGGCAGACCTGGGGGTGAGGGGAGTGGGCAGGCCAGCAAGGCAGTGCTGGGGGTGGTTCCAGATGGGAAGAGGCGGCTGGATGTCAGGACAGGGCTGTAATTCAGAAATGAAGAAAAGTAACAGAAAAAGCACCAAGTGGGTGAATGGATGAAACGCAACTCGCATCTTAAGAGTGGAGAGCCCCCCTCCTTGCCCACGGCCTTGCATCCTCAGTTCCCTCTGGGACACAGTGGTGGCAGTGGCACCACTTTTCTACTTTACTGTCTGAAAACTTACTCCAGGGAGAGGGAAAAAGATTTTAATGTCACCCCAACACCATCTAAACTGTAGACAGCTGGCTGTGGGTTCTTCCTTCCCCAGAAGAAGTCTGACCTCACCTGGCAAAGTCTCCCCAGAACTCAAACCAGGCAGGCAGAGGGGGATGAGGAAGCCACTGGAGCCATCCTAGCCACTGTCATATAAGGCAGCAGGCTGTAGCCTGGCTCATGCCAGGCCAGGCCAAGCCAGCCTCCACCTCTCCCCCTCCTCCCAACTCCCCCCACAGGCTTCTGTAAGACCAGGACACTGGATTAGCACTTAACAGAGCCTAAGGCGCAGGGAATTTTGGAAATGACTTTTCCAAACCCACAGTGCAGAGGCGGAAAATGGAATGCAGGCACTCTGCTTCCCAGCCCCCTCATGGTGCAAGTGAACAGGTGCCCTAAGGGGGCACCAGGACCAGAAGGAAGGCAAAGGCAAAAAGGCCCCATGGGCCATTGGAAGTCATGGTGATGACATGGGTCAGTACAGCCCCTCTGAAGCCCGTCTTCATTCCCTCAGAGGGGATCCAGGCCTTGCCAAGGCTGAACTACCCTAAAAGGCTGTCAGGCATCTTGCCAAAGGCATGAGCTGCCTTCTCCACATCTCTAGGGCAGCTCAGGAAGCAAGAAAAGTGGCCTGTATCACCATGGAAATGCTGCCTGACACCCTGCCTCAGGGTGCTGCCCAGCTTACATCCTTGGGGCTGTCCATGGCCCCTCTCATCCATCACACTACCTGTCAAACCACTCTCCTTGGTCTTTCGCTTGGACTCCTCTACCTTGCACTTGAGTGTGTGCTACCCTACCCAGGCAGGAAGAACCTGGGGAGTGGCTGATGCTATGTCTGTGGTCAAAGTGCCCTCAGTGCCCATCTATGATATGTGTCCTTTCTTTCACATATTAGTAAATAAAAAGGTACATGCAGACAACCATTACCCAGCTAGCATTCTTATCTCCCTTTCTTTGTATTATAAGAGCATAGAACCTCAGGCTTAGAAAAGACCTAAAACCCTTAATCTAATGTCTGCCTGGTCATTCATTTAATTCCCTTTGCCACACCCCTAGCCAGTCTTCCTGTCAGTAAAATGAAGTATCTGGCATGACAGCCTAGTTCATCTACCACAACTGAGCAAAGGAAGTTTTTCCCACATTTTGCCAACATCTGCTCTTCTGGGACTTTTACCCAAAGCTTCTGGACCTGTACTCAGAGGGCCCAAGAGGGAGCCTTCTGCCTGGTATAGTCCTCTGCATATTTGAAGGAAATAGTTGCATCCCCATGGCTACCCCTTCTGTAGGAACAACAGCCCCATGTTTCCCTTTTTTGGAATTGATTTGCCATCTTGGTTTGGGTCCTCTGAAGACCCTGGGATTGTCAATGTTCCCTATCAAACAAGAGGCTTGGAGCTGAGGCTGATGCTTATTTTCTTGGCAGCCACAATGCACAACAAAGTTAACAGATTGAGCCCAAAGTCTTTTTTACACATCTCGGGTGTCAAATCCCATTTCCCAGATCCTGTTCTTAATTGTGCAGTTGGGATACTCTTTTTATCTCAGCCTATCATTATGTTCTGTTGAGATCTTCTGGGATCTTCAATTGCTGTCAGTTGTATTCATGTCATCTGTGAATCTGACCATTGTTCCATTAATGGCCTCATCTAATACACTGGTTCTGCCCTGGCCAACCTGTCAGTGAAGATGGAACTTGGGTACCACAGGGCCTGCCCTCTGGGTGCACTCTGATGGCCAGCCCACCTCATTCAACTACCATTCACCCCACGTTCCTTCATTTTGTCTGCAGCCTCATTTTGTCCATAAGGCCTTTCCCAAATGCCCTACTAAAACCTAGTCACATGTACTCCACAGTCCTTTCCAGAGCATAGTCCTAGTTGATTTGTCAAAAAATGAGTGAGCCCAATTGGTATGATTTTTTTTCTTAGAGATAGGGTCTCTGCACTCTACTGCCCAGGCTAGAGTGCAGTGGTGTCATAGTTCAAACTCCTGGGCTCAAAGCAGTGTTCCCATTTCAGCCTCTGGAGTAGCTGAGACTATAGGCATGTGCCACCACATCAGGCTAATTTTTTATTTTGTAGAGTGGTTTCACTATGTTGTCCAGGCTGATTTCAAACTCTTGGCCTCAAGTGATCCTCCTGCCCTAGTCTCCCAAAGTGCTGGGATTACATGCATGAGCCACTGCACCAAGCCTCTCTTTCTTTTTTTTTGGTGACAGAGTCTCACTTTGTTGCCCTCACTATAGTGCCATGGTGTCACAGCTCACAGCAACCTCAAACTCTTGGGCTCAACTGATTCTCTTGCCTCCGCCTCCCGAGTAGCTGGGACTATGGGTGCCCACCACAATGCCCAGCTATTTTTAGAGATGAGGTCTTGCTCTAGCTCAGGCTGGTCTCAAACTTGTGAGCTCAGGCGATCTATCCACCTCGGTCTTCCCAGAGTGCTTAGATTACAGGTGTGAGCCACTGCCCCAAGTCTTCTTTTTTTTTTTTTTTAAGAGACAGGAATCTTGCTCTCTCTACCAGGCTGGAGTACAGTGGCATTATTACAGCTCACAATAGCCCTGAACTCCTGGGCTCAAGTGATGCCTCAGCCTCCTGAGTAGCTAGGATGACAGGAGTACTACCACGCCTGATTATTTTATTTTTGTGGATATGGGGTCTTACTGTATTGCCCAAATGGTCTGGAGCTCCTGCATCAGCCTCCCAAAGTGGCTGGCATAAACCACTGCACCTGGTGTGACTTATTCTTAGAACTCCTAGAAAGCAGTGCTTTGTAAGTATGTGCTCACAAACTGTGCTGGGGTGAGGGGAATATTGAGAGGCATATGAAGCCTATCTCCCAAAAACCCTCCTCCTCCATAGGTCACCCCGCATGAGGGCACCCATGTGCTCATCTCCCAGTAGGGGAGGGAGATGCTTCCAAACTGGGGGGGAACTGAACTTCATCTGCACAGTGAGGTGCTACATATGGCCTCCTGTAGTATCTTAGGCTTTAACTCTTTCTAAGCAGTATTTGATTCCAGATGAAAATTATTCTCAACAAAGCAGACAGAAGCAAAATAGGAATCATATGGTATTGTTCTCTGTCAGCATTAACATCTTTTTTTTTTTTTCTGGTTGCAGTTTTTGGCCAGGGCTGGGGCTGAGGTGGGGTTTGAACCTGCCACCTCCAGTATATGGGCGGGCGCCCTACTCCTTGAGCCACAGGCGCCACCCCAGCATTAACATCTTATTGCTAGCCCAAAACAGCACTCCTTGCTTCAAAACTAACTATACAGAAGCCCCTTTTATGGATGCTAGCACTTCCCAACAATATGACCACTGGTCTAGCTGCCTTGCTTTGTACACTTCTATCTTCCATATCTTTTAAAACCTAAGATCAGGAATGAGCTTTGGGTGTAGGCTCTGCAGCCTTTAGATACCTTCCCCTTTCTCCTCACTGGTTCATCCACAATCCATATACACAGTTTTAGTATAGGATCTCCCAGCCTAAGCCCTCCTTCTTTTTAAAATCTGCTACCAAAAAGAAAAAAAAAAGTCTTTTCTCTACACTTTTTTGAAATCTGCTCTCCAGAAGCAACTGCAAGAGCATGCTCCCTAACCCCTCCTCTGTGCTGGGCTCAGGACCCAGACCCTACAATGCTCACAGCCAAGGGTCAGCAAAAGGAAGATAGCTAGGAGTAGACGCCCTGTGTCTACAAAAAAATAGAAAAATTAGCTGGTTGTGTGATACTGCACTTGTCCTAGCTACTCAGGAGGCTGAGGTGAGAAGATGGCTCTAGTCCCACAGCTCCAGGCTATAGTGAGCTATAAGCACCTGCTGTACCCCAGCCTCACGGAGCTGTGAAAGGCACAGTAAGGTGGTCATTTTGGTTTTGTTTCCCACATGCTGAATCTGAATTACTTGCTCAAACAAATCTGGTACTTAGCATAAGGTAGGCCAAAGGTATTGATTTGGGAGCCACCAGCATGTGCTTGGAGTTGAAGCCTCATATGTGGATGAGACAGTCTGTCAAGCTAGCTTCCCCCAGGAAGCAGACTCTAAAAGGTACATCAACATGCCGAAAATGTGTGAAGGGCAGGAAGGAGGAGGGTACCCTTAGGACTGGCTCCTATAGGGGAGCAAAGGAGGTAGATCTGGGCAGCAGAGAAAGCTGGGCTGCCATGTAATCACAGTGAAGGCCTCAGCTGACCCTACAAGGGGTGCTGGAGCTGGCAAGGTCCTTCAGAGACATCCTGAAATGAGGCAGTAAGTCAGAACTTTATACCTTGCATTGGGCTGCTCTCAAGGAAGGGGCCAACCCCAAGTAAGGCAACTTTTTTCAGCAGAAGCAATTCCTGGAGTGGGCAAGCAGGGCAGCACTCCCTGAAGCTGGGGAGTGAGCAACCCAATCGCCAGGTGTGGAAGTCTGAGTGGAGCACCCAACACAGCTGGCTCTGCGGTCCTGAGTCACAAGAGAATATAGACTGGGACAGGATGCTGAGGCATAGCCAGACTCCAGGGCTGGTGGAATAAAGTCCACTGATGGTGGCAACACAGGCCAGAGAGAAAGTCAGGGAAATGGTGCCCTGGGAAAAGAGTGATAACCACTCATCTGGAAGGCCATAGGTGGTCACTGGCGACATGAAGTGGAGAGCCTGGTGTGCCGTGACGGTGTCTCCTCACTCATTGCTCTTTAAGTCACTTATCCCCAACTCACTCACAGAAGCAAGCTGGTTCCTCTCCTGCCCTTCCCTTTCCTCATGCTCCTGGCTTGATCATAACCCACTTTCCTTTGCTGTCTTTCTCCCAGCTCCAACCAAGGTTCCTTGACATAACCTTCATCTTGTTTCCTGCTCCTCCAGGTCTGATGCCTTTCTGAAATCTTCAGGTTTATTGGACCTTAGTTGCCTCCTTCCAGAATGTTGTGGCCTTGTCTGCTCCCGGAGGGCTAAATGCTTGCTTCTCTTGTTGAGAACCCTCTATGATACTCCGCAGCTCTGAAAACTCCGACAGTGTCAAGGGTAGGCAGGATTCAGACAGGGAGAAGTGGGGAAGGAAGATTGGGTTGCAGGAGCTGGAGGGAAATGTGGGTGGAGACAGAATTGCCTTCTCAAGGTAGGAGACACGAATTCCTTTATTTGCTACAAAGAGTGAGCCAGCAGAGAATGAATACTAACAGTATAGGAACAGGAGGGATGACTGCAGAAGGGAGTTTGTGAAAAAAACTCAACTACTGAGATTGAGAACTTAGGGTCTGATGGAAAAGAAAGTAGTGGGAACTGAGTGCACTAGGTTTCATAGCAGGGATGTCAGAGATGATGATATTTCTGGAGGGTGCAGAGGCATCAGCAGCAGAAAGTGGGATAGAGTCTGAAATCTGCTGCGGGCCCTGAGGCAGCTGGCCAGGAATTCAGAGTAGCTCTTGGGAGCCCGAACTAGTCAGGGGCTGAGGTGGGGCCAAGAATATTCATGCAGCATCACCCCATGTGGCCACACATGGAGGCAGGCAGATCCAAAGAAGCAGGCAGGGAATCCAGTGGAACAAGGGTTCCAGGCAGAGTCCAGTCAGAGGGACCTCAAAGGCCATCTATAAGACTCCAGGCTTCCAAGAGTAGGAAGGCTTGAAAGAGGGGAGCCTGGAGCAGGAAGTTCTCAACTGCTTATGGTAGTTCTTGTATTGTTAATAGTTTTAGGTATGATAATAATGTTGTGATTATGTTTTTAAAAACTCAATAGGGTTTTTTCTTTTAGAGATGCCTACTGAATGGTAAGTCTGAGATTTGTTTCACCATGGATCTGGGGCAGGGGTTAGGGAGCAGAGTGACTGAAGGTAAGAAGGAATTGCCATGGCCATGAGTATCTGCTGAGATGGAATATGATGCATGTAATCCACTTCACTATTCTATAGAAATTTTCTATAACAAAACTTTAAAAACTTTATGCTTTCTCAGAGTGTAAGCTCCCTAAAGATAAAACCTGGTGTCTCCAACACTAGAATGGTGACTAAGATATCATGGGTGCTTAGTAAAAATTTGGTAAATAAAAGTGATTCTGGCTACATCGTGAGAACTGGCTATATAGTTGAAAGCAGAAGCCAGGAGGCCAATAGGGAGTTTAGAAAGGAGAAACAAACCTGTAGATGGCCAATTCATTTGTATTAATCTCAAAACAGATTTTTTTTTTTTGAGACAGAGTCTCACTGACACCCTGGGTAGAGTGCTATGGTGTCACAGCTCACAGCAAACTCAAACTCTTGGGCTTAAGCGATTCTCTTGCCTCAGCCTCCCAAGTAGCTGGGATTACAGGCGCCCACCACAACACCCGACTGTTTTCTTGTTGCAGTTGTCGTTGTTTAGCAGGCCCCGGCCAGGCTCGAACCTGCCAGCCTCGGTGCATGTGGCTGTCGCCATAATCACTGTGTTACAGGCGCCAAGCTGATTATTTTTTTTTATTATTTTTGTTTGTATGTTTTTTGAGACAGGGTCTTGCTCTGTTGCTTGGGCTAGAGTGCAGTGGAGTCATCATAGATCACTGCAACCTCATATTCCTGGGTTCAAGTGATCCTTCTGCCTCAGCCTCCCAGGAAGTTGGGTCTGTAGGAGTGTGCCACTACGCCTGGCTAATTTTTTAAAAAGTTTTTTGTAGAAATGAGGTCTTGCTATGCTATTCAGGCTGGTCTCTAACTTTCGGCCTCAAGCAATCCTCTGTCCTCAGCCTCCCAAAGGTCTAGGATTACAGGCCTGAGCCTACCGTGTCCAGAAAAATTACCATTCCCTTCCCCCAAACAAAACTGCCATCAAACTTTACATATGGTTTTTAAGCCTTTTTCTCATTTAACATTATTTCATTCGCTTTCTCTTCCTTCTGTGATGTCATTTTTAAGTACTATAAAATATTCCATAGTATGGGCAGAACTTAATTCATGGTGGGGGTGGCGCCCATGGCTCAAAGGAGTAGGGTGCCGGCCCCATATGCCAGAGGTGACGAGTTCAAACCCAGCCCCAGCCAAAAACTGCAAAAAAAAAAAAAAAAAAAATCAGTAATTCATGGTGGGGTTGAGGTTGTGTCCAAGTTTTTACTTTTATGAACATCACAATGCTAAAAATTCTTGTTGGTAAATCTTTGCTCACTATCTAGTTCCCTTGGGTTAAATTATTTGTCAGAGGTTTGTACTATCTTAAGTCATTTGCTTAATTTTACCAAACCAGTCTCCAGAGGGGTCTCAGGCATGTACCTCATGAGCAGAGAGGCATATGCCTGTTTCCTCACACCTTCACAATACTGTATAGCACTATCCTTTCATATCTGTGAGGTGCGGAACTCTCTGTCAGCATCATGGCCAGTTTCGTGAACTTTTTAGGAAGCCTGAATTCACTCCTCCATCTGATCAGGTAGTTTGCTTAGGCTGCTTTCATTATTTGTTTTCCTTTGAAGCAAAATGCACAAGATGTTTAATACATAGCCACAGATGGTGAAGAAGGCAGGTCCCAGGGCCTAGAAACATCAGCTTTCAGTGGAGTTCAGGCAGCCTCCTTCTCCCCCCACCCCCAGGGCAGGGCTCCAACACGGAGAGGCTATGCATGCTAGACCCACCTCAAAAGCAGGGATGGGAGCTGTCCTCCCACAGTTCCCCAGGGCTATGCCAGCAGGGCCACCCTCCCAAGGTAGGCTTCCCTCCAAGAACTTCCTCTTCCCATTGGCCCCATTTCAGGTGGTTTGCCTTAGTATTTACTTTCATTTTTCATGGTTAAGCTCAACTCTTCCTTAAATTTGCAGTGCATCCCATGAAGCCTTGATCAGTGGTAAGGGAGAGCAGCAGGGTGAGCACAAATGTCAGTGGGAGTTCTTACTTTGTGTTTAACCAGTCAGCTGAGCGGATGTACAACAATAATTCACCCTTCTTCCTGGGGTCAGTCTGGGCACTGAGCCCAGTGGGGTAGCCACCAGCAAGGACAGAGCTTGCAGCCAGAAAACTACTCCATCACCACCAACAGGGAGCACAGTGGGGCAGCAGCTAACTAAAGATCCACAGTGAATACAACGTAGTTGGAAAAAAGAATTAGAAGCTCTTTACCAGCCAATTTGGAAGGAACACCAAAACATAACTTGAAGTGAAAAGGCAGCACCAGGAGAACGTGTATACACAGGCACACATAGACTTGGGACCAGCTAGGGCACGGGGGTAGGAGCCTGTTTTCATTATCTGCTCCTTCGTATCTTTTTAATTTTTTACTATTTGAATGCTTTACCTATTTACATATAGAAAAAAATAAAATAAAAAGAAACAAAAACATAATAAATAATACTAACTACGAGTATGAGGAACCCTCCTCCCTAGCAAAGCTCTTGGCACAGGTATTATTACCCAGTTGACGGGTCTATCTGAACCACAGGCTCTTGTAGCCACAAAGAGACTCTGCTGATTTCTGGAATGACACTGATTTCTGGAATCAGTTTAACATGGCTAGCAGATGAACTAGCAAAGTCATAAACTTAGTATATGACAAAGGTAGTTTCAAATCTGTCGTGAAAGGATAAATTATTAGGACAAAAATGATTGGTGTTTGGTCCACTGGCTCTTTTGAGGTGGAAAAAAATCAAGTTAGATCTTTGTCTTGTACCTAGGAAAAATAGATTACCGACAGCATTAAGAACTAAGAAAACATAGTTACATAAGTACTAAAAGAAAATAAGAAAATAGAGCACACTATTTTTATGGTCTTGGGGTGGGGAAGGCCTTCCTATTCAAGATAGAAAGATTCAATTACACAAAAATCCTAGTCAATTTTCTGGACTATCCATGAAACGTTCCTATAAATCTAAATCTATTCTAAAATTTAAAATCTATTGAAAAAGTAAAAAAAAAAAATCTGGTTCACTGAAAGATAAAACATACAAAGACTTAAAAAAGACAATTTACAACCTTAGGATGTGTATAATGAGCAACACGTAGATCAATATGGTTAATAAGAAGATAAATTAGCCTGAAAGAAATGTGGGTAAGAAATATATCAAAATATAATTTATAGTAAAAGAAACATAAAAGACCAATAAATACATGAAAAACCCCAATTTCACTGGGAAATGAAAATTGTAATAGAACCACAGGATATTTTCCACTCACTAGATTAATACAAAACTGAGAATATGCACTGTTAATGAGAATGTGGAAAAATACGCATCTTTATATCCATTCAGTAGTATTAAGAGTTCAGCTTTTTTATGGAGATGAAATTTTACATGTACATATTCTAACACTGCAATTTCACTTTTTTTTTTTTTTTTGAGACAGAACCTCAAGCTATTGCCCTGGGTAGAGGCTGTGGCATCACAGCTCACAGCAACCTCCAACTCCTGGGCTCAAGTGATTCTCCTGCCTCCGCCTCCTGAGTAGCTGGGACTATAGGTGCCTGCCACAACACCCGGCTATTTTTTGGTTGCAGCCATCATTGTTGTTTGGCGGGCCCGGGCTGGATTCAAACCCGCCAGCTCAGGTGTACATGGCCGGTGCCTTAGTCACTTAAGCCACAGGCACTGAGCCTGCAATTTCACTTTAAAGAATTCATCCCATAGAAACATCTGCACAGATACACATGGACAGTCACTGGACAGATGTCCAGAATTACAGGACTGGTTACACACACACACACACACACACTAGGGAATACTATGCAGCTATGAAACAGAATGAGGTACATCATACGTGTGTGTGATAAACAATCACAAACAACCACAAGCCTGGCGGCCAGCCTGAGGTTTCTATACCTGGCCCTGTAAGCCAGGAAAAGCAAAGTAAGACCGAAAGATTGTGGTTTAGCGGGAGAGAGAAAATGCTGCTGCTGCCATCCAGGTGAGCTGGTAAAAATGAAAGCAGGAGGGGTGAGAAGGAGATAACTGACTTGAAGTGACTCAACTTGACATGGAGGGATAGCCATAAATAAGGATTTAGGATTCAGAAGGCAGAAAGGACAGGATTTAGGGATGAAAGGGACAATAATGAGGCAAGGATGGGAGAAACCTCTAGGACTGCAATTTCCACGTTGGGCAAAGGAGTGAATGAGTGGTTTGGGGGAAGTCAGGAGGCAGGAGTCAGCCTTCCCAGATCACATGTAATGAAATCCCAGGTGTGTGGGGCGGCGCCTGTGGCTCAGTGAGTAGGGCACCGGCCCCATATGCTTAGGGTGGTGGGTTCAAACCCAGCCCCGGCCAAACTGCAACAACAAAACAATAGCCGGGTGTTGTGGCGGGCGCCTGTAGTCCCAGCTGCTCGGGAGGCTGAGGCAAGAGAATCACATAAGCCCAAGAGCTGGAGGTTGCTGTGAGCCGTGTGACGCCACGGCACTCTACCGAGGGCGGTAAAGTGAGACACTGTCTCTACAAAAATAAATAAAATAAAATAAATAAATGAAATCCCAGGTGTGTGTGCTGAATGGAGCTGGTACCCAGTGAGGCCTCTGGAGGCCCCAGATAGAGATTCCAGAAGCGCAGTTCTTTAAAACGCAGAGTAAAAACTTCCCTATCAGGAGTGTAGAAAGGAGTGCTTTCTTCCAAATGCAGCTTCCCACCTCAGGACTGAAGTTGAGCCCAGGATGAATGTATTTGACTTACTCCTTATCTGCTGGGCCCTCCAAGGGTGGCTACAGAGGTGCTGGCTGAAGGCTGGTTCTGAGAAGGAGTGTAGTTCCAGGTGTAGGAGATACAAGGGGAGTGGAGAGAGAGGGGAGAGAGGGGGAGGGAGAAGGGGGGAAAAGGAGAGTAGGAGGGCAGGGACCAGGAGAAGTGAGGAGAAGAGAGGAGAGGTATGGCTCAGCACTGTTAGCACAGTGGTTATGGCACCAGTCACATACACTAAGGGTGGCGAGTTCGAACCCAGCCTGGGCCAGCTAAACAACAATGACAACTGCAACAAGAAAACAGCTGGGCGTTGTGGAGGGCGCCTGTAGTCCCAGCTACTTGGGAGGCAATAGAATCGCTTAAGCCCAAGAGTTTGAGTTTGCTGTGAGCTGTAACGACACAGCACTCTACCAAAGGCAACACAGTGAGATTCTGTCTCTTCCTGCCCCAAAAAAGAAAGCCGAGGCGAGGCAAGAGGAGAGGCAATGGGGACAGGTGTGCTCAGGGAAGGGCAGGGAATTCTTTGACACAGTAGGTGAAAGAGGGAGAAGTAGACAGATGAGGAGAGACAGGTCCAGACCCAAACATTGAGTCTTGTCTCCTCCTGTGCTGAGTTTGTTCAGCTCCTTCATTCACTCAAGAAGAATTTACTAAATGCCAACAGGCACCCTTCTAGATCTGGGAAAATATGGCAGTTTCCCACAGGGTACCTGCTCTGGTGAAGATGACTTGAAGGAGGATAGCCACAAACAAAGACACGGAGAGTTAAGATAATTCCTAGCAGAGGTAAGTGCTGTGCAGAAAACAGAATGATAAATTGAGAGTTTGGGAGGGACAAGAGTTGAGGCCCAATGGCAAGAAACAACCACGCCAGAGTACTGCCAAAGGGAGCCCCATAGAAGGGGGGCCCACTGCAGGCAGAAGCTAATTACATAAGGCAATTGTTTTGCTAATAAGACTATGTTAATAAAATTAAGCTTTTTTTCATTTGTAAAGAACTCATTAGTAAGTTGTATTTTTAGTTCTTCCTCCCTGGGCTTTAGAAGTTGGGTGGAGGTTTGTCTGGGTTGCTGGGGAGGAGCTTGGATTCTGGCAGGATGCCTCTGGGAGGAGTGTTGAGGGAAAAGTGGGGGAACAACACCCACCTGCTCCGGGAGGTCACGTCCAGGAAGAACTGCACCAGGGCCAGAAGGTTGTGGTGGTGGTCTGACACCCGGCTCAGGGTGCTGCATAGCTGCTGGAGCTGCAGGCATAGAGAGGACCCAGGTAGATTGTAAGAGGGATTGCCTTTCTCTCTGACCTTGCCACCCAGCCTAGTCAGGGGATAAGGGGAACAATCACAGAGGCCAAGCACCTTGTGATGACCTCCAAGCAGTGCCATCCCCATCCAGAATACCCTAGAGGCCATTTGAGTCTCCTGTGGCAAAGCTGTGTACAGGTCAGATTCACAGTATGCAGTACCTTCTCTGGCCACTCCCGAATGTTCTCCAGGAGCAGGAGCAGGAGCTGCTGGAGGTCAGTCTTAGGCAGCAGCCGGAGCCCCACATCCAGGCCAGTGTGACACAGCAGCTCTATCAGGCCCATGAGGCTCCCATCAGTGTAGGCCCCTGGCTGGGCCAGGGCACACAGTGTGAGGAACTGCAGAGAAAGAATGAGAGCAGGGGTGGCTATATGGTGAGGGGCTGGAGAGAGGATTTGGAGGGCCATCTCCTTGAGAGACAGTGGGCACCGTGAGCACCTTCAGCCAAGGTGCATAGGAGCTGACAGAGCAAGCAATGAGGCCTAGATTTGAGGCTGCCTAAGGGGTCTGTGGTTGGCAGGTACAGGCATGGAGAGGGGGCAATTTCTGTAGCAGTAGTCAAGCCTTGCAGCCTGAACAGTGCCTGTAATGGTGCTGAGCTCACCACAGATGCTCAATGACACTGAATGAAACTGCTGAATAGGTCTGGATTTTAAGCCAAGAGCGCTCCAGGGTAAGGCAGATAGCCTGACTCACCTTATAGATGTAGCTCAGACTAATGTCCAAGGCAACCTCCTGGGGAGTGTCCTGCTGCTCATTTCCGCTCAGGCTGGCCTCACTGCTAAGCTCTCTGAGGTAAGACAACAATGAAACAGGAGGAGGGCACAAGGGAAAACTGAGGTGGAGAGAGGCTTCTGCTTGCTCAGGTGCACAGAGCTCAGATGACCCATTTAGGAAGGACCTCACCTCCCTGTCATCTACTGGAACATACAAATTACTCCAAAACCCAGTGGCTCAAAAACAGCATCTGTTATCTCAGATTTCTGAGGGCCAAGAATCTAGGGACAGCTAATCTGGGTGCTTCTGTCCTCAAAATATTGGGCAGGACTGTCATCATCTCAACTTTACTGGCCTGGAGGACCTGCATCCAAGCACACACACAGTCACCTGTTGACAAGCCCCAGTTCTTTGCTACATGGACCTTGCCACACATTTTGTAAAATGGCAGCTGGTTCCTCCAAAGCTAGCTAACTGAGATTGAGGGGAGGGGATATATGCAGGAGACACAGCTGCAGCCCTTTATAACCTAATCTTGGAGTGACAACCTGTCTCTTCTGTTGATTCCTACTGTTCACACAGGCCAGCCTGACTTGGTATAGGAGGGACTACAGAGGGTGTAAACACCAGGAGGTGGGCATCCATGGGGCCTCTTTGGGGGTGACTTCTGCATGCTGCCATTCCCGTGAGCCTGGCCAGCTTTAGTTTTCTGAGACTTGGAAGCCAGAAAATCATACCTCCAATCCCCTCAAAGGATCTTCCTAAAAATAGTTCTGTCTACTTGATGATAGTGACTCTGCGTGCACTGCAAAACATGCCATGTGGTAACTAACATGGGGATTAGTTTCTAAAGTCAACCAATAGGATGAAAATCAGAATAAAAATGGTTCCTGGAAGCCCCCCCTGCAAAGGGGTTGCCTTGAGCTGAGCACTGTCTACTGACAAGCCCAGGATGGCCTATTCTCCCAGTGATAAGACGTATCTGGCTGAGCACCAGATGAGGTTAGTGGCTAGGGGCTATGCACAAAAACAACCTCTTATAAAGACCAGAACCGCACTCAGGGTGACAAGAGCCTCACAGTTCTGGTGAGCAGGGGGGGCAGCACAGTCCCACCACCCATTCTGCTGCCTCCCAGGCTTCCCTCACTACATCGTTCTCTCTCTGGCCAAATGTGCATTGTTGAAATAAGTTGGGTGAGCTTATGACGAGGCTCCCTTTTGCTGTCTCATCTACTTTTCAGCTCTCGTGAGCTAGCTTATCATTCATGGGAACAGTGCACTCACAGTAAATGAAATTGGTGATAATGATGACGACAATGGGCTCCTGGGTAGCCACCCTGCCACAAGTACAGGGAAGAGTGATGCTCTTATAGCTTCAGTTAAGCCTTTGCTTTTCTTTACTTTTTGCTGCTGGCACTGCTGCTCAGAGGGAAAGAGGAGAGACCCATCTCCCAGGCATTGGGAAGCTGGCACCAACAAACCAAAGTTGGTGTTTGTGTGGGGGGGCTGAACTCAGCCCTTCTTTTATTAGGGCAAGAGAATGGGTGAGGCTGGCATTTGTACATCTGGGCACACACTGGGGCTGTGTGTGCCAGTATGTGAAACAGAGTGCTGGTTTGTACCAGCCCATGAGCGTGCACTAAATATGCAACCATGGGTAGGCATGCTTTCAGTCTCCCAAATGCAGGGCAGCCTGTAGTCCCAGCTACTCCGGAGGCTGACGCAAGAGAATCGATTAAGCCCAAGAGTTGGAGGTGCTATGAACTCTAACACCACGGCACTCTACTGAGGGTGACAAAGTGAGGCTGTCTCAAAAATAAAAAAAAAAAAATAAAGAAGTCGGCTGAAGAGAAGTAAGCTCTCACAAGTTTGGTGCTGCCAAAAGGAGTAATATAGAAAGCGTGAGCTGGTGATAAGTTTTCCCAGAGCTGGGGAGAGGATGTGTAGCTGTGACAAGGGTCCTCTCTCCTTGGGAAGGATTGTCAGCCTTCCCAAGTAAAGATATGGATGGTTTTCTGGTATGAGCTCTGCAAATTCCCTGGCCCATTTCTCCTTGGGAGCAGCAGGCTGACGGGCAGAATAATGAGGGTCTTCTATCCCTTGCCATTGTGAGGACTCACTTAACTGAAATGTTGGCATCTATAACTGCTATTCTGAAATGCAACATCGGCTGATCCTCAGGACTCCTCCCTTCCCAAGCAAGAGGCCAGGTAATAGAGCATTGAGAATTCATGGCTTATCACTCCCTGCTCCCCTCCTTGACTCTGCAGTTTAAGAGCAAGCTGTTGGCTCTACCCCTGCTTGCTGCCCTAGCTGCCTGGGCTAGTCAGGGCTCACAACCTGTAGCCAGCATCCAGGAGCTGGTGTCTGGGTCTCAGTGATGCTACTCTATGCTCATTAAGCAATCTTATGGAGGGCACATCTCGACCTTTACTTGGGTTTTTACATCTTCTTTCTCTAAAAGTTGAATAATAATGTTACCCTGTGTAGCATTCTCATACTGTCAGAGGGAAGATGGTAAGCAAAGTATCTGGGCTCCAGGACCACTATAACTAAGAGACCCCTAAAGTTGCCTGGGGTGGGCACCAGCACCCTAGCTGTGTGCAGTGGTCTGTGATCAATGCAATGAATAGGAATTGATGCTAAGCGAATGGAAGGGGGGAAGAGATGCAAATTTTACCTGGATGGAATTACATTGTCCCAAGATGGCCAATTACCAAATGCACCCTCATTGGACAGGATGTCCTGTCAATGTATTAATTATCATTTATTTACCCTTTTAGCCTCTGCAAAGGGCTGCTCTTTTGAGAACCAAATGGACAAAAGCTTCTCCAGCCTGCAGGTCTTTATTGGCCAGGCCAATGGATCTGAGCTCTTTGGCTGGGCTTTGCATTGAGAATCAGCCTTAAAAGAAGAGCCATAGCTACCTAAGGACCTTCTCTATGTCTAGGTGAGACTAGCAGATGAAGCCCATTCTGAGAGTGGTGTGGGCATACCCCTTCCAGGGCTGAGGCTGCTTCTTGTTTCCTATTCACATGCACACTCTGAGTCCCTCCTCTTCTGCCCTTTTGCCCTCAAATGTCCTCCTGTGTTCCTTTCTCCAGCCCTATAACTAAACAAAAGGCCATTCTATTGTCAACAAGGATGATCAGTTGCAGGACTGTGAAGCACTAGATGGGAGATGGCAATGGCTTTTAAGGAAATCTAAGATGAGGAACAAATGGGAAAGACTTGTCTTTCTCACAGCAACTAGAAAGCCCAGGACTGGGGCCAAGCACAGAGACATTTCAGCCCTTCATTTCCTGCTTAGTTAGCATGAAGCTCTGTGGGTGCTCCCCAAGGAGCCCAGGTTTTTCTGGGGGAATGCTAGATGGAAACATCCTAGATTTCAACAGAAAAGAGATGTCCAACATGGAACCAGCTGGCATAAGACAAGCCTCTGAGTTTGGTTAGGAATAAGGATGAGGAAGATGATGGCGAAAAGGTGGCCTGCCTCAGCATCCTTCACGTATCCATGAAGAACGTTGTGCCCTTAGTGGATGATGCTGGAACCTTCTTGGTGCTTCCTGAATACTATGAAGGAGCCATCCTCCAATCCCACGACCCCTCCCCCGGGCGTCCCCAATACAACATCCAGGCAGCAACTCTAGAAACATAGAGCATTTTTACCACCCATATACCCAGGGAAGATATGGGAGGCGTCTCTAGGCAGAAAAACTTTCCCAGGCTTGGCAAGAGGTTCCCCAGCCTGCTCTTACAGAGCCTCTGGCAGGAAAATCACCCTTGTGGCCATCAGCTACATCCTTCAGGGAGGTTCTGAATCCTCTTGGGGGAAATAGTGTCAACAGCCAGGCCAAAGTCTTTCCCAAGGAAAGGAGGCAGGGTGTCAAAACAGCCTGTCTGGAAATGCAATGCAAGACTGTGGCAGCTCTCTGGGCCCTGCTCTAGGACAACATGGCTCTGCCTTCCTCCCACATGGGGCTTAGCTGTACTTAGGAAACCTGGAAGTAGTACGCTGGGGTTTGTGTTCCAAAGTATTTGAGATGACGAGTTTGAAAGGCTACAGTTCCCTAGCCAGGTGTTGTGGCGGGCGCCTGTAGTCCCAGCTACTCGGGAGGCTGAGGCAGGAGAATCACCTAAGCCCAGGAGTTGGAGGTTGCTGTGAGCTGTGTGATGCCACGGCACTCTACCGAGGGCCATAAAGTGAGACTCTGTCTCTACAAAAAAAAAAAAAGAAAGGCCACAGTTCCCATGTCCACTCCATATCCCCTTACCCCCCTGCTCCAGATGTGGAGACAGTACATTTTTTCTTTAGCATAAAGGGCAGGCAGCAAGCAGTCAAATCCTGGGAGAACCAAGAGGAGGAGGTTCCTGGGAGGGGACAATGGCACTTTGCAAGTGAAGTGTAACTTAGGTGGATATAAGTCTCCAGGGTCATCTCCTACTTCCCAGGTGGACTCATTAGGTGCTCATCAGAGCAGTCAGAAATGGCTCTTCTGAACCCCATGGCACATGCAACATGAATTTGTTTTTGTGAGTGTAGTTCTTTCTCGAACTCATCAAATACAGAGATGTGATTGAGGCTCCATGTTAGGAAGAGGCAAGTAGCTTCTGACAACAGATACGGAACTCGGACAGTGAGAAGGAGAGGGGCAGGAGCGTGGCAGGCTGGCACATGCATGGGGTATTTATAGCAGACCTGAGTGTGGTTTGGTTTGGCAGACAATTATTAAACATGGTCCTGGAACAGGTTCTTAAGAAAACTCTGGCTTTCTTTGCAGAGGAACATCTGCCAGTCAAGGCAAAGGAAAGGGTCCCAGCACCTCCTGGCACTTTGCAAACATCAGCAGGATGCGGGGGAAGGGGTCTTACATAATAGCCCCTCCAGGTTTCTAAACAGCCTCTCAAACCAACTTCTCAAAGGATTCTCAAGAAAGAATTTAGAAATGCTATAATTTGTAGGACAAGATTATGACATATAATCCTTTTCCTACCTTGACCTGTCATCCACTGACAATAGCTGTTTATGCATTGTGTGGCTCTGCTCCTAGAGGGCAGGGATGATGCCTATGCAAATTAACACAGTTCACCACCAACCTGATTCAAGGCACAGAGGCAGCATGCATGAAATAAAACTGAGTATCTTAGAAATGTCAACCAGTGCTTTGGTGTTCATGTGTTGATTCTAAGTATGGGCATAACAACAGGCCTGAAGACAGATAAAAGAGATGGGTCTGGGTCTAGGAAGATACTAACTAGGCTGGGAAGCCTGGGTTTCTCCAGGGCTGGGCAGCAGGAAGGGCTCTGAGTCAGGAAGAGGCAGTAACAGGTGTGGGACAAAGCAGCCGGGCTTATCCCCCACTACCCTGTGCTTCCTGTCCCCAAGGCTGGGAACACGGAAATTCACAGGCCAGTAGTGGTGTGATACTTACAGTCACAATTGTGTGTGGTTGTTCTGTACTTCCCCACCATGTGAGTGAGAGCCCTAGCCCAGCAACTTTCAAACAAAGGAGAAAAAGCAGTGAGAATGTGAAGTACTCACCTGCTGCTATGCTGACAGAGTCCCTGGGGGCACAGAGCAGGGTCGTGGGCTCCCAAGCTATGAAATGCCTCCATGACCTCCTGCAGTGAGGGGCACCACAAGTACCTGTCTCTATCTGTCAGGTGGGGAAAGGAGAGCAGAGAGTTAGAGGAGAAGAGAGGGGGACAGGCTGTGACAAGCCCTGGCCCAAGTAACTGGTTTCTGCATTCTATGGTAATCTGGAAAAATGAAGCAATCAGGGGTTTCCAAATATTCCTGGAGCTTCAGGAACCTGGGCATTCATCCTCATCCAGTCTTCAAGGTACAGCTGCACAGAAGTTCAAGGGCCCAAGGATGACTGTATCCTGCCAATCTGACCACCAGACATCAGTCATGGTGATCAGATGCTTGTGGCTAAGTGACAAGAGGAGTTCTGAACCAGAGACCCTGACACTGCAAGGCTCAGAAGACACCAGTCTCACCACTCCCAGGCTCTCTGTGCTGAGGCCAGGACTGAGCCTACTGCTAACTTGCCATCACTCTTTTGCAACATTTGGGTGTACCCTGGTTGAATGCCCCTGCTGGAAGCACACCTTCCATAGCTTGGGACATGTTCTCTATAAGTAAGGGTGGGATATGGGTTCCGGTCCCTCTCAACCAATTTAACAAAACATGAACAATATCTGACCATACCAACAAAAAAGAGAAACCTTACATATTGAGGGTCTTTCTTCTGTTAGACTATTTAAGGACATTTGCACAATTGGGAAAGCAGAAAAATAATAAAATAGTGTGCCTGAGCATCTTTTCCAAAGATGGCCGCACAAGATTTACCCTCCCTGTGTTCTCTGCACCAGGACCTCCCACATTCCATTCCCAGAGTGCACCATCCCCACCCCATTATCATTCCTCCACAGTATCTTACTCATCTCCCTACTTGCTTTTGTCTGTTTCTTCCTGCTAGAATGGAAGCTCTCTCAAGACAGGGCCCATATCTATGTTCGTATCTCCATGCCTAAAAAAAGTGGCTGTCGTGTAGAATAGGAATGAATGAAGGAATGAATGAATGGAGAGAATCCAAAACAAATCTCAGTAGTACCTAGTTAAAAGGATGCTATGTCCTAAAAGTCTGTGTACCCTCAAAGTTCACGTATTGCAACTTAATCCTCAATCCAATAGTATCAAGCAGTAGAGCCTTTTAGAGACGATTATATCATGAGGGGGAGCCCTCCTGAACAGGATTAGCCCCATTACAAAAGAAGACCAAGGGAGCTTGTGGGACACAGCAAGGCAATGTCATCTTTGAGGCAAAGAATGAGCCCTCACCTCATCAAATCCGCTGGCACCTTGATCTTGGACTTCCCAGCCTCCAGAAACGTGAGCAATATATTTCTGTTGTTCATAAATTATCCAGTCTAAGGTACTTTGTTACAACAACTCAAATAGACTGACACAGAGGGAAATTGAAAACAAGTTGCAAGATGGGCTGGCAGTGTCAAGAACACACTTTCAATTTGACAATGGGTAAGGCATCAGGACTAAGAACTTAGAGGCTGGGTTAGGAATGCATTGGAAGTGTATGCTTGAAACTTGACCATCCTAGAGGGTGAGTATTCCATCCTAAGGACCCACTTCAGTGCATCCCACCATGTACAGGAATTAGGCAGATGTGAAAAGATAAAAAGGTGATCTTGTGAAGATCTCGACCACAGGAGTTCACAGTCTAGGAGGAAGAAAAGCCAGGAATCAGCACGCTCTGAGGAGGCATGAAGTGGGTGGGAATATAGTCACAAGCAATGGCAAGGGAAGTGCACCCCATCACAAGGGACAGAGATGACAGAGACAGGGCAGCATGGGAACACAAAAAAGATCAGTTAGAGTGAGCTGGAGACTTCTAAGAGTCTCCTAAATTCATCGAGAAGTTTCAGCAACAGTCTTGCATATCTGCAGTGCCTGCAGACAGTGAAATAGCGGGCAAAGGGTCTCTGAAATGTCCTATTTAAGGACATTTCTTTAGCAGGCATTGAGTATCTCTCTCTTTGGAAATGTATATGGGTCAGGATTCACCCAACAAGTAATTGGACTCTTGGTGGAGGAAAAACTTTCTTGTCTTTTTCTCCACTTGGGCAACTTAACAAGTTAGAAAACAATAATGATACCTTTGCCTGCTTCACAAACAAGCAGGGAAGAATGAAATTAGCAATATACAATAAGATTTAACTCACAAAGAGAAAACCAGGACTGGGCACGTATGTACACACACCTATGGGTAGGTGGATGAACTTTCCTGGGAGGAGAAAAGGATCAACCTAGAATGAGGCCCTAGGAAACCCAACTAAGCTGAAACCTCATGCTGGCAGCCTGAGACCCCAAAGGGGCTATATTCAGCCACTTCTCTCAAGCCACCTCAGTCTACACAGGTGCATTTTCTGCTGTGATCCCTTGACAGGCAGCAGCGCTGTCCTATCCAGCTCCAAGTCTGAAGCCTAACATCACCCCCTCTCTCCTTTCCTACTCAGTAATTGCTTCGCATCAAGCATGACCCAGGCTGAAGTGCCAGGCACAATGTCAAAGAAGGAGCCTGGGAGGTCTCAGAACAAATCAGTCCCCATCAACAGCCCTGGAAGGTGGTTACTGAAGACAGGAAAATACAACCCTGAAGTCTATAATTAACGCTGCCTAAAAGTAGGCCATGGGCTCAGCTTTTCCTGTGTGCTGTTTGGCCCAAATGAGGGATTTCTGGAAAGCTGACACAGAAGAAAACTCAGATGTGAAGCTACCAGGCTCTAGCTCCCTAACTCAGTCCCTCCACATACAAAACAGTCATTCTAGGTGATTCCAGGGATTTGGGGTGTGTGTGGCAGGGAACTTCACCTTTTAAAACGCAGCACTAACGGAGCTGCACCCAGGCTCTGCGCAGAGGCTGTGAGTCTGGAGGCGTCCCTTTAGGCCTCTCTCCTGGGATGGAAATGATGCTTCTGGGGGTAGGCAGGGGAAGAAAAGCATCAAGCCGAAAATAAAAGTGACTTTTCCATTTGGGCTCTGGAAGCTGTTAATACTCCTGTCCTCCTGGCATCACTTATATGGAATGGGAAAAACACACACATCCCAAGAACCTCCTTGGTGTCCCACATGCCAGCCCCAGCTGCTCCAAGGCCTTGCTCCTTTCCTGCCTGGGCCCCCATCCTCCCCTCTTTCTCATCTTGGGTCTTAGGGGCATGAGAGCAGAGGGCAGGGTCCACAGGCTGCAGGCTCTTTTCTTGACCCCCCTCCAACAGCTAACAAGCATGGTGGGTGGCTGCAGAACATCCATTGCCTGGGGCCTGCTTCTCTGACCCTACAGGGCCATAGCAGTAGGGGAGGTTTCTACTAGCCCTAAAGGGGATGCTGTTTTTTTTTTTTTTGGAGACAGAGTCTCACTGTGTCACCCTCGGTAGAATGCCATAGCGTCACAGCTCACAGCAACCTCAAACTCTTGGGCTCCAGTGATTCTCTTGCCTCAGCCTCCAAAGCAGCTAGGACTACCGGTGCCCCCACAATGTTGGCCTGGCTATTTTTTTGTTGTAGTTGTCATTGTTGTTTAGCAGGCCTGGGCCGGGTTCGAACCTGCCAGCCCTGGTGTGTGTGGCTGGCGCCCTAACCACTGAGCATGGGTGCCAAGCCTGGCTGCTGGTTCTTAAAGGAAAGGAAGCTACCTGTCAGAATGAACCCCAATCCTAACAGGAGGGCAGGGCTCAAAATATTTACGGGAAGCTAAAATCCAATCATTTCGTATCTTCCCAACTCTAATTATTTAACTTCCCTCAGCACTTTCGTACTTAACTTTAATTTGTTTCAATATCACTAGCTTTAGTCAATTAGCTTTAACTTTAGTCACTTAAACTGTTTATTCACTTGGCAAATCTCAATTGAATACCAGATGTCGTTCTAAAAATCTGAGGACCCAGCAGTGAGCAAAATAGACAGAAATCCTGCTTTCCTGGGGCTGACGGTCAGGTATGGAAGACACATGATGGACATGTGAAAGATGAATGTACCAAAGGATGCCAGGTGGCATAAGTGGCTTGGATGAAGGGTGGTTGGGGAGACACTGGAGCACCCCTAATTGATGCAAGGATGTTGCAGACAGAAGGAAGAGACTCGCAGAGAACTGATGCTACAGCACATTCCCTTGTTTTAGGTTGAGCGAGGAGCCCAGGGAGCTGGACCAGGCCTGGGGTGTGGGATGAGACTGCAGAGGCAGAGGGGGACAAAGGGCAACATGGCAGGCCTTGCAGCTGGGGCATGGCTGAGAGCAAAGGAAACATCTGGGAGGGAGTATCAGTATCAAAGCAAGTCACATACTCTACAAAAAAACAAATCCTGGGTCATTTCTATATTTTAAAAACATGTACATTCTGTCTCCTCAACTGCAATATAAGCACAGGCCAAGGTCTACCTGAGACTGACATTGCCTCTTCCCACCAAAAGCCACATGTCCAGGAGATTCTTGGTAAATTCTGACCTACTTGCTATTCTTGGCTTCTCCAACCGACAGGCTCTTTTCCAGAGCTGTACCCACTTTTTTTTTTTTTTTTTTGTGGTTTTTGGCCAGGGCTAGGTTTGAACCCGCCACCTCCAGCATATGGGACCGGGCGCCCTACTCCTTGAGCCACAGGCGCCGCCCTGTACCCACTTTTTTTTAACCTGCTGTTTTTCTGTTTTGTTTTGTTTTCTTTGAGACAAGAGTCTCAAGCTGTCACCCTGGATAGAGTGCCATGGCGTCACAGCTCACAGCAACCTCAGACTCTTGGGCTTAAGCGATTTTCTTGCTTCAGCCTCCCAAGTAGCTGGGACTACAGGTGCCTGCCACAATGCCCGGCTATCTTTTTTGTTGTTGTTGCAGTTGTCATTGTTGTTTTAGCTGCCCCAGGCTGGGTTCGAACCTGCCAGCCTTGGTGTATAAGCCTACCCCCTGAGCTATCGGTGCTGCTTATTTCTTTTCTATCCTGCAAACCAGCTCCACAAGTACCTTCATCCTCCCTCTTCACAACTCACCCCAAGCCTGAGGCCCCTTTGGTGCTCCTGACAACCTCCCTGCCTTGCTGTAACCCACCCTGAACACGTGCGCGCGCGCGCACACACACACACACACACTCTCTCTCTCAACACCATCTCTGCAGGCCACTGGCCTGTTTATTCATAGGAGTGTGTGTAGAGGGTAGGTGATGCTGTCCCCAGGCCACCTCTCCTCTCCCTGTAACTCACACTGCCTAGTGTCACCTAACACTTTTGAGCATTTGAGGCTCCTGGTGTGCAGAACAGAATAGCATTGTGCCAAACCACAGAACCACTCGTATCTGCTAGAATTAGGTTCAGCTGCACATAACAAAAAGACCAAAATAAAAAACAAAAGCAAAAGCAAAACCAAACAAGAAGAACCTCTCCTAGGCCTCAATAGGATAGAATCTTATTCTCTGATGAAAAAGAAATCCGTAAGTGGGCAGATCACAGTTGGTGCAGAGACCTAACTACACCTATAGGATCTTGGGTACCCATTTTTCTGTTCTGCTATTCTTTTTTTTTTTTTTGTGGTTTTTGGCCGGGGCTGGGTTTGAACCCGCCACCTCCGGCATATGGGACCAGTGCCCTACTCCTTGAGCCACAGGCGCCACCCTGTTCTGCTATTCTTAGCACATGCCTCTCATGCTCAAGGTCACCTCACAGTCTAGGATGGCTGCAGGGGGCCAAGCTAGTATGTCTCAACTCCAGGCAATCATGTTCTCCTGTTGCCATCTAAGTATGCAATCTTGGGTTGTTTGTAAGGATGCAGGACTCCCTCAGTTGACTCAGGAAAGTAGTAGCAAACCACCCTCCCAATTGTAAAAATCAAGAATGTGAAGCCGGGCATGGTGGCTCATGCCTGTAATCCCAGGACTCTGGGAGGCTGAGGTGAGTGGATTGCTTGAGCTCAGGAGTTCGAGACCAGCCTGAGCAAGAGTGAGACCTCATCTCTAAAGGCGGGCACTGCGGTGGGTACCTATGGTCCCAGCTATATGGGAGGGTGAGGAGGCAAAAGGATCACTTTGAGCCCAGGAGTTTGAGGCTGCTGTGAATTATGACTCCATAGTATTCTACCAGGGTGACATCTGTCTCAAAAAAAAAAAAAGAATTTGAGACTGATTTACTCAACCAAAGAGATTCCCAGTAATGCCCCTGAATATAGGGTCTCCCACGCGCTCTTTCTTTTTTTTTTTTTTTGTAGAGACAGAGTCTCACTTTACCGCCCTCGGTAGAGTGCCGTGGTGTCACACAGTTCACAGCAACCTCCAGCTCTTGGGCTTACACGATTCTCTTGCCTCAGCCTCCCGAGTAGCTGGGACTACAGGTGCCCACCACAACGCCCGGCTATTTTTTTGTTGCAGTTTGAGCCGGGGCTGGGTTTGAACCCACCACCCTCGGTATATGGGGCCAGCGCCCTACTCACTGAGCCACAGGCGCCGCCCATCCCACGTGCTCTTTCACTTTGGAGTTCTGAACATGAGATTTTTGGAATATGCTGATCTCCAGAATGAAATAAAACAGGATACACCAAATGCTGGTAAGGATGTGGAACAATGGGAAGTTTCATTCATTGCTGATAGGAATATAAAATAGCACAGCTACTTTATAGTCTGGCAGTTTTTTACAAAGTTAAACACACTCTGATCTAGCCACTGTGCTCCTCGTTATTTACCCAAATGAACTGCAAACTCATGCCCCAAAAACTACACATATATGTTTAAAGTGGCTTTATTTGTAACTGTCAAAAATTGGAAGCGACCAAGATGGCCTTCAACAGGTGAACAGATGTACTACGGTGCATCCTATAATGGAGTATTATTTAGCAATAAAAAAGAAATGAGCTATTGAGCCATAAAAAGACATGAAAAAACCCTAAATGTTTATTGCTGAATGGAAGAAATCAATGTGAAAAGACTATGTATTGTATGATTCCAGCTACATGACATTCTGGAAAAGCCAAGGCAATGGAGACAATAAAAACACCAGTGGTTGCCAGGAACTAGAGGAGTGGGGGAAAAAGGATGAGATGAACAGGTGGAACGCAGGGCATTTTTAGGGGAATCAAACTCTTTTTAATGCTACAGTGTGATGGACACATGTAGACATGTGTAATGTCTATACACATGTAACCCACAGAATCTTACAACATAATCCTAATTTAAACCATGTACTTCAATGAATAATGTTAATACCGGCTTATCAATTATAACAAAAGTACACACTAATGCAAGATGTAAATAATGGAAGACTGGTGGATGGGAGAGGAGGGGGAAGATATGGGAATTCTTTGTACTTTCCAATTGATTTTTCTAAGCCTAAAACTGTTCTAAAAAATAAAAGCTGTTAAAAATAAATACAATAACGAAAGCACTCTTAAAAAACCAAAAAGAAACAGAAGGAGAGTCTCCCTACACAGCACCATGGGTAGCAACAGTCCTACAATGTAAGGGATGAGGATGTATGCTCTCTTCTAGATCGTGGACCCAGTTGAGAACCTGATGCAGGAGTTCTCAGACTTGTCTGCACATTTTGGAATCACTCACTGAGCTTCAGAAATTACTACCACCTGTGCCCCAATCCATGCAATTATGGTTTAATTAGTCTGGGATGTGGCGTAGGTTTTGGAATGTAAAAAAATTCCCTGGTGATTCTAATATGCAGCTAAGTCTGGGCTCTAGCCCCAGTGAGCTAATGAAAACTGTGGCCCTTATTCGAGTGCAACACCAGGGTCATCCTCACAGGCACAGGCATATGTGATAAACAGGTGGGGGAAGGCAGGATCAGTGGACACTAGCCCAAGCTTACCCTTACACTCAAAGCTCTTGGCCCTGCATCTGAGACCCTGCACTCTAGAGCTCAGAGCCCACTGACAGAGACAATATTCATCAAAGAATATACCATCAACTTTGACTAAAGGAGTGGAAGAAGGACCTGAGCATGGAAAGAAAGGGGTCTGGACATCAGGGCAGGGTGGGCCTCCCTGAGGAGCTAAGTAACTAGAGGAAGAGAGGGAGGTAAAGAAGCAAAAGTCAGTGGGCTGCTGGGGAAGAGAGGCGAGCATAACAGGTGGACTGACTGGCACCCGAAAAGGCCCTGTGGCAAGAGGGTAGATGAAAGAAAAGGAGGGCAGTGAGGCTGGAGCACAGAGACAAACAAGATCAAATAAGCTGAAAGGGGTTGGCAGCCTACACAGGAGGGGGCATGCATCATGCAAACAGTGTGAAGCATGCACAAGGATTCCTTATGCTTTCCAGCCCTCATTATAAGTGAAAATAACAGTATGTACTTTTTGGGTTGTTGTGGCAATTAAATGAGATAGGCCAAGCCCTGGGCTTGGTGCCTGGCACAAATTAAGCTCTCTAAAAATGTTACTATTATTTTTCACTAAATTACTTTTATTATCATATCCAACAATGTTTTAGAAACAAGAATCAATTATGAAGTTGAATTACTATTATTACTGAATTCTAATGGGAGTCTTTGAAGGAGCCATGCCAAGCAAATGACAGGTCTAAGGAGCTGGGCCACAAGGTCTCCTGGGTGGTCCTCCAAATGTTTGCCTGCCCATTTGGGTCTAGACAACATTTTTACACCAACAGCGTGGGGACCATGTGCAGCTGAAGTGGCAGATCTGGATCTCAGCCCACTTTCCTGGGCCTGGGGACAATGGGACCAACCCTGTGGAATTAAGGAGTGAAGGTTATCCTGCAGCTGCCAGGATCACCACAGGAGTTGTGATCTGCCGATGAGGGCATTGTGGAGCCCCAGCAGGCAGCTGTCCACAGGTGGGACTTCCTCTCAGGAGGCTTCAGGAGGCTCTGACTGGCTCATTCTACCAGGAGGCTCTCCTGAACACCAGGAGATAGGTGAGGAAACCTCCAAAAAAGATAGTGAAGAGCTGGCTCGGTGCCTGTAGCTCAAGTGGCTAAGGTGCCAGCCACATACACCTGAGCTGGCAGGTTTGAGACCAGCCCGGGCCCGCCAAATAACAATGACAACTACAACTAAAAAGTAGCCAGGCGTTATGGTGGGTGCCGATAGTCCCAGCTACTTGGGAGGCTGAGGCAAGAGAATTGCTTAAGCCCAGGAGTTGGAGGTTGCTGTGAGCTGTGATGCCACAGTACTCTACCCAGGGCGACAGCTTGAGTCTCAAAAAAAAAAAAAAAAGATAGTGAAGAGTGGAAAAGCATCAACCATATATAGCCCCAAAGACTTCTGACTGGTTAAAAACCATCTTGAGAAAACAGGCTGGGTGCGAGGGCTCATGCCTATAATCCTACTATAATCCTAGTACTCTGGGAGACCGAGGCAGGTGGACTGCTTGAGTTCAGGGGTTTGAGAGAGGCTGAGCAAGAGTGAGATCTCACCTTCACTAAAAATAGAAAAACTGGCCAGGTGTCATGATGGATACCTGCAGTCCCAGCTTAAGCCCAAGAGACTGAGGATGCTGTGTGCTGTAATGATGCCATGGCACTCCATCCAGGGCAGCAGACTGAGACACTGTCTCAATAAATAAATAAATAAATACATAAAACCATTTTGAGAAAACAGAAAAAAAAAAAAAAGCCAACCATCTAAGTTGAGATAGAAATGGCCACAATAGAAGTACATAATTTAAGAGGTACGGATGGTACGCAAACTCTCTGTAAGTTGACTACCCAGGGGAATGTAGCAAACACACATAGGTGGTCAACGTAAAGAATTAGGCCTACTATACTGCTATGTACATGTGATACATGTCCAGTCTATGAAAATTAGGTCAAATTGGGCGGTGCCTGTGGCTCAGTCGGTAAGACGCCGGCCCCATATACCGAGGGTGGCGGGTTCAAACCCGACCCCAGCCAAACTGCAACCAAAAAATAGCCGGGCGTTGTGGTGGGCGCCTGTAGTCCCAGCTACTCGGGAGGCTGAGGCAAGAGAATCGCTTAAGCCCAGGAGTTGGAGGTTGCTGTGAGCTGTGTGAGGCCATGGCACTCTACCGAGGGCCATAAAGTAAGACTCTGTCTCTACAAAAAAAAAAAAAAAAAAAAAGAAAATTAGGTCAAATTAAGGAGATGATCAAGGTAGGGAGGTGCTCAACTACAGAGGTTCTTCTGTACTTAAAATGTTAGTGTTATTCAGTCCCTTCACTTTATCTAATGATCTCTGATAAAGAAACAGATTTTTATTTTGATAATAGGTATCACTTTTTGAGTATCTGCTATGCACCAGGTATTTCACATATTACCTCTTTTCTTTTTGGATTTTGGCCAGGGCTAGGTTTGAACCTACCACCTCTGGCATATGGGACCAGCGCCCTACTCCTTGAGCCACAGGTGCCGCCCCACATATTACCTCTAACCTTTAAAATAATCCTGATGGCTCAGTGCTGGCAGCTCAGATGAGATCTTGTCAGTCTAAGTTCCATCTGCACCCTCATACTGCTCCACATTACTTGAGGTTTTTCCCAAGAATGACAGTCAGACATCTTGTCTCCATTCCAGCCACCCCATCCTACACTGCATGCATCTTCATGTTCCCATGGATGTCTCTGCTTAAAATTTATAGTGAGGGGTCAGCCTAGAGCTCCAATTAAAGACCATTCTGGCTGATCTCTAAGCTTTTATTCATACTGCATATGCATCATTTAAAAGTGTTTAATTTAGGCTTGGTGCCCATGGCACAGTGGTTACAGCGCCAACCGCATACACCGAGGCTGGCACGTTTGAACACAGCCCAGGCTAGCTAAATAACAATGGCAACTGCAATAAAAAATAGCAGAGCATTGTGGCGGGCACCTGTAGTCCCGGCTACTTGGGAGGCTGAGGCAAGAGAATTGCTTAAGCCCAAGAGTTTGAGGTTGCTGTGAGCTGTGATGCCACAGCACTCTACCAAGGGTGACCAAGTGAGACTCTGTCTAAAAAAAAAGTGTTTATACTGTCAACAAATATACATTTATAAACTATATGAAGTAACACAATACTAATGTGCTATATATAAGGGCTAGGTGCTGTGGCTCACACCTGTAATCCTAGCATTCTGGGAGGCTGAGGCAGGTGGATAGCCTGAACTCAGGAGTTCGAGAACAGCCTAAGCAAGAGTGAGACCCCAGTTCTAAAAATAGCTGGGTGTTGTGGTGGGTGCCTGTAGACCTAGCTACTTGAGAGGCTGAGACAAGAGGATTATTTGAGAATAAGAGTGAGGGTGCTGTAAGCTATGATGCCACAGCACTCTACCTAGGGCACAGAGTGAGATTCTGTATCCAAAAAAAAAAAAGCTATATATATTATAACGTATACTGGAAAAAAAAACTTTAAAAAATGGTGAGCTACTAAATTCTAAGTTTCCACCTTAAGAAACTAGAGAAAAAGAGCAGATCAAACCCAAAGTAAGCAGATGAAAGGAAATAATAAAGATAACAAAAATCAATAATAGAAAAAAATTAGGAAAGTCAATGAAACCAAAAACTGGTTTTTTGAGATCTATAAAGTTGATAAACTTCTAATCTGATCAGAAATGCAAATGACCAATGCCAGAACAAAAAAAGAATCTTCATCACTGACCCAACAGATGTTAAAAGGGCAGTAAAGAAATACCATGAACAAATTTAAGCCAATTAATTTGACAACTTAGATGAAATGGACACAAACCAACAAAGCTTACCTAAAAAGAAACAGACAATATCTTTGTATCTATTAAAGAAATCAGATTTGGGTGGTTCCTGTAGCTCAGTGGGGAGGGCACTGGCCACATACACCAAGGCTGGTGGGTTTGAACCCAGTTCAGGCCAGCTAAAACAATGGCAATCGCCACAACAAGAAGAACAGCTGGGCATTGTGGTGAGCGCCTCTTGTCCCAGCTACTTGGGAGGCTGAGGCAAGAGCATCGCTTAAGCCCAAGAGTTTGAGGTTGCTGTGAGCTGTGACGCCAGGGCACTCTACCAAGGGTGACATAGTGAGACTCTGTCTCTGGGAAAGAGGGGAGGGGAGGGGAGGAGGAAGGAAGGAAGGAATGAATCAATCACATTTGTAGTTAAAAAACTTTCCACACAGACAACTAAGAACCCATATGGCTTCACTGGCTAATTTTACCAAATATTTAAGGAAAAAAATACTACTTTAACACAAACTCTGCCAGAAAATTGAAGAGAGAATACCTCCCAACATAGTCTATGAAGCCAGCATTCTCTCTTCATTCCGGAAGAGAGAATACCTCGCAATCCAGTCTATGAAGTCTTTATTGAAGCCATGATACCATATTAGAAAGAGAATACTATGGACTAATATCTTCATTAACATAAATACAAAAGTTCCTAACATAAATTTACCAAATTGAATACAAAGAAAATTAACACACATGACCAAGTGGATGAACGTGCAAAAATTAATGTAATTTACCATACTAAGACACCAGAGAAAAAAAGAGCTGGGGCAGTGGCTCGTACCTGTAATCCTAGCACTCTGGGAGAACAAGGAAGGAGTACTGCTTGAGCTCAGGAGTTTGAGACCAGCCTGAACAAGAGACCCCATCTCTACTAAAATTAGAAAAATTAGCCGAGTGTTTTGGCATCTTGCCTGTAGTCCTGCCTACAAGGGAGAGGATCCTCAAGAGGATCACTTGAGCCCCGAGTTTTGAGGATGCAGTGAGCTATGATGACACCACTGCACTCTACCCAGGGTGACAGAGCAAGACTTTGTCTCTTAAAAAAAAGAGAGAGAGAGACACACACACACAAAGGAAAACTATTTGATTATCTCAAAATCCAATATCCAGGCCAGGCATAATGGCTCATGTATATGATGCTAGGACTCTATGAGGTCAAGGAGGGAGGATCACTTGAGGTTAGGCGTTCAAGATCAGCCTGAGCAACATAGACCCTGTCTTTATAAAAAGATACAAAAATTAGCCAGGCATGGTAACACATGCCTATAGTTCCTTACTGGGAAGGCTCAGGCAGGAAGCTCATTTGAGCCCAGAAGTTTGAGGCAGCTATGAGCTATTATCATGCCACTACCCTCATGACCAGCAACAAAGTGAGGCCTTGTTTAAAAAACAAAACAAGTAACAACAACAAAAAAACCCAACATCCATTCCTGATAAAAATTCTCAGCAAAGTAGGAGTTTAGGTTACAGAAGGTCAACACACAAAAATCAATTGTACTTTAGTATGCTAGCAATGTAACAATCTAAAAATGAAATCAAGAAAACAATTCCAGTTATAATAGCATCAAAAAGAATAAAATGGGCACGTGAGGTGGCTCATGTCTGTAATCCCAGCACTTTGGGAGGCTGAAGTGGATCACTTGAGGCCAGAAGTTAAGAGACCAACCTGGGTAACACAGCAAGCCCCCATCTCTAAAAAGTTTTTTAAAAATTAGTCAGGTGTGATGGGGCACACCTGTAGTCCTAGATACTTGAGAGGCTGACACTGGAGGGTCATTTGAGCCCAGGAGTTAAGGCTGCAGTGAGCTGACTGTGTACCACTACAGTCTAGCCTGGGCAATAGAGCAAGACCCTGTCTCAAAAAAAAAAAAAAAAAAAAAGAATAAAATACCTAGGAATAGGTAAAGAATTGTGCAAAAGAATTGTGAGATGTATACACTAAAATGTAGAAAGAAACTAAATGAGATCTAAATAAAATGAAAAAATACCATATGTTTATGAATTAGAAGATTTAATATGTTAAAATGATAATTTTGGGCGGTACCCATAGCTCAGTGGGTAGGGCGCCGGTCACGTGCACTGAGGGTGGCAGGTTCAAACCTGGCCTAGGCCAGCTAAAACAACAATGACAACTGCAACAACAACAACAACAACAAAAATAGCTGGGCATTGCGGCAGGGACCTGTGGTTCCAGCTATTTGGGAGGCTGAGGCAAGCGAATTGCTTGAGCCAAAGTGTTTGAGGTTGTTGTGGACTCACAGCTCACATTATATCCAGGGCGACAGCTTGAGACTCTATCCTCTCCCCCCCAAAATGTTAATTTTGCCTGAAATTGATCAATAGATTCAGTGCATAAAAACTCTGGCAGGATTTTTTTGGTAGAAAATGACAAGCTCAGCTCGGCACCTGTAGCTCAAGCAGCTAAGGGTTCAGCCACATACACCGGAGCTGGCAGGTTCTAATCCAGCCCGGGCCTGCCAAACAACAATGACAACTACAACCAAAAAAAATAGTCGGGCATTGTGGTGGGCAGCTGTAGTCCCAGCTACTTGGGAGGCTGAGAGGCAAGAGAATTGCTTAAGTCCGAGAGTTGGAGGTTGCTGTGATGATGCCACAGTATTCTACCCAGGACGATAGCTGAGGCTCTGTCTCAAAAAAAAAGAAAAAAAGAAAATGACAAGTTCATTCTAAAATTTACATGAAAACGCAAAGATTAAAAAAAAAAAGAAAATGCAAAGGTTCAAAAGTAGCCAAAACAACTTTGAAAAGGAGAAGCAAATTTATATATATATATATATTTTTTTTTTTTTTATTTTTTTTTTTTGTAGAGATAGAGTCTCACTTTATGGCCCTCGGTAGAGTGGCATGGAATCACACAGCTCACAGCAACCTCCAACTCCTGGGCTTAAGCGATTCTCTTGCCTCAGCCTCCCGAGTAGCTGGGACTACAGGCGCCCGCCACAACGCCCAGCTATTTTTTTGGTAGCAGTTCAGCTGGGGCCGGGTTTGAACCCGCCACCCTCGGTATATGGGGCCGGCGCCTTACCGACTGAACCACAGGCGCCGCCCAGCAGAAGCAAATTTAAAGGATTTAAACTATCTGCTTTCAGCACTTACAAATTAAGACACTTTTTGTGAAGATAGGGGAAGGTAAGCTTAGACCTATAAATCAAAGAAATAGAATGGAGTCAGAAGTAGATCCATATGTACATGAGCAACTGATTTTTGATAAAGGTGTCAAAGTAATTCAGTGGAGCATGCATAAACTCTTATTGAATAATGCTGGGATAAGTAGATACCCATATGTAAAAAAATTGTCCTTACCTTACAACAAAAACAAAAATTAACTCAAAATGGATCACAGACTTAAATGTAAGAACTAAAATTATAAAACTAGAAGAAAACAAGTAAAGATGTCAATGACTCAAGTTTTCACAAATATTCCTTAAATACAATACTAAAAGCACAAACTCTAAAATATCAATATATCAGACTTTGTTACAGCATAAAAATTTCTATTTTTCTTTTTCTGTAGAGACAGTCTCACTTTATTGCCCTCGGTAGTGCTGTGGTGTCACATAGCTCAAAGCAACCTCCAGCTTTTGGGCTTAGGCGATTCTCTTGCCTCAGCCTCCTGAGTAGCTCGGACTACAACACCCGGCTATTTTTTTGTTGCAGTATGGCCGGGGCTGGGTTTGAACCCACTACCCTTGATATATGTGGGGCCAGTGCCCTACCCACTAAGCCACAGGCGCCGCCCCAACATTTCTGTTTTTCAAAAGACAATGTCATTCTAAAGAAAAGAGAAGCCACATCTTGGGAAAGAATATTAGCAAAACATATATCTAACAAAGGATTATTATTATTATTATTTGCAGTTTTTGGCCGAAGCTGGGTTTGAACTCACCACCTCTGGTATACGGGGCTGGTGCCCTACCCCTTGAGCCACAGGTAATGCCCTAACAAAGGATTATAACTAGAATATATAAAAAATTCTTACAATTCAGTAAGAAGACAAACAACCCAGAAAGAACATGGGCAAAACAACAGACACTTTACTAAGGAAGATATACAGATGGCAAATAAGCCCACAAGATCACCAAGTAAAACCACAATGAGCTCGGGCCATGCTTGTGGCTCAGTGAGTAGGGCACTGGCCCCATATACTGAGGGTGGTGGGTTCGAGCCCAGCCCTGGCCAAACAGCAACAAAAAAATAGCCAGGTGTTTTGGCGGCACCTATAGTCCCAGCTTTTCAGGAGGGTGAGGCAAGAGTATCGCCTAGGCCCAGGAGCTGGAGGTTGCTGTGAGCTGTGACACCACAGCACTCTACTGAGGGTGACAGAGTGAGACTCTGTCTCTAAAAAAAAAAAAAACAAAAAAACAAAAAACCACAATATACCTATTAAAAATACTAACTATACCCAATTCAGGGAAGGATATGGAACTACTGGAAGTCTTGTATGCTGCTGGTAGAAAATGGTACAATCACTTTGGAAATGTTTGGCAATTTCTTAAGACTTAAACATACAAGGTCTGACAATTAAGTTCATGAACTTGCCACCACGTGCTTATGTTGGCAGCACTGTGCAAACAACTCTGTAAAATTTTATAACCCTGGTATACTAGTGTCTCACACCTGTGTTTGTGTCAATGTGTGGCAGTTTCTTACCGAGTGGTGTTCATTATTGTTGCATGTTTTTGTAAGCTGTCATGAGAGCTTGCATTAGAGCAGCAATTCTCAACCTGTGGGTTGCAACTCCTTGTTAACAATGAAAATACATCGTGGCATTAGGAAGGCTGAGAAGCACTCAACTAAGAAACATTAAATTTCTTGTTAAACTTGGCAAGAGTGGAAGTGAAATCAGAGACATTAGTCTAAGTTTATGGGGATAATACCATGAAGAAAACAGCAGTGTACAAATGTATTAAATGTTTTTCTGTAGATAGAGAAAGGGTCACTTGATGAAGAGAGGTCAGGGCAGCCAATAACAAGCAGAACTGACAAAAATACTGCAAACATTCATCAAAGTGTGTGTCAAAATCATTGGCTGACTATGCGAAATATAGCAGACCAAGTAAACCTTGATAGAGAAATAAGAAAATCATAACTGAAAATCTTGGCCAACAAGTCAGGGCTCTTACATCACAACAATACATCAGCTCACACAGTACTGTCTATAAATGCGTTTTTAGCCAGTAAACAAATAACTGTATTGGGATACCCTCCCTAATCACCTGGTCTGGCCCCAATGATTTTTTCTTTACCTGAAAATAATGGAAGTACTGAAAGGAAGACAGTTTGATGACATTCAGGACATGAAGGATAATATGATGACAGTTTTGATGACCATTCTAGAAAAGAGTTTCAAAATTACTTTGAAGGGGATTGACTAGATGCTGGTATCAGTGCACAGCTTCCCAAAGAGAATAATTCAAAGGTGATCATAGGCTTGGCACCTGTAGCTCAAGCAGCTAAGACACCAACCACATACACCAGAGCTGGCGGGTTTGAATCTGGCCCGGGCCTGCCAAACAATGACAACTACAACCAAAAAATAGCTGGGCGTTGTGGTGGGTGCCTGTAGTCTCAGCTACTTGGGAGGCTGAGACAAGAGATTCACTTGAGCCCAGGAGTTGGAGGTTGCTATGAGCTATAATGCCACAGCACTCTACCCAGGGTGATAGCTTGAGGCTCTGTCTCAAAAAACAAACAAACAAAAACAAAACAAAACAAAAAAACCCACAAAGGTGACTGTAGTGATCTTTAGCAATGAGGTATGTAGTACTTTTTCTAGAATGAGTTTGAGAACTTTACTGTCACACCTCATACATTTACTGTATGACTCAACCATTTTACTCCTAGATATTTACCCAAGAGGAATGAAAACAGATGTTCATACAAAGACCTGCATAAGAATGTTTACAGAAGTTTTATTTTAAATAACCTCAAAACTGAAAACAACAGGTGATTGGATAAACAAACCATAGTATATATCCACACAATGAAATACTACTCAGCAATGAAGAGGAATAAACTACTGATAATATGCAACAATATGGATACATTTCAAAATAATTATGCTGTGTGAAAGAAGCCAAACCAGTAACAAAAAAGAGCACCTATACATGATTTCATTTATATAAAATCCTAGGAAACACAGACTAATCTGTAGTAAAAGAAAAGTAGGTCAGTGGTTTCCTACAGACAAGAGCAGAGAGACATCAATTAAGAAGAGGCACAATGGGCGGCGCCTGTGGCTCAGTGAGTAGGGCGCCGGCCCCATATGCCGAGGGTGGTGGGTTCGGACCCAGCCCTGGCCAAACTGCAACAGAAAAATAGCTGGGCATTGTGGCGCGCGCCTGTAGTCCCAGCTGCTCGGGAGGCTGAGGCAAGAGAATCACGTAAGCCCAAGAGTTAGAGGTTGCTGTGAGCCGTGTGACGCCACAGCACTCTACCGAGGGCGGTACACTGAGACTGTCTCTACAAAAAAAAAAAAAAAAAAAGAGGCACAATGAAACTTTTGGGGGCAATGGATACATTTATTAGCTTGATTGTGGCAATGGTATATGCTGACAGTATAAGTTGCACACTTCAAATGTGTACAAGTTAATACATGTCAATTATACCTTAATAAAGCTGTTTTTAAAAGAAGGAGGAGCTAAAATATAAGTGTTAACATTTTATTTCTGTACCCTAGTTAGGCTACCGCACCTCCTAGACCCCTACCCCCAGTCTAAAAAAATCTCACTTGACCTTGTGCAAGCTGTGAGTCTCCAGACACCCAAGGGAAATTTCTAGAAGAACAATTTTCCATTAGGGGTAATTTCAGATGGATACTGATGTGAGAAAGGAAATACAGTATGGATAAATACATAACTATAATTATACATATATATATGTGTGTGTGTGTGTGTATATATATATATATACACAGCATTAATTTTATTCCTAAAAATAATCACAAGAAATTATTAGTAATAAGTACCTTAACAAGAGGAGGTAGTCTTGGGGAGTGGCTGGTAAGGAAGGCATTCACTCCTTATTTTGCACCTTTCTGTAGGATTTGAATCTGCCGAACTTGGTATATGTTAAAAAAATATAAGAGTTACCGAGTGGTGAGATTATTTGCCATCTTGTTTTTCTTTTATTCTTTCACAAGAAGCAACTTTATGAATATTATCTGTGGGAAAAGGAGAGAGGGAGGGATACAGGAGGAGAGAGAAGAGGGAAAGAAAATGTAAGCAAGCAATGGTGGAAAAGAAAGTGATCCATGAAATGTGGGTTTGTATGAGAAAGCCCCAAAGATGATGATACCAGAGCTCCAGGAAAAAAGGGAAGAGAGTGTGGTGACCAAGTGAGAAAGAAGAGAGGGTCCAAAGGCCTTGCTCATGAAAATGAAACTAATTTTATTCTTAGAGCTGAACAATCTCACCCACACTCAAAATATCCAAAGAATGTACTAGCCAGGGTCATTCTATTTTATTATATCCCCCTCCTCCTACACAAATATTATAGAAGCTGACAGAGAATGGAATGGGTAGGTAAAAATGAACAACACTGTCTTGGAAGTTAATGGGAACGTACGTGCTCTGCTCCTTTCTAAAATGTTTTGATCTTGCTGGTGGAGCTTTTCTTGAGGCACTGCTTTGAGATTGGCATTGGGTTAATGGCCAGTCCTACACTGGCTCACCCAAAACATTTTTGTTAAAGAAACATGAGGTCGGGCGGCACCTGTGGCTCAGTGGGTAGGGCGCCGGTCCCATATGCCGGAGGTGGCGGGTTCAAACCCAGCCCCGGCCAAATTAAAAAAAAAAAAAAAAAGAAACATGAGGTCATTTCTCTCAAGCAATTAGTTACACAAGAGTATGTTTGCTCTCAAAACAATATCCTACCACATGGACAAAAACTATTAGGAATAATAAATGGGTGTAGCAAGTTTGTAGGATACAGGTCAATATACAAAAATCATTGTATTTCTACACACTAACAATGAAAAATCAAAAAAATAAATTAATGAAACAAGTCCATTTGTAACAGCACCAAAAATAATAAAATATTTAGAAATAAATTTAACAGGACAGGAGTAAGACATGTACACTGAAAACTACAACACACTCTTGAAAGAAACTGAAGATAATTAAAAAACAAAAATAAATAAAATAAGTCAAATAAATGGAAAGACTTCCCAGGTTCATGAATTAGAATACTTGCCATTATTAAGATGGCAATACTAACCAAAGTTACCTACAGATTCAAGACAATCACTATCAAAACCCTCACTGTCATCTTTGTGGAAATTGATAAGCTGATCCTAAAATTCATATGGAAATGCAAGAGACTCAGAGTAACCAAAATAATGTGTTTTTTTTTTTTGCAGTTTTTGGCTGGGGCCAGGTTTGAACCCACCTCTGGTATATGGGGCCAGTGCCCTACTCCTTTGAGCCACAGGCGCCACCCAGCCAAGAATCTTATTTTTAAAAGAGGATAATAGTTGAAAGACTCCAATTTCTCAATTTAAAAATTTATAATAAGATACAGTAATCATGAATTTAGGGTACTAGCATAAAGACAGACATATAAATCAATGGAATAAAATTGAGAGCCAAAAATAAACCCTTACATTTATATTCAACTGATTTTCAGCAAGGGTGCCAAGACAACTCAATGGGAAAAAAATAGTCTTTTCAACAAACAGTGCTGGGACAACTGAATATCCATATATAAAAGAATGAAGCTGGACTCCTATCTTATGTCATATACAAAAATAAACTCAAAATGGGCCAGGTACAGTGGCTTACATTTGTAATCTTAGCACTCTGGGAGCCAACACCCAGAGGAATGCTTTAGCTCAGGAGTTTGAGACTAAACTGAGCAAAAACAAGACCCTGTCTCTACTTAAAAAAAGAAAAATTATCTAGGTATTGTGGTGGGCCCCCATAGTATGAGGTACTTGGGAGGCTGAAGCAGGAGGATTACTTGAGCCCTGGAGTCTGCTGTGAGCCAGGCTCAGGCCATGGCACTGTGAACTAAGCTCAGCCCATGACACTTTCTAGTCCAGGTGACAGAGCTAAACTCTGTCTCAAAAAAACAAACTAACAAAAAAACCCCCAAAATTAACAAAATTTGAAATGGATCAAAGACCTAATTTTTTTTTTTTTTTTTTGAGACAAAGTCTCACTATATCATCCTCGGTAAAGTGTCGTGGCATTACAGCTCACAGCAATCTCAAACTCTTGGGCTTAAGTGATTATCTTGCCTCAGCCTCCCAAGTAGCTGGGACAACAAGCACCCACCACACACCCGGCTATTTTTTGTTGTAGTTGTCATTGTTGTTTAGGTGGCCTGGGCTGGTTTCGAACCCGCCAGCCCTGGTGTATGTGGCTGGCACTGTAACCACTGTGCTATGGGCACCGAGCCAAAGACCTAAATTTATGAGCTAAAATTTTTTTTTTTTTTTGCAGTTTTTGGCCGGGGCTGGGTTTGAACCTGCCACCTCAGGCATATGGGGCCGGCGCCCTACTCCTTTGAGCCACAGGAGCCGCCTTGAGCTAAAATTTTTAAACTCTTAGGAAAAAATACAGATACAAATTTTCATGACCTTAGACTAGGCAATGATGTCTTTAAGTTTGACACCAAAACACAGGCCACAAATGAAAAAAATAAACAAACTGGAGTTTATCAAAATTAAAATTGTTTGTGTATCAAAAGACACTATCCAGAGAGTAAAAAAGACAACTGACAGAATGAGAGAAAAATATTTGCAAATCATGCATCTGGTAAGGGTCTAGTATCAAGAATATATAAGGAACTCCCGCAACTCAACAACAAAAAAACAATCCAATTGAAAAGTGGGGAAAGGCCAGAGTAGGTGGATTGCCTGAGCTCACAGGTTCCAGACCAGCCTGAGCCAGAGCCAGAGCCAGAGCGAGACCTTGTCTCTAAAAAAGAAAATAATAATAGCTGGGCGTTGTGGCAGGCACCTGTAGTCCCAGGTACTTGGAAGGCTGAGGCAAGAGAACCGATTAATCCTAGGACTTATGAGGTTGCTATGAGCTATAACACCACGGCAATCTACCAAGGGTGACAAAGTGAGACTCTTGTCTCAAAAAAAAAAAAAAAAGAAAAGTGGGCAAAGTATTTGACTAGACATCTCCCCAGAGATATATAAGAACTGTCAATAAGAACATGAAAAAAATACTCAACATGGGTGGTGCTTGTGGCTCAAGGAGTAGGGTGCTGGCCCCATATACAGGGGGCAGCCCCAGCTAAAAACTGCAAAAAAAAAAAAAAACTCAACATGCCTACTCATCAATGAAATGCAAATCCAAACCACAATGAGATACTACTTTACTTTACACCCACTAGGATGGCTACTATCAAAAAAGACAGACAACAACAATGTTTACAAGTATATGAAAAAACTGGAATCCTCAATGGCAGTGTAAAATGATGCAACCACTTTGGAAAACAGTTTGGCAGTTCTAGAATTTCTACTTTTAAGTATATACCCAAGAGAATTAAAAACGTACGCCCACATGAACACTTGTATGCAAATGCTCATAATATTATTCATAATAGCCAAAAGGTAGAAACAACCTAAGTGTCTATCTGAACAGGTGAGTAAAAAGAAATGAAGTACTGAGATGTGCTATAACATGCATAACACCTTGAAAACACTGCTAAGAAAAGAAACCAGATACAAAGGGTCAGATAGTATATGATTCTATTTACACGGAATGTCCAGAACAGGCAAATCCATAGAGACAGAAAGTAGATATAATGACTGCCAAGGGCTGGGGGAGGAAGGAATGGGGAGTGACTGCTGATGGGCAAGACATTTCTTTTAGGGGTGATGAAAACGTTCTGGAATTATACGATGGTGATGGTTGAACAACTGTGAATGTACTAAAAACCACTAAATCATACATTTTAAAAAGGGTGAATTGTATGGCATGTGAATTATATCTTTAAAAAACTAATTATTTCACCCTGGTCTTGCCAAATATTAATAAAGCTTCACTGTGCCTACAATGGCCCCTCATCTTCTCTCTGCCCCCTTTAAGGAAGCTCCATTCTTCCCACCTTCTTGTCTATTCCACTGCTCCCTGCTTCCCTTAGGTCTCTGCACATGCAAATCCTATTCCCGAGGCTACAAATCAGTGGTCTACAGTTAAATGATGTCTGCAGGTGGGTTCATAGAGGGTTTTTTTGTTGTCATCATTAACTGAATTAGTTACCTAGAAGAGATTTCAAATAAACATCCATATTCTGGCAGCAGAGTCTGCTGGCTGTATATCCATGAGCCATGACCCCCTTTTTCCCTGGTAAGGAAACTCTGGTTTTGTTCTGGTGTCAGCTCTAAGAAGTGAATCCATTCCAGCAGAAGAACCACGTCATTCTACTTATTAGGCTGGTCGAAGGGTGGCAACTTAAGCAGTCAGAGTTCTGAGCTACAGGCAAGAAAACAGGCTCTGGCTACTTCAGCAGAAAACAGGTTTATTATATGCCAGAAGCCAGTTTCCCACAAAGCCAATTAAGATTAGGCTCCAGGGTCTCTCACTTGCACAAGTCCCTATGTGTTCTAGGGTAAGGAGGGAAGACAGTTTGCAAGTGGCAAGCCTTGCTAATAGCACGTTTCTGGAAACTACTCAAAGAGATATAGCAGAGGGTGGTGCCTGTGGCTCACAGAGTAGGGCACCAGCCCCATATACCAGAGGTGGTAGGTTCAAACCCGGGCCCGGCCAAAAACTACAACAACAACAATTAAAAAAAAAAAAGAGAGAAAGATATAGCAGAAAGGGACTTGAACTTCCCAAGGTCTAGCATTTGGCAGGATTTCTTTATTCACACTAAATAAATGTTCACTTTCATACTGAATTTTCATGTAATCAATGAGATACCTCAGATGTTAAAATTACGTATAAGGATTCTTTTTTTTTTTTTTTTTTGAGACAGAGTCTCAAGCTGTCACCATGGGTAGAGTGCTGTGGCATCATAGCTCACAGCAACCTCCAACTCTTGGGCTTAAGCAATTCTCTTGCCTCAGCCTCCCAAGTAGCTGGGACTGCAGGCGCCTGCCACAATACCCAGCTATTTTTTTTTTGTTGCAGTTGTCATTGTTGTTTTAGCTGGCTGGCGCCCTATGCACTGAGCTATGCACCCTACATATAAGGATTTTAAAGCAGCTATTACAACTATACTTCAGATGGTTGAAATGAAAAGAAAATCTAGAAGAGAACTAGAAACTATTAAAACAAAGAACTAAATGGAAATCACAAGTATCTAAATATAGGCTGGAATAGCCAGTCTCCTGGGTTTTACCTTAAAGGGGGCAGGATTCATGAGGCTAGAAATTCTTCAGGTATAGCAGGGTATTCAAAGGGAATGGACAGACAGAGAATTTGGCCAGTGCCCCCTAACGCCTGTGACTCAGTCTGTCTAATGAAAATAATGTCTCAATAAAAAGGGAGTAAAGCATGAGAAGCAAAGACTTATACGCCATCCTTTCCCTATCTGTCTTGAACACTCTCAAAAGAACACGATGTCTAGTGTACAGCAGCTATTTTGCAACCTTGAGGGAAAGGAGTAAGAAGGGCGGACACAGAACACAGCACCCAGACAATGCAGACACGCTGAATATATCATGGAATACCTACCTCTGGATTTGTCATGTGATTAAAAAAAATGCTCTTAATTGGGTAATTATTACTGAACAGTCAAAATACAGCCTAACTAAAATGTGGCTTGACGATGGAACGATCTGGCAATACGAGACCTGAACTTTCCTGTATACAAACCGGTGTACAGTCAGTCCCTTCAGAGAAGGCAGCAGCTCTCGTGTCTGCGCTCACGTGGAGCCTTGTAGGCAACTAAGTTTGCAATCCCTGCCCTACATATTGCTCCTGAGATGGCTCAACTGCCCCCACTTCTACAGAACACTTCCTGATTCCTGCCTCCCAATATCGCAGTCCCACCAAACTAGAAGTAATTACTCTCTCCTTTGCTTTCTTTGTATCCCTTATTATAACTGCTCCTTTCCTCCCCTCCTACCTGGCAATCAGCCTTCTGAAGACAGGGACCATGCCTCATTCATCCCTGTATCGCCCTTTGCTGTCTAGCGAGGTGACTGATAGCAGGAAGTACTGAACATATCTTTCCTAAACAAACAAATACTCCCCACAATGAAGAATGGCAATGTTTCAGAATATCTCATCTTCTTTTTTCTGAGACAGTCTTACTTTGTCACCCTTGGTAGAGTGCCGTGACGTCAGAGCTCACAGCAACCTCCAACTCCTAGGTTTAGGAGATTCTTTTGACTCAGCCTCCGGAGTAGCTGGGACTACAGGCGCCTGCCACAATGCCCAGGTATTTTGTTGTTGTTGTTCTTGCAGTTTGGTGGGGGCTGGGTTAGAACCTGCCACCCTCGGTATATGGGGCAAGTGCCCTATCCCCTGAGCCACAGGCGCCGCCAGACTATCCCATCTTATAAAGCTCACCAAGAGGTTTACAGGCCAGGCACAGTGGTTCACACCTATAATCCCAGCACTTGGGAGGCCAAGGTGGGTGGATTACGTGAGCTCACAGGTTCAAGACTAGCCTGAGCCAAGGTGAGACCTCATCTCTAAAAATAGCTGAGCATTGTGGCTTGCGCCTGTAGTCCCAGCTATTTGGGAGGCTTAGACAAGAGAATCACTTAAGTCCAAGAGTTTGAGGTTGCCATGAGCTATGATGCCATAGCACTCTACCAAGGGTGACAAAGTGAGACTCTGTCTCAAAAAAAAAAAAAAAAGAGCTGTGCACAGGTGACGTGTGCTGCTTCTCAATCCAGGAATATAATCCCCAATCACACCCCCTATACCTGTGTGCTCTGGGCTGTTCAGCCCTCAGCCCCAGCCACTGGAGCACACCCATATCAATCAATGCTCTGAAGTCAGAGTACCAGGCCCTGTCCTGGCCCCCTCCACCCTTTCTTTACTCAGAAGTAGGCTGGGATAAAGGCGATTGCATAAGACCCTTCCCCATGATCATCTGGGAAGAACTGCTGGTCACTACAAAGTCCAGAAAAGGATAGAAGTTTATGTGAATACAAATCTCCCATTTTACATATGAGAAAGGAAACACACATACACAATTAGGGATACAGAAAGGAAAGAAAGGACCTGGAACTGTACGGTCCTCTCAGACACAGAGCACCCAGGCTGTCAGTAAATTCTAAGGTACGTAACTTCCTCTTCTATCAATCCTGGATCTAATCTAAACTTAAAAATGCTTCCAACCACCACTGAACTGGTGGTTAATTTTTATTTTTATTATTATTATTTTTGAAACAGAGTCTCCCTATGTGGCCCTGGGTAGAGTGGCATGGTGTCACAGCTCGCAACAACCTCAAATTCTTGGGCTTAAGCTATTCCCTTGCCTTAGCCTCCCAAGTAGCTGGGACTACAGGTGGCTGCCAAAACGCCTGGCTATTTTTTTGGTTGCAGTTGTCATTGTTGTTTAGCAGGCCTGGACTGGGCTGGAACCCACCAGCCTTGGTGTATGTGGCCGGCGCCCTACTCACTGAGCTACAGGCACTGAGCCATGGTAGTTGATTTTTAGTTCTAGCTTTTGGTGGATTGTCTCCTGGCACCTGGCTCTTTGCTCTCTACCAGCGTTTCCTTCCCCCACCCCCAATTGTGGTAAAATACAAATAACATGAAATTTGCCATCTTTAGCATTATTAAGTGAATAATTCAGTGGCATTAAGTACATTTACACTATTGTGCAACTATTAATCTCCAAAACTGTTTGAGCTTCCCAAACTCTATATCCATTAAACAACTCTCTACTCTTCCCTCCTCCCAGGCCCCAGCAAGCCCCATTCCACTTTCTGTCTCTATGAATTTGACTCCTTTGGGTACTTCATGTAAGTTCAATCACACCATATTTACTCTGCTGTGTTTTGTTTTACTTAGCATGTTTTCAAGGCTCACCCACGTGGTAGCATGTGTCAACATTTTCCTCTTTTTTTTTTTTTTTTAAGAGACAGTCTCATTTTGTTGCCCTGGGTAGAGTGCTGTGGTGTCACAGCTCACAGCAACCTCCAGCTCTTGGGCTTAGGCGATTCTCTTGCCTCAGACTTCCAAGTAGCTGGGACTACAGTTGCTTACCAAGCCTATTTTTTTTTTGTTGCAGTTTGGCCGGGGCTGGGTTTGAACTCATCACCCTCGGTATATGGGACTGGCACCCTATTCACTGAGCCACAGGCACCGTGGCTCCTAAAAAAAAAAAAAGTCATGACATTGAAAGCAATGCCTCCTTTTAAGGCTAATAATATTCCACTATTACATATATACCACATTTTATTTATTAATTTCTCAATGGACAGCTGGGTTGCCTCCACCTCTTGGCTATTATAAATAATGTAGTTAAGAACCTGGCACTCTGGGAGGCTGAGGTGGGTGGATTGCCTGACCTCATAGGTTTGAGACCAGCCTGAGCCAGAGCGAGACCCTCGCTTTAAAAATAACTAGGCATTGTGGAAGGCACCTGTAGACCCAGCTACTTGGGAGGCTGAGGCAAGAGAATCACTTAAGCCCAAGAGTTTGAGGTTGCTGTGAGCTGTGAGACCATGGTACTCTACTGAGAACAACAAAGTAAGACTCTTCTTTCAAAAAAAAAAAAAAAGAAGAAGAAGAAGAAGAACCTGGGTGAGCAAGTATCTGTTCATGTCTCTGCTTTCAGTGCTCTTGTAGTCCTCACTCTGACTTTCTCCACAATAGTCGAGATTCCAACCTCAGACACAAATTCTCTATACCCGTTTCTATTCCACCAGGTAGAGAAACAATTCCAGGTTGGGTTTTCAGGTAACATTCCACAGGAGACGTTCTAGAGTAGGGCGAGCCAGAGTTGAGTTGATGGGTAATCCAGAAGCTGGTTTCTGGCCCCTCCTAACCGAGGGTGAATTAGAAACAATGTGGCAAGAAGCAAAGCAGGGTGGGATGTCCCCTCTGCCTCCGAGGAGGAGAAACATAGCATTGCATGGAGGAGAAAAGCAGGACAAGGGAGGCCTCTGTTCCCCAAAAGGGCAGGCATGCTGCCAGAGATGGCCCCAAGGGCTCCAAAGGGCAGGCCGGGTTGCAGGAGCAGAGGTTACAGAAAGGGAGAGGGCGCTGAGACTGGTGCTATTTAGAAGACCTCAGTTAGTAGGGTCCATGGCAGGGGGAGGGGTTGTGGGAATCTGAAATGTTCTAATTTGATAGATGGCCAAATCCTGAAGCAGGACAGGCACAAAAGTACAAACTTGAAAGGCTAAGGGGTAAATGATGCATCATGGGTCTATATAACCTTGGCCTTCAGAGCTATGTGCGCTCATGCTTTGGCAGGAGGGTCAGCACATTACAAGTGGGGCAAAGGCAGGGTCTGGGAACTTGAGCATCCCTCTCACCATCTGCTGTAAGCGACTTTTAACTGGTTACGTGATATTTTTTGGTGCCAAAGTGTCTAGGTTCAGGCATTGAATGATGATATCCAGGGAAGGGTGCAGCCACTGAGGAAAACATTAATTGCTTCTATGTAACTCTGTACATCTTTAAAGTATTATAAAGATGAACTAAATATAATTCCTAAATGCTATGACCAAGGTATGGACTTATGGCTCTCATTCTAGCCCAGACCAAACCCTGATAGGACTGCCTATGTTCTATCAGTCAAGGAGAGCTGTCAGAGGGAAACAGCTGTAGGGACCTCCCCCTCAGTGACCCCAACCCAAGCAGCTATCCTGATTTGATGAAGATGCTCCTGAAATAACCCTCCCAATCAAACTGTGGCTCTCAGGAAGAACCTGGAGGCAAGAAATCCTCTCAGCCCCAGAGACTGCCTTGGTCTAAGCCCATGTTCCTCGGCTGCTCTGGGCTCTCAAGTCTGTGAGGTCAGCCTGGACTTGGCCACATGACCTGGATCAAGGTGCTAAGGAACCTGTCACCTCAGCTTTTTACAAACACAGGAGCCAGAGCCAAAGACGACCTGATGTCTCTACATCCTTGTGATGCAATGTACCCACCAGCACCTCCCTTGTACACTAGGGCTCCAAGGTAACTGAGGGTCATGTATCGCACAGGTATGAGAGTTTGAGCACTCAGGACTCCAGTCTCCACCCTGTACCTCAGTACTGACCAGACTTACAGAAGAGCCCATCCACACTGAGATCCCACAGGAGACCGAAGGCTAGCACAGAAGTTTCTGGAGGCCATGTCAACAGCTAGGAGGAGAAAAAGGTTAGATGGGTCATTCCCATAGTATAGTAGTAAACTTCAATTATTTCATAGTAAACAAATCCATCCCATTTAATCCTTACAAGTCCACATGGTAGGAGGATACTATCATGATCATCATTTTATATATGAGGAAATCAGAAAGGTCAAGCAACTACCCCAGTGTCACACAGCTAATAAGTAGCAGGTCTGTGTCTCTTGAAACCTATTCCCACCTTCCTGTGTAGGAGTCTTGGTCCTTTTGCCCCTCACTTTTTGGGTTCACAGCCATGCCCCCCCAGGGCAGTGGCCAGCCATAGGAAAGAGAAGGGGTTTGCAGGCACTAAATACAGTCATCTGGACAATGACAGGGGCTGCCCCTCTCTGTGACCATTGAATCACTACTAGGTCAACACCCTTAACTTGTCATCTGAGATCACTGGCTTGGAAGGTCCTTGGTACTGAGCACAGATCCTCAAACAATGCTTGAGAGGGGAATCACCCACTTGACTCAAACTTACTGGGGTCTTTATTTGAATGTTCTTTGAGTCTGAGGGTCAGAAGTTGGGGATGTGGAACATGGAAATGAGCAATGAGACAGGAGCTGCCACAAGTGCCATCTGGTCTGCCAACACTCAGAGGTAGGGATCCCCTGTGGCTGGCCATGTTTGCCCATTATACCACTTCTCCCAAGAACTCTGAGGAAAGCCTACTGTGGGCACTGTAGGCATGTCCTCTTTCAGGAACAAGGCTCTTGTTCCCGCAGAAGCTAGGCACTGCTGCTGCCATGGGGGTACCCCTGAGGCTGACAATCTCTGGGTACTGACTTTAAAGAGGGAATACCTGGCCCAAGTTCATATCCCTCAACAAGTGCAACCTGCACCTGACAACTGGCTGGTGCTGGGTTCAAGGCCTAGACCCCTTGCCTCAATCAGGACAACTCTAAAGGGCCACAGGGTTGCAGAACCCCAGGGGACTTCCTGGGGCATACAGCTTTCCCTCCCTAACCTATGGCTCCTGACAGTACTTCCCAGAAAACCTGCATGGAAATTACCAGCTCAGGGTCTAGAACTACGCCTTTCTCTTTCTTTTGGAATTTCTCATAGTTGATTGCTTGAGTATTATTATGTACACTTGGGTACTGGGAGTCACAAAGGGCCCGTCTGAGACAGTGCACATAAATGTTGAAATAAAATTCAACATTTCATAGTTGAAAGCTTAAATATATCCTAACAAGAACATAAATTCACTGAGGACATATGCTACTTTCTTTAATCCATCCACTCCAGTAAGGCCCACCCACAGGTATGCACAAGGGCTCCAGGACAAGCCACAGTGCTCAGCACTGAGGCCGAAACTTGTTCAGCCACTACCCAAGTGCCCACTGTATACCTCACTGAAGCCCTTGGGAGAGGGGAGGAGAGCAGACAGCAGGACCAAGTCCCTGAGGGGACTCTTTGAAAGGTTATCCTTTCAAAGAAAGCCAAATGAGCAGAGTTGGCAAGGTCTGCCCTCCTTACCCACCCCCGGCTTTCAGAATGGGCTACAGGTACATGTATGCCCCTGACAGGCCTGGGACTCTGCTTATTTATTGGTCTCTGATTAGATTAACTCCTCTTAGCGCAACCAGATTCTCCTTCCTGGGGAATCAGATGTGGGAACAGGATCTGGTTGTACTTGACATGAAGCCTGGGGAGGGGAGAAAAGCAGAGGCCTGTCTTAGGATCCCAGTTCTTCCTGAGGCCCAGCACATCCTTGTCCTGGCATCCCAAGAACCACCCTTGCACCTTTATGTGAATCCCTCTGAAGGATGAGGCAGCCCCCTTGGATTTCTGCCTCCTGCAACCACAGTCCTTTATGAGATTCTGCGACACACTGAGTACACCACCCAGGAGGCTCCCAAAGCTACGTGCACCCCTTTCACAGGCCTGCTTCAGCAGGGGCAGGGTTATGCTTTTATTTCTCCTTCTTGCAAGTGTGAATCAGAAGCTCTACCTTAATATCATTCCTTGTAGCTGATGGCCAGGCCCTGAGCAGAGTTGTGAGGGACCATAAGGACAAGGCGGTTCACAGGATTCATCCATTTAACTCCACGTGGACTATGGGCCCCAGTATCCTGAGGTTCAAAGCTGATGCTGAGCAACTCACCCAAGGTGACACAGAGGCGAGTGACAGGACTAAAACTCATGCCTAGTCTATCTGACTCCTAGTCTTCCTGACTCCTATCCTCTATGTACCCCCACCCCCCAGCATGACAGAGGTGGGAGAAGAGCTTGGGAGGGCTTGTCCGTGCCTCCGGGAGCTGGGGTCTCAGAACCTTGTGGAGATCAACGCACCAACGGGGAAAGGCACTTCATGCTGTATTAGGGTCGCACAAGGACCCTCTGTGGGCACTCTCAGATGGGCTCTTTGTGACTCCCAATGCCCAATTGTACATTTTTGTCATACACTGTGCAAGGAGCAGAGAGAGGCTGTGCTGATTAGGGCACAGAAGAATGGCCCCACTGTTCCTCTTACCACTGTTCCTTCTGGGCCTGAGGGGTGGGTGGCAATAGGGCCCTAGGAGTCAATGTGTTTTTTTCTTCTAGGGCAGGGACCAGAAAGACCCAGAGGAAGAAAAAAGAGCTAGAGGGCTCCTTCTGGACTAAGGCCAGTCAGCTGAGCAGGCTGAGGAGTTTCTTGAATAATCCACCCTGCATGGTAGTTCTGATTTACAGCTGGGTCCAGGCAGGAACGAGACACTCCTGTCCCAAGACAGGGATGGTCCTATGCAGTGGCCAAGGCCAGGCTGACATCCTCACAACTGTGGTGCATTCAGATCACAGCAGGTGGGCTGTCCCTGCTGGCTTCTCATGGTCTTTCTCAGTGCAAAGGTTTTGAGCCTTTCAGAAAGCATGTCCCCCAACACAAAATGTTCTAACAGCAATTTAGAGGGAAAATGGAGTGGTGTGGACATAGCTGTTCTACGTTTTTCCAGCTAACCTACATAGCAAAGAGGGAAGCAAATGCTCAATCACCCAAGTATCCTCAGCTCCAAAATCACAAGAGCCCCCACACTTCAAGAGGTGCTACAGAGCTACTGGGGGCCTTGTTGTTGAGCTTTGACACAAAAGAAGCACTTGTTGAGTGGCATGGACTGATCACTGAGAGGCTAGACCTTAAGTCCACTTGGAACACTGGACCCCTCAGGAAAGCTGATCTAGGGCACAACGGCACCCTGAGATGCACACTCCCTGAGTTGAGAAGCAGAAGCCCAAGGGGGTTTCCAGCTCTCTGGGACCACACGTGAGTCCCTGCCCCTCCTTGACCTTGGCACCCTTAGTATTAGGGTGAGAATTAATACCCATCCAGCTTTCCTTCCCCCTCTCCCACTGAGCCCTGCCTAGCAGCACCTAAGGCAAAGAAAGGTTAAGTGTCCAGGGATACCAGACTGCAACGTTCCTGCCACCTAGTGGCAGGTCTATGGTTACCTGGAACAGCCACTGAAGCAGGGGCACTGGGCAATCAGGCACATGCAGGTAGAGGGTGCTCAGGAGGCCATTGTGCAGGAAGGACAGCTGCTGGGCCAGCGGGGAGCTGCAGACAGAAGAGCAGGGTTAGGGCTCACTTGCCTCAGTGACGCCTTGGGAGACCATCACCAGGATGCTGGGAAGACATCCCTGATGCTACGGTCAAATGTATTTCTGAGGCTGGATGTGAGGAGCTTGGAAGGAAAAGCAGATCGTGCCATTATCAGAATCATCTGCTCTTCTCAAGTGCTTTCCATGAATGTATTTCTCAGTGTTTAAAACAAAGGATTGGGAGGCAATTTTGTCCTTTCTATTTGAAGGAAGGGGAGACCGAGGTACTCCCCAAGGATATGAATAGTCTTTGGCAAAGTGAGGAGGGAGCCCAGGAATCAGGTCTGACTTGGGATCCAGGCTGTGAGGGGCAGGCAGGATTACCCTCAGCCACAGCCAGAGCCCAGGAGTCTGGTTACACAGGGCATTTCTGCCCACCTTGTACTTTTCTGACATAAAGGAGACACCTAAGAAGGGGGGAAAATAAGAGAAAAGGGCCCAGGACAGGGAAATCCTGGGAAGGAAATATGAAACAAGGGTTACATAGAGGATTCTTTGGAAACCACGAGAGCAGCAACTGGCCCAGAGTCAGGGAAAAAGACACTCAGATTGGCCCTGTGTCTGTGGTCTTAACCTGTGTGTCCATCTGTGCTATTCCATACGATCTCTCTCTTCTAACAGGAGTTCTCAAAACCAGACCCCTGGCATGGAGAGGAGCCCTGCCTTGAGTATGTTGTTGCCTTATAGACCACCTTAACCTACAAGATCCCAGGTCTCTCCATTTTATGTTGAAATATTTCATGTGGTTATAGGGCCTCTGGTGGAAGGTGCTTCAGAAGTCATTTTATTTATTTATTTATTTATTTTTTGTTTTTTTTTTTTGTGGGTTTTGGCCGGGGCTGGGTTTGAACCTGCCACCTCCGGCATATGGGACTGGCGCCTTACCACTTTGAGCCACAGGCGCCGCCCCAGAAGTCATTTTAATGAAAGATCAGCTGGACTTTGTCACCCTTCCTGAACTCCTAGTCATTCCCAGAGAGACTGGATTTGGGGTAGGATTCTCCTACCCGCTGTGCATTTTGTGACTGCTCCTTTACACACTCTCTCTCTAGATGATGTCTCAATGACAATCAATATGGACTTTAGGAAATAAAAACAGTAATTTATTTGTGTTCTTATTTTTAATGACCTAAATTCATGAAAAGAACATTTCAGATAGTATTTAATGTTATGACCCTAGATAAAAACTTCCCTGGTCAGCCCAACTTCCTCCTCTTCCTTCTTTTTTCGAAAGGACATTATACTTTAATCTGCCATAAACAGAATACTACAAAACAAAGATTCTCCTCTGAGCTAAGCTGTTGTCTCCCAGAGTATGTCCAGACAATTTACAAATTGTATGTGTTTTTCCCAAGTCATTTAAGTTCAGAGGAGAAAGCAGCTTTGTTCTCATGGCTGTGAAGTTTACCGCTCTGAAATAGACCTTTACTTGTACAAACAAACGTGTGCACCCCAGGGCTGCTGGTACACTCTGCTCTACTCCATATGCCTGGTCACACGGGAGACTTTCATGGGCTGACCCCCAAGATGTATGGTTCAAATACACACACAGAACCCCAAATGCAGACAATACCCAAGCAAACCTTGCAGATTGGCAGGACACCAAAAGGCCACGTGGGGAGGAGGCCAGCACTTCACTCTGAGGAGACTTTGGCTCTGACATTCCCCTGGGGGTACACCCTGCCAGTTTCCCAGGTGAGAATTGACTGTACAAGCCCCTGTTGGCTTAGATCAACACATTTGTAACTATTGCTCTGAGGGGGAGATCCTGCAGGTTGTGACATCTCCCTTCTGCTCTGCTGGGCTTGCTGTGCAGTTTCTGCCAGAGAAATGAATGACTGGTCAGCCTTAAGTTCAGTGTTGCTGAGCTGGGTTTCTTCTGTGAGACCAGGAACAAAAGAGCAAGAAAGAACACAGTCATGCTCTGCCCTGGAGTGAACGGCTTTCAAGGAATTCTGTGTTTAGGGCTAGATGAGATGCGAGGATTTCCTTTGCAGGCTGCGTGCATGATTGGCAAGAGGGGAGTGCTACGTCCCCTTGGCTCAGCCATAAAACCTTCTATGCCATTCACAATGGCCCAAAGTGACCTCGATCTTGGCTGCAGGGCAGAGAACAGGCCTCATGTGCATACATTCCCTTGACTCTGGGGCAGGAAAGAGGGTCCCTCACCCACATACCCAGTTAGGGAAGCTTAGAGGAAAAGGGAACCAGAGGGTAGGATTGGGTGGGGGGGGGGCATGTGCAGTAAATGCTAAAAATCCCTAGGTGATAGGCTCAGCTTTTGTCAGGGTCACATCCCCACATCAAGAATGCTGACACTGGCTTGGCGCCCGTGGCACAGTGATTATGGCATCAGCCACATACACCAAGGCTGGCGGGTTTGAACCCAGCCTGGGCCAGCTAAAACAATAATGACAACTGCAATGAAAAAAAAAAAAATAGCCAGGAGTTGTGGTGGGCGCCTGTAGTCCCAGCTAGTTGGGAGGCTGAGGCAAAAGAATCACTTAAGCCCAAGAGTCTAAGGTTGTTGTGAGCTGTGACACCATGGCTCTTTACTGAGGGTGACAGAGCAAGACTCTGTCTCAAAAAAAAAAAAAAAGAATGCTGACGCTGTGTCCATGTGGGCGCCTCTGTCTGTGGCCAAGCCAATGCTGAGGTGAGAAGTTAGAGGATCCTGGAGGGAGAAAGAGAGGGACAGAGCCTTTCTGGGCAGCAGATGCCACTCAGGCCTGGCTGAGTGCAAAGCTCCCAGTTGTCAGGCCTGAGAATACCAGCACAGGGAGGTTCTGACTAGGGCCCTCAGCTGTGAATGGGAATGAGAGAGGTACAAGGCACAGTCACAATCAGAATGCTGCTAATCCCCAGCCATGACAGCAATGACAGCAAGCAGGTGTCTGCTTCCACTCTCACTGCCCATTGGAACAGAGGAAGAGGAGGAAATGAGCCAAAAGGGGGAAATACACAAAACAAGCTAACAACAGGGGGCTGGTGTGGTTCAGCAGGTTGGGCTTCTGGAGCAGAGCTCTAACCTCCTTGGAATTCCTGTCAAAGAAAGATTCTTTCCGCCTCTACCGCCTCATCTATTTTATGGGCAGCAGTCCCAGAAGGCAAAGTCTTTAAATGCCTGGGAATCCCAAGTGATGGTGGAAGGATAAACACCAAGTGTAGTTATTTACACAGTATGTTTCTGGGCCTTTGCCAAGTTACTCAGGATGAAAGGCTAAATAATATAGCTCAATACAACAGAAACTAATAATGGTCATAGCTTTCATCCATGCCCCTTCTTCTCTTTCTTTCCACTGTTTACAGGTTAAGTGTGTAGCAGTGTGGTCAGAAGCCCAGAGGTCTTAGCAGCAGCCCTGTGCACTTCCTCTGCTTGCTCTCTACTGTCAGGGGCAGATAGGCCAGATGAACAGCTCACCCCTGTCCTGCTGGATTCATTTCAGCTGGGCCTCAAGCCTGGAATCTTCCTCCAGAAAGAGGAGCTTGCAGCAAAACAAGACTGGAGCTGCCTGGCCTCTGGGAGATGTGAAGCTTAGCCTCACTCGCTACCTCCTCTGCTTTGCCTGCTGCAGTGTTCATGGGGGATGCCAGAGCACTGGGCTTCCAAAGAGCCCACCCATACTCACACCAACTCTGGCAGATGCACCCAAAGGACACCCTGATACCCTTGCAAACACCTCAGGTAGGCCTGTGAATAATTCAGCAAAGTAGGCCACCACTACCCCTCTGAGAAAGCTTGCTTCTGCCCCTCAGCTCTATGTGGGCTTCTGTCCTGATGCTACTCTACTCAGGAGGTTTGGATTTCCTTTTGAAATGCTGTCAAGGGAGAAGGAAAAAGTTCAGCTCCTGGAATTGGCTGGTACCAAGTTCTGTCACAAAGGCGTATGGCTTTGGTCCCAGGAACTGATCCCAGGTCACACTTTAGAGTCATCTGGGCCATCTGTGATTACATAGTTGGGGCCTAGGGTGGGGGCATTCTTACACAGAAACCGCTGCAGGTCCAACAGAGAGGCTGCAGGGGCTCAGATGCCAGGTCTGCTTATACTTGCTCTGTGATCTGAAACAAATTGCTTATTTAGTTTGTGCTGCCATTTCCTATTTTGTTCAGATGGAAGAAAAGTACTTTCCCCCCTTCACAGAAGGGTAGAAGAGGTAAATCTATTTCAAGAGGTGATTTTTGAAAAATGGCATTCAGGGTAGTGCCTGTGGCTCAGTGGGTAGGGAGCCAGCCCCATATACCGAGGATGGTGGGTTTGAACCCAGCCCCGGCCAGTGGCAATGAGAAAACAGCAATGAGAATTACAACAAAAAATAGTTGAGTGTTGTGGTGGACACCTATAGTCCCAGCTACTTGGGAGGCTGAGGCAAGAGAATTGCTTAAGCCCAAGAATTGGAGGTTGCTGTGAGCTGTGACATCACAGCTCTCTATTGAGGGCGACAAAGTGAGACTCTGTCTCAAAAAAAAAAAAAAAGGCATTCACTTTTTTCTCCCTATTGATAAAAATGATGCATGTTCATTACAGAAAGTTTGTAATACACAGAGGAGTATAATGAGGAAAATAAAAAATTACCTATCAGCTCACAGTGTTAACTTTCTGTATGGTAAGAAATTGGACTGACTGCATTTTTTGGGGCTTTTTTTTGAGACACAGTCTCACTATGTCACTCTCTGTAGAGTGCCATGGCGTCACAACTCACAAACCTCAAACTCTTGGGCTTAAGCGATTATCTTGCCTCAGCCTCTTAAGTAGCTAGGACTACAGCCACCACAACGCCCAGCTATTTTTTTGTTGTAGTTGTCACTGTTGTTTAGCAGGCCCGGGCTGGGTTCAAACCTGCCAGTCTGGGTGTATGTGGCCGATGCCCTAACCACTGAGCTATGGGCGCTGAGCCTGGACTGACTGCTTCTTAAGAGATTCAGTGACCTTGTTGTCTTCCTCACAGCCACTGAATATGGTGGGTCATTACTGAATAACTAGTTATTTCCCACTCTTGTGTCTCTGGACTATAAGTCCTTGGCACAAACAGGAAATGAAAGAAGAACCCATGGTGACTTCCAGGAAGCTGCCTTTACAAGCACTCAGCAGGAGTCCCCTGATCCAGTCCACAAAGTCCTACAGAGGATGCTCCCCCAGAAAGCCACACTCAGATTCCCAAAGCTACAGATCTGAGGATCTAGCTACCCATCTCCATTGTCCTTCATTAGCATATCCAAGGGTCTACATTCCTCACTCCAGGGAAGCGGGGCAGCCATCTGGCCCCATTTGGCAGGGCTGCTCTAATCCTGGGTCACCACTCTACCGGCCATCTCATCTGTCAAACACTTTCTGTGAGCCATCACTATCATGTTTAGGACAGAAAACCTGCTGTTGGCACAAACCCCATGGCCAAGGCAGACCAAGAAGATGCCTTCTTCTGTGTCTGCGGCAGTCATTACCTAGCTTATTCTTGGTCCCTTTCCTTTCTCTAGTCCCACTGTCTTTCTTCTTTTTCCTTCGTTTTCTCTTTTACTTTTTCATCTCTTTATTAGATATTGTTTCACTATGGCAACATGAACCTTTACTAGTGTTTTCACATTCAGACCAAATACTATAGCTAGGAATATATTCTAGACTTGCAGGCAAGTATTTATGTGTAAGAATATCCTCTACCACATTGCTTGTAATAGAGGAAAGCTGAAAATAACACATAAGTCCCCCTAAAATGAGAAAAATAATTAAGTATGTTAGGGCACTGACACAACACTGTATTATTTCATTATTAACATTATACGTAGTATTGTCTACTTTCAATGTTGGATCTTGTTCAGATTCTGATTTGAACAACCTTTAATAACATTTATAAGACAACCGAAATCTGAACACTAACATATGCTATTAAGAAATTACTATTTCGGGTGGTGCCTGTGGCTCAGTAGGTAGGGCGCTGGCCCCATATACCAAGAGTGGCGGGTTTGAACATGGCCCTGGCCAAACTGCAACAAAAAAATAGACAGGCGTTGTGGCAGGTGCCTGTAGTCCCAGCTACTCGGGAGGCTGAGGCAAGAGAATTGCTTAAGACCAAGAGCTGGAGGTTGCTGTGAGCTGTAACACCATAGCACTCTACCGAGGGTGATGAGAGAGAGAGAGAGAGAGAGAGAGAGAGAAAGAAATTACTGTTTTATGCCTCAGCGCCCGTAGCACAGTGGTTATGGTGCCAGCCACATAGGGGGCGGGTTCAAACCTGGCCCAGGCCAGCTAAAACAACAATGACAACTGCAACAAAAAAACAGTTGGGCGTTGTGGTGGGCGCCTGTAGTCCCAGCTATTTGGGAGGCTGAGGCAAGATAATTGCTTAAGCTCAAGAGTTTGAGGTTCCTGTGAGCTGTGATGTCATAGCACTCCACCGAGGGTGACCTAGTGAGACTCTGTCTCAAAAAAAAAAAAAAAAAATTTTGCTTTGAGTTGGTCCTTGTTGAAACCAAGTGATTTTCTACTTGGTTATACTGGTCTCTCCCATTTATAGGTACTTACAACTTCCCATGGTAAAACCTTTTAAGGGTAGCATATCAAAATGTTAAGCGTAATCTTCATATTATAAAGTAAGATGAATTAAATTAATGAAATAAACATAAGTAAGTCCTGAGTAGCTGGAAAAGAGAATAGAGTCTTGTACTGAAGTCCTAAAGTGACTGAAGAGACTATAGAAGCAGCCTGACAGCCTGATGTCTGAGCTCCTTAACATGGGTCAGGGTGCCTCCCTTTCCCTGCCTTTAGCCTCCAACACAGCAGGATATCAGCCTGCATAAGCGCCCAGTGGATGACCATGGCACTGAGTCCTGTAGGCTTTCTTTTTAGCTTATTCTTGGATATACTAGCTCACAATTTCAAGTGTTAGATATGGTTATGGAAAATCTTTTAAAAATCGGGGCAGTGCCTGTGGCTCAAAGGAGTAGGGTGCCAGCCCCACATGCCGGAGGTGGTGGGTTCAAGCCCAGCCCCGGGCCAAAACTGCAAAAAAAGAAAGAAAATCTGGAGAGGGTGGAGCAAGATGGCAGCCGAGTAACAGCTTCCTTGCATCTGGGCACCGTGAGTCTGGGGATATAGGACTCCAGGCATCTCTGGCTGGTGGGATCTGCCTATCATCACCCCTGAGAGGATACAGGGAGTCAGCGAGAGACTTCTGGACCCCAAGAGGAGGACTAAAACAGTGGAAAACCGGCAAGTGGTCGCGTGTGTTCAATCCGCCTAAACCCGCCCGCAACTGTAAGTTCAGTAGCAGCGAGACTGCAAACCAGAAAGGCCTTACCTGTGAACTGTTTTGGTGTCTTTGGACTTGGCACTCAGCTGAACTGCCTTGGGGAGAGCCTGAGCGGGAGTGCGGAGAACTTTGGCCTTTGTCTAGGGCCCCAGTCTGAGCCGCTGAGCCAGACGGAGCTAATAGAGTTTGGCTCTGGGTCACAGGCAGACATTGTGAGCGATCTGCCCTGGCAAGCTCCGCCCTCAGGGTCGCAGAGCTGGCATTGGGTGGGAGCTGGTAACCCAGCGACCAAGTAGCCTAAAGGCGGGGTCTGAGCCGCCTTGCAGCCCTAACCCTCGGGGGCAGAGGGAGACCAGTTTTGACACACAGGGTAAGTGGATGGCCACTTCAGCAGTGATTCCAGCAACAAGCACTTCCCTGAGAAAGCTTCTGCTCAGTAAGTGAACAAGTTCAAAGTGCCTTTTAAGTGGGCTGAAGAGAGATTTAGGGTGTCTACCTGCTGGGGTTCGAGAAACTAGCAGCCTCCAGTCGTATCAGAACTGTGATTAACATCTCATACCCCAGAAGACCACGTGTTGCCCAGACAATATTCAATTCCATATACATACTGCTTTGTTTTTGGTTGCGTGTATGTTTTTTTTTGTTTGTTTGTTTGGTTTTTTTTTTGGTTTGGTTGTTTTTTTTGTTTATTTTGACGTTCTAGATTGTTGTTTTGTTTTTTAAGTTCAACCTTTTCCATACACATCCTTTTTCTTTCTCAATTTTTCTAGTTTAATTATAATTTCCCATTGCTGCCTATTTCAATAATCAGAACTTCATTTTTGTTAGTGTTTCTACCACTATTATTTGGTTTTTCCAGCCAATTTTATCCCGTAAAGTTTTCTGTTTGCTTGTTTTGGTTTGATTTATAGCATTTTTGTCTTTCCTCTCTACTTGGTGGAGGTGGGGTACTGTGTCTGATCAGGTTAGCAAAGAGCTGCTGACCTCAAGGGAACCACCCCACTGGGCACCCCCAGAAGGTGTTTTTTTTTTTTTTTAAGGTTGTGTCAAAGTACCCTACTGTACACCTATATTGCTCTGTCTCCCTCTTTCTGTGCCTCTCTTCTTTTTGTCAATATTCCTTTCACCCAACCACTCTCCTTTCTCTATTTTTCTTTTTTTTCATTTTTTTTTTTTCTTATCACTTGGTCCTCATTTCTTTCATCGCTTTTTTGCTCTTAAACCTTCTCACCCTTCTGGTCCTGTAACCCTTAGTCCACAGGCACAAGAACTTAAAGAGCAAGAGGAATTGAAAGGAAAATTAGGGCAAGTAAACAGATAAAAGAAATCACCCATGAGGAAGAATCAGCAGAAAACTCCAGGCAACATGAAGAACCAGTCCAGAACTACCCCGCCAAGGGACCATGAGGTAGCTACTGCAGAGGATTCCACCTATACAGAAATGTTAGGAATGACAGAAAGGGAATTTAGAATACACATGTTGAAAACAATGAAGGAAATGATGGAAACAATGAAGGAAACTGTTAATAAAGTGGAAAATAACCAAAAGGAAATTCAAAAACAGAATCAAATAAGAGATGAACGATATGAAGAATATAAAAAGGATATAGCAGAGCTGAAGGAAATGAAACAGTCAATCAGGGAACTTAAAGATGCAATGGAAAGTATCAGCAACAGGTTAGACCATGCAGAAGAAAGAATTTCAGAGGTAGAAGACAAAGTTTTTGAGATAACTCAGATAGTAAAAGAGGCAGAAAAGAAGAGAGAGAAAGCAGAACGTTCACTGTCAGAATTATGGGACTTTATGAAGCGTTCCAACATACGAGTTATAGGAATTCCAGAAGGGGAAGAAGAATGCCCCAGAGGAATGGAAGCCATACTAGAGAATATTATAAAAGAAAATTTCCCAAATATCACCAAAGATTCTGACACACTGCTTTCAGAGGGATATCGGACCCCAGGTCGCCTCAACTCTAACCGAGCTTCTCCAAGACACATTGTGATGAACCTGTCCAAAGTCAAGACAAAAGAAAAGATTCTGCAAGCTGCCAGGAGTAAGCGCCAGTTGACCTACAGGGGCAAATCCATCAGATTGACCCCAGACTTCTCTAATGAAACTTTCCAAGCAAGAAGACAATGGTCATCTACCTTTAATCTACTTAAACAAAACAATTTTCAGCCCAGAATTCTGTACCCTGCTAAGCTAAGCTTCAAAATTGACGGAGAAATCAAATCATTTACGGATATACAAACATTGAGGAAATTCGCCACAACAAGACCAGCTCTACAGGAAATACTTCAACCTGTTCTGCACACTGACCACCACAATGGATCAGCAGCAAAGTAAGAACTCAGAAATTAAAGGACAGAACCTAACCTCCACACTGATGCAAAAGATAAAACTAAGCAATGGACTCTCACAAAATAAGATGAATAGAATACTACCACACTTGTCAATTATCTCAATAAATGTTAATGGCTTGAATTCCCCACTGAAGAGACATAGATTGGTTGACTGGATTAAAAAACACAAGCCATCCATTTGCTGTCTGCAAGAAACACACCTGGCTTCAAAAGACAAATTAAAGCTCCGAGTCAAGGGTTGGAAGACAATTTTTCAGGCAAATGGAATTCAGAAGAAAAGAGGAGTTGCAATCTTATTTTCAGACACATGTGGATTTAAAGCAACTAAAGTCAAAAAAGACAAAGATGGTCACTTTATATTGGTCAAGGGAAAAATACAACAAGAAGACATTTCAATTCTAAATGTTTATGCACCCAATTTAAATGCTCTCAGATTCTTGAAGCAGACCTTACTCAGTCTGAGCAATATGATATCTGATAATACCATCATAACAGGGGACTTTAACACTCCTCTTACAGAGCTGGACAGATCCTCTAAACAGAAATTAAACAAGGATATAAGAGACTTAAATGAGACTCTAGAACAACTGTGCTTGATAGACGCATATAGAACACTCCATCCCAAAGATAAAGAATATACATTCTTCTCATCACCCCATGGAACATTCTCCAAAATTGATCATATCCTGGGACACAAAACAAATATCAACAGAATCAAAAGAATTGAAATTTTACCTTGTATCTTCTCAGACCATAAGGCACTAAAGGTGGAACTCAACTCTAACAAAAATGCTCGACCCCACCCAAAGGCATGGAAACTAAACAATCTTCTGTTGAATAACAGATGGGTGAAGGAAGAAATAAAACAGGAAATCATTAACTTCCTTGAGCATAACAACAATGAAGACACAAGCTACCAAAACCTGTGGGATACTGCAAAAGCAGTTTTGAGAGGAAAATTCATCGCTTTAGATGCCTACATTCGAAAAACTGAAAGAGAGCACATCAACAATCTCACAAGAGATCTTATGGAATTGGAAAAAGAAGAACAATCTAAGCCTAAACTCAGTAGAAGAAAAGAAATATCCAAAATCAAATCAGAGATCAATGAAATTGAAAACAAAAGAATCATTCAGAAAATTAATGAAACAAGGAGTTGGTTTTTTGAAAAAATAAATAAAATAGATAAACCATTGGCCAGACTAACCAGGAATAGAAAAGTAAAATCTCTAGTAACCTCAATCAGAAATGATAAAGGGGAAATAACAACTGATCCCACAGAGATACAAGAGATCATCTCTGAATACTACCAGAAACTCTATGCCCAGAAATTTGACAATGTGAAGGAAATGGATCAATATTTGGAATCACACCCTCTCGCTAGACTCAGCCAGGAAGAAATAGAGCTCCTGAACAGACCAATTTCAAGCACTGAGATCAAAGAAACAATAAAAAAGCTTCCAACCAAAAAATGCCCTGGTCCAGATGGCTTCACTCCAGAATTCTATCAAACCTTCAAGGAAGAGCTTATTCCTGTACTGCAGAAATTATTCCAAAAAATTGAGGAAGAAGGAATCTTCCCCAACACATTCTATGAAGCAAACATCACCCGGATACCAAAACCAGGAAAAGACCCAAACAAAAAGGAGAATTTCAGACCAATCTCACTCATGAACATAGACGCAAAAATTCTCAACAAAATCCTAGCCAATAGATTACAGCTTATCATCAAAAAAGTCATTCATCATGATCAAGTAGGCTTCATCCCAGGGATGCAAGGCTGGTTTAACATACGCAAGTCTATAAACGTTATCCACCATATCAACAGAGGCAAAAATAAAAATCACATGATCCTCTCAATAGATGCAGAAAAAGCATTTGATAAAATCCAGCATCCTTTTCTAATTAGAACTCTGAAGAGTATAGGCATAGGTGGCACATTTCTAAAACTGATTGAAGCTATCTATGACAAACCCACAGCCAATATTTTACTGAATGGAGTAAAACTGAAAGCTTTTCCTCTTAGAACTGGAACCAGACAAGGTTGTCCTCTGTCACCTTTACTATTCAACATAGTGCTGGAAGTTCTAGCCAATACAATTAGGCAAGACAAGGAAATAAAGGGAATCCAAATGGGAGCAGAGGAGGTCAAACTCTCTCTCTTTGCTGACGACATGATCTTATACTTAGAGAACCCCAAAGACTCAACCACAAGACTCGTAGAAGTCATCAAAAAATACAGTAATGTTTCAGGATATAAAATCAATGTCCACAAGTCAGTAGCCTTTGTGTACACCAATAACAGTCAAGATGAGAAGCTAATTAAGGACACAACTCCCTTCACCATAGTCTCAAAGAAAATCAAATACCTAGGAATATACCTAACGAAGGAGGTGAAGGACCTGTATAAAGAAAACTATGAAATCCTCAGAAAGGAAATAGCAGAGGATATTAACAAATGGAAGAACATACCATGCTCATGGATGGGAAGAATCAACATTGTTAAAATGTCCATACTTCCCAAAGCAATCTACCTATTCAATGCCATTCCTATCAAAATACCAACATCATACTTTCAAGATTTGGAAAAAATGATTCTGCGTTTTGTATGGAACTGGAAAAAACCCCGTATAGCTAAGGCAGTTCTCTGTAATAAAAATAAAGCTGGGGGCATCAGCATACCAGATTTTAGTCTATACTACAAAGCCATAGTGCTCAAGACAGCATGGTACTGGCACAAAAACAGAGACATAGACACTTGGAATCGAATGGAAAACCAAGAAATGAAACTAACAACTTACAACCACCTAATCTTTGATAAACCTAACAAGAACATACCTTGGGGGAAAGACTCCCTATTCAATAAATGGTGTTGGGAGAACTGGATGTCTACATGTAAAAGACTGAAACTGGACCCACACCTTTCCCCACTCACAAAAATTGATTCAAGATGGATAAAGGACTTAAATTTAAGGCATGAAACAATAAAAATCCTCAAAGAAAGCATAGGAAAAACACTGGAAGATATTGGCCTGGGGAAAGACTTCATGAAGAAGACTGCCATGGCAATTGCAACAACAACAAAAATAAACAAATGGGACTTCATTAAACTGAAAAGCTTCTGTACAGCTAAGGAGACAATAACCAAAGCAAAGAGACAACCTACACAATGGGAAAGGATATTTGCATATTTTCAATCAGACAAAAGCTTGATAACTAGGATCTATAGAGAACTCAAATTAATCCACATGAAAAAAGCCAACAATCCCTTATATCAATGGGCAAGAGACATGAATAGAACTTTCTCTAAAGACGACAGACGAATGGCTAACACATGAAAAAATGTTCATCATCTCTATATATTAGAGAAATGCAAATCAAAACAACCCTGAGATATCATCTAACCCCAGTGAGAATGGCCCACATCACAAAATCTCAAAACTGCAGATGCTGGCGTGGATGTGGAGAGAAGGGAACACTTTTACACTGCTGGTGGGACTGCAAACTAGTACAACCTTTCTGGAAGGAAGTATGGAGAATCCTCAAAGCACTCAAGCTAGACCTCCCATTTGATCCTGCAATCCCATTACTGGGCATCTACCCAGAAGGAAAGAAATCCTTTTATCATAAGGACACTTGTACTAGACTGCTTATTGCAGCTCAATTTACAGTCGCCAAAATGTGGAAACAGCCTAAATGCCCACCAACCCAGGAATGGATTAACAAGCTGTGGTATATGTATACCATGGAATACTATTCAGCCATTAAAAAAAATGGAGACTTTACATCCTTCGTATTAACCTGGATGGACGTGGAAGATATTATTCTTAGTAAAGCATCACAAGAATGGAGAAGCATGAATCCTATGTACTCAATTTTGATATGAGGACAATTAATGACAATTATGGTTATGGGGGGGGAAACAGAAAGAGGGAAGGAGGGAGGTGGGTGGGGCCTTGGTGTGTGTCACACTTTATGGGGGCAAGACATGATTGCAAGAGGGACTTTACCTAACAATGGCAATCAGTGTAACCTGGCTTATTGTACCCTCAATGAATCCCCAACAATAAAAAAAAAAAAAAAAAAGAAAGAAAATCTTTTAAAAATCATCCTTTAAAAGCAACATATAAGCATCATGCTTATATGATAATGAGCATGGATTTACTCCCCAAAAGGTGAGGACAAAACAGTTGTCCTGTTGTTACACAGTATATTTGTGGCTGGGGACAAACTTTTCAGTGTTAGTATCATACACTGACTGAAGAAGTGCTGTGTCCCTAAATTGTAGATGGAAGAGACCATCAAATGCTCTGGATGGCCCAGAAAGTGGCTAGGGCGCTGATGGAGACATAACCCCAAAGCAGGTATGATGGGTCTGACTCAAGCTATTCAGTGGTATTGGAGTGAGGGAGAAGAGAAAGCAATATGAACATGTAAATGTACGACTGGATATTTGCTATAATGCAGAATTTTTTAGAAGTATGTATATCAAAATGAGTAAATTAACTATTATAAACAGATGTGTGTGGCCATGTCACCTATATCACTAAAAGATGACATATCCAAATAGGCCAAAAGTGGTATACTTTGGCTGTCCTCCTTTGTGGTAGCCCTATCCCCCTGTTTACCCCTGTCTTTACTAAAAATAGAAAAATTAAGCCAGGCATTGTGTCCACTTAGGAGGCTGAAGCACGATTGCTTAAACCCAGGAGACTGAAGTTGCTGTGAGCTAGGCTGAGGCCATGGCACTCAAGCCCAGGGCAATAAAGTGAGACCCTGTCTCAAAAAACAAAAAAGTTTCTATACAATGAAGGGAGGGGACCTGCCAGGCTGTGCCATCTCCTCACTCTCTCCCTCATGTTCATTTACCTGAGGAACAGCTCTTCCAGGGGATTCCGTGGCTTTAGGTGAGAAGAGTCCAGGATACATGGCAGGGGATGATGTCTGGGCAGAAACACAGTCTTGCCTGGATGTACTAGTGGGATGGCCTGCAGTGACACGGAGAACCTCTCCACTAGCACCCTGGCAAAGCAAAGGGCAGAAAAACCAGGATTAGTAGGTGGGTCTGCAGCATGGAGGGAGGCCCAGGGAAGACCAGGTGCTCCCTGCCCTGCAGTGTTCCTGCAGGTCACGGGCACAGCGCCACCTGTTGATGCAGGAAGAGCCCATCAAGGGCAGATTACGGAGCTCTTTGCTCTCCACTCTGTCAAGACACCCCAACTCTAGCATGCTACTTTAGGAAAACCTGGACCCAGCCCAGCCCCATCCTCTGGCTCTCTTAGTTTCTGGCTGGGGCTGGGTTTGAACCCGCCACCTCTGGCATATGGTGCTGGCGCCCTACTCCTTTGAGCCACAGGCGCCGCCCCTCTGGCTCTCTTAGGTCAAACTTTTCACTGCGTGTCTATGATGCCAAGGTGCTGAAGGATGAGTCAGGAGTGGGCTACCCAGGAAAAGTGTAAACAAATCACTGCAACACCCTCTGCAAGTTAACCAACTAACTGACAGAACAGACTACTGGGCAGTTCTGCAAGGGATAGAGGAGAGAGGTGTGGCCAGGGTCAGAGAGGGAAGCCTGGGAGGTGCAGGGAGGCACTGGCAGCATGGGCAGGAACAGAAGCACAAGACAGTAACAAAGTCCTAAGGTTGGATGATGGAGCCTAGACTCTCCCTCTGGGCCAACAGTCCTCAAACTCTAGGGCTCCTAAGGACTACTTAGGGTCAGGGGTATGGCCCCATCCAGTCTGATTTAGCAGGTCAGACTGGGCCAATGGACAGAGAATAAAGAGGAAGAAAGAGAGGAAATATATTTTAATCATATCAGAGAGAGGTTAAGAATTGTCCAAAGTTAAGGATTCACCGAAATGGGGAAGGGGTAGCTAAGACAACTCTAAGAATGAGCTATTATCTCTACATGAAGTCTCAGTACAGTGCCTTACACCTATAATCCTAGCACCTTGGGAGGCCGAGGTGATGGATCACTTGACCTCAAGAGTTCAAGAGTAAGAACCCTGTCTCTACTAAAAAACAGAAAAATAAGCCAGGCATTGCAGCCTCTTAGGAGGCTAAAGCAGGAGGGTTGCTTGAACCCAGGAGATTCAAGTGATTGAAGTTGCTGTGAGGTAGGCTGAGGCCATGGCACTCTAGCCCAGGACAATAAAGTAAGACTGTCTTAAAAAACAAAAAAATTTCTTTCTTTCTTTCCTTTTTTTTTTTTTGAGACAGAGCCTCAAGCTGTCACCCTGGGTAGAGTGCTATGGCATCACAGCTCACAGCAACCTTAAACCCCTGGGGCTCAAGCAATTCTCCCGCCTCCACCTCCCAAATAGCTCGGACTACAGGCACAATGCCTGGACAGGCTGGATTCGAACCCACCAGCTCAGGTGTATGTGGCTGGCGCCTTAGCCACTTGAGCCACAGGCGCTGAGCCAAAAAAAACAAAAAATTTTCTATATGATGAAGACTGGCATGGGCACCTGACCCAGTATGCTGGTGGGCAAAAACAGCAAGTTGCAGAGGGCGGTTTCTGTGTGTGGGCATGCATATGCCTATACATATATGCACACACAGCGCCCCACATACATATGCTACATCTAACTACAATGTAAGGTCATCCCTGGGGAACAGAATTGAGAGAGGGAAGCAAAAGAGGAGACACTTCTCGTTTACTTCACATAACTGTGTGCTGCTTGACTCTGTAGCATACGAGACACATTTAACAATAACAACAAAAAAACCACACTGTGGACACTGCTTCCTCTCCTCTCATCAGAGGATGGTCCATGCCCAGGTTTCTAGCCAGTCCACTGAGACAGCAAACCCAGGGGGCGGGGAACAGCCTGGAGGCCCCCTTAGCATCTGGATACCTGTGGCTGGCACTGAATATGAGTGGTCTAGCCTGCAGCTTGCCAGCTAGCCACACAAAATCTGTCTCATTCTCTGGTCAAGTCACCCAAGGTAAGACCCCAAACCCACATCACAGGGCTGTCCTAAGAATGAAATGGCACAGCAAATGGAAATGATGCTGGAACACTGGGAGGATTCTGATACTGCAGACTTTTGGAAGCAGTCGTAGCAAACTGCCACACAGATGGTAAAATAATTTCCTGTTTTGTTCATGTTTTTATCATTAGAGTTTTGTGTCTATTGCTTCTTATATTGCTTTTATAGTTAGAAAAAATGTACAAATTATTAAAAATCTCTGAGAACTAGGCTAATCTGTAAAGGGGTCCTAGATCTGTCCCCAAAACTATCGTTCAAAGGGACTTCTGTGAAGTTAACTATAATGTATGTGCATTACTTAATGCACATTAAATAGTTCTGAGATGATGCATACATCTAATTCAGGATTTCCTGTGTAGCTGAGGGCTGAGGATAAAGGATGATGTTGTGGTTTGAGTGTCCGCCTCTCCTTTAGCCTCAGCATACGCACGCGCGCGCGCGCACACACACAAGGTCTTTCAACTTTAAAAAATGGAGTATTTAGGATGTCATGCATTCAAGGGGCAAGCCAAGTCTTAGAGCATGTGCAGATAGTCTGGATGACCGGGGATCCTTTCTGTAACAGGCAGCTGTGGCAATCATAGGATGCCTTGTCTGGCAGATGGTGCCATCTGCCAGATAGCCTCCCATCCTCACCCTCCCATCCTCAGCCTCTCCCCTTCCTGACCCACACCCTCTTCCCTGCCCCCCACCTCTTCCTCTGGCTCCATTCAGGGAAGAGGCTGCAGGCCTTGTGAAAAATCAGTGAGTGATTTTTTTAAAACAGAAAGTTGAACGGTTCCATCAAAATGATCCCACATTGGGCGGCGCCTATGGCTCAGTGAGTAGGGCACCGGTCCCATATACCGAGGGTGGTGGGTTCAAAACCAGCCCTAGCCAAACTGCAACAACAACAACAAAAAAATAGCCAGGCACTGTGGTAGGTACCTGTAGTCCCAGCTATTCGGGAGGCTGAGGCAAGAGAATCACCTAAACCCAGGAGTTGGAGGATGCTGTGAGCTGTGACACCATGGCACTCTACCAAGGGTGATAAAGTGAGGCTCTGTCTCAAAAAAAAATGATCCCACATCGAAACGACCACCTCAAAGTGACTATTGTCAAAAAGGCTCTGTCAAGCTGGTGGGTTCAAATCTAGCCTGGGCCTGCCAAATAACAACTGCAACCAAAAAATAGCCAGGCATTGTGGTGGGTGCCTGCAGTCCCAGCTACTTGGGAGGCTGAGGCAAGAGAATGGCTTAAGCTCAGGAGTTTGAGGTTTCTGTGAGTTGTGATGCCATGGCACTCAACCCAGGGTGACAGCTTGAGGCTCTGTCTCAAAAAAAAAAAAAGGTTCTGTAAAGGCACCGCTGGGAAGTTCACATGACCTGAAAATTAGCAGTGATTTCAAAGCCAGGAATGCCTTCTGCCTTAAGCTGGTAACACAGATAGCTCCCTTTCAAAACATCTAAGCCATGACTTCTAAAATCCTGGACATAACTTGGTAGGAAGGTAAAGAGCTAGAAGAATCATTCTTACTAAAGATATTATAAAAAGGGATTAAAAGGTTTAATTTCAAGGCTATCTATCAAGTGAGCAGAGAACCTGGAAACCAAATCCAAGAGTCTCAGCTCAGAGAGGAAACTGTTTTCATCTCATATAATATCACCAAGAAACTCCTGTCAAAGGAGGCCTTTGGCACTAAACATCAAGTTTAAAGATTAAATTCAGTCTTAATGCTTCACCACATCTATCCAGATGCTTCCTGAGACATAAGAAAGTACCCGGCACCCACCCTGCCCTTCTGCTATTCAATGTGTAACTTCACAGCTGCCTCTTCCTGGATGTCTGGGCAGTGTGCTGGGTGGGGGGGAACGCGGGGGGGGGGCTCTCTTTGTCTATCTGGGATGGCGGTTCAAATCTAAACACATTCCCAGATTTTTTTTTTTTTTTTGAGACAGAGTCTCAAGCTATCACTCTGGGTAGAGTGCTGTGACATCACAGCTCACAGCAACCTCCAACTCTTGGGCTTAAGCAATTCTCTTGTCTCCCAAGTAGCTTGGACTACAGGTGCCTGCCACAATGCCTGGCTATTTTTGTTATTGTTGTAGTTGTCATCATTGTTGCAATCCCGCAACCTCCCTGCCTCCATACCGGCCTGCTTGTCTGGCCAGGGACTCTGGTAGCCGTGTGCCCTCCGGAGCCCTCCTGCCTCTGTGCAGAGCCCGATTCTCCTGGCCAGAGACTGCTGGAGCCTTGGGCTCTCTGAGCCAAAGTCACTGGGCGCCAGGCACTCCCAGAACCGTGTGCACCCCTCACCCCCCGCCCTGTTGCTGGAACCGGGTGTGTCACACTCCAGAGCTGCTCCCACAACCACAACTCCCTGGCTGGGACAGCCCCAGAGGAGCTACACAGGGTCACTCCCTACAAAGATCCAGCAACAACAGAGTGATCCCACTGGGGTCTAACCTTGGAGAGGCACCTCCCCAACTCTGAGGACAGCTAGAGGCAACAGTGAAAAAACAATCATGAGGCAAAATCAATGGATAAACTCTGGCAATATGAATAATCAGAGCAGATCAACTCCCCGAAGGATCAATGGGGCAGACACAGCACAAGATCCCATGCACAACATATAGCTGAGATGTCAGAAATCAAATTCAGAATCTGGATAGCAAGTAAGATCGAACTAGAATTCCAAGCACTAACCAAAAAGATATCTCAAGAATTCAACGAATTCAAAGACCAAATGACCAAAGATTTTGACACACTGAGACAAGAAGTTGCAGCCCTCAAAGATCGAAAAACACAGTAGAATCCCTCAATAACAGAATGGAGCAAGCAGAAGAAAGGATTTCTGACATTAAAGACAAAGCTTTCGAACGCTCCCAAACTCTCAAAGAGGAAGAGAAATGGAGGGCAAAAACAGATCACTCTCTCAGAGAGCTCTGGGATAATTCGAAGAAAACCAATATTCGCCTTATAGGGACCCCGAAAGCAACGAAGTGGCTTCACAAGGCACAGAGTCTCTTCTCCATGAGATTACGAAAGAGAATTTTCCAGACATGCCAAGAGATTCTGAAATTCAGATAGCAGACAGTTTCAGAACTCCAGCACGACTCAACCCGAATAAGACATCCCCCAGACACATCATAATCAATTTCACTAAAGTTAATATGAAAGAGAAAATTCTGAAAGCAGCCAGACGAAAGAAAACCATCATCCACAAGGGGAAGAATATTAGAATACCTGCAGATCTCTCTGCTGAAACCTTTCAAGCTAGAAGAGGATGGTCATCGACTTTTAATCTCCTAAAACAAAATAACTTTCAACCCAGGATCCTGTACCCAGCTAAACCGAGTTTCATTTATGATGGCGAAATTAAATACTTTAACGACATTTGCATGTTGAAGAAATTTGCCATAACTAAACCAGCTCTCCAGGATATTCTCAGACCTATCCTCCATAAAGACCAGCGTAATCCTCCACCACAAAAGTAAACCCACCCAGAAAATTTTGATCAAATTCCAACTTCCACAGTCGCAAAAGGATTAAGAATGTCCACTGGACCCTTGAAAGGCTTATCAATATTCTCGATTAATGTGAATGGTTTAAATTGTCCTCTAAAGAGGCACAGGTTGGCTGACTGGCTACAAAAACTCAAGCCAGATATCTGCTGCATACAAGAATCTCATCTTACATTAAAAGACAAATAGAGACTCAAGATGAAGGGATGGGCATCTATACTCCAGGCAAATGGAAAGCAGAAAAAAGCAGGTATTGCAATCCTATTAGCAGATGCAATAGGCTTTAAACCAACCAAAATAAGGAAGGATGAGGATGGACACTTCATATTTGTTAAAGGCAATACTCAACATGATGAGATTTCAATTATTAATATTATGCACACAACCAGAATGCACCTCAATTTATAAAAGAAACTCTAACAGACATGAGCAACTTGATTTCCTCCAGTTCCACAGTAGTTGGAGATTTTAACACCCCTCTAGCAGTGCTCGGTAGATCCTCCAAAAAGAAGCTAAGCAAAGAAATTTTAGATTTAAACTTAACCATTCAACATCTGGACTTAACAGACATCCACAGAACATTTTGTCCCAACAAAACTGAATACACATTCTTCTCATCAGCCCACAGAACATACTACAAAATCAATCACATCCTAGGCCACAAATTCAACCTCAGCAAATTTAAAAAAATAGAAATTATTCCTTGCATCTTCTCAGACCATCATGGAATAAAAGTTGAACTCAATAACAAGAGGAATCTGCATACCCATACAAAAACATGGAAGCTAAATAACCTTATGCTGAAGGATACATGGGTTATAGACGAGATTAAGAAGGAAATCACCAAATTTTTGGAACAAAACAACAATGAAGACACAAATTATCAGAACCTCTGGGATACTGCAAAGGTACTCCTAAGAGGGAAATTTATAGCACAACAAGCCTTCCTCAAGAAAACGGAAAGAGAGGAAGTTAATAACTTAATGCGACATCTCAAGTAACTGGAGAAGGAAGAACATTCCAACCCCAACCCAGCAGAAGAAAAGAAATAACCAAAATCAGAGCAGAATTAAATGAAATTGAAAACAAAAGAATTATACAACAGATCAACAAATCAAAAAGTTGGTTTTTTTAAAAGATCAATAAAACAGATAAACCTTTGGCCAACCTAACTAGGAAAAAAAGAGTAAAATCTCTAATCTCATCAATCAGAAATGACAAAGGCGAAATAACAACAGACCCCTCAGAAATTCAAAAAATCCTTAACGAATATTACAAGAAACTCTACTCTCAGAAATACGAAAATATAAAAAAAAAAAAAATCGATCAATACTTGGAAGTATACCACCTCTAAGACTTAGCCAGAACGAAGTGGAAATGTTGAACAAGCCTATATCAAGTTCTGAACTAGCATCAACTATACAAAATCTCCCTAAAAAGAAAAGCCCAGGACCAGATGGTTTTACGTCAGAATTCTACCAAACCTTTAAAGAAGAACTAGTACCTATATTACTAAACCTCTTCCAAAATATAGAAAAAGAAGGAATACTACCCAACACATTATACAAAGTTAACTTCACCTTGATCCCTAAACCAGGGAAAGACTCAACAAGAAAATAAAATTATAGACCAATATCACTAATGAATATTGATCCAAAAATATTCAATAAGATCCTAACAAACAGAATCCAACAACACATCAAAAAAATTATACACCATGACCAAGTGGGATTTATCCCAGGGTCTCAAGGCTGGTTCAACATACGTAAATCGATAAATGTAATTCAGCACATAAACAAACTAAAAATTAAAGACCATATGATTCTCTCAATTGATGCAGAAAAAGCTTTTGATAATATACAGCATCCCTTCATGATCAGAACACTTAAGAAAATCAGTATAGAAGGGACATTTCTTAAACTAATAGAGGCCATCTACAGCAAACCCACAGCCAATATCGTATTGAATGGTTAAATTGAAATCATTTCCACTTAGATCAGGAACCAGGCAAGGTTGCCCATTGTCTCCATTGCTCTTTAACATTGTAATGGAAGTTTTAGCCATTGCAATTAGGGAAAAAAAGGCGATCAAGGGTATCCACATAGGGTCAGAAGAGATCAAACTTTCACTCTTTGCAGATGATATGATCGTATATCTGGAAAACACTAGGGATTCTACTACAAAACTTTTAGAAGTGATCAAGGAATACAGCAACGTCTCAGGCTAAAAATCAACACCCATAAATCTGTAGCCTTTAAATATACCAACAATAACCAAGCCGAAAAAACAGTCAAGGACTCTATTCCTTTCACAGTAGTGCCAAAGAAGATGAAATATTTGGGAGTACACCTAACAAAGGACATGAAAGATCTCTATGAAGAGAACTATGAAACTTTAAGAAAAGAAATAGCTGAAGATGTTAACAAATGGAAAAACATACCATGCTCACGGCTGGGAAGAATCAACATTGTTAAAATGTCCATACTACCCAAAGCAATATATAATTTTAATGCAATTCCTATTAAAGCTCCATTGTCATATTTTAAAGACCTTGAAAAAATACTTTGTTTTATATGAAATCAGAAAAAACCTCAAATAGCCAAAACATTACTCAGCAATAAAAACAAAGCAGGAGGAATCATGCTACCAGACCTGAGACTGTACTATAAATCGACAGTGATCAAAACAGCATGGTACTGGCACAAAGACAGAGAAGTAGATGTCTGGAACATAATAGAGAACCAAGAGATGAATCCAGCTACTTAGTGTTATTTGATCTTTGACAAGCCAATTAAAAACATTCAGTGGGGAAAAGATTCCCTATTTTAACAAATGGTGCTGAGTGAACTGGCTGGCAACCTGCAGAAGACTGAAACTGGACCCACACCTTTCACCATTAACTAAGACAGACTCTCACTGGATAAAAGATTTAAACTTGGGCGGCGCCTGTGGCTCAGTTGGTAAGGCGCTGGCCCCATATATCAAGGATGGCGGGTTCAAACCCAGCCCCGGCTAAACTGCAAAAAATAGCTGGGCGTTGTGGCAGGCGCCTGTAGTCCCAGCTACTTGGGAGGCTAAGGCAAGAGAATTGCTTAAGCCCAGGAGTTGGAGGTTGCTGTGAGCTGTGTGATGCCATGGCACTCTACCGAGGGCCATAAAGTGAGACTCTGTCTCTACAAAAAAAAAAGATTTAAACTTAAGACATGAAACTATAAAAATACTTGAAGAAAGTGCAGGGGAAAGTCTTGAAGGAATCGGCCTGGGTGAGTATTTTATGAGGAGGACTCCCCAGGCAATTGAAGCAGTATCAAAAATACACTACTGGGACCTGATCAAACTAAAAAGCTTCTGCACAGCCAAGAACATAGTAAGTAAAGCAAGCAGACAGCCCTCAGAATAGGAGAAAATATTTGCAGGTTATACCTCCGAGAAAGGTTTAATAACCAGAATCTATAGAGAACTCAAACATATTAGCAAGAAAGGAACAAGTGATCCCATCTCAGGGTGGGCAAAGGACTTGAAGACAAACTTCTCCAAAGAAGACAGATGCACTGTCTACAAGCACATGAAAAAAAGCCTCATCCTCCTTAATCATCAGAGAAATGCAAATCAAAACTACTTTGAGATATCACCTAACCCCAGTAAGAGTAGCCCACATAAGAAAATCCCAAAACGGGGCGGCGCCTGTGGCTCAGCGAGTAGGGCGCCGGCCCCATATGCCAAGGGTGGCGGGTTCAAACCCAGCCCCGGCCAAACTGCAACAAAAATAGCCGGGCGTTGTGGCGGGCGCCTATAGTCCCAGCTGCTTGGGAGGCTGAGGCAAGAGAATCGCGTAAGCCCAAGAGTTAGAGGTTGCTGTGAGCTGTGTGAGGCCATGGCACTCTACCCGAGGGCGGTACAGTGAGACTCTGTCTCTACAAAAAAAAAGAAAATCCCAAAACCAGAGATGTTGGCATGGATGTGGAGAAAAGGGCACACTTCTACACTGCTAGGGGAAATGTACACTAATACATTCCTTTTGGAAGGATGTTTGGAGAATACTTAGAGATCTAAAAATAGACCTGCCATTTGATCCTCTAATTCCTCTACTAGGTATATACCCAGAAGACCAAAAATCACAATATAACAAAGACATCTGTACCAGAATGTTTATTGCAGCCCAATTCATAATCGCTAAGTCATGGAAGAAGCCCAAGTGCCCATTGACCCACGAATGGACTAGCAAATTGTGGTACATGTATAGCATGGAATATTATGCAGCCTTAAAGAAAGATAGAGACTTTACCTCTTTCATGTTTACATGGATGGAGCTGGAACATATTCTTCTTAGCAAAGTATCTCAGGAATGGAAGAAAATGTATCCAATGTTCTCAGCCCTACTATGAAGCTAATTTACAGCTTTCACATGAAGGCTATAACCCAACTATAGCACAAGACTATGGGGAAAGGGCCAAGGGAGGGGAAGGGAGGGGGGAGGTTGGGGGGAGGGAAGGTAATAGGTGGGGCCACACCTATGGTGCATCTTAGAATGGGTACAGGCAAAACTTACTAAATGCAGAATACAAATGTCTACATACAATAACTAAGAAAATGCCATGAAGGCTATGTTGAACAGTTTGATGAGATTATTACAGATTGTATATGAAACCAGCACATTGTACCCCTTGATTGCACTAATGTATATAGCTATGATTTAACAATAAAAAAAAAATCTCCCATACCTCCCAGCACACCTCAGGTACCCCACCTCCCACTTTACCCTTCATCACAAGCACTTGTCATATAGCTTCATTAATCTGGTTTATTGTTAGTTTCCCCAACGTGAAAACAAGTAATATGAGGACAGAGATCTGTCTAGTTTTGTTCCTGCTCTATTCTCAGATGCTGTAACAGAGCCTGAAATGCAGCTGGCGCTCAATAAACATTGCTGGATAAATGGATGGACAAATAGACATATGTACGGTGTTACAGACTGTTTCCTCCCCCGCCCCCCAAATTCATATGTTGAATCCTAACCCTTGAAGTGACAGTGTTAGGAGATAGGGCTTTTGGGAGGTCATGATAGTGGAGTCCTCATAAATGGGATTCTTGTCCTTATAAAAGAGACCCCAGAGAGCCTCTCTGTTGTTTGCCATGACATGAAGAAACAAGGAGTCAGCCTGCAACTCAGAAAAGAGATTTTGCCATATCCCAACCATGTTGGAACCTGGTCTTGGACTTTTAGCCTCCAGAACTAAAAGAAATAAGATTTCAGTTGTTCATGAGCTCCTCTACCCTGTCTGTGGTACTTTATTCTAGCAGCTCAAATGGACTAAGATAGATGGAAAACAATGTACCCTGCAGACAGATTCAACTGTGGACCCTGGGCATCTCTGAGACTCTGTGGTACAGATGAATCCAGGACTCCTTTAAGCCAATGGTGCAATTAAATCAGGACCAGCAGAGCCCCCACACAGATGACAGCACAAGACAGAGCTACTTTCCTTTCCCCACACAGAGAAAGATGAAAAACGTCCTTTGGCAGTAATCTCTTGAAATGCATTTTTCGTTTGGATTGTAGTTTTGTGTAATTATTTTCCCAAGAGAGTCTGGTTCTATGAATTTGGGCAGGTAATTAGGGCAGAGTAGACTGTGTTTTATGAACCCCATATCCTCAAAGGCTTGGACTAGACCCTGATGCACAGCAGGTGATAGGATATTTCTCAGATCAATGAATGAAAGTGGCTTTAAGGAGGCAGCTGTAGAAGCTTTAGAACTTATAAATGGTATAGAAACAGCTGGTCAAAACTCTATACAAAATCATAGTGAGTAGACACTTTAAGTCCTTCCCCTCAGGGCCCTGCCCCTCACCTGTGCTCAGGTGTAAGAAGCACTTCATCTTCATCAGGATCTAAGAAAGCGAGATTGGAACAGTTCTGCAGAAGCAGCTTCTCTCGTTCCTGCTGGAGGGCATGTTCCCTGTGGGAAGATGAAAAGCAAAAGCCAGGGGTCAATGCTGCTCCTGGTTGTCTAGCCCTGTCACCAGGCTGCCAGGACCCCTGCTAGGGTCTGGGAACCAGAGGGCCATGCTGTCCTCGTCTCCCTGCACAAAGGACCTCAAATTTAGATTTTTACAAAGGTGGGAGAGGTTGCACTGCATAGATTGTACTATCTTCAAATGAGCAGAGATAAGCAGACAGCATATGATTTCAAATGTATCTTTATTTACCTTGTTTTGGCATTCATTCACTAAACAGTGTCTCACTGTGTTGCCCAGGTTGGTCTCAAACTCCTGGGGTCAAGTGATCCTTCTGCCTCATTTTCCTGAGTAGGTGGGACTACACGTATGCATCACTGCATGCAGCTCTGTTCATTTTAACACGCCAAGGCCTGGCCCTGGCCCTTCTGCTCCTCCTCAGACCCAGACACCTGACCGGAAGAGGTCAGTGCCGTCACACCTTCTTGTCTCTGACACATGGCCTGACTCTGTGGCCAGATGGCAGTCCTCTAGCTCCTGCCATTCCCTCTCTCTCTCTCTCTCTCTCTGGCTCACATAGCCTAGGGCCCTCCTCTGTGCCCGTAAGTCCTCAGGACTAAAATATTTTCTCTTCATTCCAGGCCTTTCCTGAGCTCAGATCCTCCCAGCTAGCTAGTAACTGGATGATTTCCAGACGAACATGACCATGCCCCTCCAGTGGCATGTGTCCACTACCCAGACCATCAGATGCTACACTGGCCTCCTCCTAGGGGCCTCATAGGGTGAGCCTCACCCAAGACTCCCTTAGCCCCTTATCACTGGCTCTCTCTCACACTTCCCATCCATTCTCCAAAGCATACTATGAAAACATATATGCATACTTAAACATATATGCCTGCTTAAAGTTCTCCCACAACCCAGCCTTGTGTCCACAAAGCCAACAGCCACCATGATGCAGAGTTGTGCACATACTGGCTCCAAATCCTGCCACACCCCTCAGCACCAAGGATGTGGGTCCTTGCCAGCATGGTCTGTTCTACCTTCCTTTACACCTGAGGCCACCCCACCCCGCTCCAAACCCAAAACTTCATATCCTGTAAGACATAAGGACAAAGACACTTCTTGGGAGTCTTTTTTGACCTCCAGATTCAATGTCACTCTTCTGGGGCCCCTCCATAGCAACTTTACAGCCTGGCGGGTTCTGCAATCATTATGTTCAATTTTCAGGTGGACAGGGGTTGCACCATCAGCTCCATTATCCACTGCCTGGCAGGGGCCCAGCACCTAATGTGCTATGGAGTGAATGTTTGTGTTCCACCCCTCCACCAAAGTCATATGCTGAAGTGCTAAACACCCGGTTTTGCCTTTAGTGCTGCCTTTAACTGTATTTGGAGTAATGGAGTTTTTAAGGTTACAAGAGGTTATAGAATGTTGCCTGACCAGACAGGATTCATGTCCTCATGAAAAGAGACTCTAGAAAAAGCTCACACTTCTGTCTGCCATGTGAGGACACAGCAAGAGCCAGAAAAAGAGCCTTCAAGGGAAACTAATTGGCCAGAACACCTTGATCTCTAGACCTTAATCAGAACTTCCAGCCTCCAAACTGTGAGAAATAGTAATCTGTTGTTTAAGCTCCCCAGTCTGTAGTATTCTGTTAGAGCAGCCCAAGCTAAGACAGAACAAGAAGAACCTCCAATGCCAGGCACACCGATGACTACACATGAGGATTCCCATAACTGCTCACTTTATTGTCCACATTATCAAACATTTATTAAATTTACAGCACAGTGGGCAATGTGAAATATATAGACAAGGTCACTTCCCCAACTTACAGTCTAATTGGGAGAATATATACTCAAGTGATGGAGATAAAGGATCAAAGTGTCATGATAATAAGAGACCCCAGAGGAGCTGTATGGAGGAGATAAGAGGACTGTGGGGTAGGTCACAGGGCCAGGAGTGAACAAAGGCAGAGAAAACACTTACTTCATCCCACACATGTTTTACTCCCTCCTACAGTAAAGAACATGGGGTTAGGGACTCTGAGGAAAGTAGAGCTGAGGCTCAGCACCTGTAGCTCAAGTGGCTAAGGCGCCAGCCACATACACCTGAGCTGGCGGGTTCGAATCCAGCCCAGGCCCGCCAAACAACAATGACGGCTGCAACCAAAAAATAGCCGGGCATTGTGGCAGGTGCCTGTAGTCCCAGCTACTTGGGAGGCGGAGGCAGGAGAATCGCTTGAGTCCAGAAGTTGGAGGTTGCTGTGAGCTGTGATGCCATAGCACTCTACCCAGGGCGACAGCTTGAGGCTCTGTCTCAAAAAAAAAAAAAAAAAAGAAGAAGAAGAAGGGCGGCGCCTGTGGCTCAGTGAGTAGGGCGCCAGCCCCATATGCCGAGGGTGGCAGGTTCAAACCCAGCCCCGGCCAAACTGCAACCAAAAAATAGCCGGGCGTTGTGGCGGGCGCCTGTAGTCCCAGCTGCTCGGGAGGCTGAGGCAAGAGAATTGCATAAGCCCAAGAGTTAAGAGGTTGCTGTGAGCCGTGTGACGCCACGGCACTTTACCTGAGGGCGGTACAGTGAGACTCTGTCTCTACAAAAAAAAAAAAAACATTAAAAAAAAAAAAAAGAAGAAGAAGAAAAGAAAAGAGGAGATGAATGAGGTGTCAGTCCTCCCAGCAGGAGAGGTGAGGTAGGACCTCAAATGTTGAATAGTGGCAATGTCCCCAGCTACCCTTAACTTCTGTAAATGTAATGTACGTGCACTGAGAAAAACAACACAACAGGAGCCAAGACACAGAATAATTAGGTAGTGTCTGCTCACATGCCATCAAAGGCAGCCCCAGTGGAGGCGACCTGGATGCATGAGCAGGCGGCTCCCCGCCAGCCTGGGGCTTTTTGAGCCTGGGCTGTGCACAGTCTGAGAAGCCACTATGTGCTGCAGGGGTCTAGGATTTTGATCCAAAATATTCCCCAGTGGGGTAAGTTGAAGACATCACCAAGCACTCAACAGAACAAAGAGTCACTGGTTTTGGTCTGTAACACCACCTGCACCTCCCTAGGAATTTCCAGTTCTGATCACACTTGATTTTTGCCTTTAGTGCTGCCTTTAAAAACTGGCTAGGGTAAGGAAGGGAGAAGCTAGTTAGAAGTTAGTTGAGAAACTAACTTTTTCACAAGACATGACTCCACTGTAATATCCAGGAGAAGGCAAGAGTGAGACAAAGTCTATGGGGAAGTGGGCAGCTAGGACAGAGAGCAGGAAGTGTGGGAAATTCCTATCTGCCCAGGGCAGTCAGGCTGTGTGCCTGAGCAGCAAAGCCATCTGCTTTTCCACTAATCTCTAACAGAACACTTGAGTGGGAGTTTTTTTTTGTTGTTGTTTGTTTTTTTGAGACAGAGTCTAACTTTCAGTGCAGTGCCATGGCATCATAGCTCACAGCAACCTTAAACTCTTGGGCTCAAGCAATTCTCTTGCTTCAGCCTCCCAAGTAGCTAGGACTACAGGCACCCGCCACAATGCCTAGCTATTTTTAGAGACGAGGTCTCACTCAGGCAATCCATCCACCTCCACCTCCCAAGTGCTAGGATTACAGGCATGAACCACTGCACCCGGCCTTGAGTGGGAGTCTTGACACCACAAACTGGCATGAGTTGGGCAGAATGGAGGCAAGGTAGAGAGAGGACCTGGAATGAGAGCTTTGGCAGTCTGAGAGCTCTCTACCTAGGTGATGCCATGCTCTGATCCAGCTACTGCTTGCTCCAAGGGCTTGTTATTAATCAGAGCACACGGGGCATGGTGTTTCTGGTGGAGGGAGGCTGCTTTATTCTGACAGGAATTTGCTATGAGTCCTGAATTGCTGCCAATGCCACAGAAATGAACACTCTATGATAGACTATTATACTCACCTCTTATCCTGCAGTAAGTAATCCAAGCTATTGACATAGCTTTCTAAACCCCCAGAGGTGGACTAGACAAACAGGATGTGAGAACAATGAAAAAAGAGAAAAACAAAGGGATATGGGGAAAAAAGAAAATAAATTAATCTAAATCAAGCCCATTACTTATTTTGTTTACTTTTATGAATAGATAATGCATTTACATGACTAAATCAAAAACAATAAAAGTGTATGATAAAACATCCCCCTCCCCTCCCCACAACATGCACCCACAAGGTGGACATTCCTTGTGTGCTTTCAAAGACATTTTATGGAGACAAACAAGCAGTACTGTATCATAGATTCCCCCAACACAAATGGTAACATACTATACACGTTATTCTGCACTTTGCTCTTTTTTTTTTTTTTGAGACAGAGTCTCAGTACGTTGCCCTCAGTAGAGTGCCGTAGTGTCACAGCTCACAGCAACCTCAAACTCTTGGGCTTAAGCGAGTCTCCTGCCTCAGCCTTCCAAGTAGCTGGGAGTAACAGGCACCTGCCACAATGCCTGGCTACTTTTTTTGCTGTAGTTGTTGTTGTCTGGCAGGCCTGGGCTGGGTTCGAACCCACCAGCCCTGGTGTGTGTGGCCAGCACCCTAGCTGCTGAGCTATAGGCACTGAGCCTCACTTTGCTCTTTTTAGTTCACAATATTTTGAGAATTGTTCCTCATCAATGCCAAAAAGTGTCTCCTATCTTCTCTCTCTCTTTTTTTAAAAAACACTTTTAGCCAGGCGTTGTGATGGGCACCTATAGTCCCAGCTACTTGGGAGGTTGAGGCAAGAGAATTCGGCCGAGCCCAGGAGTTGGTGAGCTATGTGATGCCACAGCACTCTACCGAGGGTGATAGTGAAACTCTGTCTCTAAAAAAAAAACATTTTCAGTTATTCTTTTTTTTTGGAGACAGAGGCTCACTTGGTCAGTGAACCTCAGTAGAGTGACATTAGCTCACAGCAACCTCAAACTCTTGGGCTCAAGAGATCCCCTTGCCTCAGCCTCCAGAGTAGCTGGGATTATAGGTGCTGGCCACAACACCCGGCTATTTTTTTTTTTTTTTTTAGGCAGCTATGGTCTACGTCACCGTTGGTAGAGTGCTATGGCATCACTGCTCACAGCAACCTCAAATTCTTGGGCTTCAGCGATTCTCTTGCCTCAGCCTCCCATGTAGCTGGAACTACAGGCATCTGCCACAGGCCCGGCTATTTTTTTTTTTTTTTTGTAGCTGTCATTGTTGTTTTCCAGGTTCGAACCCGCCAGCCCACGTGTTTGTGGCCAGGCACTGAGCCACACCAGGCTATTTTTTTAGAGATGAGGTTTCGCTCTTGCTCAGGCTCTTGCTCGAACTCGTGAACTCAGGCAATCCACTGGTCTCAGCCTCCCAGAGTGCTGGGATTAGAAGCGTGAGCCATCTCACCCAGCCTATTTTCAGGTATTCTGATGTGACTAAAACAATTCATTAATTCCTTAGTGGACATTTAGGTTATTGACAATCTGGAGCTATTACAAATGATTGCAGCCCTGTTCTTAGAATAAGTTTCCTGAATTTATAGGTCTTCAAAAGTTCCCCTAAGCTATAGCAGTTTATTCCCAATTGGAAGTTCATCACTGAAATTTCCACTTAGAAATCCTGATCCACTAGACCAGAATCAGCATAAGTCTTTGTCCCTACCAAGCCTAGACCCCAGCATCAAGGTTCCCTCTTGCTCCAGGGCTGTAATCCCAACTTTAGCCATGAAGCCTTGACAGGCTCCATGCAGAAGCAGCATGGATTTGGTGCCATACCCAAGCCATGTGTTAGCAGCCTGGCCTTGGGGGTCTATACTCTCAGCCATAGGGTCCAAGGGCTGAGAATAGGCTCATGGTTGAGGCAGATAGCCAAGAGGAGTGGGGTGGCCAAAAAAGGGTGGCCTAAGGGGACTGTGAAAGGTTGGCTAAAGAGGAGGAGCCAGTAAGGGGAAATACAAGGGTGGACAATGGCTTACCGAGGTGTGGATATTCACCTCTGGGGCTATGGCCTGCTGGCTTGGACCTGCCATGTTGCAGAACAGCTCCTCCAATGAGGCCAGGCCCTCCTTTGGGTCTGAGTCTAGGAGCTCCTGCTCCAAGTCCTTGGGCAGCTGGTGAGCCAGTCTCCTCAGGCCCTGGGGTCCTGCCACACCTACCAACATCTGGGCTGGGGCCTCCTGGCTGGCTTGCAGTACGCTCGGGCTTAGGAACTCTATAGGTGGTGGGCTCCAGTCAGTGGGGAACACATCTCCAGGCACCTGCACCTTGAGCTTCTTTGGCGATTTGGTAGTTAGAGTTGGGGAGGGGCTGTAGAGCCGCCGGACAGGGTGGAGAAGTCCCCGGTTCAGGGAGTGGTTGAAGAAGCTGTGCTTCAGCTTGGGCAAGATGATGGGCACAGTGGTAGCTGCCTGGACCCCTGTAAACAGTACAGAGAACTGTGACACCCCCGCCCACCACTGTCCCAGACACCAAGCCATGCTGGATGATGAGAGGGGCAACTAGGTGAGGAGGCAACGTGGGACTGGTGTGGACGGTATGTAAGAAATCCCTCAACCATGGGTTTTCCATTCCCCCTTGGCCCCAATCCTCACGTGGGCTCTACCTATACAGATTAGGCACACTTACCTTCTCTCTGAGGAAGGGGCAGCAGAGTCTTCTGGGGCCTGGCCATCTGAACACCATGGGATGTTCTGTCCTGGAAGGAAATGACTGTCAGGTGAGGTAAACCTTCACAAGAAAGCTGAAGGATCTGAACCCCTAAGTATCCCAGAAGGAAGGGCCTAAGCCTGACAGTGTCCATGAGGGATTCCTTCTCCAGGTCCATGCCAAGGAGCAAGCATTGTGGTACCACCAAGGACAAACTGCTGAAGTGAAGAAGGCACAATATAACTTCTCATTTCAAGGATGTTACAGGGCGGTCCCTGTCACTCAGTGAGTAGGGCACTGGCTCCATATACCGAGGGTGGCAGGTTCAAACACAGCCCCAGCCAAACTGCAACAAAAAAATAGCTAGGTGTTGTGGTGGGCACCTGTACTCCCAGCTACTCAGGAGGCTGAGGCAAGAGAATCGCCTAAGCCCAAGAGCTGGAGGTTCTGTAACCTATAATGCCACAGCACTCTACCAAAGGCAACAAAGTGAGACTCTGTCTCTTAGAACAAAAAAGGATATTATAAGCAACTGTAAGAAAACGCAAACAAAATTAAAACCAGTACAGCTTAGCAGAAAACCTGAGTTCTAAGATGACATCCCTCATGTCTTGCTTGCTTGGTGTCACCCAGTTAGGATGTTTGCTCACAAAGGGTGGAGCAGGATGTCTGGTCCCTGCCATTTTCCAAACACCAGCACAGATCTGGCGCATGGTAGGCATCCGTGGATTTCTATTGAATGTGTAAGTGACTTAAAGAGACCTTGGGACTGGCCCCAAAAGCCTCCTCCAGCCTGAGGAGCTGCTCATCTCCAGCCAAGGGGGGGTCATGCCATATACACAGATTTAGATCAGGCCCATGCTCAGATACACTGCATTGCAGATGAAAAGCTAATAGCTAATGAAACGCTATCAGTCTAATGATAAAAGGAAATGGAAGTTTATGAAAAACAAATACTAACTCAACAACGGTTCAAACTCAACAATAGTGAAAGAAATTAAATCAACATGACTATGACATATTACTTAATAATAAATAATCAAAAAGTAAAAATCTGTAACAAAAAACATTGATACAGCCATGAGGAAATGCACTGCTGTTAGCACGTAAAATAGCTTCTTCGGCAGCACCCGTTGCTCAGTGGATAGGTCGCCAGCCACATACCCAAGGCCAGCTGGTTCAAACAGAACCCCGGCCTGCTAAAACAACAGTGACAACTGCAACAACAGCAGCAAAAAATAGCCGGGCGTTGTGGCAGGTTCCTGTAGTCCTAGCTACTTGGGAGGCTGAGGCAAGAGAATCGCTTAAGCCCAAGAGTGTGAGGTTGCTGTGAGCTGTGACGCCACAGCACTCTACCCAGGGCAACACCTTGAGACTCTACCTCAAAAAAAAAGTTTCTTCTTTTTAGAGGTCAATCTATCAATACAAAAATGACTGCCAAAATGTCTATATCTGAGAGTGACATCAACAAAAATGAAAGATCAGGGAACTCCCAAAATCTGCCCCTCTACAAACTCAATAATTAAGGTGGGAAAAACTATGACAACCAATACTTAGGGAAGTCTGAATTCCAATAAAAAACTAATGGCAACCACAAAGCCTGAAAAGGAAGAAGATGGGGAAGGAAAAGGAGATAAATGGGGGAAACAAAGCTCTCATGTAAACCAGAGAATCTAGAAGGCCACATGTGTGCCCAAGGCTAGAACCACATTGAAGAAAGAACTTAGGCCCTCACCTTGCATCTCCTGCTCATTTTGCTCCACACAGCCATAAAGTGGTGGTTAAGGCAGAGTGGCAAAAGTCTTGGCTAAGCATTGAAGGAGTACCCCAACATAGCCAACCTGCAAGTACAGGCAAAAAGCCTATATACCTCTGTGCCCACCATTCTGAGAGTGAGCAGAGACAAATTCTTACTTTGCACTGTCAGGCTGAAACTGGGGCTGAACTCTAACCAGGCCAGTAAGCCTGAGTGCTTTGGAAGTAAAAGTCCAGTGCTCAGAAGCTGGCCATGGGGGCCAAGGCGTGCAGACACATCATTGGTAAGTCTTAGGAATCTCCGGGCTGTGGTTTTGTAAGATAAGGTCTCTACCTCCAGGTGATTTGGGCCTCCAGAGAGCAGGAGAATAATCAACCTTTTCCCCGCAGCAGTCTTGTGACTTAGTGGTTTAGGGGAAAAATGGCCAACAGCAAGTTTTCCCAGGACTACTATTTTTAAATATAATAGAAAGTTTAGAAGAATGAGTATCAGTTGATCAGTATATTAGCAGATTCCAAGAAAAGGTTAATTTGTTTTTACAATATACCTATGAAGTGATTGTGTGATTAATTAACAGTGTGTATGTGCAGAACTGGCTATATAAGCTGGTCAGAAATAAAGAACTTTGCTATTTGCCACCAAGAGCATTACCCCCCTTTATTTTACACTATTTCAAAAAGCAGGTCAAACCTCTGCATCATCAACCACCCAAGAGGACCTCATGCAATATGCAAGTGCTAGGAGTATCTTCTTTTTTTCTTTGTGGCACTATATGTTTAACAACTATCCAATCACCAGTTGATCGCTAAACTAAAATAACAAAGACAGTGATCATACTCAATACAACAGTCTTTACAAAAATAGTTAGAAAAATCACCAAACATCTACAACCTGCAACAAGTAGCAACAACAAACCCTGGGGCAGAAAGAGAATCTGATTTCCAGAGTGACTGTGTTGTTATAGTCAAAATGTCCAACTTTCATTAAAAAATAATAAGGCAGGGCAGCGCCTATGACTCAAAGGAGTAGGGCGCCAGCCCCATATGCCGGAGGTGGTGGGTTCAAGCCCAGCCCCAGCCAAAAAACTGCAAATAATAATAATAATAAGGCAGGCAAAGAAACAAAGTATGGCTCATTCACAAGGAACAGAAGAAATTAGCAGAAGTTGTCTCTGAGGAAGCCCAGACATTGAACTTACTAGACAAAAACTTTAAATTACCTATCTTAAATATGCTCAGAATTAAAGGAAACCATGAGTATAGTGGCTCGTGCCTATCATCCTAGCACTTTGGGAGGGTGAGGCAGGAGACTACTTGAGGCCAGGAGTTCTAAACCAGCCTGAGCAAGAGCAAGACAGCATCTCTACATAAAAAGAAAAAAATTAGCAAGGCACAGTGGTGTGTGCCTGTAGTTCTAGGTACTTGGGAGGCTGAGGCAAGAGGATCACTTAAGCCCAAAAATTTGAGGTTGCTGTGAGCTGTGATACCATGGCCCTCTACCCAGGGCAATAGCTTGAGACTGTCTCAAAAACAAAAACAAAACAAACAAACAAAAAAACAAATCAAAAAGCTCAACAACATAACAGAAACCACGAACAAGAGTGAACAAAAACCAGTAGATTAATGTCTCACCTAGTAGAGAGTATCAATAAAAATGTAAAAATTGGCTTAGTGTCTGTGGCTCAAGTGGCTAAGGCGCCAGCCACATACACCTGAGCTGGTGGGTTTGAATCTAGGCCGAGCCTGCCAAACAACAATGATGGCTGCAACCAAAAAATAGCTCGGCGTTGTGGCGGGCGCCTGTAGTCCCAGCTGCTTGTGAGGCGGAGGCAGGAGAATCACTTAAGCCCAGGAGTTGGAGGTTGCTGTGAGCTGTGATTCCATGGCACTCTACCCAGGGTGACAAGTCAAGGCTCTGTCTCAAAAAAAAAAAAAGAAAAAGAAAGAAAAATGTAGAAATTATAGAAAGGAACCAAATAGAAATTCTGGACTTGAAAAGAACAAAAACTGAAATGAAAATCCAGTAAAGAGTCTCAATATCAGATTTGAGCAAGCAGAAGAAAGAATCTTTGGACTTTTAGACAGGTCAACTGAGATTATCCAGTCTGAGGAACAAAATGAAAAAAGAATGTTGAAAATGAACAAAGCCTCAGAGACCAGTGGGAAACCATTAAGCATATCAACATGTACATAGTAGGAGTCCCAGAAGGAGAGAAGAGACAAAATGGCAGAAAGAATGTTTTAAGAAATAATGGCTGGGGTAGCTCCTATGGCTCAGTGAGTAGGGCGCTGGCCCCATATACCAAGGGCATCGGGTTAAAACCCGGCCCTGGCCAAACTGCAATGAAAAAATAGCCGGGCGCTGAGGCAGGCGCCTGTAGTCCCAGCTACTCAGGAGGCTGAGGCAAGAGAATTGCCTAAGACCAAGAGCTGGAGGTTGCTGTGAGCTTTGATAACACAGCACTCTACCAAGGGCGACAAAGTGAGACTCTGTCTCTAAAAAGAAAAAAACTAAAAGATAAATAAAAAAAATAAAACCGTATTAAAAAAAGAAGTAACGGCTGAAACCATCCTATATTTGATGAAAACATTAATTTCTACTTTCGAGAAACTTACTGACCTACATGTAGGTCAAAGTTAAAGAAATGCACAACTATAATATATCATAATAACATTGTCAAGAAAGAGAAGAGTGACTTGTTGCAAGGGATTTTCAACTAGATTAACAGCCAATTTCTCATCAGAAACCATGGAGAGGGGCGGCGCCTGTGGCTCAGTGAGTAGGGCACCAGCCCCATATGCTGAGGGTGGCGGGTTCAAACCCAGCCCTGGCCAAACTGCAACAAAAAAATAGCCGGGCGTTGTGGCGGGCGCCTGTAGTCCCAGCTACTCGGGAGGCTGAGTCAGGAGAATCGCGTAAGCCCAAGAGTTAGAGGTTGCTGTGAGCCATGTGATGCCACGGCACTCTACCGAGGGCGGTACAGTAAGACTCTGTCTCTACAAAAAAAAAAAAAAAGAAACCATGGAGAGGCCAAGTGAGATAGTTCATGCCTATAATTCTAGCACTCTGGGAGGCCAAGTAGGGTGGATTCCCTGAGCGCAGGGGTTTGAGACCAGCTGGGCATTGTGGTGGGTGCTTGTAGTCCCAGCTACTTGAGAGAGGTTGAGGCAAGAGGCTCCCTTAAACCCAAGAGTTTGAGGTTGCTGTGAGCTATGATGCCATAGAACTCTACTGAGGAAAACAAAGTGAGAGACTGTCTCAAAAATAAATAAATAAAAGAAAGAAAAAGAAAAGAGACCATGGAAAGCAGAAGGCAGTGAGATGAAATATTCAAAGTACCGAAAGAAAAAGACAATTGACCAAGAATACTATATCCAAAAAGAGGGAAAAAATTAAGACATTCTCATAAACAAAAATTGAGAAAATTGGGCGGCGCCTGTGGCTCAAGGAGTAGGGCGCCGGTCCCATATGCCGGAGGTGGCGGGTTCAAACCCAGCCCTGGCCAAAAAAAAAAAAACCAAAAAAAAAAATTGAGAAAATTTGTAGAGTGAACCTGTCTTACCATAAATACCAAAGTAAATCCTTCAGGCTGAAATGAAGGGATATTAGAGAGTAACTTGAATTAACATGAAAATATAAATACCAGTTAAGATAATTACACAGATAAACACAGCACAGCATAAATGTACTTTTTAACTGTCTCCTAATTTAAAAGACAATTGCACAAAGCAGTGACTAAAAACCTGTTCTGATGGATATCCAACAATAAAAAGACAATATTTATATGAGAGTAACAGCACAGGCTTGGTGCCTGTGGCTCAAGTGGCTAAGGTGCCAGCCACATACACCTGAGCTGGCAGGTTCAAATCCAGCCTGGGCCTGCCAAACATCAATGATGGCTGCAAACAAAAAATAGCTGGGCGTTATGGCAGGCGCCTGTAGTCCCAGCAACTTGGGAGGCCGAGGCAGGAGAATTGCTTGACCCCAGGAGTTGGCGGTTGCTGCGAGCGTGATACTACGGCACTCTACCCAGGGTGACAGCTTGAGGCTCTGTCTCAAAAGAAAACTATAAAAGCAATTGATCTCATGGGGACAGAGAACATAATAATGGTTAGTGGAGTCTGAGACGGGTTACGGGGGCGGGGGAGGGATAAAGTCGGGATGGTTAATGAGTACAAAAATATAGTTAGATAAAATGAACACTATTTGACAGCACAACAAATTGATCATAATCAATAATGAGGGTATACTGCATAATAACTAAGAGTGGAATAGGAAAATTCCCAACCTAAAGAAATTATAAAAGCCTAAAGTGATAAATGCCCCCAATTAATCTGATTTGATTAATTGGGGGCATTTATCACTTTAGGCTTTTATAATTTCTTTAGGTTGGGGATTAATTCACATAATATGCCTATATCAAAGCATCTCATATACCCTATAAAGATATACAACTATTATGTGCTCATAATAATTAGAAATTTAAAAAGGATCGATGCCCATAGCACAATGGTTACGGTGCCAGCCACATACATCCAGGCTGGCGGGTTTGAACCCAGCTTGGGCCAGCCAAACAACCATGACAACTGCAACAAAAGATAGCCAGGCATTGTAGTGGGCGCCTGCAGTCCCAGCTACTCAGGAGGCGGAAGCAAGAGAATTGCTTAAGCCTAAGAGTCAGAGGTTGCTGTGAGCTATGACGCCGCAGCAGTCTACCCAGGGTGACATAGTGAGACTCTGTCTCAAAAAAAAAAAAAAAAAAAAAAATCAAAATGCAAGGATGGAAAAAGATATTTTAGGCAGATAGTAACCAAAAGAGAGCTGGGGTAGTTATACCAATATCAGACAAAATAGATGTTAAGCCAAAAATTATAAGACACAAAAAAAGACATCATATGTTGATATAAGGATCAATCATCAAGAGCTGTAACAGAGCTGGGCATGTTGGCTCATGCCTATAATCCTAGCACTGGGGAGGCTAAGGCGGGTGGACCGCCTGAGCTCACCTTTTCGAGACCAGCCTGAGCCACAGAGAGACCTCATCTCTAAAAATAGCTGAGTGTTGTGGCAGGTGCCTGTAGTCCCAGCTACTCAGGAGGCTGAGGCAAGAGAATCACCAAGAATTTGAGGTTGCTGTGAGCTATGATGTCACAGCACTCTACTGAGGGTGACAAAGTGAAACTCTGTGTAAGAAAGAAAAGAAAAGAAAGCTATAACACAGATGTTGGTCAAAAAACACAAATTCCAGTTAGGAGTAATTGAGTCCAAAAATCTCTATTGTACAACATAGTACAATTAAAAACAATGTATAGTAGTATTCATGAAGCTTGCTAAGAAAGTAGATTTTAAGTGTTCTCACCAGAAAAAAAAAAAAAAACCTATGGGAATACTATATATGTTAATTAGCTTCATACAGCCATTTCACAATGTATACATATGTCGATATATATATATATATTTTTTTTGAGACAAAGCCTCAAGCTGTCGCCCTGGGTAAAGTACCATGGCATCACAGCTCACAGCACTCTCCAACTCCTGGGCTCAAGGGATTCTCCTGCCTCAGCCTCCCAAGTAGCTGGGACTACAGGCGCCTGCCACAACGCCCAGCTATTTTTTGGTTGCAGCCATCATTGTTGTTTGGCAGGCTCAGGCCAGATTCGAACCCGCCAGCTCAGGTGTATGTGGCTGGCACCTTAGCTGCTTGAACCACAGGCACTGAGCCATCTATTAATTTTTTTTGATACATAATAGATGTATATGTTTGAGGGGTACATGTATGTAATAATTTAATACCTTCATGTAATTCGTAAAGGTCAAATTAGTGTAACTGAGATACCCACCAACCACTTTAAATATGTCTTTTCTTTATGCTAGAAACACTTACTCTCTTCTAGTTATTTTGAAATATAAAATAGGTTACTGTAAACTACAGTTACCCTGCTAATCTATCAAACACTAGGTCTTATTTTTTGATCAAACTATACATTTGTATTCATTTATCAACCTCACTTCATCCCCTCTCCTCCCAGCCCCCCATATACTTATGCACCACAATAAATATACAGTAATCCTTTCCCATGCTTGGTTTTGTTGTCTGCAGTTTCAGTTACCTGCAGTTAATAATGGTCCAAAAACATTAAATGGAAAATTTCAGAAATAAACAGTTCATAAGTTTTAAATTACCCACTATTCTGAATAACATGATGAAATCTCACAGTATCATGCTCCATCCTGTGCAGGACATGAATCATCCCTTTGTCCAGCCTATCCATGCTGTATATGCTGTCCACTCATGAGTCACTAGTCATCTCATTTATCAGATTAAGAGAAACCACAGAGAGCTTCCCTTAAGTGAAAAGATGAAAGTTTCCAACTTACTAGGGAAAGATTGTTTGCTAAAATCTATATTAAAAAAGTCTTCTGTTAAATTAAAAGGAGAAAAATTCGGGCAGCGCCTGTGGCTCAGTCGGTAAGGCGCCGGCCTCATATACCGAGGGTGGCGGGTTCAAACCCAGCCCCGGCCAAACTGCAACCAAAAAATAGCCGGGCGTTGTGGCGGGCGCCTGTAGTCCAGCTACTTGGGAGGCTGAGGCAAGAGAATCGCTTAAGCCCAGGAGTTGGAGGTTGCTGTGAGCTGTGTGAGGCCACGGCACTCTACCGAGGGCCATAAAGTGAGACTCTGTCTCTACAAAAAAAAAAAAAAAAAAAAAAGGAGAAAAATTAATGGTTTTGCTGTTATACTTCAAATTGCAAAGGTTACAACCAAAGTGCATGATAAATTTTATTCTAGTACACTGTTATAATTCTTCTATTTTATTATTAGTTATTGTTAATCTCTTACTGTACCTAAATTATAGAATAAAGTTTATGATAGGTATGTAGGTATAGAAAAAAACATAGAATACACAGTTGGCACATACCCCCCACAGATAAGGAGGGACTACTATAGACAATTTTAATTTTTTAATTAAAAATAACTAATTTTGGCAGCACCTGTAGCTCAGTGGATAGGGTGCTAGCCGCATACACAGAGACTGGGGGTTCGAACTGGCCCAGGCCAGCTAAAACAATGACAACTGCAACAACAAAAAAGAAAAATAGCTGGGTGTTGCGGTAGGTGCCTGTGGTCCCAGCTACTTGGGAGAACCACTTAAGCCTGAGAGTTTGAGGTTGCTGTGAACTATGACGTCACAGCACTCTACCCAGGGCCACAGCTTGACATTCTGTTCAAACAAAAAAAAAATTAATTTGGCCTTGAGGCAGGTGGACTGCTTGAGCTCTCGAGTTCGAGACCAGCCTGAGCAAAAGTGAGACCTGTCTCTAGTAAAAAAAAAAAAAAATTAGATAAACTGAGGCAAGAGGATCACTTAAGCCCAAGAGTTGGAAGTTGCCATGAGCTATGATGCCATGGCATTCTACCCAGGGTGACAGCTTTAGACTGTCTCAAAAATATATATAATTAATTTAAATAATAAATTATTACAATTAAAACCATATATGCACCTAAAAACAGGCCCCCTAAATATATGAAGCAAACTGACAGATCTGAAGGTAGAAATAGTTATAATACTTGGAGGCTTTAATACTATGCTTCAATAATCCAACAACTAGATAGAATGACAAAACAAAATAGAGGACAACACTATAAACCACTGGACATGATGGACGTATATAGAACACTTTATGCTCCAACAGCAGAATATACATTCTCCTTAAGTACACACAGAATATTCTTCAGGACAGACCAACTGTTAGGCAAATCTTAATAAAGTTAAAAAGATTAAAATCACAGAAAGTATTTTCTGATCACAATGAAAACTCCTAGGCATAATATCCAAGAGAATCAAAAACAAATGCCCACACAAAATCTTGTATACAATTATCCACAGTAGTATTAGTTATAATAGTCAAAAAGTAGAAACAGCCCAGATGTCCATTAATTGTTGAATGTATAAACATGTGGTCTATCCATATGATGGAATATTATTCAGCCATAAAAAGGAATGAAATACTAATATATGCCACAACATGGATGAACCTTAAAAATAAGCTCAGTGAAAGAATACAGTCACAAAAGACCACATATTGTATGGTTCCATTTATATGAAATGTCCAGACTATGCAAATCCACAGAGACAGAACATATAATTGCCTAGGGCTGGGAAAGAGAAGGGAAGTTGGGGGGGGTGACAGCTAAGGGATGCAGGTATTCCTTTGTGAGGGTGATGAAAACTTTCTGGAATTGTGGTAAATGTAGCACAGCTCTATGGACTGTATACTTTAAATGGTAACTACATTGTATATGAATATCTCAATACAACTGTTTTTTAAAAAAATAAGTATAAGAAAAGATCACTGCTGACAATGCAGTCAGGTCAGACCTTCCAAAAGGACAAAGCAAGAGAGCCCAGGATGAAAACGCTGGAAAACATGCTAGCAGCGACTCACATTAAGTTGATCAAAAAGCAAGGAAAAGAATAAAAAGCTAAAACCTTTGAGAAAAACTTGATGTGAATGATAATGCCTTTTTTTAATCGTAATTTTTTTATTGGAAAACAAATATACAATTTGGAATGGATTTGAGGCAAACTGTGCCATAAGCAGATTTTCTTTAAGTGGCTAAACAAAGTTTAAAAGCAAGTAACAATAAAAGAAAATGTTTCTGGTACAGGACCAGCAGTACAAAAAAAAATAGTGTACGAGTACCTGGATGATACACTCGTTTTGCAATAGTGCAAACTTTTCAGTACACATTGTTGACTGTCCGTAGTCCATGCAGAGTTACAACTCCACACTTCAACAACAATATGCTGACAGTTCCTAAAAAAAACTACTTTAAAAAAACCTGATGTTCCCTCATTTGACCAACTCCATCTAAGTTTCGATGTGCAGAAGGGTTTAGATACATCCGGAGTAAGCCACATGCAACATGTTACTTACCAATTTTCTAAAATAAGGTTTCAGGACAATGACAGTAAGATAAGGATAAGGGAAGATAACTTGGAGGAATGAAGTCCTAATTACTATACTTGCATATTGTTTTGACAGTAGTGAGAAACCTTTTACAGATAAGTTACAAAGAAAAGGCAAATAAACAATTTTGTACAAGAAGTTTAACACATTCTGTACAATGTCTTCACTTTGCTGTCATCATTTGTACAAACTCTTCATAGTTTACTTGACCATCACCATCAATATCTGCTTCCCTGATAGTTTCGTCAGCCTCTTCATCTGTTAACTTCTCTCCGAGGTTTGTATCACATGGCGAAGCTCTGCTGCGCTGATATAGCCATTGCCATCCTTATCAAACACACGGAATGCTTCTCTAATTTCTTCTTCACTGTCTGTGTCTTTCATTTTTCTTGCCATCATTATCAGAAATTCAGGGAAGTCAATTGTGCCATTACCACCAGCATCTACTTCATTAATCATGTCCTGTAACTCTGCTTCTGTGGGATTCTGTCCAAGAGACCTCATTACAGTTCCCAATTCCTTTGTTTTTATAGTTCCATCACCATCCTTGTCAAATAGTGAAAAAGCTTCTTTAAATTCTGCAATCTGCTCTTCAGTCAATTGGTCAGCCAAGCTGCAAGCGCTACCGGTTTACGAGACACCACCACAAAACCATTCTCCTCGCTCGCTGCACTCGGACTAATCCGATAATGCCTTTTGAAAATTTATGGTGGGGTGGGAATTAAAATTCTTTTTTTTGGGAGGGGGGGTTTGAGACAAGAGTCTCACTATGTCACCCTCCGTAGAATGCTGTGGTGTCACAGCTCGCAGCAACCTCAAACTCTTGGGCTTAAGCAATTCTCCTGCCTCAGCCTCCCAAGTAGCTGGGACTATAGGTGCCCACCACAATGCCCAGTTATTTTTTGGTTGTAGTTGTCATTGTTGTTTAGCAGGCCCAGGCCGGGCTCCAACCTGCTAGCCCCAGTGTACATGGCCGGCACCCTAGTCACGGAGCTACAGGTGCCAACCCATTAAAACTGTTCTTTTTTTTTTTTTTTTTGAGACAGAGCCTTAAGCTGTCACCCTCGGTAGAGTGCTGTGGCATCACAGCTCACAGCAACCTCCAACTCCTGGGCTCAAGCAATTCTCCTGCCTCTGCCTCCCAAGTAGCTGGGACTATAGGCGCCTGCCACAATGCCCAGCTATTTTTTGGTTGCAACCATCGTTGTTTGGCAGGCCCACACTGGATTTGAACCCACCAGCTCAGGTGTATGTGGCTTGTGCCTTAGCCGCTTGGAGCCATAGGCGCCGAGCCAAAACTGTTTTTTAAAAAAACTTTTCTTTGGGGATCTTAATGAGTTTGGAAGATTTGCTAAAAATAAGAAAACTTTTACCAACTAAACCAAGCAAACATTTTACTGTTCAGAATCTGTAGAGATAAGATAAAATATGAAAAGAAGCAGAAACTGCTGATGCACCCATGAGGCCTGCTGCATGGAATGGGGGAGGGGACTGGGAGGGAAAAATATTTTCTCCTTTTTAGATCAGTTTCTTTTCTGAAAACAAGTGCTTTCTGTGTCATCCTAACAATGTAGAGCCCACTAAGTTTAGGAAACATAATACTAGCCTTTGTTCCATTCCAGAGTTGACAGTTTTGCTGTTCCAGTTTTGGCTACTTCTCAAGATCATGAAGCCCGGTGCTCTCTGCTTTCTTAAGTTCAGCAGTTTACACTCCAAAAGGAGCACAGAAGGAGGCAGCACTTTGAAGTCCATCAGAGGAGAAAATGCATCATTGCTGACTACTAAAACACATAATGCAATTTCTCAGCTCCTCTTCTTTATCCTCACATGTGTATCACACTGATGAGTGAAGTCTCTTCTTGTGTTACTACCTGAGTGCACACAAGTTCTGTCTCCATAACACAGAGTCCAGCCCAGGGCTGGCTCATAATGAATTCTCAGAAAATTAGGTATTTGGTGTTACTGTACATTAATGTGTACTATATCAAACATTTATGCTAGGTGCAAATCAACAATCAACTTGAAATTAAAGTACAACACACACACACAAATGTATACCAGATAAAAAGACAGCTCAACAAATTTTCACTAAGTGAACACCCCTGGGTAAGCATTATCCAGAACAAGTAGCACGTAACCAGCACCTCACAGTCCTCACTATGCTCCCTCCCAATTGGTATTCCCACCACTGCCCCAAAGGGAAGACCTTAACACCATAGATCTTGTCTATTCTTAAAATACTGTATAAATAGAATCATATGGTGTGGATTCTTTTGTCCTGCTTCTTTTGCTCAATGTTATGTTTGTGAGTTCATTGCTGCATAGTATTCCATAGTATTACTATCAAATTTCGTTGTTCTACTAATGATGGGTATCTCTGTTTCTAGTTTTTTACTTCTAAGCATGTTTCTATAAAGATTGTTTCCCTTGGGTTTAATACACACACACACACACACACAATCACACCTATTTCTGATGGGAATATAACTAGGTGTCAAATGCCTAGGTTACTGGGAATAGATATGTTCATTTATCATAGACAAGGCCAGTTTCAAAGAGACAGAATGAATTTGCCCTCCTACCAGTCATATACCAGAGTTCTCCTTGTTATACTTTTGACACTTGAGACCATCAGTCTTTTCAATGTCTACCATCCTAGTAGGTATGTAGTGGTTTCTCATGGTATTTTTTAAATTTGCATTTCCCTGATTTTAAGGAGGCTGAACACTTTTTCACTTGGTATTTCCATCTACATACCTTCTTTTATGGACTGCCTGTCTAGGTATCTTCTTTTATAAGTGCCTGCTCAAGTCTACTGCCCATTCTTCCTCTAAGTTACTCTTTCTGGGTATTTTTAGTCTCAAAATAAGCTCTCTGTCAGGTGTATGTGTGGCAAATAATTTATCCCACTGAATGGCTTGTCTTTCCTTTTTTTTTTTGGGAGACAGATTCTCTCACTCTGTTGCCGTGGCTAGAGTGCCAGGGAGTCATCATAGTTCACAGTAAGTAACCTCAGTCTCTTGGGCTCAAGAAATCCTCTTGCTTCAGCCTCTCAAGTAGCTGGGACATAGGAACCTGCCACAACACCCAGCTAGATTTTTCTATTTTTAGTAGAGACAGGGTCTTGCTCTTGCTCAGGCTGGTCTCCAAACTCTGGAGCTCCTGCATCAGCCTCCCGGAGTGTTAGGATTACAGGTATGAACCACCAGGCCTGGCCTGTCGTTTCTCTCCTAATGGTATGTTTTAAAAAAAAAGAAGTCCTGCTGGGTGTGGTGGCTTACACCTGTAATCCCAGCATTGTGGGAGGCTGAGGTGAGAGGATTGCTTGAGCTCAGGAGTTTGAGGCTTGTCTGAGTAAGAGTGAGATCCCGACTCATGAAAAAATGGAAAAACCCAGCTGGGCACTGCAGTGAGCATCTGTAATCCCAGTGGATTCAGAGGTTGAGGCAGCAAGATGCCCACAGCCTGAATCTGAGATTGCAGTGAGCTACGATGCCACTGCACTCTGCTCAGGGGATAGGGTAGAACTCTGTCTCAATAAATAAATAAATAAAGTAAAATAAAAAATAAAAAAGAGAAGTTTTTAACTTTAATACAATCTAATTTATCAACTTCCCCCCTATGGTTAGTACTTTCTGTGTCCTGTTTAAGCAATCTTCCTTATTCCAAAGTCATAAACATATTCCCATGTCATCTTTGAGATTTTATATTTCACATTTTGATCTATAATCCACACAACATACATTTTTATTTTTTTATTGATGTATAAAGTATACAAATCTCAAATGTTCAGCTTGATGAATTTTTTACATACATACATGTATATTTAGTATAAAAGTGTGTATTATATACACATATGCACATATAGTAACCATTACCCAGATCGAGATACATTTCTTCTAACCATTTTTGGCACCAGGGACCTGATTCATGGAAGACAATTTTTTCACAGACTGGGGAATAGCAGGGCATGGTTTCAGGACAATTCAAGCACATTACATTTCCATCTCAGATCATCAGGCATTAGATTTTCATATGGAGCACGCAACCTAGATCTCTCCCATGCGCAGTTAGTAAGATTTGCACTCCTATTATCTGACGAGAGGTAGGGCTCAGGCCGAAGCAAGCAATAGGGAGCAGCTATCAACAGAGATAAGCTTCTTGCTCCCCACCACTCACCTCCTGCTATGGAGCTCAGTTCCTAACAGGTCATGGACTGGTACCATTTGCTGGCCTGAGGCTTGGAAACTGCAGCCCTGGAAGGAGCTCTTCCAGTCAAAACCCCTCAAATAGAACACTACTCTGCTTGTATCATGGTCAATTTTGCCTGTTCTTAAACTTAGTATACATAAATTATACATTTTATACCTTTTGTGTCTGGTTATGTTCTGTCTAACATTATGTTAGAGTCATCCATGTTGTTGCATGTAGCAGTTCAGTAGTTTTCATTACTGTATGGTATTTTATCATTCACATATATCACAACGTGTCTATCATTCTGTTGATGGACATTTGAGTTATTTCTTGCTTCAGGGTATTATGAATAAACCTGCTATGAATATTCTTGTACATGTCTTTAGGAAAACACTAGTTTCTGTTGGATATCAGGCTACACAAGGTTTTGACATTACCATACCACAAAAACAATTTAGATTTGTCAAGCTGTCTCAGACAAATACATGTAACTTATCTGTTCTCACATTTATAATTTTTATAGAAAAAATTTGTTTTGACAAATTTTTTCTATTTTATTATTCTGAAGTAATTTCAGACTTACTAAAAGTTGCAGAAGTAATACAACGAATTCCCATATATCCTTCATCCAAATTCCCCAATTGTTAACATTTTACTACTTGCATTTTACATACTTGCTTTATCATTAATTATTTTTCTCACCTGTGGGCATATGTGTATATATGTGTCTGTAAATATAGCATAACCTCTGTAAGCTGACTATCCAAAGGACTGTAACAAACTGGTCAACATATGGAGGTGGTCACCATAAGGAACTAGGCTTACCTGATACATACATGTGGTACATGTCTGTCTATAAAAATTAGGTCAACTTATCAATTTGGGCCATTTTATAGATTCTCTTGCCTCAGCCTCACAAGTAGCTGGGCTTACAGGTGCCCACCACAACGCCCAGCTATTTTTCTGTTGCAGTTGTCATTGTTGTTTTAGTAGGCCCTGGGCTGGGTTAGAACTCGCCAGCCTTGGTGTATGTGGCCAGCACCCTACCCACTGAGCTACGGGTGCCGCCTTTTTTTTTTTTTTTTAAAGACAGAATCTCACTGTGTTGCCCTCAGTGGAGTGCTATGATGTCACAGCTCACAGCAACCTCAAACTCTTGGGCTTAAGCAATTCTCTTGCCTCAGCCTCCCAAGTAGCTGGGACTAACAGGCACTTGCCACAATGCCCGGCTATTTTTTTGTTGTAGTTGTTCATTTAGCTGGCTCAGGCTGGGTTCGAACCCACCAGCCGTGGTGTTTGCAGCTGGTGCTGTAACCACTGTGCCACAGGCACCGAGCCGATGCCGTTGATCTTAAGGGCAATGTGACTTGCCACTGTGCCACTAAGACAAAAAGCTGTTAAGTGAATGACACAATGAAAGGCACCATCAATTGTGGGACTCAGCTCAACTTCAGAACTGTCAAAATGTGAACAAAAATGCACCCTGGAGTCAATGAAAAATGATCCTTTGGATTAGTCTGACAGGCTTCAAGTACTATACCTTAGATATGCTGAAAGAAACATGGGAGAGGATAAAAGTGACAATGTAAAGGTGCCCTTACAGTTAAAGTTTCATCTAAACTTTACTACTACTTTCACTCTCTTCCTCCAAGCCCCCAACAGCCACCCAGCCAGAACCTGATCCTCCTCCATCTCACTCATATTCTTTTCAGGCTAAGGACTGACACCACCTTGGAGCTTGATTCTTTAGCTTAGCCAGGCTTCCCCTACAATCCAGCCCAGGGGCTGTGGTTCCGTCTGCATAACACATTCCTCTGCTTAGCGCCTCCTTACATCCTGCAAACCCAGGCCCACAGCCTTTAGCGTTCAGCCTCCCTTCCTACTCGCCCAATTGTTTATCAGATGATTTCAACACTTCATCTCATTTTTCTGTTCTTCTACTTTCCTAAACACAAGAAACATAAATTTGTCTTAAAGTGTAGCTATGAAGCCAAATAGTTATGGAATCCAAAATTCTTTGAGTCTTGACGTCATAAGCGCCAACATTAATTCAGAATGTTACAACAGTCTCATTTTGGTGAATATTGCTCTTTCAAGATGCCTAACTCCTAAACACCATGTTTCATATCTGTCTTTTCAAACAAATATTTATTTATTTTTTGAGACAGAGGCTCACTTTGTCACCCCTGGTAGAGTGCCGTAGCGTCACAGCTCACAAGCAACCTCAAACTCCTGGGCTCAAGCAATTCTCTTTGCATCAGCGGCCCAAGTAGCTGGGACTACATGCGTCCGCCCGGGCCTGGCTGTTTTTAGAGACCAGGGTCTGGATCTGGCTTAGGCTGGTCTTGAACTTGTGAGCTCAAGCAATCCACCTGCCTCGGCCTCCCAGTGTGCTGGGATTACAGGTGTGAGTCCCCGAGCCCGGCCTTTAAACGAATATTTAATAGCCTAGGAATGCTAGTGAGAACAGTGGCTCTGATTAGTCAGCAAGGCCTGAGCTCACAATCTGGAAAATGAAAAGGGATGAGCTTTATCCGTAAAATGGTCTCCAGTATCATAAACTTCACAGCCATCAAACTGGGCAAAGACCAGGAACAGAAAGAGAAACACCAGCTACTCTTTGTACCCTGGGGAACGCTGAAAACAAAACACTCCCAACCAACCAAAATATAAACAAGTTCCCAAACTAGTGTGAGGAAAGTTCCACCCCCATCAAAGCCAGCCACGCCTTGATATACAGAGAGAAGGGCCCGCCCGCGCCCACACAGTGCCCCGCTGGGGCTAAAACACAAATATAAGCGTTGAGGAAGGATCCGTGAAACGGTGAGATTCCTCGGCCTCAGTTTCCTCACCTGTAAAACGGAGCTGGTAATCGTACCACCTGAGAGCACGGGTTGAGGCCTGCACCTGGGACCTTCAGGGCGGAAGGCCATGGGTCAGGCAGCTGGCAGGGCGGGCGCAGGCCTCGGAGGACCAAGCCAGGTAGTGGGGAAAGGAAGCCGGCACAGGTTCCCTCCACGGTGGGGTGGATGGCCCAGAGAGAGGCGGGTCCCCACCCACAGGGCCGCCGGGCCTCCTAGAGCCACCAAAGTGGTCCCGGGGCAGTCAACAGGCGTCCAGCTCCGGGCTCCAGGCGTAGGGCCCCACAGGCACGAGCACGCCTACTCCGTCACGTGCGCACCCTCCCCGTCACGTGTGCGTGCATTACGCAGGCGCAGACCGCTCTCTGTTGCTTGCCTTTACTGGGCCCTTGCTGTTGGGCATTTTTGTGTATAAAGTCACTGAACCTTTACCTGGGGATCAGGACACTGAGGCACAGAGGGAGAGGGCCACTTGCCAAGGGCACATGGACAGAAGGCGGTGGTGCTAAGATTTGAACTCATAGCAGACTGCTCCATCTGACCATTTGGATCTTTACAAAGGTGAGACTCTATTAGAGTGTGTGTTGAGAGCACTGCTCAGAGCCACCATCCTGGATTATTATTCTACACATTTTGCTTTGAAAAGAGATCTGTCCTAGGTGTGCGTCTGTGTCTGCGCACTTCGGGGTATTTTGGTTCACACTCAGTAAGTACAAGTTGAGCTCCAGCCCTATGCATGTCATTGAGTTAGAACGTGTACACACATTATTTTGCCTAACCCCCAGCCAGTCCCATGTTAATGAAAATCCATGCCCTATGCTTCTGGAGAAGTGATTTTCAATTAGGCACGTTTATAATTAATTAATGATCCTCTTGCGTGGTTCTCCAGGCAAGAGGGCGGGAGAGCTGAGCTGAGATTTGCCACAGTGCAGCTGGGACTCTGGCACAGTCTGTTCCCAGAGCAAGTCCCTTGGGGGCCAGAACAGGATGGGTGGGAGCTTCACAGTGTGTTGGCAGCATCTTTCTAGGAATAATTACCACTTGACCTTTACTTTTTTTGATTAATTTCTCTAGGAGTTTGGACCCGTTCATTCATCTGACTTCTAGTTGTTAAAAGAATATTGAAGTGAAGAGTTTGAAAGGATCCCCTCCAAATTCCTTACTGGTCTTTGGAGAACTGCCACTTCAAATGTTTTTTGTTTTTTTTTTGTAGAGACAGGGTCTCACTTTATGGCCCTCAGTAGAGTGCCGTGGCCTCACACAGCTCACAGCAACCTCCAACTCCTGGGCTTAAGCGATTCTCTTGCCTCAGCCTCCCGAGTAGCTGGACTACAGGCGCCCGCCACAACGCCGGACTATTGTTTGGTTGCAGTTTGGCGGGGGCCAGGTTTGAACCCGTCACCCTCGGTATATGGGGCCGGAGCCTTACCGACTGAGCCACAGGCGCCACCCCACTTCAAATGTTTTAAACATACAGAGGTAGGTCCATTTTAATGAGCACTATTTGAAACCTTAATATAAAGAGACAGAGCCAGCTCCAGGCAAAATTGGGAATAAAAACCAACACAAGAATAACCCTTGTTTGGTGTACAAATTACTTTCAGAAACATTACCTCATTTGATCTTCACTGCAGGCTAGAGGAAGCTATTACTACTCTGAATTTTCAGATGAAGAAACTGAGGCTTGGAGGCCACCTGCTGGGCACTGGGCCATACGCAGGGTTATGAGAGCTAGGATTCGTTCAACTCTCTGCTGCTGGCTTATCTTTTCCCACATCTCCGGGGTTTTGTCTTCACTTTCGGGACCCATTGCCCTAACTTTGTCTGTGTTCAGGATCTGTATCCTTGAAGCCCTCTACATTCCTCTCAGGACTCTGGAAGGAGCAGAAAAGAATGGTTTTGGCAAACCAGGCTGCTTCAGGCAGCTTAGCCACCCCAGCATGGAAGACCCTTGCGGGGCCTGGCCATGCCTAGCTGAGGACCTGCCTTGTCTTTCCCCCACCTCACTCCCTTCCCCAGGCTCTGCTCTGGAATCACATGTTGTGTGTGTTCACTCCTAGTGAGTTGATCTCTTAACCCAGTTAAAAAGTTACCTTTCTAAGACTCCTTTGAATAGTGATCCCAGTAATAGGACTGGTCACAGGAGATGAGCTTTATTTGGTAAACTGGCTTTTTCCTTCACAAGTCATCTCATATGAGTGGCTGCTTATTCTTCCAAAGGCCAGCCTGGGGTGACACTGTTTTCTTTTCTTTTCTTTTCTTTTTAGAGACAGAGTTCTCACTTTATTGCCCTAAGTAGAGTGCCATGGCCTCACAGCTCACAGCAACCTTCAACTCCTGGGCTTAGGCTTGCCTCAGCCTCCCGAGTAGCTGGCACCCGCCACAACACCCAGCTATTTTTTGTAGCAATTTGGCAGAGGCTGGGTTGGAACCCGCCTTCCTTGGTATATGGGGCCGGCACCCTACCCACTGAGCCACAGGCGCCACCCACTGGGGTGACACTTTCAATTGTTTTATTCATTGATAGCCTCTGCTTCATATAATTATCATTGTTGAAGAATTATCATATATCTACTGTGTGTCACATACACTAGGTACATTGTAACTAAATCCTTATATCAACCCTATAAAAGGGAAATTGGAGGCTCAGATTAAGTAGTTGCTCAAGATATACAACTGCAAGGTGCAGAGCTATTTGAATTCATATTTTTGCAGAATGTATACTTTTTCCTCCAAATTCCACTGCCTGATTTCAGAAAGGTTATATAAAATCAAAGCCACAATGAGAGAAAAGAGCCAAATTTTTTTCAGGAGGACTAATGTGATTATTGGAGTGAACATTAAATCTGGCTCTGAGCTTCGTGGTATTGCAGGAAAATGAGGCCTGATGGAGAGAGAGAAACACCTTAACATCTGTGTTTAAAAGAGGAAGGGCTTTACTTCAGCAGCCAGAGCCACGGTGAGCTAGAGTCCAAAAATGGCTAAGCTCCCCAACTGGCTCTGTCTTTTTCCTTTTATCTCTAGCCAAGGGTTCCTTGTCCATGGGTACCTTTCTCATTGGTCAGTTTGAATAGAGCTGGAGAAAGTGGGTGTGGGCTTTTTTTTTTTATTATTAAATCATAGCTGTGTACATTGATATGATCATGGGGCATCATTCACTAGCTTCACAGACCATTTACCAAGTGGGTGTGGGCTTTTACAGAAGTGGAGGCAAGTGTTAGTTTCTGATCCCAAATTACATTTCTACAAATTCTTTTTTTTGTTTTTTTCTTTGAGTCAGAGTCTCACCATGTTGCCCTTGGTTGAGTGCCATGGCAACGCAGCCCACAGCAACCTCCAACTCCTGAGCTAAAGTGATTCTGTTGCCTCAGCCTCCCAAGTAGCTGGGACTATAGGTGCCCATCACAACACCTGGCTATTTTTTGTTGCAGTTGTCATTGTTGTTTAGCTGGCCTGAGTTGGGTTCAAACCCACCAGCCTTGGTACATGTGGCTGGCACCATAACCACTGTATTACGGACGCTGAGCCAACGTTATACAAATTATTATTATTATTGTTATTATCTTTGAGACAGAGTCTCCCTTTTGTTACCCTCGGTAGAGTCCTGTGGCGTCACAGCTCACAGCAACCTTCAACTCTTGGGCTTAAGTGATTCTCTTGTCTCAGCCTCCCAAGTACTTGGGACTACAGGTGCCCGCCACAACGCCTGGCTTTTTTTTGTTGTTGTTGTTGCAGTTGTTCACTGTTGTTTTTAGCTGGCCAAGGCCAGGTCTGAACCCGCCACCCTGTGGGGCCAGTGCCCTACCAACTGAGCCACAGGCATCACCCATTTATACAAATTCTTAAGAGCTGAGACACTACAGGGAGGAATTTGTATGTGTGTCCTAGGGGCTTCTTTGAGAAGCCTTTTGTTTTTTTAGACTTTATTTTTTCTGGGAACCAAGAAAAAAAAAGTGAAAGGGACACAGAGGGCTCCATGCTTCTCTCTATAAGATAGAGTCTCTATGGTAGAAAGAAATAACACTTTTTTCCTTATTTTCAATTCTCAAAGTAATTTTGAATTCAATTCTAAAAGTAAGATCATGAAGGATCTTATACAAAGATGTTATGTAACAAATGTTTTGAATAACCAGGTTCATCAGAAGATGACTAAAAACAATTGTCTTATATAATGCAGTTATCCATTTTACATTTCTATCATTCAACAAACACTGAGCACCTACCATGTTTCCTAGACTCAAAAATATGTGCTAAAAGGGGCCTGGCGCAGTGGCTCATGCCTGTAATCCCAGCAGTTTGGGAGGCCAAGGTGGGCGGATAGCCTGAGCTCATGAGTTCAAGACTGGTCTAAGCAAGAGTGTGTCACCATCTGTAAAAAAAAATAGCCAGACATTGTGGTGGCTGCCTGTAGGCCCAGCTACTCAGGAGGCTGAAGCAAGAGAATTGCTTGAGCCCAAGAGTTAGAGGTTGCTGTGAGCTATGATGCCAGGGCACTCTACCAGGGGCGACAAAGTGAAACTCTGTCTCAAAAAATAAATAAATAAATAAATAAATAAATACATAAATAAAAATATGTGCAAAAAGATGACAACCCTTCAATGTAATCAGCCTTATAATGGAGGTGTGCCCTGAGTGCTCCAGGAACATGCAGAAGTGAGATGATAACACTGTCTGGTGGAGTCTGTGACCTCAGGCAAGGTAACATTAGCCTAAAATCTTGAAATTTGAATTGAAAGTTTATCTCCAGAAAGAAGAAAAGCATTCAAGAAAAAGGGAATGAAACATACAAAGGCATGAATGCAAATGGAATACCTGAGCACTGGGAGGTCACTTGTCAATGGGGAAGCGCAGGATTCCTAGGTGTCCACCAGCCTGACAAGATCCTTAAGGGGCGGGGGGCCAGAATCCATTTCCTGTTCAATACTGGAGGAATAGAGGCCAAACAGAAATGAGAGAGATTGGAAACAGGGAGTCCCAAAGTTGGTTGTGAGAGTGCTTGTGGGAGTAGCGGGCAAGGCACATAATAGAGGCCACTTCGGGGACTATTGCTGAGGAAGAACCAAGCGATGACATGTGGGAGAGATGGGTGGGACACTCCACTTTGTCAGCTCAGAGGATAGACGCCATTAATAAGGGGAGTGGACCCAAGGTGAGTTCTGTTGGAACCCATGCCAATTTTAAGAGCCCACAAAGGATTCAGGGGCTGAGGTAACAGGAAGTTATTCTTATTTGAGCATATCATACCGGAATGAAAGCCAGTGAAGGTAACACTGTTCGAGACTCCACTAATTGGCCCAGGAGTCCTTTGGGGGGTGGAGGTGGGTAAAGTGCCTCTCCTGAGGACAGAACTGCGATTCCAGGAGGAGGGATGAATGAAGAGATTTTGTTGCTTGTTCATTAGATGTGATGTTTAAGAAACGATTGCCTAATCCAAGGTCACTAAAATTTACAGCTGTGCCTTCTTCTAGCTTGATTTAGGTCTTTGATTCCTTTTGAGTTAACTTTTGTGTGTTATGTAGAAAGGTCTAATTCGGGCGGTGCCTGTGGCTCAGTCGGTAAGGCGCCGGCCCCATATAACGAGGGTGGCGGGTTCAAAACCAGCCCCGGCCAAACTGCAACCAAAAAATAGCCGGGCGTTGTGGCGGGCGCCTGTAGTCCCAGCTACTTGGGAGGCTGAGGCAAGAGAATCGCTTAAGCCCAAGAGTTGGAGGTTGCTGTGAGCTGTGTGAGGCCACGGCACTCTACCGAGGGCCATAAAGTGAGACTCTGTCTCTACAAAAAAAAAAAAAAAAAAGAAAGGTCTAATTCTTCTGCATAACAGAATTCTTCTCTAATTCATTTGCAGTTACCTCACCATCATTTGTTGGAAAGACTATTCATTCTCCCATTATATTGTCTTGGTACCCATGTTGAAAATCAATGACCATAAATGTGTGGGGTTATTTCTGAACTGACATGGGCATTTCTGTCACCATTTTTTAGATGTTCAGAGAGGTTAAACTACTTGGTAAAAGTTGTAGAGCTAATGAAAAGGGAACATCAGATCCAAACCCAACTCCATAGATTTGTACAAAGTGCTTAGAGAAAACGAATGAGAAGTGATTAGTTCCCCACCCCAGGAGGCAGCAAGTCTCCTATAGGAAAAGCATCGGAAAAGCAGCAAGGAATATGTTGTGGCTGGAATGCCAAGGCAGCAGGGGGAAGAATTTAGACTTGCCACGATATTTGGCCTTGATTCTCTGGAATAGGAGAAGGTTTATAAGCAAGGAAGAGATGGAGGGAGGAGGAAGAGGTAGAGGAAACTCAGAAAGAAGATGAGTTCTGGATAACTTGACTCTGTAAACTCTCAAGAATCATGTAGTGGAGAAAAAGATAGGCAGCTTAGCTGGGGAGAGCAGGCTTTGAGTGGCCGGAGGGCTTTGATGGGGCCTGACAGGGTGATGGCCACTGGGTACCAACCCCTGACAGGAAGAAAAGCCAACAAGACATGCTGAAAAGCCTAAGGAAGCTTAGTTTTGACAGACGTAAGGAGGAGATGGTTAACTTCTGGAAGGTGGCTAAGAGAATGAGGTTATAAACAGAGTCTGAGGCTTGGCAAATAAGAGGCCAAGGGTGATCTTAGTGATAGAATTTTCAGGGCACAGTGGGGCCAGAAGGCAGTTGGGGTAAAACAAGCTGTAAATGGTCACTGAAGTGCTAGAGGCAGGGAGGGATTGATTCTTCTCAGATATCTAGCAGTAAACAGAGAAGACAGGAACATGATGAGAGAGGCGCTGCACTGCCAGGAGACTCCTCAGCATCCTCAAGGCTGAAGGGAAGGTGCCCAATGCAGAAAGAGGACTGCACTAGACTCCTATTGTTTCCTAAAATTAAAAAAAAAAAAAAAAATCTGTAGCCGGGCGTTGTGGTGGGCGCCTGTAGTCCCAGCTACTCGGGAGGCTGAGGCAAGAGAATCGCTTAAGCCCAGGAGTTGGAGGTTGCTGTGAGCTGTGTGAGGCCATGGCACTCTACCGAGGGCCATAAAGTGAGACCCTGTCTCTACAAAAAAAAAAAAAAAAAATCTGGGCGGCGCCTGTGGCTCAAGGAGTAGGGCGCCAGCCCCATATGTTGGAGGTGGTGGGTTCTAACCCAGCCCCAGCCAAAAAAAAAAAATCCTTTAAATAAGTATCCTCTTATGACCCCTCTGAGCCCAGCTTCAGCCGGGCTCCATGCTGACAGCTGTTCAGGTGACCCATTTTGGGTTTGTGGCATCTGCATAAAGACTTGTTTGTTCTGACTTGGCTTTTAGCTGGAAGGGTCCCAACTTCCAGTGAGGCCCAGAGGCTCAGCCACTTTGTCTTACCTTCCTCAGGCCTCCAGAATGGTGAGGCTGCAGCAGCCTCCTCCCTTGCCCATTTATAATGAAAAACTGGCTCAACCTTCTTCACATACCTTGTTAAATGATCCAGTCACAGCTCAGAGCTGCTCCTCAGGCAGTAGAAATGCAGAATAAGTTTCTTTTTTACCCTATTATTTCAAGCTTGTGTGGATTCTGCCCAAACCAAGAGCAGACCTTGTCCTTTTTTCTTTCTTGAAATACATTACAGCAAAAAGCACATTATACTTCTTGAAAAGTGACCAGCCTTGGCTCATGGAAAGGACTTAATATAATCTCCCAGAAAATCAGTAAGATAAAGAACCCTTCAAGAATATGGCCAGGTGGGGTAGGTAGCTCATACCTGTAGTCCCAGCACATTGGGAGGCTGAGGTGGGAGGATTGTTGAAGCCAGAAGTTTGTGACCATCCTGGACAACACAGCAAGACCCCCATCTCTAAAAAAACCAAGAAAAGCTAGCCAAGTATGGTGCACACACTACCATCTACACAGGAGGCTGAACTAGGGAGGGTGGCTTGAGCCAAGAGTTCAGGGTTACAGTGAGCTGTGATTGTACCATTGCACTTCAGCCTGGGCGACAGATTGAGACTCTGTCTTGAAAAAAAAAAAAGGTAAAAATATGAATAGCCAGTTTTTAAAGTGTTTAATTTCTGAATAGTATAGGGGTGAAGAAAATGGCTTCCTTCTACCTGTCTAGGTTCTTTGGCTAGGCTAGGAATGGAATTGATGTAAGACAGATTAACATAGGAAAAAAACCATATTTCATTACATGCATACGTAAGGGAGTCCCATAAAACATGAATCTCTAAGAAGATTGAAGCTTCCATAAATAGCATTCTGAGCTACAGTAAGGGATAGGGGCTGGGCTTTTGGGGCAGGGTGGCTACACAAGTCATAAGGGGGTGGAGGGGGAAAGTATGTGATGAATAAAGATTATTTGGTTAGGCAGATAAATCTCTTAGGTAATAAAATTTATCTGGAGCAGGCCTCTTGTAGATACAGATTTTTTTTTTTGAGACAGAGTCTCACTTTGTTGCCCTCGGTAGAGGGCCATAGCATTACAGCTCATAGCAACCTCAAACTCTTGAGCTTAAGTCACCATACATAGGGAAAACGGTAAATTGTAGCTAAATGTACCTTTGTTTACAAAATATTCCATTACAAAATTTTGCAAAATATTTACAAACATTCACTACACGTTGGCCACCTTTTTGTAAAATTTTGTAATGAATATTTTGTAAACAGGCAATTTTTAAGCTAATGTTTCCTGAGCATTTACTGTGTATTAGCCACTGTCCTGAACGCTTTAAGAGAGTTAACTCACCTCGCAACAGCCCTGAGAGGTAGTTGTTATTCTCCTTTTATTTTTTATTTTTATTTTCTCTGTATCATTTCAGTTTTATTTATTTATTTATTTATTTTTATTAAATCATAGCTGTGTACATTAGTATGATCATGGGGCACCATACACTTGGTTCATTGACCATTTGACACATTTTTATCACACTAGTCAACATAGCTTTCGTGGCATTTTCTTAGTTATTTTGCTAAGACCTTTACATTCCACATTTACGAGGATTCACATATACCCTTTTAAAGAAAATGAAACTAAGGCAAAAAGAAGTTGAGTAGTTTGCCTGAGTCCTTGAGTCCAGCAGTTCAATGCAGATAACCAATAAACATCTGAAAAGATGCTCAGCTGCCTCAGAAGTCAGGGAACTGAAAATGTAAACAGTTGTCATTGTTGTTTGCTGTCATTCACCAACAGCACTAAAAGCATCTCATTTTTCTTTCTTTTTTTTGTAGAGACAGAGTCTCACTCTATCGCCCTTGGTAGAGTGTCGTGGCATCACACAGCTCACAGCAACCTCTAACTCCTGGGCTTAGGCAATTCTCTTGCCTCAGCCTGACGAGTAGCTGGGACTATAGGCACCCACCACAACGCCCGGCTATTTTTTTTGTTGTTGCTGTTTGGCTGGGGCCGGGTTTGAACCTGCCACCCTCAGTATATGGGGCCGGCGCCCTACCCACTAAGCCACAGGTGCTGCCCAAAAGCATCTCATCATTCATTTCATTCATCAGAATTCATCAGTGGTCAGACTTCAAAAACACCTGTAACTCTCAGGCTTGGAAGCAGAGACTCGCATGTCCTACTGATAAGAGTGTGAGTTGCTTCAAAATTTAATAACAGTCTGGCAGAATGTTATTAAAATGTTCGACACACACAAACATTTTGTCTGTATTCCTCAGAAACAAAAATTCTAGAATCTAAGGTTTTATGTGCACAGATATGCACTGCAGCATTGTTTGTTTGAGAGGCAAAAAACTAGAAACCATCCAAGTACTCATGAAGGGGAGATGGCTGGGTAGATAACAGTACATTAATAGAAGGCAATGTGATACAGCAGTTGTGTAATTTAGATCTGTATGTATTGATCTGTATGTATTTTATGGAGTGTTGTACACAAAATATTTTGTTAAGTGAAATAGGCTATTTACTAATAATTTGTATAGTAGTGATATATTTTCATATTTCATATCCATACATAATTTTAAAGAAACTTCCTATATGTGGGTATTTGTTTGAATTTGCTTATATAGGCATTCAGCAGTGATGCTCCACTGGGGTAGTTTTGTCCCCACCTTCCCCCAGGGGACATGTGTTAATGGCTGAAGACATTTTTGGTTGTCATGACTGAATGGCATAGGCATATAAAGAACACTGCACAGGCCCCCTGCCATCAACCCACAAAAAATTACCAGCCCAAAATATCAGTTGTGCCAAGGTTGAGAAACCCTGGCATAGAGAAAAGAAAATAAAAGGATAAACCCCAGTTAACCTTTTCCTGACACATCTATATTTAACTTATACCAATGTGCATTTATTTCAACAACTAAAAATCCTATAAAGTAAAAAATAATATTCAATAAAAGTTTATTCCCAAGGAGATCTGAGTGGACAGGGTTGTGAGCGGAGAGTGGTGGAAGCTGGAGGCAGCAGGGGTTGGGTGGGGAGCCTGTCTTGACCTTGGAGTTTACCCATACAATCTGAATAATACTAGGGTGAAGTTTTGGATGAGGGCCTGAAAAATTTTCTATTAGGCAAGCCTACTTATGAGACAGAGACAAGCCTAAATTCAATTTCCTTTTTATAGCCTAGACTAAACTACCTATGGTCAGGAAGCAGGAAATCATCACAGATCAGAGATGAATATCTCACTGGTCTGCTGAAGGGCAGGTGAGTAGTTGTTCCTCAGGAAAGGGTTTCATGTCAGTTAAGATGGGAAAACTCTGGCTTGAATTACAGGTGAATATTAAACAATGGTTCTTTGCTGCAGGCCTTAGCAGAGCCCTTAATATGCTAGGGTATATCCCCAAGAGGGTGGTCATTAAATGTGAGACTTCCCTGTCTTGACTTTCTTGAGAGCGTATCTTAAGACTTGGATTCCAAGAAATACTGAGCTACTCTAATCACAATTTTACTTATGAGGAAATGGTGACCAAAAGGAGAAAAAGTGACTGGCTGAACTAGCCAGTGAGACTAGCTATTTTCCAGACAAATATTCCCCGCCCCCACCACATGGTGCAAATTATAGATCCTTGGGGAACATTTCTCAGAATTTTTTCCCCCAAGTTAATTTGGAGGGGATGTGGTGGAGGAAAGGGAGAAGGGAGTAAAAGCAGAACACATTTAAAGCAAAACCCACCTTTAAAGAGGATCAAGACATTGTTTACCTCAGAATAGAGATTTTTATCTTGGTGGAGGGGGCAACCAGGAAGACCAGATCTGATCCTATGAAGCAGTGCCCCACCAGGTCCTTTTGAAAATAGCATAACCTGGAGCTGGTCCTGCTGGTTCATGTTTATAGTCCCAGCTACTGGGGAAGCTGAGGCTGGAGGATTGCTTTGGCCTAAGAGTTGGGAGGCTGCAGTGAGCTCTGACAATCCTGTACACCAGTGATTTTTAACTGGTGTGCTACGGCACACTGGTGTGCCATGAGAGGATCTTAGGTATACCATGAAAATTTTTAAAGATCATTAAATTATTTTCAAAAGTTCAAAGCACAGTAAGTATATTCTTACTTTTACTCTCTTTATCAACATAATTTAAATGTGCTATGAAAGTTTATAGGTTCAGGTGTGTTGTAAGATAAAGGTTGAAAAACACTGTGTAACAATGTCTCTAAAAAGAAAATCATAACCTGCTTGGGTCAGGTGGGAACACATGGGACTTCCACCCTCCCCAATTTACCTCACTGGGTAGGAGAAGCCCTACAAACCTTTTCGTATAATCTGTCCAAGTACTAAATTCTGTAAAAATTACTGGATCCTATTATACCCTAGGCCTCTGCAGTGCACTGGGGATTCAATGATGAATAGAGCATGATTCCCACTGCAAAGGGATAATCCATTTGGTAGGGAAACAGATATTGCAATGCAGCTAGACTGCTATAGGACTATACTGACAATGTGAACAAAGTGTTAGGAGCTGATGGGTACAGCATTTCCAAGGGCTCTTGAATACCCATGTTGCTAAGAAACCTGTACACCCTACCCTCAGCAATTCAGAGCTATGGAAGATGTTTTCTGTCTTAAACAAGGAACTTTAGCCACAGCAAGTTCTGTGACTGAATTTCCATTAACCCCCCTTCCTGCTCCTTATCTAATAACCTCAAGGAATGCCTACTTCCTCATCCCACATCAGCCCACATCACACCTTGGCCCTGGGAGAGGTCCCACGTCTGGACCTAACCTTCTCCTCTCCCTCTCATCATCGTAGGCGTGGACCTACACATCCTCCAGCACAGAATGTAACAGGAAAGTGATGCTGCACCTGCAGGTAGGTCCTGTTCAAATTCTAGCCAACGTAACAAGTTTGTGATAGCTCACACATGCCAGAGGAACTAACATTGCCATTAACTAGCCTAACTAGTGGTTCTTTTTTTTTTCAGACAGAGCCTCAAGCTGTCGCCCTGGGTAGAGTGTTGTAGCATCACAGCTCACGGCAACCTCCAACTCCTGGGCTTAAGCGATTCTTTTGCTACAGCCTCCCAAGTAGCTGGGACTACCCACCACAACGCCCGGCTAATTTTTGGTTGTAGTTGTTGTTTGGCAGGCCCGGGCTGGATTCGATCCTGCCAGCTTTGGTGTATGTTGCTGGTGCCTTAGCCACTTGAGCTACAGGCGCTGACTAACTAGTGGTTCTTTAGGAGACCATTCCTAAATTCAAGGAATTTGGGGTTCAGCAGGTCTCTGGACAGACTGGAAATTAACACACTTATGTTGGAAGTTGAAAAAAATAATTTTTTTTTTCTTTTTTGAGATAGAGTCTCACTATGTGGCCCTTGGTAGAGTGCTCCACAGCAACCTCAAACTCTGGAGCTTAAGCGATTCTCTTGCCTCAGCCTCCCAAGTAGCTGGGACTACAGCCGTCTGCCACACCTGGCTATTTTTTGGTTGTAGTTGTTGTTTGGCAGGCTCCTGCTGGGTTCGAACCCACCAGCTCCGGTTATGTGGCTGGCACCCAAGCTGCTGAGCTACAGGCGCTGAGCGGAAATTTTTGATTTTTTTTTTTTTTTTTGCATGAAATTCATATGTTACCTAGAAAAATTTAAGGAACAAGAATTTGAAGAGAAAAAAAATTTTTTTCCTTGGGACAGAGTCTCACTTTGTCACCTCTGGTAGTGTCATCACAGCTCAATCAACCTCAAACTCTTGGGCTCAAGTGATTATTTTTGTCTCAGCCTCCCAAGTAGCTGGGACTACAGGCGTCCCCTACAATGCCCGGCTATTTTTAGAAAGGGGGTCTTGCTCTTGCTTAGGCTGGTCTCCCACCTGTGAGCTCAGGCAATTCACCTGCCTCAGTCTCCCAGCGTGAGCCACCGCACCCAGCCAATAAAAAATAATTATATTCCATTGTTCAGTGGCATTACAAAAATAGAACACTAGGCAAAACCCCTGTAACATTATAATGTTTAAAAATCATATTTCTTAGGAAGTGATGACACCTGCTATTCAGTGATATTCAACAGAACACTTCACATATAAGGCAACATCACATTTACGCATTGAAAAATGATATTCTGGGTGGCGCCTATGGCTCCTGAGTAGGGCGATGGTCCCATATACCGAGGGTGGTAGGTTCAAACCTTGCCCCTGCCAAACTGCAACAAAAAATAGCTGCGCATTGTGGTAGGTGCCTGTAGTCCCAGCTACTTGGGAGGCTGAGGCAAGAGAATTGCCTAAGCCCAAGAGCTAGAGGTTGCCGTGAGCTGTGACGTTACGACACTCTACCGAAGGCAACAGAGATTCTGTCTCAAAAAAAAAAAAAAAAAGTGATATTCTTATAACATTCAGCACACTGTGTTTGCTTTCCCTGTTTAACTACCACATGATGCATGCCATTATAATGTCAATGTTATGCTTCTGAGAAGGTTGTCTTCTTTGGCCAGGTTCTGGAGGTTGACCATAGGTCTCCAAATAATGGCATACCACACATTGATGAAACCCCAGAAAATCCATTTGCTTCTTGTTGTATGTTTTGCGCAGTTATCAAACATTTCGTTAACACCAGTTCAAAATAGAATGAAAGAGGGCTTGGATACCATTTCTTTCCATGGATTGATGGCTGATACTTACCAATGTTGTCATCAGCTCTGCCTATGCCTCCCATAATATGGTTATACATTTGATCATGTTTGGCTGCTGAACTTGGATCTTCTTTTTCAGTTTCTGGGAATGACAACTAACAAGACACGGGATTGATACTGGCACCAGATGAGGCACAGTAACGACTGTTACCATTCCATCTGCAGGCAGTATTGCCTGTGCCATCAATTCGATAATCCATTGTGTCTAATTCTTTTTTCTTCAGAGCTACATCTGATTCCCATGGAGCTTTGTCTATGTGATCCTTGCTTACTATACCTCTTACTCTATCTGTTGCCTGATGTCCCATTGAACTGAGCTCACCAAGAAGTGCAATACTGGTGAAAAGGTTATCAAATTCAAATGGTATTATCCAGGGTATGCCTCTGTAAGTGCCTCATTAAACTGCAGGACAAGTGATTCACCAACACCGCATTCCTCATGTTTAGTATTTGGGGTTTTACCCTGATACGGCTGAAACCAGCTAGTGTAGCCCAGATGCATTGTACCACACCAGAGCATAAAGCCAAACCAAATGAGCTTTTAATAAATTGTTGCACCCATGATGACCAACATATGGAACCATGCATTCATCAGAGTTGAACTGTTTCATTTAGAACAAAATTCATGTCTCTCATTGAGTGTACTTAATAACACAGTGGTTCTCAACCTTCCTAATGCCACGGCCCTTTAATACATTCATGTGGGTCTTGACCCACAGGTTGAGAACAGCTGTTATAAGAGGTCACAACTTGGAACACTTGTCCATTGGGTCCAAATTTGCATTGTCAGCAACATGCAAATTAGAAAATATAGTTTGAGGCCGGACGCAGTGGTTCACACCTGTAATCCTAGAACTCTGGAAGGCTGAGGTGGGTGGACTGCTTGAGCTCACAGGTTTGAGACCAGCCTGAGCAAGAGTGAGACCCTGTCTCTAAAAAGAGGCATTATGACAGGTGCCCCTAGTTCCAACTACAGAGTAGGCTGAGGCAAGAGAATCACTTAAGCTCAAGAGTTTGAGGTTGCTGTGACACCATAGCACTCTACCGAGGGTGACAAAATGAAACTGTCTCAAGAAAAAAAAAATACACATATAGTTTCAAAATGGCCCTGTTTCAGGGCAGCACTAATGAGTAATTATGTAAATCTGTTTTTTGTTCCCAGAACATACACCTTCTAGGAACAGAGACTGGTTTACCAATCAGAAAAACAATTCCCTGGAAACATTTGAATTCAGAGCTAGTTAAACCAAGATTTATACCTTTACTTGCAGTGTATAAGTTGGAGTATGTGACAGTGAGTTCAATGGCCTCATTATTAAGAAAGAGTTGAAGTGGCTTGGCGCTCGTAGCACAGTGGTTATGGCATCAGCCACATACACCAAGGCTGGCAGGTTCAAACACAGCCCAGGCCAGCTAAACAATAAACAACTGCAACAAAAAATAGCTGGGCATTGTGGCGGGCGCTGAGGCAAGAGAATCCCTTAAGCCCAAGAGTTTGAGGTGCTGTGAGCTGTGATGCCACAGCACTCTACTGAGGGCTACATAGTGAGACTCTGTCTCAAAAAAAAAGTTAAAGAATTTCTCTGGGGGTACTCATTTCAGTGAAGAAATCTTTTGGTGGTTCTGTAACTCTACCTGCTACAGGCTGTGCACTTAGGTTTTTTCCATTTCTGAACAATTTTTGTCATTTCCTTTTTCTTTGATGGAGGAGGTGGTGCAGTAGACCTAGATGGAATGTCATAATCAAAAGTGTCATTTTCAGGTGCATAAGGGATCGTCTGAGGCAAACTCAGTGTAGTAGCCATCCTGAATAAGTTATGCAGGTGCACTAAACAAAGAACCAGGCAGATTATTTGTTCCACATCTCCTGAGTCCTCATCAGAATCAGGTGCTGAGCATTTTTAGGTGGCTATGGCACTTGCTTCTATGCTGTCATCTTCTCTAACACGTCCGTTATTTCATGTAAACTTAGAATTCGAGGAATCTTGAGACTTAGTAAGATGATTTCAACTAAAAAAGAAAAAGATATTAGTCCTGGTAGTATGGTCTTGCCTAGTGCTCCTAAAATGGAACATGCAACATGTCAAACTCACAACAGGAGAAAAAATCTTTAGTATTTTCTTTTTACAGTACAATAGCATAACTAGTACAGAAGTAAGGAAAAAAGATTAGTAGTATAATATATAGTGCAGTCAAAATGTATTTACCTCTTTGGATGCTTCTTCAGAAATTTTCCAATCATTCATATCACTTTTTTTTTTTAATGTTTGGGATTCATTGACGGTACAAAGAATTAGGTTACATTAATTGCGGTTATTAGGTAAAGTCTCTCTTGTAATTGTATCCCGCCCCCAAGAGGTGTGCCATATACCGTGTCTCCCTATCCCTCTACCTCCTCCCCTCTCCCAGCTCTCTCATTCTCCTCCCCCCACCTTGTATTAAATCATCTATTGCCTTCATATTAGAATTGAGTACACTGGATTCTTGCTTCTTCATTCTTGTGATGCTTTACTAAGAAGAATGCATTCCACCTTCATCCAGGTTAATACAAAAGATGTAAAGTCTCTTATCTTTTTTTTTCACTTGTTTTTTTACAAGCTTCTAGCACCCAGTATCTGCAGCAGTGACTAAGTCTGTGCACCACGTGAAAACATACATCCTCAAGAGGCAGGCACATTTTAAAAATCAAACCTAGGCGATCACCTTGAGCAGTAAGGTATAAATAACTCCCACCTCACTATTCCAATAATGGAACATGAGGCATAAGTCTGTTAATGACTTCCACACGCAGCCACCACTTCTGCTGAACAGGACGATCAAGAAACAAAAACTGCAGTGTGCTTGGGACATTCAGTTTCAAGGAACGCAAACAAAATACCTTTTCCACATCACACCTACCTGAAAACGCTACAAGGCAGATCCATGCCCCCAAGCCGCGGAAGCTGCGCAGTGGAGGCAAGGAGGCAGAGCTGGGCATGCGCACTACCCCCTCGTTGCGGGCGTAGGCGGGTTTGGGGGCGGGAAGGAAGCGGAAAACTGACCTGGAGAAGAGAGAGGTCTGTCCCCGGAAGTCCCGCCCGACTCTACAGCCTGTTCCCGGAAGTGCTGCTGCTTGTGCTTATGATGGCTTCAAGGTTACTTCGTAGAGCTGGAGCTCTGGCCGCGCAGGCCCTGAGAGCCCGCGGTTCCAATGCGTCGGCTGCGGTGCGCTCCATGGCGTCTGGAGGTACTCGGCTTGCCGGGCGCGCCAGGGATCGGCGTTGTTGCGCCTCCGGGGTGGTCCTAGGGCAGCAAAGCCGGGCGGGCCGTTCGGCTTCTCCGGGTCCCAGTAACCATCTGATGGCCCCCATTGCCTCAGGTTCCGCGGCCGTCTCATCTGTAATTCCGGGCCGCCGCCCGCCGAATTTACCCAGCTGAGAAAGTGTACTAAATAGAGGTGCTGGGATGACCTTAGAGGTCTGAGGCTGCAACCGGGATGGGGAGAGGCCCGGCCGCCCTTCAGACCTGAGCCTATCTCAAGATGAACGGGCTCTGACCTTTTAGAAAAATGTCGAATAATTGGCCTCGGCAGTTGGTAGAAAAAAAGCTCCTAGTGTTACCCACTTTGGGTAGCGTTTACAGTCGTTGTCAACCTGTGGGTCGCGACCCACAGGAACTGCATTAAAGGGCCGCGGCATTAGGAAGGTTGAGAACCACTGCTTTAGCAGCTTATCAGTCCATTCAAAGTTAGACATTTTCTATCTTGATAATTTCCGTATTTTTCTGTCCTGGTCATTTCAGTCAATAGCCTAATTTACTTATTTTTTACTTTAGGTGGTGTTCCTACTGATGAGGAGCAGGCGACTGGGCTGGAGAGGGAGGTCATGATGGCAGCACGGAAGGGACTGGTGAGGAGAAACTCCCTTCTGTGGAGTTTATGGTTTGGGGTGTGATCAGAGTAGTCTCTCTGTTGATCCTGGAAACCTGGCTTGCAAGAACAACCCCCTGAGCTTCTGGAGAGTAGGGGTTATTTGGCATAGTGACTCAGTTCTTGCCTTTTTTAGGACCCATACAATATGCTACCGCCAAAGGGAGCTTCAGGCACCAAGGAAGACCCTAATTTAGTCCCTTCCATCACCGACAAGCGAATAGTGGGCTGTATCTGTAAGTACCTCACCTTTTTTTCTTATCCATTTGCTTAACATATCCGATTATATAGGGTGTCTATAAGCTGTGTGAGTGCATGTTTGTAAAAAAGTTGTTCTAAGGTCCTTCTTTGCACCTGAGGCCCTGCAAGCCTCATCATGCCTGAGTAGATCATCCTTACTAGAAAGAGAACACTAACAAGACTGGCTCACTGAAAGTGCATCATGAAGGAGTATTCCTCCAGAAAGTATTTATTGTTTTACTTCTGTGCCAAGCCCATTTTAGGTGCTAGGAGTACATACCAGAATGCATCCTGCTTTGGGATTCTACATAGGCAAGTGAATTGTTAGAACTTACAGTGACCCCAATACAAGGTTTAGTTGCAGGTAACTTCAATTTCTTCATCTGATAAATGGAGAGGAGAGCTTAAATTCATTTCTAAAGATGTCAACCATAGTTTTATTTATATTTCAGCGATATTTCAGGAAAAGAAATCAATATTGAAAGTCTCCCGTTCTAGGCCAGATGACCTTCAACCATCTCTTTTCCTTTTAGGTGAAGAGGACAACAGTACCGTCATCTGGTTCTGGCTGCACAAAGGCGAGGCCCAGCGATGCCCTAATTGTGGAGCCCATTACAAACTGGTGCCCCACCAGTTCGCACATTAAGGCTCCTGCACTAATTTACTCAAAATGTGCTGTAAAGTTTCTTTTTTCCAATAAAGACTAGCCATGGCATTGGCTCCTTCTCCCATAGGTGGCTGGTCTTATTTTTTTCCTGTATTTTTGAGTACGCATGGAATAGTCTTTATTTTATTTTATTTTTTTGAGACAGAGTCTCACTATGTCACCGTCAGTAGAGTGCTATGGCATCTCAGCTCACAGCAACCTCAAACTCTTGGGCTTAAGCGATTCTCTTGCCTTGGCCTCCCAAGTAGCTGGGACTACAGGCATCTGCCACAACACCCGGCTAATTTTTGGTTGCAGTTGTCATTGTTGTTTAGCAGTCCTGGGCAGGGCTTAAACCCACCAGCCTCATTGTATGTGGCTGGCTCCCTACTCACTAAGCTACGGGTGCCAAGCCAGCATGGAATATTCTTTTTTTTTTGGAGAGGCAGAGTCTCACCTTCTGGCCCTCGGTAGAGTGCCGTGGCCTCACACAGCCCACAGCAACCTCCAACTTCTGGGCCTAAGCGATTCCCTTGCCTCAGCCACCCAAGTAGCTGGGACTACAGGCACCCGCCACAATGCCCGGCTATTTTTTGGTTGCAGTTTGGCCGGGGCCGGGTCTGAACCCACCATCCTCGGTATATGGGGCCGGCGCCTTACTGACTGAGCCACAGGCGCCGCCCAGCATGGAATATTCTTATGTTGGAAATAAGTATCTGTTAATACTAGCTTGCCTTTCAGTTAAAGTGTACAACCAGTGTATTGTGCTTAGACTAATAAAAAAAGACTGACAACCCATGATGCAATGATTAGGTAGGACTACTTGGTAGAAGGGGAAAGGAAGAGCTGTGTTGCTAGGCATTAGGCTGTGTCACTGTGGGCGTGTTCTCTGAAGGTCAGTTACATATACAAAAAAAAATACCTTGGGGGGGTGTTGAAATAATAATAATATATGTAAAGAGCCCTGCAGATAAGTCTTTACAGTATTATTTTAGAGATAGGGTGGCCATGTGAGAAGATTTTTGGGAACTTTGAAATCTTGAGGGACCAGGGGTCAAACCAAGAGTTCATGGGGATATCAGCAGAAAAATCAGAATATGGGACAATTTCAGAAACTAATGACCATGTTTCTTCAAATAAATTGCAAAGGGAGGGGTGAAAAGGTGGGAAATACCTGTAGAGTGAAATAGGGAGATACCAAAAATGATGTATGGACCTTGTTTGAATGTTTAAAAAAATTATTAATTTTCTTTATACATGATGGGAATACCATGAATCTTGATTTCAAGAAAACAAATGTTAAAGGGGAAAAGAATAATTTGAATTTTTATGCATTAAGTAATTGTTATTTAGGCATTTATTAAATTTTTCTGGGTGTTTATAGATTTAGGTTTTTTAACCTAAATATTAGTTGGGAGAAACACTAAAACAGCCCACTTTAGCCACTTTATACTTTTGACACCTTAGGACAAGTTCTTAAAAACTTATCTGTATATCTATCTATAAATTGGAAATACCTTTTCATTTTGTACAGTGATTAGTAAGAGGTAGCTTCAGTTACTATCTCTGCAAAATTGGTTGTTCAAACTAGACCTTCTGGGGCGAACTGATGATGGGAGAATCAAAGAAAAAAAACCCTTTCCCTGTCTTGTCTTACTCTGTCCTGAAGGTGTAGTCAAAGCTATTGCTTCCATTCTTTGCTGTCACTAGCTTTGTTTCCAAGAAATGCCCAAATGTTCATCTGTCATTTGAAGCCCTTTCCTCTGGGAAGGATAATCCTCAGATCTCAGATAGGTATCTATTAAATCTAACCCTGGCAATCCCATCTTAAATGCTGTTTTCAAAAAGATTTCCAATAACTTAGCTTTAAGACTGGTCTGGTGCTGCCACTAAGCCCTCTTGTCTGGGGCCTACACTTCCCTTTTCCCTCTCTTTGTAACTCACTGTTTACGTGGTGCTTTTGACTCCATGCATCCGTGGTGCTTTTGACTCCATGCATCGTTAATTCAGTCTTCTGTCCTACATTTCCAAGCCCTTGACTTTTCTCTTCAAAATTTTAACCAATTCATTCCCAAAGAAAGAAAAATCTCCAAGATCCTTTCAGAGAACCTCTGAATATATTAGGTCACAAGGAATTAAGACTGCAGATGGAATGAAGGTTGCTAATCAGATGCCCTTGAAACAGGGAGATTATCCTGAGTTATCTAGGTGAGTTCCAAAAACACAAAAGAGGTAGAAGAGAGATGCAATGTTACTGTACAGAGGAAGGGAGCCAGACAAGGAATGCAAATAGCTTCTAAAAGCTGAGCAAGACAAGGAAATGATTCTTCCCTGGAGTATCTGGAAAGGAATGAAGCCCTGCTGACACTTTTGATTTTAGCTCAGTGAGACCCATGTTGGACCTATACAGAACTATAAAAAGTTTGTGTTTATTTTAAGCAACTAAGTTTGTGATAATTTTTTTATGCAGCCTGGGAAACTACACCAGTGGTTCTCAACCTTCCTAAGGCCGCATTGTATTTTCATTGTTAAAAAGGGGTCATGACCCACAGGTTGAAAACTGCTGTAATACACAGATCAGTAAATTCAACACCCATTACCTGGATCAGTAGATTTCATATTAATCTGCACATCAGAAACACCTGGAGATAATTTACAAATCCTAGTGCCCAAGCCACACCCAGACCATTAAAGCACCAGACTACTAAAGCTGAGTGTCTTGGGGTGAAATCTAGGCATCAGAACTTTAAAGTTCTCCGGTGCTTCCAATAGGAAGGGTGAGAACCTCTACTTTGGGCTAACCATGTAAACATAAATTGCTCGTTTCCTTGCCTCCTGGTAACACAGGGGTCCTCAAACTACAGCCCGCGGGCCACATGCAGCCCACCGAGGACATTGATCAGGCCCTCCAGATGTTTTTGCCACCGTTGCCTGTCCTGCTACAGTGCGCATGTGTGGAATGTGTGCGGCACTCTCGGACTCCCCTCCTCTCTGTCTCTCCACTACTTTCAGTCTCGGGATTAACTGAGGCACACTTGCATCACTTTTTACGACTAGCAGTGACATATGGAACCAGACATTGACCATCTCATTAGCCAAAAGCAGGCCCATAGTTCCCATTGAAATACTGACAAGTTGGGCGGCGCCTGTGGCTCAAAGAGTAGGGCGCCGGTCCCATATGCCGGAGGTGGTAGGTTTAAACCCAGCCCCGGCCAAAAAAAAGAAATACTGATAAGTTTGTTGATTTAACTTTAGTTGTTCATTTTAAATATTGTATTTGTTCCCGTTTTGTTTTTTTTTAATTCAAAATAAGATATGTGCAATGTGCATAGGAATTTGTTCATAGTTTTTTTTTTAAACTATAGTCCGGCCCTCCAGTGGTCTAAGGGACAGTGAACTGGCCCCCTGTTTAAAAAGTTTGAGGACCCCTGTGCTAACACAATAAATATAATTTCCCCAACTAGAGAACAAAACTTTTGCTCCTGAGTAGACGTTCTCTCCATCTGAAATTTTGTCCACTTAGCTGCTTAGAAATTGGATCTCATTCCCCCTCACCAAGGAAGAATATAGGCCTCACTCTAATGGCATTTATTATCTGCAAGAACAGAATAAAGAACATTTTTCCAGGACAATTTGAGAGTAAGTTGCTGATTTGATGCTCTATCACATTTTAAGTGTGTATTTCTCACAAAGACATTCTCTTATACTCACAATATGACTCATATACTCTCATACTTCATCAAAATGAAGTATGATTTATATATTTCTACCATCTAATCCTCAGATTCTGTTCAAGTTTTGCTAAAGTTCCTGTAATTTTTTTTTTTTTTTTGTAGAGACAGAGTCTCACGTTATGGCCCTCGGTAGAGTGCCGTGGCCTCACACAGCTCACAGCAACCTCTGACTCCTGGGCTTAAGCGATTCTCTTGCCTCAGCCTCCCGAGCAGCTGGGACTACAGGCGCCCGCCACAACGCCCAGCTATTTTTTGGTTGCAGTTTGGCCGGGGCCGGGTTTGAACCCGCCACCCTCGGTATATGGGGCCGGCGCATTACCGACTGAGCCACAAGCGCCGCCCATCTTTTTTTTAGAGACAATAAATGCCCTCGGTAGAGGACTGTGGTGTCACAGCTCACAGCAACCTCCAACTCCTGGGCTTAGGCGACTCTCTTGCTTCAGCCTCTCGAGTAGCTGGTACTACAGGTGGCCCCCACAATGCCTGGCTATTTTTTGGTTGCAGTTGTCGTTTAGCTGGCCCAGGCCAGGTTCAAACCCACCAGCCTTGGCCCTAACCACTGTGTGACAGGCACCAAGCCAACCTTGACATTTTGATAATTACACTAACAACTTGGGTTTGTCTGTTTCCTCATGATTGGTTCAGGTTCTATGTCTAGGGCAAGCGATGCTGTACCTTTCTTGGGAGGCACAGAACGCTGACTTGTCCCACTGCTGATGAGGCTTATTTTGGTCATTTGATTAAGCTAATGTTTGCCAAACTTCTCCATTGTAAGGTTGCTTTTTACTTATTAATAAGTATCTTATGGGCAATACTTTGTGTTATTAATACCTTGTTCCTCAACAAACTTTCAATTTATTTATATCAGCATAGATTCATGCTAATTTTATTCAGTGGATTATAATCCGTATCTACATTATTTTTCGATGTTCAGTTTGTTCCAAATTTGGCCAGTGGGAACCTCTTCAAGCTGGCTCCTGTGACATGTCCCTATCATTCTTTGAGCATTCCTTTTATTTCTTTGGGCACAAAATTTTCCAGGCTCATCTTCCAGGCTGTTAATAAACCCATGAGGCAGATGCTATTATTATCACCCCCATGATAGAGATGGTGAACCTAGAAAAGGGTCAGGACTAGTAGTTAGCAATTGGTAGTGTCAGGATTGTGAATACAGACCATTTAGCTTCAGAGCCTGAGCTCTAATCCCACCCCCAATTTTTTATTTTAAAATAATTTTAGAGAAAAGTTGCAAAAATAGTACAGAATTCCTGTTTACCTTTCACCCAGTTTCCCCTAATGTTAACACCTGCCATTACTATAGTTATAGTACAGCTATTGAGGCCAGGAAAGTAACACTGATGCAGTACTAGTAACTAATCAACAGAACCTATTGGGATTTTGCAGGTTTTCCTGATAAAGTCTTTTTCCAACACAGAGTCTCAACATTGCACTTGGTCTTTGTCTTCATGGCTGGTCATTTTGAGAAAGAGAACTGATCCATTAATTTGTGGACTGCCCTGTTTGGCTTTGCCTGCTGCTTGCTCCTGGTTAGACTGCAGTGATGCAAGAACATCAGAGGTGAAATTAGGCCTCTTAGAGCACCACCAAAGGACGATGACTTATTACTGAAGATGTGAACTTTGACCATTTGGTTAAGGTGGTGTCTACTGGGTTTCTCTACCACGGTGTTTTTCAACCTTTTTTTTTTTTTTTTTAAATCTCATGGCACACTTAAACCTATAGTTAAACTTCTGCAGCATACTTATATTGATCAAAAAAAAAAAACAGTAAAGAGAATATACTTACTGTGCTTTGAACTTCTTCAAAAATAATATTTAAAAATTTTCATGGCACACTAGTTGAAAAAATCATTGGTTTACCATAAAACTACTATTTTCCTTTTGTAATTAATAAGCATCTTCTAGGGAGATACTCTAAGACAATGTAAGTATCCTTATTATTGGCCACTTATTTTCGCATTCATTCTTGCCTGCAACAATTATTACTATGGTGTTTTCTCAACAGTGATTTCCTTTCTCCATTATTTCTTTGACTTTTTTTTTTTTTGAGACAGAGTCTCAAGCTGTTGCCCTGGGTAGAGTGCTGTGGCATCACAGCTTACAGCAACCTTAAACTCTTGGGCTTAAGCGATTCTCTTGCTTCAGCCTCCCAAGTAGCTGGGACTACAGGTGCCTGCCACAACACCTGCCTATATTTCTTTGACATTAATTGGAATTCTACTGGAAGAGAAGGGAGTGCTGTTTTCTCTCCCCCATGCACATATTCACTCATTTATTTATGTTAGTATGAGTCACATATTTTATGCTACGTCTAATAATTCATTAGAGTTTTGAGCACTGGGCACTCCCAAGTTGTTCCTGTGTCTTTGAGACAAGCCCCCCACCTTTTTTTTTTTTTTTTTGCATGCTTCCTTACTTTATGGTACCACAAGATATTCCAGGCTAAGTTTACATTTTTCCCTGTCCCAGGTGAGAATGTGCCCCAGTGGGGCACATTACATTTGTTTCTGGGTAGAAGTGGGCTCCATCAGAACCTATGGCCACCTAGCAGCTTAGAAATGAATGCCATGCCCCTTCACCAGGGAAGAACATAGCCTTTGTGGTATTTATGAAACTACCTGCAAGTACAGAATTCACTTTTTCCCAGAATGGTATTTAGAAACCAAGATCTGAACAAGCTCTGTACTCATAGCTACTACTACATCAAGCAGACAGGGCTAGGACATGTGTTTATAGATCTTAACTCTGGCACTCACACACGTGTTTACTTCAGTATCTGTGGTATAACTCCATCCCAATCCAAGGTTCATTCCAGTTATACTACCTTCCTCATCTGTAGCTTCTTTCCAACAGTGAGAAATCCAGCCAGAGCCTGGGCTGTTTAACCATGCTATTCCTGCCAAAAGAGGGGTCAGGCAGGATGCTACGTTGTGCTTTGCCTTAAAGAATGTGATTTGGGGGCGGTGCCTGTGGCTCAAGGAGTAGGGCGCTGGCCCCATGTACTGGAGGTGGCGGGTTCAAACCCAGTCCCAGCCAAAAACTGCAAAAAAAAAACAAAACAAAATTATGCGATTTTGACAGGCATAAAGCAGCCCTCTCCCATGAAGAGAATGGCATGAGCAGAGGCTAGCAGGCAAAGGACATGACCATGGGTAAGCCTAATTAATATTGGGGAGAAAACAGTCCTCAAGGGGCCTTAATCGAATGCAACAATGGATGGTTCATGAAGGTGATTTTACCAGCATCAGATCAATTTAGTTTCATTTCCCCAGGTGGTGGAGAACAGAACTGCTTGACATTTTGTAGTAGGTGCTAGAACCAAGGTTATCTGGGCTTTAGGTCCAAGAGCAAATAATCAGGTGGGTAGAATGTAGCATAGTCATGCACTAGGGTGGTAATGGCCATAATGTAAAAGGATGGTGGAAATGTGCTGCAGAACCATGGGACCTGGTAACTGACCAAGCATGGGGGATAAGGCTCCAGGCCAGGATGGTTAGGAGCCAGGGGTCTCATGAACTAAGCCCTGTGCAAAGAGCTGGTCAGGAGGGTACCCTAACAGTTCTTGGCTCAAATTATTTTCCTCTTGAGGGCAAGTGCCAGTGTAATTGCCCTGTGACCACAAAGCCTCACAAATTGTCTTGTGTAGACAGGTCTGACTCAGTACTCTCCTCTCCTGCCTGATCTCCTAAGTTCTGGTCTCCCTTGGCCCCTGCTGCCTTCAACACAAAGTCTGGTCACCATCCTTCCATGGTTGGGAGCCCATCACCCAAAACACAGCTAACAACCCTCTCAAGGCCTTCTACATGCCAGCCCAACCCACTTTTTCAGTTTATTGCACTGTAGCCACAGGAGACTGCCTACCCTTCTCTGCAGAGGCACCAGGTACACGCCCTTCTCCAACCCTGCTGGTCCTAGGCACTTCTTTGAGTTCTTACCTCTGCCTAGAATAACTTCCCCATATCTGGCTAAGCCCTGGGCCCTTGTTAGTCAGCCTGCCCCAACTGTTAGGTTAGAAGCCTGTCCTTTGCCCCCACAACTCTGTATTGAAATGGCCCATTTTTCTTACCATAGACCTGGATGTTTGTTGGGGCAAGGATATACCTTGTGTACCACAGGCCCTAAGTACCTGGCACCCTTCCAGACACACTGTATGGTCTCAAATAGTCAAGGAAGAAAGGAGCACAGGGCGGTGCCTGTGGCTCAAAGGAGTGGGATGCCAGCCCCATATGCTGGAGGTGGTAGGTTCAAACCCAGCCCCAGCCAAAAACTGCAAAAAAATAAAAAAGGAGCACACACTCTCATTTCTCACTATTCTCTTGGGCTCCTCAGCCCTCCTCTCCCTGCTTCTTAGCTTCTTCCTGCCCCTTCCTCTCTCTCTACCCCAGCCTGTCTGAACTGGTAAGCCCACATCATTGCTGGTGTCTGCCAGCCTTAGCCTTGGCTGAATGGGGCATGCAGAGGTGTCCAACCGAACAGGTGATGCCTCACGCTCCTAGGTCTGTCTAGGAAAAGGCAGATGAAGGCAGCCTTGTTCTCTGCTTCCCCTAGACTGTAGTAAGGGAGGTAAGAGGCTCAGGAATTATGCTCCAGGGTGAGAGTCTCCTGAGGCCTCTCATGCCATGTTGCCTTGTCAACCACCAAACCCTCACGCTTCTGAGCTACAGCCTGTGCTACACTGCATTCTCTCTGGTCCTTTCTCTGAAAGTCCCCAGAGGATGAGCTAACATCAGCACAAAGAACCACACAAAAACAGCCACACATCGTGCCTTGTCCATAATTATTACTATAATGATTTACAAAAAATTTTTTTTCAGGCAACTGTGATAAATTATTGTACATATCTGGAAGAGAGAGGTGGAGTCCTGTCTTTAGCAAAAGTGACACCTCTTTCTTGGGGAGGTGGAGAAGGAAATGTCCCCTGACCTCCTCAGGTCTCACTCTTGATTAAATGGCTTTCCTTTAACAATGAAGACCATTAACCCCTTCCCATCTAGGGAACTAGGGGTAAAGGGGAGGGAGCAGCAAGTCAATGAAGTGCTTTGAAGGGGAGAGCACGGCAACTGGGACCCCTGAACATCCGCTGCCCTGGCTCCAAAGAGTCTGCCCCAGGGCAACATCCCCTTGCTGGGGATAGAAGACTACCCAGTACTCAGCCCTATGTCAGAGCTCTGCCCAGGAGAACAGCATGTGAAAGGGTATAAGCTGCCCTGTCGGGTCATGGCAATGGATGCGGGAGCTGCTACCCATTCCCCAAGCCTCCTCACACAGGCATCCAGGCACTCTGGGCCTGTGAGCTCCAGGAAGCAGCCCCGAAGAGTGGGAGGAAGGAATCACAGACCTAACTGGCCGGCCAAAGGGACACCCAGAACAACCCAACCCCGGGCTCCTATGATCCAGCTCAAGACTCCCACCCACGCAGCTAATGTGACTCTGTGTGGGTATGTGTGAGTGTATGAGAGAGAGAGAGGGGGCTGCAGGACAGCACTCCTGCACCATCTACCCAGGGGGTTCAGGGCATGCAAGGGACCCTAAGCCTCGTATATGAGCCCAGACCAAAAAGGGTTAAGGGCTCTGGCTCCCCCTTCCTCCCATTCTCCCAACATGCTCCACCCTCCTGGGGCACTAGAAGGTTTTGCGATGAATAGCACGGGAGCCATCCTCTTCATACTCCTTTTTGGACACCCACATCTTCTTAAAAGTGTCCAGCGAGGCCAAGATGGAGCCACTGTGAAGATGGAGGGATGGTATACTGTGAGGATGGAGGGATAGTATTCTTGTGGACCTGTTAGCTAAGCCAACTGCCCTCCCTGGGTACTCACAGCTCCATTTCCCTTACCTGGGAGGGAAATCCACCCACCTCCACCTGGCCTGGGTCAACCCTGGGAGAAGCATCCAGGGTAAAATGGTCTCCTCCCAGAGCCCTCCCCTTGACTCCTGCCTTACCCGATCCACGTGGAGTACAGCCGTTCCTGAGGGGCTGAGATCTAGAGGAGACAAGTGGCCACATAAATGCCCAGTCCTCACATAGCAGCCACCCTTCCAGCCTAGGGGCATCTTTCCAGAGCCTGAAGCTGGGCAGCCAGGGCAGCAGCTAGGAGGTGTGGGCACAGCCAAATTAGGAGGAGCAGGGCTGGGTGAGAATGGACGTGAGAATGGGTCTGGAGGGTACATTTGCCCTTCCTCCCTAGGCCAAGGTTGCCCAGCACTCCCATGCCCCAGGGGGACTTTCAGGAACCTCACCTTGATTTTGACATCCTTTGGGGCGAGCTTCTTCACTTCACTTAGTAATCTATCACCAAAGCCTGTGAACACAAGGCTGGCAAAGCCCAGGAACCATGTCCGTCCTCCTTGCTACTAGCTCCCTAAATTCAACCTTCAGTCCCCTCCCCACCAGCTGCTGCTGTCCCTCTTGGCAGTTCTCCCCATGATTAAGAGAAGGGGAAGCCACTCCAAGGGAGAAAAGATCCAGCTCCACAGCTGCAGGTGGAACAGCCTTCTCAGAAAGGCCATGTGAAACAAAATCCCACATACCACTCTGCCTGCCCCCATGCACTTTCTCACCTGACAGCTACGATATGCTCAGAGGAAATAAAATTTACCTTTAAATTTTGGTCTTATAAAAAATGCTGAGCACTAACAAAAAGCCAATGGAAAATGGTCATATCTATGCTCTGGGGAGGGCGACACAGTCTCCAAGGGTCCAGCTGCCCTCAGCCTTGTCTTACCACCTCCTCCAAGACCACATTACCTTTGAAAAGCGTTGAGCCACCCGAGAGCACGATGTTGGCAAACAGTGTCCGGCGAAGGTCCATGTCGGATTTGTGGATGGCGAAGGCCAGCACCTCATGGAGCCCCTCACTCTCCTCCCCGATCAGGTCCGGCTGGAACAGCAACTCGGGGGCCCGGAATCGTGCAGGCCCCACCTTTGGAGCACAAAGTCGAGGCAGACAGGCACCCCAGAAAGCCAGGCCTCCTTTTCCTCCAGGAAATCCCTAGCATCCCTTCCCTCCACTGCCCATGCCAGGCCTGGCCACTTACGTCAAGTGTGCTGCCATCTGGCAAGGTGTACTGCACCTTCTCTGTCTCTAGGGTCTCATCTTTCTGTGGGTTGATGGACAGGTAGCAGGCTCGCTGTAGAGAGCAGGGGTGCAACCCTCAGAAGGCTGGAGCCAGAACTCCCACAGCCCAGGGCTCAAAATTGTTCCCACCCCCACTTTACCCACCCCAGGTCATGTCCATGCCCGCCTGCCCCTTGTCACCTCTTTGATAGTCCGGACAACCTCAAATTCAGCCGAGGTGTGAAAGTCGATCCCTTCCTTACGCAGCAGCAGCCGGAGATAGCGGGAGACATCACGGCCAGCAATGTCCACCCGCATGATGGAATGTGGCATGGCAAAGCCCTCATAGATGGGGACTGCGTGAGTGACCCCGTCTCCGGAGTCTAAAACCACTCCTGTCGTGCGTCCTGTTGCGTACCTGTCACCAGGTCAGCATTCCTCACCTCAACACTGGGGCACGGGTACCTCCTCACCCCAGAAGGGACCCTGGGACTGGACAGACTCCCTAAAGGAATAGTTATCAAGCAGCTGTTTCTCCAGGGAAGCCAGATGCCCAAGTAGGAGTGGAGGATGGGGACTCCGGAGCCCAGGGTTCAGGGAGCACTCACAGACTGAGCACAGCCTGCATGGAGATGAACAGAGCTGGCACGTTGAAGGTCTCAAAGAACACCTCTGCTGCCTTCTCCCGGTTCTTACTTGGGTTGAGCGGGGCCTCCGTGAGAAGAACAGGATGCTACGACAGATAGGAGAGTGGTGGGCACACACAAAGGCAACATTCTAGACCCCCACTTGAGCACAGGCACATGTAGCCTCCTCCTTCTTGAGAGCACCATCCTGTTCTTTGCCAGCAGTTACTCTTCCGAAGAGCCAGCTCCTTCTGGAAAATTTTGCCTGGTTGTGTATGTATACCAGACACACAGTGAAAAGGCACGTTCCCCTCTCAACATGCAGGGAGCAAACATGGCAGCCCGACCAGAAAGGAAGCAGAGGATGCAGAGGGCACAGAGGGAGGGGCCGGCTGCCACACCTCTTCGGAGAAGGTCTGCAGCTGATCCTTGGAGTAGACGTATTGCCAGATGCGCTCCATATCATTCCAGTCTCGCACCACACCATGCTCCATGGGATAGCGGATGGCCAGCAGCCCCCGGTGCTCCTGGGGAGGGGGTGGGAAGGCCAGGTGTGGCACCAGGGCCCTCGCCCAGCAGGTGCTTTACACCTTTCTGGAAACTGCCCCCCAACTGCCCTGACTAGAACCACTCACTCACTGGGGGTCCTCAGGCTCCTCAGTGGGACCTGAACTCAGAACAGGCTCATCTGTCCAGCAGCTTCTCCAGCTCTCAGAGACCAGCTGGCTTCAGCGGGCAAGGACCAGAGAGGGCAACAATGCCCTCACCCCCACCTCACAGCAAGCACCTCACTCCTCCACTCTCACTGTGCATGCTCTCCCCATCCTCTCCCCCCACACGCCAGCCTCCACCCCACCAATTCCTATCAGTGCCAGTGCCTTTTCCTGGCCGATCCAACACGGCCCCTCCTGCTGTCACCTGTGCCCACCACCCCTCCCCCAGCCAGCCCTTTGGCTGGTCCCTGACAGCCTCCTGCACTCATATGCTGCCTTCACCTGCATTATGATGTTTCCCAGGGGCACCACTTCTTGCTGAGCACAACTTCGCTCCTCTCACCCACTTTGATTCCTATTGACCTAAGAGCCCTACATCTGTGCCCCCAGTTTAGGCTTCCCCTATCTCCAGGCCCAGAACTCTGCCTCTCACCCCAGCAATGTTCCCCAGGTGTCCAAAGTACACTGCCGAGCTTGGTTGGCTATTCTCCCCACACCCTCGCCCACTCCTCCTAAGGCTGTGATCTGGCCCCGCAGCTCCTACGCAGGTCACTACAGTTAGAGCAGGAGAGGCCGTCCCCATGACCCTGTCAGAGCTGTCAGCAAGTCTGGGTGATTCTGACTCTTAAATCGCTTCTGAATCAGTTCTTTCCTCTGTGCTTCCAAATAACTTCTAAAAGACAGGACACGATGAGGTCTGCCCGTGCTCCCCACAACCAGACCATCACCACTCTCCACAGAGGGAAGGTGCACATGGCAGCACTTCAGAGCTGGTATGTGATGGAGGAGGGGACCAAGAGGGCACTTACAGACAGAGGCCCGAGAAGAGAGCCCTCTGCCTGCTGGCCAGTGGTCACTCTTGTGACTAAGGACCCAAACCCAGGGAAAGGCAGACTCCATGGTGTTACCTCTGCTTTCGGTCCGATGAAGAGGTCCCCCTCCAGGGCTCCAGCCATTACTCGCATGTGCTTAGGCCGCCCAACACTGTGAGGACAGATAAAGTCAGTGAGGTAGGCAGGGGCCATGGGCTGAGCTTGTGTCCAGAAAAATCAAACTTCAACTCCAATGGTCCAGAGAGTAACTGTCCTCCAAAGCACCAGGACCTGACCATGAGGCACAAGTTGGAACAAGGGCCTGTGAGAAATGGACCTACAGAGTGGGCCTTGGCAGGATAGGAGGCTTGGGGCCAGAAGGAACAATGTCCCTCCTAGAAAGGGCTATCTAGGGCTGGAAGCCTAGCCTCCATGACCAGCCCTGGCAGAGGGTCAGCCTCCTGTAGCCACAATGACTCAGCCCATGCTCTTGACTTCAGGGGGGCAGACTGTCCTCACACGCAGCAGGCAAAGGGAGAACGGCCCTAGGAAGCCAGGCCAAGGCTCCCTTACATAGCATATGCTGTCCCTTCCCATTGCCAGGGCCTCTGGAACACAGAGCTGGTTCTTGGAAACTATAGGATCTGATGAGCTACCACTCCAAAATTTCACTCAAGCTCCCCACACATCAACAGGAACCTTTCATTACACCCACACAGAATTTAGAGAGGAAAGTGGAAGCTAAGGTGCTCCATGCTGGCTCTGCCCACCAATCAGGCCTGGAGCTCTCAATATAGCAAGACACTGGGGGCCTTGGGGTCTTCCTCTGCCCCCCACCCCCTTTTAGGTCAATAATTCCAAAACCTCCAGGATTTGGGAAGAGGCACTCCTCAGGGCTAGGCTGGCCTAAGGAGCATTCTAGAGTCTCTCTGGGTTTGTACCTCCCTCTTATTCCTGCCACCACCAGCACCATCCAAGGAAAGACCTCCCTTGACTGAAACAAAACATTTTCTAGAGTCTGAAAATAAATAAGCCCTGAAAACAAAACAAAAAACAAAAACATTTCTAGGGAGGAAGGGGTGGCCGGGAGTTACCTGTATAACTCCCCATTTGTTCAGCTCCAAGTTTAGGGCTCCCTTTGGAGATACCTCCCTATTATTCTGCAGCTGCTACCACGCCCCATCCCTGGGGGAATGCGGGCTGCTTCTCCACTTGCTCAAGGAGAGACCAAAATGAGAGATCCCAAAGAGGAAGAGGAAAGCCAGAGCCCCCCGCCTTGCCCTTTCGGAGTTCTCTTGGTCATATAAACCTCACAAGTTGGTGTTTTCCCTTAGAAGTAGGGGCAAGAGTTGTCCTCAAAGACAATGTTCCCAATGTTCTCAAGGGAAGCAAACAAAAGGGTTAGGGCTTCTGCCTGAGCAACACTTACTAGTTCGGGAAACAGTATTTGGGAATCTGGTCTCCTGCAAAGCCAGCCTTGATCACCCCTGAACCCTGCAAAGAAAAACAATGTTTAGCTCCCAATATTGACCTCCAGATGAAGATACTGCCCTGCAGTGGGGAGAGCTGGTTTCCCCTTTACGGCATACAGGGCATGCAGCCAGAAAACAAGATCATTTATTTATAAGCATACCAGTGATTCAAAACTGGAGGCAATTTGCATCCCCAAGCCCTGAGAACATTTGGCCAAGTCTGGCAACTGGTGATGGAGGCATGTGGAATGGTGCTACTGGTATCTGGTGTTAGAAGCCAGGGATACTGCTACAATGCACAGGCCGGACTCCACTACCCGTAATTATCCAGACCAGAATGTCAATAATACACATAGATTGAGAAACCATGAAGTACATTCTCCTCTACACACTCAAGGGCCAGGTCTAGGCAGGAGGATTCCATGGCACAAGCTACACTCAGAAGGCAGTGAGAAGAAACCCCTCAAAATGTATTTTTTTCCCCCAACAGCTCTCTCCTTCTACTCGACCCCAACAGACATGGACCAATATAGGGCCTTCTGGGAAGACCGGGTGCAGGGGACAACTGGAACCTTCCTCTAGGGGCTATACTAGAGACTACAAGGAGAATGACTTGGTTCTGTCACTGCTCCTGCCTGGAAGCTGGACTTAAGATCCCCCAAATAACCGGGTATTTAGAAACTTCCCACCCAGAGAAGGAACCAGCTTCTCAATCTCCCTTCTTCCAATCTTCATCACAACCCTCCGGGTCTTCAGCAATAATAAACACCTTCAAGTTACAGAGGCACCAAGCAGCTGCCCTCTGAACTCTTAAGCCTGTTAATTAGCCTACACGAATTACTTGCCCACCAAGAAAGGAAGGAGCCTGGTCCTTGTAGCCTGGAGAGTTGGTGTGACAGCACATCCCCAAACCCAGTTTTAGTACCCTTATTAAAAATCCCCTTCTATGACTCAAGTGAGCTCACAGTGGGTACTCCAAAAAAAGACAGCCATCCAGGGACCCCACAGGGTCATGTGGGAGGAAGACAGATCCCAAAAAGAGCAGGAGTGAGTCATTATCAAAACTCCCAAGGCCCACACTCCAGAGGCAAATACCCAGTTAGGGGCAGATCCAGAGATCTTCCCCAACCCTTATCTTTTTCCCATATAAGGGGTCTGAGGCCAGAAATCTACCCAGGGCAGCTGAAAGCAAGGCCAGCCCCAGTGCTGAAGGACAAGGCCACAAGAAGCCAGACATCTTTACTCTGAGGTTTCCAGACAATTACCCTAAACTGCTTGTCGGTCTGGGAAGAGTGGCCCTGAATTCTATACACTGTCCTGCTGGGTGTGGAATTTTCTGCTCAGCACAGGGGGGCAATTCAGAAGAGGGTCAAAGTAGCGAAAAGGCCAACCTAGTGGTGGTGGACATGTGGCTAGCAGAGAGTAACTTGCATTTTTTGCCTCAAGGTGCAGGCCCTTGGGATGTGCTGCTGTTGAGATCACCAGGCCACCCCCCTCCAAAAGATGAGGCCAACACTGTGCAAAAAGGCAAATGCAAATCCAGCTTCAGCAGGCAGTTAGAGCCAGGGCCAAAGGATAGGCAAGGAGCTGGGGTCAAAACCTGCCTAGCGACTCCACCGAGAAGGGTCTTAAAGTGTGTCCCTGGCCTGAAGCACAGGTGCACTAATTGGCCTTCTGAATGCCACGCCAGGTTTCCTGGACTTTCCCTCCCAGCTTGTGAAGGGAAACGGCTCCGCGACGCTGGCGAGGGGGCTGGCCTCAAGGCCAGGGCTTCAGGGCCGGGTGGATGCGCGAGCCTTTGGGGAACCGAACAGGCTAGCCGGGGGTAGGCAGACTGGCAGTGAGTGGAGGATGAGCCAAGGCGGGCGGGGGTCCCTCCTCGCGCCGCCGCGTGCGCCCCCGGGGGCGGAGCGCCCGCCCTCCCCCTGGCTGCCGGGCCTCACGTTGTCGATGACCACCGGTTGGTTGGCGATGATGTCGTAGGACTCCATGGCCTGGCCGGGCCGGCCCTGCCCAGCAGGCGGGCTGCAGGAAGGACCGGCGGGCGGGCGGACAGGGACAGCCGCGGCTACGGACGCTGCGCCGCGCCCCTCCCACCCCGAACGCGCAGCCTACGCGGGCCCAGAGGGGCTTCCTGGAGGGCGGACCCCGCAGCCAATCACCGCTCCCACCTAGTCCGACTGACTCAGGGCGCCCCGGGCCGACCGGGGAAGGAGGCGGAGCCTCCCAGGGCGGGCCAGCCTATTGTGGCCGTCCAGTAGAACGGCCGGGGCGTAGCCTAGGTAGGCTGCGCCGCGTAGGAGCTGACGTCAGGTCTCCACTCTTAAAGGGGACATAGGCTGTAGAAAGTGGAGCTCTGCTAGTGAGCGGACGCGGCTGAGGGGTGGAATCACCTGTCCAGCAATACATCTTACCCGCGCTCCAGCACCTGAGACCACTCTTTTTCGTGAGCCTACCTTTCTGAAGGAGGCCAGCCTTATATATTTCATCGCCAATTTTCCTTTAATGAGCAACGAGGAGGATTTTTTTCCTTGTAAAAATTACAGTTTTTGGTCTCGGCATTAAAAGAGCCCCATTAAGCGGGGCTCTTCTACCCACTTTACATAGATGACATCCAATCTGTGCAACAACTCTATCGGGCAGTTGTATTATTATTGCCATTTTACAGATGAGGGATCAGGAGAGTCCAGGGTTATTGTGCGAGGATTAGCAGGCGGGCAGCCCGGGCTGCTCCGGGCTCAGCTGTCACTAGAAAGTGAGATAATGGAGTCCTAAATTCATTTACCATATGGACCCACGGTTATTTCCTTCTATACATACCTCCCCCTCGGTGAACTTAAGCTTTGTAATATGGAAGCATAGTATACAGAACTGTGCAAAAATCACAAGTGTACATTTCAATAAGTGATTGAAACGTGCGAGCACTTGTATAACTGATGCTGAGCGCAGAGAAAAGCAGGGTAGGGCATAGTGGCCGCTCCTGTAGTCCCAGTACTGGGGAGGCTGAGGTACAAAGATCTCTTGAGCCCAGGAGTTTCAAGGTTACAGTGAGCTATGATCGTTCCATGCACTCCAGCCTGGGCAACAGAGTCAGACCCCCCCCTAAAAAGAAAAGAAACAGCATGACCAGCACCCCAGAAACCCCTTAGCCCCTCAGTTCACTGGCCTGATCTTCTGAGATAACGTCTGTCTTAAATTGTGAAAATATTGCCTTTTTCTGAACTTCATGCAAATAGAATATTGGTGTAGATTCATTTGCATCTAGAATCTATACGTTCATAAAATGGATCATTGTTCTGGCATCAAAAATGAGAAAGTCTTACATAATTCTATATAAAACACTTCAGGATAGTTTGCTGAGTATGGACACAGAGTATGGAATGTTATATGCATGAAAGTCTCTAAAGAGGATAGGAAGGCACCTTCAGGTCTCGTTTAATATGGGGAAGGGACCATTGTGAGTGAATGGAGAATTGGTTTTTACCTTGTAAACTTTTGTATTGAGTTGTTTCACACTTGTGTATGCAAATGGATACAACTTACCTTACTTGGGTGATTGATACACTAAAAGCCCTTACTGCACAATATATCACATGTGACAAAATTACACTTGTACTCCATAAATTTATACAAATTAGAAAAACTACAAAATAAGCTTGGCGTTCGTAGCACAGTGGATACGGCGCCAGCCACATACACCGAGGCTGGCGGTTCGAACCCGGCCTGGGCCAGCTTAATAACAATGACAACTGCAACAGAAAATATCCGGGTGTTTTGTTTTTTGCAACAAAAAATAGTCCCAGCTACTCAGGAGGCTGAGGCAAGAGAATCGTTTAAGCCCAAGAGTTGTTGGTTGCTATGAGCTGTGAAGCCACAGCAATCTACCCTGGTGGACATAGTGACTCTGTCTCAAAAAAAAAAAAAAAAGTAAACTAAACTAAAAAATAAAGTTGTGCATGTATAGATTACTTTTAAAATTCAATTTTAAAAACTGAAGTGAAAAGGTGCCTGTGTGACAAACACATGAGCATTTACAAGCACCGCTGGGGCCTTCCTTGGGCTGGAATGGGGAGCGGCTGAGACCTACGCTGGAGAAAGGCCCTGAGAGTGCATGTTAAAGGCTAAGGAGCAAACCCAGCTCCAGTGGCAGGAGGGCAGGCTCCTCAATTATCCCCTGAGATGCCAGCAACTACAAAAAGAGCTCAGAAATCTTTCTTCAGAGGGAGAAAGAAACAGAAAATAGAGCAAGATGAGTGCCAGCCCCATATACCGAAGGTGGGGGGGTTGAACCTGGCCCTGGCCAAACTGTAACAAAAAGTAGCCAGGCGTTGTGGCGGGTGCCTGTAGTCCCAGCTACTGGGGAGGCTGAGGCAAAAGAATCACCTAAGCCCAAGAGCTGGAGGTTGCTATGAGCTGTGAGGCCACGGCCCTTTACCGAGGGTGACAAAGTAAGCTATCTTAATTGATTTGATGTAAGCACCTCAGATCGTATAAAAAAATCAACACGGGCGGCGCCTGTGGCTCAAAGGAGTAAGGCACTGGCCCCATAAGTGGGAGGTGGCGGGTTCAAGCCCAGCCCTGGCCAAAAACTGCAAAAAAAAAAAAAAAAAAATCAACACATTGTACCCCACATATGCATAAATGCATTCACGATCTATGTGTATATGACTTAATAAAATAAATAAATAATAAGAAAAAAGAGAGCAAGAGAAAGAGAGGGAGGTTACAGAAAATTCCCCCAAATCCACAGGGGCAGCTGCCACCTGCCTGCTCCCTCCAGCCATCCTCTTAGTGCCACTGAGACAGCACCTTCTTTCCTAACCCTTGGGTGCCTTTGATGCTGTCAATTACAGTAATTTGCATTCCTAAAATAAACTCTACTTAATTTTTGTTCCTTTAAAAAATATTGTTGGATTGAGGGACTTTACCTAACAAATGCAATCAGTGTAACCTAATTCTTTGTACCCTCAATGAATCCCAAACAATAATAATAATAACTGTATACACACAGACACACACACACACGTATATATGAACATATTGTTGGGTTCTGTTTCTAAAATTTTAAGAATGTTTGTTTATGCTTATGAAAGATATTGTCTATAGTTTTCTTTTCCTATAATATCTTTGGTTTGGTATCAAGGTAATGCTGGTCTCTAGCTTAGTTGGGGCAAAAGAGCAAGATCCTGTCTCAAAAAAAAAAGAAAGAAAGAAGATAATACTGGTCTCATAGAATGCCTTGTGAAGTATTCCCTCATCTTCAACTTTTCTAGGAGAATTTATGAAAGAATTTGTGATATTTCTTTGTTAAATATTGGCAGTGTTTACCTATAATATCAGCTGGGCTTTGAGGTTTTTTTGTGGTGGTATTATTACACACAAATTCAATTTTTAGAATAGGTATGGAGCTATTCAGTTTATTTATTTCTCCTTGAGTAAGCTTTGTTAGTTGTGTCTGTTGTGAAATTTGCCCGTGTTATTTAACTTGTAAAGTTAATTGGAAAAAAGCTGTTGATATTGTACATTTATTATTATACGCTTATTTTCTTTTCAATGTCTGTGGTATCCATAATGATGTCTATTTTCATTTCTGATATTGGCAATGTGTGGCTTCTGTCTTTTCAACCCTAACCAGGCTGGCTCAGGATTTTTATATTTTGTTGATTTTCTCAAAGTATCAGCTTTTAGTTGTTTTTTTTTTTTTTTTTTTTTATTAAATCATAGCTGTGTACATTAATGCAATCATGGGGTACAATGTGCTGGTTCTATATACAATTTGAAATATTTTCATCAAACTGGTTAACATAGTCTTCATGGCATTTTCTTAGTTATTATGTTAAGACATTTATATTCTATATTTTGGTTTTATTATTTTTCTTCCAATAATTTTTTTTTTTTTTTTTTGGCCGGGGCTGGGTTTGAACCCGCCACCTCCGGCATATGGGACTGGCGCCCTACCCGCTGAGCCACAGGCGCCACCCTTCTTCCAATAATTTTTACTTTTTTTTTTTTTTTTGACATAGAGTCTCACTATGTCACCCTCAGTAGAGTGCTGTGGCATCACAGCTCACAGCAACCTCAAACTCTTTTGAGCTTAAACGATTCTCTTGCCTCAGCCTCCCAAGCAGCTGGGACTAAGGTGCCCGCCACAATGCCCAGCTATTTTTTTTGTTGTTGTTGTTGCAGTTGTCATTGCTGTTTAGCTGGCTTAGGACGGGTTCAAATCTGCCAGCCTGGGTGTATGTGGCCCGCACCCTACCCACTGAGCTTCGGGTGCTGCCCAAATGATTTTTACATTTTTAAAGATTGTAACAACAATAAGAATATGCTACAGAGAAATATGTGGCCTGCAAAGCCTTAAGTATTTTCTATCTCGTCTACACGTGCACACACACACACACACACACACATACACACAAATAGTTGACTCTCACTCTAGACCTGGGTAACTGCATAAAAATAGATGTTTTTCTCTCATGTCTAGATCTTTAACAAAGCTGCCTGGAAATGAGAGAAATCAGGCAGAGGATAAGCATGTAAAGGCAATTAGTAAATCAAAGGTGTGCTCCATGGCACACTTAGCTTGCAAAACAGCCCAAATTCTCCTCCTCTGGTGAGAGGAGATAGGAGAAAAGGGAAGGGGTGAGTTGGAGAGGAGTGGGTAAAGATTTGGTTATGGAATAAGTTGCAATTCAATAGTGACCAGGAATGTTAAGGGCATTTTGTTGGCCTCTCATTTCATTAGCCTGATTTAAATGGGGGAGTGGAGATGGGGAAGGTGGCAGATTTTGGGATTAAAGACAGAGCTGAGAGGACTTTCTTATGGATGGGCTATGAGGTGGGTAAGAAGAAGAAGTCAGGAATGGAATCCCCAATTTCTGCCCAAACATGCGGAAGGTTGGATTTGCTGTTATGAAAGTTCTCCAAGTCAAAATGAAGGTGCTTGTGTGGAGCACAAGCACAAATGGAGCAGGGGAAGACCACGAAGGGAGGTTCTTTATGAAATCTGCCTGATAACAAGAACTATCACCAAAGACTGCAGAAGCCACAGCCTCACACAAAGGCCTCCACAACTTCATACAAAAAATAATTCTGCCAGGACAGCTGCCCTCCAATTGCCCGTGCAACCTTGGAATGTTGCCACCTTTGTGATTGATCCTTGTAGCCGAGGATAATTGTCTTAAAACAGCTTATTGTGGGCGGCGCCTGTGGCTCAGTGAGTAGGGTACCGGCCCCATATACCGAGGGTGGTGGGTTCAAGCCCAGCCCCGGCCAAATTGCAACAAAAAAATAGCCGGGCGTTATGTCAGGCGCCTGTAGTCTCAGCTACTTGGGAGGCTGAGGCAAGAGAATCGCCTAAAACCCAGGAGTTGGAGGTTGCTGTGAGCTGTGATGCCATGGCACTCTACCGAGGGTGATAAAGTGAAACTCTGTCTCTAAAAAAAAAAAACAAAAAAAACAGCTTATTGTAATCCTCTTCATTTTTCCTGGAGAAATACTTATCTTCCTCTATCACCCTGAATCTATCCACATGTATTGCCCATGCCTGAATAAATATAGTTTTCTTTTTTCTTTCTTTCTTTTTTTTTTTGACACAAAGTCTCACTTTGTCGCCGATGGTGGAGTGTGGTGCTGTCATAGCTCACAGCAACTTCAAACTCTTGGGCTCAAGCAATTCTCTTGCCTCAGCCTCCCAAGTAGCTGGAACTACAGGTACCGCCACAATGCTCTTCTTTTCCCCACCCCTCCCTCCTTCTTTCTCTCTCTGCTCTCTCCTTCCCCCACCCCCACCATGACCTTAATTGTCATTAATTGTCCTCATATCAAAATTGAGTACATAGGATTCATGCTTCTCCATTCTTGTGATGCTTTACTAAGAATAATGTCTTCCACTTCCATCAAGGTTAATACGAAGGATGTAAAGTCTCCGTTTTTGTTAATGGCTGAATAGTATTCCATGGTATACATATACCACAGCTTGTTAATCCATTCCTGGGTTGGTGGGCATTTAGGCTGTTTCCACATTTTGGCAATTGTAAATGGAGCTGCAATAAACAGTCTAGTACAAGTGTCCTTATGATAAAAGGATTTTTTTCCTTCTAGGTAGATGCCCAGTAATGGGATTGCAGGATCGAATGGGAGGTCTAGCTTGAGTGCTTTGAGGTTTCTCCACACTTCCTTCCAGAAAGGTTGTACTAGTTTGCAGTCCCACCAGCAGTGTAAAAGTGTTCCCTTCTCTCCACATCCACGCCAGCATCTGCAGTTTTGAGATTTTGTGATGTGGGCCATTCTCGATGGGGTTAGATGGTATCTCAGGGTGGTTTTGATTTGCATTTCTCTAATAGATAGGGATGATGAACATTTTTTCATATGTTTGTTAGCCATTCATCTCTCTTCTTTAGAGAAGGTTCTATTCATGTCTCTTGCCCATTGATATATGGGATTGTTGGCTTTTTTCATGTAGATTCATTTGCGATCTCTATAGATCCTAGTTATCAAGCTTTCGTCTGATTCAAAATATGCAAATATCCTTTCCCATTGTGTAGGTTGTCTCTTTGCTTTGGTTGTTGTCTCCTTAGCTATACAGAAGCTTTTGAGTTTAATGAAGTCCCATTTGTTTATTTTTGTTGTTGTTTTGATTGCCATGGCAGTCTTCTTCATGAAGTCTTTCCCCAGGCCAATATCTTCCAGTGTTTTTCCTATGCTTTCTTTGAGGATTTTTATTGTTTCATGCCTTAAATTTAAGTCCTTTATCCATCTTGAATCAATTTTTGTGAGTGGGGAAAGGTGTGGGTCCAATTTCAGTCTTTTACATGTGGATATCCAGTTCTCCCAACACCATTTATTGAATAGAGAGTCTTTCCCCCAAGGTATATTCTTATTTGGTTTATCAAAGATTTGGTGGTTGTAAGATGTTAGTTTCATTTCCTGGTTTTCTATTCGATTCCAAGTGTCTATGTCTCTGTTTTTGTGCCAGTACCATGCTGTCTTGACCACTATGGCTTTGTAGTACAGACTTAAATCTGGTATGGTGATGCCCCCAGCTTTATTTTTATTACTAAGAACTGCCTTAGTTATATGGTTTTTTTTCTGGTTCCATACAAAACACAGAATCGTTTTTTCCAAATCTTGAAAGTACGATGTTGATATTTTAATAGGAATGGCATTGAATAGGTAGATTGCTTTGGGAAGTATAGACATTTTAACAATGTTGATTCTTCCCATCCATGAGCATGGTATGTTCTTCCATTTGTTAATATCCTCTGCTATTTCCTTTCTGAGGATTTCATAATTGTCTTTATAGAGGTCCTTTACTTCCTTCCTTAGGTATATTCCTAAGTATTTCATTTTCTTTGAAAGTATGGTGAAGGGAGTTGTGTCCTTAATTAGTTTCTCATCTTGACTGTTATTGGCATATACAAAGGCTACTGACCTGTGGACATTGATTTTATATCCTGAAACATTACTGTATTTTTTGATGGCTTCTAGGAGTCTTGTGGTTGAGTCTTTAGGATTCTCTAAGTATAAGATCATGTCGTCAGCAAAGAGGGAGAGTTTGACCTCCTCTGCTCCCATTTGGATTCCCTTTATTTCCTTGTCTGGCCTAATTGTATTGGCTAGAACTTCTAGCACTATGTTGAATAGTAAAGGTGACAGAGGACAACCTTGTCTGGTTCGAGTTCTAAGAGGAAAAGCTTTCAGTTTTACTCAATTCAGTAAAGTATTAGCTGTGGGTTTGTCATAGATAGCTTAAATCAGTTTTAGAAATGTGCCACCTATGCCTATACTCTGCAGTGTTCTAATTAGAAAAGGATGCTGGATTTTATCGAATGCTTTTTCTGCATGAGAGGATCATATGATCTTTATTTTTGCCTCTGTTAATATGGTGGATAACATTTATGGACTTGCATATTTTAAACCAGCCTTGCATCCCTGGGATGAAACCTACTTGATCATGATGTATGACTTTTTTGATGATAAGCTGTAATCTATTGGCTAGGATTTTGTTGAGAATTTTTGCATCTATATCCATGAGTGAGATTGGTCTGAAATTCTCCTTTTTGGTTTGGTCTTTTCCTGGTTTTGGTATCAGGGTGATGTTTGCTTCATAGAATGTGTTGGGGGAAATTTCTTCTTCCTCGATTTTTTGGAATAATTCCTGCAGTACAGGAATAAGTTCTTCCTTGAAGGTTTGATAGAATTCTGGTGTGAAGCCATCTGGACCAGGGCATTTTTTGGTTGGAAGCTTTTTTATTGTTTCTTTAATCTCAGTGCTTGAAATTAGTCTGTTCAGGAGCTCTATTTCTTCCTGGCTAAGTCTAGGGAGAGGGTGTGATTCCAAATATTGATCCATTTCCTTCACATTGTCAAATTTCTGGGCATAGAGTTTCTGGTAGTATTCAGAGATGATCTCTTATATCTCTGTGGGATCAGTTGTTATTTCCCCTTTATCATTTCTGATTGAGGTTACTAGAGATTTTACTTTTCTTTTTTTGCAGTTTTTGGCCAGGGCTGGGTTTGAACCCACCACCTCCAGCATATGGGGCCAGCGCCCTACTCCTTTGAGCCACAGGTGCCGCCCGAGATTTTACTTTTCTATTTCTCATTAGTCTGGCCAATGGTTTATCTATTTCATTTATTTTTTCAAGCAACCAACTCCTTGTTTCATTAATTTTCTGAATGATTCTTTTGTTTTCAATTTCATTGATTTCTGATTTGATTTTGGATATTTCTTTTCTTCTACTGGGTTTAGCTTAGATTGTTCTTTTTTTTTTCTCATTCCATAAGATGGCTTGTCAGTTTGTTGATGTTCTCTTTCTGTTTTTCAAATGTAGGCATCTAAAGTGATAAACTTTCCTCTCAAAACTGCTTTTGCAGTATCCCACAGGTTTTGATAGCTTGTGTCTTCATTGTTGTTATCATCAAGGAAGTTAATGATTTCCTGTTTTATTCCTTCCCACACCCATCTGTTATTCAACAGAAGGTTGTTTAATTTCCATGCCTTTGTGTGGGGTGGAGCGTTTTTGTTAGAGTTGAGTTCCACCTTTAGTGCCTTATGGTCTGAGAAGATACAAGGTAAAAATTCAATTCTTTTTTTTTTTTTGTGGTTTTTGGCCGGGGCTGGGTTTGAACCTGCCACCTCCAGCATATGGGACCAGCGCCCTACTCCTTGAGCCATAGGCGCTGCCCAAATTCAATTCTTTTTATTCTGTTGATATTTGTTTTGTGTCCCAGGAAATGATCAAGTTTGGAGAATGTTCCATGGGGTGATGAGAAGAATGTATATTCTTTATCTTTGGGATGGAGTGTTCTATATGCGTCTATCAAGCACAGTTGTTCTAGGGTCTCATTTAAATCTCTTATATCTTTGTTTAATTTCTGTTTAGAGGATCTGTCCAGCTCTGTAAGAGGAGTGTTAAAGTCCCCTGTTATTATGGTATTATCAGATATCATATTGCTCAGACTGGGTAAGGTCTGTTTCAATAATCTGGGAGCATTTAAATTGGGTGCATAAATATTTAGAATTGAAACATCTTCTGGTTGTATTTTTCCCTTGACCAATATAAAGTGACCATCTTTGTCTTTTTTGACTTTAGTTGCTTTAAATCCACATGTATCTGAAAATAAGATTGCAACTCCTCTTTTCTTCTGAATTCCATTTGCCTGAAAAATTGTCTTCCAACCCTTGACTCAGAGTTTTAATTTGTCTTTTGAAGCCAGGTATATTTCTTGCAGACAGTAAATGGATGGCTTGTGTTTTTAATCCAGTCAGCCAATCTATGTCTCTTCAGTGGGGAATTCAAGCCATTAACATTTATTGAAATGATTGATAAGTGTGGTAGTATTCTATTCATCTCATTTTGTGAAAGTCCATTGCTTAGTTTTATCTTTTGCATCAGTGTGGAGGTTAGGTTCTGTCCTTTAATTTCTGAGTTCTTACTTTGCTGCTGATCCATTGTGGTGGTCAGTGTGTAGAACAGGTTGCAGTATGTCCTGTAGAGCTGGTCTTGTTGTGGCAAGTTTCCTTATTGTTTGTATATCTGTAAATTATTTGATTTCTCCATCAATTTTAAAGCTTAGCTTAGGAGGGTACAGAATTCTGGGCTGGAAATTGTTCTGTTTAAGTAGATTAAAGGTAGATGACCATTGCCTTCTTGCTTGGAAAGTTTCATTAGAGAAGTCTGTGGTCACTGTGATGGATTTGCCCCTGTCGGTCAACTGGCGCTTACTCCTGGCAGCTTGCAGAATCTTTTCTTTTGTCTTGACTTTGGACAGGTTCATCACAATGTGTCTTGGAGAAGCTCAGTTAGAGTTGAGGTGACCTGGAGTCCAATATCCCTCTGAAAGCATTGTATCAGAATCTTTGGTGATATTTGGGAAATTTTCATTTATAATATTCTCTAGTATGGCTTCCATTCCTCTGGGGCATTCTTCTTCCCCTTCTGGGATTCCAATAACTCATATTTTGGAACATTTCATAAAGTCCCATAATTTTGACAGTGAACATTCTGCTTTCTCTCTCTTCTTTTCTGCCTCTTTAACTATCTGAGTTATCTCAAGAGCTTTGTCCTCTACCTCTGAGATTCTTTCTTCTGCATGGTCTAACCTGTTGCTGATACTTTCCATTGCATCTTTAAGTTCCCTAATTGACTGCTTCAGTTCCTTCAGCTCCGCTATATCCTTTCTACATTCTTCATATCATTCATCTCTTATTTGATTCTGTTTTTGGATTTCCTTTTGGTTATTTTCCACTTTATTAGCAGTTTCCTTCATTGTTTGCATCATTTCCTTCATTGTTTTCATCATGTGTATTCTAAATTCCCTTTCTGTCATTCCTAACATTTCTTTATAGGTAGAATCCTCTGCAGTAGCTACTTCATCGTCCCTTGGAGGGGTTGCTCTGGACTGGTTCTTCATGTCGCCTGGAATTTTATGCTGATTCTTCCTCATGAGTGATTTCTTTTATCTGTTTCCTTGCCCTAATTTTCCTTTCAGTTCTTCTTGCTCTTTAAGTTCCTGTGCCTGTGGACTAAGGTTTCAATGAGTCCTTTTGGTAAAGGACCAGAAGGATGAGAAGGTTGAAGAGCAACAAGGGATAGAAGAAAGAAAAAGAAAGAAAGAATGAAAAGAAAATAGAGAAAGGAGGGGGGTGGGTAAAAGGGAATACTGACAAAAAGAAGAGAGACACAGAAAGAGGGAGAGCAATATAGATGTACAGTAGGGTACTTTGACACAATCTTAAAAAACCCCCAACCTCTGGGGTTGCCCGGTTGGGTGGCTCCCTTGAGGTCAGCAGTCTTTGCTAACCTGATTGGACACAGTACCCCATCTCCAGCAAGTAGAGAGGAAAGACAAAAATGCTATAAATCAAACCAAAACAAGCAAACAGAACACTTTATGGGATAAAATTGGGTGAAAAACCAAATAATAGGGGTAGAAACACTAGCAAAAATGATGTTGTAATTATTGAAAAAGGCAGCAATGGGAAATTGTATTTAAACTAGAAAAATGGAGAAAGAAAAGAAAGAAAAAAAAGAAAAGAAAAAATCTGTACGGAAAAGGTTGAAATTAAAAAACAAAACAACAACATCAAAATAAACAAAAAACAAACAACCAAAAACAAAGCAGTATATATAGCTTTTTGAATATTGTCTGGGCAACAAGGTCTTCTGGGATATGAGATGTTAATCACAATGCTGATACGACTGGAGGCCTCCACTGATTTCTCAAACCCCACAGGGTGAACACACTAAATCTCTCTTCAGCCCTCTTAAAAGGCACTTTAAACTTCAAACTAGGCTAAGCAGAAGCTTTCCCAGGTAAGTGCTTGTCTCTGGGATCACTGCTGAAGTGTCTATCCACTTACCCAGTGTGCCAAAACCCATCTCACTCTGCCCCTGAGGGTTAAGGCTGTAAGGTGGCTCAGTCCCTGTCTTTAGGCTGCTTAGTCACTAGGTTACCAGCTCCTGCCCAATCCTTGCTCTGCAACCCTGAGGGCGGAGCTTGCCAGGGCAGTTCTCTCACAATGGCTCCCTGCAGCACACAGCCAAACACTATTAGCTCCCTCCGGCTCAGCGGCTCAGTCTGGGGCCCTAGACAATGTCCAAAGTTCTCTGCACTCCTGCTCAAGCTCTCCCCAAGGCAGTTCAATTGAGTGCCAAGTCCAAAAACACTGAAACAGTTCACAGGTAAGACCTTTCCAGTTTGCAGTCTCACTGCTGCTGTACTTACAGCTGCCAGTGGGATTAGACCGATTGAACACACATGACCACTTGCCAGTTTTCCACTGTTTTTGTCCTCCTCTTGGGGTCCAGAAGTCTCTCGCTGACTCCCTGTATCCTCGAAGGGACGATTATAGGCAGATCCCACCAGCCAGTGATGCCTGGAATCTTATCTCCCCAGACTCACGGTGCCCAGTGGCAGGGAAGCTGTTAATCGGCCGCCATCTTGCTCTCACCTTCCCAATAGAATCTTTGACATCCCTGAGATGTGGAAGATTGGGGAAGGTTGCAGGAGTGTGCTATAGGGATCAGAAGTTATGGGAGCTGGGTGGTGGTGCATATCTTGAGCCCAAGAGTTACAGGCTGCAATGAACTATGACGATGCTGCTGCACTCTAGCCTAGGTGACAGAGGAAGACCTTGTCTCTTAAAAAAAAAGTTCAGAAGGCGGTGCCTGTAGCTCAGTTGGTAGGGCACTGGCCACATACATCCAGGCTTGTGGGTCAAACCCAGCCTGGGCCTGCTAAACAACAATGACAACTGTAACAAAAAAAAATAGCCAGGTATTGTGGCGGGCACCTGTAGTCCCAGCTACTTGGGAGGCTGAGGCAAGAGAATAGCTTAAGCCCAACAGTTTGAGGTTGCTGTGAGCTGTGATGCCACAGCACTCTACTGAGGGCGACATAGTGAGACTCTGTCTCAAAAAAAAAAAATTGTTAAGGAGTTGTGCATCTTGAGTTTTGTGCTGACTTTGGTTTCTATTCACTTTCAGTGTTGTATGAAATCTTCTTGGTAAACAGTTTCCAAGAACCTCCACTCCAGCCCACACACAGCCTTTCCCAGGGCCTTGCTCTATGGCAATCCTACCAATCTCCTTTCCCAGGGCTTCCACAATCTTGGGTATTTGTTCTGATCTACCAGGACACAATTTTAGCACTTCCAAATATATCATAGAGATTTCAGACCATCTTGATCTGCCGAGATTCCTCTTTACAAAGGTCAGTAGCAAAAACAAAAGAGATGGAGCTGGGTTAGCATTTATTTTTCCCTTTACCAGTTGTTTGAATCTGGACATTTTCTGTCTTCTGCTTATGCTGAGGGTGTTGGGTTTTGTGTTGTTTTATATATTCTGTCTACTATTTTTTGTTCTAGTTTTACTTTTTTGAAGGTATTTTAGAGAAAGTACCTGATGTTATAGATTGAATTGTGTTTCCACCCCCACATTCGTATCTTGAACGGCTAACCACCCACCCTCATGCCTCAGAATATATCTGGAGATAGGATCTTCGAGGTAACGAAGTTTAAACCAGGTCATTAGGGTGATACCTCATCTAATGTGATCTGTGTCCTCGTAATAGGAAATTTGGTTCTCAAGGAGAAGATGGCTACCTGCAAGTTAAGTATTGGAAGATAGCCTTCCTTCATGGCCCTCACAAAGAACTAACCCCATATATATATATATATATATTTTTTTTTTTTTTTTTTTTTTTTAAGAGACAGAGTCTCACTTTATCCCCTCAGTAGCGTGCCAGGGTGTCTCAGTTCACAGCAACCTCCAACTCCTGGGCTTAGGCGATTCTCTTGTCTTAGCCTCCTGAGTAGCTTGGACTACAGGCGCCCGCCCCAACACCCGGTTACTCTATTGATATCTTGATCTCACACTTACAGGTCTACTTATACAGGGATTTTTTTTTCATTAAAAGTGATATTATGTGTGCCTGTCTCTCCTTCCACCTTTTCCACCTCTGCTATCCCTGAGACAGAAAGACCCACCCCTTCTCTTTGTCTTCCTCCTCAGCCTACTCGACATGAAGATGGTGAGGATGAAGGCCTTTATGATGGTCCACTTTCACATAATAAATAATAAATATATTTTCTCTTCTTTGGGATTTTCTTAACATTTTTTCTCATTTATTGTGAGAATATAGTATATAATACATATAACATACTAAATATATGTTAATTGGTGTTTGTGTTATTGGTAAGGACTTTAGTAATTACAAAAATTACTAAAGTTTTTGAGAGATTCAAAATTATATGTGGATTTTTAACTGTGTGACGTGACCGTACTCCTAACCCCATGTTGTTCAATGGTACATTTCTGTTGTTTACACCACCCATTTTGTGGGACTTTGTCATGGTAGCCCTAGCAAAGTAATATACCTGAGCTGCCCAGGATACTGCTATGTAACTTTCTGTGTAACTTTTTTGCCCACAACGGCTGTCCTCTATACAAGCCACTGCACCCAGTGCAAGAACATGAGGTCTCAAGAGCAGGGGTAGTTACATAATTCGTAGGACTTGGTGCAGAATAAAAATGAAGAAAATAGGCTGGGCATGGTGACTCAACACATATAATTCTAGCACTCTGTGAGGCCAAGGCAGGAGGATTGCTTGAGGTCAGAAGTTCAAGACCATCCTGAGCAAGAGTGAGACCCCTGCCTCTACTAAAAAGGCTTGGCATGGTGACTCAACACCTATAAGTCTAGCACTCTGTGAGGCCAAGGCAGGAGGATTGCTTGAGATCAGAAGTTCAAGACCATCCTTAGGAAAAGTGAGACTCCTGCCTCCACCAAAAATAGAAAAAATTTGGCGGGGCTCACACCTGTAATCCTAGCACTCTGTGAGGCCGAGGTGAGTGGGTCATCGGAGCTCAGGAGTTTGAGACCAACGTGAGCCAGAGCAAGACCTCGTCTCTATTAAAAAAACGCCAGGCATTGTGGTAGGCACCTGTAGTCCCAGCTCCTTGGGAGGCTGAGGCAAGATAATTGCTTAAACCCAAGAGTCTGAGGTTGCCGTGAGCTGTGACACTATGGCACTCATACAACGGCAGCAAAGTGAGACTCTGTCTCAAAAATAAATAAATAAAAATAGAAAAAAATTAGCCAGTTGGTGCCTGTACTCCCAGCTAATCGGCATGCTCAGGCAGAGGCAGGAGGATCACTTGAGCACAGGAGTCTGAGGTTACAGTGAGAGGTGATGACACAACTGTACTCTAGTGAGAGCAACAGTTTAAAAAAGATTGCAGGAAAAAACTAGGAAAGAGTGCAATTAAGGCACTAAAATACAAAGATTTTTTTCTTTGAAAATAGTTTAATACTTACAAAATGTAATAGGGGAAATAATGATGCGTGAATAACCATGTTAGCATTATCAATTTGTCTATGCTATTTTTGGCAGTATAATTTTATATGATATAATAAAGAACAACACTTTTTTTCTGTGATATCTTGATTGATCACATACCTTCTCTGGCTACTCTAGCTATTTCTAGTTTGCTTAAGCTGATGTAGTTGAGGTTTTATCACTTGCCACCTACGAGTCCAGGTGAACATTCTACTGTCTTTAGAGCATGTGAGATTGAAGAAGACACTAGGGAACTAAGAGATATGGGCAGAGAGGCTGTTAGTTCAAGGCCACCAGAATGCCCCTTTTTCCTTGTCCATGGATACAAGCCCTTCCTCCTTCCCACCCTGGAGGACCCCCCCCACCCTTCTGGGTATGACTTCACAGACCGTCAGGTTCCACAGCATCCGGAATCCAGGGGTTGAGTTTGAAGGCTCTTCGGAAGACTGGTTCCCCGATGATACACAGAGTATGGAAAAGATGAGTAGAGCCACGATCCTCTTCTTTGTTCTCCATTTGACCCAAGGTACTGTTAAAAATATATTGTAGCAGCTGCCGGGAATGTTGTTCCCCTTCCACAGGTGTGGTGAATACAGGCTTTTGCTCCACCCAGCCTTCCTTATGATTTACCATTCATATTATGCTGGAGCCCTCAATTTGCAGGTCTGGGATTTATAACTTGGGAGTAATTTAAAAGTTGTCCTGACTTCGAAGCTTTCTCCAAATCCAGAGCTGCATGAAAAGGTAGCATACAGGTACATTTTGAATTTTATTATAAAAAATTTCAAACATATGCAGAAGTAGAAAGGTTAGCATAAAGAAACACCATCCTGAATTTATCGATACATACATGCATGAGTTTTTTAAATAACAGTTTTACGGTGATATCATTCATGGACCATAAAATTTACCCTTTTGAAAGTGTATAATTCAGCAGTTTTTAGTATACTTACAGAATTGTGAATCCCCACTAATTTTAGAACATTTTCTTCACCATCCAAAGTAATCTTGTATTACTCACTGGTAGTCACTCCTCATTCCCTGTTTCCCCTGGAAACCACTAATCTACTGTGTGCTCTACAGATTTGCCCCTTCTGGACATGTCATAGAAGTGGAATACATGATGTGTTAACTTTGGTGACTGGCTTCTTAACATGCTGTCAAGGTTCATCCACAATGTAGCATGAGTCAGCATAGCATTCCTTTTCATGGCTGAATAGTATTCCTCTGCGATATTTTGTTTATATAACACTTGATAGACATTTGGTTGTTTTCACCACTTAGCTATGATGAATAGTATTGTTATGCACATAGCTCTTCAGAGTGAACATTAGGTTTCTTCCTCTATTTTTAGGGTCTTACCGCATTTAGAACCACTTTTGCTGTTTACTAAATTACTTGGCTGACCACATTCCATAAAATTCTCTCAAAGATGTCAGAGCTGCAGTAGACACAGTTCCCCTGATGGAGGACGCTCCAGCCTTGTCCTCTAGTAATGAATACCCAGATCACAAAAGTAAACAGTGCCCTCTGCGATGCAGGGGAGTGGTGCCTGAGGAAGCAGGGAAAGAAGGCCATTAAGTGCATTATAGCCTAGGGGAACCATCACTTGAAGTGGTGAGACTGTCAGGGGGCATCAGGAAAAGGGAGGAGTATCCTTTTAGGATGCTTTACTACCCAACGGGTTTTTGTGATGTTTTGCTGCCTGGCTTACTGGATGATTTAAACTTGCCTTGTATCTTCTCTTAATGCTTCATGAATATCTCAGCAAAAGAAAACTTTGTTTCTTTCATTTGCCAAAAAGCTATCACATCTAGAAGCAATAGCTAATGCACTACTAAACCTGATAACCGATTTTCCTGCAGAGTTGAAAACTGTCATGTGGGGCGGTGCCTGTGGCTTAGTGAGTAGGGCGCTGGCCCCCATATGCTGAGGGTGGCGGATTCAAACCCAGCCTCGGCCAAACTGCAACAAAAAAATAGCTGGGCGTTGTGGCGGGCGCCTGTAGTCCCAGCCGCTCGGGAGGCTGAGGCAAGAGAATCGCATAAGCCCAAGAGTTAGAGGTTGCTGTGAGCCGTGTGACGCTACGGCACTGTACCCGAGGGCGGTACGGTGAGACTCTGTCTCTACAAAAAAAAAAAAAGAAAACTGTCATGTGTACAAATGACTCAATTAGTCCATCTATAGACATAGATTATGGCTCAGGAAACTGTGTGAAAATGAGCTTTGTCATTGGTATTGTGTTAGAACTTCAGATTCTTGCAGAATCTGGATAGGTAAGTGCTGTGACCCTGCCAACCTTTTTATTAAGGGATAGGTTTCTCTTTCCAGGTGGATTTGCACACTCCCCTGGGGCCAGAAAAAAAAAAACAAACTAGCTTTGACCCTGAATCAAAAAAAAAAAAGTGTCAGACACTGGGACAGAGACCTCACTGCCACAGTAAAGAAAAGCCTGATGAAGTGGGTTTCACTTAGAGAAAAAAGAAAAGAAAAGAAAAGTCTGAGATTATAGCTGAAAATCTTCACAGGGTGCTGTAGTCTTTCAGCACAATTCATTCATATGCCTGAGGTAACACATGAGGAACCGTGAACATCTTGAGATCAGTCCCTAGAGTCCCAGGAAAGATTGTTGACCCAGTCTACTTCTCTTTGAGCCTTCCTTGTTTTTCATTCATCAGTAACAACATGAGGGTTCCTTGTGCTTAAAACCAGGTCAAGTAGGAACAGCTTTTCAGAATCAAGAAAGCAATACATCTCCAAAGTGGTCATCTCCTTCTTATCATTCCTTAGGGAGGGAAAAGGTTCTATTAAGAGACCTGAACTGTGTGATCATTTGCCTTTCTCCCCCTCAAAACTGAGCACTGAGCATCACCATCCTTGGAGTGTCACATACTGCAGTTTATGATAGATAATGAAACTGGTGATGGCAGGAATGGGACACTTTTCAGTCTACAGATCATGTTGCCAGATTTTATGTGATCACCCCATAATCTCTGGTGGGTTGTCTAGATCTCAGAACTTTACTGCCCAAGACCCTGTGGTACTCATAGGGCAGACAAGGTCCTGAGTCCAGCGCTGCTTCTCCTGGAGCAGGTCAGTCGCCCTACATCCCTCTCAAAAGACCATGCAAAAGGGCGGTGCCTGTGGCTCAGTGAGTAGGGCGCCGGCCCCATATACCGAGGGTGGTGGGTTCAAACCCAGCCCCGGCCGAACTGCAACAAAAAAAATAGCTGGGCGTTGTGGCAGGCGCCTGTAGTCCCAGCTGCTCGGGAGGCTGAGGCAAGAGAATCACGTAAGTCCAAGAGCTGGAGGTTGCTGTGAGCCGTGTGACGCCACGGCACTCTACTGAGGGCAGTAAAGTGAGACTCTGTCTCTACCAAAAAAAAACCATGCAAAAGAGTGTAAAGAGAAGTGTGCAGATCCAGTGACAGGTTTAATCACAGCTAAGTGTATTTCCCCCACAGGTTCAAATAATGACTTTTCCTCAAGTACAAAGAATCTAGACGAAGGCTTGGCCAAAATATTCAGTAAGTAACCTCTCCAGGTAATATGGAAGCTTTAGGCTGTATTTGAAGAGCCCCAGGTAACTTCTTCCTGCTGCTTTGAGGGGAAAGCAGTGCTTTGCCTGGAGGCTAGAATCTGTTTCACTAAGTGCTAAAGTCCCCCAAGTTAGGCAAAACATTGTAGATAAACCCTTGGAAAGGACCCTACTCAAAGAGGGGTTCACATAGTAGAGCAAGGCCACCTGGGAGCTCACTGCTGCACCTTGGACCCTACTTCAGATCAGCAGCACCACACCTGCTCAGACAGTCTCTGCCAGTTACAGATGGTGAGGCCCAGAGGCTGAGCTGAATGTCTGCTGGGATACTTAGCCTTAATTGACCATGGAAAAGCCATGGGAGGATTCTGCTTTTGACAATAGAGCCAGAGATAGCAATCAGGATTCTGTGGTGTGGGGAGAGAACTTTCATTAGTAGCTTTAAAAACCCTCCAGGGAGGTGCTGTGTGATGGCTTACACCCATAATCCTAGCATTCTAGGAGACTGAAGCAGGAAGATCGCCTGAGCTGACAGGTTCTAGACCAGCCTGATCAAGAGTGAGACCCATCTCTAAAAATAGTTGGGTGTTGTGGCGGGTGTCTATAGTCCCAACTACTCAGGAGGCTGACGCAAGAGAATTGCTTAAGCCCAAGAGTTTGAAGTTGCTGTGAGTTATGACGTCACTGCACTCTACTGAGGATAACAAAGTGAGACTCTGCTCAAACAAACAAACAAACAAACAAACAAACAAACCAAGAAACAAAAAAACCCTCCAGGGACTGCAGGCTAAGACTCACTGACCCACTTTAAGCCTTTTACTTAACATTTAAAAAGCCTAAGGCCTGGTGATGGCATCTATGGCTCAGTGGGTAGTGCGCCAGCCCCATATACAGAGGGTGGTGGGTTCAAATCTGGCCCCCGGCCAAACTACAAAAAAAAAAAATAGCTGGGCATTGTGGTGGAAGCCTGTAGTTCCAGCTACTGGGGAGGCTGAGGCAAGAGAATCACCTAAGCCCAGGAGTTGGAGGTTGCTGTGAGCTGTGTGATGCCACACTCTACCAAGGGTGTTAAAGTGAGACTCTTGTTTCTACAAAAAAAAAAAAAAAAAAAAAAAGCCTAAGGCCTGGGGAAGTCCTCTTTAGCAGAGAACTGAACCATATCCATCTGCTGAAGGAAGCTGTCCATTGCCATGGATGTCTCCTTGCTAGCAACTGTGCAAGGGTCCGTCAAGGAGACTGAAAGTGTCCTCAGGTGTGAGGAGGTGCTCTCAGGAGAGTGAGAACTCATGCCTTCTCCTGGGTGAGGAGCTGCTGGATCAGAGGTGCTGTGACCACAGAGCAATGCCTGCTGATTCCTGTTAGCAAGAGGGGAATCTCTTGACATACGATTGACCTTTTGTTCTGGAGCACCCCATGTCAAGAACCCTGGGTTTTCTCCTCTCCATGAGTGCCATCACAGAGGCTCAGGCAATCTGCATTGATGGCCAACTGGCAGGTGATCAGGACGGAATGAATGAACAGCTGTAGGCAGTGCTTGCAGCCCCACTTGCTGTACTTAAGCACCTGCTGTCTAGGAGGTAGGAGGCTTGTTCTCACCTCGCAGGTGACCCTGTGTCTCTGCATCCAGTCCCACATGTGCAGGAGGGGAGCCAGTGCATCTGGAGGCAGGAGACTGTTTCAGGGTTTGGCAAGATCCCCTGACCGCTCTAGGACCTGCTGACCTGTCCAGCACATGCCAGTGTGGGCCTTGACATCAGAGGGCCACTCTCAACTCACCAGGTTCTCTCTGAGTAGCATTTTCAGAAACTCACAGGTCAAAATCAAGGAGAGAGTGGTGAGCAGACCACATCATCTTTGTGGTGAGTCTGGCGGTTAATTTTCTGGTGTCCTGTCCTAAGCACCTATTCTGTCAAATGGGTAGCAAAGTATACAGAGACCTGGAACATGGCTGAGAACGTACACAAAATGAATGGAATTCATGAGCGTTGTTTTCTGTGGCTTAGCAAAGAAAATCTTGAGGAAAAGTAAAACTGCTACTTCCCAGGGAGGGTAGAAGCCTGCAAGAGAACTTGATATAGTTGAGGAAAAGTAACCCTGAAAAATTAATGACAGTTTTATGAACAAAGAGCTTTCTGGGCTTACAGAATCTGTTCTGCTTTATTTCTAGCCTCACAGCCTTACCCCATTTTTTGTGGGTACAATTTTCATATACAACATTTGTAAATGAGTTTTAAAACGCTCTGAGGATGGCCTTTCCCTCTGGATTTCTTGGGTCCTTGGCAGTACAGATGTTATGGAAGTGTTGAGGTCAGACCCCTCCTGGCTCTAGGTCCTTCTCTGATGGCATGGGTTTGGAGGTGTTATGTGTCATCTTGGTATGGGATGTTGTCTGTTTGCAGCAGCCCCTTGATGACTGCCTGGAGGACTTTTTATGATGCTTGTAGCTCATTGAGTTATTGTCCCCAAGAGGCTGTTGCTGTGTGTCTATGTCACACACTGGTCCACCAAGACTTCTATGAGACCATAAGCACCAGATTGTTGGTGAAGGGAGTTGATGGAGGCACTCAGCATCCATGAACAGGAGTGACCTTGAGGTCTTAGTAAATAGCATGATCCAATGAATCTAGAACTCAGCTTCACCTGGCCTGGCCCACTTCTCTCTCCTGAGGTCTGCTCAGCAGCACCTGCCTTCTGGCTGCCATGGGGCCAGTTGGTTTTCTTCTCTGTTCTCTGCCCCTTGATTTGCTGCTCAGAGTGACTGTGTCCATGTGTCTGGTTGTCTCTGTATTTTTGCCTTTCCCACATGTCTAGGTGGCTCAGGGATGCAGACCACACAATAGGTCACCCTCCTCTCTGAGCCCCAGCACCTTGGACAGTTTCTTTGCAGAACTAGGGTTTGGTAAAAGCTTGTGGTATGAATGATGTGCAGTCTTCTACTCCCTCCCAATCTACATGAGCATTATCATCTTCAGGAACTTATGCTTGGTTCCTCCAAGCAATAGTGGGTCATAACAACCAAGAGGCCAACATCGTCTCAGCAAGGGGAGTCCACATGTTGTCATAGTAGCTGTGCTGGGTAGGAATGCACTTGGTTGCAATTACTTGACTTGCAGAGGATTAAATAGAGAGTGGTTTATTTTCCTTCTGTCACAAGCAATCTGAGGGAGGCAACATGGCTTTAATGCATAGCTCATGCAGGGCCAATTTCTCTGTCATTGTGTCTCTTGGTCATAAGATGGTTTCTGTAGCTGCAGATATCACATCTGCTTTTAAGCCAGGAGAAAAAGGGGATGGGGAAGCACAGCTCCAGCACACCTTTCTCTTCCATTCAGAGAAGGGCTCTTTTCCTGGATCCCAGGAGGCTTCTGAGCACCTCTGTATGTTCCATGGCTCTGGGAGAGTGGAAATGGAAGATTGGGCATGGAAATGCCTTAAAACTTGCAGTGGACACCTCTTTTTTCTGTCGTATGTTTGGTGACATGTTTCCTTATTTATTTACTTATTTTATTTATTTATCTATTTTGAGACAGAGTTTCTCCATGTTGCCCTGGGTAGAGTGCCATGGCATCACAGCTCCCAGGAACCTCAACCTCTTTTATTTTTATTTTTTTTTGTAGAGACAGAGTCTCACTGTACCGCCCTTGGGTAAAGTGCCCTGGCGTCACACGGCTCACAGCAACCTCTAACTCTTGGGCTTACGCGATTCTCTTGCCTCAGCCTCCCGAGCAGCTGGGACTACAGGCGTCCGCCACAATGCCCGGCTATTTTTTTGTTAGTTTGGCTGGGGCTGTGTTTGAACCTGCCACCCTCGGCATATGGGGTCGGCACCCTACTCACTGAGCCACAGGCGCCGCCCTTCTCAACCTCTTTTAAGCGATTCTCTTGCCTCAGCCTTCCAAGTAGCTGGACTACAGGAGCCTGTATTTTTTTATTCTTGACCTACATATTCCATGTGTGCAAGGTCCCAAAGAGCAGAAAACTAGCAACATTTACTCGTTGATCTGGGGTTATTGTTATAAAAAAGATGGTGATGGACACTTTCCAGACATTCTGCCTTCAGCATGATCCTCACACTGTCACTGTGTTTAGCACTTTTATAGACATTGTTTTATTCAATTTTCACCAATGTCCTATGAGTTAAATAATAGCATCCCCATCTTAATAATGACAGAACCTAAGGTCAAAGAGATGAAGTTACTTGTATTTGGTAAACAGTAAAATCAGGATTTGGGGCTAGTTCTGTCTGCTGCGAAATCTGGATTTTCATTGGGTAAACCTTCCTAGGAGAGGGAATACGATCTTAAGGAAGAAAATGATGCATATTTTACAGAAACAGAAAAGCGGTTTGTTCATATATAGCGATGGCTTGGGACATCAGAAGTGGGTCAGAGGGACAACAGGGCCAAGAAGGAAAACTATAGTTCTAAATATCATTACACCTGTGGTGCATCTTACAAGGGGGTACATGTGAAACTTAGTAAATGTAGAATATAATTGTCTTAACACAATAACTAAGAAAATGCCAGGAAGGCTTTGTCAACCAGTGTGATGAAAATGTGTCAGACTATGTATAAAACCAGTGTATGGTGCCCCATGATCGCATTAATGTACACAGCTACGATTTAATAATAAAAAAATAAATATCATGAGATTTGCGGCCATATCTTTAGTGGGCATTGTTTACCACCCAGGATATCTTGTGCAATTACAATTTTCCAGAAATTAGTTAGGTAGTTGGAGTTACCCTTCTTAAGATAAGCCATTTCAGAGCATAATGTCTCATAGCCATTGAGTTTGTGTCATTTATTCACTGTATTCATAGACTACTTTAGATTCTTTAGATAAGATTGTGTGCATTCAGAGTGATATGGCCATAGACTCATTTTAGGTACCTAGAGAACAAAATATATCAATCCTGCATTGCTGGTATTAACATGCTTTTGTTTGTTTTACTTGAGATGAAATTCTACTGCAAGAGTTTTCCAAAGTTCCACATGACTCACCGTTTGATGCAACAAGAACAACAGTCAAATCAATTGTTAAAAAAGGCATGAAAGAAAGCAAGTATACATTGTTACAATAAGTGCTCATTCCTCAACAGGCCTATGTGTTGTGTTATTTATACTGTCTTTTCATTTTAACATTCTTTAAACCAACTACTTATGGAGAAAAACCAAATTAAGATGAGAAAGAAGGAATCGTCTGAAATCCTGTCTACAACTTTCCACCAACTATGGGAGTCTATGGTTTAAAGTGTAAATATCCCTATATTTGGAGGTGATCCCTGAGGTGGAGAGTTAGGCAGGTTCTGCCATTCTAGAGGCTATTCAGAGGACAGTAAACTGATTTGCAAGAAGGCTTCACTGTTCCTTGCATCATGAGTTGTGAGTAGTGTGGTAACTTTCTATTCATCAGCCTTTTATAGTTCACTACCCAGTGAGTTCCCCAGTCACTGGCTTGGGAGAGCAAAGCCTTTCTAGATTTCTACCCATCACCCCACCCCATCCTAGCCTCTAAAATATCTGCCCACATTAGCAGAGCTGGTTTAGTACTGCTGCTCAAATCCCCAAACTGAGAGGAAACAACTGGGTTCAAAGGCAAAAATCAATAAACAAAAAATCCTAGCCCCTCCCCAGAAAACAAACTTGCTTCAAATCACACACAAAGCAGAAAAAACCTTTAAGATGGACAGTATCTACACTAAGAAGAAAATTGAAAATTGCTAAGTAGTTATCAGGATAAGCCAGGCATGCGTGCTGTGAATTCTAAGACTATCAGTAAAACAATTTTTTTTTTTTTTTTGCAGTTTCTGGCCAGGGCTGGGTTTGAACCCGCCACCTCCAGCATATGGGGCCGGTGCCCCACTTCTTTGAGCCACAGGTCCCGCCCAGTAAAGCAATTTTATAACTAATGTCAATGCATAAACCACACTATTAAGAAACAGTGTGAATATTTTACTGTATAATCTTGATAGCTTGCCCTGCACCATGTTTTATTATGTTCCCTTCGCTGACCCAATATGATGAACACGTTTTTAGCAAACTGCTTGCATGATTAAGTGTATCTATCTATTCCTGATTCACCAATGTCTCCTTAACGGAGAACTGTGCATTTGTCATGTACTGGATGAAAGTAACCATACTTGCAATCATTTGGCATATACCATGAAGGCCTTTTTACCAAGCTGCCATGTAGACAGATTACTTAATTGCTATGCTATTATCTTATAGGCCAGTCATGATGGCTTATACTTGTAATCCCAGCACTGTGGGAGGCCAATATGTGAGTATCACTTGAGGCCAGTAGTTCAAAAGCAGCCTGGGTGACAGTGAGACCCTTTCTCTTAAAAAAAAAAAATAAAATAAAATAAAAAAGGGCGGCGCCTGTGGCTCAGTGAGTAGGGCGCCGGCCCCATATGCCGAGGGTGGCGGGTTCAAACCCGGCCCCGGCCAAACTGCAACAACAACAGCAAAAAATAGCTGGGCGTTGTGGCGGGCGCCTGTAGTCCCAGCTACTCGGGAGGCTGAGGCAAGAGAATCGCGTAAGCCCAAGAGTTAGAGGTTGCTGTGAGCCGTGTGACGCCATGGCACTCTACCAAGGGCGGTACAGTGAGACTCTGTCTCTAAAAAAAAAAAAATAAAATAAAAAAAATAAAAAAATAAATAAATGAATAAATAAAAAGAAACTTTGTGAAAATGAGCTTAGCCCCCAGTTTTGTGTTGGAACTTCAGATGGCTACAAATATGTAGGTTACTACAAAAGTTTTAAGACACATTGTGTTATGCCATTATTTCATTTCCAAGAAACACAGTCTATGCAGTGGTCCTCAAGCTGTGGCCCATGGGCCACATGAGGCAGTGTGATTGTATTTGTTCCCATTTTGTTTTTTTACTTCAAAATAAGATATGCACAGTGTGCATAGGAATTTGTTCATAGTTTTTTTTTTTTTAAACAATAGTCTGGCCCTCCAACGATCTGAGGGACAGTGAACTGGCCCCCTGTTTAAAAAGTTTGAGGACCCCTTGGGCGGTGCCTGTGGCTCAAGGAGTAGGGCGTTGGTCCCATATGCCGGAGGTGGCAGGTTCAAACCCAGCCCCGGCCAAAAAAAACCACACATACACACAAAAAAAGTTTGAGGACCCCTGTAACAGCATCCTTTCTTATTTCACCCTTGCAAGTTTCAACTTACTTGACTTATTGGTGTTGCTGGGAAGGCTTCATTTGTTTCCATCCATGAGGATTTTATGATTTTTGTGTATCTCAACACTTTCATAATGAGCCATGTACATTCATGAATGCTGTGACATTTGGAATAGGTGTTCAGGCCAACTATATGATGCTCCTCTCAAAATATGATGCAGAAGAATATTAATTTAAAGAGAATAAATGCAGGTCTAACATAAGCTTTAATCCCAGCTAAGGTTTATTTTTCTATAGGTTATTCCCAAGAAAAAAGCCTGGAAAATTCTGAATTTTCATCAAATTCAAGTGAACGAGAGGAACACCTGGCTAAAATATTTGGTAAGTAACCTCCTCATGTGAAACCTTTAGACTGTGTTTGAAGAGCCAAAGGCTTGTCCTTATAATTGTGACTTATTTCTGCTGCATTGAAGGGAAAGCAAGTACTATGCATCAGGCTTGAATCTGTTCCTCTAATTGTCACAGTGCCAAGGAATTAAGCAAAACATAGGAAATAAACACTTGGAAAGGACCCTGCTCCTTAAAGAGTAATCCTTGTAGGAGGAGGGCCATCTCCTGGGAGCAGGAGAATCCTAGATTCATATGGTAAAAAGAGACCTAGTACCTGCTTCCCCTTACCCCCCATCAGATCTGTGGCTTGGGGTGAGACCTTTGCATCAATAGGTTTTAAAGCCCTGCTGGTGATTCTAGGCTATAACTCAATGACCTACACTAAGCCTGTCATTTACCATTTGAGAAAAACTAAGGCCCAGATGGATGACAGTAGGGTGGTAAGCTCCAGGAGTCTGTGCTTTTACCAAAACAACAACTGAGCTGGCAAGAGCTAGCCTTAGTAGCTGTTTTGGAGCACTGATGTTTAGTTGGATGCTTTCAGTTTCCAGGGCTTGGTAAAGAGGCTTTTAAATTTTAGTGAATTTCAGCATTTCATGTAGCACTACTATTCTCCATTTACAAGTCTTGTGGCAGGCAGGGGTGTGAATAACAGTCCACATTCCTAGTTAAGATTGCTGGTGCCAGGGTGGCAATAGGGACCTGGTCCTCCAAACTTGGAGTATGTGTTTTGATTGCTGATGCTACTTTAGATTACGAAGGGGCTGGTACTAAGACTGACCATTGTTAAAATGTTAAATGTCCATTACAAAACTGATTGGAATGAAGAGGCTTCCAAGTAACTATGTTGAGGGGATTTGAAGAGACATTTTTTTTTTGTTTTCCTTAGGAGATAGACACTGAGGGAAGCCTTGCCAGGTCACTGACTGACCTCATAGATAACAAAAGAGGAAATTCAGTACCCTTGCATAATAAAGAATATACACTTTGCAAAAATGGGTTGAAAAGGTAATAAATGGATGGTGTCAGCCCTCAATAAGAAAAGAACCCCAGCAATATCTGAAAAATGGGAAGATTAGATTTCCAGAGTTATCAAAATATAATACTTAGAATGTTCATTTCTCAACATAAAATTATAAAACATACAAAGAATCAGGAAACTATGGCTCACCCACAGGAAAAAGGAATTTGGTAGAACTCATTACTGAAGAAGCTTGGGCATTAATTATTAGTCAAAGATGTTATATCAACTCTCTTAAATGTGTTCAATGAGCTAAAGGAAATCACGGACAAAGAACTAAAGGAAATCAGGAAAACAATGTATAAACAACATGAGAATATTAATAAAAAGATAGAAATTATGAAAAGGGGCCAAAGATTCTGGAGCTGGAAAGTAGAGTAACAGAAATGAAAAAAATTACTAGAGGGGTTCAATAGCAGGTTTGATCAGGTAGAAGAAAAGATCAGCAAACTTCAAGAGAAGACATTGAAATGATCTAGTCCAAGGAGTAGAAAGAAAAGGAATAAAAAGAAAATAAATATAACATGTGAGACTTTTGAGACATCAAGCATACAAAAATACACGTTATGGGGATCTCAGAGGGAGAAGAGAGAGAGGCAAACAAAATATTTGAATAAACTCATGAAATGCATGAACATACATATCCAAGAAGCTTAATGACAACTACAAAATTCCTCAGGAGCTTTGTGCAGTGGCAGTAACATAGGCAATGAGGTTTATCTGATGCGCCATTATTGCTAATTGCAAACTTTTCCCAATATCCTGCCTTGACAACTTGCAAAACTCCTCAGGAATGGATTCTGACAACTTCCTTTTTCCTACGAATGAGTCATACTTTCCCCTTCTTGGTATGTTTTATAATTTTATGTTGCAAAATGAACAAAAAGATCTGTACTGAAACATATTATAGTCAAATTGTCAAAACCCAGACCCAGAGGATCTTAAAGGCAGCAAAAGAGAAGGGATTCATTATATTCAAGAGATCCTCAATAAGATTCATAGCTTATTTCTCCTCAAAAACTATGAAGACCAAAAGGCAATGAAATAGCACATTTAAAAGGTTGATTGCATTGGCTCATGCTTATGATCTCAGCACTTTGGGAGGCTGAAGTGGGAGGATAACTTAAACCCAGGAGTTAGAGGTCACAGTGAGCTACAATTGTGCCACTGCATCCAGCCTAGGTGACATAGTGAAATTCTGTATCAAAAGAAAAAAGAAAGGCATATTCAAAGTCCTGAAAAAGAAAATACTGTCAAGCAAGAATTCTATAGCTGAGAAAACTATCTTAAAAGAATAAAAGAGAAACAGAACATTTTCAGATAACAAAGGCTGAAAGATTTGCCCTACAAGAAATGCTAAAGGAAGCCCTCCAGGTTTAAATGAAAGGATGCTAGACAGTAACTTGAAGCTATAAAGGGGATGGGGGGAGAAGTACACTGGTAAAGGTAAGCAACAATTGTAAAAGCTAATATTATTGTACTTTGTGGTTTGATTTGTAACTTCTCTCTTTTTTCCTATATTATGATTAGTTTTGCTATCTCTAGGTAGAAAGTAGTCTTTCTTCTGTAGTGTTTAAAAGGAAAATACATAAAATGATAATTATAAATCTATGTTAATGCATGTATATGTATAATGATGTAATCTTTGACAATAATAATACGAAGGGTGAGAAAATGAAGGAATGATGATATATATGAGCAGTATTTGTATGCTTTTGAAAATAAGCTGGTACTATTTAAAGTAGGTCATTGAATCCCAGCTACTTGGGAGGCTGAGGCAAGAGGATTTCTAAAGTCCCAAACTTTGAGACTTCATCGCTATGAGCGATGATGTCATGGCACTCTACCCAGGGTGATAGAATGAGACTCTGTCTCAGGAAAAAAAAAAAGAAGTATGATTATTGTAAGTTTATAATTTTTTTTTTTTTTTTTAGAAATGTGGTCTCTGTTGCTCAGGCTGAAGTATAGTGGCCTGATCATAGCTCACTGTAACCTCAAATTCCTGAGTTCAAGCTATCCTTCTGCTACCAAAATAGGTGGGACTACAGGTGTATGCCACCGTGTCTGGCTAATTTTTTAAAAACAAATTTGTAGAGACAGGGTCTTGCTTCATTGCCCAGGCTGGTCTTCAACTCCTAGTCTGAAGTGATTCCTGTGCCTCCTCCCAAAGTGCTGGTTTTCAGTCATGAGTCACCATGCCCAGCCACTTGTTATAAGTTTAAGATAACTCGATGTTTAAATCAATGTTCTTAACATAAACACTAAGAAAATAACTAAAAATATATAGTAAAAGAACAAAGAAGGGAGTCAAAATGGAACATTACAAAAAATCAAGTAAAAACAATAATGGAAAATTTAGGAATAACAACAACAAACAAACACAATAAATATCTAAAGGTCAGTAATTACAGTAACTGTAAATGGATTAAAACTATTAAAAGGAAGAGATTAGGAGATCAGATTAAAAAATCTATCCATGTATATGTTGTCTACAAGGAATTACTTAGGGTATAAGGACACAAGGAGGTTGAAAGTAAAAGGATGGAAAATGTATTTCATGTAAGTAATAGTCACAAGAGAGTTGGGATGGTTATACTATTTTCAGACAAAATAGAGTTTAAATCAAAAGACAAGAATAGTGGGAGATTTTAATACCTTACTTTCAATAATGGATAGAATAACTAGACGGAAGAACATCAAAGAAATAGAAGATCCAAACAACGCTATGAACCAATTATACCTGAAAGACATATACAGAGCAATTCACCCAATAACAGCAGAATATACATTTTTCTGAAGTACACATGCAATATTATCCAGGATAGTCTGTATGTTAGGACACAAAACAAATCTCTATAAAATGAACAAGATTGAAATTGTACTCAGTATCTTTTCAGATGACAGCAGAATGAAACTAGAAATCTACATCAAAAGGAAAAGAAAAACTGGAGGCCCAGTGCCTGTAGCTAAGTGGTTAGGGCCCTGGCCACATACATTGAGGCAGGTGAGTTCAAACCTGCCCCAGGCCTGGTAAACACCAATGACAACTGCAACAACGACAACAACAACAACAAAAAATAGCTGAGCATTGTGGCGGGTGCCTGTAGTCCCAGCTACTTGGGAGGCTGAGGCAAGAGAATCACTTAAGTTCAAGAGTTTGAGGTTGCTGTGAGCTGTGATGCCATGACATTCTACTGAGGGTGACATATTGAGACACTGTCTCAAACAAAAGAAAAAAACTGGAATACTTACACATATGTGCAAATCAAGCAGCACACTATTAAGTAACTAATGGGTCTAAGAAGAAATCACAAGGAAAATTAGAAATTACTTTGAGATGAATGAGAATCAAACACAACATACTAAAACTTATGGGATACAGGTAAGCAGTGTTAGGAGGGAAATTGCGCTATAATTACATTAAAAAGAAGAAAGATTTTAAATAATTAAATATATACCTAAAGGAACTAGCAAAACCCCCAGGATATCAAGTTGAAAGCTAGCGGAAATAGCAAAGTATATAATAGTAAAGTATATAATGAAAATAAATGAAATAGAGAATAGAAAAATTATAGAAGAAAATCAATAAAACCAAAACATCAACAAAACTGACAGACCTCTAGCTAGATTGACACCCCCCTAAGAAAGAGTCCTTAATTCAGAAATGAGAATAGAGGCATTACTACTAATTTTCCAGAAATAAAAAGGATTACAGGGGAATAGTATAAACATTTGTATGCTAACAAACTGGATAACCTAGATGGAATTTTTTTTTTTTTTTGAGACAGAGTCACACTATGTTGCCCTTGGTAGAGTGCTGCGGTGACATAGTTTACAGCAATCTCAAACTCTTGGGCTTAAGCAATTCTCTTGCCTGAGCCTCCCAAGTACCTGGGACTACAGGTGCCGTCCACAGTGCCCGGCTATTTTTTGGTTGCAGTTGTCATTGTCATTTTAGCAGGCCTGGGCCAGGCTCAAACCCATCAGCCTCAGTGTATGTGGCTGGTGCCCTACTTGCTGAGCTATGGGTACCAAGCCACCTAGATGAAAATTTAAAATTCCTGAAAGCACACAAACTACCAAAATTGACTCTAGAAAAAAATAATCTAAATAGACATAATTAGTAAAGAGATTGAATTGATAACTAAAACTTTTTAACAAAGAAAGTCCAGTATCAGGTGGGTTCACTGGTAAAATCTACAAAACATATAAATAAGAACAAACACCAATCCTTCTCAAACTCTTCCAAATAATTGAAGAAGAGGAAACACTTCCTAACTCATTCTGAGAGCCCAGTATTACTCTGATACCAAAGGGAGAAAGAAACACTACCTGAAAACTACAAACCAATATCCTTTATAAATATAAAGACAAAAATCCTTAACAACATATTAGTAAACCAAATCCAACAGCATATTAAAAAGATTATTCACCAGGTCTAGTGGGATTTATTTCTGGAATGCAAGGATGGTTTAACATACAAAAATCAGTCAGTGTAACATACTACCTTAACAGAGTGAAGGAAAATAAAAAGCATATGATCATCTCAATTGATGCAGATAACAGCATTTAAACAAATTCAACATCTTTTCATGTTAGAAAATACTCAACCAACCAGAAACAGAAGGAAATGACCTCAACATAATAAAGGCCTATCTGAAAAACTCACAGATAACATTATACTTCATGACAAAAAACTGAAAGCTTTCCTCTAAGGTCAGGGACAAGACAGGGATGTCTGCTTTCACTACTTCTATTTAACATGGTACCAGGCAAGAAACAGTTATGAGCATCCAAATTGGTAAAGAAGAGGTAAAATCATCTCTGTTTGGAGATTACTATATCTTATATGTTGAAAACTTTATTTTAGACTCCAGAAAACTTTTATAACTAATAAATGAATTTAGTAAAGTTACAGGATATTCAAATTCAACCCACAAAAAATAAGTTGTTTCTATATGGTAAAAATGAACAACCCAAAAGGAAATTTAAAAAAAGCTTCCATTTACAGAAGTATCAAAAAGAATAAAACATAATATTTAGGAATAAACTTAACCAAGGAAGTGAAAGACTTGTACTAGTACTGAAAACCACAAAATATTACTGAAAGAAATTAGAGACAAAAAGACATCTTATACTTATGGATTGAAAGACTTAATGTTAAGATTTCAGAACTGTCCAAAGTGATCTGCAGATTCAGTGTAATCCCTATCAAAATCCCAATGGCTTTTTTCTTTTAGAAATAGAAAAAGTTACCCTAAGATTCATATGGAATCTCAAGTGACTCTGAAAAGCCAAAACAGTCCTAGAAAAAGAGAACAAAGTTGGAGGAGTTCCTTTTTCTCATTTCAAAACCTACTATAAATCAGAGTTATCAAAACAGTATGATATGGTTCCTTTACTATGCACCAATTAAAGTGTGGAATTGGCTAAAGGCCTGATATGCAGACAAGTGGAATAGAATAGAAAGTTCAGAAAGAAATGCATATTTCTGTAGTCAGCTGAGTTTCAACAACAGTGCCCAGGCCATTAGAGGAGAAATAACAATCTCTTCAACAAATGGTTCTGGGAAAACTGGATATTCACTTGCAAAAGAATGGATTTGGATCTTTACCTTACACCATATACAAAATTAAAATTCAAAATGTGTCAAAGATCTAAATTTATGAGCTAAAACTATTAAACTCTTAGAAGTAAACATTGGCTCAGCGCTTGTAGCTCAGTGAGTAAGGGCATGAGCCACCAAGCATGGCAGGTTTGAGCCCGGCCCAGGACTGCTAACTAATGACAACTGCAACCAAAAATAGCCAGGCATTGTGGCGGGTGCCTGTATCCCAGCTACTTGGGAGGCTGAGGCAAGAGAATCGCTCAAGCCCAAGAGTTGGAGGTTGCTGTGAGCTGTGATAACCATCGCACTCTACCGAGGATGATGTAGTGAGACTCTGTCTCCAAAAAAAAAAAAAAAAAAAGAAGTAAACATAGGTGGAGATCTTCATGATCTTTGATTAAGCAATGATATCTTTTTTTTTTTTTTTTCAGACAAAGTCTCACTTCTTCCCAGGATAAAGTGCTGTGGTGTCTTAGTCCACAGCAACCTTAAACTCCTGGGCTAAAGCAAGCAATCCGCTTGCTTCAGCTTCCTGAGTAGCTGTAGGGGGGCAGCTACATTTTGGGGGGCACATTCAATCCATAGCAATGAGTACAGCATTTCTGTTTGGGATGATAAAAAAAGTTCTGTAAACAAGTAGGAATAATGTTTACACAGCACTGTGAATCTTTTTGATGCTTTTGAATTATAAAAATAGTGATAATGGAAATTTTCTGTGATATGTATTTTACCACAATAAAACATTAAAAAACAATAAGTTACAAAAAAATTAAGGCCCAGGGAAATTCTCTTTAGCAGAGAATTTCTAAATTCTCTGAACCACAGCCCTCTTCCCTGGTGCCTGTGTGTGGATCAGCCATGGAGACAAAGGGTGGCCTCAGGTGTGAGGAGGTGCTCCCAGGAGAGTGAGCACTCATGCCTTCTCCTGGGTGAGGAGCTGCTGGATCAGAGGTGCTGTGACCACAGAGCAATGCCTGCTGATTCCTGTTAGCAAGAAGGGAATCTCTTGACATGCGATTGACCTTTTGTTCTGGAGCACCCCATGTCAAGAACCCTGGGTTTTCTCCTCTCCATGAGTGCCATCACAGAGGCTCAGGCAATCTGCATTGATGGCCAACTGGCAGGTGATCAGGACGGAATGAATGAACAGCTGTAGGCAGTGCTTGCAGCCCCACTTGCTGTACTTAAGCACCTGCTGTCTAGGAGGTAGGAGGCTTGTTCTCACCTCGCAGGTGACCCTGTGTCTCTGCATCCAGTCCCACATGTGCAGGAGGGGAACCAGTGCATCTGGAGGCAGGAGACTGTTTCAGGGTTTGGCAAGATCCCCTTACCCCTCTAGGACCTGCTGACCTGTCCAGCATATGCCAGTGTGGGCCTTGACATCAGAGGGCCACTCTCAACTCACCAGGTTCTCTCCGAGCAGCATTTTCAGAAACTCACAGATCAAACATTCATCAAGGAGAAGGTGGTGAGCAGACCACATCATCTTCATGGTGGGTCTGGCAGTTAATTTTCTGGTGTCCTGACCCAAGCACCTATTCTATCAAATGGGTTGCAAAGTATACAGAGACCTCGAATATGGCTGCAGAATGTACACAAAATGAATGGAATTTTTTTCTTTTTTTTTTTTTATTGTTGGGGATTCATTGAGGGTACAATAAGCCAGGTTACACTGATTGCAATTGTTAGGTAAAGTCCCTCTTGCAATCATGTCTTGCAAAATGAATGGAATTTGTGAGCATTGTTTTCTGTGGCTTAGCAAAGGAAATCTTGAGGGAAAGTAAAACTGCTACTTCCCAGGGATGGTAGAAGCCTGCAAGAGAACTTAGTATAGTTCAAAGAATGTAACCCTGAAAAATTATAACAGTTTTATGAACGAAGAACTTTTTGGGTTTATAGACTCTGTTCTGTAGTATTTCTACTCCCCTCCCACAGCCCATGCCTCATTTTTATGGGTCATTTTGGAGGCCCCCTCAGAGGTGAGTCAGAGAGACAATAGGAACAAGAAGGACAGTTATGGTACTAAATATCATGAGATTGGGGCTGTATCTCTCTAGTGGGCATTATTTACTGCTCAGGATATCTCAAATAATTACAATTTTTCCAGAAATGTTTTAGGTAGTTGTGGAGTTTTCTTTCCTAAGACAAAGTATTTTAGGGCATAATATCTTATATCCATTGAGTTTGTATCATTTATACATAGTATTCATAGACTGCTTTAGGTGCTTAGAGAGCAGCATATTGCATTGCCTGTATTAACATGACTCTGTTTGCTTCTCTTGAGATGAAATTTTACTGCAAGTTCCATATGATCAACCATTTGACGAAACAAGAGCAGAAGTCAAATCATTCACAAAGAAAAACATGAATGAAAGCAAGTATATGTCATTAACACTATAAATACATGTAATTCTATAGGCCTATGTATTATCTTAAATGTGCTATGCTATCATTTTAGCATCCTTTTAGCCAACTACAGTGTGGCAAAACTAAACTGAGATGTGAAGGAAAGAATGTCTGATATTCTCTTTGTAACCTTTCACCAATGATGGAATCTAGGGTCTAAAGTGTGAACATCCCTGTATTTTGGAGGGGGAGCATTTCCTGATGTGCAGCATCAGAAGGCTGTTTCAGGGACAGGAATCCCATTTTCAAGTAGGGGTCTCCATTCCTGATAACAGGAACCCTTAGTACATGTAGCAAAATAACTTTCCACTCAACGCATTTTATGCTTTCAAGTGTATGATGTGGTTTGAGAGGGTTGGTGTCATTAATGACCCATTCGATGAATGTAAAGACCAAAACAAACAAAAACTTGCCTTAGGCACACCCATAGAAATGATAACAGTGAAGAACATACTCTTTCCCCAAAGTAGCTTCATACTGGGCATAAAGTAGCACTTCAAGGATTACGATAGGTGTTTGGTTGCTGGTCATAGGGATAGAATTGTGTATCAGAAATCTTCCAGCAACGCATGCAAGTGCCAGGCAGGGAGGAGGAATGAGTACCTTGCTGGTTTTCTGCATACAGATGTGTATTTCAATTCCTGAGGGTGGTTTCCCAGGCAGCTGCCCCTCCCATTTTGCAATTAATAGGTGGCACCTCTCTCTACTTTGGTGTATTAACTTCCAAACACCTATTTGCACCTACAAGTTGAACCCTATATTTGCATTTCTGCTTAAAAATGTAAATCAAAGTGGGCCCTAGGTACCTTTAAGTGTGTACTGAAGAAAACCTTTTCTCTTACTTTTTCCCCATATATTTCATCAAAGGAGCCAATGATGGTTGGAATTCACCTGGACCAGAATATTTTCACAGCGAGGCCAAAATTCCTGATAATGGTAAATGCAGATGGATAAAATTAGAGTAGTAAAATTAAGCAGTCGTTGACTCGGTGCCCGTAGCACAGTGGTTACAGGGACGGCCACATGCACTGAGGGTGGCGGGTTCAAACCCGACTGAGGTCTGCTAAAACAACTGCAACAACAAAAAAATAGCTGGGCGTTGTGGCGAGCGCCTGTAGTCCCAGCTACTTGGGAGGCTGAGGCAAGAGAATTGCTTAAGCACAAGAGTTTCAGGTTGCTGTGGGCTGGGACACCACGGCACTCTACCGAGGGTGACATAGTGAGACTCTGTGTTACAAAAGAAAAAAAAAATTAAGCAGGCATTCTTTTTCCTCTTGCCTGAGTTAGACCCGAATGAGAGCCTGAGCTGAGCGTCCGGCAGGTGGCGCTCCAGCTCTCTTTAGAGAAATAGCTCTACGACCTCGTCTGGATAACGCTGCGCTTCCCTGAGAGTAAGGAAGAGCGCCCCTGTCACTGGTACGGTCAGGATACCTACGATTCGCCAACTCATGCTGCTGTAAAACAGGCTACTTAGGGAGACCAGAGTGTTTGTTCTCAGCAAGCAGACGAGTGCCAAAACGGAGGGAGAAAGAGCTGGCCGCACCGGACTGCTCCTCCCAAAATGACTAGATGGCGGGGTGAGGAGGGGATAGCCAGGGGCTGAGCATGTTCCCGAGGTGACACCCCAGAGGAATTCTCTCCCTCCTCATCAGAAGTGTGGGAAAGGGATCTGATGATCGCAGAGGCAGGCTGGCACTGAGGACAGGACGAGCAGCTAGAATCCCACGAAGCATTTCCTCCTTCAGAAAGATTTACAGGCAAAAAACAGGCCAAATATATCACTGTCTGAGCTGGCAAGTGTGTGGTCTTTCCCGGGTGCTGGCATAAGAACTGAGGCAGTAGTTCCCAAGCCTGACCTTGCACCAGCTGTGAATGGGGAGGTGTGTGTGTGTCTTTAGTACTTAAGTGTTTTTTCAAGCTGCAAAAAAAAAAAAAAAAAAAAAAAAAGACAAAGAAAGAAAAAAAAACTTGCAGGGGTTCTCAAACTACGGGCCACGTGAGGCGGTGTGATTGTAATCGTTCCCGTTTTGTTTTTTTACTTCAAAATAAGATATGTGCAGTGTGCATAGGAATTTGTTCATAGTTTTTTTTTAAACTATAGTCCAGCCCTCCAACAGTCTGAGGGACAGTGAACTGGCCCCCTGTTTAAAAAGTTTGAGGACCCCTGCTAGGGAGTCAGCCAGGTACCAGTACTTTTGGTGATTGATTGACAACAGAACATCCTTTAAAATGAATACCATTAATATCATTGAATTTACCTTACATGTTTCCTTCTGTAAATTGCATGATAATCATAAACATAGCTGGACATCTCTTTGGTACTTGGGTCCACACTGGGAGAGGTGAGGGGATGATTTTATAGCCAAGTCCACTTGTGGCCTAGAGCGGTCTCCTCCACACAAGCGGTCTGTATCACTCTATTCTTCTGTTGTTTGGCTATCCAGTTTTCCCATCACCATTTATTACAAAGCCAACCTTTTCTCCAGTGGTCTGAGATGGCCCCTTTTTCATTTACCTAATTTCCATATATGCTGGGTCTATTCCTGGGCTTTCTGTTTTAACTCAATGGTCTATTCATCTCCATATTCAACAGAACCATGTTGTTTTAATTAGAGGCTGAGGTAGAATGTTTTAACATTCAGCCCCTTTTGTAGTTTTTTGCTTTTTCAATGTATTCTTGCATGATTGTTTTTCCACATGAACTTCAGTATCGTCTTGTCTAACTTCAGTAAAAAAAGTCTATTGGTGTTCTTGATATTGCCTTAAGCTTATAATGCAATATTTACTTTGAGAAAACTGATACTCAGTCATCTTACCCTATAAATGGGATGTCTTTCCAGTCCTTTACGTTTACTTACAGTGTTTGTTAAAGTTTTCCTTACATAGTTATTTTTGCACATATCTTGTTAAGTTTATTCCTAAGTAATTTAATTTTCAGTGTTGCTAGTATGGGGGGTATTTGTCAGTCGTTATATTCTCTACCAAGTTAATGTTTGAATATAGGAAGGCTTGATTTTTTTTTTTTTTTTTGAGACAGAGCCTCAAGCTCTGCCCTTGGTAGAGTGCTGTGACATCACAACTCACAGCAACCTCCAACTCCTGGCTTAAGAGATTCTCTTGCCTCAGCCTCCCAAGTAACTGGGACTACAGGCATCTGCCACAATGCCCATTGTAGTTGTCATTGTTGTTTGGCAGGCCCAGGCTGGATTTGAACCTGCCAGCTCTGGCGTTTGTGGCTGACGCCTTAGCCACTTGAGCAACAGGTGCCGAGCCAGAACTTGATTTTTGTATGTTAATTTTATGTCCTCTACTTTGTTCAATTCTGTATATATTGTTTGTATCATCTGCAAATAAAAATAGTTTTACTTCTTTCCCAATTATTATAGCTCTGGTTTATTTATCCTGTTTAATTGCATTGCTAATATGTCTAGGACAATCTTGAGTAGTTATTGGAGCTATGGTGGGCGTCTGTTTTGTTCCTGCTCTTAGAGGAAATGCCTCTAGGTTTTCCTGATGAAGATTCTGGTTATAGGACTAACATGAGTAAGAGATTATCTATCTATCTATCCATCCATTCATCCACATGCATATACACACATACATATATATGTATGTTCGTGTTCAGAAAATGTGTCCATTTCTATTTACTTTTTCTGTTTATGTGAGCTTAATTATTTTAACTAATTTGTATAAATTTAAGGGGTATAAGTTTAATTTTGTTACATGGATATAATGCACATAATGAGGAAGTCGGGGCTTTTAGTATATCCATTTCCCTATTAATATACATTATAACCATTAGGTAATTTTCCACGATCTACCTGCCTTCCAGCTCCCCTTCCTTCTGAGTCTCCGTTGTCTATAAGTCCACATTCTATGTTTATGACTATGCACTATTTAGCTCAAACTTCTAAGTCAGAATGTGCAGTATTTGTCTTCCTGTTTCTGAGTTGTTTCACTTAAGATAATGGCCTCCAGCTCCATCCATGTTGCTGCAAAAGACATGAATTCATTATTTTTTATGGCCAAATAGCATTCCATTGTGTGTGTGTATGTGTCTATCTTTGCTATTGTGAATAGTGCTGGGATAAACAAATGAGTGCAGGTCTCTTTTTGATATAATGATTTCTTTTCCTTTGGGTAGATACCCTCTAGTGGGATTGCTAGATACAATGGTAATTCTATTTTTGGGTCTTTGATAACTCTCTATACTGTTTTCCATGAACTTAATTACTTTTTTTTTGAGACAGAGTTTTACTTTTTTGCCCCAGGCTAGAGTGCAGTTGCATCACAGCTCATAGCAACCTTAAACTCCTGGACTCAAATGATCCTCCTGCCTCAGCCTCCTGAGTAGCTGGGACTATAGGCACCTGCCGTAATACCCAGCTAGTTTTTCTATTTTTAGTAGAAATAGGGACTCACTCTTCCTCAGGCTGGTCTCGAACTCCTGAGCTCAAGCAATCCACCCACCTAGGCCTCTCAGAGTACTAGGATTACAGGCATGAGCCACCATGTCCAGCCAAGACTTAATTACTTTAAATATCTCATGTAAGTTGAATCACACAGTATTTGTCTTTTGGGGATTGGCTTAGTTCATATAGCATGATGTCCTGAGGTTAATCTATGTTATAACATATGATTCCTTTTTAAGGCTGAATAATATTCCATTGTGTATATATACCACATTTTCTTTCTTTCTTTCTTTCTTTTTTTTTTTTTTATTAAATCATAGTTGTGTACATTAATGCAATAATGGGGTATAATTTGCTGTTTTTTTTTTTGTAGAGACAGTCTCACTGTACCGCCCTCTGTAGAGTGCCGTGGCATCACATGGCTCACAGCAACCTCTAACTCTTGGGCTTACGCCATTCTCTTGCCTCAGCCTCCCGAGCAGCTGGGACTACAGGCGCCCGCCACAATGCCTGGCTAATTTTTTTGTTGCAGTTTGGCCGGGGCTGGGTTTGAACCCGCCACCCTTGGCATATGGGGCCAGCGCCCTACTCACTGAGCCACAGGCACCGCCCTAATTTGCTGGTTTTATGTACGATTTGAAATATTTTCATCAAACTGGTTAACATAGCCTTCACGGCATTCTCTTAGTTATTGTGTTAAGACATTTATACCACATTTTCTTTATCCATTTATCTGTTGATAGACACTTGGGTTGCTTCTATGTCTGTTATTTCTGTGTGTGTGTGTGAAAAATGTGGCAGTTACCTGGGCTAGAGTGTAGTGGCTCCATCATTGCTCACGGCAACCTCAACCTCCTGGGCTCAAACCTGCCTCAGCCTGAGTAGCTGGGAACTATAGGTGTGCAGCATCATACCCATCTATTTTTTTCTATTTTTAGTAGAGATAGGTCTTGCTATTGCTCAGGCTGGTCTTGAACTCCTGAGCTCAAGTGATCCTCCTGCCTTGGCCTCCCAGAGTGCTAGGATCACAGACGTGAGTCACCGTTCTCAGCTGACATGTTGGCTATTATAAATATGGGTATGTAAATATCTCTTCAATACACTGTTTTCAATCCTTTGGAGATATACCCAGAAGTGGGGTTGGGGGGTCAGATGGAACATCTATTTTTTTTTTTTTTTGAGGCAGTCTCACTATGTCACCCTTGGTAGAGTGCTGTGGTGTCACAGCTCATAGCAACCTCAAACTCTTGGGCTTAAGTGATTCTCTTGCCTCAGTCTCCCAAGTAGCTGGGACAGGCACCTGCCACAACTCCCGGCTATTTTTTCGTTGTAGTTGTCATTGTTATTTGGCAGGCCTGGGCCAGGGTGTATGTGGCCAGTGCCCTAGCCATTGAGCTATAGGCACCAAGCCTGGAACATCTATTTTTATTTTTTGAGAAACCTCCATAGTGTTTTCCATAGTGGTTGCACCATTTTACAATTTCATCAACTGTGTTCAAGGGTTGTGATTGCTCCACATTCTCATGAACACTTGTTACATTAATATGCGGTTGGATAATTAAGGTCTCGAATTCGTTCCAGAAAAAGTGCTACATGCATACATACCTACCTCATTGCTGAATATCACTATGGCCACCTTTGAAGTTCTCCCCCCAGGAAGCCATGCACCGATACCAGTGCTTAGTTCACCCTTTAAAGCTCTTTTTAAAGGATAAGTTCACAACTTAATTGTCAGATTTCTTACAATGACAGGTCTGATGGCCATTCCATAAAAAGAGTTCCAGGGCAGCGCATTGTGGCTCAGGAAGGAGGGCGTTGGCCCCATATACCAGGGGTGGCGGGTTCAAGCCCAGCCCCAGCCAAAAAACTGCAAAAAAAAAGAGTTCCCAAATTGTTTTGGAATATTTTCCACTGTATGTGTATACCACATTTTGCTTATCCCCTCATTCCTCAGTAGACACTTTTGTTGCTTCCACATTTTAGCTGTGGAAAATGGTACTATGAAAAATGGTACTATGAACATGGTTGTACATATATAACAGCTTTCAATTCTTTGGGGTTTATATCCAGAATAGGAATTGCTGGAGCCTATGGAATTCTATTTTTAACTTTCCAAAGAATTGCCATCTTGTTTTCCACAATGGCTGTACCATTTTGCATTCCCACCAATGGTGCACAGTGTTCTAATTTTTTTATATACTCTCCAACACTTATTTTCTGTTGTTGTTTCTTTTTTCTTTTTCTTTTTTTTTTAATTTCAGCTTGCTTGGTCATTTTTCTTCGTTTGAAGTTTTGTTTTTTTTTTCTGTTCTTCCTTTGGCGATTCTCTTTTCCTTTGCCTCTCCAGTAGCTGGGATTACAGATGCCCCGCCACAACGTCTGGCTTTTTTTGATGTTAGTAGAGACGGGGTCTTACTCTGGCTCACTCCTGCTCATACGGGTCTCGAACCTCTGAGCTCAGGCAATCCACCCGCCTCGGCCTCCCACAGCACTGGGACTACAGGCGTGAACCACCATGCCCGGCCTGTTGTTTCTTTTTTTAGTAGCCATCGATTGGGTGTGGGGTAATATTTCATTGTAGTTTTAATTTGTATTTCCCAAATGATTACTGATGCATATCTTTTCATGTGCTATTGGCCATTTGTATATCTTCTTTAGAAAAATGTCTGTTCAAGTCCTTTTCCCATTTTGAATTTTTTGTTTATTCAGTTTTAGGAGTTCTCTATATATTTTGGAAAATGACCCCTTATCAGATAAATGATTTACAAATATTTTCTCCTGTTTTGGGGGGTGCCTTTTTACTCTGTTAACATTGTCTTTTAAAATTTTCATAAAGTACCCATTTTGTCTATTTTCTCTTTGGTTGCCTAGGCCTTTGGGGTCACATCCAAAAAATCATTCCCCAATCCAATGTCACGAAGCTTCTGCCCTATATTTTCTTCTAAGAGCTTTATAGTTTTAGTTCTTACATTTAGGTCTTTGGTCCATTTTGAGTTCATTTTTATTTGTGGTGTTGGCTAAATGTCCAGCTTCTTTCTTTTGCATGTGGATATACAATTTCCCAGCACCATTTGTTGAACCATGGTTACTTTCATACTGATGCTTGCAAATGTTGGTTCTGGCCTGCCTAGGACTATACTTTGAACTAAGGATGACCGTAAGAGACATCTGTTATACTTGCACAATTTATATCCTTTTTTTTTGTTTGTTTGTTTTTGAGACAGAGCCTCCAGCTGTCGCCCTGTGTAGAGTGCTGTGGCATTATAGTTCACAGCAACCTCCAACTCCTGGGTTTAAGCGATTCTCTTGCCTCAGGCTCCCAAGTAGCTGGGACTACAGGCGCCCGCCACAACGCCCGGCTATTTTTTGGTTGGAGTTATCATTGTTGTTTGACAGGCCTGAGCTGGATTCGAACCCGCCAGCTCTGGTGTATGTGGCTGGTGCCTTAGCTGCTTGAGCCTATGTCCATTTTAAAGACACCTGAAAGAATGTTGAGGCAGACAGTTTTGTGGCTATTACATAAAGCAATAGTTCCATTTGCTTATGACTAGTCCTTAGATCAGTGGTTCTCATTCTTCCTAATGCCTCCTAATGCTGCGACTCTTTAATACAGTTCCTCATGTTGTGGTGACCCCCAACCATAAAATTACTTTTGTTGCTATTTCATAACTGTTATTTTGCTACTGTTATGAATCGTAATGTAAATATCCGATATGCAGGATGTATTTTTTTTTTTTTTTTTTTTAGAGACAGAGTCTCACCTTATGGCCCTCGGTAGAGTGCCGTGGCCTCACACAGCTCACAGCAACCTCCAACTCCTGGGCCCAAGCGACTCTCCCGCCTCAGCCTCCAGAGCAGCTGGGACCACAGGCGCCCGCCACAACGCCCGGCCATCTTTTGGTTGCAGTTCGGCCGGGGCAGGGCCTGAACCCGCCACCCTCGGTATATGGGGCCGGCGCCCCACCGACTGAGCCACAGGCGCCGCCCTGCAGGATGTATTTTCATTGTTACAAAGGGGTCGCAAGCCACAGGTTGAGAACCGCTGCCTTAGATTTTCTAACTGGACAGTGGCACAATATCACCAGGGTTGGCAACTTTGCCTCTAGCCGTTCTGCCTTGCGCTGAGTGAACTAAACTGTGCCAATGATAAAACATTGCCATTGGAGTACAATCAGGGTAGTGGTTTCCCTTTTAAGTATTCATTATATGGAATACTTTTTCAAATACAGAAGCTGACTGTGAGCACTTTGTGCCTCACTGTTGTAACATTGTGACATTGAAGGGGACCAGGTATCCTGCCGAGCTCAGCTTCCCTGGAACAAACAAGGTTCACCTGCCAGACTTTTGTAGCAGGTCTCAACCTGCTGTCCTGATAGATTGTTTTCTAGAAGTTTTGCACACTACCAAAGATGACATCACCTTTGATATTTTTTCTCCCTTATAGGAGCTTGACTCAATGCTCAACCACCTTCGAAGTATAAAATGGACTTACCTTCCTCTATCTTTTCAGACATCAAAGTGTGCAGTGATCAATCTAAACTAGGTTAAGTCAATTATTGATACATATTATATTTTTTATTATGAAAGGATCACTTTGGCTTGGTGCCCATAGCTCAGCAGTTAGGGCACTGGCCACATACACTGAGTCTGGCAGGTTCGAACCCAGCCTGGGCCTGCTAAACAACAATGACAACTGCAACAACAACAACAAAATAGCCAGGCGTTGTTAGTCCCAGCTACTGGGGAGGCTGGGGCAAGAGAATTGCTCGTCCAACAGTTTGAGGTTGCTGTGAGCTGTGATGCCACAGCACTCTACTGAGGGCAACATAGTGAGACTCTGTCTAAAAAAAAGGGATCACATTATGAATTAGTCATCACAGTTATTTTGACAATCAGTGATTTGGGGTTTCCAGGAACCCCAAAATTATAATATGTAGATTGGAAAACTTTCCTTGGGGCTATAATGCTAGGTTGAGTCATTTGAACTCATTGTTTATGAAGGTCAAAAATGGTCAAATATCAACAGTCTTACATGGCTCAACTTATTATCCTGGAAACCATTCATGGGTGTCTGCCTAGTGGTACAAGTCACATACTCATGTTCAGGCTTCTTGAAGAGTGTAAAGGAGGTCACTTCTCTCTATCCACAATTCTTACAGAAAGCCAGAGGTAGCAGATTAAAATCCTTATGTTCATATGAACACAAGCAAATGTTTCCTTTGCTCAGCTAGGTTCTTTGGAATTCCATTCCTATTGTGGTTTTAAAATATGTCCATAAATTCTTTGCTACCTCTCCCTTCAAAAGGTGGAGCTCCCACGCATATAGGCTGGACTTAGTGACTTGCTTCGAATGAATAGAACACGGCAGAAGTGATAGTGTGTTAGTTCATAGATTAGATCATAAAAGATGTTGTGCTTTTTGCCTTACTGTCTTTTGGGTCACTGACTCTGGTGAAAGTCAGCTGCCATGTTGTGAGGAACTAAACTCTTCTGCCTACAGCCAGGAGGAAGAGAGGCCTTCTGCCGACTGCTGTGTGAGTGAGGCATCTTGGAAGCAGATCTTCCAGGGCTGGTCAGCCTTCACATGACAGCAGTCTTGGCTCACAGGACAGGTTCAGCGAGGTGAAATTCTGGTTCAGAGACTCTCATGGAGTTGTGGCTGGCACCCTGCCCACTGAGCTACGGGCACCACTGTGTTTCTGATTCTTTGGTGTGAGAAACACTCCTCAGCTATGGGTGGGTTATCCAGGGATTTTTTAGGTTAAAAACCAAACCAAACACTTGTGTGCTGTATCACATTTAGACTCTTCCCTGGAATCCTCTCTAACTCCTTACTTTGACTCTCGTTGAAGATATACTTTCATCATAAAAACAGACCTGATCACAGGCCAATGGTTGTTAATAGATGAACACATTTTATCTTTTGTAGATCACCCTTCAGAGGAGGTGAGTGGTGGAGAATCCCCTCTATTCAACAGGGATTTAAGTGAGACATTTCGAGACGTTAAATCAGGTAATCATCTAAATATTATGAACCCAATGTACTTAGAATACTGAAGTATAGATGGCTCCAGAAGGTCTCTTTTTCCTTTCATGGTATTTTAACTGACACCTTTATTTGTTTATTTATTTTTTTGGAGAAAAAGTTTTTCTTACTTTCTTGCCCAGGCTAGAGTGCCATGGCATCACCCTAGCTCAGATCAACCTCAAACTTATAGATTCAAGTGATCCTCTTACCTCAGCCACAAAGTAGCTGGGACTACAGGTGCCCACCACGACACCTGGCTAACTCTTCTTTTTTTTTTTTTTTTTTTGGTTTTTGTCCGGGGCTGGGTTTGAACCCGCCACCTCCGGCATATGGGACCTTGAGCCACAGGCGCCGCCCAACTCTTCTATTTTTAGTAGAGACGGGGTCTTGCTCTTCTTGAGCTCCTGAGCTCAAGTGATCCTCCCACCTCGGCCTCCCAGAGTGTTAGGATTACAGGTGTGAGCCACCATGCCAAGCCTTACCTGACGTTATTAATTTACCCTGAGAGCATATGACCTGCAGTTAAAATAATGAATTAAACTAACTCCAGAAATTGGGTCACCCTTTCCAAAAGATGCTACTTTTAAGTGTTTCTGTCCAGCCAGGGTCATTCATAACATGAGCATCATTTGTCAAGCCCAGCCCAGTGCTGGGCACTGAGGCTTTGAACGAGCAGGAGGGATTAAATGCTGAATGTCAACCTAGTCCCTAAAGTGTCTGACATCATCCTTGTTCATACCAGAGGCCAGACCTGTTCAGAGTGGGTGGAAACTCACCCGTGTTGGCACCAAGGCCAGTACACTCCCTCCATGCAGCCATCTGCTGTCAAAATTATAGCCAGTCGTCATTTCCTAACACAGAAATCCAAGGCTGCGTTATTCTGCAGAGCCCTGAGAGCTGCTTGATGACCTGCCTGTTGACACAGCACAGCTGAAGGCAGGAAGCGAGACATGCTCAGTGTTCTCCTCAGGACTCAAGAAGGCCCTTGGTCAGCCCTCTCCTGCCTGCATCACTGGCTGTCCTCAGCAGCTCTCCACACGACTCGCTGATTCCTGTGGCCATACCCCTAGGCCCCATTTCCATGATCTCTTTTTCTTTTTGATCACAGCACAAATGGGGTGACAGAAGCTTTAGGAGTCCCCATTGTTAGGTGGGATTTCCTTTCTTTGAGATCTAGCCATTAGGTGGGCGTGCTGGTGCACGTGGGTTTGAGAAATGATTTCTCCAGATAAAGATGAAGATAGAAGATTAGATGGAAGAGGATAGAAGATTGGATGAACATGAGACAGGGAGCGGAGGAGGGTGCTAGCAGAGAGGATCCAGCCCTCGGGCTTTTAATTTAGAAGTTGTAAAGGGGGTGAAGAAGTGATTTATGATTGTAGCCAAATTGATTTTAACCCTTACTGAAAAACTACGGGTTAATAATTTTTCTGCTATTTTGCTATTATGACCAGTCATCCTTTCACTCATTAAGATAATTAAGATTGCTTTGTACTCCCCAGCAGATGCTCGGGGTATATTCCAAATCCACTCTCAAGATTGCTGCAAGTCCTTAGGGGGCCATACCAGCTTGAGATCATCTCTGGTGTTATTTACCTCATGGTGGTGCAGATGTGAACCCCCCCACATACACAGATTGTGTAGATAGCAGAACTGTCTGGAGCTGGGGGAGGGAGGAGCGGCAACCGAAGAGGTGATATAGCTGCCCTGTGAAAGGCTGCAGACCAAAATTTGCCTCCATTGTTCTTAAAAGCCTTTGCCCAGGACTTTCCCACCTCCTATCATGTCCCGCCTCCTCTCTCCCCTGCCTCGGAACACCTCGACTCACTGGTTTGTGAAACCTGCTTTTCTGTTGTTTTGTTGAACTCCGTACACTAGCGTCTCATTCCCACCACCTGAGGCCCCTCATCTCATCACCAAACAGCTTATGAATGTCTTTCCTTAACCAAAGCCAGTTCCTTCCCCAAGAGATCTTCTAGAATCAGTGGTTAAGATACCAAAGATTTCATTTCTGCCATGAGCCAAACTAACAGGTTGTCCTTGCTGGTTTGGTCCTGGTTGTGGGTCACTGGGCAGGGACCTTGGTTCACGCCATCCTACCTCTTCTTGTTTAGATGGTCACTATCGGAACATGCCCTGCGGGCAGCTTCTGCACTTCCTACAGAGGAACATCATCGTAGCTGCTATCTCAGTGGTAGCCATTGTGGCGGCCACAGTGCTGTTGCTGCTGGGGTTGATCACATACATCAGGAGGAAACGACCAGTGTAAGTGGTTCTTAGCACTAACCTTCCTTCCACGAACTCCCATGCGTCTGAACCAACGTTGCCCCCAGAGCTGCTGATCCTGGATTGAGGAGAAGGGCAGGGACCTCTAAGCCTGGTCATGCTCTGGCACCTGGCATGCTCCATAAAAGTGCTCATGATCTGGGATATTGGTTTTCAGGCATAGCCTGGGTGATTCTGGTGCACAGCCAGGTTTGGGATCCCTGTTTTGGGGTATGTCTGGCTCTCAAGGCCACTGCAGGTTAGGCCAGACCTGTCCCCATATTGAGGGCTACTGAGAGAAGAAAGGTCTAGTCTCTGGATGAAAGGTTGGAAAATAGGAATATGGATATAAAAAGAGGAAAAATGCAACTCTAGGAGGGCGGGTGTGTGTGGGGGAATGAGGCCGTGGAGGAGAGATGAGAGCAGGGCTGATATACAGCTTGTTCACACTGGCAGAAGTGCACTGCTTGTTAGAGTATTAAAAGCCACTCCTGGAAGCTCCCACTGACTCCCCATGACCCTGCAAATGAAGAGTTAACACCTGGCAGAGCAGTGGCCCTCTAGAGCTCTGCTCTGATGGTCCCTGTCAGTGGTGGAATATTACACCCCTGGATGTTAGTTGTGGAGCATTACACCCTGGATGTGAGGGGCTCCAGCACAGAGGCACTGACTGTGCACAGGCATTTCCAAATTATGTGTCCCACGCTGCATCCCTAGGGACACACATTCCTGATCACAGAGGGAAGAGTGGCTCCCCATGGGCCCCTCAGCTCCTGCCCAACACTGGGTTGGTGCTCAGTTTGTCCCTAGAGAAAGGGGGTGGAGGTGTCTGATGAGGAATGAGTGTCTTCTGACCCAGGAGTGGCACTGCTTTCCCTAAATGTCAAGGCCCCTGGGACTGGTAGCCCATTCGGGCCAGCTACCTCTCCCCGCATCCGCCTTGCTCCTCTGACCAGGGCTCATTTGTCCTACCTGCCACTTTCCCTCTGTGCCCCTTGAGGTACCAAAAGAGGCAAGTCAAAACTATTATGGCCTGAGTCCTTGGGAAAGTGCTGGGGGAAGAGGGGAAGTTTCTTGGAGGCTCTGTGCTGTCCAGAGGCAAAGTGCATTTCATAGCCAACACTCCTTCCTGACGGGCTGCAGAATCCTCGCCCCTCAGAAACATCAGCTGCTATCACTGTGCAGCAGGTAGACCATTGGAATCCCTATATATTTAGTTGAACAGTTTGGCTTTTGTTGTGTTTTATTTTAGATCTCCCCCGGCACACATGACGTATAATATTTTTATAATGAATGGAAAGACTTGGTGGAAAGAGTCTGAAGAAAAGGATGTCAGAAAATTGATAAAAAGCCAGCATCAGTTAACGTCCAGATCCTGTGTCTAAGGCAGGTGGTGGTACCAGCCAAACCAGGACTTGAAATTGTGATGCGAGGATATTCGCCATCCAAACACCATGGGCAGGCAATTGGATTTCTGGCTGTGAGGTGTATTCTACAAACATGTTTACCTTCCTGTCCCAATCTTGAATGGACCATGGAAAAAATGCTTTATCACAGGATGCTTAGGGTAATATGGCACCAATGACCAGGGCAGGAGGCTCAGCACATTTACCCAAAGACAATCTTGACAAACTATGGATTTATTCATTTAATAAAGTATTGATTTGTTGAACAGATACTAATAGAACATGTCATATGTAGACAATATAAGGGAACCAAAAATGAATCGGGCATGGATTCTACCATGAGTAGGAGCAGAGTCTAGGGAGGGGTGAGAATGCTGCCACCCTAAACATCCTGTATGGGAGGTGGGAATATAGGGAGTATTATACAACGAAACAGGTAAGAAACTCACCAGAAGGAGAGTTTCCTGCTTCAGTGGCCAGGAAAAAGAAATGGTGTAATTGAGAGAAGGGGGGTTATTTATAAAGCTGTGCTCAAGGTTAAGGGAAACTGACAAAGAAGGTGAAGTTCCCTGAGGTGAACAAGAGTGGGAAGCTATTACCATTAAGTGAGGGAGCAGTTGCAAAAGTCTAGAGAAATTGAGAAAGAGCCTCTGACATGCTGTGCAAGTTGTAAGCACCCAACAAGAAAAGATCAGGGAAATAACCTGAACTTGCTTTCTCTTGCCCTTCAATCTCCTACAAATGGTTCCCATTGGCCAACCCAAGAGGAAGGTCGAAGATAAGGGAGTCACTGGAGCCATTCATCAGCCTCCAGGGCACTGAGCAGGTGAGAAGGAATAGTGCATATTACAGGGGTATTTGCGAAACTTGGTAAATGTAGAATGTAAATGTTTTGGCACAGTAACTGAGATAACGCCGGAAAGGCTATGTTAACCACTGTGATAAAAATGTGTCAAATGGTTTATGAAGTGAGTGTATGATGCCCCATAATCATATCATTGTATACAGTTATGATTTAATAAAAAAAAAAAAAAAAAAGAGTAGTGAAAGTAAGAGTAGTGGGAATAGTGGCCATTATTTCCCCTGCATCTCTGAAGGTTTATTGAAAGATCAACTAACAAAAGGCAGATTAATAAAAGAAGTGACATACAAATTTATTAGTGTGCACAGGAAAGAATCACAGAGTGATGACCCAACATCCCACTGGGGTATGAATGCTTTATACCCCCTTTGTTAGGGGAAAAGGAGATGGGGGAAGGATGGATAATTTTAGGGGAGTAGTAAATGAATTTTAGGGGAATTCAATGGATTGAAGAACACACAATGGCCTGGAACAAAGTCTGCTTGGCCCACAAAGTAGACAATGATTCGTAACAAAAGTCTGTCCAGATGTGTTGACAGATGTCAGTCTTTCTCCCTGAGATGTGAGCTCAGTTAATGAAAACTCAGGAAAGGGACCACAGGTAATTACTTTTGTCTTTGATAGGTTCAGACATTAGGCAGGGTCCACAGACCCTTTGAGCTCCTTCAGTTCAGCATGTCAGAGCTCCATTTTTTGTGAGGGTGGAGGGTAATTGGTTTCTGAGCCTCAGAGAGCAGGTTTTGAAAGGCAAACTGAAAATGTCCAGCTCAGTTCATCACTCTTGCCTATCAACATCTACTTGTGTCCTTTTTATGGCTGAAAATTCTAAATTCCATGTCCTTTTCATGTGACACAAAAAGTCCCATCAGTTATTGTACCCTCAATGAATCCCCAACAATAAAAAAGAAAAAAAAAGTCCCATCAGTTACACAGCATTGAAGGGTGATTCCATTACAGTCAAACTCGCACCTGAAACGTTAGACATTAGCCATTACATTGCTCTTCATATGGGAGAAAATAGTGAGGGGTGAGTCAACCTGAAACAGCTGCTTCAGGCCCTGCTTCTGTAGCTGGTCACAAGATTGAAGTTAATGTCCACAGCTTCTCTCTTCTATGGCCCATTTTGTGTGACTCTTACTATCTTCCAGCACCTAAGCCACATGTGGTTCATTTTCTGGGGAAATGTTCTAGCCATTCCTGCCTGTAGATCCTTGGTGGACCCATCTTTCTGTGTTGCTCCAGCTTCCTAATGACAAGGACTCTTGGATATGGGACCCCTCACAGACCCTTTGTGACTCTCTGGACTCTATATGTGATCTTCCTGACCCTGTTCACAGAATATCAACTTGATTTCTCCTTGTTGGACAGGATCAATCACCCTAACCAACACAGTAACCTCTTGCCATGCCTGAAGGTTCAGTGGGACAAGGGGCTCAAAATGGGTAGGAATAGTTTCAGCTTGTACTGTGATGGATCCAAGACTTTGCTCAAGGTGGGAGTGTTCATTCTTTGGATCTAAAAACCTCTAAACCAACTAAGCTCAGGTTATGGAGTAGGAAGCAAAAGTTCTTTCAGAGGTTTTTGGCACTTCAGAAAGAGCAACCATTCTCTCCTGCATTATGTGGTTCCCAAGATCATGAACTCTGGCTGTGGAGGAGACAGCATCATACCAGGTATGACAATTAAATTAAAAAATTTGTCCATATTAATGTACACAGCTATGATTTGATAAAAAAAAAAGAAAAAAAATTTGTCACAGTATGCTTATGTTGGCAGCACTGTACAAACAACTCAGTAAGGTTTCATAAACTTGGTACATCAGTGTCTCCCAGCTGTGTTTGTGTCAATGTGTGGTGGTGTCTTGTTGAGTGGTATTCATCACTGTTGCAGTTCGGCTGGGGCTGGGTTTGAACCTGCCACCCTCTGTATATGGGGCCGGCGCCCTACCCACTGAGCCACAGGCACTGCCCAAGAAACAGGAAAATCATTTTTTTAAATTACTTTTTATCAAATCATAACTTTGTACATTGATGCATTTATGGAGTTCAGGGTACTGCTTTGATATACAATGGGAAATGCTTACATTGAACTAAGTAACACATCCATCAAAACAGGAAAATCTTAACTGTAAATCTTGGCTCTGATAAACAAAAGCAAAGGAGAATTGAAGTTTGCTAAGACCTTTTAGAGGGAGAGGTGTTTTGGGCCGTGTTGTCACTAGTGACAAAACATTGATATGCCAATACCACCCTGAAACAAAGTGTTAAAGCGGATACATTGGAAGTCAGCTAATTCTCCATGACCAAAAAAGTTCCATCAGTCCAAATCAAGAGTCAAAATGATGTTACTAACATTTTGTTTTTAAGTATCAGAGCAATTGTTCATTATGAATTTGTACCAAGTGGACAAAGAGTTAACCAAGTTTACTATTTGGAAGAGTTGAAAAGTCTATGTGAAAAAGTTAGATGAAAATGACATGAACCTTTGTCAACAACTGATGGCTCTTGCATCGTGACAATGCACCAGCTCACACAGCACTGTCTGTGAGAGAGATTTTAACCATTAAACAAATAATTGTATTGTAACACTCTCCCTACTCATCTGATCTGGTCCCCTGTGATGTTTTTCTTTACCCAATGAAACAGGAAAAATCAAAAAGAACACATTTTGATGATATTCAGGACATGGAGCGTAAGAGGACAACAGCTCTGATGGTTATTCCAGAAAAAGAGTCCCAAAGTTGCTTTTGAAGGATGAACAAGGTGCTGGGACTAGTGCATAACTTCTCAAGGGAAGTACTTCAAAGGTGACCATAGTGATATTCTGCAATGAGGTATGCAGTACTTTTTGTAGGATTAGTTCATGAACTTAATTGTCAGACCTTGCATATTGGTTTATGCTATATCCTGAAGGGTATTATCAGCTTCCTTACACTATATCTGAACCTTCAGTAGATCATACATACAACATTGAGGAATTGGCTTACACGATTAGAGGACCTGGTTAGCAAGTGTGACATTCATAGAATGGGCCATCAAGAAGATCTGGCTGGAACTCTCATCCATGAGCTTAAGTCCACCAGTGGAATTTCTTCTTGTTTAGGCAAACCTAAGTTCTATTGTTAAGGCCTTTCAATGGGTTGAATAAGGTCTAGGATATCTAGAATATTTTTCCTTACTTAAAGTAAACCAACTGTAGACTTTAATTATAGCTATAAAATACTTTCACAGCGACACCTAGATTAGTATTTGTATCAATAACTGGGGACTCTAGCCTAGGCAAGTTGACCATAGCAGTTCTCTCCTATCAACTTGGTGTGTGTACGCATTTCCTTAAACCATGCTTAATCTCCACATGAACACAATCACAAAGCCGTACTTTAGCATAGTTAGTTGCAACATGATGATACAACTACACTACCCACAACTCAAACTACACTAACACTTTCCCCAGAAGTGAATACAAAGTCCTTGAGCATTTTTATCATTTGATATCCTATAACATGAACTTTTAATCATAGAATGCAGTAGTACTAAGAGACAATCTAGATCTCTTATATTCCACAATACTCTTCCTTACCTCCACTGTGTAGTAGGAGTCTATTTTCCCCTTGGTAATCAGGATCAATCACCCTGAACAGTACAGCAATTCCCTTCTTTGCCTCTTGATTCAGAGACATGAGAAACCCAAAGTGGTGGAGTGGCATTCTCAATTTCCAGTTCAAAGGAATCATCGTGTCTTTTGTTGGAAGCATTCCTCTTTTTGGAACTAAGATCTCTAGACCAGCAGAGAATAGGGTCATGGGAAAAAAAAGAAAAAAAATGGAGTGGAGCCATTCTCATTTCTGTCCCTTGATTCCTGGCCCCATGAACTCTGGCTATAAAAAAGACAGCACCATATACTGGGCACTGCTTTAGCCCACACTCAGCCTCCTGGAGGACCCTGCCATTGGTCAATGACAGGAGCAGCTGGGGCAAGAGGCTGACTGGTATCCACAGAACAAAGCATCATATCCACTTGATTGTTAAAATCCTCCTCTGGTAAGGTCACCCTTGGTGAGCATTCACATACGACAGAGATGTTATCATTCCTCCTCCCCTCCCCCATTTAGAGAGTTCTATCTACATAACTCTTACTCCAACTTCCTTGTCACCAATTTTCCAATCATGTTCCCTCCAGGTCCCTAACAACCACCTAGTTAAACCATTAGCCACAGCTCATGAATTGATATAGATGTATATTTCTGGCCACGTCTCCTCATAAGCCAAAAGAACAAACAAATGCATTTCTTGATATTCTGCCCACTGGGAGGATTTCTCTTCACTACTTTCATTCATGGATATTTCAGAAAGGGCCATTAGTGCTATGGCTGTTCACTTTCAGGTGGCATCTGCATGTTGTGAAGAGCTATGTGTAAAGTAGACTTGAGTCTATAGAGAGGCTTGTTGGTGTCTCTTTTTTCATTGTAGGAAGGGCCAAATGCAACGACTTATTCTTTACTTTAGAAAGGACATCTTGGTTTCATATCACTGGATCCCCACAAATTGTACTGAGGTGAAAGACCCCTGAATTTTTGTTGGATTCATTTCGTGACTTATGACATTCAAATGTTTTACCAATATATCTAGACCAGTTGCTACTTTTTTATCACTAGGTCCAAACAGTGTACTATCATCAATATGATGGATTGCTGTGATATCTCTTATATGGGAAAGATGAGTTAAGTCCTGGTGGATTAAATTGAGGTAGAGCTGGTGAATGGATATACCCCTGAGATAGGACAGTGAAGGCCTATTGTTGAAGGCATATTGTTGGCCTGGAACTGCTTCTGGTAGCCTTTACTAACAGGTATGGAGAAAAAAACTACTTTCCAGATCAATAGCAACACATCAGGTACAAAGAGGGATATGTTAATTTGCTCAAGCAATGAAACCATATCTGAGGCAGCAATTATTTCAGGGTAGGAGACATTTATCTGCTGAAAGAATTTGAAGATACAAGGGAGAGAGAGAGCTGGAAGGAGCCAGATCCCTGGAAAGGTGTGAGGGGGTATTCCCAGAGTCCAGGGACAGTTTGCTGGGTGCTGGGGACAAATGAAGGGGGCAGAGGGGAGCCTCCCTCCTTTTGAATCCTGAGAGGAAAGAAAGGATGGTGGGAACCTCATGTCCCCATTGCAAGAGTGTAGGGCAGGGTCTAGCTCAGGCAATTCTTGCCTATCTTGGAAGACGCAGCAGGAGAGAAGGGCCGATGCCTCCCCTCTCTCCTGGGAGGGGATCCTTTGGGCTGTCCTGGGGCTGTCCAGTAGCAGCTGGAGGAGCTGGTCCATCTGCAGTTGCTCCTTGGGCCCATATGCTTAGGACTGTATCTGCACTAGGCAGCAGCCAGGAGGTGCATACCCTCTTATAGCACCAGTGCGGGCATGCGGTGGAGGAACATTGCCCTCTGTGGACAATTTCAGGTTTGCTGGGCTCCCTGTCCCAGTTGCAGGTTTCAGTTCTTCCAGGATGGGGTGAAAGGTGTGAGGATAGGGTTGAGGTCTGAGTCAGAGGAGTGAGGATAGGGGGTGTGGCCAGAGCTTCTAAAGGCTGGAAGGGGTTAGAGGTAGAGTGTGTTAAGGGGGGCAACTAGGCTTATGGGAGGCAAGTAGCCTCAGGAGGGCTGGGAGACATAGGACCTGTGGAAAAAGGGCTTGGCTACAGCAAGTGAAGAGCTGGGAATGTGTTCCAAAGACAAGTGGTATGGCTGTGATGTGGGGCATGGTGGCTGCTCAGCCTTTGTTGCTGGAGAGCACCAGGCACCAGCTGCTCTCTGCTGCTGGGATGCTGCCAGAGGCACCACTGGTTGCTCTTGCTGAGACACCTATAATATCCCCAGATGCAGACCTTCTAGGAGCTGAGGCACCTGCCCAGGCTCGCCCTGTCTCCTGCTGGAGAGGACCCAGGCCTCCTGCTCACTGCCAGCTCCATTGCTACTTTTTTGAGCCTCCATGGGTCAACTTGTAGCCTTCAACCTGGGACCCTTCCTTCTCCTTAATAATCTGAACATACCTATTATGTGCATGAACTCCTTTAGACATAATTATTGTCTTCTTAGGGCTCAGACAGTTAAGGTCACTTGCTAGGGGTTATACAGCCAGCAGGCAGCCTGGGCTGTAATCCAGATTCGGGGTCTAAATTTCCTGCATCTCCAGAAGGAGCCTGGGGACCTGCTAAGGAAGAATGTGTAGGAAGGATATGGTCAAGTTATTTGGGATAAAGCAGCCCTGGTGTGCAGAAGGTAAATAAATGTCCAGGACAACTTGGTCTGTGTCCTCGTTACTTCCAGAGCAGGATGTCCAACAACACTTGGTAATGCCAGTGGTGCCTGGGGTGTAACGCTTATAGCAGAGCACTTTCAGGGTCCCTCAGCTGCAGTGTGAAGTGGGAACATGCTCAGGAGACTTCACCCACCCTGCGGCTTTCTTGAGCCTTGGGGGACTAGCTTACCTTGGAGCACAGTTCTATTCCACCAGACTATACCTAAGAGTGCAAGTGGTAGAAGTGTGACTGCTATGGCCTCTGGGTCTGCTTTGGTCCTCTGCCAAAGTCAAGAACACTTGCAGAAGTCTGGCATATAGATCTGTGCCAAAACCTCCTTCCAGACTTAGAAACCCTTGCAGACATTGATGCAGCAAGTTTGGAAGGTAACTGGTGTGCTGTGCTTCCCTCCCAGAGACTGATAGTCTGTGTACAGTATTCTCCTTGACACGGAGGATAGAGGTGGTTCTGAAAACTCAGGCCTATTGAGGTCAGATTAAGGGTTCTAGCTCTCATTTTCCCAGCTATGTGGGTTCCCCTTGTTTCACCTAAAGGAAAGGGAAGCTCCCAAGGCTTTAAGCCATGGGAAATTGGGAGAGGGGCAAAGCCAGGCTGGGTTTGAGTGAGTCGTTCCTCTGTACTTCTCTCTCCCCAGTGAGGAATCAGCCTACCCTCCTCCTGTCTGGGTCCCATTGGGGCTGGCCCAGGTCCTGGCCTAGAGTGTGGACCAGCCCTAGGGAGTCATTTTGATGCTTTATATCCTGGATTAACATCCCTGAACAATCCCTACTAGCTTTAGCTCCGGGCAAACATCTCGTATCCCCTACCCTACTTCCAACTCCATTCTAAGGTTTTTCAAATTGAGAAGTGAAATCCTCGGTCCTCTTTTTTTTCTTTTTTGAAATATGTAATCTTATCTTTGAACTTCTAGGCTTTTTTTCCCCATGTGATTATTATTATTATTACTTTATTATTAACTCATAGCTGTGTACATTAATGCAATCATGGGGCACCATACACTGGTTTTATAGACCGTTTGACACATTTTCATCACACTGGTTAACATAGCCTTCCTGGCATTTCTTAGTTATTGTGTTAAGATATTTATATTCTACATTTACTAAGTTTCACACATACCGTTGTAAGATGCACCGCAGGTGTAATCCCACCAATCACCCTGCCTCCGCCCATCCTCCCCTCTCCCTCCCACCCTCTCCCCCTTCCCCATATGCTTAGGTTATAACTGGGTTATAGCTTTCATGTGAAAGCCATGAATTAGTTTCATAGTAGGGCTGAGTACATTGGATACTTTTTCTTCCATTCTTGAGATACTTTACTAAGAAGAATATGTTCCAGCTCCATCCTTATAAACATGAAAGAGGTAAAGTCTCCATCTTTCTTTAAGGCTGCATAATATTCCATGGTGTACATATACCACAATTTATTAATCCAATCGTGGATCGATGGGCACTTGGGCTTTTTCCATGACTTAGCAATTATGAATTGGGCTGCAATAAACATTCTGGTGCAAATATCTTTGTTATAATGTGATTTTTGGTCTTCTGGGTATATACCTACTAGAAGAATTATAGGATCGAATGGTAGATCTATTTTTAGATCTCTAAGTGTTCTCCAAACATCTTTCCAAAAGGAATGTATTAATTTGAATTCCCACCAGCAGTGTAGAAGTGTTCCCTTTTCTCCACGCCAACATCTCTGGTCTTGGGATTTTGTGATATGGGCTAATCTTACTGGAGTTAGATGATATCTCAAAGTAGTTTTGATTTGCATTTCTCTGATGATTAAAGATGATGAGCATTTTTTCATATGTCTGTAGGCCGTGCACCTGTCTTCCTTTTTTTTCTCTATTTATTTATTTTTATTAAACCATAGCTGTGTACATTAGTATGATCGTGGGGCACCATACACTTGGTTCATAGATCGTTTGACACATTTTCATCACATTAGTTAACATAGCTTTTGTAGCATTTTCTTAGTTATTTTGCTAAGACCTTTACATTCCACATTTACTAGGATTCACATATACTCTTGTAAGATGCACTGCCTGCGCCTGTCTTCTTCAGAGAAGTTTCTCTTCAAGTCCCTTGCCCAGCCTGTGATGGGATCACTTGTTCTTTTCTTGCTTACACGTTTGAATTCTATGTGGATTCTGGTTATTAAACCTTTGTGGGAGACATAACCTACAAATATCTTCTCCCATTCTGAAGGCTGTCTGCTTACTTTACTTACTATGTTCTTGGCTGTGCAGAAGATTTTTAGTTTGATCAGGTCCCAGTAGTGTATTTTTGAAGCTGTTTCAATTGCCTGGGGAACCTCCTCATAAAATACTCGCCCAGACTGATTTCTTCAAGGGTTTTCCCTGCACTCTCTTCTAGTATTTTTATAGTTTCATGTCTTAAGTTTAAATCTTTGATCCAGTGAGAGTCTATCTTAGTTAATGGTGAAAGGTGTGGGTCCAGTTTCAGTCTTCTACAGGTTGCCAGCCAGTTCACCCAGCACCATTTGTTAAACAGGGAATCTTTTCCCCACTGAATGTTTTTAATTGGCTTGTCAAAGATCAAATAACGGTAAGTAGCTGGATTCATCTCTTGGTTCTCTATTCTGTTCCAGACATCTACTTCTCTGTTTTTGTGCCAGTACCATGCTGTTTTCATCACTATCGATTTATAGTATAGTCTGAGTTCTGGTAGCGTGATTCCTCCTGCTTTGTTTTTATTTCTGAGTAATGTCTTGGCTATTCAAGGTTTTTTCTGATTCCATATAAAACAAAGTATTATTTTTTCAAGATCTTTAAAGTATGACAGTGGAGCTTTAATAGGGATTGCATTAAAATTGTATATTGCTTTGGGTAGTATGGACATTTTAACAATGTTGATTCTTCCCAGGCATGAGCATGGTATGTTTTTCCATTTGTTAACATCTTCAGCTATTTCTTTTCTTAGAGTTTCATAGGTCTCTTTATAGAGTTCTTTCACATCCTTTGTTAGGTGTACTCCCAAATATTTCATCTTCTTTGGCACTACTGTGAATGGAATAGAGTCCTTAACTATTTTTTCAGCTTGACTATTGTTGGTATATATAAAGGCTACCGATTTATGAATGTTGATTTTGTAACCTGAGATGCTTCTGTATTCCTTGATCACTTCTAAGAGTTTTGTAGTAGAATCCCTGGTGTTTTCCAGATATACAATCTTATCAACTGCGAAGAGTGAAAGTTTGATCTCTTCTGACCCTATATGGATACCCTTGATAGCCTTTTCTTCCCTAATTGCGATGGCTAAAACTTCCATTACAATGTTTAAGAGCAGTGGAGACAATGGGCAGCCTTGTCTGGTTCCCGATCTGAGTGGAAAGGATTTCAATTTAACTCCATTCAATTCAGTATTGGCTGTGGGTTTGCTGTAGATGGCCTCTATCAGTTTAAGAAATGTCCCTTCTATACCAATTTTCTTAAGTGTTCTGATCATGAAGGGATGCTGGATATTATCAAAAGCTTTTTCTGCATCAATTGAGAGAATGATACGGTCGTTGTTTTTTAATTTGTTTATGTGCTGAATTATACTTATAGATTTACATATATTGACCCAGACTTGAGATCCTGGGATAAAACCAACTTGGTCATGATGTATAATTTGTTTGATGTGTAGCTGGATTCTGTTTGTTAGGATGTTGTTGAATATTTTTGCATCTATATTCATTAGTGATATTGGTCTATAATTTTCTTTTTTTTTGTAGAGACAGAGTCTCACTGTACCGCCCTCGGTAGAGTGCCCTGGCGTCACACGGCTCACAGCAACCTCTAACTCTTGGGCTTATGCGATTCTCTTGCCTCAGCCTCCTGAGCAGCTGGGACTACAGGCGCCCGCCACAACGCCCGGCTATTTTTTCGTTGCAGTTTGGCCGGGGCTGGGTTTGAACCCGCCACCTTCAGCATATGGGGCCGGCGCCCTACTCACTGAGCCACAGGTGCCGCCTGGTCTATAATTTTCTTTTCTTGTTGGGTCCTTTCCTGGTTTGGGGATCAGGGTGATGTTTGCTTCACAGAACATGTTGGGTAGTCTTCCTTCCTTTTCTACATTTTGGAACAGGTTGAGTAATATAGGTACTAGTTCCTCTTTAAAGGTTTGGTAGAATTCTAACGGGAAGCCATCTGGTCCTGGCCTTTTTTTTTTTTTAGGGAGATTTTGTATGGTTGATGCTATTTCAGAACTTGATATTGGCCTGTTCAATATTTCAACTCGATTCTGATAAGTCTTGGAAGGTGACGTGCTTCCAAGTATTGGTCAATTTCCCTCAGATTTTCATATTTCTGAGAATAAAGTTTCTTGTAATATTCATTAAAGATTTTTTGAATTTCTGAGGAGTCTGTTGTTATTTCGTCTTTGTCATTTCTAATTGATGAGATTAGAGATTTTACTCTTTCTTTCCTGGTTTGGTTAGCCAAAAGTTTATCTATTTCATTGACCTTTTCAAAAAACCAACTTTTTGAATTATTGATCTATTGTATAATTCTTTTGTTTTCAATTTCATTTAATTCTGCTCTAATTTTGGTTATTTCTTTTCTTCTACTGGGTTTAGGGTTGGAATGGTCTTCCTTTTCCAGTTGCTTGAGATGTCCCATTAAGTTGTTAACTTCCTCTCTTTCTGTTCTCTTGAGGAAGGCTTTCAGTTCTATAAATTTCCCTCTTAGGACTGCCTTTGCGGTATCCCAGAGGGTCTGATAATTCGTGTTTTCATTGTCATTTTGTTCCAAAAATTTGGCAATTTCCTTCTTAATCTCAACTCTGACCCAGCTATCATTCAGCATAAGGTTATTTAACTTCCATGTTTTTGTATGAGTATGCAAATTTCTTTTGTTACTGAGTTCAACTTTTATTCCATGGTGGTCCGAGAAGATGCAAGGAATAATTTATATTTCTTTAAATTTACTGAGGTTAGACTTGTGACCTAAGATGTGATTGATTTTGGAGTATGTTCCTGGGCTGATGAGAAGTATGTGTATTCAGTTTTGTTGGGATGAAATGTTCTGTAGATGTCTGCTAAATCCAAATGTTGGATGGTTAGGTTTAAATCTAAAATTTCTTTGCTCAGCTTCTTATTGGAGGATCTATCCAACAGATCTATCCAACTGCCAAAGGAGTGTTGAAATCTCTGACTATTATGGAGCTGGAGGAAATCAAGTTGCTCATGTCTGTTAGAGTTTCTCTTATAAATTGAGGTGCATTCTGGTTGGGTGCATAGATATTAATAATTGAAATCTCATCATATTGAGTATTACCCTTAACAAATATGAAGTTATCATTCTTATCCTTCCTTACTTTTGTTGTTTGAAAGCCTATTGTGTCAGCAAATAGAATTGTAACACCTGCTTTTTTTGATTACCATTTGCCTGAAATATGGATGACTATCCTTTCACCCTGAGTCTATATTTATCTTTTAAGGTAAGATGTGACTCTTTATGCAGCAAATATCTGACCTGAGTTTTTGTATCCAGTCAGCTAACCTGTGCCTCTTTAGAGGACAGTTTAAGCCGTTCACATTAATGGAGAATATTGATAAGTCTGGTAAAATTTTGGGTATTGAGTTTTTTGAAAGTCCAGTGGACATTTTTCATCCTTTCACCACTGTGGAAGTTGGAGTTTGATCAAAAGTTTCTGAGTGAGTTTACTTTTGTGGTAGAGGATGGGGCTGGTCATTATTGAGGATAGGTCTGAGAATATCCTGAAGAGCTGGTTTGGTTATGGCAAATTTCTTCAACATCTAAAAGTCATTAAAGTATTTAATTTGTCCATCATAAATGAAACTCAGTTTAGCTGGATACAGGATCCGGGGTTGAATGTCATTTTGCTTTAGGAGATTAAAAGTCGATGACCACCCTCTTCTGTCTTGAAAAGTTTCAGCAGTGAGATCTGCAGTCATTCTAGTATTCTTCCCTTTGTAGGTAACAGATTTCTTACATCTGTCTGCTTTCAGAATTTTCTCCTTCATATTAACTTTAGTGAAGTGAATTATGATATGCCTGGTGGATGTCTTATTCAGATTCAGTTGTGCTGGGGTTCTGAAACTGTCTGCTATCTGAATTTCAGAATCTCTTAACATGTCTGAAAAATTCTCTTTCATAATTTCATGGAGAAGGGTCTCTGTGCCTTGCGAGGCCACTTCAGCACTTTCAGGGATTCCAATGAGGCAGATATTAGCCTTCTTTGAATTATCCCAGAGCTCTCTGAGAGAATGATCCATTTTTGCTCTCCATTTCTTTTCCTCTTTGAGAGTTTGGGAGCGTTCAAAGGCTTTGTCTTCAATGTCAGAAATCCTTTCTTCTGCTTGCTCCACTCTGTTACTGAGGGATTCTACTGTATTTTTCAGATCTTTGAGGGCTGCAAATTCTTGCTTCAGTGCATCAAAATCTTTGGTGGTTTTGTCTTTAAATTCATTAAATTCTTGAGACAACTTTTTTTTTTTTTTGTAGAGACGGAGTCTCACTGTACCGCCCTTGGGTAGAGTGCCGTGGCGTCACACGGCTCACAGCAACCTCTAACTCTTGGGCTTACGCGATTCTCCTGCCTCAGCCTCCCGAGGAGCTGGGACCACGGGCGCATGCCACAACGCCCGGCTATTTTTCTGTTGCAGTTTGGCCGGGGCTGGGTCCGAACCCGCCACCCTTGGCATATGGGGCCAGCGCCCTACTCACTGAGCCACAGGCGCCGCCCCAAGACAACTTTTGAATTCCTCCTCGAATTTCTAATTCCAACTTTTGAATTGTTTCTCGAATTTCTAATTCCACATTTTCCTCCATTCTATAAATCTTGTTTGCAATCCAAATTCTGAATTCGATTTCTGACATCTTGGTCAGCTGTTTATTAATGGGATCTTCAGTTACATCTGCCACATCTTTCATTGTGGGGGGTTTGATCTATTCTGGTTATTCATGTTACCAGAGTTTTTCTGCTGATCCCGCCCCATGATTATTTTACACTGTTTGATTTTTCCCCTGGAGGTTTGTCGAGGACCCGTACAGTGCTATGGCCTGAGAAACTGGGGACCTGTTTGGTGGGGCTAAGTGATTCTGTCTTGTTTTCAGCTGGTCTCTGTCTGACCCTAGTGAAACAGTTACTCTGGATTGAAGTCTCAGCTGTGGAGAAATATCAGCAATTAAGTCACCCCACCCCCATAGGCAACACCCAGGGCACCTCTTGAATAGTCTTCTGGTGATTGGCTCAGTTCAAAAGGTCCAAATCAATTGTCTCAGTCAGCACCTGTCTCAGGTGGGAGAGTTTAAAAGGTCTCTGGCAACTGGATCGCAGGGGTCTGGTGACAACTCAGATATGACTTGCTCTGGTGCTCCGTGAAGTCAGGAGGATCCACCCTGCAAATAGATTAATCTGGGAAGTTTGATGCCTTCCCCACCTTGCACCTCTGTCACACCCAGTCACTGATAGTCCCGCAGGGCTGTGACCCAGTCGCCTCTAGTGAACAGATACTCCAGGGGTTTGCACCTGCCTGAATCACAAGGAAATCTGTATGTGCTCAGCCAGGTCGCTGTGCTCTGCCTCTATCCAGCAGGGGGAGGTGAGGCCTGACAACCTCAGGTGCTTGATGGAGGCTGGGGGGTGTTCACTCAGTTCTAGCCCCGCCCGTGATTGATGTTACTGACAGAACAGAACAGAACAACTTTGCAGGAATTTGTTTCTGTCCCTGCTAATTTCCCCTGCAGAAGAGAAGCTGTTTTGAGTTCCCAGAGCCTGCGCCTCAGGCCCTGTCTTTGCTCTTGCAGGTTTGTATTCGGTTAGCTGTCAGTTCTAGCCTCCTGCCTTCCTTTGTCTATAGGCTGACGATCCCCTGAGGGCTGGGTGCATCTTAGGCTCAGTAAAGCGGTCCTCTGGGTCAGCCCTGCCCTGGGAATTTCCCGGCTCTGTGCATGCGTTTTCTAGTCCCCATGCTCCACCCAGGCCAGTACCACCTCAGGCAAACCCCTGTATTTCTGTCCCAGATCTGTTCCGCAGTGGTTGCCACCTGAGAAGTTGCCCAGCCTCCTCTGATTGCCCAGGGAGACAGGGGGTATGGCTTTGGAATATCTGGGAATGAGCCCTGTTGTTGCCAAAAACGGCTGCTGCTCTGCACCTTGGGGCACCACCACTCTGGTGTGGTTCCCTCTCGGCTGACTGTCCTCTCCTCACTCCTGTGGCACAGAATCAGCACTGACCAGCTGCAGTTTAGGCCCTGTGCCCACCCCTTGAGAAGTTGCCCAAGAATCTGGACTCCTGGAGGACAGGCCTCCAGACCTCAGAGTGAGAGTGAAGGGGAGTGCTGGGAGCTCAGAATTGCAGGTAGAGAATATATATAGTTTTATACAGTTTTATGCCTGGCAGGAGAATGCTGTGGCACCCTCGTAGAGGAGGTAGGTCCAGTTTTTGGAGGGTCTCTCCCATGGAGTGTAGTTGGAGGACCTTTGAACTCTGCTCGTTTGTTTGTGGGGTACTCCAAGCCGTTCTCATGGGGGAGTGGACTCTCGTCTGCTTGGTGATGGATTTTGTACCTTTTGTTTGTATCCTTCGGGTCGCAGCTCACCTCAGCAGGGTTGATGTGTGTTCTTCAACCTTCTCTCTTGGTGCACCTCTAATTCACCAGGTTACTTGCTAAATTTATGTCCTTTAAATCTCCTTCTGGATAGGAGCCTCTGTGGAAAGCTGGCTTCAGTCAGCCATCTTGTACTCCACCCCCAATACTTCTAGGCTTTGAAGACCTGGAGTTGGACCAATGACTGTGGGAAAGGACCCTTCCAAATATAGCCCCTAAGAGATAACCTGCAGCTGGCAATTTTGGTGGGTTTTCCTCAAATCTGCTCCCTCACTCTTGTTCCATAGGGTCCCTGCTTTCTGCTGCATTGTAGAAGGGTATTGGTTAGCTAAAATCTCAGCCTGGTTTTCTGATTTCAATTGGTCAATCCTCCTGGCCATTTCTAAAAATGTTAGTTTGCCCCATCCCACTTCTGACACCTCTTTAAGAGTCTTATTTGCTTTTGGCCCCTCTCTGCAGAGAGGGGCTGTGGTATAACTGGATGAACCCCGGGCTACTCTGCGAGACCTCAGTTCATTTCTCCTCAGTGAGCCTCAGCTTCCTTTTGTACAGAATGAGCAGCCTAATGCCTGCCTTGATTACATTTCAAAACTGTGGGAGTGATAGAATTGATATGAAAGAGCAGACATGAAATGGCCTGTCACGGGGTAACAATTAACACAGCTGTCTCTGAATCAAGCACTAGGCCCAGTGCTTCAGATATATCAACAATTTTATATATAGTAAATCATTTCCCCCTTTTCCTTGAGGGACAGAAAATATTCCTTTAGAAAATAAAATAAAAGCTTAATTTAATATAGAGCAGTTCTAATTGTATGTGCCAAGCCTCCTGTCCTTGTGTTTTCATCTATACTTGAATACTCTCTCACTCTTTCTCCACTGGCAGCAACCTAACATTTGTGAATAAAGAAAGGAATTGAGGGCATTTTTACAACTGCTCAGTCTCCCTTTTGAGTTAATGTAACTCTAGGTTGGATACAGACCGAGTGGACTTAAGGTGGCCTCTGAAAAGATAGGTCTGTGTCCAAATCCCTGGAACCTGTGAATGCTACCTTAGTTGGGAATGGGATCTTCGTAGATGTAATTAAGTTAAGGATCTTGTGATGAGTAATTCTGGATCACCTGGACAGGCCCTAATTCTTATGACAAGTGTTTTATAAGAGACAGAGGAATAGGAGCCATGGACACAGAGAAGGTCATTGAGAATGGAAGCAGAGATTGGAGAGATGTGGCCACAGCCAAGGAAGCAGAGATTGCTGACAGTCACCAGAAGCTGGAAGAGACAAGGAACAAATTTTCTCCAGAACCCCTGAAGGGACCGCTGCTCTGCTGACACCTTGATTTCTGACTCTGGCCTTCAGAAGATGACAGAATAAATTTCTGTTATGTTAAGCACCCCCAGTTTGTGGTAATTTGTTATGGCAGCCCTACAAAACGAATACAAGGCAATGTAGACTTTCTCTGACCCCTGTCTTATGGGCATGTGGGATGGATTGTACTGGGCCTGGGGCAACTGTGAGGAAGGGCAGAGGGTATTTAGGGACTAAAGAGAAGTGGACAGTGGTGGGGCAGACTGGCTGAGTGATGGCCCCTGGTGTTTGTGGTCAGTAGGTTTGCAACTGCCTGGGGCAGCTGATGGGACTCTGGGGTCCCTAACTAGTTTCTGCACGCATGGGTGAGACTCTGGACACTGGGTCAAAACCTCAGGAAAGGCAGGGAGATTTGTCAGGAAGCTCAGAGGCGATCCAGTCAGAGCCATGGGGAGTGAAGACAAGGTGACTGTGGAAGGCTCTGTTCATTTTTTTGCCAAGCCAGAAAAAGAGTTCAGCCTCCTTGCCCCTAGCTTGGTGAGGGTGGCCCCTGGCACAGGGGATTTTGGGATCAAACCTTGGGGTGGCTCCATCCTCCCTTTGAACTAGGAGATCTCAGGTTCCACCACGTACTAGCTGTGAATATCAAGCCTCAGTTTTCTCTTGGCCTCAGTTTTTATATTTGTAAAATGGGGCTAATCTGCTACTTGGTGGGGCTCTTGTGAGTATTAAATGTACCTTACCGGGAGGTAGCACTGAAGAATGCTGTAATACAAATGAATATATAAATTTTAGCTGTTAGAATTATTCTGCAAAGCTTTGGCTCTTTGCCTGCCCAGCACACTTTCTCCTGCCTTCTGAAGTATGATGTACGTGGAGGCATGTGATCTGTTCCTAAGCCACTTCCCTATTCCATCCATTGGCTTCAGGGATTTTGGGGGAATGGACATGTGATTCACACAGCCAAAGTGCTGTGTTGGGGTTTTTGCTGGGAACACGGAGAAATGGTTTTTTGCTGCTTGAGTGGGATTTGAAACTGAGTTGATATCTTGGACTATAGGAGAAAATGTGGGAGCATGAAGACTGCAGGTAGAGGAGGTAGCAGCACTGGGGCCATCAGGTGAACCCTGAGTAAGCTGTTCCTGAAATACATATGTGAGATTTTCATCTAGCCCTGCAGCATTTACTGAGCACTGTTATGTGCCAGGAGTCAATCCGGTTTCTATGGACACAGCTAGGAACAAGACAGATGTTCTGGTCCTGGTTTTAGGACTTTGCACTTGCTGTTCTCTCTGTCTGGAGTGCTCTTCCCCTGTACCTCCGTGGCTCTCTCTTGCACCTCCCTTAACTCTTAACTTACAAGTTATCTGCCCCTCAGCAACACCTGCCCTGATCTTTCTTCAAAATTACATGCCCACAGACATGCTTGCCCTGTTCTGATTTATTTAACTCTTTAGCACTTGTAAATATGAGACATCCTCTATGGCTGTGGTCTCCAACTCCCAGGTCTTGGACTGGTACTGGTCAGTAGCCTGTTAGGAATTGGGCTGCACAGCAGGAGGTGAGGGTGAGCGGATGAATAAGTGAAGCTTACTTTGTATTTATAACCACTCCTCCTCACTCACATCATTGCTTAAGCTTCACTGCTTAAGTTCCACCTCCTGCCACATCAGTGGTGGCATTAGAGTCTCACAGGGACAAGAACCCTTCTGAACCCTGCTGTTAACTGTGCAGGCGAGGGATCTAGGTTGCATGCTTCTTATGGGAATCTAATGCCTGACAATGATTTGAGGTGGAGCTGAGGCAGTGATGCTAGCAATGGGACCATCTAGTTGCAGGAAAACAAGTTCAGGGCTCCCACTGATTCTGCATGATGGTGAGTTGTATAATCATTTCATTACATTTTACAATGTTATAATAATATAAATAAAGTGCATGATAAATGTACATGCTTGAATCATTCCCTAAACCATTCCCCACCTCCTGGTCCCTGGAAATTTTTTCTTCCATGAAACTGGCCTCTGGTGCCAAAAAGGCTGGGAACTACTACTCTATGAAACATTTATTTGTTTAATTATCTGTCTCCCCCGTTAGAATGTCAGCCCAACGAGGGAAAGAACCTTCATTTGTGTTGTTCAGCAGACCCACAGTACCCCAAACAGAGCCTGGTCTAGACTGGGGGCTCCCTGTTGCATAAATAAGCAGCCTGAAAAGGGCTCTCTTGAGGAGGTGATCATATCATGGCAGTTTGAAGGATTCAGAAGAAGCCATCCATTCGAGAAGCCCCTTAGGGAGGGCACAACATGTGGCTGTTGTGTCCAAGCAACTCTCTTCTGACTTAAACCAGTTTGGACTAACTTTTTATTTCAGGGCAAGGCAGTGGTCACTTTCACAGTGAGAGCCTTCGGCGGGGCGCATGGCAGCATGCAGTACTCCAGAGCTGCCCCTGGAGGGCGCAGGGGAATTCCGTTGCTGTACTTGGCGCGCAGTCAATAGTACGCTACAGAAATTGGGAAAATCAAGAGATGACAAGATGGCAATAATGGAGCATTGGCTTTCAGGCATGTTTTAATTTTCACAACAGCGCTATGAGATAGATACCATCATCATGCCTATTTCCAAGCGAGGAAATTAAGGTACAGAGAGGCCACGGAACCTGCTTGAGGTCCCTTGGTGATAAGTCGCAGAATCAGAAAAGAACAAGGAGATAAAAGCCACCGTTTGTCCACTCAGAGAAAAGGTATTTGAGCTGTACACAGTAGTGTGGGAAGGAATCCAGGAGGGATCAGGGTGCTGAGGTGTCACCCCCTCCTTCAGGCTGGAGCCTTTACCCTCACTTCCCAGCAGTGGTCCCACGCCTGCCCAGTCTGAGGACTGGAAAGTCTTCTGGTGTGAAACCACATTTAATCTGAGACCTGAAAGAGGATCAGGAGTCAGGTAGCTGGAGAGGTCAGGGAGAGAGTTCGGCCTGGGAAGCACCAAGGGCAAAGACCTGATGAGTGGGGGTGAGTGATCAATTTCTTCCGAGGCCCTTGGGGTGTCTGAAGGGAAATTGACCCGAAACCCATTGGGGCAAATGCATCACAACTTTCCCATCCATTCACCTTTTCCTGTAAACATTCAGAAATTGAATCCACTTTCTGGCAGAACAGACAGCCTTATCTGCAGGCCAATCTCCATTATCAGCAGCTCAATCTCAGAACCAGCACCAGCCTTCCTTTGCAGTTTCAGGACCAGCCTCTGGGACAGGAAGAGGCAAGGATGTAGGGCAAGGGCTGGAAGTCCCCTTCTCAGGGCCTGCTGACCTTGAGACTGGAAGCCCCCCACCCACACAGAGGTGCCTGGCCCCATGGGCTGCAAATGCTGTCTCCTCTGTGGACCCCCTGTTCTGCCTCAGCCTCTGGCTCTCCTCTTGGCCCCTCTGTAGAGAGAGATTTTGTGACCAAAATTTTTCTTTGTTTTTTATTTTTTATTATTAAATCATAGTTGTGTACATTTATGCGATCACGGGGCACCATACACTGTGCAACTAAAATTTTCTTCTCTTATGTCCATCAGCGCGCCACCTGGGGCTAGACGTCTGGCCACTGGCATCTTTTAGTTACCCTGTCTGAGCTTCACTTATCTCATCTGGTAAATGGATTCAGTGCGACGTTAATTATAAAGTGTTTATAGCACTGTCTGGCACATGATAATTGCTACCGTTATTATTGCGTATTTATATTTATGTGATTCCAATGGTGTAGTTTCTCCTCTCTTCAGTGTTCTGGAGTCTCTTCTCTCAATACTCCAAGAAAACAGTATCTACTGGGGACACAAAGACTTCCCTCATTCTGAGTTAAATGATGCCTGCAGGGGAAGGGAATGCTTCTAACAAAAATAGTTTTAGGAGAATTTATGTAGGAGAAAGTATCCTAGCCAGGAGCCTGCTTGGAAGGGGTATTCAGATAGCCAGAGGACAGGTGAGCCTTGGGGAAGCAGTCCCCAACAAGGAGACCTGGAGTGGGGCACGGAGGAGCCCAGTCCACTTCCCTGGAGGCACCAGGACCAAGAGCCCAGGGCATCCCACACAGGTCCTTGAGGCCCACTGGTGGATGAGCTGGTCAGACCTCTTCGAGTGTCCCCGAGAGGTCAAGGAGGTGGTGGGTGAGAAGTCCCCAGACGTCTTGAGGCACACGAGGGAGAGATGGAGCCCATGAGAAGCTGGTGTCTATGGGTGTGCATATGAGGTAGGAGCCCCTCGCCCAAACAGGGTGGGTGCCCTTACAGGGGGTGCACAAGTGTGAGGGAAGGGAGGATGAGGAAGAGGCAGTGACCAGAGTGGGATGTGGTGATCAGCTAGGTGCTGCATGTGAGGTAGGGCCCGAGTGAGGCTGGGCTGGGGTTGGGTGGGTGCTGGGGGTATACCCCATCTCCATGTCTCAACTGTATGGCTGACTCCTCCCGGAACCCTTCCTGGCCTCCCTCAGGCTTCACTGGGGCTCCTCTGGGTACACACAGTGCCCAGTCTTCTGCCGTGCCAGGCCTGGCCTCCCTGTGGACCCAGATGCCGCCTCTAGCCTGGGAGCCACCCGGGGGCAGGGATAGGCTGTCATTGCTGTTGTGAGGCCTGGCACATGGCAGGAGCACTGAACCTTTAGGGTGTAGGCCAACTTAGGGGGTTTCTCCTTCCCTCCAGCTTTAACCTGCTGTGGAATAAATAAATCACTCCTATGCTGGTTCAGCCAGGGGAAGGCCCCACATCGATATCCCTTAGAAAGGGAAAGTGGGGGCATCTCAGTTTCCAGAGATCCTCCTTCCTCCCCCATTCCAGCACACGGGTACCCCCTTCTTCTCCTCAGGCTTGGGGGGCTGCTGTTGGAATCATTCTTGCACAATTCCTGCCTTCGGCCAGCCTCACCTCCCTTTTTAAGTCCCACCCCACTTCTGGGGAAGGCACTGTTTGGCCCCGGAAATGCTCTCTGCTCTCCCCTGAACACGTGGTCTGCGATTTTCCTTGAACACAGCACTTTGTGACTTTGATGTGAACTTCAAGCCCAGCCCCCTTTCCTGTCTTCACATCAAGGAAATAGGTTGAGCTTCAGAAAAACTTGCTGACGAGAGCGCACCAGGTCTTCTGGCCCAGATACTGCCACTGAGCTGTCCAGGTGAGTTACTATCCTTGGGTCTTCTGCCTGTGTCTTCCTGCCATGGCCACCATAGAGGGCTCTGGGACACCTGGCAGAGAGTGAATACAGTGAATACACCCCCAAGTGAGAAACCCTAGCTGGGTGTGACATCCGTACACTGGGTGTGGGGAGGGTGGTGCAGGCCTCCTGGGCTGGGGTTCAGGCTGCCGGAAAACCCACATTGGGTTCTTAAGCTCCAGCTCTTCATCTAGAACCAGCTATCTGTCAGTGTTGGGAACCAGACACCCCACCGGTGGCCTGTCTGCCTGGACAACATTTGTACATCCCTAGGTAAGTCATGCATAGGTGCAGTGGAACTTGGCTATGGTCTCCAGGGTTGGCCTATATCTGGTACAGGTGGACTGGGAGTCAGGAGACCATTGGGGACGACCACGAGGGTCACAGAACTGGGATGTGTAGTGTCTAGCTGGAGAAGAAGGCAGACGGGACTTGTGGCTATCCTGCGGGAAGCAGGTCCCCGTCCAGAGGGTCAGCTGAGCAGTGGTGCAGGGGAAACAGGTGCCTGCTTAGTCTCTGGTCTGCTGGGTCTCATCAGGGCTGCATCCTTGGCTTAGGAAGCAGAGAAACCTCCAGAGAAAGCAATGTGCATTCTGGCCCCCAGGTCCTGTGAATACAAGGCTCACTCAACAGGGCTGTGAACTTGAACAACAAAATGCCAATGCTTCCTGCAACAGGGCCAGAGTAGGCTTGAACCTCTAGCAGGCAAGTTCATGTTAAAGGGGGGAGCTGGAGAGGTGAAGCCCCAAATCACTCAAGTTCTGCTCAACTGCTGTGTGTCCCTGGCAAGTTGCTTGGCCTCCCTGAACCTCAGTTTGTGTGTCCACTAAGTGCAGATGCAAATGTTGGCATCTAGTGAGTGCTCGGTTACTGGCTGTTGGGTGAGAGTGGTGCAGGTGTCCTAGGCAGGACAGAATCTGAGCAGGAAGGAACAGGGGTTCCTGTGATGAACAGCTCATGGTGAGTTTCATTACTTTTGTCTTGGCCAAGGAAGCAAATGCACAGTAGGTGTTTAACAAAGACCTGCTAAAAATTAGAGTCAGGAACTTCCAGGATGGAAGGTCGCTAAGTGCCACCTGTGAAGATTTCCTTCTGCTGAATCCAGAGATCTCTTTCCTTTGCTCACCTGTCTTCTAACCTGTATGGTCCTGGCAGGGACCCTGGGCAGGCAGCTGGGTGGTGTTAATGGGAACATGCTGAAGCCGGGTTTCTGCATCTGGCTCTGACACTTACCAGCTGTGTGACTTTAGGCAAGTTACTTCACCTCTCTGTGCTTCAGGTTCTCCATCTACAAATCCTTCTCTCCCAGGGTTCTCATGAGGATTAAGTGAGTGAATATATAGCATGCTTGGCATGTACTGGATATGAGATAAACATCTTGCTGTCATCATAGTTATTATTACCAGCCCTGGACAGACTTGGGTCTGGACTCCACAGTTCCCGCAGACTCTCCTAGGGGCAGCAGCCACCAGACCACTCCATGCTGTCCACTCCCTGCCCCACCCACAGAGCAGAATTAAGGCAGTGTTGTGGTTGAGAGCTGATTATGCCTCCCTGGCATCCAGGGACAGTTGATAGTGTCTGGAGGTGTATCTGGTCATGACTCAGGTATGTTGTGGCATCTAGCATATATAGGCTGTTAAGCATCCTACAAGGCTCAGGACAGCTCCTTGCTGTCCCCTGTCTCAACCAAACTCTGTCCTTCCAGCTCACACCACCTTTCTCCATCTCCCTTTCACAGTTACAGAGTCTGAGAACCAGAGAGGAAAGCTCCTTGATGAGGTCACACAGCTATTGGAACCAGGCAGTGAAGGTTGGGTTGGGGTGCTGGCCTCGCTGTGTGGGGGTGTGGAGGGACATTGTTCAATCAGCAAGCAGACACTTACAGAGTCTGCTGAATTTGAAAACCTAACTCCCAACTCTCCAACAGCCCAGGTCTCTAGGCCTTGACAGTCAAAGACAGCTCAAAATCCAGGGACATGAAAAAAAAAATCCAGGGACATGGTGGGGCAGCCCAGGGTTTGTGGGGATGTGGGAGCCTCTGGGGACCAAGCTGAGAGCCATGGATTCTGCCCTCCTAATGAGCATTCACTAGAATGAACTGGGTGGCTGCTGGGCCAGAGGGACTTGGGTTTGAGTCCTGGCTGCTGCTTTCAGGCTACATGATTCTGAACGTGACATTAACCTCTCTGAGCTTTGGTTTCTTTAGCTGAGGAAGGGGGATAAGAGTTCTCATTTAATGGAGGGTGAGGGTTAGATTCAACAGGTAGTGCTCATAAAAGGCTTGGTACAGTCCTCAGCCCAGAAGCTCTGTGCTGGTTGTTACCATCTGATAGATGTTTACTGGGAGGAAGTGGGGTGGTCGTAGAAAATAAGATAAACAAGAGAACTGTGTGCCCTGTCTTGGATAGCTCAGCCTGGTCAGAGTCAGACGAGCGAGCAGACAGCAGTCTTCAGGCTGTGACGTGAGAGAGCGTACGGGCCTTGGAAGCTCAGCGGAGGAGCCTGACTCAGAATGGGGAGGGAATGGGAATCATGGAAAGCTTCTGGGAGGAGGGGACACTGGGGGGACCCAAAGCATGTAGGTGGGTAAGAGGTATGGTCACTCCTCTGGGCAGAGGGACCAGCCCATGTCCAGGGTCCTCCGGGTTGCTCCTCTCGTCTCCCACCATGGTTAGTGGAGAAAGCCTACAGCAGTTCTCAACCTGTGGGTCTCGACCCCTTTGTAACAATGAAAATACATCCTGCATATCAGATATTTACATTACGATTCATAACAGTAGCAAAATTACAGTTATGAAGTAGCAACGAAAATAATTTTATGGTTGGGGGGGTCACCACAACCTGAGGAACTGTATTAAAGGGTCACGGCATTAGGAGGCATTAGGAAGGTTGAGAACCGCTGCTATAGACCCACCATTTATCCTCTCTGCTAAGGACTCCACTGTGGCCACTTATCCCTCACCAGGCTGTCAGGTTCCAAGGATACACAGAGGTGTCTCCACCCTTCATAGCAGACTACCTCCCTTTTTAGGCAGCCCATATCTGTAGCCTCTGCACACCGTGAACATGTATTTGATACCTAAGTGCCTTGCTGGTCTAGGGAGGGGAACAAGACAATCTCCACTCTCATTCTAGCAGGAATAAAAGTAAGATGTTATCGAGTCGATACAATCTCTTATTTTATGTCCTGAGGAGCAATAAAGTTGGACAAAGGCTAGAGATAAGAAGGGGGTGCTATTTTTAGAGAAGGACGTCAAGGAAGGCCTCTTGAAGAGGTGACATTTAGACAGAGACTTGAATGAAGTGGAGGATGTTGGGGGAAGGGTGATCAGGCTGAGGGAACAGGCAGTGCAAAGGCCCTAAGGTTGCACCAGACCTGATTTGTTCAAGGAACTGAACAAGTGACCTAAGGAGGCCTGTGTGGCTGGAGGAGTGAGGGCTGCATCATGCAAGGCCTTGGGGGTCCCTTTGAAGACTTGAACTTTTACCCTGAATGAAGTGGGAGCCTTAGAGGGTGGCAAGCAGACGAGATCCCAGGCTTGGTGCTTGGCGTGTCTCAGGTTGTGGAATCCCTGCAATCCCCCAGTGAAGGACACTTTCGCCGGCACCACTTTCCAGGTCTGGAGAGTTTACCTCACTGCCATCATGTGGTGGGTCCACGAATCCACGATTCGAGTCTGACCCCTGGTGTCAGGAAAAATAGGTAAATGACTAATTGCTGCCATGGTGGCTTATTGGGTAACCAAGCTGGCATTTTGCTGACAGACTTATGCTAATGCTGCCTTTGTTGGTGGGCACAGGGAGTGCCTCAGCCTAGGAGTCAAGACCAGGAAATATGGCTTCAGGGGGCCCTCAGGGTCTCGAGCAAAGGCTGAGAGAGAGCCAGGAGCTAGAGAGGGGGCAGGATGGTGGTGGGTCTGCAGGGGGAGGTGTGGGCAGTGAGGGGCCACATCCCGTCCAGCAGCACTGCGGGTGTGGACCCGTCTGCCTTCTGGCTGGGGTGGCGCGTGGAGCTGGTGCTTCTTCTGCCTCTCCTGCCAGGGCCAGAGGGTTGACGTGATCCCTCTGCAGCTAGACTGCCTCAGTCTCCCCTCTGGGCTGTCCCAGTGGGCATATAAGTGGGGGCTTCTGATACTCAGAGTATGTTCTAGGAGCAGTAGACCTTCCAGGCTCTGCTAAAGGGTGTGTGGAAGTTCAACATAGCTAAAAAGGGCCCTTCCATACAGGTCTTCTCAAAGCCTTCAGCGTGCTTTCCACAGTGTTTGAAAACACATTAGACCCCATGACTCTTTTTTCCCTTTGGAGCACGTTTGGGATGTCTCAGGTCTCTGGGGAACACATGTACTTCAATGCTGTCTTTACCCAAAGGAGACCCTTGAATGGTGGAATTTTAGGCAGGTACTCTGAGGAGACCTCCTCCTCCTCCTCCTCCCCCCAGGGTTTGGACTGCAGGAACAGGGCTGGTGTCCATGGCCCTCTCTGGCCTGACGCAGCCACCATAAACTCTGGGAAGGCCAAGTTAGGTCTCTGACCTTTGAGCTAAGAGGAGGCTGGGCTGGGGGATGAACAGGCAATAGCCCGAGTCTGGGCTTCTAACCTGGTTCTGCCTGAGCCCTGGATAAAGCCCCTTGGGGCAGCCCAGGCATGACAGGCTTCCCGGGGGCGACTCCTGGTGAGATTCACAGTGTGGCCTGAAAGCAGCTGCTCTCAGAGACCCTGCTCGTGTTAACACTCCTGCTTCTCTCTCCCTGGCCTTTCACCTTCTGCCTCCTGCCCACCTTCTCAGGGCACTCCCGCATCTCTGGCCACAGGGGCCCTGGGAACTTGGCCCCTTGTCTGACTAGTAAGGAGGGTTTAGACAGGCCTGGATGATGGGAACAGGGCAGTGCTTGCTTTTATGGTGTCCTTGCTGGCAGCGAGTGTGTGAAAGGTCCCTACCTCTGGGTGCCTTTGGCCTGGGCCTGAGGTGGCCAGTGCCCCTGCACCCTCCCCAGGCCAGCCTCCTCTAGCTTCTTTTCTGCCCTAACCCACTTCCGTCTACCCAGGCTGCACCTGCGGCCATTGTGGGGAGGAGCTTCTCAAACTGTGTCGCTGACAGTTTCCTGCCACAGCTTCCTGCCCTGGGAACAGCTTTGCTCCCTACTCCCCTCCCCACTGTCCCTGGATAAACCCCACCTGGCTGCCTGGCCCTGAGCCCTGAGGCTTTGTGGGCACAGTTCCATGAGTCTGAGAAGATCAGGGTCAAGGACAGGCGGCTGGATCTGGGGACAAGAGGAGGACAGAGGAGAGGCAGGCCCACCAAGTAGAGGGTGCTGCATGGATGAAAGTATGAAATCAAATTTGAAGGAGGGCAAGTAGCACAGCTCTGCTGGAGCAAGGCCCTGAGGACTTTAGATTGTAGGGTCTTGAGCAAGGGAGAGCTTGGGAAGTATTGTCTGAGAGCCACTTGCAGACCTCAGAGCTCAGCTCATATGGAAACAGACTGTGGGGTTCAGCCAACCACAGATACCATGTAAGTGAGATCTGAATCTCAGGTTGTATTAATAGAAACAGTGGTGGAGATCAAAAGATCATTTTGTGAGGTGATGCCAACACAAAATGACCTCAGGCGAGAGATCTGGGTGTGGCAGCATGTAGCCAAGCCATACACAGGATGACCCAAGAGAGGGGATGGGGCGGGGGAGGGGAGAGAGAGCAAGAATGATCAGAGGGAGAGAGGAGGCAAGCCAGGGGAATTGTTAAGGACCAGAGAAATTTGTGAGGCTCCAGAAAGAGGGAGAGGTCTCCAGTGTCCATCACTCAGGGGACCCAGTACTGAGAAGGGCACGAGTGCTGGCCTAGCGCCCACTACCTACGGGTGGTGACAGCCGTGTTGAGCAGTAGCCTGGGGTGCAGGGGCAGACTTCAAGGCTGGATGAGAGGGTGAGAGTGAAGGAGACAGGAGTGTAGACATTCCTTAATAAGTTTCCCTATCTCAGTTATTATTTTTAGTACCCATTATGTCTGCACCTCCCAGCTCACTTCCCCCCTTAATATAAAAAATTGATGGGCAGCACCTGTGGCTCAAGGAGTAGGGCACTGGCCCCATATACTAGAGGTTCAAACCAGGCCCAGCCAAAAACTGCAAAATAAATAAATAAATAAATAGAATAAATTAAAAAAAAATTGAGGTACAATTTACATATACTAAAATTTCTGTACTATTTTAGCAAAAAATTCCAAGATTTGACAAATGCATACAGTTGAGAAACTACCACCTCAGTCAAGTTATAGACTGTTCCCCCAATTTGAATCTCATGCCCCTTGGTAGTCAGTCCCTCTCCCCACCCTGATGCTGGCAACCACAGAGGAGCCCTCCTTCACTATGGTTTGAATGGGATAGCGCAGCCTTCTGAGTCTGGCTTTCACTCACTGTGACGCCTTTATGATTCATCCACGTTATTACATGTATTAGCATTTTGTTCCATTTTGTTGCTCAGTAGTAAATATTCCATTGTGGGGTATGAACCAGTTTATCTGTTCATCTGTTGAGAAACAGTTAAGTTATTCCCAATTTTGGCAGTTGTGACTACAACTACTGTTAAGTGTCCCTGAATAGATTTTGTGTAAATTTCCATTTCTTTCAGGTGAGTAGCCGTCCCGACTCTTTTTATTTTTGTATTTTCTTACTTCTCCTCCTCTTTTTCCTCCTCCTCATCCTTCTTCTCCCTTCTCCATTTTTAGACAGGGTCTTTGTCACCTGGGGCTGGAGTGTGGGGGTGACTGTAGCTTACTACAACCTCAATCTCCTGGGCTTGACTGATCCTCCTGCCTCTGGCTCCCAAATAGCTGGGACTACAGATGCATGCCAGTATGCCTGGCTAATTTTTCTATTTTTTAGTAGAGATGGGTCTTACTGTTGTTCAGGCAGGTCTTGAATTCCTGAGCTCAAGTCATCCTCCTGCCTCAGCCTCCCAGAGGGGTGGGATTGCGGGCCTGAGCCACTGTGCCTAGCACTTCCTCACTCTATGGAATGGTGACATGTGTCTCCAAGTGGTGACACAAATGCAATCCCTTGTTAATCTCTGAAATGCCTGGCTGTCTGTAACTGTTGGGACATCCAGAACCCACCCACCCCCAACAAGCTTGGCCCTCAACCCCAGAGTTAGAATCGATCTGGTTAAATGCAGATTCTGGCCCTTCCTCCAGCTACCCTGACCCAGCCCTCCCGAGTCTCCTTCTAGTATCTTCTCAGTCCTAGACCCATCCTTGGATGCCCCGGTCACCCAGGGCAGAGGTAGCCTTTCTCACTCCACAAAAACTTTCATTATACCCCCTTATATTTGCATAACGAAGAAGGGCACCCATGGGACCCTTTCTTGAACACAAACATACCCAGGTGGCCTCCCACATGCTCTTTGAGAAGTTGCTCCTCCTCATCCTTCTGAACTTGACTCAAGTGCTATCTCCTCAGAGATAGTGACCATTCTAGCTACAGTGACCTCTTTTCTCTCTTAGTATCACTCTACCTATTTTCCTTAGAATCTTGACCTCAATTGTAAATATTATTTGTGTTCCTTTCTTTGTTTAGTGCACCCCTCCCCCTCCTTAGAGTGCTATCTTCCGGAGGGCAGGATGGGATCATGCCTGTCTTAGGCACCCATATCCCTAGCGTTGCACCTTGAAACACAGTCAGAATTGAACACGTGTTTGGGCGATCAATGGTTCCAAGTGTGGGTGTGTGGGGACCAGTTGTGGTGTAGGGAAGGCCGCACAAGGTGGCGGCAGAGTAACGGAGGGGTTTGGGACTCCTCCATCTATGCCCAGCAAGCTGCGGCTCCTCTGCACGTTGACCTTGGCACAAAGCAGGCTCTGCACGGTCGGCGGGCGGAGGCCCTGACGTGCTTCCAATCCCCATGCGAACCCACAGGGTTTGGCGAGGCGCAGGGCCGCGCAACCCGCGCGGGGCGGCAGCAGCGATGCCGGACCCCGCGGCACACCTGCCCTTCTTCTACGGCAGCATCTCGCGCGCCGAGGCCGAGGATCACCTGAAGCTGGCGGGCATGGCCGACGGGCTCTTCCTGCTGCGCCAGTGCTTGCGCTCGCTGGGCGGCTACGTGCTGTCGCTCGTGCACGACGTGCGCTTCCACCACTTCCCCATCGAGCGGCAGCTCAACGGCACTTACGCCATCGCCGGCGGCAAGGCGCACTGCGGCCCCGCCGAGCTCTGCGAGTTCTACTCGCGCGACCCCGACGGGCTGCCCTGCAACCTGCGCAAGCCGTGCAACCGGCCATCGGGGCTGGAGCCGCAGCCCGGCGTCTTCGACAACCTGCGCGACGCCATGGTGCGCGACTACGTGCGCCAGACATGGAAGCTGGAGGTGAGAGCGCGGGGCCAGGGCGCGGTGTGGGGATTCGCCTTCGCCCGCCGTCCGATTTGGAATCTACCACCTCGTAGTAGCTTTGGTGGCGATGGTCTTCCTAAGAAGGTGGAGGGGCTCACTGCGCCCCGTGAGGGCGAGGCTTGAACTGGGGTCAGGGCCTGAGAAAATGGTGCGCGGGGCGAGCATGCACCCCATGGTAGGGCGGCCCTTTGGGACGATGGCTGAAGGCTTCTATGGCCCTCACGACTCCGACAGCGCGGTGCGCAGCCACCTACGTCGAACCTTCAAGCTGGAAATGAGCTTGGGGCCACGCTGGAAGGTGGGGCCTGGGACCTGGTTCCTCCCTGGATGGATTGGAGAGGGGACTATGGAGATGGCAGCGGTTGTCTGCAACATCCTGCACGACGCACCCTAGGGACGGCTGGGTGGGGTGGGCGGGGGGTCTTATGGGACAGGGCAATCGGGAGGACCCTGGAGATGGAAGGGGGTTCCTGTGGCCACCTACAATCCTCCTTGCCCTCCTTCCCTAGGGCGAAGCGCTGGAACAGGCCATCATCAGCCAGGCCCCCCAGGTGGAAAAGCTCATTGCCACAACGGCCCACGAGCGGATGCCTTGGTACCACAGCAGCCTGACGCGCGAGGAGGCTGAGCGCAAGCTCTACTCGGGGGCGCAGACTGACGGCAAGTTCCTGTATGTGGGGCCTGGGGCAGACCTGAATGTACAGATGGGCTGCGAGGGGTGTGCCTGTGCTCACATGCGCTAAGAAAAGTAGTGGCACCTACTAGGAGAGCCTTGGTAGTTGGTTGGTCTGGGCTGGAATGCAGCTTCTGTCACCTACTACTGGCTGGGGAGACCCTGGGCAAGCAGCGGAACTTGTCTGCCTTTAGCATTTACTGAATACTTACTGTGTACCGGTCACTGATGGCATGGCAGGGAACCAGGCAGATGCAAGTGCCTGTGCTCATGGGGCAGGTAGACAAAATACAGAGTGAATCAGTAAAATACGGACTGTGCCAGATCATGGTTAGTTCTATGTGTGTGGGTGGGGAGGAGATTGCACTTTTAGATTAGGTGGCCAGAGGAGGCCTTTCTGGGAAGCGGACTTTTTAATAGACAGAGTCTCACTCTGTTGCCCCGGGTAGATTGCTGTGGTGTCATAGCTTTCAGCAACTTCAGTCTCTTGGGCTCAAGCGACTGTCTTGACTGGGCCCAGTTGGGACTACAGGTGCCCACTACTATGCCCTCCTAGTTTTTTCTATACTTTTAACAGAGATGGGGGTCTCACTCTTGCTCAGGTGGTCTTGAACTCCTGAGCCTAAGCAATCCATCTACCTTGACTTCTCTGAGTGCTAGGATTACAGATGTGAGCAGCTCTGAGAAGCTGAATTTTGACTTAAGAACTACAGAAGGTTAGATGAGCTATGTAGCTTTCAGGTTGAAGGATGTTCTTGTCAAAAAGGACGGCAAGTGCAAAGATCAGGAGGCAGGAACTTATTTGGTACATTTGAGAAATATTGAGGCCAATTTACTTGGAGCCAAGTCAGGAGGTTGAGACTGGGAGGCAGGGAGGTGACTTCCTGGAGTGAGGCAGGAGCCCTCGAGGGTGCTGAAGCAACTCCCTCTAACTGTCCTGTAGATGATAGCAGTATCTACCCAGGGTCTGTTAGAAGGATTATGCAAATTAATATATGTAAAGCAATAGAATGGTGTCTGTGTGAAAAATGTATTCAGTGTTAGCTCTTTTTTTCATTCTTTATTTTTACCCTCTACCACTGTGACTCTCAGTTTGCTCTTATTATATGGGGGCGAATGTGTGTGTTTGTGAGTTTATTATTGTGAAAGAATCTCTAAAACTATTTTAAAAACTCTTCTGGGTGTTTGAAAGTCCTGCTGGGGCTGCTGCCCTCTGGCGTGGACACAGGTTCTTTTGTGTAACAGATGTCATCCAGATGTCAGCTGAGGTCGCTTTGGCCTTCAGTTATAGAGAAACTTGGTGCTTGCTTTTCTCCCATGACCTCAAGAGGTCCAATATTTTCCCTTAAGAAATCTGGAGGAATAGTTCCTGGTGCCTCCTGTCCCCTGAGAGCTTCTTGGCCCGACAACCTGCCTAGTGGAATCCTCACTATCACCTTTCTCCTCTTGCCCACTTGGAGGAGAAGACCACTTCCCTTGATTTCTCTACCCATGGGAGGCCTACACAGTTGCTAAGGTCTCCCACAAATGCATTTCCCTCCCCAAGGTTCTGTTGTCAGCTAATAAAATGTTTTTTTCACCCTACCTTACAGATTTATTCTGTAAAGTGGAGTGAAGTTTCTAAGGCTTCTGAGGGAACTCCTGAATGCATGTTGCAGGTGATGCCCAGCAAGGACAGCTTTTGAACAACTAAAGATAGCGCTTTTTTCTCTAAGAGGAAACTTTACATTTCAATCAGTTTGCTTTTGCTGTGTAATAAACTGCCCTAAAAATTACTGGCTCAAGGGCAGTGCCTGTGGCTCAAAGGGGTAGGGCGCTGGCCCCATATGCCGGAGGTGGCGGGTTCAAACCCAGCCTTGGCCAAAAAACCGCAAAAAAAAAAAGAAAATTACTGGCTCAAAACAACAGTTTTTTAATTCTCATCATTCTGTCAGCCAGTTGCACAGTTCTTCTGGCTTGGGTTAGCTGGGCTGGGACTGAATAGGTTGGGATGGCCACGCTCATGTGTCTGGCAGTTGGCTCAGTGTGACGAGGATGAACTGGCTCTAGTGCTATTGTCACCCAGCAGGCTAGCCTGGGCGCACTCACGTGGTAGTGGTCACAGGGTTCCCAAGCTTGGTGTTGAGTTTCTGTTGCCATTTTAAAACTTCAGGTTGTGATGTAAAAGATATTTTCACTTGACAACTAGTCACTAGAGACCATAACCTCCAGGCTAGCCCACCAGCGTAGTGAGGGAAGTGATTTTCTATCCGTAGGATATTTGTGTTTCCTGTTTTGTTGTGAGGTTCTCTTCTTTGCCCTTTGGTGCTCCCTCATCACCCCCCCTCCCCCCCCGCCCCAATTTACTGTGTCTCTGTATATCCCCAGATTGTTGTGGGCTATCCTGGGAACTGTACCACCCTTGTTGTGCTGTTCTTTGGGGAACATGCTGTTGAGGAATGAATGGGATGGTCGCAGTTGACCCTGTGCCCTCACTCTGGAGATATATCCCTGTTCCTTTGGCCAAAGGAAGGGCCTAATTTCAAGGTGGGCCCATATCTGTCTCATTACCCTATCCCTGCCCTCAGAATAGTGCCTGGCCCATGGTTGAGACTCAGTAGATATTTATCCAGTGAATGAACATCCACAGACAGGGCCTAAGTCCTGTCTGAGAGTTTGCATGTTGGAGGGTGCCCACTTGGCAAGCCATTCATCCCTGAGATCAGTGGTCAGTGCTTCCAGCTTCCATAGCTCTGAGACCCCCAGGCCAGCTTGCCCTCTCTCCTTCACTGGAAATATACACTGAACCCTGGAATGGAGCCTCATGCTAGTGACTCAAAACAATGGTTCTGTGGGAAATGTTGACTGGTTTTACTGTGAGATTTAATGCAAGGGTACTGGTATCTGACTAAATTGTTGTGTGTACTTGGGGTTGGTAGGAATGGGTGGACAGGTTCTTAATCCACTTGGAGAGGCTGAATTTCCATCATAGACATTGAAGATTTCTATATTTATTTTGACAAATTTTCAGCCAGACAGTAACCAAAGTTCTCATTCTATCAAAGCTTAGTCTGTTATAATTACTGCTCAGTTTATTGTGATGAAAAAGTGTACTGTGAGCTAGTCATGGAGTTGTGCTTTCCTGTGTGGGTCTTAGGATAGAAATGACCTTCTTTCCCCAAGAGAATGGCTTTAAGCCTACCTGTTGAAGGCTGTGTGTCTGCCATAGATGGCTAAGTATTCTTGCATGGTTGTCCATGTGTGTGGCTAAATATATCCCTTGATGACCAAGGGACCTGTGGATGACTGTGTCCTCCAGGGAATAGCATGTGTTTGGTATTCCACTGTGGTGGACCAGGTGTTCCTTTGTGGGTGGGTGTCCCCCAAGACCCATGGCTGAGCCTCCTCCAGCCATGGGTGACTGAGTGTCTGGCCATACTGGACTGAACGTCACTGTGAATGGCCACTTGTCTGCCCTTGGACAGCTGTGCATTTCCCTGTGAACATGCCTGTGCCCCCCAACCCTGCTTCACCCACTGGCTGATTACTAGCTGTCTGAAGGTTGAGCAGAGCCTAGCCTCAGCTTTCCTAGTCCTTGCCACTTTTCCTTTTTTTTTTTTTGAGACAGTCTTACTTTATCACCTTCAGTAGAGTGCTGTGGCATTACAGTTCACAGCAACCCCAAACTCTTGCCTCAGCCTCCCAAGTAGCTGGGACTACAAGCACCCACCACAATGCCTGGCTATTTTTAGAGACGGAGTCTTACTCTTGCTCAGGCTGGTCTCTAATTCATAAGCTCAAGCAATCCACCTGCCTTGGCCTCCCAGAGTATTAGGATTACAGGCATAAGCCACCAAGCTTGGCCTTCCATGGGGGTTTTGGGGTATAGAACCCATGGGTGTATGTGTATGAAACTGAGGCACAGTAGGAGGGCCCTAGGTCTCTGCTGGGGTGACATCCCTGCCTTGCTGCTCTAGGCTGAGGCCCCGGAAGGAGCAGGGCACATACGCACTGTCCCTCATCTACGGGAAGACTGTGTACCACTACCTCATCAGCCAGGACAAGGCGGGCAAGTACTGCATTCCTGAGGGGACCAAGTTTGACACGCTTTGGCAGGTAGGCCACCCGCTCACCCTGTTCTGGGGGAGATGCTGTACTTGGGGAGAACGGGAGCTCCTGCCAGCTGCCTGCTCCCCACAGCTAGTGGAGTATCTGAAGCTGAAGGCTGACGGGCTCATCTACTGCCTGAAGGAGGCCTGTCCCAACAACAGCGCCACCTCAGGTGTGTGGCAGGTTGGCGGGAGGGCGGCTGGTGGGGCTGCAGCTGAGCCCCCACTGCTCACTGCCCCTTCTTTCTCCAGAGGCTGCTGCTCCCGTGCTCCCAGCCCACCCCTCCACCTTTACCCACGTGAGTCCACACCTCTGCAGAGCTGGGGGCTGGGACAAAGCTGGGTGGGTCAGCTCCGCGGGGAGGCTGGGATGGAGGGTGGGTGCCAAGGAGGGGAAGAGGGTCCCCCTAGCCCTGTCTCTGGGGAGTCCTCAGAGGACATGGGTCACCTGGGAGGGGCTGGGAGCCCCCAGCTGGAGATTGCTGACTATTGTTGACCCTGTGACCTTTAGCCTCAGAGACGGGTTGACACCCTCAACTCAGATGGATACACACCTGAACCAGGTGAGCTAGCGGAGGTGTCGGGTGTATGTGGGGCTTCTGCCAGGCTGGGCTGTGGGGTTTCACTGGGGACCACGTGGGTTGGGCTAGGCCTGTGGCGGCTGACTTGGCCTGCCCCTGCGAGGGCGTTCAAGGACGGGGATACAGCTGCCCACACCTGGGGCTCCCTGTGCACACCACACATTTGTTGAGCTCCTGCAATGTGCCAGTCATGTTCCAAGGTCACCGTGTGAGCTCCTTGCACCCTCCCTGCATGCCACGTGAAGTGGTGTTGGTAACTACTCTCCCTGCACAGGTGAGAGAGGCAGGGAAGTGCTGTCTGAGGTCCCACAGCCAGGCGGGGCTGGTGGTGGGATTTGAGCCCAGGCAGATAGACTTCGGAGCCCGTGTTCCTAACACTCTGCTGTGGGTGCTCATGTTTTCCACTTATCCACGTGTGTGCACAGAGAACACACCTGGTTACACGTGCACCCAGATGCTCACCTGTGGAGGTGTTGTAAACACGGCTGCATGGTGTGAACATAAATGTGGGCAGGCCTCGACAGGTGTGCAGGTGTGACTGTGCACACACACACACGCCACAGCTGACATGCTAGTGATGACACATGGATACTGATGCACTTGCCTCTAGAGTCCACTCGTTCATGGCTTCACAGGGCACCCACAGCCATGACCAGGAGTGTGTGCAAGTGCATGCACATCAGTACACACATGAACACGCATGTGCGCACATGTGCTGTCCATGCTCTTGGGGAGGACACACTTGTAGGGGCTGAGAATTTCCCCACACCCCACTGCCCTCTCCCTGCCCTGACCTGGGAGTGTGCGGCTGTATGTGTGTATCCAGCGCGCCTAGCATCTTCAGACAAACAGCGGCCGATGCCCATGGACACGAGTGTGTATGAGAGCCCCTACAGTGACCCCGAGGAGCTCAAGGACAAGAAACTCTTCCTGAAGCGTGAGAACCTCATCATAGCTGACATTGAACTTGGCTGTGGCAACTTTGGCTCAGTGCGCCAGGGCGTCTACCGCATGCGCAAGTATGGCCACCCCTGCTGTACTGGATGTGCTGCTGCATGGGGAGCAGAGGGAGTGGGCTCCCAGGCTGTGGGGCAGGAGCAGGAAACACTGGAGGATTCCCCAGAGAGCTCAGGACACCTGAGAGGGAGCCAGAGATGCAGGCCTGGGCTGGGGAGAGGCTGGCTGAGCACAGGCGCCCATCACCAGGGCGGTGCAGAGAGGCCCCTGGCCCTACGTCCACCAGCCACAATATAGGCTGCCCTGGAGAGGGAGACATTCTGAATGAGGGCTTCTTTTCAGCCAGTGCTGGGTGGTTCCTGCTGATGGACTTGGCTGCAAGCTGTCCTCAGAGGACACTCCTAGCAGCCAGGGAATGAGCTCCTTGCCCCTGAGCTGGGCAGGGAGCCAGTGTTCACCAGGCAACTAAGGGAGGAAGAGAGATGCCAGGTGGGTGGAAGCAGGGCTGGGGCTTCTCACCCATACGCCTCCCTCTCGGGCCCTCCACCGTGCAGGAAGCAGATCGATGTGGCCATCAAGGTGCTGAAGCAGGGCACAGAGAAGACAGACAAGGACGAGATGATGCGAGAGGCACAGATCATGCACCAACTGGACAACCCGTACATTGTGCGGCTCATCGGTGTCTGCCAGGATGAGGCCCTCATGCTGGTCATGGAGATGGCAGGCGCAGGGCCACTGCACAAGTTCCTGGTTGGCAAGAAGTGAGCCCCTGGGGGCTGGGCCATGGGCTGGGTGGGGACCCAGGGCAGGAGGGACATAGGCGTGCATCCCCGGGAATGTGCCCATGCTTGTTCCCATTGCACACCACCCCTTGTGCTTGCACTTATTTTTACATCTTCATGGACACGCCCCATCCCCCTGAACATGCCAACACCCACACTCAGGCCCACCAGGCGGAGCTGCCCACCCTCAATTTCCCCGTTTATACCACAGTGGAGATGGCAGGATCTACCTCAGGGGGGTCTTGGGGATTAAATGAGTCCACACTTGTAAAGGGCTGAAACAGTGAGAACTTCATAGCTATTAGCTCCATCACTGTCACCCAGACTCTCTGGGCCAACCTCAGGCCCCACAGGAAGCTGCCCATCTTTGGAGCCTACCGCAGGGATAGCAAATGGCATTGTTTTTGTATTGCATGGTTTTACATTTTTAACGTGTTAAAAAAAATAAAATCCAGGACCTAAAACAAAGAAGATGTGACAGAGACCAGAGACCATATGTGGCCTGCAAAGGTTGAAACACTGGCTGTTTGGCCCTTTACTGAAAATGTTTGCAGCTTCATTTGTGTTTCCCTATGCCCCAAACTCTTCCCCTCACAGACACGAACTTTTGCATACACTGCTAATGCCCACCCTTGCTGGTGCACAGACCCTCATGTGTGGGGAGTGTGTCCCTGGCTCATGCACTCAGTCACTGGACAGGAATTCACTGAGCACTTTGTCTGTGACAGGCACTTGGGATTTATCAGCAAATAAAAGAGGATAAGATCCTTGCCCTATATTCAGGCTGGAGAAGAAAGGCAATAAATAATCATGATAAAATCAGGAGCATGTTGGAAGATGGTGCTGTGGAAATGAGTGTAGCCACCCATGCTGGGGTGGGAGGTGTGGTGAGGGAGGCCACCAGGCACAGCTCTGGGGGAGAGTACTCCTGGCAGAGGGCACAGCTGTGCAAAGGCCCTGAGGCCCCTGCCTGGTGGGGCATGGCAGTGGGCAGGGAGCTGAGGTGGGGCAGGTTGTGCAGGGCCTTGTAGGTATAAGAAGAGGGACTGGGACTTTTACCCTGAGGGGGAACCTGGGGGGCTGTGAGCAGAGGAGTGGCAGGACCTGGCTCAGGGCTGGGAGGCCTGGGCAGGGCTGGGAGGTCCGGGCAGAGCTGACCACCCTAGTCCAGGTGAGTGATGATGGGGCTGCCAGTGGCAGGGTGGCAGAAGCGAAGGTGGGATGAAATGGGGGATTCTGGAGAGAATCTGAGGGCAGAGCTGCCAGGCTTTGCTGGTGTAGTTGGATGTGAGAGAAAGAGGGGAGAAGTGTGCATAGAACTGTTGGAAAAGATGAGGGGGAGCCCGCGTGTGCCTGTGTGTGTGCATGGACAGGCTGTGCTGTCTTTGAGGAGCCCTTGAAGGCACCCCAAGGGCATAGGCAGGGTTGTGACTGTGGGGATGGTAGCCTGGTGTGTTACTTACAGTCTTGAGACTGGATGAAGCAGGCTTTTGCCTGCTTTGTTCACAGCTGTCCCTAGTGCCACACCCAGCACATTGCAGGTGCTTGGAAGGCATCTGTTGAGCATGTAGTGATCTGACCCATGCTCAGCTGGGGCAGAGAAGAGGGCTTTGCTCCCTGGGACTCTGTGCTGTCTTATCCCAGCTGCCCCCTTGCTCTGTGTCCCAGGGAGGAGATCCCTGTCAGCAATGTGGCCGAGCTGCTGCACCAGGTGTCCATGGGGATGAAGTACCTGGAGGAGAAGAACTTTGTGCACCGTGACCTGGCTGCCCGCAATGTCCTGCTGGTCAACCGGCACTATGCCAAGATCAGCGACTTCGGCCTCTCCAAGGCTCTGGGTGCTGACGACAGCTACTATACTGTGAGCTCTGGCCCAGTGATGCCCAGGGGGATTGGTGGGTGGGTGGTGGGTCCCCGAGTCCTGCCCCGGCAGCATCTCCTCCTCCTCAGGCCCGCTCAGCAGGGAAGTGGCCGCTCAAGTGGTACGCGCCTGAGTGCATCAACTTCCGCAAGTTCTCCAGCCGCAGTGACGTCTGGAGCTACGGGGTCACCATGTGGGAGGCCTTGTCTTATGGCCAGAAGCCCTACAAGGCAGGTGGCAGGAGTGGGCAGGTGGTGGGTGAGGCGAGGCAGGAGGGAGGCCCATGGTTACTCACATGTGCCTTGGTCCTGCCCTGAGCAGAAGATGAAGGGCCCTGAGGTCATGAACTTCATTGAGCAAGGCAAGCGGATGGAGTGCCCATCGGAGTGTCCACCTGAATTGTACTCACTCATGAGTGACTGCTGGACATACAAGTGAGTCCCAAGTGGGAGGGGACCTAGCTGAACAATCTCTGGGCCAGGGGCAGGAGGTCCTGATGCCTGATCAGTGGGTGTAAACGTAGCTCTACCCAATGTCATCCCACCCGGAGACCCTCGTCCAGCTCATGGCTTTTCCAGCCTTTAGTACCCTTAGTTTCCTCCCTTGAGTTCACCTGTGCACATGCTGGCTCCCTGCTGCCCCAGTGGGAAATGTCTTGCCCTCCTGCCCATGGACATGCTCTAGTGTCTAAAACCTCAGTCTCACCAGTGAACTCTCAGCACAAGGACCCTGCAATTCTCAAAGAAGTCCATACTCTGTCCAGTGTATGATGACACCAGTGCTCAGGGTGTTGAATAATTCTCCAGTATTGCACATGTCAGGGCCCCACCAGCCAGCACTCTATGCCTGATTCCCAGATGAACCAACTCTGGGGTATGTCAGTACTCGATAGGTCACTGCCTCTGGTTGAAGCCTCACACATGAACATCCCAACTCCTAACCCCATCATTCATCTCAGCTTCCCATTAGGATAACAGGCAACACATACCCAAACAAGCTGACATCCTACTGACCATGCAATGTGTGGACTTTCCAGTGTTTGGTACCCTACTGGCCAGTGCTTAGGATACTGAGGCCAAAACACTCTCACTGATCAGCCCACCCTTCTCCAACATGTATTCATCCACCCTCTATGAGGAAACACTCAGTGCACCAACACCCTAGCTCAGCTTGGGATATCCTATATGGAGCACCATTAACACTAGCTCCTCACTGGCAAAACCCACCCACCCACAGTACTTCAACCTTCTCTTTGATTATGGGCCACGTACTTATACCCATCTAAGCCTGAGTTGAGCATGTAAGTACCCTGGCCCTGGGCACACACTCGTTGCTTCAGCATTCAGTACTCCATTCCCTGTGGTTGATAGCCACTTTGAAACCCAACCATTTCCATTCCCTAAGTTCTCAGTGGTCAGAACTCACTCCCTGGTTAACCCAGCATCCTATATGTCAACAACAACACCAGTCCCAGCGTGCTCACGCCCAGTGTTCCACCAGCCCAATGGTCCCACGCTCGCCCACCATCCTGCTATAGTCGGGTTCTGGGGTGTGGTCAATGGCTGGATCTACCCCCCACAGGTGGGAGGATCGCCCAGACTTCCAGACCGTGGAGCAGCGCATGCGGGCCTGTTACTACAGCTTGGCAAGTAAGGCCGAGGGCCCCCCGGGAGCCGAGGCTGCATGTGGCTGATCCCGAGCTGCTCAGAGACTGTGGACCCCATTCCTGCTTTTCATCTTCTACCCTCAGCTCCATCCTAGGCCTTGAGTTAGGCGGGGGTCAGCTCAGTGCTTCTCCTACCAACTGGGCTGTGGCTGTTGCGTCTGAGACCTCATTCCCTGTCTGTCCCCTGTCCTCTCTGCCTGGGGAACAATGGAAGGCCCTGAGAAGGCCGGGCTGAAGGGGGAAGACCCTGGGAATCCTCAGATGGCAAGAAGTACATCCTTGGAATAAACTCAGCTTCTCTCGTTCGTGTGTCTTCATCTTTCTGGGGTGAGGGGAGAAGCCAGGAGAGGGGGCTAGGTTATGAGAAGTGCTTGGAAGTGACCTCCAGGAAGATGGTGCTGGTTTTCCTACTTCTCTTCCCTAGGAGCATCTTCACGTGAGTGAAGGGCTTAGGTAGAGTGGGGCAACTGAGGCTGGGTGGGTGTGGGGGCCAAGGGCCCATGGGCTTGCAAGGATTGCATGAGATGGGCGCTGCCCTCACTGTATGCCCACTGGTTTCACCTGAGAGGATTTTAACAACAGCCTCATTCCACAGCCCCCACCCCGCTGGGGTCTTCACCACCTGGTGGCCCAATTGCTAGCTCCATCCCACTCAGAAGAACATCCTGAAGTCTTGCTGCCTCAGTTTGCCCACATGAGAAATTGGGAAGCCCAGAACCCAACAGGTGTGGTGACATGGAGCCAGGGCACTGTGTTTCATTTCTGAGTGTGCACACCCCACACCTTTCCTCAGCTGAGTCTGGCTCCACCCTCAGCCCCCAAGCCAGTGCCTGGAGCTCTTGGCAAAGTGATGGGCTCAAGGGAGGGGGTGGAACCTGCTTATCCAGAGGAAAGAATTGCTGGGGCTTCTGGGAAGCATTTTTTTTTTTCTTTTGATTTGTGGTGTGAAGACAGGAGCTCTGGGGCACCTGTTGCCATTTTATTGGCCTGTGGGTGTGGGACAGGAGTGGAGGCCCAGGTAGGTAATGGCAGAGAGGAACCCCAGAGCCTTGGTGACATATGAACACTTTCCAGCCAGGAATTGATGATGTGACAATACTATTAACTCAGATACAGACCTATTTACCAGACTTTACCATTGAGTTTAATAATTTATATGTACACTTAAATGAACATATTTTATTACTTAACCATTAACAACCTTCATATTCTGCATGGACGTTCATTTGGAGAACCCAGTTACACAGCCAGCCCCAGACACTCACAGATTTAGCTAGTGCAGTGGTTTTGAGAGCAGGTTTGCAGAGGCTTGGAAAGGTTTGGGAGTTTCTAAGTGCAGGAGAGCATAGCTTCCTGTGTTTACACTCAGAACAGATGATGAGGGGGCAGTGATTGTAAAGCTAAAGACGTGCAACTGGAGTTACTTCAACTTTGTCATTCTGTGTGGCTACTTGGAGATGTGTTGTGTTTAAAATTTATAACAGAGATGCCTTGTAAACCATAACATATATTTGTGTTGGTAAATGCGTGTATTGGTTTGTACATGGACTATCTTACTGAATTTGAATAACACTAACATGCAAACATTATTTTAATTAATTGTTTAAAAATTAAGAAAAATATTACATCAGTGGTACAGTTTAGAGGCTTCTTAAATTGTGCTGTTTGCAGATATTTCGGTTTTATTAGAATTCACTTGTTAGTTACTGAACAATGACTTACATAAAATATTAATACAGACAGTAAATACATTGTGACTTTCATTTCTTTAGTGGTCATTATTATTATTTGTTTCACTTAATGATTAGTGCTGAAAATAATTTCATTTTATAGGAAGGATCATTTTTTAATAGATCCGAGCCTCTGGGCTCGGCACCTGTAGCACAGTGGTTACGGTGCCAGCCACATACACCGAGGTTGGTGGGTTTGAACCAACCTGGGCCAGCTAAACAATAATGACAACTGCAACCAAAAATAGTCAGGCATCATGGCGGGCGCCTGTAGTCCCAGCTACTTGGGAGGCTGAGGCAAGAGAATCGCTTGAGCCCAAGAGTCTGAGGTTGCTATGAGCTATGACGCTGTGGCTCTCTACTGAGGGTGACACAGTAAAACACTGTCTCGAAAAAAAGATGATCCTCTGGTTGTCAAATACTGCGGGAACTAACAGTGAATGAACCAACAAAAGAGGGTGATGCAGTTTCATGCAAAGTCTCACGAGGTGGCACTGTTCCCTAAGCCAAGGCCTGCTCAGAGCCCCATACCCCCACCCTTACCTGCTTTACCTCTGGACACAGTCCCCAGTCTCCTCCCTGGTCTCCAAGGTCCCCAATCCTGTCCCCTGCAATATGTTCACTTCTGGACACTTGCAGCTCTGACCAAATCCCTTCACCCTCTTCCAAGGTTCCCCTGACATGCCCATGTCGACTCTTCAGCCTCTCAGCCTTTTCATTTACTGTTGCTTCTGCCTGGATGCTTTTCATGCCATTTTACTGACATCCAATAGGGAAACACATATTGGACATATAGATTAGCCCTAATTTTCCTTGGGGGCAAATTACTTAATCTCTTTGCGCCTCAGTTCCTTCCCATGGGTTGGCTGGAAAGGGGGTAAATCCAGAACGAGTTAGAAAATCTGAAAGGCAATGGGGAGTCATAAAAGGTGTTTGAGCAAGGGAGGGACCTGGGATATAAGGAGAGAAAGCCCTTTCCCTTCCTCTGCCCCCGGGTATGGGAATAGGTGGCTCTAGCTTTGGCCAGCCAGGCCCTCTCCATGGGTCCCCAGTGACTGGACCAGAGGGTCTTCCCGCTGTCTGAGCTCTTGCTAGTGGTGGGGACTCTTGGCGCCCTGGGGACCTCCCCTGGGCCAGCCCATGGTCCATGTTCCTTGGCAAACATAAAGCTGGGGTGTGTGGGGAAGTATGTTAGGCCCTGTTAAGCTGTGGGCTGTAGGTTAGGGGCCAGATGCCACCTTCATGGAATTGTCAGTAGCTCCCTCGACCACAGAGGTGCTTGGGGGCTGCAAGGGCTGAAGTCCCAAGTTCACATGGGACTCGCTGGGACTCAGTGACTGGGAGCGAAGCCCTGCTGTGGGGAGGGACCCACAGTTAGTGAGCCTACTGGCATTCATGAGGTGGTGGGGGTAGGGCTGGGGGTGTGTTTTGGGGACCCAGAACTCTGTCTCTTGTCTGTCTTGCCCTTTCTTCCTAGCCCTGTCTCTTGTCTCCCATCCTCTCAGCAATCTTTCTCCCATGTTTTTGGCTCTGTTCTTCCACGTTCTCTTGGTCTCTTAAGCTTTCTCCCTCCACCTTAGCTGTGGCTCTCACTGTGACCCTCTCCCTCCTCTGTGTCTGTCATTCCTCGCCTGCCCCATCCCTGTGTCTGCTGTCTCGGCTGCCCTGACGTTAGGCAGTTAAGAGCCAGCTTGTCTGCTCCAGGGCCCACCCCCCCCTTTCTGGAACTATCTGCCCTGAGATGGGGGGAGTGTGGCCAGCTTAGGTGGGGCCAGGGCCCCCACAGAGCAGAAGGGGAGCAAGGGGCTCCAGCCCCCAGTATGAGTGCATCCTGGGCCCTCCCCTTGCCTTCCTCACCCTTGGCCCTGTGCCCCTCCCATCTCTGCTGCTTCTCTGGATGGCTGCATTGCTTGACACAGACTAGAAAAACCCAAGGCCCTCTGTCCCTCCCAGAGGCCTTTGCTGGGTGGGGAGCATGTGGTTCCAGAGCCAGGGAGGGTCCTGCTACTGTGCCGCACCAGTGGGATGAGGTGGGGGCAGGGAGTGCAGGATCTCTGGGTCGCTCTAATCCGACCAAGGCAGGAGCACCTGGGCTGGATGTGCAGAGGGCTCTGAGCAAATGCCAGCCTGCCTGTGGCCTTGTGGGGTGCTTGCTCAGCTTTGGCTGAGTTCAGGTGATGCCTTTGGAGGCTTTCTTGTGCCCTGAGCTTTCTCACAGGGTGCATAGACCCAAAGGCTCCACTGGGTTCCCTAGAGATTGTGGCCAAAGCTGTGGGGACAGCCCCTACTTCAGTGCCCCCCGGGCAGCCTTCTGAGCCAGAGGGGGGAATTCGAGGGTGGGGGCAATAGGCAGAGGCCTGGAGGTAGGACCAGCCTCTGCCCAGCCTCACTGTGTGAAGGAGGGGGGCTGAGGGTAGCTGTTTCTGATACCTGTTTGCACACCTCCTATCACCTCTTAGAGTGGCCTCCACTGGTTAGTGAGCTATAATTCTTCGACAGTTTTTTTTTTTTTTTTTTAGAGACAGAGTCTCAGTTTGTCACCCTCAGTAGAGTGCCATGGCGTCACACAGTTCACAGCAACCTCCAGCTCTTGGGCTTAGGTGATTCTCCTGCCTCAGCCTCGAGAGTAACTGGGACTACAGGTGCCAGCCACAACGCCCGGCTATTTTTTTATTGCAGTTTGGCAGGGGCTGGGTTCGAACCCGCCACCCTCGGTATATAGGGCCAGCAACCTACTCACAGAGCCACAGGCGCTGCCCCTTCGTAAGGTTTTTCAAATGCTAATACCAACCTGGTTCCCCATTCCCTTCTCTTTGGCTCCAAGACCACAGAACACATCTCTTTCCCTAATAACTCACCTCTCCCATCTCATTCATGTGCGTGATCTGAAGGTGGCGTGTTATGGTGGACACAGATCCAGAGTGATCACCACTGGCGTGGTGGTAGCCCACTAGGTCCTGGGGGCCCAGAGAGGCTCCTGACCTGAGGAGCCAATCTGGTGGGCTTCCTGCAGGAGGGAACATCCAGGTTGGGTTCTGAGGGATGAGACTTGGCTGGAGACGAGGTGAGGTGTGTCCCGGGGAGCAGGAATGGCATGCGGAGCCAGGGTCGCTCTGCTGCCCAGTCTTCTCTTCTTCTTTAGTGTATAAAGACAAAGCTGCGGCTTAAATTTGTCCTGATTTTCCAAGAGCACATAGAAGACTCCTGCTCATGGACTGTACAAGGCCTAACACCAGCCCCGTGGACCAGGGCTCTGGTTGTATAGGAAATCTGGTCTCCCTGAGTGACAGATAAATCATAGCTTGTTAAATCTACATGGCTTGTTCTACTGAATTTTGGTATAAAGGAGAGAAAAGGTCAGAATAAAATGGATACTATACAACATTTCAACTAAGCCAGTCTTTTCTTGGAGCACTTGCAGGAATCTTCAAGTTGGAGAAGGGTGAATACATTTCTATTTAAAAGGAAAACTAAGTTTAAGATGATGGGTGAACTTTACTTCCACACTTTACAGACTTGGTCAAGCCTTCCAGTTGCTCCAGCTGGCGTGTCTAAGTGGTACTCTGTGTCACTGTCGACCTGTGGCTCCACCCCAAAACTTCACATTGGTTACCCTCTGTCCGGCCTGCCTTCCAGGTATTGGTGGGTAAGTTGCTGAAGTATTTCAGTTACAGTAGGTAAACAGCTGTTTCCAATGCCTCCTGGGTCCCCCATATTGCAGGCCAGGGCTTCTCCCCATCAACTCCCCCCAGTGCAGAACTGAAAGGGGCAGGGGGCAGTGTGCTGTGGAGCTGTCAAGGCCTCACTCGGGGTCACCTCTCTGGTTCCTGCTGCTTCTCTCTCCAGGCCCTGCATCTTCCCCTCACCTCCCAACTTCCTTAGACTATGGTTGCCCAATCTCAGAACATGCAGTGGTGAGCTGGATAGAGCCCTCTCCAGAGAATGGTGACTATGGCCAGAGGCAATCCAGCACACCAGGGACTGTGCAGATCTCCAGAGCCTGCATCGGGGCCTCCCAGTGAGCACTTAACTAGCCAGGGACAACATTACCAACCTCTCAGAGGCTGAGTTCAAGTATAAAATGGAGATAACCCAACATATGCCAAGGTTTTGGTTAGGGCCCAAGGCACCAACGACATTAGCAATGGTGGCTATTTTGGAAACCTTTGGTTTAGAACAGTAGCAGAAGGAAGACTATGACCAAATGAATCCAAACAGGCTTCCAAGTAATTTTCTATCAAGGACCCTCCGTGATCACCATGGAAATGCAGAGAATCCCAGCTGCGAGAAAGCCAACACCATCTTTATCCGCCAACTTCCTAGAGTAAGGCAAGGATAGGATGGTTTACCCTGATGTGAGAAAACCCAAATAAACGCACCTTGTCTGTGAAAAAACAAAACAAAACAATTCAAAGCTTTTGAAAAAAGCATCATTTATTTCAAAGTACAACACAAAGTTGTATTTTTAAGAAATACACATTCAATCTTGTTCTCAAGACTTGGCTATGTGCATTTCGGTTCATCTTTAAAATAAATTCAGGTATACAAATGTTACATACCTCAAGTACAAACAGCACAGAAAATGCATATGGTCTCAACTGAATGCTTTTACATTCATTCACTGTTCTTAAGTTCACTTACATTTCTGTAATCTGCTTTTAAACCAAGACAGCCTTACTTTAAAAAAATACTCTGTATTTTCAGCACAAAGTCCTAATACAATTTTAAAATTAGTTCTTGGCGCATAATATTGAGAAATTATTAAAAACCAAACTTGGTAATTTAATAAAATTGTCACATGCCAGGACTTTTGAATCAACTCAAATTATTTCCTTAGCTGTAATGTCAAATCTGTTTCATACAGATAAATAAAGCATGAAGGAAGACAGGTGGTGAAAACGTGGGAACAGGTAAGGTTCTCAGATGTACAGATATTATTAAGAGTTTGTGGCTGAATCCAGATTTTTCTCTAAAAGCACACAGGAAATCTCAAATTACCATAATTGCAAGAAAGATCTGAAAGAAGCAAGTGGTCTGAGCCTGCCCTGCTTGAGTCTGTGTTGCAAATAAGAGGAGGTGGGGAGTGGGGAGCTGCAGCAGTGAGAGCTGGAAAGGATGTCTCAGACACTGGCATATCATGATCTAGACGAGGAGCCCCCACTATATATGTATATTGTTTTCCTTTTTTTCCTTCTTTTTGCCTAATTTTAATTCTCATGAGGGAAGTGTGAATTAGACCAAGGGTCGGAGCTTCTTCTCCCGATGGTGGGGCTCCATATCCGCCATGGGTTGTAGGTCTGTCCCAGGTCGCTGGCTGGACTGGAGGTGGAAGGAGCGTGAGGAGTGGTGGAATTTTCTGTGCCTGCGAGGCCAATACTTGCCAGAGTGTTTGCTGGACTGGAGAAGGGGAGGGCACTGTTAAGGTTGCTGGACCAAATGGAGCTGCTAAATGGAGTGGTAGACCATAAGCCGCTGGTGTTGCCCAGGATTGACTGTGACAAACAGAAAAACAACCAGCACTGAGTACCAGGGAGGATGACAGGCAGATGGTGAGGTGGGTAAGGCTATGTAAGGCTATGCAGAAGATGGGATGAACCAGAGCTTTCCTCCACCTTATTTACTTTAAAACAAATGTTCTCTCTATATTGCTACCCCAGAGTCTGGGCAGATGGCTCTAAACAAGGGTTGTCAAGTGACAGCCAGTGGACCAGATCCAGTCCTGCCTGCTTTTGAAAATAAAAGCTTTCCCCATTTGTTAAGGTCCTATCTATGGCGACTTCTACACTGCAATGGCAGAGCTGATGAGCTACAAAAGAAAACAGCATGGCCTGCAAAGCTAGAAATATTTACTATTTGACTCTTTATAGAATATAAAGTTTGCTGACCCGTTTTAAAGAAATTGTTAATGTGGTTTCAAAAAAGAAGCCAGAATTACTAGAAGTGAAGATAAACTTTGGTATCTATGAAAATTAAAAATCTATGAAGTTGGCTCAGCGCTCGTAGCACAGATTATGGTGCCGGCCACATGTACCAAGATTGGTGGGTTTGAACCCAGCCTGGGCCTGCTAAACAATGACAACTGCAACAAAAAAACAGCCAGGTGCTGTGGTGGGTACCTGTAGTCCCAGCTACTTGAGAGGCTGAGGCATCTACCGAGGGTGACATAGTGAGACTCTGTCTCAAAAACAAAAAACAAACAAAAAAAAAAACAAGGGAATACTCTTTGGGAGCATAATCTTTGCAGAAAACATTAACCAAAAAGCAAATAAATGCACAGTAGAAAATCTCAAGCTACGAGACAGATACTTCTCAGAAAAAAAAAACAGATGCAACTTCCCTGCTTGCTTCTGGGAGCAAGCAGTCAGTGAAGGCTGTGCTCAGCTATCATTTGAACCTATGGCTCACGGACATACTTGTGGCCTATTTATAAATTGGGAGAGGCAGAAAATGACCATGATCTACTAGGAGGGAATCCAGGGACCAACCCCACAACTGCTCAGTTGTTCTTCCTAAAATTTCCTGGCTGTCATGGCTCTGAAGGACACTGATGAGTCATCCTGGCAGAATATGAAGATCGATCAGTGGAGATAATGAAGTACTAACCCGTTCCTTTCACACTGCATTTTGTTGTTAATTACCACATCAGTGCCACCCAAGTGACAGTGATGGCAGTTATGATGAGTGAATGGGCCAGGCCTTGTCCCAAGTACTCACTGTGGCTGTGTGGGTCGGGGAGCCAGAACTGGCTGGCCATGAAGGGCTGGGATCTGTCGCTGGGGAGTCCCAAAGGTATGAAGGGCCACTATTAAACTCGTTCCAACTTCTCTGGGAGGCCTGATTGCACGATCGAGATAACCCGAGTTTGCTGAAAACTTCTGAAAATACAGAAATAATCATTAAGCCCATTATTATTATTATTTTTTTTTTTGGCCAAGATCACGTGGCCAAGATGGGATTATACTCAGTGGACACATCCTACCACTGCTCACTTGTTTCACCAGCCCCACCACACAGGGGAGTGGGGGCAGAGATGTCCCAGAACCTAAGCATACAACACATGATCTGAGTACTTCATTCATACTTATCAATGATGACTTCAAAATTCACCCCCCTGCCAACATTATGGCTAATGCATAGCTAATGCAAAACTCATATGGCTGCCTCTAATTCTGTGTAGTAAGAAAAAAGGAGGAGCCCTGCATTCCCAGGGGTTGTATTGCAGACCAGAATGTTTTCCCCAAGCCTTAAACATGTGCTGTGGAACCCAAACCAAGCGGTACTCCTACAGTGTGGAGCCTGTTCCACTGCCCTTTGGGATGGTGTGTGGGGTGCAGGAGGTGGGAGAGGGAGGAGGTGGCAGAGGCCCTTCCCAGGAAGGCCTCCTTCCATGCAGAGCACCAAGTCATGTTTCTCCAACTACACCTCCCCTTCCTTCCTTCTCTGCCCCCAGGCTTATGAGTTACAGGTCTAGTGTTAAACACTCACCACCAGTTAGATTAAAAGAATTTCCAAAGGCCGAGAACGAATTGAGGGGTGTGAAGTCAGGGCTGCTTGGGTTGCTGACAGGACTCCACAAACCCGAGCTAAATGTTACAAGAGGAAAATGCAACACAAAAGTGTACAATGGTTAGAGAAAATGAATCCTTATGTACAGTGTCACAAACAGAAGACCTGCTTCAACTAGGGTACTCAAATATTAAAAACAAAGACAAAAGGGAGAACTGAAAAATGCCTGTTCACCAGGGCTCTTAAAACCCTATCACTGGTTTAAAGCAAGAGTTGTGTAGAGAAAACAGGTATTTTTTCCTAATGTTTACTCTTTGGCAATGGCAGCATTAAGACACAATTTCAAATCTAGGACTCATTTCCTATTAGTGGGAGGTACACAATTGGTGCTCTGCTTTACCGACAGGCTCTGTTGTTATCTGGAAAACCAGTGGGGCAACAGCCGGATGCCACCCTGCCCACTGCACCAACAGCAAGCTGTTGCTCTGGGTTGAGAAAACGGCACAGCCATTTGGAAGTAAATTCTTCCTTCCAAATATTTTTTTTGCTCTTCTGTTTCTAATGCTCAGATCACATTATTTCTTACCACAGCCCGTGGTAATGGAGAAAATGAGAACAGATTTAATATGCGCGTATGTGTGTGTGGTGTCGACTCCTTCCCTCTGCCTGGGAAGCTACCAGGGGAAGCACAGCAACCAGGTTTCTGCCTCTACCCAGCGTCTGCCTCTACATCAGCGTCTGACCACTGCTGATGATCAATGCCCACTTGTGAATTATAGAAAAATGCCTGAAACCAGTTGGACAGAAGATGCTAACCTGACTTGAGAAACTATCTTTCTATTGTTAGGAATGGTCAACTGTACCTGTCTGAGCCATCGCTGTCAACAGGAGCATGTGAGATGCCAAGACTGCTGGAAAAATCTGTTTTGTTTGAAGAAACTTTAGCAAAGCCATTCCCACCTGTAACAACGGACTCTGAATCAATCACAGTCCTATCAGGACAAAGGTTATCCCACTATGCTTGATACCTCGATGTGACACATCTTTGAAGCTAAGGCACTCACCTGGGCTCTTGTCGTAACCAGCTGTGACAGCTGCAAAAGTGGGGTTGCCGTTCTTGCCAGGGAGAGAGGCTGCTTTTGTTAGCTTGTGTTTGCTTCCATTTGGCTGCTTTGTTTTAGGGTCACTTAAAGAAGGAACAGGAGAGAACACATTCCCCGTGAGCAGGCCACCATGGAGGGCTGGAGCACCTGTTTCAGGGTGGTGTGGGGCTGGCAGGACAGAGACCTGTGCCCACTTCACTGTGGCCAACCCTGAGTTTTGGGATAGGGCTCTGTAAACAGCCCAGGGCAGCTCACAGAGCACAGCAGCTTTGTGAAAAATGATCCAGGGCCACGGACTGCTTAATCAGATGAATATAAAAGGTCACTAGGGAAGAGACCAGGGCAGGGATCGTAATTTAGAAACTGGAAAGGGCAAGACTGCATTTTAGAGAGAGGCTGGAGAGGGAGTCACTTGGTAGGGGGGACACAGTGGGAACATGGGCCTGCTGGCAGATGCCAAGGCACAGGATGGGGTCTGATTCCCAGGAAGTCTCCTGTCAGGACAGGACAATGTGCTCCCTGTGGTGAGGTCCCTGAGCAGGCTGGCCCCCTGCAGTGTCAGCAGCTACTGCCTCTTCAGGATGGTGGGAGGACCTAATCTTTTGTCTGCAGCTGGGATGAGGTGGGCTGAAGCCCAGGCAACTGAGACAGTGCTGGTACACAGTGAGAACGTCACCTGTGATCATAACGATCCTTTCCGTGGCAGAAAGACCAAGGGTGGCTCTATGCCCCTGGAGAAGAGCACAGCCCATGGTCAGGAGGCCCCTTCCTGTGCACACATCACCTACTGCCACACCTTACCCAGTAGCAACAGAGAATGGACCAGATCCTTCTAAGTCCTAAGCCAAATGGCCCTCATGTCAAAATAGATGCCACAAAAACCCATGTTCATAACTCACAGGACATCTCCTTTAGGTCTTCCTTTTAGTTTAGGGCAGTGGTTCTCAACCTGCCTAATGCTGCGACCCTTTAATACATGAAATTATTTTTGTTCTGTAATTTTGCTACTGTTATGAATCATAATGTAAATATCTGATATGCAGGGATGTATTTTCATTGTTACAATGGGGTCGTGACCCACAGGTTGAGAACTGCTAGTTCAGAGCTTAGTAACTAGAACATAATTCTAGTAAGTTAAATGATGCATTTCCTAGCCCACAGGTGACAAAGACAAATGGATTGGAACAGGAATGGGGATCACTGCTGGGGTCAGGGATGTATACGGCAACAGGAAAGCGGACTGAACAACCATAAAACGGCAGCTGTCACATGTGACACAGGACAGTAGTCTGTGGCCATTGAGTGTTTCTGCTTACAGGGAGTGACATCAGGTTACAGAGAAGCTCTGCCTGAGAGCAGGTGGGAGCAGAGAACCTACCTGCTGGAGCTGTTGACGATGCTGCTGTAGCTTCCCCGGGACGCGAACGGGCAGGGGGCCATGGGGGGAGATGGAGAGGCAGGTGTTGGCGAGGTCTGGCGTTGTTTTAAGAAAATGTCTGCATTGAGGGTTTGCAGAGAAAGTTTATAGAGACTATCGGTAGCTAGAAATTAAAAACAAAAGGTCGTATTAACATGATATTTTGATTAGCACTTTTCAAAATTAGTTACTTTTGAAGTTTTAAGACTATGCAGAACTCAAGTGCTTCTGCAAAAAAAAAAAAAACCAAACTAAAGCTCTTACATGCATTCTGCCTAAAGGTTTTAAAGAAAAAGAGGGGTGGGCCCTTCTCTGTGTGCTAGTGTGCAGGTGGGGCATTTTGGGTGGGTCTGGTCAACTTCTTCATTTCTCTCCCTCAGGGTGGGAAGAGAGTTCCCAGTGCCCCCTGGAGATGGGCAGCTGCCCAGGGATGAAGCCACTGCCCAAGGACTTGAAAGTCTCTGTGTCTGCACCCAGGATTATACCTTCAACAGGTGCAGGAACTCAGGCTAAATTCCCAAGTCCTGTAATGACAAGGACACCTTATCTCTCTCTCTGCACGCCCGGTATGTGTAGCTCCAATCCCTATTTTACAAATACAGGAATTGCTGGCATATTCCTGTGCCCTTTAATGTGATATCTACATAGTTGTTTTGAAAAGTAAAAAAAAATTACTAGTGTTATAAATAGTACCTATTTTGTACTCACTGAATGAAGATATAACTTTTATCAGAAAAACGTATCCCTTTGCTTATCTATTGCCTTGCACCTTGGTGTTGCTCCCAACACAGGGGGGGTGTTCAGGAGAGGGCCGGGCCCCTGTGGACACAACGCCCCAGCCCAGCGCTGCACACTTCCGACCACTCCCCCTGGCCAACCTCTCCTGTGAGTTCTGCTCTGCTCTACTTCCCTGGTCCCCTCACTTGCAGAACTGCAGCCTTGCTCTGTGGCTGACTCCATTTCCCTATCATTCCCTATAGCATCAGCTGCTTCTTCCCAAACCCAAGGCTCAGGGCCTGGGTAAGGCTCCCTGTTCCTTAGCTGTGTCACTGCCAAGCAAAGTGGGGTTCTCTGGAAGCCCGTTTTCCATTCCCCATCTTCTGGACCAGCTCTGTTCTTCTGAACTGACACAGATCTGTCTCCTGTGTGAATCCCTCTCCAATCTCCACACCCCTCTCATGTTCCTCTGCAGCTGCCATGACACCACATCTACACTGTAGGGTCATTAGTTATACAGTGGTCCTGAACCTTCCCTAGCTACCCCTTGTACAATACCTGCTCTGGCCTTCTGCCCTCACAGCGATGTGTGCCCTAATTAACTGCCCCTCACAACAGGTCATGCCCCGCCGTGCATGCCTGGCTGCTGCACTGGGGAAGGGGCTCGGCATCCCAGGACAGCTCTCTGGCAGCGGGATGTACTCCATAGGGCCCAGTGCAGTAGAAGCACTCAATATATTTCCCTGATGGAATGAGATGGAGAAAGTTAAGAAATGGTAGAGAAAGATCCAATGGAATAATGCCTGAAGTAGGAAGAGAATCTGGGGGGACAGAGAGGCACAGAACAGCACATAATGGATGTAATTAGAGCACTTTTATGTTCAAATATGGAGAATCTCCATAGTTGACCCCTTCAAGTTGACCTAATTTTCACAGACCAGACATGCACCATCAGTACAGTGCCCTGAGGCCTGCTTCCTTATGTTGACCACCTCCATATGCTGACCAGTTTGTTACAGTCCCTTTGGTGGTCAACTTACTGAAGTTCTGCTGTATGATTAAATTTTTCCTTTGCTGCTTTTGATTTGCCTTTCTTTTTCAATAAACCTTTGTAATTTTTTAAATCATGAAATTATTCTAAGAGAATTTTCTCAGCATCTCACATGGCATAGGGCACCATGCTAAGGCCGCCACTTGGGCTAGAGAGATCTCTATGCACAGATGCAAACCCCTGGTGTCCCCCTTCCTCCCCTCTAGTGATTACCACCCCATCCTGGCTTGGACAGTCTTGAGTGGCCTAATAATGATTTAACCCTAGGGAACTGAATACGCTTAGCACTACTAACAGAGCACTGGGAGGGCTTCCGGTCTAAACAAGATAAAATACCAGAGGGGAGAGAAAATGAATAACAGGGGACCAGGCAAAAAGGTATAAGTGATGGGGATCTTGTGAGCCTGATTCTTTCCGGTTTGCTCCAGCTAGACATAGGGTGGAGTCCTGCCAGACTTTTCTGTCTAGGAAGGCTGGTGGTGAGAGCACAGAGGTTACAAGTTTTGGAACCAGCATCCACTGTTCCTTGGCTAGGAAAACACAAAAAGGATTCTGCAGATGTGGGCCTAGAAACTTTTTCCAGTGGCAGTGGCGTCCAGTAGTCTGTTACAGAGCTCTGCCCTGGGGCGCTGGGCTCAGAGGCCCCAGTGGCCTTTGTGTAAGAGCTGGGCAGGAAACCAAGGCCTGCAGCACTGGGCTCTTCAGTTTCTCCTCCAGCCAACTTGCCTACTGTTTCCCAGTCTTTTCCTCCTGGGGCATAAAGCCACAATCCCAGGGGTGTCTTGTGGCTGTGTCTGGCTGACATGCCCTCTCCTGCCCTGTAATTCCCCACACTTTTGTCATTTCTTCACCAGTTGAGCTTGTGCTGTCTCACTGTGCCTCATAAGAACTCTATGAAACTGGCTCCTGGTGCTACAGGTGGCAGCTGTTTAATAGGAACTTCCCAAATCATAGAGCATCAAGCCAAGGACCAATGTCCTGGTACAGAGGGCTCCGGAAGGACCAAAAACATTCCACCTGGACACACAGACTCATTCGAGATTTCTAAACAACCAAGGATTTGGGATTACATCTTACCACAGGCAAAAAACAGTACTGAAAGGTGCCAGAAAGTCTCATGGCAAATAGGGGCTATAGGCTTTAACACAGACAGCATCTCTTTCCAGGATGTGTTGACACAGGTGAGAGGGTAAGAGGGGACGTGGAACGAACACCACAACCGAGTTTCCAGGTTCTCTGGCCTCATTCAGTGCACTGAGTCTGTCAATCACCCACACACTCTTTAGTGATTGGATTGTTGCCTAAGCCTGATTGTATTCGGTTTTTCTCATTTCCCCTTTAGTATAAACAAGCCAAATCTAAGTTCACTCTAACAATGGTTAGTGCAGACAAATCAGCCCTAAGGCCAGGACCCTCCTGATCCCAAATCTCTGCTGTTATGCTCATCCTTTTCCTGGTCTCTTGTCTTCTTAGTGATCTTCAGGTCACTAGTGTCTACAGGGTGAGGACTTCTACCTTATTTTACCTGACTGTGCTGACTTGATTTATTGGAGGCTTAACTGGAGAAACAAGGTCAAAAAGGTAGTGAGAAAAATGACAAAATCTTCCTATAGATTGTTTATGTCAAAGAAATGAGAGTAAATTGAATTTTTATAAAAACGATTACACTATAAATGTATGAGAACTGAGTCAGGTAAAGGATTGCTGAATCAGTGCTTAAACAAAGCAAGCAATTCTCTGGATGGCTAACCACTCCAAACAGATCATTCCCCTCTGTATGCTGGGCAGTGCTGTGCTGGTACACCAGACTCCTGGAAAAAAGCCCTGATGTGAATGAACCATTTCACGATTTCTGTGTTGTAAATACTCCTTCCAGGGACAAATTCAACCTACAGCAGTTCAGCAACCGGCCATACTATTTGACAATGGACTCTTGCTGGTTGCTACCAGTTGGCCCAAGCAGACCGCTAACTGTGGTCTCCTACAGCAACATGCCCCTGAGAGTTCCATGCCCAGAGTGAGGATCAGCTGGGGGTAAAGGGGAACCCTTGGTTTCTAGGTCACCATACTTACAGCTGCCGGGTTTGTGAACTGGCACAGAATCCCATTCTGGTGGTGGAGAGTCTTCTGAGCTACTGGTGTTACCTAGTTCTTGACTATTTGGGAGGAATTTTGCTAGGGCAGATGGCCTGTTATCCACTAACTTATTTGTACCTGCACAAAAATCAGAAAACAATATTGTTAAAGGAAGGTAATTTCTTTCCTTCAGTTCTATTTCAGTGAACCTTCTAGTAAGGACAAGAATATAGCCTTAATTTGTGTGACTAATAACTACTGGTTGCTTAGTGATAACTCAGAGTTATTAATACAGTGCACTATTGAAAGATCTGTATGACTAAAATGACAATACCTTTTGTTTTCTGGGAATTTCGTGATTTGGATCCACTTGTCAATGAAGTTGGAAGAGGAATCTTGGTTGGAAGATTTCTACGCTGTTTACCTTCCAATGGGGGAGTATATGGCAGTTCTAAAGAACTGAAAGATAATCATGGATAGAAAAGAGAGATTTATCCCTTTGTTTTGGAGCAAAGTATAAGTTGTTAATACTCTAACAATTCCATAATTCAACTGCATGCTTTACTAAGATGGCTTCCTGGGGCATTACCCACCCACAACCCTAAGTTAGGACTGGCTGCATTCCCAACTCTTTGAGACAGCTCAGTACATACTCAGTACTAGCAGGTTTAACATTTGCTATTCTGAGTGCTGGCAAGGAATTAAGGTCCGTTATTTGAGGACATGTAATGGGTTAGAGCACCAACCTCAGATAAAGTGCATAAGGCTTTTGGCACAGACTTGCCATGTGGGGGCTGGTAAGTACATGTTGCTTCTGGGTGAGTCTCCCCTCATGTAGGCTATCAGTGGGATTCTTTTTTTCTTTTTTGAGACAGAGCCTCAAGCTGTCACCCTGGGTAGAGTACCGTGACATCACAGCTCACAGCAACCTCCAACTCCTGGGCTCAAGCGATTCTCCTGCCTCTGCCTCACAAGTAGCTGGGACTACAGGCACCCGCCACAACACCTGGCTATTTTTTGGTTGCAGCTGTCATTGCTGTTTGGTGGGCCCAGGCTGGATTCGAACCCGCCAGCTCAGGTGTATGTCACTGGTGCCTTAGCCGCTTGAACCATAGGCGCTGAGCCTATCAGTGGGATTATGGAACATGTACATTTTGAAAGGTCTCAGACTTATAACAACAGAGGTTCTGCTATTCAAAACTTTGAACACATTTTTCTCACAGAAATTATGAAGTGAGGCAAGGCTAAGTTCTTGGGTTACCTACAGAAAAGCTTACTGCAGAGTAGCAGGGCTCCATATTTACCAATGGTCCAGGTGAGTGGGGTAGGAGGAATTTTCCTTCTAATCCTAGGCAAACAATTTAAATATGCTTTTACTGATTTACTTAAGAGTTTAAATACTTTCTGAAAGATTTTAAGGCAAGCTGAAGATAATAAACAGGTATAAAGAAGTTGACTGACTCTGAACTTCCTGTCAGCTAAAGCAAAAGAGGAAACAAGATGGGCTATTTTAAGTTTGCATAACCCAATAAGGAAGACATTAAATCTGGAAGGAGACAAATAGCTGGAGAGAAGGAATCTCTATGAAAATGAACTGGAGGGCCAGCCCACAGAAGGCAGTATTGTGAGTGGTACAACTAGATGGGCTAAGAGGGCATTCTTTGTAGAGCTGCTTCTGTAATGCCCACCGACAGAATGATTTGGACTTGGGGAGGCCTTGGGACGGGAGCTTAGCTAACATGGTCCAAGAAGGACATTTTCTAGTGACAGCTCAGACATCCCTGAGAGCCCAGTGGCTGCTTTGGAGAATTCTTCCAAAAATCCTCAGTGACCTCCACTGAGCTCCTGGGGATAGCTGATAGCTATAAGTTCAAAGCTGAGTTGACAATTTGGTTTTCATTGCAAGATCTACAAGGTATACCTAGGTAGACGGCCTAAAATGGATGGTCCTCTAGCATTTTCCATGTCTCAGTGTACCTCCTGCCCTAACCCTAGATGTGGAGCTGCAGCACCCCACTCAGACCTCCCTGGCCCGTCTCCCAAGTTCTTCATGCACCACATCTTCCATTGTCACTGCTAGGGTACAGCCCATTTCTGCTAGGTTCTGGGTCAGAGACAATCCATCACGCTAGTCCGCAGCAGATTTCCGAGGCCAAAATGGTTCATACATTGCAGATCTGACAGCACCACAACACCCCTGCCCCTCCCCCAAAAGGAAGTATACAGGTTATAGAACAATACGTAATGTGTCATCTCCTAACTAAATAAATACATTTAAGAAGGCTAGTTACAAACATTTTATAAGGTGGCTGGGGTCAAAGGACATCTTCATTTTTTCGTTTCCCTGTATTCCACAAATTTTCCATTATATTTGGAATTAGTAAAACGGCTAACCCCAAACCCAAATGGTCTCTGTCAGCCCAAATATATAGAATTTTAGGTAGGATAACAAACTGAATTGAAAAAAAAAAAAACTACTGCTTAGGGCCTAGACTATGAATGCTACAGTTTTATAAAATCTTCTGTCCCTCTTGTACCTGTGAGATGGTCATTAAAAAAAAGCCATCTTCTTAAAAAAACCCCACAGGTTCCCATGACACAAACACCCAGCTCTCTGGGGGTGGTGGCAGAGGTGGTATAGGTGTGAGTTATTTTTAAGTCGTTTCTCATTTCTAAGTGTGGAGGTTATCTATTTATACAAAGCTTAACTCTGCAAAATTAACTGGTTTTTAAGAAAAAAGGTGCTAGACAACTATTTCATTTTTGCTGATTCATACTTTCCCAAATTAAGTCAGATGATCTCTATCAAGAAACCTTTGAGGCTTCTGATGGATAAGAACCAACTTAACTGAAGTGACTCTTTCTAAAAGGGAAAAACAGAAAGGTAGTTCAGATGCCAGGCTTTATTTTATCATGTAATACACAGTACATGCCCTTGTCTGGGGAGGAGGGGAGGGAGACACTGGAGGGTAGGGTTAGGGCCGATGTGTGCAATGTGGTGTCCACGGCTGTCAGCCCTGAGCGGAGTGTACTACTCAAGCAGATTATCGGAAGTGTGAGTACTCTATTAAACTTAAGTTTATTTTAGCATATTACATTTAAGTTACATAAAGATATAAAATATTAATAAATAAACAGGAAAACAAAAGGATCAAAGGATAGTTAGTATCCTAAACCAAGGGTACCCTGGGCCCTTCCTGGTTCTACAGAAACACGTTTAGTACCTGAGATCTAATTCCCTATTCTCCGGCATCTCTGACATAGAATATAATCTTCTGGAAGTCTACAAGCCCATTTCTAGGTTGCCAAAGCTGAAAAAAAATGGTTAGAGCACATTTTTGTCATGCTCCCTCTCCTACCTAGGAAATAATATTTTTGAAGTTAACTCTTGGGAGTGTGGCAAGATGGGGCTGCAAAGATGAAGATGTGTTGAAGCCATCCTTCTAATAAAGCTCTCAAAAGAAAGTGATGATGTGTGTATATGCCTTAATATCTCTTAAAAAATGTGCAGAATATAAACTTCTGAACACAATAACTAAGAAAATGTTGTGAAGGCTATGTTAACCAGTTAAAGGAAAATATTTCAAACTGTATATAAAACCAGCACATTGTACCCCATGATTGCATTAATGTACACAGCTATGATTTAATAAAAAAAAAAAAGGTACATGTTTCTTTCAGATATGTGGAATCATATATATATTTTTTTTTATTAAAAATTTTTTATTTTTGTTTTCAGAGATGGGCATCTTGCTTACTGCCCAGGCTGGAGTATAGTGGCATGATCACAGCTCACTGCAGCCTCAAACTCCTGGGCTCAAGTGATTGCCTAGCCTCGGCCTACTGAGTGGAATCATACATTAACACATGGAAAGCTGACAAGAACTTCAGGCATCACTAAAGCCAGGACTGGCCAAGATCCTCCCTGAGTCACAGGGCATGGCATTTATTGCCATAATTCAGTGGAGACATGATGGCTGTATTTGAGAGAGGCAACATTCTCTGGTTATCAAAAAAAAGTCTATTTTTGATTAGCTCTATATTTAATTAACTAATGAATTCTGATTCTCAATATTTTCATCCTAGGAAAACCCCATTATTAGTGAGTTTGAAGAGATTAGATAAAGGAGATCAGAAGACTGATGTTGTATATGGATTTCTCCAACTATGAGAGATAATTCAGAGCACTGCTTGAATTGTGTTCTGGTAATGAGCTCTCTTTTAACTACATAACAGAAGAACTCAGGTTATTGCTGTAACTACTTCTTGAGTGAATAGTAGAGAAATGACCACTCTGGCTTTTGGTTTAGCAGAGAACTCAAAAGCCTTGCAAAGGTAATGGCACTCAAATGAAGTCTTTTACAAATTTCCCAAACTCATGTCTACTAATGGTCAACTTATGTCAGAAAAAACATCAGAATACAACATGTCTGTAGAAGATGGATGGAGATCAAGATTAAAATACCGTATCTGTTTAAAAACTATTATGTCTCAGGTACTAAGCTCAGGTATCAGGGCTGATTTGGTGACAATCACCTATGGAATGGTATCTCTGAGATAATGTTTGAAAGTTTTTAAATTTACGGTCATAGTAACTACTGCAGTGTTCTTCAACCTTTTTTATCTTATGGAACACTTAAACCTATAAACTTCCACAGAACACTTAAATTATGTTGACTCTTTAAAAAAAAAGAGTGCACTTACTATGCTTTGAACTTCTTTTGAAAATAATTTAATTAAAGATCTTTAAAAATTTTCAGGGCACACCTAAGATCCTCTCTTGGCACACTGGTTGAAAATCACTGAACTACTGTCTATTCTCATGAGATTTCTGCATATATAAAAACTAAGATTTTTTTTCATTATTTGGACTAATTAGTTTCATTTATTTTAAATTGTCTGATCAATCACTTAAGCCTGCAAAGACCTAGAAGTATACTTCCTGGGGGCCAGAACAGTAGGTGCCGATTAGAGAGCCCCAGGTCCACTTTCAGGAGAAATCCAAGTGTGCCGCCCTCTTCAGAAGAGATGGTCTTCTCTCTCTTAGCATCAGATGACTAACCACTTGACATTATTCCACTTGACATTCCTTCTAAATAGACCAGATTATTTTCAACAAACTGTCGGATGGGGTCACCTGAACTACAATTTCCACAAAAGAGTAAATTTTAGGGGTGGTGCCTATGACTCAGTGGGTAGGGTGCTGGCCCCATATACCGAGGGTGGTGGCTTCAAACTCTGCCCTGGCCAAAATGCAACAAAAAAACAGCTGGGCATTGTGGCAGGCGCCTGTAGTCCCAGCTACTCAGGAGGCTGAGGCGAGATAATTGCCTAAGCCCAGGAATTGGAGGTTGCTGTGAGCTGTGATGCCACAGCACTCCACCGAGGGCCATAAGGTGAGACTCTGTCTCAAAAAAAAAAAAAAGTAAATTTTAGGTATAAATACTCTGTTACTAACCACTGCCATATACTGTGTTATTTCCTAAGTGCAGAGACAGCTTAAATCTTACTGTGGTAATCTCTAATTTCTTATTAGCTCTCGTTTCCACAGAACAGGATTGGCCCTGCCTCGGGTGGGTGGTATAATCTAGGGATAGAGCCTAGGATAACAGTGTTTTTGCAAAGTTCAACAATTATTCCCAGATATAGAGTAAGAATAGGCCTTCTACAATTCTAAGGCCAAAAGCAATGATGATAAACATGCTTTTCTTCCTTTTCAATTTATACCTAATTTCTTCCACTTCCTATATCACTTTCCACTGTCCATAAGAAGGTTTCCATATTGGGTGGTGCGTGTGGCTCAGTCGGTAAGGCGCCAGCCCCATGTACCGAGGGTGGCGGGTTCAGACCCGGCCCCGGCCGAATTACAACCAAAAAATGGCCGGGCGTTGTGGCAGGTGCCTGTAGTCCCAGCTACTCGGGAGGCTGAGACAAGAGAATCGCTTAAGCCCAGGAGTTGGAGGTTGCTGTGAGCTGTGTGATGCCATGGCACTCTACTGAGGGCCATAAAGTGAGACTCTGTCTCTACAAAAAAAAAAAAAGAAAAAAAATAAAGAAGGTTTCCATAAAATGGTGGCAATTTTATATGACCAACTAGGAAAGGCACTGATGATGCCAATACTAAAATTAATTTATCAGTAGATGTTGATCCAAGGCTTAGTGAAAATGTGAAGTAAATTGAGATAGTAACCCACAGTTCAACTCATTCATTTACTTGAGGAAGCATTCTGCAGCAAGCCTTCTCTGGGGGGCCACCTGAATCCTACCCCACCAGGACTGAACTGGGAGTTATTTAAGGGTAGAATTGTTTGATTAGATCAATCATTTGTTGATTGTGTTGACTAAATGGTAGAAAAGACATAACAGCCATCTGTCCTGAACATTTTTTAGGTAAGAATAAACTCTTCCAAGTTTTATGGCACAAAATTTCAGATTGCAATTGCAGCTCTGGGTTACTGACTCAACAGACTCTAAGCTCACCTTCATATAGAAGTGAAAATGGCTCTCAGCCTGATAGCCAATCACCAACCTAAAATTTTCTTCTAAATTTTCATAGCAGATTGCTAATTTTGCCTCTACATGTCTAATATCAGAAGCATGTGGGTCTCTTAACTCAGTGACAGTGAACATTAGGCATTAGAAAAAACTCCAGAGGAATGTGGCTGGGACCTCACTTTTGCTATAAAAACCCCCAGGCCCCCCAACCAACCAACCAAATCAAAACATTTCCCGGCTTTCACTAACAGCTTCTTCTACGTACCTGTTTCTCTACATTCATTTATTTTTCTCACCTGGGTTTCACATCTGTTGGGATTTCTTTCTTAACATTTACAAGTTTTTTGCTTTTTTGCTTCACTTGAGACATTTCATTTTCATGTTTTTCAGGCATGGCTTGTTTTCCCTTTTGCTTTTCTGTATCCTGCAAAAAAAGTATACTTAATTGCTGAGAAGGAATAATAAAAAATAACTGCAATTAGTCCCATTTAAAGATACAGACAAACCCAAAGATTTAATAGATATACACATCATATAAGTAAAAATGACAAACCCCTTTCTTTAAATCTATCTTTATTGAGGTTCTGTCCACTTTTTAGCCTCCTTTAATTTACTGCATTTATATCCTGGTGAGTTGGAGTTCTGAAGAACGTCAATTTAATGTAAACTCCTATCTCACTGGGGTAGGTGGTGGCAGTAGCAAATTGGTTACCTCTTATTTCTCAGTATTGGGGAGTAAAAGCTTTTAATAAGGAAAGTTGAACAAAAACTACAACATAAAGTTAAACACTTCCAGCCAAGTGCAAAAAATCCAGAGCAAAATCCTGAGTAAAAAATTCCAGGGCAAGAAGGATGTGCAAGCAGCACTGTGTGTGATCACATCCATCCCTTTACTGTGGTTGGCAGTCGGGTTATGGCTGGTTTAATGTAACAACTGTTCACCACTAACAGGAGGGCCTTAGTTATTCACTCACTTATTCAACAGGTATTTATTAGTCATCTACTTGGTGCCAGGCAATGAGGTGACTAAGAAAGCCTAGTATCTTCTCTCAAGGACTGTGAAATCTGGCAGAAGGGAGACACATATGACATTTAAAGGTGAGTATGGACCTTTGCTTAGAAATGTTGCCGGCTGTGAGTGGAGCACTGAAGAGCTGTTTTGCCTGGCTCAACTGTGGATGAAGAAGGCCACAAACAAGTGTCCTCCTAAATCCATGCTATTCCAGTGGCCCACCAACTGCTACTTCTGGTCCCTGACCAGAACCTGCCCTATGCATTTTTACAATAATTTGATGCCATCGCAGCATCCAAGCATGAGATCAGCAGACAGCCTGTCTCCTATACAGGGTACATGTCTACTCAGGTGTTGTTGAACTCACCTGGGAGCTGCGTGTGGTATGGGCTGCATACTAAGAGCAACCTGGTTCTGCACCACAGACAGTCTGTTCCAGATGCACTGGGGCTAATGGGGGACAGACAGGGAAGGTCACAGTCCGTAGGGGACTATGGGTGTAGGGGGGAGTACAAGCAGGTGATGAAATTATTATCTACCCACCAGCTTTACAGTTTATGGTTATTAATGTGGCTTGGATTTTTTTTTTTTGTGGTTTTTGGCCGGGGCTGGGTTTGAACCCGACACCTCCGGCCTATGGGACCGGCACCCTACTCCTTGAGCCACAGGCGCCGCCCTGTGGCTTGGATTTTAATAGGTCACACCAGGTCAATCTATTTTACTGTCAAGAGTAAATAACCAAAGCTAGAGCTAAAACATCTCTTGGTTCACATATCTTTTGAAACTATTTTGACTTGTTCATGAAGTATTTCCTTTGAGCTGTTTAAGGACAAGGACATGGCTTTTTTGTCCACTGCTGTTGCCCAAGCACCTAGCACAAGGCCTGGCACTTGGGTGCTCAATACTTATGTGTTGACTGAATGGGTAGAAAAGACATAAGAGAAAATGACCTGTCAAATTTGTAATCTAGTTGGGAAGAAAATACAACAGATCACACAAATACATACAAACTGAGATCAGTTACGATGAAATGAAAGCAAATGACCTCTAAGCTAGAGTGGAGAATAGGAGAGTAACAACTGCCAGAGGGGAAGAGGTAAACGGGCAAGCAGGTCTCACAGAGGATGTGAGTTCTGAGCTGCGCCTGTAAGGAAGGAGGTGGGAGAAACAGGAGGGAGACACCTCTGAGAGCTAAGAATGAGGCCAGTGGACACACACACAGCACTGGTGCAGAAGAAGGGAGGAGGCTGCTGGGGAGGGAGCAGGAGGCAGCTAGGCAGGCAGGAAAGAAGTGAGGGGAAGCGCGCAAAACAAAACCTGTGCTGAAAATGCCTTCCAAATGCTTATTTGTAGAATTTAAACTGCTGGGATCCCATTCAAAGATCAGGAAAGGGCTTTCTGCTTCCTGGAAGTAACTTGTTAAAACAGATACAGAGTATAGACCTCCAGTACTAGCTGTAAGTGGGACTAAGGGTTGGTGAAGCACCACACCAACTGTGAGGGACTGTGAAGGGGAAGGCAAGTGATGTGATAAGTTAGTTATATATAAATTTTTTTTTTTAAGTTATATATAAATTTTATTTAAAAAATTAATGCATGCAGATGACAACACTGAGTATCTTTAAGACATGATTCTTCAGGTCATTAGACTAAAACTGAAAAAGAAATTCTGGTCTACAACATCAAAAGTTAGGTCAGGATCATTTTAAATGCAATATATATTTACCTAAAAATAAAAATGGCAGAGTAGAATTATACCCTCCCTTTCTTGCATACCATTTCTAACTTACTCTTGGACACATTTACAATAGTAACTCTCCCTCTATCTTTTAAGGCCTACAACGGACCAGGAATTTTGCAATACTATTCCTGACGCATTTAATCACTACCCTTTGAGTTGAGGACTCAGGTGGGTGAGGCAGCTTTCTCGAAGTGCTAAAGTGTCCTGGGCTGGGATGAGTTTCCAATTACAGATGACTATGGAAGCCAGGGTCTTTCCCTGGGTCACATTACTTACCCAGGACAGTCACTCTACCTGCTTGGGGAGTAAGTTGCTACCAAAGTCCTGTTTCCAGGACCTGCCAGCAGTGATATGACAGGAAAAAGCCAACGTGATTAAAATGGTACAGTTTCTTTTCAAAATCTCTTGGGATACTTAAAATCTGAATAGTTAGAATAGGTAGAATACTTACTATTCTAGACAATTCCCTAACTTTTAAGCGGTGTTTCCAAGTTTGAACGATTTTATTAATGTGCTTCCAAATGTTCCTCCCTGGAGGAAATGAAGTCATTCATCCCCACAGCTGTGACGGTTTCTGCAGGGGAATGACTCTTTGGGCATTCCAGGGCATATTAATAAATCCTTAGAAGGTACATATGTTAAATGTAAAACATAATTCTGTACTAAAATCAGAATCTATGACATAGAAGTTCTTCCATTCCACGAGAGACATCTCTTTCCAGTTGGTTTTGTTTCATAAGAGCACCTCCTACCTCCTTGAGGAGTGGTTCTGTGTCAGGGTTGGAGGTCTCTGTGGTGGTGGAGGAGCTGTCATCATCAGCCAAAGAGTCTTTCAACTCGTCTTCCTGTGGCTTTCCCTTTCCCTTCTTCTCCTTTTCCTCTTGCTTCTTAGGTGGTTTCACCTTTCGTTGAAGAGGTTTTCCTTTCCCTGAGGATGAAAGATTAAAGTAAAATAACTCTTGATTTTTAAAAATTTTTTTTAATTTTATTATTTTTTTTATAACTCCTGATTTTTAAATAGTTTAGAAAATAAAGCCATTACCACTGAATACTGTAAAGTATCAAAAATAAAAATTCATCATACTTTTTTTTGAAGAGATGAGATGTTTTTCTGACTAAAGGTTTCTTTATTTCTTCTCCAATTAAAGCTTTCTAAATCATATTTGACTTTGTGATGAGAGTATTTTTTAAAATAACCTTTATTAAGGCATAGTTAATGGGTAACGGAATGCACTCATTTGAAGTGTATGGTTCAATGAATTTGGACAAACTCAGTGGTTCTGACAAATCTGTATGTCTGAGAATGCTTTTATACTCCCCAAAAGGTAATGGAGCTTTGAAAAGTCACAGAAGTAAAACCCAGAGATCCTTTAAAATCTGTTGGGAGATGAAGGCTGATGCTGACATAAAAGATGAGCTGCCCATGTGCATCACTTGAGGGGTGCTGAGAGCCCCAGCAGTGCCCACGATGGCTAGGTCCAAATCTTGGCTCTCCCACAACTGGCTGCATGATACTGGCCTCTCATCTGCATGATGGGAAGAAAAGCCCTGACAGGTATAGTGAGGAATTAAATAAGGCCCGGAGAATAGTGACTGGCACACAAATACTATGTAATGTTATATTTACATGAACAGAGAGTAAAATGGAGCTACAGAATAGGATTTATTTAAAAAAAAATCTGCATGCTACAAACACAAATGAGCCCCAACCCATGACATATTTCCCAGGTAGTGCTCTGCATCTGGAAATAGAGCAGTAAGCGACAACACAATCCTTGCCCTACAAGAGCTGACACTGTAGCAGGACTAGACAGAGGTAGAGAAAGACTCAGATCTTAGCACCTCAGAATGCACCTGCGAAATCACCTGGGGAGGCGGGTGAAAGCTGGACAAGCCATACTTTAACCCACTTTGCATCATCATGTCTAATACGTCTTTTTGATAATAGTGACTTACCACAGAAACTATCCATGTTACCAGGTAACTCATGACCAGTCAGCAATGTGTTAGTATAACTTAATTAAAATCCTGATGTTGTATGCTTTATTCTGAAGCATGCCACTGTTAATGGGTACCAGAGACTCAAAACTTGGCACAGACTATGGCCCACAGCCTGAATCTGGCCTGCAACCCATTTTGTATGGTGTGTGAGCTGAGAATGATTTTTACATTTTTAAGTGGTTGAAAGGAAGAAACAAAGAATATGCAACAGTTTGCGGCTCAACGAAGCCTCAAACATTTATAGAACGTCCCTTTACAGAAAATGTTTGCTGAGCTTGATGTAGAAAAAGTATAAATAAAGCTCTGACTGATTTCCAGGAATGTCATCTTAACATTTACTTCATAGTGATTCTTGGGTATTAAGTCTCAAAAATTGAGAAGGCAGAGAATACTTCAGATTTTCCCAGATAATCACGATTAGTACCCCACACAATGAATTTCTCACCTGCAATCATATGCTTTTATCATGCTTAGGTTCACTGGGTAAGAGGCAATAAATCTATATATAAATTACTCATGTTTATGATAACCTCAAACTTCCATAATAAATAGAAAATGGCTAAAGTTTTTTAAAAGTAAATTCAAATAATGGAGAAGAAAACTTAAACCAATCGTTCAGCTGAAAACTTAGGTAATGAAAGGTTATTTCATAAAAGAATAGTTTACACTTTTAACCTCCAAATCCTCATCTCTTATTAACTTAATATGCCAACCCAGAAACAGGGGTTTCTGTTCTCAGAACCTTAATGAATGTGATTTTGAAAAGGTAACTATCAAAACCACTGACCTGTATTATTCCTCATCTTATATGACCTCCTCTGTTCTACTGGATACTGCATAATGTGCCTCTGGGTGCCGACATGATTAACTTCTGGCAACATTCTTGCTGGTGTTCCCTAGCCACCTGCCCTGGGAACATCATCTTTTTCCCCTTTATATTCTCCCTGGGGTCTTATTTTAATTGAACATAAGCAATTCAAACCTAAAATATCCAAAAATAAACACCCCAACAACATCATCCAGGTTCTCAGACATAATTTAGAATAACCCAGGGAGGATTCAAAGAATATTGCCATCCAGGCTTGCCCCTGAGAGATTCTGATTCGACAGCTCTGGATGGGACCCAGGGATTGTACTGTGTGTCTGAGGATTACTTGTCCACACTACTAACATTAACCCAATCACCCAGCTGGCAGCTACTTGAGTGCCAGGTATGATTTCTTTTGCTGCTCAGATTTCCAAGTTAAAATGTTGGGGGGCAAGGAGAAGACAGACTTTCCAGAGAGAAGGGATTGATAACCTGACTGGTTAGACCGGCCCACACCTAACCATCAGCATTGTCTCCATGAGGCTGTCTGCCTCTTGTCTGCTGTGGGGTGAGTCAATTAGCTGATTCTCAGGGCAAGCTTGTTCCCAAAGGTTTCCAAAGGAAAGACTGGGCTAAGGGAAAGGAGAGACGCTCTAAAACCCTATGCTAGATCAGTGGTTCCCAGTGTTTTCCCTGGCTTGCAGAATCAGCATCATCAGGAAACTCATTAGAAATGCCCCAATTCATAATTGCTAAGTCATCGAAGAAGCCCAAGTGCCCATCAACCCATGAATGGATTAATAAATTGTGGTATATGTACACCATGGAATATTATGCAGCCTTAAAAAAGATGGAGACTTTACCTCTTTCATGTTTACATGGATGGAGCTGGAACATATTATTCTTAGCAAAGTATCTGAAGAATGGAAGAAAAAGTATCCAATGTACTCAGCCCTATTATGAAACTAATTTATAGCTTTCATATGAAAGCTAAGAAATGGGGAAAGGGGGAAAGGAGGGGAGGGGGGAGGATGAGTGGAGGGAGGATAATTGGTGGGACCACACCTATGGTGCATCTTACAAGCATACATGTGAAACTTACTAAATGTAGAATATAAATTTCTTAACACAATAATTAAGAAAAGGCCAGGAAGGCTATGTTAACCAGTTTGACGAAAACATTTCAAATCGTATATAAAACCAGTGTATGGTGCCCCATGATTGCATTAATGTACACAACCATGATTTAATATAAATAATGAGAAATAAAAAAAAATGCGAATTCTGTGTCCCATTCATTCCAGACTTATAGGCAACTTGTTTTAACAAGCTCTCCAAGTGACCATAATGTATGGTCAATTTAACAATCTCTGGCTTAGGCAGAAATTCTATTCAGGCTTACCAGAGACCTGTGTTGGGGGCACTAATGGCACACATCCTGCTGGGATACCAAAGTACCACATTCCCTATGTCTCATGACTGCTGCATGTATATACTCCCTGAGCATCTCAGGAGGATAGGTACTTGTTGTTGAGAGTAGAACTTGAGGAAGAAATTATCTAAACAATTCAATTTAACCATTAATCAATCAGCCAAATAGATTAGACCTCTAAAATCTATAATTTCAACTCAGTGCCCGTAGCACAGTGGTTATGGCACTGGCCACATGCACCGAGGGTGGCGGGATCGAACCTAGCCCGGGCCAGCTAAACAACAATGACAACTGCAACAAAAAAATAGATGGGTGTTGTGGCAGGTGCCTGTACTCCCAGCTACTTGGGAGGCTGAGGCAAGAGAATCACTTAAGCCCAAGAGTTTGTGGTTGCTGTGAGCTGTGATGCCACAGCACTCTACTGAAGGCGACAGAGTGAGAGACTGTCTCAAAACAAACAAACAAAAAACCCCCGAAATTCTATAATTTCTATCTCACCTCTCACTGCTACTTCCTGAGCTCAGGACTTAAAACCTCTGTTGCCTGGCCTCCTGCAATGGCCCAGTCTTTCTTGCTAAGCATTTCTTCCTGTTTCACTTTGCCTTCTACATTGTCAATAGCATTGATTTCCTTTTGAAACACTTTTAAAATTTAAAAACTTTCTCCTAACCCTCATTTTCTGTAGGATAAACTTCAAATTCCCTCACAGTGTGAACTTCTCTCTCCAGCCTGTCCCTGGCTCTTCTGTAAGCTCTACCCTTGGCCTATCACAGAGCACGGTTTCTTGAGCCAAACCACAGGTTCAGACTACCAGGCTGCTGCCAGGACACACAAGAGAGTGGAGGATTGGGAAGTGAGAATCAAGAGGGATCCCTTTTCTCCACATCTTTGATCTCACCTTTCAAAAATATATATATGTATTTTTTTTGCTAGAGTGCCAAGACTTCAGCCTAGCTCACAGCAACCTCAAACTGTTGGGCTCAAGTGATCCCCCTGCCTCAGCGTCCTGAGTAGCTGAACTCAGCCACCCAGAGTGCAGTGCTAGAACATTTTTATGGACGATACTTGGATATATTATGTATTTATGGGGTACAATGTGATATTTTAATACGTTTACACTATGGTCATTTGTCTTTTGGTAACAGGTGTGAGGTGACACAGAAGTACGCAGAGACTGCTGCAGACATGACTAGAATAGTGCACTGAATAGACTCTGTTTTGTGGTTGGCCAGTGCTCGTGTGACAGGCTCTCTTCCTCCAATCTTTCTGTCTCTACTCCGGCGCATCCCTATATCCACTGCCCCCACAAAACTTTTGTTGGTCATTCTCATCCACGTGGCTACCTGGCAAGGCAAACCTGGGATGCTGTCTGAAGCCCCATTCATCTTTCCTGCCATCTGGCATCTCCAAATATATAAGTTCCAACAGGAAGCTTCTGATCTGGAGAGAAACAAGAGGCCTCACTTGGGCTCCTGGCATAAGCTGCTTTCTCTGCCTAAGTTCCATCACAGGCAGCTGTGAAGAGGTTATGGGGTACCTGGCTGATGATCAAGGAAAGTGGCACTTTCTTGCTCACTGAGCTGCTGTAGCAGGGAACCTGGGAGGGCAAAGAGGTGGGAGCCACTGTGCCCAGCTCATGCAACTCACTTCACACTAAATCTGATAAGCATTCATTGAGATTCAAATGGCTGGTACTAAATCCCATCTAACTTGGAGAAGGGATACTTTTTGTAGCTACTTATTTTGGTGAGATAATAGGTTGCAGTATCCTGAAAATCACATGTCCAGTTGGTGGCTTTATGCCTGTTGTGAATGAAACTTCCTTGTTTTAAAGCCTAATTAACTGTATTTTTCTTAAGTGGATTCAAAACGTTTTTTCTTTTTTTAGAGACAGGGTCTCACTCTGTCGCTTGGACTAGAGTGCAAGTGGCACAATTATAGCTCACTGCAGCCTCAAACTCCTGGGCTCAGGTGATCCTCCTGACTGACTTAGCCTCCTGAGTATCAGACAATGCAGGCATATGCCACCACAGCAGCTAAATTTTCATTTTTTTTTTTTGTAGGGACAGGTTCTCACTATGTTGCCCAGGCTGGTTTCAGACTCTTGGCCTCAAGCAATCCTTTTGCCTTGACCTCCTAAATCACTAAGATTACAGATGGGAGCCACTGTGCCCAGCTCAAAACTCTTTGCTGACAACATTTGTCCCTACCTGCAGGGCACCATGGGGCTAACCCTAGTGTGCACAAGAACATTTTGGCTGCTAAAATGTTTCCGACAGGGGACCATCCACTGTTTATGGGTCTAGCACCTTGAACAGAGACTGGGGTGAGTTAAGAGGATCACCTGAGCCTAGGAATTCAAGTGAGCTATGATGAGGCCACTGCACTCCAACCTGGGCAACAGAGGAAGACCCTGTCTCCAAAAAACCCCCGAAAACCCCAAACAGAGACTGACTATATTTACCCATGGTCACCATAAATGCTGCTTGGGGGTGAGGCTGAGTGTATGTCTAAGAGGCATGATGTAATGAGTTATGATTTAATGTTGTGGTGTCAGGTTTTAAATAGGGCCAACATAATACATCTATGTGAAGAACATCCCCATGTTCTCTTCAGAGACACGGTGTCCATTACATTGTTCAATGTCCTCAGATTCAAGTAGAAATTTGATGATAGCAACGTCTTTTTTTTCAGATGAATTCCTACGCCTCCTTTCTCGATGTGAGGACTATATAACATCTTCCTTTGGCCATAGGTGCCAAGAAATTTGCAGCTCAATTTAACACTTAATGGTAACAACTAACTTTACTCTAGGTTTCTGCTAAGAAAGCCTATTTATTGACTTTTATTCATTGTTTCATGTATGCTTTAATAATTCAAACTACCTCTAATCTGTTTTAAAAGTAGGCAAGGTAGAAATTATAAATAACTTAGTATGTCCTACTCATTCACTTTTTGTCTTCATTAAGTACTATATAAATGTATTTGTAGTTGCTAGTCTGAGCTTGTTGCTCTGGCTGTCTCTCATTTTAAATAATTTCATTTAAATTATTATGCCATTCAAAATGCTACTTCAGAGAAGTTTCAACTCATTTGGAAATAAAACTTAATATGCTGAAGTTTTTTGGTGCCACAACCTATGCTGAAGGTTAGTTGAGTTGTTTTATGAATTGTATGGTAGGTGTACTGCATACCTTTTTAAAATTCTGAATTCCCTAACACACGTGGTACCCAGAGTGTTGTGTGAGGTAATGTGGACCTCACCTCTTGCTCTGGAGCCTTGCTGTAGCCAATGAGCTTTCCTCCTATCACTGTCATGCTTCCTTTTCAGAGCTCAGTCCCCTATCATTCCTCATTTTCACCACTCCTGCAATTTGACTTGTTGGCTATCCTTGATGTGTCCCTTGACACGTCGATGTTCTCCCTATCTGTGAGGTTCCTTCTGGCAAAATGTCCTCCCCCACCCTGCTAATTCCAAACAGTCTAGCATATCTATCAATCTCCTGCTAGCACCCATGACATTCCTATCACTGAGTCTTTTTGCTGTCCCTGTCCTGCAAAGCTCTGGTACTGTCTTACTCTACCTACCTAGGCTTCACCCGTGGGCTGCATAATACAATGGAGAAAAGAACACAAACGTGAGGTAGTCCCACAGTGACCCTCGGCTGGGTCCCCAATGTTGCGTGGTCTCATTTTTCATCGGCTCCCAGTCTGTTTTCTGCTATTCCCAAATAGCTACTCCCAGACAGCTGAAAATCTGAATATTCCAAACTTTGTCTATTTTCTGTTTCTACCCTATCACCTCCCCCTTTGGTCTCAGCAGTCAACTGTAACTTTAGTTCGAGTAAAAATGCACCTAAAACCTACATGCTGCTTTTCATTTCTATCAACTCGCCTGAATCCACACACCGGTGACATAAGCATCCCTTCTTTTATTATCTACTAAACTCGATTTCATCCCATTCTCCCTCCTGGGACTTCGTTTTACCAATTATCTCCTCACATTCATTTTCTTCTCTTCCCCCACTCCCCTTTTTATTTATTTTTAGGAGACTGCATGGTATAGGAGTCAGAATCACAGACCCAGGCTTGGCTGCCGTTATCTGCCCAACACAACTTTTCTTGGACTTCACTTCCTGACCGGACAAACAAGGTAACAGCAATGCTAATCACCAGGATGCATGAAACATTGAAGCTCTGTCTGAAATATTAGTTTAGTGTGGATCCACACCACTGCTCTCAGCTCTACTGGCTTTTTGATCTTGGCCAGTTGATTTTTTTTTTAGAGATAGTCTCACTTTCACCTTTGGTAGAGTGCTGTGGCATCACAGCTCATAGCAACCTTCAACTCCTGGGCTTAGGTGATTCTCTTGCCTCAGCCTCCTGAGTAGCTGGGACTACAGGCACCTGCCACAATGCCCGGCTATTTTTTGTTGCAATTTGTCAGGGGCTGGGTTTGAACCCACCACCCTCGGTATATGGGGCTGGTGCCCTACCCACTGAGCCACAGGTGCTGCCCGGCCAGTTGAGATTTTCAAACACCATGCTCCCATTTGTTAGTCTTTTTTTCATCAAAAATATTACCATACAACATATGCATACTTTTTTTCTTGTTAAAAATGAAAGGACACGGAAAATACAGGTTAAAGAGTAAATGCCCCCAATTAATTAGCGGCCACTATTAACAGTCTGATATGTAAATTATTCTCCAAGCCAGTGACCTGGGCTCTAGTCCTATCACTTCACAGAAACTGTCTTTGCCAAGGTCACAAATAATATTCTGCCTGCCAGGCTCCGTGAATCGTGGTTCGGCATGTGCTTCATCCAGCCTCACTGTAATATGCTAAGCACAAATTTACCTGCTTTTTGTCATGCTTCTGCTGGCCGCCTCCTTGCCAGTCTTGCCCTCAGGATTCTGTCTTTAGCCCTCTGCTTGTCCTATTTCTCACCTTCAAGACTAAGTTCCAAGCAGATACTCCAATTGGGATGTTCCACAGCCACCTTCAACTCAGCAGGCTAAAGACGATATGTATCATTTCCTACCCTAATAATAACCACAGCAGCAGCTACACTCCATGATGAAGGTAGTAACTACTTGCTTCATTTTAGAGATAACAAGTGCAGGATCAGAGGAATAATTTTCTCCAAAGTCACACAGTTATTAGCAAGTAGCAGCGACACGATTTGATGTGCACCTGCCTAATAGTAAAGCCTAGTCTCACGATGCCACATCTGTCTCTCCATATCCTCAATGAAGCTGCCCATCACTGTCAAAGCCAGAAAAGAAAAAAGCTGCAGATGCCATCATTTCTCCAGTGAAGGCAGATACTGAGAACTAACTGTACTAGGCTCACAGCTTTCTTGGGTTTTACTCCTCCATCCAGCAATGGCCTCTGTACAATCCACAGGGTTTAAGTGTTACAGGCAGGAGAAACCACACGAGTAAGGAGTCTAGTGATAATCCAGCTATGAGTTGGTCAGGGCAACTGCGAACAGGGAGCATTTTCTGGGTACCACCTTTCACCAGCAACAGTAACTGGAGGGACATCTAGAGAATGCCTGGATGGCCTGCAAGTCCAACCAGAGCAGGCAAGATCCAGGGAGATCTTCACATTATATGCATACAGGTTATTCTGAAAAGCCTCCAAAAATCAGAACTTATATAAGCTGATTACGAGCAAGTATTTTTGTTTGAGATATCAGGAGGAAAAAGAGAACGTGTGGCTTTTAAAAAGGAGAATGTTCATATTTAATGTAAAGCTGGTGACTTTTTACAGGAGTGTAGGGAGAAGCTTTTGAGAGATCATAGAGATTCTGTCCAGCTAAAAGCCTGTAGTTTTGGGACATGCTACTACTGGGCAATCCTGAGATCAATGAGGAATCGGCAAAGGCAGTCTGGGACCCCTCTGCCTCCGCCTCTTGAGCTGGGAGGGTGTTACTGTCTGAGCCTAGGCAGCTGGGGTCCAGCTGTGGCCACATGTCCACTGTGCCCCTCAGCCTGGGCCATGGAGGCACCTTCACCCTCAGCCTCTTGCTCACTTGCCACGTTAGCATGTGGCTTTCAAAGTTCATTTTAAAGACTCATTTTCTGTATGTGTGCTACATTTAAAAAAAAAACATTTATTGAAGAAACAAATCAGATTTTGGCTCCTTCTTTCTTTCTAAACAGCAGTGGTGGGAAGGATAACAAATAGAGTGGCCGCTCACATGAAGCTTGTAATCACGTCTTCTTGTGGGCTTAAGTCACTAATAATGGATTCTAAAATGGATACAGAACTTAAGTAGGCTTGGAATAATGTATATCATTAGCACAGCTGCCACAGGAAGAAAGATGCAAAAAAGTTCAGGCTGTGAAGGTGTAAAACTGAAATGCAACTAGAGGCCATTTATTGGTTTTTACATTTCAATTTTGGAAGTTAGGAAATAGCCTACCTATTTATGTGTGGTACGCAGACTTTGAAGATGACTCTCAATGATGCCCACCTCTCTGGTATTCATGCCACCATGAAATTCTGTCTCCTGGAGGGTAGACTGGACTACACTTTTAATGAGCAATACTATAAAACTGACAGAAATTCACATAAAAACCTATGGATTCCATCCTGCTGTTCACTTCTTTCTTACCTCATTTGCTTATTCTGGGGTACCCAAAAGCTCTGCTGTGGGCTGCCTGATGAAGAGGAACCTGATGAAGACTGACCTCTGGCCACAACCAGCAAGGAACTTACTTGGGGCCCTTATCTAACAGTCTGTGAAGAAATGATCTCTGCCACCAACCACTTGTGTGAACCTGGAAGCAGGTCTAGCTTCATTTGAACCTTAAGAGGACTTCAGCCCAACCCCTGACTGAAGTCTTGAGAGAGCCAGAGGACCCACCAAGCTGTACCCACATCCTTCACCCATAGAAACTGTGAGAAAGCAAAATGCTTTAAGCCACTAGGTATTGGGGAAATCTGTTACTCAGAAATAGATAACTAATACAGGAAGCAGAACTGTAAAGCAGTGTTGGCAAACTTTTTTTGGTAAAGGGTAAGACAGAAATATTTTTACCTTTGTGGGCCATATTGTGTTGGTTTCAAGAACTAAACTCTGCTGTTGTTGCCTGAAAGCAGCCATTGACAATACGTAAACATGTGAGCATGGCTGTGTTCCAATAACACTTTATTTATAAAAACAGGTAGTGATCTGTCCTGCTGGCTACAGTTTGCCAAGCCCTGTTCAAAGTAAAGGTTGTGCAGAAATCCTAATTTTAAGTTAAAAGGCAGATGAGCTCCATTTTACCATGTTTTTTTTTTTTTTAAGTCAACATATCGTAATAACCAGAGGCAGCTGAAAAGGAAAATAGGAGATGTCCAATAAATTTCTGATTTTGGTAAGCAATCTAAGAAATATAAATGTACCTTTTCGAGAAATAGATACCTCTATCTGCTTTTTGACTGAAAGTTTAAGTTACAGTGGAGATATATTTGAGCCAGAGGAACTTACTAAGCTGCATAGTTTATCACAGCTATAACCACAACAGCCTCTTAAACACCACTGGCCTTTCCCTCACATGTCACGTTTTCCCCACAGTGGGATAGCTGATTACCTTTGCTTTTTGACAATGGCGATGGAGGCTGCTCTGTAAACACTTCTAGGGGCGGGGAGTCATGGTTGTCGAAGTCTTTGTCCATGGCTTCTATGAGACTGGTGATGTCTGAGTCCTCTGAGCTGTGCCTTGTGCTGCTGGCACTTTCTGGGTGGGAAGGGTGTGCAAGGGGGGTGGGAGACAGCCTTTCGGGCTGTGGCTCCTGGTGCTGAGGCACTGATGGCGGTGGTGGGGGTTGAGAGTGCTGCTCCAATGTGCTGTGGATGTGGTGCTGGCTGCTGTGCTGGTTCTGTTTTGCCCCTTTGGACTTCCTGCTTGCTGCATGACCTTGGGTCACTGCATTTGAATCTAAGACAAGGGAGTTTGTTTTACTAGTAGACTGTGAAGAAGCTGTTTGCGCAGAAGTCCTGCTAGAGGTACTTGAACTGTTTTTGGTTCTGACATTTTCCATGTCAGCTGAGTTCCTGCTGCTGTGACTGTTGTGTGGGTGGACTGCTGGGCTACACTGCTTATGACTCCCTGCACCAGGGCGGGATGATGAGCTGCCTGCTCCACAGAATCCTCTACTGTGACTGGGGTCACAGTTGAGCGTGTTTAAGCTGAAGAAAGAACAAACTTGAATCAGTAAATAGCAACCTACAAAATCTGATATTAAAACTTTTGTATCTTTAGTACAATCATCATAAATATAAACTACTCTAGGGAAAAAAGGGCAAGAAATAGGGATAATTTCCACAACTCTCTAAGATCTGTCCAATCTGAAAATCAAGTTAGTGTCCTAACTAAGAATATTTTACCTCTGACCAAATATAATAAAAACACAATATCTGGTATGAGTGCTAAGTAACTGAGATACAGTGTATTAAATAATCAGAATTAAGATTTTTTTTCTTCTCCTGAGCAAAGATGAAAAGCAGCAGCAGCTTATTTGTAATTACATTGGTCAGATCTATGAATACTAGAGAATTTATTGCCAGCATATGGACGTGGACATACTTTCCTTCAGATGAAATACCAACGATTCTCCTGAGATCAAATGGCCTTCCCACATCAAAGGGAGGGTTTGAGGCCTCAAAGGACAGCCGCCTTCGAAATGGCTCCCAAATTCCTTGAGCTTCCAGATAGGCTGTTCCAATTACCAAAAGAAACAGGGCACTGCAGGGGTACAGGAGTTGAAGAATCAAGAGTCATTTATTAGTACAAGAGTAACAAAATTTGACATTAAAGGCAGAGTGTCCTGGTAAAGTATGTGTTATAGACATTTATGTAACAATTTTTATAGAATGCATCCTACGTGGAGGATTTTTTTTTTTTTTCTTTTGAGACACAGTTTCACTCTGTTGCCCTGGGTAGAGTGCTGTGTCATCATAGCCACAGCAACCTTAAACTCTTGGACTCAAGTGATCCTCCTGTCTCAGCCTCCCAAGAAGCTGAGTCTAAGGTGCCTGCCATAACATCTGGCCAGTTTTTCTATTTTTAGTAGAGATAGGGTCATCCCTTTTGCTCAGGCTGGTCTTCAACTCCTGAGCTCCGGTGATGCATCTACCTCGGCCTCCCAAAGGGTTAGGAATATAGGCGTGAGCTACCACATCCAGCCCATGGAGGAAATAATTATCTGTATCAGAAAAGATACCCAGAGGATAATTTTTCTTTTACTGTGAGTTTCAACTCTCTAACTCTTTTCCCTTAAAGTATGTGTGAAGTAAATGTATTAATTTAGAATATCTGATTTTCAAAACACATAAAGAAATAAGTAGAAAAAAGATAAAGACATTGATTTAAAAAACATTTCTAATCAGTTTCATGTTGCCTAGGTACTATTCAGAAGAATAAACTACTATGTTAAGTAAATTATGTACGTCCAAATCAAGTAAGTTTAGCTGATAAATTATGAGTATATTTTAAGAAATTAAGATGTACTTAATTTGCATAACCATTCTCAAAGGTAAAAAAGACTTTGTTTATCATATATGCCATCCAATAAGGTTCAGTTCTGTTTCCACAGGATGTAGGGCTTGATGAAGGCAAAGAGTTCTGCTTTGTTTAGTGGCATAACACAGCACTCAGAAAAGTAACTGGCATGTAGTGGGTGCTCAGCAACAGTGTCAAATGACAAATGACCTCAAGACAAGATACAAGTACCTCATTATTCCTGAGATGATGATGTACAGAGCTAGTTCCCAGTTGGGTCTGGGGAGGGCTTCTGCACAGGTTGCTAACATGTGGTATGGAAGGGATGCATTCAATATAAATACAAATTCAGAGCCACTGGTTGTTATAAATTTCAGTTCCCGAATAACTCTAGAAGCTGTAAAATCAGGAGTAAACCTAAAATAGAATGATGGAAGTAAGTCTAAATTTTAAAAATATACCACAAGCAATTTAAACATAACAGCAGTTCTATAAGCTTTTGAATTATAACACAGAATTTGAATTTGACAATTATTCGACTTCCTCATTTTAAGACAAAGAAAGTATTGCCCCATGGTTAATAACAGGAATAACTGTATTCTGTGAATTAGAAAAATTACATTAAAAAAGAACACTATCAGCTTCCCATAATTATTAATTCAGAAAGTGGTCTTTGAGCCTTCTCCTTTTCCCTTCTCTTTATCTAAATCCATATTTTCCTCCCAGATTACATTCCTGATAATGCCTTAGAACAGTGGTTCTCATCCTGTGGGTCATGACACCTTTGTAACAATGAAAATACATCCTGCGTATCAGATATTTACATTACAATTCATAACAGTAGAAAAATTATAGTTATGAAGTAGTAACGAAAATAATTTTATGGTTGGGGTCACCACAACATAAGGAACTAACTGTATTAAAGGTTCGCGGCATTAGGAAGATTGAGAACCACTGCCTTAAAAAAAAACCCACTGTTGTAGCCCTGGTGACTTTGTCATCATCTCCTGCAGTACTGCTCATTGCCATGATTATTTTATTTTTTGTGGGCAGCCTGAGGAAAGATGCCTTCCTCCTCACTGCAGCGTTAGGAGTGAGGCACTAACCTTGGCATGCAATAACGCAGCCACTTATTAAGGAAATACCCATTAAGGATCACAAAACTATTAATTGATAAAGGGACAGAAGATAAACTTCAGTACATAAACTTTATAACAGAACAAATTATCAATCGTTAAAATATGCTGTAACTATCTATATAGGTATTAAAATCATCTAACTAAAATACTACACAATCTTATCCTACAAAACATGGACAAACAGTACCAGTATTACAGACATCTTTGCCCTGTTGCTGGGCACTGTGAATTTATACCAACATCCTATGTTCTAACACAAACTTGGAAATAATTTTGAAATTGGTTTCTAAGATTATCTGATACACTTTGGAGACAGAAATTGTACAACTTTGAAAACTTAAGATATGAAGATTAAGTGAAAAAAAAAATCAAATGAATGCATTTGTGCATAAAGACCGTTTCTGTGTAAATATGAAAAGATATCTTTGCATAGTTTAGTGATTCACTGTACCTTAAAGGAAAATACTTACAATATGATTATGTCTCTAGAAGCGTTGGCACTTAGTGCAAACTCTTGACAATTAACAACTTTAAAGCCATACCCCTCACATGAGTATCCGCTGATTTCAATGGTTTCTATGTGGATTTGAAGTTGTCCTGTATTCTCTACTTTAAACGTTCTTTTCAATGTGAAATTTGGTTCTCTTAGTTTCAAACCTGAAGGGGAAAAAAAGAAAATCAGGAGTAAGGATAATTCTTGTTATCGTGTGCTCTCACTCCAATGTAAAGACATTATTCATGAGCTACCGTATGTCGGAGACTATAAACCACTCTTACACATCAAAGAGATCAGCTACTCCTCAGATTTCATCAGGAAGGAATCCCCTTTGATATGTCATTTTAGATGGCAAAGGTTTTATTATGCTTTACCCTACATACTTAGAATAAATCAGGTAAGGTATGCAATGATATTAGAACTTCACATCTTTTAGGGTCTAAATCAACCTTGAAAGCATTTCCTTGAAATCTTAAGCATTCAACACTATTATACATGTGTGCACATACAAAAATACTGTTTCTGTGTTTGAAATTGTTTACTGTTGAAAGCAAATGCTAAGGTTTGTGTCCTTGGAACTGTTTGGAATACTCACTATCTGTACAATCTTTTAACAATGCTTCCGTGATTTTAAAGCGTAAGGAGCTTCCTGGACCTGGAAGCTTGCCTGCCACCCTCAAGTTCTCGGTTGTTCCTTGTCCTTGGACCATCACAGCATCCATCACAGTCAGGTTATTTCTACGAAAGAACAAGAATTATCGCGTTTTCTCCCATTCAATATGCACAATTTTTTGATCTAAAATTTCCACTGTTATTTTGTGAAACACAGAAATTAATACACTGAATTTAAAGATGAAAATTTATACTTTAAGAATTTAAAATACACAGAGAAGAGCAAGAGGGTTTTAAGAGCCAGACATGCTACAGATACTGTTCTTGCTTCTGAGTTATACATTTAATGACCAAGGCAGGTTTAATTAGTGGTGTGTGCGTGTGTGTGCATCTTTTGGAATTCACCATTTCATCAGTTAGATATGCAAATTCATCTTGAAACCAATCAAGTAAGAGTTTCTATATTAAGTACTACAAAAATCAACCTATACCTATATTACGAACTTACCTGACTATGATTAGTGAAGAAACAGTTCTGTTGTGAACTGGAGTAAATTTTACTCTGACAGATTTCTTTTCTCCAGGTTTTAAAATAAGGTTTAAAATTAAATGTCTAGAAGGGCCCTCTGTAAATCCTGTTGAACTCTGCATTGGATGAGCCTGGAATCATTGATAAACAAAGGAATCATGAACATATTCTCTGGAAACATGTTTTTTCCTTTACCCCGTCTTGAGCCCAGTATGGTTCTCAAACTGATTATGTAAAGGACTTTATCCTTCATGATTTAGATACAATGTTCTCATGTTTGCAGTAGGCATTTCTTTTTGTATATAGGTCTTTCGTTTTTAACTTTTTAAAAAATTTTGAACTAACACACATAGAAAGGACACAAATCTAAGATGAATACTCAATGCTTTAGTATGAAGCAAACAGTTGATTAAACAGCAGCATCCCAGACCCTGCCACTGCTGTCCCACTCCTCCCAGGGGAGGCGGGGCCAGCTGAAGGGTCTCCAAGCTGCAGCATACTTTCATTTGTAAAAATATTTCTAATTTGTATCAATTTCTCCTCAAATTTTACTTTGAAAGTTAATGCATGTTAATTACTATTTCATAAACACTTGATGATTTAAAGTTTAAAGTATAGTTTGGTTTAATATTCAAAGGATGACTTTTTGATGGCCAGTTACACATAAAGCTAAATAACATTAAAAAAAAAAAACAAAACAACAACCATGCTTTACATATAGGTAACACTGTTTTGAATTTTAAGTAACATTAACTATAAACTTTTTTGAGGTAAGGACTGGCAATACTTGGATATAAATGTCCATGGCACTTTATGCCTCTGCTAACATGATTCAACATACATTAATTTGTAGTCCATAGACTTTATGCAGCACACTACTTTTTTTTTAGAGTCTCATTATGTGGCTCCTTGGTAGAGTACCATGGCATCACAGCTCACAGCAACCTCAAACTCTTGGGCTTAAGTGATTCTCTTGCTTCAACCTCCCAAGTAGCTGGGACTACAGGCGCCCGCCAAAATGCTGGGCTATTATTATTATTATTATTTTGTTGTTGTTGTTGCAGTTGTCATTGTTGTTTTGGCAGGCCCGGGCCAGATTTGAACCCACCATCCTCAGTGTATGTGGCTGGTGCCCTAACCACTGAGGTACTGACACACTACTTCTTAACTGTGAGGTACAGTCAGTCATCCCTCAGTATATATTTCAGGAATTGGTTCCAGGACCCCGTGTATACCTAAATCTGCACATTTTCAAGTCCCATAGTTGGCTCTGTAGAATCCACCTATACAAAAAGTTGGCCTGCCTGTATACAGTGCTTATCTTGTGAATTGTACTTTTTACTTGCATTTGCTTGAAAGATAACCCCATAAGTGGATTCATGAAGTCCAAACTTGTGTTGTTAAAGGGTCAGCTGTATTATTTTTTTCTGCAACTAACAATTCTTTCTGTCAAAGTCTAGTATGATTTTCAACTGGTGTGCTGTAACCACACTGGTATGCTGAGACAGGATCTTAGGTGAGCTGTGAAAATTTTTAAAGACCATTAATTAAATTACTTTCGAAAGAAGTTCAAAGCACAGTAAGTATATATATATATTTTTTGCTATTTTTTTTAGTAAAATGATTTAAGTATGCCATGGAAGTTTAACTATAGGTTCAAGTGTGCCAAGAGTTAAAAAAGGTTGAAAAACACTGGTCTACTATAATAACAGACTATTCCAATTGCTCCAAAATGGTTATTGAAAGTTATTTAAAAGTTCCCTTTTAAATAAACTATTCTGAGTAACTGACAGACACAATGATGTACTTCCCATATATTCCCAAACACCACCTAATTTAAACCCTAATGACTTGGGAAACACTTTAGGATGTTGTGACGCTTCCAGAACATCACTAAGGGCCTTAATACAGTGGTGGCACTCAAATAGTGACCTATGAACCCTTGAAATCTCAGAGTTTCTTTTAGGATATCCACAATGTTAAAACTATAATCATAATACTGACAGATATTATTTGCCTTTCTCACTGTATTAGAATCTGCACTATTAGTCAGTAAAAGCCGTGGAGGGTACCACTCCTTAGTATGAGTCAAGGCAGTGGTATCAAATTTCTCTAGCAGCCATTGTATTCTTTACTGCCACGCATTTGTAGCTGGAAAAAGCACTCTTGATGAAGAGTAGCAATAAATATTAATTTTATAAAATCTCAACCTTGGAGCAAAAGCCAATGTCTTTTCAATATTCTGTGTGATATGAAAAGTGTGAATAAAGCACTCTTATAGCATACTGAAGTACCATGTTGTTTAGAAAAGCTATTCCCAAGATACAAGCTGATTAGGTCCATTTCTCATGAATGTCATTTAAGTCTGAAAGAATGACTGACAATCAATCTATGGTTATTCAGCCTTGGGCATGTGACAGACATTTTCACAAAAAGAATGAGTCTGTTCCCCTAGATAAACAACTGAAATATTTGTTTCCAATGATAAAATTTGACCACTTGAGCAGAATTTATAATTTTGAATAACTTACATCTATCCTCGTGAGCTTCATAGCCTACCTATTTCCTGATGAAATTGGTGGTTATATTAATGAATATATTTCGGATATTGTATAATGAATTCTGTTAACATTGTAAGGTCTGCATATCTCAGTGAGCCATTAATTCCAAATGACTGATGTACAGTTTTATAACTAAAAAGGTAATTAAAATACTCCTTCTTTTTCCAATTACATGTCTGCATCAGGTTATATTTTCATCATATGCCTGAACCAAAACAACATATCACGAAAGACTGAATACAGAAACAGATAGGAGAATCTACTTGTCTATTAAGTCAGACAGCAAATTAATTTACAAATTAAAGAGATTTGTAAAAATGTACAATAATCCATTTTTAAAAATAAAATTTTCTAACAATACAGCTAATTTTCATTATTCTATGTTATCTACGTCACATGAAATAATTATTATTTTAGATGAATTAAATAAATATTTTAAAGATCTGTCAGTTTTAATTTCTAACATGGTAAAATGCTGATAGATGTAACCCATACAAACAAGAACCCTCTTTGGAGTCCTTGTAATCTAAGATTATAACAGAGTTCTGAGACTAAGTATTCTGAAAACCATAGTTCTGTCCCTTATGGAGAACTGCAATAGAATTTATCCTAAGTTTATTCTAGGACATGTTCAGAATTTCTTATTTAGAATCAATTTCTGAGGTCTTAAGTACTCTTAGTTATTTTCCTATCTCTCACAGTGCCCTGTTTGGTGTTTTGCATCTTATAAATACTACCTGTCAATAAAATAAAAAAGGTAAATGTTACCGCATTTACTTCTTAAAATATATTTTCTTTCTTATAACTGCACAGTAAAAGGAGGTTCTCATTACTGAGCTCCATTATTGTTATGTTAGCATTTTATGAATGGGAAAGCAAAACATGAAAAGATTCCAATGGAAAGACATGAGACTAGAATACATGACTGACTAAACTTTAGTCTAGTGTTCCAGCCATTATTTGACAGAAAAAGATACAACATTGAAAATTACTTTCTTATACAACCTTAAGGTCAAATTTATAAAGACTAGTTTAATAAAGGTCTGGCTAATGTATGCCTTACAGATTAAGACATGAAGCTAGGTTAAGAATATAGTATTTCAGCGGTGCCTGTGGCTCAAAGGAGTAGGGCACCGGCCACATATGCCGGAGGTGGCAGGTTCAAACCCAGCCCCGGCCAAAAAAAAACTGCAAAAAAAAAAAAAACAAACCCCAAGAATATAGTATTTCAAGGTTTGATGAGGGCAATAACAATTTCTAATCAGCAATGAACATGTGTTACGATGGTTAAGGGTCCTGGAATCTGAGAGAACCACATATGAATTTGGCCTTGGGCAGAAGGATGTGGTAGCCAAGAGATTTGTGACTGGTTGCAGCAGGCTGTAGTTCCACCTGCTAACTTCTTGCTAATACATATTCTCATATTAAGGCCTTATATGATAATCAGCCTCATCTGAGTGACCGAGAATAGTTTGGTTCCTAGAACAAACTAGTTTATATATAGGTTTAATAATTTAAGATTATCTATTGAATGAAAACCATACATATTACTATGCTAAGTGTGAATATAGCCAGTCATGGGTCTAAGATTCATAGATAGCTTGTAATTGAGTCAGAAAGTATCCAGAAAAAAAAATTAAATGATCAAGCTCAATATTTAGATGTTTAATGAAAATAAATTATGCATTAGTATATACTTCTATATGTTCTCAGAATTTCTGATAGCTCTTATTATAAATCTTCACTGCTTAATGTTCAATACCTACAAACAGGAATTTTCTGCTAAATGTGCCTCACCTTGATCTAAAGCCCACTTATTCCTCCTGGTTTCCTTGCCTCTAAAATAATTATCAGACTGTTCTGGCTTCTTCAGCAACTTAGCCTTCTACCAAATTTAAGTGCAGCCAACAGTTTTCTTTCACATTTGCACTGATCATGGTACAGAATTATTTTGGAGGAATAGTATGAAGTTTGAATACTTACACTGTTTCTGAAGACTTGGAATTCTAATGTTCTCAGATCTATCTTTGCCACCTTACTCAAATTAAACCTAAAATTAAAAATGCACATATTTATTCATACATAGCATCAGAATTAAAGGCGTTATGAAGTAAAGAAATAACAAATTTGTGCTTTATTTAAAAATATTTTGGCAGATTTGAGAACACTGTAACTAGATAAATAGCCTTCAAAAAATAAAGGGCTACAACCTGTAATTATTAGTAATATTTTGTTTTTCTTTTTCTTTTATTATTATTATTTTATTTATTTTTTGACAGAGTCTCACTTGGTTGCCCTCAGCCTCCTGTGTAGCTGGGACTACAGGTCCTTGCCACAATGCCTGGCTACTTTTTTTAGAGATGGGGTCTCACTCTTGCTCAGGCTGGTCTCTAACTCCTGAGCTCAAGCAATCCACTGGTATTACAGGCTAGAGCCACAATGCCCTCGGTTTTCTGTTGTAAACTAAAATATTAGAAAGGTTTCACTTTACAAATATTTCAAAAAGGAACTCCACATTACCTTACCTTGCCTTAAATTGAAAGCTTTTTTTTAGATGCTTAACATAATATCAACCTCTTTCCCCCAAATCTTCTCTCAACTTTAATTATACATCTAGAATTTCTCTAAGTCAAATCTATTATGGTATGAGCTACAATAAAGTTTTAAATGTGTAAAACAATAATTTAGTACTACACAGAAACATTTTGATTATCCAAAGCAATGCTTACCTTGATACTAACTTATCTACAAAGACTGAAGGGTTGGAATATAAAGTCAGAGGAATAAACTGAATATAGACAGGAACATCTGCAGGATTTTCTAATGTAATCTCTTCTTCCTTAAACAAAGCAATAAAACATTAAATGAAAGATTTCTATAGTTAAAACTAAGAGCAAATACTTTATAATCCCATTGGGTATTTCCAAAAACTGATGTCACTTTGCATACTTACTGAAGAGCAGTTTGTATTGGTAAGTGGAAATTTCAAGTGCCGGGGTGAGCTAAGTATGGAAGGCCAGGAGAGCTCAGCAGTGACTTTGGATACTATGTTTTTTTGAAGGTCTGTATTTACTTCAAATATAGCATTCAATCTAGAAAAGCAATTTGTAAGTCACTGTATCAAAAAGAAAAATTTTTTAGGCTAGGTACTTGAGAAATTTTATTAGGCTAGGTACTTGAGAAATTTTATTCTGGCACTGAAAAAAACACATCTTTATTCATTCAAATATTTTACTATGCTTTTAATGCTGTATGAGGATGTCTCTATTTTGGGACAAAGAGTTTCCAAAATATCTATCACTGATCCCCTGTATCGTTTTTGTACTGAACATGGAAAGGATGACAAATCTTAGGAATAGTACCAATAGCATTAATGCAATCCTGTGGAAATTTTGAAAAACCTTTTGAAGTATAATTTAAATAAGAAAAGCTGGATTGTATTAGGTAAAATATTTAGAATAGGCATGTATATACACATAACATGATGTTATGGAGATCCTAAGGGATCTTACATGCTTGAGGAAAGATCTAGACACCAAGGTGCTAACAATATTTTCAGCAGAACTAATGAGAAGGCAGTGCATTGCCTGGCATATGGCTTTTTCCCCTTTGATATAAAAACAAAATTTCCACATGCAATGAAGTCATCAGGGTTTTGTGCAGATAGATGTGAAATTTTCAGCAATATTCAGGATTTCATTTTACTAGTTTCCTATTTATCAATGTTTATAGGTCAGTTGTTTAGTATCAGAATTCACTCTTCAAGGAACTAATAATAGTATAAATGAGGCTAAGTAAGATCTCTGGGACTGAACACAGAAGCCTATTTTAACCCCTAACACTACTGTTATGATACTCTAACATTAGTAAGAGCACAGGTTTTCTAGACTAGTAGCAGAAATTCTCTATAACACAAACATTAACAAGGTAACACAAAACCAGGAACAGGGAGACATATTCTTGTGCACCCAAGACATGGTGGCACAGGGCAGAGAGGGATCCCAGGTATCAGTAATGGGGTGCTGGGCACACAGACAGGAAGGCAAGCATTTTGTGGATGGGAGGTGAAGAGGTTCCCTGGCATGAAGTCTAGGGCAGCACTACAAGTTATTTATTTATAATTAGACATTAAAATTTGGAGCTTGCTTATTGTGTATGATGTCCACTGTGGAAATAGAGGGTATAAAAGAGAGTTTTAAGTTCTCTTATCAAGTCTGTCAGGAGAAGCCTCTTTGTTACTCACTTTAACTATTTTAAAGTAAAAATTTAACTTCCTTTTGCCTTAAGAGAACTTTTCAAAGCAGACAGTTCAGATAAACAAAGCTTTGGATTCAATTGTTAAGAGTACTATAAGATTCTCAAACCATCAAGGAGAAACATCTTGATACTGACAAATATATTCCAAATTAGCCAATTGAGAAAAGGAGTTTTCATCAATTGTCATACTATCATTATTCTAGTCAAATTATTTTCTCAAGTACATAAAAAGAGCAGATTTTTATACTGCCAAGTGAATACATTTGCTTTTGCATCTAGGTGCAAGAATGATTTGTCATTAGCAGCACATTACTATCTGCCAAAGACACACTGTGAAGTCTGACTGACCTGGGCCTTACATCCCCCCCCACGCCCCCCAAACAGCTCGGTGCTTGGCAAGGAAGGAAGTAGTTCTTTTTACAATGACCAAATAGACCCTCAGGTGTCTACCTAGTATCCAGGAGGGAGTAAAACTAGGATATGTTTTCTTTGCCTTTAACAGAGGTCAGTGGTAGGTTGAAAACTCTCATTTGCAAATGCCTGTATCTAAGGTGAACACTGCAGTCATCCTACATAAAGATAATTTCAAATAGTTTCTTGTGTTTTAAGGAAGTATCTAAAGTACCGTAGAAAAGAGAAAAATGACAGTGTGTATATTTATGAGCAATATAGAATTAAAATGTCAATTTAAGATAGCTCATTGATTACTTTCTGAAGATTAGACATATTTTCTTAGCTATAAAGTAAAATAACCTAATATAAGAATAACATTTAAGAAGTAATATTAACTGAGATGTTTCAAAATATAAAGATGGCTAAAATACTTTAAAGCCAAACCACTTACCTATGACCTGAATTCTCCTTTATTCCCATCCATCCTTTGAACAGGCTTTGATGCAAATCCCAGTCAGTATCCCATATATCTTCCTGCATGGCTACACCAGGCTGCACTTTGGGTTCAGCTAAAACAAGGAAAAATGTGTTGTAACATACCCACCCCTACATCTATATAAACCTACCTGTCAGTCTTCCTTTAAACAATTTCTATAGTACTAAGAGATAGGGATGGAGTTTAAAAGTGGGGGCCCTTTTGTTAAAAAATTTTTCTTGGCAAGTGAAGGGATGAAGAAGAACAGCAAGATCACTTACATTTGGATAGGAAAGGCAAGCCAACATAGCAATGATCCCCACACTGCAGTCCAGGATCAAAATAAATGTTTGCAATCTATAAAGAGGCACAGGAGACCCGTGAATCCTGAATCCACAGAAGGTCACAATAACAAAGTATTCACTCATGGTAATTCTCAAATATAACATTTTCAAACCTTTGATTTTTTTCCTGGCTCCAAGTCTTCCTTATTGCCCCGTAATCGTTTGTAGTAGAATCGCACATCTTCTGACAAAGATCGTATTTGCTGTATCTTTACCTTCTGTGAGAAGGAATTCATAATATTTAAACTCTGATGAACTATTTTCCCCTGAAGAAAGAAAACAAAAAACAAGTTCAAAGCCATTTTTAAATTTTCACCCATTGGTAATATCTAAATTTGTAATTAAGAGCCAACGCCCCCCTTCCCACAAAAACACTGAAACATTATTTTGTTGTTACAGAAATTACAGAAAAACCAGGAGAACAGATCTTTGCAATATTTTGAAAATGAACTGAAGTAAAAATGTTCAGTTTCATGTTAAAATATTGAGGATGTCAATAAAGATAAGACAGAGATAGCTTTAAAGGGAATGGTCAAGGTTTGTTTATACCAAAGGAAGCATGCTCTGAAATAAAAGAATTCTAAAATCTAACACCAAACAAGCCAAAAATCAATTTTTTACTTAAAGTCTTTTTCATTAGAAAAGAAAAATACCATTTGTGCCATCAAAGAGAAATCAGACAGCTTTTAAAAATATAGGCTATCAAATATCTTACTAAAATAGCAGACAGATTAAATCGCTAAATAGTCAATGATTGCTCTTACCAGCTACAAACTTCTCCCTAAGGTATGGTACCAAATTTCAAATAAAAAATTGAATAACTTAAATAACCCTCTATAAGAGTAATATCACAATGTTTAATTGCTTTAAAGATTTACTTTAATTGCTATGGAATTTTATCTTTTTTGTGCAGGCAGAATGGGGACCGAAGACCCCATTCTTGGCAGGGGAGGGCACCCCTAGTAAAAGGGAAAATTAAAAATTAATCTGAATGAGTCAGAACAAAGAAAAGTTAGCTAATCTACCTTTAAGGCAGCCCTTGCTAAAATTTCTTATCTGAACAAGTTTCTGGCCTTTCCTGAAACTCTGGCCTATTGGGGATACAGCTTACACCAATACCCTCACAGTCCTGAGTGTGTGAACACTCTGAGGATAATGGTCATAAAAGAGATTATGTCAAGACCTGGAATAGATACATCTTCTAGGTCATTTGCTGCCCATTAAACAGACAAAGCAGATACCTACTGTGGAGATTTGCATTTGGCTGGGGCAGAGACCAAGGGAACAGCTCAAGCCCTGAGATATGGGCAGAAGGGCTTAACATCCCTATTGCAGAGGAAAATCCTCTGTGGTGGTGATGAGAGAAAAATGCCTCTCTCCCACTGATTCTTAGGAGACTGACGCCAGTGGCATTTTATTCCATAGTAAACTAGCGGAGCTTAAACCTCCCTAGGAATCTGTGTGTGTGTGTGACTCCAGACAGGAGGCTTCCCACACACAAGTATTTTCTCAAGTTTCAGATTCTTCAAAACTACTAAAATCCTTAAAGTTAGTAATAGTAACAATAGGAGCTGATATGCTCACTCAGAGAAACTGCTGGTGGAATAAATGAGAAAGCATCTGTATAAAAACAAGGTAACCACCTGGGCAGACAGATTTCAATAAAAGCTGTGTGGAACAGAGACTCAAGGCCACTGGGGAGCCCACAAACAGGTGGTGGTCCCCTGAGCTCCCACCTTTGAAAATTCTATTCCGTGTCTCGTGTCTCTTTATCGTCGTTCCTAACTTTGTATTTCTTCAGTTGGTTGCGCCAGTTCCACAGGTCTTAGCGGACCCTGCCCCTGGGGTGGGACCCTGACATTTTTGTATATGTGATTTCTAATCATTTGAAGAGGTCTCTAAAATGATTAAACCCACTTTTCTTATATTTGGAATTAAAAGAACAGAGAAATTAAGAGAATACACAGGAAAAAGAGCTGAATGGTGTTGATGGTTCCTCAGTTACAGCTTACTGAGAATGAAACACTGGACAGACGCCAGAAGGTGGTTTGGCAGCTGTGATGAAGACAACACGGGAATAGTGGAGTCTTCTGGCAGTCAGCTGGACTTAAAGGGCCTGTAAGAGCTACTTTCCTTGCGCCTCACCTTTGCAGGGATGTGGTGGGGATCAAAAGCGTTAACAGATACAAAATTTCCTTTAACCATTCTATTTAAATGGTAAATATCAAACTACAAATTATGTGAGATGTTTATTCTGAGGACTGTTTCTATCAGTCAGTTCTAGTATTTTCCATCTGACAGAAAGACTGCATAGAACTTGGTAATACAGAGTTAATTTCTAATTCCAAACAAACATCTGGTCCTGTAAGTCATTGAAAGATATTTCAAAGCTTAATCTGAGGCTGTTCAAAGTCAACACTGCTATAGTTTGATTTGTTGGTCCCCTCCAAACCTTATGTTGAAATCTGATCCCCAGTGTTAGAGGTGGTACCTTATGGGAGGTGTCTGGGTCACTGGGCAGATCCTTCACAATATGGCTCCTGGTCATGAATGGATTCTTTGTTCTCATGAGAGCTGGTTGTTAAAAATGGCCCAGTACGTCTCCCACTCCTGGCTACCTCTCCCACCGTACAGTCCCTGTAGTATCTCTCACCATGAGTATAAGGCCCTCACCAGGTGCAGATACCTTCTTGCATAACAGAATCACAAGCCAAATAAGCCTTTTACTTATAAATGATGCAGCCTCAGGTATTCAATTATAGCAACACATGAGGGACTAAGATAAAAACCTTGTTTTTATACAGATGCTTTCTCATTTATTCCATCCGTAGGCCTTCCCATGTGTCATCTGCTGCCTTCTGAAATGAACTATTCATTCCCTTCCCCTCTAGGATTTATGCAGAGATGAAGAAGATCATTGAGTGAAAAGGTAATGGAAGGAAAAATAAAGATCTTTAAGGTAAACAATGAAGTCAAGATTTCAGTATAAATGGAATGGCAGAAGATGAAGATTTAGTAAGAGTCAAATGTGATAAACCTAGTAATTTAAAATTTGTATTTTTAAGAAGCTAAATTTTGAATTTTGGTCTTATTGTACAGACTGAGTATTCCTTATCCAAAATGCTTTGGACTGGAAGATCTTCAGATTTTGAATTATTTTTTTTATTTTTTTTTATTTTGGAGTATCTGCATATACATAATGAAGATATCTTGGAGATGGAACCTATGTCTAAAAGCAAAATTCATTTATACATTTCACACAGACCTAATATACATAGCCTGAAGGTAATTTTATACAATATTTATTTATTTATTTCAGAATGGTATAAAGGTACAAATGTTTTGGTTACATGCAGTACTTGTGTACAGTTTGAGTCAAGATTATAAATTTGTCTATCCCCAGACAGTGTGAATTGTGCCCGTCAGGTATGAATTTATCGATCCCTTCCTTCCCCTCCACTTGCATGATCTCCATTGAATTTTACTAGCATGTGTATAGATGTGTGCTGATCATTTAGTTCCATTTTAAAACTGAGCACCTATGGTGTTTTTATATTCTTATGATACTTTATACTATAAGCCTGTAAGTAACCAAAATAGCATGGTACTGGTACCAGAACAGAGATAAAGATGTAAAACCATCCTCATACGCCCATCTGATTTTTGGAAAAGCAGACAAAAACATTCAATAAATGGTGCTGGGAAAACTGGATGGCCACACGTAGAAGACCAAAATAAGACCCACATTTATTACCTCACAAGAATTAATTCATAATGGATAATAGACTTAAACCTAAGGCACGAACCAGCAAGAATTCTAGAAGGAGAGGTTGGAAAAACTGTTAGAAATACTGGCCTAGGCAAAGAATTCATGATGAAGACCCCATAGGCAATAATAGTAACAACAACAAAATACATAAATGGGACCTGATAAAAAACTTTCTGCACAGCCAAGGAAACCTATAGAATGGGAGAAAATGTTAGCATGCTATGCATCAGAAAAAGGGCTAATAACCAGACTCTACCAAGAACTCATGCAAATAAGGAAGAAGACATCAAAAAACCCCTTTAAAAAGTGAGCAAAAGACAGAACAGAAGCTTTTCAAAAGAAGGTAGACTAATGGCTAATAAACATGAAAAAATGCTCAATGTCTCTAATCATCAGGGAAACAAATTGAAACCACCATGAGATTATCATCCAATGCCAACTCTGTTATCCAAAAGTCCCAAAACAACAGATCTTGGTGTGGATGTGGAGAAAAAGAACACTTACTTATATACTGCTGGTGGGACTGCTAACCAGTATGACCTCTTTGGAATATGGAGACACCTCAAACAACTAAAAATATACCTCCTATTTGATCCAGCAATCCCACTAGTGAGTATTTACTCAAAGGAAAAACAACACAAGTGCCCATCAATACATGAGTTGATTAATAAAAATGCAGTATATGTATACCATGGAGTATGACTCAGTATAAAAAAAAGGTTCAAATATCTTTTGTAACCCAGTTGGATGGAACTGGAGACCATCCTCTTAAGGGAGGTATCACAAGAATCTATACAATATTTAAAATAGTACTATGTACGAGACAAAGTTTTGACTGCGACCTATCACATGAGGTCAGGTGTGGAATTTTCCACTTGTGGTGTCATGTTGGCGCTCAGAAAGATTCTGATGCTAGAGCATTTTGGATTTCGATTTTTGGATTAGGGATGCTCAACCTGTACATAGTATTAAATATAGTATTAAGAGTTAGCAATGTCTTGTTTCTCCTAACTTCCTGTGTCTCCCATCACAGGGTGAGAGACACTTCTACATTTGCCCCATATGTCCTCAACTAACGATACCTTCTTTTGCAAAATGTAGCACCTTCTGATTTCCCCATTTCTTTTCTCCTTGTTTTCCAGGGTCAAACTCTCTATGTCATATTTCTGACTCCTTTATCTCCCCTCCTCCCCATATTTGCTTCAATATGAATGACCTCTTTAGGTTATTCAAGCATAGTTCAAATGACTTATCTGAAATGTCTCTTGCCTTTGTTCCCTTTCCATCATTTGTTCCTTCATCCATTCACTGTCTATTAAAGTGCCTGCTATGGGGCATAAAAGATACCTTATCCCTCTCCTAGAGGATTGCAGAGTCTCATTGGAGAGGCCAACTTATAAGGAAATATTTATAGCACACTATGAGGCTTTCTGTAAGAGGCAATTTCAAAGTGTTCTATGATCACACATGAAGCAACTAATATTGTTTAGAAGAGTCAAGAAATCTTCAGAGAGGTGATGTCAAGAAAATTGACTCTTGAAAGATGTGTAGGAGTTCTTTGAAGAGAGAAGTACAACAAAGCCTTGAAATAAAAGGACTTTAGTGCCTCTGCCACAGTCCTAAGCTCAAACCTTCACTCCTGATTTTTCCTATGGACTGTGGCCAGAGTCTCTGGGTTGGCCTCCAGGCATTCTATTACTACTTCCACATGTTGTCTATATTGCCTTCTGCCAGAGAGCCAGTCTTTAAAGCTCAGCTTTGATGTTATCAAGTCTATGCTCAGAAACTTGAGATACCTGTGGACTTAAATGAATTTAATCCTTTTATGCTATTACCCAATGTATCATTCCATCTTCTCTACTCAAACTCACTGAAAAACTCACTACTGCCTGAACCCACCATAGACTTTACTGTTTCTGCATTTTTGTTGAGCTTGCTTCTTAGCCCTGAACACCCATCTTTTACTACCACTTTTCTGTCACTGACAGAAAAAATCTTAAGCTGGCTCACATGGAATCTCCATCAATGAGATCACAGCACTTTATTTTTACCCCTCTTAGGTCAATTTCTACATATTGCTTTACATCTATGAATTCTGGGTCCATTTTCCTTTCTACATACAAAACTTTTTGAGTGAAGGGACTCTGTCTAATATGGCCTCTATTTAAAGGGACTTTATCTTCTAAAGAAGTGGTCTGGATACAGTTGGAACACATTCTTCTTAGTAAAGTATCACAAGAATGGAGAAGCAAAAATCCATTGTACTCAATTCTAATATGAAGCCAGTAGACAATCTAATACATGCACACATAAGAGAAAAATTCAAATCAATTCAAGGTTGGGGGTAGGGGAGGCAGGAGGGGGATGGGGTGTTATATTGTATGGCACACCTTTTATGGGTAGGACACAATTATAAGAGGGACTTCATGTAACAAATGCAATCAGTGTAACATAATTCTTTGTACCCTTGATGAAACGAAAACATAAATAAATAAATAAATAAAAGAAGTTGGTAAAGTCTTACTTTATAATGAATGATTAATACAGAACAACTGGTTTTGGTCTTAAAACAGAGAAGCATAGAAGCAAAGGAAAAAATTAGCAAGAAAATGTCTGTAAACAAACTGTCTTACTGGAAAGGAAGGTGGAAGAACCATATGCTTAGGGAAGCATGTCAGTGAACCCACCGCAATCACAGCCTTCACAGGAATTGTTAGGATCTGTGGGGTGAAGAAGTAGACCATACTTAAGTGTTTAAATCTTAGATTGATCTCGACAATTACTATATCACATTTTAGAATTAACTGCATTTTGGGACTTAGGACTTATATAGACAATAAACAACTCAAAAACACACAGATCAGGATCACATCAAAAATGTAATGAAATACAATTCCATATACTTCTCAGTGATTCACTGAAAATGTGGTAGATAAGACTAAACAATGAAGAAGGAATGAAGACAGATAATGTTCAACATACAAGTATTTTGTAGATTATTAATATTAAAAAAGAAAGTCAAATTTTACTCCTAAAACAATCTATGAAAAAAAATCCAGCATTTTCTACAGTTGCATAGCTCTGTTTTCTATATCTAGAAATATAGATTGACCTAATTTAAAAAAATGTATTGACCATTCTAGAGTTAGAATTATAATTCACACACTCTTACAAACTCACAATACTTGTAATACTTCTTTAGAATATCTTCTCTTCTCATTTTCATCCATATTTAATTCCAAAATGTGTTTATTTCTACCATAAATGATAATCATGAATTCCTCACTTTTGGAGATAATTTGATACATTCCCAACAAATAATTTACTATTAAATGGCCAATTCTGTTTATTTTGCAATTAGATCTCTGTCATGTAGAAGTTGTGTGTACTAAAAATACGTAGGAGGACTAGGGGGCAACTTGGTGAATTTAGTAGTACTTGACTTCCAAAAGAACTTTAAAGTATAAAATTAAAAATATCTATGTTTGGCAGAAATATATCCATTCAAAATTTTATTGAATACAACATAAATCCCACAAAGAGTCTTTAGAAAGCTTAATGACCTTTTTTGTCCCTTGAGTTGGAACAACTCATGCAAATAACCAATGTTGAGAACTCAGAACTCAGATTAAGATATGATTTCCTGATTTTATCCTCCTTTTTGGAAATGTTGCACAGGCAGTTATTTATGATTGCAGGAAAAATCAGAGATATCTAATTCAGGATATTCAGTTAAGCTCTGTGCAATGCTATCACCATCTGTAAGTAGGTTTATAACAGAGCAATTCCAAACATACTAACTGCATTTTTCTGAAGTGGCTTTTTAAATTAAAGTTTGAGTTTTATTAGAAAACTATGGGCTAATGAACATCATTCCTCTATAAATTATTCTCAAAAACTCAGTTTTTAAGGTAGGAAACTGGTAAACTGTTTTTGTATCTAGAAACAGGTTCTACCTCAAGTAGTTTACTTGGTGCTCTGTTTTCATAAAAATAAGGATGCACTTATTCAGAAAAACCCCATTAACACAAATCCCTGTAAAGTCCTTACCTCATAATCTGTTGTGATCTGTATGGCTCCATCGTGAATCCCTTCTAGCTTTTTTGCAGTAAGTTTAACTCTGAACACTGCAAAATAGCCTGAAGCTAATATGACCTGTAAGAAGTACAAATGCCATTCATTAGCTGTAGGAGTTGACCTTTCCTATTAAAATGGAAATGAAGGCTACAGTGATAAAATGACTATACTAGTATGATACTAAATTACCATAACACCAAGTACAAATATCTCAAAATAAGGTATATCCCTTGATGTTCATTTTCTATACTTATTCCATGAGCCACCAAGAAAGCTGGCTCCAGAAGGAGCAGTCAGACTCCCAGTTACAAGCTGGGGAAGGGTATGGTCCTCTTGCTAGTAAAGCTCCTTGCTCACCACTCATGGACCTATATGGCCAAAGGAGGTGAGGGGGAGGTGAGGGCTGGAGTGGAAAGACCTTTGTACCTTTAGTTACAATGGGGGCACAAGTACACACTTGCTTCAAGTCCTGAATGTAACTCTGTAATGTTAATATTCATGTCTTCAGAACAGCTGAGAATGGGTATATCAAAACATCAAACCTACGGCATTTCATAAAAGTCTGTCAATAATCTCTGTGTATAAGGACATTTGTTTTTCATTTTGTAAAACTGCACCAATAAATTCTGTCCTAACCTGCAGATGAGATATGTGAAACTTCTTCTCACAAGTGATTTAAGTAATTTTTTTTCTTGGCAGGTGTGAACTATGAGTTTCCCTTTCTGTAGTAGGGAGGGCTGAGAATAATATATTTTTCTTTTGTTTAGTGCAAGTTTGTAAGATAGAGTAAAAATATGTGGGTAGATTCACACAGGGATTGTACAATTTTTGCCTCGTTGATATTCTTTCTAATCAGTATAGAAAAGTGGCTAGAGGGGGAGAGGGAGGAGGACTGGAGTGAGGGGGATTGATAGGCACAATGTAAGGGTATATGGCACACCTCTTGGGTGCAAGACAAAACTGCAAGAGGAACTCTACCCAACAAATGCAAACACTGTACCTTCGTTGTTTGTACCCTCACATTAACCTGAAATAAAAAAAGTGGCTAGAAATATCACTGTGTAACTGAAAACACTATCCACCTATGTTTAGGGCTATCTCTGTTTCTCAGAAAACTCAATGAACACAAGGTTAGTTTAGTAACCATGGAACTTTTTCTGTAGACGCTGTGTTACAAATAGATAATTCAAATTTCACTTGTGCTAGAATGTTTTACGACAAAGTAAAACCTAACACCTTTGGGTTTCAGCCTTCTCATCATAAAAGGAGGGGGCTGAAATAGATTATCTGAAAGGTCATTTTAATAGCAAGTTAACCAATACTATTATGAGTCACACAAACTATTAAAGTATACAACATAGCAGTAGTCTTTTATTTGAAGTTTGGACATCAATCTCAGTTTAAAGAAGCAATAAGAAAGTTTACTTACTGACGACTGGTCTGATAAAGAAGATTTTTCAAACTCTGGAAGGCTTGAAATTATTGTAGTTCTATTGCCTCTTTCCATAGCTACCAGTTCTATTGATAAACCATCTCCTATGATATGCCAACTTTTTATAGCCAACTTAAAAAGAAAGACATGAAAGTGATTACCCAACATAAGCATAAAATCCTTAAACTTGATTTAGAATAAAAACTGATTATTTTTACCTCAATTGGATTGCTGTTTATAATTGCAAATAAAATATTACTTGCTTCTGTAGCACTCAGTACTCCAAAATCTATGAAACGTTCCTCTATTTTGGGGGGCAATACAAAGTACTGGAAAGATATAAAAGCATTGAATTGAACATAAGATCACATTTCTGTAACAATATTATCAAGAGAAAGTAGCTAAATTAAGACATATTTAAGTTTCTATGAGTTTTGTATATATACACATACACACAGACATATATACAATATAGTTGAGAACTTTGTATGGTAAATCTTCAGTAACTGAAATGAACACAACCCTGGCTTCTCCTGAGCAGCTATTTCTCCTCTGAAGGCACATGAAAGAAGCAGTATGGGGGTGGGTGGGGGATGTGAGTGGAGCCCTGGGAGACTGGGCAAAATCTGTGGTCTAAGTATCATGCATGACTACAAATAAGCAATAATTTGAACAGAACTGAAGAAGGTATGAGACAATACGGAAGGCCACTCCTACTCTAAGGTTCCACTTGATGCTGACTCTTTAAGAGGGCTACATTTCTGCAGTCCTACCTTTCTTCTCATCTACGCTATTTCACTGACCGTTCTCAGGACAGCTTTGTTTCTCTGGCTCATTTTCTGTAGCAGGAAGACCCGTATTCTCTCCTTCTGTGTCATATTCAGACCACTCTTCCAGCTGTACTGTCTTTACCACCTCGTCCTCTTCTTCATTAATAGTCTCTGGCTCTTTTCTTCATCTCTGTATTTCCTTCATCCCTATTTAGTAATTTTTCACCTCTTTGCACTATTTCTTCTGCCTATTATTTTCCTTTAGTTCTTTTTAAGATTCCCCATTATTGTAAGTTTAAAAGCGAAACCAAGAGAAAGCAGAATTAGGAAAAGATCTCAATGGAGACTGTAAATAGAGGTGTCAACTGTATCACGAGGAAAGACAGCTGCTGGGAAAGGTGAAAACCAGTTATCTTGAAAGTGCTGTCTTTCAAGGCTAGAAGTAGGTCAACTTATAGGGCACAGATAATGAGTGTACAACACAATTGCCTAATAATATCTGAAAACACAAAAGGTGGGTAGGGAATTTAAATTTTAAAGGTAGGTAACATACTTACATCTAAAAAGCCTGTGTATACCCGCACAGGTAAGTGAAATTTAGAAGCATTGGTAATAAGTAAAATATTGTTATCTATGTGCATGGATGATGTTGAAGGCATAAAAAACAAGGTAAAAATGTATCCTGATTCGTTAGGAAGAATTAAGACTGGTTTGCTGAAGTTGTGAACCTAGGAAATAATGGGGGGAAAAATACCAAGTGTCAGCACTATTTACTTAATAGACCAGTACAATTAAAAGTATGAGGGTTCCTGAACATACTTTAAACATTGTTTTGGCTTCTTCTGGTAGCAACACATCATGAATGAGGATTGCAAAACTGAAAGTGTTAGTAAGGTAAATTGGCCTTTCCACAGGATCAGCAGGACTGTCTCGGATGTGAAATAATGTTGCAGCGTGATCAAATCCCAAATAACTATTCAAAAAAAAACAAAAACAAAAACAAATTATTTTTATTTTCATGTGTTAATTTAAAATCCAAGTTCTTTTCTTGTGAGTAATAATCCATGTTCAGTATTAAGAGATGTATTAGAGAATTAGAACTATTTTAGCGATTTATCATATTTAGCTTGCAGAATTTTAAAACTTAACATAAACAACCATTCTCTAATAACTTATATGCAATCAAATAATTAGAATAAAAGTATAAATAGTAAAGAATTTAATTTACTTTGAAAAATCATGCTTATAACTGTATTGCAACCAGTTTTTTTTTTTTTTTTTGAGACAGAGTCGCAACCAATTTTGTTAAAATGAATTCCTATCAAATTGGATATTAAACTATTGGTTACAGTATAAGTAATCAGAAAATAAATAACATATGTTACTGCCCATTTATAAAAAATTATCATTCCAGAAATATTTGTGAGTTTATTAAAGAATATAAGAAATTTTGCTTCAAGTGACAAAATACTAGTAACAAGCCACAATCACTTAGATGTTACCAACAGAATGACAGGGAGAAAACAGTTCAAACAACTTAAATATTATTAAAAATCACAGATTCATTTTTGAATCATTATGTCTTCATTCAAGCCAAAACATATCATCCCACTCTCCTAAGAAAGTATAATATAAATGAAACATAGAATGTTTTCTCCTTTGTAGTTGAGGTTGTTTTTTTCAACAATAATGCCATCAAGTTTTATGTGAACTTAAGGTCATTTAGCAGGAAAACAGAATTTCCTGATTAGCGAAAATTTACAAGGTTTATTTTAAAAACAAACTTACCCATCTAAAACTTCTGCTTGATATGGTATTTCAAGTTTGGAATAACTCTTTTCTTTTGCTTTAACAGTTATTTTCCCAGAAAACTGAGATGGCTTTCTTGCCTTTGATGCTAAAAGGAAATATAAAAAATAATGTCAGTTGCTTTTTATTATCAAAGAGTATGAGTGACTTTACATGGACTGACAAAATCTTAAACAAAAAGGTGAGCTTTCAAATTGGCAAACAGAAAACATTTATAACATTTTAAAGCAAGTATCACATTTTTCATGCAAAAGAGGGAAAATGTTTTATTTTTCTAGTAATAAGATGAATAAGGAATTCAGGAGGAAAAACATTGTTTCTAAGCTACTTCTTTTTAGCCATAGGCTTTGGTTTTACCTACAGCAGAGACCTTGGTATGATTAACATTTTCGGTTAGATTAATAAATGCCTTGTTGTGGGGCTGCTCTGGGCATTGTAGGCCTTTTAGCAGCAGACTGCAACTCTACTTGTTAAATGTCAGTAAAATCCCTGCAGCCTGACTAACAAAACTGTCTCCAGATGTTGGCAAATATCCCTTTGGGAGGTAAAGTTGCCCTCACACTAAGAACTGCTGGTCTATGTACTGAGAAAGAAATAATGCTCCTGGTATGGCTGGAGTCTTGCTGCAAACACCAATAAAGTAGCATGGTACAAGAAAAGCCAAAAATTATGAGCTCTGACTTCTCATATTAGCCACAGCATAACTGACTTTTTTCTTTTTTTGTAGAGACAGAGTCTCACTTTAGGGCCCTTGGTAGAGTGCCGTGGTCTCACACAGCTCACAGCAACCTCCAACTCCTGGGCTTAAGCGATTCTCTTGCCTCAGCCTCCCGAGTAGCTGGGACTACAGGCGCCCGCCACAACGCCCGGCTATTTTTTGGTTGCAGTTTGGCCGGGGCCGGGTTTGAACCTGCCACCCTCGGTATATGGGGCCGGCGCCTTACCGACTGAGCCACAGGTGCCTCCCGCGTAACTGACTTCTAACTCATAGCGTAAAAGGAGACAAATCCCATCCTAACATCATATTATATTGTCCTCAAAGATGAAGTAAAACCTTTAGATTTTGTAGCAGTTTTGAATAATTCCATCTGGGATTACAGAAATGGATTCAGATGGATCCAATCTGGGTATTCATTAGATGTTTCTTTCAAAGCAAACAAAGAAGCTGTTTATACTCTTTAAAGTATTTTAGGAACACTTCCGGTTATGAGAGAACTTGTATGAGAGTTCAGCAAATGTTTATCATCTAATTTTGGGACAAAAAAGAACAAAGCAATGGTATGACAACTCGTATTTGACTATGTACAGATGACGATTTTAGATTTTTTAAATTCCCATCAAAGCTCTTGTTTCTTTTAGCTTGCTAGTTAGCCATTTCCAGGGTGTTTTTAATTTTTCTTTTGGCGCCTGTGGCTCAGGGGAGTGGGGTGCCGGCCCCATGTACCGGAGGTGGCGGGTTCAAACCCGGCCCCGGCCAAAAACTGCAAAAAGGAGGAAAAAAAATTTTTTTTTCCACTATTTTTTTTTTCTTTTTGTAGAGACAGAGTCTCACTTTAGGGCCCTTGGTAGAGTGCCGTGGTCTCACAAAGCTCACAGCAACCTCCAACTCCTGGGCTTAAGCGATTCTCTTGCCTCAGCCTCCCGAGTAGCTGGGACTATAGGCGCCTGCCATAACGCCCAGCTATATTTTGGTTGCAATTCAGCCGGGGCTGGGTTTGAACCCGCCACCCTCGGCATATGGGACCTTATAATCAGCCCTATGTCAGAACAAATAGTGAAAAAAAACTGGGCGGTGCCTGTGGCTCAGTTTTTTTTCACTATTTGTTCTGACATAAGGCTGATTATAAGGTCCATGATTTAGGCATTTCACCGTATCCTATCATACAGTATTTTAGCAAGTGAAGCTCTAAATTCTTAAGAAAATTTAGTTAAAAATTATTAAGAACTATGACTTTTGATGAGATGCTTGCTTGATAAGTAAACACTACAAAGACATAGTAATACATAAGGTATATTCTGAAAAAATAAATGAAATACACTTCCTGACTGATTTTCATAGCCATCTCAGGTGAGGTAGAAGCTAGAGGGTTAAAAAAAAAAACAAAAAGTTAAAAAATGTAGCATTTCCTTTTAAAGGTATTTTCCCTTTGCACTTAGTTTTATATTAATGAACCTCTTTCAGAAATACTTATTTTGGAATTATGATCTTAGAAAAACCAACACTAATGACACACTACATTTATCTCAAGAATGAAAACATTCACAGGGTTGCCAAAGAGCCAGTGGGAGAAGGAGAGCCCTTTATCCCCACAGCACGTGGGAGAAGTAACCAGCACAACTGGGAAGGATGGTCCTAAAGGTTCTTCAGTTAGGAGTTAGCACCGGCATCTCTCTTCTCTGAGTAACAAGAGAATGTACCTGCTAATGCTGACACAAGTGTTACGAATGTGGTTTCCCAGCTGCATGACAGACAATTTACTACAGATGTGGACAGTAACTGTAGCATTGCTATCTTCTATAATCTTTCTTGACAAGTGTATTATGAAGTATGCTGCCTACTTAATTTTGATTCCTGTGGAGTTCTCACTAAGCTCATGAGATGAATCCCGAGGCCAGCACCCAGCCTTTGTTCTTGCTACAGATCCTCCCAGGAGCTCTCTGCTGGCAAGCAGCAGGCCTAGACACTCTCACAACACTGTGGAGAGCATGCCAGGATTCTCCTACACTCATTGATCAATACTTTGATCTAATGAGGAGCTGGGACAGACCATAAAGACAACGTTTAAGCTTTACGGCTACTCACTTGCATGGGCCCCTGTGAAAAAAAACCTGTTCTGAGTTTCATTCACATTTAATTAAATTACATATACAGTTAAGCATCCATTAAATCACTATTTAAAAATTCTGTGAAAGCTGGGCGGCACCTGTGGCTCAGCGGGTAGGGCGCCGGTCCCATATGCCGGAGGTGGCGGGTTCAAACCCAGCCCCGGCCAAAAAAAAAAAAAAAAATTCTGTGAAAGCAAATTCAATAAATTTTCTACCAAAGTGGGAAAAACTGAATAAAAACCTGCTATAAAACTGGTGAAGTTTGGGTTGACTTAACATTTCAAATGATAAAATATATATTATACATGTTTGAAATAATAGCTAATTCGACAATCTTATTATAAAGGTTATGTTAGCTTACCTAGGACCATCTGCCTTGCTTACAAAAGCCAACATATTGAAAATATTACAAACAATACTTTGGTTTTGCTCTCAAATTCAAACATGTTTCTGAAATTCTTTAAATACCTTATGATTTCATAATTAGGGTAAATTATAATAGATACATGTGTAAAAGGGTTAGACCAGATTACATGATTTTAATCCTAATTTGCTAATATAATGATTTAGCATTTAGCTTTATAAAGTTATGGTGTTTTCTTTCATAAATCAATAAAATAAAAAGTTTCTGATGTTTACAGGAAAAATCAGCCTAAGTAGCAATACAAATTCTGACTGTAAAATAGTCTGGATTTCTATAATAAAATGTGAACACAGATGCTCTCTAGTTTATCAAAATAACACATCACTCGATTAGAGAGAAAAAGGTGAATACTTGCCATCAAAACTAATGCTTGCAACCTTAGTGTATTTACTTTCTGAAGCTTTTAATGTAATTGGTTTAAAGTGTACCGTTACAGCATCATTTTGTGGTGTGGGTCGAACACTCTGCAAAGAGAAAAAAAATACATATATGGCATTATTTTAATCTAATGGTTCAGTTGCCTTATACTGGAAAGTATACTAGAAAAGTAAAGTAGAATAAAAATCCAAAAGTTTAATTTATATGGTCTCTTTAAATGAACGAGGCCAAATTGGTAAAAATCTCAAATTAATTTCATTAGAATATTTTTATGAAATAAAAAGACCAGAAGGGCAAAAGAAGTAAAATAATCTGAAGATGAAGTACATTAGGTCTGAGTACATAAAACATTAAAAAAGGCCTTTTCCAAATGAATGCCTAATTCATGTATCAGAGAAGGTGACATAAGGAAGACTGGTGGGTCTTCCTTACAGAAATTCACAAAACTAAACATAACATCCAGACTACATGCGGGTGAAGAATGAACATTAATTTGGGAGCTGGTGCCCTAGTGCCACGGTAATTTAGCAGACTTCATTTCTAATGGCACTTTGTCTTCCTCTCTAGGCCACCATTGTGTGAATAAGGTGCACAGCTGTCCAGCGGCCAAGGCTGCACTACTGGCTATGGGTCTGAGTGAGCAGACTACAGGGATGCTCCACTGGGAAGACCTTGGAACGCTTCAGACTTAACAAATTAGATCTTTCTATTCAAACCACAAAACTGAAATAATTATACATGTTTGAAATAATAGCTAATTCGACAATCTTATTATAAAGGTTATGTTAGCTTACCTAGGACCATCTGCCTTGCTTACAAAAGCCAACATATTGAAAATATTACAAACAATACTTTGGTTTTGCTCTCAAATTCAAACATGTTTCTGAAATTCTTTAAATACCTTATGAGAGCAGGCTCAAAAATACATTTTATAGTTATAGTTTTTGCTTTTTTAAAAAAGACAAGAGTCTCACTCTGTCACCCAGCTAGGGCTCACAGCAAACCTCAAACTCTTGGGTGCAAGGGATCCTCCTGTCCCAGACTCCTGAGTAGCTGGGACTACCGGCACCATCACCATGCTTGGCTAAGTTATAGTTATTTTTAATTTTCTCATTGACACAAAGCATTTTCAATTGAAAGAGACTATTAAAAGATCCCAACCGCCTTCTCTGTTTTTCTCATGGAGAGAAAGAAACATGTAGTGAGGCATCAAAAGGCAGACCTGGAAACTGTTCTTCCTGACTTGGTCCAGGGCCCTTCAACTGACACCCTGTTGCACAAACATGTATTCACAAAATCATGGTATTTTACACAAATTGAAAGTCTTCCTTTATTGACCTTGTCTGAATATCCTCCCAGGGTATCTGCTGAATTTTCAAGAGCTTTATAACTTGTTGTCAAAGCCTGCCATTTCTAACAGAAAAGAACGTGCATCTTTTCTATGAAATTTATCAGGCACCCTGAAGAACAAGGGCACAGTCAGATCAGTAAGGCACCAAGTTCTTCCCTCTTTTCAGATCATTTATAAAGGTGACATCTGCCTAAACGGAACATCAAACATCAAAGGGCAGTCCCTTGAGGGCACAATAAATAGCTGAGAAGAGCCTGCAGAAAGAGAACTGTCTATGTGTTTTGTGTGTGAGGGCCACAGGGAATAGAACTGATTATGTAATAATGATCATAGATACTGCTACAGCTTTCCCCTTTCCTGGGTGGGTTAGTCCCCCATAGTTAGCAAGTCTTTAGAGGGCCTGGAAGATGGCTCTATGGAAGGTTCTGTGGTTTTATGCCCTGAAAATCCCAACAGCCTTAGCTTTTGACTTCAAGGTCCCTCAGGATTTTAACCCTTTTAATCTTCTTCCTTCTACTTTGAGAATTCCTTCTCATTTGCTTTTGAATCTCTAAGTTGGGCTGGGAGTTGAATGATATGTTCATATCAATACCTTTGCTTATCAATAAGCTTTGCTGTTATTAAAAACTTATTTAAAACACAAACTCCTTCATTTCCTGAAGGGCTCCTGTGTATTAGAGTAAAACAAAGTAGTTTGAACTCTAAGATAAACTACAAACTGGAGAAAGTTTCATTTTCCTATACTATCATACTAATACTTTTTTCAAAGAAAGGGAAAGCAGTACTGAAGCTTAAATGATAATCTACTCATAATCATTTTAGGTAAGAAAAGCATATTAATTATTTACTTAGTTAAGTGTGAGCCTGAGTCAGTTGCCCATTTATCTACTTTGGGGCTCATTTTCTTCATCTGCAAAAAAAACTTAGGGGATTATTTTTCTGAGATTCCATCTACATACAAAATTTTATGATCCAATTAATTTTGCTAGATTTTTCAAATTAGCCACCTTTATCTTGAGATCAAGATTTGCTAGAGAGATGGTCTTAGTAAGATTTGAAGTTTGAAGCAGTCTTTCAGAGATGTTTCCTAATTCCTTTACTTGTTCTATTGAATATGCTACAGCAACAATGGAACCTTGACCATTTTCCAACATGCTTTAAGAGCAGAAGCGGCAATTCATCAGTAACAACCTTGATACCTTTTGAGAGTTATCTGCCTATATAACACGATGCCAGAAATAGTTAAGCAATGGTATTTGTTAAGATATAGTTACTGTAAGACTAGTAAGAGCTTAGAATATTTGATATGAAAAACAGTATTTTGGGCGGTGCCTGTGGCTCAAGGAGTAGGACGCGGCCCTATATACTGGAGGTGGTGGGTTCAAACCCAGCCCCAGCCAAAAACTGAAAAAAAAAAAAAAAAAAAAAAAAAGAAAAACAGTGTTTTTTCTCATATGAAATGCATCACTTTAAGACTGTCCTTAGTAGAAGGAAACCTTAAAATATGTTGCACTAATACGTTGTTCTAGTAGTAAAAAACAATTATTCATCTAATGTTTTATACAGATGGTCTGAACTGTTTAGTCATTACCATTAAAAATAAATAAGCCAACAAACCTAAATCAGTTAAAAACCATTTTCCAAGCAAACAAAAACAAAGCAAAACAAAAAAATTAAAACAAGATACTTAAATAGTTGGCTCATTCTGGTGGTGCTAAATGAAAACTAACATACAGTAATTACCTTATAATAAGCATATTTACATTAACAACCTGTTTTTAGTATTAGTCATTAACTATCTCTTACTCAAAGACAATCAAGCGGAAAAAACATGGCAAGATTCCCAGGAAAGAAGTTTGCATACGTTCTAAATGTAGTTCCAGCCTTTTCTCATGACATTCAAGCCTAACTAACGTGAGACTCAAGAGTCCAGGACATTCTGCAACTACCCACAGAAGCACTTGAGCAAAGAAAATAACCTTTCAGTATACAAAAATCGTATTTTTAAATAATCTGTGTACATATTCATTAACAATATATCAATCTAATAACTGATAAAAATTAGTAAGTACATCTGTCATTCCTATTTATCAGTTACCAAGGAAACCTTAAGTAAATATTCCCCTTAAGACATATGAGGCAAACTTGTCCCATCACTTACATAGCATTCGTATTTTATAAATGTTGAGGAAAACTGTTTTTCACAAAGTTGCATTATAGACAGTATCAGGAGGGCTTGAACCTGGGTATCCTATCATTAACAGGTAAGAAACTTATATTTGGAGTTGCCTGCTTTAGTAATCCTAAATTTGGAAAGGCGATTTAGAAAAAGACTGAATTCCCTGAGGGAGAATTTTTAAGACATCTCTAGCTTCTAGCACTACTTAGTATATCCTAAAAATTCTACTTATTTGTGAAATGGAAGGAAGCAGGCACCCTTCTAAAAATGTATCAGCCTTTAAGCCTGTACATAGCTAGGTAGGTATCTATATGTGTACCTACTTGTACATATTTTCATGTAACTTCTGAATTTTTAATAGTTAGACAATTCACTTAAAAAAACAACTCTCACTCAGTTTCCGTTTGGGAAACTAGGACCTGTGCATCTTACAGAATTGTATTAAATAAAGTAATCCATGCAATGACACTAGCATAGTGTCTGCCATGGTAAGAGCAAAAAGATTTACTTAAAATGTATCCTAGAACTCCTTAATAAAAGAGAAAAGGAAGAATATGGTCCTACTTAATTCCAATTGTAAATGAACTGAATACTATCTTTTTTCCAATACACATTCTAAGGGTTAATTGTTAATTTCATTTTTCCGTAAAATGTTTAATGAAAAAGACATTGGTTTCAGTCTATTTATTATATGTAAAAAGTTAGGCCAGTTTTCTTGGGCTAATAAGTAAAGGCACTTCCTCATCAAATCCCTCAACTATTATACATCAAGAGAAACGAATAGCGGAAAGAAATGCTAGATCAGGTATCAGGACCCTGCCTAGACCCCTACTATTTAGTAGGAAGGTCACTGTGCATTAATATGTGATTACTTGGGATGATCACCTCTCTCTTCCTCATATGGGGTTTGTATATCTCCTCTCTTTGGTCTGTATTTCACCAGTTGGTGGTTACATCTAGATTTGGCCACAGATAGTCAAAGGTCCATTCAATCTCAAGCCTACACAATCTCATTCTATCAGAGTTTCCTAAACTTAGGTTTCCAGCATAAAAACAAATTATAATAAAAATTTTCTGCTTTCCTTTTCCACTATTCCCTGTGAATGGATCTTGGGGACCTCATTAGGGAGAGAAGTTGTGGACCAAAGGAAAACTCGGATCCCTGTCTTTTAATTTTTTTTCCCTATAACTATCTAATGGCACCTGAATTCCACTATACAGCATAAAAGTCATTTGCTCTATGTGTATATGTGAGGAGAAGAGAAGACCCTCATTTATAATGTGCTATCCAGGGTAACTGCAATAGATGCCAATTAGAAAGGGTGCCTGTGTCAGAGTGAACAGCATTCTCCGATTACCACATTTTTTCACTTCATTCTTTCTCTTTCCAACTCATCTGAATCTTTTCCCCTCACTTTTAACCTACCTATACTTTAAGTCTAACAACCAAACATGATAGAATCCTTATAACCTGTTTTTCTTTTCATATGGCACACAGATCCTATAAATCAGATTCTGACGAATCCTATCAGAATCCACAGGACTCTTTATATGATGCTGTCCAAATAAGAGCCTCATAAACTTTGGTTTGAACTTATCTTGGAGAAGATCAGCTACTTTCCCTCTCATCCTTAAAATCTAGGTGGCTAGAGGTAGAACAGGTTTCTCATATCACACTTAGAACCACAGTATCACCAGGTCACCACAAAACTGAATTCTTTTATAGCAAGAGTTTATATATTTTTAACTTTGTCATAAACTTAAAATCAAAGAAGATATAAATTAGGAAAAAAATAAGCAAAAACTTACTGTTATTGGTACATCTTTTGTTCCTGAATTTAATAAATGAAGATTTAAAATTTTTGGTAGATCTGTTAAAATTGAAAAGAAATATTTCCTAAGAAGGTATGCTTTATATCTTATAGAAAGGTAGACTCTTTACCTTATTAGATATCAAATTGAAGCTATTCTAGAGTAAAAACTAGAATGACACATTAATAAAAATAAACATTATTTAGGAACAACTTCACTCATAGGACATTGTGTATTTTAAGAACAGTTCCTTCTTAAACACCTAGACCAAAAACCAAAAACAAAAAAACATAAAAAAAACCTTAAAACATAATTGTTTAGTGAACTCAGTACATTAGTAATCTTTTGTTTTCCAGCAAAGCATAATGAAGCAAATTAATAATGTACAGTGTGAAATTATTATATTAAAAGCAAATCTAGTTTTAAGAAATAATCTTAACAAAATTTTAATTACATTTGGCCCACATAAATTCCAAATTGACAAGTACTCTTACTTTTTCTTTATTAAAAATCTCCTCTTGGTTCTTTTCAATTTTATAATCTGAATTCTTTCTCTGATCATCTGGGATAAAATTTACATTACATAAAACAACTTAATAATTTGTACCTAAGCAAAATCCAGAAGTAAATCTTTTGATTTCCCTTATTATACTATAAAAAAGATTTAGCATAACTCAATGTATGAAGAACTGAATTAAGAAACTAAAAAACTACTTTCTGCCTTGATCTTCTATTTAGATGACTTAAGCTATCCCATGACCTCATCTTCCCACCTGGTAAGCAATGTAACCCCCCCTCGGAGGAATGAGGTATAAACTTGTAAAGGCTCTGAGTCACCAAATGGAGATTTCTACAAGATCATGCAATTCACTGAGAAATTACTTTCAAAACTGAATTACTAATTATGGTAGAGCCATTTAGCACTGAATAAGGGGATTAAAAAAAAAAGGCCTATAAAGATTCTTCCTCAGTCCTTTTTTTACCTTGTGTTCGTAGTGTACCAAAATCTAACATTTCGGTTGAGGAATAAATTCCAGGAGCTTGGAAAAAAAGAAATGTAAATAGTTATTTTTCACTTTGCCAGAGTAAGATGTGCTGAAAACAAAACAAATTTGCAGTTTCTTCAGTTTTTCACTAACCTGTTGTAACTTCAACCTCAACAGGAAGAATGATAAACTCTGTGCTGTCTGAAGCATTAGTCTTTATTCTTATGAAGGCTGTGTGATTATCCGCTTCTCTAGATGAAAAACTGGCTCTCATCACTCCCTTGGTTTCATAAGGAGGAATTTCCTGACAAGTTAACAGACCATAATGTAGCACAGCTTTTGCAATGTTACAATACCACCATATTTTATTGAATTAGCTGAATAGCTGACATCAACTGAAAAATTCATTATTATTTGATATACCTAAGGAAAAAAAACCATTGCCAATTAAACAAATATATAACATATGCCCCAATTTTGTAGAATATTAAAATGTGGAAAAGTTTGCTTTCAAATTGATGAAATATGGTATGTAAGGTGACCAAAGTAAAAGAAGTCAGATGACATGCAAAATCACCATTAAAAGGTAAAACTGAGGGGCGGTGCCTGTGGCTCAGCGGGTAGGGCGCCAGCCCCATATGCCGAGGGTGGCAGGTTCAAACCCAGCCCCGGCCAAACTGCAACAAAAAAAATAGCTGGGCATTGTGGCGGGCGCCTGTAGTCCCAGCTACTTGGGAGGCTGAGTCAAGAGAATAGCCTAAGTCCAAGGATTTGGAGGTTGCTGTGAGCTGTGTGACGCCATGGCACTCTACCGAGGGCGATAAGGTGAGACTCTGTCTCTACAAAAAAAAAAAAAAAAGGTAAAACTGATCTACAATATCAGTTATTGATTGATTGACTGATTTTTGAGACAGAGTCTTACTCATTTAACCCTGGCTGGAGTACAGTGGTGTTATCACAGTTCACTGCAACATCAAACTTCTGGGTTCAAGAGATCCTCCTGCCTCAGCCTCTTGAGCTGGGATCACAGGCACGTACCATCACATCAAGCTAATTTTTCTATTTTTTGTAAAGAGGGGGTCTTGCTTTTGTTCAGGCTGGTCTTGAATTCCTGACCTCAAATGATCCTCCCCACTCACAGTCCCAGAGTCCTAAGATTACAAGTGTGAGCTACCATGCCCAGGCCAATATCAGTTATTTTTTAATGTATTAGCAATGCCTGGGTACACATGTATATTTCAGTCCTGAAATTTCCAACCCAAGAGAAATGTCATTATCAGTGGGTGATACTTTTCTAGAAGTTCACAGGACTCTCTGTAAATAACCAATAAGGCTTTGACTCTGCTTGCCTTTCATTTAAAACCTAACAAAACAAAACAAAGCTTCTCAAGCGAACTCACAATTCAGCAGTTGTACTCAGTAAGGCTCTTGGCATATAAGACAGCATAAATTTTAGTCTGTATTGAGAGAAAATTCACATATACACTAAAAGGAAGACTCCTTGGGAAAAAACTTTTTTTGAGGTGTGATTTCCCCCCTAGTTTTAGAACAATCTGGCTTTCTGGGAGTTGATGGAATTTCTCTGCACACATCTTCAGCATATTTTAGGAAATCCTGTGTTCTAGAACTTAATTGGTCTTAACTTACCTATGTTCTCTTAATTTTGTAGTCTCAAAGTAGAAAATGAATGATGGGAGCGCCCCTGGAACCCACTTCCCAACTCTAGGGAACTGACTTGTCACTGAGGTTTTCACATGTACACTGAAAAGGGTCAAAGCTCATTGACTTTTTTCTCACTCTAAGTATGCAGGAGTAAGAATTACTGCATCTTTTTTTGTAGCCACTAAGCGTTTAAAACATTATGCTACTTTCTGCTAATGTGCAGTATAGTTTTTGAATACTTAGGAATCTGAATTCTCTTGAGTTTAGTAGATGTCAGTTATACTTCACAGGAAATTCTTAGTTCTTCTATTTAGAACTTTAATACATATAAACTTAACAGCTTATGTTTAATCTTCTGAGGCATTGTCTTATACACTATTTCTCCTAAAAGTTTTTCAAACAGTAACATAATTTCAAGGTGATACATTTTTGTGAAAGCATATAAATGGACTGTCCATTACATACTATATTTCCTTCTGATAGTGTGTTTCTATCTTTTGGGAATTAACTAAATCACTGACTGACAATTTGTTGCTCGATGTTCAAGTAATTACCCTAAAAAATCTCTTCTCTTGTTGAGTCTGGTCAGAAGGCAGAATCAACAGACTGTGTGTGTGAAACAGAACAATTAATAAAAAAAACTTTGATCTTCAGAACTTATTCATCCTGGTGAAGTCAGTGTGTCTCCAATTATAGAACCGTAGAGATTTGAGTGACCTTGGTACAACAAGAACTGCATTTACCACAACTACCATTCCCCAAGCCTGGCAGACAAAACCAAACATTTAAAAAACTCTCATATGGCAGGAACTTTTACCAATAGGGCAGTTCTAGCATGTTCCTAATTTGATTACTATTTTGCTAGTATTCTCCAAGAGACAGTGGTTTACTAAGCATTGATACAAACTGTTAAGTATTCAACAATTTTGAAAATGAACGTTGATCACCTAAGAATTTCAAATTTTCTAAGTCAACACATGGTTGACCGGGTTCTCTTTGCAAATGCCATCTCTTCTATCAACAGTGAATCTGAACATTCAACTCTGTACCTTCAAAAACATAATGAATCCTTCTCATTTTTTTTTTATCTCAGTATAAAGCAAATCATAAATGATCAGATTTGGGGCAATTTTATCAATGTAATTCTGAGAAAGAATAGTTGCTTCCTTTCTACATAGTGGGTTAAAATTGCCACCAATTTTGTTCAATGTTTTTTCTAAGAATACTTGTATTTTTCTTTCACTTTCTCATCCAATTTTCAAATATATTTGATACAAATTTAAGATTAAGACAATAAATAAAGAAAAGTCACTTATATTTCTTCAGGTAGTAAGGAGTTAAATATTTTCTGGTGTATGTAAGGCAACAATTAGTTTCATGTGAGCACACACAAAAGAAAACTATGTTATTACTTACCCACAGTTTTCTGGTACCTCCTTGTTGACCTGTGGGGAGTTCTAGGTGAAGATCTCCTCCACTGGAGTACATTTCTACAACCTGGGACAAAATAGCAAGTGATAGTTAAGTTTAAAATGGTATTCTCCATTCAGGCAATTTGGTGTTACAGAAAAGTAAGTTTGACATCCTAATTGTTTATCAGAAAAAAACTAAAAACATTTATAAATATATAATGAATATAAGATATACAGAACCTCCATAGTTGACCACCTCCCTATTATAGTGACCACCTCATTATTTTGATCTAATTTTCATAGATTGGCCATGCACCACATGTATGTACCAGTACAGTAGGCCTAGTTCCTTATGTTGACCAGCTCTGTATGTTGACCAGTTTGTTAGAACCCCTTGGGTGGTCAAAGTACAGAGGTTGTACTATATATCACATTACATCGCTAAATTCAGTGCCCCATATGTGTGAGCACTCGTGGTATTTTTTTGTTTTTGCAGTTTTTGGCCAGGGCTGGGTTTGAACCCGCCACCTCTGGCATATGGGGCCGCCCAAGCAATCGCAGTATTTTTAATTAAAACAAGGTAACTTTGAAGATTTAACTTAGAAATATAATTGTTTGAAAGACTAGATTTTAGAAAATGACAAGATACTTATTTTTCTTTATTCCAAAGGACATAATTTATGAAATCAAGTTTCTGAAATGCGAATTATATATTTCTTACAGTAATACAAGTGTTTCTTTATTATACATTTAGAATAGCAGCAGATCAAACAATTACCTTAATTGTGAAATAGTGAAGAACATAAATGTTATTCTGAGACATACACAGTAATTCTAATGTAGTATAAAAACTTTTTTTTTGGTAGCAAAATTGTAGGTACTAACACCTCCATGGCTTGTGGCTATACTTGTGATTTTTTTTAAAGTTGTATTGGGTTATCATATATGTACAATAAGAAATACATATTTAAAGAAAACAACGTGAAGAATCCTGACATACGTATGCAGACACAAAACTATTGCTCCAATTAAGATACTAAATAAAAATTGTGCTCTTATAATCCATTCATCCCTCTCTGACCACTCCTATTCCTAGGCAACCACTGATCTGCTCTCTATCTCTATAGTTTACTTTATATTTTCTCCAGTTTTATATAAACATAATAATACAACATGTACTTCTGTATCTGGCTTCTTTTACTCAGTGTAATTATTTTGAAATCCATCATGTTATATGTATTCATAGTTCATTTCTATTTTATGACTATACCAAAGTTTTTTTAATCAATGTTCCTATACTGATGAACATTTGGGTTGTTTCCAGTGCTTGGCCATTAGACAAAAGGCTGCTGTGGACACTGAGTACAGGTCCTGGTGTGGACATCTATTTTCCTACGAATGAAACAGGTCATGGCAGGAGAACTTCCTTTAAAGGCAGGTAAGCTAACCCTTGCTCTTAGAAAGAAAGAATATATTAAACTCAATTAAACTTGGGGTGAAGTATAAGAATGAGTAGAGAACTTTCGCTTGTTTTATCACAAAAATTCTTCAGAAGTGAATAAACATGGCCAAATCAAGAGAAATGGCAATTCTTTAGCACAAGTCCCTTCTCCCACCCCCCAGGGAATGGGTGTTGCTAAAAAAGTAATTCATTTAGCAAAGACTGATGAAGATTTTGAGTATTATCACTTACCTCCTGATTTAAGACAGTGTTCTTCTGAAGTATTTATTGTATTAATAATAATAGTACCTTAACTGATGTGGTGACTGTGTAACTTTTTCTGAGAAACTAGAAGCCACTCCATATTATTTCACATATAGGCATGCAAAAGCACAGTGAAAGGTCTACAGTGACACACACCAATGGTGTGTAAGGAAGGACTTGGGATTAGAGCTGTGCTGTCCATATGATAGCTACCTGTGGTTATTTACACTTAAATTAGTTGAGTAAAATAGCATTAAATGTTCAGTTCTTCAGTCCCCCCCCCCCACCAATTCATATGCTTAATAGTCACATGCGGTTAATTGGCTACTGTACTTGACAGAGCAGATATTGAACTTTTCTACCATCACAAAAAGTTCTGTTGGACAGCACTGTACTGCAAGGTAGGGAGTTCAAGGGCACTTTTGTTTCACTCACATTTGCATTTTAACTTTTTTTCCAGGGAGTGTTATATAATGAATAAATCTGATGCATTTTCTTACTTTATAATATTTTCTTAAACTTGGGGATAAGACTAATGACACAACATAACTTATTACAGGATTATCAGATTAAGAGCGCCTTCCCAGATAAACAATCTATATTGGTTCTAGGTGGGCAACTCTGGTTTTCCATTTGCTTTCCCATTTTTGCTGGTGAAAAGTGCATTGTGGCAAATCTTGAATTAAAATGTTATAACTAACTGGAAAAAGACTAAATGAATTGAATGCAAAGAGATCACTGCTCTGGACAGTAGCCTGATAACTCCAAAGGCTGGGAAGAAAAGGCACAGTCTGTAGGCTACTTAAGCAGCAAGTGCAGACAGCCAAGCATCTGCCAAGTCCTATAAGCCGATAACAGTCAAGGAAAGCAAGCATTAAGAATTTCTGAGGTTTTTGTACAGTTGTGTGATAACAACTAGCTCAGAAGGGGAGAAATATAGCATTATCTAAAGTAGCAAAAGGACAAAATGGCCAGACAGAACTTATAGATTAAAAATAAAAATGAAAAAGCCACTTTGTGTAGTGGAAAACTCATCCTTAATTAAATGTAGCACTGTCTAAACTGTAACACCAGAAAAGCCACAGTCATGTAAAACTGGTTCCAGAATTTCAAAATCCAGACTTTCTTCCAAAATTCAGAATACAATAAGCTGTACTAAAAGTAATACCCCTATTTACTACATCTGTAACACTTCGTTATTTTAAATAGCAACAGGAAACTGTAACAAACTGAGATTTCACACTAAGCATTAATTCTCACCCAAATGAAACTTATCCAAAATCACCATCATAAACTTACCTGTAAAGGTTCACTGTGAGGATTGTGTATGTTTATTATAGGTGAGAAACTGCTATTCACAGGGACTCTTGCCCCAAGGAATGGTCTTAATCGATATGGATTTGGAACTCCAACACCAAATACCTATTCCAAAGGAGAAAAAAAAAATGCAATTTGAGGTGCTTTTATAGCTAACATTTTTATAGTTAAAATTAATTGCTGTAGGGAGACTGGTCAGTCTAATTTAATAGAAAAATAATAACAGTTCCTTTTTTTATCTATGTTTTTATTTAATTTTTAATTAAAATCATAACTATTCATTTGTGGGGTACAATATGATGATTTGATATACAAGGTGGAATGCTTAAATCAAACTGATTAACATAACCGTGACCTCATTTACTTATTATTTGTGGTAACACATTTAAAATTTACTCTTAGTTATTTTGAAATATACCCTTGCATTGTGCACATCACACATTAGGTGAGATCCCACCAAATGCCCCCCTCCCCTCTCCTTCCTCACATAATATATGTGAACTGAAATGATAGCAGTCCTTCATGAAGTCATGGAATAGACAAAAGAAGAAAACAGGGATTCAAAAGATTTCCCTACTCTAACCATCAGAAGACAAATCTCTGGTCCAGACAATGTCTCGACTATCAAGCCCAGCCTCAGTCCCCAGTCACGGGAAGGCCCTAGGTTGACTAAACAGGGTGAGCCAGTCATTCAAATGACAGAGATTAAATGTTTGTTTATTCATTTATTTAGAGACAGAGTCTCACTCTTTCACCCTGGGCAGAGTGCTGTGGCATTATAGCTCACAGTAACCTCAAACTTTTGGGCTCAAGAGATCTTTTTGCATCAGCCTCCTGAGTAGCTGGGAATACAGGTGCCTGTCCACTACAATGCTTGGCTTTTTTTTTTTTTTTCTTCTTAAGAGATGGGGGTCTTGCTCTTGCTCAGGCTGGTCTCAAACTCTGGAGTTCAAGCAATCCACCTGCCTTGGAGTGCTAGGATTACAGGTGTGAGCCACCAAGCCTGTCTCAGATTAAGTATTGATGAGGTGGTGGGCATACACACAGTAGTGAACAATTCAATAGTGAATAAACACATAATATCCCTGCTCTCATGAAACTTACATTATAGTACTGATGAGAGACTAGATACTAACAAAAAGATTTTAAAAATCCCTCTGGATACATGGTACATAATGAACCAGATAAGGGTTAGGGGAAGAGTTTAGCTACTGGACACATATAATCCAGTGAGAGGTGACAGTGGCTTGGAAGAAAGCAGTGATAGTGAAGAGGAGAGAAGTGGAGAGAACAGAGATACATTTTGAAGGAAGACTTGGTGAAAGATGTGGAGAAGTGAAGGAAGATGACAGTTGGCTGCTAGGGTTCATCCTGAGAGCAATCTGATTATAACCCCCAGATGGTGCATACTGGCTGTGACCATTTAGGTCAGTTGGGGGATGCCTTTGTAGGGCAACGACCTTGGTTCTTATGACAGTCTTTTCATTTACTTGGTAAGTGTATGTTAAATGAGTATTATTTATATAACACTTAAAAATTACTGATCTAAGCATCAAAAGTTTAATGAATGCCTACTACCTTTAAAAATTCATTCATCTCAAGTAAGCAGAAGACACGGTTCCTTACTAAAATGGAATATTTACTCTGACACATTTTCAAAATATATGAAGTGTTTCGGGCATTGGAGAGGATAAACAAAAGGATAAAAAATGCAAAGTAAGGTATTAGCTAAGTAAGGATTTAAACAACTGAATTCCAGCACAACACACTGGAAAAGATTATGGTGTACGTAGCGCTCAACAACTTACTAGTAGCATAATTTGGGCAAATTATTTAACCTTTCTAAACTTTAATTGCTGTATCTAAAACACAAGCAGAAGCACATACATATATATATGTAATATCATGCTAGACAAATATAAGCAATTCTTAATAATCTTGGTAACTCTGATATATAAAAATCTTGATTCACAAAATGATGGCTGATACACAAAGATTTACTACATTATTCTTATAAACACTAACTTTCTTTAATAACCTAAAAAATACTTTATATAGAAAATGTTTATCAAAAAAGTAAACAATATAAAAACCATCACTAATTCTTTAGTAATGACTCTTCACTGAAGAAAAATAGGCATGTATGTTTTAATACAGAAAATATTATCAACTATGCCTCATTAAGTGTATAAAAAGTAAAAATTAAAAGCACTTTTCAAAGTGTGAAAATATTTTTTACTATTCTTTTGTCAGCCAATCTTATATTAATACTTTAGCTGCAGCTTTAAAATCATTTGTTCAGTATGATTTGAATAGGAATATTTGCAATAAGTATAAAAACGCTCTCTACTCTGGTGGCAGGTTCAAAACTGGCCCCCGCCAAAAACTGCAGAAAAAAAAAACAAACCCAAAAACCAAAAAACGCTCTCCACTGTTATGTTTTCTATTATCCTGAGTTTCTGAAGTTTTTAAAAGGTGTGACAACATGATATGGTAGAGATGATAACTATATTTTATAAAGTAAATACAAGTTTTAATTCTCAGTCTTACCTGGTAAGTAAATACCCCATGATTAGAAGTGTTAATAAATAAAGTATTTTCTACATTTCCTACTACTCTTGCAAGAAAAACTACATCAAATGATGTATTTCCTCCTGGAAGAATTTTCTGCGAAGAAAAGCAATAAATAAAGTTATATTGGTAATACTTCCCCAAATAATCAGATCATGCTGACCAAAACTAGATAGCTAAAATGCCTTAAACAAATATCTCAGAATCATTTCTGTAAACTAGCTTTGCTCCTTCAAAAGTTTAAGTTTTATATTAGCCAAGCTATCGTGAAATGGAAAATAACAAAAAAAGTCTTCTTCCTGAATTGTCTACAGTCACATATCTTTGTCAATTACTAGCCTAAAGCCTGGAACCACAGATGACCGGCTCCCTTGGATTTGGTTCATTCAAATCACGTAGGCTGGAAAGAAGTGCCTAATTGTAGGCTGTTCCACTATCAGACACTTGAGGAGGAGCTGAGCTGAAGATGAACTTTTCACGTGGGTGCACTACAGTACCACTAAGCAACAAGTGGTATTATTCTAAAGAATGAGCCCAGGTCTCAACCCCAATCCATGAAAGGCACAAAATATCCCTGGAACTTAAATTAGGAAAAGGCAGGGGTAAAAATACATGTAGGAACTCATTCCTGTTATCTCGTGCAGACTGACAATGTCACCAGAGTCAGTGAAATAAAATTTTATTATAACAAAACAAAAGGGCTAATCTACAAAGTATGAAAGACGAGGATTGCAGTTTCGCCTCAAATAAAGCCTTAAAATGTATCTTAATATGTAAAGCTAACAACTTCTCTCACTCTGTCTCTACAGCTAGAACTACAAAATACTACCTAAATTATAGCTCAGAATACACAGCCATTACAAAAGTTTTGAGATACAAAAAAAACAAAGAAATGTAAAATCCATGTGAAGGAAAACAAATGAAGCCCTCTCAGCAACACCAATAAGATAAGCAAGTTTAACCCGCACAGGTGCATCAGAAAGGATGATACCAACTATGTCTCTTGGAAGTGAAATAATGGATCATAACACAGAATGTTTCAAAAATTTCGTAGTGACCCATGTACAAGGTATTGAGACTCTGGCTTTACCTTTGGATGAAGAAAGCTAGAAAGAGTATTGTAATATCACCACGAAAAGAATAATTTACAAAATCATAACTTTTCTTGCCCCATTACAGAGTCTGATTACCAACTAACCCAAAATCATAGGAAAGGCAAGCACTTCCAAGAAGAGATACAATGTGAGTACCATCAGCTCAATCACTGCAGAGAATGGGAAGAAGAGGAGGCTACCGCACAACAAAGTAGCAAGAAATTCAGCTAAAATTTTTGCACATTGCTAAAAGGTCAAGTGTAGGCTAGCATGACAGTAAAGAGCCTCTAGAAAATGTAAAGACTAGGTGGAATTCACAACTAAGCCAGAAATAGAAAGACATTGGGTAAATCCTCAAATAGCTTGAAATTAAACAACAGCTTCTAAAATAACCTAACCTACTGGTCAAATAAGTAGTCACAAAATGTATTATAAAATATTTTAAATCAATTGAAAATGGAACACAACACATCAAAATTTGTAGCCTGCAATTAAAGCAATATTAGGAAGAAAATTTATAGCATTACATGTTTATTTGGAGAAGAAATGTCTCAAATCAATAATCTATGGTTCCGCTTTGAAACACTAGAAAAGGAGTAAAAAAACACTAAGTAAGCAAAAGGAGGAATAATACAAAGAACAAAAAAATTAATGAAATAGAAAAAATGTAAAATATCAATAAAACCAAAGGTGATGCTTCAAAAAGGGTTCATAAAGGATCTACACATAATGACCATGAATAAAAAGGGAAAAGACAAAAATATAAGGAACTAAAATATGGACATTATATACCCTTTATAGCCAGGGGTAGGCCTCATGCAGATTATGTGAGGACTGTTTTGGTTATCTGTGATGTCAGATACTGCAAAGATTATGCACAGACCTTCTTTATGACTATCCGCTTTCATCAGTGTATGTATATTTAATGTGTGGTCCAAGACAACTTTTCTTTCAATGTATGGCAGAAAGAGAAAGGGTTGAACAACCCTGTGTGAGTTTACATGTTAGAATGACTAAGGGATTTTGCAAAAAACTCATATGCCCATAAATTTAGTAACCAGATGCAATGGACACATTCTTTGACAACCTGCCAAATCTGACACAATCTGTTAAAGGTAATTCAAAATGAAATAGGTAACCAGAATAGTCCTATTATCAATTAAAGAAGTTTAATTTGTGGTAAAAACCCTTCCCATAAAGAGAAGCCTGAGTTCAGATGATTTCACTGGTACCCTGTTTCCCCAAAAATAAGACAGTGTCTTATTTTAAGGTGTGCTCCCAAAGATGCGCTAGGTCTTATTTTCAGGGGACGTCTTATCTTTCCTGTAAGTAGGTCTTATTTTCGGAGGATGTCTTATTTTCGGGGAAACGGGGTAGAATTCTCTACCAACCATCTTAGAAAGAAATAATACCAATCCTACATAAACTTTCCAGCATACAGAAGAAGAAAGAACATTTCTAACTCATTTTGAGCCCTGAGACCAAGACTAGATGAAGTTTTGACAAGAAAACTACATGCCAATACCCTTGATAAACACAGACACATAACCTACAAAGTACTGGCAAACTGAATCCAGGCAACACATAAAAACGACAATACATATGGCCAACTGATTTTCACCTCAGGAATGCAATTTTTCTCCAAGATTCAAAAACCAATAAAATTTATTTACCAATAGACAACAATAACAACAACAAAAACAAAAAAACACCATAAGGTCATCTCTTAACCACATCTTTATTGAGATGTAGTAATTTGACAATACTTAATGTTCATTCATGATTAAAAATCTCAGTAAACCAGGTGAACTTTTTATGCCTGATAAAAAGTATCTACAAAACCTTAGAGCTAGCATAGTTAATGATGAATGAATAAATGTTTTCCCTCCAAAATTCAGAACAAGGCCAGGATGTCTTCTTTTATGACAGCTATCCAACATTGTATTGAAGTACTAAAAAGTGTAGTAAGATAAGATATAAAAGGCATAACACATTAGTATAGGAAAAAAATCTATTTTTACTCATGGACAATATGGCTTTCTATATAGAGAAATATTTACAAAAATATTTCAAAAATATTTACAAAAATGCTCCTAGAACTACGAAAATAATTTAACAAAGTCTCACAGGAATTAAGGTTAATATATAACAATCAACTGTATTTCCATATACTAACAACAAACTGGAATTCTAATTTTTAGAAAAGTATCATTTATAACAACACACAAAAAAATGGGGTATAAATCTAATAACGTGCATAAATTTTGTAAGCTTAAAACTATAAAACGCTGCTGAAAGTAATCAAAGAAGACAAACAGAAGAAATACTGTGTTTATAGATTGGGAGACTCAATTTTGCTAAGATTTTAATTCTCCCCAAATTGATTTATATAGTCAATGCAATCACAATCAAAATTTCAGTCTAAGGAGAAGTAACAACTAAATTTAATGGGAAACAGAATCTTAAAATAGAAAAAGAACATCAGATAAAAAAAAACTGATTAAAATTATACAAACTCTTTAGTTCATAGCGTTGTATCAATGGTAGTTTCCTGTTTTGGTATTTGTACTATGATTATATAAGATGTTAACACCAGAAGACACTGAATAAGGAATACATGGAAGAGATTACCATATATAAATACATGGCAAATGAGTGAGGGACATGTCAGGACTGTTACTTTTCTGTACATTTAAAGTAGCTCAGTGGTTAGGGTGCCAGCCACATACAATGAGGCTGGCAGGTGAACATGGCCCAGGCCTGCTAAACGACGACGACAACTGCAACAACAAAAAATTAACAGGTGTTGCTGTGGGTGCCTGTAGTCCCAGCTACTTGGGAGGCTTAGGCAAGAGAATTGCTTAAGCTCAAGAGTTGCTGTGAGCTGTGATGCCATGGCACGCTACCTAGGGTGACACAGTGGGACTCTGCCCAAAAAACAAAAACAAAAAATACCCCCCAAACCCAATTTAAAATAGCAGTATTTAAATTTTTTTACAAAAAGAAATTGACAAGCTGATTCTAAAATTTAGAAGGCAAGGAAAAAGTGTAAGAAAAATCAAAATGTTTTTGAAAAAGAAAAACAAAATTGGAGGACTCCTAATACTTGATTCTAAGAATTACTATAAAGCCACAGTAATCAGAACAGTATGGCCTGGTGAAAGGATAGATATTTTAGAGTCCAGCAGACACATATTAGAACATAATGGAGAGTCCAAAAACAGACTCACACATACAAGATCAATCAATTTTCAACAAAAGTATAGTGGGATTTCAAAGAGACAGGATAGTGTTTTTAACCAGTGGTTCAGGAATAATTGTATATCCATAAGCGAAATAAAATCATCTTTGGTCTGTATCCCATACCATAAAGAAGTATTAACTAAAAATTGACCATAGACCTAAATGTAAAATCTAAAACTGTTGTAGTTGTCCTTCAGTATTTGTGGAAGATCAGTTCCAGGACTTCCTGTGGATACGAAAATCTGCAGATGCTGAAGTCCCTGATATAGAATGGAATATTTGCTAATCATATCCTTCTGTATACTTTAAATCATCTCTAGATTACTTATACTACCTATAATGTAAATACTATAACAGTTGTTATACTGTATTGTTTAGGGAATGATGACAAGAAAGATACCTATAAATGTTTTTTCCAAATTATTTGTGATTGGTGTTGATACATTGAAATACTACTGAAATAAAATACAACTTTATCTGCAATAAAGTTGTTCAATGGAGAGCTAAGTATACTTCTAGAGCAGCGGTTCTAAACCTGTGGGTCGTGACCCCTTTGTAACAATGAAAATACATCCTGTATATTAGATATTTACATTATGATTCATAACAGTAGCAAAATTAGAGTTATGAAGTAGCAATGAAAATAATTTTATGGTTGGGGGGTCACCACAACATGAAGAACTGTATTAAAGGGTCGCAGCTTTAGGAGGCATCAGAGGTTGAGAACCACTGTTGTAGAGGAAAACTTGGGGAAAATCTCTGTGATCTTGGGCTAGGCAAAGGGTTCTTAGCTACAATTCCAAGAGCATGGCCCCCAGAAGAAAAATGTGATAAACTGGACTTTATGAACATTAAAAACCTCTGCTCTTATAAAGATTCAATAAAGAGAATGAACAGACATGCCATAAACTGAAAGAAAAAATGTGTAAGTCACATATTTGATTAAGGGCTTATATACAAAATATATAAAGAACTCAATAAGAAAACAAGCTAATTTAAAAAAACTGGCAAAAGATTTGAGCAGACACTTAAATACATAAATGGCATAAAGACCATACTAAATATTATTTTTCACTAGGGAATGCAAATTAAAATGGACTAACACTATATACCTATTTGACCAATAAAACAAAAAACCCAAACCTGATAACACTGAGCGCTAATAAAGATTTGGAGCAACTGAAACCCTCATTCATCTAGTGGGAGTATGAAGTGGTACAATCATTATGAAAAACTGTTAAACGCAGACTTAGCGTAAGATCCAGCAATCCCACCCATAAACATTTACCTAGAAGAAATGAAAATTTATGTTTACACAAAAATCTATTTATAGTGGGTTTATTTATAACTCTGGGGTAAACAACCCAATGTCTTTCATTGGTGAATGAATAAACAAACTGTGATACTGCCAGACAATGAAATACTATTCTGCAATAAAGCTGTTTAAAGAACAGTTAACTACATGGACCAATATAAAATATTATTTTGTTAAATGAAAGAAGCCAGACTACAAAAGCTATATACCACACGGTTCTATTAGTATACCTTGGAATTGGCTATGCTCATTGGTTTCAGTTGACTGAGTTGTTGATTACATAACTTCACGGTTTGTCAATAATCAGAACTAGACACTAAAGGTGTGAATTTCACAAGTATGCTATAATTAAAAACAACTGTATCTAATATATAGACACATAGTATATAAATGCATATCTAGTTTACTTGGAATAAATACTCAGTAAGAAAACAACCCAATTAAAAAAAATTGGCAAAAGATCTGAGCAAACGCGTCACCAAGTCTGCAAGGGGTCCCTTATAGCCTTACTCAAGTTTTTATTTCAGCATGGACCATTTTTATAAAGGTCTCAGTTTGTATGTTCCCTTGCAACAAGAATAATTAATTGACTATTTAGCTTTAACTCTTGGTTGGCAAGAGTAAACTTTTAAATCTACTTTATTTTTATTTATTTGCTTTTTTTTTTTGAGACAGAGTCTTACTTTGTCACCCTTGGTAGAGTGCCATGGTGTCATAGCTCACAGCAACCTCCAACTCTTGGGGGTTCAAGCAATTCTCTTATCTCAGCCTCCCAAGTAGCTGACTGGTTATTTTTAGAGACAGGGTCTCAATCTTGCTCAGGATAGTCTCAAACTTACAAGCTCAGGGCAATCCACCCGCCTCAGCCTCCCAGAGTGCTAGGATTATAGGCATGAGCCACCGCACCTGGCCTCAAATCTACTTTAAAATAATAAAAATCTCAAAAAAAGTAGATAATATTATAAGTTCAGAATATCCAGCCATGAATTTAATTCCACAGGGTTGTATTGCTGGCCAGTCTTTTATAATCTTTATTAACTTTTAAGGATTCACAGTCTTGACACCTGAGACAGAGAGTAGAATCAAGGCAATCTGTAAAAAGAATGTCACCTTCCCATCTAAGATGCTGGTTCTTGTAATATAAATGCTTTATAGCACTACAAGAGGAAAAAGGGAGAAAAACAATGCTCAAAAACAGCTAATAAGAGTCCTGCATATAAAGCAAGGAATGGGGATAACAAAAACCTGATTCCCAAGAAGGGGCAGTAAAGAAAACTCATATGACTCCTTTTGGATACTGCATGGAAGGAGAAAAACTTACTCTTAAGAGTCTGGACTATAATGTATCAGTACTCATCCAAGTTTATAGTCTGAATACATACCAGTGGCCCAAAAAACCTCAGGCAGAAAACTAAGTTCAGATGACAGTGCTGAGACCACTAGTGCTAGTCACTTTCTCTAGAAAAACCCAACTCTAATCCAGGCTGACAGAGTGTAAGGTATCTCACTGCAAGATGTATCCCAATTTCAAAGGTATAAAAACGTGGGAAAAATGGTTTTAGAATTGATAAGTAGGCTATTCCTATCTGAGAACAGTTCTAGAAGAGACTCATAAGGTTCATGCTTACTACATAAAAATTCATCCAGAGGAAAACTGGCTTCCTTTGAAATGTTTTATGAGAATTTAATTTTACTAAAAAAATTCAAACAATACCCTTCAAAAACCCATCTAAATTTCACAAAGTAAGGGAAATTATCACAGAATGCTTACAGCTGATGGATACAAGACTTGAGTTTCTAGTTCTCCCACTAAGAAACTGTAATTCTGGCCATTCCCTGGGGATCCTACTCAGATGTACAGCTTGTTATCTTCACCAGTGACTCCTGGGCTTCTACTTCTAGCGCAGCCCTCTTGCTCATACACCAAATTCAAATACCAACTGCCTACTTGACACCTCCACTTGAGTATCTAGAAAACACCTCAAATTGAACATGTCCGTATTGAACTACCAATTGTACCTCTGAAACCTGCTCCACCCTTGGCCTTCTCCACCTCAGGTGATAACTATTTTGTTCCTGTAGTTGTTTGGGACAATCTCTAGAGCCAGTCTTAATCCTATTTTTGATGGAATTTCTTTTTGCAGTAGGTCTTTGGTCTAGGAGATTGAAAGAAGGAACCCACAGACCAAACAGATCAGTGATACGACAGGATTTCTTACATAGAAAGGAATACAGAAGGAATGAAAGACAACAGAGTCTCTGGTAGAGGGGAAGACCCAAGTGGGAAGTCCCACGCAGGTCTTTTGTCCAGGGGGTTATATACCATTTGTAAACAGAGTCTTGAGAATCATACTTTTTCAATGTTGATTAGGAATAAACATATTAACAAATGAATGTAGTCCTAGTTCCAGGCGAAAGCGGCAGGCAGGCCACTTCAGAAGAGGCCTGGCTTATATGAAATACTGGCAAAACTGCTTTTCTCCTAACTTGCTTACATTCAGAGAGTACAGTTTGGAGAAAAAAAGTCTGTTTGCCCAGGCCTAGAAAACAGGGGTCCCTGTCCAGCCCTGTATCATTACCTTTCTTTCTCCCAAATCTTACATGAAGAAATGCTTTGGTTGTATCTTCAAAATACATAGACATACTGTCTTTTATTGTGTTTCATTTTACGCGCTTCAAAGATATTGCATTTTTTATAGGTTTGTGGCAACCCCATATGAATCAAGTCTATTGGTATCATTTTTCCAATAGCATGTGCTCACTGTGCATCTGTCATATTTTGGTAATTCTTACATTATTATTTTATCTGTTATGGTGATCTGTGATCAGTGGTCTTTGATGTTACTACTGTAATTGTTCTGAGGCACCAGGAATTGCACTTCAGATGGCAAACTCAAGTGTTGTGTGTTCTGACTCCTCTGTCAACAGGCTGTTGCCCCATCTCTTCCCCTCTCCTCAGATCTCCCTATTCCTTGCCATCAAGTCTGAAGCAAGACTCCCCCAACCCCAAGCAAAAAGATTATGACTGGCCGAAGGCTTAGACGATTGTTAGCATCTTTTAGAAATAGTGTTTTTTAATTAAGGTACTTTTTAAAATAGACAAAATGCTTGCTACTGCATACTTAATAGACTACCATATAGTATTAAACTTCAGTATTCACTGGCAAATCAAAAAATTCTGCCTTGATGGTCTGGAACTGAACACTCAATATCTCTGAGGTATACTTGTATCCACCCCCTTCTTTACCTCTTTCGTACACCACACTCTGGTTAGAGTAATCATCTTCTTACCCTGGTGTACTGCAATAGCCTATGTGAGAAGTTACCCCTCATTGTTCCCTTTGTCCCTCTATTTTTGATAAACAGTGATCCTTTTAAAACATAGGTGGTCATTTCATTCATCTGCTCAAAACCTTTTGATGGCTTCTCATTTCAATCTGAAAAAAAGGCCAAGTCCTTCCCAGAGTTTGGAAGCCTCATTTCGCCCCTACCCCCATTCTGTCTCTCCCCTTTTCTCACTCTGCTTTAGCTCACTGTTCATTCTCTTTGCACATCAAGTCTGTGTCCACAGCGAAACTGTTCCTTCTGTGTGGAATGTTCTTCTCCCATATATTTCACTTTCCTCTATACCTTACCTCCTCCTTCAGTTCAAATGTCACCTTCTGGGTGGAGCCCATCCTAACCACACTATTTAAAAGCAGGCTAGTCCTCTGGGCACATTCATAATGCCCTCATCCTATACTCTTCCTTTTTCTCAGCTCAAATTATCTTATAAAATTTATTATGTTTGTCTTCTGCTGCTGCTGCTATCACTTAAACTCCTTAGAAGGAAGTATCTTGAGTAAAGGATCTATCTCTGTCGTTCACTGATAAATTCAATGTGCCTGGCACTTAAGTAGGCCTGACTTAAGTGGTGGGAAGCACTAAACAAATATTTATTAAATTAATTAATTCCTTATTTTCACATATGTGGCAAAACTATATAATTTTTATAGTATAAAAATATTTAAATATATTTAAGGAAAATTTGAAATTGCTAACATAATAAGTGCTTATTTTACTCAGTGACATAGTCCAAAAATGATTAAGAAAAATACCTCAAACCTCCTCCATTTTCACTTTTCTTAGGTTATCCAGTTAATTTAGTGAATTTATCTGCACCTTACTCTGGTTCTTAACAATATACCAAAGTATAGACATATTTCCTTTTTATAAAAACAACATTATATTCTATTTGACAATATGCTTTTCTTATGTATTAACACAGCCATGTCTATTCTTCCAGATCAACAGATATGGATTTATTCCATTCTTTTCACTATCTGGATAATATTCTATACTACTGCTATTATCACATTTTGTTCATTTCCCAATAACATGCATAGAGATCAGGGTTTAACCTAAAATAGGATAAATAATGTCCAGGATTCTACATCTAATTAGAAATGATCATTAATATTCACTAATGACCTTCAATGCGTAAGAGATGAATGTTCATTATATTTAGCATATAAAAGAAGTGAATTATAACATTTTCATTTTAGTCAGAAAGTTCATTCTAGTTAATCTTCAGTTTATCTAAAAGTTTAATTAAAAGGCTATGGTTAAGCAATAATTTTTGTTTCCTTGCCATATGTGTTAGATACCCCATTTCCACAATTCGAGCAATCAAACTTGGACTATTACAGAATATTAAAAATCTGTAACCACTGACACAAAGCATATATTCCATATATTATGTTCAAAATATAATATAGCCACAAAAGCCGAATAGCCTAAAACTTAGTTGTACTTTTATGTAATTTTGGTTATAATCAGATAATTATATTTAATTAACAGATAATTACAAGAACTTATAGAGAAATAAACTGTCACACAATCACATTCCCTACTTCTCTTATTATTCCTCTTCTTTTTGATTTACAGGTAGTCTTAAAAGCAAAACCTTTTAATAAGAGGATTATTTGTATGTGTGTACTAAAATACAATTATGTAAAATGCTTCCCTCTTTTACACTGTTTACCTAGCCCACTAAGAATCTGCAACTCTCCGTTTAGCCTCTGTATTAAGATAGCAGTAGAAAAAGTAAAGATTCTAGCCTTTAAACACGTGAAGCCTGGAGTATTCAAAACCACAAAACATTGCTTGAAGTAGCAAAGTTGACAGGTTAAAAATAAAATGTACAGTGCAGTTGTGAACTATTTTTTAACTGTTTCCATTTTTAGTTCACTATTTTGCTCTTTAACCCAACATGTGTCTGCATTTTGGCAATGCCTGAAAGTTCCACTTAATATATAAAGCATCTCTCTATATAGGTTGTAACATATATGCCACTGACTGTAGTATGAATAGGATACAAATCACTAGGTGGGCTAAGAGAACACCCATGCCCTCACCTTGGGTTTTATCACTAACTATACTACAGGACTGGGGCAAAGCCCTCTGGAGCTCAGTTCTTCATTTGTATACACAGGTCTTTCCCAGCAATAGAATACTATATTTGAGACCATTAGTACATTTATAAAAAATGTGAAAATATCTTTAGGTAACAAAAATAACTCAAGGAAAAGTTATTTTAAAAAATATTTTCGAAAAGAGCTATTCTCCATGAGTACCACAAAAATATTCAATAATTTTATTATCAAAAGTAAATACTGAGTTATATCAATTCCTTCTTTATAAAATACTTTTGAATTTCAAAAGCCAAAATTATGTTATTTTATCTCTAAACACCACATGATGAAACAGGATTTTAGAAAGGAGACATGTAAAAAACTAAAAATTGGTATCTGGGAAGACGAAATTAGGTCCCATTTATTCACTTTCCTCTGATATTTGCTATTTTGCTTATTATTTTGGAAACATATATTAAAGCTTAATGTATTCTCTCAAATTCAAAAGGTACTTAAGTAACAATTTTGGTTTTGGTCAGGAAAAAAGTTTTTACATTTTAATAACAAGTTCACATACAATCTACAAAAATTATAAATAAAATTTTAGAGAATACTTGTGGTAGGAAGAACCTGGAAATGGCCCCCAAGATTTCCTGCTCTAATCTCTTAGATTGTGAGGATGATGAGAGACCACATCTGTTGATAATTTACATGACATGGTAAAAGAATTCTGAAGTTGTAATTAAGGTTATCAACCAGCTGAATCCAAGTTAAATCAAATGGGAGACTATCAGATTGTCCTGAGCCAATGAAATGAAACCTTTAAAAGCAGTTTTTGCTAAAACTGCACCCACATCTCACCACTTAAAAAAATTAACTCCCACTGGGTAAAAGATTAAAATCTAAGACACGAAACTATAAACACTCTAGAAGAAAGTGTGGGGGGAAACTCTTAATAACATCAGCCTGGGGAAATATTTTATAAAGAAAACTCCATTGACAATTGCATCAACAACAAAAATAAATAAATGGGACCTGATCAAGTTAAAAAAGATGTGCTCAGCTAAGGATGTGTGATAAAGCAAACAGATAAACTTCAGAATGGGAGAAGATATTTGCATGTTCCAAATCTGAAAAAGAGCTAACAACCAAAATACAACAAGAAAATCAAGAAAAGAGCAAACACTCCAACTAATTACTGTGTAAGACACATGAATAGACCCTTCTCTCAAGGAGACAAATGGCCAACAAACACATGAAAAAATGCTCATCATTCCTAGTCATCAGAGAAATTCAAATCCAAACCACCTTGAGGTATTACCTAATCCTAGTGAGAATAGCCCACATCACAAATTCCCAAAGCTGCAGATGCTGGCATGGGTGCGGAGAGAAGGGAACATTTACATACTGTGGTGGGACTGCAAACTAAGTATGGAGATCCTCAAAGAACTCTTCCATTTGATCCCGCAATCCCATTACTAGGTATATACCCAGAAGGGAAAAAAAAAACATTTTATCATAAGGTCATTTACACTTAAATGTTTATAGCAGTTCAATTCACAAGATATGGAAACAACCCACGTGTCCATCAACCCATGGATGGATTAAGAAACTGTGGCATACGTATATCATGGAATACAACTCAGTAAAAAAAAGATGGAGACTTTACATTTTTTGTATTTATGTGGACAGAGTTGAAGAACACATTCCTTAGTAAAGTATCTCAAGAATAGAAAAGCAAGCACTCCATATACTCAATACTAATCTGAAACCAGTAGATGAACAACTGTAGTCCTACATGATAAAAACATAAATTCAAGAAGAGGGCAAAGGAGAAAGGTTGGAGGCGGCTTGGCAAGCTTCTACTTAATGGGTACAATGTAGGGGTATATGGCACACCTGCTGGGTGAAGGGCTTACCTACATCTTGGCCATTACCTAACAAATTCAAATAATGTAACTTAATCATATGTACCCTTATAGCAATCTGAGAAAAAGAGATACAATATTCACAGTATTTTACTTTTTACATGTTTAAATGATAATATTTAGCATATATTAGGTTAAATAAAATATTTTTTAAAATTAAAAGAAAATTTGTTTTAATCAAGTACTAGTATAATGGTATGAGGTCTGACCTTTATTTCTGCTCATTGTGACTTAGAACAAGAGACAACCTTTCTGAGGCTAGTTTCCTTACCTGTAAAATGAAAATATAATATATTCTCGTAATCTCATCAATGAGATAACATGAAAAAATGCCAAGTTAGGCTCCCAGAAAGAACTCAGTAGTGTTATTTATCAACTGAGGGGAAAAAAAAAAAGAGCAGAGTTTTTCCTTCACTGGAGGTAAAAGAGGAAGCCAGTGAGGTATGAACCAGAGAGTGGGAAATGACAGAGAAGATACGATAGACCTGGTGAGAAGAAAACTGGGTGCCTTATAGAGCTGAGAGAGGTCCCTGGCTGACAAGCAGCAATGAAATGGGGGCTTCACTTCTACAACCACAAATAACTTAATTCTGCCAACAAAGTTAAATGAGTTTGGCAGTGGATTCCCCTTAAAAGTTGCCAGACAATGACTCAGTCCAGATGACATCTTAATTTCAGTTTATGATAGCTAAGCCTATGATAACAACCCACTGGATTTAAGACTTACAGAACTGTGGGCTAAAAACTAAATGGGTATTGTCTTAAGCCAACAGATTTCTGGTAATTTATTATGCACCAACACAATGCTGAGGAATTAACTATAATTAGGAAAGAAAATAAAATCAACTAAATATAAGAATGCTGTATTTTTCAGAGTGCTTAAGGTTCATAGTTGATTTGTTAAACTATTTCATGCTGAGAAAAACCTGTGTATGCCTAGGTGTAGAAGCAACAAACTGAAACAAAATTATAGGACCAGGTGAGAAATACTCAAACCAGATCAAATACTCAAACAGCAAAGTAAAATTGTTCACCAATAAACGTCTAGACATTTCAATTTCAATCTTCGGAGAAGTCATTTATAGTGGAGAAACTTACCCTATTTTGAAAAAATGATGCATGAAAATGTGATGTTGTAGCAGATATTGATACTAACGTAATAGTTTCTTCAGAACTAGGATTATGTAAGTAGACTTTTTCCATTTTTGGCATTCCAACTGGCCTGTAAAAATAGAAAAAAAATTATCATGAATGCTTCAAAATTCTAATCATTAACATGATTTATAGTTGTGAAAAACTGATCTAAATTATTAGAGATACATATTCAAACGTATTATTTATTGATTTATTTTTAAATGCAGTAAGTATAGTCATTCAAAAAATATTTACTGAGTGTCAGTTATATGTTGTTACATACTGCAGGAGGTGATGGAACATAAGCTCCTCTTAGACCAAGGAAACTTACAATCTAGTAAGAAAGCAGGGAGGGAACAAAACGATCAGTTCCTTTTCTTCCTATATACTACCCTGCATCCCTACTAATCATGAATCATGTCCTCTTCTCAAAGTCCACTCACACACGCTCTTCAATTTTGAAGCAGAAACAGTGTCAGGGGCTTTTACTACTCTAGTTTTATAAATGAGAATATTGAAGCACAGAAAAGTTAATTGCTCAAAGTCAGACCTGGGACCTGGATTTGAATCAAAACCATCTGGATCTAGTCCATGCTCTCAACTCCAGTGCTAAACTGCCTCCTCTCAAAGGAATAAGGTAAAAACACCCAATGGTCTGAAATTCACAAGTCCACATCAAAAGTTCCCCTTGGCATCTATGTCATAGTTTGCATTAAAAGTGAAACCTTACTGGCCAGGAGCAGCGGCTCTGGGAGGCTGGGGTGGGTGGATTGCTTGAGCAAGAGCAAGATCCTGTCTCTACTAAAAAGAGAAAAACTAGCTGGGTGTCATGGTGGACACCTGTAGTCCCAGCTACTTGGGAGGCTGAGGCAGTAGGATTGATTGCTTAAACCCAAGAGACTGAGGTTGCTTGAGCTATGAGGATGCCACAGCACTCTACCCAGGGCGACAAAATGAGACTCTATCTCGCAATAAATAAATAAATAAATAAATAAAAAGTACCACCTTATTACATAGTCCACTTAGTACTTCTATGGCTAATCTCATTTGCTTAAGCTTTCTGACTTCTTCAACTTTTTTTTTTCTTTTTCTTTTTTGAGACAGAGCCTCACTATGTCGCCCTTGGTAGAATGCTGTGGCATCACAGCTCATAGCAACCTCAAATTCTTGGGCTTAAGTGATTTTCTTGCTTCAGCCTCCCGAGTAGGTAGGACTATAGGTGCCCACCACAACACCCACTAATTTTTTGTTGTAGTTGACATTGTTGTTTGGCCGGCCTGGGCTGGGTTTGAACTCGCCAGTGCTGGTGTATGTGGCTGGTGCCCTTGTGCTGAGCTACAGGTGCCGAGCCCTGACTTCTAGAACTTGCTTGCTTTCTTGTTCTAGTTCTATAGACTCACACACACTCAGTAGTTATTAGAATCCTCCCTAATCTGATACCATTCAAACTAAATAACTCCCCGAACCTTCCACTCGAGACAGACTGGCTGCATGTGCATGACCCCCATCGCTTTTGCTAAAGTTTACTGTGTTCTTCTCCCTATCCTCATTCCAAGCCTTCCTTTTCTAATTCAAATATATAAACTTCTTTCACAAGGTTCTCTTCTCATGCAACCATTTTGGTCCCCATTTTCTAAAATTGTACATATTTTGTAATTCACACTCAAGGTTTAAGTATAAACCTCAAATCTTAAGCAGTTAAAAAACATACCGGGAATTGTGTTTTGTATTTGGTTCAAGAGTTCACTGTGCTTTTGTCCTTTAAGATGTTTTGCCCCTACTTTTTCTTCAATTCAGTTGACTGTCTCTAATTTATGACTTAGCATAGTTGAAAAAACAGTGAACATCTGATAATTTTCATTAGTTTAAGAGAATCAATCAGGGGCTTTACGTTCTTAGAAATATAGTCAATACTGGCTCTCCTTGCAACCTACGGGAAAATTTAGAAGGTAGGAGGTAGTGATTCTAAGAAATAACCAAACAATAGTGAGAAACCCTTTGGGGAACCAAAGGCTTCCCTTAACTAGCAGGTGGGGGTAAACAAGGGGTAAAGGGCAGCCCAAGCTGACAATTACAGACTAGCGTAGGGGAAGACTTCCAAACTTTTATTCTCTACTTCCTTTGCTGTTTGCCTTGAGATAGTCAGAGCCTGCTCTCTCAACCTAGAACAGGAGGGGCTGAGCATTCCCTCCTCAACTCCTCTGTCTGGTCCTCCAAAGCCCCAAGCCTAGTGGACTATGAATTAGGAAGACACCTCTGTTTGACAATGCTTCTGCTGAAGCAATGTCAGTTAGAGTGGTGACGAATATGGGGCAGTCAACAGTTTTTATGATACACGTGGAACTGGGGCTCTTCGCTTTGAGGATCATTTATTTCCTTTCTTAAATTCCCAAGAAGAGGTTTGATGCCTGTAGCAGTGGTTACGGTGCCAGCCACTTACACTGAGGCTGGCGGGTTCAAACCTAGCCCAGGCCTGATAAACAACAATGACAACTGCAATCAAAAACAGCTGGGTGTTGTGGTGAGCACCTGTAGTCTCAGCTATTTGGGAGGCTGAGGCAAGAGAATAGCTTAAGCCCAAGAGTTTGAGATTGCTGTGAGCTGTGACACCATAGCACCCTACCGAGGGTGATACAGTGAAACTCTGTCTCAAAAAACAACAACAACAACAAAAAAATCACAAGACGAGACAAAGAACAGGGCTTGGCTTTCTATCCTTTCTCAGTTTGCCATTACTACAAGACAGTAGTTGCTAAGTTCACACAACAAAGTAAAGTGACACATGAGGAGTACAATCAATTAGATAAAATATACAACTTTGTGATAGGTTGGAATGCTGTTGCCAAAGTCATGTACTTCCCTGCTTCATTAACATTAGACTTGGTCATGGGCACATGACTTGCACGGGTTATATGGTTCACAATTATTTTCTCCCATTGTGTGGGTTGTCTTTTCACTTTCTTGATGTTATTATCTGGAGCACAAGAGTTTTAAATTTTTATGTAGTCAAATTTGTATATTTTGTCTTTTGTCACTGTACTTCTGGATTCATATCTAAGAAACCACCGCATTATATTATACAAGGTAATGGAGATAGATTCCATTGTTTTCTTCAATTGGCCTTATTGCTCAGCTCCATTACATTTAGCTTTATGATTCATTTTTCATTAATTTTGGTATATGTGTAAGAGACAGTGTTTGTGGATATCCAGGCACCCCAGCACCATTTATCTGTTGCGAAACTATTCTTTCTCCATTAAATTGTCTTGGCACCAGTGTTAAAATCGATTGGCAACAAACACAAGGGTCTATTTCTGAATTCTAAATTCTGTTCCATTTACCTATTATTATACTGTGATAGTCGCTTTTAGTGGATTCTTTAGTATTAAATATATACTGGATATATATTTACTTCTTTTTTTCCGATTGGGGTACCTTTATTTACTTTTTTTTGGCCTTGTTTCTCTGGTCAGAGTGGAGTGTAATGCTGAATGTTAATAGACCTCTTTGGCTTGGTTTTGGTATTGGGGTAAATTTTTTATTCCTTTGCTGTTTAGTATAATGTCAGCCTTAGGGTTTTCATACCTCTTTTCTGGGTTGAAGAAATGCTCTCCCATTCCTAGTTTGTTAAGATGATTATCATGAAAGATACTACATATTTGCAAATGTTTTTCTATATTTATTGACATAGTCATATGGCTTTCTCTGTATTCTATTAACATTGTATATTACATTAATTGATTTTTGGATATTCAACCTTGCAGTCTGGAGATAAATGTCACTTGGTCATGGTGTATAATACTTTTAATATGTTGCTAGAATCTGTGTGTTAGAATGTTGCACCTATATTTAGAAGGGATATTTGTCTGTAGTTTTCTTTTCCTATTGTATCTTTGGTTTTGTTATTAGGGTAACGTAGGCCAAATAGACTGAGTTAGGAAGTGTTCTATTTTTAGGAAGAGTTTGTGAATACTTGGTGTTAATTCTTCTTTGAATATTTTGTGAAATCTACCAATACAGCTATGTGGACCAGGACTTACTTTCTGGGAAGATTTTTAAATAATGAATTTAAATGTTTTACTTTTAGGTCTATTCAGATTTTCTATTTCTCTTTAACTCAGTTTTGGTATACTATGCCTTTCTAGGAATTTGCCCACTTCAACCAAGTTAATAAATTTGTTGGCAGATGGTTGTTCATAGTATTTCTTTATAATTCTTTTTGTGTAAGGTTGATAGCCATGTTATCTCTTAGATTCCTGATTTTAAGAATTTGAATTTTATCTATTCCCGGTCAGTCTAAAGGTTCGTCAATTTGATCTCTTCAACAAGCCAACTTATGGCTTTGCTGATTTTCTCTTATATTTTTCCTATTCTGCATTTCATTTATTCTCGCCTGAGTCTTTATTATTTCTTTCCCCCTGCCCCCCTGCTTAATTTAGTTCACTCTTCTTTTTTCACTTTTCTAAGGGAGGTTAGATTTCTAATTTGAGATCTTTCTGGTATGTATGCAAATTAAGACATTTATAGCTTTAGTTTCTTCCTTAGCAATACTTTTGCTGCATATCATAAGTTTTGATATGTTGTGTTTTCATTTCCATTTATCTCAAAGTATTTACTAATTTCCCTTTTCATTTCTTCTTTGATTGATTTGTTATTAAGGGGCATATTTAATATCCCAAGATTTTTTAGTTTTTTATTCCCAATTTGTTTCATTAGAGAATTAAGTTGTTAGAATACATACTTTGTACAGATGAGCACCTCTTATCCAAAATGCTAAAGACCAGAAGTGTTTTGAATTTCAGGTTTTGCAGAGGAAGGGGGTTGGAATATTTGTGTTACACTTACCAGCTGAGCACCTCACAGCTGAAGATCTGATAATCTTCAAATGAGTATTTCCTTTAAGCATCAGGTTGGCACTTTAAAAGCTTGGATTTTAGAGCATTTTGAATTTTGGATTTGCAGGTGAGGAATGCTCAACCTGTTCTGCTTAAACTCATTTAAATTCACTGGGGCTTGAATTATTATGGTCTATCCTGGAGAATAGTTTAGTGTGCTTGAGCAGCGTAAGAATTCCATTTAGCAGAGCCTTCTAAAGATGTCTCTAAGTCTAGTTGGTTTCCATTGTTTCCAAGTCTTCTGTTTCTTATGTTGGTATGGTTAAAGTACAGTACATTACTGAAAACAAAGGTACTAAAGACAATTACTGTTGCATTGTCTATTTCTCCCTTCAGTTCTGTCAGTTTTGCTTCATGTACTTTGGGTCTCTGTTATTTCCATATATGTAATTGTTGTATCTCCCTGATGAATTGACCCTTTGTCATTCTAAAGGGTCTAATTTATCTACTTATCACTATGTTACTATAGTGATGCTCTACTCTCCAAGAGGGCACCAGGGAAGGAGTAAGAAGCCCTGGTCTTCTCACTTTGCTCTTTCTGGTGTGCAGTCTATATCCTATGAGTGATTAGGGAGGGGAGATAGGGTCTCCAGTGGTCTTAGCATGCTACATCTCAGGTACAGCATCTGTCCTAGGGTGGGGCCTAGATGAAGAGAGACCCAGTTCTCTTGGACAGGTGGCTGAAATAGAACTTCTGCAACATGAAAATATGGATGATGGGCGAAGGCAAGATGGCTGACTGGAGCCAGCTTTCCACAGAGGCTCCAGTCCAGAAAGAGAGTTAAAGAATAGAAGTTTAGCAAGTAACCTGATGGTTTGGAGCTGAGCCAAGAGAGAAGGTTGAAGAACGCACATCAACCCTGCTGAGGTGAGCTGGGACCCCAAGGATACAAATAAAAGGTACAAAATCCATTGCCAAGAGGACAGGAGTCCCCTCCCCCATGAGAAGGGCTTAGAGTACTCCATACAAACAAGTGAGCAGAATTCAAACGTCCTCCCATTTTATCCCACGGGAGAGACCCTCTCAAAAACAGACTTCCTTCCGCTCTCCTGCCAGGCATAAAACTGTACATATTCTCTACCTGCAATTCTGAGCTCCCAGCACTCCCCTCCACTCTCACCCTGAGGTCTGGAAGCCTGCCCCCATGGAGTCCAGATTCTTGGGCATTTTCTCAAGAGGTGTGGACAGGGCAAGGTCTGTTGCTGGTCTGTGCTGGTTCTGTGGCACAGGAGTAAGGAGACGATGGTCGGCTGAGAGGGAACCACACAGGAGTGGTGGTACCCTGAGGCACAGACCAGGAGCTGCAGCGGCGGGAACAATAGGGCTCACACCCCTGGGAATATTCCAGAAATACACTCCCTGTCTCTCATGGCAACCAGAGGAAGCCAGGTATCTTCTCTGGTGGCAGCCACTGGCAGAACAAATCTGGGACGGAAACATAGGCCCTGTGAGTGAAGGGTATGTCTGAGGCATTATCAGCTTGGGCAGAATGTGGGGACTAAAATACATGCACAGAGACGGCAGACTCCCAGGGCGGGGCTGACCCAGAGGACTGCTCTAGGGGAAAAGGTACAGACACCAGCCCCAGATTTTGGGTTAATCACTACTCCTGGAGCCCCCAACCCAACTTCTCCGTATCAGCTCATCTAGCCAAAGGGTATAAAATAACCATGGGGCAAAATCAGCGGAAAAACACCGGTAACATGAATAACCAGAGTAGATCAACACCTGCCCCCCCCACAAAGAAGGATATGGCAGACACAACTGAAGATCCCATTCATAAACAGATGGCTGAGATGTCAGAAATCGAATTCAGAATTAGTATTGCAAACAAGATTAATAGAATAGAGGCAAAGTTGGGATTAGAAATTCAAGGAGCATTTCAAAAGTTGCCTGAAGAATTCAATGAATTCAAAGACAAAATCACCAAAGATTTTGACAAATTGAGACAAGAATTCGCAGGCCTCAAAGATCTGAGAAATACAGTAGAATCCCTCAGTAACAGAATGGAGCAAGCAGAAGAAAGGATTTCTGACACTAAAGACAAAGCTTCTGAATGCTCCCAAACTCTCAAAGAGGAAGAGAATGGAGAGCAAAAACGGATCATTCTCTCAGAGAGCTCTGGGATAATTTGAAGAAAACTAATATTCGCCTTAGAGGAATCCCTGAAAGTGACGAAGTTGCTTTGCAAAGCACAGAGGCCCTTCTTCATGAGATTATAAAGGAGAACTTTCCAGACAGGCCAAGAGATTCTGAAATTCAGACAGCAGACAGTTTCAGAACCCCAGCACGACTCAACCTGAATAAGACATCCCCCAGGCATATCATAATTAACTTCACTAAAGTTAATATGAACAAGAAAATTCTGAAAGCAGCCAGATGTAAGAAAACCATAACCTACAAGGGGAAGAATATTAGAATGACTGCAGATCTCTCTGCTCAAACCTTTGAAACTAGAAGATGATGGTCATTGACTTTTAATCTCCTAAAACAAAATAACTTTCAACCCAGGATCCTATATCCAGCTAAACTGAGTTTCATTTATGATGAAGAAATTAAATACTTTAATGACATTCACATGTTGAAGAAATTTGCCATAACTAAACCAGCTCTCCAGGATATTCTCAGACCTATCCTCCATAATGACCAGCATAATCCTTCACTACAAAAATGAAATCACTCAGAAACTTTTGATCAAATTCCAACTTCCACAGTGGTGAAAGGATTAAAAATGTCCACTGGACTTTTGAAAAACTTGATACCCAAAATTCTACCAGGCTTATCAATATTCTCAATTATTGTGAATGGCTTAAATTGTCCTCTAAAGAGGCACAGTTTGGCTGACTGGATACAAAAACTCAGGCAAGATATCTGTTGCATACAAAAATCTCATCTTACCTTAAAAGATAAATATAGACTCAGGGTGAAGGGATGGTGATCTATATTCCAGGTGAATGGAAATCAGAAAAAAGCAGGTGTTGCAATTTTATTCGCAGATACAGTAGGCTTTAAGCCAACAAAAGTAAAGAAGGATAAGGATGGTCACTCCATATTTGTTAAGGGTAATACTCAATATGATGAGATTTCAATTATTAATATTTATACACCCAACCAGAATGTGCCTCAATTTGTAAGAGAGACTCTGACAGACTTGATTTCCTCCAGTACCATAATAGTTTTTATTTTCTCTAGCACCATAGGAGATTTTAACACTCCTTTAGCAGTGTTGGACAGATCCTCCAATAAGAAGCTAAGCAAAGACATTTTAAATTTAAACATAACCATTTAACATTTGGATTTAACAGACATGTGCAGAACATTTCATCCTAACAAAACTGAATACACAGTCTTCTCATCAGCTCATGGAATATACTCTAAAATCGATCACAAGTCTAACCTCAGTAAATTTAAAGGAACAGAAATTATTCCTTGCATCTTCTCGGACCACCATGGAATAAAAGTTGAACTCAGTAACAAAAGAAATCTGCATACTCATACAAAAACATGCAAGTTAAATAACCTTATGCTGAATGACAGCTGGGTCAGAGATGAGATTAAGAAGGAAATTACCAAATTTTTGGAATAAAACAATAATGAAGACACAAATGATCAGAACCTCTGGGATACCGCAAAGGCAATCCTAAGAGGGAAATTCATAGCACTGCAAGCCTTCCTCAGGAGAACGGAAAGAGGAAGTTAACAACTTAATGGGACATCTCAAGCAACTGGAAAAGGAAGAACATTCCAATCCCAAACCCAGCAGAAGAGAAGAAATAACCAAAATTAGAGCAGAATTAAATGAAATTGAAAACAAAAGGATTAAACAACAGATCAATAAATCAAAAAGTTGTTTTTTTTAAAAGGTCAATAAAATAGATAAACCTTACCCTAAAGGGTAATCTAACCAGGAAAAAAAAAAAAGACTAAAATCTCTAATTTCATCAAAATAAATAAAAACAGATCCCTAAGAAAGTAAAAAATCCCTTAATGAATACTACAAGATGCTTTATTCTCAGAAATACGAAAATCTGAAGGAAACTGACCAATACTTCGAAGAACACCACCTTCTAAGACTAAGCCCGAATCAAGTGGAAATGTTGAACAGGCCTATATCAATATCAGAAATAGCATCAACCATACAAAATCTCCCTAAAAAGAAAAGCCTGGGACCAGACGGCTTCACATTTGAATTCTACCAAACCTTTAAAGAGGAACCTCTATTACTTAATCTGTTCCAAAATATAGAAAGACAAGGAATACTACCCAACACATTCTATGAAGCAAACATCACCTTGATCCCCAAACCAGGGAAAGACCCAAGAAGAAAAGAAAATTATAGACTAATATCACTAATGAATACTGATGCAAAAATATTCAACAAGATCCTAACAAACAGAATCCCACAACACATCAAACAAATTATATACCATGACCAAGTTGGTTTTATCCCAGGGTCTCAAGGCTGGTTTAATATACGTAAATCTATAAATATAATTCAGCACATAAACAAATTAAAAAATAAAGACCATATGATTTTCTCAATTGATGCAGAAAAACCTTTTGATAATATTCAGCATCCCTTCATGATCAGAACACTTAAAAAAATTGGTACAGAAGGGACATTTCTTAAACTGATAGAGGCCATCTACAGGAAACCCACAGCCAATATTGTATTGAATGGAGTTAAATTGAAATTACTTCCACTCAGATCAGGAACCAGGCAAGGTTGCCAATTATCTCCACTGGTCTTTACATTGGCATGGAAGTTTAGCCATGGCAATTAGGGAAGAAAAGGCGATCAAGGGTATCCATATATGGTCAGAAGAGATCAAACTTTCACTCTTCACAGACGATATGATTGTATATCTGGAAAACACAAGGGATTCTACTCCAAAACTCTTAGAAGTTATCAGGGAATACAGCAGCGTCTCAGGTTACAAAATCAACACTCTTAATCGGCAGCCTTTATATATACACCAACAATAGTCAAGCTGAAAAAACAGTTAAGGACTCTATTCCTTTAACAGTAGTGCCAAAGAAGTTGAAATATTTGGGAGTTGACCTAACAAAGGATGTGAAAGATCTCTATAAAGACAACTACGAAACTCTAAGAAAAATAGCTGAAGACGTTAACAAATGGAAAAACATAGCATGCTCATGGCTGGGAAGAATCAACATTGTTAAAATGTCCATACTACCCAAAGCAATATACAATTTTAATGTAATCCCTATTAAAGCTCCACTGTCATACTTTAAAGATCTTGAAAAAAAAAAATACTTCGTTTTATATGGAATCAGAAAATACCTTCAATAGCCAAGACATTACTCACAAACAAAAGAAAGCAGGAGGAATCATGCTACCAGAGCTCAGACTATACTATAAATTGATAGTGATCAAAACAGCATGGTACTGGCACAAAAACAGAGAGGTAGATGTATGGAACAGAATAGAGAACCAAGAGATGAACCCAGCTACTTAGTGTTATTTGATATTTGACAAGCCAATTAAAAACATTCAGTGGGGAAAAGATTCCCTATTTAATAAATAGTGCTGGGTGAACTGGCTGGTGACCTGTAGAAAACTGAAACTGGACCCACACTTTTCACATTCAACTAAGATAGACTCTCACTGGATTAAAGATGTAAACTTAAGACATGAAACTATACAAATACTGGAAGAAAGTGCAGAGAAAACTCTTAAAAATCGTCCTGGGCGAATATTTTATGAGGAGAACCCCCCTCCCCCCTGGGTAATTGAAGCAGCATCAAAAATACACTACTGGGATTTGATCAAACTAAAAAGCTTCTGCACAGCCAGGAACACAGTAAATAATAAAGCAAACTGATAGCCCTCAGAATGGGAGAAGACATTTGCAGGTTATATCTCTGACAAAGGTTTAAAAACCAGAATCCACAGAGAACTCAAACGTATTAGCAAGAAAAGAACAAGTGATCCCATCTCAGGCTGGGCAAGGGACTTGAAGAGAAACTTCTCTGAAGAAGACAGGCACATGGCCTACAGACATATGAAAAAATGCTCATCATTTTTAATCATCAGAGAAATGCAAATCAAAACTATTTTGAGATATCATCTAACTCCAGTAAGATCAGCTCACATCACAAAATCCCCAAACCAGATATGTTGGCGTGGATGTGGAGAAAGGGAAGGAACACTTCTACACTGCTGGTGGAATGCAAACTAATACGTTCCTTTTGGAAAGATGTTTGGAGAACATTTAGAGAACTAAAAATAGACCTGCCATACAATCCTACAATCGTCTACTAGGTATATATCCAAAGACCAAAAATCACACTTTAACGAAGATATTTGTATCGGAATGTTTATTGCAGCCCAATTCATAATTGCTAAGTCAAGTGCCCATCGACCCACAAATGGATCAATAAATTGTGGTATTATGTACACCATGGAATATTATGCAGCCTTAAAGAAAGATGGAGACTTTACCTCTTTCGTGTTTACATGGATGGAGCTGGAACATATTCTTCTTAGCAAAGTATCTCAAGAATGGAAGAAAAAGTATCCAATGTACTCAGCCCTCCCAGCCCAAGAATATTGGGAAAGGAGAAAGGGAGGGGAGGGGAGGGGGTAGGATGGATGGAGGGAGGGTGATTGGTGGGACCACATCTACGATGCACCTTACAAGGGTACATGTGAAACTTACTAAATGTAGAATATAAATGTGTTAACACAATAAGAAAAGGTCATGAAGGCAAGGCTAACCAGTGTGATGAAAATATTTCTAATTGTATATAAAACCAGCACATTGTTCCCCATGACTGCATTAATGTACACAGCTATGATTTAATAAAAAAGAAAGAAAGAAAGAAAATATGGATGATGAGGAATGCTAGCAGTCTGCCCTTCCTGGAGTGAAATTGCAGCCTTAGACTGGGAAGTGGGGTTAGAGGGAGTTTCTGTCTCCTTGGGTAAATAGGATAGAAATTCTATAACACAGAGGTCAGGGTTAAGTGGATGGGGGAGAGAGTACTAGAATGAACAGGTTGTAGCCCAAATGCCAGAGACGTTTGCTGTTCTTACAAGATTTAAAATGTTTTTTTGAAATGAACAATTTCCTGGGACTTTAAGTAATTGTTTTACAATTCCCACAAGTAAACTGGTGTTTGTTGAGAGGGCCCTTTGACTTCCTTACTCCATTCTTAAAGTCCTATCTGCTCGGGCAGTGCCTGTGGCTCAAAGGAGTAGGGTGCCAGTGGGAGGTGGTGGGTTCAAACCCAGCCCCGGCCAGAAACTGCAAAAAAAAAAAAAAAAAGTCCTATCTGCTCATTGAGCATTGAGTATTTTGAAGCTCTGCTGTTAGATACAAGCATATTTAAAGTCATGTATTTTTGGTGTATTAGCAAATTAGCCCCTTTATAATTAAGTAATATCCTCCTTTATTCCCAGTAATATTGCTTGTTCTGAAGTTTACTTTGTCCAAATTAATATAGCCTTTTCAACATTTTTTTGATTAGTGTTCACGTGGTGTATCTTTTCCACCCTTTTACTTTTTTTTTTAATTTTTTTTTTGTAGAAACAGAGTCTCACTTTATGGCCCTCGGTAGAGTGCCGTGGCCTCACACAGCTCACAGCAACCTCCAACTCCTGGGCTTAAGCGATTCTCTTGCCTCAGCCTCCCGAGTAGCTGGGAATACAGGTGCCCGCCACAATGCCCGGCTAGCACCCTTTTACTTTTAACCTATGTCTTAACATATAAAAGTGGATTGTTAGTAGTCTCTTAATTTTTTATACAATCTCACAAGCTTGGTCCCTTAATTGGTATGTTTACATTATTTATATTTATTGCAATTACTGATATGGTCAAAGTCTACCATCTTGCTAGTTATTTTGTATTTGATCTAGCTCTTCTTTATAACTTTTTTTTTTTTTTTGTAGAGACAGAGTCTCACTTTATGGCCCTCGGTAGAGTGCCGTGGCCTCACACAGCTCACAGCAACCTCCAACTCCTGGGCTTAAGCGAGTCTCCTGCCTCAGCCTCCCGAGTAGCTGGGACTACAGACACCCGCCACAACGCCCGGCTATTTTTTGGTTGCAGTTTGGCCGGGGCTGGGTTTGAACCTGTCACCCTCAGTATATGGGGCCGGCGCCCTACCGACTGAGCCACAGGCGCCGCCCTCTTCTTTATAACTTTTATATGCAGAATTTTCTAGTCCTAGTTCAATTGAATTAGAAATCAATAACAAATAAGTAGATTCTCCATAAATAGGTACACAAATCAATGATGTCCAAACAAGTCATGGATCAAAGACAGAATTTGAATAAAAATTAAGAAATACCTAGGACCAAATTAAAAAAATCAACACATTAAAATTTGTGTTCAGTTCCAGTGGTGGAATTCATAAATTTAAATGCACATTATTTGGTTTTTTTTTGGTTTGTTTTGAGACAGAGACTCACTGGTTTGCCCAAACTAGAGTGCCATGGTGTCAGTCCAGCTGACAGCAACCTCAAACATCTGGATTCAAGTGATCCTCCTGCCTTGGCCTTCTGAATGTCTGGGACTACAGGCACATGCCATAGTACTCAGCTAATTTTTCTATTTTTAGTAGACATGGGTTCTCACTTTGCTCAGGCTGCTTTCAAACTGCTGAGCTCAAAGGATCCTCCTGCCTCAGCCTCCCAGAGTGCTAGGATTACAGGCATGAGCCACTGCACCGTGCCTGCACATACATATTTAAAAAGAAGAAACCTGGAAAATTAATGAGCTAAAAATATCCACACTGCACACGCACATGTGCATGCATTCATGTATGTGTGATCACAGAAGAGAGAGAAGGCAAAGCGTTAATTCTTGATGAATTCATGTTTGGTGAATCTTATGTAGGTACGTATTCACCATATTACTTTTCTAACTTTTCTGTACTTTCACATTTTTTAAAAGTAGGGGAAATATTAAGAATTTCTGTTCAACAAAGTATGGGATGGGAAAAGAGTTTTGCAATAGGTAAATATCTTTTTAGAATAAAAGGTTACTTCTAGACCAGTGGTTCTCAACTGTCCTAATGCCATGACACTTTAATACAGTTCCTGTAGGTCACAACCCACAGGTTGAGAACTGCTGTTCTAGACCATAAAAGAAACTTCTAACAAATTAATAAGAACCTCAAAAGGAAAAAGGTCAAAGGATGTGAAGGTCAAAGGATGTGAATAGGCAACCCTTACAGAAAAGGCAACCGAAAAGGCCAACAAGCACATAAAGAGTTAGATACTTGAACTTACTAGCAATCAGACAATAACATATTAACAATGAGGTATTGCAGTATCCCTACTTAGCTAGTACTTAAATTAGAAAGCTGGCAAATCTCAAGCGTTGGCTCAAATATAGGGGATATGGAAATGTTTGAATGCTCATGTACTGCTCTTCGGAGGACAGAGTGATACAGTCACTCAGAAGAACAAGCAGGCACTACCTAGACATGCTATGGGCACTCATATTCTATGCCCTAAGCACTCCATTCCTGGGTTATATTCTCAAGAAATTTTCACAGCAGTCCATATATGAACCTGTGTAAGGATTTTATTGCAGGGCTAGTTGTTAGGAGTTACCTGTTTTAGGCAGTCTGTGTATCCACCAAAGTAAGAGTTAACAGGAAAAAACAGTGGATATTCTGCTGTGGTTAGAACAAAAATCTATTCAAACACACTTGGACCTTCAAAATGTATGAAACATACAATCATATCATTGTATACACTTATGATTTAATAAAAAAATTAAAACAAAAAAAAAAACAAAATGTATGAAACAGAATAATCTCTATCATAATGTCATTTACATTTATTAAAATATTATAAAAATATGAATAACTAGCATCTATATGAAGCAAATGTAGCTAAATGTTAACATTAAAGTTATAGAGGTACACAAAGTATATATTGGTAGATAAAGTTAAAACATTAACAAGGTATACAAGAATATTGTAATATTCCTGCAACTTTTTTTAAAAAATAGGTTTTCAGTATTTAAAAGTAAGCTGGGAAGTGGGGACGCCCGTAGCTCAGTGGGTAGGGAGCTGGCTACATACATCGAGGCTGGTGGGTTCGAACCCAGCCAGGCCGGCTTAAACATCAACAACGGCAACAATAAAAAAAAAATAGGAGGCATTGTGGCAGGCACCTGTAGTCCCAGCTACTTGGGAGGCTGAGGCAAGAGAATCGCTCAAGCCCAAGAGTTTGAGGTTGCTGTGAGCTGTGATGCCATAGCACTCCACCAAGGGCGACAGCTTGAGACTCTGTCTCAATAAAAAGTAAATAAATAAAAACAAAAAAGTAAGCTGGGAAAAGCTCAAAAACTGGCAGAACTAACATAACCTCGAGAGGTACATATTAGGTAGTATGACTACAAAGAAAATCTAGAAATGATTACAAAAAATCAGGACAGTGGTTAATCCTGGGGAGAATAATGAGATTGAAATCAGGGAATGGTACACAGGGGTGTTGGGTGCTGGCAAACATCTTATTTCTTGAGCTAAGTGATAGATGTTAAACTACATATACATCTTAGTGCATTGTTCTGTGAGAGGCAGGATCCTACAGAAGATTTTCTCTGCTTTACGCAGGGATGCAAAAACCTCATCTAAAATCATTCCATGGCTGACAGCCCAGCCGTCATGAGGTTCACAATCATTTCATGGCCTAACAGTCCAGCCATCAGAACAACAAAAACAAAACAAAAAACAAAAACAAAAATGGTGGAACCAGGGCTTGGGTCCTGAGGAGGGGTATCCTTCTGAAAGAACACATTTGTGGGTAGTGAATAGGAAACTGAGTGCCCGCAAAACTACTCAAACTGCTGAGTTTCTCTTGCCTTTGGTGCAAGTCTTCTCTGGAGGTAGATCTTTTAACCAACAGGCTCATCAATTCCAGGTAGAAATACAGAATGATGAAACAATTAGGGAAACAGGTACAGACCCAACTAGGGACTCAGTCTCAAACTGCAGTCATGATACTACAGGGAAACACTGAATACAGACAGTATAGAAGATAAAAGTTCTTCCTCAAGCTTCATCTATTATAACATATAAATAGAATAAGAGTACACATAAATAAAAATATCCTCCTGACATCTTCAAAGTACCCCATTTATGTGCTTTCTTCAAACACACACACACATACACCTTTTACAATTCAAATAGACTGCAGGCTGACAACCCGTCTTTTACTTCTCTATGAATTTGTTCTTAATGCCTTTCACTGTATGATTTTAGTGAGATCTATCTCTAAGACAGAGAAGATGGGTAAGATGAACAGGTAATTTGGGGGTATCCTTCAAGACAGGGCCTACTGCAAGAACAGACTATGGGCAAGGAGTCAAATGTGGAGTCCAAGGAGTCCAGGAGCAGGGAGTGGTCAGAATGCTTGATCTGCAATGTTGCTGAGGCTGGCCCTATCCTTTCTTCTGGGGATCAAAGTGGAAAGGCCTGGGTCATACCCTTTGGAAATGAAACCTTTCTCAGAGAGAAAGAATCTTCTACTTTTGTTGTTCAAAGAAGTTTGGAGTAACAAGGAGAGAATGTGTTGGGAAGGGTGTCTGCAGGCTATTCACGCGTGCTCACAAGGAGCAGACTGCCTCTAGCTGAGGGTGTCCACACTGCAGGAAGCAGAGGGAGCACCCCTTGGACAGATTTGCTCAGAGACCTCATAGGAATGCTTGTCCTGCCCCTCCCCCCTCTGTTCCCTTGGTGCTGTGAGCATACTCCGGACTGTGGAAAGCACATGCCTCCTTCTAAATACACAGCACATTAATTTTCTATGCTATGTAACAAAGTACTACAAACGTAAAGGCTTAAAGTCACATCCATTCATTATCTTACAGTCCTGTAGGAGTGGCTGGTTTATCTGCTAAGGGTCTCATAAGGCAGAAATCAAGGTGTAAGCAGACTCTGTTCTCATCTGGAACTCAGTCATCTTCTCAGCTCATTCAAGTGGGCAAATTTCAGGTTGCTCTCAGTCTCTTGTCATATGGCCCCTCCATTCCAAACCAGCACAAAGAAACTCCCTTCCATGAAATATCTCCCTTGCTTTAAATCTCTGACATTTCCATTTCTGATTGCTAAAGTCCTATGTTAACCACTGTGATAAAAATGTGTCAAATGGTTTATGAAGTGAGTGTATGATGCCCCATAATCATATCATTGTATACAGTTATGATTAAATAAAAAAAATTAAAAAAAAAAAAAAAAAGGCTCATGGATTAGGTCAGGCACCCAGATAATCTCCCTATCCTCAAGGTCAAATAATTTAGGGCCTTAATGATAGTTTCAAAATCCTTTGCAACAATACCTAGATTAGTGTTTGATTGAATAACTTGGTAGAAGGTGTATGTAGGTACATTAGAGGCCACAAATCTTGTGGACTATCTTAGAGTTCTGCTTATCACAAGCAGCATGTGTGACTACTTGACTAGACAGGTAAAATTTAAAAGTAAAACAAAGATTTCCAAATGCCTGTCAGTGCTGGTCCAGTTGGTTTCCATTATCAGCTGTCCAAAGACACAAGTAGCGCTAAAGGGGACAGTGTGAAGGGGACAAGCAAGCATACGGCTGTTCTCTGCTGTGGCAGCAGAACTACTAACTATTGATATTTTAGAACAGTCTAAGGCTTAAAAGAATCAAGCAGCAGCAACTATTAATTTGAGTTTAGCATGAAAAGTGCTGCAATTTTGTGGTCAATGGCAAGTTTCCTACTCAACAAAAACATGACACTGTACTGCCAGGAAGCAGCTGAAGAAATGGCTTAGCAACTGCTCTTAGGCAAACCTAATGAATGACAGTGACACAGCACTCTGTTAAGCACAGCTTTTGGCAGGAAAAGCTTTTGAGACAAATCAATATGCAGTACTTTGCAGCACTCAATTACCACAAAATTCTCCTGTCCCCTCAAACACATTTTAGACTGAAAGATGAGCTGAGGTGTTGGTGAAAACTTTTTTATAGAAAGATTAAACAGGTAGAAACTGAAAAGCTAAACGGCACCAAGCATCCCTTTAAAAAAGAGAGCCTGTTTGATTTTCTTGAAATATTGAAAAGTCATTAGGGAAAAGAGCCTTTTATAAACTGAATTTATTTTGATGATAAAGACTTCCATTTTAAGTGAATCTATTCAATGTCTATTTTTTAAAGCCATTTAGTACCCGTTTTAAACTTCAGATTTGAAACCAAGATATTTTGCACTTGATAATCATATAAATCAAATCATTCAGCAAACCAAATTTCCACCCAAAGCATCTTTTACAGTCTGCAATAAAGAACTGAAAAAGGAAGTTGTTATGGAAACAGAAAAAACATTTTACAGCACTGGCATAAAAACCAGCTGGGGGAGGGTGGTGGGGAAGGTGAGGCGGTGGTAGTGCCTAGACTGTCCTACTAGATTGTTACAGAGAGAGGGTAGGGCAGGGGGAGAAAGAGAAGAAGGAAAGGTAGGGGAGGAGGAGAGGGAGTAAAAGTAGTATGAAACAATAAATTCAAACAAAAAAATGAAAACAAAGAAAGGCTTATTTTTGAAGAAAGTTAATTTGATCAGTTCACTGTGAAATAAATTCTAGATAGCAGTAGAGATCTGGGTAGGGAGAGGAGTCAGTACAGGGGTCTAGAAAAAAGCAAGAAAAATTCTAGTTACATTCTTGCTAAAGGACATAAAACTCTTTAAAAGATGCCAGGAGTAATAAAGGATCTAAATCCATTTGCGATGTGATTGCTGACAGTTTTCAAGCCCCACCATCTGATGAAGCTACTAATAAGAAAACCTACACACTCTCTTAGAGCTAGTGAGAAGTTCAAACCATGCAAGCTCACCCCATCCTTATTCCCTAACTGCAACAAAAGCAAAGCTAATCTCCTTTCTCTGCTCTCTCAAGCCACTTTCAGACTTGCTTGAGAACCTGCCATGGTCTCATCAGAAGTTTCATTATGTGAGTACAATAAAACTTTTCACACCCTCTTGATGTAAGCACATGTAAGACATGATCAGTCTTGGGTATCTGAACTGAATTTTGGGTGGGGATCCATCTCACTTCTGTGGAATTAATACAACACTATGGAAGCCAAGAAGGCAGTTTCTACCTATGCTAGGCAAATTGGGGAAGGCTTGCTTTACACAGGAGTCTTAGGAATTTACACAGTGCTGGTCTTAGGAATTGAACGGGCCAAGGAGATAGTTATGGACTTCAACAGCAACAACTGCCAGTTGAAAGAGTACAGTCTCCTTGTCTGGATGAAAACCAAATAAACAAAGGGATGGCAGCAGGGAAATGTACACTGCTGGACGTCCTCCTTGGCTGCCTGGCGGAGTGGACACCTGACCCAAGCCGAGGTGATCACTGATCTACTCTGAGATTTTTCAAACTAAAGAAAAAGAAGTTATTACTTCCCAATGGAGGAAGGATATAGAATGCAAGTCTGAAGAGCAGTCAGTCCCATCACTTCAGGGAAAAGGTACTGGCAGTGAGAGAGAATAACCCAACAACGTACAGTGAGGGAAAAATAAGAGACAAAGAGGAGCCCTGGTGGTGTGAGGTAAAGTTGATCCTGTTGTCCTCGGTGTCAGCTGCACTTCCTGCAGATATATTACAGTCTGTAGTGTTCTTTCCAAAATAGTCTCCTTTTGACCTAGTTTCAGTTAGATTTCTATCATTTACAAGGAAACAACTATAGCCCTGACCAAAACAGGTGGGTTAAAGGTACTCTGTAATCACCGTCAATTTTCTTAAGATATCTATAATGGTGCTGCAGTTATGTAGAATGTCCTCACACAGTTGGCCACATGGTGGATCCACTTACATGCAGATTTTCTTCTTCCTCTGCCATCTCTGAGATAGCAAGACTAACTTCCCCTCTTCCTTCTCCTTCTCAGCCTATGCAACATGAAGATGACGAGGGTGAAGTCCTTTAAAACAATCCACTTCTGCTTCCTTATGATTTCCTTAATAACATTTCTTTTCTTCAGCTTGCCTTATTGTAAGGATACGATATATGATACATATTATATAAATAAGTGTTGATCAACTCTTTATGTTCTCGGTAAGGCTTTTAGCCAATAATAGGCTATGATTAGCTCGGTTTTGGGGGAGTCAAAAGTTATATGCAGATTTTCAACTGTATGTTTTTTAAGGGTCAATTATATATGAAAATGCTTGCTAAAGAATTAGGAATGAAATACCATGTGGTCTGCTGTTTTCACATGATTCACAAAACAAAAATATAAAGAGAATATGGCAAAAATGTTAATAATTATTGAGTTTATATTACAAGTATATTCATTATATGTTCTTTCTACTTTCATAAAACTTTCCATAAAATATTATTGTTAGAGGGGTACTCTCAAAGTATGAACAACATGCTCAGAACTTAGAAAGATTAGTGATTTCAGGAAATGGTACATAGTTCTTTACAGGTATAGTGGGCATATAAAGAAGGTAAAAGGTAGAAATTTAGCAGTTCTCCTGAAGGTAGTAAGAAACCATTAAAAAACATGGGGGAGGAATGGTGAAAATGACACGAACAAACTTTGATATTAAAAAGATCTCTGTTGACAGTCTGAATCACAAATTGGAAAATTGCAGGCATGTGGTAATAGAGTAGGTTTAAGATATGATAGGAACCTGAATTAAGAGGAGAGGGTAAGCAATGAGGATTAGAGAAGAGTAGATGTGAAAAACTGATAGGACTTCAAATTGATAGGACTTCTTCCAATAAATGAATATGCTGGGAAAAGAGATGGAGTGCTTTGAGGGAAAGAAAAAACACAGGAAGCCTCAGGATTCTGGGTTTGGTGACCGCATGGTACTAGGCACAGAGACTAGGGAGATACAGAAGTATGAGCAGGGTACACTGAGCTTAACGTGGTTGTTGGAGTCGAAAGGTAAGTGATCCAGGGTGCCACACAAATTGGGAAATCACAGACATATATGCCAAGGGCATGAAGGACATCACTCAGCAAGAAAGTGTAGACTAGTAAGTAGGCTGAAATGGGGTGAGGAGAGAGAAGTTACTACAATTAGGGTATATGTTTGAGAACAGAAGCCCTTAAACTAAAAAAACCTCAACTTCAGACACAGGAGGAAAACATGGAGAGTAGTTCACAAGGGTAGAGGTGGGGACAAATCTGAGAGGGAAGAAGAGGTCAGCATTGCCCTGTACTCTTTAAGAGATCAAGGTGTAACTTATCATGAAGACCTAAATTAGAACAGTTTCAGGGTTTGTTAATTCAGCAGTTCAACAGTAGTATCAAGGTCCTTTCCATTTTTCCATTCCGTTACACAACATGCCCTGGCTTTGGTGACCGTGAGGCACTAGTCTGTACCCTCCACTGATTGTAGGATAATTACCATCATACCCCAGGCATTACATGCAGACAATATCCAGCAAGAAAAAGGATAGAAGGGTGTTTCTTTTTGTGTCTTTCTAGAGTGAAAATAAACAATCTTTCCATATATACACTTCAGTAGATCTTCCCTCAAATTACTGGGTAGAACTGGGTCACAGCTACTCCTAAGTTGTTCACAAGCAAGAAGAATGGGATTATTATAACTGACATAGATCAACTGGGATTTACTGCAGAGACAGGGAGAGGTCACTTTTGCTAACGGTCATATAACTGAAAAAATTAGGGCTGATAATAACACAAAAAGGAGGGATAAATGAATTAAGTAACAGATATTAAGAGAGACCATTCTGTACTGTGGTATTCTAATCTGACTTTTTTCACTTGTATAATAATATTCATTTAAGAAAGAGCAGAGATTTGTGGAGGCAGAAAGAACTATAGTTAACAGAGGAAAAAACTCAATGGACAAGTTTTATGTTTCTGAGAATGAAAAAAATACGATAACTTTAAAAGAGAGTATGTCTTAAACATATGATTCAGTTACTTCCTGAATATAATGAATTTACTTTCAGAATGTACTTTCTGCAGTGAAAATGTACTATTACATTTTCTCTTAAAACTACTTTCAAGTAGTAAAAAGAACCCTAATTTTAACATTGCTAGGCAAATTCTTTGAACAATATCCCTTCCTCCCATTTTCTAGACTCAAAAAAGTTCTAAATTTAGGAACCTGTTTCTTGATACCTATATGGTAGCTTTGTGATATCAACTTAGCTGGATTGAATTACAGACCCCAGAATTCCCTTTCTAGTACGTTTCTGGTAAGTCACCCTTACCAGAAAGAGGGATCTCAAAAGACATAAGAGAGGCAGTGGCTATTTTGTAATATACTTGTACCTTTTCCCATTTTTTCAAACACCAATCTGAAAGCTGTTGAGAGAGATTCTGCAGAAAAAATTACAGTCCCTAATCAGCTCATTTAAGTTAATCAAAAGGAGGGGTGAGCTTGCCTTAATTATTCTGAGGTCCTTTCAGAGAGAGCTTAGGCTCTGAGCTAAGGGGCTCTAAACAGCGTCTAGATCTTCTTAGGATCCTCCCTGAATGCCTACATGTGGACAAGAAGCTTCAGTGTGTACCCTGGGGGTTCTAGCCAACTTGTTATTTCCCCTTCATGACTGCTTGCCCTGCTATACACTTAAAAGTTTCCTTAACTAGCTCCCACAACCATATAAGCTAATTCCTCACATATATACACACATATAAATACAAATACATATATACACACCCACATATGCACATTTAAAATCTCTGGTTCTGCTTCTCACTGAACCCTTAAACACATATATTAACATCTGCCCCAAACCCCCAAAAGCAGGTACACCGAGTTTAAGGTGGTGTTGGAAATACAGGGTGAGTCACTGGAGGAGGGCTCACAGGGTACTCATGCCTGGGTGAGATAAAACAAACTCCGGCGTTTTCAGACTAGGTGCAGAGAAGTTTTAAATAATGGTAGAACAGTGTCTCACAAAATACTATAGACCAGGTGGCCTATGAACAGTAGAAATTTACTTCTCACAGCTCTGGAAGCTGTGAAGTCTGAGATGGTGAAGCTAGCACGATTGGGTTCTGGTGAGAGCCCTCTTTCTGCTTCACAGAAGCAGCTGTGTCCTCATGTAGTAGAAGAGGAAAGGCGGCTCTCTGGGGCCTCTTTTCCATATAAAGACACTTACATCCTCTCATCCCATTCATGATCTAATCGCCTCCAAAAGACCCCACCACTAATCACATTGAAGACTAGTTTCTAACATATGAATTTGGGGAGGCTACAAACACAGCAGACTACAGGTTTTTATTTGTTTCCACTTTTTGGTTTGTTTCACAATTACACAAGCAGCATGTAAATTTGCTGCTTTATGAAATAGTCTAGTGTAACTACTACATTTCTTTCCTATGCTTCAAATAATGTTCTTCACTTTGTTATCTGACTCTTTGTACTGAGTTCATCTGTCTATTCACACATCTTCAACAAATCTTCCAAAAAAAAAAAAAAAAACTTCCACACTTTCCCTCAGCTTATGAGATTTCAGTTTCTCAATGACTAGCACCAGTCTCTATAAGAAACTATTTCCTGTTGAGTCATAGACTGATTCTTTTTTTTTTTTGTAGAGACAGAGTCTCACTTTATCACCCTCAGTAGAGTGCCATGGCGTCACACAGCTCATAGCAACCTCCAACTCCTGAGCTTAGGCGATTCTCTTGCCTCAGCCTTCCAGGCAGCTGGGACTACAGGCACCCACCACAATGCCCGGCTATTTTTTTGTTGCAGTTTGGCTGGGGCCAGGTTTGAACCCACCACCCTTGATGTATGGGGCCGGTGCCCTACCCACTGAGCCAAATTCTTTTATTCCTATCACTTGTTGATGATACCAAATTTTTCCCTAGGCTAAAAGTTAACTAAAAACTTTAATACTCTGAATATATTTTCATTAGGACTGTCTTTTGAGGAAATAGTTATGATTACGTTTAAACCATCGGCTTTAGTACTGATTAAGAGAACAAATTTAAAGCAATTCAAAATGATAAATGAATTCAAGAAATAGCCTCATAAGTTGATGGATAATCTTTAATATCAGAAAATAATGTAAGAGAAAATTCAGTGAAATTTTTAAAAGTATGCACACTAAAATTTTAAAGTTATTAATCTGAAATTTTAAAAAGATTATAAAATAGTATATTGAGAAAATATGGTTATATTTCTGTAACTCAAAAAATAAATACAGATGAATAGAAAAAGGTCTTGAAAAATGAAAGCTCAAATTTATTGTTTCTAGTTGGCTAGATTAATGGTAATTTTTTACTTTCTTCTTTTGCCTGATGAGTTAAAATTTTTTTTAAATTAAGGAATATTAATTGTATATATTTAGGGGGTACATGATGATGTTTTGATATACCATGTATAATGTATAAGGATCAGATCAGGGTAATTAGCACATCATTGTCTCAAACTTTTACCTTTTTTTGTGTGTGTTCAGAACATTCAATATCCTCCTCCTAGCTATTTTAAAAACTATGTTGTTAACTATAGTCATCTAATGGTAGTCCTAGAACACTGGAGCTTATTCCTTCTATTTAGCTGTATATTTGTATCCTTTAACAAATTCCTCTTCTAATCCCCCCTTTTTCAGCCTCTAGCATCCTTTATTCTACTTTTCATTTCTGCGAGATCGACTTTTTTAGCTTCAACATATGAATAAAATATGCTGTGTTTAACTTTCTGTTCCGAGCTTATTTCACCTAACATAATGTCTTCCAATTCCATTCATGTAGCCATGAATGACAAAATTTCATTCTTTTTTTGTGGCTGAATAGTAGTCCATTGCGTATACATATTGCATTTTTTAAATCATTCATCCATTGCTGGACACCTTATCTTGGCTATTGTGAATAGTGATGCAATGAACATTAGGGTGTAGCTATCTCTTCAATATACTAATTTTCTTTCCTTTGGGTAAATGTCCAACAGTGGGATTACTGGTCATATATTAGTAGTTCTATTTGTAGTGTTTTTTTTTTTTTTTTTTTTTTTTTTTTTCAGAAAATTCCATAATGTTCTTCCCAGTGGCTGTGCTACACTCTTATCAACACTTACACACTGTAAGAGTTCCTTTTTCTCTGTATCCTCATCAGTATTTGTTACTTTTTGGCCTTTTGGTAATAACCATCCTAAATGGGGTGAGATAATACCTTATTGTGGTTTTGATTTGCATTTCCCATTCTGATTAGTGATACTGAACATTGTTTCATATACTTGTTAGCTATTCATGTCTTCTTTTGAAACATCAATTTGGGACTTTTCCCTGTCTTCAAAGCAGGTTATTCTTATTGTTATACATTATACATGGTATATCAAAACATCACCATGTGCCTCCTAAATATATACAATTAATATTTGTTAATTAAATATTATATATTTTGCATATTAATACATTATCAGATGTATAGTTTACAAATATTTCTCCCATTCTGTAGGCTGCCTTTTCACTATGTTGTTTCCTTTGCTGTGCAGAAGTTTTTTAGTTTGATATAACCCTCATTTAAATTCTTTTGCTTTTCTCATCTTATTTACAAAATCTTTTCCCAGACCAATGTCCCGAAGTGTTAATGTCTTAGTTTTCATCTAGTAGTATTTTTTAAAATTTCAAAACATTAAAGGGGGTACAGATGTTTTTGTTACATGTATACTTTGTATAATGCTTAAGGTGGGGCATTTAGTGTGCCCATCACCAGAATCCTCCTCTCTTCTTGGTTTCCAACGCCCTTTATATTTCTTTGTTCTCATGTGTTCCTATTGTTTAGTTCCCAAATATTTGAGAGTATACATGGTGTTTGTTTCTCCATTCTTTTTTTTTGAGACAGAGTCTCACTTTGTTGCCCCAAGCTAGAGTGCAGTAGCATCACGGCTCACAGCAAACCCAAACTCCAGAGCTCAAGCGATCCTTCTTGTCTCAGCCTCCCAAGGAGCCACAATGCCTGGCTAGTTTTTCTATTTTTAATAGAGATGGGGTCTTGCTCTTGCTCAGGGTGGTTTTGAACTGCTCAGCTGAATCATCTACCCACCTTGGCCTCCCAGAGTGCTAGAATTACAGGTGTGAGCTACAACACCTGTTTTTCCATTCTTGAGCTACTTCACTTAGGATAATGGTCTTCAGTTCCATCCAAGTTGCTGCAAAAGACATTATTTTATTCATTTTTAGGACTGAATAATATGTCATGGTATCTCCATGGTATATATACACACATTTTCTTTACCCACTCATGAAGTGATGGGCACTTAAGTTGATTCAACATCTTCGTAATGGTAAACTGTGCTGTCATAAACATTTGGGTGCAGATGTCTTTTTGATAAAATGGTTTCTTTTCCACTGGGTAGAGATACCTAGTATCTCTAGGTATCTAGATTGCTGGATTGAATGATAAGTCTACATTTCTTTCTTTTTTAATACATGACAAAGAATCTTTACTTTTAAATGACTATCAGTACAACAAACAATAACATGTAACTTGTTCTTAAATCCTATCATCTAGTAATTTTGAATAAGAGAAACTAAGAGTAGCCCAACCAATTATACTAGAATCCACTGTTGTTACCATCCCCCCAAATTACACTAGTATCCACTGCTCTTACCATTAGTAGGAATGGACTACTTTCAGGTTAGATGATGCTTCACAAAGTTTATAAATAAGTACTTAATACTTGTTCAGAAAGTCCCTAACATTTAAGAAAGTGTTAGGGTAAAAAAATTATTTAACCTCTTTCTTTCTTTAAAGATTTTTTAAGAAAGAAAAAGTCAACATTGATATATACAGTGCTTGAACTAAAAGGCAAAGGAAAACATCTACCTATTAAATTTCTGAGAAACATAAGGTAAAAAGATGAAATAACCAGGGGTCCTCAAACTTTTTAAACAGGGGGCCAGTTCACTGTCCCTCAGACTGTTGGAGGGCCAGACTACAGTTAAAAAAAAAAAACAAAACAAAAATAACTATGAACAAATTCTTATGCACATTGTACATATCTTATTTTGAAGTAGAAAAACAAAACGGGAACAAATACAATCACACTGCCGCATGTGGCCCGCGGGCCATAGTTTGAGGACCCCTGCGATGGTACAAAGTCTGTACAAAAAAGCTAATTTTTCTACTCTCCATAAAGTGAAGGGATTCACTATATAATATATATAAATAATTTAATGCCTTTTATAAGAATATAACAAGCTTGGTAAAGCTTCATATTCCATAGGGCATCTAAAAGGCCAATCCATAGAACAGGTGCTGCTTCTTTCTTCTCTCTTTATCCATTTATGTGGTACTTTTCATGGATTTCTGGCCAGATAACATAGACAAAGGCCAAGAAGTTATTCAGGACTAACATCTCCATTCTGATGGAAGTAGGAATGCAGGATGGCTATTTTCTCCTGGGTCTCCTCCACTTGCAACTGCCATGAGATCCCAGTGGTGCAGCTTCCTTGGCCTTGAATTCTTTTCTCCCTTTGCAGGTAGAACTGTTCAATTTCAGCCTAAGCTGCTTCTTTGGCCCACTTCAGCCTTAGGATTTACAGCGTGTGGGCCTAGGACACCTTCTCAAGGGCCCACTTCTCAACTTGTAGCAGCTGCTAAATCCCCTGCATTGGACCAGTATGGCAGAGGAGAATCTGAAGCCAAGGAGAATAGTCTAAATTGGCTTGAAGGTCCTTTGGGTCAACTACCACAGTCATCCACAATCTCTACATGCCAACAGGTCTATAACTTATTTCTTAGGGGAATCTCCATTATGTTTTCCACAAAGATTGTACTAATTTGCAGCCCCACCAACAGTGTATAGGCATTCCTTTTTCTCTCTACATCCATACCAGCATCAACTGTTTTTTGACTATTTAGTAATGGCCATTCTCACAGGAGTAAGGTGGTAACTTATTGTGGTTTCAATCTGTATTTCATTCATGATCAGTGATTTTCAGTATTTTTTCCATGTTTTGTGGTCATTTTTCAGCCTTCTTTGGAAAACCTCTGTTCATATCTTCTGCGTGGGGTTCAATGGGATTATTTTTTCTTGCTGATTTGAGTTCTTTGTAGATTCTGGATATTAGCCTTTGACTAGATGTATAGTTTGCAAATATTTCCTTCTGTTCTGTAGGTTCTCTACTTACATTTTTGATTATTTACTTCACTGGGCAGAAGGTTTTTTAATTTAATTAAGTGCCATTTATTTTTGTTGTTGCTATATTTGCTTTTTCTTTGTGTAGCTGATATCCAGAAGAGTGTTGTCTGTGTTTTCTTCTGGTAATTTTTTTATGATTTCATGCCTCACATTTACATTATTATCCACCCTGAATTCTGGTATCTGGTGAGAGATAAGGGCACTGTTTCTTTATTCTACATGTGGCTATCCAGTTTTCCCAGCACAATTTATTGAACAGGGTTTCCTTTCCCTAGTATATATTGTCTGCACCACTGAAGATTCAGTTGGTTATAGGTAGATAGTTTTACATCTGGTTCTCTGTTCTGTTGGTCTCTGACATTGGTCTAGGTCCCAATTTTTGTACTAGTAACCATGCTGTTTTGGTTCTCATAGCTTTGTAATATAGTCTGTAATACTATATTACAAATCAAAAAGTACAAATTCTTTTTTCCATATTTTCTAGTTTGTATATATATGTGTTTTTATAGTACTGCAGATGATATTTTATATTTTTGTCACATCCAGTAATGTCACGTCTCTGGATTTATTCTTTTTTCTTAAGATTGCTTTGCCTATTTGGGCACTTTCTTGGTTCTACATGAAGCCCCTAATGTTTTTTTAGAGAAGTGAAATTTAACATTGGCATTTTGATGGGGACTGCATTAAATCTATAAATCACTTTGGGTAGTATGGACATTTTAATGATGTTGATTCTACCAATCCATGAGTATGAGATGGTTTTCCATTTGCGTGCTCATCTATAAGTTCTTTCATTCCTGTTTTGAACTTCTCTTTGTAGAGATCTTTCACCTCCTTGTTTAAGTATATTCCTACATATTTTCTTTGTTGTTACTGCAAATGGTATTGAATGCCTGATTAGCTCTCAGATCGACTATTATTAGTATTCAGAAATGGTACTAACTTGTGTACACTGATTTTATAATCTGAGACGTTGCTGAAATTATTTATCAATTCTAGGAGTCTTTTGGGTTTTCTAGATTCAAGATCATATCATCAGCAAACAGGGATAATTTGACCACCTCCTTCCCAACATAGGTACCTTTTATTTCTCTCTTGACTGATTGCTTTGGCTAGGACTTCCAGTATGAAACTGAAAACAAGTGGTGACAGTGGGCACCCTTATTTTGTTTCAGTTGTTAGGAGAATACGTTTGACTTTTCCCCATTCAGTACAATATTGGCTATGGGTTTGTTATAGATAGCTTTTATAATTTTGATATAAATTCTTTCCATGTCTAGTTTGTTGAAGGCTTTTATCATGAAAGAAGTCCTGGATTTTATTATATGATTTTTCTCTAACTATTGGGATGATCATACATAAGGTCTTTGTTTTTCTTTCTATTTATGTAGTGAATCATCTTTATTGATTTGTGTATATTAACCATCCTTGCATCCCAGGGATGAAACTCACTTTAATCAGGGTGAATTGTCTTTTTAAATTTATTTATTTTCTTTTCGTTTCATTTTATTTAATTTTTATTATTAAATCATAGATGTGTACATTAATGCAATCATGGGACACTACACACTGGTTTTATAGACTGTTTGACACATTTTCATCACACTGGTTAACGTAGCCTTCCTGGCATTTTCTGAGTTACTGTGTCAAGACATTTATATTCTACACTTACTAAGTTTCACATGTACCCTTGTAAGATGCACCGAGGGTGTAATCCCACCAATCACCCTCTCTCCGCCCATCCTCCCTCCTCCCTCTCCTCATTCCCCCTATTCTTAAGTTATAACTGGGTTATAGCTTTCATGTCAAAGCCATAAATTAGTTTCATAGTAGGGCTGAGTACATTTGCTACATTTTCTTCCATTCATGAGATACTTTATTAAGAAAAATATGATCCACCTCCATCGTAAACATGAAAACATGTAACCATGAAAGAGGTAAAGTCTCCATCTTTTTTTAAGGCTGCATAATATTCCATGGTGTACATATAACACAATTTATTAATCCATTCCTGGATCCATAGGCATTGGGCTTTTTCCATGACTTAGCAATTATGAATTGAGCTGCAATAAACGTTCTGGTACAAATATCTTTGTTATGATGGGATTTTTGGTCATCTGGGTATATATCAAGTAGAGGAATTATAGGATTGAATGGCTGATCTATTTTTAGATCTCTAAATTTTCTCCAAATATCTTTCCAAAAGGAATGTATTAATTTGCATTCCCACTAGCAGTGTAGAAGTGTTCCCTTTTCTTCACATCCACGCCAACATCTCTGGTATTGGGATTTCGTGATAATGGGCTAATCTTACTGGAGTTAGATGATATCTCAAAGTAGTTTTGATTTGCATTTATCTGATGATTAAAGATGATGAGCATTTTTTCATATGTCTGTAGGCTGTGTGCCTGTCTTCTTCAGAGAAGTTTGTCTTCAAGTCCCTTGCCCAGCTTACGATGGGATCACTTGTTGTTTTCTTGCTTATATGTTTGAGTTCTCTGTGGATTCTGGTTATTAAACCTTTGTTGGAGACATAACCTGAAAATATCTTCTCCCATTTTGAGGGCTGTTTGCTTGCTTTACTTACTATGTTTTTGGCTGTACAGAAGCTTTTTAGTTTGATCAGGTCCCAGTGGTGTATTTTTAAATACACCTCTGCTTTAATCGCCAGAGGGGTCCTCCTCATAAAATACTCGCCCAGACCGATTTCTTCAAGGATTGTCCCTGCACTCTCTTCTAGTATTTTTATAGTTTCATGTCTTAAATTTAAATCTTTAATCCAGTGAGAGTCTATCTTAGTTAATGGTGAAAGGTGTGGGTCCAGTTTCAGTCTTCTGCAGGTTGCCAGCCAGTTCTCCCAGCACCATTTGTTAAATAGGTAATCTTTTCCCCACTGAATGTTTTTAATTGGCTTCTCAAAGATCAAATAACGCTAAGTAGCAGGATTCATCTCTTGGTTCTCTATTCTGTTCCAGACATCTACTTCTCTGTTTTTGTGCCAGTACCATGCTGTTTTGATCACTATCGATTTATAGTATAGTCTGAGGTCTGGTAGTGTGATTCCTCCTGTTTTGTTTTTATTTCTGAGTAATGTCTTGGCTATTCGAGGTTTTTTCTGATTCCATATAAAACAAAGTATTATTTTTTCAAGATCTTTAAAGTATGACCGTGGAGCTTTAATAGGGATTGCATTAAAATTGTATATTGCTTTGGGTAGTATGGACATTTAACAATGTTGATTCTTCCCAGCCATGGGCGTTGTATGTTTTTCCATTTGTTAACATGTTCAGCTATTTCCTTTCTTAGAATTTCATAGTTCCCTTTATAGAGATCTTTCACGTCCTTTGTTAGATAAACTCCCAAATATTTCACCTTCTTTGGCACTACTGTGAACGGAATAGAGTCCTTAACTGTTTTTTTCAGCTTGACTATTGTTGGTATATATAAAGGCTACTGATTTATGAATGTTGATTTTGTAACATGAGACGCTGCTGTATTCCTTGATCACTTCTAAGAGCTCTGTAGCAGAATCCCTGGTGTGTTCCAGATATACAATCATATCATCTGTGAAGAGTGAAAGTTTGATCTCTTCTGACCCTACATGGATACCCTTGATCACCTTTTCTTCCCTAATTGCCATGGCTAAAACTTCCATTACAATGTTAAAGAGCAGTGGAGACAATGGGCAGTTTTGTCTGGTTCCTGATCTGTGTGGAAATTATTTCAATTTAACGCCATTCAATATGATATTGGCTGTGGGTTTGCTGTAGATGGCCTCTATCAGTTTAAGAAATGTCCCTTCTATACCAATTTTCTTAAGTGTTCTGATCATGAAGGGATGCTGGATATTATCAAAAGCTCTTTCTGCATCAATTGAGAGAATGATACGGTCGTTGTTTTTTAATTTGTTTATGTGCTGAATTATAGATTTATGTATATTAAACCAGCCTTGAGACTCTGCGATAAAACCGACTTGGTCATGTTGTATAATTTGTTTGATGTGTTGCTGGATTCTGTTTGTTAGGTTGTTATTGAATATTTTTGCATCTATATTCATTAGTGATATTGGTTTATAATTTTCGTTTCTTGTTTGGTCTTTTCCTGGTTTGGGGATCAGGGTGATGTTAGCTTCATAGAACGTGTTGGGTAGTCTTCCTTCCTTTTCTACACTTGGAACAGGTTGAGTAATATAGGTACTAGTTCCTCTTTAAAGGTTTGGTAGAATTCTGACAAGAAGCCATCTGGTCGGGCTTTTCTTTTTAGAGAGATTTTGTACGGTTGATGCTACTTCAGAACTTGATATTGGCCTGTTCAACATTTCCACTTGATTCTGGATAAGTCTTGGAAGGTGACGTGCTTCCAAGTATTGGTCAATTTCCTTCACATTTTCAAATTTCTGAGAATAAAGTTTCTTGTTATATTCACTAAGGATTTTTTGAATTTCTAAGGAGTCTGTTGTTATTTCGTCTTTGTCATTTGATTAATGAGATGAGAGATTTTACTCTTTTTGTCCTTGTTTGGTTAGCCAAAGGTTTATCTATTTTATTGACCTTTTCAAAAAACCAACTTTTTGATTTATTGATCTGTTGTATAATTCTTTTGTTTTCAATTTCATTTAATTCTGCTCCAATTTTGGTTATTTCTTTTCTTCTACTGGGTTTGGGGTTGGAATGTTCTTCCTTTTTCAGTTGCTTGAGATGTCCTATTAAGTTGTTAACTTTCTCTCTTTCTGTTCTCTTAAGGAAGGCTTGCAGTGCTATAAATTTCCCTCGTAGGAGTGCCTTTGCGGTATCCCAGAGGTTCTGATAATTCGTGTGTTCATTGTCATTTTGTTCCCAAAATTTGGCAATTTCCTTCTTAATCTCATCTCTGACCCAGCTATCATTCAGCGTAAGGTTATTTAACTTTCATGTTTTTGTATGAGTATGCAGATTGCTGTTGTTACTGAGTTCAACTTTTATTCCAAGGTGGTCCGAGAAGATGCAAGGAATAATTTCTATTCCTTTAAATTTACTGAGGTTAGACTTGTGACCTAAGATGTGATCGATTTTGGAGTATGTTCCGTGGGCTGAAGAGAAGTATGTGTATTCAGTTTTGTTGGGATGAAATGTTCTGTAGATGTCTGCTAAATCCAAATGTTGGATGGTTAGGTTTAAATCTAAAATTTCTTTTCTCAGCTTCTTATTGAAGGATCTATCCAACACTGCTAAAGGAGTGTTGAAATCTCCAAGAATTATGGAGCTGGAGGAAATCAAGTTGCTCACGTCTGTTAGAGTTTGTCTTTTAAATGGAGGTGCATTCTGATTGGGTGCATAGATATTAATAATTGAAATCTTATAATATTGAGTATTACCCTTAACAAATATGAAGTGACCATTCTTATCCTTCCTTACTTTTGTTGGTTTAAAGCCTATTGTGTCTGCAAATAGAATTGTAACACCTGCTTTTTTCTGATTACCTTTTGCCTGAAATATGGATGACCATCCTTTTACCCTGAGTCTATATTTATCTTTTAAGGTACGATGTGACTGTTGTATGCATCAAATATCTGGCCTGAGTTTTTGTATCCAGTCAGCTAACCAATGCCTCTTTAGAGGACAGTTTAAGCCATTCACATTAATGGAGAATATTGATAAGTCTGGTAAAATTTTGGGTATCGAGTTTTTCAAAAGTCCAGTGGACATTTTTAAGCCTTTTGCCACTGTGGAAGTTGGAGTTTGATCAAAAGTTTCTGAGTGAGTTTACTTTTGTGGTAGAGGATTGGGTTGGTCGTTATGGAGGATAGGTCTGAAAATATCCTGAAGAACTGATTTGGTTATGGCAAATTTCTTCAACATCTGAAAGTCATTAAAGTATTTAATTTGTCCATCATAAATGAAACTCAGTTTAGCTGGATGCAGGATCCGGGGTTGAAAGTTATTTTGCTTTAGGAGATTAAAAGTCAATGAACACCCTCTTCTGCCTTGAAAAGTTTCAGCAGAGAGATCTGCAGTCATTCTAATATTCCTCCATTTGTAGGTAATGGATTTCTTACTTCTGACTGCTTACAGAATTTTCTCCTTCATGTTAACTTTAGTGAAGTGAATTATGATATACCTCACGGATGTCTTATTTGGATTGAGTCCTTCTGAGGTTCTGAAACTGTCTGCTATGTAAATTTTAGAATCTCTTGGCATGTCTGGAATGTTCTCTTTCACAATTTCATGGAGAAGGGCCTCTGTGCCTTGCGAGGCCACTTCATCACTTTCAGGGATTCTAATGAGGCGGATATTAGCCTTCTTTGAATTATCCCAGAGCTCTCTGAGAGAATGATCCATTTTTGCTCTCCATTTCTTTTCCTCTTTGAGAGTTTGGGAGCGTTCAAAGGTTTTTTTCTTCAATGTCAGAAATCCTTCCTTCTGTTTGCTCCACTCTGTTACTGAGGGATTCTACTGTATTTTTCAGATCTTGGAGGGCTGCAAATTCTTGCTTCAGTACATCAAAATCTTTGGTGGTTTTGTCTTTAAATTCCTTAAATTCTTGCGACAACTTTTAAATTTTTCCTCGAATTTCTAATTTTGAGTTTTGAATTGCTCCTCGAATTTCTAATTGCAAATTTTCCTCCATTCTATTAATCTTGTTTATAATCCAAGTTCTGAATTCGATTTCTGACATCTCAGCCAGCTGTTTATGAATGGGATCTTCAGTTACATCTGCCATATCTTTCCTTGGGGGGTTTGATCTATTCTGGTCATTCATGTTACCAGAGTTTTTCTGCTGATTCCGCCCCATGATTATTTTACACTGTTTGATTTTTCCCCTCGAGCTTTGTCAAGGACCGGTACAGTGCTATGGCCTCAGAAACTGGGGACCTGTTTGGTGTGGTGGGGCTAAGTGGTTCTGTCTTGTTTTCAGCTCGTCTCTGTTCGACCCTAGTGAAACAGTTACTCTGGGTTGAAGTCTCAGCTGTGGAGAAATACCAGCAATTAAGTCACCCCGCCCCGCACAGGCAACAATTGGTAAAGGAAAATCAAACCTTCTTACAACCACACACCCAGGGGACCACTTGAATAGTCCTTGGGCAACTGGCTCAGTTCAAAAGGTCCAAATCAACTGTCTCAGTTAGCACCTGTCTCAGATGGGAGAGTTTAAAAGGTCTCTGGCAACTGGATCACAGGGGTCTGGTGACAACTCAGATATGACTTGCTCCGGTGCTCCATGAAGTCAGGAAGACCCACCCAGCAAGTAGATTAGTCTGGGAACGTTGATGCCTCCTTCCCCACCTTTTACCTCTGTCACACCCAGTCACTTATAGCCACGTAGGGCTGTGACCCAGTTGCCTCTAGTGAACAGATACACCAGGGGTTTGCACCTGTCTGAATCACAAGGAAATCTATATGTGCTCAGCCAGGCCGCTATGGTCTACCTCTATCCAGCAGGGGGATGTGAGGCCTGACAACCTTGGGCCCTTGATGGAGGCTGGGGGTGTTTACTCAGTTCCAGCCCCACCCCTGATTGATGTTACTGACAGAACAGAGCAGAACAACTTTGTGGGAATTTGTTTCTGTCCCTGTTAAATTCCCCTGCAGAAGAGAAGCTGTTTTGAGTTCTCAGAGCCTGTGCCTCAGGCCCTGTCTTTGCTCCTGCAGGTTTGTATTCAGTTAGCTGTCAGTTCTAGGTCCTTCTAGAAGGCAGTTCTAGGAAGCTGCCTTCCTTTGTCTATAGATCCCCTGAGGGCCGGGTGCGTCTTAGGCTCAGTAAAGTGGTCCTCTGGGTCAGCCCCGCCCTGGGAATTTCCTGGCTTTGCGTGTGCATTTTCTAGTCCCCGCACTCCACCCAGGCCAGTGCCACCTCAGGCAAACCCTTTACTCACGGGGTTTGCGTTTCTGTCCCAGATCTGTTCCACGATGGTTGCCACCTGAGAAGATGCCCGGCCTCCTATGGTTGCCCAGGGAGACAGGGGGTGCGGGTTCGGAATATCAGGGAGTGAGCCCTATTGTTGCCAAAAACCGTTGTTGCTCTGCATGTCGGTGCACCGCCACTCTGGTGTGGTTCCCTCTCTGCCGACTGTCCTCTCCTCACTCCCGTGCTGCAGAATCAGCACTGAGCAGCTGCAGTCTAGGCCCTGTCCACACCTCTGGAGAAATCACCCAAGAATCTGGACTCCTGAGGGACAGGCCTCCAGACCTCAGAGTGAGAGTGGAGGGGAGTGCTGGGAGCTCAGAATTGCAGGTAGACAATATATACAGTTTTATACAGTTTTATGCCTGGCAGGAGAACGCTGTGGCACCCTAGTAGAGGAGGTAGGTCTAGTTTTTAGAGAGTCTCTCCTGTGGAGTGTAGTGGGAGGACCTTTGAACTCTGCTCATTTGTTTGTGGGCCACTAGGAGCCGTTCTCATGGGGGAGGGGACTCCTATCCGCTTGGTGATGGATTTTGTACCTTTTGTTTGTGTCCTTGGGGTTGCAGTTTGTCTCAGCGGGGTTGATGTGCATTCTTCAACCTTCTCTCTTGGTGCAGCTCTAATCCACCATGTTACTTGTTAAATTTCTGTCCTTTAACTCTCCTTCTGGACGGGAGCCTCTGTGGAAAGCTGGCTTCAGTCAGCCACCTTGTCTCCGCCCCCTCTTGGTGAATTGCCTTTTTAATGGGCTGAATTCTGATTGCTAGTGTTTTGTTTTGGATTTTCCACTTATATTCATAAGGGATTTTGGTGTGTAGTTTTCTGTTTTGGTTGTGTCCTTCCCTGGCTTAGGTGTAAAGGTGATACTAGCTTCCCAGATGAGCTAGGGCAGATTCTCTCCTTCTTTATGTTTTGGAATAATTTATGTAGGATAGTTACCAGTTCTACAGATTGTGTAGAATTCAGCTGTGAATATGCTTCGTTCAGGACTCTTTTTTTTGTTTGTTTTTTTGAGACAGAGTCTCACTCTGTCACCCTTGGTAGAGTGCCGTGACGTCATAGCTCACAGCAACCTCCAACTCTTGGGCTTAAGTGATTCTCTTGCCTCAGCCTCCTGAGTAGCTGGGACTAAAGGTGCCTGCCACAATGCCTGGCTATATATATATATATATATATATATATATATATACACACATATATATATATATATTTTTTTTTTTTTGGGGGGGGGCAGTTTTTTTGGCCGGGGCTGTGTTTGAACCCACCACCTCTGGCATATGGGGCCGGTGCCCTACTCCTTTGAGCCACAGGTTCTGCCCTGCCTAGCTATTTTTGTTGCAGTTACCACTGCTGTTTTAGCTGGCTGGGGCTGGGTTCGAACTTGCCACCCTTGGTATATGGGGCCGGTGCCCTACTCACTGAACCACAGGCACTGCCTGGTAGATTTTTTTTTGCAGTTTTTGGCTGGGGCTGGGTTTGAACTCGCCACCTGTGGTATACAGGGTTGACACCCTACTTGTTGAGCCACAGGTGCTGCCCTAGATTTTTTTTTTTTATTACTGTTTCGTTTCACTCTTGGCTACTTGTTATTTGTGTGGTCAAGATTTCTATTTCTTCCTTATTCGGGCTTGTGAGGTTGTGTGTTTCCAAGAATTTATCCATTTGCTACGTATTTTCTAGTCTGTACATATATGTGTTTTTATAGTATTGCAGATGATATTTTATATTTCTGTCACATCAGTTGTAATGTCTGTCTTTTCATTTCTGATTGATGTTATTTCAGTGTTTTCTATTTGTGGTTAATTGGGCTAGTGGACTATTAATTTTATCTTCTTAAAGAACTAACTTTTTGCTTCACTGATCCTTTGTATTGTTTATTTGTTTCTATTTCATTTAGATCTACTCTCTGCTTTGTTATTTATTTTCTTCTGCTGGCTTTGGATTTGGCTTGCTCTTCTTTTTCTAGTTCCTTGACATGTGACATTATATTGTTAATTTGTGATCTTTGTGTCTTTTTGAGGTAGGTATTTAAGGCTATAAACTTTCCACTTGGTACTATTTTATGGTATCCCACAGATTTTGAAAACTTGTGTCTCCTTTGCTATTCAGTTTCAGGAATCTTTTGATTTCCATTTTAATTTCATAAATGAGACAAGGATTGTTTAGTAGCAGGTTGTTTCATTTTTATGATTTTGTGTAGATTTTAGTGTTTCTCTTGGAATTGATTTCTAGTTTTATTCCACTGTGGTCCTAGAAGATGCATGGCACAATTTCAAATTTTCTGCATTTGCTTGCTGAGACTTGTTTTCTAGTCCTAAGATACGATCAATCTTGGAAAATGTCCATTTGGCTGATGAGAATATATATTCAGTACTTTTAAAGTAGACTGTTATGTAAATATCCACTAGGTTGATTTATTCTACAGCCCTGTTTCAGTCTGGTTTCTTTCTTTCTCTCTTTCTTTTTTTTAAGAGACAGAGTCTCATTTTGTTGCCCTCGGTAGAGTGCCATGTGTCACAGCTCACAGCAACCTCCAGCTCCTGGGCTTAGGCGATTCTCTTGCCTCAGCCTCCCAAGTAGCTATTTTTTGTTGCAGTTTGGCTGGGGCCAGGTTTGAACCTGCCATCCTCAGTATATGGGGCCAGCACACTACTCACTGAGCCACAGGCGCCGCTCCTTAGTCCAGTTTCTTTATTGATTTTCTCCTTGATGATCTGTCCAGCTGTTTCAGTGGAGTGAAGTCCTTAGCAATTGGTACACAGTATTTTTTCCATCCCTTTTTTTGAGTCTGTGTTGAGATCTTCTGAGTTAGATGAGTTTCCTGGAGACAGCATATGGGATGTATTTTTTCATCTAGCCACTGAAGTTATATCTTTTGAAGGAGCATTAGACTGTTTACATTTAGTGCTAACACTGGTAAGTAAATGAGATGAGGTTTATATTAACCAGTGTGATGTAAATGCTCCTAATTCTATATGAAGTATAAATCCCATGTACTCAGTTTTGATTTGAAGACAATTAATGACATGGTGGGGAATGGGGGAAGAGGAGAGCAGACAGAAAAGGAGGGAAGGGGTGAGTGAAAGGAAAAGAAGGAAAAAAAAAGAACAAGAAAAGAGAAGAAAATAGTGAATAATTTTCACATAAATTGGTTTTAATTTTGACCAAAATATATTACTTAAACATTAATTTTTAACTCAACTTGTTAATATGTTGTTTAGGCTTTTGTATCCTCATTTATAAGTGACATATGTTTGTAATTTCTCCCTTATAATAATATATTTTCTCTAATTTTAATATCAGGTGTACCCAGATCAAGTAAAACGATTTAGATGTATTTCTTCTTTTTCTATTGTCTATAAGATTTAGCATGCTCTGCTTTTTGAAATTATCTTTTACTTTTATTTATAAATATTAGTTGTCTATTTTTTGTTACTTAAAAAAATAAGTTAACTGATGATTCAATACAGAATCTCAGAGTTAACATTCATAGACATACTCTTATATGACAATGTGAATGTTACTTTCTTTGCATTATTATTATTGCTTAATATTTCGATGTAGCAATTGTCTGTTCCTTTTCTGTATGTATTTGTGTTTGTTCATTCTTTACAAGGTTTTTGTTTGTAGTTCTTATCTTAAACATTGTTATTGTTATTAAATTTCAAGTCTTTTTAATTTTGTGAATGCAAAAAAATGGAAACCTAATTAACACATGTATATGTAAAAAAAAAAACATTGGTGAGATACTGTTCTGTTCACGATGTTGGATGACACTTTTGTTCTGTTTTTCTTCTCGTGCTATTGTTTTATTAGAGCTGTGAACTTTAACTTTCATGTATTTTTACACTAGACCTTATCTACCGAGCTATTCCATTTATAATGCAGTTTTGAGTATTTCCTGTAGGGCTGTTTTAGTGGTGACAAATTCCCTTAGTGTTTGCTTGTCGGGAAAATTTACATCATTTACAAAACTTAGTGTTATAGGAAACAATATTCTTAGTTTGTGGTTGTTCTGTTTAAGATGACTAAAAAATAGGGCCCCAGTCTCTTCTGCCTTGTAAGGTCTGGTAAGAAGTCTGCTGGTAGGTAATGGGTTTTCCTTTGTAGAACAGTTGTTGCTTTCACCTTGTAGTTTATAGAATTTTGTCTTTCATTCAAATTTTGGCCAGTTTGATGACCATGTGTCTTAGAGATGTCCTATTTTCTATGAATTTTCCTTGTGTATGATGGCCATCTTGTATCTGCATAACTGGATCTTTGGTGACACCATTGAAGTTTTCTCAATAATTCCCTTGGATATAGGTTTTCTATGCTTTTTGTTTTTCTCCTTTTTCCTCAAGAATACCTATAATTCTTACACTGACCTGCTTTGAGCAGTCTATAGATCTATAATTGTTCATTTCTCTTTTCTCTGCATCTTTGGGTTAGTTCTAAAGCCATATCTTCAAGCTCTGAAATTCTTTCTCCTGCTTAGTCTAATCTGTTGCTGAAACTTTCTGCTGTACTTTCAAATTCCCTAAAAGACTATTATTTCTTTAAATTTTGTTACATCTCTTCTTCCACTGTCTACCTCTCTAATGAGTTTGTAATTTTAAAAATTTATTCCCCGAAACATTTTTTTCTTTGGCTTCTTTGTGTTGGTTTTCAACCTTCTTTCTCTTCAACCCCATTCACCTTATTTGCCAACATATTCTGAAGTCCATATCTGATATTTTGGCAATTTCCTTTAGATTGTGTTCCATTGCTGGAGACCTATTATTGTATTCTTTGGGGGTAATTGTAAAACAATTTGTTTTTCATATTGCCAAAGTTCTTATTCTTATTCCTTCTCATCAGGAATCTCTTCTCTTAGCCAAAGAGAGATAACCTTACATGGCACCTATTCTCCTCTGCTGGGATTTCTCCTATTTGGTGCAAGGAAGGAGAGGCCCTTCATGGTGCAATTAGGTCCTACTTTGGAAGACTGACCTAGCACAAGATGGACAGATGTACATGAGTTATTACAAAAGTTTTGAAATACACAAAAATCAAGAAATGAAAAATCTGTGCAAATGGAAACAGATAAAACCCTCCCAGAGAACACTGGTAAGCCAAGCAAAGTGAAACTTGCACATGTGAATCAGAAAAGATGCCACTGATTGTACTTCTTGGAAGTGAAATAACAGATCATAACACAGCCTGTCTCAAAACTTTCATACTATATTTAACCAGGCTGCTCTCCTGTGTCTCCTGCTTCACTGTTACTCTGTGGTTGTCACTGATGGTCCTGTGTTGCAGAACAAGTGAATTCCCCACTTCTGTATCAGTGGTGATGGTCAACATGATCTAGCTTGAGAGCTGCACCCCTCAGATCTGTGAGGAGTGGCATCTGTCAGCCTGCACCAAGCTGACTGCCATCCTGCCCATGCCTGTAAGTGGCAATTGTTTGCATGTGCTTTCTTGGGAGCTGCCTTGTTCAGATTCCTGGTGGCATTACAGGCTTGAGTACAGCTCTGACCACACCCATATGCAGTGCTGATTGACAGCTTGTACTGTCTTGAGGGCTACCTTGCTCAGACCTGTGTATGGCAGCATTTGTTGGCTGGGTACTGTTTGAATCTAGCTCTACTCATCATCTTCCCTCAGGTGGTGGCAATTGTCAGCTCATTCTGGCTTGATAGGTGCCTGGACTAGATTGTGGGCAGTATATTTTGCCTTGTAGCTAAGGCATACCCTATCCATGCCCGAGAGCAGCAGCAACTGTCAGCTTACTCCAGTTTGAAAGGTGCCCTATTCAGATTCCCAGGCAAGGTTTGTCAGCTGGGCCCCACACACATCAATAGGCAGCAGAATCTGCAGTCCATCCAGGTCTCCTGGTGGAAGTGGGAATGCACAGCTCCTGCCTATAGGACTCACAAGAGTGCCTGGCTTTTCTACTCTGTCCTTGCTACACCAGGACAATGGGGAAGGCAGCAGCAGTGAATCTGACCCCTGGACACAAGCAGTGCTCTGGGTCTAGGATTTAAAAATGCCTCCAGCCAAATAGCTGGGCGTTGTGGCGGGCGCCTGTAGTCCCAGCTACTCGGGAGGCTGAGGCAAGAGAATTGCTTAAGCCCAGGAGTTGGAGGTTGCTGTGAGCTGTGTGATGCCATGGCACTCTACCGAGGGCCATAAAGTGAGACTCTGTCTCTACAAAAAAAAAAAAAAAAAAAAAAAATGCCTCCAGCCACAGTTCCCAGGGCTCACAAGCCAGTGGGTCACCACTGTGCCCTCTCATTGGAGCAATGCTGCTGCACAGTCTCCCTATGTCCTGCAGCCTTGTGCAGTGTAGAGTCCCTTCCTCAGCTTGGGTAGCAGTTCCAAGCTTCCTCAGCTTGGGTAGCACTCCCCTCCAGGGAGTGTGTTGTTCCTGAATTCCTTCCTCTGTCTCTTTCCATATGTGTGCTCACTCCAATCTGCACAGTAGGTCACCTTACTTTCTTCTCCTTCACATTGGGTGACTCCTACCACCTCTCTTTCTATTCACAATACTCTTAGGTGATCAATCTGAAGATGGATATCCACTCACCATCTTCATATTTAAATCTGTCATTCATTTTTAACTTTTGTATAGAGAGGTGGGGATCTAGTTTTATAGATTTATAAATTTTCCAATTTTCCCAGCACCTCTTATTGAATAAACTGTCCTTTTTCCAGTGAGTATTCTTGGCACCTTTATAAAAAAATCCTTTGGTTGTACATATGATTAATTTCTGGGTTCTCTATTCTGTTCCACTGGTCTATGTGCTTTTTATATGTCAGCACTATCCTGTTTGAGTTACAAGAGCTTTGCAGTATATTTTGAAGTCTGGTAGTGTGATGCCTCTAACTTTTTTCCTTTTGCGCAGGATTGTTTTTTGGCTATTTGGGGTCTTTAGTGTTTTCATATACATTTCAGGATTTTTTTCTCCCCTAGTTCTGTGAAGAATGTTATTTCTATTTAGATAGGGATTGCACAAAATCTGTAGATTGCTTTGGCAGCATGGTCATTTTACAATATTAATTTTCCCAGACTGTGGGCATGGGATGTCTGTCCACTTGTTTGTATCCTCCTTAATTTCTTTTATCAGAGTTTTATGGTTTTTCTAGTGGATGTCTTTCACCTCCTTGAATAAACTTATTCCTAGGTAACTTTTTGCAGTCACTGTAAATGGAATTAAAATCTTGATTTAAGTCTAGTCTATTGTTTGTGTATATACATGCTACTGATTTTTGCATGTTGATTTTGTATCCTGTAACTTTACTGAATTTGCTTATCAGATCTAAAAGTTTTCCTGGTAGTCTCTAGGTTTCTCTCTCTCTATAAGAACATGTCATCTGCAAAGAGGACCAATTTAACTTTTTCCTTCCCAGTTTGGATGTCCTTTATTTCTTTCTCCTGTCTAATTAGTCTGGCTAGGACTGCCAGTATTATGGCAAGTGTGGAGAGAGTGAGCATCCATGTCTTTTTCCAGCTCTTAGAGAAAAAGTTTTCAGCTTTTCTTCACTTTGTATGATGTTAGCTGTGGGTCTGTCACATTTGGCCTTTATTATGTTGAGGTATTTTCCTTCCATACCTAATTACTGCAACAGGTGGGTAGTTTATTGATTGAGATAGGATCTCACTCTGCTGTCCAGGATAGAATGCAGTAGCATGATCTTACATGTAGCTCACAGCAACCTCAAACTCCTGGGCTCAAGCAATTCTTCTGCCTCAGCCTCCCAAGTAGTCAGAACTATAGGTGTGAACCACCATGCCTGGCTAACTTCTTCTATTTTTCGTGGAGATGGGGTCTCACTCTTGTTCAGGCTGGCCTTGAGCTTCTGGCCTCAAGCAGTTTCCTGCCTTGACCTTACAGAGTACTAGGATTCAGAGATTTTATTTTATTTTATTTGTAGAGACAGAGTCTCACTTTATGGCCCTTGGTAGAGTGCCGTGGCCTCACACAGCTCACAGCAACCTCCAACTCCTGGGCTCAAGCGATTCTCTTGCCTCAGCCTCCCGAGTAGCTGGGACTACAGGTGCCCGCCACAACGCCCAGCTATTTTTTGGTTGCAGTTTGGCTGGGGCCAGGGCCGGGTTTGAACCCGCCACCCTCGGTATATGGGGCCTGTGCCCTACTGACTGAGCCACAGGCGCTGCCCAAGATTTTATTTTTTTAATCACAAAGACAGATTGAATTTTTTCAAATGCTTTTTCTGCATCTATTGAGACAATAATGTTCCTCCCCTCATTCTATTCATCTGATGCTTATTGATTTACAAATGTTTAACCTCCTTGCATTTCTGGGATAAATCCCACTTAATCATGGTGCATTATCTTTCTGATGTGTTGGTGGATTTGGTTTGCTAGTATTTTGTCAAGAATGTTTATATTCAGTTCATTTTGAGAATTTTTATATTAATGTTCATCGTTGTTCTTCTTGTCTGGCTTTGGTATCGGGGTTATGTTGACCTCATGGAATGAGCTAAGGAGAATTTCCTCTGCTTCCGATATTTGAAATAATTTGAGAAGAATTGGTATCAATTATTGTTCAAGGGTTCAGCAGAATTCAGCAGTAAAGTCATCTAGGCCTAGACTTTTCTTCGTTTGGAGGCTTTTTATTATTAATTTAATCCCATTAGTTGTTATTAGTCTGTCCAGGTTTTCTGTTTATTCTTGGTTCCATCTTGGTAGCTTGTGTCCAGGAATTTATCCATTTCCTCTAGGTTTTTGAATTTATTGGTATACAGTTGGTCATAGCAGTCTAATAATACTTTCCTTCCCTTCAGTTTATGTATGTCTCTCCAGGTGAGGTGAATTTCTTGTAAATAGCATATAGTTGGGTTTTATTTTTAATCCCTTCAGTTGGTATGTATCTTTTACATGGGGACTTTAATCCATTTATATTCAAGATTGTTACTGATAACTGAGGACTTAATCTTACCATATTGTTTGTTGTTTTCTGGTTGTTTCGTGTATCTTTTGTTCCTTACTTCCTCTCTTATTTTTGTGATTAGGTACGGTTTGACTCCTTTCTCCTTCTATTTTGTGTACCAACTACCAGTGTGTTTTATAGTTTCACATTTTCATGATGGTGGTTAGTATCTTTCTTTCACTTCCAGACGCTAACTGAATCATGAACTGTTTTCATGATTTCACTGAATTGTCTAACTATATTTTCTTGCACTTCAGAGTTTCCTTAACGCCATCATTTTGAATTCTTTTTCTGGCATTTTGTATATTTTCTTATGATTGGAGTCTGTTATTGGAGAATTATTGTTTTCTGTTGGAGGTGTCCTGTTTTTATTTTTTTATTTTTTTTTTGATTTTTCACGTATGATATGTCCTTACACTGATTTCTGTGTGTCTGGTTCAAAAGTTACCTCTTCAAATTTTCTGGAGTAGATTTCTTAGGTAAAGACTTATTCATACAGATGGGTCTTGGGGTATAGGTTTGGTGGAGGTGCACTGGCTTTGGTTCTACATGGATGCAGTAGTGTAGTCTCTATGTAGCTTCTTTAGTTATACTCCACACTGGTGATGTTTCCAAGTGTCTCAGAGGTTTAGGCTGAGAGTTTTGTGGTGGTAGTGGAGCAGCTTTCCTAGAGGTGGCTTGCCAGATTGCATCTTTTTTTTTTTTTTTTTGTAGAGACAGAGTCTCACTTTCTGGCTCTCGCTAGAGTGCTGTGGCCTCACACAGCTCACAGCAACCTCCAACTCCTGGGCTTAAGCGATTCTCTTGCCTCAGCCTCCCGAGTAGCTGGGACTACCAGATTGCATCTTTATTAGAGGGTGCATGAATGTCCACAGCGGGTTAACTTAGGGTCTGACTTGTTGGTAGTAGGGATCACAGCATTGTTACTATGGCTGGGAACACAGGCATGTGGTTACTCAGGCAGACTTGGGACATATCTCACAGGAGCAGCCCTTGGGACTGTTTCTCAGGCCTGGGATGCGATCACATGACTTGTTGGCTAGTTTGGAATGGACTACAGAGCTGTGTCTCAGGTTGGGATATAGTCACACAGTTGTATGCCCACCAGTAGTGGCCTTCAGGACTACTTCTCAGTGAAGAGCCATTGGGCAGGTCATAGGCATGTCTCTGGATAGGGTGCTGCAGAGCTATTTCTCAGGTCCTCAGTGTGGGCACATAGCCATTCTTCTGCTGGGCTCTTATCAGCTGCTTGGAGATTTGCGTCCCTATTCTCCTCTGGGTAGGGTATGCAGCAGTTTGGTCAGCTCAAGAGTGGATTCACCCTGGTTATGGCTATCAGACTGTTCTTCTGGCTACAAGTGTGGTGGTGGGAGGGTTGGTTTCCTTTCTGTGTAGACCAGAGAAATGACTGATCTTAGATGCAGGTTTCTAACAGCAGGGGTTCAGCCATTCCTGTGGGTTTTGTGGAATGAAGATATAGCCTCAGTATTGTAGAGATGCAGTGGCTACTGGTCCCCAGAACATAATGCATTCTAGGTGGCTCTGTTCTCATGATGGCATTGTGCTGTAGCAGTTTGGCTCATGGGGTGAGTAGGGTGTGGGGCGTGCACATCTTCTATTTCTAATTTGGGGCAATGCAGCTGTGTGAATTCCTGGAAGTTCTCCAAACTGGGGTCAGGGTTTGCGAGGCCTGTAGGATTCTCCTTTAGTAGTGACTGTAGGTGTCTGCAGTGGCAACAGGGGCTGGTGGTGATTTCCTATTTACCTTTTCCCCAGAATGGGAGGTCCCACTTCATTCCAGACAGATCCAATCTGACCAGAGCAGACAGAACTGCAGAGGCTGGGTGCCCCTATGTTGTCCTCTTCAGATTCCAATTACCACAGGTACTTCTCAACTCCCCCAACACATTCCAGCACTCTTCCTTCAACACTCTAACATAGTCAAATCTTAGTTGTTTATCTGGTTCTTTCTTGTGGGGGGATGGGTGGATAAGCACCATGTATCTATTGTCAGCTATTATAAATATTTTCCATGTTTACTACAGTGAACAAGTCATGCCAGTATAACAAGTGGAACCCCAGTAAGTTTTCTGATAATGATTTAACAACATGTGGCCTGGAGCAGGAATTCTTCGCTAGCTCTTAAGGATTAAGACATGGGCCTTTAAAGGGAATGTCTATGAAACGCCGGAAACTATTTGCAAAATGTCCATTTGTATCTGTAACCCTATGTGTGGAGAAGGAAGACAAAGGAAGAGGGTCTATGGCTTTTATACATTCTTAAAAACATCTATGATCCAAAAAGAAAAAAGTTAAAATCACCCACATAGAACTTTGATTCACCTTACCCCAATTTCTCCTATTTTCAGGGTGGGGCATTATTCAATGGATTGAGGGCCTGGTAATTTGGAACATGAATTTCCAGTCTTAATTCAAGTATTTTGTATACCTGAAAATTTCATCTCATAATGAAATTTGCACAACTCTTTCATAAAATAATAAAGTGAAAAACAGCTGGATATAACATTCTTGCAAATAGTTAAGTTTTTCCAAGTTAGAATATTTGTTATTTTAGACTAAAAGTTTTCATATTGTGCACTGATCTCCTTTACCTCCGCCCTTATGCTTCTTGATAAAATGTCACATACATTGTTCAGTTTTAGAATAGAGTTCATCAGAATTTTACCAGAAAGAGAAAAGTCACTATTATTTTAAAAATAATGAACTCTCTTGATAAAGGTCAAATACCTGCCATGTGTCATTAAATATTCTGTGTTTGAAAGGAGACTGGGTGATATATTACTATGACTGGATTAAAAACTAAATTTTATGTTCTTTGCAATCTGAACATTACACCTATCTCAGTCTATTTTGTGCTAATGTAAGAGAGAATCAAAAATTGAGTAATTTATGAAGAACAGAAATTTATTTCCTCAACAGTTCTGGAAGCTAAGAAATCTAATACCAAGGCACTGACATCTGGTGAGAGCCTTCTTGGCATATCACAACACAGCAGAAGGCATCATACAAGTGAAAGACAGAGGAGGGAGGGGGCCAAACTCATCTTTTTATAAAGAACCCACTCTCACGACAATGGCCCTAATCCATTCCTGTGATCCAATCATCTCTTAAAGGTCTCATCTCTCAACATTTTCACATTAGGGATGTTTCCAACAATTGAACTTTGGGGACATATTCAAACCATGGTAGTACCTAAACCTTTTTTATGGGACAAAACAGTGAATTATTTCCTACCTGAACATTGCAGTCTTTAAAAGCTAACACCACCTAAGTCAATTTTACTTATTTCCAGATAATGATTCCACCTAGAAGTATACAAAGAAGTAAACTTCTCTCTGTATTCCTACCCCCCAAATCCATGATCTCTGTAAGCATGTAATCTCCAGAAAAGACTTGCTATCAGATATCTTTTAATTCTTGTGCTAATACCCTACCATACTTCTGTACAAGTGTAAGTGATACAGTTGATTATTCCAGGTTTGAGACTATAAATAACTTAAACTTAATGTGTTTCTTATCGTAAAACATGGTTAAATACAACTTTGATGGCATTAAAACATCGTAATTTTTATCACTAAATCAGAATAGATATAAAAATACTGATACAATTAAACTCTGATATGATGGCAGTAAAACAAGAACAACCACATTTCCAGCAGGGGAATAAACAATTTAACAATATACATCAACACTGTAAAAACTATTCAGAACCTTTGACTGAGTAATTTCAATACTGGATATCTAACCTAAGAAACAGTTTAGGATCTACCTACCTACCTATCTCAAAATTAAAAATACAAAGCTTATTCTTTATGCACAACCACTATTAGCAATAGCGTAAAAAGAAACAATCTGCATCCCCTCAAACAAGGGTAAAATTAAATAAACTAATGGGAATGCAATGTAGCACATAAAATTTCACTTAGGGCAAGCTTATAACACAGAGAATTATTTATGCTATGTTAATGAGGAAAAAAGAAGATATAAAATTGAACAAATAGTCTGATCACATCTGAGTAAAACATATACCAAATACATATACATAAAAAACAAAAACCCAAACTTCAGTGTTTCCCTGTTATAAATCTTAATCAGTATATATAGCTTTCTCTTATTCCTTTTTAAATTCTTTTCTTCTGCTAACTTACCATAATGGTATTGCTTTAGTAGTTATTTAAGATGCTCTCTGCATCCACCTGCTAAATTAGGTTGGAGCCAAATAGGGTGAAACTATGAGTACTTGGGATTGCAAAACTTGAGATCCTAAGGTACCAAGTACCAGAAGTGTGGGTTGGGGAAGTAATTCTGTAGTAGAATGAGGTCTGTCTGTGGCACCTGCTTTTGCTTGCCATTTTGGGTTGATGACAATACTATTTGATGATATATAAAAGCTTGCCATTTAAAAATATATATGTTAAACAAATAATATATCGTTTATCCACAAAAACTGTTCAAATAATAAAAATGGAAATGAAGTGCCAATCAGAGAAGGTAACCTGTAAGTTTTCCATTGCTCCCAAGGATAAAACCCTCTGAATAAACAACTATATGTGGGTATTTTTCAAACTTTAAAAGTGGGTATTACATGTTAGACTCCTAATATATATCTGATATTTTTAAACTGTGCTCACCATCATTTGTTTTCCTGATGACTTGAACATGTATAACTTTCACATACAGATATAACCTAGGCAAAAGACAATACACATGCATGTAATAGTTTAATGGGAAAATATTTCCCCAATTTTAAACTTACTGTTCATGGAAATCCAGCATTGGTGGCTCAAATCGTATGGGCCTGCAATTACCCCGATATAGAGAGATACTGTAAATAGAAAGAAAATGACATAAGCAGCAATTCTTAAAAATTCTATTTCCCCAAATTGTACTAAGATACTTGACTTTTGTGATAACAAAGTATCTATAAGAAAAACGGTCTAATGTTCTATGGAAATACATGTTTTTATAATATAGGAAATTAATAAATGTATATTTTAAGAAATTAAAAGAAAAGGTGGGAATATTTTTCCTATTTAAAGATAAGTGAAAACAAAAAAAGCTCACACTGTTGAAATTTATTTGGCTGATAGAATCAGTAGTAACATACTTTAATATGTTCTCTTGGATTTTTTTGATACACGTATAGTGAATACAAGTACACATACTTGACAGAAAATATATGGAGACAAAAATCACAAACATGTTATAACCAGAGTGGCAAAGGACTAAACAAAAATGAATTTGGGATAAAATTTACAAAAGCTGAAATATCAGTTTCACCTGAGATTCTGGAATACAGTGATCCATGATGTCTTGGTCTAAATATCTGAGTATGATTTCTAACTATTCCACTCGATACAATAATTTTTTTTTTTTTTTTTTGAGACAGTCTCAAGCTGTCGCCCTGGGTTGAGTGCCATGGCATGACAGCTCACAGCAACCTCAAAGTCTTGGGCTTAGTGATTCCCTTGCCTCAGCCTCCCAAGTAGTTGCGACTACAGGCACCCACCACAACGCCTGGCTATTTTTTGTTGTTGTTGTTGTAGTTGCTATTGTTGTTTGGCAGGCCCAGGTTGGATTTGAACCCGCCAGCTCCGGTATATGTGGTTGGCACCCTAGCCACCTGAACCACAGGTGCTGAGCCACAAGAACTTCTTTTTTTTTTGTGGTTTTTGGCTGAGGCTTGGTTTGAACCCGCCACCTCCGGCATATGGGACCGGCGCCCTGCTCCTTGAGCTACAGGCACCGCCCTCACAAGAGCTTCTTAATTAAAAAGATTCCTGAACAGCAAGCATCAGACATCATTATGACCTAATATGCTATAAGGTACAAATGACTTTTGGGGGAGATGGGTGGTGGCTCACATACCTGAAGTCATCAGTTTACACACTGAGAAAGTCAGAAATTCAGCCACTGACGTTTCAAACTAATAGATTCTGATCTTTTCAAGAAACGATGTAAGAGCAAAACCCATTTTGTGAGACTACTTTATTTCTATCACCACTATAATTCGCAAGAACACAAGCCCAAACAAAACAGAAATTTCATTCAGGAGTCACAGGAAATATATAGAAATAGACAAGGTCATTCACAATATTAGGAAATGTGGCTTTAATTCAACAAAGATTAAAATAGTCTGAGTAGTGGAATAATTATGGTGACAATAATAAAGCCCAAACACGTTTTCCAGCCCTACCAATTTAGAGTATTCCTCTGCATTGCTCATAACTCCTCTGTTGAACAGAAAAGTGATAAATCCAGAACAGAAAATACCAAATGTAACTTTACTAAAGCACAAAACAGACACTAACACAAGAAGGCACAATTCCTTGCAACACAGCTGCTACATGTAGCAAGAGGTAAGAATCTATTCCTTCTTGTTTTCTGCCCTTCATAGAACAATGCCACTCTCTGGCTCCTTTAAGACAAGAGATGCCTCTCGGCTCTTAAGTTTTAACAGTGTGAAATCCAAACTTATATAAAATCTTAATTAAATCAAGGAAAAATAAAGTATAATTGTGTAAGTCATTTATACATACACACACACACAAAACATATAGATACACAGGGTGGACATCAAGTTTGTGTGTGATTTACTGTATTACAGGTACTATCTAGTGGCGGGGGCTACAGTGGAGAACAAAGCAAAGTGCCTGCTCTGTGGCAATGACACCCTGGAGGAAAACAAATGTAGAATTGTGATGATTTGTATATGAAAATGAAACAGAGTAAAGGCTGTGGTTAGAGCAGGGAAATCCTCTTTAATGGGGGACACTGGAGCCAAAACATGAATGGTGATCTGGGAGAAAAACGGGGAATGTACCCGGCAAGGCGAGGAACAAGAAAGCTGACGTGACGGGAGTGTAGCCAAGTAGTAAGGGACAGAAGGAGCTCAGGTCAGAGGGATAAAAGCCAGTTCTCCTTCAGGAGCATGGACTTTATTTTATTCTAAGTGTAACAAAACACTACAGATACATATTCTGGATGATCACTATACATGAATCATCTGCAAGTAACAATCCCATTTCCTCTTTCCAAATCCTTAGATCTTATTTTTGCTTTTTTGTCCCTTGGTTGAGATATCCTATAAGACGGTCCAGAGAAATAGTGGCCAGCAACTGTTACTATGATATTTACAGAATGATTGCAGAATATGAGATAGAAGAAAGGATACATAGAAGACAATTCCCTCATAAATGCACATTTTCAAAACAATAGCAAATGTACATCTAAGGAACAGCTTAATATTTGAGTGGGTACAACACAAGTTGACCCAGCGTAATCTTGTTTTAACAGAATAAAAAATGTAGTAACATACCTGTCATGTCTCCACAGCTGACTGAAATGGTTGCTACCATGTTTAGAAAGAGCATCACACTATTTAGCGTTTCAACAGAAAGCAAATGCTTACAAATATGTAATATTGAAAAATAAACTGGAGAAGTAAGCAAAATGAAAAGTAGAACCTTTTGCCAATTTCAAAGCAATGAAATCTGAGACATTATAATAGTATAATACATGATTTTTATGCCTTCTGAGATGACTATTTGTTCTAAAGTCTCAATACAATTTTTTCCACTAAAACATTATTAACTTGGGCTAACGAGAAGAACAGAGACTATTTTCTGCCTTCAAACTAGGAAACCACTGGAGAGATACAAGAAATCCTGTGGGAAATGGTCTGCTTGGAGAATTATTGGGTGAGAGCTGAGCAGGCAACACCCAAATGAAACACAAGGCTTTCTTGGGTTCCAGGAGCTTATGCTAGGAAATTTAAAAAGTCTTCCTAGGGTCAACTATTACCTAAACAAAAGATACTCTTTAACCCAGTATTTCTTTAACAATGGTCTGTGATCTGCCTGCATCAGAAACACCTAGAATACTTATGGAAATACAGATTCTAGGGCCCCACTTTCAGAATCTGATGAATCTTGGAAGAGCGAAGTCACCTGCATTTTTAAGTATTCTATCACATTTAGGAGCCACCGGCTTTACCTCCTGATCCACAACCATTATAACCACAAATGAGGGGGGCAGGGAAAAGTAGCCAAGTAAAACTACTGAAGTAATCAAAAGTTTAAAGTGGTTCTAAATGCTTTTTTAAAATAGCTAGCTAAATAGTGATTTAAGAGAAGTGAATAGGACTTCCTAAATTATATAAATATATACATATTTATACGCCCATAAATAAATTTCAGTTTTAATCTGCATTTTCCTAATGATTAATGTTGAACACTTTTCTATTTACTTATTGTCCAATTAATAGCTTCTTTTTGTAAAACAAGTTTTCAAACAGATGTTCGTCTTATTATTGAATTGTCAGAGTTCTTTGTATGTTCTAGAATACATGTCCTTTGTCAGATATAAATACTGCAAATATTTTTGTCCTGTGCCTGATTTATCTTTTCCTATTAATAGTGTGTTTTGAAGAAATCAAAAATAACATTTTTTTCTTTTATGGAATGTGGTTGTAAATATTTTACTGAAAAATCAATTTTACTCTAAAACATTTGTATCTCTATCCTTTGTATATAGATCTATTATCTATTTTAAATTAATTTTGGTGCATGGCGTGAGTTAAAGGTTAAAGTCATTTTTGTTTCTACGTATACATTCAGCAGCTCTAATGCCATTTATTGAAAAGACTACTCTTGTGCCACTGAATTACCTTGGCATATCTGATCAAAGGTTTTAAACCTAGTCTTTAAAACAGGTAGTTTAGGTCCTCCAATTTGGTTCTTCTTTTCAAAATTTATTTGGGCTATTCCAAGTGCTTAACATATCCAAATAAATTTGAAAATTAGTTTGTCAAATTTCTATAAAATTGTTGAAATTTTAACGGGAACTGCACTTAATTTAAAATCCATCTCTGAAGAATTAACATCTTCACAAGTTTTCAATCAATGAACATAGATTTTAGAGTCTTAATTACTCTAATATATTCTTCTTTTTTTTTTTAAATTTCAGCAATTTTATTTTGTTTATTTTATTTTATTTATTTTTTTTTATTGTTGGGGATTCATTGAGGGTACAATAAGCCAGTTACACTGATTATAATTGTTAGGTAAAGTCCCTCTTGCAATCATGTCTTGCCCACATAAAGTGTGACACACACTAAGGCCCCACCCGCCTCCCTCCATCCCTCTTTCTGCTTCCCCCCCCATAACCTTAATTGTCATTAATTGTCCTCATATCAAGATTGAGTACATAGGATTCATGCTTCTCCATTCTTGTGATGCTTTACTAAGAATAATGTCTTCCACTTCCATCCAGGTTAATACGAAGGATGTAAAGTCTCCATTTTTTTTAATGGCTGAATAGTATTCCATGGTATACATATACCACAGCTTGTTAATCCACTCCTGGGTTGGTGGGCATTTAGGCTCTTTCCACATTTTGGTGATTGTAAATTGAGCTGCAATAAACAGTCTAGTACAAGTATCCTTATGATAAAAGGATTTTTTTCCTTCTGGGTAGATGCCCAGTAATGGGATTGCAGGATCGAATGGGAGGTCTAGGTTGAGTGCTTTGAGGTTTCTCCATATTTCCTTGCAGAAAGGTTGTACTAGTTTGCAGTCCCACCAGCAGTGTAAAAGTGTTCCCTTCTCTCCACATCCACGCCAGCATCTGCAGTTTTGAGATTTTGTGATGTGGGCCATTCTCACTGGGGTTAGATGATTATCTCAGGGATGTTTTGATTTGTATTTCTCTAATATATAGAGATGATGAACATTTTTTCATGTGTTTGTTAGCCACTCGTCTGTCATCTTTAGAGAAAGTTCTATTCATGTCTCTTGCCCATTGATATAAGGGATTGTTGGCTTTTTTCATGTGGATTAATTTGAGTTCTCTATAGATCCTGGTTATCAAGCTTTTGTCTGATTGAAAATATGCAAATATCCTTTCCCATTGTGTGGGTTGTCTCTTTGCTTTGGTTATTGTCTCCTTAGCTGTACAGAAGCTTTTCAGTTTAATGAAGTCCCATTTGTTTATTTTTGTTGTTGTTGCAATTGCCATGGCAGTCTTCTTCATGAAGTCTTTCCCCAGGCCAATACCTTCCAGTGTTTTTCCTATGCTTTCTTGGACGATTTTTATTGTTTCATGCCTTAAATTTAAGTCCTTTATCCATCTTGAGTCAATTTTTGTGAGTGGGGAAAGGTGTGGGTCCAGTTTCAGTCTTTTACATGTAGACATCCAGTTCTCCCCACACCATTTATTGAATAGGGAGTCTTTCCCCCAAGGTATGTTCTTGTTTGGTTTATCAAAGATTAGGTGGTTGTAAGATGTTGGTTTCATTTCTTGGTGTTCAATTCGATTGCAAGTGTCTATGTCTCTGTTTTTGTGCCAGTACCATGCTGTCTTGAGCACTATGGCTTTGTAGTACAGACTAAAATCTGGTATGCTGATGCCCCCAGCTTTATTTTTGTTACTAAGAACTGCCATAGCTATGTGGGGTTTTTTCCGGTTCCATACAAAACGCAGAATCATTTTTTCCAAATCTTGAAAGTACGATGTAGGTACTTTGATAGGAATGGCATTGAATAGGTAGATTGCTTTGGGAAGTATAGACATTTTAACAATGTTGATTCTTCCCATCCATGAGCATGGTATGTTCTTCCATTTGTTAATATCCTCTGCTATTCCCTTTCTGAGGAGTTCATAGTTTTCTTTATAGAGGTCCTTCACCTCCTTGGTAAGGTATATTCCTAGGTATTTCATTTTCTTTGAAACTATGGTGAAGGGAGTTGTGTCCTTAATTAGCTTCTCATCTTGACTGTTATTGGTGTACACAAAGGCTACTGACTTGTGGACATTGATTTTATATCCTGAAACAATACTGTATTTTTTGATGACTTCTAGGAGTCTTGTGGTTGAGTCTTTGGGGTTCTCTAAGTATAAGATCATGTCGTCAGGAAAGAGGGAGAGTTTGACCTCCTCTGCTCCCATTTGGATTCCCTTTATTTCCTTGTCTTGCCTAATTGTATTGGCTAGAACTTCCAGCACTATGTTAAATAGTAAAGGTGACAGAGGACAACCTTGTCTGGTTCCAGTTCTAAGAGGAAAAGCTTTCAGTTTTACTACATTCAGTAAAATATTGGCTGTGGGTTTGTCATAGATAGCTTCAATCAGTTTTAGAAATGTGCCACCTATGCCTATACTCTTCAGTGTTCTAATTAGAAAAGGATGCTGGATTTTATCAAATGCTTCTTCTGCATCTATTGAGAGGATCATGTGATCTTTATTTTTGCCTCTGTTAATATGGTGGATAACGTTTATGGACTTGCGTATGTTAAATCAGCCTTGCATCCCTGGGATGAAGCCTACTTGATCATGATGAATGACTTTTTTGATGATAAGCTGTAATCTATTGGCTAGGATTTTGTTGAGAATTTTTGCGTCTATATTCATGAGTGAGATTGGTCTGAAATTCTCCTTTTTGCTTGGGTCTTTTCCTCGTTTTGGTATCAGGGTGATGTTTGCTTCATAGAATGTGTTGGGGAAGATTCCTTCTTCCTCAGTTTTTTGGAATAATTTCTGCAGTACAGGAATAAGCTCTTCCTTGAAGGTTTGATAGAATTCTGGTGTGAAGCCATCTGGACCAGGGCATTTTTTAGTTGGAAGCTTTTTAATTGTTTCTTTGATCTCAGTGCTTGAAATTGGTCCGTTCAGGAGCTCTATTTCTTCATGACTAAGTCTAGGGAGAGGGTGTGATTCCAAATATTGATCCATTTCCTTCACATTGTGAAATTTCTGGGCACAGAGTTTCTGGTAGTATTCAGAGATGATCTCTTGTATCTCTGTGGGATCAGTTGTTATTTCCCCTTTATCGTTTCTAATTGAGGTTACTAGAGATTTTACTTTTCTATTTCTAGTTAGTCTGGCCAATGGTTAATCTATTTTATTTATTTTTTCAAAAAACCAACTCCTTGTTTCATTAATTTTCTGAATGATTCTTTTGTTTTCAATTTCATTGATCTCTGATTTGATTTTGGATATTTCTTTTCATCTCCTGAGTTTAGGCTTAGATTGTTCTTCTTTTTCCAATTCCATAAGATCTCTTGTGAGATTGTTGATGTGTTCTCTTTCTGTTTTTTGAATGTAGGCATCTAAAGCGATGAATTTTCCTCTCAAAACTGCTTTTGCAGTATCCCACAGGTTTTGGTAGCTTGTGTCTTCATTGTTGTTATGCTCAAGGAAGTTAATGATTTCCTGTTTTATTTCTTCCTGCACCCATCTGTTATTCAACAGAAGATTGTTTAATTTCCATGCCTTTGGGTGGGGTCGAGCATTTTTGTTAGAGTTGAGTTCCACCTTTAGTGCCTTATGGTCTGAGAAGATACAAGGTAAAATTTCAATTCTTTTGATTCTGTTGATATTTGTTTTGTGTCCCAGGATATGATCAATTTTGGAGAATGTTCCATGGGGTGATGAGAAGAATGTATATTCTTTGTCTTTGGGGTGGAGTGTTCTATATGCGTCTATCAAGCATAGTTGTTCTAGGGTCTCATTTAAATCTCTTATATCTTTGTTTAATTTCTGTTTAGAGGATCTGTCCAGCTCTGTAAGAGGTGTGTTAAGGTCCCCTGTTATGATGGTATTATCAGATATCATATTGCTCAGACTGAGTAAGGTCTGCTTCAAGAATCTAGGAGCATTTAAATTGGGTGCATAAATATTTAGAATTGAAATGTCTTCTTGTTGTAGTTTTCCCTTGACCAATATAAAGTGACCATCTTTGTCTTTTTTGACTTTAGTTGCTTTAAATCCACATGTATCTGAAAATAAGATTGCAACTCCTCTTTTCTTCTGAATTCCATTTGCCTGAAAAATTGTCTTCCAACCCTTGACTCGGAGCTTTAATTTGTCTTTTGAAGCCAGGTGTGTTTCTTGCAGACAGGAAATGGATGGCTTGTGTTTCTTAATCCAGTCAGCCAATCTATGTCTCTTCAGTGGGGAATTCAAGCCATTAACATTTATTGAGATAATTGATAAGTGTGGTAGTATTCTATTCGTCTTATTTGGCGAGAGTTCATTGCTGAGTTTTATCTTTTGCATCAGTGTGGAGGTTAGGTTCTGTCCTTTGATTTCTGAGTTCTTACTTTGCTGCTGATCCATTGTGGTGGTCAGTGTGCAGAACAGGTTGAAGTATTTCCTGTAGAGCTGGTCTTGTTGTGGCGAATTTCCTCAATGTTTGTATATCCGTAAATGATTTGATTTCTCCATCAATTTTGAAGCTTAGCTTAGCAGGGTACAGAATTCTGGGCTGAAAATTGTTCTGTTTAAGTAGAAAGGTAAATGACCATTGTCTTCTTGCTTGGAAAGTTTCATTAGAGAAGTCTGCGGTCACTCTGATGGATTTGCCCCTGTAGGTCAACTGGCGCTTACTCCTGGCAGCTTGCAGAATCTTTTCTTTTGTCTTGACTTTGGACAGGTTCATCACAATGTGTCTTGGAGAAGCTCGGTTAGAGTTGAGGTGACCTGGGGTCCGATATCCCTCTGAAAGCAGTGTGTCAGAATCTTTGGTGATGTTTGGGAAATTTTCTTTTATAATATTCTCTAGTATGGCTTCCACTCCTCTGGGGCATTCTTCTTCCCCTTCTGGAATTCCTATAACTCGTATGTTGGAACGCTTCATAAAGTCCCATAATTCTGACAGTGAACGTTCTGCTTTCTCTCTCTTCTTTTCTGCCTCTTTTACTATCTGAGTTATCTCAAAAACTTTGTCTTCTACCTCTGAAATTCGTCCTTCTGCACGGTCTAACCTGTTGCTGATACTTTCCATTGCATCTTTAAGTTCCCTGATTGACTGTTTCATTTCCTTCAGCTCTGCTATATCCTTTTTATATTCTTCATATCGTTCATCTCTGATTTGATTCTGTTTTTGGATTTCCTTTTGGTTTTTTCCACTTTATTAGCAGTTTCCTTCATTGTTTCCATCATTTCTTTCATTGTTTTCACCATGTGTATTCTAAATTCCCTTTCTGTCATTCCTAACATTTCTGTATAGGTGGAATCCTCTGCAGTAGCTACCTCATGGTCCCTTGGCGGGGTTGTTCTGGACTGGTTCTTCATGTTGCCTAGAGTTTTCTGCTGATTCTTCCTCATGAGTGATTTCTTTTATCTGTTTCCTTGCCCTAATTTTCCTTTCACTTTCTCTTGCTCTTTAAGTTCTTGTGCCTGTGGACTATGGGTTACAGGACCAGAAGGGTGAGAAGGTTGAGGAGCAAAAAAAGGATGAAAGAAAGGAAGACCAAGTGATAGGAAAAAAAAGAAAGATAGAGAAAGGAGAGGGGGTGGGTATAAGGAATATTGACAAAAAGAAGAGAGGTACAGAAAGAGGGAGACAGGGCAATATAGGTGTACAGAAGGGTACTTTGACACAACCTTAAAAAACCCCACATTCTGGGGGTGCCCAGTTGGGTGGTTCCCTTGAGGTCAGCAGCTCTTTGCTAACCTGATCAGACACAGTACCCCACCTCCACCAAGTAGAGAGGAAAGACAAAAATGCTACAAATCAAACCAAAACAAGCAAACAGAAAACTTTACGGGGATACAATTGGGTGAAAAACCAAATGATAGGGGTAGAAACACTAGCAAAAATGAAGTTGTAGTTATTAAAAAAGGCAGCAATGGGAAATTATAATTGAACTAGAAAAATTGAGAAAGAAAAACGGATCTGTATGGAAAAGATTGAAATTAAAAAACAAAAGAACATCAACAACGTCAAAATAAACAAACAAAAAAAAAACCAAACAAACAAAAAAAGAGAGAAAAATACACAACCAAAAACAAAGCAGTTTGTATATGTTATTGAATATTGTCTGGGCAACACGTGGTCTTCTGGGGTATGAGATGTTAGTCACAGTTCTGATACGACTAGAGGCTGGTGATTTCTCAAACTCCAGCTGGTAGACTCCCTAAATCTCTCTTCAGCCCACTTTAAAGGCACTTTGAACTTGTAAACTTGCTAAGCAGAAGCTTTCCCAGCTTTCTTGCCGGAATCACTGCTGAAGTGGCTATCCGCTTACCCAGTGTGCCAGAACCGGTCTCACTCTGCCCCTGTGGGTTAGGGCTGCAAGGCGGCTCAGACCCCACCCTTAGGCTACTTGCTTGCTGGGTTACAAGCTCCCACCCGTTTCTAGCTCTGCGACCCTGAGGGCGGAGGTTGCCGGGGCAGATCACTGGCAATGGTTCCGTGTGACCCACCGCCAAACACTATTAGCTCCGTCTGGCTCAGCGGCTCAGACTGGGGCCCTAGACAACGGCCAAAGTTCTCCACACCCCGCTCAGGCCTTCCCCAGGGCAGTTCAACTCAGTGCCAAGTCCAAGGACATCAAAACAGTTCACAGGTAAAGCCTTTCTGGTTTGCAGTCTCGCTGCTACTGAACTTACAGTTGTGGGCGGGTTTACACGGATTGAACACTCGCGACCACTTGCTGGTTTTCCACTGTTTTAGTCCTCCTCTTGGGGTCCAGAAGTCTCTCGCTGACTCCCTGTATCCTCATAGGAGTGACGCTAGGCAGTTCCCACCAGCCAGAGATGCCTGGAGTCCTATCTCCCCAGATTCACGGTGCCCAGATGCAAGGAAGCTGTTACTCGGCTGCCATCTTGCTCCGCCTCTCCTGCACATATCTTTCTCATACAGATTTCATGGCCACCACATCTTAGGATGGAATGTTAAGCACACTCTTTTAAATTGGAAAGGAAATAAAAACCAGCTGGGGCTGAGCTTCAGCTGGGTGCTGCTGGTGCTTGGGCTGCTTGCCTGGTGCCGCCGCCGCCGTGGCCTCAAGGCCGGACGCCAGTGCCGCGCGCTGGCGCTACTGGAGGACGAGGAGCGCGCCGTGCAACTGGGTAATATATTCTTTTAATTACGCTAACTTATTACAGTTTTCAGTGTACAGGTCCCACATTTTTGTGATTAAATTTATTCCAAAAATACAATACTTTTTGATGCTACTGGTAAATGGCATTTCTCTATAATATATGCACTTGTTATAAAACAAACTTATTTCTGATCGTTGACTACATATCCCTTAATATGGCTAAATTATTAGTTCTCAAAAGTTTTTCTGATGTATTTTTTAGGATTTTCTATATATATGACAATGCTTTTTGTAGACAAATTCCATGTTGTCTTCCACTTCAAATCTGATGAGTCTTACTTCTTTTTTTCTTTATGTACTGATTTGCACATCCAGTACAATATTTAACAAAAGTGATGAACGTGGACATTGTCGCCACCTTTCCAGTCTCAGAAAGCACTAAATGTTTCACTATCAATACCATGGTAGTTCTCATTTTCCTATAAATACTCTTTATCAGGTTGGAGAAATTCTTTTCTATTCTTAGTTTGCTCATGAATAGATGAATTCTGTCACATGCTTTTTCTACATCTATTCAAATAATTACATGGGGTTTTTCTTTATTTTAACAAGTATATTGATTGCTTTTCTTTCTTATTTTTACCTTGTTTGATTGGAATTTTTTTTTTCTTTTTTTTATTGTTGGGGATTCATTGAGGGTACAATAAGCCAGGTTACACTGATTGCAATTGTTAGGTAAAGTCCCTCTTGCAATCATGTCTTACCCCCATAAAGTGTGACACACACCAAGGCCCCACCCACATCCCTCCTTCCCTCTTTCTGTTCCCCCCCATAACCATAATTGTCATTAATTGTCCTCATATCAAAATTGAGTACATAGGATTCATGCTTCTCCATTCTTGTGATGCTTTACTAAGAATAATGTCTTCCACGTCCATCCAGGTTAATACGAAGGATGTAAAGTCTCCATTTTTTTTAATGGCTGAATAGTATTCCATGGTATACATATACCACAGCTTCTTAATCCATTCCTGGGTTGGTGGGCATTTAGGCTGTTTCCACATTTTGGCGATTGTAAATTGAGCTGCAATAAACAGTCTAGTACAAGTGTCCTTATGATAAAAGGATTTTTTTCCTTCTGGGTAGATGCCCAGTAATGGGATTGCAGGATCAAATGGGAGGTCTAGCTTGAGTGCTTTGAGGTTTCTCCACACTTCCTTCCAGAAAGGTTGTACAAGTTTGCAGTCCCACCAGCAGTGTAAAAGTGTTCCCTTCTCTCCACATCCACGCCAGCATCTGCAGTTTTGAGATTTTGTGATGTGGGCCATTCTCACTGGGGTTAGATGATATCTCAGGGTTGTTTTGATTTGCATTTCTCTAATATACAGAGATGATGAACATTTTTTCATGTGTTTGTTAGCCATTCGTCTGTCGTCTTTAGAGAAAGTTCTATTCATGTCTCTTGTCCATTGATATCAGGGATTGTTGGCTTTTTTCATGTGGATTAATTTGAGTTCTCTATAGATCCTAGTTATCAAGCTTTTGTCTGATTGAAAATATGCAAATATCCTTTCCCATTGTGTAGGTTGTCTCTTTGCTTTGGTTGTTGTCTCCTTAGCTGTACAGAAGCTTTTTAGTTTAATGAAGTCCCATTTGTTTATTATTGTTGTTGTTGCAATTGCCATGGCAGTCTTCTTCATGAAGTCTTTCCCCAGGCCAATATCTTCCAGTGTTTTTCCTATGCTTTCGTGGACGATTTTTATTGTTTCATGCCTTAAATTTAAGTCCTTTATCCATCTTGAATCAATTTTTGTGAGTGGGGAAAGGTGTGGGTCTAGTTTCAGTCTTTTACATGTAGACATCCAGTTCTCCCAACACCATTTATTGAATAGGGAGTCTTTCCCCCAAGGTATGTTCTTGTTTGGTTTATCAAAGATTAGGTGGTTGTAAAATGTTAGTTTCATTTCTTGGTGTTCAATTCGATTCCAAGTTTCTATGTCTCTGTTTTGTGCCAGTACCATGCTGTCTTGAGCACTATGGCTTTGTAGTACAGACTAAAATCTGGTATGCTGAAGCCCCCAGCTTTATTTTTGTTACAGAGAACTGCCTTAGCTATACGGGGTTTTTTCCGGTTCCATACAAAACGCAGAATCATTTTTTCCAAATCTTGAAAGTACGATGTTTGTATTTTGATAGGAATGGCATTGAATAGGTAGATTGCTTTGGGAAGTATAGACATTTTAACAATGTTGGTTCTTCCCGTCCATGAGCATGGTATGTTCTTCCATTTGTTAATATCCTCTGCTATTTCCTTTCTGAGGATTTCATAGTTTTCTTTATAGAGGTCTGGATGTCCTTCACCTCCTTCGTTAGGTATACTCCTAGGTATTTCATTTTCTTTGAAACTATGGTGAAGGGAGTTGTGTCCTTAATTAGCTTCTCATCTTGACTGTTATTGGTGTACACAAAGGCTACTGACTTGTGGACATTGATTTTATATCCTGAAACATTACTGTATTTTTTGATGACTTCTAGGAGTCTTGTGGTTGAGTCTTTGGGGTTCTCTAAGTATAAGATCATGTCGTCAGCAAAGAGGGAGAGTTTGACCTCCTCTGCTCCCATTTGGATTCCCTTTATTTCCTTGTCTTGCCTAATTGTATTGGCTAGAACTTCCAGCACTACATTGAATAGTAAAGGTGACAGAGGACAACCTTGTCTGGTTCCAGTTCTAAGAGGAAAAGCTTTCAGTTTTACTCCATTCAGTAAAATATTGGCTGTGGGTTTGTCATAGATAGCTTCAATCAGTTTTAGAAATGTGCCACCTATGCCTATACTCTTCAGTGTTCTAATTAGAAAAGGATGCTGGATTTTATCAAATGCTTCTTCTGCATCTATTGAGAGGATCATGTGATCTTTAGTTTTGCCTCTGTTAATATGGTGGATAACGTTTATAGACTTGCGTATGTTAAACCAGCCTTGCATCCCTGGGATGAAGCCTACTTGATCATGATGAATGACTTTTTTGATGATAAGCTGCAATCTATTGGCTAGGATTTTGTTGAGAATTTTTGCGTCTATATTCATGAGTGAGATTGGGCTGAAATTCTCCTTGGAAGATATTGGCCTGGGGAAAGACTTCATGAAGAAGACTGCCATGGCAATTGCAACAACAACAAAAATAAACAAATGGGACTTCATTAAACTGAAAAGCTTCTGTACAGCTAAGGAGACAACAACCAAAGCAAAGAGACAACCTACATAATGGGAAAGGATATTTGCATATTTTCAATCAGACAAAAGCTTGATAACTAGGATCTATAGAGAACTCAAATTAATCCACATGAAAAAAGCCAACAATCCCTTATATCAATGGGCAAGAGACGTGAATAGAACTTTCTCTAAAGACGACAGACGAATGGCTAACAAACACATGAAAAAATGTTCATCATCTCTATATATTAGAGAAATGCAAATCAAAACAACCCTGAGATATCATCTAACCCCAGTGAGAATGGCCCACATCACAAAATCTCAAAACTGCAGATGCTGGCGTGGATGTGGAGAGAAGGGAACACTTTTACACTGCTGGTGGGACTGCAAACTAGTACAACCTTTCTGGAAGGAAGTATGGAGAAACCTCAAAGCACTCAAGCTAGACCTCCCATTTGATCCTGCAATCCCATTACTGGGCATCTACCCAGAAGGAAAGAAATCCTTTTATCATAAGGACACTTGTACTAGACTGTTTATTGCAGCTCAATTTACAATCGCCAAAATGTGGAAATAGCCTAAATGCCCACCAACCCAGGAATGGATTAAGAAGCTGTGGTATATGTATACCATGGAATACTATTCAGCCATTAAAAAAAATGGAGACTTTACATCCTTCGTATTAACCTGGCTGGACGTGGAAGACATTATTCTTAGTAAAGCATCACAAGAATGGAGAAGCATGAATCCTATGTACTCAATTTTGATATGAGGACAATTAATGACAATTATGGTTATGGGGGGGAACAGAAAGAGGGAAGGAGGGAGGTGGGTGGGGCCTTGGTGTGTGTCATAGTTTATGGGGGCAAGACATGATTGCAAGAGGGACTTTACCTAACAATTGCAATTAGTGGAACCTGGCTTATTGTACCCTCAATGAATCCCCAACAATAAAAAAAAAAAAAAAAAAAGAGCAAAATTCAAAATCTGAAATATAGGTTCAACTGAATATGTTACTGCTTAACACAATGTCCACCAAGTTCAGGTATGTTGTCACACATGACAGGCTTAACAGTGTTACATTGTGTATATATACACCATTTTCTTTATTCATTTGGTCTTTGATGGGCACTTAGTTGGATTTCTTACCTTGACTATTGTCAATAGTGCTGCAGTGAAGATGGGAGTACAGATATCTCTTTGACATACTGATCATGCTGCCTCCATTTCCTTTGGATGTATATCCAGTAGTGGGACTGCTGGATCATATGGTAGTTCTAATTTTGGGAGGAACCTACACAATGTTTTACATAATAGCTGTACTAATTTACATTCCTACCAACAGTGTACTAGGGTTTCTTTCCCACATTCTCACCAACACATTTATCTTTCAACTTTTTCTTAACACCCATTCTAAGTGATGTGTGATAACACTGTGGTTTTAATTGGCATTTCTCATGCTTCCAATACAAAGAAATGATGAATGTTTGAGGTGATGATGGATATTCTAAATACTTAGAATCATTACACATTCTATGCATGTATCAAAATATGTGTACTCCATAAATATGTACAAATATTATGCATCAATAAAAAAACTTAAAAAATTGGGTAGAATACTACATGGAATACAGATGTAACAAATGAATCAAATTTTATTTTGAATGTACATAACCACAATGGAGACAGAGGCTGGGGAAGAATAAAGATGAAGAATATTATAACTGATGAAAATTTGGAACACAGTATTTTGACAATATATATACTCAGACTAAAGAATAAACATGAACTCTAAACAAACACACCATTCTCTAAGTAGCAGGTCTGTTTTTGATGGTATGGGTTAATAATTCTGAAACCAATTTATCTCTATTCTAGGACTGAACAACAAATCAGTAAATATATTATACACATAATAATTGGGGACACTTTTCTCATTGTTGGAGAATGAACAGAAATAGAAAAGACAAAAATGGATGGAATGCTGGTTTTGTATTAAAACTGGAGGCAGGCAGAGTAAGGTGGTGGACTAGAGCTATCGTGCCACCTACATGTGGTGAGACAGGGAGAGTGGACTTCAGCCACTTGTGGCTGGGGGAATCTGCACAGGAACATCATTCTGGGGGCATAGTGAAGCAGCCAAAGACTTCAGGAGCCAATGAGGAGGTCTGGAGAAGGAAAACTGATGCAGAAGGCAGGTACTGGTACAGGCAGAGGCTGGCTAATTGGCTGGCTCTCCCATGGGGGATGGGAAAGGGCTGCCCTGTAATATTATGATTTTGGAATGGCTATTCACTGGAGCAGTGAGTAGATCTGAACAGTGTCCAGCAGCTGGTGTTGAACGCTGGGGCAGAGGGGTTCCCCCATCGGCTTGGTGACTGGTGGGGTACCACCACTATGGGAAGACTGCCAGTTCAGGAGGAACAATTCACAGGGTCCTAGGGCATGGCTGGTTCCGATGTGCCTACAGCATCCTTTGGGTGAGCTGAGCAGTCCCTGCACCCCATACCCCTGGGTGGGGGAATCTATTGTCAGGGGACACTGATGGGCCTCACGGAAATTTGGCGAGAGCTTTGGTCCCATGGTGAAGTGATCAGGCCCTGATGGATGGCAAAGAGGTCAGGAAGACAAGATCTGGTCTCTTTGGCAACCAGAGGGGCTTCTAACCCCTATCATATAGAGTAAATATAGCATGTGTTTTCCATCCCCTAACACCACTGTACCACCACTGTCCAGGCAATATACTGCAATAACACACACATAGATACACACTGTTTTTACATTTTTCGCTTCTTTTTTCTTAGCTTTTCCCTTTTCTTTCCTTCTCTTTTGTTCTTGGTTGTTTAGCTTTTTCAGTTTGATTGTATTTTTTCACTTTTACTTTTTTCATTAGCAAGGGTTCCTCCATTTTTGTTACAGTTTTTCAGTCCTTTCTATTCTTTTTTATTTCTCTCCCTTTTCTTTTGGTACAGATTTTTGTATTTGTCTCATCTTTCCTACACATTTGTCATAGAATAGCTAAGATATCCCTTATTTTCTTCATTTTATACAATTTTATTGTTACACTTTCAATCTACTTTTATTAATTTTTCATTTCTTTTTTTCTTCCCTGAGGGCTTGGGGGATCATGGCATTGGTCCAGCTCAAGGAGGTCACAAGCTCAAGGTCTTGGGTGTCCTTCTTGCTTGGTAGGTTTCCACTGTGACATACTGCTGATTTTTTCTGTATTTGGCACAGGTGGGGTCTTGATTTTGTCCAGGCTAGAAAGGAGCTCCTGACTTCGAGGGACCCAGCCATCCCAGCCAAGTCCTAGACCTTTAGGTGTGGTTAAAGTAATCTGCAGAATACCAACATTTCTCCTATCACCCTCTTTCTTTTTTACTGTCCTTTTTCTCTCCTTTTCTTCAATTTGTTCCTTTCACCCACCCTTCCTTCATTTCCTCTTTATTTTTTTCTTTTCCTTCTCCCTTCTCGCTCTTCATGCTTACCTTCCTTTTGCCCTTATATCAAAAGGCCACTTCAACAGCTATGTTCTGAGACAAAGTAATTTAAAGCAAAGGAGAGAGTGAGAGGGAAAATGTAGGTGAAGGAAGTAAACAAAAAGAAAACACACATAAAGATGAGCCAAGAGAAAAATTCTGGCAGGGGGGTGGAGACAAGATGGCTGACTAAAGCCAGCTTTCCACAGCAGCTCCCATCCAGAGGAGAGTTAATGGACAGAAATTTAGCAAGTAACCTGGCGGATTAGACCTGCGCCAAGAGAGAAGGTTGAAGAATCCACATCAACCCTGCTGAGGCAAGCTGCGACCCAAAGGATACAAAAAAAGGTACAAAATCAATCACCAAGCAGACTGAAGTCTTCTCCTCCATGAGAACGGCTCAGCGTACCCACTCCATAAACAAATGAGCAGAGTTCAAAAGTCCTCCCATTATACTCCACGGGAGAAATCCTCTAAAAAATGGACCTATTTCCCCTACTAGGGTGCCATGGCGCTCTTCTGCCAGGCATAAAACTGTGTAAAACTGTATATATACTCTACATGCAATTCTGAGCTCCCAGCACTCCCCTCCACTCTCACTCTGAGGTCTGGAGGCCTGTCCCCCAAGAGTCCAGATTCTTGGGTGTTTTCTCAAGGGGTGTGGACAGGGCCAGGACTGCTGCTGCTCAGTGCTGATTCTGCGACACAGGAGTGAGGAGAGGACGGTCAGCTGAGAGGGAATCACAAAGGAGCGGTGGTGACCTGAGGTGCAGAGCAGCAGCTGTTTTTGGCAACAACAGGGCTCACCTCTGGATATTCCGGAGTCACACCCCCGTCTCTCTGGACAACCAGAGGAGGCCGGGCATCTTCTCAGGTGGCAACCTGGCGGAACACATCTGGGATGGAAACGCAGGTCCCGGGAGTAAAGGGTTTGCCTGAGGCGGTACCGGCCTGGGTGGAGCGCGGGGACTAGAAAATGCATTCGGAGTGCCGACAGACTCCTGGGGCAGGGCTGACACAGAGGACCGCTTTACGGGGACTAGAAAATGCACACGGAGTGCCGGCAGACTCCCAGGGCGCGGCTGACACAGAGGACCGCTTTACTGAGCCTAAGATGCACCCGGCCCTCAGGAGATTATCAGCCTAGACAAAGGAGGGCAAGAGGATAGAACTGACAGCTAACTGTGCTGCGAATACAAACTACTGGGTAGCAGCAAAGACAGGGCCTGAGGCGCAGGATCTGTGGATGCAAAACAGCTTCTCTTCTGCAGGGGAATTTAGCCGGGACAGAAACAAATTCTGCAAAGTTGTTCAGTTCTGTCAGTAACATCAATCAGGTGTGGGACTGGAACTGACTGAATAGCCCCAGCCTCCATCAAGTGTCCAAGGTTGTCAGGCCTCACCTCACCCTGCTGGACAGTGGCAGAGAGCAGTGGCCTGGCTGAGGACACGTAGATCTCCTTGTGATTCAGGCAGGTGCAAACCCCTGGAGTATCTGCTCACTGGAGGCAACTGGATCACAGCCCAGTGGGGTTATCAGTGATGGGTGTGACAGAGGGGCAAGGTGGGGAAGGAGGCATCAATCTTCCCAGACTAATCTACTTGCTGAGTGGGTAATCCTGACCTCATGGAGCACCGGAGCAAGTCATATTTGAGTTGTCAGAAGATCCCTATGATTTAGTTGCCAGAGACCTGTTAAACTCTCCAACCTGAGACAAGTGCTGACTGAGACAATTGATTTGGACCTTTCAAACTGAGCCAATCGCCCGGACTATCCAAGTGGTACCCTGGGTATGTGGTTGTAGGAAGGTTTGATTTTCCTTTTCCAATTGTTGCCTGTGGGGGGCAGGGGGACTTAATTGCTGCTATTTCTCCACAGCTGAGACTTCAACCAAGAGTAACTGTTTCACTAGGATGAGACAAAGACCAGCTGAACACAAGACAGAGCCACTTAGCCCCACCACACCAAGTAAGTCCCAGTTTCTCTAGCACTGTATGGGTCCTTGACAAAGCTCCAGCAGAAAAGGTACAGACACAAGTCCCAGCTTTTGGGCAAAGGGCTGTTTAATCACAAGAACTGGAGCCCCGAACCCAACTTTTCTTTACCCACTTATCTTGTCAAACGGTGTGAAATAATCATGGAGCGAAATCAGTGGGAAAACTCTGGTAACATGAATAACCAGAGTAGATCAACCCCTCCAAGAAAAGGAATGGCAGATGTAACTGAAGATCCCATTCATAAACAGATGGCCGAGATGTCAGGAATCGAATTCAGAATTTGGATTGCAAACAAGATGAATAGAACGGAGAAAAGCTGGAATTAGAAATTTGAGGAGCAATTCAAAAGTTGGAATTAGAAATTCGAAGAGAAATTCAAAAGTTGTCTCAAGAATTCAACGAATTTAAAGACAAAACCACCAAACATTTTGATTCACTGATGCAAGAATTTGGAACCTTCAAAGATCCAAAAAATACAGTAGAATCCCTCAGTAACAGAGTGGAGCAAGCAGAAGAAAGGATTTCTGACATTGAAGACAAAGCTTTTGAAGGCTCCAAAACTCTCAAAGAGGAAGAGAAATGGAGAGCAAAAACGGATCACTCTCTCAGACAGCTCTGGGATAATTTGAAGAAGGCTAATATCTGCCTCACTGGAATCCCTGAAAGTAATGAAGTGGCTTTGCAAGGCACAGAGGCTCTTCCCCATGAAATTATGAAAGAGAATTTTCCAAACGTGCCAAGAAGATTCTGACATTCAGATAGCAGACAGTTTCAGACTCAACCCGAATAAGACAATCACAGGCAGGCAATCATAATTAACTTCACGAAAGTTAACGGGAACAAGAAAATTCTGAAAGCAGCCAGATGTAAGAAAACCATAACCTACAACAGGAAGAATATCAGAATTACTGCACACTTCTCTGCTGAAACATTTCAAGCCAGAAGAGAGTGGACATCAACTTTTAATCTCCTAAAACAAAATAACTTTCAACCCTGGATCCTGTATCCAGCTAAACTGAGTATCATTTATGAGGGAGAAATTAAATAATTTAATGATATTCACATGTTGAAGAAATGTGGCATAACCAAACCAGCTCTTCAGGATATTCTCAGACCTATCCTTCATAATGACCAGCCGAATCCTCTACCACAAAAGTAAACTCAATCAGAAACTTTTGATCAAACTCCAACTTCCACAGTGGTGAAAGGATGAAAAATGTTCATTGGACTTTCAAAAAACTTGATACCCAAAATTTTACCCGACTTATCAATATTCTCCATTAATGTGAACGGCTTATACTGTCCTCTAAAGGCACAGGTTGGGTGACTGGATACAAAAACTCAGGCCAAATATTTGCTGCATACAGGAATCTCATCTTACATTAAAAGATAAATATAGACTCAGGGTGAAAGGATGGTAGTCTATATTTCAGGCAAATGGAAATTAGAAAAAAGCAGCTGTTGCAATTCTATTTGAAGATACAATAGGCTTTAAACCAACAAAAGTAAGGAAGGATAAGAATGGTCACTTCATATTTGTTAAGGGTAATACTCAATATGATGAGATTTCAATTATTAATATCTATCTATGCACCCAACCACAATATACCTCAATTTTAAGAGAAACTCTAACAGAAATGAGCAACATAATTTCCTCCAGCTCCATAATAGTTGGAGATTTAAACATTCCTTTGGCAGCGCTGGATAGATCCTCCAATAAAAAGCTGAGCAAAGAAATTTTAGATTTAAACCTAACCATCCAACATGTGGATTTAACAGACATCTACAGAACATTTCATCCCAACAAACTGATTACACATACTTCTCATCAACCTGCGAAACATACCCCAAAATTGATCTCATCTTAGGTCACAAGTCTAACCTCAGTAAATTTAAAGGAATAGAAATTATTCCTTGCTTCTAAGGAATAGAAATTATTCCTTGCTTCTTATCGGACCACCATGGAATAAAAGTTGAGCTCAGTAAAAACAGGAATCTACATACTCATACAAAAGCATGGAAGTTAAATAACCATATGCTGAACAATAGCTGGGTCAGAGATGAGATTAAGAAGGAAATTGCCATGTTTTTGGAACAAAAAGACAAGGAAGACACGAATTATCAGAACCTCTGGGATACTGCAAAGGCAGTTGCAGAAGAAAATTTATGGCAATTCAAGCCTTCCTTAAGAGAACGGAAAGAGAGAAAGTTAATAACTTAATGGGACATCTCAAGCAACTGAAAAAGGAAGAACATTCCAACCCCAAACCCAGAAGAAGAAAAGAAATAACCAAAATTAGAGCAGAATTAAATGAAACTGAAAACAAAAGAATTATGCAACAGATCAAAAAATCAAAGTTGGTTTTTTGAAAAGGTCAATAAAATACATAAACCTTTGGCTAACCTAACCAGGAACAAAAGAGTAAAATCTGTAATTTCATCAATCAGTAATGACAAAGATGAAATAATAACAGCTTACTCAGAAATTAAAAAAATCCTTAATGAATATTACAAGAAACATTATTCTCAGAAATATGAAAATCTGAAGGAAATTGACCTATACTTGGAAGTATGTCACCTTCTAAGACTTAGCCAAAATCAAGTGGAAATGTTGAGCAGGACCATATCAAGTTCTGAAATAGCATCAATCATACAAAATCTCCCTAAAAAGAAACGCCCGGGACCAGATGGCTTCATGTCAGAATTCTACCAAACCTTTAAGAGGAATTAGTACCTATATTTACTCAACCTGTTGCAAAATATACAAAAAGAAGGAATACTACCCAACACATTCTATGAAGCAAACATCATCCTGGTCCGCAAACCAGGAAAAGACCCAACAAGAAAAGAAAATTATAGACCAATTATCACTAATGAATACAGATATAAAAATATTCAACAAGATCCTAACAAACAGAATCCAGCAACACATCAGACAAATTACACATCATGACGAAGTCAGTTTTATCCCAGGGTCTCAAGGCTGGTTCAATATACGTAAATCTATAAGTATAATTCAGCACATAAACGAATTAAAAAACAAAGACCATATGATTGTCTCAATTAATGCAGAAAAAGCTTCTGATAATATCCAGCATCCCTTGATGATCAGAACACTTAATAAAACTGGTATAGAAGTGACATTTCTTAAAATGATAGAGGCCATCTATAGCAAACCCACAGCCAATATTGTATTCAATGGAGTTAAATTGAAATCATTTGTACTCATCAGGAACCAGGCAAGGTTGCCCATTGTCTCCACTGCTCTTGTAATTGACGTTTTAGCCATCGCAATTAAGGAAGAAAAGGTGATCAAGGGTATCCATATAAGGTCAGAAGAGATCAAACTTTCGCTCTTCGCAGATGATATGATTGTATAACTGGAAAACACCAGGGATTCTACTACAAAACTCTTAGAAGTGATCAAGGAATACAGCAGCATCTCAGGTTACAAAATCAATATTCATAAATCGGTAGCCTTTATATATACCAACAAATAGTCAAGCTGAACAAACAGTTAAGGACTCTATTCCATTCACAGTAGTGCCAAAGAAGATGAAATATTTGGAAATTTATCTAACAAAGGATGTGAAAGATCTCTATAAAGAGAACTATGAAACTCTTAAGAAAAGAAACAGCTGAAAATGTTAACAAATAGAAAAACTTACCAAGCTCATGGCTGGGAAGAATCAACATTGTCATAATGTCCATACTACCCAAAGCAATATACAACTTTAATACAATCCCTATTAAAGTTCCCCTGTCCTACTTTAAAGATCTTGAAAAAATAATACTTCATTTTATATGGATCAGAAAAAACCTCGAATAGCCAAAACATTACTCAGAAATAAAAACAAAGCAGGAGGAATCACGCTAGCAGACCTCAGACCATACTATAAATAGACAGTGATCAAAACAGCGTGGTACTGGCACAAAATCAGAGAGGTAGATGCATGGAACACAACAGAGAACCAAGAGATGAATCCAGCTACTTACCGTTATTTGATCTTTGACAAGCCAATTAAAAACATTCAGTGGGGAAAAGATTCCTTATTTAACAAATGGTGCTGGGTGAACTGGCTGGCAACCTGTAGAAGACTGAAACTGGACCCACGCCTTTCACCATTAACTAAGACTCTCACTGGATTAAAGATTTAAACTTAAGACATGAAACTATAAAAATACGTGAAGAAAGTACAGGGAAAACTCTTGAAGGAATTGGCCTGGGTGAATATTTTATGAGGAGGACTCCCCAGGCAATTGAAACAGCTTCAAAAATATACTACTGGGACCTGATCAAACTAAAAAGCTTCTGCACAGCCAAGAACACAGTAAGTAAAGCAAGCAGACAGCCTTCAGAATGGGAGAAGATATTAGCAGGTTATGTCTCTGACAAAGGTTTAATAACCAGAATCCACAGAGAACTCAAACATATAAGCAAGAAAAGAACATGTGATCCCATCGCAGGCTGGGCAAAGGACTTGAAGAGAAACTTCTCGGAAGAAGACAGGCGCACGGTCTACAGACATATGAAAAAATGCTCATCATCCTTAATCATCAGAGAAATGCAAATCAAAACTACTTTGAGATATCATCTAACTCCAGTAAGATTAGCCCATATCACAAAATCCCAAGACCAGAGATGTTGGCGTGGATGTGGAGAAAAAGGAACACTTCTACACTGGTGGTGGGAATGCAAATTAATACGTTCCTTTTCGAAAGATGTTTGGAGAACACTTAGAGATCTAAAAATAGATCTGTCTTTCCATCCTATAATTCCTCTACTAGGTATATACCCAGAAGACCAATAATCACATTATAACAAAGATATTTGTACCAGAATGTTTATTGCAGCCCAATTCATAATTGCTAAATCATGGGAAAAGCCCAAGTGCCCACTGATCCACGAATGGATTAATAAATTGTGGTATATGTACACCATGGAATATTATGCAGCCTTAAAGAAAGATGGAGACTCTACCTCTTTTATGTTTACATGGATGGAGCTGGAACATATTCTAAGTATCTCAATACTTAGTAAAGTATCTCAAGAATGAAAGAGAAAGTATCCAATGTACTTAGCCCTACTATGAAACTAATTTATGGCTTTCTTATGAAAGCTATAACACAGTTATAACCTAAGAATATGGGGAAGGGGAAGAGGAAGGGGGGGGAGGATGAGCGGACGGAGGGTGATTGGTGGGATTACACCTACAGTGCATCTTACAAGGGTACATGTGAAACTTACTAAACGTAGACTATAAATGTCTTAACACAATAACTAAAAAAATGCCAGGAAGGCTATGTTAACCAGTGTAATGAAAATATGTCAAATGGTATATAAAAGCAGTGTATGGTGCCCCATGATTGCATTAATGTACAGAACTATGATTTAGTAAAAGAAAAAAAATTAATTAAAAAAGAAAAGAAATGTAAAATTTTGGCAGCTTGAAACACCAGAATAGAGCAAACTCCCTATAAAGGAGCATGAGGTAGCTACCAGAGGTTTCCTCCTATAAAGAATTAATGGAAGTGACAGGGAATTTACAATATGGATGGCAAAAACAAGAAAGGAAAGTGATGAGAAAGTAGAAAAATAGAAACAAAATATGGACAAACAATATGAAGAATATAGAAAAGATATAATGCAACTTAAGGACTTAAAGGAGTCAATCAGGGAACTTAAAAATGTAGTAGAAAGTATTGGTAACAGATTAGACCATGGAGAAGAAAGATTCTCAGAGTTAGAGGAGGAAACATTTCAGCTTTTGAGGAAACAGAGGTAGTTAAAGAGGTAGAAAAGAAGAGAGAGAAAGCATAATATTCACTCAGAGAATTATGGACTTCATGAAGTCATGAAACATACGAATTATAGACTCATGAAAGGGGACAAACATCCCAAAGGAACAGAAGCCCTACTGGAAGATATCAATAATGAAAACTTCCCAAGTATCATTAAAGCTTCTGAAAACACTCCTTCTAGAGTGATAATAAACTCCAAGTAGTCTCAACACAAACAGAGCACCTCCAAGACACAACATAATGAACCTGTCCAAAGTGAAGACAAAATAGAAAATTCTGTAAGCAGCTAGGAGTAAGTGCTAATTGACCTACAGGGGCAGATCCATCAGGGTTGCACTGGACTTCTCAGCTGAACTTTTAAAGCCAGACGAGAATGATCATCTACCTTTAAATTCTTAAACAAAAACCGATTTTCAGCCCAGATTTCTGTATCTTGGCAAACTAAGCTGCAAAATCGATGGAGAAAGCAAATCTTTTACTGATATGTGAATATTCAGGAAATTCGCCATAACAAGACCCACTCTACAGGAAATATATAGACTTATTCTCCTCACTGAACATCACAATGGACCACCAGCAAAGAAAACGCCCAGAAACTAAAGGACAAAACCCAGCTTCCACAATGGCTCAAAGGATAAAATTAAGTAATGGACCTTCACAAATAAGATGAATAGAACTCTACCACATGTATCAATTCTCTCAATAAATGTTAATTGGTTAAATTCCCCAAAGAAGAGGCACAGGCTGGCTGGTTGGATAAAAAAAGCACAAGCCATACATATGTTGTCTCCCAGAAACACACCTAACCTTGAAAGACAAAATAAGACTCAGGGTAAAGGGTTGAAAAACAGTATTCCAGGCAAAAGGAAACCAGAATAAAGGAAGGTTCACAATCTTATTTTCAAATACAAGTGGATTTAAAGCAACTGAAGTTAAAGGCTGAAGATCACACTTCATACTGGTCAAGGGAGCATTACACAAAGAGGATATTTCCATTCTAAGTATTTATGCACCCAACGTAAATGCTCCCAGATTTATCAAACAGACATTGATTTGTGTGAACAAGCTGATATTCTATAACACCATAATAGCGGGAGACTATGACACCCCTCTGGTTGAACTTGACAGATCATCTTCAAAACTAAACAAAGATAGAAGGGACTTCAATGTGATCCTAGATGTAATGGGCTTAATAGACATAAACAGAGCACACCATCCCAAAGCTAAGGAATATACGTTCTTCTCCTCACCCCATGGAACATACGCCAAAACAGATCATACCCCAGGTAACAAATCAAACCTTAATAAAAATAAAGAATTGAAATTATACTTTATCTTCTTAGATCACAAGGCAATAGAAGTGGAACTCAACTGCAACAAAAATTTTCATCCCCACACAAAGGCATGGGAATTAAACAACCTTACGCTGAATGACAGCTGGGTTAGGGAAGACATAAAAGGAGGAAATCATTGAATTCCCCAAACATAACAACAATGAAGCTACAAGTTGCCAAAACCTGTGGGATACTGCAAAAGCAGTCCTAAGAGGGAATTTTGTCTCATTAGATTCCTATATCCAAAAACCAGAAAACAGAGCACATCAACAACCTAAGGAATCATCTCAAGGAAATGGAAAAGGCAGAGGAATCCAATCTCAAATCCAGGAGAAGAAAAGAAATAAGCAAAATTAAATCAGAAATGAATGAAACTCAAGACAAAAGAATAATTTAGAAAATCAGTGAAACAAAAAGGTGGTTTTTCGAAAAGATAAATACAACTGATAAACCGTTAGCCAGATTAACTAGAAACATAAAAGCAACATCTCTAATAACCTCAATCAGAAATGAAAAAAGGGACATAACAGATATCACTGAGATAAAATAGATTATCTCTGACTAGTACAAGAAAGTATGCCCAGAAATGTGATAATGTGGAGGAAATGGACCAATACCTGGAATCATACCATCTTCCTAGACTTAACAAGGAAGAAATAGATCTCTTAAACAGACCAACATCAAGAGCTGAGATTGAAGAAACGATAAAAATGCTTCCAAGAACAACAACAACAACAAAAAACCCCTGGACCAGTTGGCTTCACAGCAGAATTCTATCAAATCTTAAAGAATGATATTGACCTATGCTACAGAACCTATTCCAAAACCCTGAGAAGAAAGGAATCTTCCCTAACACATTCTATGAAGCAACATCATCCTGATACCAAAACCAGAAAAGGACCCAACTAAAAAGAACTAGACACCAATTTCACTAATCAATATAGATGCAAAACTACTCAATAAAATCTTGGCTAACGGATTGCAGGTACACGTTAAAAAATTTATAAATTACAATCAAATAGGCTTCATCCCATGGATACAAGTCTGGTTCAACATATGCGAATCCGTAAATGTAATTCACCATATTAGTAGAAGCAAAAACAAAGACCACAGGATCCTTTCTACAGATGCAGAAAATGCACTTGATAAAATTCAGCATCTTTTCTAATAAGAACACTTAAGAATATAGGTATAGCTGGCACACTTCTTACACTGACTGAGGCCACCTATGACAAACCCATAGCTAGTATCATACTGAACGGAGTAAAACTGAAAGCGTTTCCACTTAGAACTGGAACTGGACAAAGATGTCTACTATTGCCCCTACTATTTAACAGTGTTGGAGGTTTTGGCTAATACAATCAAGCAAGAGAAGGCTATAAAGCAGCGGTTCTCAACCTGTGGGGTGCGACCCACAGGAACTGTACTAAAGGGTTGCGGCATTAGGAAAGTTGAGAACCACTGTTATAAAGGGAATACAAATAGGGGCAGAGAAGGTCAAACTCTTGTTGTTTGCTGATGATGTGATCTTATACTCAGAGAACTCTAGAGATTCAACCATGAGACTCCTGGAAGTGTCTCAAGAAATACAGTAACATCTCAGGGTATAAAATCAATGTCCACAAATCAGAAGTGTTTGTATATGCCAATAACAGCCAAGTCAAGAAGCTAATCAAAGATACAATTCCCTTCACAATAGCTTCAAAGAAAATAAAATACCTAGGAATATACCTAACAAAACACATGAATGACCTCTACAAAGAGAATTATGAAACCATAAGAAAAGAAACTGTAGAAGACAACAAATAGAACAGCGATTCTCAACCTGTGGGTCGTGACTCACAGGAACTGTATTAAAGGTTCATGGCATTAAGAAGGTTGAGAACCACTGAAATAGAAGAACACACCATGGTCATGGATGGGAAGAATCAACACTGTTAAAATGTCTATACTATCCAAAGCAAGCTACAGATTCACTGCAATCCCCATTAAAATACCAACATTATACTTTGAAGAACTGGAAAAAATAGTTCTTCATTTTATATGGAACCAGAAAAAACCCCATATAGCCAAAGTAGTTTTTAGTAATAAAACAATGCCTGGAGGTATCACTCTACCAAATTTTAGGTTATATTACAAGTCCACAGTGATCAAAATAGCATGGTATTAGCACAAAAATAGAGACAGAGACATATGGAACTGAATAGAGAAACCCAAGAGATGAAACCAGTCTCTTATTGCCACCTGATCTTTGATAAACCAAACAAAAACATATATCCTGGGGAAAAGAATACCTATTTAATAAATAGTGCTGGGAGAACTGGATCACCACATGGAAAAGACTGAAATTGGACCTTCACCTTTCTCCACTTACAAAAATTGACTCAAGATGGATCAAAGATTTAAATCAAATACAAGAAACGATAAAAATCCTAGATGAAAGTGTAGGGAAAACTCTTGAGGATGTTGGCCTGGGGAAAGATTTTATGAAGACTTCAGTGGCAATCACAACAACAATAAAAATAAAAATAAACAAATGAGACTTTTTTTTTTCTTAGAGACAGAGTCTTACTTTATTGCCCTCGGTAGAGTGCCACGGCGTCACAGCTCATAGCAACCTCCAACTTCTGGGCCCAGACGATTGTCTTGCCTCAGCCTCCCGAGTAGCTGGGACTACAGGCATCTGCCAGAATGCCCAGCTATTTTTTTGTTGCAGTTTGGCCAGGGCCGGGTTTGAACCTCCCACCCTTGGTATATGGGGCCAGTGCCCTATCCACTGAGCCACAGGCACCACCCCAAATGCGACTTAATTAAACTAAAAAGCTTTGGCACAGCTAAGGACACAATAATTAAAGCAAATAACCTTCAGAATGGGAAAAGATACTTGTACATTACAAATCTGATAAAGGTTTGGTAACTAGAATCTATAGAAAACTCAAATTAATCAACAAAAAAAGAGCAAACAATCCCATCTCTCACTGGGTAAGAGACATGAACAAAACCTTCCCTGAGGAAGACAGATGAATGGCTAACAAGCATAAAAAAGTATTCATCATCCCTAATCATCAGAGAAATGCAAATCAAAACCACCCCAAGATATCGCTTAACCCCAGTGAGAATAGCCCAAATCACAAAGTCCCAGAGTTGCAGGTGCTGGCATGTGTGTGGAGAGAAAGGAACATTTTTACACTGTTGGTGGGAGTAAAAACTAATACCAGCCTCTTATGAAAGAAATGTGGAGATTTCTCAAAGAACTCAAATTAGACCTCCCGTTTGACCCTGCAATCTCACTATTAGGCATCTATCCAGAAGAAAAAAAAAATCATTTTATCATAAAGACATTTGCACTAGAATGTTTATCACAGCCAAGATGCGGAAACAACCTGATATGTCCATCAACTCAGGAAAGGATTAACAAACTCTGGTAATATGTATAACATGGAGTACTATTCAAACATAAGAAAAGATGGTGACTTCTTTACATCTTTTGTATTCACATGGATTGAGTTGAAACACATTCTTCTTCGTAAAGTATCACATGAATGGAAAAGCAAGTACCCAATGTACTCATTTTTATTATCAAGCCAATAGACAATCAATCACATGCCCACATGGGAGAAAAACTTAGAGTTGGGGGAGGGGCAACAAGGAGAGATTGATGTGCTCTCACTTAAAGGGCACAAGGTAGGGATGTATGGTACACTCTGTGGGCGAGGGACACAACTACAAGAGGAACTCTACCTAACAAATTAAAAAAATTGTGACCTGGTTGTTTGTACCCTCACAATAACCTGAAATAATAATATAAAAATCTGGAAACATCAGTAATGTTTTTAATATACTGGATATATAAGCACAGATTTTCTTCCTCTTTCACTAAGACAGCCTAGAGTCAATAACATCTCAGTAATAGTGAGCACACATGGCACACAGATGTTAGTTTCTAAGATCATTTCTCTTTGGAGAAATGGGTTGTTCCAGGGCTAGGGGAAGGAAAATTACAAAATAAGCCTGGAACATCCTAATGTGCCAGAAAGTAAGGAAGTGCTCAATAAAGGATGGGGACAGGTAAAAATGACACAAAATAGACACAAACGTAATTTTTATGACAATGCAAATGACAGTGAAATGATGGATAAAAATGAACTTTGACCTCAATCATACTCTTAATTAGAATGTCAACTAATAATCACAGAAAAATGGAATTTAAAAAAACCCAAGAGTAATAATTGTTCCAGGCAAGAATCACCAAGTCTGTAGATACTAAATCTAATGAGAGTTTTAGGTAAAATAAGATATTTACATAGTCTCAAAGTACTTCTCTGTATAATTACAAGAGAAAAATGGAACAAACAGACATAATGTGCACTGAGACTGGCATAAACTTTAGCAATAATCCATACCAAAAATGCACAATCTGAACCAAAAAATGTTTCAATGTTTGAAACTTGCTTTTTAGAATATAGTCTGAAAACCAATGTTGAAATCATTTATTCTAGTTTTTAATACAGTTGGGGTTAAATCTCCTATGTTGTCATATTTTCTACTTTTCCCATCTGCTTTTCATTCCTTTGGTCCTCTCTTAGCACTTTCTTTTTTTTTTTTTTTTTTTTCAGTTGTTTTTTGGCAGGGGCCCAGTTTGAACCCGCCAACTCTGGTATATGGGGTCAGTGCCCTACTCCTTTGAGCCACAGGCGCCGCCCTCTTTGCACTTTGTTTTAGATCAACTTAGTATTCATTCAGTGTTTCATTTTAATTCCACAACTAGTTTGTTAGTGTTATCTCTTTTTCCTTTTTTTTTTTTTTTTAATATTTTAATGTTTCCTCTAGGGTTTAGTCATCTTACCACAGTCTAATTTCCAAGAATATTATGCCACTTTAAATAATGTGAGAACCATAGAACTCAATTCTGCCATCCACTCCTCTTGTCCTTTGGGCTATTGTTATACATGTAATGTATGCATGTCATAAATTCCATGAAACATAAAGTCAATTATCTTGATCTCATCTTAGAATTCCTCCAAAACTCTGAGGAATAAATGTCCGTTGTTTAAGCTACCAGTTCTATGGCATTTTGTTATAGGCAGTCTACGAATTACAAACATTCCAAGTTACATACAACTCACACTTACAAACGAAGGCTACTACGGTAAGCCCCCAAGTTACGAATATCTGACTGACACTTATGAATGGAAACTATTATGGTAACGGATTAATGTACCTGTTCCCACTTACATACAAATTCAACTTAAGGACAAACCTACAGAACCTACCTAATTCGTAACCCAGGGACTGCTTGTACAGCAGCCTAGGCTGACTAAGATGTTTTAGTGCTTAACCAAGTCCCATATCCAAACTGTATGCCAATTTGAACCAAATGTTTATACAATTCATGGTCTTGGTCATGCACACACAAAAAAAATGTGAAGGCTATAAATATGTGTACAAATCCCAAATCCTTTGATACTTTTTTTTTTTTTTGAGAATTTTTTTTTTTGAGACAGAGTCTCAAGTGTCGTGACATCACAGCTCACAGCAACCTCAAACTCTTGAGGTTAAGTGATTCTCTTGCTTCAGCCTCTTAGGCTGAATTTGAACCTGCCAGCTTTGGTGTATGTGGCTGGCGCCCTAGCCGCTTTGAACGACAGGTGCCGAACCAATCCTTTGATACTCTTGCCATCCATAGGTGAGGGTCTACTTCCCCTCACTCCCACTTTGAATATGGCCAAACTAAGTAGCTGGTTGATGGGCAGTGTACGACAGAAGAAACGTGACTTCCAAGAGCAAGTAATAAAAGGTAATAGAGCTTCCACTGGTTTGCTTTGGGACATTCACTCTTTTTTTTTTTTTTGTCCTTTATTATTATTTATTTATTTATTTCAGATTAATATTAGGGCACATATGTTAGGTCACGGGACATTCACTCTTAATAGTACAGTCATCATGCTGTAAAGGAAACCAAACTATCCCATGGGAAAAGACCAAAGAGGCAAATTATAGGCAGTCCAGGTGCCAGCTAACAAGCCAGCATCAACGAGTGAGCGGACAGTCCTCTGGCTCCCAGGCATCAAGTCATTCCCAGCTCTGGGGTCTCCTCAGCAGAGGTCCTGGATCATCATGGAGCAGAGACCTGTTATCTTCACTGTGTGTGCCCTGCCTGAATTGCTGACACGCAGAGACTGAGAGCATAATAAAATGGTTGTTTTATTGCCACTAAGTTTTGGGTAGTTTGTTAGACAGATGTAGATAACAGATAGGTAGAACATGAGATGAGAGTACAATTATGTACTGATGTAAATTTTTCATTATTCTAGGAAAATACCTGAAGCTCAGATTTTGATCATGGATAAACAAAGTAATTTTCTTAAAAGCAGTGCAGCATAATTCTATAACTAATTTTCTAACTGCTTACTTGGATGTCTAATCTTTTTTCTTTACTGCCACACACTGGAAGAAAAACAGCTATCCTGGGCCAAACATTAAATATACACACAGTTACGAAACCTGATGAGCAAAAGAAAAAGTCCATGCATACTTTTGGTGATCCTGACACCACAGATAAACAGTTCTCAAATAATCCCACAGGTTGGACACCCCTGTTTAGAATAAAGGATCAAGGAAGAAGCATATGATAAAGAGGTATGCCTTTTCTCTCCAATATTTTGGCTCTAGACATGTCAGAGAGTTCTAGAGTTCTTAGATGGTGCAGCCAAGGAGGGATCAGGCTAAATTCACAGTGGCCTGGAGAAAACACACCTACCCTGGTACCAAACATTATTTGGGCAGAGTTCACAGGTAGGTCCCAATAAAGCATATAACATAGGCAGAAATGATTGGGTACACACATGTACTTTAAGCATCAAGAGGAAATGCCTGCTCCTTCTAAATCCAAATGGAAACTACACTGATGACAGACAGCTAGGGCAAGGGCATCTTCTGCTACCAGCAAATTCAGATTTAATTCATTGTAGCATGTATTTCTAAATATTTTGTGTAGAAAACCTCCATACAAAATATTTAGAAATACATGCTACAATGTGATTTACAATTTGTTATTCCCTCTTCACTAAAAAGAGTAGGGGGAAAGAAAAGAGAATGACAGGAATCCCCCAGAAGAAAGTGCAAGTATCTTAGTACACTACTAAATATGTAAGGCTTACCTTTTCTGTTGATATGAACTGAGTCCAAGTGTTGTCTCCGTCTGTAAGAAGAAGAAAATAATGGTGAAAATAATGAAACCACATCTTTATACTGCAGGAACATGAAATATACTATATATTATAGCCTACAATATACAGAATAGCATATAACATATATTTTACAGCATATAATATATAGTATATATATAGTATATAATATGTAGTATATATTATAATTTAAATTTTGACCTTAGATTTTCAGGTTAAACCTGATTCTAAAATCACAAGCCATGACTAGTCACACTATGTAATTCAAATGAGAGAATTTGAATCAAATTTTAAACATACATGGAAGTAATGCAAAGTAATGCAATTAATTTAAAAATTAGACAAGTTAACACATCCTATGGGAATAGTCCCTTTTACTCACTATTCACCTCTTAAAAAGTGTACTCCACGTGCTGGTATACAATAGTTCCTGCCATCATGAGCTCAAGGTACAGTGTGCATGTGTGAGTATGAGTGAGGGGGGACATAGTAATTCAAAATATGCACTTATACACTGAAAAAAGATCATAAAGATTTTGGAAAGGTGCTATGAAAGGGAATAAATAGATTATATATTTAACTATGTCATGAGGAAAAGCCTGTATGAAGAGATAACCTTTACATGAAAACCAGAAAAATAAAAAAAAGTGATGTGGAAGTGGGATGGGTGGTAATGAAAGGAAACAGCATATGCAGAGGCCCTTGGGGGAAAGAGCTTGACAGGTTTAAGAAACAGATGGTAGGGCGGCATCTGTGGCTCAGTCGGTAGGGCGCCGGCCCCATACACCAAGGGTGGCGGGTTCAAACCTGGCCCCGGCCAACTGCAACCAAAAAATAGCTGGGCGTTGTGGCGGGTGCCTGTAGTCCCAGCTTCTCAGGAGGCTGAGGCAAGAGAATCGCTTAAGCCCAGGAGTTGGAGGTTGCTGTGAGCTGTGTGAGGCCACGGCACTCTACCGAGGGCCACAAAAAAAAAAAAACAAAAAAAAAACAGATGGTAGGTCTATTTGGCTGGGACTTAGAGAAAACTCTGGAGGGCTAGGCAGGGGCCTGATGATGCTGTGCCCTGTGAAAAGCCACTGCAAGAGGTTTGCACTATGTTGTACTCTAAATGCAATGTGAGGGGTCTGAAGGAGTTAAGACAGAGAGAGACATGGCCTGCTTTAAGTTTTAAAGACATTATTCTGGCTATAGTATAGAAAATGGATCAGAGGGTGACAGAGAGAAAGGAAGAAGTTGGGAGGCAATAGTCATAGCTCAGGTGGTGAAGGAAATGAAGTTCTTAATGATGTTTGAGAAAGTGTCAACACTCTAAGGAATACCATTAGTGAAATTATTCCAACAGGTTAGTTGCTATATTATTAGAAAAAGTAAAGTATGATTTTTTTTTTTTTTTACCAATAATATGTTATTTTGAAATGGTATTTGGGGGAATGTATTAATATATGGGGAAAATATGGCAGATGTGGGAAAATGTCCTTGTTTTTTTGAAGGTATATACCAAATGAAGTATAATAGTATCTGTAATTTTCTTTAAAATGTTTCAGCAATATAATTTTTGCATGTGTATACAGATAAAGAAAATATAGGAAAATGTTAATTGTTGGATCTGAGTCCTGAGGGTATTCAGTGAACTCTTATTTTCTGTATTTAAAGAAAATTTTTGTTACCTTTTTATTATGAAAATTATATTCATTCTCCACAAAATAGGAGAAAGTATTTGCAAACCATGTCTGTTAAAAGATTAATAAGAACTCCTATAATTCCATAACAAACAACTTCATTAAAAAAATGAGCAAAGAGATAAATTAGGTATTTCTCCAAAGGAGATATACAAATGTCCAGCAGGCACATGAAAAGATGCTCAACATCACTAGTTATCAGACAAACGCAAAATTAAAACCATATGATACTGCTTTATACTCATTAGGATGACTACTATTAAAAATAAAAAAGGTAACAAGGGTTGGCAAGGGTATGCAGAAAGAGGAACCCTGTGTATTGCTCGTAGGAATATAAAAGGATGTAGCCACTATGGGTAACACCATGGCGGTTCCTGAAAAAAATTAAACATACAATTACCATATGAGCCAACAATCCCACTTCTATATGTATACCCAAAAGAAGAGGGACTCACACAGATACTGCATGAATCCATCTTCACAGAAGTATTTTTCACAACAGTTAAAAAGTGGAAGTCACTCAGTACTGAGAGATGAATGGATAAACAAAACATGATTTATACAAACAATGGAACAGTATTCAGCCTTACAAAGGAAGGAAACTTTGACACATGCCCCACAATGGATGAACTTTGAAGACTGAGTCCACATTTACTTTAAGTGAAATAAGACAGTTATGAAAAGACAAATACTGTACAATTCTACTTATACAAGGTACCTAGAGTGGTCAAATTCATAGGAGACAGAAAGTAGAATGGTGATTGCCTAAGGCTCTGGGAAAGAAAGAATGGGGAGTTATTGTTTAAAGCTTCTGTCTCAGACTACTGGGCTATGGACTGGTACCCATCCCTGGGCTGTTATGAACTGGGCTGAACAGCACAGGATGAGTGATGTATTATATATTTTAGCATAATTTTTAAAAACTACAGTAATCAAGATATAGTGATACTGGCTTAAAGACAGATAACAGACCAATGGAACTGGACAAAGTTCAGACCCATTTGATTTTCAACAAAGGCACTGGTGAAATAATTAGAGAAATACATGTTTTTTTCAACAAATGGTGCTAGAACCCGATGCTATAGTTTGAATATGTCCCCCACAAAGTTCATGTTTTCAAAACTTAATCGCTGTGCCCTCATGAGTAGATTAATGTCAGCTCTGCCTTCATCAATGGATTAATGCTGCTATTGTGGGAGGGCTTTGTGATAAAAGCAGCTCTCTCCGGCTCTCTTGCTCTTGCCCTTTCACCATGTGATATCACCACGTTATGACACAGCATATGCCAGGACTGTACTCTTAGATGTTCCAGACTTCGAAACCATGAGCTAAATGAACTTTTTAATAAATCATCCAGTCTGTGGTAACCTGTTATTGCAACAAAACACTGAATAAATCTATGTTGGGAGAATAAGAGCCTTTATTCTGACTTCACACTATGTAATCAAATTAATTTCAGATAAATCATAGTTTTAAACATAAAAACAAATTATGAAGCTTCAATAAGAAAATATAGGAGACTATATTTGCAACCTTGGAATAGACAAGAATTCATGAACAAAAAAACACTCCATTAAGAGAAAATTGATAAGACTTGATTTCAACAAAATTAAAAACAAAGATTCCATACTTAAAATGCAAATACATACTAAGAGAAAATATTTTCAAATCATGTATCTGATGTATGACTTACATCCTGAACATACAAACAAACCATGAATCTGAGTAAGAAAACAGCCTACTACTTTAAAATTACAGAAATAGAAATAGAAAATTATAGAAATGTTAACTGAGTATATGAAAAGATGCTCAGTAACAATTTTTAAGGAATAGAAAATTAAAATTACAACAAGATTCTGCATACCTACTTTAATGTCCGAAATTAAAAGAATGACTATACCAAGTGTTGGCAAGAATGTGCAGCGACAGAACTCTCACATACTGCTGATGAGAATGCAGAATACAACTACAGCTATGGAAAAAGTCATAATTTCTTACAAAGTTCAAGATAACTGCCGTACGAACCAGTCACCATGGAGTACTCCTAGAGTCTACCCAAGAGAAACAAAGGCACATGCAATAACAATAACAGCAGTGTGTGCAATTATCAGCAATGTCCAGCTCTAGAACTTTTTCATCTTCCCAAAGTGAGTATATTTCCATACAAAGGCTTGTACATGAATGATCACAGTGGCTTTATTTATAACTCAACACTAGAACAGACAAATTTTTATCAACAGGTAAATGGATATGTGAATCATGTATATCCATATAATGGAATACTACTCAGTAATAAAAAGAATAAGCTACTGATACATGCAACAACATGGATGAATCTCTAAATAATCATGCTGAGTGAAAGAACGCAGACCCCGAAAAAAGTACAATCTGTATGATTCCATTTACATAAAATGTTTTAAAATGTAAACTAACCAATAGTGACAGAAAGCAGACCACTGGTTGCTTAAAGACAAAGAGTAAGGTGTTTCCACATTTTGGCAATTATAAATTGAGCTGCACTTAGGAAGGGATTAATAAGCTGTGGTATATGTACACCATGGAATACTATTCAGCCATTAAAAAAATGGAGACTTTACATCCTTTGTATTAACCTGGATGGAAGTGGAACACATTATTCTTAGTAAAGCATCACAAGAATGGAGAAGCATGAATCCTATGTAGTCAATTTTGATATGAGGACAATTAAGGACATGGTGGGGGTGGGGAAAGGGGAGAGCAGAGACGAAAAGGAGGAGGGAGGGGTGGGACCTTGGTGTGTGCCACACCTTTTGGGGGCAAGACACGATTGTAAGAGTGACTTTACCTAACAAATGCAATCAGTGTAACCTGGTTTCTTGTACCTTCAATGAATCAACAACAATAACAACAACAAAAAAGACAAAGATTAAGGGTGAAAGAATTAAAAAAAGGACACAAGTAGACTTTTGAGAGTGATGGATATGAGTTATGTTCACTATCTTGATTGTAGTGATGATTTCACAGGTACATAAATATGTCAAGCTTTTCACCTTGTACAATTTAAACACATGTAGTTTATGAAATGTCACATCAACGAAGGGTGTGACCTAAGAATTCTACAAACAACAGAAGCTGTGGGTCTCATGTGAAGCTGACAGAAAAGAAACTCAGAAAGTGTATCACCCATGTGCACTTTCTTAAGGGGAAAAAAATCATCATGAAAACAGGATCTGGCCAGTGAAAATTACCCATAATGAATCACACATGAGAAAGCTATCTTGTGCAAGATAAGCAGATACTCAATGCAAAGGAACTGTGGAAATAAAGTTAGAAAAGCAGAAAACAAATGGTTTTGAATGGTAAAGTACAAGATGGAAAAATCATTTAGTTATAATAAACAAGAATAAAAATAACAGAATATGCCAACAGAACCCTAAGTGTTGAGAAACAGAAGGAAGATCACAAAGACTATTTTATTTCTCTAATTAAGGCTTAACTATATCTTAAAAGTATCGGAAAACTGAACCCCTATATCAAGCACTTAAAAATTAAACAAAAACAAATATGACAGCATAAAAATCAGATGGAAAAGAATAAACACATCTATATAATACATAGATCAATTCATCTATTTAAAAAAGACAAAAAAGATTATATTAAAAAATTAAAACGCATCCACAAGCATGTACCACAAAATAATGAAGAAATGTCAAAAGTCAGAAAATGAGAAAAAATAAGGGTGAGAGCCAGAAAAAGAAGGATAAAAGCAAGCAAATAAAGGTTGCAACATTAAGAACTTTACAATGAAAATTTTTATAACTCAACAAGAAAGAAAAAAAGAAATGGGAAAGAAAACATTGTGATTGAAATGTAAGCAAAGGTCATGAGCCAATTCACTAAAGAAAAATAAATGGCCAATAATCACATGAAAAGATGATCACCTTCACTGGATAGTAAAATAATCCCTAGAAGACAATGAAATTTCATAGGTCACCATCTGACCACAGGGACCTTTGAGAGCTTTATGAATTCATACCCAGAGGAGACTAAATGTCTATCAAGAGTACTCAGAGATCCAGAAAATGCTATCAACTATGAGCATATCTACAATGTTCAAAGGAAATGTCACTGAATCACAAGAATTTAAAGTTAGTAATTCTCGATTTGCTGCTAATTCTCTTTTCACTGTGTTTCCAGAAGACAGAAACTCCTTGCTGCCCACATTTCAGACTCCACATGTTTCCGTCCAGCCTCAGTCTCACTCATCACTAGTCTGCAGATTCCAGACCCATCTGAGCAGTCTCAGAAAACATCCTCAACTCAAACAGGGATCCATGAGAGGAAAAATGGACTATTCTTCCAATCGAATAGACCAGCCTCTGTAAAAATGTATATGTGATATGATCTCAAATATTATTAAATCATCTTATAAAAAATATGATAATTTTATTCTATAATTCAGTGGTTCTCTACTAAGGTCAATTCTGTTTCCCAGTATAAGACATCTGGCAATATCCAAAGGCACTATTTTGTGAGGGGAAGAGGATAAGTTTTCTGATAAAATCCAGAAAACTGGCTAGACTAATTCTAAAAAAGCTGTAACAGAGGCTTTTTTGATGCCTCTACATCAAAATGGAGGCTGCTAGCATTAAGTGAAATTATGGATACTGACCAATGTGCTACGAGGCACAGAACAGTCTTTTCTCTACCCCGCAAACAACAATTACCTGGTTAAACGTGTAAATACTGCCAAGATTGAAACCGTACTATACGTAACCTAAATTTTATAAAGAAACAAAATATTTTCACTTGTACTAGCACCTCCTTCCATTATAATTCAAAAACATGATTGCTAAAATAATTTTATTTCTATCTGATGGCTAAAAATGTCAAATAGCTTTTCATGTCCTTTTTAACCATCTGTATATTTCCATCAGTGAAATGTGTATTCACGTCTTTTGTCTGTTTCCTAAATGGATTTTTGGAGGGTATCTTATTACTGAGTTTCCAGAGTTCTTTGTCAATAATTGGCATGCAAATGTTTTCTTCCAGGTTTTATTTCATTAGGCTATCTTTCTTACATGATCTTTCATGGGGCAAATTTTTAATTCATCAGTCTTCTTATACGATTGTACTTCTGGTGTCAAGTCTTTAGTGTCAAGAACTCTTGGCCTAGCCTTGTATTCTGAAGCTTTTTCCCTATGTTCTTCTTCCTAAAGGTTTTATTAAAGTTTTATGGTTTACATTTAAGACCATGATTCATTTTGAGTTCATTTTTGTATGAGGTCTGCCTGCATAATTAATAACATTTTAGTATTTTTGTGTCCTTTGTTCCTAGTTTTTAAGGCTGTTTTTGAACTAGCTATTTAATCTTAATTTTGTACCGCTAATTTTTACAAAAGAGGACAAGAAACAGTAGTGTGCAGGGAAGAGAAAGTCAAAATGGGGGTGAAGTACAGAGTAGACAATTCCGAGAATTCTCAAAATTTGAAGTAAAAACAAAAACTTGTGTTTAAATAATAGCTTTTCCCTCACTAGCCAAATAATCTTGGGGGAAAAAAAAATCACATAAAAAGCAGCATTGTCTACAAAGAGCTGCAGACACTAGCCTCTGGTAAGAGCCTTCTCATCATCACCACTTATGCCTTTCACCACTTTCGCCACTCTAGCCATAGGTCATCAACTTGACATGATGAGAAATGGCTGCTGTGGTTAAAAAATTAGTTGTGATATTGCAAAACTGTAAAAAATTAGTTGTGATACTGTATAGAATGAGAAAACAAAACTATATTTGCAGAGAAAAAATAAATGAAAGGAAATAAAGTATTAACTTGCATTACATTTGGGTAGTGGGATACTAGGGTAGCCCTACTGCCCCTATTCTATAGCACAGTGGCTAAGAACTTAGACCTTTGAGTCAACTGCTCGGTTTTGAATTCCAGCTTTATCACTTACTAGTCACTTATTTGGTTAAGTTACTTAAATTCTCCTACTTTAATATGCTCTCTTGTAAAATGAATATAAAATTATTATTTATCTCATATAATTAAGAGTGCCTGGCATTTGGCAATACCCAATAAATATTAATTGGGTACTGTAATTATTATTGTTCCATATTTTCCAAATTGTCTACAAACATATTGTTTCTTTTGTAATAGAGGTAATTTAAAACAAAGGATGAATCTGTCTAGGCCTCTGTGCAAGTCAAAATCACAGCTTCTTTTTCCTTTTCCTTTTCTCTTAAAGGAACAAGAAGCTCATTCCTAAGACAATTGAGAAAAGAAGGTGGTAATATGTAGCCTTTAAGCCAAATCCAGTCTGCCTTCAGTTCTTGCAAATAAAGCTTCATGCCCTTTTTTCATGTACTATTTATGGCTGCTTTCATGCTACAATGATAAAAGTTGAATAGTTGTGACAGAAACACAACTCTAAAATAGTTAATATCTGGCTCTTTACAGAAAAAGTTTGCCAACCTCTGGCTTAGAAGATTAACAGAAGTAATGTCACAGTACCTATTCCCAGAATTATTAAATCCCAACAGAAGAAAATTTATGACCTAAAAATTATGACATGTCTTCACATGAAAAACAATAGAAAACACACAGCACACTACTGGTATACTGCAGTACAAATTTGATGCTAACCATCCAGATCTAGCGAGAGAATCTACAGGTCAAAGGGCACAGTTCTCTACAAGATAGCGCTTACTTAAGAAACTAATTGCAAGTTTAGGGGTTCTATGGCCACCTGCACTTATGACAAACCAGCTACAAATCTAAGGCCTTCCCACAAATACCCTGCAGGCTCTATAATCATTAGAACACCCTGGAGAACTCAAGAAAGCACCATACTTAATGATTACAGTTTCATTCTAAAGGTTTGGGAGAGTCCTGAATGCAGAACTTCTGTGCCCTCTCACCATGATCAGGGCACACCACTCTTCTGCACATTACCAGGCAAGAAGCTCTACCGACCTCAGTGCCCAGTACTTTCATTGAGGTTTCATTATGTAGGTGACCAACTGAATCACTGGCCTCTGTATTGACTGAACTCAATTTCCTGCTTCTTTCTCCTCTTTGGAGGATGCTGAGTTGGCTCAAAGCCCCAACTTTCTAATCACATGGTTGGCATTTCTGGTGACCTGTTCCCATCCTGAGTCCTCCCATTAGGTATAAACTCAGATTTGAGCCAAAGGGTTCATGAATGGCAAAGACACTTTTACTACTAAGGAAATTTCAAGTTTAGTGTATGTTCAGGATCAGGGACAAAGATCTTTATTGTGCAACTAGTCATGAAATATTCTTGCAAAAAGAAAAACTGAATCTAAACTATTAGACTTAGCTAATAGTTTATAGAAAATTCACAGGATAGAGGAAATGTTAAATGACTCCAAAAGGATAAAATGAGTCAAGCCTAGGATGCAGGAATTCTAATCAACAATACAATTGCTGGATGGAGACAGGTTACAAGAGACTTCAGAGATTTCAACATGTTTGGTACTTGGTTTGAACAAACCAAATGCAAAAAGCAATTTCTGAAACAGTGGGGAAAAACTGAATTTAGGTCAACCAGGTTTTATATGAAATAAGTGTTCTGGTTATCTACTGTTGCATAATAAACCACTCTCAAGTTCAGTAGTTTAAATAAATAATTTTTTATTACCCCTCCTACTCTTTTGGGTTGACTGGGCTCAATTGGCTAATGGGTCTCAGTTAATGTCTCTCCCTTGTAAGTTCAGGCTGCGTGTTTACCTGAAGGTTAAAACGTGCTCATTGTCCCAGATGGCTCATTCACATGGTGGTAAAGTAATGCTGGCTGTTAGCTATGCGCTCAGCTGGACCAGGAGCCTACGCATGGCCTCTCCATGTGGCTTAAGTTTCTCACTTCAAGGTACTGTGTTTCCAAAAGAAATGTTAAAAACAGAGAAACCAGAGATACCCAACAAGAAGCTGTCAGGCTTTTTAGCAAAAGAATCTTCTGTCTGAAGAAGTCCTTCTATTATTTCGCTTAGTGCAAATTTTCTGGCAACAAATTCTCTCTTTTCTTACCTATTTGAGAATGTGTTTACTTCACCTTGATGCTTGAAGGATATTTTCATTGGGTAGAGAATTCCAGTCTGATAAAATTTTTTCCAGTAAATTTTCTTATTATATTATTATTTTTGCCTCTCATTGTTTCAGTTTATAAGTTTGCTGTCACATCTCCTTGAGAGGCTAACGCAGGAGGACCACTTGACCCAAGGAGTCTGATGTTGCTGTGAGCTAGGGTGAGGCCATGGCACTCTAGCATGGGCAACAGAGTGAGATACTGTCTCCCCCCGACCCCTGCCAAAAAATTTTAGACCTATCTTATAGTAAAAGAAGAATCAACATTGATACTTAAAAGTGGTTAGAATTCCATTTTCTCTTTTAAAGTTTATAAAGTTCATACTATAAAGCTTTTTATTTATTTTATTTATTGCTTCAGGTTAATTGAGGGTACAAAGAATTAGGTTACACTGTTTGCATTTGTTAGGTAAAGTCCCTCTTATAATTGTGTCCTGCATAGCTATAAGTTTTAAAAGACAAAATTCTTTTTGTGCTCTCAACTTGTGAAGTTCTTCTAACATTTCAAAATTCTGTTTATTATTCTGGTAAAATAGTGAAAAAAATATAAAGCTAACCTTTTTCCTGGGATTTATCTTCATTTGTTTATAAGAAAGTTAAATCAGGATGCAAATTAATGCTTATAAACAGATTAATGCTTGTAAATGAAAGAATATCTTTTGTTATTTCATTTTACAATCTTTCAAAGAAACAGCTTAGCTTATCAGCATTCTGATTAGTTAGAATGGGAATGACAGTTTAAGAAACCTGACCAGGACATCCTATGGCGACAGGTCCTAATCCAGATTCCTTCTGTTGGCATGCAGACTCCTCAGTATCTGTGTCCATCTTAGGAATCTTTGATTGCAATACAGGGTGGCCATAAAGTTTGTGCGCAATTGTATGGCCACCCTGTATATTCCGTATATGAAATCTTAGTAGTCTAGCCAAACAGAAATGACAATGGCCAAAGCACCCAACTACAGAAAACATGGGTTAAGGGGATTACAATTTCTAATCCTAACATTATAAGTGGGAACCCACAGAATGCATCTGAGAAAAATGAATATGCCTCATGCCATGGAAAGAGTTTTGGAACTAGACATAATGGGAATTTACTGGGTGTTAGATTTGTGCTGTAGCAATTAAATACTGAACAAATTATATAACTTCTCATTTGCCTTTTCTTTAAAAAACAAGTCTAATCTTTCCAGAAACTTTTCTGTGAATTTGGCAATTTTTACTCACTTATTATCTACTAATTTTGAGAATTAAAAAAGTTACTGAGTCAAGCTGCATGGACACAACATACATTACAGATCTGAAGAGAAATGTTCTTGGGCAAAATTTACATTTCAAATAATGTAAAACACAGTTGTTGTTTTGACACTTTCCCTGTTTTAAGTTTAATTTGGAGAATTGATATATATTCTGCCATAGAAATGGTGTATTTTTCTATTCTAATTATACCATAAGAAACAAGGAATTATTTAAGAAATAGTCAAAATTATAGTCAAAAAAAATAACATTCTGTCAAAATGAAAATTGTTGTTTCTGGGAAACATTCTTCAACATTCAAATGAACAGCTTATATACAGGAGACCCTCTGTAGCTGACCATCTCCCTACACTGACCACTTCAAGTTGACTTAATTTTCATAGACCAGACATGCACCACATGTATGTATCAGTATAGCAGGCCTAATTCCTTATGTTGACCACCTCCGTATGTTGACCAGTTACAGTCCCTTGAGTGGTCAACTTGCGGATGTTCTATTGTACATCTATTCAAAAGGGTTTTATACATAGTACTCAGCTACTCTAGGGATATATATGTAATATCCTATATATAGCATCTCAACATTAGATATTCCACAGGAGTCTTAGTGAGGTTTTATTATGGCTAAAGTAATCAACATTTTTCTAGACCAAAGTTACTTTCACCATAGAACTATGAGGTCTCAACCAAGCTTCTGTATAAGCATTTGAGCAGATCCAAAGATTATAAGCAAATCACATCCAAGTCCACCAGCTCTTCCACAGCCAAGCTCATCTAGATATGGACTGGCAGGCTCCCTTAGCAAAAACACATGCTCCAGAATTTAAGGTGGATTATCAATTTGCAACCTACATGTCTAGTTCCTAAAGGACGCAGATCTTCCCCCAATCAATAAGAAATAACCACAGTTAAGGTATTTTCTAGAAATTCAGTTTTGATGTGCCTGCCACCCAGACCCTCTGAACAATCACATACAGGGAGATATTTAAAACATTCATTCCCACAGGTACTTCCAGTTCTCACCCTGAAACATACAAAAGACCTAGAAAAAAGAGACCAAGATCTTTTTCTAGTAGTAAGGCTTTACAACATTAGAGCTCAATATATTCAGTTTTTATTCAGTTTTAAAATATAAAAAGCTTTACAAAGACTTTCTGCAAGTACTATGTAATCATTGCTTACAATGTTTCTCAATATCTCTTACATAAAGGTACTAATGATAAATGTATTTAAAAATTTAGAAGCAGAAAAGTTTGTCTTCCCAAAGATTTCATTGTCAGATAAAAAACTTCCTAAAACTCATCATTTTTTTCTTGTTCTTTTTTTTTTTTTGGGGGGGGGGTGTTAGTGTGTAAAATTTAAATCTAAATTTAAGCTCATAAAAATAAACATCTTATTCCATGATCCTAGCAGAATTATTTTCTCTAGTGTCTTGATGTAATTTTAATTGTTACTTTCTGCCTTTTTTACCACATGTAATAAAGAGAGTAACAATTTTATCCTTAGAGTGAGAAGACTGGATTCTAGTGCCAGTTCCATTACCACAAAGTCATGGGTCTTGAGCAACTTTCTTAAACAAAACTCTGGTTTCCTTCGAATATAAAATGAATAAAAAATTACCAGTCATGCCATCAAACAACATGGTACTTAAAAAATAAATGTTGTCATTACCAAGATATTAAGTAATGACAGGCATGGCATATGATGACAGTTTGGAAGAAAAGAGAAAACACCTACCTACCCGTAGAAATCAGAGGTTTAGCTAATGTGGCTTTTACTATATTGCTCAGGAATTTCAGAACACATTTTTAGCTGGGAAAACTGAAATAAGATTTCAGGGTGTTATCGAAACTAAGTCTGAAAGGAAGAACAAGATATTTACCAGATTATACTTTCTAATTTTATATAATATACATATTTAGAGATGTAGCTTAGGATGGTGTGAAGTAGTAGATAGACGAAATCTATAGTATTTATGATCTGTGGAGAAGTTTTCTTCCAGATAAATATTTTGAGGTCCTACATCTGAATCCATACTCAAAGAGCTTACCACAGATGTCACTGCTCCTAACTGAAACCCCCATGGCCTCAAGGAAACATACTTGCCACACAGTCATGATTAACTGGCTTACAAGCTTTAATACCATTATGATTTTGCATTTTAAATAAGTATTTAATCTAAAAGATAACTCACATAGCTAAAGAGGCTTTTATATTACTAATGAGCCATTTACAAAATAAAACCTACAAAATACATTTCAGAGAAACCAGTTACATTTTTAAAAGAAAAATAAGTCATATATATTATTCAATGTTTAACACTGAAATGATTTTTCAACTTAAAAGGAATTACCTGCAGTAGCCCTCCATCATCGAAACGCAATACTTCTATTATGCTCTCCGACTGAATGAATGCTGTGAAGAAAACAAAAACATTATCACTTAAAGGAACACAAATTGGACTTTCATAAAATCTTTTACCTTAAAGTTAATTAATATATTTTTAAAAATACAATGCTTGATGTTGATTGTTTAAAAAGGAAAATGTGACTAAGACTTCAGGAGTTTAGCAACTATGAAATGCTTTAAGATGAAACAATACAATACTATAACCAAGTAGTTTCAATAACCCAGAGGTTATGTAAATTCACCTGCTATACTATAAGAAAGCACAAGAGTCAAATTCAACCAGACGCAGCTAATTATTTTCACTGATAGATTAATTGAAAATATCCTAAGTACATAGAAAAGATCACTAGAGTATTATATTTCCCTCTAAAACTGAAAAGCTGAAATTCTTCTGTATTATCTGCCCTTTTGAGGTGACTATATTCCTGGGGATCAATAGTCAAAAGGGACGTGGTGGGAAGTGACGGGCAAAATAGCAAGATTATTCGGATCCAAGAAACAGAACAGGGCGGCGCCTGTGGCTCAAGGAGTAGGGCGCCGGTCCCATATGCCGGAAGTGGCGGGTTCAAACCCAGCCCCGGCCAAAAACCACAAAAAAAAAAAAAAAAAAAAAAAGAAACAGAACAATCCAAAGACAAGATATTTAAAAGCTAGCATAATTACACACATACCATACAATCTGGCCATGATGCTCCTGGTATTAAGTGAACTCATTTGAATTGCAACTTTACGCCCTCACAAAAATCTGCACACAATTCCTTATAGCAGATTTATTCATAATTGCCAAAATCTAGACATAATCAAGACATCCTTCAATGAGTAAATGTATATCCATACAATGGAATTTTTGTAAAAGAAATAGCTACATACTGTATGGGTTCCAAGTACATGAAATTTTGGAAAAGGCAAGATCATGGAGGTGGTAAAAAGATCAGTGGTTGCTTAGGGACTCAAGGGGAGAAAGGAAAGGGTGAATAAGTGAAGCACAGGAAATACTTTAGGTTGGTGAAATCATTCTGTGTGAAACTGTAATGGTAGAAACCTGACATAATGTATGTGTCAAAATAGAACTTTATAATGAACACCAAGACTGAATCTAAATGTAATACATTAAAAAAAAAATGTTTAGGAGATGGGAGATCCCAGGATGGAATGCAGAATATGACAAAGCAATTTAACTGTATTACTAATGTATGAAACAACCTTACTGAAGTGGGAGGGGAGAATGCTGACCTAAGTAACTCTAGAAAAAGAGAGGAATGTGTAAAACGAAAGGTAAAACAAACTACATACTGTGCACTGTACTGTAGTTCCCATGGAGGTCTGGAGTAACAATTCTGATGCCACTATACACATACACTGGAAATGAACAATTAAAAACATAGATGGTGGGAGCCTGGTTTCTCACTGTTGGAACAGGAGTTTACACAGAAATAAAAATAGGAGGTTACAATGATCCATGTGGGAACAGGTAAGAGTTGGTGATATCAGTGTGAAGTCATGTTTGGCAAAATATAGATTGTTACATAAATGAGACTATTTCTAGATGTGTATATACACAGGTTAGTATATACACACAGATCTCCTTGTTCTGTCCTGTGAAAGGGCCTAGAGTCAATGACACACCAATGACTCAGCACCCAGATCTTGGGTTCTAATGCTATTTTCTAATGACTGGAGCAATGGCTAATACTTGCACAGGGGCAGGAAACACACAAGATGAAACTGGAGCATCTTACAGTGCCAGAAATAAAGTGCTAAGAACATCCCAAAAACCCCACTCCAGATCTACAATGAGGGCATATGGAGAAGGAAGGAAAAAAAAAAAAATCAATAGAAAGAGCTCCCAAATCACCAGAGCTACAATTTAAGCAAAGTAGTATTGAATTATAATCCAAAATACAAAAATATCCATGAGCCCATGTTGCTATAAATTACTGAATAAATATATGGGGAAGAGACAAATCTCTAGTGTAGATGAATTCCAAATAATTTATGTAGAAACTGCTATCTACAAGGTGGAACATAACTCCCTATTTCTTAAGCATAGGCTTGCAAAAGAATATAGTATGGAAAGGAAGAAAAAAAGAGTTACCTTCCAGTGGAGAAACCTGGTAAAAGTTACCCAGCCTGATGATCAAGATCAGTGTAAACTGTGAAAAACTGCTGACAGTAAGGTAATAAAAACTGGCACTGTTACCTCTGTGGTCGAATCCCTGTATGCCGTAACTCCCGTCTAATCATGAGAAAAACATCAGACAAATCCCAACTAGGGAACAGGGAACATTCTACAAAATATTTGAGCCATTATTCCTCAAAACTGTCAAGGTCATCAAAAATAAAGTCTAAAAACCCATTAAAGAGAAGCCTAAGAAGATGCGACTTACACTAAATGTAATATGGTATCTTAGGTGGGATTCTAGAATAGAAAAAGGAAATTAGGTAAAAGCTGAGAAAATATGAATGAAATTTGGACTTAAGTTAATAATATATCAATACTGATTCACTGTTTCAAAAAGTGCAATACTAATGTAAGATATTGATAATAGGGAAAACTGGGGGGGTTATAAGAATTCCATACTATCTTTATAATTTCCGTACAAATCTAAAATTGTTCTAAAATACATTTATTTTCTAAAAAACCATGAAACGGTATTTCATTTGGCTTAATAGGAATTCATTGACTCCTATTGTCTTTTGAGATTCAGGGAAGATGCTGACTGTCCCACCACATGTACTTGGCTGTTCTGATATGACTGATTAATTTGATTCCACTGGTTGGCTGCATGATGTTTTGCTGCCTGCCAAGCATCCCCTTCCTCTTAGTTTAGTAATCGCATCATGATTTTATTTTGAGAAACCCTGGCCTCCACGTCCCGTGTTTCTCTTCAACCACAGTGCCAGCCTGCTCCACTTCTGCCTACCCCCCTACCAAGTCCTCACATAAAAAGAACATTCAATACATACTGAAAGCACGAATGAAGTCCCACCTTTTTTGCTCAGGTGTAAGAAGCACTGCTGTTTATACTCTTTGATGAAAATGACCTTTTACAGATTGTGTCATTTTTAGTCCTAGCTTGTAGTGGAATTTTAAAACTGAGATCTGAGTTAATGGATCTAACAGAATTACTGACACAGTACATTTGGAGTGCACCAACAATGTCTCTAAATAAAGTGGTAAATCCTTCAGAAGAAAGGACTATGAATATAAAAGGCTCTGCTCAGCTTATCCATCTCATTCCTTCCCCCAATCTTTTAACACAAACTACAATTTCAGAGGATTTTCTAAAATTTTAGAAAATCGTTTTGTTATACCCTACTGAAGGCAAATTTGATATAAGAACACAATGAACTAACAAGAATTAACTCAATGGCCAGATGCCCACAAGAGAGAAAAAATAAGAACCTCTAGTTAGAAGCAATAGCAGCAGCTGATTTTATAAAGCCATAAAAGGAAAATAACTGTGTTATACATCATCAGCTTTCCTTAAAAGATGTAAAAACAATAGAATTTGACTGTGACATAAAACAAATTAAGATACTTTGCTATAAATAACCAATTAGAATAACTTTAAATTACATTCCTAGAACATTAAATGCACTAAATGACTTCGTGTGTGTTAACAGATACTAAGCTATGAAATACAAAAAGTAACCAAAGTTTAAGTCAAGCTCCCACATCTTCACATCTCAAGATTCAAAATCACAACTGATAGACGCTTCCTTTTTAAAAAGCATTTTGCTTAATTTTATACTCTTAATGAATCCCAAACTTTCCTGATATTATTGAGTTCAAGCATCAACAAAATAGAAATAAAAATAACAAGTTATCACTGTTCTTAAACTTCAAAATAACCCTATGACACAGACATTATTGATCCCATTTTAAGATAAAAGAAATAGTCACAGTGAGTTTACTACTCATGAAAAAGTAGCTAGCAATGGACTAGAAATTTCAGCAACCAGACCCCAGAATCTATGCTTCTAAACACATCACTATTTACTTTCAAAATAAATTTCACATAATCTTCATTACTAACAACATCCTCAAGGAACCTAGTTTTTAAAATGAGGCATATATTTCTGCAAAATGAGGAAACAAAATGGAGTCACATTTCTGGCTTTTATGAGTCTGGTATTTACTTTGTAAAGCTGATGTATTATACTTTAAGCTTCTCATATCAACCCACATCAGTATGAGTCTGAGAGTAACAAAGCCATTTATAATTAGTATAAAAATTACATGTGTCACCTGTTTCAAAATAGAAACATTCACTTTCAAGACAGAAGTTCAGAAATTGAGTTTGTCTGCTTTCCTATTTCATTTAATAATGACATTTATAAGATACAAAATCTTCACTTCAAAGGCAAATCTTTCTCTACTGTAATTCGTTGTTGTTATTTCTTTTAAGTGGAGTTTTTTCCTAAAAAACTCCTAAACTTTCTAAAAAAAACTGCAATTGATGACTGTCTATTTTAATATATCTTTTAAAATAACTCATAAAAACAACAAATGTTATAATTAACTTATAGAAACATGCCATATTGTGTGTGTAGGGGATAATCAGGCATTAGGAACCCAGATTGTTACTTTCTTGGTGCACATAACCTCACTGTGACTATTGCTTTATCTTAAAAATGGCATCAATAATGTCTGTGTCATATGGTTATTTTGAAGTTTAGTAACACATTACTAAGTGACACGAGACTGTAGTGTCCAAAGTCTCCAAACATAACAAAAACAACTCAAGTGTCTACCACAGATAAATGAATCAACAAAACATGGCATATACATACTAGGATATTATTCAGCCATTAAAAACAAAAAATTCTGATAAATGCTACAATATGGATAGACCTTAAATCAGTGGTTCTCAACCTTCCTAATGCCTCCTAATGCTGAGACCCTTTAATATAGTTCCTCATGTTATAGTGACTCCCAACCATAAAATTATTTTCGTTGCTACTTCATAACTGCAATTTTGCTACTATTATGAATCGTAATGTAATATCTGATAATGCAGGATGTATTTTCATTGTTACAAAGGGGTTGCAACCCACAGGTTGAGAACCACTGCCTTAAATACAGGGTGTCCATAAAGTTCATGTGCAATTTAAAATTAAATTATGGACACCCTATATATTATGCTAAGTGAAATAAACTAGATAAAAGGATAAAAATTATAATTCTGCTTACATAAAATGTCTAAAATAAGTAAATTTGTGAGTGTGAAAAGTAAATTAGAAGTTACCAGAGGCTGGGTTAGAGGACAGTGAGGAGTTGTGGCTTAATGGTTACTAAATCTTAGATAATGAAAAAGTTTGAGAAATAGATAACAATGAAGATTGCATAACATCATGAATATAATTAATGCTACTGAATTGTACACTTAAAAACAATTATAATTAGTGAATTTTGTTACTTATATGTTACTAAAAAACTATGGAATAACTCATTAACTTAGACAAAATTCATAATGAAATATTAATTACACATTATGACTAATTCCCAATTCAAAAATTTGACCATTATAATTTATCTTCATCAACAGGCTAAAGAGGAGAAATCCACAAACATCAATTGACATAGCAGAAGTATTTGACAAAACCTAACACTTATTCATGATAAAAACTCTCAACAAGACAGGAGAAAAGTAGAACTATCTCAACCTAAAATTCCAGGTAATATCTCTCTCACTAGTGAAAGACTGAATGTATAGGCCTTGATTCTGGGAACATGTCAAAGATGCTGGCTTCATCACTCTTATTCAACATGGTTTTAGAAATTCTAGCCACTACGGCAAGGTGGGGGGGGGAAGACACACACGGGGATGGGAGGTCCCTGTTTGCAGACCTGTCTGTGTAAAAATCTCAAAGACTAAAAAGGAAAAGAAACCCCATTTAGAATTAATAAGTAGATTCCACAAAGGTGAAGAATACAAAATCAAAATCCAAAAATCGACTGCTGCAGAAACCAACATTAAAAAAAATACCATTTACAACTATTTCAAATAAAATTAAATACTTAGGTGTAAACCTAAGAAATTACGTATAGGATATATACTGAAATATACAAAATGCCGATGAAAGAAATCAAAGAATGGGAAGACATACCATGTTCATGGCTTAAAGACACAAAATGTAAATATGCCAATTATTCTCAAATTGATCTATTGCTTAATGTAACTCCCATCAAAATCCCACGATTTCTTTTTCTTGGCATAGATAAGCTTATTCAAATCATTAGATAGAAAGGCAAAATCCCTAGAATTGCTACAATAATCTTCAAAAATAAGGTAAGGTGGGAAGAATCACTGTATCAGCTATTGTATCTTACTGTACAGTTACAATAATCAAGATAGTGTGACATTCGCAGAGGGACAGATACATAAATCACTTGGAGAGAACAGAGAACCTAGAAATAGACCCAAATATGCCCCCACTGATTTTGACAAAACTGCAAACGCAAACTACTGAAAAAGAAAAAACTTTCCCACAAATGGTACAGAGGCGAGTGGACATCCACAAAAACATAAAAACAAAAGAACTCTTACCAAATCATCATAATTTATACAAAATTAAGTCCAAACAGATCACTACTCTAAATGCAAAATGTAAAAACTATGAAACTCGAATTGATACCAAAAGCACAATCCAGATAAAACTGATAAATTGGTGTACCTTGTCAAAATTTAAAACTATGACCCTATTGAGAATGACAAAACAAATTTCGAAAAGGTGTACAATATTTGCAAATCAGAGATTCAACAAAGGACTGATCTAGACTATATGAAGAACTTGAACAGAAGAGAAATTCAGTTAGAAAACAACCAAAAAACAGATTTCACCAAAAAGCATATACAGATGGTAAATGAACACATGAAAAGATGTTCAATATCATTAACCATCAGGGAAATGCAAATTAAAACCACAATATAACAATGGTGAAAAAGAAATACACACACCTATCAAAATATCATTGTCACAGCTGTGACTCTGTAGTGTTTCTTTCTCAAGATGCTGCTGCTGGGAGAAACCAGGTACAGGACACACAGGATCTCTCCTTATAATTTCTTATAACTATATGTGATTCTTAAATTATCTCAATATGAATGTTCATTAAAACAAGAATTCCATCCAAAAAACTAATGATAAATCATGGCAATTATTTCTATCTCCTCAATGATTTACTTTAAAAATAATTATATTTATTAAGACTATGAAATTTTATTTCAGGACCTACATACCATTTCCATGTTAATTCAATCATTACAGTCTGATTTGATAGTAAGAATTGGCAATGGCTTAAAAAAAAAAATATGTTGGGCATGGTGGCTCATGCCTGTAATCCTAACACCCTGGGAGGCTGAGGTAGGTGGATCACTTGAGCTCACCAGTTGAAGACCAGCCTGAGCAAGAGTGAGATCCCATCTCTACTAAAAACTAGCCAGGCATTGTGGCAGTGCCTGTGGTCCCAACTCCTTAGGGGCCTGAGGCAAGAGGATTGCTGGAGCCCAATAGTTTAAGGTTGCTGTGAGCTATGATGATGCCACGTAACTTTACCCAGGGCAACAGAGTAAGACTGTCTATCTCAAAAACAAAAAACAAACAGCAACAACAAAAATAGTATAGAGAAAAGGGGGGTGGGGGTGGCGAAGGCCACAGAGTACTGCCAGCAAAAAAGGCAGACAGTCAGTGAAAAAGTTAAGAATGTTTGAAAATCTTCTCCCCATAACAAAACCGAGAAAATTGGCAGCATTCAAATAAACCTTCTAAGAACTCTGGAAATTAACCAAAGACTTGCAGCAATCCATGGAATGTTAATATATTTTTTAAAAGCTGAATCTTGACAAGAATAGTGAGCTTTGTGGCACTTAACTTACCTTACTGCCATCCTCTTCTCTCTAGCTGTGTGACAGCCCTATAACCAACAGCCCACAATTAAAGTGAAAACCAGCAGCCTGACAGTCAAGGCAGAAAGGAGGCAGAACAAGGCAGGAGCTCCTTCAAAGCCTTCTCAGAGAACTGTCTTTGTATTTTGCCTGTCTGATGATTCTCTGTGAGACTCCACCTGTAAGGCGGTTTTTGTTTGACATGACTCAGAGCTGTCCTACTTTGAAAAGCTTTGACCCCAATAACATTTGTCAGAAATATTTCAAGATGATTTTTAAAACCTTGGCTACAGCCTGAGGTAGTGGGTGACAGTTGAGCCAAACCATAAGCCAACCCAAAAGTTTAAAAAGTTGAGAAAGATTTTTGTCCATAGGGGCTTTAAAAAGCTCTGCCATCTTCCTGGCAATCTAGAAGATCATGTGCATGCATGGTGGTACATATATGCTCAGTAAAGACCTGAGAATCCCTAAACTCTCACAACTAGCTGACCTCAAGGCCCTGCATGAACAGAAGATGAAAGCTAAAGAACAGTTGCCAATGCCTGCCTTACCTTCAAAATACAGTGGAACCTCTGTAAGTTGACCATCCAAGGGTTTGTAACTGGTAAATGTACCAGGGGTTCAACATAAGGAACTAGGCCTACTGTCCTGATATGCACATGTGGTGCATGTCTGGTCTATTAAAATTAGGTCAACTTAAGAATATAGCCAATGTCGGGAGGTAGCCAAATATGGAGGTTCTACTATATTTTTTGTACAGTGATTCTAAAATAGGTTAATATTTATTAAGATTATGAAATTTAATTTCAGGATCTACCTACCATTAACCACATTCTTTCAATCATTAATGACTGATTCTGATAGGAGGAACTGGCAATAACTTGGGGGAAAAAATAGTATGGAAAAAGGGAAAAAAAGCAACAGAGAGAGGGTGTGTGTTGATGGTGTGCCCCAACATACACACACACACACACACCTCTTAGCAAAGAATAGGAGATTTACTACATCAAGGTTTTACAGAAATCTCTGTTTAACCATGACCATGAAACTAACCATGCAAAGACTTTAATGGCCATGTAATTCAAATACAGATTTCAAAGAACTAATTCAAAAAAAGTCACTGAATAAACGATGACAATAAACAGTGACAACAAATGGGGGGGAGATTTCCAGAGTGACCACATTATACATATTAATTGTCCCATTTTCAACAAAACATTGAGAAAAAAAGTACAAACGAAAAGATGTATTATTGAAGGTAAGAGATAAAAGTCTCGCCAAATGGAGAGTACATTTTTTTTTAAGAACATAAAATAATAATAGATGCAGAAAAAGCATTTGATAAAATCCAGCATCCTTTTCTAATTAGAACACTGAAGAGTATAGGCATAGGTGGCACATTTCTAAAACTGATTGAAGCTATCTATGACAAACCCACAGCCAATATTTTACTGAATGGAGTAAAACTCAAAGCTTTTCCTCTTAGAACTGGAACCAGACAAGGTTGTCCTCTGTCACCTTTACTATTCAACATAGTGCTGGAAGTTCTAGCCAATACAATTAGGCAAGACAAGGAAATAAAGGGAATCCAAATGGGAGCAGAGGAGGTCAAACTCTCCCTCTTTGCTGACGACATGATCTTAGAGAACCCCAAAGACTCAACCACAAGACTCCTAGAAGTCATCAAAAAATACAGTAATGTTTCAGGATATAAAATCAATGTCCACAAGTCAGTAGCCTTTGTATACACCAATAACAGTCAAGATGAGAAGCTAATTAAGGACACAACTCCCTTCACCATAGTCTCAAAGAAAATGAAATACCTAGGAATATACCTAACGAAGGAGGTGAAGGACCTCTATAATGAAAACTATGAACTCCTCAGAAAGGAAATAGCAGAGGATATTAACAAATGGAAGAACATACCATGCTCATGGATGGGAAGAATCAACATTGTTAAAATGTCTATACTTCCCAAAGCAATCTACCTATTCAATGCCATTCCTATCAAAGTACCTACATCGTACTTTCAAGATTTGGAAAAAATGATTCTGCGTTTTGTATGGAACCGGAAAAAACCCCGTATAGCTAAGGCAGTTCTCTGTAACAAAAATAAAGCTGGGGGCATCAGCATACCAGATTTTAGTCTGTACTACAAAGCCATAGTGCTCAAGACAGCATGGTACTGGCACAAAAACAGAGACGTAGACACTTGGAATCGAATTGAACACCAAGAAATGAAACTAACATCTTACAACCACCTAATCTTCGATAAACCAAACAAGAACTTACCTTGGGGGAAAGACTCCCTATTCAATAAATGGTGTTGGGAGAACTGGATGTCTACATGTAAAAGACTGAAACTGGACCCACACCTTTCCCCACTCACAAAAATTGATTCATGATGGATAAAGGACTTAAATTTAAGGCATGAAACAATAAAAATCCTCAAAGAAAGCATAGGAAAAACACTGGAAGATATTGGCCTGGGGGAAGACTTCATGAAGAAGACTGCCATGGCAATTGCAACAACAACAAAAATAAACAAATGGGACTTCATTAAACTGAAAAGCTTCTGTACAGCTAAGGAGACAATAACCAAAGCAAAGAAACAACCCACACAATGGGAAAGGATATTTGCATATTTTCAATCAGACAAAAGCTTGATAACCAGGATCTATAGAGAACTCAAATTAATCCACATGAAAAAAGCCAACAATCCCTTATATCAATGGACAAGAGACATGAATAGAACTTTCTCTAAAGACGACAGACGAATGGCTAACAAACACATGAAAAAATGTTCATCATCTCTATATATTAGAGAAATGCAAATCAAAACATCCCTGAGATATCATCTAACCCCAGTGAGAATGGCCCACATCACAAAAATCTCAAAACTGCAGATGCTGGCGTGGATGTGGAGAGAAGGGAACACTTTTACACTGCTGGTGGGACTGCAAACTAGTACAACCTTTCTGGAAGGAAGTATGGAGAAACCTCAAAGCACTCAAGCTAGACCTCCCATTCGATCCTGCAATCCCATTACTGGGCATCTACCCAGAAGGAAAGAAATCCTTTTACCATAAGGACACTTGTACTAGACTGTTTATTGCAGCTCAATTTACAATCGCCAAAATGTGGAAACAGCCTAAATGCCCACCAACCCAGGAAAGGATTAACAAGCTGTGGTATATGTATACCATGGAATACTATTCAGCCATTAAAAAAAATGGAGACTTTACATCCTTCGTATTAACCTGGATGGAAGTGGAAGACATTATTCTTAGTAAAGCATCACAAGAATGGAGAAGCATGAATCCTATGTACTCAATCTTGATATGAGGACAATTAATGACAATTAAGGTTATGGGGGGGGAAGCAGAAAGAGGGATGGAGGGAGGGGGGTGGGGCCTTTGTGTGTGTCACACTTTATGGGGGCAAGACATGATTGCAAGAGGGACTTTACCTAACAATTGTAATCAGTGTAACTGGCTTATTGTACCCTCAATGAATCCCCAACAATAAAAAAAAAAAAAAAGAATATAAAAGAATAAGCTTAGGGTGGCACCTGTGACTCAGTGAGTAGGGCACCGGCCCCATATACTGAGGGTGGCGGGTTCAAACTCGGCCCCGGCCAAACTGCAACAACAACAACAACAACAAAAATAGCCGGGTGCTATAGCAGGAGCCTGTAGTCCCAGCTACTAGGGAGCCTGAGGCAAGAGAATCACCTAAACCCAAGAGCTGGAGGTTGCCGTGAGCTGTTATAGCTTGGCAGCAAGGGCGCCAGCCACATACACCAGAGCTGGCAGGTTCAAATACAGCCTGGGCCTGCCAAACAACAATGACAACTACAACAAAAAAATAGCTGGGCATTGTGGCAGGAACCTGTAATCCCAGCTACTTGGGAGGCTGAGGCAAGGGAATCACTTAAGCCCAAGAGTTTGAGGTTGCTGTGAGCTGTGATGCCACAGCACTCGGTACCAAGAGTGATATAGTAAGACTCTGTCTCAAAAAAAAAAAAAAATAGAAAGAGAGAGACAGAAGTTGTTAAAAGAACCAAACAGAAAATATAATAACAATTTAAAATCCTCAAATTAAAATAGTAAGGAAATGCAAAAAAAAAAAAAAAAAAAAAGTATGGCTTCATGTACAGGAAATACCACAATTAACAGAAACTGTCCTTCAGGATTGAACTTACTAAAGACTTTAGGCTATTTTAAATAAGTTCAAGAAAATAAAGGAAATCATGTGCAAAGCACTGAAGGATGAGAATGATTTCTCACAAAATAGGAAATATCAATAATGAGAAAGAAATTAGAAAAAGGAAACAAATAAAAATTCTGGACATAAAAAGCACGGCCACTACAATAAAACATTCATCAGAGGGCCTCAACAGCATAATTTAACAGGTGGAGAAAAGGATCATCGAACGTGAAATAGGTTGATTGATATTATCCAGTCTGAGAAACAGAAAAAAATGAAAATGAATAAAGCCTGTATGTCTCTGGAACACCATCAAAAGTACCAACACTTGCACAACAGGAGACCCAGAATATAAGGAGAGAAAAGGGGGCATGAAGAATATTTGAAGAACAGGAGCCATAAGAACAGGAGCCATAATCCCAAACTAGAATGTCATAAATTAAAATGTTAATTGTAATTCTCACAGCATTCATTAAAAATAAATTTAAAGGGCAGAGGCAAGATGGCCGACTGGAGCCAGCTATCCACAGAGGCTCTCGTCCAGAAGGAGAGTTAAAGGACAGAAGTTTAGAAGTAAGCTGATGGTTTGGAGCTGAGCCAAGAGAGAAGGTTGAAGAACACACATCAACCCTGCTAAGGTGAGCTGTGACCCCAAGGAAACAAACAATAGGTATAAAATCCATCGCCAAGCAGATAGGAGTCCCCTCCTCCATGAGAATGGCTCACAATATACTTTATACAAACAAGTGAGCAGAGTTAAGATCTCCTCCTATATTGTCCCATGGAAGAGACTGAAAAAACTGGAACTCCTTCCCTAGAGAGGACCCACCAGTGTGACATGGCACTCTCCCTCCAGGCATAAAACTGTATATATTCTCTACCTTCAACTCTGAACTCTCAGCACTCTCCTCCACTTTCACCCTGAAGTCTGGAAGCCTGTCCCCCATGGAGTCCAGATTCTTGGGCTTTCTCTTGAGAGGTATGGACAAGGCATGGGCTGTTGCAGGTCTGTGCTGATTCTGTGGCACGGGTGTAAAGAGAGATCAGTGGACTGAGAGGGAGAGGCAGTGCCCTACAGCACAGACCGGCAGGAACAATAGGGCTCACAGCCCTGGAGATATTTTGGAGAGACACACCCCGCCCCTCTTGGCAATCAGAGAAAGCCAGGCATCGACTCCAGTGGCAGCCATTGGCAGAACACATCTGGGACGGAACACAGGCCCCATGAGTAAAAGATACGCCAGAGGTGGTACCTGCCTGGGCGGAACGTGGCAGGAATGCAGACTAGAATATGCGCGCGCACAGACGGCATACTCCCAGCGTGGGGCTGAGTCAGAAGTGCTCTTAGTGAGCCTAAGAAGCACCCGGCCCCCCAGGGAACATAGCTGAGACAAAAGCAGGTGGGGCAACAGCACTAGTCCAGGGAAAAGCAAGAATTGAGGGCTGAATGTGTGCTTTAACTGCACCTGCCTCAACACAGAGTGCAGCAGAAACAAAGATACCAACTCTCTGAGAATTGTCACAACGGCAGCGGCACAGGGCGGGGCAGTTTCTGTGAACTCAAACAGCGCCTGGCCCACAGAGGAATATAGCTGGGACAGAAACACAAATTCTGCAAGAATTTAACTGACAGCAACATCAATCTGCGGCAGGGCTGGAACTAAGTGAACTGCCCCAGCTTCCATTAAGCACCTGAGGTTGTCAGGCTTTAGCTCCCCCGGCCGGCTGGTGGCAGAGTGCAGCGGTCTGGCTGAGGAGACATAGATCTCCCTGTGACTCAGGCAGGTGCAAACCGGATCTGCTCATTGGAGGGAAGTGGGTCACAGCCCTGCTGAATTACCAGTGACTGGGTGTGACAGAGGTGCAAGGTGGGGAAGGAGGCATCAACCTTCCCAGACTAATTCATTTGCTGGGTGGGTCCTTCTGACCTCACGGAGCACCAGAGTGAGTCATACTTGAGCTGCCAGCAGGCCCCTGCTATCTAGTTGCTGGAGACCTTTTGAACTCTCCCACATTAGACTGGGTGCTGACTGAGACAACTGATTTGGTACTCCTGACCTGGGCCGATCACCCAAGAACTATCCAAAGTGGTACCCTAGATGTGTGGTTGTGGGTAGGTTTGATTTTCCTTTTCCAGTTGTTGCCCAAGGGAGGCAGGACGACTTAATTGCTGGTATTTCTCCATAGCTGAGACTTCAACCCAGAGTTAATGATTCACTAGGATTGAACAGAGACCAGCTGAAAATAAGACAGAGCCACTTAGCCCCACCACAACAAGCAGGTCTTCCCCAGAGTCTCAGACTGTAGCACTGTACAGGTCCCTTGCAAAGCTCTAGGGGAAAAGGTACAGACACCAGTCCCAGCTCTAGGGCAAAGGGCTGGTTAATCCCTACTCCAGGTGCCCCCAACCCAACTTCACCATATCTGCTCATCTAGCCAACGCGGAAAAACTCCGGCAACATAAATAATCAGAGTAGATCAACTCCCCTGAGGAACAACATGATGGACATACCAGAAGATCCCATTCATAAACAAATGGCTGAGATGTCAGAAATCCAATACAGAATTTGGATTGCAAATAAGATTAATAGAATGGAGGTAAAGTTGGAATTAGAAACTTAAGGAGGTTTTCAAAAGTTGTCTCAAGAATTCAACGAATTGAAAGAGAAAATCACCAAAGATTTTGACACATTGAGATAAAAATTTGCAGCCCGCAAAGATCTGAGAAATACAGTGGAATCCCTCAGTAACACAATGGAGCAAGTAGAAGAGATTTCTGACATTGAAGACAAAGCTTTTGAACGCTCCCAAATGCTCAAAGAGGAAGAGAAGTAGAGAGCAAAAATGGACCATTCTCTCAGAGAGCTCTGGGATAATTTGAAGAAAACTAAATTTGCCTTATAGGAATTCCCAAAGGTGAGGAGGTGGCTTTGAAAGGCCCAGATGCTCTACTCCATGAGATAATCAAGGAGAACTTTCCAGACAAGCTAAGAGATTCTGAAATTCAGATAGAAGACAGTTTCAGAACCTCAGCACGATTCAACCTGAAAAAGACATCTCCCAGACACATTATAATTAACTTTGCCAAAGTTAATATGAAGGTGAAAATTCTGAAAGCAGCGAGACGTAAGAAAACCTTAAGCTACAAGGGTAAGAACAATAGAATGATTGTGTGTCTTTCTGCTAAAATTTTTCAAACCAGAAGAGAATGGTTATCAACTTTTAATCTCCTAAAACAAAATGACTTTCAACCCAGGATCCTGTATCCAGCTAAACGGAGTTTCATTTATGATGGAGAAATAAAATACTTTAATGACATTCACATGTTGAAGAAATCTGCCATAACTGAACCAGCTCTCCAGGATATTCTCAGACCTATCCTCCATAATGACCAGCACAATCCTCCACTACCAAAGTAAACTCACTCAGAAACTTTTGATCAAATTCCAACTTCCACAGTGGCGAAAGGATTAAAAATGTCCACTGGACGTTCAATAAATTCGATACTCAAAATTTTACCAGGTTTATCAATATTCTCCATTAATGTGAATCTGTCCTCTAAAGAGACAGAGGTTGAAAGACTGGATACAAAAAAATCAGACCAGATATCTTCTACATACAAGAATCTCATCTTACCTTAAAAGATAAATATAGACTCAGGGTAAAGGGATGGTCACCAATATTTCAGGCAAATGTAAATCAGAAAAAAGCAGGTGTTGCAATTCTATTTGCAGATACAATAGGCTTTAAACCAACAAAAGTAAGAAAGATAAGGATGGTCACTTCATATTTGTTAAGGGTAACACTAAACATGATGAGATTTCAATTATCAACATTTATGCCCGCAACCAGAATGCACCTCAATTTATAAGAGAGACGCTAACAGACATGAGCAACTTGATTTCCTCCAGCACCATAATAGTTGAAGACTTTAACACTCCTTTGGCAGTGTTGCATAGATCCTCAAATAAGAAACACAGCAAAGAAATTTTAGACCTAAACTTAAGCATTCAACAACAGGATTTAATAGACATTTACAGAAAATTTCATCCTAACAAAACTAAATACACATTCTTCTCATCAGCCCATGGACCATCCTCCAAAATTCATCAAATCTTAGGTCACATGTCTAAACTCAGCAAATTTAAAAGAATAGAAATTATTCCTTGCATTTTCTCGGACCATCACAGAATAAAAGTTGAACTCAGTAACAACAGGAATCTGCAACTTGTACAAAAGGATGGAAACTAAATAACCTTATGCTGAACAATAGCTGGGTCATACACAACAACAAAATAATAATGAAGACATGAATTACCAGAACCTCTGGGATACTACAAAGGCAGTTCTAAGAGGAAAATTTATACCACTACAAGCCTTCCTCAAGAGAATAGAAAGAGAGGAAGTTAACAACTTAACAGGACATCTCAAGGAAATAGAAAAGGAAGAATATTCAATCCCAAACCAAGCAGAAGAAAAGAAATAACGTAGAGCAGAATTAAATGAAATTGAAAACAAAAGGATTATTCAACAGACCAATAAATCAAAAAGTTGTTTTTTTGTAAAGGTCAATAAAATACATTAAACCTTTAGCTAACCTAACCAGAAAAAGAGTAAAATCTCTAATTTCATTAATCAGAAATAACAAAGACCAAATAACAACTCCTCAGAAATTAAAAAAGTCCTTAGTGAATGTTACAAGAAACTATTATCAGAAATATGAAAATTTGAAGGAAATATACCAATACTTGGAAGCACACCAACTTCCTGGACTTAGCCAGAATGAAGTAGAAATGTTGAATAGGCCGATATCACATTCTGAAATAGCATCAAACATACAAAATCTCCCTAAAAACAAAAGCCCAGGACCAGATGGCTTCACATCAGAATTCTATCAACCTTTAAAGAGGAACTAGTCCCTATATTACTCAATCTTTTCCAAAATATAGAAAAAGAAGGAATTATACCAAACACATTCTATGAAGCAAACATCACCTTGATCTCAAAGCCAGGAAAAGACCCAAGAAGAAAAGAAAATTATAGACCAACATCACTAATGAATATAGATGCAAAAATATTCAACAAGATCATAACAAACAGAATCCAGCAACACATCAAACAAATTATACACCATGACCAAGTGGGATTTATCCCAGGGTCTCAAGGCTGGTTCAATATACGTAAATCTATAAATATAATTCAGCACATAAACAAATCAAAAAACAAAGACCTATGATTCTCTCAATTGATGCAGAAAAAGCATTTGATAATATCCAGATCATGATCAGAACACTTAAGAAAACGGGTATGGAAGGGACATTTCTTAAACTGATAGAGGCCATCTACAGCAAAACCACAGCCAATATCATATTGAATGGAGTTAAACTGAAATAATTTCCACTCAGATCAGGAACCAGGCAAGGTTGTAAATTGTCTCCATTGCTCTTTAACATTGTAATGGAAGTCTTAGCCATCACAATTAGGCAGGAAAAGGTGACCAAGGGCATACATATAGGGCCAGAGGAGATCAAACTTTCACTCTTAGCAGATGACATGATTATCTATCTGGAAAACACTAGGGATTTTACTACAAAACTCTTAGAAGGGATCATGGAATATAGCAGCATCTCAGGTTACAAAATCAACACTAATAAATCTGTAGCCTTTATATATACCAACAACAGTCAAGTTGAAAAAACTTGAGTCAAGGACTCTATTCCTTTCACAGTGGTGCCAAAGAAGATGAAATATTTAGGAGTTTACCTAACAAAGGATGTGAAAGATCTCTATAAAGAGAACTATGAAACTCTAAGAAAAGAAATAGCTGAAGTTGTTAACAAATGGAAAAGCGTATCATGCTCATGGCTGGGAAAAATCAACAGTTAAAATGTCCATATTACCCAAAACAATTTTAATGCAATCCCTATTAAAACTCCCTTGTCATACTTTAAAGATCTCAATAAAATAATACTTCATTTTATATGGAATCAGAAAACACCTTGAATAACCAAGACATTACTCAGAAATAAAAACAAAGCAGGAGGAATCATGCTACCAGACCTCAGATTATACTATAAATTGATAGTGATCAAAATTGCATGGTACTGGCACAAAAACAATGAGGTAGATGTATGGAAAAGTATAGAGGACCAAGAGATGAACCCAGCTATTTATGGTTATTCAGTAAGCCAATTAAAAAAATTCAGTGGGGAAAAGATTCCCTATTTAACAAATGGTGCTGGGTGAACTGGCTGGCAACCTGTAGAAGATTGAAACTGGACCCACACCTTTCACCATCAAATAAGATAGATTCTGACTAGATTAAATATTTAAACTTAAGACATGAAACTATAAAAAATACTAGAAGAAAGTGCTGGGAAAACACTTGAAGAAATCGGTCTGGGTAAATATTTTATGAGGAAGACCGTCTGGGCAACTGATGCAACACCAAAAATATATTACTGGGATTTGATCAAACTAAAAAGCTTCCGCACAGCCAAAACCACAGTAAGTAAAGCAAGCAGACAGTGCTCAGAATGGGAGAAGATACTGGCAGGTTATGTCTCTGACAAAAGTTTAATAAGCAGAATCCACAGAGAACTCCAACATATTAGCAAGAAAAGAACAAGTGATCCCATCTCAAGCTGGGCAAGGGACTTGAAGACAAACTTCTCTGAAAAAGACAAGTGCACAGGCTACAGACACATGAAAAAATGCTCATCATCTTTAATGATCAGAGAAATGCATTCAAAACCTTAAGATACCATCTAACTCCAGTAAGATTAGCTCACATCACAAAATCCCAAAACCAGAGATGTTGGCGTGGATGTGGAGAAAAGGGAACACTACTACACTGCTGGTGGGAATAGAAACTAATACATTCCTTTTGGAAAGATGTTTGGAGAACACTTAGAGATCTAAATATAGACCTGCCTTTCTATCCTTTAATTCCTCTACTAGGTATATATACAAAGACCAAAAATCACTTTATAACAAAGATATTTGTACCAGAATGTTTATTACAGCCCAATTCATAATTGCTAAGCCATGGAAGAAGCTCAAGTGCACACTGACCCATGAATGGATTAATAAATTGTGGTATATGTACACCATGGAATATTATGCAGCCTTAAAAAAGATGGAAACTTTACCTCTTTCATGTTTACATGCATGGAGCTGAAACATACTCTTCTTTTTTTTTTTTGCAGTTTTTGGCCAGGGTGGGGTCTGAACCCGCCACCTCCAGCATATGGGGCCGGCGCCCCACTCCTTTGAGCCACAGGTGCTGCCTGGAACACTTCTTCTTAACAAAGTATCTCAAGAATGAATGAAAAAATATCCAATGTACTCAGCCCCACTATGAAACCAATTTATTGCTTTCATATAAAAGCTATAACCCAACTATAGCCCAAGACGAAGGGGAAAGTGGAGAGGGAGGGCAAGGAAGGGGGGAGGATGAGTCGAGGGAGGGTAATTGGTGGGAACACAACTCCAGTGCATTTTACAAGGGTACATGTTAAATTTACTAAGTGTAGAGTATAAATGTCTTAACACAATAACTAAGAAAAGGTGGTGAAGGCTATGTTAACCAGTTTGATGAAAATATTTCAAATTGTACATAAAACCAGCACATTGTACCCCATAATTGCATTAATGTACACAGCTATGATTTAATAAAAAAAAGCAAACAGATTTAAAAAAAAAGTTTACTTTAAGACAAAAATTGATACTAGAGAAATAAAGGTATTTCATAGTGACAGAGTGATCAATCCCTCAAGAAGATCTTAACAATTGTAAATATGGGTGAACCTAACAATACAGCTCCAAAATATGTATAATACATGAAGGAAAAACTGACAGAATGAAAGTGGAAATGAGAAGATCAGTAAGAAAACAACAAGGAAACTTGAAGAAACCAGAAACCAAGTAGACTGAACAGACATCTATAAAACACTCAATCCCCAAAACAGAATACAGTCTCCTCAGCACATGAAACATTCTCTAGGACAAAGCATTTATTAGGACATAAAGCAATTCTAATAAATTTAAAAGGATTGAATTCATATAAAGTATCTCCTCCAACCACAACAGAATTAGAAATAACAGAAGGCAATTTGCAAAACTCAGAAAATGTGAATATTAAAAAATACAATCCTTAATAAATAATAGGTCAAGGAAGAAATGAGAAGCAATATCAGACATTATTTTCAGACAAATAAAAACACAAAATATCATCTGCAGTATGGAATGCAGTTAAAGCAATGTTAGAAGAAAATTTATAGCTGTTTGTGCCTATATTAAAAAGAAACCAAATAAAAGCAAACTAAATCCAAAGCAACAAGGAAGGAAATGATACCAGTTATAGCAGAAAAAAAAAATACAGAATAGAAAAACAAGAGAGAAAGTTAATGAACAAAAATTGGTTCTTTGAAAAGATCAACAAAATTGGCCTGACTTTAGCTAGGTGGGCCAAGAAAAAAAAAATCACAAATGAAACAGGAGACATTACAAAAAGAAAAGAAAACCAAGGGGTGGAGACAAGATGCCTGACTGAAGCCAGCTTTCCACAGAGGCTCCCGTCCAGAAGGAGAGTTAAAGGACAGAAATTTAGCAAGTAACCTGGCGGATTAGAGCTGCACCAAGAGAGAAGGTTGAAGAACGCACATCAACCCTGCTAAGGCAAGGTGCAACCCCAAGGACACAAACAAAAGGTACCTCTCCCATGAGAATGCTCGGAGTACCCCATAAACAAACGAGCAGTGTTCAAAAGTCCTCCCATTATACTCCACGGGAGAGACCCTCTAAAAAATGACCTACTTCCCCTACTAGGGTGCCATGGCGCTCTCCTGACAGACATAAAACTGTGTAAAACTGTATATATTCCCTACCTGTAATTCTAAGGTCCCAGCAATCCCCTCTACTCTCACTCTGAGGTCTGGAGGCCTGTCCCCCAGGAGTCCAGATACTTGGGTGTTTTCTCGAGAGGTGTGGACAGGGCCTGGACTGCTGCTGGTCAGAGCTGATTCTGCAGCAGGGGAGTGAGGAGAGGACAGTCGGCCGAGAGGGAACACACAGGAGCGGCAGTGTCCCAAGGCGCAGAGCAGTGGCCGCTTTTTGGCAACAATAGGGCTCACCCCTGGATATTCCGAAGTCACACCCCCTGCCTGTCTGGGCACCCAGAGGAGGCCAGGCATCTTCTCGAGTGGCAACCACCGGTAGAACAGATCTGGGACGGAAAGCAGACCCCGTGAGTAAAGGGTTTAGCTGAGCTGGTACTGGCCTGGGAGGAGGGCAGGGACTAGAAAACGCAGGTGCAGAGCCGGCTGATTCCCAGGGTGGGGCTGACCCAGAGGACTGCCTTACTGAGCCTAAAACACACCCGGTAAACAGAGGATCATCAACCCAAACAAAGGAGGGCAGGCAGAGGCTAGAACTGACACGTAACCATGCTGCGAATACAAACTACAGCTCAGACTGCACAGCGGCACAGACAGGGCCCAAGGCACAGATTCTGTGAACTCAAAACAGCTTCTCTTCTGCAGGGGAATTTAGCAGGGACAGAAACAAATTCTGCAAACTTGTTCTGTTCTGTCAGTAACATCAATCAGGAGCAGAGAACAGCAGCCTGGCTGAGGAGACATAGATTTCCTTGGGATTCAGGCAGGGGCAAACCCCTGGAGTATCTGCTCATTGGAGGCAACTGGGTCACAGCCCTGCAGGGTGTGACAGAGGTGCAAGGTGGGGAAGAAGGCATCAACCTTCCCAGACTAATCTATTTGCTGGGTGGGTCCTCCTGACCTCACGGAGCACCGAAGCAAGTCATAATTGAGTTGTCAGCAGACCCCTGAGATCTAGTTGTCAGAGATCTTTTAAACTCTCCCACCTGAGAAAGGTGGTAACTGAGACAATTGATTTGGACCTTTTGAACTGAGCCAATCACCCAAGGACTATGCAACTGGTATCCTGGGTATGTGGTTTTGGGAAGGTTTGATTTTCCTTTTCCAATTGTTGCCGGGGGGTGGGGGGTGGGGGGGCGGGATAACTTAATTGCTGGTATTTCTCCACAGCTGAAACTTGAACTCAGAGTTAACTGTTTCACTAGGGTGGGACACAGACCAGCTAAAAACAAGACAGAGCCACTTAACACCACCACACCAAACACGTCCCCAGTTTCTCAGGCCATAACACTATGGGTCCTCGGCAAAGCTTCAGAGGAAAAAGTAAAGACACCAGTCCCAGATTTTGGGCAAAGGGCTGGTTAATCACTACTCTTGGAGCCCCAAACCCAACTTTTCGTTATCCACTCATCTAGTCAAATGGTGTAAAATAATCATGGGGCTGAATCAGTGGGAAAACTCTGGTAACATGAATAACCAGAGTAGATCAACACCCCCAAGGAAAGATATTGCAGATATAACTGAAGATCCCACTCATAAACAGATGGCTGAGATGTCATAAATTGAATTCACAATTTGGATTGCAAACAAGATGAACAGAATGGAGGAAAAGTAGGAATTAGAAATTCGAGGAGCAATTCAAAAGTTGTTTCAAGAATTCAACGAATTTAAAGACAAAACCACCAAAAATTTTTACACATTGAAGCAACAATTTGCAGCCTTCAAACAGCTGAAAAATACAGTAGAATCCCTCAGTAACTGAATGTAGCAAGGAGAAGAAAGGATTTCTGACACTGAAGACAAAGCTGTTGAACGTTCCAAAACTCTCAAAGAGGAAGAGAAATGGAGACCAAAAACGGATCGTTCTCTCAGAGAGCTCTGGGATAAGGCAAAGGCTAATATCCGCATCACTGAAATACCTGAAAGTGATGAAGTGGCTTCACAAGGCACAGAGGACCTTCTCCATGAAATTATGAAGGAGAATTTCCCAGACATGCCAAGAGATTCTGAAATTCAGATAGCAGACAGTTTCAGAACCCCAGCACAACTCAATCCAAATAAGACATCCCCCAGGCACATCATAACTAACTTCACTAAAGTTAATATGAAGGAGAAAATTCTGAAAGCAGCCCCATTAAGAAATCCATTACCTACAAAGGGAAGAATATTAGAACGACTGCAGATCTCGCTGCTGAAACCTTTCAAACCAGAACAGGGTGGTCACAGACTTTTAATCTCCTAAAACAAATAACTCTCAACCCTGGATCCTGTATCCAGCTAAACTGAGTTTCATTTATGATGGAGAAATTAAATACCTTAATGAAATTCACATGTTTAAGAAAATTGCCATAATCAAACCAGCTGTTCAAAATATTCTCAGACCTATCCTCCATAATGATCACCCAATCCTCTACCACAAAGTAAACTCACTCAGAAACTTTTGATCAAACTCCAACTTCCACTGTGGAAAAAAGGATTAAAAATGTCCACTGGACTTTCGAAAAACTTGATCCCCAAAATTTTCCCAGACTTATCAATATTCTCCATTAGTGTGAATGGCTTAAACTGTCCTCTAAAGAGGCACAGGTTGGCTGACTGGATATGAAAACTCGGGCCAGATATTTGATGCATGCAAGAATCTCATCTTACCCTAAAAGATAAATACAGACTCAGGGTGAAAGAATGGTTGTCCATATTTCAGGCAAATGGATATCAGAAAAAAGCAGGTATTGTGATTCTATTTGCAGATACAATAGGCTTTAAACCAACAAAAGGAAGGAAGGATAAGAATGGTCACTTCATATTTGTTAAGGGTAATACTCAATATGATGAGATTTCAATTATTAATACCTATGCACCAAACCAGAATGCACCTAAGTTTATAAGAGAAACTCTAACAGACATGAACAACTTGATTTCCTCCAGCTCCATAATAGTTGGAGATTTTAATGCTCCTTTGGCAGTGTTGGATAGATCCTCCAATAAGAAGCTGAGCAAGGAAATTTTAGATTTAAACCTAATCATCCAACATTTGGATTTAGCAGACATCTACAGAACATTTCATCCCAACAAAACTGAATACACATACTTCTCATCAGCCCACGGAACATACTCCAAAATCGATCACATCGTAGGCCACAAGTCTAACCTCAGTAAATTTAAAGGAATAGAAATTATTCCTTGCTTCTTATTGGACCACCATGGAATAAAAGTTGAGCTCAGTAAAAACAGGAATCTGCATACTCATACAAAAACATGGAAGTTAAATAACCTTATGCTGAATGATAGCTGGGTCAGAGATGAGATTAAGAAGGAAATTTCCAAATTTTTGGAACAAAACGACAATGAACACACGAATTATCAGAACCTCTGGGATACCACAAAGGCAGTCCTAAGAGGGAAATTTATACCACTGCAAGCCTTCCTCAAGAGAACGGAAAGAGGAAGTTAACAACTTAATGGGACATCTCAAGCAACTGAAAAAGAAAGAACATTCCAACCCCAAACCCAGTAGAAGAAAGGAAATAACCAAAATTAGAGCAGAATTAAATGAAATTGAAAACAAAAGAATTATACAACAGATCAATCAATCAAAAAGTTGGTGTTTAGAAAATGTCAATAAAATAGATAAAGCCTTGGCTAACCTAACCAGGAACAAAAGAGTAAAATCCAGTTTCATCAATCAGTAATGAGAAGGACGAAATAACAACAGACTCCTCAGAAATTAAAACATCCTTAATGAATATTACAAGAAACTTTTCTCAGAAATATGAAAATCTGAAGGAAATTGACCTATACTTGGAAGCACGTCACCTTCCAACACTTAGCCAGAATCAAGTGGAAATGTTGAACAGGCCAATATCAAGTCTGAAATAGCATCAACCGTACAAAATCTCCCTAAGAAGAGAAGCCCGGGACCAGATGGCTTCATGTCAGAATTCTACCAAACCTTTAAAGGGGAACTAGTACCTATATTACTCAACCTGTTCCAAAATATAGAAAAAGAAGGAAAACTACCCAACATGTTGTATGAAGCAAACATCACCCTGTGACCCTGATCCCCAAACCAAGAAAAGAAAATTCTAGTCCAATGTCACTAATGAATATAGATGCAAAAATATTCAACAAGATCCTAACAAACGGGTGGCACCTGTGGCTCAGTCGGTAGGGCGCTGGCCCCATATGCCGAGGGTGGCGGGTTCAGGCCCGGCCCCGGCTGAAATGCAACCAAAAAAAAAAAAAAAATAGCTGGGCGTTGTGGCGGGCGCCTGTAGTCCCAGCTACTAAAAAAAAAAAAAAGATCCTAACAAACAGAATCCAGCAACACATCAAACAAATTATACACCATGACCAACTGGGTTTTAACTCAAAGGTCTCAAGGCTGGTTCAACATACGTAAATCTATAAACATAATTCAGCACATATACAAATTAAAAAACAAAGACCATATGATTCTCTCGATTGATGCAGAAAAAGCTTTTGATAATCTCCAGCATCCCTTCATGATCAGAACACTTAAGAAAACTGGTATAGAAGGGACATTTCTTAAACTGATAGAGGCCATCTATAGCAAACCCACAGCCAATATCATATTGAATGGAGTTAAATCGAAATCATTTCCACTCAGATCAGGAACCAGGCAAGGTTGCCCATTGTCTCGACTGCTCTTTAACACTGTAATGGAAGTTTTAGCCATTTCAATTAGCAAAGAAAAGGCGATCAAGGGTATCCATATAGGGTCAGAAGAGATCAAACTTTCACTCTTTGCAGATGATATGATTGTATATCTGGAAAACACCAGGGATTCTACTACAAAACTCTTAGAAGTGATCAAGGAATACAGCAGCATCTCAGGTTACAAAATCAACATTCATAAATCGGTAGCCTTTATATATACCAACAATAGTCAAGCTGAAAAAAACAGTCAAGGACTCTATTTCGTTCACAGTCGTGCCAAAAAAGATGAAATATTTGGGAGTTTATCTAACAAAGGATGTTAAAGATCTCTATAAAGAGAACTATGAAACTCTAAGAAAAGAAATAGCTGAAAATGTTAACAAATGGAAAAACATACCATGCTCATGGCTGGGAAGAAATCAACATTGTTAAAATGTCCATACTACCCAAAGCAATATACAATTTTAATGCAATCCCTATTAAAGCTCCACTGTCATACTTTAAAGATCTTGAAAAAATACTTCGTTTTATATGGAATCAGAAGAAAACCTCGAATAGCCAAGACATTACTCAGAAATAAAAAAACAAAGCAGGAGGAATCACGCTACCAGACCTCAGACTGTACTCTAAATCGATAGTGATCAAAATAGCATGGTACTCGCACAAAAACAGAGAGGTAGATGTATGAAACAGAATAGAGAACAAAGAGATGAACCCAGCTACTTACCATTATTTGATCTTTGACAAGCCAATTAAAAACATTCAGTGGGAAAAAGATTCCCTATTTAACAAATGGTGCTGGGTGAACTGGCTGGCAACCTGTAGAAGACTGAAAGTGGACCCACACCCTTCACTATCAGCTAAGATAGACTCTCACTGGATTAAAGATTTAAACTTAAGACATGAAACTATAAAAATACTAGAAGAAAGTGCAGGGAAAACTCTTGAAGAAATCGGTCTGGGTGAATATTTTATGAGGAGGATCCCTCCCGTGTAATTGAAGCAGCTTCAAAAATACACTACTGGGACCTGATCAAACTAAAAAGCTTCTGCACAGCCAAGAATATAGTAAGTAAAGCAAGCAGACAGCCTTCAGAATGGGAGAAGATATTTGCAGGTTATGTCTCCGACAAAGGTTTAATAACCAGAATCCACAGAGAACTCAAACGTATAAGCAAGAAAAGAACAAGTGATCCCATCGTAAGCTGGGCAAGGGACTTGAAGACAAACTTCTCTGAAGAAGACAGGCGCATGGCCTACAGACATATGAAAAAATGCTCATCATCTTTAATCATCAGAGAAATGCAAATCAAAACTACTTTGAGATATCATCTAACTCCAGTAAGATTAGCCCATATCACAAAATCCCAAGACCAGAGATGTTAGCGTGGATGTAGAGAAAAGGGAACACTTCTACACTGCTGGTGGGAATGCAAATTAATACATTCCTTTTGGAAAGATGTTTGGAGAACACTTAGAGATCTAAAAATAGATCTGTCATTCAATCCTATAATTCCTCTACTAGATATATACCCAGAAGACCAAAAATCACATCATAACAAAGATATTTGTACCAGAATGTTTATTGCAGCTCAATTCATAATTGCTAAGTCATGGAAAAAGCCCAAGTGCCCATGGATCCAGGAATTGATTAATAAATTGTGGTATATGTACACTATGGAATATTATGCAGCCTTAAAGAAAGATGGAGACTTGGGGCGGCGCCTGTCGCTCAGTCGGTAAGGCGCTGGCCCCATATACCAAGGGTGGCGTGTTCAAACACGGCCCCCGGCTGAACTGCAACCAAAAAATAGCCGGGTGTTGTGGCGGGCACCTATAGTCCCAGCTACTCTGGAGGCTGAGGCAGGAGAATCACTTAAGCCCAGGAGTTGGAGGTTGCTGTGAGCTGTGTGATGCCATGGCACTCTACTGAGGGCCATAAAGTGAGACTCTGTCTCTACAAAAAAAAAGAAAAAGAAAGAAAGAAAGATGGAGACTTTACCTCTTTCATGTTTACATGTTTACGATGGAGGTGGAACATATTCTTCTTAATAAAGTATCTCAAGAATGGAAGAAAATGTATCCAATGTACTCAGCCCTACTATGAAACTAATTTATGGCTTTCATAGGAAAGCTATAACACAGTTATAACCTAAGAATATGGGGAAGGGGAAGAGGGAGGGGAGGGGAGGGGGGAGGATGGGTGGAGGGAGGGTGATTGGTGGGATCACACCTATGGTGCATCTTACAAGGGTACATGTGAAACTTACTAAATGTAGAATATAAATGTCTTAACACAATAACTAAGAAAATGCAAGGAAGGCTATGCTAACCAGTATAATGAAAATATGTCAAATGGTATATAAAACCATTGTATGGTGCCCCATGGTCACAGTAATGTACACAGCTATGATTTAATTAAAAATAAAAAGAATAACGAAAAAAATAGAAAACCAATCAACCTTACAAAAGGGAAGGGATTACAAGAAAACACCACAAATAACTATATACTAGCAAATTAGATAAAAAGGAACCAATAACCACAAAAAAATAGAAAATCTTTTATTTATTTATTTTTAGAAACAGTTTCCCATTGTCATTCTTGATGTGACAGAGTCTCACTTTGTCACAGCTCACAGCAACCTCCAGCTCTTGGGCTTAAGCGATTCTCCTGCCTCAGCCTCCCGAGTAGTTGAGACTACAGGCGTCCACCACAACACCTGGCTATTTTTTTGTTGCAGTTTGGCCGGGACTGGGTTCAAACCCACACCCTCAGTATATGGGGCCAGCACCCTACTCACTGAGCCACAGGAGCTGCCCCAAAACAGAAAATTTTAACAGAACCACAACAAGCAAACTGACTTTGTTGAGCAAGTACAGGTCAATAACCCTTAAGAATACAGATATAAAATAAATCCTTAACAAAATTCAAGGAAACCACATCTAGCAACATAGTCATAAATCTTAAACAAGTGCAAGACTTGTACACTGTAAACTAGAAAGCATTATAGAAAGAAATTTTTAGAAACTCAAAGAATTGGAATGACATCTGGTCTGCTTAGGCTGAAATACTTAAGAATGTTAAAACAGCAATATTCCCCAAATTGATCTTCAGATTCCATGTGATCCTGTCAAAATCACATCTTGCTTTTTTGTAAATTGACAAGCTGATTCTAAAGTTTGTAAGAATATTCGAGAATAGCCAAAATAATCTGAGGAACACAGCAGAGGACTCATTTTCTGATGTCAAAACTTACCTACACATCTACATGGATCAAGACAGTATGTTACAAAAATAAAGATACACCTATAGATGACATAGAATCGTACTGAGTTCTCATACTTATGGTCAATAGATTTTTAGTGAGTTCCAAAACAATTCAAAGGAGGAAAGGACAGTCTTTTCTTTCTTTTTTTTGGAAAGGACAGTCTTTTCAACAAAAAGAGTTGGGATAACGATGTATCTACATGGAAAAGAAGTTGGATCCTACCTCACAATATATCCAGAAATTAACTCTAAAGGGATCAAAGACCTCAGTGTAAGAGCTAAAACTATAACATTTGTAATGTTTGATTAAACAATGGTTTCTTTAGCTATTCTAGTTAAGAAACTACAGACTTCATCAGCATAAAAATCTTTCATGCTTCAAGGGCACTATCAAGAAAATGGAAAGATAACCCACAACATGTGCAAGTGACATATCTGATAAAGGATACACAATATACAAAAAACTCTTACACCACAATAAAAAAGACAAATATCCTAATGGAAAAAAATAAACAAGGACTCTGTGACATTTCTCCAAAGATATGCAAATGGGTAATGAGTTCTATGAAAAGATGCTCAAGATCAGTTTTTAGAGAAATGTAAATCAAAACCAAAAAGAGACATCATTTTAATTTCATACTAGGATGAATATAACAAAAAAAGAGATAATAATAAGTGTTGATAAGGATGTAGAGATATTGAAAACTCATAAATTGCTGCTAGTAACATAAAATGCAGCAGCCACTTTGGATTACAGTTTGGCAGATATTTGAAAAGGTAAATACAGAGTTACCATCTAACACACCTATTCCACTCTTGTGTATAGACAAGAGTACTGAAAACAGTATATGCATACACAGAAACTTATATGCAAACATTCATGGCAGCATTGTTCATGATGGCAAAAAGCATAAACAATCCAAATGATCACTCAGATAATGAAATATTTTTCAGCCACAACCAAAATGAATGAAGTACTGATAAATGCTACAACATGGATGAACCTTTTAAACTAATGCTTAGTCGAGGAAGTCAGATACAAAGGCCATATATATGTCTTAGTAGTTCTTCTATAGGAAATGTCCAGCATAGGCAAATCTGTACAATCAAATACAGACTAGCAGTTGCCAGGGGCTGCAAAGGAATCAGATGTAATAGCTAATGTGTACATAGTTTCTTTTTGTGGTGATGAAATATTTTGGAATTAGTGGTAATGATTGCACAATTATGTGAATATACTAAAAAACAAAACAACAGCAACAACAAAACTGGCTTGTTTACCCCACTGCTGAGCTTCTCACTCTATTTCTGCTAGGGGCACTTTTGTGGGCAAACTAGGCCTGCTGCTGTCACTGGGTAAAATGTGCCAAGCCCTTGCTGGGCTTCCCTTTTGCTAATCTTTTGGCCAGTGGTTAGAGTTTTAGTTTTCTGGGTTTTGTTGTTGTTGTGTCTGTTGGTAATTCCGAGTTGTAGGCCACTCCATTCTGAAACATGGGAAATGGGGTTGAGAGGAGACCACAAGGAACTCACTGTAATGTCATTCAAGTCCTGAAGTCCCTAGCCAGTCCACCTTCTTTCCACCTTTCTGAGTCTTTAACACCATACAAAATCACTGAAGTTGAAGACAGATCATGAGAACTTCTCGGTTGGGGATGGTAGCTCATAGCTGTAATTCCAAGTACTTTGGGAGGCTCAGCTAGGAGGACTGTTTGAGGTCAGGAGTTTAAGACCAGCCTGGGCAACAGAATATTAATTCAAATGGCAGTGAATTTCTCTTCCGAAATCATGAAGGCACAAAAGGTGTGACACAACATTTTTTAAATGCTCTAATACAAAAACTGCCTATTGTGAATTCTATATCCAGCAAAACTATCTTTCAAGAATGAAGCAGACACAAAGGTATTATCAAACTAAAAATTCTGTCACTAACAAGCCTACCAATAAATAATGAATAAAGGAACCTCTCCAAAAAGGAAGGAAATTATAAAAGTAGGCCTGGAATTTCATAAAAGAAACAAGAACGAAGGAAAGGGTAAATATAATAGACTCTTCTCCTTGATGACTTTCTTACATCATACCGATGGTTAAAACAGAACTATAACAACGATTGTGTTCACGTATGGAAAGCAAATATTTCAAAAATTATATTCTAAAAAGTAGGGAAGGCAAAGGGATCTTAAAGAAAGCAAGATTTTGATACTACACTCAAAGCAGCAAAACATTTTATCTGTAGGCTATGACAGGTTGCATATGTATACTGTAATGCCTACAGCAACATTCAGAAAAAATACACAAAATAATATATTCAGAAACACTAGAAATAAAACAAATTGGAATCCTAAAATAATGTTCAAATAACCCACAGGATAGCAAGAAAATGAAGCAGAAATAAGAAACACAGGAAACAGAGAAAATAAAAATAAAATGGCAGTCAGGCTCTAACACAATAAACATTTTAAATATAAATGACCTAAACATGTCAACTAAAACATAGATTAATTAAATTGCCAAGAGTGGAGTAAACAAGATCTAATCATAGTGTTTAAAACAAATTTTACATAAAAAGCTAAAAAAGATATGGCAACATTATTTTTAAAAGTATGGCCATGTAATACCAGATAAAATAGACTTCAGAGAAAAAGAAAATTACTATGAGCAAAGAAGAACATTACATAATAGAGAATCAATCCCCCAGAAGAAATACTGCCCCTAAAGGTAAATACACAAAAAAACTGAATTACAAAGTAATGAAACAAAATGTGATAGAGCTAAAATGAACAATAGACAAATCCTTAATTGTATGTGGGAACTTCAACACTCCACTGTCAACAACTGGCAAGGCCAAAATGGCTCTACTAGAGAATTTCACCAAACATTTAAAGAAGTATTAGCACCAATTTTACACGATCTATACTAGAAAACAGAAAAGAGAACATTTCCAAGCTCATGTTATAAGGTTAGTATTACCCTAACAAAGTTAGATAAAATCATTGTAAAAGAATTTTCTAAAATTGTAAACCACTATCCCTTACTTAGAGGCAAAACCATCAACAAATACTAGCAAACTGAATCTAACAATATGTAAAAAACATTACACACTATGATTAAAAAGGATTTATTGCACATATATGCAAAACTGATTCAATATTCGAAAATCAATGGAACCCAATATACTAAGAGTTAAATAACAAAATCATGATTATGTCAATTGATCTGAAAAAGTATCTGACAAAATCCAACATCCATTCATAACACATATTCTTGCCAAATAGAAACACACTAGAACTTCATTTATCTGATAATGAGCATCTATAAAAATCTACACCTTAATGATGGAAGAATGGTTTCCCCCGGCAAGACTAGGAAAAAGGTGATCTCACAATTCTTACTTAGCATGGTACTATAAATTCTAAGCCACTGCAATAAGGAAAGGAAATAAACAAGATGCATACAAACTAGGAATGAAGAACAAAACTTTCCCTTTTTGCAGATGATATGATAGTTCACATAGAAAACCCAAAGGAAGCTATAAAAAAAAAAAAATGAAACCTGGGTGGTGCCTGTGGTTCAAAGGAGTAGGGTGCCGGCCCCATATGCTGGAGGTGGCGGGTTCAAACCCAGCCCCGGCCAAAAATTGCAAAAAAACCCCCCCTGAAATCTGTAGAATGAGTTCATCAAAGTGGTAGGATAGAAGATCAACGCAAAAACTAATTAACACTGCTATATACCTAACAATGGACATGTGGAAACCAAAAGTCAAAAACAGAACACCAAAAAAATGAAAAACTCAGGTATGTACTTAAGATATATACAGACATATGCTAAAAATTACAAAATGCTAAAAACAAAAAGGAAAACCTAAATAAAAAATATACATACAGGATTATGAACTCTAATATTAAACATAATATGTTAATTCTCTCCAAATTAATGTACAAGTTTAATGCAATTCCTATTAACATTTTAGCAATATATTTTATAGACACAAACCAGATTATTCTACAACTTACATGGAAAGATATGCCCCCAAAATAGTAATAGAAATAAGAATAAAGTAGAAGAATTACTCTACCCAATATTAAGGCACAGTATGAGTATGGGTAGTATTATTCTAGAAATAGCTGGAGTACGGAGACAGTCTGGAACTAGCAGAGGGATATACACACATTAATAGAAAAGACAACCCAAGAGAGCCACACAAATCCAAATGTTTTTTACAAAGGTACAAAAATCATTCACTGGAGGAAAGATTGCCTTTTCAATAAATGGTGCTAGAGCAGCTAAACACCCATAAAAATACTACCAAATATTCTCCTACCTTAGAAACAACTTATTCTTGCCTGTGCTAAATTGAAACATGAAATAGTTACAATGTCCCATCTGATAATTTCTTGATTATATAACACTTTTTATTCTATTCTTTAACACACGTGATACTGATCTCATAAATTTGATTAGTTTTAGGATAAAAATTAAAATTTTGAGTATTTCCCCCCCCCAAGGAATTCTCCCCCTCCCCCACCCCCACCCCCACCCCACAAGGATTTCTTATAAGTAACAGTTAAGAAAGACTTAGTTTGGAAATTTTTCTTGGTCACAGCAGTAACTAGGGTAAAAATAGAGAAATTATGTCAAACTAAGAATGTGTTATAATTAGAAGATTAAAAAAATGTTTTCCTTTTTTCATTAAATAGCATAAACCAAATTCTTTTTTTAAACTACTTAAACTTCTGTAAATGCCTGGTCCAAAAATGTTATTCACTATCAGTCTTTAATAGCTTATTCCTCATCCCTGACATACATTTTAAGTTTAAAAAACTGTGTAATAGGATTAATTATCAAATAAAAGTGATGTCTGAATAATGTGAGACTTTATAATAAGAAAAACAATTAAAAGACACCAAATTTGGCAGGTTCCAAACCCAGTAGTTTAAATAAAAAATGAAAAACAAACATTCTATTGTGCCCAAGTACTTAATGTTTCACTTAAATAGAAATTTTAGCATTGCTAAGAATTTTAATTATTTATTTTTACATTTGTTTAGTCATGTTTTACTTTTGACTACATGAACATAAAAATATCATTTTATACACATGTATTTTCCCTCTACTAACTAGGCAAAAATCTTAATTTACCTCTAGACTGCCCCAGTTTGTTTCAAAGCTCTAGGAATATTGTTTTTGGTGCTGGCCACTGGCTATAAATAGAAGGTACCATAGGATAGGAAGAGGCAAGGTTATTTTATGATCTTGTGTGTGGGATGAGTCACTTATAAACCTAAACTTAAAAAAAGAAACTTTACCTCTCCTACATTTAGGAAAAATGTGTTGACATGTTAAAACTTCTATTCCAAAAGGACAGTGAACATTTCCTGTTTTGAAAATGTCTTAGCATAGCTGCCAAGTATGTTGACAAACAAGTGATGAAGGAAGTTTCAAAACTAGGTCTCTGAAATACAATTAGCTAATGCCAGAGCAGATGCTTTGATAATTTAAAGAACAAACAAGAAACTTTTAACTAAAAGCTACTGCATACAGGCACCGTGCCGAGGGCTGAGGCTAGACACTGCCCATCCTCAAGAAGCTCACACACTAAGAGGGACGCAGACAAGTAAACGCCCTGGGTGCACCAGGTGCACTGCCAACAGCCACAAGGGTTCTGTCTGAAGGATAATTTCCTTAAAACAGTCAAATAAATGTTCCTGTGGAAAGAAAAAATCATATGCAAGTAACAATGGATCTATTTTTTATCATACTGAGCTTGTTATATACACAGTAGAGATGTAGGCCCTTGAGGAAGTCAATCCTACTGCAGGTTGTTCTTCCTTAAACCATACCTTCAACTCCCAGACAGCTTCAAAAACTATTTTCTACCCTTCTTTTGCCTGCCTATGGAGAAGTGATATAAATGTAATTCTGAAATTCACATAAAGGTAGAAATAAATGACATTAGCCACGTTTCCTAATATAGCTCTTTCAATTACATCTACAAATTTAAATAACCAGAGAAAAAACAGTGATGCAAGGATAAAAAATTAACAAAACCTAAAAAGAAAATGTAATAAAAACTAAATGTGAAATTATCAAATTTAATTTCTTTGCCATCATTAATTTGACAGGTATCTATATATTTTTTCCCTTTCATAAAACAAATTTCCCTCATTAAGTATCTAATAAGTTAGAATGGTCATTAGAGCTGACAGAATGCATACATACACTGAACATGGAAGCCTCACAGAGTGAGTTGGCTGTTTTCTGTTCACTGCAACAATTCAGCAGCAGCTAAATCAGCAAGGTGTCTGGCATTCAACTCACACAAAAATCTTTCTGGGGTGGTTAATAGGTCCGCAAAAGAGCAATTTCCCTTAAACTACCTAATATAAAAAACTTTTTTTCTAATTCTTAAGATTTCTGCTGCTTTTCAAATCTAATTGAGTGTCCTGATCCAAAAAGTACTTTGAGCGCAAACATTGTACCCTAATCATTTGTACCCTCATATTAATCTGAAATTAAAAAATACAAAAAAAATTACTTTGGGAAACCAAAGAGAAAAAAACAAATAAAAGGTATAAACTACTTGAGGACAGACTCCTCTTCTTCATCACAAGCTCTACAGTCAACCTAACTCCCTCCTGGGGCACTCAAACCTTGGTATGTATCTTTAATCCTACACCATAATTATTTGTTTATGCCTGTCTCTATAACAAGACATTCTTGGGTGCTAATGACTATCTTACGCATAAACATATTCCCAGAGCTGTGCTAAAAAAATACTGGTTGCATGGAAGATCCACACTACAGAGAACAGGAAGTATAATACAGAACAGAACAGTATGTCAATGTATTCATATGTGACCACAAAATGGAATATTTGAGAGAGTTCCATTTACTTAAGATTCTCTGGATACAGATCAATGGGCCAAAAGGAGAGAGGAATAAAATACCAAAGTATAAAGATCACATGGAAATAAGAAATTTTAATAAGTAATTAACACTCTACGTACAATGAAACATTTATATGCACACTAGTCCAACCAAACCTTCTTGTGTGAATTTTTCAAGAGAGTTGATAACACAGGAGAGAAGGTGAAGGTAAACATCCTCAAACTGAAAGTTTAATCTCCTCAATGCTCCACAGAATACTTTTATTCCCGCTTACTCAAAGAGGAAACAGACCCTCAAGAATAAGTAACTCATCCAAGGTCACAGAGCTAGTAAGTACTCAGCCTCTATGCTCTTCTTTTTATCATACCATGCTGTCTTCATACACACACACACAAATATCCTCTTGGGATATCTTATATCATTTTTTTAGGTTAATTTTTTTTCTTATTGTAGTTTTTTTCCCCCCGTAAAGATGGGAAGCAGGGAAGGGGGGAAAAATGCAAAACTCTGAAACACCTTCTAAAAAGCTATAGTATCTTACTGCCTAAGACTCCCAAATTGGTTAATCTAAGTAATGCCTCCAGTACATTAAGATAAGCATGCACCCAGCACCTGGCCTATCTTACCATAACCATTTGTAACTCAAGTGACTGCAGGTCTATTCATCCCACAATAGACTCCTTTTTTTTGAGACAGAGTTTTTCACTTTGTCACCCTCAGTAGAGTGCCATGGCATCGTAGCTCATAGCAACTTCAAACTCTTGGGCTCAAGTGATTCTCTTGCCTCAGCCTCCCGAGTAGCTGGGATTGCAGGCGCCCATCATAATGTCTGGCTATTTTTAGAGGCAGGGTCTCATTCTTGCTGAGGCTAGTCTCAAACCTGTGAGTTCAAGCAATCTACCCACCTCAGCCTCTTGGAGCGCTAGGATTACAGGTGTGAGCCACTGCAGCCAGCCCATAATAGACTCTGAATAGGGTCAAAAACTGTGTCTTCATCTTTCTAGACCCAGCCTAGGACACAGTACCCACCAAATAAAAATTAATGAATTAATTTGCCAGTGTTCACTCTAGCCTGGTTACCAAATGAGGGTTCAGAGAGTCTATGTCTCAAAAACAATGTGGTGTTTTAATGTTAACATTTTAAGACATCAATATGAACCCCAGAAGTAAATATGGGAATGGTTACAAACCATTCCATCACTGTGTAATTCCAGTTTCAACTGAGTCAAGGTTTACTAAGCACCTGCTGTATACCTCATTCAATGCAGACAATACAGTGAGTATTCCTCTTTCCCTGTAATAAGGCCTCTTGACAACAAGTTCCACCCTTAAGAGATGTTTAGATAAACATAAATCTTCACACAGTATGCCAAGCAGTGTTGGCATGCACTTGTAGGGAAGCCCACACAAATGAAGAGTGACTCTCAACGGCTTCTACTTGTCTGTGTGTGGTAAAGAATAGACCTGATGAGCTTCCTAGTTACCATTACTAGAAGGATTACATCCCTTCCCTAACTCACCATGTGAGCCCATTTTCTAATGCACATCCTTTCCATTAGAATAAGGATATGCAACATTTATATTACTTAATAAGTTGACAAACTACCTCAGTTTATTGATCTGTTACGACAATTAGGTACATATCATTTAAGCCTTTCATGTTCAACATAAAAGAAATTACCTTGTTCACAGTACATACCTTAAAACCAGCCCCCTAAAGATAGGTAGGGGGAGGAGAGTGTGTGCACTTAGATAGGCAATTGTAGCTTTATCACCAGTTCTTTCCAGCCCTAGGCCAAGCTCCCCTAGGTTGGGCATTCCTTTTTGACCCACCACCTCCTTCCCTAGTAATTTTCCTCCACTAGTCTGCTATCTCTTTTCTCCCCTAATTCTCTCTGCAGGCACCTAAATATCTAAGTTTTCTAAAACATTTCCTTTTCAGATCCTAATTAATGACACTTTCAGGTCATATGTAACAGCTTTGAATGTATCTTTCTATGGTAACATTCCTCTTCCCAGGCTGCCATTCCATGGTCTCAGAGCATGCATTCTGCAATGGCTGCCATTCCATGGTCTCAGAGCATGCGTTCTGCAATGAGTCAGAAACATATTTACACACCCATCTGGTGAATATTCTATACAATCTGCTCAGATAAAATAATTTAATGCAGTAAGAATCTACAGGAGCAAAACAGTGAAACTGCAAGCCAAGCACATTCTCCCTTAAGTAGCTGGGATCCACCACATGCCCTCACTTACAAAGAATAATGCAAAACCATCCATTTCTCTACATTTTATTCAGCACCCTTCACAATAATCTATCTGATAGTGAGTAGTGCAGGGACCTGGGAGAGTCCAGGTTAGTCTACCTTGGACCAAGACCCTGGTAACATTCCATTCTCCTTGTTGATTGAGAATTACTGTAATAGTGCTGTCATGGCCTGTATAGAAATGTTTCCAGAAATGTGCAGTTGTGAGCTAGAAGTACAAGGGATAAAAACACATCTTCCAGGGGTATCCACTTGGGGAAATCTGTTTTCCTAAGTGAAACCAGCTAGATACATACTAAAGAGGAATGCAAAATCTGAATACATTATTAAAATAAATAGAAACACTTTAAAGAAATAGCTATCTTTTGGGGGTATGAGCTTAGGCTCCCCTTGTCCCCAAGGAATAGAAAGCACAAGGGTATTAAGGCCAACTCAAGAGATGAAAGCCCTCTGCAGTTTCTTTCACTAAGGGAAAGGTGGAAAGATGTAAATAGAGACATAGGCTAAAGGAAACAATATAGAGAGAGGAGGAGGAAAAAAGCAGGGTGTGTTCTCTGTAAAGATACCATAAAACTAACATTTGAGAACAGTACCTAGAAACAACTCTATTAAGCATGTGTATGCCTACATTATAGCTGAGAAAAGTCCACATTTAAATAATTTGTCCCAAGTAAATGATATACTAGTAATGAGAACAAAAGTCAACCATTTACAAAGCTTTGACCCTGTCTATTCTAAGAGGCACTCAATGCCAGGCAAAAACCAGGCAGGTAAAAGAACAGGTGCTCCTCCAGCAACTAGGACTGTGGCCAGGGAAGAGCAACAATCTGAGCCTATTCGTGCAGCAAGGACAATGAGCTGAGTACTTTGGCCAACTTCTGATGGTCTGCCATGCTGGCAGGGGTGTGTCAGTAGCAGAAAAGCAAAAGCAAGCAGCAGCCGGTTCCACAAACAACTTCTAGCTTGACTGGGCTCTGAAATGAGTCCTACTGACAACTCAACTCTTCTTAGATAAGTAAAAACCTGGTTTGTTTTTAATACAGCTCATGGTGGGGGGTAGTATAAAGAATGATTCAAATTACTAATCTTGCATGTTACCTTCTCTTTTTAATTTTTAAATTATTTTTATTTTTAGTTATTATGGGTACATAACAGTTGTCTATTTTTATAAGGTACATAAGATGTTTTGATACTGGCATCCAAATCAAATTAGGACATCACCTTAGGCATGTAACATTTCTTTGTGGTAGGAACATTCTATTTCCACTCTTTTAGTTATTTTAAACTATACCCTAATTTATTGTTGATTATAGTCACTTGGTTGTGCTATCAAATATTGTTCATTCTATCTATCTAACCATATTTTTGCACCCATTAACCATCCCCACTTTATCCTCCTACTCCCTGTCACACTTCCCAGCCTCTGCTAGCCATCATTCTACTCTCTGCCTCCATTACATCAATTAGTTTTTAATATTTAGCTCTTACTTATGACTGAGAACACGTGAAAGGTATCTTTTGTGCTTGTCTTATTTCACTTAATACAATGTTCTCCAGTTCCATACATGTTGTTTCAAATGGCAGGATTTCATTCTTTTTTGTGGTTACACAGTATTCTATTATGTATATATAGCACAATTTGTTTATCCATTCATCCATTTATGGGACACTTAGGTTGATTATATGCTGAAATAAACATGACAGGAAAGATATCCTTTCAATATACTGAATTCCTACCCTTTTGATAAATCCCAGCAGTAAGACTGCTGGATCATATAGTATTTCTATTTTAGCTTTCTGAGGAATCTCCATACTGTTTTCCATAGTGATTGCACTAACTTACATTTCCACCAACAATACTTGAGGATTCCCCTTTCTCCACATCCTCACCAACATTCTTTACTGCCTGTCTTATTGATAAAGCTCATTTTAACTGGGGTGAGTTGATTATTGTAGTTTTGATTTGCGTTTCTCTAATTTGAGTATTTTTTCATATACTTTTGGCCATTTGTATGTCCTCTTTGAGAAATGTCTATACAGATCCTAGACCCATTTCTTAATCAGATTTTTTTTTTTTTTTGGGACATTGTTTCACTTTGTCACCCCTAGTAGAGTGCCATGGTGTCATAGTTCACAGCAACCTCAGACTCTTGGGCTCAAATAATTCTCTTGCCTCAGCCTCCCAAGTAGCTCAGACTACAGGTGCCGCCACAATGCCCAGATATTATTTTAGAGACGGGATCTCGCTCTGGCTCAGGCTGGTCTCCAATTTGTGAGCTCAAGCAATCCGCCTGCCTCGGCCTCCCAGAATGCTAGGATTACAGGTGTAAGCCACCACCTGGGCAGATTTTTTTTCCTATTGAGTTGTTGAAGCTCCTTATGTATATTCTAGTTATCAATCCCTTATCAGATGGGTATTTTGCAAATGTTTTCTCCCCTTCTGTGGGTTGTTTCTTCACTTTGTTGTTTCCTTTGCTGCTGCACATTGACTTCAGGCTTAAATAAACAACTTCTTTAGAATTTCATCAATAATTATTTAAATATACAAAGAAGATGAGAGTCACATATAATACAAAAACAGCTGTGGAAGCAAAAGTGATAAGCTCAGCTCAAGAGCTTCTGTACTTAAATTATTCTATAAATATTAAGTACATATAACTCTTCACAAAGGCTCCTGGGCCTACAATGCTGACATTTGTCAGAAAGCATGGAAACTGCTGAGTGTGGGGATGACACGCTGAGGGCCTGACAGGAAAAGAGCACACACAGGAGCTGTTCTTTGTGATAAAGAATCATAAAAACATGAGACATAAGCTGTGATAAGTGTGTATGTGTGTGGGGGGTGGTATCTTTATTTAATTTTAAGAGGGGAAAAAATAACTAAAATAGGAAGTAGTTGATATTGGCCTAAAATTACATTTGTGGCAATAATTAACTTCATAAGCTTGAGAAGTTTCTACAGATTGCTAAGAAATTCTCCCATCAAAACTTTGTCAAGTAATCCATAAAGATTTCTGAATCATAACTAAAATTAAAATAAACTACCTCTAAATGTTATAATAGACAAACTATACTTAATCCATTTTTTCAGAGTACAGGTTTGTAGTCTCACTGTTTCCAGCATTATATTTTAATGTATGTAAGTTAAGAAGAATATCCTATATAAACCACTCTTCTCCATTGAAAAAGAGGGGGGAAAATGTCTGAGGCAGAGGAAAACAATACTAAAAGCCATCTATCCTTGATAAGCCCCATCCAAGATGCCCACATTCTAATCTCAGGATTCTGGGAACATGTCAGGTCACAAGGCAAAAGGGAATTAGGATTGCAGATGAAATTAAAATTCTAGTCAGTTGGCCTTCACATAGTTAAGACTATATGGATTATATGGGTGAGCTCAATGTCCTTAAAAGTAGAATGGGGGGCAGAAGAGGGGGAACCAGAGAGAAAGCAACATAACAAGGACTTGGCCCAACATTGCAGACTCTGAAGACAGAGGATGGGGCTAAAAACCAAGCATAGCCCCATCCTATGGCCATCTGTGGGTGGCCTCTGGAAGCTGGAAAAGTTAATCAAACAGATTCTCTGCTAGAGCCACCAGAAAGAAACACTACTAACATCTTGATTTAGCCTGGTGAGACTCATTATCTCCAGAACTATAAGAAAATAAATTTGTGTTGTTATAAGCCACTAAGTTTGTGGTTATCCACTACAGCAGCAATAGAAAACTAATATAATATTCAATCTGATATTAATTACTAATTTTTTTCTGTATCAAGAAGCTCAGGGATAAATAACACCTGAAAATAACAATGTTGGTTATACTGGAAAATAATAACTGATGTATAACTAGACTTCTGTTTCTGGATATTATGTAGTAACAGGGAACAACGCATCCTACAACCCTAAAACCACCAAAAACTCAGATAAAATACACAAAATGATAGTTTCCTGCCCCTAAACATCAGTACACAAAGGACAATAACTCCTGAGATGTGGGGAACAAACCACGTGAACCTATGACTGCCCTACCTTACTGCCTTGAGAGAGTTACTAAGCCACAATGCAAGGAAAACTGGTAGAGACCACTGGACTCTCCAAGTTCATGAGACAAAGCTGAGAGTCCAAGGAAACCAAGGCAGTAAGAGTTCATAAGACATAATACCAAAAAGAAGAGAACTGAACAGAGAACCCTAGAGAACTACACTGAGAACCGGGCAATGTACTGATCAATGCATGTGTGTAAGATATATACCTAAGACTGGGGAAGGAACCATTCAAAGCAGCGCCTGGCATTCACACAGGGGCAGGAATAGTGCCTACCCCTCCCAAACTATAAAAACCCATAATTCATGAGCCATTGGATAGAGTACTCGGAAGGGTCTTATCTCACCTATATAGAACAATTATTAAAAAAATGAATACTGCTCCAGACCTCCCTAACACATTTTGAAGGCAAGACCCCCCTACAAGATCAAACTATTTCCAAGTAACTAAAACTGCATCTCATAGCAAAGTTCAACAATATTTATAGGAATACAAAAATATTTGCACCCAACAAGGTAAAATTTACCATATATGGCATCCAATCAAAGATTACCAGGCACACAAAGAGGTAAGAAAACATGACCCAATGAGAATAATAATTGAAATCAACCTAGATGTTGGCAAACAAGACAATAAAACAGGTATATAATACCTGTTCCATATGCTAAAAAGGTAGAGAAATGGAAGATACAAAGAAAGACTAAAATTATATTCCTAGAGATGAAACCTAAAATGTGTAAGATGAAAAAATATACTAGATGGGATTAATCGTAGATTAGAAATTGCAAAAGGAAAGACTTTTTTTTTTTTTGAGACAGAATCTTACTCTGTTGCCCTGCCCTCAGGTAGAGTGCTGTGGCATCACGGCTCACAGCAACCTCTAACTCTTGGGCTTAAGCAATTCTCTTGCCTCAGCTTCCCAAGTAGCTGGGACTATAGGCACCTGCCACAATGCCCAGCTATATTTTTGTTGCAGTTGCCATTGTTGTTTAGCAGGCCTGGGTTGGGTTCAAACCCGCCTGCTTCAGTGTATGTGGCAGGCACCCTAACAACTGAGCTATGGGCACTGAGCCCAAGAGGAAAGATTAAGGAACTCGTAAGCACAGTAAGTGGTAGTAGAACCTATTCAAACAGAATAAATAAAAAAAAAAATACAAAACACGTTGAGCTGTGTCATGAACTTTAAGCCACCTAATATATGGACATTTGGGGTTCCCAAAATAAGGTTGGAAAGAGGAGGGCAGAGAAGATATTTAAAGAAATAATAAACAGAAATGCCTCAATTAAACTAAGTTTTATATTATAGAAAACTATAATATAAACTCAGAAATCCAAGAGGGTCAACAAATTCTAATAAACATGAAAAAAGATGTCAAGAGATACTGAATCAAATCACTTAATATACACAAAATAAACAGAGGGACAAAGATAAGGCTGCATCAAATCTTACTTGAGAGACAATGCAAGCAAGAAGCTAAGACAACATCTCTTAAGAACTAGAAGAAAAAAGAACATGTCAACTTGTACTTCTATGTCATATAAATTTATCTTTTAAGAACGAAGGCAAGATAAAGACATTTTCAGATATATGAAAGCTGAAAAAAATTAATTACTGGCAGATCCATACTACAAGAAATATTAAAGGAAATTCTTCAGGCAGAAGGAAATGTTATCAGGTAGAAATATGGATATGTATTTCTCAATAATTGGTAGAACGAGTAGGCAGAAAATCAGCAAGGAAATGGTGGACTTGAACACCTCTATTAACCAACCTGCTCTGGCTGACACTTACAGAAGTACTCCAACAATAACGAAGACACATTCTTCTCAAATGCACACATTCGCCAAGATAGCATGCACTCAATGTCACAAGTCTCAAATTCAAAAGGATTAAAGTCACACAAACTATGATCTCTAGCCAGAAAGGAATTATAAATGAAAAACAAAAAAGATCTTTGATACTCAAAGACCTCAAATCAAAGATTCCATTTCCATCTTAAGAAACTAGACAACAGGCCCTTCGCAGTCTCCCATAGGTAGGCGTAAGGCAAGAGGATCGCTTGAGCACAGGAGTTTGAGGGTGCTGTGAGCTATGACGACACTCAGCCCAGGGCAACAGAGGAAGGGAGGGAGGGAGGGAGGAAGGAAGGAAGAGGAAGGAATGAAGGAAAAGGAAGGAAGGAAGAAAAAGAACGGAAGGAAAAGGACGGAAGGAAGGATGGACGGATGGAAGGAAGGAAGAAGGCAGGAAGGAAGAAAAGGAAGGAAAGAAAGAAGGCAGGAAGGAACTAGAAAATAAACAGCAAATTACACCCTAATAAGTAAAAGAAAGGAAATAAGGTATATGCAACTGATTTTCAACAAGTACAAAGGCAAGCTGGAGAAAGCACAGGACAGTCTTTTCAACTAAGGGCACTAAAACAACTAGATATTCATATGCAAGGAAAGCTTTAATGCAAACCTCATGTTGTGTGTAAAATTAACTCAAAATGAACCTAAATGGGAAGACCTACAATTAAAAAACTTCTAGAAGAGAATACAGAAGAACATCTTTGTGACCTTCATAAGGCAAACATTTCTTAGATACAAATGACAGGATATATTAAAGGAACAAACTGATAAACTGGACTCAAGTAAAAACTTCTGGTCTCCCCTCAGACTTGAAGGGAATCCTTCTAATACTCTCAAACCTCAAGATTAAGAAAACAAACAGCCCAATATAAACATAGGCAAAAGATGTGAAGTGCTATCAAAGATGACATATGGACGGCAAACAAGAACATGAAAAGATGCTCAAATTCATTATTTAATGGGGGTAATACAGACTAAAACTACAATGAAATACAGGTATACCTCAGAGATTTTTGTGGGTTTGGTCCCAGATTACCACAATAAATCATATGTCATAATAAGGTGAGTCACACAAGAATTTTGGCTTCCCAGTGTATATAATAGTTATGTTTACGCCATGTTAGAATCTATTAAGAGGGTAAAATGTATTTAAAAAGTACGTATCTTAATTTAAAAAACACATTATTGCTGAAAGTTGCTAACGATCAAATGAACCTTCAGCAACTCCATAATCTTTTTGCTGATGGAGAGGATCAGGCTGGTGGTTTCTAAAGATTGGGGTAGCTGTGACAATTTCTTAAAAGAAGACAACTATGAAGTTTGCTGCATCACCTGACTCTTCCTTTCACAAAAGATTTCTCTGTAGCATGTGATGCTGTTCGAGCATATTTTACCCACTGTAGAACTTCTTTTAAAATTGGAGTGAAGGGTGGTGCCTGTGGCTCAGTGAGTAGGGCGCCGGCCCCACATACCAAGAGTGGCAAGTTCAAACCTGGCCCCAGCCAAACTGTAACAAAAATAAATAAATAATAAAATTGGAGTCAATCCTCTCAAACTCTCCCACTATTTTATTTTATTTTATTTTTTGTGGTTTTTTTTTTTTTTGGCCGGGGCTGGGTTTGAACCCACCACCTCCGGCATATGGGATCGGCGCCCTACTCCTTGAGCCACAGGCGCCGCCCTATTTTATTTTAAAAGTTTGTGTAGTATTTTAAATTCTATGCTGTCATTTGGCAACAATGTTCACAGAATCTTCCTATGGCATACTTTTCATCTCAAGAAATCACTTTCTTTGTTCATCCATAAGAAGCAACTCCTTAGTTGTTCAAGTTTTACCTTAATATTGTAGCAATTCAGTCAGATCTTCAGGCTCCAGGTCCAATTCTATTTCTCTTGCTGTTTTCACCACAACTGTGACTTCCTCTACTAAAGACTTGGACCCCTCAAGGTCACCCATGAGGGTTAGAATCAACTTCCTCCAAACTCCAATTAAGGTTGATATTCTGACCTCCTCACATGAATCACGAATGCCATCTAAAATGAATTATTTCTAGGTTTTCAACCAACTCTGCCCATATCCATCAGCAGAACCATTACAAAAGCAGCCATAGCCTTACAAAATGTGTTTCTTAAATAGTAAGACCTGAAGGTCAAAATTACTCTTTGATCCCTGGGCTGCAGAAAGGATGTTGTGTTGGCAAACATAAAAACAAAATTAATCTCGATGGGAGCAGTGGCTTACACCTGTGATCCCAGCACTCTGGGAGGCTGAGGCAGGTGGACTGCCTGAGCTCAACAGCTCCCTGTCAGAGCAAGAGTGAGATCGTGTCTCTAAAAAAAAATAGCCAGGTGTTGTGGTGGGTGCCTGTAATCCCAGCTACATGGGAGTCTGAGGAAAGAGAATTGCTTGTGCCCAGGAGTATGAGGTTGCTGTGAGCTATGATGCCACAGCACTCTACCGAGGGCGACAAAATGAGACACAGTCTCTTAAAAAACCACCACGACAACAACAACAAAAATTAATCTCCCTACACATCTCCCTCTCTATCAGAGCTCCTCGGTGACCAGGTACATTGTCAATGAGCAGTAATATTCTGAGAGGAATCTTTTTTTTCTGAGCAAGTCTCAACAGTGGGCTTAAAATATTTAGTAACCCAAGCTGTAAACAGATGTGGTGTATTAGCCTCTAACAAGAGTCAGCCAGTCCTTTGAAGCCAGGCATTGATTTCTTTCTACTAATAGTTGTCAAAGCCCTAGATGGCATTTTTCTTTCAATAGAAGGCTTATACACTGAAAATCTGCTGTTGTGTAGACAATTTCATCAATGACCTTAGACTGCTGCAACTTCTATATTAGTACTTATTCTTTCATCCTGTACTTTATACTTAAACTTTATGAACCAACCTCTTTTAACTTTCAACTTTTCTTCTACAGTTTCCTCATGTCTCTCAGTCTTCATAGAATTAAAGAGAGTTAGGGTCTTGCTGCAGATTAGACTTTGGCTTAAGAGAATACTGTGGGTAGTTCGATCTATCCAGAACATTAAAACTTTCTCCTTATCAGCATAACCCTGTTTTGCTTTCTTATCATACATGTGTTTACTGGGATAACAACTGTAATTTCCTTTAAGAACGTTTCCTTTGCATTCACAACCTGGCTGTTTGGTGCAAGAGGCCTAGTTTTCAGATTATCTCAGCTTTTGATAAACCTTCCTCTCTAGGCTTAACCATCACTGGCTTTTGACTTAAACTGAGAGAATGTGGGCTTATTAATTGGTCTAATTTCAATACTATTGTGTGTCAAGTAATAGGGACGCCCAAGGAGGGGGGAAGAGTTGGGAATGGCATCAGCAGAGCAGTGAAAACAAACCCAACACTTCCGAAGTTAGCAGTGTCACATAGGTGTGGTTGTTGGCATCCCAAAACAATTACGATAGTAACATGAAAAATCACACATCATTCTAACAGATATAATAATGATGAAAAGCATGAAGTATTACAAGAATTACCAAAATGTAACACAGCGACATGAAATAAAGCACATGCTGTTGGAAACCACGGTGCCAAGAGACTTGCTCAATGCAAGGTTGCCACTAACCTTCAATTTATAAATAATACAGTAACTGAGAAGCGGGCAAAATGCAATAAAACGAGGTATACCTGTACAACTAAATACCTACTAAAATGGCTAAAATAAAAGAGATTGATCGTATCAAATGTTCACAAAAATATGGGAGAATTCTTGCACACTTCTGATGGGAATATAAAATGGTACAGCCACTTTGGAAAATAGGCTAGCAGTTTCTTAAGTTAAACATACACTCCTATATGATGTATGCATCCCACCCAAGAGAAAATAAAATGTATGTAATGATACATGTATATGTACACAAAGACTTGTACACGAATATGTTCACAGTAGCTTTATTTGTAATAGCCCCAGACTGGAAACAACCCCAAATTTCAACACATGGATGGATAAACAAATCATGGTATATTCATCTAACACAATATTACTCAACACTAAAAACAAACTCCAATACACACAAGTTTGAAGAATCTCCAAGGCACTGTGCTGAATCAAAGAAACCACTCTCAAAACTAGTCTCAAAATTACACGCTGTATGATATCATTTCAAAAAGAAAAAGCTATAGTAATAGAACAGATCAGTGGTTGTCAAAGGTGAGAAATGGATACTCTTTGTCCATTTCTATGTTGGTAAAGCACTGACTGAGTTTGGGGGAGTAATAGAGTCGTTTTCTATCCTGACTGTGCTAGTGATTACACAAATCTATACATGTGTTAAAATTCAAAGAACTTTAAAATTCAGTAAAAAAATCTTTTAGGGCAGCGTACCATATGTACACACACACACACATTCTTTGTACCCTGCTGCTTTCCTTTGTCAATGTATTTAGGAAATTACTAAATAGCAAATTCTAGAGCTCTTTCTCATCTATCTTTATAGATACATTAAAATCCATTATGAGAACGTAACAATTTATTCAACTACATATGAGCAGTTTCCAATTATTTTTCATTTAAAAATAATCATAATGTAAACAACCTTGTATATGTATTTGTGTTGTTAGAAGTACATCTTCAGTGTCAATTCTCCTAGAAATGGGATTGCTAGGTCAGAATTGTAAACATGTATGTACTTTTGTTTTTTTTGTAGAGACACAGTCTCACTTTACCGCCTTCAGTAGAGTGCCATGATGTCACAGGACTCACGGCAACCTCTAGCTCTTGGGCTTCCGCGATTCTCCTGCCTCAGCCTCCCGAGCAGCTGGCACTACAGGCACCTGCCACAACGCCTGGCTATTTATTTTTTGGTTGCAGTTCAGCCGGGGCTGGGTTTGAACCCACCACCCTCTGTATATGGGGCCGGCGCCCTACTCACTGAGCCACAGGCACCACCCACATGTATGTACTTTTGTTAGACACTGTGCCAAATTTCTTTCCATTAAAGTTGTAAAATTTTTGCATTCTCACTAACAAGGCATGAAAACTCATTTTCTCACAGCCTCACCAAAAGCACTATCAAAGCTTTTAAGCTTCTGCCCTTCAACTTCTGCTTTTTCATCTAAGGTTTTTCCCCTTAGATAAAAAAGATATCAATTTTTAATAAAATACAGCTTCCACTTAAAATACACAATGTAAAGTTTTTAGTACTAGGTATATTCACACGGTTGTGTAACATTACCCCAAAGATAAACCCTCATACCCGTTATCAGTTCCTCCCGCACTGCCCCTCCCAGTCCTAGGGAATCACTAATCTACTTTGTCTCTATGATTTACCTAATCTGGATGTTTCACATAAATCTCTTTTGTGGTCCTATATGGCCTTTTGAGTTTGTTCATTTCTCATAATGTTTTTAAGGTTCACCTATGTTGTACCAGGCATCAGTACATCACTCCTTTTTGTGGCTGAATCATTTTCTATTTAATTTACATTCATCAGTCAAACATTACAGTTTTTTCCACTTTTTGGCTATTATGAATAATTCTACTATGAATGTTTCTACACAAGTTTTAACGTGCAAGTTTTTATGTTTTTATTTCTTTGGGGTATATACCAAGGAGTACAACTGCCAGGTCTTCTGATACCTCCACATTGAAAATTTTGAGGAACTCCCAACTACTAATTATTTCCCAAAGCATCACACCATCTGATGTTCTCAACAGTAACATATGACATTCCAATGCCTTCACATTGTTGAAAACACCTGTCGTCATCTATTATTTGGGTTACAGTCATACTAGTGGGTGTAAAGTGGTATCTGATTCTGGTTTTCATTTGTATATCTTATTTTGGAAAAAAATGACTATTCCTATCCCTTGTCCATTTTGTAACTCAGCTGTTTTTGAGTTATAAGAATTCTTTATATATTCTACATACATGTCCCTTATCAAGGGTACATGATCTGCAAAAATTTTCTCCCTTTCTTACAGGCCCTTTGAAACACAAACTTTTAAAACTTTGATATTTAATTTTCCTTTTGTTTATGATTTTTGGTACCACATCTATCAAAGGAGCTCATTAAAAACTCAATGTTTGTAGTAAGCTGAATAATGGCTCCCCAAGATGTCCATGTTCTAATCCTTATATAGCAAAAGAAATTTGGCAGACGTAATTAATGATTTTGTGATGGGGAGCTTTAGCCTGGATCATCCAGACGGGCCAAATATAATCACACTCAGAACAACAGAAGGCAATATGAAGACGGGAGCAAAATGCTGGAATTAAGCAATAGGGAGATGTGATGGGAGGAAGAGGCCATGAACCAAGGAAATGTCTAGAAGCCAAGAAAGAAAACTAAACAGATTGTCCCCTGAATCCTGCAGAGAGAGCACAGCCTTACCAAGACCTTGAATTTAGACTTCTGCCCTCCGGAACTGTTAAGAGAATAAATTTATGTTGTTTTAATCCATTGAACTTGTGGTGATGTGTCACAGGCACAATAAAAAACTAATACAGGGTCGAAGGTTTTTATTAGGGGCTGGTTATGAAGGTATCCTATGCGGTGGCTCATGCCTGTAATCCTAGCACTCTGGGAGGTCGAGATGGGTGGACTGCTTGAGCTAAGGAGTTCGAGACCAGCCTGAGCAATAGTGAGACCCTCATCTCTAAAAACAGCTGGGCACTGTGGCAGGCATCTGTTGCCCCAGTTACTCAGGAGACTGAGGCAAGAGGATCTCTTGAGGCCAAGAGTCTGAGGTTGGTGTGAACAATGATGCCATGGCACTCTACCCAGGGTGACAGAGTCTCTGTCTAAATAAATAAATAAATCCAGACTTCCAAAAGAAAAAATTTTTAACATAAGCTACATATACTTAGGTCTATTGCTGAAATTTTTATTCTATTACATTAATCTATTTACATACCAGTACCATACTTATTCCAATCATACCAATTATATAATAATTCAAGAGCATGAATTAATAACTGCTTAGCTAGTCACCCCTCATAACTTTTTTCCAGCATTTTCTCAGCATTCCTGTGTGTTTATTTTTCCATGTAAACTTTAACATCAACCTTTCTAACGCCATAAAAAGTTTTGTTGGTCTTTTTAAAAATATCAAGTTAACTGAGGGAAAACTGATAATCTGTTTGAGTTCTATAAAGGAATACCTAAGGCTGAGTAATTTATAAAGAAAAAAGCTTATTTGGTTCACAGTTCTGTAGGCTGTACAAGAATGGTGCCAGCATGTGTTTCTGATGTGAGGGATTTGGGCTCCTCCAGTCCAGGAGGAAGCCCCACAGAGGTGGGACGCAGGGTGGCCTTAAGAAATTTGTGGATGGCTGGGCATGGTGTAATCCCAGCACTCTGGGAGGCCGAGGTGGGTGGATCTCTTGAGCTCAGTTTGAGACCAGCTTGAGCAAGAGTGAGACCCCCATCTCTAAAAATAGCCAGGCATGGTGGCTAGCATGTGTAGTCCCAGCTACCTGGGAGAATAAGCCAAGAGAATCACTTGAGCCCAAGACTCTGAGGCTGCTGTGAGCTGTGACACCAAGCCCTCTACGGAGTGTGACAAAGTGAGACTCTCTCCAAAAAAGAAAGAAAGAAAGAAATCTGTGGCCTTCCTGGTCCTTAAAATGGGCTTGTGAATGAATCAAAATTTTACATTACAAATCCTTTTATTAAAAGGGGTGCAGCAGAGAAAGATAAAGCTTTTCTCGCCTCCTTTGGTGCTTAGAGAGAACAATCTTGAAATCAGAGGGCTACAGGTTTCCCACCTGTAGCATGAGAACCCACTTGTGCAGATCACATGGTGAGGGAGGAACTAAGAGAGCAAGAGAAGGAAGGTGCCAGGTTCTTTTTAAGCAACCAACTCCACGGGGGAACTAACAGAGTCTTCCCCTCTGCATCCAGGGAAGGCATTCATCTATTTGTGAGAGATCCACCCTCATGACCCAAACACCTTCCACTCCCCACCTCCAACACTGGGGATCAAATTTCAACTTGCAGAGGTTTGGAGGGTCAAATATCCAAACTATAGCAACTGACATCTTTATTATAAAATTGAGTTTTCCTATCCCAACACAAGGAATGTCCTTCTACTATTCAAATCTATCACTCCTTCCTTTAAGAATGTTTCAAAGTTTACCTCAGATTCTGAACATTTCTTTATTTTACTCTTAAAACTATTTTTTGTTTTTGCTGTTACTACTACTGATAGCTTTTCCAATGTCTAAAATAGTGCAAAAAACTTTTTAAAGAGTTTTGGTTTAAAAAAAAAAAAAGCTCAACATAAAACATACTCATCAACTAGACGTCGCAGGGGTCCTCAAACTTTTTAAACAGGGGGCCAATTCACTGTCCCTCGGACCATTGGAGGGCTGGACTGTAATTTAAAAAAAAAAAAAAAAACTATGAACAAATCTATGCACACTGCACATATCTTATTTTGAAGTAAAAAAACAAAACGGGAACAAATACAATCACACCACCTCGTGTGGCCAGAGAAAAGAGATACGATTTAATTCACTGAGAGCTCACTGGAGTTGAGTCATAAGAACTGAAATCCAAACAGCCAAAATCGATAGCTTAAAGTAAAAAAAGAAAACAGATAATTTCATTAGATAAAATGTAATATCCATCTCTGATAATTCTTCAACTAAAACTCTTAAAAATATGAGAAATTTCGCATTTATCAAGAACATCTAACTTCAATCAATTACCACAATCATATTTCATAATAAAACAATAAGGTATTTTCCCCTCAAAGACTGGAAAAAAACAAGGATGGCTGCTTTTTTTTTTTTTTTTTGTAGAGACAGAATCTCACTGTACCGCCCTCGGGTAGAGTGCCATGACGTCACACAGCTCACAGCAACTCTAACTCTTGGGCTTACACAATTCTCTTGCCTCAGCCTCCCAAGCAGCTGGGACTACAGGTGCCCACCCACCACAACGCCCGGCTATTTTTTCTGTTGCAGTTTGGCCAGGGCTGGGTTTGAACCCGCCACCCTCGGCTTATGGGGCTGGCGCCCTACTCACTGGGCCACAGGCGCCACCCGGATGACTGCTTTCTTATTCCAACATTGTTCTAAAGCACTGGCGAAGAAACAATACACACAAACATACACATTACTAACAGACTGAATGACTAGGTAGTTAATCATTTTGGACTTATAAAAATAGCAATTTCATACAGTTCAACTTAATACATACGTATACACATAGAAGACAGACAGTGAAATAGAAAACATTACAAAGATGTCAACGAATCCCAAATTTATTTGACATTTTAAAGCAATTATAATCAAAAAGCAAACAGGAATTTTAAATTTTCTTCACAAAATGATTTAGGTTCTATAGGGAATAAAAACAAGAAAGACAAGAAAATGCTTTTAGAAAAAGAATAGGAAGAGTGGTGGCCTGCCAGGCCAGATAATAAAATGTACAAATAAGTTATATTACTTAAAATAAACTTAAGAAATACACACATATATCTCTATGAGGAGGGAAAACATCAAGAAACAGATCCAAGTATATAACAGAACTTAAACAAAATGGAAATGTATATAATTCAATGAGTAGTGTTAAGGCCAACTGAATAACCACTTAAGAACAAAGAGATTCCCTACCTGATGCCAATAGACTGAATAATAAGACATTTGCATTTAAAAATAGAAGAATGGAGATAAAATATTGGCAAATAAATAATCGTTATGCACAGGGCTTTTAAGGCATGACACCAAAAGCAAAGGCAACAAAAGCAAAAATGGACAAATCTAACTATATCAAACAAAAGCTTTGCTCAAAAAATATGATTAACAGTAAAATGGGAAAGCATATTTGCAAATCATCTAATAAGGGGGCTAATATCTAGAATACATAAAGAATTCCTACAATTCAACAACAACACAGCAAAAAACAACCTGATTAAACCTGGGCAAAGGACTTGAATACACATTTTTCCAAAGAAGATACACAAATACCCAAGAAGTATATGTAAAGATTACTAGTCATTAGAGAAATGCATATCAAAAACCCCATGAGATGTCACCTCACACACATTAGGACAGTCACCATCAAAAAAACAAAACAGAAAATAACAAGTGTAGGCAAAAGTAGAAACCTTGTACATTGTTGGTGGGACTGTAAATGGTGTGACCACTATGGAAAACTGTGTCGGAGCTGCTCAAGAAATTAAAAATAGAACTACCATATGATCTGAAAATCCCTCTTCTGGGTATACATTCGAAAGAATTGACAGCAAGGTCTTAAAGAGATAATTACGCATCCAACTTGACATTATTCACAACAGCCAGAAACTGGAAGCAAGCCAAGTATCCACACATCAATGAATGGATAAACAAAATGTAGTATATACACATAATGGAGTATTATTCAACCTTAAAATGGAAGGAAATCCTGTCACATATACTACAACATGGATGAACCTGGCACATATTGTGTTAAGTAAAATAAGCAAGTTGCAAAAAGACAAATCCTCCATGATTCCACTTATACACAGTGTCTAAAGTGGTCAAATTTTTTCACACAGAAAGTAGAATGGTGGTTACCAGGGCTGGGAGTGGGGTGGGGGGACAGAGAAATGAGAAGTTGTTGTTTGATGGATATAGAGTTTCAGTTTTACAAGATGAAAAAATTCTAGAATCTGTTGCACAACAATGTGAATATACTTGACAGTACTGAACTGTACACTTAAAAATGGGTAAGGCCCAGGCCCAATTGCTCACGCCTGTAATCCTAGCACTTTGGGAGGCAGAGGCAGAAGGATGTCTTGAGGCCAGGAGTTTAAGACCAGCCTGAGGAACGTAGCGAGACCCCATCTCTATAAAAACAGAAAAACTAACTGGGTGGTTGGCAGGTATCTGCAGTCCCAGCTACTCAGGAGGTGGAGGCAGGAAGATTGCTTGAGCCCAAGAGCTTGGAAGTTGCAGTGAGCTATGGGACAGCACCACTGCACTCTAGCCCAGGCAAGAAAGCAAGGTCAAGTCTACAAAAAAAAAAAAAAAAAAAGATGGTAAATTTTGTTGTTTTTCAACAATTAAATATTTTAATAATAAATAATAACAAATAAAGAATGCAGGTTTCACACCCTATCATGACAGGCCATGTCAAGGATTCTCTTAAACCTTACACATTTTTCGACATGTTTACATGGATGGAGCTGGCACATATTCTTCTTAGCAAAGTGTCTCAAGAATGGAAGAAAAAGTGTCCAATGTACTCAGCCCTACTAGGAAACAAATTTATAGCTTTCTTACGTAAGCCATAACCTAATTATAGCCCAAGAAGAAGGGGAACGGGGAAAGGGAGAGGAGGGGAGGGAGAAGGAAAGGTGGAGGGAGGGTAATTGGTGGGACCACACCTAAGGTGCATCTTAGGAGGGTACATGTGAAATTTACCAGGTGTGAAATATAAATGTCTTAACACAGTAAGAAAATGTTGTGAAGGCTACGTTAACCAGTTTGATGAAAATATTTCAAATTGTATATAAAACCAGCACATTGTACTCCATGATTGCATTAATGTACACAGCTATGATGTGGCTCAAAGGAGTAGGGCGCTGGTCCCATATGCCAGAGTTGGTGGGTTCAAACCTAGCCCCAGCCAAAAACTGAAAAAATAAATAAATTTAAAAAAAAAAGAAAGAAAGAAAAACCCTTACACATTTTTCACATCTCTGCCCTAAGTGTTAGGCAACAAAACTTGCAACAAAATTAATCAAGCAAAGAGCAAAGGCTTTCTAGAAACTTTCCACCTGTGGTTTTAAAGTAAACACATGGGAATGAAAGAAAAATAGGTTAGTACTACAGATGAAGCTAATGACCACCTAAAAGAACAAAGCACAGGAAATGAAGTTCTGGAGTCCTTGGACCTCTACCAGAGGTCTGAAAGTGATTTCCTCTGTCAAAAGCAAATGCCACTCCTAGTACTTGGATTACCTCCAGTTCCTTTTAATCCAGGGCCAGGTTCTGAGAATATTCCACACGTTCTAGATTAATTCACACCAATCTAGAGCTGAAGAGTATCAATCGAAAGCAGTAGTACTTAATGTAAGAAATACAATCAAGTATCAAATCTTCAAGAACAAAATCACTGGCTTCTGAAAACTTAATGTTTCTTTCCCTGGATTTTCCACTCATCAGTTTCCTTGGTTTCCTTTTAAGAAATTTCATGATCCAGAATAACCTATGATTATTTTATTTGCTAACAAGTCCACAGGAAATGGTATGTTAGTTTATGGCTGTTAAAAAGGGAGGGGGAAAAAAGAAACAAACAAAAACTGTGCAAGTGCACTTCACTTGAATGTTTAATACAGTATATGTGACCACCTCCACAAACCAGATGTGTAGGACTAGTTCTTTATGTTGACCACCTCCATAGACTGACCAGTTTGTTATGGTCCCTTGGGTTCTATGGTACATTGCTCAAATAAGCAAATCTGTTCTTTTCCCAGTTGGTACACAATGTGACAAAAATCTACTTCCCAAAGTATTTATTCAGGATTACATGGGGACAGAGGGCTTGGGATGTGATCCTGGCTCCACCACTTACCAGTTGTTGTCTTGGGTATGTTACTTAACCTCTTGATGCCTCAGGTCATGATCCAAGACTATTGATTTAGACAATTACATGTAACTCATTTTAGTCAAAAGAAAAAGCAAGACATCAGCAAGAAAAAAGTGGTGCCACTGAATGTACTGTTATAGCAGACTTCCTAATGACACCTGCACCTGAGCTGAGAGTTGTTCCTACACTCCTAACTCTCAACCCAGGTCCCAAGTCTGAAAAGGAGAATATATTTTATCTTTATGTAAACTTTCATTCAAAATCAAATGACTGCTATGTACATACTGCAGATGTTGACAGAGGTTCTGGCCTACAGAAATTCCAGTCTGGGTAAAGAATGACACCAATCAAGTCATTTAAGTAGCTAAATAAGCAGTACAAAATTAAGCATTAAAATGAATGATAAATGAGGAACAAAGACACTGCAGATTCATTGGGGCATGAAAGAGTGAACAGAAATGTGGAAAGGTGGGAGGTGAGAGCCTACTTCAGTGCCCTAGGCTGGAGGCCGTGGGAGAGCTGACCAAGGGGGGTGAAACAGGCATCGATGCCACCTGCTGAATGTACAGTTTCCATTTGGATGTACAGTGTGTGTGCCAGCAGCTAGACACACACAGAGAGGAAGACATCCAATGGGCCACTGGAGATCAGTGACTGACAACTAGGGCATAACGATGACTGGGAAGTACAAAGTCACAGAAACTAAAACAGTGCCCAATGCTGCTTCCAACAGATAGTAAGAAAACAATCAGCGATAGAACAGCAAAAAAAGAACATCTAAAATATCAAGCATCCAGCAACGATGTAATTTTCTTCCAAGCGTAGTTTGGCTTATCCGTAATAAAATAAATGATTTTATAACTACTCCCAAAGCTAACCTTTTGGTCTAGAAAGGACTAGAAAGAGGAGGGAAATGGTCATTAGCAAGATGAAGAGAGGACACACTTTTTCCAATTACAGTCCTCCAGTGCTCCTGAAAGTACCAAACCGCTTTTAGTAAAAACAAGCAAAAAAAAAGTTGATTAGTGAGGCACTTAAGTAATGTTCTAGGCCCTAAATTAAAAGGTACCCAGCTCTGCTCTCTTAAGAAAATCACTTTCTAAAATACTTTTACATTATAAATTAGTACTTTGGTTAAGAAAAGTAAATAACACTCCTAATCAATTCTATCACCTTTAGACAAATCACCATTAGGTTTCTTATCTCTTTTTTTTCTGGCCTTTAGTCCTAAGTACTTTGTTCAAATCCTTCGTAGATAAAATACTTTTGTGTGATGCTTCTGCACTTATGTCACAAATGTAACTTAAAATTTTGTGCATGAACAATAGTACATTGGCAAAAACTTTTTTAAAATTTTACCCTGCCATTTAATTTTCAATTAATAATACATGTGACATTGAAATTTAAATTGTCATGGATTAAAACAATTATATTCCAAAAATTATCCAATTTATATTAACTAGATATATAAACTGTAGCTTCTCATTTATAATAAATTAAAAGGCACCACACTTTCCAAAAATCCGTTTCAAAATGAAACAATATTATGTAATATTTGATTTTTTAAAAAAGCTCTTATTAGTCATAATGAATTTTTAATTAAAAATACTAAAAATTATACATTTACTATATACACATGTATTTTCACTATTTTTAAAATATATTTTCACTAAACCCACATATTTTTACTATTCTCAATATCTAGATCTTAGCCTCAAGAAAAAGCTTGCTACCAATCCAGAACAAGCTAGTTATTTGTAGTAACTACAGTTACTCTATCTCTGGCAATTCTTTTTTTCAAAATCCTTATAAACTTTGTATTACAGCTTCAAAGGTCCCTCTCTTCTGGACTAAAGATAACATAACTTCGGGCGGCGCCTGTGGCTCAAGGAGTAGGGCACCGGTCCCATATGCCGGAGGTGGTGGGTTCAAACCCAGCCCTGGCCAAAAAACCAAAAAAAAAAAGATAACATAACTTCATGGATCAGTTAAGATAAACGTTAAGATATAGAAATGTTAAGATGTATAGGATGTTAAGACACAGAATGGCTTATATTTAATTCAAAACAACCTCTACTCCAAACATAAAAAACTGCAGTAGACAATCTATTTCTGCCAATTTGCTTCAGGAGACAGTTTCATTTTGTTTTGAAGATTTTTTTTGGTGGAATTCTACTGTAATGCAGGCAGGAGAAATATATAAACATACAAAATACCTAGAGAACCATCATTAAAACTTAAGGTAAATCTTAACTTTGAAAATTTAAACATATATTTAAACATATGTTTATATTACTGAGGCACAAAAAATCTTCAGAGTATAAATAAATAAACTGAACTCAGCTATCTTCAGACTTGCTGAAAAAACTTATCGGTACCTTTTTGGGGCAAATGTTTTATTTGTGCCACATCAGATGCGAAACTCATAGTGTCACAATCACGTAAGAAAATCAAATGTATGTCTCTTACTTACTCAAAAACAATACTAGAATTTGTTCCCAAGATTTAAGACAGGCCATTTCTGGAGATACCTTCATGGAATATTTGATTAGAACCAGATCTGTTTATGATGGGCGGAAGTAAAATTACCATCAATATCTTCAACAACTCTGCACATACCAATTGTTCATACAGATACAGTATGGGTCACAAAGGATATCTGATTCAGGTAGGACCACTGGCTGATTTAACCACAACTCCTCATACATATTTAACATCCTGGCAGGTATTCTGTCTGCCTAGCCTTAAGCACATTTATGGATATTAAAGGAGGGCACTAAAATTTATAAACTATAAAAATGGAAAATTAGCAAATATACTTTACGCTTATAGCCCTCAAATACTATGTTTACTTAACTTTGCCCAGAGTAAAGTTTTATTAGCATATAAACTAGCTTTTGGAAAAATAAGCGGCAGTAGAAAGATAATATAAACTTAATCCCTTACTAGACTTAATCATTATTTCACTTCCCTGTGCTAATGGTGCATGAAGATAATCATACACTCAAACAAAGGCTAAGTGTCTACTGTGTTTCTAGGACTGTACAGGTAAGCAAAGGAATAGAAAAGCAAGGACATAATACCCACCACAGTCTTCTTGAAGCTCAAAGAGATAAACCCATTAAATTGCTACATGATTTTGCGTTACTGATTACCCACTACATGCCAAAATACTGGACACCATGGCCACACAAAAGAACACTCAACTCACTGCAGCTCTGTAACCAATGATGAACCATGGCAACCTCAACCCTGACTAACATTAAAGCAGCAATATTTTATTCTGTAAATAATATTGCCTCTGTCAATGAAATCCTTCCTACAGATGGCAATTCTCTGAGTAATTTCCACTGTGACAACTCAGACTAAGGTTGCTTAAAGAATTAAATGAGGGAATGTAATGTTTTCAACAAAAATAAATAAACTGAAGCACATTTGTACTTTAACACTAATTTCGTGTGCATGTGCTGTTACCTTCAACAGCAATAAAAGTCAAGTGACTTTATTCATAGAGTAGAATATCAACTCTAAGTTTACCTGGCAAGAAATTATTTTCTTGTACCGGTAATTTACCGTGCAATGGAAGCTCAACTACTAAGTTTAGCTTAGGTTTTTCCTTTGTTGTTAAACTATTCACTTTTAGTGAATTCTTCATGAAAGCTTTGTGATCACTCACATTTCCCAAAAACAACTGTGCAGAGAAAATCACACGGATTTGGTCTTCAAAATTACAAAAACACTTTTTCACCCTTTCAAAACACCAGTGTTGCAGCCGTACAATACTAACGAGAGTTTTTTCAACAGGGGCTAGCCTTAACTGTAAATTATAGATAAAGGTTTGCAAGCTAGCAACTTGACATTTGTTTTTCAAGTCTTGCACATCAAAGATAAAGGCATCGAAATACGTGAGTATCTTCAAATAAGTAAGACATGTAAACAGGCTTTCAACAGCTTACTACAGAGCTAAATGGAATAGTATTCAGGGCTAGTATAAACTAAACATCAATACTGCACAGCGATATTGAAGAAGGAAGCTAAAGAAACAAGACTCCCCTTGAAGAAATGTTTCAACAAATTCAAAGTATAATGTGAGAAGCTGTTTTGAAGACTTCCCACTAGTTTCGCTATTTTTACTAGGACATTTTAAAGTGAGCTCTATCCGCACACCATTATTAAAACCGCGAACAAAAAGTGTCCTAAATTTACCGATTAGCAACACTAGAACTAATTTACCGATTTTAGCAACACTAAAAATATGCCTCTCCTACTACATAGCGGGCCAAGTGACAAGAACATACAACCCAAGAAGTTTTGAAATGGCAATGACAGGAGACCAAGAGGAAGGAATCACAGAGAATAAGAGAAACTCCGTGCGGCGGATGCCGCGAGTTACCAGCCTAGCTGCAAGTTCTCGGCTCGGACCAGACAAGACCAACCAACTTCGCTCTGGCGCCCCAACCCGAGCCCTTCCTCCCAGTCGCAGCCCAGCAGCGGCCTCCGCCAGAGCACGGTGACAGCTCGGCCATGGGGCCGGGCCCGGGGATGCTGGCCGGCTGACACCCACCTTCCTTCTCGGCCCGCGCCGCAGCCACTACGAGGGTCATTACCAGGTGCAGCGCTCCCAAGAGGCCGGCGGCCGCGCTCCGCGAGCCCCCGCTGCGGCCGCCCGCGGGCTCCAGCCCAACCCCGGCAGACGTGGAGGCGGCGGCGGTGGCGGCTCCTGCTGCTCCTCCTCCTGCCCGCTTCCCCATGCTTGCCGGCCGGGGGCCACCGCGCTCGAGATCCGGCGCAGCCCTTGTCGGCGAGGCGGCCACAGCGCGGGAGCCGTGGTCTGGGCTCTGGCCGCGGTGCCGGGGGCGAGAGCGGTTCCGAGCCCAGGCCTCGGGCTCTTGGCGTGGGTCTGGGTCCGTGCTTGCGTGTGAGCAAGTGTGTCAGTCACGGCCTCGGCATCGCCTACGAGGAGTCGGAGCGGAGAAGCCGCGGGTCAAGCACGGCGGGCGGCCATACTGGAAACGGGCACGGGCCGCGGACTCAGAGCGCCGGCCTGCGAGGGGCGGGGCGCAGCTCTGGACACCGCCCCCGCCGTGCCGACACCTGGGCGGCCCGCCGGTCAGCCTGCCAGTCCCGGAGTCCGTGGGCCTCAACCCCTCGTTCTGTTCTCGGAGACCTACGGTTTCACTGGCCAGAAGGGACCAGGGCAACACAATCTCAACCCGTCACCGCTGCCCGGCGGGGGAGGAGGGAGGCAGGCCCAGGCCCGGTCGCCAGGACTAATGATGGCCGCTCACGCTTCGCGGAGGCCGTGACGGTGTCACGTGTGAAGGGGCGTCCACGCCGCGCAGCCGCTGTGGTACGTGGGCGGGGCAGGGGCGGGGTTGCCGGGTGCTCGGATTCTCAGCTTCTCATTCGACGTCGAGCCAGATCTGGGTGGTGTGTACTGCAATGCTGGAGCCTTCCAAGGCCCTGACTGTGCATCTGGATTGCGAGGCGAAGAGCAAAAGATTCATTCTGTGACACCTCTGCCTCTCAGCCGCTTTGACGTCGAAAATACCCCCGGCCTGATTCAGTTCCTGGTAGGGCTTCCTTGAGGACGGGGAGCCGGTAGTATTCTTACCCTCCAAAACGTAGTGTCCTAGAGGCACTAAATAAAATCCTCGTGTCCTTGGTTGGCTTGTGCCCACTTTGCCAGAGGGAAATTTCTTGCGTGCGCAGAACGCAGCAGTGCCCTGGAACAGAGAAGAGAGACGACTCTTTAGGAAAATACCCAGTGGCGGTGCTGGTTTTTCTCTGTCTTGGAATGATTCTTAAGACGTTTCCACATACATATTTCCCTCAGTACCCTAACCAAACTTTCTTCCACGAAGCCATCTCAGGCCTCTTGGATGCCCTTTTCATTGGAGGTTGAGGTTCTTGGTGTGAGTGGCCATTCTCGCCAAGATTTATTTTAATGTCTTTAAGGGCATTCCTCTTTATTCATCTTACCAACTTTCCCTCATCTCCTAGCCCAGAGCCATTTTATTTTGCTCAGCTGTATTTGTTAAGTGAGTCAGTATTTTCATAAGGCCGAGTCTAACCATAATACATCTTAGAACAAACTAGATAAGAAAATAAGGTTTCAGAAAGTCTTACTGAAGGAAATTAAAGTGCTAACCTATGCAGATTTTGTCAAGCAAGCACTTACATTTATTTATAAATTAATATATTTGAAAGCTTTGATTTTTTTAAAGCAATTTTATTAGTGTTAAAATTGAGTAACCAAATTTTGTTCTTGATGTAATGAAATAGGAATAATTATTATCTCTAAGTTGGGTTTTGGAACGTGCCTAAGGCAAGAGATTTCTGGAAGGCCTTTAACTCACTGAAGAAGTGAAGCCCAAGAGTATGTTACTGAATACCTACACAAAATCAAAGCTTAATCTCCAATGTGCCAGCACTGGGAGTCAGTAGCCCTTCCCCCATTGCAGGGTTCAAGGCAAACAAGCCTTTCCAACTGTGAAACACTGAGGTTCACTTACCCCAGAATCAACCATATCCCCTCGTTAGCCTAAGGTTCAAGAACCCCATGGGAAATAACTTATGTCTATAATTGGAGCTGAGACATATAGAGACATGTTTGATCAGAGGTAGATCTCCCATAAAGCTAATGAGGTATAAGCTATGGGGCCCCTCTCTTGCACAAGTTCCTTCCAGGGCCCTCTACGTAATTATGTATTTATTGGCTAGTATTCTTATTCTTAAAGGGGCCCTCCCAATACTTGGATAAGCTTGTAAGGCCCACCATACCTGAACCCTCCCTTGTGTCTGATGGACATTAGGAGCAGGAGAGGTGGTGATGGAACTTTATTCCTAGGAAAGGACAATTAGACCACTGGGAATATAATAGTAAAATAAGTCTTGCTAACTGTGTTCTGAAGATGGAGAGAACTCATACCTCCCTACCCCCCACACTTATGTGCCTTAAGAAGGAGAGAGCTATGAGTTAAAACAGAACTGTCACACCAAGGACCCTCATGCAGCTCTGATTAGTTGTGAACTTCCCTTTCTTCCCTTTTGGAAAATAGGAAGACCTGGGCTCTGGTAGGGGGAAGCTATTAGCTGGCAAAATTAGGAAAAACCTGCTAAATCAATAGTTCTCAGAGTATCATCTCAGACCAGCATTATCACCTGGAAATGTGTTAGAAGTACAGAATTAGGAGACCACTTCCCAGACCTGTGGAATCAGGAACCCCAGATTGAGGTCCCAGCAATCTGTGATTTGACAAGCCATCCAGGTGATTCTTATGCAGGCTCAAGAATGAAGACTACTGCACTAAATTTATATATGCCAGGAACTACAAAATGTTGGGATTCTTTATTTCCTTTTCACTTTGTGCTCTACCCAAACTAGTAAATTACCAATGGAGGCAGAATTCAGTTATAAGGGACTCAGATAAATCTTGGGTTAAATCCAAGTCTTAACATTATTAACTATTATGATGCTGGGAAAATTACTTAACTTTTCTGTCCTCAGTTTCCTCATCTGTAAAATAGGAATATAGTAACAAATAAATTTGGGGAGATTAAGCAAAATATTTTGATAAAGCATATAGACTGGCACATAGCAGGAGAATGTGAAAAGCATTAACTTTTTTCAAAACACCACATTAGGCACAAGGATCACTAATCCATTTATACCCCCACTTCATTCCACAAAATATTTAGAGACTATAACAAGAATACTTTCATTATACTCAGTGTACATATGAATTAAAATTTGAGACCAACAGGGGAAAAAATTGTTGGTATTTCCAGGGCCCTGTCTCACTTGCTCCATTGGTGAATGCACAAGGTATCCTGCTTTCAACACCATCTCTACGGTTTCAAATGCCAGCTGTATGTCACAAGCCAGACTTTACTGTCTCTTTTGCTGTTCCCACTCAGGTGTCTAACAGATATCTTAAACTCACATGAACTTCTAATCTTCCTCCCTCAATCTGCTCCACCCACAGCCTTTTTCCTATCTCCAGGGCAACTCCAACCATCCAGTTGCACAGACCAAAAACCTAGGAGTCATTCTTTCCCCATCTCCAGATACATCCAGAATCTAAGTGCTTCTTACCACTTCAGTGCTGTGTTCTGGTATGAACCCTGTCATCTCCTGCCTGATTTCTGCAAGAGCTTCCTGACAGGTTCTCTGTTTCTACCTGTAAAAGAAAAAATTTCCACTTACAGCACTTGCCTAGTAGATATCAAAATGGAATGTTATGTCATACCACAACTGGTTCTAACCAACTGAAGTGGATAAAGGACTGTGAACTTTGAGTGACCCATATGCCAGACCTTTGTTAGTCCTAACTGAAGAATCGTTCCTGTCCAGTGAACAAAGGGACTTGTTTTATCAACATTGTTCCATTCTACCCAGAGCACTAGTTTTCAGTCCTTAATAGCCCAACCACCATGAAGCTCCTTCCCTCTTTATTGTACTTAAAAAATCCTGGCTTTTCCCCATCCATAAATTACTCAGTGTACTTTTTCGGTAGTGTGCTTCATGCCTTGTAGTATATCAGCATGTAAACTCAGCTTTGTTTTCTGTTTTTGTTTTTTGAGTTTTGGTTGTCTTTGCTTTGTATTTTGATGTAAATTTGTACCTTAATCATCTATTTAGTCAATCTAGCAGCCAAAATGATCCATTTAAAGATAAGACATATCACGTCCCTCCTGAGTGGAGCTCCCATCTTAGGGTAAAAGCTCCCGTGGCTCTACACATTCTGGCTCACCATGGTCTTTGACTCCCGTTCCTCCTGCATTCCTCTGGGCTCAGTCTTTTTCAGCTGAACTGACTGCCATCTTCCTGGAACACTTCAGGCTTATGTCTGGTCCAGGGTATGATCTAGCTCTGCCCTCTACCTAAAGTGCTTTCTCCCACCTCCACCCTACCTTACTCCACCCCTGGTTCTCTACATGGCTCATTTTCTTACCTCCTTTTGGTCTTGGCTCAATTATCACCTCTTCGTTGATCATTGTCTTGCAGCTTAATGTATCTACCCCCAAGCCCAAATCATCCTTAACTTAGGCTCATTTTTTTTTTCTTTTTTCCATAGCACTTATTACTTTCTATAATACTAATTTACTTGGGCATTAATGTATTATTGTCATCTGTCTTTGACCCTCATTCATTTTGCTTACTAATGCTTTCTAAGCTTCTACAATAATAACTGGCAAAGTATTACTCAATAACATTTATTGCATGAATTGATGGATGAATGAATAGAACCCAAAGATAAAAATCAGTAAGATACAGTCCTTCCACTCGAGAGCTTCAAATCTGGTAGATGAGATAGACGTATACAAAATACTGTATAACAGGAAGGCAAGAACTGACAGAGACAAGAGTAGAGGGACTACCAAAGGAAGGCAACTCTGGGTTCTGCCCATTTTTTTGTTTACCCAATATTTTCACCTTCTTTAAGTGATTTTTCTGTTTTCAGTTCTGTGTTTTCATCTAATCAAGAGTATGGACAAAACCCATAGCAATTAAGTGAATAAGAAGAAATGTGACATTTTGTCTGTTTTCTTCAGTGTGCAGAGTCATTTGCTCATTTTGTCTCCTGTGTGTCTTATTCCTTAGTAGGTTTCCTTTGGTATTATTCTTGGAAAAAAAAATCAAGTGTCAAAACCCAAGGTTTAAAGCTGTTCAACTTAGTAAATTACTATAGCCTGTGGTAGGGCAAATAAGTCTCAGGCACATTCATGCCACAGGTGAGGGTAGTAGATTCTGAGGTGGACGGCTGAGCTCTGTATCAATGTGGATTCCATCCTCCTTGAAGATCATTATTCATATATTCCTCAAGAATATTCCTTTGCAAAGTTTCTAGATCCACATGAACTAAGGTTGCATCAATGACCGTAACTACTACTATGTATATGCCTTTCCTAATAAACATACTTTGTTTAGATGCTAGAGTTAGCTATGGTTTCATTTAATATTTTCCTTCCAACCTCCAGCTCTTGGGCTTAGGTGATTCTCTTGCCTCAGCCTCCTGAGTAGCTGGGACTACAGGTGCCCGTCACTACAGGTGCTCGGCTATTTTTTTGTTGCAGTTTAGCTGGGGCCAGGTTCAAACCCGCAATGCTCGGTATATGGGGTAGATGCCCTACTCACTGAGCCACAGGCACCACCCACCTGTATTAACCTTTTTAACATTCTTAAGAAATACACACATCCTAGTTTGAAATTCTACACAATAAGCTCCAGTACTTTTTTTTCTCTTACAACATTTATTACTAATCTTGTGACATTTTGGTAAGTTTCATGTGGCTTGGTGGTCTTTCCATTAAAAGGAAGAAAATAATATTCTTGAAGACAGGGGATACTATTGTGCCCATGAGTTCCATGAAGACCACACTGCCAAACAAATTTAAAGTTAAATTTAAAAGGAGTCCTTTTATTGAAGAGCTGGCTGGCGACTGCCTGAGTATCCCAATATGGGATTTCTGAGAGCAGCTCTGAGTGCTTAAGCAGTCAGGATTTTAAAGCTTGGTCTGCATCCTGGTTGGCACACAGGCTAGCCAGGTGTATCCATATAGGGTAGCAAGCAAGCATTGTACAGAAGCAGAATTTTGTGATTAGTTAGCCATACATTTTTGTTTTAACATTTTCCCCTATACATCTTAGTTTCAGAACTTTCCCTCCATTCATCTTAGTTTTAGTACTTTCCCCCCATACATCTTAGTTTCAGTACTTTCCCCACCTGGTATTGTTTAAAATTAGTCTGGGAGCAGTTGGTACCTCCCGGTTTGTTTCCCAGGGAGTTAACCAAGCAAGAAACTTGGAGTGAACTAGAAGCAAGAAATTAATTAGTACTTTCCCATCTATCTTGGGAGTGAACTAGACTTATTTCATTTTTTTTTTTTTTTTGAAAGCTTGCAGTCCAGAAATTTACCAGGAGTTAACTGGTATTTTTCCATTATAGCCAAGGCCTGACACCTTTCTGTCTTAGCCTAGGCCCACTAAGTCTAACAGATACCTTGGTATTTTGGTTGTTCCCTCCACTGTCCTTTCTGGTGCTCAATAAATACTTTTGACATTGATGTTTACACTGCCCTGCGTTTCTGGACTTCCCTAAATAACATTATTAAAGAAACCTGCCTCACCTGTCACTCAATTGTACTTAAAATTGGATGGTTTGTGGTACCTGGTAGGCTCAGAAAGCCATTCAGGGGGAAAAAGGACATTGAACAATGTTGAGGGCCTTGTTGTTCCTACCTCTCCCTATTATTTAGCTGTAACTGTAAACACCCCAGAATATTCAGTAATCAACATATTCTGGCAAGGATCAACATATTCAAGATGGAGATAAAGACCAGAACCAATGGAAAACAAAACAGTAATGATATAAAACAGTAATGTCCCCTGCTGAGGCAGAGATGAAGTAGGAGCAAAACAGTTCTCTCTGCCAAGGCATTTGATGTGAGCTCCCTAAATGAAGAATCAAGAATTGGTCATCTCGTGTGGTGGTACTAGAGGTCTGAGAACAGACCATAGTTAGCACACTCACATACCTGCACAGTGTTTTCCAAAAAGTAAATTCTACTTCTTCTCAATGTCATTATTTTAATTTTTGGCATTTAACCCCAACTTAAACTTGGTATTTTAAATCTGGTATTTTAAAACCACACAACATGGCTGGTAAAATGCCTTTCTGACCGTGAATTGATTAACAAGTGTTTGAATTATTCTTAAAAGAAAAATGTCAGCAAAAGAATAAATAATCTGTGTAAATTCTCAAAGGGAATAATTTTGTTTTCACATTGAGTATACATCATGGTTAGCATCTGTATTGAGTCAAAAAGTTTTCAAAATTAAGTTGTAAAAATTAAAAAATAAAATTGTATACATTTATTATGTGCTCATTAACATAGGCATTATCTCAAATATCTTTTTTTGTGGTGAGAATACTCAAAGTCTATCCTCTTAATGATTGTCAAGAATACAATACATTGTTATTAACTATAGTCAACATGCCCTGTCATAAGGTCTGATGCTTTGAATCCCTTTGATAGTACACAGGTAAGGAAGTATTAATAGCAGTCTTTGATCTCCATGAAATATGTGTTCTGTCACACTGGAAAATATTATTGCAAATAAAAGAACTGCTCTTTGTGTTATAGAAAGTATTATGTTATTTTTCACTACATGATTTTACTTTTTGTGAATAACCTTACACCAAAAACTCCACAGAGTTTTAGAAGAAGAAATGGACTGTAAATATTTATTTGAGGCTGGCTTTGGAAGTATCCCCTACACGTTCAACTGTGGTTTAGTAAGTTACCAAGCCTAAATTTTAGTGTCCAGGTTTGTGTTTTTAAGTATGTTGAAAATAGCTACTTTAGATTAGTTGTAAGGATGGAATAACCAAGTTTCATGGAACCTACCAGTACCTGGCAGATATGCAATGATGTCGTTGTTGTAATAATGTTTATTATTGTAGAAAAGGAAACAGAGGCCCAGAAGTTAAGGGGCCTGTCCAAGATCATAGCAGGGCAGAGACATGACTCCCAGGCCAGGATTTCACTTTCGTTTCATCTTCTGATCCATATACTATGTCTACAATGTTTTATTTGGCAAGGTACTCCTATCATTATTGTTTTAATCCCGTAATAATGTCAAAGGCTAAAGAACTAAAATTCTACTGCTCTACAAAAATGATAGCACAGATCAATACACTAATAACATACAGTTCCTCAAGAGGGCCATCACTAAAATGTTAGTAGCCATAGCTTGGACTTCCCTGAAATCACCAACTCAAGCCTAAGCACTTTATTCAAGTCAGGATAGGCCAGTTTATACTCTAATAACAACCCTCAAATCTCAGTGGCTATAAAACAACAGGTTTGCTTCTCTCTATTACTATATGTTCATCCAGACCCCTGGCTGATGGAGTAATCTAGGTCACTATGACAGAGAGAAAAGAGGGTTCTGAGTTTAATGTCTCTTTACATTTTCTGACAAGAACTGACTTTTGATCACTTCCACTCATGCTTACTGGCCCGTGCAAATCCCATGGCCATACCGAACTCCAAGGGACTGAGGAAGTTCAATCCTCTATGTGGCTAGAAGGAAAAAGGGTGGGCCCAACTGTCAATAGTCTTAGTGCCTACCACAGGCTTTAACTCCTTTTCTTTTCTTCTTGGGGAAATAAGAAATAGCAGCCTGACAGTTGATGAAGGAAATTCTTTTCATTTTCTCATGACTGATCAAGTTGTAAAGAGCAGCTTTAAGTTTTTATCATCTATACTTTTTCGTTGTTGGCTTAATATATTTTTATTGTAAATATAGTCACCAATGAAATATAAATGCTTTTAAAAGCAATTGGCAGAAATTCACATTTTAATGTTTAGGTTTGCATATTTAAAACAGCAGTATCGGAATATTTGCTGAATGTCTCTCAACAAAATGATGAACTGGATTTCTGATGGGGAATTGTTAATTAGATGTGATAATGGTGATTATGGATTTATAAAGACATTTTATTTTTAAGATATCTTTATACTGAAATATTTATGAATGAAATGGTATGATGGGATTTATCTCAAAATAATTTGCAGGGTTAGTGGGGACAGTGGGTAGGGTTATAATGAAAGATTAGCCATAAATTGATGATTATTGAAGCTCAGTGATCAGTGCATGAGAGTTCATTGTGCTATTGTCTCTAGTTACTCTACTTTTAGATATGCTTGAAATTTTCCATAATAAAAAGTTGGGTTGTTTTTTTTTTTTAAGCAACAGAAGACTTGTAACTTCCTTAGCTCGCAGATTGAACTCTTTTAGAGATAGCTAACCAACACCAGTGCTGGTGACAGTGGGACCTGTCTGAGGGTGCATCAACCCCTGGAAAATAGTTCTTCCAAAGAATGTTTGTACTTGTCAAACATTTGAAATAACCAACCTTAGCCCAAGGTGGCAGCTGGTGATGCCCATGCTTTGCGGCATCTGCCAGGACCTCAGAATCACCTACTCTTGCCCTGTAAGGAGACTGCCATGGTGTCTGTATTCTTCTGAGGCCATGGTTGTTTGTATAGTTTAGAAAGTAAGCTTTAAGTCCAGCTCTGAGCCCAGTTCCTCTTTGTCTGGTTACTCTGTGACTCTGGCAGGATAGGAAAGACCCTATGGTCATAGTTGCATACTAATGGGGATGGATGGGGAGTTGGGGGTCAGGATCAGGGAGGTCAGGGATGGTTTGTTTTCATTCTCTCGTCACCCCCCATTGGTTAACAAGGTGAACAATGACTTTTGATGTTTCTGAGGTATGCAGAAATGTGTGGGGCATGAGCCTGGGTCAGATGCAGACCTGGGATGTGACTTGAGAGCTGCTACAAATACTCCTCTCTGCCTCCTAAGACTCTCAGTCTCCATCAAAGACCTTCCCTGAACCAGCCCATTCTTAGCTCTGGACACTGCCAATCTATTCCTAAAAGAGATGTTTGTTGTAAGCATCAACAGGGTGACATCTAGCACATAAACTGGCCTCCCTCAAAGAGCCTGCTTCCCTTCCCACAGAAGTTGGACCTCTGGCACTTGGGTTTGTTCATCATGATCTTGCCTTTACTGTCATATTGGATTGGCTATGGTCTCCTATCCCAGGCTAGCCCAACCAGATTCTCTTGAAAATGTTCACTGAGAGGTATGGATATGGAAGACTAGTTTGCATTATGTAAATGGCAGAGCTTACATGTGGCCATCTACAAATCCCTGCCACAGAGGTTCCCAGAGGTGCCCTGAGCCCCACCCTCCTGAGAACTGGTTGCTCAGCATTTCTGTGGATGCTATGATAGAGCCCAGTGTAATTGTGTACATATACACGTGTGTGTGTGTGTATAAATGATTGAGGTTCCTTTCTTTGCTGAGTGCCTTGAAAAGTGTGGTAGAAAGCCTCTGAGATGACTCCAAATTATCTCCACATTTTTCTGTAAACCACCCTGTGCATCCTTGAGTGTGGGCTGAATGTAATAACAATTTTACTGAATGGAACATGGCTAAGATGCTGTGATTTTTACTTCAAGAGTAGGTTAAAGAATCTCTGTGTTTCTCTGTCTCTTTCTCCCCTCTCTGGGGAAAGAAAGATTCCATGTTATGAGCATTCCTATGGACAGTCCCGCTAATCAAGGAGCAGCTCTAGCCCATAGCCAGTGAGGCCCTGACACCGGCCAATAGCCCCATGAGGGAGCTGGGAAGCTAAATGGGAGCCTTGTGATGATTGCAGGCTGGGTGACACTTTGATTACAGACTTGTGAGACACTCTCAGTCAGAAGCACCTAGCTAAGCCACACCCAGATTCATAATATTTATTATATGTATGTTTTAAACTGCTAATATTTGGGGGTAATTTGTTACACACCTAATACAAGGGGATGTAAATATTCAAAATGAAAAGAGAATCTCAAGAACTGATGAAAAAGAGAGGAGAACTAGACTAATCCCATGTTATAGTGGTGGTCTTAATACTTCTTTTTCAGTATGTAATAGAAAAAGTAGACAAAGTTCACTAAAAACAAGAGACTTACACAACACTTTCCACCAATTTGACCTAATTGATATTTATAGAACGTTCACTTAAGATGAGTAGAAGGTTCAGTCTTTTCAAGTGCATTTGAGTACATCAAAATATGTCATATGCTGGGCCATAAAATAATCCTCAATGAATTTATAGGTCTAAAATCATATAGGATATCTTCTTTGACCATAACAGCATTAAAATGAAAATCAATGTTAAAAAGATTCCAAGAACATGAAAATCCTTATATGTTTGGAAATTAAATAAATTTTTACATATTGCATGTATCAAGGAGAAATTACTAGAGAAATTAGAAAGTATTTCTAGATGAAGGATAATGAAAACTTGAGATATGATATTAAAATTTTGCAGGATGTTCCCTCGGATATAGCTTAGAGAGAAAAAGAGAGCTTTTAATACTTTTACTAGAAAAGAAGAAAAGCTTAAAATCAATGATGTTAGTGTTCACCTTAAAAATCTAAAAAAAGCAGAAAATTAAGCTGATATAAAAAGAAAGAAGGAGATATAGGAGTGAAAAATTAATGAAATAGGAAAGAGAAATGATAGAGAAATGCCACTTCACTGAAAGATCATTTTCTGACTTACTGCTTCACTTACAGCTTATGCTCTCATTTTGGGTCTCATCTTGACTATTGAACATGGTGTTCCCCTCCATCCTCATGACCAAGACTTCAGCTTCTTTATCCCATGTCCTCTCTAGCTAGATTAAACCGGAGTTAACTTAGTAAGAGGAATTAGAAAGATCACAGTGTCATTAGAAGAGCTGAAGGCACATGTTGGGTTGAGCTTTTAACAACAGCACCCGGAAGAATCAACGTGGTAAGGAACATCCAGCCCAGAGCCTCACTGCCTCTGCCTCCACCACGTGGATGACCTGGACCTGTCCATTTCTTCTTGCAGTTGGCCTCCAAATGGGAGTCACACTGATTTCATCTGATGGGTGGAATTCAAGTCAAAGGTCTGTACCCCAGAAGGAAGGAAGGCTGGGAAAGGTGGAATCTGGATTCTACAGTGGAAGATGCATTCACAGCCTGGGAAGTCATCAAAATATAGGGAAGGTGTTTAAATTTTTGATGGACACTACTAATGACAGATGAATACCTTGCTTGCCAACAAATAAGGCTTCCCTCTAAATATCTTTCCTCACATGCCTGTTCCCACCATCCCTCCATCATTCCTGCCAAGCAAGGAGCTCTCTCTTCTGGTATCCATCCTTCCTGAAGTGACATATGTAGCATATGGTACTTAGTGTATTGTTCATGCAATAATTCAGCGTGTATTAGTTGGGCCCCTACTACTTGCCAGGCACAATCATAGGCACTGGAGATACAGTGCTGAACAAAACAGCACAGGCAACCAGTATTTACTATGACACTGCCATTAAAGGTCAGATAAACTAACTCAGATTGGGTCAGAAAAATAGACATTATCATGGGAAAAAGGGAGTATCCCATCAACCCCAGAAAAGGAAGCTGTGGCTGGGTCTCAGAACAGGATGAGAGTTGGAAGAGGAATGGGTCTGAGGACATTTTTCTTCTGTGTGCCTCTTATCTGCTTCCTTTCTAGCCCTGAAGATATATGTTCCTATTATTCCATTCCCCTGGCATAAAATGTATGGGCTGCTGTGTCTGTTCAGAACACAGAGCAGACAGAACTGAAACTTCAGGCTAATTTCCAATTCTGGGAAGTAGAGGCAGGACCCATCAAACATGTTTGGGTGGGCATGGATGGTGGGGGTAGAGTATTTCGTAGAGTCACAGCTACTGGAAGTGCTTCCATTGCTGTAGGTAAGAGGAGCGGTAAAGGGATCACTGTGAGCTAGGCTGATACTCCCAAGTTATACCTAATTGTCCCGAGTCTCACAAGTAGAAGTCAAAGTCTGCATATACTGATGGAGGCTATAAAATAACCAACGTTCATCTATATTTGGGTTCATCAGAACTTACTGGTAAAATCTAGGCTTGCATGTGAATGCTAAAAAAGCAGCCGAGCTAAATGAACTGACTTCAAATCTTTGCTCAACTTGTCCTCTCCCATGCTCTGGTATACCACAATAGCCATCAAAGCTGTTGTAATTATCACCTGGTACCTGACTCCTGGGATGCAGGCTGTGCAGGCCCCAAGGCCCAAGGGCAGGTATGAATCTTGGAAAATGTTTTTCATTGATAATATATATACACATACATACACACACAAGATATATACACACACATACACACACACGTGTGTGTATGTATGTGTATTTACCTAAGATATGTATGTGTATATCTTGGAAATTCATAATTTCTGAACATCACAATGAAAATGTCATTTATAGATTTTTCTCAAGTAATTCATCCTATTACGGGAAGGGGAAAGAGGCAGGCAGAGTAGTGAACCAAGTTTTCCAGAGCTGCAGGTGCAGACGATCAAGCCTCATCTTAGCCTAGGGTCTTGTGCCTGTGACCATCCCTGGGCCCCTGGGCTGGGGCCAGAGAGGATGCCCACTCCAATCCATCTCATCCCAGGAGATCACAGGTCGGCTGGCCCTTTTCCTGCCTCTGGGGTTCCCCAAGACTGTGATGCACCCCTGGGAATTTCCTCTCCTCCTTCTCAGGCCCACCTTTGCATTTTTGGGACATAGTCTTGCCAGACTATCTTGCCTCCATGCCAACGGTCCCTGCAGAGCTAGGCACCATCCTGCAGTATCCCAAATCTGCTTTTTAAATGATAGTTTAAAAAAAGTCCTTTTTTCCACGATTAATGATAACAGTTTGCATAGACTGTTGAAAAGAAACAAATGTGAAAAAACATGACATAGTATCCTTTAGAACTGCAGTCCCCAACCTCTGGGCCACCAACTGGTTGATACTGGTCTGTGGCCTGTCAGATACGAGGTGGCAGGTGAGAAAGTGAAGCTTCATCTGTATTTGCAGCCACTCCCCCTTGCTCACATCACTGCCTGAGCTCTGCCTCCTGCCAGATCAGCAGTGGCATTAATTCGCACAGGAGTGCAGACTCTACAGTAAACCGTACATGTGAGGGATCTAGGTTGCATGCTCCTTGTGAGAATTTAATGCCTGATGATCTGAGGCGGAGCCACACACTTCAGGTATCACTGTTTCTCATCATTCCCAGATGGAACTGTCTAGTTGCAGGACAACAAACTCAGGGCTCCCACTGCTTCCAAGTTATGATGAGTTATATAATATGTAATATAATATATATTACAATGTAATACACAATAATAGAAATACAGTACACAATAAAGGTAATGCACTTGAATCGTCCTGAAACCATCTCCCCCCCACCATCTATGAAAAAATTCTTCCATGAAACTGATCCCTGGTGACAGAAAGGTTGGGATCTGCTCCTCTAGAGCCTATAATGTAAAATTTCAGATAAATTTGAACAACTAAAAGTGAACAAAAAGGAAGTTGCCTTTCCTATAGATTTGGAGGTAGCTCACAGAATGGATGCTGAGCCAAGGCATTCCTTTCTTCCTGCAGCCTTCCTTCCTCAAATACAGAAGAAAAGTGTAAATATTACATGGGCAGTTCACTGTATTGTTGGACATTTAGGAACATTTTAAAGCTTTGTTGCTTCCTGATCTCAGTTTTATATCTGTAGAAGTGTGCATTGTAAGGGGACCTGTGGAAGGAATTGCAGATATTTTAAAAGCTGTTTCTTCCCCTTGTACATTGAATTAGGGTGTTCTGTGTAGATTATATTATGAGAAAGTAAGGATTTAAATAAAATAATACATTATCCTAAAACTGTTAAAAATTAGATTTATTTTTCTTATCAAGTAAAAGGGTAAACAGAATATCATAGAATAATGGAAATTTTAAAGTATTATATTGTTTAATGAAAGAATCTTTTGATTCATAGAACCGTCACAGCTACTGGCTCCTCATCATGGTTACCATTCCAGGCTCTGACTGCCTGAGTTGAGTTTTTTGTTTGTTATTTGCTTGATTTTTAACTTTTTATTTTGAAGTCATTTAGATTCAGTTGTATGAAATAAAAACAGAGCAATCCTGCTTACCAGTTTCCCCCAAAGGTAACATCTTTCATAACTATAGGACACTATCAAAACCAGAAACTGACATTAGAACAATCACAGAATGTTCTCAGATTGCACCAGTTTTAGTGCATTCCTTTGTGTACATGTATGTATTTAGTTCTGTGGAATTTTATTATGTGCAAATTCATGAACCATCACCACAATCAAGATGCAGACCTGTTCCATCACCATGGGGAGTTCCCATCCTTCCCCACTACAGCTATAGTCACCCCCACCACAACCCTCTGACCTGGAATCAGTTCTCATCTCTACAATTTCATTATTCCAACATGTTAAATAAATGGAATCAAATGGTGTATAACCTTCTAAGATTGGCTTTTTTCCTCCTTCAGCACAATTCCCCTGAGATGTGCCTGAGTTTTAATGCTGGGTTCCTGATCTTGGGCAAGTTATTGAACTTCTCCGTCTCAATTCCATTCAAAGCTGGACAGTGATTCTCAAGCCTCACTATTTCCACAAATATACCCTTCCGCTTCTCACTTGCAATTGAGAGCAGGCCTTCCAGAGGCTATCTCGTCTGTTTCCTTGTAGAATCTCAGAACATGGCAGGGAATACGAACTTCTAAACCTTCTCTCAACATTTTCCAAACGCTACAGTATAAGGAAAAATACTATTTGGAAACAAACACCATTCATAGTTTCAGGTATTTAAATTGTACCATAATCTATTTTTTGCTAAGTAATTTGATATATGGTTATAGAAGCATTATTTTAAATGGACGCCAATGTCTACTGCTACCAGTTTTTATTTATCATCAGTTTCTCTTTCATCAGAGGAGTTCTGTACCCAGATGGCATTTAGCTATCTTTTTTTTTTTTTTTTTTTTTTGTGGTTTTGGGCCGGGGATGGGTTTGAACCCGCCCCCTCCAGCATATGGGACCAGCGCCCTACTCCTTGAGCCACAGGCGCCGCCCAGCATTTAGCTATCTTTTAGAGGTCACTTGATTTAGCCTTACACTGAGGCAAGGCTGTGGATATATTGCCAAGGAAACAGTCCCCACAATGCCAGTTGGCTGATTATCTGTGGTTATTATGTATATAAAGCATTTTATAAGTTCACAGAGCTCTTCAATCGAATGTCAGCTCAACATAGAGACACCCCGATCACCTCTAAAATATCATCTGCCTCCTGTCTCTCTTCATTTGTTTACCATACTATATTTATCTTCAGAGCACATGTCACCACTTAACACATGTACTTATTAGTTTACTGTCTGTCTCTCACCTTCAGAATGTAGTCTTTAGGAGTGAAGGGACTTGTCTGTTCCCTGCTATATTTCTGTAGCCTAAAAAGACGTTTCTAGAACAAATGGATGAAATAAAATAGACGATTCTTCCACTGTTGATGTAGAGAGAAAGGGGCAGTCTATGCTTGAAGAAGTGGAAGGAGTATACTAAGATCTCCACTGGAGCCATGGAGTAGAGATGAGAAGGCTCCCACCATGAAGGTAGCTGTGACAATGACAAAGGTAATGAGAATAGCCTCACTCAATACTGTGGAAAAGGTGTATCCCAGTCCACGAACTTGGGTATGCAAGAAAAACAACTTCATTTTTCTATGACCCAGCTTAATTCCTATTTTGAGGCTTGACTTTGACAGGACAGCGAATCTTAATAGCTTTAGAGTTGCAATCCCATGATCAGAGGTGAGGGTGTGGGAATTTATGTCCCATTCCCTGTGGCCGGGGTACAGTATTCAGCTCATCCACAGATGGCTAAGACAATGCTTCTGCCTCTCTGCACAGACTGGGGAGGCTGGGACTCAGGGTATTCTGAGCCTATTGCTCCAGGATTCCACTTCTGTCAGCAATTTCTTACTCACCCCTTGGGTTCTGCTACAAGAAGGTGATTCTTCTACAGCCATGTTCTGCTTTTTAGCCACGCCTTCAATTTCTGTTCTCAATTCCAGGGTAAGTTTCAGTTCTTCATTCTCAACCCTGGTGTAAGACCTTTCCTCTAATTCTCAGATCTAGTGCTTTGGTAATGAAATGAGGTAGTTTTTCTTGGAGACTCCTACATTGCTACTTTTCATTGTCAATGTTATAGAATATTTCCCAATTAGGGCATCTCATGCACCGTAGTTTTATTCCTAAATCAAGTACATCCTTTCACTTAGACAATGAGTATACAAGTGTATTAGAGCCATATTGGTTAATACAGCATTAGTACTTGGATTTCTTTTATTCAAAAATAATTATTGATCTAACATTTCTTTGGGCAAAAATCCCAACTTAAATGCAATCATAATACCAAAGTTTTGTGAGGGCCATTTAAGCACTATTATTAGATAATGGTTTACTTTAAACAAACTGGGGATAGTAACATAAAATACCAGGAATTAAAAGCATCTAACCCATGACTAGCAATGTATATCAGTATCATGTATAAAGCCTTCTTAAAATGCACAGGTTCCACCCTCAAAGGCTCTCATTTGGAGAGTCCCCTGTGACATCTAAACCATAAACCAAAAGTCCAATCCAGCCCCCTCATTTGTTTTATTGATGAAGAAACTTAAGATACAAAAAAAAAAATGATTTTTCCAACCTCCCACACATTGAAGACGTGGTTTCATCAAGTACATTCCAACAGACTGTGACCAAAGCCATGGGTAAAGCTTTTCTGGGTGATGATGCTCAACGCTTGACAGAACTCAACTTTCGTCACCTCTTTGTAATTCTAAAAGTGAAACCGATGAAGAAATTCTTAGTTCCTATTGGAATCAACCTTTGAGTGTTCAGATTAGCATTTATCAAAGGTTATATTTACGTTTTACCGGTCTAAGTTGTCTAAAAAGAAAATGTCTTTCAGCTTTGCCACGGTGAGGCTTGAGTTTACAGCAAATTTAGAATGGGCAGTGGACACTACCATGGTTTAAAAAGGGTTGAATGAGCAGAGAACCAGCAAGCCTGTCATAGATAGGTGACCCTGACAGGACTTGATGCTCAGAGAGGCACATGACGCATACTATGGTACACTGGCTCAGTTCCTTCAGGACCCGGAGGAAGGAGAGGGCTTGTGACATAGGACATGTCTATATATACATTGATGCCACTCTCCAGATGGCTTAAATGTGTGCCCAGCTGGGCATTGGTATATTTAAAATGTTCCCCAGGCTTGGCGCTTGTAGCTCAGGGGCCTAAGGTGCCAGCCACATCCACCAGAACTGGTGGGTTTGAATCTGGCCTGGGCCTGCCAAACAATGACAGCTACAACTGAAAAAAATAGCTGGGCATTGTGGCAGGAGCCTGTAGTCCCAGCTACTCAGAAGGTGAGGCAAGAGAATCACTTAAGCCCATGAGTTGGAGGTTGCTGTGAGCTGTGACACCTCGGCACTCTAACCCAGGGCAATAGCTTGAGGCTCTGTCTCAAAAAAAAAAAAAAAAAGAACGTTCACCAGGTAATTCTCATGAGTGCAGCTGGGATTGAGAACCCTTGCTCTGGGAGGAGAGTTTCACCATTGTTTTGTGCGCATCTGCTAAAAAAGAGGAGATGGATTGCAGATAACTTAAGATGACTGACATTACCTCCCTGCACACACACACAGACACACACAGACATTTATGGGTCAAAGCCCAAGCCCATATTATCCACAAGTCTTAACGATGAGGCTTTGCAAAATGGTTTGAGTGAAATCATCAACTTCTTTTTGCTCCACGTGTCTCCCTCAAATATCCTACCTTTCACTTGCAGGATAACCGGTCACCTCTCAGTTCTTGATTTCTTCTCTGTCTGGAAGCTGAAGAGAAGCACCAGCCCTCCCAGAAGAGACAGGAAGGAGTTTCTCCGTAACTTACTCCAGTTCCTTTTCTTAGAGGAACGTTAATATTTTGTCTTTGAATTTGACACCCCTTGGTGTCACTCTGAGGTGACTCTAGGTGGCTTGATTTTTACACTTTCTGCTCATAATTCAGCACGTTTTTTCAGTCTGAGCACCGACCCTCCTTCGATTCTGGTAAATTCTCTGCTGTCATCTCTTCATTGTGACCCCTTGCCCTCATTCTCTTGATTTTCTCCTCCAGACTCCGGTTAGATTTATATTGGGTTTTGTCGTCCTGCTTTCATATTACATTGATTTCTCTTTCATAATTTCTGTTCTTTTTCTATGCTTTGGTATAATTTCCTCAGAACAACCTTCCAAATCACTAGTTCTCTCTCTAGTCATTTAGAACTTCGGGTTTTGAATTTTTCTGACGATCTATTTCATTTCCAAAATTTCTATTTGCTTCCTTATTTTCACTAATGTTCTCTTCTTGCCTTGTGGATTCTAGTTATTCCTTTATCTCTGTGAGCATTTTAAATCTCTCGGGCTGTTTTATTGCCATCAGTTCTTGAGGTGTATATTCTGTTGTTTGCTGTGTTCCCTGAGTCTCTCTTCCTTACAGCCTAATGGGACAAGGGAGTAAACTTACACTTCTGTAGTAAAGTAATTCCGAGATTGCAAGGTAATATTTACTGTTTTCCTACATCGAATGCTCAGTTCAGAGAATGTTGTTCCCACTGATATTCAGACCTCACCTTTTGTATGAGATGGTTCATATTATGTTAAGCCCTGGTTAAAGGGGAATACTGTGAGACAGTTTTTTCTATCACTGAGACTAGGATGGGAAAAAGGAAGGAGAAAGCACACTTACAAACTACTTGATCATCTGGGGCAGTGCCTGTGGCTCCGTAAGTAGGGTGCCAGCCCCATATACCAATGGTGGTGGGTTCGAACCTGGCCCCGGCAAAACTGCAACAAAAAAATAGCTGAGGGTTGAGCGGGTGTTTGTAGTCCCACCTACTCGGGAGGCTGAGGCCAGAGAATTGCTTAAGCCCAAGAGCTGGAGGTTGCTGTGAGCTGTGATGTCACAGCACCCTACGGAGGGCAACAAAGTGAAACTCTGTCTCTAAAAACAAACAAACAAACAACTTGATTATTAAGGCTTAACAGAAGGCAATTTTATTTAAAAAAAACACACAGATGCTCTTGCTAAGATATTATAGCTATGTCACTATCAAGGCTAGATTTTAAGATTAAAAACAAAAACAAATGGGCTGGGCGTGGCGGCTTATGCCTGTAATGCCAGCACTTTGGGAGGATCACATGAGGCCAGGAGTTCAAAATCAGCCTGGACGACATAACAAGACGTTCTCCTCAAAAAATTAAAAAATTAGCTGGACATTGTGGTGCACACCGGTAGTCCTAGCTACTTGGGAGGCTGAGGTGGGAGGAATGCTTGAGCAGGAGCATTCAAGGTTGCAGTGAGCTTTGATGATACCTCTGCACTCCAGCTTGGGCAACAGAGTAAGACCCTGCATCTAAAAACGAAAAACAAAACAAAAGACTCTTTAACACCCTTTATCAAAGAATATCACACTAAATCATGTGTTTTCTCAACTGAAAATCTTCACGTTTTCAAGCTTTTCACCTTCTGATATCATTTCTAGACTACTAAACATTCTTGCTTCTCAGATTTGTGCATTCTTGAGATTCCAAATATAATCCATCAGTCTGCAAGGACAGAATACAATGTGTCAAACCAGCTGAGAAGGCACAAAACTCTTCATCCTAGACTCTGTGCTTCTATTTCTGCAGAGCAAGAGCATGAAATCTTTTTAGATAGCAAGCTATATCACTGAGTTATAATATTCAGTTGTCTAAAACCTTGAATGTCTCACACAAAAATCTGTTGTCTGAACTCAGTAAACAACTGAGCATGTGATTCCTACTGTATAATCAAAGCAACCCCAAGGGACATGTATAGAGAAAATCTGATGCTCTAATATACTCTAAGTATTCTGCAATGGCCCTTTCCTGCGTCTTTGCTCCAGGACAGCAGTCTCCAATGTTTTTGGCATCAGGGATCAGTTTCATGGAAGAAATTTTCCATGGGTGGGGGTGGGGGGGAGTGGGATCTGACAGGAGACAGTGATGATCTCAGGCAGTGATGTAAGTAATGGGGAGCAGCTATAAATACAGATGAAGCTTCACTGGCTTGCTTGCCCGCTGCTCTCCTGCTGGTGTGAGGCCTAGCTCCTAACAGGCCGTGGCCCAATAACAGTCAGCAGTCTGGGGGTTGGGAACCACAGCTCTAGGAGACAGTCACAGAAGGAAGCAGAATAGCTATGTGTCTGCCCAGAAAGATCATAGTCTTTCTGAGGAAAGAGCCCTTGCATGTGTGAAACAGCCAAATGCCAAATCACGAGGACCAGACAAATACTGCAGAAGGGAAGGCAGAGATTAAGTTGATAAAGCTTCCTGGGAAGATGCAGCTCTCATCTGGCCTTGCGGGACGAGCTAGGCCTGTGCAGAAAGCATTGAAGTATATGGGTAAGCTCATGCTGGAAGGTGCTGGCACATCAGGCTGCCCTTGTGGAATGCATAGGTGGATAGCTATTGGTAAGGGGTGGTAGTAACTGGCAGTGGGGCGGGTGTAAGAAAGCTATTGGAGCATACTGAAAACTGACCAGTGCTTAGGAGGGGAGGTGCTGGCAGGCAGAGGACGAACAGGAAAATCTAAGATAAATAGGTACTGTTCACCAAGTGATCTCATGAATGATCTCATTTTGTCCTCACACATCCTATGAGGTAAAGGATGCTATTATCTTCATCTCCCAGATATGGAAGCCAAGGTTAAAGGAGATTAAATAAGTTTCCCCAGACAAAACAGATAGCAAGTGATAAAGTATAGACATGAACCCTGGCAGTCTGGCCCCAGAGTTTGCTTTCCTAATCATAGTGAAATACTATGCCTCAGAGAATCACAGTGGCTGGCCTTAATGCTACTAAAAATTGGAGCATATATCATCTTGGGCTTGGCTTTCCATTGGTTCTCATCTTCTGAAGTAAGACATTACTTGCTCAACAAATAGTTATGGTGCTGCTAATCCCTGGCCTTATATTGTGTGTTGAGGTCATCTAGATGAGTCAGATTGGTCACTGCCCTTGAAGAGGTGGCCGTCCCCACAAGAAGGTCACAAGAAGGAGAGTCACATAAACATATCATTATAATGCAGCATGGCAAATGATTCACTACTCAGATAGGTGTGGGAATGTAAAAGGTTTAAAGCAGAGGAAGTAGTGTCCAAGGGACTGGAGCTATATGAGTGCATCACTGGTCAGGAAATGAGCACATTTAGAAGAGACCCAAGTATAAAGTCCAAGGGTAATTCTCAAATACGTTCTGCAGACTACTCTTCCTGGGTAAGTTGAGTTCTGTCATTAAATGTGTATGGAAAACCTTGTATCTGATAATCATTTTTAGAGATTCACCGTGCATGCCAGCATGCTAAAGGCTCTAAGAAGCACTGCAGTAAACCAGCCTACTTAAATCTATTTTTTTTTTTGCAGTTTTTGGCCGAGGCTGAGCTTGAACCTGCCACCTCCGGCATATGGGGCCGGTGCCCCACTCCTTTGAGCTACAGGCGCCACCCTATTTTAATCTTTTTTAAACATATATCCCATTTAATTGTCCACAGAATCATTTTTTTTTTGTTTACTCCCCAAAAATACTTTAACTTTTCATTTCAGTTTCTATGTTTCAAAGTTTTTGTTTCTCTAATGAGATTTTCTACCTGTTCACTCACTAAGACTGCATTTTGATGCTCTGACTCTTTGAGCATACATTTGACAGCTGCTTTAGAATCTTTTTTGCTAATTCTAAATTCTGGTTCATCTTAGTTTTGGTTTCCATTGATTGCATTTTAAAACATTAACTGCCACGTGAGTTATATATAACTCATAGTGGTTTTGGGCCAGGGCCCTGTGAAGCATATAGAACTGACAGATAGGTGGGAAGGTCCACAGCATGCCTGCACTGCTGTGAAAGCTCTGCTTTTTTTTTCAGTGTCAATCAGCATGTCTCCCCCGTCTCTCCTGTCACCCTGTTCCGGCCGCCCTCCCAAGTGTACCACATGTGCTAGACTGTGTTCCCTGGATACCATAACTTCCAATTGTACATTTGCCCTTGAATGTTTGCCTGGCAGGTCTTTGAAAAAATCCGATACCATAGTATGAGGCAATGTGACATTTTTGTACATACTGAGGGTGTATGATTCAGAGATCATCATCCAAGACCACCCAAGGTCCACTTCATACACAAATAACTACTTGTGGAATGACAAAGGACTCAATTCTCAGAAACAAATTCAGTAAGTATGTCATAAGTCACAAACAACTCATGTGGTGTGCAGTGTAAAAATTGATTCTACCACCATGCGAATTGCATATAACTCCGTAAGAAATAACAAATTATCCATTACATTAGAAAGGATTGTTTTGTTTTCCAAGTTTTTATCCTATCTTCATAATAAAACATGTGGCCCAAAGAAAAAAAAATTTTTTCTAGTGTGGCAGTCCATGTGCTAAAAGTTAATTACTAGGATTCAAATTATCCTGTTTTTTCCTACGTACAGTGCTTTTTGATTGTTTATTGGATATTGTGAAATTACATTTTAGAGAACATTGTTTTCTGTTCTTTGTATGATGATTGTTGGTTCTTGTTTCAGCAGGATTGTTAGTTAATGGCTTAACAAAGTGAATTTATGTAGGCTTAGTTTTATATGTGGTTAGTGCAGATATATGGAAAGTTCAAAGTGCTTCCCAAGCCCTTCTAACTTGGCAGGTCTCATTCTGCAGGCTCTATCCCATTTGAAACTTGGTGGGCTTTAGCTGTACACTTTGTCAGGGTGAGTCTGGAGTAGATGTTACTCCAGGGCTTGATCCTTATTCCCACGGTGTAGGCTTTCCAGGGTCTCAGCTGGATCCCAGGGATGTTAAGGAAATTAAACAAGATCACTCCACTCTGGCAGGGCTGGACTTTGATGTTCTCAAGTACTGCTTAGCCACTAATGTCTCTGTTCTACTCTTAGCATCACAGTAATTGCTGTCTGGGAAGCCAGGAGGGTTGTTTCTCTGTGCCTGGACAGCTCAGTACTTAATGGCTTCATGGGAATTCCCTACATGGACTTCTGGGGACCCTCTCTGCATTTTTCCCTCCCCTGCTCTGTCCCACCACAGATTCCAGTTGCTTTGGCTGCACCAAACTACTACTTTTGCCTCTTCAGCTCACGTGGATTGCAGTGTTCTGCTTGAGCTCCAGCTCTCTGCTGAGGTCAGGAAGAGATTTGAGCAATCGTGGGGATCACCTGGTAAGTTTTTCTTCTCTCAGGGATTACAGTTCTTGTGCTGCCTGCCGTTCACTGCCTAAAAAACAGTTCCTCTGTATTTTGTCTAGTTTTCTATTTGTTTATGGAGAGAGGTTGCTTTGATACCAGTCACTCCAGCATGCTCAGAAATTTAAGTCTGATAACCAGCAAACAGTAAATGAAACCAGCATCAGGCAAAACATACCTTGAGAAACATTGAGATGAGTTTATGTTGAATTTCAGCCCAATTTTTGGTACTAAGAATTCATGTATTCCATCTGGCAGCTTGCTTTATAATTCTTTGATCTCCAATAGGCCTCATAAATTAACATGTCTTAAAGAAAAATCTTAATTTCCAAAGGTTTATCTCCAAACCTGCTAGTTCCCCTCTTCCTCATTTCAGCAAATGGCAACTTCACCATTCTAGCTTCTCAAGTTACACTCTTTTTTTTTTTTTGAAACAGAGTTTCACTCAGTTGCCCTGGGGTTGAGTGCCACCTGTGACATAGCTCACAGCAACCTCAAACTCTTGGGCTCAAGCTATTCTCTTGCCTCAGCCTTTCCTGAGTAGCTGGGACTACAGGTGCCCACTACAATGCCCGGCTAGTTCTTTTGTATTATTAGGAGAGATAAGATCTTGCTCTGGCTAGACTGGTCTCAAAGTCCTGAGCTCAGGGAATCCACCTGCCTCGGCCTCCTAGAGTGCTAGGATTACAGGCGTGAGCCACCTCGCCCGGCTCAAGCTAACTCTTGATGTTAGTGTTATCCTCGACTGTTTTCTTTTCCTTACATCTCACATTCAATACACAGGAAAACCTTGTTGCTCTACTCTCAGAACACATCCAGGATCTGATCACTTCTTACCACTTGTACTTACCAACTTAGATTAAATGATCATCACCTCTAACCTGCACTATTGCTATAGTTTCCAAACAAGTCTCTCTGTTTCTTTCTGGGCACCTTCAGTCTACTTTTCAGATGATATTTGAACTTTCTGACCATTCTAACTTTCTTGATGACGTTTCATGAATATGCCAGGTACACTCCCATGAAAAGGCCTTGCGTCTGCTAGCTTCTCTGCCCGATGCTCTCCCTCTCCCATCCACCCAGCTCCATCCTTCCCTCACCTGGGTAAGGTCCTACCTACCCCTTGTCTCTATTGCTTTCCACTGCCTCATTTCTTCATCGCATTTATCACTGCCTGACATATATCTCTCCACCTATTTTTCTCTTCCACTGGAAAAACAAGCACTTTTGTCCATTTTGTTCACTGCTGTATTCTGGGCACCTAGAACAGTGCCTGGCACTTGTAGGCCCTTGATAAATTAAGTTGAATAAATAATATGGATTATAACAAGTATATTTAAATTTAATTTTGTGAGATGATTCAGAAAGATGAGGAAAGATTGAAAAAAGGCCTTAGATTGAAAAAGAATTGAGGGGTTTTATTGACTCTTAGGAACAAAAACCATCAATGGAAAAGCATGTGTAGGTTTCTTTATCTAACAGTGGGGAAATTATCCTGTTTAACTAGGTGAAGATTCCTGGGATCGATCATATTTCCCAACAAGTCAATTCCAAGAAGAGTCCAAACAGGAGAAATGTGTAAAAACAAGAGAAGAAAAGGCAGCACCCTGGGACAATGCTATTACATGGATGTCTGGAAAACCTGTACTTGACCAGAAAAATATGGCACTTGGAGCCAAAAATAGCCTCCATTACCCAAAAAGTTTGTGCTGCACAGGTTTGCTGTGGAGTATGGAAAATGGGTATAGAGAAGAAAGCCTCTTATGTTTGTGTTCACATAAAATGAGCAACAAAAAACTATAGACCCTTGTAGGAAGACATCACCTAATGAAAATCTGCAAAGATACTCCAATCCCAGCATGTCCTGGAGCTTTCATAATGCCAAAGGCCACCCCTTGAAACAAATACCAGGCCAAAGAAGCAAGTGCTGTTTAATTATACTTTTTTGGTATGAATTCTCACCCAGGACTATTCCATTTGCTCACTATTCTAGAAGGACAAACAGTGGTAATGGTGGACGTGTCATTCCATGCCATTGGGATCAGCTTCTCAAGGAATGTTGGTTCTAATTCCCATTTATAAATAAATTTATACATTTATTATAGCTCAAGGAAGATGCTCAGGCACTCTTATTTTTTTTTAAGCCCCTTTTTAATTGTTACTTATTTAATTAATTAATTTTGAGACATAGTCTCACTCTGTTGCCCTGGGTAGAATGTCAGAGCTACAGCAACCTCAGACTCTTGATTAGCCCCCTTTTTAAAAGCATGAAGAAGATCTATCTTTTGATGTTTTGGATGCATTAAAAAGGGCTAATATTGACTGAGCCATTCTGCCACCCCTCTACTCTTAAGCTTTGTCTTAACTTTTGTAGAGCTTTTTTTGAACTTTCAGTAAACTCTAAATACTCTAAAAAGGGGGGTGGGTGGATTCTAAAACAGGGTTACAAAAACTGTGTTATATCTTAAATGCTTCCATTTAACAAATAAATGCTTTTAAACAAGAGCATACAATATGATGTCATTATGCTATTCGAGTTGTTTCTGTGACTGTGGAGAGAACTTTATACGGTGATAATATCAAAAGTCTAAACTTGAGCTCCTTCAAGAATGTGACCCTTCCTGTGATGGATCCTGGCTGCCCTTTTCCCCCAAGTGTTGCCAGTATTCTTCACTGATCAGCCGAGGATTCTGAGCTTTAAAAGTTAGGTCTCTTTAATCCTCACTTGATGGATAAATAGATGCCTGATTTAATAAGACTTGCCTTGATGGGTGGGGAAAAAATGAATTTTTTGACCAAATTAGCTAGTCCCAGAAAAATGATGAATATATTTCAACAAACAATTTATTAAAAACTCCATTTCTAAAATCTCAATATCTACTAAATACTATAAAGGCAGATAAAAAATTAAAAGCAGATCTCATAAGGATGACATGCCAAAGGACATTCAGGATTTGTATAAAGTAAACCTCAGTGAGAGCTCAGCTGTGTACACACAGAAGCTTGTGGAAAATATTAAGGCGTGGAGTGATTAAAGCAGGCGTCCTCAAACTTTTTAAACAGGAGGCCAATTCACTGTCCCTCAGGCTGTTGGAGGGCCGGACTATAGTTTAAAAAAAAACTATGAACAAATTCCTATGCGCACTGCACATATCTTATTTTGAAGTAAAAAAACAAAACAGAAACAAATACAAAAATCACACCGCCGCATGTGGCCCACAGGCCGCAGTTTGAAACCCCTGGATTAAAGGATCAGAATGGGGGAGTCAGGTGGTGCAGCACTGACTGAGGATATTAATAAAGTAATTCACCCATCTATCCAATAAATATTTATTCCTCATGTCCACTGATGCATCCACTCATTCATCTAATTCAATATTGTATAGAGGAACTGCTCTGTGCCAGGCACTCTGCTAAATGTTGGGGTACAGAAAAGAATGGGTTAGGGGCTCATTGCAGGTAGGAACAGAACCCAGGCTGTGAGGGGTCTGACAGAGGTGAGCAGGTGTCTCTGGGGCATCAAAGGTAAGCAGCTAACTTAGTCTGAGCAAATGAAAAGGAGCCTTGACCCAATTCCTAGTTTCTTCCACTGTGTCTTTTAAGAATGTCCTTGGAGCTGGAAATAATGGCATATTGGTATGAAGAAACTGAAGGCCAAGATGTGAGAGGAAATCTGAGGAAGAGGCTCATATTTACTCAAAATGAATTTAGATTTCTTTGAATCTTTTATGGGGTAGCAGGAGAAAGAGGTTGCATCTGTGTATATCTAAGGGACAAAATTAGGACCAATAGAAAAAAAGTAAGAGGAAGGGAGATTATAGCTTATATATAAAGGGTCGTTAAGTAAACATTCCTTTGAATTCTAAAAGTTATTTTTTAAATCCTGTAGAAAGATTGGAATATACAAGAAAGGTATTAACATAAGGATAGTTAAAATTATACTTAACCTGTGGCTCAGTCGGTAAGGCGCCGGCCCCATATACTGAGGGTGGTGGGGTTCAAACCCGGCCCCGGCCGAACTGCAACAAAAAAATAGCTGGGTGTTGTGGCGGGCGCCTGTAGTCCCAGCTACTCGGGAGGCTGAGGCAAGAGAATCGCTTAAGCCCAGGAGTTGGAGGTTGCTGTGAGCTGTGTGAGGCCACGGCACTCTACCGAGGACCATAAAGTGAGACTCTGTCTCTACGAAAAAAAAAAAAATTATACTTAACCTCCAAACTCAGTTATAAACATTGTTGATAGTGTGGTATATTTTCATCCAGTTCTGAAATGCATTACATGATCAAGATTATGTAGGATAGGGCTGGGCGCAGTGGCTCATGCCTGTAATTCTAGCACTCTGGGAGGCCGAGGCCGAGGCAGGTGGATTGCCTGAGCTCACAGGTTCGAGACCAGCCTGAGCCAGAGCAAGACTCGGTCTCTAAAAATAGCCGGGCATTGTAGCACACACCTAAAAATATCCAGACATTGTGGCAGGCACCTGTAGTCCCAGCTACTTGGGAAGCTGAGGCAAGGGAATTGCTTACGTCCAAGAGTTTGATGTTGCTGTGAGCTATGATGCCACGGCACTATACTGAGGGCAACTAAGTATCTCAAAAAAAAAGATTCTGTAGCATATGAAAATTCTATCTTTCTTATTTACTTAACATTAAGCATTTACCACATATTATGTGTGGTCTAAAATCATTACAAATATTTGCAAAAATTAATTTCAAAGTTGTACTTCCAGCCATGATGGAATAGCCATGTTTCCTCCCAGTTCCTCTCCCTTACAACTGGAAAAACACAACAAACAAGCATAGGAAGACTCTGAAAGGTGGAAAGAAGAAAGACTGACTAAGGACTTTAGGATTTGAGGAAAAGATACAGATGAGTTCCCTAGGTTTTCTTTTTGTATTTCATATAGCTTGAAGGGAACATTGGTGAAGCCCACAACCTGGAACCACCAATAAGCACAGTAAAGGAAAAAACAGACTCCACAAAAAGCCTATTCCCTTTGAACAAGTACTAGGAAAACAGAGGCGAAAGACAACAGAATACCTGCCTTAGTCTAGCAAAATACAAATGGAAGTATTCCCATCCCAGGTTCTCCCCAGACCCATTAGGGAAGCTAATTCTCTAGCTCCCCTAAAAGCCTCAAAGAAGGAGGAATGGAACTCTGATTTACCCACCCAGAGGTGTTTATGGGGCCAAATAGGGCACTAATCTTCTATCTGCCATCCAGCAACAGCAGGTGGTACTCCAGTTTTCCTGGTTTGGTATCGTCAGTGGAGCCAAGTTGTTCATTCACTGAGCATCCACCCCATCTATTATCAAGACAACTGAAGGAGGCAAAGAAAGAGTTTGTGGCAGGTAACTGTTCATGTCCCCCTGCGCCTGAGTCAGAGCTAGGCAGGGACAAAGAGGCAGCTGAGTGGTGTTAACAAGGTTACTGAATTTTCACCCCACTCATAGGCTGTAAGAGTTGCTGTTTAACCTTTGTTGGAATGGTGTCAACAGAGCTCAGGAGGGAGTTGAAAATCCACTCAAACTTTAAAGTGCATGCTACACTTAAATGAGTCACTGCTTAAAAAAAAAAAAAAGATTAAATAGGATTCAGAGTCTCACAATGTAATAAACAAAATGTCCAGGATATAACTGAAAATCACTCATCATATCAACAATCAAGAAAATTACAATTTGAGTAAGAGAGACAATCAGAGATTCCAACATTGAGATGACTCTGATGTTGACAAGGACTTTAAAGCAGCCATCATAAAAATGCTTCTACAAGCAGTTACAAACATATCTGAAACATGAAAAAACTGATAATCTCAGAAAAATACATAAAGTATAAAAAAGGAACTTAAATCATAAAACTGAAAATACAATATGCAAAAATATTGTTAAAATGCACTGAATTGATGCAATGCCAGAAAAAAATATGACAGATGAATGAATCAATGAGGTTAAAGATAAAATGATAGAAATTACCCAATTAGAACAACACAAAGAAAATAAACTCAAAAGAAAAGGAAGAGAGATTCAGACATTATCATGAAAAAAATCCAACATTCACAGTATTGCAATCCTAGAGGGAGAGAAGAAAATGGGGATGAAAAAATATTTAAAGCAGGCTGGGCATGGTGACTCATACCTATAATTCTAGCACTCTGGGAAGCTAAGGCAGGTGGGTCGCCTTAGCTCAGGAGTTTGAGACCAGCTTGAGCAAGAGCAAGACTCCATCTCTACTAAAAATAGAAAAATTAGCCAGGCATTCTGGCGGGCTCATGTTAGTTCCAACTACTCTGGAGGCTGAGGCAAGAGGGTTGCTCAAACCCAGGAGTTTGAGGTTGCTGTGAGGAGAGAGCAAGCAAGAGAGAGGGAAGGGGTTCTAGGCACTTTTTCTTTTCTTTCTTTTTTTTTTTTGAGATAGACTCTCACTTTGCTGCCCTTGGTAGAGTGCCATGGAGTTAAGGCTCACAGCAATCTCAAACTCTTGGGCACAAGTGATCCTCTTACCTCAGCCTCCCAAGTAGCTAAGACTACAGGTGCCTGCCACAACACCCAGCTAGAGACAGGGGTCTCACTCTTGCTCAGACTGGTTTTGAACTCCTGAGCTCAAGCAATCCATCTGCCTCGGCCTCCCAGAGGGCTGAGAATACAGGTGTGAGCCACTGCACCCAGCTTGATACAGTATTTTTGAGGTGCAGAGAAAAAGAATTGCCAATCATGAATTCTACATCTGGTAAGATTAACTTTCGAGAATAAAGGGGTAATAAAGCCATTTTCAGACAAAGGAAAACTAACAGAACTTATTACAAGTAGAGCTAGCCTTAAAGGCTGGCTAAAGGACATTTTCCAAGGAATTGAAAAAGATGAAGGCTTGGAATTACAGAAAGGAAATAAGAGTAATCAAACAGGTTAAAAAAAAAACAAACCCACAAAGTGGTAAGGGAGGGTACTATAATAGACTGTCTCATTCCTCATGAGTTTCTTAAATAATATTTAATCCTTAAAACAAAAATCAGAACACCATGTGATACGGTATTCAATGTATGTATACACAACATCGAAGAATTATATTTTTAAGTGGATAGGCGGAAGTAAGGTTTTTAAAGTGATAAGACATCATTAACAGTAGACTGTGATAAGTTACATGTATGTGTGTATTTATGCATATGTAGTAGACAAATATTATAGACAAATTCACAGATATACTTGTGAATGTCCACTTCTCACTCTCAGCAACTGATAGAATTATTTGACAGAAAATATGTAGACTATTTGAATACTACCACCATCCAACAAGATCTAATTGACATTTGCAGAAAACATGAATCAACAACAGAATAATACACATTGTTTTTAAGTACCTATGAAATATTCACGAAGACAAATCATTCATATTTTGGGCCATTAAACGAACCTCAAGACACATAAAAGGCTTAAAATCATGCAAAGTAAGTTCCTTGAAGATAATGGAGTCAAGATAGGAATCAATAATAGAAAGTCAATAGGCAAATTCCTAAACACTTGGATATGAAACAACAGAATTCTAAATTATCCATGGGTTAATGAGGAAGTCCAAAAGGGAATGAAAATAAGATACAGGGTATCGATATTTGTGGAATGCATCTAAAGCAGTGCTGAGAAAAGAAATAATAACTAGACCAGAATCAATCTAATCAACTAGTATCAGCAAAAATGGCAGAGTAAAAATCTGCAAAATTCCTCTCCTACAGAATACCAAGGAGAAAACTGGCAAACTTGCCAGAAGCAACATTTTTCAGAACTCTGGAAAGAAACCAAAGGCTTTCAGCACTCCAGGAGCACTGATTTAGTTAAAAAAAAAAAAAAAAAAAAAAAAAAAGGCTGAATTCAAGTAAGAATAGTCAGTTTCTGGCATTTTTGACTTGGCCTATTCCCATCTCCTCCCTCCCCAGTTCTGCGGTAGCCTTGAAAAGCGACTTCCCATAGTTAAGGTAAAAGCAATATCCTGGCAGCTACCAGAGGATTCAGAATAGGGTTAGAGCTCCTTCCAAGTCTCAAATCTACAGAATCGTCATTGTGTGACCTATCTGGTGGTTCTGTACAAGACTATCTTTATGTAACCTGACTTGGAGCTTGCCCGGTGTGAAAACCTTTGTCCCTATGGTCATTTGTCCAAGACTTATAGAGAGAATTGCTTAACATCACTGCTGGCTGATGTGATAGATTTCAATAGAGAAAATAAAAGGCTAGCCAAAGGGCTTAAAATCAGAATATGGGAAGTAAAATGTCTGTAGTTGACTTTGAAAAGCCATGACATATGTCTGGGCATCTCAAAGTCCGCATAGATGCATAAGGAAAGAACTTAGGAAAGAACTGAGAAAGCCCTAAGCTGTCACCTCAGGCTAATCTTGAGATGGCATAAATAGGAAGTGAAGGCTAAGACAGAGTTATAAACTGCTTGGCTGAGGGATAGGTTTATCCCAATATATGCCCATTGAAGTGTGAAGAAGAATAAAAAAATTTTTTTTTAAATTTAACAGAGTCTTTTGGAGCCATAGAAGAAGAGGAGAAAGAAAGGAAAAGAAATAATGCTTAAAAATATCATAGTTCAAAACTTCACAAATCTGATGAAAAACATTAATTATATATCCAGGAAATTCAACATACTTTAAATAAGATAAACTAAAGAAGACACACACACAGAAACACAATCAAACTGTAGATAGCAAGAGACAAAAAGTGAGTTCTGAAAGAAGCAACAAAGAAGAAATTCATCATACATGCTAAGATTAATAACTGATTTCTCATCAGAAAACTTGAAGTCAAAAAGCTCATATTGTGTGGCAACTCTGGAAATCCCTCCCTCCCTAAGGTTTATTATTGTTGTTATGTTTTGCTGTCATTGTTTGTTTAACAACTTCTCTGAATTAATTCCGTGAAATTTATCTTCTTTTTCTTTTTTTGTTTTGAGACGGAGTCTTACTATGTTGCCCTCGGTAGAGTGCTGTGGTGTCACAGCTCACAGCAACTTCCAACTCTTGGGCTTAAGTGATTCTCTTGCCTTAGCCTCTCAAGCAGCTGGGACAGCAGGCGCCAGCTACAACGCCCAGCTATTTTTGTTGTTGTTGTTGTCACTGTTGTTTAGCAGGCCTGGGCCTGGTTTGAATCTACCAGCTCTGGTGCATGTGGCCAGCACCCTAACCCCTGAGATACAGGCGCTGGGCCCCTATATTCTTTTTCACGTGTAGCCACTAAAGTTCTATAGTCAGGTAATAACTAGGAAGATTCCTTTAAACATCTGGACCAATATTTCTCCAAGTCTATCAAAAAAGGAAAGCATAATTAAGATATTCTCAGATAAATTCAAACAGAAAATTTATAACTGGCAAAGCCACCTTATAAGAAATACTAAAGGAAGTCCTTTGGACTAAAGCCACCTTCCTAAATACTAAAGGAAGTCCTTCGGTCCTTCACAGTAAGGTGAAGAAATAAAGATCTTCAGTAAAGGTACCCACAAAAGTACATGTAGAAGATAATATTTCTGTATTTTTGTTTGTAACACTTAAAACAGAGAAAACTCATGACTGGCAAAGCCACCCTATAAGAAACACTAAAAGGAAGTCCTTCCGACTGAAATTAAAAAAAAATATATACAATAACTTGAGGAAATAAAGATCTTCAGTAAAGGTAACTACAAAAATACACATAGAAAATAAGTATGTATTTTTGTTTGTAACACTTTTAAAAGGCAAGGCCGTGCACAGTGGCTCATGCTTATAATTCTAGCATGTTGGGAGCCTGAGGTGGGAGGATCACTCAAGCTCAAGAGTTAGAGACCAGCCTGAGCAAGAGCAAGACCCCGTCTCTACTAAAACATAGAAAAACTAGCAGGTGTTATGGCAGGCACCTGTAGTCCCGGCTGTTCAGGAGGCTGAGGCAAGAGGATCACTTGAGCCCAAGAGTTTGAGGTTGCTGTGAGCTATGATGATACCATGGCACTCTACCCAGTGAGATTCTCTCTAAAAACAAAACAAAACAAAACAAAACAATGAACATGCAATTGCCATACATCCCAGCAGTTACACTCCTGAACATTGATTCTAGAGAAATAAAAATGTAAGTTTACCCAGAAACCTCTGAGTGGCAGCTTTTTTCATAAGAGCCTAAAACTGTAATCAACCCAGACAACTTTCAGTGAATGACTGGTTAAACAAGCTGTGATACATCCACACCATGAAACACTACTCAGCAATAAAAAAGAATGAACTACTGATACACACAATAACTGACCTCAAGGGTACTGTGCTGTGTAAAAGGAAAGCCAATTTCAAAAAGTTACACAGTGTATGATTGCATTTATATGGCAATCTTGAAATTACTAAGTGACAGCAATGAAGAACACTTTGATGATTGTCAGGGTGAAGGAAGAGGTAAGCAGATGGGTGTGTGTTACTATAAAAAGGTAGCGTGAGGGAGATCATGGTGGCCATGGAGCAATTCTGTGTCTTGATTGTGGTAGTAGTCACACCCATCTACACACATGGTAACTTCTAGCTTAACTGTTATACATTAGCAAAACTAGGAAATTGACGTTGGTATAATACAGAGATTATTCAGATTTCTCCAGTTTTACATGCACTCATCTGTGTGTGTATATGTGTTTGTGTGTGTGTGTGTGTGTGTGTGTGTAGTTCTGCTGGGTGAGGTTAAAAAATAATTTTTTTTAAGTAATTTCTTTTTATTTTATTTTATTACTTTTTTTTATTAAATCATAACTGTATACATTGATATGATCATGGGGTATCATACACTCGCTTCATAAACCATTTGACACATTTTTATCACAGTGGTTAACATAGCCTTTCTGGCGTTATCTCTTTAAGTAATTTCAATAGCTGTAGTCACTAGTCATCACTAGCATAAACATTTGCATGAACACAACTTTGTGTACAAATCTTGCCTCTGGTTTTGTCTCACTTCTTTATTTCTAGTGATGGAATTCCATGGCCTGACAGTAAGGAGAAACATCTCAACATTTAAGCTGTTTCAAACTGCAATGGGCTGTCCAGGGAGCTGGTAGAATCTTGTCATTGGTGAAGGTCAAGCGCTTGGGAGAGTGGTCTTGAGTCAGGAGTGGTGTAGAGCAGATGCCCATGTTAGTTGGACCAGTCGGCCTCGGAGGTCCGGTACAACCCAGAGCCCCAGTACAGACTATGCCACAGGCTACTCTGAACTCCATGGAAATAAAACAGAATTCCTCACTGTCTCTCAAACAGCCTCCTCCTCTTTGATTCTCTGCCTCTTTGGATGACACTGTTGGCTGGCTGTGGACTGAGGCACTGAGTCACCTTTCACATCTCCCATATATTTGTCCAGCTCCTGCCACCAGTTGCCACCATGTCCTTGGAATTCTAGTCCCCAAACACCTCTTACTTCTTCTGCTCTTCTTCCTCCTGGCTTCTGCGTCACATCTGGCCTGTCTTTTAGCTCTGCAGATCCCTGCCTTCCTAAAACTGTGCGGCACACCTCTTCTATCCACCCTTCACACTGTAGTCAGAGTGAGCTAAAGAAAGAGGTGAAAGTTGCTAACCCATCTTTCACACTTATTTGCTATAAGAGTGACTGCCTTTTTTTAACCTTCTAGAAAAGACGTTCTTCCAGGTCAAGCAAGAGAGGGCTTGGGGGGAGGGGAAAGTCCAGTGTTGTCTCACTGTCTTGTTTCTCAAATTTGAATGTAAGGTTTTGAGGGCAGAGCCTGAACCTGGAAGAACTTTCAACTTAATACCCTGGAGCACTAACCATGTGCCAGCCATGGGTCCAAGTTAACTGTTAAGCCCTCAACAACCATCTGTGGTAGTGTTATCAGAATTACTCCTTTGCAAATAAGGAAACCGAAGCACAGGAAAATATTAAAAAAAAAAAAAATTAAAAGACTAACTTACATTACTGTTATTAAACCAAATTTTATTTTTTTAAATATATTGATGCCTATTGCTTACTTTTTTAAATTTTAATTAATTAATTAAATTTTTTTTTTGAGACAGAGTCTCATTATGTCTCCCTCAGTAGAGTGCTGCAGCGTCACAGCTCACAGCAACCTCAAACTCTTAGGCTTAAGCGATTCTCTCGCCTCTGCCTCCCAAGTAGCTGGGACTACAGGCGCTTGTCATAATGCCTGGCTATTTTTTTGTTGTAGTTGTCATTGCTATTTAGTAGGCCCTGGCCAGGTTCGAACTTGCCAGCCTTGGTGTATATGGCTGGTTACCTAACTACTTAGCTACAGCCATCGAGACATACACCAAATTTTAGAATAAAAAAATGCACAGTGGATATTGAAGCTCTGCTGTACACTAAGGCAAACTAACTAGTTGGCCTTACTGTCACCCTCTTTACATTTTTAAAATGATTCTCATGTATAGTTTTCCATTTTCAATGACTTTAGTCACCTATAGGCACATTCGAACTCTGTTAGGTGTAACATTGTCTATAATTCTGACATGAAATGAAAGGTGCATATTAGTTATAATGGGCTGTTTGTGTTTTAAAATAAAGTTAAAATTAAGTGTTACAGACTGTGTAAGAAAATGGTTAGCCAAAAGCATTAGAAATGGGGTGGAGGAAGAAAAGTGAAAAAAAAAAAACTAAAAAACAAAAATCACAGAAACAGCACTGATTAGGGATTGAGAAGTCTTTCTAAGACTGTGTGTGAACTGAAATTGTGTGTGTATGGTCTGATCCCATTCCTTCTGGTACAGTAATAATGAATTTAATAGTGAAGAAGCTCCACCTCTTCCCCAGGGCCTGTGCTCTCTGATTAATGGTTCCCCTGAGATCTCAGCCCCAGACCTCACAGGCTCAACTCCTCCAAAGCTGCTTCTCACTCACGTGCAGCATGCTGTGTGTCAGGGTGTGTGTCTGAGTCTCCATGGGCTGCTGTAATGAAATACCACCCATTAGGTGAAGTACAGCAGCAGAAATGTATGGTCTCAGGCTTCTTGTGTCTAAAAGTATAAAACAGAGGTGTTGGCAGGGCCATGCTCCCTCTGGAACCTGTAGGGGGAAAGATTCTTCCTTGCCTCTTCTTAGCTCTGCAGGTTTATTGGTGGACTTCAGTGTTTCCTGACTTGTAGATGCATCACTTCAATTTTCTGTCCTCACGTGGCCCTCCTCCTGTGTGTGTCTATGTCTGTGCCCAATTTTCTCTTTTGATAGAGACATCAGTTATATTGGATTAGGGTCCACCCTAATGACCTCATTTTAACTCGAATACATCTGCAGAGACCCCATTTCAAAAGAAGGTTACAGTCTGGATTACGGGGGCTAGGACTTCAACATACCTTTTCTGGGGAGCACAATTCCACCATAACTGGTGCTAGGTCATAGGGTTCAGTTACATGTTCAGTGCATGTTCTCCTGCACTTACAGAATGGAAAGGCTCCATGGCACGGACGTTCTCAAATCGCCTCTATCTTTGGGCTCATCCCAGCTCCTGCTGCTGCGATGTCAAGTGCTTTGTGTCCCAGATGTCACAGGCAGGGTCTCCTCCATGTGAATCAATGGCATCTGATGACTCACCAGGGTTGGGGGCAACCCAGGAGCCCTTTGGGTTCATCTTACTGCTTATTTCTGCCTTTGTTTTATTCTAAGAGCTCTGTTTTTATCTATTGTGCTGAGTGTTTGTTCTCACAATCCTCTTCACTTTCTTTTGTTATGAAATCAAGTATAAAAATAAATTAAATGAATGGCAATTCTTTGCTACAGTTTGGTGGCTTAATTAAATAGTAACATAAGGGCAGGCTGTGAGTTCCAGGGCCCCAGTGTGGCACCATAACCATAGGATGCTGCCCCCTCCACTTGGCCTTATCCCAACCTCAGTTTCCAACTCAGCCACATACCTCCACCCTTCCAAGAGGCCGTCTCTGAGCAATAAACAGGACTGCAGCTCTCCACCTGCTGTCTCAGAAGCCTGGGCTCCACTGGTCACTGCAATCACCCTGTGGCATTCCAGTTGCCTAGTTAGTTCTGCCCTTCCAGATCATGAATGAGAAGGCAGAGACCATGCCTGCTTTATTGTTTACTTCCACCAGCATCTAATCTAGAACTATGCCCACAGCAATTGTTCAAGAAATAATAATACATGGCAGAAAGGAAAAACCTGAGGGGAGTCACCATAGCTGAATGGAAGAGAAGCAGTTATGATCTCTGAGGGCCTCTTCAGAGCTACCACAAAGTGTAGCCGCATTAAGTACTAAATATGCAGTTCCTCAGGCCCACTAGCCACATCTCGTGGAGTAAATCATACATGTGGCTAGCAACTACCATATTGAACAATGTAGTCATAAAACATTTCTATTACCACAGACAGTTCTACTGGACAGCGCTGCTCTCAGCAGATCCCATACCCAGGGCCCCAAGCATGCTCTTGGTATTTATTAATTGCTCTCCTATCCCCTAGGAGTGATGCTAACTGGCTTTAACCCCAGGAACCAAAGAGAAAATGCAAGCATGTAAGAGTCTATCCCTATGTTGGGATCATGAGCTAACGAGCCCTCCTCAGACAGAAGAACACAGTGGAGCGAGACATTTCCTTGTTCCTTCCTACACGACCCTGGGCTTTCCTCCTCGTGCTTTTGCAGGTGCAGATCCTCTGCCTGGAATGTGCATGTTAAGAGAACTCCTGACATCTTACCCATTCTTCAGGTCACCTGCATAAATCCCGTCTCCCCCGCCCTCCCTTCAGTTGTGTGTGTGCACATGGGTGTGTAGAGTCTGTCTGCTCACACTTACTACATGCTATCTATTATTAATGTTATACAGCAGCATCAGAATTCATGAGTAAATAATGTTTTGTAATTAACACAGAAGGTAAAAACCAAACAGAACCAAAACCACCCGTGAACATCTCTTAAATCTGTCATGGAGCATGCATTCTTAGTTTCCTTTATGCAAAACCATACAGAAATTCTTAAGGACACCAAAGTGTAAATACTGTTGAACTAGACTAAGCAGGAAAATTCACAACAGAATTCATCCAAACCACCTAACCTTCGAGACAACCACAACATCCCTAACAGAGGAAGGGGCATTATAGATCAGCCCTGATGGCTTGTATCATTTCCCCCAGAGTGATTCTCAAAGTATCCGTCCCTGTGGCCAGCAGTGTCAGCATCTCCTTGGAACTTGTTAGAAATGCAGATTCTCAGGATCTACCCTGACTTACTTAATCAGAAACTCTGGTCGACAGTTCATATTTTTCCTCCCTGTGATTTTGATGCATACTAAATTTGAAACGATTTTACTCCCTCAAATTTTAATATTTAGCCTCTATACTATGCAGGGGTTCTCAAACTGCGGCCCATGGGCCACATGAGGTAGTGTGATTGTATTTGTTTCTGTTTTGTTTTTTTACTTCAGAATAAGATATGTGTAGTGTGCATAGGAATTTGTTCATAGCTGTTTTTTTTTTAACTATAGTCCAGCCATTGAAGGGACAGTGAACTGGCCCCTTGTTTAAAAGGTTTGAGGATGCCTGCTAGTATGGATTGATGGATTTGTTTGGGATTTTGCAGATGAAAGACAACAAAATCCATGAAAACATCCAACTCAGGGCCTAGCAAGTAGTGAGTGCTCTCTACATTTTTGTTGGATTGAATCTAAATCTGGCCTGATCAGACTGCTGGATTCTTTGAATAGGACTCTGAAAATCTTGACCAGCTGCCTATAGTTTTTCCCAGGTGACATTTCCACCAAACAGTGTGATTTTTACTCCATAGGACATGGTTTCATCTCAGGAGAAGAAGGTCATATAGTCCTCTTCAGAACTTGAGGATATTAAAGGTGTACAAGACATTTTCTTCCCCTAGGAACTTTCTCATCCTCACGATAGAGGGCCTGCATGCAGTTGTAACTGATGGAGCATGTGCTGTGTTCTAAGGGTTTTTAGGCAACCCAGTGATCCTCACAACAAGAAGGGCATAGGTATTGTTGCCGTGTTACACAGGGAGAAACGCAAGCACAGAGAACTTAACATGTATAACTCACTCATGGTTAGACAGCTAGTACGAGGTAGAGTTGAGATTTGAACCCAATCTGGCTCTATATTTTTAGATCCAAACACTATCCTCTCCTACCTCTCCTGCAGGGTCAGGTTGTTAGGTCTAGTGGAGGGTAAGTGGGTGGCAAGGAGGTGGCAACAAAGTGGCCAAGGGTGAAGAGAGGGAACTGAACTGTAACTAGGAACCACACTGCTGGTAGGAACTGTTCCCTAGGGGAAGCATACATAGCAGAAAGTTCCGGTGACCTGTAACTGACCTAGAGCTCATTACCATCTAATTAAACCTCTAATGTAATCTATTTTATAACTCCCACCTGCCAATCTCCCCCAAAGCAAGAAAGAGCAACCAATCTTGCCAGGAGAAAGGTGGGACAAACTAACGAGCTTGTAAAAGGCAACGTGTGCTCAGACTCCAGGTCTTTCTCCATTCTTGGAGACTGACCTGTTCCTCTGTCCCTGGAACATATTTTCATTGTGTGTCATTCTGGGTAGCTTCCTTCTGCGCTTTCACTTTGCAGAGCTTCTTTTTTTTTTCCTTTAATAAACTGTGTGAGAATGCTTTGTGTGTGTGATCACTCCATCACTGGCTTAACTCAGTACCAGTACTCATTCTTAAGTCTGAGAGCCAGGGGATGAGGGAACATCCAGACAGAGTTCGCAAGGGGATCTTTAAAAGAGATGTTCAATGGCAAAAATAAGTGGAATACTATTGTCCAGCTAGTGATAAAAGGTTAAATAAATTCTGCTAGACTCATAGAAAGGCATACAGTGTGGCCATGGAGTATGCTGCTGTAGGACATACTCATCACGTAGGAAGATGTTGAAGACATAAAAATAGTGCAAACACACTCTATGTACACTTTTATGTACACCTGTGTTAAACAAGGTTGTGTATACATACAAAAAAAACTGGTGGGCCACTGTATTAGTTTCCTAGGGGTCTGATGACAAACTACCACAAATTGAGTGGCTTATCACAACGAAAATTTATCTCTAACAGTTCTGGAGGAATTCTGATGCCAAGGCGTCAGTAAGGCCGTGCTCCCTCTGAAGGCTGTAAGAAGAATCCTTTCCTGCCTCATTCTGGTGGTTGCCAGCACTTCTCAGTGTTCCTGAGCTTGCAGATGCATCTCTAATTTCTGGCTCTGTCTTCATGTGGCCTTTCCCCTTGTGTCTCTGTTTTCCCTTCCTATAAGGACACCAGTCACTGGATGAGAGCAGCGGTTCTCAACCTGTGGGTCGCGACCCCTTTGTAACAAGGAAAATACATCCTGCATATCAGATATTTACATTACGATTCACTAGCAAAATCACAGTTATGAAGTAGCAACAAAAATAATTTTGTGGTTGGGGGTCACCACAACATGAGGAACTGTATTAAAGGGTCACAGGATTAGGAAGGTTGAGAACCACTGGATTAGGGCCTCCTCGAATCCAGTATGACCTGTTAAAGTAAATTAAAATGGAGACCAGACTGGAAGAATCTCTGAACAGACTGGAAGAATCTCTGAACAGACAAAACCAGTTAGGCCTCATAAGTGACATCATCCTTGCTTGATTTATAAACATAAGTAAAGTTTAACTCGAACTATTTCTTGTAAATGCCTATATTGAAGAAAAACAGAACTTAAAATCAACCAATCAGAAGCATCCAACAAATTTGGAATTATAAAACCAGAGACTTTTTAACAGGATAAACCAAATAAGGAAACTATACAGTAGAACGTTGGTAAGTTGATCACCCAAGGGACTATAACAAACTGGTCAACACACAGAGGTGGTCAACACAGGCACTAGGCCTACGGTACTAATATGTACATGTGGTGCATATCTGGTCTATGAAAACTAGGTCAGCTTAAGGAGGTGGTCAATGTTGGAAGATGGTTGACGGTGGAGGGCTACTATAACTGTAACCAATCAAATGTTTGCTTTACTCCTGTGTCCATCCTATAAAACCCTCCCTCTTGGGTTCTCTCAGTGGAACTTCAGAACCACTTCAAGTTTGAAGCTGCCCCAATTCATGAACTGCTTCCTACTGAAATAAACTCTTTAAACTTTTATTGTGCCCCAGGTTTTTATTTCATAGTTCTCATCTTAATTTAACCAATTACATCTACAATACCCTATTTCCAAGTAAGGACGCATTCTGAGCTTTCCGGTTAACATGTATTTGGGGAGGACATAATTCAGTCTAGTATAAGTTTGTCCTCTGGTGCCCCCCAGTTTTTGTCTATCCAACATGCAAATTACATTCACCCCATCTTAACATCTCCAAAACTTAACCTATTCCAGTATCACCTCTAAGTCCAAAAGCTCATCAAAAAGTCCCAAATTTCATCTTCTAAATTCTCTAAATTAGGTATGGGTGAAACTGTGGGTTCGATCCATCCTGAGACAAAATTCTTCTCCCTCTGTGAACCTGTGAAAGTTGAAAAACAAGTCACCTGCTTCTGAAATACACTGGTGGGGTAAGCTTTGGATAGACTCACCCAACATACCACTGTCCCACACGGCACAGCTGCTCGCATCTGCCACTTGGCATGTGAAATTCTGGGGACCTGATAGTAATGTCTCCACCACAGCTGTCAAATGCCTCCCCCGTGCTTTTCTGTGGTCCCATTACTCATGCTAGTTGTGGGTCTCACGTAGCTCACTTTTGTTTTCCAATTCTTCCATTGATTGGTCTGATTTAAGGAACTTAAGTCACATGGTTTTCACCTTTTTTGTGCTAGAAGTTGACAGAAGTTGTGCTGAGTGAGTAAATTTGAGGCATTGATTACATTATATTACGTGAGTCACTGGTATTCACAAGTTTATGAACGGCACAATTTTGCTGTCATGAAATACGTTTATTTAGCTTGTAAACGATATTTGCCCTGAATTTTCAGCTTGTCTATGATAAAAGATTATAACCTTGCTTTATGTATGTCTACTCTTGCCTGGTTGGCCTTTGCCCATTTTTAAAAATTTGTGACCTTCCTGACCATTTTATTTTGGGTGTGTATTTTTTTTTCTTTTTTTTATTGTTGGGGATTCATTGAGGGTACAATAAGCCAGGTTACACTGATTGCAATTGTTAGGTAAAGTCCCTCTTGCAATCATGTCTTGCCCCCATAAAGTGTGACACACACCAATGTGCTATTGCCCAGGCTGGAGTGCAGTGATACAATCACAGCTCCCTGCAACCTGGAACTCTTGAGCTAAAGTGATCCTCCTGTCTCAACCTCCAGAGTGGCTAGGACTATAGCTCATACCACCACACTGATAAAATATATTTTATATATATTATATATTAATATATGTATTATATGTATATCATATATACACACACACACACATATATATATCTTTTTTTTTTTTTTTTAGAGACACGGTCTTGCTATGTTGCCCAGGATGGTCTTGAACTCAAGTGATCCTCTGGCCTTGGCCTCCCAAAGTGCTGGGATTACAGGCATCAGCCACTGCACCTGGCCAATCTCTGTATTTTTGAATAATATTTTCCCTGGGCAGAGAAGGTCAGGTTGGCAGTTGTGTTAAATGTTTGACAGATTACAATGCATTTCTTTGGGCTTTCATAGTTTCTGTTGAAAACCAATGAGAAGTGTTATTTGATTCAAAGATGCAATGAGCATGGCAGACTGTTCTCGCCGTAATTCTTTACCAGCAGAATGCTAACAGAGCTTGTCTGTGTCCTTTTTCATTCAGTCCTGCCACTCTTACTTGTCAAGACTTTGGATTTAACTGGTCTAGGGAATCTCCAGCCATAAACCTGTACACTGGCCCTATTGTTTCCAAAAGGGATTTTGGTTTTGTTACTCAGGGTGTGTCATTTACTTTGAGGAACTAGGTTTCCTGGCTTTGACTGAAGTTTCCAACTGTGGATATCCTTTCTCATTATCTTCCCACGTGTCTACTTGACCTTACTGAATTTGGAAGCCCTTCCTCATCTATTTTGGTTCAGGGTTATAGATGTCTTTTAATTTCTTTCAAGGCAGAGTTTTGTTCCTGTTTCTTATTCTGCTTCTTGCTTTTGAGTGATTTCTCAGAGACAGAGAAGTTGCCCTCTTTGTGCCACATTTTAAAACCAGAGGGTTTATCCTCAGTCTTTTGCATATAGCATTACGTCTAGTTTTAGTTCTGCATCACGTACAATCTTTTACGAATCATTTTAAGTCATGATTAGGGAACTGAATTCGATCTTGCCTTTACAAACAATTTAATGGAAGTGATGATCAAATTATCAGGTTCTGTCACAGGGCTAAAGTGGCATACGTGTAGACTATGTCAGGCCCATCACAGTGTGAACTAACATAAATTCTTAAGACTCCCTTACTAGCTGATTGAATGGACACCTTCTTGGCCAAGAGGATACCCTAAAACTGAGTTGCCAGCCATGGGAAGTGGGGTCAGACATGCCTCCTCATGTTTCCCTCCCTTCCAGGAGACATCCTTTGAAACTCCTTAACAGCCCTAAGGCTATGCAAGACAAACCTGCAGGTCCTCAATGTATGTAACAAATCACTTGAGTCTGAGTCTGAGTCTGTGTCTAGTGCTGGTCTCTGTTTAACATACTTCCTTATCATAACTTAAAGCATCCCAGGCCTTTAGACCAGTGGTTCTCAACCTTCCTAATGCCGCACTGTATTTTCATTGTTAAAAAGGGGTCGTGACCCACAGGTTGAGAACCGCTGCTTTAAACAAAGCTTCATTCAACCAACTACAAACCAAAGAGTCTTTAAACCCACCTGTAACCTGTAAGTAGCCTCCACCCTGCCTTAGGGGGGCCAAACCAATGTATGCCTTCCATGTATTGATTTATCTACAACTTTACATAATTCCTGACTCCCTGAAATATCTAAAACTAAACTGTACCCCAAACACAGCAGATCCACTTGCTTAAGGCTTCTTGGGTGTAGCTTCAGGTCATGGTCCTCAAATTTGACTAGAATAAACCTGTATGTTATTTCAGCTGGACCTGAAGAACCAGCAGTGTGCAGTGGTCTGGGGAGATAGGTGATGAGGGAGCAGACAGACCTGAGTGTGGCACGGAGCACCGTGGAGCTCAGTTGCCTTCCATGGTGCAGCATCACCTTTTCCAAGACTGAAATGTTACAATGGGTTTAAGAGTCAAATAACAAATAGTCCAGTCAGGGAGAAAAATAGCATCGGATGTACTTCATTTTCTGTGAGGTCTACCCTAGCCTTTCTAACGCACCCACTGTATTCTCATTGTCTACAGAACAATGTTTAAATGCCACAGCAGAGCGCTCAGAGCGCTCCTTCCTATGAAGTCAAAACGAAACTGAAGGAATTGGGTTAGATGACCAGTCAAATCCCCTTCCTTCTATGATTTGGCAGCATTTTCTGCCTGCCACCCTGCTGTGCGTGACTGGGGTGTGCTGGTCACAAGCATGCCTTGCCTGTCCCCATGTCTGTGTCATTGCTCATTCTGACTGGTCTACCTGGAATCCTTCTCTTTCCAGATGGCTGACGGTGCCGTTCAGAACCCTGCTTATCTGCTTATCCCTTGAAGTCACAGGGGCCTTTGCTGATTGCCCAACCATGGAGGAGCTGCTTTCTCCCTCGGGCGCTGCACTTCTCACAATGTTTTCAGACCAGGTACTACTCCCCAGAGAGGCAGATGAGTACTCTGACACCTGGGCTCTCCCCTCTGCCCTCAGGAAAGGGTCTCCCCAGCTGGCCTCCAAACTCCTGCTCTCCTGCTTCCTCTGTCCAGTCTGAATTTTCAAGCTCAGTTGGACTTTCAGTATTGTTCTTATACATTTCTTGCTTTGATCTGGAACTTTCAGATTCTGGCCCGCTGTTGTCCCAAACTGTGTCTCGGTTGTCCTAGCTTCCGGTTATAACTGTATGTGTAGATAGTCCTTTGATACTGGAGCACGGACCAACAAGTCAGCAAGCTCCCAAGTTCTAGAGCAGCAGTTTTCAACCTGTGGGTCATGACACTTTTTTAATAATAAAAACGCATTGAGGCTTTAGGAAGGTTGAGAACCACCACTCTAGAGCCTTTCACTCTAGCAGCCACCACTGCTGTCCCTGTCAAACCCCAGGTCTCAATCTCCCAGCCACTCACTGAGCACTGCTGGCAAGGAGTTAGCCATTGGGTTGTGTCATCAACCTCATGAACACTGAATATTTTTCTTGGATTTTAATTTTTTTTTTTTTCGAGACAGAGTCTCACTCTGTCACCGTGGGTAGAGTGTCATGGTGTCATCACTCATGACAACCTCAAACTCTTGGGCTCAAGGTGTCCTCTTGCCTCAGCCTCCTGAGTAGCTGGAACTACAGGCACTTGCCACAACACATGGCTAGTTTTTCTATTTTTAGTACAGACAGGGGTCATGCTCTTGCTCAGGCTAATCTCAAACTTCTGAGCTCAAGGGATACACCCGCCTCAGCCTCCCAGAGTGCTAGGATTACAGGCGTGAGCCACCACACCCTGGCTGGATTTTAATTCTCTGTGTGCTTGTTTCATGCTTTTGACTCCTTAAGGGTGGAGTCTGCAATGCCTAGCATGGGTGCCTTATACGTGGAAGAGCTCAGAAGATACTACAGTGTGCTGTTTGAATATGGGCACCTCCCAGTGTGCCCCAGCTATGGCCACATGTCAGGGTGCTGGTCACCTGTAGCTATGCTGAGGTCACTGCCGTCTCTCAAGGTTGATAGCTTGACACTTTCAGAATGAGAAGGACCAAAAAGTCCCTGTTAGAGCTCTGTATGTACTTTCTAAATATGTGCACCCCCTGCTGTGCCTCTAGGACTCCCTAGCCTCTTCCCCTTCTTCTCCCCATTACATCGGGAAAGAGAGATGCCCTCCTGCTCTTCTGCAGATGTGGAGGCCAGGCGCTTGGCCTTTTTGTATGTCTGTCTCACCAGAGCCGAGCCCAGGCCTGCCCCATGCCAGGCCCAGTTTGTATTCATTAAAATATGTGGGTTGAGTGCTTTTGTGGCCTAGCTGTGCTCTCCATTTCTGCTGTGCTTGCCTTACGTGGTTGCTAGAATTTCTCTTCTTTCATTTAAACATCTGCCTGAGTGTCTAATGGCATTTGCATTTTTATTTTTAATTATTAATGTATTCTCCATTTATTATTGATTGAAGAAAGGCTGGAAGACAAAAAAGCCTGTGAAGAGATTGATGGCATGACCCAGGGGTCAGGAGAGCTCCTGTTTGAACCCTGCTGTGATAGTTATCCATTGCTGCTGTAACCACAGAGTGACTTAAAAAGTATTCATTATTTCACTTTCACTGAGGCAGGAATTTAGGAGTGGCTTAGCTGGTGCTTCCAGCTCAGAATTTTCCTGTGATTACAGTCAAATGTCAGCTGATGCTGCAGTCACCTGAAGGTGTGTCAGGTTGGAGGATTCACATCCAACATAATTCACCCCCTTGGCTGTTGGCAGGGGGTTTCAGTTGCTTGCCATGTGGTACTCTTCATAGACTGCCTGAGCATCCTCATGACATGGCAGCTAACTTTTCCTCAAGCAGGTAATCCAAGAGACAGAAGGCAGAAGCCACACATCATTTATGGCTTAGACTCAGAAATGGTATACCCTGCTTTTGTCATATTCTCCTGGTCTCACAGGCCTGTCCTTATTCCATAGGGGGGCTGGGACTACCGAAGTGCATGGATACCAGGACAGGGCTCGCTAGACATCATGGAGGAGGCTGATAACCCACTGCTTACCTGGGGAGTATCTTTGCAAGTTTTTTAACCTCTCTGAGCCTCAGTTCCCTCATTGGCAAATAATGATACTTACAGGGTCTTGTGAGGGTTAAATACTTATAAAGTATTTAGAACAGCTATGGGGGCTCAATTTATTACCCAGGACTTCCAGGGAAGCCAGTCACAGTCTCTCTCCAGGAAACCCTCCAATCCTCCGCTCTTACCTCTACCCCCTTCAATTTTTCCTTCCACACCTGGGAGAAAAAGACTTTCTAATCTAGTAGGGTTGGAGGATGAGCTTAGTTCTTTAAACCTCACAACTTCCAAACATAATGTCTATGCTTCAGTGCTTTGTGTTCCCCTGGGGACCCAGGTTTTGGAATTCAAACCTTGAGATGCCTGCGGTCTTAGATAACATTTTTACTGTATCTATTTGAGAAATTCTGAACTGGAATTACCAGGCTGAGTAACTCTCAAATTCTTGTCTCTTTGAAGGTGTGAAATAAGAAATATTTGTTGTTTTGAATCACTTTGAGAAGAACTTGGCTTATCACTTTTTCCTTTTATCCTATCATATCCCTGACCGTATCAGGGTTGTCAGGGCTGAACATTTGCTTGGGAGGAATGCCAGGAAAGAAAAAAATAATTGTTGATTTAAGAAATCTTATTTTACCAGGGAGTCAAACACAGGATAGAATAGGATTTTGGAGGAATGGCTCCTAACCTTGACTAGCTTCTTGGAGGAGATGGTAGTCAAGTGCAAATGAAAGTCACCCAGTCAGGATTTTGTAGAGAGAGAGAAAGAAAGAAGAGAAGAGAAGAGAAGAGAAGAGAAGAGAAGAGAAGAGAAGAGAAGAGAAGAGAAGAGAAGAGAAGAGAAGAGGGGACTTATTAGGGAAATTGGCTTATGCAATTATGGAGGCTGAAAAGTTTCATGACAGTCTGTCTGCAAGCCGTAGCCCCTGGGATGCTGGTGGCAGAGCTCAGTCCAAGTGCAAAGTCCTCAGAACTGAGTAAGCCAATGGTGTAACTCTTAGTTCAAAGCCAAGGATCTGAGGACCTGTAGAGCCCCAAGTGTGAGTCCTGGAGTCCAAAGGCTGGAGATTCTGGAGTTCTAATATCCAAGGGAAGAGAAGAGGGGTCCCAGCTTTAGGAGGGGGAGTGGAAGTCACCTTTCTGCTGCCTTTTTGTTCTATTAGGGCCCCAGCCATATGGATGTTGCTGGCCCACAGGGAGGCAGATCTTTCTTGCTCAGTCCACTGGCTTACTCACCAGTCTCCTTGGGAAACACCCTCAAGACACATCCCCAAGGAATGCTTACCAGTTCTCTAGGTATTCCTTAATTCAGTCAAGTTGACAACCAAAGCTAAACATCACGTCCAAGGAATTCATTTGTAACAAAGTACCACAAACTGAGTGGCTTAAAGTAGAAATGTATTGTTTCGAAGTCCTGGAGGCCTGAGATCAAGGTGTTGGCAGGGCCAGGCTTGCTCTGAAGCCTGCGGGGAGTCCCTCTTTGCCTCTTCTTAGTGTCTAGTGGTTTCCAGCACGTTTGCAGTTTCTTGGCGTTGCTCCATCCTCTGCCTTAGCCATCCCATGGCGTTCTCCCTGTGTCTGTCATCACAGGGCCACCTTCTTATGGGGACTCCAGTCATACCAGACTAGGAGCCCACCCTGTTCCAATGTGACCTCACTTTAACTAATCATATCTGCCATGACACTATTTTCAAATAAAGTCACATTCTGCAGTATTGGACATCAACAAATCTTTTCTGGAGGGACATAGGTATGAAGGGGGGCAGGGGAAGACCCTGGACGGGGTAAGGGATCTGTGGGTAGAAAGTGCCTGTGTACACTCAGGTCGGTGTAGAACATTTCCAACCCTGCTGCCACTGGGGACTGAGCCAGCAGGGCGGGCAATCTGGGTGACCTGGGGTGATCGAAAACAACAAATGGCCAGACTGTGAAAAAGAAGATGGTCCCTCATGAAAGTTTCCACAAGAAAGGAACAAGGAATGCAAAGAAATGAGCATATTTATTTTCCCAAGTACTCTTTTAAGTTGCAAAGTTGAAATACTTGAAAAATGACACAATTAGTTAGACAGGGACAGGGAAGCTCAAGCAGAGGCTTCAAATGTCCGTATATGTGACAGTTATGGGAATAAACTTTCAGAAGCATGTTCTTGGAAACTCGTAGAGATGGGATGTGTTGTAAGGAACAGTGTAGAGAAACACTGACCTCTTTGGGAAGTGTAAGTGGAACAAATTTTTCTCTGGTGGAAGGCAAAGACAAAGGCCTACGTGCCCCAATGTGGATCCCTCTTCTGCTAATTCTCACTGTCTCTTTTTGTTCTCCACGTGGATTAAACCATTTGAGATGCACTGTTTAGCTTCAATAATAGCTCCTAGGCCTCACTCTCAACTTAGCATGTTCCTTCTATCTCCCCTAAACCCCCCCCCCACCATTTTTTCTGGTTGGTTTATTTATTTTAAAAAGTCCCTCTACATCAGGTGTTCTCGTGGCCCGCGGGCCACATGAAGTGGTGTGAATTGTATTTGTTCCTGTTTTGTTTTTTACTTCAAAATAAGATATGTGCAGTGTGCACAGGAATTTGTTCATAGTGTTTTTTTTTTAAACTATAGTCCGGCCCTCCAACGGTCTGGGGGACAGTGAATTGGCCCCCTGTTTAAAAAGTTTGAGGACGCCTGCTCTACATCATTGAAGCAACTGCTTGCTGTCTTTTTAACAAAATTTGCCCGTGAATACAGGTGTATGTCACACTAAGCGCTTCATGTAATAATTCAGGCAATTTGGAGAGAAGTTATCTGTTCCTGTACGTTTTATAAATATTTTCAAATTCATCCAATTTTCTCATAATTACTTGTTTACTACATGCTATAAGATCAAATATTCTGCTTTTTCTAAGAAATAGCCTTCCTGGTTTGTTAACTTTATGTGAAATCTTTGGGTAGATGTTGTTTAAAGCATTTTTGTCTTAGCCTGTTTCTTTCTCTCCAACCTAAGCCCTTTCTCTGTATTTTTTTTTTAATTTAACAGAGATAATATAAAAATACCTTAATTAGAAGCAAAATTATTAATAATTTATTTGTTTTTAACAATATTTAATTCTTAATAATGAATTTGAATCCTCTTCCAAATTCATTATTAAGAAAAATATTTTCAGCTGAGCACGGTGGCTCACACCTGTAATCCTAGCACTTGGGGAGGCTGAGGCAGGTGAATTGCTTGAGCTCAGCAGTTTGAGACCAACTTCAGCAAGAGCAAGATCACTAAAAATTAGAAAAACTAGCCTGGGTGTTGTGTTGGGCATCTGTAGTATCAGCTACTCAGGAGGCTGAGGTAAGAGGATCTCTTCAGCCCAAGAAACTGACATTGCTACAAGCTGTGATGCCATGGTACTCTACCTAGGGTGATGGAATGAGACTGCCTAAAAAAAAAATAATAAATAAAAATAAAAGGAAAAATATTTCAGGGCTGGGCTCTGTGGCTTATGCCTATAATCCTAGCCCCCTGGGAGGCCCAGGTGGGTGAATCACTCAAGCTCAGGAGTTTGAGACCACCCTAAACAAGAATGTGACTCCTTTTCTACTAAAAGAACAGGAAAAATTAGCCAGGCATTGTGGCAGGTGTCAGTAGTTCAGCTACTTGATAGGCTGGCAGCCTGAGAATCCCTTAAGCCAGCAGTTCTCAACCTGTGGGTTGCGACCCACAGGAACTGTATTAAAGGGCCACAGCATTAGAAAGGTTGAGAACCACTGCCTTAAGCCCAGGAGTTTGAAGTTGCTGTGTGCTCTCTAGCCTAGGGCAACAGAGTGAGACTATCTCAAAACTTGTTTTTAGAACAGAGATGGCTTTTTCACTCTGGAGAAACGATGGACACAAGTTGTTTTCTTTTTGAAGAGGGGCATATGCTGAATCTCAAAAACATTATGCAGAGCGAAAGAAGCCAGACACAAAGAGTATATTTATATAACATTCTAGAAGAGTCTAAACTAATCTATAGTGACAAAATCCAGATTGGTGGTGGCCTGGGACGGTGGGTGGGAGAAGGCTGACTACAGAGAGGTTAAAACTTTTGGGGGTAATGACAATGTTTTATATTATGATTGTGACAGTGGTTACACAGATGTCTATACTTTCAAAAACTCATCACACTGCACATTTAATTATATGTAAATTCTACTTCAGTAAAATTGATTTAGAAGCAAGAACATAAATGCAGTCTGGAGCCAGGATCTGAATAGACAGAAAGTCTCAAAGAAAAAAGTGCATATATATTTTTTCTCTGTCTTTTTTGTGTCTGTTTTTGTTCTTTAAAAAGTTTTCTTAAGGTGTAAGTTATGCACCATAAAATTCACGTTTTAAGTGTACAATTTCTTAACATAGTGAATGTACAGAGCTATGCAAATATTATCACAATCCAATTTTAGAATATTGCCATCACCCAATAAAATCCCTCATGCTCATTTGCTGTCAGTCTCTGTTGAGCTAAGCCAGTACTTTAAATAGGCAGAGCTCATTTGCCAGGGACCCAGTGCAAGATGCTGGGCTCCATGGGCTTGGCTTTCTTTGGGTGTGACCTCACGCACTGTCCCTCAGGGACTCCCACACAGGCAGGCTATAATTCTTTTTGCAAATGTAGTCATAGGACTGTTCTCTATTCTCCTCTGTGGACACCAAATGGAAAGGGCATCGGGAAGCCTGCGACTGTACTTCAGGGGCACCCAGTCAAAGTGCAGCAGAGGCCCTCGCCCCAGCTGCCCCCACCATGACCCACCTGCTTCCCTTCTGTGCCCAAGTTGCTGCTAGGCAGGGCTCAAGTACACAGCTGCGGTTTCTGCTAGCTGCTTGGGAGTGGGTCCAGGAGGAGCCTATCCTGTCGGTCAGCTGTTGCTGGGAGCAGTGACAAGAGCACGGCTGAATCTCCCCCAATGCAACACAAAGTAAATGGAGAGAATGCACACAAGTTCATTGCAAATTTGGAGCAAAACTTAGCCCCACTTTGGGCAACAATTATGTTTAATCTAAAAGGCTTACACCTACCCAGGAATAAGTGGTAAAACTTCAACTTTAATCTTCAGAAATTAAGGGGAACAGGCTGGCAGGGAGGCAATGGACAATCTGAATCCCCCTCTCCATGCTTCCATTTAACCTGAAATGAAGGCAAGAGCTCATGATTTTAGTTATGACTTTATGTTCTTTATGTACTTTAATACTTTCCCAGGATTCTACTGATGGAATTTAAGAATGAACAAAATGATAGGGCCAAATATAGGGACCCGTCCAAAAAGAACCGTCTTGCCCAGGAAGGAATGCCCCACCGAGGAAGGAATGAGTGTGCCAATCCCCACCCCCTGAAACTCTTATATTCCCACCCCACCTTAAGCCACGTGCCGACTTCTTTTTAGAGCTCAGCCCTCTCGCACACGAGTGAATAAAGGCCACGTTGCCCACACAGAACTTGGTCTCTGCTTCCTTTCATTCGTGTCTCGGAATAACCTCTCATTTTCAGTCTGAACCTCTCACAAAATAAGTATAATTTATTTATATATAGGCTATCACAACCTAAGAGTATTTGTAAGCAAGGTAACCTCCTTCGCAGGAAAGTTAGCTCTTGTCTTTTATGGGCGTTGATAGCTGGTGTCTCAGTTCTGAGCCGAGCTGTGGATTAGCCCATATGACTGCAGTGTGATGGGCCAGGTGTTCTTGAAGTGCTACTTTCAGCATTAAAGATCAATCTTTCAATTTTTGGAATGTCCAAGACTGTGTCAAATCAGTCAACAAGTTGTAAAAAAAAAAAAAAAAAGTCTCTTTGGGTCACACATGCTGCTTGTCCAGATCCTATATATTGAGGCATTGCTATCATGGCTCGCTACGTAATTTTTAGGGCCCAGAGCAGATGGAAAATGTGGATCCCTTTGTTTATTAAGGAGGAAAAAGACTTATTTTCCTTTCCTTGGCAGTCTGTCTCTCTTTCTCAACCAGATAGCCTGTGATATGTAACGTGCTCCTGCAGGTATAGGGCCAGCATGGCCCCCAGCAGAGATGGAAGGCAGCACAGTGGCTACTGGTGGGGCAACTGAGCTCAGGCAGGCCAGGAGGCAGGAGAGGGTGAGACTCTTGGAGCATGCTCCATTGGACCTCACTAACAGAACATAGACACAACGATCAAATTATAGCAGTCAGCCAGAGTAAGACCCCGTCTCTACCAACAACATCAAAAAAAAAAAAAAAAAAAACAGCCAGCACCGCAGGAGAAAGAAGAAAATCAACCAAAAAGGAGTACTTCAAACAAACATGAACAAGTACACTGAAATTAAAAATAAAATAAAAAAAAATTAAAAAAAAAAAAAAGAATTTCAACATGGTAAGTGCAGAACAGTAAACCCCAGCACTAGCCCCCTGGGTGGGTGGCTGGCTGGTCCAGATCTGTGTAGATAGCTCTGAGGGCTATTTATTATTTATATTCAACCTCCTGCTGGCAGGATTTGCCCTCCAATGGGCCAGGAGCTCATGGGAGGAACAGTAGATTTAGCCTCTGGAAAGAAGCTGGCTTCATGCTAACTCCCCTACTTGCTCCTTGGAAAATTCATTTAATCTTTGTGTTAATTCTCCTCATCTACAGAATAGATGTGTCAATAGCTGCTTTTCAGAGATGTTGTCAGGGTCAAATTAAATAAGAAAACACATAGTTAAATTTACTGGGCAGTGTGGGGTGGAGCCAAATGGAAACCTCCAGCGAACATCCCTCTCTATGAACATCAAATTCAATAGCTATCCACACAAGGAAGCACCTCAAAAGAACCAAAATTCATATGAGTGATCGCAGTGCCTGGTTTAAACATTCTGTCAAGGAAAGAAGCACTGAAGAGAGCAAAATATAATCTTGAATTGCCTGTGCCACCCCTCCCCCATAGGGCCCTGCCAGGGCAAAAGAGCATCTGTGAGCTGGCCGAAGGAGAGTAAAGTAATTGTGGGGCTCTGCATTGAAATTCAGGGCTGCCTTGTCTCAGGGGAACACAGCATGGGCCCAAATTCTGCTGCTGCCCACAGAGGGAGCATTTAGACCAACCTAGCTAGGGGAAAATACTCTGACCAGAAACTAAAGTTCTACTTAGCCCTACCACTGGCTGACAGAAAGAGGCCTGGAACCTGTAATATCTTGGTAAGGCAGGCCATAAAGGCTGCAGTCCTTGGGAAACTGCTGCTGCTGTGCTGGCTTGGAGTCAGTGAACTTGGGGTGCATGTGACCCAAGTGAGACACGGGCGGGAGCAGCCAAGTCAGTGCCTGCGTCATCCCTCCCTCAACTCTAGGCAGTGTTGCTCAGGGGAGAGTCTTCCTCCTGGGAAAGGAAAGAGAAGAATTGAGAGGACTTCGTTTTGCAATTTGAATATCAGCTCAGCCGCAGTAAAATAAAGTACCAAGCAGAATCCTGAAGCCTCTAACTCTAGGCCTTAGTTCCAGGGTGGCATTTCTGCCATCCAGTTGTGACAGAATTCATCACCTGCTGACTAAAGGCCTTTGGACTTTGAATAAACATCAGAGGTAACCAGGCAACAGTCACCAGAGGCTTTGGGTCAGACTGGGCTGTCTTCAGGTGTGCCCTGGTACTGGTGTCCAAGAGGGAGTGCCCACATCACTTCTCCCCCAACTCCAGCCGTCCAGCACAGAGACCAAGGGAAGAGAGTGAAGAAAGAGAATTTGCCTGGTAATCCAGAGAATTAAACCACATCTTAGTAACTAAAGTGGTAACCCTAGGAGTCTGCAGTATTACTGGGTTCGGGGTTCCTCCAGTGCTGACATGACTGTAGTGACCAAAGACTTAGATCACAATAGTCAGTTCCCTTTGAGTATCTGGAAAGTCTTATCAAGAAGGACAGGTTCAAACAAACCCAAACCGGGAAGGTAATGCCCAGATGTTGACTGACGTAGGGGCAAGGGGAAACTTGCTCTTTTCCTCCAAAAGTTTGCTGAAAGATCAACCTACAATTAAGGCAGATTAATAAAAGAAATGTTTATTTACAAATACCATGTGCATGGGGGAGAATCACAAGAGTGATTCCTCAGTATCTGAATGATGGTCAGATACCTTTATACCTACCTATTAAAGGGAGAGGGGAGAATGTGGAGTATAGGTGCAACAAGTTGTTGCTAGGGAGGATGAATATTTGGGGGAGACAGATTGATTTGTAAATTACCTCAAGAGACTGGTATTGTGTTTGCCTGGTCTTCTAGCCTTCTGGGGGAAGAAAAGGAGGCAGTTGTCCACCTTTGATCTTTTGATAAGATCAGTCCTGTTTTATGGTTTCATGTAGATAGAGAGAAAGTTCCTTCCAAATGCTTTCTGATCTCCAGTGGCCTCTAATTCAAAGGAATCTTTATGCCAAGTAGTCCTATTGTTGCCAACCAGCCATGCTCATCTGCCCTCCCCTCAAGAGGAAGCCAATGTCCAGAGACAGCAGGGTTTACAGCAGAGAATGTTTATTTCACATAGTGCTGAGCAGAGAGATAGAGATTTCTCAAATCCACCTCCCTGAGAATTGGGAAAACAGGGTTTTTAAAGACAGTTTGGTGGTCTGAGAGTTAGGCAAGCAAGGTCTCCTGATGGACTGTTTTTAAGACATAAAAGACATAATCATTAGTCCTTTGGTATGAGCTGCTGTGTACATGGGACAGTTACTGGAATGCAAAACCTTGGTTGGAGGTTCAAAGACTAAAACCTTGGGTGGAAGGTCTTGGTCTGGGTGGGTCAGTCAAACCACTGGAATGTAGGACCTGGAAGATGTCTCAAAAAACTAGCCCTAGGTTCTGAACAGGTGATATTATTTATGGAGAAAAGTTGAAAATCTTTACAGCTACCACCTGGGCCTTCGGGTATAGCAATTATAGAGAAGCAAACAAGGGCACAGTGACTATTATCAAGCAAATGAGGGAACAGTGGCTGATTATTATCATTGTTTTAGCTAGGCCTGTTTCTTCACAGAGGTTTGGGGGCCATTACTCTAGTTTTCACTTTGTGCCCCTTCATCTATCTGTAAGGATGATTTCAATATTTTGGGGTGAAATTTCCCTAGTTCCTTCAACAAACATCCATAAGCATCAAAAACATCCAGGAATGAGGCCAGGCATGGTGGCTTATGCCTCTAACCCTAGCACTCTGGGACACTGAGGAGGATGGATTGCTTGAACTCAGGAGTTCAAGACCAGCCTGACCAAGAATGAAACTCTGTTTCTAATAAAAAGAGAAAAATTAGTGAGGTGTGATGGCACACAACTGTAGTTCCAGCTACTTGGGAGGCTGAGGCAACAGGATCGCTTGAACCCAAGAGTTAGAGGTTGCTGTGAGCTAGGCTAATGCCACAGCTATGCTAATGCCACAGCACTCTCACTCTTGGGCAACAGAGTGAAACTCTGTCTCAAAAAAAAAAAAAAAAGAATCCAGGAAAAAATGACCTCACTGAGTGAACTAAATAAGATATCAGTGACAAATCCTGGAGTGAGGAAAAGTGAGGGAGATATGTGATCTTTCAGCCAAGAATTCAAAATAGCTGTCCTGAAGAAGCTCAACAAACTTTAAGACAACACAGAAGAATTCTGAAATTTATCAGAGAAATTTAATAAAGAAATTGAAATAATTTTAAAAAGCAGAAATTCTGGAGATGAAAAATTCAATTGAAAAACTGAGAAACATACCAGATTCTCTCAATAACAGAACTGAATAAACAGAAGAAAGAATTAATAAGCTTAAAGACAGGCTATTTGAAAATACATACAAGAGAAAAATGAAGAAAAAATGAAGCTTGCCTATAAGATCTAGAAAATAACCTCGAAAAGGCAATCTAAGAGTTATGGGCCTATGAAAGAGGTAGAGAGAGAGAGATTGGAGTAGAAAGTTTATTTAAAGAAATAATAAAGAGAATTCTCCAAACCTAGAGAAAGATATCAATATTCAGATAGACAAAGGTCAAAGAAAACCAAGCAGATATAACTCAAAATTACCTCAAGGAATTTAATAAAATCAAGCTCCCAATGTCATGGATAAAGAAAAGTCCCTAAGGGAACCCAGAATAATGTAAAATAATGTAATATATATATATATATATTTACATGTATGTTCATATATATATATATAAAACCTCCAATACATCTGTCAGGAAAGACTTCTCAGTCTTTTATAGGAATTTTACAGGCCAGGACAGAGTGATATGATATATTCAAAGGGCTGACGGAAATAAAACTTAAAACCTATAATATTATATCCTGCAAAAATCCTTCAAGCATAAAGGAAAAATAAAGACTTTCCCAGATAAACAAAAGCTGAGAGATTTCATTAACACCAGGCCTGTCCTACAAGCCATGTTAAAAGGAGCTCTTCAACCTGAAAAAAAAAAAGATGTTAATGAACAACAAGAAATTATCTAAAGGTATATAACTCCAGGTAAAAATAAGGATACAAATACAGAACGTATTCCCGCAATTAGGGTAAACTACTTACATCTTGAGTAGAAAGACCAAAAGACAAACCTATCAAAAATAACTACAATTTTTTGAGAGATAGGTAGTATAAAAAAAATAGAGGAAAACAATAAAAAGTTAAAAAGGGGGGTTGACTTAAACAGTCAAATCTGTTAGATTTCTTTTTGTTTGTTGTAATCAGAGTTGTCATATCTTCAAAATAACTGGTTAAGGGCCAGATGTGATAGTTCATGCATATAATCCTAATATTCTGAGAGGCCAAGGAGGGAGGATTGCTTAGGCTCAGGAGTTCAAGAGCAGCCTGAGCAAGAGTGAGACCCTGTCTCTATTTAAAAGAGTAAAATAAGCTGAACATTGTTTGGGTGCCTATAGTCCTAGCTACTTGGGAGGCTGAGGTAGGAGGATCCCTTGAGCCCAGGAGTTTGAGGTTGCTGTGAGCTAGGCTGATGCCATGACACTCTAGCTTGGGCAATGCTCTAGCCTGTCCCACCCAAAGTAACTGGTTTATAAGATGTTTTCTGCAATCCCTGTGTTAACCTCAAATGAAAAAAATCTATAACAAACACAGAGTAAATAAAAAGCAAGAAATTAAAACACACTACTATAGAAAATCACTTTCAACAAAGGAAGACAGGAAGGAACAGAGAACGAGAGGATCACAAAACAACAAGAAAGCAAACTGCAACATGGCAGTAGTAAGTTCTTAACTGTCAATAATAACTTTGAATGTGAATGGACTTTCCAATCAGAAGACATAGAGTATCTGAGAGGATTAAAAAAAAATAAGACTCAACTATATGTTGTCTACAGGAAACTATTTCACCTGTAAAGATACACTTAGGCTGCAAATACAGGGATGGAAGAAGATATTCCAGAGACTATAACTAACAAATGCAAACATTGTAACCTAATTTTTTGTACCCTCAAATTACCTGAAATTTTTAAAAAAGATATTCCAGCAGATACAAACCAAAAAAGCTGAGAAGCAGCCATATAGTTCTATCAGATAAAATATATTTCAAGACAAAAACTGTAAAAAGAGACAAAGCAAGTGAAATGAAAGGAAATGAAGTGAAAAGGGGTTCATCAAGAGCATGTAGCAATTCTTTTTTTTTTTTTTAGAGACAGACTCTCACTTTATCATCCTTGGTAGAGTGCTGTGGCATCACAGCTCACAGCAACCTCCAGCTCTTGGGCTTAGGCAACTCTCTTGCCTCAGCCTCCCAAGTAGCTGGGACTACAGGTGCCTGCCACAATGCCTGGTTATTTTTTGTTGCAGTTTGGCTGGGGCCAGGGCAGGGTTCGAATCCGCCACCCTTAGTATATGGGGCCAGTGCCCTACTCACTGAGCCACAGGAGCCGCCCCAAGCATATAACAATTCTAAATACATGTGCACCCAACACTAGAGCACCCAGATATACAGGGTGGACATAAAGTTGTGTAATTTAAAATAGTTTAACATAGTAAGTTGCACACTAACTTTATGTCCACTCTGTATAAAGTAAATGTCAGAGCTAAATAGAGAGATAGACTCCAATACAATAAATACTGGAGACTTTAACAATCCACTTTCAGTATTGGACAGATCATCCAGACAGCGACAACCAACAAAGAAACATTGAGCTTAATCTGTGTGATAGACCGAAAGACCCTAATAGATATTTCCAGAACATTTCATCCAAAAGCTACAGAATACACATTTTTCTCATGGATCATTCTCAAGGATAGACCATATGATAGGCCACAAAACCCCACAAAAATTGAAATAATATCAATTATCTTCTCTGACTACAATGAAATAAAACTAGAAATCGATAACAAGAGAAACATTGGAAACTGTGCAAACACATGGACATTAAACAATATGTTCCAGAATGACCAGTGGGTCAATGAAGAGATTCAGAAGGAAATTAAGAAATTTCTCAAAATAAATGAAAATACAACACATCAAAATCTAAGGGATAGACCAAAAGCAGTAATAAAAGGAAAGTTTATAGCAATAAGTGCCTATATCAAAAAGCAGAAAAGCAACTGGGCACAGTGGCTCATGCCTGTAATCCTAACACTGGAAGTGGGAGGATCACTTGAATTCAGGAGTTGAAGATCAAGAAGGAAATCCCATCTCTACCAAAAGAGAGAGAGATAGGGAGGAAAAGAAAAATTAGCTGCCACTGTGGCCTTTGTATGTATCCCAGCTACTTGGGAGACTGAGATGTGAGCATCACTTGAGCCCAGAAATTTGAGGTTGCAATGAACTATGATAATGCCACAGCAGTCTAACCAGGGTGACAGAGCAATACTCTGTCTCAAAAAAAAAAAGGTAGAAAACTTCAAATAAACAACCTAACAATGCATCTCAATGGAATATGTTGGAAAAATGCAAATGGAAAAACAAGATGAAATCAAACCCCAAATTAGTCAAAGAAAATAAATAATAAAGATCAGAGAAGAAATAAGTGAAATTAAAACAAAACATATAAAAGAATAATGAAACTACAAGTTTGTTTTTTGAAAAGATAAACAAAATTGACAAATGTTTAGCCAGACTAATAAAGAAAAAAGAGAGAAGACCCAAATAAATAAAATCAAAGATGAAAAGAGGAGACATTACAACTGATACTGCAGACATGCAAATAGAGGTTACTATGAGCAACAATTAATACTTTTATACCCTAAAGTGGAAAACCTAGAAGAAATGCATTAATTTAGTCACTTACAATCTACCAAGATTGAACCAGAAGAAATCTAAAACCTAAATAAACCAAGAAATGACAAGTAATGAGATAGAAGCAGTAATAAATAATCTCCCATCAGAGAAAAGCCCGGGACCTGATAGCTTCACTGCTGAAGTACACCAAGCATTCGAAAAAGAACTAATACCAACCCAACCCTACTTTAACTATTCCAAAAAATCAAGGAAGATGGAGTATTCCTAAACTCATTCTGTGAGCCTGTATCACCCTGATATCCTGACAAAGTCACAATCAAAAGAGAAAACTACAGAGCTGTCGTAACCAAAATAGCAGATATAGGCATAAAAACAGACACTTTGGCCAATGGAATAGAATAGAGAACCCAGAAATAAATCCATATATCTATAGCGAACTTATCTTTGACAAAGTTACCAAGAACATACAGTGGGGAAAGGACAGTTTCCTTAATAAAGGGTGCTGGGAAAACTGGATGTCCATATGCACAAAAATAAAGCTAGACTCCTATCAAAATCAAATCAAAAAGGATTAAATACAAATCTAAAACCTGTAACTATGAAACCACTAAAAGAAAACATGGGAGAAATGCTTCAGGACACGGATCTGGACAAGGACTTCCTGCCCAGGTTGCACAGGGAACGAAAGCAAAATTGGAAAATGTGATCACATCAAGCCTAAAAGCTTCTGCACAGCAAAGGAAACAACCAACAAAGGGAAGAGACAACCCACAGAATTGGAGAAAATATTTGCAAACTACTCATCTGATAATAACTAGAATATATAAGGAGGAAAAAAAATCAAATAATCCAATTAAAAAACGGGCAAAGGATCTGAATAGACATTTCTCAAAGGAAGACATACAAATGGCCAATAAGTACATGAAAAATGGTCAATAGCATTAGTCTTCAGAGAAATACAAATCAAACTAAAATGAGTTATCATCTCAAACCCCCCCCCCCTTTTTTTTTAATCAAAAAGACAGGCAATAATGAATGCTGAAGAGGATGTGAGAAAGGGGAAGCCTCGTACACTCTTGGTGGGAATGTAAATGTAGATTAGCTTCCTTGTAGATTAGGAATGTAGATTCCTCAAAAAGCTAAATAGAACTATAGTAGGATTATATCCTGGGAATATATCCAAAAGAAGGGAATTCAGTGTATCAAAAATATAATCTTTCTTCTCATGTTTATTGCAGCACTATTCACGATAACCAAGATTTGGAATTAACCTAATTATCCATTAACTGATGAATGGATATAGAAATTGTGGTATATATACACAAGATGATATTATATAGTCATAAAAATGAATGAAATCAGAGCACGACCATTTTGAATTCTTCTATGCTATTCACTCCACCTGCTGAATAAAAGCCTTCTTTCTCTTAAAAAAAAGAATGAAATCCTGCCATTTGCAACAATATGGATGGAACTGGAGAACATTATGTTAAATGAAATAAGACAAGCACACAAAAACAAATCTTGTATGTTCTATTCATAAGTGGGAGATAAATATTAAAAATAATCGTTCCTATGGAGACAGAATGGAGAATGATAGTTACCAGAGGCTGGGAAGGGTATCAAGGAGTGGGAGGTGGGGGTAAAGTGAGATGGTTAGTGGGTGCAAAAATACAGTTATATAAATAGAATGAATAATACTTTATAAAACAACAAAGTGACTGAAATCAGTAATAAGTTAGGGGCGGCACCTGTGGCTCAGTGAGTAGGGTGCTGACCCCATATACTGAGGGTGGTGGGTTCAAACCTGGCCCCAGCCAAACTGCAACAAAAAATAGCCGGGTGTTGTGGTGGGCACCTGTGGTCCCAGCTACTGGGGAGGCTGAGGCAAGAGAATTGCTTATGCCCAGAGCTGGAGGTTGCTGTGAGCTGTGATGGCACAGCACTCTATCAAGGGCAATTAAGTGAGACTCTGTCTCTACAAAAAAAAAAAAAAAAAAAAAAATAAATAAATAAAATAATAGTAAGTTAGGGTATGCTTTAAAATAACTAACGAGTGAAATTGGAATGTTCCTAATACAAGAAATGATAAATGTCTGAGGTGATGGGTGCCCCAATTGCCCTGATTTGGTTAATTTACATTATATACTTGTATCAAAACATCATGTGTACTCTATAAATATGTACAACTATTAAGTACCCATAATTATCAAGAATAAATAATTAAATAAATTTATGTTTTCATTATTTTCGAGTCTCTGGCAACAAGCCAAGTGCCTAAAATTAAGAGAAAAAGACTTTGCACTCATGCTCTCTAAGTCATTTCTGTGGGCAGCAGCAGTGCTCTGCGATACTTGGATTCAATGAGGTTTTTCTTCTAGATCTCCTTCCTTTTCTTCACAAGTTTTCCTCCACTTCATAGCACTCACCTTTCCCCTGTTGCCTGAAGTCTGATTTTAGCATTGTTCCACCTACAATGCATCCCCAGGCAGTGGTCATGGTTCAGATTCTCTTGATTCCTCCAGATTAAATCAAAAACACTCCTGGTTAGTGGACTGTTTGCTTAAAACTCTGCACCGTCGTCAAAGAGACTGTGATAATGTAATTTGAGTTAATCTTCCACAGCCTTAGTAGACTGTAGTTCTTGAAGATATTACATTTGAGCAAATAACCTTAATCCAAGAAGTAGGTCAGCCAGAATTTCAGATCCCTTAGGGGTGATAGGGGAGATTTTTACGGATAGCTGAGGACACCATCCATATCAGAGAGCTGTGTGTGAGCAAAGCTAGGCTGTTTTGGGGGTAGAAGAAATTTCATCCCAGAAAATGGTTGTAACATGAGGATCAGCATGAGTCAGCTGAATACCTAGAGAACTTCTGGGATGCAACTATAATTTCCAAGCCTAGGAGTTAATTTGGCCTTCCGATATGCCCTGTTTGGTTGGCATTGCTTGGTTTTAAAAAAAGAAGTTGAATATAAATGCCTTTAAAGTGGCGCCTGCTCTCTCTGGTTCTCTGGAGGCCCTTCTTTCTCTTATTGTCTGAATCCCTCCCTCCTGGCTGAGTCATTAGTCCACACCCTTATTTTAGAGGTGAGAAGTTGGCTTAGCTAACTGAAAGGCCAAGGCCAGAGGGCCTGGTGCCAGCAGGGCTCTGCCTTTGACCCTCAGATCCTTTGCCAGGTTTTTGCATGCCAGCCCAGGTGTGTCTTTACTCCCAACAGCCAGCACCTGGAGTTCACCTGGCTTGGTATGTTAGTTTTCTGTGGCTGCATAACAAAGTTCAACAAGTTCGGTGGCCTGAAACAATGAAAATTTATTCTCTCACAGTTAAGGAAGCTAGAAATTTGAAATCAAGGTATCAGCAGGGGTTGTTCCTTCTAGAAGCTCTGAGGGAGAATCTGTTCCATCCTTTCTCCTAGTTTCTGGTGGTTGCTGGCAATACCTTGCATTCCTTGGCTTGTACATGCTTCACTCTAACTCTGCCTCTGTCTTCAAAGGGCATTCTCTCTCTCTCTCTCTCTCTCTCTCTCGTGTGTGTGTGTGTCTTTCTGCCTATCTGTCTTTTTCTCTCCTTATGAGGACACCAGTCATTGGATAGTGCCCATCCTACTTCAGTTTGACCTCATCTTAACTGATTGCATGTGCAAAGACCCCATTTTCAAACAAAGCCACCTTCTGAGGTTCTGGTGAACATGAGTTTTGATGGGAAGAGGGATGCTTTTCAACCCAGTACACCTGAGTTCAGGAAGAATCCAGAATACCTAGGAATTTACATCTCCCCCGGAGGGATGAAGCTATTAAGTACCCTCTTGCCCAAGACTGGCTACATAATTTGCTGGGCCCAGCGTGAAATGAAAATATAGGGCTTTTTCTTTTTCTTTTTTTTATTTTTTGCAGTTTTTGGTCAGGGCCAGGTTTGAACCTGCCATCTCCGGTATATGGGGCCGGCACCCTACTCCTTTGAGCCACAGGCACCGCCCCATAGGGCTTCTTATTTAAAAAATTATTAAGAATTTCAAGACGGTGAGAGCAAATCATTATGACAAGCATGGCTCCTTCTGAGTCTGGTACTGTATAACTGGATACTCTCATGAAGACCCTACCTTTACTGATTCGGATGACTCAGGAGACTTGCACTGTCTTTCCTGCTCCCTGCGAATCAAGCCACAGTTACCTTCTGGATAATGCATCTTTGTTTGGCCTTCCTCATTTTCCAGTTCCACCTCCTCATTCCCCTACTGGTTATTCACTTTCTAACAAGTCCTTTTCACCCAAATCCCCATCTTAAGTCTACTTCTGGGCAATGGAATATCAGCAGGAAGGACAGCTCTGCTCTAACTGGATGTCTGTTGAAAAGAAGCACCTCAGCAGCACAGCATCATTGTTGAGGAGGGCAGGCTATCTATTTCATTTCTCTATCTAAAGAAAACTTCCACAATAAATCTTAGAGATGTACTTATGGAATACTGAGAAGATGTAGCAAAGAGATTTCATCTAGTCCTCCTGCCAAGCACAACTAAAAACTACTAACATATGTAAAACAAACATAAGACTTAAAGGTGGAGAGAAGGAAGACAGGGTAGGGACTTTGGGACCCAAGGAATGACATGCTGGTAACTTCCCTGGATTTCTTCCCTCTCATATATTCCAGGGTTAGAGCAGAAGACACTGGAAACCTGGAAATGCCAATGGGGCAGACAAAACAAAACCAATCCTCAACAATGCCTGCTCTTTCTGGCCAAAGGACCAAGAAAGAGATAGCCTAGCAAAACAGGAGACTTTTAGACAGTAATTGCTTTATTCCAGACAAAGGATATGGAAAAGACTGTGACCCTATTTTCACCCAAGGTTGAATAGGTCATATAGACTTCGACCCTCACCAGACTGTAAAGAGGTGTCCCAGTCTCCCTGTCCAGGTAGTGTGAGAGAAGGCCTAATGAAAAGTCAGGATGTTCTCCATCACCTAGTGATAACAAGGCCACCCTCAATTGTGTCAGTAGAAGCCATATAGGGAACAGTAATGACAAACTCCTATTCTGGTCAGTCAGTCTAGAAGGTATAGTCTAGTGGGGAGCCAGAACTTCCACTGTACCCAGCAATAACAAGGAGCCCCATTCTCTTTGAGTGTTAGAGGAGGCCATGTAGAGAACCTGGGCTTCTACCCTCACCTGGCAGTAATGAGGTGGCAACTTTATTTCCACCAGGATGGTGTCAAAAGAAGCCAACTAAAAGAGAGGTTTCAAATAAAATCCTAAATTCTCATGGTATAATATCCAAAATGTCTAGGATTCAATAAACAAATCACTCATCATATCAAGAAGCAGAAAGATCTCAAACTGAATGAATAAAAAATCAATAAATGCCAACATTACAATGAAAAAGACATTGGAGTTACCTGGCAAAGATTTTAAAGCAGCCACAGTAAAAATGCTTCAATAAGCAATTATAAATCTGCTTGAAAAAAAAAAAAGAAAAAACAGAAATTCTCAGCAAAAAACAAAAGAAGTTATAAAGAAGCAAATGGAAATTTTAGAAATGAATAATACAATAAGCAAAAATGCCATAGATAGGCTTAAAGCAAAATGGATAAGATAGAAAAAGGAATGAGTGAATGCAAAGATAGAATAGAAAGTACCCAATATGCACAAGATGAAAAATTACCTATCGGGTACAGTGTACACTAACTACTTAAGTTATAGGTACATTAAAAGCCTAGATTTTGCCATCATATTAATGCAATTTATCCATCTAACAAAAACCATTTAAGAAAACCATCTAACAAAAAAATCCCTATATCTATTAAAAAATATATCCAATATGAATAGCAGAGAGAAATAGACTGAAAAAAAATGAACAAAATTTCTGGAGCCTATGGGTCCATAACAAAAGATCTACTATTTATCTCATTAGTGTTTCAGAAGGAGAGGAGAAAGAAGAATGGGCTAAAAAAGTACTAAACAATGGCTGAAAACCTTCCAAACTTGGTAAGAGAAGTAAACCCACAGAATATAGAAGATGAGCAAACCCCAAATAGAATTAGGGTACATGGAAATATATACATATTATAGTCAAATATCTGAAAACTGCAAAGAAAGGAACTAGATCTTGAAGGAAGATTAGAAGGAACAGTATCTATATATGAAAATAAATTTAATTACAACAAATTTGTCATTAGATACCATGGAGACCAGAAGGAATGGCACCATATTTTTTGAGTACTGAAAGCAAAGAACTGTCAACCCGGAATCCTATACCCAGTGAAAATAGCCTCCAAAAATGAAGAAGACATCAAAGCATTCTCAAGTGAAAGAAAACTAAAGAATTTGTTACTGGAAGTGAAAGAAAACTAAAGAATTTGTTACTGGAAGACCTACTATAAAATAATAAAGAAAGAAAGTTCTCTAAAAAGGAAATAATAAAAGAAGGAGCTGTGGAAAAGCAGGAAGCAAGAAAAAAAACAGTAAAGAAAAATGTAAACAGTAAGGAAAAATTTAAGAAAATCCTTTTGATTTTCTTAAACTGTGTTTGATGATGAAGGCAAAAATTGTAACACAATTTTCCTACTTTTTGGAAGCAAAAAGTGTAACCACTATTGTGGTTCTAAGTGTATGTGGAGAAAATATTAAAGATAAATTATATTATTATTATTATCTTAAAACAATTACATTATTTATCTTAAATATTTAATATACTAAATAAAAAGCTATTCAAATATATATGGTAAAAAATAAATAAATCAACATAATTCTAAAAATATGTTTAAGTGACCCAAAGGAATTAGGACAAAACAAAATAGAAATGAAAAGCAGAGAGGAAAAACAAAAAATAAATGGTAGACTTAAGCCCTAAGATATATATCCAGCAAACAGAAAATCAGTATGGACATAGTTATAGTAAATGGCACCATCAACCAACTGGATCTAACTGGCATTTTTAGGATACTTGACCCAACAACAACAAAATACCCATTCTTCTCAAGCTCATTTAGAATATTCATCAAAAATAGGCCACATTTTAAAATATATCTTAACAAATACATCTTACCAAATATGAAAGAATAGAAATAATTTCTCAATGAAATTAAATTAGAAATCAATAATGGAAAGATATCTGTAAAAAATCCCAGTAAATTCGTAAATTTAACAACCCTCTTCTAAATAACACTCAGGTTAAAGAAGTCTCAAGAGAAATTAAAAAAAATCATAAACTGAATGAAAATTAAAACACAAGTCACCAAAATTTGTGAAATGCAGCAAAAGTGGTGTTTAGAGGGAAATTTGTAGTATTGAATGCATATATTAGAAAGGAAGAAAGGTATAAAATTAATAATCCAATTTCCATCTTAGGTAACTAGCAAAGAAAAATAAACTAAATCCAAAGTAAACAGAAGAAAGAAATAATAAAAATTGGAGCAGAAACTAACGAAATTGGTAATATAGTGATATCTCATTTCTACAAAAAAATAAAAAGTTAGCCAGTAGTAGTGTAGACCTATCTGAGAAACTGAGGTGGGAGGATTATTTGAACTCAAGGAGTTCAAGGCTGCAGTGAGCTATGATCAAATACTACACTCCAGCTTGGGTGACAGATCAAGACTCTGTTTCCAGAAAGATAAAAAAAAAAAATCAGTGACACTAAAGCCAAGAAATCAATAGAGAAAAAAAAATCAATGAACTAAAATCTGGTCTTTTGAGAAGATCAATAAAACAGACACATCTCTAGCAATCTCTAGCTAACCAAGAAAACAAAAGAGAAGACAAAAATTACTGATATCAGAAATGAAAGAGGGGCCATCACTAATGATCCCATCAATGTTAAAAAAGAAAATAAAGGAATATTATGAACAATTCTATGTCCACAAATTTGATAAATTAGATCAATCGTCTACTTAGATCTATATCTATTAAAGAAATTGAATCAATAATTAATAACCTCCCAAAACAAAAAGAACCAGGTCTAGATGGGTTCACTGGTGAATTCTACCAAACATTTAAGGAAGAAAAGATACAATTCATTATAATCTCAGCCAACAAAATACCAAATACCTAATACCTAAATCAGAAAAAGACATTTGCAGATCAATATCTCATGAACATAGACGTAAAAATCCTTAAAAACTATTAACAAATAGAATATAACAATATATTAAAAGAATTATACACCATGACCAAGTGAGATTTATTCCAGCCATGTATTGCTATCTCAACACTTGAAAATTAATTAATGCAATCCATTATATCAATGAGTTAAAGAAGAAAAATCATACAATCATATCAGAAAAAGCTTTTGACAAAATCCGACACCCACTCATGATAGAACTGTCAGCCAACTAGGAAAAGAACTTCCTTAACAAGATTTTAAAAATCCATAAAATACCTACAGCTAATATCATACTTAATGTGAGAAACTAGATTCTTTCCTCTTCAGATCAGGAACAAAGAAAAGATGTTCACTCTTGTCATTCTTATTCAGCAGCATGCTAGAAGACAAGAAATAAAAGATGAAGGAAAAAATACAATTGTTCACAGAGGACACGATTATCTATATAGAAAATTCTGAAGAATTAACAATAACAAAAACTCTTGGAACTAACAAATGATTACAGCAAGTTTCCAGAATATAAAATTAATATAGAAAAGTTAATTGTTTTCCTATATACCAGCAATAAATAACTGGAATATGAAATTAAAAATACACCACTAATTTATATTCACACCAAAGAAGGAGAAGGAGATCAAGAAGAGAAGGGGGGAAATGAGGAAGAGGAGGAGGCAACTGCAGCAGGGGAGGAAGAGGAAAAATAATAATACTAATTGTTGTTAGTGTTTTGGAATTTTAGACATTCTAACTGGTGTGTAGTGGTATCCTTTTGTTTTAATTTGCCATTTCCTAATGGCATATAATGTTGAACTTCTTTTCATGTGCTTATTTTCTCTCTATATTTGCCATGTTTTTGTGAGGTGTCTATTTAAGTCATTTGCCCTTTGTAACACATGTACTGTGCTAATGCACAATGTTAATAATAAGAGACATTGTTTGTGTGTACGTGTGTGTGAGGGAAGGATATGGGAATTCTCTGTAATTTCTGCTCAATTTTTCTAAATCCTAAAACATCTAAAAATAAAGTCTGCTAATTTTTAAAAAGACAGACTTAAGTGCTAATCTTCGGTGATTACATTAAATGTAGCTGGTTTAAATACATGAAACAGGGAATGGAAAACTGGATTTAAAAACATGACAGCATATGCTATCTATAGAAACTCATTGCAGTATGATAAAATAGGCAGGCTGAATGTAATAGGATATAATAAACTTTATCATGCAAATGTTAATCACAGAGGAATGACTACAATAGCGTCACATAAAGTGAGATTTAGTGCAAAGGAAACCAGAGACAAAGTGTTATTATATAATGATAGAAGGGTCAATTCACCAAGAAGACATAGTATGCTAATGTGTGTGCACCAAAGAGCAGATCTGCCAACTATGTGAAACTTAACTGATAAAACTGAAAAGATAAACAGATAAATCCATAATTATAATTGAAAAATTCAACACCTTCTGTCAGTAATTGATAGAATAATGGAACAGAAAATCAGTAAACCTTTAGAAGTACTCAACTATGCCATCAACCAAGATCTAATGGGCATTTATAGAAAATTTCACACAATGGTAGGATATATAATTCTTTTCAAATGCCCATAGGAGAGTAGAGAGAGTGGAACTTGAATCTTTTATGAGTGCTATCCACTCTCCTGGAAATACACACTTCAAAAGGACTACCATGAGCCAATTTTTTGCATCTTTGCATCTCATGAGCTTTATCTATGGCAGCATCCTGCATTAAATCAAATAGACAGCCCATCCGGAGACAAAAAGGTAATTCTATAGCTGTGTTTTTCTCACCATAGCCACAGTAATATACTTTTTGGTCCCTGGATCTTATTAACCTATTTTCTCACTCACACACATCTTGTGTGTAGGGAATGGGAATTGGATTTCTATAAGAGAGAGCATGAATTTTCAAGGCAAGCCATCTTGTGTCAGATGACGTTTGAAAACATGTTGGATCTTGTGTTCTGCAGCCTGATTTCTAACAACTCTTGAAAAGAGCTGAGGACTTTATGTGTACTTCCTTTGGAGGTAGCATGCAGGTTCTAGAGGAAGGTTCCATCAAGGCCACTGTAAAATCACAGAAGAGCATTTCTAACACTAAAATCCAGGCATGCAGCCTCAGGGAATTGTAAACTTGCTAGAACTTTAAAAAATTCTTGTAGTTTTATTCCAGTGATAACCTAACAGAAATACTAATATGAACACTTTTGGAATGATCTGGAGTACCCCTATGTATTAATGGGTATGGCATTGATTTCAGTGTCATTTGATGCCGTGTAGTTGTACTTGACTAATTGCAGGCTTAGGAGAAAGGAGCAATGGAGAACATAAAATGTAAACAAATTCATTATTTAAAAGTAAAGGCCAAATAACATAAAGTCTTGAAGAAAATTTCCAAATAGCTGAAAGGGAGAAAACGATGAGAGAACTGAATCATCGCATAGAACACAGAGGTAGGGATGGCTCTCTGATATATTCCAGTGAACCAGTATTATACATCAGATTGAATTAATAATGTCAATTATTAATGAATGAAAATTAAAATTTAATTATGTATTGGTTAAAATTTTATTGGATCTGTTGTTTTGGTTGTTTCAAATCTCTAAAATAATTTTCATAAGGAAATATATCATCTAGTTTTAAATGTACATGTGTAAGTAACATTTTGATTAAAATCATCAACAAGGCTTGGCACCCATAGCTCAATGGTTACAGTGCCAGCCACATACACTGGGGCTGGTGGGTGTGAATCCGGCCTGGGCCTGCTAAACAACAATGACAACTACAACAAAAAATAGCCAGGCATTGTGGTGGGCACCTATAGTCCCAGCTACCTGGGAGGCTGAGGCAAGAGAATTGCTTAAGCCCAAGAGTTAGAGGTTGCTGTGAGTTGTGATATCATGGCTCTCTGCCGAGGGTGACATAGTGAGACTCTGTCTCAAAAAAAAAAAAAAAATTAACAAAATATAGGAGTGCTACAAGGATGCTTTCCCTTAAACCATTGTACTTCCATAGAATAATTTTTGAGCTGGAAAGTTCTTCAGAAATCTAGTAAAGAAGAAACAAATTCCAAGAGATTAAAGAACTTTCCCAAGGTCAGACAATGAAGCTGCAGCAGGCTTGCGACTAGGCATCAGCTTTCCTCATGTCCAGGCCCCCTTCCAAGGCACAGCTGTTCAGAATAGTGATCCAAGGAGGTGGATTATTTTGCCCTAGCTGATTGGATGGCAATGTCTTCACTAAAGCAGAGGCTTGGAGCTTTGCCTTTTGCAGGCCACTGACTCATGTGATACATCAATCATGGGCCAGACATAATTGAAAAATAGAAGAGAAATTTAGAGACAAGATGGAACATAAATCACCACCCGAATCCCAGCAACCCTAACAAGGCCAGCGTCATCATATACTTTGCCTCCAATACATTCGAATACTTTGCAGAGCACAACAAAGGATGTGCTAAAGGGTTGTTTTATTTTACGTTTTTGAGACAGAGTCTCACTTTGTTGCCCTTGGTAAAGTGCTTTGGCGTCATAGCTGACAGCAACCTCAAACTCTTGGGCTCAAACTCTTGCCGCAGCCTCTTTAGTAGCTGGGACTACAGGCACGCACCACAATGCCTGACTAGTTTTTGTATTTTTAGTTTAGAAGAGGGTCTCTCTCTTGCTCAGGCTGGTCTTAAATGCCTGAGCTCAAGGGATCCACCCATCTTGGCCTCCCAGAGTGCTAAGATTAGAGGCGTGAGTCACTGTGCCCAGCCTAAAGGGCTAAACATTTCTAAATGGATCGTGATATCATTGTATGCAATAGAAAATAGGCTACACAATCGTTCTCTGATGGAAGCTTCCTTTTTGCTTAAAAAAAAAAAAAAAAGAAAGAAATCCAGGGCGATGCCTGTGGCTCAGTGCGTAGGGTGCTGGCCCCATATACCAAGTGCGGCCGGTTCCAACCCAGCCCTGGCCAAATTGCAACAACAACAAAAAATAGCTGGACATTGTGGCAGGCACCTGTAGTCCCAGCTACTCAGGAGGCTGAGGCAAGAGAATTGCCCAAGCCCAAGAGTTGGAGATAGCTGTGAGCTGTGACACCACGGCAGTCTACTGAAGGTGACAAAGTGAGACTCTGTCTCTAAAAAAAAAAAGAAAAGAAAAGAAAAAAGAAATCCACTCCTACAAGGACATTACCCAGTGATTATGACCCAGGGCTCATAAATTCTGCAATTTAAGTTAATGTTTTTTAATCTTGAGTAGATAATGATGTAACAGCACTATTGTCATTATGGATTTTCAAGCTTCGAACTTGTGCTGTTTGTGAATGAACCCCATTTGAAACAGTCTAACATAACCTCCATGTCATTGGTTCTAGCTCCCCAGTGAAATAATGAAAGAATATCCTGAGATGATTTCTAGAGGTGCCTAGAGCTACCTTTCAAGTGCTTGCAAACACATTGAGTTAGTTATGAAATGGGATTGGCCATTTCTACAGCTTAATTTCTCCTGCCCTTGGCCTATCTACAGCCCCGCCACCTTCATTTCCCAACCGTTTCTTAGGCCACTACTACCCTGCTTCCTGAGGACCATGATGCTCTTTCACTAAAACCCTCACTCCTCCCACCTTTGCCAGACTCCCTGCATCTGGAGTCTCCCCCCGTGAACCTTGCATGACCCCCAACTCCCAGAATTCTGTGGCAGGGAGAGAGAGTGCCTTAAAGGGTCTATAACCTACTTCATGATGATTCAGCGGGGACAGCGTAATGGAAGAAACAACCCCACCCCCAAGGGTTAGTCGCCTTTCCAAGCTCCCTGATTAGGAATCTACTTTCAATATGCACTGAAGGCAGGGCTTCTTCACCTGGGAGCCACTATCCACCCAGGAGTCTAAAGATAGAATTCAGGAAGTCCAACAATTTGTTGCTACTTTGTTTCCACTGTCTTGAAACTGGAAAAGCTACATTTCCTTCCATTATGAAAGTAGGCAGCAAACTGCAACAGTGGCTCTGTCCCAGCAGAAATCTCAAGGATTCTCATTGATGTTTTGTTGCAAATATAGTTTATATGTAGCATTACTTCCAAATAACAATAATTATTAGACTTTCCACTAGGTCTTGTTAAAGTGTTTATAAAGAAGCACAAATATTACTATAGCATAGTAATATTATTTTTCTAACATTTTGAAAACTATTTCAATGTAATTAGTTTCCTTTGTGATCTTATGTGTTTTATTTTATTCATTTAAAAGCATTACTTTCTGAGAAGGGGTTAATAGACTTCCTATACAGCCAATGGGGTCCGTGGCAGAAAATGTTTTAGATACTCAGCCCTGGAAAGTTAATTATCATGAGGAATGTTGGAAATTAATTTTCATTCATGTAATCTGAGACGTTCCTGCATAACTGGGGCCCAAGAATCAGAAGACCCAGTAGTACAACATGTACAAGGCCCACCAACATGTTGGACCACACACTGTCTTCCCTTTACATAAGTTGAGTCATTGACTAAATCAGAAGTCTGATCCTGTGTTGGGACATTGCTATTTTGGCTTTTGAATGACTCTTTCTGGCAACATGTGTGTTGTGAGTTGAATTGTGGGTCCTTCATAATACGTATACTGAAGTCCTAACCTCTGGCACCTCTACATATATTGAAGCGACCTCTTTGGAAATAGGATCTTCGTAGAGGTAATCAAGTTAAGATGAGGTCATACTGGAGTAGGATGAGCCCTTAATCCAAGATGACTTAAGAACAGACACACAGAGGCCATGCCATATGATAGAGAGAGAAATAGGGGTGGTGTGCCTGCAAGTCAAAGAACACCAAGGGTCGATGGTAACCACTAGAGGCTAGGAAGAGGCAAGTAAGGATTCTACTGGAGACTTAGATGGGACTTGGTCCTGCTGACACCTTGATCGCAGACTTCTGGGCTTTAGAACTGTGAGAGAATAAATTTCTGCTGTTTTCAGCCATCAAGATTGCAGCACTTTATTACAGCACTTTATTTAATCCCATGTTTAGCAGCCCTAGGAAATGAATCCAGTATTTATCAGAGTGTCAATAAAGGGAAAGAGGGTGGGAACCCCACTGAAGTCGCCAAACTGGTTGTGCGACTTTTGGAGCCTTGTTGCTAATAAGGTTAGTACATGTGGCAGATTCCAGTCTGAGTCAAACACTGATTGTTACATACCATCTGATTGTGAGGTTGTGGGGAAGGAAATATATAGCTTCCACCCACTTCCAACTGGCAGAGCCTGGAGATACCCAAAATAGCAGTGCAATTGTTGGGCCTAGAGCTTGGCTTAGCTCAGTTGAAAACAGAATGCCTGTCTCCCTTTTTGTGCTATACTTGGCTAAAGCATTCACAAATGCTTCAAGTGAACTTGTCTTCTTACATTTTTACTAATTGTCCCTTCTTTCCCTTACGTGCCCAAACATAAGTTCAGGGATGGCTGGGTGGGGAAAAAACTCACTGGCTAGTTCTGTGCTAGTTCCACATCACTCTGGCTTCCTCTTCCTTAGGATGAGTTCCCTTGCTGGGAGAGCTCAATCCCTTATGCAGAGACATATGCAAATCCAATAAGCCTGCTAGACTTCCAACTTGTCTACTTCCCAAGAGTGGGCAGGACTCCCCCTCAGTGGGACTCTCTTCTCATCATTGCTATAGCCTTGTTTACCCAAGAAGACAAACCATGTCATCATATTCTAGTCTACCAATTTGGAAGACCCATGGAGTTACAGGCAGAAGCAGTCTGGGGCTTTGAACTTCTTGCCTCCCTGATTTGAACCCTTGAGGACAGGATGGTGGAGGATCAGGGGAGATAAGGACATCTTATTTCTTCAGTTGTCCAATTGACCATAGCTACTACTCCCTCCCTCTTAAATTCCCATTTTTTTTCATGTTTAGCTCTAAATCTGTCTATATTCCAGATAGAACTTCCCCTCGCCTTACCCAGAGACCTCTATTTTCCTTTCTTGCCTAGAAATGTGTCCTGAAGTCTGTTCTTGCTCTTAATAGGTTCATTTATAAAGCTCTTGAAATACACTACAGCATTCATAAGAACCACCCGATATTTTAATAAATAGTTTCTGTTGGACTAAATGCAAAGTCAAATACTGACCTTAATACATTTATACTCATGTAATCTAATCTTCAAATGCCAGAAAAATAGGCCTCAATCTTCTCCTGCATTCAAGAGAGAGAAACAGCCACTCCTTTGATCTCATGCAAAATCTTCATAATGTTTAGTCCTGCCCCCATATCAAGTTTTCAGTTGTGGCCCATATGGTCTTGTTTTTTGTTTTTGTTTTGCAGTTTGGCCGGTACTGGGATTGAACCTGCCACCCTTGGTATGTGGGGCCAGCACCCTATCCACTGAGCCACAGGCGCCGCCCTTCCAAATTGTCTATTAACTATTCTTTCACGTTAGTAAACTACTCTGCTTCCTCTGATATTTTTGGCCATTGAAGTAGCTTCTATTTGTTGATCCATTGATTGAGATGTAATTTATAAGCTGTACAATCTGCCTGTTCAAAGTGTATGGTTTAGTGATTTTTAGTATAATCACAGAGTTGTGCAGCCATCACTACTAATTCCAGAACATTTTCGTCACCCCAAAAAAGAAACCTGTGCCCATTAGCGGTTATTTCATTATTCCCTCCTCCTATCCCTGGCAACCACTAATCTACTTTCTGTCCCCATAGATTTACCTACTCTTTTAATTTTACAACCCATTTAAATCCCAAGAATCCAATCCACTTCTACCAAATAACACCTCCTTAGTAAAGGCCTACTGGAAAGAGACTCCCTGCTTTTATTTTGAAAGGCCAACAATATTATGTTCTCTTTACTCAAAATGTAAAAGAGGAGCAGGTGGCTTTACCAATTCCCAGGAGGGCTGGGAGGCAGCAAGTGTGAAGAAGCACTGGGCGCTCTGACTTTGTAAACTTAAGCCAACATACTTTATTAGCAATAAGGTTTGAATAATCATGGAAAATGTTTGCCAAACTCAGAAAACTTTGTTTCTAATTCCTGAAGTGTTTCTATAGGCAGTTGCTAGCTTCCAATGCAAACAAAAACTTAAATGTTCATGGAATGACTATGAACTCCATTCTTTTGAGCACTGTCTACTTGATCTCCATTTATCCTCACAGCAACTATTTGCTGAATCTGGTATTGCTCAATTGTATAATCTACGGCTTTCTTCATGGCAGGGATGCTATTACATCACCAGCTAACTAAAGTCCTATAGGATGAAAATACTTTTAAAGATACCTTTGGAGAATATAATTGAAGCTTAAAATAGATAAAAATAGGTCGATTCATTTTGCTAGTTTTTTTTTTTTCTAAACTAGTCTATGGTAATTCTAACTACTTCTAATTTTGAAAGTATAGTAATGTGAAATTAAATAATTTAAACTCAAAGCTGTTGGGACTTTAAATTATTCTGCCCTAAGCGGAATGTGGCTATGGCTATATAACCCGAATCACATAGTATGCTGCTGCAACTTCTGCTTTTTTCTGTAAATGATTAACAATGACTGACTGCACCAGACATAAAACTTCCTAAGAATATTACTCCTCTTCATGGAATGTTAACACAATCTTCCTTGGAATGTAGCAAGCTGTACTAATCAAATCATTGTAATGTATGTACTGTCCTTGTATAGAAACTATTTCAACCCTACCAAAACTGTTTCTGTCTATGTAAGTGAAACCTTACCTTCCCCACTTTGCAACATTGACCCCACCCCTTTGGAGTCTATGCTTCCCAGTTGGCTGTCCTCAAGCATTGTGCTTGAATAAACTATACACGGAGTCATATTTTCTGAATCTCATTATTTAAACTTGATAGCTTAGTCTGGGCACAGTGGCTCATGCCTATAACCCTAGCACTCTGAGCGGCCAAAGCAGGTGTATTGCTTGAGCTCAGGAGCTTGAGACCAGCCTGAGCAAGAGCTAGTTTCTTTATTTTTAATAGAAAAAAAAAGTTTTATGACAAATATCAATAGATATAAAACACATCAATTTTTATAAGAGTTTTTTTTTTTTTTGAGACAGAATCTCACCTCACGCACCCTAGGTAGGGTGCCATGGCTTCATCAGAGCTCATAGCAACCTCAAAATCTTGGGCTCGAGTGATCTTCTAGCCTCAGCCTCCCAAGTAACTGGGTCTACAGGCATGTGCCACCATGCCCAGCTACTTTTTCTACATGACATAACAAAATCTCACTTATCAACATTAACCTTGAACAGAAACAGACTAAATGGTCCATTTAAAAGATATAGATTAGGGAAATAATTTAAAAAATATGAAGCAACTACATGCTGCTTAAAACAAACTCACCTTTCTAATAAAGAATGAAGGTAAAGGTCTGGAAAAAGATATTCCACAAAAGTGGAAACCAAATGTTTTACTTAGATAAAACAGACTTTAAATCAAAAACAGTAAAAACAACAAAGAAGGTTAATACACCTATATAACAAAACTGTACTCTATCCTTTATATTGATTCTCAAAAATGTAATTGTTTTCTTAATTTCATTTTTAGTTTGTTCGTGGCTCGTCTATAGAAATACAATTGATTTTTGTATATTGATCTTATATCCTGCAACTTAGCTAAACTTACATATTAATTTTACACATATTAGGGTTTTAGCAGATTTCTTAGGATTTTCTATATGTAAGATCATATCATCTGTAAATTGAGTTTTACTTCTTTCCAATCTTAATGCCTTTTACTTTATTCTCCTGTTTAATCAACCTGGCTAGATCTACTAGTACAATGTTGATTATAAATGCCAAAGCAGATATCCTGGTCTTGTTCCTAATGTTGTGGGAAAGCAGCTAGTCTTTCAACATTAAGTGCGATATTAGCTGTGAGTTTTTCACACACGCCATTTGCCAGGTTGAGAAAATTCTTTTGTATTTCTAGTTTCCTGAGTGGTTTAATCAGGACAGAATGTTGGATTTCGTTAAATGAGTTTTTGGCATCTATTTAAATAGTCACGTGGTTTTGTCTTTTATCAAGAAGGTATATTGCATTATATACAAACCTTTCATTCTTTGGATAAATCCCACATAATGTAGTGTATAACCCTTTTCATATTTTTTGGGATTCTGTTTACTAGCATTTTGGTGAAGATTTTTGTATTTATGTTCATAAGAGAGATTGGTGTCTAGTTTTATTTTCTTGTGATGTCTATCTGGTTTAGGTATCATGGTAATAATGGCCTCCGAGAATGACTTGCAAAGGGATCCTTCCTTGTCATTATTTTGGAAGAATTTGTGAAGAATTGGCATGTAAATATTCTTTACATGTTTGTTAGAATTCATTACTGAAACAATTTGGGCCTGAACTTTCTTTTGTCAGTAGCTTATAATCACTAATTGTCATCTTTCATTGTTATAGGCCTATTCAGATCTTTGGCTTCTTCTTACATCAGTTTTAGTAGTTTGTGTATGTGTAGCAATTGTCCCATTTCCCCTGAGTTACCAAATCTATTGGCATACAGTTGTTCACAAATATTCCCTTATAATAATATTCACTTTTTTTTTTTTTTTGGCCAGGGCTGGGTTTGAACCCGCCACCTCCGGCATATGGGACCAGCGCCCTACTCCTTGAGCCACAGGCGCCGCCCAATATTCACTTTTATAAGGTTGATAATAATGCTCCTTCTTTCATTCCTAATTTTAACCTTTTGTACTTTTCCTTGGTCAGTCTACCTAAAGGTTTGTTGATTTTTTTTTTTTTTTTTTTTTTGCAGTTTTGGCCAGGGCTAGGTTTGAACCTGCCACCTTCGGCATATGGGGGTGGTGCCCTATTCCTCTGAGCCACAGGCGCTGCCTGGTTTGTTAATCTTTTTAAAGAGCCAGTTTTTGGTTTCACGGAATTTTTTCCTTTTTTAAATTTTATTATTTTTTTGTTTTTATTAAATCATAATTGTGTACATTGATGCATTTATGGGGTTCAGTGTACTGATTTGATATACAATGTGAAATGCTTACATTGAACTGAGTAACACATCCATCACAATTATACTCTTTTTTTTTAAATAAACACGTTAAATTTATTCTCTTCTCGCTTCTGATGCCACATCATTTAACTTTTATATACATAGAATATAAATGGCTATACAATGTTCTTTATGTATATTTATAGGTTTTACTACCATGTGCAACATACCCGGAATTTACTTAAAATAGATCTTTGTTGTTACATGAAAACACTAAGAGGTTTGTGTAATATGGACAGCAAGTATATACTCAAAATGAGTATATGGAATAAATGTTTTTACCCTGACAAGTAAGCCTCGATATTTTATGCTTTTAATTGAAAAGTCATTGAACAAAATAGAATCCTAAAGATCAAGTCATGGGAATATCATATAAATGTAAGGGTTAAAGAAGGTCATATGTACCAAACACAGGTTGAAGGAATAGAATGGGTTTATTAATTTTACCCCAAATAAAAGGCACTTGTGGGCAAAAGCTCTGCCATCAGTACATGTGGGCAGATGTTTCCATATCCAGCCATTCCCAGATTTTATTGACAAGCCCCTTTTCCACAGGTTCCCTGCTGACAAGGTTTCCCCAGCAACAGAAGTTGGACATCACTACTCCCAGAAGGGAAGAATCAGAGTGCTCTTTATTTGGGTTCAAGATGGACCTTCAGGTTTGGTCTAACCAGTACAACTGGCCTCTTTGGATCCTGGAGTAGACCAACACCAATGGTACCACAGGCTCTGTGCCCAGGAAGTGGGAGCCAGGTCCTGAAGGAAGAAAAGAGGCCACTACCTTTCTAGAATGAGGCTGTGTACACTGCAGTATCATAAAACACCTTTTTGTAAAGGCCAGAAAACATGGGTGTGCTGCGCTGCCTGAAGAATGCAGAAGACCCTGCATGTACCAGGTGAACTCAAAAGCTTTCTCCTGAACACAATGGATTTACTGGTATTCTCCTCCACTACCACTTTTGATCCTTATAACAGCATGCCAGGGAAGCAGATCAATGTTATCACCATTTCCCAAATGAGGACACTGAAGCCAATGGGCAGTGACTTGTCCACTGTTCTCCAGGACTGAGAAGGACCAAGCCAATCTCCACGTCGGCTGGCCACCTTCCCCCACCTCATCTCTCAAGGGCACATCTACTTTCTCTTCTTCCACCATTAACTCACAGCGTACAGTGGTGCTTCCCCAGGCCTGTGCAGGATTCCTGCAGGAACATTTGGAAGGTGAGCAATGTCTGAACACGAGGGATTTGCCAAGCATATCTGATAGCCATAGCACTCCTAACCCTGCCTGTCCTCACTTGTGCTGCCCTGTGCAAGCAGGCAGCAGGTTCTGCGAGGGCCACTGTCCTGCACATTACAACAAGTGGTCAACTCCATCAAGGAGCTGCCAACGGCAGCCCTAGATGAAACTGCAGCATGCAGCCCCTGCGTGCTAAGGACAGCTGCTGTTGTCTAGCAGAGAGAGCCCCTAGCTTTGCTCCCTACTGGTCCTCTGCTTCCCACACCCCAAACAGCTGGCCTTGCTACTGTCGTCTTTGACTTTGAATAGTGCTCACCACCAAAGTGCTCCTCCTCTCTGAGGCCTAATTCCAAGGCGGGGTTGGGCCTCATTGCAATCTGTTCCACTCTGAAGCTCCTCTATATACTCTTTTCTTAATAGTTTTGAAATGTACCATTGCATCATGCACATTAGGTGAGGTTCCCCCAATACCCTTCCTCCTCCTTCATGGATTTTTTCTATGTTTCTATAATCTAGGTCATTAATTTACACTCAAAGCCCTACTATTCTCTTCCTTCTATTTGCTCTGCTGTTATTTGCTTTTCTTTTTCCCAGTATCTTCAGATGGAAAGTTAGGTTGTTTATTTGCAATGTTTCTTCCTTTTTTAATATAGGTGTTTACAGCTATAAAACTTTCCCTCTAAGCAGGGCTTTCACTGCATCCTGTAAGTATTGTCATGTGGTGCTTTCATTTTCATTCACCTCAAAGTATTTTCTAATTTGCCTTGTGACTTCTTTGGCCTATTGGATATTTAGAAGTGTGCTGTTTAATTTCCATATTTGAGAATTTCAGAGTTTCTTTCTGTTATTAGTTTATGCTGCACTTTCATGCATTCATAGTGTCTCTTAAAAAGACAGATGTACCTTCACTTAAGCTCTTTTTTACGTGCTCATGGATTTGAATCCTCATCTGAGGTCACTTGTGGACTCCCTTAAAGGAAAAGAATATAGCCACTATTACTGTATATTATTTTTATTATAGTATTTCTTAAGTACTATAAATCTAGTAGTAAACCCATCATGCTCATAAGACTTACACAATTTTAAGATAAAAAAAATTTGAAGATTTCTTTTTAAAAAGAAAAGAGGCCACCAAACCCAATAAAATTCAAGTTGATGTTTCCTGGAAAACATAGCTGTTCTACTGAGACCACACATCCACCTGCAGTGAGGATGTGCCCTGAGGGATGTCTCTGCTACAGCCTCCTTTACTGTGACATGAAGACTCAGTTTTCCCATCCCTGGTCTCTCTCAAACTGCTGTGGAACCTTTGCTCACAGAGCAAAGTCATGACAGTCATCTGGACTTGACTTTGCAGAATGTATCATTTACATATTTATGGTATTCTTCTAGTTATTTTGTAGTTATTTAATTCATTTAATTCTTGACACCAGCACATAAACATTGTCACCCAAATCCCATTGGTTGGCAAGATATCATTCAGATATTCATGAATTAATCAAGAATATAGTTAAATATTTTAAAAGAAGATCAATAAGGGAAATTAAAACACAAAAAGTTTCATAGAATATTCATAGACACCCATAAATAAATTTAGGGATTATAGGGTTGGGAGTCCACTTTAAGAAACATCAGTATTGGCTATTCTCTGATGGATTGAAAAACATGTTGGTCTCTTTTATGTTTGGACATGGTTCAGTATTGGGCATTCAAAGGGGAAAACCAGGTGGAGGCAGGGAAAGGGCCACAGCAGCCAGTTCAATGTCAGAGTGCCCATGAAAGCATAATGCTCTGGAGACTGAGGGAAGCTTTATCAAATAAGTGACATCAAGTGACCTTGATAAATGACAAGGAATTTCCAGGTATTGAAGAAGAGTGAGGAACTCATGGCAGAGAAAACAATAGCCCTAGAAAATGTGTACATACCTGTGCAATTTTATGTTACTACAGTTAGTCCAATAAGCAATAATGAGTTTAATGTCTGGCTCAGTCGGGGACCCAAGAAGTTCATGTTCCTGCCTCCAGGAAGCTGAGAATCTAAGAGTAGAAACAAAACTGCAACTGAATACACAGTGAACTTATGCACCCATATGTTACTTTCCAAGGGTGTGGCCCAGATTCTAGGTGCCACAGGAGTGCTGAGTGGTCCAAGTGGCCCAAGAATAGAACAGTGAGAAAATCTTCACAAGGGGACAGCTGAATGGAGGCCAATTGGACAGAATAGGACAGAAGCAAATCTCGCAGTCCCAAGCCTCCCACAGGGCAGTCAAGGAAAGGGTCAAAAGCATCCCAAGACTGCTAGAGGAACTTTACATCTGGGACAATAGAGTGCGGCCATTAGAGTAATGTGCTAGGGAAATGCTTAATTTTGAATATTGAAGTCAATATATTTTACCCAACCAATGATTTTCCTTCACCCCCTCTTCTCTCTTCCTTAGTGAGTCAGTAAGTAAAGCAAGCAGATTGAGTAGCTGGCAGGTTGCTTTGTCAACTGTAGCCCACAGACCACGTTAGATTTTATATTCTGCTCACAGCAATTAGGCTCTTAAAGAGTATCTGTGACTAAGCTTTAGGAATATGTAGACCCCTTATGCATTCCTTGTGGTGAGTAAGCTGGAAAAAACCCTTATGGCGATATGTTGGAGTCCCAGGCATTGAAGTCTTGCCAATACCACCAATGTGAGGGCTTGATTAAGACTGAGAAAGGTAACTTACAGTTAATACTGATTCAAAGGTTTAATTTCCAAGCTTTAATTAAATTAGCTTTTGAATAGTTCACAAACTCAGAAGATATAAAACAATGTTGAGTGAAAAGTCTTCTTTCCCCTGTGTCCCTAAACACCTATTTCCTCTCTCTGGAGGCCTCTGGTACTACCGTTTCTTGAGTTTCCATCCAGAAATAGCTCATGCACAGACAAACAATTACACATACATTCTTAAAATAATTGATTAGTGTCAGATTTTTATTGTAATAACATTATTGTAAATTACATGAGGGATGCATTTTTCTTTCAAATAAGGAGAAATGGTGTTTAGTTTTTCAAATTACAAAATAATTCATTTTATTACAGAAAACACAAAAAGGAAAATGAATAAAATGAAACGTTCCCATTATCTTACCTGTTTGGAGATAAACCCGGTGACCTACAGCTATTTATACTTCTTACTAGTACTTTCACTTTACACATATATTTACACTATATTTCATTGCAGTATTTCTCATTTTCACTTATTATAGTATTTCGATCTTTCTAAGTTATTAAGTGTGTCTTCTACACCATTTTTAATCGTTTGCTTGTATATAACATAATTTGTTTAACCAAAGGTCTCTTGTTTGCAACTCAAGTTGACTATAATTTTGCACCCTTTAAAACTTTCTCTTGACATATAGTTGGTTTTTGTAATTTAGGTGCTAAGTTCCTGAGAGAGAAGACTGTCCTTGGCTTGATTATTTATATCCCCTGAGCACAGTGACCAGCTAACTGAATGTAACTATTAGAAGGCCATATATCAATAAAAACATGCACATTATTGGTGAAATTAATCTCAGAAAGGGTTGAGTTTCTGATATGATTTGGTTTTTGGAAGACAGGACAACATTCTTTCATCTATAGTTACAAATCCTGTTGAGGATACACAAGGTTTGTTCATTTTCTTTTATAGAGAAAAAGAATTATGATTTGAGGTCTTAAACACAAGAGCAAAGTCACAAAAAGGGCCTCTGTTTTTTTATCAAGCAGAATCCTCTACGATTCCTGCTACATTAGGACAAAAGAGTACATTTTACACCTGGAGACTAAATTAGCCATAGGGCATAAGCCAAGAACATAAGATAAAAAGCTCTCTGTACAAGTATCCGTAAAACAATGCCATTTAACACGTTCCTAAAAGCTACCTTTTCAGAACAATCCTCTGTTCCTCAGGGAAAGTCTATTTTAAAAGATGATGGTCACTAGACAATTGTGGTCTTGTTTATTATTATTCTAAATGAGGCAACAGAATCCTTGTAGCTTGTCCAGTCTGCAAAGAAATCTTTCCTCATCCTTAACTGTGAGTGTCCCCGTGGGCACTAAGAACGGTGCTTCCAGGGCAAAGGTCAGAGGAGCAAAGAAAGGTTGACAGAGCAGGTTTTTATGGATGCTACTTTGTAACTCAGCTGAAGGTTGACATTTCCAGTCAAAAAGAATGTCCGGAGATCACTATTGTGTTGGCAAAGCCCCAAGCCTGACTATCAAGATATCCAAGCTGCTCAGGAACACTGAGGGCCCTGTTGTTGTAACAACAGTATCAAGAATCACTGCACACTTGGGCACTTGATGACATTCTTCTTTTTAAGGAGAACTTGCACAGGCAGGTCCAGGTTACGTTTAGACTTGTGCATGTGAAAAGAAGTTTCCTGCAAATCATCAACTTTGAATGTATTTACAGAGATAGAGAAGAGAAACAATCAGAGGATTTTTTCTTCACTGGAAACTAGACTTTTGACTACTGTCTGTAGAATGAAGCTCTTTTTTAGGTTTGGCCTTCCCCGAAGGTACACAAAGCACTTCTGTTTGTTAATTTTGTCTTACGATTGTCCTAATGACACTAACAGAGGAAGTTCCCAAACCCTCAAAATGATACTTTCACCAGCAACTTGACCCACATTTGCTCCCATGCATCTGACTTTACAATGGTCTCACATCTCAGAGAATTACAGTTTCGCCTCTGTTAGAAATAAGATAAAATCCACAGAAGTTCATCAAGTCAGCTATATAAACTTTAAAACATATACCACTATTCTTTTTTTCTTTTACTTTTAGTTTTAAAGAAGTATAGATTCAATTATTTAAATCATTGTAAAAATACATCAGAAATTCCCCAAACTCTTTCCACTGCTTCCAATGGTAATACCTTATATAAACTGCAGTATACTATCAAAGCCAGGACATTGGCATGGACATTGGTGCTATTGCCACTGATCTTTTTGACATCTGTCAGTGTAAAAACTGAAAATTGAAAGTCCTAACCCCCCACAAAAGGAACATGTTTCATATCCTGCTGAGATCTGCTACTACCAGGTTCAAGATCTCCATATTTCACCCTTCTCAGTCTGTTTTGGGTTTTTAACAGCCATGGCTTCTTGGGCAGAAAAATGCTGTCTCCTAGAAGATTTGCTAATCAGAGTCTCAAACACACAGAGGAGCTTCATTGTCCTTAGCTCCCTGTCCAGACAACTTTGACTGTTCTACCAGAAAGGAAGATGGCAGCTTTGTGGGGCTCTACTGGTGGTTTACTTTAATGTTCTTGTTTTTTGAACAAGATTTTTATTTTGAAATAATTATAGATTCATAGAAAATTTCACATAAATAGTACAAGTTAGTCCCGGATATCCTTCTCAAAAGGTTCTCCCAAAGTTGCATCTTTAATGCCATTTTTCAAATTACTACCTTTAGAAAAGACAATCAGTTTCTATGTTGTTTTATTTTAAACTTGGAAACATCAAACTCTTTTTTTTTTAACAGCTCCTTTCGCCCAGTAATAAACAATATCTTACAGCTGAGACTTTCTTATTCAAGGGATTGGTCTAATTATTAATCAGTTAATTAAAAATGTAGAAATAATGAAAAATGATACACAAGATATTACATACTTCATCTAATTTGGCTCACGTAAATGTGTTCATTTGCCAATCTTTTTTTTTTTTGGTGGAGGAGCTACAGGACAGAGTCTCACTATGTTGCCCTTGGTAGAGTACCATGGAGTCACAGCTCACAGCAACCTCAAACTCTTGGGCTTAAGCAAATCTCTTGCCTCAGCCTCCTAAGTAGCCCAGCTATTTTTGTTGCTGTCATTGTTGTTTAGCAGGCTCAGGCTGGGTTCGAACCCACCAGCCCAGGTGCATGTGGCCGGCACCCTAATAACTGAGTTACGGGCACCGAGCCGTTTGCCAATTTTCTGATCTAAGTTTGTAGGAAAAAAATTGTACTTTGGTGGAAAAGGGTCTGTAGCATACCCTTCTGTCTTCTCAGGTCAATTCTTGGGAATTGTTTAGCAAATTGGTATGTTGTAGGTAACTGATAAACATGTAATTTATGTCCTGTCTTCCAGAGACTGGCTCCCCTCTCTCTTGTGGGAAAGCCAGTCTGTGTCTATTTAAATCAACGTTACTTTACTTCTTATAAATTTGTTCTTTTCTGACTGTTCCTTTGAAGGATTATAGCATTTGCCTTGTTCCTTTATGTGATGAGTTTAGTAAAATCTATGGCATGTACTCATTTTTGTATTTGAATAAGAGTCATGATCTTATCTTTTCCTGAAAATTGTCTAACAGTCAGGTATTTTCTTTGAGTATTTGTTCATTGGTTAGAGTTTCTTCTTTCTTTTAAAAATTATAATACTTTATAGACAATAATGATTTCCAGTTTTAGCCTCCATTAAGTAGAGGGAGAGCTTGAACATAGTTGCAAGACAATTTGAGCACTGAATGCTTCTAGATGTGTCAGACAACCCCGCCCCCGTCCTTTACTGGAGTCTCACCCACTTCTAACTCAATAGCACTGTTATTTAGTGACACACTCCATTTGTTATTCCCACAGCATTCATTCCTTTTTAGGTATACCAGATCTAAGACCTTTTCCTCTTTTAACATTTATACTCACTAAGTATAACATTGAATTAAATACCTAAGAGTCTAACCAGCATACGCAGATTTGAGAACAAACACATCTGACATGACACAGCCTAACCGGTGGGGTGGCACCTGCGTGCTACCAACTTGCTCCATATCAGTTAACCATGGAGCTACAGCGCACTGCGGGGAGGCGGGTTAGGAGGGAGTGTGGCAGACTGGCTACCCATTCACAACAGTTCTTTCTCTTCCTGGGCACACAGCTAGACCTCATAACCCATCTTCCCTTGCAGTTAGTGTAGCCGTGGGACTGAGTTCCAGCCAGTGGAATTTAAGTGAAAGTGAAAAATTACTTGACTAGTTCTGCCCCATACAAAACTTCCACCTGCCACTTTACAGCTTTCTTTCCCCATCTGCTGGAGTGATGGAGACATGCACCTTGAAGTTATTGGTAAAGGTGGTGGAGCCAGAAGTCAACGAAGAGCCTGGGTCCCTCCATCACTGCCTGAGAACCTTGCTGATGAGAAATAATCATTTTTGGACATTATGTGAGCAAGAGATTAGCGTCTATTATGTTTGAGCCAGTATAGTGCTGGATTTGCTTGTGATAGCAGCTAGCACCATTGTCTCCTATCTAGAGCTTCCACTGTATTCCCATAGTAGACTCTAGTAAGGGATCAGGAGCATTATCCATTCAATGTGGATTCTCCGGTAAAAGAAAATCAATTAGTGTAACCAATCTGAAGTGGTTACCCTGCTGAAACATAAAGGAAAGCTCTAGATTTAGGTTCCTCACATCTCTACACATTCCACAAAACTGCACTGAGGACCTATTGCAAGCCAGGCATGGTTCCAGGCTCTGCAAACATACAGAGAATAAGGAAAACAGACAAAGATCCCTTGAATATGGGGGAGCAGACATCTTTTCAAGGTGGTGATTTTATTTCCTTTGGGTACCTGACTTTTTGGTAATAGCCATTCTAACAGGTGAGGTGGTATGTCATTGTGGCTTTTATTTGCATTTCCTTGATGATTAATGATCTTGAGCACATTTCCAAGTATCTGTTGGTGATTTTTATGCCTTTTTTTGAGAAATGTATATTCAGTTATTTTTTTCCTATTTTTAAATGGGCTTATTTGTTTTTTTACAATTGAATTACTCATATGAGTTCTTTATATGCTTTAGTGATTAACTTCTTATCAGATACATGCATATGAAGGGCAGGTGTGCTGTCTTGTGCCTGTAATCCTAGAACTCTGGGAGGCTGAGTCAGGTGGATTGCCTGACCTCTCAAGTTTGAGACAAGCCTGAGCCAGAGCAAGACCTTGTCTCTAAAAATCAGCTGGGTGTTGTGGTGGGCACCTGTCATCCCAGCTACTTGGGAGGCTGAGATAAGAGAATCATTTAAGCCCAAGAATTTGAGGTTGCTGTGAGCTGTGACGCCTAGCACTCTACTTAGGGCAACAAAGTAAGACTCTGTCTCTCTCTCTCTCTCTCACACACACACACACACACACACACACACACACACACATAATACATGTATATGGTTTGTCTGTAGGCTGCCATTTCATTTTGTTGATTGTTTCCTTTGCTGTGTGGAAGCTTTTAGTTTGATGTAGTTCCATTTATTTATTTTTCATTTTGTGGTTTGAGCTTTGCATGTGATATCCAAAAATATTATTGCCCATGATCTTTCCCCCTACATTCTCTTCTAAGAGTTTTAAACTTTCTGGTCTTACATTTAGGTGTTTTATCCACTTAGAATTGATTTTTGTGTATGACATAAGATAAGGGTCTAATTTCATTCTTTGGCATGTGGAAATCCAGTTTCTCCACCAGCATATTTTGAAGAGTTCATCCTTTCCCAATTGCCTCCTCTTGAAGCCCTTGTCAAAAGTTAGTTGACCTCATATGTTTGGACTTATTTCTAGGCTCTCTATTCTGTTCCACTGCTCTGTGTCTGCTTTTATGCCAGTATCATACTGTTTTGATTACTATAGCTTTGCAGTATAATTTTATTTATTTATTGAGTTTCAATCTGCATTCTGGTTAGAGTACTTTGTCATCATAGCTAACAGCAACCTCAAATTCTGGTGTTCAAGAGATCCTCTTGCCTCGGCCTCCCGAGTAGCTGTGATTATAGGCATGCTCCATCATGCCTGGCTAGTTTTTCTATTTTTAGCAGAGACAGGGAACTGTTTAGCAAATTGGTCTGTTGTAGGCAACTGATAAACATGTAATTTATGTCCTGTCTGCCAGAGACTGGCTCCCCTCTCCCTTGTGGGAAAGCCAGTCTGTGTCTATTTAATTCAACATTACCAACATTCTCGCTCTTGCTCTTGCTGGTCTTGAACTCCTGAGCTCAGGTGATCCACTTACTTGGGCCTCCCAGAGTGCTAGGATTACAGATGTGGGCCATGGCACCTGGCCTATGATATAATTTTCTTTTCTTTTATTTATGTATTTATATTTCAGATTAATGTGAGAGTACAAACATCCAGGTCAACATATTTGACTTTGTTAGGTAGAGTCCCTCTTGTGGTTATGACACACACCCCTGCACCATGCTCATTTAGTGGGAGCACTCCACCCCCTCCCTTCTCCCTCTTTACCTCTTCCCCCAGTTTGAATTTGAATGAGTTTTTCTCCTATGTGGGCATGCATTAGATCATCTACTGGCTTCATATTAGTATTGAGTATATTGGGTACTTGCTTTGGTAATATAATTTTAATCAAGAAGTGTGATGCCTCCAGCTTTGCTCTTTGCTCAAGATTGCTTTTGGCTCTTTGGCTTCTTTTATGTTTCCATTCAAATTTCAGGATTTCTCTTTTCTTCTTCTGTGAAGAATGTCATTGGAATTTTGATAGGAATTATATTGAATTTGCATATTGTTTGGGGAAATATGGTTACTTTAACAATATTAGTTCTTCTGATCCAAGAGCATGGATAACTTTCAATTTATTTGTGTTCATTTTCTTTCATTAATGCTTTATAGTTTTAGTGTAAAGATATTTTATCTCCTTGGTTAAATCTATTCCTAGGAATTTAAATTTTATCATAAATGGGATTGCGTTCTTGATTTCTTTTTTAGTTAGGTCTTTATTTGTGAATTAAAATGCTGCTGATTTTTGTATGTTAATTTTGTATTCTGAAACATGAACAGATTCATTTATTCATTATAACGAGGTTTTTGTAGGATCTTTGGGGTTTTTTTTTACATAGATTCATGTCACCTGCAAATGGTGATCATTTTACTTCTTCTTTTCCTATTTGGCTATCTTTTCAATGAGAATATGAATATGGCAGTGAATAAAGAATATTCCCTGTCTTAGTTTGGGCTGATATAACAAAGTACAATAGACTGGGTGACCTATAAGTGATAGAAATCTCTTCTCAAAGCTCTGCAAGGTAGAAGTCAGCACAGCCAGGTTCTGCTGAGGGCCCACATCCAGTTTGATACTGCTGCCCTCTTATCTTGTTCTTACCTGGCAGAAAGGGAGTGAGAGAGCTCTCTGGCACTAATCCCAACATGAAGTTTCAACTCTCATGGCCTAATTCCTTCCCAAATGTCCCACCTTCACATACCATGATATTGGGGATTAGATTTAAATATATGAATTTTGGGGATGCAAACAGTCGATAACATGCCCTGTGTACTGAGCACTTAATTCTATACAGCCAATGACAGATTCATTTTGGTAAATAGAGACACAGTTACTTAGCTTCTCTTATTTAAAAGACTTTCTTCTTTCACAGCATGGTTCTCTGGAACTTCTTTTTCACATTATTCATAATTTGCTCCTTGTCTTGTTCTTTTAGGAAATGGTGGCTGGGATCTTAGAGGCTGAGGTCTGCAGCCTTGTGAGGGATTAGAGCTCAACATTCATCAGGAAGCTGGAAAAGCTCTCCTTGGAGAGAAGAGGACCACTACTTATGTGATCTTTTAAAACCATCCTTTCAGTTAAAAGGACTTCAAAAGAAAGGAAGAAAAAAACAAAAGAAAAAACACATTTGGATAATAATGTTCTGGGAATTTTGTTTAAACTTTTGCTCCAGTTAAAACTCAATAATTTATCTTCCCATGATCTGGTAAGAAACTGGCTGATTCATTGATTGGGAGGATGGACAGTGTGTAGCTGAGCAAAATGACTGGTCTGGGGCGGGAAGAGTGGAAGCAAATGCCTGCCAACGTGAGTGAGGAAGTGAGGTCAGGGGCTCCCTCCTGTGGAGAGGTCTGGGTGAGTGGGACCCAGGTGGCTCAGCTTGCCCCACGGTGGTCTCAGCCATGATGAGACTTGTTACCAACCTCAAGGAGCCTTAAGAGGAGAAGAGAGCAGAGTCCTTTCCCCATATAGAGCTACGAAATGTGTGTGACCATTGGCCCATTCCTGGGAGCGGAATGGCCACTGCCATACCTCCTTATTACCTAGTTCTTGTTTATCCTTTCCCAATGTCAGGGCAGGCTTTGGAAGACTCTGTACAAAGATCTTCTGATTTTATGTTTGGGATTTTATTCATACCTGTCTTAGTCCATTTTGTGTTGCTATAACAGAACACCTGAGGCTGGATAATTTACAAAGAAAAGAAAAGAGGGTTATTTAGCTTATGATTCTGGTGACTGGAAAGTGCAAACCCATGGCCCCCAACATTGGCTTGCCTCTTAGTGAGGGCTGTCTGGTGTATCAAGACATGGTGGAGAAGCAGAAAGGCCAGTAAGCGGGCATAGAGAGAGACCAAACAGGAGGAGGAAGGTTGCTGTGTAACAACCTGCTCTCACAGGTAATAATCTATTCCCTTGCAAGTGAGAACTCACACACTCTCTGATGGCATTAATCTATTCATGAGAGATCTGCTATCATGGCCCAAACACTTCCCACTAGGCCCCAGCTCCCAACACCGCTGCACTGGCAACTAAACTTTAACATGAATTTTATGGGGACAAACTGCATCCAAACCATAGCGATGCCCTACTCACTTCTTCAAAGGCACCGAGGTACACTTTAAGGTCCATCCTGTATGAACTCACAGAAATGTGAAGACCAGAGTAGGATAATACTAGTTGAGAGTTGAGAAAGTGGAGAGAGGCTGATGATATCAGAAAGCTATCAGAGGTGTACAATCCAAGTGCATAGGAGATTTGAATCAGGACTTTTGACAACTCAATGGTGTCTTAAATAGATTCTTTTAGAACATTTAGAGATAATCTTCGAATGATCATTATTAATTACATTTATGTTTTATAAATGTCTCTGGCATAAGTATGATAAATGTTAACTCTGCGATAGCATTCCTATTTGAGTAAGAAAATCTTAGTGTATGTGTATAACTTTAAATGCCTGTGGACTCTGCGTGTGTGTATATGAGTGTATGCGTGTGTTTGCGTCTTTCCTACTCTGTGCATTCCACATGCCCTTGCCACGGCATTCAACCAGGAAGCCTGTTCTCTACTTCATTTCCTCAGGGAATGTATGCAGCACAATGGAAAGCAGAGTGTGCTTGCAACATTTTCAGGATGTTTTCCAAAAGCCTTAGCATTGGATTAATACAACACAGAAAAATTTCCATTGCCCAGGGACTATCGCATGCTCCCCATATTTCCCATCTCCTACTAATTAGGTGGGAGTCACATGACTTGCTCTTACCAATGGGCTATGAAAAGAGAGTCATATGTTTGCCTCTACTCATAGAAGCATATATATATATACAGCTATATATATGTGTGTGTGTATATATATATCTCAAAATAATTTTTTGTTTTTAGACAGAGTCTCACTCTGTCACCCTGGATAGAGTCCCATGGGGTCATCATAGCTCACAACAACCTCAGTCTCTTGGGCTCAAGAGATCCACCTGCCTCAGCCTCTAGAGTAGCTGGGACTACAGGCACCCACCATGATGCCCAGCTAGTTTTTCTATTTTTTTTTCGTAGAGATGGAGTCTCAGTCTTGTTCAGGCTGATCTGGAATTCCTGACCTCAAGCAGTCCACCTGCCTTGGCCTCCCAGAGTGCCAGGATTCCAGATGTGAGCCATCATACCTGGCCAAAATAATTTTTTGTGTGTTTTAATATAACACTGTACTGCAGGTATGTTCTGGAACTTAATTTTATTAAAAAAGCAATTATCTTGAAAATTTTTCTGCATTATTGTAAATAAATTTATCTTAGTCTTTTTAAAGTGTTATCATATCATAATGAAAATATACCATCATTTCAACCACTCTCTTATTGATGGACATTTACATCATTTCCATCATTTTACTATTATAAAAATGAGAAATCTTAGAAGTGAAATTGCTTAATGGAAGGGTACATACTTTTACCAAATTTTATTTATTTATTTATTTACTTATTTTTGAGACAAGCCTCACTTGGTCACCCTAGGTAGAGTGCCGTGGTGTTGTCATAGCTTACAGCAACCTCAAACTCTTGGGCTCAAGAGATCCTCTTACCTCAGCTTCACAAGTAGCTGGGACTTCAGGCACCTGCCACAATGCCTGGTTAGTTTTTCTATTTTAAGTAGAGACAGAGTCTTGCTCTTGCTTAAGCTGGTCTCGAATGCCTAAGCTCAGATGATCCACCTGCCTTGGCCTCCCAGAGTACTAGGATTATAGGTGTGAGCCACCACACCTAGCCTACTTTTACCAGTCTTTTTTTTTTTACTCTTTTTTTATTAATTAATTTATTTTTATTGTTTAATAATAGCTGTGTACATTAGTGCAATCAAGGGGTACAATGTGCTGATTTCATATACAATCTAAAATATTCTCATCAAACTGTTCAACGTAGCTTTCACGGCATTTTCTTAGTTACTGTATGTAGACATTTGTATTCTGCATTTAGTAAGTTTCGCCTGTACCCATTCTAAGATGCACCGTAGGTGTGGCCCCACCTATTACCCTCCCCCCACCATAATACTTTTACCAGTCTTAAAGATCCTTATTTTAAAATATTCTATTGAATTCAATTTGCTGGTAATTTTAACCTAAGATTTATATAATTATATTAATTGATGAGAACGTTCTGATTTTTCTAAGGTTATCCTCTTTCTTTGTTCTTTCTTCTTCACTTTTCCAAAGAGGGGAATACTGATGTAATTGGACCAGATTCCAGTATGTTGATGGTGCCAAGTTTATGAGTTATGGACCCTAGTGTGGTTCTCCCTATGGTGCTCTGCTCTTTCTCAAGAGAGAGAAATGGACAGACAAACCAGAGCTTACCTCTTCCAGGGAGCAGACCCTCTTCTCTCTCTTCGTCTCACAGGCAGTGCAGCACATTCAGCACTCAAGTTTCATCAGGGAACTAGTAAAAAGATATAAGCTAAGAAGAAAGAAGAGCTCTACCCTTGTGCCCAAGTCCTGAGCCCAACACCTAAAAGAAGGAAATGCCTTCTTGTTTTCTACCATTGTCTGCCATGTGTACACATCACCCAGGAACTGCAGGATGAGGGTGATCTGGCCAAGGCAAGCTTCAGCCCAATCCTGATCATATTTTCATATGGTCAATATCTCATCTTAATAGGATTTTCCTTGCCATGTTTTAGTATCAATATCTATTTTGAAGAGTGATTTAATATATCTGAGTATCCAGGATGTTTTTTATATATAAAACATAGCATTATTCAGTTCTTCTTAATATGCTATTGGGATGTGGCAGTAGCCCACGAGGTATCCAGCTCATTTAAAGCAATGGCACATTGCAAAGGTGGTGGTTAACAAGGAGTGTGGGAAGGAAGGGTAATTTAAAAATACTGCTTTATGCCATTTTAAGTTAAAATGTGTCCTGTTAAAAACCTATTTAAATCCTAGTGAGGTTTGCACTGTGCCATTAATATTTAACTCTAAATGAACAGTATAGTACTGGAATGACAGAAATTTCCTTTTGGCGAAAACTAAAGGCAAACATTGATCCAAACAGCATATAATTAACAGGGAAGTGTGTGAACTCAGGATACCTGGGTTCAAATTCTGGAGCCACTAGCTTAGTGACCTTGAATAGTTGCTTAATCTTTTTTTTTTCCCTCTGTGTCACTTTTTTATTAATTGTTAAATCATAGCTGTGTACATTAGTGCAATCGCCTGTACCCATTCTAAGATGCACCATAGATGTGGCCCCACCCATTACCCTCTCTCCACCAAAACCTCCCCCCTCCCTTCCCCTTCCTTGGCCCTTTCCCCATAGTCTTGTGCTATAGTTGGGTTATAGTCTTCATGTGAAAGCTATAATTTAGCTTCATAGTAGGGCTGAGTACATTAGATACTTTTTCTTTCATTCCTGAGATACTTTGCTAAGAAGAATATGTTCCAGCTCCATCCATGTAAACATGAAAGAGGTAAAGTCTCCATCTTTCTTTAAGGCTGCACAGTATTCCATGGTATACATGTACCACAATTTGCTAGTCCATTCATGGGTCGATGGGCACTTGGGCTTCTTCCATGACTTAGCAATTATGAATTGGGCTGCAATAAACATTCTGGTACAGATGTCTTTGCTATATTGTGACTTTTGGTCTTCTGGGTATAAACCTAGTAAAGGAATTATAGGATCAAATGGCAGGTCTATTTTTAGGTCTCTAAGTATTCTCCAAACATCCTTCCAGAAGGAACGTTAGTGGGCATTCCCACCAGCAGTGTAGAAGTGTGCCCTTTCCTCCACATCCACGCCAACATTTCTGATTTTGGGATTTTGTTATGTGGGCTACTCTTACTGGGGTTAGGTGATATCTCAGAGTAGTTTTGATTTGCATTTCTCTGATGATTAAGGATAATGAGCTTTTTTTCATGTGTTTGTAGATTTTGCGTCGGTCTTCTTTAGAGAAGTTTCTCTTCAAGTCCCTTGCCCACCCTGAGATGGGGTCACGTGTTCTTTTCTTGTTAATACATTTGAGTTCTCTGTGGATTCTGGTTATTAGACCTTTATCGGAGGTATAACCTGCAAATATTTTCTCCCATTCTGAGGGCTGTCTGCTTGCTTTACTCACTATGCTCTTGGCTGTGCAGAAGCTTTTTAGTTTGGTCAGGTCCCAGTAGTGTATTTTTGATAATAGTTGCTTAATCTTATGTCTCAGTTTATTTATGTATTAAAATGGGAATTGTTATGGTACCTCCCTCACAGAGCTTTTCTAAGTATTAAATGACATAATACATATAAAATGCTTAGAACATTGTCTCGAATTCAATAAGCTCCAGCTATTATATTTAAGTCTTACTTCAGTCTGGTAGAAATGAAGATAATAATTACCAAGGATGTTAGAACAAAAAGCTCTTTTGCTGATGAAAGATGTTATTCATAAATTGAGAGCCACAATCCTGCATTCACTCCCCCAAATAATGTACACTAAACTCAACAGTATGTATAAATGTCCATTTGCTCTCTACCTTCCCCCACCTCTACCCACCTCTCCCAAGGCTGCCCCTGATGACCAAATCTTTTTTTTTTTTTTTTTGCAGTTTTTGGTGGCAGGGCTGGCTTTGAACCTGCCACCTCAGGGTATGGGGCCAGCGCCCTATTCCTTTGAGCCACAGGTGCTGCCCCAAATCTCCCTTTAACAAAAGTGCTCCAAGGTTCCGCAGGGAATGCTGCCTGATTTAGCTATTCCCACTCCCCACATTCTTCCTTCCTCTTCAGAGGGAGTGCCTCTGTTCTCATTCCATCTCAGAGTCTTTTTCACACATATAAAAACTCCCTCGAATTACCATTCTTCTTTTCCTCTGGTTCTGGTTTTTGTGGTGGGCTTAGAAAAACTGCTTTTCCTCCATTCATTACATTCATCGCCCTCCCTCTCTAGTCAAAGATTCCTCTCACCTTGGTCATAAGCTCAAGCAGTGTTAGTGATAGACTTGTACAAGAAAAAAAGGGAAAAACTATTCAACCCTAAAAGTAAACAGCACAAAGGCCAAATAACAACGAAAGGCTTGTCACAGGGCAGTACACAGTTGCCAAAAGTATGGTACTGACAAGTGATTATTTGAGGCTGGACAGGTGAAGAGAAGTTATTGGGGCTGGAGCATCTGTAGGAAGACTTTGGGAAGAGAGAAGCGTTTGGGGTGCCCATGAAGGAGTTATGGTTCATAAACAGTGGCAATCCTGGTGGCCATGGGAAAGGCATCTGTGCTTAGAGATAGGGACCAGGTTAGGGTCCCTTTGCTGGGGGAGGGGGTGGCTGTGTTAGAGACAATGGGCAAAGAGGCTGAAATTATAATCTGAGCCCTGAATGTTAAGATCAGGAGGCTAGACATTAAGGATGACATTGAGATGATAAGTGTCAATTACTGTGATTGAAAGAATACAGATTATCTGTAAAAATGTAAATTCCAAACAAATGTGTTGTAAGTTCAGTATAACAGTGTATCATCACTGCACCAAAATTATTCTTATTCCAAGTCACTGAATAAACAAAAATAAGACAAATCTATCCATGGCTAGCTGCACTGAAGTCCATATCAATTGTGTAATACTTCAAAATTATATTAAACTGCTCACTTATCTTTCTTCAATTTAAGCAATGTTTAACATTTTCATAAAATGTGCTTATAGGCATATACACATAATGCACAGAAACAGAGTCATCTGTAGTGACTTACAGAGAAAGAATGTCAAAAATGTACATATATTTTAAGAAAGTTAAAAAACTGTATTAAATTGTAATACTCAATTCACATTTGACTTCTGCAATTACAAAAGATACAAAATACAATGTACAAGATAACAAATGTCAGTTTGTTGAGTATATACAAGTATATTGAGTATTACAATTTTAATACAGTTTTTTTCTTTCTTAAAATGCATATACATTTTTTTGGCACAATCTGGGTATGTGGCAGGTGTCCCAGGGAAGGGAGTGACGTGGAGTGAAGGTGAGGACAGGAGTGCCTGGTGTGACCACAAGAGATGGTGCATTTGGCTGTGTGTCGCTATGTGCACCATCTCACCTGAGAAACCCTGGAATATTAGTTTGGCAGGGTGTGGACGGGAGGGATTAATGTGGCCTTGGTAATTGTGGGTGAGGCTTGTGTACTACTCTGCTTCCCAACAGAATGTTCAGTACTGTCAAGTTTTTGTTAGTTTTTGCTGGTGCAGATGGCAGGTGTCATTTACAAGGCCAAAGGAACAGTTGTCAAGACTGTTTTGTGCAAAAAAAAAAAAAGAATGGAAAAAATGAATTACAGGGGAGGCGGAGCAAGATGGCAGCCGAGTAACAGCTTCCTTGCATCTGGGCACCATGAGTCTGGGGATATAGGACTCCAGGCATCATTGGCTGGTGGGATCTGCCTATCATCACCCCTGAGAGGATACAGGGAGTCAGCGAGAGACTTCTGGACCCCAAGAGGAGGACTAAAACAGTGGAAAACTGGCAAGTGGTCGTGTGTGTTCAATCCGTCTAAACCCGCCCGCAACTGTAAGTTCAGTAGCAGCGAGACTGCAAACCAGAAAGGCCTTACCTGTGAACTGTTTTGGTGTCTTTGGACTTGGCACTCAGCTGAACTGCCTTGGGGAGAGCCTGAGCGGGAGTGTGGAGAACTTTGGCCTTTGTCTAGGGCCCCAGTCTGAGCCGCTGAGCCAGACGGAGCTAATAGTGTTTGGCTCTGGGTCACAGGCAGCCATTGTGAGCTATCTGCCCCGGCAAGCTCTGCCCTCAGGGTCGCAGAGCTGGAATTGGGTGGGAGCTGGTAACCCAGCGACCAAGTAGCCTCAGGGCGGGGTCTGAGCCGCCTTGCAGCCCTAACCCTCGGGGGCAGAGGGAGACCAGTTTTGGCACACAGGGTAAGTGGATAGCCACTTCAGCAGTGATTCCAGCGACAAGCACTTCCCTGGGAAAGCTTCTGCTCAGCAAGTGAACAAGTTCAAAGTGCCTTTTAAGTGGGCTGAAGAGAGATTTAGGGTGTCTACCTGCTGGGGTTTGAGAAACTAGCAGCCTCCAGTCGTATCAGAACTGTGATTAACATCTCATACCCCAGAAGACGACATGTTGCCCAGACAATATTCAATAACTACATACTGCTTTGTTTTTGGTTGTGTGTGTTTTTTTTTTTTTTTGGTTGGTTGTTTTTTTTTGTTTATTTTGATATTGTTGATTGTTGTTTTGTTTTTTAAGTTCAACCTTTTCCATACAGATCCTTTTTCTTTCTCAATTTTTCTAGTTTAATTATAATTTCCCATTGCTGCCTATTTCCATAATTAGAACTTCATTTTTGTTAGTGTTTCTACCATTATTATTTGGATTTTCCAGCCAATTTTATCCCGTAAAGTTTTCTGTTTGCTTGTTTTGGTTTGATTTATAGCATTTTTGTCTTTCCTCTCTACTTGGTGGAGGTGGGGTACTGTGTCTGATCAGGTTAGCAAAGAGCTGCTGACCTCAAGGGAACCACCCCACTGGGCACCCCCAGAAGGTGTTTTTTTTTGTTTTTTTTTTAAGGTTGTATCAAAGTACCCTACTGTACACCTATATTGCTCTGTCTCCCTCTTTCTGTGCCTCTCTTCTTTTTGTCAATATTCCTTTTACCCACCCGCTCTCTGTTCTCTATTTTTCTTTTTTTTTCCTTATCACTTTGTCCTCCTTTCTTTCATCCCTTTTTGCTCTTAAACCTTCTCACCCTTCTGGTCCTGTAACCCTTAGTCCACAGGCATGAGAACTTAAAGAGCAAGAGGAAGTGAAAGGAAAATTAGGGCAAGGAAACAGATAAAAGAAATCACCCATGAGGAAGAATCAGCAGAAAACTCCAGGCAACATGAAGAATCAGTCCAGAACAACCCCGCCAAGGGACCATAAGGTAGCTACTGCAGAGGATTCCACCTATACAGAAATGTTAGGAATGACAGAAAGGGAATTTAGAATACACATGTTGAAAACAATGAAAGAAATGATGGAAACAATGAAGGAAACTGCTAATAAAGTGGAAAATAACCAAAAGGAAATTCAAAAACAGAATCAAATAAGAGACGAACGATATGAAGAATATGAAAAGGATATAGCAGAGCTGAAGGAAATGAAACAGTCAATCAGGGAACTTAAAGATGCAATGGAAAGTATCAGCAACAGGTTAGACCGTGCAGAAGAAAGAATTTCAGAGGTAGAAGACAAAGTTTTTGAGATAACTCAGATAGTAAAAGAGGCAGAAAAGAAGAGAGAGAAAGCAGAACGTTCACTGTCAGAATTATGGGACTTTATGAAGCGTTCCAACATACGAGTTATAGGAATCCCAGAAGGGGAAGAAGAATGCCCCAGAGGAATGGAAGCCATATTAGAGAATATTATAAAAGAAAATTTCCCAAATATCACCAAAGATCTGACACACTGCTTTCAGAGGGCTATCGGACCCCAGGTCGCCTCAACTCTAACCGAGCTTCTCCAAGACACATTGTGATGATCCTGTTAAACATCAAGACAAAAGAAAAGATTCTGCAAGCTGCCAGGAGTAAGCACCAGTTGACCTACAGGGGCAAATCCATCAGAGTGACCGCAGACTTCTCTAATGAAACTTTCCAAGCAAGAAGACAATGGTCATCTACCTTTAATCTACTTAAACAGAACAATTTCCAGCCCAGAATTCTGTACCCTGCTAAGCTAAGCTTCAAAATTGACGGAGAAATCAAATCATTTACGGATATACAAACATTGAGGAAATTCGCCACAACAAGACCAGCCCTACAGGAAATACTTCAACCTGTTCTGCACACTGACCACCACAATGGATCAGCAGCAAAGTAAGAACTCAGAAATTAAAGGACAGAACCAAACCTCCACACTGATGCAAAAGATAAAACTGAGCAATGGACTCTCACCAAATAAGACGAATAGAATACTACCACACTTATCAATTATCTCAATAAATGTTAATGGCTTGAATTCCCCACTGAACAGACATAGATTGGTTGATTGGATTAAAAAACACAAGCCATCCATTTGCTGTCTGCAAGAAAGACACCTGGCTTCAAAAGACAAATTCAAGCTCCGAGTCAAGGGTTGGAAGACAATTTTTCAGGCAAATGGAATTCAGAAGAAAAGAGGAGTTGCAATATTATTTTCAGATACATGTGGATTTAAAGCAACTAAAGTCAAAAAAGACAAAGACGGTCACTTTATATTGGTCAAGGGAAAAATACAACAAGAAGACATTTCAATTCTAAATATCTATGCACCCAATTTAAATGCTCCCAGATTCTTGAAACAGACCTTACTCAGTCTGAGCAATATGATATCTGATAATACCATAATAAAAGGAGACCTTAACACTCCTCTTACAGAGCTGGACAGATCCTCTAAACAGAAATTAAACAAGGATATAAGAGATTTAAATGAGACCCTAGAACAACTGTGCTTGATAGACGCATATAGAACACTCCATCCCAAAGATAAAGAATATACATTCTTCTCATCACCCCATGGAACATTCTCCAAAATTGATCATATCCTGGGACACAAAACAAATATCAACAGAATCAAAAGAATTGAAATTTTACCTTGTATCTTCTCAGACCATAAGGCACTAAAGGTGGAACTCAACTCTAACAAAAATGCTCGACCCCACCCAAAGGCATGGAAATTAAACAATCTTCTGTTGAATAACAGATGGGTGCAGGAAGAAATAAAACAGGAAATCATTAACTTCCTTGAGCATAACAACAATGAAGACACAAGCTACCAAAACCTGTGGGATACTGCAAAAGCAGTTTTGAGAGGAAAATTCATCGCTTTAGATGCCTACATTCGAAAAACAGAAAGAGAGCATATCAACAATCTCACAAGAGATCTTATGGAATTGGAAAAAGAAGAACAATCTAAACCTAAATTCAGTAGAAGAAAAGAAATATCCAAAATCAAATCAGAGATCAATGAAATTGAAAACAAAAGAATCATTCAGAAAATTAATGAAACAAGGAGTTGGTTTTTTGAAAAAATAAATAAAATAGATAAACCATTGGCCAGACTCACGAGGAATAGAAAAGTAAAATCTCTAGTAACCTCAATCAGAAATGATAAAGGGGAAATAACAACTGATCCCACAGAGATACAAGAGATCATCTCTGAATACTACCAGAAACTCTATGCCCAGAAATTTGACAATGTGAAAGAAATGGATCAATATTTGGAATCACACCCTCTCCCTAGACTCAGCCAGGAAGAAATAGAGCTCCTGAACAGACCAATTTCAAGCACTGAGATCAAAGAAACAATAAAAAAGCTTCCAACCAAAAAATGCCCTGGTCCAGATGGCTTCACTCCAGAATTCTATCAAACCTTCAAGGAAGAGCTTATTCCTGTACTGCAGAAATTATTCCAAAAAATTGAGGAAGAAGGAATCTTCCCCAACACATTCTATGAAGCAAACATCACCCTGATACCAAAACCAGGAAAAGACCCAAACAAAAAGGAGAATTTCAGACCAATCTCACTCATGAATATAGACGCAAAAATTCTCAACAAAATCCTAGCCAATAGATTACAGTTTATCATCAAAAAAGTCATTCATCATGATCAAGTAGGCTTCATCCCAGGGATGCAAGGCTGGTTTAACATACGCAAGTCCATTAACGTTATCCACCATATTAACAGAGGCAAAAATAAAGATCACATGATCCTCTCAATAGATGCAGAAAAAGCATTTGATAAAATCCAGCATCCTTTTCTAATTAGAACACTGAAGAGTATAGGCATAGGTGGCACATTTCTTAAACCGATTGAAGCTATCTATGACAAACCCACAGCCAATATTTTACTGAATGGAGTAAAACTCAAAGCTTTTCCTCTTAGAACTGGAACCAGACAAGGTTGTCCTCTGTCACCTTTACTATTCAACGTAGTGCTGGAAGTTCTAGCCAATACAATTAGGCAAGACAAGGAAATAAAGGGAATCCAAATGGGAGCAGAGGAGGTCAAACTCTCCCTCTTTGCTGACGACATGATCTTATACTTAGAGAACCCCAAAGACTCAACCACAAGACTCCTAGAAGTCATCAAAAAATACAGTAATGTTTCAGGATATAAAATCAATGTCCACAAGTCAGTAGCCTTTGTGTACACCAATAACAGTCAAGATGAGAAGCTAATTAAGGACACAACTCCCTTCACCATAGTCTCAAAGAAAGTGAAATACCTAGGAGTATACCTAACGAAGGAGGTGAAGGACCTCTATAAAGAAAACTATGAAATCCTCAGAAAGGAAATAGCAGAGGATATTAACAAATGGAAGAACATACCATGCTCATGGATGGGAAGAATCAACATTGTTAAAATGTCTATACTTCCCAAAGCAATCTACCTATTCAATGCCATTCCTATCAAAATACCAACATCGTACGTTCAAGATTTGGAGAATATAATTCTGCGTTTTGTATGGAACCGGAAAAACCCCCGTATAGCTAAGGCAGTTCTTAGTAATAAAAATAAAGCTGGGGGCATCAGCATACCAGATTTTAGTCTGTACTACAAAGCCATAGTGGTCAAGACAGCATGGTACTGGCACAAAAGCAGAGACATATACACTTGGAATCCAATTGAAAACCAAGAAATGAAACTAACATTTTACAACCATCTAATCTTTGATAAACCAAACAAGAACATACCTTGGGGGAAAGACTCCCTATTCAATAAATGGTGTTGGGAGAACTGGATGTCTACATGTAAAAGACTGAAACTGGACCCACACCTTTCTCCACTCACAAAAATTGATTCAAGATGGATAAAGGACTTACATTTAAGGCATGAAACAAGAAAAATCCTCAAAGAAAGCATAGGGAAAACACTGGAAGGTATTGGCCTGGGGAAAGACTTCATGAAGAAGACTGCCATGGCAATTGCAACAACAACAAAAATAAACAAATGGGACTTCATTAAACTGAAAAGCTTCTGTACAGCTGAGGAGACAATAACCAAAGCAAAGAGACAACCTACACAATGGGAAAGGATATTTGCATATTTTCAATCAGACAAAAGCTTGATAACTAGGATCTATAGAGAACTCAAATTAATCCACATGAAAAAAGCCAACAATCCCTTATATCAATGGGCAAGAGACATGACTAGAACCTTCTCTAAAGATGACAGACGAATGGCTAACAAACAGATGAAAAAATGTTCATCATCTCTATATATTAGAGAAATGCAAATCAAAACAACCCTGAGATATCATCTAACCCCAGTGAGAATGGCCCACATCACAAAATTTCAAAACTGCAGATGCTGGCGTGGATGTGGAGAGAAGGGAACACTTTTACACTGCTGGTGGGACTGCAAACTAGTACAACCTTTCTGGAAGGAAGTATGGAGAAACCTCAAAGCACTCAATCTAGACCTCCCATTAGATCCTGCAATCCCATTGCTGGACATCTACCCAGAAGGAAAGAAATCCTTTTATCATAAGGACCCTTGTACTAGACTGTTTATTGCAGCTCAATTTACAATCGCCAAAATGTGGAAACAGCCTAAATGCCCACCAACCCAGGAATGGATTAACAAGCTGTGGTATATGTATATCATGGAATACTATTCAGCCATTAAAAGAAATGGAGACTTTACATCCTCCGTATTCACCTGGATGGACGTGGAAGACATTATTCTTAGTAAAGCATCACAAGAATGGAGAAGCATGAATCCTATGTACTCAATTTTGATATGAGGACAATTAATGACAATTATGGTTATGGGGGGGAAACAGAAAGAGGGAAGGAGGGAGGTGGGTGGGGCCTTGGTTTGTGTCACACTTTATGGGGGCAAGACATGATTGCAAGAGGGACTTTACCTAACAATTGCCATCAGTGTAACCTGGCTTATTGTACCCTCAATGAATCCCCAACAATAAAAAAAAAAAAAAAAGAATGTTTTGTGCTGGGCTGGAACCTTTCAGTACTTTTAAAATTATAAAGGCATTAAAAGAATGCAGGAAAATTAAACCCTTGTGGATGAAGTAGACTTTTCTGTTGGGGGTAGAACTATTCAACTTTAATATTAACTACGTTTTATTAGGTTTTCAACTCAAATGATCTGGTTAGTCTTCAATTTTAAAATCTAAAACACAATTTATTTAATAATATTCTTCCCTCCCCTCCCCTCTCCTTCTTTTCTTTCCGACAGAGTCTCATTCTGTTCCTCAGGCTAGATTGCCTGGCATCAGCCTTGCTCACAATAATCTCAAACTCCTGGGCTCAAACGATCCTTCTATTTTCAGCCTCCCAAGCAGCTGAGACTACTGGCACCTGCCACAAATCTCACTCTTGCTCAGGCTGGTCTTGAACTCCTGAGCTCACAGTATCTTCCTGCCTTGGCCTCTCAGAGTGCTCGGATTACAGGCTTGAGCCACCGGGACTGGCCAAAGATGTTTTTCATAAGCATGATTTTATTTCCTTGTGATTGAAAAAATAGGACTATATTTTGAGGCTTTTGCTTACTAGATAAAGTAAAACTAAAATCAGGATTTAAAATAAGGATTAAAAATAAAGCCAAATGGAGAAAATAATGGCTATAGGAATATTCGTATCTAATAGATAAGACTATTCTTGGTAACTGCAGCCCCTGCCTCCAGAATTGCAAAACTGCAGCTCTTTATCCCTCCTACCTATTTCAGCTCCACTCAGGTGCCACCGCTAAGCTTCTATAACTAACTGCCCCACCTCTTTGAGCTTCTTTCCCTCAACGGTACAATGAAGACAGCATCGCTTCACTGCGTTCAGGCGAAAATTAAAATTACGCAGAGGTAAATCTCTGCACGCTGGAGGTACGATGAGAAGTTAGTTCGAAACGTTTCCTGCCATCTGCCAGCCTCCCCGCAGCCACTGGTGCCTTCCTCTGCTCGCACCCTGGCTCTCCCTACCCAGGCTCGTCTGTGTATTTATTTGTTTGTTAATTTAATTCACTAATATTTGTCATTTTAAATTTTCCCAGCGGCCCCCTGCTTGGGCGTCCGGAGTGGAGGTCGGCCCGACCCTGGATGGTCTTGGACCCCTACTTGTCGCGCCTCGCCCCGGAGCCGGCCTCGGAGCCCCGCCCCTCGTTCCTTTAAGAATGTAAAGAGCCTCCGCGGACGCGCTCCGTGGGCGGGGCCGCTGCGGGAGCTGCGCTGTGATTGGCCGTGTCCGAGCAACCGCGGAGACGCGGTGGTCAACCTGCAGCGCCGGTCGGGCTCGGAACCAGCGGCTGCGCGGGTCACAGAGAAATAGAACGTTGGAATCCTCTGCGCAGCGCCGTCGCCCGTGGGAATCGCCGCTCTGTCCACTAGTGGATTGCTGTCCTCGCTCGCTCTCTCGGGGTAGACGGCCCCTGGATGATGGGAGCGCGGCTGCTGGACGGGAGCCACCACGTCTAACATCTGACAGAGTGCCCAGTAAGTGCGGGATGTGATCCTTGCCACACCTGAACCGCTAAAGCGCTGAGCTTTCCAACATGTTGAGTAGGGAAGTCTTGGAAGCATAGTTTCTGAGCTGGACTACACTTCTGGTTTACACATGTAAGGAAGCAGTAAGGAAAGCTTAGTGACTTGCCCACACCCACTTAACTATTTGGTACCCAGGTCGACAAGCCAAGTGACAAGGTACCTACCCATCCTACTCTGCAGGTCTTTCTACTGCACCTCCCTCCTAGCCAAAGCTCAGCCTCCTGCCCTGGCAGAGGACCAGCTTTCCTAGTTTGTATCCATACCGTAGGCCAACAGTAATAAATGATGAAGTCTACTTGGGCGTGGAGGTAATACGAGAACCAGAAGAAATTTATTTCCAATAAATAATAATACATGCGAATAGTCTAAAGCCAAAAGCGATAGCAATAAACCCCTGCACAGCTTTTTGTTTTGGAAGGGCCTCTGGCTCCCCCTCATTCCACAGATACATGGTTTCACAATCAGACCACTGTCCTATGTGGGCATGAACATTAACTAGGCTTAGTTTCCACTTGCTAGAGTTTTTTCCAGTTCATTTTCTTGGGAGCTCTAGGTTTCTTTCTTCTCAGCAATACCCTTCCCCCTAAAGCATTCCAGTTATTCTCAGATATTCTTTTCTTGATTCTATTTTCTCAGCGGTGGAACAGCCCATTTGCATCTGATTGCCTCTCCTCTACCCACATTATTTGACTGGATGATCACAGCATAGCCTTGCCCCGTTAGGGCAGAAAAATGGGTTTCTGGAGAAGAGCTGCAGCAAGATGCATGGTGGAGTTTCACTCCAGCTTCTTTTCTTCCTGGAATAATCACAGTTTAAAACTCACATAAATCACAAAATACAGCCTTCTAGGCCAGACTTCCTTTTCAGAAACTGTCAGGGATATAGGAAATTTGGGGTGTTGATAATAAAGGAGGTAAAACTTACTGATTGTTTAAACTGAATTAATGGATTCTAACTCTTGTCCTGTCCCTCAACTTATGACCACATCAACCTCTTTTAGGGCATGCTGACTTCCAGACACTCGATGTGTTCCAGCCTAATCTATTTTTTCTCAAAGCTTTGCTTGCCCAGGCCTTCAGTTCTGACTTTCACTTCCTTTTTGTTTCTTTTACACTTCTTCCTTCTAACCAAGGAAATCTTTTCCTATTTCCTCAAACTCTGTGGCTCTTGGGATAGCTTTTAAAACTTAGGGCAGTGTTAAACTGGGATATGCTGTTGTCTCTGACTTCTGAGTGTCTCAGCCTCCCGATTTGTATTAATCTCAGATGAGGAAACCATGAATAATAGTAAACAAGCAAAGTAGTATTGTTATATCCAGGAAAATAATGTCTTTTTTAAAAAGAGATAGTTGTTTTCTAGTATTAGCCTTATTAGAACTTTTAAGTGAGTCTTCATCTTTTTTGAAAAAAATCAGAGTTCTCTCAGTAATTCCTAGTGATCAGTTTTATTCATCTCAGCCCTTATATAAAGTGCCTGCTGTACATAAGGTATTATGCTGAGAATCTTCATATAGTTTTGTCCCTGTAGTCACTGAAACTTTAAGTCTAGAGAGTTCAAACCTAAGTGGCTGAGGCCATTGTAATGAAGTATCAAAGTAAAATATAGAGCTTTCCCAGGGAAAGTCTGCAGAAGATTGTTGAGGGAATCCAGACAGGCAACATTTGACTTGGGCCTTTCAGGTTTAGAGTACATAGGAGAACTACCTGAGACCAGCCTGGAGATGGGAAAGCAGGCAGGCTGTGTGTGGCATGGTGGAGGGAAAAGGAGGTAACTGTTAGGTCCTTACGCTGGGCAGGCTTCCTTGCTCTAACACAGCAGTTCTCAACCTGTCGGTCCCAACCCATGGGAACTGTATTAAAGGGGTGCGGCATTAGGAAAGTTGAGAACCGGGTGGCGCCTGTGGCTCAAGGAGTAGGGTGCCGGTCCCATATGTCGGAGGTGGCGGGTTCAATCCTAGCCCCGGCCAAATACCAAAAAAAAAAAAAAAAAAAAAGGAAAGTTGAGAACCACTGTTCTAACAGAATAGTTCTTATCCTATTGAGTAGAAAGATTGCTTGTTATGATGCCCTTTCTCCGTCTCCTCCCTTGTTTTCTACAATTGCTTTCATTTATGACAATACAACTATTCTCAGGTTACAAAACCCTGGAGTTAAGGTCTGAATCAGAATGAAACATACAGGTTTTCAGAATAAATCATTTAAAAAGTCATGTACGTCCAGAAGGGACTGGGGCATGCATCTTAAAAAGGAGGCAGAAGGAGTGGGGCGCCAGCCCCGTATACTGGAGGTGGCGAGTTCAAACCTGACCCTGGCCAAAACTGCAAAAAAAAAAAAAAGGAGGCAGAATTTGGTTGCCTTTTGTATGGAATCAAAAATGTGTCCCTTTGCCTTAGAAACAAAGCCTATGACTCTTCTGAACCCCTCTTTAAGGTTCCAAAATCCACTTTAGAAAGCTTTATTAGGGTAATTTATGTAAAAGTGCTCCCTTTTAAATCTAGGACTTGTAGCTCCCTCCAGTAAGAAGACAATGGGAGGTAGGTGTGTTTCAGAGAAGAGAAAGATTAACTGGAAATGATAAAATTAGTAAAAAATATTTCTTCCGAGCTTCACTTTCTTGTTTCTATAGAAACATTTAACCAAATTTAAGAGACATTCAGCTTCAGTCTTTGTGGAAAGATCCCCCACAGAAAGTCAAAGCATATTAGTCTGCCCTTGTTTTCATGTTCTGTGACTCACTCAGCTTTGTAGCTCAATATGACTGGAGACTTGGGGATAAAAGAATATGTGGAGTGGAGAGGGAGTATCACAAAACAAAACACAATTACTCAAGGATAAGGAATTTTATTTATTTATTTGTACATAGTTCTTTCCAATATATCAAGTGTGTACTCACACATAACTCATGCGTAATCACATCTGCTCTATGAAGTGGCCCTGGAAGTTAGGGTGTGCAGGTGTTACTACTGTAAGAGGTGGAATCTATGGCTTATGCTGAGTTTTGATTCTAAACTTTCCCACTTCTGTATGATGCTTTCCAAATGATATTGGAACATTATCATCAAATTGTGCCTCTTGTAGAAAGAAAGCAAGATCTTCATCAATAATAGAATTTGTATGATTTTGGAATTCAACATATGTGGATAATGTAAATTCACATAAAACTTTGAAATGAAAATCATTATCTTTAAAACCTTAAGAGTGACAAGCTGGGAAGCTTATCGAGCCTGACCTCTAGGAATAAAGATTAGTGCTCTTTGTCTTCCATGAGGACCCATGAGGGCTGCTAGGATGCAGTCTTACTGGAATAATGCTACAGGCTTATACTATAGAACCAGGCTGGAGGAGAATAGTTGAAAAGATAGCAGCATGGTTCAGAAATGGCTTTGACTCCTGCTTCTCTCACTTATTGGCTGTGGAAGAACTTGGGAACAAATTCTTCAAATTCTCAAAGCTTCCGAATCCTTGAATATAAGTAGAGTGTTAACAGTGAGTAACTGATGGGGTTATGAAGATCTGTGAGATAACGCATATAAAAGGCTCTGTCCAGCATGTGGCCAAAGAATGGAAGTTGCTGCGGTTGTTTCTATTATGATAAAGGCCACAGAACACAGACTTTGGAGAGCTGGATGGGCTAGGTTAGAATCTCAATTCCACCCGTAACCAGCTGTGCGATTGTGGCCAAGTTGCTTCCTCTTCTCTGTGTTGGTTTCCTTATTTGTTGCCTTATTTATAACATGGTAATAAAAGTAGTATATACCTTATAAGGTTATTATAAGGATTAAATTATATTACATGTAATAATGTTAAATAAGTATTTGCTAATAATAATACTTCTAATTTCTTTTCACAAAACCTCCCTGGCTTGCATCCAGCTGATTTTTGTGTTTGACTGAATTTCCATGTCATAACACTGAGACTTTTAGGAAATACAATTGGAGTTTTTGAAATGGAGGAAAGGTAGTATTCTCATTGTTAAAAAGGTGTTTTACAGTTCCAGAGATCAATTTACATACATTGCACACTCTGCAGAGCTTTCTATTCTTCCTCCAAGTTACCAGGCCCTGCCCAGTTGTGCCGAGTGGGTTAAGATTGCATTAGAGTTTAGCCACTCCTTTCCTTTTGTATACACTAGTTATATTTAGGAAGCCCTAGATAAACTTGATATGTTGCATATTGCCTTGAGTCCAGTGGATCCCAGAATAGTTGGCTACATGAACCAGAATGTTTAAGTCCAACATTAAACAAGGTGCCAGAAAATAAAACATTCAGAAAGTAGGTACATGTGTTTCAGCTGGGCAGAGCAGTGGTCTGGTTCCCACCCTGCCACCAGCTCCCACTTAGCCACTGCACCTGTAGAACAGGTGTATTTCCTGTCCAGGTTTATCCTTTTTATCCTGGTTGAAAGTAAAACGTCAGGTGTGGTTGTAATTAGAATACAGATATGTAGAGAAGGATCTGAGGAGAGTGTTCAATTTTCCAAAATCAAAGATCTTTGTGTTTTTCTGATTGTGGAAGTAAATCCTATTTTATTATAGAAATATTTAAATAATGTAAAAATTTAAACACTACAGAAGAGGCAAAAGCCACACATACTTCAACTACACAGAGAAAACTACTACAAACCTGTTAGTGTACATCTTTCTAGATGTTTTTCTGTGTGTCTATGTGTCTATACATGCAGATACTAAATTTTTTGGATTCCTATTAGCAATGCAAGCAGTTGTCTCCTTTTCCAATGAATATGCATCTATATGATAATTTTAATGGATAAATAGGAATTCTATTTCATGAGTGTACTATAATTTATATTAATCCAATTCTTTGTGTATGTAAAATTATTTCTAAATTTTCAGTAAGTCTGAGTTTGACAATTGTCCTTGCAGGACATCCCTGTGACTTAGATTATAATTCTGAGATGGAGAAATCAAGCTCTTCATCTACCATCTCTGGGCAGCAGCTGCAGAGGCAGGAGGGCCTGCGCAACATCAAAGCAGACATGGCTGAGCAAAGTCTCATTTCATCTGAGAAATGGCTTCAACTGTATGGGCTTAAGAGCAGCAAATTGACCTTGAAACAGATTTTGTCTCAGATCGGATTTCCACATTGTGAAGGTACAGTACTCACAAAACCAGCATAGTGCCATTTAGCCTTTGAAGAGGCTGCTTGCTGAAAGCCCCTCAAAAACCATAGGTCTCTGAGTTTGCTGTGATCGCATGTCCCTATCAGGGCATGCACCCCCAATATGTGTATATTGTATAGAGGTATAATTGTCAAGCCACACATTAAATGTTAATAATGCTTAATTTTACCCTTTCTTTTTCATTGTTATTTTTTAAAGCAGCAGATAAATTTGTACATGTTTATCATGTACTATATGATGTTTTGAAGAATATATACATTGTGAAACAGTTAAATCTGCCTACTTAACAAATCCATTACCTCATGCAGTTATCATTTTTGTGGTGAAAACACTTAACATCCACTCTTTTTGCATTTTTCAAGAATATATCATCAACTATGACGACCATGCTGTACAGTAGATCTCTTGAATATATTTCTCCTATCTGTGATTGATTGTGTATTCTTTGAACAACATCCTTCCAACTTCTCTTCCCCCACTTACCTTCCAGCCTCTGGTAAGGACCTTTCTGCTCTCTTCTCTATGAAATCTGCTTTATTAGATTTCACAACATGAGTAAGTGAGATTATGCAGTATTTGTTATTTTGTGTATTCACTTAATGTAATGGCCTTCAAGTTCATACTTGTAGTTGCAAATGACAGGATTTCTGCCCTTTTTTGGCTAATATTTTAGTGTCTATGTATACTACATTTTCTTTATTCTTTCATTTTTTGCTGAGGGCTTGGGCTGATTTCATATCTTGGCCATTGTGAATAGAGCTGTAACAAACATGAGAGTGCAGCTATCTTTTTGACAGACTAATTTCATTTCCTTTGTATATACACCCAGCAGTGGGATTGCGAGATCCTATGGTAGTTACTAATTGTAGATTTTTGAGGACCCTCTACTGTTTTCCATAATGACTATTCAAATTTACATACCTACCAGCAATGTGTACAGGTTCCCTTTTCTCCAACATTTACCTTTTTAATAATAACATGTGGTTTTGACTTGCATTTCCCTCATCATTAGTGATATTGAGCGTTTTTTCATATACCTGTTGACCATTTGTATGTTTTCTTTTGAGATACGTCTATTTAGGACTTTTGCCCATTTTAAAATCAAGTTATTTGGCTTTTTGCTATTGAGTTGTTTGAATTCCTTATATATTTGGGATATTTACCCCTTACCAGATACATAGTTTGCAAATATTTTCTCCTATTCTGATAGGTTGTCTGTTTTTCTTATTTTTTTTCTTTTGCTGTGCAGAAGCTTTTTAGTTTGATATAATCCCATTTGTTTGTTTTTGCTTTTGTTGCTTGTGCTTTTGAGGTAGTATAAAAAAAAAAATCATTGCCCTGGCTGGATGTGGCTCACATCTGTAATCCTAGCACTCTGGGAGGCTGAGGAGGGTGGATTGTCAGAGGTGAGGAGTTGGAGACCAGCCTGAGCATGAATGACACCTGTCTCTACTAAAAATAGAAAAATAAGCTGGGTGTTGTGCCAGGAAGCTTATAGTCCCAGCTACTCTGGAGGCTGAGGCAAGAGGTTTGATTACTTGAGTCCAGTAGTTTGAGTTTGCTGTGAGCTGTGACACTGTAACATTCTCCCAGGACAACAGAGTGAGACTGTCTCAAAATAAAAATAATCATTGTTCACAGTGATGTCATGGAGCTTTTTCCCTTTTTTCTTCTTGTAGTTTTATATTTTCAAGTCTTACATTTAAGTCTTTAACCCATCTTTGAGTTGTTTTTTTTGTATATGGGAGAGATAAGGGTCTAATTTCAGTCTTCTGCCTGGGGATGTAGTTTTCTCTACACCTTTTACTGAGGAGATTGTTCTTTCCTCGTTATGTGTTGTTGGCATCTTTGTTGAAAATAAGTGGGCTATAAATGTGTGGATTATTTCTAGGCTCTCTATTCTGTGCCACTGATCTGTGTATCTGTTTTCATGCCATTCTGTTTTGGTTAATAATATGGCTTTGTCAAATATTTAGAAGTCAAGTGGCATGACATCTCTGGCTTTGTTGTTGTTGTTCAAGATTGCTTTGGCCATTTTTTTCTGCTTTCATACAAATTTTAGGATTTTTTTCTATTTCTGTGAAAAATGTTATTGTTATTTTAATAGGGATTGCATTGAATGTGCTTAATTATTAATTAGGTCATGTGCATACATATTTATAATTGTTATATTCTCTTGCTGAATTGACAATTTTATCATTTGTAATGAACTTCTTTGTCTCTTTTTAGCATATTTGACTTAAAGTCTCATATAAGTTTAGCTACTCCTGCTATATTTTGGTTTCTATTTGCATGGAATATAACTCTCACCTCTTCACTTTTAGTCTGTGTCCTGACAGGCGAAGTGAGTCTGATGTAGGCAACGTATAATATTGTTTTTATTTTATTTTTTTTAGAGACAGAATCTCACTTTATTGCCCTCAGTAGAGTGCTTAGCGTCACAACTCACAGCAACCTCCAACTCTTGGGCTTAAGTGATTCTCTTGCCTCAGCTTCCTGAGTAGCTGGGACTACAGATACCTGCCACAATGCCCGACTATTTTTTGTTGCAGTTTGGCCGGGGTGGGGTTTGAAGCCACCATCCTTGGTATATGGGCCAGGCCCTACCCACTAAGCCACAGGCGCCGCCCAATATTGTTTTTTAATTTATTCAACCACTCTATGTTTTTTGATTGGGCAATAATTTAATCTACTTATAGTCAAAGTGACTATTGATAGGTAAGATGTATTGACTTACAACTACCATTTAAAAAATTGTTTTGGAGTTGTTTTATAGATTTTTTTCTTCTTTTCTCTTACTTTATGATTGGTTTTCTCTAGTAATATGTTTTAATTCCTTTCTTTTAATTTTTAGCGTGCCTATTATAGGTTTTTGATTTATGGTTATCATGAGGCATACAAAAAATATTTGATAGTTATAAGAAGTTAATTTAAGTTGTTAACAACTTAACTCTGATCACAAAGAAAATTCTCTAAACTTTAACTTTACCCCCACCCAATATTTTGTATTTTTAATGTCACAATTTATATCTTTTTCTATTGCATATACCTTAACAAATTATTATAGTTATTATTAGTAATAGCTTTGTCTTCATACTAAAGATATAAGTGATTTATACACCATAATTACAGTGTTCCAGTATTTTGAATTTGACTGTTTACTTATTTTTACCAGTGAGTTTTATACTTCAGATGTTTTTTGTGTTATTCATTAATGTCCTTTTCTTTCAGCTCATAGAATTCCTTTTAGCATTTCTTGTAAGACAAGTTTAGTGTTGATGAAATCCCACTGCTTTGTAGGTCTGTCAAAGTATTTATCTTTACTTTCTCTCTGAAGGATAGCTTTTCTGAGTACAGTATTCTTGACTGGCAGTTTTTTCCCATTAGCACTTCAAATATATTATTTCATTCTGTCCTAGCCTGTAAAGTTTCTTCTGAGAAGTCTGTTGCCTGGCATATTGAAACTCTCTTATATTATTTTATGTATGACATAAAGTAACTTCTTTTATTGCTTTGAGCATCCTCTCTTTGTTTTCGATAGTTTGTTTACAATGTGTAAACTTTGAACTTTGACTTTTCTGTATCTGGATATTTTTATCTTTCTCTAGGTTTGGAAAGTTTTCTGCTGTTATTTCTTTAAATAAGCTTTCTACCCATTTATCTTTCCCCATTCCCTCTTTAACATTTGCTGTTTTGGTGCTATTCTATATATCCCATAAGGTTTCTTCATTCCTTTTTATTCATTTTGCATTTTATTCATTTCATAACCTCTGTTGACATTTGTAAATTCTTTCTTCTGCTTCAGCAGTTCTACTATTGATGCTTTCTATTGCATTTTTATTTTGTTCACTTATTATTATTTCAATCTCTCAGTTAAAATTTTCATTCTGGTCATTTATTTTTTCCTCATTTCATTAAACTCTTTCTTTGTATTTTATTAAAGTTCATTGAGCAGCCTTAAGACAGCTAATTTGAATTCTTTGTCAGGCAGTTCTTTTATCTCCATCTCTTTAGAACCACTCATTGGCACCTTATTATATATTTAGTGACATCATGTTTCCCTGATTGCTTTTGATCTTTCTGGTTGTACATTGATGTTTGTGTATTGAAGAAGAAAGTACTGACACCAGTTAGTTACAGCCTGGCTCTATCTTGGAATATTCTTAAGTAGTATGCCTATTCAGGGATTCTTGGTAGGTCATCTGGTATGGCTGCTAAGCCAATTGGAGCCATTACAGCCATTATACCACCATGGAGGGCCTTAAGATGGTTTGGAATCTCATGGCCACTGAGACTCCCATAGTGCCAGCTACATTCTTATGGCCATTGTAACTGACATAGTACTGGGGAGTGCCCAAAGCCTGTGTCTGCTGAGGCTCATGCAACACTGAGCCACAGCTAAAGCCTGTGGCAGTTGAAGCCTGTGGATTATTCTGAGCCCAAGGCTGCTATAGTTAGTTGGTGATGATGTGGGCCAGAGCTGGTATCTATCTTGCAGGGGCTGTAGGTTCCTATCTGGCACTGGGGTAGGTCTAGAGGCTTAGTCCATAGCCTGGAGTCAAGGGCCATGAGGATCTGCTAGGTGCTGGGTTTTACTGTATCGGGACCTGTATTAGAGTCCAAGCAAAGTTCTATGCTTATTTCTCTTTCTCTCTCCCCCACCCCCAAGTGACAGTATCTCTCTGTACTATGCTGCCCAGGGTTTGGGGAAGGGTGATTCAGGTGATGTAATACTATCTTTCATAACCTCTTCAATGTATCTTTTCTTCTTACTATGCTATAACTATGTACTGTGACCTCTCATCTGCTTTTCTTACCTCTTGTGAAGGTATTTTTATGCATGGATAGCTGTTCAAATTGTCATTTGACTACATTTTGTACAAAATGACTGTTTTTCCTTTGAGTATATACCCAGCAATGGGATTGCTGGATCAAATGGTAAATCTGCTTTAAATTCTTTGAGGTATCTCTGTGTAGCTTTGCAGTCCCACCAATAGTATATAAGAGTTCCTTTCTCTCTACATTCGCACCAGCATCTTTTGCTTTGGAACTTTATGATGTGAGCCAGTCTCGCTGGGTTCAGGTGATATCTCAGTGTAGTTTTGATTTGCATTTCTCTAATTAAAGATGTTGAACATTTTTTCATGTGTTTGCTGGCCATTAGTCTGTCTTCATTAGAAGAGTTTCTGTTCATTCTTTTGCCTACTTTTTAATGGGGTTGTTTGATCTTTTTATGTTAATTTGTTTTGAGTTCTTTGTAGATTCTGGTTATCAACTTTTACCAGATAATAGCACATAAATATTTTCTCACATTCTGTGGGTTGTCTATTTCTCTTTTGATTGTGTTCTTGTCTGAGCAGATGCTTTTTAATTTGATGGTGTCTTATTTATTTATTTTTATTGTTGTTGTGATTGCTTTGGGTCTTCTTTGTGAATTCTTTGCCTAGGCCTTTATCTATAAGAGTTTTTCCAACATTTTCTTCTAGAATTCTTATAGTTTCCAGCCTGAGGTTTAAATCTTTTATCCATTATGAGTTAATTTTTGTGAGTGAGGAGAGGTGCAGACTTTGTTTCAGTCTTTTACATGTGGCTTCCAATTTTCCCAGCACCATTTATTGAATAGCGATTCTTTTTCCCAGTGTATGTTTTCAACTGTTTTGTCAAAAATCATATGAAGATGATTTTATTTCTAGATTTTCTGTTCTTATTCATAGGTCTATGTCTCTGTTTTTAAGCCAGTATCATGCTGTTTTTGTTACTATAGCCTTGAACCATAGCTTGAAGTCTGGTAAAGTGATGCCTCACATTTTCTTCTTACTAATAAGGTTGAATGACTATTGGGGTGTTTTCTAATTCTCTATGAAGCATAGCACTATTTTCCTCTGGATCCGCAAGAAGAATGACATTGGTATTTTAATGGGAATTGCATTGAATCTGTAAATCACTTTGCGTAGTATATCCATTTTAACAATGTTGATTCTGCCAATCCATGAGCAGAGTATATTTTTCCATCTGTTTACATCCTCTGCAGCATTTTCTCTCCTCAGTGTTTCATAATTATTCCTACAGAGATCTTTCACCTCTTTTGTTAGGTATATCCTTAGGTTTTTTTTTTTTTTGTCACTACTGTGAGAGGTATTGTGTCTTTGATTTGATTCTCAGCTTGATTGTTGCTGATGTATATGAAAGTTACTGAGTTGTGTACATGGATTTTGAAACCTGAAACTTTGATGAATTTATTTATCAATTGCAGGAATCTCTTAGTAGAGTCTTTGGAGTTTTCTAGATGTAAGATCATATTGTCAGCAGGGAGTGATAGTCTGATCTCTTCTTTCCCCATTTAACCCTCATGATTTCCTTCTCTTGCCTGATTACTCTGGTGAGAACTTCCAGCACCATGTTGAATAGAAATGGTAAAGTGGGCAACTTTATCTGGTTCCAGTTCTAAGTGGGAATACTTTCAATTTTTCCCCATGTGATATGATGTTGTGTATGAGTTTGTCATATATAGCCTTTATAATTTTGAGTAATATCCCATCTATACTAATTTTGTTGAGTGTTCTTATGAAAAGGTGCTGAATTTTGTCAAATGCTTTTTTGCATTGATTGAAAGGATTGTATCGTCTTTGTTTTTGCATCTATTTATGTGGTGAATTGCACTATAGATTTTCATATGATGAACCATCCTTTTATCTCTGGAATAAAACCCACTCACTGGTCATGGTGAGTTATTTGATGTGATGCTGAATTTGGTTTGCTAAAATTTTGAGTATTTTGCATCTATTCATAGGGGACATTGGTCTGTAGTTTTCCTTTTTAGTTGTATCCTTTTCTGGCTTTGGTATCAAGGGAATATCAGCTTCATAGAACCAGTTGAGGAGGAATCCTTTCTTCTCAATGTTATGGAATAATTTCTGCAGTATAGGTAGGTTTGGTACCTCTTTGTAGGTTTGGCAAAATATGGTATAAAATCATCTGATCCAGAACTTTTTTTAGGTGAATGATTTTTTTTTTTTATTGCTGCTTCAATTTCATTGTTTGATATTGGTCTGTTCAGGAGTTATATTTCTACCTCACTGAGCCTAAGGAGGTTGTGTATTTCCAAGAATTTGTCCATTTGCTCCACATTTTCAAGTTTTTGGGTATAGAGATTTTTATAGTATTCTGAGATAACAATGTATTTCTGTGACTTGTTTTTCATTTTTAATTGTACTTATTAGATTCCCTTCTTTTCTGTTTCTAGTTAATATAGCAAAAAGCTTGTCAATTTTGTTTATATTTTCAGAGAACCAACTTTTTGCTTCTTTAATCTTCTGGAAGTTCTTTTGCTCTCAATTTCATTTAGTTCTGCTCTGATCTTGGTTACTTCTTTTCTTCTGGGTTTGGGATTGATTTGCTCTTCCTTTTCTAATTCCTTGAGATGATTCATTAGATTGTTGATGTGTGATCTTTCTGTCTTTTGGATCTGGGTATTTAAGGCTCTGAATTTTCCTCTCAAGATAACTTTTGCTGTATCCCAAGATTTTGATAACTTGTGTCCCTATTGCCATATTGTTCAAAGAATCTTTTGATTTCCATCTTTATCTCTTCACTGACCTGATTATCATTGAGCATTAGGTTGTTTAGTTTCTGTAACTATGTGTAGGAATGAGTGTTTCTGTTGGAATTGATTTCTAGGTTGGTTTTTTTTTTTTTTTTTCCAATTTCTAGTTGTATTACACTGTGGTCTGAGAAGATACATGGTATAATTTCTATTTTTTAAAGTATTTTTTAAGACTTGTCTTGTGGCCTAAGATATGATCAATCTTAGAGAATGTTCCATGTGCTGATGAGAGGAACATATATTGTTTTTGGATAAAATATACTGTGTCTGTTAGACCCATTTGTTCTATAGTTTTTTTTATTTTCTGTTTGGAGGATCTGTCCAGTTCTGTCAGTACGGTGTTGAAGTACCCAGAAACTATGGTGTTGCTGTTTATTATTTTGTTTAGTTTGAGTAAAGTTTACTTTACTTTACGGGGTACTCCTGTGTTAGGTATATTTATTATTGTAAGGTCTCCTTGTTGTATTGTTCCCTTAACCATTATATAGTGACCAACTTTGTCTTTATTTTTGTTGATTTAAAGTCTATGTTATATGATATGAGCATGGCTACACTAGCTTTCTTTTGTTTCCATTTGCATGGAATATTATTTTTTAACCTTTCATCTTGGGTCTAAATGAGTCCTTGTGGGTTAGATGTTTTTCCTGGGTACAACAGATACTTGTTTTATATTTTTTCTGGCTAATTTTTCTATTTTTTGTAGGGATGATGTCTCATATAGCCTAGTCTTAACTATTGGTCTCAAGCAACCCTTCTGCCTTGGTCTCCCAAAGTGCTAGGATTACAGGTGTGTTCAACCACACCAGGCCTTATTTTTCATATGAGGAATTTATACCTTATCTTTATCTTTGCCAGTCTTGCTAGAGGTTAGTTGATTTTAGTGATCTTTAAAGATACCAGCTTTTTATTTAATTGATTTTCTCTATTTTTTTGTCTTTTTAGTGTCATTGTTTTGTACTTTGATCTTTATCATGTATTTCTTTCTGTTTGAGTTTATTTTCTTCTTTTTTTAGTTTCTTTAAGTGTGAGCTTAGATTATTGATTTGAGAGTTCATGTTTCCTTATGTAAGCATTTAGGGCTATACATTTCCCTCTAGGCACTGCTTTAGCTAGTTCCCACAAACTTTAATATTATCCATTTCCATTTAGTTTAAAGTCAATTTTATTTTTGTTGAGACTTCCTCTTGACTTGGGGATTTTCTAAAAGCATTTTGTTTCATTTGCAAGTATTTGGAGATTTTCATGTTATTATTTCATTATTGATTTCTAGTTTGTCTCCATTTTGGAAAAAGCACATACTTTGGCTTCAGTTGTTTTAAAGTTTTTGAGGTTTGTTTTATAGCCAAGAATGTGTTTTGTCTTGGTGTATGTTCTGTGGGTACTTGAAAAGAATGTGTATTCTGCTGTTGTTTTCTAGAAATGTCAATTATATTATGTTCATCTGTGGTATTGAGTATCCTTGCTGACTTTCTGCTTGTTGCTTCTTCAATTGTTGTGAGAGCAGTATGGAAGTCTTCAACTGTAAGTGTGAATTTAACTATTTCTGTTTTCAATTCTGTTGGTTTGTGCTTCACATATTTTGCATTCTTTTGTTTGGTGCATATACATTTAGGATTGCTATCTCTTTCTGGTGGATTGACACTTACATTGTGTAATGTCCTGCTCTGTCTCTAGTAATATTATTTTTTCTGACATTTACTTTTCTGATATAGTCAATTCTGATTTCTTTTATTAATATTTGTATGATCTATTTTTCTATCTTTTTACTTTTTACTTACGTGCATCATTGTATTTGAGCAAGTTTCTTGAAAACACCATATTTTTGTGTCTCTTAAAAATCCTCTCTATCAACCTGTCTTTTACTTAGTATATTTAGACCATTTACATTTGAGGTAATTATTGATATGTTAGGGCTTGTCTGCCATTTTATTTTATTTTTTCTGCCTTTTCTCTATTTTAGCTAGTCTTTTTTTTTTTTTTTTTGTCTTGTATATCTTTGGATTACCTAAACATTTTTAGAATTGTATTTTTATTTATCTATAGTATTTTCCAGTGTATCTCTTCATAGGGCTTTTTTAGTGGTTGTGCTAGGTATACATAAATTATCAAAGTCTACTGGTGTCAAGATTTTACTGGTTTGAGTGATAAGTGAAAACCTTATTTCCATTTATGTCCCTTTACACTTCCTGTGTATAATAAAGTATATTATTTTATCTTCATACATTGATAATTACAATAGACTGTACTATAATTTTTGATTCAATCATCAAACATAATTTATAAAACTCAAATGAAAGAAATCCTATTCTATTTTCCCATGATTCTGCTTACTGTGTTCTTTTGTCCTGATGTTCTAATGTCCCTTCTTTTATAATTTTATTTCTGCATACAGAACTTCTTTTTTTTTTTTTTTTTTAATTTTTTTATTAAATCATAACTGTATACAATGATATGATTATGGGGCATCATACACTCACTTCGTAAACCATTTGACACATTTTTATCACAGTGGTTAACATAGCCTTTCCGGCGTTATCTCAGTTACTGTGCCAAAACATTTACATTCTACATTTACCAAGTTTTGCATACAGAACTTCTTTTAGTCATCCTTTAAGAGTAGCTCTGCTAGCTTCTTTGTCTGATAATGCCTTTATTTCTTCTCTGTTCCTGAAGAATAATTTTGCCAGATATGAAATTGAGGGTTGATAGTTCTTTTCTCTTAGCACTTAAAAAGTTTTGTGCAACTTCCTTTTGGCCTCCGTGCTTTTTGATGAGAAAATTAAATTATTATCATTAGACTTTTATTTTTTTCTGGCTGCTTTCAAGATTTTTTCTTTGTTTTTAGTTTTTAGAGGTTCAATCATGATGTGCATTGGTGTGGATTTTAGGGGGATTTATTCTCTTTGAATTTCACTCATCTTTAATCTGTTACTCCATTTCCCACCCCTCCCGCCATCACATTTGGAGAACTTTAAGCCCTTATTTCTTTGAATACTTTTTTCAGTCCTACCCTCTTTCTTTTTTCCTTCTGGCACTCCAATGACTTGAACATTAGATCTTTTAAAAAATAATCTCACATTTCTGTGAGGATTTATTAATATTTTTCAACCTATTGTTTTTCTGTTGTTTAGATCAGGTAATTTTATTGCTATGTCTTCAAGTTTACTCATTCTTTCTTCTTTCTTATACATTTTTCTGTTGCATCCATCCATTACATTTTTTTTTCTTTTGGTTACTCTTTCCTTTTTGTTCCAGTATTTACATTTGATTCTTCTTTATATTTTCTCTTTCTGTGCTGAGACTTTCTATGTTTTTATTCACTTCAAGCATGTTTATAGTTGCTTCTTAAAGCATTTTTCTGGTTGTTGCCTAAAACCCTTCTCAGGTCAGTCTAACATCTGTGTCATCTTGGTGTTGATGCTGTTATTTGTCTTTTCCCATCAAATTTGAGATCTTCCTGGGTTTGGGAATGATAAGTGATTTTTTTAAAATTGAAACTGGGACATTTTGGGTATTATGAAATAAGACACTAGATCTACTTTAACACTGTATTCTAGCAGATTTTCTTTGACACTGCTCCAGTGGGACTAGAAGCCTAGCGTTTTCCCTCAGCTTCTGTTGACATCTACTGGAAGAGGGTTCCTTAAAGATGGGCAATGTGGTAGTCCATTCTTCCCCTGGGGCTTGCTGGAGGGTACAGATATATTTTGTTACTATTACTCTCCATGTGGCCTCCATTGACACTGTGGATGGGTGATCTTATTACCTTTATGTGGGGGTAAAGATTCTGATTCTTCAATAGGCCTGCTTTGATACCACTCCAGTGAGAGGGAAGGATGCCTCATGAATGGCAGGTTGAAAAGGGGGTCCAGGCCACCTATATTTTCCTCATTGATTCTCTGGTATAGATGCTTGTTAATGGATAGCAGGAATGAAAGTACTGGCTCCACATTGTACGTTTTGTGATACTACCCCAGCAGGGGTTTAGGGCACTTTATTATAGTCTAACAAGGTTAGAAGTCCAATTTCTCAACTCAGCCTTTGCTAGTAGAAATGGCAGTGGTGCTGCATTATTTCCCCCCCTGTGGTATTTGGCTGGAGTAGAGTGCCTTTCTTTGGGTCCCGAGGTCCCTAGCCATAACATTTTCCCTCTGTATGATTTGTGAGGCATATGACATATCTTTTTTCCTGTGGAAGCTTTTAAGATTTTTGTCTTTATTCTTGGTTTTCAGCCATTGTGCTATTCTTTGTAGTATGATATGCTCTGGTTTGGTTTTATGTATACATATTTATATTGTATGGGATTTGCTGAGTTTCTTGGATCTGTAGGTTTGTTTTTAACCAAATCTTGGCATTATTTATTCTCTCTCCTTTTCTGCTGAGACTCCAATTATAATTATACTGAACATCTTGATATTATACTACAGGTCACTGAAACTCTGTTCATTTGTGTGAAATCATTTTTTTTCTTTGTTCTTCAGCTTGGGTAATTTCTTTTGACAGATTTTTCAAGGTTTCTGAAGTTTCATTCTAGTACCTCCACTCTGCTTTAAATTCATACAGATATTGTGCTTTTTGTTCTAAAATTTCCTTTTGTTTTTCTCAGTTTCTCTAAGATCCCCATCTGTTCACTTATTATGACCATATTTTTATTTCCTTTAAATATGTGTATAATTTTTTTTTTTTGAGATAGAGTCTCATTTGCTCACCCTCTGTAGAGTGCTATGGCATCATAGCTCAGAGCAACCTCAAACTCTTGGGCTCAAGAGATTGTCTTGCTTCAGCCTCCCTAGTAGCTGACACTACAGATACCTGCCACAATGTCCAGCTATTCTTTTGTTGCTATTGTTATTGTTGTTGTTTAGCAGGTCCACGCCAAGTTTGAACCCACCAGCCCTGGTGCGTGTGGCCAGCACCCTAACCACTGATCTATGGGTACCCAGACTATATATATAATTTTTATAATATAAATATTTATAATACATATTTACATATATAAAATATTTATTATATAAATATGTTAAGGCCTCTTATTTTGCTAATTGCATCTGGTCCATCTCAGGGTACATTTTATTGACTCCTTTTTCTTTTAATTATAGGTCACATTTTCCTGTTTCTTTGATGTCTTAATTTTTTAATTTATGTTGGACAATGTGGATGGTTATAGACTTGGGTTGTACTATTTTTTTCCTAGGAGGAATTATCTTTTTGATGCTTTAAAAAGTTTTGTGCAACTTTTAATGCATGAATGAATAGGAAATATTCATTTCCTATTAAATATATACATATAAGTTATATATATTATATATATAAGTTATATATAAGTTATATATAAATGTTATGTATAATATATATTATATATACAATATATATTTCTATAACAGCTTTATTGAGCTATAATTGACGTATCATACCATTCACCAATTTGAAGTATGCTATTCAGTAGTTTTTAGTATATTCACAGATATGTACAACTATCACCACAAATTTAGAACATTTTCATCACCTCAGAAAGAAAACTTACATTCCTAAACTTTCTATTCCCCATCCCTAGAGGTATAAGCAATCTACTTTTTGTTTCTAGAGATTTGCTTATTCTGGACATTTCATATAAATGGTATTTATAATATTTGGTCTCTTGTGACTGGCTTCTTTCACTTAGAATAATGTTTTTAAGGTTCTCATGTAGCATGTACCAGTATTTTATTACTCTTTATGGTTATATAATATTCCATTGTATGGATAAATCACCGTTTTCCTTGGCTGTTTTGCCTTTGCAAAGTAGGCTATAGTCCTGTCTCCCTAGAAAAGCAGAGGAAATGAAGTATAAAAACCACGAGTGCCATCATTCTTTCTTCCACACATAGAACTTAATAATAACTGCAATAAAATAGTCATCATAATAAAAACATCTCCATGAAGTATACCTCATCTCTGTCCTGCTAAGTCATAGTTAGTCCTAGAAGCCTCTCTGTAGCCTTTTGGTAGTATCATGAAGGAGCAGGAATATGTTTTAGGCAACATTGTATTCCTATCCTATGAACACTTTATCCAGCACACTGTGGGTGCCCAATAAAGGTTTATGCGGTGGATATTTGAATAGCTGAGCACACAATCTGATGAATAGAAAATTTTGTGGTTCTGATATTCTGTATGGCTATTTTGAATCTATTTCTTGCCTTATTTCACTTGAGAGTACAATAGACAATATCTAAGTTGAATTTTTAAAATTCTGAAAACAGGTCTAAGTCCTGAATAAAGTTTTCAGGAACTAAACATAATTTCTGTGTTGTCTTTCTTTTTTTTACTTCTGCCTTAATCATTCTGGACAAAACAACAAGGGAACTGGGAGCAAAACAAAACTCATTTTTCCTATTCATGGATGCATTAAAAGTTGCACATGCTATACACTGTTTATACTTTATTGTAGCACTAAGAAATACTTCATGACTCAGAACAGAAAGAAAGCCCTACAAATTGTTGTTTTTACTGGGGATATAATTTTAATGGCGTCAGAGAAAAACATTTCAAAATATAAATAAGATTTGTTATTGTGCCATTTTGATTATTTTTCTTTATAAAAATGCAGATTATGTGACTTCTCTGGGCAGACTTGTTGCTTCTCGGTATGCCAATGGCTTATTTCCACAGTTCTACAGAGCAGAAGATGACAGAGTGTACAATGTAAGTCAGAGTCCCCTTGAGGCGCAGTTCCTGTGCCATGACACTGACGTCAGGGAGTGGGCTTGTGCTGCTTGGCTGAGCTGAGGCCTTATCAGGGTTTATCAGGCCGGGGTTTTCTTCCGCTGGTGGTAGAGTGATGAAAGTCATGGCCAAAGAGCAAGGGAAGGAAACCCTTCACCCTTTAGAGATTAGCACAGAAAGCACTTGCCCAGAATTAAAAACATTTGCATATCAACACTTTGTTTTGCTATGAAATAAGAGAAAAAGGAAATATGGCAGAGATTAGTTGAAACCCAAGAGCTGGTTGCCATTATCTGAGAGAAGCCCTAGGATTAGAGGTGAAAGAGGAGGGAGGGCCAGTGGCACCGAGGCCTTTGTTCCAGCAATTCAGCATTTGACTCTCATGTCCATCTGTCTAGCCCTGTGCAGACCCTGGCCTACCACATGGAGCTCAGTCTTTTGGAGAGACATCACATGTCAATGTACATCCATGTACCACCTGGAATGTTGTTTCCTAATGTTAGAAAAAATTAAATTACATTTTAAACTAAGCGAAGTCCTAAGTAATGATATCCATAGAATCTTGAAGTTTGGTGTGCTAGGTATTTTTTTTTTTATCTGAATCACCTTAAAATCCATTCAGAACTATTAAAAACATTCATCCCTTTACCAATTAAGTCACCCCCACCTCTATCCCTTTGAAAATTAAATCCACATCCTCTGTGGTTTGGCCCCACCCTGGTTCTGTGTTGTCACAGGAGCTGTGAATGTTGGAGAGGTAGCTAGGAATTCTGTCCTGAGAGCCACGAGAAGCCGCTGAGAAGTGATGTTGGAGCTTGAGGAATTGAGCTTGAAGAGACACATGGGAGGGGGAAGGAGAGGTGTTTAAAGGAGCCAAAGCACAAAAATGGAGAATTGCATAATGTCTGAAAGCACATTTTCCTTAACATTTTAGGTGTTGTAGTGTTGTTAAAGTTTGACAAAAAAGGGCGGTGCCTGTGGCTCAGTGAGCAGGGCGCCGGCCCGATATACCGAGGGTGGCGGGTTCAAACCCAGCCCCGGCCAAACTGCAACAAAAAAATAGCTGGGTGTTGTGGCGGGCGCCTGTAATCCCAGCTACTCGGGAGGCTGAGGCAAGAGAATCTCCTAAGCCCAGGAGTTGGAGGTTGCTGTGAGCTGTGTGACGCCACGGCACTCTACCGAGGGCAATAAAGTGAAACTCTGTCTCTACAAAAAAAAAAAAAAAAAAAAGTTTGACCAAAAAAGTACCAAATCTTTTAAAATTTGATTCATCACAGAATATTTTCTTATTCCTTTCCCATGTCTTCTACTTTTCTACCCCTGAAAGGTCTTATGTGGCTGTGCCTGATCTATGCATAGGGTGGTTTATTTGTGCCTACAAGAAACTGCCTGTGAGTCTCTATCCCCTTTCAGGGGCAACCCCTAGAAGTGTAGGTGGCAGCTAAGGGTGATCAGGTGGTCCAGGTGCAGGGGAGCCTGCTGGAGGACACAGGGAAAAAGGTTATGAGGAGGGGGAAGAGTAGCTGGAATGGCATCCCTGAGAGGAAGCTTGGCAGATGTGCTGGCACATTTAGAAGCATTTTCAGAAATGTGTCTGGCATATTGTACTTAGGAAAACATTTTAGTGAGACTTTTTTCCATCTGCCTTTGATGGTCTGTCTTTTCTTCTGCTTAATTTCTTAAAAGTGCCCCTGGACATTTTCTTGATAAAGATAATCTGTAACTAGAAAGATAAAATACAATCTGGAAACATTTTTTTAAGAGTTCTGTATTTTGAATAGATCACATCATCATCTTTTCTTGAATGTACATCCATGTACAATGAATCTTCCAAGGAGTTTTTTCATTTGAAAGACTGGAACATGAGGTTTGGAAGATCATTTACAAAATTGTTCTTAATGTACGGTTCTTGATGGCAGCACTGAGGTTCAGATGACTTATTTTGTGTTGTTCTATTGTTTTGTTTCTTACTTTTATTTTCATTAAGTTGACAGCTAAATCAGAACTGATCTATGAGTTTGTGGACTATTTAACACAAGCTGTGGAGACCTACAAGCAGCGGATGGACTGGCTCACGAGCAGAAGCCGGCAGATTTTTGGTGTCATCTTGGAACAGTGTGTCACCATAGTGCTGGATTTTGGCGGCATTCTGAAGGGAGAGCTTGATCTGTGCCAAGATGCTCTAATAATGATCCTCCAGGAGCAGGTGGTTCACATAACCAAGTTCAACATCATACAGTGAGTTACCACAGGACGGGTGCATTCCAGTGAAACTTCATAGTAATTCACATATATTTGGAGTTAAATAGCATAGATATAGCATAATTTGCTCTGCAGTGGGGGAGGGTATTATCTTGTAATTACCTAGAATGTACAATTTCTGCAGAAATCCTATAATAAATAAATACCAGGAAATTTTTATCTGCTTTATACAGGGCATCTTAGTTTTCACATTAAAAGAGATATAGAAAGATACTTTTCTTTAATCCACAGGAAGGTTAAAATAGAAGTATATGAATTATGTTGAATATATATTTAAGGCCATCAATCGCTTTGCTCATTTTAGATTTTTAGTGTGGGTAGTGAATTAAAAGGTCACAGATTTAACAGACTGAATTTGAAACTCAAGTTGACCTTCCCTGTAAATTGACCCATTAACCAGAACGACAGGTGGCCGGCTTTGTAGAATTTCCTGTATTTCAGAGTTTTCACAATCAATTATTTATGGATTCTTGGATTCAAGAGGATTTGGACTTCAGCACTGACTTCTCATTTGGAACAGTGGTTACATGTCTCAGATAAGAAACATCTGAATGCAAGAGAGAGTCTATCTAATTGAGTTTTTCTTAAAAAAACAAAACTTTTATTCCCTTTACTCTCCAACCATTGTTGAGGAATGAATTTTTCTTTTTTATGTCAAATATTTTCAGCTAACTAGAGGACATCTTTGGGAACAATGCCTAATTGTATTCTATCCCAGATGTCTATTTCTGCCACAAGTATATTATTGAATTAAGTGCTCAAATCTGCAAAGCTTTTGCTTTCATGGAATGTTTGCTGTAATATATATGTCTCTCGGCCGGATCCTCTACTCAGAGGAACCATACAGAGGAACACAAATGTGAGCCTACTCTGCTGCTGGAGGTCGACTATGAGGGCAAGCAAACTGATTTACTTACAATTGTCACCCCAGAGTTAAATGCAAATGGCTCTTCTTTTTAGAAATTGGGGTTTTCCATCAGTCATTTCCAAGCCAAGCAAAATAACCAGATTTTCTCAGGATTTGAATAGTAATGTTGTGCTGAACTCAAAATAATTCCATCTTTGATTTAAAAAAAAAAATAAGTAACTGGCAGGAATCTTTCAGGACAATTAAAAAAAATGTCATGAAAGAATTAGAAATAAAATTATAGCGTCATCAGATTTCTGGTGATTTGCAAATCTTAATACTGTAAATTCTAAATTTGCTATTAATAGAAAACAGTTACATCTAAGCCTGCCTTTTTATGAAAATAACTTCTCTTAGTACTTTTAAAGCACTTGTTAATGTTTGTATTTTGCAATTTCTTTTTAAATTCTTTTTCCAGAATATTAGGGGGCGTACACGTTTTGTTTGCATACTTTGTTTTTGTACAGATTGAGTCAAAGTTATATACAAAGTGTGCTGTTCACCATAGTAGTGTACCCAATAGGTACACCCAATAGGTACACTGTACCCAATAGGTGTGCATTTACCCATCCCCAAGTTTTGAGATTCCTGTTTCTCATGTAAATAGTACTTTTCCTAGTCAGGACAGTTTAGGGATGATAATCGTGCTTTGGGAACCTGTCTGAAACAGCTCATGGGCAGGTTTGCAGGGCTGGGAACTGCATCCTTCCTGTCTCAGTTCAGGAGATGGGCGCGAGGTGGCTTGTTGCTCGTGGCTGTGAGATCCAGGGCTGACAAGCCCCAGTAGCACCGATCACCACCAATGACGACTCCATGTGATTTCTTTCAGGGTTTCTATGGAACCTGTGAAATGGCAGGAAAATGCTACTCCTGTGACAGAACAATCCATAGCTGCTGCCATCAACTGGGTTGAGAAACTGACTGATAAGCAGACCATGAGCAGGATTAGCTCCCTGGATGCTCTGGTGGAAGCTGGGAAAGATGAAACTGTAAGTGTCTGTCCATGCCTGGCCACAGTCATGAAGGTGGCTGCAGGCTTAGCTCTTCACACTCACTGTCTTCACACTGCCTTTCAGCTGATCCCACAGAGACCCCATCATTGGCCTTGAAGGCCCTGTAAATCATAATCCTCTTCACCTACGAACTGAAAACCAATTGAGACATAGGTTACAAGCCTCAGATGGGGATCAAAGTAGCAAATTTGGTGATGTCAGAGCTGGACCAACCAAAATGAGACCCCCACATACGTGTCTCCTGAGCCTGGCTAGGTGTCCTCTGTAGGGTCAGTGGGGCCACAGGACAGAATCTCATTTAGCCCGGGCCAGGGGAGTCCAGTACTACCCACACCCACTCTGTAGGGTCAGTGGGGCCACAGGACAGAATCTCATTTAGCCCGGGCCAGGGGAGTCCAGTACTACCCACACCCACTGAGTATGGAGAAAGGACAGGGAGCAGGGCTGTAGTTGCACATCTCTGACACATTCAGTCGACTTTCACTCTCCTGCCAGAGATGGATCAATCAATTCATTTCCTATGGGGAGGAGAAAGAGGTCGGAGGAGCCCTTATAGAACATCAAGAATGAGGAAATAGGGTTTCTCCAACATCCATGTTCTGGATCTTTTCTAGTTCCTCTTCTTCACAGAAAGATCTATCACATGCTTTTCAAGAGGAGCTATATCTCAGCTGATGATTCCATCCATGTTTGAATATTAATGTATTGACATATGCCTCTTTTTTATTATTAAATCATAGCTGTGTACATTAATGTGATCATGGGGCACCATACACTGGTTTATAGACCGTTTGACACATTTTCATCACGCTGGTTAACATAGCCATCCTGGCATTTTTTAATTATTGTGTTAAGACATTTACATTCTACATTTACTAAGTTTCACATATGCCCTTGTAAGATGCACCGCAGGTGTAATCCCAGCAATCGCCCTCCCTCCGCCCACCTCCCACCTCCCTCCTCTCCCTTTCCTCTTTCCCCCAATTCTTAGGTTATAACTGGGTTATAGCTTTCATGTGAATGCCATAAATCAGTTTCATAGTAGGGCTGAATACATTGGATACTTTTCCTTCCATTCTTGAGATACTTTACTAAGAAGAATATGTTTCACCTCCATCCATGTAAACATGAAAGAGGTTAAGTCTCCATCTTTCTTTAAGGCTGCATAATATTCCATGGTGTACATATACCACAACTCATTAATCCATTCGTGGATTGATGGGCACTTGGGTTTTTTCCATGACTTAGCAATTATGAATTGGGCTGCAATAAACATTCTGGTACAAATATCTTTGTTATGATGTGATTTTTGGTCTTCTGGGTATATGCCTAGTAGAAGAATTATAGATTGAATGGCAGATCTATTTTCAGATCTCTAAATGTTCTCCAAACATCTTTCCAAAAGGAATGTATTAATTTGCATTCTCACCAGCAGTGTAGAAGTGTTCTCTTTTCTCCACATCCATGCCAACATCTCTGGTCTTGGGATTTTGTGATATAGGCTAATCTTACTGGAATTAGATGATATCTCAAAGTAGTTTTGATTTGCATTTCTCTGATGATTAAAGATGATGAGCATTTTTTCATATGTCTGTAGGCTGTGTGCCTGTCTTCTTCAGAGAAGTTTCTCTTCAAGTCCCTTGCCCAGCCTGCGATGGGATCACTTGTTCTTTTCTTGCTTATACGTTTGAGTTCTCTGTGGATTCTGATTATTAAACCTTCGTCAGAGACATAACCTGAAAATATCTTCTCCCATTCTGAGGGCTGTTTGCTTGCTTTACTTACTATGTTTTTGGCTGTACAGAAGCTTTTTAGTTTGATCAGGTCCCAGCAGTGTATTTTTGAAGCTGCTTCAATTGTCCGGTAGGTCCTCCTCATAAAATACTCGCCCAGACAGATTTCTTCAAGGGTTTTCCCTGTACTCTCTTCTAGTATTTTTATAGTTTCATGTCTTAAGTTTAAATCTTTAATTCGGTGAGAGTCTATCTTAGTTAATGGTGAAAGGTGTGGGTCCAGTTTCAGTCTTCTAAAGGTTGCCAGCCAGTTCACCCAGCTCCATTTGTTAAATAGGGAATCTTTTCCCCACTGAATGTTTTTAATTGGCTTGTCAAAGATCAAATAACACTAAGTAGTTGGATTCATCTCTTGGTTCCCTATTCTGTTCCAGACATCTACTTCTCTGTTTTTGTGCCAGTACCATGCTGTTTTGATCACTATCAATTTATAGTATAATCTGAGTTCTGGTAGCGTGATTCCTCCTGCTTTGTTTTTATTTCTTAGTAATGTCTTGGCTATTTGAGGTTTTTTCTGATTCCATATAAAACAAAGTATTGTTTTTTCAAGATCTTTAAAGTACGACTGTGGAGCTTTAATAGGGATTGCATTAAAATTGTATATTGCTTTGGGTAGTATGGACATTTTAACAATGTTGATTCTTCCCAGCCATGAGCATTGTATGTTTTTCCATTTGTTAACATTTTCAGCTATTTCTTTTCTTAGAGTTTCATAGTTCTCGTTATACAGATCTTTCACGTCCTTTGTTAGATAACTCCCAAATATTTCATCTTCTTTGGTGCTACTGTGAATGGAATAGAGTCCTTAACTGTTTTATCAGCTTGACTATTGTTGGTATATATAAAGGCTACCAATTTATGAATGTTGATTTTGTAATCTGAGACGCTGCTATATTCCTTGGTCACTTCTAAGAGTTTTGTAGTAGAATCCCTGGTGTTTTCCAGATATACAATCATATCATCTGCGAAGAGTGAAAGTTTGATCTCTTCTGACCCTATATGGATACCCTTGATCGCCTTTTCTTTCCTAATTGCGGTGGCTAAAACTTCCATTACAATGTTAAAGAGCAGTGGAGACAATGGGCAGCCTTGTCTGGTTCCTGATCTGAGTGGAAAGGATTTCAATTTAACTCCATTCAATTCAATATTGGCTGTGGGTTTGCTGTAGATGGCCTCTATCAGTTTAAGAAATGTCCCTTCTATTCCAATTTTCTTAAGTGTTCTGATCATGAAGGGATGCTGGATATTATCAAAAGCTTTTTCTGCATCAATTGAGAGAATCATATGGTCTTTGTTTTTTAATTTGTTTATGTGCTGAATTATACTTATAGATTTATGGATATTGAACCAGCCTTGAGACCCTGGGATAAAACCCACTTGGTGATGATGTATAATTTGTATGATGTGTTGCTGGATTGTGTTGAATATTTTTGCATCTATATTTATTAGGATCTTGTTGAATATTTTTGCATCTATATTTATTAGTGATATTGGTCTATAATTTTCTTTTCTTGTTGGGTCTTTTCCTGGTTTGGGAATCAGGGTGATGTTTGCTTCATAGAACGTTTCGGGTAGTCTTCATACATTTTGGAACAGGTTGAGTAATATAGGTACTAATTCCTCTTTAAAGGTTTGGTAGAATTCTGATGTGAAGCCATCTGGTCCTGGGATTTTCTTTTTAGGGAGGTTTTGTATGGTTGATGCTATTTCAGAAGTTGATATGGGCCTCTTCAACATTTCCACTTGATTCTGGATAAGTCTTGGAAGGTGACATGCCTCCAAGTATTGGTCAATTTCCTTTAGATTTTCATATTTCTGAGTATTAGTTTCTTGTAGTATTCATTAAGGATTTTTTGAATTTCTGAGGAGTCTGTTGTTATTTCGTCTTTGTCGTTTCTGATTGATGAGATTAGAGATTTTACTCTTTTTTTCTGGTTAGGTTAGCCAAAGGTATATCTATTTTATTGTCCTTTTCAAAAAACCAACTTTTTGATTTATTGATCTTTGTATAATTCTTTTGTTTTCAATTTCATTTAATTCTGCTCTAATTTTGATTATTTCTTTTCTTCTACTGGGTTTGGGGTTGGAATGTTCTTCCTTTTCCAGTTGCTTGAGATGTCCCATTAAGTTGTTAACTTCCTCTCTTTCCATTCTCTTGAGGAAGGCTTGCAGTGCTATAAATTTCCTTCTTAGGACTGCCTTTGCGATATCCCAGTGGTTCTGATAATTTGTGTCTTCATTGTTGTTTTGTTCCCCAAATTTGGCAATTTCCTTCTTAATCTCATCTCTGACCCAGCTATCATTCAGCATAAGGTTATTTAACTTGCATGTTTTTGTATGAGTATGCAGATTCCTGTTGTTACTGAGCTCAACTTTTATTCCTTGGTGGTCCGATAAGAAGCAAGGTATAATTTCTATTCCTTTAAATTTACCGAGATTAGACTCGTGACCTAAGATGTGATTGATTTTGGAGTATGTTCCGTGGGCTGATGAGAAGTATGTGTATTCAGTTTTGTTGGGATGAAATGTTCTTTAGATGTCTGCTAAATCCAAATGTTGGATAGTTAGGTTTAAATCTAAAATTTCTTTGCTCAGCTTCTTATTGGAGGATAGATCCAACACTGCCAAAGGAGTGGTGAAATCTCCGACTATTATAGAGCTGGAGGAAATGAAGTTGCTCATATCTGTTAGAGTTTCTCTTATAAATTGAGGTGCATTCTGGTTGGGTGCATAGATATTAATAATTGAAATCTCATCATATTGAGTATTACCCTTAACAAATATGAAGTATCCTTCCTTACTTTGTTGGTTGCAAATAAAATTGCAACACCTGCTTTTTTCTGATTACCATTTGCCTGAAATATGGATGAACATCCTTTCACCCTGAGTCTAAATTTATCTTTTAAGGTAAGATGTGACTCTTGTATGCAACAAATATATGGCCCGAGTTTTTGTATCCAGTCAGCTAACCTGTGCCTCTTTAGAGGACAGTTTAAGCTGTTCACATTAATGGAGAATATTGATAAGTCTGGTAAAATTTTGGGTATCGAGTTTTTCGAAAGTCCAGTGGACATTTTTAATCCTTTCTCCACTGTGGAAGTTGGAGTTTGATCAAAAGTTTCTGAGTGAGTTTACCTTTGTGGTAGAGGATTGGGCTATTCATTATGGAGGATAGGTGTGAGAATACCCTGAAGAGCTAGTTTGGTTATGGTAAATTTCTTCAACATATGAATGTCATTAAAGTATTTAATTTCTCCATCATAAATGAAACTCAGTTTAGCTGGATACAGGATCCGAGGTTAAAGTTATTTTGCTTTAGGAGATTAAAAGTTGATGACCACCCTCTTCTGGCTTGAAAAGTTTCAGCAGCGAGATCTGCAGTCATTCTAATATTCTTCCCTTTGTAGGTAATGGATTTCTTACGTCTGACTGCTTTCAGAATCTCCTTCGTTTTAACTTTAGTGAAGTTAATTATGATATGCCAGGGGGTGTCTTATTGGGATTGAGTCATGCTGGGATTCTGGAACTGTCTGCTATCTGAATTTCAGAATTTCTTGGCATGTCTGGAAAATTCTCTTTCATAATTTCATGGAGAAGGGCCTCTGTGCCCAGCGAGGCCACTTCACCACTTTCAGGGATTCCAATGAGGCGGATATTAGCCTTCTTTGAATTATCCCAGAGCTCTCTGAGAGAATGATCCATTTTTGCTCTCCATTTCTCTTCGTCTTTGAGAGTTTGGGAGCTTTGTGTTCAATGTTAGAAATCCTTTCTTCTGCTAGCTCCACTGTGTTACTGAGGAATTCTACTATATTTTTAGATCTTTGAGGGCTGCAAATTCTTGCTTCAGTGTGTCAAAATCTTTGGTGTTTTTGTCTTTAAATTCATTAAATCCTTGAGACAACTTTTGAATTTCTCCTCGAATTTCTAATTCCGACTTTTGAATTGCTGCTCGAATTTCTAATTCCCAATTTTTCTCCATTTTATTAATCTTGTTTGCAATCCAAATTCTGAATTTGATTTTTGACATCTTGGCCAGCTGTTTACGAATGGGATCTTCAGTTACATCTGCCATATCTTTCCTTAGGGGGGGTTGATCTATTCTGGTTATTCATTTTACCAGAGATTTTCGGCTGATTCCGCCCCATGATTATTTTATACTGTTTGATTTTTCTCCTGGAGCTTTGTCGAGGACCCGTACAGTGCTATGGCCTGAGAAACTAGGGCCCTGTTTGGTGTGGTGGGGCTATGTGATTCTGTCTTGTTTGCATTGAAACAGTTACTCTGGGTTGAAGTCTCAGCTGTGGAGAAATAACAGAAATTAAGTCACCCCGCACCCCCACAGGCAACAATTGGAAAAGTAAAATCAAACCTTCCTACAACCACACACCCAGGGCACCACCTGAATAGTCCTCGGGCGATTGGCTCAGTTCAAAAGTCCAAATCAATTGTCTCAGTCAGCACCTGTCTCAGGTGGGAGAGTTTAAAAGGTTTCTGGCAACTGGATCACAGGGGTCTGGTAACTACTCTGATATGGCTTGCTCCAGTGCTGTGTGGAGTCAGGAGGAGTCCCCCCCAGCAAATAGATCAGTCTGGGAAGGTTGATGCCTCCTTCCCCACCTTGCACCTCTGTTACACCCAGTCACTGATATTCCCGCAGGGCTTTGACTCAGTTGCCTCTAGTGAATAGCTACTTCAGGGGTTTGTACCTGCCTGAATCACAATGAAATCTATTTCTGCTCAGCCAGGCCGCTGCACTCTGCCTCTATCTAGCATGGGGAGGTGAGGCCTGACAACCTCGGGCGCTTGATGGAGGCTGGGGGGTGTTCACTCAGTTCCAGCCTCACCCCTGATTGATGTTAGTGACAGAACAGAACAGAACAGAACAGAACTTTGTGGGAATTTTTTTCTGTCCCTGCTAAATTCCCCTGAGAAGAGAAGCTGTTTTGAGTTCCCAGAGCCTGTGCCTCAGGCCCTGTCTTTGCTCCTGCAGGTTTGTATTCAGTTACCTGTCAGTTCTAGCCACCTGTCTCCCTTTGTCTACAGGCTGACGATCCCCTGAGGGCCAGGTGCGGCTTAGGCTCAGTAAAGCCATCCTCTCGGTCAGCCCCACCCTGGGAACTTCCTGAGTCTGCGAGTGTGTTTTCTAGTCCCTGTGCTCCACCCAGGCTGGTACCACCTCAGGCAAACCCTTTACTCATGCGGCCTGCGTTTCCGTCCTAGATCTGTTCCTTGGTGGTTGCCACCTGAGTAGATGCCCGGACTCCTCTGGTTGCCTAGGGAGACAGGGTGTGTGGCTTCAGAATATGCAGGAGCAAGCCCTATTGTTGCTAAAAGACGGCTGCTGCTCTGCACCTTGGGGCACCGCTGCTCCGGTGTGGTTCCCTCTCAGCCGACCGTCCTCTCCTCACTCCCATGCCCAGAGTCAGCACTGACCAGCTGCAGTTTAGGCACTGTCCACACCCCTCGAGAAATCACCCAAGAATCTGGACTCCTGAGGGACAGGCCTCTAGACCTCAGAGTGAGAGTGGAGGTGGTGCTGGGAGCTCAGAGTTGCAGATAGAGAATATATACAGTTTTATACAGTTTTATGACTGGCAGGAGAACACCGTGGCACCCTATTATGGGAGGTAGGTCCAGTTTTTAGAGGGTCTCTCCCGTGGAGTGTAGTGAGAGGACCTGTGAACTCTGCTCGTTTGTTTGTGGGGCACTCCGAGCCATTCTCATGGGGGAGGGGACTCCTGTCTGCTTGTGATGGATTTTGTACATTTTGTTTGTATCCTTGGGGTCACAGCTCGCCTCAGCAGGGTTGATGTGCGTTCTTCAACCTTCTCTCTTGGTGCAGCTCAAATCCACCGAGTTACTTGCTAAATTTCTGTCCTTTAACTCTCCTTCTGGACTGGAGCCTCTGTGGAAAGCTGGCTTCAGTCAGCCATCTTGTCTCTGCCTCTCAACATATGCCTTTTGTTAGAGACCTTTGGAAATAAAGCTTTACATGGAAGAAGCAATTAAAGTGTTGGTGTTTTATGTCTTTTTCAGCCACAGGGTCTGTGTGTGGCTGTAGGGATGGGGCTCCTATGGGCACTAGCAAGTGAATGTGGAAGTACTCTGGGCAGAGGAGAGCCTTGGGTCAGCCTCAACTCCCCAGAGGGGGACAGGTCTGCTTGTCTTTGGATACAGATAATTAGTATTAATTTGCTTCCTTTACTCTAGAAGCTTGAGACTTCTGTGGGTTTCAAGCTTACCTGGCTGCATTCGGAAGTCATTTTGGGGGAAAGAGGCTATGTGCTGGCACCTTGAAAGATAACCCCCAATGGTCATGGGCCTGTGGTTATCAATACTAAGGGCAATGGTAGTATTGATTTCTAATTTCAAAAAATTGGAAACAAAATGGTTTTTCCTCCTGAAGCCAAAGGGGCAAATGTTTTCCACTAAAGGAGAACCTAATATATGTACAAGCTACTTTGTTCTTTGGCCTTCAAGTTTGGTTTAACATATGTAAAATTTCAAGTGTCTGGATATCTTAATAAGCACTCAAGCAAGGGAAGATTTCACAGGCTCTTGGATGTGTATGTGATACGGCTGTTCTGCTTCTTTGTTAACCTAACTATTGTGGTCATAGCTGACTCTGGCCACCTGGTGTGACTGCAAGATCTCCCTGTGACCTTGCTTTTCTATTCTCTTCCCTCTGGTTCATGCCTCTCCTTTCTCTGGGGTTCATCCTTTCATCCCTATCCTGGGAAGTAAGGATTAATTCAGCGAATCCCAGGGAAGTTCTTTAGAAGAGGACAAACCAAGAAAGAAGTTCTAGCCACTGATAGCAAATGCAACCTTGGAGAAAGACTGAAAACCTTTTGAGAAGAGACTGTGGGGCTACGCCAAGACTGAAACATGCACAGACCGCATTGTCCCTCCACCTGAAGCCCCTATCTAGGGGTGGTCCCAAGGGGAATTCTACTAAGTGTAATTGTCTCATATGCCAAAAAACCATGTTCCATGTTTCATGAGGAGTAAAAAAGAGACAGAACCTGTGTGTGGTGCTGGGGCCAATGCATTCCCATAAGGGCCTACTCCTCTGCCTTGTATCATCTTACAAGGCAACCTGCTTTGAGTTAGCATCTCTCTCCATGACTGGGTCCTGAGAGGAGCCGCGAGAGTGGGTATTATCTTGTGTCCAAACATTAACACACAAGTCCAAGTTTGTCCCAGGTCCACACAAGGAGTAGTAAGGGCTGAATGTTGTGCTTGGTTGTGGTGGTGGAGGATGCCCAGAGGCCACCAGCCTCCTCCTGGTCTGGGCTTTGTCCCTGTGGTGGGCTAGGAAGACTGAACAGGGAGCAACCACAGAGGTGAGCCCTCGAGTCTGAATGGAGCCCGGTGGAGTGTGGTGTCTATTTATATCCTGGCTCTACTAATAGCACTTGAAGAGCACTGTTGATGGATGAATGTTGTTGCATTCTATAGAAAGGAACCTGGCTCGTGGAAGGGCAACTGAAAGAGGCCTGGGGGGGCGGGCTGTGTCTCACTGGAGGAGGTCTGTGTTGGTGAGGAGGTCTGGGCTCAGCCTCTACTCTGGCCTTCTCCTACCACCCATCCTGCACCCTGGGCCCCCACCCCACTGGCCCTCTTGGCCACGCACCCTGCCCCATGGACTGCAGGCAGAGCACCCTGACCCGCCGGGAACCAACATGAGGCCACCTCTCTCTCGGCCAGGTGCATGGAAGGTCTCGGTTGAGATGTGGAGTTTTATTGACTGTGTTCAGCTAACACGGGTTTGGGATTAGGGCAGAGAGAAGGTCATGAATCCCAAAGGAGGGCAACATCTATATACCCCCCACCAAACACGATGTTTGCTGGGTTTCTACCCCAGTCATCTGTGGAGACAATCCATCAGGACATTTTGGAGGGAAGATTCAGAAGATATGTATTCCTGGCTCTCCTTGGGTTTTTTCCTTTCTAAGATTTATGTAAATATACACATATCCACATAGTATACATCATCTTGTTTAAACTTCATCATGAAGAATAAACTGCATTCTCTCCCTTTTTATGAGTGAAGAAACCACAGTTTTACATTTGCCTGAGGTAACAGAGCTCAGAGGAGGCAACACGGTGGAAGCGCAGTCCTGGGAGGAGCCAGAGTGTCTGAGGCAGACACTTGTCACAGGGGCCGCCTTCAGTGGGTTTTAAATCTCTCTAAATGAAGCAGGTAGCACTTCTTTGAGACTGTCTGCTACCTGGGTAAGGTGTGCATTTCCCAGAATCACTGGTTTTTTTTTTTTTTTTTTTTTTTTTTATTGTTGGGGATTCATTGAGGGTACAATAAGCCAGGTTACACTGATTGCAATTGTTAGGTAAAGTCCCTCTTGCAATCATGTCTTGCCCCCATAAAGTGTGACACACACCAAGGCCCCACCCACCTCCCTCCTTCCCTCTTTCTGTTTCCCCCCCCATAACCATAATTGTCATTAATTGTCCTCATATCAAAATTGAGTACATAGGATTCATGCTTCTCCATTCTTGTGATGCTTTACTAAGAATAATATCTTCCACGTCCATCCAGGTTAATACGAAGGATGTAAAGTCTCCATTTTTTTTAATGGCTGAATAGTACTCCATGGTATACATATACCACAGCTTGTTAATCCATTCCTCGGTTGGTGGGCATTTAGGCTGTTTCCACATTTTGGTGATTGTAAATTGAGCTGCAATAAACAGTCTAGTACAAGTGTCCTTATGATAAAAGGATTTCTTTCCTTCTGGGTAAATGCCCAGTAATGGGATTGCAGGATCGAATGGGAGGTCTAGCTTGAGTGCTTTGAGGATTCTCCATACTTCCTTCCAGAAAGGTTGTACTAGTTTGCAGTCCCACCAGCAGTGTAAAAGTGTTCCCTTCTCTCCACATCCACGCCAGCATCTGCAGTTTTGAGATTTTGTGATGTGGGCCATTCTCACTGGGGTTAGATGATATCTCAGGGTTGTTTTGATTTGCATTTCTCTAATATATAGAGATGATGAACATTTTTTCATATGTTTGTTAGCCATTCGTCTGTCGTCTTTAGAGAAAGTTCTATTCATGTCTCTTGCCCATTGATATAAGGGATTGTTGGCTTTTTTCATGTGGATTAATTTGAGTTCTCTATAGATCCTAGTTATCAAGCTTTTGTCTGATTGAAAATATGCAAATATCCTTTCCCATTGTGTAGGTTGTCTCTTTGCTTTGGTTATTGTCTCCTTAGCTGTACAGAAGCTTTTTAGTTTAGTGAAGTCCCATTTGTTTATTTTTGTTGTTGTTGCAATTGCCATGGCAGTCTTCTTCATGAAGTCTTTCCCCAGGCCAATATCTTCCAGTGTTTTTCCTATGCTTTCTTGGAGGGTTTTTATTGTTTCATGCCTTAAGTTTAAGTCCTTTATCCATCTTGAATCAATTTTTGTGAGTGGGGAAAGGTGTGGGTCCAGTTTCAGTCTTTTACATGTAGACATCCAGTTCTCCCAACACCATTTATTGAATAGGGAGTCTTTCCCCCAAGGTATGTTCTTGTTTGGTTTATCAAAGATTAGGTGGTTGTAAGATGTTAGTTTCATTTCTTGGTTTTCAATTCAATTCCAAGTGTCTATGTCTCTGTTTTTGTGCCAGTACCATGCTGTCTTGAGCACTATGGCTTTGTAGTACAGACTAAAATCTGGTATGCTGATGCCCCCAGCTTTATTTTTATTACAGAGAACTGCCTTAGCTATACGGGGTTTTTTCCAGTTCCATACAAAACGCAGAATCATTTTTTCCAAATCTTGAAAGTATGATGTTGGTATTTTGATAGGAATGGCATTGAATAGGTATATTGCTTTGGGAAGTATGGACATTTTAACAATGTTGATTCTTCCCATCCATGAGCATGGTAAGTTCTTCCATTTGTTAATATCCTCTGCTATTTCCTTTCTGAGGATTTCATAGTTTTCTTTATACAGGTCCTTCACCTCCTTCGTTAGGTATATTCCTAGGTATTTGATTTTCTTTGAGACTATGGTGAAGGGAGTTGTGTCCTTAATTAGCTTCTCATCTTGACTGTTATTGGTGTACACAAAGGCTACTGACTTGTGGACATTGATTTTATATCCTGAAACATTACTGTATTTTTTGATGACTTCTAGGAGTCTTGTGGTTGAGTCTTTGGGGTTCTCTAAGTATAAGATCATGTCGTCAGCAAAGAGGGAGAGTTTGACCTCCTCTGCTCCCATTTGGATTCCCTTTATTTCCTTGTCTTGCCTAATTGTATTGGCTAGAACTTCCAGCACTACGTTGAATAGTAAAGGTGACAGAGGACAACCTTGTCTGGTTCCAGTTCTAAGAGGAAAAGCTTTCAGTTTTACTCCATTCAGTAAAATATTGGCTGTGGGTTTGTCATAGATAGCTTCAATCAGTTTTAGAAATGTGCCACCTATGCCTATACTCTTCAGTGTTCTAATTAGAAAAGGATGCTGGATTTTATCAAATGCTTTTTCTGCGTCTATTGAGAGGATCATGTGATCTTTATTTTTGCCTCTGTTAATATGGTGGATAACTTTTATAGACTTGCGTATGTTAAACCAGCCTTGCATCCCTGGGATGAAGCCTACTTGATCATGATGAATGACTATTTTGATGATAAGCTGTAATCTATTGGCTAGGATTTTGTTGAGAATTTTTGCGTCTATGTTCATGAGTGAGATTGGTCTGAAATTCTCCTTTTTGTTTGGGTCTTTTCCTGGTTTTGGTATCAGGGTGATGTTTGCTTCATAGAATGTGTTGGGGAAGATTCCTTCTTCCTCAATTTTTTGGAATAATTTCTGCAGTACAGGAATAAGCTCTTCCTTGAAGGTTTGATAGAATTCTGGAGTGAAGCCATCTGGACCAGGGCATTTTTTGGTTGGAAGCTTTTTTATTGTTTCTTTGATCTCAGTGCTTGAAATTGGTCTGTTCAGGAGCTCTATTTCTTCCTGGCTGAGTCTAGGGAGAGGGTGTGATTCCAAATATTGATCCATTTCTTTCACATTGTCAAATTTCTGGGCATAGAGTTTCTGGTAGTATTCAGAGATGATCTCTTGTATCTCTGTGGGATCAGTTGTTATTTCCCCTTTATCATTTCTGATTGAGGTTACTAGAGATTTTACTTTTCTATTCCTCGTTAGTCTGGCCAATGGTTTATCTATTTTATTTATTTTTTCAAAAAACCAACTCCTTGTTTCATTAATTTTCTGAATGATTCTTTTGTTTTCAATTTCATTGATCTCTGATTTGATTTTGGATATTTCTTTTCTTCTACTGAGTTTAGGCTTAGATTGTTCTTCTTTTTCCAATTCCATAAGATCTCTTGTGAGATTGTTGATGTGCTCTCTTTCAGTTTTTCGAATGTAGGCATCTAAAGCGATGAATTTTCCTCTCAAAACTGCTTTTGCAGTATCCCACAGGTTTTGGTAGCTTGTGTCTTCATTGTTGTTATGGTCAAGGAAGTTAATGATTTCCTGTTTTATTTCTTCCTTCACCCATCTGTTATTCAACAGAAGATTGTTTAGTTTCCATGCCTTTGGGTGGGGTCGAGCATTTTTGTTAGAGTTGAGTTCCACCTTTAGTGCCTTATGGTCTGAGAAGATACAAGGTAAAATTTCAATTCTTTTGATTCTGTTGATATTTGTTTTGTGTCCCAGGATATGATCAATTTTGGAGAATGTTCCGTGGGGTGATGAGAAGAATGTATATTCTTTATCTTTGGGGTGGAGTGTTCTATATGCGTCTATCAAGCACAGTTGTTCTAGAGTCTCATTTAAGTCTCTTATATCCTTGTTTAATTTCTGTTTAGAGGATCTGTCCAGCTCTGTAAGAGGAGTGTTAAAGTCCCCTGTTATGATGGTATTATCAGATATCATATTGCTCAGACTGAGTAAGGTCTGCTTCAAGAATCTGGGAGCATTTAAATTGGGTGCATAAATATTTAGAATTGAAATGTCTTCTTGTTGTATTTTTCCCTTGACCAATATAAAGTGACCATCTTTGTCTTTTTTGACTTTAGTTGCTTTAAATCCACATGTGTCTGAAAATAAGATTGCAACTCCTCTTTTCTTCTGAATTCCATTTGCCTGAAAAATTGTCTTCCAACCCTTGACTCGGAGCTTTAATTTGTCTTTTGAAGCCAGGTGTGTTTCTTGCAGACAGCAAATGGATGGCTTGTGTTTTTTAATCCAGTCAACCAATCTATGTCTCTTCAGTGGGGAATTCAAGCCATTAACATTTATTGAGATAATTGACAAGTGTGGTAGTATTCTATTCGTCTTATTTTGTGAGAGTCCATTGCTTAGTTTTATCTTTTGCATCAGTGTGGAGGTTAGGTTCTGTCCTTTAATTTCTGAGTTCTTACTTTGCTGCTGATCCATTGTGGTGGTCAGTGTGCAGAACAGGTTGAAGTATTTCCTGTAGAGCTGGTCTTGTTGTGGCGAATTTCCTCAATGTTTGTATATCCGTAAATGATTTGATTTCTCCGTCAATTTTGAAGCTTAGCTTAGCAGGGTACAGAATTCTGGGCTGAAAATTGTTCTGTTTAAGTAGATTAAAGGTAGATGACCATTGTCTTCTTGCTTGGAAAGTTTCATTAGAGAAGTCTGCGGTCACTCTGATGGATTTGCCCCTGTAGGTCAACTGGCGCTTACTCCTGGCAGCTTGCAGAATCTTTTCTTTTGTCTTGACTTTGGAGAGGTTCATCACAATGTGTCTTGGAGAAGCTCGGTTAGAGTTGAGGCGACCTGGGGTCCGATATCCCTCTGAAAGCAGTGTGTCAATATCTTTGGTGATATTTGGGAAATTTTCTTTTATAATATTCTCTAGTATGGCTTCCATTCCTCTGGGGCATTCTTCTTCCCCTTCTGGAATTCCTATAACTCGTATGTTGGAACGCTTCATAAAGTCCCATAATTCTGACAGTGAACGTTCTGCTTTCTCTCTCTTCTTTTCTGCCTCTTTTACGATCTGAGTTATCTCAAAAACTTTGTCTTCTACCTCTGAAATTCTTTCTTCTGCATGGTCTAACCTGTTGCTGATACTTTCCATTGCATCTTTAAGTTCCCTGATTGACTGTTTCATTTCCTTCAGCTCTGCTATATCTTTTTTATATTCTTCATATCGTTCATCTCTTATTTGATTCTGTTTTTGAATTTCCTTTTGGTTATTTTCCACTTTATTAACAGTTTCCTTCATTGTTTCCATCATTTCCTTCATTGTTTTCAACATGTGTATTCTAAATTCCCTTTCTGTCATTCCTAACATTTCTGTATAGGTGGAATCCTCTGCAGTAGCTACCTCATGGTCCCTTGGCGGGGTAGTTCTGGACTGGTTCTTCATGTTGCCTGGAGTTTTCTGCTGATTCTTCCTCATGGGTGATTTCTTTTATCTGTTTACTTGCCCTAATTTTCCTTTCAATTCCTCTTGCTCTTTAAGTTCTTGTGCCTGTGGACTAAGGGTTACAGGACCAGAAGGGTGAGAAGGTTTAAGAGCAAAAAAGCGATGAAAGAAATGAGGACTGAGTGATAAGAAAAAAAAAAATGAAAAAAAAGAAAAATAGAGAAAGGAGAGTGGTTGGGTGAAAGGAATATTGACAAAAAGAAGAGAGGCACAGAAAGAGGGAGACAGAGCAATATAGGTGTACAGTAGGGTTCTTTGATACAACCTTAAAAAAAAAAAAAAACACCTTCTGGGGTGTTCCCTTGAGGTCAGCAGCTCTTTGCTAACCTGATCAGACGCAGTACCCCACCTCCACCAAGTAGAGAGGAAAGACAAAAATGCTATAAATCAAACCAAAACAAGCAAACAGAAAACTTTACGGGATAAAATTGGCTGGAAAAACCAAATAATAGTGGTAGAAACACTAACAAAAATGAGGTTCTGATTACTGAAATAGGCAGCAATGGGAAATTATAATTAAACTAGAAAAATTGAGAAAGAAAAAGGATCTGTATGGAAAAGGTTGAACTTAAAAAACAAAACAACAATCTAGAACGTCAAAATAAACAAAAAAAACAACCAAACCAAAAAAAAAACCAAACAAACAAACAAAAAAAAACACACACGCAACCAAAAACAAAGCAGTATGTATATGGAGTTGAATATTGTCTGGGCAACACGTGGTCTTCTGGGGTATGAGATGTTAATCACAGTTCTGATACGACTGGAGGCTGCTAGTTTCTCGAACCCCAGCAGGTAGACACCCTAAATCTCTCTTCAGCCCACTTAAAAGTCACTTTGAACTTGTTCACTTACTGAGCAGAAGCTTTCTCAGGGAAGTGCTTGTTGCTGGAATCACTGCTGAAGTGGCTATCCACTTACCCTGTGTGTCAAAACTGGTCTCCCTCTGCCCCCGAGGGTTAGGGCTGCAAGGCGGCTCAGACCCCGCCCTTAGGCTACTTGGTCGCTGGGTTACCAGCTCCCACCCAATTCCAGCTCTGCGACCCTGAGGGCGGAGCTTGCCAGGGCAGATCGCTCACAATGTCTGCCTGTGACCCAGAGCCAAACTCTATTAGCTCCGTCTGGCTCAGCGGCTCAGACTGGGGCCCTAGACAAAGGCCAGAGTTCTCCGCACTCCCGCTCAGGCTCTCCCCAAGGCAGTTCAGCTGAGTGCCAAGTCCAAAGACACCAAAACAGTTCACAGGTAAGGCCTTTCTGGTTTGCAGTCTCGCTGCTACTGAACTTACAGTTGCGGGCGGGTTTAGGCGGATTGAACACACGCGACCACTTGCCGGTTTTCCACTGTTTTAGTCCTCCTCTTGGGGTCCAGAAGTCTCTCGCTGACTCCCTGTATCCTCTCAGGGGTGATGATAGGCAGATCCCACCAGCCAGAGATGCCTGGAGTCCTATATCCCCAGACTCACGGTGCCCAGATGCAAGGAAGCTGTTACTCGGCTGCCATCTTGCTCCACCCTCTCCAGAATCACTGGTTTAAGACTGAGGTGTGTGTATGTGGCTCCTGACACAGGGGTTGCTCATTCTTGAGTCTCCCATTCTTCTCATGGCCTGGCGTGGTGATGAGAGGCCATGCCCGGTGGGCGGACCTGGCTCCTGCCTCGCTGTGTAAAGTCAGAACAGCCTCACCTCCCCAGGCGTGTGACCCCATGGTGAGATGAGGCCAGAGGCTGAAGCATCTGGGAATATGTCCTCCTTTCCACATTCTGCCTCAGACTGAGGAGGGATCAGTTTGCATGGTAGAATACTGGCACAGCCACAGGAAATGGCTACTAAGCTTCCTGCCCAGAGTGGCAGCGCCAATACTTCCTTCAGTCCTTGACTTGAAAATAACTGCTGCTAACGTATATAATGTATTTGTGGGCCCAGAGGAGGCTTCTCCAAATCTGCCAACCATATTCTTCTCATGCAATACCTGAGACTGTAGTCTCTGCCAAGGTCTCACTTCCTGACTTGGGCTCTCACATCCTTACAATATTCTAAGCAGAGCCTCTATTCCTTGGGCCTGTTTTTGTTTTCTTTTCCTTTTTTTCTTTGAAAGAGGCAGTGCAAGGTGAGGGTGTGTCAGGGAGATAAACCACTGGTCCTGTTCTTTTGCAGATTGAATCCATTTACTACTTTGTGGTGGGGGATGTTCCTGAGGAATCCAAGGAGCTTCTCCTCCAGGGGGCTTTGCAGATCCCATGTCCAGTCCACACGGTGTCCTTCAATGCCAGAGGAGAAGGCACCATAGATTTCCTAAAGGAGCTGAGTGCCAAGACCCACAGCAGGTAGGCAGAAAATGTGCCCCTGTATGGCAGTGAGTGGGTCACAGGATCGACAGTGGGTCCTGGATTCTTTGTGGTCTCCATAACCAATCTGTTTCTGGGTTCTCCTCTCTTTCCAGTATAGTTTTAGTCTCTATGCACTTTTTCTTCTCTACCCTATATTAATCATGCCTTTTTATTTTCCATAATTCTGATGCTTTGACATCATGGGGTCTTGCTGACCCAGAAGACATTGCCCTCCTATGGCTAGTCAATTCCTTGAGATAGCAAATGACTCACCTGGGGTACACTTTCACATGCAAACCAACCAATCCAGAGTCCACACTCTCAGTCCAGGCTCTCAAATCCACTGTCCTCTTCCTTTATCATTATCACCCCCACACTGACATTATTCAAATCAGCCAACCCTAAGTCCTTCCCTGCCTTTTTCTTCCCCTGGAAACCACGTTTCCCCCTCACTGCTTCTGCCTCCTGGCTGGCCCTGCGTGGCATGGCACGCCCCTCCTCTTAAGAATTTTCTTAGTCTGCTTGGGCTGCTCTGACAAATCATCACAGGCTAGTTGGCTTGAATAACAGATATTTATCAGTTCTAGAGGCTGACAAGTACAAAATCAAGGCCAATTTGATTTCTTGTGAGGGCATTCTTCCTGCCTGTAGGCAGCTGTGTTCTCATTGTATCCTCACTTGGTTGAGGGGTGGGGAGAGAACATTTGAGAGGGAGAGAACTCTGATTTATCTTCCTCTTCTTATAAGGTCACCTTATGATCTTATTTAACCCTTATTATCTCCTTATAGTCTCTATTTCCAAGTACAGTCACATGGGGAAGTAGGGCTTCAACATAGGATTTTTTTTTTTTTTTTAAAGCAGGGGTGCATAATTCAGTCCATAGCAGGAACTGTGAGTAATAAACTATCTTTTCAACAGCAACAGTCTCCTGATCTTTTGGCCTTAACATAACTAAATAATAATAAAATCTACATTTTAAAACATACACCCCTCCCTACACATGGTGAGTATGTGTATGTATGTGTGTGTAAAACATATATCCCCCCTTGGTTCCTGGTTGGCCACTTGGTGCCCCTTTGGCTATGGGACCCCAGCTGGAGGGCTGGTTTTAACCATTGGGAGCAGTGAGTCCTAAGTATCTCAGGTGGCAGGAGGCTGCCTTGGCCTAGTGACACCCCTCCTGGAACCTGGCTTTCCCATGCCTGAGGCTGTGTCTGGGTGGATCCATTGGTCTAGGCACAGTGCTGTGCTCTCAGGACTTTCCAAACAGTCTGTCCCAAGGGTGAGTTGCTTCTGCACAAGCGAGGCTATTTCAGCCAGAGGAAACTTCTGTCCTGTTTTCTTTTCTAATCTGGAGAACAGATCAGAGAGTGGAAAATCCCGGACACCAAAGGCCTTGGCACTCAGGGCATGGGGCCTGCCAGGAAACACTTCAACCTGGAAGTAACTTAGGAAGGACAATGGCCGTTTCTGCTCTGGCCTAGGCTCCTGTAGGAGGCAGGGAAAACCAGGCTCAGAGTCCACTGGCCTTAGAAGGGGCTGCTGGAACAGACTTGTTCATTGCTATCAAGTCACTATTGCAGTCTTACTTGACATCCTTTAAAAATATGACTGAGGCTCTGCATAGCACAGATGAGGCTCCCAGACCTCTCCCACCATTTGTTTGTCCACCTGTCCATCCCAAGCAGGGCTTTAGGATTTTCTTTGAATTAAGTGCGAGGCAACAGTCAGAGGTGGAAGACTTGCAGAGCTGGAGGAGCATCACTCGTGACCTCTGCCAATCTGAAAGAAATATTCTGCTATTACTGACTTTTTGGATTCCATTTAAGGGGCTTCAAGGGTGTGATAGCCAATCATCCCGTGCACTACACCAGTGCTTGTCAAGCTTTTATGTGCTCCTGAGTTGCCTGACATGCATGTTAACAAGGTCCAGGCAGGGGCTGGGAATGTGTGTCCTAGCCAGCTCCCAGGTGCTGCCTTTCTGCTCCTTGGACCATACTTTGAGATGGCAGCCCCACAGAACTCACCCAAGTAGGAATTCATTAGTGCTTAATCTTCAATCCGAGGAAGTATGTGTTTGCTGAGTTAAGGCTGATGAAGACCTGTCAGCAAAAGGCAAATTAGACAATGCTGCCTGTGTTAGAGTCTGTGACACCGAACCCACAGAGCTGGTTGGCACTGTTGGCACCCTTCATTAAATCCCCGGCTTGCCAAAACTGTGTTGATATGCTGGAATCCTGGGAACAAAAGAATGAATATATACATAGATTATCATTTTCCCAGGATTAAGAAATACCACTTGGTTGAGCTAATTAACCACTAATGGAAAGACAGGTTATAAGTCAAAATCTCAAACCATTCACAATTCTCACTGCTCTTCTGCCTCCCTATCTTTTGCTTGTGGGAATTGACACAGTACAAGGGAAAAGAGTGAACACATCTGAGATTAAGACGCTCAGCACACAGAAGAGCAAATCCTTAGCCCGAGGAGAATGAATAGTCACCTCTGTGCCAGCCCAATGTCAACTGTCTCTTCATGTTTCAGATTCCATGCATTTGCTGAGAGAACAGAGTGCGTAGCACTTCCTGCCTTCCTCCCAAAAGATGGTGACAGTGTGACGACTTGGAATTCAAGGAAACTGAAAGGAAAACTGCCTCCAGGTACCTGGAATCCAAAAGAAGCAGTGTGGCTTTTATTCTTAGTAACTTCAAATGATCTGTCTCATTAGGAATAAAGTACTAGGCCGGGACCACTCTGTCTTTCGTATTGTTAATGTGGTCCAAAGGCAAAGTCAATGCATATTAATGGTGAATTTCTCAGCCTTGCAAGTAGACATAAATTTATTACCCAGGGAAATGGCCTAAATGATGTGTTTACTAACTTGGGAACCTTCTGGAGATGTCACCGCGGGCATGTCGATGCTGTGTGGGTTTTTGGCAGTGCAGAGCTGCTCTGCTCCACAGGTGAGCTGGGAGGCACAGTGAGGGCATCAGTGGTTCTTGGGGGCTTTCTGCCGTCCTCCCTATGATGAAAGCAGTACTTGCGGATACAGGGGTTGGGCCTGACCTGCCCCTCATGAGGACACCGGCTGCACAGCAATCTTTATGGAGACTGAGTGAACCTCCCCTTTGATTCTAGGAATGTGATCAGAGAGCTTAAGGAGCACAGAGAATGAAGTCACAAAATCAGCGAGAAATCAGGCTATGATTTGGAAAACAACAGAAAGTTGCTCAGAAAGCCAAGAGATAGGAGTTTCTTTGGGGCTGATGAAATTGCAAAGTGCCAAAGATGCTGAATAAAAACCTCTGAGAAAAGGAGGGAAGGGGGCTCCTGTTGGATCATTGGATGGTGTGACACAGCGGGTAATCAGAAGTCCAGGAAAGCCCACGCCCACCTGCACCCTCTGCTTTAGTTGTCAAACAGATTTCTAGCTTCATTATAAGGCAATGACTATTTGGGGATAGGGGAGGAGCTGCAGCACAGAGCTGCCTGAAAGATTCCTCTGTGTACATAAATATGTTGCAGTGGCCCCCAAGAGAAGGGCACTGGGACTGTAAGGAGGAGACAGTCGCCCTGCCAGACTGGGGTGACGGATGATAAAGGCAGGGGCTGGGTCACAAGCCTGTTCTTGACACAGGATTTGTAGGTTCAAATTCTTAGTGCCCCAAAACAGAGCAGGGGAGAGGCTCCAGTGGAGCTCACTGAAGGCCACAGCTTCCTGTTGCTGACACCTTTGTTCTGATCAGGAAGTGGATACCTCCAGAGAATTTGAGAAAATACCAGTTGATAAGCAAGCTTGAAGCTGATCTAAGAAAAAATTAACTCCAGATGTATGCTATGCCTAGTCAAAGTCATTTAGAAGATTCAGGGGCGGCGCCTGTGGCTCAGTGAGTAGGGCGCCAGTCCCATATGCCAGAGGTGGCGGGTTCAAACCCAGCCCCGGCCAAAAACATACAAAAAAAAAAAAAAATTAGAAGATTCAGCCTAGTGGGCAATGATTGAATCAAGGCAAAGAATAGGAGACGTCACCAACTAGCTCCCCAAGGTGTAGCAATTTCCTTAAGTGCAGTTTAATTTTGGTCTCTGTATTCCTTGGTAACTTAGTAATAACGGGAGACATAAACTGGATAGCTTACACTTTGAACAACTACCATTTTCCAACCCTGTGATGCATGCAAATTAAATTATGGCTAAAAACATTTTTCTTAGAATAAAATGCTCATTGTGGCTTCTCATTCTAAATCACATGTTCTGAATTTGGGGGGAGAGTCCCAAATCCTACATATGTGATCATATCTACTTTACCCATCACAATGTCCCAGAAATGCCAACATTTCAAAGCCTACCCTCCCACTCAAAAACTGCTAGAGATCTTGACAGACTATTTTGGTTTGGAAAATGTGTGATTTCCAACCTCACCTGGGCCTCTGGGCAAGTTCTCTTACTTTTACCTGGTTGCTTCTCTCTCCCCATTGGCACATCCACTGTCTCAAGCATTTATCATTTTCGCTTTCCTTGGGATCCCCTCTAGTTTGGGGGTTATGCCTCCTCAGATTATTTTGCCTTTTCTTGCCCAGAAAATAGAGACTCTCTAGTTAAGGGGCTTGAGAATCATAGCTCAGAGAACTTACTTGACAATTTGAAAAGAATTTTCTACTATTATTCACTTTTTGGATTCCAGATAACTGGATTTCGGGGTAGGACATACTATTACCCCCATGCTCAGTACTTATGAAAGAAACCCCCAAATAAAAAAACAACAAAAAACCCAAACCCCCCCAAACCTCACCTTTGTCATCAAGATAAAGAATATTTGCTAAAGTTGCAGTAAACTATATATACACAACATAAATTTACCACCCTAACCATTTTTAAGGGTACAGTCCAGTCGTATGAAGCATAGTCACATCGTTGTGCAACCATCACCACAATTCATCACCAGAACGCTTTTCATCTCCCCAAACTGAAACTCTGTACCCATTAAACAATAATTTCCCATTTCAGTCTTTTCATGCTGCTATAGCAAAATGCCCACCACTGGCTCATTTGTAAAGACAAATTTATTTCCCACTGTAGGACTTACTTTCCCCCCAGTTGTAGAGGCTAGGAGTTCCAGTATCAAGTCACCAGCTGATCTGAGGTTAGGCGAAGGCTCATTCTCTGCTTCCAACATGGCCCCTTGTTGCTGCTTTCTCTGGAGGGGAGGAAGGCTGCATCCTCAGATGGGAGAAGAGATGGAAAGGCATGAAAGGGTCAACTGGGCACTCCCTTCAATCTCTTTTATACGAGGCAGAGCCCTCATGACTTAACCATTTCTTCTATAGACCACATTTTGTTTATTCATTCACGTTTTGGCTATTGTAAATGATGTTATGAACATGGTGTAGAAATATCTCTTTGAGACTCTGCTTTCCATTCTTTCGGGCATCAACCCAGAGGAGAATTTCTGGATTGTATATGGTGATCCTAGTTTTAACGCTGTACTGTTTTCCATAGTGGCTGCGCTGTTTTACATTTCTACCAACAGTGCACAATTGTTCCATGTCCTATATTTTTGATAGTAGCCATCCTAATGGGTATGAGGTGGTATATCATTGTGCTCTTCATTTACATTAATAAGTGATTTGGAGCATCTTTTCACGTGCCTGTTGAAACAAATAACATTTTGATGCAGTTTTTAAAAAATTGCTTAAGACTTTTTTTAATGGTCATGGGTGCTTGCATTTTGCTGACTTTTCTTTTTTTTTGAGATAGAGTCTCACTCAGCTGCCCTGGGTAGAGTGCCATGGCATTTATCGTAGCTCACAGTAACCTCAAACTCTGGGCTCAAGCGATCCTCTTGCCTCAGCCTCCCAAGTAGCTGGGACTACAGGCAGCTGCCATAATGCTTAGCTAGTTTTTCTATTTTAAGTAGAGATGGGGTCTCACTTTCCTCAGCCTGGTATCAGGCAATCCACCCACCTCAGCCTCTTACTTGGTCCCAGTTTGTTGACTTTATTGAAAAAGTCAAGTTGTAAATTTCTATTCCAAATTAAAAATGAAGTTCTTAAAAATCTCAACTTGACCAGATATGAAACAATTTAAAAACCTTTAATGGCATATTGAGAAAAAACAGACTTAAAAAAAAACCCCACATTTATTATTATCAGAAAACAGGTCATTAGGTAAAAATAATAAAACCCCCATGCTGCATAGGTAATGCAGATACTTCTAGTTATCTGGTCAATGGGCAAAAAGTTAGTCCTTAAGGTCTTCACCTCCAGTCTTTTGTTCATTTCTTATTGCTGGAATTTCATACTCATTTCTTCTTGCTGGAGGACTACACTGGGTGACAGTGGAGATGCTGAGCTGTCATTTACTCAGCCCTGCCCTGCTCAGCCTCAGGAGCAGACCAGTTCTCAGCTGGTGGATTGGCTGCTTTTGTCTTTTTGTGCCATCTTGTGGTTTCGGGTTTTCTGGGCATCTGCATCAGTAATTGAAGTTGAGATGGTACCATGTTGGGTACTGTCTCCTTGCTTCTCTTTCTCCTCTTCATTGCCATCCTCTCTGGGCTATCTTGGTGAGGAGAACCCCTGTAGAATCGTGGTCTGTAACTCCAATACATAGTCTGTCTTACTGGTCTACCTTGTTCTCCTGAACCCTGGTTGTCAGCACCCTCCATCTCTTCTTCCTGCATTGGAGGGTTGGAATACTGTGGTTGATGCCCTAAAATAATGCTGTAAATTTTAATGTTTTTTTTTTTTTTTTTTTGTAGAGACAGAGTCTCACTTTATGGCCCTCGGTAGAGTGCCGTGGCCTCACACAGCTCACAGCAACCTCCAACTCCTGGGCTTAAGCGATTCTGTTGCCTCAGCCTCCCGAGTAGCAATTTTAATGTTTTTACTTTTCAATATTTTTTCAATTATTGTAATGTTCTGGAAAAAATTAAGTATTAATATAATAGTACATGACATTGTGTATATGGGTGTATATTTCCCCCCTTTGCCTCTGCCTCTAATATGGCTCTGCATGTCGCTGCTCACAGGTATTTCCCCACCTTCTGACCTCATTCCCATCACTTCTCCCTCATTCACCTCACTCTTCCTAGCCCTGCTTAATGTCTGCCATCTCCTGAGGGCAACATGCCCTTGCTCTTACCTGAGCTATCTCTAGATGATGCCTCTCCCCACCCTCTGCCTTCATTTCTGCCCCACCGTATATAAAGGTTGCCTTTCTGGGAAGCCCTCCCGGACCTGCCTCTCCCCTCCACTTTCCTAAACTACTTGATGAAGGATATGCTATAGCACTTGAGCCACAGACAGGACAGTATCTTTCAATGTTAATTTAGGAAGGATCCAGAGACTGCGACAGTCAAGAATCTCTGTTCACAAACTCCGATATGCTAGACAAATCTACTAAAAATGTCATAATTCTATTTTTTTGTGACCTCACCCCCCTGTTTTCTTACACATTAGGGGGAAATGTGCAGACAACCTCTGTTTTCCCCTGCTGTGCACTTCCCCAAGCCCAGGGAAACAATAAAGAAAAAGTGTGTGTATGTGGGGCATGGGGGCCTTATCTCATAATATCTTACAACATGGTCTCAGCCATCCACATCTCTTGAAGCAAATCTTTATGTTTCTAGAAAGGAATAACTTCTCACTTGCAAGAGGATGGGACTAGATCACTGGCCTGCACTAGACTCCCAGGGCCTTGGCACACCTGCCTGGCTGGGTCGTGATTCCTGGGCTCCAGGAGTTGGGTGCCTGAACCTGGCCCTCAGTGGCCTTCTCACCTTTCACTTCCAGGGATGACTTCCTGCCTTAGAGATTATGCTTCCTCCTGGCACAGGTCAAGCCCACCCAGGAATGTTCCATTGGCCTCAGATGGACTGTCCTCACTGGGGAGAGTGGGATCTCCAGATAGTGAGGGAGGTTTAATCTGGAAGATGCTGCTGACCTGTGCTTTTCCTTCTCATAGCCATCCTTCCCTCGGCTCCCAGGCTGGAGTTGGCTGGGGCTCTGCCCCTGTTCACTCTCCTGGGGCACGGAGCACACTGCTCTGTTGGGTGGTCAACCCCTCCACTCCCATGCTTCTCTCCATGAAGGTGTCCCTGCCCCATCCCCTTTTCATGATGGGCTTGGCTGTCAGGGGAAGGGGCACCAGCAGAGCCTAGATCACTAGGAGACCCGAGTGACACTCCCTTCTGGTGCTGCTCAAGACGCTCAGCTCCCTGCAGCATGTCTTCCCTTCCCTGTTAGTCTAGATTCTCCTCATGGCCTTGTCTACCATGAAATAAGCACCTTACCTATAAGCAAAATAAGAGAGAGACCTGTTGAGCTTCCCTGAACTCTAGACATTTCCTTTTTTCTTTTCTGATACCGGGAAACACTTTCTCCAATTTTTGCCCTGAGGTCTTAGTTTCCCTATCCATAGTCTCTGGCCACATGCTCCAGGGTCCTTCACTGATGGACAAATTCAGAGGTAGCCCTGAATGGCCGGTAGCAGGGTCTCCTTGCCTTGGTACCTGGCTCCATAGACATCCTTCCTGCCTGGCTTCTGAAAACCTTTAACTCTGGCTGCCATGGCTCCACTGCACTGATGGGGTGATGGTCTTCATCGCCCTGGCTGGCAGGGCTTTGGCTGGTGCTTCTGAAAGAGGCCTTCTTTCTTCAGAATCTAAAATAGAGGTCTGAAAATCCATGCCCCTCTATTTCCAGACATTCTCAGAAGGTCAAAGAATTTCATTTTTCAAGCAAACTCCAAGAGGTCTTTGTTCTGATCAGTTTATACCAGTGACTTGGGATGTAAAAGTATTCTGTGAAACTTAGTCTCATCCAAGGCCAGTGGTGTTCTCCAAGTCAGCCCACTGGTGTGACCTGTTCTGAGAGGTCACACCACACTTTCTACCAGTTCCCCATAGAAAGCCAACTATCCCAGAAGAACTGGCTTCAGTGTATCAGTTGTGTAGGGAACACTGCCTGAGGTCCTGGCTGACTCAAGTGAGACCCCCCTAGGGGGCACATGCGTTAGTCACCAAAACAAGGCTGATCACTTTCTTTGATTTCTAGAATTCAGTTTAATTTTTGATTCCCTTGCCCTTCTGGACTAGATAGGTGGGAAATTAACCTCAGTTCCTTGTCAGGCTCCCCTTCCAGAGCTTTAACCACAGTGTGGGTGTCCTAAGAGGTGCTTAGGCCTCAGGAGGGGGCTCTAGCCATTGGACATCTGTCCTGGCAAATGACCCCAAAATACTCACTGTCCTTCTCTAATGCCACTTCAGGTTGAGCAGCTCTCTGGGCTGGGCTCTGGCTGTGGTAGTCTTTTGTAGACTTTGCCCCACCTCCCTGGATTCACCATGCAGGCTTCCTCCCCAAGTGCTGCAAAAAACTGGAGCCAGGCCCCATCTCCTTCCATGATCTGTCTCCTCTACCCCACCCCCAAGGCCAATCTCCTTTTAAACTGGCAAAAAAACCTCTCTCTCTTGCTTCTTCAGAGCTACCTGCTTTGCAAACCCTAACACCTCTCGTGGGAGCTTAGGCTTTAAAAAAAGCCAGCATGTCTTGCAGGCTACTTCATTTTTCTACCCTACTCTAGGCCTCCTTTGGGGCAAGTTTTCAATGAGCCCAGTGTCTGCTTGAGTGTAGAGGAGGATTGGAGAAGGGAAGACACAGGGAAAACATAGATTAATTGCCATCACCAAATAGGATCCAACCACATATATAAATGTGACCTTCTGTAAGTGCTAGAGATATGATGTTAAGTCTTAATGTAGATGGCTCTTCTACAGAGGAGAAGACCTCTGAGATAATATGATTACTTTGTTTCTTGATGTTCTGGATAATGAAAGTTTGCATGCTGTTATGTTTTGAGGTATGAAGCTCTAGAGTACAGTTTGGAAGCCACTGGCCATATATATGTGTCTGTAGAGCACTTGGAATGAAGACAGTCCAAATTGAGATGTGCTGTGAATGTAAAATACATGCAGGATTTCAAGGACACAGTGTAAAAAAATGTAAACCATCACATTAATAATTTTAAATATAGACTGTGTCAAAATTATATTATTTATATATTGGGCTATATCAAGTATATTAATACATTTAAGTTCATCTGTTTCTTTTTATTTTTAAAAATGTTGCTACCAGAAAAATTTTAAATGATATATGTGGTTTATAGCTTATGAGGTCTGGCAATTAAATTTATGAACTCATCCTAGAAAAAGTGCTGCATACCTCATTGCTGAATATCACTACAGTTACCTTTGAAGTGCTCCCTTTGGCAAAATACATGCTGACACCAGCACCTAGTTCACCCTTCAAAGAAATTTTGGAACTCTTTTCCTGGAATGACCATCAGAGCTGTCACCATACATGAGGTCTGACAATTTAAGTTTGCCAACTTGCCACTATGTGTTTATGTTGGCAGCATAGTACAAATAACTTGATAAGGTTTCATAACCTTGGTATATCAATGTCACAGCTGCGCTTGTGTCAACGTGTGGCAGTGTCTTGCTGCGTTGCGTTCATGATCATTGCTGCATAATTTTGTGTGCCGTATGACACCTCTGATGGTCTGATGAGACTTCGATGTCTGTTGAACAGCACTGTATAGAGGCAAACCTCTGGCCCTATCACTTAAATACCTGTGCAACCTTGGCCATGGTATTTAAGCTTTTTGCCTCCTTTTCCTCATTTATAAAATGGGAATAATTGTCACTATTAATTGTTTTGTTTGTTTTTTTTTGAGAGAGAGTCTCACTTTGTTGCCCAGGCTAGAGTGCCATGCAGTCAGCCTAGCTCACAGCAATCTCAAATTCCTGGGTTCAAGTGATCCTCCTGATTCGACCTCCTGAGTAGCTGGGACTACAGGTACCCACCACAACACCCCGATCATTTTTCTATTTTTAGTAGAGATGAGGTCTCACTTTTGCTCAGGCTGGTCTCTAACTTCTGAGCTCAAGGGATCTTCCCACCTCGGCCTCCCAGAGTATTAGGATACAGGTCTGAGCCAGCATGCCCAGCCAGTCACTGCTATACTATGTTATGTGTGGTAGGGAGGCAGAGAGGAGTAAGGCATAGTCCTGTGTCCAGGGAACTCAAATGTAGTAAAATCAAGAGCCTGGCCTTTGGGGTCAAACCTGTATTTGGATTTGTCACTTATTAGGTGTGTGATTTTGGTCAAGGTGTCTAATTAACCCGAGGTTCTGCTTTCTTATTTATAAATGAGGTAATGATGTTTACCTCTGTGTTGGTAGGAATCCACGTGTATATGCATATAAAAATGTCTTTCTTTTTATTTGTATAAATTTGTGGGGTTCAATGGCAATTTTCTTTTCTTTTTTTTATTGTTGGGCATTCATTGAGGGTACAATAAATCAGGTTACACTCATTGCAATTGTTAGGTATAGTCCCTCCTACAATTGTGCCTCACCCCAAAAAGGTGTATCACACACTGAGACCCCATCCCCTCTCTCCTTCCCCCTCTCTGCTCTCCCTTCCCCCACCCCTCACCATGTTATTGTCATTAATTGTCTTCATATCAAAATTGAATACATAGGATTCATGCTTCTCCATTCTTGTGATGCTTTACTAAGAATGATGTGTTCCACTTCCATCCAAGTTAATACAAAGGTTGTAAAGTCTCCATTTTTTAAAAATGGCTGAATAATTTCCATGGTATACATATACGACAGCTTGTTAATCCATTCCTGGGTTGGGGGGCATTTAGGCTGTTTCCACATTTTGGCGATTGTAAATTGAGCTGCAATAAACAGTCTAGTGCAAGTGTCCTTATGGTAAAAGAATTTTTTTCTTTCTGGGTAGATGCCCAGTAATGGGATTGCAGGATCAAATGGGAGGTCTAGCTTGAGTGCTTTGAGGTTTCTCCATACTTCCTTCCAGAAAGGTTGTACTAGTTTGCAGTCCCACCAGCAGTGTAAAAGTGTTCGCTTCTCTCCACATCCACGCCAGCATCTGCAGTTTTGAGATTTTGTGATGTGGGCCATTCTCACTGGGGTTAGATGATATATCAGGATGGTTTTGATTTGCATTTCTCTAATAATTAGGGATAATGAGCATATTTTCATATGTTTGTTAGCCATTCGTTTGTATTCTTTAGAGAAAGTTCTATTCATGTCTCTTGCCCATTGATGTATGGGATTGTTGGCTTTTTTCATGTGGATTAATTTGAGTTCTCTATAGATCCTAGTTATCAAGCTTTTGTCTGATTCAAAATATGCAAATATCCTTTCCCATTGTGTAGGTTGTCTCCTTAGCTGTGCAGAAGCTTTTAGTTTAAGTCTGATTTGTTAATTTTTGTTGTTGTTGCAATTGCCACGGCAGTCTTCTTCATAAAGTCTATTCCCAGGCCAATATCCTCTGGTGTTTTTCCTATGCTGTCTCTGAGGATTTTTATCATTTCATGCCTTAAATTTAAGTCCTTTATCCATCTTGAATCAATTTTCGTGAGTGGAGAAATGTGTGGGTCCAATTTTTAGTCTTTTACATGTGGATATCCAGTTCTCCCAGCACCAGGGCAATTTTCTTACATGCATAGATAGTGGTAAAGTCAGGACTTCTAAAAAAGTACATTGTACCCAATAAGTAATTTCTCATCTTCCACTTCCCCTTACATTCCTCACCCTTCTAAATCTCAATTGTTTGATGGTTCCACTTTCTATGTCCATGTGTGCACATTATTTAGCTCCCACTTATAAGTGAGAACACATATTGTCTTTCTGTGTCTGAGTTGTTTCCCTTAAGATAATGGTCTCTAGTTCTATTGCTGCTACAAAAGATTTTTCATTCATTCTTATGGCTAAATGGTATTATATACAAGAAAATTGTTTTCCATAGTACCTAGCACATAAACAGTCAATAAATTATAACTATTGTTACTGCCATAACTATTATCATTCTTTGGGTGACATTGCAAATGTTATTATTAGTAGGTAAACAACTTAAAGACTAAGACTCTATTATCTGTGCTTCTCTCTGCAATCCTATTTCCTGCATTTGTTTTAGTTTTAGTTCTATCTTTAGATATACTATACTCAATCCTCACTTCCAGTCCATTTACTTTGATTGCTTGTATTATCTCTTGGTTGGCTGAAGTTCATCTTCTAGTAGTTTCCTCAAGAAGGGCTCACAGGAGCAATATTCTCAGAGTTTTCAAATGTCCTTTTCTGCAGTCTTTAACATGCTCAAAGAGCAAGTTGGCTGGATGTGATGTCCTTGGCTTCCCCCCCCCCCCCCCTTGAGTGCCTATGGCTTATGCTCCAACGTTCTCTGGAATTGTAAACTGCTCAGGAGAAATCTAAGGGCTCGATTTTTTTTTTCTTTTGTAAGTGACTTTATCTTTTTGCCTGGCTGCCCAAAGAATTTTTCTTTTATCTTTAAAGTCCATTAAGTTTTAGGATTTATCTCATGTTGACGGCTGCAGTTGATTTTCCCTGGCATCTGCATGCATTTTCCGTATGTATACTCATGACTTCTATTTCAGGCAGGTTTCCTTGGATTGTATCTTTAAATATTTGTCCTGTTCATTGTTTTATTATTATCTTAAAATGTAACAAGCTCATTACATATTGCTTGATATGTGCCAGGCACTGTTCCAGACTCTTTATCAAAAGTTTAGCTCACTTATTCTTTATAACAACTCTATGGAGCATGTACTATTATTATCTTCATTTTAGTGATGGGAAAACCAAAGCAGAAAATGGTTAAAACACTTGTCTAAATTCATATAAATAGTCTGGGGCAGAGGGGGATTTAAACTCAAGACTGTTCTCATAATCATTGTGCTGGTTGTCTTCTTCAAGACATACTTTATGTATTTGATGCATCTTCTTTAACAGTTTTCCATAGTTATTATTTTCTTTCTTATATTTTTAAATACTTTATTTCTGCTTCTTACAGTAAGTTCCGTAGTATCTTTTCTTCATGAGCTCCCCCCAGTTTCTTCCTAACTTCTGTGATTTTTTTTTTCTTTCCAATTTTTTTTGAGACAGACTCTCACTGTTGCACTGGGTAGAGTGCTGTGGTGTCATAGCTCACAGCAAACCTCAAACTCTTGGACTTAAGCAGTTCTCTTGCCTCAGCCTCCCAAGTAGCTATGACTATAGGCACCTACTGCCACACCTGGCTAATCTTTCCTAAATTTTTTATATTTCTTTTCCTATCGCCTTGCCATCTCATTCTCGAGTTTTTAAATTTCTACTTTATGTTTTTTCATCATGGAGAGGATGGCTTCATATTTACAGAAGGTGCCAAAAATACATATGTACGTTTTAAGAAAGGAAAAAATGTATTAAAATTCTGATACTCCATATATACCAATAACAAAAGATAGTAGAAGTCACATTTGATCGCCTCTTGTAGTTGTAGAAGTGAAACATGACTTGAGTATTATAATTTTAACACAGTTTTTTCCTTTCTAGAATTGTATATACATTTTTGGCACCCTTTGTATATTTTTTAATTCACAGGAAAATGAGGTATCATCATGTTATGTTTCCTTTATAACATTTCCAGGAACTATTCTTCATCTCTTGGTAGTTTGGCTGCTCTTTCCCCCTAATTTTCTTACAGTATCCTTGTTTGGATGCCATGTACAACTTCTTTTTTGTTATTCCCCCCTCAATGGATGGGAATGGAAGGGAAAGGGCTGAGGTAGCTCTTCATACTTCACAACTCAACGGCTCCCTGCTTCTTTGCCACTACAGAAATGGAGTGGTTCCCGCACATCAGTTCTAGCGGAGGCTGTGTGAAGGGCTTCCTCTTTCGCTTCTCTTAACTAAGTAGGCAGACTTTGCCATTACCCATTGTCATTGGGGTTCCAGCATTCAGCGTCACCAACGCGGCTCATCTTTGACTTCAGGTGGGAAGCCCCCACTTCCTCATATCTGCTGCAACCCCCTGCAGGTGTGCATTTTCTATGTTTTCTTCTGTACAGCTTCTGCCTCATCTCAGCTGCTCTGGACAGTGGCTCCTTCCCTGGATGATATTATATTTTTGTCTCCTAATTTGAAATGAAAAAGGTATTTGTGTTTTCTTTTCCATTCCCTTTTTTCTCCCCATAATTTCTAGAAAAAGGGAAAAGAAATTGACCTACTATTGCTAAGCATAAATGTTCCTAGGACATCTTGGGGATCTAAGCGCTAAGAGTGAATGTGGATGCTGATGTCTTCAACTACTGTGTGGAATGGACAGTAGGGGTTACTTCTTTTTGTCATGAATTCATGGGGTCGTATATTATGCTGCCACTCACTTATTTATATACAACTGAGAAAATATCATTTTGACACCTGGGCCATCTATTGTCAGTTTCTTAAATTCTAAAGTAACTTTTCAAAGCATGTTTTTACTTCTGTTTATCTGGTAAAGCACATTTATTGATTTGTGTAAATAAATATACAATAAACCATCCTTGTATCCCTGGGATAAAACCCACAAGATCATGGTGAATTATCTTCTTGATGTGCTGTTGAATCCAGTCTGCTATTTTTTTTGTTGAGGATTTTTGTACTATGCTCATAAGGGATATCAGACAGTGTTTTTCTTTGTATTGTTGTGTCCTTTCCTGGCCTTGATATCATGAGTTAGGGGCTAGGAGCTGTGTATGTTCCCTCCACTGAGAAGGATGGGGTGGGAGTTTATTCTGCCCGGGTCTCCCCACAGTAGTGGCAGTGGGGGCTGGGCAAGGCTATTTAGACAGTGGCCACATTTAGATGGTGGCCATGAGTACCAGGGCTGTTCAGGTCCAGGGGCAGTGGCAGCAGGGTGGTGTGAGGTGAGCAGGGCAGCAGCAGTGGGTGGGGCCGTGGAGGCATGGGGTGCTAAATATCATAGTTTATACAATTTGAATATTGTATTTCCTTCTTAATATTTTCCCAAGTTCCTATCAGTAGTTGACTAAATGATAGCTTTTGTAATGGTGGAAACACATGCAACACAGCTTTAATTGTCCTGGGGAAAAATGATTTGAAATAACATGAGTTAAACATTTGGAAGGTTAGTATACTCTGTCCCCTTTGTCCAATAATTAGAACTAGTATCATGGCTTCTAGGTAATAATTGATAATAGTAGGAGAATAAAACAAATGGTAAAAGTTATTTTCTAATATTCACAAATTATATGACAAATAATTTCCAATGTTACTATAAAACTTTTGTAGTTGACATTAAAAATATCTACTACGTCATTGAAGTTATACACAATAGTTTTGTCAATTATTTTATTTTCTATTGGATATTTGGGTAATTTTTAGTATTTTTTAATTTTTTGCTTAGAGATAATACCGCATTTGTCTTTTGTGTGGCATATTTACTCCTGTAGTTTAGATTTTTTAAAAAATACTTTCTATTAGTGAAAACACTGATTCAAAGTGAACATTTTGGGCTAATCTCTCACATTGACTTGCTCTCCAAAAAATGTTTTAAGACAATCCAGTTCACACCAGTAGGGTAGGAGGTGTATCCATTTCACAGAACCTGAATTAGTGTAAGAATAGTATCTCATACTTTCCATCTGAATTTCTTTGATGTAGAAATTAATGTCAATTAGTAGCGAATAGTCGTGAAGTTGAATGTGTTTGGATTTGTTAACAACTCCTTTTGTAAATTACCTATTTGTCTATTACCCATTTACCGGCAGGGTAATTGTGTTTGTTTCTTATCATATTAAGTGAACTCTTTGTATGTTAATGACATTAAGTCTTTGTTGTATTACTCATGGATAATTTATCCTGCTTATTATATTCCTTTCCATTTCAACTCCTTTTACAGGCAGCCTTAAAAGTTGCACAGCAACTCCAATCTATGAATCCTGTAGGTCCTTTGTGATTGTATTTTTCTTTTGTTTGTTTCTTTATGGCCTAAATTTAGAACAAAAACAAAAACGTTATTGGTACTTCTACATCAATTTCAAAGTAGGGTGTGATGTGAGGGTGGGGAACAGATTTTCCCCAATTTTGTAACAATAGTCTTTATAGCACTCACAAATTTTCTTCCTCCACTGACCTGTGCGACATCCTCTGTAATGTATTGTAGTCTTCTTGCTCCTAGACCATCCTCTCTCTCCTAGACCATCCTCTCTGCTTCATGGCTCTTTCCTGTTCTAGTCTAAGATCATCATGACCTTTAGATATTATTTGTTCTTGTCTGTGCCCTGTATATTTATTGCAGATGTGAAAAATGAGTTTGATGTTGTCTGAATAAACCTTCATTTTGCACACTGTTGGACTGAATCTTCTACGGTACGTGTATACTTTGTCCCCCTTCAATTACACTGTCCTTCTCATGGGACCCATTGAAATTCTACGCTTTCTAGGGTTTTCCTCAAATATGTTTTCCTTCCTTTCTTTCTCATTTTTCTTTTCCCTTTTCCAGTTTATTGACATAATTTGGGTAGCTCTCGTGGTACAATTAGAGGGTTTGTTTGTTTTCTTTCTTTTCTTTTCTTCCTTCCTTCCCTCCCTCAAACTCCTGGTTTTAAGTGCTCCTCCCACCACAGCACCCCAAAGTGCTAGGATTATAGGCATGAGCCACTGCACCTGGCCCAGTTGTACAATTTGAAAGGAAAACAAGAGATTGAGTTAGATCAGCAGTTTGCTTACTGCAGTTTTGCTTGTTGGTATATTAGAACCTTTAAATTTTGAAACAATAACATTGCATTTGTAGCCATCATCAACTGGAGATTTAAAAAATTACAATTATTTATTTAAGGCCTTCTAAAGGCCTTAAATGTATTTCCTAAAGTTGAGGAAATACTGACATCTGTCTTCCCTGATGGATGGTTTGGACTGCTCCAACCTAAAGTAGAGCCTGGATAAATTGGACACATGCATTACTACAAATGAACTTTGGTTTTATTTCATTTTGATGTTTAATACTTGGTGGTAGGTAGATATTTGTAGGAATCTGCAATTCTTGTAATGGATTTGATAAATTGTAATGATATCTGCAAATAACGATATGTTGATTAATTATTATCAACATTTAGGCTTTGTATTTTGGGGTGATTTCTTATATCAACCTTTTCTCCTGAATAAAACAAAAAGTGGTTGTGAGCTGAGAGCAATTTTGTCTGTCTTGCTTCATTGTAAAGGCAAAAATAGATACATCATGTAAAATCACTTGTTCTGTGCTTGCTTTGTATTCTTATAGGTATATTAATTCTTTGGAGGAATTTCTGTCCAAACTTAATTATTTCCTGTGTGTTTGTTTTTCCAGGCTGCTCTTTTCAGTTGATGGAAAGTTTTTGCAATGTTTTGACATAGACATATGTGCTGCTTAGAAGGCACCTTAAGTATCTTAAGTAATACATTACATTTTAAGTTTTTCTTACATTAACCCTCCTCTCCAATCCCAGGAGTTCACAATCTTCTTTGGCTGTCAAGAATGAGAAGGTAGGGCGTGCATGTGGCTCAAGGAGTAGGGTGCCGGCCCCATATACCAGGGTGGCTGGTTCAAGCCTGGCCCTGGCCAAAACTGCAAAAGAAAAAGAATGTAAAGGTAGAGGACAGGAAGGGGTACTAAGGTTTATTCTACCTACTGAGTCAGGAGCCCTTCTGAGCACGTGTGCAGCTGTGACTCAGATGTGAAATTGGTACCTGCCTCTACCTCAAGGATGAAAAGAATTGCCTCTAACCCTGATTCTGTGGCATAGAAAGTTGTCTAAAAGACCCTTTCCCCAATTTCTGTGAACTTCTAGAGGAGGAGGCGTACGCTTCCATTCCCATTACCCTCTGGAGCCCTGTATTTGCCTGTGTTGTCTGGTTTCCCCATGTTAGTCTGGAAGAAAATTCAGCTTCTTTTCCTGTCACCTCCATCTCGTCACATTCACTAGGGCTGATTTTAATAGCTGCCTCCCTAGAGGTTGAGGAAATACTGACATCTGTCCTCGCTGGCCCCTCCCTTCTATTTTTTTCTTTGCCTTCTGAAGCTTCTCACCATTTCTTTTCAAGAGCAAAACATGCCACTGAGTCATCTCTCCACCCCAATGTCATAAATCTTGTACTTGAGTTCTTTGGATTTCTTGGACCTGTTTGTTTATAGTTTTCCTCAAATTTAGAAAATTTTCAGCCCTTATTTCTTGATCACAGGTCTACAGGTTAACAGCAGTTTGATTACTGTAGAATGGACTTGTCCTCCTTTAGTGCTAGCCAGGATGTATTCTTATTGTGGTGAATAACACAAGCACAAGAGCCAAGGCCAGCCATGCAGCCACGTTTCAGTTCTCATCATATCCACTAACATTCTATGGGCCAGGGCAAATCACATGACCATGTCTAACATCAGTGGTGTGAGAGGGTCTATTCCATCTCACACTGAGATGGGGTGGAAAGTGAATTCTATTGAACAATAATGTTAGCTGTCACAGTATTTTTGTTTTTGTGTGATTTTTTTTTCTGGCTCTGAGAGACAGTGTTTGCTGGAAAGTGAATTGATTTTGGAATCAGACCTATATTCAAATCCTAATTTTGCCACTAACTGCTTGTGTGGCCTTAGGAAAGTTACCTAACCTTTCTGAACTATGTTTCCTCTTTTCTAAAAGTGGGAATAATAACATCTACCTCATATGGTTGTTGAGTGAATTAAAGCATATGACACACACTGAAATGTTTAGTACAAAATTCACATTCAGTTAATGGTAGTTTCTTTTTTCTCTCTGGGGATCCTAAGTGCACTTTTATTGTAGAAATTTGTCCTAGAGGGTGGAGTAATCCACTAGGGTTTGGCAGTCTTTTTTTTTTTTTTTATTGTTGGGGATTCATTGAGGGTACAATAAGCCAGGTTACATTGATTGCAATTGTTAGGCAAAGTCCCTTGGGTTTGGCAGTCTTTATCATAAAGAGCGTGTTTAGAATGGTCATGATACTAACTAGTTTATTTGCATGCATAATAATGGAGAATTGGAATTTGGAATAAGGAAGTGAATACTGTATTGTTAAATTTTGTCCTTATGGGAAATGGATCTATTTGTCAAGGTTGATTAGGCTAATGGGGCCTTTCTATCAGAAGTGGAATCTGACTTTATGGTAATTAGGATTATACTGTGGGTCTCCTTCTGGGTATAACTTTCACTCATCTCTCTATTGTCAGACTAAGCTCAGTGAGAGGCTCAAATGATGCAAGAATATTTATAAATTGGACATGGTAATTTTTAATTCTCAGAAGCTTTCATGTAAGGATAGACTCTCCTGGGTGTGAACTGGGCTTATTGCTATTTTCGGGGGGGGGAACTAAAGCTGCTGGTGCCTTCCAGGGACTTCATGCTTAAGAGGCACCGTCTGACTCCTCTGGGCAGCTGCTCTTCAGGTTATGGAAGTCCTGTAGGCCCAGACTGAAGGTTTACTTAGTAGTTTGGATTTGGGAGAATGAAAAAGGGCTTCTGATCTCTTAGGATTAGAATAGGTCTCATCTTTTATTTTGATTCTATCTTATCATTTTTTGATTCTATCTTACCATTTTGTCCTTTAAAATTTAATTGAACTGACATATTAAATAAAGATTAGTAAAATTACACTAGAGTGAACATTTTCACTGATGGCATCAGGCTAAAAAGAAAGTAAACAGTTTCAGCATTGATACAGCTAACTCAGGATCTGACGATGGACTTATCTGAGGGGGCCAGTGATGCTAGGCTGCTCAGATTTGGAAATTTAAGGAGCCTAGTGATGGGATGAGCAGCTAGGCTGAAAACCATAATCAGAGCCATGGACTCCCACTTCAAGCCAGAGCATCATACTTAATGCCTGATGGAGGAAGGAGGAAAGTTGCAAACAATTGGGGCATAGTTGTAACTTTAATATGATTTTATACGTACAAAGTACCAACAGCTCAGAACCCTCTCATGGCTCCAGTAGACCAACATTGGATGATGCAGCATACCTTTCCCTGCTACCCACCCTTCCCCACATACACACACAACCAGGTAGGCATCATAGTTCAGTCCATCATCACTCCTCCCACTGAACCGGTGCTCACTCAGCTCAGCTCCTCTTGTCACAGCACTCTGGCCTGCCCCCACTTACAAATCAGAACTGGAAAATATGGTTCACTGTGCTCACTGCCATATTTTGCTTTGGGGGCAAAGGAAAGACAATGAACAAATTAAAAGGAATAAGGAGTAGGTAATTGCAAAAGGCAATGTTTTTCTTGGAGTATTTTGGTTTGTGTCCAGTACTTCTGGGAATATGGTATTAGGAAAGCTATTATACTCTACCAGTATTATTCCTAAATCCAAAAATTCGGTTGATTTCACCTTTGGAAACTGCACACTTTCTGTGTTGAGGATAAACATGCATGAACTAAGACTAAATATTATAAAACTAAATTTTATTTACTTGAGGATATATTCAGGCTGCTATGCTGAAAAAGAAAAAACCAAGTTCAGTTCTTGGCAGATACCTATGACCTTCAGTTGGATATTTAGGGCTTACTGGCCTATCACTCAGACTTGGCATTGCTTCTTTGGTTCTAATCTCCAACCTAATTTAGAAGCACTGATTAGTGCCTGTTTTATAGGTTACTGGTGGCAGGAGCTTTTCTCAGAAGTCTCCTTCTTTCTCCCTAGAATTCAGTCGAATTCAATGGATGGAGCCATAACAGCTGCACTTCCAAAATTGTTGCCACGTTGCAGTTTGCAAATTTGAGAGACTTTAATTACTTCCAAAGTTCTGCTCCCTCTAACAATGCAGTGTTTTAGATTTTTTTTTTCCCTTTGAAGTAATTTTTTTTTTTACTTTTTTTTTTTTTTTATTGTTGGGGATTCATTGAGGGTACAATAAGCCAGGCTACACTAATTGCAATTGTTAGGTAAATGCCCTCTTGCAATCATGTCTTGCCCCCATAAAGTGTAACACACACCAAGGCCCCACCCAACTCCCTCCTTCCCTCTTTCTGTTCCCCCCCCATAACCATAATTGTCATTAATTGTCCTCATATCAAAATTGAGTACATAGGATTCATGCTTCTCCATTCTTGTGATGCTTTACTAAGAATAATGTCTTCCACGTCCATCCAGGTTAATACGAAGGATGTAAAGTCTCCATTTTTTTAAAAGGCTGAATAGTTTTCCATGGTATACATACACCACAGCTTGTTTATCCATTCCTGGGTTGGTGGGCATTTAGGCTGTTTCCACATTTTGGCGATTGTAAATTGAGCTGCAATAAACAGTCTAGTACAAGTGTCCTTATGATAAAAGGATTTTTTTCCTTCTGGGTAGATGCCCAGTAATGGGATTACAGGATCAAATGTGAGGTCTAGCTTGAGTGCTTTGAGGTTTATCCATACTTCCTTCCAGAAAGGTTGTACTAGTTTGCAGTCCCACCAGCAGTGTAAAAGTGTTCCCTTCTCTCCACATCCACGCCAACATCTGCAGTTTTGAGATTTTGTGATGTGGGCCATTCTCATTGGGGTTAGATGATATCTCAGGGTTGTTTTGATTTGCATTTCTCTAATATATAGAGATGATGAACATTTTTTCATGTGTTTGTTAGCTATTCGTCTATCGTCTTTAGAGAAAGTTCTATTCATGTCTCTTGCCCATTGATATAAGGGATTGTTGGCTTTTTTCATGTGGATTAATTTGAGTTCTCTATAGATCCTAGTTATCAAGCTTTTGTCTGATTGAAAATATGCAAATATCTTTTCCCATTGTGTAGGTTGTCTCTTTGCTTTGGTTATTGTCTCCTTAGCTGTACAGAAGCTTTTCAGTTTAATGAAGTCCCATTTGTTTATTTTTGTTGTTGTTGCAATTGCCATGGCAGTCTTCTTCATGAAGTCTTTCTCCAGGCCAATATCTTCCAGTGTTTTTCCTATGCTTTCTTGGAGGATTTTTATTGTTTCATGCCTTAAATTTAAGTCCTTTATCCATCTTGAATCAATTTTTGTGAGTGGGGAAAGGTGTGGGTCCAGTTTCAGTCTTTTACATGTAGACATCCAGTTCTCCCAACACCGTTTATTGAATAGGGAGTCTTTCCCCCAAGGTATGTTCTTGTTTGGTTTATCAAAGATTAGATGGTTGTAAGATGTTAGTTTCATTTCTTGGTTTTCAATTCGATTCCAAGTGTCTATGTCTCTGTTTTTGTGCCAGTACCATGCTGTCTTGAGCACTATGGCTTTGTAGTACAGACTAAAATCTGGTATGCTGATGCCCCCAGCTTTATTTTTGTTACAGAGAACTGCCTTAGCTATACGGGGTTTTTTCCGGTTCCATACAAAACGCAGAATCATTTTTTCCAAATCTTGAAAGTACGATGTAGGTACTTTGATAGGAATGGCATTGAATAGGTAGATAGCTTTGGGAAGTATAGACATTTTAACAATGTTGATTCTTCCCATCCATGAGCATGGTATGTTCTTCCATTTGTTAGTATCCTCTGCAATTTCCTTTCTGAGGATTTCATAGTTTTCTTTATAGAGGTCCTTCACCTCCTTCGTTAGGTATACTCCTAGGTATTTCATTTTCTTTGAAGGGAGTTGTGTCCTTAATTAGCTTCTCATCTTGACTGTTATTGGTGTACACAAAGGCTACTGACTTGTGGACATTGATTTTATATCCTGAAACATTACTGTATTTTTTGATGACTTCTAGGAGTCTTGTGGTTGAGTCTTTGGGGTTCTCTAAGTATAAGATCATGTCGTCAGCAAAGAGGGAGAGTTTGACCTCCTCTGGTCCCATGTGGATTCCCTTTATTTCCTTGTCTTGCCTAATTGTATTGGCTAGAACTTCCAGCACTACGTTGAATAGTAAAGGTGACAGAGGACAACCTTGTCTGGTTCCAGTTCTAAGAGGAAAAGCTTTCAGTTTTACTCCATTCAGTAAAATATTGGCTGTGGGTTTGTCATAGATAGCTTCAATCGGTTTAAGAAATGTGCCACCTATGCCTATACTCTTCAGTGTTCTAATTAGAAAAGGATGCTGGATTTTATCAAATGCTTTTTCTGCATCTATTGAGAGGATCATGTGATCTTTATTTTTGCCTCTGTTAATATGGTGGATAACGTTAATGGACTTGCGTATGTTAAACCAGCCTTGTATCCCTGGGATGAAGCCTACTTGATCATGATGAATGACTTTTTTGATGATAAGCTGTAATCTATTGGCTAGGATTTTGTTGAGAATTTTTGCATCTATGTTCATGAGTGAGATTGGTCTGAAATTCTCCTTTTTGTTTGGGTCTTTTCCTGGTTTTGGTATCAGGGTGATGTTTGCTTCATAGAATGTGTTGGGGAAGATTCCTTCTTCCTCAATTTTTTGGAATAATTTCTGCAGTACAGGAATAAGCTCTTCCTTGAAGGTTTGATAGAATTCTGGAGTGAAGCCATCTGGACCAGGGCATTTTTTGGTTGGAAGATTTTTTATTGTTTCTTTGATCTCAGTGCTTGAAATTGGTCTGTTCAGGAGTTCTATTTCTTCCTGGCTGAGTCTAGGGAGAGGGTGTGTTTCCAAATATTGATCCATTTCCTTCACATTGTCAAATTTCTGGGCATAGAGTTTCTGGTAGTATTCAGAGATGATCTCTTGTATCTCTGTGGGATCAGTTGTTATTTCCCCTTTATCATTTCTGATTGAGGTTACTAGAGATTTTACTTTTCTATTCCTATTTAGTCTGGCCAATGGTTTATCTATTTTATTTATTTTTTCAAAAAACCAACTCCTTGTTTCATTAATTTTCTGAATGATTCTTTTGTTTTCAATTTCATTGATCTCTGATTTGATTTTGGATATTTCTTTTCTTCTACTGAGTTTAGGCTTAGATTGTTCTTCTTTTTCCAATTCCATAAGATCTCTTGTGAGATTGTTGATGTGCTCTCTGTTTTTCAAATGTAGGCATCTAAAGCGATGAATTTTCCTCTCAAAACTGCTTTTGCAGTATTCCACAGGTTTTGGTAGCTTGTGTCTTCATTGTTGTTATGCTCAAGGAAGTTAATGATTTCCTGTTTTATTTCTTCCTGCACCCATCTGTTACTCAACAGAAGATTGTTTAATTTCCATGCCTTTGGGTGGAGTCGAGCATTTTTGTTAGAGTTGAGTTCCACCTTTAGTGCCTTATGGTCTGAGAAGATACAAGGTAAAATTTCAATTCTTTTGATTCTGTTGATATTTGTTTTGTGTCCCAGGATATGATCAATTTTGGAGAATGTTCCATGGGGTGATGAGAAGAATGTATACTCTTTATCTTTGGGATGGAGTGTTCTCTATGCGTCTATCAAGCACAGTTGTTCTAGGGTCTCATTTAAGTCTCTTATATCCTTGTTTAATTTCTGTTTAGAGGATCTGTCCAGCTCTGTAAGAGGAGTGTTAAGGTCCCCTGTTATGATGGTATTATCAGATATCATATTGCTCAGACTGAGTAAGGTCTGTTTCAAGAATCTGGGAGCATTTAAATTGGGTGCATAGATATTTAGAATTGAAATGTCTTCTTGTTGTATTTTTCCCTTGACCAATATAAAGTGACCATCTTTGTCTTTGTTGACTTTAGTTGCTTGAAATCCACATGTATCTGAAAATAAGATTGCAACTCCTCTTTTCTTCTGAATTCCATTTGCCTGAAAAATTGTCTTCCAACCCTTGACTCGGAGCTTTAATTTGTCTTTTGAAGCCAGGTGTGTTTCTTGCAGACAGCAAATGGATGGCTTGTGTTTTTTAATCCAGTCAACCAATCTATGTCTCTTCAGTGGGGAATTCAAGCCATTAACATTTATTGAGATAATTGATAAGTGTGGTAGTATTCTATTCGTCTTATTTTGTGAGAGTCCATTGCTTAGTTTTATCTTTTGCATCAGTGTGGAGGTTAGGTTCTGTCCTTTAATTTCTGAGTTCTTACTTTGCTGCTGATCCATTGTGGTGGTCAGTGTGCAGAACAGGTTGAAGTATTTCCTATAGGGCTGGTCTTGTTGTGGCAAATTTCCTCAATGTTTGTATATCCGTAAATGATTTGATTTCTCCATCAATTTTGAAGCTTAGCTTAGCAGGGTACAGAATTCTGGGCTGAAAATTGTTGTGTTTAAGTAGATTAAAGGTAGATGACCATTGTCTTCTTGCTTGGAAAGTTTCATTAGAGAAGTCTGCGGTCACTCTGATGGATTTGCCCCTGTAGGTCAACTGGCGCTTACTCCTGGCAGCTTGCAGAATCTTTTCTTTTGTCTTGACTTTGGACAGGTTCATCACAATGTGTCTTGGAGAAGCTCGGTTAGAGTTGAGGCGACCTGGGGTCCGATAGCCCTCTGAAAGCAGTGTGTCAGAATCTTTGGTGATATTTGGGAAATTTTCTTTTATAATATTCTCTAGTATGGCTTCCATTCCTCTGGGACATTCTTCTTCCCCTTCTGGAATTCCTATAACTCGTATGTTGGAACGCTTCAGAAAGTCCCATAATTCTGACAGTGAACGTTCTGCTTTCTCTCTCTTCTTTTCTGCCTCTTTTACTATCTGAGTTATCTGAAGAACTTTGTCTTCTACCTCTGAAATTCTTTCTTCTGCATGGTCTAACCTGTTGCTGATACTTTCCATTGTATCTTTAAGTTCCCTAATTGACTGTTTCAGTTCCTTCAGGTCTGCTATATCCTTTTTATATTCTTCATATCGTTCGTCTCTTATTTGATTCTGTTTTTGAATTTCCTTTTGGTTATTTTCCACTTTATTAGCAGTTTCCTTCATTGTTTCCATCATTTCTTTCATTGTTTTCAACATGTGTATTCTAAATTCCCTTTCTGTCATTCCTAACATTTCTGTATAGGTGGAATCCTCTGCAGTAGTTGCCTCACGGTCCCTTGGCGGGGTTGTTCTGGACTGGTTCTTCATGTTGCCTGGAGTTTTCTGCTGATTCTTCCTCATGAGTGATTTCTTTTATCTGTTTCCTTGCCCTAATTTTCCTTTCACTTCCTCTTGCTCTTTAAGTTCTCGTGCCTGTGGACTAAGGGTTACAGGACCAGAAGGGTGAGAAGGTTTAAGAGCAAAAAAGGGATGAAAGAAAGGAGGACCGAGTGATAAGAAAAAAAAAGAAAAATAGAGAAAGGAGAGGGGGTGGGTAAAAGGAATATTGACAAAAAGAAGAGAGGCACAGAAAGAGGGAGACGGAGCAATATAGGTGTACAGTAGGGTACTTTGATACAACCTTAAAAAAAAAAAACCACCTTCTGGCGGTGCCCAGTTGGGTGGTTCCCTTGAGGTCAGCAGCTCTTTGCTAACCTGATCAGACACAGTACCCCACCTCCCCCAAGTAGAGAGGAAAGACAAAAATGGTATAAATCAAACCAAAACAAGCAAACAGAAAACTTTACGGGATAAAATTGGGTGGAAAACCAAATAATAGCGGTAGAAACACTAACAAAAATGAAGTTCTAATTATTGAAATAGGCAGCAATGGGAAATTATAATTAAACTAGAAAAATTGAGAAAGAAAAAGGATCTGTATGGAAAAGGTTGAACTTAAAAAACAAAACAACAATCAACAACATCAAAATAAACGAAAAAAACAACCAAACAAACAAAAAAAAAAACAAAAACACAACCAAAAACAAAGCAGTATGTATATGTTATTGAATATTGTCTGGGCAACACGTGGTCTTCTGGGGTATGAGATGTTAATCACAGTTCTGATACGACTGGAGGCTGCTAGTTTCTCAAACCCCAGCAGGTAGACACCCTAAATCTCTCTTCAGCCCACTTAAAAGGCTCTTTGAACTTGTTCACTTGCTGAGCAGAAGCTTTCCCAGGGAAGTGCTTGTCGCTGGAGTCACTGCTGAAGTGGCTATCCACTTACCCTGTGTGCCAAAACTGGTCTCCCTCTGCCCCCGAGGGTTAGGGCTCCAAGGCGGCTCAGACCCCGCCCTTAGGCTACTTGGTCGCTGGGTTAGCAGCTCCCACCCAATTCTAGCTCTGCGACCCTGAGGGCGGAGCTTGCCAGGGCAGATCGCTCACAATGGCTGCCTGTGACCCAGAGCCAAACACTATTAGCTCCGTCTCGCTCAGCGGCTCAGACTGGGGCCCTAGACAAAGGCCAAAATTCTCTGCACTCCCGCTCAGGCTCTCCCCAAGGCAGTTCAGCTGAGTGCCAAGTCCAAAGACACCAAAACAGTTCACAGGTAAGGCTTTTCTGGTTTGCAGTCTCGCTGCTACTGAATTTACAGTTGTGGGCGGGTTTAGATGGATTGAACACACGCGACCACTTGCCAGTTTTCCACTGTTTTAGTCCTCCTGTTGGGGTCCAGAAGTCTCTTGCTGACTCCCTGTATCCTCTCAGGGGTAATGATAGGCAGATCCCAGCAGCCAGAGATTCCTGGAGTCCTATCTCCCCAGACTCATGGTGCCCAGATGCAAGGAAGCTGTTACTGGGCTGCCATCTTGCTCCGCCCCTGTTTTAGACTTTTTTATTGGTGCAACTTGGGAGGCTGAGGCAAGAGAATCGCCTAAGCCCTGGAGTTGGAGGTTGCTGTGAGCTGTTTGACACGATGGCACTCTATCGAGGGTGATAAAGTGAAACTCTGTCTCTGCAAAAAAAAAAAAAGAAAAGAAATAGATTTCTTATTGGTGCAGTCACTCAACCCCAGGGCAACTGAGACTCTATCTCAAAGAAAATAAAAAATAAAAGCATTTATTAGCTCATGCTTATAATCCTAGCACTTTGGCAGGCTGAGGTGGGAGGATCACTTGAGGCCAGGAGTTTGAGATCAGCCTGGGCAACAGCAAGACCTCATCTCTACAAAAAGTAAAAAATTAGCCAGATGCGGTGTGTGTGCCTGTAGTCCCAGTTACTCAGGAGGCTGAGGCAGCAGGATCACTTGAACCCAGGGGTGTGAAGTTGCAGTGAGTTATCATGATGCCACTGCACTCCAGCCCTGGATGTCAGAGAGACCGTGTTTCACTTAAAAAAAAAAAAAAGAGCATTTTTTAAATACCTTCTGTGTGCTTTAGAGAAGCAATCTCCAACACTTTTGGAACCAGCGACTGGTTTCATGGAAGACAATTTTTCCACAGATGGGGGGTGGGCGGTGCATCTCCACCTCAGAGATCTAAGCTGTGCGCTCCATTCTCACAAGGAGCATGCAGCCTAGTTTACAGTAGGGTTCATGCTTTTATGAGAATGTAATGCTGCCACTTAGCTGACAGGAGGGGGAGCTCAGGCAGTGATGGGAGTGGCTGTAAATACAGACAATGCTTTACTGCCACTCATCTCCTGCAGTTTTAGAATCTCACCAGGAGTGAGGAGGAGGAGATTCAAAAGAAAAGAGAGACAAAGCTCCACGCTGGGGAAACCTAGCCTCAGAATGTTAATTTTGCTTCTACTTTGTGATTTTGAAATTGCTCCCTTCCACCATAACTGCAAGATCCCAGTCACCTTGTAACTTCCCATCTGTACCTCACTCTCTTCATCCGTGAGTTCACACCTGGATCTGATGTGTATATAGCTCTAGTTTTCCCACCAAAAGAGAGTAAGTGCATAAGCACAGGGAGCCCTGTATTCCTGCCCCAATCTTGGGCTTGTGTCCTGGGTCCCTTGTTGTATTCTAGGTTCCTGCCTGCAGGATGGTTTGCTCATGGTGGCCTTCTCTGGGCACTGAGCAGGGCTGGGCTCAGCCAAGATCTTGGGTCAGCCTGTGCAATCCACTCCCTAGAATTGTGCTGAAATCAAGTGTTTCAAGTCATCCTGCATCACCTAGTAATACATGAAGCATAGAGAAGCCCCTCGAAAACCTTAAAAACTAAATTGAATTGCTAGGAAAAAGAGAGATAATGTAGATTTCTGATTGCATTTGAGTAAACCCGCTCTGATTTCAGGGTGACAGATCCCCTGTACATTTGTTATATAAAAGTCATGTATTGTGCTGGGCTCTGGGATATAATGGTGAAAAAAGGAGGTCCCTCTTCTCAAGAAGTTCATGGTCTAGAATAGCCAATTTGGAAGTCTTGACCAGGTGTTAGGGAGGTACCAGGGAGAGTGGTTACAAAACCAGATCAATGGAGTTTTGTTCTCAATGAAGTCAGACTTGGATGAGGGAGAGAAACATGCAGCTCACGGAGGCCCAGAGAAGCAATCTCCACCATCCAATCCCCATCTCCAGGCAGCCCTGGAGAGTCCTGCAGGGAATGCCAATCTCGGTGTAGGCAGATACAGGCTGAGCCAGCAGGTGTGTGCCACTGCTCTTCAGGAAGTCACATGAGGCCCTGGCCTTGGGGACACAGCTCACCAGGTTTCATCACCTTCATCAGAATCATTCTCTGTGTGATTTCCTCCTGGGAAGAGATGAACCTATAAAGCTCCTTGAGGAACCTAAAAATGATCAACACCTGACCAGATGGGTTTGCTTACATAGACCTTGCATCGTGAGAATTTTCAAAGATATCCAAGGACAGCATTCCAGTGTGGAAAGAGTATGGGGGACTTTGGAGACAGACCCGAAACAGAGTCCTCACTTTATCAATTATTAGTTGTGTGGGCTTGGGCAAATGCCTTCAGGTCTCTAAACCAGGAGTTCTCAACCTGTGGGTTGTGACCCACAGGAACTGTATTAAAGGCCCACAGCATTAGGAAGGTTGAGAACCACTGCTCTAAACCATAGCGTGCTCATCTGTAAAATGGGGATGATGATCTTTACTCATGCAATTTTTGTGAGTCAGTGGGGTGCTGGTCTAGTGCCCAGCACTGTGGCTACATATAGATTCTCCCTCTTTCTGCTTCTTCAGATGTCAGCAGGAAACAGCCATTATGAAATGTATCTAAAGTAAATGACACTCAGAAACCCACACCACTGGGAAGACCTCTGTGGGCTGAGTGGGCCTGTGCAGGTGGGAGGGGTTAAACTCTTTGAACTTTTGATATGTAGTTAGATTAGGAAACCTGGTTTACTTCCCCTGTGGGGATAGAACTAATTTCTCCCTCCCTCTTTCTAAATACACCACCAGCTGCCTGGTCTGTTAGTAACTCTCTACCGTTTACCCAGCCTCTCTCTCTGTCCAGTCTTCCTGGGGACTTGGGATTCTTTCAGTCCTATCGTTTGGCATTTTGCATATGCGCCTTTGTTAGAAATCAATGGAAACCTTCTGAAGAGGCCAGACAGGGGCTGCATTTTCTTGGTTGATGCAGCCTGAGTTAATGTAAGCTTTCTCAGGCATTGTCAGACTTGGTTTTAAACTCCCATATCGTCATTATAGTTTTCCCAGTCCGTGTTCAAACCAGCACTGTGTCCGGGTTGGCGCGCAATGACCCCTGACATTCTGTGAGTTTGAGGAAAATAATTACCCAGAATTTGCTCATTCCTGAATGACCTGGCCGAGCTGGGAATAGACCCATTTGTGTGAGTGAGACCAGCCGCCAGCAACCTGTCCATGTGGCCACCCTGAAGGACAGGCTGCTGCTGAGGACAGAGGCCGGGCAGCCAGCAAGGGCTTGCTCCTCGGTAACAACAGTCCGGGTCCAGCTCTTTCTCTGTTGCTTCAGAGCTAGTTGTTGAGAAATTGGGGAGCAGCTCTGTGACCATCTTTTGTCCTTTTTGTGCACTGTAGATTCTCTTACAACTGAAAGAAGTTTGGGCCTTTTTTTGATGGAAAATCTAAATAAAACAAAAACTTTTGGAAATTTTCTCTAAAGGAAACACAAAGTTCCCTTGAATTTGCCATGCCATTAAAATACTTACTTCTTGAGTTGGTGTCTTATAAATGCCATCACTGATTCTACAGAAAATAGATTTATTGCACTTGACTTTATTGACGCACATTTTTTGCATTTGCTCTTTGGGTAATGCTTGTCTACCTCTTTGCCCTGGTCTTTGTCACTTTCTTGCCCAGGATGACCTCAGAGTCTGACATCACGTTTTTTTACTGAGTCTGGGAAGCCCCTACCCTTCACCATGGGGGGAAGAGTGATGGCTTATTTACAGGTTTTCTAAGTGAATTTCAGACAATTAGACTGTGCTACATTTGCATTGTATAATGTTCCACTTAGGAGAAGAGAAAGGACCCAAGACACAATCCCACACTCACATATTAGATTGTAGCTGGAGTGCCCATACTTCATATTGGAAGCTGCGTCTAAGATAACATCATGGCCCTTGTGAAACACATATTCACTGCCCCAAGAAAACACTGGACATGTATCCAGATGGCAAAGTGACTCTGCATTTGCTCTAAATTAATTAATGGCTAGTTTCCGTAGGGTGGGAGCTTAGGACAACGCCACACCAGGCCTCCAGGTAGGGCCAAGGGCAGATCAGGCCAGCAGGTGTTTCATTACCTCTCTACAACAAAATATCTTAATATGTAATTTGACACAAGTAACTGGGAATTGTTTTCATCATGACAAAAACTGATTTCACCATTCTCAGTCCCTTCATGGATATAATGTGCCCCTGTCACCAGGTCTTCAGGACGATGTTGGGTCCCAGGAATTTTTTTTTTTGTGTGTGTGTTTGGGTTTTTTTTTTTTTTTTTTTTAAAGGCATTTGACCATCTTCATGTGTACACATTCTTTTTTTTTTTTTTTTTTATTTTTTTGTAGAGACAGAGTCTCACTGTACCACCCTCAGGTAGAGTGCCATGGCGTCACACGGCTCACAGCAACCTCCAACTCCTGGGCTTACGTGATTCTCTTGCCTCAGCCTCCCGAGCAGCTGGGACCACAGGTGCGCGCCACAATGCCCAGCTATTTTTCTGTTGCAGTTTGGCCGGGGCTGGGTCCGAACCCGCCACCCTCGGCATATGGGGCCAGCGCCCTACTCACTGAGCCACAGGCGCCGCCCAAGGGTCCCAGGAATTTTTAACACCTCACGGTCTGTTGTTTTTTAGATGCTATATTGATATCTGAAAATAGAGGTAAGTGCTACTTTTTCCTGAAAATGCTGCCTTTTTATAATTATATTTGGGTCTTTCAGAGCTGCAAGACTGAACAGGAATCGGGGCCTCAGGCAGGCAGCAGGCCCTCCACCAGGAGTGCTGGGGGTGGGGAGGGGCCCCAGACAAGTGGGCTGCAGTAGGACTGAGGGGCTGGTCTGGGACCCAAGGGTCTCCAAGGGGGCTTTGTTTGTGAGCAGCCCTCTTGCAGGGTGGCATTGAATTGTCTCTCAGTCCAGTGCTATTCCTGCCTGTCTTTCTAATCGCTTTTCTCCTCTGGCCCTGGGCATGACAGTATTTTAGATGCTTGCAGGGAGTTTTCCCTGGCTGTGGCACAAGGCCTAAGAAGGAAATGCTTTAGGGCATGTCACTGTCAATGTCTGGAGTACCATGGCAGAGCCCTGTGCTCAGGTGACCTGAGTCTGTCACATCCCCGTCAGAGCAGTGTCTGGCAATGTTGGGGCTGTACATTACAAGGCAGGGCAGTGCTGTGAGGATAGAGTGTACTAGGCGCTGAATAATGGTTTCTTTGTAATAAGGGAAGATGAAAACAAGGAAGGATAGGAATTCTCACGGAAAACGCTGGATCCTGGGCTGAGTGCCAGGGAGGATACAAAGAGAGAAAAGGCATAGTTTCCACACTCAGGTTATTTACCATCCTGTGGGCAAAGTCAGCCGTGCAAACATAAACAGCCATCCCAGGCTGCGTGCTCAGTGCCAGAGGAGCACAGGCAGGCCGTGGACACATCTCTGAGTGCTGAGCTGTGCTGTAGGCAGCTGCCTGCTAAAAATACGCATCGTGTTTATGAAGGGCTGGCTTAAATTAGACTGGACTCAAGGTCATGCACAGAATGACGTCACCATCACTGGCTCATGCTTCTCATGTTCTTCGGATGGGAAGGCTGGAGCAACAAGCAGCTGGGACTGTACATGTGGACAGCCTTACTGACCATGTGGCCTGGTGGAAACCAGTGGTGACTGGTTCATCTCATGGAAGTGGAGTGAGGAGCAGGGGGCAGCTCTCCAATGCCTGGGGTGGCTGGGCAAAGGTGGAGTTAGGATCGTGCCTTGAGTGAAAGGTGGGATGAGGTGAGGGCAGTGGAGGGCTCGGCTGGAAGGACAGAGCTCCGATTGTGTTAGAGGCAGTGTGTTAAAGAAGTATCATAGGGGCTGGAAATCTGGACTCAGGGCCACCCCAGGGAGTGGCTCCTGGTTCCACTATATTCCCAACACCGACAGTGCTCACCTACCTCATAGTAGGTGCTCAATATATATTTGCTAAATGAGTATGTTAATGAACTGGACTATGACACCTGCACCTTAGCGGGCAGCAGTGTCTGCTGCTAAGGGAGCCAGTGTCTGGTGGCAGGTACTCAGAGGGCTCTTCCCCTCCCAATGGAAGCTTACCTGTCCTGGGTCTCATTTCTTTTGTCAAACTACCACATAGTACTTGGAAATAAACATTATTTAAAAAACCACAGCTTACTGTGACATCCCTTCCCAGGGATGTTCACATTTTAACATGAGCCTTCAACTTGTTGCCACAGGGTGTGTGGGGGAGGGCAGCAGTTTGGGTGGGTGGCCTGTGGCTGGAGGATCCTTAGGTCACCTGGAGTCCCTGCGAGGCAGGCCTTGCACCCCAATAGTCAAGATACATAGGCTCCAGGTTGCTGTCTCCTCTCTGGTTTAGCCTGAAGAATTTCAACTTCACCACACCCTCTGAACTGGGAGGTTTCCTGGGCTTCACCCTCCATCCTATTCCATCTCTGGGGGACTTCCTCCCTTGGCCACTATCTGATACTCCAGCTAAGTCCCTTGGAAGTGACCCTGATAAAACTGGCAGCCTTCCTCACCGTCTGTGGAGTGCCTTGAAACAGAACCTGTGCGTTCTATGTGATGCTTTTCCACTTTTTTTTTTTTAAGCAAAGCTAATCAGATAGTTTCGAGTTACTTTGCTTTCTGATTGCCAGTGTAGCAATCTTTAGCTGTCTCCTTACACTTATTACAGCAACGTGGTGATAATCCTAGTTACTGCCCACACAGGGAGCTTGTCCTGGTCGCCACTGTCCCCGAGATGCCTCCCTGTCCCTGGTGATTGAGAGCCAGCTGGGCTTCCTTGGAACTTCTTCCTTTGCCCGACCTATGGGATACTCCTTAAGATATTATTGACAAGTCTAGAGGAAAGCCTCGACTCATTTGAAACTTTTAAAGAGAAAATCCTGCTACTTAGCACCTCCAGGCTGAAGCAAGCAGCTAGAAATCGGTCTTGGTTTTATAGCAGTTGAAGCCCTGTGGGCTTCATGCTCACGAAGTATTTTCTAAGTTCCAGCGGGGAGCTCAGTACACATCACATTTCAGTCCTTGGGCTATTGATGGCTGCAAAGCTGAGGTGGCCATCATCTCTGTCAGGGCCTATCACTCACATCTTTATGAACACAGCTATCAATACCTCTCACTTGAGCCGGCCAACTGGGAAAGGCCAGAGCTCAGATGTTCCTTTTCTTCTGCTCTGCCCTCCTGGACTACATGTTAAAATTCAGAAATAGGGCGTATGGGGGAGGGCAGCAGTCTGTGTGGCAGGGGTGGCATCTGGTCTGCCCTAGTCTGTCTTGGTGGTGGTTGGGGGTCAGTCCTGTGGCTCTGGGTGCATGCATTTCCTATGGTGGTCTCTCATTCCCTGTGCTTGTGGGGTCTCAGACAGCTGTGAACTATCACACAGGCTGGGTAAGTCGGAGGGGGGATGGGATGTGCTTGGTGCATCTGGCAGCAGAACAGGTCTCTGCCATGAGGCAGGGACTGCCAGTGCCGCTGAGATCCACACCCTCGTTAGGACGTAGCCCTAGCTTTACAGAGGGTTGCCCTGCACCCTGCTGAGAGCTAGCCTTCCCAGCTTCCCTGGCAGCCAGGTGGGGCCTGTGAGGATGTTCTGGCTGTGGTTGAGTAAGGAAGCTGCCATGTGGGGCTTCTGGGAAAGGACCGACTCTACCGGGGGTGTGCTTATTTGTCCTTGCAGCATCCTTCTGTGTCTGCTCTGTAGTCTGGATGTGCCGCTTGGCACTGTAGAAGCCATGTTGAATCTTAACGTGACTCTGAGGATGGAAGGATGTGCTGGGATGATGGAGCAAAGAGATAGAGTGTGGATCTTTTTAACTTTTTTTAAATTAAACTTTTTATTTTGAGGTAATTGTAGATTCACCTACAGTTGTAAAAAATGACACAGAGATGCCTAGGTACCCTTCACCCAGTGTCCTCAGTAGTAACGTGTTACCACTGCAGGGCCAGGAACTTGACTTCCGTGCCATTAAGATATCACCACAGGAGCCCTCACGGGGCATTTTTATCATTATACCCATTTCCCTCCTGCCCCTGTGGAGGCAGGAAACCGCTGATCTATTACAGCCTAGATCTTCATGAAGGCAGAGCCTCTGTCTCAGCCTTGGGCCACTTATCTGTGGAACAGCATTTGATTGATTGAGAGGTGTAAATATATTGTCTACGGCCACACCACCCTGAACACACCAGATCTCGTCTGATCAGAAGCTAAGCAGGGTCAGGCCTGGTTAGTACTTGGATGGGAGAGATGTAAATATCTATATTAATGAATCCAATCAAATATTACTTTTTCCAAATGTCATACAGTGACATTTAACCCTTAACTGAGACAGCTGAGATCCAGAAAAGGAGACATCGGGAAAGTAAAGACTTGTGAAGGTGGTTTCAAAGAAATGGAAAATCATAGCCAAATCAAGAAAGGATTAGGGGCTGTTTCTTTCATGTACCACTGAATTTCCTTTCCTCGCAGCGGTGACCCTGGCTTTCATGAGGTGCTTTAGAATGTTTTTTATTTCAATCTTATTTGAGTATTATAAATAATTAATCTTAAAATATCCTAGCTGCTACCAATATTTAGTTTACAGATTTATTGTACCGTAAAGTCTGCAGTTATGATTTCTTGAGGTGACGATACTTCCCTGGGGATTTCAGTTCTGATTTTCAGAAAGCGATTAGTGGACAAAGTGGAATTTGATGTTCAGAAATGTTCTAGAAACTTCCTTCAATGTATCAGGACTATTAGGATAGCAGGAGAATTCTCAGCCTGCTGCTCATGCTGTGTCTCCCTCTCTAGGAGCTGGTGTCAGAGAGGACGTGTTCCTTATCTGGAGGGAGATGAAGGAAGCTTGCAGCACGCTGGCCCAGATGCAGAGGCTGGTGGCCGAGCCTCCCACGTGTGACGTGACCACAGTAGACTGCGGTTAGTGCTATTTATGGGCACTAGTGTAAAAGTGTGTATTTCTGACTAGTAGTGGACCAGGGGCTGTTTCCGTGTTTCTTATGGGGGGGGGGTGTCCCATAGTCTGGATGTGAGGGGTGCTGAGGAGAGCTTCCAGAACTGCGCTGTCATGCAAGTGTGCAGGCTGTGAAAGAAGAGCCAGAGATAGTAGTTAAATCAGCAAACACAGATGGTTGACAAACTGTTGCAACAGGGGAAAGCAGACCACAGTGTAGAACTGGGCTCAATTCTGAATATAACATGAACAGGTGGGGCTTCATAGTCGAGGAGCAGGGTGGGGGCAGTGGATAGAAAATTACTAAGAAAAGATAGCATAGGCAAGGGGGATTCTGGCTAGACCAATTTGACAGGATTCTGGCTGAAGACAGGCCAGGGTGACAGACATCACCTGGGGGATGGTGGAGGATGAGAAAACTGATCATATGTCAAGGTGATCAGATACTGATCGTTCAAAGGTTGAGGTCTACTTAAGGAGTCAGAGGAGCCTGACCAAAGTTTGGTCAAGGGGAGAGTCTTTGTCAAGATACATGTGCTCCTGCAGGAAGAAAGAATACCTTGGTGATGGGGGTCAGCTAAACTTTGCCTTTTCCTACAGACTAAATTACATCCAGACACATCTGTGCAGGCAACCATTCTGCTCACCCTTGGATATCTACAGGAAAGACAAAATCACTTTCCTTTCAGCATGGCCTGAGACCTTGCTGCAGAAAGGTGGCACAGGGTGGGGAAAGTGCATGGAATATTTATCTGGAAGGTCTAGGGTGAATGTAGGTTTCAATTATTAAAAAGAAATCATTAAAATTCAGTTGCATTTATGTCTTTAGCTTAGAGCGCTTTCATCTACATTGAAATCTTAGAGTTTAGAAGACCAATTTGCTCTCTTTAAATGATAATGACAAGAACGATGGTGACCATTTGGTGGGCACTTACTACATAGTATATATCAGGTGCTACTGTAAGGGCTAGGCTTATATTTAGCTAATTTAATTCTCCTAATTCTATGAGGGAGTGGGTATTATTATCCCCATTTGACTAGTAAGGAAACTGAGGCACAGAGGGATTAAGTAATTGGCCATTGTCACATGGACAGCAGATGTAAAGTCTGATTTTGAACCCCAAATGCAGAGCGGGAGATTTTCTTGCCTAGTTAAATGTTTTAACAAGTTGGCACAACTTTCCATAATTTAATTAGCACCTTTCTTATCCTGAAAAATGAAAGCACTTTCCTGACGTTTGATGGACTCCAGCCCCCCAACTGCACCATAGAAAGAAACTCATTACATTTTTTATTAGGGAAAGACATTAAAACTATAAGAAGTATTTTTCCCCCTTTTTCTTTTCAGCCGAAGCATTTTTCACAACAAAGGACATGCATTGTGAAGTGAAGACCTGCTTATAAATCCCAGCTCTATCATTAGATTAACCTGGGTTAATCTCTTTTAGCCTTAGTTTATTCTTTTATAAAAGGATGATAATAATGTCAACATTGAGGAACAATTGTAACAATTAAATAAAATAATGCTTGCTTTGCACCAACCAGGAAATGGATACATTTCAGCTCACTCTTTTCCCTTTCATATTTAGGGGAGTTGGTACACTAATTTTCCTGCATAAATTCTTGAGCTAGTGGAGGAGTTTCCTCTTGAAGGCACTGGTTTCCTTTAGGGCACACCTGGTAATGATAACAGCTATCACGGAAAGCACATATCTTATATATCAGGGAATGTTCAAAGCTTTCTACAAATATTAACTCATTTAATCTGTGCCACAATCTTATGAGACAGGTGTTACTGCTACTAATTAGCTCCACTTTGTGCAAGGCCACACAGCTGGTATGTGATAAAGTCTAGATTCAAAGCCTAGTCCTGGGGCTGGGAGCAGTGGCTCATGCCTGTAATGCTAGCACTCTGGGAGACTGAGGCAGGTAGATTGCTTGAGCTCAAGAGTTTGAGGCTAGTCTGAGCAAGAGCAAGACCCCATATCTAAAAATAGCCAGGTATTGTGATGGGCACCTGCAGTCCCAGCTACTTGGGAGGCTGAAGCAAAAGGATCATTTAAGCCCAAGAGTTTGAGGTTGCTGTGAGCTATGACACCATAGCACTCTACCAAGGGTGACAGAGGGACAGTCTATCTTTAAAACAAACAAAAAACCCCCAATAAACAAAGCCTAGTCCTTTAGTAAAATTACTGATGTCTCCCTCCCACCCCCCAGGCATTGTGATTTAATCCCTATGGGATGATATTGGGGTTTTTGAAAGATCCCCAGGTGATGTGCAGCTAAATTTGGCCCACTGCTAGGCTGCAGCGCCTCCTGGTACTGCCTATATCACAGGGGTGTCATGAGACAGAGAGTAAGAAGGCCATGCTGGCTGGGGACGGATGCAGTTGAAGAGGAGAGAGGAGAAGGGGACCTGTGTAGAGGACGGGAAGGTTTAGGTATGAGCAAGCTTGCCCTGTGTGATTTGATACATTTCTGGTGATAGTGCCTTTTCCTATAACTGAGTGTCCTGACTTGGGCCTGGGGAATTAGCATCTGTGGTTGGATGTCAAGGACTAGTTCTCTGGGGGTTTCTAAGGAAAAACCTAATAAGGCTTATGTAGAGGGGCTGCTCACTTGTAGTGACGCCCCATTTGAGAACCTAGATCAGGGGTCCTCAAACTTTTTTAACAGGGGGCCAGTTCACTGTCCCTCAGACTGTTGGAGGGCCGGACTATAGTTAAAAAAAACAACTATGAACAAATTCCTATGCACACTGCACATACCTTATTTTGAAGTAAAAAAACAAAATGGAAACAAATACAATCACACGGCCTCATGTGGCCAGCAGGCTGCAGTTTGAGGACCCCTGAGATAGTTCTCTGTCTTCCCACAAGAATGAACAGGAAGCAAAGGACCAAGGCTAAAGCCAACATCTATACCAGGCAAAGAGAAATGGGGATCTTGCCGCTAAGTTATTTATTTGGGGAAGTGTATGGACTGAATGGTGTCCCCAGCATTCAAATGATAAACGCCTAGTCCCCATGTGACTGTATTTGGAGATAAGACCTGTAAGGAGGTGATTAAGGTTAAATGGGGTCATAAGAAAAAAATAAATAAATAAAATGAGGTCATAAGGTGGGGCCCTAATCTAATAAAATTGGTGTCTTTATGAAAAGAGGGAAAAACACCAGAGAGCTCTCTCTCCCCATAAGTACACAGAGGACACTGGGAGAAGGTGACCATCTATGAGCCAGGAAGAATGGCCTCACCAGAAACCAGTGCTGCTGGGACTTTGATCTTGGGCTGCTATCTTTCTAAATTATGAGAAAATAAATTTCTGTTGTTTAAGCTGCCCAGCCTGTGGTATTTTGTTCTGGCAGCCCAAGCAGACTAATAGGGGGATTATTTACATTTGCTGTGGTTACTCTTAACGGTTAACAGAATATTTTAGATGTTATTCCCAAAGGAAACAAAAGAGGCCTCAGAAAGTGGGCAATGATCTGTCACTGTCCCCTTCTTTCAATCTAATATATATATACACAGAGACACCCCCGAAACTAAAAACCAAAATGACTCTCAGAGGAAATAGTCAAAAAATTCTTAGAAAATGCCATTTCTATTAAAAAGGAAAAATTGATCAGGACCTTTCCTCTATTGAATAGCCACCTAAGGTTTTAAAACCTTGATTTTGCCCCAGAGGCCACATGTTCCCATCCACTGCCCAGTATTACTGAGGCAAAGTCTGTATCTTTCCAAGATGCTGCTTGGACTGTCTGGGGCAGAGGCAGCAGCCATTCCCCCAAAGTGGCTGCTGAAAATCTACAGGGCAGAGAAGAGAGGGTAGCTGTCTGGAGAGAGGAAGGGCAGATTGGAGGAAATCTGGTGGGCTACTATTCCATGTGGAACCTTCAGGTGAATTAGACAGAGGCTGCCCTCCTTGAGGAAAGCAGCTCCCACATGCCCCCTGAGCTGGGCACACCAGTCAGTGGGCAGCCAGCACATACAATCATAGGGCCAGGAAGGCAGTTTTTGGCAGGAATGACTCATCATCCTAATGCCTGGGATGAGAAATGAGGAGGCCAGACATTCCGGCCAGTGCTAATTTTGACCTCTTTAATTACCAAGATCAGGACATAAGAATCCTCTGGAAAGAAAAAACTGACAAAAATATATGAATCAATAGTTTTTAACACACTGAACACCAAGCAATGAAAGACAGTGATACCTGAGATAGAGGGGGGAAAAATCCCCCCAAAAGTAAGCTCTAGATCAGGCGTCCTCAAACTTTTTAAACAGGGGGCCAATTCACTGTCCCTCAGACCGTTGGAGGGCTGAACTATAGTTAAAAAAAAAAACAAAAAAAAAAACTATGAACAAATTCCTGTGCACACTGCACATATCTTATTTTGAAGTAAAAAAAACAAAACGGGAACAAATACAACCACACCGCCTCATGTGGCCTGCGGGCCGCAGTTGGAGGACCCATGCTCTAGATTTTCCTAGTTTACTGACTTGAGAGAGTTTCCAGGCCACAGTGCATCATGAAGGAGGAACCCAGGGGGAGCCCAGCGAACTTCCTGAATTTGGAACACAGAACTGAGAGTCTGGAGAGATGAAGGCAGCTAGAACTCACAGGACGAAGTACTTCAGAGGAGAAAAGTACACAGAAGGAGATGCCCAGAAATCTGTAGAGGGTCACCCTCAGGAATTCATTGGAATACTGAGTAGCCATGCACATGAGAAAATTATCTGAATCTGGGGATAGATCCATTGGAAAGAACTAGAAGAAAAGAGCTTGGAGCTCACACAGGGCCAGGAACAGTGTCTATTCTCCTCAGCCTGAATACTTCATAATTCCCAGGTAGACTACTTGGGAAGTTCCTACCTCAGTAATGGGGAATAATTACCTTGAACCGAGGACTGCTCTGGGCCCTCCTAAGAAATCATTAAAGCAAGATACAAAAAGAACAAACTATTGTTAAGTAATATAACTGCATCTCAGAACAAAGTTCAAGAATGTAAGAATACTAAAACACCTAACATCCAACAAGGTAAAATTCACAATGGTCAGCATCCATAGAAGACTTCTTAGACATGAAAATAAGCAGGAAAATGTGACCTTTAATAAGAGAAAAATCAATCACTCAAAACTGAGAACTGACACAGACATTAGCATTGTCAAAAGAGGCACTCAAAGTTATCCCTGTATTTCGTATGTTTGAAAAGTTGAGATGGGAAGGCATAAAAAAAGATACACACTAAACTTTTAGAGATGAAAACTTATAGAGAAGAAAATCTTTTAGATAAAAAACATATTGAATAGGATTGATGGCAAATTTAGAAAGTCAGTGAACTTGAAGACAGCAATGGAAACTATCCAAAATGAGACACACATAGGAAAAAAAAGAATAAAAAACCCCCCCAAACACAAAAGGGCGTCTGTGAGTTTTGGGTAACTTCAGGTGGCCAAATATACATGTAGATGGAATTCCTAAGGAAAGGAAAGAGAAAAAAGGTGGTGGAGAAAAGAAAAATATTTAAAGAAATAAGGGTTGAAAAAGTTTTCAAATTTGATGAAAACTACAAACCCAGAGATCTAAGAAGTTCAATGAATGCCAAGGACAAGAAAATGAATAAAACTACACTATGGAACACTTTAATTAATTTGCTTAAAACCAGTAATACAGAGGAAGCCTAAAAGCAACCAGAGGGAAAAAAAGACAAAGGAACAAAGATAAGAAAATACAATGGAGCATTATCTTTTCTTTTCTTTCAGTACCTTAAACTTTCAACCTAGAATTCTATATTCAGCAAAGATAACTTTCAAAAACAAAAGCAAAATAAAGAAATTTCAAGCAAACAAAAGCTGAAAGAATTTATCATTAGTACATATTATATGTGAAGTGATATACTATTACTTAAAGTTAGACCATGATAAGTTGAGGATGTTTACTATAAACCTAAAACAACCACTAAAATAACAAAATAAGCCAAAAAAAGGAGATAAAATGGAATTTAAAATACTCAATTCAAAAGCTATCAGGAAAAAAAGAGAAAACAAAGAATAGATGGGATCAATAGAAAACACATAGAAGTATGAGGAACATGAACTTAACCATGCATATGTCAAAAATTATTAGTGTGGCTTGATCTCATAAACAAAGTGTTCATTTTAGCCATTATTATTTATGCATGCTTCTAAGACTTTAATAGCATTTTTTATAATACCAAGATATTGCATTGGTCATGTCTAAAGAGTAGATTGGTAACAGTTCTATTGAAAATAAACAATGAATTTTCTCCAAACTGCATCCCCCCCCCCAAAAAATAAAATCCTTGGGGATTTTCAAATGCACCTTGAAAAAAAAAATTATTAGTGTGTACATTTCAGATGTGTATGGACTGTTGCATGTGAATTATACCTTAATGCAGTTGTTGATAAAAAAGATGAGAACACGCCTGTGGTGCTGAACTGTTGAGAGGCATTGCTGTGAATGTGTGGAACAGTTATGACTCTCAAACAAGAAGATGGCTTTTCTCATAAAATGTTAAACAATGTGTCCAAAGAGAAGCTTTACCCTTCTTTGGATGATGCTGCAGCTCAAAACCTTTCAGGAACTCTTCATTTGGAATAACCTTCACAGCCATTTTGTGATACAGTAGAGATAATTAGTCTAATCATGCTGTATAGTCAGGCTTTAATCATGAACAGAGACAATCTCAAAGATCACCATCTGAGCCTCAAGAATTGATTCAGAATACTCAGTTATTTCAAAATATCAAAAACGTGGCTCAAGGTTTATTCAAGCTCTGTAGGCAGTTCCATCCAGTTGCACTGCAGGAGTTTTGAGCACATATTTTCTAACAAAAGAGGGCAGTGATGCTCATTTTTATTGGCATTGTATTAAATAACTAGCAAGATTTGTCTGTAATCCTGGGTGGTCATGAAGTACACAGATTCAGAGTTAGAAAGATATTAAACCTGGCTCTGCCTACTCCGTCTGTGTGACTATGGGAAAGACATTTATTATTTGTGCCTCAGTTTCCTTATTTTTTAAATGTGAATGATGATATCTATCTCAAAACATGTATGGTAATACCAACCCCCTTGGACCTGTTACGAAAATCAGATGAGAACATACACGTAAAACATTTAGAACTGTGCTGGCACAGACAATGTAATGATAGATCTAGACAATGTTAATCCACTCACTTATTCTTTAATTTATTGAGTGCTTACTATATGTAGCTCTCTGTGCTAGATGAGCATAATGGTGAATAAACCTGATGTGTAATGAGTCCTCATGAAACAGGACTTACAAGGACCATTTCTTGCTTCGTGAAGGTAGAAAATCAGATGAACATGAAAGTATAATTACCAATTGGGGTGTTATAATCAAAGAAAAGTGGGAGATCTTGAGTTATTCTCTAGGATCAAAAACAGGTTTCCTGAGGTATCTAAGCTGATACTGGAAAGTTGAGGAGGTAAGTTAATTAGGTAAAGGGATAGAAGGGGGGCAGTGTCTTCTAGGCAGAAGTATAACACATGCAAAGGCCTTGAGGCAATAAAGAACATGACATTTTAAAAGAAATGGAAAAGAAGAGTGTAGCTGGGGCTCAGAGTCCAGGATGGCTAGAGTTCAGAGTTCAGTTATGAGTTTGGAGAGATAAGCAAGGAATGGATCATGTTGGCTTGAGAGAGGGCATGGTACAGGACAGGTGTCAGTCCTTAGTTTTACACTAGTAGCCACTAGAGGATTTTAAGCAAGAGAATGATAAGCTCAGATTTGCATCTTAGCACTCTGGGAGGCTGAGACAGTAGGATCACTTGAACTCAGGAATTGGAGACAAGAGACATGAATAGAACCTTCTCTAAAGATGACAGACGAATGGCTAACAAACACATGAAAAAATGTTCATCATCTCTATATATTAAAGAAATGCAAATCAAAACAACCCTGAGATATCATTGAACCCCAGTGAGAATGGCCCACATCACAAAATCTCAAAACTGCAGATGCTGGTGTGGATGTGGAGAGAAGGGAACACTTTTACACTGCTGGTGGGACTGCAAACTAGTACAACCTTTCTGGAAGGAAGTGTGGAGAAACCTCAAAGCACTCAAGCTAGACCTCCCATTTGATCCTGCAATCCCATTACTGGGCATCTACCCAGAAGGAAAAAAAATCCTTTTATCATAAGGACACTTGTACTAGACTGTTTATTGCAGCTCAATTTACAATCGCCAAAATGTGGAAACAGCCTAAATGCCCACCAACCCAGGAATGAATTAATAAGCTGTGTATACCATGGAATACTATTCAGCCATTAAAAAAAATGGAGACTTTACATCCTTTGTATTAACCTGGATGGAAGTGGAAGACATTATTCTTAGTAAAGCATCACAAGAATGGAGAAGCATGAATCCTATGTACTCAATTTTGATATGAGGACAATTAATGACAATTAAGGTTATGGGGGGAGGGGAGGAAAAGCAGAAAGAGGGACGGAGGGAGGGGGGTGGGGCCTTGGTGTGTGTCACACTTTATGGGGGCAAGACATGATTGCAAGAGGGACTTTACCTAACAATTGCAATCAGTGTAACCTGGCTTATTGTACCCTCAATGAATCCCCAACAATAAAAAAAAAAAAAATAGAAAAATTAGCAGGGCATTGTAGTGGGCACCTGTAGTCTCAGCTATTTGGGAGTCTGAGGCAAGAGGATTGCTTGAACTCAGGAGTTTGAGGTTGCTGTGAGCTAGGCTGATCCCATGGCACTCTAGCCTGGGACAACAGAGTGGAGACTCTGTCTCAAAGGAAAAAGTTCAGATTTACATTTAGAAAAAAAAAATCACTTTGGCCACTGGGTGGGAAACAAGTTGGAAAGGAGGGAACAAATGAGGATGAAGGAAGAAAGAAAGGATGGTATAGATAAGAGATGGCAGCATCTTGGACTAGGGTAGTAATATGTGAAGAAGATGATAAATGGACAAATTTAAGGGAGAGCTCAACTGTTGAATTAACAGGACTTGGGGATGAGGGAGATAGACATGTCAAAAATAAGCTCTTAGTTGGATATGGTGCCATCCACTAAGCTTAGAGAATGCTGGAGGAGAACCAGAACCAGATTTGGGGGCAAATGAATTGTACTTGAACCTATTGAGACTGTTACTTGAGGGACCTAGTAGAGAAGTAAAGGAGGCAATTGTCTACGTAGGTCTGGTCTTTATATAACTGTTAGTAACACATTGCTGGGGTGAAGTGAACATTCTTGGCATAAAGATAAACGTAGATGTATTATGGGAATCCCATGTTTCTGAATCTTTGACCCTATGTTCTTTGGATTCTGATATCCACAGAGAAGAACATATCATCTGAGTTTTCTGTTCTGCTCAATGATACAGCAACATGATGACTTTGACTTGAAAACAGAACAAATTAGTTTACAGAGCTATTTTATCTTCTCAAGAATGTCTATTTTATCTTCTCAAGAATGTACTATTTTATCTTCTCAAGAATGTCTTCCCTTTTTGCTCAAATAGGACTGCAGAAAAGATCTTGGGCAGGGTATGGCTGGTTTCTTATGCAACTAGAAACAAATGGCACACTTGTCAAAGTGTTCACACTTTAGGCAAGGCAAGGGATAAAATATTTCTTCCCAGAACATACATTTTCTTCAGTGTACCTTTATACCTTTAAATCTCTCTGTACAGTCAAATGAACACTGAGAAGGCTGATTTATAAGGAGCAAGTGAAAATGCTAGAAAGGACCAAGACTATGTTTACTTAAACATCAGTTTTCTCATGAGTAGTGAAATTTATATTTTTCAGAGAAAAAACACACACAGCAAGACATGTACATCAGAATACCTTATAAGGCTCCCACAACTCAGAACTAATGCTCAAAAATTCTGCCCAAAATGTGGGAAAAGAATTGGTCAATTAGAATTTTGTAGAAGTGATGCATTTAATTTGGGAAAGATACTGGAATGTGAACAAGCATGATGAACTATCTAAGTTAAAATCATTTTGTTAGTCATTACAAACTGACTGGAAAAGCACAAAAAAATCTATTAAGTAATTATAGTCAGTATGTTTGAACCCTTTAATTATGAAGACTAAAAATACCTGGGCAAAAATGGCAACGTCAAGCAGTTTCAAAGTTTTTCTCATGTATAAAAGCAGTAAGGTCACTAACAAAATTAACTTTTTTCAGAACTCCAGAAATTAACCAAAGGTGTGCAGCGACCTGGGGAGCATTTATTCAAGAAAAGTGACTGAAATCTCAGTAAGAACAGTGAGCGTGTCATTTTAACTTGCCCTATTCACATTTCCCCTCTCCAGCTCATCACTAACTTTGAAAACCAACAGCCTGCAAACACAAGGGAAACCAGCAGCCTGGCAGTTAGCCACTGGAGGGAATAGAATGAGGCTCCTTCAAAGCCTCATTTCCAGAGAATTCTCATTATTTGTCCTATCTGCTAGTTTTCTGGAAGACCCCACTTGCAAAGCTGTCTTTATTTGGCATATGTGAAAATCCTTTTCCATAGGGACAATTGTCAAAAACAATGAGAGGTAATTAATTTTATGGCTGCCTGAGTTTGTGGATCACAGTCAGGACAAACAATAGGTATACCAAAAAGCATTTAAGAGGAAAATCTAGGGAATGAGATGTCCATTGGTATCTAAAAACCTCTGATGTATTCCTAAGAATCTAGAAGGCCATGCATGAGCATGCCTGGGCTGTGCAAATGTTCAGAAAAAGATTTAATAAATCCCAACGATCTCATCTTGGGTTGACCTTGAGGTTTTGCACAAGCAGGAAGTGAAGGCTGAGGTAGAGTTGTAAACTGCTATAGCAGTAGTCCAATGCACACACATGGCTCCTCAGCAAAGGACAGCTCAAAGCATTTAAGAAACTCAGTCATTACTTAACCACTGAGTTCAAGAGCAAAGAGTCCAGTGGCAACATATGCCAAAAATACAGGTTCTATAGCATTCAGAAGACACTAGACAAACATAACAAACTGAACCACAACAAACCCCGGGAAGTGGGAGAATCTGATTTCCAGAGTTGCTACATTTTATTATTTAAAATGTCCAGTGCTCAACAGAAACTATGAGACATGTAAAGAAATAAAGCATGGCCAATACGCAGAAGAAAAAATGCAATTCATAGAAACTGTCTCTAAGGAATCCCAGACATTGACCTTACTAAAGGTGTTTTACTAGATAAAGATGTTAAATAAACTATTTTAAATATTTCAAAAAATTAAAGGAAACTATTTCTAAAGAACTAAAGGAGAAAGTATGATGTCAAATCAAATAGAGATATCAATAGAGAGAGAAGAAAAATATTAATTTTTAAAGAAAGAACCAGATAGGAATTCTGGAGTTGAAAAAATTCTAGAATATAAAAATTAAAATAAAGAGTACACTAGGGGGGATTCAACACCAGATTTGAGCAAGGAGAAAAACCAATGAACTTTTAGATACGTCAATTGAGATGAGCTGGTCAGAAGAGAAAAATGAATATAGACTGAAGAAAAATAAACAGAACCTTCAAAACCTATAGCACATGATATTAATACCAAAATATGAACAATGGGAGTCCCAGAAGGGTAGTGGAGAGAATAGAAAGAATACTTGAAGAAATAAAGACTGGAAACTTCCCACATTTGATGAAAATATTAATTTACTCATCCAAGAAGCTCAATAGATTCCAGTAGAACAAACTCAAAGCAGTTCTTACATAGATACGTCATAATCAAGCTGTTGAAAGCCGACAACAAAAAGAGAACTTTGAAAGCAATGAGAGAAAAGTGAGTCAGCACATAAAAGGGATAATTGATAAGATTAACAACTGATTTTTGCATCAGAAAATAAAGGACCAGAATGCACTAGGATGAAATTGTTGAAGTGCTGGAAGAAAAAGGACTACCCTGTTTCCCCGAAAATAAGACAGTGTCTTATTTTAAGGTGTGCTCCCAAAGACGCGCTAGGTCTTATTTTCAGGGGACGTCTTATCTTTCCTGTAAGTAGGTCTTATTTTCGGAGAATGTCTTATTTTCGGGGAAACAGGGTAGAATACTATATCCACCAAAAGTATCCTTCATTTCTAGGAAATTTACTCTATAGAGATACTAAAGGAAGTCCTTCAGTATAAAATGAAAGGACATTAGAGAATAACTTGAATCGTGTGAAGAAATGAAGAACATCAGTAAAGATAACTGCATGGATAAATACAAAAGAGTATAAATGGTTTTTTTTGTTGTTGTTCAAAACTTTTTTCTCCCCTCTAACTTAAAAAACAACTTCGTAATGCAACAATTTAAGTCTGTGCCTACGAGCACACCCATACAAAGATATAATTTCTATGTAGATGACGGTACAACGAGGGAGAAGGAAAGGGAGGTATATAGATTTCAAATTTTTGCATACTACTGAAATTTCCAGGCTGAGGTAGAGTTGAACTAGATGGTGATAAATTAAGATGCTAATTATAATCTCCAAGGGAACCATTAAAAAATAGTAAAAGGGGCTATGCGCCTATGGCTCAAGCGGCTAAGGCGCCAGCCACATCCACCTGAGCTGGCAGGTTCAAATCCAGCCTGGGCCCGCCAAACAGCAATGATGGCTGCAACCAGAAAAATAGCCGGGTGTTGTGGCGGGCGCCTGTAGTCCCAGCTACTTGGGAGGCGGAGGCAGGAGAATCACTTGAGCCCAGGAGTTGGAGGTTGCTGTGAGCTGTGATGCCACGGCATGCTACCCAGGGCTACAGCTTTTTTTTTTTTCTCAAAAAAAAAAAAAAAAAAAAAAGTAAAAGGAATGCCAAGAAAATTAAATGGAACACTAAAAAATATTTATCTAACACAGAACAAAAGACATGTGTAGAAAACAAATAACAAAATAGCAGACATAAATCCTACCATATCATTTATTATATTAAGTGTAAGTGGATTAGTCAGGCAGAGTGGGTTGCACCTAGAGGCCCAACTAATTGGGAAGCTGAGGTGAGAGCATTGTTTTAGCCTAGGAGTTCAAAGTTACAATGTGCTATGATTGCACTCATGAATAGAATAGCAATTGCACTCCAGCCTGGTCAACATATCAAGATCTCACCTCTAAAAAAAAAAGGATAAATAGATTAAATACTTCAATTAAATAGAAAAGCTAGGAAAATTGGTTAAAAATAACCCAAACCAATATTTAACTATATGCTATCTAAAAGAGACACATTTAGATTGAAAGACATAAATAGGATAAAAGTGAAGGATGGAAAACAATATATCATACAAATAGTAACAAAAACAGAGAAGGGGCTGTATTAGCTTCAGACAAAATAGTCTTTAAGACAGAAATTTTTACTAGAGACAAAGTAGATGTAACAATTATAATACAGGGTGGACATAAAGTTCATGTACGATTTACTATGTTAAACTATTTTAAATTGCACACAACCTTTATGTCCACCCTGTATAGGTGATTATACTGTTCAATATTAAATTTCAACCAATGTAATATATATTAATAGAAAAAAGAACAGAAACTATATAATTATCTCAATAGATGTAGAAAAATCATTTGACAGCATATCATGATGAAAACTCTCAACAAACTTAAGACTATAAAATACCTCTTTAACCTCATAAAGAGCATCTATTAAATACCTAATGCCAACATCATACTTAAAGTGAAAGAATCAAAGCTTTCCGCTTAATTTCAGGAATAGGACAAGGATGTCTACTCTCACAACTTCTATTAAACAATACGGAGATTCTAGTTAGCACAGCTACTCAAGAAAAAGAAGTAAAGTATCCTTGGCTTGGTGCCCGTAGCACAGTGGTTATGGCGCCAGCCATATACACCGAGGCTAGCAGGTTCAAAACCAGCCCGGGCCAGCTAAACAACAATGACAGCTGCAACAAAAGAATAGCTGGGCATTGTGGCAGGTACCTGTAGTCCCAGCTACTTGGGAGGCTGCAGCAAGAGAATCACTTGACTTTTTTTTTTGAGGCAAAGTCTCAAGCTGTTGCCCTGGGTAGAGTGCCGTGGCGTCACAGCTTAAAGCAACCTCAAACTTTCATGCTTAAGCAATTCTCTTGCTTCAGCCTCCCAAGTAGCTGGGACTACAGGTGCCTGCCACAACGCCTGGCTACTTTTTTTGTTGTTGCAGTTATCATTGTTGTTTTAGCTGGCCCAGGCTGGGTTTGAACCCACCAGCCTCGATGTATGTGGCTGGCACCCTACCCACTGAGCTACAGGCACTGCCACAAGAGAATGGCTTAAGCCCAAGATTTGAGGTTGCTGTGAGCTGTGACGCCAGTACTCTACTGAGGACGACATAGTGAGACTCTGTCTCAAAAAAAAAAAAAAAAAAAAAAAAAAGAAGTAAAAGTATCCAGACTGAAAGCATGAAGTAAAACTGTCCCTATTTGCAGATAACATAATCTTGTCTGTAGAAACCCTAAGGAATTCACAAAGCAACTATTAGAGCCAATATTAATAATATGTGAGTTCAGCATGGTTGCAGGGTAGAAGATCAATACACAATATTTAATGCATTTTCATATATTAGCAATGAATAATCTGAAAATGAAATTAATAAAACAATTCCATTTATAGATTAAAATAAAAATTAAAATATTAGGAATAATTTAACATAAGAAATACAAGACTTGTACGCTGAAAAAAACTTACAGAACGTCATTGAAAGAAATTAATAAGACCTAAATAAATTGAAAGACATATATTCATGAATTAGAAGACCTAATATTGTTATATTGTTAAGATTGTCATACTTCCAAAATTTATCTACAGATTCAACACAATCCCTCCAATATCCTTGCTGGGTTTTGGAGAAATTGACAAGTTGATCCTAAATTCACATGGAAATGCAAGAGATGCAGAATAGCCAAAAATATTCCCAAAAAAGAAGAAAGTTGGAGGACATACACTTCTCATTTTTAAAACCTATTACAAAGCTATAATAATGAAAACAGTGAAATACTGGCATGAATATGTAGATCAATGGAATAGAATTGAAGGGTCATAAGTAACCTCAATAAATGATTGTCAGCTGATTTTTGACAAGGGTGCTGAGATATGTCAGCGGGGAAAGAATAATCTTTCAATGTATGGTGCAGGAACAACTGGATATCACATGTGAAAGAATGTAGTTGTACCCCTACCTCTCACCGTAAATGAAAATTTAACTCAAAATGGATCTGACTCTTCAATGTAAGAGCTTAAACTTATAGAAGAAAATATAAGTGGAAATGTAGGTGACCTTGTGTCAGGCAATGGTTTCTTAACTATAATAGCTAAAGCACAGGCAACCAAAGGAAAAAAAATAGATAATTTGCTCTTAAAAAATTTTATAAAGTTTTATGCTTTCATGGAAAGACATTATCAAGAAAATGAAAAGACAACTCACAGAATGGAAGTATTTGCAAATTACGTATCTGGCAAGGCTCTAGATCCAGGAAATATATGCATAAAGAACTCTTACAACTCAACAATAAAAGGACCAATATCTAATAAGAAAAAAAAAAAAGAAAAGATTTAAATAGACATTTCTCTGAAAAAGAAATACAACTAGCCAATGAGTACATATGTTGGGGAGTTTGGGGTGCGAACCCTCACCTGGTTTGAAAGCCAGCTGGGAAAAACGATGCTGAAAATATCTGAGTTTAAAACAAAGTCTGAAAGTATCTGGAGAAGGCTTACATTAACTCAGACTGAGTAGTAAGACCTAGAAAATGCAGCTCCTCTCTGGCTTCTTCAGAGGCTTTTATTGATTTCCAACAAAGGTGCATATGCAAAAGATAGGGTTGAAAGAATCCCAAGTTCCCAGGAAGACTGGATAGAGAGAGACACTGGATAAGCAGTAGGGGGCTAGTAAACAGGGATGGAATGGTGTATGTAAATAACTAAAGGGGGAGAGAGAAGCCAGTTCTATTCCTGCAGGGAAAATAAACTAGGTTTTCTAGTCCAACTACATATTCAAAGAGTTTAATCCTTCCCATTTGTTGACTTTCTAACACATAGGCCTAGTCCAGTCTGTCGGGGCCTCCAGGTTTTTTGCATCTTCTGTGGATTTGAAGAACCCCCAGGGATTGTCCATCTGTGGGTATTCCCCTGGATACCCCAGGATTGAGATGGGGCACCCCATTGAGAATTCAAGCTATCTACCTCCCACCTACATAAAAGCTGTTCAACATTTCATTAGAGAAATGCAAATGAAAGCTAGTATTAGTAAGATACTAATTAAAAAGACAGGTTGGATTTGTTGGCTCACATACCTGTAATCCCAATACTTTTGGAGACTGAGGCAGGAGGATCGCTTAAGGCCAGAGTTTGAAACCAGCCCGGGCAACATGGCAAGACCCTGTCTCTACAAAAGATAAAAATAATAACTAGGCATGGTGAGGGTACATCTGTAGTCCCAGATACTCAGGAGGCTGAGACAGGAGGATCACTTGAGATAGGGAGCTGGAGGCTGCAGTGCAGTGAGCTATGATCATGTCATTGCACTCCACCCTGAGCGACAAAGTGACACTCTCTAAAAAAACAAAAACAAAAACACCCACTGACAGATGAGAACAAATGCCAGCAAGATACTTGGGAGGCTGAGGCAAGAGAATCACTTGAACTCAAGAGTTTGAGGTTCTGTGAGCTGTGACACCACGGCAGTCTGCCTGCCGAGGGTAACATAGTGAGACTCTGTCTCAAAAAAAAAAAAAAATGCTAGCAAGTACGGAAATCTGGACCATCACACATTGCTGTTGGGAAGGTAAAAAGTGTAACTACTATGAAAGTAGTATGACAGTTCTTCAAAATGTTAAGAGAGCATAGGACTCAGCAATTCCACAGACAATTGAAACATATGTTCACACAAAAATTTGTACGCTAATGTTCATAGCAACTTTATGTCTAATAGCCAAAAAGTGGAAACAACCCAAATGTTCATCAACTGATTATAAGCAAAATGTAGTATAGCCCTAAAATGGGATATAAACTGTGATAAGTAGGTTGTTATTGATACCTGCTACAGCATGGATTAACTTTGAAAACATTACGACACTAAGTGAAAGATTCCAGACACAAAAGACCCCATAGTGTATGATTCCATTTACATGAAATGTCTGGGATAGGCAAATACATAGAGTAGATTAGTGATGAAAAGAGAAAAATGAGGAGTGACTTCTAGTGGGTATGGGATTTTATTTTTGAGGACTGATGAAAATTGTGGAATTATATAGTCAACACTTGCACAACCTTGTGAATGGACCAAAACCCACTGAATTGTATTTTAAGAGACTGAATTTTATGGTATGTGAATTATATCTTTAAAAAAAATTTTTTTAAGAATACATGGAATAAATATGCCGACTAAAGATTTGTCTAAAAAAAAAAAAAAAAACCTTGGCAACAGTGATGTATGATCAAAAAGGCAGCAAGTAGTTTAATTTTCCAAGGGAAACAGATGCAGTTTTTTGTCTTGGCTTGACTCCAGCATTCCCACTCTGTTTCAGAATTCTCATCCTCACTACCTACCATATGAATTTCAGGTCTCTCACTGAATTTCCCACATGTGATCAGTCTTTTTCTCACTTGTTAATTTCAATTGTTCTGTAATGCTGTAAATATCAGGACTGGTCTGTGTTTATATTGTGGTGCCACAGCTATTTTCAAAGCAGTGATTGCCTAAGGTACAATTTGGTGCCTGATCCTCAATACTTTTCAACTTGTTTTAAATGGGCATTTGGATATCTGCAGATACATTAAAGTGGCTTTTAGTGGTTTCTTCTCAGTCTTCATGCAGGTTTGATACTAAACTGACTGCTCCTCCTTATTGCTTAGAAGTGAGCTGCAGGTGTTGTAGCTAAAGTAATTCTTCTTAAGCTTCCTTCTTTCAGAATTATAAGGCAGAAGAGAACATGAGAGTGACAGAGAACCATGTCTGTAGGAGGACATTAGCTTCTCTTCCATAGTCTGTTATTGGTGCTTGTGTTCTTTATTTTGGTGTCTGATTCTTTTTTGTTTCTTTGTTTTTTATTTCCTTTCTCTTCCTCCCACCTCTGCCCCTTCCCTGAGGGTTATAGGAATTAGGAGCACTGGAGGTTGGAATAATTTTCCACTGATTTATAAGCAAGTTGAGCAAGCCATGGTGCTCTTTTTACAACAGAGATTTTACTTTGATTTTATGAGCATTAATAGGAAGTAAAAATCATTTTATAATATTCCAGGGTAGAAAGAGTCTAGAATTCATCAGGACTCTTTCCCATTCTCCCATGAGCTTCATAATTCCACACTCTAATGGGCCTCTCCAAGGTTATATGACACAGTCTGCTCAAGCGCAGACTCTAAAACTGCCCATATGGACTCTGTCACATGTTAGGTATATATGTGACATCACTCCATGTCCTTGGGCCTCAGCCCTCATGTGAGGGATGAGGTTAGCCCCTGGGGTACTCCAAGGAATGTTTGCTGGGTCTCTGCTGGGTGAGTCAGTTTTGTAGGATGGGGTGGGTTACATCCTCCTCTGCCTGTCCTCCCCCACCCTCTTGGCTCCCCTGCAGTGCCAGGTGAACGTGCTTGGCACATGGTGCTAAAGCAAGTATAGATTCACAGAAAATACTGGTTAGGAAGTGCGGCAGACAAAGGGGGTAAATGCCCAAAGATGGGCTGCTCTCTGGTGCTACAGTGTCACCACTTGTCTCCTGGGTCTCAGGCTGAGAAAGGCTCCATCTCACCTTCAGAGAATCCTCAACCCTCACAGCTGCTATCTGCTGAGCCCACTCACAGGGCGGAAACCTCACTCATCTCACCAGCCAGCAGGAACCAGACTGGATTCCTTTCCCTGACAGTCGCTGTCTTGCTCCCTCCCCTTCCCAGCTGTCCTCAATTCCTTCCCCACCCTCTTCCCTTCCTTCCTCCTGTCCTTCCTCCCTTCCTTTCACCTTTTCAACTCATTCACAGCATTCTTTTCCAAACACCACTGTACATGTGGGGGCCAAGAGTTTGGGGTATTGAACAGTATGTACCAAGTTGATGTCTATCAAATACAAGTGCTTCAGAATGTTCTGTGAAGAAAGACTCTGGAGCTAAATATCTGGATTCCCAAACAGCTTTGGGAAATGGTGAGCCCCAATTTCCCATAAGAAAGTCCTCAGAACTTTGGACTTCTCTGAAAAGGAAGAAGTGCTTGCAAATGTTTCTTTTTAAGCTCCCGAAACTTTTCGCCTAAGGGACCCTCCTTCTGAGTAGCAGCCCCTCCCATGAGTGGAAGCAGCTTCTGTAGAACCCACTGTTGGAAGCAGCAGACTTGATACTCTCCAAGGCTGGTCCCAGCTCTAGAGCTCTAGTTCATTGATTCACTGACAGTTCCCTTGAGAGGCACCTTGACCTAGCATGGAGGGAATGAAGTGTCAGATAAGCAACTTTCAGTGCAGGAGGATGGGGGATGGCACTTCTGGTGGTGACAAATTCTTCATGGCTCTAAGTCTCTGGGAAGCTGAGCCTTGAGGATGGGTGGATGCAGGATGGGGGAAGGCAGTGAGCACTGACAAACAATGCTTAACGGATCTATTTGCCTGTGGCCCTGGCTGTAGCAGCAATGACTTTCAAAAGCATTATCCAGTAGGTCTTACTCATTGAGAAATTTGTTCTGAGATTAACAAGCAAGATGAAGACCAAGCAAGTCAATTCTATGGTACAAACATGCTCTGCCATCTGTTTCCCTCTCCCATTACTGAAAGAAAAATCTTTAGCAATCTGTGTGGTGGAATAGGAAAGCCATACAATCAGGATTAGCTTTGAGTTCACACCTCTGTAATAAATGAAGGCTCTGTGGGTGAGAATTCATGTAACACTTTTAATTAAGAAAACTGCAGGGAATGGAAAGGACCCCTTAATAAGTGACACCCTGCTCTTCCCCTCGTGGGGAAAATGAGGTGCAGCCACTAATTGGTGTAATTAGCTCTGAAAGTTAAAAGATTTTCTCCTTTCTCTCCTTTTTTCAGCTTCCAAACACCTGGGCTCTTTATTTTTGATTACTAGGCTACCCCTTCTTTCTTTTATGAAAGTTCAAGTTGGTTTGGGGTCTTGCTTGAGCCTCATTTTCAGATGGAAATTGGGAACCTGAATCCCTGAATTGGGCTGCACTTATTAAGGGGTCCTTTCTATTCCCCTGCAGTTACCTGGTCCTGGCTGACGCTAGGAATCAAGAATTAATCTCTCACTCTTTAAAAACTCTTGCTAGGAGGGCAGCGCCTGTGGCTCAAAGGAGTAGGGTGCCGGCCCCATATGCCGGAGGTGGCAGGTTCAAACCCAGCCCTGGCCAAAAACTGCAAAGAAAAAAGAAAAGAAAGAAAAACCCTTGCTAGGATAGATTTGAATGTGTTTTCAGTAAATTCTCTCATCTTTTTATTATAAAAGAAGGCAACCCAAAATGGAATGGAAGGATAAGGATTATGTTGCTATGGAAATAATAGCATGAAAAATTTATTTCCTACTATACCTATTGAAGGAGAAAAGAAAATATCCTCCCAAGTAGAAATTAAGAGGGAACAAAAGACTTAGAATGTAATTAACAATAATTGAGCAAAAATAGTCACCCAAAGAGATTCTCCAAGAAGGCTGATCTCCCCAACACAAATGGCTCTATCCTCTTCTGGCTGCTGCTTTATGATGCAGGAGAGTGTGGAGGAAAACCTAGGAGCCCCGGAAGCCTCTGGCTGGAGCTCCCTGAGCAGGGTGAGGAGACACTTTGTGATCCATGTGGAAACCATCTGCTGGTATTGGGGATGGTGCTCTAAAGGGATTTACATGCCAGGTTGATTTAAAATTCAAAAGCTGAAACAAGCTTCTCTGAACACTCCCAACTCCAGTAGGTTTGGGAGTGAATCCTTTCAAAGGTGTTCTGTTAAAATTTGGGGGCATGTAAGCACGTGTCGTGGTGGGCACCTACTCTGGAGGCTGAGGCAAGAGGATCACTTGAGCCCAAGAGTTTGAGGTTGCTGTGAGCTATGATGCCACAGCGCTCTACCCAGAGTGACAGAGTGAGACTCTGTTTCAAAAAATGAAAATAAAAAAATAAAATAAATTTGAGGGCATGGACCACATGAAGCACTAATGGGCTGATCCTTTACATATTATCAAGAAGAAATTGGTTCTAGAATGTTTTATTTCTTCAAATCTTATTCTAATTATAGATCTCCTTAAATATAGTAATGGGTAAGTCTGGGTAAAATTTTTGTTTCCCTAATGACACGTGCTACTTTTAACTGATAGTATAATTTCACTTGCATCTGTGTCTGGGGGAAGCGTTAACTGATTGGGTTATCAAGTCATCAGTGAGAAAGCTCTCTCTACCTTAAACCAGCTGCAAACCTTGGCTGCACAATCCAGTCACCCAGGGAGCTCTGAAAAATCCCGATGTCCAGGGCATACTCCCAGACCAGTTAAAATCAATCTAGTAGACAGATTCCAGGCATCAGTATCTCTTTTTTTTTGCAGTTTTTGGCTGGGGCTGGGTTTGAACCCGCCACCTCTGGCATATGGGGCCGGGTGCCCTACTCCTTTGAGCCACAGGTGCCGCCCAGGCATCAGTATTTTAAAAAGCTCCTCAGGGGATTCCAGTGCGAGGACTTGAGAGCCACTGATCTAAGTGGAAATAAGCATACTCTGTAGGACTAGTGGACCTGGATAGTGAACGTTACTAAAAAACCATCCCCCTGCCCAAACCCCTCCCCCTCAGGTCTTCCTAGGGCTCTGAGAGTCCCAATGGGGCTAAAAGCTCAGGGAAAGCTTTCTGCTTTCCTCCCAGTGGTGTGCAGATAAATGTTTAGCAGCCCACTCCCTGGAATTAAACAAAGGCCTGGTTAGTAACATATGTGGATTTCCAGAGTCTGTAACTATCCCCACCAGGGTCAATTTCACCTACTAAGGAGCTATCTCTGAACTTAGAGTTGGCAGGGTCTGTGCACAGCCAGCTGGGGAGACCAAGGCCTCCTTCCCAGTTCCAGATTTTTTCACCCTGTCCTCCGTGCCTGCCCCCAAGGAGCTCATTCTCCCTTGGGGAGCAGTTGGGGTTTTGAACCACCTAGATAAATACTTGCCCTTTGTTTGATATGCTGGTTTATCCTGCTCAGGTAAGATCACGCCTCCTCCTGGTTAAAGAGTATAGGTGACCTCTGGAAAACACCAAAGACTGAGGCTATTTGGGCAATTGGCATTCTGGGTTATATTTTATCCTTGTGAACCTAAAGTGAGTTGTCCTAGAGACACGTCTGGGTGCCTGAGCCTCCAGAGCTGAGAGCCAGGCTGTGAATCAGAATAAATTTACCAAGGCAATACAGGAGCTTCATGGGCCCACCTGCCGGCCATGGCGGGTTGATTGACTCTACCTAGCCAAAGGCTGGGTGCCGCTGCATCTCTTTCCCCCTCAGGACAAAGCATTTTGACTTGACTTTCTCGCTGAATTGCTGCCATAAATATAGGAAGACCGAGCAGATACTGTCTTCCAGGTGCCTAGGTAGTGGAGTAACTCACCCAAGCTTGAGCCCAAGCTTATGGGTGAGGAAGAAAGGCTTGAAGCCAGAGCTCCTGATTCTAGCTACGTGCACACACACACACTCACACACGCATACACCCAGCCTTGGTCTATCGGCCAGCTGCACCCATGCCTGGGGCCGGTCAACTTAGGCAGAGGAGGAAGTGAGATGAAAAGTAACAGATCCTGCTTTTCAGTCTTGTGCACTGATTCTTTGCAGTCCTACTTTGGAAAGCGTGTTTTCTGATATGAACCATGGGTTAAGTGGTCTAACAAAGAACACATTCCACCTTGATAAATGTGAAGTTGGGGGTGTAATGTGAATGGCTCATGCAATGCGAATGGCTGATGAGATGCAATTCCAAAAACAGAGTCAGAAGCAACCTCTGTCGAGATCATGTTAAATTCAGAAGACACCTGGGATTCTGAGAAATGGCTGCAGAAATACGGTTTGAAGGCCCAGAAGCTGTCGTTTTATGATATCCTCGCAGACTGCTCCTTCCGCCACGCCGATGGAGTCGTGGATATAAAAGCCAAACCAGAGAATGAGTCTGTGCAGACCAATGCGGTAGGTGAAGTGAACTCCTGGGAGGGGCTGTGGCCTCCCCTTGGGCCCTGGTGTGTGAGGCCTTCCTCAGATCAGAAGCCAAGGGCAGGATCACGGAGGCGGGGGAGGGAGGGAGGCAGCCAGAAAGGAAAGCAGGTCAAGTTTTGTGGAAGGAAGGGGTCTCTTCTGCTTCCCACCTTTCCCTTCTCCAAAGGGCACCTGTGGGAGTAAAGATAAAAGCTGGGAATTATTTCTAGATGCAAGTGAATAATACATGAGCAAGGATCTGGGCTTGTAGAAATCAGGCATTATTAGTCTCAGAATTATTCAACATTGTACAAAGTAGCTTTTGTTCCTCCATGTTGGATGGAAGCTATGGCTAAAGCAGGCATTTCTGTGGTCCTCTTGTATTTCCACTGCCTTGAAGATGAATTATTCCAGTGACTACCAGCTCCCATATAGGGGAATTGCAGTAATTATAAAATAAGATTCTTTAACGGGTTGAGGCACTGGATGGTTATCTATCAAAAACTTTGAAAACTGTGTTTCCAAATGCCAAAAAGCTTCTCATAGTGCCTGTCTCTGGCTCCTGATGGATGGACAATGCCTTTAGGCTTAAGGCCCTTAAACTCTCATGTCCTGAATCTGAGCAAGCAAGTCTGAGGTGGGGCACAAGAGTTTGCATCCTCCATAACAATTCCCAGGCGGCGCTGAAGCTGCTGCTCCGGAGGCCACACTTTGAGAAACAGCAAAATGAGGAACAGGAACTAGAAGGCTTGGTATCAAAAGTTCAGACGTGTAGAAAAGACTAGGTAATGCCATAATGTGAAACAGAAAATTAGAGTAAAATGAATATTGCAGATTTATAAAAACAAAGGAAAGCTTTTTTAGGAGTTGGTAAGTCTCAGTTTCTTAGTGAAAGCTAAAATGCAAACCACAGGCCTGTAACTGAGGCCCTGGGGAGACATCCGGGAGAGGAATTCAAGGCCCTCCTCGAATATGAGGGTCTCCTTATGTGTTCTTAAAAGCTACGATCCAAGCACAAGATCATTACTGAGATGTTTGGCAGTGGTGGGACTCCAGACCCTTAACACTTGTCAGGCTGGTGACAGCTGAGCTTCACCTATCCTCCTCAGGAAGGGCACCCTCCTTCGGGGCCACCTCAGCCACACCATGTTGTGTTGTTGCCTTGCTATTGCAGCATGTTTACAATGAACTGCAAGAAGGAAAATATAAAAATTGAATTAGAACAGGGCAGAATTGATGCACGACTTGTTTCCTGGCTTATCCTGGGATGCAGAGTAATTGCTCTAGTGCAGGGAAAATCTCATTTGTGGGTTTCCTCCTCCAGCACACATTTTTGATTTTGTAGACATTATTCAGTAATGTTCAGGAAATTATACTTAACTAAATTTTCATTTTAAAAATACATTCGACTCTGGATATTTAAAAATATTGAATCCCTGTCAACTTGGAACATAGCTTACTGTGAGCTCATGACAACGTGCTATGCTCAGTCTAGCTCTAACCCTGATTTCTCCTTACTCTTTATTGGCAATTTTTAATACATTTTACAGTGCCTTGAAAATTTTAGCTCATAAAATGGGAATTTTACATCAGATTTCTTGTGCTAACCAATAATGAAATGGTAAAGGGTGACCATTATATTGTACAGTGATCCTCTTTCAAGATATTGAGCAAAAAGGGACAATATTTCAGACTACATATCCAAAACTGGATTCAGAGCTAAAATTGTGATGCGTATAAAGTAGGGAGAAACTGAGGCTGTGAAATAAATAGATTATTTAGGGTCCCCATTGAGCAAGATCCCCTAAGTTTTTGACTATAAAAACCAGTTTATAGGTACAGATCCAGAACACTCACTTATAAGAAATAAATGATGAAAAGGGCTTGCTATGTAGTGATTCAAAGATGAATGAATGGGAGGAGACAAAAATGCATTTCTAATAAGGAGATTTTAGTCAAAGTCCAATAACTTGGTATTTGGGCACACCCGAAATCACATGGCAAGCATGGTGACTTACTGCTTATGCAAAGCCCTGATGTCCCCAAACCCATTCTTGTCTCATCGCTTACTACTCTAACAAATACTGAGCTTCTGCTATGCACCAGGCAGTGCGGTGTGGTAGAGGGTACACTGGATCTGGGTGTAAAGCCTACTTCTGCCAGTTATGAGACATTAAACAAATAATGGCACCTCTTAGAGCAGTGGTTCTCAACCTTCCTAATGCTGTGGCCCTTTAATACAGTTCCTGTGGGTTGCAACCCACAGGTTGAGAACTGCTGTCTTAGAGTCTCACCCTCCAAATCTGTAAAATGGGTGGGGTGAAGTGCAGATTTAAAAATGCATGTTTGAGCACAGTACCTGGAACAGAGGGGATGCCCATAGATAATACCTTCCTTCTTTTCTGTGTTATAAAAACACTGAGTCAGAAATGAGCGTTTACTGAATATTTTTATGGTTTATGTACAAGGTGAGCATTTGTACTCTTCTTTTACAAAAGGGACAACAGAGTCATAGGACCTTGGAGAGCGTAGGTAACTCTCTTGTGATTGATCTCAGCAGGTGCAGGCAGTGTTTGAATTCAGGTCCCCCAGGCTCTCACACTGTACTTTTCCCACCGTGACACACCAGCCCCTGACACAAAGCCTGCATTCTTTAGCTTGTGGCCTGGTGGTTTTCCATTTGGCTGTGCATAAGGTACATGCAAGAAATGCTGTGTGATGAGACTGGGAGTGGGAGAACCATTTTGGTGACAACCCCAGGAACATGGTGGGAATGAGAGAGAAGACACCTTTGTCCTCCTGTCCTTGCCCTGCTGTAGAGGTGCACTTCCCCTCTCCACCTGCCTTGGGCTCATAGGACGGATCTTATCAGGCCCTCTGACCCCCTTCTCATCAGTCACCACCAGACTCCTAAATTCATATCCCCATGTGGTTCTGAGCACCTGAGTTCGATGCCTCAGAATTTCTTAATTCTCCTCTTTTGATCTTTTGAACCTACTCCAGTAGGTCCCATCAAGCCCACTCTTGCCAAATCAAGGGGTCAATTCTTAGTCTCTTTCTTCCTTGCCCTCTTGTCAACATTTGCTATGGCTCCACTTCCTTGAAGTTCTTTTGTCTGCAGAATGTGCGCTGTCCTAGTTTCCCTCCTACCTCACAGACTGCTCTTTGCCAGTCATCATTGTCCCTGCTTTCCCAGCCTCCTCATGCAGGAGGGCCTCATGGGGCTGTCCTTGGGCCTCTTCTCTGTCCACACTCCTTCCCTGGTCACCTCGTCGGGTCCTGTGGTTGTTAATCCCAAGCACATGTGGTGACTTCCAGACCTGTATCTCCAGTCCAGAGTGTTGGCCTGATCTCCGTGACGACGTGCCATGTCCCCTGGATGTCTAACCGACACTCAGTCTTCATCTCCCCTCTTCAGGCTGCTGTCCCACCATCTTCCTCCTAGCAATTTATTGCATCTCCATTCTTCCATGTCCTCAGGACTGAAGGCCTCAGAGTCACTCCTGACTCCCCTCTTTCCCCTCATACATCTGATCTCTCCCTAAATCCCGTCAGTTCTGTCTTCAGAGTGTCGTTCAGCACCTGACCCTTACACCCTTTCCCCCTTCCCCCACCAGACCTCCTGACTCCCTGCTTCTACCCATGATCCCCAGCAGTCCCTTCCAAGATGTGTTAGATGTGTCACTATGTGTCAGTGCTCTTATTAAAGGCCTGAGAGGCTTCCTTTCTCACTCAGGGCAAAAGCCAGAGTCTTTCCCGTCAGTGGTCGGGCTTTTCGGCATCTGCTCCCGGCCCTCCCCCTTGTATTTCCAAATTCAGTTCTCTCTTCTGTAATCCAGTCTCTTTGAATCAGTACTGATCTTCCCAAAATCCAATCAGCGTGCCAGGCAGACTCTCCGCTCACGGTGTCTGCCCTTGCTCTATTCTCTGACTCCCTCCAGACCTTCCTATGGCCACACTCTTTGTTCCCTCTGGCCTTTGCCAATATTTCACCTTCTCAGACTTTCTCCATTAGGATTTAACTTGGTCCTGTGCCCCACTTCCTTTTTTCAGTATTCTCTATTCTCCTTTCTTATTTTTCTCCACAGCATTTGTCATCATCTGACCTTCAATATCATGATTTGTTTATTGTCTGGCTCTTCTCCTGTAATACGAGCTCTATGAAGGCAGGAATTTTGGACTTTGTGTAGGTTGTATTCCTGGTGCCTGGAAGAGCTGCTGGCCCCAGTGCAGAGTGAATGCCTGTGGACCAGTGAGGGAGGCAGACCTGATTGATGACAGCGCTCCTCGAGGGGCCTTTGTCCTTGCATGAGTTCTGCGTGTGCAGTAGAGGGTGCTAGATGTGAGCTGCGGAGCTTGGCGCTTGGCTTCATGGAAAGTAGGTTTGAGGAGAGTCTTGAATCTCACCTTCCCAGAATGGTCTCCCTGGCCCTCCAGTTCACTGTGATCTCTTCCTTCTCTGCTAGGACTTGCCCAGTCTTTACTGCCTCAACCCAGCACCAGATACCAAGTATTTAATTCTCTGCATTCCTAATTTTCTCTCTTTCTTTGTGTGTGTCGGGGGTTGGAAGGAGTCTCCCTGCTGGAATCATTAGCTTTTCTGGGGCACAGATGTGCTCACACATGTCTTTCTGACCATTGTTCTTGACATCTAGCACCAGGCCCCATGGAGAATGGGCCCCAGACCATGTTTGGCTGAACTGACGATTGAACGATTTACAGTGGGGGTGAGTGCTAAGAGCTGTGTCATTGGACAGCAGTGGAGGTACCCTTCTTTGTGTGGTTTCTGAGTGGCTTCTGTCCTTTGTCCCTTCCTTAGGAGACCAATAAGAAGACAGTCCATGCAAAATACTGCAGCAGGTTTGTCCACGCTCCCTGGAAGGATGGGAGCTTGGTCCACGTCAACATCACCAAGGAGAAGTGCAAGCTGTACAGTGAGAGGATTCGTGCAGTCCTGGCTCAGATCCAAAGGAGGTCGGTGTGTTTGCAGGAGGGTACTCACCTCCTAACTAGACTTAGTCTAGTCTCTCTTGAAATTCAAATCTGCTCCATCTTTTTCTTTCCCCTCTTTATTTTTAGTTCCCCTAAAAATTGTACTTATTTATGTGGCACAGAGCAATAGTTTGATATGTGTATACAATATATAATGATCAAATCAGAGTAATTAGCACATCCATCACCTCAAACAGCTATCATTTCTTTGTGTGGTGAAATCCTCTCTTGCAGCTTTTTGAAAATACGTAATAAATTACATGTAGCCATATTCATGCTACAGTGCTGCAGGACACCAGAACTCATTTCCCCATTACCCAGCCTCTCCCCTTCAGCCCCTCCCTTCTACTATTCCCAGCCTCTAATACCTGCAATTCTACTCTCTACTTCCACAGCTCAAAAGTTTTTTTAGTTCCCACATATGAGTAAGAACATGTAGCATTTGTCTTATTTAACTTAAAATCCTCCAGGCTCATCCATGTTGCAGTGAATGACAGGATTTCAGTCCTTTTTATGGGTGAATAGTATTCTATTGTATGCAGACCAGTATAAGCTCAACCAGAGAAATAGCCAATGAGGCCAATGAGCATCGCTGAGTCGAGGTTGCTATCTTATGACTTGCTGGTAGTCACTGATAGTCTTGTTAACAACAAAGGAGGATGCTTGGATTCAGATTCCAAGCAGCCTTAGTGCCAGTGCAGATTCTTAAAAACAGCAAAGAAAGTTATACTTATCGTGAGAAGTGACTACACACTCCTAGTAGGAGGCTAAAGAATGTTCTGCTCATGCCTTGCCTCTTGTGTTGGCCACAGTTATTCTGCAGAAAGGCATTATACCTGTCCTCTGTCTAAGGCATCTGTTATAATGTGGTGAAATATTTCAATACAAAGGAATAATACATATAGTTTTGAAATCAGCTTAAAATAATGTCATGGGATCCGTCTCAAGCCTTCAGGGCCCTCAGAATCTGGAAATGCTCTAGAATATGCTGTGCTAATGCCGTGACCTCAGGTTCGACCCCATGGGGATGGTTTACTTTAATGTTTGCACCTCCCAGGTGCCAGTTTTAGACCACAAGACCAAATTCATTTAGATGCCTGGGCTCTGAGGTCAGATAGAGCTGGATTCTAATCCTAGCTCTCTGCCACTTGCTAGGTGACCCTTGGCAAGTTAGTTAATGCCTTTGTGCATCCGTTTCCTCATGTATAAAGTGGTAATAGTAATGTCATGTATAAATCTGTTCTGTGGATTAGAACAGAGACTAAATCTAATGAGCTTAAGGTAGTACTAGTCTGTAACAGTTATTTGATAATGAGAGCTCTTTTCTGTGCCTGGTTTATCCTATTTAATGTAATGTCCTCCAAGTTTATCCATGTTACCAGAAATGACAGGATTTCTTTCTGTTTTGTGGTTGAATAGTATTCATATATATTCTGTACATGAGCTCTATATACAGTATACATATATATTATAGTATATGTATGAATACTGAATGTATCTCACATTTTCTTTATCCATTTTATTATTAGATGGGCATTTAGGTTGATTCTATATTTTTGCTATTGTGAATAGCACTGCAATAAACGTAAGTGTGCAAATATCTCTTTGACATACTGATTTCCTTTCTTTCTTTTTTTTTTTTTGATATATACCCTGTAATGGGATTGCTGGATCATATGATAGTTCTGTTTTTAATTTTTAAGAAATCTCCATACTATTTTCTTTAATAGTTGTACTTATTTACATTCCTATCAACAGTGTCTAAAAGTTTCCTTTTCTCTGGATCCTCTCCAGCATTTTTTTTCTTTTTAATAATAGCTATCCCAGTGGGGTAAGGTGATATTTCTCCGACGCTTAGTGATATTGAACATTTTTCATACATGTGTTGGCCATTTGTATGTCTTCTTTTGAGAAATATCTAATCAGGTTTTTTGCCTATTTTTTAAGGGGATTGCTTGGCTTTTTGCTTTCTTTTTCTTTTTTATTTATTTATTTATTTTTATTTTTTGAGACAGTCTCACTATGTCACCCTGGGTGGAATACCATGTTGTCACAGCTCACAGCAACCTCCAATTCTTCGGCTTAAGTGATGCTCTTGCCTCAGCCTCCCAAGTAGCTGGGACTACAGGTGCCTGCCACAATGCCTGGCTATTTTTTTGTTGTCGTTGTCATTGTTGTTTAGCTGGCCCCTGGCTGGGTTTGAACCCACCAGCCCCAGTGCATGTGGCTGGCGCCCTAACCACTGAGCTACGGGCGCCGAGCTGGCTTTCTGCTTTAGAGTTGTGTTCCTTTTATATTCTGGATATCAACCCCTTATTAAACGGATAGTTGTGAACACTTTCCCCTTTCTGTCAGTTGTCTCTTCACTTTATGGATTATTTCCTTTGCCGTGCAGAAGCTTTTTGGTTTATTTACCCATTTTTGCTTTTGTTGCCTATGCTTTTGAGGTCTTATTCAAAAACTCCTTGTCCACTCCAGGTTCATGAGACATTTCCCCTTTGTTTTCTTCAAACATCACACGATTTCACTCATGTGAAATCTGCAAGTAGAGAGTAGAATAGTGGTTGGGGAAAGTTGCTGGTGACCAGGAAAGGTTTGTCAATGGGTAGAAAGTTACAGTTAGACAGGAAGATTGTTTTGGTGTCCTGTTACACAGTAGGGTGACTATAGAAAATAACAGTGTATTGAACATTGAAGATACCTTAAGAGAAGATTTTAAATGCTGTCGCCATAAAGAAATGATAAATATTTAGTGTCATTATGCTAATTATCCCAATTTGATCATACTATGGATATATGCATTGAAACATCACATTATATTCTATAAATAGGTACAATCATTATAAACAAAAATTAAATAAAAAACAAAGAAATAAAAGAAGAGAGAGCGCTCCCTGCCTCCTCTGTGGATTCTTTTATAATGCCACAAGCTGCAGACACCCTTCTGCCCCTGTGTTTACCCTAAGAACCCCAGCCTCTCAGAGCCAGGGTGGTAATGAGTAACTCAGAATAAATAATCCCCGTGTTTGGGCTCTTCTCTGCTTATGGTTTTGGAACTAACTCAACAGGAGGAGTAGTTTGGGTTTGAGATACGGGAGAAGGATGCTGCTTGGGAAGGAGTCCACCTGGCCGTGCTGGGGCCATTTGCCCCTCTCCTGCCACCGGATGTCAGGGACTGTTGGCAAGTTGTTTCTTCTCTTCTATTTTCTGGAAGACTTTGTGAAGAGTTAGTATCTATCATCTTGCTCTTAAATGTTTGGTAGAGTTCACCATTGAAGCCATCCGAGCTGGGAATTTTCTTCTTTGAATGCATACAGAGCTGATATGAGTAATTTATGTGATCTTTCTTTTCCAATAGGTCTGGCTGGTGCGTATTCATTTTAGTGGTCTTGTCAAAGAACCAACTTTTGCTTTCATTTTTTTTTTTATCTCTATAGGATTTTCTGCTTTGTATGCCATTGATTTCTACTCTTATCTTTATTATTCCCTTTCTTCTCCTTACTTTGGATTTAAGTTTCTTAAGCTGGATGCTTTAATCACTGATTTGAGACACCTTTCTTTCTTTATAATACAAGCATTTAATTCTATAAATTTCCCTCTGAATTCTTCTTTAGTTGTCTCTCACATGTTTTGATATGCTATATTTAATTTTCAATCCCTTTAGAGTATTTTCTAGTTTCTTTTTTTTTTTTTTTTTAGTATTTTCTAGTTTTACGTGTTATTTTTTTCTTTGACCAAAGGGTTACTTAGAAATGTGTTGTTTAGTTCCTCAATATTTATAAATTTTCCTGATAGCTTTTGTTATTGATTTCTATTTTAATTTCACTGTGAGTAGAGAAAGACTGTATGATTTTAATTCTTACAAAACTATTGGAACATGTCTTGTGGCCTGGAATGTGAAAAAAAAAAACAAAAACCTGCTTTTGTGGGGTGGAGTGTTATATAACTATCAGTTAGCTTAAGTTGGTTGATAGCATTGTTCAAATCTTCCATGTTATTACTTATTTTCTCTTTAATTGTTCTATAAATCATTGAGAAAGAGCATTGTTCATCTCCAAGTGTAGTTATTTCAACTATAGCCTTCAATTTTCCTTTCAGTTCTGTTTTTTCTTTGTATATTTTGGTACGCTTTTCGCTTTTAGTAGGTGCATGTATGTTCAGAATTGTTCTCTTGATGAATGGGTTCCTTTACAATTACAAAATGTCGCTTTTATCTCTGGTAATATTCCTGGTTCTGAAATATACTTTGAGATGCTCCAGGTTAACTTTTGATTGTTTTCTGCATGGTTTATATTTTTTCTATCTTTTTATCTTTACCTGTCTGTGTCCTATGTTTAACTAGATTTCTTAGAGACAAAATACATGAGTATTGTTTTATTAATCCAACCTGATCGTCTTTGCCTTATAATTGGAGTGTTAAGATCATTTACATTGAATGTGATTATTGATTTGGTTAGATTTTATATAATCTTGCTATGTGTTTTCCTATTTATCCTACCTGTTCTTTGTTCCCTTTTTACTCTTTTTTTTTTTTGTCTTCTTTTATTTGAGTATTTTTTGTGATTCCTTTTTATCTCCACTATTATTGACTCAACCTCTTTGGTTAGTTTCACTTTGATGTATGTGTGACAATTTAATATTTACAATATGCATCTTTAACTTATCACAGTCTACCTTCAAATAATATTTTATCACTTCATGTATATGATAAGAATCTCACAACTTCCATTCTCCCTCTGACCTTTCTATTGTTGTTCTACACTGTACTTCACACATGCTATAAATTCCACAATACTTGGTAAGCAGTCAGTTGTTTCATAACTAGATTAAAAATTAGAATAAATATATTTTATATTTCTCTACATACTTGATATGTCTGTTGTATGGATTCAATTGTTTTTCATTCAACTTCTTTGTATGGATTCAATTTTCTATTTGGTATCATTTTTTTTCTACCTGAGGAAATTCCGTTAATATTTCTGGTAGTGCAGACTTACTGGTGATCTCAGCTGTTTTAGTCTGAAAAACTCCTTAATTTGCTTTTATTTTGGAAAGATATTTTTGCTAAATATTTAGCAAAGATTCTAGTTTTACAGTTTTATCTTACAGTGCTTTAGAAATCTTTCTCCATTGTATTTTGGCTAGCATAATTTATGATTAGAAGACACCAGTCATTTTTTTGTTTGTTCCTCTACATGTAATAACTCTGGCTGCTTTTAAGATTTTCCTCTTTATCTCTGGATTTTGTTAATTTTATTATGACATGTCTTGGTGTGGTTTTCTTCATTTTGCTTCTCTTCAGGTTCTTTGAGCTTCTTGGATCTGTGGATGTATTGTTTTAATCAAAATTGGAAACATTTTGGCTATATTTTTTAAATGTTTTTGCCTCCTACTTTCCTTCCCTTCTTAGATTCTGATTAATATGTTAGACTCCTTTATATTGTTCCATGGGCCACTTACTCTCTGTTATACGTTTTTGTCTTTGTTTTTCTCTCTGTGTGTTTCATTTTGAATTGTTTCTTATTGTGTTGTCTTTTGTTCCCAGATCTTTTCTTCTCCTAATGTCCAATTTACTGTTAATACCATGGAGTATATTTTTTCTTTCAGATAGTGTACTTCTCTAGAAGTCTCCTTTGGATCTTGTTTCATATATTTCATTTCTCTCTCATTCTGCTCATACCTTGCCTTCTTGAACATATAGGTTACATTTATTATAGCCATGAAACATCTTTTTCTGCTAGTTCTGTTATCTGTGTCATTTGGAGGTCTGTTTCTCTTAACTACTTTTTCTTCTGGTTATAGGTCATATTTTCCTCCTTATTTGCATGCTTAGTATTTTTACTGTATGGCAGACATTTTCAATTTTACATTCTTGGGTACTGGATTTCATTGTATTTTTGAAAAGTATATGTTTGATGATGCAATTATGTTACTTGGAATCACTTTAAACTCTCTAGGACTTTGGGCAGTGCCAGTGGCCTTAGTGGGCGCCAGTCCCATATACTGAGGGTGGTGGCCTGGAACCCAGCCCCAGCCAAACTGCAACAAAAAACAGCCGGGCATTGTGTTAGGCACCTGTAGTCTATAGCAGCAGTCCCAGCTGCTCAGAAGGCTGAGGCAAGAGAATCGCCTAAGCCCAAGAGCTGGAGGTTGCTGTGAGCTGTGATGCCATGGCACTCTACTGAGGTCGACAAAATGAGACTCTGTCTCTAAAAAAAATAAATAAATAAAAAATAAATGAACTCTCTAGTACTTGATTTTAAATTATATTAGAATTAGTCCAGCATTTAGTCCAGAGTTAATTTGTTCCTACTACTAAGGAAATACTCTTTTGAGGACTCTAGTTGATGTCTAGTGTATTAAGGCAGTTTTCCTACTCTAGCTGGTGAAAAATGAACTATTCCCAGACTTGTGTAAACTCTGAGGGGTTGATCGCACCTAATTCTTTTTGGTAATTTGTTCCTTGGCTTTAGTAGTTTCTTCATATGTGTATCTTGATCATTATTTAGCCCAAATTGCAAGGATATCCTTCAAAAGATCTTTGAAGCATGATATCTCACTCTCTGTCTCTCACTCTCTCCTCCTTTTCAGTATTTTGCCCTACAAATTTTAGTTGCCTGGGACTTACTGTACTTTGAATTCAATTTCTTTTTTTTAAATTATTATTTTTTTTATTAAATCATAGCTATAAACATTAATGCAATCATGGGGCATCATACACTGGTTTTATAGACCGTTTGACACATTTTCATCACACTGGTTAACATAGCCTTCCTGGCATTTTCTTTTTTTTGCAGTTTTTGGCCAGGGGTGGGTTTGAACCCACCACCTCCGGCATATGGGGCCGGCACTCTACTCCTTTGAGCCACAAGCACCACCCCTTCCTGGCATTTTCTTAGTTATTGTGTTAAGACATTTACATTCTCCATTTACTAAGTTTCACATGTACCCTTGTAAGATGCACCGCAGGTGTAATCCCACCTATCACCCTACCTCCGCCCACCTCCCCCCTCCCTCCCCTTCTTTTCCCCTTTCCCCCTACTCTTAGGTTATAACTGGGTTATAGCTTTCATGTGAAAACCCTAAATTAGTTTCATAGTAGGGCTGAGTACATTGGATACTTTTTCTTCCATTCTTGAGATACTTTACTAAGAAGAATATGTTCCAGCTCCATCCATATAAACATGAAAGAGGTAAAGTCTCCATCTTTCTTTAAGGCTGCATAATATTCCATGGTGTACATATACCACACTTTATTAATCCATTCGTGGATCGATGGGCACTTGGGCTTTTTCCATGACTTAGCAATTATGAATTGGGCTGCAATAAACATTCTGGTACAAATATCTTTGTAACAATGTGATTTTTGGTCTTCTGGGTATATACCTAGTAGAGGAATTATAGGATTGAATGGCAGATCTATTTTTAGATCTCTAAGTGTTCTCCAAACATCTTTCCAAAAGGAATGTATTAATTTGCATTCCCACCAGCAGTGTAGAAGTGTTCCCTTTTCTCCACATCCACACTAACATCTCTGGTCTTGGGATTCTGTGATATGGGCTAATCTTACTGGAGTTAGATGATATCTCAAAGTAGTTTTGATTTGCATTTCTCTGATGATTAAAGATGATGAGCATTGTTTCATATGTCTGTAGGCCATGCGCCTATCTTCTTCAGAGAAGTTTCTCTTCAAGTCCCTTGCCCAGCCTGTGATGGGATCATTTGTTCTTTTCTTGCTTATACGTTTGAGTTCTCTGTGGATTCTGGTTATTAAACCTTTGTCGGAGACATAACCTGAAAATATCTTCTCCCATTCTGAGAGCTGTTTGCTTGCTTTTTACTTACTGTGTTCTTGGCTGTGCAGAAGCTTTTTAGTTTGATCAGGTCCCAGTAGTGTATTTTTGAAGCTGCTTCAATTGCCCGGGAGGTCCTCCTCATAAAATAGTCACCCAGACTGATTTCTTCAAGGGTTTTCCATGCACTCTCTTCTAGTATTTTTATAGTTTCATGTCTTAAATTTAAATCTTTAATCCAGTGAGAGTCTATCTTAGTTAATGGTGAAAGGTGTGGGTCCAGTTTCAGTCTTCTAAAGGTTGCCAGCCAGTTCACCCAGCACCATTTGTAAAATAGGGAATCTTTTCCCCACTGAATGTTTTTAATTGGCTTGTCAAAGATCAAATAACGGTAAGTAGCTGGGTTCATCTCTTGGTTCTCTACTCTGTTCCAGACATCTACTTCTCTGTTTTTGTGCCAGTACCATGCTGTTTTGATCACTATTGATTTATAGTGTAGTCTGAGCTCTGGTAGCGTGATTCCTCCTGCTTTGTTTTTATTTCTGAGTAATGTCTTGGCTATTCGAGGTTTTCTCTGATTCCATATAAAACAAAGTATTATTTTTTCAAGATCTTTAAAGTATGACCGTGGAGCTTTAATAGGGATTGCATTAAAATTGTATATTGCTTTGGGTAGTATGGACATTTTAACAATGTTGATTCTTCCCAGCCATGAACATTGTATGTTTTTCCATTTGTTAACATTTTCAGCTATTTCTTTTCTTAGAGTTTCATAGTTCTCTTTATACAGATCTTTCACATCCTTTGTTAAATAAACTCCCAAATATTTCATCTTCTTTGGTACTACTGTGAATGGAATAGAGTCCTTAACTGTTTTTTCAGCTTGACTATTGTTGGTATATATAAAGGCTACCAATTTATGAATGTTGATTTTGTAACCCGAGACGCTGCTCTATTCCTTGATCACTTCTAAGGGTTTTGTAGTAGAATCCCTCGTGTTTTCCAGATATATGATCATATCATCTGTGAACAGCAAAAGTTTGATCTCTTTTGACCCTATATGGATACCCTTTATCGCCTTTTCTTCCCTAATTGTGGTGGCTAAAACTTCCATTACAATGTTAAAGAGCAGTGGAGACAATGGGCAGCCTTGTCTGGTTCCTGATCTGAGTGGAAATGATTTCAATTTAACTCCATTCAGTTCAGTATTGGCTGTGGGTTTGCTGTAGATGGCCTCTATCAGTTTAAGAAATGTCCCTTCTATACCAATTTTCTTAAGTGTTCTGATCATGAAGGGTGCTGGATATTATCAAAGGCTTTTTCTGCATCAATTGACACAGTCATATGGTCTTTGGTTTTTAATTTGTTTATGTGCTGAATTATACTTATAGATTTACGTATATTGAACCAGCCTTGAGATCCTGGGATAAAACCGACTTGGTCATGATGTATAATTTGTTTGATGTGTTGCTGGATACTGTTTGTTAGGATCTTGTTGAATATTTTTGCATCTATATTCATTAGTGATATTGGTCTAGAATTTTCTTTTATTGTTGGGTCTTTTCCTGGTTTGGGGATCAGGGTGATGTTTGCTTCATAGAACATGTTGGGTAGTCTTCCTTCTTTTTCTACATTTTGGAACAGGTTGAGTAATATAGGTACTAATTCCTCTTTAAAGATTTGGTAGAATTCAGACGTGAAACCATCTGGTCCCGGGCTTTTCTTTTTAGGGAGATTTTGTATGGTTGATGATATTTCCGAACTTGATATGGGCCTGTTCAACATTTCCACTTGATTCTGGCTAAGTCTTGGAAGGTGACATGCTTCTAAGTATTGGTCAATTTCCTTAAGATTTTCATATTTCTGAGAATAAAGTTTCTTGTAATATTCATTAAGGATTTTTTGAATTTCTTTTTTTTTTTGTGATTTTTTGGCCGGGGCTGGGTTTGAACCCGCCACCTCCGGCATATGGGACTGGTGCCCTACTCCTTGAGCCACAGGCACCGCCCGGATTTTTTTAATTTCTGAGGAGTCTGTTGTTATTTTGTCTTTATCGTTTCTGATTGATGAGATTAGAAATTTTACTCTTTTTTTCCTGGTTAGGTTAGCCAAAGTTTTATCTATTTTATTGAACCAACTTTTTGATTTATTGATCTGTTGTATAATTCTTTTGTTTTCAATTTCATTTAATTCTGCTCTAATTTTGGTTACTTCTTTTCTTCTACTGGGTTTGGGGTTGGAATATTCTTCCTTTCCCAGTTACTTGAGATGTCCCATTAAGTTGTTAACTTCCTATCTTTCCATTCTCTTGAGGAAGGCTTGCAGTGCTATAAATTTCCCTCAGAGGACTGCCTTTGCGGTATCCCAGAGGTTCTGATAATTTGTGTCTTCATTGTCGTTTTGTTTCATAAATTTGGCAATTTACTTCTTAATCTCATCTCTGACCCAGCTATCATTCAGCATAAGGTTATTAAATTCCATGTTTTTGTATGAGTATGCAGATTCTTGTTGTTAGTGAGTTCAACTTTTATTCCATGGTGGTCCGAGAAGATGCAAGGAATAATTTCTATTCCTTTAAATTTATTGAGGTTAGACTTGTGACCTAAGATGTGATCAATTTTAGAGTATGTTCCGTGGGCTGATGATAAATATGTGTATTCAGTTTTGTTGGGATGAAATGTTCTGTAGATGTCTGATAAATCCACTTGTTGGATGGTTAGGTTTAAATCTAAAATTTCTCTGCTCAGCTTCTTATTGGAGGATCTATCTAACACTGCCAAAGGAGTGTTGAAATCTCCGACAATTATGGAGCTGGAGGAAATCAAGTTGCTCATGTCTGTTAAAGTTTCTCTTATAAATGGAGGTGCATTCTGGTTGGGTGCATCGATATTAATAATTGAAATCTCATCGTATTGAGTATTACCCTTAACAAATATGAAGTGACCATTCTTATCCTTTCTTACTTTTGTTGGTTTAAAGCCTATTGTGTCTGCAAAGAGAATTGCAACACCTGCTTTTTTCTGATTACCATTTGCCTGAAATATGGACAACCATCTTTTCACCCCAAGTCTATATTTATCTTTTAAGGTAAGACGTGACTTAAATATCTGGCAGCAAATATCTGGCCTGAGTTTTTGTATCCAGTCAGCTAACCTGTGCCTCTTTAGAGGACCATTTAAGCCATTCACATTAATGGAGAATATTGATAAGTCCGGTAAAATTTTGGGTGCCGAGTTTTTCGAAAGTCCAGTGGACATTTTTAATCCTTTTGCCACTGTGGAAGTTGGAATTTGATCAAAAGTTTCTGAGTGAGTTTACTTTTGTGGTAGAGGATTCGGCTGGTCATTATGGAGGATAGGTCTGAGAATATCCTGAAGACCTCGTTTGGTTATGGCAAATTTCTTCAACATATGAATGTCATTAAAGTATTTAATTTCTCCATCATAAATGAAACTCAGTTTAGCTGGATACAGGATCCGGGGTTGAAAGTTATTTTGCTTTAGGAGATTAAAAGTCGATGACCACCCACTTCTGGCTTGACAAGTTTCAGTAGAGAGATCTGCAATCATTCTAATATTCTTCCCTTTGTAGGTAATGGATTTCTTGCGTCTGGCTGCTTTTAGAATTTTCTACTAAATATTAACTTTAGTGAAGTTAATTATGACATGCCTGGGGGATGTCTTGTTCAGATTCAGTTGTGCTGCAGTTCTGAAACTGTCTGCTATGTGAATTTCAGAATCTTTTGGCATGTCTGGAAAATTCTCTTTCATAATTTTATGGAGAAGGGCCTCTGTGCCTTGCTAGGCCACTTCATCACTTTCAGGGATTCCAGTGAGGCAGACATTAGCCTTCTTCCAATTATCCCAGACCTCTCTGAGGAAATGATCCTCTTTTGCTCTCCATTTCTCTTCCTCTTTGAGAGTTTGGGAACATTCAAAGGCTTTGTGTTCAATGTCAGAAATCCTTTCTTCTGCTTGCTTCACTCTGTTACTGATGGATTCTACTGTATTTTTCAGATCTTTGAGGGCAACAAATTCTTGCTTCAGTGTGTCAAAATCTTTGGTGGTTTTGTCTTTAAATTCATTAAATTCTTGAGACAACTTTTGAATTTCTCCTTGAATTTCTAATTCCAAATTTTCCTCCGTTCTATTAATCTTGTTTGTAGTCCAAATTCTGAATTTGATTTCTGACATCTCAGCCAGCTGTTTATGAATGGGATCTTCAGTTATATCTACCATATCTTTCCTTTGTGGGGGGGTGGGGTTTGATCTATTCTAGTTAATTCATGTTACCAGAGTTTTTCCACTGATTCCACCCCATGATTATTTTACACTGTTTGATTTTCCCCCTGGAGCTTTGTCGAGGACCCGTACAGTGCTATGCCTGAGAAACGGGACCTATTTGGTGTGGTAGGGCTAAGTGGTTCTGTCTTGTTCTCAGCTGGTTTCTGTTTGACCCTAGTGAAACAATCACTCTGGGTTGACATCTCAGCTGTGGAGAAATACCAGCAATTAAGTCACCCCACCCCCCACAGGGGTGGAATTGGAAAAGGAAAATCAAACCTTCCTACAACCACACACCCAGGACACCACTTGAATAGTCCTCGGGTCATTGGCTCAGTTCAAAAGGTCCAAATCAATTGTCTCAGTCAGCACCTGTCTCAGGTGGGAGAGTTTAAAAGGTCTCTGGCAACTGGATTGTAGGGGGTCTGGTGACAACTCAGATATGACTTGCTCCGGTAGTCTGTGAAGTCAGGAGGACCCACCCAGCAAATAGATTAGTCTGGGAAGGTTTATACCTCCTTCCCCACCTTGCACCTCTGTCACACCCATTCACTGATAGCCTCACAGGGCTGTGACCCAGTTGCCTGTAGTGAACATATATTCCAGGGGTTTGTACCTGCCTGAATCACAAGGAAATCTATATGTGCTCAGCCAGCCCACTGCGCTCTGCCTCTATCCAGCAGGAGGAGGTCAGGCCTGACAACCTCGGGTGCTTGATGGAGACTGGCGGGTGTTCACTCAGTTCTAGCCCTGCCCCTGATTGATGTTACTGACAAAAGAGAACAGAACAACTTTGTGGGAATTTGTTTCTGTCCCTGCTAAATTCCCCTGCAGAAGAGAAGCTGTTTTGAGTTTCCAGAGCCTGCACCTCAGGCCCTGTCTTTGCTCCTGCAGGTTTGTATTCAGTTAGCTGTCAGTTCTAGCCTCTTGCCTCCCTTTGTCTATAGACTGACGATCCTCTGAGGGCAGGGTGTGTCTTAGGCTCAGTAAAGCCATCCTCTGTGTCAGCCCTACCCTGGGAATTTCCCGGCTCTGCGTGTGTGTTTTCTAGTCCCCGCACTCCACCAGGGCTGATACAGCCTCAGGCAAACCCTTTACTCATGGGGCCTGCGTTTCTGTCCCAGATCTGTTCCAAGGTGGTTGCCACCTGAGAAGATGCCTGGTCTCCTCTGGTTGCCCAGGGAGACAGGGGATGTGGCTTTGGAATATCTGGGAGTGAGCCCTATTGTTGCCAAAAGACGGCTGCTGCTCTGTGCCTCCGCGCACCGCTGCTCCAGTGTGGTTCCCTCTCAGCCGACCATCCTCTCCTCACTCCTGTGCCGCAGAATCAGCACTGACCAGCCACAGTCTAGGCCCTGTCCACACGCCTCGAGAAATAACCGAAGAATGTGGACTCCTGGGGGACAGGCCTCCAGACCTCAGAGTGAGAGTGGAGGGGAGTTCTGGGAGCTCAGAATTGCAGGTAGTGAATATATACAGTTTTATACAGTTTTATGCCTGGCAGGAAAATGCTGTGGCTCCCTAGTAGGGAAGATAGGTCTAATTTTTGGAGGGTCTCTCCCGTGGAGTGTAGTGGGAGGATCTTTGAACTCTGCTCGTTTGTTTGTGGGGCACTCCAAGCCGTTTTCATGGGGGAGGGAATTCCCATCTGCTTGGTGATGGATTTTGTACCTTTTGTCTGTATCCTTGGGGTTGCAGCTCGCCTCAGCGGGGTTGTTTTGCATTCTTCAACCTTCTCTCTTAGTGCAGCTCTAATCGACCAGGTTACTTGCTAAATTTCTGTCCTTTAGCTCTCCTTCTGGATGGAGCCTCTGTGGAAACCTGGCTTCAGTCAGCCATCTTGTCTCCGCCTCTGTTATTGGCCACTTGCAGGAGATCTGCAATGTAAGGATCATCTGGCGGGGAACTGGATATGAACTGACTTCAGAAGAAGGAACTGGCTCATCAATTTCAATATGCTGATGCCTAAAAGCAATGCTTCCATTGTTGCCACCATCAGCTCTGGCGCCGCTCCCTCCTTCTGCCTGAATTCAATTACAAATATTTTTTCCATGCTCTTCCCTCGCTTCTACCCAACAGGCTTTGCCTGCTGCCGTGAACTTCATGTATATCCTGTGGTGGGAACCCAAGCACAGGCCACAGAAGCCATTCTCACACAACTGTCTTTGGTATTACAGGGCTCTAGGGTAGCTTGATACTCTCCATAAGCTTCACTGAAGCTTCAGGATGTGCTGGCTTTACTAGCTTAACTGTAGCCAGCAGGATTAGAAGAACAAATGGTCTAAAGTCATAGCTGGGGTCTTCAAAATATCAGATAACTAGAAGGAATTTATATTTGACTTTGACACCCACATAGATTTATGTTTTTGTTGCATTGATTTTCTGAGTTTTGTTTTACTTGGATTGATAATGGGCAGTGGAGGGGGGTGATAAGAAAGCCAGCCCAGAAACTCAAAGTGACTAATCCACTCACATAGCACAGCTCTGGTCTCTGTAGATGCCAGTTCTTAGGAATTTAGGAAGATGTACTTGTTGCCCATAGGCTCTAACCATTTGCTTTTAACCTATTTCCTGCCTAGGATTCAATGGCTGCTGGACAGTAGTCAAATCCTCTTTGGAAAAGTACATAGTGATTGCATCTATGTCCTCATTGATACATCTCACTCAATGAAGAGCAAACTGGACTTGGTGAAGGACAAGATCATTCAGTTCATACAGGTTAATGGATGGGTCAGATTCACTCATTTGGGGTCCTGTGTATCATAAATGCATCTCCACCAATCATCATCTATAGTTGTTTATGAGCAGTGAACAAGGGAGTTTTGCACTAAAAAGTCCTTAAGAAAGCCAATTCAGAAAAAGCTCTCTTTTGAAACAATTAAAAACAAGTAGGGGGAGAGGAGAAGAGGAGAGGAGAGGAGGGAAGAGGATTGGTATACTCTCACCTAACAAGCACAATGTAAGGGGTTATGGCACCCCTTCTGGGTGAGGGGCACAACTACAACTTGGACTTTACCAAATAAACACAAACAATGTAACCTATTCATCTGTACCCTTTTAGTAATCTAAAAATTTTTTTTAAAAAAATCCTCTCTTTGCCACTTAAAGAATCATTATTTCTCCTTTCCAAGCAGACCTCCTCTCTGGTGGGGTTTTTATATCAAGCTTGGGTTGCTTCTGGGAGTTTCTATGTTCATTGTTTCAGCTTTTCTTTATTCTGAAAACTTCTATTGTTTTCCAGATACTATTCATCTGGGCATTTTTATTTTAATTTCGCATATTTATTATAGATTCTGTGTGCACTGGCCCATGGGAGGGATGTAGACACATGTTTAGAAGCTTCCAGTGTCTTATTTTAAGGTGTGCTCCCAAAAATGCGCTAGGTCTTATTTTCAGGGGACATCTTATCTTACCTGTAAGTAGGTCTTATTTTTGCAGGATGTTTTATTTTCGGGAAAACAGGGTAGCTTCCAAAAGAGTTATCAGGTACTGCCATGAGTTCGTAGTATTGATGTAAGTATTAACTACAGAAATAATCATGGAGAGTGTTTGAGAAATATGAAATACATTTTTAATTTGACAAACCTCTTAGAGAAATAAAGGTTGATGGAAAACAGGTGAATAAATCTGCAACTGAAAAATAGTCTTACCTAAAAGATGATGATTAAAATGATAATGTTTTGGATTTCTTTTAAATATATTGCATTTAGAGTGCTTATTTGGTATGCCATTAATACTAGTATTAAATTCAATACACATTATATATAAGCTTATACATGTATGTGATATGTAATATATATTCATTCATACATATATATACACATTTATAAAGGTTGCAACATACAAATTGTATAAATTTTATTTAAATGCATTTTGCCTTGAAAAAGATTTTTCCTATGAAATATAATTTTTCCCTTCTTGAACTGAAAATAAATAATAAATTAGAAGGTATCCAACTATGAGCTGTCCTAGCCTTTTCTTATGTTTGAGTGGTTTTATGGTTAAATAATCATTGTCTCTTACAGGAACAGCTGAAATATAAAACTAAATTCAACTTTGTGAAGTTTGATGGTCAAGCAGTTGCTTGGCGGGAGAAACTTGCTGAAGTCAATGAAGATAATTTGGAACAGGCTCAGTCCTGGATTAGAGGCATTCAGGTAAAATGGAAATTAAATATGAGAGAAGGAGCCTGAGTTTTCTCCAGCACATTAAATTTATTCCCAGGACAGAAATTCTGGAGAAGTGTTGTGTGCTCCCGAGATGTCAGTGGCATCAGGTAGACGCTCATTTTGTTTACAGCAGTCACATTAATCCAACCTCATTTGTCAATGTCATCAAGTTTAGATAAGCCTTCTATTCACGGCACTCTATTTCCAGATCTGCCCTTGGCTCAGGTCTTAGCTCCTTTGTAAAACCATATTTCAAAATATACTTATTTTGTACTCAGACATTCAGATTGGTTTCTTCTACTTTGTTATTCTTGCAAAGGATATATTGCAGCTGTTCTTAACAGGGTAATGAACTTGTGGAAACACACAGAATAACTGAAGGCAAGAAGAGAGATGAGGCAGGAGAACCTGGCTAGGAGGGTCAGCAACTTCCTCAGGCCTGCATTTTACTTGGAGACCTTGAAAACTACAGTTCTTGGCATTTACACAGGCTATCGGAATTTCTTTCCCTAAAATTTTTTCTTGTCTGGGACTTGATTTTAAAAGTTTTCCAGAACTATATATAATAGAATTCCCCATATTTGAGATACACTAAAATTAAGACTAAAGGTTGTTGTTTATAAGTCAAATATAGATCACACACATCTTTAAAATAGTTTGGTGCCTGAGTTTAGAGCCTCAGGTTTGACAGGAAGCCACAAATGGACATTAGCATGTCCCTCTGAATAATAACCAAAGCAGGGCCTGTGCTGCCATTTATCTGCACCAGGGATTTATTTTTTAAAATAGGAGGAGGAAATCTATTTTATAAGAAATAATCATGCCTGTAAGATTTTGACCTAACTGGTCACCTTATCCTGGGAAAGAGTATTAGATTCATACTAACTTGTTAAATTTCTAGGAAGTTATTACCAATAAAATTACCAATGAAGCTATTTGTGACATATATTCTCTTCTTTTACTATAGGTAATAGGAAATATCTTGTTAAGAGGGTGCTCACTTAAATTAGTGGGCTTATGCTATGGATAACAAGATATAGATGTAATCTCACTGGATAAAAACACTAATGGGTTCTACTTTATATAAAAAACAAAAATCACTCTTGTAAAGTGTGATTCTGCTCGCTTTGAAAATTTTCGTTGATTCTCCTTTGCTTACATAATGTCCAAAATACAAAGCTTAAAAGAAAAAACAACACAAAGCTTTTAAAAAGGAAGAAATACTGTCATTTGCAACAATATGGATGAGCCTGGAGGACATTATGCTAAGTGAAATAAGCTAAACACACAAAAGAAAATACTGTGTGATCTCATTTACACATGGAATCTATAAAACAGTCCAACTCATAGAAGCAGAGAGTAGAATGGTGATTACCATGGGTGGAGGGGGGCAAAGGCAAGGTGGGGTTGGGGGGATGTTGGTCAAAGGGAACAAAGTTTTAAGTGGACAGGAGGAATAAGGTTTGGAGATCTGTTGCACAGCATGTGACGATAGTTAACAACAATGTATTGTATAGTTGAAATTGCTCAGGGTACAGATTTTAAATATTTTCCTCACAAATGTAAGTGGGTGAAGTAATGGATTATGTTAATTAGATTGATTTAATTATTCCACAATGTATGCATATAACAAAACAGAACACTGTGTACTATAAATATATACAGTATTGTCAATTAAAAATTAATTAATTAAAATGATAATAAAGAAGGCCAATTCTATTATTCTTTTGGCTGGTTTGGTCCAATAATCAACCTGGCTGCCCTCAAGGTATTCTGAGCCTGCTCTGCACTGGTTCACAACCAGGCACAACCCCGACCACCCTTCCCAGGGTTCTATTTTCTCCTAGCTTTGCCACCTTCTTTTCAACAGTGCATTGTCAACAAGAGACTACTGAGATTGGATTCAGAGGGGAAAGGCACTGTTTACCATCTGAGCTATGTTTCGCTGCCTGTATTCTGTGGGAGGGTTTCGCTTTGTTTTTAACTTTAAATTTGAAAGAATTTTAGACTTAGGAAAGAGTTGCAAAAAATAGTACAGAGAATTTCCATTTTCCTTCACCTAACTTCCTCTAAGGTTCACATCTGACATAGTCTACTAAGAAACTCCCATTGATACTATTAACTAAATTATAGACTTTCCTCAGATTTCATCAGTTTCTCCCATAAAATCCCTTTTGTGTTCCAAGATCCAATTCAGGATCTCACATGACATTTAGCGGCAATGCCTCTTTCATCCCCTCCAGTGTGTGAGAGCTTCTTTTTGTTCCCTTGTCTTTCCTAACCTTGACACTTTTGAAGGATACATCGTAGAATGTCCTTTAGTTTGATCTTGTCTGATGTTTTCTCATGGTCATGGGGTTCTGGATGTGGGGAAGGACACCACAGAGGAGATGTGCTCTTCTCATTGCATCATGTTGAGGATGTGCCCAAGATCAATGATGTCAGGTTGGGTCATTTCATTAGGGTGGCATCTGTCCTTTGAAAAGAATAAATGTTTGGGGAGGAAACACTTTAAGGCTATGCAAATATCCTTCGTTCCTTAAACTTTTGCCCCCTAATTTTAGCATTCAATGGTGACTTTTCCTTGCAACAATTTTGAGTGAGCTAATGGTGATATTCTTCATTCCTTTCACATGCATTTGTTGAAATTCCTCATAAAGAAGTGTTTCCCTTTTCTCCCCTTTTTATTTATCCAATTATGTATTTATTTCAGTATGAACTCAGGGATATTTATTTTATCCTTATACTAATAACCCAATATTATTATTTATTTTTTCCTCATTAAAATTATTCTCACTTTAGCCATTGGGAACTCTTTCAGGCTCTCTCTCATGTCCTTTAAACACGCATCCATCCTTTTCTTTTTTCCTTTAGCACATCCTGATTTTCTAGCTGTACAAGACATTTCATCCTGTGTTTTCTCAGCCCAGCCCTGGAAGCTACCACTTTTCCAAGAACTTTAGTTTCTTTTATTAGAAAATGGTGTTTAGAAACCAAGAGCCTACCCCTTGGGTTTGCTTATTGCTGCTAGATCATGTCATTGCTTCTAGGCCTTCTCAGTGGAGAGAGAGAAAAAAATATATAATAATTCTAGCACTCTGGGTGGCCAAGACAGGTAGATTGCCGGAGCTGAGGAGTTAGAGACCAGCCTGAGCAAGAATGAGACCCTATCTCTACTGAAAATTGAAAAATTAGCTTGGCATTATGGTACATACCTGTAGTCCCAGCTACTTGGAGGCTGAAGCAAGAGGAACTCTTGAGCCCAAGAGTTTGAGGTTACTGTGAGCTATGACACCAGGGCACTCTACACAGGGTGACGGAGTGAAACTCTGTCTCAAAAATATATATACATGTAGATAGATAGATAACAGCCCATGTATCCACAAGCCATGTTTCTATATCAATATTTATATTAAATAAGCAAATAAGCCAAGCATTCATACTTGTACCTCTATCCCCCATCCAGAGCCACAAGGTTCATTTGTAATGAACCTATTTGCCTATTTGCTACTTCTTTGAGTGTGGGAAACTTGATTCTTATTCTGTATGATGTATTTACTTATACATGTATATTCACCCCTACTATTCATGTAAAGTGCTTCAGAAATGCTAACTCATACTCCATGAGAAACAAATTTGTCACCTATAGTGCTTGTGTACAGTTCTTTTTCTCTTTAGTCACACAGTGTTAATTAATTAAATTGGTCCAATAATCAACCTGGCTGCACAGTCCAGTGTATCCAGAATACAATTAAGAGTCAGTGGACGCAGTCTGCTTTCCATCTTGGAGTCACCCCATATCCTAGTTGAATCTTTTTTAATTTGAATACAGTACAAACCACTCTTTTGGTATATATTTCTATGGATTTTGACAAATGCATAGAGTCACCACTGTACCAAAGAGAACAGTCCTGCCACTCCTGGAATTTTCTCTTTTGCCCCTTTGTAGCCAATTCCTCCTTTTTTCTGGAAACCACTAATCTGTTTCTCTGTCCCTTTAGTTTTTCCTCTTCCAGAATTTCGTATAAACAAATCATAGGCTAGAACCTTCTGGTTCTAGCTTCTTTCACTTACCAAGATGCATTTGAGATAACTTGTTTCATGAATTAAGAATGTGTTCCTATCAGTGTAACCTGGCTTATTGTACCCTCAATGAATCCCCAACAATAAAAAAAAAAAAAAGAATGTGTTCCTTTTTATAGATGAGCAGCATCTTATTGATGAGTATGGCTGCAAAACTGTTTATGCATTTCCTGTTGAAGGAGATCTGTGTTATTTCCCATTGTGGGCCTTATAAATAAAGCTGCTGCAAACATTTGCTTACAGGTTTTTTTGATACCATGTGTTTAGGACTCTGAAGAATCTGAGATTTTACTTTACTTACAAACTAATGTGGATGCTGACAGAACACCTGAGACTCCTGGGTCACAGACAAAGGACTTTATTACTCACAGCAATAGCAGTAGCCAGAGTATCAGCATTTTCTTTGACCAGTTTCCTAAACCCTGGTTCTCATAGGGTGAAACAGTGAGGACCAGGAGGTTGTGTTAAAGGAGAGGGTCCCTGAATTTAGGGAAACCATATCTTCTGTAATGGACTGTAAGCATGCAGGTCCTTTGCGCTAGAGTTAGGTATTATCTTTATACCAGACAAGATATTATCTTTATGCCTGCTCTTTGCTTTGAAATGAGACATTATTTCTGTTTCCCAAAGCTGTTCCCTATATAAACATCTTGAAAAGACCAGAACAGACAGTGTCTCTGCTGGCAAGATACGTAGGAATGCAAGACCAATGGAGAATAGTTTCCAACATCAAGTTTTTATTTCACTGGGATATAAATAAATACCTAAAAGCAAGTTTGCTGGCCAATATACTAAGTATATGTTTAACTTTGTAAAAGACTGCCAAACTATTTTCCAAACGGTTTCCAAAGTGGCTGTACCATTTTGCGTTCCCATCAGCACTGTATGAGAGTTTCAACTATTTTATCTCTTCTTCAGCATTTGATATTGCCAAACTATTTTTATTTTAGCAATTCTAAGATAGCTAGAGTATGTCTAGTGGTTTCCTATTGTAGTTTTAATTTTGTTCATTTAATATTAATGCATTTACTTAATACTAATGTTTTCATGCTTATTTGCCATCCATCTATCTTTGGTGAAGTACCTGTTCAAATATGGTGCCCAGTTTTTAGTTGAGTTGTTCGTTTTCTTAATATTGAATTTCTTGGGCAGTGCCTGTGGCTCAAAGGAGTAGGGTGCCAGCCCCATATACCAGAGGTGGGGGGTTCAAACCCAGCCCCGGCAAAAAAAAAAAAAAAGATTGAATTTCTTCATATATTCTGGACGTGGCCCTTTCTCAGATGTTCAATTTGCAAATATTTTTTCCCCGTTTATGGCTTGTCTTTTCATTCTAGTTTTTAATTCTGATAGAATCCAAGTTACCAATTTTTCTTTATGGATTGTGCTTTGGGTGACATATCAAAACACTCTGCTAAACCCAAAGTCATGCAGGTTTTCTCCTGCTTTAATCCCAAAATGTATGGTTATACATTCTTTTTTTAAGAACTAGGGTCCAGGGTGGCGCCTGTGGCTCAAGGAGTAGGGTGCCGGTCCCGTATGCCGGAGGTGGTGGGTTCAAACCCAGCCCTGGCCAAAAACCACAAAAAAAAAAAAAAAAAAAAAAAAGAACTAGGGTCCATTATGAGTTTATTTTTGTACACATATAAAGTGTGAGGATGGTCCAGTGTCATTTGTTGACATAACTATTTTCTCTACCTTTGTTTCTTTGTTAAAAATCATTTGACTAAAAAAAAAAAACAAACAACATTTGACTAAATCCATGTGGGTTGATTTCTATTTCATTAAACTAGATGTGTACATTTTTGCCAACATCATGCTGTCATTATTACTGTCACTTTACACTAAGTCTTGAAATTAACTAACGAAAATTCTATAAATTTTTGCTTGTTTCCTATTTTTTTTTTCTTTTTACTATTATAGTTTATTTGACTTGCCTTATATATTTTAGAATCAGTTGTTGAATCCAAAAGGTGTACTGGGATTTTGATTGAGATTACATTAAATCTATAGTTCAGATTCAGAATCGATATTTTAACACTGTTTATCTCTCCATTTAAGTCTTTTTTGTTATTATTATAAATGGTACATTATACATTTTAATTGTTTATTACAATTAATTTTTTATATTGACCTTGGGTCTTTTGACCTGGTTAACCTCACTTGTTCTTGGAGCTTTGTTATAGATTACTTGGGATTTTCAATAATGTTTCCTAAGAATAATGGAGATGATTTCATTTTTTTTTCTTATCCAACCTATATAGCATTTATTTCTTTTTCTTGCTTTAATGCACTATTTAGGACTTTCAGTATTATGTTGAAAAGAAGTGGCAAGAGAGGACATACTTGCTTTTTTCCCTGATCTTAGAGGGGGAGCATTCAGTCTTTCACCATTAAATACTTCACTAGTTTTAGGGGATTTTTTTTTTGGTAGCTGTGCTTTATATAAATAATGTTCTCTTCAATTTTTGGTTTGCCAAGAATTAGTACCATAAATGAATGTTGAATTTTGTCAAGTGTCTTCCGCATCTACTGAGCTGATCTGTTCTGTGTTAATATGGTGAATCCTATCAATTTAGTTTTGAATATTGAATTGAGTCTATGGCCATACCACCCTGAACACGCCCGATCTCGTCTGAATATTGAATTGGCCTTACATTCCTGGGATAATCTCCACTTGTTCATGATGTATTGTACATTTTCTGTATTCTGTACTGAATTTGCTAATATACCTGTTGAAAATTCTTGTGTCTATGTTTATGAGGAATATAGGTCTGTAGATTTCTTTTCTTAGAAACTGTTGTCTAATTTTGGTATCAGGAAATGTTGACTTCATAATACTGATCAGGAAGTACTCACTTTTCGTTTTTTCTGGAAGAGATTGTGTAGAATTTATGTTGTTTTTCCTTAACTGTTTGATGGAATTTACCAATGAGACCATCTGGGCCTTGAGTTTTCTTTGTTGGAAGTTTTTAAACTATAAATTTAACTTCTTTAATATATATAGGACTATTCACATTCTCTGTGTCTGTTTGAGTTAGTTTTGGTTATTTGGTTTTTGGAGAGAAGTGGTCCATTTCTTTCAAAGTGTTGAATTTATGGGCATAGAAGTTTGCAGTATTCCCTTAGCACTCCTTTGATCTTTGTGGGGTCTGCATTGATGTCTCTTTATTCATTTCTAATATTGATAATTTTTATGGTCTTTTTTTTTCTTGATTAGGTTGAAGAGATTCTCTTTTTCTCTCAGCTTTACTGATTTTTCCAAAGAGCCTGTTTTTTATTTCATTGATTTTCTAATTTCTTTAAATGTTTTTAATTTCATTGATTTCTGCTCTTTATTATTTTTCTCTTTCTGCTTGCTTTCTTTAAAAAAAAAAAAAGGCCTTTCTCTATTTTGACCTAAAAATTTAGTGACACAGATATTCCTCTATTTACTTTAGCTGTATCCCATAAATTTTGGTATGTTTCATAACTATTTTTATTCATTTGAAGATACCAGGACTAAGGACTCTTCTGAATTTTAGTTCCTATATTTTTGTTTCTTTTTCCCTAGAACTATTATGATTTTACATTTTACTATAATCTGTTTTGAATTAATATTTGTATAAGGTGTGAAATTTAGGTTAAGGGCTTTTTAGTGTGTTTTTGTTTTTTGCCTATATATGTTCATTTGCTCCAATACTGTTTATTGAAAAGATTATCCCTCCTCCATTGAATTGCCTTTGTTCCTTTGCCAAAAATTGATTAGCTACATCTTCAGGTCTCTATCGGGCTTCTATAGTCTGTTCTATTATTATACACACTAATGTCTTTACTAGGACCATGCTTTCTTGATAACTGGATAGTGAGCCTTAAGACCAGGAAAAATTACTTTTCCCACTTTACATTTCTTTTCCAAAATTGTTTTGGATATTCTAGAGCCTTTATTTTCAACATAAAATTTTTGTTTTGTTTTTTTAAGATAGAGTCTCACAATGTCACACTCGGTAGAGTGCCTTGGTGTCAACAGCTCACAGCAACCTCAAACTTCTGGACTTAAGCAATTCTCTTGCCTCAGCCTCCCAAGTAGCTGGGACTATAGGCATCTGCCACATCGCCTGGCTATTTTTTGTTGCAGTTGTCATTGTTGTTTTAGCTGGCCTGGGCCAGGTTCAAACCCACCAGCCTCGGTGTATGTGGCTGGTGCCATAATCTCTGTGCTACGGGCACTGAGCCTCAATATAGAATTTTTTCTTTTCTTTTTTTTTTTTTTGAGACAGAGTCTTACTATGTTGCCCTTGGTAGAGTGCCATGGCATCAAAGCTCACAGCAACCTCAAACTCTTGGGCTGAAGCAATTCTCCTGCCTCAGCTTCCAAAGTAGCTGGGACTACAGGCGATCACCACAATGCCCAGCTATTTTGTAGTTGTTGTTGCTGCAGTTGTCTTTGTTGTTTAGCAGGCCTGGGCCAGGTTTGAACCTGTCAGCCTCGGTGCAAGTGGCCGGCACTATAACCACTGTGCTATGGGCACTGAGCCATCAATATAGAATTTTAAAACAAGCTTCTTTATGTCTATTAAAAATGGTGCTGATATTTTGGGGCATTGCCTTAAACCTATAATCCAATTAGGAAGAATTGACATCTTTACGATGTTGATTCCTTCAGTCCATAAATACAATATGTCTCTCCAAGTATCCAGTCTTCTTTGTTTTCTTTAATCAACGTTTCATAAATTCAGTACACAGATCCTATATGTGTTTCATTAAGTGTATGCTAAATATTTCATTTTCTTTGGAGCAATTATAAGTGGTATTATATTTTTTATTTTAGTTTCCACTTGTTCATTGCCAGTATATAGAAATGCAATTGGGTTTTTTTGCGTGAATCTTATTGTTGCTGTTGTTTTTTACCTTACTGGGCTTACTTATTCTAGGAGTTTTATTTTTTTATATTAAATTGGCCCTCTGTATCTGCAGATTCTGCATTGTGTATTCAATACAGTATGACAACTATGTAGTTATACAGCATTTACATTTTGTTAGGTATTACAAGTAATCTAGAGATAATTTAAAATGTATGTAGGTTATATGCAAATGCTATGCCATTTTATATAAGGGACTTGAGCATCCTCAGATTTTGGTATATACAAAGGGTCTTGGACCAATGTCCCGAGGATACCAAGGGACAACTTTACTTCATGGGGTATTCTATGCAGACAATTGAGTAATTTGCAAACAGAATTGTGTTTATTCTTTTCCCAATTTTTATAATTTGTATTTCTTTGCCTAATTGCAGTGGCTAGAATTTCCAGTTAATGTTGGATAAGCATGATAAAAGCAGACTTACTAGTCTTTTTCCTAAATCATAAAGGAAAAGAATTCAGTCTTTCACCATTAAGTATATGATGTTAGCTGCAGGTTTTTTGTACATGCTATTTGTGAGATTGAGAAAGTCCCATTCTATTCCTAATGTACTAAGGTGTTTTTTTGTTGTTTGTTTGTTTTGTTTTGTTTTTTGGTCCGGGCCAGGTTTGAACCCACCACCTCCAGTATATGGGGCTGGCGCCCTACTCCTTTGAGCCACAGGTGCCGCCCAAATGTACTAAGTTTTTATATTGAATGAGAATTGAAGTTTTCAAATTCTTTTCTGTGTAAGTTGATATGATTATACGATTTTTCTTCATTGAACTGTTGCTAGTGGATTACATTGTTTAATTTTTGAATTCTGAACCAGCTCTGCTAGCATGGAATAAATCCCACTTGGTAATGATGTATTATTCATTTTATACACTGTTGGATTAAATTTGCTAAAATTTGGGTGGGAATTTTTTTGTTTAAGTTCATGAGAAATATCCATCTGTAGTCTTTTTGTGTGGGTGCTATCTTTGGGGTGTCAGAGTAATAGTGGCTTCATAAAGTGAGTTGGACAGTGTGTTAATTCTTCTTTGACTGCTTAATAAAATTCTCCAGTACAACAATATGGGCCCAGAGATTTATTTGGGGGAGCTTTGTAATTACAAATTGAATTTTTTCAATAGGAATCAGAATATTCAGGTTATCTATTTCATCTTGACTATGACAGGTTGTAGTTTTTGAGAAATTATTCCATTTCTTCTAAGTTGTTGAATTTATAAGCATGAAGTTTTTCACAATGTTTTCTTATTATCTTATTCATGACTGCAAAAGATTTTGTGATATCCTTATTGACATTATTGACTTGTGTTGTTTTTCATTAACTTTGAAACCTTACTAGAGGTTTGTTGATTTTATTGGTTTTTTTAAAACCAGATTTTGTTTCATTAATTTTTCCTTTTATTTTATTCTTTGAATTTCATTGATTTCTGCTCTTATCTTTATGATTTCCTTCTTTTTTCTTGCTTTGAGTTTCTTTTGCTCATCTCTTACTAGGTTCTTGAGGTAGGAACATATAGATCATTGTTTTGAAATATTTCCTTTTTTCTTATGTAAAATCTCAGTGCCATAAATTTCTCTTAGCACTATGTTACCTGCATCCCACAAATTTAAACATTTTGCTTAGTTTTCAGATAGTTCTATTTCAATTCTTTTTTTTTTTTTTTTTGTAGAGACAGAGTCTCACTTTATGGCCCTCAGTAGAGTGCCGTGGCATCACACAGTTCACAGCAACCTCCAACTCCTGGGCTTAAGCGATTCTCTTGCCTCAGCCTCCCAAGTAGCTGGGACTACAGGCGCCTGCCACAACGCCCAGCTATTTCTTTTTTTTTTTTTTTTTTTATTAAATCTTAACTGTATACATTGATATGATCATGGGGCATCATAGACTCGCTTCATAAACCATTTGACACATTTTTATCACAGTGGTTAACATAGCCTTTCCGGCGTTATCTCAGTTACTGTGCCAAAACATTTACATTCTACATTTACCAAGTTTCGCAAATACCCCTGTAATATGCACCACAGGTGTGATCCCACCTATTTCAATTCGTATTTTCTTTGTGATAGCCGTATTTGAGCCATGAATTATTTAAAGTATTTTTTAAAAATTTCCAACTGTTTGAAAATTTTCATGTTGTCTTGCCATTATTGATTTCTATTTTGATTCCATTATGGTCAGAGAACATACTCTGTACCATTTTAATTCTTTTAAATTTGTTAAATATTGTTCTACAACTCAAAACATGGTCTATCTGTGTGATATTCAATATTTGCTTGAAAAGACTATTCTGTTCTTGGGTGGAGTGTTCTATAACTGTTAATTAGGTCTGGTTAGTTGAAGGTAAGGTTCAGTTTTTCAACATCAATGTTGATTATTTAATTGTTCTGTCAACCTTTAAGAGCAGAGTATTACATAAGTGGAAGCTAAACAATGGGTGTGGTCCTAAAATGTATGACCATATGTAATACACATTGGAGACTAACAACAGGGAAAGAAAGAAGGGAGTGAGAGATTAAAAAAATTATCATTTGGATACAATTGTATGTTATACTGCTGATGGATACGTGGAAAGTCATGATTTTAACATTATACAATTTATGAACATAACAAAAAGCACTTGTAAAAACCACCTCTAAATCTATTGAAATAAACAATAAATTTGAGGTACTGAAGACCCCATAATTGTTGATTTGTCTGTTTTTCTTTTCAGCTTCATCAGATTTGGTTCATTTTTGGTTCAGCTTCATCAGATTTTGGTTCACGTATGTTTGGTGCATACGTATTTAGGATTGTTATCTTCTTGGTGGATTGAGCTTTTTTATCATCATGTAATCTCATTTTTGCCCCTAGTGAATTTCTTTGCTTTACAATTTACTTTATATGATATTAATATAGTTACTCTTTCTTTTTAGAAATAAATATTTTCATAAGATATCTTTTCCATACTTTTACTTTCAACCTATTTATGTCGTTATGCCTAAAATGAGTTTCCTATAGACAGTGTAGAGTAGGGTCATGATTTTTGTCCACACTTCGACCTCTGTCATGTAATTGGCATGTATCAACCATTTATTTATATAGTAATTATTGATATTTAAGGTTTAAATCTCTCCTTTAATTATTGGTTTTCTGTATATTTCCTCTGTTTCTCATTTCTCTCTTTTTTACTGCCTTCTGATGGGTTCTTTGAGCACTGATTAGTATTTTGTTTTGACATATTTGTATGGTGTTTATTTGTATTGCTTTGTATAGTTTTGTAAATGGCTTCTCTGGGTATTTCCTTATGCATATATATAACTTATCACAGCCTACTGATATTGATGGCTTACTACTTCAAGTTAAGTCTACAAATCTTACTTCTATTTAGGTCCCTTTACTCTGAACATTTTAAAAATGTAATTGTTTAAAATTTTCCTTTACATACATTATACACCATATTTGATGCTGTTAAACTTTTGCTACAATCATAAAAAACAGTTAAAGAAACTGACGAAGTTAAGGATTGTGTTTTGTGCTTACTTTTATATTTACCCATTCCGTTGTTCTTTCCTTTCTAAAAGTCCAATCTTCTATTATTGTTGTCTATTTTGAGAGCTTCCACTGGCCATTCTTTAAGGGTAGGTTTCCCAGCAATAAATTTCCATAATTTTCCTTCTCTTCCAACCCTGGAGGATATTTGCAACAAATATATGATTCATGGCGGCAGTTCTTTTCTTTTAGCACTTGAAAAATGTTGTGCCACTTCCCTCTGGTTTCTATGGTTTCAGATGAGAAACTGCTGTCATTTGAATTGATGTTCTTTTATAGGCAATGTGTTATTTCTCTTTGGCTATTTTTGATATTTTTCTTTGCTTTTTTTAGTTTTCAGGAATTCTAATGCAATGTATCTCGGTGTAGATTTCTTTGGTTTCATCTTACTTGAGATTTGCTCAGCTTCTTGAATTGTAGTTTTTGTATCATTCACTTAGTTATTTTTAGCCATTATTTCTTGAATACTTTTAAAGGGCCACACTCTTTCTCCTCTCTTTTCTGAAACTCTTTTATTATTTTTTTATTTTTATTTTTTTTTTAAACTAACAAGCCTGTATTGAAGGTGATTATGTAAACCTCAAGATAAGAAGCCCTTGTATAAATTTCAGAATGAAAAATATGGTTGAAATTAAGAATCAGGAAACATTCAAGTTGTAATGATGAGGGAAAAATAATCAGAAGACAGATGGGCATACTCGAGTGGGTGTGGACGTAAGCGGTAGAGAAAGAATTTCAAACTTTGCTCCATTTCTTATTAGTGGAAATATATAAACCTCAGTTTCATCACCTAAAAAATGAGTTAAATTATGCCTAACTTCACACCTATTGGACACAATGCATCCTGTCTTTGTGAAGGGGCACATTTGTAACTTTGACTGAAACTATACAAATAGAATTCATGTCACCAGAACATTTGAACCCCTAATATCCTGAAATTATAAAAGAACCCCCCAAATAAATTTTCTGCTCAGGGACATTTTAGTCTTCCTTTTGGTCAATATTATACAAAAGCACCAAAAGACGTATTTTATAATATCTTATCAAAGATAATGCCTAACTTACTGATTTTTTTCAAGGCCCCACCCCCCTCCCTCTGTCCCTCTTTCTGCTTTCCCACCCCCCATAACCTTAATTGTCATTAATTGTCCCCATATCAAAATTGAGTACATAGGATTCATGCTTCTCCATTCTTGTGATGCTTTACTAAGAATAATGTCTTCCACTTCCATCCAGGTTAATAAGAAGGATTTAAAGTCTCCATTTTTTTTAATAGCTGAATAGTATTCCATGGTATACATATACCATAGCTTGTTAATCCATTCCTGGGTTGGTGGGCATTTAGGCTGTTTCCACATTTTGGCAATTGTAAATTGAGCTGCAATAAACAGTCTAGTACAAGTGTCCTTATGATAAAAGGATTTTTTTCCTTTGGGTAGATGCCCAGTACTGGGATTGCAGGATCAAATGGGAGGTCTAGCTTGAGTGCTTTGAGGTTTCTCCATACTTCCTTCCAGAAAGGTTGTACTAGTTTGCAGTCCCACCAGCAGTGTAAAAGTGTTCCCTTCTCTCCACATCCACGCCAGCATCTGCAGTTTTGAGATTTTGTGATGTGGGCCATTCTCACTGGGGTTAGATGATATCTCAGGGTTGTTTTGATTTGCATTTCTCTAATATATAGAGGTGATGAACATTTTTCCATCTGTTTGTTAGCCATTCGTCTGTCATCATTAGAGAAGGTTCTATTCATGTCTCTATTGAATAGAAGGTTCTATTCATATCCCATTGATATATGGGATTGTTGGCTTTTTTTGTGTGGATTAATTTGAGTTCTCTATAGATCCTAGTTATCAAGCTTTTGTCTGATTGAAAATATGCAAATATCCTTTCCCATTGTGTAGGTTGTCTCTTTGCTTTGGTTATTGTCTCCTTAGCTGTACAGAAGCTTTTCAGTTTAATGAAGTCCCATTTGTTTATTTTTGTTGTCGTTGCAATTGCGATGGCAATCTTCTTCATGAAGTCTTTCCCCAGGACAATATCTTCCAGTGTTTTTCCTATGCTTTCTTTGAAGATTTTTATTGTTTCATGCCTTAAATTTAAGTCCTTTATCCATCTTGAATCAAGTTTTGTGAGTGGGGAAAGGTGTGGGTCCAGTTTCAGTCTTTTACATGTAGACATCCAGTTCTCCCAACACCATTTATTGAATAGGGAGTCTTTCCCCCAGGGTATGTTCTTGTTTGGTTTATCGAAGATTAGGTGGTTGTAAGATGTTAGTTTCATTTCTTGGTTTTCAAATCAATTCCAAGTGTCCATGTCTCTGTTTTTGTGCCAGTACCATGCTGTCTTGACCACTATGGCTTTGTAGTACAGACTAAAATCTGGTATGCTGATGCCCCCAGCTTTATTTTTATTACTAAGAACTGCCTTAGCTATACGGGGTTTTTTCCAGTTTCATACAAAACGCAGAACCATTTTTTCCAAATCTTGAAAGTATGATGTTGGTATTTTGATAGGAATGGCATTGAATAGGTAGATTGCTTTGGGAAGTATAGACATTTTAACAATGTTGATTCTTCCCAGCCATGAGCATGTATGTTCTTCCATTTGTTAATATCCTCTGCTATTTCCTTTCTGAGGATTTCATAGTTTTCTTTATAGAGGTCCTTCACCTCCTTCGTTAGGTATATTCCTAGGTATTTCATTTACTTTGAAACTATGGTGGAGGGAGTTGTGTCCTTAATTAGCTTCTCATCTTGACTGTTATTGGTGTATACAAAGGCTACTGATTTGTGGACATTGATTTTATATCCTGAAACATTACTGTATTTTTTGATGACTTCTAGGAGTCTTGTGGTTGAGTCTTTGGAGTTCTCTAAGTATAAGATCATGTCGTCAGCAAAGAGGGAGAGTTTGACCTCCTCTGCTCCCATTTGGATTCCCTTTATTTCCTTGTCTTGCCTAATTGTATTGGCTAGAACTTCCAGCACTACGTTGAATAGTAAAGGTGACAGAGGACAACCTTGTCTGGTTCCAGTTCTAAGAGGAAAAGCTTTCAGTTTTACTCCATTCAGTAAAATATTGGCTGTGGGTTTGTCATAGATAGCTTCAATCAGTTTTAGAAATGTGCCACCTATGCCTATACTCTTCAGTGTTCTAATTAGAAAAGGATGCTGGATTTTATCAAATGCTTTTTCTGCATCTATTGAGAGGTTTATGTGATCTTTATTTTTGCCTCTGTTAATATGGTGGATAACATTTATGGACTTGCGTATGTTAAACCAGCCTTGCATCCCTGGGATGAAGCCTACTTGATCATGATGAATGACTTTTTTGATGATAAGCTGTAATCTATTGGCTAGGATTTTGTTGAGAATTTTTGCATCTATGTTCATGAGTGAGATTGGTCTGAAATTCTCCTTTTTATTTGGGTCTTTTCCTGGTTTTGGTATCAGGGTGATGTTTGCTTCATAGAATGTGTTGGAGAAGATTCCTTCTTCTTCAATTTTTTGGAATAATTTCTGCAGTACAGGAATAAGCTCTTCCTTGAAGGTTTGATAGAATTCTGGAGTGACACCATCTGGACCAGGGCATTTTTTGGTTGGAAGATTTTTTATTGTTTCTTTAATCTCAGTGCTTGAAATTGGTCTGTTCAGGAGTTCTATTTCTTCCTGGCTGAGTCTAGGGAGAGGGTGTGATTCCAAATATTGATCCATTTCCTTCACATTGTCAAATTTCTGGGCATAGAGTTTCTGGTAGTATTCAGAGATGATCTCTTGTATCTCTGTGGGATCAGCTGTTATTTCCCCTTTATCATTTCTGATTGATGTTACTAGAGATTTTACTTTTCTATTCCTCGTTAGTCTGGCCAATGGTTTATCTATTTTATTTATTTTTTCAAAAAACCAACTCCTTGTTTCATTAATTTTCTGAATGATTCTTTTGTTTTCAATTTCATTGATCTCTGATTTGATTTTGGATATTTCTTTTCTTCTACTGAGTTTAGGCTTAGATTGTTCTTCTTTTTCCAATTCCGTAAGATGGCTTGTGAGATTGTTGATGTGCTCTCTTTCTGTTTTTTGAATGTAGGCATCTAAAGCGCTGAATTTTCCTCTCAAAACTGTTTTTGCAGTATCCCACAGGTTTTGGTAGCTTGTGTCTTCATTGTTGTTATGGTCAAGGAAGTTAATGATTTCCTGTTTTATTTCTTCCTTCACCCATCTGTTATTCAACAGAAGATTGTTTAATTTCCATGCCTTTGTGTGGGGTCGAGCGTTTTTGTTAGAGTTGAGTTCCACCTTTAGTGCCTTATGGTCTGAGAAGATACAAGGTAAAATTTCAATTCTTTTGATTCTGTTGATATTTGTTTTGTGTCCCAGGATATGATCAATTTTGGAGAATGTTCCATGGGGTAATGAGAAGAATGTATATTCTTTATCTTTGGGATGGAGTGTTCTATATGTGTCTATCAAGCACAGTTGTTCTAGGGTCTCATTTAAATCTCTGATATCTTTGTTTAATTTCTGTTTAGAGGATCTGTCCAGCTCTGTAAGAGGAGTGTTAAAATCCGCTGTTATTATGGTATTATCAGATATCATATTGCTCAGACTGAGTAAGGTCTGTTTCAAGAATCTGGGAACATTTAAATTGGGTGCATAAATATTTACAATTGAAACGTCTTCTTGTTGTATTTTTCCCTTGACCAATATAAAGTGACCATCTTTGTCTTTTTTGACTTTAGTTGCTTGAAATCCACATGAATCTGAAAATAAGATTGCAACTCCTCTTTTCTTCTGAATTCCATTTGCCTGAAAAATTGTCTTCCAACCCTTGACTCGGAGCTTTAATTTGTCTTTTGAAGCCAGGTGTGTTTCTTGCAGACAGCAAACGGATGGCTTGTGTTTTTTAATTCAGTCAGCCAATCTATGTCTCTTCAGTGGGGACTTCAAGCCATTAACATTTATTGAGATAATTGATAAGTGTGGTAGTATTCTATTCGTCTTATTTTGTGAGAGTCCATTGCTTAGTTTTATCTTTTGCATCAGTGTGGAGGTTAGGTTCTGTCCTTTAATTTCTGAGTTCTTACTTTGCTGCTGATCCATTGTGGTGGTCAGTGTGCAGAACAGGTTGAAGTATTTCCTGTAGAGCTGGTCTTGTTGTGGTGAATTTCCTCAATGTTTGTATATCCGTAAATGATTTGATTTCTCCGTCAATTTTTTAGCTTAGTTTAGCAGGGTACAGAATTATGGGCTGGAAATTGTTCTGTTTAAGTAGATTAAAGGTAGATGACCATTGTCTTCTTGCTTGGAAAGTTTCATTAGAGAAGTCTGTGGTCACTCTGATGGATTTGCCCCTGTAGGTCAACTGGCGTGTACTCCTGGCAGCTTGCAGAATCTTTTCTTTTGTCTTGACTTTGGACAGGTTCATCACAATGTGTCTGGGAGAAGCTCAGTTAGAGTTGAGGTGACCTGGGGTCCGATAGCCCTCTGAAAGCAGTGTGTCAGAATCCTTGGTGATATTTGGGAAATTTTCTTTTATAATATTCTCTAGTATAGCTTCCATTCCTCTGGGGCATTCTTCTTCCCCTTCTGGGATTCCTATAACTCCTATGTTGGAACGCTTCATAAAGTCCCATAATTCTGACAGTGAACGTTCTGCTTTCTCTCTCTTCTTTTCTGCCTCTTTTACTATCTGAGTTATCTCAAGAACTTTGTCTTCTACCTCCGAAATTCTTTCTTCTGCATGGTCTAACCTGTTGCTGATACTTTCCATTGCATCTTTAAGTTCCCTGATTGACTGTTTCAGTTCCTTCAGCTCTGCTATATCCTTTTTATATTCTTCATATCGTTCATCTCTTATTTGATTCTGTTTTTGGATTTCCTTTTGGTTATTTTCCACTTTATTAGCAGTTTCCTTCATTGTTTCCATCATTTCTTTTATTGTTTTAAACATGTGTATTCTAAATTCCCTTTCTGTCATTCCTGACATTTCTGTATAGGTGGAATCCTCTGCAGTAGCTACCTTATGGTCCCTTGGCGGGGTTGTTCTGGACTGGTTCTTCATGTTGCCTGGAGTTTTCTGCTGATTCTTCCTCATGGGTGATTTCTTTTATCTGTTTCCTTGCCCTAATTTTCCTTTCACTTCCTCTTGCTCTTTAAGTTCTCGTGCCTGTGGACTAAGGGTTCGATGAGTTCTTTTGGTACAGGACTAGAAGGGTGAGAAGGTTGAAGAGCAAGAAAGGGATGAAAGCAAGGGGGACAGAGTGATAAGAAAAAAAAATAGACAAAGGAGAGGGGGTGGGTAAAAGGAATATTGACAAAAAGAAGAGAGGCACAGAAAGAGGGAGACAGAGCAATATAGGTGTACAGTAGGGTACTTTGACACAACCTTAAAAAGACCCACCTTATGGGGGTGCCCAGTTGGGTGGTTCCCTTGAGATCAGCAGCTCTTTGCTAACCTGATCAGACACAGTACCCCACCTCCACCAAGTAGAGAGGAAAGACAAAAATGCTATAAATCAAACCAAAACAAGCAAACAGAAAACTTTACGGGATAAAATTGGGTGAAAAACCAAATAATAGCAGTAGAAACACTAGCAAAAATGAAGTTCTAGTTATTGAAAAAGGCAGCAATGGGAAATTATAATTAAACTAGAAAAATTGAGAAAGAAAAAGTATCTGTATGGAAAAGGTTGAAATTAAAAAACAAAACAACATCAACATCATCATCAAAATAAACAAAAAAACAACCAAACCAAAAAAAACAAAACAAAACAAAAAACACAACCAAAAACAAAGCAGTACGTATATGTTGTTGAATATTGTCTGGGCAACATGTGGTCTTCTGGGGTATGAGATGATAATCACAGTTCTGATACGACTGGAGGCTGGTGATTTCTCAAACCCCAGCGGGTAGATACCCTAAATCTCTCTTCAGCCCACTTAAAAGGCACTTTGAACTTGTAAATTTGCTGAGCAGAAGCTTTCCCAGTAAAGTGCTTTTTGCTGGAATCACTGCTGAAGTGGCTATCCACTTACCAGTGTGCCAAAATCGGTCTCACTCTGCCCCTGAGGGTTAGGGCTGCAACGCGGCTCAGACCCCACCCTTAGGCTACTTGGTCGCTGGGTTACCAGCTCTCACGGATTCTAGCTGTGCGACCCTTAGGGCGGAGCTTGCCGGGGCAGTTCACTCACAATGGCTCCCTGTGACCCAGAGCCAAACACTATTAGCTCCGTCTGGCTCAGCGCTCAGACTGGGGCCCTAGACAACGGCCAAAGTTCTCCGCACTCCCGCTCAGGCTCTCCCCAAGGCAGTTCAACTGAGTGCCAAGTTCAAAGACACCAAAACAGTTCACAGGTAAGGCCTTTCCGGTTTGCAGTCTCGCTGCTACTGAACTTACAGTTGCAGGCGGGTTTAGACTGATTTAGCACACACGACCACTTGCCATTTTTCCACTGTTTTAGTTCTCCTGTTGGGGTCCAGAAGTCTCTCGCTGACTCCCTGTATCCTCACATGGGTGATGATAGGCAGATCCCCCCAGCCAGAGATGCCTGGAATCCTATCTCCCCAGACTCACGATGCCCAGATGCAAGGAAGCTGTTACTCGGCTGCCATCTTGCTCTCTCCCCTCTTTTCTGAAACTCTTAATGGTATGATCTTCTTCTTTGCCCTAGAGATTTCTAAGGCTCTGTTACTATGGGCATCAGTTGATTGTTTTTCTTATCCAATGTGGTATTTCTAGTTCTTGTGATGAAGAGTAACTTTCTAGTTATATCTTGGACAACTTCGTTATTATGTTAAGAGACTTTATTCCCATTTAAGTCTTTTCATGTAGCAGGCAGTCTCTATGTTTAGGTTTAGCATGTTTGTTCTAGCTTACTTTTGTGGGCTTTACTTCCATTGATAGCTTAATTTTCTGAGCCATCTCATGCTGCTCTGGTTCCCACTCAATTCCTGTTTCGTCTGTCTGCAGGGGTGGCAGGAATATCCCTGAGCTGCCTGTTGTTGATGAATGGCCTTCTGGGGTGGGGGTGGGGGACTCTAGGTTGCTGGGCCTGGGCCTCCTTATGCCACAGGGTAAAAAATGCAGGAAGAGTAAGTACTTAAGCCTAGTAAGTACTCAGTATATGTTGTTTTTACACTTATCATCACCACTATCATTTTTGTGACCTCTCTTGTCATATGGGCTTTACAAATATGGAATGAACTTGCTAAATTCTGAAGAAGAAAGGAATCTGGAGCCCCCACCATCCTCATGTGTTTGCCTACCTGTCCTACTCATCCTTTAATAGTCTTCCCTGCTGCTTCTCCCATAAGGTGTCTTTAGTAACACATTCAGCTGGAGTAAGATACATCTTACGCTGGGCATGAACCATTACAGGTTCTGAATTGACAGATACTGACTCCAGATGGTTGGCTTAACAAAGAGAACTAGCACAGTTGTATCAGATATAGACAGGACTCCTGGCATGGCGGTGGCAGTGGGCTATTGGTCCTTCTCATGTCTGATGCTCGCAGTGTCAGTGAGGAAAGTTACAGCATTTGGTGCTTAGCAGCAGGTCTGTGATAGGGCCACCACCAGACAGGTCTGCAACAGGATTTGGGACCTTGCTCCTGGTGAGAAGTCCCAAGTTGGATTCTTCTGCGTGTTTGGTGATGCTATGAGCCATCTCAATTGTTTTTTTTACAAAAATTCCCTCTGTCTGAATCAGCCACAATTGGTTTTCTTGCTTGCAACTAAAGCTGGACTAATACACTGGGACTGAGATGAAGGGGAGATTTGAGGGGGTACTGGGCAACTCAGAGTCCTATGTATCTACTAATAATCTCTTGGTAAGGATCATTTTTGAATATTAAGGAGAATACATTCTAAATAAATTTACATTTATCTAAAAATCCTTCCCTTTTTATGTAGATGATGTGTTCAAGAGATTTCTAATTTGTAATTGTTTAATATGATTTAAGAGATTGCTAAAAATATGTCATTAATTTCTTTTGAAACACAATGTGCATATTCTTATCTGTTCCTTTTTCTACATGGAGAGTTGTGGTTGGTGTTATGATTGATGTTATGTGTAGGAGGGATAATGGGCCATAACTTATTTCTTTTCATTGATTCTAATTTTTTCTGATATTTGTTCATTTATTCCTACTGTATGTAAAGCAGAACATTTAGAGTCCCTCATTCAATATCATGCAACCATAGAAGCCGCAGTCATGTTTCCATGTACTTGAAAGTACCTATTTCACCAGAACCTGTACGGAATCAAGTTATGTTAAATATGTCCGTGTGTCTGTCATTAGATTGTGGTTTAAACCATACTTCTGTTTGCCAAATTTTGGGTGTTGTGAGTAAATCTTGATTTGAAACACACATGATCCCCACCAGGATATATTCAGGCGGCATATTTAAGGTCTGTTAATAGAGGAGTGATCAGTAACTAAGGGCAAGCATCACCGCACTGTGGAACTCTCAGAGTGGGTTGTCTCATCTGTTTGTATTTTAAAGACATGCCTCAGAAACATAAAGATAAAATTTTTACATTAAGGTCTCTGTTGTCAAGACAGGAAATCCTCACTCCTGCTTTTAGCCATCCTTGGACTTCTTGGATAGAAATTTATATGGCATACCCAGGGATTGAGTTTCTTGGAATCAAGAAACAATCAATTGGCCTTAAATTATTATCTCAGTATAATGTTAATTTATCTTTTTTTCACAAGTACTTTTTCTTATTTTTTATCAGCAGAAAGTAAATGCTTATTTGTGAGATATTTTCAGATATTTGAGTATATTGTTAGTATCTCTCTCTTTTTTCCATAGATTGGAAGTTCCACAAACACATTGAATGCCCTGCAAATTGCTTTTGCTGATAAAGAAACACAAGTAATCTACCTTATGACAGATGGGAGACCTGATCAGGTATGTATCAAGGTTGAAAACAAAAAAGGACTCACTAAAACTTGTAAAGTGAATACTGAGAATGGGTTTGGGGGACCTTTTTTGCTGCCATCAAAAAGCAGTTGAGATGTATTTCCTTGGCTTAGGGACTCAGAACGGATGTGAGAAAATACACGAAGGAATTCCTTTGTCTACTGAAACTCTGAGAATTTATGCGAAAGTTAATCTTTGTCTGATTAGTGTGACACTAATAGCCTCGCCTAGAGACCAACTTCATGAAAGCAGACGTCTGCTTTCTGTTGAAGACTGGTTTATATTTTATTACAAACTAAGAGTGAGGAGATTCTTTTTGATTTTTTTCCTTTGGAAACTCTGAATCTAAACATGTCACTGCATAATGTCCTTGGTTTTACCCTTAATTTTAACTTAGTACTCATTTAAACAAAAACATGCGTTTCTAGTGAAATGTTCTTGGTTTTGTTTAGCCTGACTGGAAACTATTTGAAAAGTTTTAGAGGGATTTGTTCATCTTCTTTTGAGCATTGGGAATGAAAGATGAGTGCTCCAGGCATTAAATACATACAAGGATTTTCAGGTCAGCACAGTGTAAATTAACCACTAAAGTGAATTAGAATCAACTTGTAACCTTCCTTGTAAGATGTTTGCATATGCAGAGTGTTAGGCAAATATTTTAATATATCCTGGGTCAAATAGTTCAGGCCTGGAATAGTGAAGCAAGAGGATTTTACTACAGCTTCAGATAGATGGCAGAAATGTAGTGTGTAAACTGAAAATTCTTTTGAAGTTTTTTTTTTTTTATCATCCTTACTGTATTTTCTATTCAGAAGTATCTTAGTGTGTCCCCCTTATATTCCATTTGCAGTCCTAAGATTTGAGGCTACAAAGATGAATAGCATCTCATCCCTGCCTTTGGGAAGCATGCACTCTGGGGAATGTGCTAGATAGTTAACTATAATGCAGTATGGGGAACAGGGTTGCCTGAGCTACGTCTAGGAGCATGCAGTGATGAATTCTGCTGTATGAGATGGAAGGGAGACCAGGGAAGGTTCCACTGAGGAGGGCACATTTGGAAAGAGGAGAAGGAATTTTCTGAACAGAGGAGATTATTGGTGTCTGGGCAGAAGGGGACGCAGAGGTGTGGAAATACATGGGATGCTCAGAGAAATAAGATGAGGGCAGAGGCAGTGATGGAAGAGCGGAAGGGCTGGGGCAAAAAAGTTGGGTTGGGGGAGATTGTGGAAGTCCTTGAATGCCACATTTAAGGGGCAGGTGTCACTGCACTGTGGAATTCTCAGAGGAGGTCGTCTCATCCATCCGTACCTTAGAAACACGCCTCGGTAGTACCAGGGAAAGGTTGGCACTGCCCCAGCCAGGACCTCAATGAAAGCTAGTAAGGGCCCGGCTTTAGGCAGGAGCAGGAGTGGGGAGGAGAGACTGCCTCCTGAGATGAGCATCTATCAGACACGGTGGCCAGTTTGGGAGCAAGAGGTGGGGAATGAGAGGAAGGTGGCAGCATGGCAGAAAGGAGTTAAGATGACTAATTTCTGATTTGCAATGATTATGTTATTAGGTGACTAAAATTTAATTTTTGAGAAGAAGCAGGCAGACGTGGGGGTTGCTGGTGAAGGAAGCTGAGCGTGCACACCTATAGTGTATAGACATGCAGAAGCCCCTAGAAATATGGGGCTGGAGTGTGGGGACAATGGGGGCTAAAGATTACGATCTGAGAGTCATCTGTGCAAAGGGGCTTTTTCTTTTTAATAAACTCTTGCTGATTTTCTAAATTGTTTACACTCTGGGCAATTTAGAAAGTATAGCTAAGCATTAAAAAAGAAAATTCAAATCATTCAAACTTCAATTTTGTATTTTGCTTTTTTTATCAAATATTATATCACATGCATTTTTCTAAGTCATGAGAAATTCTTCGGAAGCATCCTTCTTAATGAGTGCATCATATTCTGTTATATGGCTTTAATGAAACTTCTACCTAAAAACTATTTTTGTTTAATTAATTTTTTAATAAGTCATACATTCACATAGTACACATTACAAAAGTACTAAAGGGTATACAGAATGATATGTATATCTCCCTCTTGTCCCTTCACCAGTTGGGAGGCAACTGATGTCACTAGTTTCTTATATCTCCTTTCAGAGATATTGTATAATGTTCATATTCATTCCTCTTTTTTTTTTAATTTCTATTTTCAGTACATTAAATTTACTTTTTACTTCTAAAATATTCTTTAAAATGTACAGTTTTTCCTTTTTATATTTTCCCCTTTTTTAAAGGTACAAATGTTAGCGTATCATACACACAATTCTATACCTTTATTCATTAAACCATATGACCTGGAGATTGCTTCATATCATTTTATAAAGAACTTCCTCATTCCCCCACATGGCTATGCCTTCATTTATTTAACCAGTCCCCTGGAGATGGGCATTAAAGGTTATTTCCAGTCTTTGTGTTATACACAGAAAGGAAAAAGGAACTGTGTACATACATCATTTTGCACATGTGTGAGTATATTCATAGCGCAAATTCTGAGATGTGGAATCAACCAAAAGGTATACATTTTGATGGATGCTGCTAAATACTACCTCCTGACCCCAGAAAGAGAATATACCAAGTAATGCCTCTTCTACCAGGGTATTGGGAAGGATTCTTGATCTACAGTCCATCATGGACTTCCAAGGCTCTGGAATCTCCCAATAATGTATGTAGAATACACTCTAAGATTTTTTTTCTGGAGAGATCAATAGGCTTCAACAGATTCTCATAGGGTCTGTGGTTCACTTAAAGATCGAGAACAAAGGACATGAATAATATCAGAAATATGCAAATTACTCAAAACATAATTTATGAACTCTTAAGAATTTTCATACTCAATACTGCCTTTTCCACAAATGCAGTCTATTTACTTTGCATTATCCCTCAGAGTCTCTCAGAAAAGCAAACAGATATTTGATATTCATGTTCTGTGTAGAAGATTATTAAGATGTATCATTCCATCTTCTTTTGTTTTTGAATTTCACTGACTTTATAGGAACTTAATGTGTAAGGCCGGTGTTATTATGCCAAATATTCAGCAGAATTTTTTACTTGGAGGAACACACAGAGATGTGGTTCTGGGTCAGTTGTATGGACACCAGCTTACTATTTGTGCATTAACTGTCCAGGGCAGCATTAAAATTAATCAGGTCAAGGGGATTTTAGAAATATTAGTCTTCATTAAAATGGAATCATATCCACACTAGTGAGATATCCTTTGGTGGGCGTCTGTTGGTACAAACTGACAGGGAAGGAGCTCTGTTGGAACAGCCCAGTGCAACTTTGGTTGTGATCATTAGGGGGCTTTTTTGAAGTTAGGGGCCCACACTGGCTGGAATCAACAAGAGGACATGATGAAGGCATCTGTGCCATTCTAAATAAAAGCTAATTAGATGAAGCCCACATGGGGTGTGTGAGTGTTGGGCAAAGGGAAGGCATGGGTGATCAACCTATGCAAATGGACCTCCTTCCAACATGGAGGAGACCTGCCTGTCAAATGGACCTCCCTCCAACATGGAGGAGACCTGCCTGTCATTCTGTTCCACGTTTGTTAGCAGTGGATGGAAGAGCTCTGGCTGCATGTCTGTTCAGACTCAGAGGAGAGAGGACTGGGAGAGCCGGTCAGGCACACCGCTTGGTCTCATCTTAGGCTGACAGCAGCACCTGGCACTTGAAAGGCACTCAATAAGTATTTGTGGAATCCTTCACGAGAACATCATCTCATATATTGCTCATAGCAACCCTGCAAGGAAGGAGGGTGCCACATTCAGTAGGACTCTTGCCCAAGGTCATTCAGGTGGGCAGTGCCAAGGATGAGCTTGCAGCCCAGGTCTCCATCTCTAGAGCAATTTCTGTCACTCCATATAGCTGAAGAGAGCACAAGCATATGAGATAGTGTTTCTAGTGTTTCGTGTGTCCTTATGAGCCCCCCACTTGCACCCAAGCCCGGGGAAGTACCATTATGCTAAAGCGCCATGATGTTTGAGTGCCACAGTGTGGTGCTGGAGAGCTGGCAGAGGATGAGCAGATGCACAGCTCCATCCCTGTTGTGAGAATGAGCCATTCCTGTCGTCCTGTCCTCACGCCCTCAGGATTTACAGCTTTACAACCTCAGAACTTTGAGGAGGAGACTCTGGAAGTTGGAGCAAACTTCTCACCAGTGCAACCTGCCTACTTCTGACTGTTCCAGCCAGCCACTCTAGTAGCTCTCCTGGGCTGTGCAGTGGAGGCCCCTGCCCTGTCCAGCTCCTGTGGGTGTGGAGGCCTCTCTTGGCCCCAAGGGTTCTTAGTATGATCTTCACAGAGGTTTCCAGCCTTTTTCCCTCCCTAGGATGAACGTCTAGCACGTAGGAGGACCTTACATCTCTTCTGTCATTCTCTGTGGGAAGCAAGTCAACTCTAGCAGGTTGGAAGCTAGCAATCGCTCTGGTAGGGGAGGTGCTTTGGAAAAGAATCTGAGGGCCTTGCTCTGAGGAATCAACATGGTCAGGATGTCTTACCCATGGCTTTGAACTTCAGTACTTCAAGTGATGTAAACCTAGCCCAGCCCTTTAAGGGCATGAGCTCCAAGCTTAGGTACACCCAAGGTCAAGTGTCTTGGTTAGCCAAGTCTTTCTCCTAGCTTCTTTTCTCTACTGAATTGAGAACATTCAGAGGGCAAGTATCATGTTTTACCAGTCTTTTTAGTCTCACCATCTGGTGGCGTCTTGTTTATTAAGTTGAATTGATACCTTTATAGAAGCTGCTCACCACTGTCTAAAGAATTAGTATTTGAGAATTTCACTATCTATAGCAAATACTAAGAGTTTTTAATATCTTATTTTTTTTTCCTCTTCTACTCTCTTTCCACCCCCACAAAATCTTATCATTTCAGCCGCCTGAAATGGTTATAGACCACATCAAAGTTTTTCAGAAAATTCCTATATATACTATCTCCTTCAATTATCATGATGACATTGCAAATGGATTTTTGAAAGAGCTTGCTTCTTTGACTGGAGGAGAGTTCCATTTTTATGATTTTGGTTACAAGGATCTTCTTTCTCCAGAGGCTATTCAGGTAAGAGCTTGATGGGCTGAGAAGGGAGTGTTCATTTATTTGAGGATTACAGGCTGGATATAATACCATAGTTGGTAAAATAGCAACCACACAGACAAGTAAGTTTAACAAATGAATCATTTAACAGTGAATGTACCAGTGTTTCTCAAAATGTAGTCCAAGGACCACCTAAGCTAGGGCACTTAAGAAGATTCCTGGATCCTACTTCAGAACTACGAAATCAGGATATAGGCATAAAGGCCCAAGAATCTAAATTAATATATTTTATTTTTCTTCTAAACTTCTTCTTATGGAAAGTTTCAAATACACACAAAAGTAGAAGAATACTTGGACCCCAATGGACCCATAATTCAAATTCAACAATTGTCAATATTTTGTCAAACTTTAGAAATCTGTATTTTGAAAAAGGATCCCAGGGAATCCATATGTGAATTACACCAGGTTGATTGAGGGTGTTGTTCCTATTTTCTCTGTCCTTGCTGATTTTGTGTCTACAACAGCGGTTCTCAACCTGTGGGTCATGACGCACAGGAACTGTATTAAAGGGCCGTGGCATTAAGAAGATTGAGAACCACTAGTTTAGAAGATCTAGAAGTTGCTGAGAGGCAGATGGTAAGGTCCTTAACTGCAATTTTGTGTTTGTCTACTTCTCTGGTCATCTCTATCAGTTTTTGTTTCATTTATTATAAGGCTGTTTCAGTCTACATGCACACACTTAGGAGCATTGAGCTCCTTATTATTAACACTCTCCACAGCCACAGCTGAATACACATTTTTTTCTAGGTCTGATGAACTATCTAACAAGATAGTCCATACACTGATCCATCAAATACATGTAAACCTTAAGTAATTTAGAAGAATTGAAAACATATGGAGTTTGTTCTCAGACCAGGGAATCAAACTAGAAATTAATAATAGACTACATAAAACATATGGAATTTAAATATGATAGTCCTGAATAATCCATGGCTCACAGAAGTGCCAAAGGAAATAAAAATTACTTAGAACCCAGTGAAAACATAACCACAACATAAAAATCATGTGGGATGCAGCTAAAACAGTGCTGAAATTTAACAGTGGGAGTGAAATTTATAGCACCAAATGCTTATACAGGAAACAAGGAAAAGTCTGGAATCTACAATCTAAGTTCTTATCCCAGGAAACTAGAACAAGAAGAGCAAAATAAACCCCAAGTGAGCAGTGGGAAGGAAACAATAAAGATAAAAGCAGGAAGATGGCCGACTGGTAGCAGCCCTTGGTAGAGGCTTCTGAGCTGAGGAAGAAAACTGGATGGAATCGTACTCTGTGAAGCCAAAGATTGGGAGATGAGCCAAGAAAGAAGTTCGGCAAGCTGTAACTCCAAGGAAGAGTGTTCAAGAAAACAAATTACAGGTACAAAGCCTACCAACTAGAAGATGGGAGACCCCTCTCCCAAACAGGAGGCCTGCCGCAGGCTATCTGTGAACAAGCAGGGAACAAAAGACCTCTCATTTTACCTCACTGGAGAGTGCTGCTAACCTTTAGGTCTCTTTCTCCACTTATGAACCTAGACACCACCCCACCAGTCATAAAATTGAACAGATATTTCCCCCCACAAGTCCAAACTCCCAGTCCACCCTTTCCCCCTCACATGGTGGTCTGAAGTTCTGTCCCCTGCAGAGCACAGAGTGTTTGATCTTGTTGTGAGACATCTGGACTTAGTATGGACTGCCAGCCATAAAGACGGAATCTGTGACTAACGGGGAAGAAAGAGGGTATGAGAAGAAAGGACACTCAGCAGGAGGAGAAACAGTCCCCTGGTTATGACTATGCCCAACCAGTGGTGGTGTTGAGCCTTGGTTTGGGCTATGTCTGGTGGGACAGAGTACAGAACCCCTGGATCTGATAGCATCCACAGTGGGAGAGTGGTTGCCCCGTGTGGACTGAGTTTGGCAGACAGGGCTGGTCCCTGGCCCCTGCTGGGCCTGCAAGCAGAGGCTTGCTAGGGGTGAACTGAGACCTGAGAGCAAGGGTGTGGCCCCCTGATTCCAACAGAACCCTTGAGCAGTGGCTTACTTGGTGTGAACCAAGACCTGAGGGCTAGGGCATGGTCCCCTGTCTCCAGCCCGCTGGTGAGCACTGGGTGAGGACTGAGACCTGCTGGCAGAGTGCGGTGCCCTGACTCCAACAGAGCCTGTGAACACAGGCTTGCCAGGCAGTGGAATAAGACTGGCAGGTGGGGGGCATAGTCCCCTGACTCCAACTGGTCTGGCAAGCAGAGGCTAGCTGGGTGTAGACTGAGACATGGTCCCTGGCTCCAACTAGTCCTGAGAGGAGAGAAGCAGACAACAGTGTGAACTGAGTCTGGCAGGCAGGAGTGTGGATCCCTGGTTCCAATTGTGCTGTTGGAAACCCTTGAATCCCTCTCTGTTGAGCAGGGTTTGCACTGCCTGAGACAATTTAATTGGAACCTGTGTCTAGGGCTGTCCACTTGGGGACATTCTAAGGTTGACCTTCAAAGTTCTGTAGTAGAGAAGAACTAAAGGGTGAGGTTGGCCACTGTAGCTGTTTGTATCTCTTCATAGTCGAGATTTAAACCTAATACTGTGGTTTCTTAGGATAGGGTAGAGGTTGGTTGATATCAAAACAGAGCTAGCTTGTGCTATCTCACTAAGTAGGTCCTCAGAGTCTCTGCCAAAACTCTGAAAGGGACCTTTGTAAGGTTGTAGGAGATAAGCCACAATTACAAAGCCTACCGCTTTGGTAAGGGCCTGTGGGAACCCTAATTCCCACCTTTGGGTGAGATTGAACAACCAAACAGTGGAAAATAAACATGGTGCAGATCCAACAGAAGAACTCTGGCAACATGAATAACCAGAGTAGACTATCCCCCTGCCCCAAGGAATGACAAAGGAGATACAACTGAAGATGCCATGCATAGACAAATGGCAGCAATGTCAGAAATTGAATTCAGAATATGGATTGCAAATAAGATAGATATAATGGAAGAAAAGATAGAAATTGAATTCCAAAGAGCAGTTCTAAAGTTGTCTCAAGAAATTAATGAATTCAAAGCCCAAGTTACCAAAGATATAGGCATAATGAGAAAAGAGATAGCAGAGCTCAAGGAAATGAAAAAGTTAGTTGAAGACCTCGAAAATACAGTAGAATCCCTCAGTAATACAGTTGACCAGGCAGAAGAAAGAATCTCTGAAATTGAAGACAAAGCTTTTGTTTTTTATTTTTTTTTATTAAATCATAGCTGTGTACATTGATATGATCATGGGGCATCATTCACTAGCTTCACAGATCATTTAACAAGTTTCACATGTACCCTTGTAAGATGCACTGCTGGTGTAATCCCACCAAACCCTTTCCCTCTACCCACCTCTCCCCTCCCTCCCCTCCCTTTCCCCCTTCCCCCTATTCTTAGGTTGTAACTGGGTTATAGCTTCCATGTGAAAACCCTAAATTAGTTTCATAGTAGGGCTGAGTATATTGGGTACTTTTTCTTCCATTCTTGAGATACTTTACTAAGAAGAATATGTTCCAGCTCCATCCATGTAAACATGAAAGAGGTAAAGTCTCCATCTTTCTTTAAGGCTGCATAATATTCCATGGTGTACATATACCACAATTTACTAATCCATTCGTGGATCGATGGGCACTGGGCTTCTTCCATGACTTAGCAATTATGAATTGAGCTGCAATAAACATTCTGGTACAAATATCTTTGTTATGATGTGCTTTTTGGTCTTCTGGGTATATGCCCAGTAGAGGGATTACAGGATTGAATGGCAGATCTATTTTTAGATCTCTAAGTGTTCTCCATATCACTTTCCAAAAGGAATGTATTAATTTGCATTCCCACCAGCAGTGCAAAAGTATTCCCTTTTCTCCACATCCGTGCCAACATCTCTGGTCTTGGGATTTTGTGATATAGGCTAGTCTCACTGGAGTTAGATGGTATCTCAAAGTAGTTTTGATTTGCATTTCTCTGATGATTAAAGATGATGAGCATTTTTTCATATGTCTGAAGGCCGCGCGCCTGTCTTCTTCAGAGAAGTTTCTCTTCAAATCCTTTGCCCAGCCTGCGATGGGATCCCTTGTTTTATTCTTGCTAATGTGTTTGAGTTCTCTGTGGATTCTGGTTATTAAACCTTTGTCGGAGACATAACCTGAAAATATCTTCTCCCATTCTGAGGACTGTTTGCTTGCTTTACTTACTGTGTTCTTGGCTGTGCAGAAGCTTTTTAGTTTGATCAAGTCCCAGTAGTGTATTTTTGAAGCTGCTTCAATTGCCCAGGGGGTCCTCCTCATAAAATACTCACCCAGACCAATTTCTTCAAGGGTTTTCCCTGCACTCTTCTCTAGTATTTTTATAGTTTCATGTCTTAAGTTTAAATCTTTGATCCAGTGAGAGTCTTAGTTAATAGTGAAAGGTGTGGGTCCAGTTTCAGTCTTCTACAGGTTGCCAGCCAGTTCACCCAGCACCATTTGTTAAATAGGGAATCTTTTCCCCACTGAATGTTTTTAATTGGCTTGTCAAAGATTAAATAATGGTAAGTAGCTGGATTCATCTCTTGGTTCTCTATTCTGTTCCAGACAACTACTCTGTTTTTGTGCCAGTACCATGCTGTTTTGATCACTATCGATTTGAAGTATAGTCTGAGGTCTGGTAGCATAATTCCTCCTGCTTTGTTTTTATTTCTGAGTAATGTTGGCTATTTGAGTTTTTTTCTGATTCCATATAAAACGAAGTATTGTTTTTTCAAGATCTTTAAAGTATGACAGTAGAGCTTTAATAGGGATTGCATTGAAATTATATATTGCTTTGGGTAGTATAGACATTTTAACAATGTTGATTCTTCCCAGCCATGAGCATGATAAGTTTTTCCATTTGTTAATATTTTCAGCTATTTCTTTTCTTAGAGTTTCATAGTTCTCTTTATAGAGATCTTTCATGTCCTTTGTTAGATAAATTCCCAAATATTTCATCTTTTTTGGCACTACTGTGAATGGGATAGAGTCCTTAACTGTTTTTTCAACTTAACTGTTGTTGGTATATATAAAGGCTACCGATTTATGAATGTTGATTTTGTAACCTGAGACGCTGCTGTGTTCCTTGATCACTTCTAAGAGTTTTGTAGTAGAATCCCTGGTGTTTTCCAGATATACAATCATATTATCTGAGAAGAGCAAAAGTTTGATCTCTTCTGACCCTATATGGATACCCTTGATCGCCTTTTCTTTCCTAATTGCGGTGGCTAAAACTTCCATTACAATGTTAAAGAGCAGTGGAGACAATGGGCAGCCTTGTCTGGTTCCTGATCTGAGTGGAAATGATTTCAATTTAACTCCATTCAATTCAATATTGGCTGTGGGTTTGCTGTAGATGGTCTCTATCTGTTTAAGAAATGTCCCTTCTATACCGATTTTCTTAAGTGTTCTGATCATGAAGGGATGCTGGATATTATCAAAAGCTTTTTCTGCATCGATTGAGAAAATCATATGGTCTTTGTCTTTTAATTTGTTTATGTGCTGGATTACATTTATAGATTTACGTATAGTGAACCAGCCTTGAGACCCTGGGATAAAACCGACTTGGTCATGATGTATAATTTGTTTGATGTGTTGCTGGATTCTGTTTGTTAGGATCTTGTTGAATATTTTTGCATCTATATTCATTAGTGATATAATTTTCTTTTCTTGTTGGGTCTTTTCCTTGTTTGGGGATCAGGGTGATGTTTGCTTCATAGAACGTGTTGGGTAGTGTTCCTTCTTTTTCTACCTTTTGGAACAGGTTGAGTAATATAGGTACTAATTCCTCTTTAAAGGTTTGGTAGAATTCAGATGTGAAACCATCTGGTCCCAGGCTTTTCTTTTTAGGGAGGTTTTGTATGGTCGATACTATTTCCGAACTTGATATGGGCCTGTTCAACATTTCCATTTGATTCTGGCTAAGTCTTGGAAAGTGACGTGTGAAGACAAAGCTTTTGAACGTTCCCAAATGCTCAAAGAGGCAGACAAATGGAGAACAAAAACTGATCATTCCCTGAAAGAATTGTGGGATCACTCCAAAATATCAAACATTCATCTTATAAGAATTCCCAAAATCCAGGGTCCCAGAGCAAGGATCGGGTGGGACCTAGTAATCTATCAACTGAGCAGCCTTACAGCCTTAACCCTTAGGGGTAGAATGAGACAGTTTTGGCACACTGGAGGCTCGGGCTGTTGCCTTGGGTAGAGTGCTGTGGTGTCACAGCTCATAGCAACCTCCAATTCCTGGGCTTGGCACTGCACGGACCTCCATAAGATCTGTGCCATGACCCCGCACCAACTGGGCCTCTGCATGCCCTGACCAGGAACTGCGGGAGCCCTACAACCCTGCATCTTCCCTCCTGTATCCTCCCAGCCTCCACACTGGCCCGCTCATCTTGCCAGGGATACTGGTAGCTGCGTACCCTCTGGAGTCCTCCCTGCCTCCACGTAGAGCCCTTCCCCTGGCCAGCAACTGCTGGAGCCTTGGGCTCTCTGTACCAAACTCACTGGGCGCCAGGCACTCCCAGAACCATGCGCACCACCTCCCGCCCTGTTGCCAGACCCGGGTGTGTCACACGCTGGAGCTGCTTCCACAACCAGAACTCCCTAGCTGGAGCAGCCCCAGAGGAAACTACACAGGGTCACTCCCTAAAAGATCAAGCAACAATAGAGTGATCCTGCTGGAGTCTAATCTTAGAGAGACACCTCCCCAACTCTGAGGACGGCCAGAGGCAATGGCGAAAAACAATCGTGAGGCGAAATCAACAGAAAAACTCTGGTAATATGAATAATCAGAGTAGATCAACTCCCCCAAGAATCAATGGGGCAGACACAGCACAAGATCCCATGCACAAACAAATAGCTGAGATGTCAGAAATCGAATTCAGAATCTGGATAGCAGATAAGATTGAATTAGAACTCCAAGCAGTAACCCAAAAGATATCTCAAGAATTCAACAAATTCAAAGACCAAATGACCAAAGATTTTGACACATTGAGACAAGAAGTTGCATCCCTCAAAGATCTGGGAAACACAGTAGAATCCCTCAGTAACAGAATGGAACAAGCAGAAGAAAGGATTTCTGACATCGAAGACAAAGTTTTTGAACACTCCCAGACTCTCAAAGAGGATGAGAAATGGAGAGCAAAAACAGATCACTCTCTCAGAGAGCTCTGGGATAATTCGAAGAAAACCAATATTTGTCTTATAGGGATCCCCGAAAGTGACAAAGTGGCTTCACAAGGCACAGAGTCTCTTCTCCTTGAGATTATGAAGGAGAACTTTCCAGACATGCCAAGAGATTCTGAAATTCAGATAGCAGACAGTTTCAGAACTCCAGCACGACTCAACCCGAATAAGACATCCCCCAGACACATCATAATCAATTTCACTAAAGTTAATGAATGGGAAAATTCTGAAAGCTGCCAGACAGAAGAAAACCATTACCTACAAGGGGAAGAATATTAGAATAACTGCAGATCTCTCTGCTGAAACCTTTCAAACTAGAAGAGGATGGTCATCAACTTTTAAAACAAAACAACTTTCCTAAAACAAAATAACTTTCAACCCGGGATCCTATACCCAGCTAAACTGAGTTTCATTTATGATGGAGAAATTGAATACTTCAATGACATTCACATGTTGAAGACATTTGCCATAACTAAACCAGCTCTCCAGCATATTCTCAGACCTATCCTTCATAAAGACCAGCGTAATCCTCCACCACAAAAGTAAACTCACCCAGAAAATTTTGATCAAATTCTGACTTCCACAGTCGCAAAAGGATTAAAAATGTCCACTGGACACTCAAAAGGCTTATCAATATTCTCAATTAATGTGAATGGTTTAAACTGTCTTCTAAAGAGGCATAGATTGGCTGACTGGATACAGAAACTCAAGCCAGATATCTGCTGCATACAAGAATCGCATCTTACATTAAAAGACAAATATAGACTCAAGGTGAAGGGATGGTCATCTATATTCCGGGCAAATGGAAAGCAGAAAACAGCACACATTGCTATCCTGTTCGCAGATGCAATAGGCTTTAAACCAACCAAAATAATTAAGGATAAGGATGGACACTTCATATTTGTGAAAGGTAATACTCAACATGATGAGATCTCTATTATTAATATTTATGCACCCAACCACAACGCACCTCGATTTATAAGAGAAACTCTAACAGACATGAGAGTATGCAACTTGCAAATATTATGCAACTTGATTTCCTCCACTTCCATAGTAGTAGGAGATTTTAACACCCCTTTAGCAGTGCTGGATAGATCCTCCAAAAAGAAGCTAAGCAAAGAAATCTTAAATTTAAACTCAACCATTCAACATCTGGACTTAACAGACATCTACAGAACATTTCATCCCAAAAAAACTGAATACACATTCTTCTCATCAGCCCATGGAACATTCTCCAAAATCGACCACATCCTAGGCCACAAATCTAACCTCAGCAAATTTAAAAAAATAGAAATTACTCCTTGCATCTTCTCAGACCATCATGGAATAAAAGTTGAACTTCTCTAAAGAAGACAGACGCACAATCTACAAACACATGAAAAAAAGCTCATCATCCTTAATCATCAGAGATATGCAAATCAAAACTACTTTGAGATATCACCTAACCCCAGTAAGAGTAACCCACATAACAAAATCCCAAAACCAGAAATGTTGGCGTAGATGTGGAGAAAAGGGGCACACTTCTACACTGCTGGTGGGAATGCACACTAATACGTTCCTTCTGGAATGATGTTTGGAGAATACTTAGAGACCTAAACATAGACCTGCCATTCGATCCTATAATTCCTTTACTAGGTTTATACCCAGAAGACCAAAAGTCACAATATAACAAAGATATCTGTACCAGAATGTTTATTGCAGCCCAATTCATAATTACTAAGTCATGGAAGAAGCCCAAGTGTCCATTGACCCTAGAATGGACAAGCAAATTGTGGTACATTTATAGCATGAAATATTATGCAGCCTTAAAGAAAGATGGAGACTTTACCTCTTTCATCTTTACATGGATGGAGCTGGAACATATTCTTGTTAGCAAAGTATCTCAGGAGTGGAAGAAAAAGTATCCAATGTACTCAGCTCTACTATGAAGCTAAATTATAGCTTTCACATGAAGGCTATAACCCAACTATAGCACAGACTATGGGGAAAGGGCCAAGGAAGGGGAAGGGGGGGAGGTATTGGTGGAGGGAGGGTAATGGATGGGGCCTCATCTACGGTGCATTTTAGAATGTTTATAGGCGAAACTTACTAAATGCAGAATACAAATGCCTACATACAGTAACTAAGAAAATGCCGTGAAGGCTATATTGAACAGTTTGATGAGAATATTTCAGATTGTATATGAAACCCGCACATTGTACCCCTTGATTGCACTAATGTACACAGCTATGATTTAACAATAAAAATAAATAAATTAAAAAATATATTAGAAAAAAAAGAAAAGAAGAATTCCCAAAAGAGAAGAGAGTGGTCCTAAAGGTACAGATGCTCTACTCCAAGAGATCTTGGAGAAGAATTTCCCAAGCATTGCAATAGATACAGAACTTCAGATTGCAGACAGTTTCAGAACCCCAGAAAGACTCAATCCAAATAAAGCATCTCCTAGACACATTGTGATTAACTTTGCCAAAGTTAAGGTGAAGGAGAAAATTCTGCAAGCAGCCAGATGTAAAAAAAGCATCACCTACAAAGGGAGACATGTCAGAATGACTGTAGATCTCTTAGCCAAAACTTTTCAAGCCAGAATAAGATGGTCATCGACCTTCAATCTCCTAAAACAAAACAACTTCCAGCCCAGGATCCTCTATCCAGCTAAACTGAGTTTCATTTGTGATGGAGAAATCAAATACTTTAATGACATAGGCATGTTGAAGAAATTTGTCATAAACCAGCTTGCCAGGATATTCTCAGATCCATCCTCCACAATGACCAGTGCAATGCTCTACCTCCAAAGTAAACTCACCCAGAAATTTTTGAACAAAGCCCAACTTCCACAGTGGTGAAAGGATTAAAAATGTCCACTGGAGATCCAAAAATCATGACACCCAAAACATAACCAGGCTTATCAATTCTCTCAATTAATATGAATGGTTTAAATTGTCTTCCAAAGAGGCACACGCTGGCTGACTAGATCCATAAACTCAGACCGGATATCTGCTGTATACACAAATCTCACCTTCCTTAAAGGATAAAAATAGACTCAGGGTGAAGGGATGGACTTATATAATACAGGTAAATAGAAACCAGAAAAAAGCAGGCATTGCAATTTTAGTAGCAGATACAATTGGCTTTAAACCAACAAAGATAAAGATAAGGAAGGTCACTGCATATTTGTCAAGGGAGACACCCAACATAAAGAAATTTTGATAATTAACATTTATGAACCCTACCAGAATGCTCCTCAATTCATAAAGCAGAACCTAATGGATATGAACAACTTGATATATTCCTGCACTATAATAGTTGGAGATTTTAACACCCCTTTGACAGTTTTGGATAGCTCCTCCAAGAAGAAACTAAACAAAGAAATATTAGACTTAAACCTGACCCTAGAACAAATAGTCTTCGCAGACCTCTACAGAACATTTCACCCTAATAAAACTGAATATACATTCTTCTCATCAGCTACGGGTCATCCTCCAAAACAGATCATATCCTAAGACACAAGTCTAATCTCAGCAAATTTAAAAGTGTAGAAATCATTCCTTGTATCTTCTTGGACCACCATGGAAAAAATGTTGAACCCAACAGCAACAGGAATCTTCATACATGAACAAAGTCATGGAAACTAAATAATCTTAAATGGAATGATAGCTGGGTCAAAGACAAGATTAAGAAGGAAATCACCAAATTTTTGACTAAAATTATAACAAAGACACAAATTATCAAAACCTGAGGGATACTGCAAAGGCAGTCCTAAGACGGAAATTTATAGCATTGGAAGCCTTCATCAAGAAAACAGAAAGAGAAGAAGCCAACATCTTAATGGATCATCTCAAGCAACTGGAAAAGGAAAAACATTCCAACCCCAAACCCAGTAGAAGAGAGGAAATAACCAAAATTAGGACAGAATTAAATGAAATTGAAAAGAAAAGAATAATTCAGAACATCAAACAAAACATTCCTTTTTTGAAAAAATTAACAAAATTGATAAACCTTTGGCCAACCTAACCAGAAATAGAAAAGTAAAATCTCTAATATTGTCTATCAAAAATAATAAAGGAGAAATAACAACAGACACTTCAGAAATTCAAAAATCCTCAGATTACTGCAAAAATCTCTATTCCCAGAAATATGAAAATCTGAAGGAAATGGACCAATACCTGGAAGCACGCCACCTTCCTAGACTCAACCAGAAAGAATTAGAAATCTTGAATAGACCTATATCAATTACTGAAATAGCATCAATAATACAAAATCTCCCAAAAAAGAAAAGTTCGTGACCAGATGGCTTCACATCTGGATTCTATCAAACCTTTCAAGAGGAACTACTATCTATATTATACAACGTTTTCCAAAGCATGGAAAAAGAAGGAATACTTCCCAACACATTCTATGAAGCAAGTATAACCCTCATGCCCAAACCAGGAAAGGATACAATGAAGAAAGAAAATTATAGACCAATATCATTAATGAATATCAATGCAAAAATATTCAATAAGATCTTAGCAAACAGAATTTAGCAGCACATCAAAAACATTATACACCATGATCAAGTTGGTTTTATTCCAGGATTACAGGGTTGGTTCAAATACACAAATCTATAAATACAATACATCACATTGATAAAATAAAAAACAAAGACCATACTATTCTCTCAATTGGCACAGAGAAAGCCTTTGATAATATCCAGCATCCTTTCATGATCAGAACACTTAAGAAAGTAGGCATAGAAGGGCCATTTCTTAAACTGATAGAGGCCATCTACAGCAAACCCATAGCCAATATCATATTGAATGGTGTAAAATTAAAAACATTTCCACTCAGATCAGGAATGAGGCAAGTATGCCCACTGTCTCCACTGCTATTCAACATAGTAATGGAAGTCTTACCCATGGCAATCAGGCAAGAGAAGGCGATCAAGGGTATCCATATAGGGTCAGAGGAGCTCAAACTCTCACTCTTCACAGATGATATGATCCTATCCCTGGAAAATCCCAGGGACTCAACTTCAAAACTCTTAGAAGTGATTAAGGAATACAGCAGCATCTCAGGATACAAAATCAATTCTTACAAGTCAGTAGCTTTTATATATGCCCAACAATAGTCAAGCTGAAAATATAGTCAAGGACTATATTCCTTTTACAATAGTGCCAAAGAAGATGAACTATCTGGGAATTTACCTAACAAAGAATGTGAAAGATCTCTATAAAGAGAACCATGAAACTCAGAGAAAAGAAATATCTGAAAATGTTAAGAAATGGAAAAACATACCATGCTCATGGCTGGAAAGAATCAACATTGTTAAAGTGTCCATACTACCCAAAGCAATCTACAGATTTAATGCAATCCCTATTAAAGCACCATTGTCATAGTTTAAAGAACTTGAAAAAATAGTACTTCATTTTATATGGAATCAGAAAAAAACCTAGAATAGCAAATACATTACTCAGAAATAAGAACAAATCAGGAAGTATCACATTACCAGACTTCAGGCTACACTATAAATCTATAGTGATCAAAACAGCATGGTACTGGCACAGCATTTATGGAACAGAATAGAGAACCAAGAGATGAACTCAGCTGCTTATCATCATTTGATCTTCAACAAGCCTATCAAAAATATTCAGTGGGGGAAAGACTTCCTATTTAACAAATTGTGCTGGGTGAACTGGCTGACGACTTGTAGAAGACTGAAACTGAACCAGCACCTTTCACCATTAATAAAAATTGATTCTCACTGTATTGAAGATTTAAAGTTAAGACGTGAAACTATAAAAATACTAGAAGAGAGTGCAGGTAAAACACTTGGGAAAATTGGCCTAGGAGAATATTATATGAGAAGGACCTCCGGGCAATTGAAGCAACACCAAAAATATATTACTGGGATCTGATCAAACTAAAAAGCTTCTGCACAGCCAAGAGCACAGTAAGTAAAACAAACAGACAACCTTCATAATGGGAGAATATTTTTGCAGGTTGTGCTTCCAACAAAGATCTGATAACTAAAATCTACAGAGAACTCAAACTAATCAATAAGAGAAGAATAAATAAAACATTAATTTTTAATTCAACTTGTTAATATGTTTAAGATATTGCATCATCATTTATAAGTGACATATGTTTGTAATTTCCCCTTTATAATAATATTTTCTCTGATTTTAATAGCAGGTGTACCCAGATCAAGTAGAATGATTTTGAAGTATTTCTCCTTTTTCTATTGTCTATAAGATTTGGCATGATCTGTTTTTTGAAATTATCTTTTACTTTTATTTATAAATATTAGTTGTCTATTTTTTGATACTTAAAAAAAATAAGAAGAAGTTAACTGATGACTCCATACTGAATCTCAGAGTCAGTCTCATTCTATAATAGACATACTCTTATCTGACAATGTGAATGTTACTTTCTTTGCATTATTATTATTATTGCTTAATATTTCGACGTAGCAATTGTCTGGTTCCTTTTCTGAATGTATTTATGTTCACTCGTTCTTTACGAGGTTTTTGTTTCTAGTCCTTATCTTTGTTGTTATTAAATTTAAACCTTTTTAATTTTGTGAAGGCAAAAAAATGGAAACCTAATAAACACATGTATATGTAAAAATTAAAAAAAAAGATGAAGAACAAAATGCCTCCTAAGAACATTATTAATATATTGTTAAACTGGTTGGCAAAAAATTTTTTTAATTCAGTTGAGAACTATTTCATTTTTCCATCAAATACTCATACTAAGTAGGTTTGGATTTTTTCCTTTGGTAAGGAAATTGGATTAATGTTTTAGAGCCCTGGGCTTTGGCAATAGGTATACTCAATATTGTGTTTACATATTAACTCCTTGAATTTCACTTTGAAAAAGAAAAAAAAAAGTCACTATAATCTGGAAAGCTCCTACAGAAAGACATAGCCAGAAAAATAAAATGCATTCATATAAAAACAAAATCTTCTATAACCAAAAGACAGTATTTTAAATCCTCCAAAGTCCTATTGCATCAAAGTGCCTCAAGCCTACGGCCTTCTCCTACATCTCCAGGTGGACAGCACCCACCATGTAGAAAGCGTGGCTTTCCTATTTATGTTTGCATTTGGAATATTATGTCTGCCAGTCTGTGACTTCTGCATTTTTAGACATAGGAAGAAAATAACAAAAATAAAATTCGTCAGACTATAAAAAAAAAAAAAAAAAGAGGACGGTGCCTGTGGCTCAAAGGAGTAGGGCACTGGCCCCATATGCCAGAGGTGGCGGATTCAAATCCAGCCCAAAAAAAAAAAAAAGAATAAATAACTCCATTTCTATGTTGTCAAGAGCCTTGAACAGAAACTTCTCTGATGAAGACAGGCACATGGCCTACAAACACATGAAAAAATGCTCATCATCTTTAATGATCAGAGAAATGCAAATCAAAACCACTTTGAGATATCATCTAACTCCAGTAAGATTAGTCCACATCACAATATCCCCAAACTACAGATGTTGGTGTGGATTCAGAGAGAAGGGAATGCTTTTACACTGCTGATGGGAATGTAAGCTAATACGACGTTTTTGGAAAGAAGTTTGGAGAACACTCAAGATACTAAAAGTAGACCTACCATTTGATCCTGCAATCCCTCTGCTAGGGATATACCCAGATGATCAAAAATTATTTTACAACAAAGACGTTTGCACCAGAATGTTTATTGCAGCCCAATTCATAATAACCAAGACATGAAAACAGCCCAAGTGCCCATTGACCTGTGAATAGATTAACAAATTGTGGTATATATATACCATGGAGTACTATGCAGCCATAAAAAATACGGAGACTTCACATCTTTTATGTTTACCTGTATGGAGCTGGAACATATTCTTCTTAGTAAAGTATCTCAAGAATAGGGGGAAAAGTATCCAATGTACTCAATACTACTATGAAATCAATATATAATCACCTACATACTCATATGAATGGCAAAACATAACTATAGTCCAGAAAATAGAGGGGAAGAGGAGAGAGAGGGGATGGGAGGGGGGATATGGGAGGAGGGTGGGTCTTTGGGGGGACCTCACCTAATGTGCATGATGCAATGGTACATTTCAAAATTATTAAGAAATGAGTATAATTGTCATGGATGTGTTAGTTCAATGTAAGCATTTCACATTGTATATTGAAGCAGTACCCCTGAACCCCATAAATGCATCAATGTACAAGGTTATGATTTAATAAAAAATTTTAAAAAGATAAAATCAGAAACCAATATTTGAAAATATAAATTTAATAGAGAAAATCAATGAGACAAAAGCCTGTTTCTTTTTTTTTTTTTCTTTTGAGATAGTCTTACTTTGTCATCCTTAGTAGAGTGCCGTGGCATCATAACATGCAGCAACCTCAAACCCTTGGGCTCAAGCAATCCTCCTCCCTCAGCCTCCCAAGTAGCTGGGACTGAAGGCACCCACCACAATACCCAGCTATTTTTTCTTTTTTTTTTTTTACAGTTTTTGGCTGGGGCTGGGTTTGAACCCACCACCTCTGGCATATGGGGCCAGTGCCCTGCTCCTTTGAGGCACAGGTGCCACCCTGCCCAGCTATTTTGTTTTAGGAGATGGGGTCTTGCTGTTGGTCTAGCTGGTTGAGAACTACTGAGCTCACCCCCCTTAGCCTCCCAAATGCTAGGATTATAGACTTGACCACTGTACCCAGGCACGAAAGCCTGTTTCTTGATAAAACTTCTTACATTGATAAAAACCTCTTGGAAGACTGGTAAAAACAAATGGGGAGCAGACACAAAGTTTTAAACATCTGTAATAAGATAGGGACATCACCATGAATCTTGCATCTAGTAAAAAGGTAATAAAGGAATATAACAAACACCTTTGCCCTCATAGATTTGACAACTTATTTTTTTGAAAAAGATTATTTCCTCAAAAACTACAAGCTATAGAAACTTGAACAAGATGAAATAGTGTGAATAGCACTAAAATTGCAAAAGGAATTAAATTTGTAATATAAAAAAAAAATTGTAATATAAAACTTCTGAAGATGAAATACTAGACCACTATTTTTCAGTCCTGCACGTTACAGACTCGAAAGCTGCTGCTCTTTTCTAACAAATACAAAGCTGAATAAGCTGAAAAATCAATAATTCTTCTTAGATTCATAAGGGAAAATGAGGTCACAATGTTAGGCAGTTGGTTAGGAACAGCTCTCCTGGGGAAGGAGGACGAGGGCAGGGCCCCCAGGCCTCCATCTCAGTGCTGCTCACCTTAATTTTGCCCTAAGTTCTTGCTCACACATGTGGAAGAAGGATCACCTTACCAATCTACAAATTAAAACTTAGCATCCCACCTGCAAAAGGGTATAGAAGACTTTCTAGCCTACCAACAGATAACCTAGACTAGCCTTAAGACTAATTATCGTATCATATGATCCATCTCCCAATGGACTTTCGGAGGGGCTCATGGGAGGCCTGTGTGCACAGTAAGACTCTGGTCAAAGATGACCTCGAACCACAAGGTAGGACTGACTGAGGCAATATGAAGAGAACCACTGGCCAGATCCCTCGCCTCTTTGCCTCCTTGCCCTGGCAAGGGAGGCCTATTCAACTGTGTATGGCAAATGTATCCTGCTTTGTAAGGCTATATCTTGTTCTTGCTCTGTAAACTTACCTTTCTCTTCCTCAGGAAACTTTGTTTCATGCTTGCCTTACTTTGGGGTGTCTGGTCATTTTTCAACCAAGACTGTTCTAAGAACCAAGGACCAAGGCAGCTGCCTGAAATCCCAGCATTTTAGGAGATGGGAAGTTGGCCTTTGAAACCCAACAAGGCAAACTACTACGCCAGCAGGCAAATACAGAGAACATAAATAACCAGAGCAGAAAACATCTGCATGAACTGAAGAACTTGCTGAATTTAGTGAAGGTTCAGAGTGAACTAGTCTAAGGGATAAAAACTCCAGTGGGCCCAGTCATGGGGAGAAGGCACACTTTGTGTGTTTTACCTCCTGGAGCTCTACCTCATTCTCACAGTAACTATCAGAGAAAAACCTCTATATGCTTCCAACAGGCAGAGGGGAAAGGAATCATCTTGAAATTTACCAGAGTATTCTGTTCTTCTTAACAAGGTCTGCCCTGAGGAGAAACTATTTAACCAGAGCCAAACCTACTGGGATAATATCAGAATGTAACTGATCTGGCATGGAGGGAAATACTCAACTTTAGACATCTCTAGCCTTCCATATGGTAGGAGAAAATAACCAACTTCAGCTCACTCCAGCCATCTTGCTCCATCTAAGGGGGAGTGGGGCTGAGAAGTTTGTGTGAATTTCACATCCAGGGGCACTGAACATTAAAAGACTGAGATCTAATCATAGAACTATAGAGTGCTTCCCCTCCCACCACACTTTACCACCACAATTCTAAATGCCTCTTTATAGTAGTTCCTTTTACTTAGTATATTATGCCCAATTATTAAAAAAATAACAAGGCATACTAAATGGTGAAAAACAGTTTGACAGAACAGAGTAAGCATCAAACCAGACGCAGAGGGTCCAAAGATATTGAATTTATCAGACCAGAAATTTAAAATAACTATGATTAACATGCTAAGGGCTCTAAGGGATAAAGTAGACAGCATGCAAGAACAGATGGGCAAAGTAAGAGAGAGAGAAAACAGAGAGACAGAAATGCTAAGAAAGAACCATAACAAAATACTAGAGATCAAAAACACTGTAACAGAAAAAAAAAAAAAGAATGCCTTTGCAGGGCTTCTTAGTAGACTGGACACAACTGAACAAAGAAGTCTCTGAGCTTAACGATATCTCAGCAGAAACTGTCAGGAGCCCATCCTGGGGGCCGGGTCCATTAAAACCTGTGGATCTGGCAGCAATCAACTGGGGGAAAGTAAAGTTAGAAACAATGAGAGATGAAGAGACAAGACACACAGAATAGATTTTTCAAAGATGAGAACACAGGGAACCAACACCCATTTGTGGGGTTCTGACATGGCCCCGCGTGTTGGTTTCACTCAGCTTTTATTAAAGGCTATTTGCTCATTAGCCCAGAGAATAAGGGAACAAAGACACCAGAGTTTTTCTGAGTAAGCATATCAGCTCTTATTGTTTCTATAATCATTAATTTTAAGGGTCCAAGCAGTCTTAAGAAATCCGGAACCTGAGCCTTGTGTGGGGGCAGCCTTCTGTCTGTGGTCACACACAGATTCCTAGGGAGGTATTAATCTCCAGTAGTTCTTTTTATTTTATTTATTTATTTTTTTCGAGTTTTTATTTTATTTTTTCATTTTTTTTTATTAAATCATAGCTGTGTACATTAATGCAATCATGGGGCACCATACACTGGTTTTATAGACCGTTTGATACATTTTCATCACACTGGTTAACATAGCCTTCCTGGCATTTTCTTAGTTATTGTGTTAAGACATTTACATTCTACATTTACTAAATTTCACATATACCCTTGTAAGATGCACTGCAGGTATAATCCCACCAATCACCTTCCCTCTGCCCACTACCCCCCTCCCACCCCTCCCTTTCCACCTTCCCCCTATTTTTGGGTTATAACTGGGTTATAGCTTTCATGTGAAAGCCATAAATTAGTTTCATAGTAGGGCTGAGTACATTGAATACTTTTTCTTCCGTTCTTGAGCTACTTTACTAAGAAGAATATGTTTCAGCTCCATACATGAAAACATGAAAGAGGTAAAGTCTCCATCTTTCTTTAAGGCTGCATAGTATTCCATGGTGTAAATATACCACAATTTATTAATCCATTCGTGGATTGATGGGCACTTGGGATTTTTCCATAACTTAGCAATGATGAATTGGGCTGCAATAAATATTCTGGTACAAATATCTTTGTTATGATGTGATTTTTGGTCTTCTGGGTATATGCCTAGTAGAGGAATTATAGGATTGAATGGCAGATCTATTTTTAGATCTCTAAGTGTTCTCCAAACATCTTTCCAAAAGGAATGTATTAATTTGCATTCCCACCAGCAGTGTAAAAGTGTTCCCTCCACTAGTTCTTTTTAAAGAGAGAAGAATTTTATAGTTGTGCTTATAATTTGCCATCTCTAGATGGAGTAAAACTGGCATCAATCTCGTCTGAAGAATTGGTGGAAGAGAGGAATTTTCCACTCATCACTACCACAGAGGGTCTTCCTATGTGATAAGGGATATAAGACCTCCTATCCATATTTCAGGGCTCAAGTTGTTCCCTTCATCTCTGCCCTAGCCAAATATGAATCTACACATGGGTATTTGCTTTGACTACTAACTAGGCAGGAACCAGCCGAGTTAATGTTTCTTGCTAGGCCTTGCACACAGCATCCTCTGTGGCCAGTATTCCTTCAGAATGCTTATAGACCTGGCAGGAGTGATTGCAGGCTGTATCCCTAACAGGCCAGAGTTCTAGAAAAAGCAGGAAACTTGCTCAGATAAGAAATTTAACGGTAGCTGGTTTAAAGGTAAACTAGCTGACTTTCCTTTGTTCCACCTTGCTTAGCTTACTTTGTTATTTTCCCCTCTTTCTGGGGGTGTTTTCCCTTGCCAAAAATGGGGTCCTTGGTCCCCATTCTGCCTGCAGAAACCTCCAAAACAGATGGATGTGGTGGCACCCACCTGTAATCCCAACACTTTGGGAGGCTGAGGCAGGAGGTTTTCTTGAGCTCAGGAGTTCAAGGTTATGTGGACTTTTATCATAACCACTGAACTCCAACTTGGGTGACAGAGCAAGACCCTATATCAAAAAACAAAACAAAACAAACCTGAAAAGCAACAGAAAAAAAGGCTGAAAAAGAAATTCTCAAGCCCAGAGGGCTCTATGGAGAATTTTACCAAACATTCAAAGAATGATTACACCAGTTTATTTCAAGAACTATAGGAGAAGGGATGACTTTACAACTCATTTTATGAAGCCAGTATTACCTTGATATCAAAACCAGAAAAGACCGTATTTAAGAAAGAAATCTATAGATCTACATCTCTTGTGAACATATTTCCGAAAGTCCTAAACAAATATTAGTAAAATGAATCCAGCAATGTATTAAAAATTATACAATATGGTTGAGGAGAATTTATGCCAGATATACAAGGTTCAATATTAGAAAATCAACTGGCTTATTGTACCCTCAATGAATCCCCAACAATAAAAAAAAAAAAAAGAAAAAAAAGAAAATCAGTTAATGCAATCTAGCATATCAACAAGCCAAGGAAGAAAACTCACATGGTTATATCGATTGATGCAGAAAAAGACTTGCCCATATCCAACCCCATTCATGATAAAATAACAATGAACATATCACATATCCAATACCATTTACAGTTGCTCCAAAGGAAATGAAATACTTATACACTCAAATTTGAGACTTTTATGCTGAAAATTATAGAATGATGAAGAAATAAAAGACCTAAACAAATGGCGAGTCAGATCATATTGATGGATTGAATTACTCAGCATATTAGAAATGTCAGTTCTTCCCAAGTTGATCTATAGGTTTAATATAGATCCTATCAAAATCCCAGGAAGATTTTTATAGCCATAGTCAAGCTTATTTAAAACATATATGACTAAAGGGCAGCACCTGTGGCTCAAAGGAGTAGGCCCCATATACCAGAGGTGGTGGGTTCAAACCCGGCCCCAGCCCCCCCCCCAAAAATGTATATGACTAAGTCACAGACCCTATAAATGCTTAAACGATCTTGATAAGGAAACATAAATCAGGAAGAATCACTATGTACCTGCATTAATCAGGACAGTCTGGCTTTGGTGGAAGAATAAACACATAGGCCAATGGAACCATCCAGAAATACATGCACACAACAAGCAATTCAACAAAGAAAGGATAGCTGTTTCAACAAATGGTTGGAACAATGGGACATCAATAGGCAAACTAATGAACTTTTACCTAAACTTTACACCTCACACAACTGTTTACTCAAAATGGATCATAGAGTTAAATGTAAGACATGAAACTATAAACTTACAGAAAGAAATGGGAAAAAACTCCTGAGGACCTTGGGCTAGGCAAAGAATTTTTAGTCTTCATATCAAAAGCTTGATCCATGGATGAAAGATTTATAAATAGACCTTATCAAAGTTAAAAGCATTTTCTCTGTTAGAGACCCTGCTAAGATGTGACAGACTTGGGAAAAGTATCTGCAAACAATGTTCCAGACAAAGACCTAGTATCTAGAATACGTGAAGAACTCTCAAAACTCAACAGTAAAAAATAAAGAAGACAGAAAATAGGCAAATGCCTGAATAGACATTTTGCTAAAGAGGATCTAGAGATGGCAAATTATAAGCACATCAAAAGAGGTACAACATCATTAGCCATTAGAGGATGTATGTTAAATAGCCATGAGATACCACTACTCACAGCCATCAGAAAGGCTAAAATAAAAAATTGGGACAAAACTGAGTACTGGCAAGGAGGAAGAGAGATGGGATCACTAATACATTTCTGGCAGGTATATAAAATGGTACCATCATTGGGGAAAAGAGTTGGCAATTTCCTTAAAAATTAAATATTTAATTGCTAAGAGACCCAGTACTTGGTCTCTTGGGCATATATTTCAGAGAATGAAAATTTGTGTTCAAATAAAACCTGAACAGCCCTACATCTATCAAGGAAATTACATTTGTAGTTAAAAACCTTTCCACAAAGGAGACTCCAGTCCCAGATAACTTCATTACTGATTTGTATCAAACATTTAAGGAAAAAATAAGATCAATCCTACATAAATCCTTTTGGGAATTTGGGGACTGTGTGATAAGAGCCATCTAGGTTGCTACTATTTCTCAATTCTTCTATGTGGCTGATATCCTGATACCTAAACTTCACAAAGACTTAAGAAATGAAATTTGTAGGCTCATATCCCTCATGCATATAGATGCAAAAATTCTAAATAAAGTTTAACAAATCAAAGTCAATAATATATATATATATATATGTCATTACCAAGTTGAGTTTGCATTTGAAAATCAACATGCAATTCACCATATGAACACACAGTCATCTCAATTTATGTAGAAAAGCTTTTTACAAAATCCAACTTATATTTCTAATGAAAGCACTCAGGAAAGTATGAGTAGAATGGACTTCCTCAATCTGATATATGCATCTATAAAAAATGTACAGCAAAAATTAGAGCTAGCATAATACTTCAGTGGTAAAAAATTATATCCCTTCCCCTAATATCAGGAAAATTACAAGGATGTCTATTCTCACCAGTCCTGTTCAATACTGTAATAGAGGTTCTAATTAGTACAGTAAAAGGGGGGCAGGGTATCCAGATAGAATACAATCAAATAAAACTTTTTATTTTTATTCAACATGCTCATTTATGTACACAATCCAATGGAATATACAAGCCCTACAAATGCTTAAACAATCTTGAAGAAGAAACATAAAGCAGAAAGAATCACTGTCCCTGGTTTAGACTTACTTTGGGTAAATACACAGTAGTGGAATTGTTAGATTGAATGGTAGATTTACTTTTGGTTCTCTGAGGTATCCTCCATAGAGGTTGTACTAGTTTGCAGTCCCACCTTTCCTTTCTTTCCGCATCCTCACCAGCACTTGTTTTGGTACTGTGTGATAAGAGCCATATAATGGCTAACTTTAAAGTGACTGGCCAAACCAAATGTTGGCAAGGATGTGGAGAAACTGGAACCTCATATGCTGCTGGTGGGGTTGTAAACCAATACAACCAATTCGTAAAACATTTTTTTTCTTTGTGTTTTGTTTTGAGACAGAGTCTCACTGCAATGGCATCATCACAGTTGCCAACTCAAACTCCTGGGCTCAAGGGATCTTGCTGCCTTAGCCTCCTGAGTAGCTGGGACTACAGGTATATGCCACCATGGCCCACAATTTTTTTCCATTTTTGTAGAGATGGCGCCTTGCTTTTCCTCAGGCTGGTCTGAAACCACCTAATCTGAAACCACCCTCCCATCCTTGGCCTTCTGGAGTGCTAGGATTACAGTGTGAGCCACCATACCCAACCTAGTTTTGTCTTTAAAAGTTCAACATCACAAATCATATGATGCAACCATTCTACTTCAAGATACTTTGTCAGGAGAAATAAAAGCAGATGCCCATTCAAAGATCTGTACACAAATTTCATAGCTTTATTTATAATAGCCCAAACCTGGAAACAAATCAACTGTCCTGAACAAGTGAATGAATAAATAAATTTTGGTATTGACTCATGCTACAACATGGGTGACTCTTACAATAATTATGAGTGAAGGAAGCTGGACCAAAAAAGAGAGTATTTTCTGTATGAATTCCTTTCTAGTACAAAATTCTAGAAAATTGAAATAAATTGTATAGTGACTGAAGGCTGATACATAGTTCTCTGAGACTAAGGGAGAAGAGTTGTAGGACAGAGGGCAGATTTACAATGGGGCACGAGGGATGGACATGTTCATCGTCTTGATTGTAATAATCTCACTGGTGTGAATGTCAAAAATTTTCAAATGGTACATTTTATTCAGTTTATTATCCATGAATTATGTATCAATGAAGCGGGCTAAAAGTAGAATAAGAACCACATGAAATTCTCTAGATTTTTCTTTTCCCGATAGAGTTTGCTTTCAGTTAGAAATGCTTTCAATTTGAACTCTTTTATACTGTCTCATAATGTATTCACTATTCACTTTGGCAGAATAAAGATCTGACTCTTTTAGTTAAGGAAATGGAGCAGGGGCAGAGTGACCTGGAGAAGGTGCAAGAACTTTATTCTGAGTCCTTGATCATGGATTGGTGGTACAACGTGGAAAAGGAAGGAGACAGCAAGTGAGTTGCCCGATCACCCTGGCCGCCCCATGGCTGGGGGCCTCTCAGACGCCCTGTTTGCTTTCCAGAAAATGTTTTGTGAGATTTCTTTCAGTGAAAAGAATCACATGGTATGATTAAGTTAGGATTCTTTTAAGCAAAGATAATTAATAATTTAATAACAACGGATTTTTTTTTAACTATCTCTACCCATTGTGGACAGCCCTCTACACCCACTCAACCCAAGCAGTGACAGGGAAGAGAGGAGCTGTGGGCGAGGAGACTGGACTCAGGGATCAGGAGGCCTGACGTCTGGACTTCACCTCACATGACCCTGGCGAGTCCCATAATGTCTTTCCACACTGCCACATTGCCACAGGGTTGTTTCCTCATCTTTAAAATCATGGTGTGGCAATGAGGTTTGGGGTAGACAATTTCTCAGGGCTGTCTACATCCAATTTTCTAGGATATTTCTAATCAGTAGTTTTTAAACAAAAATCAAAACTACCTCCCACACACAGGAAATTTGTCAAATCTTATTAAAACATTACCCAGATAGTCAAGTTATCACAGCCTACCCCATAGCAGAGAATCTTTATATTTAAAAGAATGATGGCAAACTGGGGAAAAAATTGAAAATACATTTATTAATCATAATTTCTTGTTCATAAAAATGTATTATCTTTCTAATATCAAATTAAATATTCATATGGGTTGGGGCCAGGACATGAACATGGAATCAGTAAAAAGATCAGTGTTATCATGGCCATCTTACAAGAAGATTTTACACCATATTTTTTAAGTATTTGGGAAAGAACAGATACATCTTCTAAACTCAAAAAATCTAAAAAAAAAATAAACTAAGAACCAAATAAATGAGCAGCTCTTAAGTGTAAATTATTTTCTTTAGGCTCAGCGCCTGTGGCTCAAGTGGCTAAGGCGCCAGCCACATACACCTGAGCTGGTGGGTTCAAATCCAGCCTGGGCCTGCCAAACAATAATGATGGCTGCAACCAAAAAATAGCTGGGCATTGTGGCAGGCACCTGTAGTCCCAGCTACTTGGGAGGCGGAGACAGGAGACTCACTTGAGCCCAGGAGTTGAAGGTTGCTGTGAGCTGTGATGCCACTGCACTCTACCTAGGGTGACAGCTTGAGGCTCTGTCTCAAAAAATATATATATATATTTTCTTCATACTCTCAGCCAGGACCTTAACGCTGTGAGAGCCACATTGTGAACTATTTTTCAAGTTTTCACATTACTTTTTACATTACTAAATTAAGAGGTTTTATGTTACTTTTTTATTGATGTATGTTTTAGTATTTTTTTTGAAGTTTTTATTCTATTTTGTAATAAAACACCGTGGCCCCAAGGAAAAATTTTGTTTTATTTTGTGGCAGTTGATGTGTTAACAGTCGTCTTCCCCTCATAGACTCAAACTAAAAAATCTCAGGACAAAATGACCAGCTGTTTCTCGGAAGTTGGATTGGTCTGCTGAATGTGACTATTGAATTGAGTAGTGGATGCAGTCTTGGATTTTATATTTCTTTATTAGGGGCTGGAAGGATCAGAGAAGCATTTTAATATTCCAGACATTGCGCGGTAGGTGGGCAATTTACTTAACCTGCTGAGCCCCAGTTTCTGTTTCTATAACATAGAAATAATAGCAGTCCTAGGATTGTTGGGTGGATTAAATGAAAATATACCTGTCATGTAATAAGAGCTCTGAATTTACATAAAAAGGCAGAACCTCAACCTTATAAATATCATGCTTCTGTACTTCCTTATACTTAAGAAAAGTTGATCCTCTTACTTAGCTATAGTCAACATCAAACTGCTAAGTTTCTCTCTAGGTGAAGAAAATGTTACAATCTCAAAATCTTTTTTCAAACCTTTCATTGAGTTAGAGTTATGTACCAGGAGAACTGGGATGCACAAATAGATATAAGCCTGGTCCTTTCTACCAGGGGATATACAGTGTGGACACTCACTGTGGATTGTGGAGTGGAGTGGGTGCTTCGTGGAGGTATTCGGGGGACAGCTGGTGGCAAAGAGAGGGCACGCTTTACAGTGTTGGAGCAGGGGATTTTTCCAGAAACTTTCCTGTCTGTGTTCAGAACTTCAAAGAAAGTAATGTCTGGGAAAATACGTAAGCACTTCTGGGATCCCCCCTGGCCCTATATCTTCTGTAGAATCATTTGCCACAGAAGTTTCCTTTCTCTAGCTTTTGTAAGAGCTTGCTGGTTGACACTTTGGTTATAGAAATGGCTTTCTGTATGCTTACACGTTTACAACCAGCTCTTCCTCATATTAATCCCTGCAACAGCCCTCCATGGTGGTGGTGCACAGGTGAAGTTTCCTGCATTTCAGATGAGGAAAGGGAAGAGATTTAGAGAGGACTGAGCAACTCCTCAAGGTCACATAGCCAGGAGGGACTAGACTCGTGTTGTGAGCTGTATCTTCTGACTCCATGGTTGGGCCCCAATTTACTCTTCTGCATGGAACAAGAAAAAGAAATGGCTATTTTTATATTAATCTAAATGAGGGAAGGCTCACTTCTTTAAGTTTGAAGTGTTCAACATGAAGGTAATGACTTAACTCTGCTTTCTTGATAGAAAGTTTCTTTCCCCTCCTTTTTTTTTTAACTTTTTTTTGGTCTACTTTTTATCTATATCAAAGCAGGCATCAAAAGGAAATCTGTTCTATGGTTTCAACCCCAGAAAAATGCACAAAACTTCAATCTGATGTCGAATCAATGAGAACCTGGTCCCTGAATATGTTGAAAGAACCAGGGGGCCTTTTGGATCAAAAGAGTCAGAAAAGGAAAGTCCTCCATGCAGGTATCAGTGAACAAAATGGCTTGACTCTTTACTGGTTTTGCTTTAGTGCAAGAAAATAGAACAAAACTAAACTCATATAGTATTGTTTTAAAAGCCCTAACGCTGTGTGTATTAATTAGAAGTTTTATGAAGATAATTATACATTTCACATGATCTCATGTACTTACCCTTCACCCAGTTTTTCCCAGTGGTAACCTCTACTGCAGTACTGAAGCCAGGATATGGATATTGATCTGATTCCTGGGTCCTATTCAGATTGTCCCAGTTTCACTTGTATTCATTTGCCCTTTGATAACCACATCTACTTCCCTTTAAAGCAGTGGTTCTCAACCTTCCTAATGCCGTGACCCTTTGATATAGTTCCTCATGTTGTGGTGACCCCCAACCATAAAATTATTTTTGTTCCTATTTCATAACTGTAAGTTTGCTACTGTTATGAATCATAATGTAAATATCCGATATGCGGGATGTATTTTCATCATTACAAAGGGGTCGCGACCTACCCGCAGCAGAACTGCTGCTTTAAACCCTTCCCTACAGCTAAAATCATACTAAATGGTGAACGACTGAGTTATTTCCCCGTAAGATTGAGAAAAAGGTAAGGATGTCCTCCCTCACCCCCCTTATTCAACATAGTACTGGGAGTTCTAGCCACTGCAACAATGTAGTCTATTGAACTCATTTTGCATCTTTGTAAATACCAGTTGGGTGTATTTATGTGAGTTAAATCTCTATTCTGTCTATTCCTCTGTCCAATACCACACTATCTTGAAGAAATAAAGCCAGAAGTGTGGGGAAGGATAAAAGTAATCTATCTCTATTTGCGGATAGCATATTCTCTATGTAGAAACAGCAAGAGAACTACCAAAAATAGAAATTCCTAGAATTAATACACGAGTTCAGCAACATTGTCAGTTAGTTATAGTCTCAACACACAAAATTAATTGCATTTCAGTACACTAACAATCAACCTACAGAAACTATATTAAAAACGACTTATAATTATTGCAAATAAAATAAATATATATACTTAACATTTACAAGATCTGTGTGTTGAAAATTACAAAATTCTGCCCTAAGACATTAAAGAGGATATAAATAAATGGAGAAACATACCATGTTCTCACCCAATTGATCTACATGTTTAATTTAATTCATAATAAAATCCCAGAAACATTTTTTTTTTTTGAGGCAGAGTGTCACTATGTCGCCCTCAGTAGAGTGCAGTGATGTCACAGCTCACAGCAACCTCTAACTCTTGGGCTTAAGCAATTCTCTTGCCTCAGCTCCCAAGTAGCTAGGATTATAGGCGCCTGCCACAATGCCCAGGTTTTTTTTTTTTTTTCTTTTGTTTTGGTTGTAGTTGTCGTTGTTTGGCAGGCCCTGGCTGGGTTTGAACCCGCCAGCTCCAGTGTATGTGACTGGTGCCCTAACTGCTGAGCTAGAGGTGCTGAGCCCAGACACATATTTTTTATAAACATAGATGAACACATTCTAAAATGTAGACAGAAACTTCAGGTTGAAGGATAGCTAAAATAATTTTGAAGAAAAGAACAAAGTTGAAGGAATATCTGTAGCTAATATTAAGACTTACCATGATACTCTATTAGTCAAGACAGGATGGTATGGGATAGACAGAGACATAGACAGCAGAGATTTAACTCACATAAATACACCAAACTGATTTTGACAAAGTTGCAAAATTAGTTCAACAGAATGAGAACCTTGTAATGCCTTTCAACAAATGGTGCTACAGTAGTATCTATAGGCAAAAAGAAAAAAAGGACAAAAAAGCCCTGACCTAAATCTCCATAATCTCTTATCTCCGTAATCTCCTACATCTCCTATACAAAAATGAACTCAAATGAACCACATGAAAGAGTTCTGGACTTTTACCAAATGCTTTTTCTGTAAGAATGGTAAATGATTTTTCTTCTTCAATCTATTAATAATTTAGATTAGATTACATTGATGATATTCAAATGTTGAAGCAGCCTTGTGTATTTTTAGAATATTTCCCACTTGGTCTCAGTATATACTTCTTTTATTACATTGCTAGATTCAGTTTGCTTATATTTTGTTGAGGATTTTTTTTATCAAAGTTCAAAAGCCTGTAGTTTTCTTTTTTGTTCTTTTTTAATACCATCTTTGTCCAGCTTTGGTACCAAACTGATACTGTCCTCATCAAAGGAGTTAGGAAATTGTCCTCTATTCCTGGAAGAAATTAATCTAATTCTTCTTTGAATGTTTGGTAAAATTATCATGAAACCATTTGGAACTGGAGATTTCTTTTTCAGGAGATTTTTTCATAATTATTAATAATTCAATTTTTATAGTGGTTTTATAATGGTGTTAAGGCAGTTCATATCACCCATTTCATCTTGGTTGAGTTTTGGTTGTTTGTAGTTTTGGTTGGTTATAGTTTATAAGGAATTAATATGTCCATTCTTTCCTAATTTGTTAAATTTATGAGGACAAAAATTGCTTGTTGTATTTCTTTATTACTTTTTTTAATTAAATCATAGCTGTGTATGTTATATTTCTTTATTACTTTTTTAATGGCTGCAAGATCTTTAGTGATATCCCCTATGTTTTATAAGTTTTATTTTCCATTTGTTCAGTTGTTTCGAGAGAATTTGTAGTTAATGGTTGAAGCATTTTTATGGTCAGCTTTAAAATCCTTGCCAGGTAACTTCAACTTCTAATACATTTTGGTGTTGGCACCATTTCATTTTTTCTCATTAAAGATGTAATTTTCTTGGTTCTTTATGTGACGGGTGCTTTTTGATAGTGTCTGGACATTTTGTTTATAATCTTAGGGTCTCTGGAGCCTCTTTAAATCTTTTTTTAGGACACAGTCACCCTGTTTAAATTTAGCATATGGGCCTTGACCTGTTTTTGTGGGCTGTGGTTCCAGTGGCAATTATTTTGGTGCTTGTTTTTGTGGGTTACCTGGGACTCCTACTGGTCATTACTGGTACTACTTGTGCTGGAAAGGGTCTCCTCAGGCCAGGATATTAGGTGTCTTGCAGGTGTGAGATCGTTGTGGTGACCTCTCCCACTGCTGTTTCTGGGTCTCTGGATAGGGGAGGATAACCTTTAAATCCCAGGGACCAATAGACTTCCTGGAATAGCGACTTCCGGAAGCTTATTCTCTCTCACATGATCTGTCTACTTGCTCCTGGTATCTCTGAACAAGGAGCAGTGTCTTGGACCCATGGTGAGAAACAGGCTTCTCATACTGGCCACTTGTTTGGTGGCATCCCTTCAGTCTGACCTGCCTACCTACCCCAGTGAACCCGAGTCTTATGAGGTAGCTACTTGCTAGCATTTTAATGGCCTATTGTCACTTCTACCATTTCATTTAGATTTGGGGTCCTTGGTATTGAAAGTAATCATGCTGGACTTTTATTTCACTTTATACTCAATTTATTTCACAGTTTTCACCAAAACTTTTCACTTTTGATGTAAAAAAAAATGATGAAATGTGATGAATGACCAGTAATGCAGAGGCTAGGGTGGAGTTAAATACTTGGATCCATTGCCAAACAAACATGTTTTCATTCAGTATTTATAGCATTTGAGAATAGAATAGTTTTTGTGTTTGGGGACTTTGGAAGCTAAATTTCAGTTTCATATGGCACACAGAGAATCTGGTTATTTTCATCTAGAAATTTTGGTCAAGGTAGCCTGCCAGTGTGGTCAATGGCAGGAGCTTAGCTCTCCTATATGGGTCATTTATCTCTTTTTCTCACAAACACAGTCCCAAAGAAAGAGATCTTTCTCAACTCCTGGTTACAGAGGCAACCAAGACAGGGCTCACCCTTTTGTGAGCCACAAAAGCACACTCTCACCTCCATGCATGGAGACCACTAGTATCACTTTTCTGTTTAAAAGACAGATAATATAAGTAAATAAATAAATAAATAAATAAATGACAGATTTTATTTAAATAAATAAAAGACAAATAATTTGCAGATGCTTAGCTAATCTTCAACTATCCTATTTCTTATAGGAGAGGGTGAATTCCCTCTCAATGAATATTTGAACATGTCTCATTCACGAATGCTGACATAAAGCCTAGGTACTTGTGCTGCTAAATTGTGAAGTACAGAATACATTTACAATTAGTGTGGTTTATATTGTCTAAAATGAAAAGTAACCAAGTTGATTTGACACAGCCTCATTGTCCTCTAAAGCATAAAGATCAGTATTTGATAAGTATCACTTGCTAGGAGAAGGGATCCAACAGAAGGTAGAAAATTAGGTAGATAAAGGTCTGGATAACAACTGTGGTAGGTAGAATTTCTAGAATGGCTTGCCAAAGATGTATTGGCCTAAATCCTGCAACCTTTGAATATGTTGAGACTCTCATAACCATGTTATATTGACCTTTAAGACAAGGTTGGCTAGGTGGGTCCAGTGTAATCACATGAGCCCTTATAAGTAGGAGCTTTATCCAGTTGGTAGTAGAAGAGAAAAAGAGATTTGAACCATGAGAGGAATTCAGTACACCATTGCTGGCTTGAAGATGGGGGAGTCACATGAAAAGAAATGTGGGTGCCTTAAGGAGCTGAGAGAGGGCCATGGGCTACAGCCAAAAAGGAAATAGGGATCTCAGTCCTACAACTGCAAGGAACTGAATTCTGCCAATGACCTGAATGAGCTTGGAAGCAGATTTCTCTCCAAAAGACATGCAGTTTGAATTCAGATAAAGGGGGAAAGCTACTATGGCAGCCTTCAGTTTGTGGCAGGACTATGCTCTGAGGGTTGGGAAAAAATGTATCTAATGAAGTATCTCCTATCTAGAGTTCTTTTTACTTCTTTTCCCATGATACCAACAGAGTCAACTAAAACCAGCTTTCTCAGAAGCCAGATGTCCATCCTCAAGAGCTTAACATGCAGTGAAAGGAAGGATGGCAGCTGGAACACTGCTTCAAGTGACACAGGCAAGTCAGAGAGGGTCTCTGTCCCAGGAAGCCCAGCCGGTCTCCTTTCACCCAAGGGACTCCTAAGGGTGTAGATACATTTGGGAAAAGCAAATCATATTTTAACTGGGCCCAGATTACTTCCTATTTAAAAGAATCCCTTATAAGTCAAGTCTACCTGCTTTAGGAACTGGAATTTCTTAGGGCTAGACTTGTACTTATAGTGCTTGAGTGTTTAATGTACACGTGAATCATGTAAGTAACTACGGTGCTAGTGGTAATACTTGCTGTGACTCCACGGTTTGAATTTGAAACATTAATACTTGATAGTTGGTTTATTTCATTCCCTTCCTTCATGGGATACCATCCAATGAACCCCTCTTTGGCCTAAATTGTCAGCCTTTGGGGAGCTAAATATGAGGAAAATATGATTTTTCTACTCCATTTTCATTATTATTGATAAACATATTCTTTTTAAAATATTAATTTTTTTTTATTGTTGGAGATTCATTGAGGGTACAATAAGCCAGGTTACACTGATTGCATTTGTTAGGTAAAGTTCCTCTTGCAATCATGTCTTGCCCCCAGAAGCTTTTTCCCTAGGTTTCCCTATATTTCAAATAGTTGCTAAATTCCACATGTTCACAGTTCCCTGGCACCTGAGGTGATGAATGTACCTTAGGTAGCAAGCACCTAAGTGACAGTACACCTGTTATTACTCAGTCATCATGTAATCAAACTCTGTTTTCATTAATGCTGATCTGTATGATGTCTTTTCCCAGTTTCAATTATCCTATCACATTTCTATAGGAAAATGCACAGTCTGCTATATGCACAGTCTCTAAGGGGCTTATCAAATGATGATTAGAACATGATTTCTTAGTTATTTCACTATCTCACATACTCCTTCTTGACACTACGCATTCAAAAAGGTAACATTCCTAATCGTTTATAAATTCAGGTTTATATAAAGATGTAAATTTAAACTCCAGAATATGAATTAGAAAATTTGAACTTACAACTGAACACCACCTAACAAGACTTTTGGTTTTCTACATAGAGTTAAAGAACCACAATAGTTGATCATGGTTCTACCGCATAATTTGGGGGTGTCTAATAGGTCAACATTGAATAATCATAAGTTGATAGTGTTCTCATTGAACATTTTAGGTTGTATGGTGGCTCACACCTGTAACCCCAGCACTTTGGGAGTCTAAAGTAGGAGGATCTCTTGAGGCCAGGAATTTGAGACTAGCCTAGGCAACATAGTAGAGGCCTGTCTCTTAAAAAACAAATAAATAAATTGTAAAGGTGAGTTTTCTGGAGAGTGAGAAGATGAGTATATCTGATTCTTCAGTAGAGATCTCAGTGGATGTTGGATGATGTAGATAAGCATAACAATGGTAGTGCTGGATTTACCTAAGCTTTGACCTTTAGTGGGAATTGCAAAGGAATTTTGCCTGAGAATCCATTCTGACAGATTAGGATAAGTTCTCTGAAATATGGTCCATTTATTAGCCCTCAGGCACAGCTGAGCTGAGACAACTGTGATCCTTTTGCATTTTGATATGAATGCCATATATGAGGAAAATATGTAACTGTTATTTCCCCTTCCACAGAAGGAGGCATCTTGCTAACAGATGAGTGTCTCAATGACAAATCATCAGAAAAACTTACTCAAGATGGAAGCCAAGTTTATGATGAGTGAGTGCTTGAATTTTATGAGTGCTTGAATTTTATGAGAACAGTTTTTTCTGTTACCCACCAAGTTGTAAGTTTTAAAACACGACAGTCTTGTGTTCTTAGTATTTCAGATACCTCTTCAGAAAACTGGCTCAACACCTATGGCTTGGTTGCCAAGAAACTGACCATTATGGATGCCTTGTCAGTGGCTTCAGTCCCCCACACCTCGACCTACATCCCCGTTCTGGAGAAGCACATTGTTTCTAAAGTCTTTGATGAGGTGAACTGTCCATGTCTCCCTGCTTGAATTATCTTTCATTTTCTGCCCAACTACAAAGTAGTCCACTTAAATTTCTTATATGGGTGTAGCAGAAATGTATTGTAGCCATGGGGATAAAAATATTTGTAAAGGCAGTTAAAAAGAGACAGAAAGGATAGCTCTTAAGAATTTTTTTTTTTTAAGATGAGAGAAAATTGGCCTTTGTTGCCTTGTCAGTTTATGGCTTTTTGCTGATGGGTGGAAATACGGAGTTGCAGAAGTGTTCAAAAACTCTCTGGGTCAGAGTAACAAGTGAATATTATCCACGATGAAAGACAGGGAGAACTGTGACAGAGTATGTCCTTCCTTTGCTTACCTTTTCTTCCTAAATTGAGCAGCATCTTCCCCAACATAAAAGCCTCCTAAGGGAAAAGTGAGAGAGAGAGAGAAGAGAGAGAGGAACAGACAAACAGAGAAAGAAAGAGAGAAAAGAGACAGTGTTAGTAAGAGAACCATCAGAGGCCACTAGTCAGGCCCAAGAAGAGAAAAAGAGCTTCCAGGCACGGTGGAGTTAAATGTAGAGTAAGGCCAAGTAAGTACTGAACAGCTTACACTGAATTTGGCCACTCTGAGGTCCTTCTCACAAGTCCAGTGGAACAACCAGGCTGCTTTGGGATAAGGAACACCAAAGAGATGAGAGCACAAACATTGAACCCCACTGCTTCTTGGCAAATATGACTGCAACGAATACTTTAAATAGCAACATACAAGGCTTTATAGTCACTAAGTGGAAATAATATACTTAAAAGTTCCTTTCTCATGCTAAAATATTTGCAGAGGAAATAATGCAATGTTTGCAGTTTGCTTCAACATAAATTGGATGATGGGAGGAGTAGATGGAGGTGAGAAGCAGCTGAAACAGATTGGCCATGAGTTGATAATTATTAAATTTGGACAAATAGAATGTTGAAAAGGGAGGCTCATTCTACTCTTCTTTCTGCTTTTTTATATACAGTAGAACCTCCATAGTTGACCACTTCCCTGCCTTGACCACCTCCTTAAGTTGACCTAATTTTCATAGAGTGGACGTGCACCACATGTACAATTCAGTATAACAGGCCTAGTTCCTTCTGTTGATGATCTCTGTATGTTGACCAATTTGTTACAGTCCTTTGGGTGGTCAACTTATAGAGGTTCTACTGTATTTGAAATTTCCCTTAAGAAGAAGTTGAAAAAAATCAAAGGAAGGCTAGCTTTAAAAAAAAAAAAGAAAGAAAGAAAAAACCTTATCTAACTGGCCTTGAAATAGCCGAGATTTGATGTATATGGAAGAAGCAGATAAATTGATGAAACTTTTTTCTATTAATCATATTTTAAGAATTATAACCCACGGAGGCTGACATCCTTCCTGTCATAACAAACCAGGGACTCTTACTCTGAAGGCTGTATGTTTATTATCCTTTAGGCTGGTTCCTGGCTACTTTCCCTCAAGATAAGCAGACCTGTTTTGACCCTCATGATTGGCAGATTCAATTTAGACCTCCAGTGAACTCTAACCTGATAAGTCAGATATCAACTTATCACTTGAACCTGACTTTCTCCAGAAGCAACAGAGAGAAAGTGAACACTGATTTATTTTTTGTAGGAAGTACGGTGACAGCTTATTCATATTGTGCACATTTATTATTTTAATATTCTTGAATTTCATTTGGAACAAAATATATTTAGTGAACTCTCCCTGGAGATAGAATTTTCTTGGAATTGTCATGCTTCTTTCTAAACCTCCCAGCAACTTGAAATGCATTGAAAAGTAAATTTCTAAAAAAAAGTATAGTAGGGAAGCATAAATCTAAAATCCAGGGAAGAAACCATATTTATAGAGTGGATACATAAAAATGTTATTTTGCATAAAAACATAGGTAAAATGAACACAGATCTCAGAAAAAGATCTGTAACATATATGACAGACAAAAAGGGTCGTAAGAGTAATAGGGGGTGTATCAGTATAAATCAGTGTTCAGTGTACAAACACACTTTCATACTGTAATGGATAGGGGAATAAGAAAGTATGATAGATACCTCAGTGGAACATCTAGGTGAAAAAAAAAAAAAAAAAAAAACAGGCTGGGCATGGTGCTCCCACCTGTAATGCTAGTACTCTGGGAGGCTGAGGTGGGTGCCTGAGCTCACGAGTTTGAGACCAGCTTGAGCCAGAGCAAGACCTTGTCTCTAAAAATAACTGGGCATTGTAGCAAGTGCCTGTAGTCCCAGCTACTTGGGAGGCTGAGGCAAGAGAATTGCAAGTTTGAGGTTGCTGTGATCTATTATGGCACTGCGCTCTACCAAGGGTGACAAAGTGAAAAAAAAAAAGGAAAAAAAAGAAAAACAGTCAAAGCCACATATAAAAAGATTTAACTTTATTGGTAACCAAATATAAGCATTCTGAAAAAATACAAATTGAAAATCAATTAGACACCTCCTCTGCCATCAAATTGGTAAGGTTGAAAATTAGTAAACAATGATAGGATAAAATGGGTGCTTTTACATCCTGCTAGTGAGAGAATAAATTGGTGTGACCTTAGTGAAATATGTTAGAGCTTACGTTTACCCCAATAAATCTATATATTATCAGGAATCTATATAAGGGAATAATCAGATATACTGACAAATATATGCCGAGAATAATTACTTCTCCCTTGCATCTAATAATGAAGAACTGCAAACAGCCTAAATATCTAATAGTACATTCATATAATGGAATTTCATACATTTATTAGATATCACATTTCTGAAGAACTAGTAATGACATGAGGAAAAGCCCTCGGTATCACGCTAAATGAAGAAACCAGAGTATAAAAGTCCATATATAGTATGTTAGCAATTTGGTTACATGTATGTATTATATAGACACAGCACTTTCTCCCTCCTTCCTTCCTTTTTTCTTTTTACCAAAATGTTAACAGTTTAACTGGGTGGTGAGATTGTTAGAGAAGCTTGTTCTTTATTTTTATAATGTTTTTGTTCTTTATTTATATAATTTTTGGTTTTTATTATAGTGCTTTTAACTCTGAACATATATTAATTATGTACAGAAAAAGGTTAATAAAAAGACCTTAAAGCAAATGATAAAATGATATAAACATAAAGAGAACTTAATTTTTAATTGATTGTTTTATTTTTATTAAGTAATGAATATATTCTCAGCAGATGAGGTTTAAACCATTCTGAAGTCTTTAGAGGAAAATGTAGAATCTTTTTTAAATTTATTTTTATTTTTATTTTTTTTGTAGAGACAGAGTCTCACTGTATCGCCCTCAGTAGAGTGCCGTGGAGTCACACAGCTCACAGCAACTTCCAACTCCTGGGCTTAGGCAATTCTCTTGCCTCAGCCTCACGAGTAGCTGGGACTGCAGGCGCCCGCCACAATGCCCAGCTATTTTTGTTGTTGTTGTTGCAGTTTGGCCTGGGCCAGGTTTGAACCCACCACCCTCAGTATATGGGGCCGGCGCCCTACCCACTGAGCTACAAGAGCCACCCGAAAATGTGGAATCTTTCCTCACAATCATTCCCATCCATGGAGGAAACATTTTGAATAGTTTGGTAAATTTCCTTCCAATCCTTTTTCTACATGTGCATATGTATATAGGTGTATACATAACATATACTGAGGGTGCCAAAAAATGTATGCACATTTTAAGAAAGGAAACAACTGTATTAAAATTGTAATATTCAATATCTACCAATAACGTTTGTTATATTGTAGCTTGTATCTCTTGTAATTGCAGAAGTCAAATGTGACTTGAGTATTACAAATTTAATATAGTTTTTTCCTTTCTTTAAATGTGCGTACATTTTTGGCACCTTCTGTATTTATACATATATACGTAGTGATTTTATAAATGTAAATAAAGCAATACCATATGGATTTTCTATTTTATCTTTTAAAAATTATGTCATAAGGCCAGGCGTGGTGGCACACTCTTATAATCCTAGCACTTTGGAAGGCCAAGGCAGGAGGATTTCTCAAACCCAGAAGTTTGAGACCAGACTGAGCAACATAATGAGACCCCATTTCTTTAAAAAAAAAAAAAAATTAGCCAGGCATAGTGGTGTTTTCTTGTAGTCCCACTTTCTCAGGAGGCCTAGATGGGAGTATCGCTTGAACCCAGGAGTTTGAGGCTACAATAAGCTATGACTATGTCATTGCACTCCAGGCTAGGTGACTCTTTAAAAAGACTCTGTCTCAAAAAAAAAAAAAAAAAAAAAGATAAAAGGAAAACAACCAACATTATATCTTGGGGACTTTCCACATGAGTAGATGTTGGTCTATCTTATCCTCATTAGCTACAAGGTTCTTCCCCATTATTGGTGGATATTTACACTGTATTCTTCCTAACCCTATTAAAAATAATCCTGTAGGCTCGGCGCCTGTGGCTCAAGCAGCTAAGGTGCCAGCCACATACACCTGAGCTGGCGGGTTCGAATTCAGCCTGGGCCTGCCAAACAACAATGATTCCTGCAACCAAAAAATAGCCGACCGCTGTGGTGGGCGACTGTAGTCCCAGCTACTTGGGAGGCAGAGGCAGGAGAATCGCTTGAGCCCAGGAGTTTGAGGTTGCTGTGAGCTGTGATGCCATGGCACTCTACCTAGGGTGACAGCTTGAGGCTCTGTCTTAAAAAAAATAATAATCCTGTAACATTTCACTGTACATAGAATTTTGGGGCACATATACAACTCTGTCTTTGGGGTAGATTACTTCAAGTGGGATTGCTGTAACCAAAGAATATGTACAGTTTAAATTTTGATAGATAAATTCAAATCATCCTCCAAATGCATTTTACATTTCCACTAGTTTGTATCCCCACAGTGTACACAAATGGCCTTTTCCTAAGAGGAACTCTATATAATACTTGGTAATCATTAGTCCCATGAGTGTAGAAATGTTTTGAAAACCCTGATATGCACTTGTGAAATCCTGATTCAACTTGTCCTTTCCTATGCTGATGAAGTAAACTCAGCATTTCAGTCCCGCGTTCAGAAATTTGCTCTCCGTACCTGTACTCTGGCAAAAATGCTATTCCTACTCTGAGGTTGTCATAGGATTAAAAAAAGAATACAGGGAGGTGCCTGTAGCTCAGTGAGTAGGGTGCCAGCTCCACATCCCGAGGGTGGCAGGTTCGAACCCGGCCCTGGCCAAACTGCAGCAACAACAACAAAATAGCCAGGTGTTGTGGCGGGTGCCTGTAGTCCCAACTACTCGGGAAGCTGAGGCAAGAGCATCGCCTAAACCCAGGAGTTGGAGGTTGCTGTGAGCTGTGACATCACAGCACTCTACCCAGGGTGACCAAGTGAGACTCTGTCTCTTAAAAAAAAAAAAAAAAAGCATATAATGGACAGCACTTGGCAGATCCTTCATAGATGTTGGCTTTCATCATAAAAATATTCAAAAAATACATGCCCACTGTGTGGCTGTACTGGACTGTAGACAACAGTGCTAACTACAGGTAGGAGACGAGAATATTCTCCCGAAGAACAGGACCCTCACTACTTGTCCTCTCATCGTTTTTCCTGCTTGTAAATCCAGACTGGCCTCTGAAGACTCACTCTTGACAGCCAATATTCCTACCCAGCACAACTTAGACAATCTCATGAAAAAAATAACAATACAAATAAGAGGCTTTCTAATTAAACAGGAGGAGTGGGAAGTGCTGTGTGACGATGCCGCAGAGGCCCCCACCCAAGTTTCAGTTCTCAGAGAAGGGGTGGGAGGTTATAAAGGCAAAGAGATGGGGAAGAGGGTCCCTGGAAGTGGGAGAGGTGTGGGGAGGCCCAAGGGGCGGAGGCAGTTTGTCATTCCAGAGGAAGTTTATTTAGTGTGACTGGAGAAGACCATAAAGCTGGTGCAGGAAGATCCTCAATTGACTTAAGGATTTTGAACTGCATCCTGAGGGAAATGAAAGGGATTTTAGCAGAAGAGAGAGAAAATTAATTTGGCACTTTGGTCGTTATGCAGAGAATAGTTGGAGGGAGAGGTGCGAGGCTGGGAAGACGGGTCCAGTCAAGAGGAAGGTATCTGGGCCCAGTCACCACGCTGGGGACAGCCCCCACGTCTATTTATAAAGTCAAGTCAACAGGACCAGATGACATGGGGATCAGAGAGAGAAAAAATGTCAAGAGTGATTCTCCAGAGTCCAGCCCAGATTAACAAAAAGGAAAAACAATGAGAGGGCAAGGAGTGAGGGTCCTGTTCTTCAGGAGAATATTCTAGTCTCCTGCCTCTAGAAAGCAAAGCCAAGGGCAGGGGATGAACCATTCTCAATTGCATTTCCTGGGCACTTGGATTATACTTGGTGCCTTTTGTGGCACTGTAAATTCTCATTGTGAGAATAAAGGAGGGTAAGTGGGCACTGCCCTCTTTTATTAATAGTAAGAGCAAGAATTGTGATGACAGAAATATGTTGCAATAAATTCCGATTACACCTTCAAAGCACATTTGTATCTTTTATTTTCTAATATTTTTTTGACTGGAAGAGACCTTCAGCTATAGATGGAAAGAATAAAAAACCAATAATCTAGACTACCTCCCACTTGATGGGATGAATAGCTTTTTGAGATTTGGATCTAATAGAGCTACAAAGGAAACGTGTTTGATTCTTACCTCACTTCACTGAGAATTTTTAATTGACTCTTCCTCCCGTGTTCTCTTTGTGGCCACATCTGTCTGTGAAGCAGTGTTTGGCTTTGTCCCTAGCTCTTTGTTTTATTCATGACTTACGTATGGACTCTTTCATCTTCTGGAACATAATGCTGTTTTGGGTCTCAGTGTTTCCTGGACCAGCATCAAATCTGTCACCTTGGAAATGAAGTATTGAGCAAGGAGGTTGCCCTAGCAACTCTTCATTACAAGATGCGAAATGGACCAGATAATTTTATCTTAGCTCTTTCAAAAAGATTAATTCATCACCAAGTCACATACAGAATAAAACTGCATTAGCTATTTGATGGACCTGGAATATTTTTTATTAATATTAAATCATAGCTGTGTACATTAATGCAATCATGGGGCACCGTACACTGGTTTTATAAACAGTTTGACACATTTTCATCACACTGGTTAACATAGCCTTCCTGGCATTTTCTTAGTTATTGTGTTAAAACAATTATATTCTACATTTACTAAGTTTCACATGTACCCTTGTAAGATGCACTGCAGGTGTAATCCCACCAATCACCGTCCCTCCGCCCATCTTCCACCCTCCCCCCGCCCCCCATTCCCCATACTCTTAGGTTGTAACTGGGTTATAGCTTTCATATGAAAGCCATTAAATTAGTTTCATAGTAGGGCTGAGTACATTGGATACTTTTTCTTCCATTCTTGAGATACTTTACTAAGAAGAATATGTTCCAGCTCCATCCATGTAAACATGAAAGAGGTAAAGTCTCCATCTTTCTTTAAGGCTGCGTAGTATTCATGATGTACATACACCACAGTTTATTAATATGTTCGTGGATCAATGGGCACTTGGGCTTTTTCCATGACTTAGCAATTGTGAATTGGGCTGCAATGAACATTCTGGTGCAAATATCTTTGTTATAATGTGATTTTTGGTCTTCTGGGTATATACCTAGTAGAGGAATTATAGGATTGAATGGCAGATCTATTTTTAGATCTCTAAGTGTTCTCCAAACATCTTTCCAAAAGGAATGTATTAATTTGCATTCCCACCAGCAGTGTAGAAGTGTTCCCTTTTCTTGGAGCTGGAATTTAAAGCTCTTTATTGCCAATTGCTTTGAAAAAAAAAAATGGAACAATTTGGGAAGATTAGTCTGCATCATTGGAGATTCTACCTCATCATCTGTCATCACCATCATTATCATAATGTCTTTGCATCCCATCAAGGCATCCTGCTTTGTCCTTCTCTGGGTTCTGCACATAGCTTTGTGGTCAGACATCCTGGATTTGTACCCCCGCTGTGTTATTTACTCCTGAAGGGCCATGGCAAGGTCCTTAATCTTGTATGCAATGAATTCTTATCATGTACTAGGTTCTGAACGAAGCATTTGATATCATCAAAGTATCTCATCTAAAACTTAGAGCAACATGAGATGTGGCTGTTCATTTCTTCACTTAGCTAACAAGGAACATTAGGTTCCAAAAGGGGACAGTGTCAAAATCGTGACATTTTACTGCTTTCAAATATAGTAGCATTGAACATAACAAAACTGTATATTAATACAAAAACTTTTTTCAATTTAAAATGACCATTATCACAAAAGCTACATATGTATATTTGTTGTATAAAAAAAATTAAAAGATCTAGATTAGTGAAAAAGAAAGAAGCAAAGTTATAACCTACCACAGATGAGTCATTTGATGGTTATTTGGCTAAACCCTTTACTACATGTTATGTATATGGCCTTTATATATTGTTTATATAGCCTTTACTCATTTTATTACCAAAATAAACTCAAACTGAGCACATTGTCTTGTACCTGCATTTTTACTCAACCATGAACATCATTCCATGCCAGCATGTTCTCATCTTCTATACCAATTAAAATGGTAATGAACATTTAAATTGAAACTTAAATCAACAATATTTTATTGTATAGATGTGTAGACTGAGAAATGTGAGAGGTAATCTACACTATAGTAACTATTTTCGTAAATTTATGAATGAGCTTTTCGACAAGCCACTTGGCCAATTAATTTGGCTCTGCCTCCCTTTTGTTCTGGGGAGCCAGCAGATGTTGCAGTTTGAAAAGCAGATGTGTAAGCTTCAGCACTCAGCCACTGCACAGCTTCAGCATCTGCACAGCGGCTACATCTTTATTCAAAGATGCATCCACGTGCGGTTTGCACAGAATTTCCTTTACCTGTGCCCAATCAGAACCTCTCCTTGGCCAATTTCTGGGATATTTATTAGAAGAACTGATTTAGTTGAAAAACAGTGAAGTTGGTGAATTCAGTCTGGGCTGAACAATAAAGATAGAATCAGCAGTTTCACACTACTTTCAAGCACAGCTGGAATGCTGTCAGGTCGTAGTACACCTGTTCACTGGAACAATTAATAGCTGTGTGTACAGTTCTATATTCTACTTTCGTCACTTAGCATACACTGTGAACATTTTTTCTTTCCTGCTTTTGGATGAATTTTAATGGTGGCACTAATATTTAGTAATATGAATTACTGCAGTCAATGTATTCCTCCCATCATGGAGAAGCTTATTTGGAATTTTAAAAGTGCTCATTTTACTATCCCTTGGAGTAGTAATAGTAAAAACAACCCATCCCCCCGAACCTCCCGCCAGTTGCTATGTGAAAGGTATTTTGTTTTCATTTTCAATTCTTTTACCATTTATGAAGTTTTCTGTATAAACTAAATATACCTCTTAAAATCTTTTCCACATCATTAATATTCTTACCAAATGACGCTTAAAAAACAGCAAAGTTATACTTCACCTCGTGCATCAATTACCAAGAATTCAAATCTGGTGGAATCTAAGCTTAATTATATTTTTTGAATCTCAGCCATTATTTTAATGTACATAGAGTTTTAATCTTTCATGTACTCAATAAATGGTTACTTTGTACATGCATTGTGCTAGAAACTAGTGTTTTCATTTTGTTTGTGTTTATCTTTGTTTTTCTTCCTCCCCTTGCTCAGAAACTAGTATTTTCAAAGGGAATAAGGAACTCCAGAGGCTGGTGGAAAGGGAGCTATAGAGGAAAAGTTGCCCTTAAGTATATTTGTCCACAGAGGAGCTGAATGAGAAACACGTAGAGACTGCCCAGTGCCTGGAGAGAGCAATTAGACATTCTGTTATTGTTACTGATAAGCTCTTCTGGAGGGATATTTCGTCTAACAGTGAGAAAAATTCTAACTGAATCAGCCCACATTGGCCTGTCCATGAATTCCAGCAATTTATGTGGACTTTATGGTCAGTGGTTCGCTCTCTGTTTCTCTCTCTCCCCCACTCTCTTCCCGCACCCCTTTCTTTCTCCCTATTCTTTCCTTCCCTATTTCTCTCCTAGTGAAAATCTTGGCCCAGAGTGTGATTATTAATGTCAGTTTACCAAACTTCTAGGTTAACCTTGAAGGAATTAAAGTAGGTAATATGTCCAGACTCCTTTTTGTTATCAAATATTGTCCAGAAGAGTGTCTCCTTAGTCTGCTATGCTTGATTTGCGTTATAAAAGTAATAAGTGAACCCCTGTCAGGGTGCTGTGACCAGGTGGTTTGAGTTCTTCTCAAACAGAGGGCACAGTCTTCATCAGCCTCTCTATCCTCCTACTCACGTCCTTACAGAAGCGGGACAGCCATGATTCTGCTCCTCACAGTCCTTACGAGGGTGCCCCCATGACCTCATAATCACACCAAATTTGACATCATAAAGAAAACATCTCATATAACCTGTATGCAACTACCAGGTCGCAAAAACTAAGAGGACAGACTCAGGGTGCGGGGTATGACTCTGTCTTTCCCTGAGTCTGCATGCAGAAAGGGATAAGAGTGAGCGCACGGAAGCCAGTCGAGCCTGGGCCACACTGACGCACACGATGGCCACGCAGGGCATGCGATCTAAATCCAGGAAGGAGGGAAGTAAAACCTGCACCTGCCTTTCTCTTAATGTGGAATCAGGAGCCAAGCTGATGGTGGTGAAATGTTACAATGTTGCTAAATATTTTGTGGTATTGACTTTCAATGGAACCACTGGCAAACTTGAGCTATTTGTAGGCTTCTAAAGGAGTATTTTTTCCCCCAGGGAAGAAAAGGAAAAGAAAAAACAAAACAAAACATAAATGTCTTTCATTTGGTTGAGATTGATTTTTTTTTCCTCTGAAAATTTATGTGACATATAGTTCTGTTTTGAAAGATGGTGCTTTTCTCGCTTCTACACGCTTCAATCAGTGTTTAAAGTCCAGTCATGCCGCCTTTTAGCCCAGTTCTGGCTACTTCCCTTTGATCAGGATTGTTTAGAAGCCCCATGCTGAATGTGTGGGATGGATAAGTAGAAATGTCGAACTATTCAGCCTCTTCTCTTCCTATTCGCTTCGGTTGTTTAAATCTTAGTCTTAATGTAAATTTTAGTCTTAATGGTTTAATTACAAAATTAACATAAGTAGTTTTTAAAGAATATGAAACAGTACAGTAAAAAGTAAAAGTTCTACCCACCGTCTTCACTTGTCCTGAAATCCCAATTTTTAGAAATAACCACTGGTGATAGTTTTAAACCTATATTTTAATGTTCCAGGCATTTTAAAACTAAATAGAGCATTTCAGATAAAGTTGAGGACCCCTCTCTCCTGAGTTTCCACGTTTTAATGTTCTTGGTACAATAGTTCCAAACATCGTTCCATAGGTTTAAAACATACAGATGGTATCATATTGTAAACTTCTTTCTGAAACTATTTGGTTTAACATATTTTTGAGATTTTTATCTATCTTGATTAATTTTCCCCTTGCTGTGTTTTTCTGACGAATACATTTCCATTTCTTCTAAATATTGATAAATTTGGATTTATTTCTGACCTCTTTTCTGTTGAAAATTATTTTCCTTTGCTTCTTTATGGTATTCTTTCTTGTCTTTTGTTAGACTGAAAAAGTTGTCTATATTCCCTCTTTTTCCCCCACCTGTGCTTGTTCAGAAGTAGTAGATGGTACTTACATTCCTTTGGTAATTATTTAGAAGTTTTAACATACATGAAAAAAAAATTCTAAGTCTTAAGTTATTTTGTATTTTTATAAAGGTCCCGGTTGAGCATTTTGAAGATACTATCTTCTTATGATTTATTTCTGTAGATTTAGGGGATGCAAGTATTTTTTATTACATGAATGAATTGTATAATGCTGAAGGGTTTTTCATGTACCTGTTACCAGAATACCATACATGGTACCAGATAGTTTTCATCCCTCACCCTCCTCCGTCTATTGCCCCCTTCTTAGTTCCCAATGTCCAGTATACCATGTTATGACTGTGTATACCCATTGTTTAGCTCCCACTTACAAGTGAGAACATGCAGCATTTGTTTCTGCATTCCTGAGATACTTCACCTATTCTAAAATAATGTTCTCTAGTTCCATTCAAGTTGCTGCAAAAGACATTCTTTCATTCTTTATTTTTATAGTAGCAAATATATGGCACATTTTCTTTATCTACTCAGCAGTTGATGGGCACTAAGGTTTATTCCATATCTTGGTAATAGTGAATTGTGCTGTGATAAATATTTGGGTGCTGATTTTTTAAATATATATAATGACTTATTTTCCTTTGGGCAGATACCCAGTCATGGAATTCTGGGTATCTACTTTTAATTCTTTGAGGAATACCCATACTGTTTTCTACAGAGGTTGTACTATTTGGTAGTCCCACCAACAGGGCGTTAAGTGTTCCCTTTACATCATATCTATGCCAACATCTATTGACCTATTCGTAATGGCAATTCTGACATGGTAAGGTGGTATCTCATTGTGGTTTTAATTTGCATTTCCCTGATGATTACAATGTTTAATATTTTTTCATATGTTTGTTAGCTATTTGGTTTTTTTTTTGTTTATTTGTTTGTTTTGTAGAGACAGTCTTACTTTCTGGCCCTCGGTAGAGTGCCATGGCCTCACACAGCTCACAGCAACCTCCAACTCCTGGGCTTAAGCGATTCTCTTGCCTCAGCCTCCCGAGTAGCTGGGACTACAGGCGCCCGCCACAACGCCCGGCTATTTTTTGGCTGCAGTTCAGCCGGGGCCGGGCCTGAACCCGCCACCCTCGGTATATGAGGCCGGCGCCTTACCGACTGAGCCACAGGAGCCGCCCGTTTGTTAGCTATTTAGCTATTTGTATATCTTTTGAAAAAAATCTGTTCATGTATCTTGCTCACTTTTTGATGGAGTTATTTGGGTTTTTTTTCTTGCTGATTTGAGTTCTTTGTATATTCTGGTATATTACTTCTCTGTCAGATGTGTACAGTCTGTGCATATTTTCTCCCATTCTACAGGTTGTCCATTTGTTCTGTTGATTATTTCTTATGCTGAGCAGAAATTTTTAATTTAATTAAGTCTCATTTATTTATTTTTGTTGCTGTATTTGCTTTTCAGGTCGGTCATAAATTCTTTGCCAAACTCAATGTTCAGAAGAGTTTTTCTTAAGTTTTATTCTAGAATTTTTGTGGCCTCAGGTCTTACAGTTAAGTCTTTCAATTTGGGCAGAATGGACATTCTAATATTGATTATTCTATCCCATGAGCATGAGATGTTTTTCCATTTATTTGCGTGATCCGTGGTTTCTTCCATCAATGTTATGTTGTTCTGCTTGTAAAGATATATTCCTAGCTATTTTAATTTTTTGCAGCTATTGTATATGGTACTGGGTTCTTGATGTGACTCTCAGCATATTAGCATATAGAAATGTTGCTGATTTCTATACATTAGTATAGTAACCTGAGACTTTACTGAATTTATCAATTAGACTCTAGGAGTCTGTTGGAGGAATCTTTAGAATTTTCTAGATATAAGAGTATATCATCAGCAAACAGAAATAGTTTGACCTCCTCTTTTCTAATTTGCATGACCTTTATTTCTTTCTCTTACCTGATTACGCTGGCTATGACTTCTAGTACTAATGTTGAATAAAGGGGCAACAGTTGGGCATCCTTGTCTTGTTCCAGTTCTTAGGGAGACCTATTTTCCTATTCAGTGTGATGGTGGAATGGGTTTGTCACATGCCTTTTATTATTTTGAGGTTTGTTCCTTATATGCCTAGTTTGTTGAGGGTTTTTTTTATCACAAAGAGGAACTGGATTCTATCAAATGCTTGATTTTAAAATGACCATATGGTCTTTGTTTTTACTCCTGTTTATGTGATGAATCACATTTGTTGATCTGTGTATGCTCAAATAGCTATTATCTATTAAATATGTCACTGCTTTATATGGTTTTTTTTTTTGTAAGGATTGCTTATAAGATTTTCCTTTAGATTTGACATGCTGCAGTTTTACTCCAATTTATGTATGGATTTTTCCTTTTTCGTCTGTTTTGATATGGACTCAGTTTTGATCTGAGGACTTATTTCTTTTTTCCAATTGTAGAATACTCAACTATTATAGTTTCACATGTTGCTTCTCTAATAATCTATTCTCTTCTGAAATTCCTTTAAGTTTCTTTATCTCTCATCATGATTGTCATCATCATCTATAACTATATTTTTTTTACCTCCCTGTGCTGTATTCTGTGGAAAGTCATTAGTATAATCACCCACTTCACCAGTTCTTTTTCTAATTATGTCAGTTGAAAATTTATTCTAGCTGTTAAGATTTTTTTATTTCAATTACAATTTTTTTCCAAGATAGATTTTTTTTATTTTTTTAATCCCATCTATTTCTTCTTATGGCACTTCAGTAAGGTTTTGTACTTTTAGATAGCTGCAGGGCAGCGCCTGTGGCTCAAAAGAGTAGGGCGCCAGCCAAAAACTACAAAAAAAAAAAATATATATATATATATATATGTATATATCTGCTACATTTTTGAGAACCTAATCACAAGCAATTTTAATCATAATTAACTTAAAGTCATTGTGAGATGGCTTAATGAATTTATTCTCAAGTGGGTTGACATTCTGATTATTGATTTGCTCAGTTATTATTTTTGACATTTTACTTCTGTATATACTTGGAAATTTTAGTTTGTTATCTCCTTTTAATAAGATTCTCTTAAAATCTGCCTTTCCTCTTTTTCCTCTGTTTTACAGTTGCCTAAGTTCATCCCTTTCACCTACGGCCCTACCCCCTCACCATGGGTGGTTACACTCTTGTTCCACAGTGATACTGTGGATATTACGAAGAATGGCTTGACTTAGTTCTTAGTTGTGAGGCTACACCAGTATCTGCTCCCCCTAGGCAGGGCCTTCTTTCAGGGGTAAGGGACCACCATACCAGTGCTGATGCCTGGTGCTCAGCCTGATTCAGGCTTTTGTTTTACAAAGTACTCATAATCCCACTTATTTTCTGAGAGTTGAGCTCCTCCTGCACTGCCTTCTTTGAACACAGAATCGGCAAGCCCATATAGCTTCAACCCTGCTCAGCTTTTCACATTTCTGCTCAGCTTTTTGTCTCTAGAAATCTATTTATCAGTCATGCAACACCCTTTCCTTTTTCTTTTCTATGCATTCTTAATAACAACATAAGATTTGTATGATTTTTGGAGGGGCAGAGAAACATAAAAGCGTGAGTTATGTCATCTTGATTGAATGCAAAAATTTGCTTCTTAAAAGTAATTCTCCACATTTCCAAAATACCTATATGTTCCTATAATCAGAATCATATACTACAATATTGAAACAATGATAGTATAGTTCAGTATGTTCCTGTGAGACATTTTTCTTTTTTATTTAAATATTAAGATATGAGATATACATTTTATAAGCGTGCATTTATTCATTTATCAACACATGTTTGCTGAGGGCACACTGTGTATGAGGTACCGTTCTAAGAGATGGGAACGCAGTCATGAATCAAGCAGTTTCTGCTCTTACGGAGCTGACATACTACTAGAGAGAGACGGGTAATCTGGAAACATAAGCATAAAATAACAGGTACTGTTAAGATGAAAGGTCAGTCGGGAAGAAAAGAATGAAGGTGGGTTTTGATTCAGGGGAGGGTGGGTAAGCCTGTCTTTCCCATTAAATACAACTATAAATCATAGACTATATATTTATATGGAAGTGAACTTCGAAATTGAGATGATCCCAAACAACTGGGGAGAGAGACCAAACCAACAATAAGTCTACCATTTTTCTCCCTAGAATTGCCTGGTGTGGAATCAGGTATACAAAAAGCCAGAAATAAGCACTAGGCAGAGGCAGAAAGAATATCAGAAAGCCTTTCTTTCTGGTGCTCTGCTGTTCTTATAGGAAGTGGTTTTGTCAATCACTAAGCTTTCTATGTTTGACATGTTATAAGAACCTCTTAAAAACTGATAAGAAAAATGGTCAAAAGATATCAACAATAAAATATCCTTAAAAAATAAAATGTAAAACAAGTATATGAAAAAGAGGGTTGACCCACCACTAAGTTGTGAAGAAACAAAATTGACATCCTACCTCTTATTTCTTATTCCCTGATTGGACAGAGGCCTCTGAAGACGATACTCGATTCTCATTAGCACTTCAGAAACAGTTTTGGCCTTTATTGCTGGTTTTTGGCCTGTGTGTTTGTGTGGTGGTGGTTGTTTTTAAAATATCTAGTTTTAAAAATTGAAAGGAAATGGTTCACAATAATATCTCTCATTTTTATTTCTTCTTTATGATTTACTATATTTTCTACATGTATAATGTGTTGAGTTTATAATCAGAAAAAAATGTAGACAGCTATACAGATACTTTTTTGAGGATACTTGTTAACCTATCAAGTGACACTTTCCTCTCCTTTGATATTGATATGTAGGTGTTCCCTCTGGCACATGTATCCAGCGACACAAATAAGATGATGTTAATTAACCCCAAAGGAATCAAGCTCAGTCTTTACAAGCGAAAAGTGGAACAGGCGATTAAGTCCTATGAAAAGTGAGTATTCCTCCTGGCTGCTCTTTAATGGATGTGGAATTTGTTTGTTTTGGCCTTTTATTTTAGCTTAGCCTTGTTTTGTTTCTGAAGCAATTTCTAAAATTGTTCATGAGGAATAACAACAGCAGTGGCAGCAACTAGCACAAGGTTTCCTGTGTTCCAGGCACTGCATTAAGTACTTAACCTGAACATTTTTGGCAGAGTTTTAAGGAAACCATCTTCCTTTTCAAAAATCTATAGACATTTTACATTTCGATGACATATTTAACGTAATGAAATAATGGAGATAAGTATATATTATTATTAAAAAAATTTTGTATCAAGTTCAAGATAACGATCAAGTTGACTACAGTGAAATCCATGCTCTGAAATAGTCACTGTGTCCATTCTGAGACAGGAGCCTCTTCTTGCAGGGGCAGAGGACCCAGTCTTTACCCTGGCCATGCTGTTATCGCCTGCCCACCCCGCCCCCAGCGCTCAGTTAATCCTTGGTGCACAGCTCTTGCTAAAACTTAAAGCACACCCAGCTTCTTCAGACAAACCTGTTCTTGGTTCTGGAAGTTGGATTTCCATTTACCATGTGGGTGGGAGAAATGAAAGTCCATGGAAGTTAAAGATGTGGCTCAGGCCAGCATTTATCAGCCTCTTGTTGTTTTGCAGTGCGTCTAATGTGTGTACAAAACAATTTCAAGGTCTGACTCCTGCCCGTGGAGTTTATACAGTCCAGTGTCAAGGCAAGCCTTTCCCCACTGTGCCATCACAGGGCTCTCCCAAGCCCCCTTGCACGTGAAGCTATCCCACTGCCCTCAACTGAGAACCAAGGCCACTCTTACCTGGGCTCCTTAGTGTATCTCTGAGTCTCTACCTGCCCTGCATCTTTCTTATGAATGCAGGTTGAGCCAGTCAAGGCTCCCCCTTCCTTGTGGGTCTGAGACTTCCAGGCAGGGCTTTCCTTGTCTTTGAACTTGCTTCTCCCCCTGCTGAGCTGCTGGCACTCTACAGGGTCTTTCATCCCTTTTTGCCTCAGCGCCAGGGTCCCTCCTCAGAGGCCTTTCCACAGTTCCCCTCCACTGCCCACCCTGTGTGTGGCCCTCAGAGCACTCAGGACACAGGCCTGCGGCCTGCTGACCATCTCTGCCCCTATAGGATGTCAGCTCCTGAGGCCAAGGGCTCAGCCAGCCTTGCTTTCTCCTTCATCCCCTATTCCTAGCAGGGGTCTGTGTGTGTGCATATGTGCACTCAGGTATTTGACTATTCTATTCAAATTTGATATAATTCAAGTTCAGTTATTAAAATTCTTCAAATTCAGTCAATCAAAACGCAATATACTAATACCATTCCAATTCTAGTGTAATTTGTTTGAATTCAAGTACCAGATTTCTATATTTGCCTGGTCTGGGAAAGCCTGGTGCAAGACCACAAGCTAGAGCTTAGAGGTCAGACAGTTTTTTTTGGGGGGGGTTCATTCTTGGTTCTGATACCACTCTGGGAAAGCCTCATATTCCTTACTCATGGAACCTGTTTGTCTCATAGGGCAAGTGAGGTTTATGTAAATCACATATAAAGAGCAATTAATGCTAATTACTTAACCCTTTCATTTCCTGAATCTGATGATCCTAAAATGACGATACATATATGCAGTGTGACAGTTATAAAGCTCCTCCCACTGTGCTGACCTTTCCCAGGAGTTTCAAGAAGGATAGGGACCCCCATTCCCAGGCAGAAGAGAGGCCTTCTTACTTAGCAACAAAACCAAAATATAGACATAGTAAGTGATTTTTCCCACTTCTTACTTCCAGTGAGAGAATCTGGAAAAAGCCTTTTAGTACCCTCTAGACAAATATTGTCACTATATTATTATTAGTTATAATAATATTATTCTAATCTTATTAATAACATTAATTTTAACCTGACTGATATCATTTAATAATATGTAAGATTATTGACTAAATTATTTGGTATTGCTAATTTGATGTTTATATTAAATAATTTAACAATATGATTTAATAATATTAATTTAATATGAACATTACACAGGACACAACTTCTTAATCTTTTGCATTCAATAGTTTAAGACTTTTGTTGATGTAAATATCATTCCTTTTTTCAATTTGCTCCAATTTGCTCCACTTTGCTCCACTTTTCTCAAAATATGCAGAATATGAAAAGGAAATGCTTTATCTCCATCCAATGTTATCCCAAGTAACATTTCTAAGGCCTTTCCAAACAAAAGTAAGCCAGATGTAACCTTATATAACCTCATGTGACCTAACATATGTATATATATATAACCTCATGTGGCTTTAGGTTAAGGATGACTAGGCAAATGGGAAGCTTACAGTCCTTTGGCCAAAATAATGACATAAACTAGTGATTCTGGTCACAGTACCCATGTGTTAAAGTTCTTCTGTTTCAATATTTTGAGAATTGAGGGAGTAATTTTAGCTTTGTGTGTCTGAGCATAATCTTTGAGTGAATATTGCCAGGACTGGCTAGATTCTGGGGTGATTTTTCTGCACCTTACTTTGTTTGCAGGCCTAAAGTCAAGGTCACTCTCAGATCCACAGGAGAAGCCTCTGTTCTAACCTGACTCTGGAACCATGTTTAGAACCCTCTACTTAGTCTTCAATTCACTGGGCTGGATGCTCTCAAACTTCTGAAGTGTCACTAGTTACAAACTGCTTTGCTAATGAGTCACTTCTTGGCACAAGTAGATTTCAAAATTAGAGACAGAGAAAGCTAATGAATACACCCCCTTAGCCAAGTTTCACTCTCCTACAACAAAGAGAAACTATCATTAGTAAAACGCCCAAACAAGAGTCTGAGCCAGCCTCAGAAAGGCCCTCACACCCTGTGCCCTTCCGACACCCCACAGGGAGGCCCATCATAACACACGTAACACAGTGGTTTTCCTGTGATTGCCTCCCAGCACTGAAGAGCCAATGGCTTCAGTAGAATCATTGAAATATTTCAGTGAAGATGGAAAATAGAATTACAGAGGTTTTGAAAGTGTGCTCTTGGAAAAGTCTTTTCTAAAGTATTGAATTGAAATTAGAAGTATACGCTAGTTCATTCATTCATCAATGATTTCTCAAAATTTATAAGCCTCATTCTTCAGAACCTGGAAGGAACAACCATAGAGTTATTCCTGGTCATGTTATATATACCTTTCATCTCAAGGATGCCAAGGGCAGGTGGTGTTGTCCTTTTCTTATTAATGAGAAAGAGGAGTTTCCAAAAGCTGTGTAACACAGGATTACACAGCAGCAAAGTGGGGACACTGAGTTTATACCCAGACCTGTCATTCCAAAGCCTTACCCACACTGCCAGCTTCTCCGCCTACCACACTGCCTCCACTTTCAAAATTTAGTTTTAAGAGGATTGTGAATAGGTGGGTCTTTTTAAGAAAAGAAGTACACACACAAAATTACCGCCCAAAATGCCTAATATGAATCCTTTTAACAAGTCTTAGTGTACTTGATCATTGTTACATGACTCACACGATTAAAGAAAACCAATTTCCAAATAGGCCCCAAAGAACCAAAAATTTCAAGTGAGACAGAAGCACTGAGCTGGCTTGTTTCCCTCTTCCTGACTTTTTTCTAGCACTTACAGAACATTTAGTGTGTCCAATACAGTTGTGTCTATTGGATGATACACACTAGCTCATCGAGTCCTCACAGTGACACTAGGAAGGGGGAGGTACTATTATGCACATTTTGCAGGAAAAGTTAAGTACTGGCTCAGAGTCTCACAGCTAGGAAGAGGAGAAGCTAACTTTCAGCATAGGTACTGTGGCTCCAGAGTACATCTTTAACCCCCACACCAGCCTCTCTTTCTGTGTTCTCATCAGGCTCATGACAGGAGAACAGGACAGGATAACTCCTCCACCAGAAGTGTGTGCTCAGAGCCCGGTCCCATGGTGCTGGGTCCACTGGTTAGAAGAAAGTCTCCTGAGTGGGATAGTGTCTTCTCACCACATTCGATTGAATCAATTTTTTCTTTTTTTTTAATGTGCACAAGGTTGAAGCCAGTGTTGTGAGCCCTGCAGTTCAGGAGGCCTGCTTTGGGGTAGTGACTCCCCTGGAGGAACCACTGGCTCCATCTTCTTCTTTCCTCCTGGATTGACAGCTTCTCAGTCTAAAGAGAAGTGATGAGCTGTAGTGTGGGCGCTGCCAGCTAGCAGCAGTAGATGAGCAAAGCGCCTCATCTCTCTGACCCTCAGGAGCCTCATTTGGAAAACAAGGTGGTCAGGCTGGTTGATCTCTAAACTGCATCCCAGTACTATTATTTATGACCCTATTAACCTCTTTTACTCTGAGCATCCAGGCAGAGGAATGTCTACAGAAAGCCTAAGGCAGTTTTTTCCTTAGGAAGAAAAATGGTGGAAGTAAAGAAACATCTTAACACATAGGAATAGTCTGTCTACTGCCTTTGATCAGACTGGGTTGTACCTGACTGAGCTCCTTTAATATTTGACACAAATGCCATAATGATATGCTCAGATAACAGCACTGTGGTCCAGGAGTGACGGTGCTTATCTTGGGCTCCTCTGCAGTGCCTGGGGTCAGCCTTTTGCCAGGAAAAGACATATTCCTACTAAATTATCATTGTCTTTATTTTTTTTTTCAAACAGACGCTTGAATAAAATTGTTTGGCGAGCATTATCTCAAGAGGAAAAAGCAAAGTAAGCCATTCCATTCTCTCCTTGCTTTTTATTTATTTTGGTGAAATTCATGTAACCTAAAATTAACCATTTTGAAGCATATAATTCAGTGGTATCTAGGATATTCAAACATGTTTTGCAAAACACCACCTTTTTCTAGTTTCAAAACTTTTTCATCACCCCCTGAAACACCATGTACCTATAAGTAACTATAATAAAGTAACATTTCCCACTAACTTCTCTCCATCCCCTGGTGACCCATTAGTCTGCTTTCTGTCTCCATGAATTTGCCCACTGTGTATATATATCATATGAAGGAAATGACAACATGTGACCTTTTATGTCTGGCTTCTTTTACTTAGTTAATATAAAAACTTAAGGTTTTCAAAATTCATGCAAATTGTAGCATGTGTTGGTACTATGTGTGTGTGTGTGTACAGTGTATATATATATACAGAGGGTGGCGAAAATATGTTTGCACTTTTTAGGAAAGACAAAGACTGTATTAAAATGATAATACTCAAGTCACTTTGACTTCTGCAATTACAAGAGATACAAGATTCAATATACAAGATAAGAAACGTTACCAGTATATATTGAGTAGGACAATTTTAATTCTACATACTTACGGAATGCTCTTGATATTTTAATGTATGCATACAATGTGTAATGATCAAATCAACATATTTAGGATATCCATCACCTCAAACATTTATCATTTCTTTGTGTTGGGAACATTTAAAATCTTCTCTTCTGGCTCAGTGCCTGTAGCTCAGCGGCTAGGGCGTCAGGCACATTACACTGGAACAAGTGGGTTCAAACCCAGCCCAGGCCTGCCAAACAACAATGACAACTAAAACCAAAAATAGCCGGGCGTTGTGGCGGGTGCCTATATTCCCAGCTACTTGGGAGGCTGAGGCAAGAGAATCACTTAAGCTCAAGAGTTTGAGGTTGCTGTGAGCTGTGATGTCACAGCACTCTACCCAGGGTGACATAGTGAGACTCTGTCTCAAAAAAAAAAAAAAAAGAAAATCTTCTCTCTGGCTAGTTTAAAATATACAATAAATTATTGTTAACTATAATCACCTACTGTGCTATTGAAGACTAGAATTTATTTCTTCTTCCTAACTGTATGTTTATGCCTATTAAACAATTTCTCTTCCTCTCCCCCTCCACATCCACACTCCCTTCTAGGCCTCTGGTAATTCTCATTCTATCCTCTACTTCATGAGATCAACTTTTTAAAACTCCTACATATGGCTTAATATAATGACCTCCAGTTCCATCCATGTTGCTGCAACTGACAGGATTTCATTCTTTTTTATGGCAGAATAGTATTTCCATTGCGTGCATACAAATTTTCATTAACCATTGATCCACTGATGGGCACTTAGGTTGATTCCACAGCTTGACTATTGTGAATAATGCTGCAATAAAGTGCAGGAAGTGCAGGCATCCCTTTGGTACACACATACTGATTTCCTTTCCATTGGATAAACACCGTGTAGTAGAATTGCTGGATTGTATGGTGGGTTCTTATTGCTCCAGATCCTCATTAACCATTGCTACTTCTCTTTTTTAAAAAAATTAAAGTTCAACCTATGGTGCGTAATGCAAGGGTACACGTCAGATGTATTAGTATAGAGTATAAATGTCTTAACACAATAATTAAGTAAATGAGACAAGGTATATATTAACCAGTGTGATGTAAGTGTTCCCAATTCTCTATGAATTCAGCACACTGTACCCCATAAATGCATTAATGCATACATGATCTATGTGTGTATGATTTAATAAAAAAAAATAAAGCCCTAGTCTTGGCCATGAGAAAAAGGGGGAAAAAAAGAAGAAAAATAATTAAAAAATTAAAGTTCATCCTAATGAATGTTAAGGGTATTGTATTGTAGTTTTGATATGCATTTTCTTAATGACCAGTGATGTTTGAACATCTTTTCATGTGCCATTTGTATGTCTTCTTTGGAGACATGTCCACGTAAGTCCCTAGTCCATTTTTAAATTGGGTTGTGTTTTTGCTGTTGAGTTGTAAGACTTGTAAGTATTACACCCTTATCAGATATAAGATTTACCAATATTTGCTCCAGTTCCATGGGTTGCCTTTTCACATCCTTCATAATGTGTCCAGAAGTTTTAAATTATAAAAATAATTTTATTTTGAATAATCATAGATACATAATAATTAAATGTATTTATGGACTACATATGCTGTTTTGATATAGGCATACCATGTGTATGCTATTCATCAAATCAGGGTGATTGGGATATCTATCACCTCAAGCTTTTATCATTTCTTTGTGTTAAGAACATTCCAATTTCACTCTTTTAGTTATTTTTAAATATGCAATAACTTATTGCCAACTTTGGTTACCTGTTATGCTATCAAATACTAGATCTTGTTCATTTTATGTAACTATATTTTTGCATTCATTAACCATCCCCTTCTGTCCCCCATTCCCTGTTACCTTTTCCAGCCTCCAGTAACCATCATTCTACCGTCCATCGTCATGGTATCAATTATTTTAGCTTTTAGCTCCCACATGTGAGTGAGAACATGTGAAATTCTGCTGTCTGTGCTTGGCTTATTTCACTTAATATTCTCCAGTTTTACCCATGTTATCATAAATAACAGGATTTCATTTTTTTATTACTGAAGAATATTCTGCTGTGTAATATGTACCACATTTTCTTTATCCATTCGTCCTTTGCTGGACACTGAGTGTAATTCCAAATCTTGGATATTGTGACTGCTACTGCAACGAACATGGGAGGGTAGCTGTCTCTTCCATCTACTTATTTCCGTTCTTTTGGATGTATGAGGGCTGTCCGGAAAGTATTCAGCCATGTAATACAAAAAATAGTATTAACAATGGTAGATCTTTTAGCAGTGGGATTGCTAGATTATATGGTAGTTCTAGATTCAGTTTTTTTAGGAACCTCTATAACTGTCCTCCATAGTAGCTGTACTAATTTACATTTCCACCAACAGTGTATGAGGATTCCCAGTTCTCGACATCCTCACCACATTCATTATTGCTCGTCTTTGAATAAAAGCCAATTTAACTGGGATGACATGATACCTCATTGTAGCTTTGATTTACATTTCTCTGATGACTAATGATGTAGACCATTTTTTCATAATACTTCTTGGCCATCTGTGTATCTTCTTTTGGGAAATGTGTATTCAGATGTTTTGCTCATTTTTAATTAGATCATTTGATTTTCTCGTATTGAGTGAAGTTTCTTATATGCACATATATTCTAGTTATCAATCCTTTGTCACATGGGTAGTTTGCAAATATTTTCTCCCATTCTGTGGATTCTCCTTTACTTTGTTGTTTGTTTCCTTTGCTGTGTGGAAGCTTTTTAGCTTGATGTGATACCATTTATCTATTTTTGCTTTGGTTGCCTGTGCTTCGGAGGTATTACTCAAGAAATCTTTGCCCAGAACAATGATGGATCATTTCTCCAATATTTTCTTTTAGTAGTTTTATAGTGTCATGTCTTGGATTTAAGTATTTAAATCCTTTTTGATTTGATTTTTGTACATGGCTAGAGATATCAATCTAGTTTTATTATTCTGCATATAGATATACAGTTTTTCCAGCACCATTTATTAAAGAGACCGTATTTTCTCCAAAGTATGTTCTTGTCCCATTTGTTGAAAACGAGTTTACTATAGATGTATGTGTTTATTTTGGGGTTCTCTAATCATTCCATTGGTCTTTGTGTCTGTTTTTATGCCAGTACCATGCTATTTGGGCTGTAGCTCTAGAATATAATTTGAAATCAGGTAATATGATTCCTCCAGTTTTATTCTTTTACTCAGGATGGCTTTGGCTATTTTGGATCTTTTGTGCATCCATATAAATTTTAGGATTACTTTTTCTAATTTTATAAAGAATGTCATTGGTATTTTTATATAGATTGCATTGATTCTGTAGACTGCCTTAGGTAGTATGGGCATTTTAACAACATTGACTCTTCCAATCCATGAACATGGAATATCCTTCCATTTTATGTGTTCTCTTTGATTTCTTTCATCAATATTTTTTAATTATCACTAAAAGGATCTCTCACTTGTTTGGTAAAATTTATTCTTAGATACTTTATTTTATTTATAACTATTGTAAATAGTTAATGGAGTGTTTCTAAGAATTTACCACTTTCTTCTAGGTTGGTATAATATTGTTCACAGCAGTCCTTCATAATCCCCCTTTCTCTTGTGGTACCAGTTGTAATGTTCCCACTTTTATTTCTGATTTTAGTTACTTGAGTCCTCTCTTTTTTTCTTAATTAATCTGGCTACTAGCATTTGTCACTGTCACTATCCTTTTCAAAAAATCCCACTCTTAGTTTCATTGATTTTCTCTTTTGTTTTTCTACATTCTAGTTCATTTATTTCTAATCTAATCTTTATTATTTCCTTCCTTCTGCTAACTTTAGGTTTCATTTATTCTTTTTCTCGTTCTTTAAAATAGAAAATGAGTTTGTTAATTTGAAATTATTCTTCACATTAAAGGGTATACCAATGTAAATTTCCCTCTGAGTACAGCTTTAACTACATCTATACAGTTTGATATACTATGTTTTTGTTTTTATCTCAAGATATTTACTAATTACCCTTGTGATTTCTTCAAGACATTATTAGTCTTTTACATGTGGTTTAATGTAAACATCTATGTGTTGGCTTGGTACCCATAGCACAGTGGTTATGGCACACATACACTGAGGCTGGCGGGTTTGAATCTGGCCCAGGCCAGCTAAACAACAATGACAACCACAACAAAAAATAGCTGGGCACTGTGTGGGGGCGCCTGTAGTCCCAGCTACTGGGGAGGCTGAGGCAAGAGAATCGCTTAAGCCCAAGAGTTGGAGGTTGCTGTGAGCTGTGACGCCATGGCACTCTACCAAGGGTGACATAGTGAGAGTCTGTCTCAAAAAAAAAAAAAAAAAAAAATATATATATATATATATACACACACATATATTTTGTGTGTGTGTGTGTGTGTGTGTGTTTTCCAGTTTTCACTTTGTTATTTCCATTTTGGTCAGAAAAGACACTTTGTATGCTTTGAATTTTGTAAAAGTTTTAAATAATTGTTTTGTGACCTAATATATGATCTATCCTGTAGAATATTCTATAATCACTTGAGAAGAGTCTATATTCTGCTGTTGTTTGGTGGAGTGTTCTGTATATGTCAGTTAGGTCCAACTGGCCCATATTGTTCAAGTTCTTTTTTTCTGTATTGATCTTCTGTGTTGTTTTCCATTTATTATTGAAAGTGGAATGTTGAAGTCTCCTTTTAGTGGGCTGCCATCTATTTGTTGCTTCAATTCTGTCAAATTTTGTTTTATATATTTGAGAGCTCTGATATTAGGTGCATATACACTTAGAATTGTTATATCTTCCTTGCAGATTGTTACCATTATATAATATCACTTTTTGTCTCTTATGACAATTTATTACTTAAAATCTATTTTTAACATTTACCTATTTTTTTCTTCTGCTCGATTAAATCTGCTGTTTGAACTCTAGTGAATTCTTAAATTTAGGTATTGCATCTTCAGCTCCAGAATTTCTCTTTTATTCTTTGTATAGTTTCTCTCTTTGTTGTTATTCTCATTTTGTTCATACATCATTTTTCTCATTTCCTACAGTTGTCTATGTTGTCTTTTAGGTCACTGAGCATCATTAAGATGGCTGTTTTGAATTCCTTATCAGGTAATTAACATATCTCCATTTATTTCCTGTCAGTTTCTGGACATTTATTTTGTTCCTTTGACTGAGCTTCCCCCCTATATCTTTGTATGCCTTTCCCCATATCTTTGTATGCCTTATGATCTTAAGAATAGGGCACTTTAAAAGCAGCCATCTCCCTCAGCTTTTACAGATTGGCTTTTTTTTTTTTTTTTTTTTTAAGACAGAGTCTCACTTTGTCACTCTCAGTAGAGTGCTTCAAACTCTTTAAGCGATTCTCTTGCCTCAGACTCCCAAGTAGCTGGGACTACAGGAACCTGCCACAACACCCGGCTATCTTTTGGTTGTAGTTGTCATTGTCATTTTAGCTGGCCTGGGCTGAATTTGAACCCGCCAGCTCTGGTGTGTGTGGCTGGCGCCCTAGCTGCTGAGCTGCAGGCGCCAAGCCTACAGATTGGCTTTTTATAAGGAAAAACCTTCACTACTCATGCCATTTAGAGATTCTCGGGCTCTCTCAAACTTTTTCTGGAGGTATATCTTCTCTGAGCTATGTGTGTAATTTCCCATTTAAAGAGGTTTATTTCTGTTTTTATTCTGGAGCCTGTACTCTCTTGCACCTGTTGGTGTCTCTCTTCAGTATTGTAATACCTCTGATGCTATAACAAGCTGTGACGCTCTTTTGTTCTCAGTGGCCCCTAATCTAGCACCCAAAAGATACCACTGTTCCCATCAGTAAGACAGAGACCAGTTTGGGGGCATTCCCTCAAAAAATAAGCTTTTTGGATGCATATTCCTCTCTTCTCTCCAAGGGAGAAGCCAGGATTAGGTTTTCTTCCAATTGCACTGTATTGTTCCAGGGAGAGAGGGGAGGGTCCAGAGCAAGCAAAAGGCAGCAAACTGTCTTACCCTCTTTGATGCAACTCTTCCTGGTGGAATGCCTGTTACTGCTGCTACTTTTTATTGGTTTTTGAATTCTCATAAGGGCAATTTGGTCTATATATTGTTAAATCTATTTCTTTGTCGGGGCACAAGGACCTCAGGCTTCTTATTTCATCATCCTGCTGATATCATTCCAATTTCGATTTTTAATAATAATTTTTGCTATCTTCTGAAGACAGGTCTTGGTTGTGTTTGTGTATTGAGTCCTATGGTTGTTTTCAGTTTAGATTATACTTTTCTAACATCTGACATCTAAAGAAATAAATTATGCACTCAGCAGTAAGAGAATGATAATTATGACATATTTATTTTTCTCTGCCCTTCTCCTTCTAAGTGTATCTGACTTAGACTGGAAATAGAATCCAGGACCTGGGCCATCACACCACACTAGATTCCTCTGGTGTCCCTCTGCTCATCTGCCATAGAAAGTTTAGCTTCTGTTCCTTGTGGACCAAAACAGCAAAGCTAGAAACTTCAGGTCCTTTTAGGATTACAAGGGGGAAAGGAGATCAAAATAGCTAAAATGAGCTAGTATAAGGATTACTGCCCTAAAGCAAACATTTGGGTTTTGTTTTGCTTCGCTTTGCTTTGTTGTTCAGAATCACTGCTAATTATACTTCTGTGAAATCTCTTTAAAGCTCATGCTTGTTTCTGCCAAGGGAAAAGAAAACGTACTCCAAACATGTAAGAAAAAAAACTGTTGAAAAATATTTCAGGGTATCAAACTTCTTCAAAATCAAATAATCAAATGTAATAGGGAGAAGTGCCTACCATAATTCACAGAAATGGTTCATTTTCACCTTTTCAAGCCACCAAAATCCCTATGGACCAGGGGACATGGCTATGACTCTCTGTCATCTGACTTCTGACACCTGTTTCAATAGACATTTCTCAGAGGAAGCTTTACTGAGGACCATCTTACTGTATTGTTTCTCTCAGGATCATTTTCTTCACTTTTGTTTCTTCTTTGTTATTTTCTAGGTTGGATGCAAACAAACCAATACAGTACTTGGAAAACAAGACAGCTTTAAACCAGGCATTGGAGCGGTTGAATTGGCCCATTTCAGTGAAAGAGTTGTCGATGCTAGAAAATGAAATCCTAGCTGGAAAAATGTACATCCATCAGGCCATGGAGCTCCAGCAGGCCACCAGGAAGAACTGTGTGAACAAGGCACTGGTAGAGGTTGGTGCTGTGGGGGGTGGGGGGTCTTCCTATTTCCTCTCTCCCTGCCTGTCCTGAGTCATTGCCATCCCTACAGTGGCCTTCCTTCTCTCTTTCACCCTTCACCACACTGATTTCTAAAGGAGTTATAGCCAATCCAGTTAAGGTTTCGGTACTTCTTTCATCAGAAAGGAAATGGCATTTGATTTTACTATGGCTTTATTTTAAAAACGATATATCTTTTTTTTTTTTGTAGAGACAGAGTCTCACTGTACCACTCTCGGGTAGAGTGCCGTGGTGTCACACGGCTCACAGCAACCTCTAACTCTTGGGCTTACATGATTCTCTTGCCTCAGCCTCCCGAGCAGCGGGGACTACAGGCGCCTGCCACAACACCCAGCTATTTTTTTGTTGCAGTTTGACCAGGGCTGGGTTTGAACCTACCACCCTTGGCATATGGGGCCGGCGCCCTACTCACTGAGCCACAGGCGCCGCCCAACAATACATCTTTTAATTGACAAATAAAAGTAAATAGATGTATACTGTAGGGATTAAAATCCTTGGCTTCGATAGAAGCCAGACCAAGGACTAGCCCCAGATGTACCGTCTAAATCTGTGTATGATTTTAGCAAGTTATTCATTCTCCTTAAACCTAGATTTTCTTACTTGTATAATAGCAGTATTAATAGTATCTGACTCATAGGGTTGTTATGAAGATAAAATGAGCATGTGAAGCACTTAGTATTAAAAGCCCCCATAAGTGTTAGAAATTATTATTATTAATAATACAAACCTCCTAAAAAGAAAAATCATTTATAATATGACCACCTTGTGGCTACCACTTTAGAGCATTTCATTTTTGCTTTTCTTTTTTTGCAAATAAATGTTTTCTTTGCATAGAGGCAGTCAGAGTGTCCCTAGTCATTTTATAATCTTTTAAGTTAGCATTATTTCATAAACTTTCTATGTGTTTTTACTAAATCTTCAGATTGATGTGACTAATGGTTACTCTGGTTCATTTAATTCTTCACTGAATGTTGAGCATTTGTCTTACTTTCCAGTTTTCTGCTTTCACATAATGTTTCTGTGATTCATATGATGCATACAGTTGAATTATTATTTTGTTAAGATGTGGTATTAGAAGTAGTATTTCTGAATCAAAGGATATTAACATTTAAGAGGTTCTAAATATATATCACCAGTGTAAAAACCCTCCTTTCTAACTGTGTGTGGTTGTGTATAGGCATCACTATGGTTTGAACATGTCCCCCAAAGTCCATGTGTTGGAAATTTTATCCCCAATCAATGGTGCTTGGAAAAGGAACCTTTAAGGTCTCTGCTTTCATAAAAAGATTAATTCCATTATCCCAAGAGTGGATTCCTTATAAAAAGAATGAGTGTAGACCTCTCTTGCACTTCCTCTCTCCTGTCTGGTGCTTTCTGCCAAGTATTGATGCAGTGAGAAGGCCCTCCCCAGAGGCTGGCTCCTTGATCTTGGACTTTGCAGGCTCCAAAGTTGTGAGTCAATAAATGTCTGTTTATTAAACATTACCAGTAGTGGTACCTGTGGCTCAAAGGAGTAGGGCGCCAGCCCCATATATTGGAGGTGGTGGGTTCAAACCCAGCCCTGGCAAAAAAAACTCAAAAAGAAAAAAAATTACCCAGTCTGTGATATTCTATTATCCATCCCAAAACAAAGTAAGACAGATGTGGAATAGTTCATCCAAAATTTTCCTCAATTCTAGATAATTTTTGAGAATTCACTGTCTGATAGTATAAAAATCATCCCCAAAGATTTGACCTTTGAGGTTCACTATGTTATATTTAGTCTTGGCCAAGTGATCACAAGTCTGCTGCTCTAGATTTTGCTGCTCTAGATTCTTGTGTTTGTTTTGTTTATTTGTTTTTCTTTCATTTTATTTTTTGCTCTTAAATCACATTGTTTTCCTTCTGTGTAAAAAACTATGTCCTTTGGGGCGGCGCCTGTGGCTCAGTGAGTAGGGCGCTGGCCCCATATGCTGAGGGTGGCGGGTTCAAACGCAGCCCTGGCCAAACTGCAACAAAAAAAATAGCCGGGCGTTGTGGCGGGCGCCTGTAGTCCCAGCTGCTCGGGAGGCTGAGGCAAGAGAATGGCGTAAGCCCAAGAGTTAGAGGTTGCTGTGAGCCGTGTGACGCCACGGCACTCTACCTGAGGGCGGTACAGTGAGACTCTGTCTCTACCAAAAAAAAAAAAAAACAAAAAAAAAACTATGTCCTTTGTACAAAATGCAAAAAAAAAAAATTTACTACAAACATCATATGTCTGCTAAGGTTATTCAAACTAAATAACTTCCTCAAAGAATTTGTTCAGTGTTTCTTTTTTTTATATATATATATATTTTTTTTATTGTTGGGGATTCATTGAGGGTACAATAAGCCAGGTTACACTGATTGCAATTGTTAGGTAAAGTCCCTCTTGCAATCATGTCTTGCCCCCATAAAGTGTGACACACACCAAGGCCCCACCCCCCTCCCTCCGTCCCTCTTTCTGTTCAGTGTTTCTTTGGGAGGCAGCATCTGATACCTCCAAACATTTTTCTGTCTATTGACCTTCCTCCCTTTGACGACCATGGTAGGGTGGGACCAGGTCTGCAGTGTTCTAGGTACTCCTGGTGCCTGAATAGTGCTGGGCAGCTCATGAGCATGTGTAAATATTTCAGTGGATAAATGAAAGAACAAAGAGAGCAGAGAAGGCAGACTGAAAGGAAGAGAAGATTTTCAGGGAAGGGTAATTCACTTTGAGCCTATTGATTCTTAGGTGTCCATGGTGAGGAAGGCCAGTAGACGGCACATTTGGAGCTTAGGAGAGAGGCCTCACTCAGTTAAGGAGACAGATTTGGAAGTCATTTGAGGCTGAGTGAGCAAGGAGGAGGAGGCAGCGGAAGGGACCAAGACAGGAAAGTGAGAGAAGCAGGAGCCCCAGGACAGAGAGCTGCAGGTTGAGCCAGGGTTGGGAGGTGGTTATGAGCCCTGGCTCTGGAGTCAGGCAGACCTGAAAGCAAATCCTAGGGCTGCCACTGTGCAGTTACGTGATCTCCTTAGGCCTTTCAAGCCTTGTTTCCTCATCTTTAAAACAGGGAAATCAAAATACCAACCTAAAAGATGGCTGAGAGACAGTGCACCTTGCACACTTGGGACAGTGTGCAGCACCAAGTCCTCAGCAGTAAATGTACTCAGGGCCTGTCATCTGCGATCACTGTTTCCATCATTAAAGCTTTGATCATAGAGCCTCAAAAAGTCATACAGAATGATTGTCTAAAAGCCATCTGATTCAGCGAGAGGAAGCTCATGAGTGATGTTGACCACAACAACGCCTGGTCAACGCCTGGTGGGTCCTGGAGCCAGTTTGGGGAGGAGTGGGGGGAGTGGAAGTCTAGAAGGACAATATAGGAAATGGAAGACTTTTGTTTCCAGATCTTCATAGGGAAAGTGTGGAGAAAGACGGTGGGACAAGAGAGGGCAGCAAGCCCAGGAGAAGGCATTTAGTTTGTGCAACGATGTCACTGGATCCACTGCCACCCCTTATTAAGGGCTGGGGCTCTCCCTTTACTGCCCTGCACCCGCAAAAGTTGCCCAAAGCCCCCACTCTCTGTTCAGAGGAGTCCCACGTGCCCAGGACAGTTGTCCATGGGTTTGGGGGGAGGCAGGGGTCATGGTTGGCAGCTTCTCTTCAGCATTCTTCCTACTGTTGGTGTGGCCCTCTGCAATGGAAGCTTCTGTGTTGTTTCCTTAAAACAATACTTCTCCTTACCATATGTGCTACATTCTGAGATTTTAAAATTCCATTTTTATCATGCCCCATTGATTTGATTTCATGACCACCCAAGAAGTCTCAGTGCAATAAACACTGGCTGGAAATAACAATAAGCTTGCAAGGCCTTCTGAGATCCTGAGATGAAAAAGTCATCATAGATGCTAATCATTTTTAATTATTCATTATATAAATAGAGTCTCATTTTTTATTCTTTTGGCAAAGGTCAAAGATTTGATCAATGATTATAAATTGGAGAAGAAGAAACCTTCTGTGAATTACTAAGCTCCCTGAATGTTTATTGCTAATGTGTAGCAAAAGATGTTCAAAATTCTTTTGGAGTAGGATTCAGTCAAAAATGCCCACATATAGCCAGCCATGTTGACTCGTACTTTAATACTTTGGGAGGTCCAGGTGAGAGGATTGTTTGAGGCCAGGAGATTGAGACTAGCCCAGGCTATCTATTGAGACCCTATCTATACAAAAAATTTAAAAATTAGCCAGGTGTGATGGCACACGTCTGTAGTTCCAGGTACTTAGGAGGTCTGAGCGACAGAGTGAGATCTTGTCTCTTAAAACATTGCTATGATCCCTGTATTTGGCCTGCTCCAGGGAACATTCTGGAGCGATGCTGGCACCCAGCATAGTTGCCCTGCTGGTTCTAAGTTCATGATTTTTGTCAGTGAGAAGCAGAAGTGAGAAGATGTGGCTACAAGGGTCTACTTTTTACACCCTGGCTTTCACTGGCTGGTCCCAGGTCAGACCTATGGAGAGAACCATTATTCCCACCTGCTCTGCCCAGCACCCTGCTCTAGGCACATTCCATGACTGATTGTATAATGGTCCCCCCATGTCCATAATCCACTGGCTTTATGGTGTCTCTGGAGACAGGTATTTGGCTTACTGACCCCATAATGAAAGGAGAAATCTTAAGTCTACAATGCTTAGTTCCCCTTGAAAACTCTCCTCACCAGCATCCCTCTGCACTGTGATTGCAGATTTCATCCTCACTGGCCAGTCCCGAGCCCTCAGAGCTGAGCTATATTAGAATTTGCTCAGGGCATAATTAAACTTCCATAACTCTATGGGGGCCTGGTCTAGGGCAGCCCAGCTGTGATTTCCTACAACATTTCCTTAGGAAATAAGGATTGTTCTCCAGAGCAAATCCTATAGAACCCAGGCCTAGAAAGATCCAAAGGTCTATCCCACCCATAGCCTTGACTGCCTTAGAAAATTAGAGCCAGAAATCTTTTTAAGCTGTAAGCAACTCTAAAGGAGGCCTTGGAAATGTACCCATGCAGATGGCTGCATATGTTCCCTTATCAAAGCTACAACCTGCAAGGCACCTGGAGTCTGTAGCCTTTAGGAATGGTGAATTGCCTGCTCTGCTCCATGAGAAACTGTCCAGAATAAGAAGAGCGAAGTTAGGAAGACACACACACACACACACACACACACAGAGGGTATAGGAGGGGTTGGGTGAGGTGGAACCAGGAGGATGAAGAGGAGAGAGAACATTTGCACTTGAGCACATTATGCTGATTTGTGATTTTGACAATATCCATGCAGGAGAATGTTAGCTGGAGAGACTTAGAGGAAAGGACTTTGAGTTATGTAAAATGAAGACAGAATATATACAGTTGTTTTCTGTGCTCCCTAATAACAATTACACCAGTTGTCATTCTTGCATTTTAACCTCCTCCTCTTTTTAGAGTTCTCAAGATTCCCCCTTTAGAAGGAGGTTGGAGGCTTCACATCTTAATTGAATCAGCCTTTATCATTCCACAAGTTAAAACTTTAGGCCGTTCTGCTGATATTTGGATCTGGTGGGAAGACTAGCTCACTAATGGCTGAGAACTATTCTCCAGTAGAGTAAGATCCTGTGTGGGGGCAGGAGGTTAACAAGTCCGGGCTGTGCACTGATGATGTTTCCATCACAGGAAGCATGACATGGGCACATTCAGTCCCTGCTATCCCCAGACAGCACTGTGGCAGTAAGTTAGCATCTGGAAATGGGACCCCAGAAGGGCCTCTAAGGGCAGTGTAGGAGATGTGGCCAGGGTGATGCTGAGAGCACAGAGAGTGAGGGGATTCCAAGAAGAAGGTGCCCAGCTCAAGTCTGTGCTAGTCAGCTGGGGTTTAAGGAGAGCGTTCTGCTCAGGAACACCAGTCAGTGGAGGAACTTCAAAGAAGGGAGGAAAAGTTCCCCCAAACTCTAGTATCTGAAAAGTCTCTGTCCAGTGTCCTGATGCTCAGGAGTGAGGAGGTTGTGTGTCAGTCCTGGCATCCCTGAGATGACGAAAACCCCACATCCAGGTCATGTTTTCATTCTCAAGCTAAGTCTCACTGGAGATTTCACCTGGGCAGACCCCAGCACCCTCCTGCCTCTACACTTATCTTTGTTCTGAGGCGTGAATTCTATCCAAGCACTTTAAACAGGCATCAGGGACAGTCTTCACCTTCCCTGTTTGGAGAAAGAGCACTGAGTGTGGTGGGCTTGGCAGAGGGGCCGGACAGGGAACAGAATCCTGCCGAGTCAGTTCAGAGTGAAGCAGGGTTAACGAAGGGACCTCCGCAGAGATGAAGGTAGCCAGGGTAAGGCCATTTGTCAGGAATTGTGAGGCGCCCAGGGACTAGCAATAGCAGGAAGTTGTCAGCACCCCCACATGTGAAGGGGCAATGGAAGGAAGGGCCAAGCCCACTGATAGGGCAGGAGGGGGCCCTGGAGCCACAGAGCAGGGCAGGAAGGGAGGGCAGGTAGTGGATCTGGGAGGCAGTGGGTGGAGGCAGGGTAGCCAGTCCAGAGAGGTAGTCATTTGAAAAGCTTTAAGGTCTCACTCCTGTGTGAGATATTTGTACAAAGTAGGTAGCTGGCAGGGGTTCTTACATGAGCAATGACATGAAAGTGGCTCCAGTGGGTGTCTGCTGCTCATCTCTGGGGTGTCAGGAGATGGATAACTGCATCAGGTAGATGTGAACCACAAATCCCAGAGCTTCAGTAACTTTCAGATTTAAATACTTCAGATTTTTCTCTCTTTGATTTTTTTTTCCTAGGAGAGCAATGAGAGAAAATTCGCTAAGATGTTACAGGTTTGCTTTTCAAGCTGGAGAAGAAGAGTTTTGTTGGTTTTTTTTTTTTAATGTAATACATATTTATTAGATTTCTTTGCTCCTGCAAACACACATACATACACACACATTCATCTTTTCATAAAAGCCCTTGAAGTTGTTATTTATTAATATTTGATGGGAGATTTCACTTTCAGAGTGATTAACTCTTCTCTGCTGCCCTGGATTTGGGGAGGTGAAGGAATGTGTCTAGTTCATGGTCCCATCTGTGTAACTGTTTCTCGTGCATCTCAAGGAGCCGTTCACACAGCACAAAGCTGCACTTACTGGGGCCAGGGGGAGGCCAGAGAGGCCCTGGAGAGGGAAGTGGAATGTGTGTTTCTCATGCTGTGTTTTCTAAAGTTTACGAAGAGGAAGTGGGAAAAAAAGCTGCACAAAAGCACCATTCTACCACCCTTTGGTTTTTAGAACAAGATAAGTGCTCATGACTACTGAAAGGGTGAGATGGGGTATAAACCGTCCCCTCCAGCTCTGGACTCCCAACCAGTACCTATTCCCGGCTTTCCTGTGGGTCCCCACCCAGAAGTGCTATACTTGAGAGTAGTTTTCAAGAGGACTTTGCTTCCTCTTGAGGGCTGAGGCAGGAAATTCCACTTATAGGTTCACTACTTCTTGGGTACAAACTTGCCTCCTATTAGAGCAGAAGGGCCCTGGGAAAGAAAGCACACTGAGGCCTTCCAAGTCACTTACCATGGGTCATTCATGCTGTGGCCTAGAGAGGTGGGGCAGGAGTTTGCTAGATTTACATTTTCCTATAAGGTATTTTTCTCATTTAAAGAGATACAGATGCTGGCTGTTCTCTGGGTGGGGGAAATTCCTTTACATCTAAATAAGAGAAGAGAGTCTCAAAACACTCCAGGCTGTCCTCCTCATCAGGGTTTTAAAGGGTGTTGGATTACTCCCAGAGCCAGTTTGCCCATGTTCTGGTCTCATTATGAGGGACCCTGGTGAGAGGAAAGGGCAGAACCTGCCTGACCCTGCAGTGTGGTCGTGATTAGCTACAGCAGTGGCAGATTTCACTTCATCTTAAGGACAAGTGTGGACAGAGGAGCGTGTTGGAGCTGTGCCTGGGACAGTTTGGAGATTGTATGTGGCAGAGTTCAATAATTTGAGGCAGGAAAAATAGTTATTAGCAGTTTTTAAACAAGATTTTTAGCCAAAGACTAGTTCTAGTTAAATTGTAGAAATATGTTCTATACCTGATGTGAACAAAGAAGCATGTTGCTTGTCAAGTGGAAAATTTTAAAGGATCAAATGTTTAGTAGCTCCACTATCTCCACCCATGCAAGCCGAAGAGCATGCCCTTGGGATAAAGTCACAAAATGAAAAGAGGGTGGCACCATTTGGGTCTCTAGTCCACATCACCTGGTGATCGAATCTGGAAACAAGAGGAATTGGATTATCTGAATTTTGTAGACAAGGCTGAATCCAATTACCCAGCACACGGCATCCCTCCTGCCAGGCTAATAGCTCATGGGACTTCCTCACTGAAACCGGTATGCAGCTATTCTCACGTTCCTAACCTGGATGTACTGGTTTATTTATTTAGTGCTAGCATTTCTTGGGTGCTCTCCCCTGAGCCGCCACTAACTCTCTCATCACCATGTATTTCTTTTCAACCCCCCGTGGTTCATATTTTGTGTGTACATACAGGCGAGGTATAACAGACAGGAAAGGATAAAGGTTGAAGGATGTCCTTTGACATGGGCTACATCATGCCTCTACAGTCTTTGACACAGGATTCAAACATAGGCTATCATCTTTATGAAACAAAGTAGCCAATATTCCAGCTGAAGTGATGGCATGTCTAGCTGCCCTGACGAGATGTCTTTTCATGCTGGGAAGCCCATGTCCTAGTTCACAGGATGAACCATTGTCTTAAAGCCTGCCTGGTAGGCTTGTTTTTCCAAGGCTGCTCTGCTATATCAGTAGTGGAGCCCCATTAACTGTGCCATGATAACAATGTCTCAGCTAAGTAGGCTGGTTGAATGGTTCCTTCCGTAGAGCTCCATCCATGCTGTGGAATCAACCAGAAATCAATTATTGCCATTAGTAATAATGGTTAGAAACAAAACAGAGTAAAATGTAACTTACTTTACAAATTCCTTTAGGATCTGTTCTGGTCCTTTCCGGTGAGCGCACAGTCATATTCTCTTAGCCATTTGGAAAGGCATGTTCTTAGGCAGCGTTAGAGTGTTAAGAACAAATGCCGTGGCACTCCCCATTGCTAGCATTCACTGTTGTAGCCCAAATGAGAGAAGGTCCTCACAGAGTGAATGGCTTTTCTGTATCAGATGAATTGGGAAGTGAGTGGCAACTATAGAAAAAAAAGAGTTCTCTGATTATTTTAGGCAGATTTGTACCTCCAGACCCATTTGGAAAATGTAGAAAGAAATCTCACCGGTTAGCTTCTGGCTAAGACATTGAGTGAATCAATATTTGGAATCTAAAGATAAAAGAAGCCTACTTAAATAAATTATGTGGCTCTACTTGTTCAGAATTTTTAAAAGGCATTGTACATGTATCTAGGCACAGGTTCTCATAAATGACCCATCATACTGATGAAAGCAAAAGATGTGGACATCTTTGTGGAATTATAGTGATTTGTCTGGAGGCAGGGAAGATATCTGATAGCCATAGTGACCAAAAGTACATCCACAGCCAACTGGTCTTTGATGTGAACACTGGTGGCATGAAGCACAGTGGCTTTGGAAGTTAAGCTTTTTGTAAAGGTGAGATTTTTAAGCAGCAGCCAATTTACCTTGGCATGTTTCAGATTCTATGAGATTCTAAATTGTGAGTTATTAGAATATTTGCCATTGAGGCTCCCACTGAAGAGCTGACTATGGGAAACTGTGGCCATGCCTTTGGAGTATGACGATGGAAAACTGCACTACTCACGTTTTCCGTTCCGCCCGGTGTGTGTCTCCCACCTTGCAGAAATGGCACACAAGGGTAGCAAGCTTGTGCCTCTGTCTTTGTATACACGTGGCCTGACAGGTTCCCAGGAGTGCATAGCCAAGACCCTCCTGGACAGAAATATGAAACTAGAGAGTTTTAGAGATTCATTTCATTTATCCCCTCATTTTGCACATGCAGAAACCCAGGAAGGTTAAAAGATGCCGAAAGTTGCACCTCCAGGTGGACAGCACGCCATCTTATTTTTTCTGTCTCCTCTCCTGGCCCCAGCTCCTCCTTTTGAGGTCACTTTCAGACTGCAGCAGGCCATTCTGAATCTCCAACAGGAAGGAGTGATTGAGTTTCTCACTTGGGCAGAAGCTCAGGAACAAGCAGGTGACATTCACCTTCCCCCAGGGATGTTGGGCCATTCTCTTTGATATACTGATTGCCTCAGTAAAAGTACAAAGTCCATAAGAAGGGAGGGACCCAAGGAAAATCTGGCTAAATGAGGGCATCATAAACAAAAGAGTAAAGTTCACTGCACATTTTGTCCATGGCTACAGAGGCTGCAAACAACACTAGCCTGAATACTTAATCATATCTCGTAATTCCTTTGAGAGCTTAACCGCTTGGTGTATTAATTCTTCACTGCTAATGACCTCACTCTAAGTTTTCATCTTGGAGGATATAAACCCTACTCTTACTTCTTTTAATGAACCTGAAAAGAATCTCCAAAGAGATCCAAATGATAGATGGCTGCAACAGAACCAAGTCACATCAGGGCACCATGGAAACGAGCCCACTTATTTCCAGAACCCAAACTGTATTGAACGTGAATAATGACCCAAGAGTAAATGGTGTTCTGACTGCCTGAAGTTATTTAAATTTTTATAGTCAATTGCCTCATAAATCAGAGATTTCCTTAAGTGGAGGCCTGCAGATGAACTCATAAAGTGTGCATTGAATACTTTATTTATGATATAACTATAGCACTATAAACATTCAGATACAGCACTGCAGAAGATGGCATACAAATGCCTAGGAAAACACTTTATGGTGGGCTTTGCATCAGGAAGAATAGAAGCATCTGATGATGTGTAAAGGGGAAACACTGGAGAATGATTTCACTGGGCACTCTAATTGCCGTGGAGGACTAATTCCTTTAAGAAATCCAAGAATTGGCTGGGTGCAGTGGCTCACACCTGTAATCCTAGCACTCTGGGAGGCCGAGGCAGGTGGATTGCCTGAGCTCAGGAATTGGAGACCTGCCTGAGCAAAAGCAAGATCTCGTCTCTAAAAATAGCCGGGTGTTGTGGTGGGAACCTGTAGTCCCAGCTACTTGGGAGGCTGAGGCAAGAGGATCATTTGAGCCCAAGACTTTGAGGCTTGATGCCATAGCACTCTACCCAGGGTCTCAAAGTAAGACTCAGTCTCAAAAAAAAAGAAAAAAAAAAAAAAGGTCTATGGGGGGCAAGACATGATTGCAAGAGGGACTTTACCTAACAATTGCAATCAGTGTAACCTGGCTTATTATACCCTCAATGAAGCCCCAACAATAAAAAAAAAAAAAGGAAAGAAAGAAACCCAAAAATTAACAAGTTCATGGTTAAGAAAGAAAAGAAATGAGAAAAAATCTAGGATAAAAAATATTCTCCATTTCTGCAATGTGACAATTTGGAGGAAAAGGCCTATTTGGTTTATCTTTTGATTTAAAAGTGGAATTCAGACGATTCTGTGCTCATTCACTCATTCAGCTCCCTACAATATATGCAAAATACCATGAGCAATTATAGAGATAATAATAATTGATTGCCTATTTTTACCTTTAAAAACTCCAGATTTTAGAAGTCTAATTTGCACATCATGAAATTTACCTATTTAACATCAGTGATTTTTAGTAAAACTGACAGAGTTGTCAACCAACAGCATAGTCCAGTTTTAGAACATTGTCATCATCCCAGTGAGATCCCTCATGCCCATTTGCAATCAGTGTCTGTTCACACCCTCACCTTCAAGTAACTACTAATCCATTTCTGTCTTTATAAACTTGCCTTTTCTGTATATTTTTATATGTAAATGGCTGGATAATATTCTGTTGTATAGATATACCACATTTTGTTTATCCATTCCCCAGTTAATGGACATTTGAATTATTTCCACCTTTTCGTTACTGTGAATACATCTAAGTCATTTCAGTTTGGGGATCTAGTGATTGCTTTTTACCTGGAAAATTGGTCGTATTTGTTTGCTTTTTTTGTACATTGCATTTTTTTATTGTATAATGGACATTTTGAATATGATGTTTTAAAATTCTGGATTCTCTGGAGAAAGCTGAATTTCTTTAATTTTCATTAAACCTGGTTAGGTTTAGACTGAAAATTCTGTCTTACTTTCTATGGGCAATGGTTCCCATGACAGTTCAGTTTTAAATGTTGTGTTATTTCCTTTAAGTCTGCCATATACCTACATCTCTTAGGGTTTATTCTGGTAGTTTGGGATTTGGACAGTGTTTTAAATTGTATTACAATTCTCAAAGTCTAATATAGCTTTTAAGATAGCTGACCAGAGATACCAGCTGCCAGATCATCTCAGAAAGAAGGAAACAAACAAACAAATATAGATCAAGTGTAAATTCATGGGGAAAGTGCCAGAACCTACCAGAGATTCCACAGGAAGAAGTTGCAGAGCAGAACAAAAAGGAGCAAGGTATCAGCAGAAATAAACCCCCAAGAGTCCTGAAGTCCAACAAAAAGGACAGGTGTGGTGGTTTGTTTCTCCCTAACATCTCTGGTGGTCAGCAGGCTCCCAAGCTGCTGGAGAACATTTTTACGCTCATGAGCCCAAAAGTGCTGCCACCAGCGAACTGGGAGCTTCTTGAGAACAATGTGCCAGGTTCCCAGCCCCATGACCACAGACCCAAGCTGAGGTGGCAGATGCCATATTGCTTCTCCACCCACCATGTGCCTTTCTCCTCCCCAGGGGGCTTCATCGTTCTTTGTTATCTTGCTCATTCCCACATACACAAGTCACCAACTCTGGCCCAGACTGTGGGAGTCACAAGAGCCAGTGGATTCCGGGGGATCTGTATGATCCTAGATACAGACATTCCGTCTGGGTCGTCTGCCTTCCAGAGAGAGGGACAGAGACACCCAGAGCACTAACTCTCCTCCATAGAGATTATTTTCCTCCCTTTTCTCTCCCCCTCCCATGGCTACTGAGAGAGAGGACTGAACCACGGCTCTCAGGAGCCACTAATTTCTCTCTATTAGTGCATCTACCACAACGAGGCTTCCACAGAGAGTGAGGCTTAAACTTTTACTCAGAAAAGAAGAAGGAGATATTATAACTGATACCACAGAAATACAAAATATCTTCTGTGAATACTATGAAAATCTCTATGCACATAAACTTGAAACTATAAAGGAAATGGAAATTCATGGAAATGCACAACTTCCCAAGACTCAATCAGAAAGAAATAGAAGTCCTGAACAGACCAATAATGAATAACAATATTGAAGTAATTAAGAAAAACTCCCAACAAAATAAAGCCCTGAATCAGGTAGATTCATAGCTGAATTTTATCAAACCTATAAAAAATTGCTGGTACCCATGCTATAGAAAATATCCGTAATGTTAAGAAAGAAGGAATCCTGCCCAATTTATTCTGTAAAGCCAGTATCCCCTTGATACCAAAGCCAGGAAAGGACAAGACAATAACAACAACAAAACTACAGACCAATATCCCTTATGAATATACATGCAAAAATCCTCAATAAAATACTAGTAAACCAAATTCAACAACACATCAAAAGAATAATCCACCATGACCAAGTGGGCTTCATCCAGGGATGTAGCATATGTAATGATTACATATGTGATGGTTCAACATATGTAAATCAATAAATGCAATTCACTACAGAAGCAAAAACAAAGCCCATATGATCATCTCAGTAGATGCAGAAAAATCATGTGACAAAAATGCAGCAACTTTTCTTAATAAAAACCCTCAAGAAACTAGGTATGGAAGGAACATATCTCAAAATTATAAAAGCCATATATGACAGACACACAGCCAACATCATATTGAATTGGGAATAGTTGAAAGCGTTTCCCCTAAGAATGGAACAAGACAATGCTGCCCACTGTCACCACTTCTATTCAGCATAGCACTGGAAGCCCTAGCCAGAGCAATCGGGCAAGAGAAGGAAATAAAGGGTGTCTAAGTTGGGCAAGGGGAGGTCAAACTCTGACTATTCGTTGATGATATGATCTTATATCTAGACAACTCCAAAGACTCTACCAAGAGATTCATGGAATTGATAAATTCAGCAAAGTCTTAGGTTACAAAATCATTGTATGCAAATAAGTAGCATTCCTATACACTAATAACAGTCAAGCTGACAGTCAAATTAAAGACTCAATACCATTCACAATATCTACAAAAAAAAAAAAAATACCTAGGAATACACTTACCCAAGGAGGTGAAAGATCTCTAAAGGGGAATTGTGAAACACTGAGGAAAGAAATTGCAGAGGACCCAAATAAATAACAAAACACATATTTATCATTCTCATGGATCAGTACAATCAATTTTGTTAAAGTAATTACAGATTCAATGCAATCCCCATTGAAATACCAACATATTTCATAGCTCTAGAAAAAATAATTCTGTGCTTTGTATGGAACCAGAAAAGAGCCATAATAGCCAAAGCAATTCTTAAGCAAAAAGAACAAAACTAGAGGCATCACATTACCAGACTTCAAACTATACTACAAAGTTATAGTAACCAAAACATCATGGTATTGGCACAAAATAGTGGCATAGACCTTTGGAACAGAACAGAGAACCCAGACATTAAACCATCTACATACAACTGACTGATCTTTGACAAAGCAGACAACAATATATACTGGGGAAAAGAAGCCCTGTTCAGTAAATGGTGCTGGGAAAATTGGATAGCCACATAAAGAAAAATGAAACAGTATCCACATCTCTCACCTCTCATAAACATTAATTCAAGATGGATAAAAGTCAAAAATGTAAGGCATGAAATCATGAGAATTCTAGAAGAAAATGTAGGAAAAACTCTTCTATATATTGGCCTACACAAAGAATTTATGAGTAAGACACAATGGCAATTAAAGCAATAACAAAAATAAATTAATGGGACTTGATTAAATTAAAAAGCTTCTGCACAGCTAAGGAAATCATCAGTAGAAAAAATAGAATAAAATATTTGGCAGCTATACATCCAATAAAGGGCTCAGAATCAGAATCCACACAAGATTCAGGCAAATCAGCAAGGAAAAAGCAAACTATTCAAAAGTGGGCAAAAGACATAACAGAGGGTTTTCAAAACAGGACAGACAAATGTCCATTAAACATATGAAAAAATGCTCAATGTCACTAATTATCAGGGAAATGTGAATCAAAACCACAATAAAAAAAATCACCTTACCCCTGCTAGAATGGTTTTTGGAGTACTACTCAGCCATAAAAAGGATGAATCGATGCCTTCTGCAAAAATTTGAATGGAACTGGAGACCACTATCCTAAGTGAAGTATCTAAAGAATGGAAAAGCAAACACCACATGTATTTCTTATTAAATTGGAACTGATTGATGAGCAGACATGCACCCAGAGGGAAGTAAAACTCAGTGGAAATCAAGGGCAGGGGTGGAAGGGGCTGGGCAAAAACCTATCATACCTAATGGGTACAATGAACACTCTGGGTGATGGGCACACTTACGTCCTCAGCTCAAGCATTGTAAAAATAATTCATGTAACCTAAAATGTTTGTACTCTTGTAATATTTTGAAATTAGGTGGTGCCCATGGCTCAGTGGGGAGGGCGCTGGCCACATACACCAAAGCTGGCAGGTTTGAACCCAATCTGAGCCAGCTAAAATGATGACAATTGCAACAACAACAAAATAGCCAGGCATTATGACCTGTAGTCCCAGCTACTTGGGAGGCTGAGGCAAGAGAATTGCTTAAGCCCAAGAGTTTGAGGTTGCTGTGAGCTGTGACGCCTTGGCACTCTACCCAGCGTGACAGCTTGAGACTCTTGTCTCAAAAAAAAAAAAAAAAAAATATATATATATATATATATAAATTTAAAAATTAATTCTCAAAGCCTTTGCTATGCTTTCTGCACAGGGGTGAGTCCAGGACTTTGGTTCAATCATATAGAAAAATTAAGTCATGGCTCGGCGCCTGTAGCTCAGCAGCTAGGGCGCCAGCCACATATGCCAGAGCTGGTGGGTTCAAACCCAGCCTGGGCCTGCCAAACAACAATGACAACTACAACCAAAAAATAGCTGAGCATTGTGGTGGACACCTATAGTCCCAGCTATTTGGGAGGCTGAGGTAAGAGAATTGCTTTAGCCAAGGGTTTAAGGTTGCTATGAGCTGTGACATCACAGCACTCTATTGAGAGTCCGAGAGTAACGTAGTGAGACTCTGTCTCAAAAATAAAACAAAGAAAAAGAAAAAGAAAGTCATCCTCTTCACTAGTTCCTTCCTCTCTGAGATTTCTTTATTATTAATTTTTATCAAAAGTACTTCTTTCCAATATTTCTTGATTTTATGATTCATTATGTTTAAACAATATTTTTATTTCACTCTATAAAAAAGATGATAGTTTTACTCTCATCACTTCCCTCTTCTTATCTTGCTCCTAATATTGGATATTTATAGTATTTTTTGTCCTATTGGCTACATTTGTAGCATTTCATTTAATTTACGTAAGCCTCTGTTTCTTGATATATCACGTTTCGTAATCTTCAATTCCTGGCACCACATGGTGGGAGATACCTGTGCCAGTGTTTTTTCTTTCCCCTCTCATTCCAGTGTTCTGCAAGCTACACAATGAGCTTTTTGTGTTACCAATGTTTTGCTCTTTCCAAAGGTTTACTATGAATGTTTAAAATTTTTCTTCAAAAAAACCCCACAAAACAGTGTTTGCATTGTTATGACTGGATAAATATTTTCAATATTGGAACAAGTCATAGCTTAAGAGTTCTCATCCCTCCTCAAGGTTTTATGTGAGATGAGGATTAAAGGTTCTATTGAAGATTAGATGAATGGGATGGGCATGTTTTTGCTTAGTTATAACTAGGAATGTCTTTATTTTGTTTTGATTTATAGCTTTCCTGGGTTTAGAATTCTAGATTGAAATGCATTTTCTCTCAGAGCTTTGAAAGCACTGCCCTACTGCCTTCTAGCACCCCTTGTTACACCAAGGAGGAGTTAGGAGGAACAAGGATAATCCATTTATGAGCTAGTCTCAACCCATGGATTTCTCTCCTCTTTGTAAGACAAGTGAATATAAGGGTTTTTCCTTGTTCTGAAGAGGTGGGATGGGATGTTGCCACTGGGATTCCATGCTTATCTCTCCCAAATAGCTGACTGACTTTTCTGCTGAAGGACCCATTGACCCCTCACGATTCTAGGAAGGTGGTAGGGCTGCTTACGGTACTGAACTAGTCTTCGCTCTCCAGCTTTGAAGCTATTGTAAAATTTCAGGAATTCTAGTTGTATATATAATTTTTCCTTATTTCTCTTTTCTTCAATTAGTCCTCCAATTCTCCTTTTACTCTAAGCTGAAGTATGAAAATTGTGGAGGGTAGAAATTTCCCTTATCAAAAGGGTTTATTTTTAATTGACATGGAACCAAAAGTACTCCAAAGTAAGTACACAGTATAAGTATGTTCCATACCCCTTCAATAGCGTGAACCTCAGTAGAAATTTCCAGGATACCCAGAACTTAGGATTTTCGCTATCTGCATTACCTTTTTCTCATCAATTATTACTGTTTTGTCTTTTTCAGCCGCAGAAATTGCAAGCCAACTCAACAAAGAAAACCAAACCAAAAAAGCCAGATCCCCTCAAAGGCCAGAAGGTTATTGCAAGATGTGATGAAAATGGATTTTATTTTCCAGGTAGATTTGTTGTTGTTGTTGTTGTTAAATAGTTTGATTTTGGGGACCAGAGGCTTCAACCTGTACTTTCCCTAGAACTTGACATTTCATGAGCTGGGCTACAGTATTATACTTCTCAAACGAAATGATGATGAAATGTCTTTCCATATTTGTGGCAAAAGAAAAAGAAGCCAGAAAAAATATTTTTATTTTAATCTGTCGGGTTTTTTTAGTAGACATATTTTTATTCCACATCTACTCTGTTCCATGTATGTAACATTCTGAAAGCTCTGGTCTACTGCAGTGAGCAAACAGAAAATTCTTGTTTTTATGGAGGTTACATCTTAGTAAGGGAGACAGACACGCAAACAAACAAGTAAAATATACAGTATATGGGATACAGTGCTGCTATAGAGGAGTGTTTTTCAGTATTTTTTGCTTGAGACGCACTTAAACCTATAGTCAAACTTGCATGGCAAACTTAAATTATGTTGATCAAAAAAAAAGAGTGAACAAAAAGAATATACTTACTGTGCTTTGAACTTCTTTTGAAAATAATTTAAGTAATGATCTTTAAGTTTTTGTGGCATACCTAAGATCCTCTCACAATACTCCAGTTGAAAATCACTACTATAGAGGAAAATCAAGCCACCATGGGAGTTGAGAATGTCAGGCTGAAGATCATCATTCTAAATACAGTGGTTAATGAAGAGGTCCTGGGAAAGGTGATAGGTGAATAAGGATTGAAAATAGTCAGGGCAGGCCATGGGATTATATAGGGCAGTGGTTCTCAACCTGTGGGTCGCGACCCCTTTTTAACAATGAAAATACATTGCAGCATTCAGGAGGTTGAGAACCACTGATGTAGGGGAAAGATTTCTAAGCAAGGGAACAGCAGCACAAAGGCCTGAGTCTGGAGCACCCAGGGAGGGTGTGTTGGAGGCAGAGCAAGGGGACTGGTCCAGCTGGACCTCAGAGGTTTGCCCAGGACTTCCTGTGGGAGACGTGATCCTTAAAGGAATCAAGCAGGTACTGGGGGGTGGAGCTATGAAGGGAGAGTGATAGTAATAGGTATGAGGATCTAGAAGCAAAGAAAAACATTTTATATCTGGAGAAATAAAGTTGGTTATGGTTGAACCTAGAATGCAAAGGAAGGGTGGAAAATAATAAAGCTCTTCTGAGACATCAGTACAGGGCTATTCTTAAAGGGTCATGTTAAGAAGTGTGTACTTGACCCTGAGGGCATTAGGGAGCCGCATTAAACAGGCAGAAACATAATTACACTTGAAGTTTAAAAATGATCCCTCCCGTTGCCGTGTGAAGAGCGATATGAAGTAGGTTAGGATGTCACTCTGATCCCTGGCTTGGGACAATAGGTAGAAAGCCGTACCTACTACGGAGTAATGATGTGGAGAAGAAGATGATGAGAGGTGTTTGTGACATGATGAATTGCAGTGCCTATGAGATGGCACAATTGAAGATGGTGGAGAAGCAATTGGAGACATGGGGCTGGAGGCTGGAGAAGAAATCTCTCCAGAGATAGAGATTTGGGAGTCAACGCAAAAATTGTCATTGAAATCACAGGAAGGACGCCTGTAATCCCAGCACCCTGGGAGGCCCAGGTGGGTGGATTGCCTGAGCAAGAGTGAAACCCTGTCTCTAAAAAATAGCCGGGCGTTGTGGCAGGTGCCTATAGTCCCAGCTACTCGGGAGGCTGAGGCAAGAGAATCACTTCAGCCCAAGAGTGTGAGGTTGCTGTGAGCTATGACACCATAGCACTCTACCAAGGATGGCAAAGTGAAACTCTGTCTAAAAACAAAAACAAACAAAAAACAAAAAGTCACAGGAAGGGTCTGTGGGGAAGAGAGAACTGGAGAAAACCTTGAAGAAGCTCTATCAGGTAGAAAAAGATTACGCAGCAGAAACATAGCTGGCCTTGCCTAGGCATGATCTATCAATGACCAGTTGAAAGAATAATTATTATTTAAATTTAATTAGATGATCTCTTTAGATGGGGAAAAAGTATTTCAGCTGGATTTTTGTTTTCCTGCAGGCATATAGAGAGAGCTGACAACTGGGGTATCTTATCTGAAATTTAATAAATGTGCTTTGGAGTTTCCTGGACAAGAGTGAAACAGACCTGAGCATTTGAGATGAGCACATAGGCTAAGAACAGGGGCTGGGCAGCTTCCATTTCTCTGGGGCTCAGACTTGCTGACAGGTGATTGATTATAGGAGGCCCCTCCTGCTTGAGAAACTGGATTTTCTGAATTTGAGCCTTGAAGAGGGTTCTGTGGCTAATTTGGCAGTCAAACAGAAATGCTGAAAAGAATTCCAAATGGCTGGGTTAGAGCTTGAGATCAGTCTGAGGCCAGGACCCTGGAGAAAAGTAAAATGGCTTGGCCTTTCCCCGGCACCATCCCTGTGTGATGAGAAGATTCCAAAGACCTACTGGAGAAATAGAGAGACTGAGCCATACCAGGGCCGCATGCAGGGCCTGAGGCCACATCAGCATTTTGTTTTTAATGTGCAGTTAGAGGCAGAGAGCATTTCTGTGTTCCTAATGGCTGCGTGGGATCTGACTCACTGGGAATTTTAAATTTGTGGCTGAGATAAAACTCAAGTCAGTTTGGAGGAAATAAACACTTGAATTTAGTCATATAATCAGCAATTTTGACTAGTGTCTAGTAATAAACTTTGACTCAGCCAAATTAAATGATGGGTGTGGATTATCTGGATGTACTTAGTTTGGGTGAGACGATGAGACATGTTTGTGACATGATGAATTGTGACATGATGAATTACAGCGCCTATGTCCTCTCCCCACAGTCAACTAATCTTTAATTGAGAATTTCAACTTTAATAGAGATTTTTTTAATTAAAATATTTCAAATATACCCAAAAGAAATAATACAAAACACTCTTTACCCAGATTTGCCATTTTTTAACACCTTGTCACATACTTCATGCATTATTTTATTTTATTCATTTTCTCTCTCCCTCCCTTCACCTTTACACATAACTTGTACACATTATTTTTTTTCAGAACTCTTAGAGATTGGGTAACCCCCTTAATCCATCTATGTTTATTTCTGAAGAATAACAATAATCTTTTATATAACCTCAGTAAAGTTATCAAATTCAGAAAATTTAACATTATTATAGTACTTTTATCTAATCTGTGACATATTTAACTGTCTCAATGATGACCTTTATACTATTTATTTTCTCCAACATAAGTCCCAATCCCAAATCATGGATTGCATTTAATTAACATGTTTCTTTAGTCTTCTTTAACTACAATAATCCAAGATTTAATCTAGATTAATTCTTTAGACTTTCCATCATCTTTTATGATATGGATGTTATTTAAGAGTAAGGCCAGTTATTTTATAAAATATGCCTCAATTTGGGTGAGATTGGATTCAGGTTATCATTATCGGCTAGAATGTTACCTAAGTGATGTCATGTCCCTCTCAGGACAGCCCATCCAGAGGGAGGTGGTGTCCATCAGCCCTCAGTGGTGATGTTAATTTAGATCACCTGCTGACTGTGAGGTGCTATTTTTTCCCTCAGGGAAGAAAAGAACGCCAAATAGAGCTTTGTAGAGCTCAGGCAAGGCATTCGTTGGTGAGTCTGTTTCTGGCAACTGTTACTCAAAACCTCTGAAATATTTTTAGTAAAAAGCAGCCAGCTTTAAAATACACTTCTGCAAAAGGCAGTATTGCAGCAGCTGGGTCTGAGCGTCCATTGCTGGAGGCCAGGTCCCCACTGGGGCAGAGCCGGGCAGAGCTGGCCAGACCAGCGGTTGCCACCCACTTGAGCTCAGGGCAGGATTTCCACGTCCTCCAGGCTATGCCAGGCTCAGCATGGATTATCTAGTTGAGGAAATGACTACATTGCATGGAACAGAAGTGAAAAGCTGTTAGCCTGGCTTACCCAGAAGCTCAAAGGCAGGGAGAGAGACACATTTCAAAACCTTATTTTAAAGCCTTATTTGTGGAAATTGGGTCATCCTTCCTGCTGTTCAGTGGGAAGAAGCAGTTGTCTTCAGGAACTTCAGAGATTTCTGCGCTACCCTGTAAGAACAGGTGATCACGAAGAAAAGGAGGGGGTGAAGCATAACGCATTCTGGGTGCAGTGACTTAAGAAAGGTCAGAAAGCCAACGCTTTCATCATTTGAATTCTGCCTTGTGACTGTTTCCCGGTGTTTCCATGTGGATATTTTGTCTGTCATTCTGTGTGAGGGCTCCTCTGAGGAGATACATATGACCAACTCCCGACCTCTTCTGGGGGTGGCAGGATCTGCTTTCCCTTGCACAGCAGTTGAGAGCCTTTCACAGCAAGTCAGAGGCAAAAGTCAGCACAGAGGGCTGGGAAGGAAACCTCAGAGGCTCAGGAGAGAAAGAAAGAGCAGGATCACCAGGGTGCGGGGCGACTGCGATGGAGGTGGGGTCAGCGGAGGGGTGTCCTGGCTGGAGCTTGGCGAGAGCCTTTTTTTTTTTTTTTTTTTGTAGAGACAGAGTCTCACTTTATGGCCCTCGGGTAGAGTGCCGTGGCCTCACACAGCTCACAGCAACCTCCAACTCCTGGGCTTAAGCGATTCTCTTGCCTCAGCCACCCGAGCAGCTGGGACTACAGGCGCCCGCCACAACGCCCGGCTATTTTTTGGTTGCAATTTGGCCAGGGCCGGGTCTGAACCCACCACCCGGTATATGGGGCTGGCACCTTACCGACTGAGCCACAGGCGCCACCCGGCGAGAGCCTTTTTTAGGAGGTGGAATTGAAGCCAAGCTTTGAATATTGACAGGTTCTTAGAACCAAATGTTAAAAAAAAAAAATCCAGTCTCCAGCCTGAAAAAATATGTTTGAAGCAAAAAGAATCAGAATCATGGATCTTTCACCAAATGAACTGACTCAGCCACCTACTCACTATTTCAGCAGACCACTGACCATGAGCACTTGGCAATGTTTTTGCTGCGTGGCCCTGTCCCCAGATGAGTCCAGGAGAGCCCTCTGGACTAGTTAGGAGCCAACTCATCCCCAGGAAGGGGCTGGGGTCAAAGGCTTCCCACTCTCCACAGCCCAAGTCCCCACAGAGAACTGTTGCCAGAGAAACTTCAGAGCCAGGAGACACAGCTTTACCTCTCTTTAACGGAGGGCAGTGATACACTGCAGGGTGAGGGGTGCCAGCCTTGGCGGTGATCTTGAATCGGGACCTAAGAAGTGGTGACAATTTTATCAATGACAAGGAGCAAGTACAGAGGTCCAGCAGTGACTGAACAGGCCAGCTGTGGGGCCTCCATCCCGAGTACAGCCACAGGGAAACCCCGTGAGGCAGGGTGTGAGGATAGACAAGAAACTACAGTCATTGCTGGAGAGGAACAAAGACCTGCATCTACAGAGACTGTACGGACAAGGAAACAGAATTGAAGGGATTAAAAAGACGTTGTCATAACATCCAGGAAAGTCCCAGCCCAGTGATTTAGAGCAAGGATTGGCAGGGGTTTTTTTTTTTCCTATAAAAGAAAGAAATGAAATGGTTTAGGCTTTGAGGGGCACCTAGGCTCTATCAGGACTTCTCAGCTTAGCAGAACATTGAAAGACTGCCTAGCAGGCTTAACCCTGGATGCAGCTGAGTCCCAAAGTCTACGAACTTAGGGAAAGTCACAAGAGCAATGTGGCCATCAGGACAGCCCAGAGCCTTCCCCCCAAGTCGCAGGAGAGAGCAAGGCTCACTAGTGTGTGGGGTGTGACCAGTCAGTCCCCTCAGTCTCACTTAGGGTTTGCTCTTAATAGTTTCATAATAGAAATTCTTTGTGGAAACAGGTGTTTGTTTTTTCTGATTAAAAGGGTAATATCAGCTTATGGCAGAAAATGTGTGAATAATGTGGAAAGAATATTTCAAAAACCAAATTAAACATTTTAGTCCAATAAGAAAATACACAATGGAAAACTAGCCCTGGTGTGTGTGTGTTTAAAAAAAAAAAAAAGATTTTCACTTTTTGGCTGTTTAAAACAAGAGCCATGGATCACGAGGAGAACCAATAGCTACTTCTTGCCACCTAGAAGGTCATGGGACTTTGCTGAGTCAAGTGTGCCAGCCGGGGCAGGCATGCCAGACACACATGTGGGGAGCCCAGTGGGGACCCGCACTGTGGGCATCCGCGCTCACGTTTCCGTCTCAGAGTGGGAGTCTCTGAGCAGTTGTTATTGCCGGGGACACATCCACTGTTAATGCTTAGACTCCCTTTCTAATGAGAAAATAAATTTCAAGTCAATAAATACCAAAAAAAATGAATCTTAACACAAGCATTTTCTTTTTCTATAATAATCTATTACAATAATTGCATAGTATTATAGGATTATATTATGAATACGATATTAGGGTATATACATATCATATACTCCTTAAGTGTAACTGAAAAAACAAACTTTTCTTTTTTCCTTTTTGGCTACACATTTTAGGGAAGCTGTAGGGTGTGCTCAGCCTACTAGTTACTTTTTTATTTATCCAACATTAGATGAATAATTAATTTGGATAGGAGTTCATATTTCCTTTCTACTTCCCCAATTTAACATCATCTATTTTCTATTAAGTGTCGTGGAAGGAAATGGACCTTAAATAAATAAGGAAATCAGATGACAGGAGGTGTCCAGGAGGAGGTCCTTTGTTTCTAGGAGCAATGTTCCTATCAGGACAGATGCCAGCGAGGCCAGCTAAATAAGTTCCTTTTGGCTTCTGGTCTCAGCAGGAGCTCCGGCCAGGGCACAGTGCTTCACCACTTTGAGTTGCTCAGTCCAGTAGGCATCACACTATGTCAGATACTATCCGCTAGAAAAATCAAGGGGCACACTAATCTGAACAGGCAACATGTTAGAACTCAGTGTGGCTGACAGGGGTGCAGACAATACTTGTCTTTATATTTTATATTTTCTTTGGTTCCCTCCAGGGGTTGTCAAGAAGTGTGTGAGCCCCACCCAGGCACTAGTGGGCTTCGGGTATGGAGATACCAAGGTTGTGTCCACCTCGTTCATCACACCTGTGGGGGGCGCCATGCCCTGCCCTCTGCTCCAGGTACCTGTTCCATGATCTATTCCAGGGGCCCTTTCTCAGCATCTACAGAGTTTTGAATGACAGGGGATGATGGAAAATCTACGATTTGGCTCTTCCTGAACCAGGTTGGCTCCTTTGGGGAGCTTGTGTTTGGGCAGGAGGAACAGTGGCCCCTGTTCCTGGAATCCATCACCTGGCAATTTCCTTGCTCTTGACACCTGATCTGCCATCTCCCTATGGCAAAGCTCACAGCTTCACAGACTTACTTACATTGCCCCTTGAGGCCCTTCTTCTATTACAAGACGACAGATGACTGGGGGAAGGGTATTGCTGTAGCTGCAAATGCTCTTGACACTTGAACTCCAAAGGGATATTATATTGTATTGTAGTCTATTGTATTATATTATTATATTAAATTTGTAAGAATAACAAATATCATTGTGCCAGTGATGTTAGCTGTGATGCCATATTGCAGTTACCCCAAACATGCATTCCACAGATGAGGCAGACTAATGTGTTCTCATCTGCTCATAATTCATAAAAGCCGTACTGTGTCTGGCCCATCCTCCTGCCACTATCCTGATCCCAGCACCAAGGCCAGGGAGCAGAGGACCTCTTCCCAAGGTGCCACTGCTGCTGTTCCTGGCACAGTGTGAGCTGGAGGAGAAACACCAGAGGAGGAATCAGACCCAGGGCACATAGTGGTGCACTGGTCCCCTGACGATCACCAAAGGCGCAGCAGCCTCTGTGTGCCCCTTCACAGAATTCTGTTTGTGCTGCAAGTTATCTCTTCCCCACTTTTACCCGTGGATTCTGAGTGTGTCTTTTGGAGTATCCTTAAACAAATCTGCACCTTTCCTCTGTCTGAGTGTTCATATCTTTTCATGCCGACACCCTAAGTGCCTTCACTCAGTGTTCGTAGGAGATGGTTCCCAGAACCCTCACCATCTTGTTGGCTGTCCCCCAGACCCTCGTCAATTGTTGAAAGTCCTGTTAACATGGGGATTCCTCACAGTGGCCCCAAAATTCCAGATGTGGCCCAGAGAATTTTAGAATTGTTTCTTAACCAAGAAAAAAATGTGTTTGAATTTCAGCATCAGTACTTGCCAACTGTCTGGGGGTATTTTAATATTTTATGTTGACTTTACCTATATGATCCATAAGCAAAACATTTGCTGTGAAATGTGCTCTCCTCTACAGGTTGGAGATTACGTGTTTGCCAAAATTGTGATACCTGAAGGATATGACTTCTATGTCCCCGCCATTGTCATAGCACTTCCGAGTCAGAATATGACTGCAGAAAAGTTCTACACAGTTTTGAAGTGTAACAACCGGAGAGTATGTAAACTTGCATTGAGGAAAGGACTTTCTCCCACTGTCTGCCCCCAACCCCACCCCCACCCCTCCTTGCTGTGTCTGCCCCCACCCCCACCCCTCCCCTGCCTCTGCCACACAGACTCAGCCCACACTCAGGTCGCCCTGGTATTTGGCTTTCCTCGTGGGTCTGTGCTCTGCCTTTGACAGGGTGGCAGGCTCACTCAGGGTTCTTGCAGCTCTGCTCTCTCTCTCTCACTGTCTGTTCTCCTCCTTCCCCTCTTTCCCCTCCTCCTCCTCCCCTTGCCTCATGCCCCGCTGCTGGCCCTGTAGCTCTGGCCTCTTCTAGGCCCCTCACAGACCTGTTCTCTGCCTGAGGGTCTGTCTCTCAGGGTGAGCCTCCATCTTTGGACACCTCCTCCATGCCAGGGGTAGCAGCCCCGACTCCCAGCCTGAGCTCCAGCCCCAAGTTTCTAGCTGAGTCCTCTGCATGAGCACAGGTATCTCAAGCTCACTGTGTCAAAGTCAGCGCATCATCTTTCCCCAAGCACCCTCCTCCTGCTGCAGTCCCTCCATTAGGGGGTACCACCCCCTGGCTCCCCATCTCACACCTGCCTAGGAACCACCCCCACAGTAGGCAGCAGAGAGGAAGAGAAGCGGGCACAGATATGAAGTGGGCAGAGTGGGAAGAACATGGGCCTTACAGTGAAAAGGACCTGCGTTTGCATTTCCGAACATTCACTCAGCTCTTCACTCGCTGTCTGATCTGGGCAGGTTGCTTCGCCTTTCTGAGCCTCAGTTTTATCACATATGAAATGGGTATTTTATATATCAATATTTTCCCTCTCTCTCTTGCAAGGTGATTGTGAGGGTTAAAGAAAATAAATATACGAAATAATGTGGCCCCAATAGTTAGTAGCGTCACTCCTGAATCTCACCCATGACCAATGAGTGAGAGTGCAGTTAACTCTATCACCTCTAGATTTGTTCACTCATTGGATAGATATTTATCAAGCATCTGTATTTTCTACTGGATCCTTTATCTCCTGTACTGATATGAGGAGGTCTTCTGCGTCTTCTGGATAGTAACTCTTGGTAATATGTGCAGCCAATATTCTTTTCTTGGTCTGTTACTTGTCTTCTAACTTTGGAATCTTTGTTGACAGAGAAGTTTTAAATTTTAATAGGGTCAAATTTACCCATCTTCTCCTTTAGGAATTGCCCTTTCTGTGTTTTGTGTAAGAGATCCTTCCTCAAGTACATATTTCTTTGTATATTTTTACTAAAACTTTTAGAAAAAAATCATCAGTTTACAAATCTGATTATGACCTTTACCTGCTTGATGCCCCCACTCCACCCCTCACACACATGCTCATACTTCTTGTCACCCTCCAGGAGAATCCCAGCAAGGCCCTGTATGAGCCTGCTCCATAAGCATGACTTCCAGCCAAGTGGAAGGCTTGCTCCTTCCGAAAGATAGTGGGCTTTTCCCTCCAGACTGCCCCCTCCATCTCCTTTCCATTGGAAGCTCCTGTCACCCTGAAGCCTCTGTCTGACCGTCACTTCCTGCTGGTGGGAGGGTGCTCCCTCCCTCACCATGCTCCTAATCCTCAAAGGCAGGAGCCACATCTTTGGCACCCCCCACTCTCAGCACAGCCTTATGAAGAGAGGGGTCTCACAGTTGTTTTTTAAATTACTTGAATGAATGACATTTCTAATGGAAAATGACATTGTCTTGATGGACCACTTAACATGCCTGGAAAACAGACTAGCAAGCAGAATAGATTGGTAAGCCAAAAAAAGAGTCACACTGGCTAACTTTCTTAAGCCCTTACTATGTGCTATAGATGCTAAGCGCTTTACACATAGTGGACAGTTGAATCCTCAGTACTCTGTGAGGCAGGGACTATTGTTATCTTTGTATTCAGATGAGGAAATTGAAGCAGAGAGAGGTAAAGTCACACCCCTGGCAAGCAGTTGAGCAGGTGTTTGTACAATCTGGCTCCATGGCCTGTACTCTAAACCACTGTGCCCTTGTACCTAGTCTATAGAATAAAAATATGCAGGAAATTCTTGATTGTGGCTTGAGGTAGTTCCATGGGACTATGGTAAAAGAAATTTAGGGTTAAGGGGATAAGAGGAAGCCATCAGAGCCAGGGGCCATGGGAGCATCATGTCCAACCCAAGAGAACATGAGAAGAAATGTCTTGTTATAAACTCAGAGAAGCCCCTTAGAGAAGACAGAGCTTCCTGGTACTGTCTAGATGATGGGAGAGAGGCATTCTGGAAAGTAGAACTTGCAGAAGTGGTCTTGACGTGTGGCACTGCTCTGGGGACATCTACTATGCAAGGGTGTGGGGGAACAAGCTAAGGGCGTGTTAATAGATGACCCCTCAGGCATTCCCCAGGGTGCAGGTTGAGATAGGGCAGTTGGCTCAGGATCCCAAGGGAAAGCCTCAGAGCCTAAGGAAGGTCCTGGGAATTTGCCCACAGGGCAGGGGGCTCTAGGTGGTAGAGTGGTGCGGCCAGTGAGAAAGACATGGCAGTTCTGACGGAAAATCTGATGAAGCTGAAGGTTGGGCATTCAGCAAAAAGCTGGTGGTTACAGGTATCCAGGAAAGAGATAGTTAAGGCCATAAAAGAAGATAGAGAAGTGGTTACATGAAGGGGTGTGTGTGCGCACCTGAGTATGTGCATCTTATGTGGGTAAACTTGTCTGGCAACTGACCAGAATATGGAGAAATGACAGAGAGGATGCAACAATGACTTTTATTCAGTAAATACTTACCAAGTGAGGCTCTGAATTTAAACTGCTCTCTTATGTGTCACCCTGAATAGGGCAGTGACTAAAAGCTATTACAAAGGGTTGAGCTGGAATAAAATTATGTCTGAATTGTGGCCATTTCTGATTTAAATTGAGTGAGCTCTTTTTGGTATTATTACAGGAATTTTGCCCTCGGAGTGCACTTATTAAGATCAGCCAAAACAAGTATGCTCTCTCTTGCTCTCACATAAGGTCACTCCCAATTCAAGAGGATCCAAAAGTGTAAGTGTACTCAACTTTTACTCCTTGAATATTAATGTTATCTTTGTGCCTTTGATCTGCTTCTGAGTTAAGATCCATGACCTCTAAGAAGAAGAGCAGAGGTGGAGGACTTCCTACTTAAAATGTGGTTCTATGATTATTATCCCTTCAACATCAAGCCTTTTACCTGCTGTTTATTCATCCATCTGTTTCTAGTCTCAAATTCAACATTATTTGACTGGCTCTTCAGAAAAACATTCATGAATTTGTCATGAATATGAAGGAATTGTTCTTCTTTATTTGTAAAGATTCAAGGCCGTCTAATTTAGTACCAGTTGGAACCAGTCACCTCCCTGCCTCTCTCCTCATCGGGAGGTGGGAGTAAAGCACTGGGCCTGGCTTATCTGTGCCCTGGTAAGCAAATGGGAGGCTGGGTTGGTGGGTGGGTGGTGGTTTCCTGGGGCTGCAGCAGGGCAGACAACAGGGACAGTAGGCTAGCTAAGAGCTAGAAAGGTGGATGAAAGCCAAGTCATTGGGAAAACTTGAAGCCTAAAGAGGAAACAAAACTCAAGTCCATGGGGCCAACAAGGGGCATCAAGTTTGGAGTCATGGAACCATTGCCTCAAGAGCATACAAAAAGAGCTGAAGGTGGATTTTGAGCAGAGATTGGAAAAGGGATCCAGGAAGCCTTCTCCAATTTCACTTAGAGTTTGCAGGCTGTCTTCAGGTGCCAACCTGAACTCTTGACAATGGGCTCACCTTCTACTTCAAAAAAGAAACTATCAGGCATTCTCTCTCTTAACTTCTTATCCTCTACCTCCAGGCTTTTGGAGCTCTCTGTCTTCCTCCTTAATTTCAAAGGATGAGTTTCCCTCCATCTGTCCATTATCCAAGGCTGCATGGTTCACTACCTGTCACCCCCCACCTCGGATCTTTGTATCACCTGGATTCTTCTCTCCTCTCTCCTTAGCTCCTCTTCACCTCAGCAAAACCCCAGGTTTGCCTGCCCTATTTACACACATGCACACATGCACTAGAACACACACACACTTCTAAGTTACGCAAACCTCCATTGGTTTTGTAGTGTGATCTGACATGCTCCCTTCACCTCACTGCCAGTCTCCACGTGTGGTCGGATAGCCTTTAAGTCTCCACTCTTCTGCTGCCTATTCACTCGCTCAGCCTTGGCCATCAGCTTCCACCCTTACCTCTCTGCTTAAACTGTTGCCACAGAGACCACTCAGGACCTCTCCCATGCCTGAATCAGTAGTGAGCTCTGCCACATGGACCAGGCTTGTTCTCATGGTCATATTAGACACTGGCAGCCACCATCACAGACTGACTATGAATGGGACCTGTGATGGATTTTTTAAAGCCCCCAGCTTGTTGCAGTGTTCAGCCATGGTGGATAACCATGGAGAAAGGGCACTGGAAACCAAGACTTGGATTCATATTCCTCCCTTAGTTTTGTGCCCCTGGGCAGGTTGCTTATCTCTGAGCTTGTCCTCTCCTCTGCAAGAGTAGGGTAATGTGAAGATTGGGAATGGCCCTTGCCTGGCATAAAGCAGGAGTTCAGTGCATGGCAAGAATAGTGATATTTCCAATCACCCACTGGATATTTCTGTATGAGTGCACAGAATTACAAATTTGACACATTTAAAACTGAAATCACAGTTTCCCACAATCCTGCTCACATCTCAGCCTTCCCCATTTCGATTCACCCATTCACCCCTAGTCACAGAATTGTTCAATCAGAAATCCTATAGTCATTTCTGGTGCTCCTTGTCCTTTACTCACCACACCCCACAAGTCTCCATGTTACGGTGAACCTAACTTGCAAGGACTCCCCTGTCCTCTGGCCGCCTCCTGCAATGGTCCCACAAGGGCCGGGCAGAGTAAGCTTCCTCTTCTGCGAATCGGTTCTGTCCACTTCCCCATTTAAAAATCCTTTGGTGCCCCCCGCCCCAGTCCTTTCTTATCCCAGCTCAGCCCTCTGTTGGTCTTCCCTGGGCCTGTCTCACTTGTTCTTAGCCACCCTTCAACCAAAGTGCCAGGGCCTTCTACACACTACCCACATGAAACAACATGTGAGCTTTCCCCACACCATGCTGTCTCTGTGCCTTTGCACAGATTAAGTGCTCCCTCCCTGGAATGCTCTTCTTTGCCCTTGGCCACCTAAGGAACCCCAAGATTGAACTCAAGCGTTATCATCACTATGTGATGTCCCAGAGGCCCTCTACATCCTTTAGAGGTTTTTATTAAAGAAAATGTCCTTTGCAAATGGACCATGTGGACACAAGTTCTTAAAGGCTTGGTCTGGGTTCTATCTGCCTCTGAATCCTGGTGGCCAGGGTCCAGTTTAATGATATTTGAAGAATGAACCAATGGACAGACAAACATGTGCTAGTGGGTGCCCAGCGATGCTCCTTGAGGGTTACATGGCTCCATAGAGAATCTTTCCTTAGATCCAATTATTGAAATGCATGATATAATCTTTCATTCTTTGTCTAGATGAGGGTGATATTTCATTTAAAATAAAAGCACATTAATCTCTCTCAAAATTCTACTAAAAAAAAAAAAAATGGTCCCTGCAGATCCCCTTCCTGGCTCCTATTATGCCCAAATGATAGTACGTTATCAAAGAATATGAGTAGATGAGTCTAGGTACCACGTATTGCCCATTTCACCAAATTCAATGTTATGAATCACTATTTTAGAAACACAATGTAATTCTCTCTATGTTGTTCCACATCTTCTTTAAAGCTCTGGGCTGCTTATTATCTACTCTTTCTTCTAGGGGATTGCACAGTGGAAGTTTTCCTTGACTCCCTCATCTCCCACTGTAATTCCCACTGTTTTTTGCTCTGGTTGCCTCGCTGGGAGGAAGAGACTGAGTCAAATTCTCCTAAGCAGAGATCACATTCAATCCATTAAGTTCGGAGCTTAACCTGTTTCTAAAATCAGAGCTAGCAGAACTGAGCACAAGAATAAAGGTGTAGGTATTATTTGCATCTACACTGGGATTTCCTTCTGGCCGGTCCTTTCCTCGGGAGCGCTTTCTCACTCACTTTATAAACACACCTCCCTTTGGTCGGTTCCTTATTAAGTCTTTGCACCATTGTACCAAGTGAGGCTATTAAAAAAATTCCTGGGGCTTTCTTCACAGGCTATTAACAAAATGTGCTATAGGTTACATCTCCAACAGGACATTATCTGACTAAATTTAACTTAAAATATTGAATCCACTCCAACCATCTACTTGGGGTAAGACAAGGGATACCTGGTCTGAGCAGCTGGGTGGACCAGAGTTCTATGACCAGCTCGAGCCCCTCCTTCTCTTCCTTCCTGGGGTCTTCAGTTGTGGGTGACTGGGGGAGTTTCCTATGGGTCCCTCTCCTGGCTCCTAACTAAAGATGGTCACAGTGAAAGACAAGAGGGAAAGGGTTTGGAAGGTGAAGGGTTCAAAATTGATCTAGCATGGCCAAAGCCAAGGCTAATTTTTATTTTCAACTCAAAATTGAACACCTGAACAATTTTGAAGACTTTTAACAGGGTTGGCTTGCAAAATATATTATCCATATTGCTGAATTCCAAATGACTGGTTCTGAGAGGAGGGAATTTTGGTGCTCCCATATTTGCCATGGGAATTTTGGTGCTCCCATTTTTGAAATGAGTGAGGCTGATGCTGATTTTCTCTTTCCTTTGCGGCACAATGACTGGATTCTCTGACACCACAGTCAAGATGTGTATCTCCTAAGAGTGTGTCCCCGATGGAGAGAAGTGATTGTTCTTTCTTTCTCTTCCCTGCAGTAGTGCCTCTGAGCTTTTTCCTACATTCCGTGGCATCCAGAACATCTTTTCTGAGTGAGACTTCCTTAACCTATCTCTGTTAAGGAAGGAAAAGCCTTTACATGAAGTAAGCAGATATTGCTCAACTGCTTTTTTTATTTCACTCTCTGGAATGACTGATGTTGGCCAAGCTCATGATAATTTCACAGGGGAATGTCTCCTTATAGTGGGGGTAAGGGCAGGAGCAGGATAGGTGCCATGTGTACACCTGATGTGAGACCTCCCATGCCTCCCCGCCCCCACCCTCACACCTGTGCACCTTGCTCTGCTGCTCAGCCCAGACCCACTCAGGGGAGGGGAGAGGAAGGGCTGCCATGGCCCTGACCTCCAGCCAGCCACATTCTCCACCAGCACGCCTGGAAGGGACCTGCCAAATGGCTTTCTTTTGCTCAGTCTGATACCAAAAAAGAGTTAAATTAGGTGCCTATGAATTATTTTAGGCTACAGATTTGGTTGAATAATTTGATAAACACATGATAAACGTGTGCATGTTTGGAGGGAGAGCCAGGTACTGGGACTTCACTGACTTTTCAGAAGAGGCTGGTTCCACTTCTGGGGAGAAAGGGCTGAGCACCCACTGCGTGCTCTCTGGGGTCAAAACCCACCTTGTTCACATGATAAAGCACTGGCGGCTCGCCTGGGTTCTTGCTGGCTCCTTGAGGCCTCATTTCTATTCTGTCCCAAGTGTCTCTCTGTCGGCATACCTGTCTTAGAACATAAAGAACAGGAGGACCTATGGGGTAGGTACTGAATGGATGTCTGACAGAGGACCAGGGGCCTCTGAGTTTTAACAATTGATGAAGGGACAGAAAATAAAGAGACTGGTGAGAGAAAAACTGTTGCCACTCAAATTGTTACCACTGATCCCAAGGGTTGGGTAATCTCTATAACTCCTTGTGTTCCCTTGTCCCAAGTTCCAGGGCACCACAGCACGCAATTTTGAATAGTAGGCGATGGCATTTGTCCTTCTGGGTAAAAGAGGACACTCACGGACAGGGTTTATTGCTGCAGCACAGGAAATGGGGCTCCTGATCCAACCAGAGGGAGCTAATGACATACTGAGGCTTAATGATTTCAAAGGCACAGCTGCCTCTAAGGGAACAACTGTCAGGAGTGACCAGGCAAGATGAAGGGAAGTGATCCATCTAATGTCATGTCAGAGGCAGTGCTGAATCTTGACGTTTCCATCAATGACTTAATTTCTCTGCTGTCAGGAAGACAAGGTGAGGCCACAACACTACAGGGAGGAGTGTTAAAGAAAATGGAAATTATTTCCATTGGGACAGATTCCTAAATCCAAATGGCTTTATGGAAAGTTACCAAACTGCTCAAGAAAGAGATAACAGGAGGTTAATATTTTATTGTAATAGAAATTGGGAGCTGACCTAGACCCAGATAAGCTATACATGAGCCCTAGGAGGGTCTCCCCTCCTGCAGACACACCCACGATGCTGCCCACGACCACACGACAGCAACCAGGCAGCCAGAGAGGAACATTCCTTGCCTCCAGGGTCTCCGTACCCAACAACTTCCTTCAGATGCCTGCTGGTTTGTCTGGAGCACACAGAAAATAATTAGTCCTAGTTGGCTTTCCCATGATGGCATTTGGAAGTTATTAATTTCTTTTTAAGAAACCATAGTCCCAAGAGGGACGGAGGGAGGGGGGTGGGGCCTTGGTGTGTGTCACACTTTATGGGGGCAAGACGTGATTGTAAGAGGGACTTTACCTAACAATTGCAATCAGTGTAACCTGGCTTATTGTACCCTCAATGAATCCCCAACAATAAAAAAAAAAAAAAAGAAACCATAGTCCCTATAAAGAATCTTCTCAAGGAGAAGCCTTGACAGTAACTTGCCCAAGCCTTGTCCTGTCAAGAATGGAGGGAGAGAGGACCTCCGCTCTGCTGGAAAGGATTTCTAGCTAGTCATGTGGTACCAGGTGTATGAATTCTGGTCAGGTCTGCCAGTGGCCTCATATCTGGATGGCTGTGTGACACCTGGGAGAGGCACGTCTCTCTCCTAGAGAAAATTGGAAACTGGACCATCAGCCCCACCATGTGCCTTCCCCTGAGGCAGCCAGAGACAACAGCCCACTGATGTGAACAGGACCCCAGGGAGGCAGCCAGGGGAGAACATGGTCTGTGAGTCCCCTGCCCTGCTGAGAAGAGAGGATGCCAAACGCGGGGGAGATTCCCCATCATTTGCTTCTTGGAGTTATTGAGACGATCACATGGGAGAAACCACATGTATGGTCTCTAAATGGAGAGACAGAGATAGGTTAAGGAAGAGTCTCACTCAGAAAAGATGTTGCTTTTGTTCTAATCATTAAAATTCACAATGTCCTATTGTCCCTGCCTGCTTTTTGTTCTAATCATTAAAACATTGTCCTTTTCTTCATCCAAAAGCAATACATAGTTAACATAATTTATATGTTAAAAGAAAACCAAAAAAATAACCATTCATAGTCCCACATTTCAAAAGTAATCATTATTTATATTTTGGTATATATCCTTCTAGAGTGCTTTCCCTGCTGTGTTGATTCTTGTTTTTCCTTGAAGCAAAAAGCTTTACTGTTTCTCCTCATTATGTATAATAGTTGCAAAAAGATTTTTTTAGCCTGGAAGCATGACAGTTCCGCTGGAATCCATTTCCCAGGGATGGCTGTGAACAGTGTGATGCAAAGGTTTCCACAGCCTTCATAACAAAGATGAAAACACAATATGCATTCTGTTGTGACCCTTTTTTCACTTAACACTATATTTTTTGTGACTTTGAGTGACAACACCTCGTTTCACTCCTGCCAGCCTTGAATTCCATTATGCAGGTGGCCCATAGCTCTGACCAGTGCCCTGCTGAGGGCTGGCCACACACTGCTTCCTGGTCTCTCTCACCTTTCTTCCTGGCTCCTTCCAAGGTCTCTCTTCTGGGGCTTGTAGTGTACCCAAAAAACTCTCCACTTTCCTCTGCCCCTTCCTGTTCTTCTTTCTGAGAGGTTATAGGTCAGAGACTAGACTTCAGTCAATCTACTTGAGAAATAGAGACACCCTGGGAAAGGGACATAGAATGTGTCGATTAAAGGGAGATAGCAATTTCAGAGATGGCTGAGGGTGATGTGCTGGATGAGGCTGTATTTAGATTTCACAGAGCGGGCAGTGGAGGGGATACAACCTTTCAGTGTGATTTCAGGATGACTCTAAGAGCCTTCTGTCACAGAACTGATACATCCACATCAGTGCTGGCCTCATACTAAAAGATAATGTTGGCTGTGGCTTCCCAGAAAGGGTTTTGTTACTGATAGTGCTTGGGCCAATTTTTTAGTCTTTCTTGGGAATTCTCTCTTGAGTCTTAGAGCTACCCTGTTTCCCCGAAAATAAGACAGTGTCTTATTTTAAGGTGTGCTCCCAAAGATGCGCTAGGTCTTATTTTCAGGGGACGTCTTATCTTTTCTGTAAGTAGGTCTTATTTTCGGAGGATGTCTTATTTTCTGGGAAACAGGGTAGTCTTTGAAAATTACCACATGTGGTGAATTTTGATCTTTTGATGAGGGATTTGAATGATGGCATTATCCATTTGGAAGTAACTAAAAGTCCTTTTACTAGCTTGTTACATGTTTCCTAACAACTTCTAGAAAAATCTGCCACAGCAATGGTGATAAGTTATTCAGAGTAAAAATAAAACACAGCAAAAAGTTATTCATAGCAAAGGCAGGGTGATCAAAGTAATCGATACTTTTTATGGGAACAAAATAAGGTTTATCACCAGGTAGCTGGTGTCCTCAATTTACCCTGAAGGCTCAGAAAAACTTGGAGCCACAGTGGTATGGCTGGAATGAGGCCATGGTGTTCCCAAGATGTCTTCCTTGAAGGACACACTTCTGGATAAATAAGCTTTGTGCAGTGCATTTTCTAAATAGTAATCCAGTTCCATGACTTCCTAGGCATGCCTACGTTTTTTCCAATTAAATGTATGCAAATCATATCATTTGTGGCATGTGGGACTATGTTTCTGATAGTATGTCTAGAAGTCACTAGAGAAACCTGGGGTATGGAAGCCGTCTCTGGTTCAGAGGCAAACTGGAATGTGAGGGCGCCAAGCTGAACCCCTTACAGTGGGCAGGGGTCCATGCTGGGGCATTCCCAGGGGTTTCTGGGCTTTGTCTTCACTGACCTGGTCAGGACAGGGTCCAGATGGTTAGGTTCTCCATGCCACATGAGACTCTCAGACACCAAGGCCTGTGGGGATGAACTGAGTAGGGTTAGGCCCCACCTAGACCATGGGCCCCACAGGAATCCTGAGCCTCCTTTCCATAGGAAGAATGATCTGGACAGAGAGCTAAGAAACATGCATGGGGCTGGCTTGGCATCTCTGTAGACACAGCAGCTATTAGGACTCAGGTAACCCTGATCTCTTGCTCTTTGTCTAGAGAGAACATGGAGACAAAAAACTCTGCTTTACTGCCCTGGCCCCTGAAGGAAGTTGATACTGATGATTCGAGAGATCAGAGACAGGAGAACCCCAGAAGGAAGAAAAAGAGGCCTGCCAAGAAGCCACCTCTCCAAGAGCCGGTGTCCTCAGACTCGGACGTCTCTTCCCATGACACCAGGTCCCATGAGTACTACCCCAAAACCCACCCTAAGTCTAGTGGGGGAGAGGCATCATTTATCTCTGGAACATCCTGAAGTTTCTTTCAGGAATAGTGCACATGAGATCATCCCCTAGTTTAGGGGGCCAGTTTAGATCTCATCACAGCAAAAACCCCTCAGGCCTTTAAGTAATACTGACCTCCACCCCAGACACAGCCCTTCACCAGGGGTATAGGGTCTAGGCCTCAGCCTGCCGTGACATTGTTACAGCACCTCCCTCTCAAGCTGTCCCTCCCTGTCATCATTGAACACCCACACAGCAGAGGGCTGAGGGTCCCTGAGAAGCCTTAGTCTAGTGGTAGCTATGTTTGAGAGAGCCAGCATTCCTCCAGGACTGTCCTGACCTCAGCCCTCGATGCTGTGGAACTAGCCCCCCTGCTGAGGTCAGGCCATCCTTCATGCCACCTGACCCTGCCCTGTGTGCAGCAAGGTTCATCTCCCCTGTCATCCCCCACCTGGCTTTCCTAACTATTTGAGCATATCTGTTTGATTTTTCCAGACTATTTTTTATCTCATTTTTTCCACTGTCCTTACAAAACTATATTCAGTCTTCAAGTTTTAACCTGACAGATTACGGTCATAAGATTTTCAGATTTTTTAGAAGTCAGCATAGTTAGGATTGGAGCCTGTGGTCTTGTTTTAAATTGATCATCCCATCTGAATTAGGGATTCTATCGCTCAACGTTAGGACTGAAATTAAGACTTGATAACTTGTCTGAGGTCTGCAAGACTGAACATCCCCTATTTTATTATTTTCTGGATATTTTTATTGAACCCTTCCTAATTATTTTTGTCTATAGTCTGTTGTAGGTACCTGTAATTGACCGTGAAACCAGAATAAAAACTCTTTTACGATGGGAAACATTTCAAAGCTGCTGGTTGCTTATTTGTTACTGTTTTCTTTTCTTTTTTTTTTGCAGTTTTTGACTGGGGCCAGGTTTGAACCTGCCACCTCTGGTATATGGGTCCAGTGCCCCACTCCTTTGAGCCACAGGCGCCACTCCTTGTTACTGTTTTCTTTGAGCATGCTTTAGCAACAAAGTATAGAAGTATTTGGTTTAAGGGATGGACACAAGATGGCCAACGGAAGCCAGCTTTCCACAGAGGCTCCTGTCCAAAAGGAGAGTTAAAGGACAGAAATTTAGCAAGTAACCTGGTGGATTAGAGCTGCACCAAGAGAGAAGGTTGAAGAACGCACATCAACCCCACTGAGGCAAGCTGCAACCCCAAGGATACAAACAAAAGGTACAAAAATCCATCACCAAGCAGACAAGAGTCCCCTCCCGCATGAGAATGGCTCGGAGTGCCCCACAAACAAACGAGCAGAGTTCAAAGGTCCTCCCTCTACACTCCATGGGAGAGACCCTCTAAAAACTGGACTTACCTCCCCTACTAGGGTGCCACGGCGTTCTCCTGCCAGGCATAAAACTGTATATATTCTCTACCTGCAATTCTGAGCTCCCAGCACTCCCCTCCATTCTCACTCTGAGGTCTGGAGGCCTGTCCCCCAGGAGTCCAGATTCTTGGGTAATTTCTCAAGAGGTGTGGACAGGGCCTAGACTGAAGCTGGTCAGTGCTAATTTTGTGGCACGGGAGTGAGGAGAGGAATGTCGGCTGAGAGGAAACCACACCGGAGGGGCGGTGCCCCGAGGCACAGAGCACCAGCCCTTTTTGGCAACAATAGGGCTCACTCCCGGATATTCCGAAGCCACACCCCCTGTCTCCCTGGGCAACCAGAGGAGACCGGGCATCTTCTCAGGTGACAACCACCACAGAACAGAATTGGGACGGAAATGCAGGTCCCGGGAGGAAAGGGTTTGCCTGAGGTGGTACCGGCCTGGGTGGAGCGCAGGGACTAGAAAACACACGCACAGAGCCAGGAAATTCCAAGGAAAAAGCTGACCCAGAGGACAGCTTTACTGAGCCTAAGACGCACCCTGCCCTCAGGGGATCATCAGTTTATAGACAAAGGAAGATAGGAGGCTACAACTGACAACTAACAGAATACAAACCTGTAGGAGCAAAGACAGGGCCTGAGGTGCAGGCTCTAGGAACTCAAAACAGCTTCTCTTCTGCAGGGGAATTTAGCAGAGACAGAAACAAATTCTCGCAAAGTTGTTCTGTTCTGTCAGTAACATCAATCAGGGGTGGGGCTGGAACTGAGTGAACACCCCGCAGCCTCCATCAAGCGCCCGAGGTTGTCAGGCCTCACCTCCCCCTGCTGGATAGGGGCAGAGCGCAGCGGCCTGGCTGAGCAAATATACATTTCCTTGTGACTCAGGCAGGTGCAAACGCCTGGAGTACCTGTTCACTTCAGGCAACTGGGTCACAGCCCTGCGGAGCTATCAGTGACTGGGTGTGACAGAGGTATAAGATGGGGAAGGAGGCATCAAACTTCCCAGACTAATCTATTTGCTGGGTGGGTCCCCCTGACTTCACGGAGCACCAGAGCAAGTCATATCTTAGTTGGCACCAGACCCCTGCGATCCAGTTGCCAGAGACCTTTTAAAGTCTCCCACCTGAGACAAGTGCTGACTGAGACAATTTATTTGGACATTTTGAACTGAGCCAATCACCCGAGGACTATTCAAGTGGTGCTCTGGGTGTCTGGTTGTAGGAAGGTTTGATTTTCCTTTTCCAATTGTTGCCTGTCGGGGGTGGGGTGACTTAATTGCTGGTATTTCTCCACAGCTGAGACTTCAACCCAGAGTAACTGTTTCATTAAGGTCGAAAAGAGACCAGCTGAAAACAAGACAGAAAGACTTAGTCCCACCACACCAAGTAGGTCCCCCATTTCTCAGGCCATAGCACTGTACAGGTCCTTGACAAAGCTCCAGGAGAAAAATCAAATTGTGTAAAATAATCATGGGGTGGAATCAGCAGAAAAACTCTGGTAACATGAATAACCAGAATAGATCAACCCCCCCAAGGAAAGGTATGGCAGATGTAACTGAAGATCCCATTCATAAACAGCTGGCCAACATGTCAGAAATAGAATTCAGAATTTGGATGGTGAACAAGGTTAATAGAATGGAGGAAAAATTGGAATTAGAAATTTGAGGAGCAATTCAAAAGTTGGAATTAGAAATTCGAGGAGAAATTCAAGAGTTGTCTCAAGAATTTAACGAATTTAAAGACAAAGCAACCAAAGATTTTGACGCACTGAAGCAAGAATTTGCAGCCCTCAAATATCTGAAAAATACAGTAGAATAACTCAGTAACAGAGTGGAGCAAGCAGAAGAAAGGATTTCTGACATTGAACACAAAGCCTTTGAACGCTCCCAAACTCTCAAAGAGGAAGAGAAATGGAGAGCAAAAATGGATCATTCTCTCAGAGAGCTCTGGGATAATTCAAAGAAGGCTACTATCTGCCTCATTGGAATCCCTGAAAGTGATGAAGTGGCCTTGCTGGGCACAGAGGCCCTTCTCCATGAAATTATGAAAGAGAATTTTCCAGACATGCAAGAGATTCTGAAATTCAGATAGCAGACAGTTTCAGAACCCCAACACAACTCAATCCCAATAAGACACCCCCCAGGCATATCATAATTAACTTCACTAAAGTTAATATGAATGAGAAAATTCTGAAAGCAGCCAGACGTAAGAAATCCATTACCTACAGAGGGAAGTATATTAGAATGACTGCAGATCTCTCTGCTGAAACTTTTCAAGCCACAAGAGGGTTGGTCATCAACTTTTATTCTCCTAAAGCAAAATAACTTTCAACCCTGGATCCTGTATCCAGCTAAACTGAGTTTCATTTATGATGGAGAAATTAAATACTTTAATGACATTCATATGTTGAAGAAATTTGCCATAACCAAACCAGCTCTTCAGGATATTCTCAGACCGATCCTCCATAATGACAAATCCAATTGTCTACCACGAAAGTAAACTCACTGAGAAACTTTTGATCAAACTCCAACATCCACAGTGGTGAAAGGATTAAAAATGCCCACTGGACTTTCGAAAAACTCGATATCCAAAATTTTACCAGACTTATCAATATTCTCCATTAATGTGAACGGCTTAAACTGTCCTCTAAAGAGGCACAGGTTACCTGACTGGATACAAAAACTCAGGCCAGCTATTTGCTGCATACCAGAGTCACATCTTACCTTAAAAGACAAATTTAGACTCAGAGTGAAAGGATGGTCATCCATATTTCAGGCAAATGGTAATCAGAAAAAAGCAGGTGTTGCAATTTTATTTGCAGATACTATAGGCTTTAAACCAACAAAAGTAAGGAAGGATGAGAATGGTCACTTCATATTTCTTAAGGGTAATACTCAATATGATGAGATTTCAATTATTAATATCTATGCACGCAACCAGAATGCACCTCAATTTATAAGAGAAACTCTAACAGACATGAGCAACTTGATTTCCTCCAGCTCCATAGTAGTTGGAGATTTCAACACTCCTTTGGCAGTGTTGGATAGATCCTCCAATAAGAAGCTGAGCAAAGAAATTTTAGATATAAATCTAACCATCAGACATTTGGATTTAGCAGACATCTACAGAACATTTCATCCCAAAAAAAACTGAATACACATACTTCTCATCAGCCCATGGAACATACTCCAAAATCGATCACATCTTAGGTCACAAGTCTAACCTCAGTAAATTTAAAGGAATAGAAATTATTCCGTGCATCTTCTCGGACCACCATGGAATAAAAGTTGAACTCAGTAACAACAGGAATTTGCATACTCATACAAAAACATGGAAGTTAAATAACCTTATACTGAATGATAGCTGGGTCAGAGATGAGCTTAAGAAGGAAATTGCCAAATTTTTGGAACAAAACGACAATGAAGACGTGAAGTATCAGAACCTCTGGGGATACCGCAAAGGCAGTCCTAAGAGGGAAATTTATGGAACTGCAAGCCATCCTCAAGAGAAAGGAAAGAGAGGAAGTTAACAACTTAATGGCACATCTCAAGCAACTGGAAAAGGATTAACATTCCAACCCCAAACCCAGTAGAAGAAAAGAAATAACCAAAATTAAATGAAATTGAAAACAAAAGAATTATACAACAGATCAATCAATCAAAACGTTGACTTTTTGAAAAGGTCAATAAAATAGATAAACCTTTGGCTAACCTAACCAGGAAAAAATGAGTAAAATCTCTAATCTCATCAATCAGAAATGACAAAGACAAAATAACAACAGACTCCCCAGAAATTCAAAAAATCCTTAATGAATATTATAAGAAACTTTATTCTCAGAAATATGAAATTCAGAAGGAAATTGACCAATACTTGGAAGCATGTCACCTTCCAAGACTTAGCCAGAATCAAGTGGAAATGTTGAACAGGCCCATATCAAGTTCGGAAGTAGCATCAACCGTACAAAATCTCACTAAAAAGAAAAGCCTGGGACCAGATGGCTTCACATCAGAATTCTACCAAATCTTTAGAGAGGAACTAGTACCTATATTACTCGGCCTGTTCCAAAATGTAGAAAAAGAAGGAACTACCCAACACATTCTATGAAGCAAACATCACCTTGATCCCCAAACCAGGAAAGGACCCAGCAAGAAAAGATAATTATAGACAAATATCACTAATGAATATAGATTCAAAAATATTCAACAAGATCCTAACAAACAGAATCCAGCAACACATTAAACAAATTATACATCATGACCAAGTCGGTTTTATCCCAGGGACTCAAGGCTGGTTCAATATACATAAATCTATAAGTATAATTCAGCACATAAACAAATTAAAAACCAAAGACCATATGATTATCTCGATGCAGAAAAAGCTTTTGATAATATCCGGCATCCCTTCATGATCAGAACACTTAAGAAAATTGGTATAGAAGGGACATTTCTTAAACTGATACAGGCCATCTACAGCAAATCCACAGCCAATATCATATTGAATGGAGTTAAATTGAAATCATTTCCACTCAGATCAGGAACCAGACAAGGCTGCCCATTGTCTCCACTGCTCTTTAACATTGTAATGGAAGTTTTAGCCACCTCAGTTAGGGATGAAAAGGCGATCAAGGGTATCCATGTAGGGTCAGAAGAGATCAAACTTTCGCTCTTCGCAGATGATATCATTGTATATCTGAAAAACACCAGGGATTCTACTACAAAACTCTTAGAAGTGATCAAGGAATACAGCAGCATCTCAGGTTACAAAATCAACATTCATAAGTCAGTAGCCTTTATATATACCAACAATAGTCAAGCTAAAAAAACAGTTAAGGATTCTATTCCATTCACAGTAGTGCCAAAGAAGATGAAATATTTGGGAGTTTATGTAACAAAGGACATGAAAGATCTCTATAAAGAGAACTATGAAACTCTAAGAAAAGAAATAGCTGAAAATGTTAACAAATGGAAAAACATACCATGCTCATGGCTGGGAAGAATCAACATTGTTAAAATGTCCATACTACCCAAAGCAATATACAATTTTAATGCAATCCCTATTAAAGCTCCACTGTCATACTTTAAAGATCTTGAAAAAATAATACTTCATTTTATATGGAATCAGAAAAAACCTCAAATAGCCAAGACGTTACTCAGAAATAAAAACAAAGCAGGAGGAATCATGCTACCAGACCTCAGACTATACTATAAATCGATAGTGATCAAAACAGCATGGTACTGGCACAAAAACAGAGAAGTAGATGTCTGGAACAATAGAGAACCAAGAGATGAATCCAGCTACTTACCGTTATTTAATCTTTGACAAGCCAATTAAAAACATTCAGTGGGGAAAAGATTCCCTATTTAACAAATGGTGCTGGGTGAACTGGCTGGCAACCTGTGGAAGACTGAAACTGGACCCACACCTTTCACCATTAACTAAGATAGACTCTCACTGGATTAAAGATTTAAACTTTGTACCAGAATGTTTACTGCAGCCCAATTCATAATTGCTAAGTCATGGAAAAAGCCCAAGTGCCCATTGATCCACGAATGGATTAATAAATTGTGGTATATGTACACCATGGAATATTATGCAGCCTTAAGGAAAGATGGAGACTTTACCTCTTTCATGTTTACATGGATGGAGCTGGAACATATTCTTCTTAGTAAAGTATCTCAAGAATGGAAGAAAAAGTATCCAATGTACTCAGCCCGACTATGAAACTAATTTATGGCTTTCACATGAAAGCTATAACCCAATTATAACCTAAGAATAGGGGGAAGAGGGAGCGGGAGGGGAGTGAGGGGGGAGGATGGATGGAGGGAAGGTGATTGGTGGGATTACACCTGCGGTGCATCTTACAAGGGTACATGTGAAACTTACTAAATGTAGAATATAAATGTCTTAACACAATAACTAAGAAAATGCCAGGAAGGCTATGTTAACCAGTGTGATGAAAATGTGTCAAACGGTCTATAAAACCAGTGTATGGTGCCCCATGAGTGCATTAATGTACACAGGTATGATTTAATAATAATAATAAAAGTATTTGGTTTTGTTCACCAATTCCGAAACTGAAATGACATCACTTCTCGACCTTTTTGCTAAGATCAAGTGTCCAAAACTGAAATGACCTCTATCAAATTCCCTTTTCCTAGTCACTAATAGCCCTGGGGCTACATAATAATAAAGCAAAAATTATTATTAAGAGAAATATTGGATGCTTTTTGCAAATAGAAAAAAAGAGGGCAGGGTTCTGAAACTCTAAAAGTTCACATTATAATTAAAAGTGGTGTTCACATCCTGAAATCTAAGGATCACCAGGGTTATGGTGAAGAAATTAAAAGAGGAATCCACTTAAAAATAGCAAGGCAGTGAGGAGAAAAAGGAGGAGTGAGGAAATTACCTGAAACAAGGTATGGGACAGTATGTGGGATAGCGTGCTGCCTCCCAGAAGCCCGGGGTTTCTTCCTGGAAGGACGGCCCTGGAGCAGTTCTCCAGAATGAGAGCTGTGTTCCAGGAAGAGGGTCTGAAGGATGTGGGGTGTCAGGTCTGCATAATGGAGAATAGCAGGGGAGGGAAGAATCCAGCCTGTCCTGGGCATTTCTACATGTGTTTATACATGCATGCATGCATGTAAGCCTGCACACGTTCATTCAACTATGCAACCAACAGCTGAGTGCTGACTCTGTGTGGGGCTCCAGAGAAATGCCATAAGATATTCGGAAGATGGTTGTCGTCTCTCTCTATTCCATCTCTCTCTCCATCTTCACTTTCTTGCTGGACCAATGTTGTTGGTCCTGTAATATGTGGGCAGTGAACTATAGGGCAAATACAATAATCATGTATTGGCATTACATCACAACGCACAATGTGTAGGAAGACATTACATGATGTGTTCAATGATAATGGCTTAATTCCACATGATGGGGCATTTTACTATTATAAAAATGTACTCCCCTCCCAATTAATATGGAATATCAGGAATTCCCTGATTACACCAAAACAACTGAATCACCCGACAAAATGTATGTAACAACAGTTTCCTAAACATTGGAATAAAGAACAATAAAGAACAGTGATCTTTGAAAAATAATTGGGTGAGCCCTTACCAGTACCCCTGTTCCTGTTTTCTCCATCCAGATTAGAAAACCTCATTATTCATGGGATATGAAATAAAGTACTCAGAAAGGGTTTGCCTCAATAGTAAAGCAAAACTGGTATTAGAATAAAGGCTTCAATGGTCCCACCTAACAGTTTAAAAATAAAATCTGGAAGGATCAAATCATTTCAAAATAACTGCATCCCAAAACAAAGCTCAAGGATATTGACAGGAATGTTAAAAACATCCACATCTAACAAGGTAAAATTCACAATGTCTGACATCCGATCAAAGACTGGTCTAAAGATAGGCATGGACGTTGAACAGTTTGATGAGAATATTTCAGATTGTATATGAAACCCGCACATTGTACCCTTGATTGCACTAATGTACACAGCTATGACTTAACAATAAAAATAAATAAATTTAAAAAATAAAAATAAAATAAAGATAGGCATGGAAAGAAGCAAGAAAATACAACCCTAACAAGGAGAAAAATCACCTAGAATTAACCCAGAACTGACACAGATAATGATGAGTGCCAGAGATGGCAACTGGTGGTATGTATAAAAGACTTCCTTTTCTTATTATTTAAATCTCCTTTACAGATAATCTGCCTTACGGAGTAACAGCAGCAGTGCATTGAGGCATTTTTACTGATCTCTGACCATGCACCTGATGCATTTATTGCTTCAGGTGATTTGCATGTTTGATTTTCATGGAATAAACCTATATTTTTAGTATAAACCAGAAGAAATAATAAAGGGTTCAATCTGTTTTTAAAAGACAACAATAATAGCTATATACACAGATTTTTATGGCCATCCCATACAAATGGCTTGAATCACAAGCCAGGGGCAGTGGGTGACCACAGAGATGGGTGATTGGAAACCACATAGAACTATGTGAGCCAGGCATAGTGGCCCATGCCCATAATCCCAGCAGTTCGGGAGACCAAGGCAGGAGGATCACTTGAACCCAGCAGTTTAAGGCTGCAGTAAGCTATGATCACATCACTGCACTCCAGCCTAGGTGACAGAGCAAGACCCTGGTCTCTAAATAAATAAATAAAACTTCAAAAAAGAATTATGTGGAATGGATACAGGATGAGTCCCTCAACAAGAGAAATGCTGTCCAGAAGAAATGGAACAAATGTTCAAAAAGAATGACCAATTGGCTCGGCGCCTGTGGCTCAAGTGGCGAAGGCACCAGCCACATACACCTGAGCTGGAGGTTTTAAATCCAGCCTGGGGCCCGCCAAACAACAATGACGGCTGCAACCAAAAAACAGCCGGGCGTTGTGGCAGGTGCCTGTAGTCCCAGCTACTTGGGAGGTGGAGGCAGGAAAATGGCTTGAGCCCAGGAATTGGAGGTTGCTGTGAGAGGCTCTGTCTCAAAAAAAAAAAAAAAAAAAGAATGATCAATTAGGTGACGCAAAAACAAGCCATGCATTGAGTGAAAGTCACCTATATGACTTCTAAGTTCCTTTTCAACTCCTGGAGTCTATGGCTTGATGATCCAGTCCTTTATCAATTCAGAGTAGCTCCACATAGATGAAAAACTATCCTTAGCCTTATGAAAGGGGAGCAGAGTTGTAGCCAACACATTTAGACAAGATAAATTAATTAGGGGAATAAGAATTGGAAAAGAAGTAAAATTATATTTGCACATGATAAAGTAAAGTATACCTGAAAACTCTGAGAGAATCATTAACACTAACACAATTTTAAAAAATCCAGTGAGATGTAGGATAAAAAATTTCATACACAGAAATCAATATATACAAATCATGATCAATTGGAAGATACATTGTTAAGAGAGAACTTCATTTATAATAGCTATAAAGAAAGTAAAATGCATTTGGTTCTCATTATTCATGATAGTTATATTCAAATATCAAATATGTAATCATTTTCCCTAGAGGAAATACAAGGTAAGGTTTTACAAACCTCTGGTCACAATATTTTTATTAACCAATCTATACATAACCTTGTTTTATTTTTCTGTTTAAAGAAATCTTATTTAATACATATTGTTGATTCATTAACAAATTCATGCCAAACACACTATAAGCATGTTTACAGTAAGAGAGCTAGCACAAGAAGGCAGGTGGCAACATTTCATGTGTTGAGCACACATCTGTCTGCAAAGTACCTTGAGCACTGATTTGGGGCATTACAAATAATGAAGTCAAACCATTAAGTTCGGGAATTCATCCTAAAATAAATGTTACATACCTCATTGCTGACTATCACCATAGTCACTTTCAAAGTACTCCCCTTGAGAAGCTATGCACCAATGCTAGCTCTTAGTCCACCCTTCAAAGCAATTTTGGAGCTCTTTTTCTGAAAGGACCATCAAAGCTGTTATCATATAAGGTCTAACAATTATGTTCACAAACTTGCCACTGTGCACTTACATTGGCAGCACTATACAAACAACGGGGTAAGGTTTAATAACCTTAGTATATTGGTGTCTCACAGCTGTGTTCATGTTGATATGTGATGGTGTCTTGCTGAGTGGTGTTCATTATTGTTGTTGTGTGACCATAAGATGACAACTCTGATGGTCATTCCAGAAAAAGAGTTCTAAAAGTGCTTTGAAGAGTGGGCTAGGCACTGGCATTGGTGCATGGCTTCTCAAGGGGAGTACTTCAAAGGTGACCATAGGGATAGTCAGCAATGAGGTATGTAGCACTTTTTTCTAGGATGAGTTTGCAAACTTAATTGTCAGACTTTATATTTACCCAAAGGAAAAAAATAATTTTTATAAAAAAGACACTGGCACTTGAATGTTTACGGCAGCACAATTCACAATTGCAAAGAAGCAGAAACAACACAAGTGCCCATCAATACATGAGTGGATTAATAAATTGTGGTATATGTACACCATGGAATATTTTTCAGCCATAAAAAAGATAATGATCTAGTGCCTTTTGTAACAACCTGGATGGAATTACAGACCATTCTCCTAAGTGAAGTGTGCAAGAATGGAAAAACAAACAGTACATATATTCAATACTAAATTAGAACTAGTTTCAATAACATGTACATACACATATGGAAGTAAAACTCAAAGGAATTTAGGGAGGAGGGGAGAGAAGGAGCAGGGTACATTCATACCTAACTAGTACAATGCATACATTCTGGGTGAAGAGCACACTTATAACTTTGACTTAAAATGTATAAAAATAAATTATGTAACCAAAATGTATGTACTCCTGTAATATTCTGAAAAAAAAAAAAGAAGGAGGAGGAGGAGGAAGGAAGAAGGAAGAAGGAAGAAGAAAAGGCTTTCAGGAGGAAGTACCATCTATAACTTAGAAAACAAATCCTCAATCAGATGCCCGTCTGCTGGCACCTCGATCTTGGGCTTTCCATGTTCCAGAAATGTGAGAAATAAATTTTGTCTATACGACAGAACAAAAACAGTGACAAAACTTCTAGAACAAGAGGTCCCAGATGTAGAATTTAACTCTCTGGATTGTATTTTTCTTATCTGTCTCCATTCATTAATTCTTCATTATCTTCTTATTGCCCCAATGTCTTTCAATATTTTGTTCACCCTTTTTGGTTTTCCTTGGCATGTAACTACTTCAAATTACCTACTCAAGTGCTATTAGAAATGAAAGTCTCTGCTGTGCAAATTTGAGAAATAATTATTCTAAAAATAAATAGATTTTCCCCTGAAGCTTTGAGCAGGCTACTAATATCTTTATTTTAGAATTCTAACCTCCAGATATGCAAGAGAGTAAATTTGTGTTGCTTTGAGCCACTTAAAAAAAGGGGGGGGAGGAGAAGATACTTCTGAGCTTGTTTTATGAGCACAGTGTGACTCTAATGACAACAAAGATTACAATAAAAGCAGATTAGCACATTAGAAAATCAAAGCCAATAATGTATAAAACAGATACTACATCACGACAAGTTGAGTTTATCCAAAAAAATGAAAGATTGTTTTAACAATAGAAACTCAATCAACGTGATTCAGTCCATCCCATTCCAATTTAAGGGCTTGTCCCAATAGGTACAGAAAAACATATTTGAATTTGACATAATTCAAGATCCATTCACAATACAAACTCTCAGGAAACAGGAAAGAGAAGAACCTTCTCAAGTCGATAAAGGCCATTGTTAATATAAATAAGTCAAAGATGGCCTCTGTGTCTTGGTCTCTAGGTTGTTTATTTCTACTGCACTTTGAGATCCATTAGCTCAAAAGTCTGCTGGCATCAAACTCAAATTTTTACACATCCAATTATTTTTAAATACCCAAACAAGCATATTTTCAGCCGTTTTGACCCCGCCTGCTTTATATACTCCCATGAAACCCCACCTGGCAGCTGTTACCCATTGCTAAAATAGGGCCTTAAATTTATAAGGTCAAGCCATGGCTACCCTTTAGAGGTCTCTAATAGAGAGTCCCCACTACACTGCTGAGTGACCTCACCAAGACACCTCACTCTGATTCCCCTCTCTCCCTGGAGTTCTGTCCTCCTTCTGGAAGTGACCCCTCACCAGAAGTCTCTGGAAGGTCTCGTGCTGTAAGGGATGTCAAAGTGCCACATGATAAAGCTTGGTGTATGTTACTGCCTTTCTTGGTGATATCATTTTTTTTCTTGATCAGTCCCCAAATCCCTTGAACCCTCTACATGTATTTACAAAAAATAAATCTACAGCCATCATCATACTTAATGGTGAAACAGTGAATACTTTTCTGCTATGATTGAGAACAAGGTAGGGAAGCCCATTCTCACCACTTCTATTAAACATTGTACTGGCCAGTGCAATAAGGAAAAAAAAGAAAAACAGCAAAGACACAAAGATCAGAAAATAAGTAAAAATCTCTACCTGAATAAGTCAGAATTATTTGTATAGAAAGTCTTAAGGCACATTCAGCACTACTATTAGAATTTATAAGTGGTATAAGTGAGTCTAATAGTCTCAAGATATAAAGTCAATATACAAAACAATTGTATTTCTGTATACTAGCAATAAATAATTGAAAATAAAATGTTTAAAATTTCATTTGACGTGCATATGGTGTTGAAATTCACAAAGTAGTTAGAAACAAATTTAACCAAAGAAGTAACAACCTCTATGTTGAAAACTATAAAACATTTCTCAGAGAGATTAAAGATCACCAAACTAAGTAGACATACCCTGTTCACAGGTTGGAAGTAAAATCAATATCATTAAGTTGTCAATTCTCCCCAAATTCATCTACAGATTCAATATTATTCTATACATAATTCTAGGAGGCCTTTTGAAACTAAGAGTCTTATTCTAAAATATATACAGAGAAAAATATTAGGGTACTAAAAAACAAAGTTGGGGAAGTCTAACCTACCTGATCTCAAGGCCTACTTCAAAGCCACATTAAACAATGAAATGTGCTATTGTGAAACAAGAGCCATATAGCTCAGTGGAATGGAAGAGAGTCCAGAAATGGATCCCCATCTATTTGGTCAATTGATTTTGAAAAAAGTCTCAAGGCCATTTGATGGGGGGAAAGGATGTCTTTTCAACAAATGATAACTGGAAAAACTGAATATCTGTAGGGGGAAAATGAATATTAAAAAAATAAACCACCAAACTATAAATAAAAATTAACGTGGAATAGATCCCAGACCTGAATGTAAAAGCTAAAACTATGAACAGTCTAAAACACAGGGTAAAATCTTTGTGACCATGGAGGTAGACTAATGTTTCTTGGTCATGTTACAAAAAGTGACAGACATAAATGGAAAAAAAATGATGTTCATCTTCATCAAAATTGAAAACTTCTGCTCAAAAAAAGATACTAACAAGGATATGAATAAGCAAACTACAGACTGGGGGGGAAATGGAAAATATGTTATCCGTTAAAGTACCGGTATATGGGATATCAAAATAACTCTTACAACTCGGTAATAAAAAGGCAAATAATCTATTTTTCAAATGGGCAATATTTAAAACGAAGATTTATGATTGGCTATAAGTGCATGAAGGACTACTCCACATCATGAGTCACCAGGGAAATTGTAGTTGTCATCAGGAAAAATCTTATGCATCAACTCAGCCAGGCAACAGTGCTGAGTTATTAAAATGCTGATTTAGTTGCCACAAAGGTATCTTACGGATGTGCTTGTATTCCATAATCAGCTGACTATAGGTAAAGGAGATTATCCTAGATGAGCCGAGTGGGCCTGGTTCTATCAGTTAAAGGCCTTAGGGACAGAGCTGAGGATTCCTGACGGAGAAGAAATTCTTCCTGTGGGCCGCAGCTTTGTCCCATGCCCTAGAGTACCAGTCTCCTTCCTGATAGTCTGCCCTGCACGTTTCAGTCTGGCTGGAGTAGAGAGGGTGAATGTGAGGGGCGGGAAGGATGTTGTCTGGCAGCCTTCAGAGGACCCTACAGAAGACAGCCCACTTCATCGGAAGAATGAAGCCAGTGAAGCTGCTGTCACACAGGTCTCCTGGCACACTACGGTCTCTGTCTTCCAAAGGAGGGGCTACATGGGGCCATCCAAAGAGCAGGGAGTATTCTGAGGTTAGACGCCAATGTCAGATGTTTACCCAACTCCCATTTTCAGCCCCCAGCCTGCCAAGAGGAGCTCATGTCCAAATGAGGGGCTCTTTTCCTTTGCTTTCAAGGGCTCAGATTTCTCTGGAGGACAGTGGTTTGGCATGCATAACCCTAGGGCTGCTTAGGAGGTTAACTGAACGATGCTCTCCCTTTCTGTTCTTTTCCACACCCTCTTCTCTTTGTTAATATTTTATTTATTTATTTATTTATTTTTTATTTTTTTATTGTTGGGGATTCATTGAGGGTACAATAAGCCAGGTTACACTGATTGCAATTGTTAGGTAAAGTCCCTCTTGCAATCATGTCTTGCCCCCATAAAGTGTGACACACACCAAGGCCCCACCCCCCTCCCTCCGTCCCTCTTTCTGCTTTTCCTCCCCCCCCATAACCTTAATTGTCATTAATTGTCCTCATATCAAAATTGAGTACATAGGATTCATGCTTCTCCATTCTTGTGATGCTTTACTAAGAATAATGTCTTCCACTTCCATCCTACACCTCATGCCCCTTAGAGAAACACCTTGTTTGCCGTTTTGCTAGGACTGAGATCCTGAAAAACATCAAGTTCCACCAATACTCAGTTCCTAAGGCCCATCTTGTGTCTCTGCTCCCTGGGCATGGAACTGCCTGCAGTCTACTTTCTGTATGAATTATCTGTATTCATGTGTGAGTTGTTCCAGACACCCCTGGAGAGGCCACTGCGGTTTCTGCTCTCTCCCTATCAAAGCTGGAAGCCCGGTCGAGGTGGCATTTAATCAGGAATCTGTTTTAGGCGAGCCTTCTCTGAACCTTGCAAGAGTGTGTTACTGCAAAAGCTTCGTTTCTGATGCAAAGGCTGGGTGCCTCATGCTCCTGGGGTGCCTTTTTTCACTTTTTTTTTTTTTACTATGATTAAAAACGCATAACAAAACGTACCATCTTACCGTTTTTAAGTGTATAGTTCAATGGTAGCAAGGATATTCATGTTGTGCAATTTTACTTTTGTTTTAAAAGTAAGGCTGTCATAATGTGGATTTACATGTGGTCTGCTGAGGAGTGTCATGAGATTCTAAAACCTCTCCAGGATTTTTTAGCGGTACAATCTAACAAATTTATCCACGTTATCAGAAGCTTCCAGGTATGTTCCTTTGCTCCTGGGATATATTTGAATATTAATGATTTACCCACTGCCAAGAATCCAAATGATATTTCTTCTTACACATAAGTCTTCCCAATACTCCACCCTTATCTGTAGAACAAAATAGAAACTCTTCAAGGTGGCAATTACTCCCCGCAATGCATGTTTGCAACTTCAGTTTGCCCATACATTGCTCTGTTGACAATGCAGAATTCCAGGCCCCTCCCAGAGATCTGAACATAGTGGCTCTGGTGTGGCACCTGACAGTCTGTTTTTCACAAGCTCCTGATCAGGATGTTGGGAAAATCATATTTGGGGAAAAAGAACCTAAGCCGGTGATCAGAAAGGAGATGTACCTGCCCACTCTGCTGCTTCTCTCTCAAGTCTAAGCCTCAAACTTTCTCCAAGCCATCTCCTGGGTCCCAGGAGAATTCGAGAGCCTTCAAGACCCTGTTTCACTTCCTGACTTACAGACTTGTGGTGTATACAGAAGGTCCTCTAGGCAACTCGGTGAAAACTATCCCTGCCTCACAGGGTTGTCATGAGGATAGAATGGATAGAGGGCTAAGAACAAGGTGTGGCACACAGTGAGAATTCAGTAGATGTTGCCCTATACACAATCACTGTCATTGGGAGTGCCATCACTAACCCTCCTGCCGGGAGATGGCAAGGGAAGCCTCCTAAATGCCTCCTCTACCTTTGCACCACGTGAGGAGCCAGGCAGAGCCAATTAAAATCATGTGTCCAGCCTAAGCACCATGCCCCTTCCACCTCATGTCTGCAGTGGCAGACCTGGTATCCCCACCCAGGAGAGAGACATCCTCCACCAAAAGGGGGCATATCTGCTCATCGCTCCTCTCCATGACTGTTTTCTTCCCACGTGCCACTGTGACCCCAAATTCCCTTTCTGTTATCCCAGACACACACAACAGTCTCACTCTGATCCAATTCCCTCCATGGTCCAGTAGAAGCCCTCACCAAGCCCCTTTTGGGGGTCAAAGGACTGAATGTTTACCCTCAAGACACAGATGACTGTGTTGAGCTTTAGCCCCCTTCCTGGTGTTCCCCAAACTGCCCTCTAGCAGTGAATCAATCTGAGCTCTGGGGACACAGCGCTGTGTGGTGTGTGATCATCCAGCACCCCCAGTGTGCGCACAGTAGGAAGTCTTCCCCAGAATGTGATGAAGCAGGCTGACGGTAGAGAGAGCTGAGCACATAGTAGGTGATCAGTACACGTTTGTGGAGTTTTAAGCAACCTTGGTTGTGGGCTTCAAGATTCTCTGGTGGTAGTGTGTGTACTTGAGAGAAATAACTCCTTCCAGGCACCAGCAATGGCCAGCCTGCCCTGTCAGCGCCTCTGAGGAACAGGGCATTGAGAGGAATAGCTACATGCTGGCTGCAGAAAGACTCTCCCCTGCCCATTCTGATTTGGTCTCAGGTAGAGTCATATGTACTACAGCCTGGACAGACACATTCCATTACAAGACCTAGAGTCACCAGTTGCTTGGCCTCTAACAGATGGTACTTTGCCTATTATAGCCAACATCCTCTGGCTAATATGACAAGGATGGCTGGGCCGGATGCTACAATCAGGAATAAAATAGGAGACCCCATTCTTGGAGGGTGTGGCCAGGGAACACTCTAAGTGTGCCCACCAAGAAAGAAGGCATCCAGTCAAGCCCTCAGCAATCTACAGCTGATTGCTGTTTGGGGGCAACCAATGAGACAAGGCCGGAAATCTCAACCTCACTCACAGCAGAGAGATGAGCATTGGTGAATCCTTAGTAGTTAACCCATCTAAACTCTGGTCATTCCCCATACGGTCAAGCTAATCGCACCCCCTTATTTCTCCCAGTCTGCTAAGCTTTCCGGATAATGTAAGGACTTCACAGCCACATCAACAACCTTTTTTGTGGCTGAGAGTTCATGCTCTGCTACGGTGCCTGGTGGGAGGATTCCAAGTCCTAGAAGGACTTGGAGTCCCAGCTTCCTCGTGTGACAGAGACTGCGAGGACATAGTTTAAATGTGTGGTTAAGAACCCACCCCTGCTACCAACCTCATTCTATGATGAAGGGCACCTTGACTGTGCCTAAGTTTTCCCCTTATGCTGTTGTTAACTTAAAAATGTTCTGCCCGGTGTGTGGCACAGAGTTAGTGCTGTGAACATATTGACTGCTATCATCACCAGCACTCACGTGTTCTCGGCATCTCTCTCTAAATTAAAAAACGACTTTCACCCCTGTACAATTATTACAAGCAATTTTTGTGTGTGTGTGGTTTTTTGGCCGGGGCTGGGTTTGAACCCGCCGCCTCCAGCATATGGGACCGGCACCCTACTCCTTGAGCCACAGGTGCCGCCCTATTACAAGCAATTTTTATGAAATGGGCAATGCCTTAGCTCTCCAGGAATCACAAAGCTGTCTGTCCATTGGATAGTCCCGGAAAAGTCTGTGGCTGCTCTTCAATAAGTTGGAGGCATAATCCAAACCTACTGGGCCTCCCATCTCCTGTCACATCATCAAGGGATACGAAGAGCGGGAGATTCAGCTAAAGAGAGAGTTGGAACCTGGTAACAAAAGGCAGTCATTGGTAAACAGCAAATCAAACTCACTGCTTACCCTTGAGCTGGTCGGTCCCCACTCCAAGTCTCTGTTTTCCCATCCTACAGTGGACAGGTTTAAGGAACAAGGTCAGGGACATGAAAGGAGACCCACTGCAGCCAGTGACCCCTGAAGAACTTCCAGGTCTCCCTCCTATGAGCCCTCTCCCCATTACTCTTAGGAAACAAAAACAAAAAACATCAACAGCAGCCATGGAGCCCATGCAATACACGAAGAACGTGAACTCGTAGGAGGCAGGAAGAAACGGCAGTGCTGCCATCCTCCCCAAGAGGAGGTGGACCCCTTGGCAGGGGTGGGGTGGTGTGTTCTGGGGGGAGCAGAAGAGGAGAGGTGGAAAGGAGGGGGAGAAAAGAGGAAGAAAAGATAAATATTGAAGGAAGAAAAGGGGGAAGGAATGGAAGAAGGAAGGAGAGTGGAAGAGGCAGAAGAAAAAGACAAATTCCTTTATGTATCCACTGGGTAAGAAAGAAGAGATCAAATACAGGAGGAAAATTCAAAGTCTGGACTTCACAGAGAGTCACATGAAAATGCAAAATACCTTTGTCTCCTCTGAAATATATTAATATTATTCATTGCTCTGTGTCACTGCAAATGTGTGTGCTGTGTCCACTCCGAGATAAGCAGAATACATTTGCATGATTTAAATGTCACCTAGATCGTGTGAATAACAAACTATGTGAGCTATTTCAAAGGGTCTGAACTTTGTTCCCCGGTTCCCTCAATTAGCTAAGCCTCCCTGCTGGAGTCTGAAGTTGTAGGTGCCTGTGACTTCATGCTGTGCTATCTTATTACTCATGAAAGCAATTGGGATAAGACAAACTAGTCCCCTTTACCAGCAGGTTTCAAATACCCATTGTACAAAGAGCCACCTCATCATAATAACAAATAAGGTAGACCTAGTTCCTGTCCCCCAGGGAATTTTACCAGCATTGAAAGAGGCATGGCAATAAAAATCAGCAAGATGAGCAATAAGCAAGGTAGTTGTGCACAGGTGGGGGAAAATGATAACCTTTTTCCAGAGTAGGCTTCACTGAAATTTGATTATTATTTTATGACTTTCAAGGCATTTAAACACGTACCATCTCCATTATCCAGGGAGTGGGGAAAAACTTCTCCCTCCACCTGCTTTTCTGGAGCTTGACATCCAGAGCTGGATTTATTGAGTTGCTACTATGTGTCTGACTTTATTCTGGGTACTGGGAGGTGTAACAATAAACAAAGGAGACAAAAATCTCTGTTCTGGTGGTGCTTATAGCCTTGCAGGGGGAGAAAGAAAATAAACAAATGAAATATGTAGACCAGGGGTCTTCAAACTACGGCCTATGGGCCACATGCGGCGGTGTGATTGTATTTGTTCCAGTTTTGTTTTTTTACTTCAAAATAAGATATGTGCAGTGTGCATAGGAATTTGTTCATAGTTGTTGTTTTTTTTTTTTTTAACTATTGTCCAGCCCTCCAATGGTCTGAGGGACAGTGAACTGGCCTCCTGTTAAAAAAGTTTGAGGACCCCTGATGCTAGACCGTCAGATGGAGATACGTGCTAGGGAGAAAAATAAAGCAGGGAAAGGAGATGGAGAGAGTGGGTGGGATGGGACAGGGTATGTAGGAAATGCCTCTGTGAGAAAATGATATGTGACCAAAGATGTGAAGGAAGTGAGGGAGGGAGCCACCTGGATGGCTGGGCCAGGCAGAAAGAAAAGCAGGCAAGGTGCAAAGGCCCAGAGGCAGAAGTGCACCTGGTATTGGAGGCAGCTCCTAAAAGGGGCAAGGGCGGAAGCAAGTGGTGGTACCACTCAGGAGGAGGATGCAATGATTTAGGCCAGACATGGGGACAAAAAGGGTAACATGGAGACAGCAAGAAGTGACCTGAGTCTAGATTTATTTTGAAGGTAGAACAAGTGAGATATGCTCCTGGAGTGGGTATAGGTTACAAAGGAAATGGAGGAGTCAAAGATGACTCTAAGGTTTGGGCCTGACCTACTGAAGGCAGGAAGGTCTTTAGCAATGCAGTTTTAATTAGAGACGGCCATGACTCTTGAAGCATGATGACACTTCTAGGAAGTGAGTCGCAAAGGAGGAAAAGGTGGACACCTGATTCTGGAGCTATATTTTCACCTTTCTTCACCTATAGGTACCAAAGACACTGCAAAACCCCTTTTTAGTGGATACTGATTCTAAAAACTATTTAATACAATTTTTAAATGAAATATGTATAATTTGCATCCAATATAATGCATGAGGAGGTGGAGCAAGATGGCAGCCGAGTAACAGCTTCCTTGCATCTGGGCACCGTGAGTCTGGGGAGATAGGACTCCAGGCATCTCTGGCTGGTGGGATCTGCCTATCATCACCCCTGAGAGGATACAGGGAGTCAGCGAGAGACTTCTGGACCCCAATATAATGCATGAATCCTAAGTGCGCAGTTCAGTGAGTTTTAACAGTCATATTCATCTGTGACACCACCACCCCATATCAGATACTCTTCCCCCTAGAAAGGTCTTTCCTGCCCCGTTGCAATCAACTCCTCTCCTACCCCGGCTCCACGCAACAAATATTCTGATTTTTACCCTAGATTAGTTTACATTAGTTCCACTTTAGAACTTTATGTAAATGGAATTATATCATTGTATACTCTTATGTGTCTGGTTTATTTGACTCAACATAATGTTTTTGGGAATGATCCCAGTCATTGTAGGTATCAGGAGTCCTTTCTTCCCATGGCTGAGTGGTATGTCATGTTTGAATAAATCACAGTCTACTTATCCATTCATCTCTCAAAAGTATTTGGGTTATTTCCAGTTTGGGACAATTACAAATAAAGTTGCTATGAACATTTGTGTGCAAACCAGTTTGATGACACGTTTTCAATTATCTTGTGAAAATACCCAGGAGTGGAAATGCTGGCTCATGTGGTAAGTGTACATCTAACTTTATAAGAAAGTTCCAAATAGTTTTCTGAATTGGTTGTATCTTATTACATTCCCATCAACAACATAGGTGTTCCCCCGTGTCCTCTCCAAGGCTTAATGCTTTTCGACATTAGACATTCTTGTGGATGCATAGTAATCTCCTTTGTGGTTTTAATTTTCATCTCTAATTTGGAGTTAGTATTTTGATTACTAGTGACATTGAGTAGTTTCCATGTGTACATTTTTTATCCATATATCTTCTTTGGTGAGATGTCTGTTCAAATATTTTTCCCCTTTGTAAATTGGGTTTTCTTTTTATTATTGATATATAATACATCCATTTTTGTCTACTTTGAGTTCCTTGTCAGATATACATATTATGAATAATTTTCTCTCTGGGGATTATCCATACATTTTTTTTAAACATTCATTTCTTTTTTCTTTTTTCATTTCTAAGTAATCAAAGACTTCCAGAAAACTTGCAAAAATAGTCCAAAGAAGTTTGACATTGTCCATCTCTCTGTTTCTCTCTCTCTCTTTCTCTTTTCCCCCAACACACACACAATTTTTTTTTTCTGAGCTATTCAAGACTAATAGAGATGATGTTCCATTATCTCAAATACTTCAATGAGTATTATCTAAAGCCAAGGACATTTTAGCCACAGCACAGTTATCAAAATCAGTATATTAATACTGATGCAGTATTATTATCTAAGCTACAGACCTTGTTCAAAATTCACCAATTGTCCCACAATGTCCTTTAAAAGAAAAGGGAAACAATGCTAAAGTCAAGGACCCAAACCAAGATCATATATTGCGTTTATATTTAGTCTCCTTTCATCTGAGATAGTTTGTCTATCTAGACATTATTATTTATTTCTCATTTTTCATAACTTTGACACTTTTAAAGAGTATATGTCATTTATAGACTATCCTCTTCATTTTACTCATGGTATATTTTAAAGAGAAGACATTTTTATTTTGATTAACTGAAATTCATTGGGAGTTTTTTATGGTTAGTGCTTTTTGTGTCCTATGAGAAAAAATTATGTGCCCTAAAGTCATGAAAATTCTCTGGGGTTTTTTTCCTAGAAGCATAATGGCTCCAACTTTTATATTTTGGTCTATCTATGATCCATCCCAAATCAATTTTTCTACATGCTGTGAGATAAGGGTTCAGATTTATTTTTATTTACCATATTCATTTGTTCCAGCGTCACTTCTTATGGGACTCAAGGTATGCACCACCATGCCTGGCTCCCTTTTTATTCTTAGTTTGCTGAGATATTTGTAACCTGAATGGGTATTGAACTTTGTGACAGTAACTTTATGGTCTAGAAGCCTAAAATTCTTATGGTATGTTCCTTTAAGAAAAGGTTTCTGATCTCCTTCTCTGGATAGAAAAACATAGAGGGCACTTTAGTTCATCGGTTTAAGTCTAATCAAAAAACAGAAATCACATGATGAATATAAAGAAGGTTAATATAAATATTATTAAACTATGATAAAAGGGCAACTATAAGATATGAGTACTCTTCGTGGCACCCAATTCTAGAAAGTTTGTCCTAGTGAAGGACAAACTTGAAATGGGGACACCCCCTCCACCAAGGCGAGGTTAGAGCAGATATAGTTGTAGTCTCATGGATGGCAGAGATGTTTGCTGGTCTGCACAGGCCACAGCTGGTCTGTGGCCAGTGAGAAAGCAGGAAGCAGTTCACCAGGACTGCAGGAAAGATTCATGTAAGCCTCAACCAGTGGCCAGCCACACAGCTATGCAGAGAAAGTGGGAGCACTCATGGGACTAGGAGACCTCGTCAGAGAAGGAGACTAGGAGACAGGTCTGAGACCAGGTGCAAGGCCTTTCACAGTGGATGCGAGTTGAAATAAGCCTCAGGCAGAAGCTAACTAGGCTGCTAGGCTAGGAGCCAGATGCAAGGACTTGCAGAGTAGATTCAGGTATTAAAGTCTAACTATGGGTGGTTGATAACCACAGACAAGAACCAGCTTCGACCAATTTGTCAGCTAAGTGGGCCACTTTGCATATACTTTGGCTAACTACAACATTATTTGCATTGTGGTTTTATAATTTCTCTGCCCTCAAAATCACCATGACCATTCTGAAACAACTATATAAACAATGAAAATGGGAGGGAACCCAATTCTAGAAATTACTACCCAAGTTCTTACTAAAAACCAACCCTTTAGCTTTGAATATTCCTCCCCTCAATTAGTCCGACTGCATAAGACCAAAACCCCTTCCTTTAGGTGCAACCGCTATTTTTCAAGCCTGTCTGCTCTCTTGAGTGAGTAAACTTTTACTTTCGATCTTTCAAGGAAAGCTGCTTTCTTTGTTTTATGTGGGGCGTCCTGAAATTCTTTTCTCTGATGATCACCAAGAACCTGAAAGAACCTCCTCTCAGAGGTTGGTACACACAACAACCTAGAGCTGTGGTGTTTGTGAGAGGGTGACAGCACCAGAATGGCCCAGGGGACAAACCTGGGAGAAGTGGGCATAAGGAAACAGAGGGATTTGGAGTGCTGGTGCAGGCAGGAGGGCTGAAGCATACAGTGTCCGTGCTGCAGGACCTGCAAAAGAGGACCGCGGGGCTGGGCTGGGACTGAGAACTCATCTAGGGACTGCATGTTCTAGGTAAGTGGCTGGAGCATCACCAAACATTCTCAGACTGCCTTGTTCACCAACAGTGCAGCTACCAGAAATAGCAGGAGAACCTCTTCCTGCTTCAGCGTCACTCCAGCATCCTCTGCAGAGAGACTTTAACAGCATCCTCACTGTGATACTCAAAGAACTCCTGTCCATTCCTGCAGAGCAGATATTGAAGGGCACTTTTGGAGCTGGGAGACAATGAAGTAATAGCTGACACAGTGTGGCGGAGGAATGGGGTTTTCTAAGCAATCAACTACCTGCCCAATAGCCTGTTGGAGATTCTGGAATAAAAGTGAAAAGTGGATTCCTTTTTTTAAATAAGTGAGTAATGTGATTTCCACATTAAATTTAACTTTGCTCGTAGTTAAAAAGATTTCAAGCGATTTCAAGTACAATTATCTAGACCTTATGTCAAAATAAGCTCAATGGTTAAAGAGTATTATATTGTATTAAAGATAAAAACATTCAGATAACTAAAAAAGGAGTAAATATCATGTATGTAGTAGAATTATGCATTTCTAGGATGTCAATGAATCTCAGAGCGAAATGTTTGCAAGTTTCTAGAATAAATATTACTCTACTAGGGGAAATGTTTTCATGAAATAAATCAGGAAAAAGTTTCTGTCAACACTGCACAAAAATCTCATGAAAATTGAAAGAAAAAATATCAAAACTCTGATGTAAATGGGCAAAGGACATGGATAGGTGATTCACAAAGAGGATACAAAAGTAGTAAATAGACATAGGAAAATGTTCAACTTTATTTCCTCTTATTGAGATGCAAATTAAAACCGTAATGGGGCACAGTTTATACATTAAATTTGAAAAATAAAATAAAATGCTGCTAAAACATGGTGGAACTCATAAATGATTGATGACGGTAAGAATTGCTAAAACTTCTCTTGAATTCAGATGTTCATATCCCTGAAGTATTTCTACTTCTGAGACTATATAACCTAAGGAAATAATTACAAAAAATAGAAAAAGATTTTATGCATGTATTTAAAATGCATAAAATTAGAAGTGTCATTTAAAAGTGTAGAAGAATGGGAAAGAACATAAAAAAGTCAACAGCTGTGTAAATCATTCCACTAATTATGTAACTATGACCATGGCTAATGGTAAATGATTTGGCCATGGCCAAAAATCATTTAAAATTAGTGCAGCACAATGGACTATTTCTCAAGATATAATGCCTGAATAAAGCAGAATAACAAAGTTATATTGATATTACTGTTACTATCCCTGTGGGGGGAAAAATATATGTGAAGAAAAACTAGAGAGTAATAAAAACTATACAATTTATTTACTAGATTGATTTTTAAATTTCTGTTATCACTAATATAAAGTTGCTTGTGCAACTTTTTTTTAATGTAGCAACTAAAATGAAAATAACCTGGGCTCTCCTCTTTTCTACATGATATACTTCATTAAGTCAGCCTTATTTCTCATTATCTTTTTGCCGATTTTTGTGGAGACATGTTATCCAGAGGCTTCACGTCAGACTGGAGTGAGATCTGCTAAGCCAGGTTTCTTCTTCGGGTACCTGAGTGACTGATTTTGGGGACCCTGGTGTAGAAATGTTTCATTTGTCCCTGTTCATGTCTTTTCTTGGTCTGTATACTCAGCCTATCATTGAGGCCTCTCAAGATTTTTCTGGATCCTGATTTACATCTGCTAGTTGCCGTATTTCCTGAGTACACTGTTAGCCAAACATTCTATTAATATTAAAATATACAGAAACTCCTCTGCGTGTTGACTCGAGGCCCTGATGACAGTGCTGAACTTAGCAGAACTAAGAGCCCCAGAGCACCTCACATCTATTAACCAGCACTTCGATGACATTCGCATTATAATTCACTAAAACATCCCCACATCCCACTAAAACTTTTGCATCCCCGTATACTTGTGCCAGCTTTATCAGTTAAGAAAGGTGATTGTCCTTCTGTGGGTGGAAAAATGAAGACCTTAGGATAACATGCAAGTTCAGATGGTTTTCCTGGGTCAGTCAGTGTTCAGCGTCTGTCACCTGGGCCCTTGTCCCTCAATCCTCCCCATTCCTCGCCATGGCATCCATCCCAGGCCACCCTCCCTGATCTGCAGGATCATTACACACTCTCCTTCATCTTTCCTTCCACAATTTTTTGATTCTTTATCCACACTCCTGGAGTTATTTGCATGTTAAGAGATCAAAGTTTGAAAATAGATGACATTCCAACAATGGGATCTCAGGCGCTGATGGTCAGATAGTGGAATTTGGATGCAGTGAGCAAGCTGGCACTGGGATCTTACAGGCATCACCTACCTATCCCCTGCCTGAAAGGCTGACCTGAAAATGGGAGGAGCATCCCCAAGCCACAAGGCGGATTAGATCCCACACCCACCACAGTCCTCCTCAGGCTCTTTTAATGGTATTTAGAAACAACTTTTTTTTTTTTTTTATTGTTGGGGATTCATTGAGGGTACAATAATAGAAATAACTTTTAACTCTTCAACTATCATTCATTAATTTAGTTTTATTTTCCTTCTATTCTTCCAACTGCCAGGTAGGTAAGGGAAATAGATGCCATCAACTTTGCTGCCTGAGAAGGAAGCAGGCAAGGTGAGCCTTAAAGACTAGAAACAACCACTTCTAGTCATTTGGAGCCTCTCCCCCAACCCCCATCATCTTTGCACTGGCTGAGAGGATTCCTACAGGGGAAATTAATACATCATTGCTTCACATGTATGTGAACCTTGCCGGCCTCTTCATAAATATTTTATTTCTCAAAAGCCATTCCTACAAATTGCCTTATCATTTGCCAAAGATCTAGACCATCTGCCAGAGCAAGCCCCTGCACCCTCCCTTACTGATAACTGGGCTTATCTGTTTGCATTTCTGCTTATCATCTGTTAGTCCAGTTTATCCCCTTAGCAGATTGTGTGGTCTTTAATACGCTGGGCACCATATGGCCCCTAGCACAAACGGCTGACCTATTACCCACCTGTGAGCAAAATACATGTGCCTTTCAATACTAATTGATAAATATCAGGCCCCCAGTACACCTAAAATTTGTTTGAACCAAGAAGATTTTACATAATTTATAGCAAAATTCACATACCCCGTCCCCATTTTTTAAAGCTATGTGTGCACAATGTGAGATTGTTCAGCATGCCACCTGGGTGAAGGACTCAACTACACCTTGAACTTTACTGTAGAATTGAAAAGAGTGTAACCTAAACATTTGTACCCTCATATTAATCTGAAATTTAAAAATATAAAAAAAATAAAGCTGTGTGTAATATGCATACAGAATAAATCACAAATTGCATATTTACACAGTGAAACTGAATGAACTAAACCTACAAGCACTACCACTGAGTCTTACTAACCTGACATTGACTGACTGACAAAGCAAATCCCAAAAGACTATATAGGTAATCACACTGTTTCTACACTTCAAAAATAATTAAAACTATTAATATCACTGGGGAGTCCCCTATGCCATATATGTGCGTGCTTGTGCTCAGACTCAATCCCTCTGGGCCTGGAACCTAATTCACAGCTGGGTAGAGTCTATGTCACCAGGTTTTCTGGTTTCAGCCTTCCTCAGCTCCTGATGGGTGGGTACCACTCTTTCCCACCAACCTCCTCCCATTTCCTAAGTGTGTCCTGACTGGAGCTGAAAAGGCTTAAGATCCAGCTGGTCCCCACCCCCTTCTTCCCAATCTCACCTGCCCCGTCAGAAAGAAGTGGCGCCTTCTCCAGAGCCGTGGTTTTCCCATTCTGGCAGAAGACTTTGGGTTTCTGTGACTTGCTCTCCTGGGGGTTCTCTTGGGGTTAAGGGCCTTTTTAGGCATTCCACTAATTAATTCATCTGGGATTGCCTGGCACTGGCTGTATCCCGCATCTTGACAAAACATTGCTGTCCCTTCCCTATTGTGCTATTCCTCAGTTAAAGCTTGAGCAACAGGATAGGTTGCTGCCACCCCACTGAATGGGTCTTGGGCCAAATCTGGACCCTCCTTCCTGGCAGCCTTGGCTCTCACAGTTCGGTGATTTTTTATGCTGGCAAGTTCTCAAACAAATCCCCTTCTACTCATTTCCAGTCTCGTTTCCAGAAACGTTTTGTGTTTCTACCTTTCAGGTACCCAAAGTTCTTTAGTGATAACTACTGGCACACCCCTCATTCCCTAAGGATCAGGTCTGTGCCCAATTCCATGCTAAATGATCTGTCTCCTCTCATCAGACTCAGTGACTTTCCCATTACATGATTAACTTTGTCGGGTTTTGTTTTCCCCCTCAAATCTTAGAAATGGTGTGCATTTCAAAAAAGTCCAAAGGGATTTGTCATTTTTCAGGATGATACCTTAAAGTTTTCTCATGATAACTACTACTTTCTCCAAAATCAAGATTAAAGATTCTTTTGAACCTCTGAAATGTTTCTAGACCACAGGACTTAATCATCTGCTTCCAGCCTTCCCTGAAGACAAGCTAGCAGGAAATAGCTTTACATTGTAGCATAAATTACTGGGATTAGAGAAAAGAAAGCATTTCCTGACAACAAGAACTATAAAATAAATTACACCTGGTAACTGAGGTATGTCTCCTAAGTTATGTTTTCTCTTGTATTAAACTAATTTCAGGTTCCTTCCAGAAGTCCAGATAATAAAAGGAGAATTCTCCACTCCATCAATTTCTGGGGCTTTAACTTCATTTTGTTGAATTACCACTTGCATTTATTTGTTCTCTCATTCCCAGAGTCTCTTAAATCTGAACAAGTAAGCCTCATTTTTCTTTGAGGAAAAATTTTTCTTGATTTGCTTCCCTTCTTTAAGATGACTCTGTGTGTGTGTGCACCCGCGTGCACCATTCTAATTTTTTATCTCTCCATTGAAGGGTATACACTTCACCTCTCCCATCAACTGTTGCATGAACTCAAAGACTTCAGCCTTCTGAAGATAATCTGCTCCATAAACAGTTGATTCAATAAGGATGTTCGAGAAAAGCCATGAGCTCCAAATCCTCAGAGAAGCTCTGGTTGGCTGACTGCTGTGGGATTTGCTTTTGTCAGATCCCTGCAGATGTCAGTCATGAGAACCTGGGATTCAAGAGCCTATCCAGGCTATATCCAGGCAAGAAGGCTCAGATTTCACCCCTGGGACCTGCTCCTGGTCCAGAACCAGACAGTTGTAGCTGCCAGTGATGGGGAGGTGAGATTCAGTCTCCATCCTTCATGAAGATGTGTATTCTGTAATATGTATTCTATATAATAAATATAGAGTTATTATCTCCAAAAAGAGCTTAAATTATTTTGGGTTCAATAGAGGGCATTGAATATTAGCTAGCTTGGGGGTTTTAATTTTTAGTTCAGGGAATCTGGCGTTGCCTAGTGTGATAGAGGGAAACAAAAGCTCTGCAAAGAGAATGCACATTATCCCAAAGATAAATTTGTTTCTAAATGTTCCATAAAGTTGTTAACGGGTTTAAGAGCGCTACACACATAGCTCCCCACCTTTAAACTTGGAAGTCCCGGATCTCTGCCGTGTCCTCATTCATCCCAGGTGGATTACGCGACTGGTAAAACATCTCGAGAAGGATTCCAAGGCGGCGGCCCACGATTAGGAGAGAATCCAGAGGGGACACAGGGGCTTGGCTGCTTTCCTGCTCCTGACTCACTCCTTCTTTTGGAGCCGAGAGGGATGTGAATGGGAGGCTTCTGCTTCTTTCAGACCGTCTTCGAGGCTCCACAGCCTCACCTGACTTTCCCGGAGAGAGGGAGAGAGGGAGGGAGGCAACAGGCTCCTTCCGCGTCCCCAGAGAAGAAGAGTCTCAGGGCTGAGAGTGTGGGGGTGGGAGCCCCAGCTGCTGCCCAGAAACCAGAGGGAGCCAGGACCAGGCGCTCTGCCGGACCGAGGTGCACCCTGGGGAAACTAAACTTTGGCGGGGTAAGGATTTTAGGATTTTGAGCTAGGAGTGCTTGTGACGCTGGACGGTGTGCTGGGAAAGCAGACTGCTGACCCGAAGGAAGTGGGGTGGGACAAGAACCGGCTCCGCGCTGTCCGCAGTCTCCGGTGCTGAAACGGGACGCGTCTTGGCTGGAGAGAAAACGGCAGAAGGAACGCTAATTCCATCCCCGAACCCCTCTAGGCTGGTTCAAGGAACAAGAAGCCGTCCTCTATGCTCCCCAAGACTACACACCCCTTTTTACTCAGTTCCCGCAGCCGAGCTGGGCAGAGACCGCTGAGCCGTCGGGGCGGAAGACAAGCGGAGCGGGCTGGGAGAGGGAGGCAGCGATCCCCTCCCTGTGGAGGTTGAGCCCCGCGCCTTCTCGGTAGCCAGCCTGGGGAGGGAGTCCCTCGCCGAGTCGCTGTCCTTGGCCAGGTCGGAGGCAGGTGCATAGTCTCTCCCTGGGAAGGGAGTCCCTGTCCGAGTCGCTGTCCTTGGCCAGGTCGGAGGCAGGTGCACAGTCTCTCCAAGTCCGCGCCGCCCGCGAGAACGCGGGGAGCAGGGGATAAGTTGTGTCCTCTGCTGGGAGGGAGCGTAGACCCAGGGGGAGCAGCAGGCTGGGGCGCAAGGCTGCATCCATCGGACCCTACTCAACCGTGGGGATCCTAAGACCTGTACAGGTGGGTGGACTAAGGAGGTTCAGGGAGTTAAAATTCTTTTGAGGAGTTAGTTACTTTTTGCTGTTAATGATAAAATCATATCCCCAGTCTTGGCTACTCTGGGCCTCGGGGCTTAGTGCTACTGTAGCGAGGAGAAAGAGCAGAGGGCCCTCTGATCCTCTGCAATCCCCATAAAGGAACAGGCTCGGGGTCTCCGCCTTTTCCCCGCAGCTCCTCCTCGGGCCACCCCGACACCCAGGGCTGTGCCATGCGCTCTGGCCACCGGGGCTGAGGCTGGGGCTGGCGGGGCTGGGGAGGGGTGAGGGGGTTGTTTCTTTTCTTCCCTCGTAATCTCACTACTTTGTGCTGTTGTTGAGACTTTAAACTTCGTCGCTCTGAAGGGGGCATTTCTGGCTAGACGTGGTGTATGGCGGAGGATGAAGGGAACCAGAACAGGGAGGCGGGTGGCGAACTGCTGTTCTCAGCACTGTCCCCGCAGCCCGAGGGCTCAGCCTCCCGCCGGGAGCCACGGCCACACCGCCGACCCTCCCCAGCCAGGTCCTTCAGAGGGGCGAGGCTGGCTCAGTGTCATGATCCCCGGTACCTCCAACTCTTGCGTTCGGACTCCATCCCGGAATGGACAGCTCAGCACCCCCCACCAACCTTCTCTGTCCCCCCATCCACACGCTTTAATTCATGAAAATGAGCAACAATATCGTCGGCTGGGCAGGGCAGCCACAACGTACCCCGTGACTTCGCATAGCCCCAAGTGAGAATTCTTGGGGGACCAGGAGCAGGGGGTGATGGAACAGTGACGGGAGAGGCGAGACGATCATTCTGGCGAGTTATAGCCAAACCTGGTCCTCTACGCCAAAGTCTCAGTTGTAGCAAAGTTTACCAGAGTGAGGACCCGGTTGGGATTTCACCGAGCTGGTGGGAGCTCCCTGGGCGGGAGTAGGACTTGAACTCTCCTCTGTTTCGGGGGAAGAGATGCCCAGACACAGCCTTCCTCTTCAGCCTCTGTTGGGCCACAGAGGGGTCCTCACAGGCGTGGGATGCCGGAAGGGAGGAGAATGGGGCTTTTACTGGAGGGTGTAGAATCTCAGTCACTTTAGCTGCGACTTTGGCCGTGACTGCGCGTGCCCCTGGCCTCTGATGCTCCTTTTCTAAACGCCTTTTCTGTCCTCATTTACCGTCTGCCAATGATCACTGCCTGGTTAATAGGGAGGTTGCCATAGTGACCAGTCTCTCCAGTCGCCATGGTACCCAGGAGGTAAAGGATCAGAAGCTTGAGAGGCCTGATCTCTGCTCTCCCAGCTTGCCTGCTGTGCCGGAGGGAAGGGGAATGGCCAGGACCAGATTCCAGAGCCTTCCTGCATGCCCACACCTCCTCCCTTCCCCCTGTGCTACTCACCTGAAACTCCCACCACCAACCCCTCTGGTCTCAAGGTTGAGACGGGTCAAGCTTTTTTCCCAACCCCCTTCCACACACTGAGGCTAGGGGATAAACAGTTTTCCCTCTGACCTTTTTCATTTCAGTTGCACACTGACTGCTCCTATTTAATAAGTTAATTAAACAGACACAGTCCTTGCCCTCAGGGACCTCACAGTGTAGTGTGGGAGACAACCCCCTGTACCACCCATCAGCCAGCCTGGGGACCTGGGTGGAAACCCAGGTGGTAACAGAGGCCTGAGAGTAGAGAAAGGTGGGAGTGACTGGTTCCTGGTCAGGGAGTGTCTGCCTCCCAGGAGATGTCCTGTTGGAGTTGAAACTTGGAACAGGGTAGAAAAATCTCTCTAAGCAAAGGGCCTTACAGAAGCCAAGATGTGTGGCTTAGCTAGCAGAGGCCCTGCTATGGCAACAGAGACCTGGAACATCTTGATGGGTTAGCCCATCACTTAGGCAACAACATGAGAGGTTACAAGGTGGGGGAAGGGGTGTTCCTGCAAAGAGGAATCCACTGGCCACAGCCTGTCACTCAGCCCCCACCTGGCCCAGCCAGGGGACTGGGAAAAACAGGAGGCACAGGGTGAGTTTGGTGAGCACTACCTCTGCCAACAGGTGGGGCAAGAAATTCATGACACACCTAAGGAAAAGGTGAGGAATTTTGTTTAGAGGGAGCAACTAGGTCAGGCCAGTTTGATCTAGGTGATGAGAAGTCTTAAATGTCAGGCTGAGAAAAGAGGACAGTATGCTGGAGAAAATAGGCAACCTCTGGAAGTTTCTTTGAAGAGTCAGTGATTAGAATTACCTTTCCAAAAGACCCCGAGGTCACCATGGAAGGTTCATTACACATTCATTGAGCACCTCTGAAGTGCCAGGCACTGGATGGATTGCAGAAGTGAGAGACTAAGGATGGGAGATGAGCAAAGAATCATTTCAACAATTCAGGGGAGGGAGACGGGCCTGGACAAAGGCAGAAGCAGCGCTGGAAGAGGCCAAGAGCTGTTTCTGCCTGGCTCAACACCGTCCACCCATTGCCCAGCAGAAACCCTCACACATTGGTCCATTTCTAAATTAGCAAATGAATGAGTGTAAGGGAACAGACAGTTGGTGATACAAGTGGCAGGGCTTGGCAAGACTGGGGCTGGGGCAGTTACCAGGAGAGGGGTGAAAGCTCATGCAGAATCTTAGCTGAGCGATCGGTTGGCTCTGGGTGTCATTCATTCATGGCATTGACCAAGACAGCACTGCAGAGGAAAAGCATGCCTTGCAGTAACTGGAGTAGTGCCATTCAGGACAGTTTTGCTGGGAAACTCTTACCCCTCACACAGCCTACACCCCACACCTCTTCTAGTGCCCAGATCACTTCCTTTGTCCTCCTTTGCAGGGTTCATACATTTCACCCTGAATTATAATAATGCAGTATAGAAATAAACAGGCTTTCGCTCCCTAGCCCTGCCACTGAGTGGCTCTTAACAAGTCATTTAATCATTCTGCATCTCAGCTCCTTGATGTATAAATTGGAAGTAATAGTTATAATATCTGCCTCATCGGGTTGTTGGGGAATTAAATGAAGTAATTGAAGTGAACTCCTTAGCACAGTGCCTGACACATGGCAAGTGCTAAGTTAGATATGACCATCTTATTACTTCCTATAATGGCAATGTATTACTTTGCCAATCACTCCACAGAAGTTAATTAAGAAAAAAAAAAAAACACCCTTGCTTCTAGCCAGGCTTGGCGTAGCAGGTCCTTGTAGAAGGAAAGGAAATCCTTAGTTTGGCCTTGCAGGCCCAGGTTTTGGGGTAGGGTGGGCAGTTAAGGAGGGAGAGAGGGTCTACAGGACTGCTACGCAGATGTAGGTTCCCCACCTCCAGCAAGATCTGCAGGCTCAACCTGGACAGCTGAATCTTATTACAAAGCATTCATTTCGAAACTGAGTACACTCAGAGCTAAGGAACCCAGAGTTTCATTAATTCTGAATCATCCTATGGAAGACCAAGACACTTTCTAGGCATGAGACAGGCCCCTGCCTCCTGGTTAAGTAACGTAATTGATGACCTTGTTCCAATTCTAGTGCATTCTCCTTCGCCCTAAATCTCTTCCTGTTCTTGGGAACAACGTTAATTTTTCTTCTTAGACAGTTAGTTCCTGAACTGAAAATTCGCAGCTGACATTTGGACGCTTCCTTTGGCTTATGTCATAAAAATGCAGAGTTCAGAGGAGGGAGAACTTCACCTTTCAGCCATGAAAAGATTATTTGGGAAACAAGACTCAACTCTGCTAACTATAATTCATTATCTCAATCTTGGTGCAGGGACATTCCTGAGTTTGGGGCAGCCTATACTCTATTCTGCAGAGAAGGGAGAGACCTGAGCAGTCCTTTGGATCTTTTCTTGGTCAGATAGAGGAAGCCTTGGTACCAACTGGTCCCAGAAGTTGGCCTTGTTTCTTGAGTGGCAAGCAGTTAAACCTTGCAGGCTCTACAATTAGATTTGCACAGGGTCATCGCCTGTGCTCAGTGAGTAGGGCACTAGCCCCATATACCGAGGGTGATGGGTTTGAACCCAGCCCCAGCCAAACTGCAACAAAAAAAAATTAGCCGGGCATGGTGGCGGGCGCCTGTAGTCCCAGCTACTCGGGAGGCTGAGGCAAGAAAATCGCCTAAGCCCAAGAGCTGGAGGTTGCTGTAAGCTGTGATGCCATAGCATTTTACCAAGGGCAACAAAGTAAGACTCTGTCTCTTAAAAAAAAAAAGTGATTTGCATGTTAAAATCCTGGCTATGTGAATGGTGTACCTGAGTTTGCTTATCTGTAAAATCAGGATCATGATAATACTTACCTCACAGGATTATTATAAGGATGAAATGAGTTCATACACGTAAAAAGCCGTAAAGCAGTGGCTGGCATAATCTAAGCCCTCAGAAATGTGACCATTATTATTATTAATGTGGTGTTTTGACATTTCTCCCCTTTATTACATTTATATCTTGTGAGAGTTCCTTGTAGCTGATGTTGTGAGTTTTGCATTTTAAAAAGTGTTTTGAATTTTCGATTTGCCTTTAGTCCTTTTTTTAAGACACAATTCACATTCCTTAAAATGTGCATTTCAGTGATTTTGAGAATATCCACAGTTGTGCAGTCATCACCACAACATAATTTTAGAACTTTCCAACACCCCCAAAAGAAACCTGTACCCTCTAGCTGTCAGGCCCTTCCCTTACTCCCTCGACTCCTGCCCCAGGCAACCTCTAATCTACTTTCTGTCTCTATAGATTTGCCTGTTTGACAGTTCATGTAAAGGAAATCACACAATACGTGACCCTTGGTGTCTGGCTTCTTCTGCTAAGCATAGCAGTTTCAAGGTTCATCCATGTTTTAACACGTATCGGTATTTTTTCTTTTCTGTTGCCAAATAAGCCTCCACCTGAATCATGTTCCATTATGTGTCTCTACCACATTTTGTTTATCCACATGTCAGTTGATGAGCATTTAGGTTGTTTCCACTTTGAGCCATTATATATAATGCTGCTATGAACCTTCATGTACAAGCAATTGTGTGGGTATGTGTTTTTATTTCTTTTAGGTATATGCTTAGCAGTAGAATTGCTGAGTGGTGTGGTAACTCTAACATTTTGAGGAACTGCCAAACTGATTTCCATTTACTATTTCACCTGCAATGAATGGAGGTTCCAATTTCTCTGTACCTCTAAGTAACAGTGAATTTTATGTGTCAACCTGACTAGGATATGAAATTAAACATTTTCTGGTGTGTCTATAAGGGTGTTTTTAGATGAGATTAGCACTTGAATCAGTAGAATGAATGAAGCAGATTGCCCTCCCCCGTGTTGGTGGGCATCACTCAATTCATTGAGGGCCTGAATACGGCAAAAAGGTAGAGGAAGGAAGTATTTGCTCTCTGCCAGACTGTCTGAACAGGGACATGCTCAGGCTTCTCCTGCCAGAGGGAGGCAGGATTGGGACTTACACCACTGGCCCTCTGGTTCTCAGAACTACTCCACTGGCTTTTCTGTTCTGCAACTTACAGACAGCAGATCATGGACTGCTTAGCCTCCAATTCCCTCTAACAAATCATACATATATATTTGACTCTTGAACAACACAGGGTTAGGGGTAGTGGCCCCTTATGCAGTTGAAAATCCATGTATGCCTTTTAACTTCCAAAAAACATACCTACTAATTGTGTTCTTTTGCCCTGAAGTCTTACCAATAACATAAAAAGTTGATTAATACATATTTTGTATGTTATATGTATTATATGCTATATTCTTACAATAAAGTGAGTGAGAGAAAAACAGTTTTTTCAAATACTTGCAAATCTCCAAGAAATGTTCCAATATATTTATTTTTAAAACTCTGAGTATAAATGGTCCTGCGCAGTTCAAATCTGTATTGTTCAAGGCTCAATGGTGTATATTTCTATTGAGCCAGTTACTCCGCAGAACCCTGACTAATACAATCACCAATACTTGTTATTATCTGTCACTGTCATTATAGGCATCCTAGTCAGTGTTGAGAACAGACACACCTCAGTATCCAGGAAGGATTTGTTCTAGGACCCATCATAAATATCAAAACCCACAGATGTTCAAGTCCCTTCTATAAAATGCTATTTTGGCCAGACATGGTGGCTCATCCCTACAATCCCAGCACTTTGGGAGGCTGAGGTGGGAGGATCATTTGAGGCCAGAAGAAGTTTGAGACCAGCCTGAGCAACAAAAAAAATAGAAAACTTAGCTGGGCATAATGGTATGCACCTGTAGTCCCAGCTACTTGGGAGGCTGAGGTAGGAGAATCGCTTGAGAGCAGGAGTTTCAGGTTGCAGTAGGCTATGATGATGCCACAGAACTGAAGTCCAGGTAACAGAGCAAGATCCCGTCTCAAAACAAAAAAAAAAAAAAAAAGGCACTGTATTTGCAAATAACCTACATCTTCCTGTATACTATAAATCATCTCTAGATTGCCCTAGATTTACATTGTACCTAATGAAATATAAATAGTTGTAAATGAAATGTTATATAAAAAGTCGTACTGCATTGCTCTTTTATTTGTATTCTTTTTCATAGTTGTGTTATTTTCTTTCGTTTTGAAGTTTTTGAAATATTTTCAATCTGCAGTTGATTGAATCCATGTTTGTGGGATCCATGATTAAAGGGGGCTGGTGGGAGTCGGTCACTGTGCTTTTGATCTGCATTGTCCCCCTGACTACAGACGTCACTCACGTCACCGTGTGCCTGTTAGTCACATGTGTATCTTGTCCAGAGAGATGTCTGTTCAAATCATTTACCTTTTCTTAATTGAGTTATTTGTTTTTTATTGTTGTGTTATAACACAGAATATTTATACATTCTAGATGTAAATTTCTTGCCAATATATGATTTAAAAATATTTTCTCCCATTCTTTGGGTTGCTTTCCCTTTTTTTTCTTTCTTTGAGACAGAGTCTCACTATGTTGCCCTCACTAGAGTGCTGTGGTGTCACAGCTCACAGCAACCTCAAACTCTTGGGCTTAGGTGATTCTCTTGCCTAGGCCTCCCAAGTAACTGGGACTACAGGCGCCCACCACAGTGCCTGGCTATTTTTTGTTTGCAGTTGTCATTGTCGTTTAGCAGGCCTGGGCAGGGCTCGAACCCGCCAGCTCTGGTGTATGCGGCCGGCGCCCTACTCACTGAGCTATAGGTGCCAAGCCTGGGTTGCTTTTTTAGTTTCTTGATAGTCTTATGTGATGCCCAAAAGTACTGTATTCTGTTTAAATCCAATCTATGTTTTGTTGTGTCATTTTCACCATTAACTCTTCCGTTGGCTGTTATTGTGTCACAGATCTCATTTATTGGGTTGGGGAAGATTTCTTATCCTTCTAGCCTTTTTTAATTGCTTTCATCATGAAAGCATGTTAGATTTCCGTCAAATGCTTTTCTGTGTCCATTGAAATGATTGCGTAGTTGTTGCCCTTAATTTGGTGAAGTTGGTATATTTACGTTGATTTTAGATGGGAAATCAACTTTGTGCTCCTGGGATAAATATCACTTGGTTTTAGTATAAAATCCTTTTCATAAATGTCTGGATTCAGTTTGGTAGTATTTTGTGGAGGGGTTTTGCCTATGAATGTGGTTTTCAAAGTGCACTCTTTTGTAAGTTGTGACTCAAGTTGCCATCTATATCATATAATTTCCAAAAAGATATTAATATTATGCTTTTTCTTTATCCTTTTGAATCTCTGGGATATTTTTATTTGGTCCACATAGGTTCACATTCACACACAAAATATGATAGGACCCTCAAGTGTAATACTTACATTGTGGTGTTATGCTCCATCGTGAAACTTCTGGAATGGAAGGACCTTTCATAATCAAGTGGCCCCAGGTTTTTCAACTCTGTTCCACAGAGTTTCTTAAGGTGTTCTGTACATATTTTAAGTTTTTACATTTTTTAAAATGTATATTTAAATATTTTAAATGTCCAACTATATAAAAATAGCAGTGATTTGTGCCCCACATTGAACTTTAATATATTTAATTATTTATTAAATATATAATATTAGTATATTAAATATTTATATTATAATTAATCAATATTAATATTTAATATATTTATTTAATATATTCATGTTCAAAAATAACTTGTGTCTCACTGATTTATCTTTATAAAAGTTATAAAATACATTTAACTAAAATACCCCAAGTGAATGCTTTATGAACTACGGTTTTGCGTAAGACGTCATTTGCAATAAGGCCATTTCTTTCATTCGATGAAGAAACTAGAGTGCTGGTCACTTCCCCCCATGGGGGCTGAGTGTGAAGACAATCCATCTCTCCTTTGCTCAGTCCTTTGACTGCTTATCCTATTTTTCAAATGTCAAACAAAAGATATTCCACTCAGAGTTTTCTCTCCACATATACCCAGGAGTGCTTGAAATCTCCTGGATTCATTGCTGAGTACAGTGATGTCTGCCCTATGTCCTGTGTCTGTTCTGTGCACTGGTTGGCAGGACTCAGAGTGATTAAGTGATTCACCATTGGGGAATTTCCCTTCTATGCTGCAGTTCTCAGGCAAGATAGGGGAGGAAAGGCAGTTAGAAGTGTGCTTTAGAAAAGATTCCAAGGCATACAGGCCCTGTGGGAGTTATTGACTTATCTTTGGAGTTTAATTTGACAAAGTGAAGCCTATCCAGCCTCACATTTACTGATCATTTGCTGAGTGCATTTGCCCAGGGTGATGCTGAGAAGGTCAAGTTTGGGAGCACTGAAATAAATGAAACCCAGGGAGATCTTACTTCTGAGAAGTAAGATCAAAGACCCCAGTGGTAAAAGTAATCAGCCTTAGATGGACAAACAGTGGCTGGGTCAACAGTGCCTGTCCCTCAAGACTCTGGGCTCCCCCCAGTTGGGGATTCAGTGTGTGTGCTGTGGCTTTTTGTCTAGACTTGGTGTCTCACTAGTTGCACCTTCCAACCCTGGCTGAATAGGAATCTCATAACCAAGGACAGTGATAATTAAGGAAGCCATGCCAGGTGGGCCAGTGGTGCATCTGTACTGGACTGTAGACTCCATCCATCATCTCTCCATTGTCAGCTGCATCCGGGGCTCAGAAAATAGTAATGTTTCAAATGACACAAATTGGACCAGGGTTGGTTTTCATGTTTAAGTCATAATAGAACAGAGGACAGAGTACAGATGGTATTTTAAGAGTATAAGGGGTTAGTCATCATGCGTGGGAACCAAGGATTTTCCCCAGAAGCATGTTTAGTAAAGAGCAAAAGGTTGTGTGTGTTTTGACCTCCTTTGTTGCATCCCCGCTCTCTCCCTCAGACATTCCATCCTTTTTCAAGTGGGATGGAAATTTACACGATCATTTTGAGGATCAAATGGGTTAATAACATACATTTAAAGTTGATAGAACAGTAACAGGCACAGGGCAAGTGCTTGATGAACCCATTGTTGTTATCAGTGGCATCAGTGCGATTGCTCACTTATTCCTCCACTTACGCAAATGCCTTTTTTGTTTGTTTTTTACCTACTACGTGTATGTGGTGGGTGTTTGGAGAATGAAATACTTTTTAAGTAAAAGGAGATAGTTCTTGCCTTCAAGGTTTTGGGGGGCTTAGGAAAGGAACAAGAAAAGTACAAAAAGAACTGGAATGCAGATGAACTCTGTTAAATGCCTGGCTACTCAGGCATCCAGCCCAACCTCCATGGAGAGAGTTAAGGATGACCCTGAGAGTACAAAAGTCGCAGTCAAATCCTCAGAGGTGCACAGCACAATGGTATGTGTTGTGCTGTGGCGACACGTGGTAAATGGTGAAAGGTGTTAAGTAAAGACTGTGAGTGCTTGTCATCCAAGAAGCCTCCTTCCTCCATGGTCCCTGAGGCAGAATCAGGGGTTCCCTCCCCTAGGCACATTGCACACCATCATGCCTCTACCTTTGTTTCAACACCTCTTGCACTACCCTAACCCCACTGTTGTTCAATACACCTGTTTCCCTTGTGCAATTTTGTGCTCTCAATGGCAGAGGCCTGTCTTCTGCATTTTCATAATCCTCAGAGCCAGGGACAGTAGCTGGGATATTACTGGCCAAGAGTCAATAAGGGAGTGTGGTAGACGTGTCAGATTTAGTCATGTTGTAAAGAGGATGGAAATTGCCTGAAACAGCATGTTCTTAGTTCCCCAGTCAAGTGCTAGAAAATGCACATTCATTTGGGAGGTGCTCACAAACCACTCCCAGACTCACGCCTGAGATCCTCTTCAAGGTCACCTTCATCTCTGGCACAATGAATCTTCATGCTGTTCTGAAAATTGAAAATGTATCTGTACATCTATAATTCCCTGCAGTGCTATGATAAACAAAACAAACAAACTTCAGAGACAGACAACCCCAAGGCCCCACTTTCTCACCTGCAAAATCAGCTTCACGATTTCCCCCTTGGGGTTCCTAGAGATTAACCAGTAACACACAGGGAAGTGGCTCGCTCTCAGAGGCCCTCAATAGATGACAGTTCTCATTTCAACAGAGCCTCAGGATAACTGACTGATTTCATGATCACATTTGTGAATTTTCCTAGCGTTTATCAGAAACAGGAGGTGTGAAAACCTGTAAGGCAATTTGGAACAAGCTCTTAAGATGTCATGAATCAGGGCCAGGTGCAGTGGCTTATGCCTGTAATCCTAGAACTCTGGGAGGCCACGGCTAGGTGGGTACCTTGAACCCAGGAGTTCAAGACCAGCCTAAGCAAGAGTGAGAACCTATCCCTACTAAAAATAGAAAAACTGGCGAGGTGTTGTGGCAGATGCCTGTAGTCCCAGATGCTTGGGAGGCTGAAGTAGGAGGATTGCTTGAATCCAAGAGTTGAGGCTGCTGTGAGCATCTCCAGGGTAATCTAGCCTGGGACAACAGAGAGAGACTTGGTCTCAAAAATTTAAAGAAAGGTCATGAATCAAAAAAACGGGTAAATAAAGGGAAAGATTTAAGCATTCATTCTGCCTTTCCTATATGAACTGTACCAATAGACAAGCAAATAATGAATGATAAGATTTTCTCTTTTAAAATGCCTCAGCTCTTAAGGAAGGAATAATGGGATACTACCAACTTGCACCCTCTGACGACTCAGTGGATCCAGTTAATGAGCATCAATGCCTTCTAACATCATCCCAAGAAATACAGTCAGATGTAATGAGCCTTCTGATGGAAAAACACAGCACCCCCTATGAAACTGAACCCAAATTTGACCAAGCTTCTGGGTACAATTTGCAGTATATAAGAAAAATTTTAGAGTTGGAATTAGCACATATCCATAACTATAGGAAACTCTGTAAAACAATTAAATTTCTGCACAAAGAGAAAAAAGGGAAATGCGTAGAAAATTTTAGAATTAAAAATATCAATGAAATATGTCAACCCATCAAAATATGTAGACGTTGGGGCAGCACCTGTGGCTCAAGGAGTAGGATGCCAGCCCCATATGCCGCAGGTGGCGGGTTCAAACCTGGCTTCAGCCAAAAAACTGCAAATAATTTATTAATTAAAGCATGAGATTAAAAAAATTAAAAAATAATATGTAGACCTTATTTGGATCCTGATTTTTTTTTTATTGTTGGGGATTCATTGAGGGTACAATAAGCCAGGTTACACTGATTGCAATTGTTAGGTAAAGTCCCTCTTGCAATCATGTCTTGCCCCCATAAAGTGTGACACACACACACCAAGGCCCCACCCCCCTGGATCCTGATTTTTTAATGTATTTTTCTATAAGACAACCATTTATGATATTTATGAGATAATTGGAAAAAAAGATGAGTTATCTTGAACTTATACTTCCCTTTAATGATACACATTTTCTCCTGCCCAACCCCAGTGTCATTCTCTGGGATAAAGAACACAAAATTAAATAGGAAATAAGGTCACCCCTAACTTTGAGGCCCCTGGACCAAGAGTACAAATATACTTCTTACCATGTGTCTAAATATCTATAGGTTAAACATTCCCTTAGCTGTGGTGAATTATCTCCCTACCACCCAAAAATAAAAGAAAAAAACAAAAACAGAGCCTTGGACAAGGGCATGAAGCCATGATGGCATGCAGAGAGGTGACATCTCGTCCCCTGTCCACAACCTGCCCACTTCCCTTCCACACCCTGGGTTCACCCAATGTCACAAGAGGCCTTGCCATATATATGTGGATGCCCTGTCCACATCTCCAAGCTCTGCTTAGCACCTCCCCCACTAACAGCTGCTCCTTGGCCCCCCTTGGGCCTAGGGGAGTGTGCACCAGTGCTGCCCTTAGGAAGACAGACCTGGGAAGAGACCAGGAAGGCTCTGGAGCCCATTCAGAGCTTCCCAGGCAGAGAGCCAAGAGGTCCTGGGCACCCAGAGTATAGTCTAGAGCAGGGGGCAGGGTTCTGGGTGAGCTTCTCGACTTTTGGGGAGGGGTATGGCTAGAAGAAGACCAGAGTGGGGTCCTTTAAAACACAGGGCCCAGGGCAGGACTCCTCTAGCTCAAGCCTAAAGGTAATACCAGTTCTCTGCCACCCACTGACTTTACACCATCAGGCTCTGGGGTCAAACACATCTTTAGTGAATCCTGGCTCAGGTCACAGCAACAACCTCAGGGAAACTCCCCATCTGTCCAGTTTCTTCATTTGCAAAGTGGGGAGGGGGGACATTGTGAGGTTAAGTAAGAGTGTTGCACAGCGTCTAGCCTGTACTTGACTCCAAGTGGCCCTCGCCTGGAGGCAGATCTGTGGGAGCCACTCAGAAGTGCCACCTCCAGGCAAGGGACCCAGGCCCAGGGTTTGTGCCCAGGGCAGCAGATACAGCTTCAGGGACTGAGGGAAAGGACACAAGCTGCAGGAAATCTACCTTATTTGGTGCAACTTGCCTGGAAATGTACAAAGAACAATTTGATCGTTTTCCCACAGAGCCCCAAAACTTCTTTTAAGACTTGCTCTGGACCTGCCTAGACTGTAAGCTCCTTGGAGACAGAGCTGCATATTTTCTTGTACTAAATCCCCAGCTCCTAGAATATGGCCTGGCACACAGTACGTGCTCAAGACAAAAGGGTTGAATAAATAATTTCAAACTGGGCTTATTGCTTATAATAGAGGACTGTTGGCTCTAAAGTTTCACAGGCATCTCAAAGTGGAATCATTCTCTGCCTCAAGCCTGCTCCTCCCCCAGTTCCCTGCCTCAGTGGTGGGGGAACAGGGTGCCAGCACCTCCCTCCTATCACCCCATTGCCATGTCCTGGTGATTCTACCCACTTGGTAGCTTTTTAATTTATCTGATTCACTACCACCAAGCTAGTTCAGGCAGCTGTTCTCTCTCCCCTGAGTTACAGTGGCAGCCTTTGAACTGCTCACTCCATACCCACATTTATTCACTGAGTACATCTCCCTAGTGCAACCAAAGTGGCCTTCACACCTCTGGCCACTTCCCTCCTGAGCTGCCGAGTAAGGCCCAAGCTCCTTAATACAACCTGAGGGGCCCTGTTATATCATCCACCCTGCTAGACTGTCAGGTCCCTGAGAACAGACTTTGTCTTATTTCTCTTGGTACATGTATCTCCTGTAATTAGCCAGAAATTTGCTCATTGTTATATAAATGAATAACATGTTTAAAAATCAAAATAATTTTTGATCTATTGAGAAAACTGGAAATATAAACTCAAAGACAAACTACCAAATAGCAGAGAGGAGGCAGGCCCCAGCTGAGCCAGTGGCTGCCTGGAGTTCCACTGGTGGTGAGTTGGCCTTGCCGAGGCGCACACATGCACCAGGGCTACTTTGGTGCAGTGCCTCAGACTCTTGGCACTGACCTTCCCTGGCATATGGAATCCATTTCGTACCAGAGTGAGTCAATGGACTTTATCTAGAAATTGCCACCTTTCTCTGGAGTGATCTCTACTCATATCTGACACACCATCTGTGGCTGTTTGGAGAGCCTATGTTAATCTATTTTAGAGAAACTTCCTGAGGAGCTCATCTTCCAGCTGGAAGAGTTGTCCAATAATCACAGAACTGGCCAATCACCCCAGCCCTGCCCTCACATCCGCTTTCTTTTCTTTTTACTCCTGGGAGCACGTTCCAAAGTTTGGTAAAGGGAAAGAGTTCATGGCCTGATTTCTGGTACAAGGATCATGCCACCTTGACAGGTGTTATCTATTGATCTGACTGAACGAGCTACATAACATCTCTGAATTTCAATTTACCTATCTCTGGGGATAAAAATCAAAAATATTAACAGGTTAGTGTGAGGATTAAATGAGGTGAGTGTGCATTAGGTTTAACATCACATTGCAAAGGTTTTCTGAATGTCAAGTATTGCTAGTTAATTTTTTAATTAAAAAAATTTAAAACGCTTTGTTTTAAAGAATTTGGGAGAACTACAAAAACATGTGCCACCTCATAAGATTAAAGTAAAGAAATGAGAAAACCAGGGTCAAGAGGGACATCGCATCATCCCAGAAAATTATGTGGGTTTCAGATTCCTTAGTCAGGTACCAGCCTGGCCATTCATTCATTCCTTTGCTTATTCAGCACTTAACTCTGAGCAGCTCTTCAGGGTGGTGGCATACTGAAGGAGTGAAAGACCTTGTTTGTGCCTCAGGCTGGGCCGAAGAGCCCAGAGACATCCAACTGAAATACAGTGTGGCAGGAACAATGAGGGACAGGACGGTGTGCCAGTCAGGACTCCCTTGGAGGCCACATGGAGGGGCCCTTGTCCACAAGGAACTGGGTTTGTGGTCACTTCCCTGTCCTCATGACATATCCGCTTTGTGTTCATGTTTCAGCAGTCATCTGGGAGGCTAAATGTGACCACCGAGAACATGGCCAAGATCAACACCCAGTTCTCCCACCCCTCTGCCCTGGCCCGCCGTGCAGTAGAGACCTCAGACAGAGATCTAGATCACGCTGAAAATGGCCTCAGCAGGTAAGCCGGCTTTTCTTCCCAGGCCTGGCTTGGGTTATCTCTATAGCGATCTAGACTGCGGGAAAGAAGGCCTCAGCGTCGCCAGCCGCAGGTTGGAGGCAGCGGGTCCTCACAGTTCTTCCGACTTCCTTCTTCATAGCACTCAGTCCTCACAACCCTGGCAAGGTAGTTTTTATTCTTACTTTAGAGATGTGGAAAAGGACGCTCAGAAAGTTACTTAATTGCTAGAAATGAAGATTCAAATGCAGCAAACTAAATTCTGCGGTAACAACTCCACCAACTGTCACATTCTCCCATGTGCACACCAAAAATGTCTTGGACTCCGGCTGTGTCCTGGGTGCCCACTGTCCTGGGTACATGTGTGTGGTATAAATCAGATGTCCTGCCCCCTCTTCCAGGGGACAGTTAGAAGGCAGGCCATGCTCAGTGCCATAGTGCCATCAAAGGCATCCTGACACAGGCCACTGTGTGGAAATCTGGGTCCTTGCAGTCTATTCACAGATGAGGTGTCCACATAAGATTGACTTGAAGGAAGGACTCCAGCACATGCAAATAACAATTGTAAAGTTTCAAATCACTGTCTTGGATGGAGGGAACAGTGTTTGGACAAACCACAGGTGTTTGCATTGAAATTCTAGTCCTTTCAGAAAGCTTTTCAGATAAATAATTGAGAATTGTACATAAATATTAAACACACTTCATCTTCAGGGGTGTCAAGAAGCCTGCGTTGGGGACCTGTGTGTTGGTGTGGCCCTTTGCTGAGTCCTCCTGGGAGGAAGGAGCCACCATCTCTCCATCCCCTAAGACATCCTTTTCTCCAGTTTTTCCCAAATTGGAGGCCCAATGTAGTGTTTCTCTTTTTTTAATTTCTGGAATTATCTTCACAGTGGAAAGTCATAAGGTAGGATGAAAACTCTTCATTTGAATGAAAACATTTTTACACCCCGACATACCAAAAATAAAAATGTCTTGAGTTTTTCTTTTCTACTTAGATCTTTTTAGTTAACTCAATTATTTAAGAGTTGTCTGGCATATTTTTGAGGATAATGCCATAGAGAAAGACTATTCTCTGCTACAGGAATTGTAGCTAGGACCAACGGCACCTCAAATCCCAAATCAATCTTTTGGTACAGCTGTTTTGAGTGAGCATTTAGGCACAGGGGGGTTGCATCCTACAGAAGAGAAGCCTTTTTGCTACTCCTGAAGAGTATCCCAAAGCAATTATCAATGAAGAAAACCATTTTCAGCTGGGCGTTGTGGTGGGCACCTGTAGTCCCAGCTGCTCAGAAGGCTGAGGCAAGAGAATCACCTTAGCCCAAGAGCTAGAGGTTGCTGTGAGCTGTGACGTCACAACACTCTACCAAGGGCGACAAAGTGAGACTGTCTCTGAAAAAAAAAGAAAGAAAGAAAACCATTTTCAGCTGTTACTCTAGGAGCAAGACCTTAAAAATACATTGGCTTCTGCTCCTGGGTCACATGTGGCCAATGACAGTGGATTCCGATCATACATTTCCTTAGGGCTTGAGAAGAGGAAAAGAAAAATAAGGTGACTCTCACGTCTCCAAACCCTCTGGAGGAAGACACAGGTTCACATAAAAAACTTCTGTCCTGGGCGGCACCTGTAGCTCAGTGAGTAGGGTGCTGGCCCCATATGCCGAGGGTGGCAGGTTCAAACCCAGCCCCGGCCAAACTACAAAAAAAAAAAAAAAAAACTTCTGTCCTCACCCAAGTGACAGGAAGCCTTCACTTTACCAACATGAAATCCTCTCTACAAATGAACTTGCAAGTCGAGTATCACAAGTTGAAAATGATCTTGTCTTTCAAAACAGTCTCTTCATTATACTCGTTCTTGTTCTTGCTAATTACCAACTTCGGGGAGAGGAGGCTCTTCCTTTGAAGGCAACACTGCCGTGTTGAATTGGAGGGAAGCTTCAGGAGCAGCCTAGCCTGCTTGACCCTGCCAAGCCCTTGCCACTCGTGCCCAGACTCTCCAGCCTCTCCACACCCTTGGGGGGCTCTAGCTCCCCATTCTTGCACTGATTGCTACAAGTCTCTCCTTTCCTCTAGTATTTCTGTCTCCTTGGGGGCTCAGAATGCCACTTCAGACGTGTAGCTCCTCTCCTCTCGTCCCATCTCCCTTCCATCTGCTTGCTATTATAAAATCAGTTTTTTGGAGAAGTGACTAATTGGGTTTACTATTTAAATACCCCCAGGCATTTAACAAAGGTGGAGACTCTGGAGCTAAAAGAAAGGCGTCGATTTGGCAGCATTTCAAGTGTCAAGAAACAAGTGGGGAGGTGCGCCAGGAAGAAAAGTTCCCTGGGGGGCCCTGGGATTTATGCTGTAGAAGGCTCTCCTTGTTCTTCATAGCTACGTGTGCCTTTATGAGCATGAGTGTAATATTTAAATCAACTAGAAATGGCCAATTTGTTCTTTATTTCCGTGACGAAGATTAGGAAACTTAAGCTCAGAGAGGGGAATGACCAGGCCACAGGACACCCAGCCAAGAGGTGCAGGAATAGGGATTTGAACCTGGGCCTGCCGGCTCCCAACTCCACTGCTGCTGCTCCCCTTAAGCCAGCATCATAGATCCAGGCCACATGCAGCAGCTGTCACTGCTGCCAGTGCAGGCCGGCTTTGAAATCCATCGTGAGTTTTGCTCTCTCCACCCATCCATAGGTAGTGATTCCTTTTCTGTGAATGCAAATGAATCCATTCTCAGAATGTACCCTCCTGCAACTAACAGAAACCAGACTCAGCCAAAATGCCAGGCGACAGCTTGATCCCCAGAGTTCCCTGCAGAGCTGCTGCAGGGGACAGAACACCTCCATCCCTGGGATTTCAGCCAGATCTTCCAGGCCCTCAGGCTGTGACCGAGCCTCAGCCCAGCTGTCAGCTTCCACCACCACCACCTGCAGGCCAACTGCTCAGATCCAAGCACAATAGAGATGAACTCACTTTTCCCCCCTGCCACCTCCTCCTGGGTGCCTTGGAACATGCATCCCACCTCCATGTACTTAACGTTCTAATCACTTACTCCTGATGGTAATTCCGCCTCTTGCTTCAGCTGCCTTAGCACCTTGTTAAGAAGGCTGATTAGGTTAGGCTAAGTCACGTGGTAGAATTAATTTTTCTTGCTTGAGCTCCTCGACACTCAGAGAGTGAAGTGCAAATCCCTAGAGGTCAACGCCTGGATGACTTTTAATCAAGCTGATCAGGCATCAGCCCTAGGAGGTTTTATAAAGAAGAAAAATCTTCCCAAACACATTCCCAGTCCTATTCTAGGCAATTCAACAAATGCCAGGCTCTGCTGATGTAACTGGTGTTTTTTTGCATTGTGGGCACCTGTCCCATCTGTGTTCACACTTTTCACTCTGAATTGCGCAAGCGAGGTTACCACCCCATACCTCTGTATTGCAGGGGAGAGACTAGGGTTTGGCAAAAGGCTCAAGTAGAAGTGGATTTTTATTTGAAAGTACTATACAAATTATAGGAGACCCTCCATAGTTGACCACCTTCCTACATTGACTACCTCCTTAAGTTGACCTAATTTTCATAGCCAGACAGGCATCGCATGTATACATCCATACAGTAGGCCTAGCTCCTTATGTTGACCACCTCTGTATGTTGACCAGTTGTTACAGTCCCTCAGGTGGTCAACTTACAGAGGTTCTGCTGTGTTTATACTCTAGTGGAGGTCTAGGCCTGTTCTGTACAATACTGTAGGACAGTGGTTCTCAACCTTCCTAATGCCGCGACCCTTTAATACAGTTCCTCATGTTGTGGTGACCCCCAACCATAAAATTATTTTTGTTGCTACTTCATAACTGTAATTTTACTACTGTTATGAATCATAATGTAAATATCTGATATGCAGGATGTATTTATGTGACCCCTGTGAAAGGGTCATTCGACCCCCAAAGGGGTCGTGATCCAAGGTTAAGAACCACTGTTCTGGGATATTAACCAGTGCATTCCCAGGAAGGCTGCCAGACACAAATATCTGCCCAGGTAGGGTGACAGCAGCATACACACAGTGGGAAAGGAGGCTCAGCAAGGCTTCTAGGGAGGTAGCATTCGATCTGGCCTTAGAAGATTGTATTTCAGTAGGCAGAGATGTGTTGGAACCAAAATCTTTCTTCCAGAATTATTTTGTGGAAATAGCTGCTATGGCTTGAGATGATAGGCACTGGGACCTCCCTCTACCCTGTGGCCTGAAGAGGGTCATGGCAACATTTGCTGCCGCCTTTTGTCCTTCATTTAACGCTAGACAGTAGCTGGACATGGGCTGCTTTCCTTGATCAGACTTGCTATATTTATCTCAAAAGCCAGAAACTGCTGGAAGAGAACCAAAGTGGGGCGCCCCTGAGATGGTGGTCTGTGACAGCAGCTTCCTGCATGGAGCAGGACATCTGGCCAGGAGGAGCCTGAAATCAATTCCACACGCTACATATTTGATTTCCTAGGGCCCGCTTGCCGCAGGAAGAGACGTCAGCAGTACTGCAGCCAGGGATCACCATGGACACTAGAGGACTGTCTGCCTCCCAGCAAAGCCCCTTCACCAGCCAGGGGCTCACCAGGTAACTGACCCACGTAAGCCCTCACCTTGAGATGGCGGAGCCCAGGGAAGAAAGAAGATAGATACATCCCAGAAAGTAGCACTGGATGGAGGTGGAATTGAAGATTTGGAAAAGAAAGGGGTGGGATCAGAGCAGCCTGAAATTCATCAGTGAGTAATTTCCTCTTGTGTCAGGTGCTCTGAGCTCAGAAAAGCTAAGAAAAACTGCCTTTATCTGAAATTACTTTAATAAAAAGTGACACTGAGGTACTTGCTTAATTCTGGAAGAATTCAGAAGAGAGTCACCAAAAGAAGTGGTAAGAGCAGCTGGCCCTGGGAGACCACCAGGTGGACACAGCCCTATGCAGTGGTGCTACCACCTGAAATAGCTCCAGCAGGTTCCCACAGGGTCCAGGCTCCGTAGCAGGCATACTTGCAAAAGAATGTGAAAGATTAAAGAGACTCTGAGCTCTGTCTCCCTCTGATGACATTGGTGCTGTGGTTTCAACAGCTGCACCACCTGGAGGAAGCCTTTTCACCTCTTTAAGGCTCAGCTAGAAAGGCATCTAACAGGGCCCACCCCCAGGGGGATTGAGGGCTGGCTCAGAGCCCAGAGCCACCCCATGACAGGGGCTCAGCAAACTCTGGACTCATTACGTCTTTCTATCACATTTTTTTAACTGACACCATAGTTTTATATACTTCTATCTTCTATACTTTTTTTTTTTTTTTTTGCAGTTTTTGGCCGGGGCTGGGTTTGAACCCGCCACCTCCAGGATATGGGGCTGGCGCCCTACTCCTTGAGCCACAGGCGCTACCCTATCTTCTATACTTTTTACTTAAGATTATTGCAAAAAAAATCATTCACTTTTCTATTTATTTTTCGTACTTTTCACCCTGGAGAATGCTATTGTACCATTATTTATTTAACTAGTCCATTGTAGCTGGGCAGTTAAGTGACATTCGTGGTTTTGTTTTACCAATAAAACGCTGTCTGAAGGCTCTTTGATTGGGAGGAAGAGAACACTTCAAGTCAGCTCTCACTCAGAGCCCTGGGGGGTCTGGTGCAGGGTGCAGGTGAAAGCCAACCCCACGGCCTGGAAACGGAGCCAAGGGAGCTCACAGGAGGGGAACTGGGGCAGCCCCCTTCTCCCTCTCATTTTTTCCTGGAGTGTCATGATCTTTGGGCTTTTTTCTGTATGTCTCCCCCATTCTGGCTTTCTCTGCGTGTCAGCAGACACAAGGCTAGAAATGGCCTTCTCCGTACAGTTGTGAATTGAAGCACACACCTGGCCTGGCTCTAAGTGCAGAGGCTGGTGACTCGCAGTGGGTCAGTTGTCCACCATAGTCCTGTTGCTGAGGCTGGGGGCTGGGGGAAGTGTGACCTTGGTTCTATCTCCTCAGCAGAGGGAGAGTGTCCAGAGCAGAGGGGCTGAGCTGGGCAGACCCCTCAAAATACGTCTGCAGCAGCAGCTATAAGCATCTATCTATTCAAGTTATTCCCCAAGGCTAAGGTCACAGTGTGTGATTAGGGTCAAGGGATGTGATAATTCACAGCTTGGTTCCAGGTTGTCTAGTGCTGGCTCTAACTAGGGACACCTTGTCAGTGGAGGGCACTGCCAATGCCAAATTGGGGAACCGGAAGCCAAGAAATAGAACTGAGTCTCTTTCCCCTGTTCCCTGTGACAGAGACTGGGGCGGACATAGGCAAGGCTGAGGGAAGGCCCCTCACAGGAGAGCTTGAGCTGGGATGAGCCCTGGGCACTGGGACTCCAGTTTCAGGGGCTGGAGCCTGTGGCAAGCTCCCAGTGGGGTCTGAATCCAGGAGAGGGGCCAAGACAAGTGGCAAAGAAGCTTTCTCACAAGCCTGGGCAGAAAACTGGAGTTTGCATAAGAAAAAAATTAATAAGATAATCGGTTCAGGAAAAGACTGAAGGTTGCAGGAGGACGCTTGTTCCTTAGAACCTTGCTCTGAATGTCTCATCACTGGAACACTGTCTTATTTTACAGCTCCTATGCTTAGCAGTCACAGCCAAGCTCCTTCTGCTGAGCAAAAGGAGCAATGAGTAGAAGGGCTCACTGATGCCCCCTGTGAAGGGTCATGCCTTAAGTAGAGTCCAAGTTTAAAAGGACGGGACCATAACAGAGTGTCCTTTAGTAGAAAGCTCTGCTGGGGTATACGGAGGAGGGGGTGAGAGGCCCCTACAGAGTGGAGATGCAAACTTGACCCACAGGGCCCTGGCACCCATGCCCTGCTGGTCATCTCTGCTTCTGCCCAGCCCATTGAGAGGAGGGGGAGAGAGGGAGGAAGAGAGAGAGAGAAGGGAAAGGGAAAGAGAAAAAGAAAAAGAGGCTTTCCTTCTCCTCTGCCACTCAGCACTCATCCATGCCCTTTCAGATTGTCCCATCTCATCATCTCGCTGCGCACATGGGCCGCCAGGCGCTTACACCATGAGGACCAGAGACCCGACTCTTTCCTGGAGCGTTTCCATGGGGCTGAGCTCAAGGAGGTGTCCAGCCGAGAAAGCAATATGCAGGAAAATGTGGGTAGCCAGGAGCCACCAGACAGAGGGAGAAGGTAAGAAACCAAAAAGGGGGGGTCTGTGTGAGCTGAGGGGGGGGCACCTGCTTTGTGGGGTGCCCCCCACAGGTGGCCCTGACCACCATCCCCCTGAGCCATTCCTTGAAGAAAGTGTCTGTACGGCGGCGCCTGTGGCTCAGTGAGCAGGGCGCCGGCCCCATATGCCGAGGGTGGCGGGTTCAAACCCGGCCCCGGCCAAACTGCAACAGTTGTGGCGGGCGCCTGTAGTCCCAGCTGCTCGGGAGGCTGAGGCAAGAGAATCGCCTAAGCCCAAGAGCTGGAGGTTGCTGTGAGCCGTGAGACGCCACGGCACTCTACCCGAGGGCGGTACAGTGAGACTCTGTCTCTACAAAAAAAAAAAAAAAAAAAGAAAGTATCTGTTTGGGGAGAACACTTCATGGCCCCTGCAGTCTCCACCAGCGCCCAGGAGGCCCTGGGAGGAGGAAACCCTTGAGCCAGAGTGCCTGACCGCATTTGGCCACTGCCCTCATGTCACATGGAGCTCCATTCAAGTCCCCTGGAAATAGTGATCTCAGAAACTCACCTGGGAATGCCAGCCTAACCATTTCTCTCCACCAAACCACCCTCATCCTAGATTGCACTGTGACCCCATCTTGCTTGAAAACAGGTCCTTTTAAACTGTGAGCTCAGGGGGCACTTACTGGTACCCACAATTTTATGGACATGAGTACATACATTTTTCTGGGAAGAAGGTTCACAAGTTGGTTACAATTTTCAAGGGGAACCATCCATGTCCAGGATCAGGTAAAGAACCACTGGGTGAGGGGAGGGGAGACCTTGGTAGCAGTAGAGAGGGGGCAGGGGGAGAGCTTTTCCCTTTGGTGGGAGGAACTACAGAACCAGGGACTCTGCACATCTCCTCACACGGCCACACCCCCAGACACACAGCGCTGCTGCCTCTTGTTTTTGCCAAATCAGCCCAGCAGAAGGTCTGCAGAGAGACCCTTGAACCACTAGGAGTTGAATCGATCATTGTTGACTGGTAAAGGGTCTCTTCAGGACCCAGAATCTGTTTTCTAGAGAGGATGGGAGGGGGGAGTTGGAAAGCTCCCTTATGGCTGAATCCTCTAGAGAACACTAAGATTTATAAGATGGAAAAGTGGAAATGAGCATGATAGTTGCAGGACAGACCATGCTAGATAATTTGCTAGAGAAAATACCATCTATTTTGATGTCACTAGGAGAGGATGGGCTTAGGTTGGGGATTCTCAAATGGGCACGCGAGGTACCTGGGGCATGATAGTGGCAGAGCTGCGGGAGAAACATGATGAATCTTCCTAGCACTTCCACTTTACTTCCACAGTTAAGGGGGGAGTTTATCATATATTTTGTCAGGGATTGCAAAAGTGTACAGGAATTTTTAAGATAAAATATGAGAAGTCAAGGACATTTCTTGCTACTGACTGACTGCATTAGGAGAGCAGGTTCAGTCTTCTGAGCGGAGATCTCGCCCTGAGATGTGAAGGTCCTCTGAGAAGCATTCCCGGCCAACGTTTTCACATGAACTTGGTCTGTAAACCCTCAGGCTCCCTGGGCTGTGGGGAGGAGACTGGGTGTCAGCCAGGACAGGGCAAGGCATTCCAGACCCAGGCCGATGCTGTGAGTACATGACCTGCGTGGTTCTCACTGCTGAGATGGAAAGACAGGAGGGGCAGCAGACAGAGGAGGAAGAAGGGAGGATGGAGAGAGAGGAACACCAGGAGGAGAAGGAGGAGGGAGGGGAAAGAGGTTTCTTAGCAAGCCAGCCAGACTGATTCAATTTCTAATGGGCAGGCAAAGACTTCCTTGGCTAAATTAATCAAATAATCTTCCTCCATCCTTGGAGATGAATGTTAGGCCTTTTTTCCATTTCCCAACGTGACTAAATGAGCAGAGAGTTGAGCTAGCGCTGCATCAGGGCAGGCCTCCCTGACTCCACAGATACTACATCACCGGCCAGGGCGGGCAGATGAAGGCAACCATGCAGGACGGCAGCGGATCCATCAGCGAGGCTTCCTGGAGAAGGAGGGTTTTTAACTTTTGCAAGGCAAAGTGTATGCAGAGACGGGTCTCAGTTTTCCCAAGCGGACTTGGCCTTGTAGAATAGCAGGCACAGAGGTGTGGTAAACATGAGTGCTGTACCCCCTGCCCCCTGGAGCTCAACTTTCCCTCCATTACAAGCTCACGGGGTTTTTACTTCTGTGGGGGACTTTCAGATGAGCAAAGCCGATCCAGAAATAAGCAGTGACAGCCACACCATAGGCAGGGAGAGGAAGCCGGGGAGACAAGCAGAAGTAGCCAAAACGGCACTAAGTGGGATGTCCAGCATCACAGAATGGGCAGAACCCTGAGAGCCAGGCGGGGATGTCACTGGCCGTGGGCTCCTGTTCCTGTGGTCTCCTGTCAGTGGTCTGTAGTGACCATGAACAGCAAAGCTGCCCTCTAGCAACTCTGCGAAGCCAACTGTCTTTTTTTTTTTTGCAGTTTTTTGCAGGGGCTGGGTTTGAACCTGCCACCTCTGGCTTATGGGGCTGGTGCCCTACTCCTTTGAGCCACAGGCACTGCCCACCAACTGGCTTTTTAATTTAACCAACCCTGTCAAAAACTTGCACTCACAGCTGAGCACTTTGAGACGCACACTTTCCTACAGGACACTGTGAGGTACTGCAAAATTCAGCTGTAAATAAACATGCGGTTTCTCTCCTACCTCCTGCCAGATTCTCACACAGATCGTAGGTGCAGGCCCTGAGGCTATAGGAGTTGGTCAGGGGAGGGGTCAGATAGACTAAAAGCTGAGATAATTCTGCCCCTGGACAGCTTCTGGCCCGGCTGATTGGAAGAGGTCACTGGGATTGAGGTTTGGAGGGAGGGCGCTCTTTGAGTACCTTTGCAGGTGAGGGTAGCAAGTCACCACTGCTGGATGTGTCTGTTCTGGCACAGAGGGAGTGAGACCTCCTTCACCTGAGAGGCATGGACGCACACACAGGGCAGAGGCCATGGCAGGTCCATTTCTGTGCCCTGTGTAGTGCCTGGCACCTGCCCCGCACAGAACAGAGCAGAAGGGGAGCAAGTGGAATTGGAAGCCAGACAGCTGATGGGATTCAAATCATAAATCTTCATATACTCAGAAGCCTTGTGTTCATCCTCTCTTCCCCCAAGGTTTTTTTTTTTTTTTTTTATTGTTGGGGATTCATTGAGGGTACAATAAGTCAGTTACACTGATTGCAATTGTTAGGTAAAGTCCCTCTTGCAATCATGTCTTGCCCCCATAAAGTGTGACACACACTAAGGCCCCACCCTCCTCCCTCCATCCCTCTTTCTGCTTCCCCCCCCATAAACTTAATTGTCATTAATTGTCCTCATATCAAAATTGAGTACATAGGATTCATGCTTCTCCATTCTTGTGATGCTTTACTAAGAATAATGTCTTCCACTTCCATCCAGGTTAATACGAAGGATGTAAAGTCTCCATTTTTTTTTCCCCCAAGGTTTTTATCAGAACTAAAGTCACAAAATGTTTTCGGCCTTGACAATAACAAAACCCTGTGTTCTGCATGTTGTGAGCAGAAGGGCCCAGGAGAAGGGGCTAGGTGTACCCCCAAAATCCCTTCGGGAGAAATGGTCCCAAGTCATGCAACCTGAGGTCAGATTGCCATGCTGTTCTCTCTCTCCCTCCCTGCAGCACCTGGCCCCTGGCCAAACACAATGCCAATGCCAGCAACAACTCAGAGGAGTAAGTACTCGGGCTCCCTGCAGAGCCTTGCCTCCTAGTCCTGGGGACACCCTCATCCCATGGAAGCCCCACTTTTGCCTCTCTCCTTTCCTGCTCCCATCCTTCCAAAACACCAGTAGGCAATTCTAGGATCCTGCTCCTTTCCTGGGAAATCCTTCTCTGTGGACAGATGGGGAGAAAGATGAGGTCTGTGTGAGAAGGTCTTCTTCCTTTTAGGGGAAGTCAGTTTATCTCTTTGGCTGTCGTTTTTCTCATCTATAAAGGAAAGAGGTTGGATCAAATAAACACTTTCAACTTTTACATTCTGTATCACTATAAATTTGAGGGTGTAAAATTGGCATTCCTTACAGAGCAATGTATATTTTCCTTAAGGATGAGAACGAATTTTTTAATTCTCCAACCTCAGTGTGCCAGTGAAATGCCTATTCTTACAGACAATTCAGGCCAATTTTGAGGGCATAATCAAAGCAATGGAAAGAAGAAATTTAAATATTTCTGGAGAATAGCCTCTTGAAAGGGTGACCTGCTGTAATTACTTTCTATCACCAGATGCTGAGCTGGTAGATTAGTTTGATGTGTGATTTTCACAAGTGCCACTCAAGATCCCAGGCAGTGTGTGGCCTGTGTGTGAGATTGTACACATGCATTAGCGTGCATGCACATGTGTATGTGCACAATTCTCCATTTTACCACTTCTTTATTGGAATACTATGATTGCAGGTCTTAGTATTAGGGAAAAACCATCAGTATCAGCAAAAAATGTCAATCTCTAGACTTCCGATTGACAGGGAAATGTGACAAGGGTTTCTCTTGTTATTTCCCTCTTTGCTCCTTAGGTAGAATTTTTTTCTATTTCTCTCCATGAAAGAAGCATGTGCTTTGTTTGCAGATTTGATGTCCAAATTTATGCAATCAAGAAGATGAAATGAAGTCATCTACAAAAGAATAGCTATTGTGATAGGTGCTTTATTTAAAGTCAGACATTTCTGAAACTCGAGTATTGAATCTCTCAGTTGGGGAAAGGCTCAGAGCACTGGAAGCCCTGGACAGAGGTCATGAGGGTCTCTAGGTTTCTTTGTCCTGGGGCTGGGGTGTAGGCAAGGACGGGGTTGGACATTGTTGGCTGCACCAGGCTCTTAAGTCTGTTCATATAGAGGGGCTAGCTTTGTGGATCCACACTGAAGCCAAGGACAAAGGAGCAAAATTAGAAACTGTCCCAAAAGGAGGACACCCTGGACATAGAAAAATAACTCTTCGTGGTCACCCTCCTTCACTCTGGCACCACAATTGTAGCATTTTCACTTAGCCCCATGGCCCCATGGGTTCTGAATAATTTTTCCCTTCCCCATCAAATTGTTCCCAGCGAAAATCAGCATCATTTTGCAGCTCTGTATAGGTTCTTTTGGGAGAGGCTGGATGGATTTTGGGACATGACTGGGTGGAGATAGTGCTTTCCTAGGCTCTCAGTGGCATGGTAGTGAGAGGAAAGGCTCAAGGTCTATAACCCAGGGGCGCAAATCCTGTAAAAGGCAAGCTGAGCTTGGTGTAATTAAACTCCAGGCTGGGCTAAGCACTCTCAATAAGTTTGTGGGCAGTGCCCTCTGCTGGTAACTTGGCATTAATTCTCCAGTGTCAGAAAACAAGACTCCAGGGTTCATGTCACAATAGCTTCAAGACAGAGGATAGGTAATCATTCTTGCTCTTCTCATTTGACAATTTTAATTACCCTTTGTTCCTTTCCACTTTATTGAAATACTCATTGCTGAAAACTTTAAAGACAAGAAAAACACCCGTGAGACTACACATAACAAAAGATATATTTCATGTTAACAGTGAAATTCCACTACCCGAGAGAACTCCTCTTAACATGTTGGCAAATATGCCTCCATCTTTTTTCTGGGCATGCATACTGTGCAGATAGATAGAGACTATATATTTAATATATATACTTGTTATGAGAATTTATATTCCAACTTAGTCACCTAAGAGCTTTGCAACCTTGGGCATGTTACCTGATTTCTCTTGTATCAGTTTCCTGACCTATAAAACAGGGACTATAATGGTGTCTTACTTTCAAGGGAATGTGAAAAATAAATGTGTTAACATGTGCAAAGTGCTTAGAGCATTGCCTGGTACACAGTAGGCACTCAATAAATATTGACTAGTGTAGTTAGCAGACTAATCCCCTGAAAAGGTGTCTCCATCCTAAGCCCTAGAACCTGTAAATGGGTTATCTTATACGGCAGGGGGAATTTGCAGATATGATTGAATTTAACATCCTTGAGATGGGGAGATTATCCTAGATTATCAGGGTGGGCACAATATAATCACTTGAGTCTTTATAAGCAGGAGAATTGTTAAGAGAATTTATATTCCAACTTAGTCACCTAAGAGCTTTGCAACCTTGGGCATGTTACCTGATTTCTCAGGAGAAGGAGATTGAATAGGGAGGTCAGAGAGCTGAAGTAGAAGAAGAGAGACTCCCACTGTGAGAGGAACTTGACCCATGGTTGCTAGACTTGAAAATGGAGGCAGAGGGGCAGGAGCCAGGGAAGCAGCAGCCTCTACAAGCCAGGACTTGCCCTTCATCTGAAGTCAGCAGCAAGAAGACGGGGACTAGGGTCCTACAGCTACTAGGAACTGAATTCTGCCAATAATCTAAACGGGCAGGAAATAGATTCTCCCCTTAGAGCTTCTAGAAAGGATGGTAGCCCTGCTGACACCTTGATTTTAGTCTGATGAGACCCATGCTAGACTTCTGATCTACAGATCTGCAGGATACTAAGCTTGTGTAGTTTTAAGCCACTAAGTTTTTGATGATTTATTCTGGCAGCAATGGAAAATGAATGCAGCTATTATGAACTCTTTCGTAGTCTGCTCTTTGACTTAGCAAAGCATTGGAACAAGTTTCCCATGTCACTAACTATTCTTTGATGACATCATTTTTAAAATTTTTATTTATTTTTTGTTTTGTTTTGAGATGGAGGGTCTCACTGTTTCCCAAGCTGGCCTCAAACTCCTAGGATCAAGCAATTCTCCCACCTTAGCCTCATGTGTAGCTGGGACTACAGGTGCCTGTCATGTCACTGGCTCACAACATCATTTTAAGTGACCTTGTAGAATACCATTGTTGATCATGAATTCCTACTGTTACGTGATTAGACTGCTTACACTTTTTGACTGTTACGAACAATGGTAGTGATTATTCCTCTATAAGCATGATTGTGTACACCCTTGGTTATTTCCATAGAAAGCACTAGGTAAAACTGGTCTCATCTTTTTCAATGAGCACTTAGTTAGCAGACGTTTATTTATTAACCCATGCCTTCCTCCAGCATGTGGAGGAGCAAAATGAGAGGGGCCAAAAGTTGGATCCAGGGTGTGCGGGCAATGTTTTAACCCTCTGCCTTGGTAACCTCAACTGTTCAATGAGGCATTAATGCCCGCCTTGCAAAACTACTATAACTACTCATGAGATAACTTTATAAGAGCACCTAATCCTTAAAAGGCATGCAATAAAGAAGCAGCAGAGTAAAGTTGTGAGTTGAAGAGACACCTGCTCTAAGGAACATTCTGCACACACAGGCAAACCCACCTCACAGTCCCTCGAAGGCTGACTATTCGTCTGAAGTGGCTGCATTTGAAAGCTTGGCGCAGTTCTGAGATTGGCCACAGTGTGCGTCACAAACCAGCCTGTTTGAATTTTGCTTCCCTTCTGCTGGCTTCAGGTTTTCCTTCCATCCAGAGACAGGTTTTGAGAACAACACACAGACCACACCCTTTTCTTCAGAGCCATGAGCTTGGCATGTGACTTCCAAAACTCTGAGTGACTTTCCTACCCTCAATGTGTAGATTCGTGTTTATTTCCCATTACCTCAAAATGTCTCCAATCTGGGACTGTTTGTGACTTCCCAGGAATTCACAAAAATGGGCCAGAAATTGTAGAACATCAGACCGAACCATTAATACCCCAACATATACTTCAAGGGGGGTAGTTTACCTCACACTTCGGGAATAATTATACTAGTAATAAAACCAGTAAGCTGACTTCATCCCAGTGTCCTGGAGATATCCACTTCCTATGCCATGCCCTCTCTCACGCCACTGCAGTCCACTCCTTCTACCATGGTAATGTTCTTGGTATATATTCTGCAGAATGTCACCCTGCCTCAGCCAGTGACAAGGCAAAAAAAGGAAGAAGAGATAAAGGCCTATCTGAAACACTGAGAAAAGCTGCCTCCAAAGAGGGGGTTCAGTGGTCAAACAGGCCAGCCCCTTCCCCTGAGGTCCAGTACTAGGTGTCTTGAGCAATGCCCCCAGTTAGCATTGACCCGTGGGGGGGGATGGGGGTGCTGCTTAGAGCCGAGGGAAACGAGCTGGTCCCAGGCTGGAGACTGGGCTTCCTGAGACCAGGTGAGGTCCTGCTCTGCTGGGAAAGGCTTCTCCCAGCTCTGGGAACCCAAGGGGGCTTATAATTAAAAAGGGTCACTTATCTTCAGCCTTGGGTAAGAGGCATGTACCCCCGGACTCCAACCATTCTATCTGCCTATGCAAGGGGGACAGACAGTCAGGATAAGCCGAAGGCTTCTCTGGGGTACTGGAAGATACTATATTCACAAACCTGCATGCAACCCAGTGTGACCAGAATTGCTGGGAATGCCCAAAGCCCTGACAATGAGCAATTGATCTTGCACTTGCGGAGTCCAGACCAAAGCAGGCAGTCACCAAGGTCTCCTCTGGGACACAGGAGCAGCTCTGCAGGCCTGGGCCAGTGTGGAGGGCACATGAGATTCTGGGGGAGACACATGGACCCCAAGAAAAGGAACAGTCTCCAGTAGTGCCTCCAGTAAACACACATCCTCAAATCCAAGCTCCCTGAGCAATGTCTTTCATTCAGTGTTGGCCCACGAAACATCGATTACTCCGGGGCTGTGGTTTTTAATAGAGAGGCAGAGTCCAGGTGCTTGGAGAAAAGCCCCTGAGACATCAGCACAAATGCAGTGAGGGGTTGGAGAGGGTTCCAGGGGAATACTCTAGAGCTCCCAAATTCAGTCCAGAGAGGACCTGCCTCAGAACTGCCTGACCGATGTTTAAAGGCACTTGCAGGCCCCAGCCCTGGAGTGGGTGTGGGTAGGCCTTGGATATCAACAAGTTCACAGAGCTCCCCCAGACCTCTGCAGACCTCAGTGACACATGGCGTTTTCATCCCCAGCACCCTGAAGGGCATGATGCTGCCAGGCACGTGGGAACATCGGCACCGGGACTGGCAGTCCTCTGTGGTTTCCTGGGAGGTTGAGCTGGGAGGGAAGGACGTCCAGAGTCGGCCCCACCTCCCATCTGTCCTCCCACACAGGGAGACCCAACATGACCCCCTGAGGCTAGGAGGACCCTGTGGTGGAGAGTCACTTCAGCCTGCAGCACCCTGGGGTCGCTAAATGCCTCTGAAGCTGCAGTAATTAACCCACTGCACTGCTTGTGTGTGCCTGCTTTCCAGGCAGAAGAAGGATGCCATCGTGGTAGACCCTTCCAGCAACATGTACTACCACTGGCTGACTGTCATCACGCTTCCCATCTTCTACAACTGGTGTCTGCTCGTGTGCAGGTAGTGGGGAGGGACGAGGGCTGGGGTCCTAGGGAACAGAGCCCGACTCTTCCTCAAGAGGGCTGGTCCCCTCATGGCCACGCTTTAGCTGTTGTGCCTCAGTTTCTCCATCCATAACAAGACATTCTCAAAGAGCCCCACCAGGGTGCTCTGGAGCACTGGTAGGGAACAGAGCTTGAGATGGGCAGCGAGGGTTCTGGTATGCTAGGGCCTCCTTGAGTGAGTTCTAGAATGAGTACTCAGGGCAGATCAGCTTCTTGTGTGAGGGGAAGCAGGGCAGACCACAGGGCAGCTGCTACTCTTTAATTACAGTAAGCAGAAGGGGATTGAGGGCCTCTCCCAAAAGGCTGCTCTTTGTGGATGCAAGGGTGAGGTGCTGTTCCTCTGAGCAGACCAACCTGGGAATATCAAAGGGAGCATGTTCTTCTGAGGGCAAATGCGGGCCTTCGGAGCATTTCCGAGCTTGCTGCCAGGCAGGGATGCAGGTGTGCTGGTGCAGCTCTGTGGGTAGGCAGGGACTTCAGGGCATTTCTAAGCAAGTCTGCGGGACGTAAATGAGCAGGGCAGAGGGGTAAGCTTGCTCCTTCAGAGTAAGCAAGAGGTTTGAAGGTCTTTCCCGCCGGGCCTGCAGGACAAGGATGCAGGACAAGCTGCAGCCCTTCTGAGGGTGGACTTGGGGGCCTTCCTAAGCAGACCTGCAGGACAGGTGTGCAAAGCCAGGTCACTGCACTTCTGAAAGTAAGCAGGAGCTTTGGGGCTCTCCTGAGCCAACACACAAACTGAGGAGGCAAGGGCGCATCCTACCCTTCTGAGAGAAAACAGTGGGCTTCAGGATGTTGCTGAGCTAGGCTGTGAGGCAGAGAGCCACTGCACTGTGAGGAGGCTGTGCAGGGAGTTAGGGGGCGTTCCTGATCACGCCACACGACAGGGATGCAGAGGCGACCTGATGCCGTCTGAGTGTGAGCTGAAGCTTTTGGGATTATCCAAGCAAAGGGTGATCTCCTGCTCCTCTGAGGGTTGCAAGGAAAAGGGGAGAACTGGGGGCCTGTCATAGCAAGCGGGGAGAATGAAGCATGCCGGTGAGCTGCTGCTCTCTGAAGGGAGGCAGGGGACAGCCAGGCAGGGGACTCTGGCCTCCGTGAGCCAACTGCAGGGAGGGCTGCTGCTCTCTTGAGGCTAGTAGGGGAGTGCGGGGGTACCGCCTTTGTGAACTTAAAGATGGAGAAAGTTGAACATAGGTGCTGGCCTGTTTGATTATTAATCGCTTCGCTCAGAAATTTACCTATTTTTGTTGGAATTTGACCCTAGAAAGGGCAAGACCTGAGCCCCTTACCTGATTTCTCCTGAAAGCCTAGAAAACGGTACCTCCTGGGGTTTCATAGCTCGCTGCTGAAAGGAACAGGGATGCTCTTTGGGGTCAATCCCAGTTTTTCTTTTCAGGAGCTCTGTGACCACAAGACAGAAGAGCTCCCCTGGGCCTGGGCCTCCTTGTTAGAAGCTGGGGTGATTGTGCTGGAGTATTCACACTGGAGGCAGGGCTGCTCTGGATGAAATGATCCAGTGTTTGCAGCACAGAGCCAGCGCTCACCCATGGGCGGCCCAAGCTTCAGACACGCAGCACACACGCATCCCTCTCGTGCTTGGCTTGTTTAGGGCCTGTTTTGATGAGCTTCAGTCTGAGCATCTGATGCTGTGGCTGGCCCTGGACTACTCAGCCGATGTCCTCTATGGCTTGGATGTGCTGGTGCGAGCCCGGACAGGTGAGTGTGCCCCAAGTCCAGGGACTCCTCTCACCCTGGCCACAGGCCCTCAGGAGGGGGACCATGGGGGCCACGGGAGTGCTCAGGAAGATCCATAATCATAGGTTGGGCGTCACCTTACCTGGGGCCATGAGAGGCCGGCAGAGCTGGGGACTTCCAACCATGAGGGTGGTGGTGCTGGGTGCTTCAAGCCTTCCATACCAAACCTTGTTCCATTGAGGAACAGGGCTCTGCGCTCTGCTCTCTCAATGACCTTGAGCAAGTCAAGCTGTCTCTCTGGGCCCTGTTTGTATCACCTATGAAATAAGAAGGCCAAAATGTAATTTCAAAGGACCCTTCCAGCTCTGAACTACCCAACATCCAAGGGTGTGGGAGGGAGAACATAGGCAGTCCTGGAGTTTCTCTTCCAGATGTTCAGAGGATCCTACACATGTTACTCTGTGACTTTCAGAGGAGGTTTAATATGTGGAGAACTAAAATCTGAAGCTGGGCCTAGGCAGGTTATGATTTCCTTCAAACTGCCTCTGGTTGGCTCCCTGCTGTGTACCCTTGGGGCACCCTTTTCTAATTTTCACAAAGACAGGCCCTGGTTGTCTCTTCAAAAAAAAATATTTTTTTTTGAGACAGAGTCTCACTATGTCCCCCTAGGTAGAGTGCTGGGGTGTCACAACTCACAGCGACCTCAAATTCTTGGGCTTCAGCAATTCTCCTGCCTCAGCCTCCCAAGTAGCTGCGACTACAGGCGCCTACCACAATGCCCAGCTAACTTTCAAAATTTTTTAGCTTAAAGCCATGCCAAAGTTGTCAATGGAAACAACACCAGGTCTCAGCAACCAACCTTTTTGTGGCTTCATGTACAAAGCATTTCAAGTACATCTTGCTTTCCCGTTAGAATTGCAGCTTGAGAGAGAAAGCACAGAAATGACTTTAACTCCATCTTGCTGATTGATAAACTGAGGCCAGAGATGCCAAGCGACTTAACCAAAGTCCACTGCCACTACGTGGCCATGCCATACAGGCACTCCACTACTTCCACACTGGTGCCCCGCATCGTAACTTAGAAAACCTTGAACGCATGGCTTGAGGCTTGCATGGGCGACCCAGCCAACCTGGCATCCATGCCACATTCACGTTAGCCTGTAGTTATAAGAGCTGCATGAGTGGCCCATTAGGTCAACTCTCTTTGGTCCCAGCTGAGCTTCAGTGGACCAAGATGCCCTCATGCAGACATCAACCCCACCCCTCTTCATGCTTGGGTACTATGCTTGTCAACCTAAGACTCAGCAGGAAGCTGGGGGAGAAGGAGGCACAGAAGTGAAGTGGCTGGGAATCATAGATACACCATGAAAAAAAATCATCGGAATTGAAAGAAGACATCTTAAAGAAGCAATGAGGAGGCCCTGGGCACAAAGAGTGCTACATAAGGATCTGGGCCCTCAGTAAACTCACAAGAATGCTGTGAGGATTGGGGCTGCGAGGCCAGGTGGCCCTTGTATGTGACAGCAAACCTGATTTTCAGTGATAACAGAGGGGGAGTCCTGCCTTAATCTAGTCTCAAAGTGTGGCCAGCGATGGCCTCTCCTGGAACTTGCGAGAAGCTCCCAGACCTCCAGTAGCCATTTCTGGGGCAGCCTGGCAGGGGCTCTGTGAAACAGAGCCCTCGGGTAATCCTAAAGCTCACCAAAATTTAACAAGCATTCATTATTTTATTCTCTCCACTGTTGTGACTGTTTGAAAATGTAAAAAGTAAATAAATAAAAAAGAATGCAGGGCAAGCTCACTTGACTGATTCCAGTGGTCATGACACCCATCACTCCTGGTGCTTAGCTCCCCTCCATACCGGTCTGAGTCTTTGGGAGTGGATCCTAGACTTCATATGTTTTAAAAAACCCTTGGGTGACAGTAATGTGGAATCCAGAAAAAGAACTGCATTCTTGCACAGTGCTGTGAAAGGCAGGTTGTGCCCGTTAGTGACTGGTGAAATGAATTTGGAAGGCCATGACCTGCATTTTTAAAATTTCTATTATTAACATTTTCAAACATACAGAAAAAACAGAGAGAATAGTATGACAGATCTCATGTGCCCTTACTCAGCTTCAATAGTTAACAACATTTGCCTATCTATTCTGTGCCCCTATATTCCCCTTTTCTTGGCTGAAATGTTTCAAGCAAATCCCAGGCAATAAGCACTTCAGCATGTCTCTCTACATTTAAGGGACCCTGATTGAAATACATATATAGACATCATGGCACTCTACCAAAGGTGGTAAAGTGAGACTCTGTCTCTACAAAAAAAAAAAAAAAAGAAAGAAAGAAATACATATATATAATATATATATTTCCATTTGTCTATTAAAATTTAATAATCACTTCTTACTATCATCTAACACCCAATTCATATTCAAATTTTGACCTGCATTTTTTTTAAAGTTAAATAGAATATATTAGAACATCATAAACAGAAAATATCAGAGTGCATTTCCTACAGTAATGGTAAGTGTGGTTTTTGACATCATTTCTCTAGGTATCACTACATATTGTGTAATTATGATGTAAAATATCTTTATGTGGACTGTTAACTGAAGAGACAACCAGGTTCATAATTGGAAGGGAGAGCCTTATTTCTCATAAAGGGTTGCAGATTGTGGTTGGCTGGAGAGTGGAGCCCTAGCCAGATGCCAGGAACATATGCTTCAAGGCAGGGACAGGGGGAAGAGGAATTTATACTGAACAGAATGGGTCAAATATATATATTTAACAAGCTATAGAAGGAGTCATGAAGATTTATGAAAAGAGAAACATGCACCTATGCAATTGATCTTTATGTCCTTTTTATGGGGTCCATGTTCAGAAATGGTTGCCCTCTTATATCACAAAGATAAAGCAAGGACATGAATGCCCTCTCTCCTCCTGCTCAGTAGGCTAGTTAAAACTACTCATGCAGTGGTCTCTTATCCATAAAGAATGCTGTACTGGATCACAATATTGGTTTCTGGTTAGCCCTTAGGAAAAAACCATTAGCAAGCATAATGATATGTGTCCCATTTCCCATCCCATTAGGGAAATCCCATCAGTTAAACTGAGTTTTAAGGTTTCTTTGGGGTCCCATTGGCTGAGAGGAGGTCAGTTCAGTCAACAAGGCGGCTTGGGATTTTATTTTAGTTCACAGGACCATAGTCAAAAAAAGTTAGCTTCTCTGATGCCTAAGTGACCTCCATCTTCTTCTTTAGGTTTCCTTGAGCAAGGCTTAGTGGTCAGGGATCCTGAGAGGCTGTGGAAGCATTACACAAAGACCTTGCATTTCAAGCTGGATGTGTTGTCCCTGGTCCCCACGGACCTGGCTTACTTAAAGCTGGGCATGAACTACCCAGAACTGAGGTTCAACCGCCTACTGAAGTTTTCCCGGCTCTTTGAATTCTTTGACCGCACAGAGACAAGGACCAACTACCCCAATGTGTTTAGGATTGGGAACTTGGTCCTGTACATCCTCATCATCATCCACTGGAATGCCTGCATCTACTTTGCCATTTCCAAGTTTATTGGTTTTGGGACAGACTCCTGGGTCTACCCAAACATCTCAATCCCAGAGTATGGGCGCCTCTCCAGGAAGTACATTTACAGCCTCTACTGGTCCACCTTGACACTGACAACCATCGGTGAGACCCCACCTCCTGTAAAAGATGAGGAGTATCTCTTTGTGGTCTTAGACTTCTTGGTGGGAGTTCTGATTTTTGCCACCATTGTAGGCAATGTGGGCTCCATGATCTCAAACATGAATGCTTCACGGGCAGAGTTCCAGGCCAAGATTGACTCCATCAAGCAGTACATGCAGTTTCGCAAGGTAACCAAGGACTTGGAGATGAGGGTTATCCGGTGGTTTGACTATCTGTGGGCCAATAGGAAGACGGTGGATGAGAAGGAGGTGCTCAAGAGCCTCCCAGACAAGCTGAAGGCTGAGATCGCCATTAATGTGCACCTGGACACGCTGAAGAAGGTTCGCATCTTCCAGGACTGTGAGGCAGGGCTGCTGGTGGAGCTGGTGCTGAAGTTGCGGCCCACTGTGTTCAGCCCTGGGGATTATATCTGCAAGAAGGGGGACATTGGAAAGGAGATGTACATCATCAAGGAGGGCAAGCTGGCTGTGGTGGCTGATGATGGGATCACTCAGTTCGTGGTCCTCAGTGATGGCAGTTACTTTGGGGAAATCAGCATCCTAAACATCAAAGGGAGCAAGTCAGGGAACCGCAGAACAGCCAACATCAGGAGCATTGGCTACTCGGACCTGTTCTGCCTTTCAAAAGATGACCTGATGGAGGCCCTCACTGAGTACCCTGAAGCCAAGAAGGCCCTGGAGGAGAAGGGACGGCAGATCCTGATGAAGGACAATCTGATCGATGAGGAGCTGGCCAAGGACGGGGCAGACCCCAAGGACATCGAGGAGAAGGTTCAGCACCTGGAGTCCTCCCTGGACACCCTACAAACCAGGTTTGCACGGCTCCTGGCTGAGTACAACGCCACCCAGATGAAGGTGAAGCAGCGTCTGAGCCAACTGGAGAGCCAGGTGAAGATCTGCGGGAGCAGCCTCCCATCTGGAGGGGAGGCTCCTGGGGAGGCTGCAAAAAGAGAGGACAAACAACAGTGAAAATGTAGCATCTGTCTCCTGCTTCACGGGGTCAGTTGTCAGCATAATGCTATGTGGCCACAGCTAGGTGGCATGGAAATTGGCCAGGGCTTAATTCCAGCTTTACTCAGCCTTTGAAAGCTGTGTGACTGCAGGAGAGAGCCTTTGTTTCCTCACCTAGAAAGTGGGACTCATTGTGTCCACCCAAGTGAAGTGCCAGGTTATGGTGAGGTCCATATGAAACACTGCCCAAGGCTGTGTAAAGTAGAAAGTATCCCCAATCCACACACAGGACGATAGTTATTTTTTATGGACTCCACAAGTTTTTAGGTTTCTTAATCGAATTTTCTTATAGTTGGAAGAGTATTTCACCACAATTCCTCTGCCCCAACCCTACTCCACCACTGTCTGATAATGGATATAGAACAGGAAGCTGAAGGTACAAAATAGTGGCTCAGATTCAAACTTACACACGGCAGTTGGGGGGCATATTTCTGAATCTGGATCTCCTTGTGTGCTCTTTGGGACCCTAAAAACCCTGGCTATTGGTAGTTCCATGGCACATAGGAGTTCTGTGGGATGACCCATTGGAGATCACTTCAAGTCCAGAAAGTAAGTCTAGACTTCTTGCCATCCAGCCATTGTGAAACCAGGATGTGTTTCATAGGAAAGAGCAACTCATTGAGGACAAGAGACATCCCCTCCTTCTCATTTGCCAAAGAGATTCAAAGAAAGCTTCTACCCTCCACCCTTCAGTCAGGGTCCTGGGAGGACCTCTTCTAGTTTAAGGAAAGGAGCTGTGTTCAGGAAGTCTTTGAGATTGAAGAATGGGGCTCAGCGCCTGTAGCTCAGCGGCTAGGGCACCAGCCACATACACGGAAGCTGGCGTGTTCGGATCCAGTCCAGGCCTGCCAAACAATGATGTCTGCAACAACAAGAACAAAAAAATAGCTGGGACTTGTGGTGGGTGCCTGTAGTCGCAGCTACTTGAGAGGCTGAGGCAAGAGAATCGCTTAAGCCCAAGAGTTGGAGGTTGCTGTGAGCCATGGCACTCTACCCAGGGTGACAGCTTGAGACTCTGTCTCAAAAAAAAAAAAGAAAAATAGACTGAAGAATGGAATGATGTCTTAAGGCAAAAAATAAAAGCTGACAATTAAGACTTTTAGGAGATGAGATCCTTAGGCTATATCTTTGCAAAGTACCCCTTCACCCACGAAAAGGAGGCCTCAAGCCTCCTTGGAATTATACCCCGAGGCAAATCTTTTAGCTAGCCAAAAGCTTACAGATGGCAGAACTAGTTTTCTTTTTAACTCAGTAATTCCATCAACAGTTTATAACAGGCTAGGGCTGGTGGCTTCCACCTATAATCCTAGCACTCTGGGAGGCCAAGTCAGGAGGATCCTTTGAGCTCAGGAGTTTGAGACCAGCCAGAGCAAGAGTGAGACACCTCATCTCTATTAAAAATATAAAAATTGGCCAGGCATTGTGGCAGATGCTCCTAGTCACAGCTCTTTTGGAGGCTGAGACAGGAGGATCACTTGAGCCTAGGAGTCTGAGGTAGCTGTGATCTAGGCTGATGCCACAGCACTCTAGCCTGGGCAACAGAGTGTCACCCCATCTCTAAAAACTAGCCAGGCATTGTGGTGGGTGCCTATAGCCCCAACTACTCAGGAGGCTGAGGCAAGAGGATCACTTCAACCCAAGAGTTTGAGATTGCTGTGAGTGGTGACACCATGGCACTCTACCCAAGATGACAAAGTGAGACTCTGTCAAAAAAAAAAAAAAAAAAGGAAGGAAGAAAGGAAGGAAGGAAGGAGAAAAGAAAATAGTTTATAACAGATTTATATCTTTGAGTTCTATAATTTTGAAATCTGACCTCATCCTTCACTTATACTCATGTTGCAAATTGCCCAATGATGAGTTTTTGTTTCCTTTTCTTTTTCCTTTCCTTTCATCAGACAAAATGCTCCACTTTTCTTTGAAAACATTGGAGTCTCTGTGGTCTGATGTTGTTGTTACACAATTGGGCTCTAATGTAGCTCATATGAAAGGTGCTGAGTTTCCAAGTGTGTATTTTGGATTTATGAGGGTCTCTTCCTGTTTTTATTGTGGGTTGCTTGACCATTTTAACTTTGTTTTGATGGATTAAAAGGCCTATTAAATGTCATAGATCTAAACTTTATCATCAGCAAAACGTAATAAGCAATGTTTTCTCAAAATGTATGTTTTGAAAGTTGTAACTGTGAGTCATGTCTGCATTCATATTTCCACAGGAAAAATAAAGGTATAGATTAAAAAATATTAATGAATCTTGCTTCAGCTCTTGCCATAAGAGAAGATCCAATCCCAGAGAATGTCTTTAGGGCAATGGCTTCCCTAGAAGGAAGGAATGCTGATGAACAGGGAATGGCACACACTCAACCTGAGGGCATATGTGTAGCCAGAAGCAAGTGACACAATGCACGTATTACCAAAGACGTGCCAAATAGTTATTGCAGCATTATTTTTAATAGCCAAAATACTCCCTAAATATCAGAATGTAAGTACAAATCAGCAAAAATATAAAACATACTAAGTATTACACCAGAGAGAATTTAATTGAGGGAATTTATTATATGGCCTGGAGGCTAAAAGAGCAGAAAAGAAATGCTGAGCTTATTCAATGACAGTAACTTTAGGAAACAGCTATTACCCCTAGGGCTGGGGGAGCAAAGGCAAAGAGGTGCCCAAAGAAGAGGCCTCAAAAGCTAGAACTCAGAGTTTTGAGAAGGGGTGCTACTGGCTGTTACTGGTAACTCAGAAGTTTTGCAAATGTAGGAATCTGGGCGATATCTGAGAAGGGGCATAGCCTGGTGAGACTGGTTCTGGGACTGAGAGACTGGAACCACCTGCTACTACCAGAATAATTTACCAGTGTTGTTGTTGTTGCTTGAGCTGCATAACCAGAACAGCAGGCACACTAGAAAAAAGAAATCCTTCCCTCCTCCCTCTGCTTTCTAATCTTTCTCAGTTGTGCCCTAGTAGAGTGTTCTAGAAAAGCAAAGACAGTGAGAAGGACTTTGGACTTGACTGACAGAATGTCTTTCATAGACATGAGGCCCTACTTAGATATAGGGAGTAAAGCCTGGAATAGGTGGTAAAGACCATGTACCCTAAATAAATGACCCTCTCTCCAGTGACTGATGTCTAAATCTACCATCAAAGTTCTTGACTTGCCTGAGCGACAGTGAGACCCCAACTCATAAAAAAAATGGAAAAACCCAGCCGGGCGCCGTGGGCAGCGCCTGTAATCCCAGGGGCTTCCGGAGGCTGAGGCAGCGGGGTGCCCGCAGCCCGAGTCTGAGGTAGCGGTGAGCTACCATGCCCACTGCACTCTGCTCAGGGGCATAGGGTGGGACCCTGTCTCAACAATAACAACAAAAAAGTTTCTTTCCTCTGTCCTGAAGTTTTTTCCTTTATAGAATGCAGAAATATCTGGGAAAAGACATGTTGAAAGGCTTGGCACCTGTAGCTCAAGCAGCTAAGGCACCAGCCACATATACCTGAACTGGCAGGTTCAAATCCAGCCCAGGCCCACCAAACAACAATGACAACTACAACCAAAAAATAGCTGGGCGTTGTGGCGGGCGCCTGTAGTCCCAGCTACGTGGGAGGCTGAGGTAAGAGAATCGCTTAAGCCCAGGAGTTGGAGGTTGCTGTGAGCTGTGATGCCACAGCACTCTACCCAGGGCGATAGGTTGAGCTTTGTCTCAAAAAAAAAAAAAAAAAAAGACGGAAAGAAGGGAAATTATCACTTATGAAGTACTTCTTATGTGCCAGCCATTGCTCTTCCTGCAAAAATGTAAATTTTCCCAGTTAAATGTCAGCCCTATTGAGGAAAACTTTTACCTTTCCCCAGGTGTCAATTCTTTTTTTCTTTTTCTCCTTTTTTTTTATTGTTGTTAAATCATAGCAGTGTACATTAGTGCAATCGCCTGTACCCATTCTAAGATGCCCCATAGATGTGGCCCCACCCATTACCCTCCCTCCAGAAAAACCTCCCCCCTCCCTTCCCCTTCCTTGGCCCTTTCCCCATAGTCTTGTGCTATAGTTGGGTTATAGTCTTCATGTGAAAGCTTCATAGTAGGGCTGAGTACACTGGATACTTTTTCTTCCATTCCTGAGATACTCTGCTAAGAAGAATATGTTCCAGCTCCATCCATGTAAACATGAAAGAGGTAAAGTCTCCATCTTTCTTTAAGGCTGCATAGTATTCCATGGTATACATGTACCACAATTTATTAATCCATTCGTGGGTCGATGGGCACTTGGGCTTCTTCCATGACTTAGCAATTATGAATTGGGCTGCAATAAACATTCTGGTACAGATGTCTTTGTTATATTGTGACTTTTGGTCTTCTGGGTATAAACCTAGTAAAGGAATTATAGGATCGAATGGCAGGTCTATTTTTAGGTCTCTAAGTATTCTCCAAACATCCTTCCAGAAGGAACGTATTACTGGGCATTCCCATCAGCAGTGTTAACATAATTAATCCCATTCATTAATTGATTTTTAAAATATATACGTACCCTGTGAAAAGCAAAGAGTTTATGAATTGCTTTCCTAAAAATACATTTTTATTTTTTGAGATAGCATCTCACTATGTCTTCCTCAGTAGAGTGTCATGGTGTCACAGCTCACAGAAACCTCAAACTCCTGGGCTTAAGCGATTCTCTTGCCTCAGCCTCCCAAGTAGTTGGGACTACAGGCGCCCACCACAGTGCCCGGCTATTGTGTTTTTTTTTTGTAATTGTCATTGTTGTTTTAGCAGGACTGAGCCGGGTTCAAACCCACCAGCCCTGGTTACAGCACCAGCCACATACACCAAGGCTGGTGAGTTTGAACCTGGCCCAGGCCAGCTAAACAACAATGACAACTGCAACAACATCAAGAAAAAAAATTGCTGGCGTTGTGGCGGGCACCTGCAGTCCCAGCTACTTGGGAGGCTGAGGCAAGAGAATAGCTCAAGCCCAAGAGTTTGAGGTTGCTATGAGCTGTGATGCCATGGCACTCTACTGAGGGTGACATAGTGAGACTCCATCTCAAAAAAAAAAAAAAAGTGAATGGATAGAAAAACAGCTGAGCAAAGCTTACCTGAGTAGCTGACCTATAGTCCCAGCTACTCAGAAGACAGGAGGCAGGAGATCACCTGAGCCTAGGAGTTTGAGGCCAGCCTGGACAATATAGTGAGAACTTGTCCTAAGAAACAAGCAAACAAACAAAATAAAGAAAAACAGTACTATATCTATATAATCAGATATTATTCCTCAATGAAAATGAATGAGCTATTAATTTATGCAAAAATATTCCATTCATATGACATTCTGGAAAAGGCAAAACTATAATGTTAGAAAACAGCTCAGTGGTTGCCAGGGGTTGAGGGAGGATGGCGTAGTTGATCATAAAGGAGACATAGAAGGGAATTTTTAGTGTGATGGAGCTGTTGTGTATGGTACTGGGGTCATAGGTATGTCACTCTATGCATTGTCCACACTCACAGAAGTGTACATCACAAAAAGTAAACTTAAAATTGTAAAATATAAACCAGGATGTGGGGCAATCCTAGGATGGAAAGAAGACTGTGGCAAATGAATCTAACTGTATTACAGATACATGATATAGTCTTTTTTTTTATTGTTGGGGATTCATTGAGGGTACAAGAAACCAGTTTACACCGATTGCATTTGTTAGCTAAAGTCCCTCTTACAATTGTGCCTTGCCCCCACAAGGTGTGGCACACACCAAGGTCACACCCTCCCTCCCTCCTTCCCTCTCTCTGCTCTTCCTTTTCCCACCCCTCCCTCTTTTTTTCTCTCTCTGCTCTCCCCTCCCCCCACCCCCACTGTGTCCTTAATTGTCCTCATATCCAAATTGAGTATATATATATATATCCATTCTTGTGATGCTTTACTAAGAATAATGCATTCCACTTCCATTCAGGTTAATACAAAGGATGTAAAGTCTTTATTTTTCTTAATGGCTGAATAGTATTCCATGGTATACATATACCACAGCTTATTAATCCATTCCTGGGTTGGTGGACATTTAGGCCGTTTCCACATTTTGGCGATTGTAAATTGAACTGCAATAAACAGTCTAGTACAAGTGTCCTTATGATAAAAGGATTTTTTTCCTTGTGAGTAGAAGGCCAGTAATGGGATTGCAGGATCAAATGGGAGGTCTAGCTTGAGTGCTTTGAGGTTTTTCCATACTTCCTTCCAAAAACGTTGTATTAGTTTGCAATCCCACCAGCAGTGTAAAAGTGTTCCCGTCTCTCCATATCCACACCAACATCTGCAGTTTTGAGATTTTGTGATGTGGGCCATTCTCGCTGGGGTTAGATGGTATCTCAGGGTGGTTTTGATTTGCATTTCTCTAATAGATAAGATAGGCATGATGAACATTTTTTCATGTGTTTGTTAGCCATTCGTCTGTCATCTTTAGAGAAGGTTCTATTCATGTCTCTTGCCCATTGATATATGGGATTGTTGGCTTTTTTCATTTAGATTAATTTGAGTTCTCTATAGATCCTAGTTATCAAGATTTTGTCTCATTGAAAATATGCAAATATCCTTTCCCATTGTGTAGGTTGTCTCTTTGCTTTGGTTGTTGTCTCCTTAGCTGTACAGAAGCTTTTCAGTTTAATGAAGTCCCATCTGTTTATTTTTGTTGTTGTTGCAATTGCCATGGCAGTCTTCTTCATGAAGTCTTTCCCCAGGCCAATATCTTCCAGTGATTTTCTTATGCTTTCTTTGAGGATTTTTATTGTTTCATGCTTTAAATTTAAGTCCTTTATCCATCTTGAATCAATTTTTTTGTGAGTGAAGAAAGGTGTGGGTCCAGTTGCACTCTTTTACATGTGGATATCCAGTTCTCCCAGCACCGTTTATTGAATAGGGAGTCTTTCCCCCAAGGTATGATCTTGTTAGGTTTATCGGAGATTAGGTGGTTGTAAGATGTTAGCTTCATTTCCTGGTTTTCTATTCGATTCCAAACGTCTATGTCTCTATTTTTGTGCCAGTACCATGCTGTCTTGACCACTATGGCTTTGTAGTACAGCCTAAAATCTGGTATGGTGATGACCCCAGCTTTATTGTTATAACCAAGAACTGCCTTAGCTATACGGGGCTTTTTCTGGTTCCATACAAAACGCAGAACAATTTTTTCCAAATCTTGAAAGTATAATGTTGGTATTTTAATAGGAATGACATTGAATAGGTAGATTGCTTTTGGGAAGTATAGACATTTTAACAATGTTGATTCTTCCCATCCATGAGCATGGTATGTTCTTCCATTTGTTAATATCCTCTGCTATTTCCTTTCTTAGGATTTCATAATTTTCTTTATACAGGTCCTTCATCTCCTTTGTTAGGTATATTCCTAGGTATTTCATTTTCTTTGAAACTATGGTGAAGGGTGTTGTGTCCTTAATTGGCTTCTCATCTTGACTGTTATTGGCGTAAACAAAGCCTAGTGACTTGTGGACATTGATTTTATATCCTGAGATGTTGCTGTATTTTTTGATAACTTCCAGGAGCCTTGTCGTTGAGTCTTTGGGATTCTCTAAGTATAAGATCATGTCATCAGAAAAGAGGGAGAGTTTGACCTCCTCTGCTCCCATTTGGATTCCCTTTATTTCCTTGTCTTGCCTAATTGTATTGGCTAGAACTTCCAGCACTATGTTGAATAGTAAAGGTGACAGAGGACAGCCTTGTCTGGTTCCCTTAGACCTGCTAAGAGGAAAAGCTTTCAGTTTTACTCCATTCAGTAAAATATTAGCTGTGGGTTTGTCATAGATAGCTTCAATCAGTTTCAGAAATGTGCCACCTATGCCTATACTCTTCAGTGGTCTAATTAGAAAAGGATGCTGGATTTTATCAAACACTTTTTCTGCATCTATTGAGAGGATCATATGGTCTCTATTTTTGCCTCTGTTAATATGGTGGATAATGTTTATGGACTTGCATATGTTAAACCAGCCTTACATCCCTGGGATGAAACCTACTTGATCATGATGTATTACTTTTTTGATGAGAAGCTGCAATCTATTGGCTAGGATTTTGTTGAGAATTTTTGCATCTATATTCACGAGTGAAATTGGTCTGAAATTCTCCTTTTTGGTGGGTCTTTTCCTGGTTTTGGTATCAAGGTGATGTTTGCTTCATAGAACGTGTTGGGGAAGATTCCTTCCTCCTCAATTTTTTTGGAATAATTTCTGCAGTACAGGAATAAGCTCTTCCTTGAAGGTTTGATAGAATTCTGGCATGAAGCCATCTGGACCAGGACATTTTTTGGTTAGAAGCTGTTTTATTGTTTCTTTAATCTCAGTGCTTGAAATTGGTCTGTTCAGGAGCTCTATTTCTTCCTGGCTAAGTCTAGGGAGAGGATGTGATTCCAAATATTGATCCATTTCCTTTGCATTGTCAAATTTCTGGGCATAGAGTTTCTGGTAGTATTCAGAGATGATCTCTTGTATCTCTGTGGGATCCATTGTTATGTACCCTTTATCATTTCTGATTGAGGTTACCAGAGATTTTACTTTTCAATTTCTAGTTATTCTGGCCAAAGGTTTATCTATTTTATGTATTTTTTCAAAAAAACAAATCCTTATTTCATTATTTTTCTGAATGATTCTTTTGTTTTCAATTTCATTGATCTCTGATTTGATTTTGGATATTTCTTTTCTTCTACTGGGTTTAGGCTTAGATTATTCTTCTTTTTCCAATTCCATAAGATCGCCTGTGAATTTGTTGATGCACTCTTTTTCTGTTTTTGTAGGCATCTAAAACAATAAATTTTCCTCTCAAAACTGCTTTTGCAGTATCCCACAGGTTTTGGTAGCTTGTGTCTTCCTTGTTGTTATGCTCAAGGAAGTTAATGGTTTCCTGTTTTATTTCTTCCTGCACCCATCTGTCATTCAACAGAAGGTCGTTTAATTTCCATGCCTTTGTGTGGGGTTGAACATTTTTGTTAGAGTTGAGTTCCACCTTTAGTGCCTTGGGGTCTAAGAAGATATAAGGTAAATTTCAATTCTTTTGATTCCGTTGAGGTTTGTTTTGTGTCCCAGGATATGATTGATTTTGGACAATGTTCCATGGGGTGATGAGAAGAATGTATATTCTTTATCTTTGGGATGGAGTGTTCCATATGCGTCTATCAAGCACAGTTGTTCTAGGGTCTCATTTAAATCTCTTTTATCTTTGTATAATTTTTGTTTAGAGTATCTGTCCAGCTCTGTAAGAGGGGTGTTAAAGTCCCCTGTTACTATCAGACTGAGTAAGGTCTGTTTCAACAATCTAGGACCATTTAAATTGGGTGCACAAATATTTAGAATTGAAATGTCTTCTTGTTGTATTTTTCCCTTGACCAATATAAAGTGACCATCTTTGTCTTTTTTGACTTTAGTTGCTTTAAATTCACATGTATCTGAAAATAAGATTGCAACTCTTCTTTTCTTCTGAATTCTATTTGCCTGAAAATTTGTCTCACCCTTGACTCAGAGTTTTAATTTGTCTTTTGAATCCAGGTGTGTTTTCTGAAGACAGCAAATGGATGGCTTGTGTTTTTTAATCTAGTCAGGCAATCTATGCCTCTTCAGTGGGGAATTCAAGCCATTAACATTTATTGAGATAATTGATAAGTGTGGTAGTGTTCTATTCATCTTATTTTGTGAGTGTCCATTGCTTAGTTTTATCTTTTGCATTAGTGCAGAAGCTAGGTTCTGTCCTTTAATTTCTGAGTACTTTGCTGCTGATCCATTGTGATGGTCAGTGTGCAGAACAGGTTGAAGTATTTCCTGTATAGCTGGTCTTGTTGTGGCAAATTTCTTCAATGTTTGTATATCAGTAAATGATTTGATTTCTCCGTCAATTTTAAAGCTTAGCTTAGCAGAATATAGAATTCTGGGCTGGAAATTGTTCTGTTTAAGTAGATGAAAGGTAGATGATTATTGTCTTCTTGCTTGGAAAGTTTCATTAGAGAAGTCTGCAGTCACTCTGATGGATTTGCCCCTGTCAGTCAACTGGCTTCCTCCTGGCAGCTTGCAGAATCTTTTCTTTTGTCTTGACTTTGGACAGGTTCATCACAATGTGTCTTGGAGAAGCTCAGTTAGAGTTGAGGTACGGGTCCGATATCCCTCTGAAAGCAGTGTGTCAGAATCTTTGGTGATATTTGGGAAATTTTCATTTATAGTATTCTCTAGTATGGCTTCCATTCCCTTGAGGCATTCTTCTTCCCCTTCTGGGATACCTATCATTTGTATGTTTGAAGGCTTCATAAAGTCCCATAATTCTGTCAGTGAACGTTCTGCTTTCTCTCTCTTCTTTTCTGCCTCTTTAACTATCTGAGTTATCTCAAGAGCTTTGTCCTCTACCTCTGAGATTCTTTCTTCTGCATGGTCTAATCTGTTGCTGATACTTTCTATTACATCTTTAAGTTCCCTAATTGACTGCTTCAGTTCCTTCAGCTCTGCTAATCCTTTCTATATTCTTCGTATCATTCATCTCTTATTTGATTCTGTTTTTGGATTTCCTTTTGGTTATTTTCCACTTTATCAGCAGTTTCCTTCATTATTTCCATCATTTCCTTCATTGTTTTCATCATCTGAATTCTAAATTCCCTTTCTGTCATTTCTAACATTTCTTTATAGGTGTAATACTCTGCAGTACCTACCTCATGGTCCCTTGCGGCGGGGGGGGGAGGGGGTTTGCTCTGGACTGGTTTTTCATGTTGCCAGGATTTTTCTGCTAATTCTTTCTCATGAGTGATTGTTTTATCTGTTTCCTTGCCCTAATTTTCCTTTCACTTCCTCTTGCTCTTTAAGTTGCTGTGCCTCTGGACCAGGGTTTTGATGAGTCCAGTTTTCCACTGCTTTTGTCCTCCTCCTGGGGTCCAGAAGTCTCTCACCTACTCCCTGTGTCCTCAAAGAGATATTTATGGGAAGATCCCACCAGGAAGAGATGCCTGGAGTCTTGTCTCCCCAGACTCACCATGCGCAGTTGCAAGGAAGCTGTTACTCGGACACCATCTTGGATATATGATATAGTCTTAATGAAGGGCGTAGGTGTCAGGTAAAGCAACACCTCAAGTAACTTTAAAAAAGCCTGTGGCTCAGTGAGTAGGGCGCTGGCCCCATATGCCGAGGGTGGCAGGTTCAAACCCGGCCCCAGCCACACTGCAACAAAAAAATAGCCGGGTGTTGTGGCAGGTGCCTGTAGTCCCTGCTACTCAGGAGTCTGAGGCAAGAGAATCACCTAAAAACCCAGGAGTTGGAGGTTGCTGTGAGCTGTGTGACACCATGGCACTCTACCCAGGGTGATAAAGTGAGACTCTGTCTCTACAAAAAAAATAGTGCTTCAGGTGGCCCCTGTAGCTCAGTGGCTAGGGTGCTGACCACATAACACCAGGGCTGGTGGGCTCAAACCCAGCCAGGGCCTGCCAAACAACAATGACAATAACAAAAACAACAGAATAGCTGGGCATTGTAGCAGGCACCTGTAGTCCCAGGTACTTGGGAGGATGAGGCAAGAGAATCACTTAAGCTCAAGAGATTGAGGTTGCTATGAGCTATGACACCACAGCCCTCTGCTGAGGTGACATAGTTAGCCCTCAGCAAAAATATAAAATATATAGTGCTGGGTGGCACCTGTGGCTCAAGGAGTAGGGCGCCGGTCCCATATGCCGTAGGTGGTGGGTTCAAACCCAGCCCCGGCCAAAAACCACAAAAAAAAAAAAATAATAAAATAAAATATATAGTGCTTTGATTAGAAAGTAAAGCTAAAGAAAAAAAGAAGTGACATGAATATTGTAACTGTAAATTTGTTTTACATGGGTATATGGGCTCATACTTCTGAAATTGCATTATACTATGGATGAATGCATGAATGAATGAATGACGAAATAAGCAAATGGCAAGATCCATGGATGACATCTGACATCCCTGTGAACAAGAAAACACCCAAATCACTGACAGGTACTCACTGTTTGCTATGAACCTAAAAATATGGAGAGCCCTTCTGAGAATGGTAAAGCTGGAACCAAGAGGGGTGCTACAAGGGTGAATTTGTGGCTAGAGCAGGACAACAAAGATGTAAGAAAACTAATGTGCAGGGACACTCTGGGTACTATAAACACTAGACATTAACAGAATAAAGCTTCTATCTTCTTTTTAGAAATGTCTATTCAAGCTGGGCTTTGTGCCAAACTACTATATTCCCAGCTACTCTGGGAGCTGAGGCAAGAGGATTGCTTAAGCCCAAGAATTTGAGATTACTCTGATCTCTGACACCACAGCTCTCTACCTAGGGCAACAGAGAGAGACTCTGCCTAAAAAAAAAAAAAAAAAAGAAAAGAAAAGAAATGTCTATTCAGATCCTTTGCCCACTTTTTAATCAGGTTATTTGCCTACTATTGAGTTGTTTAAGTTCCTCATATATTTTGGATATTAATCCCTTAGCAGATATGTGGTTTGCAAATATAGTATTTTCTCCCATTCTATAAGTTTTCTCCTCACTCTATTTGTTGCTTCCTTGGCTGTGCAGAAGCTAAAAAGTTTGATACAATCCTATTTGTCTGTTTTTGCTTTTGTTGCTTGTGCTTTTCAATTCTCATCTAAAAATCATTGCCCAGACCAATATTATGGGGATTTTTCCCTATGTTTTCTTCTAGCATGAAAGAAGGTTCCTTCTAAGACAATGCATCTCATTGAGAAGACTACCCAAGAGTAAAATCCAAATTGAGCACAGAGACAGTAGTGACATAAGAAAGAGAAAGTTTAGATAAAAGAGGGTAGAGAAGCAGAGAAAACAGCACTAGTGTATTTGTATATATGGACTGACAGCATTTACCACATGAGCCCAAGAGTTTGAAGTTTCTGTGAGCTGTGATGCCACAGCACTCTACCAAGGGTGACAAAGTGAGACTGTCTCAAAAGAAAAAAGAAAAAGGTAACATAAAGAGGAGTTGTTTTTCAGTAACAACAGACCCCCATGTTGCAAGTCACATAACCTGAGCACAAGTGTGCCCAATTCTTTAATCTAGAGCCAGCCAGAACCAAAAAAGTCAACCACAGATGGAACCTAAGTACTCAAACTAGATCAAAGCCCAGGGACCTAATTAGGAAGCAAGGGGTGCCTGTTGTATTGCAGTAGAGACTTAAGAGCCAAGAACCTGACACTGCTCTTTGTGTGACCCAATCACTACATTTTCCTTTCTCTTTCTTGGGTACCCTCTGTGGAGCTTGAAGAGACAGATTTGAGTATTGCCTTTTGTTTTCTTACCAGTCAACTTTCAATAAAGACTTTTTTGTTCTCAACAGCAGTGCCATAGATTTGGCTTCTATGCACATTGATAAGTGAACCCATTCACATTATAAAGAACCAAGATGAGCCTGGAACATTTTGCTCTGCCAGAAAGCAAGGGAACTATCAAAGACTCTTGGGGTTAGTGTGTCCGTAGAACATTAAGATGCAATTTGAATACACTTCCACTGGCCAAAGACGAGAGACTTTGAACATCATGAAGAGACATAACTGCAACTGCATGAACAAAATGAAAACATTGTTTACATCGGTGAGTTGGTAATAACCTTTAAAAGTAACTCATTGATTACCATTGCGATTCATCCTGAAAATTGTCAAAGGGAAAGAATCCAGCAGTTAGGCTGACTTTCCTATAGGAATTATATTTTAGAGTAACCTAAACAATTGAGGAAGAAAAGTTCTTCATTATGGAAGAATTCCAGCTAAAATCATCCCCCCATAGATTACTGCATCTCTGTCATTTGAAGTGTAATTTCTCACTTATAAGGTACCATTTAAAACTACTCTGTAGAAAATTCTTCCAGCCATCAGACAGGTAAAATTGTAAGCGGTTCCCACCAAAAACTAGTCAGATGGATTTTATATCAGAAATATACTTGAAAATGCAAGTACAATTTTAAGTACTACATAGTATTTTTCCCTTTCTGATGAGATTCACATGAAATTATTCAGAATTCCTGTGTTTTGACATCCACAAACCTGCAGCAGATCTATAAATATCAAGTACAGGAGAGAGCAGAGCAAGATGGCCAAATAAAAACCTCCAGTGACTGTCCAGTGATCATCCCCCCACATAAACACCAAATTCAACACCTATCCACACAAAAAAGCACCTTTAAAAAAATCAAAACCAGTGAGTAATCACACTATCTGGTTTGGGTTATTTTTGAGATAGAATCTCACTATGTCACCCTCAGTAGAGTGCTGTGGTGTCACAACTCACAAGAACCTCAAACTCTTAGGCTTAAGCGATTCTCTTACCTCAGCCTCCCAAGTAGCTGGGACTACAGGCACCCACCACAATGGCCGGCTATTTTTGTTGTTGTTGCATTTGTCATTGTTGTTTAGCTGGCCCAGGCCGGGTTCAAACCCACCAACTTCAATGGAACTACTGTGCCACGGGCGCTGAGCCTACTATCTGGTTTTAACATTATTTCAAGGAAAGAGGCACACTGAAGAGAGAAGAAAAGACAGTCATGTGTTGCCTATTCCACACCTTCCCCTAGCAGGGCCACGCCAGCAAGCCCAGGGGTGAGAGAATTTGTGTGCCCTAGGGAAGGAGAGTGACATAATCCTAAACTCAGGGCCTCCCTGGCACAGAGAACACAGGGCAGGGCAGAATTCTGACGGTGTCCACAGAGGGAATATTTTGATCAGCCCAGCCAGAGAAATTTTTCACACCCAATCCGAGTTCCTCCTAACCCCACCAACAGCTAACAAAAAGCCACCTAGGCCTCAGCTAAATTCATAAAGCAGTTGGGTCACAGAGGCTACAGTCCTTGGGCAACTCACAGCTGTCCTGATCCAGAGCCAGTGGACTTAGGGTGCATGTGACTCAGTGAGACACCAGCAGTGGTAGCCAAGCCTCTGTTACATCTCCCCAGACTCTAGGCAGTACAGCTCAGGAACAGTCTACTTCCACCTGGGGAAAAGAATGGGAAGAGTTCAGAGAACTTTGTTCTGAAACAAGCTCAGCCATGGTACCAGCTCAGCCATAGTAATATAAAGTACCAAGCACAATCCTGAAGGCACTTACTTCCTGGATGGCTTTCTGGCATTTCTGCACCCACCCGGGGCCAGAAGGAAACATACTGCCCTGAAGGGAAGGACCCAGTCTAGGCAGGATTCACCACCTGCTAACTAAAGAGCCCTCGGGCTTTGAATAAACATCAGAGGTAGCCAGCCAGGCAACAGTCACTACAGGCTTTGGGTGAGACTGGGCTTATTTCAGGTGAAACCTGACACTAGTGGCCACAAGGGAATGCCCATATCAGTCCTCCCCCAACTCCCAACAGTCCAGCACAGAGAGAGTAAGGGAAGAGAGTGAGAGACTTTGCCTAGTGATAAAGAGAATTCTCCCATCTCTTACCCAAGTCCTCCAATGTGGTACCATCAGGAGTCTGCAAGAGTCATAGTATCACTAAGTGCTGATAGTGCTGATAGAGCTGCAGTGACCTGATACTTAGATCATAACCCTCAATTCCCTTTGTATATCTGGACAGCCTTTCAAGAAGGACAAGTTCACACAAGTCCAGACTGAAAAGATTAAAATAATTGTCTAACTCTCTAATGCCCAGACATTGATGAACATCCACAAGTATCTAGAGCATCCAGGAAAACATGACCTCACCAAATGAACTAAATAGGTACCAGTGACCAATTCATAGAAATATGCCATCTTTCAAACAAATGATTAAAATAGAAGTCTGAAGAAGCTCAATGGACTTCAAGACAACAGGAATTCAGAAGCTATCAGAGAAATTTAGCAAAGAGATTAAAAGATTTTTTGAATAATCAACCAAAAGTTATGGAGCTTAATAATTCAATTGACAAACTGAGAAATGCATCAGGAGCTCTAAACAGCACAAGTGACCAAGCAGTAGAAAGAATTAGTGAGCCTGAAGACAGGCTTTGTGAAAAAATACACAGTGAGAAAAGAAAAAAGAAAAATGAAGCATACTGACAAGTTCTAGCAAATAGCATCAAAAGAACAAATCTAGGAGTTATTGGCCTTAAAGAGGAGAGAGGGAGAAGGGAGGGGGAGAGAGAGACACACACGCAGAGAGAGAAATTGGGGTAGAAAGTTTATTTAAAGAAATAACAGAGAACTTTCTAGACCTAGAGAAAGATATCAATATTCAGGTACAAGAAGGTCATAGAAAACAAAGAAGATTTAACCCAAACAAGATAACCTCAAGGCATTTAATAATTAAGCTTCCAAAAGTCACTGATAAAGAAAAGGTCCAAAGGAAGGCAAGAAAAAAAGAAAAAATAATATATAAAGGAGGTCTAGGTCAGAAAAGATGACTCATGGATGTAATTCTATCACATTGGGAGGCCAAGGCAGGAGAATCACTTGAGGTCAGGAGTTTAAGATCAGCCTGAGCAAAAGTGAGACCCCTGTCTCTACTAAAAATAGAAAACTCTGCAGTGCATCTTACAAGAGTACATGTGAAACTTAGTAAATGTAGAATATAAATGTCTTAACACAATAACTAAGAAAATGCCAGGAAGGCTATTTTAACCAGTGTGATGAAAATGTGTCAAATGGTCTATAAAACCAGTGTATGGTGCCCCATGATCACATTAATGTACACAGCTATGATTTATTAATAATAATAATAAAGAAAACTTACCCAGGTGTGATGGTGCAAGCGTATAGTCCTAGCTACTAGGAAGACTGAGGCAGAAGGATCACTTGAGCCCAGGAGTTTGAGATTGAGGTGAGCTATCATGATGTCACTGTACTCTAGCCTGGGCAACAGAGCAAGACTGTCTAAAAAAAAAAAAAAAGAAAGGAGCTCCAGTACCTCCAGCACATCTGACAGCAGACTTCTCTGTGGAAACTCTTACAGACCTTAGAGGCCAGAAGAGAGTGGCATAACATTTTCAAAGCAGAAAAACATTAGCCATAGAATATTATGTCCTGCAAACATATCTTTCAAACATGAAAGGGGAATAGACTTACAGAGACAAACAAAAGGTGAAGGATTTCTTCAACAAGTCTCCAAGAATTCTTTAAAGGAATTCTTTAATCTGAAAGAAGGGATGTTAATAAACAACAAGAAATCATCCTCAGGTGTTCAACACACTGGGATACAAATAGTAAGGACAGGAATACAGAATACTCTGTTGCTGTAATTGTTGTGTTTAAACCACTTATAACTTGACTAGGAAGACTAAAAGACAAACTTGTCAAAAATAACTACAACAATTTTTTCAAAGATAGATAATATAAACAGATATGGATGGAAATAATAAAAAATTTTAAAGCCAGCTGGGTGTGGTGGCTCACGCCTGTAATCCTAGCACTTTGGGAGACCAAGGCAGGTGGATTGCCTGAGCTCACACGTTTGAGACCAGCCTGAGCCAGCGCAAGATCCTGTCTCTAAAAATAGACAGGTGTTGTAGTGGGCACCTGTAGTCCCACCTGCTTGGGAGGCTGAGTCAAGAGAATTGCTTGAGCCCAAGAGTTTGAGGTTGCTGCGAGCTGTGATGCCAAGGCACTCTGCTGAAGGTGACAAAGTAAGAGTCTGTCTCAAAAAAAAATAAATTAAAAAGCAAGAAGGGTGGAGTTAAAGGGTAGACCCTTTGTTAGATTTCTCCTTGGTTATTTATTTATTAAGAGAGTAGTAATATGTTTAAAATAATTGGCTGTAAAATGTTTGTTGCAAGTCTCATGATAACCTCAAAACTAAAAACCTACAACACATACACAAAAAATTAAAAAGCCAGAGAAAGATCACTTTTATACAAGAGAAGACAGGAAGGAAAGAAGGAAGAAAGAGAGGACCACAAAACAACCAAAAATAAAATAACAACATAGCGTAGTAAGTTCTTACCTATCAGTAATAACATTGAGAGTGAATGGATGAAACTCTCCAATCAAAAGACATAGAGAGGCTGAATGGATGAAAAACAAAAACAAGATCCCATTAGAGGTCTTTTAGAATTTATCTAGAAAGTTTTCTGGTCCTCACCAGAATACCCCCACCCCCTCCACACACACACACACACACACAAGACCCAACTATATGTTGTCTGCAAGAAACACACTTCACCTACAAAGACGCACATAGACTGAAAATAAAAGAATGGAAAAAGATATTCTGGGCAGCGCCGGTGGCTCAGTGAGTAGGGTGCCAGCCCCATATGCCAAGGGTGGCGGGTTCAAACCCAGCCCCAGCCAAACTGCAACAAAAAAATAGCCGGGCGTTGTGGCGGACACCTGTAGTCCCAGCTGCTTGGGAGGCTGAGGCAAGAGAATCGCTTGAGCTGGAGAGTTTGAGATTACTCCAGCTGCTCGGGAGGCTGAGGCAAGAGAATCGCATAAGCCCAAGAGTTAGAGGTTGCTGTGAGCCGTGTGATGCCACGGCACTCTACCCGAGGGCAGTACAGTGAGACTCTCTCTCTACAAAAAAAAAAAGAAGATATTCCATGCGAATAGAAACCAGAATAGAGCCAGAGCAGCTATCCGTCTGTTGGATAAAATAGGTTACAAAATAAAAGCTGTAAAAAAGAGACAAAGAAAACCATTATATAATGATAAACAGCCTCTTCAGCAAGAAGATACAACAATTCTAAACCCAAACTGGAGCGCCCAGATATATAAAGTAAATGTTATCAGAGCTAAAGAGAAGCAAGAAGATACAACAATTCTAAACCCAAAACTGGAGCATCCAGATATATAAAGTAAATGTTATCAGAGCTAAAGAGAAAAACAGACCTCAATAAAATAATCAGAGACCTCAACACTCCACTTTCAGCACTGGACAGATCATCTAGACAGAAAATCAACAAAACCACAACCACCACCACAACAACAACAACAGCATAGAACTTAATCTGCACTATAGACCAAATGGACCTAATAGATATTTACAGAACATTTCATCCTTTAACTACAGAATATATGTTCTTCTTCTCAGTTCATGGATCATTCTCAAGGACAGACCATATGTTAGGCCACAAAACAAGTCTTTAAAAATTAAAAAAAATGGTTGAAATTATATTACTTCTTTTCTCTGAACATATGGAATAAAACTAGAAATCAGTAACAAGAGGAACTCAGAAAATATACAAACATATGGAAATTAAGTAACATACTTCTGAATGATCAGCAGGTCAAGGAAGGGACTAAGAAGGAAATCAGAAATAATTCTGCCGGGTGGTGCCTGTGGCTCAACGAGTAGGGCACTAGCCCCATATGCTGGAGGTGCTGGGTTCAAACCCAGCCCCGGCCCAAAACTGCAACCAAAAAAAAAAAAAAAGAAAGTAAAGAAAAAACAGAAATAATTCTGCCAAGGTGCAGTGGCTCATGCCTGCAATCCTAGTACTCTGGGAGGCCCAGGCAGGTGGATTACTTGAGCTCAGGAGTTTGAGACCAAGCTGAGCAGAAGCAAGACCCTGTCTCTACTAAAAATAGGAAAACTAGCTGGGGTTGTGATAGATACCTGTAGTCCCAGCTACTAGGAAGGCTGAGGCAAGAGGATCACTTGAGCCCAGGAATTTGAGGTTGCTGTGACATGCTACCCAGGGTGACAGAGTGAGACTGTCTAAAAAAAAAAAAGGAAAGAAAGAAAGAAAGGGAAGAAATGAAAAAAGAAAATGATAAAAATAAAGAAATATTCTCAAAACAAATATAAAATGAAAATACAACATATCGGCAGCGCCTGTGGCTCAGTGAGTAGGGCGCCGGCCCGTATGCCGAGGGTGGCGGGTTCAAACCCAGCCCCGGCCAAACTGCAACAAATAGCCGAGCATTGTGGCTGGTGCCTGTAGTCCCGGCTACTCAGGAGGCTGAGGCAAGAGAATCGCTTAAGCCCAGGAGCTGGAGGTTGCTGTGAGCTGTGTGATGCCACGGCACTCTACCAAGGGCCATAAAGTGAGACTCTGTCTCTAAAAAAAAAAATACAACATATCAAAACCTATAGGATACAGTAAAATCAATAAGGATCAAGTTTGTAGCAATAAGTACCTATTTTTAAAAAGTAGAACAGCTCCAAATGAACAACCTAATGATGCATCTCAAAGAACTAGAAAAACAAGAGCAAACTAAACTCAAAATTAGTAAAAGAAAAGAAATAATAAAGATCAAACAAGAAATAAATGAAATTAAAACCAAAAAATCAATTCATAAGATCAATGAAATGAAAAGTTGACTTTTTGAAAAGATAAACAAAATTGGCACACCTGTAGCCAGACTAAGAAAAAAATAAAGACCCAAGTACGTAAAATCAGGGATGAAAAAAAAAAAACAACTGATACTACAGAAACCCAAAGGTTCATTAGAGACTATTATGAGCAACTACATGCCAATAAATTGGAAAACCTAGAAGAAATGAATAAATTCCCAGACACCTACAACCTACCAAGATTGAACCAGGAAGAAATCTAAAACCTGAATAAACTAATAATAAGTAACAAGACAGAAGCAGTAATAAAAGTCTCCCGTTAAAGGAAAAGCTCAAGACCCAATGTCTTCACTGATGAATTCAACCAAGTATTCAAAGAACTATACCAATCCTACTTAAACTATTCCAAAAAATTGAGGAGCGAATACTCCCAAACTCATCCTATGAAGCCTATATCACCTTGACACCCAAACCAAAGACACAACAAAAAAGAATACTATAATCCAATATCTCTAATGAACATAGACGCAAAAATCCTCAATAAAATACTAGCAAACAGAATTTGACAACACATTAAAAAGATTATTGATCATGTTCAAATGGGATGCATCTTAGGGAGGCAAGGATGGTTGAACATACATAAATCAATCAATATGATACATCACATCAAGAGAAAAGTACAAAAAACATATGATCTTTTCAATTGATGCTGAGAAAGCATTAAATAAAATTCAACATCCCTTTATGATAAAAACTCAAAAACCTGTGTATAGAAGGAACTTTCCTCAATCCAATAAAAGCTACATATGACAGATCTATAGCTAGTATCATACTAAAGGGGGAAACTGAAAGCCTTTCCTCTAACATCTAGAACAAGACAAGGATGCCCACATAGTACTGGAAGTTTTGGCTAGAGAAATCCAGACAAGAGAAAAAAATAAAGGACATCCAAACTCCATTTTTTCAGCCAATATGATCTTATATCTACAGAAACCTAAAGCCTTCACCTAAAAATTATTTGAATGATAAATTCAGCAATGTTGCAGGGTTCAAAATCAACATATAAACGTCAGTAGCATTTCTATACACCAACAGTAAACAATAGCATCTACAACAGCTACACATAAAATACCAAGAATAAACTTAACTAAAGAAGTGAAAGCTCTCTACAATGAAAACTATAAAAAATTAATGAAAGAAATTAATGAGGACACAAAAAAATGGAAAGATATTCTAGGCTCATGAATTGGAAGAATCAATATTGTTAACATGTACTTACTACTTAAAGCAATCTAAAGATTCAGTGCAATCCCCATGAAAATACCAATGACATTCTTCACAGAGATAGGAAAATATAATCCTAAAATTTATATGAAACTACCAAAGATCCAGAATAGCCAAAGTCATCCAGAGCAAAAAGAACAAAACTGGAGGAAACACTTTACCTGACTTCAAATTATACTACAGAGCCATAGTAACCAAAACAGCATTGTGCTGACATAAAAACAGACACAGAACAATAGAGCAAAACAGAGAACCCAGAAATAAATACATACATCTATAATGAGCTTATCTTTGACAAAGTTGCCAAGAATATATAGTGGGGAAAGGACAGTCTCCTCAATAAATAGTGCTGGGAAAACTGGATATCTACAGGCAGAACAAGGAAACTAGACCTTTATCTCTCACCATATTAAAAATCAAATCAAAATTCATTGAAGATTTAAACCTAAGATTTGAAACTATGAAATTACTAAAAGAAAACATTGGAGAAACAATACAGGACATTGGTCTGGGCAAGGACGTCTTGAGTAATACCCCCCAAACAAGTAACCAAAGCAAAATTAGACAAGTGGAATCACATCCAACTAAAAAGCTTCTGCACAGCAAAGGAAACAATCAACGAAAGGGAGAGATAACCCTCAGAGCAGGAAAAATATTTGCAAACTACTTACCTGACAGTATTAATAATTAGAATAGGGCTGAACATGGTAGCTCCTCGCCTGTAATCCTAGCACTTTGGGAAGCTGAGGCAGGTGGATTGCTTGAGCTCCGGAGTTCAAACCAGCCTGAGCAAGAGAGATCGTCTCTACCAAAATTAGAAAAACTAGCCAGGTGTTGTGGCAGGGGCCTATAATCCCAGCATCTTGGAAGGCTGAGGCAAGAGAATTTCTTGAGTCCAAGGGAGAGTTTGAGGTTTCTGTGAGCTCTGACACCACAGACACCACAGTATTCTACCCAGGGTGATTGAGTGATACTCTGTCTCAAAAAAAGAAAGAGAGAGAGAGGGAGGGAGGGAGGGAGGGAGGGAGGGAGAGAGGGAGAGAGGGAGAGAGGAAGGGATTGTGGGACAGGGGAGGGAGGGAGGAAGGAAGGAAGGAAAGAAAGAAGGAAAACAAAAGAAAACAAAAATCTGGAATAGGCCGGGTGCAGTGGCTCCCCTGTAATACTAGCGCTCTAGGAGACCACAGTGGGAGGATCACTTTTGCTCAGGAGTTCAAGACCAGCCTGAGCAAGAGTGAGACCCCTGTCTCCACTAAAAATAGAAAAATTAGCCAGGTGGTGAGGTGGACATGTGTACTTCCAGGTACTCAGGAGGCTCAGGCAGGAGAATCACCTAAACTCAGAGCTTGAGGTTGCTACGAACTAGGCTGATGCCACAGCACTCTAGCCTGGGTGACAGAGTGAGACTCTATCTCACAGAAAAAAAAAAATAAAACCTAGAATGTATAAGGAGCTCCAACAACTCAATAGGAAAAACAAATCAGATAATCCAATCTAAAAATAAGCCAAGGATCTGAATAGACATTTCTCAAAAGAAGACATACAAATGGCCAACAGGTATACGAAAAATATTCAACATCATTAATCACCAGAGAAATGCAAAACTACAATGAGAGATAATCTCACCCCAGTTAAAATGGCTTCTATCAAAAAGACAGGCAATGATGAATGCGGGTGAGGATGTGGAGAAAGAACCCTTGTAAACTGCTGGTGAGAATGTAAATTACTGCGACTAGTTTACAAATCAGTGCAACTAATTTATAAACTATGAAGTTTGGAAGTTCCTCAAAAAACTAAAAATAGAACTACCATATGACCCAGAAATCCCACTGTTGGGTATATATGCAAAGAAGGGGAATTCAGTGTATCAAAACGATATTTTTCTGGCTCAGCGCCCATAGTACAGTGGTTACAGTGCCAGTCACATACACCAAGGTTGATGGGTTCAAACCCAGCCCAGGCCAGCTAAACAACGACAACTGCCACAAAAAAAAATAGCCGGGCATTGTGGTGGGCGCATGTAGTTCCAGCTACTCAGGAGGCTGAGGCAAGAGAATTGCTTAAGCCCAAGAGTTAGAGGTTGCTGTGAGCTGTGACACCACGGCACTCTACCAAGGGCAACATAGTGAGACTCTGTCCCAAAAAACAAAAAGAACAACAACAACAAAAAAAAATGATATTTTTCTTCCCATGTTTATTACAGCACTATTCACAATATCCAAGATTTATAATAAACATAATTATTCATCAACTGATGAATAAGGAAATGTGGTACATGGAATATTATATACACACACAAAAAATAAAATCCTGCCATTTGCAACTACATGGATGGAACTGGAGAACATTAAGTGAAATAAGCCAAGCACACAAAGACAAATCCTGCACGTTCTCACTCATATGTGGGAGCAAATTATTAAAAACAACTGATCTCAAGGAAACAGAGAGTAGAACGATGGTTACCAAAGACTGGGAAGGTAGCAAGGAAGAGGAGGATAAAGTGAGGATGGTTAATGGGTATAAAAATATAGTTAGATATTTACATACAAAGAACAATATTTGATGGCACAATTGACTATAATCAGTAAGTTAGGGTATACTTTAAAATAACTAAAAAAGTGGAATTGGAATGTTCCTAACACAAAGAAGTGACAAATACCTGAGGTAGGTGATGGATACCCCAGTTACCCTTATTTGATTAATGTACACTGTATGTCTGTATCAAAACATCACATGTACCATATAAATATATACAACTATTATGTACCCATAATAATTTTTTGTAATTATGGTAAGCACAGCTATGCTAGTTCATAGAAGAAAGAAATTTGAGGGAGGTTTCCCCAAAGTTAATAGAAATCCTAAAAAATACATAAATTCACCAATAACAAGTTTTATTTATTTCAGATTAATGTTAGGGTACAAACAATTACGTTACAATGTTTGCATTTGTTAGGTAAGGTCCCTGTTATAGTCGCATCCCATACCGAGGAAGTGTGCCATATACCCTTACATTGTGCCCATTAGATGAGAGCACAGCAATTGCCCTCCCTCCTTCCCTCTTAACAATAATAAGCTGTGAAGCTAAAACAATCAAACAAGCAAAAAGTCAAAAGAACCTTTCTAAGTATTTTGATCAAGCATTTGGATCACAATTTTGGATCAAGCATTCTAGAGGAAACACCAAGTTGTTTTTCTATTCTTTCTATCAAAAAGTTTATGGATTATTACTAGATAACAGCGGTTCTCAACCTGTGGGTTACAACCTCTTTGGACTGTATCAAAGGTTCGCAGCATCAGGAAGACTGAGAACCACTGCTATATAAAGAATTAATCAGAGTAGACAGCCAATAAATGTAACAAACATCTTGTAACAGCCAATTGACAAGAATATAGTAATAACATGCTACTAAATTATTTTTGGATTTTGTAATGTTTGGGGCATTTTAAATTTGTAATTTGTTGTATTTTTTCTCATTCTAAATAAATACTTTTGTTCATAGTTTTGAATTTGTAATTTGGTATTCCTTTCCTAAATACTCTCCCTACAATGTATAAAATTTAGGCTCCCCAAATCCTGGCTCCTGCTTTAATCAGCACTCTTCTGTGATTTCTAGTGATGAGTTTGTTATCATGAATTAGATGACAAGGGCATCTACACACTGAGGCCAGGTGTCTAGACGTTAAATCTAAGTAACAGGCAGGCATCTGTGTTAAGATAGTCACTTTAATGCAGTGGTTTCAAATATTAGTACAGGAGAGAAGTTATACTGCAGAGTATGAGATGATCTTAACATCACTATTCACCATGTCTATTAAGCTTGAATTTAGGCTCGACGCCTGCAGCTCTTTAGCTAGGGTGCCAGTCACATACACCAGAGCTGGCAGGTTTGAATCCAGCCCAGGTCTGCCAAACAACAATGACAGCTCTAACCAAAAAAAAAAAAAAAAAAAAATAGCCAGGTGTTGAGACGGGCACCCGTAGTCCTAGCTACTTGGGAGGCTGAGGCAAGAGAATTGCTTAAGCCCAAGAGTTTGAGGTTGCTGTGAGCTGTGATGCCACAGCACTCTACCCAGGGTGACATAGTGAGACTCTGTCTCAAAAAAAAAAGCTTGAATTTAGAGGTTAGAGATTGAATCAATTAATAAATAGTGAGACCATGCGCTGGTTCACTAACAATAATATTAAACCAGATATGAGTAAGCTGAAGAAATTCCTTAAATAGCAATAGACAAGAACTTCTGTTCTAAGCTGCAAAGAGGCCAGATACTCAGGTAGAATCTAAGCCCTTGGCCCCACTCATGTGGTGATGTTGACCTGGGATTTTACTGAAATTCCATTTAGATTCCACAGTACTGTAGCACTTCCTCCCCATTACCTCATCCCCTGAAAAACAATAATCTTTATACAAAAGGGAGCTTTGGAGATGTTCCAGGCCCTCACATGCTGCACCTGGATCAGGTGAGAGTGAACACCTGCAATAGCAAGATTAGTCAGAGACAGGCCTAGCTGGGGTGGGCTTTCTGCCATGACCTATACCCACTGCCACAGGTCCCATTCTCCAGAAAGGAGGAGCAGAAAGCAGCCTTCCAAACAGCCTGCTCAGGGCCTTGCAAAAGCATATTCCCATGTTAATACCTATGTAAACTATACTAGTACTTGACTCTGAAATTTAGGAAGAGTAGTCCTTTGCCATTTACAGAAGTAATAGCCTCAATTTTTTTCATTTTTCCTCCATAAAGTTGCTATAACTTTGTTCCTTGGTATTACTGCTAGTCTACTGACAAAATGCATGAATAACCTATTATATTAAGTAAGGTAATGCTAGATGCTGTGCTGAATAAACTCCCAACGTTTGGTGGTTTTCACTTTTATTGATTAAGGCAATGAAACTTTCCCACTCTGCAGCAGAGCAGTATGAATCCCAGCCGGCAGGGCTCCAGGGACCATTTTTGAGCTTCACCTTCCCCTCAGGGCTCAGCCTACAGATGGGCAGGACAGATGGAGAAGGCACCTCTGCTTCATAATCACCTTAACCCAGAACTGACACACATTACTTGTATTGGTGAAAACTTGTCACATCTAGATGCCGGGGGGTTGGGGGAGGTTAGAAAAAGGGGGATGGTGAAAATTGTGATCCTTGACTATATAGTGATAAGTCTACACTTTGGAAAGGGAGCACACTCTCTGAATAGACATTTAGTTGTCCATGAAAACTAAAATTAGCTGAGAAAGCCATCAAAATTCATATATTTCAGCACCTTCCTTTTGTGTGTTTATACTTCCTCTCAAATTTGAACTTACTATATATATATTCATACATACATTCATACACACACACACTAGAGTCACTAATATTTCCTGCTGACTAAACATGCCAGGGAAAGTCATCCCTTATATAGGTTCTGGATAAGGTAAAGATTAAATGTAGTCAAAATCACCCTTACAGGGCGGCGCCTGTGGCTCAGTTGGTAGGGCGCCGGCCCCATATACTGAGGGTGGCGGGTTCAAACCCGGCCCCGGCCAAACTGCAACCAAAAAATAGCCGGGTGTTGTGGCGGGCGCCTGTAGTCCCAGCTACTCGGGAGGCTGAGGCAAAAGAATTGCTTAAGCCCAGGAGTTGGAGGTTGCTGTGAGCTGTGAGAGGCCACAGCACTCTACAGAGGGCCATAAAGTGAGACTCTGCCTCTACAAAAAAAAAAAAAAAAAATCACCCTTAGAAATCTCTTTGTCTGGAGGGCGGAGACAAGATGGCTGACTGAAGCCAGCTTTCCACAGAGGCTCCCTTCCACAAGGGGAGTTAAAGGACAGAAATTTAGCAAGTAACCTGGTGGATTAGAGCTGCACCAAGAGAGAAGGATGAAGAATGCACATCAACTCCGCTGAGGTGAGCTGCGACCCCAAGGATACAAACAAAAGATACAAAATCCATCACCAAGTGGACAGGAGTCTCCTCCCCCATGAGAATGGCTCGGAGTGCCCCAGAAACAAAAAATCAGAGTTCAAAGGTCCTCCCACTACACTCCATGGGAGAGACCCTCTAAAAACTGGACCTACCTCCCCTACTAGGGTGCTACAGCATTCTCCTGCCAGGCATAAAACTGTATAAAACTGTATATATTCTATATCTGCAACTCTGAGCTCCCAGTACTCCCCTCCACTGTCACTCTGAGGTCTGGAGGCCTGTCCCCCAGGAGTCCAGATTCTTGGGTAATTTCTTGAGGGGTGTGGACAGGGCCTAAACTGCAGCTGGTCAGTACTCCTCACAGGAGTGAGGAGAGGATGGTGGGCTGAAAGGGAACCACACCTGTGCGGCAGTGTCCTGAAGTGCAGAGCAGCAGCCATCTATTGGCAACAATAGGACTCACTCCCGGATATTCTGAAGCCACACCCCCTCTCTCCCTGCGCAATCAGAGGAGGCCAGGCATCTACTCAGGTGGCAACCACCACAGAACAGATCTTAGACAAAAACGCAGGCCCCTTGAGTAAAGGGTTTACCTGAAGCAGTACTGGCCTGGGTGGAGCACGGGGACTATAAACACAGTGCAGAGCTGGGAAGTTCCCAAGGCGGGGCTGACCCAGAAGACCACTTTACTGAGCCTAAGATGCACCCGGCCCTCAGGAGATCATCAGCCTATAGACAAAGGAAGACAGGTGGCAAGAACTGGCAGCTAACTGAATACAAACTTGCAGGAGCAAAGGCAGGGCCTGAGGTGCAGGCTCTGGGAACTCAAAACAGCTTCTCTTCTGCAGGGGAATTTAGCAGGGACAGAAACAAATTCCCGCAAAGTTGTTCTGTTCTGTTCTGTCAGTAACATGAAATCAGGGCCAGGCCTGGAACTGAGTGAACAACCCCAAGCCTCCATCAAGCACCTGAGGTTGTCAGGCCTCACCTCCCCCTGCTAAATAGAGGCACAGAGCAGCAGCCTGACTGAACAGAAGTAGATTTCCTTGTGATTCAGGCAATTGCAAACCTCTGGAGTATCTGTTCACTACAGGCAACTGGGTCACAGTCCTGTGGGGCTATCAGTGAATGGGTGTGACAGAGGTGCAAGGTGAGGAAGGAGGCATCAACCTTCCCAGACTGATCTATTTGCTGGTGGGTCCTCCTGACTGCATGGAGTAGCGGAGCAAGCCATATCTGAGTAGTCACCAGACCCCTGTGATCCAGTTGCCAGAGACCTTTTAAACTCTCCCACCTGAGACAGGTGCTGACTGAGACAATTGATTTGGACCTTTTGAACTGAGCCAATCACCCGAGGACTATTCAGGTGGTGCCCTGGGGGTGTGGTTGTAGGAAGGTTTGATTTTCCTTTTCCAATTGTTGCCTGTGGGGGGTGGGGTGACTTAACTGCTGATATTTCTCCACAGCTAAGACTTCAACCCAGAGTAACTGTTTCACTAAGGTCAAACAGAGACAAGCTGAAAACAAGACAGAACCACTTAGCCCCACCACACCAAATAGGTCCCCAGTTTCCCAGGCCATAGCACTGTATGGATCCTTGACAAAGCTCCAGGGGAAAAATCAAATGGTGTAAAACAATCATGGGGCAGAATCAGTAGAAAAAATCTGCTAACATGAATAACCACAATAGATCAACCCCCCAAGGAAAGATATGGCAGATGGAACTGAAGATCCCACTCATATACAGGTGGCCAAGATGTCAGAAATCAAATTCAGAATTTTGATTGCAAACAAGATTAATAGAATGGAGGAAAATTTGGAATTAGAAACTCGAGGAGAAATTCAAAAGTTGTCTCAAGAATTTAATGAATTTAAAGACAAAACCACCAAAGATTTTGACGCACTGAAGCAAGAATTTGCCTCCCTCAAAGATATGAAAAATATAGTAGAAGCTCCCAGTAACAGAATGGAACAAGCAGAAGAAAGGATTTCTGACATTGAAGACAAAGCCTTTGAATGCTCCCAAACTCTCAAAGAGGAAGAGAAATGGAGAGCAAAAGTGGATCATTTTCTCAGAGAGCTCTGGGATAATTGGAAGAAGGCTAATATCCACCTCTTTGGAATCCCTGAAAGTGATGAAGTGGCCTAGCAAGGCACAGAGGCCCTTCTCCATAAAATTATGAAAGAGAATTTTCCAGACATGCCAAGAGATTCTGAAATTCAGATAGCATACAGTCAGAACCCCAGCATGACTCAATCCCAATAAGACATCCCCCAGGCATATCATAATTAACTTCACTAAAGTTAATATGAAGGAGAAAATTCTGAAAGCAGCCAGATGTAAGAAATCCATTACCTACAAAGAGAAGAATATTAGAATGACTGCAGATCTCTCTGCTGAAACTTTTCAAGCCTGAAGAGGGTGGTCATCGAATTTTAATCTCCTAAAGCAAAATAACTTTCAACCCCACATCCTGTATCCAGTTAAACTGAGTTTCATTAATCATGGAGAAATTAAATACTTTGATGACATTCATATGTTGAAGAAATTTGCCATAACCAAACCAGCTCTTCAGGATATTCTCAGACCTATCCTCCATAATGACCAGCCCAATCCTCTACCACAAAAGTAAACTCACTCAGAAACTTTTGATCAAACTCCAACTTCCACAGTGGCAAAAGGATTAAAAATGTCCACTGGACTTTCAAAAAAATTAGACACACAAAATTTTACCAGACTTATCAATATTCTCCATTAATGTGAACGGCTTAAACTGTCCTCTAAAGAGGCACAGGTTAGCTGACTGGATACAAAATCTCAGGCCAGATGTTTGCTGCATACAAGAGTCATATCTTACCTTAAAAGACAAATATAGACTCAGGGTGAAAGGATGGTCATCTGTATTTCAGGCAAATGGTAATCAGAAAAAAAGCAGGTGTTGCAATTCTATTTGCAAATACGATAGACTTTAAACCAACAAATATAAGGAAGGATAAGAATGGTCACTTCATATTTGTTAAGGGTAATACTCAATATGATGAGATTTCAATTATTAATATGTATGCACCCAACCAGAATGCACATCAATTTATAAGAGAAACTCTAACAGACATGAGCACGTTGTCTTCCTCCAGCTCCATAATAGTTGGAGTTATCGACACTCCTTTGGCAGTGTTGGATCGATCCTCCAATAAGAAACTGAGCAAAGAAATTTTAGATTTAAACCTAACCATCCAACAATTGGCTTGAGCAGACATCTACAGAACATTTCATCCCAACAAAAATGAATACACATATTTCTCATCAGCCCACAGAACATACTCCAAAATCGATCACATCTTAGGTCACAAGTCTAACCACAGTAAATTTAAAGGAATAGAAATTATTCCTTGCATCTTCTGGGACCACCATGGAATAAAAGTTGAACTCAGTAACAACAGGAATCTGCATACTCATACAAAAACATGGAAGTTAAATAACCTTATGCCGAATGACAGCTGAGTCAGAGATGAGATTAAGAAGGAAATCGCCAAATTTTTGGAACAAAACGATGATGAAGACACAAATTATCAGGACCTCTGGGATACTGCAAAGGCAGTCCTAAGAGGGAAATTTATAGCACTACAAGCCTTCCTCAAGAGAACGGAATGAGAGGAAGTTAATAACTTAATGGCACATCTCAAGCAACTGGAAAAGGAAGAACATTCCAACCCCAAACCCAGTAGAAGAAAAATAACCAAAATTAGAGCAGAATTAAATGAAATTGAAAACAAAAGAATTATACAAAAGATCAATAAATCAAACAGTTGGTTTTTTTAAAAGGTCAATAAAATAGATAAACCTTTGGCTAACCTAACCAGGAAAAAAAAAGAGTAAAATCTCTAATCTCATCAATCGGAAATGACAAAGACGAAATAACAACAGACTCCTCAGAAATTCAAAAACTCTTTAATGAATATTACAAGAAAATTTATTCTCAGAAATATGAAAATCTGAAGGAAATTGGCCAATACTTGGAAGCACATCACCTTCCAAGACTTAGACAGAATCAAGTGGAAATGTTGAACAGGCCCATATCAAGTTCTGAAATAGCATCAACCATACAAAACCTCCCTAAAAAGAAAAGCCCGGGACCAGATGGCTTCACATCAGAATTCTACCAAACCTTTAAAGAGGAATCAGTACCTACATTACTCAACCTGTTCCAAAATGTAGAAAAAGAAGGAAGACTACTCAACACTTTCTATGAAGCAAACATCACCCTGATCCCCAAACCAGGAATATACCCAACAAGAAAAGAAAATTATAGACCAATATCATAATGAATATTGATGCAAAAATATTCAACAAGATCCTAACAAACAGAATCCAGCAACACATCAAACAAATTATACATCATGACCAAGTTGGATTTATCCCAGGGTCTCAAGGCTGGTTCAATATACATAAAACTATAAGTATAATTTCACACATAAACAAATTAAAAACCAAAGACCATATGATTCTCTCAATTGATGCAAAAAAAGCTTTTGATAATATCCAGCATCTCTTCATGATCAGAACACTTAAGAAAATTGGTATAGAAGGGACATTTCTTAAACTGATAGAGGCCATCTACAGCAAACCACAGCCAATATCGTATTGAATGGAGTTAAATTGAAATCATTTCCACTCAGATCAGGAACCAGACAAGGCTGCCCATTGTCTCCACTGCTCTTTAACATTGTAATGGAAGTTTTAGCCACCGCAATTAGGGAAGAAAAGGCAATCAAGGGTATCCATATAGGGTCAGAAGAGATCAAACTTTCGCTCTTTGCAGATGATATGATTGTATATCTGGAAAACACCAGGGATTCTACTACAAAACTCTTGGAAGTGATCAAGGAATACAGCAGCGTCTTGGGTTACAAAATCAACATTCATAAATCAGTAGCCTTTATATATACCAACAATAGTCAAGCTGAAAAAAGAGTTAAGGATTCTATTCCATTCACAGTATTGCCAAAGAAGATGAAATATTTGGGAGTTTATCTAACAAAGGACATAAAAGATCTGTATAAAGAGAACTATGAAACTCTAAGAAAAGAAATAGCTGAAAATGTTAACAAATGGAAGAATATACCATGCTCTTGGCTGGGAAGAATCAACATTGTTAAAATGTCCATACTACCCAAAGCAATATACAATTTTAATGCAATCCCTATTAAAGCTCCACAGTCATACTTTAAAGATCTTGAAAAAATAATACTTCGTTTTATATGGAATCAGAAAAAACCTCGAATAGCCAAGACATTACTCAGAAATAAAAAGAAAGCAGGAGGAATCACACTACCAGACCTCAGACTATACTATAAATCAATAGTGATCAAAACAGCATGGTACTGGCACAAAAACAGAAATTAGATGTCTGGAACAGAATAGAGAATCAAGAGATGAATCAGCTACTTACCGTTATTTGATCTTTGACAAGCATTGAGTGGGGAAAAGATTCCCTATTTAACAAATGATGCTGGATGAACTGGCTGGCAACCTGTAGAAAACTGAAACTGGACCCACACCTTTCACCATTAACTAAGATAGACTGTCACTAGATTAAAGAGTTAAACTTAAGACATGAAACTATAAAAATACTAGAAGAGGGCGGTGCCTGTGGCTCAGTCGGTAAGGCACCGGCCCCATATACCGAGGGTGGGGGATTCAAACCTGGCCCCGGCCAAACTGCAACCAAAAAATAGCCGGGCGTTGTGGCAGGCGCCTGTAGTCCCAGCTACTCGGGAGGCTGAGGCAAGAGAATCACTTAAGCCCAGGAGTTGTAGGTTGCTGTGAGCTGTGTGAGGCCACGGCACTCTACCGAGGGCCATAAAGTGAGACTCTGTCTCTACAAAAAAAAAAAAAAAAAAAGAAATACTAGAAGAGAGTGCAGGGAAAACCCTTGAAGAAATCAGTTTGGGTGAGTATTTTATGAGGAGGACACCCTGGGCAATTGAAGCAGCTTCAAAAATACACTACTGGGACCTGATCAAACTAAAAAGCTTCTGCACAGCCAAGAACACACTAAGTAAAGCAAGCAGACAGCCCTCAGAATGGGAGAAGGTATTTGCAGGTTATGTCTCCGACAAAGGTTTTATAACCAGAATCCACAGAGAACTCAAACTTATAAGCAAGAAAGAACAAGTGATCCTATCACAGGCTGGGCAAGGGACTTGAAGAGAAACTTCTCTGAAGAAGATAGGTGCACAGCCTACAGACATATGATAAAATACTCATTATCTTTAATCATCAGAGAAATGCAAATCGAAACTACTTTGAGATATCATCTAACTCCAGTAAGATTAGCCCATATCATAAAATCCCAAGACCAGAGATGTTGGCGTGGCTGTGGAGAAAAGGGAACACTTCTACACTGCTGGTGGGAATGCAAATTAATACATTCCTTTTGGAAAGATGTTTGGAGAACACTTAGAGATCTAAAAATAGATCTGCCATTCAATCCTATAATTCCTCTGCTAGGTATATATCCAGAAGACCAAAAATCACATCATAACAAGATACTTGTACCAAAATGTTTATTGCAGCCCAATTCATAATTGCTAAGTCATGGAAAAAGCCCGAGTGCCCATTGATCCACCAATGGATTAATAAATTGTGGTATATGTACACCATGGAATATTATGCAGCCTTAAAGATGGAGACTTTACCTCTTTCATGTTTACATAGATGGAGCTGGAACATATTCTTCTTAGTAAAGTATCTCAAGAATGGAAGAAAAAGTATCCAATGTACTCAGCCCTACTATGAAACTAATTTATGGCTTTCACATGAAAGCTATAACCCAGTTATAACCTAAGAATAGGGGGAAGGGGGAGAGGGTGGGAGGGAGAGGGGAGGATGGGCGGAGGCAGGGTGATTGGTGGGATTACACCTGCGGTGCATCTTACAAGGGTATATGTGAAACTCAGTAAATGTAGAATGTAAATGTCTTAACACAGTAACACAAGAAAATGCCAGGAAGGCTATGTTAACCAGTATGATGAAAATGTGTCAAACGGTCTATAAAACCAGTGTATGGTGCCCCGTGATTGCATTAATGTACACAGCTATGATTTAATAATAATAAAAAAAAAGAAATCTCTTTGTCTTCTGCATACGCAGCTGTTGTTGTGTCTAGCATAGCTGGTATTCTCTCCAGTGGAGCAGATTTTTCATTCTTTGGCTTGGAACTAGTGCAAGGAGTTGGCTTGTTTGTAGTGACCATGTCCAGGGCTGCCATATATGATTGCTCTAGTTGTTCACTGTCCTAAACGGCCTACCTAAAGAGGAGTTCTGCACATTCTAACCATCATGGATTTTTAAAAATTGATTATGGCAGTTTTCCAATAAATGACAGTAGATGGTCTTATTGCTCAGTTTAGTAGGACACTTCTCAATAGGGGAGATAAAGAGTCTTACCTATACAGGGTTACTGGGTATTATTCCTTTTCCCCTGGAGGCAGACACACGGGCTCTTAATCAAAAGTCATTTTTTCACTCTCACTAGACTGTTGAAGTATACTTGCAGCAATAACTTGCTGGATTCATTTCTGAGGTTGCTAGAAAATGTTTTGCACTTGTCCCCAAGGCCACATCAGAAGAATTAGAACAAGTAGTTTGAGGAAAAAGGAAAGGGAGGTTTATTAATTAGCCAGCAAATGATGAATATGCTAACTTCCATCTTAAAGTACCATTGTTCTAAGCATAAGCAGAAATACAGAGCTTGAAAAGGGGGGAGGTTTTCAACTTGAAGCTATTGCTGTTTAACTGTTGTTGATGGGTCTGATTGATCCCATCTCCAGAGAGGGTAATCTCGTGACTTCTGCCTGGACAATTCCATTGAGCCTCCTCCTGTGATACAAAGAACAAAGGACACCGCCTACCCCTCTGATTATCAGCCTTAGGAAGGGATGCACTTTTTAGTTCTCAAAAATGGTGAAGGGGTTTTGAAGAGACAGAAAACATTTCCACCCTTTTTCAGACTATTCTCTCTGTTACGAGTTCTTCAGTATATGTTTAAATGTGCCAGTGCTAGTTACCAGTGGAGAACATAGCTTTTCAAAATTAAAATTGCTTCAAAACTCCTTAAGATTTGCAATATCACAAGAAAGACTTGCCAGTGCAGTGATCATCTCTATAGAAAAACAGGTAACAGGAAATATAAACATTAAAACTCTCAAAGAGTTTCATTTTCACAAAACCAAAACATGTATCTATTTCATAACAAATCAATATATCTTAGCAATTTTGAGTTCCTAACTATAGCCAAAAATTCAAAATTTCTATTTTATGCTGGATAATCTGTTTTACATAATTTTATTTTTTTGAAACAGAGTCTCACTGTCTTGCACCTGGTAGAGTGTCATGACATCACAGCTCACAGCAACCTCAAACTCTTGGGCTCAAGTGATTCAATTGACTCAGCCTCTCACGTAGCTGGGACCACTGGTGCCCACCACAATGTCCGGCTATTTTTAGAGATGTGGTCTTGATGTTGCTCAGGCTGGTCTCAAACTTGTGAGCTCAGGGCAATCCACCTACTTTGGCCTCTCAGAGTGCTAGGATTACAGCTGTGAGCCACTGCACTCAGCCAGTTTTACATAATTTTAGACTATGGCTTTGTATTTGTTTTTATTGTTCACATTGAAAAATAAATAATATATTAACTTTAAAAATAATTTTGCCCTGGTGCTGGAGTATTGACTGTCAATATGGTGAGCTTCTCATGCTCTGAGATGCTCTTAGGATCCCTGCTCACCTCAGCAGTGGGACAGTGAGCTGAATCCTCACTCCATTCAGATTATTCCCCTCATTTCTCCTCTCCTGCTCAGCCCCAGACTCAGAGAGTTGAATTTGCAGAGATTAAATGAGCAAGTGGTATCATGTTTATCAGCCAAGGGTACTGTGTTCAGGGCTCCAGGGCCACCATGGTGGGTCAACAGGGTGACATCAGGGCTACTGCAACACTCTGTGCCTGGGGCAAGGCAAGGGGCATTGGGTCAGCCATTCCCCAAGGCTTCTCCAGTTCTGCTGAGTCTGAGACCACCAGGAGGAAAGAGGACTCTGGTCCTGTGTTTTGTAGGTCACTCTGGTGGCCACTGGTTCTATAACTAATGTTGCCCTGGAACTTAAAATGAACCCAATGTTTCCCAGGAACATTAAAAACATGTTCATGATGGTAACTGTAAGTGGTAGGTTCTGAGTGATCACTGTCATGGGTTTTAAAGTTGTCATTTTGGGCAGGACCTCATCCTGCTGAGAACACAGAGCAGGCTCTCCCCTACCCGCTAAATGCTATAAGCAGTCACCTTGACAACCCAGCACCCTCGCCACACATTTCCAGTAGCCCTTTAGAGCTGGTTGAAAATGTGCAGGTGCTTATTCTAATTTCTGAAATTAATTTGGGTTTTTAAAAATTCTTTTTGGGGAAGAAATTGTATTCAAATGCCTATTTTAAGTCAGACATACTTTGTGCAATCTAGAGTTCTATCCTTGAGATTCATTTTTGCTTTCTATAAGTCATTCAATAATTCAGGTCACATGCTCTTAAAATCAATATGATTTTAAACTAAAAATCTCACTATTTTGAAAATGTACTCACCCTTAGATAGAGCCCCACTTATTCTGAGCAAAGGACAAATCCACAGGCTTGGGGGTGGGCAAGAAGGAAGGAGGAGAAGTTACTGACAGAGCTTGCACGGCCTCCTGTCCTCACCCCCTTGACCCCACCAAGGCCAAGCTTTGCTCCACGTTCCCCTAATTCATAACCCTAATTCAGGCTACTTCCTACTTCCCAGTGGCAAAAGGCTGGGGTTTCTCCTCTTCCTATGCCCAACAAATGGGCAGCCCGGGCAGGAAGAAGCCTTCAAGAAGCCTAATGGCAGCAGAGGAGAGAAAGCTTCTTGCTCTCCTGATGGAATTCTGCTTTTTTTTTTCTAATAGAAACATTATCATAATATCAATAATTTAGAAGTCTGTAAGCTCAATACATAGATTCAGCAGTAGATGAATGGATGTGTAAAATGAAGTGTATATGTATATGTGTATATATATATAATGGAATACTATTCAGCTTTAGAAAAGAAGGAAATCTTGTAAATTGTGACATGGATAAACCTGGAGGACATTATTGAAGGAGCTCAGGAAAATTGACCCCAAAATATGACTCCTTAGTATAAAGAATATCTTGAATTAAGGGCTTTTAGAGATTAACAGGCCGTTGGAAGAGGCTTACCCTCTATCTGCACAAACCAGACTGATCCATCAAAAGGAACAACAGACTTTCCTTCCTTTCCTTGTTATCTCAATACATTGCAGGAAAAAAAAAAAGGTGAAGAATGCAACCAGATTTGGCCCAAATCATTTTAAACACAGCTTTCTCTCAGGTTAATTTACAAGTCATTCTGTTTCTCCCATCCATCCATTCATTCATTCTGTTTCTCCCATCCATTCATTCATTCTCCCAAGTATCTACCTATCCTCCTATCCTCCTGTTCTCCTCATTTCTCCCTCCCCTGCAGAAGGATAGGTATGAGTGGTCATTTTGTGATTCTCCCCATGTACATGCTAAATAAATCTGTCCCTTATTGACCTGGCTTAATTGTGAGTTGATCTTTCAGCAAACTTTCTGGGAAACAGGGTGTGTTTCCCTTCACCTGTACATGATGCCAAGTGAAATAAGCCAGGTGCAGAAAGACAAATACCACAGGATCTCATTTACATGTGGGCTGAAGAAGTCAAGCCCAAAGAAGCAGAGGATTGGTGGTTCCTAGGGGCTGATAGAGGGGGAGGCAGGCATGGGGGAGATGTTAGTTAAAGGATACAAACTTTCAATTAGTAGGAATACAGCATAGTTACTGTATTGAATAACAAGGTATTGGATAATTGAAAATTGTTAAGAGATTTTAAATGTTCTCACAACAAGAAGTGTTAAGTACGGAGGTGATGAATATGTTCATTAGCTTCGTTTCATTTTACAATGATACATATAGCAAAACATCACATTATATACTGTAAATATACACATTTTTTTGTCAACTGTACCTTAATAAAATTTTTTTAAGAAATCTGTAGTCTCCCTGGAAACTACCTCTACTTGTAACATCAATTCTGTAGAAAAAGGCAATCCCAATACTAAACAACTTTGCAAACAAATTTTTCTTTTGGGGAACTGCCTTTATAGGATTTATTTTTATTTAGGGGAGCAAAAAAGAAAGGGCTACAATGAATGACTCTCTTTATCTTCTCCATTAGCCAAAGGAAACATTGATATTGTAGAGAGTTCAATTTTCAGTCTACCCAGATCCAGCCTATGTTACCTTAAATGAATGCATGGATCCACTATTATCACAACCTGGGAATTTACATGTTTATTTTCAGTTCCCTGGTTGAGTTTTCAGCTTTTACAGTTTGTTCTCTGGGCTCAGAAATATGCACCAGCATATCCCCAACAACTGTGGAGGGGGAAGCCATTCCCCCATGTCCCTCTAGCACCTCACTACTTCCTCTCCATCTGATAAGAGTACAGCACCATCGCACACTGGGATCCAAGGCCCGGCCTTAGTTCATTTCTGGACCAGTTTTTATCTCATTCCTAAGAGGAAGCTCAGTGCTGCAAACTGAAGAGGCTAGGAAATTGAGCTCCAGATGAGTGAAAAGAGGCAAATGCCTGCATTTGCCCTGGGGCTTTGCAGGAACCTCAAATCCCCTGTTGCTAGAAATGCTGGGTATATTGAAACAACTTAATGAAAGTTCAGTATCTACCCTGTTTCCCCGAAAATAAGACACCCTCCAAAAATAAGACCTACTTACAGGAAAGATAAGACGTCCCCTGAAAATAAGACCTAGCGCATCCTTGGGAGCAAAACTTAATATAAGACACTGTCTTATTTCCGGGGAAACAGGGTAGTAATCAGCCTTATTTCAGGTTACCAGCATCATTCATTCATTTATTCATTCATTCTGTTAGATAGGTAGAAATATGGATCTTTTAGGGAAAAAAAGGACAAGGTTGGGTCCCCATCTTGGTGCTGCCCACCTTAATTCTGTCTGAAAAGATTGCTCACACCTTGGAGGTACCACCCTACCAATCTACCAATCAGAATTTAGTATGCCAACTGCAAAAGGATGTAGAAGACTCTCTAGCCTAGCAAGATAGGTACAATCATCTTAACAGTGACCTCAAACAGCCTTAAGAATAATTATCATGTCATGAGCTTAAATCTACATTGAGGTTCACACCCTGACATGGGCTCTCAGAGAGGCTCATGGGAGTTCCGCCTGCACATTAAGACTCTGGTTCCAAGGTGACCTCTGAACCACAAGGTAGGCCCAACCCAGGCAGTATAAGAAAGATAGTAGCACAGGCCATAATCCAGGCCTCTTTGCCTACTTGCGGTGGCAGTAGGGTCTGTTTACTGTCTATCACAAATATATTGAAAACATGCCGAAGCTTTAAACAGCAGGTTCTCAGGTAGCCAAAGAATTGAGAGACTCACCACTAACAAATATAGAGCCACAAAAAAAGACTAGGTCCAGTGACTGTCCCTTGTGAACAGAGAGCCAGAAAAAAGAAACCCTGCCTGCCACCCTCACAGCAGTCCATCCACTTTCCTTCCAGGGAGGCACTTCAAGCCACACCGGGGTGTACCCCGGCCAGAGACTTTCAGTTGACACCCCCCTTCTGAGCAGACAGGACAACTAGGATGAAATAGAAGACACCCCACATTAGAGTATTCAGAGTTTGTTGAAAGACATAAAAAAAAAAAATGCTTAAGAAAAAACTTAATAGTAGAGAGGTAGCAGAAATGGCTCACACGTCTTTACTCAAGTTTCTACTTCTTATATACCCAAAGCTACCCTTTACCCCAGGTATTCTTCTTTAATTTGCATAGTTCAAGCAAAGATCACATTAACTTTTAGCATAACTCAGTGACTTATTACAGCATTCCACTTCAAAAGTTAATCTCCTAAATCAATCCACCTAAACTACTCAAGATAGATATCTTTAGGGTGGGAGCTAAATTTACAAAACAGCAAGAATGGGAGACACTGAAGGTCAGGCAGGACCTAAACTGACCAGACCAGCTGTGTCAAATGGGAGATAGGGGGTGAGGTCAGGCAGGACCTACACCAACCACACCAGGTATGTCAAATGGGAGATAGTGGGTGAAGGTCAGGCGGGACCTACACCAGCCAGACCGGCTGTGTCAAATGGGAGATAGGGGGTGAAGGTCAGGCGGGACCTACACCAGCCAGACCGGCTGAGTCCCGTCTGCCCCAGCCTGCCTGACTGCTTCTTATTCTCTCTACATGTGCTTTCACAGGGCACCCCTCTGCCTTGTTGTTCCATCTGCCTTTGAATAAATTCATTTCTACATTAATTTTCTCTTACCCCATGCTTTGTTTTGTCAATATTAACATTTTCCCTCAAGGTTGCTCTCTGCTTTACAGAGTTCCCTCTGAATAGCAGATAGGGGCTGCTTTTTCTTTTCAGAGACACCCTTCAGTATCCTGCCCTGTAAACCTGTATCTTACTCTGTAAGTCTAACTTTCCCTTCCTCAGGAAACTTTGTCTCACCCTTGCCTTATCGTGGGGTGTGTGCTCAGGGTGTGAGCACTCTGAGAACCTGAAACCCTGACATTCGAGGAGACAGCTGCCTTGAAACCCACCAAATCTACATCCTTTATTGGTAGGACATAAAAGTTTAGAGTGGCTTGAGATGAAATAGGAAAGACAGGCTAGAGCTAACCATGTTATTTCATGGCACATCTTCTTTCTCCTATCCCTTCCTGTTGGTGATGCTCTCCATGGGACGTGAAGTTATCTTATTGCCTCATTCTCATCTCACTGATGTTGTGGCCTGCTGGCCTCCAGCTGCCCCTGCAGGTAGGTTGATCAAGTGAGCAGAAGTCATGCAGGTGTTCGAGTGCGCCTGTCCCGTGCTCTTCTCATTTTCAGTGACAGTGTAGGCCTTGTGCTAAAGAGCCTAGATCTCTGAGCCATTGCTGAACCCCCAGGACTGTGATAAAGCCGATGACATTTGCTGTTTGTTTATAACTTTATAATATCTCCCTTTGATATCTTCTTGACAAATATCCAATTTTTTTTTTTTAAGCCAAGGGACACCAGGAAACTTTTGGAAGTGATTGTGGTGATGATATCACAGGTATATGTATATGTCTAAACTCAACAAATTGTATACATTAAATATTTGCAGCTTTTGTATATTAATACCTTGATAAACTGTAAAAAGGAAAATCTACCTTTGAATATGGAAGGAAGTTTTTATTTCCTACGCCAGCAGGTAAGCGTTATATTTTTACAGACATCATTTCCAAACCTGCCTCCTGAGCTGTGCTGCTCCTGTGGGTGCTGTCATTGTCCCCAGACTCCGATGGTGCAATCTGCCCATCACAGCACCTAGTGCCTTGGATCCAGAGGCCTTTCAGTTATTACTACCTCTGGGTCAGCCAAGGGTGAGCTCAGGTAGGGAAGAGATTTGGGGAGGAGGAATGAATTTTTCCAGATGGGGAACTGAGGCTTAGCAAGATGAAGTTACTCATCCAGAACGTACAGTATTGAAACCAGACATGGATTCCAGAAGTCACATATTTAACCACTATGCTAAACTATACTAAAAGGAATTGGGTCAGCTTGACGAGTTCAATCAGAATGTACCCAACTACTTTCCTTGCAATTTACCACGATTCTGCGGAAAACTTTTTTTTTTTTTTCAAATTGTGGGTTGCAACCCATGATTGAATTATGAAATCAACCAAATGACACTTTTTAAGGGAACACAATAGAAAATAACGGACAGCATCAGTACCATTCTTAGAAGGATTGCCCCATGAAAATTGTATTTGTTACACACATGTGTTTGATGAGTAAACTGCATATCTTGCTACAGATGGCAGTTAACAGTCTGAAAGCTCTGCAAGAAGAATTAGTCTTTAAATATTTATGAAGTTAATGGAATAAAAAAAATGTAACCCTGTGGCCAGCCCTTAAAAATGCCCCCCTGTTTCTTCATCTCCAAAGTATGAGATGAATAAGTCTGCTGTATTTACCGTGTCTTGAAAGGTACCAATGCCAGCGTGCTCTCTGGCAACCAGATCTGCTCCAGCCCCCTGGCACACAGGTCCCAGCATTCCTTTATCACACTTGGATCATTTCCAAGAATTGGCTATATCAGAAACAGGAGTCATCCTTTCTAAACAGTGAATCCCAAAGACCTCTCTTACCGCTGACCCCTCAGTACCGGGATATGTTTCTATCTCTCCAAGAGCCCATCACACCTTTCTCTTTCCCTCCATACCCACGGAATCTTCTCCCCACTATCTCATCTCATCCCTCCCTACTCTCCACCTGCTTTGGTCCATTTGAGCTAAAGAAAGGATGTAATATGACACCATTTTAAGGGAAAGTAAAACAGAGTTATTAAGAAAGGAAATAAAATTCACAGTGAGCAAGAAATTTGGCATTTATATGGTATTTACAACACTGCTTCTTAGACCTTAATGTGCATGCAAATCGCCTGGGGATCATATTAAATGCAGATTTTGACTCAATGGGTTGGGACAGAGCCTCCCATTCTATACTTCTAAGTTCCCTGGTGATACTAATGCTGCTGGTCTTCAGAGCATACTTTAAGTAGCAAGGCTGCACTCAGAAATGTTTGCTAAATTGAGTTTAATGGCAGGTGAATCTGGGTTTTATGCAGAACACATGGGGCAAGAAGAAGAGTGATAAGGTAAACCAATCAGTTAAACTAGTGGTTCACAGCCCTGGATGCCCGTCACGATCACACAGGGAGCCTTCTGTTAATAAAAATCCCAATGCTTAGGCTTCCACCTTCAGAAATGCTGATTTACTTAGTTGGGGTAGAGCCTGGACAACCAAAATTTTTTGAAAGTCTCTATGTTTGGCCTGGACACAGTGGCTCACACCTGTAATTCCAGCACTTTGGGAGGCCAAGGCAAGTGGATCACAAGACCAGGAGTCTAAGACTAGCCTGGGCAACATAGTGAAACCCCCATCTCTACAAAAAAAAAGTAAAAAATTAGCTGGGTGAAAATCAAAATTTTCTCAAGCACACAACTTGTACTCTTGGCTACTCAGGAGGCTAAGGCAGGACAATCACTTGAGCCCAAGAGTTTGAGGCTACAGTGAGCTATGATTCACCACCGGACTCTAGCCTGAGTGACAGAGTGAGATCATGCTCTACAGAAAAAAATCAATCAATCAATAAGATAAAACAAAATAAAAAAACAGGGAGGTAACCATGCCAAGATGTGGTTTGAGATTCTCCCTGGACTTGCCATTATGGGCCTGTGCTTGGTCACCCCCGAAGTGACCACTGCATACATTCACAAGTTCATTAACAGTGGCAAGGAAAAAACAGTTACCCATTATAGAAGTTAGCGTTGGCAATTGATGGAAAGAGATAGGCACACCTCTGGAGTTAATTGCTACTGCATGTCCAAGGGTTTGGAGAACATTGATTAAAGAAGCATTTTCCTGATTGATGAAAAAGTTACTCAGTAATTGTCATCTACCCCTGCTAGAACGTTATATGGTGTCTTATGTAGCATGCGGTGTGTTATATAGTGCTTAATAAAAATAAAATTTAAAAATACTTTTAAAAAAACAAATAAAAAACTCTGTAGGTGATCCTATCGTACAAAGCCAGGCTAGAGAATCACTGAAGCCAAGAAAACTGTCTTTGCCTACTATGTGCCAGGACTGTGCTCTGAGCAAGACACTGGAAGTACAGAGTTGACTATGGCCAGGTCCTTGCCCTCAGCAAACTAATATGGGAAATAGGTTCACACGTAGCTATAATGTAAAAGTGCTATAGTATATTTATATAAACTGTCAGGCTCCCAAATTCTTCACCAGCTACTTACTGCTGACACAGGATTAGGATGAAGATCTCTATGCACAAGAAGAAGATCAATCCAATGCACATGCTTGTTTTCCACCAGTCTATGTGTAAGTGGTCAGCATGCCATCTCAGTAAGAGTGCAGTCAGAAAAATAGCCCACATCAAATACTCAATAGAGAGAATGTAACAGGGAAATAGTTACTTGAGTTGCCAAAAACCCAAATGAGGAATCCTAAGGACAACCCAGAGACGAGCAAGTACAGGATGCCCAAAAATTCAATGGATGAAAGGAAGTGGTAGAATTACCAAAACGCATGTGTCAGAGTTGTCTGGCAGGAGCTAGAATCACAGCAGGGACTGCACAGAAATAGCTGGACCAAGGAGATGAAGCCAAAGCCAATGACACAAAGATGGTACCCAAGGGAGTGGCCAGAGGGAAATAGCTGCCTTTTCCCTTCCTCTTGCACTGTGGTCTCCCAATAATGCAGCCAGAAGCCAGTTGGCAAGGAAACCTAGATGATGTAGTTTTCAGTGATTAGACCCTGAATGGTGGGAAATGAATCTGAGGGCTTCTAGGCTTAACTCATATATTCTGTTATTTATGACCCAGGGCATACAACAAAAGTAGGCTGAGTAATGTCCCTGTCCCTTTCTCCTACTCCTAAAATTTTATCTTGGCTCAGAGCAAACCTTCTCATCTGGGGTATTAGAAATGCTTCCCAGACAGGGTCTGGGGAGGCCAAAATCCCCAATCAGGATACCTACAGGGGCTTTTTAAATTTACCCCAGGTTGCTAGACAAATATGGATTGTCGGTGTGTCATGGAGTAATCATATTTCAGAAACAATATCATAAGAATAAGCAAAGAAAGTGGGATTGGAGAAAGTCCGCACCTCACATGCTTCTCCTAGAAGCACAATGAGTCTCAACTTTCAACCTAAGGACTTCCAAGGTAAAGCAGTCCAGACTCATATAATTTACTAGCAAAAAGGAAACCAATCAAAGAAGGTGGGAGATACTTGAAGAGAGGAGTATGATCAAAATACATTTTCTTGGCAGAATCCTGAGGAAAGATGATTTGAAATAAAACCAAAATTTTCTTAAGCCTCAGGTTTTGGAAGAAGTAACAGGGAGCTATAGAATGTTCTGCATCCTAAGCACCATTCTTTTCAATGCCTATATCAAAAGAAACAGAAAGTGTGACCCATACATGGGGTATGTGTGTGTGTGTGTGGGGGGGAGTTACAGGTAATGGAAATTGCCTAAGAGTGGGTCTAGATAGAATTTATCAGACAAAGATAAATATCATTCTAAACATGTTCAAAGACATAAAAGAAATCAGCCTTAAAGAAGTTTTTTAAAAAAAGATTATGACAATGTTTCATCAAATAGAAAATAACAATAAACATAATAAAAAAGAACAAATAAAAATTCTGGCATTGAAAAATAAAGTAACAGGTGTCAAAAAAATCACAAGAAGGGTGGCGCCTGTGGCTCAAAGGAGTAGGGCACCGGCCCCATATGCTGGAGGTGGTGGGTTCGAACCCAGCCCCAGCCAAAAAAAAAAAAAAAAAAATCACAAGAAGGGCTCAACTGTAGATGTAAACTGGCAGAAGAAAAGATTAGCAAACTTAAAAATAGATCAATACAGAGTATGAAATCCAAAGGACAGAGAAAACGAAGGATGAAGGAAAATAAAATAAATATGAGAAATATGGAACATTATTAAGAATACTAACATACTTAATAGTGGTAGTAAAAAGAGAGGTGAGAAGAAAGGAATGGAAAAATACACACACCCAAGAAATTCAACCCACTTTGGGTAGGATAAATGCGTAGAGGTCCATACACAAACACATCTTATTAAAAATGCTAAAAACAAAAGACAAAGAGAAAATCTCAAAAGCAGCAAGAGAAAATGACTTGTCATATACAAAGACCTGCTAATAAGATTAACAGCTGACTTGTCATAATAGAGGACAAGAGGCAATGGGATAGCAAGTTCAAAGCACTCCAAAAAATAAAACAAACAAAACAAAACAAAAAAAAGTTGTCAATCAATAATCTTATATCTATCAAAACTATCTTTTAAAAATAAAGATAAAGGATGGTGCTGGTGGCTCAGTGACTAAGGCGCCAGCCCCATGTACTGAGGGTAGTGGGTTCCAAACCATCCTCGGCCAAATTGCAACAAAAAAATAGCATAGCCTGCATTGTGGCGGGCACCTGTAGTCCCAGCTATTTGGGAGGCTGAGGCAAGAGAATCGCCTAAGCCTAAGAGTTGGAGGTTGCTGTGAGCTGTGACACCACAGCACTCTACCGAGGGTGACAAAGTGAAACTCTGTCTCTAAAAAAAATAAATAAATAAAAAAAGATAAAATAAAAACATTCCCCAAAAACAAAAATTGAGAGAATTAATGCAAGCATAACTTTTCTACAAGAATTTTTATTTTATTTATTTATTATTATTATTATTTTTTTTTTTTTTGAGACAGAGCCTCAAGCTGTCACCCTAGGTAGAGTGCTTTGGCATCACAACTCACAGCAACCTCCAACTCCTGGGCTCATGCGATTCTCCTGCCTCTGCCTCCCAAGTAGCTGGAACTATAGGCACCTGCCACAACGCCTGGCTATTTTTTGGTTGCAGCCGTCATTGTTGTTTGACCGGCCCGGGCTGGATTCAAATCTGCCAGCTCAGGTGTATGTGGCTGGTGCCTTAGTCGCTTGAGCCACAGGTGCCAAGCCTCTACAAGAATTTTTAAAGCAGTTTTTTTTATGCTGAAAGCATAAAAACACTAGATAGTATTTAATAACAAAGAAACTGAGACATTCACAAACAAAAATTTTAAGACAATTCTTAAATAACCAATGAGTCATTGAAAAACTCAGAAGGGAAATTATAAAATATTTGAGATGAATGAAAATGAATACACGCTATATAAAAACATGAGATTTAGCTAATGCAGTACTTAGAGAGAAATTTATGTCTATAAATGCCTATGGTGAGAAGAAGAAAAAACATGTCAAATCAATAATCTAAACTTCCACTTTCCAAATTGAATTTAAAAAGCAAAAACTCAAAGCAAGCAGAAGGAAGGAAATAAGTATTAGAGCAGAAATGAATGAAATAGACTATAGAATAACAAAAGAAAATTATCAACAAAAAGGAAACTAAAATTTGCTTCTTTGAAATGATCGATGAAATTGACAAACCTTCAGCTAGACTGATGAAGAAAAAAGAGTTAAGACTCAAATTATAATACTAAAATAATAGGCCACACTCAGCGGCTCATACCTGTAATCCTAGCATTCTGGGAGGCTGAGGTGGGGGTGGATTGCCCTAAGCTCAGGAGTTCAAGACCAGCCTGAGCAAGAGCCAGACCCCATTTCTGAAAAAAAAAAAAAAAAGTTCAGTGTTGTGGCGGGTACCTGTAGTCCCAGCTACTTGGGAGGCTGAAGCAAGAGGACTGCTTGAGCTCAGGAGAGAGTATGAGGTTGCTGTGAGCTATGACACCATGGCACTCTACTGAGGGCAGTGAAGTAAGACTCTCTCTCAAAAAATAAGATAAAATAAAATAAAATAAGGAATGAAAGAGGGTCTATTACTACCAACCTTAGACAACTAAAAAGGAATGTAAGAAAATATTATGAATGAATATGTGGCAACAAATTAGACGGCCTAAATGAAATGAACATATCTCTAGAATGATGCAAACTACCAAAACCGACTCAAAAATAAATAGAAAAGCTGAGTACATCTATAGTAAGTAAAAACATTGAACTAGCAATTTAAACAGGAGGGAGGGGCGAGATGGCTGGCTAGAGGTAGCCATAGCTGGACTGTCCCAGCTAGAAGGAGGAAGATTAGACGGAAGTGAACTCAGAGCAATTGAAAGTAGGGTGTAGACTGCAGGTAGAGATAACAGAGGCATTCAGTCCCCACAAAGAAGAACTACAAAGACAAGAAAAAGGAAGAAAAAGAAGAGAGGACAGTCACGGAGCAGATGAGATCTGAAGGAGCTCAGAGCCAAGTAGAAGGCTATAAGGGGAACCCCTCCTTCCACCCAGGGACTTTCTGCCAGTAGCAAGCCCTAAGAAACTCTCAGACCATGCGAGAGTGCCAACAGGGATCAGAGATCAAGCATTCCTGCACCTTGGCATTTCCTCCTCTTAATCTCCCTCTTGCCATCAGAATAGAGAGCAATTCTAGTTCCAGCTGACTTGTAGCCACAGCCCATTGCACCCCCCCACCCCTGGTTCTTCAACAATGGGACAGGGAGCCCCTTGCTGAGGCTTGCTTCCCTCTGCACTGGTGTGTGGCAGGAACACTAGTCTGGCTCAGACAGCCTGGCTGGGCTGCCCCTCCAGGTGCTGGAGCAGTGAAGGGAGTCTAGACTCTGCCCCTTCTCCATAGCAAATGCTTAAGCAAACATTGTGAAGGTTACCTTCTCTCTCACCAGCATCTGTGGGGAATGACTGGTTGTGAAGTGGGCAGAGCACAGGAGTGGTGAAGGGAGATGGGCTTTGCCTCCTCACCACTTCTGGCAAGAATTCAGGTGGTCCCAGCCCTACAAGTAGCCCTGATTAGCAACATTGGCAGGCGTGAACTGGGAACACTCTTCCCCCTAATGCAATAGAAAACAGAGGCTCAGTTATACTGATATTGGTGAGCCTGGTGCTCTGCCAAGGCTGCCTCCCATTTGGCTGGATTTGACCCCACCCCATGGAACAATTCTGTCCGCCTTCTACATGCTGCCCCCTACCTTGGGGCTTTACCTGGAAGCCCTGCCTCCAGCCCCACCCCTTCCAGCTTGGAGGAAAGTAGGCTGAGCTGCTGGTGATCCCACTCTGGGAAACCCTGAGAGGCAGACCTTGATGTGAGGATTCCCCTTACCCAATTGCAGGAGGAAACTGCAGCCTTTTAAATCTTTTATTGTCCAGGCTGAGGCTTTTGCTGTGCCTGGCTCTCACCTGTCTGGTTCTGACCCCACCCTCTGGGACAGTTCAGCACACTGCCCCTAGCCTAGGGGCTTCACCTGGAAGCCCTGCCCCTAGCTCCTCCCCTCTCAGGTAAGAGGAAATAAGTTTAGTCTTCAGAAGTCCCCATTCTGTGAAGCCCTGAAAGACAGCTTTGGCAGGCTATGAGCAGGAGAAAGCTGTGGTTCATTTAAATGGTTAGTAGTGAAGGTGAGCTCCACTTCTGGGGGCCCTTGAAACTGATATCGGTCTGCTTGTTTTAGTATCCAAGTGGTCCTGAATCCCTGCTGAGGGGATCAGCTGTGCAGCAAGTGGCGGCTTTACTTTGGCAGGTTCTGGAATTGGTGGGGTGAGACTCACATCCCATGGCCTCTTAAATTGATATCAGCCCCTGCTAGATTAGTCATTCAAATGGCCCTAAAATCTACCAAGCAGGTCACAGTACACCAAGTTGCCATTTCATATCAGCAGGTCCTGGAATAGATGTGGCAAGCCCCACCCCCTGGGCCTATGAATCTGATACTAGCCCACTGGATCTGGCAGCCAAGCAGCCCTAAAACCCACCAAGCAGTTGGTGAAACAAGGAGTTACCACTTTGTGTTGGCAAGTCCTAGAAGGGGCATGGAGAGCTCTGCATTTCAGTGGAGCCAGTGCCAACACCATCCCGCCTGACTGGGCATCCAAATGGGCCTAGAGCAGTGGTTCTCAATCTTCTTAATGCCGTGGCCCTTTAATACAGTTCCTGTGGGTCACAACCCACTGGTTGAGAACCACTGCCCTACCACCTGTTCAACAGCACTACAGCCAGCGGACAGGTGTGCCACTTGGTTGGCCCAGGCTCTGCCTTCCAGGCCATAACTGCCTCCTGTGAGGTGGCTAATCAAGCCCAACCAAAATATCTCCCAATTATAACTCAGGAACACCCACATCTTCTACCTTAAAGTAAAAATAAATAAATAGAAAACATACATGGGGAGGAATCAATGAAAGAACCCTGACAACATAAAAATTCAGAGCAGATCAACATCCTCCCACCCCACCAAGTGACTACAATGGACTTACAGCTGAAAATATCACCATAAAGAAATTGTTGAAATGACAGAAAGGAATTCAGAATTTGAATGGCAAATAAGATGAAAAGAATTAAAGAGAAAATGAAGAAAGAAGTCCAAAAGTTGTCTTAAGAAATCAATGAAATTAAAGACAAAGTCACCACGGATCTAGACATAATTAGGAAAGATTTAAAAGAGCTTAAAGTATTGAAAGAGTCATTCAGGGAGTTTCAAAACATAGCAGTGAGTTTCCACAACCAACTAGACCATGGAGAAGAAAGAATCCCAGCACTCAAAGACAAGACTTTGAACTAAGCCAATCATTTGAAGAAGCAGAAAAGAAAAGAGCAAAAGTAGCGTGATCTCTTAGAGAGCAGCAGTTCTCAATCTGTGGGTCACGACCCACAGGAACTGTATTAAAGGGATGCGGCATTAGGAAGTTTGAGAACCATTGTCTTAGATGTGGGACTACAGGATGCATACAAACATATGAGTCATAGGTCTTGACCAAAGGAGACGAAAGTCACCAAAGCATGGAAACTCTAGTTGAAGACTTTGTAGTGGAAAATTTCCTAAGCATTGCCAGAGACCCAGATATACAGATACTAGATGACTATTGAACTATATTACAGATACTAAATTGACTATTCAACTCAAACAAAGCATCTCCTAGGCACATTGTAATTAACTTGACCAAAGTTAAAATGAAAAAGAAAATTCTGCAAGCAGCCAGGTGTAAGCAACAACTGACCTACAAGGGCAAAAACATTAGGGTGAGAGCAGACTTCTCAGTAGAAATTTTACAAGCCAGAAGAGCGTGGTCACGTGCCTTCAATTTCTCAAACAAAAGTTGCAGCCTAGGACTCTGTATCCTATTAAACTAAGTTTCATACTTGATGGAGAAATAAATCCTTTACTGACAAGCAAACTCCAAAGAAATTTGCCACTGTAAGACCAGCTCTGAAGGAAGTACTCAGACCTGTGTTATATACAGACCATCACAATGGACCATCAGCAAAGTAAAGACACTCAGAAACTAAAAGACAAAGCCTAGTTTCAACAATGGCCCAAGTGATAAAACTAAGCAACAGACCTCCCACAACAAGATGAACAGAACTCCAATAAATGTGAACTGCTTGAATTCCTGTACTGAAGAGGCACAGGCTGACTAATTGAAGGAAAAAGCACAAGCCAAGTATATGATATCTTCAGGAAACACATCTAACTCCCAAAGACAATCACAATTCAGGGTGAAGGGTTGGAAAACAACCAATATTTCAGACAAATAGAAACCCAAAGAAAGCAGGAACCACAATCCTTTTAACAGATAGAATTATCTTTAAAGCTCCAAAAGTATGAAAGACCATGATGATACTATAAACTGGTCAAGGGAATAATATAAGAGGACATTTCCATGCTAAATGTTTATGCACCCAACATTAATGCCCCCAGCTTTGTAAAATAAATCGTACTTGACTTGAACAATATGATATCCAACAACACCATAATCATTGGGGACCTCAACACTCCACTGACAGAACTGGACAGATCTTCCAAGCAGACACTAATCAAAGAAATGATGGACTTAAATACAACTCTTTATCAAATGGGCTTAACAGACATATACAGAACATTTCACTCATTACCACTAAATATATATTCTTCTCATCAGCTCATGGAACATTCTCCAAGATTGGTCATATCCTAGGACACAAAGCAAACCTCAACAAATTTAAAAGACTAGAAATTATACCTCATATCTTCACAGACCATAATGGAATAAAAGTAGAACTCAATTCTAACAGAAACAAACATCTCCACATAAAGTTATGGAAATTAAACAACCTTTTGTCAAATGATAGTTGAGATAAAGAAAGAAATCATCAGATTCACTGAACAAAATGATAGTGATGGGCGGCTCTGTGGCTCAGTGGGTAGGGTGCCAGTCCCATATACCAAGGATGGCAGGTTCAAACCTGGCCTCCGCCAAACTGCAAACAAACAAACACAAAAACAATAATGATGCCACAAGCTACCAAAACCTGAACTTAGTATCAGACTGTTGACTTCTGAAATATGTCTTACATGGGAAGAGATATTTCTTTCCTGTTGACTGTAAGTAATAAACAATGTGTACTTAAAAGTAAAAAATAAAATAAATACTACCTGCTAGGAAAGGTCAAGGCATGATGACTTTGCTGGTGAATTCTACCAACATTTAAAGATGAATTAATACACTTTCCTACAGATTATTCTCAAAATAGAAAAGAATACATCTTAGCCTATTCTATGAGGCCCTTATTACCATGATACCATAACCAACCAAACAAGGACATAACAAGAAAAATTTGCATACCAATATCTATTATGCACATAGATGCAAAAATCCTTAACATAATATTTAATACTTGCAGATCAAGCCTAGCAATATATAAAAAGGATTATAAACCGTAACCAAGTGGTTTTTGTCTTAGAACATAAGTTAATTTTACATCAGAAAATCACTGCAACACACTGTATCAACAGAATAAAAGAGTGAAAGGTGTTGACAAAACTCGACACCTTTTGATGATAAAAACACTAAAAACTAATATTGGGGGACCTTCCTTAACCTAATAAAGGGCATCTATGAAAAATCTATAACATTCTACCTAACAGTGAAAAAATAAAGGCTTTCATATTAAGATTTGAAACAAGAAAAGATGACCATTCTTACCACTTCTATTCAACACGGTATTGGAGGTTCTCACCATTACAATTAGGAAAGGAACACATGAATAAAAGGGATCTATAACAGAAAGAAAGAGTCTCTAGCTGCAGTATTATGACTTTATATATAGAAAACTCTAAGAAAACCAGTTAAAACTTTGCAAACTGGCTGGGCACCCATAACTCAGTGATTAGGGCGCCATCCACATGCTCTGGAGCTGATGGTTTGAACCCAGCCCAAGCCTGCTAAACAAACAACAACAACAAAAAAAATAGCTGGAAGTTGTGGCGGGTGCCTGTAGCCCCAGCTACTAGGGAGGCTGAGGCAAGAGAATAGCTTGAGCCCAAGAGTTGGAGGTTGCTGTGAGCTATGACGCGACTGCACTCTACTGAGGGTGACAAAGTGAGACTCTATCTCAATAAAAAAAAAAAAAGCTTTGCAAACTAATAAATGAGTTTAACAATGTTGTAGGATACAAGATCAATATACAAAAATCTACTGTATTTCTATAAGGGAAGGAATGAGCAAATCAAAAATGAAGTTAAAAAACTTTCATTTACAAAGCATCAAGAAAAGGAAAATAAGAATAAATTTAACAAAATGTGAAAAAAACACTCTAAAAACTAGAAGATATTGTTGAAATAAATTTTTAAGAAAACCTAAGTAAATGGAAAGACATATGTGTTCATGAATTAAGAAGACAATATTTTTAAGATGACAGTATTCATACACAGCTATGATTCAATAAAAAAAAAAAAAGACAGTATTCTTAGGATTTCCTTACAGATTCGACACATTTCCTAACAAAATTCTACATGGCTTCTTTGCAGAAATTAAGTTTTTCCTAAACTTCATCTGGAAGCTGAGTGCAGTGGCTAATGCCTATCATCGTAGCACTCAGGTAGGCCATGATGGGCAGATTGCTTGAGCTCAGGAGTTCAAGACAAGCCCGAGCAAGAGTGAGACCTGCCTCACTAAAAATAGAAAAACTAGCTGGGCATTGTGCTGGGCACCTGTAATTCCAGCTACCCACGAGGCGGAGGCAGGAGGATAGCTTGAAGTTGCTATGAGCTATGACTCCATAGCACTCTAGCCTGGGGCAACAGAGTGACACTGTCTCAAAAAAAAAAAAAGGTATATAGCTCAATAGAATAGAATTGGAAGTTTAGAAATAGATCTTCGCATTCACCCTTAATTTTTGGACAGAGTGCCAAGGCAATTCAACAGAGGAAAGGATAGTATGCTAAACAAATAATGATGGTGCAGCTGGCTATCTATTAATAGAAGAAAAAGGAATGAAGTTGTACCCTTATCTCAAGCATATACAAAAATCAGCTCAAAATGGATAAAATACCTCAAGTCAGAGTTAAAACTATACAACTCTTAGGAGACAACATTGACACAAATCTTTATGACTTAAGATTGGACAATATTTTAGCTATGACACCCAAAGTGGAACCAACAAAAGAAAAAATAGATAAGCTAACCATTATCAAAATTAAAAACTTTTGGCTCGGCACCTGTGGCTCAAGTGGCTAAGGTGCCAGCCACATACACCTGTGCTGGCAAGTTCAAATCCAGCCTGGGCCTGCCAAACAACAATGACGGCTGCAACCAAAAAATAGCCAGGCATTGTGGCAGGTGCCTGTAGTCCCAGCTACTTCGGAGGCAGGAGAATCGCTTGAGCCCAGGAGTTTGAGGTTGCTGTGAGCTGTGATGCCACATCACTCTACCCAAGGAGACAATTTGAAGCTCTATCTCAAAAAAAAAAAAAAAATTAAAAACTTTCGTTTTTCAAAGGGAACTATCAAAAACATAAAAAATGCATTCCATAGAATGGGGGGAAAATGCAAATCACACACCTAAGAAGGGACTTGTACCAAAGATTTCTAAAGAATACTTATAACTTAGTGATATAAATAGTCCAATTTAAAAATGGCAAAGGGGGGTGGCACCTGTGGCTCAAGGAATAGGGCACCAGCCTCATATGCCAGAGGTGGCAGGTTCAAACCTAGCTCTGGCCAAAAAACCGCAAATAAATAAATAAAGCATGAGATTTAAAAAAATCGGCAAAGGGCCTGGGCGTGGTGGTTCATACCAGTAATCTCAGCATTTTGGGAGACTGAGACAGGAGGATTACTTGAGCTTAGGAAGTTTGAGACCAGCCTCAGCAAGAGTGACACCCATCGCTACTAAAACAGAAAAAACTAGCTGTGTGCCATGGTGTACTCGTGTGCCTGTAGTTCCAGTTATTTTAGAGCCTGAGGCAGGAGGAGTGTTTGAGTCCAGGAGTTTGAAGTTGCCGTGAACTATTATGATGCCACTACACTCTACTCAGGGCAAGACTCTGTTTTAAGAAAAACAAATTTAAGAAAACAAAGAGAATAAAAATGAGTGAAGGATCTTAATAGCTATTTCTCTAAAGAAGATTTATAAATGCCCAATATGCATGTAGGATATCAATTAGTGGTGGTGCCTGTAGTTTAAGCGGCTGAGGCACCAGCCACATACACCAGAGCTGGCCGGTTCAAATCCGGCCCGGGCCTGCCAAACAATGGCAACTACAACCAAAAGATAGCCAGGCGTTGTGGTGGGCGTCTGTAGTCCCAGCTACTCGGGAGGCTGAGGCAAGAGAATTGCTTAAGCCCAGGAGTTTGAGGTTGCTGTGAGCTGTGATGCCACATCTCTCTACCCAGGGCAATAGCTTGAGGCTCTGTCTCAAAAAAAAAAAAATAATAAATAAATAAATAAAAAATATATATATATCAATTAGTCTTTACCCCATTGAATCTTATCATCCTCAGCAAAGATCAATTGACTGTACATGTGATGGTTCATTTCTGGACACTCAGTTCTATTCTGCTGATTGTCATTTCTATCCTTATGTCAGTGACACACTGTCTTGACTACTGTAGCTTAGAAATTGGGAAGGATAAGTTCTCCAACTGTATTCTTTGTCAAGATTATATTGGCTATTCTGGGTCCCTTCAATTTCTATATAAATTTTAGATCAGCTTTTCAATTTCTGCAAAGAGCCAACTGGGATTTTAATAGGGATTTCTTCCAATTTTAATCAGGTTGAGGGAATATTGCCATCTTAAAAATACACAAGCTTCTCATTCAGTAACACAGGATGTCTTTCTATCTATTGGGGTCTTCTTTAATTTCTTTCAATAATATTTTGCATTTTCAGTGGACAAGATTTGGACTTTTCCTTAAATTATTCCTAAGTTTTTATTCTTTTTGAAACCATTATAAATGGAATTATTTTCTGAATTGCATGTCTGAATTGTTCACTTCTAGTTTGTAGAAACATTGATATCCTTCCTGAACTGGATTATTAGTTCTAATGAGTTTCTTTGTAAAGTCCTTAGGATTTTCTACATAAATAAGATCATGTAGCCAGGTGTGGTGATTCATGCCTGTAATCCTAGCACTCTGGGAGGCCGAGGCAGGTAGATTGCTTGAGCTCACAAGTTCGAGACCAGCCTGAGCAAAAGTGAGAGAAGGATCTTAATACCCTGTTTCCCTGAAAATAAAACATCCTCCGAAAATAAGACCTACTTACAGGAAAGATAAGACGTCCCCTGAAAATAAGACCTAGTGCATCTTTGGGAGCACACCTTAAAATAAAACACTGTCTTATTTTTGGGGAAACAGGGTAGCTATTTCTCTAAAAATAGAGACTAAAAATAGAAAAAGTGAGGCAAGAGGATTGCTTGAGTCTGAATTGGAGGTTGCTGTGAGCTGTGATGCCTCAGCACTCTACCCAGGGCGACAGCTTGAGACTCTATTTAAAAAAAAAAAATCTATGTATGTATATATAGATATATAGATAGATATAGATATAGAATGTATCTAATCTATGTATACATATCTTGCATACATGGGTCTGTACACAAGATCATGTAATCTGCAAATAGAGATAGTTTTACTTCCTCCTTTCAGTCTGGATGCCTTTATTTATATTTTTCCTTTGCCTACTTGCCTTAGCTACAGCCTCCAGTATGACATTACATGAAGTGGCAAGAGAGGATATTCTTATGTTGTTCCTGGTCTTAGGGGTAAAGCAGTCCTTCATCAGTAAGTATAATATTAGCCGTGGGTTTTTGTCAGTGTTTTTAATGGATTATTCTTTGTCAGTTTGTGGAAACTCTTCTATTTTTAGTTTGTTGAGCTTTGGATGGATGCTATATTATTAAAAATGATTTTTCTGCATATAACGAGATAATTGTTTTTCTATGTTGTTAATATAATGTATTACATTAATTGATTTTCAGATGTTAAACTAACTTGCATGCCTGAGATCATCCCTTTTGGATGTTATATAATACCACATGTTATTGGATTCAATTTGCTACTACTTTTTGGAGGATTTTCATATGTTAATAACAGATATTACTTTATAGTTTTCTTTTATTGAGATGTCTATTATTTTGGTATCAGAGTCATGCAGGCCTTGAAAGTGTTCTTTCCTCTTCTAATTTTTTTTTTTTTTTTGCAGTTTTTGGCCAGGGCTGGGTTTGAACCCACCACCTCTGGTATATGGGGCCAGCGCCCTACTCCTTTGAGCCACAGGCACCGTCCTTTTCCTCTTCTAATTTTTATAATAGCGTGTAAAGGATTCTTTTTTTTTTTTTTTTTTTGTAGAGACAGAGTCTCACTTTATGGCCCTCGGTAGAGTGCCATGGCATCACACAGCTCACAGCAACCTCCAACTCCTGGGCTTAAGCGATTCTCTTGCCTCAGCCTCCGGAGTAGCTGGGACTACAGGCGCCCGCCACAATGCCCAGCTATTTTTTGGTTGCAGTTTGGCCGGGGCCGGGTTTGAACCCGCCACCCTCGGTATATGGGGCCAGCGCCTTACGGACTGAGCCACAGGCGCCGCCCTGTGTAAAGGATTCTTAAATTTTTGTTAAAATTCACTAGTGAAGATGTCTGGGCCTAAGGTTTTCTTTATGGGATGTTTTAAAGTTACTAATTTACCAGCACTCTGGGAGGCTGAGGTGGGTAGAATGCCTGAGCTGACAGGTTCGAGACCAGCCTGAGCAAGAGCAAGACCCCCATCTCTAAAAACAGATGGCTGTTGTGGTGGTCACCTATAATCCCAGCTACTAGGGAGGCTGAGGCAAGAGAATCACTTGAACCCAAGAGCTTGAGGTTGCTGTGAGCTGTGACACCACAGCACTCTACTGAGGGTGATATAGTGAAACTCTGTCTCAAAAAAAAAAAAAAATGTAATGGCTGGGTGCCCATAGCATAGTGGTTACAGCACCAGCCACATACATTGAGGATAGCCGTTTGGAACTCATACCAGGCCACCTAAAACAACAGTGACAACTGCAACAAAAAATAGCCCCGTGTTGTGGTGGGCACCTGTAGTCCCAGCTACTTGGGAGGCTGAGGCAAGAGAATCGCTTCAGCCCAAGAGTTGGAGGTTGCTGTGAGCTGTGACAGCACAGCACTCTACCAAGAGTGACATAGTGAGACTGCTTAAAAAAATTTTTTTTTAAATAATTTTATATGTTTATTTTTATTCTAGACCATTGTCTGCATTTGGCTTTTGGTGACATGGGGAGGATCAGACTTCATTCTAAATGAGTTTAGAGAATTCTTGTTTAATTTTAATTTCTAACAGATTACTCTGTTTTCTTTTTAAAGCAAATCACTTGTATAAATACTTATTTTTAAACTTCAGGATGTGAACTCTGAGAATTACTCTGGTTTATTAAAACCAGAATTATATAGTTTTCATTTACGAATTTTTAAGGAGAAAGATTTTTTCCCTGATAAAATGTAAAGGCTCATAGATAAGGTGAATGTTTATGTTCAGTCCCATACTTAACCCTTCCTCAAGCAGAAATGTTAAGTTTTAAAGTCAAATTAAAGAGTAAATTTTCTTACAAAACTTCTCACTTCTCTATTTTCTTTTTCTCTATGAAAAAAAGAATTTCTTGGGAGCAATGTAAGGAACTTGTATTTGTTGAGTCTATTAATGCCATTGATGTACATATGCCAGAACAAGTCTGGAAGGTAGACACACAGAGGTTAGCAGTCTCTCTTCTATTTGCAAATCTGTATTTTCCAAGTATTGTAATTTCAACTTTTTGCTTGTTTCTGGTTAGAATGTTCAGTTTCCTAATTATCTTCTAAGAAGTGAGCACACCTGCACTGGGGGAGGTGCGCTCACGGTGAGGGCAAATGGCCTGGCGGCGGCTCTTCTACGGAATCTTCCTCCTTGGGAATGTGCCAAGGCCGCAGAACTCTCAGTGTATATGAAGGTGAAATGTCATTGCTCGGTTAAGTCTAGAACTCCAAGAACTCCTTGCAGATGACGCAGTGGCAGGGGAGAGGAGGATCTTGTGGGAACTCAGGAGAAGAGCGCAGCTGGGTCAACCGGCTGGGCGCCTAGGGAGGCGGATCTTGCTTGGGGGCGGGGCGCGGGCTTGGCCCGGCCCGCGCGGCGCGCATGCGCGACCAGGGGGCGGGGCCGGGGCCGGGGCGTGGCTGCGCGCGGTGTCCGGAGCGCCGGCGGCGGCGTCTGGGTTCGGGCGGCTGCGCGGGTGGTGTGTTAGCTGTCAGTGCGGACGCCGCGGGCCGGGGCAGGAGGACTAGCACCTGAAGCCGGACTCGCAGCTCTCGACTTCACGATCAGGCGGCAGTGCTCTGCTGCGGGGCTGAGGCGCGCGACCGGGCGGGACGGAAGACTGCAGGACAGCTGGGCGGCGGGCGCCGCGGGCTGGGGCGCGCCAGGTAGGTGGACCGGGCTGGGGGCGACACGGCAGCTGCAGGGACCCGGGGGCGGGGATGGGCTGCGGGCGCCCAGGGTGAGTCCGGTGCCCGCTGGGCCGGACCCGGACGGCGCCGGTGGTTGTCATGGAAATCGCACAGCCTAGCGGTTCACCTGCGGTGGCGTCTTTTAAGAATAATCCAAGCCTGGCTGACCCCCATCCGGATGAAGACTCGGCCGCGCCCGGCTGGGGGCAGGTACCGAGCGCGGGCGGCAGGGACCCCGGGATGTGAGACGCGGCGCTCCAAGCCCCGGTCGCGGCGCCTGCCTGGTGAGTCTCCTGAGCTGGATCTAGTGACTCCTGAGGCTGAAGGCCTTGCAGTGTTTTGGGTGTAAACATTTACGTTCCCGAGTAAAAGGGAACGTGCATCTCAGTGTAGGAAATCTGGACTCCATCCTCAAAACCCTTCCCTTTCTGCCGGCCTATAGCTTCAGACAACATGCCTCACATCTTTGCTTTTTATATTCTCTATGGCTTTGCTAGTCAGTTAATTGAGGCCTGAGAAATTTGCGGGGTCTGTGGCTGTGTCTTAAAAAGCCAGTCCATGAATGGTAGGCCGTGGAAGATTGAGACACTCAAAATGTCAAAGGTAAATTTATGTCTTTGTGGGCGAAGGAAGGGAGCGTTGATGGGCTGGCTTCCCTCTTGTCGACTGCCCTCTGACATTACATAATGATATGTTCTTCCTCGCTGGAGTTCATCCATAATGACAGATCATGAAAATATTCCTCTGCGTAAGAAAGAAGTATAGGCGGTTAGTTGTAAAGCTCCTCTTGCTTTTGCTTTGCCACTGAATGTGTTTTGTGTTAGGAGCCTGCCTAAGAGTAGAATTTGATTTGTCACTTGCCCCTTAGGGCATAGACCAAGGGAGTGTTGGGTGGGGTGGCAGTTTGGATGTTGCAGTGAAATTCTGCCTGGCTCATCTCTTCACAGTGGGTTTTGTGGACCGTGAGGAACCCAGTTGGGTTGGGGACAGAGCAGGTTGACCTTGGTGTAAATCCTGGTTCTATCGCTTGCCAACTGTGGTTCTCAATGTTCTCCTCTCTAAAAGGCAAGAACAGAACCTCCTTTGCTGAGTTTGTTTTGGAGTCTAAATGCTGTTGGCATTGGTCAATGCATATAGAGTAGCTGTAGGTTATCCTAGAATTAAGCCTAAATTTTCTTTGGTTGAAAACAGGCTTTCTTTAACAGGATTTCTATTTTTGGATTTAGGCTGGGACCTTTGTTTTAGGGGTTGTTTGCTGAAGTGTTTACTTCCTAGAAGATTTAATTCACTGTTTTCTTTGAAGAAAGATGAATGATGGGGCTTGTGTTAGAAGGTCAGTATGGTTTTCCTGTTGGAGAAGTATTGTCAGGAGACCTTGATGCTGTCCCAAGGGTAGTGTAACATGCAGATGGAACCTCCCAAGACCTCATTCCCGTGATGTCTTGTAAACACATCTTTGAAGCCAAAGTTACTAGGATGATTTGGCTTGAAGACAGAGTTTAAAGGAATGGATGCTGGACAGATTCAAAGAGAAAGGAGCACTGTATTTCCTCTAAGCTCCTTGACAGGATCAGTTGCACTTACCTGGCCACTTCACTTATATAGCTACTTTTTATTTGGCATATGCTATCTTAGAATGTTTATCTGCTCAGGTAAGTCTTGTTTCCCAGCTAGACTCAGAGCCAAGGACAGACGTTATTGTTTATCTCATTGTTTTGGAAATAGGACATTTTGTAGTATTGCTATTGAGCTAAATATTAGGTGTTTTTTTAAAGCACTTTAAAGAAAGGATGAGATAAAATAATACATGTGAGAGCTTTCTGTAAACTAGAGATCACCAGAGAGATGGGATGTGTATTACAGACTACTGGCCCTGCAAGTCCCTTTAGCCAGTGCCTGTCTAGGTGTATTCTCAGCCAGCATGTCTGTAACTGTACCTGCCTAGGTGCATTCTCAGCGTTTCTGTAACTGTTCCTGTACATACAGATGGACTCAAAAGGCACCGTAGGATCAACAGATTCCTGATCCCCACCCCAAGGCTTAATGTCTCAAGAATTCAGTCAGGAAGAGTGGAGGGGAAGACTTTTGATCAAGACTGTTTCATCCTGTTTTTGTATTTTAGTAAAAAACTCTTTTTTAGCTTATTTATTCCAGAAAAGTTCCCATAGCATCGGTCAACTGCTCATAGTGTCAGGAGGCTTCGACTTTCACTGAGAAAAAAATAGCACAAGTCTTCAGTGAAGAAGGGTTGATTATGTTGGTGCTTCTTTTGTAGAACTTGATTAATGAGCTAGTCTTGAGAAATCCTTCAAAACAGCTTTTTTTTTTTTTTTTCTATGTCCTGGAATAGAAGCTCTGTGAGGAGAGCATATTTTGGGGAGACCAATACTAACACCTCAGCAGACTGTTCTTCATTTTGTCTTTCTGTGCTGTTAAGGAAAATGCCATCAGAAACCTAATCCTGCAGAATTTACCTGTGTTTCTGTTAATATACACTCCTTGCTCTCTTTTTTTTTTGGGGGGGGGGGGTATTTTGATGTGATTTTAGACTCACAGAAAAGTTGCAAGAATAAGCCAAGGAATTCTCAGGTACCCTTTATCCAGATTCTTCAAATACTGACATTTTGCTATACTGCTTTAACCATCGCTCATATCTATGTATATGATTGCTTTTTTCTGAATTATTTAATAGTTAAGTTGTAGACTTGATGCCCCTTTATTCCTGAATACTTCACTGTGTTTTTCCTAAAAAATAAGTACATTCTCTTATACAACAACAGCACAGTTATTAAAAATCAGGAAATTAATGTTGATACATTGCTATTATTTAGTGTACAGGTCTTATTCAGATCTTGCCAATTGCCTCAATAATGTCCTTTATTATTGGCAAGGTAAAATCCTAGATCGTTCATTTGGCGTGAAGTTGTTCTGACTCTGCAGTCTCCTTTAATCTGGAACAGTTCCCAAGACTTTCTTTGTATTTCATGCCATTAACAAATTTGAAGACTACTGACTTTTTAGATAATGTCCCTAAATTTTGGCTTCCTCATGCTTAGATTCATTTTATGCACATCTGTCGGGAGCAGCACAGTGTTGCTGCTGTAGTCTTAGCCTGTCCCTTCAGGAAGCACATGCTTTGAGTATCCATTCACTGTCCCTGCTAACTATGATCATTCCCAAAGGTGGTGTGTGTCTCATTGAGAAGTTACTATGTTTCCCTTTATAATTATATGTATCTCATAAGAAGAGAACTTGAGACTATGTAAATACGCTGTTGCTCCTCATAATTTCACCCACTAGTTTTAGCATCCACTGATGTGCTTCTTACCTGCATCAATTATTATGTGTTGACAGGTGGTGATTTTCTACTTCCATATTTCCTTCTACATTTATTGGTTGGAATTGTACTGAAAGGGAGAACTTTATTTTTTGCTTTATATCTTTGGAGTCATGAATTATTTGCTTTCTTCAATAGGTTATGGTCTGTTACTCTCATTATTCACTTTTTTTGCTCAAATTGTCCCAGATTTGGCCACCAGTAGACCCTTCAAGCTGGCTCTTATGTCCTTTTGACATGTGCCTACCATTCTTTGAGGACTTCTTTCTTTCTAGAACAAAATTTTCAAGACCTAGCTTGTACTTTCCTTGCCCCAGCCTAGGAATCAATCATTTCCCCATAGAGTCCTGGTTCCTTTTAGTGGAGAATGATATTAAAAACCAAGAAGCAACTTTTAGGCTTAAAGGAACAGCCTTACAATGCCCCTTTAAGTGTGACACTTTTTTTTTTTTTTTGAGACAGAGTCTCACTCTGTTGCCCCAGGCTAGAGTGTTGTGATATCAGCCTAGCTCAACTACTCCGCTCAAGTGATCATCCTGCTTCAACCTTCTGAGTAGCTGGGATTACAGGCATACAGGCACCCAACTCTCAGCTAATTTTTCTATTTTTAGTAGAGACAGAGTCTCATTCTTGCTCAGGCTGGTCTTGAACTCTTGAGCTCAACCAGTTTTCCCTTCTCAGTCTTCCAGAATGCTAGGATTACTATGCATGGCCTGACACAGTTTTTTATTCTAAAGGAGAAGGAACATAACTTTTCTGAGCATGACAGGCCTGGGTCAGGTCTCTCTAGACATCCTCTCTGAGGGACCATCAGGAGGTGAGCTAGGGTGTTGAGGAGGGTACTGAGGCAAGGGGTGGTTAGGGCACCCACCTGGAAAAGGCTATCAACTACCTGGATTTAAACCCAGATCTGCCTGGATCTAGTGCCTTTTCCGTTAAATCACATGACTTCCTCCATAGCATTTTTAAATAAATCCTTTATTCATCAAGATAGGCGTGAAAATTAATTACCTGGACTGCCCAATTTTGACAATTTCTATTTTTAGTATTTTGTTTTATAAATCAGGAGCTTCTTTTACTTTAATTCTGTTTGCTAGTCATATACTGCTTTCAAAAGCATTTACTTTATTTCTATAACTACTGTGAGCTTCCAACTAGCTGTGTGACTTTGGGCAAGTAGCTTAATCTTTCTGTACCTCAGTTATCTCATCCACAAAACTGTGCAGATAATGGTCACAGCCCCAGAAGCTGCTGGGGGCTGTTCCAGAGGCTCGTTGGGGGATTAAATGAATTAACACAGGTCAAGTGCTTGGAGAGGCGCCTGGCACAGGAATAGGAACTGTTATGATGAGTTCCTATACAGAGCATGTGTGGTCAGCAGGACCTCCAATGAGAGCAGCCTTTTCTCTGTGGGTTTAATCTCTTAACTGTCTCTTTCATCATAACCTGATTGGGGACGGGGAAGCTGGGGCCCTGGGTGTGGCATGCATGTCTCCTCTTCTAGTCTTTGCATGCGCCTTCATCGTGCCCTATCAGGTTACTGGGCCAGTGCCTGCCTGCCAGCCCAGCTGGCCTTCTGGTGTTTGCACACAGCCCCAACCTGGGGTAAGTGTGAGACTGTGCGCCTTTTAATATGGAGTCTGTCTGGTGAGTTCTACCTAGTGAGAGCCTCAGAAGCACGAAGGCAAATGTATGTGTATGTTGAATGCAGTGGGGAGCTTATGCTGTAGTGATAAAGATGAGGTGTTCATTTTTTGGACTAGGGTCAGGAAGACAGATGGGGGTTCTCTGGAGGAGGAAAGTGTTCACTCCTTCCCTGTTCCCTTCCTGGGACCCTCCCAGAGCCCTTTCTCTCAGACAGCTGGTAGGTTCCTACAGCACTCCTCTTGCTTTGCGCCTTGCCAGGTCGGATTCTGAGGTCTCTTGAAAATTCCCTACCCTCTTCCTACCCCACCCCCATAGCCCGCACACAGCTGGTATCAGCTGCTGCCATGGAAGCTGTCTGATAAAATTAATTCACTCTAAGCTGTGGAATACCTTTCTCTCCTTTGTTGCTGGCATTTTTAAATGGCATACAGGCAGTCCCCAAGTTCTGAACACAATGGGTTCTTTAGGTTTGTTTTTAAGTTGAATTTGTATGTAAGTTGGAACAGAGACATTTACCTATTACCTGTAATAGCCTCCATTCATAAATGGGAGTCAGATGTCAGTTGGATGTTTGTAACTCAGGGACCGCCTGTATTCTCTAACCATTAATTTGAATTTTCAAAGATGTCTTAGGTATGTGAATTCTGGGAATGTGAAGGAAGCATAGGCAGGTGGTAGATTCTCGGGAACAGGGTCCTATAAGGAAATAGGGATGCTCAGTTCAAAGGTCTCCCTGGATTATGGGGTATGTCAATTGGGATGCTTTTGGCTGCCAAGTAAACAATGGCATTTATTGTCTCAGAGAACTGGAGTCTTACCCTATCAGCAGTTTAACAGTTTTATCAAAGACCTAGGTTCTTCTCCTCTCCCCAGCCATCACTGCTGATCAGTCTCCTCATCATTATGAGGTTGTTTTGGGGGTCAGTGGGACTTCATGCTTCCCTGTTCCTGCCCAGGAGGAAGGAGACAAACTAGCCTAGTCCCCAGCCACAGTGCCCACCAGTCCTTCCCTCTGGTGTGTAGGAGCAGAGGGTCCTGTGGCCTTCCCTGGACCAATAGCATTAGGCTATGGAAATGCTCTGTGCTGATTGGCTTAGACAAGCAGCATGACCGCCCCTTGAGGACTTGTTAGAATGTACATTCTCAGGTCCCGTCTAACCACTGTGTCAGAAACTCTATGATGGGGCCCACAAATCCGTGTTTTAACTAGCTTTCCAGGTGATTCTGATGCAAGGTCAGTTTTGAGACCTGCTCTCTTAGTTCAATCAGTACTACTGCCACACTCCCAGCTGGAGATGGGGCTGGCTTTTCCTGAAGCCCAAGGAGGAGAATAGCTCCCAGAATAGAAAAAAGGGAGAGTGTTTCTTGGGCGGTCAGCCCACTGTGTGAACTATGGCAAAGGGTTAAGAACCTAAAGGTAGCTTTGTCCTCCTTGGTCCCTCTCATGCCCCAGCTTGTCTGCCCACCTGTTTCTTAGTCTCCATGTCTGCCACCTCCCTGGCTCCTGCAAGTGTGCCCAACTCTTCCTGTAGGACTCGGTACTAAAAGAAGCAGCATCGGTAGTGTCCCAGCCCAGGCCTCTCTCTGGCCCAGCAGAGATGGAGTCCACTGGGCCAGCACAGGGGATGTGGGCTGGCTCTTATGACTCACCTTCTGAAGGCCTTCCCAAAGTGTGTTCATATGTGTAGGGTTTGCATGATCTGCTAATTTTTGCTCAGGAAAAATGGAAACCAGTACAATTAGTGTAGAGGCTTGAAGGAACTGATTTGGATACAGCCCAAACAACTACATTCAGTGGTGGTTTATACCCCTCTGTTTTTCCCTGGTATGATCTACTTTCTGTCCCTGTTTTTTTTTTTTTTTTCTTTTCCCAAGTACAGTACCAACTTTATGTTTGGGTGAAATAAATAGCCACTTCCATGGTATAATTTGTGAGATCACAATAACCCACTGCTCCAGATTTTTCTTCAAGCTAATGAATTGAGCTCTTTCTGTATTTTCTTGACTTTCCAAAGCTTTAAAGGTTCATCTTAATACATAAAAATACTTTCTAGGAGCAGTGTCGCACTGAGCTCTAACCAGATTTGCACTAATACTGAGGAAGGAATAGCACCTGAGAAGGAGACAGGCGCGAGAGGGGTCCACAGCAGTGTTGTCCAAATAGCAGTGGCTCATGAAGTCATGTGAGGTCATACTCAGCATTTAAAAATTATTTTGAAATAAAGTGGCAAATATCCTAGTACATTTCCTACAGAAAAGGTAAGCACTTTGTGTGTGTGTGTGTGTGTGTGTAAAACATTCAGTTATTTGAATGTAGTGTATTTTGGACATTGTTACAATGTGAGTATTTCTTGCAGTGGCTTTTGTAAGGATATGTCAAACCCTAGGGTTGAGTGCAGGGAGTCCTCATCCATAGGGAAGATAGAGCTACACTGATGTATGTACAGATGGGGGTCTTTTCTTGGGGACAGGTCATGTGCCTTTCATCAGAACCTGGGGGCCTGGGACTCACCATAGATTGAGAACCATCAGTCTAAAATGAGGGGTACCTTTCAAGGCATTGACAGTAATGAAAACCCTGGCCTGGGCTCACTCTGGTTTGATGCTGGTGATAATTGGCCACCTGGGCCAGATTCTCCTGGTGATGGTAGGGGTCCTTAGCACAGGCACAATGAGAGATAGGGCAGACAATGGCAGGAGATGTGCTGGTTTGTCAGAGGCTTTATGGGTCCTTCACCTAACAGGGTGGGTCTGTATATGTCTACCTACAGAGGCAGAGAGACTCTCCTTGATTGAGGCTGGTCCCAGTGAAACCATTGCTGTCTGTGATTCCTTTTAGAATCTTTTGTGCCTTAACAATGACGGGGCGGTGCCAGTGGCTCAAAGGAGTAGGGTGCCAGCCCCATATGCCGGAGGTGGCGGGTTCAAACCCAGCCCCAGCCAAAAACTGCAAAAAAGAAAAAACAATGGCAGGGCGATTTCCTAGTCACCTTGGCTGGTTTAGGGTCAGATGTGACATGGATTATTTACTGCAGGCATTAGTCTAGTCTGCACAAATGGCATGTGTGTGTCTTTCAGGGTGGGGATGGGAGTGAGCAAATTGGATCATAGGAAGAAAAAGTGTAGGACATGAACCTGACTCAACTTTCTCACTTTCCCATCTGTAAAGTGAGGAAAGTGCTCACCTTCAAGGGTGTCATGGGGATTAATAATGTAAGTGGAGAAACCTGTAAACCTCAGTGCTATGGACCAGTGCAGGTGGGGACATTATGGCCTGTGCGCAACTTGACAGTCTTGCTAACTGTTTTCCCTACAGTGCCTCTTTTTTTTAGGACAGAGTCTCACTCTCTCACCCTGGGTAGAGTGGCATGGCATCATTATAGCTCACAGCAACCTCCAAAACTCCAGCTCAAGTGATCCTCTTGCCTCAGCCTCCCAAAGTAGCTGGGATTACAGGTACCCGGCTCGTTTTTTTAGTTTTAGTAGAAAGAGACAGGGTCTCACTGTTTGCTCAGGCTGGTCTCAAACTCCTGAGCTCAAGCAATCCACCCACCTTGGCCTCACAGAGTGCTAGGATTATAGGCATGAGCCACTTTGTCTGGCCTAGTGCCTCTATTTTTAAAATATGCTCAAAGGGCTGGAGTACATCCTAGCTCTGATTCCTGCTCAGGGCACCCCTGAGGGGAAATGTTGTAGAAGGAGGAGGTGCTGAGAGGCTGGGAATTAGCAGCAAAGGTCAAAGGGGAAGGATGTGGGCAGGGTGGAAGAAGGAAATAGGAGAGGTCTGGACTCCATAAACTGTTAGTCAGGTGGTCACTGAACAAGCTGAGACTTCTACTGACACTTTTAAAGTATAGAATGACCTATGATTGTATGTTGATGCAATGTTGAGTATCTTCACATGTCTTATTCATGACTTGTGTTCTTTATATACAAATGTTAAACAAAATGATCACATTATATAATTTGGTGATAGTCAAAAAACAATTAAATGGAATGATTGATGGAACCCAATTAGGATGGGGATAATAGATGTCCAGCTACCCCAGAATCTCCCAAACACTGTTACTCTGGTTTAGAAGAGGGGAGAGAGTGGGTGAATGGATTGGTCTTAGTGGAGAAACCTTGATTGTAGGCTGTATCTACCCTAGGCAGAAGGAAAGGGCTAGCAGTCTTATTTGTTTTTTGTCCAAAACTTACCAGTGACTTGGTGAAGTCATGCCTGAATTTCACCCTTCTTCCTCAGTCATCTAACGAAAAGGTGATTTTTTTTATTTTTCCTCCCTTACTCCCATCCTTTCCCACAGTAGAATGTCCTTATAGTGCCTGAAGGCTGCATGGGTGAAGTGACATGTGTTCTTGATTGAGTTGGCACTGGGCTGAGACACACACATGTACGCAATGTCTATTTAGGGAAGTGCTTCGTTAGTCTGTTGCCTTGGAAATCATGCCTCTTTATTCCTTCACTTTCTGTTCCCTCTGCAGTGATTCAGCAATAGCTTTGCAGAGTGGAAGAAGGTACCTGGTGTCAGACACCACGGAGTACCCAGTATATGTTGATGGAGAGTGACATACAGCAGCCTGTATGTCACTCAGGCCAACATCTTCTTGGTCCAGCTGGAGCACCCAGTGCCGTCCCCTGGCTCGTCCAGCTGCTCCCTATCTCTTCTTCTGAGGCTCTTTGCAGACAGTCGCTCAGTACAACTTCACCTTTTATGATGGAGGCCACTCTACTCCTACACACTTGTCCTTGATAATTTATGCCCATTTTTCTTCTGGTTAGGTCTGGACTATCTTTTCCTTTCTGGTTTGATAGCTTCCTCTGATTTTCCATCCACTTGTCTCTCTAGGACATGTATTTACCTTATTTTTGACCTATTAGCCATTCCTGACCTGTTGCAAAAAGGATACATGGGTTTAAAGTTACGACAACTCGTGCTGAGGTGTATGATGACATGTCCTGAGCTGAGGAGGCCCATCAGGAGACAGATGGGCTTATCCCCACCACTATGGCCTCTAGGGCAGCGCCTGGGTCTCAACTATCTAGATCTCCAGGGGCTGACACCTCTCTTCTTCCTGAGCCCGCTACAGACATCACCAACCCCCACCCCTGATCGTGGGGAGGGCAGCCTCGCTGGTTGAAGGATGGTACACGTTTTGTCTGTAGGTCCATCCTGCCTCTTCTCTGCTCATCCTGATTTTCTTTTCAGGACTGTAATCCCAAGTGATCTGATCTCTATTGGGTAAAGGAACCTAACAAACAGTTTACTCCAGTTTACTGTAGGTTTTAGTGAAATTGAATGTGTTCTTCTTTTGGGGGCATTTGCCTTTTAAGGAAGATATTAAGTGCTAGCAGTTACTACAGTCAAGAAAGCCTCTGTGATGGTGGAATGTTAGACCCAGGAAAAGGCATGGATCAGAAGAAATCTGGGACTTTCCTTATACCTGCTTATGCACAGGGCATAAGCACTTGTCAGCTTCCCATCTGGGTAAAGTCAGATGGGCCAGCTACTTCTGTCCTCCTTCACCCCCCCACCTCCCAGCCCCAAGCCAATGGCAAACGGACCACTTCCACATGTGCCTCTCAAAGGCAGAAGCCCCTGAAAGTTGAGCACCATGGTGGAGCCGTGCTTTGCTTCCAGACTGACTAGAGTCCTCCGGGGTCATGGGTATAAACATGGGTGTATTCAAGAATCTTTGCAGAGAAGCACTCCCTGAATTCATACTTTTAAAACAAGGAAATTTCTGATTGTGTTTTCAAAGCTAATGCTGATAATATTCTCATCTGTAATAATTATTTTTCCCAGCCTTTGAATTTTTTAAACTTTACATTTAAAAAAGACTTGAATCATCAAATAGCCCTTTCTCACCTTTTCTCCTAGGGAGTTGCTACTGATAGGCAGCGAATGAACATAACATCTTCTTGGTGTCCCAACATGAATCATCGCTGCCTGCGATGCCCAAGCCTGGTGATTATCTTCCAGATTGATTTGCTGGCCAATTCTTTCTCAGTAAAAACATGTATATTTCACTCGCAGTCTTTGTGAGTGATATTTTCTGTAAGGGAGCTGACCACTAAACTTCGTAGGCCTACCTTCCTGTCCCTTTGTGGGTGTGCTGGTCCGTGTGTTGTTTGAGGTCCACCCCCACCCCCCAGTGTCCTGCATAGGCATCTGGCCCCCAGGACTGCGGTGCTGCACTTTTTCTTTTTAATTAATGGCTGTTGGGACACATTTGCTCAGTATGATTGGAGCATCCACAGAATATGGTGCTGCGTCAGAATAGTACAGTGCTCGGACAGAACTTTGTCCTTTGGGAAGGATGCTCCCTTGTGAGACAAGATGGATGGCTCAGGTCTGCACTGGCCCTGGGAAGGCATTATGCTTATTGAGTAGACTTAGGTCAGGTGGTTCCCCTGAAGCAGTAGTCCCTTCTCCTGGGGAAGTCAGCGCTCAGATTGCCTAGCTGGTCTCCTGCCCATCCTTCCCCATTCCAGCAGAGAAGCCTGAGAGATGGTGGATGGAACAGTCCCCTTAATGGAGTTCAGGGAACTATTATTAGGAGGAAGGGTGTCAGTCCTGGGAGCCAAATGGAAAAACAACATGGAGTAAAGTCATCTACCAGGGGCACGTGGAGGGCTGGTGTGTGGGATGTTGAGTAGCTGACCCAGCTATGCCTGTGCTGGGTGGCCCTCTCACCCCCTCCTCCTTGCTGTGTAACTCCTTAACAGTGACTCCTTAAGGGTCTGGAGAAATCACTTTAAGTGTTAGGTTCTGCTTTACTGTATTCTGTAGGGAGCATTGTGTTCCACAGTAGCATTCACTGTGTGAATGCCAGAGTTGTCTGTGAATATCATGGATCTGGGGCGCCTAAGACTTAAGTGTCCTTCAGGGCAGGCACAATAGCTCAGTTTTCTTTGTATTGCTAGTGTCCCACTGTGCCTGGCACAAAATAGGTATATAATCAACGTTTATCGAGTGAATGAATGAACAAGACTACTATGTGATTGTCAAAATAGCAAGAAAAGCCTCCACTTCTCTTGGGAACAGTCTGCTTCCTTGAGGTCAAGTTGAGGTTCAGTGTAAGGACAGGGAGAAAGACAAGAACCTGTGGCACAGCTGGGCCCCAGTAAGTTTTGGGGAGAAATCAAAACTGTCAGCTTGTCTCATTGTGCCTGTCCAAGGCAGAAGCCTGTTCTCGGCAGAGACCTTTTGCGTCCTTGGCACATGAGCCCTCAGGTCCACCTGGCTGGAATGTGGGACTGGCTGCTTTTCCCTCTCTGGGCCAGAAGGTGCCATACCTTTGAGTTTGGTCATCTGGTTGTTTTTGTTTATTTATTTTTTCATTTAATCACTTTAAAAGAGTACATTTTCCCCCTATATGCGTGTATGTGTGTGTAAGTATGGTATTATAGGTGGGAGAGGCTAAAGAGAAGGCTGGTAGGGGAGGGCACACAGGAAAGGTGGCCGCTCCTTCTCTCCTGGATTTGGGGAAGCATCACAGGGCCTCATGAGAGTGATTCATATGTTGTGGGGCAGCAACTCATGCTGGGGGGTTTAGGAGAGACGTGAACAGCAGGACTGAGGTAACGCATCACGCAGGAGGCTCAGGAGCGCAGGGCCAGATCACCCGAGAGCTTGAGGCCCATGGGGCCCTTTGCAGGGTTGTGGCTTCATTCATCTCACACTGGAGGGGCTTTAGACTTTTTAAACTTTTTATTCTGTTTTACTTGTATCTTTATAGTTTTAAGTGATAAAAGCAATTCTACTGCCATTTTATAGTTTGGAGAGACCTTTTCTTAGATTATAATAATTCTTATAACTATACCTATGCTCTAGCCACCCAGTTTTGGGGGTTTGTAGGCCAAGATTCAGCTTCCTTATCTCCGCTCAGGATTGCCCCTGCAGTTGTGGGTGCCGCAGCTCATTGAGCACCGCATGGCAGTGGGTCCCGAGGCAGGTGGCCACAAGGCCAAACCACAGGGCAGGGTGTCCCTGGCACTCGTGGGATCAGAGGTGATGCTGTGTCTGTGAAATGATAGAAGTGAAACCCAGTGCTGGGGAAACTATACTACCCCGTCCCCCCCCCCCCCAACCACCTGTGAAACACTGGACCCTGAAGAAAAGGGAGCACTGGAGTGTAAAGAACCCCAGCAATACTAGTTTCTAGAAACAGTATTAATTGCCCCAGGGGCTCTCCCTGCAGTGAAATAGCTGCCTGGGCAGCTCAGTTGGCCCCACCTTCTCCATAGCCACACTCTCCCTGTGCCTCCTGAGGTCTCTGCACAGTGGATGTGGTACAGACATCTAAACTCAGTCATGCCTCTCAGACAGTGGCTGTAGAGGGCCTGTGTTTGGTAGTGAGAGAAGACAGGGACAGGGGTTGGGTTGTGATTCTGCTAAATCACCCTTCATCCCTAAGATTTTGAGACTGAAACTTGGAGTGCTGTGTGCGGTAGTGATACGGCAGGGGAGGCAAACTGTGCAGAGGGAGCCAAGTCAGAGAAGAGGGAAGTGAAGGGCAGAGAGGAAGGGGGCTCATGGTGCCGAGGCGGTGGTCCTCCCTGTGATTCTCTTACCTGTGGAGGTGATGGTGCCCAGAGAAGGGGCCCTTGAAATCCTCCCCCCTTTTATTAGTGGCTGTGCACTAACATCTGTTGGGGGAAATTCTCAAAGACCTACTTGTACTTAGCATGATTAGACAAATTTGATGACATTTTCTTTTATGTTTTTTAGTAGGCAAACATTTTCATCGCTGAAAAATTGTAAGGTACAGCAGACTATATGGTTAAACCTGTCTGCTGTCCCATCCCCCTAGCCATTCAGATCCTCTCCCTGGAGACACCAATGCCATGAGCTTCTTGGGTATTCTTCTCACATTACGTGTGTGTATGCTAGCTGGCAGGTAAATGCATACATTAGTTATTTCCATACCCATGGTGCCATGTCGCGTTCTCACTGTGCTCCTCACCTTGTCTGTCACTGGAACATGCAGAGTTTTGTGTTCTTTTGTCCAGCTACAGGGCTGTGCTGGGAGATTCTGTAGCCAGTGCTGAGGAATGTATGTGAGGCTCTTTGCAGACTAGGATTGTGCTGATGTGTTAGCCTATAGAAGAGGTAGCACCTGCCTTGCTCTGAGGCCAGGGCTGGGCTCTGGCTGGATTGAGTGTCACCTGGCTAGATGGAGAGTGAGGGTTAGGTAATGTTTTGGAGTTTCTCCCCATTTATTTCAATTTATGACCTGGCATGTAACTTTTTCTTTGGGGGGTGGACAGCACTTAATGATTACATATTACTATTTGTAAGATACATATCTTTAAAGTATTACCTTCTACTTACACATAGACCTTTTAAAGTAAGGTGTAGCATCCCAAGTGAGGCTTGCCAAGGATGCCTTTGACCCAGGCTTCGGGAACAGCAGCTCTGCCTGGCCCACCAAGGAGCTGACGGAGGTGCAGGTATGACAAATGGTCCAAGAGGGGCCTCACAAACAGCCAGGACCAAAAATGCACAGTGCTTACAGAACTCCAGATTCCCATTCCCACCTGTGGTGGTGCTAGCTGTGTGCCCCATGTCTCAGAGGGAAAGAAACAGCCTGGGCAAGGGCATTGTAAATATGTTTTGGAGTCATGTTGGATGGTTGTCTTCCACTTCTGAGTCTGAAATGGCATGCTAGTTTATCATAGGTGGGGTGGGTATGAATTACCCTGAGGACTGGGAGGTAGAAGAGTGATGGCCTCCCCAGAGCACACCTGCCCCTTCTCCTTCAGGAGGTAGTTTCAGGCACAAGAGAAGCGTCTGTTGCCAAGCTGACCTTGGGGATCTGCAGGAGAACAGGGTGTCTGTGTGTGCTGGTGAGACTGCTTATAAGGCTCATGTGGGATTTAGGACAGGTCGGAGCTATGGGCCTCCATGGGCAAGTGAAGGTCTGAAGATGTTAGATGTTAGTCCCCCGGGTCTGCTGTGTGCAGTGCTGGTGGCCCAGGAACCCTGAGGCAGCTCTTCCTCTAAGCCATGGCCCACTCCATGCATACCCGTAGGCTCCTTCCTGCCCTGGTAGTAGGTATCAGCTAGCTTTGGGTAGAAGGTCTCTACCCAGCAAACGTGGCCTAGCCCTGGCAGAAGCAAAGAAGAACGGGTACAAAGAAGACAGCTCAGAGGGCCTGCAGATGGCTGCTTTCAGGAAGTGAATAGGCTTCTTCTTTCTGTTCATTTTCTCTAAAATACTCTTGAGGTTTTGAGGCTCCACCCTGAGCCCTTCGTAGCCGAGGCCAACTGTGGCTTGGTGAAAAAGACAATGTTTAAATCTTGCGTAGGCTGAGGAAGAAGGCTGGGACAACCCAGCCCTGCTCTGGAACTGAAGGGTACAGACAGGATCCTGCTGCCTCATCCTCCCAGCAGCCCTGGGGAAGCTGAGGCCACAGAGTCTGCCCGGGGAGGCTGAGCACTTGGGGGAAGTGGAACTATTGCACATCGTAGGTTTCGACATTTGGGACTCACCCTGCAAGAAGGCAAACTGAGAGTACACAGAGCAAGGACTGAAGAAACGGAAAGGGGAGGGAGAAACCACTGCATAAAAAGGAGATGAAATGCAGATTGGGGAGGCTCAAATGCTAGTAACCCTATCTTTTGCTGGCCTAACCCGCCCTTCTCCCAGGGTGGCCCTGGCTGGGATGGAGCTCTCAGGCTCACACTGGGAACCGAGGCACCAGCTTCTCTTTTGGCACCTGCAGGGCCTGTAGCCAGGAGAAGTGCAGATGACCCTGATCACAGCTTGTCGTGCCTGAGGTTGGGAGGATCTACTCCAGGCAGTATCAGCAAAGGCCATCCTATAAAATACTTGAATTAATTGTCCTAAATGTTTAAGTCAAATGTCTGTGGCAAAATCATATTTATATGGGATAAGCTAAGAGTCCTTGGGAAGATTTGGAAACTCTCCTTTTTAGGGCAGAGTTAAGTGAGGCAGTACACCTAAGCCAAAGGAGCTTTTGTAAAGGGGGTGCAAGCTTGTTATTCCAGCATATGGTTGTAGTTTTTCACACAGCTTTTGGGGATGGGCTGGTGGTCTAGAGAGAGTGGCAGGTACTGTCCGTCACCAATTGGGATTTCTCGAGTTCCTACCATGTGCCAGGTGGCGTGCTGGGTGCTTCCTGTCCACTTCCCATTTAATCTCCTGTATGACCTTACTGTGGCTGCTGTGACAAACTTGGTGGCTTAAAACAACAGAAATTCATTCTCTTAGTGTTCTAGAGGAGAGATTCCAGAATCAGCGTCTGTGGGCTGAGAGAAGGTATCCACAAGACCATGCTCTCTTTGGTAGTTCTAGGGGGGATACATTCCTTGCCTTTGGCCTTTGGTGGCTGCTGGCACACCTTGGCTCACAGCCCCCTCCTGCGTCTTCATAGCCGGCCACGCAGCATCTTATCTTTGTGACTGCTTCCTTCTGCTTCTGTCACATGGCCTTTCTTCTCTCTGAAATCTCCCTTAATTGTTGTCTTTTTCATTTATCCTTATTTTTGCCAAGGACCCAGTAAGGAAGAATGTCACTCTCCTTCTTATAAGGACATTTTGTACTAGTTTGCAGTCCCACCAGCAGTGTAAAAGTGTTCCCTTCTCTCCACATCCAAGCCAGCATCTGCAGTTTTGAGATTTTGTGATGTGGGCCATTCTCACTGGGGTTAGATGGAATCTCAGAGTGGTTTTGATTTGCATTTCTCTAATAGATAGGGATGATGAACATTTTTTCATATGTTTGTTAGCCATTTGTCTGTCTTCTTCTTTTTTTTTTTTTTTGTAGAGACAGAGTCTCACTGTACCGCCCTCGGGTAGAGTGCCGTGGCGTCACACGGCTCACAGCAACCTCTAACTCTTGGGCTTACGCGATTCTCTTGCCTCAGCCTCCCAAGCAGCTGGCACTACAGGCGCCCGCCACAACACCCAGCTATTTTTTGGTTGCAGTTTGGCCGGGGCTGGGTTTGAACCCACCACCCTCGGTATATGGGGCCGGCGCCCTACTCACTGAGCCACAGGTGCCGCCCTCGTCTGTCTTCTTTAGAGAAAGTTCTATTCGTGTCTCTTGCCCATTGATATATGGGATTGTTGGCTTTTTTCTTGTTGATTAATTTGAGTTCTCTATAGATCCTAGTTATCAAGCTTTTGTCTGATTCAAAATATGCAAATATCCTTTCCCATTGTGTAGGTTGTCTATTTGCTTTGGTTGTTGTCTCCTTAGCTGTACAGAAGCTTTTCAGTTTAATGAAGTCCCATTTGTTTATTTTTGTTGTTGCAATTGCTATGGCAGTCTTCTTCATGAAGTCTTTCCCCAGGCCAATATCTTCCAGTGTTTTTCCTATGCTTTCTTTGAGGATTTTTATTGTTTCGTGCCTTAAATTTGAGTCCTTTATCCATTTTGAATCAATTTTTGTGAGTGGGGAAAGGTGTGGGTCCGGTTTCAGTCTTTTACATGTGGATATCCAGTTCTCCCAACACCATTTATTGAATAGGGAGTCTTCCCCCCAAGGTATGTTCTTGTTTGGTTTATCAAAGATTAGGTGGTTGTAAGATGTTAGTTTCATTTCTTGGTTTTCAATTCAATTCCAAGTGTCTATGTCTCTATTTTTGTGCCAGTACCATGCTGTCTTGACCACTATGGCTTTGTAGTACAGCCTAAAATCTGGAATGCTGATGCCTCCAGCTTTATTTTTATTACTAAGAACTGCCTTAGCTATACGAGTTTTTTTCTGGTTCCATACAAAACGCAGAATCATTTTTTCCAAATCTTGGAAGGGCGATGTTGGTATTTTAATAGGAATGGCATTGAATAGGTAGATTGCTTTGGGAAGTATAGACATTTTAATAATGTTGATTCTCTCCATACATGAGCATGGTATGTTCTTCCATTTGTTAATATCCTCTGCTATTTCCTTTCTTAGGGTTTCATAATTTTCTTTATAGAGGTCCTTCACCTCCTTCGTTAGGTATATTCCTAGGTATTTCATTTTCTTTGAAACTATGGTGAAGGGAGTTGTGTCCTTAATTAGCTTCTCATCTTGACTGTTATTGGCGTATACAAAGGCTACTGACTTGTGGACATTGATTTTATATCCTGAAACATTACTGTATTTTTTGATGACTTCTAGGAGTCTTGTGGTTGAGTCTTTGGGATTCTCTAAGTATAAGATCATGTCATCAGCAAAGAGGGAGAGTTTGTGACCTCCTCTGCTCCCATTTGGATTCCCTTTATTTCCTTGTCTTGCCTAATTGTATTGGCTAGAACTTCCAGCACTATGTTGAATAGTAAAGGTGACAGAGGGCAACCTTGTCTGGTTCCAGTTCTAAGAGGAAAAGCTTTCAGTTTTACCCCATTCAGTAAAATATTGGCTGTGGGTTTGTCATAGATAGCTTCAATCAGTTTTAGAAATGTGCCACCTATGCCTATACTCTTTAGTGTTCTAATTAGAAAAGGATGCTGGATTTTATCAAATGTTTTTTCTGCATCTATTGAGAGGATCATATGATCTTTATTTTTGCCTCTGTTAATATGATGGATAACGTTTATGGACTTGCGTATGTTAAACAAGCCTTGCATCCTTGGGATGAAACCTACTTGATCATGATGTATTACTTTTTTGATGGTAAGCTGTAATCTATTGGCTAGGATTTTGTTGAGAATTTTTGCATCTATATTCAAAAGTGAGATTGGTCTGAAATTCTCCTTTTTGGTTGGGTCTTTTCGTGGTTTTGGTATCAGGGTGATGTTTGCTTCATAGAATGTGTTGGGGAAGATTCCTTCCTTCTCAATTTTATGGAAAAATTTCTGCAGTACAGGAATAAGCTCTTCCTTGAAGGTTTGATAGAATTCTGGAGTGAAGCCATCTGGACCAGGGCATTTTTGGGTTGGAAGTTTTTTTATTGTTTTTTTAATCTCAGTGCTTGAAATTGGTCTGTTCAGGAGCTCTATTTCTTCCCTGCTAAGTCTAGAGAGAGGGTGTGATTCCAAATATTGGTCCATTTCCTTCACATTGTCAAATTTCTGGGCATAGAGTTTCTGGTAGTATTCAGAGATGATCTCTTGTATCTCTGTGGGATCAGTTGTTATTTCCCCTTTATCATTTCTAATTTAGGTTACTAGAGATTTTACTTTTCTGTTTCTCGTTAGTCTGGCCAATGGTTTATCTATTTTACTTATTTTTTCAAAAAACCAACTCCTTGTTTCATTAATTTTCTGAATGATTCTTTTGTTTTCCACTTCATTGATCTCTGATTTGATTTGGGGTATTTCTTTTCTTCTACTGAGTTTAGGTTTATATTGTTCTTCTTTTACTAATTCCATAAGATGGTTTGTGAGTTTGTTGATGGTGCTCTCTTTCTGTTTTTCGAATGTAGGCATCTAAAGCGATAAATTTTCCTCTCAAAACTGCTTTTGCAGTATCCCACAGATTTTGGTAGCTTGTGTTTTCATTGTTGTTATGCTCAAGGAAGTTAATGATTTCCTGTTTTCTTTCTTCCTGCACCCATCTGTTATTCAACAGAAGGTTGTTTAATTTCCATGCCTTTGTTTGGCTTCGAACGTTTTTGTTAGAGTTGAGTTCCACCTTTAGTGCCTTGTGGTCTGAGAAGATACAAGGTAAAATTTCAATTCTTTTGATTCTGTTAAGGTTTGTTTTGTGTCCCAGGATATGATCAATTTTGGAGAATGTTCCATGGGGTGATGAGAAGAATGTATATTCTTTATCTTTGGGATGGAGTGTTCTATATGCGTCTATCAAGCACAGTTGTTCTAGGGTCTCATTTAAATCTCTTATATCCTTGTTTAATTTCTGTTTAGAGGATCTGTCGAGCTCTGTAAGAGGAGTGTTAAAGTCCCCTGTTATTGTGGTATTATCGGATATCATATTGCTCAGACTGAGTAAGGTCTGTTTCAAGAATCTGGGAGCATTTAAATTGGGTGCATAAATATTTAAAATTGAAATGTCTTCTTGTTGTATTTTTCCCTTGACCAATATAAAGTGACCATCTTTGTCTTTTTTGACTTTAGTTGCTTTAAATCCACATGTAGCTGAAAATAAGATTGCAACTCCTCTTTTCTTCTGAATGCCATTTGCCTGAAAAATTGTCTTCCAACCCTTGACTTGTAGTTTTAATTTGTGTTATGAAGTCAGGTGTGTTTCTTGCAGACAGCAAATGGATGGCTTGTGTTTTTTAATTCAGTCAGCCAATCTATGTCTCTTCAGTGGGGAATTCAAGCCATTAACATTTATTGAGATAATTGATAAGTGTGGTAGTATTCTATTCATCTTATTTTGTGAGAGTCCATTGCTTAGTTTTATCTTTTGCATCCGTGTGGAGGTTAGGTTCTGTCCTTTAATTTCTGAGTTCTTACTTTGCTGCTGATCCATTGTGATGGTCAGTGTGTAGAACAGGTTGAAATATTTCCTGTATAGCTGGTCTTGTTGTGGCGAATTTCCTCAATGTTTGTATATCCGTAAATGATTTGATTTCTCCATCAATTTTAAAGCTTAGCTTAGCAGGGTACAGAATTCTGGGCTGGAAATTGTTCTGTTTAAGTAGATTAAAGGTAGATGCCCATTGTCTTCTTGCTTGGAAAGTTTCATTAGAGAAGTCTGCGGTCACTCTGATGGATTTGCCCCTGTAGGTCAACTGGCTCTGTGTCTTTTTTAATGCTTCTTTCACACTTGTATAGTTTTTGGCAGTCACTGAGTAACCACACTAAGCTTCTGAACTCTTAGAAGTATCAGGAAACAGCCTCTCTTTCCATCTTGGATGCTATGTTAGTTCTGTGTTGCTGTCCACCTGAGGCTGGATAATATCTAAAGAGAAAAGCTGTACATAGCTTACGATTCTGAAGGTGGGAAGGCTCAAGATTATGCACCTGCATCTTCTGAGGGCTTCAGGTGGCTTCCATTCATGGCAGTGAAGGGGGACCAATGTCTGCAGAGATCACATGATGAGAGTGGAAGCAAGAGGGGGAAGAGAGATACCAGGTTCTTTTTAACAACCAGCTCTTGTGGAAACTAATAGACTGATAATTCTTCGCCATTGGGGGAGAGCATTAATCTATCCATGAGAGATCTGCCCCCACGTCCCAAACACCTTCCATTAGGTGGCACTTCCAATATCGGACATCAGATTTCAACCTGAAGTTTAGAGGGGACAAACATCCAAACCGCAGCAGATGCCTTATATCTGTGCCACACAGGCCTCACTGTGCCCGTCTGTTTATGGTTCAGCAGTCTTGGTGCAGTTAACTTGGTCTCTGTTCAGTCTAGGCAGGCCTAGTGGCTTGAGGATAGGCTGTGCTTGTACCCACAAGAAATAGTGCATTGGGAGGGTGTGCAAATGGTTGACTCACTTGTTCAAAGAGCAGTCAAAAAAATAAAAAGAAGCCTGAACAACATAGGAAGACCCCTGTCTCTACAAAAAATAGAAAAATTAGCTAGGCATGGTGTCACATACCTGTAGTCCCAGCTACTCAGAGGCTGAGGCCAGAGGATTGCTTGAACCTATGTGTTTGAGGTTGCTGTAAACTATAACAGCACTGCACTCCATCCAGGGCAAAAGGGTGAGACCGTATCTCAAAAAAAGGGGGCTCCGGGTGGAATGTCTTACACCTGTATTCCTGGTACTCTGGGAGCCTGAGGTGGGAGAATCACTTGAGCTAAGGAGACCAGCCTGAATACTAAAAATAGAAAAAATTACCTGGGTATGGTGGCATATACCTGTAGTCCCAATTACTTAGGAGGCTGAGGCACGAGGATGGCTTGAGCCCAGGAGCTTGAGGTGGTTGTGAGCTAGGCTGATGCCACAGCACTCTAGCCTGGGTAACAGAGTGAGATTTTATCTTAAAAAAAAAAAAAAAAGTCAATGGCAAATGACCTCCCTGGCCCTTTCTTCCTAGTTGGTATTTTCCCTGGTTATAGCCACTTCTCAGCATAGTGGCCCATGGCTGGAGAAGAACACACACCCACATTGTTGGATCTTTCTAAATCCTTGACACAGAGCTCCAGAGAGCCATTGAGAGTACTTGGCGCTCAGAGCATATTTCCCTCCAGCCCTAGGCCAGGGAGCAGTCCCTGGATTTTAAGGAGCTCACTTCTGGATCAGGCGGTGTAAGCGGGTGGGCCGGCCTGTGGAGGCTGACCCAGTGCAGTGCAGATCCTGACCAGACCCCTGAATGCTCCAAGCTCCCGCTGCATGGAGGAGCAGGCCTGAGGCCTACCCACCACAGGTTTTGAGCACTAAGGGGGTGGATGGTGTGGAGCAGCTGGCACAGGTGGCATGAGTCTGTGTCCCTGAGTGGCCACAGGGGAGGCGTGGCCCCCTGTGCTTTGGCCCGTGCTAGGACCTTTTCTCTTCTCAGCCAGGCACTGAAGGAGCAGGAAGGAAAAGAAATATGATGCCAGGACCAGAGGAAGAAGTGGTGGCAAGTTGGGTGGTCAGTTTCTTGGTGCTGCCTCTGAGTAGGTGTCTGGTTTAGGGCTGTACTGCAGGAGGACTGGAAAATATTTCTAAGGACTCCTTCACCATCCTTATTTGAATAGGTTTCAGGGAGGTTTTATTTTTTGCTACAACCTTGTTGACCTGTAGCTTCAGAAACCAGAATGGTTTCGCCCAACCTTTTGATTTGAGGTCACACTGAAATAGTGTTAGCTGTGGGTGTGAGAGGCACCTCCTCTGTGTGTCTGTGTCTGTATTGTGTGTGAGTGTGCAAGTGTGAGTCTGCGTAGTGCGTGTGAGATGTATGCATGTGTGCATATGCTTGTGTGTCTGTGGTTCCACTGTGGGTGACTAATGCGAATGACACCCTGACCTGTGCCCTGTGAGAAACACCGTGTGGTTAATTTACAGTCATTCTACCTAGGAGAAAAGGATGAATGACCCTGTGGGGTTAAAAAATGATTTGAGTTTTGAAAAAAAATTTTTTTCCCTTTAAACTTGGCAGTCTTGCTAAGCCATCAAAAGAAAATGTAGAATTAAAATATATAACAGGTGGGAGTGTGTGTTTTTTTTTTTTTTTAACTTACACTTAAGGTTTCTATGGTATTTCATCATATGTAGAACATTGCTGTTAGGCCATCTGAGAATTTTAAAGTCTTATGTGGATGAAAGCAAGCCTCCTTTTGAACATAAGGCCTTGCTGTGCTGCTTCTGAGAGGCTCAGCCTCAGGTTGAGCTTTCAGCAACCAGGGATAGACAGACACCCAGTGTTTGTGCAGATTTGAAGTGCTTGGTTCAGCAGTCTATAAGCTTCTATTTCTTTATTTAATCCCACAAACATAGAAGCCTCCCAACATGTTATTGACCCTGTTAGTAAATTTTCCCTGAGGACCCCCAGCAGGGCTAAAGTCACAGTATCACGGAGTTCAAAATTATAGATCTGGATTTTCCCACATGCCATTCAAACTGCCACTGTGTCAAGGCCGGGTCGTGGGCTGATTTTTAAAGAGGAACAGTCTTGGAAGACTTTGAAAGGCTCTCGGGAGGTCCATTGACTGTGGTGTTACTGGGATTGCACTGGAGGACCACCTGCCCTTGTCCCTCTCTTTGTCCTCTAAAAGCAGTGTGGGAACCAAGATTTTTGACTAGAATAGTTCCTGTCCAACAAGGCCTCTTTTTGATCTTCTATATGATTCCTTTCTCATTCTGTTCTGAGGCCAGGCCTGTTTCTGGCCCTCCTAGAGCAGCATGCAGTGTCGACATGGCTGGGGACATGGGGGTATAGGAGGGCATGGCTTTGGAGGTGGTGAGCTTGAGCCCTGCGTGGGGTCTGTTGTGGGGGAGGAGGGCACAAGGTACACAGCTGGGCTTGAGGCTAGCACTGCTCCCAACAATTCCCTCAAAGCGTGTCCAGAGCGGAGGGGTCAGTGGTATGAGCACACAGATGGCAGTGCACACTGACTCAAACCCTCCAGCAGATGCGATCTGTTCTACATGACAGGCCCTGCCCCTGGAGCCTCTATGTTCTGTTGGGAGGATGGAAACTGAGTAAAACTCTTTTGGGGGGTGGACAGTCCACTGGAGAAGCTGACCCAATGTGTAGAGCTGAGCTCTGTGGCACGTGTCCAAGGAACCTGTCCAGTTGTGCAGCTGTCTTTGCCTTCTTCAGCTCCTTCTGCCTTGCGCAGCCACTTGTGTGTTACCCTGTCCTCTGGACAGTGGACACTTCTGTGGCACCTCCCCAAGTCCCAGCCCAGGCCTTTCTGATGTTTGTGGTAGGCCAAGAAATCCATGTATCCTCACAATAAAGCATCTGCAGAGAGGGGGAAGTGAGAGTTGAAATCTGAAATACTCTTGTTTCAGAACAGGGAACCAAGGCCCAGATGGAGCAAATGATTTGCCTGGAGTCTCACAACTTAGCTGGGCAGAGCTGGTTCTGGAGTCCAGGCCCAGGTCCTTGCCCCTCTGTGAGGAGCTCTTTTCTGCTGCTCTGAGCTGCACTTCTGCTTGCTGCAGAGAGAAAGTGCCCCAGGAAGGAGTAAGGGTAGGCATCTTAGGTGCAGTGTAGAGAGGGTGATAACCTTGCCAACTGCCCCCCTCCCCGTCTGTGCTCTGGGCACTGGCCTTGATGGGTCACATCTGAAACCCTGTGGTGTGTTCAGGATCTTCTGGGAGGTGCCACTCCCTCAGTGGGCAACCTCACCTGGGCTGGTGCCACCTTTTGAGCCTTGGCGATGCCTGTGACACCTTGTGAGCCTGGGCCAGAACACCTTGCTCCTGGCCCACTGATCTTTCTGCTTTCCCAGTGTTCACCCACCCATCCCTGTGTCGTCTTTCCCAGGTCCTCGAGGTGCCCTGTCTCCCATTGTCCAGTGTCTGATGCCTACCTTTTTGTCCATTCCAGCTGCCCCTGGGAACAGTGGAGGGCAGAGTTCACTTGTTTCTCAGAAGCAGGTGAAACTTTAATTAAATGCCCGCCTAAGGTCGCACAGCATTAAAAAGCCAATCTGGGTCTTAAATTATGTTGACTTTCTACTTTACAAGGCAATTGAAAGAAAACATGTTGGAGAGTTAATGCATGTGATTGGGGAAGATATGATTGACTTACTATGTGATGTTTTTATAACTCTTGTTAGAGGGTATTACATACCTTGCATAGTTATACACCATCAGGATATAACTGACCTGTAGTATTCAAATATTACAGAAGGATATGTAGAGAAAACTCACCTCTCCACTTATCTGCTAGTTCCCCTCCCAGCCGTAGAGAGGGCTGTGTCACAGTGAGCAGAGGGTATTTGTTTCTGTTTATTTCTGCCTAGAAGTGGGAAGCTTCACAGAGAGGAACTGCTATTTGAATTGGTCATGAAGCAGGAGTAGGACTTATCAAGCAAACAGGAACAGAAAGGGTATTCTAGGTGGAGGGGACAGCCTGAGCAAAAGCACAGCGTGCACATTTGGGAGGCTGTAAGCAGCAGCCTGTGGGTGTGGTACTTAGGAAGCTTGGGAGAGGTAGACGGGCAAGAAGACCCACCCTGGGCGGGACTGGGTACTGCGTCTTGTTTGTGCTGAGAGTGCCATAGAACGGATTGCAGGCAGGGGGTTAGCCCATCGAATTTACAAATTAAGAGAGTCCTCTAACACCCCATGAGTCGTGTTTCCCCATGGGACATCAGCTCTTGACCAACTGGGGTGACAGGAAGAGAAGGAAAGGCAGCATAGGCCTTGGATGAAAGCAAAATCGCGCGTAGCAGAAAAGGAGTCAGAATAAACAGACGGGTTAAAAGTTCATGTAAAATTTAGCAGCACTTTGAACTTTTACAGATACACTGCTTTTATACTTTAGGCATGCCCCCAAATGGTGGCCATAGCCTGCTGGTGGCCTGCGGCAGCCTGGGCTATGTGAGCAGGGCCACCCTGTAGCCTGCTCCCTGCTCCCTGGGCGGAGGGTGGGGTGGCAGGGAGAGGAGAGCAGCACTGCTCACGGTGGGGAAGACAGGAGGACTCTGCGGGGGCCCCTGTGTGTCTCCCTTGGTCACCAGGAATTCCAAATAACAGCGTGGAATGCAGTTATCTTAAAATTCTTTCCCACAAATGCACTATCTTCTCATTTGTTTACCGAGGCTAATCTACAAATGTCTCATCCACCCACAGGTAATACAAATTTGATGGCAGAATCTTACTAAAATTCAGCTCCAAATAGCTGTGTGGTAACAAGTCTGATTTGCAATGAGATTTTGCCCACGTTTTTCTCCTTAATAAAATGAGTTAGACTTGCCACATGAAATTTTTCTTATCTCAAAACTTTATGAAGCATTTTATTAGAATGGGTGGATAGGATAATGAAGATTCATATTATAGAAACCCTGTTTTTTTTTTTTTAATTTGGGTTTCGATTGTTCCTAGAATTTTTTTTTTTTTTTTAGAGACAGAGTCTCACTTTGTTGCCTTTGGTAGAGTGCTATGGCATTACAGCTCACAGCAACTTCCAGCTCTTGGGCTTAGGCGATTCTCTTGCTTCAGCCTCCCGAGTAGCTGGGACTACTGGAGCCCAACACAACACTCGGCTATTTTTTTTGCAGTTTGGCCGGGGCTGGTTTCAAACCCGCCACCTTCTGTATATGGGGCCGGCACCCTACTCACTGAGCCAAGGCACTGCCCTTGTTCCTAGAATTTTAATTTTGCTCATTGGGTGCTAGGGTTTCTCCCAGCTTTGGGGTCAGGTGGTGCCAGGATGGACAGCCAATGATAATTTCACTAAACTTTAGGATTATATATTAACCAAATCCCAGTCACTCTAAACACTGCTCCACATTTGAGTAGTAATGGCCCTCAGGAGGGTTAGAGCCCAGGAGCTCCCTAGAGCAGGACTTTCTTCCCTGGGGCTGGACTCTATATGCCTTAGTGAAGAGCCCTTTCCCACCACTCTCCCCTTTGGGTGTCCAGTCCCCAGCTGTAAAGTTGAAAGGTCCTCAGCTGTGGTTCTGTGGCCCAGCTCTGGGTCTGGGGTCTGGGGTCTGGGTAAGAGGTGGGTGGGGGTTTCCTAGAAACCTCTCCTTGCTCCAGAGCAGCTCCAGCAGGGTCCACCTTCATCTAAATTCATAGTTACTAAAGGGGTTTTCCTTTACACACCATCACCTGGGAGTGGTCAAGATTGCCGGGCTTCCTTCCTGTCCCCTGTCCTCTAGAAATTCTCACCAGCCCTCTGGCCCATTCTCCTCCTGGCCTGTGAGGATAGTAGGTTAAGTTTGTACTTTCAATAGATTACTGATTTTCACTGAGGCCTTGTTCCCTGTTGTAAATATTGCCTGTTCTCAACGTGCTTCCTTTCTGTCCTTGATCTAATGGCTTGGCCTGAGTGCTTCCACACCCCTGTTTCTCAATAGATAGACGTGCCCTTGTGGTCTTGGGATTACCAGTTGGGCTCAGCAGGAGCAACAGTAATAATAGTAGCATTTCTGTGTGCCAGGCACATTAATAGGGATTGAATCATCTAGTTTTTGCACCAACCCCATGAGGTAGATCGTTCTGTGACACCCATTTCTCAGAGGGGAAAAACTGAGAGCAGAGGGTTAAATGTGTCACCCCTGGCGAAGTACACAGACGATCGGGCCACAGAGTCTGTGTCCACGAGTCTTGCTGCTGGGCAATTGGCTACTTCCCTGAACTGCCCACCTTAAGCAGTTCTTCTGGCTCTTTGTCCTGAGCAGATGTGGTGGCAGTGTTCCCTTCACCACAGCCTAACAACACAGAGGAGTAAGCAAAGCCTGGGTTTTGGCGGGTGTTGGACCATATGGGCTGGCAATCACCTCTCTTCTGCCCTGTGTCTCCAGGAACCGCCAACATTGGTCTAGTGGAAACTCTGCTCTCTTTGTTAGGGAGAAAGACCAAGCTGCCTCAGTCCCAGCATTAGTGACTGTCCTCATTTAGCCCGGAGTCCAGGTGTCTGATGAGCACAGACTTTCTACCTCCACTCTGCCCCCCACCCCCACCTCATACCTCTCACAGCCTGGCACCCACTTTCTCGAGGAATGTGGGTGCTGCCCAGGAGACCACAGTTGAATGAGGGAGCAGAGGCTAAGGGCCCCTTTGATGTGCACAGCCTGGGTTCTGCCTTGAGAGGCGTGGGAGGCAGGGATCAGAACCGGAGGACAGAGTTTGAGTCAGGAGGACTCAAGCAGCCATGTTGGTGGTGGCTCCTGGTTGGAGTTGGGTTGGATGCTGCATGCCGTCCCCACGTTCTGTGTTGTGCAGTGCTGCTCTCCAAACTCTGGGTCTATTTTATGGCCTGTTTAGGCGCTGCCTTTGATCCCTAAAATAGGATGTGCTGTTTTGGACGCTGCTGAGAGAGGGATGTGCATTTAAAGCTAAAATTGAGTACAGTTTTTAATTTGCGGGTGTTTCCTTTTTCTGTCTCAGCTACACTGTGTTTAAGTCATAGTGGCCTCCCTACATGCCCAGGAGGACAGACTCAGGCAGGCTGCCCTTGGTGAAGGCCTCATCGTGATGAGGGAGGCAGCCACCAGAGAGAAGCACTCTTGCTTACTTAGGACACAGGACACCTGCGTGTCCAGGGAGCTATAGGGTTCTGTTCCTAGATGGCTTGTCTGTTGATCTGGAAACCAGGTCATTAGTCCAGGAGCTTGAGGGAGTCCATGGGATGAGAGGCTGGGCCAGCCTTACAGTCCAGCTGAGTGGTTCTCCGCTAACCTGTGCTGCACTTAGAGTCTGAGCAGGAGTGGACAGCCCCAATTTCAAGTAACAGAGATAGCTCTGGGTAGATGTCAAGATTCCCTCCATAACCTTCTTTGCAAAAAGGCCCCACGGTGATCTCCTTTAATGGTTACCAATGTGGTTGTAAAGAGGGTCCGTGCCCCAGCTGGGAAGGGTCAGGTGGGAAACGTGCGAGGGTGAGGTGGCAGATAGGGACAGATCGTGGAGAAGGGTGCTGCTGTCTGTCCCATTATTCCATCCTGGCCCACTATGTGTTCAGTTCTAGCATCGCTGAACATGAGCCACATCCGTGGCTTTCTGTTGCAGTGCTGCCTTCCTGTTTATTGAAAAGAAGGAGGTCCAGTTTTTGGTAAAATTTTAGGACTTAACTGGAAATGATTGTGTGAAGCCTCAGGGATTGTTCTAAGATTGCAGGCTAGAGATAGCTACTCCCACTGGAGTGCCTAGCAGTCACCTGGAGGACTTGAAACAGATTTCTGGACCCCACCCCCAGGGAGTGAGCTTTATTGATGGGCACTTCCTCCAAGCACCTAGTGTTACTGCCGCCTGGCTGTCCACAGACCACACCTCCAGCTGCCCTGCCCCGCTTGTTCCTGATCCACTCTTCACTCAAGATAGTCTAGATTATTTTTATCACCTTCCCCAAACTGGGGTACTTCTTTTAGTGATAAGTGATAGTACCTCTAATTCTAGGAGCACTGGGTCTGGCTGACGGGGGGAACCTGCTGTGTCCCAAGCAGGAGTTCCTCCTGGGTGTGCCCAGTGAGTGAGTTGAGTAAGCTGTTTTTAAAGCCAGAACTGGCTGCTTTGCCACAATAATTACATGTCAGGTAGAGATAAATAAATAAATACAGTAGAGTCTCCATAGTTGACCATCTCCCTACACTGACCACCTCCTTAAGTTGACCCAATTTTCGTCGACTGGACATGCACCCCATGTTCGGATCAGTACAGGAGGTCTGATTCCTTATGTTGACCACCTCCATCTGTTGACAAGCTTGTTACAGTCCCTTGGTTGGTCACCTTATGGAGAGGTTCTGCTATAGCATGGTCAGTAGCTTCTCTGCATAGGGATCACTGGTTTGAACCAGTTTGTCCCAGTTGTGAGAACCAGAGTTGTGACCCTGCTGTTTATGAACCCACAGTGTGGGCTGCATCATGATATTCTCAGGTGTGCTGGGAGGCACAGAACCCACTTGTAGCCTGTAGTCCCCAGTTTGCATGAATGGCAAGAAGCCATGTGGACACATGGAGGAGCTCCCAGGTGGTTGTCCTTGTCTGATATATAAAACATCTGATGTGTGCTAGCTTCTCTGAAACAAATAATAGTTGCAAATGGAATTTAGGGTACAAAAGGTAACAGCAAATCTATTCCCCTTTCTGAAGAGGGCAGTCACATATAAGGAAAACTGAGCCCAGCTGTCTCCTTGGGTACTGGTTGTCCAACTTGGATTGAGCTGGTTCCTAAGTGAGAATCTCTGGGGCCCTTTGTGCCTGACCCTGGGCTGGCTCCTCCCTCAGGGTCTCTCTGTCAGGATACATGGGTCAGCTCTCCCTTAGGCTCTACTGGTATCTGAAACTATCCCCCAGACTTGTGACTTGTTTGTGACTTCCTAGAAAGCCTCTGCCAGACTGCTGTCTTCACAAGGCTTTAGAAACTGCTCCAAACAGCCCAGCAGGAGTGCTCTCTGAGGTCATTTGTTTTTTATTGAGACAGGGTCTCAAGCTGTTGTCCTGGGTAGAGTGCTATGGTGTCCTAGCTCACAGCAACCTCCAACTCTTGGGCTCAAGCAATCTTCTTGCCTCAGTTTTTCTATTTTTAGTAGAGACAGGATCTCTCTTTTGCTCGGGCTAGTCTCAAATTCGTGAGACTCAAGCAATCCAGCTGCCTTGGCCTTTCAGAGTGCTGGGATTACAGGTGTGAGCTACCATGCTCGACTGAGGTCCTCTTCTTCTAGCTCCAGCTGTGGGCTTCCTCATCCGCTGGACGTTCTTGCCACCACGCCCTCTGCTGCTGGCCTGCAGTGCAGGCACAGAGCCCTCCAGCTGTGGCCCTCCCTGCTGGCCCCAGGGCGCCTGCCCTCTCAGCTACTGCTGAAACTCTAAAGCCTTTTTTCCTGTTTCTGCAGGGGACCTACTGGAGCTCCTGGTTCTCTCTCTATCTTTGGTGGGTGGGGACACAGCCCAGTGAGAGATTGGCTCACTGAGTATTTACCATGTGCTGGGCAACGTGCCAAGTGCCTGCCTAGGATCAGTTTATTAATCTCCAGCCACCTGAGGAGGCCATTATTATTTCCATTTTATAGAGGAGGGGAGGGGTGCTTAGAGAGATGTGGTGTGACTTGCGCACATTTTTATCTGGTGCCTTATCTTAAGCTCTTGTGGCACAGTATAGTTTTTGCTATAGAAAAGTTAATTTTACCTAGGTTAAGAACATCATTGCTGACCTTGGGTCCTGTTCTCCTGAACTGCCATTTCTGGAGATAAGGGGCTTAGTCTGGGTTCACTCTCTGTTGGGTCTCTGTTCTCTTGCTTGGTCTCAGGCCTTAATGGGCTCTCTGTGTACTGAAAGAGTAAATGACCGAGGCTAGCCAGCTCCACACATTTGCACACTTGTCCCCTCCCTCCTGGCCAGTGGCCTGCCGGGCAGAACCTGCCCCATCTCCAGACCCCTGAGTGGCCGGCAGCCTCAGACCCTCCAGGACACTGAATCTCCAACCAGCCTGCCTTGGCCCCAGGGTTTCTGTGTCTATCTCCCCAAGCAGACTGCCCTGGACAGGCCTGTGGAGGCGAGGGGGTGGGTGGGAGTGCCACATGCCTCAGGCCCTTCCACCCCAGGAAGGAGTTGTGGTGCAGCATGTACCCCCGCCCCCACCAAGCTGATCAGATTGCAGATGTGAGGGAAGCCCTGAGAGGAGCAGGCAGCACATTCCCAATGTGCAGATGAAGAAACTGAGCCCAGAGAGAATAAAGAAGTACTCGGGGATTGGCCTTGACCCAGACGTGCTGCAAGTCTGCTAGCTCCTATTCAACTCTAGCATTCTTTAGACGCGAGGATCCTAATAAAACAGAATTTAACCAGAGCACCTAGGAAATGTTCCTGCATTTGATGCATTCATCTCACGGTCAAGGGTGTTCCTGAGGGTCACTCATTGTAATTCTTCACCCCACAGAGAGATCAGGAAGTTAATAGGAGCATTGAAGGAACATTGTGGACCTGGTGTGACCTTTGAGTGGAGTGAATTTGTCTTTCTCTGAAAATTCTCTGGAGGGAAAGAAACTACATGCATTTTCCCAAAGCCTCAAAGCATTTCCTAGCTCAGTGCGAGCAGTCACTTGGCATGTATGAAACGTGCCACACTTTGGCATCTAGAAGCCTTGCTGATTCGGTCGCCTACTCTGATCACCAGCGGCCCTAAATGCCCCTGTGGTCACTGGAGGGTACTGGTTTCTTAGAGAGCTGCATTTGGCTTAAGATTGGCATGTTTTACCTGTCGAAAGTGGTGTAGGGTCTCGGCACCCATAGTACAGTGGTTACGGCGTCAGCCACATACACTGAGGCTGGCGGGTTCAAACCCTGCCCCGGCCAGCTAAACAACAATGACAACTCCAGCAAAAAATAGCTGGGCATTGTGGCGGGCACCTGTAGTCCCAGCTACTTGGGAGGCTGAAGCAAGAGAATCGCTTAAGCCCAAGAGTTAGAGGTTGCTGTGAGCTGCAATGTCACGGCACTCTACTAAGGGTGATGTGGTGAGACTGTCTCAAAAAATAAATAAATAAAAATAAATAAAGTGTTTTAGGTATAAAGATTCAATGACACACGATTCTCCAAATAAAATGATCTCTCTCATGACATTGAGCCTCAGATTCATGAGGAGGGATTCATGAAGAGGGAATGCCTTGTTCTGTTTCCAGGGGATCCTGCGTGAGCAAGCAGGCTTCTATCAGGGAGAGAATTCTAAACATTTGATGGCCTCCTTGGTAAATCGTGCTGTGTAAATCCTAGGAAGACAAAGGAGGTGTCTGCATCAGGTAGTGTGCTGCTTGGTAGCCTTGAGCATCAGGTGGTCTTTGGGGTACCCCCACCCACTTCCACTATCTCCTCTGGGCTTTCCATTCTCAGGCAACACATTTCCTCATTAACACTTTACACTTTCTTTCTCCTTTATTATGAGTTTGCCATGTTGGAATTGGGTTGTTCAATATCTTGTCCTGGTTTATAGCCCAACATCGTGTGGTTTAGAAACTTGAAAAGTTTAAATAAGCAGAAGCAGTATTAAGAAAGTGGCATAGCAGGGATAAGAGACCCTGTTGAGTCACCTTGCTCTAAAATGTTTCCTGTGTCCTGGTCACTTTCCTCTCTGCCTTTACACCCGGGATTCCCGTATTATCACACTTTGTGGCTAAGAATTTGGGTGGTCTGGGTAAAATTTCACACCAGAGGGATGGCAGGCTAAATTGCTGCTAGTGACCATCTCGGTCAGGCATTTTTTTAGCTTATTTGTGCTGGTCAAAAGAGGGTCTTATCAGGGGTTGGTCGCACCTGTTTCTCAGTATGGGGCTCTATAAAGAGAGCATTCTAGAGGAGGGAGGTTAGAAATGAAAGCAGCCAGCAGAAAGGTGGCCACTACAGCAGGTGTGACTGACTCACATAGCAGGCAGAAAGGGGCAGGCTGTGGGCAGCTGTGTAGGGGCCCCTCCCCTGTGCACTGTCACACCTGCCAGAATGGAGGTGTCTCCTCGGTGGGCCTGTCCAGAGGAGGCCAGCAAGCAGCAAGTCAAAGCTGACAGTGGGCAGGTGTGGTAGACATCCAGGGATGAGCCCAACAATGCTGGGAGGTGATCCAAAATGGTATGTGTACACCTCTTGCTTAAAAGAAAAGCATGGCTTCTGGATTTGAGCTTTAAAATATTTTTAAATTATATCACATTGCTTTTTCTTTTCTTTTCTTTCTTTCTTTCTTTCTTTCTTTTTTTTTGAAACAGAGCCTCAAACTGTCACCCTGGGGAGAGTGCTGTGGCGTCACAGCTCACAGCAACTTCAAACTCTTGGGCTTAAGTGATTCTTTTGCCTCAGCCTCCCGAGTAGCTGGCACTACAGGTGCCCACCACAATGCCCAGCTATTTTTTTTTTTGTTGTTGTTGTTGTTGCAGTTGTATTGTTTTTTTAGCTGGCCTGGGCTGGGTTTGAAACCGCCACCCTCGTGTATGTGGCCCGTGTCCTGCCAACTAAGCTACAGGCGCTGCCCTCACATTGGTTTTTCGAAAGGAAGAATTAAGAAGCGAAACTATCATATAAGTTGAGTATCCCTGATCAAAAAATCCAGAATCCAAATCCAAAACTTTTTGAGCACTGATGTGATTCTTTTTTTTTTTTTTTTTTTTTTTTTTATTGTTGGGGATTCATTGAGGGTACAATAAGCCAGTTACACTGATTGCAATTGTTAGGTAAAGTCCCTCTTGCAATCATGTCTTGCCCCCATAAAATGTGACACACACTAAGGCCCCACCCTCCTCCCTCCATCCCTCTTTCTGCTCCCCCCCCCATAACCTTAATTGTCATTAATTGTCCTCATGTCAAGATTGAGTACATAGGATTCATGCTTCTCCATTTTTGTGATGCTTTACTAAGAATAATGTCTTCCACTTCCATCCAGGTTAATACGAAGGATGTAAAGTCTCCATTTTTTTTAATGGCTGAATAGTATTCCATGGTATACATATACCACAGCTTGTTAATCCATTCCTGGGTTGGTGGGCATTTAGGCTGTTTCCACATTTTGGCAATGGTAAATTGAGCTGCAATAAACAGTCTAGTACAAGTGTCCTTATGATAAAAGGATTTTTTTCCTTCTGGGTAGATGCCCAGTAATGGGATTGCAGGATCGAATGGGAGGTCTAGGTTGAGTGCTTTGAGGTTTCTCCATACTTCCTTCCAGAAAGGTTGTACTAGTTTGCAGTCCCACCAGCAGTGTAAAAGTGTTCCCTTCTCTCCACATCCACGCCAGCATCTGCAGTTTTGAGATTTTGTGATGTGGGCCATTCTCACTGGGGTTAGATGATATCTCAGGGTTGTTTTGATTTGCATTTCTCTAATATATAGAGATGATGAACATTTTTTCATGTGTTTGTTAGCCATTCGTCTGTCGTCTTTAGAGAAAGTTCTATTCATGTCTCTTGCCCATTGATATAAGGGATTGTTGGCTTTTTTCATGTGGATTAATTTGAGTTCTCTATAGATCCTGGTTATCAAGCTTTTGTCTGATTGAAAATATGCAAATATCCTTTCCCATTGTGTAGGTTGTCTCTTTGCTTTGGTTATTGTGTGCTTAGCTGTACAGAAGCTTTTCAGTTTAATGAAGTCCCATTTGTTTATTTTTGTTGTTGTTGCCATTGTCATGGCAGTCTTCTTCATGAAGTCTTCCCCCAGGCCAATATCTTCCAGTGTTTTTCCTATGCTTTCTTTGAGGATTTTTATTGTTTCATGCCTTAAATTTAAGTCCTTTATCCATCTTGAATCAATTTTTGTGAGTGGGGAAAGGTGTGGGTCCAGTTTCAGTCTTTTACATGTAGACATCCAGTTCTCCCAACATGATGTGATTCTTAAAGGGAATGCTCATTTTGGATTAGAGGTGCTCTTCTGGTAAGTATATAATGCAAACATCCCCAAATCTTAGAAACTCCCAAATCTGAAGTTTTGGATAAGAGATATTCAACCTGTACTGGTAGTTATTTGGGAGTATATTTTATTATGTCTTATAATAAAATGTTTATCAGACAATACCGTATTTGAACAATGACAGGAAGACTGAATAATACAGTGAATGCCCACTCACCTTAAGACATTTTCATTATACGATTGTACAATTGAAACTACACATGCCTCCTCGCCCTCTCTCTTAGTTACCATTACCCTGAATTTGCTTTTTATTTTTTCCATTCATTTAACCTTTATATTTTGTGATCCAGTCTTCACAGTTTTCGTCCTGGAGAAGCAGGCAGGGCATATTAGTTCTCAGTTTCAGTCTTTTGATGCTTATAGTCAGAAACAGCTAATTGTTAAAATGGGGCCTATCTATGGTTGCAGGGCTGCCCCAAGTGGGACAGGGACAGCAAAGTGCAGGATGCGGCTGCTGTGGGCTGAGTCCCCTCTGCATCTCATCCTCTGCCTGCTCTGCTGTCTTGGCACATCTGAGTTGCTGGGATGGGCATGGGCTCGTCCCCACTGCCAGTGGGAAAGTCAGGCTGGTGTGTGTCCACTTTGCAGAGTTTGCTTCCTCCAGGCAAGTTCTGTCTGCCACTAAGCATCCCTGTGGTCTCTGCCTCAACAGAGCGTCACAGCTATCACTCCTGAGCCCTGCCCTAGACATGGCAGCATCGACCAGCCCTCTGTCCCTTCTCTTCCTGGCCCTATGCCACCTTCCTATTGGCCACTCTGCTCCCAGGGATGTTTAGACGGGTAGACGCTCTGCTGGGTGGCCACGCAAGGTGAAGAAGTTGGCTGGGTCCCACAGACCAACTGCATTGACAGTGGTGTGATGTCTGCTCTTCCACTGTCCTGCCAGAGCCTCCACCTCTGCGGAAACGTGCTCCCCTACTCCCATCCCTCCTTGCAGATGCCCCTGCCTCTTCATGGTAACTGAAACACTGCTGCTTCTCTTGGAGGGCCTTTGTCTTTGTCCCTCCTAAATCTCTTTCCAGAAGGAGGCTTGGAGTCTGTTTCTTCTGGAGCCACAACTGGGCCATCCTCTCCACTCCTGTCACTGTTCTGTGTCACTCCAGAGAGGCCTGGGAACCTGTCTCTGAGGTCCTGTCACCTGATGACTTGGTGTCTGTATAGCATCACCAAGCCCATGGCCTTCAGCTCCCTCTCCCATAGTCATTCCTGAGACATCTCCCCCTCAGCCACTTACCTCTCCCTTTGTATCCCTCCTCCAGATTCCAGCTTCTGAACCCCACACCCTCCTGTGTGGGCTGTTCTTGGCTCCCCTTTCTCCCTGTCTGTTGGGTCCACTGGAGCTTCTTTTCTGTTAGCCCTGCCGTGAGAGATGACAAGCTCCTGTCAGGATCCTTGTGAGCCCAAGGACTGGGGTTTAGTCATGGACCAGGGTGATGGAGGTTTGTACAAGGGCTGAGAAGGTGGGGAGGGGGAGGAGGTGTTTGAGGCGATGTCTGGAGGGATGCAGAGAGAGGACTTAGTCCCTTGAGCAAACACTAAACAACCTACTGTGGGTCCAGTTCCCTGTGAAATTTTGCATGCTTATTGAAAAAGTCTTAGTAAAACATGATCTAGAAGGAAAAAAAAGAAAAGCACGATACATCCACTACCAGCATTAACATCTTCATAGGTTGTTTTCTAATCTCTTCCACTTTTGTGCTTCTGTGTATTATATTGGTAAATCTTTGAGTCTTACTTTTTTGCTTGTCAGGTTGTTAAAAATTTATTTCATTTCAAATGTCTACATGGTATTCCACCATATGACCGAGCCATTATTTACTGTTTCCCTGACAGGCATTTAGGCTGCTAGTACATTTTGCATTTTTATAGGGTGAGAGCCTTTATGATATAAGTGATGCTGCGGTGAGCATCCTTGTCTGTAATCCTGCCAAGAACAGTGATTTCTGTCTTCTTATCTGTGACTTTTCTGTCTCTGGGGCTGGTCTCTTGCAGCAAAAGTAGTGTATGTGTGTCTCCGTGTGTGTCCATCCTGTCCCCTTGTGGCTGATAAACTCCCGCTGCTGCACACTCACTTTGTGGGATGGGCTGGGTTTCAGCGAGTATGACATCATCCCACTGAGAGATCCAGCTCTTAGAGGTAATGGAGACCTTCTAGATCAGTGGTTCTCAACCTTCCTAATGCCGCGACGTATTTTCATTGTTACAAAGGGGTCGCAACCCACAGGTTGAGAAACCACTGTTGTAGATCATGCGAGGTCCTTGTTACTTTGCAGGCCTGTGGCTGCTGAACAGCTGAAGAAATGTCACCTTCTTTCTAAGAAATAGTTTAGATTACAGTAGAAAACTATGACAATCATGCAGCCTGGTAGCAGCATGAAATGTTTACAATCTAAGATTTATATGAAAAGACAGGATATTAAATGCTTTAAGCTCACTGATCTTATCTCTGCAAAATATGCAAATAAGAACTTGTTTTAGTTAAGGTGTGATTATAGGTGGGATTTCCCTCCCTATATTTAACAAACTTGCTGTAACAAAATTATGGCAATAATTTTTGTTTAAAATTTCTGTCTTTGGCTGACCTTAAGGTCAAATGCCTTTAAAGCCTGGTGAGTGAGGGTGGTGTGTTTGGTTGTCCTGTCACTTAGGGAATACTGATGCGGTCCTGTCAGCGGGAACCCAGTTTCAGATTCCTTTATTTTATTGATTTCAGGGTATAAGTATTTTGTAATTTGAAAGTATTTTGATTTTTAAATGAGGCTTTTAGGAGCTCTTTGGCTCATCATTTCAATGGTTAATCCAGAGTTTTGTTATGATGCTCTTTTCTTGAGGCAAATCTGTAACTGCAAAAGTAGAAATCTATTGCAAACACCTTGTTTAAAGGACTAAAACATGCTATTAGCTAACGACCTAAATTAAAAATATTTGTTTTTATAAACACTATTTTAGTTTTATTCAAAGAATTACTATAATTTCCATCTGCTTCTGTTTACTACTTACTAAAAATACCTCTGGATAAGAGAGTTAAATTAGAAGCAGGACTGTTAAGTGGTTGTAAAGTCTTCATGGAGGTTTGCTACAGCCCCACAGTAGATACAGGCTGCCCTGAAGGTGCCTTTTCCTCTCTGGTTCCTCCCAGCAATTCAAGGCTCCATTTCTAGCTGTTTTTCTGGGTGCCTTCCTGGGGTACTGGTGATAACTTCGTGAAACAGCAGAGTTGCTGGACTTCTGGGTTCCTGAGAGTCCAGGAAGTTAGGAAAACCTTCCTTTTTATCCAGAGCCTTGCTTCCCTGTTCTCTCTACCCCTGTTCACTTTGTTTCTTCTGTCTTCCTCCTTTGCTTGGTCTTGTACTCCCAGACCAAGATCAGCCCATGTATCCCTTTCCACCCAAGCGGTATGATACATCTGGATAGCCTTAAAAAAGAATGGAGACTATGGGTTCTGGATTGGGCAACATCTCCTCAGTTTTCCCATGGGGCCTGAAGTCTGGGGTGGGGAAAACAGGTCTGATCAAGGAGCTTTTAGGTGTGGGGCTGGAGTTTTACATATTAAATCTGAAGGAATCCAGGAACAGAAGGAAATTCTTAGAAGACCAGGTTGTGTAAAGGGCAAGATGGAAAGGGGTCTGCAAACACCAGCTACTTCTCAGATATCTGATTGCTCTACTTTTTTTTTTTTAATTTTTATGTTTTCAGGGACAGGGTCTTGCTTTATTGCCCAGGCTAGAGTGCAGTGGAGCGATCATAGCTTGTTGCAGTCTCAAATTCCTGGGCTCAGCCTCCCAAAGTTCTGGGATTACAGGCCTGAGCCACTACTCCCAGCCCAATAGCTGTACTTCTGATAGCCATAGCCTCAGGGTCACAGACTTGTAGGAATCTGAGTGCCTTGACCTGGCGTGGTTACATAGTGACCCCAGGCAACAGCATTGGTTTGGCAAGGGCAAGTTTGGAAGCAAGTTCCAGTCACAAATACGCATTGATTGGGTCCTGCAGAGGCCAGAGACAGTTTTGCGGGGAGATAAAGCATGGGTTACTATCACTGCTCTTAAAAGAAAAGAGAAAAAGACCAGTTGATTCAGAGCTAAGTTTATTTTTTTAAACAAACTTTTAAACTTTAGAATAGGTTTACATTTACAGAAATGTTGCAAAGATAGTATAGAGTTCCCTGTAGCATCCCTCCCACCCAGTTAAGTTTTAACATCTTAATTGCCACAGTACATTGTGCTACCTTAGTCATAAACAAAATTGGTATACTAACTACAGTTCTATTTTATTTAGAGTTTCTTAGTTTTTAGTCTTTTTCTGTCCAGGGCACCACGTAACATTTATTTGTCATGTTTCCTTAGGCTTTTCTTGGTTGTGACAGTTTCTCAGAATTTCCTTGTTTTCGATGACCATGATGGTTTTGAGGAGTAATGTCCAGGTATCTGTAGAATGATTTCGGTGTGTCTGAAGAACAAGGAGAAGCTCAGAGGTTTTATAAAAGGAGAAATGTTACCCATTGTTCTGAAAGACAGGTTATTGGCACCCTTGGTCCCAAGTGGTACATGGTCTTTTACCTTGGAGATTCTGAGCTGCTGGGCTTGTACCCTGACATGGCCATTTCCTTTGGCAACTACATTCTGAGGGTAAATTTGTCCTTAATGCTTTCTTTTTGGCATAGCAAACTCTGCTCCTTCTTGAGAGGATGCACAGAAACGTATTTTCTACATTGTAACTATGGAGAGGTAATTTGTTACTGGAAGGGAATCATTTCCCCACAGAGGCATCTTCATTTGGTCTGAGTGTTTGGCCTTGAATGATGTGGTATTTCATATAGGGTTTATATATACCCTCCCCCTCTGCAGCTACCAAATTCTAGCTACCTTTTCCTCTCCTTCCATATGAAATTAGCCTCTTCACGAGATCCACGAGCTGTGGAGTGAGCTGGACAGTCTGGAAAGGCCCAAATGACAGTGCCTATCCAGAACTGCTTGCAGCCTCTTAAGACGCAGTGGCTGGGGCTGAGGTGGGAGCTGTGGCCATGGCTACAAGTGCCTAGTTCTGGTGCATCACCAGGTGTGGTGGGTTGGGTGTGGAGGAAGGAGGGATTGACAGGGGAAGCTGGAAGACTCTACCTGTTTAGCATGGCCACCTGAAAAATGGGAGTGTACAGTTGGCTAAGATGGAGAACATGAGCAGTGGGGCAGGCGGGGCGCAGGAGCAGCCCTGTCCAGAAAGGCAGGCGTCTCCCATCAAGGGCTCAGTGTTTCTGCTGGTTTCCTTTTTCTGACAGTGCTGCTTGTCACACAGGCATCTCTCTGAGGAGAGAAGGGAGAGGGGATTGTAGAAATGGCACTTGGACAAAGAGAAAGGAGCTGCACATGAAAGCCAAGATGCCTGTGTGGGAGGAGCTGTGTCCATCCCTCAGTGGCCTTTCCATTGGGCCTTCTAGAAGTACCTCAAGTCTCTGCACCCTGGTGTTGTGCTTAAATATGGGAGTGGAGGAACACTCATTCACTGCTGGTGGGACTGCAAACTACTACGACCTCCATGCAAAATTATATGGAATTACCTTAAAGAACTAAGAATAGACCTACCTTACGATCCAGCAATCTTGCTACTAGGTACTTACCCAAAGGGAAAAAAGACGTTTTATACAACATGCACTTGAATGTTTATAGCAGCACAATTCACAGTTATAGAGATGTGAAAACAACCCAAGCACTCACCCATCTGAGAATGGACTAATAAATTGTGGTATATGTATACCATGGAATACTATTCAGCCATAAAAAGATGGTGATCTAAAAGTGTTCCCTTCTCTCCACATCCACGCCAGCATCTGCAGTTTTGAGATTTTGTGATGTGGGCCATTCTCACTGGGGTTAGATGATATCTCAGGGTTGTTTTGATTTGCATTTCTCTAATATATAGAGATGATGAACATTTTTTCATGTGTTCGTTAGCCATTCGTCTGTCGTCTTTAGAGAAAGTTCTATTCATGTCTCTTGCCCATTGATATATGGGATTGTTGGCTTTTTTCATGTGAATTAATTTGAGTTCTCTATAGATCCTAGTTATCAAGCTTTTGTCTGATTGAAAATATGCAAATATCCTTTCCCATTGTGTAGGTTGTCTCTTTGCTTTGGTTATTGTCTCCTTAGCTGTACAGAAGCTTTTCAGTTTAATGAAGTCCCATTTGTTTATTTTTGTTGTTGTTGCAATTGCCATGGCAGTCTTCTTCATGAAGTCTTTCCCCAGGCCAATATCTTCCAGTGTTTTTCCTATGCTTTCTTTGAGGATTTTTATTGTTTCATGCCTTAAATTTAAGTCCTTTATCCATCTTGAATCAATTTTTGTGAGTGGGGAAAGGTGTGGGTCTAGTTTCAGTCTTTTACATGTAGACATCCAGTTCTCCCAACACCATTTATTGAATAGGGAGTCTTTCCCCCAAGGTATGTTCTTGTTTGGTTTATCAAAGATTACGTGGTTGTAAGATGTTAGTTTCATTTCTTGGTTTTCAATTCGATTCCAAGTGTCTATGTCTCTGTTTTTGTGCCAGTACCATGCTGTCTTGAGCACTATGGCTTTGTAGTACAGACTAAAATCTGGTATGCTGATGCCCCCAGCTTTATTTTTGTTACAGAGAACTGCCTTAGCTATACGGGGTTTTTTCCAGTTCCATACAAAATGAAGAATCATTTTTTCCAAATCTTATTCTTAGTAAAGCATCACAAGAATGGAGAAGCATGAATCCTATGTACTCAATTTTGATATGAGGACAATTAATGACAATTATGGTTATGGGGGGGAAACAGAAAGAGGGAAGGTGGGAGGGGGGTGGGGCCTTGGTGTGTGTCACACTTTATGGGGGCAAGACATAATTGCAAGAGGGACTTTACCTAACAATTGCAATCAGTGTAACCTGGCTTATTGTACCCTCAATGAATCCCTAACAATAAAAAAAAAAAAAAAGATGGTGATCTAGTATCTTTTATAACAACCTGAATGAAATTGGAGACCATTCTCCTAAGTGAATTATCACAAGAATGAAAAAACAAACACCATATGCACTCAATACTAAATCAGAATTAGCTGGTCAACATTTATACGTGTATATATATATGGAAGTCAAACTCAAAGGAAATTAAGTAGGTTGGAGGGGGAGGAGTGGAGGGCAAATTCACACCTAACAGGTGCAATGCATATATTCTGGGGGAAGGGCATACCTACAACTTTGACTTAAAATGAACAAAAGCAAATTATGTAACCAAAATGTATATATCCCTGTAATATTCTGAAAAACAAAACAAAACAAAAAAATAAATATGGTTGAGGAACTTGGGGTTTCTGGTAAGGGTCTTTGATGCATCCTGGCTACTATTTGAGACCCCTCCGGAGGTGTTTGTAGCTTGGTTCGGTGCTGACCCCTTGATTGCCCTCATGGGGCCGCTTCCTCCCTTTCTTGTTCTGCTCATAACTAGGACTCCAAATCTCCTTGCCCTAGAATTGCAACCCCACCCGTGACACCAGTGTCTCCCCATAGATGAGGCCAGAATCTAGAACAGCCACTGCCTCTCCTGCTAGTGGCCATAGCCAGATGAAGGGTGGAGACATCACCCCTGAGTCTGGTCAGAGAATGGTTTGAGTGTAAACTGTCAGTCCTTTGGGTATCACAGCAGATTATGAAGGGCTTAGTTTGTTTTCCAAGATTATTATTTTACAGTATATGGAATCTTTCTGCTTAGAAAGCAAACCACTTTCCTAAGGAAATTTAATGATAGCTTTTTAAATTAAAAAAGATACAGTGGGGGAAAAAAATGAGGTTACATTTCTTTATGTTGATGTAGAAAAAAGAATCAAAACCCAAACCGGGTCAGGCAGACAGTAGTGGGAACAACAGTTCTGCCTGGATCTACTTGTAGCAGAGATACAGGTAGTAAAAAACAAACTGCATTTCCAAAAGTGGGTGGAGGAGCTCTGTGCACTTATAGAGGATTTTCATATTGTGTGTAGTAACCGTCAGGTGGTGGGTTTTTCTAAGTCTGGTGTAAGGTTTCTATTTCAGCAATCTCTTCTGTGAAAGCACACTGCTTCCTGACCTTGTAGCGTGAGTGACACAGAGACAGGAGGGTCTTCTAAGCAGCCATCTCAGGCCAGCACAGGGCGAGAGGCCTGGAGCAGAAAGTAAACGAGTGCCCTTGATACCCCCTTCAGCCCTGGGCCCTCATCCACGGGCTGGTTTCTGTAGGGCTTGTATACACACTCTCACCTGGAAGGTTTGGTTTCCAAGCCTCCATCCAGGAAGCTGCAACCCACTTCCCTTGACAGGAACACTGAAAACTGGTGACCTAGGGGCAAGTGAAGAGGGTGAACCCATCCCGGAGTAGTTGTGAAAATGAAACAGAACAGCAAGCCAGGTACATTTAGTAAAGAAACAAGCAGCCCTGTGCTTCCCCAGAGGAGGCACCACTGTATACACTCTCCTGTCTGAGTCCTGTTCATTTTCTTCCCCATATCACAGATAGGCAAGAAAATGACCCTTAGGGGCACACAGTCACCAATGGGATTGGATGTGTACTCTACTTTAACCGTTAGGATGTTTTAGTTCAGGATAGTCCTGAAAGTCAAGGAAGAGTACATAGATGTTCCTTGACTTAGAATGGGGCTGCATCTGGACAAGTTCATTGTAAGTTGAAAATACTGTCAGTCAAAGGCACATTTTCGACTTATGATATTTTCAACTTCCAGTGGGTTTACCTACATAGCACCCCATAATAAGTCAAAGAGCATTTTGAATGCTTATTCCCACCATCCTAAAGCTGGAAACTCAATCTTACATTATACCACTAGAAATTGAGGACTATCTATAATACATTTTATAATGGTTTTCTTCTAGTGAGGTTTGATTTTTCAAAATTTCCATCAAAGTTTTATCTCAGTAGCCCGAAGCAGCTGCCAGAGATTTTTCTATTGCAACTCCTGTCTTGTCTGAAGGGGTTGGCCACCCCTGGGAGGGCCAGTGCATTGGGCCATAGTCACTCATTCCTCTCTTGCTATAGAGTCTGTCCTGCCCTGGGCTGGCTTGGGAGATCTCAGAGGGCTGTGAGGGCAGGAGTCGGGAGACCCAGGGATCCTTCCAGGATGACTGGATTGGTGTAATCACAAAGGTGAACACAGTCGCTTATAAATGTCACCCTATAAATATTTCTTTGTTTGCTGTGTGCCTTTAGGACAAAATAGCACATTTCCAGAGACTTTAATTGATTGTTTGCTTAAAAGAATTTTTAACTCTAGGTGGCCATGCTGATTTTATTGTTGTTTTGCTGAGGTCCTGAGGAAGGTGCAGATGAGAGCTGACTCTGGAAAGGCTGCCTACAGGGCCTGTGCAGGAAGCATAACTCTTGAACCTGTTGGCATCAGTTTGATTTCCAGAGAGACTCATGAGGGAAACAGCATAGCCAGGGCTCCTGTCCAGAGGAATAGCAGATATAGTTCACCAAGTACTGACTTTGGATTTTGTGGGTTATCGAGAATTCCCACTTAGTAAACAAGGAGCTTGAGGCTGGCAGGGGCCCAGAGTCCAATCCAGTTCTGTAGCAGCTCCTACATGGCATGGCCAGCATTGGAGCAGTGTCTGTGGTCTTCCCCCGTCCTTGTGGTACAATGGTTTTATCCTGGAGCTTCAGCTGAGACCCTATACCAACTGTCCTTCAGGTGGAAATGGTTGATGCATTCACTTTTCCAGCTCTTTCCTTAATTTGGATTCTGAGAACACTGTCCTCTGCACTTGGGGAAAGGGCAACAGTTGGTGGTTTCCAGAAATGTGCTGGCAAGCCCCTCTTCCCTACGCCTGGTCACCTGAGCCACATGCTTTTTGAGAGGGGCAAGAACCACATTTCTTTTGGATACTGATTGGAACCCTTTGGGGTTTCTCATTTGAGTGGTCGAGAATGAAGTGAGCCGCCTATATGTAGAGGGGGATTTACTTCTGTGGGAGGTGTGTGGCTTCTCTGCTCGTTCTGCCTGGTGATCCGGAGCTCCTATACCTCTCAGGATACTGCATGTTCCTCACATTTTATGAATTCTTTCTTTTTTTTTTTTGGAGAGACAGAGTCTCACTTTACCGCCTTCAGTAGAGTGCCATGATGTCACAGGACTCACAGCAACCTCTAGCTCTTGGGCTTCAGCGATTCTCCTGCCTCAGCCTCCCGAGCAGCTGGGACTACAGGCGCCCGCCACAATGCCCGGCTATTTTTTGGTTGCAGTTCAGCCAGGGCTGGGTTTGAACCTGCCACCCTCGGTATATGGGGCCAGCGCCCTACTCACTGAGCCACAGGCGCCACCCTTTATGAATTATTTCTAATCAGGAAATGTTTGGGTTATGAAAGGTGTGGCTCAAAGGTCTGGAGAGCTGGGGGTAATTTCCCTGTAGTGTGTAGAGTTCCTATTTTCCTGGTTGGTTCAAGCTTCCCTGTCATGGAGTATTAGACAGAAAGGAACTTTGAGTATAACATTTTGTTGATTAAGAATAAATCTGGGCTTAGCACCCGTAGCACAGTGGTTATGGCGCCAGCCACATACACTGAAGTTGGTGGGTTCGAACCCAGGCCTGGCCAGCTAACCAACAATGACAACTGCAACAAAACGTAGCTAGGTGTTGTGGCAGGCGCCTATAGTCCCAGCTACTTGGGAGGCTGAGGGAAGAGAATCACTTGAGCCAAAGAGTTTGAAATTGCTGTGAGCTGTGATGAGATTGCTGTGAGCTGTGATGGCACAGCACTCTACTGAGGGTGACATAATGAAACTGTCTCAAAAAAAAGAAAAAGAATAAATTTGATTGGGATTCACTTCAGGAATGGTGGTGTTAGGGGCTTTGTGGACCCATTCCTCAGGAAAAAAAGTATTTTAAGAAAATAACTGTTGGAAGTCTCTGGAAACTTGCCTTATATCCTAAGGGTATACAGTAAATGAAGAAGTATTTATTGAAGAAAATATGCTAACTCCCAATAAGAACAGATATCTTGTGCCATGACTTGCTCCTTCCTTCCCCTAGCTCGATAGAAACTCTCTCAGAGGTCAAGTGTGACCTAGAAGACTGGGCTTTCTTTCCTCCAAGTCCCTATCCAGGGCTCTGGCATTTCCCAGGAGGGCAGGCTATCCCATCCCCTCTCCCTTTGACAAAGCTCTGTGTTGCAGAGGTTGAGTTCCAGAAAAGAGTGGGCAGCCCCTTCTCATAGGGCAGAGATTCTACCCCATGACTGAGAATACTGGGGTCCCGATGCCCTTTGTCATTGCAGCTTGCTTGTAGGGCAGAGGTTTCCATCCTAGGTGAGTAAAGCCAAGAAGTACAAAGGCTACTGGCCTCACCCTGCTCTTAAAGTGAAAGTATCTCTCTGTCCCCATCTACAAGGCAGTGACAAGATTTTGCCAAGTAGGAGAGGCTAAGATGTAAAAACAGAAATCTTGGAAGTTCTCCCCAAAGATATTGATTTTATTTATAACAGAGTATGGGGATTACAGGGCATCTACCCAGAAGGAAAAAAAATCATTTTATCATAAGTACATTTGCAGTAGACTGTTTATTGCAGCACAATTTACAATTGCCAAACTGTGGAAATAACCTAAATGCCTACTAATCCAAGAATGCGTTAACAAGCTATGGTATATGTATACTATGGAATACTATTCAACCACTAAAAAAAGATGGAGACTTTACATCTTTTGTATTAACTTGGATGGGGTTGAGACACATTTTTAGTAAAGAATTACAAGAATGGGGCTGGGTGTGGTGGCTTATGCCTGTAATCCTACCACTCTGGGAGACCAAGGTGGGTGGATTGCCTGAGTTTCCAGGTTTGAGACCAGCCTGAGCCAGAGTGAGACCTCGTCTCTAAAGTGGCAGGTGCCTATAGTCCCAGCTACTTGGGAGGCTGAGGCAAGAGAAGCACTTGAGTCTAAGAGTTTGAGGTTGCTGTGAGCTATGATGCTATAGCACTCTACCAAGGCAACAAAATGAAACTCTGTCTCAAAAAAAAATCACAAAAATGGAGAAACAAGAATCCAATGTACTCAATTCTGATATGAAGACAATTGATGACATAGTCCATGGTGAGGGGTTAGGGAAGGGGGGAGCAGAGAGAGGGAAGGAGGGGGGAGGATGAGGGGTCACGGTGTGTGACATACCTCTTGGAAGCGGAACACAATTATAAAAGGGATGTTACCTAACAAATGCAATTAGTGTAACTTGGTCCTCTGTACCCTCAAAGAACCCTCTACAATAAAAGGCAAAAAAAAAAAAAAATAAAAATCCAGAAAAACAGAGTATGGGGGAAGTTCAAGCCTAAGATGTTCTCAGAAAAATGGAGATTTGGACAATTAAGATGTTGGTAGCTCCATTAAAATAGCAGGCAAAGCCTTGAGCTAGAGAAGACCAGGGAAAGAGACAGCTAAGAATTGTCATGCTGGGGTCAGGACAAACCTCAAATATTGTCATCTACACTTTGCCAGCTAAAGTTGTGCATTTAATTAGGTCAGTAGGTAGAGCAATATCCCCAGGTAGTTATCCAAAACAGTACAGCAATCAACCAGCAATTAATGGGAACTAACATCTGGGTATGATAACAAAGAGATCAGGGAAGATACAAAGAAAGCCTTGATAAAAACAATTTTCATGGCGCAGCACCTGAGGCTCAAGCGGCTAAGGTGCCAGCCACATACATTTGCACTAGCAGGTTCGAATCCAGCTCAGCCCGCCAAACAACAATGACGGCTGCAATCAAAAATAGCCGGGTGTTGTGGCAGGCGCCTATAGTCCCAGCTACTTGGGAGGCGGAGGTACGTGACTCGCTTGAGCCCAGGATTGGAGGTTGCTGTGAGCTGTGAGGCCACAGCACCCTACTCAGGGTGACAGCTTGAGGCTCTGTCTCAAAAAACGAAACAAAACAATTTTCACTCCAAAGAACACACTCAGGTTGTGTCCTCAGAGGAGCAAAATTTGAAGTTCCACCTGGGAGGAGGGAAGAGGCTATACTTCACTAGTCTAGCCAAGTCACTAAAAAAGTAAGCAAACAAAAGCAGGCCCTGGGGGAGATGGGATCAGTATCCATCTAGACAGATAAGTCTATAAGTTGACCAATCAAGGGACTAATAAACTGGTCAACACATGGAGGTAGTCAACGTGTGGAGGTGGTCAACATAAGGAACTAGGCCTACTATACTAATACATACATGTGGTGCATGTCTGTTCTATGAATATTAGGTCAACTTGAAGTGGTCAACTAGGAAGGTTAACCAACCCAGATGTTGGACTTAACAAAGACTTCAAAACTGTCATTGTATTCTCTTCCATTGGTCTGTGTGTTTGTTTGTTTTTATGCCAGTATGGTGCTGTTTTGTTGGCCAGAAATAAATCTATACATTTATAACCAACTGCTTTTCAACAGAGTGCCAAGAACACATGTGTGAAAAGGACAGTCTCTTCTTCTTTTTTTTTGGCCCGGGCTGGGTCCGAACCCACCACCTCCGGCATATGGGACTGGCGCCCTACTCCTTGAGCCACAGGCGCCGCCCTTTTTTTTTTTTTTTTGATACAGAGTCTCACTATGTCGCCCTGGGTAGAATGCCGTGGCGTCACAGCTCACAGCAACCTCACACTCTTGGGCTTAAGTGATTCTCTTGCCTCAGCCTCCCAAGTAGCTAGGACTACAGGTGCACACCACAACGCCCAGCTATTTTCTTTTTGCAGCTGTGGTTGTTTAGCTAGCCCGAACCCGCCACCCTCGGTGTATGTGGCTGGTGCTGTAACCACTGTGCTACAGATGCTGAGCCAAAAAGGACAGTCTCCAATAAATTCTGTTGGGAAAACAATATCAACATGGAGAAGAATTAAATTAAACCCTTATCTCTCACTTTATATAAAAATCAACTCAAAAGAGATTAAGGATTTAAATGTAGGACCCCAAACTATGAAACTACTAGAAGAAAACATAGGGAAAATGCTTCAGGACATTGGTCTGGACAAGGCTTTTTGGATAAGATCTCAGAGCACAAGCAACACAAGCAAAAATAGACAAGTGAGATTACATCAAATGAAAAAGTTTCCAGCATAAGAAACAATGGAGTAAAGACAGACTATACAATGGGAGAAAATTTTTGTAAACTATATGTGAGTCAAGGAGTTAATATCCAGAATAAATAAGGAATTCAATTTAGTTGCAAAAAACACAAACAATCTGATTAAATATGGGTCAGTGACCTGAATAGATATTTTTTAAAGAAGACATACAAATGACCAACTGGTATAAGAAAAAAAATGTTCAACATCACTAATCAGGGAAATGCGTGTTAAGGGAGCAGCTGGAGTGAGGGAGAAGCTTAGGGCCTGGAGTTTGCAGTCTGGGGTAGGGGCATCTTGGTTCTACTGCTGTCTGTTTTTTGACCTTGAGCTTGTTGCTTTTCTCTCTTTTATACTAGGTTTCAAATGTCGCCCTCAGGACTCTGAGATAATGACTTGGTGCTTGATGGCAGCTCTTTACTCTCTCTGCCTTTCAGCAGGACAGTTGAGGGATTGAGTTTCCCTGCCTCACTATAAGGGCCTTACACCTTCTGCAAGCAGAAGTGGGCTCTTCCGGCTCTTGATGGCTCACTGGCCAACTCAGATGCTGGATTTAGGTAGTGATTAGATGGAAGATGCGAGTATAATCCATAAGGCATGTTGTCATGGACGGAATTGTGGTCCCCCCTCTATACTCTATACATTTTTTAAAGCCCTAACCCCCACAATGTGACTATATTTGGAGATATGGTCTGTAAAGAGGTAATTAAGTATAAATGAGATCATAAAGGTAGAGCTCTAATCAGAAGGATTGATGTCATTATAAGAAGAGACACTAGGAAAGAGGCGCACAAATTAATACAGTAAGAAGGTGGCTGTCTGCAAGCCAGCGAGAGAGCCCTCGCCAGGAAATGAATTGGCTGGCACCTTGATCTTGGACTTCCAGCCTCCGGAACAGTGAGAAAATAAATGTCCCAACCACTATCAGAGGTATTTTGTTATGACAACCTGAACAGACTAATCCACATGTCTAATGTGGAATCTCAGTGTTCTTTCTCAGTACCCAATAGCATTACTGCCAAGTTCTGCCTCCAAATTAGGAAAGCAGTCCCACTCAAAATTATAAAAGCACAGTATGAAAGATGATTATGAGTAAAAAGGCTGTTTGGGAGATTGTTTTTCTCTGCCCTCCATCAGATCTGTTTACTGACCAGGCTGGTGACAGAAGCCATCCTCTGACCTGTTGTGAGGTCTGCTGGGCATGTATGGTGGGACACGGGAGCAGGATTGCATATCAGCAGTTATCCCAGAAATACCAGGTTTGCTTTGGATTTTGATCCCTTCCCTATTCCCCCTCCCCCCCAAACCGTGGTGTAGATCATCACATGGTATTTTTAGACCTGCTTTGCAGTTTCTCTTTGCAGACCTTTCCTCGGGTACATGGTTTAATCCTCTCATCTAGCCTTAAGATCTACAGAGTGTTATATTTATTTGACTTTATTTGAAATTTGAAGGCTTTTCTGAATGTTGTTCTAAGTAATCTGATGAATACAGAACTTTAGAATTTATGCCTTAAAAGGCTTAACTACTGATATGTGTGGAGGCTTTCTTATGACTTATTTTCTCCCTTTTTCTAGACCATCTAGGGCAGGGTAGCTAAAAACCTTCTTGGAATTAGCGCCAGTAAGTCCTTTTTAAAAAAAAAAAATTAATAAACTTTATTTCTTTAGACCAGTTTTAGGTTAGGTTCACAGCAACATTGAGTGGAAGTACAGAGAGTTCCGATGTGCACCTTGTCTCCACACGGAGTCTTCATTTTATGTTATTGTAACTTTCAAGGACACAAGACAAGATTCCCATTTTTAAAGTATGACAGTAAGTTTCTTGGCTAGGTTGATGGTCTTCAGTGATGAGAGCTGGGGCAAGTGCCAGACTGCCCACCCTAGCCTGCAGCTTGAATAAAGTTGAGTCCAGCCTCTGAGTGTCCTGTGTGGGTGGGTTTGATGGAGCTAGGAGAGATATCATTCAGCGGACCCAGATCTAATTCTGGGGGAAGCTTTCCTACTGGTTTGGGAGGACAAAGACCAAAAATAAAAAATTATTCTGAAATGTGAAGTGAAAGGAAATGGAGTCCAGGTTCTGTGTGGGCAACATCAGCCTTTATTCCCACCCGGGTGAGGGTGAGCTGAATTCGAGAAGGAAGTCAGCACGTGGGTTAAGGTGGATGGGGACTTATGAGTTGGAAGGGTGGGGGTGGTGGGCAATTTCCCTCTTTCCTGGGTGGGACATTCTGTTTGGGTGGGTCAATTCTTTTTGGGCAGGTCCTTCCATTTGACTGTATCACTGATCACAACCTCGGATTCCAGGGGGAATATGTCATTTGACCCTTTGTAAGGCCTAGTATTATTATTATTATTTGGGGGGTTTTTTTGGAGACAGAGTCTCACTATGTCACCCTTGGTAGATTGCCGTGGCATCATAGCTCACAGCAACCTTAAACTTCTCAGCTTAAGTGATTCTCTTGCCTCAGCCTCCCAAGTAATTGGGACCACAGGTGCCTGCCAAAACACCTGGCTGTTTTTTTGTTGCAGTTGTCATTGTTGTTTTAGCTGGCTTGTTGCATTTGTCATTGTTGTTTTAGCTGGCTTGTTGCATTTGTCATGGTTGTTTTAGCTGGTTTGTTGCAGTTGTCATTGTTTTAGCTGGCCCGGGCTGGGTTCGAACCCACCAGCCTTGGTGTATGTGGCTGGCGGCATAACCACTGTGCTATAGGCACTTATCCAGGCCTAGTATTATTTAAATTTAACTCTGTAACTTAAGTTACAGAGCACTCATACATACTTTCTTGAGATTGCAGCAAACCTCTAAGGAGGAAATATACACCCACTCCCCACCCCCATGACGGTGGATGTGGTCTCAGGATTAGACTCTCCCATGGTCAGACACCAGACATCTGGGTTGGTGGAAAGAATGGATGCTGTGCTTCACGTACTGTGCTCTGGGCCCTGCGTTTCCTAAAGGGCATGTCTGCTGTTAAAGAAAAAAATCCTTTGTCAACAGTAAAGAAACTGAACTCTATAAAACAATTTAAAGAGGTTTATTCTGAGCCAAATTTGAGGCCAATGGCTCAGAGTCACACCCAGGAAGCTTTGGGCAAGTGGACTTGGTGGTTGGGTTGCAGTTTAATTTTACACATTTCTGTGAGATAGGAATTACATGTTAAGTTGTAAATCAATACATGACAAGTGCATTGGTTTGGCCTGAAAAGGTGGGGGCTTACAAAGCATAGGTGGGTTTAAAGACTCTGATTTGTAATTGGTCAAGGAAATGAGGTTTTGTCTAGAAGCTTGGAATTTTTTTAAGTTAAGGAAGACTGTTAATTAGAAACTAGCCATATATTTGTTATGTAAATTGAGGACCTACAGGTTTGTTAGGCCTGTTAATGAGTTATAAAGGATGTCTCCCAGAAAGAGGAGGGAAATGATGAGGCATGTCTGACCTCCTTTCTCAGGGCTAGCAACTCAGTTTTAGGTTATCCCCTTGGCCAAGAGGGAGTCCATTCAGTTAGCAGGTAGGGGAAGCCTTAAAGATTTCATTTTACTTTACACATTGATTATTGTTAAAGCTATAAATAAAAGAGAACTTTATTCAAGGACCATTGTAATAGGTATGAGGAGCACTGCAATGGGGCCCTGCAGTGGGGGATCGTGATTGGGTTCCACTCTGAATACAGCACAAGTGGGAATATATAGCCGAGGAGCAGGGTGGGGGCAGTGGATGGAAAATTACTGAAAGGAGACTTCAGGGGTAAGGGGGCCTCTGATTAACCCTAACTAACAGGATTTTTGTTAAAGACAGGCCAGGGTGAGTCACACATCACCTTGGGGGAGAGTAGAGGAACTACATCAGATGTCAAGGGTGCTCAGATATTGAGGATGGGAAGTTCTTTGCTAAAACTGGACGAGTACACAGATAGTCCTAGATTCTCCTATTGCCTGGGTCAGAAGCCTGACTAAAGTTTGGCCAAGCAAAGAATCTTTGTTCCTGCCACTGGTGCAATGATTGTAAGCCTTATAATTTGAATAGTTAAACTTGTTTATATATGTACTTAAATACATAGTTCAAAATACTCCATGTAGTAAATTTACGTTGCAAAATGTTTAAAGAAAAACCCATGGGCCAGAGTACAGGGTCTAAGTGGTGACTCCCTGAGTGAATGTCCCACGTACTACTGAGCTGAACTGTGCTGTGAGAGCATTCAGCTGCATTGCTGTTAGGATCTGTGGCCCAGTCTGTGACCTCAGTTATCTTCATATATCTGTACCACCACCCCCATTCTAGAATAGTGTGAATGTGTTTGCACTTGCCTGATTGGTGTGCATCTGGCCCTCAGAAAGCCCAGTCCTCACTGAACCCTGGATATGGGGTCAGATGATGGACCTGAGGGTGTCAGGTGATACCTGTATTTTCCTGGGCTGGCTGAGTTCTCCAGATGAGAGAGAATATTCCATCTGGCCAAAGCCTGCCCACTGGCTTCACTGTCAGTGTCCTGTCTTGTGGGTAAGGAGGCAGAGCCTAATGCTGGTAAGGGGGAAGCCTAAGGTGGCCTGGTGGATGTACCTGTCACATGCTGGTTTCCAGCTTTTAGTTTTAGGTGTTCTTTAGTGAGAGATGGGGACAGTTCTAAAAATTAATTTTGAAGACACATTTTCCCTTATCTCTTTATTACCCAACTGCTGTGAAAATTTTTTCAAAATGTAAAAGCACAAGTAGAGATCTTAATTAGCTTTCTCAGTCACTGCTCTTGGTGATGGCAGTTTTACATGTGATATGTGACATTTTGTGGGGGCCTTGTTCTCCAAGTGTTCTCTCCATCTCAGAACTCAGCTGCAAATTTGGAGAAAAAAAATAATGCAGAAAGTTTCTCTTGACATTTTTCTTATTGTTACATAGATATCCCAACTTGAAACAAAAGTGCAACCAACTTAGGAATCCTTCTAGGACAAGGCTGTACTGAAAACAAAAGGAAGATAGTTTTAAAACTTTCTTTTTTGTTTTTTTTTTCACCCTCGGTAGAGTGCAGTGGCATCACAGCTCACAGCAACCTCCAATTCCTGGGTTTAGGCGATTCTCTTGCCTCAGCCTCCGTCACAATGCCCAGCTATTTTTTTGTTGCAGTTTGGCCTGGACTGGGTTTGAACCCACCACCCTCAGTATATGGGGCAGCGCCCTACTCACTGAGCCACAGGCGCCGCCCAGTTTTAAAACTTTCTTAAGCAATTTCCCTAGTGTGCCATTTAAGGTGAGACCTAGCTCAAAGGCAAAGCATGGCCCTGATGAGGTACATGGTTTCCTAGTAGACCTGAAATTGCTTGGCCTGTTGAATTAACAAGTGGTATTAGTTTGTTTTGTTGTCCTTGAGATTGTTGGGTTTTATTTTATGTTTGCAGAATCAGTGCTTCCCACAGAGATAGTAAGCATAGCTTGATGTTAGGTTTACTTGTGCTGATAACAAATTGACCTTTAGAACCTCCTGGAGTCCTGCTGGGACAAAAGAATTGCCCTTTATCTGTGGGTTGTGGATGTTGCCTCTTCATTGTGTTGTGGTGCCTTCTTGCCCCAGCCTTACCAGGCCTGAGCAAAGGTCATTCTTTGCCCCTTTGGTGAGGAATGATGCTCACTGCAATCCTTGTAGACTGGAAAGGTTCTTCCCTGGTTTGTACCAAGCAATCAAGAGATTTGTCTTCAAAAGCCCAGTAAGATAGTCCAAAAGAGTACCAAGACTTTTCTGATTTACTTGAATAATTAAGATCCCAGGGAGTTCCTTATTGCCTACAGACTGAAACCCAGCTTTGTGGTCTGGTCATAGAGGCTCCCCAGAACTGACCTTTTCCTGGCTCTCCAGCCCCATTCTCTCTGTCCCTTACACCACTGTACTTTCCTTGTCCCTGAGTAAGCCTGTATATATGGAAGTCAGATCTATTCACCCCTCATTTGGATCATCTTTGCCAGATTTTGAGCTTCTCCCTCATTTCCCTTGCAGCATAAGGCATGTATTTCATTTTTCTTGGAGTTGTCTTATCTGAATGTCTTACTCCATCATTAGACTGGTGGATCTTTGCGGGCAGGGTTCACTTCTGTCTCACTTATGTGTCCCCTGTAAGTGTCTGACTCTGTACTTGTTGAAAAGATGAATGAATGATTCCAGATTGCAGGGTCCTGTGGACACTCCCATCAGGGGATATTTGAGGTCATCAGGCCAGGCTTGCCAGGAGGACAGGAACACCTCCTACAGAGCCCCCGGGGCTGCCCTCTGTCTTCTGCCTCTGCTTCATTCCCTGTTGGCTGGCCTTCATTCACTAGTGGTTGAGAAGAGGCACCACATGTGAAGACAGTAGATGTGGAGCATGAGTTTGCAGAGTGTCACTTGGTGCCTCTCTCTGCCTAGTTGAACTTCCTCAACTGTGTCAGTGGTGGGCAGCTTTGGACCACTGCCCGAGGAAGTATGCTGGCCTCAGAGTCGCTGCCTGTGTCTCTCTTTCTAAGACTGCTTTTCTTCCTTTTGGGTTATCATCATTCCTACTACTGTCAGCTTTGCAATAAGTGCTGTGACCAGGCCACTCTGGGAGATGGCCCTGGAAGGCTGCTAGTGGGGGTCCTCCCTCACCCAATAACATTGAACTCTGAACAGCCAAATGCACAGCTGGGTAGCTGAAGCAGCATAACCCTCTCTCCAGAGGTGTCCTTTATAAAGATCAGGATTGCTTGCTGGGTTGTTTCTTTTTTTTTTCTAATAAGAATATGAGGCATTGAAGTCCTTTCAGTGTCTTTGCTAAATGTTTCACCAACAGTGACTAGTTGAAACAGTATTCCATTTTTACAGGTCAAGTAAGTAGATAATATACCACTTTGTCAGAGATCTACATATAGTAAAGTCTGCTAAACATGTGGCTCATTTTATGTTTGCAGGATACCTATAGGACCATCATCTCTCTCTCTCCCTGATCTTGTTTTGTTAGTAAAGAAGCTATTATAGCAATAGAATTGGTTGGTGCTTCTCACTTGGAGACCTGGGGCAGGTCATCCCCAGCCTCCTGGCTTACTGCCTTATTCAAAAATAACTTTGTCGTCCCGTCCCGGCATTTCATTGATCTGTGGTTGTTGTTTCACATTTGTAGCCCTTTGTGGAATTTTGTTGCTATTTAGAAAATTTTATTTTTATTTTTTTCTCATGAAGCTATCTTTGACATTTGTGAATGAGAAAGCAGGCTTTCCTAGAGCATTTTCAGAGTTGTATTTTTACTTGTCAAGCCATACCACCTTGTTTTTTTCAGTAACTATCTTGATTTTATTCAAAGGAGGAAAAGGACATGCTGGAATGTCTACCATCTGGGATCCTTTGGACACACTGGTCATAGGCCACGGAGGGGAGCTGCATGCCTCCTTCTCTGCCCTGCTCAGCAACTCACCTGTTTTGGGAATGGTGGCTACTGGCCACTGTTAATCTCACCAAATAGCTGCTGGGTGTACATTAAAGTTGCCATTTGAGCCATTTCTAGCCTCAGGCCAAGAAAGGTGGCGGACAGGGGGTGGCAAAAGAGGCTTCTGGAATCTTCAAGGTTATGTGCGTGTGACCTTTTCTGTAAAACTCACATTAAAGTAACATAAACCCTAGTTCATTTGTGTTGCGGTTTTGTTTGTGTTCATTTACAGATCTCATATAGTTTTATAATGGCTTAAGAGTTCTAAGTGGGCTCAGCACCTGTAGTACAGTAGTAATGGCACCAGCCATATACACTGAGGCTAGCGGGTTCGAGCCCCCCTCCCCCGGGCCAGCTAAAATACAGTGACAACTGCAACAAAAAATAGCTGGGCATTGTGGCAGGTGCCTCTAATCCCAGCTACTTGGGAGGCTGAGGCAAGAGAATTGCTTAAGCCCAAGAGTTTGAGGTTGCTGTGAGCCATGACATCATGGCACTACTGAGGGTGACATAGTGAGACTCTGTCTCAAAAAAAAAAAAAGTTCTAAGCAAAAAGAGTTTATGCCCCATTCTATGTGTACGTTATATATTTTAAACAATATAAGAGCCATGTAGTTCACACTGGGAATTCTTTGATTTTTCTCTTTAAAGTTTAGGAAACACCTGCTGTAGGGTAGTCTCCATTTGGCTTCTGAAAATTGTGACATCTGTGCAGCCTCCCACCACTTCTTATGGGAACTCTCCCCCACTGAAGCTCACCCCCCAGTAATCCCCAGGCAGGGGAAACCTGGATGGAGCCCTTAGGGGCTGCCTCAGGTCCTACCTCGTGGATTGCCTTACTCAAAGACAGGGGACGACTGACTTGGCTAAGCAGAGAGGGTGGGGGCGACTGCCATGGCTAAGCAGAGAGCAGCTAGGAAGAGTGGAATGTGCTGCTGGCATTGGAGTCCATGGGTCAGCTCAGCCACATGTGTGGTCAGGTTTTAAGATAGCCCAAACCTTTGTGGCAAACACGCCTTTCTCCTTAAGCTCATGTGAGTTGGGTTCTCCACCCTGCAGCATGGCATCCAGGCTATTCCATATGGTGTTTTGCCCAGGATGGCAGGAGTACCCAGAGCCTACCCTCACCATGACAGCTTTGTTAATGGGAGGCATTAGGCAAATAGAAAACACTGTCAGGGCAAGGCAAAGGACATCGCTGTGGGTGCAGTGTGGGCTGCCATCCTAGAAGGGTGCCCCTCCTAGGACTGCTGTCCCGAGGAGCCTGAGCAACTGTGGCCCAGGGGAAAGGAGGAGAAGCAGAGCTTGGGGTGTCCCTGGAGGCTGGAGGGGGTCCGGCCCCAATTCCGGGGGCTAGCCTTTGGGGGGAGGGAGGAACAGGTGCCAGGCCAGGCCTGACAGCTTTGGGTTTGGGTGGGAGAAGAAAAAGGAAGAGAAAGTGCCGCCTTAGGTAGTGAATGGGGCTGGAGTGCACTCAGCCCATCACTGTTGCTTAGGGCCCTCCAACCCCAGCTGTGGGGGAGTGGGAAGGCATTTATGCTCTGCAGTCTTCCAGCTGTGTCTTCTGGACCCAAGCTCTGAGAAAGTGCCTTGTGCCGGCAGGGGGCGTCTGGGTATGTGATGATACCTTCCTTCATATGGACCCCACTCAGAAGCTGACCCACAGATCCCAGGGAGGCCATTGTCCTCATCACATCAGCTCTTGGCCCCTCTGGGAGCTGCATGTCTTTGTTGATTGAGAGTCGATAAATACTGGATGGTTTCCTCAGTTCTTTAATATACATACTTGGAAATTTCTGTGTCACTGGATGTTGCTCCTGGCCAATGTGCAGGTGAACTTTTTAATTGTGTGAGGGCTTTAAGTGGCCCAGTTGACAATAGAGCGAGAAATAAGACTTGTCAAAGTTGTAGGAGAGAGAAGAGCAGACACACCGTGGCGTGTGCTATCTCCAGTCCTAAACAGGCAGCCCTTACAGTGGGCTGCCCTGCTCAGTGCAGCGTTCCTGTTATCTTTCTTTGTGATATTGGGAAATGTATGTGGTAATCAAATTACAAATGAAGCCTGGTGGTGTATGAGTGAGGGAGTGATTATAGGAACACTGGGTTCATTCACCCCAAGAAAAGCCTCTAGGACAGTGCCCATAGCTCAGTGGGTAGGGCGCCAGCCACATACACCCGGGCTGGCAGGTTTGAACCTGGCCCAAGCCAGTTAAAACAACAATGACAACTGCAAAAAAAAAAGAATATCTGTATCTATCTATCTATCTATCTATCTATCTATCTATCTATCTATATATATATAGCTGGGCATTGTGGTGGGCATCTATAGTTGCAGCTACTTGGGAGGCTGAGGCAAGAGAATTGCTTAAGCCCAAGAGTTTGAGGTTGCTGTTAACTGTGACACCATGGCACTCTACCCAGGGTGACAGCTTGAGACTCTGTCTCAAAAAAAAGGAAAGAAAGAAAAGCCTCCAGAATCCCTGGTTCTAGCCCCTGAGAATGCCCATGCCTAGGAAGGGCAGGGCAGCAAGCTAGCCCTTCACACAGGGAAGCTTTCAGAAGAGGTTTGGCTACCCCCAGCATGGCACTAAGCTTGTACACCATTTGTGATTTTGTTACATTTCTTATGATGTGGTTCCAGGTCAAGCCTCCCTGTTTATCTCCCTAAGGCCTGGTCCTTATTAGACTCTCAACTGCTTGATAAAGCCATCTCCAGTTTGTAGAAAAGAGACAGCATGAGGTGCAGAAGTGAGAAAGTGGAGGTATTGAAGAAAAAGAGGCTGAAGTGTGCTGGGTGGGAGGGCTTATTAGCTGAGGCTGGGGAGGAGCCCCCACTGGCTGAGGCTGCTCCTGGGACATCCCCAGCGCTGCAGCTCCTGGAATTGACAGGTCTCCCTCATCTCCCAGATTGGGAGAGCCCACACCTGGAAAGTGGTACTTTTCTTGCTCAGCACAAATGTTTTAAAGCACTTTTTTCAGGGTGACTTATTTTCAAATTACTTCCTACAGAAAGTCTGCTGAAGGTGCATGATTTATAGCAGAGCCACAGGAGCTGAGCTGTAAGTCTAACCAGATTGTACCGAGGACCTCCCAGAGAAGCTGGGCTTCAGGAAGGATAGGGAGGAAGTGAGGGAGCTGCCTTCTGTGTCATCTGAGGAAGAGCAGTCCTAGAGAGGGTGGCTGGTGTAAAGGCTGCCCCAGACAGCTAGGAGGCTAGAGCCGGAGCAGGATGGAGCCGCTGTGGGAGGTTCATGGGCACAGACTATGGAGGCTGTGGGAGGGACATTGATCAGAAGCCCAGGGCATGAGGGCTGGGGTGCTGAATGGGTTGAAGTTGTGCCTGTCTATGGGAAAGATGGAGCTGACTGAATTGGGCATGGGTATGAGAGGAAGAGGAGGCCAGGAGGCCTGCGCTGATTGTGTCACTTGCTTGGAGCAAGCAGAAGGAGGAGACTGCCATGGACTGAGATGGGAAAACTTGAGGGGCCGGGAGAGAAAGCTGATACACTCTGGGCTTGTTCCGCTCTAGGAGAGCCCTCCTCTGTTGTATAAAGGGATATCCATGCACCTATCCACAGTGTCTCAGTCTGTTCCAGCTGCTATAACAAAACACCTGAGAGTATCTAATTTATGAACAACAGAAATTTATTTCCTACAGTTCTGGAGGCTGAGAAGTGTGAGATCAAGGTGCAGGCATTTAGAGGGCCTTCTTGCTGGGTCCTCACATAGTGGAAGGTTGAAGGGCAAAAATAGCTTAGCTGGTTCCCTTTTGCCCAACCATGGAGGTGGAGCCTTCATGGCCTAATCACCTTCTGAAGGCCCACCTTCTTAACACCATCACACTGGTGGTTAAGTTTTAACACATGAATTTGGGAGGATACTTTCAGACCACAGCAAAAAGTGACTGACTGACTCCTTCAGAGTTTGGGGATGTATGTTTGCGTCCAGCCTCAGGCATTATGTTATAACAGTTGTCATGTTTACTAAAGTAGTGAGGCATGTTAGTTGATTAAATGAGGTTAACTCATTGTGTTACTGCCTGTTCAATGTCAATGGCAGAGAACAGGGCTTGGGGAATGGGGAGCAGGTTAATGATTATTTCTCTTGGTGAGCTCATGCTCCCCCCCACCCCAGTCAGGTGGCTTGTGGGTGAGAAGAGATGCAAATTGCTATGTTGTTTCTTGTCTCCCTGTGCTGGATTTTTCTAAAGCACATTACTTTCCTGCATTTAACCACTAGCAGCACTGGACTAATAATGTTTTGCAGCTTGCTCATGTGTTAAATGTTCTTTGAGTCAGAGCTTTATTCGCACACTCTCTCTTTCTCCCTGTGCAAACACAGGGAGCAGGGAGTGGGAGAGACTCCTGAGGGGAGTGAGGAAGCAGGCCTCTCTAGCACAGGAGGGCTATGTACTGTCCTCTAGGAACATGAGATAGATGTCTAGGCTGGAGAGACAACATCCACCACGACTCCCTAGGGGCCGGGATCTGCTTCCACACTTCCCTGATTGTAGGGCTGTGAATTCCTTCCAGCAGCAGCTGTATCTGTGTTTCACAGGTGAGAAAACTGTGGCACAGAAATGATACTTCGTGGAAGGTCATACTCCTTTGTGGTTCACCAAGTCTGATGCCCTTACCCAGGCTCCCCACACTTCATCACGTTGCCTCAAGGAAAAGTCCTCTGTTCACAGGTTCCTTCTTAGCAACAACCTTTACGACTAATTTTTGGTGTGAAAACACTGTCATTATAGACTGCAGTACAAGCCAAGTGCCATGGACCTTGGTGAAGAGTTGTTGGAGGAGTTAAGAGAAGGCTGGAAAGTTGGACAAAGCTCAAGTAGACTTAACTGTACAGAGAAGCCTTCCAGGCTCCCAGATGGCCCCAGTACAAGCGCCATGGGGGCCTCCAGTTTCAGGGGAGGTTAGGAAAAACTAAGGCGAGAACCCAGCATGGCTAGCAGCCTGTGTGGGTGTTTTACCTGTTTCTTTACATCTGTCCTTATTTGTACGTGTCCTGGTGAGTCTGGTGTTATTCCTGTGGTATGGATCATGAAACTGAGGCTGAAAGAAGCTTGGCAATCTTGCCAAGTCACCTATGGAAAAGGAAGGATCTGAAGTGGCATTAACTGAGCAAGTCTAGCTTTGGGACTCAAAGCTTGACCCAGGGGTCCAGGTTGCAGAAGGACAGGTGTTGAGAGCTGTTTTAGTCCATTTGCTGCAGCTATAATAGGATACTACAGCCTTGGTAGTTCATAAAGAATACATTTATTTCTTACAGTTTTGGGGGCTGGGAAGTCCTAGAGCATGCTGCCCATATCTGGTGAGGGTCATCCCATGGCAAATGGGGAAAGGTGGAAGCTAGCATGAGAGACAGGAAATCAGGCTGAAATAAAAAGGAAATCATCCTTTTTATCAAGAGTTTACTCTCCTCTCTCTAGCATTAATCCATTCAAGAGGGCGGAGTCCTTATGGCTCATCACCTCTTAGGGGCCCCACCTACCAAAACTGTTGTAATGGCAATTAAGTTTTCAACACATGGACTTTAGGAAGACACATTCAAACCATAGCAACAGCCTTCTGTGGAACAGAGTGCCTGGCATGTGGTGGGGCCAGAGCACAGGATGGGCATGCTGGGCCTCCCTGGGCCCTTTCCTTAGAGCTCTTCCAGGTCCCTTCCGTGCTTGTCCTTGTCCTGGGGCATCTGGCCTTATGCCTAGTTAATACCTAAGCCTTTGAGGTGGGCGGCATTTCTTATAGTTTATGGTAGGGAGGCATATCTGACTTTATTTTAACGATTAAGAACTTTCCTAGGCAGTTGGTTTTGTTTGACAGAGAAAAATGAAAGACTTGCTTGCTTCCACCATTCTCAGGCATTGAAGAGTGGTGAGGAGTACCTAGGAGTGGGACAGCCAAGGGGTTAAAATCCTTCAAAGTGGGCAGATTAAAATAAAAGAATGCTTGCTGCCATCCCTGCCTCTCTTAATGACCCATACCCACCCCACCAGCCCTCCCGGCTTTATATCCCACGGTGTTTCCTCTGGTGTGTAATGTTCTCTCCTTTGCCTTTCTGGGGGCCCTCTCAAGTTGGCCATGTTTAAGCCCAACCAGTCACCTAGGTCACACCGTCCTCTTCTCATACCCATTGTATTATTTTCTTTGCATTAAAACTTAATTTTCTGAGTTGTCATGTAGAGGCATTCATTCATCTATTCGTTCATTCCTTCATTCCAAATATAACCTAGAGGAGGCTTCTGTTGCCATCACCCATTGCTGTGGAATAGTCAGAAGCCAGGCCTTCCTGGCTCTTGCCGTGTGCCACACGTTCCCTTGCTGATGACTGACCTGAGTGGATACTTGGGGCAGAATGAGCTCTTGTGGTAGTGGGTGTGCTGAGCCTGGGCTGCATGTGGGCTCCTTTTCCCTTGAGTAGAACCTCCAATTTGCTGGTCACACTTGCCCTGGGTCATTCTGGTGATGCTGCTCCTATTCCTCTGTTGGCCTTGCCCTGTCCCTGTCACTCATCCCTGTCACCATAGCCGTCTGGCCTCTGACCCATTCAGTTTGTGTCAATGGGAGCTGTACTGTGCCCACCCTGGCATTTGCACCTGTGCCGCTACTGTTCTCTTATTGGCTATGCTTCAACAACGGATGGCCCTGAAACCCCCAAGGGTCCTAAGATGCCTGTTGGGTACAGACTAGATCTGGATGGAGCCCTGGGTAGCATAAATTCCCAGCCAGCTCTAGGGTCGCCTTTAGTGAGCCTGCCTTCTTGGCCTTAAAGCCACCTCCACATCAGCAGGTGTGATGAGGTCCAAACCTAGTCCAGGGAATATTGGGAGGGGGGAGGTGCAGGGTATGTGTTCAGGTGGCCAGAGCCTGACCTGAAGTTAGAGAGGAGGTGTGATTTTGTAATTTTGTGATTTTGTCTTCGTCCCTCTTTTCCTGACACTTAGCTGTGTAAGTTGTTGGAATCTCTGGAGTGGTAAGAGTCATTTATATGTTAATGAGCTGATTGGTGTCTGGGGCTCCTAGACTGCCTTGGGATGGGGCTGGTTGCTGGGAAACCAATCACATGGCTAGAGGGCTGGCACTTTTAGTCCCCCAGCACTCCTGTCCTGGGATCAGAGAAAGGCTGAAGTTTGAGGTGACAAACCAATGACCAGTGGTTTAATCAATCATGCCTATTTGATGAAGTGTTCATTAAAAACCCAGAAGGACTGAGTTCTGGGAGCATCAGGATAGCTGAGCACGTAGAGGTTCCTGGAGGGTGGCATACTGGAGACAGCATGGAAGCCTCAGCCCTTCCTACATGCCTGGCCCTTGGCGTCTCTTCCACCTGACTGTTTATCTGTAATCTTTGTAATAATATTCTTTATAATCAGTGAAAGTAAGTAAGTGCTTTTCTGAGTCTTGTGAGCTGCTCTAGCAAATTAGTTGAACCCAAGGAGGGGATTTTAGGAATCCCTGATTTATAGCTGGTTCATCAGAAGTGTAGCTAGACTCTGGACTGGTTTCTGAAGTGGGCAGCAGTCTTGTGGGACTGAGCCCTCAGCCTGAGGGATGCCACACTGTCTCCTGTTAGGTAGTGTCAGGACCTAATGGAGTTAGAGCATACCCAGCTGGAGTCCACGGGAGAATCTGCTGCAGAATCTGATTGCTTGGTGCCTGGGGAAATGTGCCTTCCTCGCTGCATCTAGGGTCCCAGAAGTGTTCTGTGTTCTGAGAGGGTAGCAGGAGAAGCTGAGTTTGATTTTTCCTGTATCTCTCAAGGGGTGGAAGGTTTGTCTGATTGACTACCCACTAAAGTGGAATTTTTATTTCTCATGCTTTTCCATTTCCTAGAGCCCTCTGGTAGTCTCCCTACTCCCCATAGGTTTTTTCCTCATGAGTTGGCCATCGCTTATCCAGAGAACAAAGCATCATTTCCCCCCAAGCATTGTGCAGTATTAACTAGTGATTGTGATTTTTTAATAGCCATTTCTGGGAATGCCTGGTATGTCCCAGACTTTAGTCAGGGTAACTAACACTGGCTGCTGTAACAAAACTCTCAAAACCTCAATGGCTTCATGCAACAATGCTTTATTTCTTGCTCAAGCTAAGCCCAGAGTAGGTTGTATGTGAGGAAAGGGTAGGGAGTGGGGCTGTGTTCCACATAGTTTCAGGAATGTAGTTTCCTTCCATTTAGCAGGGATGTCCAACCTGCGGCCCATGGGCTGCATCCGATTTATCTGAGGTCTGTTTTGCTTATCTGTGGTTTTGGATATTATGAAAATCAGGTTCAGACCTTTTTTTTGCTCATCATCTTTGTTAGTGTTATGTGTATTTTTAATTGTGACCCAAGACAATTTTTCCAAAGCTCAGCAGAAAATGAAAAAGGTTAGACACCCTTGATTCTAGTGATTTCATGTTACCCTGGGGTGGATAATTGGGGAATTGTCCACCAATCCACTGTATCTAGCCAGGTATTCAGGAAAGAAAGAGATGTAGGAATACATAAGCAGTTTTACCATCTGTGTCTAGGTGGGAACCCATCTTTTCAGCACTTGGTCACAGAAGCGGGCTAGAGAGAATACAGTGTCTCTGTGCATAGGAAGAGGATCACAGGAACGTAATGTGGGGGTGGGCAAGTGCAGCCTCTGTGACCGATCTTGATGGTTCGCTTACCCAGCAGGGGTTTGTCTATGGCAGTGGTTCTCAACCTGTGGGTTATGACCCACAGGAACTGTATTAAAGGGTTGCAACATTAGGAAGGTTGAGAACCACTCGTCTATGGTTAGACTTGAGCTGGGCACCCAGGAAATTATGGAAGAAGCAAGGATTTTTTAAGTCTGGTGCTCAGAAGACGTATGATGCCCAGATGGGTCGTTCCATGGTCACAGGTGGAAGTACATTATCGTGAGGTACAACTGGGTTGGCTGTACCAGGAGAACCCCAATTAGGAAAGGTCTGTCTACAAGAAATGCTCCATGCAGGAAGGTGGTATTTGTCCAGGTCATTACTAATAGTAATTTTCAGTGCCTGAGAATGGTTTGATGCCTCACTGATCTGTGATTTTAGCTGTCATGGATTTGGGGTTTTTCAGAGAACATTCTTCCTCTTTCTGCCTCTTAAAGGAGCCTCTTTCTCAGGGACTGCTCACTCATGCTCTGTCTCACTCAACCTTTTCATTTTCCTTCTGCTCCTGTGTTGCCTATGTTTGGAGAGCGCAGAGGCGCAGTGAAGGTCCAGCCCATTTGCTGCCCACAGAGACAGCAGGGGGTAGGGGTGCAGTGAGGGGCCCCCAATTGTACTTGAGCTTTTTGCTTTGGGTCCCAGCAGGTATAGTTCGTTTTTCACCTCTGTGTGACCTTGAAAAAAATCACCCTGTTTGCGCTTCCATGACCTTGTTTGTGCACACGTTTTTAAAGCTGCACACGCTTTAAAAAAGTGGCTCACACCTGAAATCTCAGCTCTCTGGGAGGCTGAGGTGGGTGGATTGCCTGAGCTCGGAAGTTTGAGACCAGTCTGAGCAATAGCAAGACCCTATCTCTACCAGAAATAGAAAAACTTGGTGGCACCTGTAGCTCAGTGGGTAGGGTGCCGGCCACATACACCCAGGCTGGAGGGTTCGAATCCAGCCCGGGCCAGCTAAACAACAATGACAACTGCAACAAAAAAATAGCTGGGCATTGTGGCAGGCCCTGTAGTCCCAGCTACTTTGGAGGCTGAGGCAAGAGAATCTCTTAAGCCCAAGAGTTTGTGGTTGCTGTGAGCTGTGACCCCATGGCACTCTACTGAGGGCAAAATAGACTGTGTCTGGAAAAAAAACAAAACCCAGAAAAACTAGCTGGGCATTGTGGTAGGTGCTTGTAGTCCCAGCTACTTGGGAAGCTGAGGCAAGAGGACTTTGAGGTTCCTGTGAGGTGTGATGCCATGGCACTCTACCCAGAGTGACAGAGTGGGACTCTGTCTCAAAAAATAATGTAAGTAAAATACAATAGCAAAATAAAATAATAAAAATAAAAATTATGCTCAGAAGAACCCCAGTGAGTAAGATGGATGAAAGTGGTGCTCTCGTGGTTGGATAATCTTAGCCCCTCACCTCCAGTTCAATGGCCCTTGAGAGGTTACTGAGGCAGACAGGCCTCCAGAACGTCAGGCTGAGATTCCTTAGTTCTGCAGGCGGAGAGGGCAGACTGACCTTTCCAAGACTGGTTCTGAGGGTCCTTACCATCTCACCAGTGTGAATCCTAACACCCCTGCTGTCTTACTAGTGCTCCCTCCACCCTCTCCACATGTGAAAGGGACATTAGTGGGATAGAACCATGATGTCCATTCCATAACTTGGGTCCACCTGTCAGAAGGGGTCGCATGACCCAGCACAGGGAGGAAGGAGGCAGTTGGTTTCAGGAGTTAATTGTTTCTTTGCTTCTTCTTGACCCTGTAGGAAAAGATGAAAAAGAAGAAAAGATGCCAGCCCTGTAGGCAGCTCCCGTACACTTCTCTCTCCTCTTTAAGCAGTTTTTCTTCCTAATGAGCTCTGGTCTTCAAATGGCACTGGGAGGAAAAATGGGACCTTGGGAATATAGGAATCCTTGGTGAATTACCTCAAATTAATGAGACTAAGAAGGGAAATAAAATTCAGTTGTGCAAATTAGCTTCATGTTCTGGGTCTTGATGACTTAAATTGGGTATTCTAATTAAATGGCCTCAAATAACTGTGAAATGATTTCTAAGGTCTTTTTGACCTAAAAGTTTCTCTGACCTGTGAACTCCCTGAAGTGTGAAATTAGTCTGTAGATGTTCCCCTTTAAACATTTCTATGTCTAGAAACCTCACAATGCCTGTAACACAAATCACCCTTCCTAAGGAAGGGCAGGCGGGTGGAGCGGGCCCTGAAGGGGGAGGCGGAGGGCACAGGGGTGGATTGGGATCCTCCCTGGGGCTGGCAAAATGTTGGGGTTCAGATGTGGTTCTGTGTTAGGTAGGAATCGTCACTGTCCCAAGTGAAGGGGATGATGCCTTGCTGCCCTCCATCAAGCTGAGCAGGGCAGCAAGGCAGGTAGGAGAACAGCTTCTTCCTCAAGCTGCCCACGGGTGCAACGTTCAGGGATGTGAGAAGGTGTGACAGGGAAGAAAGGAAACGGCTTCCTACGATCACAGCCCCAAATGTCACCATCATCCTGGGGAGATCTCCCATTGGTTCTTTCCTTCTGTACAATATCATTTTCTTTCAAAACATATGTGTTGGCTTGGTGCCTGTGGCTCAAGTGGCTAAGGCGCCAGCCACATACACCTGAGCTGGCGGGTTCAAATCCAGCCTGGGCCTGCCAAACATCAATGATGGCTGCAACCAAAAAATAGCCGGGCGTTGCAGCAGGCACCTGTATTCCCAGCTACTTGGAAGGCTGAGGCAAGAGAATTGCTTAAGTGCAAGAGTCTGAGGTTGCTGTGAGCTGTGACGTCAGTGCACTCTACCCAGGGCAACATAGTGAGATTCTGTCTCCAAAAAAAAAAAAAAACAACACATGTGTTGCAGAATTTATATAAACATTTTTCATGCTGTATTGTCTTTATTATAGACATTGAAGGAATTAAATAACGCTTTTTATTAAGGAATAAGAATCATATCATTTGTATATAGCTCTATGCATTTTCACACAACAAAGTCACTTATGTAACCAGTGCACAGGTCATTTCCAGAGCCCCCAGAAGTCCCCTCACACCCACCCCACCAAGATAACCCTCTTCTGTTCTTTTTTTTTTGAGACAGAGTCTCAATCTGTTGCCCTGGCTAAAGTGCCAAGGTGTCAGCCTAGCAACCTCAAACTCTTGGGTTTAAGCGTTTCTTCTACCTCAGCCTCCTGAGTAGCTGGGACTACAGGCACTAGCTACAACACACGGCTAGTTTTTCTATTTTTAGTAGAGATGAGGTCTCGCCTGAGACTGGCTCAGGCTAGTCTTGAACTCCTAGCGTAAGCAATCTACCTGCCTCGGCCTGCCAGAGGGCTAGGATTACAGGTGTGAGCCACCACATCCAGCTTCCCTCTCCTGAGTCTTAATACCACACTTTCCTTAGGCCTGCGCTTGAATTTTGTGTAAATGGCCTTGCCTAGGTCAGGTTGGCTTTTCGTCTTGATGTCGTTTCTTAGATTCGCCCATATTCTTCTGTCTATTCTCCTGCTGATGAACGTTTGGATTGTGTCTAGTATCTTACTATTATGAATGCCGTCGCTTTAAAGTTTTTTGGTGAACATAATACCCGGAAATACATGTTAGCAGTGCCCTTCATTCTGAGCTGTGTACCAGGTCACAGGGCAGGTATAGGTTCAGCTTGAGTACAGACCGCCAGTTTTCCAGAGGGGCTGTGCCATTTACCCTCCACCAGCAGAGTATCAGTTCCAGTTGTCTCACATTTCTTGCCAACACCTGGTATTGGCCCTTCCATTTTACCTGACCTGGTCAGCTGCACAGGGGTCTCACGGCTTCAGTTTGCATCTCCCTGAGGACTAGTGAGGTTGAAGAACTTTTCATCTGCTTCTGGCTTTATTATAATCATTTTAACTGCCATGGAATAATGTGTATCTTCAGGAGGTTTCAAACATTCTTACCTGTAGGTGGGCACTTAGATTGCTTTGTCATCATAAGTAATGCTACAATCAGCTAATAAGCATCTTTGCTCAGTAGTCTTTTCCATGTTCTGGATTATTAGGGAGAATTTTGTTGTTGTTTATAAATTTTGGTAGTTAATGCCAAATTGCTTTCTGAATGCTTGTACCACTCTAAAATGTGATCAACAGGGCCAGGTGTGGTGGCTCACGCCTGTAATCCCAGCACTGTGGGAGGCAAAGGCGGGTGGATTGCTTGAGTTCCGGAGTTCAAGATCAGGCTGAGCAAGAGCAAGACCCTATACTAAAATAGAAAACTAGCTGGCAGTTGTGGCAGGTGTCTGTAGTCCCAGCTACTTGGGAGGCTGAGGCAAGAGAATTGTTCAAGCCCATCCAGGCTTGCCAGGAGAATGTCTTCTTCTCAGTAATTCCTCAGATGAGTGAGGGGTCCTCAAACTGCAGCCCGCGGGCCACATGAGGCGGTGTGATTGTATTTGTTCCCGTTTTGTTTTTTTACTTCAAAATAAGATATGTGCAGTGTGCATAGGAATTTGGTCTTTTTTTTTTTTAAACTATAGTCCAGCCCTCGGACCTGAGGGACAATGAACTGGCCCCCTGTTTAAAAAGTTTAAGGACGTGGTGTGGCGCCCGTGGCTCAGTGAGTAGGACACCGGCCCCATATACTGAGGGTGGCGGGTTCAAACCCAGCCCCGGCTGAACTGCAACCAAAAAATAGCTGAGCGTTGTGGCGAGCGCCTGTAGTCCCAGCTGCTCGGGAGGCTGAGGCAGGAGAATCACAGAAGCCCAAGAGCTAGAGGTTGCTGTGAGTCCTGTGACATCATGGCACTCTACCAAAGGTGGTAAAGTGAGACTCTGTCTCTACAAAAAAAAAAAAGTTTGAGGACGCCTGAGTTATGATATTGGTGACTGTTGTAGTACGTATGATGTTTAATCCTCTATAAAGCCCAAAGAGTTTGAGGTTGCTGTGAGTTTCAACGCCACAACACTCTACCTAGGGTGAAGGAGTGAGACTCTGTCTCAAAAAGTAATACTACTAATAAAATAAAATGTGATCAACAATATAGGAAAGTACTACACAGTTTCCACCAGGTCTTCCAGCAGTGCATATTCTTAATAAAAGAACAAATAACCTCTTAGAGGACTCATTTAGGTGAAGACAGATATATTTAGCATTGCTTTATTATTAATGCATTTGGTCATTTTTCCAAAATGTTGACCATATGTATTTGCCTTTCATGAATTCATACCTTTTGCCATTTGCATTTTGGTGAGTTAATTTGTACAAGTATTACTGTAAAATGATGTTAGTGCTGTAAGTACTTTCCCACTCCCACCATTTGTGTTGCATGTGGTTTGCCTTGGACACCTTTTGACGTTGGCAAACCAGCGAATCTTCCCCTGGGTGAAGTTTATTGTGGCCCCCCAGCCAGGCCACTGCCCTCTCTGCTGCGGTGCCCAGGCGGAAGGTCCCTAGGCGCCCTTAGTGGCAGGAATAGGAGCACAGGCTGCAAGTGAAACTGAGTCTGCCTGTGGCCAAGTGCACTGCTCTCTGACCAATGGACATGGCTGGTGAACTGGGAGGGTCCTGAGGCCTGGCCCAGTAGCGCAGCACAGTGCTGGGGCCGGGTGGGGCCTGGGTGCTCCGCTTTCCAGGACGGCACCTGGAGGTAGTCAGCAGCAGCGGCAGCGTGGGAGCCCAGTGGGATGTGCACAACGCTCTCCTCTTCTTGTACATCTGATTTTTCTGCAGCCCTGTGAGATGGGTGCGACTAGCCTTATCTTAGACCCTGAAGAGCAGAGCCTCAGAGGGTCCTGCAGTTTTTCCTGGAGCCTGTACTTTGTAAGTGGGGAAAGTAGAACTCAGATGCCTATTCTCACCTTTTCCTTAAGCCATACCTAGCTGTCCACTGGCTCTTTAGGGCAGGCCCAGACTCCCCCATAGACCACCCCTGCAGGGGAGAGGAATGTGTACTTTCTCATTCTTTTGGGTTTAAGCAAAATTTGTGTTTTTGAGCCAAAAGATTGGATTGGGGTGTGGAGTTCAGAAACCATGAAGAGGCTCTGAGCTTCCCCACATTTCTAGGCCTTGTTTTCCAGGAACTTTATGTTTTAATAGCTTCTCAAATTTATACTTTTCTGTTTTTAGATGATGGATTTGGACGTGCTTCTATGAAGAAATGCCACATGGTCCAAGAGCAAACATGTCCAGTAAGTCACTGGTGAATTAACACAAGCTTAGGAGGCCAGCTCCGTCAGGTGCAGAGGTGTGGACACCCGTTGAGAAAACAGGCATGTCTCTGGATACATGGAGACCTTTAGGCATGTTTTAAACCATCCATATTGCTCAGTCTAATTATCTTTACTTCTAAAGATTGTTCCTTCTAGAGACAGCAGGACTTGTAGCACATAGGGTTGGAGAAACTTGAAACTTGCTTCTTGCTGTTTAACCTACTTCTGTGAGCAAGTGTGAGCTCCAAGCCTTGCCACTCAGGCTCTGTCTGACTCAGCTGCGGTGGAGTTTTGCCCAGAGTCTTTCCCATTCTCTGCACAGCACATCCTGGATTATCACTTATGTGCTTTCTGGGAAAAAAGGGCTGAGACCAAGACACAGGAAGTTTGTGTAGGTCTGGGAAGAAAGCAAGCAGGTTAGAGATGTGAGCTTTGTCTCACCAGTGCTCCACCACGTGGGTGGAGCCTGTGGGCAGCAGGTTCTCCGGTAGCTCTTACCCTCCTCACAGAGCTGTGGTGAACTGATTTAAACTTTTAAAGGTTCTGTGAGACTCATCAAAAGAAAAGCATAAGAAAGTGAGCAAGAAAATCCCCAAAGCTGTATTTGTAATTGTATACATTCATTCATTTCCTGTGGTATACCTTCACTAAAGAGGACCTGATATCCTTACAGGATCCCGTGGGGAGGACATGGGCACCAGTAGGGGCCAAGACCAGCAGACACTCCACCCAGTCCCTCACCTGCCAGAGGACGCTGAGCTCAGCCCCATTAGGTCCCGTTCTCTGACCTTGAGAGCGCAGTGTTTCATCCCCCTGGTTTCTTACCTGTGTTTGCTCCTATTTCTCAGGGTTACTGCCACCTTAGAGGACTAGGCCTTGGTAACAGCGCTTCCCAGGGAATCAGGTGTGGTCTGATCCAGGAACAAGAAGCATATCGTCACCAATGACATCATGACAGCAAGAGAGCAGAGCCCTCGCCATGGCGCCAGGGCCCGTGCGATGCAGCGGGCTTCCACCATCGATGTGGCGGGCGACATGCTGGGCCTCTCTCTGGCAGGTGAGCCTCAGAGCCTGCACCCAGCTCCTGGTATGAGCTTGTGGCACGTGCACCCTAGACTGTAGCAGCACCCAGCAGACAGGCAGGACGAATGCCCCCACCAACTGCCCCAGGCTATGGGGTGTCCTGGTGTGGCACCTGGTTGAACCAAGGAGTAGGAAGGAGGAGTCATTCCCCTTCTTTGAAACTCCTTCTGCTGGAACCTGAGTGCTGTCAAGTTTTCCAGCTCAGGTGGGTGCCTCCAGGACTCATTTACCAGTATGGAATCCAGAGTGCCTGTCTGGTAAGTGCCCAGGCTGTGGCAAAAGCCCTATTGTGGGCACGTCAACCAAGGTGGAGAGGAGGCTGTGGTTGTGAGGTCTGAGACTTCTTAGGAATTTCAAAAGCGGTGGCGCCTGTGGCTCAAAGGAGTAGGGTGCCGGCCCTATATGCTGGAGAAGGTGGGTTCAAACCCAGGCCCAGCCAAAACTGTAAAATAATAATAATAATAATAAATAAAAGAATCTAAAAAGCAAACTATTTAGAAAATAAGAAATCACCTTACATAACAGTGTTTTGGGGGGAAGAAAGTAGAGTGTTGGTGTTTTGGCATTAAATCTAAGAATGGGAAAGTTTATTAAGGATGATTTTTCTGTCACTTTTTTCTATTCAGGAAATATACAAGATCCGGATGAGCCCATTTTAGAATTCAGCTTAGGTAGGTATCTTTTTGTTTGGTTTTAAAAAACATGTTGCTCAAAAATAAAAAACATTACCACTGAGGGTGGTGGGTTCAAACTCAGCCCAAGCTGAAATGCAACCAAAAAATAGCCGGGCGTTGTGGCGGGCGCCTGTAGTCCCAGCTGCTCGGGAGGCTGAGGTGAGAGAATCGCCTAAGTCCAAGAGCTGGAGGTTGCTGTGAGCCGTGTGACGCCACGGCACTCTACCGAGGGTGGTACAGTGAGACTCTGTCTCTACAAAAAATAAATAAATAAATAAATAAAAACATTACCCCAGCATAGGCCTGTGTCAGAGAACTTGCGGTTGCTGCCACCCCCGCTGCAGTGTTCCTGAGATGATGGCACCCTGAAGGAGTGTGAACTAATGTGGGCGGGGAGAGGCCTCAGGGGGCTCTCGTCTCCTTAGCATGGGGTACCCTCCTTAGGGGTGTGCTCTTGGCAAGTGGCCTGGGATAAAGAGGTGAGCCCACCCAGAGCCACTGGCACAGGCTACCTACCCCCACCTTACTAAGAGAGCAACTGGGCTTAGGGCTCAGCTTTGTCACCCTTGACTCTAAGGCCTTGTGTGATTGAGTTGGGATCTCTAACGCTCTGTTCTTGCTCTTAAAGGGTGGTGATGACACCTGTATCCTCTTCTCAGCAAGGATCAGATGAAAAGATAACCAAAAAATGGATTAGAATTGCCCAGGCTGGGGTTACGGAAGCGTGGCATTATTGTAGCTTAGTCAGGAGGCCGAAGATGCTTCTCCCCAGAGCCTGATGCTGCCCAGTGCTCTTCTCCCCTTCCCTTGTTGGTGATCACTATCGGTCAGCGGCCTGGCAACAATATCTAGGAGGTTGTGTGCCATTAAAGAGGCACCTCCTGGCGGGTCAGATGACTTGGATTCCACTCCTGACTGCACTAAGCTACTTGTGTGGTCTTGAGCCTACTGCTTGACCTTGCTGAACCAGTTTTCTCTTGTGCTATATGGAGCGGTTATTGCTTGTTTGAGACAAAGAAGGTCAAGGCGGTTCAACCCCTCTCTCTCGCAAAAAAGACCTGGACAAATTGCTAAACCCGTAAGAGTGTAAGTACATTATTATCAGACTAATAGTAGACTGTGTAAATGTCCCCATTGTAGATTAAATTTCCCTAAACAAGTTCAGAGGGTTCCTCCAACCTTGACTTGGTTGCTGGTTCTGCAGTGGGGATTGCATTCTGTACTGTATACTGGGAATGGGCAGTTTGGGGAGAGGCTGCCTGTAACTCCGCTGGAACTCCCACATCAACCCACCTCCACCTCAGAAGAACTTTATTGCTTTTTACGAATTACAGAACTGACTTCAAGGACTTCATTTTCATGCCAGCAGAGTGAACATATTTCCAAATACTTCCTTATTTTAAATCATTTGAAACACCAGGACAAATAAGAAACAAAAACACAAACTCTAGACAGTGGGACATTTTTGAAACCCCTAGATGTCACCTGGGAGGAGGGAGCAGATGAGCAGGTGAAGAAATAGCAAATAGGAGAGAGGAGCCTGGTCACACCTGTGTGTGAGAGTGGTGGAGGCCAGAGCACGGGATTTGTCCCAAAGGCACTGGGGTGATCAGGAGACAGAAGTGGAGGCTTATTGGAGAGTTCGTATAAGGAAGAGTTGGGCTCAGGTGTCCAGCACACCCCATCAGCCCTGCAGGGATCAGGAGTTTCTTTTCTTGAGAGGCTTCAGAAACAGAGGGGCTTGGGTGGGTAGACCAGTGCAGGGGTGGGAGGAGCTAGACAGAAATTGATTAAGTGGATGTCTTTATTGAATAAGTAGCTGCTCTAACCTCTTTGCATCCTAATTCTGCTAGACTTATGACTCTGGGAAGGAGTGCTTTCTCTGAAGAAAGTCAGCCACTCATTTCTCACAAAGAGACGCAAGCTTTCTGGAGCCCAACCAAAAGCAGGCCTGCCAACCACTTGGTCACTGTCATTGAACCCACCTTGCCCACCTGTGTACACTTGACATCAAACAGCTTTCTAACTTCTCGTTCTCAAAAACAAATGGACATGTGTCCACACAGATTGGTACACAAGTATTCCCTGCAGCTTTATTCGTAATAGCCAACACTGGAAACAACCGAAATGTTCATCAGCCGGAAAATAAACTAACTGTGGCTCATGTATACAGTGGAATAGCATTCAGCAAGGGGAAGGAAGGAATGACTGCTTACATAATCCCATGGGCAAATCTCAGATGCATTAGCAAAATGAGAGGAGCCACACACAGAAAGCTACCTACATGTTATAGATTCTACTTATGTGAAACTCAGAAAGATTAATCAATAATGCTGTCAAATTGGCAGGTTGTTAGGAAGGTGAGGGTTGATTAGAAAAGGGGCAGGGAAATCTTTGAGGTGATGAAATGTTCTATATCTTCACCGTGTTGGTGGTTATATGGCTGTACATATTTAGCAAAACTCATTGAACTTCTACACTTATAATGGTACATCCTGTATACCCCTAAATTGACTTAAAAATAAAATGAAAGAATAGTCAAAGGTCACAAAACCTTTGTGGAAGGCCTATAACATGAAAGTGAAAAACAGGTAGAAAAAATAGAACTCGGAAGAAACAGACATTGGAAAAAATGCCAAAGAAATTATATTCTGTATACTCAAGAAAGGACAGTATGTCCATAAAATAAGGGTAGACTACTGCTGGACCCAGCACCTCATGTCTGTAATCCCATAGTTCTAGAGGCCAGGGTGGGAGGATCATTTAAGTCTAGGAGTTCAAGACCAGCCTATGCTCTATCTCTCCAAAAAATAATAAAGAACATTAGCCAGGTATGGTGGTGTCAACTGTATTCCTAGTTACTTAGGAGGCTAAGGGAGGAAGATTGAGGAATTTGAGGTTACAGTGGGCGGTGATTGTGTCACTACACTCCAGCCTGGGCAACAAAGTGAGACCTTATCTTTAAAAATAAAAAAGTAAAGGCTCGGCACCCGTTGCTCAGTGGTTACAGCACCAGCCACATGCACTGAGGCTGGCCAGTTCGAGCCCAGCCCGGGCCTACTAAACAATAATGACAAATGCAACCAAAAAATAGCCCAGGGCAGCACCCGTAGCTCAGTGGGTAGGGTGCTGGCCACATACACCAAGGCTGGCAGGTTAGAGCCTGGCCCAGGCCTGCTAAACAACAATGAAAGCTGCAACAAAAAAATAGCCAGGTATTGTGGCAGGCTCCTGTAGTCCCAGCTACTTGGAAGTCTGAGGCAAGAGAATCACTTAACCTCAAGAGTTTGAGGATGCTGTGAGCTGTGATGCCACTGCACTCTACTGAAGGTGACATAGTGAGACTGTCTCAAAACAAACAAACAAAAAAAACAATTGAAGAACAAGGCCAATCTTTAAAATTTTAAATATGATATATAAAATGTTTAAAAATCTGAAAAAGTTTTGAAGGTAGGTAAGGAATTCTCCAAGAAAGTAAAATTTTAAAATAGGATATGGGTGAGAGACAGAAATGAAAAATTAGAAAGTAAATCCGAAAAGTCCAACATTTAGAAGAAAAAAGTAGAAAAGAATATAATAAAGGGAATTACAAAGAAATCATAGAAGAAATCTCTCATCACGGAAGAATTTATTTCTAGGTTAAAAATGGCCTGCTAAGGCCTAGCGTAATAACGAAAGAGACCCATAACAAGGTTGTCATGGTGAAATTTCTGAGCACTGGCAATAAAATGAAGATCTTAAAAGCTTCTAGATAGGGAAAAATTAAAAAGATTATACCCAAGGATCAGGAATAAAACTGGCATGGAGAGTCTCAGTGACATTGGAAATATAAAGGTGGAGACATGACACTTTGACTTACCTTTTTGAGCTAGACTACTCTACCCAACCAGACTATCAATCAAACATGAAGGTAGAAAGAAACTCTTTTCAGCTATACAGAGTCTCATGTAAATTCACTTCCCTTGTGTTCTTTTTCTGGAAGTTAGTGGAGGATGTGCTCCACCCAGAAGATGGAACAAATTGAGGAAAAGAAGTTGTGGTATCTGGGAAACAGGATCCTTACAAGAAGAGAAATGGAAGAAATCCAATGTGGCTCATATTGGATAGTATTCGCTTAACTTTAATCATGCAGAATCTGGATATAACAAAATTGAGCTAAATGATTCAGGGTTGAGAGAGGATGAGAATTCATATAAGTACATTAAAAATCTTCACTCCCTATAATAGAACTCAGGACATTTCTGAATGTGCTGAGCCAAAACTAGTAATACAGTCATGTTAATTAGGCACATGGAGGGAGAAACAGCTTAAATAAGTGAGGATGAATTTTAAGTTAAATGAATCTTACCCCAATTTTTTATTTATTATTAATTTCAAATTAATATGAGGGTACAAACTATTAGTTTATAATGTTTGCATTTGTTATGTAAGGTCCCAGGCGCTGTGCCATGTACCCTTACATTATGCCCGTTCGGTGAGAGCACAGCAATCCCCACCTCCTTCCTTCTCCCCTCCTCCCACAACCCTCCAACTTGAATTAAATTGAGTTTTTCTCTTGTGTACCATGATTTTTTTAAAAAGTAAGGATCGGGTGGCGGGTTCATAACCCAGCCCCGGCTGAACTGCAACCAAAAAATAGCCGGGCGTTGTGGCGGGCACCTGTAGTCCCAGCTGCTCGGGAGGCTGAGGCAAGAGAATCACTTAAGCCCAAGAGCTGGAGGTTGCTGTGAGTCCTGTGACGTCATCGCACTCTACCGAAGGTGGTAAAGTGAGACTCTGTACCTACAAAAAAAAAAATAATAATAATAATAATAAGGAGAAGGAGCTCGAAAGTTGAGCAAATATTTTGATTTGTTTTTAACTTATAATATTTTGACTGATTTTGAAAATAAGTATCAGTTGAAATTTTTAAAATATTCATATGTGCTCTTTGTAAAACCCTCAATACAAAAAATGTTAGAGGAAAAGAAAACTGTTGGAGAGAGATACTCAATTGGCATTTCAGGTATGTACCCTTCCCAAATGCTGTTTTTCCCCTCCCGGAGTGCTATATAGAGTTTTTTAAAAATGATTTTCATATGGAAGTGATACAATTATTTACAAGCGTTATCCTAGTGTTTTGGCATTTTTTTTTTTTTTTACATAGCAAGGCATATTTTTGCTTTAATATGTATGGAATCTACTTCATCGTTTTGGATGCCCACATAAAGTCTATCTTACAGCTATGCTGTGCTTGTTTTAACCAGTATTGGACATTTAGTTTTTTTTCCAATTTGCGATTTAAATACCACTGCAGTGAATATACTTATACGTAGAGCTTTCATACATTTTGCTGATTATTTCCTTAGGATAATCTCTTGGAGATAAAAACTGCTGAGTCAAAGGTATGTGCTTGAAATATGTTTTGCCAGCATTTCTTTAGCATCTGTTCAGCTGTAATTGCAGAAGATCAGGTTGGAGAGATGAGGCGTACGTATCAGAGGCTTGTGGTTTCTATGGAAATATGCCAAATGAATGATGTAAGTGATAAACAGAAGGGACGCGACTGTGGCCTGTGCAGAGAAAACTTCATGGAAGCAATGGAACTTGAGCAAGAAATTCAACATTTATTGAAATTTAGGTAGGCTGGGTGGGTGATGAGGCCAAAAGAGAATGTCACTTGTAGGTAGGTGTGTTCTCAGTGTGGCCATGGGCCCATCAACCTTAGAAAAATCAGTCTTCCCAGCTTTTGGCCACTTGATACACCTCAGTCCATTTGTCATCACTAGTGCCTGAAAAACCCAAATATTCTGTTCTTGTGTGAGTGTTAATATTCTCCATGTGGTGGGAGATCAAGCAGAGAGAGACCACCGGTGTTTTATGGACACTTTATAGCTCACAGGAGTGGGAACAAATGGACCTGTCAAATCAGAGATTCCTATTGAGGCAGACTTAGTATAATAGAAGAAACAGATGAGAACTTTAAAAAAATAATAAGACCTTTATTAAAAGCTTCTAGAAGGCCTGGGCGCGGTGTCTCACGCCTATAATCCCAGGACTCTGAGAGGCCAATGCCGGTAGATTGATTGAGCTCAGGAGTTTGAGACTAGCCTGAGCAAGTGTGAGACCCTGTCTCTAAGAAAAAATTGCCGGACATTGTGGCGGGTACCTATAGTCCCAGTTACTTGGGAGGCTGAGGCAAGAGAATCACTTGAGCCCAAGAGTTTGAGGTTGCTGTGAGCTATGATGCCACAGCACTCAACCCCAGGGCAACTGAGTGAGACTCTGTCTCAATAAACAAACAAACAAATAAAGCTTCTAGAAGAAAACATAGGAGAATTCACAACCTTAGTACTAGCAAAGACTTCTTAGAACACAAAAAGCACTAACTCTTTGATTTCCTTGCTATTGCTGCCATAGCAAATTACCACAGATTTACCAACTTAAAACAATACAAATCTATTATCTTACAGTTCCGTTAGGTCAGAAATCCAATGTGCTTTGCTGGGTCCTTGCTTAGAGTCTCGTAAAACCAAATCCAGGGGAAGCAGGGCTGCAGTTCTCTCTGAGGGTTCTTGGGGAGATTCTCTTTCCTTGCTCATTCAAGTTGTTGGCAGAATTCACTTCCGTGTGGTTTTTGGATTAAGGACCCCATTTCTTTGCTCACTATCAGTTAAGGCTCATCGTCAGTTCACGGAAATGCCCACATTCCTCTTGGGGGCTTACGGCTCCTCCCTCCGTCTTCAAAGCTGGCAGTGACAGCTCTTCTGCCGTCGTTATATCTTTATTTTTCACTCGTCGGTTGTTTCAGGTCTCTGGAATTAACCAAAGGCTTTCATTCTGGGAGCATGTATGCAAGAAAAATCTCTCTGTTTCATTAAGGACAGAGAGATTTATGGTGTTTTAACTTGCCCTATTTCCACCTTCCTCTCCCCAATTCTATGATAGACTTGCAAACCAACAGCCCTAAAATCATGGTGAGTACCAGCAGCCTCAGAGCCACTGGAGGAATGAGATCCTTTTCTAAGGGAATTGTCATTATTTGACTTGGCTGGCAGTTCCCAGGGAAACTCCACTTTCAGGGCCTGTCTTTATTTGGCCTAATTCAGAATTTACCCAGTTGGAACACCTTTTTTTCTGACAGTGTCTGTCAATTGATTAACATCACAGCTGCCTGAAGCAGTAATGACAGTTGGGGTAACTAAAGCTGACCCCCAAAAAAATGTTCAAAAGGGAAGCTTGGGGGTGATGTCTCTCAGTGATCTTTGCAAAGCTCTGACATATTTGTAGGAATTTCAAAGCTGGTGCACGAGCAGGCTAGGCACATGCTTGGGGCTGTGTGTATGCTCAGGGAAGAGTGAGAAAGTCCTAAGCAGTCACCTCAGATAGACCCTGTGGTTCTGTGTAAGCAGGAAGTGAAAGCTATGCCAGAGATAGATGTGTACCCCAATATGCACACGGGACTCCCAGCAAAATCTACAGTAAAGGTCTGCGATTCCTGGTGTTTAAAGAACTCTTTCTCCAGGCCTTATCTGACCATTAGGCTAATGAAGCAGACCCTACAGTGACCACACATGACCAAGAATATTACTTTATCGAATAAGATCAGGAAAGTCTCTGAACAAACAAGAACGATGAAAGAGTAGCAATAGCAAATCCTGGGGAAGAAGGAGAATCTGATTTCCAGAGTTTCCACATTATATTATTTAAAATATCTAATTTTCAACACAGGATTATGAGACACTGCAAAAAAGCTAAGGAAGCATGGCCCATTCATGGGTCAGTGAGGAAGGGGATGCAGGGGGCAGGATCAGTCACTAGAAACTGTCCCCAAGAAAGCACAGATGTTTGACTTAGTAGACAAAGATTTTAAGCGAGTTGTTTTAAGAATGTTCAAACACCTAAAGGAAAAGATGAGAACAATGTTTTAAGTATAAGGTTCAGTATCAAATTATGAATTCTCAAAAATATGAGACAAGAACTGGGAACAGAAACAAACTATAGAAACAGACCCAGAAGGACTCCAGGTATCAGTGTTAATAGACACAGACACGGAAATAACTTCATTGACTGTGTGTGTGAGTCAGTTTGGGCTGCTGTAACAGAATATCATAGACTGGCTGGCTTAAACCACAGAGATTTATTTCCTCACCGTTACAGAGGCTGAGACACCAGCTCTGTCATCTGGTGAGGATCAGCTGCCTGGTTTGCAGATGGTTGTTGTCTTGTACCCTCACATGGCAGAGAGCAGAGCCGAGGGAGCAAACTCTCATGTCTGTTCTCCTAAAGTCATGAATCCCGTTCACGAGGGCTCTACCCTCATGATAGATCACTTCCCAGGGATGCCATCTCCCGATACCGTCACATTGGGAGTTTGGGACTTCAATGTATAAATTTGGGGAGAGACACGTACAGTCCATAATACCACAGTAGAGGAGAATAAAGACATTAAACATTTCATCAGGAACTAGAAACCATGAAAAGAACCCAATGGATGTTCAAGACTTTAAAAAAACCCTGAATTTTAAAATCAACGGATGAGTCTAAAAAGCAGATTAGACACAAGTGAAGAAAAAATTAGTGGTTTTAGAAATAGATCAAGAAGACAATTTCCAAAACAAAGTCAGAGAGAGAAGATAAAAAAAATAGTAGAAGTGAGTGTAAAAGGCATAAAGAGCATAGTGAGAAAGTCTCATATACATTTATTTTGTGTCCAAGAAGGAACACAGAGAAGGATGAGAAGCAGTGTTTATAACTAAATGTTTCTTTCAAGCTAATAAAATACAGCAAGTCACAAAGTAAGTAAAAAGAAAATATACCTAGATACATCCTATTAAAATACTGAAGGCCAAATTTAGCAGCAATAATTAGACTGCTGACTTTATTTAAAAAAAAAAAAAGAAAAAGCCCAGAGGCTTTTTAAAAGCCCTTTATTTAAAGGGCTTAGGGAAAATAATGACTCCCTAGAGAATATCCTTCAAGAATTAAGGTGGAATGATGACATTTTCCAACCATAAAAGCTGAAAGAATATGTCAACAGCAGACACACACTACAAACAATCCTAAGAGATGATCTTCAGTTAGAAGGAAGATGATTCCAGATGGATGTTTCACTGACATAGAAAAGATTGAACATTTAGAAACGTGGCTCTGCGCCTGCGTCTCAAGCGGCTAAGGCGCCAGCCACATACACCTGAGCTGGCAGGTTCGAATCTAGCCCAGGGCCGCCAAACAACAATGACGGCTGTAACCAAAAAATAGCTGGGCCTTGTGGCGGGCCCCTGTAGTCCCAGCTACTTGGGAGGCTGAGGCAAGAGAATCGCTTTAAGCCCAGGAGTTGGAGGTTTCTGTGAGCTAAGATGCCACAGCACTCTACCCAGGGTGACAGCTTGAGGCTCTGTCTCAAAAAAAAGAAAATTTAAAAACGTAAGAAGGGATCTGAGGTAAATATCTGAGTATAGCTGCAAGAATAGTGACTACCTAAAATACACATACACAAATGTGCATGCTGATAAATAGCAGGCATGACAATATTATCATCAGGCAAAGTGTAATCAGAGCCAGAAAGAGCCTCTGAGTTGTATGCAGTGATTGGATCCTCACAGCTACTTCTGAAGGATGGGGATGGCCAGTAACTTACTCCAAACGAATGTGATGAAGAAATCTTCTCAACTAAACTCTCCTCAGAGCACAATAAAGAATTATTTTTTCCTACTCTACCAAATTTGTGTCTGCTCATTCCCTTTCTTCATATTTTCTTGCCCTCGTTTTTTCCCCTCATTTCTTTCTTTCATCTCTATGAGAGATGTCTTCCATCCCATCTCTTTTCAGTTTCTGCCTTTTCCTCTGTATTTGCCTCACCTGTTGTGAAAAGCAAAATGTATTTTTTTAAATAGAGCTAATGATTTTTTTGTTTCATCTATGTTTATTTTAAAATTATGATAAAGTATACATGTCATAACATTTATTATTTTAACCATTCATTGACATTAAGTACAGTCTTGTGTTGCATAATGACAGGGATAACTAATGAGAATTGTATTGTTAGGTGATTCATTGTGCAAAAATAAAGCACACTTACACAAACCTAGGTGGTACATCCTGCTAACACACCTCAGCTGGGTGGTATGGCCTATTGCTCCTGGGCTACAGAGCTGCGAGGTGTGTTACTGTACAGAACACTGTAGGCAGCTATGACACAGTGGTAAGTAGTTGTGTATCTGAACCCAGAAAAGGTTATGGATGGCTGTGATGTCATTAGGCAATAGGAATTTTTCAGCTCTTTTATTTTCTTATAGGGTCATCATCAGATATGTGGTCCATCATTGAGCAAAACATTGTTATGTGGCACTGTTTATTCACATTGTTGTATTACCAACACGACCATCTATCTCCATAACTTTTTTCATCTTGATAGACAGAAATAGAGTTAATTAATTTTAATGTTTTTTAATCTTAATTTAAAAGAGAGAAACTGAACATTTCTATTTCTAAGTTAATCTTTGGTTTATTATCTAATTCATCAATTCTAAGATGTCCTTTGTTTTCACATTTGAACTCTCTCTTTTATGAGAAAGTGTCTTACAATCAATGGCAAATAGCAATGGGGAATTTTTTCTTTCACAGTGCATTTTACAACGAGGAGCATGTTACATTTGATGAAATACAACTATTTTTTCCTGTCAAGCACTCCTTTGATAGAATCTAAGTCTTATAATCTATTTCAAAATGCTGAAATGGTTACCAGGTACTTTAGTTATGAAATGTAACATTTTTTAATAATCTTACATTTAATATGATTCAGGAGAATTAATGACTAAGTTAAAAAAGCATTGGATCAGCACCTTGGACCCCATAAATGCAGTAATGTACACAGTTATAATCTAATAAAAAAAAAATATTGGGCTGGGTACAGTGGCTCACACCAGGGATCCCAGCACTTTGGGGGCGGAGACAGGAGTATTATTTAAGCCCAGGAATTTAAGACGAGCCTGGGCAATAGAGCAAGACTCCATCTCTTAAAAACAAAAAAATTAGCCAAGCATAGCGGTGCATGCCTGTGGTCACAACTACGCAGGAGACTGAGGCAGGAGGATGACTTGAGCCCAGAAGTTCAAGGCTGCAGTGAGCTGATTGTATTGGTGCACTCCAGCCAGGGTGACAGAGCAAGACTTGGTCTCTAAAAATAAAAAATAAATTTTAAAGAGGCTTTGTTATCTTCCAATAAAATTTTCATTTTCTTCTAGTGTACATCCATCTGCACACCAAGACACATGAGGCACCATCAGCTTCGAGTTAGCCATTTAGTCATAGGATGCAAGCATATGTAGCTCATCTCATTTATAGACCTCTGGCCGTTAGCTCAATTGATTAAAGTTTAATTAGTTATTGAGGTCAAACTTTGCAGACCCCATATAAGGTTGCTGACTTTGTGTTCCATTCCACGGACACAGAAACCCCCTTTCAATGCAGCCTCCCACTGCAGTATGGCATTACTACAGGAAGGGTGGTGGTAGTGGGGGGGAGTCAGAAGAGATTTCTTTCAATTTTAAAAATCACCTCTCTGTGATAACTGACAAGTGATCATCTCATCTCTTAGAATGGCATTTACTCTTTGTGCTTTCTTTGGGTGTGTTTGGAACAGAGAACTAACGGGTATCTGGTTTTAAAGGACTCACGTCTTTCGCTTCTTGGTTCTATAGCTTGCAGCGAGCTGCATACTCCATCGCTAGATCGAAAACCAAATAGTTTTGTGGCAGTGAGTGTAACCACCCCTCCTCAGGCATTCTGGACGAAGCACGCACAGACGGAGATCATTGAGGTGGGTGTGGCTGGTCCCTCTCTGAGGGAGCCTTGAGACAGGTTTGAGTGATACTTCTAGCCCTGAGGAGAGGTCTGTTCAGTTACCTGAGCATCTGGGGCTGCAGTTATATTGATATGCGTTGTTGCTATTTCCCCATGGGTTTGTAGTACATCAATATTTTTCACCACACTCATCTTGGTGGCATTTATATTTGCCACCTCCTTTATAACAATTCATAAATATTGCCTAGTTTTTTTTGAACCTGCCACCTCCAGTATATGGGGCTGGTGCTCTACTCCTTTAGCCACAGGTGCCACCCTTGGCTAGTTATTTTTGAACAATGATTCCATAAAGGTGATTACCTTTTAAAAAGGAAGACCTAATTCCTCCTTATCACCTCCAATTGGCTGGTACTTTTGGAGAGTTGTGTTCATTAATCACAGCTTAGGAGAGTGTTAAGTATTAACCAACCCTCTTGCCCAGACATACCCCTGTTTTTATTGGTCTTTGTTTTTACAGCCTTTTTAATTTTGTGGTTTGTATTCAACTCCTTGTATTAAATTAAATTAAATGATATACATTCATCAAAGGAATTTTGTAAAAACCCTCTTAGATAAATGAGCATATTACGTAAATGAGCATATTACGTAAGCTATGACACTAAGTGTAGGAGTTGCTAGCATAGAAATTCTTCAGGGTTTTATTTGTAATGCGAAGAATTATCAAACAAGCTGCATTTTCTCTTCCTCTGCAATTGTGCATTTTAAAAGCTAGCTCTTTTAGTTACTAAGAAACTTGTTTTTAAGTTCAAGATAACAATTCTGTTTTCTAAGCATTTGTTGAACACTGCTTACACAGCGATGGATGCTGTGAATCATATAGAGACCACTGGGGCCCAGTTCCTCCCCCAAGGAGTTGGCCAGCCTATGGATGGGGAGGCAGAAGTGAATGGGGCTGGCCCTGTGCAGAGTGTGGGAAGTGTTAGAGAGAGGAGGAGAGCCCCAGGATGCTGGGGTCCCATCCAGCTCTGAGGGACAGGGCAGTCTTGCTAGGGTAGTGCTGCTTCAGTAGGTCTGGAGTCTTGCAGCTTCCAGGGCGTGCCCTCCAGTCTAGTGACTACACATGGAGGGGGTTGCCAGAGTTCTGAGGCAGTTCTGCAAAGGTGCGATGGCGGGAAAGCAGCATGTGGGTTTGGGGCCTAGCTGCACCCTGCTCAGTGTATATGAAAGGCACGAATAGGAAAGCAAGGACAGGACCCTTTGAAGGCCAGGCCAGCACAGCCCTTGTGGAGTTTTGTGCAGGGCTCTCACCTCATCTGATGTCCTAACTCAGACAGTTGTTTGGGGGTATAACGCAAGACCTGACTCTGGCAGTGGGAGGGAGTAAAGTGCATGTGAGCTAGGCCCGGAAGTAGAACTTGCAGGAATTCATGGCACCAAAGCTTTTAGCCTGCTTGGGAAGAAAGTCAGAGATGGCCTTACCCAAGGGCAAGTGGGGGGAAAGTTTGAGTTGGGTTGAGGCTTCTGTAGGCCACCCAGGATGGGATGTCCAGTAGCACTGATGGACTCAGCCTGGTGCTGCAGAGAGAACATGGGCAGAGGCAGGGACCCCCCCCCCCCAGCAAGTACAATAGGAACCGAGGATGTTAACCATTGTCTGAGAAAGAGAATGTGGGACTTTGAGGGCAGGGCTAAGCTGCCAGGAAATAGCCATCTATGATCTAGAAGCTAGCCGCTGGCCCTAAAAAAAGGATAGCTTAAAAAAAGTCAGGGGCAGCGCCTGTGGCTCAGTCGGTAAGGCACCGGCCCCATATACCGAGGGTGGTGGGTTCAAACCCGGCCCCGGCCAAACTGCAACCAAAAAATAGCCGGGCGTTGTGGCGGGCGCCTGTAGTCCCAGCTACTCGGGAGGCTGAGGCAAGAGAATCGCTTAAGCCCAGGAGTTGGAGGTTGCTGTGAGCTGGGTGAGGCCATGGCACTCTACCGAGGGCCATAAAGTGAGACTCTGTCTCTACCAAAAAAAAAAAAAAAGTCAGGCTTTAATCATTCCAAACACAGGCTTCTAGAGATACATAATAAACCACTTAAAGCCATTCACTTCCTCTTTTCATCTGCCATTTGTAAGTCTTAGAGGAACAATGCAAAGCAGTAGGTCCAAATACATAATATACCTTAAGTTGTAAACTAAGAATGCAAAGGGATATTCACATTTCAATTTTAGAAAGTTCCTCCCACTGAGTGTGAAACCCTCAGAAACAAGCACTTAGGCACAGCTTGTGCAATGAGCCTTGTTGTATCTGGATGTGTAATAGGCTATGTCAGACTACATTTTCTTCTTTTAGAAAGCAGTTTTTCAGTTGTACACATTCATTGAAGCTGCCATTAGCATTTGTGTTGATTCAAGTCTGTTAGAACTTTAGTTTCTTATCCCGAAAATGTTGGTGTATTTCAAAAGCAGGTACTTTAAAAAATCCAATCTCGTTTTCTAATTATTTCCTTTTCTGTTCTAGGGAACCAACAATCCTATATTTCTAAGCAGCATTGCCTTCTTTCAAGACTCTCTTATCAATCAGATGACACAAATCAAACTATCTGTATACGATGTCAAAGATAGATCTCAGGGAACAGTTAAGTAACGTTGCGGTTCATGGGATTTTCTTCCTTTTTTGTAAAGTTACATAATTGTTGGAGTGAGATGCGAACCCAGGTTGACTTCTGTGACTACTGGCTCACAAATTAACTCATGTCTAAACATACTTGTCTTTGAGAATTTCTGAGCATCTCTGTTGGCTACTGATGTGAGGGTGAGATGTGTTGTGGGCACCAGCCAGCTGGACTCCCTGAGGTCATGGTAATTGTATCAGAGGCAAAGCCAGCGCACTAATACAGTCTCTCTTCCCTTCTCCTCTCAGATGTATTTACTGGGCTCTGGAACGTTCATTGTCAAAGATCTGCTCCAGGACAGGCATCATAGGTTACATTTAACACTAAGGTTGGTATTTAATTTTATTCTTTGGAAAGGATTTGGATATGAGGTACAGGGACAGATGGGGAGAGGCCCCCTTTCCTATAATGAGCGCACACCCAGAAGCCAGTTTCCGTGGGGATGTGGCTCTCTATTAAAGTAAAACAATTAGCTTATCAGAGGGCCTATCAGGGAATGGAAATTTGTGACATCTGCAGGAGATAGGAGCACAGCTGTGATCAGGCCTAAAGGAAAGCCTAGAAATCTAATAGTACTAGATGTGTTTGCCTGTTACCCATTCCCTCCCAGTAGAATGTAATCTCCCAGACAGCTGGGATTTTTGTTTGCTTTGTTTCATTGCTGTATTCCGAGGACCTAGAACATTGCCTACTGCTCAATAAATATTAAAGGGAATGAATGAATGAATGAATGAGGGAGGGGAACTCTGTCCCTGGCTGGGAAGATGAACGGTATCAACCCTTCCAGGATCATTTTAGGGGAAGTTCCCAGAAGAGCCCCTGACTTGGTGTTCTTTTTTTCAAAATAATAGAAAAAAACAGAAAAATATCATCTGGGAAGAGTCCAGAATAGGAAAAAAGGCCTGGCATGGTGGCTCATGCCTGTAATTGCAGCACTTTGGCCAAGGAGGGAGGATTGCTTGTGCCCAAGAGTTCGAGATCAGCCTGGCCAACATGTTGAGACCCTGTTTCTACAAAAAAAAATATTAAAAAAATAGCGAGGCATGATGGTGCGTCCCTACAGTCCCAACTACTTGGGCTGAGGCAAGAGAATAGCTTGAGCCTGGGAGTTTGAGGCAGCAGGGACCTATAACTGTACAGGTGCACTACTTCAGCTTGGGTGACAGAGTGAGACCCATCTCAAAAAATGAAAAAGAGAAAATTTGGCAAAGCTGATTAAGTCCTTGTAATATCAAACCATTCTGAAACTACTATATATAATGACACTTGCAGGCTTTGGCTATCCAATCAACAAACAGGACAAGAGCCCTGTAGCAGCCATTAGCATGCATGGAGAACTTGATTTCAGGAAAAAGGAAAAATCTTAGGTAAAGAAAGAAGGATCATGTGAGCGAAAGGGCTGTTGGAGAAAAATATTTAGGTATGTCCTATGGCAGAATTAATTCTAGTTGGGTCAGAGTTAAGTGTGGGAAATGGACCTTCATAAAAGGAACTAAAGATGACTACACATGGTTCCCAAGTTACAAACATCCAACTGGTGTACAACTTGCACTTACAAACGGGGGTTGTTACAGGTCACCGGTAAATGTACCTATTCTAACTTATGTACAATTCAGCTAAGAACAAACTTACAGAATCTACCTTGTTTGTAACCCAAGGAGTGCCTATGATGAGTAGATAGCACGGGGGGAAAACTTTTCTAAGCATGAGAATAATGAGAGAGTCACAAAGGAAATGATGGTAAGTAGATGTGACCACATAAAAATTTAGAACCTGGCTAAGTCGAACATTATAAATAGAAAGCCTCAGACTGTCCTGGATGAACTGTCCAGGCAGCTGTCAGCCACTTCAATGGGGTCTCAGGGTCAAAGCCAACCAAGGCTTGAGTGGCATCAGCTGTAGCATATCAGGATTCAAGGCTTCAGGAAGCTGTAGTTGGTCTCAGTTTACTTGGAGCACAGACTGTGGCCTTGGGGCTAATCAAAATGTTAGAGTGGGAAGGAACAAAAAGGGATCCAATGACAGAAAAAGGTGCTCTCCAGTTCTGACTCAGAGATGTGTCCCCGTTACTCTTTGGGCAGGAGTGAGCTCACGGGCTGGTGGCAGCTCAGGAGCAGCACTGGCTCCTCTTCAGGGAAGCCCTCCCCAATGTCACTTGGCATGGCCACACTTCTCTGTGGGGCTTTGTCCCCTACCAGACATAGCCCTTCTCTGTCATCCATGGTTTCCTTGTCTGCCTCCCCTGGAGGGAGACTGTGCATGTAGTGAGCTGCCTCACTGACCTGTTGGCTGGGCCCCAATGTTTCAGGAGCCCTGAGGACCCAGAGTGGCAGAAGTGTGCATTTAAGCAGAAAAGAGTCACAGTTGCAACACAGTCACCAAAGCATGTTGCTTGTTGCAGGTCTGCAGAGAGTGACCGCGTGGGCAACATCACTGTTATCGGCTGGCAGATGGAGGAGAAGTCAGACCAGCGGCCCCCTGTGACCCGATCTGTGGACACTGTCAATGGGAGGGTCAGTAGGCCACCTTTCTCTTCTCCTTTAGAAAGAGCAAGAGGTCCTGTCCACGTGGACTTAGCCTCTGTGCTCAGTGAAGGGCAGGGCCTGCTGCTTGGTGCCCCGCTTCCCCCACGCCACTCACAAGATGCTCCACTTCTCCCCCAGGCACATCTCACAGTAGGGAGAAAAGGCTCCTGGCCTGCCAGGCTCTGCTGCTCTGCAGCCCGAGCCTGCTCTGGGCATGCGCTAGCTGCTCCTAAGAGTAGGAGCGAGTGGGCAAGAGTCCCGCTGGAGGAACTGCAGCCAGGACAGGAGTCTGAGGAGTGTGGAGCAGGAGCAAAGAGGCATTTGAGACCCAGATCATCTGTTCTGTTTTGTTATTATCTTCTTTTTCCAGAGCCATGTGCCCTGTGAGTGCCGTGCCTCGCACCCCACCTTCTCAGCACCCTTTCCCTCTCCCCTTGCCCTCCCCGGTCTATGCACATTCTCACACAGAATTCTCAGAGAATTCTCATTTAAGAGCCCGGACATGGAGTAGTCATTCCTGAAAAATACAGAGATACCTCATTTTACCTAAAGTAAGCCTAGAACATTAGCTCTGGAACTATTCCTTGGCATCTATTTCCTTCCTTTCATTTTGTACACGAGGACACTGAGACACAGGGTGAAATGAGCGAGAAGACACGCACCTCTAGAATATCATGTATGCAGCTAGTATGATCAGTACACCGGGAGGTAGGTGGGTTTGTGGCTTGGGCCGCATGTTGATTGTAGAGTTCTGGTGGATATTTGTTTTAAGGGTTCTTTTATGATGTGTTGAGGCCACGGTGCTGCTGAGTGCTCTGAAGCCATCGGGTCTCACAGTTTTCTTCTGCTTTTCTGTCCATGTTCTTAGATGGTCCTACCTGTTGATGAGAGCTTGACGGAGTCATTGGGAATCCGCTCCAAATATGCTTCCTTGAGAAAAGACACTTTGCTGAAATCGGGTAAACAGCTCCCCCCACTGGTACTCTTGCCACTCTCGTGAGTGTCTGTCTCAGGCCCTTGGTCCCCCTTTTTCCCCACCTGTTGTGATCGTCACAGCCATGCACCTCAATCCTCACCTCTGACAGCTCTGCTTGTCAGCGTGCTGTTCTTTTTGAGGCATAAGAAGAGTTAGTGGTACCCAAGGAAGCCAGGCGCCTCCTTCATTTCATGCCTTCGTTTCAGTCTCTTGTTCTGCATTGAGTTTAGTGACTGATAATCTCCCTGCCCCCCAGCCGCTTACACTCCAGAGTTAGTTACATGTTCTGGGATAAGAAGATTGCATGTTGCAAGAGAGGAATGATCAAGTTAAGGCGCTTGGTGGGTTTTTGGTTTAAGTGTTTTAATTCCCTTGAGGTGAATGGTGAGAGGACTTGGAGGTGTCTGCCTCATTGAGGGCCAGGGGAGGAAGACGCATGAGGCAGGTCTGCAGCCAGCTCACACACAGCCTGTCTCCATTGCCACACCTCAGTGTTCGGTGGCGCCATCTGCCGCATGTACCGGTTTCCAACCACCGATGGCAACCACCTGCGGATCCTGGAGCAGATGGCAGAGAGTGTGCTCTCCCTGCATGTGCCACGGCAGTTCGTGAAGCTCTTGCTAGAAGAAGATGCGGCCAGGTGAGGACACGTGAGGGGCTGACCACCCATTACACCCCGTCCATGTCATGGGCCCCTTCCTTTCTGAGATGTTGGCAGAGCTCCAGCATTAGACGGGCTGGACTGCAAACCCAGCCTCTGCACCATGCCCTTGGCTTGCCAAAGCCTCGGTTTGCTCTTCTTTATCACAGATTCTTGTGTAAGGATTTCACAAGACAGTTTGCTTGAAGCCCCAGATGTCTGCCCAGCACTCATCACCTCTTCTTTTACCCTTTTCTTTCCCTCTTGTTTGTCCTTCAGAAAGTTAGAGACAGCAGTCATTTGGGGGGCATAGCTGCTTAGTCAGTAGATTCCTAAATTAAAGCCACAGAGATGAGGGCTGTAGAAAACTGAGCACAACCCATAGGACACTCTGGTCCCATGGAGCAAGGGTCTTAACCCCTCTGCATCTCTCAGCCCCAGGTACATTTTATGGAACTAAGGCAGAGGAGAGAGACCTGACAGGTGGTTCAGGTCCTGCATATTGAGTCTCCTGTCTCGTCTTAGTTTGTTTTGTGGTCCCATAGCAGAATACAGAAGCTGAATAATTTATAATGAATGGAATTTAATTTGACTCATGGTTCTGGAGGCTGGGAAGTCCAAGAACAAGGTGCTGGCATTTGGCAAAGGCTTCATGCTGTATCATTCCATGGCAGAAGGAATAGCATGGTGAGAGAGCTCGTGAGAAAGGGCTGAATTCACTGTTATAATAAACCCAATCCTGTAATAACCAGCCGACTTCTGAGACGATGGCATCATTCTACTCATGAGGGCTTTCCTTTGAGGGGAAAAAAAACTAACGGTTCCACCTGATAACACTGTTCCATTGGGGATTAAATTCCCACCACATGAACCTTGGGTGTCTCATTCAAACTATAGCAATCTCAGACTGTCATTTCCACTTTTTCTCCTAAAAAAAGATATTAATTATAAGCACAGCCTAACAGAGGCATGAAGGAAAACAAGGCAATCAGAATTCTACTATTTTACTACTGTTATTTTAATTTTTTATCTCAAAAAATTCAAGCATAAAGAAAAATGGTAATAATGCAACGAATGCCCAAATTTTTATCACCTAAATCTACCAATTCTTAATATCTTGCTAACAGCTTTATCTCTGTATATGCACATATAGGTATTTAGGAGCTTTTCATCCCAGCTTTGTCATATTCGTATATGTTTACATCATGATAGTCACCTTTTCCATATATCTTCCCTGTTCATATTTTAAATTTTAATTATGGTACAATTTCCTAGTATATGGCATATTACAACTTCAAGGAGTACATTCATATTCTCCTTTAGCGCTTTAGTTCAAGGGTTTTGTTTTTAGCAGCAGCCACATATCAGGCACTGTGCTTAGCGTGGGAGGCTTCTTGGCAAGCTCAACAGACCGTGGGAGATGGTCAGACACAGAAGTGGGAGCCACACACAGGAGCTCAGGATGTGTCAGGCTGTGCTGGAAATTAAAGGGGGAGCTGTGGGAAGGGAGAGGGTGATGAGAGCAGGCCTCTGTACATGGTGATGTTAAGCTGACACCAAGGTGTAGGAAGCAGCTTCATGAAACAGAGGCAAAGACATTCCCGAGAGAGGGGCTAGCGGCTGCGAGGCAGACTGAGCTCCCATGCTCAGGGGCAGCCTGAGGCCAGTGGTCAGCTGGCTGGCAGCAGACGAGGACAACAGCTTGTCCACAGCCCTATATGCACTGGGTGTTCTTTTACATTAATTTTGCTATTTTAATAATGAAAAAATGGCACAACCTTTTTTTTTTTAAACTTCAGGCAATTTAGTAGATTCTCAAGAACTTTTATGAAATCAGTTTGTTTCCCTCAAAGGAAAGCATCTGCGTAGTATAAAAAGCTGAATAGTGCTGAAAGATTTTTAACTAAAAACATAACAAACATACATCCCAGAAACAATCACCTTTTAGTGGATTTAGTGTTTACTGCTACACTTCTAAATATATGTGTATTCTCTTTTATTAACTGGTTTCAAGTATTAGCTACTAATTTCCTGGGATGAGGATTTTAGGCCTTTTATGCTCTCTTAGTCCCCATTATTTTCCTAGTATGTTTATCCTTTTTTTCTTTTTTAGTCTGTTTTGTTTTTTGCTCTGATGATTATGTAGCTCGTACTCATTGCTAAGCTAAGGAGTTTATGTTTCCATTCCTGTACAGCTTTTATTTTTCTGAAGATGGCGGTTCCTCTTTTCCTTCTCTCTTCCTCCTCCTCTTCTTTGTTCTCCCCTCTTCATCTGCCAAATCGACCTGTCTGATTTTACCAGCAATGACACAGCAAGCCTGTTTAGATTCAGGCCCCTCTTTACCAGTAGAAGGAAGGACAGCCAAAGGTACCAGCTTCTGTGGTTCTTGCCCATACCTGAAAAGGACAATCCTGAGAGGCCAATGACTACAGCATGAGCTGAGGGTCCAGTTCTAGGCTGCAGCGGAGCGGTTTTTACATTCTGCAGCTCTGTTCTCATGGTGCCAGGCAGAAGGTCCACACCTCACTGGAACCTGGGCAGCCTTTGGTTCTGGCCTGTAGCTGAGCAGGCACCTACAGGGTCACCAGGACACCATGGTGGAGCAACTCGCCAACATCTCTCTTCCACATGTCTGCTTTGTTTCCTTTAACACTAGACCGAATTTCTGTATAAAGCTTCTTCATACATTCCTCCCCAGGGGCAGTGGTCTGTAGCTATCTGTCCTTATCTCCCACTCTGTTGCCTTTAGACTGGCAGAGTAACCACTGTTTTGGTCCACCTTGGGCATCAGAGATACATCCACATCCATTTTGTTCTCCTGGATAGGACTCCCCCTGGGAAGTGAGTCAGCCCCATGGCCTGACGTGTGTGTCTTGCTTGTAGAGTGTGTGAGCTGGAGGAGTTGGGGGAGCTGTCCCCTTGTTGGGAGAGTCTCCGACGCCAGATCGTCACCCAGTATCAGACTATCATCCTCACGTACCAGGAGAACCTAACCGACCTCCATCAGTACAAAGGTAGGTGCAATCCGTCCCAACACAGCACGCCTGCGCTCCACCTCCCCAGCCAGAGCTCGGAACCCACGGTGTTCACACACTCCCACTGACAGACACCTTAATGGAGTTTTAAAAATAGCTTCTAATGTAGGTGTGAATTCTTTCAAATATGGGTTTTTTGGAGCTTCATTAAAAAGAGAAATCTGTGAATTGCAGTGAAAAGTCCTCCTAGGGTGTCATCTGCCAAAACAGCTACTGTAGAATGAAATTTAGGGGAAACAAAATCACCCAGCTATTATTGGTTTGTGTTCTCTCTTCATCGTGGGCCAAAATCAATAAAGTGACCAAAAAGATATCGGCCAGTTGCCTTGAGACAAAGCAGCTTTCTAGATTTCGTGGTTAAATAGTCAGTGGTACTTTACGAACATGTACATTGTCAGGTGAAACTCTCCATTTTAAGGTGCAAAACAGCAAGTGAAATAGAAACACCTCGCATTTTCTTCTTGAAAGATTCCATTTGATTTTCAAAACACTCCTAGATAGATTTAGAAGACTATATTCTTCCTCTTGTATTCCAAACGGAATGAAGTTTTGTTATTTTTCATTATCTTATGTATGGCTTTAGCATTTCATTATTCCCTACCTTCAGATTCTTCTCTTCTATCCCTCTACATAATGAAGAATTTCAGAGTTTAAGGAAAATCATAACCCCCTAATGTCGTTTTGACATAGAACATAGGAACTTGGATGAGAAGAACCCAATGTAACAGTGGGGTGAGTCTGAAGCACATAGATAGCATTAAGAAAAGTGGCAGCATTTGCCCAAAGGAGCCCAGGGACCTCTCCGTGCCAGAGGACGGTTACCCAGGAAAGTGGAAGCCCGCACAACCTTGAGCAGATCTCAGATGTCAACGTGTCCAAATCCCCTGAGAACTTTGTTAAAACATAGGTCTGCAATCCTGCATTTCTCACAGGCTCTCGAGTTCTCAGGCTGGTCTGTGGGCCACTCCATAAGTATCAGGCTACAGGGCGCAATCTCCTGTGGTGAAAAGCAGAAGACAGAACTGCGGGTCTGTGATTCACATGATGACAATAAGCACTTTTTTTTTTTAAACTAGATAGAATGTTTATTTCTTCTACTCTTCTGATTGTCAGTTCAATTTGTAACCCTTTTGTTTTGTAGGCATGTGTTTCTCTACTTAATTAGTTATGGGTGCTGATTATAGAAATAAGATTAAGGGTACTTGTTACAAAACATTGTCCAAACTCCTTAGCCATCCAGGTGTACACAAAGGAACTTGGTTAGGTCCATGTGCAGAGGGCTAGGCCAGTGCTATGTTGCATTTGCTGTTCATCATGATGGACCTGGGGTAATGAGCAAACCTTTTCATCACTTTTCTGAATTGAAATATGTTGCTCTAGCCAAAGCAGTTTCTTTGATTTTGGATAATGGCCATCCCTAGATTTGGAAGAGGCAGTCTCTGGCGTGGACCCCTTTGCTTTTTATAGTAGAGCTGAAATCGTGCTGCACAAAATCACATCTTTGTGTCAGATCTCTCAGCTGAGCGCTGAGTCATGGACGGCGCAGCATCATTACATAGCCTCCTGATGCTAGTTCTCCCTAGCTCTGTTCACTGCCTAAGCACCCACAACCAGTCTCCCAGCCAAGAGGTTGCCTTCTCACCAACATTTTCACCTGGAGAAATGAAATGTGTCCCTGGGCAACTCAGAATTTTCTAGGCCACTGCCAACACATACCTACTTACACGTAGCAGCATCTTCCGAATATCATTTTTCTTTTTTCTATTTTGATTGCCTATGTTTTCTCATATTTCACTTCTTAGGTCCCTCGTTTAAAGCAAGCAGTTTGAAAGCAGATAAAAAGTTAGAATTTGTTCCCACAAATTTGCACATACAAAGGATGAGAGTTCAAGACGATGGAGGATCAGGTACCTATTTTTCTGCCCCTTTTGTTGAATCACATTTCAACTCTTTTCTTCCTGGGTACTTGGTCCCTGAGTGCTTCCTGCCTGTCCCGGTTTCCCTGTGTGTTCTAGGCAGCTTGGAGAAGAGACATGACACTTTGGAAAGGTCCCTGCTAAAGAGTCTAAGCCCCTCCCTAGTCTCCCCACGCTTCAGCTTCCCTTTGTGTTTCTGTGGTTTCCCAAGGAGGGATGCAAACAAGTATTATTGGGTAGTTTCCTGCATCCTCTGTGGTTCCACCTTGAGACACAGGACCCCTCTTTGCTGAGATGATGATGCTGGGCTCCAGCAGGCCCTTGGGCAGTCCAGGCTGTGAGGTTAAGGGAACAAAAATCTTGGAAATGGGCGGGTGGGGTAGGATCCAAGACATGTGTGCATATCCCTATAGCTGGCTTGTTCACAGGCCTGAGCCCAGAGTAACGGAGGAGAGCTTTCTGTCATTCAGATCAGAACTACGACATTGTCACCATCGGAGCGCCAGCAGCTCACTGCCAGGGTTTTAAGTCAGGAGGTCTCCGCAAAAAACTGCACAAATTTGAAGAGACCAAGAAACAGTAAGTAGCCAGGGGAGTCAGTGGTCCTTGTACCACTGTTGCTTCCTAGTTTTAAAAAAATCAGAACATGATTGCAAGAATATTCAGCCATCTGATCTGCTTTTGCGTGGCTGGAGGGGCTGCCCAAGGACCTTGTGCTGCTGCTGCTGTGTGTGTGTGAGTGTGTGTGTGTGTGTGTGTGTGTGTGTGTGTGTGTGAGAGAGAGAGAGAGAGAGAGGCTGAGCTGGGTGGGTGATGAGGGCACTGGAATGGTGGTCCCATTCCTGCAAAACTAACAGCAAATTGTAGTTCACCTTAAAGCGGGGCTGCAGGCAGCCACCCTGCATGGAATCTCTATTGGCTCAATGTTCTTTAGTGTCCCTGGTCAGTCTTTTGAAATCCATACGTATAAAGCCTGGAAACCTCTTTCTTTCCTAAATGATAGGTAGCAGTGGTAAACATGCCTAGTTTTTTTTTTTTTAGAGACAGAGTCTTACCTTATTGCCCTCGGCAGAATGCCGTGGCATCACAGCTCACAGCAACCTCCAGATCTTGGGCTTAGGTGATTCTCTTGCCTCAGCCTCCCAAGTAGCTGGGACCACAGGCGCCCACCACAACACCCGGCTATTTTCGTTACATTTTGGCAGGGGCCGGGTTTGAACCCACCACCCTTGGTATATGGGGCTGGCGCCCGACCCACTGAGCCACAGGTGCCGCCCAACATGCCTAGTTTTTAAAAGATCTGCGGGGCTACCATTTTGAGCAGAGTGGGGAAGGGCGTTTCTGACAAGCACAAGGCAGAAGGACATGGCAGATGCAGTGTATGCAGTGAGATGTGGCCAGATGCACAGTGGCCGGGGGAGAGAGCGACACTGGAGAACTGGCAGTGCTGCCAGCCTTCTCTGTGCTGGACCCTGTGCTGGTGACCAGGGATGCAGGCCACCAGACGTAGGCCTGGCCTGGGAGCAGACAAATCAGTGAGTGTCTGTTGGGTGAGCAGTGCCTGAGGCAAACATGGGGAGAGTGCCTGGAGCATGGAGCCAGGCACCAGCCCCGCCCCAGGGGCAGGAAGGACAGAAGCATACCCCAAGCTGTTGTTTAGATGTGCGGGAGGCATTGGTGGTCTTCCAGGATGTCACTTGTCGAGACTTAAATGAAGTGGAGATGATAAGCCTAGATGATCTCGTGAGGCCCTGGGGAAGACCACGAGGTAGAGGACATAGCATGAGGCCTCAGGTTGACTTGAGCATGTGTCTAGGCTGGTGGGCAAGGAGAAAGTGGGTGAGGTGGGGTGAATGGGAAGAGGACATCGTCAAGCAGTGTTCCAAGAAGATGGAAAGAGGCAGGACCAAGGAGCTCATCCAGAGGGATGAGAGAAGAAAGTAGAGCTCCACAGAGATTTTTGAGGTGGAAAGGAACAAGTGGAGGTGTCACTGGACAGAAGTGGGGTGGAGAGGGTGGGCCTTATCAACTGAGAGTGGAATGGCTTATGGGAAGGTAAGCAGAGGCTCGAGGAGTGCCAGGAGCATCCCACGGATGCTCAGAGGGCAGCTCCAGTGCTCGTGGTGAAGCCTGACTCAGTGCCCCATGGCCAGGAGTCAGGACACGACTTGAGAAAACTGGCCATGGATTGGATCAGGGTGAGTGAGAGTGAAAGGTCAGGTCGGTGGTTGCTTTATGGCCGAGGGGGTCAGGGATGCAGCTAGGAGCATCAGAGACCATGGACAAGGCTGGGCAGCTGAGCAGGGAGCAGCAGAAAGCTCACCGTAAGAAGTCACCATTCAGGTGTGTGCACAGGCAGCCCCAGGCCAGGCCAGAGCCCAACAAGCCCTGGAGATGGGAGGAGAAACCTGGCAGGGCTGTGGCTAGGAAGGGGAATTCCACTGTCCCCTGGGAGGGGCTCCCGGGACAGCCTGATTCACCTTGATTCATCCCCGCCAGGGGCGCTTCCCAGCGCAGACAAACCTGGTGACCTGCCTTAGGATTTACTGACTCCAGTGTTCTTTTGGGAGGAGTGAAGATGACGAAATTTCCTGTGCCTATCACAGCTCTGCACACCCAGCGAGAAAGCGTGTGTCTGTTGCTTTGTTGCATGTTGCCGTGTGGAGAGTGTGAGTGTACGTGTGAGATGGAGCGGGCCCTGAAGGAGAAAGACCTTTCATCCTGTGTGGCCAGTTGCTTTGTCCTGGGAAGGTTGGGGCATTGATACCTGATAACTCTGCATATTAACTTCAGAACTTAGATTTCCCTAAATACCTCAAATATATACTATACATTTTTACTTAATTTCCTACTATTGTCATCAAATCACTTCCAGGTATGGTTTTCATCATTTGAACTTTCCTTTAAATGCAGAGGACACTTGACCCCCCACCACCACCAGTGGGATATCTGCCTGGGGCTTCAGGGCAGGCAGTGAGGTGGCTCTAATAAATCAGCGCATTGGGCTCATCAGTTTGGTCCTTCCTGTGTCGGGGCCTCCACAAATAATTTTAAGTATTTCGACAAAAAATGTAACAGCTTTTTAATTTTTTGTTTTGCATTTGGTATTTGCTGACAAACTGCTAATATTTCATTTTGGTTCTTTTCTTTAGCAGTTTTGAGGAGTGTTGGTGAGTTTTCTGTCTGTGGAGCGAGTGTCTGTTTGGGTCTGGGTCTTGCTTTCACACAGAGAAAGCCTGTGCCGTCCCCCAGGATCACCCATGGGCCGGCCAAGGGCTCCAGTCATATGCCGCGGAGACTGAGTTCTCCCTTCCAACTGCAATGTTCTTTAATAATGAATAGCCTATTTCCAGTCTGCTCTTTTAGTTTTAAAACTAGGCAGCAGTTTTTTGTTGCTCTCACTCTGAAAAAGGACCCAGTTTCTCCTAGGATGAAGAAGACTTGGCCAGGGAAGCCCCTAGGTGTTGGGATCTCAAGTCAGCCCATCACTGCCATTGGGAATCCCTTTCAGTCTTTAACAAGAATGTTGAGGCTTTTCAGTTTTTACTTTACCCTTACCTCTTGAATGAATGAAGCCAGCCTACATTTTCATACTTAATAATTTATTCAGATTTTAGAAACACTGTTACTAGGGTCGGTTTTATCTAGGGGATGGGGGACAAACCAAAACATTGGGTGACTTTTCTACCAGACAATCAGATGGCAGTTAGAAACCACCATGTCACTAGGGGTCTCCACTGCTGTCCCAAGCCCAAACAGGGGCTCTGAAGTGGAGCTTTATTTGTAGGCACCTATAGCCCTTCGAGAAACACTGCTACCTTAGAGCTACTGACTGGTGAGGCTCCAAGGCTGTAACTGGGCCCTGCCAGAGGTGCCAGGCCCCTACTCAGGCCATCTGACAGCAGGAAGTCCTGTGGACACCCCACACACACCCAGGCTGAAGCTTCTCCACCTCTTCTCTGAGAAGGCCCTTCCTTCTGGGGGTATTTTAGGTATAAGGAAGGGAGGGAGGATATTTGGGGAGGGTTGCTGCTGCTTCTGCGTCCATGAGGGGGAAACCCACAGCCACCTCTATGGAAGTGGCCCCTCAGGCTCCCCTCCCCTCCTTTTCTCTATTGAGGCCTCTTTGAAGGGCTTTCCCATAACAGGACAAGTAAAGTACTTAGAGGTAGGGTCTAGAGGGCTGGAGGAATGGACCCTGGGACAAGGAGAGCCAAAGGCCTAGCTGCCCCAACGCCTGCCCCTTAGGAAGTCTCAACCCGGGTGGCTTGGGTTGAACTTAGTCTGGAAAGTTCCTGTGGAATTAACCTTCCTCAGTTTCTCTCTAAGGATCCTCCACAGCCAACCTGGGCCTGGTTATCCCTACCCTCTGCCCCCTCCCCCCATATACAAGAGGTCTGTGAGACAGGTGGGGGTGGAAGGAAGGAGATGGGTGAAGAGCGGGAGGCCTTTGTACCTGGAGCCTGTGAGGGGAGACTCCCAGTCAGTGCCTTCCTCTGGGAGCTCAGACTCCACACAGGCAGTCCTGCTCTGCTTCCCATGTCCTGTTGCTCATCAGCTACCAGCCATTCCTGGCCAGCACTACAACATTTACGCTTATGCTCATATGGCGTCTTCAGTTTAGCTCATGAGCCCGCTCTGGGTAGTGCCAAGTCACAGGGCCTGGGGTGGACCTAATGCAAAGCCCAAGGGCCACACCTAGCATGCTGCCTCCTGGGGTTGCCCTGGGGTTCATCCTCAGAAGAGGTGGCAACACAGGTAGTGGGACCAGGAGTCTTCCTTCCCTGGAGTTAAGACTCCTGGGAGTGCGTGTGTTGCAAAGCAGCCAAATGTCCAGTTTCCCATCCCACCTCCTTCATGTCGCTGCCTTGTTTTTAGCACTGGGTAATCGAACATGTGTTTGTATATTCCTGATCATCCTCAGACAACAGCTCCTTGAAATTTGCCCTTTTTTGCCCCCGCCATATATTCCCTATGCATGAGTCCCGGGTACTATTATTAGAACGTGACTCATAAGACCACTGGTGAGTGGAGGGTGAGGTTTTTCTCTGGTTGAAGTGTACACAGCCACCTGCACACACACAAGTAGAGCTACATGTAGCACGTGTTATATATGTACTCTTAAGTGGTAGGGGCCTGGGAAGAATATATTCTGAAAAATCCTGTTTTGAGATTGTATTTAAATTGTCTTAAATGGCAGCTATTCATTTGGAAGAGTGATTGCAGATTGGAACACAGTCGTGTGCACATCGCGCTGTGGAATGACTCTCGTCGTACCACGCAGGCTTGGTTGTGGTCTGCTGCATGGGCTTCTGGCAAATCCATCCTTTTTTATTGTGGTGTATAGGCTTGTGGTGGTGGTGTTTCTTTCTGGGGTGCTCTGGTTTTTGGTTTTTGCATGTTTGCCCCGTAGTCCAGCATGGGAACGGGCAGCAGCAGTTTCTTGATGACCCACTTTTAGGGTTCCCTGGAAAGGGACAAGTGGGGGAGGTTCTCAGCCCTGACTGAGTGACTCTCATCTTCAGGGAACGCAGTGGAGGGTGTGGCGAGAGGTGCCCTCTCTTCTCCACCTTCTTTCTCCTCCTAGTACCAGTCAGGGCCCCTTATTCAATGATCAAAGGGACACCCTGGCTACCCAGAGCTCACAGCTTCAAATTTTAGGACGAGATCTCCGAACCTGTAGCTTGTACTTCTCCTGCTGCTTTCTTTGGCTTACTCAGATGGTATGAAAAATTATAATATTGGATTAATTAGGATCCAAGCAAAGAGGCATGCGGATTATCATCACCATTTAGGAGGCCCAGACATGCTGGCCAGCCCCACACAGCCAAGGGACATGGAGTTGGTCCTTTGGAGGAGCTGTGGCTTTGGCACATGCTACAAATGCAGGGTGTCAAAGCCATTGAAGCACTGGGCGTCATCGCTGGCTTGACACGTTTTCCACTTCCTCTTTGTCTAAAGGAATGTTACTTTTCAAAGAAGGGAAGTCTTGGAGCGAGGGAGAGGAGCGAAAGGAAGCCAAATTTCCTGGGGACTCAGTGAAGTCACAGATGTGAGGGAGAGAACTGTGGGTATGTTCACAAAAAGCTGGACTTCTTGATTGGCCAAATGAAAAAACAAGTTTTGGTTTTGGGGGGCAAATTCTACTACCCACTGTAGTCTTTCCCTTCTCTGTGATAACCTGACCCTTCTGGTATAAGCAGACCCTGTGTCTCCACTAAAGTACTGCTTACAAGTTAACAGATGAGGATCAGAGGAGAAGGATTATGAGCATTTGGGTAATTACTGGGTACAATTGTTCCATGTCTGTGCACACATTCATATACGTGCAATGAAAGTATAGATACAACTGCATACAGATAAAAGACTTAGTCATATTTCAGGCTTCTACCATATAGACAAAAAAGATCGCCTAAGAATTACTCTTGCCTACCACTAACTAAACTAGTCTAAGTAACAGGAAATTTTATCTTAGGGTTAGTTGTGGTTGGGGTTGAGATAATGCTGTTGTCCTCAACAGATTCAAGAAAACCCCTTAGAATCTATCCTTATCCTTTTTAGCACATCAGCTAGCTGCCAGTCCATAATCTACATACCACAGGATGTTGTCAGAGCCAAGGAGATCATCGCCCAGATCAACACCCTGAAAACCCAAGTTAGTTACTACGCAGAACGACTCTCAAGGGCAGCCAAGGACAGGTCTGCCACTGGCCTTGAGAGGACGCTTGCCATCTTGGCAGATAAGGTATGAGGGGCTGCCCTACTGCTTGTGGGCTGGGGGGGGGGTTCCCTTGGGTTTCTGGAAGCCACTGGACATCTCAGGGCAGCCAGGTGTGCCTAGAGCTGTCCACAAAGAGAGTGACATTAGGATGACCTTGAGGCCCATCTTTAGGTTCATTTCCCACAAAGGCTCAGGGAGGTTTGGAGATTTGCCCCAGCCACAGATCTGCACAGGTCAAAGACAGAACCCAGGGCGTATGACTCTTAGGTGCTGCTCATGCAAATGGGTCTTCCAGCAGATCCCTGGGGCTCACTGTATTGAGGCTGATAAACTTCCTCAACTTTCTTGGTAGAAATTTAGCTAGTAGAAGTTATTTTTTACCACACTTCTAGTGTAATGAAAAAAGAAACTGAGTTATTACACACACATAAGATAAAAGCAATATAATTTTCTTGACTAATAGTAAACCAGCTTCTAATTAACCAAAACTTGATTCTGATTTAAAAATATATAAAAAGGCTCGGTGCCTGTAGCTCGGGGCCTAGGGCACAGGCCACATACACTGGAGCTGGCGGGTTCAAATCTGGCCCAGGGCCTGCCAAACAATAATGACAATTACAACAAAAAAATAGCCAGGCATTGTGGCAGGCGCCTGTAGTCCCAGCTACTTGGGAGGCTGAGACAAGAGTTGGAGGTTGCTGTGAGCTGTGACACCACGGCAATCTACTGAGGGCAACATAGTGAGACTCTGTCTCAAAAAATATATATATAGGGCGGCGCCTGTGGCTCAGTGAGTAGGGCGCCAGCCCCATATGCCAAGGGTGGCGAGTTCAAACCCAGCCCCTGCCAAACTGCAACCAAAAAATAGCCGGGCGTTGTGGCAGGCACCTGTAGTCCCAGCTGCTCGGGAGGCTGAGGCAAGAGAATCGCATAAGCCCAAGAGTTAAGAGGTTGCTGTGAGCCGTGTGATGCCACGGCACTCTACCAGAGGGCGGTACAGTGAGACTCTGTCTCTACAAAAAAAATATATATATATACATATATATATATATATATATATATATACACATATATATATATATTGGCCCATACTGAGTGAGTGGACAGATCAGACCCTTGCGATGGATGATGCTTTTTCACACCACTCAGTCTCCCTCTCAGAAGCACCCGCCCACACACACACAGATGGTGATTGCACCTCCCCACTTTGCTAGGTTGAGCTGCTACTCTTGACCAAAATGTGCTATACCCGTCATATGTGTTCACATAGCAAAAAGATTGAAAGGATGGGGTTAGATCCACTGGAAAAGAAAGATGATAGCTGTCAGCAACAAAATCATGCAGCACAGAAACCCTGTGAGATACAAAATTCTCCCAAACCTCCATGCCGGGCCGGGAGTCCAGCTACCCAGAGCCCAGGACTTTGGGTATTAGGTACTTAGGAGCACAAAAATAAGGCTTCAGCCAGGTGCAGTGGCTACCACCTATAATTCTAGCACTCTGGGAGGCTGAGGCAGGAGGCCTACTTGAGCTCAGGAATTCAAGACTAGCCTGAGCAAAAATGAAACCTTGGCTCTGCTAAAAATAGAAAAAATTAGCCAGGCATTGTGATGGGCACCTATAGTCCCAGCTACTTGGGAGGCTAAAGCAGGAGGATCACTTAAACCCAGGAGTTGGAGATTGCTGTGAGGTAAGCTGATGCCACAGTACTCTAACCTAGGCAACAGAGTGAGACTAGATAGATGGATAGGTAAGGCTTCAGTGATTGAACCAAAGTAATGCACTTTCCCTAGCAATAACAGGCCAAAGGCAGGTGGGGTAAAGAATGTCAGAGATTTCTCAGCTTCCTCTCATCTCCCGTGTGTTCTCCAGCCTCGGTGGGAAATTCCTGCTAAGAATCAGCCTAGTCAGGTCACATGGCTGCCTGTGTTCTCCAGCATCTTAAGGGACGCAGTTCTGTGGCTGCTCTGTGCTATGGAGAAGAGAAGGGGATGCGGTGCCTCAGGCCCGTTCTCCTCCTCTGAGAGAAGGCAGGCCTCCAGGCCCCACTGAGCCCTGGTTTGTGTGTGCCTGCAGACCCGGCAGCTGGTCACCGTCTGCGACTGTAAGCTGCTGGCCAGCTCCATCCATGGGCTGAATGCTGCCCGGCCTGACTACATCGCCTCCAAGGCCTCCCCCACCTCGACGGAGGAGGAGCAGGTGATGCTTAGAAATGACCAGGACACTCTCATGGCCAGGTGGACCGGGAGAAATAGCCGCTCTTCCCTGCAGGTGGACTGGCACGAGGAGGAGTGGGTGAGTCTGCTGCTGTGGCCTACCAACAGCTGCTGAACTTGGGTTGCAAACAGTGAAGGCCTTTGCCAGTCTCTTCCCCTCTCAGGTGCCTAAGAGGTTGATTCCTTGTGAACAAGCTCCAGGTTTCTTTCCCAGACAGTTTCTGGGCCCCTAATGTAGGGACAGAGACTATTTTCAAACCTTTGTGTCTAGATGGGGAGCAGGGCTGTGCTGGGGGCTGGAAAGGAGGTGGGTTTTCCTCTTGAGCCGTTCCCTGTGGGAGATCTTCTCTCCTCTCCCTGGTCTGTGCCCTATATGGCCTCTGACTGCTTGAGGCCAGGCAGGCCTCTCCTCGCTCAGTGCTGTGTTTGCTGTTAGCCCTTCCAGGGCTGTTTGTGTTTGGGGGGATGTGGGAGCTCAGGTGCTTGGGCAGCTGGGTGATTTTGGCACAGCTGCCCCTGGCATTGTGTCATGCTAGTGTTCCTCTTGCAGTTGGCCGTGGGAGCAGGGTCTGTGTCTCTTGAGGGAATGACACATTGGTTTTTGTCATTTGTTTGGACTACCACTTAGAGGCATTGTTGTAGGAACACTGAATTATTAATCAGGAGCAAAGTGGTCCTCCAGCCCTGGCATCCTATAGTCTGTGGGTGTCTGCAAACCCTTCCCAGTCCTCCCTCCCCACTCTCCTTCCCTATCCTAAATTACCAGGTGCTTGTGTGTGTTCCATTCTCTTACATCAATAAGAGGCTTCTGCCCTGGGCATCGTGGTGGTTGTGGGTCTGCAGCAGTGGGAAGAGAGAGTGACAACTGCTGTTCCCTGTGCCCTTCAGGCGGCACTGGAAGGCTGTCAGGCCTCCATGACAGTTATTAGCAAACATCTCCCAAACCTCATAATCAGTGACTGTGGGACATTGATTCGTCTTTGAAAAGCAAATAAAGCTTTAACAGGGAATTTTGAACCCTCTGAGCATGGTGTTTCAGGGTGGGGGACTGGCGGAGTGCAGTTCTGCTTGTTTCTCCCATTGAAAGAGCCGACGCCAACAGGCCTCTTTGGTTTGGAAGGAGAAAGTATGGCTGAACGTGGACAAGAGCCTGGAGTGCATCATCCAGCGGGTGGATAAGCTGCTGCAGAAGGAGCGCCTGCACGGCGAGGGCTGTGAGGACATTTTGCCCTGTGCGGGCAGCTGCACTGGCAAGAAAGGTAACGGGAACAGCCATGCCTACTGGATCAGACCGGAGGACCCCTTCTGCGATGCCCCCTCCTCACCATGCCCCTCCACCATGCCCTCCGCTGCATGCCATCCTCATCTGGCCACACGTGCGTATGCATCCATGCTTCCCGCGCTTCTCCACCTCACTTTGCTTCTGTGTGTCCCTGTCTCTGACTCTTTTTTATGTACATTGCATTTCTCCCCAATGCAGACTGCAGGGAGGGCTGTTAGCGCAGGGGCATCTCAGTGCATGGAGCAGCGGGCAGTGAGGGTGGGGCTCCGCTTGGCTTTCCATGCATCTGGAGCCCAAGTATGACTCCGCATCTCCACCAGAGGCAGAATCTCAGTGCCCTCCTGGGACACACTGCCCTGGCTGTGAGGGTTGAGCTCCCAGGCTGTTCAGGTTTGTAAACCAATCTGAGAATCTGAAGGAGGCCGGAATGTAGACGTCTTTCTGATGTGACTGTTCAGTGTGTCAGGACCTGGTAGAATGAAGGGGGCAAGGGTGAGTCATGCAGGGACACAGCTGGAGGAGGGTGGTTCGCAGGCCCAGAGGACTTGTCTACAGGTGGTTGGCATTTCCTAGGCCCTCTTATCCAGCTGAGGCACGTTGTCTTGGGACTCGGTAACTCAGTCAGTGTAGAACCCTGTTCCTGGGCCTCCAGGAGACCCAGTTACCTTCCTTTTTTTGATACCAGCCCTCAGGGTAGGACATTGGCATGAAGTAGCACACTTCAGAAACAGTCTTCTGTCTGCAGAGACACAGAGCATATGCAGACACCTGCCCTGTGTGGAGCTTTAATGTGGGAACTTGTGTTTCTAAATAAGCAGGTCCTGGGTCCCTGCAACTCAGGTGCCTTCCACCTTTTCCTGTAAGAGCTGAAGACGGTTATGGGCCAGGCAGCTGAGGCCTGGCTGAGACCTAGCTTCTGCCTCCTCTTTGTTCTCCTGTGTGCATTTTGAGCTGTAGTAAGGCCCAGATGTACCAGGCTTAGGCTGCATACAATGAAGGCTTTTAAACTCTGAATCGGGCCACGGCCACTTTCCTTCGGGGCAGAATTGTGCTCCTAGGTCAGAGCCCCCCTGCTCCTCTTTAATCTACCTGCAGTCTGTTTCCAGGGCCTTGTCTCACTTGAGCTGCTGTCTCAACAGTCTTCACATCATCTACTTTTCCATCTGTGGGGATCATAAATTAACTTCTCCAAACCTGTAATTGGTTCACAGAGCTATTTCATCTCTATTCGTGTTATCTTTTTTATGTAAATTGTGTTTCTTTTTAAAATGTTCTGAAAGTTCATTGCTGCTTTTGAATATTATCTCGTTTGTAATTTTAAAGTTTTCTGCAGGTACTAAAAGAGTAATGATTGGATTGTTTTTTAATCAAGGAACTAGTTTAATCAGATGTGTTTCATATTCACCATTTATATGTCATTTTTTTCTAGGCATCCCCTATATTTAAATATAGACAAATTTAAATTCACTCTGAAAGTTATTTAAGTGAGCATCTATTTGTGATATTTAGGGTTTGACTTGTGTGTACAGCTCTGTATTGGCAGGAATATGAAGCATGCATTTGAGGAAGTCTAACTGTGCTGAGCAGTACTCAAAGAAATGTATGAAACCATATGCCACTAAATTAACTGTGGACAATCCTTAATTTAAAATCTTTAGTATAGCCAGGAAGTTGTTCCATCCTCAGTGTGAACAGGAGGATTGGAAAGAACCAGATTGTGAGCTGTTATTGGTCTACGGTACCTGAGCATGGCTCTGTCACGACTTTTTACACCATTCTGAGTTCCTGGAGGTTAGTGAGCCAGTTGTGTTCACACCAGCATATTTGTTATTTTAGAATGACTTTGTACCGCTTCAAAAGGCATTGCCACTTTTCATTCCAATTCCCTACCTTGTCCTGGGTCCTACAAAACTGATCAGAGCCCTGCCTGGAAGGTGGGACCCACTGTCTAGTCCTTGCCAGCTGGAACTAGAGGCCTCCTCCCCTCTCCATAAGTGCCCTGTACTGCCACTGTGCCCCCACCTACCAAGGCACACTGGCCGCTGTTGCCCCACCAGGATTTGGTGGCTTCTACTGCATGCCTCATGCACACTCTCCAGCTTTCTTCATGCTCAATGAGGCATTCAGATTCCAGAACAGGTTTTCGTAACCTTGGGTTCATAGGTGCACCCAAGTTCTTATACCCCTGAGATTATTGCTGAAAATTTGCATGTGCGTAGAGAAAAAGTCCATAGTGGTCATCATATCACAAAAGACTCCATGACCTAAGTCAAGTCATAACCTCTGCTCCAGGAGTACCAGAGAAGACTACCCACTCCTCCATCTCTCCTTGGGTTGAAAGATGAATTTAGAAAGCTGGGTTTAACCCCTGATGCCTTCCCAGGAACAGCCCAAGGCCAGCTATTTGGGGTCATAAAACAGGCTCCAGACTACCTTGTTCCCCATCCTCAACCTTGGAATCCTGGAAGAGGACATATGGGGAGGCAAAAATCTATATATGTTTTTTCCAAGGTTTGTTATAATTCTGATGAGCCAGACAGATGTTTAAGAATTCCTGCTCTGGGTGGTGCCTGTGGCTCAGTGAGTAGGGCACCGGCCCCATATACTGAGGGTGGCAGGTTCGAGCCCAGCCCCGGCCAAACTGCAACAAAAAATAGCCGGGCGTTGTGGCGGGGGCCTGTAGTCCCAGCTACTTGGGAGGCTGAGGCAAGAGAATCGCCTAAGTCCAGGAGTTGGAGGTTGCTGTGAGCTGTTACGCCACGGCAACAAAGTTGAGACTCTGTCTCTTTAAAAAAAAAAAATCATTCCTGCTCTGTATCACTCCACACCAGTTGGGTTTCTCTTCCTGTTGACTACATAGATGGTCTCAGGACGTACAAGGTCTACAAAGAGGTCGAACTCTTGAATCTACAGAGGCCTTTGTATTTTCTGTCCCCTCTACCAGTTCAAGAAGCCACTTCCAAAGGTGATTAGAGAAGAAAGACCCCTTGCCGCCCCTTCTCAACTATCCAGGCTATAAAAATCCCCATGAAGCTGGGTCTGGGTGCTCTTGGAGATCTCAAACCACTTCATTTTAGTATCAAAGACATTGTTTAAACTGAAAATCTCAGACATAAAATAAACTTTTACTCCCTTGATCCCTTTTCAAACTTGTTTTCTTTCAGGTAGAACACCCAGTTAACCAGGAATTTTAGAATTTTTTTTTTTTCTTGAGACAGAGTCTCTTGTTGTTGCGCTCTATAGAGTACCGTGGTGTCATAGCTCACAGCAACCTCAAAATCTTGGGCTTAAGCAATTGTCTTGCCTCAGCCTCCCAAGTAGCTGGGACTACAGATGCTGCCACAATGCCTGACTATTTTTTGTTGCAGATGTCATTGTTGTTTGTCAGGCCCAGGCTGGGTTCAAACCCACCAGCCTCAGTGTATGTGGAACTGAAATGACTCCACCCCAGTGTGACTCAGCAGAGGTGAAATGGAATGAAAATTGGTATTCTTTGAGGACCTGGACCCAAACCAGAAAACTTTTACATTTGATTTAAATTTGAAAGATTGGCATAGAGTTTTTTGGTATATTGGTTTCATTACTGGCTCTGAACACTTGGATCTCAGCAGTCAATCCTGAGCCTGGGCTTCCCGGTGAGCGGGGTAGTGGGCTCTGACCTGGGAAGGCTTTATTTGCTGGTCAGTCTCTCTCAGTACAAGTTTGCTCCCAGATGTTGTGAGCCAATGTGGGGCTCTGCCACACATGTGATTTACGTGAGTGCTTTCTTCGGTGGCACTTAACCACATTGCAGTAAGTTAGTTTGCACATCTGAAGAGCATTCTATGTTGAGATATCAGCAACATGAATGTTGACACTGGGGCATCTGGCGCTGTTTGCCTCTGAGAGGGCTCAGCCACCACAAAGCAGCTGACGTGCCTGCTTCTTGGGGAAGAGGCAGCCAGGCACCCAGACCTCTTCTCCATGTGGTCAGCCACCTTACTGCGAGCTGCGGGTGCAGCCGCTCTAAGACTGAGTTGCTTGTGTTTGAACTGTGCTGCTCCTTAACCATCCATGTTGCCCTCCATTTCTGTGCAGATTGCAGCCCCCCTCCTGAAGAGTCCAGCCCAGGTATGTGGTTTTTGTTCAAGGCTCTGCTGATGGCTTTTTAATATTCAAGTAGCCTTTGTAGCTAAGTTATCAAAGATTACCTGGTGTTCCCGGGGTTGGGAAAATATTTTAGGACCTTCTTCACTGTGAGGCAGGTAAGACTTGTCTTCGGTTTGGTGAGGGACTGGGCTGAAGGAATTGTGGCCTAAGGTAGGCTACCACATGTATGTTGTTTTTTACTTTTACATCCTAAGACTTTTCAGATGATTAATGTTCCTGAGTATATTGGGCTTCCTGAAGTGGATGACCTGATTTAGAGAGGTACACATATGGACATACTTCCTGTGCATTCACTTGACTTACAAGTGAGTGCTGCTCTGAGGACACAGTCAGATAATATGTATACCCCCATGTGTTATGACATTGGTAATCCTGCAGTTTCCTCTCTTCTGAGTCCGGATGCAGTTGAAGAATTCTTATCAGACAGCTGGGGGCTTCAGTTGGAGTTAGTGCCAGAAATGTAATTTTTCTGCGCTTTTGCATGTAGAAACCGTGTGTATGGTTCTAGTTCAGGGGTTGGCAAGCTACGTATCGCTCTGAGCTCAATCTTGGCCACAGGGTTACGTTCTGCTCCTATAAAAAATCTTTTATTGGAAACCAGCTATGTCTACCCATCCATGTATTGTCCATGGCTGCTCTAACTCATTGCCAGAGTTGAGTTAGTCACAACATAGGCCCGATGGCCTTCAAAACCTAAATTATTTTCTGTATAACCCTCAACAAAAAAAGCATGCTAACCTTTCATCTAGTTTATTTTGAAATTTCCTGGATTTGGCTTATGATTTTCCCACAGTGAGCATGAGCCCTCCCCAAATAATATGGTTTGGGTTTTTTTGTCTTTTTATATTCTAAAAATCAGCTATATGATCTTTGTGATGAATATTTCTGACTAGATATAAATGTGAGATAGCAGGATACCTGCTTTATATCTAGAGTGCAGCAAACTGGTGCTTGCGGGATTGACAAAGCTATGCCTGTCAGTGGTCAGTGAAACCTGTCCACTAACACGGCACCATGAATCAGCCAGCCATGGTGACTCTGGCAGCAATCCCAGAACCCTATTTGAAGTTAATTCATTGACAGGCGGATCTGATTGGGCACATCTTACCCTCCCAGTTTGCTTTCAGTCCCTTACCTGTGGTGCATCTTACAAGGGTATATGTGAATCCTAGTAGATGTGGAATGTAAAGGTCTTAGCAAAATAACTAAGAAAATGCTACAAAAGCTATGTTAACTAATGTGATGAAAATGTGTCAAACGATCTATGAACCAAGTGTATGGTGCCCCACGATCATACTAATGTACACAAAAATAAATAAATAAATGAATAAAAATCAAAGCAAAAAAAAAAAAATCTGTGTAGCCTTGAGCAAGTCTTAGACCTCAACCTGCTAGACCCTCAAGGTCACTGAGGCCCTGGTGGTTGCACAGACATTTAAGCTTGGTTTTCTCCTCCCCGTTGCCTTTCCTTGGCCCACACTTTGTTCTCCTCCTTCATATGTGTCTCTGGGCTTCCACTCCTCCTCAGCTGACCTCCATGACTGACCAGTGCCTTCAGAACAAGCTGCCTGTCCCCTGAGCATTAGCAGTGAAGTCTGCATCCAGGGCTAGGAAAGGGCTGGTGACATGTGCACCTGCTGTACAGAAGGCCAGGGGTTTTCAATTCTGAAGTTTATAGAAATAATAGGAAGTCTTGGGTGTTCCCAGGCAGCACACAGTGCCTGCCTTGTAGAACCCTCCTTGTTTTACATCAGCTATGCCATTCCAGAAGCACTGGTGGCTTTTCCATAGTTGATGTTAAATGTTCCCCTGCCAGAGTTCCTTTGGCTTTCTCAAAAGCTATATTTAATCTGGGTTAAAACACACACACTTACAAACACACTCTCTCCTCCCTCCCTCCCCTGCTAATGAGAAAAAAAGGCCAAAACAGAATGTGGATTTGTAAGAGCCTTCCAGAGTTATCTAAAGTAGTCTGGTCCAAGGTTGTACCAGGCAGTGAATATTACAAGTTAGTAACTATATAAAGAGCTTGTCCCAAAAAGCGGATCAGCAACACCACTCAAGATGTTGTGGAGTTGAGCTGATTTTTTTCATAGTGAGACTTTCTTAGTGAAGGAAGTGAGTGTAAACCCTTCACCAACACAAGCGTCCCAGAAACCTATACTTGTTCAGGCCCTGGGTAGAAATCACGTTACTGCTCATGAAATTCATTTTGTTTGAAAATTATTTACTGTTAGGTTCTCCTCACATTGAAAAATGTGTTACCCACCAGCCCCTATTCTCTCTTCTGCAGAAGTGGTCAGGCAAGCTAGGAGTAACATGAGCTTAGAGTCAGTCAGGCATGCGTACGGATGCCGGAGCTCTTCATGTGTCTGGGGAAAACATCCTCTCTGAGCCTGCTTCCCGACCTGTGTTAATAAACCTCTCTCTGGGAATTAAATGAGAAAACAGTTACCAAATGAGGTGCTAACAAGTGTTGCATTCATGGTGGTTGATGCTCTTGAACCATTCAGACAAGTCTGAGCCCTGCCCCAGCAGATTTCACTCTTCGTTCCCACCCAGGTTCATGTCTCCCTCTGACCAGGACAAACATCTGAGTGTTTTTTAGCCATTCTTTCTGTACTTAATGTTTTTCTTTTTCTTTCTTTCTTTTTTTTTTTGTTTTTGTTTGTTAATATAGCAAAATAGTCATTCTTTTATGACTTTACAGAGAAGTAGGCAAAGTGAAAAAGTTGAACAGAGAGAGCTTGCTTCGTCAAATAAGACCACTTGTGTCTTCTGATCATTTTCACATTACAATGATTTGCACAGTAATTTTATATGTATATACATGATAAGTAGAAAAGTAAAGTAAAATTGGCAGCATTTGCCCCACGAGCGTTTACTTCTTAGTAAGGGATAGTCTTAATGACTGCCTTGCTTTCCCCAATCTATTTGGCTAGAACAACCTCATTGCCATTGCCACGTGTCCCTTCCCACAACTCTAATTGCCATTACAACAACCTAATGGCAACAGCAATTAGAATATGTCAGTAGCATGTTGGGGAAAAAATGGCAATTAGAAAAAATGCCATGCTATTTTTGATAGCCACTAAATATAATTGACATGTACTCAATGGAGTTTTTCAAAGAAACCAAACATGGTCTCTGAGCATCTTAGGGAAAGAAGACTCGGATGTTATCTAGTGTCACTCTCACATTTTATCAAAATGTCTGAGGGGGTTGAGGGACTTTCCTGTGGTCCAACACTGCTGAGCAGCGGCTGGGGCCTAGGACTCAACATTTTCCACCTCTCAATCCAGAGTTCTTTGTCACCATGATTTATTTGCTAAGACCTTTCTGCCATGGACTTTACAAATTTAGCCTGCTGTTTTCCATTACAGATATAAATCCTTGTCCACATACTGTATGCCTGCATATGCAGTTAGATATTTCCAACTTCTGAACAGCTACATGTACTTAAAAATCCTCATTAACCAAACCTGAGCATAGGGAAGTTCTTCTGCCTGTTTCTAAGATTGTTTCTCAGCAGTGCTAATATAGCTTGGGAGAGCAGAGCCAAGTCTCCCTTCTCTTGGTGTTTTAGATTCTGTTTATATAAGGCCTAGATCACCCTCTGGCAGCTGCATGGCCCCCACAGACCCGTGGCCTTCCCTGAGTACTGTGACATGGTCTGGGGCATCTGTGGCTCAAACCCTCGCCCTAAGGGTGTGCATTACCCAGGCTTCACGCCACAGCGCCTCACCATGTTTGGTGTCGTGGGTTCACTAGGGAGTGATGATCAAGTGCCTATTTCTGGGCCGGGTGACTTGTTAAAAATTTAACCGATGAGGGCATGTCATTTCTTTTAAATACAAAGGCAGAAAGAGCCAAAACTAAAGATATCTTTCAGCCTGTTTTTCTCCCTTGAGTTTCTATTTTTGAAAAGTTGTTTTGGTACAGGGTCAAAGTTTCCTTGTATTCCTAAAAGAAAACTAAGCTAGAAATAGATGGCACCAGGCAAGGAAGCTGGAGGCAGGAGAGAAAGTGAGTGAAAACTCGGGAACCACGCCGAGTGTCATTTCCACCTTAATGGGTAGAGGGCCTCGCTCACTACTTGTGGCAAGTGAGGGTTTAACACAGTTGTACATAGCATATAGGCTGGCAAGGGCAGAATTGGTCCTTGGCACCAGAAGAACAGGGGTCTCTGCCTTCATACCTGGGTCAAGAGAGGTGAGATAACAGAACTCTCCTGCGTGTCCTTCCTTCCCGGGTGGAGGAACCATGGTACCGTGGAAGAATATTGGCCTCTGTAGACAGAATATTTTCTGGCCTCATCATCGCTTGCAGAAACTTTTTTGTTTGCCTCAAAAGTCTTAGTCTTGAATGTCGGGTCTCCGGTAGGTTCAGGAGGATAGGCATGTGTCAGAGATTATACAAAGACTCAGGGCTGGAGGCTTAGAGACTGGGCTGGCTCCAGGCAGAGTATGAAGGCGTGGAGCAGGGGAATGGGGAGGACAGGCCGGTGCCTACGGGGTCAGGTGGCTTGTTAAATTGCCAGGCATAATTCTTAAGGTCTTCCTTCCTAAATGTCACAACCTCTCCACCATGCACAGGAGAGTGGAGCGAGGCCCTCTACCCACTGCTCACCACCCTCACGGACTGCGTGGCCATGATGAGCGACAAGGCCAAGAAGGCAATGGTCTTCCTGCTAATGCAGGACAGCGCACCCACCATCGCCACCTACCTGAGCCTGCAGCACCGTCGCGATGTCGTCTTCTGTCAGACAGTAAGACTCAGGACCACCTGCCCCACAGAAAAACTGGCTCAAGAATCCCTTTACCTCCCTGATCACTTGTAACAAACCACAGGTGGCCATATTCCTCCTGTTGTTTTAAAGTTTATTTACTAGAGCTCTAGATTTCAGCACAGGGAGGAAACTTACTGGATCAGTATGTGTTTGTCTCCCCGACGAGCTAGCACCTGCCGGGAGGAGGAGGCGAAGTTGCAGATGGCGCAGGCCTCTTTGCCGCCTTTTTTCCCCTGCAGAGTTCAGTGAGGACAACCCGAAGCTTGCTGTCGGAACAGTCTTTTTTCTTGTTTGTAAAAGAGTAGGTGCCTTAGTTCTGTGGCTCATTGCAGATGTGTGTTATCTTTCAGAGAAATGAAGAGTTGAAATGAATGTAACAAATTAAAGAGAGGCTAGCAAACTAATAAAGTGAATGGTGATTAAGGGTCAGGCTGGGTCGCTTCGGTTCCCCCACCCAACCAGAGAGTCTGTTTCATCCTACAGAAAATCTCCCACCCAGCAAACTTTAAGTGACCATGAACTGGCTTACTCCTGGGTTTTGTTGCGATGGTGTGGATCTGTGAGTAGATAGAGACTGTGGAGAATTATTCTGGGCTTCCCAAAGGTTCTGTCTAGCCCAGGAATAACTCAGGCAGGTCAGGTCTGAAGCTGGGCCAAAATCCAAACTGCCTTTGGGAGCTACCAGAGCAGGAAGCCCAGGGTGTTAGGTGCCCTCCCTGGAGCCTCTGCCCTCTGCAGCCCCGGAGCCAGTCCCTCGCCTACTCCCCAAGCTTCTCTGAAGATAGGAGGAGTGGCTGATGCCCCCTTGAGCAATGGAAACAAGGAACTCAGGGCCAGGGCTGCTATTTTTGAGCAGATATGTACCCTGAAACTGCTTCACCCCTGTCCCTGCAGCTGACTGCTCTCATCTGCGGCTTCATCATCAAGCTGAGGAACTGCCTGCATGACGACGGCTTCCTTCGGCAGCTTTACACCATCGGGCTGCTGGCCCAGTTTGAGAGCCTGCTGAGCACCTATGGTGAGATGCCCGTGGGTGCTGCTCACACCCAGGACCTCTGCAGCTGGGGCAGGAGCCGCAGTTATCAGTGTGATCTCCAGGCTTTTTTCTGAGATACTTTTCCAGTTACACAAGTATAATGCATGCTGATTAAAATCCAAACCTCACTAAAACACGTAACAAAGAACAAAACGACAGTTACACGGCATACATACATACCTCGGTTTGGTTTGTTCGTTTGTTATATATCTTTTTTAAAAAAATTCTTATGTCTAGCTAATAGTAGTTGTCTGTTATGTACCTTGAAGGTCTTTCGATTTGAGGATGGATGATAATTATTTAACCAGTAATGTCATGTAGGGTGTGTGGGCTGTACCCGAATTGTTCTGTTAAGCCAGTGCTGCTGGCATCTGTGCATGTAAGGCACTTGTGGGCCCTTCTGTAGCTACTAGGTGACTAAAGGGAGAACTTGCTGGGTCGAAGGGCAGGAATAGTCTAAAACTTAATAGGTATTTTCAAATTGCCCTCCAAATACCTTGTTTTCTATTAATTTCTTTTGAGAAGATGAAAATGCATCATATTGTAAAGCATTTGTTAATCTTTGGCATTCTAGGACATCAAAAGAGACATCAAGCCCAGTGTAATGAAGGGATCTGGCCACAACAGCACTGTTGTGGTGCCTCTCACAGCACTTTTTTTTTTTTTGCAGTTTTTGGCTGGGGCTGGGTTTGAACCTGCCACCTCCGGTATATGGGGTTGGCACCCTACTCCTTTGAGCCACAGGCGCCACCGTCTCTCGCAGCACATTTTTAAGGGCAGGCTTGGCCTTCCGAGTTCCATGCATTTCTGTTTCCCCTCCATGGCCCTGTGCTTGCCCAGAAAGGGGTGGGGAAGGATGGCGCAGCTCCACCAGCTGCAGTTTTTAATGTGGCTGTAGGATTTCAGTAGCCGTCCTTGCAGAGGAGTGAGTCATGGGGGAAGCAGCTCAGAGACCCCCACCCGGTCCACACCTGCATGCTCTCTTGTCACAGCTGGGCCTGAGCTCGTGGCCATTCACCTGCGTGTGCCTTGCTAACTGTGTCAGGTCCACAGAGGGAGCGGCAGGATATCTGCCTGACAGCCCTTCCTTCTCTCACATCTAGGTGAGGAGTTGGCGATGCTGGAGGACATGAGCCTTGGAATCATGGACCTGAGGAACGTGACCTTCAAAGTCACTCAGGCCACTTCTAACACGTCCGCAGACATGCTGCCCGTCATCACAGGAAATCGGTAGAAATGTTGGTTTAAATTTCTGTGAGCCAGAGCAGTATTGTTTGTTTGTTTATCTCATGGGATATGCTTTTCCTTTATAAATTTTTATTCTATTTCATTTGTTACAAATGCTGGTCACAGCCTCTTACGATAGTGTCACTCCTTAAAGGTCTATGGCTGACAATTTGGCCATCACTGAGCCAGGGGCCAGTCTGGGCTCTGGTACTGAGGTGTGGTCAGGTCCCTCCTTGCCTCAGGGTCACGGCCTCACCCCTTCTTTCCTTCTTTCCAGCGATGGGTTTAATGTGCGGGTGCCCCTGCCGGGCCCGCTGTTTGACGCCCTGCCCCGGGAGATCCAGAGCGGCATGTTGCTGCGGGTGCAGCCCGTCCTCTTCAATGTGGGCATCAATGAGCAGCAGACACTGGCCGAGAGGTGCGTGCCAGCCCCCGGGGCCGCAGCAGCTGGGCAGCCATGGGGATGACGTAGGAAGTGTGCTTACCCCTCTTCGAGTTCCAAGTGCTATAAGGACTCTGTCAGCCTTCCTTCCTTCAGCCAACATTCTTTCACCATGACCACATACCCAGCATTGTCTGTGGTGCTGGGGACACGAAGACAACTCAGATAGGACTTCCTTCCTCAGATTTGGCTGGTAGGAGAGAGCTGTGCAGGTGCAATGATGGAGTGAGAGAATCACAGGGAGTTACAGAAGCCAAGGAGGGGCACCCAGTGGGGTCTCAGGGCTCTGGGAAGGCCTGCTCAGGGAGAATGGCTGAAGTGTTTTGAAGTATGAGCATGAGTTAGATAGGGAAGTAGAAGAGATACTGGCCATCTCAGGCCAAGAAGACGGAGGGGAGAGAAACAGTGCAGGGACCAGGGCCACCAGTACCTGCAGTGCTCAGGGCAGAGAAGCCTTGTGCGCCAGAGTGAGTCCTGCCTTGATCCTGAAGACTATGCCTGGTAGACTCTCCTTCAGGGTCACTTGCCATACTGTGGAGATGAGTCCTGGGGACTTGTGTGTGTAGGGTACCTGTGTGTGCACACATGTGTTTAGGGGCAAAGAGGCTGATGGGATGTGTAAGGCCCACAAGGGCTTTCTACTAGTAAATGAAAATAACGAAAATCTGCTCAGCACCCATAGCACAGTGGTTATGGTGCCAGCCACATACACCAAGGTTGGCGGGTTCAAATCCAGCCCAGGCCAGCTAAACAACAACAACACCACCACCAAAATAGCCAGGTGTTGTGGCGGGCGCCTGTAGTCCCAGCTTCTCGGGAGGCTGAGGCAACAGAATCACTTGAGCCCAAGAGTTTGAGGTTGCTGTGAGCTGTGACACCATGGCACTCTACTGAGGGTGACATAGTGAGACTCTGTCTCAAAAAAAAAAAGAAAGAAAAAGAAAATAATGAAAATCTCTCCTGTGTTGTCCTTTATATTCATGTGATATGGATATTTTAGTATGAAAAGATGTCTTAAAGTACTTGTTGTTAGGGAAATTTGGCTTCTAGGATGATACGCCATATTCCTGCTGGGCCTTTTGAGCCCAGTGGGTGGTCAATGTCCATTGACCCCCTAGGTGTCGGGTATGTCACCCCACCTAGTAAATATGTTGTGGTTTCTGGGAGACACTGACTAACTTTCAGTAGGGCAGGACAGGATCAAGTTTACATTTTCAGTAGATCATGTCTGGCATGTGCCGGGAGGAGGTGTGAGGGGGCTGCTGGGGAGTCTGGGCCAGAGGCACTAACCTGGCCTGGGCAGGGGGGATGGCATGTGTTCTGAGGGTGACAGCCGGGAGAACTATGAAGTGGTAAATGGAAGGGCGTGGTGTTCATGGGCCTGAGAGAGAGAAGCAGGAGAGTGGACCAGACCCTCCCAGGCTTCTAGACCCTCCGGGAGTGAGTGGGGCAGTGACAACCACTGAGCTCATGAACTGGTGTCAGGGGCCGATGGTGACCTGAGCTTGGGCTGAGGGTACCAGCCCAGGAAGCAGAGTCCCAAAGGTGTGAGCAGAGCTGGAGGAGCCCACATCAGGGAAGGCGGCAGCCTCACTAGAGCCCCCACAGGGAGGTGGCCCAGGGGAGGGAGAGTGTTGCTCCCTGTATCTGGCAACTGTTGATCCCTCAGGACATACTGATGATGCTGCAAGAGCAGTTTCTGGAGAGGGTTGAGGCAGTTACATGCAGTACACCCCCAGGACAGGGAAGCCTGGAAGATGGCGGGGGCTTGGCTTTGTTTATTCTTTTGTTCCCAGGACCCTGGCAAGCTGGGTTTGCTTATGAGCCAAGGGGAGGACCCCTGAGAAGGAAAGCCATGGTCCCGGGCCTTTTGTCAGAGACGATTCTCAAGGGGGCAGATGCCTAGGGGAAATGCCAGTGTGGGCACCAGGGGTGGGGGACCTGTGCCCACTGCCCTCTGAGTGGAGTAGTAGGACCCTAAAGAGGCTGATACTCAGGAAGGTCGCTCAGCAGGGGAGTGCTGGGGCTGCCCTGAGCACTTGGACTTCAGAGCTTGCATTGTTAATGACCATCTTGTGCCTGCCTTGTATGTTGCGTGTGGTGACCTTTTCCCTTGGGCATTTGGCACAGCTCAATTGCAGAATGTTGGGTGTAGACAGGGTGAACCTGAGTGATGGGAAAAGAGAGAGGAGGGCCTCACGTCAGCCCTGGAGGGACAGTCTATCAGACTGTCATGCAGGGCTGTGCCCTCCCTCCCCAGCCACATCCCACTGCCATCCCCTCTGCTAAGTACACCTGAGAAGGGAGGACACAAGGACTGTGAACTGAATGGCCGTTAGAAGGGGTTCCTGTGCCACACGAGAGGGGCTCTTGCTCTCCAGGGCTGGTGCAGATCATGTTTTGATAATCTCTTAGGACTGTGCCTGACGGATTATACGTGGTTCATGCCAATGGAATGTATCTAGATGGTGCCAACACTGTATGGTCAGTATGAGGAAAGCGGCTTAGGATTTAGATGTGCAAATTACTGTTTGAAAGAGTCAATATTGTTAGCTTTCACACAGCTGTGTTCATGTTAGAAGATGGTGACGTTAGCTGACTAATGGCATCCCTTTTTAACTTCCCAAGGTTTGGCGATACATCTTTACAAGAAGTCATCAATGTGGAGAGTTTGGTGCGGTTAAATTCCTACTTTGAGCAGTTTAAGGAAGTTTTGCCTGAGGATTGTGAGTATTTCTTCATTCGTGGTAGGTTTCCCCTGCTGATCTTGTCCTCACTGGATGGCCAAGCTCAGGCCGTCTGCTCCGTGCTGCCTGGCTCGCCCAGCTTCCGTGTGTCTGTGAGCATGCAAGTCTGCGCTGTTCCCCGGCCGCCTCCTACCCCAGTGTGTGCGTGTGCGTGCACACATACACATACATGTACATATACACAGGTACACACAAACATGCACACACGTACCCATACACGTACACATACACCCAAGTACACGTGCACACACCCATACATGCACACATACACACGCGTGCACACATGCACATATACACACATACACACGTACACATATATGCACACACGCATACGCACACACACAGCCTGTTCACCTCTTTGGATTCTTCCCGGCTTGAATCCCCACCCAGAGAAACTTCCCTTGGCTGCAGCCCTTGCTCATCTCTCTGCTGTCTGTTTTCTTCTGACCTATGTGATGTAGGCTTTCTCACACACTTTCATAACCAGTGGCACGAATCGTGCACCTGCTGGTAGGACATGAGAGATCACAGAGGCAGGAGCCGCCTTCAACCTGGTGAGCTACTTGTGCACCAGCCTCCATGGCGCTTAGGAGTAAGATGCAGGGCGGGCGTTGGTGGATGTTTGGCAAGATGGTACCTGTCATAGCGTCGCACACCCACAGAGAGATGACAGTGGTCTTCCCACTGCTGACACACAGTCCTGTGTCCCCTAGTGAAGACCCTGCAGCAAGGGCTCTGGAAGTTGCAGAACTCCGGGAAGAGCCCAGGGCATACACAGCACAGTCTTTATGTGTTGGATTCTCTCCCAAATTCCACCCAGGAAGTATCCCCTGAGTACCTGCCACGGGTAAAGTGCCACAGGACCCCCATGGTGAATGAGACAGATGCTTCCTTGGAGGGAAAACCACCCGAGAATACCCTGTCTGTGTAGGCACTGCTGCAGTCACTCTGGGTGCCACACGGCTCAAGGAGACACATCCCTACCTCAGTTTACACTGGTGTCTTCTAATAGGGCTTTCTAAAGAGGGAAGATCACATCCACCTCAGCTGGGAAGAGGCAGGCAGGTGTCATTTGTTTTCTGTTGGAAGGGGTGGTAGATCTCAGAGTTTAGAAATACTAGTAGGACAGTACTGCTCGTGAACTGCCACTGATGTGCCAGGCGCCAGGCTGAGTGCCCACACGTGTCCCCTCCCGGAATCCCACAGCAGGCCTGTGAGGCCAGTGCTCATGTCCACATACAGGTAAAGGAAAGGGCTGCCTGGCATCACAGCACTCCTATTAGGAGACACTGCCACAGAGGACCTCTAGGGCCAGGCTGGGCGGTGTCTGCACTACGTAGTGGTGCTCGGTAGGGAAGCAGTGAAAAAGCTGCCTTTTCCCGGGTCCCTCCAGCAGGAGAGTGCTGCTGGATGGGAGGAGGGGGCACAAGCTGTTGGTAGGTGAGTGAGACATCGTTCACTGTCTGCCCCCAGCCTGGAGTGATGGGGCATGTGGAGAGAAGGGGCGAGGTGTTGAGAAGGGCTCGAGCTGAAGACCAGTTCCCCTGTGGCCACTTGACACTGATGTCAGCTGTGGAGGGCTGAAGACCAGGCACTGGGCTGGGACACTGGAGCTGGTGGCGGCAGCAGCAGTGGGCAGGCAAAGGAAAGAAGTGAGCCCAGCACCAGCCCCCACTAAGCTTGTGACCTGGCCAGACAGCCCGTGGGCAGCCCACAGAGTGGGGCCCTTCATGGTTGAGGCCACTGAGTGGCAGGATGAGAAGGGGACTTAAAGACAGCATGTGGGGCTGGTGAGGAGGAAGGGATTCAACAGATGGGCCTGAGAGGGTGCTACCAGCAAGCGAGAAGCAGGCAGTCAAGGAGGCAGGAACCAGGGGTGTGAGCCACTCCTGTGAACCGGGAGTTTGTGGTCAAAGACCTTCTGGTGAGCTCAGGGGACAGTCTCAGTGTAGTGAAGGGTAGGCCAGAAGAGTAAGTGTTGACAAAATGGTGCTGCTTTGGAATGGACCCATCTGTCCCAAAGATGGGCAGCAGTGTGATGGTTGGGGCTGAGGGAGGCTGGACACAGCCTGGAGCTCCAGGGGTGATGGCACTGTACATAGAGGCCTGAGGGAAGGAACCAGAAGGTACAGGAGGATGACAGAGCTGCAAAGCAGGCCCTGGAGAGCCCAGGCAGACAGTGCCCTGTAAAGGAGGAAGGAAGAAAGGGCAGGGATGTGAAGGAGGAACACAGTAGCTCAGGTGGTGGCTCCCCAGGGGAGCAGGGCTGCTCTTTACTGAACACACGGGAGGTGGGCCCAGAACTAGGGGCTGGAGAGGAGTGCAGGAGACTTGGCATGGATGAGGCTGGCCCCTGGAGGCTGTGGTTCCCAGCCCTGGCTACAGTAGAGGTCCCCAGAAAGCCGGAGACAGTACTGATGCCTGGGCTGCACTGCACAGTGTGATGGGCAGGGCCTGGGCACCAGAGTCTCAAGAACTTGCTAGTGACCTACATGCTGCAGCCAGGTAGAATCTACATGAAGAGGCTCCTCCAGGGCCTGAGCTGAGGGTCAGCAGTGCAGGTCCACAAGAGCCTGGTCCTGAGGTGGCCTCACCTTCCGCAGCAGCGATCACAAGTAATGGCAGACCTGTTGAGGACTTGGCGTGAATCTGGCCCTCTCCTGCCCACTGTATGTGGGTTAGATACAGTGATCCCTGCAGCAGCCCCAACAGCCGTGCTAGTTTCATACCCACTTGGCAGAGAAGACTCCGAGGCATGGAGGGCACCTCCCTGCTAGCCTGGGTCAAGCCCAGGCAGTGTCTTCTGACTTGTGGGGGTAGACAGGCTGTGGAGGGAGGTGCAAGAGTGTTGGTGGGACCAGCCAGAGAGCCACAGTGGGGAGGGACAGGTGCGCTGAGGGCGGAAAGAGTAGTTGCAGTGAGTGGCAGTGTCAGGAATTGGGGATTCTGTGCCAGCATCATGGAGGGCAGGCAGTTTCTAGTGCTGTCAAGGACCTGGGGGACGTTAAAATAGACTAACGATGAAGGCCGAGGAAGAGTGAGGCCCATGGGAACAGAAGCAGCCCAGGCTGGCTGTACCTCCCAGGCAGAGCCAGCAGACTGGACCATGACCCAGGGAGCTGGGCAGCCATTGCCCGTGCACCTGTGAGCCCCAGGAGAACTGCTGGTCTGTGAGGCTGAGAAGATTAATCCCACGCATGGAATACCCCCAAAATCTGCACAGTCATTAAACTAGGGGCTATCGGGGTGCCCAGGGAGAAGCCACAGTTGCTCGTGAGAGGAGAGATCACACTATCTCTGGAGGTTGTGGGCCCCGACCTTAAACCCCTCCTCTGAGCTGAGCCTCTCAAGGGCGGGGCCTTCTTTCTGTTTCTCTGTATCTGGCCCTGTCCCCTGGATAGCATAGTGCTGGCACTGCCAGGAGCCAGCACATGACATGATTAGCACAGGGTTGCGTGTGCATTAGGGACAGGGTGCATGGTGGAAACTATGTGTATTTAGATCCCAAATGGTTTTGATTTGGGGATTCAGGAACTGTGGTATTTTCCATTTGGCCTTGATATCTTTGTTAATCTCTGCGTTTGAAAATCTCAGTGTACCTTGAGGAGAGGTTGATTTTACCTGGATTTTGCCCTGGGTTTCCTAGGTGAGGTGATCTGATGGATTTTCAGGAGCCTGCCAGAGTGGAGGAAGGATGCTGTGAGAGTGGGAAGAGGCCTCCCAGACCTTCAGAAATGTTGTGGGCTAAGGTCATGTTCCAGATCTTCCCAGGGTTTCCAGGCCCACTCACTGGCCAACACCTGCTGCTCCAAGTGTCCTCCTCTCTGGTAGAAGTGTGGAGACCAGATGGGTTTCCAGATGGGTTTCCTCCTCCCTCCTTTTAGGGGGCATGTGGCTTTGTAGGAATTTTGTTAGGTGACTTGGTGTCTGCACCTCTCCGGCCCCTCAGAATTGCCAAGAGATGAAGGTTGCACTAAAATAGCAGTGAGAATGAGTGCTCACCTTACTAGTAGCCATGTCCAGTTCCCAAACCCACCCTCCTTTCTTGCTTTGGCTGTGCATTCGCCATTTTAGTGTTTCTGGGCCGCAGCAGATGACTTGGATGGCCTGCCACTGTCAGGGCAGCTTCCTGGGTGCAGCACCAACTCCCACGGACTCCTTTTCTCTTCCAGGCCTACCTCGATCTCGGAGTCAGACATGCCTGCCAGAGCTGCTGCGGTTTCTAGGTCAGAATGTGCATGCCCGGAAGAATAAGAACGTCGACATTCTCTGGCAAGCCGCTGAGGTACTCATTATAGTGAGGAAAAGGAGGTTATTGCTGTGCACACTACCAAAACTCATGACAAAAACGTTAAATCAAAATCTCAGCTCTCAGGAAGCGGAGAGAGCAAATTTCTCCATGTGGGCTGACTGAATATGTTCTAACACTCTGGAAGATGCCAAACCTTGCCTGTGAGCTCATGCCTGTGAGGGCTGCTAGAATTCTGATAAGCTTGACATGGTCAGTCCCATGGGAGACTTAATAGCCAGGCTGATGACAGTTGTCACCTTCAGAAACTTGTGTGTAGATAGCAGCTAAAACTCTCTGCTTCCTGCATCTCTTAATAGGTTCAGAGGGAGACTATGGCAACCCTTCACATCTCTTTAAACAGTCTTTATTGTACATTGAGGTTCTGATTTCCTAGCTTTCCCAAGTCCTCTCATAAATTTACTTGAAATTTCTCAGTTCTGAGCCTGGGCATCAGAGCAATGTCATGGCTCGTCTCCCCACCAGTGCCAAGGGGCTAAGCTTGCCTCTTTTCTGTAGCAGAATAACTTGTCCAGCACTGGGACTCAGGTATAAGAGGCCCCAAGTGGCATTCCAGCTCCCCGTCTGAGCCTGAGGAAAGGGAAGGGTGGGCACAGGAGCACGGTGGCACTGCACTGCCCACCATGGCCGAGCCACTGCCTCATGTCACAGAGCCCCAGCAGCACATGGTGCATCCCCACAGTTTCCCTGAAGTATGACTGTCCTTGTCAGGAGAGTGTTTCTTTCGGTCCTAGGTCTCTTCTGCAGCAGCAGAGGGTCTTGGCTGGTCATGGTGCTTGACGGCCATTCTGCGTCACTTATTAGATCCTATATTCAAAAAGTCCATCTTTTGGAATGTGTTACTTATTATGGGTGTGTTAATGACCACGGCTGCTGATAGTGTTCTGTTGAATTAAGCTTTAAAGAGTGAACATTCCCCTCTGTATACTAATCCATTCATTGATCCTGTGAAGTACCCCCATGGGAAAGACTACTAGAAAACGTGGGGTGGGTCAGTCGGCCCATCTCCCCTCTCCGAGCCAGCCTGTCCTTGTATCTTTTAATTACAGCAGAACACCAAGTGTTCTGGAGGCACCAAGTGACAGAAAGCTCAGTAGGTTTCACAGGCCTCATTTTTCAAGTATTCTCTTGGTCCAAGGGGCTCATCAGGCATGGGTTGCTCAGACCAGGCCCAGCAAGAAGGGTACAGGGGGGACATGTGCCTGCTGCGAGGTTCCTCTACTTTCTTAAATTTTGTTTTTTTCACGGGGATACTAAACATCCCTGGCCAGGCTGTTACAGCCTCTTACACAAATACTTTTAAGAGACTTTAGACAAAAAGTAAGACTTTCCCATGACACAGAGCCCAGAGGGTAACTCAGCTACATCTCTGAACAGTGACACAGAACATGCACTCACTAATTCATTCTCCTTGTAATAAACAGACGGCTTTACAGTCATGGATGCAGAGACCTTGGGCAGACCTTGTTTGGGAACTGTGGTTCTGTTTCTCTGTTGCCATATGATAGAAAAATCATTAAACATAGGGACAATGGACCATTCCCTGTCACCAGAACAAAAAAGCAGTCCATCCAGTTGTGCATTTTTTTTTTCCTAGTAGAGGCCCTGAAGTATAGAAGCCTAGACTCAGAGGCAAGCCTAGATTCACACCCTCAGCTCTCATGTCCTTCAAACCTTGGGCATCCCCTGGGGGACAGGTGGGTATAGGGGCAGCAGTGCCACACCACTCAGGTACTGGGTCTTCTCTCTCCAGCTTGACCAGAGCTGCAGTCCTTTCCTGGGTCTTATGTCTTTTCATTTCTGTGTATGAACAAATCCTGGGCTACACAGCTGGAATGTCTTTAGTCAGGTCTAAGCTCTCATTTCGTAGAGGGGGTACCCAGCCAGCACACCGAAGCTGGCATGACAGCTTCCCAGAGGTACTCCTGGCCACCCCTGCCTGCCTTCCAGAATCTTATGTTAGCTCTGGGCGCATCATCTACGAAGTTAAATGGTCTTTTGAAAATGATTTAGTTCCAGCTTCTGCCATGTGTTTGGTCATGAACTCTGCAGCCTGTAGAAATTAGTGAGTATATCAAGTTCACCCTTGCTTTGTCAGTTAGGATTTTACAAATTTGATTAGATCACACTTCACTAGCTTAGGGTCTTGTTCCCCCCACCCTGCTTTTGTCTATTCCCAAAAGAAGCCCATCCGCTTTCTGCTTGACTTGACAGAACTCTGGGCCTTTCCTATTCTGTCTTTTGCTGGACATGGTTCTTAGGACTACTCCATGTTCCCAGCAGTGACTAGCATGTTCTTGGCTTTGCTGGCCTGAGAAGCAGGTACAGTGCCATCTTCAGGGCAGTTGACACGACTGATGTTTTCTGAATTACAACAGGTAACTGGAGGCCACCACTAAGGTCCACAGCCCTATATCTGAAGTTCTTATGGCCAGACGTTTTAGAATTCACAGATTTTCAGACCTTATTTTTTTTTATTTTTTTGAGACAGTCTCACTCTGTCACCTGGGTAGAGTGCCATAGCATCACAGCTCACAGCAACCTCAAACTTTTGGGCTAAAGCAATTCTCTTGCCTCAGCCTCCCAAGTAGCTGGGATTATAGGCACCTACCACAATGCCTAGCTACTTTTCTATTTTTAGTAGAAACAGGTTCTCACTTTTGCTCAGGCTGGTCTGGAACTTCTAAGCTCAAGCAATCCACCCAGTATGAATATTTACATAAAATGGGATAAATAAAGATCATAATAATCTCACATCAGCTCAGATCTGGTTGTGCTGCCAAATGAGGTTGTTATAAACAGAAAAAAAAAACATTATTTTCTGTTTTAGAGCTTGCTGGATTGGGTGACTGTGTACCTAGGTTTGTCTCTAGCGGTGCAGAGGAAATGCCCCCAAATCTTCTCTGCATAGGTAGAGGAGGCACATGCAGTTAGCCTTTTCCCAGTCTGGAGGCAGCCCCTGCCCCCCACCATGTGAGCCATCTTGTTTGAGGAGGGAAGCGCAGCCTGCAGGGCGAATCCTGTGCCTGGGGCGAGGATGGTGGGAAGGGTCTGTGGGGTCTGGTGGGCAGAGGTGGCTAAAAGGAAGTGGCACTTCTGAGCTGTTCCCATCTGTATGGATGGAGGAGGAGAGTGGACATCAGCAGATCTGTCCCCTGCCTTCCAGAAAGGCCTGGACACCAGGCCAGGGGCTTGTGGGCATCCTGTGAGTGGTCTTGGCCTCCCCTGAGTGGGTTGTCTTTGCTGCCATCTTCCCCTAAGGGATCAGCAGGGAGGAGCTGAACGTGACAGGAGGGCCCAGGCATGATTTGGAAGGGGGCAGCTGGTAAGAGCCAGTGAATGGATGATGATCCCTCAAAAGGAAGGGAGGCTGGACTGAGAAGGAGCTTCCTGTGGAGAAGGCAGGCACATGGGGCGCTGCAGGGCCCCCGAAAGCGCTGGGGTTTGTAAGTGACCAGCTCTGAGAGGATACAGAGTTGGGGCACAGAAGCAGGGAGTCTGGCCACGCCTGGCATTGAGTTTCTGTCCCTTGCCCTTGCAGGGCATTCTGGAGCCTGTAGTGTGTGAAGGGTGTTGCCTTTCTGGGGAGTCCCCCCTCCCAAGCACAGACTATTTTCCTGTTGGCAGATCTGCCGTCGCCTTAATGGGGTCCGGTTTACCAGCTGCAAGAGCGCCAAGGACCGCACAGCCATGTCAGTGACGCTGGAGCAGTGTCTGATCCTGCAGCATGAGCACGGAATGGCCCCCCAGGTCTTCACCCAGGCCCTGGAGTGCATGCGCAGGTGAGTGCCACCGCCGGGCTGCACCTGCCTGCCCCGGGCCAGCTGTGTAAACTGCAGATGAGCAGCTCTGCTGCACCTTCCTATGGGGCCTGCCCTGCATGAGGCCCTGACTCCAGCCACACTTGAGTTTGACAAACTAAAATTATTGGCACTGTCAAATTTAGACAGTGTTCTCTTGTAAGGTGAGGGCTAGCAGTCTTTCTGAACAGGACTGCGCTGAAACCCGGGAGGCCAGTGGGCGGGCAGGCGGAGGGTCAGGCAGCTAAATGGGGAGCTTGGCTGCAGCCCTCTGCCTGGCTGTGGGTGTGGTTCAGGGCCAGGGCCTTCTCAGCAGGCACCTGCTGCAGATGTAGCTACTCCTCCATAGTCCGTTCCCAAATGTGAGTGAAGAAATGCGCCTGCAGGCTGCACTGGTTTGCTCTGCTGCTTCTCTAGTAGCCTATACAGTTTGCTTTTATGAGCAAAGTGTCAGATGAGTGTTTTATGGTGACAGCTGTTGGTGTGCTCTGGTGACCTCACCCTAATGATGTTCTGATTCTGAGACAGCAGGCGTGTTTGCAGAATGAAACCCAGTACTAAAATTGTCCCCTGTTGGTCACTGCCTTGTTTCAAGCACTGCTGGGCAGCCCCCTACCTCACATACCAAAAGAAAGGATAAGAAACCTGGTTTTCCCGTCTCCTTCAATGTAGTCACCAATGCTGTTAAAGTCTCATTTCCAACAGTCACTTCTATTGAATGTTCTGTATCATTTGTCCTCTCACCAAATTCTTTAAAGTGTTCAATTCTCTTATCCTTTCTGTATGTTTTTGCTGTTTGACCTTCTCACAATAATATACAAAAGAGATGCATGAGCTCCTGCCTCTTGATAACAGCATTTTGTAAAAACATTCCTGTTTTGTCTTTCCAAGTTCACCTAACCCTCTCTGTTAAAGTCACCACCCCCCTGCCCAGCCTCAGGGAAGCAGTAGAAACTCAGACCCCTGCTCTTGGGAGCCGTTCTTTAATTTTACTTCCCCTGACTAGAGGCCTGTCCCCAGGAGCCTGGGTGCCTTTCGGGCTCCGAGTCCAATTTGACCCAGCTGTAAGGTGTCTGGTGTGGCTGGGTGGCAGCCACATCTGCACCTGTTAAGCTGTGTGGCATTGGCAGGGGCCACTCTAGGGAACTGCAGACCTTTGCCAGTTGAAGGAATGAGAATGAAGCTGGATCCCTGTGGTTGTGACAGCAATGATCAGGATCCAACCTAGTCAGTAGCCAAGACCCTGAGTTAGGCCTACAGTTGACACCAGACCTCTGTCACTTCTTGGGCTCTTGAACAAACCACACCAACTGAACCAAAAAAAAAAAAAAGTTCTGACTTCATCTGAACACAAAGGTCTCAGGAGACCAGGAAGAACGTGAGTTTATAGAAAGACACAGCTTGACTACAGGGCCTGTCACTAAGCCCAGAACCTGCATGGGCCCTAGTGCTGCTGCCTCTATGTGCCAGGGGCACACTGCAAGAGAATTCTCCACATTCCTGAGATTAACAGGCAGCCGTATTAACATTTTATCCATATTCTCTCAGAGAAACATACATATGTACATACCTACCTACCTACGGGTGTGAGTGTGGTTAATCCACACAGTCCCTGAATAACACACAAAAGCACGTGCATAAATAAATGCAATCTGCCTGTTGTTTTAGCCTACTTTTTTCATTTTACTGTTTTGTGAGCATTTTTTCAGGTGGATATAGACCTTATCACTCTTAACATACCATAATTTATCCAATTTGCTATTATTGAGTATTTAAGCTGTATATGGTTTCCTAGAATTTTAATCAAGAGTACAGTTGACTCCTGATGTTAAAAAGTATGTATCTTCTTTTATGGCTTTTTTTTTTTTGCTCTGTCACCCAGGCTGGAGTGTACTCATTGTGGCCTCAGACACAAGTTTAATGATCCTACCGCCCCAGCCTCCTGAGTAGCTAGGACTATAGGAGCACACCACCACGCATGGCTAATTTTTTCATTTTCTGAGAGATGGGATCTTGCTGTGTTGCCCAGGCTGGTCTAGAACTCCTGGGCTCAAGCAATCTTCCTGCCTCACCCTCCCAAAGTGCTGGGATTATAGGTGTGAGCCACTGCACCTGACCTGTAAGGCTTTTAAATCACCAAATTGTTCACGTACCAGCCATATACCTGCCTAGTGTCCCAGAGTGCTGTGGACACTGGCTCCCCTGGGCACTGTCATTCCTGTCACTGTTCTGAGTGCTCCTGAGGCTATAAAGGTGGCGTTGTTTGTTTTACTTACAGATGAGGACCTAAGGCCCTGAGTGGGTACAAGCCTTCCTTGCACAGGAGCAGGCCTCATTCCCTTGGCCTCCCTCTGCCACTCTAAACCCCAACCCTGCCTCTAATTATGGTTGCCTTTTTAAATTTTCTTATTTTTTTCTGAATTTCTTAAAATCTGTACAGTGAGCACATAGTATGTAAATAATTATTTAAGAAGTAATTTATTACTTCCAAGCAAAACAAAGGTCAGTCCTCCTTCAGGTTTGCCTGCCCTGGAACCCTCAGCACCAGCCCAGGGACAGGGCTTGCTGCCACCTGAGCAGACCCAGACCCTTGCAGTGTCAGGCTTTTGCTTAAAATTTGCTGTTTTATTTTATTTTTTTGTGTGTGTGTGTGTTTTTTTTGGCCAGGGCTGGGTTTGAACCCGCCACCTCCGGCTTATGGGACCAGCACCCTACTCCTTGAGCCACAGGCGCTGCCCCTAAAATTTGCTGTTTTAAGGTGACACTGTTACCCCTGACTTTGTGTCTTCTGGATTGCCCCACTTGGAGAACATGTGTCTGTTTAGTCAGTTGTGAGCCCAAGGCAGCTGGATCACCAGCTGGCAGTTCTGGCCGCAGGGCTGGCCTGTGACTGGGCTGAGAGCCGGAGGAGGCAGCGGTCCATCGCTGCCCTTGAGCAGACCAGGTTGTTTGGTTCTCTCACTTTCTCACATGCATGTTTCAGATGGAAGTATAGAGCATGTAGGTGGGCCAAGGGGGCACCAGGCTGTCTTTCTCCTGGAGACCCAGGGTGAGTAGCGGTCATTGCTGTGCTGTACACATTCAACAACCAGTTCTCTCCCCTAATACCCTGTCTATAGTGTTTGCCAATTTCTGTGGCATAAATACCTCCATTGGGGCCGTTTCTAGCTCCCATTGTGGCAGGCCTGAACCTGGATCTGGGAAGAGATTTATCCACTCAGTGTGCCAAATCCAGCATATCACTGGAGTATCCCTCTATCCCCATTCCAGGGGCTGAAATACTCAGTGGGCCTCCTGAGGAGCCACCACCCTACCTGGCTGGGAGTGTGATGATGGGTCAGTGCTGGCCAGTTTGGAAAGTGTCGCCACAGGAACAGCACATTCCAGCAGGGTCTTCCCAGGGCATCAGGGTTCCTCTAGGAAAGCTGAGGAGGAATAAGCGTGGGGAGGAGCCTTTCCACATGGATCCTTCCCAGACTGCCTGCTGTGTCCTAAGACCTCTGATTCTGGGTCACTGTTGCCACTCAGTGGACATGGATGTGGTCCTAGGTGCCATCTCCCCTCGGTACATTTCTTCTATAGCACCAAAAGGGGAAAGAATCCCACAATTCCAGTGTGAGGTTGGTTGGAGTTCATCCTTGGGGATCATTGTGTAGAACAGTAACTAGCAAAGTTAGGGATGGCAGTGGCTCATAGCTGCCACTGCTGATCCTGAGACCCGAGGCCAGGCTGGGGAGGACCCTGCATTTGGTTCACACCTGAGGTAAATGGTTTTCATTTGTGTGGTTAATCAAGAGGCAGCTTTGACCAGATGCAGTGCACCACCCTCGCTCAGGCATCTGTGAGAAGGTCAACCCCCAATGGTTCTTCATGTTCAGCTTGCTTCTCAGAAACCCGTCTTCGCAGCATGTGGGAGCATGGCAGGGCGGCGTGGAGTTGTGCTTGGCCAACCGAGAGGGGTGAACATGGAAAACCATTCATTCAACCTACATGTGTTTATTTTCAGTAGATTGCAGTATTTTTTTCTTATTTCACTTCTCTTTCTCTCCTTTCTTCCTGTACTGTGTTGGTTTTATTTTGGTCTTCCCTCACCCTTTCCTGCATATCATCCTTTCTTTCTGTTGTGGCTTCATTCCATTCTTTTTTTTTTTTTAATCTTATCTTTTGGTTCTCCTCTTTTCCCCACACCTTTTGATAAAATCCATCGCATGTGTTCTTTTTTTATTTTTGTTCCTTTCCTTTTTTCTTTCTTTTCCTTTCTCCCCAACTTTTTCCTTTTCACAGCATTGGAACACGGGAGGTAGTCACGCAGAAGAACTTGAGCGGCCTGGTGCCCATCCGAGACTTGAGGCTAGACCCCAGCCTCCTCTGTTCCCTTCCTTTATTAGCTCTGAGCCCCAATTTACTGATTGTGTGGCTCTTTCTGAGCATAGCATACCTGGTGACCAAATTGCGTTGCAAATGAATATCATTATGAAAAATTCCTAAGTCACAAGAAAAACAAAAGTGCCAGAATAATGTCCAGCCACCGTGTACCTAACTGGACAGAAGGAATGTCAAAGCGTGGTCTGCCAAGAAATTTCTCATGCCTTACAGTTTGACGTTTTGGTCTTCTGAACTGTAAATATCTGCCAAATTATTTCACCAAGAGGACTTGTTCGTTTAAATCACGTCTTCAGTGCTTGTAACATGTTCTCACAGTGCCCTGCCACTGCACTATTTAGCTGGCCTGGAATTACCTGTACCACATCTCTTACCTTCTGATGTAAAACTGCTGATGACCTGTACATCTCATGTGCCCTGTTTCCAAGAGAAGGGAATTCTGTGTGAAAGAATTTGTATATTTGATACTACTGTTTAAGTGTACTGCTAACCTTTCCTTTCCTTTTGAAGAAAAATGAAAAGAAAAAGATAGACGCTTTCTATAACTGGCTTATCTAGACCAGCCTATTTAATAGGACATGTACTTTCTGCTTTCATTTCAAAGCGTAGTCCCTAAATTACAGTAGCAAACAGTTTGCAGAACCGTAACACTTCCTTGCTCGTGTTTATTATTTCCCATTGGGGGTGACACAAAGCGGTGGACACAGTAGGGCATTGTACCAAGTCAGGATCATAAAGGTAACCTACGGCATGTGGCTGTAGACTTATTCTTCACTCTTCGTGGATCATTAGACTGATCCCAGAAAGTCACGTGTACAGTAACAAAAGACAATTAAAGATACATACATTTATTTTTCTTAAAGTAGCATTTTAAATTTAAAAACTTGCATCTTTAATTCCAGATTGAAGTCCAAACATCTTTTCTCTCTTAATCATCAACTATGGTTAACAATGAAAAAAATCAAAGAAAAAAAATGTCCAAAACATGACTTAAGGAGGGTAGTTGTGGCAGATGGAGCTATAAGAAAAGGTCATTTTGGTTTCTGCTATGACTATTCTTCATTTTCAAACAGCAATGTCCCCAAAACAAGGTGAATTGCAATCTTAACATTCACACGTGGCAGAGGGTAATTGTACACCTATAAAGGTAACCAACTAAATCGGGAAAAGTCCCACACACCCTGTTTAAGAATAGTCGGTGGCTTCTCTCTCTTCCAGTTCATATTAGCACCACGTTGTACTTCTGTTTGCATCCTCCAGCTGGTTCCCCATACACTTTTTTCCTGGAGTGGATTTCTTTTCACCAGTCTAGAAAAATTGGAGTGAATTTAGAGAAACAGGCTTTTCCAGAAGTTTGACTCCATTTGTGCACACAAACCCATTCTACCACAAAGTCTGGCTTCTCCATTCTCCAAGATTCCCAGACCTCACTCTAGGGTTTCTCTTACTTGGCATCAACTCGGAGTCCAGGTTCTAGTACTCATAGAGGTTAGCAACGAGTGGCAAACACCAACCTCAAAGTGTAGAGGTGTCTTCACCACTCCCCAGGAACACCCTTCTTTCTAGACCTCCTGAGCACTGCAGGGTCCCAAGGACTGGCATCACCTCTGTGTCACCCTGTAGGTGACACAAGTGCAGAGTGTTCACTTATCTCTTCAGAGTAAAGGAGGTAGCTGTTGTGGAGCATAGGTCTCCTGGCACCCTTCAGGGTCAGTCACTCACCAAATGCCAGCTGATCGGTGGTGCTGAGTTGCGGCACATGGCACCAGTTACTGGTCTAATCTGTGGTTCTCTGAAAGGTGTGCTCACCACTTGCCCTTTTTCACAGTGAGGTGCACACTTTAGGTCTCTAAGACATCTTGTCTGCTTTATTTGAAAGGGGGAAAGTAGGGCCCACAGCCCCATTCCACAGCTTCCTGGTCCCTGCTCCAGCCAATGAGCTCCTGATGCCACAGTGGTGACAGGTGTGCATGCCTACCTCCAGGGCAGAGCTCAAGGCAGGAAAGCCCATGCACAGAGGAGGGAGCCCCTCCCACTATAGCCAGAAGCTCCCTCCACCCAGGGCACGGGTGGGCTTCTGTGGCACTCTCCAAGGGCTCCTCCCAGCACCCCACCACACAGCACAGGGGAGCCATGGCCAGGCCAAGGTGCTCCTCTGAGAGGGCCTCAGGGACACCATGCTTGACCCTCAGCTGTTATGGTGCCAGCCAGCCACACCTTACTGTCCCACGTGGGTTGGCTATTGGGGTGGAAGAGAAATGGGACCAAAGGGAGAGAGGATAAGGTTCTTCGTTTCTCTCCTCCAGGGGCTGGGTCGGAAGGCAGTGCATGTGCCTGCACAGTCATGGAGGGCTGGCACTAGAGAGGACGCCATGACACCAGCCTAGGCCATGGGTTGGTTTTATTTTTTTTTTCTTTAAAATATCTGAGTATGATCAACATTTATGCTGAATTTTAATATCACTAAGGCCTTTTGCTCATGAAATGAGTGCATATACATATCCAAAATCTTGTCTGCTTTAGTGAGAAATGGAATGAAACAAAGGTAGGGACATGATTCAAGAAAGGGGAGTCATTGATATTTGGTGATAATTTTTATGTTGCTTCTCAAGTAATGTTAGCACTGAGATAGTGTCAATGTCAACCCTCTGGAGGTATGCAGTATTCTACCTGTAATCTGCTTTCTGAAATTAGAGAAATCACACTGAGGAGAAATTCTCCATGGATGGTTGTATGTTTTTTCAACGACTGTGACAGTCACCATTTACTCCTGTGGCCTGGTCCCAGCAGAGGTCTTAACACAGAAGCCAGCTCTCCCTCCACACAGCAACAGGAGAAGCAGCCACTACTTGTATCTTCCATAGAATCACATCTCATGTCACGAGATGAGTTCTAAAATGGAAGGTCCCACCAGAAAGGGAAAAACAGAGTTTTCCTAAAATTAGTTGTCATCTGAGATTTCCCTTCTAATTTTCATTTCAAAAATAGATTATTAAAAGGAATTAATTTATTGATATAATAAAAACAGTTATGGAGCTTGGAAATAATTAAATCCCTCTTGTTGACATCTATTTTAAGACCTTCTCAACATGTGTTTTTGACCCCTAAAAATGACACAGCTAGTGACATGAGTGAAGGTGTTCTTCAGAGGGCAGCAGCCCGGCCTCTCTGCAGGAAATGCCTGTTAACACAGTGCGCCCTTGCCACTTCTGCGTGCCTCATCCTGAACCCCAGTGCCAGCTAATCTAAACGCAGAGACCCTAAATGACAGTTGTTGGCATGTGGATCAGCCACATCACCTAGACTTTGTAAATTCAAACATTAAGGGAAAAGAAAACACAATTTGATTAAAAAACTAAATTGAAATGAAAGCATCATCTTGATTATAACTTCATGTGAGAATTCACATGTTCTTTGCTTCTCAAGTTAGCATTTACTGGCAATAGGTGGTTTTTAAAAAGTTTACAAATTCCTATATAAATGGAGAAGCCATATCTGAAATAGTCCATTAATGGAAGAGGGTCCAAAGATGAAAGGAGGTTAACTGTGCATAGGATCCTATAACTTCTGCTTTAAGTGGACATACATTTTTGATTACTGAATGTTGGGCAAATATTATTTACTCTAGAGGGCCCTGCTTTTGTGGCCTAGGTGTTTGGCTCAGATGAATGTCATACATCTAGCTGAAAGCTTGAGGCTCCGTGACACAAAAGCATATCTGAGTTACCAAATTAGTTAATAACAACCAGGTGGATACTTTTCTAAAATGCCAGAGCTTATCTTTTGAAAAAAATAATTACTGTCTTATCAAAACTATTTTACATATTCTTGATAATGAGACTGTCATTTTCCACCTTAAAGGCTTGAGCAGTTGCCACCGATATTTTTTTAAAATGCATGACATACGGTCTTCACACAACTTGAATTTTTTTGTAAATCACTGTTTCTTAGCAACTGCAAATTTTACATCTCATAAAGGGGATTTTATACTAAATTTGATAACTAGTTGATGTCTTTGCTAGTCGTAGAACAATATAAAATGTCAGGTTATAATGTGCTGTGGGAAGTCATTTATATTTAAAATCACCTTTGCCTGTTAATTTTATGTCTATACCAGAAAACTCTGATGCTCTCACTGAGGACTGGGGCCTGCCTGGCTGTGCAGCCTTGTGTGCAGCATTTGCTTTTGCCCACTGGATTGCCATGACAACCCTCCATCAAAGCAGCTGGGGATGATGCTGGTAGCAAGTTTTCTAGGAAAGGGCATCTATGGGTTCTTATCGGCTTAGTGGCACTTATGCAAGAAATGACCACCTGAGGGCAGCCCATCTGGAGAAGGGTGGCTGGCTGCCACAAGACCTCAGTGGGGTCCCTCCTGCATGACACTCCAGCTCTGTGGAGTCCAGGGACTCCAGTGGGGTCCCTCCTTCATGACAGACCTGCTCTGCAGACAGTGCGCTGGCCCACTGGACTGCCTTGCAGGTAGAACAACTGTCCCCTGGAGATAGCATGTCAGAACAGCCTTCTCAGCCAGAGGGCTTTACTATGTGTTGAATTCTACAAGGAAAATCAGCATTTTGAATTTGATGTGATTACACATCTTGCTAATGCAGAAAAGTGTATCTCTTTATAAGCTTTAGTAAAAGTGGTAGTGTTTCTCCTTCCATTTAATGATAGAACTCTGAGTAACTAGACAGGAGATACCTAAAATTGTTAACTTAAAAGCAAAAGGTTTGCTTCCAGTTACAACGCTGCTTTTGAAAATGCAAAACTCACGGCCCCACACAGCATGCGTCCATCTCTGTGCTTCTTAATTGCCTGTTCAGGAACCTGCCATCTTACGTATGTATTTGTTGTAAATGAGTCCGGCACCCATTTAAATTAATCTTTTTTTTAATGTTATGAAAATAATCATTTCATCTTAGTTTTAAGTCTTTTCTTTTTTCCTTTTTTACTGCTGTCATTTCTTGTGCTTGTTTTTTCCCCAGTGAGGGTTGTCGAAGAGAAAATACAATGAAGAATGTTGGAAGTCGCAAATATGCATTTAATTCCCTGCAGCTGAAGGCTTTCCCCAAGCATTACAGGCCTCCTGAAGGGACTTACGGAAAAGTTGAAACATGAACACTCGGTTTCCTCTAATTAGCTGTTAACATAATAAACGTGGGTACCCTCTAGTAGTGTCATATATGAACTCTTCTAGAAGACCTGAAGGATGGGTTTTATTTTTGTCATTTTTAAACAAATATTTCAGTAAAGAGTCTATGGAGCATGTCCCCCTGCCCCGGAATCAATAGGAGGTAATGTTTGGCTCAATAGCGTGGAGAATAATGGCTGCCCATTCACATAGCCTTTGGCTAAACCACACAGATATCATTGATAGTTACTCATCAGAATCAAGCTAATTTGTCTGAAATGCTAGAAGACTTTTTCAAATGTCTGTTTGCTCACCTTATTTTTCTTCTGAGTAACTCAAAAGTGACCATTGAATTACAATCTACTTTTTAAAAATCCAAATGTAAAATAGTAAATAATACATTAAATAACTGGATCCTAGACAGACCAATAGATGTTAAATGTTAACTCAAGTTCTGGGGAAAGAAGCTAGCACTTTCACACAGTGAAAGTAATTGGTTCTAATGAATTATCCTATTCACACCACCACCTGTGAGACCAGAAGTTGAAAGCAATCTCGATAATCAACCAGAGATTAAGACTTTATTAGTAGGTAACACTTGCAAAGCACGCACACAATTGGGCCACTCTTCTTTCTGTCCCTCTTGAGTTACAGAACAGGGTGTCAGCTTGAGACATAAAGCCAGCAGTAAGGGCCTTTACACTGTCTCCTGTTCTCTAAAGCTCCACATCTAGGTCACCCCATGCCCATAGGGCACATCTCCCTTCCTTTTCTGGATGCTGAGTTACAATCAGTTGAGGACCTCAAATGTGGCATCTCTGATGTCTGAGAGACATCACTCCAAGAGGAAGTTATGCCTGGAGAGATAGTTGAAAACTAAATATTTTTCAACCAATGTTCTTTTGTAGGATTTCCAATATATCTTCTTCTAAAAGACAATACAATCATGTTTGAAGGACTGATAAAAGTGTCTTATTTTTAGGTTTGCAGTAATTGTTATTCCTATTCTCATTCTGTTATGTCAGATGACTCTTGAGAAACAGTTGAAATTATCTCGTGAGAGTTTGAAAGGGATTTATGGGCCATAAAATGTTAAGAATTTCATAGAAAATTATGTCTGGTCATCTTTTATAAGATGGTGATGTCTTATCTGCACATAGCAGAGTTTTTTTTCTTAGAAGTTTATATGTTTTATCAATTCTGTTTATGATGATTATGTTTACATTTAAAAGTCTGTAAAAGAAATATATGTGGCACATATTACTGATGCTGATCCTAATGATTTGAAAACCTCTTAGAAATTCTTATGTCTAAAAGTCTGGGAGCCTATGGCTCCTTTAGAAATATGTAACGAGCTTGGGCCAAGGGCCCAGGGTGCTGAGACACAGTAAGGACCACTCCTGGGCAGGGACACAGAATGGGCAGTCAGAGCCTGCTGTCTCCAGACACCTGCTGGGAGTAAGTTGTGAGGTGGTAGAGGACGCTTTAACAGGGGATGCACTCTCTGCCCCTCCCTCAAAGCTGGGTTCACTGAAGGGTGGGAGGCCTCAACCGCATGGTGGCTGCTGCTGGTTGCACAGACTCCTCTTTAAATGTCAAATTTTGTTCAAAGACAGTTTTTAATATGGTTGATTCAGCCTTTCACCATTTTATTTGTAATTTTTTAGTTCCGTCTTTTCTCATTTTAATGTCACTACCTTTTTAAAAATTGCCATGTTTAAAGTGTTACCCATACTACTTTCAGAATTTTTCTTTCTCTGAAGAACATTAAATATCTGCATTTATCAAAGGGAATATAGCATATGTTGAGTCATCTGTCAACAATTTTGCATGTGGCACATTTATATGAATTATTTTCCCAACTTTTGCTTTATATTATTGGTCATCATAAAACTCTAATCATCGGCTAATCATGTAGAAAAGCTCCAGGTTCAGTATTCTCTCTGGAGGCTTTGTTCCCGGGCTCATGGCGGTGTCACACGCTCCCCAAGCTTACTGGGAGGGGGCGCATTATGTGGCCTCGGAGGCAGCAGCACCTCTCTTTACATACTAGCTTTGTGTTTGTAGTTGCACAGGGAAGGCAGTTTTACAGGTTACTGTAAAAGAGAGGTCCCGTCCAGTATTCCTTACAAGGCCTCCCCATTTAATAAGTGAAATGAGATCTATGGAAAACTGGGAATGTCCCGTGGGTTCTGTCAGAGCTCCTGCAGCACAGTTGCCTTTAGTTTCTTTTAAAGATGTAAAAATATTGTATAATACAGTTTTGTCCCTACACAATTGTATTTGCCAAGCTTAGTGCATTAAAATACTTTTATTTATTTGTTTGGGGCAGTATTAATATACATAAACACGTAGTTACTGTTTTATATATTCTTAGCTCATTCAAAGCCATGTATGCTGTAAATGTGCTAGTCTTTAGAATGACAAATAATAAATAACTGACAAGAATATTAAACTTGGTCTTGCCTGATTCCTTCTCTCACACAGGAAGGACTAGTTCTCTGGCCTGCCCGACTGGTCCAGCACTGCTGGGCATTGCATTGAGTGCTTGAGTGATGTATGCATGTTTGTAAACATGAGACTGTGTGAGACTTCTGTTTTATAACCTTGTTTTTGCCTAATTTGAAGCAGAGGGGCAGGAAGTTATAGGATCCAGAACATGGACATTGGCAGCAGATGGACTCAGGTCCCAATCCTGATTCTACCACTTCGTGGCTGATGACTCTGAGCAATGTGCTTGACCTCTCTGAGCCCGTTTCCTCACGTGCAAAGTGTGAACAGTATGTTCCTGATAAGGTGGTTGTGAGGCACCTTGACAGCCAGTGTTTGTAAATGTTAGCCATTATTGTCTGTGTGTAAACCTGGATCACATCCTTGTGGGTAGCCTGGTCCTCGCGGTGACTTGCAAAACTGCAGTTCCACGTGTATTTGCATTGTTCATCATCACCAGGACTACATCTCGTACCTCTGCACCACCTCCTAGGCACGTGCACTCAATGATCTCTGGATAAATTCCTGGCAGTGGAAATGTCCAATTAAAGGATAATGTAAATGTTTTAAACTTTGAGTTTTAACATTACCAAAATACTACCAGAAACTTAAGCTACCACCTGTTACACATGCCTTTCCTCTTTATTCTCATCAATGGTGGCAGTGGCACCTTGTTCCAATTTCCATTTCTTTGCTTGAACCAAATGTACTTTACATCTTTATGTTTCCATTTTTGTGATTTCAATTGTTTTCCATATGATTGTTTTTGATATACACCATATTAACACCTCTGTCTTGTGCTGCAGACTTTTTAAACCTATTTGTCAGCTATCACTTGACTTCTGTTTATGATATGGAATATATGGAAATTTTAAATGTTTTAAGTAGTCAATTGTACTGTCTTTTATCTTGATGCTTATTCTGAAATCAAGTCCGGGCTTCACCACTGAACGTGGCATAGGTTGAACAGCTGTGTGCATGAAGTGGGTGCAGTGGCATGACTGAAGCACGCATTAGCACATGGCGCAGGCTTGGTTTAAGGCTATTAGTGGTTTCCAGCTTAGCTCTCATGCCCCACAATTATTTATTAAATATTCACCTGTTCTTATTTCTAGAATATATTATTTCAGTTTGACATTTAGACCAATCCATCTGGAATTATTTTGGCATAAACCACATGTTGCATTTGTAGTCTACTAAAGTCAGCCGACTGTCCTCTCCTCACTCGTGTGCCACAGAATCAGCACTGACCAGCTTGCCTCCACCAAGCCAGCCCTAATTTTGCTTCTTTGAAGTTAAGCAACAGGGAAGATGTGTCAGGACACGTAGACAACAGCCACGATGAGCTTCCTCCTGCCCTGTCCTCCAAGTGCCCTTCTGCTACCGCCCTTGGTTTCCTTTTCAGAATCTTAGTAGCTGACCTGGCACAGGCTGGCTGCCCAGGTCAAGTTTGCACAGAAAAATTAAGCAGGGCTAGGGGTTGGAATTGCCCCATTTGTACCTTTTTTGAGGACAGACATGATTAGTCATTGAGAGAATCAGTACTTCACTGCAGGTTGTTCTAATTCTTTACTAATTACCAACATTACACAGCAAGTTGGTGCCATTTTAGAATAAATGTCTCCAAACTCTTCATCAGCATCACGTGTTCCTCATGTTGCAGTAATGAGCGAGGGAACTTCCTGAGCAAGCAGTGTGACAACCCCCCCCCACACACACACACACACTAAAGGGCTGCCAGCATTTCCCTCCTTGCTCACAACAGAGGGAGACAGTGGGTTAAAAGGGCCCGATCTCATGTCTGGATGACCAGCATCTTCTCCTGGTGGGCAGTCCCACACAGAACTCCCCATTTAGAGTAAACAGATTCCCTTTTTCTTGTCACTTTTTCAGCAAAATGTCCTCCTCTTACAAGCACCGGTTAAGGGTTGATTTTTCAGTAAGTTACAGTGAAGGTACTGCCTGCTGTGTACAAACTCTAGCCCAGCCACAAGTTCCCCAGTGATAACCGAACTGATAACCGAACTGAAGTGAGGGGGGCAGCATGAAACAGTGGGCTGCTCATGAGGGCCTCCCAGAGGGATGGACACAGCTGCCTTACAGGTACGTGTGATGGTTTTTACCTTTAAAAGTACCCTCTTCTGAAAGATTCCAGGTATAGCCAAAAGTAGAAAGTAATCAAATTTCAGTGGATAAAATCCAACATTTGAAATCAGTAAGGAAGATAGAAAAAAAGCAAAATAAAAATCACAGAAGTGGGTGGAGACAAGATGGCTGACTGAAGCCAGCTTTCCACAGAGGCTCCTGTCCAGAAGGAGAGTTAAAGGACAGAAATTTAGCAAGTAACCTGGTGGATTAGAGCTGCACCAAGAGAGGAGGTTGAAGAACTCACATCAACCCCGTTGAGGTGAGCTGTGACCCCAAAGGTACAAAATCCATCACCAAGTGGACAGGAGTCCCCTCCCCCATGAGAATGGCTCAGAGTGCCCCACAAACAAACAAGCAGAGTTCAAAGGTCCTCCCACTACACTCCACGGGAGAGACTCTCTAAAAACTGGACCTACCTCCCCTACTAGGGTGCCACAGCGTTCTCCAGCCAGGCACAAAACTGTATAAAATTATAAATATATTCTACCTGCAACTCTGAGCTCCCAGCACTCCCCTCCACTCTCACGCTGAGGTCTGGAGGCCTGTACCCCAGGAGTCCAGATTCATGGGTGATTTCTCAAGGGGTGTGGACAGGGCCTAGACTGCAGCTGGTCAGTGCTGATTCTGTGGCACGCGAGTGAGGAGAGGACAGTGGGCTGACAGGGAACCACACAAGGGCGGTGGTGCCCCGAGGTGCAGAACAGCAGCTGTCTTTTGGCAACAATAGGGCTCACTCCCAGATATTCCAAAGCCACACCTCCAGTCACCCTCAGCAACCAGAGGAGGTCAGGCATCTACTCAGGTGGCAACCACCACAGAACAGATTGGGACTAAAACACAGGCCCCCTGAGTAAAGGGTTTGCCTGAGGCAGGACCGGCCTGGGTGGAGCACGGGGGAACTAGAAACACACGTGCAGAGCTGGAAAGTTCCCGGGGGGGGGGGGGGGCTGACCCAGAGGACCGCTTTATTGAGCCTAAGACGCACCCAGCCATCAGGAGATCGTCACCCTATAGACAAAGGAAGACAGGCTAGAACTGACAGGTAACTGAATACAAACCTGCAGGAGCGAAGACAGGGCCTGAGGCACAGGCTCTGGGAACTCAAAACAGCTTCTCTTCTGCAGGGGAATTTGCAGGGACAGAAACAAATTCCTGCAAAGTTGTTATGTTCTGTCCTGTCAGTAACATCAATCAGGGGCGGGGCTAGAACTGAGTGAACACCCCCAGCCTCCATCAAGTGCCTGAGGTTGTTGGGCCTCACCTCCCCCTGCTAGATAGAGGCAGAGCGCAGCAGCCTGGCTGAGCAGAAATAGATTTCCTTGTGATTCAGGCAGGTGCAAACCCCTGGAGTATCTGTTCACTAGAGGCAACTGGGTCACAGCCCTGCGGGGCTATCAGTGACAGGGTGTGACAGAGGTGCAAGGTGGGTAAGGAGGCATCAACCTTCCCAGACTGATCTATTTGCTGGGTGGGTCCTCCTGACTCCACGGAGCACCAGAGCAAGCCATATCTCAGTAGTCACCAGACCCCTACGATCCAGCTGCCAGAGACCTTTTAAACTCTCCCACCTGAGACAATTGATTTGGACCTTTTGAACTGAGCCTGTCACCCGAGGACTATTCAGGTGGTGCCCTGGGTGTATGGTTGTAGGAAGGTTTGATTTCCCTTTTCCAATTGTTGCCTGTGGGGGGGTGGGTTATTGCTGGTATTTCTCCACAACTGAGACTTCAACCCAGAGTAACTGTTTCACTAGGGTCGAACAGAGACCAGCTGAAAACAAGACAGAACCACTTAGCCCCACCACATCAAACAGGTCCCCAGTTTCTCAGGCCACAGCACTGTACGTGTCCTCAACAAAGCTTCAGGGGAAAAATCAAACGATGTAAAACAATCATGGGGCGGAATCAGCAGAAAAACTCTGGTAACATGAATAACCTGAATAGATCAACCCCCTCCAAGGAGAGATATGGCAGATGTAACTGAACATCCCACTCATAAACAGCTGGTGGAGATGTCAGAAATCAAATTCAGAATTTGGGTCGCAAACAAGATAGAATGGAGGAAAATCTGGAATTAGAAATTCGAGGAGAAATTCAAAAGTTGGAATTAGAAATTCGAGGAGAAATTCAAAAGTTGTCTTAAGAATTTAACAAATTTAAAGACAAAACCACCAAAGCTTTTGACGCACTGAAGCAAGAATTTGCAGCCCTCAAAGATCTGAAAAATATAGTGGATCCCTTAGTAACAGTGGAGCAAGCAGAAGAAAGGATTTCTGACATTGAAGACAAAGCCTTTGAATGTTCCCAAACTCTCAAAGAGGAAGAGAAATGGAGAGTAAAAATGGATCATTCACTCAGAGAGCTCTGGGATAATTGAAAGAAGGCTAATATCTGCCTCATTGGAATCCCTGAAAGTGATGAAGTGGCCTCACAAGGCACAGAGGCCCTTCCCCATGAAATTATGAAAGAGAATTTTCCAGACATGCCAAGAGATTCTGAAATTCAGATAGCAGACAGTTTCAGAACCTCAGCATGACTCAATCCAAATGAGACATCCCCCAGGTATATCATAATTAACTTCACTAAAGTTGATATGAAGGAGAAAATACTGAAAGCAGCCAGACATAAGAAATCCATTACCTACAAAGTATAGAATATTAGAATGACTGCAGATATCTCTGCTGACACTTTTCAAGCCAGAAGAGGGTGGTCATAGACTTTTAATCTCCTAAAGCAAAATAACTTTCAACCCTGGATCCTGTATCCAGCTAAACTGAGTTTCATTTATGATGGAGAAATTAAACACTTTAATGACATTCTTATGTTGAAGAAATTTGCCATAACCAAACCAGCTCTTCAGGATATTCTCAGACCTGTCCTCCATAATGACCAGCTGAATCCTCTACCACAAAAGTAAACTCACTCAGAAACTTCTGATCAAACTCCAACTTCCACAGTGGCAAAAGGATGAAAAACGTCCACAGGACTTTCGAAAAACTCGATACCCAAAATTTTATCAGACTTATCAATATTCTCCATTAATGTGAATGGCTTAAACTGTCCTCTAAAGAGGCACAGGTTAGCTGAATGGATACAAAAAAATCAGGCCAGATATTTGCTACATACAAAAATCACATCTTACCTTAAAAGATAAATATAGACTGAGGGTGAAAGGATGGTCATCCATATTTCAGGCAAATGGTAATCAGAAAAAAGCAGGTGTTGCAATTTTATTTGCAGATACTATAGGCTTTAAACCAACAAAAGGAAGGAAGGATAAGAATGGTCACTTCATATTTGTTAAGGGTAATACTCAATATGATGAGATTTCAATTATTAATATCTATGCACCCAACCAGAATGCACCTCAATTTATAAGAGAAACTCTAACAGACATGAGCAACTTGATTTCCTCCAGCTCCATAATAGTTGGAGATTTCAACACTCCTTTGGCAGTGTTGGATCCATCCTCCAATAAGAAGCTGAGCAAAGAAATTTTAGATTTAAACCTAATCATCCAACATTTGGATATAGCAGACATCTACAGAACATTTCATGCCAACAAAACTGAATACACATACTTCTCATCAGCCACGGAACATATTCCAAAATCGATCACATCTTAGGTCACAAGTCTAACCTCAGTAAATTTAAAGGAATAGAAATTATTCCTTGCATCTTCTTGGACCACCATGGAATAAAAGTTGAACTCAGTAACAACAGAAATCTGCATACTCATACAAAAGCATGGAAGTTAAATAACCTTATGCTGAATGATAGTTGGGTCAGAGATGAGATTAACAAGGAAATTGCCAAATTTTGAAAGAAAACGATAATGAAGACATGAATTATCAGAACCTCTGGAGTACTGCAAAGGCAGTCCTAAGAGGGAAATTTATAGCACTGCAAGCCTTCCTCAGGAGAATGGAAAGAGAGGAGGTTAACAACTTAATGGGACATCTCAAGCAACTGGAAAAGGAAGAACATTCGAACCCCAAACCCAGTAGAAGAAAAGAAATAACCAAAATTAGAGCAGAATTAAATGAAATTGAAAACAAAAGAAGTATACAAGAGATCAATAAATCAAAAAGTTGGTATTTTGAAAAGGTCAATAAAATAGATAAACCTTTGGCTAACATAACCAGGAAAAAAAAAGAGTAAATTCTCTAATCTCATCAATCAGAAACGACAAAGACGAAATAACAACAGACTCCTCAGAAATTCAAAAAATCCTTAATGAATATTACAAGAAACTTTATTCTCAGAAATATGAAAATCTGAAGGAAATTGACCAATAATTGGAAGCACGTTACCTTCCAAGACTTAGCCAGAATCAAGTGGAAATGTTGAACAGGCCCATATCAAGTTCGGAAATAGCATCAACCATACAAAACCTCCCTATAAAGAAAAGCCAGGGACCAGATGGCTTCACATCAGAATTCTACCAAACCTTTAAAGAGGAATTAGTACCTATATTACTCAACCTGTTCCAAAATGTAGAAAAAGAAGGAAGACTACCCAACACTTTCTATGAAGCAAACATCACCCTGATCCCCAAACCAGGAAAAGACCCAACAAGAAAAGAAAATTATAAACCAATATCACTAATGAATATAGACACAAAAATATTCAACAAGATCCTAACAAACAGAATCCAGCAACACATCAAACAAATTATACATCATGAAGAAGTCGGTTTTATCCCAGGGTCTGAAGGCTGGTTCAATATATGTAAATCTATAAGTATAATTCAGCACATAAACAAATTAAAAATCAAAGACCATATGATTCTCTCAATTGATGCAGAAAAAGCTTTTGATAATATCCAGAATCCCTTCATGATCAGAACACTTAAGAAAATTGGTATAGAAGGAACATTTCTTAACTGATAGGGGCCATCTACAGCAAACCCACAGCCAATATCGTATTGAATGGAGTTAAATTGAAATCATTTCCACTCAGATCAGGAACCAGACAAGGCTGCCCATTGTCTCCACTGCTCTTTAACATTGTAATGGAAGTTTTAGCCACCGCAATTAGGGAAGAAAAGGCGATCAAGGGTATCCACATAGGGTCAGAAGAGATCAAACTTTCACTCTTCGCAGATGATATGATTGTATATCTGGAAAACACCAGGGATTCTACTACAAAACTCTTAGAAGTGATCAAGGAATACAACAGTGTCTCAGGTTACAACATTCATAAATCGGTAGCCTTTATATATACCAACAATAGTCAAGCTGAAAAAACAGTTAAGGACTCTATTCCATTCACAGTAGTGCCAAAGAAGATGAAATATTTGGGATTTTATCTAACAAAGGATGTGAAAGATCTCTATAAAGAGAACTATGAAACTCTAAGAAAAGAAATTGCTGAAAATGTTAACAAATGGAAAAACATACCATGCTCATGACTGGGAAGAATCAACATTGTTAAAATGTACATACTACCCAAAGCAATATACAATTTTAATGCAATCTCCATTAAAGCTCCACTGTCATACTTTAAAGATCTTGAAAAAATAATACTTCGTTTTATATGGAATCAGAAAAAACCTTAAATAGCCAAGACAGTACTCAGAAATAAAAACAAAGCAGGAGGAATCATACTACCAGACCTCAGACTATACTCTAAATTGATAGTGATCAAAACAGCATGCTACTGGCATAAAAACAGAGAAGTAAATGTCTGGAACAGAATAGAGAACCAAGAGATGAATCCAGCTACTTACTGTTATTTGATCTTTGACAAGCCAATTAAAAACATTCAGTGGGGAAAAGATTCCCTATTTAACAAATGGTGCTGGGTGAACTGGCTGGCAACCTGTAGAAGACTGAAACTGGACCCACACCTTTCACCATTAACTAAGATAGACTCTCACTGGGTGAACTGGCTGGCAACCTGTAGAGGACTGAAACTGGACCCACACCTTTCACCATTAACTAAGATAGGACTCTAACTGGATTAAAGATTTAAACTTAAGACATGAAACTATAAAAATACTAGAAGAGAGTGCAGGGAAAATCCTTGAAGAAATCGGTCTGGGTGAGTATTTTATGAGGAGGACCCCGTGGACAACTGAAGCAGCTTCAAAAATACACTACTGGGACCTGATCAAACTAAAAAGCTTTCTGCACAGCCAAGAACACAGTAAGTAAAGCAAGCAAACAGCCCTCATAATGGGAGAAGATATGTGCAGGTTATGTCTCCGACAAACGTTTAATAACCAGAATCCACAGAGAACTCAAATGTGCAGAAAAGAACAAGTGATCCCATCACAGGCTGGGCAAGGGACCTGAAGAGAAAATTCTGAAGAAGACAGGCGTGTGGCCTACAGATATATGAAAAAATGCTCATCATCTTTAATCATCAGAGAAATGCAAATCAAAACTACTTTGAGATATCATCTAACTCCAATAAGATTAGCCCATATCACAAAATCCCAAGACCAGAGATGTTGGCATGGATGTGGAGAAAAGGGAACACTTCTACACTGCTGGTGGGAATGCAAATTAATACATTCCTTTTGGAAAGATGTTTGGAGAACACTTAGAGATCTAAAAATAGATCTGCCATTCAATCCTATAATTCCTCTACTAGGTATATACCCAGAAGACCAAAAATCACATCATAACAAAGATATTTGTACCAGAATGTTTATTGCAGCCCAATTCATAATTGCTAAGTCATGGAAAAAGCCCAAGTGCCCATCAATCCATGAATGGATTAATAAATTGTGGTATATATATACCATGGAATATTATGCAGCCTTAAAGAAAGATGGAGACTTTACCTCTTTCATGTTTACATGGATGGAGCTTGAACATATTTTTCTTAGTAAAGTATCTCAAGAATGGAAGAAAAAGTATCCAATGTACGCAGCCCTACTATGAAACTAATTTATGGCTTTCACATGAAAGCTATAATCCAGTTATAATCTAAGAATAGGGAGAAGGGGGAGAGGCAGGTGGGGGGGGAGGATGGGTGTAGGGAGGGTGATTGGTGGGATTAAACCTGCTGTTCATCTTACAAGGGTACGTGTGAAACTTAGTAAATGTAGAATATAAATGTCTTAGCACAATAACTAAGAAAATGCCAGGAAGGCTATGTTAACCAGTGTGATGAAAATGTGTCAAACAGTCTATAAATCCAGTGTATGGTGCCCCATGATTGCATTAATGTACACAGCTATGATTTAATAATAAAAATAAAATAAAAATCAGAGAAATATATGATAACCCAAAAGATTATTCATTCTTATGAGCACCAAGAGCACAGGCTCCAGCAAGGGCAAAAAAGATGAGCTGCAGAAATGGTTAAGTTCTATTCAGCAGGCTGTATGTTCCCTTTGAGAACCTTAAAAACAAAACAGCCCTGGCCAGGAGTATCACCTGATGCCCTGCATACACTGACCATGGGCACTGGCACAGTGGGTGTTGGCCCCAGGATCAATGTAGGATTTGGCTGGAGGCCAAATGCTAACTCTTAGGTAGGGAGAGTAGGTGGGAGCTTCACCATGCTCTGCAGTGCAGTGGGAGCCCATGACATGGAGCCCCCTCCAAGCTGCACCCTGAGTGGAACACCCCTTCCTTCCTGTGCTAACGTGGCAAGTGGATGATAATTTGTTCCTATTAGCAGTCACTACGCAAGCTATGGCATCCCAAGGTGCAGGGTTGGGATATCCACTCTGCAGATGCCTTCCCCATCCAGCCCCTTAGTACCTTGGCACCATCTTTGCCATGACTCCTGCCTGCCCCAGAAAGGTGGGCCTTTCAGGCCAGTCCAGACAGGTCTGTCACACTCCGTTGTACCACTTAACCAACATAAAAGCTGAAGAGACAGGTTAGAGAGGACAGAAAAGGTGTTTCCACTTCCCCGACTATCAGAGAGATGCATGGAGACAGTGCTCCATTGCTTCCCCCACCCTGCTACCCACCCCTCTCTTGGCCTCTGTGGCCTGACTTGTTCTCCTGGTTGTCCCATATCTCTATCTTCCTTCACTCTCAGATTTGCTTGTTGTCCTCTGTCCACCCCTAATATTGTGGTAGCCCCAGGGTTCTGTCCCTGTTTCCTCACATAGGATGCTCTTCCTGAAAAATCTTAGCCACTCCTATGGATTGAATGCCACTGTTATGTAATAACTCCCAAATTTCTAAGTGTCACAGACTCTCTCCCAAGGTACACATCCAACCAGGTCCTACTCATTTTTCTTGAGTGTCTCTGGGCATCTCAAATACAGTATGCTTACACACACCCCTCCTCCACACCTGGGGGTCATCATCTCCTTTCTTCTCTACCTCCCATCAGGCACTAAGATCTATATCTCTTCAGCCCATCCATTTCCATGCACATACTCACAGCCCTGGTCTGTGTTCGAATTCCCTGTAAGCTGGACCACTCCTGCCTCATTCCTCTATCAAGGACCACTGCAGGCACACTCTTCTCTACAGTGATTTCTCCCCACAGACAATGAGTTGGCCCTTCAAAATAAATTTTCCTCTCATTCAGTGTTAAATATGACATTACATCACACATACTGTCTGTTGTGCCTTTCACCTGTAGTCCCAACAGCAAGTATAACGCCTGCTATGAAAGAGCTACTTGAAGTTTATTGAATACATTTTAAAAATGGTATTTTTGTGCTGTTCAATTGAAATCTTTCCTATGTGAGCACTAGACTGTATTGCTTTTCTCTATACACAATCAGTTATTCTAAATGCATCACAAGGGCCCAAATTCAATAGGTAAAAGGAAAAAAACTTAAGAGTAAAGTATGGTAACCTTGAGGAGAGAGGGAGAGTCTCTGTTCAAAGTCAGGTGTTACAGGGGTTTCAGGCAACGTTCTTTTGATCTGGATGGTATTTACATGACTATTTATAATTATCTGTTAGTATACAAACATCCTATTCACTTTTCTGTATGCTGTTTATATTTAATAAAAAGAGTTAATATTTAAAACCCAATATTCATTGAACAATCTGAAATCAAGAAAACAAAATACTTAGGAAACCAAGGAGACAAAAGTCTTGTATATTGAAAACTATAAAATTTTGATGGAAGAAATTAAAGACATCAATAAATTCAAAGACTTCCTCTATGCATAGATTGAAAGACCTCATATTAAAATGAGAATATTATCCAAAGTGATCTACAGATTCAAGGCATACACCATCAAAATCCCAGCAGCATTTTTTGCAGAAATAGAAAAATCCATCATAAAATTCATGTGAAATCTCAAGGGAACCCAGCTAGCCAAAACAATCTTGAACAGCTAGAAGTCTTACACTTCCTGATTTCAACACGTATTTTTACAGAACTACAAGAATTAAAACAGTGTGTCACTGATGTAAATAAGACACACAAAGCAACAGAATAGAAGACAGAACCCAGAGCTAAACCCTGGCACATATGGTCAAAAGATTTTCCACAAGGGTGCTAAGACCATTCATTAGGGAAAGGGCAGGCTTTTCAATAAATGGTGTTGGGAAAACCAGATAGCCTTACGGAAAAGAATAGAGTTAGACCCTTACCTTGCACCATAAACAAAAGCTAAAACAGATTGAAGACATAACCTAAAAGCTCAAACTAGAGAACTGGAGAAGAAAACCCACAGTAAAAGGTTCACTGGACTGGGAAGTGATTTCTTGGGTATGACAGATACCAAAAGCAAACTCAACAATCTTAAGAGCAAACAACCAAACTGAAAAATGGGCAAAAGACCAGAATAGACATTTCTTCAAAGAACATATACAAATGGCCAAAAAGCACTTGAAATGATGCTTAACACCATTTATCATTAGGGAAATGCAAACCAAAACCATAATGAAATGCCACCTCATACCCATTAGGATGACCACTAAACTCAGAAAGTAATAGGCATTGGCAAAGCTGTGGAAAAACTGGAACCCTTGTACACTGTTGATGGGAGTGTAAACTGGTGCAGCTGCTGGGGAAAATAAGGCGGTTCATCAAAAAATGAAAAATTATCGTAGATCTGACAATTCCACTTCTGAGTATATACCCACAAGCATTGAAAGCAGGGTTTTGGAGATATTTTGTACACCCACGTTCATAGCACCATTCAGTGGCCCAAAGGTGGGGGCACTAGGCAACCCAAGCACCCAATGACACATGAACAAACAGAATGTGGTATACACATACAATGGAAAATTATTTGGCCATAAAAAGGAAGGAAATTTTGGGCCGTGCCTGTGGCTCAAGGAGTAGGGCGCCAGTCCCATATGCCGGAGGTGGTAGGTTCAAACCCAGCCCTGGCCAAAAAAAAAAAGGAAGGAAATTTTGATATATAGAAAGTGGCCATAAAGTTCATGCACAATTTAAAATAGACAACCATGGCCACTCCGTACTACAAAATGGATGAATCTTGAGGACATCATACTAGGTGAAACAAGGCAGTCAAAAAAGACAAATATAGTATGATTCTGTCCATGAGGTACTCAAATTCAAAGAGAAAGAAAATAGAATGGTGATTGCCAGGGGTAGGGGAAGTGCTGGTGGTGAGGGGGAGCTGTTTAATGAACACAGTTTCAGTTTTGCAGTATCAAAGAATTTTGGAGATGGTGTAACAATATAAATGTGCTTAACACTACTGAACAGTACACTTAAATATAGTTAAGATAACTTTTACATGTATTTACCACAATTTTTTTAATACAGTTAATAAAGGCATGAAAAAATATTTTTAAAATGGATGACTTAACATATAAGTAAAACTATAAAGATCCTAGATAAAAATGCTATAATAAATTTTCATAAGCATAAATTAGGCAATGGTTTCTTAGATACAGCAAAAGAGAAATAAATTGTTATTTATGAAAACCAGAAATTGTGCTTCAAAGGACACCATCAAGAAAGTGAAAAGACAAATCATAAATTGGGACCATTTGCTACTTGTCTTTAAGGAACTCCCTTTAAGGGACTTCCACAAAATGTAAGAACTCTTAACAACTCAACAATTACAAGACAACCCGACTGAAAACTGGATTAAGGACTTGAAGAAACCTTTCTTCAAAGACCTACAAGTGGCCAATAAGCACATGAAAACGTGCTCAAACATCACTACCCATTAGGGAAATGCAAATTGGATTAAAATCCCAATTAGATCCATTTCATACCCAGTAAGATAACTGTAATCAAACAACCGTTGATGTAGAGAAACTGGAACCCTACACATTGTTGGTGGAAATGTAAAATGGCACAACCACTGTGGAAAATTTTTGGCATTTTACCAAAAGGTGAGAGTTGGGACGATCCTATAATTTAATAGCCCCAGAGTGGAAAGAAGCCAAATTCCACCAACTGATTAAATAAATGTGGAATATTTATACTATGGAATATCACTGAGCAATAAAAAGTAATGGACTACAGATAGACTTTACACATGGATGAACCTTGAAAACATTATGGCAAATGAAAAACTATGTGTTATATAATTCCATTTATACAACAAGCCCAGGATAGGCAAATCTTTGGAAACAGAAAGTATAATAGTGGTTGCCAGGGGCTGAGAGGAATGAGAAGTGACTGCTAATCAGTATAGTTTTCTTTCTGGAGCGATGAAAATGTTCTGGAATTAGATGGTCATGTTGGTTGCAAATTCTCTAGACATACTAAAATTCACTGAGTAACATAGTTTAAGGGTGAATTTTTTTTTTTTTTTTTTGAGACAGAGTCTCATTTTATCACTGTGGGTAGAGTGCTATGGAGTCATAGCTCACAGCAACCTCGAACTCTTGGGATCAAGCAATCATCTTGCCTCAGCCTCCCAGGTAGTTGGGACTACAGGCACCTGCCATAACACCCAGTTAGTTTTTCTTAAAAGGAGAGATAGGGTCTCGCTCTTGCTCAGGCTGGTCTCACTCCTGAGCTCAAGCAGTCCACTCACCTCAGCCTCCCAGAGTGCTAGGATTAACAGCCAACGGCCACCGTGCTGGGCTCCAGTTTGAGGGTGAATTTTACGGCATGTGACTTTCTCCAAATAAAGCTCTCAATAAAGCTGTTAGTAAAAAGAAGACAAAGTTTTCTAAAATATTTTTTAGAGGCCAGATGTGGTAGCTCACACTTGTAATCCTAGCACTCTAGGAGGCTAAGGCAGGTGAATTGCTTGAATTCAAGAGTTCGAGACCAGCCTGAGCAAATCAGGTGTTGTGGCAGGCACCTGTAATCTAGCTACTCAGGAGGCTGAGGTAAGGAGATTACTCAAGCCCAAAGTTTAAAGTTGCTGTAAGCTATGATGCCAGGGCACTTTACCCAGGGGAACAGAATGAAGAATCTGTCTCAAAAAAATTAAAATTAGGGTGGTGCCTGTGGCTCAGTGAGTAGGGTGCCAGCCCCATATACTGGAGGTGGTGGGTTCAAATCCAGCCCCGGCCAAAAAAACTGCAAAAAAAAAAAGAGAAAGAGAAAAATAAAAATTAAAAGACATTTTAGAGTGTTTCTTACCAAAGTCACTTTTAATAAAAGTTGGAGCACTTAAAGAGATGTATAACAGTTATTGGAAAAAATCCATCAATTTCCCTTTCCTGGTGAATAGCAGTACACATAACAGACCTCAGGGATATTCTACAACAATGACCCTTGCTGGTGTGTAACTCTTACAGCCTTTTAGAACCTTTAAAAATGCAAGTGAGCTATATAACGTCTCAACTCCTTTAAATCCAATGAACTATGGAAGTATAAACCAGCTCTGGTTCATTATTCTTCAATAACAAAATAAATAGAAAACTTGGATTCCTATTTGCTTTCTACTATATTAAATACCAGAGTAAAATCATTGTAATGCTAAGCTTTTTCAACCACTTGTTTTTCACTCTTGCTTTCTCTAGTGAACGCCTGTTTCATTTTGTTCCACGTCTCTTTCCATTTAGCATAAGGCCCTCCACTAATCCAATGTGATTCTGATGGGAGTTATCATTGATAATGCATCTGATCTAACCCAGGCCTGGCCAAGATCACAATCCCCATCTCTTTTCCACAGGGACTGGTCCAGTGCAAAGGCAGCTGATTCAGGCAAGGCCAGAGTCCCTTTGTAGAATTTGATTTGTGGACCCTGAAAAAGAAAGTTCTCTCTTTTTGGATCAGAAATTTCTAAGGATGTTGCCTGTGGCTGACAGTGGTCCATTATGTGGACAGAGCCAGTGTGCAAATGAAATCAGGAAACAGGAAAACACATGCTGATAAAGCTCCCGGGAAACATCTGAGGCTTGGCATCCACCTATACTGGATGATATTAAACTTTTGAGATGCTAACTTCAGTGAATCAGTGCAAATGAAGTATTTCTTCTCTAAGGAATCAAACACAGTTCATTTTAGAACTAAATAGAACAGACTGAAAGTAAGTTTTATCCTGAACTTTCCAAACAGACATCTTCTAGACAGCCTCCACGTTATGGATTGTGTCAGTGGCCTTCCGAATGTGAAAACTGTGTAATTTGATTGAGGAGTCAAGTTTGAAAATAACAATCTATCCATTCTTTGTGCTTTAGAACAATTTTCAAAAAACATTTATTACGCTCTCAGCCCATAACTGTTCCACTAAATTTTTGCTCTAAAAGTAACTCACATCTAAAGAATCATTTAGTTTATACCTATTCAAAAATAGAACTCATCCATTTTCTCTAGTGTTCCATGGAGGGGGGAAAATGGTCCAAAAAGATGTAGCAAAAATGATGTTTCCTATTTGGCTCTGCTGTTTTAATGTCCAGAGAAAAATCCTTTGTTGTCTTCACCTTGGTTTCAATAATGTTATCAATAACCTTTTCTTCCTCTGAATCTTGATCTGGTATCCAACTGAAAATAGACATACAATTAAATCAAGTTGGGTACAATTATCATTAATAAAACAAAAACTTTGGTAAGGGGTGTCACTACATGAGAAAAGTAAATCAATTTCCAGCAAAATCAAAAAGGCAATTTTCATTTCATTTTCCAAATTTCACTTCATTACTGTGTTTGTTCTTGAAACAACAAACATAATAATACATAAAGATGGCATTAAAAACAAGAGTTCCAATTCAAGACGATCAATAAGGATTTTTTTCTTAAGTAGAAACCAAGTTACATTTACTTTTTCTTTGGATTACAGTCAATATATGTTCTTTTAGAAAACTTTCAAGGTTTAAGTATATTTGAAATCAAATATATGTACTTGAAATCTTCAAATAAATACTGACTGGGAGTGGGGGAAGAGCCCTGAAAAGTGTTAAGTAACACAATGATTTTGGCTGACAGCATGTTCTTTAAGCCTCCCAGTGCAGTCACTTCTTAAGGATGGTAGGTAAAATGGAAGGTTCTAAAATCAGTTTATAAGGCAAAATTGCACTCAGTATTACTCCCTAAAAATCCTATAGGAAGGAATTATTTTGGCAACACACCCTATCAGAGTCCAACACAATCAGTATAGTACAGACACCCATTATTATTCTGAGTACTAGATGAAGTAGCTAAGAGTCATATTTTCAAAAATAAAAAATAATCTGTAAAAACAGGAATCATAAGCTGGTAAAAGCTCCTCATACTATGTAGGAACAGCTGATGCAGAGTTCCTGTCTTATCTTCAATAGGACAATCTGAAATAGCAAGCGAAATTATGAATTGTTATGTTTCTGTTTTTTTGCTAAGCATGTACAACTGAAGTGATATTAGTTGTGACTTGACTCTGCTCAGTTTATAAGAATCTATTAGTTGGCTACAAAGTCTATTAGACTGTTCTTTCCAGCATCAAAGTGTAAGTGAAGAAGCTCTGCCTCACAAGCTCTGCCTGATATTTAGAAATGAACTGAAGCACTTATTATTTTTCATTCAAGACAATTAGAAATTTCCTAAAGAAATAAAAATTCTAATATCTTAACTTTTTTGAACATCATAGAACAGGGAATTTCAGGGAGTTTAGTATAAATTCAGTCATTTGATATGATTACATAGTATAATTCACTAACTGCTACACTACGTATTCTTCATGACTTCTCTATTACCTAAACCTGCTCTGAAATTCTTAACAAATCTAAAGGCTTGTATTCTACATGGATAACTATGGCAGGGAAGGCAAGAAAATACTTCCCTCTTTTATTAAATGGCAGGAAAAGATGGCAGAGAACTGTGTCTCTTGAGAAAGGCAACAGTGTGAGAGTGTGGCCAAATTTAATCTAACTATATCTCCTCCCTGCATCTGATTAGCTGGCAAACATGCTCAAGTTATGTATACTGCTCCTGGGAAATAAATATCGGTATCCTGTTTCTTTTGTCAGCAAAAAGGAATTTTTAGTACAGTTCCTAAAGAAACAAAATCATGCTCAAGTCCAAGTGACTGCTTTCTTTAAAAGAATGTTCATATTCTGATATCATTTTTTCTTTCTCCAAGACAAGACTCTCAATTTTCATTCCAAAGATCTCTGCAGATCTTTCAAATCAAAAAATGTTAGAGCAGAATCCAGACTTCAATGCCTTCTTAGGCCCTAACTCCATAATCTATCACTCCAAAATTCTGACACAGATAGTGATATTTTCTACATAAGGTGAACGTGTATACACCTTACACCTCCACATTATGGATTGTGTATAACTGCCAAATGACCTAAATTCAGAATGACTGACATCAACTTTCAACCATTTATACTTGCCAACACTTCATTCTGGCACTTTCAGAAATTCATGTAGGTTTTCAGAATAACAGGAGAATCAGCCATGGGCTTTCATGGATGCTATATTAACATTCAACTCGCTGGAGTAAGAATATTATCTACATCCTTTTTCCAAATTGTATCACTGCAATTTACAACTATGAAGTACTCATACATTTAAATTCACATAGCTAATTTTTAGCATAAGCTTTTAAAAATCTTTAACCACTTACCATCGATCTTTTACATTCAAAAAATGAATATTGCAAAGCTTTGCAGTATCCTTCCTTCAAACACTGCCGAGGGGATTTTCCTTCCTATGACACATAAAAAAATATAAATGTCTGGGGAATTCTCTCACAAAATATGGAATCACTGTCCTGAAAATTGTTCTTTTTAAACATGTTAATAGAGGAAAGTAAAAAGTTATGTGAGAAATTGCTGTTAATTCATTTTGATTTTTGGTGCTTACAGAGAAGGGATAGAATGAAAAAAATTGTAGTTAACTTTTGGGCACTTTAAGGGTACTGCTGAGTTCTTAAAAGCAGTAGTTTCCATAGGATGCTTTTCTTTAAAATGTTTATGTAAAAATCTATAAACTTGTATCTTCATCTCCTGAGAACTGTGAATTAAATCAGTAAAATCAAAAGATTTTTAGTGTTGGTACTAAACACTTTACATCAGTGGTCCCCAACCTTTTTGGCTTCAGGGACCAGTTATTTTTCCACAGAAGCAGGGCAGGAATGGGACCAGAGGTGGAGCCCAGGCAGTGATGGAAGCAATGGGGAGTGGATGTAAACACAAATGAAGCTTTGCTCAATCGCCCTCCACTTCCTAAGAGGCCATGCACTGGAACCTTTTTGGCACCAGGGACCAGTTTCATGGAAGACAGTTTTTCCACTGACTAGGAGGGAGGGTGGGGAAGGATGATGGGACAAAAGGTGGAGCTAAGGAGGTGATGCTATGTGGCCCAGTTCTCGACAGGCCACATTACCACAGCTTTACATAGATGATAGATGTTAATGAGGTAGGCTGGAGTACTTAAAACATGGGGAAAAACATAACCCAGATTTCATCTGCCCTACATAATCAGAGACTTCCCCTCAAGCAGATTTTGACTCTCCATCACTGCAACCACTCCCCAGACTTTGATTTTTCAAGTGCTGGTCACACTTCTCTAGTTTTTACTACTATAAAAAAAGCTACAGAGTACCACATCCATGGTGTTCCTGTTCTCCAGGAAATCTTGGCCACTTTCTCGTCTGTTATCCTGCCTGGGTCCAGTGATTCTCAAAAGTGGGTCAGTATAGCAAGCTTCCTTGCAATATTACATTCCTCCCCAGACTCTGCAATACTGGTGATGGGGTATGTTGGCTACATGAATAATGTGGAGGTAGACAAAAGACTGGATGATAGACTGCTCGTTGTCCATTAATATCATCTCTTCCTTTTTAACCAGCATATGGCTGGGCTGCATTTCCCAAAATTTCTGGATTGGTCCTGAAAGAGGTTTACCCCCTTTGCTACTGACACCATAAGGTTGGTAGACCTACGAAGTGGAGGCAGAACATTGTTGGACCATGAGTATGAGAATAACATCCTGTTATTATAAATTAGCATAAGCTTTTAAAAATCTTTAACCACTTACCATTGATCTTTTACATTCAAAAACTGTTAATGGAGACAAAAAAGGAGATACCCTGTGATGAATGAAGTTCCTCTGGTATATTTTCAATCTCCTAAGAGTAATTAAATTCTAATAAGTCTATCCAAGAGATGCCACTCAATCTTTTGCCTTGCTCCAGCCCTACCAGAATTTATATCCTTCCCACCATTACCTTGACTTTCTCGGAGCTCCTCTAGCACTATCTCCCAAGGCAGCACCTAGAACTATGTCTTTATGTTGAATTTCTCCAGAGTGTGGAGCCACATGTTTCAGGTGGCTTAAAGATTGGGAAGAACAGATTATAGCCCTCATCTGGCATGAGAGCAGATTAACTACTTTATTCAAGAAGTTTAGGATTCAGACGAGGTGGCCATACACAGCAGGCACAGACCTTGGTCTCCAGGGTCCTCAGTGGGGAGTGGTGGGTGGTAGCTGCTCTTTTAGACTACAGCTGAACAGCTGAAGGCACCACAAAGTAATTTAACACAAAATAATGAACTTCCTGTAAAAGGGCTGTTTATAATTGTCAGGTTCTTCTAACTCAGTGGTTCTCCACCTTCCTAATGCCGCGACACTTTTAATACAGTTCTTCATGTTGTGGTGAAAATAATTTTATGGTTGGGGGTCATCACAACGTGAGGAACTGTATTAAAGGGTCGCGGCATTAGGAAGGTTGAGAACCACTGTTCTAACTGAACTCAGCATCAATAAGACCACATAATCAATGGGGGAAGGCAAAGTCTGCACCAGGTGTCGTGCTCATAATCTCTGCCTGCAGATTTCTAAACGTCCAGAGATCCACTTTCCACACAAAAGAGACTATGTCCCATTCATAAGTATTTAGCACTCAAATAATGTCTGCTAAATCAACTGACACAAAAAAATCAACTTGAAATTCTCCTTGCCAGCAATATTGTCCTCCACGGCCACTAGTTTCTTTCTTCAGTCCTACCTTATGTACTTTCTTCCTGTGGACGTTCACTTCTGTGGTCTTCTGATGCTGAAAGTCAGGAGAAAAGCCAAGCTCCTCACTCTAAAACACACGGGCCTTCACATCTGGCTGCAACCTTCCTCTGAAGCCTTCAATCGCACTCTCATACCGCTGGGCTCCTCCCAGCCCTCTCACATCTCCCTGCCTCTACACTTGCTGTTCTTTGAGATTTTACCCTCCCAAACCACTCCTTCACTTGAGAAACCACTACTCAGCCTTGAAGATTCAGCTCAAATGCCACCTCTTCTCTGAGGTATTACCCAGAACGACTAAACGCTAAATCCAGCTCTTGCGGGCCTACCGGGACACGTTCGAGACCTTCGCCGAGCCCCGCCTCCCGGTAGCAGACCCGGGCAAGCTACCTGGAGCACACAGTCCGACTGCAGCAGACAGACGCCCAGGTCCTCCTTCACGCCCGAGCATGGGCCACCCTCGGGCTTATCTTCGTAATACCGGGGCATGACGGCGTCTCCTGCCCGCTGCAGCCCCCAACCTCCACCCTTCCAGTCTCCAACAGCTACGACCTGTCGGGGTGGGAAGCGAAGCCCGCTACGGAAAACACCGGAAGCCTCCCGTAACAACTTCCGGAGGGCCGCAGGAACGACGGGAGCCCAGGAGGCGGCGCGCGCGCGGCGGAAGTGGGCGGAAGTGACGCGGCGCTCCCGGAGCGCCGGCTTCGCTGCCGGAAGGGGAGTCTGCTGGGCTTGCGCTCGGCTGCCGGGAGGAGGTGGTGGGCAGGAGCGGACCCGTGTCGCGGCCGCCACCGGGCAGCAGGTGAGGCCTGAGGACCGCTGTGTTCGCGCGCGGCTCCGGCTCGCGACCCGGGCCGTTTCCTCCAACAGCGCGCGGCCCGGCGTCACTGCGGCCGGCACCGACCGAGGCGGGTCCTGCCCCTCGGCCCGCTGCAGTTAGCAGATAAAATTAAGGACGCTCAGTTATCCTTGAATCACAGTTAAAGGAATATCTTTTAGTGTAAGCATGTCCGAGATACTGCGTGAGACATACTTAATACCAAAAAACTGTTCATGCCTTGACAGGAATTCAGATGTAACTGGGCGTTCTGTGTTTTTAGTTGCTAAACCTGGCGGCAGTACCCGGGCGGGTGGCCAGTGGCTAGGGCTGGCGCGGCACTGCTGCTGTCCGGGAGGCCTGCGACGTGGAGTGGGAGATGGGGCGGCCTGGCAATGACCTGTGGTCACCGGGCTTCGGACTGGTTCGACTGGACTCCGACGACACTGTCACTGCTCCTGCTGAACCATTCTGAGAGTAAAAACACTAGAGATTGGGGTGGTTTGTTTTTATATCACATTCTGGTGACCTGGGAGCTTGCTGGCTATATGCTGATGGACCTGTGTGATTAGGCAGTTTATTTTCCTCCTTAGTTACATTGCTTTCTAATAGATGTAAGGGCTTTTCCTTTAAAGGCTTGGTGGATAAGTCAAGATTCGAATCTTGGCTCCTTAACCGTCTTCATACTCTTGGGGAGGACACGTCAGCTCCCCATGCCTCAGTTTCCCTTCCCTCAGCTAACAGTAGTGGCCTGGGAAGGCTGTTTGAGGATGGAGTGAAGTGTAGGAATCTCTTGGCCCTTGGATAAGTGTTTAACGGGGTGGTTCAGAAAGGCAAGGTGCTCCCAAGACTCAAGACAGCCTCAGAACCAGATGCATTTGACTCTCAGGGGTTGGAGAGAACATATAAAGTAATCTCCTTTCCAAATAACTTGGAAGAAAGGTGTGAGTAGCCAAAAGTTTCTTCAGATTATGCGTAAAAGAATTTTTTTTCTTCATCTAGGGAGATGTTACCAAGTACCTCAATGAATTCCTCAATGCAAGGAAATGGAGTCTTGAATTCCAGGGATGCAGCGAGACACACGGCTGGAGCAAAACGCTACAAATACCTGAGAAGGCTTTTTCGTTTTCGGCAGATGGACTTCGAATTTGCTGCTTGGCAGATGCTCTACCTGTTCACTTCCCCACAGAGGGTTTATAGAAACTTTCATTACCGAAAGCAGACAAAGGACCAGTGGGCCAGAGATGACCCTGCTTTCTTGGTCCTGTTAAGTATTTGGCTCTGTGGTGAGTGTCACTTTATCTGGAATAAAGTTGAAGAACACATTGAGCAGTTGTCTTTGGAGGATCTTTTATTTTAAACGTGTTGGTCAGAATTTGGAAATGTGTGAATCTATTTCTTCCTTTCTAAAGCCTCAGAAATCTCATAGGAGAGAAGGTATTCTTCCTGGTTCAACGGGTCCCAAGCAGATGCCAGAGTAAACTGTTAACCTTGGTACTTTGGAAAGCAGAGAGTGATATTCACTCTGTGTCTTTTAATTACTATGAATTGGTACCCGAATGCCAACTTACTGTAAAAAGGAATATGGAGATTGGAAATTGCATTTCACAATCAGGCAAATCCAGAGTAAGAGTTGTAAAAGTACTGATGTAAACATGAGAAACTACTTTCAAGTTCTCCAATCCTGTAATGCAAGGGTCTCATCACCTTTAGGGTGTTTTCAGTTTGTAAGATGCTGAAGTTTGTAGGAAATCACGCAACTTTAAAAGGATTTAAAATATGTGCATGCCTTCTCCTATTGGTGCTATTCAAAATGCTAGGCCTACTGTGGTGAACTATCCTGGCAAGGGTCCTCCTTAGGCAGCTTAAAATATCTCAGTAGCTGTGCTATGTTCCAAGGTGGTATGAATTTCTGCATCAGTTTCCAATAATACACCTTGGGAATTTTGTTTGCATGTCTGTCTCCCCCACCTGACTGAGCATCTAGAGGTCAAAGAATGTGTTCTGTACCCCCAGAACCTAGGAGAGTGCCTGAATCAATCTTGTAAATCTTTCTTTCAGTGTCCACAATAGGATTTGGCTTTGTGCTGGACATGGGATTTTTTGAGACAATAAAGCTTCTCCTTTGGGTTGTATTCATAGATTGTGTAGGCGTTGGTCTTCTGATATCAACTTTAATGTGGTAAGTACCATACCTTCAGTTTTTCAAATGCTTCCATAGTCTCCAATTTGTTTACTTCAGAGGTACAATAACTGATGGAAATTGAAACCAAGATAGATTTTCTAAAATGATTAATTTTGACTGCCAAAATTATTATAACTTGCCCTCCTGTATTGTTACCTATCTGAAAAAATACTTTAAGTAGATGGTCTGTATCACCAAAGTGCAGCAAATGATTGAAATAACGATTCTATCATACTAACAAAATCTCTGATTTTATAAAAAATGTTATCCACTTAGCCAAGTCTGCATAAGTTATTTGGATGATAGCACAGTTTTCTGCATTTGTCAGTAAGGACACTTCTAGATTGTTAAATGTTCTAGATGTTTAAATGTTCATGAGTGTTTAGATCCATGAAGATCTCGAGGGCTATTTTATGGAATCTTACTTTGAATCTTTGACATTAAATGAAGTATACTTGAAAGGGGATTTTTTTTTTTTTTAAACTTCCGGTGTCTTCTTGCTGAGTGAAAACATGCATGTGCTTGTGCACACACACACACAGGTTTTATTGAAAGAGTTATAGGTCTGACATTGGGGTTGATTTGACAACAACAGTGTACTGAGTACACTGTTGGTTTTTCATTTCTTTCACAGACGTAATGCTCTTGTCTGGTTGGTATGCTGGGTGAAGGGCAATAGATTTAGCCAGTGATCTCAGTTGGGGACCAGTGGATGAGTAGAGGTAGTGGTCATTGTATGTTACAGAAAATAATTTTGAACATTATAGCCCCAGGGAGACCAGATTCAAATGCCAGCTTGGTCATTTGTGTAACTCTTAGTCCCAGGCTGCTCTTTTGTAAAATGAGCTAATTATCCATTTTGCCAGATTTTTGGGGAGGATTGTGGTGCAAAAATTACCTGGCATATAGTTAAGGGCTCAATATGTGACAGCTATTAATATTTTAAACAAAACTCTGAGACTATAATTACTGAAATACCAGTCTTTTACAAGCATAACTGAGAGATTCTGTAGGTTCAGTTCTAGACTACTGTAATAAAGCAAATATTGAAATAAAGTGAGTCACACAAATTTGTTTCCTGGTGCAAATTGAAGTTACATGTATATTATACTGTAGTCTAGTAAGTGTGCAATACTATTATGTCTAAAACATATACTTTAAAAAGACTTTATTGCTAAAAAATACTGACACAGATACAAAATGGGGACATGGTACTGAAAAAATGGCATCAATGGACTTGCTTAACACAGGATTGCCACAAACCTTCATTTGTAAAAAAGTGCAGTGTCTGCAAAGCACAGTAAAGCAAAGCTCAACTAAATGAGTTTTGCATGGGTTTTCCTTTGTAACTTCTGACTAATTCAGGTTTTATATGTGCTAGTCAATAAATGCTGTGCACTGCTAATCTAAAATTCTAAAACTGGGACAGTGCCTGTGGCTCAGTGAGTAGGGCCCCGGCCCCATATACCGAGAGTGGCGAGTTCGAACCCACCCCGACCAAACTGCAACAAAAAATAGCCGGGCGTTGTGGTGGGCACCTGTAGTCCCAGCTACTCGGGAGGCTGAGGCAAGAGAATCGCCTAAGCCCAAGAGCTGGAGGTTGCTGTGAGCTGTGCCACCCCAGCACTCTACCGAGGGCGACAAAGTGAAACTGTCTCTAAAAAAAATAATAAAATTCTAAAATTGGCCTAAAATGAATAACTGCTAATGTAGGTACTGTAGTCATTATTAGGAAATCTGTGAGATTTCTTATTCAATAAAACTTTGGAGGGAATGATTTAGTTTGTAGCAAGCATTCTGCCATGAATACACTGCAGCCCCTGGAGGGCTACAGAAACCAGGTCAGTCTGGAGATTCACACCATTCATACGAGTCTATATCATTGTTTGAGTTAAATAGCCAAGGACACTTGGTAATTTTGAGAACCATGTGTTGTGGTATGTGTGAGGAACTAGAACTAAAAACAATTACATGCACTGTAATCATCCCAAAGGTGCTATAGGAACTAATACAAGGTGTTTTGGGGAGATGTGGGAATCACAAGTGCAAAGGACATAAAAGCATGGAACAGCATACTAGGTCTGGGAGCACAGGGTGACACTGAAGGGTTGAGGAAAAGACGTGACTAGAAAAATTGGCCTTAATGCAATTCAGGGAAAAATTGGACTTTATCTCATAGGCTGCTTCCTTCTATAGGTTCTGAGTGGAGGAGAGGTGGGGCACTTGGAAGCCTTGAAGTAGGAAAATGATCAGATTCACACTTTAGGAAAAGTATTTTCCATGCATTGGCAGGGGTGGAGAAGTAGGCAAGCCTGGACACAATTGCAGGGATCTGCGTAGGAATAGAGGATGCCCAGAGTGGTGTGGCAATAACAGAGATAGAAGGGACAGATGGATTCAAGAGCTTCCTGCAATAATAGGATATGAGGAGGGAGGGCTGAGGTCTCCTGGGGGATGGCCTGCAAGCTTTGGGCTTAGGTGACCAAGTGGCAGGTGTAGATGAAGTATTCCATGTGGGCTGTGTTGAGTTCAGGAAGCTTGTTAAGTATTTAATGGAAATATGAAGGTCAGTAGACACTGAGGTGCCTGATGGTAGACTAGTAACAACAGCCAGAGCCATGACAAGAGCATGACTGGATTATTAATATGGAGGTGAGAGGTGAGAATGACAGTGCCTCAGGGCTCTCAGAAGGCGTGGCTACCTTCTAGAGTTAAGAACCAGCCTGAGAACAGAGGCTTGGGAAGCACTCATTTAGGGGCAGCATGAATGCAGAAAGGGACCCATTGGAGAGTGAGCTACATGTTAATTCCACAAAATTTTATTGGCATATTTTCTTGGCTAAAACAATACTTTGTTAAGCTCCAGTTTTCTCAAGTGAAGTAGTAGTATTTCGACATTTCCAGATAACTATGCGTGGGATTATTAGTACTATACCATATTTATCTTCTGTTTCTTTATTTACTAATTTCCTTCCCACTATAGGAATAGGATTTTCTTAATTATATCTTTGAATTTAAATGATACCTTAAAAAGTACATTGACTTTCTAAAATGTTTATAATACTACAAAAGATCTATTTTTTCTATTATCTATTTTACTTTTTATTCATTGTTCATGTAACGGAACCAGTGGGCTGTTTTGTGAACAGTGATGTTAATTCAAATAATGGTCCTGATGACTAGATTTGTCACTGTTAACTCTTTTTCCTTACTGGTTCCTCCTGTTACTTTTAACTTTTTATAGGAGGTTGACCTAAGTCTTAGACATTGGGCATTGGACCTGTTGGCTATCCATGTGCATTTTTTTTGGTGATGTCATTTGGGTCCTTGGCTTTAAATATCATCCTCACATTAATGAGTTTGTATCTATAGTTCGGATCTCCCCTCTGAACTTGAAACTTTATATACAACTTCTTACTCCATACTAATAGGCATCTTCAACTATAGTAGGTCCAAATCCAAAGTCCTGCACTCTTCCTGCCTGCCTCAGAACACTGGAGTTAATAGCAGCTCCATTTTCCATTTGTTCATGGCAAAAATCTCTCCATCATCTTTGACTCTTCTTTCTTGTATATCACAGCCAGAACTTAATCCCATCAGTTCTATCTTCCTACTGTGGTGTGTCCCACATCTCCTCACCTTTACTTTTACTAGCCCCACTGTTCATCTCCTCCTGACAAGTAGCCTTCTAAATGGTCTCTCTGCTTCCTCTTGTCCCTGGAGTCTGTTCTTGGATCGGCCACCAGCGAGACCCTGTCATAACATTAAGGTCAATCTTCTCACAATTCCACAATGGCTTCTTATTTCACCAAAAGTAAAAGCCAAAGATTCACAGCTACAGGCTCTATAAGACTTGGCTCCCTGGTTCTTCTATGACTTCATTTCTGTTCCTTTTCTTCTTTCTTATGGACACACTGGTTTCCTTGCCCATTCCTCAGATGTGTCAGGCACCATCACTGCCCTTGGGCTTTTACCCAGATGTTACTTACTGAGGGTCACATCTAAAATTGCATCTCAAGTTCATGTTCTCTGCCCTTTACTGCTTTATCTTCTCCATGGTACCATCTGACATATTAAATGTCATCATCAGTCTTGCCCACTAGATTGAAGGCAAGGATTTTTGTCTGTTTTCTTTACTGCTGGATCTCCAGAATTTAGAATAATGCTTGTGACATATAAGGTAGTTATTAAATATTTATAGAATTAATTTTATCATATTATGAAAGAAATTTTAATTTTGCACTTCAGGTTCATCTCTAACAAGTACTTAGTGAAACGACAGAGCAGAGACTATGATGTAGAGTGGGGCTATGCCTTTGATGTGCACCTGAATGCTTTTTATCCACTCCTAGTCATTTTGCATTTTATTCAGCTTTTTTTCATCAACCGTAAGTAGCAGTTACTTCACAAAATATTATTCGTCTTCATTGTATGCATTGGTAAAGAGACTCATTGTATGTGTCTCTTCTGACAGATATTATCCTAACAGATACGTTTATTGGATATTTAGTTGGAAATACCTTATGGTTGATTGCAGTTGGCTATTATATCTATGTAACCTTCCTAGGATACAGTGGTAAGTAATTTTAAAATATTTTTTTGGTTGCTTGGGAACATAGTGAGAGGGGAAAAGTTCTAATGCTAATGTCCTGCCTTTATGGAACACTTACAGATGGCATCCCAAGTATATTATATAAATTATCTCATTTAAGGTTCATAACAATTACATGATATAGGTTTACTTATCCCCATTTTTCAAATGAGGACAGTAGGGTCTCAGAGAAGATTAATTTGCCATGGGCATGTAGCTGGAAAGCAATCTATCTGGTCTAGAACAGATTTTGTTAATTTCTAGGAATCCACACTGTTTATCTCCAAGTTACTGGCAGGAATCCAAGACCATTTTGCTCTTCCATTTCTCCTGTGCTTTCAGTTTCTGGATTACCACAGAAAGGATAGAGAGTGAGAAAGGGTTCCAGGGGTCCTCAAACTTTTTAAACAGGGGGCCAGTTCACTGTCCCTCAGACCATTGGAGGGCCGGACTATAGTTTAAAAAAAAAAAAACAACTATGAACAAATTCCTATGCACACTGCACATAGCTTATTTTGAAGTAAAAAAACAAAACAGGAACAAATACAATCACACCATCTCATGTGGCCCGTGGGCCAGTTTGAGGACCCCTGGTTAGGCCATCATATGGTCACATAGGTATGTGACCTGAAGGTGTTCAAAAACTTTTTGAGTCATGCTTTTGCCTCATTTTTAGTTTTTATGATCACTGTATAGTTCTGTAGATGAATACACATCATCTACAGACTTTACTGTCCCCAGCACATACTTGGAAATTTACTCTAAAACCGTGTTGTCAATTCATCTATGAATTTTTTCATTTGTGTTAAAAAAATGATCTCCATTACAGAAAGCTAAATAAAATCTGGAGACTTTGTTAGCACGGTGTGGGTTTGTGTGTATTTTAGCCTTTCCTTCCTTCCTTATTCTCTGGAAGATGAGGACCTTACGGTGGACACGAAGAGCTCTTACAGGACTGGCTCTTCTAGTCAGGGTTGCCCCACTCCCACCATCATGGCTGGTTTGTCAGGGACCACTTAACCCCCCATTGTAAGGCCTTGATTTGGATATTGGGGGTCCTTTCTCTAGACCAGGGGAGATGTCTATGACATTTACCTTCAGATTTCTAACAAATTTTGAGAAAGTATTTTGTGTTTAGAACATTCCAACATTAGTTTCTCTGTATGGATGTTTGAACATTCCCCTGGTAACTCCGTACCATGTAGAACATTTTCTTTGGTATAGCTCAGTTTCTGCTTAAGAACTTCTGTATGAGAAGTATTTAAGTCAGAGTGAATGGAGTAGGTCCCACTAAGTAAGCAATGAATAAGACATGGATGTCTGGGGATGGACTTGAGTTTTCGTTTTCCTGAAGTGTTGCATGACCGGAATAAACATATCCTCCATGAAGCTTGGGATACTATTTGAGCTCATGCAGTATAAATGGGAGTGTGATACTTTTTACACTGGAAAATCCGTAATAGCTAAAACCTGGCTTTTTTTTTTTTTTTTAAATCATCTGTGTGCTTTAGATGGACTCCTAGAGGATTCTGAAGCAGTCACAGGTTTAAATTCACCAGTTTTCATGAATATTTGTGACGTTTCTCTCTCACTTTTAACCCCTCTGTCTTAGTGCGCTTCCTACACAGCCTGTGTGCTGGAATAATCCCTTGCCTTGACACAGCCCTAAGTAAGAGGGAGGCAACAGGGAAGAGTGGGAAGAGTAGTGTAGTTGTAGCTGTAAATGGCAGAATCTTACTCAGAAATGTGTGCTTTTTTGGCCCCACATGTTGAAGGGCTATTTTTCAAAATGTCATTAGTCATATTTGCTTTTTAAAAAACATCAACATGTATTTGTTTCTTTTCCAGCCCTGCCATTTTTGAAAAATACAGTAATTCTTCTCTACCCTTTTGCACCTCTCATTCTGCTGTACGGGCTGTCACTAGCACTGGGATGGAACTTTACCCATGCTCTGTGTTCTTTCTACAAGTACAGGGTAAAATGAAAAGAAAAAGTAAGAATATTTAATCTTAACTGTGTCAACAGTATTGATGAAGTGATTTCTTGTAAAACTTGTAAATAAACTTATTGTAAATAGCGTAAAGATGTAAAGTTAAAATTTGAAGAAATACATAGTTAACACTACTGTTAAGTACATTCCTTAAAACTAATTAAATGTACATTTCTATAATAAATATTTTTTAAACTAAAGCTTGCACTTTGTTCATTAAATACTAAGGGCATGGGGAAAACAAATGTAAAACTATTAATATAAATTATTTTTGAGAGAGTATCATCTATTTGGAGAATGTAATAATAACCATATGCCCCTACCTTCCTCCTGGCAAGTTACATAGTCTACCTTATTTCTAATGAGATGTATTTTAAACATGAGTTATATATAGGCCACATGATCCCAGCCTCTTTAAACTGTAATGTCACTCAAACAAGAATCACTATTCTACATCATCAATACCATTTTCTATGTTAAAAAAATAATTTTTTTAAGCAAATATCCCAATATAGATTAAAGAGGCCCATCGTGGGTACTCTTTATTTTGGGAATTGTATAGTATATATAATAAACACCTGTATATATTCATAATCACAATCTTTTTTTTTTTTTGGAGACAGAGTTTCACTCCATTGTCCAAGGTAAAGTGCTGTAGTGTCATAGCTCACAGCAACCTCAAACTCCTGGGCTCAAACAATCCTGTCACTTCAGCCTCCCAGTAGCAGGGAGTATAGGTACCTGCCACCATACCCAGCTAGTTTTTCTATTTTAGTAGAGATGGGGAGTCAGGGGTGTCACTCTTGCTCAGGCTGGTCTCAAACTCCTGAGCTCAAGCAGTCCACCCACCTTGGCTTCCCAGAGTGTTAGGATTATGGGCGTGAGATACTACACCTGGCCTCATAAGCAAGGCTTTTTTTTTTCTCTAAAGACATTATAAAACCCAATTAAAGAATCCACATCAGTTTTCTAACTAAAAAATACATAAACCATTACTATATCAGTACTAAACAAAATTAATAAGAAAACTACTCAAAGTTTCACCTATTTTTATTGGAAGGAATCTTGAATTCAACATGGCTTTTTAAACTTCTTTATTTCAAATACACATGAACAGCTGTGGTACAGAGAAACAGTGATGAAAGGCACAGTCAACAGGACCACTTATTCGGTTTTCAGTTATAGCAGCAAATCTGAAAATAAATAATCTTCCTTTAAAAATCCAACAGGTACCTAAAATATTACTACAGTATTAACTAGTCAACTAATGGAGACATTTTAAGGAAAATATGTACAATACATTTAAGAAGAAAAATAATCTAGTACAACCTGGCAGAGATTCCTCAGGCCGCTTCTCCATGGGATGCTTCCAGACAATCCCTAAACGCAAAGACAGTCTTTCCAAAGTGTTCTGAATGAGACACGCTTTCATTGTTTTCATTCCATAAATGAAATATACAATTGTTACATTTAGCTGATTTCTAAATCTTTCTTAGAAAATGTTACTGTCTATGCTGAAATGAAAAGTATCAAATCTGCTGGCAGTGCATCTTACAGTACGGTCGATATCAGCCATTTTTAAGGCTCAGAGAATATGTCTTCAGAAGATATTTTCACCAAATTTGAGCAAACACTGAGCATTTCAAATAAAGAACGGAATGCTAGTCAAGCTAAAGTACCAAACCTTTGATTCCAGGACAGTTTGCTAATTACTAATACAGTAACACAGCTAGGAGTACACAATAACATAAAATAGCCTCCCTAATGTCCAAAAATATTAAAATACTCCCCACAACAGATAATCTTTATTTTAGAACAAATTTAGCACCACTATATTTTACATTTTTACTGCAGTGTTAACAGTGGGAATGATAATTTGCACAAAGTTCTTCCCTTCAGCTTCTAGTTTACTTTCTAGAACAGTGTCTTCTAAATTCTCAGCTCACTCCTTGCTGTTTGTTCCTTTGAACATTACTACTTAATGCCTGAACTGGTGACGTTAAGTGTTTCAAGTAAGAAGAGCTGATATATAGGTATTGATGATATGAAGTGTAACAAAATCTTCAGTTTGGTTGCTTTTTAAATAATATTGTCTTAGCAGTGTGTGTTAACATGCATTAAAGAAAGTAAGCATACTACTTACCATAGCATATATCTAGGATTAATTTAGAATTTCACAACTATCAAAATTAAACTACATTTTATACACTGTAAATATTGCTAGCTAGCTTGGAAAGGGATTGGATAACTAAGTTCTCTTATAACACTAAGATATGATTATGACTCAAATTTCCCATCTTTTAATAGTTTATAACCTGATTTTCCTTCCTTTAGTTCTACTTGTCTTACATCAAGGCCCTGGCAGTACAGAAAAATAAGCACAAAAATTAAGACTAAACCAAAATAAAAATAAACTTCATTAGCAATTAATGGCTTGTATGCAGAGAGGTATTTTGGAAAACCTTTTTTTTTTTAGAGACAGACTCTCACTTTATCGCCCTCACTAGAGTCCGTGGCGTCAAAGCTCACAGCAACCTCCAGCTCCTGGGCTTAGGTGATTCTCTTGCCTCAGCCTCCCAATTAGCTGGCACTGCCACAACGCCTGGCTATTTTTGTTGCAGTTTGGCAGGGGCCGGGTTTGAACCCACCGCCCTCAATATATGGGGCCGGCGCCCTAACACTGAACCACAGGCACCACCTATGGAAAACATTTTTAAAGTAACAAAAATTTAGTTGGCCCACAAGAGAATCTGATGTGTGCTAGATGATAAACTAAGTTTTGGTTTAGAAAAAAACTGTCGATACAGAGTAGATATCTGATGTCTACATAAAGGCCTAAGTTATTTTATCTTCATGTCATATCTAAAATACCACTGTTTATCATCCTTTAAAACACTTCTGCTCAGAGCAGTCTAAATTGCTATAAAGCAATACCTCTTCCAGAAAAACAGTTAAGATTTCTTGTATACTGTTTCAGTCCCTTTCCTACAATTTCATTCTAACAGTTCCTTTACAAAGTACTAGTAAGATGCTGCAACTTTGCCAACAAACTTCCAGTGAAGACTATTTAAGATCTCTGGCAGAGTACATCCCAGATAAAGCCGAAGTATATGATTTCTAGTAAAGACCTTATTTTTGCATTTATCAAGAAATATCCAACATACTATAGGGAATCAAATATGAAGACTTCCTGATCTCTTTTAAATATTGCATTCCTTTTCTATCACTGCATAACAAATTGCCACAAATTCAGTTTAAACACATTTATTATCTTGCAGTTCTGTTGTTCAGTGTCTAAGCAGGCTTAACTGTCCTCTGCTTAGGGTCTCACAAAGCTGGAATCACCATGCTAGCCAGGCTGAATCTTCTCTGGAGACTGGAGATGAACGCATTTCCAAGCCCATGAATGAGCTTGTGGGCGAAATTCAGTTTCTGTGGCTGTAGGACTGCAGTTCCCATTTTGCCTGTCTGTTCTTTAAAGCCATCTGCATTCCTTCTCATGTGTCTCCTCCTACCTTAAAAAAGCAATGGTGCCCTGAATCCTTCTCCTCCTGAGTCTCTGACTTCTGCTACCAGCCTGAGAAAACTCTGCTTTTAATGGGTTCACAAGATTTAATTAGCCAACCCCACATAATCTTCCTTTTGTTCTATGACATGATTATAATTATGGATTGTACAGGTTCCACCTCTGCTTGAAGGGGTTAGATATTCTACAAGGTCATTGGCAGGGGTGGGGAGGTGTTAGGATTCTGCCCACCACAAATACACTGCTATTCATCAGAGCAATCTCTGCAAAGGTGCCGTTTCCATATAACCAAACTTTTGAGGGACAGCACTGATGGCAGGCAATTTTCATTATTATAATAGATTTAAAAGAAGCTTTTGTAATTTTGCTTATGGTTTTTAAGAGAACCATACCTTTTAATGATTTATTAGTGCAACCGCTGATTTGTAAAAGCTATGCCTTTGTTCGAAGACATCTCCAATGGTTAAATCAGTATGCATGTACACGTCTATAGCCTATGTGCTAAATACCCAATTTGCATTAACTTTTCCAAAAGTTTTCATCACACTATCTTTTTTGACTACATAGTACAGTATAATCCAAGCTTTGTGAGCCCATAATAAAGAACTTAGAAAACTTAGAATCCTAGAAATAGATCAACTTTCTCTCCTCATTCAAAATACTCATCATCATTTGTATAATGATACAGTCATGTCTGCTTTTAACCTCATGAGAATTCACTAATTCTGGTTTCTAACTGTCCACATTAGCACTCTTGACACATAGAGAAATTTCTGCAATGATGACAGTGTTCTGTATCTGTATGTACAGAGTAGTGTCCAGTGTAGTCACACACAGCCATTAAACAGCTACGGTGACTGCAAAGCTGAATTTTTTATTAATTTAAATAACCCCAGTTGTCTAGTGGCCACTACACATGCAAGCACAACTCAAGAGTCTAATAGTTTTATGTGAAATACACACCAGATGCCAAACCAAACCATGACCTATTTTAATTTATATATGTGTGTGTGTGTATAAAAAATTAGTCCCAACTTTAGACACTTATGGTAAAGTGGTTCAATGTCACGGTCAAGAATTTACCTTCTTTCAGTTCCAGGCACTCCTCTGCACCTCCTCCAATCTTCTGCCCTAACTCTGCTCACACTCCAGTTTCTTGCTTGAGGAAATCATGGCTGCTTCTACTTGTCTAGTGTAGAACTGGGCAAAAAGGAGGGAGCAACTAACAGACACCACGTGAGCACCTGCTGCAGCAGAGGATAGGTAAGAAGTATGAACTGCAGGCATGCCCCAGGAGCTTGAAATTTGGTTAGAGACAGAACACACAAACGCACCCCACAATAAAATCTAGACAGCTGAGCGTGTATGGAAGTGTGTGGCAAGGACTGAAGAGAAAGGAAGGTAGGCTGGAATGGCTGGCCAGGCACATTGTAGGCATTGATAATTTCAAGGTGAAAAGGACACAAGAAAGTCCTAGAATGATAGAAAAGATCTGGCTAAAAGTATTCTTAGGAACAGGCGGGATGAGAAGAGCATTGGACAGGAGACTACACTAAAGTAGGAAGAAGCTGGCTAAACAGTCTGAGCATCTTTAAAGAAGCTGGTGTCACAAATGGCACCAGGAGCTATGATAACTTTCTGCTCCTGCGATTTTTAGAGCATGGCCTTTCATCTTGAAACCAGAGTTGGCAACTAAGGAACAGGGACCCAAGGGGACTCCTAGACACACCTGCACAGATTTTTACCTTCTGTTACTCAGTAGTTCTAGCAGTAACTTAGTATGCTATGCCAGTATACTAAGGTTATGAAAGGGTATATACCTCTTCTTGAATAAAATCTGCTTATGGGCACTGGGCCAAACAAAATAAAAATTACATTCAAGAAAACAAAAATTAAATCCAAAATCCTAATAAAAAATTTCAACTGGATTTTAACTGATATAAAAATCATTATTAGCAACATGATTGACTTTTTTTTTTTTTTTTTGAAATAGTCTCACTATGTCACCCTCGGTAGAGTGCTGTGGCATCACAGCTCACAACAACCTCAAACTCCTGGGCTTAAGCGATTCTCTTGCCTCAGCCTCCCAGTAGCTGGGACTACAGGCGCCCACCACAACGCCCGGCTGTTTTTGTTGCAGTTGTCATTGTTTAGCTGGCCTAACCCGGGTGTGAACCTGCCAGCCTCCGTGTACGTGGCTGGCGCCGTAACCACTGTGCCAAGGCGCCGTAATCACAGGTGCCAAGCCAACATGATTGACTTTTTAATCAAGAAAAGTAACTAAAAATTATTACAATATGAAATGATGGAAATAATTCTACTATACCTTTGTTTCCCAACCTTTTTTACTTCATGACACTGCACAGAAAATAATGCTGTTTGACACTATTTGTTCAGCGAACTGGGTAAGCAGATGAAACTCCTCTAGGCTAGAGGCAATCTAGAACCTCCTCCCCACCCAAGGCCTTGGCCAGTGGCCACTCTGAAAGCTCCCGGGAATCAACCTCTGCACATCTGTAAACCACATGCAACCCCCGTGAGGCACACTAGTGTGCCAGAGTAGACCAGCTGGGAACTGAAATTGATAACTCATCCTTTTTTTTTTTTTAAGTCAAGTACTTTTATAAAGATCACTGATTGCTGAGGCTGCTAACATTCTTTGTTTATAGAATTGCATGTTTAAGAGTAATCAATACTCTTCTGGACATAGGATTTACATAATGTGACAGAATAAATCATTCTGGAAAAATATATGACTGCTACAATCCCTTTCGCCCAAACCAATATTACAATTTTTCTTTAAAATTATGCCAATTATAACTTATACAATAGCATCACTTAGAAAATATCTCATAAGAATTCATAAAATGAGGGCAGATATAAAAGAATCAACAAAAGATAATGTATCTAACTCGTGGATTAAAGACAAAGATTAAAAAGGAAAGAAAAGTTTGTCATTTTACACATCAGAGAAAATGTAATGACTTAAGTTTATGACAATTCAAATTGAATGCATCACACTTACACACTCAAATTTACCAAACTGATTTTTTGTGGCTATACACCATACACAGTATAGTAAAATAACCCTCAAGAAAGACATTGGTCTTGAAACTCTTGGCTTTAAGGAATGACAAATGTCTTTGAAAATATTTTGTTCAGAATCACCGTGATTATAAAAGTACTTCAGTTAAGAAATCCATCTATAATCAATCTTAAATGGCAGTGCATTTGAAAAATGGCATTGATTTGTAATGTTTGCATTTCCAAAGTAAAAGATAGAAAGAACTTAAAAAAGCAAGGTAACTGGTTTTCAAAAAAAGTATCGATTCAAAAATTTACTGCACAAAAATATGTACTTCTTAAGTGTTTCTAATAAATTAATCCATAACATTTTATGTATATTTATATATTTATATATACATATATAATCCCTGATAAGCTATAAAAGAGGGTATATAATAGTAAAATAAGTGAACCTCAAAAGTACCCCCTTCATAAAATGTATTTAACATTAGTTTTTCTCAAATTTAAGGAATGTAACAATATGTACAACTCTTATGTATTAGTATAATATCAAAATAGTACAAGTCATATTAACAGGCTGTCTTAATTGTAAAATGTTTGAGTCAAGTTAAAATTTAAGGACAGCTTAGTTTCAAATGAATACAATTATCATGGGAGATTCACTTTCCAAGTAGAAATGACAATCATCTTATCTACAGTAGATTTCACAAGAGGTAGTGTTCAAGTAAAAAAAAAAAAAAAAAAGTACATGCATTCTATCTTTAATCAACAAATTCACAGGAAAAAGTATGTTGGTTTCTTAGTAGATCAGTTGGTGGCTTTTTTAATATGAATCTGAAATACAAAATAATTAAAAGTATGATAAGGTAATTAATTCCTCATTTCAAAAAGGCCTTAAGTATAAAATCAAAGTGTAATTTTTTAAAAAGTAGAATCTAGACCATTTCACTGATTTAATATATTCTTACCTCATTAAGAATAGCCCAAACAGCAGAATTCTGAATAACTGAAAGTCGAAAGGCTGAAACGGGATTTAGACTAGGATCCACCATTCCTTCTGCAACACCATTGTCAAATTTTCCTTCAAAATAAAAATTAGCATTTGTTGGACAGACTGAGATGAGCACACAGAAAATATCACTGACTTAAGGTAGGAAAGGAATACACCAAAATATTCCCAGGAACAGCACGTGTCCTTAGGCTGGAGGTGATTTTTGTTTTCACTTTTAGTCAACTTTTAAATTTTTTATGAAATAGCACATGCTTAAAAACCTACAGGTTTTTAGCAAATTGTGATTTACCCAAACCTTACCAAAACATAGTCTGTATCATCACTCAGTCTGACCTCTCTGAAAGTTAAGTCAATCATAACCAATTTTAATGTTTTAGACATATGTACAGTTGCTAGCCTTGAGCAGGGGCTCAATCCAAGTGTACTCTTTCCAAGGGCACATTTAGAAGGAATTAAGAAGTCATGCCTCCTCTACACAGTTCCATATAAAGCTCAATTATAAATGACAAGCTAAAAAAAGCTCTCCTATAAAAATAAGGACCAAGAACTATAAAAGGTAACATACTCTGTACCAAAATTTTCTTGCTGTAAGCAAAATCTTTCTTAAAGCCCAAAAAATGCTGTTAGAAAAGTAATAATGAAATCATTCTGAGACAAATTTTGGTAAGCTAGGGACTGACAACCTTTTTCTATAAACGGCTGTCTTTGTAGGCCTAGAGGAAATTCAAGGATACTAGGTAGGTATTTACATATAGAAAGACAGAAAACAAATTTCCACAAATTTTTTAATGGTGAAATTCAATATATAACAGAATACTTTTTTTTTTTTTTGGTCACACAGCTGTACTAAAAAGAAGAATATAATTCCTTTTTGGGGGGATTACATTTCATTTAATTGGGGTTCAATGTTAGTATTGTTTATCATCAAAATTGATTTTAAGTGTACGCCTGCTAATGCTGATCCTAATCTTTTACATATTATCTTTGAAATCTCCCTTCATACAGCCGAGGCAGGGCCAAATACTGATAACCAAGCTACAAATACATAATTTAAATGGAGCATATGAATCACATGGAAGGTATTTCCATATCATTTTTCTCTTTGATATTGGCCTTTTGGGAAAAGCTCCTCAATTACACAGTATATAGATTTTGAAATATGGAAATTACTTTTTCACTTATATTGAGGTCCAAAAATGCAGCTGTAACTATAGTTTGAAATTGAAAATGTACCCACTGTAAATTTGTGTGGGACAGAAATCATGCTTTCTATTTTAATTTTTGACAGCATGGGACGTGTATTAAGAGCGTGGTATTATTTATAGTTTGAACGACATTAGTTGTCATCAAAGTGACTTAACTGAATTTCCGTTTGCATATAAGCACCATTTTGTCTTACTAATTTCAGGTTGAATCCATTAAGAAACATTATCAACTGCAGCAAAAATTAATTTTCAAAATGATAGCTGTTAAGATAGTTCTTATCATTTGGAAAAGTTTTGACCCTGTTCTTGAGTTCAAAATACTTCAATAAAACTTTAGCACTGCTAAGTCACTGAACTACTGTATGGTAGGGCAAGTGAGGATATTCAGTTCCCATTTCTGACAAAAATACACAGGACTAATAATGCGTAAGTCATAACAGCAAATAAAAGTTCATAGTTGACACTTTGGTTTAATGATATATGATAGATTCAGATATTTTCTGCAAAGTATACCTGGCTGATATAGAATAAAATAAATAACCAGAGGCTTTAAATGCCTTAAATTTTCACAAGCTTTGTAAATTAATGTAACTAAGCCTTCTTCTCTTCCACATATATTTTAACCATATTTGTTGTCACATATCTAAGCAGATTCCACTTCAGGTAGAACTTCTGTTTTTTCAACCTGTGTGAAAATATCCTTGCCTGTAGTTGTTCCAAACAGACTATTCATGGGTACCAACTCTTTAGTCACTTCTTTGACATTAACTCCCAGTAAAAACTGAGCAGTATCATAGACATGTCAGCTTATGAAGAAAAACACTCAAAATTTTGCTTTTTGACTACTGACATTGCTTCCAGTGTCCTCAACTTTTTAAGCAATTCCTGTTTCTGAAAACCTCATAGTCTAAATAAGTTAATTTTCTCTGCACATATTTCTTTAGATACTCATTTCATTAGGGAAATAATTACCAAATGTAGGTATAACTAGCTTCATCAAAACAGTTTCACTCAGTAATTCTGTCTTGTAGCTATATTCTCACATGAGACTGCAAACAACCTAGGTGTCCATCACTAGGACACTGGTAAATAAATTATCATATGCAAATACATGGGCAGCCAATTAAAAGATTGAAGAAAAAATAGAGGGGCGGCACCTATGGCTCAGTTGGTAAGGCGCTGGCCCCATATACGGAGGGTGGCGGGTTCAAACCCGGCCCCGGCCAAACTGCAAAACCAAAAACTAGCCGGGCGTTGTGGTGGGCGCCTGTAGTCCCAGCTACTCGGGAGGCTGAGGCAAGAGAATTGCTTAAGCCCAGGAGTTGGAGGTTGCTGTGAGCTGTGTGAGGCCACGGCACTCTACCGAGGGCCATAAAGTGAGACTCTGTCTCTACAAAAAAAAATAAAATAAAAAAAATAAATAAATAAATAGAATTTTTTAAAAAGGTGTTTTTCTTTTTTTTTAATTGAGACAGAGTCTCACTTTGTCACCCTCAGTAGAGTGCCGTAGCATCATAGCTCACAGCAACCTCCAACTCTTGGGCTCCAGTGATTCTCTTGCCTCAGCCTTCCTAGTAGGAGGAGCTACAGGTGCCTGCCACAACACCCAGCTATTTTTGTTTTGTTTAGCAGGCCTGGGCTGGGTTCAAACCCACCAGCCCTGGAGCATGGGGCTGGCACCCTACCCACTGAGCTATGGGCACCCAGCCCCCCCAAAAGTTGAATATGATGCAGGTGTTATCTGAGACTAAAGGCAACACATACTTCCTCCTGATTTACCCCTACCCCGAATAGAAGCTCACTGCCTCAATTCTATAACAAGACAGAGCTGAAAGATTTTCTCTCCCATCTTCTGGCTTTGGCCAAATCAAATAAACCTTTCTCACCTCCAAACACTGGGGTCACAGGGTTTGGCTTTCGCCGCACATCAGGTATAGGAGTCTGAATTTGGGGCTCTGCAAATTCATACCTCTGCACCATATTTTTAGCTGTACCGGCACAGAGCAGAGCTTCTGTCTCATGAGCTGGGTGGGGGTGCAGAGGTTATAGAGCTGGGGATGGCTCAAATGCCACAGTCTCTTAAGATTCTTACTGAGATTTAGTAGATTTTTACAAATAAGCAAAAGTTTCTCCATTTGCTGTATGCCCTTAGGATAATCTTCAGAGATTTTTAAATGGGTTTTTAAAAAATAATTTTCAGGGCAGTGCCTGTGGCTCAAAGGAGTAGGGCACCGGCCCCATATGCCGGAGGTGGTGGGTTCAAACCCAACCCTGGCCAAAAACTAAAAAAAAATAAATAATAATAATAATTTTCAATAGTTATAGTTGTTTTCTTAGGGGAAAGATCAGTGAAGCCCCTCACCCCACCATTCCACTAAAGCAAGTTCCTCAAGGGAGCAGGACTTATACATTCATTTTATAAAAATACATTACTCTTTATTTCTGATGGGTGTTTTGGTTATATAAGGTCTAGGTTTAATGATCCCTAAGTTTTCCTCTGGTTCTAAGCACATATGACTTGGTGTTTTAGATTGGTCACTTTATTCAAATGACTGTAAAGACATTTAACATAGATGCCTCTATTTCCTATGCTACTTTCATAATCTAGGACACAACATTTTCAGAAATTATTTAAGTGACAAGTAATAGGAGTAATAAATGTCTTGGATACTCAGCTAATTTTATGTTCATTTCTAGAGATAGGGTAACATACAGCCCCATATGAAAATAACTAAGCTCATTTATCAACCCAAAATGACATAGAAAGTAGTCAAGGTCACTGTGTAAGCTTTTGAGCAGCAACACCACACTTGCCAAATGTAAAACTGCTCTAGAGAGAGCTATAAAATATCATCTCTACCTGTAAACCTAGAATGTAATTTACCAACATTCTCTTTGGCCTAATACTAAGAAAAGTATTGTATTATTCATTGAGTCATTATCCACCAAGTGGCAGGGCCCAGGAGAGAAAATGTTCCTCCTTTCCCAGAGTGAACACAAGAATGGAGTTAGGAAACTCCCTGGCGCACCCAGGGCAGTCTCAGCAGAGAACAACTAAATGGGCTAATTAAGGGTGAGAAAGTCCTCAATCTGGAGGATTTATATCAAACTGGCACTGCAGACAGGGAAAGTGGCTAGAGGAAGGGCCGCCTGTAGAATGTGGGGCATGAATTAGAGGAACAATAGTCTTGGGGCTGAAGACAGGAAGAACAAAGAGAAAAATCACAGGATGTGAAGGAGGGTGGGAGCTAAGGAATCAGACAGGAGAAAGTCACGAAGGTCTTCTAGCCAGGTCAATAGAGCTACAATTCCATTTTGAAAAAGTAACTGCGGTCGTTTTGGAAAGCCAACAAGAGGACACAGGTAGCAGCAGTCCCTTCCCGAAAGTGGAGGCAGAGGGCACACAGCACCCACGCAGACAGGGCGACTCACGACTTTCAGAGGCGAGTAAGGGGAGGCCCACAGTTAGCTTAGGTGACCCCATAAACAGGGACAGCAGAAACCATGGTGACCAAGAAAGAAATATCTGTGTTACAGACACTCATAGTAGGTGGCATAAAGCTATGTGACGGGGCATCCCAACAGATGTGACCCTCAGGAGGAAGACGTGAGCCAGAAGCATGGCCTGTGCATGTGGGTGCCAGCTGAGACCATGACAGTAGCTAAGCTCAAGTTGCTTATAAAATACCATAGGAATAAGTCCAGAAAAATAAAGGCCATTTTACTAAAGAAGATATTACCTATTCTGAAATAGCCATCTTCTAATCGTCTGTCTTTGGTTTCTTTGCTTATTTCCAAACCTTCACTCTGAAATAAAACAAAAGCATTAATTTTAAAAATAATTTCTTCTAGTTAAAATGAATCTAAGTTATGAATGTTTCTTAATATACATAAAGTGGCATTTGTGGCGCACCTGTCTCTAAAAAGAGAAATGTCGCCTCAGTCTTGAACTTTAACAAACTTAATAAAAGTTTTTTTAACCATCAACTGGATCTCCGTATACTATATTGGTTCTCAGAAAATGAACCGTTACATCACTTAATAGAACAGTATTTGCTGTTTAAAATATGTTCAGAAGAACTATGTGTTAACTTGAAAGAAATCTAAGTACTCCTTAGAGACCAATGAATACATCAACAGGCATTACAACCACATAGTATGTTAAGACCCAAAATATAAACAGCAACTTAACACTTAAGTAAAATAATGATTCATTTCTTTTTGTAGCATAACCTTCCATGTTATTTTGCAACAGAAAACAAAACGAAGGCTATTCTATGAATAAGGCAAATGAGCCAAAACACCAGATGTTCCATTATTTCCAAAGAAAATAATATTACTCACCACTCAGTCCTACGAAACATAAGACTTATAAACAAGAAAATCTTCAAACCAAATCCACTGGTACATGTATTCGCTCTTAGGGAAAGGAAGGTAAGAGGAAAAAACAGTCATACCTTAAAAGGCAAAACTTCCACAGTTGTATTTAGCAGTATATCTCCCGGATGTTCTTGGTTGCCACTATGGAACAAATAACTGAAAACACAAACATAAAAATACTAGGTTAACAAAGACTCAAGAAGATGACCTTACCTCTGAGGAAGCTTTCCTAAACAAGACTCCAACTACTCAAAATTGACACCAGAACTTGCAGTAACTGCCCCATATGGAGCCCTGCTCTGTTGCCCACAATGTCAATCAAAGCTCACTTTGAATTCGTGAGCTCATGCAATCCTCCTCCTTCAGCCTTCTCAGTACATAGGCCACCATACCCAGCTACTTTTTAAACTTTTTTTAGAGATGGGGTCTTGCTATGTTGCCCAGGCTGGTCTTGACTCCCACCCTCAAGCCTTGGCCTCCCGAAGTGCTAGTATTATAGGCATAAGCCACTGAAAGATACTTTCTTAAAAGACATCCTTGATGGGGAATGCTGATTCGGCTTTAGCACTTAGTACCAAAGATAAAGATACAGAAGAAGGAGAGGGAGGGAACCACTACTAAAAGCCCACGACTCTAACCACAGTTCAGACAGATTCAGAGATGTTCACCACATGATATAACGAAAAACTCAGGATCACCTGTATCTTTTTTTTTTTTTATTTTTTTTTGTAGAGACAGAGTCTCATTGTACCACCCTCGGTAGAGTGCCGTGGCCTCACACGGCTCACAGCAACCTCCAGCTCTTGGGCTTACGTGATTCTCTTGCCTCAGCCTCCCGAGCAGCTGGGACTACAGGCGCCCGCCACAACACCTGGCTATTTTTTGTTGCAGTTTGGCCGGGGCTGGGTTTGAACTCGCCACCCTCAGCATATGGGGCCGGCGCCCTACTCACTGAGCCACAGGCGCCGCCCAGGATCACCTGTATCTTTGAATGTCAGATGAAGAAAGTACATAGAATTCCCAAAAAAAAAAAAAAAAAAAAAGTGCCAATATGGTCACAATGATGGCCTTGGAGGTGTGATTTTTTTTCATGATTCTTCACACTTCCAAGTTTTTGTATAATGAACACAGATTTTCAGAAAATCTTTTCATAACATTTCATTTATGTATTGATAAATAAAACTGCTTTTCTCCCTCTCAACAAATAAGTTATTGTGAGAATCAAAAAGTCATTCTTTTTCTTTGTCCTAGGAAGGGTAGGTGTTTCCATAAACTCTAAGAAAGTTTAAATATAGTATAGTTTGTGTTTTATTAGAAATGTGCCCTTAGTTGGGACATATAAATATTACCTTATTATAATATTTTACTATAAAATATTTTAACAGTTTATTGTAAAAATATTTGTTGTCAAGAAATTTGATCTTTGTTATGAGTTGTTTAGTTGATTCTTTGATGGGTATTTTTTCATTTGTTAAAAATACATGTTTTTTACAAACAGATTTTTCCTTACACTGATTACAAAAGTAAATCACTTTCTGCTTCCACTTCTGGAACGATGAGGTGTGCCTACTTTTCCCTATTCCTCCCTCTAAGTACAACAGAAGGGAATGACTAAAAACTTGGGACATTGTATGTAGAACAAACATAAGTAGACTCTAGAAGGTAGAGAGATGATGATGGACTAGCTCGGGTCTTGGGATATAAAGAACAACAGGGTGGTAAGTTTCCTGGGTTTTCTTTTTCCCTAGTATATTCTAGACTTAGAGCTGAGAAACGCAGAGATGTAGAAAGCCCAACGAAGCCCAGCAAAGCCTATCCTGTCTCACCAAAGCATCAGTCTAGTAAGACAGAACACTTTCAGAACAGTAACCACTCTACTCCAGCCAAATTCCACAGAAAAAGTGTGGTCCCAGCCCCCTTACCCCCTGCAAAGACTGAATGGGGAGCCCAGACTTTCATTCCTTGGGGTGATAATGAGGCCCTCCCAGTGATGTCACTGTAGAGCAGTGAGGACTTCCTGCCCTGCCTGGCCCGGGTGACACCAGCCTAGGTCTGGTGAGGGCTGGAACTCCCGTCCTACTCAGGAGCAACAGACAGCCTCTGCCTTCTTGGGGTGTCACCAAAGCACATGAGGGGAACCAAACTTCTACTACCCCCACCTGTAAGTAACGGGGAAGTATCACTCCCTTCTCCTGCCGCAGCAGTGCAGAGAAAGCTCATTAAAACAAAAGGATTAGAGACAAGCCAGTCTCAGAACATTATATCCCAAACATCACAGTTTTAATCAAAGCCCACTTATCTCACTAAGAAAAAGAGAAAAATCTCAACTTGAATGAAAAAAAGAAAAAAGACCATCAATAAAGACCAACACCAAGATAACAGAGATGTTAGAATTATCTGGAAAATGCAGCCATCATAAAAATGCTTCAAGCAAGTACAAATACCTTTCAAACAAATGAAAATTTAGAAAGACCCAACAAAGAAACAGAAGAACCAAAAGGAACTTTTGGAATTGAACATACGATAACCAAAATGAGAAACTCCATAGATGAGTCAACAGCAGAATGATGGAGACGGAGAAGAAAGAGTCCCATGAATTTAAAGACAAAACAACAGAAATGACCCAATCTGACAAACACAGAGAAAACAGGCTTTTAAAAATGAACAGAGTCGCAGGGACCTGTAGAACCATAACAAAAGATCTAATGTTAGGGCCCAATTAATTTTTGACAAAAGCGCAAAGAGAATTCAATGGAGAAAAGATAGCCTTTTCAACAAATAATACTGGAGCAACTGCACACCAAAGACCAAAAAAATAAAATGAACCCTGACCTTAACCTCGCCTCTTATATAAAAGTTAACTCAAAATGAATCGTACATTTAAATATAAAATGTAAAACTACAAAAATTATCAAAAAAGCCTCAAATCCTTGGGCCCTAGATCTAGGCAAAGAGTTATTAGGCTCAGATGTATAAAAGGAAAAATTGATAAACTAGATTTCATGAATATTAAAACTTTTGCTTTACAAAAGATACTGTTAGGAGATTAAAAGGGAGAAAATATCTGCAAACCACATATCTGACAAAAAAACTAGTTATTTTAACTCTTAAACAGTAAAAAAAAAAAAATCAGTTAGAAATTGGGCAAAAGACATGAACAGACACTTCAACAAAGAGGATGGCAAATAAGCTCATGGGAAGATGTTCAACTTCAGTAATCATCAATGACAGTACTGATTAGACTCAGGGAAATACAGGTTAAAATAATGAATTACTACATATCTTTCAGGATAGCTAAAATTTAAAAATTGTGACAACACCAAATGCTGGTGAGGATGCAAAGGAATTTAAATCACTCACACACTGCTGATAGGAATGGAAAATGGAAAATAGTTTGGCAACTACCATATAACCCAAAATTGTGCTCTTGGGCATTTAGCTCTAACAATAATCTGTACACAATGTTCACGGTAGTTTTATTTGTGAGGATTAAACTGTGGTACATCCACACTATGGAATACTGCTCAGCAAGAAGAGGGGATGAAACTGTGAGAGCATGCCATACCCTGACTGAATCATTAGACAGTTATGCTGAGTGATAAAAGCCAAATCTAAAAGGTTATATACTGTGCAATTCCCTTTACGCAACATTATTGTTGAGACAGTCTCATTCTGTTACCCTCGCTAGAGTGCCATGGCTACAGAATGGTTACAGAGCTATGGCATCAAAGCTCATAGCAACCTCAAATCTCTGGGCTCAGGCAATCCTCCTGCTTCAGCCTCCCAAGTAGCTGGGACTATAGGCCACCATGACTGGCTAATTTTTCTATATCTTATAGAATGGGTCTTGCCCTTGCTTAGGCTGGTCTCAAACTCTTGCCCTCAAGTGATCCTTCTGCCTTGGCCTCCCCCAAAGTGCTAGGGTTACAGGTGTGAGCCACTGCACTCAGCCCATTTATACAATATTCTTAAATGACAAAGCCATAGAAATAAAGAACAAATTAGTGTCTGTCAGGGGTTAGAATGAGGCTGATGGGACATAGTAGATACGGCTATAAAAGGGCAACATGGGAATTCTTGGGGTGATAGAAATGTTCCTTATCTTGTTCTGGTGTCAAAACCTGGTTATGATATTTTACCATAGTTTGCAAGATATTATCACTGGGGGAAACTAGGTAATTGGTACATAACATCTCTCCATTTTATTCCTTACAGCTGCATGTGAATCTGTACTTTCTCAAAAATCAAAGTTTAACTTAAGAAAAAGTGAATTGATTGTTGAAGAAAGGCATACAAAATAAATGTATCAAAGGATGGGTGTGGTGGCTCATGTCTGTAATCCCAGCACTCTGGGAGGTGAAGTGGGTGGACTGCCTGAGCTCAGGAGTTTGAAAACAGCCTGAGCAAGAGCAAGATCAAGACTCCATCTCTAAAAAATAGTGGTCATTGTGGCAGATGCCTATAGTCCCACCTATTAGGGATGCTGAGACCAGGGAATCACTTGAGCCCAAGAGTTTGAGGTTACTGTGAGCTATGATGCCATGGCACTCTACTGGGGACAAGAAAGCGAGACTCTTGTCTCTAAAAAAACCAAACCAAACAAACAAACAAAAAATAAATAAATAAATGTATCAAGTCACAATGAAATAGTCTGTTATCCCTCCTCTATCAACAGTGTGATATATTTCTTCTAGATTTTTTCTACATATATAATGTATGTAGAACATTATTTTTATTACTTAAAAAAATCCTTCTATAATCTATAATTCTATACTTTATATACAGAATTCTGTGTATTCTAGAACTCTACACATATAGAAAGCTATAACCTATAGAATGATCTATAAGGAAATTCTATAATGTTATAAAATCTCTTCCCCCCCTTACTGTACATATGGAAAAGTTTTTGTGTCGATACATATAGATCGATGCCATTATTTTTAACAGATGCTCACAGCATTCCAATGCATGAAAAATCATCATTTATTTAACCAAATACCTCCTAATTGTATGATGACCCTCTATGAGCAGTAAACAATATCTCGAACTGTAGGGTATTAATAATAGTATAAAAATAAACATCAAATAACAATATATGCTTATCTAAGTGCAAAACTATCATTCAAAACTATTTCTGTATATTTTCTCAGTGGTATTCCTATTACATAACACACTGTTTACAACTTAAATTCCTCTCTGGAATCAGTTTAGAGTAACAAAAGAAAATTAGTAACATCATATCACAGCTATGCACGTTTTTTTGACCCTCTGGATTAGAATCATTCCAAATTATTTTTGGTGGATTCTAAAAATCAAATTAGCCCTTCCACAAAAACATAATATACTACAGAGTAGAGAACTATATTCTACTAAGCATGTCATGGGAAATATGGGGAACATAAAAAACTGAGGAAAGGTAGGAAAAATCATGACTATGAAGCTAAAAACAGGGAGAAGAAAGTCTTAAATTTTGTATAACAAACAGAAAAACATAAAAGGGCTGTAAATTTCTCAATACTGTACTAAAAATAATCCAGCATTTGTAAAATCGCTGACTAGGAACAGTCATATTCTGTCACATTGATCATTTCAACCTAGTTGCTTGGATGTTCAAGGATAAGGGCATGAACACTCATTTGAGATTTTTGAGAGTGATTTCTATATTAAAAAATTATACTTAGATAGTTCAGAAATACCAATAGAATTTACTAAACGTGTTAAAGGCTGATATTATATTGAAAACAGCACACCCATTTTATGACTGAATTATATTACATGTAAGTTATAACCCAACATTTTGGGACCTGCCATCTCCTTATATCTACTATGTATATACAGAAAAAAAATCCATCATAAATCACATTATGAATAAGAGCTCTGAATTGTAAGACCAAATATATTTCCATAATCACCAACCTTTCTACATTTACTGGTTTATCAAATTTAAACAAGATGTAGTCTCCGGCTATTGGGGTGATGGCCCAGAAGAAATCCTCCCCCATGTACGTCTTCTCCAGTGTATGTCCTTGGTAGACCTTCAAGGAAGTGGAAACCTCTGCAGGTGGATTGACATGGATTTTAAGAAGTAATGGTTTCATATAATCCTTATCCTAGGAGGGAAGACATATATGCTATTAAATAACATACATTTTACTTGTGTTTAAGAAAAGCAACAATCATACACTAAATAACAAATTATGTGTCCATGAAAAAATAAAATTAAATCATAAAATTTTATTTTATTTTAAAATAACATTAAACTCACCGTGAGTTTCTGGATTTTTCCTGATAGTGATGAATGCAGACCAACATGTTGGAAAAGGGAAGGTCTGAAGCGAATGCGCAGATTTGCTTTTTGTCTATCACAATGTTTCTAAATATTAAAAAAGAATCGTATTAGTCTTACATAATAAAGTGAAATCTTGTCCTCATCTGGAAACTGAGAAATCCTTTAGAAGAATATTGCAAAGAAGATATAAATTCAAGTCATAACTCCAAGTCATATATTTTTTATGGTCCCCTTTGAGGCATTAATAAATCTGCTACCTACTTGATAAACTGCCATGATCTGGAAAGTAAAAATAAGCATATGGGAAGAGGAAAGAGTTTAATTTCAACCATCATTCATGACATGTCAATAAAGATTTGACTTTTAGTATTAAAATGCATCATCTCAGCGCCTGTAGCTCAGTGGCTAGGGCACCAGCCACATATCCCAGAACTAGCAGATTCGAATCCAGCCCAAGCCTGCCAAACAACAATGACAACTACAACCAAAAAATAGCCGGACGTTGTGGCAGGCGCCTGTAGTCTTAGCTACTTGGGAGGCTGAGGCAAGAGAATCACTTAAGCCCAGAAGTTTGAGGTTGCTGTGAGCTGTAACACCACAGCACTCTACCAAGGGCAACATAGACTCTGTCTCAAAAAAAAATTAAAATGCACCAACTAGAGACTAGAAGTTTGGTTCAAATATATCACGTATTTTAAATGGATAATATAATGAAGAATTTGCAAATAATAAAAGGCACACTGTGTCCCATGAAAGCAAAAATAACTTGACTATATGCAAGTAAACATTATTAAATTTCCATGGTCAAGTCCTTTTCATTATAGGTAAGGAAAAACAGAGTTTCACCTATGTTCCAATTTGCAGTCTCCTGGCCAGATGTCACTTCATAGCCATCCTTGTGCTTGGCTAAGGGGTGTGGTGGCTGCAGAACCCATAACGCCAGCAGGGCTCTGGTGGGGGTGTTAGTCCAGTGCTTCCAGAGAGCCGTGGCTCTCTTGGCATGTGTTTTAAAACACTTCATTTTCAAGGACTTGTATAAGTTTGGGGCCAAAAAAAACACTGAAAAGACATATTTATTAAAAATTTCCACTCTGAAAGACTTCTAATAATTAACTAGGTGTTAAAAAGCCTTGTTCTTTTCTTTCTTTTTTTTTTTTTGAGACACAGACTCACTTTGTTGCCCTGGGTAGAGTGCCATGGCAGCACAGCTCACAGCAACCTCAAACTCTTGGGCTCAAGAGATCCTCTTGCCTCATACTCCCTAAGTAGCTGAGACTACAGGGATGCCACCATGCCTGGCTAATTTTTTGCTTTTTTGTCTCAAACTCCTAGACTCAAGTGATCATCCTGCCTTGGCCTCCTGAGTCACTGGGATGACAGACATGAGCTACTAGGCTAGGTAAAATAACGTATTTTCTTTTTTTTTTTTTTAGAGACAGAGTCTAACCTTGTCACCCTTGGTAGAGTGTCGTGGTGTCATAGCTCACAGCAACCTCCAGCTCTTGGGCTTAGACCATTCTCTTGCCTCAGCCTCCCAAGTAGCTGGCACCCGCCACAATCCCTGGTTTTTATTGCAGTTTGGCCAGGGCTGGGCTCGAACCTGCCACCCTCAGTATAGCCCTAGCCACTGAGCCACAGGTGCCACCGACATATTTTCTTTACACCAATACTTAAGTGGAAGGAGGGGGAGAGAGAAAGAAGGGAAGAGAGAGTCAAAGGGAAGAGAAAAGGACAGGAGGGAAGGGGATAACCTAGACGGTGTCTGAGACTCAGCCCGTCCCTCTGGCGGCCACACAAAGCTTCAGCCTGTAGAGTCCAAGCAAGTTGATAAACCTCTGGAAGAAGGGGGAATGATTCAAAGAACTGTTCAAAGTTCTGGCAAGGGTGTGGTGGCAGCACCCTTGCCATCCTGGGAGAAGCAACTGAAGAATTAGGGACCACGGAAAAGCCTGGGCTGAGGAAAGGTGAAGGAACAGACAACACTGCCCAAAGGTCTGTGTGCTCCATTTATGGGTGACTTAGAGGGCCCGTGGTTTTAATTTTTGCTATCAGTTTGGATGTTTTTAGAAACTAACCACATAGTGAAGAAACTAGAAATGCAGGGATATAGTAGAGAGTAAAGAGGACATTAACCTTGCTGTGTCCTACGTTATAAATTCCTACACAGGCCAAAGAAAATACAAGGGAAGGCTTAGATCTCAAAACTGATTTGTTCAAATCTATTTATATGTTCAATTACTGTTACAAAGTTGATATTCTGCCATTTTGTGATTTGCTATCTATATTTTGTGATTTGCTCTAAGAATGTGCTATTTTATTGCTTCAGTTTTTAAACATGATGCAGTAATAGTTTATAGACACAAGGAAGTGGTATCCTAAAAACTAACTGGCAGGTAAGATAATGTCAAACTATTTTAGGCAATATCTGGTTATAAAGTCAAACATATATTTGTTACAATGACGAAGTGACCCTATAATGACGTGCTTATAATAAATATTACTTATTACTGTCAAAATCGGCATTCATTTTTAAAAATCTGTACTTTCATGGTTTATGCTTGCACCAGTTAAATAGAAAAACTGTACTTTTTTCAGAGGTACAATTTAAATTGGATAATGAAACTGTATCTAATTACTTTTTACAAGAAGATTTCTAAGGAAATAACTTGCTATCTGCATGATCAAAGCAAAACTTATCATTCACTGACTTGTCTGCCACTATCAATACGACGATAAGTGTATTACTACGAACTCTGGTTTCTTGTAAGTAATACATTGAAAGGTACTCTGTCTTGTCATTGTTTTGATATGAAACAGTACTTCTGCTTTATTTCTTATTTCCAAATGTGCCAGGGTCAGATACTGTCCCCAAAATATTTGAAAAAAGAGAGTGACAGAGACTATGAAGAAAACAAACTGAAAAAACAGCACACACAGGACAGATGTGACCGACACCTTAGCCAAGAGTCAACAAAGTACCAGAACCTTCAGGCACTGTCAACGTTAATCAGCAAGTCAGACAAAGGCCCTCGTCCTGCAACAGGCTTCCCTGCTTTACACGATTTTCCACTGCTATCTAGAAGTCCTTCTAAAACAGGAACTTTTGATCATCTTGAGAAAGTTCTCTTTCCGCTACCTCTGTGACTGTACACTTGCAAAATCTGGCTCCCTAAAAATCACTTTCATGAAATACAGAGGAGACGCCCCCACCACCCTCATAAGGAATTAACTTACTGCATCTTTTTCAGGGTTGCAGACTTTCACCCAGAGAATGTGATCCAAAAGCCAGTCGATGGGTTTCTCCTTATAGAACATGAAGATGAATTCTACAATCAGAGTGAGGTCCGGCGCTTGAAACATTTTACCTGAAAAGATACCTCCAGTCAATAGCTGTAATAAAGAAACAAGTATGAAAACAGCTCAAATAAGTGAAATCTTATATACTAAACACACGGGCATGCATGTGCTTTCGACTATAAATCTCATCAGCAACTGCCCCACCAGCATTATCAAAAACAAACTCACTTTTGCTAAACATTCTCTGATATCCAAGTGTAAAAAGAAGTAGTGAAATCCTGACATTATTATAAAAATCTACCCTACGACTGGCTCAGAGTATGTAAAAAAGTAAATCAGGGGCAGCACCTGTGGCTCAAAGGAGTAGGGCGCCGGCCCCATATGCCAGAGTTGGCGGGTTCAAACCCAGCCCTGTCCAAAAACTGCAAAAAAAAAAAAGGAAGTCAGAGATTTTTTTCCCTTCATGTCTTACTCAGATTCTTCCTACTAAAAAACAAAGGCACACTGGGCAGCACCTGTGGCTCAAAGGAGTAGGGCACCAGCTCCATATACCAGAGGTGGCAGGTTCAAACCCGGCCCCAGCCAAAATAATAATAATAATAATAAAGGAACATTGAGAGCTTTAGGTAAAATTTTTTTTATCTAAATCAATAAATACAAAAAAAAAAACAAGAACTTTTAATTCTGTTTTCACTGAAGCCTTCACAAGTAAAGATGTTTTTGACAGTGAAAATAAGTTTTGAATGAAATAGTCTGGTTAAAGGGTCAGCCACTAATCCTGAAAGTTTTAAAGCACCACAGGAAGTGAAGTGTTATCCTCTGAGTGGTTTTTAAAACCTGTAATTTCCTTCAGTTCTCAACTTTAATAACATTCATTTTATTTGGCCAATTTAGGGACATCAGCAACAAAAAACGTTTTCACATGACTGCCCCTAGTTAATAAAGAAATGAATAAAAATTAATCACTGAAAGAGAATTTCACGAACTACCTGAAAATACCAGGAATTCATGAGAAAATCCAATCTTGTGAGACAAAGGAAATGTCAGAGAAGAGGAAATCAGACACGCTCCCCAGGACCGTGCAGGGCACTGTGCGGAACGCCGGAGTAAAGACCACGATCTTAAAGCTCCCCACACACTGTATTGGGTTGACTTTCATCATTTCACACAAAGAGGTTTCCCTGGGTTAACTTTCTCAAAAACAATCCATCTCCAGAGGGGGGAAAAGACAACTTCAGGACAAAAAAAAGCAAACGACTTAAGATTCTAACAGTCACAGCTATTTTAGAAAAGTGAATAAATCTGACACTTTTCTTACCAATGAAGCCCAGCTGGGAAAACTCTAGAATCATCCATTCCTCAGAAGAAAGTTGAAGTGCAAAATTTTTTATAGTATTAAAATAATTCTGTTTGACAATGATATCATCTTCAAGCTAGAGAAAATTGAACGATCATGTTAATAAGTCAAAAAGGACAGGAAAGATGTAAACATAAGGACATTATTATGGAGACATTCAAACACACTTTTATCATGCAAGTCAAGGAACAATGGTCAAAAACAATGAAATTATTAAAAAGGCAACAACTTTCCCTCCCCGCCCTCCGCTAGTTGAGGTGACCAATATGAAAAGTTGGCTGTTCATCTGTTTGACACCTTCTGCCTGTGCACAGAGCACAAACAGATCCATATGTGAAGTCCCCAGCCCCCTGTTCATTTTTATAAAAACAGGTAATCCTATGAGAATAGTATTTTTCTCTTACTATATCATGAGTACCTTTCAGGGGTGGGGCACCTGTGGCCTTCCTGGTCCTTAAGTGCAGCCTTTTGACTGAATGCAAATTTTATCTAATATTTAACAAATACTTTTATTCAAACATATTCAGTAGAGAAAGATAAAGCTTTTCTTGCCACTTTGGTGCTTAAAAAAGGACGATCTTGAAACCAGAAGGCTGAAGGTTCCCCATCCCCTGCGAAGTATGTGGGTTGTTTCCCGGTTTTTGTCAAAACGAATGATATTGCAATAAATAAGCTCTACTTACATGTTAGTGCATTCGGTTTCTGTAGGACAGATTGCTCAAAGTCCCCATTTTATATTTTAATAGATACCTACAAGATGCCTAAGAAGGTGTGGCAATTCAGGGGACCCTGGGCTTTGCTGGGACCAGGTGCTATCTGCGCGTGGTATTGTTATCAGCCGTATAGGGAGCCCACAGAGACAGAACCCCAACAGCGTCTGCCACACAATCTTCCCCATCACACTTGGAAGTCACAAGAATTTTTTTTTTTTTTTTTGTGGTTTTTGGCTGGGGCTGTGTTTGAACCTGCTACCTCCGGCATATGGGACCGGCGCCCTACTCCTTGAGCCACAGGCGCTGCCCGGAAGTCACAAGAATATTTTAATACCCCAAGAAAAAAAATTTTTTTAGTTATTTCTCATCACCTAAGTGGTGTTTATTTACTCTATCATTTGATTTTTCTTTCTTTTTTTTTTTTATTGCAGTTCGGCCGGGGCTGGGTCTGAATCCGCCACCCTTGGTATATGGGGCCGGCGCCCTGTTCACTGAGCCACAGGTGCCGCCCCTATCATTTGATTTTTCATTCATTTAAGTACTGTAGGTTTTCTTTTTCCTATCGATGAAGAAACAGTAGCAGTATTTGGAAAACTATGATATTGGATGGAAACTACCCTTACAAATTGCTGAAGGAGTGCAAGGCAAGAACTAGACTGAGGGCCCCCAAAACTCTGTGAAAGAGCAGGCCTGGCTACAATAATGATAACAATCAGCCTCTGTCTCCTCATTTGCTTGGTAATAGTCACTGTCCCCTCCTTTGCTTCACTGCAATTGCTACTCTAGCATTTCTACTTTTCTCCATAGCAAACATCCCCGTTTAGAACCTACGGGTAGATTCTGAGATGTCTTCCAAGTCCATCTCTGCACTCCAGTGGCTTGGCTGATCCACCCAGACAGAGGCCCACACTGAAGGTTCCTCCCCAAAGCCAGCCGATTAGCACACCCTCATTGCCTAACCCTCTGGCAACCAAACCGTCCAAACTGCCTTTAAAAACCCAGTCCCCAGTTCTGGGGGAGGCAGATTTGAAAAATCTCTCCAATTTCCCTGCTTGGCACTATGTGGAATAAACCTTTTTCTGCTGTAAACCCTGCTGTCTCTGGAGATTGGCTCTCTCTTGGGCAAGAGGGTCAGGTTGATGAACCTGGCTAGGCGGCAAAAAAATGACTCACCAACTCTACTGTTATACTAGTGATTGAGACTCACTTTGATCATGTTTCAGACACTGTCCTAAACCCTGGGGATATAGAGTAAACAGAAAAGAAATGTTTTATGCCCTCAGAGCTTTAAGGAAGGCCAGAGGGAAAATTAGACCAAGCACGGAGCTGTGTTGACATCGAACCTGCTTTCTGAATGAAAAGATGCCTCTGCACAAAGCTAAATATTCACTGAACATGCCCAGATGAAGGACAGCCCTGTCAGCAGGCAATGCTAAGTACCTACTTAAAACCTGGTACATGGATTTTGGTTCCCATACGTATCTAAATTCACACTTGATACATGAAATTAGAAAAATTGCTTTGCTCCCCTCTCACATCTCACCAAATAATTTCACTTTTTAAAAAATCTTTGTTAAGATAATTGTAGACTCGCCTGCAGTGAGATTGCTTTACCCCGTCTTCCCCAATAGAAGCACATACACTATCACAACCGGTAAGGTGACTTGATAAAATTCACCAAACTTACTCAGATGTCACCGGCTTTATATGCACTCAGCTGTGAGCTTGTGTGTACTGAACTCTACACGGTTTTATCACACGCGTATCTTGGGGGCCACCATGCAGGAAGCACATACCGCAGCTCCCACAAGTCCCCTAGAGCCGCCCTTTTACTCCCTGTCTTTCCCTCCTTCCTAACCTCTGGCAGCCAGCAATCTGCTCCCAGCTCTACAGTTTAGTCGCTTCAAGAATCCCATCTACGTGGAATCTACAGCACGATCTGAGACTGATTTGTATTAACCCAGTGTAATGCCTTTGAGATCCAAGTTGTGAGGAATCGATAATTGTTTCTTTCACTCGTTTAGCATTCGATGGTATAAATATACCACAGTGTGTTTACCAGTCACATGCTGAAGGATATTTGGGTTGTTCCTAGTTTGGGGCAATGGCTAATAAAGCTGCTATGAAGATTCACATACAGGTTTTCAGTGACCAAAATACTCTTCTAACATCGGTGTTCTGTCATAGCAAGAGCTACTCTAAAAAATCTAACACCTCTCTCACGAGTGATTGCTAACTTACAGAGGGAAGCTAACAAGCTAGAGCAACAGAAAGGCAAATTATGACACACCCATACATATTTTAGTTTTTTAAAAAGTACAAGGAGAAACCAAAACTAATGATGGTACCCGTGGGGAGGGAGGAGACAGGGTGAAGGAAGCAGGATAAAAATGAGATCTCGTGAACGTATCTTGCTTCATATGACTTTTTAGTTGGAAGGTTGTTTTCTACAGCTAAAAAGGGGAACAAAGGGACTTAAAAACTGAATATAAACCTAAGGAAATGAACCTAACTTCAGATCAAGTCAGCAGCATGGCCATACAAGATAAAGAATTGTTTCAAGGGACTTTCAGACTCAGTCCTGACTAGGCATCCTTACCAGGGTCTGCTGCATTGGGAGAAAATCAGAAAGTCTAAACTCCATTTAACAATCTTTTTGTTACTACTGATAACGGTATTGATATTTTAAAACCATTTTAGGTATATTGTAGGATAAAAGAATTGCATTCTTAGGATAATGTCATCAAAAACCAATACTTTTAGTTTAAGAGAAACTGGAAAGGAAATACAGTAGAACTGACTACCTCCCTACGTAATTTTCAGAGAGCAGACATTCCCCATATCTATATGTCAGTGCAGTAGGCCTAATTCCTTACGTTGACCACCTCTGTGTGTTAACCAGTTTGTGACAGTCCCCTGGGTGGTCAACTTACAGAGGTCCTACTATATATGTATAAATTCAAAAAGTTAAGCAAAAAACCTATAATGTTACTATAACTCTATCTTCTTATGTGTTAATTCAATTTGAATTGGAACTATTAATACAAATGTGTGATTTTTTTTTCTCTGAAAAACGAAATACATTTTTCCTTGTTAAAAGTTCTAGAAGCAGAGTGGCACCTGTGGCTCAACGAGTAGGGCGCCGGTCCCATATGCCAGAGGTGGGGGGTTCAAACCCAGCCCCAGTCAAAAACCACACACACACACACACACACAAAAAAAAAAGTTCTAGAAGCAAAGACTATACAATAGCAATGAATATCTCAAGTGCCTGGACTGTGCTCTTACATACCATCCACCTCTGAGTGCCAAAGAGCTCCTTAGAGAAATGACCTGGGATAGGGAAGGTGCAAGATCTGCCAGTCGGCAAAGAAGCAATCAAAGATGCCCAGACTTCCAGAAAGGAGACAAGAGCCAATCTAACAATTTTTCAGAAAGACAGTGTCTTCAACTCCGAGTCATTTGTAATAAAGTACTTTGTAAAGTACTTTGTGAAGTACTTTGTGTATGATGCCCTCATTGGAAACATCATTCCAAGCCCCAGACGGAACACCAGGCAGGCAGCATTTTCCTCTTTCCCATAGGTGCACGTCTGTGATGGCCACAAACTCACCCCTATTTTACATCTGCCTTTTTTAAAGCATTCTTTAAAAAGAGTCTTGGGCAAGATACATCCCCAGCACATGCAACTACAAAGCCACATCTCTAGGGTACAATGATGATGTCTGGGATAAATTCTTTTGCTTCCTTCCTCCTCACCCTGATTTTCCCCCAAATTTCCCATTTAAAACTAGCATTAAACTGAGGACATTTTAGACTAATATGTTTTCCACACTAAAATGTTTAGATCATGATGGACTCGTTGAGAGAATTCCACATGAGATTGTGTAAAGATTTCAATATATTTTTATTTTTATTTTTTTACTCTTTTTTTTTTATGAAATCATAGCTGTGTACATCAATATGATCATGGGGTACCATACACTTGGTTCATAGACCATTTGACACATTTTCATCACATTAGTTGACATAGCCCTCCTGGCATAAAGGAACTCCCTTTTTGTATGTGTAATTTTTAAGCAAATGTTCTAATTTTAAGAATGTTCATTGAATTTGTCTTTGAAACAGCTGAAAACTTAGTAATAATCTAAATGATAAAAAAAGGTGATCGTGAGATCTCAACAATGATACTTCAAGAAACAACTAAAAATCATACCAATTTGCCAGCATCTAAACATGTGTATCTACAATATGTTAATGACAAACAGGTTATCAGACAGCATGCACAGTATGATCCCGCCATTGTAAAAGTGCATTGTCAACAAGATGGCGGAATAGGAAACTCCAGAATTCTCTTCCCCCACAGAGATGTAAATTTAAAATAACAGCCAGATCCCCTCCCTCAGGCACAGTACAGTGTGATTGGAAAGAAACACCCAACTCCCGACTTTTGAGGAGAGAAAAGAGTAGACATACACTCAGTGTTTTTGATTTCTGGGGATACAGTCTGAAAGGCTGGTTTCTTATCTAAATCAAAGCAGTGGCAGGAACAGGTTACCAGGTTGGGGGCTGAGAACAAGTCAATTGGCAGCTTCTGCTGCCGTTCCAAAAGCAGACACTAGGTGGTGCACCAAGGCTGAGGCTTACTACAACATCAGTGAGGCTCCAGTGTTCAGACAGACACTCAGAGAAGCCAATGAAACACGCAATTCCCTTCATAGAAGCTTCAAAGAAAATAAAATACCTAGGAATATACCTAACAAAAGAGGTGAAGGATCTCTATAAAAAAGAATCACAAAACTCTAAGAAAAGAAATAGCAAAAGACATTAACAAATGGAAGAACATAACCATGCTCATGGTTGGGAAGAATCAACATTGTCAAAATGTCCATACTTCCCAAAGCAATCTACAGATTCAATGCAATCCCCATTAAAATATCAACATCATACTTTCAAAATTTGGAAAAGATAATTCTTTGTTTTGTACGGAACCAGAAAAAACCCTGTATAGCTAAGGTAATTCTTAGTAATAAAAACAAGGCCGGGGCATCAGCCTACCAGACTTTAGGCTGTACCACAAGGCCATAGTGTTCAAAATATAGGGATTGGCACAAAAATAGAGACATAGACATCTGGAACCAAATAGAAAACCATGAGATGAAACTAATCTTATAGCCACTTGATCTTTGATAAACCAAATAAGAACATACACTGGGGGAAAGAATCCCTATTCAATAAATCTGCTGGGACAACTGAATCATCACATTGTAAAAGACTGAAATTGGACCTGCACCTTTCTCCACTCACTAAAATTGATTCAAGATGGACAAAAGATCTAAATCTAAGGCATGAAACAATAAAAATCGTCAAAGAGGTGGCACCCATAGCTCAGTGGGTAGGGCGCCAGCCACATACACCGATACTGGCAGGTTTGAACCTGGCCTGGGCCAGCAACAATGACAACTACAACAAAAAAAAATATCCAGGCGTTGTGGTGGGCACCTGTAGTCCCAGCTACTTGGGAGGCTGAGGCAAGAAAATTGCTTAAACCCAAAAGTTTGAGGTTGCTGTGAGCTGTGACTTCACAGCACTCTACTGAGGGCAACATAGTGAGACTCAAAAGAAGAAAAAAAAATCCTTGAAGAAACTGTGGGGAAAACACTTGAAGGTATTGGCCTGGGGAAAGACTTGCAACAACAACAAAAATAAACAAATGGGACTTATTTAAACTGAAAAGCTTCTGTACAAGTAAGGAGACAAAAATCAAAGCACTGAGACAACCATCAGAATGGGAAAGGATATTTGCATATTTGAATTAGACAAAAGCTTGATAGTAGGACCTACAGAGAACTCAAATTAAGCCACAAGAAAAGAACCAACAACCCCTTATATCAATGGGCAAGTGAGATGAATAGAACCTTCTCTAAAGAAGACAAACAGCTAACAAACATATGCAAAAATGCTCACCGTCACTAATGATCTGAGAAATGCAAATCAAAACCACATTGAGATATCACCTAACTCCAGTGAGAATGGCCCACATCACAAAGTCTCAAAGCTGGCATGGATGTGGAGAGAAGGGAACACTTTTACATTGCTAGTGGGACTGCAAACTAATACAGCCTTTTTAGAAAGAAGTATGGAGAATCCTCAAAGAACTCAAACTAGTCCTCCCATTTGATTCTGCAATCCCATTACTAGGCATCTACCCAGAAGAAAACAAATCATTTTATCACAAGGACATTTGCACTAGACTATTTATTACAGCCCAATTTACAACTGCCAAACTGTGGAAACAGCCTAAATGCCCGTCAATCCAGGAATGGATTAACAAGCTGTGGTGTATGTATACCATGGAATACTATTCAGCCACTAAAAAAGATGGAGACTTTACATCTTTTGTATTAACCTGGATGGAGCTGAAACACATTCTGCTTAATAAAGCATCACAAGAATGGAGAAGCAAGAATCCAATGTACCAATTCTGATATGAGGGCAGTTGAAGACCTAGTACATGGTAGGGGGTGGAGGGTGGGGGTGGTAGGATGGGGGAGTGGAGAGAGGGAAGGAGGGAAGGGGTGGGGGGGTCACAGTGTGTGACACACCTCTTGGAGACAGGACATAGTTACAAGAGGAACTTCCCTAACAAATGTAATCAGCGTAACCTGGTCCTCTGTATCCTCAATGAATCCCCAACAATAATAATAATTAAAAAAAAGACAGAACTTCCAAAATTACCAAGACACAGGAGCAAAAGAAAAAACAAATAAATTGAGACAGCCCACGGGAACCATAGAGACCCTGAAGGGGAAGAACACATGCGCCAGGAGAGTTCTAAAAGGGAAGAGAGCCTATTTAAAAAAATAATAGTTAAAGCCTTCTCAAATATGAGGCAATAAACAGACAAATTTAAGAAGCTCAGAGAACTCCAACTACAACATTTCTAAGGAGACCAACACCAAGAAATATCACACGAAAGTTGTCAAAAGTCACAAAGAATCTTGAAAGCAGCAAAAGAAAAATGACCCACCTTCAGGGGAGCTCCTATCAGATGATCAGCAGAAATCTTACAGTCTAGAAGGGAGTCCAATGATACAAAGTACTAAAACAGCCCTCCCACTCCACCCCTGCCAACCAAGAATACTGTAGCTTGCAAAACTGTCATTCAAAAATGAAGAAGAAATTAAGACTTTCCAAGCTAAACAAAAGCTGAGGGAGTTCATCCCCACTAGATCTCCCCTACTGCTGAAGGGAGTCCTCCAAATTGACGTGAAGACATGATACACAGCAAAAAAAAAAAGAAAAAGAAAAAAATCTATACAAAACAGTCAAAACTCCTTTGTAAAGTAAAATATAGAAATATAGAATCCTATAGTAAGGTAATGCAAATGTGTGGATCACTATTAAATATGTAGCATAGATCTTTGATAAACCAAAGAAGAGCATACACTGGGGAAAAGAATCCCTATTCAATAAACAGTGCTGGGAGAATGGTTATATACATGTAAAAGACTGAAACTGGACCTGCACCTCTCACCACTTACAAAAATTAATTCTCGCTAGAAAAAAAAAGATTTAAATCTAAGACCCGAAACAATAAAAATCCTAGAAGAAAGTATGGTAATGATATGATAATATCAGCCTAATGAAAGATTTTATGAAGATTCCACTGGCAATTGCAACAACAACAAAAATAAATGGGACTTAATTAAGCTAACAAGCTTCTGCATAGCTAAAGACAAAACAAAACAAATAGACAACTTTCAGAATGGGAAAAGATATCTGCATGTTACAAATATGACAAAGGACTAATAATAATAATAATAACCAGAATCTACAGAGACCTCAAATTAATCAACAAAAAAAGAGCAAACAATTCCATCTATCACTGGACGAGAGACGTGAACAGATCCTTCTCCAAAGAAGACACAAGAATGGCCAACAAACACATGGAGTAATGCTCACTGTCCCAAATTATCAGGGTAATGCAAATCAAAACCACCCTGAGATACCACCTAACCCCAAGGAAATAGCCCACATCACAAAGTTCCAAAGCTGCAGGTGCTGGCAAGGTTGTGGAGAGAAGGGAACACTTGTACACTGATGGGAGGAACTGCAAACCAATACAGCCTCTTTGGAAAGAAATAGAGAGAATCCTCAAAGAGCTGAAAGTAGACCTTCCACGTATTCCTACAATCCCATTAATAGGTCTCTACCCAGAAGAAAAAAAAATCATCTTATTATAAGGACATTTGTACTAGACTGCAACCTACTGGAAAAAATACTTACAAATCATATACTCAATAAAGGGTTATTACCCCAGAATTTATAAGGAACTTCTACATCTGAAAAACAAAAAAATCAGATAACCCAACTGAAAAATGGACAAGGGACATGAAAAGACATTTCTCCAAAGAAGATATACAAACACATGAAGTTATGCTCAACATCACTCATCATAAGAGAAATGAAAATCAAAACCACAAGAAGACACCACCACACGTCCGTTAGGATGGCCAATATTAAAATATAAGAAAATATAAGGAGGCAGAGAAACTGGAACTCTTGTGCACTGTGGAAATGAATGTAAAAAATGGCATAGTCACTATGGAAATAGTAAGGAGATTCCTCAAAAATTATAAATAGAACTATCACATGATCCTTATGTGAATACTCATGTTCAAAGTACTATCCACAATAGCCAAGAGCTAGAAGTAACTCAAATGTCCATCCACAGATAAATGGATAAACAAAATATGGTATATACATACAATGGAATATTATGCACCCTTAATAAAGAAGGAAATCCTGTCACATGCTAAACAGAGATAATCCTTGAGGACATTATACTAAGTGAAATGTGCTGGTCATAAAATGACAAGTACTATTTGATTCCACACATATAGATTACCTAACACAGTCAAAATCAGAAATGGAAAATGGAAAGGTAGTATACAAGGGCAGGATGGAGCAGGGAGCATGAATTAATAATGTTCCATAGGTACAGAGTCTCACTTTTGCAAGAGGAAAAAGTTCTAAGGATCTGTTGCACAACAACGTAAATTTACTCAACACTACTGAACTGTACACACTTAAGAAATACTTAAGATGGCTAGGCACAGTGGCTCACACCTGTAATCCCAAAGATGGCCAGGCACAGTGGCTCACACTTGTAATCCCAAACATGGCCAGGCACAGTGGCTCACACCTGTAATCCCTAAGATGGCCAGGCAGAGTGGCTCACACCTGTAATCCCTAAAATGGCCAGGCAGAGTGGCTCACACCTGTAATCCCTAAGATGGCCAGGCAGAGTGGCTCACACTTGTAATCCCTAAGATGGCCAGGCAGAGTGGCTCACATCTGTAATCCCTAAGATGGCCAGGCAGAGTGGCTCACACCTGTAATCCTTAAGATGGCCAGGCAGAGTGGCTCACACCTGTAATCCCTAAGATGGCCAGGCAGAGTGGCTCACACCTGTAATCCTTGCACTTTGGGAAGCTGAGGCAAGAGGATTACTTGAGCTTAGGAGTTCAAGACCAGCCTAAACAAGAGGGAGATCTCATTTCTATTAAAAATAGAAAAATTAGCCAGGCATTGTGGTAAGCGCCAACAGTCCCACCTACTCCAGAGGCTGAGGCAAGAGGATCACTTGAACCTGACCTGGAGTTTAAGGCTGCCGTGAGCTAGCCTGATGCCACTGCACTCTAGCCTGGGGCAACAGAGTGAGACTGTCTCAAAAAGAAAAAAATACTTAAGATGATAATATATTTTTACCACAATAAAGAAGAGGGATATATTAAACAAATTAATAAGCATATATCATAAACTGTAAAGAACAATGCCTACATATGGTAAGAATACACTAAATGCAAGTCCACAGCTGCTCCTCTTACGGTTCTCCTTACCACTGTCTTTCTTATCCCCACCTCATCCTTAATTTCCTAACTATTTATTCTCTCTATACCCTACAAAAAAATATTTACATGTCCACTAATTCTCCCTTGGAGAGAAATTTAAAATAAATTTTAAAAGCAGGCTTGGCGCCTGTAGCTCAGTGGTTAGGACGCCAGCCACATACATTGAGGCAGGCGGGTTCAAAACTGACCTGGGCCTGCTAAACAACTATGACAACTGTGGGCAGTGCCTGTGGCTCAGTGAGTAGGGCGCCAGCTCCATATACTGAGGGTGGTGGGTTTGAACCCGGCCCCAAATTGCAACAAAAAATAGCCAGGCATTGTAGCGGGCACCTGTAGTGGGAGGCTGAGGCAAGAGAACTACTTAAACCCAAGAGTCAGAGGTTACTGTGAGCTGTGATGCTACAGCACTCTACCAAGGGCAACACAGTAAGACTGTCTAGAAAAAAAAAAAAAATTTTGGTAGTGTGAGTGCTCTGGCATCATAGCTCATAGCAACCTCAAATCTTGGGCTTAAGAGATTCCCTTGCCTCAGCCTTCCAAGTAACTGGGACTATATGTGCCCACCACAACACCTGGCTAATTTTTGTTGCAGTTGTCATTGTTGTTTAGCTGGGGTCGAACCCACCAGCCTCGGTGTATGAGGCTGGCGCCCAACTCACTCAGCTATGGGTTACTGAGCCAAATAAAAAAAATGTAAAAGCAATACAACTAAGTAAGTGATGTGATGGCTATGTTAATCGGTTTGATTAAAGCATTCCACATAATATACCAAATCAAGTATCATCACATTGTACTCCATAAATGTATACAGTTATGATTTAAAAAAAAAATTAAATAAAAAATGAAAGCAATGTAACTACACTTTAACACTCTCGATGACGTTCTTAACTACAATGTACATATTTTATATGTGGGCCCCAGAACAACGGACAGCAAGGTTCAATTACAATAAATATTTGGGTTATGTTAAAACAAAATGCTTCTCTTAGTATGCTGAAATTAAAATAAGACTTTTCCAAGGTGTTTAAAGGAAATGTACTGCCTCAATCTAAGATATGTTTTTACATGCAAAGGTCTTACATACTGTTATATACAGCATTATACTCTGACCGTGTTCATAGACATTTCCCAGCCTGTGAACCAAGGAAGAGTGAATATATACACACAAGCACAGCTTGCTCTAGGTTAAATGTCCAGGGAGACGAAATCTGTTCTCAGGATCCCTGCCTTCCCTTGTGAGGTCACACTTTTTCCTTCTTTCCCCCTCTCCCTGGGCCCCCACCGCCACCCCCACAAGTTGCCCAACCATTTCCCTTCCGATTCAGAGACCCAGAGTCTCTGCCTACAACTTGCATCGAAATATCCTCTTGGGAAAAGAAGCTAATAAACTTTTTATACTGAAAAATAATCACGGACAGACTTAATGTGCTATACTTCTCCGGGGTATTTGCGCTTTGAACAAAGGATAAAGACACTCCTTGGCTAAAGAAATGAAATTCCAAATGTGGAATTTAAGCTGAAATCATCAAGGAGAACAAAACTTGGAAGAAATAAGAGCTTCTTAGATTCCTTAAGTTGTTGCCTACGTGACTAATTTAAGACTAGCTTAATCCTGCCACTGTAGGATTATTCTACTGGTATACTGTTATGGCTACACTGCTAAAAATTGGAGTGTTAGGATTAAAAGTCCATTTTATTATCTAATAAAATATATATCTAAATTATATAAATTTAACTGTATGATGGCCTACAAAAAATTATTTTACCATAAGATCACTAAAAAAAAAATTGTACGGAAATCTTTCTTTAAAACCTGCCAAATAATTAAATCTTAGTTCTTTTTAATAGGGGAGGAGGAGGGGAAGAGAAAGAAGATGGAGGAGTTGGGAGGAAGAGGAGATAAGGGAGCTGCACATGTTTGCCCCACGAGGTGGAAAGCTGGTGTCTGTGCTCACTGGAGAATGAACCTCGGAGCCCACGTTCTCAGTTACCATGGAGACCCCTCTGCTCTCTGAGATACAGTTATGATCTTAGAGATCTAAGAGGCTTGTGTTATCAAACTTCCTGTTTTAATGAAAATATGCCCTTGATAATACGTTTTCTTTAGAAGTGTGAAAAACATTAAAGGAAAAACCGTACTTACCTGAATGTAATACATGCCCTTTTCCTGAGCATACATCATTAGAAAACAGTAATCCAGGTTTTGCTTTGTTCTCCATCTGAATCAAACATTTTCACAAAATAAGTTAGGAATCAAAATCAAATTTAGGAAAATAAGATTAGATATATAAAACTCCAGGGTCTGCATGCCATAAATGGATACATACACACACTTGGGATAGAGATTCAAAGAAAATTCACTTTCCTCTAATGAAGGCTTCATTACAATATATTCCCAAGAACAAGAATCCTGGAGATGTCCTGAGGGGCAGAGGAGCTTAATGTCAAGTAAGTCTGGGAAACACTGTACACACATCCCCCCTCCTGGAGACATATTAGCATATTACAGGCACTAAAATATCCAGCAGGAAAGTCACTTATTGATAAACAATCCAGCATTTTCCAAACTTACTTGACCATAGGCCCTTTTTTCAGTATGAAAAGATAATAGCTCTCGGGGTGTGGTATTACTCCACCATGAGACATCTTAATGTCTATCCACCCAGAGCTTCAAAAACTACACATTAGGGATCACTGCTCTAGTGCCTGGGATCGTGTTTTGCAACAGACAGAAATTAATAAATACATAGTGAATGCTTTACAAAAAAGAATAACACCATATTAACTTTTAAAATAGTCCTTTCAGTGAATTCCTGGTAGCCTGCAGAAGCACAGTGATAAATGTGGAGTAAGAGAAGTAACTCTAAAAGCCAATTTAAGAAAAATGCAATGAAATAAAAGCTTCTAGTAAGTTTTTATCCACACTAACAAAACTTCTCCAGAATATGTCACAAGCTGTACTGAACTTAAGGAGACTACCCAGAATAGCGTACCGAATTCAACTCTAAAAAAATTTGTTTTGAGACTACAATAAGACCGTCATTCTTTACACAACTGACAAAGATTACAAAATGTGCAGCATTGGGAAGGTTGTGAAAAAATATGTACTGTCACACAATATTGAGGGAAGTGTTAAGCGCCAACCCTAAAAGCGTTTTCAGCTTCAATAAACAAGAATTCCACTTATTTGATATTATACTCACAAGGGTGAAGACTTTGAATGACACCCAGCTCACCTGACTCTTTCTTTAGAATCTCCAAATGTCTCCTTCAAGTTTGTCAAGTCCGGATAATAGCTCTCAGGGGGTGATATTACTTCCACCAAGCCAGAACTGATTTCTTTAGAAAATCTATTATAAGAAAGGTTAGCTCAGTTATTTAAGTTCAATAGGATTTTATTTATCATAATGCTTCATTTACTGTGCTTAACATAAAACGCATCAGTAATCATCTAAAGCAGGGTATAAATGCTCTGGTCACAGTGTTAAATGGAACAGCTCACCATTGATTTTATTTTCCAGAAAATAAAGGTTTTTCTTTGTTTTTTTAAGTAATTCTTTTATAACATTGTAAAATGCACTCTCCTTACAGTAGCAGAGAATTCCCAGGTGAAGTGCAGGCATTACTCACCTAAAATGTATCAGAATTTAAAGAAATAAAGCCAAATCGAGGTCTTACAGAAAATAGGGAACTGGAGGAAAATAAATGTTTTTCTTCAATTTTCAGAAAGTTTTCATTGTGAGTGATAGGCTGCATGTCATTCTAAATTTTGTCCCTCCCAAGGACACTTAACAAAGTCTGGAGACATTGTGGTTGTCACTGCCAAGGGCAATACTAGTGGCATCCAGTGGTGGATGTCAGCAGAGGTGCTGTAGAACATTCTGTAATGCACAGGACAGCCCCTACAACAAAAATTATCTGGCCCACAACCTCAAGTGCTGAGGTGTAGAAACACTTTTCTATGGTTTTTAAATTAGTCTGTACTGACTCAAATGTAATTTCTTTCACATTTGCATTCTCCTTTCTTTCATTTTTGCAAATCACCACAAATTCTTGTGCAACTACCTGCCTTTGCACAAAATGTTCTCAGTGCTTAACTGAACTATTTTTCTGGTCTGGGTTTTCTACACATTGAGGAAGAAGTAAATCAGTAGAATTACTGCACAAGCCCCAAAGCCGTGCCCACATGGCTTATGCCAGTGGTTCTCAACCTGTGCATGGCGACCCCTTTGTAACAATGAAAATAGATCCTGCATAGCAGATATTTACATTACGATTCGTAACAGTAGCAAAATTACAGTTATGAAGTAGCAACGAAAATAATTTTATGGTTAGGGGTCACCAAAGGGTCGCAGCATCAGGAGGCATTAGGAAGGTTGAGAGTCACTGGTCTACGGGAAGGTACCAAAGGGGGAATGATAATGACTCCTCTGCTCCTTTATTTAAGGAGTTTCTATCAAAATTGTGCTTCTACATAGCTGCCAAGAAATTTAGCACTCAAGGAAAATCTAACAAATGACAATTTAATCCAGTTTTAAATCTCCAGTTTTAACATTTTGACAGATAAGGAAAGCCATGTTATTTTAAATCTAGAGTTAGCAAATAATTGTTGCTTTTTTTTTTTTTTCATAGAGACAGAGTCTCACTGTACCGCCCTCTGGTAGAGTGCCGTGGCGTCACACGGCTCACAGCAACCTCTAACTCTCGGGCTTACGCGATTCTCCTGCCTCAGCCTCCCAAGCAGCTGGGACTACAGGCGCCCGCCACAACGCCCGGCTATTTTTTTGTTGCAGTTTGGCCGGGGCTGGGTTTGAACCTGCCACCCTCGGCATATGGGGCCGGCGCCCTACTCACTGAGCCACAGGCGCTGCTTCTTTTTTGTCTCTTTAAGTAGAAAGTATGTCTTTTAGGGACAAAAGCAGATACAATTCAATGAAAGAAACCTCTATCAAGGCAAGTTTTTACGATACCACTATTAAAACTGCCAAGGCAATATTATACAAAGTAACGATACCTGAAATTTACTAAGCTTTCCATCTGTCACCTGCTATGCACAGGTGCTCTTAGCAAACTGGTGACTCACTCTTTGCAGAACAGAAGAACAAATTAAGACACAGTTTAGCACTGGGGTCTGAAATTGCTACATGAAAATCTGCCTGGATAGCAGAACAATTTTTGCTTGGTAAACATGGTGTGAAAGATTTAAATCATCTCATATGATGTTCTCCTGTATTCCTGCCTTCAAGATTAGAGACTGTTATTTTACAGTGCTACACACATACGACATTCAAGTCTTTTCTACCGTGAAATATGCCAGTTCATCTCATCAGATAACTGAATATGCACGCATCTACTTTATGACAATGTAAAAGACCAGTAAAGGCTGTCCAACTAACAGAGAACCTCAGAGAAGTGAACTATAAAGGAAGGCATTTTTCTTTTAACAAAAAGCCAAGAGATAATAGAAGTAAAATATTTTCATGTTTATAATTCAGGACTTACTCTTTCTCCAGGTTGGCCACCACACCATGTACATAATCAATATCTGTCTGGGAAAGAAAAAGAAATGTACCTACATTCATGTTTTTATATTTTTAATTTAACTTTTAATATTAAATTCAAAATTAAATAAAGGATGAAAACATTCACAGAAAATACTACAAGTTTTTGACAATTCAAGAGATTTGCATTTCTGTGTTGTTCTATTATACCAATTTGGAAATATCCAAAGTATAAATAATTAATAGCAGTAGTAATAGTAAAGTAACAGCTCTTAGAGAACATTATCAACAAAGATTTTTTTTTCCACCTGGAATCATAAAACCTAGGTCAAAATTTGCCTCTTTGCTACCAGACTGTTTAACATTAAGTTTCTGAGTTTTGGTTTCCTATTTAAAAAAAAAAAAAAAAAAGGGTGGGAGAAAATACTTTAGAGATTATGAAATTAAATGATAAATCTATGCAACAAAAAGCTGTGTTCTTATTAAATACGAATACAGAGAACCCAAATCAAGAACACTTTAGTACTTCATTATTTATAGTTGGGATGTTTCCAAATGAACATAAAGAGTTTCTGTGCTCAGTTTTTGTAGTGAATTGAACACAGACAATTAAAAATAACAAAAACTTAAAAATCTGCCTACTGCATTAGTAAGTACTCAATGATAATAGTGCAGTGTAATAGAACACAGAAATGCAAATCTCTTAAATTGTCGAAAACTTTAATGTAAGAAAGTTACACGCTAGAAATAAATGCTTATCAGATCTGTGTCCTTTTAAATTATGAACAAGGGAAAATCCAATACAATCTATTAATTTTACTTTTTCTTCTAAGTCACTTAACGCAAAACACATTTCACAAACATTTATTGAGTAACTACACTAAGTCGGGCTGGAACCACTGCAGTGAACAAGCTAACTGTGAGTTTGGCAGACAAATGTTTAAACAGACATTTCAACCAAGTTGAGACCCAACCCAGCCTGGAGGATAGGGGCATCAGAGGAGGCTGCCTGGAGGAAGTGGTGCTCAACAGTGGTAACTGGCTTATGCCAAAGCTCTGGCTCCAAGGGTCTAACGGAGATGAATACCTTTAGCACTTCCCTTCTAAGAGGTGAACTGAGTCTGTCCCTGGCTCTATGGCAAAGACCAGGGAATTGGACCAAAGTGAGAATTCCAACTTTGACTCTTACTAACTGAATAAGTTTGGAAGAGCTGCTAAACCTCTCTGGCCCTCAGTTCCCTGGTAAAAATGCCTTCTAGGATCGCTACAGGGATTAAGAAAGTGGGGCACAGGCGGTGGACAAATGCAAATAATTGTAACTATTACTTCGCCAGGATGGTGTCCAGATTATCATCCTCCTCCTAACCCCACACCGAGTTAGGACCCTCAGGTCCTTGCCCCTTCAAAGACAGCAGGAAGCCAAAGGGGCAACCAACCCCAGGACACGGTGGGCCACCAGTATGGTGCAGGGCTGCGGCCACATTTTCAAGCCAGCCAAAGCCCTCCCTACTAATGCCAAATACAGTGACAACTTATACTAAAAATGCTTGGTATCAGTGATATAAAAATATGATCTATGCCATAAAAACTGCAAAAATGCTTAATACTCAAGGAAAATAAACAAAAAAGGGTATGGTTTAACCCTGGAAATTATAAATCTATAGAATTATCTTCCCAATAGTACTTTGTATGATTGATTACCAATACATAAATAAACATGGTATTTTTCAATATAGCTGTTGAAAAATTATAGGCCAAAATATGACTGATTCACCATATGGCAGTCTAAAATTTAAAATCAGAAATAGAAGCAACTAACAACTAGACAGATAATGAGCAAGTCCACAGAAGACTTGCTGAAAATATCAGCCTCTTTGACCTAATAGACACTTAACAGAAAGAACATTGCACTCAGTAACAACAGAAACCATTCTTCTTAAGCATCTGCGGAACACTGTCCGGGACACACCATGCACTAGGCCATAAACAAGTCTTGATAAATTTTAAAGGACTGAAGTCACACAAAGTATATTCCCTGACTACGCTGAAGTTAAGTGAAAGTGAAGTGAAATCAACAACAGAAGAAAATTTAGGAAATTCTCAAATCAATAAAAATTTAAAACTCACTTTTCTAAATAACCCATGGGTCAAAGAAGAAGTTACAAAGGGTTTTATAAAGTATTTTGATCTGAAATAAAATACACAAAACCTACCAAAATTTATGGGATGCAAATGAAGTAGTACTTCGAAATTTATAGCTTTCAACTGCCTATATCAGAAAAAAAGAAAGATCTTCAACCAATAATCTATTCATTCACCTAAAAAACTTAGACAAAAAAGAGTAAACCAAACTAAAAGCAAGCAGAAGAAAGCAAATAATTAAGATTAGAAATGTAATAAAATAGAAAACAGAAGAATGATAAAGTCACAGGGAATTCTTCCACTTGCCTTGTCAGCCAGCAAGAGCTGAAAAACACAGACGTTCTCAGAGGAGGACAATGAGAAAAGCAAAGGAAGTGGACGCCAGGGGCCAGGTGGAAGGGAGCAGAGAGTAAAGACTGAACAAAACTTGGCAGAAGGCCTGGCATGGTGGCTCATATCTATAATCCTAGCACTTTGGGAGGCAGAGGCAGAAGGGTCACTTGAGCTCAGGCATTCAAGACCAGCCTGAGCAAGAGCAAGACCCCATCTCTACTAAAAATAGAAAAATAAGCCAGGTGTTGTGGTGGACACCTCTAGTTCTAGCTACTCGGGAGGCTGAGGCAGGAGGATCGCTTGAACCCAGGGGGTTGAGGTTGCTGTGAGCCAGACTGACACATCAGCACACTAGCCTGGACAACAGAGTGAGACTCTGTCTCAAACATAAAAAAAAAAAACTGTTCAGACCTACTGACTCTTTAGCCACACAGATGTATAACCAATAACTGTTTTCAAAAAGCAAAAAAAATAAAATAAAAAATGGCCAATGGTATAGAAAACAATAATACCTTGCATAGTGCTACTTAGATTTAGGGACATCTCCTGTTATCTAATGGTTTTTTAATCTCTAGTACATTCCTCATTTTAGCACTTAAACGAATACCTGTTCAATGAATGAAAGAATACTTAGAACGAATCTGCACTTTTGCCTTTATTAAAAAATCTGACTAACAGGGAACTATGAGAGCTTGCACTGGTTCTCAGGCTGTTGTATTCCTCAGGTGCTTTGGGGTAGAATGTTCAAAAGCATTTGAGTAACTAACTCCTGGCTAAACCCACACAACACTGCCTAACTAGAAAAGGCTTACACCTTTTCTAGTTACACAGAGTTCAGGGAGGAACACAGCAATGCCAGTATTTCCCATTTTCCTTCCTGGAAATCATCCCCAATTATCAATGAGAACCAGACACAACATTTTCTAAGTATTAATAGCCAAAATTCTCAAGCTCAAAAGGGATCCACTTTGGTTCCAATAAAAAAAGAACTGCACAGATTAACTGTATTTGCAGGAAACAACCCAATAAAGTCATTATACCCCTCCCCCCAAAAAAACCAACTAATCTAGAATACTGCTGTTTCATCATCCTCCTATAAACCAGTAGCCTAGAAAAAAAAAACTGATCTGCTTCAATGAAAATTCATAAAAAAGAAACCAGAATAGCAACTATACAAATTAATATGAAAAAGGGGGACATTCAGCAAAACCTATGAACAAATTACACACACACACAAATCAGTTGAAAAATTATGACCAAACATTTCCCCAGTAATTTTAAAGGGAAAAAAAACATTAATCGAAGAGTCACCACCAGGAAGCAAAATTCGTATGACACGTTTTTGTGTGTGTGTGTTTTTCTTATTTTATTAAATCTTGCTTACATTCTTTAAGGGACAAACACAGACAAATAGGCTACAGTGAAGAAATCTTAATTTTATACGATAGTTAAGAAAATACCAAGATATGTCTAGGTACTAACTTTAGTGCCGCTTCTTATCTTTATTCTCCAACTCCAGGTAATATTCAGCCTCTATATTCAACCTGTGGGCTGCGACCCCTTTGTAACAATGAAAATACATCCTGCATTCAGATATTTACATTATGATTTATAACAGTAGCAAAATTATAGTTATGAAGTAGCAATGAAAATAATTTTATGGTTGGGGGGGTCACCACAACATGAGGAACTGTATTAAAGGGTCGCGGCATTAGGAAGGTGGAGAACCACTGCTATAAAATTCATATGACATCTTAAATCTAAAAAAATAATAATAAAAATAAATCTACTTAGCATTTGGGTCGTTTGAAAAGTAAGAAATGGAACTAAAAAAGAAGAAAAAATGGTAATGTTACAAGCAGACATGAATGAATTAGACAACAAAAAAAATGGAAATAAGTGCAAAGTGGTCTGAGGAATAGTAAGTTAAAACAGATCAACTACCTAACCAATCAAAAACAGTGAAGGTGGCGCAAATACACGCACATGCACAAAGAAATCAGGGAGCAACAACGAAAGACTCTACTTTGCTTGACTCTGTATAAAGCAAATTTTAAAACCTGGATGATAAGGATAATTTTCTAGGAAAATATTTCATCAAAATTGGAAGGAAGTGTAAATACCTCTCTCTGTTCTAATATAAAAAATTTAACATTATCTCATCTGTACAGAAGAAATGGGGCCATTAAATATCTCTAAATGGGTACAACTATTGACAGTTGTCCCCCGTGCAGAGATGAATTGTGTGGCGACAGCACAGTACTGGAAGGAAGGCCTCTCAATGTACACACACACACCACACAGAATTTTTAAACCATGTAGTCATATTATCTACTAAAAAAAATAATTTAAATAAACAATAAACGTTTCCTAAGGGACACAAAATATACAACAGAAAACAAAAATAAAAACTAAAAATCCCACAGCAATTTGATCAATTCTATCTAGTAATTTAATTTCTGTATTCATTTATAAGTTTATCTACTTTGCAAATTTCTGACCACAGCCCAGCTAACTTGGCCTTGTAAAATCAACTTAAAACTAAAGAACTTAAAGAAGGCATAGTAAGGGCTTCAGTAAAGGCACTCTTACTGCAAAACACAAACTAGATTGTGCACAATAGTAAAATGAGAAACTGAACAAAATGCAAAACTGTACATACCGTACACTAAACATTCTATTTAGGAAATTCTCTGAAGTTAGTTTTTTTTTTTTTGTAGAGACAGAGTCTCACTTTATGACCCTCAGTAGAGTGCCGTGGCCTCACACAGCTCACAGCAACCTCCAATTCCTGGGCTTAAGCGATTCTCTTGCCTCAGCCTCCCGAGTAGCTGGGACTACAGGTGCCCGCCACAACACCCAGCTATTTTTTGGTTGCAGTTTGGCCAGGGCCGGGTTTGAACCCGCCACCCTCGGTATATGGGGCCAGCGCCTTACCGACTGAGCCACAGGCGCCACCCTGAAGTTAGTTTTTCAGAGACTAACTGTAAGCGCTATTCCAACATGATGAATCTGTTACTATATTACAAAATCTTAACTCAAACGTACAGTTTAAGAAGTTAAAAATTAGGGCGGCGCCTGTGGCTCAGTGGGTAGGGCGCTGGCCCCATATACCGAGGGTGGTGGGTTCAAACCCGGCCCCGGCAAAACTGCAACAAAAAAGTAGCCAGGCATTGTGGCAGGCGCCTGCAGTCCTAGGTACTTGGGAAGCTGAGGCAAGAGAAACGCCTAAGCCCAGGAGTTGGAGGTTGCTGTGAGCTGAGATGCCACAGCACTATACTGAGGGTGACAAAGTGAGACTCTGTCTCTACAAAAAAAAAAAGAAGTTAAAAATTAAACACGCCTTTGGAATGTTTCTAGGCAACCTGCATGCCCGTGCACCTGCCCCTGTGGCCCCTAGAAAGTCACTGCCGCCTCCACCAACCTCTATAATCAAAATAACTGCCCACAGCCCCAGATCCCTTATATTTTCTTGTCTTTTGTTACTAGCACATAGAAATATAAATGGAGCCTACATCCTACCACCTTGCTAAATTCCCCTGTTATTTCTAATAATCTTCTTTGTTCATTCTTTAGATTTTCTGTGTCATCTGAAAATACTGAAGCACTATTCAAAGTCCAAGAAGAGAATATCCAAGAAGCTGGGCCCAGGTCACGTGTCTGAATAGACAGAGCTAATATGTGCCTTTTCACTGTCCATAGCGGGAGGGAGGCGCTTCCTCCCACCAAGATTTCTAGAATGGGAAATTCCCCAAATACAAGAGTGAAGCTGAAACAGTATTTTTTTCTTGCCAGAATCCAGAGTACATTCTAGAGAAATATTTTGCCAGAAATGATCATGATGGATAGGAATAATGTAAATAATATGATCTAATAAGAAATATTACAAATAAGGTCATAAAATTTACAAAAACAAGGCATACAGATAACAAAAGATCATTAGAATACAGAGAACACATTTAAACTTTAAGTTCGCAAGAATAAACAATCTTAAAATTTGAACACCACACTTGGATCATACCACAGATCCTTCAGAACAACTAGAGTTCATTCCTCTCAACCTCTTCTGAAATTCCTGAGTCAGTGAATTTCCAAATAATTCATCAACAGTCAACTGTTCAAAAATTTGCATGTTTTGTGAATGTCTCATCAAATATGCCCAATGGACCACTACAGATGAAGTGGCCAGAAGGGAAAAGAACGAAAACTACAGCTAATAATGAGTTCTTCCCTTTCAAGAAAAAAAAGAATACAAAGAATAAACAAAGTCAAAGAGGAAAGAAAAAGTTCCAGGCTTTGACTGTCTACACGTATTCTTCTGCAGTTCCTTTTCATTCTTAACTTTCTTCTCGTATATTAAAGTGAACCAGAGATAATTCAGGCCTTCACAAAGATTCCTGATTTATTTAAAAATATTTGCAAAGGATGTATTTATTCTGCCTGTTTACTCTCGATTAATTTCAAATGGGAAAGGAGATGGTTTCACAAAAGGGATTAAACTGGGACTTGAAGGATGACTAGGAAAGAGAAAGGCAGAGGCAAGCTTTCAGACTGACACAGCTGGAACCACAAACACACACAAGGCCCATACAATGACCTGGGCAGGAAATGACAGCCGCACCGGCCTGTTAATACTTATTGTAAAGAAGCCTTAACAGAGAGGCCTGGAAGAGAAGCACTTTGGGAAAGCCAGATTAATTTAGTTATGGACAGATTATGAGTTTCCCACAGAACAGTCAAATAATGTTACCAAGTAAGCAGATGGCAACGTGGGCTCATGAAGACAAAGAGAGCTAGAGCTACCTGCATGTGGACCATGGTCAAAGCCAGAGAACTTGCACTTGTTACTAGCATCCAATGGGACCCAGCCAGAACACTTAGGTAAAAACTGCCAACCAAGGTAGAATCAAATATAGTGATTAATAATTTTAAATTGCCCAAAAGGTGATTTAATGAACACCTTGAATTAATTTTTCTATTCAGAACACACTTTCTTGATCGATGTTCTATGTAGATACATATAGAAACACTCCAATCCAAGAAAGGACTCTTCAGAGATGGGAATGCTGCTGACACTTGCACCACATTTTCCGTTTATAACACCTCCCCATGTGCACGCTTGCTGTGCCTCAGCAATCTGCAACAATGCTCAAAAGGATCAAAAGCATTATTCTCATTGTAGAGATGAAGAAACATGGCTAGGCATGGTGGCTCATGCCTGTAATTCCAGACTTTAGGAGGCAGAGGAGTGAGGACCACTTGAGACTAGGAGTTCAAGACAAGCCTGGGCAACATAGCAAGACTGTGTCTCTGGGGAAAAAAAAAAAAATTAGCTGGACATGATGGTGCATGTCTTTAGTTCCAGCTACTCAGGAGGACAAGGTGGGAGGATCGCTTGAGCCCAGGAGTTTGAGGCTGCAATGAACTATGATCATGCCCCTGTACTCCAGCCTGGGCAAGAGTAAGACCTTGTCTAAAGTAGAGAGAGAAAAATCAACCTACTCAAGTGACAGTAAGTGGCATAATCCAGCCCTAAACATAGGTCCTCTGACTCCAAACCCAATGTTACTGCATCTTAAGGACCAGATGAAAGGCTTTAGTAAGAGGGTCTTGAATCCTTATGAATACTAATCTCTGACTACAGACTGAATACTATTTGATACTATTTGTATAAGGATAGTTTTTTCTTTTATAGTTTTAAGGCTTTATTCCAATTAGAAATCAATATATGCTCACTGTAAATGAATTCTAAGTTATAAAAATAATTACAAATACTAATGGTCAAAAAACACATACACCAATGTTTAATACCATCCAGTAAAAGAACACAAATTAAACAAAAGCAAGGTATTGTTTTTTAGCAATCAAACTGGCAGAAAAACTCAAAGATTAATAGCACCTGTGGGAACAGAGCAACACGGTCTGTCACAGACTATTGGGAGAGGAGCAAACTGACTTAACTTCTGAAGGGCATTTTGGCCATGTATGAATATTTTAATGAATATGGACTCTGACCCAGCAATTCCACAGTTAGGAATTAACACCGAGTCAGTAACTACACAAACACATGGCAATTTATTTACAGAAACGCTCTCCTCATATGTTGAAATGAACTAGAGATTATTCATGCCTTTATAAAAAATTCCCTATTTATTTGAAAATGTTTGCAAAAGATACAGCCTATTGCTAATAACGGCAAACACTCAGAAACAGCCTAAATGTCTACCAATCAGAAATTAAATATTTTAAAACCGTACAAGGGAATATTTTGTAGCCATAATAAATGATACTTTAATATCCTTCTTAGCATAGAAAAATGTCCATGATGTTAAAATAGGTATAGAATGATCTCATTTACATATAAGCAGAGAAATGGTAGGAAATATTACTTCAGTTGTATTTTGAAATAGTAATAATTATATCTCCATAGAGAAACAATAGGTAATTCTTCATTATACATTTATGTAATTGTTTTGAACAATATGCATGTATTTACTTTTTTATGTAGGAAATAAGACTGTTTTCATTTACAAAAAGATAAGGAACTCAATTTATCAACTAGATTATATCCCCTTTCCCATTCTGAAATCGATAAATATTGATCCTAGGGGTTTTGTTCCTCATGGTTTAAGAAAAACATGCTCAAGTTTTATTCTTTCCCTTGATCTTTTGAGGAGACTACAAGACAAGGAATATAATATTTCTCATTCACTAGATTTCTTGGGAGTGCAGAGAAGGGGAGGAGAGCCTAAAGATCTGATAAAACGCCAGCTGAGGCCAACCTTTTTTAGGTTTCAGGATTCCCAAAAACACCAGTGGAAATCTCCAAATTTAGGTCTTAGAGCTAGAAACGGGGACATGTTCCTTAAGATCTGTGTGTGTAGAATATTAGCCTGTTGGCAACCACAAAGATGACTATTCCTGGTTTGTAACAGCAGGAGAGAAGTTAAGCAAACATAACAAGTTAAACTTTCACTGAACTATCAGATGCATACATGACCTAAACTTTACTCATCACATTTTTAAAAAATGCTTATCCAAGCATATTTAAATAGTCAATGTGGTTCTGACTCTTACAGATGATATACAGTAAAAACATAACAATTAAATAATTACCTCTCCTATGAAGACTACTATAACACAGTCCATCTTCTCTTCAGGATACAGATTATCGATAAGGGAATGGAGAGTTTCTACGAGGTATGATCTAACTTCTCTCTTCACTGTGGGAATTCCCATTACTATTGAAACTGAAACAAAATAATACAGCAATTATGTAAAAATAGTTCAGAAGGACAATATAAACACACTACCACTTCGAAAACGTTATACCCTCTCAAATTGATAGGAATCATTGAGAGGTAAAATGTGCTAAGTTTCAGAAAGAAAAATAATCAAGGAATATAAGAGCATAACTATAATAATTCTTCTTGTGCATGGCTTCACCATAAAAAGGGAAAGAACTGATTACAAGGAAAGACATTAAGCCTCACACTAAAGAATGGCTAGAAAGCATAAACAGCAAATTCTATCATACAACTAAAACTTAGAAACACTTAACACACCTTAAAAATTAACGTCTTACATATCAACTTCAGCTATATAGTAAATTGAGAAGAGTACGAAAGTCGCTTTTGTAGTTTTTTTGCCATTAGCTTGCATATTCTCAATCTAACCATGAAGAAATAACAGAGAAATCCAAACTGGGGTGATACTACACCAAATAACCAGCAAGCGTCAGGGTCATGAAAGACAAGGACTAGCGAACCATTCCAGGTTACAAAAGACCAGGGAAACGTGACAATTGAATGAAATATGGGATCCTGAATTGGATTCTGAAACAGAAAACAAGTAACAATGAAACAAATGATGGAATCTGAAGAAGAGAGAAGGTTAGTTAACAGTATAGTATCAATGCTAATTTCCTGGTTTTGGTCACTGCGTTATGGTTAAGTAGGATAAAAGTATTTAGGAACACTAGATAAAGGCGTATGAAAACTTAGTGTACTATGTGCAAAACTTTTGTTAATGACAGTCAATTCCACCATAGAGCTTGTATGAATGTGAATTTGTTCCTACATGATTAATATATAATTCACATCGTGCCCAATGTGGGCATAATGTGAACTGCACATTTGCTTATGTGCAGTTTCTCCTCTGAGACATTCAACAGCTGAAACAACTGAAAGTTGCACCTAACCAAGTAAAAATACTGTACACAAAGGCACACACCTTGAATATCCACCAGTTGAGCCACACCCATCCACACCAAGTGTTGCAACTTCCCATCAGTTTTTAGAGAACCCACCTTAAACCACTTCACAATAACTTAAAGGCTGCACCCTTATGCAGCCCACTTCAACAAAACAGCAAGTCTTTTTCAACAAAGAAGGCCATATTTATGTATTTTTAATAACTTAGTTTGCATAAAATTGTGCTGTTATTATTAGGTTTTATTCTTTTTTAAATATAACTTAACAAAGTTTTTTGAGTGTTGTGACCCTAAGCTCATTTTCCCCCTCTCAATGCACAATTTTGCACAATGCATTGATTTTTAGGGACACATATTGTGTTATAGATCTTACTGTCTTTTAAAGCAAGTTTTTAAAAATTACATGTTGGCCAAGCACAGTGATTCACATCTATAATCCTAGCACTCTGGGAGGCCAAGGCAGGTGGATTGCTTGAGCTGAAGAGTTCAAGACCAGCCTGAGCAAGAGGAAGAACCTATCACTACTAAAAAGTAGAAAAACCAACCAGACATTGTGGCAGGTTCCTGTAGTCCCAGCTACTTGGGAGGCTGAGGCAAGAGGATCACTCATACCCAGAAGTTTGAGGTTGCTGTGAGCTAGGGCTATAGAGTCAGACTCTGTCTAAATTAATTAATTAATTAAAAATTACATATTAAAATCTTAGTATTCTAAATGTTATATATCAATAGAGAAGTATTTTGCAAATGTTAAAAAAATTAGTCTTATTATATAATAATTTATTGGAGATGAATATTTAAAATTCATAAAATCTTAAAACTAGAAGAAAGCAAAAAGCTCAGCTAGTTTACCACCATGATCCTGCAGGTAAGAACACTAAGGTACAAAGTGTTTAAAGAACTGTTCTGAAATTTCATGTCACATCTCTTTTTCATTTTAGAGATAAAGAGTTGTCAGGGACTCAAAAAGAGATTGGTTCTATTTGTTCTGCATATATTTACTAAAAGGCTATTAAAGGAAACTGTCCTTACAGATTGAGGAAGAGATACAAGGTGAGAACTGGATTATTAGTGCAGGCTTCCAACAGGCCTAGCTAAAATAATAATAATCACACTCTGTCCCCTCACTGCTTGACAATACGCACTGTTCCCTGCTTTGTTTCTCTTTAATTGCTACTCTAGAGGGCACAGCTGGTAGTTGTAAAGATTCTTAACTTTTCTGCATAGAAAACATCCCCTGTTCAGAACCTACGGGTAGTTTCTGAGATGTCTTCCAGGTCCTGCACTCCAGCAGATTAACTGACCCACCCAGATCAACTGGTCTTGGACTGTCCACCCAAGTAACTGTGTTCCAGTGAACTGTCTGACCCACCTAGTCAGAGGCCCATACCAAAGGACTGATGGTTCCACCTGAAACCAGCCAATCAGCAAAGCCTCATGACCTAGCCCTCTGCCCAGCAATTGTCTTTAAAATTCCTGTCCCTCCCCTGGGCAGTTATGGTTGGTAGCTCATACCTGTAATCCTACCGCTTTGGGAGGCCAAAGCAGGTGGATTGCTTGAGCTCGGGAGTTCAAGACAGACCTGAGCAAGAGTGGGACACCATCCCTATTAAAAACAGAAAAACTAGCCAGGTGCCTTTAGTCCCAGATAGGTACTCTTGAGGGTGAAGCCAGAGGATCGCTTAAGTCCAAGAATTTAAGGTTGCTGTGAGCTAGGATCCCAGAGTTCTCTATGCAGGGCAACAGAGTGAGACTGCTTCAAAAAAAAAAAAAAAAATACATGTCTGCCCAATTCTCAGGGAAGTAGATCTGTGAAATTTCTCCCATCTCCCCACTTAGTGCTATGCAGAATAAATCCTTTCTCTGCTGTAAGCCCTGCTGTCTCTGGATGTTGGCCTTCTCTTGGGCAGCAGGCAGATGACCCTAGCTGGGGGGCAACAGAAACACAAGGCATTATTCCAGGTGTTATGCATATAGTGGTGAACAACACGAAGTCCCTGGCCTAGTGAAATTTACATTCTAGGAGGGGAAAAAGATAAATAAATAATACATTTTTACAGGATACCATGTACTATACAAAGAGCAATGAACGGGAGGGGAAGTATAGTCATGGAAGACCTTTCTGATAGCAACTGAGCTGGTAACTAAAGAAGAGAAAGAGCTGAGGAAGAGCATCCCAAAAGAGGAAACAGCAAGGCCCTACAGACAGAGTGGTCTTGACACAGTCAAGAAACAGCAAGAATGGAATGTATCTAAAGCAGAATAAGCCTAAATTCAGAAAATTAGTCACGGGTCAGACTGTAAGAGACACACTTCATGTTAATTCTGAGTGCAAGGGAAAGCCACTGTAAGGTCCTAGGTAGTGACACAATCCAATTTATAATTTCAAGAGATTACCAAATTTTGTGGAGAGTATAAGCATTCTGGAGAGATCAATTAGGAATTTACTTTGAATTAAGGCACTTGAAGAGACGGAGCTGAGTGGATAGACTGGGGATTTAGTTGGGAGACTCTCCCCAGTGGAGCTTCAGACTGGAAGAAGGGAAAAAGCAAGGACTGGAGTAAGCCATGGCATATTTTTTACTTAGAAAGACACATTGGAAGGGTAAGGCCTCCACTCTGCCAAAGAGAAAAGACAAACTAAAGCATTCCGCGTCGCAGTTCCGGTGCTCAACCCACAGATTACACACGCTGGTGAGCGTGCACGTAGTTAAAGTCAGATGGTCAGTGAGGCCGGGCCCACACAACACAGCTGGTCTGGTCAGCTGAGGTCCTACCTGTGACCTTCACCTCGTATTTTCCATTCTTGTTATTTTCTAAATTTAGCTTCAACCTGAAGATATATATCTTGAGTAGTTTAAGGTGACTGAATTAGGAGAATTCAATGTTTGAAGTAGAAATGTTTGAAGTAGAATGTTTGAGGTAGAAATGTTGTAATCGGTCATTGGTTATGCTGATTATTGCTTACTATTGTTTAAGATAAGGGTTAATACAGTTTTTGCTTTGAACGTTTGTGTAGAAAACTCTGGTTTGGGAAAAGAAAAGGGCAGAACAGATATAAGGGACCATTCTTGCCGTCCTCCAGAATTGCTAGGTCCTCTGTCATTAATGTTTACTTGGACCCTTCCCCGTCTTTGTGGCTGCAATGATGAGCATGGATTGAGCCCCCTTTGGTTCAACAACATTTCTGGCAACCATGAAGAGACAGTGCAGGCTTCTCTGGTAGGTCTGTTATTTGCTAGAGAAAGTCTCCGCTGATTGCCTGGATAGGCAGGCCCAAAAACATGGTATCTAAGCACTGGCAGCAGCACTACCAAAAATCTTTTTCTTCAGGGCCTCCGAGTACTGTGCACCTGCATCTGCCATCATCTTCACTTAATAATATTATTAAGGGTCCACTTGCTTTATCCTGGTTGCATGCTGAGAACTTGAGTTCTCATCAGCTCTGTTGTTGTTCTTGAGAAATTTGGTGTTTCTGTATATGGTCTGTATTATGGGAGCTCAGGCCTCTATCTGTAAAAGCAGCCCTTTGGGGTGGAATCTGCCAGAATAAGGGTCTCTTAGTCATGGGTACCCACCAATGACTAAGAAGGAAATAAAGTTTCATTCAAACTAGACTCTAGAGAGAAATGGGACATAAATGGATCCTTGCATTATTATAATCGTGTTACATTGTTTAAAATAACAAGTGTTATTAAAATATTTGGGTTTGTTTTTTCTTGGTAGAATTTATGAGTTTAAAAGCAGTAATTAAAACTATTATTTTAATCCCTGGTCTATCAGACATCTAATTTACAGGGTGTAAAAATGGTTAATCAAAAAATAACTTAAAATGATAACCCCAGGTAAGCTGCTAAGATAAATAAATTAGATAATTAAAAGATTAATACTCTAATTAAAAAATATAAAGCCTTCTTCTGTCTATACATATCATGTGTTTGTGTTATTTCATTACCAAATTATACAAGGAGCTTGTATAATTAATTGGCTTTTGTAAAAAAATCAAATCAAATAATTTATCGGGAAAACAGTAAAGAACTTAGATGCCTTTTTGTTCACATGAATAATTTTTAAAATTATTTTTAAGCTCCAGATGTCTTAAAGTCTTAAAATTGCTGCTTCTGTAATATTTATAAATTTTGCTGGATTTAACTGTGGACTTATATTCTTAGTTTCTGAGCCTCTGAATTCTGGGGTCTGTATAAGGGGCCATGTTCCTCAATGTCTAGTAATAGCAGTTACAAGGCGCCATCTAGGCCACATGGCCTCTTCTTCCCTGCCCTGCATTGCCCCCTGGATATTCCTGGAGAAATCTGATTCTCCCATCCTCCCGGGTTCTGTCTTGAACTCTGCCTCATCCTTTGTAGTTTTTTTATTTTTTATTTTTGAGACACAGTGAGTCTCACTATATTGCCCTTGGTAGAGTACTGCGGTGTCACAGCTCACAGCAACCTCAAACTCTTTGGCTTAAGCGATTCTCTTGCCTCAGCCTCCCAAGTAACTTGGGACTACAGGTGCCAGCTACAACACCCAGCCTTTTTTTTTTATTGCAGTTGTCATTGTTGTTTGATGCCACACTGTCATGTGAGTTTTAGGTGAACCAGGAAAGACATTAGGGATAGTGTCTATGTTGTGGTTTTAAAATTTTCAGTAACTTAGGCTGATGGAGGTAGATTGCCTGAGCTCATGGGTTCAAGACCACCCTGAGCAAGAGCAAGACCTCATCTCTAAAAATAGCCAGGCATTGTGGTGGGTGCCTGTAGTCCCAGCTACACAGGAGGGTGAGGCAAGAGAATTGCTTGAGCCCAAGAGTTTGAGGTTGCTGTGAGCTATGATGCCATGGCACTCTACCAAGGGCAACAGAGTGAGACTCTGTCTCAAAAAAAAAAAAATCAGTAACTTAAAATCATAAAAGTCTTATTGTGTGAAGTTAAAAAGATAATTATAAAATGTTTGAGTCATTTGTAAGACATAATACTTCAGTATATGTCACAACACTATACTGGGTGTTGTGGTTGTTTAGGAAACTGAGTCTTCTGTATCAAAAAAGAAGATTTTTTTTACTTTTGAAAATCCTGTATGATCAGTTTGTCTAAGTGAATAACTAACTTTATAGTAAACTGTGATCCTGTTTTAACAAAGGTGTTTTATGACGGACAATTCAGAAGACCTTTTACTTCTTCAGTTTTCACTAAAATTGGAGTTATTTAAATAAGAATTCTAGTCAATACATGTAATTCTATCATGTATATAAAGTATACCAAAGAATAGATGTTTTAAAAATAAAAATTATGAAAGAAGCATGAAATGTGTTCTTATTGAATATATACTATGTAATTTTGTCTCATTTAGAAGTTATTTGAAGGTTGATGCAAATACAGGTTTGGAAGGAAAGTGAAAACAAGATGGAAATTGACCAGTGAGCAAGAAAAGATGTGGAAAGGCCATGAATATGTAAAGTGTTTTTGGTAAGAAAGATTAAACCCAAATGAAAATAGTATAATTTAAGAAAGTATCTTGTGTGGTAAACTTCTATCCTAAAATAGAATGACTGGTTATTTAAGAAAAGGGAAAATGAGGACAAAACAACAGAAGGTTTTAAGCATGTTTGTAAATTGTGTGTGAAGACTGCCAGAACCTGTAAGAGGGAATTTATGAAGGAATTTGCATGTGATCCAGTTGGCTCTAATTTGTGAAATTCGATTAAAACAGCAAAGTTTTCTTGAAATATTAATTCAATCTCAATGAAATCACATGCCCTGTTTCCCTTAAAGTTAAAAATTATACTACAGAAAGTTTTTTCAAACCTATTCAGTAACTAGCCTGAAAGAAGCAAAAATTTTATGCCTTACACCAAGATAATCCCTGTGCTGTCTTTATCAGAGTTTTGGCCAACTAGAAAAAACTCAACATTAAAAGTGTTAAGGTTTACACCCATATAACTTCCTGTGTTGCTTTCAGAATCTTTTGACTTGTGATCCTATTTGAACAAATGTTTTCAGCCTTTGATATTTGACAAATATTCCAAAAATCAAGATTTTAAATTCAGTCTTTTTGACCTCAAACTAGCTATTTTATTTTGGCTATTTTATTCCTGGGTTGATGGGCATTTAGGTTGTTTCCACATCTTGGTGATTGTAAACTGAGCTGTGATAAACAATCTCGTGCAAATGTCTTTATGATAAAATAACATTTTTTCTTCTGGGTAAATGCCTAGTAATGGGATTGCAGGATCAAATGGGAGGCCTAATTTGAGTTCTTTTCAGGATTCTCCATACCTCTTTCCAAAGAGGCTATTCTAGTTTGCAGTCCCACCAACAGTTTAAAAGTGTCCCCGTCTCTCCACATCCATGTAAACCAGCATATGCAGGTTTGGGACTTTGTGGTGTGGGCTATTCTCACTGGGGGTAGGTGATATCTCAGGGTGGTTTTGATTTACATTTCTCTGATGATTAGAGATGATGAGCACTTTTTCTTATGTTTGTTAGCCATTCATCTGTCTTCCTCAGAGAAGGTTCTGTTTATATATCTTGTCCAGTGATAGATGGAACTGTTTGCTCTTTTTTTGTTGATTAATTTGAGTTCTCTATAGATCCTAGTTATCAAACCTTGAACTAGCTTTTTAAATATTAGGACTGTTGAAATTCTGAAAGAGACATAATAGGCTTATTTGGAATATTAATACTGTTCAGGAAACATTGTCAAATATGAAATGGTGTTTAATTTTCTTTGACTCATGTTTGTATATATATGTTATTACCATATGTTCCAACATTGTAAAATATTAATGTCTTAGTGTATGTTATCAGTAATAATTACTGTCATTATGTTAAATTGTTCTATGCTCCAAAAACAACCAACTTTGTCTGTCAATTGTCTCTCTCTTTTTTTGGCTGGGGCTGGGTTTGAACCCACCACATCTGGCATATGGGGCTGGCGCCCTACTCCTTTGAGCCACAGGCGCCGCCCCCAATCATCACTATTCTAGGACCTGTATCTTCCATAGACAATTATTTTATTTTGGTTCATCTCAGGAAGTGTTTTTTAACTGGCTAAGTCCAAAGTTGGTCCTTCAAAGAAAGTAATGGAAAGGCTGACAGGTTCTCTTAAATACAAATTTCTAATAGGTTTGGAGACTCTATACTACCAGACTAAAAGCAAACTTCCAGGACATTAATTAGAAAGCTGACATGTCCCTGAGCATTGCTAAACTAACCTCAAACAGAACAGACATTAATTACATGGGACCTAGCTAATTTTTATGACATTTTGTTTAAAACACTGCTAATTGTTTCTGGGCTCTTATTTTCCAGACGTCAAGAAAACCCTTTTCTATCCTTTGAGGTATTTATAGCTATGACAATGCATGTACTTGTAAACAAAATGTGAAACATTTATTTTTCTCTGCTTGATTTCTCCAGAATTTGAAACCCATTTGTAAGTATTCTTAGTTTACAGCAATACAGTTATTTGCATAAATTCAATAAGAATTTGTTTTCTTCTATAGGACACAATCGAAAAACACTGGTTATTTCACCAAGGCTTTGACTGGCATGGCTATTTTCAGAGATGTCCAGATGGTATTAAGGAATTAAGGTTGACTTTATAATGCCACAATAGAAAACCCACTGGAAAAACTGGCCAGATACCTTACCAATAACATCTCCTGATCTGTGGCGAGTAAAGAATGTCACTTTCTGACAGGTCCAGGAACCCCAAGTTGCTTTGGGACCTCAAGAAAAGAGGAATTTACTCAATGCATATGAGTTTCTATCGAATGAGACAGATGAATCCCTGGCTTGACTCGAGTTTTCGAGTCCAACCTGAGATTCCTTATAAAAAGTTCCAGCATGTACCTGCTTTGGCAGCACATATACTAAATATTTCCAGCAAAGCAAATTTGAAAAGAAACACCTATATGGCTAGTAATTATTCTTCCCCCCCCCCCCCCAGTGATAAGATAGGATTTTATTAAACAGAAAAGAATACAGAAGGAGTAAAAAAGCACCAGAGCTTCTGGCAAAGGGAAAGACCCAAGTCAGAAGTCTCCCCACTAATAATTATTCTTACTATACTTTATGCAAATAATCAAACCAACTACACTGAAAATAAAGTTTGTTTTGGCAAGTAAATTAATCATACTATGATTTGTCTTTAATAAAATGTAAAACTGGAAAGAAAAAATATGATTCAAAAATGAAAAACTATGATCCACCTGTTATAGATTCTAGCCTTATCAGCAATGCCAGGGCATGGGATAAGACACAGCTGTTTAACTAATCTGTTCACAGGACTAAGAGGCTGGCCAAAAGATATGGAATTACATACAGCACTCAAATTTGTTCCAAATTGGTTTTTTTTTTTTTTCCTGCTTCTTAGTCCTAAAACAACATATTAGGTATTAATATGTAAAATCCTTTAGTTTCAAAGTGAGGACTGAAAGAAATTAAAAATATTTACACCACAATACATTTCTTTGACATATTTTTGGATGGCTGCCCTGAAGTAACATTGCAAAAGCTTGCGAGGAACACAAGTCCCCATCTATAGACTATATGCCAAAAGAAATGTGATTAGAAATTTATCACCAACTCTAAGTCTGATGGGGAAGAAACTGAAAAAGCCTTAGGGCTCAACAAAGATCACTCAACTTGGTAGTCCAGGTAACTGAGCACTGCTGGATTTCCTGGCGGCTACTCTGAAAGGAATCTGTGCAGTGTTGAATACTAGCTGGTCTGTCCACATAGATAACCTCAGGAGAAATTGAAACCTGAATAGAAAAATTTCCTAATAAGCAGTGTTGCTGCAACAGGGCCCCATACCCATAAGATTTTTTAGGACTATTGACTTGCATTGCCCAGATCTTTAGATCAATGGGGGCTCTTAAAGCTAGGTATTATCTGCCTTAAACTTACTTAACAACCATGCTAAGGCTGTGAGTAAGAATACTAATGTTGTCATCATGTAAACCTTGGACTTGAAACCCAGCACTCGTGGATATTTGCAGGTGCCTACCAAGTGGTTCCATTCTCTTACCCTGGGCACGAGCCTGACTTTGTCCATGTCCTGGCCTAAAGAAGCCATACTGGTAGTCACTCCTCCTACTTTCTCATTTGCCCACACCTCAGGATTACAGTTTGGTAAAAGCTCAGGGGGAAACTGACATCACCCTTACAAACTGATGAAGGGGAACAAGGCGAGAACTGGAGGAAGGGCCCCCAGAACTATGCAAAGGAGCATGCTTAGCTGAAGATAGGAATCAGCCATGGTCCTTTCCTTTGCTTGATAATAATCACTGTTGCCTCTGCTGTTTGCTTCTTTACCCTAGAGTAGTTTTTGAGATATCTTCCAGGTCCAGCCTTCCGGTATCAAACCTACCAAGACCAAGGAACTCACTCAGCTGGTCTCAACCCTCCACCCAAGATGGTCCTCCTGCCTCTTACAAGGCCTCCAGCACACGACAGCACGCCCTGCCACCTCCTGGGCTTCACTCTCGCCACTCTGAATTGTTTAAAACAGAACCCCCTTTCCCCACCTTTGAGAAACTTGCACATTCCAGCCGGTGACCAGGGTCTCCTCAAAACTCGGTGGGAAGGACCTAAGGAAAAACTCAAGCAAAGGTAGACTGGCCCCTGGCACGTCCTGCTCACCACCCCTATGGCCGTCAGGCACCACACCTAAGAAAACCAATGAACCCAAGCCCGAACTGCGGGCAGCAGAGCTGTGCAGAGACGATGGCCAAGGGCTTTAGTCATGAGGATAGGAAGTACACTATTCGTATGCATCTTTGTTTGTTGTTGTACTCAGAGTGCCCTTGTTTTTTGTGTGTTTTTGTTTCTGCTGATGGTGCTGTATGTTTTTCCCAGTGTCACTTAAAACCTACCCTTCACCCAAGTAAGGTTGATTCCCAGACAAATGCAGTAAATCAGAGCCACCACTTCCATTTGAAGCCTTCTTTATAGACACAAAATGTAATAACAAACGTCGGGAAATGACAGCACATGTGGGGTCAGGATAGAGGCCAGCCCACAGGACACAGCTGGTCTGGTTAGTTGAGGTCCTACTTTCTGTTCTTGTTTTGTAAATTTAAGCTCCAACCTAAAGTATATCTTGAGAAGATTAAGATGATTGATTCAGGAGATTAACTTTTGAATTAGAAATATAATAGATCATGGGTTATGCTGATTATTATTTACTACTGTTTAAGAGAAGAGTTAATATGGTTTTTGCTTTGAACTACTATGTATAAAACTGTGGTTTTGGAAAAGAAAGGGCAGAACAGACTTGAGAGATACTCCCCCTAGCATCGGGCTTTTCTGTCATTAAAGATTGCTTGGACCCTTCTTCCCCACCTCTGTGTTTGGCTGCAGTAACAGGTGGATGAGCCCCTTTCAGTTCAGCAACCCCCGGTGGCTGGAGGACTAGGTACTCCCCACATCCCCTCTCTACACTGCCCCCAGCTTTAAGGGGACCAAGACACAGCAATCTCACCACAAGCTCAACTGGCAGGAAAACTGCCCTTTTTGTTGTGGTAATTTTGCGAATTACCACAAGGGTGGTTACTCTAATTCTTAATTCTGTAGGTTTGGCTCAAGTTAGTTCTTTCCTTTTTAGTGTTTTGGAATCCTTGAATTCCTTGGCTTAAACTACAGCATTTAAATTTCAGCTCTAAAACAGAGTATATATGGGAAAAATGGCTTATTCTCTAAACAGGCCATCTAAACTTAAAGCAAAACATTAAAAAAAAAAACAAAACCCTTCTGTAGTTGTTGTGTCTATTTACTGTACCTGCCTTTGCAAATTATGTGGAAAGAAAAGGACGCAGTGCTGGGTGGGTGAGCTGGCAGGGTTTCATTCTGGGTGTGAGAATTCCAGCCCTCTCCTGGCCTTGGTAGCCACATGGAGCGCTGCTCTCAGGCAGGATTGGCTACTCTGAATGCTGTTCCCTAACTAATCAGCCTGATCGCTTAAAAACAGAATTTTTAGCAAGCAGCAGTTTTTCTTTGATCTAAAAATCAGAAGTTCTTAATACCAAGTCCCTAGATAGGTTCTGAGGGTCCATAAAAATCCCAGCAATTACATACCAAGTTATTTTTTACTATGGTCATTTTTCTAAGTAGAAGGTGATAGCTTTCCTAGGATATTCAAAGGGTTCTGCAACTCCAAAACTATTCAGATCCACTAAGGGATACAGTAAGAAAAATGTTTAACGTAAAAACATTAACTACTAAAAAGCTAAGATTTTATTATATTTATGATGAATAAAGTCACATAAACAGTAGATGGAATAAGTATCTTCAAAAGGAAGATGGAGAGAGTCACACTCATAAAATAAAAACAGGCTGCTACAAAATAACCTAGTAGAGACCTTGGAAGCTTTATATGACTTTAAAAATACTTCTAATTTCTTTTCACCTGGTAGTCTCATTAAGGCAGATACAGTCTAAACAGAAAACCCCATGAACAGTTAAGGAGTCTCACCCAAATAATGATTTTTTTCTTATTGTATCCTCAATGAATCCCCAACAATAAAAAAATAATAATAAAATAAAATAAATAAATAAAAATTAAAAAAACTGTCAAAATATTTAAAACATACTAAAGCAGAAAGAACTATGGTAGGAATCTCAACTTGCAGTTACTTATTTTAAACAACTGTCACCTTACAGCTACTCTTGGTTCATCTATGTTCCACCCACTTCCCAAACCCTAAAATGGTGATTATTTAAGGGAAAGATAGAACATCCGCTTCAAGAATTAATGATCAATATTTCTGACTCAGTAAAGAGAAGAATTAGTTCACCTGAATATAATATTTGAAGAGTTTCTACCACCCTACCAAAGAAAATAGTGTATTATTTCAAATGATCAATAAAATAGAGAGATGGCAGAACTAAAGCAAGATGAATGTACAAGCTTACATTTATAGATCAAACAACACGAGAAAATGTGACAAAGAAACAGGACAGTAGAATACTGAAGAATCCTTCTGAATTGAGCAGAATAAATTTCAAAAATATAAACACAAATTAATTTCAGTCTCTATGAACTAATCAGTTTGTTACTTGTAAGACTGGTAGGAAAACAAAGTTATCATTTTAGTCTCTTCATTTTAAAATCTATAAAGAAAAGAGTAACAAAGGCAAAGCTGAAGAATAAAAAGTATGTAAGAGGGGAAATAGGTTCTACAAGGAAAATTTGAGCAGCTCTGGAAGTTTCGACAAAGAGAGGGGAAAAAATGCTATAAATTATCTTTTGGGCAAATTAGGAAAAAAGAACCACACCAAAGTATTTCTATTATTGCATGAAAAGTTAGATAAAAGCTACTATCTACTTACATCTCTGTAAGAACAAGTAAGGAGGGCAGACATAAGAAAACCCTTCTTGACAAGACCCTATTAATGTTGAAATAAGATAAAATGGAAAGAAGTCATCTCTCTATCTTCAAAAACATGGAGCGAACTAGATTTCTCATGGTTCTTTCCGGCAACACTACTTTGGTCTATGGAGGAAAACATCCAACTCCTTTCAACGTGAAGTTTAGAATTAGGTCTCAAGTTACTGTGCACAGATAAAAGAAGAATTTTTGTTCCTTAACTCGCCAGACTTCTAATGGTCAACATAATATCCCAAGACAAAATTAGGACCAGTAGTACAACCACACTTAGAAACAAAAGAAACAAACCTCCTGTTCTTCCACTGCCAATCTGCACTGCAGGTTGAAGGCTTCCTTCATTTTGCAATAAATGAGGCAAATGATAATAAATACTTGGCACTTGAAGAGATTTTTTGCTTGTTAATTCCTTTAGTAGCTTTAGGGTATTATCTGAAACACAGAAGTATAATTATTCCACAGGATAATTTTACCTTAGAGAAGTTGCAGGGTTTGTTTTTTTTTTATTGTTTCAGATTCATTGAGGGTACAAAGAACTAGGTTACAATGCTTGCATTTGTTAGACAATGTCCTTCTTACAATTAATTCTACCTATCAAATTAGCAGATTAAATAATAACATTAAATGTTGGTGATAATAAATGTTTCAGCTATTCAGACCACCATAAAAGATCTTAAAATATTTGTCCCAGTAACTCCTTTTAAGAATTTAACTTTTATGTATTCAACATATACTTAGTAATTATCTATTAACTAAGCAATACTATGCCAGGTGTTTGAAAATCAATAGTCATCAAAACATGGATCTATTTTTAAGAAAGTCATAATCTAATGAAAATAACTTACACAAGGATTCCAAAACACTAAAAAGGAAAGAACAAACTTGAGCCAAACCTACAGAATTAAGAATCAGAGTAACCACCCTTGTGGTAATTTACAAAATTACCACAACAAAAAGGGCCATTTTCCTGCCTTTTGAGCTTGTGGTGAGTTTGCCTGTCTTGGTCCCCTTAAAGCTGGGGACAGAATTGTGACTCATCTATATGCAAAAGATGTTTATCACAGGGTTGTAAACTGAGGGAAAAAAACAACGCAGGAAAAAAAAAAAACCTCATTTGACTAATTGTACAAAATGTTTAATATACCGTGGTATATGATTAGCTGTCATGTTTACAGCCATTAAAAATAGTATTTTGAAAATGTATTATAACATTAAAAAAGCAGTATTTTGAAGATATTTAATAACAGTTTAAAAATACGCATAGTATAATTTCAAGAGTAAAAATCAGGCTATACGGCTCACACCTGTAATCCTAGCACTCTGGGAGGCCAGACTGCTTGAGCTCAGGAGTTTAAGACCAGTCTGAGCAAGAGCAAGACCCCATCTCTATAAATAAATAAACAAATAAATAAATAAAATCAGGCTATATAATATGATCACAATTTTGAATAAAAATATAATACATGGAGGAAAAGACTAGAAGGAAATAAAAGTTAGCAGGCATAAACCTTACCAGTGATTTAGTTTTTATCTTTACCATCCCATAATTTTATAGTTTTTGGCCGGGGCTGGGTTTAAACCCACCACCTCCAGTATATGGGGCAGGCGCCCTACTCCTCTGAGCCACAGGCACTGCTCCCATCCCATAATTTTAAGTGTTTCTGGGGCATAATACAAATTTTATCAGCCGGAAGGGAAGCAAGGATAATGAAACTTTAAAAAAGTAAGGTAGAGAAAGTAATGAATCTCAAGATGAGAGGAATCACTTATTTTTTTAGAGACAGAATCTCACTTTGTTGCCCTCGGTGGAGTGCTGTGGTATCACAGCTCACAGCAACCTCCAGCTCCTGGGCCTTCTTGCCTCAGCCTCCCGAGTAGCTGGGACTACAAGCATCACACACAATGCCCGGCTATTTTTTGTTGCAGTATGGCCGGGGATGGGTTCGAACCCACCACCCTCGGTATATGGGGCCAGTGCTGAAGGACAGGTACTGAGGCACAGGTACTGCCCAAGGAATTCATGTTTTTAAGAACAGGCAAAGCTAAATGAAAAAGTATGTTAGTCTAGAAAGATTATGCAAATTTGGAGGCAACTGGTTATGTACATATATCAATTTAATTATCAGAATGCAAAGGGTACAGAAACAGAGGAAACAATTGGCATTCATCTTACTCTGACCAGAAATTCTCAGAGAAGGAACTAGTCAGATATTCCCAAAGTACCATTATAAAACCAGGTACGTTCTTCATTATAAATCAGATTTAAGAGCACTAATTGCTTCAAAAACTTAAAAGATTTGGCTCCGTGCCCATAGCACAGTGGTTACAGGGCTAGCCACATACACTGAGGGTGGCAGGTTCAAACCCAGCCTGGGTCAGCTAGACAACAATGACGGCTGCACCAAAAAATAGCCGGGCATTGTGGCGGGCGCCTATAGTCCCAGCTACTTGGGAAGCGGAGGCAACAGAATCACTTAAGCCCAGGAGTTGGAGGTTGCTATGAGCTGTGATGCCATGGCACTTTAACAAGGGCGACTTAGTGAGACTCTGTATCAAAAAAAAAAAAAAAAAACCTTAAAGATTTCTCCAGAGTCCTTCTAAAGTCCACACATAAGTCACAAAACATGCATGAACACAAACTTAACTTTCAGTCTCATGATGAACATGTTTTAAAAGATGCACGTTCTTCACTACTGCCAATGAAATTTATACAACTGAAATTTAAGTTAACAACACTCTCTTAAAGTCAAATTTAGTAATTAATAAAAATTATTTTATAATTTACCAGAGTGGAAAATTTTTTGTGTGACTTTCTCTGAAAAGGGTAACAAATGCTGGCTGACAAACTAGACAACTTTCGAATAAAATATTTCACATTAACTCATTGAAAATACAATCTTTTATAATATAAAAAATAGTGTTAATACCTGAAAATTTATTCACTGCATCCTTACTTCCATTTGTTTCGGCTCCTACACGTCTGAACTGTTGTACAATGGTATTTAATTCAGAAGAGCGCTGAGAGATTCTATGCTCAGCGATTCGAAGACGTTCTTTCAAAGCAAGAAATTCTCGTTGATAAGCAATAAGTTTTTCTAGAAGCAAAACCACAAAAGTTATTAGTGTATGTCTTAAAAAAAAAAAACAACAAAAACTAATCTTATCAAGGAAGATGAAGTAGCAGGCGCAGCAGAGCCACGGTGGCCACTTGACCATTTCTGCTCCTGACTCACACCGCTCACTGCTGGTCCTCCCAGAGGAACAAGCCAGTTGGGAGGCTGCTGCAGCCACAGCTTTTGTTTACCAGTTGTACATACGGGGGGGTGCCAAAAACATATATATACACATTTTATGTAAGGAAAAACTGTATTAAAATTGTAATACTTAATAAATACCAATAACGTCTATTATCTTGTATATTGTATCTTCCATCTTTTATAATTGCTACAATTTTAATGCAGATTTTCCTATCTTAAAACATATATTTTTTTTTGGCACCCTCTGTGTGTATGTAATATAGATATATATACACACACATATATACACATATATGTATATCTACATATATACACACACACATATATATACACATACACAAACACATTTATTTATAAATAAATAAAATATAATCCAAGCAGAACTATAAGATTAGAAATTTTAATTAATGTCTAATTTTTCAGAAGAAAATATTTATTCCTTGACACAGAACTGAAAATTTAAAAAGAGGCCAGGCAACCTGCCTATAATCCCAGCACTTTGGACAGCCAAGATGGGAGGATCATCGGAGCCCGGGAATAGGAGGTTCCAGGGAGCTATGATCATGACACTGCACTTTAATCTTGTTTCTGAAAAAATGTTTTTAGTATTAACACTTTATGCATAACACTAACCACATGTGTTGAAAGGGTCAAACGATAAACACCATATTCATATCAACCAGACACAGAGATGAGGCAAAAACTGATATAATACATAAAATAAAAACACAAATATATCATATTTTATAGCATTATCATTAAATGTTTCCTCTGTACTTCCTATTCTACAAAGAATTTCCCTCAAGCAGGCTTTAGTCAAATTCATAATCACTAAAAACTCAATGAGCCATATGTACAATGACCTAGTTAAAAGTCATTCATTTTCACCAACCTGAGATAATCACAGGTCAAGAGAAGCCTGGTCTGGGAAATGCAAGCGGATTTTTATGAGGATAAATGTAGACGTGGAAACAATGAGAATAATTGAGATGGCACAAAATACCCAGTGAGACGAGGCCAAGGACTGAGCCCATTAGAGTCCTCTCCTGAAGACTCGGGCAGTGCTAGATACTGGTTTCTAAACACCATCTGCTCCTAAAAAGAAGTGAAATTCTTTGGAGAAATAATTTTAAGATGAACCTAGAATATTCCTGTGTCCAGTCTGAAAGGGTTATTGAAAGAAAAAAATGACAGGATAATGTCAAGAGGACACAGGAGGTTATTTGAGAGGCTCCCACAGGTCAAATAAGGGATAATTTAAGTATCAAAACAAATAAATACTGATGGCAATGGTTATAACCTAGTAAATAAAAGAATCCATGAGTCCTTATAAATAACAAAGAAATAAAAATTTAGAGATGAGGGAAAAGTGTTTCTTATTGTAGAATGCCAAGTAATAAACACAAAAGGAACAGGCCGGGTGTAGTGACTCACACCCATAATCCTAGCACTCTGGGAGGCTGAGGTGGGAGGAATGCTTAAGGCCAGGAGTTCAAGACCAGCTTAAGAAAGAACAAGACCCATCTCCACAAAAAAAGAAAAATTAGTTGAGTATGGTGGTACATGCCTATAGTCCCAGCTACTTGGGAGGCTAAGGCAGGAAGGTCACTTGCATCCAGGAGTTTGAGGTTGCAGTAACTATGATGACTCCACTGGACTTTATCCAGGGAAAGAGAGACCCTGTCTCAAAAAAGGAATGATAAAAGTTGGAAAATTACCATTATGCAACCATCATAGCAATTTACCGATTCAGGCAAAAATCAAAGTATCTCCCATGCAGTGCTCACTGATTACAAAGGGAAAAAAGTTCATTTTCAGTGGAGAAAGCCGGCAGACAGCATCTTAATCAAGGGTTCAAAGTTCACACTGACTGACAATCACGGGACTGAGATCGTGTGACTCCTGAAGTGAAGCACAGCCTGAATCTAATCTTGAGGAAACATCAGACACGTCCAAACTGAGAAATTATGTATAAAGCAAATGGCTTGTACTTTGAAAAATGTCAAGGTCACCAAATACAAAGGCCGAGGAAATGCCCAAGAGCACAAAAAACTAAAGCAGACTGGACAACTAGATGCAAAGCACAATCCTGGACTGGACCTTGGACCAGAAAAAACAAATTCTATCAAGAACATCACTGGAAAAATAACGTAATACAGACTACAGAATAGATAATATTGTGCAAATGTTAAATTTCCTGAATTTGACACTTACACTGTGGCAAGACCATGTCCTTGTTCTTAGGGAATAAACACTGAATTATTGAGGAGTAAAGAGACATGATTTCCACAATTCACTCTTAAGTGGTTTTGAAAAGAAACAAAGATCTATAGATAGAGGAGAAGTGAAACGTTCACAACATGTGAAATGTGTAGAGAAGTTGTTTATATTATCCTCATAACTCTTCACTTGATTTTTTTTTTCTTCTTAAAGTAAAAAGAAAGATTCGGTGGCAAATACAGGCTGAGATTTTGATCGGCTGTCGAGCGGCATGGAAGGATATGGATCTAAGGGCAGTCTGTCCCAACATGCATTTTCTTGGTATTTTTTGAAACCACCTTCCCAGTGACCAGCTTCACCAAGTAAGAAAAATAACCAGTCCAAGTATAGAAATACCCCCACCCCTAATTCCAAAATGTCCCCCTTCTTTGAGGTAAACTGACTATGCTTTTAGAAATTTAGTCTAGAAAGATCTGTTGAACCCGTGGAGCACTGAATAAGGTTCAGATGTTTCTGCTGTTCCTAATCTAAAGCCCACAGCTACGAAAAGACTCCACACAGGACACTTCTCTCTCTCACATCAGTCCTTTGTTTTTGGCTACGCCCTTCCATGTTAAAAGAGTTCCCCACACCACCATGGCAAATTCATATTCCATCTACAAAACCAAATTAGCTTTCTAGAACTTTCTAGAATTTACCATAGAATTTCCTCCATTTATATTTCCCAAAATAGTACACTGCTCTCTTGAGAAGAAAAGTGGTGTATCAGTTCCCAGCAGCTTAGTTCAAACTTGAACATAATAGACAAAAAAATTCTTCCAAATCAATGATATGTATTTGACAAGTCCCTGTTTTCCATGTTAGTAACAAAATTCCTATTTTTCCTTTTCTTGGAATCATTTCAATCAATCTCTTTGTGGGCAGAAAACTGTGAGAGAATTCTTATGCTTCTTGTCTTACTGGGAAGTATTTGGTTTTGTTTATTTTGTTTTATTGTAAACAAAGTCCAACATTTTAAAATTATACAAAATTATCTATCCAGGATGGACAATGAAAATACAAATCATGTTTTCTGCAAATCATGTTTTGTGAACTTAAGATTCTGAAACATAAAATTTCCAAAGGAACCACTTTAATTCCTTTAATTCAAATAATCAGATCAGTTTTCCAGTGAAAATGGTACCTTTAGGCTTTCAAGGACTTATTAAGCTGAACCATATGAAACCATTGATATTAGATATTTTTTGACAAAAAATGGCTATTTCACATCATCTAACAATTTAAATAACAGATTTGGACTGTACAACTTAATTTAAAAATTGAGCAAAAGGACAGATGAATAATTAACATAAACAAAAAAAGCACTAAAAACACCCAACATGCAGCACATAAAAAAGAGACTAGGAAACTTTCGTTTGTCAAACAGCAGTAAGTTCCTAGCAAGATATGGGGAAATACTACTAAGTTCTATGAGCTAACATTAAAAACTGGATTTTTATGTTGAAATCAAAATTATCAAAAATTAAACCCACTTTTATGTTTGCAATTGTTTAAATTTTAATGTTTATTAAATAATAAAATGATACTGAAAAGAGTGTTGATACATCATCTGATTTCTCTCTCAAATTTTCTTCAACACTACATTGAACTTTTTCACATAGAAAAAGAAAAATTTTTAATATAAATGAGAGGCTAAGGTAAGAGGATCATTTGAGGCCAGGAGTTCACAATCAGCCTGGGCAATATCGGGAGATTCTGTCTCTAAACAAATAAATTAATTAATAATCTGGGCATGGTGGTGTGCACTTGTAGCTCGGGAGTCTGAGTCAGGAGGATACCCTAAGGCCAGGAAGTCCAAACCAGCCTGGGCAAGAGAGCCAGGTCTCATCTCAACAACAAAAACAAAATAATAAAAGGAAAAAAAGTGAGAATTCCCTTTAGTAAGGGATTCCAAAATACAACAAACGTTACTTTTTAGGAAGTCACTACTTTTGAACAACATTTTATTTCACATTTTATATTTTGCATTCATTACTCTTATACAACCATTTTAAAATAGAAAGAACATGGCCTAGATGAAATTGCAGCAATTCCCCACTGACAAAACTCTTAATCATAAAGAAAGAGGATTCAGAGGCAGTTTAGGAGAATGAAAACCTAAAAAAGCAAAAAGACCCAGTAAACAAGAATCCCCAAGAAACAGGGAGAAAGAATGAAAGGAGAGAATTTGAACAGACAATTCTAGTTAGAACAGACAGCTAAAAAGTTACAAACAAGACCGGGGATCTCACAATTTCCCAAACTTTACCATACACCACCCAGAAAGGCTTGTTAAAACACAGAATTCTGGACTCCACTTTCAGAGATTCTAATTCCATAGGGCTGAGATGGAGCCTGAGAATCTCTAACAGGCTTCAAGGTGATGCTTGTGGCACTAGCCCTAGGCCCACCCACTGAGAAGCCCATAGGTAGCCAGGTTGCCCTCAGGGTAGATGGAGACTCAAGCGACCTATCCCTTCTCCTCTCCTTTCCTCTGGTCCACATGTTAAGGGATCTAGGGACAAGAAGGGCTCATTTAAATGTTTAGGACTGGAAAATAATTGCCTAGATTAGACTTGGGGCAGAGAGGATTTTGAAGTACGCAGTGAGGGTCTATTTCAAAGGGTTCTTTTAAGAGTTATGTGGCATTAGCAAGATCATTCTATTTTTGGAGCACTCCAGTCAGGATCTCTCACATAAATATGGATTCTGAAAAGACCTGCACCCTTTTAAGCTCAGAAAGGAAAATGGGGCTCCCAGTATATGCTTTATTTAAATTAAAACAAAGAATATAATTCATTTGTTCCCTTACATGATGTTCTCAGTGTACTAACAAAACAAGATCCTTACTGGTGAATAAGAGCTGTGCTACGGTTCAAAAGTTTTCTGGAACACAATCCCTATTTCTCTTTAAGTTATCCCCTAAGTAACATAATCATTAACAGTGTCATTCAAAACAAACTTCTAGGTAGAGGCTTAATAAGTTAAAACCTATCTACTGACCTTACGAAGAACAATAGTATCTTAAGGCAAACAAATCTCTTAGATGTATTTTCTTAAATAGCTGCAATTATTTTCCTTGACAAAGTCCCAAATCCCATTATTGTAAAGGAAAACCCTCATTAGAATACACTTAGTGGCTCAGTGCCTATAGCTCAAGCGGCTAAGGCACCAGCCACCTATGGCAGAGGTGGTGGGTTCAAACCCAGCCCCAGCCAAAAACTGCAAAAATATATATATATATTGACAATGATTTTATTCAACCTGATGTTTTGATATTCAACAACCATCAGGAACTTGGAGAAAAAATTAGATGGCTTTAAAATTTAAGCTTATAGCAGATATTTTTTCATAAAAGTGTTGATTCATTCTCAAAAGAAAATTTAGAAAAACATTTTATATTCTGAAAGATATTATGCCATGTTTTATATGTTTGTTTGTTTGTTTGTTTTTGAGACAGAGTCTCACCATGTCACCCTCAGTAGAGTGCTGTGACGTCACAGCTCACAGCAACCTCAAACTCTTGGGCTTAAGCAATTCTCTTGCCTCAGACTCCCAAGTAGCTGGGACTAGAGGCACCACCACAACGCCCAGCTATTTTTTGTTGTTGTTGCAGTTGTCATTGTTGTTTAGCTGGCCTGGGCCAGGTTCAAACCCGCCAGCCTCAGTCTTTGTGGTGGTGTAGGTGGCTGGCTGGCGCTGTGACCACTGTGCTATGGGCACCGAGCCGCCATGTATTTTCCTATGAAGAATTCCTCCAGACAAAGCATTTTATTGTACATTAGAGCTCTATTTATCTAAAAGGCAGAATATCGCTACTTAACCAGTCACACACTGGAGTAGCTCCAAGACAGTGTTCTCGCTGCACCTGTCCCCGCTAGCTCTGGTTATAATATTTACGACCTATGTCATGCTTCTTTCCTCTTCTCACTTTCCTCTGCTTTCTCAATTTCCACTTTCCCCTCCTAGTATGGTTCTGTAAAATTATTTTCAAATTATTTTTTGTGTTTCTTTTCTGTACTTTTCATTTTTAACCACAAACTTGATGGTTCTCACTTCTTCCTTCTTTCATATTATTCATGCTTCCCCCCCCCATCCACCCACAGTAATTTTCCCCCATCCTCCATTTGCTTTGTTTCAAGTTACAGAAGAATTTTTCCCTCCAATTGAATGGTTTAAATTGTCTGTTCACCTGCCCCTGGACTAAGAAAGAAAAAATAGATAGGGTCTGCCTGAGGGCGGAGCAATAGTGGGAACACTGAGCTATAGCCTTGTTCCCCTTCGTGGGACCCTTCATATGCAGAGGCAAGTATAGACCCAGTTATTCCAATGCAGGTGAGGACACAGGTTATCAAGATTTTATCTTTACTTCCCACCCCATCCTACTGGCCATTTACCCTCAGTATGCCAGCAGGGTCCACTGCGCCCATCTTTAGCCGTTCACTTTCTTTTTTGAAATCTGTTTTTAAGGACTGACATTTCATGACTTTCAGTCTTTCCTAGAAGTCTTCCAAAACATAAAGGGAAAGTCTGTTTTTAAGGAAAGACTAAAACTCAACCTATCTTACCATCACCATGAGTCCATCAGACTGTTTATAAATGTAAGATACTGTAACAAACAAGACTCCAAGGTGAGCCCAGGGATTCTCACCCTCCTAGTTTTCAGACTTCTACAATTCTCTCCCCCATGAATGTGGGTAGAAGAATTATGAGTTGCTTCTAACAAACAGAATGTGGCAAAGGTGGTGGATGTCACTTCTGGAATTACGTCATATTATATAGGACTCCCTCTCTCTATAACATCTATAGTGTAGAATACATAGTATCTGCAGACACTCTCTTTATAGACTCTCCTAGGCTGACTTAGAAGTAAGCAACTATTTTGGAAGGCCTAAGTGACAAACAGCTTAGAGCTACCTCCAGCCAACAAGAAGCCAGGACTCAGGCTTGGCACCCGTAGCTCAGTGATTAGGGCACCAGACACATGCACAGGGGCTGGCAGGTTTGAACCCAGCCCAGGGCTACTAAACAATGACAGCTATAACAACAACAAAAATAGCCGGGCATTGTAGTGAGCACCTATAGTCCCAGCTACTTGGGAGGCTGAGGCAAGAGAATCACTCAAGCCCAAAAGTTTGAGGTTGCTATAAGCTGTGATGCCACCTACTGAGGGTAACATAGTGAGACTCTGTCTCAAAAAAACAAAAACAAAAAGAAGCCAGGACTCAGTCCTACAACTACAAGGAAATGAATTCAGTCAACAATTCAAGCTCTGAGTGAGCTTGGAAGTATATTCTTTCCCAGCCAAGTCTCAAGATGATAATACAGCTGACACCTTCAGTGCATCTTTGTGAGACCCTAGCCGAGGACCCGCTTAAACCATGCCTATACTCCTGGCCTACAGAAACTGTGAGATGATAATGTATGTCACTTTAAACCACTAACTTTATGGTAATTTGTTATGCTCCAATAGGTAACTAATACAGATATATTATGGGATCTGAAAAGTCCTATTTTTCTTACATCTGAAAAGTTTTTGCTATTTTATTATCCTAAAAATTATTCTTCAATTACTAATTATTTCTACTCATGCTCCCCCAAAATTTATGTAAAATAGAAAAATGATAGAATCACCATGCATGGTGATGCACAAATCACCAGTACAACATCATCTTTTAGTTTTCTTATGTGGCTCAAAATAGTGTATCATCATTCAAGAAAGTATAAAAAGAAGTTTGAAATCACTAACTTTTTGAAGTCTTTTATAACCTTCACTCAAAACAAATGAGAATTTAGGATTTTTCCTTTTTGTACCTTTAACAGCAAAGAGAAGGAAATTGACAGAGGAAGACAATTCACAATTATTAGACAAACAAAAAAAATGAAGGCAGAAAGGTAGTATCACCCTGGACTATCTATCAATGTTGGGAAAATTGATCCTAAAAGCAAAATTGCAAACTGTGAGTCTTCAGATGACAGTATCCTAGAAGAATTGTCTCTAGTTCAAGATGAGGCATCTTGTTTTCAGACCAAGATGGAATGCACACATCTCTCTCTCTATTCATCCTGCTAAGTACAATTAAAAATCCAAGCATTATATATTAAATAAACATGAGAAGATTCTGAAAGGTAGAAAACAGAAGGTAGGGTCCTTGGGAACAACACAAGGTGAGTCAGCTGAGTTTTTTTTCTGCCTCATACATCCTCAACTGGGTACTGGAGAAGTCAGCAATGTGGAGACACCAACAGAAGCACACACACAAACACGTCAAGAAAGGCATGCTCTCTCTAGGCAAAGGACTAAGTAAGGGACAACCTAGCAAGACAGAAAGACCGACTCCAGCCACATGTCCCATCCCTGCCCTATCAGTAAGTAGAGAGCAAGTAGAAGCAAGTAGAGAGTCTAGACTCCACCCTTGCCCAGCAGTTACAAGGCCCTCCTCACATACCTCAGAGTTGGTGGTATCAGAAAAGATTGAGGAGTTGGGCCTTTCCCTACCCCCAGGAGTAAAGAGCTCCCCAGTGAGGTGTTAGTGGAGACCACATGGGAAGCAGTAACAAGGCTCCTCTCCCGCTCCCAACCATGGTAGTGTCAGCAGAGGCCTTTGGGAAATGAACTACCCCCTTCAGAGCAATGGTAAGGAACATCTCCCTGCTTCTATGCGGGAGGCCAAGGGAGGAGCCTGGACTTCAATTCCCACTTGGCAATGAGGTGGTACAAGCACACGCTCCATTACACTGCAGAAATGGTGTCATAAAAGGTCAGCTAAAGTAGACAGTAAGATGCCACGGCACTCTACCAAGAGTGACAAAGTGAGACTCTGTTTCTTAAAAAAAAAGAAAAACAATGGACAGTATAAGATTGAGTCTTATAACACCCAAGATGCCCTGGATACAGGTGAAAAATCACTCATCACACTAAAAACCAGGAAAAACCTCAACTTGAATGAGAAAAGACAATCGACAAATGTGAACACTAAGATAACTCAGATGCTGAAATTACATGATAAGGATTTTAAAGCAGCCAATATAAAACTGTGTCAATAAGGCTGGGTGCAGTGGCCCACACCATAATCCTAGCACTCTGGGAGGCCGAGGAAGATGGATTGTTTAAGGGTTTAAGAGCTCAAGGGTTTAAGACCAGACCTGTCTCTAAAAATAGCTGGGCACTGTGGTGGGCACCTGTAGTCCCAGCTATGTGGGAGGCTGAGGCAAGCGGATCGCTTGAGTCCAAGAGTATGAGGTTGCTGTGAGCTGTGATTCCACGGCACATATGATGCCAAGGGTGACAAAGCAAAACTCTGTCTCAAAAAAAAAAAAAAGTTTCAATAAGTAAATTAAACAAATAAAAAAACTGAAACCCTAAGCAAAGAAATAGAAGCTATAAAGAAACAAATGGAAATTATAGAAAAGTAAATACAATAACTAAAACAGAAAAAAAGCTTAATGGACAGGTTCATCAGCAGATGAAGAGGACAGAGGAAAGAATTGGTCAACCTGAAATGAGACAACATAAATTACCCAACAACAGAGTGAAAAATAGACTGGGTGGGGGGAATTTGATATCAGAGTCTCGGGAATCTTCAGAACTGTAACAAAACATCTGAGATATAACTAATATTCCTCTCATTGGCATTGCAGAAATAAAGGAGAAAGCGAGTCGGCAGAAAAAGCAGTTATGCGCCTCATAATGATGGTTCGCTCAACTACCACATATGCCATGGTGGTCCCATAAGATGATAACGGAGCTGAAAAATTCGTTGGAAGTCCTGGTGACATCATAGCACAATGTGTCACTCATGCATTTGTTGTAGTGCTGTTGCAAACAAACCTACTGCACCCCCAGTAGTATAAGAGTCCAGCATGTGCAACTGTGCATAGAACATAATTCTTGATAATGATAATAAACGACTACGTTACTGGTTTATATACTTACTACACTATGCTTTTCATCATTTGAGAGTGTACGCTCACAATTGAAAAGAAAAAGTTAACTGTAAAACAGCCTCGCACAGGCCCTTCAGGAGATATCCAGAAGGTGCTGTTATCAAAGAGGATGACAGCTCCAAGCCTGTTACTCCCACTAAACCCTCCAGTGGGACAAGACATGGAGGCCAAAGACAGTGACACTGATGATCCTGACACTATGAGTTAATGTGCGTGTGTGTCTTAGTTTTTAACAACAACAGAAAAGTAAGAAGTAAAAAAAAAAACTGTACAGCACGATTGTGTTTCAAGCTAAGTGTTATTATAAAGGAGTCAAGAGTTTTCAAAAGTTTTAAAGTTTATAAAGTCAAAAAAGTTAGCGTGAGCTAAGGTTAATTTATTATTGAAGAAAAAGATTTTTAATACCTTTAATGTAGCCTAAGTATACATTGTTTCTAAAATCTAAAGTTACAGTAATGTCCTGGGCCTTCAGATTCACTCACCACTTACTCACTGACTCACCCAGAGCAACTTCCAGTCCTGCAAGCTCCATTCACAGGACGTGCCCTAGACAGGTGTAACTAACTGTATCATCTTGTTTACTGTATCTTTTCTCCATTCAGGTATGTTTAGATACACAAATACCCCTTAAGTTACAATCAGCCATACCATGTGGTCTAGGTATATAACAGGCCATACCATCCAGGTTTGTGTAAGTACACTCTATAATGTTCACACGGTGATGAAATTACCCAACAACACATTTCTCAGAAGTATCCCTGGTATTAAGCTAAACATGGCTGTATTTAAAGAAATAATGGCTAGAATTTCCCAAATTTGGCAAGAGGTATAAACCTACATAATGATTCAAGAAACTGAGCAAATCTCAAGTAAGATAAACACGAAGCAACCCATACCAAGAAGTACCATAACTGAACTTTAGAAAAGTAAATTTAAAGAAAAATCTTGAAAGCAGACAGAGAGAAAATATACATTACCTACTGGGGAAAAAAATTGAATTATGACAAATTTCGCATAAGAAACCATGGAGGCCAGAAGGGTATTGGCACAACACTTTTCAAGTACTGAAACAAGCAGTCAAGCTTAAATTCTATATCTGGCAATATGATCCTTAGGAATAGAAAGAAAAACAGATATTCTTATAAAAAAGAAAATGGAATGGAGTTTGTCATCAGCAAACCCACCTGAAAATGGCTAAAGGAAGTTCTTGAAACTGAAAGGAAATGACAAGAGAAGGAATCTTGGAATATCAAAAAGACAGTACTAAAGAGGAAAAAACAAAAACAAAACTCAAGGAGCCATTCCTTTTCTTCTTGAATTTTCTAAATTATGTGCGATGCAGCAAAAATTATAACACTGTAATGTCGTCTGTTGTGGTTCTCAATGTAAAACAACTATTTAAAAAAATTATAAACTGGGAGGGTAAGGACATTAAAAACTGATAAAATGTTAACACCTGTAGACTGATAAGTTATACATGTTTTTTTTTTCACAGCCTGAATATTCATGTATTATTCTTGGGACATACAAACGTACCTTCTCAGAGAGAAAACAAAGATTTCAGTCAGTGACTTAAAGACGAACACAGCCAGCTCACCCTGTCCCCACATCTACTGAAAAAAATTCCCTCGGGGATGATGCCTAGAGTGCACAGCACCCCTTGGCACAGGGCCATGCACAGGTCTGAAGGGGCTCAGCTTGTTTTAGAGTCCAAATGGGAAAATAGATGTCCAAACGACAGTAAGATTTCATGGTCCATCATCCTCATGGTGCTAGACCTCCCAGGGCATCCAGGGCAATGATGTTGCTGCAGTGTATACAGTTACAGTCAAGTCTGAGCTGGAAGAGGTCCCATGTAGGCAGCTGTAGTTCAGTATGGGGGGTAACACCAACTAGCTCCCCCATAACCTGGCAAGAGCCCTCAAACCAGTACAATCCCAAAGCCCCCAAAGGGACAGAACTGGGCCCAGACCTGCAGTAATTTGTTCTTCCTTGCCTCCTATAGCATCATCATCTCCTTTTGCAGTTCCTTATACATGTATACTGAAATACCTAGAGCAACAACTAAAATAGAAACGGATACACTCTAAACACCACAGCAAATCAAAAGGAATTCTAAAAAAATACTCAAGTAACCCACAATAAGTCAGGGGAAAAAAAAAACTAAAACAGAGGGAACAGACGTTAAAGAAAAGTAAAATGATAGATTTAATTAAGCATAATGTATCAATCACATTAAATGTAAATGGTCTAAATATGCTAATTAAAAGGAAGACAGAAATAGAGTGGATTTAAAAACATGATCCAATTATATGCTACCTCCAAGGCTGAACCCTACTCGGTGACATAAAGGAACAAACTACTGAGATACCCAATAGCCTGGATGGGCCTTAAGGACACCATGCTCAGTATTTTAAAAATGCCAATATTTCACATACCATATGATTCCATTTATGTAACATTTCTGAAATGACAAAATTATAATGATGGATAACAAACAGATCAAGGTTGCAGGAGTCAGGGATGACAGAGGACGGAGGGCTTAGTGTGACTATCCACACCACAGGGAGATCTCTGTGGTAACAAAATTGTCTTATAGTGATGGTCACAAGCATCTATGTGTGATAAAATAGCACAGAACTATCCACACCCATAATACCAAGGTCAGTTTTCTAACTTTGATACTGTACACTACACATACGTAACTTATCACAAGGAGGAACTGTCAGGTGAATATGGGATGAAGGTTACACTGTCTCTCTGTACTGCCTCTGCAGCTCCCTGTAATTCCATAATTATTTAAAAATAAACAGTTACCCCCCAAAAAAGCAAAACAAACAAACAAAAAATCAATCAATGATCAATAACTTCTCAGGGCAAAAAGGAAAAAGGGTATTTTTATCCAATTACATCATTCAACTGAGAGGACTTCACCACCATGCTTGTCAGAAAAACCCAGAACATCCTGTGCTGTTGAAAGAATGTGTAACAGTATTCTCTTCTCTATTAGGGATTTGTGCAATAAGGTTTATTAGACAGGCTCATACATAGATAAATGCTAAGGCTAGGATGCACACACACAAAAATTACGTAAAAAGAAAAAATTTCATTGGATTGATCATTCTATGTGAAATTAATGTTGACAAATCTTCAAAGAAGCAATCTTTCAAAAGATTGGCATTTGATGAGGCAGGTACAGAAAATCCAGAAGCAATGATAGGCTAGAACCTATTAGAGACGCATTGGAAATAGGGAATTAGAATTCACAAGTGGTATGTGTGCTAGACTCACGCAATGACAGCTACTAAGCAAGTCACTGTACTCAAGGCAGTGCCCATTTCAGTTTATACACCCATTCAACCAGAAATATGTGGAATAAAAATCTGGCTTTGCTATGTTTCATTCTTAGTAAAACTTAGTTTGCCACTCTCCTTTTAGTCTTATTTCTGCATTATTTGTAAAATTACTTACAATAAAAATAAATAGGCCAGGTGCAGCAGCTCATGCCTGTAATCCTAACACTCAAGAAGGCTGAGGCAGGTGGATTGCTCGAGATCAAGAGTTCAAGGCCAGCCTGAGCAAGAGTGAGACCAGTCTCTATTAAAAATAGAACAAATTAGTCAGGTGTGGTGGTGTGCACGTGTAGTTTCAGCTACTCAGGGACTGAGGCAGGAGGACTGCTTGCACCCAAGAGTTTGAGGTAGTAGTGAACTATGATGATGCCACTGTACTCTATCCAGGGTGACAGAGTGAGACTCCTCTCTCTTAAAAAAAAAATTGATAAAATTTTTAAAATTGTAAGAAATAATATGTGCAAAATTTGCTACATCATTGCTTATAAGATTAAACTAATTATAGTAATTACATAATGGAACATTATGGATCCATTAAAATTCACAGCATGGTAAATATTTGTGATATATTAAACAAAAAATATAGATTATATAATATGCATAGTGTTTGGTCAGTCTTCCTTATCTACCTGTTCATTCATTTATTGGTGACAGGGTCTTCCTCTGTCACCCAGGTGAGAGTGCAATGGAATCACCTTGAACTCCTGGGCTCAAGAAAAGTGATCCTCCTGTTTCAGCCTCCTCAAAAGCTAGGAGTGAGGAATCCCACCACGACTGGCTAATTTTTTTTTTTTTTTTTTTTTGAGACAGAGTCTCACTATGTCACCCTGGGTAGAATGCTGTGGCATCACAGCTCACAGCAACCTCAAACTCCTGGGCTTACGCAATTTCCTTGCCTCAGCCTCCCAAGCAGCTGGGACAACAGGTGACTGGCTATTTTTTGGTTGTAGTTGTCATTGTTTTTTGGCAGGCCCAGACCAGGTTCAAACCCACCAGCTCCAGTGTATGTGGCTGGCACTCTAGCCAGGGAGCTTCAGGAGCCAAGCCCAACTGGCTAACTTTTCAAAGTTTTTGGAGAGAGGGTTTTGATATGCTGCCTAGACTGGTCATGAACTCCTGGCCACAAGCTATCCTCATGCCTTGGCCTCCCAAAGATCTAGGATTACAGGCATGAGCTGCCGTGCCCAGCCTCAATTACATTTTTTAAACATGATTGTGAGACAAAGTAGCAAATGTAGAAGCCATGTTTGCTCATATCTATTTGAATCCCTCACTTTGTGACAAAATGCAGCTCTCTGGAAGAACACTCTGAAGACAAAATAAGATAGAGAATGGTCCCCTGTGCCTCTTACCTGAGTCCCTATATCTCTCAAAAGATCAATAACCTCAGTCCTTGCCATTTTCTGTACATAAAATAACATCTGAGGAGGACAATGATTATGCCTTGGAGGTACACTCTCTCACCCAAACCTTGATTCTGCTTTGATGTAACTTCTGAGCATAGTTCATGTGATTCTGAGTGTACTGAATCCCTACCACCTGTATGTAAGCAGTGGCCAAAACACTGTGTAGGAGCCCTGTGACGGAACTAACTGCTCTGGGGCTACAGGCCTCAGTCCACCATCCTCAATAAGACTGTGAATCAAATTAACTTTAATTCTTGAAAAGCTTGATTTTTTTCTGTATTCAACACTACATATAGCATGTGTGAGAGAGAGAATATATAGTATAGTAGTTCTTACACTTTGGGGTCTGAAAATATATATGTATACTTTCCAAAGTTAGAAGACCCCCAAAGACCTTTTTTTGTGTGAATTGTATCTTCAACATTTACTATATTAAAAATTAAAACCAGGCAGCACCCGTAGCTCAATGGGTAAGGCGCCAGCCACATACACCAAGGGTGGCGGGTTTGAGCTCGGCCTGGGCCTGCTAAACAACAATGACAACTGCAGCCAAAAAATGGCTGGGTGTTGTGGCAGGCACCTGTAGTCTCGGCTATTTGGGAGGCTGAGGCAAGAGAACTGCTTAAGCCCAAGAGTTTGAGGTTGCTGTAAGCTATGATGCCACAGCACTCCACCCAGGGCCACAGAGTGAGACTCTGTCTCAAAAAAAAAAAAAAAATTAAAACCAGTAAATAAATAAAATTCATCTAAAAACCTATTACATATTAGCATAACATAGTTCATGAAAAATTACTATTTTCTAAAAAGGAATTAGTGAAAAGAATGACAGCTGCTCAAATCTCTTTAATGCCTGGCTTAATAAAATACAACTAAATTATCATACCTGCTTCCACTACTTCTTATAAGCAAGAAAGAGGCAAATAACCAAGTAACATTTCAGTATTTTCATAAAAAGAGCCTGGATTTCTTGAGCTTCCTGAGAGGGTCTAGAGATCCCTGTGGGTCCTTGGATCACACTTGAGAATCACTAATCCAGAAAAATGAAAGAAAATGTATTAACATTGCTCTAACTACTAAATTTAGTTCATGAGTACTTTATTTCAGATGTCTATACATTTGCCTTCCATTAGGTAGGAGTGGTCTATTAGTATTTTTTTCTTGTCCACTATTAGTTTAAGAGTCCAATGCAGCTTTATCTAGTGTATCCACAGTAACTCTTATACAGGTGGTCTAGAACTGGACAATTACCTATATCCCCAAAACTGAGTAGCAATCTTTCTAAAGAAACACAAAAACAAACAAACAAAAAAAAATCAGTTAGTTAATGGTCTGTAATAGTCCAATGTTCTCAATTTAGTCCCCTCTACTATGTCATCCATGAATAAAATCCATTCAGAGTTGAGAATACATCAAGTACAGATTCCAGACAACCTCTAGCACAGCACACGGACTGCTTAAGCAGCTTTCCAACCTGGAAAAATCAGACTGGGAGTCTGTTTCCGGAAACGGATGCTAGCCAACTAAGCTGAACATAAAAAAATACCATACCAAGCCCCAAGGCTAGACCGGCCAATTTTAATATATAAACAAGAAAGGCCTGCTGGCCAACTCTGAACTCTCCGTAGGTCCTGTTTTAAAATTAGGTCCTTATTTACAATACCTGAGACATTAAAGACTTTTCTTTAGAAAACCCATATGGCAAAGACTTTACTACGCCCTGACTTTCTGTGCCTGTGTGGAGAGCTTGCAGAGGCCTGGATGTAAGGGCTCGTGATCGCGGGAGCCTATCAGAACCACCTGGGGGAACACTGATACAACCACCAGGAGCCACTAACTTCCTGCAGAACAGAGTAAGCAAGCTCACCAATCGTATCCCTGAAAAGCAACTGGAAAGCTACTCGAAAGAGGCAGTGCTCTGGAAATCAACCAAAGACATTCAACAAAGTGAGAAGTGTTTATTCATGAGAACTGCTGAACTCTGGATAGGAACAGCACACGCCTGTGACTTTCCTGCCAGTTGCTGCCCTCATCCCTCCCTGGCGTTGTCACTTCAGAAGCTTAACAAGGGTAGGGCAGACAACTCCCAGCGGGAACGCGTTAGATTTGGCACATTGTGGGTCAAAGCAGCAAGGGAGGGTCAGGCTCTGCTGCCCTGAGGCTGCTATTCTTTTTTTTTTTTTTTTTTTGTAGAGACAGAGTCTCACTGTACCGCCCTCGGGTAGAGTGCCGTGGCGTCACACGGCTCACAGCAACCTCCAGCTCCCGGGCTTACGCGATTCTCCTGCCTCAGCCTCCCGAGTAGCTGGGACTACAGGCACCCGCCACAACGCCCAGCTATTTTTTTGTTGCAGTTTGGCTGGGGCTGGGTTTGAACCCGCCACCTTTGGCATATGGGGCCGGCGCCCTACTCACTGAGCCACAGGCGCCACCCTGAGGCTGCTATTCTATTTGGGCAAGCAATGGACTGGCTGACCAGGCAGACCTAACAGGAAGTTCCAGGAAGTGAGACAGCTGTAGGGGACTTAAAAACTCTCCACATATCTATCCTAGGCTGACTAGAGGCCAGAAGCATGCCCAGGATGGGCCCTCAAAACACACACACACACACACACCCCTACCTGGCTGACAAAGACCAGAGGAAATACAAAAACAGCCTGTAGAATGATGAGCCCCACAGTCCACCAACTCCATCAGCAGAGAAAGGGCCTTACTGACTTGAGGTGCCTAACCAATCTCTAGCTGAACACTACCCCATGCAGACACAAAAGCAACCCCTCTAGGGAAACCACACTGAAAAATGAAAACAAACCAAAACCAAAGTATACAGAGCATGTACCTGTAACCCCAGCTACCCAGGAGGCTGAGGGCAGGAGTCTGGGACCAGCCTGGGCAACACACTGAGATCCTGTCTCTAAAGAAAAACAAAAAACGTTTTTTAAAAACTTAAAAATTTTGATGTAGAGACATCAGTAGTCAGATACTGTGGGAAAGACAACTCTAAAGCCCCAGTCCAGCCCAGTTACTTAAACAAATGAGCAAACAAAACGACCACCACCACGACTTTCAGGAGTAAAAAGAATCCAGAGCTGCATCAACGTATTATCTAAAATATATAGTAATCAACAAAAATTTATGAGACAGGCAAAGAAAAAAGAAAGTGTGATCATATTCAGGGGAGAAAAATTAAAAGCAGTCAATAGAAATGGTCTCTAAGTGTTCCCAGATGCTGGACTTAACAGATGGAGACTTCAAAACAGCTACTATAAATAAAAGAATGAACAAAACAAAGTTTGAAGAAAGAAAGGAAAATGTGATGAAACTGACTCAGTGAATAAAGACTATAAAATACAAAACAAAGTGGAAATTCTGGAGTTGTTGCGACAACTAAAATGAAAATTCAACTTAAGAGTGGCTCAACAGCAGGTTTCAGATGACAGAAGAACAGAAGAAAGAATCAGTGAACTTGATGTCAGATTCACAGAAATTATTCAATCTGAAGAACAGAAAAAAGATTGAAGAAAACCCGAACAGAGCCTCAGAGGATGAGATATCATCGAGTGTGCACAGAAGAGAGAAAAAGTAGTAAAAAATATATATATGAAAAAGAAATGGCTTCTCACAAACTAGAAAGACAGAGGAACTTCCTTAACTTGATAAAGAATATCTACAAAAAATCTATAGCTAGCATTGCACTTAATGATGAAAAACTGGATACTACTCCACTAAGATCAGGAATAAGGCAAGAATTTCTTTTCTCACTGTCCTGAAGTCCTACTAGCTAATGCAATAAAACAAAAAAAGGGAAACAAATGGTACATAGATTGGGAAAGAAGAAATAAAGCTGTCCTTGCAGGTGACGTGATTATCTACATAGAAAATCCCACAGAACTGCCAAAAAAAAAAAAAACTAATATGCAATTATAGTAACACTGCAGGATATAAGGTTACAGTATCAATATACAAAATCCAACTGTTTTCTTATGTATCAGCAATGAACTAGAATTCAAACTAAAAACAGAATACCATTTACATTACTACCCCCCAAATTAAAATACTTAGGTACAAATCCAACAAAACAAGTACAGGATCTCTAAGCAGAAAACTGAAAAGCGTTGCTAAAGAAATCAAAGATCTAAATAAGTAGACATTTCATGATGTCAGTTCTTTCCAACTTAATCTCTACAGAAAAATCAATAAAACCAAAAGTTAGTCCTTTGTAAGAATCTTCCCACAGAAAAAAAAACCCAGACTCAAGTGGTTGTAAATCCACCGTTGATTTAACATCAGAAATTAATTAATATAAAATACTTAATTAAAGCACAAAAAACACATGAAAATCTCAACAGATGTATCAAAAGCATTTGACAAAATCTTACACTCATTCGCGATTTAAAAAAATCTATCAAAAAACTAGGAACTTCCTAGTTCCATGCTGGGAAGTTTCTCAACATGATAAAGGATATTGGTTAAAAAAAACCTACAATTCACATCAGATTTAATGGGAACAAGGGCAGGATATCTACTCTTGTCACTTCTATTCAGCGCTGTACTGGAGTTTCTAACTAGTACAATAAAGCCGCCTCCCCCCCCCAAAAAAAATGAAAAAGTCAGAAAGAAGAACATAAAATAAGTTTCAAAGTTCCTAAGGAGGAGAACAAGTAATAAGATGAAGAATACAAGGTTACTCTCAATAGCCATTAGAAGACAGTGAAGGGTGGTCTTAAAAATTAGGAGGAAACCATTGTGATGAAAATGTGTCAAACGGTCTATAAAACCAGTGTTTGGTACCCCATGATCGCATTAATGTACACAGCTATGATTTAATAATTAAAAAAAAAATTGAGGAGGAAACACAATTTTCAACCTAAAATTCTCTTTTTTTTGAGACAGTTTCACTCTGTTGCCCAGGCTAGACTGCCATGGAGTCAGCCTCACTCACAGCAACCTCAAACTCCTGTGTTCAAGCACTCCTCTTGCCTCAGCCTCCCATGTAGCTGGGACTACAGGCATCCATTCTGTCTCCATTTTTGGTAGAGACAGAGTCTCACTCTTACTCAAGCTGGACTCCAACTCCTGAGACCAAGCGATCCTCCTACCTCGGCCTCCCAGAGTGCCAGGATTACAGGTGTCAGCCAACCTAAAATTCTTTAGCCCAGCCTTCAACCAAGTGTGAATCTAAATATTTGGACACATATCCATTTAGGAAGCTACTGCAGAGTATGTTGCAGCAAAGCAAAGAAATAAGACAAGAAACAAGAAGATGAGAGACCAACTAGGGACCCAGAAAACAGGGGATTCGAAGTGGGAGAGAAAAGGAGCTCCCGGGACAATGGGGAAGGACAGTCCCAGAAGGACAGCTCTGCAGGAGACCCAGGACACCACCAGCCCCAAAATGGAAAAGGACAGAACTTCAAGAGCAAACTAACTGGAAAGAAAATGAAATCAATAGGTTATCTGGTATATTGGAGCACTTGGAAAGAACTGCTGATAGACACAGGGCGTACCTAAAGAATCAACTAGAAAAGAAAAAAAAAGACACACAGGAAATTATACATGAGAAAAATGAAACAATTATTAACACCAGGAAAAATAAAAAGTTGTACAATAAAGGAAAGATATAACACTTGGCTTAAAAGTGAGATATTCTTAGTCACAATACTATAAATATAAAATAATGATTTAGCTAAAAATTGTGATATAACTACATTGGAAGAATGAGAAGAAGGAACAATAGGTATATTTTTCATCTGCAGTAAGTTCACAGATGATGTCTAAAATTGAAAAACATAAAGAACATATGTACATAACTTAGGAATATGGAAATATCAAAAAGAACAGCCAAAAGAGTTGAAGATATCTTCTGGGGAATGAGACCAGGAGAGCACAGAAAAATGAAGCTCTGGATTTTTTCAATACAATCTTTCAGTGTTGCTAGAATTTTTTTTAAACAATGAGCATTTTTTTATTTTAATAAAAATTGAATTTAAAAAGCATACAACACACAAACAGATAGCAATAACATGCCTTAACTGAAAGACCTAGAAAACAAATGAAGAAGGTCCACTTTGCTTAGGGCTGCCAGAAAAACAAACATGAGACACTCATGATCACAGAACCCACGAGTGTCAAGGGCATTGGAAAGAACAGGGTGAAGAAGTAGCAAGGTGCTACACCCTGGGTGTTACTGACAGAGGCCAAGGGAACCTCTGTACTGGCTTCTAAGACCTGTTCTTTGCCATCATGGCGTACAGGTGACATGCAGGCAAGTAGTTTCCACAGACGTCAAAGGGACCGCTGCAGGTCACAGGAGTTGTAAGGCATTTAAGCTAGAACCTAGGGAACAGGTAAGGGTCTGGCAAGAGGGCTGGGAGAGGCTCAGAGGCTGTAGCTCAAATGGCTAAGGCACCAGCCACATACACCAGAGCTGGCGGGTTCGAATCCAGCCTGGGCCTGCCAAACGACAATGACAACTACAACCAAAAAATAGCCAGGTGTTGTGGCGGGCACCTGTAGTCCCAGCTACTTGAGAGGCTGAGGCAAGAGAATCGCTTAAGCCCAGGAGTTGGAGGTTGCAGGTGAAGCTGTGATGGTGAGCTGTGATGTCACAGCACTCTACCCAGGGCGATAGCTTGAGGCTCTGTCTCAAAAAAAAAAAAAAAAAAAAAAAAAAATGCTACCCTGTTTCGCCGAAAATAAGACCTACTTACAGGAAAGATAAGACGTCCCCTGAAAATAAGACCTAGCGCATCTTTGGGAGCACACCTTAAAATAAGACACTGTCACCTTATAAAACATCCTCAGCTGCATTCCATATGGTTGAAACACAGACCTCAATAGATTTCTTTGATATGGTGATTTCGTCATATCCCTCCTACTTCACTCCCCGCCTCCTGTCCTCTGTCTGACCTCTCTCGCAGTGATAGTGTACCCAGACTTCAGGTTGTCTCAACCATTCCCACGGTGCACTATTACATCTATCTGCCAGTAATACCAAAGCGTAGCTTCTGTAGCCTACACATCTCACCTTTATCACAGACTTCTTCTGCCACTGTCCCCAGGCTTGATCAGTGGCACCACCACCCATCCAGCCTCTCACACCCAAATATACACTGTCCTTGATCTCTCTACTCCCTCATGTCCTACGTGATGCATCAGTGCAATGGCCAGGTCCACCTCAAAAACACAGGTGAATCCATCCACTGCCACCCTAGCCCGTGTCAAGGACATGTCCACCTAATGGGGAAAAAAAAAAAACAACTCGAATGAAATTGCCCTATTTCCACTTCTGCCTCCTAAGAGGCAGACGAGTCTCTGAACAGTGCAAATCAGACTAGGGTACCCTCTTAGCCTAAAACGTCCCAGTAGCTTCCCATTGTGGAACCAAACCCAAAGATGTCATCACAGCCTCTCAGGCCAATGCAGTCTGACCCTGTCTATTTCCCCAAGATCTCCTGCAACATTCTCTGTACTCCCTGCTGCCTACCATGCTTTAACCACATGGACATTTTTTATGCCCTGTTTACAGGCCTCACTCATTCCTGCCTCAGGACTTTCCTACTTACTACACTGGGAGCCCCTCCTCACTCTCCCTCTCTGGCTTTTTACCATTCAGGCCTCAACGCAACTGTCACCTCTGGAGAGAGGCCCTCTCTGACTGTAGCATCTAAGCCGCCCTCATTCCTTCCCTAGTCAAAGCTTCACCCCTATCTGAAATACCTTAGTCCATCTGGCTGCTCACCTATTATTGTGTTAACCTCTGACCTTGCTCAGCATCTCTAGAAATAGGCCCCATGACAGCAAAGGTGTCACCTATCACCACTTAGTACATGTTCAATAAACACCAAGTGAATGAGCAGATTAACTACACTGAGGGAGGAAAAGGAGCAATGTGGAGACAGCTATTTGGGAATCAAAGTGCGCTATGCTAACAAACCACTAATATCCTGTAGCTAGGATTAGTAAATTCCCTCAAGAACAAATTCGTTATTGCAGTAGCTCTATGGCACCGAGCCCCAAGACCAATAAAGTCACTGTTCAATTCCTTCACCACAGCTGAGCACATCAGCTTCTGGAAAATACACCAAAGGAACACAACTCACATAGGGGAAGAAATGTTCCTTAAAGTGGGTGATAGGAGGACATCCGGTGTGCCCTATTTCTACTTTATATTTAATCCTAGCGTTCGGATACAGAAATCCAGTTACCGTGACTCCAAGGTCAAAAAGGGCAAAACTCATTTCCCTGGAGAAGAGGGTTTATTAAGCTTCTAGATCTTAATCAGCTCACTAAAAGGTAACTTCCTTTCATTACTGCCTCAGCAAATTGCTTGCCACCCTCTCAGGGAATGTTTGCTCTCTCCTGGCTGTTGATACTTACTTGCACCTCCAAGCATTAATTGCAAGGCTGTGGCTGTGCTGGTTTCATGTGTGTGAATAATTCACTGGATCCTGCACTCTCTCAGGTACAGAGATTCACAGAGATTTGAAGAAAGAGGGTTCTAGATCTCAGCTTCATTTACCAGCGTGACTAAGCCAGTTCAACAGCATTCCGGTCCCCCTGCCTGGGACAGTTCCATTTTACAGCCGTAATCCCAGATTATTAGCTGTGCTCCCTCTGCTCTCACGTGCCCTAGTTGGGACAGTAAACTATATGATCATCCTAACTGCAGAGAAAATAAAAAGTGTTTATTTTAAAAGTATCTACAGTCAATGGGTTTGGTGATCATGGAACAATATGAACTTCATAAAAACCAACTAACAAGAAAATTCCCATTACCAGACACAAAGAACTAAGTGTAAGCAAACCCTGAAACTGAAGAACACAATGTGGACGTTGAACAGAGTGACAAAAATAACACAGAGGTTTTGGCATTGTGTCCCAATCATTATCTACCAGGATGTATGCAGGGAGAAAAAAAAAAGCAATGCCTACTCTTATGTCACAACCCAAGTCCTAAAAGTCAAGGTACTGAGTAAACAAGAATGAAAATGCTATACAATAGCCAGTTTAGAAGAATTTGCACCAGAATCTTGCTAAAAACTAGATAACAGAATGATGTTAAAAGTGGCTACTGAGTGACATCAGTGAAAATGGTAGAACAGAGACTACTATAGTATGTTCCTCCCCAGAAACACCAAAATGACGTGAGTTAAAAAACAATAATAATAAGGCAAGATGTTAAATTTTTCTAAACACACACTATTATAAATACTCACACACGATGGGCAGTCACATACATAAATCAACTTATTAAAATGGACTAGAAGAGCTCACACACCATGTGGTTCCCATCCAGGTGGGGGGGTGAAGATGAAAAATGGGTGAGATTTTAAGTTAATCTGCCATGCTTTATTTATTACAAACAAAAAGGAAGACTAAAAGTAAATATAAAAAATGTGTTTACACTCCGGGAGGCCAAGGTAGGTGGACTGCTTGAGCTCAGGAGTTCCAGACTAGTCAGAGCAAGACCCTGTCTCTAAAAAAAATAGCCGGTATTGTGGTGGGTGCCTATAGTCCCACCTACCTGGGAGGCTGAAGCAAGAGGATCACTTGAACTCAAGAGTTTGAGGTTGCTGTGAGCTGTGACGTCACGGAACTCTACCCAGGACAACAAAGTAAGACTCTGTTTCCAAAAAAAAAAAAAAAATGTGTTTAATGGGAATAGAAGTGCTTACTATACTTTTCTGTATAATTTAAAGGTTTTTAAGTGAGATACTACTGTGAGGTTGGGGCATGGCCTCTGTGCTTAAGAAACTCATTGTTTAGTCTCAATTCCAAGTTACCTTTGCTGGCTGCTAGCAATCAGTGCTTCTTTTGACATGCGTCAAAATGTCAAAGAAATGTAAGAAATGTCCCTTAAAGTGGGTGATAGGAGGACATCGGTGTGCCCTATTTCTACTTTATATTTAATCCTAGCTTTCAGATTTCAGAAATCCAAGTTACCGTGACTCCAAGGTCAAAAAGGGCAAAACTCATTTCCCTTGAGAAGAAAGGGAAAGTATCCAAATGAGTATCTTTGGATACCACAAAGTATCCAATGAGTATCTTTCCCCAAATGTCAAGCTCTATAATTTGCAGTATCCACCTTCTTACCCTTTAAAAATAACAATAATAATCCTGTTTGCCTGTATTTGGCCTTTAGCACTTCTCCCAAGTTTCATAATTCCTCCATGATTATCAACAGTGGTATGAAGAGGGGTGAGGGGGGAAATAGCAGTTTCAAGATAGCTTTTCCAAGATGACAGAGCAGGAAACATGAGAAACAAGTTTTCCAGACCCCCCAGCAATAACACCACCAGTATTCCTCAGGAAAGGAAAACCAGGAACCACATCTGAAGACACCTCTACATCCACCCCTCCTTCCTTTCTGATAAGGGACCAAATCCTACTATTCCTGAGCAAAGGCTGGTCATCTGTCATCTCCAGATGGATCTTTCTGAATCTTCTCTCTTTCTTAATCCAAATGGTGAAACGTGTCAGAAGTCAAAAAGTTTACACATTCCACAACATACCTAACCCTCAATATGACTTGCTTATAGAAAAGGGTTTCGAGGGTGGTGCCTGTGGCTCAAGGAGTAGGGCGCCGGTCCCATATGCCGGAGGTGGTGGGTTCAAACCTAGCCCTGGCCAAAAAAACAAAAACAAAAAAAGAAAAGGGTTTCGAAATAGCTTAAGTCCCACATTACAAATCTACATTTTCTACCTACTTATAATTTTTTTGCCAGTTGCCTCAAGTTTACCTTCGTCAACTCTGTTATAGCCCCAAATATGGAAGTCAAGCCTATAACATCCTTCCCTGTGGTTTACTCAACGTCAAGGGTATTTCAGTGAGCACCATGAACAACAGCCTGCTTCTTAGGCCCATGACAAGAGGAAACTGTATAAAATCAAGATCTACTAATTTGGAAACAGTCACTGAAAATGTGTTTTACTTCAATCAAAAGCAAGGATATTACTAAGTGCCTTCCTCTGTGTCAAAACAATAAAACTAAAATCCCAGAGGCTGATAGTATGCATGCATCATTATTTCTAGAACCAAAAAAAGAAAAAAGGTTATATTCATCACACACTTTGATACATACTTTACTGAAAAGACACATTAGCTGTTACACTTGGTAACAAAACAAAGATCCACCTTCACCACTCAAGTTCACATGTGAAATACCAGAAAGCAACTATACAGATACTTCCATTTACAGGGAATTTCACTATAGCACACGATAGATTTTTTTTTTTTTTTTGCACAACTGAAGTATCCTTAATGGCACTATGGACTGACTTCTAACACAATCTACTTAAACTGGATTTCTGCCAAATTTCTTAAATTGAAACTGTATACTTTTTAAAAAAAAAACTGTAATATAAACATATTGGGCAAGAATATGATTAAATGCAAAAACGATAAAACTTTGGGAAAGATATGTAAGAAAGTTACGTTAGGTGACAGACAGCGTGAGACTTCCAGAAGCTTCTCAAGAGAGTTCATGTTTGGGTAACACTGCTCTGCTGCCCAGGAGTCAGTGGGCAGCCTCTGAGAGCAGATTCCGGTGGTACCAGCTATGAAGTCAGTCACCCTGGGTTCAGATCCTGTTTCCATCACTCTCCAGTTATCCCACAGAGCAGGAGTAAGTAATGTGCTAATTTCCTGCATGTTTTCATGTCAAATAAGGATATTAATGTTCACCTCCTTCCCTAGAGCTGCTGGGAGGGACACACAAGACTATGGGTATAAAGGCTATCAACAAATGGTGCTCTTCATTGCTCCCAAACACCAACCCTACACTTATTTTTTTAGTTTAGAAACTATAGGCTCATTTTCTCCTGAAGTGTCAGCAATGGCAGCGGTGTACAGCACTAACAGAGGCCCAGTCCGTCCAAGTGCTTCTCTGCAAAACTGCCTGCAAACATATGAGACATCACCCCTGACTAAAAATAAAAGAGGGAAACAGATTAAGAAAGATTTGGAGGAAAGTAGCAGAGTTACAAAAGGGACAACTTGAGAGAAATGCAAATTATGAGGCACAACAGAAATAAGAAACTTATACCACAAGTCCTGGAGGTCAAGTTTTTAGGCTTAACTTCTGAGGTAATGAAAGAACACAGTAGAAGTGGGGGGTGAAAATCTAACAAGACAGCAAACCTCTAGATAGCCAGTTCATGAGGATTACATTTCCTGGAACATTTACCTCTCTTTTCTACAACTCACACACCGGATTTGTAATTACTTTTTCGGTGCACTGCAATAGCAACCACAATGCCAACAGAGGCGTCAGAAGTTTGCCAGGACAAACAAAAGGGTAAATTCAAGCAACTGGCCATTCGCCACTGTGTAAAGAAGAGATAAACTAGTTGGCAGACTCTTACCTAACTCACAAAACTTTTCACATTCTCCTTTAAGTAACAAGTTCCAGGCTGCCCAGTTTCACTACAAAACTCCAATCCTATTGGAACTCGCCTGTAGTGGGCAGGAGTTCATCATCCACGTAGGACAAAGTCTTAGTGGTCAAGAAAGGCTCGTGTGGAGAGGAGAGTACGGCAAAATGATTGGTTGAACTGGGGAAACCAACCAATGACCATTTCCTAAGAACAACAGCAACGCTTTTGTCCATTGCTAAGGCAATGGGCACCCAAATGTTTGGTCTGCAACACAATTCCCAGTGAAAGGAGCTAGGATTCTCAAGACACACATAAATCTACACTTTCTGATAGGAAAAGAAAAATCAGCATGGGTCTGGAAGGATGGAAATAGGGTAAGAAAGCAAGTATTCTCTCAAGGATGTCAGGGGATAATACCAAGGAGATAAAGAAGAGACTAAGAGGGCCCCAAGTAGCCAACTGGTGACAAGGTGGATGTTAAAAGAAAACACGGCCAGGTGTGATGGCTCGAGCCTGTAATCCTAGCACTCCAGGAGGCTGATGTGGGTAGATCACCTGAGCTCAGCAGTTCAAGACCAGCCTAAGCAAGAGTGAGACCCTGTCTCTATTAAAAATAGAAAAAACTGGGCGGCGCCTATGGCTCAAAGGAGTAGGGCACCAGCCCCATATACCGGAGGTGGCAGGTTCAAACCCAGCCCCGGACAAAAACTGCAAAAAAAAAAGAAAGAAAGAAAAAACTGGCCTGGTGTTGTGGCAGGTACCTGTAGTCCCAGCTATTCCAGAGGCTGAGACAAGAGGATCACTTGAGCCCAAGAGTTTGAGGTTGTTGTAAGCTATGATGCCCAGCACTCAACCCATGGCAACTGAGTGAGACTCTGTCTCAAAAAATGAAAGAGATGAGAAGAGAGGAGGCGAGGAGAGAGGAGAGGGGAAAGGAGAGGGGACAGAAGGGAAGGGGGGAGAAGAAGGGGGGGGAAGAGGAGAGGAGAGGGGCAGATATGATAGCTCACACCCATAATCCTAGCACTCTGGGAGGCCAAGGCAGGTGGATTTCTTAAGCTCAGGAGTTCAAGACTAGCTTGAGCAAAAGCGAGACCCTGTCTCTACTAAAAACAGAAAAACTAGTCAGGCATGGTGATACATGTCTATAGTCCCAGCTACTTGGGAGGCTAAGGCAAAAGGATTGCTCAAGCCTAAGAGTTTGAGATGGCTGTAAGCTATGATGCCAAAGCACTCTACCCACGAAAACAGAGACTCAAAAAACAAAAAAAAAAGATATTTTATAAAGAGTACCAAAAAACTAAAATATTCCAAAAAAGTTGAAATTCAAAAGTAAATACAGAATATGGATAATATTTTTTAATTTGAATAAGTAGAACACTGTCTATATACTTGAATATTTTCTTCCTCTAATAAGCATGGCTGCTTATAAAGTATGGATATAAGCTTATACGCATCTGCATATACAACAGAAATGGGGAGAAAGGGGAAATTCTGTACAAGCCCAGAGTTTTAGAACAAGGTAAGAAGTGTAACAAGAACAGCAAAAAAAAAAAAAAAAAGATGAGCACAGTGGTCACACAAAGAAACTGAGTACAAAATAATACTCAATGATCTATCCTAAAATGATCAAGATCCTAGACTAGATCCCTTACCTCAAAAGAAAACTCTAAGTGGCTTCTCCAAAGCAAAAGAGTCTAACAGGGAATGCTTAAGTTTACAATCTCTGTACTGGGTCAGGTAATGACGAGATAAGAGTAAGAGACCCTACTACAGAGAAAAACATTAGCACGAAGAAACAAAACTCTGTAGGACCAATGTGAGCTCTAAGGCCTTATTAACCCCACAAGCTAAGTTAATAGCTTGGGGGGGGGGGACAATTTAAACAAAATAATTAATGATAATAATTTTTATGCTAAAAATGAATTACAGTCGCCGCTCAGTATCTGCAGGGGATTGATTCCAGGACCCCCTAAGGATGTCAAAAGCTGCAGATACTCAAGTCCCTTATATAAAATGGCAGTGTTATTTGCATATAATCTACATACTTCTTCCCATGTACTTTTAATTATCTCTAAATTACTCCTAATACAAGGCAAATGTATTATAAGTAAACAAAGTCTGTATGTGTTCAGTATAGACACAACCACTGTATCGACATTTTCAACCCACAGTTGGCTAAATCCATGCATAGGGCTGACCTTACCTCAATTTAACCAAGAAAAATCATCAAATTCAAATTCAGGGACATTCTAACAAAATATCTTACTAAGTCTCCTCAAAAGTACTAAGGACATAAAAGACAAAAACAGCTGAGAAAATTTCCCATAATGGAAAAAACTAAGAAGATATGATGACTAAATGCAAGGGGGGATCCTGGACTAGACCTTGGAACAGAAGGACACATTAATGGACAACCAGTAAAATTCAAATAAGGTTTATGGATTAGTTAATAGTATTAACTTTGGTTAATTTTTTGGTTTAAAAAATTGTACTACTCTGGTTATGCAAGTTGTTACATAACCACAGGGTGGAGGGTATAAGGGAACTCTAATATTTTTGCAAATTTATTGTGTATCTAAAATTGTTTCAAAATAGGGTGGCTGATGAAAAATTACTTAATGGGTACGAGGTACATTACTCCAGTGACGGATATTCTAAAAGCCATGTCCTCACCACAAAGTGATATATGTCACTGTCATGAAATTACACTTGTACCCCACAAATTGATACAAATAAAATTATTTCAAAATAAAAAGTTTTGAAAACTTACTGTTTAATTGACTTGTTTTCCAGCTCCCTCCCCACTTCCTCCCTTACAACAAAGCAGGGATTTTTCTCTAACATGTTCACTAACACATCCCAGACCTGGACAGTGCCCAGCACACAGAAGACACTCAACACGTACAAGACAATGATTTCGGTAAGTCAGAATGATGACGGTGAACTTCATATCCTAGACTTACTATGAATTTTCCTTCTATCCTATATGAAAGCAGCTTTACTTATTCTGTAAAGAAAAAAATTTTGGAAACTTTGGCTCCCTTTTTATGTATAGATAAGAACCATCGTTTTCAATAAAATGCTTTGTTTATAGTCCATATTGTTATAGCTAACAGGAAATGACATCTGATCTTTCATGCGCTATATTTTTTTAAGACTATACTGTAGTCTATTCATTCAAAGATGTATGTTGTCTTCAGTATTTCAACAACTAAAATCAGGTGAGTCTTATCACTTATACAGTATGTAATAATTTAATCAGCAATAGCTTTTTCCTGCATAAGAGTACTTTAAAATAATGGTACATCTTACAATTAATTAGATTGATGAAATATGGTGATGAATAAAGCACTTAAAAAATATTTTTTGCCGGGCACAGTGGCTCATGCCTGTAATCACAGCTACTTGGGGACTGAGGCAGGAGGATCACTTGAGCCCAGTAGTTCAAGGCTGCAGCGAGCTACGATCGTGCCACTGCACTCCAGCCTGGGGCAACAGAGGGAGATTAAATACACACACACTTTTTGGAACTTGACTTCCAGCATGCCCTAGTCACCTGTGTAACTGGTAAAAATTATTTTTTAAAAAACACTTAGAGAATCTGGAAATCATCTTAAAGACAAACAACAAATGAAGAAATACCTGTAGGAGAAAATCTATGAAAATTCAGTAAGAAAGGTGAAAGTATAGTATTTGAACCAAGACCACTTCCTCTCTTCCCTTGAAAAGCAGCAAGGTAGAGACCCTCCCCCCCACCCAGTCTACTGCCACCAAGAACATAGAGCTCCTTTGCTCCCCAGCTCCAGGCTAGGGGAGTTCATCCAGAAGAAGCAGGATCTTAGCTTTTCTCATCCTGTCCCCAGCTGCCTGTTAAGGTTAAGTCCCAGGAGAATATAGTTAAAACTGGGGGTTCTCACAGGTGGAATGAAGGCTCTACCGTGGGTGCAGTGCACTGAGACTATTAGGGCCCTGGTAGCTTCCTGGGGTTCTATGGCAGTGGTCCTACATCCAGACAGGCAGAACCAAGAGAACCTCAACATCCCACCCCCCGCCATCTAGTGCTCAGCTCCTTGAGTGTGGGTGTCACTCAGAGTAATGCATTGTCCCCACTCAGAAATCTTTCCTGGAGCCATAAAATAGCTCCTATTCTCTCTTAGAAAAGAACTGGCTTCATCTGCAACAGAACATGGAGAAGTTTAGGCCTGGAAGCCCTCCCAAAAGTAATGAAGGAAATAGGAGATAAGTGTGGATCTTATGAAAATATAGCCCAGACTGTGGGCAGGCTAGTTTACAGGAAGAAACTCCAGGAGGACACAGCTGTGAGGAGCCCTCATGGGGTCAGACAAATCTAAGACACCAACTTCAGAAATTAATTTCTTCAAGCAGCTGTAATTTCATTTAATTAGTTTGTGGCAGAATTTATGCCTCAGAGAATTGTAAACAATAAAACAATCAGCTTGCAATTAATGTGTAGAGTCTCAAAAACAGTGGAAGAAAGCCCTACCAATAACAACAGTCATCCCATGGTGATTCTGGACATACTAAGACCTGTGGCTCCAGCCAGTCACTAAACAAACAAGCAAGCAAATGATAACAGGGGCTACCCAAAGCTGCTAAAATGTATTAATTTAAAATGTCCAGTTTCCAATAAAAAAAAAAAGTATGAGATGTAAAAGAAATGGAAAATACGACCCATAAACCAATTAAAAAAAAAAAAACAAGGATGCAATAGCAACTGCCTTTGAGTACAATTAGAAGTCAGACTTAAGAGGAAAATATTTCAAAGCGGCCATTATAAATACACTCACAGAACTAAAGGGAAACTTAAAGAACTAAAGGAAGTTATGACAACATCACATCAAATACAGGATACTTTAATGAAAGAACCAAATGGAAATTCTGGAGTTGAAAAGAGTAACAAAAGCAAAAATTCACTAAAGGGCCTTGTGATAATTAATTTTATGTCACCTGGACTAGGGTAAGGAATGTTCAGAGAGCTGATAAAACATTATTTCTGGGCATGTCTGTAAAGGTATTCCTGGAAGAGATTAGCTCTTAAATGAGTAGACTGAGGAAAGAAGATCACTCTTACCAAGGTGGATGGGTGTCACCTAATGTACTGAGTACCCAAATAGATCAAAAATGTGGAGGAAGGGTGAATCTGTTTCCATCTAAGCTAGGACATACTGCCCTCAGACAATAGCACACCTGCTTCTCAAGCCTTCAAACTCAGAACTTATACCATTAAACTAGAACTTGTACCATTGGCTCCCCTGTTCTCAAGCCTTTGGACTCAGAATGAATTATACCACTGGCTTCTGGTTCTCCAGCTTACAAGCAACAGATTGTTGAACTTTTTAGCCTCCATAACCACATGAGGGAATCCCTATAATAGATTTCTTTATGTATATCTATACACACACACACACACTCTCTCTCACTGGTTCTGTTCTTTGAAGAACTCTGACCAGTGACACAAACCTCAACAGTAAATTTGAGCTGGCAGAAGAAATAGCAAACTTGAAGATAGATCAGTAGAGATTATGTAAACAGAAGAAGAGAGAGAGAGAAAAGAATGAAGAAAAATGAACAAGTGTCAGAGAAATATGGGACACTATTAAGCACACCACTATATGTGTAATGAGAATACCAGGAGAGGAGACAGAAAGGTAAAGAAAAAAATATTCAAAAAACAATGACTTAATACTTCTCAAATTTATTGAAAAACAATAAACCATATCTAGAAAGCTCAGCTCCAAGTAGAATAAAGACAAGGAGACCCACAGTAAAAATGATAAAAGTCAAACAGAAAAACCTTGAGACTTCCAAGAGAAAATGAAACATCACATACAAGGGAACCCCAAGAAGGTTAACAGCTGACTTCTCAGCAGAAATAACAGAGGGCAGAGGCAATGGGTGCTCACAAACAAAAACAAAAACAAAATCCCATCAACCAGGAATCCTATGTCCAAAAAAACCCCTATTTTTTCTTTCAAAAGTGAAGATGAAATAAAGACATACCAAAATAAACAAAAACGAAAGGAATTCTTTGTTTACGGTTCTGCCTTATAGGAATACTAAAGGAAGTTCCTCAGGCTGAAGCAAAGTGACTCCAGACAGTGATTCAAATCCACACAAAGAGCAACAGTTATTATGTAATTATAGCAGATACTGTTAAGTATATTTTTTCTTCTTTCTCTCTGTTAATGGATTTTAAAAGCAATTATATAAAATAATACATATATAACGTATTGCTGGGTCTATATCACGTGGAAATACATGGGTAATATAATTGCCAATACCAACATAAAGGAAGTGAGTGGAAGTAAAACTGTAATGGGATAAGGGAATAATGACATAATCAAATATATAAAATAATAATATAACAACACATGGTTTAGTTTGTAACAAAAGATGCAATTTGTATAACAACAATACCACAAATAAGAGTAAAAGGGAAAAGAACTATGTAAGAGTAACATTTCTATATATATAACCAGAATTATACAGTTATTAGATTTATATAACTCCTATAAATCTAAAGTTGATTCTAATTAAGCTGAGATACTAGTAAAAAAAAAACTTTTAAAATAGTGCAAAAAATCATTAATGAAATTAAAATTCTACATTAGAATTCAATCAATGCAAAAAACAAATCAGCAGGGGGAACACAGGAACAAAAAGACACAAGATATCACTGTGCAGATAGGCAGACCAAAATTTTTTTAAAAAGACATGAAGTATATTAAAAACAAAAAGATGACAAATCCAACTATTACAATAATAACATTAAATGTAAATGAATAAACAACCCAATCAAAAGGCAGAGATTACCAGAGTGGATTTAAAAAAGAATGATCCAACCATATGTTGTCTAAAAGAGACATGTCCACTGCAGATTCAAAGACACAAACAGACTGAAGTAAAAGAAAGAAATAAGAACATAGAATGGTCCAGCCACTTTGGAAAATAGTCTAGCAGTTCCTCAAATGATTAAATATAAGAGTTATGATGTGACTCAGCAGTTTCACTCCTAGGCAAATACCCAAGAGAAATGAAAAGATATGTCCACATAGAAACATGTACATAAATGTTTATAGCAGCATTCTTCATAATAGCCAAAAGATAGAAACAACTCAGTATCCATCAATGGATGGATGGATAAACAAGTGTGGTATAGCTATTCAAAGGAGTTCAATTCCTTCAATTCCATAAGAAGGAATGATCCACTGACATACAGCACAACATTGATGAACTTTGAAAACATTATGCTACGTGAAAAAAAGCCAGTCGCAAAAAAACCACATACCATAAAATCCCATTTATATGAAATCCCAGAAGAGGGACAGAAACATTCGTGGTTAATTAATCACTAGAGTGCAGGGGAGAAGGGAGGAGTAGGGCAGGAACAGCCAGTGAGTACAGAATTTCTTTTTGAGGTGATGAAAATAGTCTAAATTGGCTGTGATGATGGATGCATGCATCTGTGAATATAGCAAAAACCACTGAATTGCATCCTTTAAATGGGTGGATTGTACGATATGTAAATTATATATCAATAAAGCCATTTAAAAAATTTAAATATATTTTTGCTGAAGGAATCGCTCATCTGATAAGGTCTGTTAATGTTTACTAAGCAGCAAGCACTGGATCAGGAACTATGAATATCAGTTCCTGTCCCCATGAACAGGGACCTACGCTAGCTTAATCAGTTTTGCTCAGTTTCTGGATTCTGCTGACGAGAGTAAGAGGCTCATTAGGAGCCCTGCACTGCCTGGCAAGTAAGACATATGACCGCTCTTGTCCCACTCTCACAACCCTTGCTTACAACATTCCCAACCTGTCATCCCACCCAATTCGAATTTTGCCTGATTTTTATGTGTACACAGGGAATCCTGCGTACCCTGTTTAAACTGGTGCCTGCCCTGCACCCCAGCTTCCCTCGCAGGACTCCAGACATCCTCCCAGCCTGTGCTGATCCCACAGACCAGCTCCTGTATTCTTCCACGTGATGAGTGAAGGCTCTGGCAAACTAGGAAGTAGACTGTGATTACCTGTTAAACCTCAAAACGATCTAAGAATCCTACGTGCCAGTCATAATGAGCACCTCATAATCCCAACGCAAAAATCCTCTAACCCCTTTCAGAATTTGTAGCTGCACATGCAGCCTACTGTCCCTCCTCTGCCTGGCATGGCCAACAGGTTCAACCTTCACAGACCACACGTACCTCCTCTGTGAAGCACCAAGAATTAGTAGCCTGTCTCTATGCTTCTGGGCAGTAGATCAACATCTAAGAGCATAAATTCTTGAATTAGCCTGAGTTTGAACTTCAACTCTATCACTTCAAGAAGGCCTTTGGTAAGTTTCTCAACCACTGTGCCTTGGTTTCCCCTTCTACAGAAAGAAGGTACCTACCAGGGTTGTTATGAGGATTAGATGAGCTAATACATGTAATATGCTTACAACAGGACATGTACTCTATCCTCATTTCTCTCTTATCTGATGGCATCACACTTGTTTACACGCATACTTCCCTACCAGTCCTTGAGTTGCTCAAAAACATGAACTTTCTTATTTCTTTTCTTATTCACAGCATATAATACAGTGCTAGGCACAGGACAGGAGCATTCATTTACCAATGAACCAATTACAATCAACACTGTTAACCTAGCAATGTCAAAGATTATGGAAAACGTAGTTTCAAAATAAAAATCAGGGGCACATGATTTATAGGCATACTTGAACTGAATATCTGAAATCAGGTCTGCGCTAGAAAATCCAGGCTGTCTGATCGTTGGAGCTATCTAGAAAGAATCCAAATGCTCAAAAGTTAAAGAGTGGTTGCATCAATGACAGAATTTAAACACAGGAAATTTTACATAACCATAAGTGGAAACCTATGGTGATACCTGAAAGACTCTGGACAAAATACTAAGCAGAAAAACAGAGCAGAAGAGTTTACAAAGAAGGATTACAGCTGTTCAAAGAGCGATAAGCAAAGAGAACAGATGTTGTACGTGTGTACCTAACACTACACAGGGAAAGAGACTTCATGTTCTTTCTCCCATAATTAAGATTTATTTTTAAAAGAGACTTTACATTCTTTAAATTAACTCTGATTCTCAAGACAGCTTAATAAAATAATAATAATGCTCATAAAGCCTTTACATAGAAATAAGAAGACTGAACTGGAGATTCCAAGACTTTTAATCTCTTTACATAAGACACAGTAAGAAGGGTCAAGTTTCTTCACTACTTTAACTCTCTGAATAGGTAAGTTTCCTGATAAGAAAAAAACCCATACACTTTCCTTGTGGAGCAATTCTCTTATTTCATAAGCAATACTTTGATTAAATTAACTATTCACGTTATTCCTCATTAGGTCTTCTCATTTGGTGTAATTAAACCACACAATTGGCTGGGTGTGGTGGCTCACACCTATAATCCTAGCACTCAGGGAGGCTGAGGTGGGAGGATCCTCTGAGCTCAGGAGTTGGAGACCAGCCCGAGCAAGAGCAAGACCCCTGTCTGTACTAAAAAACTGGAAAAATTAGCCTAGCCAGGTGTTGTGATGCACACCCATATAGACCCAGCTTCTCAGGAGGCTGGGGCAGGAAGATTTATTGACGCATATGACTGGAAAGATTGTCTCATGACCTCACCTTTTAATGACCTCTGGGTTCCAGTGGGAACCCAGGAGTTTGAGGTAGCTGTGAGCTAGGCTGATGCCAAGGCTAGTCTAGCCCAGGCAGCAGAGTCAGACTCTGTCTCAATTAATTAATTAAAACGTGAAATCTAAAATGTATATATTTGTACACAAAGAAAAAAATCCTTTAACAGGTTTTTCATTCGTTTCTCGCCAAGAGTTCTCCCCTCAAATTAGAGCCTAATTCAGAGAAAGGCAAAGAGCAGAAAAAGAACACCACACTTATTCAAAGCACAGAAGCATATATTTTTAACTTAGATCAGCTCATTGTATACATATATATTCACCCACAGATATAGACATGTGTACTATGTATATACACATAGATATAAAGAGGTCATTAAAAGGTGAGGTCATGAGACAGTCTTTTCAGTTGTCTTCATATGCATCAATAAAATAATGTCAGCAATAGCATCTTCAAATAGCCCAGAACAGCCTGCTCTAACTTGACTCTAACAAAACAGATACACAATCCTTTCAATACTTCCATCCTTCTCACCATCAGCATTCCTTAGATTAATAGAAGGAAAAGCTACAGGTAAAAAAGTATGGGTGGGAATTTACTCCAAATAGTTTCTCTTCCAAAAAAAAGCAAAGAAATGCATTATCCCTGAATATGATTCCAATCAATAAATAGGTTAAGTTTCCTTTAAAACACAGTAAAATAGCCTGAACATAATTTAAATTTCTTTTTTTTTTCCCCCCAATCAGAACTTTCTCCTCACCTCTTCTTTTCTCTTTTTTGTTTTTGTTTGTTTGTTTGTTTTTAGAGACAGAGTTTCACTTTATGGCCCTAGGTAGAGTGCCATGGCATCACATAGCTCACAGCAACCTCCAACTCTTGGGCTTAAGCGATTCTCTTGCCTCAGCCTCCCAAGCAGCTCTCCTCACCTCTTCTTAAATACTTTTGCCTAGACATGATTGCAAGAGGGACTTTACCTAACAATTGCAATCAGTGTAACCTGGCTTATTGTACCCTCAATGAATCCCCAACAATAAAAAAAAAAGAAATACTTTTGCCTAAGGAGCAATCTGTCAATGTGTGCAGTTTAAATCATTAACTGCATAGCACCAATCACTGGCATAATTAGCATGTAAATTCTACGAAGGCACTAATTGTGTCCTTTTAAGTGTTTTATGCCACACTCAGTACAAGAAAGTTTATTAAACACTTATGTTTAGTTAAAAAAAAAAAAAATGACAAAACAAAAGCCTTTATTATTCCACTTGGCTGTCATGTATCTGTTTCTCCAAGTATAATTGTAAGAAACTGAAAACAAACGCTTTTGTCATTAGAAATCCTGTCTCCTCTGTCCAAGAACATTGCTTCATTTTTGTGTAAGAAAGAAACTGCCAGCAGACAGCATGCAGCATGCAGATTGCTGGCGTATTCAACCTAAGTATTCATGCACTTGCGCAAAACAAAAAGCCTACTACATTTCAGACACATTTTCAGAGACATTTTCCTTACCTTTCCCATTTTGCCATGTGGTATACCAAGACAGAGTAAGGAACGAGGTGATAAATGCTAAAGCAGTGGCTACAGTTCCATTTCGGAGCCTCATCTCATTTCACCATCACACTGGTTCATAGGTTTAGGATGATAACCAGGACTGTTCGGGTTTTTTACCCTGAAGTCAACTAAATCCAGTTTTCCTGATTCTAGGCCAATAAAAACAATCAATAAGAGAGATTCATTTCAGATGTTCTGCGGAAGGAGCCCAGCAGCTGTGCCATTCACAACTGCTACTCAGAATTGTCTTCCCAGTCTTCATAGGCTCGTGTCTCAGGCTTTTTTCTTCCTATTCAGGGGCAAAAAAGAAAGAAAAACTCTGTTCAGCAATGCAAAATGTAAGTATGTTCATTTATTATTCACCATTCTAAACAGAATTTTGGCAGGGCTAAAACTATTATCTCTACATCTAAACTACTCATTTAATATACTAGAGTTATATGATCCCGCTCCTCCAGGGAGATAAAGCTTCAAACCAGTTTCCATCCTCACTGCTTTTCTTTTGTCTGTCTGTGAAAAGAACGTTACAGTTAGTTATTTAAAGGGAGAAGTTTGTGGGGCTCACAGATTCCAAGATGAGAACTCTAATGATCACACAATGGTTCCTGAGTAACATAATCTTCACTCTCCTCGGTTTTCCTATTGCACAATAGGGAATGCTAAAAAAAATAAATAAAGTAAGGAAACTGACAAAATACAACATACAAGGGCCAAAGCCCTGATTCCTAGACCCAGCTCTGTCCTTACTTACATGACTTATCTGGGCATGTCACTCATCTAGTCCTCAAGGTTTCATCAACAAACTGAGAAAACCATCTGTCCTGTCTGCTCTTTCACATATTATCATAAATGATTAAAAGCAACAAAAAGTTACTATTGCTACTTATCATCATCATAAAATACATGTAGTTTTTCCAGTGATTAGCCGATTCCCAGGGTGTAAATTGGGAAGATGTAAGCATTTAGAAAATGCAGCCATTGGCATGGTACAGTGGCTCACTCCCGTAGTTGCAGCTACTCCACTAACTAAGGCAGGAGAATCCCTTGAGCCCAGGAGCTTGAGACTAGCCTGAGAGAGATGGCAAGACTCCATCTCAAAAAAAAAAAGAAAGAAAGAAAAGAAAGGAAAGGAAAAGAAAAAAGAAACTGCAGCAATACAGCCAGAATACTGTATGACCTAGGACCTATCACTCTGTGTTGCTTCAACTCAGGAAATCAGGAAATTTCCCCACAAAGTCATTGGTAAAATGGAAAGAAATGAATTTGTTAGAAGTCCTTAACCACAGTACCCAACATAATAAGTTCTCAATAAATGTTAACTGTATTTAAAAAATAAAACCAAAATAAAAATTTAAAAAATCCCCACAAAACACAGAACCAGTTAACTGGTTCAGTTCATAGTCAGCCTCATTCCCTGGGGATACGTCAGGCCCTCCAGGATGTGCCTACCACAAGATGCACTTGGCAATACACTAAATGACACCCCAGTGGTGAGTTAATGCACCTCCAAAAATGGCTAGTGATCTCAAGGGAGGATTCTCTCAGTGGAAGAGTCTGGCTAATTATAGGAGCCATATGAAGTCAATTCCCAAACTACCACCTCAGCTACTTTTTAACATTGAACATTACTAGAAATCTTCACTAGCAAAGAAAGATCACAAGGGCCATAGTATTAAGAGTAACGATGATGGTAGCTACTACAGCTCATTAAATGTTTCCTATGTGCTGGGTTCATTATTACGTTTAAATCTTCACAAAATCCTATGAGGTGGGCATTATTAACTCTATACTACAACCGAGGAAATGAACCCAGAGACAGAATGCTAATTTGCATGACTCCAAAGCCCAAACTCTCATCTACACCCCTTTCAAATAAGGCCACCTGCACCCTGGCAATACGAAGAGAAGTGACAGCCATACACTGTCAGTTAACCGGAGTTAATTCTTCATCTTTTATCAAAGTATTCTTCTGACAGCAAAAACACAATAGCAAAACACTCCAGTTAAACTGGAGATCGTCTTCATGGAGCATTAATTACGTAGGTGTAAATTTAAAACAAATGTATATTCTATAACAAACATAGATCTATTATGAAATAAATTGCAAAATTCACAGACACTGGGGCAGCGCCTGTGGCTCAGTCGGTAGGGCGCCGGCCCCATATACCAAGGGTGGCGGGTTCAAACCCGGCCCTGGCTGAACTGCAAACCAAAAAATAGCTGGGCGTTGTGGCGGGCGCCTGTAGTCCCAGCTACTCCGGAGGCTGAGGCAAGAGAATCGCTTAAGCCCAGGAGTTGCAGGTTGCTGTGAGCTGTGTGATGCCATGGCACTCTACCGAGGGCCATAAAGTGAGACTCTGTCTCTACAAAAAAAAAAAAAAAACAAAATTCACAGACACTTACAAAGTCTAAACATTAAACAAACTTCTCACTTCCTGTAGCCTTTGGCTAATCCCTCCCTCACCAATCCCCCTCCAAAGCATGTCTGTTAACTCTCCTCAGCCACCAGCTCCAACTTCCATATAATATTCTAGAATCACCTAACCTTTCTTTTTTTTGCAGTTTCTGGCTGGGGCTGGGTTTGAACCCACCACCTCTGGAATATGGGGCCGGCGCCTTATTCCTTTGAGCCACAGGCACCACCCCTCCTAACCTTTCTTACTACCTGAACACAAGGAGCTCCAAAAATATTCTAAGTTATCACTGTTTCCTAAGACCAAATTTATTCACCTTCTATAGTTAGTACAAGTTAACACCAAACATGCCCATATCTACAGTTTCGAATTAAAATCTTCATAGCAAAAATCCTATAATTTTAACTAAACTCCAAAAGTGTCAAATACACTGTCTTAAATCAATAAGCATGTAATAATGATTTCTAATTATAAAAATAGAGGCAATAACGCAGGTAATTACATAAATTGGAATTTTAATCCTGGTGTGGCATTACATAAAAAGGGTTGTAACTTTCAGTTTGGATATACTTAGCCCTATCTTCAGATCTACTAAAAGATCTAAAAAGTATACAAACATTCGATTAATAATAATGGGGTAGTATAGAAGCACAGAATCATAACATAAAGGATATTTTAAACAGTTTTATTAAATACAAATAAAGCCCATATGATAAAATGAAATATAAATGCATAGAGAAAAGTAAAAGTAAATGAACTTTAAAATCAAGATAGACTATTGATAATACTACCTATAATACATGGAAAACATGAGGAAAAATAAATACTGGATCCAGAAAGTTATTAAACTCCAGTCTAAAGAAGATACTTAACAATGAATTCTACTAACAAATAAGCTCTGAAATTTTGCAAGAAAAGCTGAGTGTGTTTCACTTAGTTAAGGATATAGTCATGCTTATAATCCTAGCACTCTGAGAGGCCAAGGTGAGTGGATCTCCGGAGCTCAGGAGTTCCAGACCAGCCTGAGCAAGATCCAGACCCTGTCCCTAAAAACAGCTGGTAGTCGTGGCAGGTACCTGTAGTCCCAGCTACTCGGGAGGCTGAGGCAAGAGGATCACTTTAGCGCAAGAGACTGAGGTTGCTATGAGCTATGATGCCATGGCACTCTACCCAGGGCAACGAAGTGAAACTCTGCCTCAAAAAAAAAAAAAAAAAAGAAAAAGAAAAAGAAGAATGTAGACATACGTTTTTAATTAAGATTTCCAAACTAATATGTTTAGCTGCAAAACACAAGTGAATGAAGTCTCCAGACAAGAATAAAACAATATGTTCTAAAATTATAAGATATAGTTCATAAGTTGGCATGTAACACACAAGTGACCCATATTTTTATTAGTGTCCATATTTGCAAAAATTTTAATCTAGCACCTTAATATTCTCTAAGACTATCACTTAACACATTTGAATCTTTAACAACAAAAAAGGTAGTGGCTAAAATTACTAGTCATTTCTCTGCCCTTCCAAAGGTAAAGGGAGCTTTCAACTCTAGACCTTGACTACAGTATCTGTTGTTTTTTTTAACAGTCCTTAAAGGCTGCAGTCTTTTATTTTATTATTGGATCTAAAATCTTTATTTTATTTCCAAGTGTTCTCCCAACTACTCATTATGGTCCATAGTTGAGAACACTTTGCTGAACATTTGGCATATTCCTTAATCAGCATTTAGACAAGACAGAGGTGCCTGAAGAAAGAAGCACAATCCCTGATACCCAGAATCAGTAAAATCTCACCTAAGCCCATATAACTCTGCACACCACGGTTATGGAAAAGTCACTTGTCTTCCACTCACAAAAGGGTCAATATTTTTCTCTAATACAACTTACATAATGGCATCGTCCAGTGCGTTTTCAGATTTACACTTGTGGGTTAATGAAACCTACGTCAAGATAAGCTCTTAATGAAACTGTTAACATTCAGGGAAAGAAACTACAAAGCGCATGTTCTCCGAGTCTAAATTTAGATTCCACATTCAAACCGACCACTTTGTCATTCTTCACCGTTTATCAAAGTATTCTTCCGACAGCAAAAACACAATAGCAAAATACTTGGAAAGCATTAAAAACGTACGTTGTGGCTACTTATGTCTCCCAGTTCGTAAGGTAAGCAATGAACATGCTCCTGAGAAACACAACGTTGCGAGAAATAAAGGAGGCACGCGAAGGGTGTAACGCAGCCACCTCCTAAAAGCACGATGTCACCTGGCGCCCTTACTGGAATCACCCAGGCACAGCTAAGGGTCCCGCTAGCAGCTTCTTCACTACAACGGGAGCTGAGGCCTGGAAGCAGAGGGTGTTCTGTCACGCCGGACTACCAGCTCTCCACTCCGTAGGAAAATTCCCCGCCGCAGCGGCTGCACTTCCCGGCCCCCTCGGCGGGCGCAGCCTCTGCCTCTGCGCCCCGGGCCGCCTCGCCACCGCCCCACCTGCCCCCGGCCCCGCAAAGGCACCGCCCCCAGGCGCTCCCGCCGCCAGGTCCCGCGGGCAACTCTCTCTCCCCCTCCGCACCCCGCCAAATCCACACTTTGCTCCACTTTCCCCGCCGCGCCGCGGAACACCGGGCACGCACGAGGCGCCCGGCCCGCCACCAGGAGGGCGCGCGGCACCCAGGGGCTGCTGCGCCGGCGGCGCGGGGAGGACGCCCCGGCCCGCGCCCCGCCCCCGAGGCCCAGCCCGCGCCCCGCGCCTGCCCCGCGCTCCGCAGGGGCGAGCAGCGCTCCGTGCACGAGCTCCGGGCCGGGCCGCGACGCAGGCGGCTCCGTTACCAGCAGGTGGATCTCCGCAACCCCGGCGCCGCAGAGCCCGGCCGCCGCGCCGCCCCTCCACCCCGTGCCCCTCCGCGCGGCCGCCCCGCGCTCCCATCGCCAGGCTGCCCGCGCACCGCCACCACCGCGCGCCCCTTACCCCGCGCTGGCGTCGGCAGCTCTCCCGCGGCCGCCGCTGCCACTGCCGGCCGCCCCGCGCGGCTCCGCCTCCGCCGCTGGAGCGCCGCGGCCGCCCCGCCCCCGGCACCGCCCGCGACCCCGCCAGCCATTGGCCGCGGGCTGCGGCGCTGCTGGCCACTGCGCGCCCCGCTCGGCCCGCCGCGCGTCTTGTAGGGGCGCCGCTGCACCGCATATATAACCCGGGAGACCTGGCCCCCGTCATTTAATGTCGTGGCGCCGCGGTCTCGGCTGCGGACTCTACGCGCCGCCGCCACATCTGGCTCTAATCCTCCCCAGCTCCGGCTGCCAGCAAAGGCCCGGGTGAGCCTTCGGCCTCCGCCTGGACGTGCGACCCGACCGCCCGGGCTGCCCCAACTGGGACTCGCCTGCGCAGCCTTAGCCCAGCCCCTTCCCCCGCAGTCCAGCCCGGGCGGTCCTCCCGGTGACGGTCCCGGCCCTAATCCGGCAACAGTCTCCGAGGCCCCGCAGGTCCAGGCACCTCGCTTACTGTCGGGACGGCCCCAGGACGGGGGCCGGTATCCCCACTTACTGGGGAGACCGAGACTCAGGGGGAACAGCTCACTTAAGCAAGTAGGAAGAACTACAACTCGGACTCGAAGACCGCTGCTTGGGTTCTTAACGCCCCTGGTTTTTCATGGCACCGTGCTGTTCTGCCCCTTTCTCTCCGGCCCGGATTGTACTCCTTCAAAACGTTTGAGGTTAACTTCAGAACCAAAATAGGTAATCACAACACAAAGGTCTGGCCGTCTCCCCTGTGTTTCTTAGTGTCCAAAGTATCCATATGACTTGTGCTGATAGTAACTATCCTTGGGCGCATCGTCTTTTGGATACCTGACGTGTACCAGACACGGTATTAAGATCTTTAATGGCATCATCTCATATTTTAATCCTCATGTTCCACATGAGAAAGTGAGCTTGGAGAGGTAAGGAACTTACCCAAGGTCACACAGCCTGTAAGTGGTGACCAGATCTGTTTGATTTCAGATGAACACAACCAGCATGTTATCTTTACTGTTACAATAATCTTTACCATTACTCTGCAAGGTAACATTTACAGGGATTTGGGTCCAGAAATCAAGGAGACAACTTGTTCCTGCCAAACTCCCAAAGTAATAGATTCTTTCCAGAAAACAGTCATCCAAAGATTGAAAACTCTAAGAGATATCAATCGGAATATGTTTTTCCCCTCAGGAAAAAAAAAGAAAAGAACCCATTATTTTTGCCTCAACATTACAGTCATAATCGGCTATGCTATGCATGGGTTTATCAGGTGAGATTTCTCTCAATAACTCTTAAACTGTTTTACAGGTTCAAGAGGGAAGCCCTCCTCTGGTGGTCTCCTGCTGGTTTAGAAGAACCAGACAAAAGAAGGCTTGTCCATTGTTCAGCAGCTTGGACAGGACAGTCCGGATATCCAGGGATAACTTTTCTCTCTCTTTGGGGCACTGAGAGAGAGATTTCCTGTATTCTATGAAAAAGACATTGCCAAGTAGCAAGCTGGTGGCAGAATTCACGACCAAATGTCAACTGTGAAAATGGAGGCCATTCCAGAACGCACGTTTTGATACATTGTTGAATCTATCTTGCCTAAAATATCACCTGGGAATGAATGATCCTAGGCCTAGCTAGGATTAATAGTTAATAATAACGGTGCTGTTAATGAGAGACAAGCAAACTTCTTGCAGGTGAAGATGTGCTGCCATGTGACAAAATAATGGAAAATGCCCTCAAGCCATTGCCACAGATTGCCCAAAAGACCAGATAGGCCCGGTAGCCATTATCCCTATTTTATAAAGGAATAAATTGAGGGCCTGATAAAATTAAGTCGTTTAGCAGATACAAATAGTAATTTAGGCAACTACTAAATGATAGAATCACAATTCAAATCTGGATCTTTTTGATTTCAGGGCCCCTAACTACTCCACCACACTGCCTACTCTCTCCGCTTGCATCTTTAGCACTTGACTAAAGTCTATTGAATGGATGAATATTAAAAAGTTATATTTTCACTTTGTCCAATTTTTTTCTTTTGATGAAGGATGGAATGAGAGTACTCATTTTCTATAAGGAGAGGAATATGTCAGAGGCGAAAAAGAAGTGGGGAGGGAGAAGCTTCCATTTCTGACTCTATGGGTTCCTTCTGGAAGATAGCAGGAACTCCCTCTTCCAGGACTCCAGCTAGTGAAGGAAATTCATAGCAAAAGACAAAAAGCAAACAGAAAAAGCAACTGCTTGCTTTGGGGGGCTTTTTGATACTTTGTTGCTGCGCCAGCTGGCTGAGCTAGGCAGATTATTAAAGAAATCGGGTGATACAGTTATACCTGTCTGGAACCACTCACATTGTAGCTCAAGAAAAGTCTGGAGTTCAGTTACTTGTCCTAAGAAACTGGAAGGCCATGAAATATATACCTCCAAGGAATGGGTTACAATTGGTTGATGATTCATTTTAATTTTGCAGAGTACACAATCCTCTATTTTCCAACTGGTCCACGGTACCTGTTTAATTAACATCAGAGACAGTTGATGAAATCTCCACTGAGTATCACCTCTGTTTTCCTTTTTAATCTTTTTTCATGATGACTCTCTTCTACCACTCCTCCACTTTTGCAGTTTTTCTTTTGCCTTTTCCAATCCTCTCTTTCACACTGTCAGAGGAATTATAGCTAAGAAGTTCTGCCTGTAACCTGACCACTCCGTCCCTAACAATGCTGCTATATTGTGTCTGTTCTTTCCACAAATATTTTCATGATTCCTCAAACTTTTTCTGAGTGTCTGTGATTACAGAGGCACCCAGTCTCTAAATAGGGAATGCTCACAGACTTATGGGAGAGGTGAGTAATTAAACCACAGACAGTGCCACAAGCTCATGGTGTTGGGACAGCGTGTTGTCAGGGCAGGGAAAGCTTCCTGGAAGTGACATCTGTGCTACAAGCAGAGTGCACACAGGAAGTGAATCTTTTGCTTTTATCTCTTTGATGGTGAGTGGCTGCTGGTAGGGCCATGCCCACAATAGTCAGCTTCAGGAAATTAAACACAAGGTCTCTCTTTTTCCTACTTCAGCCCTCACCATGCAGTAACAATCAAACTGCCATCATCCAGAAGTCTTTATAAATGTTGTCATTCTGGTTTCTTGGTTGCTAGCTCTAGAGGGATCTTTTGTCAGTGTAAAGGCTTCAAGAGAAATCACATCACCCAGGCGTGGAGGTTCATGCCTATAATCCTAGCACTTGGGGAGGCTGAGGAGGGTAGATTGCTTGAGCTCAGGGGTTTGAGACCAGCCTGAGCAAGAGCAAGACTCTGTCTCTACTAAAAATAGGAAAACTAGCCAGGCATTGTGGCTGGAGCCTGTAGTTCCAGCTACTTGGGAGGCTGAGGCAAGAGGATCACTGGAGTCCAAGAGTTTGAGGTTGCTGTGAACTGTGGTGCCACATGGTACTTTAGCCGGGGCAACAGAGTGAGACTTTGTCTCGAAAAAAAAAGGAAAGAAGAAAGAAAGAAATCACATCAGGAGTCTTTCCTGGCTTTTTTAAATGATACAGGTACAGATGGGAGACCTCTCGTTTTAATTGACAAGCAGTATACTCTATCACTTTTGTCTAGAAGCTAGACACACTGGGACCAGAATGGGTAGTAAGAATCTACCACGGGTGGCAGGGGAGAAACAGAAGGTGCAGAATAGCTCCTGTTAATTCTGGAGTGTTTCAGACATAATGCACAAAACTATTTCTGTTGTACCATCAGGGCACGTGAGGCCCGAGAAATTAATGAGAGAAAACCCAAATAAAACCAACTACCACATGTAATATTTAACTCTAGGTGAACATTATGGTCCATCCCGATGAGAGACCTTAGATGTTTAGCAGAGAGCTAAATTATTCTTATTTTTTAAATTTTATTCTTCCTCCTCACAACTTTGTCCATCACAATTTGAAAGAACCCTGTAAAGATACCTTTCCTTTGTCACATTCGCACCATCTGGGAAGATGTACTTATCAGGTTATTCACAGAAATGCCAGGTGGTGAGGTTACACAATTACGGAATTATAATACTTTACCATACTTAAGTGTTGTGACCAGTGGTTTTTACATAGATACAGAAGGCATAACTGTTTCGTTGAAATGAAATATGTTTATTTTAATGAAAATCCCATAACAAGAGAAAATCCAACTGCTTTACTAGTCTCTGCCAAGACGGTTTAGAAGGCTTACTCTTCCCTTGTAAGTGACTGAGCCACACCATTAAAGCTGACTCATTTGTATTTATTTTATTCGATGTATACTCAAAAGGCATAGTGGAAGAGAATTGTGTGCCAGAGAATTACAGAGCTTGGGAGAATATTTTTCTTTTCTTTTTCTTCCTTTGTAAATTTGATACTTGTAAAAAATACTGGATCACTGAGCGTGGTGGTATGTGCCTGTAGTTCCTGCTACTCAAGGCTGAAAGAAGAGGATCGCTTGAACCTGGGAGTTCAAGGGCAGCCTGGGCAACATAGTAAGACTCTGTCTCTTAAAAAGAAGAAGAAGGAAGGAAGGAAAGAGAAGAGATATTGGATCAACAGCCCTCCATCTGAAGTACATCCATGCTTAAAAGCATTTCAAGCAGTTTAATGTGCTGGTCTACATTTCAAATAGGATAAAACCTTTATTCACATAGTATACCCAGGACCATGACTGGCAATACTGGAATTATTTGTATCTGGACAACAGAATCTATGTTACCCTGTCATGACCACAGATGTTTCTTTACTCTCTTTCAGGGCAACAAAACATATCCTTCAAGTAGATGTCTATATCAGCCAGAATCTAATCAGGAAAAACCAGGTGGTGGGGGAGGGAGGAACAGAAGAAGGACAAGAAGAAGAAACTAATCTAGGTATTTGAACGGAGGGAGTGTCAGAGAATATCCCTGGCAAAGGTGTTGGAAGGGCTGAAAGAACAAAGAAAGAAAGAAGGGAGCTGAAGGCAAAGGAAGCAGGATGGATATCCAAGGCTCAGAGCAGCCCAGGCCCCTGGACTGGAGACCCTGAGCTTGCACCTGCTGACAACTATCAGAAAACCATTGCCGTTTGTTCTGGAAGTCTGAAAAGGTGCTGCCTCAGCCTGAGCTGCTGGAGGCAGGAATTGCCCTACCCCACTGCTCTCACAGCTGCTGCCCACAGCCTCCAGCACTGCTCACTGTGAAGCTTCCCTCCTTCCTCTGCCTTCCAACCCACACCAGTGCTTCCTAACCTAACAGTAAGCCCTGGAAATGCGTCCCAGAGTGGACTACAGGAAGGCAGTGTGTGAAGCTCTAGGGCTAGGCAGTGGGTGAATAACTAACCCAGCGTCAGAATTTTTAAAAACCATGCGAGGCATTCCTTCAAGCTAAACCAGAAGCTTATCCTGGAAACATGAGGGAATAGAGAACTATAAGCCTCTCAGATCTTTCAGCTCAAGTGGGACTTTCAGAAGTGCTAGGAAACACCTCTCATATTCACATTGCTCCCAAAAGGGATTGTTTACATGTCTCATGGCAGCCATCAGAACAGGGTCACTAGAAAAAAAGAGAGACTTTCTATCAAACAGTGACTCTGTATTGAGCCTTCACCTGTGATCAGCAGTTTGAAAGACACAGAACTGTAAAATGTGGTCTCACCCTCAAGGAGTTCACAGTCTAGTTAGAGCAACACCCGAGACCGTAGGTGGGGAACCTGCAGCCCTAAGGCCCCACATGGCCTTCTAGGGCTGCAGATCGACTGAATCCAAATTTTACAGAAGAAATCATATTTGTATTAATATGTTTTTGTTTGTCATTTCTATTTTTATTTTAGTTTTAAAATGAATATATTTTAAATACCAAAGAATAAAACAAGTTCCAATGAAATAATCTTCCCAGATTGACTGGCACAATTAGAACAGTAAAAAGTCATAAGGGCTAAATTGAAGCCTGCTACACTCATGATTTAGTCCTAATGCTGCCAGCTGACTGTCCTAATGTTGCCACTACCATACATGGCTGGTTGGCAAGAGTTTATGGAGGCTGTGGACGGCAATCTGCTATCAGCTTTTAACACCGATGCATGTGTTTCTGTTTGAAGTGGAACTTGATACACAGCTTGATGGTATTTTTTTAATTCTATGTCTTTAACAGACCATCATGTCAAAGAAAACCAAGAGAATGCCGAAGGTAAAAATCAGATTGAAATTTTGCAATATTATCTTGTTTCCGCTAATGATAAGATGATTTGCTTGCTTTTTGATACAGCAATATCAACATTAAAGAAATCCAAGCCTCATCAGCATTATACCATAAGGATCATCAATATCTTAAATTAGAGGGAAAGACACAAAAGTTTGTACTGCAAAAATTAAATGATCAGAAGCAAATGCAAAGACAATTCTTTCAAGCAGCAATAGGACCTGGGAGAGGAACCCACAGCACTCTGTCCCTACTCCCACTAGAGCCTGTATCACGCTGTGGCATCACCCTGAGTTTCCAAGCTGGTGTGCCACAAGTAGGTTAGAGGGAGGATAGGCCTAAGAACGTCTTAGCCTTTACAATGGCTGTATGGGTCTTGGGCCAGCAACAAGCACCCTAGGGTGCCAGTGATGAATATTATCAATTTTCTTATGTTTTATTAGAAACTAGACAGCACCAATATAATCATCCGCTGATTTAGCTGCCTCATTCACTCAGCTTTTATGCTGCTTGAGGACAGGACCTGTCTCATTCATCAGGGTATCCCAGACATCTGGGAGCCATTCTACCGTTCTGCTTGTTGGCAGAGTAAAGGAGAACTTTGTGGAAGAAGACGTGACCTGAGCCTAGAAGAACAGGTGTAGGATTTGGACAGGTGTAGGGAAGAAGAAAAGGATTTGGCATGCTCAGTGTCCCTGGCCCCGGCATCCTGGGGAACACGGCAGGCCAGGCAAGCTGTGCAGGAGGGGCCATACCAAATAGAGGAGGCCTGCTGTCATTGACACCAGCCAGAGAGTTACTGTGATATTTTTACCTGAATGAAAAAAAAGTGGATCTCGTGATCATCAAAAAAATATTTACTGAGTGGGCGGCACCTGTGGCTCAAAGGGGTAGGGCACCAGCCCCTTATATGCCAGAGGTGGTGGGTTCAAACATAGCCCCGGCCAAAAACTGAAAATATATATATATATTTACTGAGCTATTATGATATGCTCAGTCTACATACCTCACCTAGAGGTACACAGTAAATATTTGCTTTCATTTGGCTTCTTACTTTAATTTTTTTTTTTAAGACAGAGTCTCATTCTGTTGTCCAGGCTAGATTGCCATGGAGTTAGCTTAGCTCGCAACAACTTCCAACTCCTGGATTCAAACAATCCTCCTCCCTTAGCCTCCCAAGTAGCTGGGACTACAGGTGCCCACTGCAACACTGGGTAATTTTTCTATTTTTAGTAGAGACAGGGTTTCACTCTTGCTCAAGGGTGGTCTCAAACTCCTGAGCTCCAGGGATCCTCCTACCTCTCCTGCCCTGAGTGCTAGGATTATAGGTGTAAACCACCTGCCTGACCACCCTTACTTCAAATTTTACATTGGACTGAGATTAAAATCATAAGATTTAAGGTAGGATAAAAGAGAGTAGAGAAAGAGAGTTGTCTTCAGTACGTGACTGAATATTCTAATATTAGTGTCTCGGGGGCAATTGAAAATGCCACATCACTTCAGAAATGAAGTGTACTGAAAACTAAGGTGTCTCTTCAGAGAAAAGAATCTTCCAGAATTCTGAACACTCCATTCAATAGACTTGTTCAAGTCAGCATCCGTATAAAGAGTGTGGGAAGACAGAGACAGCATAGGAAACCTAGAATTCTCTCTGAAAATAAAATCTTGGTTCACGGCAGTATCACTAAGACAGTCCAAGATAATTTCCACTGAGTACATTTTTTAAACCTAATTCCTAAAAAATTCTTTAAAAACTTTCTGATGGCAATTTGCTTGTGTACTTAACAAATGCTTATTGAAGGTACGCGTTGTAAAGTGAATCGCCTCTGGTTCCGTTGGGACCAGAAGGGGGAGCAACATTTGGATCCCAACCTGGAGGTGAGGGTGATGTTCCCAAATTCTTCCCAGGTCAGGGAGCAAGAGAATAATTTTAAGAGAGGGGCAAAAAACCTGGACACAGTTGAGTTTCCTCACAGAGGCCTCATTCTAGAGGAAATCAACTCTTGCTCTGGTTGGTTCCCATTTTGTTTCCTTCTGGGCCTCCAGGCTGGTTCATATCCTTGGCCTCTCCTCAGAGTTGACTTCTTCTTTTTTTTAATTTATTTATTTTTATTGTTAAATCATAGCTGTGTACATTAGTGCAATCAAGGGGTACAATGTGCGGGTTTCATATACAATCTGAAATACTCTCATCAAACTGTTGGACGTAGCCTTCATGGTATTGCTCCACCCTTTCAGCCCCAGGACCCTTTTGGTCCTGTTGGTTTTCCTCCTAAGGGCTCCATGTTATCTGAAGGTTTTGCACACTAGACAAGCAATTTTGTATCATTTTCCTAATATTAACTGAATTATCTACAGACCATCAGAAGTTAGATTCGTGATAATGGGATGGCCGGCACACAGATGGTTAGCCGTTTATAGCATAGAGGACCCTAGCACTCGGACCCTACTCCAAGGGGGTGATTTAAACTGGACCGATACTAACAGAACTCATCACATCTGCTCTTTGAAGGCCTTTGAAACAGATGCATGTGTTTCTCATGCAGCATCAGAATAGAAGCAGAAACACAGGGGATGGAGCAGGCAGAAGCCAAGAATCAGTCAAGAGGAAGCCAAAAGGCAGAAAGGAAGAAGAGGGAGAAGCGAGTCAGTGAAAGGGAAGAGGTGGCAGACGGGGGCACAAGCGGAGCCACTGCTGTGGGGTATCAGGAGTGTCTGCTGCTGCCGGCAGGGCAGGGACAGACAGGCTGGAGTTCGTCCATGGGGCTTCAGGACATTCCTGCTTGGATTCTCGCTTTTCACGGTACTTATCATCAAATGCTTCTGTGTGAGGGCAGGCAGAGGGACCAGGGAATTGAGGAAGGGTGTCAGGTCATCACGACAGGACTTTATATGTATTCCTGAAGTACTGTGAGTTCTTACAACAGTGCATGTGCAGATTCACATGCAAACAATAAAACATTCTAGCATCAAAGACGTACCCCTGTTGTTTTAGATTTTTGTGTTATGTGCTCCATGCTCCTCTCATCCATGAATTGGAAAAAGGAGTAGGTAACTAGGTAATTAGGCTTATTTTCATCTGTGAAACCAAACTAAGACAACTGGGCACAGATTCAAGGAGTAGAGAAACTGAGCTTCCACATTTCCTCAAGGCAACCAGAGATTTGGTAAGGTCTGATAAGTGTGTGACTTATCAATACAGATTCTAAAACCATCATGTAGGCTCGGCACCTGTAGCACAGTGGTTATGGCGCCAGCCACATACATGGAGGCTGGCAGGTTCAAACCCAGCGTGGACCAGCTGAACAACAATGACAACTGCAACAACAACAAAAAAATAGCTGGGCATTGTGGTGGGCACCCGTAGTCCCAGCTACTTGGGAGGCTGAAACAGAGAATCGCTTAAGCCCAAAAGTTGGAGGATGTTGTGAGCTGTGAAGCCATGGCATTCTACTGAGGTCACATGGTGAGACTCTGTCTCAAAAAATAAACAAATAAATAAATAAAATCATCATGTAAAGGACAAAATGATTTGTTTCTGATAATGACAATCATAATTTTTCTGTTCCATTCATTTTACCAAAAGCCAAAATATTATAAAATGATAAGATCACTCAGATAAATCCTCTTTCATTTCAGCATTCACCGGATCCAAATACGTGATATTATTTTTAAATCATTTTTCTAATTTTCTAACCTGAATCCTATCTCACTGGCCACATTTATGCTGCCATTCAGCAACAACAAAGGAGTGATATTTAAAAATATTGGGCAGTTGGACTCTGAAACTTTTAGCAGGATGTGGATTTGGCACCATGGGCTTGTAATAAAAAAATATATATAAGAACTGCTCCCAGCTAATGGAAAAATAAATTAGAGTTCTACTGGGAAAGTTCCCAAAAGAACTTGACTCAAATGAGAGTTGGGTTTTTATTAGAAAAGTCTGATGAGTAAAAAAATATATTTCTCCTCCAATCACCTAATGGTTTTTATATTTCATTGTTTCATTGTCCTCCTATAAAAGGACATTACACTTGAGTTTCTATCAAATGTTTTCATAATTATGAAAGTCCCTTCTACCCAGCAACCTGAAATAATTTCTCATTTCAAATGAAAGCTTCAATCTTGCAGTGAAAGTACATGAACCACTTTCTTCATCTTTTGAGCACTAGAGGAAAAGCCATTATTTTGACCTCTCCAGAGAAGAACAAATATTTAGGAAGCTTCTTCCTTATGGACTTTAATACTTACCACAGTCACTAGTTGATTATGTGTCGTATTCTTTTCCTGTTCAGCAAACATTTTTGGAGTGCTGTCCTGGACACCCACAGCTGAATCCCGCTTCATGTACAGATACATAAGCAAGAAAACAAGCTTCACAGAAAGATTTGGACTTGGATCATTTTGTTTTGTTTTGTTTTTGTAAAGAGGGAAGTAAGATGTGTGTATCCCCTAATATTCTGACTTTCAGGGAAAAAGGGAAGAAAAAAATGAAATGCAGAAGAAAAGAGAGGGTAGTAGAAAGCCTTAGTGCTAGCACGGAGAGTCTGGATGATGTTCAGTAGATATGAAGACCTTGGGCAGGAGATCCTGGTGACAGCCTGGACAATGCTTGGGGCAAGAAGAAACAGGAACCCTCTGAGAGTTGACCAGTCCTGACTTGGGGCTCCTGAGGGGACAAAAGAGAGGAGGAGGGCAAAGGAGGCGATGAGATTGTGAGCCCAGTGTGGGGCTTATGATGCATTCCCAGCCAAAGCAGATAACTGCAGGGAAGATATTTGGGAGGAAGATGACTTGGATGCTGGCTCTACTGAATCTGAGTTGTCAAGAGTCACATAGATGGATGTGACTCTTTGGTAGGAGTGAGAAATTTCTCTTAAGTTCTAGATAATCATTAGAACTTAAGAGAAAGACCAGGTGGCACTAGGAAGGTAGAGAGAGGTGATAAGTGAGTAGAACCCAGAAAGTTTACCAACCCGGCCTCTGGTCACCTTCCCAGAGTCATTTCAGTGGAGCAGTGCTGGCTGAAGGCCGTGGGACCATTTGTGAAGGATGAGTGTGTGAGAATGAGCTGGAGACAATGGTTTTGGGCTGTGCTTTTGCAGGGGGAAGTGAAAGTTTTTATTTTTTTTGCCCCCCAATTTTATTTTTTTATTGGTTTTTAAGATAAGGAACATGGGAAGATTAATAAAAGGGGGACCCCAGGTAACAAAAAATATCCCCAAATGTACTGAAATTTTTTTAAGAAAAAAAGCAAGGGTCTCCTTGAGGAATCACAATCTTCCCCATAACTGGCTACATCCTACTATTTCCTTTGGATTCACCAGTTTAGTATTTCTGATCACTCTTGATGCCTCTGCTATTTTTCTGTTATTGTGGCTAAGAATGAAATAATAGTAAAAATAGCTGGTATTCTAAGAGCATTCATACTCTGCCAAGCATCACATGAAGAATATTACACATGTTAATTCATTTAATCTACCCAACAGCTCTGAAAGATTGGGATTCTCATTTTGCCTGTTTTGTAGATGAGGCAATTGAGGCAAGAGAAGTTAGATAACTTCTCAAATCTACACAACTAAGAAGGAGCTGAACTGGGATTCAGCCTGGGCAATCTGCTGAAATCTATGCTCTGAATTAGGACTTTGGCACCCTCTAGCCACTGCACAGTTATAAAAGGAGTCATAGAAAGCTTTTAGATATTCACTTTGTTTATATACTGGCTCATTTTGGAGAGTGACATGACCCAAGTGCAACAACCCTGTTGCTTCAGGGCCAGTCGCTATGCCAGAGAACTGAAAGATCTGCCAACATCCTAAGCCGAGGATGGAGGACTAGGAGGGATTCAAAGCCTCCCTGATCAAGGGCCTTCTTTTATATAAGAAAAGCCCACCATCCAAAGAAGTAGAGTGGTTTCTACCGAGGTCACTTCACAGCTAAGAGCCAACGGAGTCCAGAACTCAATGTCCCGAGTCTTTCCACTGCACCCAAAGGAGATTGGGAGAGAGGTGCAGAGAGAGAGGAGGGAGGCAGCTAGGGACCAGGTATATAGTGCGGGCTTTGTAGCTCTGCCTGCCCCTGGGCTATAGCCCTCCTCAGGCCTCTTTTGAGAGGTTGCCCTGAGTTTGCATGTTTCTGTCAGTCATTTAGCACAATTTCTTTTCTCTCTTCCCAAGAATCTTAGACTGTGTCCCAGAACACAGCATTGATGAGGCCTGGCACCTCAGTGCTTAATTAATGTATTTATTTATTTATTTGCCTTTAAGTTTTTATTACTCAAAAAAGCTTCATTTTCTTATTTAGTTTCTGACTCTGTGCTTGTGCCTTCAACTCTTTCACAGCGATTTTCTGCTCCTCAGTAAGGAAAGCAGGCTTGATTCTGTCACACACTTGGCACCCATGGAACCACGGTAGGCCCTGCGGACATGTTCTTTTGTTTTGGACAACCTCATGAGAACTTTAAGTCTCATAACACCAACCCCTCCACGTCTGCCTGGGCAAACGCACATGCAGGTTTTGGTGCTTTCCCAACCGTCTTGGTATAAGGTAAACAATTCTAGTGCCAGAGGTTTGGACAGCCTCGTTTTGTTAAAGGCTATATTGTAGGAAAGCCTACCGTGGTGTGCCAAACACTGCGCCATTCTGAGTGGCTGTAGACAGCATCCCTGGAAGAGGAAAAAGAAAACTTCATTAACATTTTAAAATGAATTGATTGATACATACATGAGTGAATGACCAGAGGAAATGTGCAAAGGAAAAGAAGCTCCTAGATCTTCAGTAGAATCCCCAAGAATCTCACAGAAGAAAAGCACACAGTCTGCACAGTGACGGACAGAAATATTGGCGCAGATCAAGCTCCCAGCATATGAGCTACAGTTGGTAAGGTCGCATTTTAATGGCATTTCACCTTGCTGCCAACAGGGCAGTAATGTACAAACACTTACTGTGTGTCTTTTGCAAAAACAACTTTCCACAAAAAAAAAAAAAAAGAAAAGAAAAAGAAGAAAAACTTACTGTGCAAACACTCCAGCTCTCTAAATGGCCCTACACATAGGCCAAGAAACAAAAAGCACATTTTGAAAAATAACTGCCTCTCTCAAAACTGTTACAGCTTTTTTGGTGGTGCTAAATCATGTAAGCTGGAGAGGGAAAAGGTATTCCCATCCAAGGATCATGTTTTGCATTCAACTTGGAGAAGTGTTGCATTTTGAGGCTATTCTATTTATGTAATGAGGTTACATGACTTAAAGGAAATACAAATACACTAACTTTTCACATAAAATATATGACTAGTTTCTGGCTTCAATTTTCGAGTATGCATAATAGGCAGTTAATTTTATGGACTTGGTTAGGGACACTAGGGCAGCCATTGACAAAAAGTACTTTTCTTGGGCATTGATGTCTGAACATTAGTACTTCATCATGGCTTGTTACTTTCGCTTAAGGATGCCCCCCACACACACCTTTGTTTTTTTTTTAGATTTAATAAGTTTTACTTGTTTCTTGGTTCATCATTGTTTCTTATATTCCATTTCTTGGATGAATTTTTCATCTTGCTGGAGTACATCATTTAGTAATTCTTTCAAAAGGGAATTTTATCAATGTCAAACATGCTTAGACATTGCATGGCTCAGAAGGTCCTTTTTTAAATTTAGGATTAATATGAGGGTACATATGATTAGGTTACATTGTTTGTATTTATAAGATAAAGTTCATTAATGCATGAATGAATTAATAAACTGTGGTATACGTATACTATGAAATACTATCCAGCCATAAAAAAGATGGAGACTTTACGAACATTTTCCTCAGTAAAATGTCTCAAGAATGGAAAATCAAGCATCTTATGTACTCTATACTAAGTTGAAACTAGTAGATTAAGAACTATAGGCCTACATGAGAGAAAAATACAATTAAGTCCAACAAGTGGGGATGGGAGAGGGGGTTTGATAATTTCCCACCTAGTGGGTACAATGTACAGGTACATAGCATACTACCTGGGTGAAGGACTCAACTGTAGCTAGGATTTTCTCACAGGGATCATTCCAATGTCCTCTCTGCATTAAGATGGCAGCTCTAGAAGAAGGCCTGAAGAAGATAATTTTAGCATCAAAGAAAAAGAAAGCAAGTGTTCATCTTCCACGCATTGGACACTCTGCAGAAGTTTTTAACTGTTATGGTACTGAGTGACTTATTTGAAAACATCTGGCTGCAAGAGCCATCCCAACTTACATACACTACTTTTTTAAACTTCTACTTTCCTAGAAGCAAGGCTGCTATCCTTCATTCGCAAGCCTCATCTTCCTTCTCGAGACAGATGGTGCCTTAACAATTGGCTTTGCCTCATCTCCAGTCTTCAGGAGCCAGAGCTACTACAATACAGTATTTCAAAAAGGCCTTAGGATCTTAATTTTGTTCTCCTGGCTGTGTCACTCTGGTCTGGTACCTGTAATACTGGGAAGCACAGCTTATTTGGGAAAGCCCTTTGCCCCCAGTTTGCATAGTTATCTGTGTAATAATAAATTTTCTACCTCTACAAAAAAGAGTGAGTCCTTCTGGAACAGACACTGCATTACGTACACCAAGGTTGACAAAGGCCTGTGGGCACAGACAGGTCGTCCAAACAAGTGAGGAGAGCTGGAGTGAGGATATTTTCAGCTTGAGCAAAATGTTAAATGACAACTGAGCTTGGACCCCAAGTCAGGGGGGCCGTAGGGAATCAAGAAGGAGGGTGACAGGTGAGCACCATCTGGTCTGGAAGGGCAGCAGCCCACGCAGCTCCGGCCAAGTTGCCACCTCCTGGGAGTGGAAGCCCAGAGTAGTCTAATCTGCTGTTTCAGAAAAAATTGAAATTCTGAGTCTAATGTTAATTTTCCCCGTTTTAAAACAGCAAGAGGACTTTTCAGCTGTATCTGGCTTGTGGGCCTCAGACTCCAACCTCTGGGACACCCTCCCAGCTACTGTTTATCTTAATTTGAACCATTATGCTGGATCCTTAGCCCTAGTTTGAGCCCTTGACTTTCAACTCAATATCCGTGTTCCATATGAATGAACGTACTGTTCAGACCATCATGCATCACTTAACAACAAGGACATATTCTGAGAAAGACGCTGTTAGGCAGTTCCATTGTGCAAACTTTCTGTGTCCTTAGACCTAGGTGGTGCAACCTACTCCATGCCCCTGCTGCAGACCTGGACAGCACGCTACTGTGACGAGCACTTCAGGCAATTGTGACACAATGGTTAAGTATTTGTGAATCTAACCATGTCTAAACGTAGAAAAGGCACAATAAAAATATAGGATGAAAAAGATTTTAAAAATGGCCTTCTTGGCTTGGTGCCCATAGCTCAGTAGTTAGGGCGCCAGCCACATGCACCGGGGCTGGTGGGTTCAAACCTGGCCTGGGCCTGCTAAACAACAATGAGAACAATAACAACAACAAAAAAGCCAGGCCTGTGGCAGGCACCTGTAGTCCCTGCTACTTGGGAGACTGAGGCAAGAGAATCGCTTAAGCCCAAGAGTTGGAGGTTGCTGTGAGCTGCAATGCCACAGCACTCTACCGAGGATGACACAGTAAGACTCTGTCTCAAAAAAAAAAAAAAAAGGCACACTTGTATAAGGCACTTATCATCAGGCACACTCACTCACTCTGGGTGAGTCACTGAGTGTGTGGTGAGAGAAGGCCTAGAACATTGTCATACACTATTGTAAACTTTAGAAACGCTATACACTTAGGATACATTAGATTTATTTTTTAAAAAGTAATCATGTAGGCTGGGTGTGGTGGCTCATGCCTGCAATCCCAGCATTCTGGGAATTCGAGTTGGGTGGATTGCTTGAGCTCAGGAGTTCAAGACCAGCCCAAGCAAGAGCGAGACCCCATCTCTAAAAATAGCCAGGTATTGAGGCTCAGACCTGTAGTCCCAGCTACTTGGGAGGCTGAGACAAGAGGATCACATAAGCCCAAGAGTTAGAGGTTGCTGTGAGCTATGACACCACGACCACGGCATTCTACCAAGTGCAACAAAATAAGACACTGTCTCAAAAAAAAAAAAGTAATTGCACTCCAACCTTGTGACAGCTATGACATCGATAGGTGATAGGAATTTTTTAGCTCCATTATAATCTTTTTTTTTTTTTTGCAGTTTTTGGCCGGGGCTGGGTTTGAACCCATCAACTCTGGCACATGGAGCCGGCGCCATACCCCTTTGAGCCACAGGTGCTATCCAGCTCCATTATAATCTTATGGGACCACCATTGTAAATACAGTCTGAAGTATTTTTATTAATATTATGTTGCATTTTTTTGTTTTTTATTTCAAATTAATATGAGGGCACAAATTTTTAGGTTACATAGTTTTTAATTCTAAGATAAAGTTTAAGTTGTAATTGAGCCTTTTACCCAGGGGGTGTGCTGACCACTCTCACATTGTACACATTAGGTGAGATCCCGCCAATTGCCTTCCCTCTTGCCATGTTAATGTTAATATGCAACATTATATTGTATATGTTACATTAATATACTATTACTATTTACAGGATATTAGAAGTCTAGTTTTTACATCTATAAAATAAATACGATATTGGCCAGCTTGCTGGGATATCACGTTTATTGCAAACATTCTTTTCCTTCCTACTGAATGTTCTAGGGGAGCTACCGGAAACCTGGGTCCTCCTAGAGTTGCTATTTTATGAAAAACCTTGTTCTAAAGAGTAAGGCAGATGGGTGTGGGATTGGGAATTGATGAACATGGGGAAAATTTGGAGCAGCCATGGAAGGGAATGATGACGATTGGGTATATTTTCTTATCTTCAGCGCTTGCCTCTGTTTTTCAGGACTGTCTGAGCCTTTGTGAATCCTAGTGTTTAATACCTGTTCTTTCCAGGAGCATTCACCTTTTAAAATGGAACAGAAAATGAATGTGAAGAGTGCTGGATAGCAGGGAGAGGCTGGGGCAGGATGTGGCCCCCATCAGGCCGGGCGGGTGGTTTTTCCCTCTGCGCTTTGCAGCTGTGGGGCACATGCAGCCCTCTGGGATCCCTGTGGTCTGTTTTAGCCCAGACCTGTCCAGATTGGTGGAGTTTTCATTATGTAATTAAAGCAGGTTATAGTCAATGTGTCGTACAATTCTAACTTTGTGAAAAGAAAAATGCATGTATGCAAGTATGATTAAAAACCCCGCAAGGAGTACACCAAAATGTGGGTGGTGGAGTTGGTGGGAAAGTTCTATTTTTGTCTTTATGCTTGCCACATGGACAGTTTTTCCCAGCACCCATGAAATCCCAGTCTGAGTTTTTTTCCTGTCTGAATTTCCCATAGCATTCAGAAGCACTGAGCTCTGCTGGCTCCCTCTGAAGCTTCCTCTGCTCCTGCTGTGCTGGGCGTGTGTCCCTTCTGGTTTTGAGCCAGCAGCCCCTTCCTTGTTTCCTTGTGCACATTATGCCTTCCTCCTGCCCTGCCAGGCAAACGGACTCTGAGGTTAGCTCCTCAGCCCAAGGGACCTTTGTCCTCTTTCTCTCTGAGCACACTTCTCCTTTCTACCAGAGCTTTCCTCCATTCCCCTCTCTGTCCTCAGAGTACCATCCTGAAGCCACATGACTTGCTGCAACTTTATCTGACTGTCCCACCCTCGAGACCAGAAGTGTCCAACCTGTGGTCCACGGGCCTACCCAGGACGGCTATAAATGTGGCCCAACACCAAATTATAAACTTACTTAAAACATTACGAGATTGTTTTTGCAATTTGGGGGGGAAATTAATTGTGCAGTTCTTGAGTATAAACTTTGTAGATGACAATGTCACTTAAAATAAACACATGTATGCTCGCACTATTTGTACACACGAGTGGCTTCAGTTTTACAGTGGTGTGTGGCTTCCAGAGTGTTATCTTACAAGTGCGGACAGTCGAATTGACACCATTAGATGTTACATGTGCTCGCGGTGACTTGGCCAGGCAGTGATGATCAACAATATTTCAACCTACCATTGCAACCTGAGGCATTTAATGTTATTTAGAAGTTAGGTAAGAACTCTTAGGTGGCTATTTAGGTCCTTCCACTGCATGGCAGCATCTCACACATCGTCCACCACTCTCCACCCTCCACCCTCTACCTCATTGGGAACCAAAACGTGGAAGAGCCTAAACCTTACTTTCCATTTACTCATCAGTTAATTTTCATCAAAATAGTAAACCTCGTCCCTTATCTGTTATTATTTTTTTAATCCCACCATGGCTTCTACAACATCTCAAGAGAAAACAGAACCCCCCAAAAGAAAAATTATAGATAAAGGAAGATTGTTCAGTGAACAGCGAACAGATGACTTTTTTTTCCTTCAGGCAAATAGGAAGGCACTCTGCTTAATTCCTAGGGAATGTGTGCAAGTTTTCAAAGACTATAATTTGGAAAGACATTATATGCAAAAACATGCTGCCAAACTCCCTATGTATGAAGGATTGTGTCATAAGGACAAAATAGCAGAACTGAAAAAAGTCTGTTTTCTCAACACAAAGTTTTAAAAGAAGTTACAACTCAGATGTATCCCATTATAAAAGCAAGTTGTGTGATAATATATTTCATAGCAAAAAAAATCAAAACCATTTACTAGTGGTGAGTTTCTTAAGCAATATATGGAAAGCATAACAGATATGATTTGCCTGAAAAAGGGAGGCTATTTCTAAAATCAGTTTGTTTCACCAGCCTAGAGCCAGGCAGACTGAAGAAACTGGAAAATCCATCGAAAAAAGTTTGCAGAGTAAAGGTGCTAATTTAAAATTTTATGTTTTGTCAACGGATGGCTGCACTGATACTACAAATAGGGCTCAACTTGCCTTTTTTTTTTTTTAAAGATATTGCTGGGAAGTTTAATGTCACTGAAGAAATGGCTTTTTTAGTGTCATTAAAAGACATAGCTAAATCAAGAGATTTATATGAAGCAGTAAAAAAAGGTGTTAAATTTCCTTTGTCTATTGTTAACATATCTGGTCCAGTTACTGGCGGTGCCCTGCTTATGGTAGGTACAAAAGAGGGACTGGTGAACTTAATAGAAGATGATGTGATTGCTGCATGTTTGCTGAAGTGTCATTGTGTAGTACATCAGGAAAATAAATGTGCAAAAGCTTTAAAAATAAAACTAACATCATGCAAATCGTCATCAAGACTGTGAGTTTCATAAGGGCCAATCATGGCCAGTTCCAAGAATTCCTTAAAAGTATTGAGGTTGACTATGGTGACATCATTTACTTTTCAGAATTAAGCTGGCTAAGTCGAGGCCAAATGTGGAAAAGATTTTATGATTTACAACATGTTATCTAGTTGTTTATGGTACCAAAAAGTAAATTTATGCCAGGATTTCAGGATGAAAACTTGTTTTCAGATTTGTCATTTTTAGTGAATTTAACCATTCATTGAAATGAGTTAAACATGCATTTTCAGAGTGAAAACCAACTTATTAATATAATATTTCAAACTATAATAACATTTCAAAAGAAACTGAAATGATTGCAAGGTCAAATTAAGGCAAACAATTTTATGCATTTTGACACACTGGCTAAACATAGTCTTGTGAATGGAGAAAAACATGCAGCCTTGCTTTTCAATTTGCTACGAGAATTTGAAAACAGATTTCAAGATTTCTGGGAAAATAATCAATGTTTTAGTGCATTTGCAACTCCATTTTCAGCCCACATAAATATGTTACCTGCCAATTTTCAAATGGAATGCATAGAGCTGCAATCTGACATTCAACTTAAAGAAATGATCACGTCTCTTTACTGGACTTTTATAGGTCCTGTCTTCTCAGAGACAAATATCCCTCAGTTCATCATCACTTCTTATCCATGTCACTGCTTTTCAGAAGCACCTACATTAACAAGTGCAGGCATGAGCAGTGCCTGTGGCTCAATGGAGTAGGGCGCTGGCCCCATATGCCGGAGGTGGCGGGTTCAAACCCAGCCCCGGCCAAAAACTGCAAAAAAAAAAAAAAAAAAAAAAAGCACATGCAGAGTAAAACTGGAACTAAAATATCTGCTGAGGACCTTGAGAAGTCACTGAGAACAGCAACTACTGCCATTGATGGATTGATTTCTCAAATGCAGTGCCAAATATCCCACTAGCCCACTTTTACTTTACCATAAAGAAAAATCCAAAAAAATACAAAGATGTTTTATTACTTAGCTATGTACATTTTCTTTTTTTTTTTTTTTTGTAGAGACAGAGTCTCACTGTACCGCCCTCGGGTAGAGTGCCGTGGCGTCACACGGCTCACAGCAACCTCTTAACTCTTGGGCTTACGCGATTCTCTTGCCTCAGCCTCCCGAGCAGCTGGGACTACAGGCGCCCGCCACAACGCCCGGCTATTTTTTGGTTGCAGTTTGGCCGGGGCTGGGTTTGAACCCGCCACCCTCGGCATATGGGGCTGGCGCCCTACTCACTGAGCCACAGGCGCCGCCCAGCTATGTACATTTTCTATATTAGTGATTGAAAACTTGGGAACTGCTTAATGATTTAAAAACACCATCTGAGTGGGCTGATGCAGAATTAGGACTATTACATGAGGGCATCTTTGCTTGTCTGTGGTGGTCGATATCACAAAAATTATGCACAGGCCTTTATTTGTCCTCATCAGCTTTTGTTAGTGTTTGTGTGTTTAATGTGTGGCCCAAGACAACCCTTCCTCTTCCGATGTAGCCCAGAGATGACCAAGGGTCGGACACCTCTGCTAGAAGGTTGGACGTAGAACAACTACTCCAGAGTGAATGGGAGGGCCCAGCTCCAGTCTCCTTCCCTTCTATAACCAAACTTATCACCTTTCCCTCCAATACATCTTTTTCTTCCAACTTCCCCATTTGGGGAATGATATCCTCTTGCTCACAGTGACTGCAGCTCAAATCTCAGATTCCCTTTCTCTCTCTGCCTCTCTCTCCCTGCACTTCAAGTTAGCAGCCAGCTTCCCCCATCTGCCTTTTGTAAACTGCCTAGATTCACGCATCTTGCCTTGTTCCTCCCTTCTCCTCTTTAGGACAAAGCCTCCTGACCTCAGCCTTCTAGTCAAGTGTATGGGAGCCCCTACAGTCTGGCTTACACATGGAAAGGGAGCACATCTGGGCTTTGCAGAGGCTAAAAGCAGGAATGGAAGCCAAAAAACTGGAGAACATCCACGAATAAGAAGTTAGGGAGGGGCGGTGCCTGTGGCTCAAAGAGGTAGGGCACTGGCCCCATATGCCAGAGGTGGCGGGTTCAAACCCAGCCCTGGCCAAAAACTGCAAAAAAAAAAAGAGAGAGAGAGCAAGAAAAAAGATGGGCTCAACCCATAAGAAAAAAAAAAGAAGTTAGGGAGAGAAAGATGGGAGTTGAGAAGCCCTCCATCTGCTGTGGAGGACAAGTCCTCAGCCCTGTGGCCTGGCTCTCAAAGCCTGCCACAGACATGCAGTCCCCAGCCTTGTCATCAGTACCTCGTGCACATGTCTTCTCAAAATCACCAAGAACATTCTTGCTTCTTTTCCTCACACCATTCAGAAAAGTATGAATTTAAATTGTAAGGGGCCTTATGAGTTAAAAATGTCTAATCAAAGAAACATGTCTCTGGCTATGTAGGGTGGCTCAGCACTCTGGGAGGCCAACACAGGAGAATCACTTGAACTCAGGAGTTTGAGATCAGCCTGAGCAAGAGTGAGACCCCATCGCTACTAAAACTAGAAAAATTAGCCAGGTGTGGTGGGCCATGTCCCAGCTACTTAGGAGGCAGAGGCAGAGACAGAAGGATCACTTGAACTCAGGATTTTGAAGTTGCTGTGAGCTAGGCTAATGCCACTGCACTCTAGCCTGGGCAACAGAGTAAGACTCTGCCTTAAAAAAAAAAATAAAAAAGAAAAAGAAAGAAAAAGGTCTCATAAAGATGGATTCCTCATTGGTAATATGCATAAAGATGAGTCTTAATGTGTCTTGATCTTTTTAGAAGACATACTTTTATTTTATTTATAATTAGACTATATGGTGAAGTTTCCTCCATTGTACACTAGTGGGGTCCCAGAGATACAACAGTACTATGGTCCGAATGTTTATGTCGCACCTCCCCCCAAGTCTATGTTGAAGCCCTTGGCACCAAGGTGATGATGATAGGAAATAAGAAAAGATTATGTCATGAAGGTGGATGCCTCATGAAGGAGATTAGTGTCCTTATAAAAGGGACCCCAGAGAGATTCCTCACCCCTTCTACCACGTGAAGATGATGCAAAGAAACAAACAAACAAAAAAACTATGAACCAGAATGCGAGCCCTCCTCAAACACCAAATCTGTCAGTGCCATGATCTTGGATTTCCCAGCCTCCAAAACTGTAGGAAATAAATTTCTGATGTTTATGAGCTGGCCAGTGTGTGGTGTCATCTTATAGCATCCCAAATGGCCTAACGCAGAAAGGAGCTCTCAAAGGGCAAAGGAGCTCTCAAAGCACCTGGAGTCCCAGCTACTCAGGAGTTTGAGGTAAGAGAATTGATTAAGCCCAGGGTTTGAGGTTGCTGTGAGCTATGATGCCATGGCTCTCTACCCAGGGCAACAGTAAGACTCTGTCTCAAACATATAAAATAAAACAAAATAAAAATACTTAAAAAGAAAGAACGAAACCCTGCAACCCTTGACACAAAGCAAGAGAACCCAATAAATTGCACACTGTGTTTATGGTAATGACGGTGGTGCCATCTTGACTGGGAAACAAATATATATCCAGTACAAACCATAAAAGATCTTTAGGAACACTCCCCTGGCATAAAATACAACTGCTGTACACTTCTTTATATTGGCAGCATCTGATCTAACTTCACTGTCATACTGAGGACAATTCTGGTTGCAAGTATGAGAACCCAAGTTAGCCAGAAGTTTTTGGAAAGATGCTGGGTTAGAAGATGTGAGAAAGTAGGGACCTCTGGGATCCTGGCCCTGTCTCAGCTCTGCCTTTTGCCAGGAGTGGCCTCACCCTTTGCTAACTGCAGACCTTCTTAAATTCTTCTGTGATCCTAGCACTTTGTAGACTTCTGTCTGCTTAGTCCCATTTTACAATTCCATCCACTGGGCAGACACTCCTTCTTTCCCCATTTCCTATTTTAAATCCATGGGAAGGAGGCTGATTAGCCCAATGCAGTTCAAGCCCCCATTCTTGGATCACTCAGCTGTGGCCTAGGGGTGAGATCTGGCCAAGGCACTGTGAATGGCCAGCTCCCCCCAGGTGCCTCATTCTATTCATCCAGCTATGGCCAGGAGGGGGATTTTCAAAGAGATGGACGTCAGGAGAATCAATGCTGAGAAACGTGGACCCCAGGAGACAAAACAATGGGAGGCAGCAGACTCATTTAGGAAAAGTTCGATTTTCCTGTTGAAGCACCAGGTGCCGTGATCCTGTTTTCCTTATGACAGCGTCTCTGAGGACTGAAGCTGGAAGAAATCACTTAGTCACTATTCCCACAGAGAGCTTGGGATGCCTGAAACAGTGGCTGCACACCACACTCTGGAAGCTATAAAGTGTGCCTTAGGCCATAAGATTGGAAAATAACCTGTACCCAGAATACAAAATATGGAGCATCAAGACAATCCCTGCATGCTAAATGGACTTAGAAGAGTTAAACAATCAAAATAAAAAGACGTGCCCAGCATAAAAAAAAATGTGGACCATGTAGTATGCCCTAAAATTAGAACTTAAGGAACTTAAGAGGTGCTAAAGGCAGCCCAGTTACAAAGTGTGGGGGAACAAAGTTATACCCCAATCTGCCAAAGCATGGAGAGAACACAGCAAGCTCAAAGCATGGAATACATTCTCTGAAGATTGCCAGCTTAGGAGATCCCAAACACAGTTTGTAAGTAAATGTGTATCACCCAAGACAAAATACAGAGCCAAAAAATATGTGACCTCACTATCAAACCTAGTTTCTGAATACACCAAATCTGCTAAAGTGGGGATTGGACTGTACCCCTGTTCCTTACAGAAATTTTGAAATGTCTTTATTGGCATCACAGGAAACTAAGAAATCCCCACAAGTTCCAAGATGAAAGGGACAAACCCTTAAAGAAACAAATTCCATGCACGTGACTGGAATTCTCAGAACAACAGTAAGACTTTTATACTTTTGTATCTTGTGTTTTATCTACTACAGGTAGAGTATTTTACAGGAAGTTGTTCTTCCTGTGGATTTACTTGTGAAGTAGACGCTCTGTTCGCAGATGTCAGTCTGACACTGGCCGCCTCAGGGCTGCATGTACTCACTCTGTGGCCCACAGGTAGACCAACGTGGCAGACTTCTTGCTGCCTGAATGGGTTTGTGCACAGGTGGGGCTAATGTTGCTTCACCAACTGTTTCTCAGTCCCTTTCCTGATAATGCAGTTGTCTTCTTTCAATTCACCCCCCACCCCCCACAAAATGCCTTAACATTTTAATTGTAATATTGTACTTCTCCAAATTTTGATTTCTGAGCATCAGTAAAGAAAGTCTATGTGGAGAAGAAGAACCCTGGTACATTGTTGGTAGGAATGTAAATTAGTATAATCATTAAGGAAAACGGTGTGGAAATGTCTCAAAAAAATAAAAATAGAATGGTCGAAGGACCCAGCAATCCCACCACTGGATACACATCTGAAGGAAATGGAATCAATATATCAAAGAGATGTCTGGCCTCCCATGTTCACTGCAGCACTATTCACAACAGCCAAGATATGGAATCAGTCTACCTGCCTATCAGTGGATGAATGGATAAAAATAAATGTGGTCTATATGGAATACTATTAGAAAAAAAGGAAATCCTATCATTTGCAACATGCATGGACTTAAGGACATTCTGACAAGTGACATAAGCCAAGCAAAGAGAGACAAATACAGCATGATCTCACTCATATGGAATCTAAAAAAGACAAACAGCCACAGAATAGAATGATGGTTACCAGGTGTAGAGGGCAGGATGATGGAGCCTAGGGCAATGTTGGTCAAAAGATCAAAAATTTCAGTTAAACGAGAGGAATAAATTCAAGAATCTCTTGTATAACATAATGGCTATAGCTAATATTAACGTGTTGCATACTTGGAAATTGCTCAGAGTAGATTGCATGTGTTACTTAGAGTGATTTAGTCTTTCCACAATGTGTAAAAATATCAGAACATCACGTGGTACACCATAAGTATACACAATATTTATTTGTCAATTTAAAAAGTAGTCTGGATCTGCTTCCTACTGACAGAAGTCAATTTCAGGCTTCATTATAACTGCAGGAAAGAAAGAAAAGAACCAAATAAACGCCCGTTACCTAACTGAAGTCTACTGAAAAATTTTGGTCATTTGTGCAGAAATGGCCCAGATTTCTTTGGGACCTCAGGACTTGTCATTGAAGGCAAAGTATCTGGTGGAAAAGGGGAGCACATTAGGAGGTGGTGGCCGTCATCATAGAACAAGTTCCAGAAAAGGAACAGCGTCCCTAAAGATGGTGGGCACATGAGGGCTGGGACAGAGGGAGTAGGAGCTCAGTCACTCAGGGTGGGGGATGCATGGAGGGGGGCGGAGATGCTTTTAACTGCTCTACCCCTGCCTTAAAACAAAGGAGAGATATGGGCAGTGCCTGTGGCTTAAAGGAGTAGGGCACTGGCCCCATATACCGCAGGTGGTGGGTTCAAACCCAGGCCCATCCAAAAACTGCAAAAAAAAAAAAAAGGAGAGACCTCCTGGACCCTCCCCTGGAATTCTTCCCCTCTTCCCTCCAAACTCCTGCCATGCCAGGGCAACACAGAAGACAGAACACCCAAAGATGGATTTAGCCGCCCTTTCTTACAGATGAGGGCATTTAGTCAGGAATGAGCCATTACGAACTCCTATATTTGCTTTCTCTCCTCTCTTGGAGTCTGGAGAACTTTGAGAAACAAGGAGAACACAAAAAGGAATAATTAAGAAGACGAATCTGGAATAACTATCAAAATGGTAAATTGGTATCTAATTTTGAGAACTGTAATTGGTATAAACACTACGCACTACGTCAGGAGGGACGAAGGATAAGAGATTACAAACAGTCTAGCTGAATTGGACCGATAGACAGGTTCGTTCAGGCTGACATTTAAAAAATCAGGAGATGTCCACCTTAAAATCTGGGAACCTGACTCTTTTTGTGACACATCAGAGGATTTTCAACACCAGGTGCAAATTCAAGAAAACAATCTGGCCAGTGGCTGGCCCTGCAGATGGGTCAGGTACTCTTCGGTTGGGGACAGTTCCCACCACTCCCTGTTGCCTCACCTTCATCGATGTATAATAACTGTTCAGGCCATATAGCATCTGAACTTATCACTCCCGAACAGGACATCTCCTGCATGAGATTAGAGGGCAATTCTAATAAATCCAACAAAAGGCCATTTATATTATACAGTTACCATAAACTCTTTGTGGAAAAAGGAGTGGCATAAATCAATTCCATACATTATCTCAAGTTGTTTACTCAGGAGTCCTGGGCCAGCTGCTGGATGAATTCGTCTGTCTTCTGGCAGTTGAATAAAGAAACCTAAGGATAGGTGGCCAATTAGAAGTCAGTAGCAGCGTCTGGGCCTGGAACCCTCACATGGAGAGCCTGGAAGCTGATTCTAGGATGGGGTGTTGGTCCTGTCCATGACCACTCCACATGGGGTCAGAGAGGGGAGCTATGGGCCCTGCCCTGATATCAACCTCAACATAAGGGTGGGATGAAGAAACCCATGAATAATTCATATCACAACCAGATTGGTGCTCAGTGAGCTTCAAGGGGAAGAAATTACCTTGTGTGCATTTCCTGCCTAAATGTCAGTGTGTCTTTTCATGGATGCCTGTGATGAGTTTATGAATAGGTGCATTCTCTGATGGCTCATGCTTCAGGCAAGGCAGTTTCAGGATCTTGGCTCGCCTTTCCACTTTCCAACTTGCTGCTTACAAACAGTAATCATAAGGTTTCCAATAAGATGTGACTAAAAAAACATGCCCCTACTAAAGAAAAATCTGGATGGAACAATGATTTTGAATGTATCTGAATCATGCAAGTGAAAGTCAGGAGGCTTCACTGTTCTGGTAGGGGAAGGACGCAACATTTCTAGAACTTACCGCCTTGGGAACTTTATGTGTATTCTCATCATTAACATCATTTAACAGAGGAAGAAAACAGAATCCCGGGACATCGCTATTCATTAGAAATTTAGTGTGAGCCACGTTTATATAAGATTTAATATTTCTTAGTAATTTCATTTAAAAAGGTAAAAATGAAAAAGGGTGAAATTAATTTTAATGATACATTTCATTTAACTCAATATATACAAAACAAACATTTACATGTGTAATTGATACAAAATAGATGCTAATGAGACAGCGTACATTCTTTTTTCAGACCAAGACTTTGAAGCTCAGGGGGCGTAGTTTATACTTGGAGCATCACCTCAATTCGGACATTTCAAGCGCTCTTCAGTCTCAGTGGCAGTAGCTGTGACTCATGCATCTAAAGTTGCAGGCAAATTGGGCACTTTGCTTACCTTCTCCGGTCCTCCATTTCCTGATCTTAGTAGTTGGGCTTTTTTTGCCCATCTCAGGTATATCTGCTCACTTCCTCCTAGGTTATGAGATATGATAAGCATGGTGCAATGGTTATTTTTAGATGGTGGCAGGGTATGTGCAGATTCAGACAAGTGGCAAGGTTGTGCATGTGACATAATCAGAGCAGTATCTCACTTCCAGGTGATAGTGATTACTAAAGGCTGTTTTCACAGTCATATGTACTTTGGGGTGACATGGAGTGTTCAAGCACCAATGGAATACAGCTCAAACTCTATAAAATAATTTAAAGAGGTTTATTCTGAGCCAAATATGTGTGACCATGGTCCAGAAAGCCACTTCCAAGAAACCTTGAGCAAATGGTCTTGCCAAGTTTAGGTTACACTTTGATTTTATACATTTCAGGAAGCCAAGAATTACACGTTGTAATTGATATTATAAATCATAAATCATATTATAATTCAAAATCAATACAAATTGTTGGCCTGAAAAGGCAGGAGATCTTGAAGTGAGGAATTACAGGTTATAGGTGAGTTTAAAGATGCTTTGATTTGTAATTGGTTCTAGAAATAACGCTGTTTAAAGGCTTGGAATGAGAAGATAAGGAAGTCTGTTAATCAGAGATAAACCACCGGTTATATATGGGACATATACTCAGACTCAAGCGATCTAGTGAGTTAAAAAGGATATCTCCAAGAAGGGAAGGGGGCATGATGAAGTAAGTGCGTCTGACCTCCCCTTTCATGGCCCGTAACTCAGATTTAGGGGATACCCCACCCCACCCCACCCCCTGCCAATAGGGGTCAATTCAGTTGGCTGGGAAGCTTAAGATTTTATTTTAGTTCATGATTTCCTCCTCTTTTTGGCCAAGATCTGCCAGAGGCAACACTGATGGTCAAACTGTTATTTTGTCTCATTGTTGCTGGAGTAGTGGGGCTACCTGATCTAGGTCCATCCAACCAGGCCAAGGGGACTTAAAAGCCAAAAAGGCTCACAGCCAATTAAATGTTCTAGGACAAATGGGACTGGAGGTGGAAAGGCATTCTTCAACCCTTTAAAATCTTCTATGCATTATAAGAGTAAAAATCAAAATGTCAAAGACAAGGTTACAAAATTAATTTTTCTGTAAGTGTTGAGCTTCCATATTCTTGGGTTTAGTTGCAGATTTACTCCAAGTACTGTTGACCATTTATGCTAAGAAATTTAGAGATAATTTTGTTGGGTCACAATATTTTTAGTCTCTTTAGTAATTTGTCCTACTGTGGTTGATAAAATTTTGTTATATCCCTTATCTGTATAACCCCATAACTGAGAACAATTATATTCAGGAAGCTCTGAGTCTATGGGATGCAGGAAATTCTTTATGTTTGGGATGAATGTTTAGACCAACTGTTCCCAAAAGGCAAAGTCTTTCATTTAGTATTTGTTTAGGTATCTGTGTGCCCATTTTTTCTCTAGAGGCTTTGAACTAATTCCATCTCTCGAAATCGGCCCTTACGATCTCACACACCCAAGTTTTGTAGGTTAGTCCCTGGGCATTTGTAGTTTTAATAGCAGAGCATTGGCAGTAAATAACAGATCAAGCCTGGTAGGATTCAATAGTTTTAAATTCTATAGATATCAGGCAGCAAAAAGAATCAGTAAGGTTTTAAATGAAAAGTCATAAAAATATTTTAGTCCCATGTGATTAGATTTTTTTTCTTTTTATTAAATTTCAGGTTAATGTAAGAGTGCACACAACCATGATTGTCACGGACCGCCAGTCGATGGGCCTCAGTTTGAGGGTGCTCAGGGCGAACGGCACAGGTTGATTGAAAGGTCGACGCAGGATGGAATGACAAACTGCCACACACCACGAGTGATGAAGAAAGCAGCTGTACTTTACTGAATTTTAAGATTGGTTTTTATACATTTTTGACAAAGCATTACAAATTACAAAAGGTATTTTTACAACTTGCTGAGCTTTACAAGTTAATATCTAACCTTGTAGATGTGAGTATTTGACCATCTCACTTAAACAATATCCTGTCCGCAAGGGGTTCTGCCCGCGAGGGGGAACAAAGGTTGCTGGTTATCAGTTGTGTCTTTCACTTCCCCTTATCTAAGTAAATGCTTTAAAGGTTAGAGTTTAAAACGTGAAAATTCTTTTTTTATAACTACTAGTATTAGTAATAATTCACAAATTATTTACTTCTAATGTGATTAAAAGATTTCATATATGTGTAAATTATGTAAGTGATTATAGTACTAGGAAATATATGAAATGTAAAGGTATGTGGAAAGTTTTAAGTCGTGGGTGGCTGTGGGTGGTGTAAGTACATATCTAGATGGAGCATCTTGTTTGCTGTTCCTGCATTGTCTCAATGTATTGTCTCAATTCACTGACATTTATGGTGGGAGCGTGCTCCTGCATCGTTCCCCTGGAGACATTGAGTCTCCATCGGCTATGTGTGATTATGGATCAGTAAGTTATTATGTTTATTCTTGGTTTCTTAAAACAATCAGGTAACAATCAGGCATACAACTCAACAAACAGGTTTCAGGGTAAAGGTTTCTTAGGCTTCTATGCCGCACCTCGTGAGTCATTACGTTCATCAAAAAGTATGCTAGGCAACTTCTGCGCTGCTGTCGCATACCAGGGGGGCTGGGGGTATCGCTCCGGGGAGCACAGACCACCTAACCACGTGTTTTACAACGCGGACAGCGCCACCTCACCACGGCTAGATGCCGGGGGTGCGGCATTTCCCCCTTTTTTGTTAATGAAACGTAATTCAAAGAGGTCTTGGCGAACAGCCTTTAAGGAGGAAAACACACAACGAAGGAGACATGGTAACAGTAAAACAATACAGAATATCAGACATCCAATGATAACTATAAACACAATGTACTGAATCCAGGTTACAGGATTTAAGGCTTTAAAATTGTCAGTCAGTGATTGAGCTAATGCATCGAGGGACGTAGTAGGCAGATGAGCTTCACTAATGGCAGTAATATCTTTCTGGAGGGTGTGTAAGTCGTGTGTTATGTCATTGTCCTTCCATACACCCTGTAAATGAGCCTTTGTTTTGTCCCATGATGTAGAAAGATTGTAAGGCAAAGGTGTAACACAGATAGCTTGAAAGGCAGAGTGACACTTAGTCTGTAGTTTATGTTGTATGAACTTTATATCTTGTCCTAGAGCTAATACTACTTCTTCTAAGATATTTAACTTTGCTTCAAGTTTATTATCTATGCTGGCTTGAGTCATTAAGGCTAAAGTAATGTTGTTGCTTAAAGAATTGACAAAATGTGCAGTATGTACTTCCTGTACCAAGGCAGTTGTAGCTACTGCAAATGTAGTTACTATAGAAATTAACGCTAAAATTCCTAAAATTAATGCAGCTACAAATCTTTTAGGTCTAATTAATTCATTAATAGTATGTAAAACTTGTAAAGCAGAATTATCATACCATGGATCATCTTGTAAATCTACAGGTAACATTACATATGAGGGTCTTTTAACAATTAGCACAGAATTAAACAGTCTTTCATTAAACAAATCAGTAGAAGTAAGACAATTAGTCACTGTACATGCAGTACAGGTTATATGATAAGAGTTCTTTAACTGTGTAATAGTTAAGTACTTATTAGAAGCTAAAAGCAAAGCATATGGATATCCAACACAAACTCTCACTGATATTGGTGTGGGTTTAGCCATATCAGGTTTCTTTTCTAATATTAAGTTGGATGCAGCAACAAGTCTAAATAAATCATAATGTATTTGACTTTTATTGTTGTCTTGGGCAACCCAAATGGGTTCAACTAAACCTGGCGTAAACCATCACCGTATGGTTTGAGGGGCACCAAGCCACCGATAAGAATTATATTTGCCATAATTCCATACATGAGCAGTACAAGAAGTACGGGAATAATCCCAAATAATTGTATGTGAGTTTGTGGGAACATGCTTACTGGCTGTATCTGGGAACCCACAGGAAAGCCAAGTAGGTGTCTTAGTTAAAGATGATTCCCAGAATTGATTGTTATCTCTATATTTGTCTTTACAATTGGAAATAGGAAGCCGGTTTACTGACAAACAGGTTTCATTATAATCTGGTGTACCAATAGTTTGTAACTCATACTCCCAAACATAACGTTTCTCTACATGATTAGGATCTGGAGCATCAGTTAAATATACTCTATAACTAGTAGGTAAACAAAAAGGAGGTGCTTTGCCTCTCAGGGTAAAGCAAATGGGCATTGAATCAGCTTTACCAGTGAAGTTAATTAATGCCATAGCATGACTTCTAGACTCTGAGTCTTGCAGTCCTCCCAACCGGAGGGAGTCATTAGTTAGAATTTTAACAGGATCTTGATCTAACCAACCCACCGGATGGAGTAGTGGTGGGTTAGGAATGTAAGACCAATATGCAGCACTCTCCACTATAGGAGTAGATATAAGTGAGAGAAAAGCTATAAAATACATGGTAGGAGTCAGAGGATTATTTTGTGACAAGACAAGTTGTTTAGCTTGTTTCACCAGGGTTCTGATCTGTGTCCACGTGATCTTGGGAGACCTCGATAATACTTTCACTTTCTTCATCTGTGTCGTCAGGTTTTTCATCTGTTGTAGGCGTCGCCTCCTGCGTCTGATCTTCCGGGGGAGCTAGTTTGATGAGCCGGTCCGGAATCCAGATGGGGGAGTCGGCATCCTGGGGAAACACACAAGCATAGCCTCGTCCCGAGGTTAGCAATATATCGGGGCCCTTCCATTGGCCTGATAACAGGTCCTTCCACAGCACTTTTGGGAATGTAGCAGCTGATCTCGGCTGCCAGTGAGTTAAAGCTGGTGTTTGATTGTTTGAGTTAACATTGAGATGATTTAAAACAAATAAAGCATGAGTTAAAATATGATGCGGAGAGAAATATTTATGAGCCTTTTGTAGGCGTTCAATCTGTAGTTTTAATATTTGATTAGTTCTTTCTACAATACCCTGACCCTGAGGATTGTAAGGGATCCCTGTAGAATGGGCAATTTTCCATTGTACACAAAACTGTTCAAATGCCCGTGAGGTATAAGCTGGAGCATTATCTGTTTTTAGTTGAAGAGGGACACCTAGCTGCTGAAAGCAGCCAAACAGGTGTTGCACAACATCCTTATAAGCCTCGCCAGTTCTAGCAGAGGCACAAATATAGTGAGAGAAAGTATCCACAGTGACATGTACATAAGTTAATTTTCCAAAACTTGGCACATGTGTAACATCCATTTGCCACAATACATTGGGGCGTAGACCCCGAGGATTAACACCAAATTTTAAAGGATGATGAGTAATAGGACAGGCTTTGCATTTCAAGACTATTTGTCTTGCCTGCTCTCTGGTAATCTGAAACATTTTTCTTAATGCATTAGCATTTTGATGATGCAAAGCATGGCTTTCTTCAGCCTCAGTTACTGATGCCACCATGGCACGTGTTAATAGATCTGCAGTGGCATTTTCTTGGGCCAAAGGGCCAGGTAAATTAGTGTGTCCTCTTATGTGACCAATATAAAACTGATTATTCCTTTGTTGAATTAAAGTTTGTAGTTTCTTTAATAAAGGTAAAATAGTTGAGGTTCCTGTTAGGAGAGCAGTTTCGAGGGCTGGAAAAAGGGAAGCAACATACTTAGAGTCTGTGTATAAGTTAAACTTCTGCTTGAAATTATTAAAAGCTGAAATTAAAGCCCACAATTCTGTCTGCTGAGCAGAGGCCTGTGTTACTTCCTTAACAAGAGGAGACAGACCTGGGCTGAAAACTACAGCCCTTCCTGTAGAGGAGCCATCTGTGAACAAAGTTATTGCATTAGACAGTGGCTGTCTGGAACACATAAGAGGAAACATAAGTGAAACTGTTTTTGTAAATTCAATTAAAGGATGTTTCGGAAAGTGATATAAAATTTGACCTGTATAGCCTTGTAAGGCTAATACCCAATCTTCATTATTTTGAAATAGTTGTTCTACTTGAGTTTTATTATAAGCAGTTACAATTAAATGAGGATCTTTACCAAACAATTCTCGTGACCTTTTTCTTCCTTTGTCTATCAGTAATGAAACTAAGTACGGATAATCTGCAACAATTTTTGCTTGAACATGTGGTAAATGAATCCATTCTAAAACGCCTTCCTGCCACAGGCAGGCTGTAGGAGTATATTCAGTAGAAAAAATTAGTAAAGACCATGGGTTTTGATAATTAATTTGTTTAACCCTAGCTTGAGTCAAAGCCTGTTCAACGACTTCTAAAGCCTGTAAAGCCTCTTGAGTTAAATGTCTTGGGGAACGCGGATTTGAGTCCCCCTGCAAGATAGCAAACAAAGGGCTAAGAGTTCCTGTAGTAATTTTTAAGAAAGGTCGAATCCAATTTATTTCCCCTAATAACTTTTGATAATCATTAAGTGTCTGTAACTTATCTCTCCGTATTTGTACTTTCTGTGGTGTGATGTAATCTGAATGAATCCATTGTCCCAGGTAACTAAGTGGCTTATCTCTTTGAACCTTTTCTGGGGCAATAACCAAGCCAAACTTAGTTAATTGCTCTATAGCTTTTTCCAAAATAGACTGCACCTGTGACAGCTGAGGATGAGCTAGTAAAATATCATCCATATAATGAATAATGTAAGCACCAGGAAATTGCTCTTGCAGTGTTGTCAATGCAGCTGCCACAAATTTTTGACATAATGTAGGACTATTTTTCATGCCCTGTGGCAAAGTTTTCCACTGATATCTTTTAAATGGTTCCCGTAGGTTAAGAGAAGGAACACTGAATGCAAAGCGAGGACAGTCATCAGGGTGTAAGTTAATAGTAAAAAAGCAGTCTTGTAAATCAATAATTATAAGTGACCATTTTTCAGGTATTGCTACAGGAGACGGGAGTCCAGGTTGAAGGGCACCCATGTCTTCCATAATGGCATTCACTGCTCTTAAATCTTGTAAAAGTCTCCATTTGCCAGATTTTTTCTTAATGACAAACACAGGAGTATTCCACGGACTAGTGGACTCCTCCAAATGTCCTTTATCTAATTGTTCTTGTACTAAAATTTGTAATGCCTGTAATTTTTCCGTTGTTAGGGGCCACTGACTAACCCACACAGGAGTGTCTGTTAACCATTTTATTTTACAGGCATAGTTTTCTGCAGTGGCCCCTATGAAAAACATTGATCATTTAATTGATCAGCAGTAACTAACTTCATGTTCATAACATGCAAAAGATCTCTGCCCCACAAGGTATAGGGTAGAGAGGGCAACACATATGGTTGAATGTAGCCTTTCTTGTCTTTGTACTCCCATGCTACAAAAGATGTGCTGCGCATAACACCAGAAACTGAACCCAAACCAATCAATGAAGACCCGGTTCGGTGAACTGGCCAGGATCTTGGCCAGTCAGAGGCTGCAATACAAGTTACATCAGCCCCTGTATCCATTAATCCTTTAATAGGCCTGCCTTCAATTTTTATTTTTAACATTGGTCGATCATACAAGTCATGAATAAGAGCTACACAATCCTGATCAGTGGACCCGAATTGACCTTCTCCCCTTGCATCATGTAGGTGATAGTTAGGGAGTGGCACATATGGTAACAACAGTAATTGAGCAATTCTCTGCCCTTTATGAATTTGTGTAGTTTCCACCAGGGCTTTCACCATAACTTTAATTGTGTTTTCAGTATCTGAGTCAATTACTCCCGGAACAACTTCAAAATGTTTAGTATAATTAGAACTGCGTCCTAGTATAACACCAACCGTGCCCGGTAGTAATTTACCTTTAACACCAGTGGGAACGAGAGTGACACCATCCCATTTAGATAAAATCACATCTTTAGAGCTGGCAAGATCTAAACCTGCGCTGCCAGGAGTTCCTCGTGGGAGGTCATGAATAGTAAACTCAGGGGGTAGACAATTTAATGTAGATGTAGGTTGCAAGACAGGCTGCACTTCAGTAAGCGCTGCCAGTTCTCCCTTGGGGTTGGGGCTGGGAGAATGCCCCTCATCTAGTTTTTTGACTTGTTGCCTTCATTAAAATTAGCACCCTTGTCTGACAAGGGGGTCCCATCCTTATGAAACTTAGATTTACACTCATTTTTCCAGTGTCTGCCCTTCTTACAACGAGGGCATGGACCCGGGGGAATTCCACGGGTCTTGTTACCATTATTATTATTAGTAAATTTCTTACAATCCTTTTGCATGTGACCCGGTTTTCCACAATTGTAACAGGTGGGCACAGCGTGCGGGGGGTCACAGCTGAAACATGTATTACTGGGGTCTCTATCAAAAGCATTTTTAACATATGAACTGAATTTCTGACCCCGCATTGCTGCAGCAAACGCCATTCCCTGGACGATTGCTGGTGAGGCATCCATGCATGCTTTAATATAATCCTGTAATGTGCCCGTTTTCCTGAGTGGACGTATTAAGTCCTGACACAGCGTGTTAGCGTTTTCCCAAGCTAGTTGCTTGAGCAATAATGTTGTACCCTCAGATGGGGGGAGCATTCTATTAATGGCTTCTTCTAAGCGAGAAATAAAGTCAGGATAAGATTCCTCCATACCCTGCTTTATTCCTGCTAGAGTGGTACTCTTGGTTCCTGGAGGAGGCAGTTTGCGCCAAGCGGCAACCGCATTGTGACTAACTATCTCCAAAAATTGTCGGGGCAATGCAGTTTGACTTTCTGTAGAGGCAAACTCATCCGTCCCTAGGAGCATTGACATAGTTGGCTGTGCTTTCTTACCCTTGTGCTGCTTAATGCTTTCTCTTGATCTATCTTCATACTCTATTCTCCATAAGATATAATCCCCTGGAGAAAGTGTGGCTTTGGCTGTTTGTTGCCAATCATAAGGAGTAAGCCACAAGCTACCTATTGATTCTACAATTTGCAAAGTATAAGGGGCAGAGGCTCCCGATGTACGAACAGCCTGCTGCAATTCCTTTAGTGTTTTTAATGACAAAGGTTCCCAGACCGGCGGCGTTCTTTCATCAGTAGGAAAATGTACTGGGAAAGCGAAAGTAAAATCTCCCTGCTGACGAGCTTCACGTACTGCCGCCTGAAAACCCGCGGCCGGCGCGGGGGGGCAAGGAGGCACAGGAGAGCGTGGAGCCCGCAGAGCCGGTCTAGGCTTTGTCATTGGAATGCGAACTGCTGGGTAGGCGCGGCGATGATTAATAAAATCATCCTCTCTGTCCTCCTCATCCTCTTTGGCCAATTCATCTACTACATCCCATTCATCACTATCAGAAAGGTTATCATTAGCTGGCGGAGGCGGCGGCAAAAGTTCCTTAAGTGTTGGTGCCGAGGGAGTTACGCCCTCTGCATTCAATGCCGGCTCAGGGTCCTTAAAAGCCTCCGGAGAAACCTCATCATAAATGGGGGCTACCTTAGTTTCGGGGCTTCCTGCCTCCGAAGCAGTTTCCCTTACAAAAGCCTCCAGAAAGGTATTGTCAGCCAAAAGTTCCCTAACCTGCAGCCATAAAGGATAAGCCTGTGGGGGCAGGACCTGCTCCCCATGCTCCTGCACGTAAGCTCGCATCTCTCGCCCCACTCGTTTCCAATCGGAAAGAGATAGGGAACCCTCCTCCAGAAACCAAGGACTAACTAGCTTTATAAAATGCATAAGCTCCTCCAACTTTTTGAGGGACACATGAAAACCATTTTTACCCAACAAACGCTGTAACATGACACTAAGCATACGCTCTTCCTTAACCAAAGTGTGCCCATGAATACCTGCGGATTGCTCACACTTAACCGGTCAGCCTTTACCGGCGGGACTCGAGCTCCCTGGTGAGAGTCGCCTTCAACCTGAAAAGAGAGGAAAGAAAGAAAAAGAAAGATCACCTGTCCTTCAGGTCCCTGTTCGAGGGCGCCAGCTGTCACGGACCGCCAGTCGATGGGCCTCAGTTTGAGGGTGCTCAGGGCGAACGGCACAGGTTGATTGAAAGGTCGACGCAGGATGGAATGACAAACTGCCACACACCACGAGTGATGAAGAAAGCAGCTGTACTTTACTGAATTTTAAGATTGGTTTTTATACATTTTTGACAAAGCATTACAAATTACAAAAGGTATTTTTACAACTTGCTGAGCTTTACAAGTTAATATCTAACCTTGTAGATGTGAGTATTTGACCATCTCACTTAAACAATATCCTGTCCGCAAGGGGTTCTGCCCGCGAGGGGGAACAAAGGTTGCTGGTTATCAGTTGTGTCTTTCACTTCCCCTTATCTAAGTAAATGCTTTAAAGGTTAGAGTTTAAAACGTGAAAATTCTTTTTTTATAACTACTAGTATTAGTAATAATTCACAAATTATTTACTTCTAATGTGATTAAAAGATTTCATATATGTGTAAATTATGTAAGTGATTATAGTACTAGGAAATATATGAAATGTAAAGGTATGTGGAAAGTTTTAAGTCGTGGGTGGCTGTGGGTGGTGTAAGTACATATCTAGATGGAGCATCTTGTTTGCTGTTCCTGCATTGTCTCAATGTATTGTCTCAATTCACTGACATTTATGGTGGGAGCGTGCTCCTGCATCGTTCCCCTGGAGACATTGAGTCTCCATCGGCTATGTGTGATTATGGATCAGTAAGTTATTATGTTTATTCTTGGTTTCTTAAAACAATCAGGTAACAATCAGGCATACAACTCAACAAACAGGTTTCAGGGTAAAGGTTTCTTAGGCTTCTATGCCGCACCTCGTGAGTCATTACGTTCATCAAAAAGTATGCTAGGCAACTTCTGCGCTGCTGTCGCATACCAGGGGGGCTGGGGGTATCGCTCCGGGGAGCACAGACCACCTAACCACGTGTTTTACAACGCGGACAGCGCCACCTCACCACGGCTAAATGCCGGGGGTGCGGCACATGATATTTGAATGTTAGGTAGAATCCCTCTTGTAGTTGTGTCCTGTACCCAAAAGGTGTGCCGTACACCCCTACGTTGTGCTCACTAAGTGGGAGCACTCCAAACCCTCCCTTTTTCCCCTCCTCCCTTCCTTGTTCATCCTCCGCCCAACTTGAATTAAGTTTTTTTGCTGCTCTACACATTCAGAGAAACTTCTCTAGTAATGAACTACAGAAATAACCCTGAAAGTACAGTCTTCAGAGTTTTTTTTTTTTTTTCTATTTGATGTTGGATTAGTAACCTTCATGAATACATTGGCTTTTTAACTGAAGTATTGAGAGTTTTTCTAGTTCAAGTGGTAGGGTCTCCAAAATTATCATCAACCTATATTCAAGACTACTCGTCAGTTCTTTTCATGACTTTTCTTAAAGAAGCAAATTTTGGACTGTTTTTCAAAGAAGGGTCAATGTAAAATAATAATAGCCTATGGATGACCAAAAAAAAAAAATCTTAGAATAGTTGAGATTAAAGAGATGATTGATGGTTAGGCAAGGTGACTCATACCTGTAATCCCAGCACTCTGGAAAGCTAAGACAGGAGGGTTGCTTGAGGCCAGAAGTTCAAGACCAGCATGAGCAAGAGTGAGACTTAGTCTTTACAAAAAATAGAAAAATTAGCCAGGTGTGGTGGTGCATGCCTGTAGTCTCAGCTACTTGACAGGAAGATTGCTTTTAGCCCAGTAGTTGGAGGCTGCAGTGAGCTATGAGCTATGATGATGCCACTAGACTGGCAACAGAGTGAGAACTTGTCTCAAAAAAAAAAAGAGCGAGAGAGACAATTGATAAAGAAAACAGGTTATTTTTGTGGCATACAATAATTTTACAAAATAATAATTATTGCTGATAACATATACAAAGATATATCAGAATTTTAGGGACCTTATACAATGTATTTATACAAATACAACCCAAAGAAAGTTAAACACCATTTCATATTTGACAATGTTTCCTATATGGTTTAACAAACCAGGTTAATCCTAGCATGTTTTTTTGTTTGTGCATGTAAGTTCCTAATTTTTAAAAGCTGACTTGAGAACTCAATTTAGAATTTTGATTTTGGAAAATGTATCAAATACCAAAGGTTTAAAACACTTGTTTAAAATAGGCTCACAGGTTATTATACAATAAGTAATTTATTTAGCCAAAGTGATAATTCAGAGATTTCAAAAAGCAAACACCTTAACTCTTTAATGGAGAGAAGATTTAGTTTTTCAAACAATTGCAAGATATAATTAAACTGAAAGACAAATTAATGAAGAGGCAGATTGAATCTGTTTTCCTTCTTCCCTCTCCCCTTTTTTAAAGTTTACTCGGAAAGTAAACAAAAATTTTTATAATTTAGGCCAGGCACGGTGGCTCACACCTGTAATCCTAGCACTCTGAGAGGCCAAGAAAGGTAGATTGCCAGAGCTCAGGAGTTCGAGACCAGCCTGAACAAGAGCAAGACTCCGTCTATGTCATGGAAGGTGCCTGTAGTCCCAGATATTTGGGAAGTTAAGACAAGAGAATCACTTGAGCCCAAGAGTTTGAGGTTGCTGTGAGCTGTGATGCCATAGCACTGTACCAAGGACAACAAAGTGAGACTGTTTTAAATTTAAAAAAAAATTATTTAATTTAAAACAATTTTGAAAAACTTTTAAGTTAGGCAAGATTAATTTTCATTTAACAAAACCATATTTCTATTTTTTGTGTAAACTTTTATCAAAAACCATCTTGCTTTTTGATGGAGTTTATACTATAGAATTTTTTAATATCTACAACTTTTTAGTTACTTATGATAGTTACAATGTTAATAATTAGTAACTTTTATTTTTAATAAAAAACCTAGGAAGTAAAGTAACTTTGATCTATCATCAGTCTTCAATAAATCTAAACATTTTTAGCCTTTTATATCATGTTAAAGTATATATTGAAGTATGTAAACTTAAACTTCTGATTCATAGTTATTTCAGTATTTTAATTTACCTACAAATGACTCAGACATTTTATGATTATTTACTACTTAATTTAACATAACATGACTTCAAGATTTTAAATTACACAAGAGAATCTCAAAACTATGACATACAGACACAGTGATGCAGATCTTACATACACAGATTTAAATGATTTTTTTATTTGCCAGTTTTTTTGTGTGTGTTTTTTTTGGCCGGGGCTGGGTTTGAACCCGCCACCTACGGCATGTGGGATGGGTGCCCTACTCCTTGAGCCACAGGCACTGCCCATTTATTTGCCAGTTTTTAAAAAAAGCTTTTTTCCCCACTTTAGATTTAATAATCTCTTCATTACTTGCTTCATTGCCCTAGACAGTTGTTGTTAGGCAACTCTATATTTGCATTTCCAAAGACATGCAACTAGGTAGAACGTTTATGTCTCAATGCGCAGAACGGAGACCTAAATTTAGGCCTGAGTTCTTGATCCTCTAGCCATAACCATAGGTGAGATTTGTTACATAAACTTGGAGAAGTCATCCTTTTCATCCTGTAAGTTTCTAATGGCTTCAGGGATGTCCAACCTTTTCTTTTTTCTTCTCTGCTGTACATTGGAAGGATAAGAGTTGTCTTGGGCCACACGTTAAATACACAAATAGTAACAAAAGCTGATGAGCTAGATAAATACAAGGTCCATGCATACCTTTTTGTGATATCTGACACCACAGATAAGCATAAGCAAAAAAATTCTTCACACAATCAGCATGCGACCCCGCAGCCCCCTGAAGGCCAAGGAGGTAAAATACTCCTTATAAAGGGAGTATATTTTTTAATAGAGGTAAAGTTTCTTCTGTAGCCAGCTAACTGTAGACTGATTTAGTCTGATAGGTGGTCTTTTCAGTTTAGCTAGTTTCTTTTTTTTCTTATTTTTTTAAATGTTAAAATGATCTTTATTTGTGTCTACTTCCATGTTTTTACTCAAAAAAAAAAAACAACATACAGTTTTAGGACACTTTCCTTTTTATTTTATTTATTAAATCACAGCTGTGTACAATAATGCAATCATGAAGTACAATGTGCTGGTTTTATATACATTTGAAATATTTTCAACTGAAATATTTTAACATAGCCTTCTTTCAGACTTTTATATTCTACATTTAGTATATTTCACCTGTACCCTTCTAAGATACACCATAGGTGTGGACCCACTTAGCTAGTTTCTTAATTAGATTACTGCCTTTAGAGTGGAGCCCCTTCATGGAGGTGGGTGAAGAAAGCCTGCAATTTTGGCACCGGTACAGCTGGAAGACAGAATACTTAGAGCCCTAAAAACCAAGGATTTCATTTCTGCACGGAGTCCTAGGTCTCCCCAAAGAGGGAAACACTGCAGGACTGGACAGTGCAACTTTTCAATAGTGCACCTCACTGAAAGAACATTTTCCAAAGCTAGTGAGCAACCCAACAGTAATCAGCCCATGCAGGGACCAGTGCACCCCTTCTCCCTGGGGCTTATCCCTCAGTGTGGGTCCTCCAGCCTACAGCTTCCAGGTGCCTAAACCAAGCTTTTCTTATCTGAATTTGTTAGGGAGGTAGTTAGGTAGGAATCCAGCTTTCCTGGAGAAGGAGGACAAGGGCAGGTCCCCACACCCCTATCTAGGTACTGCTCACCTTAATTCATCACAAGTGATTGATCACACCTGGGGAGGAGAGCCTGCCCTACCAATCTATCAATCAGAACTTTAGCCTGACAATTGCAAAAAGATGTAGAAGGCTCTCTGGCCCATCCGCCTACCAACAGGTACAGTAGAGTCTTGAAGGTGACCTAGAACAGCCTTAAGATTAATTATCATGTCATTAGCTTAAATCTACATGGTGGTCCACACCCCAGGGGGCTCTCAGAGGGGCTCATGGGAGGTCCGCATGCACAGTTAGACTCTGGTGGTATAAAACAGCACCTCTGGCCATAACCTTTGCCTCTTTGCCTTTTCTTCGTGGCCACAATGAGGCCCATTTTCTGTCTATGGTGAACATATCTAGCTCTGTAAGCCTGTATCTAACTCTCACTCCATAAATCTATCTTTCTCTTTCTCAATAAACCTTGTTTCTTGCTTGCCTAACTTTGGGGTGTCTGGTCATTTTTCAGCCAATAGCCCTCCAAGAACTGAGGACCCAGGCAGCTGCCTGAAACCCAGACATTTTAAGAGGCAAGCAGCTGCCTTGAAAACCAACAAATGCAAGAAGAGGAGGCCCCATAACAATAAATATTGAACAACCATATTTAGCCACCTTTAACGTTGTCATTTGGTATAGCCATTATATATAAAAATATATATGTACTTTTCACAATAGTAATTTCCAGTATCCTGAAAAGCCAATGAGGTAATATGATATAAAACAAGCAGAGTTTTATGCCTGAGAGGAATCTGTCTGTGACTCCTTGGACTCCATGAGGAAGACAGAGACCTCAAAGTAAAAGGGACCTTCTCAGTAATTAGAAGTTTCCTCTGGGTTTTTATGGGGTATGGGAGGTGGCAAAGCAGAAGATGCAAAAAGGAGTGAAAGTAAATGCTTCACTTACACGATTTTATTCTTCGGGAATCGGACCCGGTCGTTGCAGTGAAAGCACAGAATTTTAACAATTAGGCCACATGGTGGTAAAAGAGGTTTTAGGAGGGGAGAAAAGAGGAATTTGTTGAGGAGCAGGAAGAGATTACCAGAGAGGATGGGGGATGGATGGGGAACCAAGCTGACCTGGCAGAGATAGGACTTTATCTTTAGTTTTATTTGGGTGTGGTGACATCTGGTTCTTGCAGGGAGGAAAAGAGAAGGAACAATTGTTCTCCTAGGTGGGTTTGGATGGAGGTCAGATATGCCTCCTCATGGCCAGCAACTCAGCTGTAGGGTATTCCTGGGATCCTCATGGCCAAGAGCAGGCCAATTCCATTCAGTTGGCTGGGCGTGGGGACTTAAGATTTTATGTCAGTTTGGCTCAGTACCCATAGCTCAGTGGTTAGGGTGCCGGCCACATGCACTGGGGCTGGGGGGTTTGAACCCAGCCTGGGCCTGCTAAACAATGACAACTAGAACAACAACAACAACAACAAAAATAGCCAGGCATTGTGGCAGGCGCCTGTAGTCCCAGCTCCTCGGGAGAATGGGGCAAGAGAATCGCTTAAGCCCAAGAGTTTGAGGTTGCTGTGAGTTGTGACACCACAGCACTCTACCAAGAGTGACATAGTGAGACTCTGTTTGGAAAAAAAAAAAAAAATAGATTTTATGTCAGTTCACACAAGGCCTGGTCAGCTCCCAGCTGAGGCTTCCTGCAACCTTTCAGGCCTTTTCCTGGAAGGGCAGAATTCTAATGCCACCAGCTAGGAGCAACCAGCTGGTGCTAGAATGAGGAACTGGGAAGATGACAACTTCTTCATCCTCGTCACCCCACCATTACTCCTCTAACATTTGTGTACCAGCACTGGTTTACACTTGTTACTGCCCTTTTCTACCCAATCTTTTCTGAAAGATTGTGGCAGAAAAGGCTGCAACCAGCTCATTGGAACAATTGCAATTCCATTTCATCCAGGCCAGTTAGTCTGTATTTTTAGGACAATCATTAAAAGAATTGGTACTATTCAGACAAAATCTTAGCTAATAGAAGTTCGCTAGAGTGAAAAGGTTACAGAAAGTAGACTGTCTTTGTTGCCAAAAGAAAGTTTATTCTGATAAAATGAGATTGCCCATGTACAGAGAAAGATACAACTTTAAAAATATCCCCGGCAGCAACAGCACAGACATGAGAAACACACCTTTTTGGCCAATGGACCTTTCTTTGTGCGCGTCTTGTTTTCCCCACCATTTTTTTTATGATTTTTTTTTTTCTTTCCTTTAAAATGGGAAAGGTGTATGTATCTGTACCTTCCAGCGTGGTAGGAAGGAGTTACATTCTTAGCATCACAAACTTCAGTTCCTCTGGTTTCTACATCAAAGAGAAAGACTGTAGTTAAAGAATAAAGAAAAAAAAAACAGGCAGGGGCCTTTGTGTTTTTGTTTTTGCTTTTTTGTGGTCTGATTTCTCTTAACAAATAACAATAACAGAAATATGTTTTTCTGATTAGGAAAGTAACACATTCATTGTAGAATACTTGAAAAATACAGAAAGATACATTTTTAAAATCATCACTGATTCTGCCACCCAGATAAAAGTGTTATTAATGTTTTCATGTTTGCCCTACTATGTCTGCAAGCATTTTTCCTTCTCTTTATGAAATTGGGGTAATACATATTATTACCAAAGGTATTATTTGCCACTTTTCACTTATCTTAAAGAGATTCTTCAGACAATTTGGAATTTCCCTATTTTAAAAATGTTGTTCATGGGGGAAAGGAAGAGCAGAGACAGGGAAGGAGGGAGGGGGGTCGGGTCTCAGTGTGTGACACATCTTGTACCTTCAATGAAATCTCCAACAATAAAAAAGAAAAAAAAAATGTTGTTCAGAGGCTTGGCGCCTATAGCTCAGTGGCTAGAGCGCTAGCCACATACACATATGAACCCGGCCCGGGTCTGCCAAACAACAGTAACAACTACAACAAAAAAATAGCTGGGCGTTGTGGTAGGCGCCTGTAGTCACAACTGCTTGAGAGGCTGAGGCAAGAGAATCGCTTAAGCCCAAGAGTTTGAGGTTGCTGTGAGCTGTGATGCCATGGCACTCTACCAAGGGTGACAAAGTGAGACTATGTCTAAAAATAAATAAATAAATAAAAATAAAAATTTTGTTCAGAAACATAACCTAATGGTTATATAACATTTCATTACATTGATGTACCATGTTTTATTTAGTCCTGTTTTTAGACAGTTAGACTGGCTCCAGGTTTTCTCAATACAGAAATTCTACATATTCTTGAACACAAATTTTGGTGTACATATGTTTGGAATGAGTAATTTTAAGGGATTAAGTGGTCCTTACTTATTACTAAATTACTTTTCTCAAAGAAAAGTGGCAGCTGATGACCCTATCATAAATGAATGATCATTTTTTTGTAACATCTAGCCCCAGAACCAAATGATCAGCTATGTTTTGAAAGGAATGGATTGAGAATGGGAGAATTGTAGGCACACATAGGGGCATTTTTTTTTTTTTTTTTGTAGAGACAGAGTCTCACCTTATGGCCCTCTAGAGTGCTATGACATCACACAGCTCACAGCAACCTCCAACTCCTGGGCTTAAGCGATTCTCTTGCCTCAGCCTCCCGAGTAGCTGGGACTATAGGCACCCACCACAACGCCCCAGCTATTTTTTGGTTGCAGTTCAGCCAGGGCTGGGTTTGAACCCGCCACCCTCGGTATATGGGGCCGGCGCCTTACCAACTGAGCCACAGGCACCGCCCCATAGGGGCATTTTATTTATATTTCTATGGGATTCTACACACGATTTTATAATTTTTGTAATTAGGACTCAGAGCTACAGAAAATTGGGAGTGGACAGATAGTTTCTAGAGAAGGGAACTGTGCTACGGACAGGAAACACTCATCAGCAGTGTGTGTGTGGGGGGTGGGGGGGGTGGTAGGTGTAACACAATTACGTACCAGGAAGAGGAAGTCCCACACAAAGTGGCTGCATGTTCGGTTAACCCTCAGTCTTAATAGGGGAACCTGTTTTAGACATGACTTGTACTTGTGGCAGACGAAGCTTGTGGTTTCCTGCCAATTATAATCAGTTAGAAACAGGGGAAAGCATAAGCCAAAGGCAAGGTAGCAGCACAAGACCATGCCTGGGGCCCAAGAACCAGGAGAGGAGCAGGAGGTGGGGAAAAGCTTCAAGGAGCGGGTCGCTGGGTCTAGACCAGCTGGACATCCTGCTGCAGTCTGAGGCCCAGCCTGCTGGAGAAAAAAATGACAAGGCTTTCTAGAAAGGCTAGAGTTCTCATGTGCGATAGTGAAAGCAGTTCTGTGGGTTCCTGGGACCGTCAGGAGGAAGTCAGGGTCGTGTGGGGTCTACCTAGAAGTGTTGCAGGAAAATGGAAATTAAAATAGACAGACACTTACAGCAACAACATAGAGGAAGGAACCTTTAATTGCCAGCGAGAACTCAGGTGCCTCAGGTGTGAAATGCTGGCCTCTGGGGAACAGTTTTTTCCAACTCTTTTATACCTTTTTTTCCCTTCAATTCAATATCAGTTACATAGTTATGGCTGCAGATGTTAGAAACCAGGCTATTGTTATTAGTTACATAGCCTTTTTTTCTTTTGCTTTTCAAGGTCATTTTAGCTCAGTGTAAAGTTTGTTCTTATCTTTGGAGGAGGAGTTCTTGTGCTGCTGTCTTAGCATCACTAGGAAGTATAAGATTTATTTCTCCTTCCGCAGAAGGAAGCCCCAGACCCCACCTTTGCCAGGTGGGTTCAAGGTTATATGAAAAGTCAACATTAGAACCAGGAATTTTGAGAAGATAAAATAGAAAGAGAGAAACTATTTATATTTTTTTGAGTGAGAGATGTGCACAGGCCATAAGCCCTTAATTTCAGAGCACCTAAACCATCACTTTTGTTTTGGTTCCCTCAGGAGAAGTAGCAAGGTAACTAAAAATCAGAAGCGGTGAAGACAATTCTCCAATCCTCACAGAGGAAGAAACCTTATTCTAGTACTGTGGCTTTCTTACTACCTACCCCTCTTCAATATGGCTATGTGAATAATGAATCCTGCTGGATTAGTAAAACTTTCCCTACTGCTTCTAAGCTGGGTAAATCATTCTTGTTTATATATTTTAACTTCAACAAGGGGTTGAAACTTGTCTTACATAAACCACTCGATAAGCCAGAAAAATAGGGTCACAATGTTGGAATGAAAGAACGTACAAAAGTGGTTTCAGAGGCTGGTCTTGGGCCAGTATATCTTAAATGTTTGTCAGTGGTGATAGAACAGGGTGCATGAATAAATGAATAAAAGAGATAACCCAGGCTCTGCGCCCCTAGCACAGTGGTTACAGTGCCAGCCACATACACTGAAGTTGGCAGGTTTGAACCCGGCCCGCGGCCAGCTAACCAACAATGAAAACTGCAACAAAAAAACAGCCTGGAGTTGTGGCAGGCACCTATAGTCCCAGCTACTTGGGAGGCTGAGGCAAGAGAATCACTTGAGCCCAAGAGTCTGAGGTTGCTGTGAGCTGTGACACCACGGCACTCTGCTAAGGGTGACATAGTGAGACTCTGTCTCAAAAAAAAAAGAGAGACAACCCAGTATGCTGTTAAAAATAGCAGCAATAAACTAGCCATTTAAGATAGCACACAGACAGAAATTTAACAGAAATCAGTAGTGCAGACATACAGAAAGAAGTTTGATAGGATGAAGAACAAATTAAGCAAATAAAAGATGGAGGGAACACACAATACATTAAAATGTCCACTGTCTGGACTCTCCAAGACCAGGTCACCCTAGAAAGCTAGGTTTCTAGCTACTTAGATACCTTAAAACACTGATCTTAGTTTTCATCTGTTCTCAGTGGAAAGATTTTAAGAATGCATCATTCACTTACCTGCTTTTTTTTTTTAGCAGAGTCTCACTCTGTCCCCTGGGTAGAGTGCAGTGAGGTCATCATAGCTCACAGCAACCTCATACTACTGGGCTCAAAAGATCCTCTTGCCTCAGCCTCCCAAGTACCGGGGAATACACGTCTGTGTCACAATATGTGGATAGTTTTTCACTTTTTAGTAGAGGTGTGGTCTCACTCTTGCTCAGGTTGGTCTCAAACTCATGAGCTCAAGCAATCCACCTGCCTTGGCCTCCCAGAGTGCTAGGATTACAGGCGTGAGCCCCTGTGCCCAGCCTCTGAACAGCTTCACTGCTTTCTTAAAGAATGCAATGAGTATAAGTAGCCTTTTCCTGGTGACTCAGGGCAATCATTATGATAAAAAACTGTATTTCAATTCAATAAGCATTTACTGAGCCTCTCTACTGTGTGAAAGCACTGCACATTAACCCTTAATCATTTTTATTTACTTTAAAACCAGATCTTGAAAACATCATGAGCCAGTCGCAAAGGACCATAAATTATATAATTCTATGTATATGAAATGTCCAAATAGGCAAATATGTAAAGACACGAAGTAGCTTAGTAGCTGCCTAGGGCTAGGAGGATTGGAGTGTGATGGCTAAGGGACTTGGGGTGATGACAATGTTCTAATGACAACTTGGGATAATGACAATATTCTAATGACTGTGGTGGTAGATATACAACTCTGAATACAGTAACTGTACAGGAAAGTAGACCCCCAAACTGAGGTATGTTTGAAGATCAAGTGCATTTTTGGCTTCACATAAGAAAGAGTTCAAGAGGGAGCCAACAGAACAAAGTAAAAGGAAGTTTGTTAAAGAAAGAAAGGCCCCATGATCACATTAATGTACACAGCTATGATTTAATAAAAAAAAAAAAAAGAAGAAAGAAAATGAAGGGCAGTGCCTGTGGCTCAAAGGAATAGGGCGCCAGCTCCATATGCTAGAGTTGGCAGGTTCAGGCCCAGCCCCGGCCAAAAACTGCAAAAAAAAAAAAAAAAAGAAAGAAAGAAAAGAAAAAAAAAGAGAGAATAGCACTTGGTGAGTTTCCAGGATCTAATTTTATACTTTCTATTTAATGTTATGTTAAGAAGAGGGAGGATTATTGATAAGACCTCTGGGAAAGGGGTGGGGAATTCCTGAAATTGAGGTTTCTTTCTCTTTTAAACCTCGGGGGTAACTTCTGGAAGTTTCCATGGCATTTGTAGTCTAGGCCAGAACTTCTGGTTAGATAGACAAGTTTTGTTTTGTTTTTTTTGCTTTTCAGGAGCTCTGGCATTTCTTTATTTTATTTTATTATTAACTCATAGCTGTGTACATTAATGTGATCATGGGGCACCATACACTGGTTTTATAGACCATTTGGCATATTTTCATCACACTGGTTAACATAGCCTTCCTGGAATTTTCTTAGTTATTGTCCTTAAGACATTTATATTCTACATTCTAAGTTTCACATGTACCCTTGTAAGATGCACCGTAGATGTAATCCCACCAATCACCCTCCCTCTGCCCATTCTCCCCCCTCCCTCCCCTCCCTCTCCCCCTTCCCCATAATCTTAGGTTATAACTGGGTTATAGCTTTCGTATGAAAGCCATAAATTAGTTTCATAGTAGGGCTGAGTACATTGGATACTTTTTCTTCCATTCTTGAGATACTTTACTAAGAAGAATATGTTCCAGCTCCATCCATGTAAACATGAAAGAGGTAAAGTCTCCATCTTTCTTTAAGGCTACATAATATTCCATGGTGTACATATACCACAGTTTATTAATTCATTCGTGGATCGATGGGCACTTGGGCTTTTTCCATGACTTAGCAATTATGAATTGGGCTGCAATAAATATTCTGGTACAAATATCTTTGTTATAATGTGATTTTTGGTCTTCTGGGTATATACCTAGTAGAGGAATTACAGGATTGAATGACAGATCTATTTTTAGATCTCTAAGTGTTCTCTAAACATCTTTCCAAAAGGAATGTATTAATTTGCATTCCCACCAGCAGTGTAGAAGTGTTCCCTTTTCTCCACATCCACACCAACATCTCTGGTCCTGGGATTTTGTGATATAGCTTTTGGCCGGGGCTGGGTTTGAAGCCACCTCTGGTATATGGGGCCAGTGCCCTGCTCCTTTGAGCCACAGGTGCCGCCTTTTTTTTTTTTTTATGGTGACTTTATGACAAACAAAACTTCTCTAAAGGATGGCTGTTTTAATAGCCATCTGATGGCCCTTACCAATGATTAAGGCTAAGTTTTTATATTGTATCCCTGTTCATATTGAAATAAATGATGCAGGCACAGTACCATTATCATATGCTATTATGCAACCTGTGTTATGTTAATGAGATTCTAATTTTTATTAGGTGGGGATTTTAGTTTTATAATTAGCTAAATGGCATTATAGGACAACCAAAGCAGTTTTAAAGCAGTTGGGCCAGTTTGAGCTGGCCGTTTTAAGACAAGAGAGTGCTAAGGCACCTAAGAAAGTGCTAGGCACTTGTCCCAGGCCCCGCGTCTTGGTGCCTGCTCCTCTACTTTGCAATAATTTCATTGAGCGCTCTGGGCTCTGGGCTAGCACAATATTTCCATTGTGTGGTAGAGAACTTGCATTTTTCCCTCAATCCACCTCATTTCCCAGCTCTTAGAATTTTTTTGCCCATTCTTTTTTGCAATATTTTCTGAGTGGAGACCAAGGGGACATTACATCTATGATTCTTACACTGACTTGTATTTTTTTTTATTTTTTATTTATTTTTTTTATTGTTAAATAATAGCTATGTACATTAGTGCAATCAAGGGGTACAATGTGCTGGTTTCATATACAATCTGAAATAATCTCATCAACTGACTTGTATTTTATGGAAGCAATTCATTATATAACTCACATTCACAAAATAGGCAACAACAATAGAAGCCAGTGTCAAATACAGTCATTATGCCAATTAAAAAAACACAGTTCTAACGTGTAGGCAAAGAATGCAAGATTCAGAAAAAGAATTAAAGACTATGATTTCTTTTATGTTATCGATATGGACACCTGAATGATTTAAAACATCAGTAACGTTATTTTTTTAATATGTAATATATGTGCCAGAGGCAGCTTTTTCTTTTTCTTTTCTCTTTTTTCTTTCTTTCTTTCCTTTTTTTGACAGTCTCACTCTGTTGCCCAGAGGGCAGTGGCATCAGCCTTGCTCACAGCAACTTCAAACTCCTGGGCTCAAGTGAGCCTCCTGCCTCAGCCTCCCAGGCAGCTGGGACTATAGGCACCTGCCACAATGCCTGGCTTATTTTTCTATTATTAGTAGAGATGTGGGCTCACTCTTGCTCAGACTGGTCTCAAACTCCTAAGCTCAAGCGATCCACCTGCCTTGGCCTCCCAGAGTGCTAGGATTACAGGATCCTGCTGAGCCACTGGGCCTGGCTACAGCAGATAGTTTTCACTGAGGCACAGATCACACCCTGTGCTGTAGTGAATACATCTACGCCAATTTTATTTTATAAACTCACTTTTCTCATTTTGATAGGTATAAAACGCATTTTTTGGGTGCGTGATAATCTGGGTGAGAGCATTTAATGCTCCTGCCCCAGGAACTGGAATATTCAGGAGCCATTTCCAAAGCCAAAGACCTGGGGAAATGAGCTCTAGAGGCCTTTATATGATAAGGTACCAAGAAGAGTTTTATGTAGAGTTCCTGGCAGGAAAGGGGACATCATGGTACCCCCTCAGTCCCATTGTGGGAAGTGATACAGCACCAAGTGTGTGCCATACAGCCACTCAGCCCCCAAAGATGCAATGCAGGCTCCAGCTCTTATGAAGCCATGTTGTCTTTCCATCTAGTCAGATGTCCATACTCCCCCGTGTAGGTACGTGCTGAAGGAAGTGGCCATCCTGTCAGCTGGTAATGTGTGTAGGAATTTGCAGTGTGATTATGCCTTTTTACACAGAGGGGCCTTTGAATATAACATCCCATGTTCAGCTATTATCCACATAAATCTCTCTCAAACTGATGTGTGTGTTGTATCACCAATGTAAAGATGTGTCTTTTCATTTTATCAACAGTGGACAGGTGAGAGGTCTTCTGCAGTGTAGGTAGCTGTCAGTGCGGAACGGTGGCGTTCATGTCACTCATGTGGGTAGAGTCAAAGCTTCCTAAGAGCTTCTCTAGTCTCCCCAATTCTGCGATGTTAAGGGGAGCACATTCCAAGGCATCCTATTCCCACTGGACACAGGTATATATCTGCAGATCCTCAGTGGGTATTTTTTGGTATCAGAATTTTTTCTGTGGTCCTTTTAAAGAGCTAATCACGTTTTAAACAAAAAGCTCAGATATCATGTCTAGTTCTGATAACGACAGGAAAAGAAAGCTAAAACGTAGTTAAACATTCAAATTATCTGATTACAAATTTATATTAATTTAGACAGAAGCAGAATATTAAATAATTTTTTTTTAGATGGAGTCTTTTTTTTTGAGACACAGTCTCACAATGTCAACCTCGGTAGAGTGCTGTGATGTCACAGCTCACAGCAATCTCAAACTCTTAGGCTAAAGTGATTTTCTTGCCTCAGCCTCCAGAGTAACTGGGACTACAGGCGTGCGCCACAACGCCCAGCTATTCTTACAGATCGGGTCTCGCTCTAGCTCAGGCTGGTCTTGAACCTGTGAGCTCAGGCAATCCACCCATCTCGGCCTCCCAGAGTGTTAGGATTACGGGTGTGAGCCACCACACTCGGCCCATAAGTTCTCTTTTATGAACCCAATCACAGGTTATTTAGACTATCTATGACATGGCTGGACTCGGTTTTGTCCTAAATTTTGCACTTTTCCTAAATATCCAGTAAGTTTATGTTAGAACAAAAAATTATCACATAAGATCCTTTTTCATACAAAATTATTCTTTTTCCTCTAATTCTGCTTATTAAAAATATATCTTTATCTTTATACACTTAAGTTGTCACCCTAGGTAGAGTATGATGGCATCATAGCTCACAGCAACCTCCAACTCTTGGGCTCAAGTGATCCTCTTGCCTCAGTTTTTCTATTTTTAGTAGAGACAGGGTCTCGCTTTTTGCTCAGGCTGGTCTTGAACACATGAGCTGAAGCTATCCACCCACCTCGGCCTCCCAGAGTGCTAGGATTACAGGCATGAGCCACCACACCTGGCAACCTAACTTTCTTTTTATAGCTCTCTCTTTTATTTGCTTATTCCTTTTTATCTTCTTTTAGTTTCCTTTCTAAACTTTCTATTTTCAAACTATAAATAACTTTCGAACTAGACAAAATCATTTTTTTCTTTCTTAATAAAGAGTACCTTTTATGTCTCTTCTTATAATTTTAAATTTCTTTTCTCAAAAAGTACATTTTACTGTGGCCAGGTGCAGTGGCTCATGCTTATAATCCTAGCACTCTGGGAGGCCGAGGTGGGTGGATTGCCTGAGGTCACAGGTTGAAGACCAGCCTGAGCCAGAGTGAGACCCTGTCTCTAAAAATTGCCAGGCATTGTGCTGGGCACCTGTAGTTCCAGCTACTTGGGAGGCTGAGGCAAAAGAATCGCTTAAGCCCAAGAGTTTGAGGTTGCTGTGAGCTATGTGACAACGAGGCACTCTACTGAGGGCAACATAGTGAGACATCTTACTTTTGGTACACTTTATATACAGAATCATATATATTAACCACAAATTTTTAACTTCCAGTAACCCAAACCTTAGTGAAAACCTGAGAAGGAAGAAATTTTGAATTGTCTGTCACAAACATTTATTTCATTTATATTTATGTTTTTATTTTAGCAGTTTACGTAGATCTTGTTTATCATTTTAAGTTATTCTTCCTTTAACCATTTTATAGCCTCTGAATATTAGATACTAATCTAAGAATCTTTAAACACAAGTCTTTTTTCCAATAACTCAAAATATTTAGCTGATTTTATTAAATCAGCAATATTAAATTAGTCTTACTTATCCAAAGTTATATAAATGTAGATCACTTTGTTTTGGATTAGTTTATGGTTTCACAAACTTTGTGTTAAAACTCAACATCTTAAAAACACAAAAATGACTAGTAAACCCAGGCAAAAATGTATGCTGACAACTTGAAGACATTTTTTAACCATAATTATTTTTCTTTTAATAATCTTGTTTATCAAAAAAATTACTAAGTTTACATAAACTTGAAAAACATTTAGACTTATTTACTTAATTTGTGTGCGTATCTTTATAAGTCAATTTGGAACCATGTAGAAATAACATGTAACATAACGCAAGTACATGCATACTTTAAACATATATACATGCAAAGGTCCAATAGCTTTTATGTGTACCTCCTAATTCCAGTCATAAGGTAACAATATGAACTCACCAGTTTGTAAAAGATGGTTGGATCATAATTGTTTTTGACAAACTTGGAACTAGTTCACATGGCCAAACTTTAGGTGCCCCAACAGGTGATGTGATGAAAAGTATGGACCAAAGTTTGAGTAAAGCAGTTTTCATGTCAGTTTGGTTTTTTTTTTAAATCCTCTTTTGACTCTTTTTTGGTTTCAAATGTGTTTCCGTGTTCACACTGTTGTTAGAACTAGCTGTTCCAAGTAACCTAGAATCAGTGATACAGACAGTGAGTTTTATCTCAGTACCTATAACTTAGCAACCTCAGTTTCAAAGTAGGTAGGAAAAAAAAATAGAGAGGTTTCCAGACTCCATGGTTTAACACTATAACGGCTGATATACTGGGGACAAAGATAGCAAGAGAAACACTTACACAGAATGCAGGATGGTTCAATCACTAGCAGGAAATAAATGAATTTGCAGCTGACTGTTAACAGAATTATTTGACCTGAATTAACCCTGAGTATCTGGGAATTGACTAACTGAAGCAAAAATCTTTGGGGAATCCAAGGGATGACTTGCCCAGGATCCTGGACCATCAGGGGAGTGATGGCCAACAGTGATCCCGTCACCAAAAGTTCAGTACTTTTGAGGCTGCATCAGAAGAACAAGGACAAGTGGTTTGAAGAGAAGGAAATAAGTTTGTTAATTTACCAGCAAATGAAGAGGATGTCAGACTCCCATCTTAAAGTACCAACATCCTCCTGAGCAGAAGTACAGAGCTTTTAAAGAGAATGGTTCTGATCAATCCCATTTTAGGCTAAGACAACTTTGTGACCTCTGCCCAGATTCATCCTATATCCTGTGGCACAAAGAACAAGGGCAGTCCCCTGCTCCTCCCAACCACTGGTCTGAGGCAGGGATGTAATTTTTAATACTCAAAAAGGGGAAGGAGGTTTTGAAGAGACAGAAAACATTTTTACCCTTTTCTCAGGCCATTTTCTGTTACAATCTCAAAGGCACACAATCTTAACACAAACTGAAGTCACAGAACAATAGGCTTTTGCATCTCGAAGCCACACAACACAAATAGGAACCTCTTGAGCAAAGGAATACAACAGGCCTAAGATCCAACGTGGGGTTCTAGCAAGGGGTGAGGATGAAGAAGGGTGTATTTTAGAAGTAAACAAGGAAAGTATCTTGCCTGAGGCAGTAGCAGAGTAAGCGTAGGGATGCATTTAGTTACAAGAAAGAGAACAAAAGATCACAAAGCACATGATTAACAGAGAGCGCGTGGAGTTATCAGCCACTCAGGGCAACAACCAGATTCCACAGAGAGGCTCATTCATCTGTCAGGTTCACATCGTGCCCCCTGGTCTTATTTGGGGTTGGGATGAGTCCCCACAACTGGGCTTCCTTTGAAGGCCAAGTGGGTTCTTGGCTTTGCACAGGAAAGAATTCAAGAGTGAATCAACAGAGGAATAACAAATTTATTTAAGTAAGAAAATGTTAAAAAAGAAGGAGACTGCTCCATAGGGCAGTGATTCTCTCTCAGAGCAACAGAGAGTAGCAACTTGTGAGTTTCTGGGGTCTTATTTTCTACTTTCTATTTAATTTTATGTTAAGCAGAGGGAAGATTATTCATAAGATCTCTGGGAAAAAGGGAGGGAGTTCCTGGAATTGAGGGTTCTTTCCCTTTGAAGCCATCTGGGGTAACTTCTGGGAGTTGCCATGGCATTTTATAAACTGTCATGGTGCTATGGGGAGCATCTTTTAGTAGCTAATGCATTATAAGCAGGGTATAAAAAGCAATGAATGTAATGAAGTCATTTTTCATGCCCATCTGGGTTCTAGCAGGTTTTGGATGGTTTCTCTGCCTCTCTTTTTTTATTAGAGACTTTGGTTTGACTTATGACTCTTTAGTGAATAGGGCCTGCTCCATCCCTATCCCAGCAAAAAGTCAGTGCATAGTACATTGTGAACAGGTGAATTGTACGATATGTGAAATATACCTCAGTAAAACTGCATTAAAAAAACTACAGGTTGGCAGTATTCAGAAAACAGAAAAACAGGTCCTGAACAGGAAGAGCAAGGCCAGCCAGTGGGGGCCTGGGGCAGAACCATGCCTGGCTCCTCTTCATCTCTGTAGAGACCTCTGCCCCTCCTGGAACTAGCCCAGGCCTGCCCTGCTACTCTGCTGTCTCCTGTCCTTCCTGTCCTTGTGCCTGCCTGTGGCAGGTTCTGTGATGTTAGCTGCTTCAGATCAGCTCTGGGTCTGGAAACCCCAGAGGTTCAAGGCTAGGCTCAGAGTAGGAAAGACCAGGGTTTCCTGACCAGGGTGTGGCCTTGAGCCAGTTCTTTATCCTCTTTAAGCTCCAGTTCCCCATATAAAAAGCAGGGATGATAATATATACCTAATAGTACTGTTAGGAGGATTAAGTAAAATAAAGCTCAGAAAGTGGCCCACTTCCTGTCTGATTCATAGTAAGAGATCAAAAGAACTTTGTATCTGGGAAGTCAAATCAGCAGGATCTCAGTGAAAATTTCACTACGAATAAAGCTGATTCCCTAAAGCAAGACTTTGGCTGCACTTATTTGGGCTGCTTGGCCATGTTTGGATGTTAAGGACCTTGGTATCAGTTAATGTTCCTGCCTGATGAGGTGTTACTGAATTATCAGCTAAGATAGTGGAAAGAGAAAAGGAACAAACATCAGCCAAGCACTTACTGTGTGCCACGTGCTTGAAATTCAGTATCTCATTTAGTTCTTATAAAAATCATATAAAATAGGTATTAATGCTATAGGTGGGGAAACCAAGGCTTGTGTAGCTAATCCTAATAGTAATGCTGCTAAACACTCTTGCGATGTGCAAAGTCATGTCCTAACTCAAGTAATCCTCACTAAACCCTATAAAGGGGTTGCTATTATTATCTCGTTTTACATATGAGGAAATGGAGGCACAAAAAGGCTCACACAGAGTCACACATATTAAGTCACAGATATGAGATACAAACAGCAACAGATCTGCCCTCAGAACCCATGTCTGTACTATCCACTAAGAACACAGCGAAGGGTCCTCATGGTCACCACATGGTCACCATGGCCAACAAGAAGCGCTATAAATGGTGCAGTCTGTAGGTGCTGGATGGATGGAAGGAGGACAATCCCTGCCTTCCATCAGGCCCTTTTGGTATGGCTTGAAGGACACTTGGGCAGCTTCACTGGGCTCTCCCAAAACTCCCTACCTGAGAATACATGCTTTGAATATCATTTCTTAGCTTAAGACTAGTTGCAGTCTGGGGTTTGTCAAAATGTCTTGTCAGCACCTGTTAGCCACTGCAAGGTGGCGGGTCAGTGAATTTCCAGTCTTCCTCTGGCTCCCCCCAACCCCAACACAGTTTTGATAAGAGAAGAGAGAAAGATCCTGAAGGTCCTGGGGAGGCCAGGTGAACTCTGAGAATCTCAGGCCTCGTCCACTGCCCCGTCTGCATTCAAAAGCCTGTGTGTAGTGGGCAGAAGGTCAGGACATGCTCCGGTGAGATCCGTCTGTCTCCTAACCTCCAAGGTCACTGCTAACAAAGAAAGCCAGAGTCCTTTCCCTGCTGCTTCTATTCTAGGGTGGATAATTCAATGTTGGTGGCCTCCAAGTGCTAGATCAGGGACATTTTCTTCCTTGCAGACATCCTGGGAGATGGTTCATGGAGGCGCCAGGCCTGGTGGAAGGGATGAGTGCGGAGGGTGTGTTTGTCAGCTCAAGTGGCCATAACGAAGTACCACAGGCCACAGGGCTTAAACAACAGAAGTTTATTCTCTCACAGTTCTGGCGGCTGGAAGTCTAAGATCAAGGAGTCGGCAGGGTTGATATCTCCTGAGGCCTCTCTCCTTGGCCTTGTAGAGGGCCATCTTCTCCCTGGGTCTCCCAGTGGTCTTCCCTCTGTGAGCCTGTGTCCAAATTTCTTCTTGTAAGGACACCAGTCATATTGGATTAGGGCCCAGCCTATTTTAATTTAAATTCTTTAAAGACCTACTTCCAAACACAGTCACAGGTACTGGGGGTTAAGGCTTCAACATACGAATTTTGGGGGAACACAATTCAGCCCTTGACAGATGGTCTAGGGGACAAACTCAAAACATAGTTTCCTTCCCCAGCTTGTGGAGAATAGTGGGGTTCATATGTCTCCTTGCAGGAATTCCCTGAAAGATGGGTTTGCTCTCCCATCCAAGAAGATGTCCTAGGTCTGGGGAGCCCCAACCTAGGATGCCTGCAGGATGGAGGCAGTGGCCATGGGTACAGAACTGGCCCACTCCAGGACACCCAGATGCCCAGGTTGGGTTGAGCTTTGTCTTAGCAGGAGACTCGGAAGGGAGCAGAGACTCTTTCCCTGCTCTACAGTTATGAAACGTACTTAGGGGAGAATCAAACTCCATGCTAATTTAACAGTTATTAATAATTGATAACACCCATTCCTCAAGGATTATTTGCACAGTGCTTGGAGGCCTGAGAATTAGTGATAATAAAATTGTAGTGGAAGATAAAACTGGGTTAAGAGTTTTCTGCCTCTGTTTAAAATGTTCCTGTATAAAATATTCATTTTAAGTTATCAAGTAATAAACAAAGATGTCCCCCACAGGCCCTCATGTGTGAAAGTCTGATGTGATAATAAAAGTAAAAATAGTAATAAACAAATTATAAGAAATTGATCACTTGGTACACAATGAATAAATGATTAGAGTAATAGATTAACATGAAGTGTTCACACAGCACGCAAAGGGGAAGAGGCTGGCCTCCGCCTCCCCTTTGTCCATCACTGGCATTGAGGCCAGCAGTTCTTTTCTTTGTTCTCCCAGCAGATGTTGTTGCTTTATTGAGCATTGACAATTTGACAGTTGCTGGGGTGTCTTACAAGACCTGGGAGATGTGCTCCCCCTACCCACCCTCATCCTCTTCCCTTCTCTTTTAAAATGATTCCATGACTACCAGAGATAAAAGGTAAAATGTAAATCCTTGCTCAAGACAAACTCCCAAGGGGCATGCATGACGCCTCCCTTCCCTCACTCCCATATCACTTTCACCTGCCAGTTCCTGGGATCTGCCCACTCCCTGATCACACCCTCTTCCAGTTGTCACCACCTATGACTAAGATTTGTGCGGTAGCCTCCCAGTGGGTCTCCCCACTGGCACTGGACATACCCAACCAGAAGCTTGAGTGATTTAGAAAAAAAATGAAAGCTGGGAGTGGTGGTTCACACCTGTAATCTTAGCATTTGGGGAGGCCAAGGAGGGAGCATCACTTGAGGCCAGGAGTTTAAGACCAGCCTGAGCAAGAATGTGATCCCTGTCTCTGAAAAAAAGTAGAAAAATTAGCCAGGGGTGGTGGCATGTGCCTTTGATTGCAGCTACTTGGGAGGCTGAGGCAGAAGGATCCCTTGAGCCCAGGAGTTTGAGGTTGCTATGAGCTACAATGACTCACTGCACTCTAGCCTGGGCAACAAAGTGAGACCCCTTGTTTTGGAAAAAAAAATTTTTTTAAAAAGAAAGAAAGAAAGAAAAAGTAGATAATGTAATGTCACTCCCACCTCCAGTCTGCAAAAGGCTCAATGGGTCCCTGCCACACTTAGAAAAACACTTCTTATTGCACCCAAAGATCCTGAGTGAGGATGCCCCACCTGCCTCACCAGCCCTGCCTTGGCCCAGTCTTCCTTCTCTTATGGGATTCTGGCCACACTGGTCCCTAATAGTCCTTTACTTACTACTTGGAGTGAGACTTAGGTAGTCTCAGCAATACATGGAACTTTTTAGAAATCTCAAGCTCCACCCCAGACATGCTGAATCAGATCAGGGTTTCAACAAGATTTCCAGGTGAAAGTTTGAGGAGCACCCCTGTACATTAGGACACAACAGGCTCTTTCCACCGCAAGGCCTTTGCTTTCCCCAGCTCTTCAAATGGCTTGTTCCTAGAATAGCTCTGGAAATGATGTTCTAGGAAAAAGCTATTTGTTTTTCAAAAAAAAACAAAAAACAAACAAACGAACAAACCAACTCCTTGTTTCATTAATTTTCTGAATGATTCTTTTGTTTTCAATTTCATTGATCTCTGATTTGATTTTGGATATTTCTTTTCTTCTACTGAGTTTAGGCTTAGATTGTTCTTCTTTATCCAATTCCATAAGATGGCTTGTGAGATTGTTGATGCGCTCTCTTTCTGTTTTTCGAATATAGACATCTAAAGTGATAAATTTTCCTCTCGAAACTGCTTTTGCAGTATCCCACAGGTTTTGGTAGCTTGTGTCTTCATTGTTGTTATGCTCAAGGAAGTTAATGATTTCCTGTATTTATTTTTTGAAAAAATAAATAAAATAGATAAACCATTGGCCAAACGAGAAATAGAAAAGTAAAATCTCTAGTAACCTCAATCAGAAATGATAAAGGGGAAATAACAACTGATCCCACAGAGATACAAGAGATCATCTCTGAATACTACCAGAAACTCTATGCCCAGAAATTTGACAATGTGAAGGAAATGGATCAATATTTGGAATAACACCCTCTCCCTAGACTTAGCCAGGAAGAAATAGAGCTCCTGAACAGGCCAATTTCAAGCACTGAGATTAAAGAAACAATAAAAAATCTTCCAACCAAAAAATGCCCTGGTCCAGATGACTTCACACCAGAATTCTATCAAACCTTCAAGGAAGAGCTTATTCCTGTACTTCAGAAATTATTCCAAAAAATTGAGGAAGAAGGAATCTTCCCCAACACATTCTATGAAGCAAACATCACCCTGATACCAAAACTAGGAAAAGACCCAAACAAAAAGGAGAATTTCAGACCAATCTCACTTATGAATATAGATGCAAAAATTCTCAACAAAATCCTAGCCAATAGATTACAGCTTATCATCAAAAAAGTCATTCATCATGATCAAGTAGGCTTCATCCCAGGGATGCAAGGCTGGTTTAACATACGCAAGTCCATAAACATTATCCACCATATTAACAGAGGCAAAAATAAAGATCATATGATCCTCTCAATAGATGCAGAAAAAGCATTTGATAAAATCCAGCATCCTTTTCTAATTAGAACACTGAAGAGTATAGGCATAGGTGGCACATTTCTAAAACTGATTGAAGCTATCTATGACAAACCCACAGCTAATATTTTACTGAATGGAGTAAAACTGAAAGCTTTTCCTCTTAGACCTGGAACCAGACAAGGCTGTCCTCTGTCACCTTTACTATTCAACATAGTGCTGGAAGTTCTAGCCAATACAATTAGGCAAGACAAGGAAATAAAGGGAATCCAAATGGGAGCAGAGGAGGTCAAACTCTCCCTCTTTGCTGACGACATGATCTTACACTTAGATAACCCCAAAGACTCAACCACAAGACTCCTAGAAGTCATCAAAAAATACAGTAATGTTTCAGGATATAAAATCAATGTCCACAAGTCAGTAGCCTTTGTATACACCAATAACAGTCAAGATGAGAAGCTAATTAAGGACACAACTCCCTTCACCATAGTTTCAAACAAAATGAAATACCTAGGAATATACCTAACGAAGGAGGTGAAGGACCTCTATAAAGAAAATTATGAAATCCTCAGAAAGGAAATAGCAGAGGATTTTAACAAATGGAAGAACACACCATGCTCATGGCTGGGAACAATCAACATTGTTAAAATGTCTATACTTCCCAAAGCAATCTACCTCAATGCCATTCCTATCAAAATACCAACATCGTACTTTCAAGATTTGGAAAAAATGATTCTGCGTTTTGTATGGAACCAGAAAAAACCCGTATAGCTAAGGCAGTTCTTAGTAATAAAAATAAAGCCGGGGGCATCAGCTACCAGATTTTAGTCTGTACTACAAAGCCATAGTGCTCAAGACAGCATGGTACTGGCACAAAAATAGAGACATAGACACTTGGAATCGAATTGAAAACCAAGAAATGAAACTAACATCTTACAACCACCTAATCTTCGATAAACCAAACAAGAACATACCTTGGGGGAAAGACTCCCTATTCAATAAATGGTGTTGGGAGAACTGGATGTCTACATGTAAAAGACTGAAAGTGGACCCACACCTTTCCCCACTCACAAAAATTGATTCAAGATGGATGAAGGACTTAAATTTAAGGCATGAAACAATAAAAATCCTCCAAGAAAGCATAGGAAAAACACTGGAAGATATTGGCCTGGGGAAAGACTTCATGAAGAAGACTGCCATGGCAATTGCAACAACAACAAAAATAAACAAATGGGACTTCATTAAACTGAAAAGCTTCTGTACAGCTAAGGAGACAGTAACCAAAGCAAAGAGACAACCTACACAATGGGAAAGGATATTTGCATATTTTCAATCAGACAAAAGCTTGATAACTAGGATCTATAGAGAACTCAAATTAATCCACATGAAAAAAGCCAACAATCCCATATATCAATGGGCAAGAGACATGAATAGAACTTTCTCTAAAGATGACAGACGAATGGCTAACAAACATATGAAAAAATGTTCATCATCTCTATATGTTAGAGAAATGCAAATCAAAACAACCCTGAGATATCATCTAACCCCAGTGAGAATGGCCCACATCACAAAATCTCAAAACTGCAGATGCTGGCGTGGATGTGGGGAGAAGGGAACACTTTTACACTGCTGGTGGGACTGCAAACTAGTACAACCTTTCTGGAAGGAAGTATGGAGAAACCTCAAAGCACTCAAGCTAGACCTCCCATTTGATCCTGCAATTCCATTACTGGGCATCTACCCAGAAGGAAAAAAATCCTTTTATCATAAGGACACTTGTACTAGACTGTTTATTGCAGCTCAATTTACAATCGCCAAAATGTGGAAACAGCCTAAAATGCCCACCAACCCAGGAATGGATTAACAAGCTGTGGTATATGTATACCATGGAATACTATTCAGCCATTAAAAAAAATGGAGACTTTACATCCTTCGAATTAACCTGGATGGACGTGGAAGACATTATTCTTAGTAAAGCATCACAAGAATGGAGAAGCATGAATCCTATGTACTCAATTTTGATACGAGGATAATTAATGACAATTAAGGTTATGGGGGGGGAGCAGAAAGAGGGACGGAGGGAGGGGGGTGGGGCCTTGGTGTGTGTCCCACTTTATGGGGGCAAGACATGATTGCAAGAGGGACTTTACCTAACAATTGCAATCAGTGTAACTGGCTTATTGTACCCTCAATGAATCCCCAACAATAAAAAAAAAAAAATGATATATAAAAAAAAGAAAGAAAGAAAGAAAGAAAACTTGAAAAAAGAAAAAGAAAAAGCTATTTGAAGAGCCAGGGAAACCATGGCTGCTTCTAGGGGGGAGAAATTTAGAGGCCTGAGTCAGGGATAGGAGAGTAACTTTTGATTATATACTCTCATTCAAATTTAAACAAACAAACAAGCTATTTGAACAACTTTCCTTTTCAACTCTCAGTTCCATTTACAGCCACCACCCTCATGACCACCTATCCTTAACTTGGTATCCTAGTGTCCTTTCATTTATTTCCTTCATGGTATTCACCATGATTTGGTTATCGTTAGGATTCCTCACTCACTGCTTCCCTCCTTTGTCAGCGTTCAGGGAGAGGACAGTGTCTGTCCTGTTGTGGCATCAGGTCAGCACTGCACATCCGAAGTTCTCAAACTCTTGCAAAATGAGCTTCTGTGAAATCTTACATTCAGACCCTGCTCTCTGCCCCTCAGTGCAGTCTGCGGGCTAATTTTCTCCCACTCTTCCTGTTTCACACCTCCTGAGGTTTGGATGCCCTGATGGCCCTGTTCTGTCTAGAACTCTGATCTTCTAGCGGCCTTCCTGGTTTGGACCTGCGGCTCTCTGCTGCTTTCTTCTCTGGCTCCAGCACACAGAGCAGCTGACCTCACCCCTGTGTCACAGAGAGAAATGGAAGTCATCAGAACAAACTTCCTCACTTCCCTGCCATGAAGCTCACAGCCTATTCGTGTTTGCTGCTGCCTTTTTCTCTCTTCTGTTTGCTGAAATGGCATTACTCTCTCTAGGAGGGCTCTGAGCTCCCTCCTCCAGTGGTGTGCTACTAAACATTTAACAACTGGCTACACAGGAATCAAAAGCTCTGATTTGTGGAGTTTGCTAATTTTCATGGTAGAAATAAGCCCACTAGCCAATTTCAAGCCGCTAATGATACATCAGTAAATGCAGAGCTGGGAGGCTCAGAAGTGCCTCTCTCTCTCCTCCCCCACTCCAGAGTCTCGCTCTGTTGCCCGGGCTAGAGTACATTGGCATCAGCCTAGCTCACAGCAACCTCAAACTCCTGAGCTCAAGTGATCCTCCTGCTTCAGCCTCCCGAGTAGCTGGGACTACAGGCGCCCACCACAACGCCAGGCTAATTTTTCTATTTTTAATAGAGGCAGGGTTTCCCTCTTGCTCAGGCTGGTCCCAAACTACTGAGCTCCAGTGACCCTCCTGCCTTGGCCTCCCAGAGTGCTTGGATTACAAGCCGGAGCCTCCACACTGGGCAGAAGCGCTTCATTATCCACAGAGGATAGAAATAATCTCAAGAGAATAACTGTAGCAAAATAGGAAAGGATAAGTTTTCAGTATTTATTGCTTTGTTTTTAATATAATCTATTTAACTGTAAGTTTCCACCATTTAATTTTTACTATTGGCCATGTTTGACCCTGGGCTTGGAAATTCCTGCAAATTGAACAATGGCTTCCCCACCTGTGCCATCCTCACTGTCCACTTCACCTCCCACATGGTTCTCTGACCACCACACTCTGCCTTCTGCCCTGCACACACCTTGCCTCACTTCCGTTGCTGACTACACACTACCTTCCTGGAGGCCCTTGGGCGTTAGGCTCCATAACCACCCGCTCCTTGGCCTCTGCAGCCCGCCGAGCCCAGGATTGCTCCTCCTCCCCTGCTGGGTTCCCCTGCTCCCTCTCCTTCCTCAGTGCCTCTCCTGGGCCCATCTCAGCCCCTTCTGTCTTTGCACTCCCTCTCCTGGCCCCTCGTTCCTTCTCTCTGTAGATGACCTTCTGCTTTCTGCCTCCAGCTCAGTCCCCTCAGGCTTCTATGCACAGGGCCAGGCCACTGTGTGCTGTGGCATTCGTGAGCTGGGGAAGGGATGGGTCACTGCAATGATCCTTGTTCCCATTCTCACTGGCCCCCAGTCCATCCTCCATGGTTAGCCAGTTTTAAATATGCATACAAGCTTCAGGAAGGCTTAGAGAGACCAGGCTTAGACGGCCGTGGTGAGAATGAAGATGGACACCGCGGAAGGCACTGGCATTGCGGGGAGGCAGCACAGACTCGGGCACGCGCTGTGGAGGGTGGGGGATGGTTCCTGGATGTCTGGTGGAGGCATCCAGGTGGAGACAAACAGTTAATTAAAATAGGGACTTTGAACCATTTCTACTCACAACACTTACGATGTTCAATGTGTGGGTTTGTATCTCACAACACCAATTCACCAACTCTCTAGACAACTGGGTGTCCTATGCTTTAATTCCATTTTGACACTATCAAAATAGACCATCCCCACTGCTGAGACCAGGCACAAGTCTTACTTCTGACCAACAGTATAAACTAGTGGTTCCCACCACACGCACCTCAGGTTTGGTAATTTGCTAGACCTGCTCACAGAGCTCAGGAAAACACTTTACTTAACATTTACTATTTATTACAAAGGATAGAACTCAGGAACAGCCAGATGCAAGGGTTGCAAAGGGCAGGACTGGGGGGCTGGCACTGCCCTCGCCCCTCTGGACATGCTGCCTCCCCACCCCCCACATGCTTCCATTGTGTTTACCAATCCAGAAGCTCTCCAACTCTGTCATTTAGGGTTCTTGTGGAGGTTACATTGCTTAGGCATGACAGATTAAATCATTGGCTATTGGTGTTTAACTCAAGCTCTAGTCCTTCTCAACCTCCTGGAGGGTGAAGCTGAAAGTTCCAACCTGTAATCATGTGGTGGGGTCCTCTGGCAACCCGCCCCATCCCAAGACTATCAAGAGGCCTGCCTTAAACTCAGGTATGGTGGAAAGGGGTTTATTTTGAATAACATCTGTATCACTCAGGACATTTGTAGAGTTCTTATGCCAGGGACCACGGTCAGAGAAGAACTGTGCATTTCTTATGACATGGCACTATTACAAGGACTATCATAGGAAGGGCAGGTCTGTATGCAGGGGAGATGTCTAGACCTCCAGGTGTCTTCTGGACTTCTGGAAATGGAGGGAGGAAGATGATATTGTAAGAGTGAGGGGAAACTTGCCCCTTACCCCAAAGATTGCTGAAAGATCTGTCTTAATTCACAATTAAGGCAGGTTAATAAGAGGATGTTTCATTTACCATGTGTATGGGGAAAATCACAGAGTGATTACTCAACATTCCAGTGAAGCTCAGATGTTTTTATATATGCCTTTTACAGGAAGGGGGAAATGAGGTATACAGGTAACCCTGTCTAGGGGCAAAAAATGGTGCTGGGGAGGACAAATGGATGGGGAAGGCAGATTGACTTATAAATGATTCTCTTTGCAAATTAAATTAACCGGAAAGACAGAGATTATATCTCAATAATTTCGACCGGGTCTGGTTGCATTCTTGATCAACTTTCCTGCAACGTATTGAGATAACAGGGAGAGGAACGGAAGTCAACTCCCCCTTTGAGCTTTTGCTAGGGTCATCCAGTTTACACAGGTAGAGGGAGAGCCCCTTCCAGTGCTTTTTGATCTGGAATGGCCTTTAATTCAAAATAATCTTTATACCTTGGGGTCACATTTTGGGGTGAAATTTCCTAAGCTCCTTCAGTGTTCAGAGCAGAGGTCTGGGAAGGAGAAGTACAGTTGAGTTGTTAGCATGTAGGTGATAGTAAAATCACATAGATTAAAACAAATTTTCCAGTGATTTCTCACAGGTTTTTGAATAAATTCTAAACTCTTGAACATTGTCTTCCGTGGTCCCCCACCCCCAGCTCATTCTGGCTCCCAGCTTTGCTCCCTACACCCTCCCACCACTGCCCTTCCTTCACCTCTGGCAAGATAGTGAAGACCCCTCTATCATTGGCTGCTGTGCCAAAACAGCCACACTGGGTGGCTTAGAAACAACAGAAATTTATTTCTTATGTTCCTGGAGGCTGGGAAGTCCAAGGTCAAGGTGCCAGCAGATTTGGTGTCTGGTGAAGGCCCACTTTCTGGTTCATAGGTTGTGCCTTTAGCTCTGTCCTCATAGTGTAGGAGGAGGGAGACAGCTCTCTGGGGCCTCTTCCTATACAGGCATTGATCCAATTCCCAGGGGCTCCATCCTCATGACCCAACACCTCCCCAAGGCCCCATCTCCTCATGCCATCTCTTCAGGGGGTTAGGTTTCCACTTATGAATTTGGGGGGCATAGCACAGTCCTTTGCTATCTCTCATGGCAGTTGTTCCCCCATGACACCACACCACAGTCTCCCCTGAAGGTGTGCACTGTGTTCCCAGGGAGGCATGAGAACTTTCAGAGGGTGCCAAGGACATGTGCCATTCTGCTCTGCCACAGGACTGTTCACCTCCTCTGCCCAGAGAGCCAAGAGCCAGCTGGGGGCAGGGACCTCCTTGTTTCTCTCCACTGGGCTTCCCTAGTGCGTACCCAGTGCCTGTCTAGTGGTGGGTATCGAATGAAGGACACTCACTTCCTGAGGCCTGAGAACAACCCCAGAGAATGCAAATCCAACTATTGCTGGTGTTAGAAGCACCTGGTCACCAAGTCCTGGCCAGTCTCCCCTGAAGGTGTGCACTGTGTTCCCAGGGAGGCATGAGGACTTTCAGAGTGGAAGGACATGTGCCAATTTCTGTCTTCAGTGTTGGCTTCACCTTTTCTGGCCACGTTTCAAACAAGTCTGGAAAACCTGACCACTCCGTGAAACTTTCCCCAGACTGGCCTTGAGTAATTACCCAGCTGCCACCTCTCCCTCACTGAGCTCTACCTGATCATTATTTCTACACTGTGCGCTCTTTTCTGGCACACAGGCAGGTGCTACTCAGCCTCTTCTGTGCCAGTGGCTCTTGGATTGTGAACTGCTCTGGGGAAAAAGCGAGGAGGAGACTTTAGGATTTAGCAGTTGGTGTGAGGCCTCCTTGAGCTACCCCAGGATCCCTCAGTGGAGTTATGATGGTGGTCACAGAGAAAAACGTCCCTCCACTCCAGATTTCCCATCTTTGACTGTGTTAGGTGTCAAGGATTACAGATGTCATCAGATTCCTGGAATTGAGTATTAACTATTCAAATCAGGCAGGAATTGACATTATGTTCTTTGCTCAATATCAAGGTTCCCGCAGAGTATCCTGGGGCTACAAAGGGTCGTGGGAGGCTGAGAGAGCTCCAGGTATCTAGTCCGCCCCCCTGCCACACCCTATGCCACACTGGCAGTGCCCTGCCTGCTGCTGTCTGGGAACTGAGGAAGCCATTGGTGACTTGCCTTCCCTTGGAGCAGCTGTTAGAGCAGCCCTACAGCTGTGCTTGTGTGAGTGTGTATGTGTTGGGGGAGGTTCCTGATCCCCTTGTCACCTCACAGTCTTCCTCCTCCTAGGCTGGAGGCCAACCCTGAGACAGGCAAGGGTGAGTTCCCGCCTTTGTCAGAACTGGCTGAGAACCACAGAGGCAATTCCCAAGTCAATTAAACACATGGCCTTGTTCCTCCCTGTGTTTTTAAAGGAGATGTCATCGTAACATTCCCCCTGGACACTCTCCTACACCCACAGAGCCACTCCTGTGCCCAGGTAGTGAGAGCCTTCACCTCTCAAAGGACATACTTGCTTGCTGATTATAGTTCACCAACCAGTTTCTGAAGCAGGGAGAAATTATAGCTGGTAAATTCTGTCTAGACAACTCACAGTGTTATTCCATAATAAAATGTGTGAGGATAGACAAGATAGTTATTGTCCTTGAAATGCAACATTAGAAATCATAGTCAGGGCCGGGTGCAGTGGCTCACACCTGTAATCCCAGCACTCTGGGAAGGTGGGTGGATTGAACTCATGAGTTCAAGACCAGCCTGAGCTAGAGCGACACCCCGTCTCTAATAAAGCAAACAGACAAGTACTGTGGCAGGTGCCTGTAGTCCCAGCTACTCAGGAGGCTGAGGCAAAAGAATTGCTTAAGCCAAAGACTTGGAGGTTGCTGTGAGCTATGATGCCACGGCACTCTACCAAGGGTGACAAAGTGAGACTCTGTCTCAAAAAAAAAAGAAAGGAAATCACAGTCAGGTGATGTATTAGTCCAGGTTCTCAGAGAAACAGAACCAATAGGATGTATACATACACACACACACACGAGTTTTTATTTATTTATTTTTTAATCTTTTTTTCTTTCTTTCTTTTTTTTTTTTATTAAATCATAGCTGTGTACCTTGATATGATCATGGGGCATCATTCACTAGCTTCACAGACCGTCTGACACACTTTCGTCACACTGGTTAACATAGCCTTCCTGGCATTCTCTCAGTTACTGTGCCAAGACACTTACATTCCACATTTACCAAGTTTCACATATACCCTTGTAAGATGCACCGCAGGTGTAATCCCACCAATCTCCCTCTCTCTACCACCTCTCCCCTCCCTCCCCTCCCTTTCCCCCTTCCCCCTATTCTTAGGTTGTAACTGGGTTATAGCTTTCATGTGAAAACCCTAAATTAGTCTCATAGTAGGGCTGAGTACATTGGGTACTTTTTCTTCCATTCTTGAGACACTTTACTAAGAAGAATATGTTCCAGCTCCATCCATGTAAACATGAAAGAGGTAAAGTCTCCATCTTTCCTTAAGGCTGCATAATATTCCATGGTGTACATATACCACAATTTATTAATCCATTCGCACACACTAGTTTTGTATTGAATTTTAGCCCATAAAAAAAGTGTATACAACAGTGGTCCTATAAAATCATAAAGCTGTATTTTTACTCTACCCTTTCTATGTTATATACACAAATAAACCCTACCATGTGTCACAGTTGCCTACAGTATTCAGTACAGTGACATGCTGTACAGGTGTGTAGCCTGGGAGCCGTAGGTTGTACCACACAGCCTAGGTGTGTAGTAGGCTGTAGCATCTAGGTTTGTGTAAGTGCCACTCTATGATGTTTGTACAAGGGCAGAATGGCCTAGTGATGCATTTCTCAAGATGTGTCCTTATTATTAAGCATTGCATGTGTACAAATGAGATTTACTATAAGTCATCGATTCACACAATCATGGAAGTTAAGTACCATGATCTACTGTCCAAGCTGGAGCCTTGGAAGGCTGATGGTGTAGTTCAGAGGCCTGTGGGCTGGACTGCCAATGGTGTGGAGTCCAGGTTGAGTCTTAAAGCCAAGGAACACATTGAGGACAGGAGGAGATGGGTATCCCAGCTCAAGCATCAGGGAGAGTAAGGGAAAGGGCCCTCTTCCTCCACACTTTTTTTCTATTCAGGTCCTCAATAGATTGCTGAGGGCAAGCTTCTCCAAATGCTTATATTTTCCAGAAACATTCTCACAGACCCATCCAGAAATAATGTTTAACTGGCTATCTGGGCATCCTGTGGCCCAGTCAAGCTGACACATAAAAATAAAGATTACAAGTGGTCATGGTAGTTTTATCCCTCAAAGTAGCAGAAATAAATGTTGGACAATGCCTATTTCACAATGAACCAATGAACACCTACACTTTCTGACGTTCTGAAAACAAGGTTCCCAGCCTGGCGTGTCCCTGTGTCAGTGCTAGCACCTGTTTTTCATTCTCCAGGTCCAACTCTGTCATAAAAGCCAAACTGAGCACTTAAAATTTGCAGCTGGTATTTAAGTGATGCCTGTGTGGGGGTGGGGTGGGGGGGAGAACAAAATGTCCTTTCTTTCCTATTTTAAGTAATATTCTTGGCAACATGATTATGCATTTTGTAAAGAGGACATATATAAATATTGTGGAAAACACATTTTATGTCTTTCGAGGCCTTAATAATCATGGCAATTATCAAAGGTCCAAAAAGTTTTCAGCACTAAATCATGTGGCTTCAGAAATGCAGCAGTAAATCTGTAGTCAAGTCTTTTCAGGGGACATGTGAACTACAAATCAACTGGCTTCAGACAGTTCATTTATTTAATTTATCCTTTGGATTTATAAAGAGATCCAATTAATTTAAAGATGCTTCCATTGGCGCTTGCTGCTCTAGATGGTCCTTCATCAAGAATATTACATTCCTGGAACTAATGACTCACATCTTTAATTTCTGAACAGTGTACCCAGACCTTTGAACACAGCTTTCTCCACCTCCAAAGGTCAAGAGATTAATGTCTACAGCATTTTAAAGGAGACTTACCACATGCATTGAGGCACCGAAAAGACTTTTACCTCAAGGGAGAACCCTTTAAGTCGGCGGGCCTGGCTCAGGAAACACCTGCTTGATCACCAAATATTAAGTAAAGCTGAGTGAGTTCCCAGGGCCTTTTCTGGGAACAGAAAGCTTGGGATCACTCTAGCCAATGTGTATTTGAGCTCAAAACTGGGCAGGAGTGATTCAGCTCACTCCTCACTGAGTGCGCCTGAAGCTGTGAGGGTATCTATACATAGGGAGAAAGGAGAAAACAGTTCTGACAAATTCGTTTACTCATAGTCTTTTGAATACCCGCAGAATGAGAAGATTTGAAGCTTTCCTCGATATAGCCTTGAGGAAAACAAAGGACTTCAAAGAGAAGGACCAAGATAAGCAATGTAAGGATGGTTCTCAGGGAAAGGAGCGAGGATTCCAGAAGAGCACGTCTCAGGGTGTATGTGAGGGAGGGCATTGCTTCAAAGCAACCGCAGCAGGTTGACCTGAACAAGGAGCAGAGAACAATGTTCTTGAAGACTGATAGGATCACCAGGATCAGGCTAAAAATAGAAATGCAAGCTGATTTTGAATATTTCCTGGAGAACAAGAAAAAAGCCATCCATGTGGCTGTGAAGCCTAGAGCATTCTCTGGAGAGAGATTTAGTATCAGTTGATTGTATTTATTTCTCCAATCACACTACTTGGTTCTGCAGTGACTAATATTTACATAATTAAGACATTGTAAATACTGTCTCTTGGTTTGCAGTTTTTAGAATCAACTTCTGGCAGAGCGCCAAAGACTCTGTTAATTTACACAACAGAACGCAAACATTATAACATGGGCATTGTAAAAGTAATAGTGGAGGTTACAGTAACCAGACAAGGAGGAGGAGGAGGGTAAGGTAAGGAAGGAATCAGAAGATTCTCACACGCCCCTGGGGGAAGATCAAGAGGAAAGGTGCGGCGCCTGTGGCTCAGTGAGTAGGGCACCCGCCCCATATGCCGAGGGTGGCGGGTTCAAACCCAGCCCCGGCCAAACTGCAACAAAAAAATAGCCGGGCGTTGTGGTGGGCTCCTGTAGTCCCAGCTACTCGGGAGGCTGAGGCAAGAGAATCGCGTAAGCCCAGGAGTTGGAGGTTACTGTGAGCCGTGTGACGCCACGGCACTCTACCGAGGGCGGTACAGTGAGACTCTGTCTCTACAAAAAAAAAAAAAAAAAAAGAGGAAAGGTCTTGTTAATGGAAAAAGAAACAGGAAAGTTACAAACGTAAACAAACACATAGAAAAACTATTAAAAAAAACACATCTATAGGCTTGGTGCCTATAGCTCAAGTGGCTAAGGTGCCAGCCATAAACGCCAGAGCTGGTGGGTTTGAATCTAGCCCTGGCCTGCCAAACAACAGTGACAAGTACAATCAAAAAATAGCCGGGCATTGTGGCGAGTGCCTGTAGTCCCAACTACTTGGGAGGCTAAGGCAAGAGAATCGCTTAAGCCCAGGAGTTGGAGGTTGCTGTGAACTGTGATGCCATGGCACTCTACCCAGGGTGACAGCTTGAGGCTCTGTCTCAAAAAAAAAAAAAAAAATATATATATATATATATATATTTATAAAAGACAGGTCATGGGGAGTTGCAAAGGAGAGAGTATAGGAAAACAATAGGAAAACAGCCTGTTGCCTGGTAAGGGTAATGCCATCCCGAAGTGGAACTGCCGTAATGACTGATGTTTGACTCCAGCATGCCAGAAGGTTCCTGCCGCAGGATAAAGAGACGGCGTCTGTAGCATAGACAACCCCTCAGAAACATGCCTATCTGACTTCCCCGGCAATTAGGAGTTTTAAAAGAGGGTCTAAGATATGACCAGTTGAACATTTTTTTTAAAAAGCTTATTTACAAAAAGAAAATTTTCTGGAAGGTTAGTGCAGGGATCAACTGTCTCTTAGCCACCAGAAACACTGCTTCTGTTTGTAAGTCAAATGTTTCTGTCTGAGAAACTGGATTTGTCAGCCTCTTCTTTCAGTCCTTCAGCTCTCTTGACTTTTGGACTAGGTTTGTCCACTGCTCACCATGGAACAAAGAGATACTGGTAAGCCAGCCCATTTTCTCATGTTTTGTGATGGGGAGGGGCACTCAGTAGACATCATGTAAAATCAGTACATCAAGAAATAGAGTTACAGCTGGGCGTGTTGGCTCATGCCTGTAATCCTAACATTCTGGGAGGCCGAGGTAGGTGGATTGCCCTGAGCTCGCAGATTCAGACCAGCCTGAGGAAGAGCGAGACCCTGTCTCTGAAAATAGCCAGGCATTGTGGTGGGGACTGGTAGTCCCAGCTACTCAGGAGGCTAAGGCAAGAGGATCGCTTGTGCCCAAGAGTTGGGAGGTTGCTGTGAGCTATGACACCACAGCACTCTGCCAAGGGTGACAAAGTAAGAATCTCTCTCAAAAGAAAGAAAGAAAGAAAGAAATACAGTTATAAGCATATTGTGTAGAATTATGTTTGTAATTACCTAAGAATACAAAAAATAGGTAAATATAGTTATTCTAGTGGGACTACCTCTTGGAGAGCAAAGATTTGTTATTTAATATTATTCTATAGCTCAGGAGTCAGTAAACTGTGGCTCATAGGCTGGCTGCCTGGTTTTGTAAATAAAGTTTTATTGGTACACAGTGACACTCATTTATATTATGTATGGCTGATTTTGCATTAACAATGGCAGAGTTGAGTGTTTGTAACAGAGATTGCCTGATACACAGCCTAAAATATTTACCAACTGGCCTTTAACAGAAAAGGTTTGCTTACTTCTAGTATAGACTATGATTTTTTAAAAACATGTTTATGCTTTACCTAGATTTAAAAAGAAAAAGAAAACTAAAGTGGGGAAAATGTCTAAACTTCCCACTTTTCAAAGCTTTATTTCCAAACCTAGACTTGAACTCTAGGTTATCAAAACCCCTATATAACTTCTTTTCATTCTTAAATTTATCTCTAATAATATGCATTTGGTCCTAGGAATGAATTATTGATTATTTTCAGGAGATGCTGAAACAGAGAGGACATTGGTTTGCCCTCTGCTTAATTTTTCCCGCAACAAAGAGCCCAGTTTTTCAGAAGGTCTTTAGAAAAGTCTTTATTTTGTTCCTCAGGAAAATCTTGTAAAAAGTCTTTCTAGGAGGAGGCGGAGCAAGATGGCAGCCGAGTAACAGCTTCCTTGCATCTGGGCACCGTGAGTCTGGGGAGATAGGACTCCAGGCATCTCTGGCTGGTGGGATCTGCCTATCTTCACCCCTAAGAGGATACAGGGAGTCAGCGAGAGACTTCTGGACCCCAAGAGGAGGACTAAAACAGTGGAAAACCGGCAAGTGGTTGCGTGTGTTCAATCTGTCTAAACCCGCCCGCAACTGTAAGTTCAGTAGCAGCGAGACTGCAAACCAGAAAGGCCTTACTGTGAACTGTTTTGGTGTCTTTGGACTTGGGACTCAGCTGAACTGCCTTGGGGAGAGCCTGAGCGGGAGTGCGGAGAACTTTGGCCTTTGTCTAGGGCCCCAGTCTGAGCCGCTGAGCCAGACGGAGCTAATAGTGTTTGGCTCTGGGTCACAGGCAGCCATTGTGAGCCATCTGCCCCGGCAAGCTCCGCCCTCAGGGTCGCAGAGCTGGAATTGGGTGAGAGCTGGTAACCCAGCGACCAAGTAGCCTCAGGGCGGGGTCTGAGCTGCCTTGCAGCCCTAAACCTCCGGGGCAGAGGGAGACCAGTTTTGGCACACAGGGTAAGTGGATAGCCACTTCAGCAGTGATTCCAGCGACAAGCACTTCCCTGGCAAAGCTTCTGCTCAGCAAGTGAACAAGCTCAAAGTGCCTTTTAAGTGGGCTGAAGAGAGATTTAGGGTGTCTACCTGCTGGGGTTTGAGAAACTAGCAGCCTCCAGTCGTATCAGAACCGTGATTAACATCTCATACCCCAGAAGACCACGTGTTGCCCAGACAGTATTCAATAACATATACATACTGCTTTGTTTTTGGTTGTGTTTTGTTTTTTTTTTTTGGTTTGGTTGTTTTTTTTTGTTTATTTTGATGTTGTTGATTGTTGTTTTATTTTTTAAGTTCAACCTTTTCCATACAGATCCTTTTTCTTTCTCAATTTTTCTAGTTTAATTATAATTTCCTATTGCTGCCTATTTCAATAATTAGAACTTCATTTTTGTTAGTGTTTCTACCACTATTATTTGGTTTTTCCAGCCAATTTTATCCCGTAAAATTTTGTTTGCTTGTTTTGGTTTGATTTATAGCATTTTTGTCTTTTCTCTCTACTTGGTGGAGGTGGGGTACTGTGTCTGATCAGGTTAGCAAAGAGCTGCTGACCTCAAGGGAACCACCCAACTGGGCACCCCCAGAAGGTGGTTTTTTTTTTTAAGGTTCTGTCAAAGTACCCTACTGTACACCTATATTGCTCTGTCTCCCTCTTTCTGTGCCTCTCATCTTTCTGTCAATATTCCTTTTACCCACCCCCTCTCCTTTCTCTATTTTTCTTTTTTTTTCCTTATCACTTGGTCCTCCTTTCTTTCATCCCTTTTTTGCTCTTCAATCTTCTCACCCTTCTGGTCCTGAAACCCTTAGTCCACAGGCACGAGAACTTAAAGAGCAAGAGGAAGTGAAAGGAAAATTAGGGCAAGGAAACAGATAAAAGAAATCACTCATGAGGAAGAATCAGCAGAAAACTCCAGGCAACATGAAGAACCAGTCCAGAACAACCCCGCCAAGGGACCATGAGGTAGCTACTGCAGAGGATTCCACCTATACAGAAATGTTAGGAATGACAGAAAGGGAATTTAGAATACACATGTTGAAAACAATGAAAGAAATGATGGAAACAATGAAGGAAACTGCTAATAAAGTGGAAAATAACCAAAAGGAAATCCAAAAACAGAATCAAATAAGAGATGAACGATATGAAGAATATAAAAAGGACATAGCAGAGCTGAAGGAACTGAAACAGTCAATCAGGGAACTTAAAGATGCAATGGAAAGTATCAGCAACAGGTTAGACCATGCAGAAGAAAGAATTTCAGAGGTAGAAGACAAAGTTTTTGAGATAACTCAGATAGTAAAAGAGGCAGAAAAGAAGAGAGAGAAAGCAGAACGTTCACTGTCAGAATTATGGGACTTTATGAAGCGTTCCAACATACGAGTTATAGGAATTCCAGAAGGGGAAGAAGAATGCCCCAGAGGAATGGAAGCCATACTAGAGAATATTATAAAAGAAAATTTCCCAAATATCACCAAAGATTCTGACACACTGCTTTCAGAGGGATATCGGACCCCAGGTCGCCTCAACTCTAACCGAGCTTCTCCAAGACACATTGTGATGAACCTGTCCAAAGTCAAGACAAAAGAAAAGATTCTGCAAGCTGCCAGGAGGAAGCGCCAGTTGACCTACAGGGGCAAATCCATCAGAGTGACCGCAGACTTCTCTAATGAAACTTTTCAAGCAAGGAGACAATGGTCATCTACCTTTAATCTACTTAAACAGAACAATTTCCAGCCCAGAATTCTATACCCTGCTAAGCTAAGCTTCAAAATTGGAGAAATCAAATCATTTACGGATATACAAACATTGAGGAAATTTGCCACAACAAGACCAGCCCTACAGGAAATACTTCAACCTGTTCTGCACACTGACCACCACAATGGATCAGCAGCAAAGTAAGAACTCAGAAATTAAAGGACAGAACCTAACCTCCACACTGATGCAAAAGATAAAACTAAGCAATGGACTCTCACAAAATAAGATGAATAGAATACTACCACACTTATCAATTATCTCAATAAATGTTAATGGCTTGAATTCCCCACTGAAGAGACATAGATTGGTTGACTGGATTAAAAAACACAAGTCATCCATCTGCTGTCTGCAAGAAACACACCTGGCTTCAAAAGACAAATTAAAGCTCCGAGTCAAAGGTTGGAAGACAATTTTTCAGGCAAATGGAATTCAGAAGAAAAGAGGAGTTGCAATCTTATTTTCAGATACATGTGGATTTAAAGCAACTAAAGTCAAAAAAGACAAAGATGGTCACTTTATATTGGTCAAGGGAAAAATACAACAAGAAGACATTTCAATTCTAAATATCTATGCACCCAATCTAAATGCTCCCAGATTCTTGAAACAGACCTTACTCAGTCTGAGCAATATGATATCTGATAATACCATAATAACAGGGGACCTTAACACTCCTCTTACAGAGCTGGACAGATCCTCTAAACAGAAATTAAACAAGGATATAAGAGATTTAAATGAGACCCTAGAACAACTGTGCTTGATAGACGCATATAGAACACTCCACCCCAAAGATAAAAAATATACTTTCTTCTCATCACCCCATGGAACATTCTCCAAAATTGATCATATCCTGGGACACAAAACAAATATCAACAGAATCAAAAGAATTGAAATTTTACCTTGTATCTTCTCAGACCATAAGGCACTAAGGTGGAACTCAACTCTAACAAAAATGCTCGACCCCACCCAAAGGCATGGAAACTAAACAATCTTCTGTTGAATAACAGATGGGTGAAGGAAGAACTAAAACAGGAAATCATTAACTTCCTTGAGCATAACAACAATGAAGACACAAGCTACCAAAACCTGTGGGATACTGCAAAAGCAGTTTTGAGAGGACAATTCATCGCTTTAGATGCCTACATTTGAAAAACAGAAAGAGAGCACATCAACAATCTCACAAGAGATCTTATGGAATTGGAAAAAGAAGAACAATCTAAGCCTAAACTCAGTGGAAGAAAAGAAATATCCTAAATCAAATCAGAGATCAATGAAATTGAAAACAAAAGAATCATTCAGGAAATTAATGAAACAAGGAGTTGGTTTTCTGAAAAAATAAATAAAATAGATAAACCATTGGCCAGACTAACGAGGAATAGAAAAGTAAAATCTCTAGTAACCTCAATCAGAAATGATAACGGGGAAATAACAACTGATCCCACAGAGATACAAGAGATCATCTCTGAATACTACCAGAAACTCTATGCCCAGAAATTTGACAATGTGAAAGAAATGGATCAATATTTGGAATCACATCCTCTCCCTAGACTCAGCCATGAAGAAATAGAGCTCCTGAACAGACCAATTTCAAGCACTGAGATCAAAGAAACAATAAAAAATCTTCCAACCAAAAAATGCCCTGGTCCAGATGGGTTCACTCCAGAATTCTATCAAACCTTCAAGGAAGAGCTTATTCCTGTACTGCAGAAATTATTCCAAAAAATTGAGGAAGAAGGAATCTTCCCCAACACATTCTATGAAGCAAACATCACCCTGATGCCAAAACCAGGAAAAGACCCAAACAAAAAGGAGAATTTCAGACAAATCTCACTCATGAACATAGACGCAAAAATTCTCAACAAAATCCTAGCCAATAGATTACAGCTTATCATCAAAAAAGTCATTCATCATGATCAAGTAGGCTTCATCCCAGGGATGCAAGGCTGGTTTAACATACGCAAGTCTATAAACGTTATCCACCATATTAACAGAGGCAAAAATAAAGATCACATGATCCTCTCAATAGATGCAGAAAAAGCATTTGATAAAATCCAGCATCCTTTTCTAATTAGAACACTGAAGAGTATAGGCATAGGTGGCACATTTCTAAAACTGATTGAAGCTATCTATGACAAACCCACAGCCAATATTTTACTGAATGGAGTAAAACTGAAAGCTTTTCCTCTTAAAACTGGAACCAGACAAGGTTGTCCTCTGTCACCTTTACTATTCAACGTACTGCTGGAAGTTCTAGCCAATACAATTAGGCAAGACAAGGAAATAAAGGGAATCCAAATGGGAGCAGAGGAGGTCAAACTCTCCCTCTTTGCTGACGACATGATCTTATACTTAGAGAACCCCAAAGACTCAACCACAAGACTCCTAGAAGTCATCAAAAAATACAGTAATGTTTCAGGATATAAAATCAATGTCCACAAGTCAGTAGCCTTTGTGTACACCAATAACAGTCAAGATGAGAAGCTAATTAAGGACACAACTCCCTTCACCATAGTCTCAAAGAAAATGAAATACCTAGGAGTATACCTAACGAAGGAGGTGAAGGACCTCTATAAAGAAAATTATGAAATCCTCAGAAAGGAAATAGCAGAGGATATTAACAAATGGAAGAACATACCATGCTCATGGATGGGAAGAATCAACATTGTTAAAATGTCTATACTTCCCAAAGCAAGCTACCTATTCAATGCCATTCCTATCAAAATACCAACATCGTACTTTCAAGATTTGGAAAAAATGATTCTGCGTTTTGTATGGAACGGGAAAATACCCCGTATAGCTAAGGCAGTTCTCTGTAACAAAAATAAAGCTGGGGGCATCAGCATACCAGATTTTTGTCTGTACTACAAAGCCATAGTGCTCAAGACAGCATGGTACTGGCACAAAAACAGAGACATAGACACTTGGAATCGAATTGAAAACCAAGAAATGAAACTAACATTTTACAACCACCTAATCTTTGATAAACCAAACAAGAACATACCTTGGGGGAAAGACTCCCTATTCAATAAATGGTGTTGGAAGAACTGGATGTCTACATGTAAAAACTGGACCCACACCTTTCCCCACTCACAAAAATTGATTCAAGATGGATAAAGGATTTAAATTTAAGGCATGAAACAATAAAAATCCTCCAAGAAAGCATAGGTAAAACACTGGAAGATATTGGCCTGGGGAAAGACTTCATGAAGAAGACTGCCATGGCAATTGCAACAACAACAAAAATAAACAAATGGGACTTCATTAAACTGAAAAGCTTCTGTACAGCTAAGGAGACAATAACCAAAGCAAAGAGACAACCTACACAATGGGAAAGGATATTTGCATATTTTCAATCAGACAAAAGCTTGATAACTAGGATCTATGGAGAACTCAAATTAATCCACATGAAAAAAGCCAACAATCCCTTATATCAATGGGCAAGAGACATGAATAGAACTTTCTCTAAAGACGACAGACGAATGGCTAACAAACACATGAAAAAATGTTCATTATCTCTATATATTAGAGAAATGCAAATCAAAACAACCCTGAGATATCATCTAACCCCAGTGAGAATGGCCCACATCACAAAATCTCAAAACTGCAGATGCTGGCGTGGATGTGGGGAGAAGGGAACACTTTTACACTGCTGGTGGGACTGCAAACTAGTACAACCTTTCTGGAAGGAAGTATGGAGAAACCTCAAAGCACTCAAGCTAGACCTCCCATTTGATCCTGCAATCCCATTACTGGGCATCTACCCAGAAGGAAAGAAATCCTTTTATCATAAGGACACTTGTACTAGACTGTTTATTGCAGCTCAATTTACAATTGCCAAAATGTGGAAACAGCCTAAATGCCCACCAACCCAGGAATGGATTAACCAGCTGTGGTATATGTATACCATGGAATACTATTCAGCCATTAAAAAAAATGGAGACTTTACATCCTTCGTATTAACCTGGATGGAAGTGGAAGACATTATTCTTAGTAAAGCATCACAAGAATGGAGAAGCATGAATCCTATGTACTCAATTTTGATATGAGGACAATTAATGACAATTATGTTTATGGGGGGGGAACAGAAAGAGGGAAGGAGGGAGGGGGGTGGGGACTTGGTGTGTGTCACACTTTATGGGGGCAAGACATGATTGCAAGAGGGACTTTACCTAACAATTGCAATCAGTGTAACCTGGCTTATTGTACCCTCAATGAATCCCCAACAATAAAAAAAAAAAAAGTCTTTCTAAAGCAAAGGAAGTGCAAATAAGGAACTCAAAGAAATAGGGATTATAAATAAGATCCTATTGTGTAATAACCAAATAATGAATAATGTTAGAACAAGCAGATTAAGGTGGAAGGACAGGAAAGTTTCCAATTGTGGCTGAATGGAGCACACAGTGTCAACAACTTATTGACTGACACTTGTTTGCTCTGAGAAAACAACTCATTGCCTCATTTTTTCAAGTGATAAAGAAGATATAAAGGTAAAAGCCATAGTCTTGGAGCATTAATGCTATGAAGAAGTGCCTTTGCTCTTACTGAAATATTTTTCCAGCTTCTGGATTTTTCCACAAGAAAAACTGGAAATCGAACACTGGTTTGTTTATTTATTTACTTTTTTTTTAAACCTGGGGCAGTGTGTTATTTGAAATGCCAATGTAGGCTTTTACTTTCAGCTTGGAAATGTGGAGAGTTTGAACGAGAGTTGCTGTCATCCTTACCAATAAGAAAGTAGCAAGACAAATCAATTTTTTTTTCTGTTTTTGAGACAGAGCCTCAAGCTGTCACCCTGGGTAGAGTGCCATGGTGTCACAGCTCACAGCATCCTCCAATTCTGGGGCTTAAGCGATTCTCTTGCCTTAGCCTCCCAAGTAGCTGGGACTACAGGCACCCACGATAATACCCGGCTATTTTTTGGTAGTAGTTGTCATTGTTTGGCGGGCCTGGGTTGGATTTGAACCCACCACCTCTGGTGCATGTGGCTGGTGCCTTAGCCGCTTGAGCTACAGGTGCCAAGCCAAGACAAATCAATTTCGTACTCAACTGAGGTTGCAAGACAAAACAGAACCTCAGCATTTGCTTATGTAGAACAGAAGCTACTGAATGCTGTATAAGTTGATAAGATGATTCCATTTGAAACTTTTTAACAAATTGCTGACAGCTCAGTGTGGGCGAACAAAAATATATAGAGTCCTCTCTTACAGGATTTCCCCCAGGAATTCCACAACACATTCATAGCCATGATCAGAAAAGAATCCAAGAAAGCCTTCCCATGGTGTGACTGGGAAAAAGGAATAACAGACAGTGCCAAAATTGGCAAGACCCACATCCTTAATAAGAAAGGGAAAAAAAGTCTTATTAATCTGCAGATGGAAAGATGACACAAATTATAGCTGGGGTTGTGGTGGAAATCCACAGCAGGTTGGGAAGGGGAACAGACAACAAAAGCTCTTCCTCTTGAGAAGAGCAGGAATATTCATGAAGATCACAACTCTGAGATCCAGACTCTGAAACATAGTCCAACGAGATGAAGTTTATATTGGAAACAGACTCACATATGATACTGATGTAGAAACTATTAGACATTAACTATGATTAATATGTTAAAGAATCTAAAGGAAAAGGTAGGTAGCATGCAAGACCACACAGATAACTTCCGTGTGAAGAGAAATGGAAATCATTAAAAATAGTATCAAATGGAAAATGCTAGAAGCAAAACAAAACACAGTAACAAATATAACAAAGATGAAACATGCTAAGACTGAGGCTTAATCAAGATATCAGAGAATGCCCCACCTACCACCTTCCTCCACATGTGCTAGTGAGCAGCCAGTAAAAATAATGGTGAACTATATATAGCAGAGCTACAAGAGATAGATTCTTTCTGGGGAGCACTGGGAAGACCCAAACCCATATGGAGAGCACATATTCAGAAAAGCTCTCTGGTGAATTAGCCCACACCATAAATATAAGGCAAGTAGAGGAACTTAAAGTCTCTGGCACGTTGAAGGTAACTGTAACAACAAGAAACTTCAAATCTGCCCAACTCCGGACTAGCTTATGACAACTCCCCCTCCAAAAGGTCTAGGAGAAGGAAAGGCAGGTTCATCTGTAAACATTAAAAAAAATTACCTTGGCAGCTCCCATAGCTCAGTGGGTAGGGCGCTGGCTACATACACCAAAGCTGCCGGGTTCCAACCCAGCCCAGGGTAGCTAAAACAACAATGACAACTGCAACAACAAAAGAAATTGCCAGTTGTTGTGGAAGTTGCCAGTTGTTGTGGTGGATGCCTGTAGTCCCAGCAACTTGAGAGGCTCAGGCAAGAGAATTGCTTAAGCCCAAGAGTTTGAGGTGGCTGTGAACTGTGATGCCACAGCTCTCTAAGTGGATGACATAGTGAGACTTTGTCTAAAAAAAAAAAATTAATTGGGAAGAGCAGGAATATTTAATACTGTTCTATTCAATTTTTTTGGCTCCTGGCAACAACAGACACTTGTGTGACACACAAAAAGGCAAGAAAAACATAGTCCAACGAGATGAAGTTTATATTGGAAACAGACTCACGTATGATACTGATGTAGAAACTATTAGACATTAACTATGATTAATATGTTAAAGAATCTAAAGGAAAAGGTAGGTAGCATGCAAGACCACACAGATAACTTCCGTGTGAAGAGAAATGGAAATCATTAAAAATAGTATCAAATGGAAAATGCTAGAAGCAAAACAAAACACAGTAACAAATATAACAAAGATGAAACATGCTTCTGATGGGCTTGACAGTATAACTGATAAAGCTAACTAAAAAATTAGTAACATTTGAAGATGAATCAATAGAAATTACCAAAAATAAAATGAAAAGAGAAAGTAAAAATAATTATCTAAACAGTACGGATTATTCAAGAACTATAGGACAATATCAGAAATTGGGTTCAAAGATAAACTCAAAGATAAGCGTAACTGTAACTTAAGAAGAAGAAAAAAGAGAAAATTGTGCAGAAAAAATATTTGAGAAAAATGATGGCTGGAATTTTTCTAAAATTAATGATAGACACAAAATCACAGATCTAAGAATATCAGAGAACACCAGCAGAATACCAAAAAGAAAGAAAGAAACTCATTTAGACATATCCTATTCACACTGCTGTAAGTCAATGCCAGTGAGAAAATCTGCAAGGCAATCAGGGAGAATAGACATACTTTATACAGAGGAGCAAGGAAAAGAATCACAACAGACTTCTGTCAGAAACCACGCAAGCCAGAGGACAATGAAGTAACATCTTTAAAGTGCTGAATGGAAAAAAAAGTCAGGCAATCCAACATTTTATACCTACTTAGAAAATCCTTAAAAGGTGAAAGATAGAATTAAAACTTTCTTTGGCAGGCAAAAAATTGAGGGAATTTATTGCCAACAAAACCACCCTACCACAAATATTAAGGGAACATCTTTAGGCAGAGGGAAAATGAAAGGAGTATCAGAAATGCAAAGTAAGTGAATGAAGGCAAAGTACAATTTTTTTCTGTTTTTTTTTTTTTGTTGTTGTTGTTCTGAAAGATACAAACTGTTAAAATAAACATAGTTACAATGAATGTGTGGCTATAGCATATAAAAAAGTTAAATGGACGGCAATCATGGCACAGAGATGGAAAGGAAGTTTTGAGAATAAATTGTTGTAAAATCCTTACAATATCTGTGAAATAGTGTAACATTATTTGAAGGCATACTCAGATTATTTTAAAATGTATATTGTAAACCCTAAAACAATGACTAAAAATGTTTGTAAAGAGGTATAAATAACAACTCAATACAGAAGATAAAATTAAATCATAAAAGAATACTTAAACCCTTAAGTTCTTAAAAAAAAAGAACAAATTGAACCTATAAAAAACAGCTAATAAAATGGTATATTTTAATCAGCCATATAAACAATCATTTAAAATATGAACAGTCTAAACACACCAATCAAAAGACTGAGATTGAGTAAAAAAGCATGCCTCAACTGTATGCTGTCTATAATAAACCCACTTTAAACACAAAGACATACATATCTTAAAAGTAAAAGGACAGAGAAAGATACACCATGCCAACACTAACCAAAAGAAAGCCAGAGTAGCTGTAAGAATTTTAAAGTAAAGTTCAGAACAAGAAAGATCATCAGGGATAGAGAGAGACATTATATAGTGGTAAAGGGGTCAATTCTCCAAGAAGACATCAGTCCTCAACCATTTTGGCACCAGGGACTGTTTTCATGGAAGACAATGAATGCTTCATGAACCAGGAGATGGTTTCTGGGTGATTCAAGCTCATTACCTCTCCACCTCAGATCATCAGGCATTAGGTTCTCATAAGGAGAATTTCGTGAACCAGCATGGAGAGTAAATGAACCAGAGGGAAAATGGCAGGGAATTGAGAAAATAAATCATACAAGAGACATAGATTGCATGAAAGGATAAAGAGATAGGGTCAGAAGGTTTGGTGCAGCTGATAACTGCAGCCAGCACCTAATCATGTGAACAGCTTTATTTATATAGTACCTAAAAAAGGTTGCTTATATTAAAAATGTTGCAAATCAGGAAGGAAAACGAGTGGGAATATTTTCACTTTACAAGGTTGAGGGGAAGTAACTGGATACATAAAAGGAGTTTTATCATAAGTAATATTCTTAATGATGTGAATCTTAGAACATGGAGTAAAGATTAACTTTAGGGAGAGAAGGTTATGTGCTTTTAGGCAAAAGATAGGAAAGTGTACAGATAGAACATGGGGTAAAGATTAACTTTAGGGAGAGAAGGCTATGTGCTTTTTGGCAAAAGATAGGAAAGTATAAGAAGCTATGTGACTTCTAGTAGAGGTAGCAAGGAGGAAGGACTATTGTTGTTTTAGGAAGAGAGACGAAGCAGTTGTGGGTGGTTCCTTGAATGCACCTTCAACTGTGGGAGTTCTGCCACCTCATAGTCCACACTCCACAGGAGCATGCGACCTAGATCCCTCCACTGCACAGTTTATGGGAGAGTTCATTCTCCTATGAGAATTTAATGTTGCCACTTATCTGACAAGAGACAGCTCAGGCGGGGACACAAGAGATGGGGAGTGGCTGAAAATACAAATGAAACTTCGCTAGTTGGGCGGTGCCTGTGGCTCCGTGAGTAGGGCACTGGCCCCATATGCTGAGGGTGGCGGGTTCAAACCCAGCCCTGGCCAAACTGCAACAAAAAAATAGCCGGGCGTTGTGGCGGGCGCCTGTAGTCCCAGCTGCTCGGGAGGCTGAGGCAAGAGAATCACGTAAGCCCAAGAGCTGGAGGTTGCTGTGAGCCGTGTGACGCCATAGCACTCTACCGAGGGCAGTAAAGTGAGACTCTGTCTGTACCAAAAAAAAAAAAAGAGAAGCTTCGCTAGTTTGCCTGCCACTCACCTGCTGCTGTGCAGCCTGGTTCCTGTGCAGCCCTAGTACCAGTCTGTGGCCTGCAGGTTGGGGAATGCAGCTCCGAGTGTTGCATCTGACCACAGAGGTTTCAAAATACACAAGGCAAAAATTGATAGATTTAAAAGGCAAAATAGAACAAATCACAATTAGAGTTGAAGTAGATTTAACATTTCTTTTTCAGTAAGTGATAGAACACATAGAAAATCAGTAAGTATATAAATGGCCCAAATGATATTATCAACTAATTTGATCTAATTGACATTTATAGAACATTCCATCCAACAACCTGCTAGGGAACATTCACCAAAAACATTCACCACATGCTGAGTCACATAATGCAGATATAAAGGCCACATACCAGGTTTGCTCTGATGTGCACTAGAGAAGAAAAGGCTTGGGTAGTTTGGAAAAAACTCGGCTATTTCTGATCCTTTTCCCTACCTTTCTCTTCCTATTTCTGCTGCCCCTCTACTCCTACTTAGAACCTTTGGGCTGAATTCTGATGATAACTGGACAAACAGTTAACCAAGTTTACTATATGAAAGTGCTGAAAAGGCTGTGTGAAAGTTAGATGAAAATGACCTGAACTTTTTGCCAACAACTCATGGCCCTTGCATCACAGCAATACACCAGCTAACACAGCACGGTCTATGAGGGAGTATTTAGCCAGTGAACAAATAATTGTGTTGGAGAACCCTCTCTACTCACCTGATCTGAATCCCAATGACTTTTTCCTTTACCTGAAGATAAAGGAAATGGTGAAATGAAGACGTTTTGATCACATTTAGCACAACAATGGTAATATGACAACAGCTCTTATGGGCCACAGACTGGGCAGTTTAAACAACAGAAGTTTATTTTTTCTTGTAATTGTGAAGGCTAGAAGTCAGAAATTAATGTGTTGGCAGAGTTGTTTTCCCCTGAGGCCTCTGTCCTGGGCTTGTAGAAGCTGTCTTCACATGGTTTTCCCCCATGTGTGCCTGTGTCCTAAATTCTTCCTATTGGAACATCAGTCATGCTGGATTAGGGGCCTCCCGTGTCACCTTATTTTACCTTGATTTCCTTTTTAAAGATAAAATCTCCAAACAGTCACATTCTGAGGTTCTGGGGGTTAGGATGTCCACATATGGATTTTGAGGAATGCAAGTCAGCCTACGTAATGGCCTTCAAGCACAGGGTCCTGTGGGAAGATGTCATAGAGAGAAGAGAGCTACGAAAGCTGCACTGGCTGGTGTCCAGCAAATGCACAGGAATGCAGCCTGATTGGGCAGGAGCTGCTGCGACCCAGGGCCCTTGTGCTTACATTCAGGGTCCCTGGGGGACCCAGGCCATATCTGACTCCAGCCTGTGCCAGGAAAGCTGGCTCTGAACTTGGCCACTTTGAGTTTACATCCTTGGTAAACTGCTCATGTGCTCTGATGTTTCGGTGTTACCAGTGGGCAGTGCTTCAAGAGGTCATTGGAGGCAGAGGTTCCTGAGGGCTGCTCCACCCAGCATCATGGTGGGTATTCAAGTCTGCCTCCTGCTCTGCCTTGTGGGAGCCTGGGCAGCTCCCCCACCCCCAGCATGATCCTCAGAGAGGAGATGGAAGATGGGGAGGCAGTTGTGGGCGATAATGGAAACAGCCTGATAATCTCCTTCCGTCTGTTCCTTAGAAAGAAAGATGGAGAATCTAAATTTAAAGTCTGCTTCTGGAAGATTGGATTTATTTTGTTTCAAGGACTCCCTAGTGATTTGCTTCTGTTTCCTCTGCCTCTGCAGCAGTTTGCATTTTCCTAAGTTTGATTCTAGAATTCTTATCCCTGTGGGGAAACTTTTAGGAGGAACTTGTTCTTCATTGGATACTGGGCTAAATGTTGAATTCCTGTTGTTTGGCAAATGTGATAGCAACCATCAGACTAGTGACTTGGTAGGGAGGGCCACTCCACTCTGGCTACCAGGCCTGCAAATCCAGAGGCCTCTGGCCTGCCTGCAAATATGTCAGGACACTCTCTGGAGAGGTTGACGACGAGCTCCCCCCAACAGCCTGACTTCTGTTGTTGTTAAAAATCTGCTGGGCATCACAAACACATCTCTCCTTTATTTCCATACTAATAAAGATAATTTCCTGATGGAGAAGGCAGGAAGGAAGCTGGGCAATGCATAAAGAGCAAATGTCAACCACTGCCTGAACACCTGTGCATTACCCAAAACACATGCATTGAGTCTGCATTATTTCTGCTACTTGATACAAAAATGCCTATTCACTACAGATTATTTTCTTTTTTTTTTTTTTTTGAGATTATTTTCATTTACTAAGGAATAAGTAAGCATTTCCCTCTACACGGGAGTTAGAAAGAACTGACTGGAAGGTTCAGTGGTAGGGTTGAGATGAAACAGATCTGTACCCTTTTTCTCTCAAAAACATCTGTAGAGAGGAACCTGGAAGGCCCCAACTTCTGACTAGCTGGTTCTGTGTGGCTTCCTTCTGGTAATAAATAGCTTCCAAAGCACTCTAGATAACTATATTTTAAGGCTGGGCATGGTGGCTCGTGCCTGCAATCCTAGTACTTTGGGAGGCTGAGGTGGGAGGATTGTTTGAGGTCCAGAATTGGAGACCAGCCTGAGCAAAAGTGAGACTCTGTCTCTACCAAAAATAGAAAACTTAGCAGGGCATGATAGCACATGCTTGTAGTCCCAGTTACTCAGGAGCCTGAGGCAAGAGGATGGCTCGAGCTCAGGAGTTTGAGGTTGCTGTGAGCTATGATGCACCACTGATCTCTACTGGGGTGACAGAGGAAGACCCTATCTCAAAACAAAAACACAAACCCCTCTCCCCCATGTTCTATATAAAAACGAATCTGTATTACTTTCTGAATATGAAGATAATCACTTCTTGGTAATAAATAGAATTAAGCGGAACATGTAAAATCCCCCTGCCTCTAGTTATAGCTGTAGACACAGAACAACTCCAGGCTAAGGGGGGGCCTTTTGGTCCAAACTTCTTGTAATGGTGAGGATCTGTCCAGCACCCTGGAGGGTGGGGGTCCTCCCTCACTTGTGCACTTTGGGAAGCAGCGAGCTCACTCCTAACCAGACATCCTGTCCCACCCTAACCAGCTCCAGAGTCGAGACATATCCTTTGTCCTTCTCTTGAACTTTCATTTACCATCTTAGCCTGTTCTCTGTGGAATTACACAGAAGAAAGTCAATTCTCTCTTCCTCCTTTAAACATCAGATAAAGATGCCTCTTTTGTCCCCTCTTCATTTCTCTGAGCTAAGCATCTCCTTCCTCTAAAATGTCACCCTCAGGAGACTTTCTTGCTCTCTGTCCTGGTGGTCCTCCCCTTGAACCCTCTCTAGAAAGGTAGGCATTTGTGTGTGGGGTGCACATCACTTCTGCCCATGCTCTGTGAGCCGGAGCCCACTTGCAGGGAGCGATGCACAGGTTGTTGTGTGTGTGGAGGGTGGGAGGCGGCAGTGTAGTCCCCAGCTGGGCACCTGCTTCCAGGAACAGCCCCATGCTGTGGAGGGCCACCAAAGTCCTTGCAGTGCCCCTCTATCTGTGCCATGTAGCTTGAGACAGACTGAAGATAGACGACTTCTTACTTGAAGTTTGGGAGGTGTCAAGTCAACTTCTCTCATTCTGTGCCTAAGTTTATATCCTTCACCCCAGTTAAAACACTAACTTCAAAACAAAGAGGGAGTTTTCGTTTTAGGGCCCAGAAAAATATGAAAACCCATGTGTTAGTACCTGTTGCAGGGCAACAAATTAACATACAAAACTTACTGACTTAAAATGACAATAAACAAACGTTTCAGTGATTCAGGATTTGGGAACAGCCTAGCTGGGCAGTCCCGTCTGAGATCTCTCAGGAGGCTGCTGTCAGTACGTGGGCTGGGCTGCACCCCAAGGCCTGGCTGGGGATGGAGGAGAAAGTTCTAAGGTGGCTTCTTCATAGGCAGGCAGGGCCTCAGCCAACTTGCTGGCCACATGAATGAGCGGCCTGCGGCCCCTCCACAGGCTGCTTGAGTGTCCTCAGGATAATGACTGACTTCTCAGCATGAACCATCCAAGACCATGCAAGGCAAAAGCAGCCGGGTCCTGCAAGACCTGGCTTCAGACAGGGAAAGAAATCCTCATAACCTGGACAGGTCAGAAACCAGCAATCCCCTCCCCAGACTCCTGGAATGCAAGACCAGAGTTCTTGGAAACACCCTACCTATAATCCTGACCCCAAGGACATGCCCATGATCCTAAACCACAGTAGGGAAGAGCTCTGGGCAGTACTCCAGGCTCACTTCCCCGTTCCAGCTATACTGATGAGGCTAATAAAAGCCTTTTGCAACTGTGTGGGAGCTGAGCTGACACCTGGTCAGTCCCCACTCTGCTTTTCCCCTCTATTAAAGTCTTTCCTTGTTCCTGGACAGGCCTCCTCTCCTTTCTTGCAGACCCTCATCCCAATTCTATGCTACAAACTCTGACTCGCCATCACATCTGCTTCATTCTACAGTTGGAAGTGAGCCTTCTGCCTGTTCCACACTGAAGGGAGGGGGAATTAGGCGCCACACATCGAAGAGAAGGTTGTCAAAGAGTTTGTGGCAATATGTTAAAATCACTTCCTAAAATACTTAATTTACATTTCAAAACACCACCATAAAAATATATTCCTATTGTTTTCTCCTGGGATCTAATGTAAAGAATGCTGCCTTTTGAATTTATTCTTCCTCAGTTTTCCATTTAAAATGGATTCAAATCTAGAGCCCTGCACTGATCGCATTTTCTTACACTTTCAGGGGCACGTGTATTTGCTCTGTGCTGTTTCTTCTTCTCGTCTGTTAGACAGATGAGCATGCCTAGCCCAGTGTGTGTGAGGAAACTGTAGTCATCCTCAAGTTGCCAGTCTTGCCTGTGTTAGACACAGTGAAGGTCATCTTACAGAGCAGCTTATTCAAACTTGGGTGCAGCGTGGGAAGAAGAGCATCTTTGGGGCTTGGTCATTTTGAGCAGTGTGACAACTCAGGATGGATGAAGTTGCAAGAACCACAGATGCTGTTGCTTCTGGAAGTCTTAAGCATTCATCAAACATTTGAATGATGGAGAGAACATTTTATTTATCACAATTCCTTTCAGTGAGAAGACTCCATTTGTTCTGAAGAAAGTCTCTGTTAAGCCACTTGGGGTGGTGTACGAATGTGAGAGCCCAGGCCAGGCCTCAGGTGCTTGAAACAACCAAGGGTAACCTGTCCTGCTGAGGGTGGGAAGAGCTGTGAGGCTAGGAAGTTAGGGAGGGCCATGTCCTCTGGGATGTATCCCCAAATATTTGATAGGCTTGACCAAGACAAAGAATTCCAGATCAACACCCTCCCACCTCCAGAAGAGCTGCGCCGGGACCAGTGATTGGCACCCTCCCAGACCTCCAGAAGAGCTGCACCGGGACCAGTGATTGGCACATTCCCGGACCCTGGTAAGAGCTGCGCCAAGACCCTCCTGGACGTCCAGAAGAGCTGCGCCGAGACCCTCCTGGACCTCCAGAAGAGCTGCGCTGGGTCCCTCCCGGACCTCTGGAAGAGCTGCGCCCTCCCAGAACCTGGTAAGAGCTGCGTAGGGACCCACTACCCTGCCCGCCGGGCCTCCCCACACCCGGACCAGGAACTCAGGGAGCCACACAACCCCACATCCTCCCTCCTGTATGCTCTCTGCCTCCACCTTGCCTCTGCGTGGAGCCCTTCTCCTGGCCAGAGACCGCTGGAGCCAAGGGCCCTCTGTGCCAAAGTCACTAGGCACCAGACACTCTCAGAACCGTGTGCACCACCCCCCGCCCTGTTGCTGGATCCTGGGGTGTCATGCTCTGAAGCTGCTCCAACAACCAGAACTCCCTGACTGGGGCAGCCCCAGAAGAGCTACACAGTGTCACTCCTTACAAAGATCCAGCAACAATAGAGTGATCCCCCTGGGTCTAATCTTGGAGAGACACCACCCCAATGCTCAGGATGGCCAGAGGCAACGGTGAAAAAAAATCATGAGATGAAATCAAAGGAAATACTCTGGCAGTATGAATAATCAGAGTATATCAACTCCCCCAAGGATCAATGGGGCAGACACAGCACAAGATCCCATGCACAAACAAATAGCTTAGATGTCAGAAATCAGAATCTGGATAGCAAATAAGATCGCAATAGAATTCCAAGCAGTAACCCAAAAGATGTCTCAAGAATTCTATGAATTCAAAGACCAAATGACCAAAGGTTGTGACACATTGAGACAAAAAGTTGCAGCCCTCAAAGATCTGAGAAACACAGTAGAATCCCTCAGTAACAGAATGGAGCAAGCAGAAGAAAGGACATTGAAGACAAAGCTTTCGAATGTGCCCAAACTCTCAGAGAGGAAGAGAAATGGAGGGCAAAAACAGATCACTCTCTCAGAGGGCTCTGGGATAATTTGAAGAAAACCAATAGTCATCTTATAGGTATCCCCAAAAGTAATGAAGTGGCTTCACAAGGCACAGAGTCTCTTCTCCATGAGATTATGAATGAGAACTTTCCAGATGTGCCAAGAGATTCTGAAATTCAGATAGCAGACAGTTTCAGAACTCCAGCATGCCTCAACCCGAATAAGACATCTCCCAGACACATCATAATCAATTTCACTAAAGTTAATATGAAGGAGAAAATTCTGAAAGCAGCCAGACAAAAGAAAACCATCACCTACAAGGGGAAGAATATTAGAATAACTGCAGATCTGTCTGCTAAAACCTTTCAAGCTAGAAGAGGATGGTAATTAACTTTTAATCTCCTAAAACAAAATAACTTTCAACCCAGGATCCAGTACCCAGCCAAACTGAGTTTCATTTATGACAGAGAAATTAAATACTTTAATGACATTCACATGTTGAAGAAATTTGCTACAACTAAACCAGCTCTCCAGGATATTCTAAGACCTATCCTCCATAAAGACCAGCATAATCCTCCACCACAAAAGTAAACCCACCCAGAAAATTTTGATCAAATTCCAACTTCCACAGTTGCAAAAGGTGAAGGGATGGTCATCTATACTCCAAGAAAATGGAAAGCAGAAAAAAGCAGGCATTGCTATCCTATTTGAAGATTCAATAGGCTCTAAACCAACTGAAATAAGTAAGGATAAGGATGGACACTTCATATTTGTTAAAGGTAATACTCAATATGATGAGATCTCAATTATTAATATTTATGCACCCAACCAGAACGCACCTCAATTTATAAGAGAAACTCTAACAGACATGAGCAACTTGATTTCCTCCTGTTCCATAATAGATGGAGATTTTAACACCCCTTTAGCAGTGCTGGATAGATCCTCCAGAAAGAAGCTAAGCAAAGAAATCTTAGATTTAAACTTAACCATTCAACATCTGGACTTAACAGACATCTACAGAACATTTTATCCCAACAAAACTGAATACACATTCTTCTCATCAGCTCATGGAACATACTACACAATCGACCACATCCTGGGCCACAAATCTAACCTCAGCAAATTAAAAAAAGATAGAAATTATCCCTTACATCCTCTCAGACCATCATGGAATAAAAGTTGAACTCAATAACAACAGGAATCTGCATACCCATACAAGAACATGGAAGCTAAATAACCTTATGCTGAAGGATAGATGGTTTATAGATGAGATTAAGAAGGAAATCACCAAATTTTTGGAACAAAACAACAATGAAGACACAAATTATCAGAACCTCTGGGATACTGCAAAGGCAGCCCTAAGAGGGAAATTTAGGCACTACAAGCCTTCTTCAAGAGAACGGAAAGAGAGGACGTTAACAACTTAATGGGACATCTCAAGCAACTGGAAAAAGAAGAAACTCCAACCCCAAACCCAGTAGAAGAAAAGAAATAACCAAAATTAGAGCAGAATTAAATGAAATTGAAAACAAAAGAATTATACAATAGATCAATAAATCAAAAAGTTGGTTCTTTGAAAATGTCAATAAAATAGATAAACCTTTGGCTAACCTAACCAGGAAAAAAAAGAGTAAAATCTCTAATCTTGTCAATCAGAAACGATAAAGACGAAATAACAACAGACTCCTCAGAAATTAAAAAAATCCTTAATGAAGATTACAAGAAACTTTATTTTCAGAAATATGAAAATCTGAAGGAAATTGACCAATACTTGGAAGCGCATCACCTTCCAAGACTTGGCCAGAATCAAGTGGAAATGTTGAACAGGCCCATAACAAGTTCTGAAATAGCATCAACCATATAAAACCTCCCTAAAAAGAAAAGCCCGGGACCACATGGCTTCACATCAGAATTCTACCAAACCTTTAAAGAGGAATTAGTATCTATATTACTCAACCTGTTCCAAAATGTAGAAAAAGAAGGAAGACTACCCAACACTTTCTATGAAGCAAACATCACCCTGATGCCCAAACCAGGGAAAGACCCAACAAGAAAAGAAAATTATAGACCAATATCACTAATGAATATAGATGCAAAAATATTCAACAAGATCCTAACAAACAGAATCCAGCAACACATCAAACAAATTATACATCATGACCAACTGGGATTTATCCCAGGCTCTCAAGGCTGGTTCAATATACGTAAATCTATAAATATAATTCAGCACATAAACAAATTAAAAAATAAAGACCATATGATTGTCTCAATTGATGCAGAAAAAGCTTTTGATAATATCCAGCATCCCTTCATGATCAGAACACTTAAGAAAATTGGTATAGAAGAGACATTTCTTAAACCGATAGAGGCCATCTACAACAAACCCACAGCCAATATCGTATTGAATGGAGTTAAATTGAAATCACTTCCACTTAGATCAGGAACCAGACAAGGCTGCCCATTGTCTCCACTGCTCTTTAACATTGTGATGGAAGTTTTAGCCACCGCAATTAGGGAAGAAAAGACGATCAAGCGTATCCATGTAGGGTCAGAAGAGATCAAACTTTCACTCTTCACAGATGATATGATTGTATATCTGGAAAACACCAGGGATTCTACTACAAAACTCTTAGAAGTGATCAAGGAATACAGCAGCATCTCAGGTTACAAAATCAACATTCATAAATCAGTAGCCTTTATATATACCAACAATAGTCAAGCTGAAAAAACATTCAAGGACTCTGTTCCATTCACTGTAGTGCCAAAGAAGATTAAATATTTGGGAGTTTATCTAACAAAGGACATGAAAGATCTCTATAAAGAGAACTATGAAACTCTAAGAAAAGAAATAGCTGAAAACGTTAACAAATGGAAAAACATACAATGCTCATGACTGGGAAGAATCAACATTGTTAAAATGTACATACTACCCAAAGCAATATACAATTTTAATGCAATCCCCATTAAAGCTCCACTGTCATACTTTAAAGATCTTGAAAAAACAATACTTCATTTTATATGGAATCAGAAGAAACCTTGAATAGCCAAGACATTACTCAGAAATAAAAACAAAGCAGGAGGAATCATACTACCAGACCTCAGATTATACTCTAAATCTATAGTGATCAAAACAGCATGGTACTGGCACAAAAACAGAGAAGTAGATGTCTGGAACAGAATAGAGAACCAACAGATGAATCCAGCTACTTACCATTATTTGATCTTTGATAAGCCAATTAAAAACATTTAGTGGGGGAAAAGATGCCCTATTTAACAAATGGTGCTGGGTGAACTGGCTGGCAACCTGTAGAAGGCTGAAACTGGACCCACACCTTTCACCATTTACTAAGGTAGACTCTCACTGGATTAAAGATTCAAACTTAAGACATGAAACTATAAAAATACTAGAAGACAGTGCAGGGAAAACCCTTGAAGAAATCGGTCTGGGCGAGTATTTTATGAGGAAGATCCCCCGGGCAATTGAAGCAGCTTCAAAAATACACTACTGGGACCTGATCAAACTAAAAAGCTTCTGCACAGCCAGGAACAAAGTAAAGCAACCAAACAGCCCTCATAATGAGAGAAGATAATTGCAGGTTATGTCTCCAACAAAGGTTTAATAACCAGAATCCACAGAGAACTCAAACGTATAAGTAAGAAAAGAACAAGTGATCCCCTGCTGGTGGGAATGCCCACTAATACGTTCCTTCTGGAAGGATGTTTGGAGAATACTTAGAGACCTAAAAATAGATCTGCCATTCAATCCTATAATTCCTCTACTACGTATATACCCAGAAGACCAAAAACCACATCATAACAAAGATATTTGTACCAGAATGTTTATTGCAGCCCAATTCATAATTGCTAAGTCATGGAAAAAGCCCAAGTGCCCATCGATCCACGAATGGATTAATGCATTGTGGTATATGTACACCATGGAATATTATGCAGCCTTAAAGACAGATGGAGACTTTACCTCTTTCATGTTTACATGGATGGAGCTGGAACATATTCTTCTTAGTAAAGTATCTCAAGAATGGAAGAAAAAGTATCCAATGTACTCAGCCCTACTATGAAACTAATTTATGGCTTTCACATGAAAGCTATAACCCAGTTATAGCCTAAGAATAGGGGGAAGGGGAAAAGGGAGGGGAGTGGGCAGAGGGAGGGTGATTGGTGGGATTACACCTGCAGTGCATCTTACAAGGATATATATGAAACTTAGTAAACGTAGAATGTAAATGTCTTAACACAATAACTAAGAAAATGCCAGGAAGTCAATGTTAACCAGTGTGATGAAAATGTGTCAAATGGTCTATAAAACCAGTGTATGGTGCCCCATGATCGCATTAATGTACACAGCTATGATTTAATAATAAAAAAATCCTTAATGAATATTACAAGAAACTTTACTCTCACAAATATGAAAATCTGAAAGAAATTGACCAATACTTGGAAGTATGCCACCTACCTTGACTTAGCCAGAACGAAGTGGAAATGTTGAACAGGCCTGTATCAAGTTCTGAAATAGCATCAACTATACAAAATCTCCCTAAAAAGAAAAGCCCAGGACCAGATGGCTTTACGTCAGAATTCTACCAAACCTTTAAAGAAGAACTGGTACCTATATTACTAAACCTCTTCCAAAATACAGAAAAAGAAGGAATACTACCCAACATATTCTACGAAGCAAACATTACCTTGATCCCTAAACCAAGGAAAGAAAATTATAGACCAATATCACTAATGAATATTGATGCTAAAATACTCAATAAGATCCTAACAAACAGAATCCAACAACACATCAAAAAAATTATACACCATGACCAACTGGGATTTATCCCAGGCTCTCAAGGCTGGTTCAATATACGTAAATCTATAAATGTAATTCAGCACATAAACGAACTAAAAAATAAAGACCATATGATTGTCTCAATTGATGCAGAAAAAGCTTTTGATAATATCCAGCATCCCTTCATGATCAGAACACTTAAGAAAATTGGTATAGAAGGGACATTTCTTAAACTAATAGAGGCCATCTACAGCAAACCCACAGCCAATATCGTATTGAATGGAGTTAAATTGAAATCATTTCCACTTAGATCAGGAACCAGGCAAGGTTGCCCATTGTCTCCATTGCTCTTTAACATTGTAATGGAAGTTTTAGCCATTGCAATTAGGGAAGAAAAGGCCATCAAGGGTATCTGCATAGGGTCAGAAGAGATCACACTTTCACTCTTCGCAGATGACATGATTGTATATTTGGAAAACACTATGGATTCTACTACAAAACTTTTAGAAGTGATCAAGGAATACAGCAATGTCACAGGCTACAAAATCAACACCCATAAATCTGTAGCCTTTATAGATACCAACAATAGCCAAGCCAAAAAAAAATAGTCAAGGACTCTATTCCTTTCACAGTAGTGCCAAAGAAGATGAAATATTTGGGAGTTTATCTAACAAAGGACATGAAAGATCTCTATAATAAGAACTATGAAACTTTAAGAAAAGAAATAGCTGAAGATGTTAACAAATGGAAAAACATACCATGCTCATGACTGGGAAGAATCAACATCATTAAAATGTCTATACTACCCAAAGCAATATATAATTTTAATGTAATTCCTATCAAAGCTCCATTGTCATATTTTAAAGATGAAAAATTATTTTTATTGAAAAAATAATACTTCATTTTATATGGAATCAGAAGAAACCTTGAATAGCCAAGACATTACTCAGAAATAAAAACAAAGCAGGAGGAATCATGCTACCAGACCTCAGATTATACTCTAAATCTATAGTGATCAAAACAGCATGGTACTGGCACAAAAACAGAGAAGTAGATGTCTGGAACAGAATAGAGAACCAACAGATGAATCCAGCTACTTACCATTATTTGATCTTTGACAAGCCAATTAAAAACATTCAGTGGGGAAAAGATTCCGTATCTAACAAATGGTGCTGGGTGAACTGGCTGGCAACCTATAGAAGACTGAAACTGGACCCACACCTTTCACTGGACCCACACCTTTCGTCATTAACTAAGATAGACTCTCACTGGATAAAAGAGTTAAACTTAAGACATGAAACTATAAAAATACTTGAAGAAAGTGCAGGGAAAACTCTTGAAGGAATCGGCCTGGGTGAATATTTTATGAGGAACACTACCCAGGCAATTGAAGCAGTATCAAAAATACATTACTGGGACATGATCAAACTAAAAAGCTTCTGCACAGCCAAGAACATAGTAAGTAAAGCAGACAGCCCATTTGCAGGTTATACCTCCAATAAAGGTTTAATAACCAGAATCCACAGAGAACTCAAACATATTAACAAGAAAAGAACAAGTGATCCCATTGCAGGGTGGGCAAAGGACTTGACGAGAAACTTCTCTAAAGAAGACAGACGCACGATCTACAGAAACACGAAAAAGAGATTATCATCCTTAATCATCAGAGAAATGCAAATCAAAACTACTTTGAGATACCACCTAACCCCAGTAAGAGTAGCCCACATAACAAAATCCCAAAACCAGAGATGTTGGCGTGGATGTGGAGAAAAGGGCACACTTCTACACTGCTGGTGAGAATGCACACTAATACATTCCTTCTGGAAGGATGTTTGGAGAATACAGAGACCTAAAAATAGACCTGCCATTCGATCCTATAATTCCTTTACTAGGTTTATACCCAGAAGACCAAAAATCACAATATAACAAAGACATCTGTACCAGAATGTTTATTGCAGCCCAATTCATAATTGCTAACTCATGGAAGAAGCCCAAGTGCCCATCGACCCACGAATGGACTAGCAAATTGTGATGCATGTATACCATGGAATATTATGCAGCCTTAAAGAAAGATGGAGACTTTACCTCTTTCAAGTTTACATGGATGGAGCTGGAACATGTTCTTCTTAGCAAAGTATCTCAAGAATGGAAGAAAAAGTATCCAATGTGCTCAGCCCTACTATGAAGCTAATTTTAAAGCTTTTATATGAAGGCTATAACCCAACTATAGCACAAGAATATGGGGAAGGGGCCAAGGGAGGGGAAGGGAGGGGGGAGATTAGAGTAGAGGGAGTATAATGGGTGAGGCCACACCTAAGGCGCATCTTAGAATGGGTACAGGCAAAACCTACTAAATGCAGAATACAAATGTCTACATACAATAACTAAGAAAATGCCGTGAAGGCTACATTGAACAGTTTGATGAGAATATTTCAGATCGTATATGAAACCAGCCCATTGTACCCCTTGATCACACAAATGTACACAGCTATGATTTAACAATAAAAAAATAAAATAAAATAAATAAAAAAGAATTCCAGGCATACATGGAGTTCTTCTGCAGACTGTGGAAGGGACCAAGTTCTGGAGAAAGATATCAAAGACTACCAAAACTGCACGGTTCCAAGGGCAAAGGAGGTCGTGGGAACGCAGACTCAGGAGTCAAGGGGGGAAGCTTTGGATTTTCCCAAGTATAGAATCTGCTGGCATCTAAGTGACTTTATCAAGCCCTCTGAGGCAAAAGGAGACCCGTGGGGTGTCAGCCATTTATGCTATTAACGTGTCATGAGCTGTCAGAGCTTTGCACACCGGAGTAACACCCTATGCAGTTTTGGCTGTCTGTGAACATTCAGCACTACCACTCAAGTCAAGGTGAAGGAAACTGGTCAGCGTCCACAATTTAGCCATTGCAAGCAGGGGAAGGACCCAACCATGTTGTCATCACAGAGGGTGCATCCTTGACAGCTGGATCAAAACATGGGGCTCCTATTTCCAGGAACAAAAGAACAATCTACAGGTGTTTGAATCTCTGGATAATGCAAATTGCTTCAGAAACTCCTGCCTCAAACTTTTCCTTTCTCTCCTATAAGTTTATTCACATCCACACATAAACTTACTTAAAAAAAATGTTTTTATTGAGAAGGGGAAGGGAGGGTCTTATTCAATTGCCCACAGGCTTGTCTTAATCTCCTGGGCTCAAGGGATCCTCTTGCCTTAGCCTCCCAAGTAGCTGGCATTACAGGCATGAGCTGCGGTGCCTGGCCCTAAACTCACTCCCTCTTGTCTCTCCTAACAAACAAAACCCAGAACCCTTTTTTGGTCACCCCCCTCCCAGCTACTGCCATTTCTTTTGCTCCTATTCACATAAAACTTGTTAAAAGTTGGTTATTGTTGATGCAGCAACAGGCCGGCTGGCTTTGACCTACGTACCTGTCCCCAGCTGTCCGCTCAAAGGGCTCTTGTCAGATTACCTATGACTTCTGTGTTCTTAGAGCCAGTGGCCACTTTTGTACTCATCTGGTGTACTCATCTCTAGCAGTTCCAGCTGACACAGCTGATTATTTCCTCTCCCTTCCAACACTTTTCTCTCGCCTGGCTCTTTCCTGCTTTTTCCTTTCCTTCATAGACCCTTCCTACATCCTCTTTTTCTAGATCACTAGTTTTGGAGTGGCTTAGAACTAATCCTGACTCCCTTCTCCTGTTCTTCCAGACTCCTGAATTCCTGTCCCATCTAAATGCTGACAACTTCTAATTGTATAACTTGATCAATCTATTTGACCTTTCCCCTTGGATACTTAAAGGGAATCTCAAGGGCAGTGGGCACCTGTAATCCCAGCTACACGGGAGGTTGAGGTGGGAGAATGGCTTTAGCCCAGGAGTTTGAGGTTGCTGTGAGCTATGATGTTGCCACTGCACTCCAGCCTGGCTGACACAGCAAGACTGTCTCAAAAAAAAAAAAAAAATGTCCAAAACTGAACTCCTTTCTGTGGATTTTCTCCTCCACTCCCATTTCTGTAAATAATGTCACTGCTCACCAGAGCACTCCCCAAAATCTAGGTATCATCTCTATCACTGCACTGTCCTCATTCCCATCTAATCCACCTCCTTGTTGGACAGCACACTGCCTTTAAAATGTGTATTGAATTCAACTGCTTCTCTCCACCGCCAGCATTACCTTAGAACAGGCCACCAACATCATTTTTATAATTAGGTCACCTCATCGAACCCTTCTCTAACCACCAATCTCAAGTAGCCCTTCTGCCATGGCCTAGTCCCTCTGCCTTAGGCTCATATGGCTGTTTTTCCTTGTTTTATTTTCCATGTTTCATATTTGTTTATTCTGTCCCCCTCCTGAATGAGTGCCCTACAAGGCTACTGCTAGTTTGCTCATCAAGTGCCCACAGGCCCTTGTGTGTTGCCTGAATAAAGTGAAGGAATGAATGGAAATGCCACATAGTTCAGACAGGTGCTCGTGATTAAAAATCACAAAAAAACTCTGTTTCTCCAGTTCTAAGGACTTGGAGGATGAGGTGTCTCCATGACACAGGAGCCCTTAAAGTCATTCAGCCCTCCCAAGTGTATGTCATCTTTGAGGGCACAGATTTACCTCTGTACCTGCTGTGGATCTTAAGCTTAATGCCTCAGTTTCCTCCCCTACAAAGTGGAAATAAGTGCTTAACACCAAAGGACCGTGAAGAGGCTTCTAAATAATACATGTGCAGCACTCAGAGCAGTGGAGAGCCCTGCTCACTGTCTTTCTTCTTAGGGAAAAACACAAGGCTGGTAATTCCCTGCTGGCTTTGATGATCTGTGTCACTCTGGCCTTCCCAATCATTCCCAAGTTTCAGCCACTGTCTCAGCTTCTCAGAGAAAATTAAACCAAGTCCTACAACACAGAGAATCAACATCTATCTGAACAAAACTAAACCAAATGCATTTGATCTTACATTGAAATCTACTGCCTTAAAATATTTAATCGGTGTGTTCTGCTTATCAGAGAAATAATGGTTTGGGGCAGTAACAAAACATAATTTTTCAGTTAAAATTATTCACATCTAAGCTTTTTGGAGCAAGGCTAGATGGTGGAGTTCTTTTATTTTTCTTTCTTTTTTTTTTGCAGTTTTTGGCCGGGGCCTGGTTTGAACCTGGTATATGGGCCTGGCGCCCTATTCCTTTGAGCCACAGGCGCCACCCTGGGTGGAGTTCTTGTTTAGAACACAGCCACCATGGAATTCAGTATTGACACTCTCTAAGAGAATGCAATGAATAAATCAATTTGGTTGGGGAAAAATTGGACACAGGACTTTTTCAATAAAGGTAGACTTGATCAACTTGTGTAGTACTAATGGCTAGAAAAATAATATTCATGAAGATGGAAAATACAATAAAAGCATCAAGACTCCAGGATATATAAAATCAAATTATAATATATCGTGAAATTGTGCTGATTCTGATGGCTAAATGTCCCCAGCTACATATTCCCATGGAAATTAATGTGTTCAAAGAAAAAAACTGAAACTTAAAAAAAAAATAGAGGAAATTATATAACTGAGATATAATTCTTTTTAAAAAATTTTTTTCATAGAAATGGGGTCTCACTATGCTGCCCAGGCTGGTCTCAAACTCCTGGGCTCAAGTAATCCTCCTGCCTTGGCCTCCCACAATGGAGGGATTACAAGTATGAGCCATTGTGCCTGGCTGAATAATTCTGAGATTTCAAATATGTGTTTTCCTTCTTCCTGGCTTCTCTCATGTTCTAAATCTATGGCATACACTGGCTAATGCATTGACAACTCAGTTTTCCATGGAAATGTGCAGATTAGATTAATTAGATGCTAAAGAATAACTTAGGAAATTTTATATAGTAATATGTTGCACCAAATATATGAAAAGAGGGGGAAAAACCCACATTACCTTCCTTCTTCCAAAAATGAATACCAAAAATTTCTATTAAAAAAAAATTCAGAAACACAAATTTTAAAATCAACCCAAATGAGATTTTCAATGAGGTATATGACGTGAAACCTCATTGACTCCACTCAACTCAATGTTTGTGGTATTCTCTAAATGTGAGCAGAAGCAACATTTATGCAAATACAGAGGCATGTTTGAAACCTTTTATTAAACAGGCAATGCATTGTGCAATAGTTAAGGACACAGATGCCTAGTGGAAAAGTTTAAAAATTTTTAAATTGCTGGAAACAGTCTATGAATTGATGAACCCTGCCATGTTCCCTCCTCTCCTTCTCCAAGTGGCTATCTTCAGGAAAACAGATTGTCTTATAGCTGCTCTTGGAAACGGCATCCCTGTTTTACCATGAATGTCATGCCTCGTCGTAAACATGAAGGGAGAAGACAGAACCCACAGGCAAGACAGCGGCCAGAGACTCGGTCTGATCTCAAGTGGAAGTGCAGACACCGTTCCCTGGGGATGGCTGCTCTTCTGGTCTTGCAGGGCATCCTACTATGCATCCAATTTCCTTTATGGTTTCTTCCTTGTCTGAGGCCTCTTTATGAAGGGAATACTAAAAGACTTCTATTCACACCTTGGGGCACAGGAACTTGTTCCTGAACTTTTCCCAATGTTGTTCTTGTTTCTGGGCCCCCCTGGCCCAGTGTTATGGCTGTGTGTTTATCCTTTTTGTTTTTGCCTGGGTCTTTCCTCTTCCCCGAGCTCACCATAACTAGATGATAAAAATCAATCTTCAGTTTCACAGTTTGTTTGCCATGATTTACTGGCAGTTTTTAACTAAGTGTCCCTTCAAGGTAGTGGACGTGCTTTATCAGCACAATGTCAGCCTATTTTATAATTTGGGGCATGTCACTCCAAGCCTGAGATTTCTTTCTGGCAAGTTCCATCCAGGACGGCTGATCTGCACTGGCATAACTGGCTCTCTTCAGCTGATGTAATTCCTTCTCCGTCATCACTGCAGATTGAGCTGCTAGGAAGGAGACAAAGCAAACAGAAACAAAGGAGTGAGTTTGGATTTTCCCTTAATTACGCTTACATTTCGTGAAATATATGTTGCTGTCTTAACTGTGTTCTCAAATGCAAAATTAATATGTAAACATGTGAAAAAAGAGACTGAAGCAAAGAGTACATAATATATGTGATAAAAATCCTTCAGGGCAGGCTCAAACAGTTCTGGTAATGCAGTGAGGAGAGATTTTTGGAATAAAATTGAAAGAGCTCTGGAGATGGGTTTGCATGACTGTGTCACTAAACTTAAAACTACTGAACTGTACCCTTGAAAATGGTCAAGATGGCAAATTTCTGTTATATGCCTTTTACACCACAATTAAAAATATATAAAAATTTGAAATACTGGTACATTCAACAACAGAGACAAACCTCAAAAACACTATGTTCAGTGAAAGAGGCCAGTTATAATACAGCATGTATTTTATTATTCCATTTGTAAGAAATGGCAGATCTATAGAGAAAGAAAGTAGATTAGTAGTTGCCTGGAGCTAAGGGTGGGAGGGCAGAATAACTGTTAATGAGCGTGAAGTTTCTTTTTAGTGTGAAGGAAATAATCTAAAATTGGTGCATCTTACAAGGGTACATGTGAAACTTAGTAAATGTAGAATATAAATGTCTTAACACAATAACTAAGAAAATGCCAGGAAGGCTATGTTAACCAGTGTGATGAAAATATGTCAAATGGTCTATAAATCCAGTGTATGGTGCCCCATGATCGCATTAATGTACACAGCTATGATTTAATAATAAAATTAAATTAAAAAAGAAATATTCTAAAATTAGACCATCATGATGGTTGTACAACTCTGCAGATATACACTCATTGTAAATATGCAGTTCTCCCTTGGTATATGTGGGGGATTGGTACCAGGACCACCCTCACTTGTGTATACCCAAATCCAAGTATACTCAGGTTCTGTGGCCAGACTTGTGTGACCAGCACATATGGATGGTCAGCCCTCCAGAGACTCAGGTTTCTATTTCTCATTCCTGAGAATAGAATGTTTTCAATCTGAATTTTGACAGAAAAAATTACAATGTTTTTGGCTTGGCGCCAGTAGCTCAGTGGTTAGGGAGCCAGCCACATATATTGGAGCTGGCAGGTTTGAATCCAGCCCAAGCCTTCCAAAAAACAATGACAACTACAACAAAAAAATAGCCAGGCATTGTGGCGGGTGCCTGTAATCCCAGCTACTTGGGAGGCTAAGGCAAGAGAATCGCTTATGCCCAAGAGTTTGAGGTTGCTGTGAGCTGTGATGTCATAGCACTCTACCGAGGGTGACATGGTAAGACTCTGTCTCAAAAAAAATAAAAAAAAATTACAATGTTTTAATATATATTTTAATATTTATAAAAATATTATAAGTGAACCTGCATAGTTCAAACCCATGTTGTTCATGGGTTCACCATATGCTTAATGAACTGTACATTTAAAATGGGTGAGATTTATGGCAAATTGTATCTCATTAAAAGCTGTGTAAAAAACTCAATATGGCAAATAATTCAGAAAAATGACCAAAATCCCCAGACCTGTAGGAACCATCCAGAAAATGATTTCAGTGTTTGATAGTATTTACAGACTGCATACCCAAGTTCTGGTGGGACAGGGAGATCCCTCTCTGCAGCCCCTCCTGGAGGCCGAGCTCGGCCCCCCGCCTCCGGTCCACTGCAGGCTTCACAGGGGTCACCAGGAAAGACTTGCTACGGACAAAGTCTGCTTGTTTTACAGGCTCCTGCAGGGACATAAGAAAGACACTGTCTAGCCACTTCTGACTCAGATGGGGGCAAACACAACCCAAGTGAACAAGCCACAAGGCTTCTCTCCCAAGACGAACTGTGCCGCTGACACCTTCATGGGAAGAGCTCTGGTGTGTCCACTTGCTGACATCAGGCTGGCTGAGTGCGGGAGCTCAGCCAAGCTCAGCCTTAGTCTGGCCCACACCTGCCTCAGGGCTTCTTCCCTGTCCCCACTCCTGGCCTCAGCCCCAGAGGCTGGACAGCAGGAATTCCATTTGAAAATCAAAATGAATTCTGTTTGGGAATACGTTTTGTGATTTTTGTAACAGTTGATAGGATCATTGGTGCTCCCAACTGGTCACTGTTTCCTTTACAAACCCCCTAAGCCTGCACGAGGGCCTTCAAGTCTGGATATAGGTGCAGTTTAGGTTAAAATGAAGGGAAGCAGGTCCTGCTGCAGGCTCAGGCTCCCTTCCTCCTACAGGGAACACACTTCTGGATTTACCATGGATGCTACTGGGGGAATATAATAGCTGTGAGTCTCAGGACTGTTTCTAAGCAAAGTTGTTTGGGTTGGTGAAAGCTGTTTCCAGTCCAGAGTACAAAATGAACTCAGATTCCAGCCCTGCAGCCCCAGGTGGGAAACAAGGAACCCCAGCAGGCGGCTGTCACAGCACCAAGAGCCAGGCTTGGTCCTCACCTCACAATGAGCAGAGATGGAGCTGCTGATATCCTCACCGTGTGTCTAACCCACAAGTTATTTTAACCTCCTTCCATTTTTCTAGTTGCTGAGGTGCGTTGCCTAGGAGGCCGGAAGCAGAGAGCTGTCTCCACTGCCTGAGTGACTCACACGCTTCTGTGTCCCTAATAGCCCGCACATGTGAAGGGCAGGCAGCTTCCCACCAGGGAGGCTGTAACTTGGCAAATCATTGATTTTGCTTCACTGGCCCTTGACCACAACAGCAACCATCACAGGTGATGGTTTCTGTGATGCCCATGCAGGGTGTGTGATCCTCACTGGGGTCCCAGCCCCTGACCTGGCCTGCTATTCCCTCCTGCACAAAAACAGAAAATGTTTGCTCTAAGCACCTGGGTTCTATCGGGTGGCTTGGCTTGCTTTCCAAGTTCAGACTTCAGGGTCCGGGCCCCAGGCTTGTCTTCCTGGTTGTGTGGCTGGTCCGGGGGCCCTCGACGCTTCTGCCGAGCTATGGTGATCCAGGGAGGGGCGGGCTGCCCGTTTGCTCCAGGCCCTGTTGTTGGAGGGGGCAGGCCCTTATCTGGGGGTAAAGGAATAAGGTTATGCAAGACAGTCCTATTTCCTCTTCCTTTTGCTTCTCCCACACAGAGAACACTGCACTGCTCGCACTCAGGGTAGTCGGGATGGTAGGGGAAATAGGTCTGGGGCCCTTTGATGAGACCATTACTTTTCTTCAGGAAACTTTGCTTTCTTTTTAAAGATGCATCAAAGAGATTATACTCCTTCAGTCAGAGCCACAAAAAAATTAAATACAACTGCTCCTATAAGATTAATGTGCATTTCAAAGCCAATTTTCTCTTAGGGAATCCTCTCTGGAAAGGGATAAAAATAAGTACATACATAGATAAGATTTCTTTAACATGATCCTGTCATTTTGGACCAGTATAGACTACCTGATTATGTAGTCTTGAATGTGCTTGAATGTGGTAGACACACTATTGTTCTCTTGTCTTTTGTCTGCCTCCTGGGGCCTGCCCTCCAGCCTCCTATACCCTTGTCCAGGTCTCCACCTAATTTTTCTTCCAAACCTGGGAATCCTCATTTGTCCCTAACCTACACCATACAGTCCAGCCCTGCATTCTACTCTGAGCTGGAGCCCGGCATCCTACTCCCCTGCTTCTCCTTCCTCAGTCCATTCATTCAATCATTCACTATGTGCTATGGGCAAGGATTGTGTTCAATCCGGGGCAGAAAAATAAACAAACTGTCCCTTCAAATAGCTCAAAGTCTAGTTGGGAAGACTAGACACAAATACCTGTGGTAGAAACTGGAAAACGCTAAAATTTACAAATTACGCTCTGTGGACACAGGGACTAATGCTAGTGGGTGGGGGTTGGGGTGCTGCCTGGGGCTGGGACCTGGAGGAGGAAAACAAATCTTCCAGGCTGGGGGCTGGGGCAGGCACAGGCAAGGCCCTGCCAGAGGGGGCAGACTGAGGAGGTGGGCGCCGATGCTCGTCTGCCTTTGATTTTCTGTCCATAACGAGGAGCCTCAGTGGTTTTAGGCCACAGCCACTGTCTGGAGGTTTAGTGGAGAGTCTGACTTTTGGTGAGAGGCTGGGAAGCTGAGAGGGAAGCTGTGGCCACAGTCCAGGTGAGGTGATAAGGGCTTGTCCACCAGGGCCCCGCATGTCACATCTTCTCTCCTAATTCTTTGGTAATGCTCTTGAGACGCTTGCCCTACTGCACTGGGCACTAGACATTTTGCTAGGTGGCCCTTTACTCCACTGATGTGTGCCTTTGGTTCACTAAGCACATATCTGCAAACAAAAACATGCCACAGACTATGTACCAGGTATAGTTCAAATTCTGGCTCATTTACAGTGAAATTTCATTCCTGTCCAGAGAACCCAGTAATTGGCACGTGGAAGGTGCTAGGTGGCTGCATTTTTATATAAAGTCTATGTCTCATCCCTTACTCTCAGGAAGAGTTCCACAGTGTCCTGATAGCCTCTTTCTGGAGTTTTACTTTTTTCTTAAAAGGCTCCTTTCTTCTCTCCTTTGATCTTTTCTCTACACACAGTGACCATCATGCCCTCTGCTCCCTGCTGATCTGAGGTGTCTGAGTCCTGGTTCCTTTCAGTTCCTCCCAGGTGTGTGCTGGTCAGGTGCCCTTTGCTGACTGGAGATGGGGATTTCACTACAGCTTAAACTTACTGCCTCAGTCAACACCGTACTCTGAATAATTCTGTTAAGATCAAGTGTGCAGGAAGGGAAAATTTCCACCTTGGGTTTTAAATTAGAGGCAGAACGGCAGCTGTTAAATGCCAAGGCAGCACCAGCACATCTGGAGAGCTCTGGCTGACTCCCAGGCCTCCCTGCAGCTCAGTGTCAGGCTCCTGACACTGGGATCCCTTCCTACCGTGAGGGCACAAGACACATTCCTTATGCTGTACACTTGGACAATTCTATTTGAACAAAAAGAAATACTTTTCAAATCAGCAGAGAAGGTTATTTGGAATGGCACCTGCAGCATTCCTGGGGACCACAGTAAGAGGAGGCCCTAGAAAGAAGCTGCGGACCCCAAAGGTGGGCAAAGAAGGAGACCCCCAGGGTCCATGCCCAAGGCTGACATCTCAGGGGACCTGTGGCAAATCATATCCTCCCTTCCAGTTTGCTCATGGGAACTGCAGTGTCGCAAATAATGCAACTAGCTTGAGTTTGACAAGAGGTAATTTTTCCTTCCTTTCTATCAAGAGTGTGCTGGCAGAATCCCATCCCCAGCACAGGAGGGCCACCTGCTGCATCGCCCATCTGTGCAGTAGTAATGTTTCCAGCTGTGCTGAGTGTGCACGTGTGCGTCTGTGTCCATGCGCAGACCCACAGGACTGAGTAAGCACCCCCGCTGTGCCAGGCTGTGGCGAGTGAAATAAGGCAGCCTACGAGGGCAGGGTCACCCAACGCTGGGCCAAGCATATAGCCAAGATCTTTCCACAGTTTCTCTTTTTTGGTTCCTGTCTCTTTCCCCCTGAGTGTTGGCCTTTCCTTGTATTTCATACTCTCTTCTTTCCCACCTTCTTCCTTTTCAGGAATGCATATGGGCCAAAGCCCCCTGAGACCCTGAGACCCCTTCACAGAGACTGCCCAGGAACAGCCTTGTGGGTGTGCAGGAGCAGTGAACAGGGGTCTAGACAGGAGGAAGAAAAAAACCACTCTCCTGCTCTACTGTGGTTCAGAGGCCTGAGATTCCACGGGAGCCTCTCAACAGGAAAGCTGAGAAAGGGGTGATGGGCCGAGCATCATTTCCCACAATGCCATGCCTCAGGCAAGTTGCGTCTTTGTCCCAGGTAAGCACAGTCAGAGCAGCTGGGTGACAAGCCATTCTGTTCTGTGGCAGAAGGTCTAGGTGGCCTCTACACCCACACTAGGGGCACAGGATCAGGGGTCTGGGCCATTCTCAGCCTGGGGAGGGCAGGAGAAGGGATTGAGACACAGCAAGGTGCAGGATAAGGCAGGCTCTGGGGGTTAAAGACCTTACAACGTGACCGCTCTAAAGCATAAACATTCAGGGTCAGGCCGCACCATAAAATAGCTTCTGAGATTAAACATGTTAAAAATGCCATTAATCCCAGGATAATGTAGATATGGCATCCGTTCAGACAAAATCAGCTGAAAACACTCCTTTGTTTACCTCTTCCTGCCTCAATACACAGACAACCTTAATCTCTTGGGGATTTGGCTAAGGGGCTCACATCTCAATTTCTCCTCATAAATAACAACGGGTTTAAACTGTCAGTGCACCTGGGTTTGCAACAGACAGCTCACGAGCGTGTCTCCCAGACTAGCACTTAGCGTCTGGACCCATGTGATCCCCTCTGCCAAGAGTCTGGAAGAGCCCCTGCTAAGAAAGGCAGGAAACACAGTGTCACACTTCTGGAAGGCACACGCTGCAGGTGCAGGAAGCCACCTCAGCCACAAAGCTCACCCTAATTTCATCTCATAGGAAAACAACTTTTGAACAGAGAAAATAATTTTTGTTGTTGTTAAAGGCTAGGATCCCTTCAAAGGAGCACAGGGTAAGTTTGCTCTTCTCCAGATTCCTTCCTTCCTTCTCCTTAACGTGCTCCCCTTCTTCACAAACTTATTTTGGAAAGTATATTGTTCAAGCACTAATTTCCAAGAGATCCGGTCCTTGTGTTGGGTTCAGTGGAATGTGGTCTTGAAAAAAAAAAACGTTTCCTCCCTTGGGGAACTGAAGGCTAATGGTGTGGCCCTGGGGCCTGCAGAGTCAGCTTTAGGGCCTCAGCAACACGCTCTAGGGAAAATTCTAGAACCCGAGAATTTAAGATTTCAGTGTATAATGAGCAAAATAGCAGTATTCACACCTTCCAATGTGGTGGTGAAGATTCAGAGACAGTTCCCTATCTATACCTCCCAGTGAGATTGTGAGGATTCTATGAGCTAGTCCCCTACCTACACTTCCCATTGCGCTGTGAGGATTCCATGAGCTAATCCAGGGGAAGCAGGTAGCTCAGTGCCTGGCACTTGTGTGTGTTGTTACTGGAGTTACTGATATTGTTTCCAGGACTGTCACTTGAACAGGGATGTCAGTAAAATCTTACCCTGGACGTGACGGGTAAGCCAGGGAGCCATTCTGCCATGAAAATGAACCCTTGTCTGCCATCACTGTAAGAAGACCACAGCAGGTACTGGGCCAGGTGGTCAGGCTGACTCTTGGGTCCCTGAGGACACTGTCCGTACGGGTTCTAGCAGACCACACCTTAATGCTGTGTGTGCCTGTCTGCCTTTACAAGCCCCAAAAGGGCAGGGCCTCATCCTGGTCATCTCCATGTCTGGCATCTACTGAGAGCCAGCAGGGTCTGAATGAGGCTGCCCTGCCTGTGCTGCACTCCAGGCCTGCTGCACTGTGGAGGAGTCTGGCCCAAATCACACGAGTGTGGACTGGAGCCTGCTTGTCAGAATGGCACTTTGCCCCTCTGTGCACATGGTAGATGTCACAGAGAGCCTGGATAGCTCTGACGAGGAACTCGCTGCCCAAGACGCTAGCCGGGTTTTTCATCTGGAGCCACGCCCATGCATCACTTTTAAAATACCCTCCCACACAGAACTCCCAGAAAAAGAAAGGACAACATTTCCAGATCCATGTTTGGCATTATGGCTATTTGTATTTGAAAAGACCTAAAATAAATCACTGGGATCTTTAGCTCGACACCATTTCTAGAGATGTTCAACCACCCCTACATTCAACCACCTTTACATGGGACAGACCCTCTGATCACTTCATTCAACTTACTGATTGGTAATGGTTCTTTCCTTTTTTTTTTTTTTTTTTCCTGGTGCCCATTAAAATTCAGCCTTAAAATACTGTTTCTTTCATTCAGAAAGACTGCTGTAATGACCAGCTAAGGGGTCAGGGTGGGACTCTAATGATGGACCACACTCCATATGACACCTGGGACACAACTGTGAGTCTGGAACCTGGGCGCATCAAAAACCCCTCTGAGAGAGAGACAATGACCCATACAATGCAAACTCCCATGGTTCCACACCCTTTGCCTGAGAAAATAAAATAGATGTGATGCCTAAGGTAACACAACAGCTGGTCAGCAGGATTCCTGGGCCTCTAAAAAATTTGGTATATGCTGTCTTTTGTGAAGCAGCAACTTTTTTTTTTTTTTTTTGTAGAGACAGAGTCACACTGTACCGCCCTCGGGTAGAGTGCCGTGGCGTCACACGGCTCACAGCAACCCCCAACTCCTGGGCTTACGCGATTCTCTTGCCTCAGCCTCCTGAGCAGCAACCTCTAACTCTTGGGCTTACGCGATTCTCTTGCCTCAGCCTCCCAAGCAGCTGGGACTACAGGCGCCCGCCACAACGCCCGGCTATTTTTTGTTGCAGTTTGGCCGGGGCTGGGTTTGAACCCGCCACCCTCGGCATATGGGGCCGGCGCCCTACTCACCGAGCCACAGGCGCCGCCCGTGAAGCAGCAACTTTTAAAACCTTCCTTTCATAAAATTTCTTTCTTGTTTATAAAAGTACATATGCACATTATACAGATTTAGAAAGTAGATAAAATTACAAAGAAAGAGAGAAAATCTTCCTATAAATCAACAATCCAAGGGAGCTATGTCAACACTTTAGCACGCTACTTCCAATTTTTCCCTGTTACACTATCATCTTATAAATACACATCAAGAGCCCCTTCCCAGGTCCTTAAACATTCTTCATGGGAGGAGAGGCCTGAGTTTGTTCTCCAAGACTTCTAATCTAAAGCGGATGCATCATCACCAGTTCTCATAACTAGCTGAAGCCAGCACAGTCGACCGTGCCTCAGTGCTTCAATAAATAGAGTGACAGTCCTGGTTCTGCCTGCCCACCAGGTCCTCTGCCACAGCCAGCTAGACAGAGAATTACACACCTCACTGCGGAATATCACCACCATCGCCTTCCAAGTACTCCCCTCAGGAAACCATGCACTGGCACCAGCGCCTAGTCTACCCTTCAAAACAAGCTCACAAACTTAATTGTCAGATCTTGTATGTGGACAGCTCCGATGCTGTTCCAGAAAAAGAATTCCCAAACTGCTATGTTTTCATGGTCATATGCAGACATGCACAAGGAGCAAAAAAATTGAGGTGTCCAGTGTGCACGCTCCCAGCTAAGGTCAAACAGGGCAACCCTCTGCCTTCTTGTTTCACCTCTTAAACTTTTTGCCGTCTACTTAGTGCCATATTTTGAGTCTTTTTTCTTGGTGATTTCCCTGTTTAAAATGGCCCCTAAAGGCAGTACTGAAGTACTGTCCTGTGTTGCTAAGCTCCAGGAGGCTGGGATGTGCCTTATGGAGATAATGTCTTGTCAGACTGCATGAGTTATAGTACCACTGGCTGTGTTCAGCATCAACAAATCAACAATACCTACTAAACAAGGTGCCTTTAAACAGACGTACACATAAAACAAAGTTATATGTTGATCTACTGAGGTTGTGACCAGAGGTTCAAAGGAACCTAACTTTGTCTTTCCTCTAGGAGCTATGGCTCAGTCCATGCTAAGTTAGGGTTACAGCAACTTCCCAGAACTTAACTTCCTTAGACAGTGAGAATGGACTGTACCTGGTGACTGCCCAGCAGGTGCCAGCCCCCACAGGAGAGGCTCAGTCTACAAACAGAAAGGATTTTATGAATCTCTCTCTCTAGTGGATGCAAACAGGCTCTCCTCCAAGAGCCATCAGGACTAGAGAGTCCTTCAACAGCCAACAAACACACAGTGCACAATCAGGAGTGAGTCCCAGAACCCATTGAAGCGGGGGGTGGTGGTGGTGCGGTGGGACATGAAGGGAACTCTGGGGTGAGTCCCAGAAACCACTGGAAGGGGGCATGGAGGGAACTTGGGGGTGAGTTCCAAAAACCACTGAAGGGGGGGGCACAGAGGAACTCTGGGGTGAGTTCCAGAATTCCAGGACCCATTGGAAGGCGGCACGGAGGGAACTCTGGGGTGAGTCCCAGAACCCACTGAAAGGTGGCACGGAGGGAACTTTGGGGTGAGTCCCAGAACCCACTGAATGGGGGCACGGAGGGAACTTTGGGGTGAGTCCCAGAACCCACTGAATGGGGGCACGGAGGGAACTTTGGGGTGAGTCCCAGAACCCACTGAATGGGGGCACGGAGGGAACTTTGGGGTGAGTCCCAGAACCCACTGAATGGGGGCATGGAGGGAACTTGAGGGTGAGTTCCAAAACCCACTGAAGGGGTGTGGAGCACAGAGGAACTCTGGGGTGAGTTCCAGAATTCCAGAACCTACTGAACGGGAGCCCAGAGGGAACTCTGGGGTGAGTCCCAGAACCCACTAAAAGGGGGCGCGGAGAGAACTCTGGGGTGAGTCCCAGAACCCACTGAAAGGGGGTGTGGAGGGAACTTGGGGGTGAGTTCCAAAAACCACTGAAGGGGGGGCACAGAGGAACTCTGGGGTGAGTTCCAGAATTCCAGGACCCACTGGAAGGCGGCACGGAGGGAACTCTGGGGTGAGTCCCAGAACCCACTGGAAGGGGAGCACAGTGGGAACTCTGGGGTGAGTCCCAGAACCCACTGGAAGGGGAGCACAGTGGGAACTGTGGGGTGAGTCCCAGCACCCACTGGAAGGGGGCACAAGGAAACTCTTGGATGCTGGCTTTCCTCTGTCTCTTTGGTGGCACATGTACGGAAATTCATCAAGCTCTGCACAAATGACCTGTGTGCAAGTTGCTGCATGTACATTTATTCTTACCAATAAAAAGTAAAAATATGCAAACAAGAACAAAACCCCTCTAAGGCATTACTCACCAGGTGCTCCAGAGTAACCAGGACGAAGAGTCTAGCTCCCCATCCACATAGAGAAATGAGGCAAGTGTGCACCACGGAGCTGTTTCCACTGCAATTAGACAAGGTGCCCAGGGACACCCTGAGAACGACACCTCTGCCTTTGCTCAGGTAGATAATGCCCTTCCCATTCTGGTCACTTGCCCTTGTGTGTGTCAAATGCACCCTGGGGCTCTGGCCTCACTCACCTTCACAAACTGCTGCCTCCATCTCCTCTCCTCAATGGGACTCTACAACTCAGCCTGGGCCTCTCTACACAGACTCACTTTATAGCCTCCTGGTGAAACAGCTCTTGGGAAGGACATTTGCTCTGTGTGGAAGTCTCTTTCCCAGCCACAAGCATGGGACCGCTGGGGACCCAACTGTCCCCATTTACCCGCTCCAGGAGGCACAGCTGGGGCTGCTTCCCTGGGCCAAGCGGGCCAGGCTCTCTGTGGTATGAATTTCCCAGTGGGTACTCAGAACCAGGCAGAACATGGCAGGGAAAAAAGCCACCAAGGCTTGAAATGGCCCTGGTAGCACTGTGTATGTCACAGGAGGTAAGGGCCAGTAAGGGCTGAGATGACACCTTTTTCCTCATTTTAGGTTCTAGGAAGCATCTTCCACACGCTCATCCACATATGGTGCACTCAAACAATGACAAGAATTTGCCACACACCGTAGTTCTACAACTATTCAGTCCACGTGAGAAGGCCGATGGAGTCAGAGAGTTTCCCAACGGCTGTGTGTACAGGGCCTTACGGCTTTGCATGTTCATAATGGGGAGGTGGGGGAACAGTCCTTGTCCCAGGGCAGGGGTTTGCTTAGGTTTCCCAAATGGGGGTCCTGGGTCTGCCCTGTTTGTTTGTTGTTTTAGCCCCAGTTATTCCTGTTTTAGGGCTCTATTGCTCACAGGTAGCACTTGTGAGAAGGCATTCACAAAGAAAAATCACTGTGCGAATCACATCTGGATTGGGATATGTGCAGCGAGGCCAGGAATCTGGCCACCGATGTGCAGCTATGTTTATTGGTGGGACCCCAAGGGCAGATGCTTTGGCTCTTTTCCTGACTTCTGGCACGGCTGCCCAGCACTTGGCACATCCAGGCTAGGGAAATTTCTCCCTACCAAAGAAACACTAACAGCTAAAGTTTATTCAGTCTTAATTTTTAGAGCAGTATCATATTCATAATGACCCTCAATAACCCTCCTTATAATGTAAGGATATGTCTAATCTCCATTTTAAGCGCAGGACTACTGAGTCTCATGGAGTAAGGTGACCTGTCCAGGGTCACTCGGCCAATAGGTAACAATGCTGGGATTTGAGCACAGACCTTTAAATCTCTTACCTTCATTCACTATATCGCATACCCACTTCTATCAAGGGTGTGACCCCATTACTTTCCCCATTATAACTGATTTGTTGAGTGGTGAATGACAGGGTCACTCAACCTTAGCACTACCGACGTGTTGGGCTGGAGGATTCCCTGGCACGGGGCTGTCGTGCGCGCTGTACGGTGCTCAGCATCGCTACCCACCAGATGCTGGTCATACTCCCTCCCTTCACCCTTCCCACACTTAGGACAGACATGTCTCCAGACACTGCCAATGTCTTCAGGGGGATAAAACCGCTCCCAGTTGACAACCACCACGACAGAGCACAAAAATGAGGAGCAGCAGCTACAGAGTTAGTCTAAGTGGCCCCAAAGTCACCTCCAGTTTATTAGCTGTGTCCCTTAGGTAACTCTTAGATCTAAGTTTTAGCTTTCCTATTTATTCAATAGGACTGTTGTTGGAAATGAATATGTAAAGCATTTAACATGATGCTTGGCACTTAGGAAGTGCTTAATATACAACCATTGGCTATCGTTGAAATTATCTACCCATTTACTAAATTTGCTGCAGACCCTGACTTCAGGAAGCTGATGCAGGAAGAGACGCAGACATATGGACGAAAGGGAGGCAAGTTTTACGGTGCCCTGAGACATGTTGGGAAGACGGCAGCCTTTACAGGGTCTCAGAAGGATGCTGTTTGCTAATGACAGCCCTGAAACAGGGCATTATCTACATTAGCACTGTCCGGTAGAACTTTCTGTGATTGATGGAAACGTTCTCTGTGCTGTCAACTACTCGTCTTTGGCACCTAAGCCCTTGAGATGTGGCTGGTGTGCCTGAAGAACTGAATTTTCAGTTTAATCTTAATTCATTTAACTTTACATTTATACAGCTACATGCAGCTGGTGGTACCACACTGGACAGTGCAGACCCAGATCCTCACTACTCATAAGTGTGACCAGCAGTGTTGCCATCATCCCAGCTGGACTGAGTCAGAGGCATCATCTCAATCACATTCACAGCTGCCCTAGAGCAGGGGTTCTCAACACTGGCCACACATTAGAAACTCTTGGGGGTGGGGAGGAGACCTTAACTCTCTCATGGTCCGGGACACACCCACTGTCAAGAAGCTAATCCACAAGTATCTGTGGGGGGAGACTCCCAGGGGACCCTGATGTGTAACCAGCATTGCCGATTGCTAATCTCAATGCTGCTCTGGGCTCCTGCCTGTGGGAACCCTGAAGAGATGACATCCCCCTTCTGGCTAATACAAAATGCCCACCTGACAAAATGGCCCAGTTTCTGAGAACTGGGTTGACACCCTGGACCCTCCTCCAAGCCTGGTGGGCCCTCCTTTAACCAACAGAGCCCCGACCTTCCAAGTCACCCATCCGCAGGCCTGCTCATGCTCTGCTCAGATGGGCTTGGAGCTCCTTCCTCCTTTGTCATGAAGCTACTTCCTTCCCTTCTTCAAACCGCCCTGGGGTGAGCGCACAGGGGGCTTTAGCCCCTTGAATGGGGTTAACAGCTGCCCTGGAGAAAACACTGATGCCATCCCTGAGAAGTGGCACCCTGCAGCCAAGCAGGGATGGCACCGCCGGTCTGTCCCCAGCACGTGAACTGCACCTGCAGGTCTGGTTGACAGAACAAAGCACTGCTCAATCATGACCCCAGATGCAGAAAGGCAAACTCCCAAGACCTGCCTGGGCTCTCTCAGCAGTCACCATGGGTCACCTTAGTTGCAATTAGTTTTAATTTAGTAATTAGAACTTGTAGCCTCTGAGCTGAGACAGGTTATGTGCACCTAAATGCAGGGTGTCTGAGCGGGGGTGAAGACTCCTTTCCCAAAGGCAGAGGGTCTGGGAAGCAGAAGGGGAGAGGATCGTCAGGACTCTCCTTCGACTGGCATGCGCCACTGCCATAGTGGCTTTTCCTGTCTGGGCCTGGCAGATGCCTGTAACTGATGCGAGGAAGTCCTGCCCACCATTGGGCTTCTCTGGCTGCAACTGTGCTCCATGGTGTCCCTTGTCCTTTCAGCTGACCCATCAGGCAGAGCTCTGGGAACACCGATGGGTCGTCATGCAGCCCTATCTCCCCCATGGCCATAGGTGGTCTGAGTTCAGCACCATCCCTCGTGTCGCTCAACTGCAGGGCACACATGTCCAACTTCCCATAAAGTCCCACAGGAGCCCCCTGGTCGACTCTGGTGAGGGAAGTCCCCCTAGTTCCATCCCTGCTGAGCTGGGGGCTCCCAGAACTGAAGCTGCGCTCTCCAAATCCCCTTTATCCCTCCCGTCCCAGTGTCTATTCCCAGATGGGGTGTGAGTGGCTGCTAACTCTCAGAGATTCTCTGGTATCTTATATCCACGTGCTGGTGCCTTCATCAAAATCAGGACAAGGAGAAGCCCATCCTCACCTAGTGTGCTATGCAGCCAAGATGAGGATATTTTGTAAATGCTTGGGAAAGTATGACTGTATGCTACAAAACTGTAGCACACTTTGCAGTTAAAGTGCTTTGGCTGCCCTATGTACTGTGATTACTAATAACCTCATTTTACACAGGAGGAAATTATGACTCAGAGGTTAAGAAACTCAACTTGGTCAGAACCGCACAGACCCCCAGGGTGCTCTTCAGATTAACACCTCCAGATCCATGCTCTTCAGTCTCACCCCACAGTCCCCTGCCTGGCTGGCTTTCCTCCCTTGTCCCTGTACCCAGCTCAGGTCATGTAGACATAGGCTGGCCCGAGGACCTCCCCCCACAGACTGCAGGCCAGGAGCCCCTGGGCATGAGTACAGGTGCTCAACAGAGAAATAAAAACCCTGGATGTGCTCAGGAGCTCAGGATCCAGTTCAGGGCTCAGGTGAAGTGAGCACAATGCTGGCAGAAGGGTATGTGGAGGGCCAGGGAGCTGGTGGCAGGGGCAGGGTTGACGGAGAGAACCAGAGAGACTGGAGAGGTGGCTGAGGAACTTAAGAGAAGCAGAAATGTCAATTTTGGACAGAATCTAAAAAGCCTTAAATGCCTTACCTCGTTTTATTTTATATATGATGGGAAAGCATGGAGAGTTTTTCGAAGAAAGCTCTGTGGTTGCACCCATGGCTTAGGAAGGGAGGGTGAGTGGAGAGTTGGAGGGAGCAGGCACTATAGGCATCAGGGTAAAGAGGAAGCTGGCGTTGGGACAGGGGAGGATGAGGTCACTGCATGGTAGCACGGCCAGAACTTGCTGAACAACCATCAGATTGGAAGGGATAAGAAAGACTGACAGTACCTACTACTGATGAGGAGGTGGACAGTCTCCATTCTGCAGGAAAAAGTGTGAACCAGATAACCTTCACGAAGAGTAATTTGAAGTTCTCTATTGAATTAAAACCACACGTGCCCTGACAGCCAGAAAGTCTGCTTCTAGAACTAGAGGAACATTAGTGTGAATACACAGAGATAAAATGGACAAGAGTGGTTACTGCAGCACTGTCAGCAAGAAGAAAAAATATATCTCCGGGCGGCGCCTGTGGCTCAGTGAGTAGGGCGCCGGCCCCATATGCCGAGGGTGGCGGGTTCAAACCCAGCCCCGGTCAAACTGCAACAACAACAAAAAAATAGCCGGGCATTGTGGCGGGCGCCTGTAGTCCCAGCTACTCGGGAGGCTGAGGCAAGAGAATCGCAGAAGCCCAGGAGTTGGAGGTTGCTGTGAGCCGTGTGACGCCACGGCACTCTACCCGAGGGCGGTACAGTGAGACTCTGTCTCTACAAAAAAAAACAAAACAAAACAAAATATATATATCTCCAAGCAGAACGCCCTCCAGGATGGGAAAATTAAACAAAATGTGCTGTACACACTGTGTAACCCTACAAAAAAGGGCAACTCATCTGATCAGAAGAGATGCCTAGGCTTTATCGTGCAATGAAAAGGTCAAATTGCAAGCCAAGATGGATAGCATCTTTCTGATTAGAAAATAAGGATTCATGTGCCTGTACCGTCTGTCCATATTGATGAGGTTATGACCGCAGTGTGCCTGAGAAAGAGCTGGATGAAGCTGTGGTGTTATGATGGTGTCTCATCAGGGTTTCAATTTGCGTTTTCCTAATGGCCGTGATGTTTCCATGTGCTTATATGCCATCTGTAAACCCTCTCTGGTGAAATGTCTGTTCATGTCTTTTGCCCATTTGTTAATTGGTTTGTTTTACTGTTGATTTTTGAGAATATAGTCTAAATACTAGTCCTTTGTTGGAGGTGCGGTTTGCATGTATTTTCTTGAAGTCTGCCTTTTCAACCTCTTAACACAGTGTTTTGCAAAGCAAACATTTTTAATTCTTTGCCAAAAACTCAGGCACTTGACTAACTTCAATAAAGTTTCCCAAACTATATCAATATATCTAAAGTGCATATATATTTTTAAGAAAGATTATTCTCAGTAACTTCTATAAAAATAAGTTTGATGGTTTGGTCCATCTAACTTCACTGCTACTAGTATGAACTTTTAACTTTCAGTGCATGGTGAGGTTTATTCTACCTTTCTCTCAACATGACACCAACAAAATCGAAAGGAGCTAGTGAGGTGCTAACATGTGAGGATTAACCCAGTGATTCCGGTCACCATGCATTCCAGGAGGAGGTTCCCACGTCACTGGAATTGGATGGTAGGGTTTATTCTTCCTTCCCTGATTTGGATAACCAAATGGAACAGGAGGAGGGTAGTGGTTCTGATGGCCATTCCCTCGGTACATTCCTGGCTTGTTTCTGGGCAACAGATGCCACACTGGAAGAGGTGGGAATATCAGTTCTGAAATCTGGTACACTGGGCTTGGTGTTGCAGTCACCGAATTGGGTTTCACTTCCACTTCCTTCCTTGTTTCTTCATCTGAGGAAGAGGATCCTCAATGATAATCAGAGGTAACTTTATCAAGAGCCCTGGTAACCTTCTTGGAGATTTCATCCTTGTTCTCATCTTCATTTTCAAAACTGGCAACAATGAATGCATTGTTTTTCTCTCCACACCGACAGCACACCTCACGTGGGTCTACCCAGAGAGTCAGCTCCTTTGGCAAGCCCAGGTCACTATACAAGATGCAGCTGTTCTCACAAGCTTTCAGGACATCAGGATCAACTCTCTGAAACTTATTGACACGAATGCATCTGTACGCCTGTCCTTTTGATGGTTTTTCTGGATACTAGTGATTTTTGTATTTTTCTTGAAGTATTAGAGTCAATTTCTCAGCAAACCTCTCAACTGCCTCTTTTTTCAACTTACCATGTTTTCAAACTAGCCTTGTGAAAAAGAAGACAACAGCAGCAATTTCATTCTTCATGTTTTTCCTCTTCGTCTGGTGTGTGCGGCTCCCGTGACGTTGGGCGGCCAAGCGTGCCAATATGTTTTATTTTCATTTTAATTCAGTGTTCTAATTTTCCTTGAGACATCCTCTTTGACTCATGTATTATTTAGCGATATAGTGTTTAATTTCAAATATTTGATAATTTTTCAAGTATCTTTACAGATATTTTTCAGATATGTTAACAAATTGTTTAATTTATTAAGGGCAGAGAACAAACTTTAAGTAATTTAATTTCTTTTAATATTTTTAATTTTAATTTTAATGTTTTTTGAGACAGAGTCTCAAGTTGTTGCACTGGGTGGAGTGCCATGGTGTCGCAGCTCACAGCAACCTCAAACTCTTGGGCTTAAGTGATCCTCTTGCCTCAGCCTCCCAAGTAGCTGGGCCTATAGGTACCTACCACAACACCCAGCTATTTATTTGTTGCAGTTATTGTTGTTTAGCTGACCCAGGCTCAAACCCACCACCCTCCGTGTATGTAGCCATTGCCCTACCCACTGAGCTATGAGTGCTGCCCAACTTTAATTCTTTTAAATTTAATAAGGGCTGTTTGGTGACTTAGAATTTGGTTTATCTCTGTGAATGTTCCATGTCTTCTGGAAAAGCACATGAATTTTGCTGTGGTTGGTGGAGAGTTCTATAAATATCAATTAGGTCAAGTTGGCAGATGATGCTGTTCAAGATTTCCATATCTTTTTTGATTTTCTTCTGCTAATTTTCCTGACTACTAAGAGAGGGGTATCAATGTTTCTATGTATTTCTATGGATTTGCCTATTTTCCCTTTCAATTCTATCCAGTTTTTGTTTCATGTATTTTGAAGCCCTGTTGTTAAGAGCATACATATTTAGGATTGTTATGCATTCTTGGCAAATTGACCATTATCAATCACCAATGTTACTGAAATTATCATTATGCAATTTTCCATTTTATCTTTATAATTGTCCTTTCCCTGAAATCTTCTTTGTGTGACAGCTACTCCAGCTTTTCTAATTCTAAATTTCTACTTTTTAATAGCTACTATTTTTTATTTTTTTGAGACAGAGTCTCACTTTGTCACCCCTGGTAGAGTGTCATGGTGTCATAGCTCACAGCAACCTCAAACTCTTGGGCTCAAGCGATTCTCTTGCTTCAGCCTCCCAAGTAGCTAGGACTACAGGCAACGGCCACATGACTGTTTTTAAAGATGGGGTCTTGCTCTGGATCAGGCTGGTCTCAAACCTGTGAGCTTAGGCAATCCACCCACCTCGGCCTCCCAAGTGCTGGGATTACAGGTGTGAGCCACGGCCCCCGGCCTAATAGCTACTATATTTTTAAACGAAATATTTCTATCTTCCCATGCATTTCAAAAGCACTCACTCTTCTTGGAATGTGGTAGAATACCTGCTTTAAAGCCTTCGTCAAAATTAATTTTAACATTTGGATCCTCTCAGGGTTCGTGCTCATTGAAAACCTTTTTCCTTGAGAATGTCATAGGTTTTCCTGCTTCTTTGTATTTTGGATAACTTTGGTTCTTACCCTAGATGTTTTTGATATTATGCTGAGACCCAGTAAAATCCTGGAAGGTTTTGCTGTGGTCATTCTAGTCAATTTCATACATGTGCAACTCAAGGGCAAGCCCAGGACTTCATACACAGATTTAGAGGATCATTTACTCAGAATTACTTTCTGTAATTCCCACCACCGAGGTTCCCTGGCTAGGAAGACAAAGTTTAGTCTCTTTGCACTGTGGCAAATTCTTGTGACTGGGACATGGCAAGGCAGAGTGGCAAGAGAAAGGAATCACCAACCATCACACCTGTCGCTATTGTGTGTGCTGATGAGAGAGTACAGCTTCATCACTGGGTTTCTCCAGAGATAATGTCTGGAGGGTCAAAAGGGCCTGACACATACATAGGTGCTACTGGTCACCTGGCTGAAAGGGTTAAAGAAGCTCTGTCCTGGGCGGCGCCTGTGGCTCAAAGGAGTAGGGCGCTGGCCCCATATGCCGGAGGTAGCAGGTTCAAACCCAGCCCCGGCCAGAAACTGCAAAAAAAAAAAAGAAAAGAAGCTCTGGGCGGCGCCTGTGGCTCAGTCAGTAAGGCGCCGGCCCCATATACGAGGGTGGCGGGTTCAAACCCGCCCCGGCCAAACTGCAACCAAAAAAAAAAAAAATAGCCGGGCGTTGTGGCGGGCGCCTATAGTCCCAGCTACTGGGGAGGCTGAGGCAAGAGAATCGCTTAAGCCCAGGAGTTGGAGGTTGCTGTGAGCTGTGTGAGGCCACGGCACTCTACCGAGGGCCATAAAGTGAGACTCTGTCTCTACAAAAAAAAAAAAAGAAAAGAAAAGAAGCTCTGCCTCACAGAGGTTACTGCCACCACCTTCAGCAGGGGTGAGAGGCCGGCCACTTATTACTGGCCCTCATCTTGAGTAGGGTTGAGAGTCAAGAGTTCTGCTCCACCAGAGACACTCCTGGGGAGTCCCAGGAGCTCTGTCCTGCAGGGATTGTTGGTACCACCAGAAGCAGGGCAGGGAGGTGCTGCTTCACTGCCTACGCTTGCTGCTGAGGCAAGCAATTTCAGCTTGTTGCTGGCATTTGCCTGGCACAGGAATGAGAAAATCCAAAAAACCCCATCCTGCAGGGATGCTGCCACCAAGAGGGTTTTTGCTGCTCTGTTGCTGGGATTCACCTGGAGTAGGACCAGGACTGTCAAACAAACTCTCTGTCTTGGTGCCCTGTCAGGGGCTGGTGATGGTGGGGTGCAGTACAAGCAGGGCTGGGGGAGTCCCAGGAGCTCTGTCCTGCAGGGGCTGGTGATGGTGGGGTGCAGCAGGAGCAGGGCTGGGGGAGTCCCAGGAGCTCTGTCCTGCAGGGGCTGGCGATGGTGGGGTGCAGTACAAGCAGAGCTGGGGGAGTCCCAGGAGCTCTGTCCTGCAGGGGCTAGTGATGGTGGGGTGCAGCAGGAGCAGGGCTGGGGGAGTCCCAGGAGCTCTGTCCTGCAGGGATTGTTGGTACCCCCAGAAGCAGGGCAGGGAGGTGCTGCTTCACTGCCTACACTTGCTGCTGAGGCATCACTAGGGTCCTGCTCTATCTCCCGAGGGCACCATCTCTATCCACCTTTCAGAGTCCTCCTATGTGCTGTACAGGGCCTTACGTTCTATCAGTGGGAGAGAGAGGATGAGTTTGTATTTAGTCCGTCTTGGTCAGAACTGCAAGTCCCTCTTTTCCAGTTTTTTAAAGCAGGGGATGCCAAGGTGATTTTCCTATCATTTTTAGGCCTTTCAGAATTGTTCACATAAAATATACATTTTTAATGATTCTGAGGTTTCTGGCTTGAGTGTCTGGATAAACAGGGAAATGAGAAGGAAAGAGAATGGGCTGGGGGAGGTATCAATAAATGGACTTATGAATGTTGAGGTGTTAGGTCAGGGGTGCTACAGATGGTCAGGTGTTTGGTGCTGTGGCTGGGGAATCAGGGCAGAGAGAGCCTTTAGGAAACAGGTGGGAATCTGGGATATGCCTTGTGTGCGGGGAGCTGAGGAGAGGTTGCTACATTGAGAGGCTGGCAAGGGTAAGTAAGATGAAACACGTGGCTGAAGAGCACAGGAAAGGCAGGGAAACAGAGGTCACAGTATTGGCGACACTCAAGAAGGGACTACGAGAAGAAGTATGAGGCTAAAAAGAAATGCAGATGGGAACAAAGTTGGTGTTCTTTAAAGATTCAAGATAGGCTCAGAGCCTATAGCTCAGTGGATAGGGCACCGGCCACATACACTGAGGCAGGTGGGTTCGAACCAGCCCAGGCCTGCTAAACAACAATGACAACTGCAACAAAAAAAAAATAGCTGGGGGTTGTGGCAGGTGCCTGTATTCCCAGCTACTTGGGAAGCTGAGGCAAGAGAATCGCTTAAGCCCAAGAGTTTGAGATTGCTGTGAGCTGTGATGCCACAGCACCCTACTGAGGGTGACATAGTGAGACTCTGCCTCTAAATAATTAATTAATTAATTCAAGATATATATGGGTATTTATTGAATAGAATTAAAATTGGGGTCTCAGAGTTATTAGTTCTCTCTGTTCACTGCAGCACCATTCGCAATAGCCAAGATGAGGAAACAACCTAACTGGCCTTGGAAGGATAAATAGACAAGGAAAATGTGGTATATACATAAAATAAACTATCACTCAGCCTTAGAAAGGAAGGTAATTCTTCCCTAAACAGCAACATGGATGAACCTTGAGGACATGATGATGAGCGAAATAAACCAGTCACAGAAGAACAAACACAGCGTGGTTACACTTACATGTGAAATCTAAAACAGTCACATTTATTGAATAAAAGGGAAGAATGGAGGTGGCTAGGAGCTGGGGGGATTGGTAAAATGGGAAGCTAACTAATCAATGTGTACACAACTAATCAATATGTAAAGAAAGATTTAGAGCTCTGCTGCACAACACTGCAAATGTAGACAATACTGTATTGTACATTTAAACAATTGTTAAGAGGGTAGATCTCATGTGTTCTTACCAGAATAAAGTAAAATTTTAAAAAATTCAGAAGATATTAATGTATTTTTAGCATTATACCAACACCCACCCTCCATTTGTATTCTATCCGAATGAACTTGACTACATTTAAACTAACTGTGTCATTAGAGAAGGGTGACAATCTCTTTCAGTCCATTTCTTCCAGAAAATGCCTCTGAAATCCAAAGGCATGGTGGGGATCTATCTGTACTCCCCGTGGCATCCTGCTGCCACCCACCTCCTCTGTACAGTAAGCTCCGGAGGACGAGGGCCTCATGCTTTTCCTATCTGTTGGGGCATGTGGCAGGAGTACATGAAATATTTGCTGAAAGAATAAATGCATGAATGAGTACTGAGTCTATAAAAAGAGGACTGGAGACCGGGTGTGTCACTTCGTCACCAGCCCTGTCTGGAGAAATCAAGCTTGCATTGGAGCCTGACACTAGTTATCAAATGAGGTTCCCCCAAACGGCAGTTTGTTAAGCTACCCTCCATAGCACCTGTGACCACAACTTTATAAAGAATAAATCTCATACCCATATGCCCAGAAACACGAGAGAATAGAGGGAAAGGTGAACAGTGTAACACGTAGAGAGTGGGCTTATGAGTGATTGCTTTTTCTATATACCATCTGTAGTTTACAATTTTTATTTATTATTATTTTTATTTTGAGAGACAGTCTCACTCTGTCACCTTGGGTAAAGTGACATCATCACAGCTCACAGCAACCTCAAACTCTAGGACTCAAGCAATCCTCTTGCCTCAGTTTTTCCATTTTTTAGTTGAAACAGTGTCTCGCTCACTCTTTCTCAGGCTGGTCTGGAACACCTGTGAGCTCAAGCAATCCACCCACTTCGGTCTCCCAGAGTGCTAGGATTACAGGTGTGAGCCACCTCACCTGGCCTGTATTTCACAATTTTTCCACAAAAGACACTGTAACTCCTTCGCCTTCAATCTAACCCTGTGTGCAGAAAGCTGCTTCCTGACCTGGAATTTAGACCGAGAACTTAGAATCTGGGATAGACTGGCCCAACATGAGACTGCATAAAGTTCTGCACAAATGAACAAGGCTGATAACCCTGGGCCATCTATCTTCTGGGACTTAGAACAGATCAGAGCAGGTCTACAAAGTGTGGATCAGGTGTACACACGGGTCTCCTCTGTGTAGAGGAGCACAGATACAGTACTGGGCTTTCAGTGACCACTCCGGAATGGTCCCTGTGAGGCTCAGCCCCTTCAGTAAGCTGGGTTCGGATGTTTATTATGACCACCACTGCATCCTTCCTTCTGCTGAAGGGTTTCTCCATTCCCTCTAAGAAGGGAACCTAGGGTGTAAAGAGGACTAACAGGCAGGAGTGCTGGGGACAAAGCAGCCTGAGTCCCCATCTGGAACACTTCAACAATCTAGATTTATGGTGTGTGCCCGGGAGGGAAAAGAGGAGAGACAGCAGACCCTCTGGGAACTCTGGACAAGGTACTTGGCAATATAAGATCATAAACAGCAATAATTAGGTCTTTCTGGAAAATACAGTAATAATCTTACTAAAATTTTATTATATGTATGTTTTATATGAATTCAATTTGGGAGCAATGAGGATGATGTGAATTAAACGATTAACAGATCCAGTGTCTGGGAGCAGCTTCACTCCTGGGAGTCTGTTCTGCTCTGGGTGAGACAGCCGCTCAAGGTCCAGGTGGGCCCAGGCAGCAGTCTCAGCCTGTCCTGGTACTCATCCAGGGAGAGTTGATTCCCTATAGAATGTGGGTAATTTCCCACCCCCCTCTTTGCATTAAAATGAAAATCAGTACCCAAGCCTACGAAGTAACCTAGATTCTTCTTTCACTTTGGAATTCATTTAATTCTGTGGCTTAAAGAATGTTATCAAACAGATAATTCTCTTCACCTGTTTAATTCTCTTTGACTTTATATGAATTCTTGTAACATTTAACAGTCACATGTTAAATGAATGCTATATTACATTTTATAAACAAAGAAATATATGCAAGGTCTTTAACTACAGACCATCCCAGGCATTTTATAGTGAAGAAAGTCTCACTTAGGCTGAAACAGTTACACATAATGAACTGGCCACATACCTCCCTCTGAACCTTCTTTTCCTCTGACTATGAACACTAGTATCCTGTTCTTAGTTCCATTCATTCAGAAAGCCCTTGAAAGACACTTTGCCCTCAAGGTGGATGGTACTTATGCCAGGATTTCATGGGCACAGAGCAACTCTTTCCTCCCTTGCTTTTTCTTTCTTTTTTTTTTTTTTTTTTTTTGTAGAGACAGAGTTTCACTTTATGGCCCTCGGTAGAGTGCCGTGGCCTCACACAGCTCACAGCAACCTCCAACTCCTGGGCTTAAGTGATTCTCTTGCCTCAGCCTCCCGAGTAGCTGGGACTACAGGCGCCCGCCACAACGCCCGGCTATTTTTTGGTTGCAGTTTGGCCGGGGCCGGGCTTGAACCCGTCACCCTCAGTATATGGGGCCGGCGCCCTACCGACTGAGCCACAGGCGCTGCCTCTCCCTTGCTTTTTCAATGGCTTTTTGAATCACTCTACAGGAGCTTTAATAACCTCACTGGGAATTTGCAGAGTAGATGATCAGCTACAGCGTGAACCTTCTCCAGAACTCCCTCACTGATTATCCTAAAGCAGTGGCAGCAATAAAAAATCACATCTAGGCTGGGTTCGTTGTGGTAGCTGTTGGCCATGTGGTGAGGTGGATGTACCTGAAAACAAAACTCTCATGCAGGTTTAATATTGATGGAGGGAGAGCCACTTTTTGGAGCCAAGGGAGTAATCTGAGTTCAGCTGTTGTGTGGCCCAACACATTGTTTTCATTGTTTGCCAGGCGCCTCTTCCTGAGGACCAAGCAGGGAATGGGAAAGCCCTGAGATACTTAATGCTGGACAGGCTCTCCGCGCCACCCCCAACCTTTCCTAGATAGGGATGGGAACAGACTGTTTTGCCATATAGTAAGTGAAAATACAGAGAACTATAAATTTGCCTCAAAAGAGGAGAAATAGATAGCCTTGCAAAGGAGGTGGCCCCCATCTCAAGAAAAGCGAAGAATTCATTTAAATAAAACAGCTGGGGAGAGGCGGAGCAAGATGGCAGCCAGGTAACAGCTTCCTTGCATCTGGGCACCGTGAGTCTGGGGATATAGGACTCCAGGCATCTCTGGATGGTGGGATCTGCCTATCATCACCCCTGAGAGGATACAGGGAGTCAGCGAGAGATTCTGGACCCCAAGAGGAGGACTAAAACAGTGGAAAACCGGCAAGTGGTCGCGTGTGTTCAATCTGTCTAAACCCGCCCGCAACTTCCACAGGCACGAGAACTTAAAGAGCAAGAGGAAGTGAAAGGAAAATTAGGGCAAGGAAACAGATAAAAGAAATCACCCATGAGGAAAAATCAGCAGAAAACTCCAGGCAACATAAAGAACCAGTCCAGAACAACCCCGCCAAGGGACCATGAGGTAGCTACTGCAGAGGATTCCACCTATACAGAAATGTTAGGAATGACAGAAAGGGAATTTAGAATACACATGTTGAAAACAATGAAAGAAATGATGGAAACAATGAAGGAAACTGCTAATAAAGTGGAAAATAACCAAAAGGAAATCCAAAAACAGAATCAAATCAGAGATGAACGATATGAAGAATATAAAAAGGATATAGCAGAGCTGAAGGAAATGAAACAGTCAATCAGGGAACTTAAAGATGCAATGGAAAGTATCAGCAACAGGTTAGACCATGCAGAAGAAAGAATTTCAGAGGTAGAAGACAAAGTTTTTGAGATACCTCAGATAGTAAAAGAGGCAGAAAAGAAGAGAGAGAAAGCAGAACGTTCACTGTCAGAATTATGGGACTTTATGAAGCGTTCCAACATACGAGTTATAGGAATTCCAGAAGGGGAAGAAGAATGCCCCAGAGGAATGGAAGCCATACTAGAGAATATTATAAAAGAAAATTTCCCAAATATCACCAAAGATTCTGACACACTGCTTTCAGAGGGCTATCGGACCCCAGGTCGCCTCAACTCTAACCGAGCTTCTCCAAGACACATTGTGATGAACCTGTCCAAAGTCAAGACAAAAGAAAAGATTCTGCAAGCTGCCAGGAGGAAGCGCCAGTTGACCTACAGGGGCAAATCCATCAGAGTGACCGCAGACTTCTCTAATGAAACTTTTCAAGCAAGAAGACAATGGTCATCTACCTTTAATCTACTTAAACAGAACAATTTCCAGCCCAGAACTCTGTACCCTGCTAAGCTAAGCTTCAAAATTGACGGAGAAATCAAATCATTTACGGATATACAAATATTGAGGAAATTCGCCACAACAAGACCATCTCTACAGGAAATACTTCAACCTGTTCTGCACACTGACCACCACAATGGATCAGCAGCAAAGTAAGAACTCAGAAATTAAAGGACAGAACCAAACCTCCACACTGATGCAAAAGATAAAACTAAGCAATGGACTCTCACAAAATAAGACGAATAGAATACTACCACACTTATCAATTATCTCAATAAATGTTAATGGCTTGAATTCCCCACTGAAGAGACATAGATTGGATGACTGGATTAAAAACACAAGCCATCCATTTGCTGTCTGCAAGAAACACACCTGGCTTCAAAAGACAAATTAAAGCTCCGAGTCAAGGGTTGGAAGACAATTTTTCAGGCAAATGGCATTCAGAAGAAAAGAGGAGCTGCAATCTTATTTTCAGATACATGTGGATTTAAAGCAACTAAAGTCAAAAAAGACAAAGATGGTCACTTTATATTGGTCAAGGGAAAAATACAACAAGAAGACATTTCAATTCTAAATATCTATGCACCCAATTTAAATGCTCCCAGATTCTTGAAACAGACCTTACTCAGTCTGAGCAATATGATATCTGATAATACCATAATAACAGGGGAACTTAACACTCCTCTTACAGAGCTGGACAGATCCTCTAAACAGAAATTAAACAAGGATATAAGAGACTTAAATGAGACCCTAGAACAACCGTGCTTGATAGACGCATATAGAACACTCCATCCCAAAGATAAAGAATATACATTCTTCTCATCACCCCATGGAACATTCTCCAAAATTGATCATATCCTGGGACACAAAACAAAAATCAACAGAATCAAAAGAATTGAAATTTCACCTTGTATCTTCTCAGACCATAAGGCACTAAAGGTGGAACTCAACTCTAACAAAAATGCTCGACCCCACCCAAAGGCATGGAAACTAAACAATCTTCTGTTGAATAACAGATGGGTGAAGGAAGAAATAAAACAGGAAATCATTAACTTCCTTGAGCATAACAACAATGAAGACACAAGCTACCAAAACCTGTGGGATACTGCAAAAGCAGTTTTGAGAGGAAAATTCATTGCTTTAGATGCCTACATTCGAAAAACAGAAAGAGAGCGCATCAACAATCTCACAAGAGATCTTATGGAATTGGAAAAAGAAGAACAATCTAAGCCTAAACTCAGTAGAAGAAAAGAAATATCCAAAATCAAATCAGAGATCAATGAAATTGAAAACAAAAGAATCATTCAGAAAATTAATGAAACAAGGAGTTGGTTTTTTGAAAAAATAAATAAAATAGATAAACCATTGGCCAGACTAACTAGAAATAGAAAAGTAAAATCTCTAGTAACCTCAATCAGAAATGAAAAAGGGGAAATAACAACTGATCCCACAGAGATACAAGAGATCATCTCTGAATACTACCAGAAACTCTATGCCCAGAAATTTGACAATGTGAAAGAAATGGACCAATATTTGGAATCACACCCTCTCCCTAGACTTAGCCAGGAAGAAATAGAGCTCCTGAACACACCAATTTCAAGCACTGAGATCAAAGAAAGAATAAAAAATCTTCCAACCAAAAAATGCCCTGGTCCAGATGGCTTCACTCCAGAATTCCATCAAACCTTCAAGGAAGAGCTTATTCCTGTACTGCAGAAATTATTCCAAAAAATTGAGGAAGGGAAGAAGGAATCTTCCCCAACACATTCTATGAAGCAAACATCACCCTGATACCAAAACCAGGAAAAGACCCAAACAAAAAGGAGAATTTCAGACCAATCTCACTCATGAACATAGACGCAAAAATTCTCAACAAAATCCTAGCCAATAGATTACAGCTTAGCATCAAAAAAGTCATTCATCATGATCAAACAGGCTTCATCCCAGGGATGTAAGGCTGGTTTAACATACGCAAGTCTATAAACATTATCCACCATATTAACAGAGACAAAAATAAAGATCACATGATCCTCTCAATAGATGCAGAAAAAGCATTTGATAAAATCCAGCATCCTTTTCTAATTAGAACACTGAAGAGTATAGGCATAGGTGGCACATTTCTAAAACTGATTGAAGCTATCTATGACATACCCACAGCCAATATTTTACTGAATGGAGTAAAACTGAAAGCTTTTCCTCTTAGAACTGGAACCAGACAAGGTTGTCCTCTGTCACCTTTACTATTCAACGTAGTGCTGGAAGCTCTAGCCAATACGATTAGGCAAGACAAGGAAATAAAGGGAATCCAAATGGGAGCAGAGGAGGTCAAACTCTCCCTCTTTGCTGACGACATGATCTTATACTTAGAGAACCCCAAAGACTCAACCACAAGACTCCTAGAAGTCATCAAAAAATACAGTAATGTTTCAGGATATAAAATCAATGTCCACAAGTCAGTAGCCTTTGTGTACACCAATAACAGTCAAGATGAGAAGCTAATTAAGGACACAACTCCCTTCACCATAGTCTCAAAGAAAATGAAATAACTAGGAATATAGCTAACGAAGGAGGTGAAGGACCTCTATAAAGAAAACTATGAAATCCTCAGAAAGGAAATAGCAGAGGATATTAACAAATGGAAGAACATACCATGCTCATGGATGGGAAGAATCAACATTGTTAAAATGTCTATACTTTCCAAAGCAATCTACCTATTCAATGCCATTCCTATCAAAATACCAACATCGTACTTTCAAGATTTGGAAAAAATGATTCTGCGTTTTGTATGGAACCGGAAAAAACCCCGTATAGCTAAGGCAGTTCTCTGTAACAAAAATAAAGCTGGGGGCATCAGCATACCAGATTTTAGTCTGTACTACAAAGCCATAGTGCTCAAGACAGCATGGTACTGGCACAAAAACAGAGACATAGACACTTGGAATCGAATTGAACACCAAGAAATGAAACTAACATTTTACAACCACCTAATCTTTGATAAACCAAACAAGAACATACCTTGGGGGAAAGACTCCCTATTCAATAATGGTGTTGGGAGAACTGGATGTCTACATGTAAAAGACTGAAAGTGGACCCACACCTTTCCCCACTCACAAAAATTGATTCAAGATGGATAAAGGACTTAAACTTAAGGCATGAAACAATAAAAATCCTCAAAGAAAGCATAGGAAAAACACTGGAAGATATCGGCCTGGGGAAAGACTTCATGAAGAAGACTGCCATGGCAATTGCAACAACAACAAAAATAAACAAATGGGACTTCAATAAACTGAAAAGCTTCTGTACAGCTAAGGAGACAATAACCAAAGCAAAGAGACAACCTACACAATGGGAAAGGATATTTGCATATTTTCAATCAGACAAAAGCTTGATAACTAGTATCTATAGAGAACTCAAATTAATCCACATGAAAAAAGCCAACAATCCCTTATATCAACGGGCAAGAGACATGAATAGAACTTTCTCTAAAGACGACAGACGAATGGCTAACAAACATATGAAAAAATGTTCATCATCTCTATATATTAGAGAAATGCAAATCAAAACAACCCTGAGATATCATCTAACCCCAGTGAGAATGGCCCACATCACAAAATCTCAAAACTGCAGATGTTGGCGTGGATGTGGAGAGAAGGGAACACTTTTACACTGCTGGTGGGACTGCAAACTAGTACAACCTTTCTGGAAGGAAGTATGGAGAAACCTCAAAGCACTCAAGCTAGACCTCCCATTTGATCCTGCAATCCCATTACTGAGCATCTACCCAGAAGGAAAAAAATCCTTTTATCATAAGGACACTTGTACTAGACTGTTTATTGCAGCTCAATTTACAATCGCCAAAATGTGGAAACAGCCTAAATGCCCACCAACCCAGGAATGGATTAACAAGCTGTGGTATATGTATACCATGGAATACTATTCAGCCATTAAAAAAAATGGAGACTTTACATCCTTCGTATTAACCTGGATGGACGTGGAAGACATTATTCTTAGTAAAGCATCACAAGAATGGAGAAGCATGAACCCTATGTACTCAATTTTGATATGAGGACAATTAATGACAATTATGGTTATGGGGGGGAAACAGAAAGAGGGAAGGAGGGAGGTGGGTGGGGCCTCGGTGTGTGTCACACTTTGTGGGGGCAAGACATGATTGCAAGAGGGACTTTACCTAACAATTGCAATCAGTGTAACCTGGCTTATTGTACCCTCAATGAATCCCCAACAATAAAAAAAAAAAAAACCAGAAAAAAAAAAAATCACATCTGAGCCAAGGGGCCCTTGGGTCAGGAAGGCCACAGGTGTAGGCTCTTAGGAACTTACCTGAATCTTTGTATGTCACCAGAGGAATTTAAAGCATTTTATGTACTCCACTTTCATTAACTTCCTGGGAGGGAGCCAGACACAGAATACCTTTGGACCCATTTCTACGTTGTTTTGCATGAGCTAATCTTTCCTCCTTTGTGTACATCTTCCTTTTAGGGTGCAGGATTTCCTGAGAGCCACCAGGTTCTGTTTCCTCTCTGGCCCACAATGCAGTACTTAAGCAGAGTCCTGGATTTCTAGTAGGCACTTACAACAGCCTGAGACTTATTTTAAAGCATAAAATTTGCCACAAAAATCTTCTCTCTGGAGCCCTCATCATATGCACACACAACTCGTTTGTGTTAATTTTCTGGCACACAGACGTCCATTAACAAAAGAGACCAGCAAGTAAAGATTCTCTAGCTCCTCTGCAAATATCCATTTCCAACAGATTCCTCATTTCATCTGAAACACTATAAATAAGAAGTGACAAATGTCAAAGACAGAGAAAGGTCATTTTTGTCTTTGCTCGTGTTAAAAGACAGTTGCCTTCAAAGATTCTTATGTTCTGCACCAATCTTAGCATCTATCTCCCTTTTGGGACAGGATGTAAATACCAACCCTCTTGAGAGGCTTACATTATACCAAGACTTGTGACTCCAACATATGGGACGCTTTCCATGGAAGGCTGGGCCACATGAACCTGATTATGAAATTGGAGGAATTTCTTCCTTGGGTGAAAAAGGTCAGGAGGATGTTAACAGATAGCGGGGAGAGACGCTGCATTTCTAGCCAATAAATAGCTTAGGCCCTGGAAGAATCTGCATCAAAATGAGTAGGGATGGATGTCCTGGGATTTGGAACTTTGCTGAGTTTCTCAGGAGAAAAGTGGGAGAAGTTGAGTGATTCACGGAGGGTCCCATCTTTTCTCAGGGAACGTGCTGCAACATCAGGTTTTGTTTCCCTTGTTACCTTATGTCCGCCCACCTGATTTTTCTGTACTTTACACAAAATCCAGACATCTTTCCCCATCTCTCTATTCCCTACTCTCTCTCTCTCTATATATATATATATTTATTATTATTATTATTATTTTTGCAGTTTGGGGCTGGGGGCTGAGTTTGAACCCGCTACCTCCGGCATATGGGGTCGGCGCCCTACCCCTTTGAGCCACAGGCGCTGCCCTCTTTTCCCTACTCTTAATCAAACACGATGTCGGTGGTACTAAGAGGAATTTTGATGCCTTCTGATTCCCCCGTACCCAAGTTTGTACCCAGAGTGGACGTCCACCAAGTTATGCCAACTCACTCGGACTTCCCCACTGCTCTGCCTTCCCCAGTCGCGCACACTCACCCCTGCGGGCTCTTACCAGCTCCCCTGCGCAGCGGTCTCTTCTCTGTCCTGCTGTCCTTCCTGGGCTCCGTGTCCCCAGGGCTGGCGTCGGGGGGCGCGGGTGAGTGCGGGAGGGTAAAGCTCTGCAGGAGCGGCTTCCTGGGCAGGGGCGGCTTGGAGCTGAGCTGCTCGGGTGACCGTGCCTTCCCCTTTCCCTGGTCGCTGGGGGACTTGGCGCCTCGAAGGGCAGGGGCTGCCCCAACGTGACATTTCTCATCTTTCGGAGGTAAAGTCAGCCCTCTTTCTAACCTGACCTCGGCACTGTACCTCTTTATCCCTCTGGCCTCCTGCGAGGAGCCCTCTCGGTATTTGAGGGAGAGCGAGGTGGACCGGAGCTTGACCGGGAAGGGGCTTCTGTCCTCACTCGCAGGCGGCTCCTGGGTGGCTGGGCAGGCCACTCTGGCCCCTGCGTCCTGAGAGGCGCCCTCCGCCGGCTTCTGATGGCCGGGTTTCCGGCTCTGGGGCTCAGGAGGTCCCTGAAGGTCTTCGAGAGCCGCCTCGCTCCTCCAGGCCGGGCCGCTCCTCCCCAGGGGCAGGCGGCCGCCGGGGGCTCCAGGATGCTCCGAGAGTCGCGAGCTGCCCGGCCGTGGCCGCAGCCGGCACGAGGACACGGAGAACTTCTTGGAGCCCCGCACCTCTGCGCCACCACGCTCAGATTTCCGCTCTGGCGCTGCCCTCTCTCCCTGGGGGGACTCCATCTGCTCAGCCTTGGGGAGCCCCAGGGGGGCAGCTTCTCTGTCCTGGGCGCAGGGTCCGGGCTCCCCTGGAGGCGACCCCTCGCGGGACCTGGCCAGGCCCGTGCTGGCAGCTGAGGCCCTGCGCTTCAGGCAGCTCTTGGGCACTGGTGCCACAGGGGATGCTTTCTCTGCTCTGCCAGGCTCCACCACTTCCAACTTAAGCTCCATTTCTTTTGGGACATCTTGGTCTGGGAAACGTTGGTGTGGGACACCTTGGTCTGGACCACGTTGGTCTGGGACATCTTGGTCTAGGACATCTTGGTGTGGGCCACGTTGGTCTGGGACATCTTGGTCTAGGACATCTTGGTGTGGGCCACGTTGGTCTGGGACATCTTGGTGTGGGCCACGTTGGTCCGGGACATCTTGGTGTGGGCCACCTTGGTCTGGGACATCTTGGTCTGGGCCACATTGGTCTAGGACATCTTGGTGTGGGCCACGTTGGTCTGGGCCATGTTGGTCTGGGCCACGTTGGTCTGGGACACTTTGGTCTGGGCCACCTTGGCCTGGAACATCTTGGTGTGGGCCACGTTGGTCTGGGACATCTTGGTGTGGGATACCTTGGTCTGGGCCATGTTGGTCTGGGATACCTTGATCTGGGACATCTTGGTGTGGGACACCTTGGTCTGGGCCATGTTGGTCTGGGACATTTTGGTCTGGGATACCTTGATCTGGGACATCTTGGTGTGGCTCCTCAGGACCAGCCAGTGTTTCCAAGGCAGTTGCAGCGATAGTCCCAGGAGGTGTCATGTCCCCTGCAGGGACATCGGTAGACAGTGAACTTGCAAAATCTTCAGAAGTACAGCCCCCCTCCTCAGCAGTGTCAGCCATCAGGGGGCTGGAACCTGTGGTGGACGGCGCCTCCTCCTGGTTCTCGCTGTCAGGACTGGGGTGCGCTGAGCCTCCTGGAAGAGACAACCACTCCTCACAGGGGGCAGGGATTGACATGGGCTCAGTGGCCTCTGGGGTGGCAGGGCGGCTGGGGGGCTTGTCACCAGGGGCGCTCCCTTCTTCCTCCATGCTGGTATTGAGTGCCTGGCAGTGCTGCAGTCGGGCGCGTCTGGCTCGGGCCCCTCCAGGCTGCAGCAAGGTTATGGCTGGCCCAGGACCAGGGCCTCTGTCTAGCACTATGTCATGCTGCTGCCCAGAGCTGGGACTCTCTTCCATGACAGCTTCAGGTAACGGCTTCTCTTCACATTCCTCCTCCTCTAGGGTCCACGTCAGATCGCTCAGGGATTCAGACTGTGCTCGCTGAGAGCAATAAAGATAAGAAGCCTCGGTCACTATGGCAAACGTGAGGAAGCTATGACATACCCACACAGGTGACTCTTCTCAATTCCCCCCGATTGCTCTACTTGGAACCCTGGCTCACAAGTTCGGCAGATCAGTGGCACCTATGTCCTCAAAATAAATATTGCCTACAGCCTGTCTGGCCTGGCCTCAAAACCAACAGACTGCAGAGTGAAGCAAAGCGAAGGGGATCTGTAGCAGCTGGGTGTCTGCTGTGCTTTGTGCTCTGTGCTTATTTCACTTAATCCTCTGTTCAACTCTGTGAGGAAGGGTTTATCTCCATTTTTGTACTTGAGAACCAGGAGCTCTGAGAGGTTGATACCTTGGTCAAGGTTGAACCAACAGGTGGCCCAGCTAAACAGCTGGTGCTCATCCTACTACCCAGAGTTCCTCCGAGCCAGCCTCCCACGTCACTCCTCAGGGATGTGCCCTTTTAGCAAAGCTAGACTGATTTTCCTAAAAGAGCTGATCATGTCAAGCACAGTCAATTGCTAACTACAGCTCATAGGATAAAACCCAACATTTTCAGCTAAATTTAAAGTCCTATATTCTCTGGTCTTAAGTTATTCTTTCTACCACCTACTCAGGTCAAATTAAGGCCCCAATACTGTGCCAGACACTTGGGCTGAGTGACTGTGGGCTTTCCCTCCAATAGATGTCCTGGGCTCCAGGATGCTCCACCAGCAGCCCAAGGCCTATTTCAAACTCCACCTCTTGCTAGAAGTCTTGCCTGCCCCCTGCAGCTCACTCTTCTCCCTTGTCTGGCCTCCTGAAACACTACTGGCTTGATAGCCATACACTGCCTTGTGATATTTTTCTTCTGAAAGATTCTAGAATTCAGATTCTAGTCAGCTTCCTCGTTCTTGTCACCAAGTCAGTTCCTGCCCTCTCAGGAAGGGAAAGAGATCAAAGTAGTAACAAATCACTCAAAAGTAATATGTGAAAATGACCAAAAGGTTGGCAGTGTTGAAGTTGATCTTTTTATAAAGCTCATAACAGGCCAGGTACAGGGGCTCATGCCTGTAATCCTAGCACTCTGGGAGGCCAAGGTGGGAGGATCCCTTGAGCACAGGAGTTTGAGACCAGCCTAAGCAAACTAAAATAGAAAAATTAGCTGGGCATTGAGGTGGGCATTTGTAGTCCTCAGCCTGGAGGCTAAGGCAGGAGGATTGCTTAAACCCAGGAGTTTGACATTTCTGTGAGGTAAGCTGAGGCCATGGTACTCTAGCCAGGGCAAGAGAGTAAGACTCTGTCTCAAAATTAAATTAAATTAAATGCTCATGACATAGACCCCAAGAGTTACTCAGGCTTTTGTTCCCGCCTCCCCTTTTTCTAGTAGGAAATGTGACACACAGGGGTGTGCTGGCAATAGTTGTTTTGTTGCTATTCTTGTTATTTTAACATTTTTCAGCTGGTATCTGCTTATAAAGAGAACACAAGATGACTGGGATGTTTGTGATAACAACGAATCTAACTCCTGCCAAAACACACTCTCCTTTTCTTTTGGATTTAAAAAGAGGAAGAAGCCAGGTGCAGTGGCTCAAGCCTATAATCTTAGCACTCTGGGAGGCTGAGGCGGGTGGATTGCCTGAGCTCACAAATTCAAGACCAGCAAGAGTGAGCCCTCGTCTCTTAAAATAGCCAGGCATTGTGGTGGGCACCTGTAGTTCCAGCTACTTGTGAGGCAGAGGCAAAAGGATTGCTTGATCCCAAGAGTTTGATGTTGCTGTGAGCTATGACGCCATGGCACTCCACCAAAGGTGATAAAGTAAAACTCTGTCTCAAAAAACAAACAAACAAAAAACACCAAATAAATAAATAAAGGAAGGAGGATGTGCAAAGAAATCTACACAGAAGAATTTTCAAAACCTGCTGATTTTTGATGTTGCGTGTCACTGATCTTTTGTTACTACAGGAAACTGTTGATGTAGAAACCTGTTTAGGATGTGGGTCATGTTTTAAAACTGTCAGTCACGAAACCCACAAAAGGCAGCAGCAGGTGTGGCATGGCCACTCTTTCCACCCTTGGAGCAGTTAGGGAGCATGTGAGAGCACCTCGATCCCTGCGAGGGACCAGGACACAAGGAAGGTCCTCATGTTTGGGAAGAGGGACCTCATGACTAAAGGGTGAAGGAGGCTGTGGGCACTGAAGGACTGAGGCCTCCAATTTAGAGCCCAACAATGAATGGAGGGACACTGGTGACTGGTACCCTGTCAGGAAAGCCTGGAGCCCCTGAGAACTTAAGATACCCATGCCTGCTCTCTTACCAGGCAGGGAATGTGAGAAGGAAGAGGAAAGATATGGGAACATATCTTAAATCAAGGAATGACTGTGTTTACATGTTTACCCAGACTGACTACATCAAATTTTCTGTCCTTCTACAAAATGGGATTCTTTTTTGATACCGAGTCTCACTATGTCACCCTAGGTAGAGTGCTATGGTGTCACAGCTCACAGAAACCTCCAACTCTTGGGTTTACATGATTCTCATGCCTCAGCCTCCCAAGTAGCTGGGACTACGGATGCCCGCCACAATGCCTGGCTATTTTTCTGTTGCAGTTGTCATTGTTGCTTAGCTGGCTGGGGCTGGGTTTGAACCTGCCAGCCTCAGTGTATGTGGCCGGCACCATAACCACTGTGCTGTGGGCACTGAGCCTCTTTTTCTTTTTTTGAGAGATACTCTTGCTCTGTCACCCAGGCTGGAGTGCAGTGGTATGATCATGGCTTACTACAGCCTCAAACTCCTGGGCTCAAGTGATCCTCTGGCCTTGGTCTCTCACAGTGCTGGGATTATAGGCATGAAACACCACTCTTGGCTTACAAAATGGTATTCAAGAATTAAGTCATGTTCTAAACTACAACAAGAGGGTTATAGTTCTTCGCAGGGAGCAATGAGAGGGGGCTGCATTTCCATCTAAATATAAGCCTGGATTTCTCCTGTCACCAAGTCCTGGCCAGGCCATGGCTGGTTACACAAGCCCCTGCCAGAGCAATAGATATTGCTGTGGGAATAAAGCACAGACTGGAGGGGCAGAAGGGAGCTTGCCTTGCCCCTGGCCTTGTGGTTTCACTTAGCATGAGGACAGGCAGATCTGGAGTTACTGGGCCTTGTCATGTCTCCACAGCATGCAGCCTTTAACCATAGATGTGCTGAGTGCATAGCATGGGAACAAGGATCCAGACCCTGGCTGACACACGAGCCTGCAGGTGACCCACCTTGCCTCTTCCTCTAGCATTAGTCCCATCAGAAGCCAACCTTGCTGGCATGAGTCTAAAAACCCCCTTCTATGTGCCCAAAGGAGAACGTGCTTTCTCCAGGGAGCTGTGAAATCCCAAGTGCACCAGCCCACTGTCTCCAGCAGAAGGACCTAGCTCATCTTGGGTACTTCATCAACACCTCACAATTGTGTCCTGAGGGAAGGACAGAGGACATTAGCCTGGGAACATCTTTTTTCTCAGCACTGTCATTCTCTGTGGCCAGGCTGGCCCCATAACCTGCTCCTCAGTTTTTTCTGGGGTGAGGTGTTATAGGTCCTGTCAGGCAGGGGAGACAGTAACACCCCTCCATGGACTCTGAACCCCTGAGTACCACAAAGGCAAAGCTGTCAATGAGCCCATTTCTCAGCTTCCAGGACTATAAAGTAACAACGTCCTCAGGCAGCACACCCAGAGAGGGGTCTGTCCTTACAGAGGGATGATTCCCATGCTTCTAGGCTTGTCCCTGCACAAGGCAGGTGTCCCTCCAGTGGTCCAGCTTCTTCTTCTGTCACTCACTCATTCATCAACTCAGTCATTTATTCATTCATTCTTTCATTCAACAATTCTTGACTAGCATTGTTCTAGCCGCTGAAGTGCAGCTGGAAAGGGGCTCAAAACTGACAATAACCAGTGGGCACACAGGTTCACAAAGGTCTGGTGTGTGACAAGTGCTCTGAAGGAAGTGCATGTCAGGCTGAGCCTCTCCAGGGAGAGGGCCTGTGAGCCCCAAAGCTGAAAAAAGCCAGCCAGAAGAGTGTCTGGGCAGGGCAATCCTGAGGCCTCAGGCCAGAGACAGCTTGGGAAGCTTAAGAAACAGAAAGGAGGCCAAAGAGCTGAATAAGAAAGAGGGCAGAGTCCGAGAGGTGGGCAGGGCCTGATCTCGCCAGGCCCAGCATGTGGACTTTATACCAAGTGCAATGGGAACACCACGGGCACACATCACGTGGCAGGTTCCTGGCCAGTGTGTGGGGAATGACGGATGAATAAATGGAGTGTCATATGCGGAGAAGAGATATAGCTAACTTATGTTGAAAAAGATGAGCAATTCTAGCTCCTGCAGCATGGTCCTATCAATGGGGGGTGCTCAGAGGTATTGTGAGACCCTGTGGGGGGAGAAAGAGGGGCAGGGGTTGGGGATGGGGTGCCAAGCCTACCCGGCCCGCCTTTGTGTAGAGAACAAAAACCCAATTACCGATGACAGCCGCCTCATTTTACTCGACCGTTGGTTGCGGGGCTTAACCAGGAGCTTGTGTTTAGCTGCGGAGTTGTCCAGGCAGGAGGAGGACTCTGGAGGGTGACTGAAGTCAGCCACGGGTGCCAGGCTGCTGTCTGAGGTCCGTGGGGAGACGGTGGTGTCACTTGCCTGGTCTGGAGACAGTGGCCGGGTTGAGGACACTAAAGAGACCTTCAGGGGACAAGGAGCAAACACACCAGGCATTAACTACACAATGTGTAACAGCTACGGCCAACGTAAGCGATTTCTCCTTTGACCATGTTCCGTCTTCCCTCGCTGCCTCTGTGCTTTACACTTATGGCAATACTTCCAATTTGACTCTCACCAGGGAGGGTCCGTGGCTGTGCTGAGCCCTAGAAGCTGCCACTGCTTTCCACAGCCATGCACAGAGCCTGCGTCTAGGGCCCCCATGGCAGGTGACTCTGCCTTCTGCCTCCCGTAGCTGCCAGCACAGGTGCTTCAGACAAAAGAGATTCCTCTGATGAAACAGAATGGCCCAACCTGTCCAAAGGCAGAGTCATCGGTCCTATCTCTGGAAGCTGAGAGGGAGGCCCAGAGGTAAGACTTTAGGGGTTGTGCTGACTCAGCTCTGAAGATCTGTGTCTTCACCCAAGCTCTTGGAGAACTCTGGCTTTAAGTGACAGTCTGTTAGTTACAGACATTTTACTAGTTTATACCTCAGCAGAGAAGAAGTGAAAGTCAGCAAGAAGCAATCATGTCACCCCGGGGCAAAGGGAGAAGGGGGATGCTGTTGGTCACACAGAAGAAGTAGGGCCACAGCCTAAGATACCTGCCCATTGAACTTGGTGAGCTCTGCAGCTCTAAGGTCTAAGTGGGCTCCTGCAAAGACACACATGGGACAGAGCCTGGAGAACTCGGGAGTATATGCAGCCTGCATGAGGGGCAAGGGAGCGGAGGGAGAGTCTGGGAGGTGGGGGCACCTGCAGCCTGCATGAGGGGCAAGGGAGCGGAGGGAGAGTCTGGGAGGTGGGGGCACGTGCAGCCTGCATGAGGGGCAAGGGAGCGGAGGGAGAGTCTGGGAGGTGGGGGTACGTGCAGCCTGCATGAGGGGCAAGGGAGCGGAGGGAGAGTCTGGGAGGTGGGGGTACGTGCAGCCTGCATGAGGGGCAAGGGAGCGGAGGGAGAGTCTGGGAGGTGGGGGTACGTGCAGCCTGCATGAGGGGCAAGGGAGCGGAGGGAGAGTCTGGGAGGTGGGGGTACGTGCAGCCTGCATGAGGGGCAAGGGAGCGGAGGGAGAGTCTGGGAGGTGGGGGCACGTGCAGCCTGCATGAGGGGCAAGGGAGCGGAGGGAGAGTCTGGGAGGTGGGGGTACGTGCAGCCTGCATGAGGGGCAAGGGAGCGGAGGGAGAGTCTGGGAGGTGGGGGTACGTGCAGCCTGCATGAGGGGCAAGGGAGCGGAGGGAGAGTCTGGGAGGTGGGGGCACGTGCAGCCTGCATGAGGGGCAAGGGAGCGGAGGGAGAGTCTGGGAGGTGGGGGCACGTGCAGCCTGCATGAGGGGCAAGGGAGCGGAGGGAGAGTCTGGGAGGTGGGGGCACCTGCAGCCTGCATGAGGGGCAAGGGAGCGGAGGGAGAGTCTGGGAGGTGGGGGCACCTGCAGCCTGCATGAGGGGCAAGGGAGCGGAGGGAGAGTCTGGGAGGTGGGGGCACGTGCAGCCTGCATGAGGGGCAAGGGAGCGGAGGGAGAGTCTGGGAGGTGGGGGCACCTGCAGCCTGCATGAGGGGCAAGGGAGCGGAGGGAGAGTCTGGGAGGTGGGGGCACCTGCAGCCTGCATGAGGGGCAAGGGAGCGGAGGGAGAGTCTGGGAGGTGGGGGCACGTGCAGCCTGCATGAGGGGCAAGGGAGCGGAGGGAGAGTCTGGGAGGTGGGGGCACGTGCAGCCTGCATGAGGGGCAAGGGAGCGGAGGGAGAGTCTGGGAGGTGGGGGCACGTGCAGCCTGCATGAGGGGCAAGGGAGCGGAGGGAGAGTCTGGGAGGTGGGGGTACGTGCAGCCTGCATGAGGGGCAAGGGAGCGGAGGGAGAATCTGGGAGGTGTTAGACTTTTGGCACATCTCTGTAATTTTTAAACAAACAACAAAGTTTTCTATTTGAGCATGGTGCTCAATATTAACATTAAGTTTACATTTCAATTTCAGAACATAATTCTGTTCATCACACGCTATTTCAGAAAGCCCTCACGAAAATGGTCTCCTCTCATGTGCTGTCATCAATGGCTGTTTCTTTTCTGCAAACTGGAACCCCACACTGTGTGGAGATCTAGAAGGATGACACTATTAGAGAGATGAGTGCCAACCCATGGACTGTCCCTGCAAAGGAATGACCTCAGAAAGGAACTTATTTTCTGTGTTCACATAAAGGTCCCTCATCTTTTCTAATGAAAGTATATGTTTACCCCTAAACTGGTAAGATACAATTACTAAAATGAGGAAAAATAGGTTAGAAGTAGGCAATATCAGCCAGGTGTGGTGGCTCATGCCTGTAATCCTAGCACTCTGGGAGGCTGAGGCAGGTGGACTGCCTGAGCTCAGGAGTTCGAGACCAGACTGAGCAAGAGGGAGACATAGTGTCTACTAAGAATAGAAAAACTAGCTGGGCATTGTGGCAGGCACCTGTAGTCCCAGCTACTCAGAAGGCTGAGGCAAGAGGATTGCTGGGACCCAGTAGTTTGAGGTTGCTGTGATCTATGAGGCCCCAGCACTCTCTACCCAGGGCAACAGAAAGAGACTTTGTCTCAAAAAAAAAAAAAAAAAAAAGAAAGAAAGAAAAGAAAAAGAAAGAAGTAGGCACAATCTATTTTAGCTCTCTTGTAGCTACTCAAGTACTTACAGGAATAAAGCAAAAATTATTTTTAAAATAAACCACAAGACTCCTGGCCTGGCTACATCTGTGCCTGTGGCTTTGGCTTTGACTTTGACTATTATACCCTTTGACGCAGGAAGTTACTTTAGATTGGGAAATCGATACCTCTCCCAGATAATCTTCCTTAAAGGTCACAAACAGAGTGTATACATTTCAAAACTCATATAGAATCCTTCATATTTGACCTTGCGTAGAGGAACAATGTCTAAACATTTGGTAAAACATTTTTCTCACTGCTTAGGACTCATGAGAATAGATAAGATGAGCCACTTCACAAATGCTCTATGAATGGGAATGATGATATCATTTCTGACAACACAGCCCTTCAGTCCCTTTATAAACCCCAAACCCTGAAGGCTTCAAGAGACAAACAGCCCCTACTCCTCCTCTGTGTGGGTCACTGCACGTTTGCATTGCCTGGGCATATAGTGTTGGGCGCAGGCCCACTCTGGCTGCTAGGCTGGGGCCCTGGGCATGGAGCTTAACTTCCATGACCCCTGCCCATGTGGAAAACCTTGCACCAGCTGTCATGGCTAATCTTCCCCAAGGGAACTCAACTCCTCTAGCTCCAGTCTCCACTATTGCTTGGAGAGCTCTTGGGGCCTGGAGAGGCTCACACCTTCATGACTCAGGAGACTCATGAGGTCTGTCTTTGATCTGAGATATAACTATGGGGGGTTAGGTGGAGTCTAGGGGAGGAGGATGGGGCCAGGAAGCTGGCTTGTGCCTTCCTGGGTGAGCTGGCGACATTTCAGAGAACATTCACAGCTGAATAGACTGCAGTCTGTCACCTAACTTTTCCTGAAACCTATGCTTTTGCATGACTCTAGAAGCAGAGAATTTAAAAGTTTAGCATGTGTTTTTTTATTGGGGGAATGCAACTCAACAAATCTGAGGAAACAGCTGGGGTTCAGAAGCTTTTTCTGGGGTAATCCTGGGTAACAGCTGCTTTACAGGGTTTGTCCTCAAAAAGAGGGGCTCAGGGCTGAAGAGGGGGCTGAGGGAGACGCAAGCAGGCAGGCCCACCAGGCAGGAGAGGAGGCAGGGATGGTGGGCTGAGGCCACTGGTGATGAGAAGCCCACTGGCCCTGCTGGGAAGGGCAGGTGCTGACCTACCTGCTCTCATTATCCTCCCTCCAAATGCTCTGAGGACACAGATTCTAAGATGTGACAAACCGGTCCAAGGCCTTGCTTTGTAGTGGTGGGGTGTGTATTTGTTACCAAAGCTATGTCACTCCACTTTTCCTTCCCTCATCCCCAAGAGCAAAACAGACTTAAGAGACCTGCCCATTTATCACCACCTACCCAGTATTTCCTACCTAGAATATGACCAGATAGATGTAATTTTACCTTAAAAACCATCAGGTAAAGTTTTATCAGTTGTTATCTAATGTGGTTATAAGTTTGAGAAATAATTCCACATATTTCCTGAAAGCTTTACTTTGCCAGGAAATGTCACCTTGGCAGTATCATCAAATATTTGCCACTAAAGACTTTTTCTCACAATAACCTTAAGTTTCTCCATCAAGTATGTAGGCCGTATAAGGTGTCATGTAGAAAAAAACTGAGCAGCCCATAATCCCATCCTTTTGGGATTTAAGGTGCCCTCACACCAAATACCATGTGTTATATAAACACATCTTGAAGAGCGTATTGTTTTTCCCCCTCGATCAACCGACTGTGCACAAAAAACTTTTAAGAGATCAGAATGTAATCACTGTGTCTTCAAAACCAAGATGATAAAGATTACCCCCCCCCCTTTTTTTTTAAGTTTCAAAGACCTCTATTTTGGTTTCCTATGAAGTTAAGAATTGTTCATATTATCCACTAAGAGATAAAATCTCAGAACACTGGTTTTGTAAAAAACAAAGTAACAACCACAGAAGGGATGCCATGAAAGCCAAGGTCGGCCCTGGCCCAGTGTGAGTGGCTCCCACTCAACTAACTGTGGAATGTGTGCGTCCTAGTGCCGGGCAGGTTTGGAGCCAGGCTCGCTTGTTCTTTAAAGATGAACAGCTCCCAACAGACATCTTTCTACCACGTGGCCTGGAAATACACAAGTCACATCTGCTCCCAGAAGAAGATACTGAAACGCCATACGTAAGTATTTTAAGGTGTTAAGGGGCGCAGCTCAGTGGAGTCCAGGAAAGAGGCTACACACTCTCCTTCCCATCCTCTCTCCCTCTCGAGGCTGGAGAGCAGGCATGGGTAGCCCACTGTCTTCAGACCCTGCTCCTGGAGTAAGGAAGGACAAGTTCAACCTGCAACAGAATTTGGGGGAATAATTCTCCAGCCAGCTTCGTGTGAGCCCCCAACACCACACCACATCCTCCTTCTGCCTTCCAGAAGGAGCCCACACCTACACACAAAAATCAGATCTAGAAAGGCGTCCAGGTATCCAAGTTGAAGTGGCTATTGAATGTAATTCAGAGCAGCACAGAGTCTGCAAGGCACTGGCTCACAGTGAAAGCCCCGATTCACCGTAAACAGTCCCTCGAGCAGGCCAGAGGTGACAGTGTTCCAAAGATGTGTGGGCAGGTATGTGGCTATAAAAAATAAACTCTGGCCTTTATTTGTTTTTAAGTGTCAGCACAACTCAGATAACTTCAACTCTACCCACCCCCACAGCAAGCAAGACTTGTCTGCATGGGAAAAATAATAATCTATTTTTATCATTTGGTCCAATTACCTTGCAGGGGTGTTAAGTATTCTTATTATAATAAAATAAAACTTTAAAAAAACGTCAGCACCAGGAGCTATGCTGTTTATGTGTGAGAAGGAGCTCAATTCCTCAGGCTCCTCCTCTCAGATTGGTATGTGGGATGGGTTCCTCCACCCTGCCAAGGTCATAAACTCCTCTCCTGCCAGCAACATGCCTCACATTACTGCCCCTAAACCAACATGTTCTCATGGTCACAAGACTCAAGACTTGAGGTCCTAGGTGAAGGGTTATATAATATGTTTACCACTCTCCCCTCTCTCTCTGGCCAAATGTCACGACAGCAGAAGACAGAAACAAAGGTGTTTCCCTTCTCCCTTCTTTGAAATAGGGTTCTGGGTCTGGCCATCTGCTTAGACCGGAAAGACCAGGTATGGGTTTGATTGTATCAGACCTGTCACCATCACAAAAAATGCTGTCAAAACCCCATCTTCTCACCATACCTGAATTTCTGCCTAAAGAATGAAAAATAAGTACAGTGCAGGGGCTGACTCTAGGTGCCAGTGACCTGCCACCAGTGCACAGCCTCTCCCACCCACGGAGATCTTAGGGAAACATATGGAGGTTCCCAGTGCTCGGGCCCCCTCGGTGGTGGATGTGGGTATAGATGCGCAGCAACTCAGGGGGCACTTGCCTTTATGGTGGGGCCGTGCACCATGTCATGCAGCAGGGACATCTCCGGGGGGCTCCTGGGCAGCCCGTCGTCCTCAGAGCTCATGCCAGCATCCTCTCCCCGCTTGGTGGGAAGCACCCCTGGAGGAGGTGGCGGCCCCATTTTCACATTACACTGGATTTTTAACTAGATTAGAATAAAGAACATTTGCTTTTATTTTCATCAACATTTATCAATAAGTCCTCCTGATCCAATCCATTCATTCAGGAAATGTCTTCAACACCCTTATGTGGTACAGAGAACTGAGCTCAGTGAGCACCTGCACCAGCTCTCTGCCCACCATCTCATGCTCATTCATTTAAGAATGAGTCAAGATCCACTTGTAACTCATTTGGGATGTCTTAGGAGGATTATGATCTGTGGGTCTCTACTTTACAGTGTATCAAATAAACCAAGCAGAAAGCATTCACAAACTTCTCAATTGATACTTGACAGACATACCAAGCCACATGGTCAAGGAAAGGTTTACCTGCAGAGCTTTAATCCGATCACACACATTTTCTTGGGAAAATACTCTTACAGGTCGAGCAGGGTCCTGTCCAGACTCAGGAATGAAAATACTGTCATGTGAGAGGGCCCGGCTTCCCAGCGTGCCCCTCGACTCCCTAGGACAAAAGAGCCGCTGTGAGATTCTGCCCACATCCACCTGGAGGACTCAGGCTGGGAGAGGGGCATGTGGGTTCATAGCACGTCATACGACACTCCCCGGGTTGCATTTGCTTGCAGTTGCCCTTGACTTCTGCTTATCCCCACACTGTCAAAGGCCACAGTCAAGTATTAGGAGCAGTGTAGGGATAGGAATTTTCCTAGGAGAGCTAAATGTTGTGTGAATTCTTTAATTCTTTTATTGATGGAAAAACTAAGGTCTGGCAAGGTGTGAGGTCCAGATGGCAAGCCTGGCAGGGCTGGGCTTTGAGGAAGCCTGTCATGGGCCAGGGAGGGGTAGATCATGCCTTGTAGGCAAACAGGCAGCTCCTTGGTAGGCTGGAAGCTGTGTTTGCACAGCAGGCTCACAAGACACTCCAAAATACACATCCACAGGTGGTTTGAAATGAGAGCTGAAAATCTGCAAAGCCACAGCCTCTTTTTATCACCTGGCACCATCCATGAGATCCTACCTCTGTGCCTAGGTGCTGGAGGAGATATGGCAGGCCTTTCTGTGGTCACCATCCCAGGATCTGATTTGTAACTGAATCCACAGGACATTCACAAAATGTCCTGAGAGGATGTGGGAATTAGCCATCAGATTTTCCTAGCAGTGGTGGCTGCCTGAACAATAGGTGGAAGGAGATGATTGAGACCTGGATGATGAAGGAAGGAAAGCCTGTCTCTGCACAGCAACATACTGTGTGTAGCAACCCCACCCCATCGCCCTGCCTTCCCCACGTGACCCCCCTCCCCCAGGCATCCTGTCCACTGTGAGGCATTTGGGTTTCCGAGGTGTGGCTCTGCCCCATGTTGGTTAATGATGCTTCCTTTTAATAAAACTTCCAACCATGCAATGGTAAGGCATGGTTCCCAGAAGGGTGTGTCCTCACATTTCTGGGAGGGAATGAAGCCAAGTGAAGGAACTGGGCCCTCCTTGCCAACAGCAGCTCTTAACCTAAAGGTCCCACATGAACCTAGATTTCCCTCCTCCAATGCTTGCTCTTGGCCACACCCTCTGGAAACCACATCCACTGCCTGAACATCTCATTCTGGGTGTAGCAGGAGCAGAAAAGGCATGAAGAGGCCTCCACAAAAATACACCGGCAAAAACACAAAATGCCACAGGCACAAGGTCACTCATTACAGCAATATTTATAAAAGCAAAAGATGGGAAACAACCCAAACGTCCCATAGTCGGTGTCTAACTGAAGAAAATATGGAATGTCAGTCATGTAATGGAGGACTCTCCCTCCAGCTGAGTCAGTGGGTGAGGAAGGCCTTCATACGCTATATACAGGCATCGCCAGATTATCCTAAGGAAAAAATAACAAACAGTGCAGAACAATGCTCATGATGTGTTAGCTCTGTGTGGGAAAAGGGGGTATGAATATACATGTGAATATACACGTGTGTGTTTGCTTGTCTTTCTAAAAACAGAAATAGAAGGGCAAGTAACAAATGAATAAAAATTATTTCCTTTAGGGAGACAGAAAGAACTAGATACAGAGACAGGGTATAAAAGTACCCATATTTACAATTTTGTCTTTGAAACTATGTAAATATTTTACATAATGAAAAGATAAAATAAAACCAATGGGAAATCAATCTCTAAAACTCAAATACAAAGAGAAACAAACAAGCCTAATTTTATATGAAATTGTAGGCATGATCATACAAAGAAAAGAATGATTTCAAATGACTTTGACTCTACATCCAGAATTGGGTAAATTCTAAGAACAATAAGAAAAACTCCAAAGATATCAAATTGTACACAGTAATACTAGCAGTAATATTAATAGTAACAATGATAAGAATAGCAAAGATTATCAAATTATACTCTATAGTCTTATTACCAGTAACACTGATTAAAAGGCAGAGTACAAAATAATGTTTATAATCTATAACTTCTGTGTAGGAAAGGGGATAGGAAAATTATCATAAATGTATGACAGGATAAATAAGTAATTTTAGTAATATCATAAGAAGCCAAAGTCTTCATGCAAGAGAAAAGAGAATACAAAGAATCAAAGAAGTAAAAATGTTGCCTTATTAAGCTGTAATTGAAATATCAGGGAATTAATGAATAAAGGATTTGTTTTCCTCCAGGATATAAAACACAAAGGACAGCCAACTAGCAGTCATCACCTGGCAGCCAGATTGTGGTCTCTAAAAACTATTTCATACTATAAGGAAAGAACTAGGGCCTGAAATTTCAGGTCTGGAGCAGGAAATCTGCGAACCAAACCTGGGATTACTCATTGTGCAAGAAAGCAAGGAAGCTTTCAAGGATGAATGGAGTCATGTCAAATGAACCCAGGAGCTAATCTGAAATGACTCTCAGTAGCCTAAGATGGAACAATTTGATCATTAAAAAGAATAAAGACTGAGCCTGTGGCTCAGTGGGTAGGGCGCTGGCCCCAAATACCGAGGGTGGCAGGTTCAAACCCGGCCCCGGCCAAACTGCAACAAAAAAATAGCCAGGCATTGTGGTGGGCGCCTGTAGTCCCAGCTACTTGGGAGGCTGAGGCAAGAGAATCGCCTAAGCCCAGGAGGTGGAGGTTGCTGTGAGCTGTGTAATGCCTCAGCACTATACCGAGGGCGATAAAGTGAGACTCTATCTCTACAAAAAAAAAAATAATAATAAAGAATAAAGACTGTTGTGGATTAAAGCAAATCAAATATATCAAAATAAGCACATTCCTAATGATACATGAGGGGGAAAAAAGGAAAGAAAAACAAAACTCGGTATCACGTTACCAGACTTCAGGCTAACTATAAATCTATAGTGATCAAAACAGCATGCTACTGGCACAGAAGCAGAGCGGTAGATTTATGGAACAGAATAGAGAACCAAGAGTTGAACCCAGTTACTTATCATCATTTGATCTTTGATAAGCCTATCAAAAATATTCAGTGGGGGAAAGACTCCCTTATTTAACAAATGGTGCTGGGTGAACTGGCTGGTGACCTGTAGAAGACTGAAACTGGACCCTCGTCTTTCACCATTAACAAGAATTGATTCTCACTGGATAAAAGATTTAATTTTAAGACATGAAACTATAAAAATACTAGAAGAGAGTACGGGAAAACACTTGAAGAAATTGGCCTGGGAGAATATTTTATGAGGAGGACCCCATGGGCAATTGAAACAATACCAAAAATACATGACTGGGATCTGATCAAACTAAAAAGCTTTTGCACAGCCAAGAGCACAGTAAGTAAAGCAAACAACCTTCAGAATGGGAGAAGAGTTTTGCAGGTTATGCTTCCCACAAAGGTCTGATAACTAGAATCTACAGAGAACTCAAACTAATCAGTAAGAAAAGAACAAATAACCCCATTTCTATGTGGCCAAGAGACTTGAACAGAAACTTCTCTGATGAAGACAGGTGCATGGCCTACAAACACATGAAAAAATGCTCATCATCCTTAATCATCTCAAATCCAAACCACTTTGAGATATCATCTAACTCCAGAAAGATTAGCCCACATCACAAAATCCCAAAACTACAGATGTTAGCGTGGATGCGGAGAGAAGGGAACTCTTCTACACTGCTGGTGGGAATGCAAGCTAATACAACCTTTTTGGAAAGAAGTTTGGAGAACACTCAAGGAACTAAAAGTAGGCCTACCATTTGATCCTACAATTCCTCTACTAGGTATATACCCAGATGACCAAAAATTATTTTACAACAAAGACATTTGCACCAGAATGTTTACTGCAGCCCAATTCATAATAGCCAAGACATGGAAACAGCCCAAGTGCCCATCGACCCATGAATGGATTAACAAATTGTGGTATATGTACACCAAGGAATACTATGCAGCCATAAAAGGTGGAGATGTCACATCTTTTATGTTTACTTGGATGGAGTTGGAACATATTCTTCTTAGTAAAGTATCTCAAGAATGGGGAAAAAAGTATCCAGTGTACTCAATACTACTATGAAATCCATATATAATCACCTACACACTCATATGAATGACAAAACATAACAATAGTCCAGAAAGTAGAAGGGAAGAGGAGAGAGAGGGGAGGGGAGGGGAGATATGGGAGGAGGGAGAGTATTTGGGGGGGGGGCCTCACCTAATGTGCATGATGCAATGGTACATTTCAAAACTATTAAGAAATGAGTATAATTGGGATGGATGTGTTACTAAGTTCGATGTAAGCATTTCACGCAGTACCCTGAACCCCATAAATGCATCAATGTACTAAGTTATTATTTAATAAAAAACAAAAACAAAACTCATCAGTCACTACTGGAAGTTGGTGGGGTACCAGGTCATTACTCTGAGGAAGGATCAATAAAAGGAGAACCATGCATTCACCTCACTTTCCTGCACAAATTGTACCTCAGAGTAACGATGTAGTTGATGAAGGTTGGTAGAGAGATCACACTGACACCCGTGAAGCCACTGGGAAGTGTGATGTGAGGTGACAACACCTGCACCATCCTGAACTTTAATCAAACCGCTAGATCCATTTAACAGTTTATGAGGAATTGAGAGAATAAAGGGAAGAGTCTGATCAAACTAAGAGCAAGCAAATTCAGAATGAGCAACATTCTGCAGGGAGAATGGCCCTACTCCTGCGTCAGATCACTGAGATGAAACAAAGGGTAGAGGGCAGAGGGCAACTTATAGTTTAAGAGACTTAAGAAGCACAATCGCACAGACACAGAATCAATAAATGGGCATCACCCTTTCAACCCACAAGGTCCCATGGGTTTGCCAGCACTAACATGCCTTAGCAAATGGAGCCATTCTGATGGATAAGAAGTTGCTGCAGACTCATGCAGAGGCCAAGAGTACCTTTTAGGTACTTCCTCTGGCCCTCTAAAAATGTCATTTGCACTTCCTGGGCCTCGTCATACCCTACCCACAATCTCACCCACGTAGCATCAGTCTCAGCAGACTGCTACCAATCACGGAGGGCCAGCTCCCTGGCAGGTGCTGGGAATATAAAGATAAACAGGACACAGTCCCCCTGTTTCTGTGGACTCCATTAAAAAGAAGAGATGGATAAGTGAACAAGTTACTTTACCCAGGTTTGCCCCCCCAGCTGGGCTCCCAGGCCTGTCTCCCCAGCTCCAGAACTGTGCTATAGTCAAGAGACAAGGGTGGGTGGAGTGAGTGCTATAAGATCCCTGGGGCTGACCAATTATTAAGTGGTGATACTTAAAAATAAGTAATATTATTATATCATTACAATATCATCTCTCTCCCTGAGGGTTCATAGCGCACTGCCTAGGAAATGCGGGCACCGTGTACATCCCTTCCATCACAAGGTACAGTGTAGGTCTATCAGGCTCCCTGCTAGCACACACGTACACACACACATCAAAAGCGAAAACAAAACCAAAAAACAGAAAGAAAATCCAATCTCCTCCTCAATCATTTGGTGCCACCAAGTGGCCAGTATAATTGCTACTCCTTAAAAACTGGCATGGAGGTTGGGGAGGGACTAGGCACCATTAATGGGTGCTAAGGCCTGTGACCCCATCTCAGAGCGGTCTACTCTCCATCCTGAAGGATATTAAGCTTTCTGAAGAGTTTTGTCCTCAAATTAAAGGGCCAACGTTGTTTAAAAGGAAATGTGGACGTGGGCCTAGCAAGAAATCTGTTTCTTTTCCTTTTAGTCACAGAAATAACTGGAGCATATATATTGTAAACTATATTTTGATGACATATAAGTTACAAAAATAAGGATTTCTTTACTAGACGGTCTCAAATTTTTGTACCTATTGGGTCTGTTCTTCCTAATAATATTTTTGGGTGATTTTTCTAAGACTGACCTGCAAGAAGCTTTTTTTTTCCCTTCCCTTTCTCTGTCCAGTGAAAATCTTAATAGATTACTCAACATTCAAGTTTAGAGAAAACAAGATAAGAAAGAACAAGTGTATTTTTCTAATATAGTATCCAGGTGCTCAATAGAGTTTTAAGTCAAATTAAACCAGAGCCCATATCCTAATCCTGCCTGTCCCTTTCAGCTGCAGGGAGTTGGGCAAGTTCCAAATTTTCTCTAAATGTTATTTCACTCATTTATAAAATGGTACATGGTATCTCTCTCCCACAGTTACTGTGGACTTTAAATATAGGCAGCACATGGCAGGTAGCTACTCATGTTCTTCCCTCCCTTTCTACATCCCCATGTTTGACAAGATAAGAAATACAATGTGTTTGGAAGAACCTCTAACAGGATTACCCAGGAGGAAAGGAGGCTCAGTAATCTGGCAAGTTACCAAAATAATAAAAGGGAGGATTTGGGTGCCCCTGTGCCCAGACACCCCCTCCTTCCTGTGAGAGCACACAAGCCTGAGGGATGTAAACAGCAACTTACTCCAGCTCATCCTCAGAGTCGTAGCCCACTGGCCCTGACTCGATGGCAATGACCTCAGTCCTCGCCTGACATTGTTTCCAGGTGCTACTTCCTGTGGACGATGGAGATTCCTTTCTCTTCTTCTTCCCGAAGAACTTCTTGAAAGTTTTGAATTTCGACTTTTTCTTTCCTGTACAGATTTTTAAAAACAGCAAATAAATAAGCAAGATCATGTGTTTATGCGTGTGGGCGAAATTTGCCCATGAAGAGGAGAATTCAAATTTTCTGCCCACGCATCGGTTGTTTGCTTCAGAAAAGTCCTGTTTCCATACAGAAATACAGCCTATACCATGTATTTTGCACACCTGAAAACAAATCTTGATTTCTTTTTATTTAAGGTATTTCAATATATGAGCCCTGAATACTTTGGAACATGATGTCACCTTCATCCACAAATTTTATCCTATCCAGGATCCCATGATTTCACCTTAGCAGCTCAGTAAACTTCATTCCTTTTCTTCAGGATATTTATGAGAACTGACAATAGAAGCATGCCTGGATTTAGGATGCTGTCTAATACATCTCGAAAATTTGCTTAAGGGATTTATATTTATTAGTTTTATAAGTAAATAATGTAATGAACTGAATTTCTTTAGGAAAAAATCAGGATCTTTCTATCATGTTTATATTAATGCCCCCTTGGAAAGTTTACATGACCTTGTCCTCATATGGGAAATTACTTAGGGCTACTCTCGTAGTTCCATCATTTTAGGTGAAGCAAACCCTTCTCCAAAGGGAAATTAGTTCTACAGCAAAGATTTCTTAACTTCTAGTGGAAGTTTTCATACTTTTATGATCCCGAAATGTCTGTGCTATTAACAGATGGTTCTCAGTGAGCACTCTTACCACGCAATTAATGCTGCTAACATCCCTTCCTGTTACTTATTTCTAGCTTAATTGCATTGTAGTCTGATAACATACTCTTGGGACTTGCTTTATGGCTGACCACCTGAAAAATTTTTATCAATGTTCCTGGTGCTTTTGAAAATAATATATTTTCTTTCATGTTCTGTATATGTCAATTAGGTTAGGCCTTTTTTATTGCTTTGTCCAAATACTTTATATCTTTACCGATTTTTTAACATGTTTGTTCCATCAATTACCGAGAGGTATGGTAAAAATAACCCACTCTGAATGTGGATTTACCTAGCTACTTATCTTTATATTTAGTTGTCAATTTCTACTTTACAACTTGTGACATTATTAATACATAGAAATGTAAAATTATTATCTTGTTGGGGAATTGAAACTTTTATGAAGTGGCCCTTTTTTAGTTATGTTTTTTGCCTTCAAGTTTATTTTGAATGCTGTTAATGGAGCTTGAGCATCAAAAGAGATGCCAGCAGCACTAGGGACGGAGCTGCTCTTTTTACGGCAGGCTGATGGGCAGCTGGTTTTATAGACAAGTCTTTCTTATCAAGGCATCAAGGACATGCAACTCATTATCACAACTCTCTGGGTTGGCTCCTCTTTAGTTAGAGTGTCAGAGGCTTGTGGTGTAAGCATATTTCTCATGGGTTTGTAACTGGGCCCGTGCAAAGAAGCCACGAGCCTGTGGCATGTCTCCCTTATCTGAGTTCTGTCCACCTGTGACAGTTTCACAGGATGGTTTTTTCAGATCTAAGATGGAGTTAGCTTGGCCCACCTAACAGGATACTCCACCTATACAGCTTTGCCACCTTCCCTGTGCCCAGCATCCCCAAGACATATGTTTTGGTATCCTATTACTATCCTTACTTTTCTGAATCCTAATATGTAAGATTTATATTTAGAGTTTGGTACATCTAATCCGATAATCCTTCACTCTTAACTGGGGCAATTAATTAATTAGTCTATTTAGGCTCACTCCAATTACTGACATAATAACAAAAACAAGTATACCATCTTTTGTGTATTTTCTAAATCTCATTTCTTTTTTTTCTTTTCGTTTTTAGCTGGGGGCAGGTTTGAACTCGCCACCTCCGGTATATGGGGCCAGCGCCCTACTCCTTGAGCCACAGGCGCCACTCCAAATCTCCTTTCTTATTTTCTTTTGGATTAATTGACTTTAAAAAAAATATGTTTCCTGTCACTACTAGTTTATTAGCCTTAACTTTCAGAAACTATACTACACATTGTATTACAGGATAATACAAGGACCTTAGACTACTTTAAGCCCATTTTTATCCCCTATTGTTTTCATTTTGATTGTTAAAAAACTCAAGACACTATTCCATGGTCATGTAGATGAATACTCTTGTTTATTGTTTTCTGTGCTCTTCCTTCCCACTTATATGAAAGACCTTCTACTAGGAACATTTTCTTTTGGCTTAAGGTCAGATTCCTTTAGAATCTGCTTTATTGGGGGTCTACTGGTAGAAAATTCAGGTTTTGTTTGTCTGAAAATGCCTTTATTTTTCCCTCATTCCTGAAGTATATCTTTCCTAGGCATTATATTCTAAGTTGGCAGTTATTTTTTCTAAAAATATTGACGTTACTACCCTGTTTCCCCGAAAATAAGACATCCTCCGAAAATAAGACCTACTTACAGGAAAGATAAGACGTCCCCTGAAAATAAGACCTAGCGCATCTTTGGGAGCACACCTTAAAATAAAGGGAAACAGGGTATTTCACTGTCCTGTGGCTTCTGTTGTGTTGTTGAGAAGTTGGTCACCCGCCTCTGGTTCCTTTGAAGGCAATCTCTTTTTCTCAGACTGATTGTAAGATTCTTCATTCTGTCTTTGGTTTTCTATAGTTCACTGTGGATTTCCTTTGATGTATCCTTCTTGGGATTCATTGAGCTTTTAAACCTATGGACTGGGTCATTTTTTATAAAAATCAAACCCAGAAATTTCTCAGCTACTCTCTCGACTCCTGAGACTGCTCCAATGCATGCTGTTGCCCTTTACTTAATCTCTGCAACTCTTGTTCTCTTTTCTGTACTTTCTATCTCTTTACCATTCCATACTACATTTTACATAATTTCTTGTCATCTATCCTGAGCTGATATAAGCTGCTACATACACATTTTTAAGTAATTACATTTATTGTATTTTAAATAAATTTAAAGTAAAATTTTAATAATTAAATTTATTTATAGAAATTCAATTGATCATTTTTTGAATCTGCTATATATTACATTGGTTGGGTGCTATGCCACTTTTTATAGTTCCTTGGACCTTTCCAATGCTTCTATACCTTTTTATTATCTCCAAACATAATATGCCTAGTTGTTTTATGGCATGTATTTGATAATTCTGATATATGATGCCTCATGTCTCTGCTTCTCTGGTTTCTGCTGTGTTATTATTCAGTTTGCTGGTGTCGCTGTAACAAAGTACCACAAACTGGGTGGCTGACACAACAGAAATATATTCTGTCTGTTCTGGCGGGTAGGAGGCTGAACTCAAGGTGGTGCTGGCATGGCTGTCTCCTTCTGAGGACTGTGATGGAGAACTCTGTTCCATGTCTGTGTCTGTCCCCTAACTTCTGGTAGTTTGCCTATAATCTTTGGTGTTCCTTGGCTCATAGATACATGACCCCAGATCTCTGCCTTCCTGTTCACACAGCAGTCTTGTTGTTTGCATGTCTGTGTCCAAGTTTCTCTGTTTAATAAGGACACCAGTCATGTTGGAGTAGGAGCCCACCCAGTATGAACTTAACAAATTACATCTCAAATAACCCAGTTTCCAAATGGGGTCACGTTATGAGGTACTGGGTACTTCCACGCATGAATTGAGGGAGGCACAATTCAAACCGAAGTGTGTTGGTTCTCATCCACAGTACCTGGTTGATTTATATGCCTGGTTATCACTGACAACATATTATTAGTACTGAAAATATTGTTTTCTCTAATAATATGAAGTGTAAATAGAAGGCACCTTCCTTTACAGAATATTATTTGTAAAGTACCTGGGGTTATTTCCAGTCTAGAGAGATGGACTGGAACTTATTAAGCAAGTACAAGGGTTGAGGTTCTCTGAATTACCCACGTGATGGGAATTCAAGCTATAGATCTACACGAGGATTGATTTACGCCTGGTTCACACTTGCTCAGATTCTGTAGCTCCTTGGGCTCACACCTAATTGCAGGGAGAATCTTCTATTAGACAGTCTACCTTATACAGGTTACTTTGATGTTTGATCCTTTCTCTTACCTTCTACCCCATGAAGACATGAGAATGGAATGCAAAATTTCCAAGACTGGTAAAGGATCTAAGGGCAAAAATGGATTTTATGCTCACTTAACTCTCTGGGTTACCATTTTTCTTTGAATTTTGGCCTCATTATTTCTTACATTTAAAAAATGTTCCAAAGGATAGTTTTATCTACAATTTTAAATTTTAAGTGGGAGAAGGCTGGTCTGAATAACTTAAGTTCACTATTTGAAAAAAGAATACTTAGTGTCTCTTTCTTTTCTAAAATTGATTCTTCATGGTGACTTTTGTAAATATTCAGAACTAGCATTTATTGAAGTTGTTTCAAGCTAACGAAAAATTTATTCAAAGTGTGTTTTCTCGTTTAAAATAAGTAATAATTCAGAGTCCTATAATATGAGAAAATTTGAAAGTATACTTTTTCTCAGGGCTAATTAAAAAGCCCTCACCTTATATTTGAGTTTATTTGGTAGCCATTAAAATGTGACAGAGGAAAAGTGGTTCTAATATAAAATCATAAGAAAAATCTATCTGCAATATATTAAATAGAACCTTTACTGATATTAGTATCTGCAGATGGCGGCTAGCAGCTAGAATTTAATACTACTAGAAGCTATTCCTCCCGCATTTTATCAAAGAAAATATCTACTGGTATTTTGACTTTAAACAATAGAGAGCTAAAGACCTTTGTTACCAAAATAAGGGAATTATAAATAGCTAATCTAGAGAGAAGTTGCCTTGTGGGAAGATCAATTTTTTAATGTCAATTTTACAACTCTATCAAGACGCAAATAGCAATATGAGGATAACAGTAAACCATTTTGATCACATAATTGGCTAACTCTTGGAATGTATTATAAGTTGAGATGATGATTCATGGGTCTGGAATTTAGCTTAGTAGAGAATATAAGTCTCCTGAAGGAGAATAAAAGTCATAAAAGAGAGAGATCAAAGGCTTGCTCTTGATGTAACTATTTTTTATGGATGACCAGGCTATCCTGTACTTTGCCCAATTCCTACTGGTCTGCTTGGATATTTTTAGATGACAAATGAATCCATCTAGTCCCTGGTTCTTCACTTTCAAGTCAGCCAACACGGGGACATTGTTACCTCCAGGAATGAGGAAAATGACTGACAGAGAAGCAAAGCCGCACTGCCCTCCTGTGGCCTCAGCCGTAATAATTTGGATGTGCTGTCAGTCGCCTTGTGAGGGCCCCGAGGGTGTCGGAGCACACTCAGACCTGAACCCCAGTCCCTCTCACTCTGCCCCACAGCCAAACAGTAGCTTCCCGGTGCCAGGGGAGCCAGGGCCTTACCTGTGCCATCCTCTCCAAGGCCTTCTGCGGCTTCCCGAAGCTTAATGTCCATCACCCTTGTGGAAATCATGTCCAGCTCACTGAAATCAGATGGAAATTCAAGTTATAGAAACATGTTTGGCAGAAGTTATCCATGAGTTAATTGGTGGTGACAACTGCTTTTGGCATGACCTCATCTGCACACACCCCAGCAAAGAGAGTCCAGGGCAGAGTGCAGGACAGTACAGGCCAAACACACGTCCACAACCACAAGATTAGTAACCACACACTCGCTTAATCACTGACTAGGGCAATTGAATAGAAAACAGATTACTGGGGCGAATGCTTCACTAATTCACACACGCAGATTAGGTTTCTTTCTTTCAAAAAAGTTTTTCTCAAATTATGAGGAATTATGTTTTTCTCTTGTTTTACTATACAGAAGGTGTGGAAAAGATAGAACCCCATGATCCCACCAACCAAGATGAAAATAGGTAATGTTTTCATCACCTTCCAATATTTTTTCTTTGCAAATATTTTGTGTACATGCACACACATACCATAACTAGGAAGCTTAACTTGCTGATTTTCTTATAGCACACCATTAAAATTCTTTGTAAGTGTTATTTTAATGTCTACATCATATTCTGATTTATAGCTGCACCATATGTTTACATTGAGTTTCTTTTTTGAACTTAATGAAAAATTTCAAATCGATACAAAATTACAGAGAACATACAATGCACTTAACATATGGCTAATCTTGCTTCATATTTTTCCCCACTCCTAGCTGGTTATTTCCAAGCAAATCATCCCAGATGCTACTATCATTCTAGCCATTTGGATTTGGCTTCTTCTTAAAAGTCTCTGATTCTTCATGGAAATCAATAAATGACAACTGGTCAATATTCCTGTTATAGGATATTGAGCAGACCATGTTTCTGCCTTCCACAGCTGACTGTTGAACAGTGTGCTCTACCTATATGTATTAATATACTATCTATTTACAAAGCTACTTTTTGTTGGTAGTTACTATGAAATCTCACACTAGAAAAGGAGGCTCAACTATTTAATTACCCAATTCACATTACCCCTTGCACAAAGTACAGAACAGGAAAAGATAGGATAAATACAAAGAAAATACTTTACAGAGGAAAGGGGTTGTGAATTTGTGCCAGAGTTGATTCTAAAATTTGTTTTTTTTGTTTTTTTTTGAGACAGAGACTCAAGCTTTCGCCCTGGGTAGAGTGCTGTGGCACCACAGCTCACAGCAACCTCCAACTCCTGGGCTCAAGTGATTCTCCTGCCTCCGCCTCCCAAGTAGCTGGGACTACAGCCATAACACCCAGCTATTTTTTGGTTGCAGCCATCATGATTGTTTGGCAGGCCCAGACTGGATTCAAACCCGCCAGCTCAGGTGTATGTGGCTGGCACCTTAGCCGCTTGAGCAACAGGTGCCGAGCCAGCTCTCATTTAACATCCATACCAAAATGTTCATCTTCTCTGCCAGCAAATACCTTAAAAGCTGAAAAGATCTTCACCAGCTTCGGTTTTCAATTTTCATACCATTTGGCTTTATAAAAATGTCAGCTCTGCCAAAACCTCTTTGTTGGAACCTTACCAAATTTGACTCATAATCATGCTATCATTATATGTAAAATGAGGGTTGGACCGAAATAACATTTTTCAAAGAACATCTATGTTCATTGTCAAAGTAACAGTAATAGTAGAATGATTATAATGGTTCTATCTAGGCTGGTAGCCCCATTCAAAGGCTCAGGTGTTCCAAAAAGTCCCCCCGCCACCCCCACTATGTCAGAGTCAGGCAGCAACCTCGTGATCCAAAGATGCTCAAGGATACTGACCAAGGAAGAAGAGCTATCAAAAGACATTCCCAGGAAGAGGCAATGGAGATGGGAAATATAGGGAGCAAAAGGAAGGATGAAAATGGTGAGAGCTGGTTAAAAATCACCAGTTATCACCCTGGGTACCACGTCCAAGGGCTGCCACTGAGCTAGAAAGTACAAGTGTAAGAGCATTCTGTCGCTTGAAATTGTAGTTAACCAGCACATCTGTATGTGACTCATCAGGCATGCAGCATATCATCTGAATTATCTCCTTTAATCCCCAAGAACTATGAGTATTTCTCCTTTTGGAGATGAGAACATGTATTAGGTGGTTTACTAACTTGCCCGAGGTAGCAAAGCTGACACTGGCCTCCATACTCACATTGACTTCACACTCAGCATGGGCAGTTGCTTCTGAGGCACTGGGATACAGTGACACATGAGACCAATGTAGTGTCTGCCTCTGGCAGGTGCTGACCCAGTAAAGGGGACAGCCTTGAGCTTCTCCCAGAGCAGGAAGGCTGGGGAATTCGAAGGACAGAATCTCCCACTGAAATGGCTCTGTTGGCAAGCAGCCCTGCCTAGGGTCAGGCCACGGCTCAGAGGCTGAAGGATCCCTGGGAGACCATCCATTGGTCTTAGTTTGAAAGAAGACTTCTGAGATTCTCATGATGTGTCAACTAACTGGGAAAGGATTATACTCTAGAGAAACCATCATGTTACCTGTCAAATGTCCAATCACCTCTGGCAAATGAAAGGCTTCTTGCTGAGAAATGCTGGGAACGTGCAGGGGTGTGTGTGGAATGTCTATAAGCCCCCAGGGGTGAGTGTGCACAAGGGTACCCCCTTCTGCTAATCCTGGAGCAGCCCAGAGATTCAGATTTGCTCCTCCCTAGATTGAGGGCGTGGCTGGAGAAAGCAAGAAAGCCACATGGGAGAGGGAGGGTTCAGTAGCAGGGAGAGGACAGGAGGACTGGGTGGTCCCAGGCTCCCTGAGTAGGTCCTTCTGCCCTCCTTTTGGCAGGCAGATGCGGACAGCACCCCGACTGTCGAGACTGCCAGCAGACTCACACACGGAGGCAAAGTCACCCACCAACAAAGGGACAGCAATGGGGCTCATGTCATGTGGGAGGTTTTAGAACCTACTCATGTTTTATGTCCCAGATGTTGTCACACTAGTGAGAATATAATATGGGGCAGAGGAAAAGAGCAGACTTGGATATCAGGCAGCCCTGGGATTGTACCTTCTCACACCGACCAGCACTGGGCCTTACATACAAAACGGGGGATAATAGCACTGTAGTTAAATGGGACCAGAGTGCAGCAGCACTCAGCAGGTACAAGCCAAGAACTGCTGTTGGTCGAGGCAGCCCATTCTTCACAGTGTGCCTGTTTATGCACAAACACATCCAAGTAAACACAACTGGCCCACCCTGGCTGCAGGTGAGCATCAGACTCCTTGCGCAAATGGGTCACTTTAGCGTCACCATTATCAATCACAGAACAAGACACTGGATTCCCAGCTGACCCCTCTGCTTCCTGATCCCCATGGCATGATGGACTCAAACCAGTGCCAGATAATTGATAAAACACATTCAAGGTTGTGGAGGGATGCCTGCCCTTTGAGACTACCAAGCATGCAGAAGGAGAACTATCCCCTCTGGGTGGACATTCCTGCTGGAAATACTCCACAGCTGTGACAATGGAATGTCAGCTCAGCTGGGGGCCCAAGTAACTTGCCTTTCAGAACACACATTGCCACCCCCAGTCAAATTCAGGGAAAAACAAGAAGGAAAACCACAATGTGAAAACAATGGTGCAAATACCCAATTGCTCCCAACTCTCTTTTCGCTTCCTTGTTGGGGACTCAACATTCAGGTCGGGCCATCCAATGTCCCCTCAACCATGGTCTGCTCTCTCCCCTCCCAACCCTGTTGTCACGACAGCTCCAAGTCCAAGTCAAGGAAAACCTATACTTGCAACTCAGTCTGGACCTGGGAGGCCACTTCAGGGGTTCTAATTAACTTGCAAGGGTGCTGAGCCTCTAGCCCTCTCTGCTGCTCACCACACAATCCAAGGGAGTCCTGCATCCAAAGCAAGCTCAATGTGGGGTTCCTACCCCTTCTCTCTCCATTTGACTGTAACCACAGGCTCTGCCAGGCATAGAATTCCATTGTTAGTTGCAGCTTCTATTGAAAAATTCTACAAAAGTTTACTCATATGAAGAATGGCAATTGATTTTAATACAGTATTTTTAAGGTTCCAATCCATTATATTTACCTACACAATGCAAAGAAAAGTATCAGTACCCTGGCTATAGACATCTGAGCACATAATTATGTATAAAAGCTTCAGTGTTCACCCTACAGATTGGCTAATTCCACACTAACCACCAGGTTATGTTCAGACCCCAGTGGAGTCTTTCTTAGCTGCCTGCACCCTGTGTTCACAACATTCACCAACATTGTCATCAGTAACTTGTTTTGGAGGTGTTCCCAAAACCGTGGGTTTCCCAGGGTGAGCTCTGTGCCTATTATATTCACTGCTCTCTTCCCAGGGGCTCCTGAGAGCCCAAACAAAGAGCTGTACCCAGCACACTCGATAACTGACAAACCAGGGGGGCCTCTGGCTAGTAATGTCCTTTAAGACTTTTTCAATACATTTTTAGGGCAGAGGAAGATGGCCAAACAGAAGCCTCCACTGAGTGTCCCTCCACACAAATACCTAATTCAACAACTATCCATGCAAGCGAGCACCTTCAGAAGAACCAAAATCAGGTGAGCGATCGTAATCTGGTTTTAATATTATATCAAGGAAACAGGCACAGTAGAGGGCAGAAGAGGCGGTCTTGCATTGCCTATACCACCTCTCCTTCACCTGCCTCCCCACTCCCCCGGAGGGCAGCGCCAATCCACTGGGGGGAGAGAGTATCCATGTGACTTGAGGAGGGAGAATGAAATGATCATGAGGCTTTAAATTGAAATGGAGGGCCCTCCTGGCACAAGGGAGCCCACAAAGGAAGCATTATGATTGGCCTGGCCAGAGGGAAATCCTCTCCTTGAAGCCCCTAGCCCCACCACCAGCAGAAAAATAACAGCCTGGGACCTAGACTAAACACTTAAGGCAGTCAGGCCACAAGGGCCAAAGCCCTGGAGCAATTCCTGTGACTGTGCAGGCTCACACCCAATGGACTTGGGGTGCACGTGACCCAGTGAGACACCAGCAACTGCAGCCACGCCAGTGCCTGTGTCACCCACCCCCAGCTACAGGTAAGCGTGGCTCAGGGAGAGCCTTCTTCCACTTGAGGAAAAGAAAAGAGCTCAGAGGATTTTGTTTTGCAACTTGGGTGCCAGTTCAGCCACAGTAAAATAAAGTACCAGGGAGACTCCCGAGGCACCTGAGTCCAGACCTCAGTTCCTAGATGGCCTTCCTGGCATTTCTTCACCCATCCTAGCCCAGAAGGAAACATGCTGCCCTTAAGGGAACAACACAGTCCTGGCAAGATTCACCACCTGCTGACTAAAGAGCCCTTAGGCTTTGAATAAACATCAGAGGTAGCTAGACAACAGTCACCATAGGCTTTGAGATTAAGCTGGCTTCAGGTGTGACTTGGCACTGCTGGCCACAAAGGAATGTCCACGTCCCTCCTCCCCAATCTCCAGCAGCTCAGTAGAGAGAGTGAGGGAAAAGAGTGAGAGACTTTGCCTGATAACTAAGGGAATTCTCTTGAATCTTACCTAAGCTCACCAAGATGGGACCACTAACAGTCTGCAAGAGTCACAGCAGTCCTAGGCTTGGGTTGTCCCCAGTGCTGATATTGATACAGTGACCAAAGAGTTAGACCACATCACTCCATTCCCTTGGAGTATCTGGTAAGCCTTTTCAAGGAGGACGGGTTCAAGTAAGCCCAGACTGTGAAGATTAAAATAAATTCCTAGCTCTTCAATGTCCAAACATTGACAAACATGAACAAGCATCAAGAACATCCAGGAAGACATGACCTCACCAAACGAACAAAATTAGGGACAAGAGAGCAACCTAGAGTGATGGAAATAGATGACAGGTGACCTTCCAGACATAAAATTCCAAACAGCTGTCCTGAAGAAGCTCAATGAACTTCAAGACAATGCTGAGAAGAAATTCAGAAGCCTATGGAGAAATTTAACAGAGATTGAAATAATAAATAAACAAGCAAAAATTCTAGAGCTTAAGAATCAACTGAGCTAAGCTCACCAAGATGGTACCACTAACAGTCTGCAAGAGCCACAGCTCGGGATGTCCCCAACGCTGATGATACAGTACAGTGACCAAAGACTGAGACCACAGCGCTCAGTGCCCATGCAGTATGAGTCAGAAGAGAAAAAAGAATAAATTAAGAATTTCCTACACCTATAAGATCTAGAAAATAGCCTCAAAACAGCTAATCTAAGAGTTATTGGCCTTAAAGAGGAGGTAAAGAGACTGGGGTAGAAATTTTACTTAAATAATAACAGAACTTTCTAAACTTAGAAAAAGACATCAATGTTTGCATACAAGAAGGTCACAGAACACATGCAGATTTAACTGGAACAAGGCTAACCCAAGGCATTTAATCACCAAGCTCCCAAAGGTCACAGATGAAGAAAAGATCCTAAGAGAAGCAAGATAAAAGAAAAATTAGTGGCTCAGTGTCTATAGCTCAAGAGGCTAGGGCGTCAGCCACGTACACCTAGAGTTGGCAGGTTCAAATCCAGCCTGGGCCTGCCAAATAATAATGACAAAACAACAACAACAACAACAAAAAACAATAGCTGGCATTGTGGCAGATGCCTGTAGTCCCAGCTATTTGGGAGGCTGAGGCAAGAGAATCGCTTAAGCCCAGGAGTTGGAGATTGCTGTGAGCTGTGATGTCATGGCACTCTACCCAGGGCAACAGCTTGAGGCTCTGTCTCAAAAAAGAAAACAAAAATTAGAGCTCCTCTTTAAAGAAGCTCTTATGTCTATCATCAGACTTCTCAATGGAAACCTCGTAGGCCAGAAGAAGAGTGACATGACATATTCGAAGTGCTGAAGGAAAAAACCTTAACCCTAGAATATTATATTCTATGAACAAAAGCTGAGGGGTTTCATCAACACCAAACTTGTTCTACAAGAAATGTGAAAAGAGTTCTTCAATCTGAAAGAAAAAGACATTAATGAACAACAGGAAATCTTCTGAAGGTATACAGCTCACTGGTAACAGTGAGCATACAAATACAGGATAGATTATGGCCATCGCTGTGGCATATAAACCATTTACATCTTGAGTAGGAAGACAGACAAACCTACCAAAAATAACAACTTCTTGAAAGACAGTTTAAAAATAAGGATATGGATGGAAACAACAAAAAGTTAAAAGAGTGGGGGAGGCCTGGAGTTAAAGATATAATTCCTGTTAGATTTCTCTTAGCTTGTTTATGTGTTTATAAGAAGAACTGTCATATGTTTAATTGGTTATAAATATTTTTTTGCAAGCCTGTTGGTAACCTCTGATAAAAAACCTAAAACAGATACACAAAAAATAAAAAAAGCAAGAAATTAAAACACATTATCAGAGAAAATCACTTTTAACAAATATGTTAAATAAAATAAGTCAAGTATAGAAAGACACATCTCACATGCTCTCATTCATATGTGGGAGCTAGATATTAAAAACAATTGATTTCATGCAGAGAGTAGAATGATGGCTGGTTAAAAGATATCAGGGAGGGGGAGATAAAATGGGGCATGGCTGGCGGGTACAAAAATGTAGTTGGATAGTTAGAATGAACAATAATTGATAGCAAAACAAAGTGACTATAATCAACAATTGTCAGGGTACATTTTGTAATAACTAAGAGAGAAGTTAGAATGTCTTAACATTAAGAAATGTTAAATGCCTGGGGTGATGGATATCCTAATTACCCTGATTTAATTAATTCACATTATATGCCTTTATCAAAAACATCATATGCATACTATAAATATATACAACTATTATGTATCCATAATAATTAAAAATAAAAAAAATTGCAAAAGATAGAAACAAATGCAAATATATCAGTAAATTAAATAATTATACATGAAACAAACCTACCACTTAAAAGACCCAAATTCTCAGATTGGCTACAAAATAAAATGCTATATAGAAAACATAAAAATAAAATAAAATTTCCTGGTTTTGATAATTCAACTATGGTTACTTAAAAGAATGGTCTTGGTTCTTAGAAAATGCAGATGTGATTTCTCAAGCTCACAATCAAACAGTCCAAAAAAAACCAATATGCAAATGTAGATATATAAATATAGAGAGAAATAATGATATAGAAAATGAGGCAAAATGTGAAAAATTGGTGAATCTGGCTAAAAATTATATAGGAAATTTCTTTTTTTTTTTTTTTTTTGTAGAGACAGAGTCTCACTGCACCGCCCTCGGGTAGAGTGCCGTGGCGTCACACAGCTCACAGCAACCTCTAACTCTTGGGCTTACGCGATTCTCTTGCCTCAGCCTCCCGAGTAGCTGGGACTACAGGCGCCCGCCACAACGCCCGGCTATTTTTTTGTTGCAGTTTGGCCGGGGCTGGGTTTGAACCCGCCACCCTCGGCATATGGGGCCGACGCCCTACTCACTGAGCCACAGGCGCCGCCCAAGGAAATTTCTTATACTATTTAACTTTTTTGTAACTTTGGTACTATATCAAATAAGTGATAAAAAAAAAAATCACCCCCACCCAAACAAAAAGAGAGGCAGAAATTCCAGAATGGCAGTGTGAAGAGATTGGTGAACCCACTCCAAAGAAAAAGAAAGCAATGGAAACTACCTTTAAGAGGGCATAGATGTTGAATTCCCCAGCAAAGCAGCTATTATAGACATGCTCAAAGAAATAAAGGAAACCATGTTTAAAGAGTTAAAAGAAAGAATGGGTATAATTGCATATCAAATAGAGAATATTAGAAACTTTAAAAATGAACAAACTGAAAATCTGAAAATGTTTTTAATTTCCAATGAAATGAAAAAAATAATTGAAGAATTAATTGAAGCTCACCAGGAGATTTGACCTGGCACAATAAAGAATCAGCAAATTTGAAAATAGATCAACAAACACTATGCAATCCAAAGGAAAAAAGTGAACAGAGCCTCAGGGAAATTCAGAAATATCATTAATTACGCTAATATAGAAAGGTAGTCCTAGAAGGAGAAAAGAAAGAAAAACTATAGAAAAATAATATTAATCTAAAATGGCTGAAAACTCCCCAAATTTGATGAAAAACAATAATCTACACATTCAAGAAGTTAAAAAACCTCCAGGTAAGATAAACACAAGAAATCTGCACTCAGACACATTATAGTCAAAATGTGAAAACCAAAGATTACTAGAAAAACTTGAAAGTAGCAAGAGAAAAAACATACTACATAGATGAAAACCATAAAATTAACAGCTAATTTTTCATCAGAAACAATGAAGATCAGATGGCAGTGAGATGACATATTCAAAGACAGGATAGAAAAAAAAAAAAACTGTCAACCAAGAATACTATATCAACAAAGCCATTTTTCAAAACTGAAGGTGAATTAGATATTCAAGATAAACAAAAACTGAGATTTCTTACTCATAGACATCTCTTACAATAAATACTAAATAAAGGATATTCTTCAGTCTGAAAGTGATACCAAACAGTAATTTGAATCTATACACAAAAAGTCAAAGCATCAATAAAAGTAATTTTGTAGGAAATTATAAAACACAGTATAAATGAATATTTCTTCCCCTTCTTCTGGTAACTGATTTAAAAAGCAATTCCATGAAATATTATTCAAAAACAGCATCATTGGGACTATAACATATAGAAATGTAATATATTTGACAATAATAACAAAAAGGAGGAGGGTAGGAATGCAGCCATTAATTTTTTAAAAAATGATATATGAACAATATAGAAATGTCAACAAAGAAATAAAAAAAAAAAAACCTAAAAAGAAACTAAAAAGAACTGGAGCTGTAAAGTACAATGACTAAAATTAAAAATTCACTAGAGGGATTCAAAGGCAGATTTGAGCAGGCAGAAGAATCAGTTGAACTTGAAGATAGGACAATGGAAATTATCAAGTCCAAGGAATGGAAAGAAAAAGTACTGAAGAAAGGTGAACAAAGAATAGAGATCCGTGAAAGACCATCAAGAGAGCTAACACACACACACACACACACACACACACACACACACACACACACACACACACACTATGGGAGTTCCAGAAGAAGAAGAGAGAGGGAAATTAGAAGAGAGAATATTTGGGGAAACAGTGGCTAAACACTCCCCAAATTTTACAAAGACATAAACATCTAATGAGCTAAATAAGATCCAAGTAGGGTGAATAAAGATGCATGCCAAGACACATTATAATCACACTATTAGAAGACAAAAGAGAATCTTCAAATCAGCAAGAGGAAGTGACATATAACATACAAAGGATCCTCAATGATACTATAAGTAGATTTCACATCAGAAACTTTAGAAGCCAGAAAGCAGTCAGGTGATATATTCAAAGTGCTAAAAGGAAAAAAAATGCCAGCTATTAATCTTTTATCTGGCAAAGGTGTTTTCCAAAAGTGAGGGAGGGCCAGGTACAGTGGCTCATGCCTGTAATACCAGCACTTTGGGGGACTAAGGTGGGAAGATTCCTTAAGGCTAGGAGTTCAAGACCAGCCTCGGCAATATTGTGTGACCCTGTCTCTTAAAAATAATAGGCTGGTGGCTTGGTGCCTGTAGCTCAAGTGGCTAGGGCACCAGCCACATACACTGGAGCTGGCAGGTTTGAATCCAGCCCCAGCCCGCCAAACAACAATGACAACTACAGCCAAAAATAGCCAGGCATTGTGGGGCAGTGCCTGTAGTCCCAGCTACTCGGGAGGCTGAGGCAAGAGAATTGTTTAAGCCTGAGAGTTTGAAGTTGCTGTGAGCTGTGACGCCATAGCACTCTACCCAGGGTGACAGCTTGACACTTGTTTCCAAAAAAAAAAAAAATAATAATAGCCTGGTACAGTGATGCACCGCTGCAGTCCCAGCTACTCAAGAGGCTAAGGCAGGAAGATGGCTTATGCCTAGGAGTTTGAGGTTGCAATGACCTATGTCTCACAACTGCACTCCAGCTTGGATGACAGAGCCAGACCCTGTCTCTTAAAAACAAACAAATAAACATGCAAAATATTAGGAAGAAATTAAGACACAATTAAATTCAAGAAGTGAGGGACAGGGTAGATTGGTAAGCTCTCACCTAACAGGAACAACGTAAGGGTATATAGCACACCCCCTGGATGAAGAGTTCAACTACAACTTGGACTTTACCTAACAAATGCAAACAACATGACCTAATCATTTGTACCCTCAGATTAATCTGAATTTTTTTAAAAAAAGAGATTAATGCCTTTAAAATGTTATTGGTTTATATTTTTGGACACAAAAGACGTGTGTAAAGATGTAATTTTGTGACATCATAACTAAAAGAAGTGAAGAGAGAGGTGTGGAGAGGCAGATCTTTTGTCTGTTACCAAAGGTAAACTGGTATAAATCCAAATTAGAGTATTACAACTTTAAGATGTCAAATGTAATCCCCATGGTAACAAAGAAAAGAGCTACAGAAAATGCACAAATGGAAACAATTAAAGAAGGTTGAATTAAAAAAACAACATTAAGCACAGAAAAAGATAGCAATGAATCAAATGAGGGGCAAGAAAAGTTCTCAGGCTTATAGAAAGATATCAAAATGACAGAATGAAGTCCCTCCTTATCAGTCAGCCTCAAAAAGGAAAAATAGTCTAACATAAAGAATAACATGGGTAACCTTTGAGGATATTATGCTTATTGAGGTAAGCCAGGCACAAAAAGACAAATATGATTCTACTAATATGAGATATGCAGAGTCAAAATCATAGAGGCAGAAAATACAATGGTGGCTTCCAGGGGCTGGAGGAGACAGGATTGTGGAGCTGGGCATGGTGCTTCCATTTTGGAAGATGAAAGGAGTTCTGGAGGTGGAGAGGTGACAATGGTTGCACATCAATATGAAGGCACTCAATACCACGGAACTGTACACTTGAGAATGGTGAAGATGGCAAATTTTGTGATATGTGTACTTCCCACAGTAAAAAATGGAAAACAAAACCTTGTATACTGATGCTCATAGCAGCATTCTTTATGTAATAATCAAACAACGAAAATAACCCAAATATCAATCTGTGGATGAACATATTAAAAAAGTGTTATATATATGTATCATGAAATATTATTCATCAATAAAAAGAAATAATATAATGACACACGCTACGATCCCTGAACACATCATGCTAAGGGAAAGACTCCAGTTACCAAGGATCACTTGTGTACAATTCTACTTATACAAAATGTCAAGAAACAGTAGATTCAAGGTCCCCAAGAGTTGGGGAGTAGAGTGCTAGGGAAAGGGAGGAGGAATGGGAGGTGTCTGCTAATGTGCATAGAGTTTCTTTTTTGGGAGATGAAAATGTTCTAAAACTACACTGTGTCCATAAGTCATAATTCTGTAAATGTGCTAAAACCCATTGATCATATACTTTAAACAGGTCAACTTTAGGGTATGTAAATGATGTTTCAGTAAAACTGCTGAAAAAATTATCGGGAGAAAAAAAAAGATGAAATAAAGACATTTCCCAAAAAACAGACTGGATAGAATTTGTTTCCAACAAACTCACACTAAAAGAACTATTAAAGAAAGAAGGATAGGATCTTGGATAGAAGCTTGGAGACGGAGGAGGAACAGGAAGCAATACTAATGTGGGCAGATCTAAATATCCACCAGAGGAGGCTGCAGGCTGGACCCCACCCAAAGGCCCTGGGCACAGCAGCAGAAGCGAGCCTTGGCCCTGCTCTCCCGTCCCCGAAACGTTCCATTTCCTTCCAGCCCAGGGCCTTCGCAGATGTTGCTCCCTCCACTTGAACACTTCCCTGCCCTCATACTCCACTTGGGTCTCACTAACTCCTATTCATCCTTCAGATTTCAACTTCAAGTCCACTTCCTTGAGAGGACGGATCGTCCCTCCAGGGTGAGTTGAAATCTCCTACGACGTTCTGCAGGAACCCCTGTTACCTTTTGTTCATGCAGCTTACCACTTTGAACGGGATGCATATTTGCGTGATTCTTTGATCCAATTTCCCTTTGCAGACTTATGCCTACTTACATTCCTATAAATTTAATCAAATTTTCCCTTTTTTGAGGAAAAAGATGGAAATAAATCATGACTTAACTATTGTTCTCCAGTGAGTCACGCCAGGATCTGCTTGCACCTTTTTTTAGAAAAATAAGTTTCACATTACTGAAGCAAATGGAATGTGTAATGCTCACAAAGTTCCTGTGAGAAATCTCTGTTCAAACATTGTGCCAGCTTGCTGCTTAATGATGTTATTATCGTCAAGAGCAGAAGGACCTGACTGCTGTATCCACCCCAACCAGGCAGCAGTGGCAAGATTGGACCTCGGTGCAGCCAACCATTGCCCCCCGAAGGTGCAGAGGACCTCCTGTTCTTTGACGCTGACTCCTAGCAGTGTGTAAAACCTCGTCTGTCCACCTGTTGGAAAAGACAGGAAGGAAAGAGAGAGATAGATCCACTCTGACAAATGAGAGAAAAGAAAGCAAGGAAATCTTATCATCAAATAAGAGATTTATTCAAATCAGAGAATACTTAGATGCTAAGTGACAGGTCTCTAAGTAGAGCAAGAAGGGAGAGTAAAGGAACTTAGCTGGTCAGTTTTGAAGTCTCCTAGTGCCCTGTAATGAATGTTTACCATTGATTGATTGATTGATTGATTGTGAGACAAAGTCTCACTCTGTTGGCCAGTCTAGAGTGCTGTGCATCAGCCTAGCTCACAGCAACCTCAAACTCCTGGGTTCAAGTGATCCTTCTACCTCAGCCGCCCAAGTAGCTGGGACTACAGGTGCCTGCCACAACACCCAGCTAGGTTTTTTTTCCCCCCGATTTTTAGTAGTCCCAGGTCTTATTTTTGCTCAGCCTGCTGGTCTTAAACTCCTGACCTTAAGGGATCCTCCCACCTAGAGTTATGGGATTATAAGCCACCACCTACCTTATTTTTTTAAAACCACAAGAAGGTGTGGTCTAGAGAAGTGAGTCACTCCCTTTCTTGCTAAGTATGTACAACTTAAAGAATAGCTCCATGAGGTAAGGGAATAGGTTACTGCATGGCAGTGCCACATAGTAGGAGCTCAGTGAATGAATGAACAAACCAGAGGCACTTATCAATAACACTTACTAGATGAAGAAACCATCTCCTATTACAAGTGAGTTAGCATCAACTGCCTATACACGGGTCCCTAGGCCATCTACCACACTGAGGTCTCAAGGACAGACTTCCTTCAAAATCTGTAACTTAGTGAGACGACGTCACATTTCCTTATCCTAGAACAAGAGTTCTTCTTGTCTAGTGCCCTCCTTTAGACATTACCACCCCGTAACCACAGAGAGCTGAGGGCTGACGGGATTTGTGATGAAGTTTGAAGCTCTGCTGCTCAGCTGTTTCTGAAATAATGGTTTTGCAAAAGTCTCTAATAGTTTAATTTTTTTACTCTAATAATTGGTAATGTCAGTTTGGGAGTAAGTCAGCTCAGAGTGGGAGTAAAAGAAGATGGATTCAGGGGAGTTCCCTGCTTATAGGTCTGTTCCTCCCTCAGGCTTCCCATCAGCCACGAGCAGGGCAGGAACAGTGAGGGCATTTAAAGAGAACAGGCAGTGGGCCACAGCTCACTGGGCTGTGTCTCTGCAAAGAAATACCCACAGCTTCGTCCCAACGAATGCAGTCATCCATGAGATGAGAAGCATAGTTTAAAAGTGAAGAAATAGGCTTGGCGCCCGTAGCTCAGTGGTTAGGAAGCCAGCCACATACACGGACGTTGGTAGGTTCAAACTCAGCCTGGGACTGCTAAACAACAATGATGACAACAATAAAATAGCTGGGCACCTACAGTCCCAGCTACTCGGGAGGCTGAGGCAAGAGAACCGATTAAGCCCAAGAGTTTGAGGTTGCTGTGAGCTGTGACATCACGACACCGTACCGAGGGGCAACACAGAGAGACTCTGTCTCAAAAAGAAAAAAAAAAAAAGGTGAAGAAATAATATCTTATGTAAGATAAACTACACTATTTCCTGAAAATTACTTAGGTAACAATTGATTTAGTGGTATTCAAAGAGCTTAGAAGTGGGAAAATTAAGTTACTTAGGAATGCAAAAGGCTTTCCAATACGATGCATACTCACATCTCTATATATGAACATATGTACACACATACGAATCTATTAATTTATTCACTCAGGCAGCTTAAGTCTACATGAACACACCTCAGTAAAATTTATGTCTTAGACGGCAATGCATGGCAGCTTTCACAACAACAGCTCATTTTCACTCAACAAGGGAGCAATGTTTTCATATGAGACTGGAAAAACATTAGTTTAGACATTTCCAATTATTAGAGTAAAAAAATAAACTATTAGAGACTTTTACAAAGCCATTATTTCAGACATAGCTAAGCAGCAGAGCTTGAAACTTCATCATCTTATTTTAGAAATTCTATTTGCATAATTTTGGGGAAAATACAATAGAAATGTATTGGAAGGCTGGAGAGCATCTCGCAAGACACCATCTGACTTGGAAACATCCAGTCTCAGAGTGAGAGCTGTTCCTTGTGCCAACCGCTGCACACACATGCAACAAATGCGGCCGCAGAGCCCAGGAGGCAGGGGATGGTTTTACAAGGGCGGGCTTATTTGTAACTGCGTGAGTTTATTGAGACAATACATTCCTTTTCTTCTGTGCATATATATCAAAATTAATGCTTAATTTATCTAGAATGTTCCATATATGGCTGGCATTTCTGCAGCACAGCAGACGCAGAACTGAGGTGGGTTTTTTTTTGTTTGTTTTGCTTTTAGTAGGAATTCATGCTCCAAAGCCTATTAACAAGAAGATGTAACACTAACACTCTATCCTGCCCCATTCGAAATGGGCAGAGTCAGACACTGACGTTGAATGCTTTTAGTAAAAAGATTTTTTATGGAATAGTAACCATGATGATGGACTTATATGTAAGTACAAGGCCCTGTGCCCACAAGAAATCCTCGGGCTGTTGGATTCCTATTCCTACATTACAAAAGAAGACAGAGAGGCTCTGGGGATGGACTGTCCTCCCTGACTCCCTGTGCATCCCCTCTACCAGGTTGTAGGTAGGTCCTTCCGAGACTGTCCACTCAGCCCAAGTGATGTGCATTAACAATCACCTATACTGACGGAGGCTGCCAGACAGAGGCTGAGAATTTTCCATTTGGGATAGGAAAAAACACAAATTGTTTATTCTAAGCAAATGTATTTAAATCAAGCCATAACTCTATTTTCCTCTGGAGCTCTGCACACAGACTCAAAATGCACTGAGAGCCAAATACCTTCCAGGGATATGGTCACCTACAGTAGGGCAGGGTGGCTCTGTGCAGGGCCACCGCCTCTGTTATGCAAGACAGCAGTATGTCTCCCAAGGCTGTGGCTGTCAGTTGAAACAAGTCCTTTGGTGCTGAACTTTGGGTACAGGAATAATTGCAAAGTCCTTCTCCTTTTGTCTCTGCTGCCTTCCTTCCGCTCAAAGTATACTATACCATGGAGATCCAAACGGCAAGCCTGGGATAGGAAGAATGCAATGCTATTATTTATCCAGCTCTCCTTCCTTCTCCCTCTTCCTCTCTATGAATGTGTGTGTGTCATAAAGGAAACAAGGAGAATCACTGTTTTGCTCCAGAATTCACAAAATTCAAAGAGATAAAACAAGGTCTGGAAGGAAGGAGGTCACAAATATTATAGAACGTAAGACAATAAATGCTAAAGGTTTGTCTGAGGCCCTAGGGCAGCGGTTCTCAACCTGTGGGTCCCGACCCACAGGAACTGTATTAAAGGGCCGCAACATTAGGAAGGTTGAGAACCACTGCCTTAGGGGATGGTGGCCACCCCTGCCCTGGGAATCCAGCTGGCCTGCCCTCCCTCACTTCTCTCCCCCACCACCTCTTCACTCTCAGAGGCCCACCTGGGGTCAGGCCTGATGCACTGGTAAAGGGCAGCCATCTTCCTGAGCCTGGCATGAACCTCCGATTCCTTCATCCTCCTGAAGGCTGGCAGTGGGGAGCAGAGCAGGACTCCTGTCTTCCTCCACGTGGCCTAGGGCCCTTGGGATACCCCTGGGTGCTGATCAGGAGCACTCGTCCCCATCTCCCCCAGCAGCTCCACTGGACCTGGCAGCGCCACAGGCCACGAGGAAGCTAGGCTTCTGTGCCAAGCTCGGCACTCCCGGCTCCTGAGAGCTCCTGGGGCAGGTGCACAGGCACACGCAGTAAAGGCTGTCTGAGAAACACATGCACTTCCTTCTTCCACTCTGAGCCCTGAAGGCCAGGGGTGGGGGTGGCCCGGCCCTTCAGGGAGTTGGTCTGGAGTCGTCACCTGCCTCCCTGTGATTGGAGTCACTGCTGAATTGCTGAGGATGAGAAATAACAAACCTGTGCTTTGTTTTATTATGTTCACCATGGAAGCAGGCAAAGGGCAATGCTGGGCTGAGGCTGCACTCACCGCCTGAGGAAGGGCAGATCCCAGGAAGAAAGAAGCCCTAATGCTGAGAAAATCTGAGACAGATTCTGAGCCAAACACACCCAAGCCCAAGGCTCCCCTCTGTCAGTCAGACAGCTCCTCCTGTGCTGCCCTCCCTTGATGAACACTTGCTAGCTACAGAGTGAGGGGGTGTGGGGGACACATTCATCTCTGCCCCTTCAGCTTTCCTTTTATTTTTTCCTTAAAGGCCCATCATGTTACCTCAGGTCCTAGATATGTTTTGTGAACTGCTGTCTTGGGACCTTCCAAATGCTTCTGTTAGCCGGGCACCTGTTTACCCCACTCATTGCAAAACTGATATGATTTCCAGCCCTCGCCACTGGAGACCACACCTGGCAGGTACACAGGCCACACCCACCCAAGAGAAATGGCCAATTGAGCCTGCCTGACCAGGTTCCCTACTGGCCCTGGTGATGTCCTCTCTGATTACCTGCAGCTGCCACTTCAAAATAATAGACTCCTGCAACCAGCATTGCAACTCCACCTAACTCAAGTTCCTGCCAAGTCTGAAGGCTGCCAACCACAACCAGCTACAGTCAGCAGTTTCCAGGCAACAGATGGCTCTGGGCGGCAGGTGTGATTCTTTGTTACTAAAACCCAGGAGCAGGCAGGCAGCAAGGGCGACTTCTGAAGATGGTTCTTAAAAAGTCCTAGTTTGCTTTTCTGTTTTCCAAAATGCAACTGTATGTAGAGTTCCAGTCCACTGGTGTACAATTTAAAGCGTAACAATACAGCTGATGGTGGTAAAGGAAAGGAATGAGTTCAGAGAAGAACTCAGATGACAATGAGTGTTTTCAAAGGAGTTTCCAAATACGTGCCCTTGTATGCAGTTAGGTTCTGCAGGGTCCCTGTCCTCCTGCCAACAATTTGGTTTTCTCCCACGGAGAGGGACAAAAGGCTGGTGTGGAATCCTGTCTCCTGGGAGGCCGTCCAGGGGACTGTGCAGCAGGGTGGATTGCTGAAGGGACAGGGACTGGGCCTCAGGGCTGATGATTTTAGTAAGTGTTCCCTGCTAGCAGCACTCTCTGCCCCAGGGCACGAGCAGGCCAAACCCCATAAGACCCACTGTGGCAATTCCATCCTGCTCACTAAGCCAAACAGACCCTGGAGTCCACCTCTGCCACTTGCTACAGCCTGCCCTGGACAAGTGGCCCACCCTCTCTCAGCGGCCCCTCAGGAGCCCCATCAGTGCTTTGTCAATGGTAGCCAAGCATCTAGGATGGTGCCCAGCATGGAGTGACCCAGCCCCCCAACAAGACACCACATCAGGCAGGCCCAAGCTCTACAAAGGGAGGTGGTGTCACATCCTGTGATCACACTGCCGAATGGTCAGGGAGGAGAGGTTCCCTGAGGGGAGGGATGGTAAGCACACTACAGACCTTGAAGTGCCGCACATGTGCGTGCTGCCACCTGCCAGCAAGCTCTCCACAGCATGGTTTGCAGCATATTTTAAACATGTAAGCAATGTTCAGGAATCTCCTTTCTTTGCCTGCCTTGCAATACCCAAGCCACACGACCCCTGGGACATTGGAGAACTAAACTAAAAGAACTAACCCACATGCATCCATTAAAATGCAACTTATTAACTCAGCAAATAATCTTTTATGCTGACAAATCTAATGGCTTTGTCATTGGACCTCCTTAGGCCCTAAGGCTCATTTCATTCACAGAGAATGAACATTTACTAAGCGCATCTCAGGTGGATTTTATTCACTCTCATTTAAGGCTCACAACCACCCATGAGTAAAAGGGCACATCTCTTTTTTGCAGGTGAGGAAACAGAGGATGTCACACATTAAGCAAACAGTCCAAGATCCTGAGCCAATAAATGGAAAATCCAACACTCAGCTCAAGGCCAAGTGTATCTCACCCAAGTGTGAGCTCTTTCCTACCGGCAGCTGCCGCCTAAAAAACGCAGGCCAGGAGTTTGAGGCCTTGGTTAAGGTGCATTCCTTCTGGGCTACTAATGTGGTAGCACTTATCAAACCTTGCTGCTCTAGTAACTCCTCTTCCTGGGAATTTGTCCCAAGGAGTTAATTAAGCACTCCCTTCCCGTGCCCTGGAAACATCCTAAAGACCTGTCCGTCAATGGAAAACACAAACTGGAGATTGGCCATGGTGTCATGACAGCCACACAAGGGAAGGTCACGCAGTTACTAAAAATCACGATGCGGGAAAGTATTTACTGGCATGGGAGCCTGCCCACAATACATCGCAGGGGCTGGGGGAGGTATGGCAGTGCTTCTAAAAGTGAGGCTGGATCACTATCACCTGAAGAGCGTGCACTGATTCTGCCCGTTAAGTCCAGGCTGGGGCCTGAGTCTTGCGTTTCTAACAAGCTCCCAGCTGATGCTGACAATGCTGCCCTGGATCTTCCACTGATGAGCATCAGGTTAAAATGGTGTGTGCAGGAAGAACCTATTTTTTATTTTTAAAAATTCTCTTGCTCATAGAAGGAACAACGGAAGGATGAGAAAGTTGTGAACTGAAGTGATCTCTGGGTCATGGAATTATGTACATCTTAAACTTTCTCATTGTGCTTTTCTATGCTTTGCAAGTTTTCTGACTGGATTTTGTTCCTAATTAGAAGCTCCAATTGTTTCTTTTAAAGACAAGGCAGTGGGATTTAGGGCCTGGGGTGTGGAATTAAGTGACTTTCCCTATCTAAAGCTCGGTTTCCTAACTTGGAAACCTCATGCCTAAATGGTTGTGAGATTTAAAGCACATCCTCTGTGTAAGTTTCTAGTTCTCAGCACATAGAAGGAACATTCAGTGTCAGGCCCAGTCTCTCCACTGCTGGAAACAAGAGCTTGTGTCTACAAGGAGCAATTTCTGTCATTTTTCCAAAGTCTGACTCCCTCATTTGTCTCCACATCACCTGTGTGACAAAGAGCTGGAGGAAGAGCATTGAATTGCAACCAAGCTGTCCAAGGTTGCCAGGCAAGTCAGCACAGGGCAGAAGAACTTCTCTTTCCAATACATGGCTTCCCCTCTTGGGTCTACTACGTCTAATGGCCCCCTTGCAAGCCCCACACATAGGGACCAGAGTGGCTATACTCCTGAGGGCAGGAACAGATCCCCCACTGAACTGGCCTGGGATAGGTATGCAGAACTGGGCTCTCTGGGGGCCTGCCAGGAAACAGGCCAAGGGGCCCCCATGTGATGTGCCTTTAAGAGTAACCTCCACTTCCTCGTGGGATTTTAGAAACACCATTATGTGCTTCTCCTTACATGACATTTTGAACATCCAGGCTGTTTAAGAGCTAGGTCTGCTATTGGTAAGTTCTTTTCAGTTGCAAAGGCAGTCAAACATCGGTCACCCCATCACCCCACCATGACAGGTAGCTCAAGGTACAGGCAATAAGGATACTGGTGACTTCTACAAAGAAAGCCACATCCTCTCTACTGATCGCTTCAGAACTGCTTCCAACCGGAGTCACTGACTCAGAGCCTCAGTTCACGAAGGCAACCTATACTCGTGCCAGCCCTGTCCCTTGGGCCACCTGTGAGGAAGGCAAGATGTCCTCTCCAAAACAAGCCCACTGTAGCAACCCCCACCTTCTGACCTGGTTAGACAACTTGTTCTTCATTTCCCTCCCCTCTGGGCAAACACAGCTTGCATAGTAAGCATCTTATGAAAACAAATCCTTAAGTAGGAGCGCCATGCAAACATCATTTTCTAAAGGACTTTGTCACTCTACATCACTCTACACATTTGCCAGAGTTAAGCACCTCACTGTCAGGGCAGGCAAGGCTCCGAGCCCATGTGCCCCAGAGTCACAGTGGAGAGTGTGGTCTGGCCCCTCACTCAGCAGATGCAGACCCAGCTGCAGAGACAGGCAGCTGCTCGTTCCACTTCATGGTTAACACCAAAGGCACAAGCAGATGCCTGGCCCCTCACACCCAGTTCCCTATGCTTCCTTCCATAAGCCAGGGCCCCGCTATGCAGCCCAGCAAGTGAGCTGGGACACTGTTCCTCACTTTATACACATGTGACAAGGCAGGCCTTTGCTATCTCTGGCAGAGGGAAGAAGGAAGGTCCCAGCTGACGATAGAGAGAGAGCATGTGAGCCCAGGGCAGAACAGAGCAAGTCTGGGACAGAGGGCTGCCATCCAGCATTCTGTCAGCTGGCAGCTTGGCGCAGAAGAACTTTTCTTCAGGAACCTTCTGGTAAGACAACAAAGATCATAATCATTTACACAGATATAAATGATTCACTATCTCAGAAATCAAGAATCCCTGAGAAATAACTCATTGTAAGAAATTAATTAAATAGGCTTAAGCACTAAGGACAAAAATAAAGAGGCATCACACAAAGCAGGTATCCATCCGTGTTTATAAAAAATAAAGAGGAACGAGTCAGCTAATGAGATTACACATACACATTTGCCCCTGGCAGGCTGGCTCTTTGGAAATCTGATCACATGGAGGCTGCAGACGCCAACACTGTGCCCTGGAGAGCACGTAGAACACTGTCTGTCTGCACACAGACCAGGCCCTCCTTCCCGCCCCGGTGCCTCGTGGTCAGCTCTCAGGCGTTCACACCCCTGGTCTGACCCTAAATGGTTTCTCAATGTGAGCAAAGCCAGAGTGCTCCAGTTATCTCCTTGGCCTGGGAGAACATTTGGATTTGGAGTTGGAAGTGAAGATCTGAGATTGAAATCAAATCGTATGTCTGGACTTGTCTATCTTTACTTTTGATCGAAAGTAAAAATACTCTCAAAAATTAAGAGTAAAAAAAAAATCATATGCCTTTATAGGTAAAAAAAAAAAATCACCTTGCTAAAAAGGTATTAAGTTTTCATTTTAAGATAATTTAAAAACAGTTTGGGCAACCAGTACAAATGCCCAACAGAGTCTAATCCACTGTTAAATTACTTTCACTTTTTCCCATTCTGTTATAAGCTACTGACATGTAAGCAGGGTTCCTTATTAAATAAGACTGTTGCCCCAAGACTGTGAGCTTACTAAGAGCCAGCCTATATGGAATCCAACTTTGTGTTCACAGCACTGATACATGTGTTAGAGGCTAATAAATGTTATGGATTGAAATGAATGTATTTTAACTTTTAAAGTTACCACTAAGCACAGCTTCTGCTTTTGGAGATGTTTTGTTTTCATCACCACAAGAAACAATAAGGAAAAAATGGTAACACCTTGCACACTTGTTGCCACACTCCCATCATCTGCCCTTGGCAGGCATCAATAATCTATCACAATTCTTCTACTACAAAAAAAAAAAAAAAAAAACACAATTCTTCTACTACCCTGTTTCCCCGAAAATAAGACATCCTCCAAAAATAAGACCTACTTACAGGAACGATAAGACGTCCCCTTAAAATAAGACCTAGCACATCTTTGGGAGCACACCTTAAAATAAGAAACTGTTATTTTCGGGGAAACAGGGTAGGTATATACCCAGAAGACCAAAAATCACATTATAACAAAGATATTTGTACCAGAATGTTTATTGCAGCCCAATTCATAATTGCTAAGTCATGGAAGAAGCTCAAGTGCCCATTGATCCACGAATGGATTAATAAATTGTGGTATATGTACATCGTGGAATATTATACAGCCTTATAGAAAGATGGAGACTTTACCTCTTTCATGTTTCCATGGATGGAGCTGGAACATATTCTTCTTAGTAAAGTATCTCAAGAATGGAAGAAAAAGTATCCAATGTACTCAGCCCTACTATGAAACTAATTTGCCCCTTCATAGGAAAGCTATTACCCAATTATAACCTAAGAATATGGGTAAAGGAGAAAGAGAAGGGGGGGATGGGCAGAGGGAGGGTAATTGGTGGGACCACATCTACAGTGCATCTTACAAGGGTACATGTGAAACTTACTAAATGTAGAATATAAATGTCTTAATAACTAAGAAAATGCCAGGAACGCTATGTTAACCAGTCTGATGAAAATATGTCAAGTGGTCTTTGAAACCAGTGTATGGTGCCCCATGATTACATTAATGTACACAGCTATGATTTAATAATAAAAAGAAAATAAAAAAATAATCTATCACAGTGTCATTCTCAGTATTGCTCACAGCACAGTACATACTCCAGATATTGCCAGTGGCTCAGAGCAGCTCTCAGCTTAGAAGCCTGCTGCTGCTCCTGTTGGGTGAATAGCAACAAATCTATACAACTAGGTTGTAGCCTTAGCTTTGACCCTAACGAGATACTAACCAGCTGAACAACTTGTGACCAATCACTTCCCTCTCTGGGCCTTAATTGTAATATAAGTGGCTTGGACTCCGATAACCTAACATTCTATTATAGTCGTGCACCTTGTTAACAATGTTGTGGTCTATGACAGGCTGCGTATATGAGATTAGATAATTAAATTCAGGGCGGCACCTGTGGCTCAGTGAGTAGGGCGCCGGCCCCATATGCTGAGGGTGGCGGGTTCAAACCCAGCCCCGGCCAAACTGCAACCAAAAAATAGCTGGGCGTTGTGGCGGGTGCCTGTAGTCCCAGCTACTCGGGAGGCTGAGGCAAGAGAATCGCGTAAGCCCAAGAGTTAGAGGTTGCTGTGAGCCGTGTAACACCACGGCACTCTACCCGAGGGCAGTACAGTGAGACTCTGTCTCTACAAAAAAAAAAAAAAAAGTTAGATAATTAAATTCACAAACTCATCCTAGAAAAAGTGCTACATACCTCATTGTTGAATATCAACTTAGTGATTTCTGGGATGATTTTGCAAACTTAATTGTCAGACCTTGTAGGATGACTGGTTCTGATGGCCATTCCAGAAAAAGGGTCCCAAAATTGCTTTGAAGGGTAAACTTAAGCATTGGCATCAGTGCGTAGCTTCCCAAGGGGAGTGCCTGGAAGTTGACTATAGCGATGTTCAGCAACAAAATATGTAGCATTTTTTCTAGGATGAGTTCATAAACTTAATTGTCTGACCTCAGACAGTTGATAGTCTCATAAGTTTATAATGGAGCTGAAAAATTCCATTGTAATATTGTAGCCTAATTATTTTATTGCTTTATGAACTTAGTGTGGCCTAAGCATACAGTGTTTCTAAAGTAGGCAGCAGCGTACACTGACGTCTTGAGCCTTCACATTCACTCACCACTCACTGCCTCACAGACTCACCTAGAGCAGCTTCTAGTCCTGTAAGCTCCTTTCCTGGTGAGTGCCCTATACAGGTGGAACATTTTAAAAATCTTTTCTAGCACATTTTAACCATTCCTTTTCTATGTTTAGATAAACAAATACTTACCATTGTGTTACAAATGCCTATGGTATTTTGTATAGTAACTGTACTATAGATGTATAACCCAGGAGTGACAGTCCCTACCACACAGCCCAGGGGTGTAGCAGACTGTTCCTTCTACATTTGTGAACGTGCACTCTCTGATGTTCACACAACAGGGAAAGGACTTAAGGACACACTTCTCAGGACGTAGCCACACTGGTAAGTCAATGCATGACTGTATTTTACTTTTGAAAAATAAAAGTCTGTGAAATTAGCACAAACTTCTTTTTGTGAGATGTTTTAGTTAGCCAACATATGAAACATGTTTGAGCTCACACCAACATACACAAGTGCTTCCTGACTTATGATGGGGCGATGTCCAATAAACATGTCATAAGTCGAGGACATTGTAAACAGCAAACGTGGGGCTGACTAGGAGCTGGGGCTCCCCACTGCTACCTGGTGTCAGGACAGCACAGTTTCCACTGACTGTGTGTAGCTTTTGCATCATCTGAAACTTGAAAAAGCCTATGTCAAACCATGAAGGCGGGGAACATCTGTATTGAGAATATACTATCAGAATCTAGTTCTTGCGATACCACTTGTTTGTGGTCCAGAAAAATGGATGGCATTACCACAGAAAGTCTCCTGGGTCTGGCCCAGTTCACCTCACCTCCCGTCATCCCTGCCACACACCTACACACAGCCACTCAGATGCTCCCCAGTCTGCTCCCTGAGGATGCCAGCCCTCAGTCCCATACATCAGCAACTTTAACCACCACCCTGGCCATGAGAAATCCTCCCACTCCCTGGGCTCCTGGCCTCCTTCCTCTGAGCCCCCACCCACCCACCACAAGTGGTATTCACACATCTCCCTCCTGGACCGTGAGCTCCCTGAGTGGAGAGACTAGTTCTTACCTACAAATACCCTGTGTCCCCAAAAATAAGACATCCTCCGAAAATAAGACCTACTTACAGGAAAGATAAGACGTCCCCTGAAAATAAGACCTAGCGCACCTTTGGGAGCACACCTTAAAATAAGACACTGTCTTATTTTCGGGGAAACAGGGTAGTAGGGGCTTGAATGATATTTTATGAAGGAGTGAGCCTCATCATCTATCTTATAAAACCAAAGGACAACATTCATCAGATAATAAACCTCTACTCACTTTTAGTAACAACTTCACCGTTAACTTTCTTCTGAACTTCTAGGAAAAATATTATCAAATACTTGAATTTACTTGAGCATTTGGTAAGATTCTCTGACAAAGTGCCCTTACGTGATTCAGATATGAAGCTTGATTTGACATAAATATCTTCCTATTTTTTGACGTCTGGGAGGTTACATTTGGAAAGTAAAGACATACAGCAATATGGAAATGCATCTGGCTCGTTATGTGAAGACATCTAATATTTCAAATCATTTCAGCGTCTGTATTCTGAAGAACTAAAGAAAAAGCAGCGAAGTCCCCAATTTCTGAAGCACTTCTGTAGGCACAGATGCCTCATACCATCTAGCACTTAATGACTTCCGCCTTGTCTCAGGAGTCCGGGCTGGCCTCCTCAACTGGACTGTAAAGGAGTTGAGGACAGTATCAATAAACTGATGACTCCTGTATATCCCACAGTGCTGAGTACACCGTAGGTACTTAATAAATGTAGTTGTTAATACAACGCAACATATGAACCACATAATCCTACCAGCAAGGGTCATTTGCAAACACAGCCCCGCTCGTGGCACTGCAGTCACTAAGGCAGCATTTATGTGATTCTTTACACACAGTGACCAGAGGAGGGCAGGCTGTGTGGATCAGGAAGATGTGGGAATAAACCAACACACTTCTCAGACTTAACTTTTCCAGTGAACTAAAGCACACTGATGGTGGCATTGTACCATCTACCAGGAACTATTCCAAATAGTGGATATGTGTTTAATGCTTAAATGGTAGCCGAGGTGAATATTAAGAGCGTTTCATCCAAGCTAGGCAACTCTGGGTCCTCAATCAAATCAGGTGATAGGAAGCATCAGTCAGGCATGAGGGGGCACCCTGCTGTCCCTTGGTGCCCTGAGTCCCATGGACATTGGGCGGAGTGTGTTTCAGGGTGGGTGTTTGCTGGGTGCCTTGCTAGAACAGGATTTCCAGTTCTTGGGCAGCAAGGTGAGGTGGCCATGCAGCCAGGTGACAGCCAAGAAAGCTCTCTTCCCACACCTCCAAATGTGACCATCTGGTCACATTTCTCTCCAAGGGCAAGGGCAAAACTCAGCTCAGCCCAGAATGGCAGCAATGAATGCTTACAGACACCTTGTTGTGCTGAGCTCTGAGGGAAGATAGAGGTGCCAGGAGAGCCCCCACCCCCACCCCCGAGCACTCTTTGGCAAGTATGACAGGTGACTATTGGGACAAGTCTGACATATCCCCCTCCCTGCAAGGGAAGAAAGTGCACCTCTCCCCGCTGACCCTGCCCCTCAGTGTTGCTGAGGCTGGAGGCAAATATGCTAAGTGTTCATTTTAATAGCTTGAGGTGCCATAGGTGAAACCAACCTGGAGAGGCCTGTGCATCACCTGTCCCGTAAGCACATCCTCAGGATGGCTGTCAGTGCTATCTAAGAATCCCAGTGACTTCATAACTCAGCACCTGCCTGAAACCAAGTGAACTCCTGTGTCTCAGGAGGCTGAGGCTCTGGTTTCTGTGATGGCAAGTACTGTCACAGGCCGATGTGATGTTCCAGGGGATGTTCCAAAGGCTCATGGAGGCCCTGCTAGTGCCCTCCCACTCAAAGTGCTGCCTGGGGCCCAGAAGCCTCAACCCCACTCGGAGCAGACTCCACCCAGACCCACGGAAACAGCACTTTAGACCTTTCCTCTGCAGTCCAGGCTGCAACTCAAAATCAACTGGGAGCTTGTAAAATTCCTGATACTTGGGTCCTGTCCCAAACCAATTGCTGGCAGTGAGGTCCAGGTATCAGTCCTATTTAGAGGTCTCTGCGAGATATCTGAATGTAGCAAGGTAGAGAATCACCATTCCAGGGGTGTGTCAAGGCCTTTGAATGTGACCTGCATGGGGCACCAGGAAACGCCCCCATGTACAAGGTGCTTACCCACAAGGACAAGGAAGAGCCACGAGCTCAGCACCTGCACCATCCAGGTGATGAAAGCCCTTCATGGCTGGTGAATGTTCACCCCTCCATGATCTAGCAGTGAAAGCTGGGCACATGGCATCATTGAAGGAGGGGAAGGGGACCCTTGAAGTTGATGCAGACCACCTCCTAAGGATGCCTCTAACAATACAGCTTAGGGCTGCCCAGAATGAACCAGCCTCTAATTGTGTCTAGGCTGTACCCAGAAGGGCCCTGGAAGGGGGATGAGGCTGGGGACAGCAAGGGTGATGGGTCTAAAACACAAAATGAGGGCAGGGTGGGAGCACCTGGGTCCATGTCTAATGCTATACAGAAACAAAAAGGTTTTCCTTTGAGTCACTGAAGGTCAAATAGAAGAGAACTGAGGGACTACAGCCTCCTAGATATGAGAACTCTCCCAGGGGGAGAGGGAGTGATTAACATTTTGGCTGCATTCCACTCAAAACTGGTGGTGAGGCAGCAGCTCTGTTCTGGGTGCCACTGAACAGAAAGGACCACTCCTCCATCAGGGCTGGAGGCTGGGCTCCAGACACCCGGGAATTTGGTAAGAACCTCCCAAAGCCAAACTTTTAATATATAATATGGCCCAAGACAGGAGCTACAGAAATGGCCTCAGGCCTAAGCCAGTCAATGTGGTTCCACCTGTTGGCAAGAGTCCTTATTTCAGGGATAGGCACATGATTGGGTAAGGAGTGTGAGTCTCAGGGCTTTCTGGAATTGCTCAAAGAGATTATGTCTTTTTTGTTGGGCCTGGGAGGATGTGAGTCTTATAGAGGAAAGCAACACCAAGGGATGGAGAGAAAAAAGAAACACACCTGAGAATTCTAGAGTCCTGGATCCAGCCATTCCTGAAGCTAGATATCTGTACCTTTCTAGTTATGGGAACAACAAAATCTGTCTCTCTGATTTTTAAAAAGCTATACAAGCCTTTGCAAGCCTTATGTGTAAAACAGATTCCCTGAGCAAACAGGGACTGGCTCAGTGATGTCAAAGCATTTGAACCCTCTGAAGCTGCCTGACATGCTGTTTGGTTCCATTTTAAATATGTGGGATGAAGAAGTTTGTTATACTTTCAGGACTTTCAGCTGTGGCCAGAACAGGCTGAGGCAAACTGGAAGGCAGGTATCATTAAGACAAGAGTCTGTTTAGATATACACAGTGCAGAGACATGATCCCTTTGTATCAGAATCACTCAGAATAGCTCAGTAGCTGGCCCGTTCTCTAAACATGCCCAGTGCATTCTGGCCTGCCTTCTTCGGGCAGGTAGGAAGGAATCTAGCAAAGGATGCAAGGCCTTGGAGTGAGACAGACCCAGGTAGACATGGGTAATGGCAGCAAGATCTTTGGGTAGAAAGAACCATGAGGGGTGTTTAGGAAAGCAAGACTTACAGATATCTCACACATCTGGAGGCTCAGTAGAAGTGAGGGTGTGTCCTTGGGTAGGGCAGGCCACCAAATGCAAAGGGACCACAATGATGGAAGACTCAATACCAACCCAGAGTGCCTGGCACAGAGGAGAGAGGATGGAGGTCTTGATGGAGGACCAACTGTGTTTCTCCCATCCAAATATCCAGGCACCACCACTCACCTCCCAGAATTCAGATACTAACCTCAGGATGCGAAAGGCTGGAAGAAACACCACTGTTGGCTAACATTAAGATTGGCGAGCAGTCAGCCTGGGGCTCAAAGCAGTAATGAAGCTGAAATTAGTGTTTCTTAGGCACTTGCCTTGGTGGCCCAAGAACCTGCACCTGGGGAGCCCAGCCTGGGCCTCTGCACACAGCAGGCACTCAACGTGGGGTGGCAGCATGTTGCTCCCACTGATTCTGTGCCACCCTGGCAAAGACCGTGTTTGTATAAAGCTAACACAAGTGCAACTAGTGTGATGAACCAGACATGACAGAACTCTACCATTGAAATGGAGGGATAAACCTGAGCCTGAGGAGAACAGAAAGAATTCCAACTTCTGTCTACACTGGCATCCTGGTGTCACTTAACAGCCTGGGCCTGTTTTAAGTTTCTCACCTATCAAAAGGGGCGAGTAAGATGATGTAATGTACAAAGGAGGGATGGAGCTAATGGAAGGGATTATTGCTCACTGTTATAATATTTTTGGCATCTCTCAAAATGCAGCACATGGGCATCCACCCACACCACCTCCACACAGGCCTGCTCTGGCTGTCCTGTCCTAACTCACTGGGATTCAGAAATAGTACCCACCCACATGAGATGATCTGTGGCTGAGAGCAGCCTATGCTAGGGGTTGGGGGCAGCAGACCCACAGGTGCCCCAACCCACCTGGGGACACTGGCCACCAGAAAACATGAGGGGTGTAGGGTAGAACTTAGTGCTAAGGAGGCCCTGGAAGCACATGGCAAACACCTGCCTCTTTTTGCCATGAGTCAGTGACATTGGAGCCAAGAGAGAGCTTGGATCAGCAGCAAATTCCTGGCCAAATAACTCAGAGGCCTGTATAGTCCCCAGGGCCAGGAGAGAGGGCTCAACACAAGGGAATGGGTAGGGCAATGGCTGGATGTGGCCAGGGACCAGTCATAACCTCATGCACAGGCCTTCAGAGAAAAAAACACATAGGGCTAGAAGCAAGTGAAAAAAGGAATTAAGATGGTGGGACTGAACCATCCTCTCCCACAATGGCAGAGAGCTAGCCAGCCAGACATAACCGCCAGGATGCACCAGTCCATAACTGCCACCAAACCAACTCCAATGGAGAGGGACACACACAGATGATCCTGCTATAGAAAAATTATTGTGCTGCCATACCCAAATTCACCTGTTGAAATCCTAATCCCTAAGGTGATGGCATTAGGATGTGGGGCCTTTGGGAGATGATTATTACATCATGAGGATAGAGCCCCCATAAATGGAATTAGTGCCCTTTTAAAGAAGGCCCCAAAGTGCTCTCTCATGCCTTCTGCCATTTGAGGACACAGCAGGAAAATGTCTAAGAGCCAGGAAATGGACCCTCACCAGACACCAAATCTGCCAGTGCCTTGATCTTGAACTTCCCAGCCCCTAGAACTGTGAGAAATGAATTTCTGTTGTTTTTGAGCCACATGGTTCATATAGTATTCTGTTCTGTCCAAATGGACTGATACAGATCCCCACCTACAGGCACCTGAAAAATGAGAGTGAACTTGGGCCTTCCAGGTAGTAGCATCAGGTCCTTCCCCCTTCCTCAAACCTTGGAGCAAGTGAGCACTGAGGTAGCTTCAGCCCACCAAGAGAGTGAGAGGGCACTAGGCACAGAAGGGCATAGGAGTCTGGGAAGGTGTGTATCTGTGCCAATGAGGCATCTGTGTATAGTGAAACCATCGGAAGGAAGCCAAAGCTTAAGTACAGGCCCTGCAGTTTATGCAGATGATCCAGTCAAGACAGTGCCTGACCCTTGATGCTGAGGTCAATTTTTCAGCAACTGTAAAGGATGCATGAGTCACATGGCTCAGATAATATGACATCTGAATTCCAGACCTAGTGTCAATATCCTATGCTGAAGGTCTCTCTAACATTGTGCTGAGGAGCTGCTAACCCAACGGGGAGGATACTGGAGGCAAGAGCAACTGCATTTTTAAAGTTTCTCAGCAGGAATAAATAACAGCCAAGAGCCATATGATGCTATTGGAAGAATGTTAACAATTCGGAATGGAATAATTATCACAAAAATATGACTGACAGGGTATGGTAAGAACCAAGAAAAACAAAACAAAAAAACCTCAGTAAAACTGAATAAGAAAAAATAGAAAATGTGGATGAAAATATGCCTTTTAAAAGCTCAGAATCTCAGATGTGGCAGACTAGAGCTCTTACTTGGCAACCAACCAAAAAATTTTCAAGCAGTAGAACTGAGTTGACAGGTTCTGTATCTTGCCTCAGGACATAGAGTGAACTAGTTGCAAAAGTGAACTCTCTTAGCTAGTCAAATATGAAGACACCAAACATTCGGTGTGATGCAAAACACTTAATAATAAAAACAAAAGCAAGTGACATCAGCAAAAAGTCTCCCCCATATAAACAATGAGAAAACGATGGTGGGAATGTCATAATTAACTTTTTAGACCTCTGGAAATCAACACCACAATCCAGTGAGCATTTATTCAAGAGAAACAAATGAATCTCAGTAAAAACTGTGAGCTTTGTGGCATTTTAACTCACCATATGGTAATCCTTTGCTCTCTAGTTCCATATTGAAAACCAACAGCCTGGCAGTTACCAGTGGAGAAAGAATAGGGTTGAGGTTTCTTCTAAACTCCATTCCCAGAAAACTGTCATTATTTGACCTGTCTGGTGGTTCCCAAGGAAGCCACACCTGCAAGGAGGAAAACCCACTCTGCCCTGAGTCAGAGATCACTCTTTGTGAACAGCCCCACTGAAGTGCTTGTTGAAGACAATTATAGGCAAATGTTTACCTCGACAGCTAGGTCTAACTAATAAGCTTAAAAGGAAGCCCAGCATGTTTCTGGCAATCTAGAATATCACAGTTAAGGCTGTGATATTCAAGGAAACACCTGTAAAGGCCCTAAACTCTCTCCTGTGACTCATCTTGGGGCTCTGCACAAGTCAGAAGTGGGAATAAATAGCATTGTCAAACACTTAAACTGACTAGTTGAATGTTGCACACAGAGTCTTTCAACAAATATTGGGAGGTTTGTTGGTTCTAAATATTAAGAAAATCTCTGTCCAATCATTAGCTGATCACTAAGCTAATCAAATGAATTCTGTGGCCACAGATGACAAAAATACAGACTTTGCAGAATTCGTTCATGAAAGTCAACAAAACGCAGTATCAAAAAACAGCAATAACAACAAACCCTAGGGAGGGAAGGTGAATCTGATATCCAAAGTGGCAACATAATGTTTTTTAAATTTTCAACAAAAAAATATAAGACATAAAAAGAAACACACAGTATGGTCTACACACAGAAAGACCAGATGTCAGACTTACCAGAGAGATAATTATTTTTAATATGTTCAAAAAAATCAAGAAAACATATATAAAGGAAAGTACAAGAACAATATCTCATCAAATAGAGAATATAAATAGAATTTTTAAAAGAGAACCAAGTAGAAATTCTGGAGTTGAAAAGCACAATAATTGAAATTTTAAAAATCACTGGAGGGGCTAAATAGCATATCTGAACTGGCTAATGAAAGATTCAGTAAACTTAAAGACAGGCCAATTAGGATTAATCAGTCAAAGGAGCAGAAAGAAATAACAATGAACAAAAAATAAACAGAGCCTCAAAGACCTGTAAGACACTGCTGAGCATAGCAATATATGCATATGAGTCTCAGAATGAAAGGAAAGAGAGAATGGTATTGAAGGAACATTTGGCGAACTAATAACTGAGCACTTCCAGTTATTAGGACAGATTCAAAGAGATCCATAATCAAAGTATCAAAGATTCTTGAAAGCAGTAAGAGAGAAGTGACTTATCACACACAGAGGATCCTTAATAAGATCAGGAACTATTTCTCATGAGACGACAGGGAGGCCAAAAGATAGTACGATGAGCTATTCAAAGTGCTGAAAAAGCCTATGGACTAAAAACAGCAGATCCAGAAAAATTATCCTTCAAAAATTTAAAAAAATTGGGGAGCAACTGCTTATGAGGACAGTTTCCTTTTGGTGTGAAGAAAATGCACTCATTCTTTGATGCAGCAATTCTCCTGGGAATTTATTCTATAGAAATATTTACAGAGACACATACAGATAAACGGACAAAAATATGTTCCCTGCAGTCAGGCTTATATTAAAAAATTAGACATGTCATAAATACCTCTTTACATGGGAATGTTAACTAATAAATCTACTGACATGTTAACTACTAACTATTACTGACATAGAAGTATCTATAAAGTATGTATATTAGCTGGGGGTGGAGGCTCATGCCTGTAATCCTAGCACTCTGGGAGGCCAACATGGGTGGACTGCTTGAGCTCAGGAGCTTGAGACCAGCCTGAGGAAGAGTGAGACCCCATTTCTAAAAAAACAGCCAGGTGTTGTGACAGGCACCTGTAAGTCCCAGCTGCTCAGAAGGCTGAGGCAAGAGGATTGCTTGAGCCTAAGAGTTTGAGGTTGCTGTGTGGTATGACACCATGGCACTCTACCAAAGTGATCAAATGACACTCAAAAAAAAAAAAAGTATATGTGAAGTTTAAAGATCTGCAGAAAAACATGAAAACAGTATAACTGTATTTTTGCATAAAAAATGAAATTCCAATATGTATATGTACATACATGTAAATGTAACCAGGTATAGACCCTACTAAACTTCTTGGAGCAAAAGCAGAAACCCACTGCGTCTTCTTCATACTCTAACTAAACGTGCTCCGCGGACCTGCTCCTGCCGCCTCTAGGGATCTCAGCCACAGCTTTTCTGTTCTCTTTGAGACCTGGTCCTGGCCTCCCCACTGCCAGCTACAAATCCTCTGGTCCTCTGGCTGACTCTTTTGTCTATCCCTGGCTGGAGCAATGCCAGTCCTGAGAGGCCTTTGCTGGGTGTTGACCCCAATCTCAAGGCACACCACAGGTGAGGGAACACAGAAGCAAACAGGCTAATGTTCTCTCTAAGATTGCAGCCCTCCAGTAGGCTACAGGAGGCTAGAGACAATCTGCCTTCACCATACCATGGAAGTAGGGGCCACCAGCACCACAAAATTGTCCTCAGTGAAGAGTGGAGAAAAAGCCCTATTTCCACATCCTGTTGTGTAAATGTGTAAAAAAGATCTGGAAGGATACACAGTGGCTTTATCATGGGGGGAGAGAGTATAACTTTTCACTTCTGTTGTTTTTGTAGTATTTTTTTTTTCAATTACTCATGTAATTGAAATTAAAATGAAAAAAAAAAAGTCTCTGGAGTTTATTTCTGTCCTCTTTATTTTGAACACATCTTTTTCTAAGGAAACCTCATGCCATAAGGGATAACCCAATCAAGGCTCTGAGGTGGTAAATACTTAGGGTCACATCCAACTGAACTCCCATGGACTGTATGCTGGAGTCGCCTGGGTGCATCCCCCAGAGGTTCTGACTAATTAGCTGGGGATAGAATTGGGTATGAGGCTGCTTTAAAGCTCCTTAGCATTAAAGCTCTGGGCAGCCACAGTCAAGAAGGGCCTTGATCCTCTCAGCAGGGCCCCACTTCCGCTCAGCCCCACCCCATACACCCTTTCCTCTTTCTCACTCCGTGGAGCTGCCTGTTGCACATTCCAATCAGTGGTACTTCTGCTCAAACTCTGATTCAAGGTGCTGCGTCTTCCAAGTGGCAAGTAGAAAACTATCTTTTTAGATCTGGGGAGGGGAAGAAGAGTGGGAAGAGGAAAGCAGCAGAGAACGCCCCCTCCCATCACATCTCTATAAATGATCTGGCTCCAGAACCACTCTGCAGGAGAGTGATAGCTCATGAGAGGCCACGCTGGGAAGTGTTTCAGTGCTAATTAGAGCAGAGAAGCATAACACAACCACAACCCATAAAAGCAGTGTGAAGGTTCGAGAGATTCTGGGCAGAGTGGCCACATGAAATAGCCATAGATGTTACCACCCATGAGACGTGACAGAAAACCTCAGAGCTATCTGCAGTAACACTCCCAAAGGGGTATGTGGTGGGCCCCCATGGCCCAGCTTTGGTGAGTGGGCAGTGATCTCTATAGTGTAAGAAGTGAGGTAAATCTATATATTATGAGAAAACAGGCAAAAAATTGGGTTGGGGAAAGGAGCTCTGTGAAACTTTCTTCAAAAGCCTCAATTCCAGCCTCTGTCCTCTCCCTTGATGGATCTGGAGTTCATGCCACATAGGTTAACACAATTTATTTATTTATTTATTTTTCAGTTTTTGGCCAGGGCTGGGTTTGAACCCGCCACCTCCGGCATATGGTGCTGGCGCCCTACCCCTTTGAGCCACAGGTGCCGCCCCACAATTAACTATTATTTAAAGATTTCAGCAGTTATAATCACCCTAACAAGAATGTAGGCAGTTCAGGGACCTGCATCTAGATGTCACTCATTGAATTCCTGGTGGTCACTGGCCCTGGGGTTTTACAAATGCCTCCATCTATTCATCAAAATATCTGTCCTCATCACTTCCAGCAACAGACAGGCTCCAGGCCAGGTGCCTAGGACACATTAGTGAGAACAGAGGAAGGGCTCTGCCTGCAAAGATCTTACAGCTTAGATCTGGGAGCAGTTATGACACAGTGTGGCAGGAGCCAAGAGAGGGCAATTGGGGGCTTTGAGGACAGGAAGGAAGGATACTTAGTCCAGAAGAAATGAAAGCTGACTAAGATTTGATGGGTGAATAGAAAATCTGCCAAACACCATGTGCAGCAATGGAGTGGGGGTTGGGGGGAAAATTCCGAGTATAAGAAATGGTATATGAAGAGGCTAAGACGCAAGAGAGGATATAACCTGCTCAAGGCATGGAAAGAAGTTCAATATCACCGAAGTTTGAGTGTTGGGTCAGGGTGGGGAAGAAAGCTAAGCTAGAAAGCGAGTAGAGGGAAGCTAGATGATTTAGGAATAGTAAACCATGTTAAGGATTCTATTCTAAAGCGAAGGACAGCCTGGTAACATTTTCAGCTGAGGGATCACATGATCAAATTCAAGCATTAAGAAGATCTCCTTGGTTACAGGGCTGCCATGGTCTGAATGTTTGTATCCCCTCAGCATCCCTGAGTTGAAATTTTAACCTCCAAGGTGACAGCCTGAGGAGATGATGTCTTTGGGAAGTGATTAGGTCATGGGAGTGGAGTGCTCATGATGGGATTAGTGTCCTTAAGGAAGAGACCTCAGAAAGCTCTCACCCCCACCCCCCGCCATGTGAGCACAAAGAGAGAAGATGACACCTATGAACCAGAAGGTGGGTCCTCACCAGTGCACAAATCTACAGTGCCCTGATCCAGGACGTCACAGTCTCCAGAACGGTGAGAAACAAATTTCTGTTTAGAAGCCACTTTGTCTGTGAAGTCTGTTACAGCAGTTCAAACAGAATTAAGACATAGGGCAGAATCAGGAATGGAAGGGCTGTGGCAGGGGATACGGAGGAGTAAGCCAGTTTGAGGACAGAATGCACAGGACATGGTCCCTGAAGTAGGGTACCACACTGGGTACCCCAGGAAGTGAGGAAAAGAGAGAGCAAGGATCTGCCCAGGTGTCAAATGTAGGCAGGTGAGCTGATGGTACAGTCCTTCACCGAGAGAGCCTGGGCTGGGCTTGCGAGAGGGAAACAAAGACTCGTTTACATTTTTGGACACATATACAACTTCAGACAAGATAATATTTCAAAGGAGGAAATCAAGGGCTGCAAAGGAACAACTGTTCTAAACCAGGGGTCCTCAAACTACGGCCCGTGGGCCACATGCGGCAGTGTGATTGTATTTGTTCCCGTTTTGGTTTTTTACTTCAAAATAAGATATGTGCAGTGTGCATAGGAATTTGTTCATAGTTGTTTTTTTTAAAACTATAGTCCAGCCCTCCAACAATCTGAGGGACAGTGAACTGGCCCCCTGTTTAAAACGTTTAAGGACCCCTGTAAAACTCATCAATCTCATATAAACAAACACATTCACATGAATATTCATATAAGCACTCACAAAAGGAGATAAAGCAAGCAACAACAACAACAAACCCACCCAAACCTGCAGGAGCAGAGGGGCAAACTCCACAACCTTTCATGCAGCAGAGGAAACCACACTGAGACCTGACAACTGTCATCAGCAGAATGATTGATGCTCATGACAAGGAAGTGAGCCCTGGGCTGGGGGTGTTTCTTGACCCCAGCAGAGAGGATGCTTCTGGGGGTGCAGGGTCTGTTGTCAGCAGACAAAACAGGCTGCTGAGCCTGTTGTAGCCGCCAAACCAGTCAGGTATTCTCACCCATCTACTAATACTTTACGTTATTGTTAAATGATCATAATGTAAATCCGACTTGGTTTGGTGTACAGGTCCGTGAGTTTTGACACACGTGTAGAGTTATGAAGCCACGGTCACAGTCAGGATATAGAGCTGTCCCATCACCCTCCAAAAAAATCCTCCCCTGTGCTGCTCCTTTACAGCGTCTCCCTCTCTCCACATACACACACACACCCCATGCATATACCAGCAACCACTGATCTGTTCTTCCTCACTATCATCCTTCCTTTCTGAGAATGTCATAAAAATGGAATCGTACAGTATGTAACATTCTGAGACTGTCTTCCTTCATGAAGCATGATGCTTTTGAGATCCATCCAAGCTGTTGCACGTATCAATAGTTTGTTCCTTTCACCCTTCTGGCATTAAACTTGAGAGTGCTGACGGCATCGCTAAATATATATTTGCCTTGCTCCTTTTAGCACCTACATTTTCTCTTGCATCGATGCAGAAGAAATCATCTCTCTGTCACAGGTTCCCGGATCACAGCAAACCAAATTCATAGCATGGACTATACAGAAAAACAGTGACTGGTGCTGAAATAGATTAGTAAAACACTAACGCCTTGAAGGTTTTGTGTGGTATAACTTTTTTTAATTTCAAAAGTAGGCATGTTCCATGTAATCCAATGAAAAGAGAAAAAGTAATCCTTATTTTCATTACTTACAAACCTACCTTGGGATATAGTCAAGACTTACTATTTGTCCCCCCCTTCCCATACAAGTAAGAGGGGACTAGGGGTGCACATCAATCATGTATTCAGCTATTCACAGAATTCTGAGCTAGAAGCAACTCTGGATGTCACCCTCATTTGACAATTTATCCAGCAAACATTTACTGAGTGCCTGTACGTGTTCAGCACAGTACTGAGGACAGACACAGGTGGCACATGCCCTGCCCTCCAGAGAGCTGAGAGCCAGATGGTCCCAAGGCCACGGACCCCACTGTGAGGTTGCCGGCAGGGCGTTCCCGAGCTTTTACCATCAATGGGTTGGATCAGGCTCAAAGCCTGCTAAGCAGCTGGGGAAGCTGAGATAGGATTTATAGTTTATCACAGAAAATCCACAAGGGTGAATTCATAGATAACTAATCAAGAGTTGATTGTCTTAGGCTTTAGCTACTATAAAGATCAAGATACAAGGCCAGGCACAGTGTTTTACACCTGTAATTCCAGTGCTTTGGAAGGTGAAGGTGGGAGGAATGCTTGAGGCCAGGAGTTGGAGTCCAGCCTGGGCTACACAGTAAGACCCTGTCTCTAAAAAAAGAATTAATTAAAAAAACAGATACAAAGATTATGGAATTGTCAAAGAGTATTTTGCACCTAAGAAGGAAGAAACAGTCAAGGATCAATACCCACATAAAAGGTCTTAGGCAAGCCAACGTGCTATGTGGTGTACAGGCCCCAAGGAGACCTAAGAACACAGTTCTCACTTCCCGAAGATTGTGGGGAGAGAAGATGTGCCCACTGTAAAAAAATGTCAAAATGTGGTGTCATGTGATGAATGCCATATGTGAGGCTCAGATGATAAATGTCACATAAGTTCAGAAAAGGGAGGGCCAGAGTGGCCTGACAGCTCTCTGCATCTCGGTCAGGCAGAACACACTGAAAATTCCCTTACTTGGACACACCATGTTCTGCCTGAGCTGCAGTGGACGTTTCCAGGGCAGCCAACCCAGATCTTCTGAGTCCTGCACCACCTCCTGTGGAAGCTTGAGCTAGCTGTGCAGCTATCTCCCTTTGTCTCATAACCATGTCCACCAATGAGAATGCTAATTCACCAGCTGCCCGACTTAACAGGTTCAAGAACAAGGGAAAAGACAGTACAGAAATGAGGCAACGCCGAATAGAAGTTAATGTGGAGTTGAGGAAAGCTAAGAAAGATGACCAGATGCTGAAAAGGAGAAATGTAAGCTCTTTTCCTGATGATGCTACTTCTCCACTGCAGGAAAACCGAAACAACCAGGGTACTGTAAATTGGTCTGTGGATGACATTGTCAAAGGTATAAACAGCACCAATATGGAAAACCAGCTCCAAGCTACTCAGGCTGCCAGGAAACTACTTTCTAGAGAAAAACAGCCTCCCATCGACAATATAATCCGAGCTGGTTTGATCCCAAAATTTGTGTCCTTCTTGGGTAGAACTGATTGTAGTCCCATTCAATTTGAATCTGTGTGGGCACTAACTAACATTGCTTCTGGGACATCAGTACAGACTAAGGCTGTGGTAGATGGAGGTGCTAGTCCAGCATTCATTTCTCTGTTGGCGTCTCCCCATGCTCATATCAGTGAACAAGCTGTGTGGGCTCTAGGAAACATTGCAGGTGATGGTTCAGTTTTCTGAGACTTGGTTATTAAGTATGGTGCAGTTGACCCACTGCTGGCTCTTCTAGCTATTCCTGATATGTCATCTTTATCATGTGGTTACTTACGAAATCTTACCTGGACACTTTCAAATCTTTGTCACAACAAGAATCCTGCACCCCATTAGATGCTGTGGAACAGATCTTCCTACTTTAGTGCGTCTCCTGCATCATGATGATCCAGAGGTATTAGCAGATACTTGCTGGGCCATTTCTTACCTTACTGATGGTCCAAATGAATGGATTGAAATGGTTGTGAAAACAGGAGTTGTGCCCCAACTTGTGAAGCTTTTGGGAGCTACTGAATTGCCAATTGTGACTCCTGCACTAAGAGCCATAGGGAATATTGTCACTAGGACAGATGAACAGACTCAGGTTGTAATTGATGCAGGAGCACTTACTGTCTTTCCCAGCCTGCTGACCAACCCCAAAAATAACATTCAAAAGAAGCTACATGGACAATGTCAAACATCACAGCTGGCTGTCAGGAGCAGACGCAGCAAGTTGTGAATCATGGGCTAGTCCCATTACCTGTTGGTGTTCTCTCTAAGGCAGACTTTAAGGCACAGAAGGAAGCCGTATGGGCTGTGACCAACTATACACGTGGTGGAACAGCTGAACAGATTGTATACCTTGTTCATTGTGGCATAATAGAACCATTGATGACCTCTTAACAGCAAAAGATACCAAAATTATTCTGGTTATTCTGGATGCCATTTCAAATATCTTTCAGGCTGCTGAAAAACTAGGTGAAACTGAGAAACTTAGTATAATGATTGGAGAATGTGGAGGTTTGGACAAAATTGAAGTTCTACAAAACCACGAAAATGAGTCTGTGTACAAGGCTTCATTAAACTTGATTGAGAAGTATTTCTCTGTGGAGGAAGAGGAGGATCAAAATGTAGTACCAGAAACTACCTCTGAAGGCTATATGTTCCAAGTTCAGGATAGGGCTCCTGGGACTTTTAACTTTTAGATTGTACAGCTGAGGCACAAAGTTGTCGTATACTGCGTTTGGTGTAAGTTTGTCTTACTATTTCTCTACTACGAACTCTTTTTAAACGTGGTTTGTTATTGTAGCACTTTTTACAACAAAACTATACTTGAACAGTTCCAAACTGTACATACATACTGTCTGGAGCCTATCCTCTGAAAGGGTTTCTTCTTTCTATGTGGAATTTCATATCTTGCAGTGTCCTGTAAATAAAGATTAAAGTCTACCCTTTTCTTTACTTAAAAAAAAAAAAGAAAGAAAATTCCCTTACTTGGTCACCTTCTCTGGGCCCAGGACACATGCACCTGGCTTGGATGGGCTCACTGGAGCTGAGAGTTGGTCTCCCCACCTGGCCTCGTCTGCCCACAGCATCTGCCTGTAGCTCCCATGCCGTCCCAAGTCCCAGCAGGGCCCAGCAGGCCCTGAACACCTCCTGCCAGCCTGGGCCTGCCTGCCTCCTCTGCCTGGCAGCACAGCATGACTGTCAAGCTGAGCCTTTGTGGATGTGCGGAACAGAAGCCAAATGTACTGCTACTGAGGACCACAAAGGCAAGTGCAACGGAAATCCCCCCACTAGACTCTGCGATCATAAAGGCAAATCGCTCTCAAGCCTAGAACGACAAAAGCCTATTTCAAAGAAGATAACTTTTTTTTCTTAAATAAAAAAGGTGCACTAATTTCTACCAGAAAGTGACTTTCTTCCAAAAAGGGGAAGACAGGCTGAAATCCAGAGAGGAGTCACAATTAGTCATCTGTCATATTGAATCAAAGAGGGATGTGAGCACAGAAAACTGATGTATCTGGGAGCCTCCCCGCCAGGCAGGGTGGTGACAGCATTAAATTCACCTGCCACTATGTGAACCAGTCCATTCAACCCAAACTCCAGTCCCAGTGAGTTTCTGCAGACTCCCCACAACAACCCCCCATTGTCTGCAGGTCCATCAGGCACAGCCAGGGCCATGCAAAGTGGAGAGACCAGATTTCTTAACCTTGAGACATTAATCCTTTTAAAAAGGTGCAAATATGACCAAAGATAGACAACAAGAGTCTTTATATAACCTTGTAGTTACTGGTATAGAAAGATACAGTAACTTAAACAAGTCCATGCAAGAAAGGAAATAAAATGTCCTTCTGGCAGAACAGGAACAGGTAGCAACTGGATAGTGCAGTGGCTGAGATCCCTGAGATGACAGAGATCTGTAGGATGCCTAGGACCACAGCCACGTCCTGAAGGACAGCTAGGGAATGGCCAGTTGAAGGAACAGGGGTTAGAGGTGACCCTGCAGGCAGGAGGCAGGGCCTAAGCATGGGGCAGTGGCAAAGTGCTGGATGTGGTCAGCAAACGGAGTGGCCCAGCCAGACCACAGTGAGAGAAAAGGGCTGAAAGGCCAGGGCGGGCCTGGCAGTGGAGAGCCCAAGGGCGTGGCCCCTCGAAATGTGTCTGAGAAATCTTAGCTCAGCAGGAAGGCAAGGTGGACCCAGTTCAGCCAGGCGTGCCCTGGCTGCTGATAAAGTATTGCTGCTGTCAGCCCCTTATCCTAAGAGATGGAAAAGGGTGGGACTCCCAGGGGAACCAAGCACACTCCTTCCAACCCAACTCAGCACCTCAAAAACAATTTGAGGGCCTGAGCCCAGACAAGAAGTGACCCGAGCCCCCCACCCCATTGCCTTTTTGGGCAGATCAAACCAGTTACAGAAAACAGAGACTCTGGTGTAGCTGTAGGGACGGGCTTCACCTGTGAAGAATTATGTCACCCAGTTCCACCCTCCATAACAGTGGCAGCCACTGAGAAAATTCAAGTTCCAGAGAAAGGAGCACTAAGCCTCTTCACTGAGGAAAGGAAGTGGTTCAACAAGTACTGAGGTGGTGGGTACAGGGCTTTGAGCTGTAAAAGCTCATGGCTTTGCCAGGCCCAAGCTTCCCACTTGGTTCTGCTACTTAAAGCAACATGACCTTGAACTAGTTCCATAATCCCTCCCATCTGTAAAAGGGACTCAACCCTTTTGGCAGGGTTGCTGAGAATTCAATGCTGACATGTTGGCACAGGGCCCGGCTATGGAGAAGGCTCGATAAACAGTGACAACTTTGACTGTGATGAGGCCCTTGAACTTCTGCCACAGAAGAGAAAGTTGCCAACACTGCACAAGGTCTGCCTTTGCTTGAGAACCCTGATTTTGTGTATACAGAATACAGGGCTGGGCAAAAGCAGAGTCCCAGGGGTCCCTCAATTCAGAACTTAAGAGTCCTGAAAGGCGATCATGGATGGTCATGACCATGAGGGTCATGACCTGCAGGTGGTGGGGCACAGGCTGACATCACAGCCCACAGAGTATCTTCCCCTTGACACTCATCTGGGTAGGAGACAGCCACACATGAAGGTGTCGTATCAGACTACATATAGGGAACCCTTCTGTGTCTTCTCGAAGTCCTAACTCACAACAGAGGCATAGTCTAGAGACTCCATTTTATAATTAGGATCAGGGCTCTGTTATTAAAGTCTAGACTCTGGGGCCAGAATGGGCAAAACTGGGTGAACCCCAGCTCGGCGTGCATCACATGACTCAGTGTCAGCAAGTATTAATGACAGTTTGCTAGGAACACACCACAGAAGTCAGGATCAAATGCAGCCCTTCCTGGAAAGGAACTCTCCAGCTGGGTGAGGTAGCAAGATATGAACATAAAAGAAGCTGAGGGACAAAAAGGGCATAATACTGGATGACTGGACACCAGCTGAGAACGTGGGACCTTGCAGGTGGAAGAGCCCCCTACACAAAGACAATCAGAAAAGGCCATTCTACAACATACAAAGTTCCAAAGATTACAATCAGAACAACCTAGCTATTTGGATGCTTGCCTATTCTAAAATGTGACTTGGAAATAGCATGCAAATGAGACTCAAATGTCACTCCACATGGCACAAAGGAAGCACGTCATCAATGAAAAGACATAGGTGAGCTAGCTGCTCTCATGGTGCTGCCATCCCTATGGCGACAGGTCTCTGTCAACCTTCACACTTGCTCTGCCCTACAGGGTCCAGGGTCAGGCCCTGGGAGAAGGCAGGTGATGATGCTGCCTCTCAGCCAGAAAAAAATATCCCTTCCCTAAGACACATTCAAGACCTTTCATCTGAAGACTCCAGCAAAGCTCAGCAAAAACAATCTAATGAATATTAAGTGGGCTCTCTGAGTGTGTGGGTGCCAGGGGTCTCTGGACATGGATGGGTTACAGGTGTTGTGATCTTCAGAGCAGACATATCCTCCATCCTAAATTCACAAACCAGGCCTCAGGCTTTCAAAGCAATTCTGCATGAGTTCTGGTAAGAGTCGATAGTTACTTCCAGGGATTGATCACTCATTGAGTTGGAGTGAACGGTCTATAGGTGTGAGGGACTTGCACTAGCGAGGGGTGTCCTCATCAGGCAGAAGCACCTGAAAAGGCCAGCTCTGGGGAATTGCCACAGCCCAGCCTCCCTGAACTCTGTGACCCCAAGTCACCCTTCATCTCTGGGATCAGTACTCCAGGCTCAATAGTCACTTTTTCATCCAGAGGACACATCCTGACCCACCAGTCATCTCTCCAAGGCATGCAAAGGATAGCCAGAAAACCTTCCCCCAAGTTTATGAGATCTACTTAGGAAAATGTACCAAGTGTCCTAGTGTCTACAGCCAGCTTGTACCACTCTTGCCTAGGAAAGTTAACATTCTGAAATGACAACACTCTTCTCGGGGTGCACATAGAGAGCTGCACCAGCACACTCCCCCACATCATAGCATGGTAGAGGGGACACTCTGACCAGTCACTCCCCTTTGCTGTGGGGTGGGGGCAGCAAATCTCAATGGTGCAGAGGCCTTGGAAGAGCTCATTTCCCTCTGAGCCTATGGGTTTCATGTGAACTGACAGTGCCAGCACCTTGATCAAAATAGTCTGAAGCCACAAGGAGCTCCCCTCGGGCCCCCCGCCACCTCGGCTTTCCTCCACAGACTCAACACAACGACCACACTGAGTGGGCTCACTGCTCCACCCCTCGGCACAGGACCATGACTGGGCGGACTGAGGGCCAGCTGCCCGAGACCTGCCAAATGCCTGCCTCCAAGAAACACCACCTGTAAGAATTCCTTGATTTAAAAACCCATTTCCCCCTACTCTTTCAATTTCTCAGTGAGGCATAAGAGTGGGATTCCACCTGTGGGAAAAAGCCACACCTCCGCGGGAACACCGATGAGACATGTTTTAAACTACTGCAAACACTTAAATCAAGGAATAAATGGATTTTTCCCCTAAAGCATCACTATCCCAATGATGAAAACCATCTGCATTTTGATAAACACCAAATCAGAACACACTGAAAATCCTTGACATGCCTCACTCTATAACTGCTCTAAGTTGGTCTTAGCAATAATTTTAATTTCAGATGTATCACTCAATAATGAAGGGAAAAAACACTCATCCCAGGGTTATCCTCCAACATGCACATGCCATGAGAATATACAAGCATGATCTTGTGCAGTCAGAAGTTTTGCTTTCTTGGACCTTGATCCAGATGGACGCTCCCTTGTTTAATTCCCGGTGTGTTGCTTGACCACTCAGTGCCCAGAGTGACATCTGCAAAACACAGGGATACAGCTTGTGTAAGAGAGCCCTGAGCCACTTTCATCCCAGGTGTTACTGATACTGAGAACTCCTGTCAGCCTCAAACCCAGTGAGGACAAGGTAAAATGATCCCCCAAAGAGTTACAAATACAGAGGGAATACTGAAATATCAGACACTGAATACAAAACAGTGTGAGCTGAGGAGCCCGCTTTCCATGCAACCCTCCAGTGAGTTCACTTTAACGCACTTCCTGACTTTAGGTCCACCCTCATTTGTCCTTTCCTTGGGAACAAACCTCCAGGAAACCTCTCCACTGCAGTTCTGATGGTACCATAGTTGCCATATAACTCTCTTTGTCCCGGTCACAACTCCTAGGGATTTGTTCTATGTAGGAAGTCTCTTGGCAAGAGCCCCCTGAGACAGCACTTGCTTTCAAGTTCTAAGACTCGGATCTTTGTTCCAGATGTGCCACCTATTATGGAAATGACCTTGGGAAATCTGTGGGATCATTCTTAGCCTTCATTTCTTTCTGATTCATTTTGAGGATCCAATGAGAGACTGTACACAGATGAGTGTTTACTGACCTGAATTTCATTCAGAGAGGAAAAGGCCACCTTTATTCCCCCATGGGGGCCCTCACTCTGCTCAAGGCAGCGTATGTGACATGAGCTAGGCCCTGCATGGTCACTCATGCCCACGGCCGCCCACAGTTCACTGGAACCCCCCTTGCTGCTGAAGCCCGCACTCAGGAGCTCCGGCCTGGCTGCAGGGTCCCTCACTCCATCCTATTATAGACAGGGCCCTTCCTGTGACTCTTCACACATGAAAACATCTGAGGCTGGTTCCCACCTCCATTCCTATAGGTCCTGCCTCCCCAAAAGACTTCAACAATCTGGGAAATTCTTCTTCCTCCACCTGCTGTCCTGCCCTTAGCACATGTGCATAAAATAGAGATGGCAAAACACTGACCCTCATGAAGATCGGACCCAGGAGGCTGCTTTGCCCACAGGGACCATGCAAAAACTCCACCATGGGGAGTTTGGATCCCCATCTTCTGTCACATGGTGTAATGGAAAATAGCCCCGGATTGAAAGCCAGGACTCCTGCCCTTAGCTTGTCTGTGAGGCCCTGAGCAGGTAACTGGATCTCTCTGACTCACTACCTCATCCACTTAATATCATTGGGTCCCATGCAGAAGCAATATGGCAATGTCCAGGAAAGCCTATGCAAATGACGGTGTGCCATGCAATCAACGGTGCCTCCATGACCACCCCAACAGATATGCCCTCAGCTGCCTCGGGACTTGACACAACAAGAATTTTAGCTGAAAATTTTCTTTCACTATAAAATTAGAAAGATTTTCTAAAAAGAATAAGCAACCCCCCAAGTCTACCGCATCAGGTACTTTCATTGAAGACTCTGCTGCTGTTTGGCACTATTTTATTTTCAGTTGTTCATGAAATAAGTATTTGTTGACTATCACTAAATTCCAGGCACTGCAGATTCAGCAAGAGTCAACAAGAAAAACCAACATGTTCTTGTTCTCCCATTCCAAGGGTGGAGAGAGACAAACCGATGCCCAATGTGTCAGATGCTGCTGAGGGCTCTGAAAATTAAAGCAGCTTAAGGGGAGATGCTATTTCATTCAAGGGCGTCAAGGAAGGCCTTCTCTAAGGTGACAGTGGAGCACAGGCCTGAATGAAGTTGGGGGTGAGCTCTGAAGGTGTGGGGGGAAGAGCATGCAGGCACTGGGGGCAGCTCAAAGAACCCGGGTCAGAGCTGATGGAGACTGGGAGACATCAGAGACATGCTGGGCGCTGGGGGCAGAGGAGAGCTAACAGCAAAGAAGGCTTTACAGCATCTAGAAAGGACTTTGGACTTCATTCTGAGTGAAGTAAAATGTCATTGGAAAGTTCTAGCAGAGGCACAATGTGACTTATATTTTAATTTCCTTTTCTAATTGCTCTTGCTAGGATATAAAAATGCAACTGATTTTTGTATACTGGCCACATATCCTATACACTTTGAAAATTCCCTTATTAGTTCTAGTATCAATTCTGTTAATTAGTTGGAATTATGTCTTCTGCAAATAAAAATCATTTCATTCCTTTCTTTCCAGCCCTTATGCCTTTTCATTTCTTTTTGTTGTTTAGAATGATTTTAGCTCTGGGTTTCTGAAAGATGAATTTGATTAGAGTATGGAATTTTTTTCCTCCGATTCTTAGATTGTGGAGAGTTTTTCATCACAAATAAGCTGTCAGTTCTGTCTGATGCTTTCTTTGTGCACTTTTGCATGTTAAGCCAACCTTGAATTCCTGAGATAAATCCACTTTGGTCATCAGGTATGTTATGATCCTATTTATATATTGCTATATTCAATGTAAAAATATTTTGTTGTTTTTTTGTCCCTATGCTCAGGAGGAATATTGGTCTTCAATTTCTTTTCCTTTTTAAGAAAATTGTGCTTATGCCAGCCTCATAAAGTTATTTAGGAAGTGTTTCTTCCCCGTCTGAAAGATTTGATGATACCTTGGTGCTACTTTTTTTTTTTAAATCATAGCTGTGTACATTAATGCAATTATGGGGTGCAATGTGCTGGTTTTATATACAATTTGAAATATTTTCATCAAACTGGTGCTACTTTTTTTTTTAATGTTTTCTAAAATTCACTATTGAACCCATTTTGGCCTAGAGTTTTCTTTGTGGAATGTTTTTAACCACAAATTTGATTTAAAAAAAAATCTAGTTGGATGTAGTGGCTCATGCCTGTAATTCTAGCACTCTAGGAGGCTGCGGTGAGTAGATAGCTTAAGCTCAGGAGTTTGAGACCAGCCTGAGCAAGAAAGAGACCTGGCTCTAAAAATAGCTCAGCATAGAGGTGGGTGCCTGTAGTCCCAGCTACTTGGGAGGCTGAGGCAAGAGGACTGCTTAAGTGCAAGAGTCTAAATTCTAACCGAGGGCAACAAAGTGAGACTCTTTTTCAAAAAACAAAAATCCAGGAAAGTGTTTTGCAAATAATGATATACCAGGCAAACAATAGGTGCCTCTGTGACACCCCTAAAAGTAAAGTATGTCCTGTGAATTTTTAAAATGCATTTAAAATTTCATTTGAAAATTCATTTAAAAAATAAAATTTAGGGCTATTCATATTTCACTTTTCCTGTGTCAATTTTATTCGCATTCTTTCAAGGAATTACCTGTTTCCTCTAATTTGTTGAATTTATTGACAAAGTTATTATGAATATACCATTATCCTTTTAATATATATAAGATGTGTATTAATACTACATATGAATGGTATATAAAACCAGTGAATGGTGAAACCGCAGATTATCACGCAACTGGATTGCCGTTGATTGCCAGTTTGCGTACTGTTGCTTGGATGTAGCACAGTGGTTGGTGATGGAATAAAGGAAGCGAAGATCAGAAAAAATAAAATAAAATAAAAATACTACATATGTCCTCTTTCATTCTTGAGACAGCAAGTCCCCACTTAACATTGTGGATAGGCTCCTGGAAATGTGACTTTAACTAAAATGACACATAACAAAACTAATTTTTTTCTCATCAATGTTACAAATAAACATTATTGAGACCAGCCTGAGCAAGACATTATTCAAGAACGCTGCATACCACTGCACTTAAAGTCACAGTTCCAAGAACTTATTGACAATGTTAAGTGAGGATTTATTGTATTGGCAATTTGATTTCTTCTCTTTTTTCTTGATCAGTCTTCATGGGGAGTTATAAATTTTATTGAGCTTTTCTAAAGAATCGACATCTGTTTTTGTTTTTTCTCTATTGCTCGTCTGTATACTCTTGTTGACCCACCCTCTGTACTTTGTCATACATCTCATCACTGCATCTATTAGAAACTACACAATAAATTGCTATTATTTTTGCTTTAACCCATCAATTGTTTTTTAAAGAAAATTTTAAATGAGAAAATCTTAAATGAGAAAGCAAATCCTTTTCTTTTTACCACGTTACTTCCTATTTCTGGCACTTTCCTACATATGGCTCTATATTATCTGATGGCATTTTCCTTCAGCAGGTCTACTGGAAACAATTTCTGTCAGCTTTTGTTAATCTGAAAATGCTTTTCTTTCACATTTATTTTTATTTATTTTTAAGACATAGTCTCACTTCGTCGCACTTAGTAGAATGCCATGGTGTCATAGTTCACAGCAACTTCAAACTCTTGGGCACAAGGGATCCCAAACAGCTAGGACTATAGGCGCCTCCCACCACACCCAGGTAGTTTTTAGAGGTGGGATCTCCCTCTTGCTCAGGCTGGTCTTGAACTCCTGACCTCAGGTGATCCAACTGCCTCGGCCTCCCCGAGTGCTAGGATTACAGTCATGAACCTCTGAGCGCACATTTATTTTTAAAAGAGTTTTCCAGAACTTTAAAGGTGTTATCCAATAGTCTCTGGTTTGCATAGTTTCTGATGAGAAGCCAAACTTGTCCTCATTTTTGTTCCCCTTTGTGTGCCTTCTTTCCTCTGATTGCTTTAATATTTTGTTTTTATCCCAGTTTTCAGCAATTCTAATGTGCCTAGGTGTGGTTTCCTTTGAGTTTACCTGGCTTGGGGTCCCTTAGAATTCTAAAATCTTTAGGCTGAGTTTTTCTTCATCAAAGTTGGGGGAAATTTCCTCAATATTTTTCTGTCCCAATCTCTCTCTTGTCTTCTAGAATTCCAATTATACATGTTAGACTACTTGATATTCTCTCTCATATGTCACTGTTCATTTATTTTCAATGTTTCTTCACTCTGTAATTCAATTTGAATGGTTTCTACTGATCTGTCTTAAAGTTCACTGACTTTTTTATCAATCTAGTGAATTTTTCATTTCTGGTATTATATTTTCCATTTCTAGAATTTCCATTTCTCTGCTGAAATTCCTATCTGTTCAGTCATTATGTTTGTATGAGTTGGGATCTATTGATCTTTTTCTGATTGTTATGGATCACATTGTGCCACATGTCTAGTGATTTTTTTATTGTATGTTAGATATTACAGACAATATCTTGTTTGAAGAGTATTGAGTTTTATTCTAGCAATTAGTTAATTAGCACAGCATCTTTTTTTTTTTTTTTTTTTTTTTGCGACAGTCTCAAGCTGTCACCCTGGGTAGAGTGCCGTGGTGTCACAGCTCACAGGAACCTCAAACTCTTGGGCTTAGGCTTTTCTCTTGCCTCAGCCTCCCAAGTAGCTGGGACTACAGGCACCCACCACAATGCCTGGCTATTTTGTGGTTGCGGTTGTCATTGTTGTTTGGCCAACCCAGGCTGGATTCGAACCTGCCAGCTCTGATGTACATGGCTGGCACCCTAGCTGCTTGAGCTACAGACACCGAGCCTAGCACAGCATCTCTGTCACTAACAAGACTTGCTTTTATGGTTTGCTATGCAAGGCCTAAGCTAAGCTGATTGGATCAAAGATCTGCACTGAGGTTGTTCCATTCTTGCTTTTTTTAAATAACTCTATTCCTAAGGTATGACCTTTCTGTAATTCACCTGAGTGGATGCGTGAGGTGTTCAGGCAGGTCTCCTCACTGCAGCTGATTAGAACTCTAAGTATCCCAGCACGACATGACTGTGTAACCTCCAGATACCCTGTTTTGCTCACTACCCTCTCCCCACCACCATGCTCAGTAGTTCTCTGGTGAGCCTCAGTCTTGCCTGGTGTAAATGAATTTCAATATTTAGGGAAGAGTCTAGGGAACCACACTGAAGACTTTTCAAGTCCCTTCCCTGCTCAGAACCTTCCTTTCCAATACCCTGTCCCATAAATTCCAGCTGTTTCTGCATCTCCAAGACTGATGTCTGTTTCTACTGCTCAGATCTTTGAGGGGGTCTCTGCTTCCCTGTGCCTTGTTTTTAAAAGTATTCACAGACAGAAGGCCAAGGTCAATGTGGAGCTTGCCAGACATGCTTCTGATTAGATCAAAGATCTGCGCTGAGGTTGTTCCATTCTTGCTTCATATATTTTATCCAACATCATAATCGATTAAGGAAGAATAAATATTTATTACTCCATGTCTGAGATTGAAAGCCTGACCACATTTTAAAAGGTGACTCTGAAAGCTGTGTAGAAGAGACTGAAAACTGAACTGATGAACTATATAGCCTAAGACTCATATGAAAAAGATTGATGAGGAAGTTTTTCATAAAGCAGAAAATGCTAATGCTCTGACACCTATTAAACACCTGCACAACTCTTTCAAGACATTGGAAGTAAAATGTGTACCTTCAGGTAAAATCATAGGAACACGAGGTTTATCTCTGATGCCAGATAGAAACATGAGGTTTATCTCTGATGCAGTTTTGAAGGCTGAAGTGAGAGGACTTCCTCTTGTGTTTTTTCTGGCCAAGACCAGACACAGCTGCAGCAGGAGCTGGCAATCCTGGGAAGTTCCTTCCATGTTCAAAGCTGTGGTCGGTGGACTGACTGGCTGTCTGATCTGGGAACCATCCACAAAGGCAGAAGAGTCCAAATGGGTGATGTGGAAAGCTCTTCTAGACAATTCCAAATCCTCAGCCACAGGCAAGGATGGGTCACTCATGCCCTTCCTACAAATGCAGTTCCAAGTCAATTCTCTTACCAAAGTTATTTTCCTAGCAAATGCCCATCCACTGCAAGGAGTCTAGGTTGGGGAGAGGCCAGCAGTCCTGCCCGGCCACACAGCTAGATGGCCCCCAGTTCTCCCACCCCACAGCCTGTGGAGAGTATATCAACCTAACAGCTTGGAAGTGAACAGAACCCAAAGCCAAACTCACCCTATTACTGTAAATGCCTATCAGGCTGATAAATACCTGAAAGGGCCACCCCCTACCTTTCCCTGGTACAAGCTGCTATTTGCCCTGGACAACAGACCAAGGCTGGGGTTTCCAAGGTGGTTTACAAGCCAATGACCTTCCCCTCTCTGGTGCTGCCTCTATCAGTGGTGCAACAACACTCAAGAATCTATGAAAGGCTGGGGCCTGCTCCTGAGAAGTGGACTAAATCCCACAATCTCTGTGAAAAGTCCATGCATACAGAAATGAATTTCATTAATACCTCACCTATTTATACTCAGCCTGGATTATGTCCCTATATTTATTTGTATAAATAGGCAGAATAATCCTAAAGATTCAGCAATCTACACACAGAAAAAGCCCACTGCCCCACTCCTGTCCTGCCCAACCCCATGTTTAAAAGCTTCATACAAACATTAAGACTCCGGACTGTATAAATGTGGCCTGATTTTAAGCCTCATAGTGAATCAGCATCTCAGAAGCTCTGCTTCCTCAGAGACTCCTGGGAAGCCTCTGTAGTGAAGACTCAGAAAACAATGGCAGAAAGCTGTCAAGTAATTTCTGTGTAAGGCTTCTGTGCACACCATGAAATTCATGAGCCCTAGATAGCAACCGCAGATTCTTAAGTTTCCTTTATGATATTTGGATTAGATTCTCTGCACTTCTCAAGGAGTATTTATTTTTCATAAAATTATTTATCATTTTGGTTCAATTTTCTTCTAATTTACATGTAACAGCTATGCAATGCAACAGCTGTGACTTATAAGAAGAAATGGGCAGGTAGAGAAAAGCCCCTATCACACATCTAATAATCAGCAGTCCTGATTGTCAGATCAAGGATCTGATCCCAGAGGAGGTTCTCAGTGCTTCCATGTAATCTGGACCCAAGCAACCGTCACCAGACTGCTGGTCATGAAATCTGCAAGTGCAAACAAATTGAGCAGCCAGGCTGCAAGGAAAGAGCAAAGAGCAAACACCGGCTGGGCAAACCGCACTTCCTCCCTCCAGCACATTCCTGCTGCCGCCTGCCTGCTCTGAGGCCCACTGAAATTAAATCTGATGCTGCAACTGGTAGCCTCCCCAGGGAAAGGGGCCTGGCACTGAACACTCCATCTGGTAGCACGTCCCAAGCCACCTGGCCACTTTGCTCTTTAACCCTAGATCCCTTTCTGCCAGGAGAAACCTGTTCCTGTGCCACCTGTAAACTCACATAGCCTGTCCCAAGGTGCTCCCCCGTCAGTGGAGTGGCAAAGGGCCAGCTGTGACTATGGAATTCAGCAACAAAGGGAATGGATAGCAAGGCAGCTTTCGAAAAGCGGGAATTAATTCTGAAAAAAAAAAAGAAAGAAAGAAAAACTGCTCAGATTCTCAACCCCCTAGCTTAATACAACACCATGAGCAATCAGTAACACTGTGAGTACTCAGTAAGGCCGCAAGTACTCAGTAACATCAGGAGTACTCAGTAATGCCAGGAGCACTCAGTAACACCAGGACCACTGCATAAGGCTGCAAGCACTCAGTAACATCCTCTCCTCATCACGTCACCTGCTCTCTCGCATTCCACTTGAGATAATTTCATCCCTGTCTTCCAACAGGGGTGGTGCACGCTCCTACCTGCAGGGAGCAGATTTCAGAGACTTCTTGCCCAGAGACCTGCAGCCTGGGGCCCAGACCCAGGCAGGACACCCCCATCCCCTCTGAGAACAGTATGCCACATCATCGTCTCTGGAAATGTAGTCTGAGGAGTTCCCTATTTCCCAGATCACTGTTTTGAGGACCTAGCAGAACCAGGATCAGCTCTCTCACAATGACAACCATTTCCCCCTAAACAAGGAGCAGCTTCGAAGCCAAGAGGGTTGGAGTTAAGGTGTTCCCTCCCTCCCACACCAACCTGCTGCCAGAATACTAAACAAGGAGCTGCCTCGCAGCCATGAGGGTCAGAGTTAAGGTGTTCCCTCCCCGTCACACCCACCTGCTGCAGAATAAGGGTTTTTGGAGTCCACCAGGCCTGGTCCTGTTGGGTGACCTCTGATTAGGGTCTTCCCTGACTAGACCTGTTTTCTTGTCTCCTAAGTGAACCTAATAATTGTCCCTATTCTCATGGGTTGATGGGAGGATTTAATGGGGAGATGTAAGTAAAGTGTTTAGCTTCAGGTTGAATTACCTCTCGAAGTAAAATAGGGCAGTTCAGGATGCAGGTTCCAATGACCTTGCTGTGCACAAAGAATCAGAAAATCTAAGATAACTTTTCACTTTTTAAGAAAGGTTGAGAATTACAATGCCAATGGGGGGACAATGCCAGGCAATGCCAGGCAGCTGGTAAGCAGCAGGCACCTGGCGAGGTGCTGAATGAGAGGCAGGAGACCTACACACTCATGATTCTGTTCCTGACACAGAAACGTCCCTTCTGCTTTCTGGCCCTCAGATACCTCACACCTGGAAAGAACATACTAGTGCTGGCCCTGCCTGCCTCACAGTACATTTAGGGCTCAAACCTGACTGTTGGGTGCACACCATGCCTTGAAGAAAACAGAGGGCTATATCGGTAAGAAGTAAGACTTGTGTGACTCTTTCCACAATTGCCCCTGGGGCCTGGCCCAGGTACAGCAGAGGACCATGGGAGTGTAGGAGCCCACAGCACTCGGTGCGGGTCAGGCCTCCACATGCAAAGCATTGCACACAGCCCTGGGAGGACAGGCTGATGGAAGTGTGATCCCTGCTCTCAGGCTCTCACAGTCGACAATTTCCTGTTTTGTTCCCCAGAACCCCACTCCTAAGACCCTCCACAGCCCAGGATCAGGGAGAGGAACCAGATATAAACTGGGTGCTCCAGTGCCGGGGCAGAAAGGGAAGGTACCTGCAGGAAAGGGATGAAGGGTGGCTTGCTCAGCAACACTCTGGAGCCAGTCCACCAGGGCCACCTGAACCCAAACACTGGTGGCCAAGGCCAACCTGGGGCTTGAAGGCGTACGTTACCTTGCTGAGCCCCAAAGCTGGGACACCCTGAGAATCTTTGGATGCCTTTGTTTTCTTCCCCAAACTGTTCCACTCACACAATAAACCCACAGAAACCCCAAATACTCCAATCATCCTGCTCCACATGCATTTCACATGGCAACGGGAAAACCACAAAGGTAATACTGTGCGCCTGTACCGCAGACCAAAACCTTTAAAAAAGGTTTGTTCTAGTTTTTCTTCTAGAACAATGCAGACACACTTGTGATTAAATATTTTGCTGTTCCAGCTAGATGATTCATTTGATGGTGACACAAATGCCTGGCCCCTCCTCATCCCCGGGAGGCATGAAGCCCACCCTCGGGTTTTGCCCTAATGAGCAGCATAGTAACAGGTGTTGCTCCCATTTTCTCTGGTGACAACCACCAGCATCCAAGGCAACATACTTGTGCCAAAGACTGGGGCTAGCAGGAAAAGGTACAAAGGAGAATAAAACATTTTGAAATTTATTAAAGTATCTGTGATAACAATTTGATGCCAAAGAGTAAAAATTGCCAGACAAGTGGAGGGGCTGTCTGGTAGTTGCCTGAGGCCCAGCTCAGCTCTGCCTGCCTGGATGTGCTGTGGGTGGGTCATGGCACTGAGCTGGCCATCCCTGCCCAGCTGCGATGCCCACACCTGCCTCTCTCTCCATCCCTAGGTGTGACCTGGCCCTGCCCCCCGGGAGTCACACCGGCTGTGGCCTCACAAGGCCCACTCCCGTGACCCTGTGCTCATCCAGCATCGGCTTGTGCCAGGCACGAAGCAGACTTTCCTGCACGCCCTGCGGCCTGTGATGGCTCCTGACAGCCGAGCCCCCACCTGGCACAGCCTCCCCCTCCCTGCTGCAGCCCTGCTGAAACACAGCTGAGCTAATTCTGGGCTCCCTGCCACCCGCACAAGCCCACGCTGCACACGCTCTGACTCACTGCTGAGGCGCCCAGAGGTGGAGAGTGGAAGGAAGGCTGCGGGGCACCCGCTGGGCATCAGTCTGCAGGCAGAGGCTCTGTCCTTGGCCTGACAGTGGAATCAGGGCAGATCTGAGGTCTGTGACCACCGGCACCCAATCACACTGGTAGAAACAGAGCCCATGTTTTCAACGCAATGAATTCCTTGAGACACCCTGCCTCATACTCACAGCACACAGTCACAAAGTTAAAGCCTAGAATTAAACCCTTTACTACCAAAACTTATTTCAGCACATACAAAATTCTTACAATATCACCAGATTTCTCAAATCTAAAAATCGTTAGTTTAGGAAAAAGAGATTTTTTTTGTCTCCAGTTCAATTCAGCCTTATTCAAAAACCCTTCACTGAAGAGCTATCGTGTGTCATTCGTCTGCATGTCCCCAGAACTGAGGGGTAGTCCCCACCTTCAAGAAACCCCAGTCTGTGGAGGTGGCAGACGTTTCTGTAACCTGCCTGTAAAGGAAGCCTTCTACAGTGCTGGAGGGGAGTCGAACAGGCAGCCACTTCTGCCCAGGAGGAGAAGTGGGGAGAAAGCCAGCAAAGCTGCCTCAAGGGGGCCCGGGAGCAGTCGGCTGGGTGGGCCAGGTGGGCAGGCTCTTGAGCAGAAGGGTCACAGGAATGAGGCCTGTGGGGTATATCACAGCTGGACCCTGCCAGGAATATGTGCAAGGTTATAGGTGACCAGACCGTGAAAGGCCTGTGAAGCCCTCTACAGAGACAGGACTGGAGGGTCCAGGCAGAGGGCCACACAGCCAGGCTGATGGGCTCTCACTGCTGGTCCCATAGTTACTCAAGACCACACCTCCCAACCAAATGGCAGGTTTGGGCATCCAAGGAGTCATGGGAAGTGTGACTGTCATAAGCAGAAAGTCCTAACAGGTGTACGCAGTCAGGCAAGTGACTTATATACTCCCCAATAATAAGAGTGAATGATAAGGCAATACCCACCTTGCTGGGCTGTTTTCAGGATGCCATGAGCTAAGCTACGTGAAGCTTTTGGCAAAGCACCTGGCAGATGATCCTGTGGTGACCCAGGACACAATGGGAGAATACAAGGTTGGCTCAAAGCCCAACTCTACCATTTACACAGAGCTGGACCTGGGGAGAAGCTCCTGCTGCCTTCCTCCCACACCAGAGCAAGCAAAGCATAGCAGGACAGCCTAGCAACAGGCTGAGAAATCACTTCTGTGGTGCAGGCTTCTGTACCCCCTGGCCAGTGAGGGGCAGCCACCTGCCCACATGCCCCACTCATGCCCAGGAGCGGTGACTATGTTGTTGAAGTTCCTCGCCTTGGGGGTAACAGTCCCCTCCTCCCACCTCCTCTAGCACCAGCAGCTGCCCAGCCTCATCAAATAACAGCCCGATATTTACTGGAATCGGCCTCTGCACCCCCCACTCCAAGCATCATGGAGCAGGTTTCCAGGGAGAAGGGGACATCACGTCCACATGTAGCCTGGATGCCACTATGGATCAACACATGTAATTGCAGAGGCAGAAAAGAGCCCATGGGGTGCTGCCCACCTCTGCCCCCACAAAAGGAACAGCCCCTCCCATCAGCTCAGTTCCTGGGCTCAGTCCCCTGCCTGTGCTCTCCACCCTTCACCCAGGTGGCTTCCCCAGGCTGCTGCCTCAGGTTACATAAACTGGGTCCTGTCACCATGATGGGGGCTCTAAGATTACATGGCTGGACATGGGCCAGGCCAGCTCACTGTTTGTTTCCATGCTCTTGGAGGGAGGCTGTTTAAAAAATAGGAGCCTTTCCTAGGCAGAGAAGGGGCCTGGTCCCCTGCTCCCCTACCCCACCCCACCTTCTGGACAGCCAGCTGGCCAATTCGCAGAGCCAGCTCTTCACCTTTCTGCAGGCCCCACAACCAGGGCCCTCCCTTAGTGTCGGTGATGAAACATAAGTTCTATGGACAGAGGCCTGAGGCCTCTGGGCACAGGTGTTGCAGCAGCCCCTGAGGGTGATGTCCTGGGCAGCCAGCCTCCCCCACCTTCTGCTCCCAGAGCAGGGCTCTGGCCCCTGGGGGTAGTTATCTGCAGTTGAGAGGTACCCAGTGAGCCAAGGGGTACACTCCAGAACCCCCTCCTGGGTCCAGAAGACTCAGGCCCTTAGCATCTCCCCCTATCCACAGTCACAGGTCTCTGCCAACAGGAGTGGTTTTGGTGAGGCACTGGCATGGGGGAGTTCAGGGTTGAGAAATAATGAGAGAAGGGATGCCAGACAGGATGGGAGTGTCCATTTCCCAGCTTGGCCCAGGGACTGGGTCCAATTCATGCTTAAAGTGATAAGGAAAAGCAGAAAACGACATAATATGCCAGACCTCGGGAGACCTAAGCCCAGGGACAAAGGGGTACAGAGTGCTGAAGAGGCACCACCCCTGACTACCCCTTTCTGTGTGAGACCAAGAGCTGCTAAGTCTTCCCTTTGGGCTCTGGAGGCAGTGCCTGGGAGGCAGCCAGAGCGTGGGAGGCACCTGCCGGCCCCACAGAGATGATGAGGTAAGGCATGGGGCAGAGAGCATGCCACGGGACCGTGGGAGCCAGGGATGCCAAGGACTGGTAGACATCTGACTCTTTCTGGAGCCCTGGAAGAGGTGACTGGGTTTGTGGTAATCCTCATAAAAATCACAAAGAGCAGAGCAGCAGGGGCCATCTGCTCTGTCCAAGGAAGGAAGGAGCAGGGATGGCAGGGATGGGGGGAGGCACCAGGCAGAGAGGGTGGGCTGGGGCAGGGGCAGGGAAGAGCCATCCGACACACACAGGTGCTGGACAAGGGCTCAAGCAACGTGGGGAAGTTGGTGGATACCACTTTGTGACTAGAGGTCAAGCTCTTTCAACATAGCTTTCTCCAACTTTCAGATGGATGCAGAGCACAAGGCAATTCTTCAAAATGCCTGGGGACCAGCTCTAAATCTCCTTGACACCAAAATAAAAACTCTGACCACAAGGACACACTTTATATTTGGCTCGAGTGTTCAAGGCTTGCCCAGGCCTTGTGTTTGGCAAATGACAGCATGTGAGCTCTCTGGATCAGGTCTGGAGGCTCCCAGACTTCCAGAGATGGACAGACAGCATGGATCCAAACTCGCAGGCCACTGGTCACTCTCAGAGCACCCTTAGAACAAAATGGGGATTTTCCTAATTATAAATTCACTGGATTAAAAAAAAAAGAAACTGTGCTATATCCACATAGTGGAATACTATTCAGCAATAAAAAGGAATGAACCATTAACACATGCAAAAATAATTAGGGGCTGAAAGAAGCCAAAAAGAACACACACTGCAGGATTCCATTTATACTAAGTACTAGGAAATGCTGCAAATTCAATAACCGTGACCAGAGTGTGGACCCTCAGTCACCCTCAGGGACCTGGGAAGGGGAGGAGTGGAGGACTAAGGAGGGGCACAGGGCACTTCTGAGGTGGTATCTATGCACTATTGTGATGTGCTCAAAACGGATCAAATTGTGCACTTCAACTGCACGCAGATTATATGTCAATTATGCCTCAATAAAGCTTTAAGAAAATAAATAAGCCCTGATTTTTTTTAATAAGCCCTGATTATTATAAAAAATATACAAACATATGAAATCTCCCATAATTATATCAGAGCTAAGCAGAAATAACATTTTCATGTTTCCTTCTAATCTTTTCCCTATATGTATCCACACATAAACATCAATTTGTTTTTATGTAGAATATGACCCTCTTTTAAAAGGTTTTATATCCTGAATTTTTCTTTTTTCTTTAAAAGTTTTATATCCTGGCCAGGTGCAATGGCTCACGCCTGTAATCCTAGCACTCTGGAAGGCCGAGACAGGAGGATTGCTTGAGGTCAAGAGTTTAAGATCAGCCTGAGCAAGAGCCAGTGAGACCCCCATCTCTACAAATAAAACAGAAAACTTAGCTGGGCATTGTGGCATACACCTGATCCCCCAGTTGAGACAGAACGATCACCTGAGCCCAGGAGTTTAAGGTTGCTATGAACTAGGCTGACTCCACTGCATTTTGCCCAGGTGACAGAGTGAGATTCTGACCAAAAAAAAAGAAAAGAAAAAAGCCCTTTATCCTGAGTTTTACCTCTCTCCAAACACTCATGCACACTGGGAACAGGAGGTGAAGACAGTAGTTCCCTGGGAAAGTGGCATGTGGCCAGGAGAGGGGTGAGTCCTCTGGAATAGCCTGCCTGGAAGGCTGAGGGACACAGGGCAAAAGAGTACCCCGTCCTTTGATATCATTCACTCAAACCGTCTTTCTCCAAATAGAATCTAATTAGCAGGAGTCTACACACAGCACCTACTCTATCAAAATTCGCTAACGGGAATCTGAATAAAATGAAGCCCGGCCTCTCTCCGACACATCCTGTATCTTCTGTCCCCTGCCTTTGCGGTGGCCCCCGCCTCCTTCCCAGGGGCTCTCTTCCCCTCCAGCTCCAGCCCACCATCCTTCCTGCCTTCTCCATTTAGCCTTAGATCATGAAGTTCCCTTGTTCCCTTGTGACTAAGCATTCTTCAGAAATGTTCCTAAGGGCTCAAATGCACTCCGGCAGCCGAATGACTCATTCCACCATTACTGGATGTTCAAACTGCTTCCAAATTTTCACCTTCATAAATAACGTTGTGATGAACATCCTTGCATAGGAATTTTTGACTGCAGATTTAATTGTTTCCTTGGAATAAATTCCTAGAGACAGAATCCCCAGGAGAAAGAGAGGAATTCTTTTAAAGGTTTTGAGACATACTGCCAAACTCCTTGGAAGACAGCTTGTATCTTCCACTCCCAAGGTATGTGAGAGTTCCTGCCACACACCTTCATGTGTGCTGAGGACCATCGTTCACAAATCAAAACACACCGAAACTTTGAAAATTTGTATCTTATTTAATGTACCTAGTTAATCAATGCAAGATGGACTATCTCATTTACTACATTTTATATTTCTCCTTTTGTAAACTAATTCATATTCCTTAACCCACTTTCTCATTGGGAAGTTCATTCATAATAAGAGTTGTGAATTCACATTGATTATTAGCATTTTTTATGTGAAAAAGTATTTGTTATATACATTTCAGGCGTTTCTTCTGTCTCTGGTACCATGTATAGAAAAATGCTTCTCATCCCCTAATTACTTACTTGTAAATAATTTAGCACTTTAATGATTTCATTTTTATGTTTACATTTTTAGTCCCCATGGAATGTACGTTGGGGTTTGATATGAGTGAGGGACCTGATGGTTTCCCAGTTGGTTAAATATTTACTATATTTACTATAGTTACTAACATTAACTATAACTTCTGTTTTCTGGACTTTCTAGTTTGCTCCATGGACACGCTGTCTACTCTCATCCCAATGTCAAAATGTTTAAATTATACATTTAAAATATGGTTTAATATGTAGGTTATTCACCTAGATTCTGGCTGGGGGTTGCACTAATCCAGGCATTCTCAAACTGCAGCCGGCAGGCCACATGAAGTGCTGTAAATTGTCTTTGTTCCCATTTTGTTTTTTACTTCAAAATAAGATATGTGCAGTGTGCACAGGAATTTGTTCATAGTTTGTTTTTGTTTTTAACTATAGTCCGGCCCTCCAATGGTCTGAGGGACAGTGAACTGGCCCCCTGTTTAAAAAGTTTGAGGACGCCTGCACTAATCCATAAATTGATTTGGAAACAACTGAAATACTTAAGATATTGAGGCCAGGTGCAGTGGCTCATGCCTGTAATCCTAACACTCTGGGAGGCCCAGGCAGGATAATTGCTAGAGCTCAGAAGATTGAGTCCAGCCTGAGGAAGAGCGAGACCCTGCCTCTACTGAAAATAGAAAAACTAGCCAGGCCTTGTGGCAGGCACCTATAGTCCCAGCTACTTGGGAGGCTGAGGCATGAGGATGTATGAGTGCAAGAGTTTGAGTTTGCTGTGAGCTATGATGTCACAGCACTCTGCCCAGGACAAAAGAGTGAGAGTCTATCTCAAGAAATAAAAAATAAAAGATATTGGGCGGCACCTGTAGCTCAAAGGAGTAGGGCACCAGCCCCACATACCGGAGGTGGTGGGTTCAAACCCAGCCCCGGCCAAAAACTGCAAAAATAATAATAATAATAAAAATAAAGATATTAATCCTTTCCTTGCTGGAACATGCTCTTTTGTGTTCCCAGGACAATTTTACCACGTTCTTCACACAAGTTCTACATATTTCCCATCAGTACCATTCCTGGGCATTTCATCTTTGATTCTACCATAAATGGAATCACTTCTTTGTCATATTTCCTGACTTTCTTCTTTTAGCTGTTTTGTTTGTTTGTTTGTTTTTGGAGACAGTTTCACTCTGTGATCCCAGACTAGAGTGCCATGGCATCAGCCTAGCTCACAGCAACCTCAAGCTCCTGGACTCAAGTGATCCTCATGCCTCAGCCTCCAAGTAGCTGAGACTACAGGCACCTACCATGATACCCAGATAGTTTTTCCATTTTTAGTAGAGACAAGGTCTCACTCTTGCTCAGGCTGGTCTCCATATCCTGAGCTCCAGAGATCCTCCTGCCTCAGCCTTGCACAGTGCTAGGATTACAGGCAAGAGCCACAGCACCCAGCCTTGTTTTCCGACTTTCTTGCAGGCAGAGGGACACACTGTGTATGCTTTGGGCACATAGGGACTGTCTCTGCAGCTCCACCAAGCTGGGTGTGGCTGGTTTCAAAGCCTTAACTGAGCAGTTACTCTGCAGGCCCCTGGGGCCATCACCATCAAGGGGTTCCAGCACTTTCCTCCAGGACTAAAAACCTCCCCAGTTTGGTTGCAGCCTACTTTGAAACTCCTTTACCCTCCACACATCCCCACCCCCCATCCGTTCAAACCAACTCCTCCTGTGCACACCAGACCCTTCCACCAACTGGAAAAGCCATCTTAGTTTCCCTGAGTAAACATGCTCTCACTCTTTAAGATCCACTCAAATGCTACCTCCATGACCCGAATTCATGAATCCCCACTGGGTTTGTGTCCTGCGCAGTAGCACCTATTTTAATCTGCTTTAAGATAAGAATTAGCCACTATCAGATGATACCATGAAGGCACGGCACATCCCTGAGCCAACCTCCCTCAAATCACAGTGCTGAGTGCTCAGATACGGAAAATGTGTATTGATACACTGGCAACAGGCACCCTCGGTGGGGAGGAGCTGTTCTTCCCCACTCACCCTGTGAGCCAAAAGGAAGAACTCCAGGAAGAAGGAAGGCTAAGGACAAAGAAGTGTTTATGCCTCTGCAGAGCCCATGAGGGTTGCATGCCAGCCCAGCCCAGCATATACTCCCAGAATCTCTCTGACAAGGTCTCAAGCTCCCTACTCCCTCAGGAAGGTGGGAATCCAGATCTTGGAAATCAGCTCTGTCCGACCATGGCCCTGACACACTCAGGCCAAGGCTAAGTTCTCAGCCCCATCCACACAGCAGATTCACCTGCAAAGCGTGATAAACACCAAAAGGTCCTACCCAGCCCTCCTGAGTCAGCCTGGCGGGGTGAGGCCAGGCCAGCCACAGTGCTGCTGATGCTGGGCCAACCTGCTGCTCAGTTGGGCACACCTCCATCTCCCGGCCTTCCTTGAGTGAGGCAATGCTGACCGCCAAAAGAAACCAACCCTGGGCAGTTCCCAGAGGCCAGGCCCTTGGCTACGAAGACACACTTCCTTAAGCACACTTGGGTGAATTACTGCCCTATTTACAGATTAGGAAACACAAATCAAAGATGTAAACCTCATTCCCCAAGGGACCAAGCTGGGACTAAGCCCAATCCCCTGACTAGTATTTGAAAAATCCATCCTTTTTCTGCTTTAACTGAAACTCTGAAGATCCTGAAATTCCAAGTATCCATTTCTCGGTGAGCCCTAAGCCCGACGCATGCAAGCACAGACATAAACCCAGAGAAACAAGCACTATCTGCCTTCCCAGGACAGGGTCTGGCCGAGGTGGGGTCTTTCTGCCTCCCTGCACCACCTCCTGACCCATCCTGCACTGCATTGCTAAACCAAGCCTCCAGGAAGGCCTTTCCTGCCCCTCTATGGTCACTGTGCTCAGGCAGTTTCCCATGTGACAGGACCCCACACAGGGCCACATTATCCCTATGCACAGTTGCCCTTCATCCCCACCTACTTTTGCCCTCATGCTCTCTCCTCCATCAAAAAAAAAGAATAATAATTACAAAAGTGTATTTTACTACTGCATTAGTGCAAAGATGAGTATTATATATTAACATTATCTATTAAAATATTTTCTTCAACCTAAAGTTCATGTTTTCCTTCTGATTTTAGAAGAAATTAAAATACTTTCACAGGCTTCTAAAACCATAAGGGACCTTTGGCACTGTGCCTCCCATGCACAGTGGGCCAGGGGCCCTGCCTTGCCATGAGCCCCGCAAGTTATCCTAGACACATCCACCCCCAGTTCAAAAATGAGATGAACTACGTATCCCGCCATCTCTCACAGGTGCAGTCAGGCCAAGGTCCTCTGCAAGACTGGGCTGCTGAGGGAAGCACATGCCTGTAGGTGTCCCAGAGCCTCCTATGAGAGTCCAGAGAGGAGACAAGTCTTGGGGCATTTCACAGGCCCCAGGTGGACAAAGCCACCCGTGTATTTCTAATGCTAAAAGGTCTACTGACCTATGACATTTCAATGCCTTTCGAAGTGATGCAGTGGCTAATGCTTAGTATTGCTTTCAATGCCTGGAAGCTAAGAAGAAATAAATCCAGAATTAGATAAAACTGAACAGCAATTCATCACTGGAGTTTAATTATCTCAGTCTGCTTCATCATATTAATTTGTGTTCATGTTCAGTTACCTCATGTAAGTTATATTCTGCTAATTTATATGGCTTTTGTAAATAAAATAGCTTTGTTCTAAAAAGAAAACATTTGGGAGTAGAAAACAATACTTTCTTGCACAGCTGGAGCGAAGCCTCATCACTGCAGAGGCATCAAGATCCCACACACCCCTGATGGAACATATTGAAATTGCAAGCAAAGAACCCAGGAGGAAAAACCAAACTGCAGGAGGACGACCTCCACGCTCACTTCTCTGAAGGCTACAAATGTTATATCCCCAAACATAGATCCTTATTTCTTTATATAAGAATTCCTGATGTATTGCTTCTCAGCCTTTTGGCTAAGATCAAGTGTAATATCTGTTCTTATCAGTTTAATAGCTGATACAGCCTCTGTCCGAGGACCATATATTTAATCCACATGAAAAAAGCCAACAATCCCATATATCAATGGGTAAGAGACATGAATAGAACCGTCTCTAAAGAAGACAGACGAATGGCTAACAAACATATGAAAAAATATTCATCATGCCTATTTATTAGAGAAATGTAAATTAAAACCACCCTGAGATACCATCTAACCCCAGCAAGAATGGGCCACATCACAAAATCTCAAAATGGCAGATGCTGGCTTGGATGTGGAGACAAGGGAACACTTTTACACTGCTGGTGGGACTGCAAACTAATACAACCTTTTTGGAAGGAAGTATGGAGAACCCTCAAAGAACTCAAGCTAGACCTCCCATTTGATCCTGCAATCCCATTACTGGGCATCTACCCAGAAGGCAAAAATCCTTTTATCATAAGGACACTTGCACTAGACTATTTATTGCAGTTCAATTTACAATTGCCAAAATGTGGAAACAGCCTAAATGCCCACCAACCCAGGAATGGATTAACAAGCTGTGGTATATGTACACCATGGTATACTTCAGCCATTAAAAAAATGGAGACTTTACATCCTTTGTATTAACATGGATGGAAGTGGAAGACATTATTCTTAGTAAAGCATCACAAGAATGGAGAAGCATGAATCCTATGTACTCAATTCTGATATGAGGAGAATTAATGACATTAAGGACACAGTGGGGGAAGGGGAGAGCAGAGAGAGAAAGAAGGAGGGAGGGTTGGGGAAAGTAAGAGCAGAGAGAGGGAAGCGGGGTCTTGGTGTGTGCCACACTTTTGGGGGGCAAGACATGATTGTAAGAGGGACTTTACCTAACAAATGCAATCAGTGTAACCTGGTTCCTTGTACCCTCAATGAATCCCCAACAATTAAAAAAAAAAAAGGAAAAAGAAAAAAAGAATTTCTGATGTATAAGTACCGTGTGGAAATGGAATCAATACAACACATACATATACAGGTTTTATTTTTCAAGTGTGTTACATGTTGATGTGATTAATGAAATACAGTGTCACCTAGAAAAGCCCTCGAATTCATTGTCTTTTTTGTGTGTTTTCCCTATTCATAGACTGTGAAAACATAGTTACTGTCATATGAAAGATTTCACAAATTTCTTGATGCTACAAATTGCTTCTTGTACTCAGAAAAACTGGGAAGCCTGGCCTTAGGGGAGAGCTGATAGCAAAAACCATGGCAAGCCATCTAGATACTGACCCTAGAAAGGAACTCAGTGGGAATTCCAACTCTGTGACAGTGAGAAACTTAAGCTGCAACTTTGTACAATAGACTATATTGTCCATCAGAAGAGCAAAGAACTGCTGTAATATCAACATGCTATTACAACAGAAGTGTTTATTTAGGAGCGGGGGAGAAACAAGCAGATGATGTTTCGGAAGTATCTGCTCCTTCAGTTAATCACACCAGCACATGGTAAGCAGTTCATTCGGGATCACCCAAGGAGCCAGACTCAGGATGCAGCCACCCTGGTACCATAAGACCACCAACCAAGTGCAAAGTCAGGATCCTACTGGTAGACACTGGGTTGGAGCCACCAGCTCTGGACTCCAGCCTACCCCCCTCAGGAGTTTCAGATGGCCACCCCTGGCCCTACCTCTGTCTTCTTGGCTGGGGACAAGCAAGCTGCTTTTACCTCCCTGAACTTCAGTTTCTTCATCTCTTCAAAAACAGGGATGATCACTTGTGCTGTTAATTAGAAGGCTAATACAGAAGGTTATAATACATTCCTTAAGCATCTAGCAGTGCTTGGAATACAGTACATGTTCAGCCAACCACGGCTCCATTCCTGTCTCCCCCCTTTTATTCTCACTAACAGCAGCCATTCAGAAGGCCTTCAGAAGGAAGCATGGACTTAACAGCCAGGGCTAATTATGTGTTCACTATGTGCTCACTCTGGGCCCAGCACTGTGCTAAGTACTTTATAGGCACTAGCACCCTACTGACTTCACAAGACAACCCTGGGAGGTAGTACAGTTCCACGCCATTTTCCAGATGGGGAATGCGGGCAGTGAGAGCCCATAGCTGGAGAATGGGAGAGTCAGGCCTTGCACCAACAGACCTCCAGCACATGCCATCTGCAATGCAGCAGAGCCCTGGCCAGCCCCTAAGGCACAGCCCCTCCCAGGCATGACTTCCCTGAGGCACACCTCCACCAAGGCATGAACTCTCCAAAGAACAGCCCCTCCAAGGCACACGTCCCCCAAGGCATGGGCCCCTTGAAGGCCTGGGTCACTCCAGAATGGTCCCCCAAGGCACCTTCCCCATGGTATAGATTCTCCTCCAAGGGATAACCTCCCTCAGGGATGGCTCCTCCAAGGCACAGACCACTGCTGCCCCGGTAAGCCCCTCCAAGCACAGCCGCCAAAGGCAGGTCCACACCACCTCACCCCTACTCCTCCCACCTCACCAGATCAAGTGGCCACTGGTTAGCATCTCCTCCCCACCAAGTCTCATTCAATTTTAACTAGGATACCTTAGCCCAGCAGTCCCCAACCTTTTTGGGACCAGGGATTAATTTCATGGAAGACGATTTTTCCATGGACAAGGGAGAGTGAGGGGAGATGGAACGGGAGGCAGAGCTCAGGCAGTGTTGTGGGCAGTGGGCAGCAGCTATAAATACAGATGAAGCTTTGCTTGCTAGTCCACTACTCACCTCCTGCTCTGCGGCCCAGTTCCTAACAGGCCACGGACTGGAATCTTTTTGGCACCAGGGACTGGTTTCATGGAAGACAATTTTTCCAAGTGTGTGGGGGGAGATAGGAGATGGAGCTCAGGTGGTGATGCTGTGCAGCCCAGTTCCTAATACACCAAAGATTGGTACCAGCCCTCAGCCTGGGGGTGGGAACTGCACCCTAACCCCTCCCCCCCATAAAAAGTAGGGAAAGTAGAATAAGGACTAATTATAATGGAAATGTTTCCTTCTCACTACTGGATACTGGTTACAATGTACCTTCTATTTCCTTCTCTCAAAAACCCTGGGAGGCAGGAATCACAGAGGAGGAAAGTGAGACCAAGACTTCACCCACGTCCACCCAAACAGCAGGGTGCGGGCTCAGGTCAGGCCAGCCTGTGGCCTATCCCTCCCTATCCCCCAGAAGCTGGTGCAGGCGAGGCTGAGAGATGCAGGAGGGAAGGAGGGTTTCACCCTGGACTCCAAGTAGGGGTTAGGTCCCAGGTGGGATTTCAGGGAGGAGGGAGAAGCTGACCTGGCAGTAAGGAGCCCCTCCTGTGCCCCAGGCCCTACATACCCGGGGGAATACTTTGCCCAAGAGAGTTGACTTATATTAAGTAAAACCCTGGGCAGGTTATACTCACTTATGCTGTTTCCAAGCTGACAGGTCAAGACAGGTTAAAAACAAGGCAATGATACACAGCTATGATTTAATAAAAAAAGAAGAAAAAAACAAAAAACAAGGCAATGAGGAAAGGACCCTAGGTTCAAATCCCTGCTCCCCTGCACCTGGGCAAGTACCATAACCTCTCTGTGCTTCTGTTTGCTCCTCCGTAAACTGGGGATAAAACAGTGGGATGAAGCAATCATGACAGCCCCTGTATGTTAGCTCAGCAGTCGTGACAGCATTGAATAAGCAGTCACATAGCCCATGTGTGACCAGGGCCAAGGGCATCCTCGGCATAGGAGAACACAGGCTGTGCTCAGGGGGTGACCATCTCTTGAGGGCAGTGGGCAAAGACAGGGTCACAGCTCTGTCGCTCACCAGCTAAGCAGCCCTGGCCCAGTGACTTCACTTTCCTGAGCCTCCATTTCCTCATTTAAAAACACCCTGGGTAACGATGAGGATTAAATGAGATGATAAAGGTGAAATTACCCAAAATGCTGAGCAATCTTCAACAAGTGGTAAATATCATCACATCTCTGCCTGGGAATGAGACTCCTGAGCACACACTCACACTTTATTAATAATTTTAAAGCACAAGATGTGAGGGGGAGGAATCATGCACTAGGCAGCCTGAATTAGACAGTATTTATGTATCATAAGAAATAACTCCAAGAGTCCCATTTTATCTGGTTAGAAGAAAAGAAAAACAGTTGTTACTGGTAAAATAACTATTACAGTTTGCCTCATAATACACAATCAACCTATACCCCTGCAAGATGAAAGGAAAACAGCTGTTACATATAAATCAATCCTATTTTAAATTCATAAAGATAAGGTGCCATAGAAACCTAAGGTGACTCATCTGGTATACGTCAAATCACTATTATTTTCTTTTTGAAAAAAAGAATATGGGTTTCCTGGACAGGCGTAATTCCTGGACAGGCTAAAAGCATGACTTGCTGTACCCTTCTGGGACTAGTCCTAACAGGCTATGGGGAAGGACGCTACTCCCCCTCAAAGGCTGGGTGCCTTCCGCCTTCCTCCTCCCACACTCACCAGAAGCACCAAGGGTGTTTTAAATAGTACATCTCTGAAGGAGTGACATTGACTGCTGGGGTCAGGAGCGTTTGCACTGTGAGGCTGGTGGCTGCCCCCGCTGTCCCCAGGCCGAGCTCTGGGTCACTAAGGACAATGTCTCTCCTGGAATCTATCATCAGCAATGCTTTCCTCGAACAAGAGAAAATACAGTGATCCACTCAGAGGGTAGCTTGGAACTATATAGACACCAGAGTTCACAGTAATTACACATAAAACTTGTTTGAAGAGGCCAAGAGAAATATTTTCATAAACTGATTCCTGATCAATTATGACTCATAAAAAAAAAAAAGTGGTTATTAACTCAGCAGTAGGTTAACACCTGCTCCCTATCTGACCAGTCCTGATAGGAAGGGCTGCTCAGCTGCAGGGCCAGAAATGGGCAAAGAGAACAGAGAGTTCTTCTGCATTGAGATAGAAACCCAGGCAGCCCCTTACAACCCACGTGTCCTCTCATCTAAGGAAGGTCTCCGGGGACCTAATTTTCAAACACTGGTTTCTATACAAGGAGAGTCTGGAGAACTACCTGTGTGTGGCTTCACCATGTGCTCTGAAATTCAGGCTGGGGATGAGAATGCAGGGAGAGGGGTGTTGGGGCTCATGGAAGGGGTGCCACCAGGGAAGGATGCTTTTCCCATGAGTGGCGATGGAAGCCTCAGAGCCTTGGCTCCAGCTCCACTGACACTGAGCAGCAGGCAGAACCCTCCATGGGGCAGGTGGATGGTGGAGGTGCACAGCCTAGGCCCACTGTGGACTCCCGGCCAGGCAGAGGCAGCATTCCCACAGGCCAGCTCTGAGTGTGCCTCTAGGGTCACACCTGCATGTCTGGCCAAGGGCTGAGCTTCCAACAATTCTGTTGGCCTTGAATAACCTGCCTTACATCCTCTTCTGCTTCAACTAATTAGAGTGAATCCCGAATAACACAAATGCTGCCAACTAAGATGCCAGAAATCTTGGTAAAAATTCATCTCATGGGAAAAAACCCTGGTGTGAAAAAAAATTATTTCAGGCAGGACATACCAAAGGAGGAGTCTTGTATATATACATGAAATCTACTTAGAAGGTAATACTCCACAGGCCCTGATCAGAAAAATGTGCAAAACTTCAAAGATCTGTGATGTACAAAATAATCACAATCTTAAGAAGATAGGCAAAGAAAGACATTAATCGTTATGTTACTAAACAGCAAAAGATTGAAAATGACCCAGGTAACAGTCGGTCTTAGAGAGGCCTGGGGTGAGGCAGCTGAAACCCATTCTTGCAATAAAATTCCTCATAGCCATGAGGAAGAATACACAATAATCTAATAAGGTGGAAAAAAGACTCAACACATACGTTTATCTTGAAAAGGCAGCCCACAAAACAACACAGACATTATCTCTTTTTATAAATATGTACTTCTATGCATACATGTGTATATGTACATTCAGCACAGACAGACATTTGGAAAGAAACATTGCTCTGAAATGTTAAGAGATGTCTGCTCCTATTCTGTCCCCAAGCTAGATGGCAGAGACTGCCTGTAACTGCAGCTCCCAGCCTCGAGCCACATGAGAAAGTAGCCAAAGAGGAGCCTGACTGGCATGAGGCAAATCTCAAGTCCAGTCAAAGCCCAGAGGTCTAACCAGCCAGCTCCATGCAGAACTTGTGCCCTTCCCTGCTTGCTGACCTGGCCATACTCTGTCTATAGCAGTCCCTCCCCCACTCAGGGAGCCCTCTGAGATGCACTCAGCTGTTTTCTGTTCTAGAATGTAATACCATAAGTCACCCTTACCAGCACACCTTAACTCAGCGATGCCTCTTTCCTCACGAAGGCCATAAAGAAAACAAGGTACCCTGTTTCCCCAAAAATAAGACATCCTCCAAAAATAAGACCTACTTACAGGAAAGATAAGATGTCCCCTGAAAATAAGACCTAGCGCATCTTTGGGAGCACACCTTGAAATAAGACACTGTCTTATTTTCGGGGAAACAGGGTAACAGCAGGGAGGAAGGTGGGAGATGGATATGCTCCCACTTAATGAGCACAATGTAAGGGTATATGGCATGCCTCCTGGGTGGGGGACACAGCTACAACAGAGACTCACCCTAGCAAATGCAAACATTGTGTCCTAATTGTTTGTATCCTCACATTAATCTGAAATTCTAAAAAGGAAGAAAACAAGGTAACATTGGCCGAGCCTCAGAAAACAGGTGACTCAAACCTTCAAAATGTTTGTGTTTATTTACCAAGATCCATTTTCACCCAGAGAGCACACTGGAAACACTAACACGTGATGACTGAAGAATCTAATTTCCAATGAAGCATGCAGCTGACGCCCAGCAACCATCCAAAACTACGTGAAATTCAGTTCCTGTGGAAAGGATCACAGTTCAAAGGGAGTGAATCACCAAGCCCCGTGGAGAGGCAGGGCTGTGTGAATCAGACCTCAAGTGGGTGCGTCTGACCCACCAACAAACCCTGTTCCTCCTCCCTCTTCACCTCTGTTGGCAGAGTTAGCACTGCAGCCTCTAAGTCACAAATCTCCCATGCAAAGGAGACCCACAAAAAAGTTCTTGGTACCATTCCCCAGGGAGGGCAGGGAAAGGTGAATAACTGAGGCTAGATCACAGAACTTCATGACTAGGCCTTGGGTAGTAAAACCAGGTAAGAGTATGGGCAGCACCTGTGACTCAAAGGAGCAGGGCGCCAGCCCCATATACCAAGGTAGTGGGTTCAAACCTAGCCCTGACCAAAAAAAAAAAAAAACAGTTTAGAGTAACAGGCTGCTTGCTGTATCTCCCACTTCTGTGTATAGCTTCACAGAAGTGAAGAGCACTCAAGAGCCCAGGTCTGAGCTCACTCCCTGGGATGAAGAGTGATGCCTATGCCCACTGTACTTACCCCTGCACCTGCCAGGACCGGGCATGTGTGCTGCTGCAGAGCTGCAACCTGACAGAACAGAGACAGGGGTTGAGACTACCAGCCTGTCCAGTGTGAGGGGAAGCATCCCCCAGGGTCACTGTCTTGCCCGAGGAGCAAGAAGAGCTGAAGCCAGCCCTGAGCACCCAGTTCAGTGTTCATCCATGAACTTGATGTAGGTTTGAGTGAGACTCATAAACCTATACAGGTCCCAGAAGGTCCCCTAGTACCTCAGGCTCACCCATCCTTATAAGACAATAACCTCACAGAAATATACCCAATCTGGAAACCGATGTTAAGAGACTAATTTGTATCCTCCTGTAACGTGCATTTGTTATACTGTTTGAGTACTTTCATTCTGAGGAAACGATGACAAACGCAATGGATGAATCTCTGTGTTAAGGTATGTCAGGGACAAACAGTAAGTAGAGATTGTGTGTATTAAACATAGGTAGGAAGGCATGGGAAGCCCAAGAGATGCCTACCATTCCTGAGGCACTAAATGTGCATACCCAAGGCAGCTAATATTCACAATACGCTACATACAGAAAAGAGGCTCAATATTCGTAATGTATTCACATGCCTGAGACTGAAGGAACCTAATGTTCAGTCAAAACCAGTTACCCACTGGGGGCACCCACTCAGGTTCTCTGAATCCAAGGCTGTTCATCAGGCTCATTGGTAAGCCAGATATGCCATGATGGGAGTGTCCCTGCATCTAACAGAACAAGTACATGTATGTTCTTAGCCCAGGGCCCCTCACTTCTGGTGCCCACTGCCAGTACTTAAAATCTGGTCTTCTGAACACACATTTAGTGGGAAGATTGCTACTGTAGAGATGGGACATGGGGATGCTCTGTACCCCAGGATGTAGGGCTAGTGTCTTCCACTCACCTGTGCCCTGTCCTACCTGTGTCACCCCATCTCTAGCCCCTGTCTGTCCCCTATCCTAGCTGGGTCACCCACCCATCTCTGTCCTCTGTCCTTTGTTCTACCTGGATCACCCACCCTCTCTCTGTCCCCTGCCTCCTGTCTTCCCTGGGCCACCCGATCCATCTCTATACCCTCCTTCTCAATGTGTGTTCTAAATCGCATCAAGGTCATTTCCCACATGACAGCTTCCAGCACTGGCTCAGCGCAGAAGCAGTCTGTAAAGTGGTTATGTTCATTGTACTCAGATGCAGAAGGACCCTTTATCACTAGAGAACTTTACTAGAGGGTAAAGAGAATTAACTGAGAATTCTAACCAATGCCTTTTCATCTTACAAGAAACACAATGGAGGAGTAACACCTATGAATAATTTGAAGCATTTTCCACGTTTGTCATACGGCACCTCACGTAATGCCCATGTGTGTATCTATTACCACCCCTACTCTAAGGAGTGACTAAGGTCATCGGGCCTCTAAGTGGCAGAGTAGAAACCAGAGCCCAGCTGCAGCACTCGGCTGGACCACCTGCTTTACGGGAGCAAAATGCTGCTGACATTTTCACATCCCACAAATGTGGCAGTCTTTCTGAGAGTAGTTTCTTAGGAACTGTGCACACCACAGCTAATGATTTGGGAGCCTCTCACAGACATGGGGATTTGAGGGCAGAAACCTCAGAGAGACTGATGTACAGACCTTAGAGATAAAGGCAAATATTTCCGGAAGTTCTTCAACTGCACACATTTACAAATCAGTTCCACACACCATGGCTAGGAGGAGGCCTAAGCGAATAAAGAACTTTACATTCCTAACCTTCTAAAAGGATCTTTTATATTTCCTTTGCACATAGGAAAAATATTTATGAACCTTCCTACCAAGAATCTCTTCAGGAATAGCTTCTGAGTCTGCATGAAGCTAGTGGATGACCTGGTGTTGCTGGCTATCTGCACATACCTCACCCATCATTTCTCATCAATCTGCTGCTAAATTCCCTGAGCACTGGCCTGGCATCATTTGTTCATGATCCACCAAGGTCGGGATTACAAGCTAGATCACGTTAAAAGCAACACAAACAATTTCAAGGTAACTTCTCAGAATCACAAATGTGTCTAAAGAACCCTTTAAAGCTTTGAAATTATTTTCCAGATACAGAGAATTAAGAATAACAGGACTCAATGAGAATTCATTCATCTGATTTGCATTCAGTTTGGGGAAAACAAAAGGTATTTAGAATGCTGGCTGTCCCTCTTGTCCTATCTAGAGGTGACACGAATTATACCAGTGTTTTCAGGTACCCAGACAGTGAAGGAGGTAAGCACAGCAGCAGCCCCAGTCATACCTCAGGAGACGTGCACACCCTGTACTTGGCCGGTCTGTCTCCTCACAGCAGGTCTCTCATCTCATGTCCTTGTGGCCAAGTCTAAACACTACTTTAAGTCCCATCTCCCTCAAGAACCTTTCTCTGATCACGTCATCTTCAAAATCCAGTGTGAACAGAGTGTGAAAAAAAAAACCAGGGCTTGGGTATACAGCTTGAGGCTTTATAAGGGCTAATCTTCCTCTCCTAAGCACCCAGAAGCAGCTAATTACAACTCAGACTTTTCCTTCTTTTTCCTGCTGCTTTTGGTAGGTGCCAAGCCCACAGCAGGCCACTCTGATGAAGCAGCAAAGTATAAACAGGGATGAGAGTTTGGAAGCCATGAATCCACATGAAATTGGTGTGCTAGGCTGGGCTCAGGAATGTGTAAGCAGAAAGCAATTCTATTCTCCCCCAAAACCAACACCCCAAAACTGCTCTTTCACTTGTTTCCTCTGGCCCTGAATGGAATCTCCAGCAGATCTCAATGGCTTCTCCAGCCTTTTTCAAGTAATAAAATGTCTACTGCACATGACCTAGGTGGACCAGCTGACAGAGATGGCAACCGGGAGAGCAGCGGACATCTAGTTGACTATCCCAGACTGTGTCTCTCTGCCTACTCCCACTTTACTAGGGGCTTCTCCTAAATCTGCTTTCTCCAGCGACGGGGAGGAGGATAGTGATTAACATAAAAATATCCAAGAGCAAAGTCCGGAAGTCTGAGCTGTACTCTAAACCATCATGTACAGACAACAGAAGATACAACCAAAGAGACATTTCTTCCTGACAGGTAGAAAAAATACCCAGAGGTTGGGAGATGAACCTGTAGGGACTGAGCCCTTACCACTCTGCCCCTTCTCTGGAGAAGGGCCAGTGACGGAATAAAAGCCACAAGGCTGAGGGGAACATGGAAAGCTGGGGAGTTTCTGTCCTGCTTCCTGCAGGGAGCGGTGGGGGGGACACAGCTCAGTCTAACAGGAATGGCAACCTAACATGGTTCTGCACAACCTAGGCAGGTTTGCAGGTGCCCAGTAGGGACCCAGAAGAGACCAGAGTGTAGGGCCTTCAGGGCCAATGCAAGAACCAGGTCCCCAGCTGTGGCTCATGGGGACGCCAGCTGGACAATACTTAGTGAAAACATGAGAAGGAGTCCCAATGTTGGGGAGTGAGGATTCACTGAAGCACAGCAAGAGGACCAGAGGAGCAGCAAGAGGCCTCTCCTCCCTGCCCAGGCATGACTACAAACTTTCCCATGCCAGGAATGACTGGAGTCCTTTCCTAGCGCCCAGGGACCACCTGCAGCAAAAATGAACCCTCAAGGAGTGTTATGAACAGACTGAAAGACTGACCAAGCTACCCGTAAGCTAGAAAGTGACTGAAATAATATCACATCAATTAGGCTCAAGAAAAACAGAATCACAAACTAGGACTAAGTATACCAAAAAGGGAAGCAAAGAAGTTTGTTTGGAATAGCAAAATTAAGCTCACTTATTAAAAATGTTATACCCTTTCACAATTAACCCTGGGCAGGTTTCCATAGGGTCTAGATGCAACACAAGCAGTACTTAGATGTGTCTGTGTACGACAGGGCAAAGGACCAACTTCCAGGGGGAAAACAAGTATTCACAAGCTCCCCAAGTCAAATCCAGGCCCCCCTACCATCCCAGAAAATTCAGCCACCTGGAGGGCCTGGCACCTTCAACTATACTCTCTTCTAACCCTCAGAGCATCCCTGTGAGCTAGTTGAGTTCATTTGAGCTGCTATAACAAAAACCATAAACTGAGTGACTAATAAATAATATAAACTTACTTCTAGTTCTGGAGGCTAGAAGTCCAACATCAAGGCACTGGCAGATCCAGTGTCTGATGAAGGCCCATTCCCAATAGAAGGCACCTTCTCACTGGGTCTTCACAAGGTAGAAGGGGTGAACAAACTCCCTTAGGCCTCTCCTGTAAAGGCACTAATCCCATTCATGACCTGTCATTTCCCACGCGCCTCATCTCTTAATATTACCACCTTGAGGATTAGGTTTCATCATATGAATTTTAAGCAAGGGGGCACAAACCACAGCACTATCCTTACTCTCATTCCCCAGAATTAGGGTGAGACAAGTGAGAAACATGCTGCAGGCACAAAATTTAAGCAGGTACCCCAAACTCAGCAAGATAAATATGTTTCAATGCAATATGTTAAAACATCAAAATCAATACAAAAAAACTATGATGGCAACATATTGCAACTTTAAATAAAGACAGGATCAGAATTCCTGACTCTTCCTCTTGCCTCGGGCTCCAATATCGCACAGCAATGGGGAAGAACCTGCAAACCAGCCCAGCTGTGCGCTTCTCCACCCAGCCCCAACACAGGGACCCCTAATGCCACCACAGGCACTATCTCTATTTAACTTCTTCCTCACAATTCTATGACATCAAGGGGCTCCTAGGATGATGGGCAATGCTCCATCATTCCCAGGGTGTGCCCCAGTGACTGAGCTCCAAGGAGAACCCAGGGGTCTAAATAGATTCTCTTCAGTGATTGTGTTTATACAAATGGAGGAAGCTTGCAGGCAGGAATAATGGAGCAGGACACTTTAAGATCAGTTTGGGAAGGTGTGAGTGGGCTCTAAAAAGGTCAAACAGCTGCTCCTGTCTTCCTCTTGGATTTCCTGGCTCAAAAATTAAGTGTTCTGTAGTGACCTGATTCCTACAGTCTGCTTGTACCTGTACAAATCCAATTCATACGGTGGCACTGCTTTTTATGTGCATGCCAAAAGCCAAACGTTGGCTCATTTTCATAACTACGTATGCTCTGATCACATGTGAATGCATGTTAAAGCCCTGCCTGTAATGAAGCGTCTGTTCAACAAATATTTAATTAAAAATTTGAAAAGTTCTGGCAGGGCTTGGTGGCTCGCGCCTGTAATACTAGCACTCAGGGAGGCCCAGGTGGGAGGATCCCTTGAGCTCATGAGATCAAGACCAACCTGAGCCAGAGTGAGACCCCATCTCTACTAAAAACAGAACAACTAGCTGGGCGTTGAGTGCCTGTAGTCCCAGCTATTCAGAGGCTGAGGCAGGAGTGGTCGCTTGTACCCAGGAATTTGAAGTTACTGTGAGCTAGGTTGACACCACTGCACTCTAGCCTGGGCAACAGAGTGAGACACTGTTTCAAAAAAAAAACAAAAAACATTTTTTTAAGACTTCTTAGATCAACCCCAGAATCCTTTACCGGTAGCGTGTAATCAAAGCCTAAAACCTGTTAAATAAACCATTGCCTAAGGCATAAGGCAGATAGTTAATGAATTTGTCCACTGCTTTCCCTAAAACAGCCTTCAAAGACATCACAAATATTTCGTGTATAAAATTTTAGACCGAGCAAAAGACATTCCCTCCCTCTCCTTTTATCTTCCTAGCGCATTAAACCGCTGGGCTTTGCCTTACAATTTAAAGTTCAGTCCAGCAAAGTGAGCAAAGGGAAACTTTTGGGCACTTGGCACGAGCGCGTCTGGCTTCTCTCGGCCCCGCGGACCCCGCGCTACTCCCGGCGGCGGCGGCGGCCGCGGGGATGGCGCCCCCTCCCGGGTCCGAGGGGCCCCGGCTGCGCGGCTCTGCCCTCGCCACGCCACCCCCGGCCCGGCGTCGAGGAGCCACTCGGTTCCGCGCCGCCCCCCGCCCAGGCGCCCCCGCGCCGCCCGGGCTTCGACCCACGCACGCCTTGTGGCCAGGCGATTTCACACCATCCCGGGTACCTGGCAGCGGAGCGTGGCCCGGGCTCGGCGAGACGCGCAGGGAAGAGCACCGTCAGCGGGCGCGGCGAGCCGGGGCTGCTCCCTCCCGGAGCGTGCCGGGCCCCGCCGAAGCCGAGGCGGCCCGCAGCGCGACGCAGCAGGTGGCCGCCGGGCCTCCCCAGAGCCGGCCTCGGCGGCCGGAGAGCGGGACCCCTACGCGGGCACGACCCTCTGCCGCCCGCCCAGGCCTTGCGCTCGGCGCGCGCACCCAGCTCCCGCACGCCGACTGGGCTCGGCTCCGCTCGGCTCGGCGGGGGCGGACGCCGCTCGGCTCTGCTCCGCTCGCCGGCCGCCGAGCACCTCCCCCGCGGCGCGCCGCTCCCGCCGCTCCCGCCGCCCCCGCCGCCGCCGGGCCGGCCGAGTCAGTCCGAGACCTCGCGGGGGCAGGTGCCAGCCGGCCCGGGTGGCCCCGCGGGAGACTAGAGGAGGGGTGGCGACCAGGGTGCAGGCCCAGGCCGCCCTCCACGCGCCCGGCGGGCCCTCTTCCCACCCCGGGCCGGCTGCCGCTCGCCACCTCGCCCGCCCGCGCGGCGGCGCTGTCGGGGCTCCCGGCCTGGCCGCCCCCTGCTGGGGGGTGGAGGCGGGTGCACCGTAGACCCCCGAGCGGGCGGCGCGTGCCCGGCGACCGGCCTGGAGGGCGAGGCGCCCAAGCTCGGGTCACCTGCGCGCCCTCGGGATGGGGATTCCGACCCCCCAGATCACCTAGGGGCGCGCTCTGGACCCGCCTGGCAAAGCCGGTGGCGTGCCCGCCCGGGGCCGAGAGGGAGTGGGCGCCCAGGGAAGGAAGTGTGCATTCGAATAAAAGTAAAAGTTGGGGTTTTCTTTTTTTTTTAAATAACCATGTGGGGCCGGAGCGTCTCCAGGCTAATTAGGGAAGCTGCCGCCCCATCTTGAGGTGAATCATTGTTGTGACACCGGTAAGTGTGGGAAGAAAGGCCGCAGCTGACTTCTCAGCCTCGCTGACTTTTATTTTTCCCTTGTAAACACCGGGCTGGTCCTTGTTGGCAGACGAGGCATTTAGGGAGCTGCCTCAGGTGGTCGTTCCGCCAATCGACGACGGCGCCCTGGCAGAAGCCGTGGTCTGCCGACCGCACAGCCCAGGACGCCCCCGCTCCCACCCAACACCACAGTGCCCGCCCCCTCCCCATCTGGACGCTTTGCGGGCTTGCGAAGGAAGATGAACTGTGTCCCAGCAGGGAACCGAGGCCCAGACGGCGTTCGCAGAAATCTTGTCCCAGCTGGAAGAGATAATGCTTATGGTAGACAGTGGCACTCAAGTGTCAGCCACGTGTGAATTAACCGCGATGTCCACGCTGTAAAGTGGGGAATCAGGCGGCTCCGCGCCACACTCTGGGGCGGTGGATCTGATGGTTTGTGACACGGACAGGGAAGTCCAGAAAAGCCCATGCTTGCACCGCTGTCCTGGCAGAGCCGGCACGGAACCTGGAAGGAGCTCTCTCCACCTCTGGCTCAACGGGATCAAAATCCCAAATAGAAGAATGAGAGGGGAAAGTGACTGAAGACAGATCCCATTTACTTGAGCATATAAGAGGACGTTTCCTTTAATTTTTTTTTTTAATGTAATCCCTTGGGCACAAGCTATTCACTTAAAAAGTCCCTTTTGATGGGTTAAGTGCTTTAAATTCTCGGTATAAAAGGAACAAAATAGTGAATCAGTCTTATAGCCCCCAAATTAGTATCCTGCATTTTCAGTGGACAGGTGACTCACGGCAATCAGAGACAGAGTTTGTTAGGTGTGTGTGACTTTGCTTTTTAAAAAAATCCTCAAACTGGGAGGGGGGTGGGGCCTTGGTGTGTGTCACACTTTATGGGGGCAAGACATGATTGCAAGAGGAACTTTACCTAACAATTGCAATCAGTGTAACCTGGCTTATTGTACCCTCAATGAATCCCCAACAATAAAAAAAAATCTTCAAACTAAACTGAACAACAGCATTATACTTACGCTCCCTCTTCCCTCTCCCACCTTGAACCTCTGCTCCTTGCTATTCAAAACCACATTTTTTGTTGTTGTTGTTGTTGTAACTATTTATCGACTCCATAAATTGTTTGTCTACTGAAGAATTTTGTTTCCAGAATATCTTAAGCCTCCGGCTCTATTTGTGTACTGTGGGTGGCTTTTGAAGTTCCTGGAGATTTTGAAAGGACAAGAACCAAGGTTCTTAGTGATTAGCAAAGGCTGAGAACATCGTGTCAACGCCCAAAATAGAAAGTGGTGGGAAACTTTGTGAATAGGTTAGGAAATGGGAAATTATCTGGAGCCTGGTAGAGCAAGCACCTACATGCTTTAAAAACGTGGAAGGGAAAAATGGGAAGGAACAATGCCCCTCCCTCACCCCCAGTGACTTTCACGTTCCTACTGAGAACTCTGGTTCCCAAGGCCCTGCTAAATGGCAACCAAGGAAGCTCTTGGACCAAACCTTGAAGACAGATTGAGAGAAGACTAAAGTGTTCAAGTAAGGCTTTGCCAAAGGTGCAAAGGAAACAGAGCTGAGGTAGTTTCTTGCAGCCTGCATGGACAACCATAAAGCTCACAGCGTGGGGCTGGTTATTTCCCCAGCTCCAGAAAAATCTCCAGCTATCCCTGAACACACAACAGTGCCTTCCTGGGAAGGAGAATGTCTCTGACAAGCCAAAAGAAGGAAGGGTGTGTTCCTCTGCCTGTATTGCACCTCATCTGGGAACACATTTCTATTTTAATTTCAAAATATTAAGGGGGTACAAATGTTTTTGTTACGTGGATACTTTGTATCATGCTTAACCAGGGCTTTTGGTGTGTGCATCACCAGAATAGTGTTGTTGTACCCAACAGGTAAATTTTTATCCTACACCTCTCCTCCCACTTTTTCTTCTTGGTTTCTTATGCCGGTGTGCCATCATTCAGGTCTCATTTATTAGTGAGAACACGTGGTGTTTGGTTTTCCATTCCTGGATACTTCACTTAAGATAATGATCTCCAGTTCCATCCAACTTGCTGCAAAAGACATTCATTCCTTTTTATGGCTGAGTAGTCCTCCATAGTGTGTGTGTGTGTGTGTGTGTGTGTGTGTGTGTGTACACTACATTTTGTTAATCCACTCATGAATTGATGGGCACTTGGGTTGATTACACAGCTTTGCAGTTGTGAACTATGCTGCAGTGAACATTTGAGTGCAGGTGTCTTTTTGATGAAAGGACTTCTTTTCCTCTGGGTAGACACAAAGTCATGGGATTGCTGAATCGAATGGTAGGTCTATTTTTAGTTCTTTCAGGAATCTCCATACTGTTTTGCATAGAAGTTATACTAATTTAGAGTCCCACCAACAGTGTAACACATTTTTATCAAAGGCTGTTTTAAGCCATTTACAAATAGTCACTCATTTAAAACATTCACTCACCAGCAGAGCCCTGAGCTAAGGCCTACCATTACCTCCGTTGTACAGCACTGCGCCCAAAGTCACAAAGGTACTAAGTGAACTCACTTAATGCTGAGCGGGGCTGCTTTTGTGAAAACAGCATCTTATCCTGCAAACTGAAAACAGCTTTTCAGTTTAGAAAAACAAAAAAAGGAAGGATCAGACTTCCCCACACTCAGGAAGAGGCATTCTTTCAGACCACAGAAGACAAGAGTATTTAAACTTCTGATATTTATTTTTAGAACTACTTATGTTTCCTTCTTTACTCAGTTGGGAATTGAGCAATTATTTCCTTCTTTACTCAATTATTTCCAATTTAGTAAAGAAATATATTTTCCACGTTAAATGGAAAATTATGATTATACCACCACCATCACTACTAATAAGACTTAACAAGAAATCAGTCCTGAGTCTACATTTAGGAGTCTTCATAAGTCTTCAAGCCAGATGCTTATCACTGATGGAGTGAACAGGGTTAAGCTGAAGGCAATGCACTTCCTAACCCAGGCTGGTAACAGGGACACTGCTCCTCAGCACAGTGGACATTCCAGGATTTTGCTCTTCGGTCTTCATAAGACCCTCAATCTGCTGTCTTCATTTGGGTTCAAAAAATACAAGCCCCATAGGCACAGGCAACCCTGTCTTGGTAGAAGAAAGGACCCAAGGGCCAGCCAGGAACCAATGAAGAAGAATGTCATTCTTAACGTGCCAACAGGCCTGTTGCCCAGGTGAGCCTTGGTGGCAGAGGTCAAATAGAGCTGCCTCACTGCCAGAGGCAACATGGACCCTGCCCCCAAGGGGTTCCCCTCAGACTGGCTGTTCATCAGGGCCCAGATCCCAGCCACTGTCCCTCCCAAATTCCTCCAGCAACAGGGATCAGACCATGTCATGTTCCTCCTTGAAAACCCTTCCCTGGCTCCCCTGCAATCAGGTCAAACTCCAAATCCCTAAGAGGACTCATCTGTCTCCCACCCATCTCCTGGGCCTCCTTTCAGTACCGCCCTCTGCTCAGTCCACATTGGCCTTCTTCCAGTTCCATGACCACCCCGTCTTTCCCACCTTGAGGGCTTTGTCCAAGGGACACCCTCTCCTAGAGTGTTTTATTCCCACCCTTCCCCAGCTAACTCCCATTCGCCTTTTAGGTTTTAGCTTGGATGTCCCTTCTTTTGGTCTTTTTTCCTGACCTGTATTTTCCTCTTGCATTCCTTTTCTCCCTTGCACATGTTATACTTTGTAGTGATTTATTTTTTGACTTCATACTGTAGTCCTCCAGAGCACCATCTCCAGGAAGACAGGGTCTGTATCTGCTTTCAGCATCACTGTTGCATATCCAGCATCTAGCACAATTCTGGTCCACAGTAGCTACTTGGTACTTACTGATCAATGAAGCCTCATCGTGACCTATCACGACCGTGAAACTGCTCTACCTTAACTGTATTAAGCTGCATCACCCACTTCCTCTCCCTAGCTCTTTTCTACTCTGGTCTTGCTCCCTGTTAGATTTCCAAACTTCTGCTCTTCCAGCTCCAGGGACCTTCTGCTCTAACTGCGCTTTTGTCACAGAATCATCTCTTCCCAGCCTCCACCCTTCCTAGCTCTGATCCTGGTTGCCCCCACCGCCACCATCCCCCTGACTGCTCTCTTACTGGCACCCCCATTCCCTAATTCCTGGGCCACCCAGACACGTCTTCCTGGTTGAAACCCTATACCAGCCTCCTCTGTTCTGACAGTAAGCCCTCGATGCTGCCAAGGAAACTCACAGAACCATGTAGACCAAAACCACAAACATGTACAGTCTGCAACCTCACTTGGACCTTACCAACTTTAAACATTCTCTGAGAAACAAACTGGTTGGTACATTTAAAAGGTCGTCAATAACTCTAACTCCAGAGGAATCACTGTTGCCATTTTACTGTTTATCCTTCCAGATTTTCTTTTATAAAAAGGCATTCCAGTGACCTCCAAACTCAAATGATTTCTACATAGTTGCAATGAATACAAATACATAATTTTGTATCCTCAGTTTTCAACTGCTTTATGACACAAATATCTTCCCAGGTGATAATCAAATCTTTATAAATACAAATTTTTTAATGACTAAACATTTCATCATGTGGATACATCACAATTTTTTTATCATTTCTCTCCTGCCCTGCTTCCAATTAGAGAGTCTTATAAAAAATTCTTTGACAAGTATCTGAGTACCTAATTTGCTTGCATTTATTTCCTTAGGAGAGATCCAGAGAGGAATTCCTGAGTCAACAGGTCTGAGTGGGCCTTAGACTCGGATTGAGTCACAGGGTATGATGCATCTACCCTAAGGTACTAAGGCCCAAATGGCACAGCTTGCCCCTATACAGCTCCTCTGCCATTCCCCCGAGCAAAACTGGCCTTAACTGCTGTCAGGTCCAGTATGTCCCTGGTCCCCACCATATTCTCTTCTGAACAGATGGGTTAGCTTCTTCTTCAGAGAAAATTAGCTCCCAGGCATGAACTCTCTCAACAGCCCAATGACACTGACCTCTAATCCTAGACATAAGATGACATCTCCTTGATGCTTAGATTTTAGATAAGATTGGTTTGCACCCACTTCCTGCAGAAATAACACTAAGATGGGACTTTCTAATATGCAAATACAATTATGGTGCCCATCATTTACTGAGTACCTCTTGCATATGAGATATTGTTGTAGTTGCTTTCAAAGATTCTCATCTGAACTTCTGCGAGGGAACTTTTTGAAGTTCAGAAATTTAGTGCAATGTGCCCAAAGAACACAGTAAGACTAAGTGTCAGACCTCATATATTACTCCAAAGCTCTTGACCTCTGCATGGCATTTCTAAGCATTTCCTGTACATTGGGCTTAACTGTTCCAGATTTGAAAGAGGACAAATCATAACCCATTTTTCATATGAGTTTGCAAATATGGTCTGGGTATTACAGATTCTTTTCTACATCATTAAATGTTGATGCTTTGTTCTAATTCTACGCGATTCTTTTAATATTTAGACAGGCATTGAGCACCTGTTTGCTCTCTTTTATTTTTCCTGCTTCCTTGCCTGTCATTTACATAGCATCATCTGTCACCACAAATCCAGGCGGGTATACTTTTGTCCACATGATCAAGCAGCAGTGTGCATTTTGTCTCTAACTAGCAATTAACTATTTTCAAGATCATTGTAACAGCCATGAGGCTCTTCATTTATTATCACACCTTTATTTCAGAGGTCCTGAATGTTTTCTCATAAATCTTCATTTTTTATAAAATATGTGGCAGATTAAAAAAAAACTAGATTTATGTCCAAACAAGTTAAAGACATTCTGCATTTTCCCTGATGGATGTTTCTCCTAACTTGAATATAATGCTATATATAATGCTGAATTTAATGCTATATATCCTGTCTGGCCATTTTTACTGATCTGTGGAAAGACACAGTGACCTCAGGTTTAGTGGGGTGGGAACACTTAATAGTTATGGCTTAGTGTTAGATGGAAGGTTACATTTTATTAGAAATTTATCATGGATGATAAGTTTCACAAAATCTTATTGTTTTAGGGTTGGGTAAATCTTGGTAGCATTTGTTCTTTGTTTGCAGAGAAGGAATGATTTGGCTTTTGTTCTCTGAGGTGACAACTGACCTAAAAAACAAATCTTAAGTGTTTATGTTGAAATGTTACGTACTATCACTCCCATACCACTACCATCCACATCAAGATCTAGAACATTTCTGCACCCCAGGAAACTTTCTGGTGCCCTTCTGCAGTCAGTGACAATCCCAGGCTAACCACTATTCCAACTTCCATTACCGTAGCTTAATTTTGCCTGACGTGGGTCCTCATAAGCAGACATAAGCAGACTGATATAGTAAGTCTGAGTTCTGTTATTCAACATTATGTATGGGAGATTCATCCACGTTGTGCAAGTCATTCCTTTTTATTGCTGTGTAGCATTCCCTTGTATAGACAGATCGCAACTTACCTTGTGCACCTTCTTGCTTGTTTGGGTTGTTTCCAGGTTTGAGCTATTATTATAAGCCTGCTATGAACATTCTTATAGATGTTTTGGTAGACACAAGCACTCAATGTTCCTGAGTAGTACCCAAGAGGGGAATTCTGGATCATAGGACCTATGTATGTTCAGCTTCAATAAGTACTGCCAAACATTTTTCTGGAGTGGTTGAACCAATTTATACTACCACCGTTCAAGCAGAGGTTTCATTTGTTCCACATCCTGGCATATGTGACAGTGTCATTCTTTTTAATTCTAGTCATTTTCAGTAGGTGATGTAGTGATGTCTTATTGTGGTTTCAGTGTTCATTTCTCTAATTATTAATGACGAACTACTTTGATATCCTCTCTCATAAAGTGTCTATTTAAGTGTTTTGACCCTTTACTGGGCTTTTTCAGATATCCCCCACCCCACCCCTACACACACACATTTAGGAGCTCTTCCTATATTCTAGATTGGATTCCTTTATTTGAAATACATATGTACTTCTATATATTTATGCCTGTGTTTATGTGTGTACATGTGCAGGGGGGGAAAGCGTGAGAGCATGCACACACACACAAATACAAATATCTTCTCCCAGTCTGTGGCTTGCTTTTTCAGCCTATGCTCCTATAGCCTGGCTCTTCCATGCTGCTAAGGAAACTCAGAACCATGCAGACCAAAACCACAAACATGTACAGTCTCCAACTTCATTTGGGCCTTACTACCTTTAATCATTCTCAGAAAAATAAACTAATGGTACATAAAATAAGAAAGAAGAAAAGACCACCAATAATCCCAACCACAGAGGAATCACTGTTGTCATTTCATTGTTTATCCTTTCAGGATTTCTTTTTTAAAAAGGCATTCCAGGTGGCCTCCAAATGACTTCTACACAGTTGTAATTAAAGCAAATACATAATTTTGTATCCTCAGTTTTCAACTGCATTATGACACAAATATCTTCCCATGTGATAATAAAATCTTTATACATATTATTTTTTTTTTTTTGAGACAGAGTCTCACTATGTTGCCCTCGGTAGAGTGCCATGGCATCACAACTCACAGCAACCTTAAACTCTTGGGCTTAAGCTATTCTCTTGCCTCAGCCTCCCAAGTAGCTGGGACTACAGTTGCCTGTCACAGTGCCCAGCTATTTTTTTGTTGCAGTTGTCGTTGTTTAGCAGGCCCTGGCCAGGCTTGAACCCGCCAGCCTCAGTGTATGTGGCCAGCACTGTAACCACTGTGCTACGGGCGCTGAGCCTATGCATATAAATTTTTAATAATTAAACATTCCTTCATGTGGATATATCACTATTTTTTTTTTATCATTTCTCTCCTGCTTTGTTTCCAATTAGAGGGTCTTTGAGGCTTGCCACTGGAGCTCCGTGGTTAGGGCGCTGGCCACATACATCGGGGCTGGTGGATTTGAACCTGGCCCGGGCCTGCTAAACAACAATGACAACAACAACAAAATAGCCGGGTGTTGTGACCCGTGCCTATAGTCCCAGCTATTTGGGAGGCTGAGGCAAGAGAATCACTTAAGCCCAAGAGTCAGAGGTTGTTGTGAGCTGTGACACCGCAGCACTTGACCAAGAGGGACATAGTAAGACTCTATCTCCCCAAAAAAAAATTCTTTGACAAGTATCTGAGTACCTAACTTGCCTGCATTTATTTCCTTAGGAGAGATCCAGAGAGGAATTCCTGAGTCAACAGGTATGCCTGGGTCTTAGATTGCCTTAGATAGGCCTGATTGAGTCACAGGATATGATGTATCTAAGGTCCTAAGGCCTGAATGGCACAGCTGGACATACTTTCATTTGCCCCTATGCAGATCCTTCTGCCATTCCCCCCAGCAAAACTGGCCCCAACTGCTCTCATGCCCACCGTGTTCTCTTTTGAACAGATGGTTTAGCTGCTTTTTCAGAGAAAATTAGCTACCGGGTATAGGCTCACTAATCAGCCAACTTCAAAATGGGGAGAGTTTCCTGGATTATCCAGATGGGCCCAACGTCATCACAGCGTGCACCAATGTGGAAGTGGAAGCAGATGAAGACCAGGGAGATGACAGCATGAGAAAGGTTCAGCTCAGTGATGCTGCTCTGAGGTAGAGGAAGAGCCACAGGCCAAGGAAAGAGGACAGCCTCTCAAAGCTCAAAACAGTGAGGAAATGGACTCTCCCTTCGCATATGGAGAAGGAACAGGATCCCACAGACACCTTGATTTTAGTCCAGTGAGACCCATAACAGGCTTCTGATTGCTATCCAGAACTGTAAGACAATTAATTCATGTCGTTTTAAGCCACTAAATTTGTGGTAATTTGCTACCACAACAATAAGAAACTCATACCAAATTTATTTTCGATTTCCCTGGTCTTATTGCTTTTTCCCATTCTTACCAGCACAGTTTATAGCAGAGGCCCATTAGACACATCTTGGTTGAATCCTCGCTGAATACACTTAATATTTTAAATGGTAGTTATAATTTCCCCAACCACCAGTTTTGTGTGAGTGTGTTTTTGTTTTTAACAAATGCTAACCATGGACAGTTTGAGATTTTGGAGTCTTGGGGAGTCATTTAAATACTTTTCTGCAATTTACAGATCCTTTAGCAATGTCCATCACAATATTTTCTGGTATCTCAAAAGTATTTTCAGCTTTAATCTGGTCACATTTTATAAGATTTATTATTATTATTATTATTTTGAGACAGAGCCTCAAGCTGCCGCCCTGGGTAGAGTGCTGTGGCATCACAGCTCACAGCAACCTCAAACTCTTTGGCTTAAGCGATTCTCTTGCCTCAGCCTCCCATGTAGCTGGGATTACAGGCGCCCACTATAATGCCAGACTATTTTTTGGTTGTAGTTGTCATTGTTGTTTGGTGGACCAGGGCTGGATTCGAACCCGCCAGCTCAAGTGTATGTGGGTGGTGCCTTAGCCTCTTGAGCCACAGCGCTGAGCCTATAAGATTTATTATTAATTCTTTTCCCTTAAAAAAAAAAGTACGTTATTTAACAAAGTTTTTCTGGCTTTTAACATTAGGTTATTTTCCATAAAACTCAGCACTTTCCTGCTTAACCTTTACTCTTTCCAATAACACTTATTACTTGCTTATTCAAAGGCACGGTCGGCTTCCTGGACTGAGGATGAATCTGAAAGATTATTTTGGAACGATGACCATAACAGTGTCCATTTTGTGTTTATATTAAATAATATTTGAAATATGAGAAACGAGAACTTTAATTATGGTTATAAAGAGTATGTCCAGACCACTAGTTTTCCTTTGGGCAGAGAGATGAGGCAAGCGCGTATCTGATTTACGTGCTGGCCCACATAACACCCTTTGCAAATGTGGCTTTAAACCAGCTAATCTTTTAAAAGTCTTTGCACTGACTAATTTAGAAGCAAGGAGAACAAATGTGGGAGTATAAATGTAAGGGACTGAGTAAGAGTGATAATCTCTGCCAATGAGCACACTGCTGTGTTTCTGGGTGCCCAATGCCGTTCACTATTTTCATTTAGATGGAGCTTCCTGGGGCTTGTCTTGCCTCCACAGCATGAGTGCTACGTGACTGGAATTCAGATTTGGAAGGCTAGATCAGCCCAGGATCTTAGAGATCATGATCTTCAGCCTTATTTTCTGGAGGGCAAGAAAATGACTGGCCCAAGGTCACCATTGATGGCCAAGCTTGTCTCACACCTGTGCCCGAGGGAGGGTGTGTGCAGCCTCTGCCGCCGCCCTACACACAGCCCACCTCTCAGTCTGATTTTGCTGCCTCCCGAGTCTCTGGAAGTTGCCAGCAAATTTTTGACAGACTTATTATAGTAGAACAAATTAGCAATATTCTTATTAATTTGCTAGGAAAGCAGCACCTTAGTCACCTGATAAAGATGATAAATATGATAAAGAAAAAGGAAACGCGGGGTTTCTCTAAGATCAAAAGATGTCATAATGGTCAATATTTGGTCAGTTCCAAAGAGAAGTGCCTAGTTGTGAACAAAAAATATGTTCAGAAAGCAGCTGTTTGGTCCCATAACACATACTCTCCTTGTGAAAACTGCTTGAGCAGCTACTCCTCGTTACTGTCAGAAATGCTCTGACATTCAGGCGAACGAACTAAGTGAATGTTTCTATAGCAAATGGTAACACTAAAAATAGTGTGTGGAGTGAAAGTAAGATGTGGAATAATTTCTTCACTGTTTCCATGGAAAAATAGGAAAGTGGGAATGATGTATCCACTGTCTGACTATGCCTATGGGGGGCCTCAGGAAATTTGGAAACTTGCTGAAAAGAAATGGGATGGCATCTGGTGAACATAACTCTCCAAACAACGGTTAATCATTTCACCACCCTAAAATGGCATAGGAAGTGACCCTATGTGAAATTGTGATATAGGTGAAGCTTGTTTGGGGTGCACTTAGAGTCCTCTTACAGCTCAAACACCTACGTAGCAAACACCCTAAACCTGCCTTCTGTAGGCAAAGCCCCATTTTTTTGATCCCTCCCCCAGCCTTCATTCAAACACTCATTATATAAACCTCAGTTAGTAGACTAATGTGCCAGTAAACCAATTGCATAGCAGGCCTTGGTGACTGACATGTGTTCCTGTTTAATAAAACGCCTATAAGATAAATATCTCCACTTCAGGAATTAGGAGAACCCAGAGGGACCTTGACAAAGTTGAAGTAGCTAATGAGGTGGAAACCAGGATGCAGACCCAGCTGGATCTGACCCCAAAGCACTTAGGATGAGGCATCACTCACATGCACTGAGAAGTTACCTCTCCCCTCTCCATTATGAAGAACTCGGAGAGATTCTGATAACTGGGTTGAGATAATTTGGTGGTTCTGAACTCAAAGGCTTTTCAGAAACTTAAATGTATTTCTTTTTAGCCCTGGGGCGTAACAATGAAACCAGTGAGCTGTGTGAGCTGCATATGGCGAAGCCGACTCCCACACTTTTCCGGGATTGCCTGAAGCTCAGGGATGCCATCCTCTTGTCTCTTATCTTCCCCTGTGGCCTGAGAACAGATTTAGCTACACTAACATATTCCTGGTCCCTTGTACACAAATGGGGTCTGGTTAGTAGAGCACCTGTGACTGATGTCATTAGTAAGCCTTTGTGAGCCTCTGGGAAGATGGCTCTGCAGTCCTCTTAGCTACCGTGTGATGTGCAAATAGCACATCCCAGAATTCAGCACTCTACAATTAAAGCTGTGGATTTACACAAGTGACTTTATAGCTCACTACGTAGTGTCTATAGAGCTCTTTTATTTTAAAATATTTTTTTAGAGGGGAGGGAGGCGGGAGGTGGGTAGAGGGAAGGGGATTGGTGGGATTACACCAGGGGTGCATCTTACAAGGGTATATGTGAAACTTGGTAAATGGTCTGTAAAGCTAGTGAATGATGCCCCATGATCATATCAATGTACACAGCTATGATTTAATAAAATAAAATATAAAATATTTTTTTAAAAGTTTATTCTGAACTTTTGTTCTTGAGTACAATGAAGGACTAGACTTAGCAACCAGAAAACTGGCAAAAAAAGACATGAAACAGTTATGTTCATTGAACTACCAGCAGCACAGGACAATGATCCCTGAAAAAAAGGAAACAAGTCAAATCCTAAGATCACCTTGGTTTTCTGCCTGAAGGTGATTTCTGGACTGTGTGGGCAAACAAAGCATTCTGAGTCTGGCAGGCTGGCTGAGTTAAGGAAATTGAAATCAGAATTCAGGGAGGCTGAATAAGCTGGAATGAGCAGGGCAGAGTATCGCAAAGGAAAAAGCCATGGGGAAAAGAGCTCCAGAAATTTAGTTTCTGCTGAGTGCTAGGCTGTACATGTATAGCATGAAACTCCACAAAGCTGGGCAAACGATGGCCAGACACTTGTAAGTTGAACAATTCCCAACACTCACACAGATGGGGGAATATTCAAGCTTTGACTAACTTGTGATCCCCAAGTGGGAGTCTGTGGGGATCACACAGCTCATTCAGTTGAAACACACCTTAGTAGTGGGATTAAACCTTCCCTGGATTAATCACCCTCTAGATTTAGCCTAGCAAAGCATTAGGTTTTAATTGTGTCCCCTCAAAATTCATATGTTGAAGTTCTAACCTCCAGTACCTCAGAATGTGACCTTATTTGGAAAAGGGTAATTAGTCAAGATGAGGTCATACTGGAGTAGGGTGGGTCCTAATCCAATGTGATTTGTGTCCTTATAAAAAGGCAAAGTGTGAACACAGGGAGAATGCCATGTAAGCATGAGGGAAGAGATCACAGTGATGAATCTACAAGCCAAGAAACACCAAAGAGTGCCTGCAAACCCCTAGAACAGTGGCTCTCAACTTTCCGAAGGCTGTGACCCTTTAATACAGTTCCTGTGGGTCACAACCCACAGGTTGAGAACGGCTGCCCTAGAAGCTAAGGGACAAGCCTGGAACTGATCCTCCCTGTCAACCCCCAGAAGGAAGCAGACTGCCAACACCTTGGTCTAGGACTCTCAGCCTTTAGGACTACTGCGAGGCAACTCATTTCTGCTGCTCAAGGCACTCAGTTTCTGGAACTTTGTTATGGAAGCCCCCGCAAACTTACAAAGCAGGCGGAGGACATGGTTAGTCTGAGATGAAGAGAAGGCTTCACTCTACAAGGCTCTGTGGTCTCTGCTCTGGCCAGGCCAGTTTGCACTTGCATTGTCTCAACCAGATTCCAAACGTCAAAACATTAAATGCCACTCGATGAATTTAAGTTAAATAGAAACTTTAGGTGATCAAGTCTCTCTAGATGAGAACCTTGTGTAAGACTAGGAGAGGAAATCTTGGTTTTTTTGTACAAAGAACTTTATATGTCTGGAGACCATGATGCCTCCTTTGGGAGTGGTGCTTTACCCAGGTCTTTACCCAGTGGGTAAACTGGTAATATGGGAACCAATAAGAAGACTCCAAACAAGCAAATCTGGTGTCCTTTCCACCCAGTGGGCTCAAATGTTATGTCACAGTGTACTCCTGTGACAGTGTATTTCTCCTGGCTCAAGAGTATTTAAAGCATTAAAAATCAAGTTAGACTTGTCTTCTGTAGCCTATTCAAGAAAAGGCATTTGATGACCAGCCCATTTTTAAAGACTTTAAAAGCTCTAAATCCGGGCGGCGCCTGTGGCTCAGCGAGTAGGGCACCGGCCCCATATGCCGAGGGTGGCGGGTTCAAACCCAGCCCCGGCCAAACTGCAACCAAAAAATAGCCAGGTGTTGTGGCGGGCCCCTGTAGTCCCAGCTACTCGGGAGGCTGAGGCAAGAGAATCGCGTAAGCCCAAGAGTTGGAGGTTGCTGTGAGCCGTGTGACGCCACGGCACTCTACCCGAGGGCGGTACAGTGAGACTCTGTCTCTACAAAAAAAAAAAAAAAAAAAAAAGCTCTAAATCCATGGCTATATTCTGCATTTGAATTGGCATGTGATCTTTTCTACTCCCGATTTTTCTTTTCTTTCTCTCTCTCTTTTTTTTTTTGCAGTCATACTGTGTGTACCAGCTGAGTAAAAAGAACCTATTCTCTCCAATCTCATCCCCACATTCTAATTTTTAATATTCAGAATTATTTTGAATTTTTTGGTTGATTTCCTTCCTCACATGATCTTGCTTATCTTTTATAATATGTACATCTATATACCTTAAGATACTAATCTAACAGAAAATAGGAAGGAAAAAGCCTACGAGGTGAAATTAATTAGTTTTACTCTTCATGCTCTGAAATACTCATAGCAGACAGATTAGCCCAACCTTGCCATTCCTTTTCCAAAGGAGGCTCATTGAAAAAATACATCACTAACAACTCCATGCCCCTTGGAAGAATAAAACCACTACTGAGCCATCAACTGTTGCAGTGACAAGGCAGGATGGGAATTCTTGAACAAATGACCTTTCCTTTTTGAGACAGAATCTCACTATGTCGCACTCGGTAGAGTGCTGTGGTGTCACAGCTCTCAGCAACCTCAAACTCTTGGGCTTAAGCGATTCTCTTGTCTCAGCCTCCCAAATAGCTGGGACTATAGGCACCTGCCATAATGCCCAGCTATTTTTTGTTGCAGTTGTCATTGTTGTTTAGCTGGCCCAGGCCAGGTTCGAACCCGCCAGCCTCGGAGTATGTGGCTGGCACCACAACCACTGTTGTATGGGTACCGAGCCTTCTTGAGACTTACCCTTATGAGGCCTGCAGTGGAACAAGACAGGGAGACATACTCTGGTTTTCTTCCTATAAGGTTTTCTTTGACTTAAGGTTGCTATGGAAACACTGGAATTCTGAGAAACAAATATTGAAAAAATTTTGAAGAAGACTCCATCAAAGAAAAGTAGGGGGAGATGCCATCTCCAAAGGCATGGACCATGGGGAGATGGGTGCTGCCTAAAGTTGTGAAGGGCACAATAAATGTAAGCGGTGTTAGTATTGAGAAAGAGCCCTGGTTCTGGACTTGGCTCAGCCCTGAGGTAGTTGTCTATCTGTGGGGAAGTTTCAAAAACTTCCTGAACTTTAATTTTCCTATCAGTAAAATGGGAAGATTACATTTAAATTTAGACATTCAGTAGTTCTGGCAGAAGACTAATAGACTAGCTTTCATTCCTTCTTGGTAGATGAGAGACTGCTAATAGTCATACATTACATATAGTGTTATTTGGTATTACTCTATTGCAATTTCAGTAGTATTTGTGTTAAAATATACACTCTTTAGTGTGCATTTACAATGTGTCGTGCATGGTCCCAAGCCTATTATTATCATATTGTCTCATTTCAGTCTTCACTTATCTGTACTGACGTCTGAAGAAACAAAGATTAACATGTTAAGTATCATAGCCACAATGCACATTTGGGTCCTACTGGTTACCAATTTAGTACTTTCAACCACCATCCTCTACAAGACTTAGTTATTTCTATAATAAATAAAACAGGTGTATTCTCTAATACTAAATCAAACTCTGTCAATTTCTTTATAAAGATAGATGGGGACATCAAAAAGTTAATGGAAAATGGAATTAAAAGGTAAAAATAAAAAGTAAAGCTTTAGGCTTTCAGCTCAGAGGAGGCCAAGGTGCAACTTTCTTTGGTTGTCCCAAATCCTGGTTCATACGACACCACATGCCTCCACCATGCTGCCTAAGTTCAACCCCAACAAGACCAAAGTCGTGTACCTGAGGTGCACCAGTGGCGAAGTCGGCCATGTCTGCCCTGGACCCCAAGATCGGCCCCCTGGGTCTGTCTCCAAAAAAGTTTGGTGATGACATTGCCAAGGCAACCAGTGACTGGAAGGGTCTAAGGATTACAGTGAAACTGACTATCCAGAGCAGACATGCCCCGACTAAAGTGGTACCTTCTGCCTTTGCCCTCATCATCAAAGCCCTCAAGGTACCACCGAGAGATAGAAAGAACAGAAAAACATTAAACACAATAGAAATATCACTTTTGATGAGATTGTCAACATTGCCATACAGATGCGGCACTAATCTCTAGCCAGAGTACTCTCTGGAGCCATTAATGAGATCCTGGGGATGGCCCAGTTGGTCTTCACCTATTGAAGACCAGATGGCTGCAATGTTGATGGCTGCCACCCTCATGACATCATAGATGACATCAACAGTGGTGCTGTGGAATGCCCAGCTGGTTAAAAAGTACAGGGAAAATCTTTCAATAAAGGATCATTTAACATCCAATGGGGGGAAAAAGTATAAACTTTATTTCCCAGTGTAAGCTCCATCAAGTTCAAGGCATTTTTATAAACAACGATACCAGCCTTTGAGTCTATCCCTAAAGGACTAAAGGTCTTGGGAATTTAACCATATCAATGCAATCTTTTCTACATTATTAATTATTACATTATTTATTTTATTTATTTGCAATTTTTGGCTGGGTTTGAACCCGCCACCTCTGGCATATGGGGCCAGCACCCTACTCCTTTGAGCCACAGGTGCTGCCCATGGGTTCCCTTTAAAGACTTTTTAAGATTTGGAAACAAAAGAAGTCAGCAGGGCCAAATCAGGACTGTAAAGTAGATGCTTAATGATTTCCCATCTAAACTCTCACAAAATTGCCTAAGTTTGAAGAGAAGAATGAGTACTATCCTTATGGTAGAGGAGGACTCCCTGATGAAGCTTTTTGGAGTGTTTTTCTGCTAAAGCTTTGTCTTGTTTTATCAAAATACTCTGATAATAAGTAGGTGTTATTGTTCTTTGGGTTTCCAAGAGGTCAACAAGCAAAATGCTTTGAGCATCCAAAAAAACTGTTGCTATGAATTTGTTCTTTTTTTATTTCAAAATATTAAGGTGGTACAAATATTTTTGTTATATAGCTTTCGTCAGGGGTATGAATGTGCCCATCAACTGAATTGTGTGCACTCTATCCATGAGGTAGGGTTTTGCTCTGCTCCTCTTCCCTCTACCGTGCCACATGATTTCCAATGACTTTTATTTTCCTCTGTACAATCATGTGCCCACTGGTTATTTCCAATTTATTAGAGAGTGCATGTGGTAGATTTTTTTCCCATTCATAAAATTCTTTGCTTAGGATAATGGTCTCTTAATTCCTTCCAGATTGCTACAAAAGACATTAATTCATCCTTTTTTATGGCTTAGTAGTACTTCACAGTATAGATATACCACATTTTGTTAATCTACTCATGAATTGATGGGCACTTAGATTATTTCCAGATCTTTGCAATTGTGAATTGTGCTGCAGTAAACATTCAAGTACGGGTGTCTTTTTGATAAAATGACTTTTCCTGTAGATGGTGGGATACCCAATAGTGGGCTTGCTGGATTGAAAGGTGGGTCTACTTTTAGTTCTTTGGGAAATCTCCATACCGTTTTCCATAGGGATTGTATTAATTTGCAGTCCCACAAATAGTGTATAAATGTTTCTTTATCCCTGCATCTGTACCAGTATCTATTGTCTGGGGAATTGTTAATAAAAGCCATTCTAACAGGAGAAAGGTGATATCTCATTGTGGTTGTAATTTGCATTTCCTTGATGATTAGTGATGTTGAGCATTTTTTTCATGTTTGTTGACCATTTGTCTATCCTCTTCTTAAAACCTCTGTGCATGTCTTTTGCCCACTTTTTAATGAAGTTGTTTTTTGCTTGCTGATTTGTTTGAGTTCTTTGCAGATTCTGGATATTAGCCCTTTATCAGATGTGTAGTTTGTGAATATTTTCTCACATTCTGTAGGTTGTCTCTTTGCTCTGTTGATTATTTCTTTAGTTGCCTTAGAAGCTTTTTAAAATTTATTGTTGTTGTTGCTATAATTGCCATTGGAGTCTTATATCTGAAAAGGTGCTTTACCACATTAGTTATTAGGGAAATGCAAATTATAACCAAGTGAAACACCATTTTATACACACCAGAATGGCAAAAATCAAAACAATGACAATGCCAAGCTTGTGGAACAGTGTGAACTCCCTTTGACTGCTGGTGGTTGTGTATATTAGCGCAATTACTTTGGAAAATAGTTTTAAAATTATCTACTAAGGTGAACATATACCTACCCTTAAACCTGGCAATTGCACTGCTAAATGCATACCCAACAAAAATATATGGACATGTACACCAAGGGACATGTGTATGTGTTCATAACAGCATCATTTTTAATAGTCCAAACCAGAAAGCAGCTCAAATGTCCATTTCAGCAGAATGAATAGTGTCATATTTGGATAGTGGAATAATACATAACAATGAAAATGAATTGAAACTATAGATACATTTATTGACATGGGTAAATCTCATAAATAGTGAATAAAAGGAAAAATAATAAATGCAACATAATTCCATTTATAAAAATCTCCAAATAGGCAAAACTAAATTATAAACCTTAAAAATCTAGATGATGGTTATTTGGAGGAGACAGGAATAGGGACTGAGATGGGGAAGACGGAGATGTGGTATGTTGTATATTGTTACTCAGGTGATGGTTTTATGGGTATTTCTTCTATGATAATTCATTGAATTCATAAAACATTTGTATTGTGTACATTTCTGTATGGTTATAATACTTCGGGTTTTTTTGCATTGTTTTTGTTTGTTTGTTGAGAAAGAGTCTTCCTCTGTCACCCTGAATAGAGTGCCACGGCATCATCGCTAACTGCAACCTCAAACTCTTGCACTCAAGCAATCCTCCTGCCTCAACCTCCCAGGTAGCTGGGACTACAGGCACCTGGCACAACACCTGGTTAGTTTTTCTGCTTTTAGTAGAGATGGGGTCTCACTCTTGCTCAGGCTGGTCTTGAACTCCTGAACTCAAGGTATCCACCTGCCTCAGCCTCCCAAAGGGCTAGGATAATAGGTGAGAGCTACCACGTCTGGCAGTTATAATACTTTGCAATAAAAATGTATTCTATGAAGTAATTCTAAGACTTATTTATTTATTGTTAGGTTTTTCTAATAATAATATACAGAAAACAAGGATCAAGTCCTTTCCCCCTCCCTATGGGTGACCTTTTCTAGCCTTTCTCAGTCAATATATCTGGCATATCAGACATCCTGTGGGATCCTTGACTGCAAAGACACTGTTTTCCAGAAAAGAAAAATTTCCCACTGTAGAATCCAGAGATGTCTGCTTTGTTTTACCCGAGAGAGCTTTTAAACAATGAACAGCAGCACACAAAATAAATAGCCACAGAGAAGCAGCCAGAGGGACAACAGTCGGCCCTGTCTGGTTTTAATGATCTGTGGAAATTCCTCAAATAGATGATTTTTAGTCGTGATTTCTCATTAGCAATTAATATCTATAAATCTATCATTCATTGTTATAAAAGGAAATACTACTCGACTGCTTCATGTATGAATTAATTACCCACATTCCCCAGTGCAAGTATTTGTTTCAAAACCTCTAAAGGCTAACCTGATGGCAGATGGGGGCTTCATGAAAATCTGGTCATTGATCTTTTGATCTACTTGCTGAAAATCCTTGGCTCTGAACAACCCAACTTTACAAATAACTGAGATTTGTGACTAAGCAGAAGAATTTAAAGATGTTACAATGAGGGGTACCGTGTTCAAATGTAGATCAGGTAAACAGCAATAGCCATAGTTCAATTAAGGTACAGAATTGAAAGAAAAAGTTTTTTTCTTCCTGCATTAGAGCAAGTGTGAAGCTCTGATAACAAACACAGCTTAGACCTTTCTAACACATGAAAACTTTTTGCAATAGTCAATTGTAAATTCTGGGTTTATATGGATATACGCTTTATAAATATGTATACTACATAAATATTTATGTGGAGAAAGATACACCTACACACTAACTCCTTTTCTCTCTCATATATGTCCACATAAACCCAGCACTTTCAATTACTAATTGTAAGTTTTCATCAGTCTGTGTAGTTGTTATTAAGGAGTGTTTTTTAAAAGGCCTTAGAAATGGCTTTCCTAATAGATGTCATCAAGTCCACATATTAATGCCTACAAGATCAAGGATTAAGTGTCTTCTTCCAAATAGAAGTTCTGGAAACAGTCAAAGGGACTTGTTTCATCATGGGTTAACGTGACTACAGAAGTTTACATCTCTGGGCTGTTAAGGAAGTTCTCGAATTGTTTCAGCACAGACATGTATAGATGGAATTAATTAGCTGACCTTGAGTTAGGCTTACCTCCAACTGCCCTGACTTGGATGGAAACATCATTAAAGATGTTTCTTTAATAGCAATCCTTTCATTTAATAGCAATCCCTGTGACTTCACAGTCTGTTAAGAAAACGGAAGAAGCAGATGGGCTTTCTCTCATATCAAGGAGTCTGAAGTCTTTTGAATATTTCAGAGTATCGCAAAATGGCATCTCTATTGTATCAGATGTTTTAGCCTGAGAGATGATGCAGAAGCGTTAATAATTACTATTATATAATATCTGTTTTCTGCTTAGATAAAACCGGTTTAAATTGAGCTCAACTAAGCATACATAAGTAGGTAACAGAAGACAAAGTGTTTTTTAAATCTTAAAAACATGACACCACATTTGTCTTGCCCAAATATGCATAGATACCAGCTCAGTGTTACCATACATATAACTACCATTACTTTAAAAGCAAAATAAGCAGAAAATAAGAATTCTTCATTTCCTGAGACAAAAGTGGGTTTTTATATATTTTATCTTTTTGTTGAAACTCCCCTTTCTCCACATCCTCATCAGCATTTTTTATTTTTTGTTTTTTTTTTGATAATAGCCAGTTTAATAGAGGTGAGGTGACATCTAACTGTGGCTCTGATTTGCATCTCCCTGATAGTTTGACGTTAAGTATTTTTTCATATTTTTATGTCTATTCAGATCATTTGCTCATTTAAAAATCCAATTATTAGAATTTTTTGCTACTGAGTTCCCTATAGATTTTGGTTATTTATACTTTGCAAATATTTTCTCCCATTCAGCAGGCTGTCCCTTCATTCTGCTCTTTACTTTGCTGTCCAAAAACTTTTTAGTTTGATATAATCCTATTTTCTATTCTTGGTTTTGTTGCCTATGCTTTTTGTTTTTCTTAGCATCTTTGTTGAAATGAGCTGGCTGTAGACGTGTAGATTTATGTCTGGATTCTATACTCTGTTCCATTGCTTTGTGTCTGTTTTATGCAAGTACCAAGCTGTTTTATTTACTATAGCTTTGTAGTATATTTTGAAGTTTGGTAGTGTGATGCTGCTAACTTTGTTCTTTTTGCTCAGGATTGCTTTGACTATTTGGGGTCTTTTGTTGTTCCATATGAGTTTTAGAATTTTTTTCTATTTCTGTAAAGAATATCATGGATATTTTAATAAGGATTGTGCTAAATTTGTACACCATTTTTGGTACTATGGACACTTCAATGTTATTAATTTAACCCATGACCATGTAATATCTTTTCATTACTTTGTGTCCTCTTCAGTTTCTTTCATCAGTGTTGTATAGTTTTCATTTTATAACTATTTCACTAATTTGTTTAAATTTATAGCTAGGTTATTTTTTCTTTTGGAGTTATTACAGGTAGGATTGATTGCGTTCTTCTTGATTTCTTTTTTTCTTTTTTTTTTCCTTCTTTTTCTTTTTCTTGATTTCTTTTTCAGAGTGCTTGCTATTGGTGTGTTAAAATGCTACTAATATATATTGAGTTTGATCTTGCAGTCTTACTAAATTCACTTATCAGATGTAGTTTCTTTCTTTTTTTGTGGACTCTTCAGGTTTTTCAAAATATAGAATTATGTATCTGTGAACAAGGATAATGTGACTTCTTTTCCAATTCAGATGTCTTTTATTTCTCTCTCTTGCCTAAGTACTCTGGCTAGGACTTTCAATGTTATATTGAATAAAAGTGATGAAAGTGTTCCAGATCTTAGTGGAAAGGCTTTCTCCCTGTCCAGTATGATGTTAGTTGTGAGTCTGTCATATATGGTCTTTATTGTTTTGAGAAATATTCCTTCTATATTCCATTGAGAGTTTTTATCATAAAGTGATATTGAAGTTTATCACATTTTTTTTTTTTTGGCATCTATTGAAGTGATCATATGGTTTTTGTTCTTGATTTGGTTAATGTGATGATATTATCGATACTCACATTTATTGATTTGCATATGTTAAACCATTCTTGCATCCCTGGGTTGAATCCCATTGGACCATGATGAATAATCTTTTTAATATGTCATTGAATTTAGTTTGCTGGTGTTTTCTTAGGATTTTTACATCTGTTTTCGTCATAGATGTTGGCCTGTAGTTTTCTGGGGTTTTGTTGTTATTGTGTCTTCGTCTGGTTTTGATTATCAGGGTAATTCTGGCCTTGCAGAATGAGTTTGGAAGTATCGCCTCCTCTTTAATTTTTTGGAATAGTTTGTGTAGAATTGGTAGTAGTTCTTTAACTGTTTGTCAGAATTCAGCAGCAAAGCTGAATCAACTCCTGAGCTTTTCTTTGATGGGAGAATTATTATTACTGCTTTAATCTCATTACTCATTATTGGTCTGTTCTGGTTTTCATTTCTTCATTGTTCAATTTTGGTAGGTTATATGTGTCCAGAAATTGCCCCATTTCTTGTAGGTTTACCAATTTGTTGGTGTATAATTATTCATAATGCTCTTTTTTGTATCTGTGGGATCAGTTGTAATGTTTCCCTTTTCATGTCTGATTTTATTTATTTGTGTATTCTTTTTGCTTAGTCTACAGAGGGTTTCTCATTTTATATTTTAAACAACTTTCATTTTGTTGATCTTTTGTATTGTTTTTCAGTCTCCATTTATTTCTGCTCTGATCTTTATTTCTTTCCTACTAATTTTGGATTTGTTCTTGCTTTTCTAATTCCTTGAGGTATATCATTAGATTTTTTATTCAAAATGTTTCTATTTTTGTTCTTACGGAAAGCCAAAAAGTCTACTTTTTTGACATAGGTGTTTATAAATGTCTTAAAATTGCTTTTGCTATATCTCATAGGTTTTGGTATGGTTGTATTTCCATTTTCATTTATCTCAAGGAATTTTTAAACTTTCTTTAAAATTCTTCACTAACCCATTTGTGTTTAGGAGCATGTTAAAATACTTGATATGATTTCAATTTTTAAACATTTATTAAGACTTGTTTTGTACCCTAACATATGGTCTACCCTGGAGAATGTTCTATGTGTTGATGAGAAGAATGTATATTCTGCAGTTGTTGGTTGGAATGTTCTGTAAATGTCTGCTAGGTCTACAGTGCAATTTTTTTTTTCTTTTAGAGACAGGATCTCACTCTGTCACGTAGGCTGGAGTGGAGTGGCACAATCACAGCTCACTGCAGCCTTGAACTCCAGGCTAACGTGATCCTCCTGCCTCAACCTCTCAAGCAGCTGGGGCTACAGGTATATACCACTATGCCATCTAACTTTTTAACTTTTTGCAGAGATGGGGTCTCACTATAATGCTCAGGCTAGTCTCTACCTTCTGGTCTCAAGCTATCCTCCCACCTTGGCCTCCCAAAGTGCTGTGATTATAGACATTAGCCACCATGCATGGCCTATGGTGCATTTTAACACCAATGCTACTTTGATTTTTTTTTTGTCTGGATGATCTGTCTGTTACTAAAAGTGGGGTGTTGAAGTCCTCTACTTTTATTGTATTGTAATTAATCTCTCCCTTTAGGTCTGATAATATTTTTTTATATATTTGGGTATTTTGGTATTGGGTACACACATATTTATGTATGTTATATCCTCTTACTTTATCTTTATCATTTATCATTACATAATCACCTTCTTTGTCTTCTTCTAAATGTTCTTGACTTAAAGTCCATTTTATCTGATGTATGAATAGCTACTCCTACTGCTTTTTGATTTACACTTACATAGAATACTTTTTCCCATCCCATCACTTTTGGTCTGTGTGTCTTTATAGGTGAAGTGAATTTCTTGTAGAGAGCATATACTTGGGTCTTGTTTTTTTAGTCTATTTAGCCACTCTGTGTCTTTTGGCTGGAGAATTTAATCCATTTATATTCAAAATTATTACTGATAGGTTAAGAGCTTACTATTGCTATTTTGTTGTTTTCTGGTTGTTGGCAGATCTTTATTTCCTCTCTGTTTTCCTTTGTGGTTAAATGATTTTTCTAGTCCTAGGTTTTGCTTTTGTGTTATTTTTAGTGTATCTATTATAGTTTTTGCTTTATGGTTACCAAAAAATATCTTATAGTTATAACAGGTTATTTTAAACTGATGGCAACTTTGATCAAAAAGAAAAATAACAAAAACAAATGCTATACTATCTCCCCACATTTTGACTTTTTGATGTTTCCATTTATATATTTTTATATTTCCTATCTCTTAACCAGTTGTTATATTGTTTTTAATCGTTTTGTCTTTTATTTTGCATATTTAAGATACAAGTGTTTTACTTACTCAAATCGCAGAATTAGGATTTGTCTATTTTCTTTCTTTTACCAGTGAGTTTAATACCTTCAGATATTTTCTTGTTACATATTAGTGTCCATTTCTATCAGATGAAGAACTTCTTTTAGCATTTAAGACTAGTCTAGTGTTAATGAATTCCCCCAGAATTTGTCTGGGAAAGTCTTTATCTCTCCCAAAGGATAGCTTTGCTAGTTACAATATTCTTGGTTGGCAGGGTTTTTTTTTGTTTGTTTTCATTTCCTTCACTTTTAATATAGTATCCCACTTTCACCTGGCCTGGATGGTTTCTGCTAAGAAATCCACTGAAAGCTCTATTGGGGCTTTGTTGAATGTGATATGGTTCTTTACTTTTGCTGATTTGAGCATTTTTTGTCTTTGATCTTTGTTAATATTATGATATGCATTGAGAATTTCTTCTTTGGGTTGAATTTGGTGACCTCTGAGTTTCCTGTATCTGTATAGTGTCATCTCCAGATCTGGGAAGTTTTCAGCCATCATTTCCTTAAAAATGTTCTGCAGAGCTTTTTCTGTCTATTCTTTAGGAATTCCCATTATGTGTTAGTTCACATGATGACATCCCAGAACTCTTGTAGGCTTTCTTCACTCTTTTTTTTTTAAGAGACAGAGTCTCGCTTTGTGGCCTGCGGTGGACACAGCTCACAGAAACCTCCAGCTCTTGGTCTTAGGTGATTCTCTTGCCTCAGCCTCCAGAGTAGCTGGGACTACAGGCACCCACCGCAGTGCCCAGCTATTTTTTTGTTGCAGTTTGGCCAGGGCCGGGTTCGAACCTGCCACCCTCAGTACATGGGGCTGGCACCCTATTCACTGACCTGCAAATGCCACCCTCTTCATTCTTTTTTATTCTTTGTTTTTTTCTTTTTGCTCCTCTGATTGGGTAATTTCTGTCTCCAAGCTAGTAATTCTCCTTGTTTGACTGAATCTGCTATTGAAGCTTTCTAGTGAGTTTTTAAGTTAAGTAATACATTCTTTATTTGTAGGGTTTCTATTTGTTGGGTTTTTTTTTATTGTTTCTATTTCTTTGTCAAATTTCTCATTTTGTTCCTGGCTTATTTTCCAAATTTCACTTAGTCTTCTATCCATATTTTTTTGTGATTCACTTAACTTCTTTAAGAGGATTATTCTCAATTCTCTGACATTTCATAGACCTTCAATTCTTCTGGATCCATTGCTGTAATTTCACTGGTTTCTTTTGATGGTGTGATATTTTCCTGAGTTTTTTAACCTTGTGTCTTCACGTTAATGCCTACACATTTGAAGAGACATCTTTTCTAGTTTTTGCAGTTGTTCTTTGGTAGTGTTAGACCTTTACTACTTAATATCAGAACTTAAATGTTGGCTTGTTATTTCTTCCCATTCTGGAAGAGCTTATAGTGAGCACCAGAACTAAAGCATTGGAACTAACTCGTTGCCCTACCGTTGTTTCCTAGTGTGGGGAAGACTTACAATGAGTGCTAGAAGTTAAACATCACCCTGGAACTATACTGCTGCCTGGCCATTGTTTTCTAGCCTGGGGAAGACTTAAATAGGCATTGGAATTTAATCCTGATGTTTTAATTGTTTCCAGCCCAGAGAAAAGCTTCACCCAAGCACCAGGGCTTTGCGGAAAATTTGGCCAGGGATTAAGGCATTCCTGCAGATTGTGCTCCCTGCAGCACTTGGTGTCATACAGTCTCTTCACCATGGCATCCCACGGATTAGGGCACAGAATAACCAGTAAGATCTATATGCCAGGTGCTGTGATCAGTGCCTCCCTCTGTATCCCCCCCTTCAAGTGGTTTAGCTCTTCCAATTCCCAATGGTTCCTGTGGGAAGGGACTTGAGTTGACTTTTTGATAAGGTGTGAGGTTAAGGGTTAAACTTCATTATTTTGCATGTGGATATCAGTTTGTCTCAGTACCATTTGTTGAAATGACTGTTCTTTCCTCATCAAATGGTCCTGGAACCCTTGTTGAAAATCAATTAACCACACATGTATGGGTTTATTTCTGGATTCTCAATTATGTTCCATATATATACACACACATATATACATGGCCACCACTAAACTATTTTGATTACTGCATTAAATTTAGAGTAAATTTTGAAATTGAGAAATGTGAATCCTCCAACTTTGTTTTTTGTTTCAAGTTTTTTTTTTAAACTATTCTGGTTCCCTTGCAATTCCATAAGAATTTTAGGATTACCTTTTTCATTTTGGGGGGGGGAAAAAACTTCAGTGGGATTTTGATAAAGATTGCCTCATTCTGTAGATTGCTTTGTGAATAGTGTCATCTTAATATTAAGCCTTCTAATCCATGAACATGGGATGTCTTTTTATTTAAGTCTTCTTTAATTTCTTTCAGTAATGTTTTGTATCGGGAAGTGACATTTAGGCTAACTGAATGTGGAGGGTGGGTGAGTAGGAAAGGGAGTAATTTGGATGACAGCTGGGCTCAAGGCTCAGGAATCTGACAGAGGGGCTGGTGATACTATACAGTGAAAAACAAGAGCAGAGGATGGAGGAAGGACACATTGTTGAATTTGGTTCAGATATATTGAGACCGAGTGCCTATGATATATATGAGTGGAGCTACTTAGTAGACAATTAGAAATATAGTTACCAAGAGAAGGATATTATTTAGAAGTCACCAGATGTATAACTAAACCCAATGAGAATATAGTAGTTAAAAAAAAAAAATCCAGGGCGGCGCCTGTGGCTCAGTGAGTAGGGCGCTGGTCCCATATGCTGAGGGTGGTGGGTTCAAACCCAGCCCTGGCCAAACTGCAACAACAAAAAAAAAATAGCCGGGCGTTGTGGCGGGCGCCTGTAGTCCCAGCTGCTTGGGAGGCTGAGGCAAGAGAATCGCGTAAGCCCAAGAGTTAGAGGTTGCTGTGAGCCGTGTGACACCATGGCACTCTACCCGAGGGTGGTACAGTGAGACTCTGTCTCTACAAAAAAAAAAAAAAAATCCAACAGACTGGCTCGGTGCCTGTGGCTTAAGTGGCTAAGGCTCTAGCTACATACACCTGAGCTGGTGGGTTCGAAGCCAGCCTGGGCCCGCCAAACAACAATGACAGCTACAACCAAAAAAAATAGCCGGGCATTGTGGTGGGCGCCTATAGTCCCAGCTACTTGGGAAGTGGAGGCAGGAGAATCACTTGAGCCCAGGAGTTGGAGGTTGCTGTGAGCTGTGATACCATAGCACTCTACCCAGGGTGATAGCTTGAGGCTCTGTGTCAAAAAAAAAATCCAACGAACTAGATGAAATCTCAGGACAATTTATAGAGAAGAGGGTCTAAAATGTACCCTCTAAAAAAAGACACCATTCAAATGCAAATGAGGTCTATAAAAGACTGAAGACCTACCAGAGAGCATAAGGAAAATCAGGAGTATACGGGATCACAGAAGCCAACTAGACAACACCTTGATTTTCCTTGAGGACCTAAAGAACAATGTGAACTCATCTTCTCCATGATTCATCCTCTATTCTCTAGTTTGGCAAATGAAGCTCTTTTTTTTTTTTTTTTTCTTTTAAGGAAAGCATGGAACAAAGTTAGTTGAAAAAGAGAAAGGTAGGTTTACAGAGTAAGAGCAAGATATGTCCACTACCAACAGGAAACAGGTCTCCATTGCCAGGGCAAGTAGGCAAAGAGGCCACAAATGAAGCTCTTTCAATTGCCTGCAAGAGAAACCTTAAGAGTAATCTTAAAACTCTTCTCTTCCAAATGTTCTTCCTTCATCCAATTGCTTACCAAGTCTCAACTGCTGAATATGTCTGCAACCTTCTCCACCTCTACATTCCTACTACTTTCGTTTTAGATCCTTAAAGAAACCCCAGCTATATAATGGGTCTGTCTTCACTCCCATTTCATTTGCAATAATTCTTCTAAAATGCAAACCTGGACAGGTTCTTTCTCCAGTTAAAAATCTTCAATGGCATTGAAATTCTTCAGTGGATTTCTGGATAAAATTGAAAGTCCTACTGTCACAAGTAAGACCTTTGCAACCTATTCCCTTTAACACTTTCTATCACTAAGCACAGACTCACTCTGTACTCCACCTTTACTAAATTATTTGCATTTTCTAGACTGTGCTCAATTTCTCCGACCTTCGTGCATTTCCACGCATTGATCTATCCTCCCAGAACATGTTTCTAGTTCTTCTTCCTTCATGGGTCAGCTCATGCATCACTTGCTCTTTGCAGGTGTCCCTAACTCTTGTTAATCTTAGAGATCCTTTCTTTATTCTATACTTTTGTAGCAACCTGGGTATGCTTTATCATGGTATTTATCAAACTAAGCTTCCTACTTGTTTGCTTGTCTGTCTCCTGAAGTTGCGTGTGCTCCTAGAGGACAAATGCCATTATATTTTATCTGTATATCCTAGTGCCTAGAATCCAGTAAACATTCAGGGAATGTTTTATATGAAATGAGTAGGACTTTGATAGGCAAATGATCAGAAGAACATTCTAGGGATCAAATTTAGCATGAAAAAGACACAAGGTATGAAAAAGTCAGGGAGTGTTTTAGGAACAGCAGGCATCCAGTTTGGCTGAAGTATAAGATTTGTAGAGTTGTGTCATATAAAGGCATTGGATTCTAGACTCATTCATTTATGTTGTCAACAAATTCTGAATGAGGGCCTAGGAAGAGTGGTGACCTAGGTGTGAGAGATAGAGTAGTGAATAGGACAGGCCCCTGCCCTGGTGAATCTTTAATAGGTGAAATTAATAGCTGAATTCTTGAGACTCCAATTCTTGGAAGTGAGAAGTTACAGTTTTTTGATTCCTCTCCTGAGGATTTTGTAGTTAATAATTTCAATAACATAATTCATTAGCACTAGCATTCCTGATTCCTGTTCTACTGTGAGCTGTGATACCATAGCACCTTGCCAACCTTGTGCAAGACGTATGGTTAACACCTCTCCTCACATGGTCTTCACAGAAATTAACCAGAGCAGAGGTATCGCAGTTCTTGTACAAAACATTTTACTTCTCCTTTGATAAGCCATGCATTAACTTATTTTTTTTGGAACTAACTTTTGAGGAGTCACATTTTATTTTATTTTATTCCAGTAGATTATAAATGTAATACTATTACATTGAAATGTCTAGATCACTGAAATAGTAACCTCTGTTAATTACTTGAAGATCAACAAATATCTGACCAGACGTAATGGCTCACACCTATAACCCTAGCACTCTGGCAGGCCAAGGTGCAGGAGAATCACTTGAGGTCAGGAGCTTGAGAACAGTCAGAGGAAAAATAAGACTCTATACTAAAAACTGAAAAAGTTTGCCAGGCATGGTGGGCATCTGTAGTCCCAGCTTCTGGGAAGAATGAGGCAAGAGGGATTGCTTGAGCCCAGGAATTTTGAGGTTGCTGTGAGCTATGATGATGCCACTGCACTCTCATCTGAGTGACAAAGCAAGACCCCATCTCAAAAAACCAAACCAAACCAAACAAAAAAACAACCAAATAGCTAAACAAAAATAAACTCACACACTGTATCTTTATTTAAAACAAAAATGAAAATGTGTATTTATAGACACATATAGTAAAAGTGTGTGTGTGTATATATATGTGTGTGTGTGTATGTATTTCTGCTGGTGGCTGTCATTATTAGTCATCTTGGGTCCGCCAGAAGGCTAGCAATCTGGGATCCTCCACACGCTCCTAATCTCTTATTCATGAAGAATTTCTGCTTAGGCTCCTTTAACTGGCCTCCTACCCTCTTCACTTTTACAAGGCAGAAATGTAAAAGTTTCTAGGCTTCAGTTGAAACGCAGTGCCCTTTTTCTTCTTGGTTGGCCTCATAGCCACTGAATGAATCTGTAAATGTTAATAATTACAGACAAAACACTTCTAAACTGAGGAGAATATGGTACTGATTTTGAGAGGGATACATTAATTTCATGGTATAATTTATTTTTTTAATTATTTAATTTATATAGGAGAGTAAGTACAGATTTAATAACAGACCAGACTGTTTTGCCATAAGAAAATGCATTTAAAGAAATAATGAGTAGACTATTGGAAAAGTAGAGTGATGGAAAAGATGTCAATTCACATTAAAACAGTGCTACAAGAGTATTACTTATATCTCAACATGTCTGAATTTCAGCATTATGTCATTTAATGATGATATCTCAAGAAATAATATTACAAATGCTGTGCTTATACGTAATTAATCTGGCTGAACCTCCTTCACTTAAATGCTATGGAACTGAGCTAAGAAATCTAGGTAATGGCTTGGCACCAATACCTCAGTGGTTAGGGCGTTGGTCACATACATGGAGGCTGGCAGGTTCCATCCCCGCCTGGGCCTGCTAAACAACGACAACTGCAACAAAAAAATAGCCAGACGTGGGCACCGCCTGTGGCTCAAAGGGGTAGGGTGCTGGCCCCATATGCCGGAGGTGGCGGATTCAAACCTAGCCCCTGCCAAAAACTACAAAAAAAAAAAAAAATAGCCAGGCCTTGTGTTATGGTGGGCACCTGTAGTTCCAGCTACTTGGGAGGCGAGGCAAGAGAATCACGTAAGCCCAAGAGTTTGGGGTTGCTGTGAGCTGTTATGCCATGGTACTCAAGCGAGGGCGACATAGTCAGACTCTGTCTCAAAAAAGAAATCTGGGTAGGTTTTTCTACTATGAGAGATTTGACGTGTTTTTTTTTTAATCTGGTATTCAGTTCTCCATTGAAAATAAAGAGAAGACATTTATCATATTTTAGCACACATGAAGACTCAAATCTATTTAAAATGCTATTTAAGACATACTAGAATACTTAGCAGTAGTGCATTTGCAGCCCTGCTATGTTTGGTAACTTTGGTAAATTCATTTTGTCAAGAATTTTAAATAGTCTTTTTTTTCTGTCTCACTCTATTGCCCTGAGGTAGAGTGCTATGGTGTCATAGCTCACAGCAACCTCAAACTCTTGGGCTCAAGTGATCCTCCTGCCTCAGCTTTCCCAGTAGCTGAGATTATAGGCACCTGCTGCAATGCCCCACTAGTTTTTGTCTCTTTTTAGTAGAGACGGGGTCTCTCTCTTGCTCAGTCTGGTCTCAAACTCCTGAGTTCAAGCGATCCACTCACCTTGCCTCCCAGAGTGCTAGGATTACAGGCATGAGGCAAGGCACAAGGCCAATAATTTTAAATAGTCTTAACATCAGAAAGTACTAATAAAAAGAAACATGGGTCTTTCCTATGTCTTTTCCAATTTCTTTATGTAAGAGAGGTTCTATGATGATGTATCATTTATTTGAAAACTTAACTAATGTGCTTGGCACCATTCTAAGCGCTTAGATTTAGGACCTGCAAACTTATTTCAGAAAATATAAAACTAAAAAACTTAAATATTCAGCATTAAAGACAAAAGTTAAAAGCAGTCACAGACTTATACATCAATTATGCAATTTAAGCAATATATTTAAAATTGGCTTGGGTACGTATGAAGATTTGTAAATAATTACATCTTCCAGTTCATTGGAAAAAATATTCAGAAGATCTAGACCATGTTATTAATATCAAATGTGAGATATCCTTTGTAACAGTCGCTCACAACTCTCTTTTATTGTTTAGGACCCTAACCTTTCTAATATATTACTTTTAAGGATTCTTGGCAGGAAAGGCTTTCAAACCACTCATGACTCTACTAGGGATCAAAAATGTTTTAGTCAGACTATTGTTGAAAAAAAGCTAGTGTGAGACAACATACATCACATCTTCAGCTTCATTTTGAGGCTGTTTTGATTAGCTGGTAGTAAAAAATCAAAGAAGTGCTGTGTTATACAGGCATAAACAATCATATATCAAAAGAGTTTAAGCCCACAAAATGCAAAACAAATAATTTTTCAAGTAACATAAATACCTCTCCTTCTTAATCAAAACATCAAGCAAAGAATTAGGAAGTTATTTTTTGAAAACCTCTCATTATTGCAAAATACAGAATTGCCATCTCATATACCCAAATGGTGAGATTTTATTTTCTAAGAACTAGATCCTATCAATAATGAAGTATGATGCTACATGGTCAGACTAAACCCTAACTTCTAAGACCTAACTGAATAAATAGCTTGAGTACACATGAGGATTGAGCATCTCCCACTTAAATGTTTTTGTCAAGTTAGGTGTTTTGTAACTATGACCAGACCACTCTCATTGATTTACTACTTAAGCTAAACTATGAAGGTAATACATATTACATTAACTAAGATTTTCACATTTATATCTATTTTTTGAGTTACATTCAAAGAGAAACAACTAAAATTGCATGAATTCAAAGTGCTCAGAGTATCCTGGTGTGCTAGTACTCATTTAGCAATAAAAAAATAAAGTATTCAGAGTAATAATCACATACAGTAGAACCTCTGTAAGCTGCCCACCTGAAGGACTGTAACAAATTGGTCAACATACAGAAGTGATCAACACAAGGAACTAGGCTATTGTACTGATATGCACATGTGGTCCATGTCCAGTCAATGGAAATTAAAAGGGTATTCAAGGAAAGGAGGTGGTCAACTATGGAGGTTCTTGTGTGTGTAGCTGCTATTCAAAATTTAAGTGTATGAAGGTAGTAAAAAGAATAGGTAAAACTTTTCTGGAATGTCATAGTTCATGAGAAGAAAAGTGACCTTTTCATTGAAAACAGCTTTTCAAACTACAGATATTATATAAACATTGAGTATCTGTTACTATGAAGACTTACGTCCTTAGCTGAATAAAATCTTGGCAAATCCAAGAAGCAACAAAGAAACCTAAAAGGGAAAGGTCTTCAGAAACAACAAAGACATAACAAGGATGCATTATTAACTGGCAAACTTACCAGTAAGTGAAAACACAGCCAGACATGCTGCAGCTAAAGATAAACAAGCTGGCAGAAGAGCAAAGTGGTGAACAGCATGTTCACTGGCATCAGACAGACCTGTTTTCAAAGACCTTGACTCAGATACCGTTTTGCTTTGTGATCTTCTATAAAGAACAATTTTATAACCTCTTTGGCTCAATTCTCTCCAATTCAATCTGGTAAGAATCATAACTACATCACTGGCTGTCTGGACAACTAAATGTTTTTGTGAGCTAGACTAAGAATAACTATATTTATTATTAAAGAACAAAGGTTAATGTGCTTGCTTTGGCAGCACATATACTAAAATTGGAATGATACAGAGAAGATTAGCATGGCCCCTGCGCAAGGATGACACGCAAATTCGTGAAGCGTTCCATATTTTTTTGAACTTAGCAAAAAAAAAAAAAAGAACAAAGGTTAAAATAAGAAAGAAGAGGGCAAAAAGTAGGTGTGATGAGAAGTTGATCTGTTTACAATAAAAATAGATCAGCAGCAGCAGCAGAGTAGACCCCCAAATTACATTATAAAGTCCAAACAGTCTCACAGATGTCACTAGGTATACGAAGGTGTGCCAATCAAGAGAATGTTCAAGTAAGCTGCATGTCTTGTCTAACTCCCTTCAACGGTATCTTGAGTATAGCACTGTGTCTGTTTTAAAATCATGTTTATTAAAGAGCAAACCTAGTCTCACTCATTAAAGTTGTTTCTGAAGTTACCATGATAGCATCAAAGGTGCTTAATTTACTTCAGCAACATAGACTAGAAAAACTGTAAAAAAACTAAGGGAGATTCTGCAAAACCAGAAAATAGAGAGTATATTGGAGAAGCTATCCTATGATCATAGAGAATCAAAGGAAGTAGAATAAAATAATTGTGCAAACTCTACAAGAAGAAAAATATTTAAATACAATTTGAAAGAAGCATAAAATAATTTAATCAAGCAGTATACTACTCAGCTATTTAAATCCACAAAACTCTGAAAGAATGGTTTTTTAGAGTCTCCAGAATTGAATCATAGAGCTATCCTCTGCCTTACGCCATAAGTTATTTAATTTCACTATAGTTTTTATAAAGACTTGCAAGTTACTATAAGACAGAGCCAGGATTAAGAATTACTGAAGTAGGGGCATATACCCAAATGGTGGCTCATGCTTGTATCCTAACACTGTGGAAGACTGAGGTGAAAGGATCACTTGAGCTCAGGAGTTCAAGACCAGCCTGAGCAAGAGCGAGACCCTGTCTCCACTAAAAATAGAAAATATTAGCTGGGCATGCTAGACATGATTGCTTATACTTGAAGTCCCAGCTACTCCAGAGTCAAGGCAGGAGGATCACTTCGGCTCAGGAGTTTGAAGTTGCAGTGAACCATGATGATGCCACTGCACTCTAGCGAGGGTGACAGAGTAAGACTGTCACTAAAACAACAACAACAACAACAACAACAACAAAAAACCTGTAGTAATGGGACAGTGAACAAATAATATTTTTCTTATTATCTATATCACATTTCAATGTGTACCTTAATAATTCAACATCTGACAATACTGGGATCCACATTAATTCAAACCATGAATCACAGTATTATTTGGAATAAGAACTATTACTTAAGGAAAACTTACATAGTTTTTAGCACATAGAAAGTGTTCAATTATTATTTCTTTATAATTGAATGCTTTTGATTACGTTTATCATGCAGTTGTAAATCTTCCTTATTTCTATGAGTTCTGTTAAAACTCAAGCATTAAGAAACACCTAAGGAAATTGGTCTAATGCTATGATTATAAATATATCCTATGATTCTGTATTCCTGTGATTACAAAATACCCTTTTCTAAACTATGATACACTCATTTAATATATTTACTCTTTAAATGCTAAGAATACCCTTTCTATTAAAGAATTTATTGAAAGTTAAAGTTGACACGCCACATATTATTTTGTCAGTGATATGAATTGAATGGTATTGATTCAAAGGATATTGATAATTTTAGGCTGAGTATTTTGTGATCATAAAATCCTGAGAAAATAATGCTTTTGCCTTTATTTAATATAAATCTTTCTTATGAAGAACATATTACATATTTTTCAATTTAATTGGGAAATTTTTTGAAAATTTAATGATTAGTAAAACTCACTCTGCTTATATAGAAATGTATTAAGGTATAAAGAATTAATATAGCTAAGGGGGTTAAATAAGTAGTCTAATCATCTGAGGATTTTTTTTTTTTTGGTATTATGAGGCCAGAGTTGTTCTTTATTTGAGAAATTCAGAACAAAAAAAATCTAAGAAGTTATATTCTGATAGCTGTAATTTTACTTAAAATAATCGTCTGTGCTATTAAATGGCCTATTATTTGCTATGATAGCTGTTTGGAGACTGATGAACAGACTATACATGAGTTTTAAAGATTATTTTCTCAATTAGTAGTTGTCATTTTACTTTACTGGAAGTAAATAAGGCTGGAAAACTGAGCTGTAAACTATTACTGATTATGCAAGGAATGGAACTTTGAGCATAGCATTTGGGCAGCTGAGGAGACTATACAAGACTATAACCAGGATTTATGGTTACCTTTTTATACTAAAGGTAAAAAAGATAACACCTATCCCCTTTTTTTGGAGACAGAGTCTCACTATGTTGCCTGCGGTAGAGTGCTGTGGTTCACAGCAAACTCAAACTCTTGGGCGTAAGCAATTCTCTTGCCTCATTCTCCCAAGTAGTTGGGACTACAGGCGCCTGCCACAATACCCGGCTATTTTTTGGTTGCAGTTGTCATTGTTGTTTAGCTGGTCTGGACTGGGTTCAAACCGGCCAGCCTCGGTCCATGGGGCCGGTGCTGTAACCACTGTGCTACAGGTGCTGAGCTTTTTTTTAGACAGAGTCTCACTATGTTGCCCTGGGTAAAGTGCTGTTGGGTCACAATTCACAGTAACCTGAAACTCTTGGGCTCAAGCGATCCTCCCACCTCAGCCTCCCAAACAGCAGGGACTGCAGATGCCTGCCACAATGCCTGGCTATTTTTTAGAGACAGTCTTGTTCTTGCTCAGGCTGGTCTCAAACTCTTGAGCTCAAGTAATCCATCCCCTCCCTGTCTCCCAGAGTACTAGGATTATAGGCATGAGCCACCATTGTGCCCAGCCGACACCTGTCCCTTTGGAAACTACAGCTTATGAATTTCAGAATGCCAATACCTTTCTTCTACTTTTCAACAAAACGTTGGATGACAGCTCAGATAAACCAAAGAAAAGGAAATATGACTTCAAAATAGGATTTTTGTATAACAAATTATGGATTTACATTATTCAGAGTGTTAACATTTCTTTCATAACACCCTCACTTTAGCAGGAATGAATGTTTTGTACTGAACATGACATTTGAAAGCTGAGAGCTCTTTTTCTGGAGATTTGTCATCAAGAAAGAATACATTTGGTAAAAGGTGAAAGATTTGTACGATCTGAAGATAAACCAGAATATGGGAAAGTTTGGTACATATATTTGATAGTTTTAAATAGTGTTTGTATTAGACAGTCTCTACCATATCAACAGTCTATTAAATATTTATATCAAGTGGTTATAATGTCATTTAATAAAACAAATGTTCTTGAATATTTCCATAACAAAAAAATTTTTTCTTTGAAATTTTGTCATATAATACAGTGGAGGTTTCTCCTATTTTTGGATAATGTTGGCCCCTTTATACTTATCATGTAATTTTCCTTTAAAATATTCTTTAATTAATGGTATAAGTATAGTATACTTTTAATTAAGTATGGAAATATTTTCTTACATATTTCATTCCTGCTTCTATCATGCCTATCACCCTATGTAGCCTTCCACAAGTATTAAGTACATATGACAAATGAAACTCAGTTCTTTGTCTGCTCTTTTAGGTGGATAGAGTTAAATTAATGTTGTGATGACCTGGTGCTAAGGTTATTTCATCACCTAACAAAGGTTAACTTTCTAAATATATCAATATATTATTTAATATTAGCAAGGATAAATGTTTGCATGTTATTCTTTAAAATATTTATAACATGGCATCTTGTTCTACATTATTAATTTTTTTACCACTCTGTAATAACTGTCTTAAACTAGATGAGTAAAGCTGAAGGTTTTTAAAAATCAAACTAAAGTGAATATATAGTGTCAATTAACAGTAGAATATCAGAATGCTAATGATTAAACAAAACCTGAATCAGGTTACTATCCTACATCACTTTAGTCATACTAAATAGTGACTATATAAAATGAGAAACTGTCTACATCATATGCATACTATTAATGACAGGACTTTTTTTATTAAAATGGCAAGAATACAGATAGCTTATATCAGTAAAATACAGTAGCATTCAAGCTCTAATATCAACATTAAATCAAAGCCTCTGGATAAATAAGGTAAGAGATTTAGAATATTTGGGGACAAAAAAAGGAAACATCACTCCATTTGTTATTCTAGATTACAGACAGCTGCCACAGGCAAAAAAATAAAATGGCAATTAAATTGATTGTAGTACTTTAATGTTTTAAAGAAAAATTATTAAAAATACAGATTTTTAAGTACATTCTTGACAGATATATCTTCACCTACCTTTCTAAAAATAGTAGGAATAAACACAATTGTAGAAAATGTATGTTAATTAGTCTTTGAGTGGTACAATACCATGGATTTAAAAATCTGAACACACTCCTACTTTCTGATGCTTTGAAATCAGATTATGGCATGGAATTTATGTCAGGTTGGTTCCAAAATGGAATATTGGGTACCAGGCCAGCATTGGTAAATTGTGCCCATTTCGGCACAACTTCTCCAGCCATGAAAGCATAAGAAAAAAATCGGCCAACCGATTATTTGAGATCCAAGAAAGGAAAGGAAATCAGTTTTGTAAAAACACTTTTCCTTCTTTTTATAAGCTTCTTTATTTACTCCGGATAGTTAACATAACAGTGCTGAATAGTGAAGTAAGCAGATTTTACACTCACTATTACTGTATGGATAGAAAGAGCCATATGCGTTTTTGTTTTTATAAGTCATCTCAGATCACTGCGATATGGCACATGAAAACAGAGATTCAGAGACACAAAGTCAATAAATACATTCAAGATTGTCAAGCATTCAAAAGATAAATGCAATCATATAGCAAAAAAATCGGTTTGTAACTTTGATCTTTCCCAAGGATGTGAGGAATCTTTTCACATGTCAGAAATCTCTATAGCAAAGATTCCTATAAGAAAGAAAAAATTATGCAGATTAATATTTTTTAACTGAACTATTTCAACATGTGTAACATGTATCCTAGCATTACTTTATCAAAACTTAGGATTTCCCCCTGGCCTTTGAAAAAATAAATACAATCTATTTTTTTACAGTAAGTTTGTACAAACTGGTATATTCATACCATGGGATACTGTTCAACAATAAAAAGGAATGAACTATTAATATATACAATTTGAATGGATCTTGTGGGCAACGTGGTGAATGAAAAAAGTCAACCTCAAAAGGTTACGTACTGTGTATGATTCCATTTATATGACATTCTCAAAATTACAGAATTATAGAGATGGAGAAGAAATTAGTGTTTTTGAAGAGACAGGGAAGGAGGACAGCAGGACTATAAACTATAAAGGGTATCACAAGGGGGAGTGATGATGGAACAATTCAATATATTGATTGTTGTCACAGTATGTGTGGTTTGCTAAAAAAATACTACATAAATATACAAATGAATGCGTCTAAGAACTAGTAATATCTGAATAAGGCCAATAGACCAGTTAATCATATTGTACCAATGTCAATTTCCCATAAGATACTGTCACTGCAGAAGTAGGGAAGAATATGTGGGACTCTCTGTATTTTTTCTGTAACCACCAGGAGATTACAACATTTTTAAAAAAAATATCTGTGGTACATCCATAGTTTTAACTACTCAGCAGTTAAAAGGAATATGCAACAACTGCTAATATATGCAACGACCTGGATAAATCTCAGATATATTATGCTGAGTGAAAGGTGGCAACTAGAGGTTGCATACTATATGATTCCATTTATATGACAACCTGGGAAAAGCAAAACTAAAAGGACAGGAAACAGAGCAGCAGTTAGAGGAAAGTAAATTCAATACATTGTTGTCTAAATAATAATAAGGGGCAGTCTAAGGACAGAATCTAAAACTGACAATAGAAGATTAAGAATAAAGGGGACTGAAAAAAAGAATAAAGGGGACTAAGGTCATTGTTAAACATTAAAAGTATTAATAGAAAGGTAACAAAGAAAATAAAATCTTCCTAAATACCAAAAGAAATTTATTAAAAAGCAGACTAACCAAATGCAGAAACACAAGTATAACATAATACAGACAGTAATCCTAACATTATATAACTAAGGTGACATAATAATCATATCAATAATGTGAAAGATTTTTTCAACTATTTAGAAAAGATTTTCAAAATGGCTCATAAAGCAAAACTAATATCCATAGTGCATAGAAGAGATATACTTAAAATGCAATAATTCAAAAAAGCTAAAAGTAAAAGATATTTACTGGACAAACAAGAGACAGTAAGAAAATGGGAACTGCAACTCTAATACCAAAGTATAGTCAAGCCAAAAATAAAAAAATTTAAATGCCACATTTTGGCGATTGTAAATTGAGCTGCATGCCCACCAACCCAGGAATTGATTAACAAACTGTGGTATATGTATACCATGGAATACTATTCAGCTATTAAAAAAAAATGGAGACTTTACATCCTTCGTATTAACCAGGATGGAAGCGGAAGACATTATTCTTAGTAAAGCATCACAAGAATGGAGAAGCATGAACCCTATGTACTCAATTTTGATATGAGGACAATTAATGACAATTAAGGTTATGGGGGGGAGGAAAAGTAGAAAGAGGGACGGAGGGAGGGTGGTGGGGCCTTGGTGTGTGTCACACTTTATGGGGGCAAGACGTGATTGCAAGAGGGACTTTGCCTAACAATTGCAATCAATGTAACCTGGCTTATTGTACCCTCAATGAATCCCCAACAATAAAAAAAAAAAATTTATTGGAAAAAAAATAATAAATAAATAGAAACAGAAAAAAAAATTTAAATGCCTCAGAAATGAACACTTTATAAAAGCTACCATAAAGAATGACAGTTCAGAATACCTGTGGAACAAGTAAAATAGCAAACCATCGATTAAAGCAAATATATAGGAGATGCAAGAAGAAATAAAAAATACTAATAACCGGAAACTTTAGAGCATCACTCTTAGTACAAAACAGGTCAAATGGACAAAAATTAAATAATGATACAAAAGAGCTACATGAAATAAAAAAGGTAATAAGAAATAATGTATCTTCTCAAGTGTCCGTGAATCACTAACAAAAGAAAACATTGGTAGGTTTCATAAAATGGAAATATAGACAATGTCTTCTAATCACAATGCAGTTATATTAGAAATTTAAAATGAAACAAAAACATAAACATGCCCTTTCAAATGAAAATTAAGATTTTTTTCCATCAAATAACTCTTGAGTAAAACTGATAATACAAAAAGAATTCCAAAATATCTGAAAATAATAATAAAAATATTATCTATCAGAATCTCTGGGATATATTTAAAGCAGTACCAGAGATAGATTCATAGCCCTAAAAAGCTATATAAATAAAAAAAAAAGAAAGGAAAAAAACTGAATTAAACTCCCAATTCAAAAAGCTAGACAAAAATCCAACAAATTAAAAGATAGCATAAGGAAGGAAACAATAAAAATAAAAACAGAAATAACAGAAAGAAAAATAGTAGATAAAAATCAACAAATTGAAATCCTAGTTCAAACAAAATAAACAAATCACTGGTTAATACAGAAAAACAAAGTGGGGACAGGAAGGGAGGACACATAGATAAAAATGACAGTAGGGATATAACTATTGATACAGAGGAAATTAAAAAGCTCAAAAGATTATATTGGTCACTTATATGCAAATAAATTAAAAAATGTAGAAGGAATGAACTTTTTAGGAAAATAGAGGAGAAAGAGAAAGCTTAAAAAGACCAACTGCCAAAGAAGAAAGATAAAGTTACAGTGAATTACCTTACAAAAAGAACCAAGGCGGGCGGCGCCTGTGGCTCAGTCGGTAAGGTGCCGGCCCCATATACCGAGGGTGGCGGGTTCAAACCCGGCCCCGGCCAAACTGCAACCAAAAAATAGCCGGGTGTTGTGGCGGGCGCCTGTAGTCCCAGCTACTCGGGAGGCTGAGGCAAGAGAATCGCTTAAGCCCAGGAGTTGGAGGTTGCTGTGAGCTGTGTGAGGCCACGGCACTCTACCCGAGGGCCATAAAGTGAGACTCTGTCTCTACAAAAAAAAAAAAAAAAAAAAAAGAACCAAGGCTGTGTGGTTTCACAGGTGAATTCAACCAAATTTTTGGAGATCAGATAGTCCCAAACTAACCATAAATTGTTTCAAAGCATTATAGTTCATGACATAAAAATAAGAAAAGAAATAAAACTTTCTATTTTTGAGAATGACATGATAATATAGCTAAAAAAGCTTACAGAATCAAAGATAAAACTTAAAGAAATAATAAAAGAATTTAGCAAAGGTAACAGTATAACATGCAAAACTCAGTAGTACTTTTTGAAGATACAATGACTAAGAAAAAAATTCCATTTATAATAGCAATAAAAAATTGGGAATAAATTAATAAGAGATGTTCAAACTTATGTAAAGAAAACTATAAGCCATTCCTGAAAGGCAAATCTGAACAAATGAAGGCATTTCTTGTTCTTGGTTAGGCATTTTCAACATTATAAAGGATGTCAGTTCTTCCCAAGTAAATTTATAAACTTAATGTGATTCTAATAAAAATTCCAATGGGTTTTTTTAAACAGAGTTACACAAATTGACTTTAAAGTTCATTTGGAAAAATAAACTCACAAGAAAATGTAAGTAAACACTTAAAAGGAAGAGCTCTTCATGGGCACTAGACAATTGTGCTGGAGCTGGCTTATAGTGGATTGTAAATTTTCAAGAATTTTATGATCTAGTAGTTAAGCCATTGGAACCTTTAAACTGGCTACAGTAAGAGTATTTACAACACAGAAATTGGCAAGTGCTACGGATCAGGCCTTTCCCTCTTCCCCTTTGGAGAGCCAGGTTTGCTAGCACATCATTAGACTAGCCCTGCAAAAGTAAAAATACCATAAATTATCTATGATTAACAGATTGACAGAATAAAAACAGAAAATCCAGAAAAAGACTTGAATCACTGGGAAAATGAGTCTTTAATAAATGATCTTGGGAAAACTGGATTTGTTTGAAAAAAGAATCAGATCCATCGCTCAAATCATACACACAATAAATTCTAACAGATCAGAAATCTAAACGTAAAAAGTAAAACTAAGTACAAAAAATAAAATATTCATGAATTCTTCTGTTATCTGAGTAGAAAGATTTTTTTTTTTTTCCTAGTTTTTGTCCGGGGTCAGATTTGAACCCACCACCTCTGATATCTGGGGCCAGTGCCCTACTCCTTTGAGCCACAGGCGCCACTCTAGAAAGATTTTTCTATGAAAAGAAAACTAGCTGGGTTTGGTGACTCAAACCTGTAATCCTAGCATACTGGGAGCCTGAGACAGGTGGATTGTCTGAGCTCAGGAGATCGAGACTAGCCTGAGCAAGAGTGAGACCCTGTCTCTACTAAAATAGAAAAACTAGTTTGATGTCATGGTAGGCACCTGTAATTCCAGCTACTTGGGAGGCTGAGGCAAGAGGATTGCTTGAGCCCAGGAGTTTGAGGTTGCTTTGAGTTATGATTGATGCCACGGCACTCAACCCTGGGGCAACAGAGTGAGACTCTGTATAAAAAAAAAAGAAAAGGAAAGAAAGGAACAAAGAAAGAAAAGAAAACCAGATACATTAAAAGATTCAGAAATTTGACTACATAAAAATAAAAACATACATAATTTGTAAAAAACAGCACTGTAAAATTAAAAGACAAATGACGGCACCTGTGGCTCAAGGAGTAGGGCGCCGGTCCCATATGCCGGAGGTGGCGGGTTCAAACCTAGCCCCGGCCAAAAACCAAAAAAAAAAAAAAAAAAAGACAAATGACAAAAATGGAAGAAAATATTTATAGCACACACAGGGTGGCCATAAATAAAGTAAAAGTTCATATGTAATTTAAAATAGTGTGCAGGCTGGGCATGGTGGCTCACACCTGTAATCCTAGCACTCTGGGAGGCTGAGGTGGGTGGATTGCTTGAGCTCACGAGTTCAAGACCAGCCTGAGCAAGAGTGAGACCCCTCTCTACTACAATTAGAAAAACTGAGGCAAGAAGATCACTTGAACCCAAGAGTTGGAGGTTGCTGTCAGCTATGATGCCATGGCACTCTACTTGGGGCAACAGCTTGAGACTCTGTCTCAAAAAAAAAAAAAAGGATGGCGCCTGTGGGTCAGTATGTAGGGCGCCAACCCCATATACCAACGGTGGTGGGTTCAAGCCCCGCCCCAGCCAAACTGCAACAAAAAATAGCCGGGTGCTGTGGCAGGCGCCTGTAGTCCCAGCTACTGGGGAGGCTGAGGCAAGAGAATCACCTAAGCCCAGGTGTTGGAGGTTGATGTGAGCTGTGATGCCACAGTACTCTACTGAGGGTGACAAAGTGAGACTCTGTCTCTACAAAAAAAAAAAAATAGTGTGCAATGTAAAATTGCACACAAACTTTATGGCCATCCTATATTACTGATAAAGGCATAAACTCTCAAATTTATTTTAAAAAATTTTAACAAACCCCAAATTCATTAGAAAAATAGACCAGAAGAAATGAACAGATAATTCAGAAAGAGAAATATAAAAATAGCCCTTAAACCTATGAAAAGACATTCAACTTCACTCATGATAAGAGAAATGCAAATTAAAACTACATTGCAATACTAACTTTCAGCTACCACACTGACATAAATTCAAAAGCTTGACAGTATGTTCTGCTGGTAAGGCTGTAGAGAAATGGGTATTCTGACACATTGCTGGAGGGAATGCAAAACTGAGGCAGATGTGGCACTAATAAAACTACATAGGCATTTACTCCTTGACCCAGCAATCCCACTTCTAGGAATTTATTCTGAAGATATTTCTTCAACAATATGAAGATGTATATGCACAAGATTATTAATCACAGCCTTGTCTGTAACTGCAAATGGTTGAAAATTTGAAACTATTTTAGATGCAGTCTGTGATCAAGCAAATGTGTAACTGCACTGATGTTGTTGTGTAATGTGTTGATGAACCTGGGTTCTCATTTTAGAAGTAAGAACAATGCAAATACAGAATGGAACAAGGTGAGGAAGAAACCTGTTCGGATGGTTTGGAATTGGAGGTTTTGGTTCTGTTTTTAAATGCATGGGTAGGAGCATGTGTGTGGCATGTGCAAGTGCGTGTGTGTGTACAGTAAGGGGGGGGCATATGTAAGAAGAGCGTAAGTGCCTGAGACAGCACATGCGCATATAAAACACACAGGTGAAATTTTTTAACTAGTGAGTATGGGTATAGGGTGTGAGGATATTTTTTGTATTATTTTTATTTTTATAACTTGTAGTAAAGTTGAAATTACTTCCAAATAAAAAGTTTTTAAGGGGGTTATGGCATATAGAAATACATCTAAAATACTTTCCTCTGAAATATTAGCTTATCACTTTTCTAGAATAAATATATTTTATAGTGCACAATAACTAACATTTTGTAAGAAAAGTACATGAAAGAAATTTTTGTAGAAAAAGAAAATTAGACATTTAAAGTAAGATTTATATAAACATTAGACAAAATATTAAAGATCTTTCCCTTTAGTATAGTATTTACATAAAATTCTTTATCAAAATCTTTTATTTTTTACATTAATATACTTTGGCAATCATGCTTAAATATCACCATTAATGACAGATTGTTTATTGAGTTTCCTTACTCCCTCAAATATTGTACTCTATTGCTGTGTGGGCTGAAGATCCTTAAACTGACTTACTCTTCTAACGATCGATCTAGGCCTCGGTCAGGAGATCGATGGTGAGCACGTTCTGGTGAATGACATTTTGCATTTTGTTTCATTGTAGAACTCAAATGATAGGCATTACTTGAGTAATTTTGGCGGCGAAGTTCTTGCACAGCCCTCTCCCTAAAGAAAATAGTGATGTTTTTATTTTTACATTCAGTGAAATTATTAAATCTATCAATATCACAGAACTATAGTTCAGTTCATACTTTCAAATCTAACCTTCAGGAAATAACTAAGACCTATTGTTACCTAAAAAAGCAGTGCTTTCCAAGCTGAACAATGCATAGAAACAAACTTACCTTTCAAAGCGCTCTGTCCCTAGTTGTCTTTTGGTAATGTCTAAATCAGCTTCCAATTGTGTTACGACATTTCTGAACTGAGCCACATCTCTGCTCTGGATGGCCCTGTGTAAAAAAAGGCAAGAGTGATAGCTGATTCAATTTAAAATATGTCTATAACTCCTAGGATACACTAAACCATGTTGACAATGGTTTCTCAACTGAATCCAAGTCACGTTGTGATTTTTATAAACAGATTTATTAGTACATCTAAAATATGCAGGCTTGGTGCCTGTAGCCCAGTGGTTATGGCGCTGGCCAGGTACACCGGAGCTGGCGGATTTGAACCCGGCTTGGGCCAGCTAAACAACAATGACAACTGCAACAAAAAAACAGCTGGTCATTGTGGCAGGCACCTATAGTCCCGGCTACTTGGGAAGCTGAGGCAAGAGAATCGCTTAAGCCCAAGAGTTGGAGGTTGCTGGGAGCTGTGATGTCACTGCACTCTACTGAGGGTGAGATAATGAGACTGTCTCAAAAAATAAAATAAAATAAAATATGCTGATTTTAGATACACTAAGTGTGTAAAGTAGCCTACTTGAAAAGCCTATACAACCCTAACCCCCATTCAGTTAGTTAAATCTTCTGTTTCCCTATGTATATGTTAATATTATATATTATCTATCTATATTATTTGCTGTAAATCGTTTTTATAAAGGTATTTGAAAGTATCGTATTAATGTAAAGTAATAATATGATCAAATAACACTAGAATTCACTAGCACCATGATTATATGGTCTGTTTTATATGTATCAATTTAGCCAAATAAGTTCCTTTTATACTTATAATGAAATTTGATTTATACAATATTAAAAACATAAAAACTCTTCAATTTAAAGATCTTCCTTAAGGCTTAACAATGCCTCAAAAAATCCGTGATAAGGCACAATGTCCTAAGGAAGATAATGACAGATAAATGGTGCTTGCATAAAACATTTAACCCCTTTGCTTGATCTCGGACAGCATTATAGACTGCTGATATCTAAACCTTAGAGACTAAAAACACATGTTTCTCATGCTCTTTTTTTTTTTTGTACAGACAGAGTCTCACTGTACCGCCCTCGGGTAGAGTGCCGTGGCGTCACACGGCTCACAGCAACCTCTTAACTCTTGGGCTTACGCGATTCTCTTGCCTCAGCCTCCTGAGCAGCTGGGACTACAGGCGCCCGCCACAACGCCCGGCTATTTTTTGGTTGCAGTTTGGCCGGGGCTGGGTTTGAACCCGCCACCCTCGGCATATGGGGCTGGCGCCCTACTCACTGAGCCACAGGCGCCGCCCTTTTTTTTTTTTTTTTTTGAGACAGAGTGTTACTTTATTGCCCTCCGTAGAGCCGACAAAGCAGCCTTCAACTCTTGGGTTTAAGTGATTTTCTTGCCTCAGCCTCACAAGTAACAAGTACAGGTGCCAGCCACAACGCCCAGCTGTTTTTAGAGATGGGGGTCTCGCTCTGGCTCAGGTTGGTCTCAAACCTGTGAGTTCAGGCAATCTGCCCAACTCAGCCTCCCAGAGTGCTAGGATTACAGGTGTGAGCCATCATGTCTGGCCTTTCTCATGCTAATTCCAAGTGAGAGTACTTACCGGCCAGTCTAAAATAGAGTGCATCCCTTAAGATGGGAGTTTTTGCATACTTTACTAAGGTAAATTTCTACCTACCACCTTGAGAAAGTGATCCTGTAAAACCAGTTGAATATATCACAAGAGCTCAGCTATAGTAACTGAAAAGAATGACTCAGTCACAGCCCCAGCCCTGCAGCCTTTCATAGTCAGGGACTCCTAGGAGTGGCTGATTGCCAAGACCATAATTCCTATTCTTTCCCAGGCCTGGGGCTCAGATATGAGGACAAAGTGGAGGCTAGATGTAAAAGGGCTGTAAAATGGGGACAGGCAAAAACAGGGGCTAAAGGTCACTATCATTTTTTGTGAGACGTGATCAAATTAATAATAAAACGTTCACTATTCAGGAAGGCATTTCCATCAACCCTACAGGAAAGCAACGGTCTTCTAACAAAGTGCTAGTGGTGCTAGAAGTCCTAAAAAAAAAAAAAAGAAGAAGAAGAAAAAGTCTGAAGAAGTCTGCAGCATTTTGTAAATGCAGGCTTTCTTCCAGGTATTCAGTATATGCTCATAGCTACAAAAGGAAATACTGCATGGCAAGTGGAAAGACTAGGTTGCAACACCAGGAGCATTCATGAATATAAAACAACTTCTGGTTTCAGCGTGCTTAATTTTTTTTCTAATCTGGTTATGTTTTCTAAGGGCAATATTTTAGATCAGACATTCTATTATACCGAAAACTCAGCTGGAAATTTAAATTTAGAAAATAAAAACATAATAGAAATAAGTAATCTTATGCAATCACAATATTTAATAAATGGCACAGTTTAATAAATGGCAAATTATAGGAGTTAAATTCTAGTTTTAAAATTCTAATCTATAAATTTAAGAAATAGGACTTTATGTTATTATATTTCTAACCAACTCACATTTTATTTTCTGCCAAACAAAGGTGTTCTTTAAGAAGCTGAATTTCAGATTCTTTTTCTTGAAGTGCTATCTGAGACTGATATTCTTTGTCTCGATTGGCCACCAGCAAAGCTTCTAGATTTTGCATGGAGATTCTCTCATTTGTCATCTGACTCCTGAGGAGTTCTATTTCAGAACGAGCAGAATCTAACTCATTCTCCATCTGTGCAATAATAGGAAGATATCTGCACTTATTCATTCACTTAATTGGTACGTTATCAGAGACTCATAAAATTTTTGTAGTATGCTATAAATTGACAACTTTTAATTTGATTTGAAATTGTCCTCCTTCTTACCAAATACACACACCACACATACACATATAGTATCACTTTCCTTGTCGCTCTGATCGTATCAGAAAATTTAAGTAAAGGCTTATTAATTCAAAGCTGTAACCAATTTCCATTTCCAGATCTGATTTTTTTTTTTAATATACTTCTATAAGATTGACATAGTGATATCTATGACTACTGCTTTGTCCAGAGTTTGGTTGAGTTACAAGCACTTTACCTCACAGAATGTCATTGTACTGTCATTGCAGTACATTATAATGTCACCGCACATTCCCTCTCTTGCATAAACCTGTGGAAAGTGTCCTTTTTGAAGATTATCTTGAGTCTCAAATATGCTCTGTAAGCCAAATATTTCTTCAAAAGGAGAATAATCATTATTATGCAAAAAGTTTATTCTTTATCTCATAATAATATCTCATAATAAATTCTTTATGCATTAAATCCCAGCACTTTGGGAGGCCAAGGCAGGAGGATTGTGATATGTTGGAAAAAGCTTAGTTGGTCAGTTGGTGCTGAGCACTGGGATAAGAAAAGTACTTCTCTAGACCAAGATTCAGATATAAAAGTTTAGGCTTTATTTTACATTAGAAAGAAGAAAGGAAGTGGGGTGGGGAGGGAAGAGATGAGACAGAGAATAGAGAGCTGGGAGTGAGAAACAGGAAGATGGGGGGGAGGGAAAAAGGAGAAGGGGAGAGAGAGAGAGAGAAAGAGAGAGAGTACACAAGAGAGAGCAAGGGAGATAGCATGGATTCCCAAAGTCCCAAAGAAAGTAAAAGAGGAATGCAGAATGCCCTCCCGAGGGTCCAGTGGGTAGATGAATTTAAGGTAGGGGGACTGCTGGCAAGACAAAGAAAGCAGCCAGAGAGATTTTAGTTCTTACTGAAAAACTATGAGTTAATAATTTTTCTATTATTTCACTATAAACACAACCATCTTTACAGATGGCTTAACCAGGAGTTCAATAAAAACTTGGGCAACACAGTGAGACCCAATCTGTACAAAAAATAGAAAAATTAGACTCGTGTGGTACCATGTGCCTACAGTCCCAGCTACTTGGGAGGCTGAGCCAAGAGAACCATGTGAGCCCAGGAATTGGAGGGTTGCAGTGAGCTATGATAATGCCACTGTACTCTAGCCCAGGCAACAGAGAGAGGCTCTGTCTCAAAAAATAAAAAAAGTTAAATGTGAAAAGGTAAGCTTAAAATTACAGTAAAAAAAACAAACAAACAAAATAGCAAGTAGCTTTTGCATCCTTGCTTTGAAGACGACAAATGTGCATGAACTGCTTCCCACGTGTGCTCAAAGACAAAGCTATAAAGAAGTTCATCATTGGAGGCAAGGCGGGGTGGCTCACACCTGTAATCCTAGCACTCTGGGAGGCTGAGGCGGGTGGACAGCTTGAATTCAAGACCAGCCTGAGCAAAAGCGAGACTTCATCTCTACTAAAAATAGAAAAACTGAGGCAAGAGGGTCGCTTGAGCCCAAGTTGGAGGTTGCTGTGAGCTATGACGTTACGGCACTCTACCCGGGACGACAGCTTGAGACTATTTCAAAAAAAAGAAAAAAAAAAAGTTCATCATTCAGAACATAGTGGGGGCCACAGCTCTGAGGGATATTTCTAAATCGAGTGTCTTTGACACCTATGTGCTTCCCAAGCTCGTATGTGAAACTTCATTACTGTGTGCTATTCATAGCAAGATAGTCAGGAACCGTTCTTGGGAAGCCCGCAAGGACTGAGCACCTCTACCCCTATTTAGACCTAGGGGTGCTACCCTACGACCACCACCAATGCCCATGTAAGGAGTTGAGTTCTTGAGAAATGAAGAAAATCTATCCTTTGGGAAAAAATAAAATGGAAATTATACTTGAAAAAAAAAGAAATCCTATAATGGGTAGGGTAGTCCCCATACAAGTTTTGAGACAAGCTTTGGGGCTTGCTGTGACCCCAGGAGGGCACTTCTTAGCTTCACTGCCCAAAGTTCTCTATTCAGCTTTTAAGTACTCTATTGTTTTGATTTTTGTTATCATAAAGTTAATAGTTTCCTCTTAATTATGGAGTATTGAAAGCTGTTAGGCCATATATGCCTAAATTACTACTTCTGGAAATCCATCTTTTTTTTTTTTTTTTTGAGACAGAGTCTCACTCTGTTGACCCAGGCTAGAATGCCATGGCATCATAGCTCATAGCAACATCAAACTCTTGGGCTCAAGCAATCCTCTTGCCTCAGTCTCCTGAGTATCTGGGAATACAGGCACTTGCCCCAACACCAGGCTATTTTTAGAAACAGGGTCTCACTCTTCCTCAGGTTGGTCTCCAACTCATAAATTCAAGCAATCCGCCTGCCTTGGCTTCCCAGAGTGCTGGGATTACTGGTGTGAACCACCACACCCAGCCCTGGAAATCCATCTTAAGGTTATATTGCAAAATGTGATAAAAAGATTCATGTAGTAAAGTATTTTCCATGTTGTTTTATAAATAAATGATCTTTAATCTTTACACAGAAATGGTGAAAAGTAATCTACTATTTTTGTGAAATAAATACTAATAGTACTAATATGCTATTATTGCAAATATGCTAAAAAACACAAAAATCTGACCAGGGAAAGAAAAGGTACAGAAGGAAATGTTAACAAAATGTCTACAGTGGGAAAAGGTCCCTTTATTCTAGCCTAAGGTTCTAAATCCATTGTATCCTAGGATAATGACCACACTTTTAAAAATCCTTTGCCTCATTCATTCTTAAATTATATGAGATTCTCAAAAGCACTTTTAATATTATTCCTAAGGAAATCATCCATAAAATAAGTATTAAAGAACATTATAAAGGAAGGAGATTTGGAATTTATGTTCACAAAATTCCTTTTGAGAAGAGTTAGTTCACAGACATTCTATATTGATTTATTTTGAACATAGAAAACTAAGGCCAGGGTGAATTATATGGTATATGAATTATATATCAATAAATAATAATATATCTTAAAAAATATATATTTTTTTAAAAAAGCAAAGAAAGTAGGACTGAAAAATCACTTATTCTAGTACTTCAAATCATGTTTACAGGAGAATAAAAATGGTGGTATAGATCTTTTACCTTTAACTTTTCCTTTGTTATTTAAAATTATCTGGGTGGCTCAGGCCAGTAATCCTAGAACTCTGGGAGGCGAGGGCAGGTGTATCACTTGAGCTTAGGAGTTCAAGACCAACCTGAGCAGGAGTAAGACACCCTCCCCCTCACCTCCACTTCTACCCCCTGCCCCCTCACTCCTCATCTCTGCTAAACAATAGTCAGGCATTGTGGTGGGCACTTGTAGTCCCTGCTACTCTGAAGGCTGAGGCAAGAAGACAGCTTGAGCCCAAGAGTTTGAGGTTGTTGTGAGCTATGACACCACAGCACTCTACCTGGGGTAACACAGTGAGGCTCTGTCTCAAAAAAAAAAAAATTATCTGGGTGATTTCAGGGATGCAAGCTTGGCTCAATATTCAAAACTCAATCAATTTAATCTATTATGTCAACAGGCTAAAGAAGAAAACTCATATTATCTTATCAATAGGTGCTGAAAAATCATGACAAAAGTTCAACACCAATTCATGATAAAAACTCTCAGAAATATGGTAATTGTACTCTTAATAGTGAAATACTAAATGTTTTCCCCCAATATTGGGAATATGGCCGGATATCTAATTTTACCACTCTTATTTGACATAGTACTTAAGTACTAAACAGTGCAAAAAGGTAAGAAAAGAATAGTTCAGAAAGGAAAAAATAAAACTGTCCTATTTTAAATTAACCTGGTTGTCTACATAGAAAATACCAAGGAGTCTGCAGAAAAGTTTCTAAAATTAGTAGGTGAATTTGGCAAGGTCTAAGGATACAAGATTAAACATTTAAAAATCAATATTGGCTCAGCACTCGTTACACAGTGATTATGGTACAAGACACGTACACTGAGGCTGGGGGGTTTGAACCTGGCCCGGGGCCAGCTAAACAACAATGACAACTGCAACAAAAAATAGCCAGGCATTATGGTGGGCACCTGTAGTCCCAGCTACTCAGGAGGCTGAGGCAAGAGAATTGCTTAAACCCAAGAGCTTGAGGTTGCTGTGAGCTGTGACGCCACCGTACTCTACAGAGGGTGATATAGTGAAACTCTGTCTCAAAAACAAAAAAGAAAAAATATTTCTCTATACAGACAATAAATACAATGACAGCAAAATTAAAACTAGAAAACCAATTACAATAGCTCAAACAAACAAATATTTCTTTCTGCTTTGTAGTTGAAAATCTAACAAAACATGTACAAAACCTTACATTCTAAAAACTATACAAAACTAGTAAAAGAAAGCAAAGAATATCTAAATAAGACAACCATGTTCATGGATTGGAAGCCTCAGCATAGTAAAGATGCAAATTCTTCTCAAATTTATATACTATACAGGTTTAATGCAATTCCTATCAAAATTCAAATTATATTTTTATAGAGATAGAAATATTATTTTAAAATTTATATAGAAAGCAAAAGACTTAGATTAGCTAAAACAATTTGAAAAAGAAGACTAAAATGGATGTACCTGAACTAAAGACTTATTATATGATGACACTATTCAAGATTATGTGGTATTGGTGGAAAAGGCAGACACACAGATCAGTGTAAAAGAATAGAGAACCAAGAAATGGAGTAAAAAAAAAAGCCGAGCTGATTTTATCACAAAGGTACAAAATCAATTCAATGGGAAACAGCTTTTTCAACAAATTGTATTGAAGAAATTGGATACCCGTTCTGGCAAAAAAAAAAATAAAATAAAAGTACTTCTATGTAAACCTCACATCTTATACAAAAATTAACTCAAAACAATCATGAAATTAAATGAATAAATCAAACTATAAAGCATTTGTAATAAGACCTAGGAAAAATCCTTGGGATCTACAGTTATGACAAATAATTCTAAGACTTAAGGCAAACCATGAAAGGAAAATTGATAAATTAGACTTCACCAAAATTTAGAACTCTTTCTGAGAAAAACCCTACTAAGAGGATAAAACAGTAAGCTACAGACATAGTGAGAGAACATATTTGCACTTATCTGATAATGGACTAGTACCTAGAATATATAAAGATCTCCATATTGAACATTTTAAAAAACAATCAATCCAGTGAGAACATAGACAAAAGACATGAAAAAACATTTCACTGAAAAAGATATACAAATAGCAAATAACTACATAAGCAAATTTCAACCTCAATAGCCATTAAGTAAATGCAAATTTAAAACCATGTAGCACTACATTTTAGAATGGCTAAATTAAAAAATAGTGACCCCATCAAATTCTGGCAAAGATGTGGAAAAACTAGGTCACTCATATGGTTGGTAGGAATACAAAATGGTACAAACACTTGAAAAAACAGTTTGAATAATGAACAGTAAAAAATGAATCAAAGGTATGAACCCCAAATTGTACTCCCAGGCATCTACAGAGAATGAAGACTTATGGTCACAGAAAAACTTGTACACAAGTGTTTCTAATCGTTTTATTTGTAAAACACCCAAACTGAAGTAACCCAGATGTTCTACAATGGTTAAATAAACGGTGTTACACCAATAGCATGAATACTACTCAGCAATAGAAAGAAAAGAACTATTGATACATGCAACAACCTGGATGAATCTCCACAGAATTAAGCTGAGTGGACAAAAAAGTGAATTTCAAAAGGCTACATACTGTATTATTCTATTTTATATAACATTCATGAAATAATAAAATCATGGAAATGAAAAACAAATCAATGGTTGCCAAGGGTTAAGGAGGAGCTGGGGATAGGAGGGAAGTAGATAGAGCTACAGAAAGGTAACATAAAGGATCTTGTGATGGAGATGTTCTGCACCTTGCCCCAATCAATGTCAAAAGACAATATATTACAGTTCTGCAGCACATATAGTTTTTAAAAATGTTACCATGGGGCAAAATCAGGTAAAGGGTACCCAAGTTCTCTATGTATTATTTCCTACAATTACACGCAAATCTACCACTATTGCAAAGTAAAAAGCTTAATTTATATTTTTTAAAAAGTATGAGCGCCCCCTAGCTGCCTCATTCAGGTGAAGAAATACAAAAATAAACAGAATGATCCAAGGAGTGAGGAGGAAATAAGTGAGGAAAAGATAAACATATAGACATAAATAATTAAATTCTGAGGCAAGAAGATTTTAAAGTACTATGGAAATAGGAAACGGGCTAAGAAAGATATTTTAAAAATTAATATAAATCATCACCAAGATTTATATATAATTTTGCTAAGGGCAATTATTTCAAAACTTTAATAAGATTACTAGAATATATCCTACTTGGTCAGGGTATATTATTTTTATAAACTTTGGAATAATATCTTCTGGTATTTTAGCTTTATAGTATGTAGTTGTTACTTTGGCAACATGTAGGACTTTCCTAATTTGAAAACACAAAGTTCAAAAAATTATAAGGATGTATTGTTTGAATTTTTACAATGAGCATCTATTCGTGAGTTACTTTCATCATTAAAAAGGTCTTGCTAAAATAAAAAATAATTTAAAGAAGAATCTGAGAATTCTGGCATATACCACTTCCTTAAAACATCAACAGTAGATTCTTACAGAAATAAACTAGATACATAATTCTTAAATGCATAATCAAAACAGTACATTAACAAACTAGGAGGTTAATAATTAAGGTTTGGAAATAACAGAAATCCGTGAGCAGTGTGGTCAACTACATTATTTTTAATGTACTTAGGGGAAAAAACCTATCCTACTTAAAAGAATCCAGCCCCAAAGCTAGTTGAGATACACACATAACCAATATTTGCTGATATTTCAGTTATACTATGCAACTTCTGAACATATTCTTTTAGGATCTGGGCTCCATCTTTCTTCCCAGACTTATCCTAGCTACTTTCTTCTGTGCCTGCTATACTTACCATTACAAATTACTTTACAAAATACTTAAGAATATGCATCTTCCTCCTTGTCTATGCGGTTTTTCCCTCTGAATGGGATGCCTCATCTCTTCCTAATTTAGTAGTACCTCTTTGTGAACTCTCCTAGATACCTTTTGGTCAAATAGGAACTTCCTCTATAAAACCTGTAGTATTTCTTATTACTATTAATAAAACATTCATCCCAGATTACTTATATGTCAATATGGGAAAGTTCTTGAGGGCAAAAATATTATATTCTCACTGGCAAGTACAGTATCAGACTGTAAAAATCAGATACAATCTAAAAGAACACAGCCCATTAGTAAATAAATGTAGCTTAAAATAATATTGTTAGGGTTAAAATTCAGGTGAACAAATCTCAACCTCGCGGTTCTTTGCTGATTGCTATGTCAATGTGTTTTATAATCCTTCTGGACAAAACTAAATGTAAATTACATGGTCAAAGGAAGAGTTTCTGTTATACATTCTTGAATTTTTTGGAACCCAGATGCCATAAATTAATTTCCTGGATTTTAAAAATAAAATCTAAAGTTGAAAGATATGGCTTGATATAATATTATATTAAAAATAACTTATTTTTCTAAAATTGTACTAACTTTACAGTAACAGCAATTTTTAAAGAAACGACAGAAAATGTATTACATACCATTTCTATTTCTTGATCTTTAGCAACCAGCTGTCGATTAAGAAGTTCTTTGCTTGAGTCAAGTTTAATACAGAGTTCCCTTGTAGAAGACAAATCTGCAAGGGCAGACACTTTCTCAAACTGAACCTTCTGAAGCTCCTCTTCCATCTTTACGACAGACTTATGTAAGGTAGAAATCTGGGACTTATAAGACCTTTCTGCATTTAAATGCTGCAAGGACAAAATTATTTCTATAGATACGTATGTGTGTGTGTGTGTATATATATACATATATATATATATATTTTAAACTACAACATGGAAAATAAAGTGAAGCAAATCTTCTATGGTAGACTATAAGATGTTTTAGATGATATAGATGGTAATAGTATGTACAGAATACCCTAGGAGAGACAAATTCAGTTTTCAAATTTTTTACATAAAATCCAGGAATAGCATGGTCAACTGGTCATTATTTTTAATGTATTTAGGGGGGGAAAACCTAACCTACTTGAAATTCTCCAGCCCCCAAACTAGTTGAGATATATACATGTTTGATCTATAGTTCTATCTATATTTTCCACAGTTTTTGAGCTTGCAATCAAACATGTAAGGACACAATCCCCCCCACCCCACCCCACCAATTGAGAGTCAAAGCAGCATAGCAGGACAAGACATCTAGAACTTCAAATTATTGAACAAAATATTTTAGAAGGTATGGGAAAGTATGCTTAAAAGTATTAAAGACATTAAAGAAGGTCTTTGAAAAAAAAGAATAAGACAGAAAAAATAACAGATTTGAAAATGAATCAGATAAAAATACCAGGAAAAAAGTAAAGTGGTAGCTGAAACAAAAAATTAATGAAAACATCAAAAAACAGACTGGTCCAAATGAAGAGGGAAGAATGAACTAGAAGGCAGGTCACAGAACACAGAGATAAATATTTAGAAACTATGTTGAAAAGATTAATAAACATGGTACTAAAAGGAGAAGATCCAAAAAGCCTAAGAGTTAAGGAAAGAGCATTTGCAATTTGGAAGCGTAATATTAAAAAAATAACATGAGAATTTCCCAAAACTAATAAAAGGCATGAATACTATGATTGAAAAGAAATCACAAAACCACAGCCAGAAAAAAATCCATAACTAGACATAACAGGGAAACTAAAAGCAATGAGAAAGACCTTAATATACAGTGTAATACTACTCAGCATAAAAAAAAAGGAATGAAGGTCAGGGATGTGCTGGCTCATACCTGTAATCCTAGCACTTTGGGCGGCTGAGGAGGTAAATCATTTGAGCTCAGGAGTTCGAGACCAGCCTGAGCAAGAGCAAGACCCTCTCTCTAAAAACAACTGGGTGTTGTGGCAGGTGCCTATAGATCCAGCTATTCAAAAGGCTGAGGCAAGAGGATTGCTTGAGTCCCAGAGTTTGAGGTTGCTGTGAGCTATGATGCCACAGAACTCTACTGAGGGCAACAAAGTGAAACTCTGTCTCAAAAAAAGGAATGAAATCATGTCTTTTGCAGTAACATAGATGGAACTAGAGGCCATTATCTTAAGTGAAACTCAGACATGATTGCATATGTAGAATATCCTTTCAAAATCTAAAAAAAAAAGCAAAAAACCTACTAGAACTAAAAAATCCATACCAGAACCAAAAAATCCAATTTAAGCAATGTTTCAGAATAAAAGGTCACATAATTCTATTCTGAGTTACAGGCTACCAAAAATCGGAATGCAAAATTTAAGAATAAAATATAGGCGGCGCCTGTGGCTCAGTCAGTAAGGCGCCGGCCCCATATACCGAGGGTTGCGGGTTCAAACCCGGCCCCGGCCAAACTGCAACCAAAAAATAGCCGGGCGTTGTGGCGGGCGCCTGTAGTCCCAGCTACTTGGGAGGCTGAGGCAAGAGAATCGCTTAAGCCCAGGAGTTGGAGGTTGCCGTGAGCTGTGTGAGGCCACGGCACTCTACCGAGGGCCATAAAGTGAGACTCTGTCTCTACAAAAAAAAAAAAAAGGAATAATGTAAATTAAAAAAAAAAAAAAGAATAAAATATAATTTACAATGGCATCTATAAAACCCATGAGATAATATGTGATAAATTTAACAAAATACCTATAATACTTTTACACGGAAAAATATAAAACATTGTTGAGACAAATATGAGAGCAACCAAAATAAATAAATGAATGCACACACACATTTCTGGATTGAGGGATTCAATATTGTTAAAATCTCAAACATCCCTAGCTTGAACTATGCATTCAAAACAATAATCAACCTCCGAGTAAGTTTCTTTCTATAGAAAATGGTAAGTTCATTCTAAACTTATATAGAAGTGCAAAGTCTCCCTTTCTTGCCCTTCCACCTTTTTCCATGGGATGAAGCTGCAAGAAGGCACTCACAAGACAAGGAAGGTTACTAGATCTTCACTTCCCAGTCTTCAGAACCACGAGCTAAATACATTTTCATTTAATATTAAAAAAATGCAGAGAATCTGTAATAGCCAAACATTTTGAGAAAGAACACATGTGAAGGATTCACACTAACTCACTTTAACACTTGATATAAAAATATATTAATCAAGACACTGTCATACGGGCTAAGGATAGACATATATATTCATGGAACAGCAGAGAGTGCAGAAATAGACCCACATATGTGATTATTCAATTTTTCCCAAAGGTTCTTACATAATTTGTTGGTGAAATTATAGGGTTTCAACAAATAGTGCTGAACAACTTCACATCCATGTGGAAAAAAAAATGAACCCTGACTTTTATACACAAATATTAATTCAAAATGTATCATAGAGCTAAAGACAAAATCTAAAAATATAAAATTCCTAAAAGAAATTAGGACATACAAAAAAAAAAAAAGAAATTAGGACATAGAAGTACAAAGCATAAAAGAAAACTGGTAAATTGCAAAGGAATGTAAGTCATTTTTGTCAAAAAAAAAAAAAACACTTGGAATGTTTATCACAGCACAATTCACAACTGCAAAGCCATGGGATTAACCTAAGTCCCTAAAATAATGAGTAGACAAAGAAAATGTGATGGAAAATATGTATACCACCAAATACTACTCAGCCATTCTTTTCATAAAAAAGAATGAAATAAATCACGTCATAACAAAGATATTTGTACCAGAATGTTTATTGCAGCCCAATTCATAATTGCTAAGTCATGGAAGAAGCCCAGGTGCCCATCGATCCACGAATGGATTAATAAATTGCGGTATATGTACACCATGGAATATTATGCAGCCTTAAAGAAAGATGGAGACTTTAGCTCTTTCGTGTTTACATGGATGGAGCTGGAACATATTCTTCTTAGTAAAGTATCTCAAGAATGGAAGAAAAAGTACCCAATGTACTCAGCCCTACTATGAGACTAATTTAGCGTTTTCACATGAAAGCTATAACCCAGTTACAACCTAAGAATAGGGAGAAAGGGGAAAGGGAGGGGAGGGAGGGAGGAGGTGGGTAGAGGGAAGGGGATTGGTGGGATTACACAGCGGTGAATCTTACAAGGGTATATGTGAAACTTGGTAAACGGTCTGTGAAGCTAGTGAATGATGCCCCATGATCATATCAATGTACACAGCTATGATTTAATAAAAAAAAAAAAAAGAATGAAATAAAGCTTTTGCAACAACTTGGATGGAACTAGAGACTATCATCCTAAGTGAAGTATCTCAGGAATAGGGAAAAAATACATGTTCTCATTTCTAAGTGAAAGCTAAACAATGGGTACATAGCCGTAAAGAAGAATAAAGGACATTGAAAATGATGAAAAGGGGGTGGGGGGCTGGGCATGATGGCTCAAGCCCTTATCCCAGAACTCTAGAAAGCTGAGTTGGGAGGATCACTTGAGCCCAGAAGTTTGAGACCAGTATGAAAAACATAGCAACATCTTGTCTCTACCAAAAAAAAAAAAAAATTAGCTAACAGCGATGATGCACACCTGGGGTCCCAGCTACTCAGGAAGCTGAGCCAGGAGGATCCCTGGAGCCCGGGAATTGGAGGTTTATAGTGAGCTATGATCACACCACTGTATTCCAGTCCGGATAATAGACTGAGACCCTGCCTCATTAAAAATAAATAAAATAAAAATAAAAAAGGGCTCTGCGCCTGTAGCTCAACAACGGCTAGGGCACCAGCCACATACACCAGAGGTGGCAAGTTTGAACCCAGCACGGGCCTGCCAAACAACAATGACAACTACAAACGAAAAAATAGCTGGGTGTTGTGGTGGCACCTGTAGTTCCAGCTACTTGGGACACTGAGGCAAGAGAATCTCTTAAGCCCAAGAGTTGGAGGTAGCTGTGAGCTGTGACACCATGGCACTCTACCGAGGGCAACACATTGAGACTTTGTCTCAAAAAAAAAAAAAAAGAAAAGAAAAGAAAAGGGGAAAGGAGGGAAGAAAAAGAAAGGAAAAGGAAGGACAGGATGAGAGAGGAGTGAGTGATCAGGAATTATTGAGAACAATGTACATGATTCTGGTGACAAGTCCACTAAAAGCCCTAATTTCACCATTTTACAATTCATCTACATAACAAAAATGAAATATCTTCTAAATCTATCGAAATTTTTAAAAAATATGGTAAATTGGACTTTATGAAAAATGTAAAGCTGCTCTTAAAAAGATTCTATTAAGAAAATAAAAAAACAAGCCAATGACAGGGAGAAAATATTCAAATTTCATGTACCTAAAAATAGTGTTCAAAAAATTCCTACAACTTAATGACAATCCCAATAAAAATACAGACAATGGAGATTTGAACAGATACTTCACAAAAGAAGATGGATTAATAACCAATAAGCATGTGAAAAGTTGCTCAGCATCAGTCATGAAGGAAAGGCAAAGTAAAAGAAAAATGGTATAACCCTACACATCTATTAATAATATCAAGTTTGGAGAAGATGTAGAGCAACTGAAACTATCGGAATGCAAGTGGGAGTGTAAAATGAGACAACCACTTTGGAAAATAATTTATCAGTTTCTTTAACAAGTTATGCATACTTCACATATGATCTAGCAATTCCACAGAGTTATTTATCAAGAAACATAGAAACTCACATGTGCATGAAGACCTGAACACAGGGTCCACAGAATTCTATTCCTAATGGCCCCAAACTGAAACCATCTGTTATGGAATGAACTTCATCCCTTCAATTCATATGCTGAACCCTAACACCCAACCCTAACCTTCAAAGTATTTGGAGACAAGACCATTAAAGAGATAATTACAGTTAAATGGGGTTATAAGGATGGGACCCTAATCCAGTACGACTAGGAAGAGACACCGAGGAAGCACATTCAGAGGGAAGGCCATGTGAACAAGAAAGCAGCCATTTGCAGACCACGGAGAAAAGCCCTAGAAGAAACCAAACCTGCCAGCTCTAAGATCCTGCACTTCATCCATCTAGAACTATAAAAAAATATATATTCCTATTGTTTAAGTTGCTCAGCCTGTGGTATTTTGTTATGGCAGCCCTAGTAGATTAACATATAATCTAAATGTGTATCAACAGGTAAATAAGCAAATTGTGAAACAGCTATACTATTCAATGAAAAAAAGAAACAAACTAACATGCAACAACATACCTTCAAAAACTTTATACTGAATGAAAGTCAAGATGCAATTAAGTACATTCTGTGTGATCCCATGTATATAAAATTCTAGAGAAGGCAAATCTAACCTTAGTGACAAAAAGTAAATCAGTGGTCACACAAAGATTTGGATAGATGACTGCAAAAGGGCTTTAGGGAATGTTAGGAAGACGATGGAAATGTTCTATATCTTGAACGTAGTGGTGACTATACAAGTATACACATTTGTCAAAATTCACTGAATTGTACACTTACAGTTTTTATTTAATGTCAATTATACTCAATATAGTTTATTTAAATAATAAATTAAACAGCCATGCTAACATAAAAGCACACTTTGAAGCAAAAGTGTTATTTAAGTAAGTCATCAGACCCTGATAAAAGGAATATTTCTATCAGAAATATATAAAAATACTGAACTGGTATGAAACTAACAGTAGTCCTAAAAATAAAAACTGAGAAAACCAGAGGAAAATAGACAAAATTATATAGGAAGACCTTAACATATCTCTTTCAGTAATTGAAAGATCAAGAATACAAATTTAGTAAGGATTTACAGGAAATGATTGACCCTATTAACAAGCCTAATCTAAATTTGATACTAAATGTTTAGAATGTTCAACATATGATACAATATTGAGCAAACTGGCCAAATTGAAAATGGCTTACATACTACATATATATATGCACCCAACAATAAGTGAACACTGATGATTTTCAAGAATATTATCAAATATTGATTGTGTACCTGGCCACTAAACAATTCTTGATAGATACCAAAGAATATTATACAAGCCCTTTTATCTGGTCACAATATCAGCTATATTAGATATCAAAATATTAGATACAAAACACAATAAATATTAGATAGAATGAAAAATAGAATAATAACCTCAAGTTCTTGTACATTGGAAATTTTTTTAAACTTCAGTGACAAAAAATAAAACATAATGAATAAGATATTTAAAAGTGAACAGAATGAAAGTATTACCTCAAAACGTGTGGGTTAGAGCCAAAGAAATATTTAGAGAAAAATTTATGTATATAAAACAAGAAATATATAAAGTCAATATGATCAATTTATCCTAAAATTTATTTGACAGAGTTTCATTAGATCTAAGTACAGTCAAAATAATTTGGGGGAACATTAATCCTCCCAGATGTCAAGATAATATTAAAAAATGGTATTATGGGCAAGGAGATAAATAGACTAATGGAGCAGAATGTATGGGAATTTATTTTTATGACAAAGTAGACTGATATTTCAATGAAGAAAAGATTATAGGTGTCTACTCACAAAAATAAAACTGTATCTTTACTTCAAATTATAAACAAAATTAATCTCAAGGAGATTAAATCCTAAATGTAAAGGACAAAATTTCACAGACTTTCAGAATAACTTTTAAATGAAAATGTAGGAAAATCACTTTCTGGCCTTGGGATAGTAAAGAATTTCATACTAGAAGAAGACATAAAAACATAAGCCATATAGGAAAAGACTGATAATAATTCTGAGTGTATCAGAGTTTAACATTTCTGTTTATATTGTAAGTAAAGTGAAAAGACAAACCACAGACAAGGGTGAGAAAACTATAATTTCTTTAAAAGGATTATTATAAAAAATATATAGATAATAACTTTAAATCAATATGAAAAAGATAACTGTCCAGAAGAAAATGGACGAAGTTTACAAAAAAATTCATTCAAGAGAAATTCAAGAAAAAAGTCATAGAAGACGAATTCTGAATAGCTAAGAAACATGAAAAGATCTCAATTTCACTATGATCAAGGAAATACAAAACAAAAAGCATGAAAAAAATTTAGAAGTCTGTATCAAGTATTGATTAGTATTTGAGAAAATAACTCATGAAAAGTGAATGACAATAAAAGTATTACCTCAAAACTGTGGGCTGCAGCCAAAGAAATAGAGAAAATTTTCCAGTCTTAAATGCATATAAAAGAAGACAGACATAAGATCTTGAAATGTTATCAATTTATTCTAAAATTTATTTAAGAGAGGTTCATAAGGGCCAAGTACAGTCAAAATAAATTTGGGGAACATTAATCCTTCTAGATATCACAATAACATAAAACTATAGGAGATATAAGAGTGTATTTAGAGAGCAATTTGACAATACTTAGAAGAGTCGAACTTGCACACATCTTAGATCTAGTTGTTTACCTGCAGGAATAAATCTAGAGAACACATGGCCAAGAAGAAATGACAAAAATTAAATTTCATTCAATATGTGAATGTATTTAAAAAGAAAATATACAATGAATACTTGCAACTGTTTGAATGTAGTAGTGTACTACATATATTAAAATAGATAAATTTCAAAATTATAATATTAAGCAAATTGGGAAAGTTACAAATGGCTATCTTCAGTATATTTGTTAACATAAATAAAAACTTAAAACATACAAAACATTATATATCACTTATGGATGATAAATATTTGGAAAAAGTATAAATACATGCAAAGGAATTAGACACACTGACGTGAAAGTTACACACACCAACAATTAGGAGGGAAAAGTATGAGGAGTGCTTTGTTTCTTTCAACAGATATATTTGAAGTAAACGGGCAAAATGTCAGCATCCAGAGTGTAGGGATATGTTTTTCTGATATATTACCTTTTGGGGCATTTTTTTCCCTACGTTTGAAATACTTCCTAATTTTAACAAATGGTAACAATTGGGTAGATAAAGAGATTGGAGGAGAACCAGAGTGGACATAGGCAGAATGGCTACGTGTAGCTACATGCAACGATTTATAACATGTTTAAATATATTTAAAGTACTTGTTTATATCATTTACATTATGTAAAGTATATTAATTTTTGGAAAGCCAAACAAAACTCTCTTAAATATGATGCAAGATATATTATAAGCATATTTCTCCAACTTACTTGCTCAACCTCTCTGTTGAGGGCATCTACTTTTTCTTTTAATCTGTTACCCTCTGCCTCAGCAGTGATAAGTTCCAATTTGAGGGTATTGTTTTCTGCCTCTACTTGACGGGCCTTATTTTCCCAGTTTTCAGCATCTTCATTGGCTTTTCGGAGCTGATCCATCATCTGCCGGTTCTCAGATTCCTGAGAAGCAAATCTTAGCTATTACTTTAAGATGTTTAGAATGTTCAACATATGAAACAAATTAAACATTACTTTCCAGGTCACTGGGAATTCACCCGTCATAAGGAGTATTTGTTATATAACCTTGAAGAAACCTAGATATATTTTTATACTTTAGAAAACTGGTCATCCTGTAACTAACAAAAGGGAGTGAGATGAGGATCTGCCCTGGCTCCTGAGTAACAATCATCCCACTTGTAAACTTAAGTAAATTACTCTTACCTTCAAGACCAAGATGAATATGTTCTTTTATTTCCTTTTGTTCAAATAAAATCCTCCATTGCCTCCTTTCCCCATAAGTCTGTTACTGATTACTTGCTGGTTTGGTTTCTAAGCCTCTGACCTTTTGTATCTGTGTATTCCCTTGTTCCAGTACACTGGATTGTACTGACTATAAAGCTTCTCAGGTCTGGCATATCTTAAGGGTCAACTTCTGATAATTCTCTTGGTTTGGCATATTTCCTGTTTGGTTCGTGCCTTTCATTCAGTCCCAGTCTTAATTTTCGTAATCATGAGCTGTTCTATGATTCACCTGTGCCTACCAGTCTAGTACCTTACCTGAAAATTCTCAGAAGTAAAATATCAAACTTATGAGAAGATTGAATGGTGTAGGATCTTATTTCAAGAGAAGAAAAAATTAGCTCCACAAATAATATATTGTTTTATAATTATTAGACTCGTTTAAGAAAAAATGTTATTATTATGGTTTGGCAACCTAGTTCAAAAAATGAGTTATAATCTCAGTTATTAATCTTTAAGTTGCACTAGATCTCTTTACTTCCTATTCACTAAGAAATAGGGCACTTCCCTATCAGAAAGACCAAATGACAAATAATAATGTCTCTCCTTATAAGCCTTTCACAAATCAGACTCCTGTTCTCACAATTAAGACTGGTTGAAATTCAGCTAATAGCGCCTCCTTGTGGCCTCTAATGTGAAAAATCTTTGCTAACTCTGTAATAAGTTAATAAAGCAAAGCACTTTATTGGCTTTGGAGATTCATATATTCCAAATGTGCCAGTATTTTTGTACTAAAAATAATAGTTTATTACAGATTATATATTTGGGAGGTACACGGTATGATATGCATAACCTAAGTTTTACCTACATCAATCTTTATCCTCTTTAACTTTCTACTTAAGCCCTGTTTTTCACTTAAAATTGCCTTACACCTTTATGTTTTTGGGTGTGACTGTACTACCCTCCCCCACCAATAACAGCTGGTATTTCTCAAATATAGGAACTGTTTTTAAATATTAAATTTAATTTTGTGATCAAGTAATACATGATTCAACATGAAAAAGGATTGCCATAAAAAGTCTTCCAACCCAGGTGGCACCGTGGCTCAGTGGGTAGTGCACTGGCCACATACACCCAAGCTGGCAGGTTTGAACTCAGCCTGGGCCAGCTAAACAATGACAAATGCAACAAAAAAATATCCAGGTGTTGCGGCAGGTACCTGCAGTCTCAACTAATCAGAAGGCTGAGGCAAGAGAATTGCTTAAGCCCAAGAGTTTGAGGTTGCTGTGAGGTATGACACCACCATGGTCTACCAAGGGTGATATGGTGAGACTCTGTCTCAAACAAAAAAAAAAAATAAGTCTTCCAACCTTTCAGTGGACCTCCCCCTTGGCAATCAGAAACCATATTTTACCTTGTTTTGTAAACCTCCGCATAGAGGCCAGAGCAATGTGGGGCCTTAGACAGGCAACATCATAAAGAAAGTGAAACTCTTCTTTGATGTTCTCCATTCTCTGCTTTTGGTATCTCTTTGCCTCTATGTGGTGCCTCCCCATCCTACACCCACAGGACTCACTGCTACACTCCACCACCTGCTTCAGCTGGACTCCTTTGCATTTCCTGCCTGAATCAGGAACACAAACTCTCCTAATTGCTTTCCTCCTTTCTGATTTTGTTACTTTTCTGATTTATTCTTCCTGACATTTCCAGATTAATCTTCCTAAAAAGCCATTATCAAATAACTTCCAGCGTTAGTTCTAACAAAAGCATCCTGAAAATAGGACTCAAAGACAGTCCTTATCACCCACCTGTGCATTCTACACTACGTTTTCCCCTTACACCTTTGCTCATGCTGTTCCTCCTGCCTGGGGAACCATCCAGCACTCTGTGCAACCATCCAGCACTCTGTGCAACAAATGAATAAGTAAATAAATGACATGCTCAACACTTCTTAATGGCCCCATCTCTACCAAAATGGTTCATCTTCTTGGAGGGTGCCTGCATCTGTCCAGTGTTGTGAAAGGCAATCTCATAAATAATTTCACACTTTGATGCTAAAAGCTGAGAGAAGCTTAAAAGTACAACTCCAGAATCTACAAGTTCTGCCAAAGATGTAACCTTTTGGCTTCTCTGTACCACACTGGAAGAACAGGAGTTATCTTGGGCCACACATTAAATACACAAACACTAATTAAATCTGATGAGCCAAAAAAAAAGTCCATGTATAATTTTCATAATATCTACCACCACATAATCAAAAAACTCTTCACATAATCCACATATAGCTTGCAGGCTATGAGTTGAACACCCCTGCATTCCTAATGATAGAATTTTAGGTCTATGTTATTCACTTAAAACTGCCTGACAGATGAGCAGTAAGGCAGGGAGAACAAGGGAACAGAATGCTTACCCATTAAATGGTGCTCTGGATATTTACTTATTTCTGATCTATTCCAGAAGAGATTCAAATGGCTTATTATAATTTACTTGAATGTTCTTCCCAATTACAGATGGGAAACAAAAACTCAAAGGGGTTGAGCAGCCTGCAAAAGTCTTTATCATTAGTAAGAAGAGGAGCCAAATATGTCTGATTTCAAACCTTCTGTCAATTTAGGGTATTACGTTGCTGGTACCTTAAAATCAAGAAGTGTATAAACCACCTGCTTCGCTTACATAAGGCTGCTGCCTTGCTGCCTAAAAGCAAGTATTGCAATTTAGGAGTCTTTAGATTCTCTCCTCTTTCAATGCCCTTAACAGTCTTAGGCACACTATGAATACATGTTCAAGACTGATACTAAATGGTATGTTAAATAAAATAAACAGTTCGGTGGAAAAAATGAGTGGTATATAGGTAACACCATACCTATTAAAATAATCCACCTGCACTATTTTAGCCCATGTAATGGACATATCTAACATGCTTGGTCAAGCTGCCTGTTTATTCCAGGTTACTACACATGCACCCAAATGTATTTGGAATCCTCTGATGTCACACACATGTACTTGGTCAAACTTTGGTTGCCAGCAGAGAAGTACAGAGGACAGCCATTTGCATGCTGGCCCTAAGAAACAAATGGCCTCATAACAGGGTTGTCGATTCTGATCTGCTACACAATCAAGTGGACCCTCTTTTACCAGAGGTTTGTAATTGAAAACTCCACCATTAAAAATATAAGTGAGGCCAACTTGATTTTGGCCCTTTATTAGAAAAGGAAGATTATTTTGATCTGGAGTGGCAAGTAGCAAACTAAAAGGGTCACGTTCTTGAGCCATCTTTCTGAACACTGGGGACATTCTAAATGTATAGTTAATCCACCAATATCAAAACTAAAATACGCTATATATCAAAGAAAGACTTCATTCACCTGTCCCTATTCACTCTAGATATTATGACCAAAAGGAAAAAATATATACATACTTCAGACTTTAATATATTCTTCAGTTTGTTAACCTCCAAATTAGTATCTTGGACTTTCTGTTTTATGTCATTAAGTTCATTATGAGTGTCATTCAATTTTTTGGACAGTGCCTATGAAAATAAGATAGGTAGATCTGATTACAAAACTCAAAAAATCCTGTATCTCAAAAACATCATAAATAAATTTGTAAATACTTGCAACAAATAAAATAAATATACCTAATGTATAAAACTCATACAAAAATAGTGAGAAGGAGAGGAGGAAGGAAGATGGTGGCCAAGTAACAGCTTCTTTGCTACCAGGCGTGGTGAGATTAGGGAGAGAAGACTGCAGGCGTCTCTACCTTGTGGGCTCTGCCCAGAAACATCTCTTTGGGGACACAGGGAGACACTGAGAGACTTCTGAACCCCAGGAGAACAAAAGCAATGGAGAACTGGCAAGTGGTTGTGCGCGTTTGTTCTGTCTGAGGCTGTGGCTGCCACAGTTGTAATCACAGCAGTAGTGAGACTGCAAACAGAGAAGGCCTTCCCCATGGGCAGTTGGGGTTTGCTTTTTTAGATTTGGGGACTCAGTGGAACTATCTTGGGAGAACTTGGGCGAGAGTTTGGATGACTTTAAGTGTTGTCTAGGGCCCCAGTCTGAGCCGGAACAGAGCTACTATTATTCAGCTATGGGCCTTGCTGCCCACCCATTGTAGGAGAACTGCCCCTGCAGGCTCTGCCCTCAGGGTTGCAGAGTGAGACTCGGGCTGGGAGACCTAGGGCAAGTAATCTAGTGACTGAGCAGTGCCAAAGGCCTCTGGGGAAGAGTGAAGATTTCAGTGTTTGGCAGTAGCAGGGCCACCTGGAAGCCTCTGCCCTTGGGGGCATAGAGTGAGACCGGTTTTGGCACACTGGATTACCGGGCAGCCACTTCAGGAGAGATCCCAGTGACAAGTGCTTTCCTGGGAAAGCTTCTGCTTAGCCAAGGTTATCAGTTTAAAGTGTCTTTTAAGTGGGCTGAGGAGAGATTTAGGCTCTCCACCCTGCGGGGTTTGAAAAATCAGCAGAAGCCTCCAGTCTCCATCTCATACAGCTGTATCAGCATTGTGATTAACATCTCACACCCCAGAAGATAATCTGTTTCCCAGACAATATTCAGCAAGATATAAATAAAGCTTTGTAGTTTTTTTTTTATTTTTTATTTATGTCAACATTTTCCCTCTAGATTTTTCTTTTTTTCTTTCTTCATGTTTCTAATTTAAATATAATTTTCCATTGTTGCCTTTTTTTAATAATGAGAACTTCATTTTTGCTAGTGTTTCTGTCCCAATTATTTGGATTTTCCCCCGATTTTATCCTGTAAGGTTTTCTGTTAGTTTGTTTTCGTTTCATTTATAGTTTTTGTCTTTCCTCTCTGTTTGATGGAGGTGGGGTACTGTATGTGAATAGGCTGGCAAAGAGCTGCTGACCTCAAGGGAACCACCCAACCCAGCCCAACCCAGCCCAACCCAGCACCCCAGAGGTTGGGGGTTTTTAAGGTTGGGTCAAAGTACCCTACTGTACACCTTTATTACTTCTGTCTCCCTCTTTCTGTGCCTCTTTTCTTTATGTCAATATTCCCTTTCCCACCCCCTATCCTTTCTCTTTTTTCCTTTTTTAAAATCTTTTTTCCCTTCTTGCTCCTCAATCTTCTCATCCTTTCGGTCCTGTACCAAAAAGACTCAGTGAAACCTTAGGTCAAAGGCACAGTAACTTAAAGAGCAAGAGGAAGTGAAAGGAAAATTAGAGCAAGGAAACAGATAAAAGAAAACACTCATGAGGAGGAATCAGCAGAAAACTCCTGGCAACATGAAAAACCAGTCCAGAGCAAACCCCACAAGGGACTATGAGGTAGCTACTGCAGAGTATTCTACCTATAAAGAAATGTTAGAAAGGACAGAAGAGGAATTTAAAATACAGATGATGAAAACAATGAAAAAAATTGCTGAGAAAGTGGAAAATAACCAAAAGAAAATCCCAAAACAGAATCAAATAAGAGATGAACGATATGAAGAATATAAAAAGGATATAGCAGAGCTGATGGAATTGAAGCAGTCAATTAGAAAACTTAAAGATGCAATAGAAAGTATCAACAACATATTAGACCATACAGAAGAAAGAATCTCAGAAATAGAGGACAAAACTCTTGAGATATCTCAGATAGTTAAAGAGGCAGAAAAGAAGAGAGAGAAAGCAGAAGGTTCACTGACAAAATTATGGGACTTTATGAAATGCTCAAACATATGAGTTATAGGTATCCCAGAAGGGGAAGAAGAATGCCCCAGAGGAATGGAAGCCATACTACAGATATTTATAAATAAAAATTTCCCAAATAATCACCAAAGATTCTGACACACTCCTTTCAGAGGGCTATTGGACCCCAGGTTGCCTCAACTCTAATAGAGCTTCTCCAAGACACATTGTGATGAAGTTGTCCAAAGTCAAGATAAAAGAAAAGGTTTTGCAAGCTGCCAGGAGTAAGCACCAATTGACCTTCAGGGGCAAATCCATCAGGGTGACTGCAGACTTCTTTAATGAAACTTTTCAAGAGAGAAGACAATGGTCATTTACCTTTAATCTACTTAAACAGAACAATTTCTAGCCCAGAATTTTATATCCTGCTAAGCTAAGCTTTAAAATTGATGGAGAAATCAAATCTTTTACTGATATGCAAACATTGAGGAAATCTGCCACAAGACCAGCTCTACAGGAAATACTTCAACCTGTTCTACACACTGATCATCACAATGGACTACTAACAAAGTAAGCACCCAGAAATTAAAGAACAGAACCTAGCTTCCACAATGATGCAAAAGACAAAACTAAGCAATGGACTTTCACAAAATAAGATGAAGAGACCACTACCACAGTTATCAATTATCTCAATAAATTTTAATGGCTTGAATTCCCCACTGAAGAGGCGCAGATTGGCTGATTGGATTAAAAACACACGCCATCCATTTGCTGTCTGTCTGCAGGAAACACACCTAGCCTCAAAAGACAAATTAAAACTCAGAGTTAAGGGTTGGAAGACAATTGTTTAGGCAAAGAAAATTCAGAAGAAAAGAGGAGTTGCAATCTTATTTTCAGATACATGTGGATTTAAAGCAACTAAAGTCAAAAAAGACAAAGATGGTCACTTCATATTGGTCAAGTAAAAAATACAACAAGAAGACATTTCAATTCTAAATATTTATGCAGTCAACTTAAATGCTCCCAGATTCTTGAAACCAACCTTACTTAGTGTCAGCAATATGATATTCTATAACACCATAATAACAGGGGACTTTAACACTCCTCTTACAGAGCTGGACAGATGCTCTAAACAAAAATTAAACAAAGATATAAGGGACTTAAAGAAGACCCTACAACAACTGTGCTTGATAGGCGTGTATAGAACACTCCATCCCAAAACTAAAGTATATACATTTTTCTCATCGGCCCATGGAATATTCTCCAAAATTGATCATATCCTAGGACACAAAACAAACCTCAACAGAATCAAAATAATTGAAATTTTACCTTGTATCTTCTCAGATCACAAGGCACTAAAGGTGGAACTCAACTCCAACAAAAACGTTCAACCTCACACAAAGGCATGGAAATTAAACAACCTTATGCTGAATGACAGTTGGGTGCAGGAAGAAATAAAAGAGGAAAATTATTAACTTTCTTGAGAATAACAACAATGAAGACACAAAGTACCAAAACCCTGGGATACAGCAAAAGCAGTCCTGAGAGGAAAATGTATTGCTTTAGATGCCTACATTCAAAAAAAGGAAAGACAGCGCATCAGCAAACTCACAAGCCATCTTATGGAATTGGAAAAAGAAGAACTGTAAATAATAAAAAACCACAATCCTAATTATTAGAGAAATGCAAATCAAAACCACTCTGAGATACCATCCAAACCCAGCGAGGATGGCCCACATCACAAAATCTCAAAACTGCAGATGCTGGCGTGGATGTGGAGAGAAGGGAACACTTTTATACTACTGGTGGGACTGAAAACTAATACAACCTTTTTGGAAGGAAATATGGAGAACCCTCAAAGAACTCAAGCTAGACCTCCCATTTGATCCTGCAATCCCATTACTGGGCATCTACCCAGAAGAAAAAAATCCTTTTATCATAAGGACAGCAGAAGAAAATTAAATCTTCTGATTTAATTTTGGATATTTCATCAGATCAATGAAATATTCAAATATCTTTTGGATATTTCATCAGATCAATGAAATTGAAAACAAAAGAATCATTCAGAAAAATCAATGAAACAAGGAGTTGGTTTTTTGAAAAAATAAATAAAATAGATAAACCATTGGCCAGACTAACTAGAAATAGAAAAGTAAAATCTCTAGTAACTTCAATCAGAAATGATAAAGGGGAAATAACAACTGATCCCACAGAGATACAAGAGATCTTCTCTGAATACTACCAGAAACTCTATGCCCAGAAATTTGACAATGTGAAGGAAATGGATCAATATTTGGAATCACACCCTCTCCCTAAACTTAACCAGGAAGAAATAGAGCTCCTGAATAGACCAATTTCAAGCACTGAGATTAAAGAAACAATAAAAAAATCTTCCAACAAAAAAATGCCCTGGTACAGATGGCTTCACACCAAAATTCTATCAAACCTTCAAGGAAGAGATTATTTCAGTACTGCAGAAATTATTCCAAAAAATTGAGGAGAAAGGAATATTCCCCCAACACATTCTATGAAGCAAACATCTCCCTGATACCAAAACTAGGAAAAGACCCAACTAAAAAGGAGAATTTCAGACCAATTTCACTAATGAATATAGATGCAAAAATTCTCAACAAAATCCTAGCCAACAGATTACAGCTTATCATCAAAAAAGTCATACATCATGATCAAGTAGGTTTCATCCCAGGGATGCAAGGCTGGTTTAACATACGCAAGTCCTGGGGTGGCGCCTGTGGCTCAGTCGGTAGGGCGCCGGCCCCATATACCGAGGGTGGCGGGTTCAAACCCGGCCCCGGCTGAACTGCAACCAAAAAATAGCCGGGTGTTGTGGCGGGTGCGTGTGGTCCCAGCTGCTCATGAGGCTGAGGCAGGAGAATCGCCTTAAGCCCAGGAGTTGGAGGTTGCTGTGAGCTGTGTGAGGCCACGGCACTCTACCAACGACCATAAAGTGAGACTCTGTCTCTACAAAAAAAAAAAAAAAAAAACATACGCAAGTCCATAAACGTTATCCACCATATTAACAGAGGCAAAAATAAAGATCATATGAGCCTCTCAATAAATGCAGAAAAAATATTTGATAAAATCCAGCATCCTTTTCTAATTAGAACACTGAAGAGTATAGGCATAGATGGCACATTTCTTAAATCTATGACAAACCCACTGTTAATATTTTACTGAATGGAGTAAACCTGAAAGCTTTTCCTCCTAGAGCTGGAACCAGACAAGGTTGTCCTCTGTCACCATTACTATTCAACATAGTGCTGAAAGTTCTAGCCAATACAATTAGGCAAGTCAAGGAAATAAATGGCATCCAAATGGAAGCAGAGGAGGTCAAACTCTTCCTTTGCTGACAATATGATCTTATACTTAGAGAACCCCAAAGACTCAACCATAAGACTCCTGGATGTCATAAAAAAATATAGTAATGTCTCAGGATATAAAATCAAGGTCCACAAGTCAGTTGCCTTTGTATACGCCAATAACAGTCAAGATGAGAGGCCAATTAAGGACACAACTCCCTTCACCATAGCTTCAAAGAAAATGAAATACCTAGGAATATACCTGACAAAAGATGTGAAGGACTTCTATAAAGAAAATTATGACATCCTAAGAAAAGAAATAGCAGAGGATATTAACAAATGGAAGAACACGCCATGCTCATGGCTGGGAAGAATCAACATTGTTAAAATGTCTATACTTCCCAAAGCAATCTACTGATTCAGTGCCATCCTATTAAAATACCAACATCGTACTTTCAAGACTTGGAAAAAATAATTCTTCATTTTGTATGGAACCAGAAAAAAAACCATATAGCTAAGGCAGTCCTTAGTAATAAAAATAAAGCCAGGGGCATCACCATACCAGATTTTAGGCTGTACGACAAGGGCATAGTGGTCAAGACAGCATGGTACTGGCACAAAAATAGAGACACAGACATTTGGAATCAAACAGAAAACCAGGAAAAGAAACTAACGTCTTACAATCACCTAATCTTCCATAAACCAAACAAGAACCTTTACTGGGGGAAAGACTCCCTATTCAATAAATGGTGCTGGGAGAACTTGATATCCAGATGTAAAAGACTAAAACTAGACCCTCACCTTTCTCCACCTACAAAAATTGATTCAAGATGGATAAAGGACTTAAATTTAAGGCACAAAACAATAAAATCCTCAAAGAAAGCATAGGAAAAACACCGGAACACATCAGCCTGGGGAAAGACTTTATGAAGAAGACTTCCATGTCAATTGCAACAACAAAAATAAACAAATGGGACTTAATTAAATTTAAAAACTTCTGTACAGCTAAGGAGACAACAACCAAAGTAAATACACAACCCACACAATGGGAAAGTATATTTGTATATTTTTAATCAGATAAAAGCTTGATAACTAGGATCTATAGAAAACTCAAATTAATCTACATGAAAAAAGCCAACAATCCCATAGATCAATGAGCAGGAGAGATGAACAGAACCTTCTCTAAAGAAGAGAGATGAATGGTTAGCAAACATATGAAAAAATGCTCATCGTCCCTAATTATTAGAGAAATGCAAATCAAAACCACTCTGAGATACCATCTAACCCCAGCTAGAATGGCCCACATCACAAAATCTCAAAACTGCCGATGCTGGCTTGGATGTGTAGAGAAGGGAACACTTTTACACTGCTGGTGGGACTGAAAACTAATACAACCTTTTTGGAAGGAAATATGGAGAACCCTCAAAGAACTCAAGCTAGACCTCCCATTTGATCCTGCAATCCCATTACTGGGCATCTACCCAGAAGAAAAAACTCCTTTTATCATAAGGACACTTGCACTAGACTGGTTATTGCAGCTCAATTTATAACCGCCAAAATGTGGAAACAGCCTAAATGCCCACCAACCCAGGAATGGATTAATAAGCTGTGGTAAATGTATATCATGGAATACTATTCAGCCATTAAAAAAGATGGAGACTTCACATCCTTTGTATTAACCTAGATGGATGTGGAACACATTATTCTTAGTAAAACATCACAAGAATGGAGAAACATGAATCCTATGTATTCAATTTTGATATGAGGACAATTAACGGTGGGGTGGGGGAGGAAGAGCAGACAGAGGAAAGAAGGGAGCGGGTTGGGGTCTCAGTGTGTGACACACCTCTTGGGAGCAAGACACAATTGTAAGAGGGACTTTACTTAACAAATGCAATCAGTGTAACCTGGTTTCTTGTACTCTTAATGAATCTCCAACAATTAAAAAAAAAGTAGAAAACAAAAAAAACAGTGAGAAAACACAAGAGGCCAACAGCAAATGGGAAAAGTACCTAAACAAACTTAATTCACAAAAAGGAAGTGCAAGTAGATAATACTTTAAAAAATTAAACTTTACTAGTTATCAAAGATATACTAATTAAAACAATGAAGTACTATTTTGCCTATCAACTTAGTAAAGATTTAAAGTGATTCAATATGGCAAAAAATGGGCATTTCCAGGTACTTGTTGAAATAAAGGTCAATTTGCAAAAAGCAAATCTTTGATCAGCTAGCCAATGATGTATCAAGACATTTTAAAATGCTTACTAATAAAATGAAAGACAAAAGTGTTGATTATCACCAAAGGTGGGAGATAGTACATGGAGATTCACTATATTTGAAAATATCCATTTAAGGGCGGCACCTGTGGCTCAAGGAGTAGGGTGCCAGCCCCATATGCCAGAGGTGGTGGGTTCAAACCCAGCCCTGGCCAAAAACCGCAAAAAAAAAAAAAAAAAAGAAAATATCCGTTTAAAATGTTTTTAAAGGCCAGGCATGGTGGTTCATGCCTGTAATCTCAGAACTTTGGGAGGCTGAGGCAGCAGGAGGATCACTTGAGGCCAGGAGTTCGAGACCAGCCTGGACAACATGGAAAGAACCCCAACTCTACAAAAATTAAGACAAATTAGCTAAATGTGGTGGCACACGCCCATAGTCCCAGCTACTTGGGAGGCTGAGGCAGGCAGATTGCTTGAGCCCAGGAGTTCAAGGCTGAGGTGAGCTATGATCACACCACTGTATTCTGGATAGAATGAGTCCCTATCTCTTTAATGTTTGTTAAAAAATTTTAAAAGAAACCTCATAAGCCTTGATTCAATTTGAAATGAAATCTAATAAAATTTAATGAGAAATTGTTCATTAAGGCATTATTTGTTACAGTGACAATATTTAACATTAAGCGAATGATGCAGTAAATAATAGTATTTAGATAGTGTAGAGCCACATAGAATATTATGCATCTGTGAGAGATGTTTAGAATAATTTTTAAATAATAGAGGAAAATGTTCATCTATATTAAGTGAAAAAAAAAGTCTTAAACACAAAAATACCCCTTATTATCCCAATTCACCAAAAATTGTGATATCAAGGATAATTTTTTTTAAGTTTCTGCTTTCTAATCTTCTATAACATCAGTTTTTAACCTGTGGTTCACAGAGAGATCCCTCCTCTACCTTGTACCTATAATCCAAACAAAGGAAAAAACTACTCTTGAACGTATGCAAATTTTTATGATATCAATTATCTTCTAATTATAAAATATCTTTATGAAGTTTGAACAAGGCAGGGAAATGTTTATCTAAATATTACAGTAAGCTAATAATAGCTATGAAATATTTATTGAGTGTACATTATAGTAAGTACCTTCCAGGCATATTCTCATTTATTATCCATTTCTACAGATGATACACTGAAGTTCAGAGAAGAAGTTAAATTATATGATCACACAACCAAAGTTTAAGATTTAACCCCATGTGAGCCTTAAATACTTGGCTCTACTATCTCCTCATGTAGAAAAAAGCATAACAAAGTGGGTGGTTTTATCCCAGTTACATTAAAAAGCACACAGTAATACTAAAAATTTTTTAAGTGCACTGAAAATCAGTTAAAAAATATATGTCAAATGTTAACAGTGACTAACATTGAAAGTGAAATATATTGCCTTATAAAGTATTTATAAACAGGAATTTTCCTAAAAAGAACCACAGTACTAAAGCTGACCAAAGAATGTGACACAATTCACACACCCATACTAAAACAGAATAACACACAGTCCATCAAATAAATCTATCCTTTAAAGTTTCTGAAGTTTTTATCCTTATTTGTTGATTTACTCATTTATCCTTCAGTAAGAAAGCATTTTCTAAGGTTTAATATAAATCTATTATATCCCTGTTTTGTCTATTCTTTACTATTACACAGTTTATATTTGAGAATTTCATTTAGAAATTATGTGACGTATTCTCTTCTATAGATTAAAAAAAATCCTAGTTTAGTTTCTACAAAATGAAATGAGGGCTGTTCCTCAAAAGAAATATATATATATATATATATATATATATAAAATATATATATATTTTTTTTTTTTTTTTTCTGGAGGAAAGACTCTAGAAATAATGTACCTGGTTTTCCTGTTTAGCTTTAGCGAATTGTTCTTGGAGATTGTCATTATCATGTGCCAAGATATCTCTTTCCCTGGCAATTTGAGCCAGCTCATCATTTGTTTCATCCAATTGCCGACGCATTCTGGAAATGTCTTGTTCACACATAATTAGGGCTTCAGTAGACTGTCTATTCCACAAATCAAACAGTACATAAGAAGAGACATTTTACTGAAACAGAATAACACATTCTCACAAGACAGAAGATGGAAAGTCAGCACGAAAACATTTGAAGAGATTTTAAACATACTTTAATTTATAGGAATATATACTATGTTGTCATTATCTCATCATGAAAAAGATACTAAATATACCAAACAGTCAATGATTTCCTAAGTATCTCAAAACTTCCGACACTTAAGTATTAGGAAGTCCTTCATTCTACCTCTTGCTGCCATGGCTTAGTGTCCTTTACCAGTTCCTCTTCCTTGGCCTTCTTAAAAATGAATGTTTTTCAGTGCTCAAAGCTTAGTCTCCCAATTCTTCTTCTCTTTCTAGCCCTTCTCTCAGACAAATTCCATTCATAGCCACAGTTCCCACCTATACCCAGATGACTCCAAAATAATTATTTGCAGTGTTAGCCTCTCTATTACACTTTAGAGTCATATTTATAACTACTTCCTAGACATGTCTACATTAGTTTCAAAGGTTCTTCAAATAGAATGGTAAAATTATCTTTCTTCTCTTATTTTTGTCAGATTCAGCATTCATCCCTGTCCAGAAACCTGGCATTTTCCTACTGTCTGTCTTTCTCGTAAGCACCTCACTCCCGCTGTTCCCCACCTCCTAAACCCCAATTTACCATAATTTCTTCTGCCTAGGTAATCTGAGACAAAAATCTCCTAAGATTTCTTCAATGATTTCTTATTGCCTCAAATATAAAATCATTCATATGTCTATAACACAGGCCTCTTCCTGACTGTTTAGCCTCCCACCTCCCTTCACTTCTCTTACACTCTGGGTTCCAATAAAACTCTTCTACTCGTAGGTCAAGAGGCTTTTGAACATTACCTGAGGGTCTTTGTTACTCTTTCTACTTTTAGCAAATACTATTCCTTCTTTTACTTCCCTAGACAGACTTAGGCCTCCTTTAAACATTAGAGAGTTGCCACCTCATATATAACACAAAGTTTCTTGTTTCCCTCTATCTTTGTACCTAACATTGTACTTTGCCCCCAGTAAGTGCTCAGACATTTGCTGAATGAATGATTTACCTTGATGCCTGTTCCATCTCAGCAATAATATTCTTCATGCCTGAAATGGTCTTTTCCTTAAAAAGTAATATAAATATTAAATAAAAAATTATCTCAAACTGATATTTTTGTTAAACTGAATCAAAATTTTTGTCAAAATAAAACAAAAAGAAAACTTCCCCTCCCCTTTAGATTTACATTTGGTTTTAAACATTTATATTCTATTTTTCTTTTCTGCACTTTAAAGCCCAGCATATCAATGTGAATATTTGTATGGTGTAAAAGCAGTAGATTATGTTTGTTAAAGTAAAGGCTACATTTAGGTGTATTGATATGAAATCAATATATAAGAGCTTTTTACAAAGATTTATGCAGTCACCCAGCAACACAACTACCCTGTTTTTAGAGGCAAAACAACAGAACTAATTCATTTCCTCACATTCTTCATGTTATAAAACCAGGGATGTCAATAATGTATAATGAAATTTATTTTTTTGAGAATAAATTTCAGTATATTATTTAAATTAGCCAGCAATGACATCTTCAAAAAGCTGCTGCAATAGAACTACTTATAAGAGTACTATTAATATTTAGATGTGAGCTAGTAAGGACATAAGGATTAGGCTTAGAGCAAAGGTACGAACAAATGAACTATTTATATTCTCTGTTTTCAAATGTGTGACCAAGGAGCAAAATTAGTGAAGTCAGGCTCAGTGTCTATAGCCCAGCGGTTAGGGTGCCAGCCATATACACTGGGGCTGGTGGGTTCGAACTAGCCCAGACATGCCAAACAACAACAACAACAAAAAAAAAAGCTATGCATTGTGGCGGGCACCTGTAGTCCCAGCTACTTGAGAGGCTGAGGCAAGAGTTTGAAGTTGCTGTGAACTGTGATGCCACAGCACTCTACCAAGGGTGACATATTGAGACTCTGTCTCAAAAAAATAGAAAAAATTAGTGAAGTCAGTCAAAGCTGAAATAAGTTTGAATATTCTAATTCCTCAATACCACTTCCACACCTTCTCTTAAAACCTTGAGGCTCAGCACCTGTAGCTCAGTGAGTAGGGTGCCAGTCACATACACCAAGGTTGAGCCTGGCCTAGGCCTGCTGCCTTTAGTCCCCGCTACATGGGAGGCTGAGGCAAGAGAATCGCTTAAGCCCAAGAGTTTGAGGTTGCTGTGAACTATGATGCAATGGCACTTTACTGAGGGCAACATGGTGAGACTCAGCCTCAAAAAAAAAAAGGGCAGGTAAACTATTATTTTACTAAATAATAACTAAATTTCACCTTGCCCTTTGGATTGCCAAATCCTTAGTAACCAAGTAAAAATAAGAAAAAAATCTGTATTTTCCAACTATTGCTGTTCCTATTTCTTCAATGCAGTGGTTCTCAACCTTCCTAATTGCCGCCTTGTTACAAATGGAAAAGCGGGGGTCACAACCCACAGGCTGAGAACTGCTGCTTTAATGGGATAGTTTTGCACACCTATGTGTGCGTGTGCTATCTTCCTTTATTCATGTGCTCCTCTCCAGTACATTTTTAGCTCGTTTCCCATTCTGTTTTCTGATAGAATGGCATAGACTTGGCTTGTCTCCTGTACCTCAGTGGTTACAGATGGTAGGTTCAAACTTGGCCCGGCCCTGCCAAACAACGACAACTACAATTAAAAAAAAAATAGCTGGGCATTGTGGCAGCTGCCTGTAGTCCCAGCTACTTGGGAGGCTGAGGCAAGAGAATCGCTTAAGTCCAAGAGTTTGAGGTTGCTATGAGCTGTGATGCCACAGCACTCTACTGAGGGTGACATAGTGAGACTCTGTCTCAAAAAAAAAAAGAAAGAATGGCACAGACTTCCCATCTGACAGTGATGAATATTGGAAGATTGTTAAGATATTCATTAGCAAAAATAGTTAAACCCCTTTAAGAAGACTGAAAAATTCAAACACAAAATAGTAGACATTTAAATGTCTAGTAGACATTTAAAGTAGAATGTTTACATATAATTTTGAAATATTATGTATTGCTAAATAATTCTGAAAAGCTAATTGAAATTACTTACAAAAGTCATTACTTTGCTTGAAATATCTTTTATAAGCCTACAAAGGACTTTCCTTTATCAATACAAGTTCACCCTGAAAGTGGGATTCCCTAAGAACATTTGTAAAGTATTCGGGACAACAAAATTATGGAGTTAAATTCAATAATATATCCTCTTAACCTATTTTTCTCTTTTAATATGACCCCAATACCTCCATTTCTCAAATATACCATCGTTCTTTGTACAACCTCAATATGTTGTACACCGTATTCCTTGTAAAACTTTAATATTTAATATTTTTTAAATTAACATATATTAAGTATGCTTTATACAGCCTCATATGTTATCCAACCAGGGATACAGACTCAAGTTAACTGTTAAAATTCAGTCTGGATAGGACTGTCAAAATGTATTTCAAAAAAAAGAAACTTGATTTTATACAAATAATTTTGGCTTTTCTTACTCAAAAATCTAGGTACTATTGAGTTTTCTAACTTTAATTGGTAGCAAGTAGCAGAACACATTTTTAAACTATAAACACCAGAAAAATTTTACCTTATTCACTATAATGCAGACTTTTCCATATTAATTTATTTCTGTAATATCCATATAATAGTACCACTTTTCACTGGAAGCCCTTTGTTAGTTCGGCTCTGAAATATCTTTGTAGAGAACATTTCCTTTCTTGGCTACCTAATGCTGTCTCACAAAGTTATTTTCCCTTCAGAGGATGGATAATCTTACACAAAGTTGTTAATTTTATTATTTTACTTTTTTATTTTATTTATTTATTTATTTTGAGACAGTCTTTTTTTTTTTTTTTTTTTTTTTTTTTTGTAGAGACAGAGTCTCACTTTATGGCCCTCAGTAGAGTGCCATGGCCTCACACAGCTCACAGCAACCTCCAACTCCTGGGCTTAAGCGATTCTCCTGCCTCAGCCTCCCGAGTAGCTGGGACTACAGGCGCCCGCCACAACGCCCAGCTATTTTTTGGTTGCAGTTTGGCCGGGGCCGGGTTTGAACCCGCCACCCTCGGTATATGGGGCCGGCGCCCTACCGACTGAGCCACAGGCGCCGCCCTATTTTGAGACAGTCTTAAGCTGTCACCCCAGGTAGAGTACTGTGGTATCATAGCTGACAGCAACTTCCAACTCTTGGACTCAACGGATCCTCTTGCCTCAGTTTTTTCTATTTTTAGTAGAGATGGAGTCTCGCTTTTTTTTTTTTTTTTTTGCACAGGTCAGGCTGGTCTCAAACTCCCAGGTGGGAGGATTATAGGCATAAGCCACCACACCAGGGCAATTTTATTTATTTAGTTAGTTTTATTGTTGTTGAGACACAGTCTCACTTTGTCACCCTTGGTAGAGTGCCATGGCGTCATAGCTCACAGTGACATTATTTCAATGACCTCCATATTCAAACTCTTAGGCTTAAGTGATTCTCTTGCCTCAGCCTCCCAAGACCTCCCACTACAGGTCTGCACCACAACACCTAGCTATTTTTAGCGATGAGGTCTTGCTCTAGCTCAGGCTGGTCTTGAACGCCTGAGCTCAGGCAATCAACCCACCTCTGGCTCCCAAGTGCTCTAATGACAGGCATGAACCACTGTGCCCGGCCACAGTTCTTGATTTTAAAATAGACTTGTAACTCAGTTTTACTTTGTACAGAAAAGGTAATGTTGATAACAGTTATTAGAACGGAAGACATGTGAAATATTAGATATAGCAGAAGGAAATGAGATTCAGAAAGAGGTGAAGAATTTCCTTTCCAAATGTGTTAGTGTTTTAAAAGGTAATCATGCTTAACTATTTACAATTGTTTTGAATATAATGAGAAACAAAATTCTATCTTAATACAGGTCTCATCACTGTCCTCTCAATTAGTGTCCCTGTCACTATTCTCATTTCCCTATATCCATCTTTCATATGGATTTATAAGTGCCAGAATATTTCTTCTAAAATAAAGATCTAATTATAACATTTCATTTACATTATTTCAATAACCCTCTATATTCATGATGATATAGTCCATACTCAGTATCTCATGTATTTTCATGATTATTTGCTTATCTTTCCCATATTATCTTTTGCCTTGCCATACCTATTTCTTTGCAACCTATTCTCTGGCCATACTAAATTATTAGGAAGTTCATGAAATTCTGTCATAAAAGCCACTGAGCTCTTGTGAACACTGTTCTACCCACCTGCATCACCCCTTCTCACTGTCTTATTCCCCTAAGTCTTTTCCTGGCTAATTTCTAGTCATTTTTCAGGGCAGACCAAGTACCACCACTTCTTAGAAGGCTTCCCAGATCTTCCTCCTCCCCTAACTCAACTCCTAGGCTGAATCAGGTATATTTCTGCCATACTTCAATAACACATTGTACATATGTCATTATGGGAACTTAATATATTTTATCAGAATAATACATACATATATTTATTTATCTCTGTATTGCACCATAGGCTTTAATGGCAGGCCACTCACTTTCAATTTCTGACATAATACTTGGTACATGTCAACAAATGTTTGTTGAAAGAATCAATGAGTGAATAGATAAATTAATGAATCAGTTCTCTCAGAGTAGGGAAAGACCTTACTCCAATGATTCTGCCTTTGCTTAAGAGATCTCTGAAAAACAGTTTAGGAGTTGCTTTCATAATCAGTTCATGAGCTAGAAAGGGACATCAGTATCTTTCTGCCATGTTGACAACATTTTAACAACTACAACAACAAAAATGTAGGATGGAAGTTATAATCTAGTTTATTCACTAGCCCTGTGGGATCCATTTTCAAAGGCTAGGATGATGTTAAAATGTAATCCTAGTTCTGAACACGTTGCAATGGCAGTTTTAATGGAATAAACATATTGCCTCTCCAGATGACTACCTAGAAATATATTTTTAAGAAGAAATCAGGCCAGGTGCAGTGGCTCACTCCTATAATCCTACCACTTTAGGAGGCTGAGGTGAGTGGACAGCTTGAGCTCACAGGTTTGAGACCAGCCTGAGCAAAAAGCTAGACCCTCCCCTCCCACATCTCTACTAAAAATAAAAAAACTGAGGCAAGAGGATCACTTAAGCCCTAGAGTTGGAGGTTGCTATGAGCTATGACACCATGGCACTCTACCCAGGGCAACAGCTTGAGACTCTGTCTCAAAAAAAAGAAAGAAAAAAGAAATTAGTCTCACCATTTTATCAAGCTTTACATTTTAATATTTGAATTAGTTATTATTTGTGACTTTTAATAACCAATTCATGATAGAAAAATCAATTTTAAATGTTATCTAGTAGATTTAAATATATACCTCCTAAGACTATTTTAAAATATTTCAAAGTCCAATTTTTAAGTTTCAGCTCTCTAGAAAAAAAGAGAGAAAATTCTATTATTTTATTCATATTTGAATTATTTTAAATCATAGTTTAACATTTAAACATTTCATTTAAACATTTCTTGTAAGCCACAGTTCTGAGAACATACTTTCATTGCCAAACTCTCTCCAAGGGATGCAATATTCTCAGATTTTTTATCCAAACATGCTTGCAGGCATTCCTTTTCTTTAGCCATATCATTGAGGGTTGCACCAAGAATGCTGATTTCTTCTCGTTGTGCAATACTTTGCCTTGTAAAATTATCTAAATATATAATCATAAAGGTATTGTTTTAATAAAGATAAAACCTTTTTTCTAGTTGAAAAAGAAATACTTTTCAAAGTAAGTTCTAAATTATACTCAATGACTAAAAACAAGAGTGCTATATTGCAAATAAAAAATGGGTTTTGTTGTTAGTGATCAAAAATTACAATGAATTAAAAAAATTCTAAATGATGTAAATATAAAAGCACACTACTACTGAATTAGAATACCAAAAGACCGATCTATACCAAAGTTCTTAAGGTAGATACACGTGCAGTAGGAGAGGAGCAAGTGGGAGGATGAAGTAGGTGGAATATGAAAACAACCTGTGGCCTTTTCTCTCTGCTAGTTCCCCTCCCCTGCCCCTACCCTAGAATCACTATTATATATAAAGTTGATAAGTAACAGATCTTAATAAAATATTTAATTAAATCAGTTTTGGAGTCAAAGTTCTTTTAATAGTTTGATTTTTCTAAAGTAGTGTTATAAAAATTCCTGGGGGGGGAATCATCCTGGGAAGTCTGATTTGATTTGTGAGAACTCTTGCAAGCCAATGTCAATGTTGAAGACCTAAATGACTCATATAGAGTGGTTTCTCAACCAGCACCACCAGCATCACCTGGGGAATGGAAATTCTTAGGCCTCCACCCCAGATCTACTAAATCAAATATTCTGGGAGTGGGCACAAAAATTTACGTTTTAATAAACACTGCCACCACCACCACCACAACAACAAAACATGATGATTCTAATGTATATTAAAGTTTGAGACCCATTGGTCTAGAGTAAAGGTTCTAAACTACCAGAATTACTTAAGGAAACTCATGTAGACAAAAAAACTCTGGTCGCAACCTACTTGAAGGAGTCTGGCTCCAAAGAGTTTTGTTAGCTCTCTAGGTGATTCTGACACACGTGAAAGTTCGACAACCACTGGGGAGTTCTGTTAGAACAAACTTCCACATTCATCGCTGCTAAATTAATCCCTGCCAAGAACCATCCAGGGTACAGTGCAAAGGAAGGTACTACTATACTGCCATATGCCAAGAGCATGATCTATAAGTACTGGAGAATATATCATGTCTATTTTTTCAGGCAGTATTGTCATTAAGGCAACCCATAAATATTGGGTGTTATGAGTTCCTTCCCACTGGCAATCAGTAAATCTCTAAAACAGCTCTAATTTCTCCTAGCTTTAAAAAAAAAAAAAATCCATAACCTCACATTTCACTCAACCTACTACAGCCAAACTTCTTCAAATACTTTTCTATTCTTTTCCATTTCCACTTCCCATTCTTTCCTCAACCCACTCTATCTCCCACATCCAACACTCCATTCAAATACTTTTGGTCAGTGTTACCAAATCATCCAATGTGCCAGATATAATCAATACCTTTTTTTATCCCCATCTTATTTCACTTCTAAAAAGTTATCTGATAATTGATCATACTCTCTCTTTTTAAAAAAACATCTTGCTGTCTTGCCTTTCAAAATAACACTACTGTGTTTTCTTCCTACTTCTTTGGTTTCTTCTTACTCAGTCCTGGACCATCTTCTCCTCATTCTCTGTATTTCCCTGGGTGATTTCATGGTTTTAAAATATCATTTATATGCTGGTTTGTCTCAAATATATATCTTCAGCTTAGATTTCTCTTCTGAGGTACAAAATGAAATATCCACCTGCTTTATATCTTCACTTGGACTTAAAATATCCAAAAAGGAGTTACCCTTCATTCACCTCCAATTATCTAACGATTCATGCCAGATATTTTGGAACTACATAATAGCAAATGTAAAATATATTTCCTCTGCTTGAAAACAGGCTTTTATAGCCCTGAAAAAAAATTCACCTTATAAGATAGTTATAACCATGTTTTCTACAGATTACTGATAAAAAATGAACAGGGGACTTTGTAAAAGTAATTTTCTCTATAAATCTAAGTAGTATCATAGGCATAGACAAAAATATATACACTTTTCGGTTTGGCACCTGTGGCTCAAGTAGCTAAGGCACCAGCCACATACACCTGAGCTTCCAGGTTCGAATCCAACCTGGCCCGCCAAACAACAATGAGGGCTCATCCGAATAATAGCTGGGCATTGTGGCGGGCGCCTGTGGTCCCAGCTACTTGGGAAGCAGAGGCAAGAGAATTGTTCGAGCCCAGGAGTTGGAGCTGTGGTGCCATGGCACTCTCTCTACCCAGGGCGACAGCTTGAGGATCTTTCTCCAAAAAATAAAATAAAATATATACACTTTTCACCAAAAGTATTATAATGTACTATAGTAGAACCTCCACAGTTGACCACCTCTCTATACTGACCATCCCCTTAAGGTTGACCTAATTTTCATAGACCAGATATGCACCACATATACTAAGGCCTAGTTCTTATGTTAACCACTTCTGTATCAACTTATGGAGGTTGTACTATAGTTCATTGCCAACAGCTATGGACAAGCTAAAATATTATACAAAATTTTTTTTAAATTTAAAAGAAATCATCATACATTACAAACTGTTGCTGGTTTGTTTAACTATTACTTCATTGACAAATTTTAAGTTAAAACTTAAATTATAAGTAATCATGGTCCTTAACCTAAGTAAAAAATTTTACTTTCAAAGAAAAATGTATATTCCCATTATTATTATTTTTGACTCATAAAATTTTAAGTTAAGGGCTTATTTCCAAGCTTATCTATGTTATAACTGAAGAAAAGAAAACATATTTTTCTACAAGACTAATAAAAAAATAAAAATAATATCAGGAAGAAAAAACTCACCAATTTTTTCATCCAAGCACATAATTTTCTCCTGAGTAAGCTGTAGCTCATATTTTTTCTTAGCAAGGTGTCGCTGAGTATCAGAAAGATCTTTTTCTGTGTTTTCATATAAAAGTCTGCAAACATTTTAATAATAAAACTAATTCTGAAGTTTTTATGTTTTGCCATCTTTAAGTATATTTAAATCTAAAAACTTTTGAGAATGCTACTATGCTTTCTCTTTCTTAATATTTTTATTATAAAACCACACTATAGAAATTTTGAAAAATGAAAGCTAAGTTACTACTAGCATTTTAGTGTTCACTATCTCAGTCTTTATTTTTTTTTGCTATGTACATTTTAAAGTTATACTGCAAAGTCAAAATTTAATTTTAATTTTTTATCTATATTTAATCTTTAATATTTTTCAGTCCTATAATACAGCCCTCTAAATCATTATTTTCTAGATTAAAATATTATATGAGTAATAATCATTTACTTTTAAGTAAATACTGTCATTTACTTAACCACTCTATTATCAGACATTGTCTAGGTTCATTTTAATTTTTCACCTTTATGAATAAATCTGTAATGAATAACACTTCATTAATTCCACAAACATATATTAAATGTCTAGTATCATACCAACCACTAAATTTTGAGAAAGCTATAGCAAACCAGGTTGGGAATGGTCCTGCCCTCATGGATCTTTCGGGAGTTCATTGTCACTAGACTGAGACATAATGAATAAAATGTAAGACACATCATGTTAAATGTATAGCAGAATTTATAAAAATGTATAAGGGAAAAATCATAGCAATAAGACTAAGAATTGATGTTATATTAGCTATGGTTCGGTTGGGTTTGTCTCAGTAGCCTTATGTTTTAACACAGAAAAAAAGATGAGGCCACACAGATATCTGCAACACAAGGCATATAAGCAAATAAGATTTCCCACATAAAGGCAATGAAAATTATATCGTTAGTGGAAAAGTCAGACTACAGAAAAAGCTTATGAATTTCTGCTAGGCTCAGAGAAATAATAACAAGAGTCTTCCTTGGGATTTCTCAAACTCAAGGTAAGAAATCAAAATAAAACTTGGTTCTAAGTTTGTCATACAATCTGTAACACTTGGCAAAACTTGTCTAGAGATATGCCATCAACTCAGGCACAGAACTAAACCTCAGATGAAAATGACATACTTCAAAACTAAAAGACATGTTGAGAAACAATCCAAGCTCAATAGGAGTCAAAAAATGAACAAATTACAGGGTGTCCCAAAAGTCACATACATAGAGAAAATGAGAAAGTGTAACTAAATGTACCTTTATTTACAAAATATTTACAAAATATTCTGTATGTGTTGGTCGTCTCTTTCTCTCCTACTTATGGTGAACATGTCGCAAGATAATGGTTGTTATGCAAGTCTGTTAATTTTTCCTATGTATAGAACTTTTTTGGGACACACTATATTTCAGTACTCAAGAACTTCAGATCAAATAGAAAATGAAGAATATATATGTTTAAGCACAAAGACTAAAATGTGTAATAGAAGATACAACAAAAAAAAATAACAGATTTGGGAAAGAACCAAAAAACAACTTCAGGAAATTGAACTATCATTAACATTTTTTAAATTATAGAACTCAGAATAGGAAGGGTTCAAGATGGATGATTAGAGGCATTTCTTACTTGTCTCCTCCACTGAGAAGAACAAAAATAGTTAGTAGATAATTATACTTCACATAGATCATCCAAGAGGGAAAAACAGAATTCAACAGAGAAGCGATAGGAAATACCTACAGTAAAGAAAGGGAAGGAAGTAAGGAAGCCTACTTGGTTAGAATTAGCTAGGAGTCAGAAGAGACAGCCCAGTGCAGGGAAAGGGTAAGTGAAAGACTCAGTGGTCCACATTCCCTCTACAGACTCCTACAATCCTACCCACAAGAGAGCCCTTTGACCCTTGTGGGCCCCAGTACTAACAGAGAACTCCCTATAAACTATGCAGAGACACTGCTGCAGAGAGTGGGTTCATGCTAGGTCTTTTATAAGCTTTAGGTAGTGGTAGCACAGTACCACTTTGGAAGGCTAGGCCATCCCAAACTGTGTTCTGCCATGAAACCAAGGCAGAGGCAGCAGTTTGGGGCAAAAATCCCACAGAGGGGTGCACATGCATTCTCATGTGCCCCAAGGACAAATTCCACTACCTGCAACTGCCATAGGTGATGGCTCTTGTAGGCCCAGGTGCAGGCAAAGCCACCTGCCTACACTGCTCCCAGGGAAAGAACTCTGCCATCCTCAATAGCAGGGCCAAAGCTACCACCTCCATTTGAACCAATTCTACAAACAAGTGTGAAGCTCACCACGCCCATGCATACCTCAGCTAGCATATTTATATCCCCCTGGAGACCTGAATGTATAGCCTGGCTTGGCTCCACCCCCACTGCTCCTGAACACGCCATCTAAGGACCCAAGAATCACCCAGCCCAGTCCACCACTGGTATGTAGCTACAGGAGTAGCTCATATTATATAAGCAAACTTTAAGTCAAAAATTAGGGGGAAAGGCAGAGAAGATTGTCATGTAATGATCAGCAGGGGGATATAATAATTCTAAATAAATACACACTCAAAAATCTAAATATATGGATCTCTCTACCCAAAAGGTTGAGGCAGGAGTATTTGCTTGAACCCAGGAGTGTGATGTTGTGGTGAGCTAGTCTAACACCACAGCACTCTAGTGTGGGCAACAGAGTGAGACTCTGCCTCCAAAAAATAGAAATAAGAAGATTAAATAAGCTTCAACTCAGACTTTTGACTTTATCTTACAAATACAAAAATAATGTAACCTAATGCTATGTACCCTATATTAGCTCCCCCAAAATATTTTTTCCCAATACTATTTTATTTTTTTCTACATACATACATATATATTCTGAGGTAGCTGATATTTTAAATGCTATTGTAAATTTTATTTTTAAATTTTATTTCCCAATTGTTATTGATTGACCTTTTATCTATTGACCTTGTTAAATTTAGTTATTAATTCTAATAATTTAATTATTGGTTCTTTTGAATATTTTTATGAACATAATTATATTCTTAACCAAAAGGAATAAAACTTCTATGATGTTAAAAAAAATAAAAAATAAAGCTGATATCACAGATACAAAAGATCATCAGAGACTATTATGAACAAAGACTATTTTGACAGAGACTCGTGAACTATTTTGCTGACAAAGTGGAAAATCTAGAGGAAATGGATAAATTCTTGGAAATATTTAACCTACCAAGACTGAATCAGGAAGAAATAGAAAATCTGAATGGACCAATAAGGAGCAAAAAGGTTGAATAGGTAATAAAACATCTCCCAACAGGTGCGGCGCCTGTGGCTCAGTCCGTAAGGCGCCGGCCCCGTATACCAAGGGTGGCGGCTTCAAACCCCGCCCCGGCTGAACTGCAACCAAAAACTAGCTGGGCGTTGTGGCGGATGCCTGTAGTCCCAGCTACATTGGGAGGCTGAGGCAAGAGAATTGCTTAAGCCCAGGAGTTGGAGGTTGCTGTGGACTGTTTGATGCCATGGCACTCTACCAAGGGCCATAAAGTGAGACTCTGCTCTACAAAAAACAAAAAACAAACAAACAAAAAATCTCCCAACAAAGCTAAGAATAAATGAATCCCCTGCCAAAAATATAAAGAAGAACTAATATCAATCCACCTCAAACTCTTCCAAAACATTGAATAGGAAGGAATTCTTCTTTTTTTATTTTATTTATTTATTTATTTTTAGGAATTCTTCTTAATTCATTCTAGAAGGCCACCATTACCATGATACCAAAACCAGATGAGGACAAAATGAAAAGAGAAAACTACAGGCTAATATTCTTGATAAACATAGACATAGAAATCCTCAACAAAATACTAGCAACCAAATCTGATATCACATCAAAATGATAACACACCATGATGAAATGAGATTCATGCCAGGGATACAAGGATAGTTAAATATACAGAAATCAAGAAATGTGATACATCATATCAATAGAATGAACAAAAATCATAGGATCATCTCAATAGATGCATAAAAATCATTTAATACAATTTAAACATCCCTTCATGATAAAAACTCAGAAAATTAGGCATAAAAGAAACATACCTCAAAATAATAAAGGCAATATAGGACATTTCCACAGCTAACATCATACCGAATGAGGAAAAGTTGAAAGCATTTACTCTAAGAACTGGAAAAAAGAAAGGATACCCACTTTCACCGTTACTATTTAGCACAGTATTGGGAGTCCCAGGCAGAGCAAGCAGGCAAGAGAAAGAAATAAAAGACATCCAAACTGGAAAAGAGGAAGTCGAATTGTCTGTCCTTCTTTGCAAATAACATGACCTTATATTTAGAAAAACCAAAGATTTACCAAAAATCTCTTAGAACTGATAAATAAATTCAGTAAAGTTGCAGGATACAAAATCAAGAAACAAAAACCTACAGCATTTCTGTATACCAATTATGAAGTAGACAGAAAAGACATCAAGAAGACAATTCCATTTACAATAGCTGTAAAAGAAAAAAAAATACTTAGGAATAAATTTAAACAAAGAGATGAAAGATCTCCATAAGGAAAACTACAAAACACTCATGAAAGGAAATGAAGAGGATAGAAAGAAATGGAAAGACATCCCATTTTCATGGATCAGAAGAAGTAAAACCCTTAAAAGACCACAATGTCCACAGAAATCTATAGATTCAATGCAATCCCTATTAAAATACCAATGTCACTTTTCATAGAAATAGAAGAAACAACCCTAAAATTTATATTAAACCAAAAAAGAACCAAAATAGTCAAAACAATCCTGAAGAAAAAGAACAAAGCTGGAATCATCACACTATCTGTCTTCAAAGTATACTATAAGGCTTAGTAACCCAAACAGCGTACTATTGGTATAAAAAAGACACAGACCCAATGGAACAGAACAGAAAACCCAGAAGTAAAGCCACATACTTACAGCCAACTGATCTTTGACAAAGCCATCCAGAACACACACTGGAGAAAGGGCGACCTCTTCAATAATAGTGCTGCAAAAACTGGATAACCACATGCAGATGAATGAAACTGGACTCCTATTTTTCATCAAATACAAAAATCAACTCAAGATGGGTGAAAGACTTAAATGTAAGACCCAAAACTACAAAACTACTACACAAAAAACACAGGGAAATATCTTCAGGGCCTTGGTCTAGGTAAGAGTTTGTAACCAAGACCTCAAAATCACAGTCCATAAAATAAAAATGAACATATAGGACTATATTAAACTAAAAGGCTTCTGCACAACAAAAACAATCAACTTCTTGAGTGGGAGAAAATATTTGCAAACTACTCATCCAAGAGGGGACTAATATTCAGAATACATAAGGAACTCAAACAATTATTTTTAAAAATCACAAATGATCAGGGAAATACAAATCAAAACCACAATGAGGCTGGGCCTGGTGGCTCACGCCTAGAATCCTAGCACTCTGGGAAGCCAAGGTAGATGGATTACTTGAGCTTAGGTGTTCAAGACTGGCCTGAGCAAGAGCAAAACCCTGTCATTACTAAAAATAAAAAAACTAGGGAGGCGCCTGTGGCTCAAAGGAATAGGGCGCCCGCCCCATATGCCAGAGGTGGCAGGTTCAAACCCAGCCCTAGCCAAAAACTGCAAAAAATAAAATGAATAAAAAAACTAGTCAGGCATCATGGTACATTTCCTGTAGCTCCAGCTACTTGGGAGGCTGAGACAAGAGAATAGCTTGTTTGAGGTTATTGTGAGCTACGATGATGCCAAGGCACCCTACCCAAGGTGATAGAGTGAGAATCAATCTCAAGGAAAAAACAAAACAACAACAAAAAAACCCAAACCACAATGAGATATCATCTTACCTCAGTTAGACTGGCTATTATTAAAGACAAAAAAAATTAATAGATGTTGGCAAGGATGTAGAGAAAAAGGAACTCTTATACATTGTTGGTGGGAATATAAATTAGTACAGCCACTAAGGAAAATGGTATGGAGGGTTCTCAAACAGCTAAAAATGGAACTATTACATGCTCCAGCAATCTTTCACCGGGCATTTATCCAATGGAAAAGAAATCAATATATCACAGGGATACACATATTCCCTTATTTATTGCAGTACTATTTACAATAGCAAACATAGAGAATCAAGCATCCATCAATAAAGAAATGGCTAAAGAAAATGTGTTATATTCACACAAATGGAATACTATCCAGCCATGGCACTCCATTATGGGCAATAAAGTAAGACTCTCTCTCAAAATTCCTAGATCTAGACCAAATAAAAAATTAAATAAAAATATCTAGGGGTGGGAATCAGCATCACTATATTTTTAAAGTTCCTCATTTGATTTTAATATTGTTGTTAAGGAATGCCCCCAATTTCACTTCACCCAGAGGAACAAAGGGTTAAAAATTGACAAAGGACGTATATGTGAGGTAAAAAGTAATTGCTATTTTGTGGTGTCGGAGTCTCTCCCATCTTAAGGCTCTTCCATTTCCCTATAGCATAAACTCAGTGAGGCTGACACTGCTGTTCTCCACAAAGCACCGTTTGACACAATAACATATCTCTATGGGAAAGTATGTTTCCAGGATAAGATCACAAGACATTTCAGAGTCATAAAAAAACCATATTGATTATAAAATCCAGCAGAAGCAGATATATTAGAATAAATAGATCAAAAAACGTTAATAAGCCCAAAAAACATATTAAAAGGAAGGGGATTCCTTTTTGGAAGTTCTAGAAAAAATATTTTTAATAAATAAAAGAACATGCCAGATATTCAGAATATGAAAAAAGAACCCTATGGGGAAAAAAAGCTGAAATAACAGTTATAAGAAATGCCTGTGGCTCAGTGAGTAAGGTGCCAGCCCCATATACCGAGGGTGGCGGGTTCAAACCCAGCCCCGGCTGAACTGCAACCAAAAAATAGCTGGGCGTTGTGGCAGGCGCCTGTAATCCCAGTTGCTTGGGAGGCTGAGGCAGGAGAATCGCGGAAGCCCAAGAGCTAGAGGTTGCTGTGAGTCCTGTGTACATCATGGCACTCTACTGAAGGCGGTAAGGTGAGACTCTGTCTCTACAAAAAAAAAAAAAAAAAAAGGTGTATGTGACCGGGAAAATGGATACAGCTGATGAATAAATTAGCATACTAAACAACCAAATTGAAGACATTTCCCAAAAAAGCAAAAGAAAAGAACAAATAAATGGAAAAGATGAAATAAAAAGTTGGGAGATTCTTTTGATTCTTCACATATTGTATTTGTAAATATGAAACCTATGATAAATGTGAGTGTATTATAAAAGAATAAGACATTAGTCTAGGCCAGGTGGGGTGGCTCATGCCTGTAATCCCAGCACTCTAGGAGACTGAGGAGTTCAAGACAAGCCTGAGTAAGAGCGAGATTCTGTCTCTAAAACAACAACAACAAAAAACTAGCTGGGTAGCATTATGGCAGATGCCCATTGTCCCAGCTACTTTACAAGCAGAGGCAAGAGAATCACTTGAGCCCAGAAGTTTGCCATTACTGTGACTTATGATGCCGCAGCACACTACTGAAGACAACAAAGTGAAACTCTGTCTCAAAAAATAAAAAAAAGATATTGATCTATTTTTTTAAAATGGGTTGATGTGACAGCTGACATCTTAGGTGAAATGATGAAAGTGAGATGATAGTGGAAAGATATCAAAGTGTTAAAATATTCCACAAATTCATTATCTATGTTTCTGTCCTTTTCAAATTTTGAAGACAGACTTAACTGGACTGCATATGAGTATATAAAATAAAAGAGAAATTGAGAATCACTTCAACATTTCAAGCCAAAAAGCATTAATGAAGTTTCCATTTACTTAGATTGGGAAAACTGAATAAGTGTAGACGCCAGCCCCTTATTTAGGTTGGAAGATCTTAGAATAAGTGTGACCAAAGAAAACCAAAAATAAAGCAACCTTTAGATACTCTATAAGCTAATATGAAATTCAGAAAATCATGAGCTCTGAATGTGGATAAAGTGATGAGATGCTTATACCACAAGACACGTGAGAAGAGCAAAAGAAAATCCCCTTTATGGATGGAAAATAAAGTAATTCTGGCTCCGTGCCTGTGGCCGGCTCAAGCCTCTAAGGCGCCAGCCACATACACCTGAACTAGCGGGTTTGAATCCAGCCCGGCCCACAAAACAACAATGATGGCTACAACCAAAAAATAGCCGGGCGTTGTGGCGGGTGCCTGTAGTCCCGGCTACATGGGAAGGCCAAGGCAGGAGAATTGCTTGAGCCCAGGAGTTGGAGGTTGCTGTGAGTTGTGATGCCACGGCACTCTACCCAGGGTGACACCTTGAGGTTCTGTCTCAAAAGAAAAAAAAAAAGAAAGAAAGAAAGAAAGAGAGGAAAGAAAAGAAAGTAATTCTAAACCTCAAATTATTGTTTTGCAGAAATTTTCAAATACAATTTCAAACATGCAAAGATAATCAGACATAAGAGGAAATGAAAGACTCAAAAGTATAAACTGACAGAAATACAGAAAAAATACAGAAAATAGCAAAATAGAATTACAGAGACCCTAAATACTGAAATTATCAGGCACCTAACACACAAACTATAAAACATCCAAGGGTACTATCCTTAAGGAGATAAAAGTATAAAACATTGATGATATATTGGAAACTAAAATAAAAGCTTTTATCAGAAATTTAAAAACCAAAGATAAATTCTTCTAGAGGAAAATATGGAATATTTTCAAACCTAAGCATTAGCAAATATTTCTCAAGATACAAAAAAAAACCCTCCATTTTTAAAAATTAAATATTGAACTTCATCAAAACAAAAAAAATTGTTCATCAAAAATAAAACAATTAAAAACAAGAAAACAAGCCACCGTCTGGGGAAAAAAATTCATAACACATATTTTAGACAAAAAGCCTCCATCTACAGTAAATCCTACAAATATAAAATAAAATCAATCAAGAAAAAGGTCAATAGAATTAAAAACTTTACAAAAGAAGATGTATAAATGGCAAAACATTACTCTCCTGCTGTCAGTTATAAATGGATAGAGAAATGAAAAAATTAAAACTGATATATTTTGAGTACATTATAATTTAAAACATTAGATACACTGAAAACTAAAATATTTTATATCTTTGTAAAAAGCTTATCAAGAGTAGTTTGACCAGTGCTTGCTGCCTTGTCTTCATAACAAACACAGAGCAAGCATGTTTTGTTGAGAATTCCTTTAATAAGCTGGTTTTTGCCATTGTCATTTCCACTGGATCAACTTTATCCTTTTTGTGGCAATCACTTTCATCATTTATGTTAATACAGTTAACCTTTACATTATTCTATTTCTTGAACTGGAGGGGAGGAATAGTGAAATAGATGTTCACATTATAATAATTTGCTTGAGTATACAAATGTCTTCTGCATCATGTGTGCATGTATGTTAAAACACACGTCTTTTATAAAAGCAATAGAATGAATCACCAAGAAAAACAGAAACGTAAAAATAATATAAAGTAGTCACATTAAAAAATATGACAAAAGGAAAAAAACTCTTAACATATTTACCATAAATATGACAAAAGATTAATATCCTCAATACATCCTTACTACAAATACATTCAGATTCATTTTAAAAATATCATTTCTCTATGACCAAAAAAATATGAAAAAAAATTATTTTTTGAGGCAGAGTCTCACTTTGTCACTCCTGGTAGAGTGCTATGGAATCATAGCTCACAGCAACCTCAGACTCTTGGGCTAAAGCGATTCTCTTGCCTCAGTCTCTTAAGTAGTTGGGATTATAGGCACCCACCCCTACACCTGGGGTATATTTTTAGAGGTGGGGGTCTAGCTCTAGCTCAGACTGGTCTCAAACTCGTGATCTCAGACGATCCGCCTGCCTTGGCCTCCCAGAGTGCTGGGATTACAGGTGTGAGCCACTGCGCCTGACCAAAATATGAAAAAAATTAACAGGCATTTTATATAAAGGAAAATATTAATAGTTAATATATATTTTTAAATCCTTGACATCATTGTTGAAATCATTTAAAAAGTGATTTTCTATAAAATGAGAACATAATTTTAAATGATAATATTTAAGGCTACTAAAGACATGCCAAAACTTTCTTTCTTATTCACAATTTGGTAGGTAATATAAATCAATGAAGGTCTCCTAAAAAATAAATATTGAAAATATTGAAAGATATCAATCTATGCATTCTGAAATTATAATTGTTAAAAATATATCATCTGATTAAACTAAAGGTGAAAGGCCATATGATCCCTTCAAAAGTGTAGGAAAACATTGTAAAGTACAATATTCATTCCTGAAAAACTTTCTCAGAAACTGGAACGATGAAACATCTTCAAACCGTCATGAAACCTAAATGTTGACAGTCTGAATACTTCCTCCTAAGATATGGATCAAGATGTCTACTTATTCACCATTTTTATTCACCACTGTATTGGCTGTACTACTGAGGATGATAAGACAAGAAAAAGGGAAAAAAGGCCTCTAGACCAAACAAGTAAAATTGTTCTACTTTGCAGATGATATATTTTTTTTAAGAATGATGATTCCTTGAGACATAATTGTTTATGTAGAGAATCCAATGGAATCTACAAAAAGAATACTAGAAAAAAGTAAATTTAGCAATTTTGTAGAATACAAGATGAATACAGAGTGTCCAAAGTCATCAGCATACATAGGGAAAATAGGAAATTGTAGCTAACTATACCTTTATTTACAAAATATCCATTACAAAATTTTACAAAATATTCTCTACATGTTGACTACCTCTTTAGAAAAAAAGTAGAGAAAAGAAAAAACAAAATTCAAACAAACTGAAATCAAAAATAGACTGCGTTTTAAAGTAGTCATTACCCCAAAAGCTGAAAGGACAGGCAAATCCAGAGATTTATAGCCAAGACCTACTCATTAGAAGCAAAAGCCAATGGAACAATAAATGGTTAAGAACACTTAAATGATAATTTTGATGAAATGCTGAGTGGCTGAGTGCGAGAAGCTCCTATCACGAGAGTGAAAAGCTTCTGGGAGCACATCTTGGAGAGGACCCCATATTTCAGTGTGCTTTTCCTCCAGGAACCCTATCAGATTCTCATGGTAAAGATTTGAGAAAGATACCCTAGTGACTGACAGTGGAAAGGAAGAGTAAATGTTGTAAAATATGCCCAGAGAATTCTTCATAGTAAATTCTTACTTTCTAGGTGAAAAGACTTTACCACAGCCTTATCTCAGCTGGAGAAGGTCACTGACACCCCTCTTGCTTGCCTGTTTCATAGAAGGGAATGATAGATTTGCCACTGGAAAACCCTCCTGAACAACAAAACAAAAGATTTGCCACTGGAAAAACCCTTCTGAACAACACAGCCTACAGACAAAGACAGACTTAAAACTGAGATTTAAGGTTAAGACTATAGACCACATCCTCCCACCACTATCCCAATAGGGCTCCAGGATGATCACAAAGAATCATGACTGAAAGAATTGCAAGATGCAGGCTCTTGCTGAGAAGGAGTACTTAGGGAAGCCCAAATTCAAAAGGAGAGACAAAAATCAGGACAATAGAGGAATATGAAATCTCTGGTACCTACAGCTACAGCAAACACTGTATGCAGCTCAACTCCTAGACAGATTGACGTAAACATACATATCAAAGACCTAACTACCTCAGTTACTAAAACCTAATAAAAAATGTCCAACTTTCAACAAAAAACTATGAGGGTGTCAACAGGCAAGTAAAAAACATTCTGAATGATCAGAACCAATATCAGATATGGCGCAGACATGGGAACTATGAAATAGAAGATTTAAAATAACTATGATATAATAGTTTAAGGGGAATGATGGAAGAAGTAAACATGATGCAATAACAGAAGGGTTATGTAGAAACATAATTCTAGATTCAGCAATCTCTAACTTGTGATTGGGGCATCTCTAATTTGCCTATAACCTGTGACAGTGGAGACAATTCCATTTAAGATCCAATTCAAGGAGCTATACACTCTGAGAAACTTTATATTACTATTTTAAAGACCAATATTCTCCAAAACAAAATGTATCGTTTGAATTGGGGCTTTTACTACAAAGTAGAACATCTACTCCTACTCTTACTCATTTTAGAGTGAAAATACCACTTAAAACAAAACAATGAAGTCCAGATAGCTGTTAACCTACTACAGATTATAAGGTACATTAAGATCAAGTGGGCAGGTAGAAACCCTGAATGTCCCAGGGGAGTTAGCTATTCAATTAGCCCTTGAATTTGTCTCAAAACTCATAATGAAGACAAATGAACCAAAGAGAAGAGGTCATAGGCTGTGACTTGGAGTAGCAGCTACAGCAAGAGAAAAAGAATTTGCCAAAACTAACCTACTGGAGATTCCATGGGAAAAAGTTGCAGAGCAGAACACAAAGAGAGGGGTATTGACAGAGATCACCCCCCTGAGAGGCTTGGAATCCAGCAGAGCAGTTTATTCCTCCCCCCTCCACCAACATCTCTGGCAGTCAGTGGGCTCCTGAGCTACTGGAGAGCTCTTCGACTCTCACAAACCCAAAAGCTGCTGCCCTCAGCGAGCTGGAAGTTTTTTGAAGATGAAGCAATGGGCTGCTGGTGCACTCAGGGTCACTTCCTGACACTGAAGACCAGAACTAAGACACCAGGCAACATATTATTTCTATACCCACCTTGGATCTCTGTCCTTCCCAGTGGGCTACATCCCCTCAGTTTTCATCTCACTTGTTCCCATGCAAACATTTCTCAACTTGGGTCCAGACTAAGGGAGACAAGTGGGGTCTGGGGGAAGTGGATCCTGGAGAATCTACATGACCCCAGAGCCTGGTTATTCTAGGTAGGCTGCTTTCTGAAGAGGGGGACAGAGACAACCAGAGCACTAGCTTTCTCCTATTCATATACTTTTCTTCCCTTTCCCCTGTCCTGCCCCCGGCAGCTGAAAGACAGTTGAGCCAGAGCTCACAGGAACTACTTTTCCTCTTGGTTGATGCATCCATTACAATGTAGCTTCCAGAGTGGAAGACTCTCTGAACTTTTTCTCCCTTCCCGCTCCCTGACCCAAGGCTGCCAAGAGAAACAATTGAGATACCATGCCAAGGCTTCCACAGAGAGTGATGGTCACACCTTTCCCTGAGGAGCCTGCAGTGGACTGAGGGGTATTCAGACAGTGAGCTCCTTTGGCCAACCCCGCTGCTGCTTACCCAGTGACTCCATAAGGGCGAGACATGCCCTGAGGCAGAGGGACATCAAACATATGTGGGCAACCCTGTGGACAACTCAGGACCAGTACTTTTTCATTGGCAAGGTCAGGGATTGATCTTTGGGGACAAAAGGATTGACCCAAGGGCTATATCCCATACCCTGAGAGTACAAAGGGAAGATGTATGATTGAGTAAAGCTGCTGTGGCCTCTCCCTAGTGGATTTGCTTAGAAGCTGGAAATAGACCTTTAACCCTTGCTGAAACAGATAGCAGGCCACCTTTACCTCAGGTGAAGCCTAAGGGCAAGCCACCCGACCCAGCCCTGCCTACAGCACTCCCTCACCCACCTCTGCTATGCCAGAGAATAAAGACTCACTAGTAGTTCCAGGGCCCCATCCACCACCTGTGGCATGCAAGTGCTTTCCCTGTGGGACTAGAGGTGGTCATAGGACCCCAAATCTACACTGTAGCTTGTTCTTTCTGGCAAGCACCATCTACATACAGGGAGGTCAATTGGCATGCCCTTTACAGCATTTACTGCCTCAATCATAGAAGGTGTAGCTGATTCTCAGCCTCAAGCACCATCCACTGTCTCAGAGATTAAACTGGGTGTGCCATTATCTAATCAAAATAAAATAAAAATTTTAAAAAAGAAGCAAAAGCTGCTTCGGATGAGATTAAATCAGCCAAAGATCTCCAGATAACTTGAAAAATCAGAGTGAAAGGACACCCCCAAAAGAAAATAATAACTAGGTATCAATGGCTACCAACCATACTGAAATGACTGGCAAAGAATTTCAAATATGGATTGGAAAGAATCTCAAAGAAATATAAGAAGAAATAGAAACCCAACACAAAGAAACCACAAAAACATGCAAGAAATGAACAAGGAAACTGAAGTTAAAAAAAAAAATCCAGTAGTCCTTTTGGAAATGAAACATTCATTCAAGGAAATACAAAACATAATGGAAAGCCTTAAGTATAAGCTAGGCCAGGAAGAAGAACAGAATCTCAGAGCTAAAAGACAACACCTTTGAATGAAACAAGTCAAAGAGAAACAATAGAGAAATAAGAGGAATGAATAAACCTGCAAGAAATATGGTATTATATAAAGAGACCTACCATAAGAATCACAGGCATCCATGAGGGTGAAGAATAAAGTACACTAGGGCTAGAAAACTTATTTGAAGGAATATTTGAGGAAAATTTCCCAAGTCTTGCTAGAAATCTGGACGTCTACATGCTAGACGTACAACGCACTGCTAGGAGATTCATTGCCAATAGGCAATCACTATGACACGTAGTCATCAGACTAGCCAAAGTTAACTCCAAAGAAGAACTCCTATCAACAATAAAGTGAAAGCATCAGGTAACTTACAAAAGAAAACCCAAAACTAATCAGACTTGATGATTTTTCAACTGTGACCCTACAAGGCAGAAGGAACTGGGGCCCCATTCTCAGTCTTCTCAAACAGCCTAGAATTTTATATCCTGTAAAACAAAACTAAATTTCTTATATGAGGAAGAAGTAAAGACTTTCTCAGACAAGCAAATGCTGAGGAAATTTGTTAAAACCAGACCTGCCTTGCAGGATGTACTCTGCATTCTACACAAATCAGCACAATAGACACCCACCAGTATAAAACCATCCAAACGCTAGTGTTCAGAGAACAGCTACCACAATGGCTCAAGAGGTAAAACAAAGTAATAAAATTATATGCAACAGAATGAACATAAATCTGCCTGACTTATCAATTCTTTCAATAAGTGTGAATGGCTTAAACTCTCCACTCAAGAGACAAAGGCTGGCTAAACAGATAAAAAATACAAGCCAAGTATCTGCTATCTCCATGAGACACGTGTAACTCACAAGGACTCTTTCAAAGTCAAGGTGAAGGGATGAAAAACAATATTCCCTGCAAATGAAAACCAAAAGAAAGCTGGTATAGCCATTCTCATCATTCTGTGAACAACACAGACTTCAAATCAACAAAAATAAAGAAAGACAAAGATGGTCATTAGATAATGGCGAAGACATAACAAACCTAAATATCTATACACTAACAGGCCTACACAGATTCATAAAGTAAATCCTACTTGATCTAAATAAAACTATAAACATCAGCATTATAATACTGAGGACTTCAACACCCCACTTCCAGAAAGGATAGATCCTTCAAGCAAAAAATAAACAAAGAAACTTAAATGGGAGTCTAGAACAAATGAGCCTAACAGACACTTACAGAAAACTCGACCCTAAAACAATTTCTTAAGCTCACACAACATTCTCTAAGGTTGATCACCTTCTAGGCTACAAAACATGTCTCAACAGATTTTATAAAATAGAAATCATACCATATATCTTTTCAGACCACAGTGGAATAAAATTAAAAATCAATTCCAATGGAAACACTCAACACTACATAAAGTCATGAAAATAACCTACTGCTGAAAAATTATTGGGTCCAGAAAGAAATTAAGATGAAAATCAAGAGTTTTCAGACTACATAACAAATGAGACACGAGTTACCAAAATCCATGGGATGCAGCAAAAGCAGTCCTAAGAGGAAAATCCATACACTTAAATGCCTGTGTCCAAAAGACAGAAAGATCATAAATCAACAGTCTACTCAATCATCTCAAAGAATTGAGAAAGGAAGAGCAAACCAATCCCAGACCCAACAGAAAAAAAGAAATAACAAAGGTCAGAGCAGAACTAAATGAAATTGATAACAAAATAATTATACAGATGATTAATGAAACAAAAAGTTTCATTTATCTCTGAAAAGATAAAATTGACATGCCTCTTGTTAGATTAACCAGAAACAGAAAAGAAAGTACTCTAATAGGCTCAATCATAAATTAAAAAGACAGTACTACTTATACCATGGAAATACAAAATATGATGTCTGAATACATATAAAAATCTCTATGCGCAGAAACTTAAAAACATTGAGGAAATGGACAAATTCTTAGAAACACACACAACCCTGCTATTTAAATCAGGAAGAAATAGAACCCCCACTCAGGTGTGATGGCTCATGCCTATAATCCCAGCACTCTGGGAGGCCAAAGCAGGTAGATTTCTTGGGCTCCCAAGCTCAAGACCAGCCTGAGCAAGAGCAAGACCTAAAAAATAGCCAGGTGGTATGGCAGGCACCTATGGTCCCAGCTACTTGGGAGGGAGGATGTCTTGAGCCAAAGAGTCTGAGGTTGCTGCTGAGGTTTCTACCAGGGGCAAGAAAGTGAAACTCTGATCTTAAAAAAAAAAAAAAAAATAGAAACCCCCTGAACAGACCAATATCAAGTAATGAAATTGAATTGAAGCAGCAATAAAAAAAATTTTTCAGGCAGCACCTATAGCTCAGTGGGTAGGACTCCAGCCACATACACCAAGGCCAGCTAATGTAACAATGACAACTGCAACAACAACAACAAAAATAACCAGGTGTTGTGGTGGGCGCCTGTAGTCCCGGCTACTAGGGAGGCTGAGGCAAGAGAATTGCTTAAGCCCAAGAATTTGAGGTTGCTATGAGCTGCCATATCACTCTATCAAGGGTGACATACTGAGACTCTCTCAAAAAAAAAAAAAAAAAAAAAAAAATTTTTTTTTTTCCAACAAAAAAAAGTCTTGGACAAAGTGGTTTCACAGCTGAATTCTACAAGACCTACAAAGAAGAACTGGTACCTATACTGCATAAATTATTTTATAACATCTAGAAGGAAGGAATCCTCCCCAACTCATTCTACAAAGCCAATATCACCTTGCTACCAAAGTAGGAAAGGATACAACAAATAAAACTACAGACCAATACCCCTTATGAATATGGATGCAAAAACATCCTAGCAAACCGTTTACACCTGCACATTGAAATAATAATACACCATGATCAAATGGGCTTCATCCCAGTGATGCAAGAATGGCTCAACATGTGCAAATCTGTAAGTGTGATTCACCACACAAACAGAAGCAAAAACAAAGACTCTGCAATAGATCCTCTCAATAAAAGCAGAGAAAGCATTTGATAAAATTCAGCACTCTCATATGAATGCATAAAAAATAGGCAAAGATGGAACATACCTCAAAATTAGAAAAGACATATGTGAAAAACCACAACCAAGATCATACTTAATATAGAGCATTCCTGCTTAGAATTGGAACCAGATAAGGTTTCCCACTGTCATCTGTTTCATTCAACATAGTATTAGAAGTCCTAGCCAGAGCAATCTGGCAAGAGAAGGAAATCGAGGGTATCCAAATAGGGAAAGAAGAGGTCAAACTATCACACTTCCCTGAAAATCCCAAAGATTCTGCCAAGAGACTTGTAGAATAGATAAATAAATTCAGCAAAGTCTTAGGTTATAAAATGAATGTACACAAATCAGTACCATTCCTATATGCCACCAACAGTGAAGCTGAGAATTAATTAAAAGACTCAATACATACCACAATAGCAACAAAGAAAACAAAATACCTGGGGATATATTTAACCAAGGAAGTAAAAGACATCTACAAGAAGATCTAAAAAACACAGAGGAAAAGAAATTGCAAAGAAAGTTTAAGAAATGGAAAAACCATGTCATGCTCATAGATCAGCAGAATCAACATTGTTAAAATGTCCATATTATCCAAAGTCATTTACAGATTCAATAAATCAATATTAAAATACTAATGTCATTATTTGCAGAACTTGGAAAAATAATTCTATGTTTTATATGGAACCAGAAAACACCCTATATAGCCACAACAACTTTAAGCAAAAAGAACAAATTGGGAGGCATCGATTTACCAACCAGAGTATAAGCTGTACTACAAAGCTACAGTACACAAAGCAGTATGGTACTGGCACAAGAACAGAGACATAGACCAATGGATCAGAACAGAGAATCTAGGTATAAAATCATCTTCATACTAACATCTGATCTTTGACAAAGCAGACAAAAATATACACTGGAAAAAAATCTGTGTTCAATATAAAGTGTTAGGAAAATGTAGATAGCCACCTGCAGAAGACTGAATCAGGATCCACACCTCTTGCCACTCACAAAAACTAGTGATGGTGGATAAAAGACTTAAACCTCTAAGACATGAAACTATACAAATTCTAAAAGGAAATGTTGGAAAAACTTTTGTAGATATTGGCCTAGCAAAGAATTTATGAAGAAGACCCCAAAAGCAATCACAGCAACAAAATAAATAAATTAGACCAATAATTACAAAGCTTCTGCACAGCCAAGGAAACAATCATTAGAATGAATAGACACCCTGCAGAATGAGAGAAAACATCTGCATGCTATACATCTGATAAACAGCTGATAACCAGATACAAAGTCAAATCAGCAAAAAAGAAAAAAAAAACCTACCCCATTAAAAAGTGGACAAAAGACATGAACAGAAACTTCAAAAGAAGATAAACTAATGGTGAACAAATATATGACAAAATACTCAACATCCCTAATCATTAGGGAAATGCAAATCAAAACCACAATGAGATATTATCTAACTCCAGTGAGAATAGTTCTTATCAAAAAGTCCCAAAACAAGTGGTGATGTGGATGTGGAGAGAAAGGAACATTTACACACTGTTTGTAAGACTGCAAACTAGTACAACCTCTATGGAAAGTAGTAGGGAGATTCCTGTAAGAACTAAAAGTAGACCTACTGATTGATCCAGTAATCCCACCATTGGGTACTTATCCAATGAAAAAAAGACACTTTATAAAAAGACACCTGCACTCACATATTTACTGCACCACAATTCACAATTGCAAAGATGTGGAAACAACCCAAGTGCTCATGAACACTTGAGTGAATTAACAAAACGTGGTATATGTATACCATAGAGTACTACTCAGCCATAAAATGATCTCTCTCAACCAGAGACCGTTTTTCTAGATGAAGTATCACAAGAATAGAAAAACAAACGCCACATGTACTCACTACTATATTGGAAGTAATCAGTCAACCCTTAGGTGCACGTATGGAAATAACACTCAGTGGAAATCAAGCAGGTAGAAGGTGGGAGGAGGGGTGGATAAATTCACAATTAAGTGAATTGACACTTACATTCACGCCAGTGCACACTTATCTGGGTGACCGGCCACACGTATAACTTTGACTCAAACTGTCCCAAAGCAATTCACATAACAAAAACATTTGTATCCCTGTAATATTGTGGAATTTAAAAATAATAATAAAAGAAAGGTAATATAAGCGGAGAGATACAAACTCGAATCGAATGGAAATTCTAGAAATAAAAAACAATGTAGCAGAAATGAATAATGCCCTTGATATATACTGCTGAAGAAAACAATCATTGAGCTTGAAGACAAGTCAATAAAAACTTCCTGAACTGAAATGCAAAAAGAAAAAAGGATTAAAAAATAAGACAGGCTTGGTGACTGTGACTCAAGCAGCTAAGGCGCCAGCCGCATACACCTGCGCTGGAGGGTTTGCATCCAGCCCGGGCCCACCAAACAACAATGACGGCTGCAACCAAAAAATAGCCAGGCATTGTGGCAGGTGCCTGTAGTCCAAGCTACTTGGGAGGCAGAGGCAGGAGAATTGCTTGAGCCTAGGAGTTGGAGGTTGCTGTGAGCTGTGATGCCATGGCATTCTACCCAAGGCAACAGCTTGAGGCTCTGTCTCAAAAAAAAGACAGAATATCCAAGAACTGTGGATGTACTTGAAATACCAAAAAAGAAAAAATAATAGAGCAGAAGATAAGAAATATTTGACTTAAATGTGACTTAGAACTTTTGAAAATTTATGTACATTACCTATATGCAGAGAACTTTAGGAAAGATTCATAGAAGATCTAACAGGGAGTTACTTCATGTTGATGAATTGAAACATCCAATATTGTTAAAATGTCAATTGTTCTAAACTTTATCTATGGATTCAAAGCAATCTCAATTAAAACTGTAGCCAACTACATCATACACATTAAAAAAGTGATTCTAAAATATATATGGGAAGACAAAAAGCTCAGAATAGGCAATATATATCAAAGAAGCAGACAATGTTTGAGGTCTCTCATTACCTGGTTTTAAGATTTAAAAATAAAACCATAGTAATTAAGAGCTAATGGTTTGGCAAAACAGATACATCTGAGGTAGGAGGATCGCTTAAGCCCAGGAGTTCAAGGCTGACCTGGGCAACATAGAGAGACCATACACAGAGCAGTAAAGCAGAATGGAGAGCTGAGAAATAGATCCACCTAAATACAGTCAAGTGAAGCTTGACAAAGGGGTAATGGTAATTCAATGGGGAATCAATAGTGCTGAAACAATTTTTAGCATGTCCGTATGCAAACCTAATGGACTTAACATCTTTCACAAAAATTAAATCAAAATGAATCATTGTCCTTAAGTGTAAAATGTAAAACTATGTAACTTCCAGAAGGAAACATAAGAGAAAAATCTATGTGCCCTTGGGTTTGGTGGTGTATTTTTAAATAAGCATGTATAACATCAAAAGCATAATCCATTCCTGTGGCTCAAAGGAGTAGGGCGCCGGCCCCATATGCTGGAGGTGGCGGGTTCAAGCCCAGCCCGGGCCAAAAACTGCAAAAAAAAAAAAAAAGAAGCATAATCCATGAGAGAAAAAGTTGAAAAGTTGGACTTTATTAAAATTAAATATTTCTGCTTCCCAGAAAAACACTGTTAAAAGAATGAAAAGACAAAGCATAGATTGGGAAGGTATATTTTCAAAATACATCTGATAAGAAAATATATCCAAGGGCCAGGTGCAGTGGCTCATGCCTGTAATCCTAACACTCTGGAAGGCCGAGGCGAGTGGACTGCCTGAGTTCACAAGTTTGAGACCAGCCTGAGCCAGAGTGAGACCTCATCTTTAAAAATAGCCGGGTGTTGTGGCGGGCTACTTGGGAGTAAGAGAACCACTTGAGCCCAAGAGTTTGAGGTTGCTATGAGCTATGATGCCACAGCACTCTACTGAAGGTGACAAGGTGAGACTCTGTCTCCATAAAAAAAAAAAAAAGAAAGAAAGAAAAAGAAAATATATACAAAATATACAAGGAGCTCTTGATACTCGACAATAGGTAAAATTAAAAAGTTAGAAATAAGTAAAATATTTAGATGAACAGTTTACCAAGGAAGATATAAAAATGGAAAATAAACACATAAAAAGATGTTTCACATCATTTTTTACTAGAAAACCGCAAATTATAACAATGACATATCATAGATAAAATTCAAAAGTAAGAAAATATCAAATGCTAGCAAGGACATGAAGCAACAGAAATTTATTGCTAGTAGGAATGCAAAATGGTAAGGCCACTTTAAAAGAAAGTTTGGCAGTTTCTGATAAAACTAAATATAGTTTTATTATATGATCTAGCAATTATGCTCCTAAGTATCTGCTAAACTGATCTGAAAACTTATGTTCACATAAAAACCTGTACAGGAAAGTTTATGCCAGTTTTAGTCATAATTACCAAAAACATAGAAGCAAACAAGATATCCTTCAATAGATGAAAAACCAAACAAAATGTGATGTATCAGACAATGGGATGGATATTCAGTGAGAAGAAGAAACAGCTATCAAGGTACATGGATGAACTTTAAATATATGTTGCTAAGCCAATCACAAAAGGCTACATACTAGATGATTCCAAATATATGACATTCTGTAAAAGGCAAATGCTACAGTGAAATCAAAATCAACAGGAATAAAGCATATTGACTGCATATACCATACCCTTGATGTATATGTACACTAAAATGGCACTTTATGTGATCTTCCTCTCAGAAACATATTACCATAGTCTGATCATGAGACAAGCATCAAACAAACCCCAATCAAGAGACATTCTACAAAATACCTGATGAATGTTTCTCAAAATTGTCAAGGTCATCAAAAACAAGAAATGCTGACTTCCACTGGAGTTTGGTGTTTGGTCAGTAGGGACCCACGCATGTTCAACATGTATATTGAGAAGTGTTATTTCTATTCAGAGCCAATCTGCCCTGGCCATGGCATGATGTCCATCCACAAAATGATTGCAAGGTGTTCAGATTTTTTAAATCCAGATGTCATAAAAACTTCAAAAAGAAGTGCAATCCTTGGTAGGTCAGGTGGGCTAAAGCATTCTGGAAAGCAGCTGGTAAAAAGCTTATAGTGGACAATTCATTTGAATGTGAAAAACAGACATGAACCTATCAAATACCAGAGAGAGCTATGGAATAAAACTACTGATGTAATGAAGAAAGTTGAAGAGATCAAACAGAAACGTCAAGCTAAATTTATAACGAGCAGTTGAAGAAAAATAAAGAGTTACAGAAAGTTCAGGACATCAAAGAAGTCAAGCAAAACATCCATCTTATCTGAGACCCTCTTGCAAGCAAAGGAAAGCAGCTTGAGGAGAAAATGGTACAGCAATTACAAGAGGATGTGGACAAGGAATATGTTTCTTAAAAATTTTACTGTCTGTAACCATTTCTATATTTACTTTTGAAAATGTCCTTTGGAGACTAGAACTTCTAAGTTATTGATTTATTTTTTACATAAGGTCACTCAAATGAAAGGAGATTAAAAATGTATCTCCTACATTTCTGTCCATAAAACATTAGATAGTATGGATATTTGATTGCATCTCAGTGTTAATCCTTCACGGATAGATGTGCTTCTATAAGTTATGAAAATTTTGTGTGTAAAAACAGAAGTGAATTGTGGGCACAAAATGGTCATGTCATTTGGATGGCCCTCGATAGCATTTATGTAGTAACTAAGGACAAAAGTTCTGTCTAGTGATATGCAAAATAAAATTTTCTTTGCAGTACAATAATTCCTTTATTAATGTTATACAAGGGGGGATACAAGAAGGAACTGTGACCATTAGCTTCCAAAAATATCTTTTATTTTGATCAGTATCTCCTGTTTTGGGTTATTAGCATTTTTTAAGAGCATAACAGCCTTGTATCACAAAGCCTATACTGAACTATTTTGGCCTGGTTTAACTGTTCTAATAGGTAGTTTTGAATGTTGAGGATGAAAGCTGAATAATCTTTGCCTGAAATGGTACTATATAATTTCCACTTTGGAGAATACTCAGTTCTAACTGTGACTCCTGGTAAAACAAGCTTTATTTTTCTAGCCAGCAGTGATCTAGAAGCAGAAGAATCCCAGTGCCTTTTAAAATTTGTTGTGATTTTCTTTATAAAAACTCCTAATTGTTTTTAGAAAATAGAATTTATGGGTAGAGAATCTGTCCATTAGTTGCACAGAAAATAAAACCATTTTTAAAGTTAAAAAAAAGGAAAAGCCTGAGACTGTCAGAGCCAAAAGAAGCCAAAGAAGAAAGGACAACTAAACCTAATGTGCTATCCTGGATGGGGCTCTGGAACAGTAAAAGGACATTAGGAAAAAAGTAAGGAAATCATAAAGTATAAACTTTAGTTAATAAGAAATTTATCAGTATTAGTTCATTAATTGTAATAAATTTACCATACTAATGTTAAGATGTGAAGGTTAGGGAAAACTGGGTGTGAGATGCATAGGAAATCCATATTATCTTCACAATTTTTCTGCAAATCTAAACTGTACCAAAATAAAAAATGTAATTTAAAAAAAACAACTGAATGTTCATATAAAATAAACAATGAGAAAGTAAAAGTTAAAAATTTTATTTATAATAGCATCAAACAATATTAAATATATAGAAATAAATCTGACAAAAGATAAACAAAAAGAACAAAAAGTACAAAACACTGAAGTAAACAACAGTGTTGTATTGGCATTAACATGCATAAATAGGCCCATGGAAAAATTTGATAATCAAGAAAGAGACCCACAAAAATCAAGAAAATTGACAAACCTTTAGCTAAATTAAGAAAGAAGAATAATCCTGAAAGAGATGAACAAAACTGGAGACCTCACATTTCCTGGCTTCAAAGCATGTTACAAAGCTACAGTAATCAAAATAGTATGGTACTGACATACAGACAAATGTATGGAACAGTGAAAAAGAATAAAGAACTCAAAAATAAACCTATACATTTATAGTCTAATGATCTTCGACAAGGGTGCCAAGACTATACAATGGAATAATGAGAGTCTCTTCAGCAAATGAGCTGATAAAAGTGAGTATCTCCATGCGAAGAAATTAAACTGGACCCTTATCTTATACCATACCCAGAAATAAACGCTAAAGAGATTAAATAATTAAATGTAAGACTTGGAACTATAAAACCCCTAGAAGATTGAGACTACATAAAATAAAACATTTCTGCACAGCAAAGGCAACACTAAACAGAGTTAAAAGGCGACCTAGAGGGTGGGAGACAAGATGGCAGACTGAAGCCAGCTTTCAACAAAGGCTCCCAACCAGAAGGAGAGTTAAGAGACAGGAATTTAGTAAGTATCCTGGTGGACTTGAGCCTCACCAAGAGAGAAGGCTGAAGAACGCACATCAACACCGCTGAGGCAAGTTGTGATCACAAGGACGCAAACAAAAGGTACAAAATCCACCACCAAGCGGACGGGAGTCCCCCTCCCCCATGAGACCGGCTCTAGAGCACCACAATTGAACAAGCGGGCAGAAATTAAAGGCCCTCCCACTACACTCCACGGGAGAGACCTTCTAAAAACTGGACCTACCTCCCCTACTGGGGTGCCGTGGCGTTCTCCTGCCGGACATAGGGCTGAATAAAACTTTGGGAATCCTTTGCCGGCAACCCTGAATCCCCGGCGCTCCCCTCCCGCCCACTGAGGTCTGGAGGCCTGTCCCCCAGGACTTCAGATCCTTGGGTGATTTCTCAAGGGGAGTGGACAGTCCCCGAGTTGCGACTGGTCAGCATTGACTCTGAGGCGCGCCGAGTGAGGAGAGGGCACCGGGCTGAGGGGGAGTCACGCCTCGCGGCACTTCCCTGCGGTGCAGTGCAGCAACCCTCCCCAGGCATATGGGGCCCAAGACTGAATCAGACTCTGGCCTCCCCGCTGAGAGCTGAGAACCCCTACTCTCACTCGGGGTCTGAGGGCCTATCCCCCAGGAGTTCGGCTCCTTGGGTGATTTCTCGAGGGGAGTGCACAGTGCCTGAGCTGCGTCAGGTCAGCGCTGACTCTGGGACACGTGAGCGAGGAGAGGGCACTCTGCTGAGGGGAAATCAAGCCTTGGCGGCACTTCCCTGCGGTGCAGTGCAGGAGCCCTACCCGGACCGTAGTATTGCGTGAAACTGAATGAACCTCTAGCTTCCCCCCGCCCCACTCCCAATCGGGGTCTGGGGGCCCATCCCCCAAGAGTTCTGATTCTTGGGGGATCTCTTAAGGGGTGTGGACCCAGCACAAACTGCGGCCGCTCAGTGCTGACTCTGGGGCGCGGGACAGAGGAGAAAAGGGTCGCCTGAGTGCCCACACCAGAGCAGCAGTTCCCTGGAGGTAGATCAACAGCCGTTTTTTCTTTAACGGCAGAACGCTCACTTCTGGATATTCTGAGGCCACACCCCCTGTCTCCCTGGGCAACCAGAGGAGGCCACCGGTGACACGGCTCACAAACCCGGAAGCCTCCAGGGCCGACCCAGAGAGGTGTTCAGACGCAATTCTCCAGCAGCAAAGACGTTTGAACTCAAAACAGCCCGTCTCCTGTAGGCGACGACAGGAACAGAGACAGAACCTCACAAAGTTGTCTGTTCTGTTCTGTTCTGTTAGCAGCATGCATCAGGGACGGGGCTAAGCTGAGTGAACACCTCCTTCCCATCACCTGCATCAAACACTCAAAGATGTCAGGCCCCATCTCCTCCTGCTAGATAGCGGCAGTCTGCGGGGGCCTGGCAGACTTCCTTGCGATTCAGGCAGGTGCAAACGCCTGGAGTCTCTGTTCACTGCAAGCAACTGGGTTAGCCATCTGCAGAGATACCAGTGACTGGGTCCGATGGAGGGGCAAAGTGGGGAAGGAGATGTCAACCTTCCCAGACTGCTCTGTTTGCTGGGTGGCTCCTCCTGACTCCACGCTGCACTGGGGTGAGCTGTGTCAGAGGAGTCACCAGGCCCCTGTGATCCAGTTCCCAGAGACCTCTTGAACCCTTCCACCTGAGACAAGTGCCGATTGAGACAGTTGATTCGGACCTTTTGAACTGGGCTAATAGACTGAGGACTCTTCAGGCGGTGCCCTGGGTGTGCGATTGTAGGAAGGTTTGATTCTCCTTTTCCAACTGGGGCCAGAGGTGGGCAGGCGGGGTGACTTAATTGCTGATTTTTCCACACAGCTGAGACTTCAAGCCAGAGTAGAAGTTGCAATCGGATCAAACAGAAACCAGCTGAAAACAAGACAGAACCACTTTGCTCCACCACACCAGACAGGGCCCCAGTTTCTCAGGCCACAACACTGTACGGGCCCTCGATAAAACCCCAGGGGAAAAACCAAAGGGAGTAAACCATGGGGCGGAATCAGCAGAAAAACTCTGGTAACATGAATAACCAGAATAGATCAACCCCCCCAAGAAAAGATACGGCAGATGTGATTGAAGATCCCATTCATAAACAACTGGCTGAGATGTCAGAAGTCGAATTCAGAATTTGGTTTGCAGACAAGATTAATAAAATGGAATTAGGAATTCGAGGAGAAATTCAAAAATTGTCTCAAGAATTTAACGAATTTAAAGACAAAACCACCAAAGACTTAGACACACTGAAACAAGAAATTACAGCCCTCAAAGATATTAAAAATACAGTAGAATCCCTCAGTAACAGAATGGAGCAAGCAGAAGAAAGGATTTCTGACATTGAAGATAAAGTCTTCGAACGCTCCCAATCTCTCAAAGAGGAAGAGAAATGGAGAGCAAAAACGGATCACTCACTCAGAGAGCTCTCAGATAATTCGAAAAAAAAACAACATAAGGGTTATAGGAATTTCAGAGAATGATGAAGTGGCTGCCAAGGACACAGAGGCCCTTCTACATGAAATTATGAAAGAAAATTTTCCAGACATGCCTAGAGAATCTGAAATTCAGATAGCAGACAGCTTCAGAACCCCAGCACGATTCAACCCCAATAAGCCATCTCCCAGACATATCATAATTAGCTTCACTAAAGTTAACATGAAAGAGAAGATTCTCAAAGCAGCCCGGCGAAAGAAAACTATAACATACAAAAGTAAGAATATTAGAATAACTGCAGATCTCTCTGCTGAAACTTTTCAAGCAAGAAGAGGCTGGTCATCAACTTTTAATCTCCTAAAGCAAAAAAACTTTCAACCCAGGATCTTGTATCCAGCTAAACTGAGTTTCATCTATGATGGAGAAATTAAATACTTCAATGACGTTCATATGTTGAAAAAATTTGCCATAAGTAAACCAGCTCTTCAGGATGTTCTCAGACCTATCCTCCACAATGACCAACCCAATCCTATACCACAAAAGTCAACTCACTCAGAAACTTCGGATCAAACTCCAACTTCCACACTGGCGAAAGGATTAAAAATGTCCACTGGACCTTTGAAAAACTCGATACCCAAAATTCCACCAGACTTATCAATACTCTCCATCAATGTGAATGGCTTAAACTGTCCTCTAAAGAGTCATAGGTTAGCTGACTGGATACAAAAACTCAAGCCAGATATTTGTTGCATACAAGAGTCACATCTCAACTTAAAAGACAAATACAGACTCAGGGTGAAAGGATGGTCATCCATATTTCAGGCAAATAGTAATCAGAAAAAAGCAGGTGTTGCAATTTTATTTGCAGATACAGTAGGCTTTAAACCATCAAAAGTAAGGAAGGACAAGAATGGTCACTTCATATTTGTTAAGGGTAATACTCAATATGACGAGATCTCAATTATTAATATCTATGCACCCAACCAGAATGCACCTCAATTTATAAGAGAAACTCTAACAGACATGAGTAACTTGATTTCCTCCAGCTCCATAATCGTCGGAGATTTCAACACTCCCTTGGCAGTGTTGGATCGATCCTCCAGAAAGAAGCTGAGCAAAGAAATCTTAGATTTAAACCTAACCATCCAATATTTAGATTTAGCAGACATCTACAGAACATTTCATCCCAACAAAACTGAATACACATACTTCTCATCAGCCCACGGAACTTACTCCAAAATTGACCACATTTTAGGTCACAAGTCTAACCTCAGTAAATTTAAAGGAATAGAAATTATTCCATGCATCTTCTCGGACCATCATGGAATAAAACTTGAATTGAGTAACAACAGGAATCTGCATACCCATACAAAAACATGGAAGTTAAATAACCTTATGCTGAATGATAGCTGGGTCAGAGATGAGATTAAGAAAGAAATCACCAATTTTTTGGAACAAAATGACAATGAAGACACAAGCTATCAGAACCTCTGGGACACTGCAAAGGCAGTTCTAAGAGGGAAATTCATAGCACTGCAAGCCTTCCTCAAGAGAACGGAAAGAGAGGAAGTTAACAACTTAATGGGACATCTCACGCAACTGGAAAAGGAAGAACATTCCAACCCCAAACCCAGTAGAAGAAAAGAAATAACCAAAATTAGAGCAGAATTAAATGAAATTGAAAACAAAAGAATAATACAACAGATCAATAAATCAAAAGCTGGTTTTTTGAAAAGGTCAATAAAATAGATAAACCTCTGGCCAACCTAATCAGGAAAAAAAGAGTAAAATCTCTAATATCATCAATCAGAAACAACAAAGACGAAATAACCACAGACTCATCAGAAATCCAAAAAATCCTTAATGAATATTACAAGAAACTTTATTCTCAGAAATATGAAAATCTGAAGGAAATAGACTGATACTTGGAAGCACGCCACCTTCCAAGACTTAACCAGAATCAAGTGGAAATGTTGAACAGACCCATATCAAGTTCAGAAATAGCATCAACTATACAAAACCTCCCTAAAAAGAAAAGCCCGGGACCAGATGGTTTCACGTCAGAATTCTACCAAACCTTTAAAGAGGAATTAGTACCTATATTACTCAACCTGTTCCAAAATGTAGAAAAAGAAGGAAGACTACCCAACACGTTCTATGAAGCAAATATCACCCTGATCCCCAAACCAGGAAAAGACCCAACAAGAAAAGAAAATTATAGACCAATATCACTAATGAATATAGATGCAAAAATATTCAACAAGATCCTAACAAACAGAATCCAGCAACACATCAAACAAATTATACATCATGACCAAGTTGGTTTTATCCCAGGGTCTCAAGGCTGGTTCAATATACGTAAATCTATAAATGTAATTCAGCACATAAACAAATTAAAAAACAAAGACCATATGATTCTCTCAATTGATGCAGAAAAAGCTTTTGATAATATCCAGCATCCCTTCATGATCAGAACACTCAAGAAAATTGGTCTAGAAGGGACTTTTCTTAAACTGATAGAGGCTATCTACAGCAAACCCACAGCCAATATCATATTGAATGGAGTTAAATTGGAATCATTTCCACTCAGATCAGGAACCAGACAAGGCTGCCCATTGTCTCCATTGCTTTTCAACATTGTAATGGAAGTTTTAGCCACCGCAATTAGGGAAGAAAAGGCGATCAAGGGTATCCATATAGGGTCAGAAGAGATCAAACTTTCGCTCTTCGCAGATGATATGATTGTGTATCTGGAAAACACTAGGGACTCTACTACAAAACTCCTAGAAGTGATCAAGGAATACAGCAGCGTCTCAGGTTACAAAATCAACATTCATAAATCGGTAGCCTTTATATACACCAACAACAGTCAAATTGAAAAAGCAGTTAAGGACTCTATCCCATTCACAGTAGTGCCAAAGAAGATGAAATATTTGGGAATTTACCTAACAAAAGACGTGAAAGATCTCTATAAAGAGAACTATGAAACTCTAAGAAAAGAAATAGCTGAAAATGTTAACAAATGGAAAAACATACCATGCTCATGGCTAGGAAGAATCAACATTATCAAAATGTCCACACTACCCAAAGCAATATATAATTTCAACGCACTCCCTATTAAAGCTCCACTGTCATATTTTAAAGATCTTGAAAAAACATTACTTCGTTTTATATGGAATCAGAAAAAACCTCGAATAGCCAAGACATTACTCAGAAATAAAAACAAAACAGGAGGAATCACACTACCAGACCTCAGACTTTACTACAAATCGACAGTGATCAAAATAGCATGGTATTGGCACAAAAACAGAGAAGTAGATATCTGGAATAGAATAGAGAACCAAGAGATGAATCCAGCTACTTACCGCTATTTGATTTTTGACAAGCCAATTAAAAACATTCAGTGGGGAAAAGATTCCCTATTTAACAAATGGTGCTGGGTGAACTGGCTGGCAACCTGCAGAAGACTGAAATTGGACCCACACCTTTCACCATTAACTAAGATAGACTCTCATTGGATTAAAGATTTAAACTTAAGACATGAAACTATAAAAATACTAGAGGAGAATGCAGGGAAAACCCTTGAAGAAATTGGTCTGGGTGAGTATTTCATGAGGAGAACCCCCCGGGCAATTGAAGCAGCTTCAAAAATACACTACTGGGACTTGATCAAACTAAAAAGCTTCTGCACAGCTAAGAACACAGTAAGCAGAGCAAGCAGACAGCCCTCAGAATGGGAGAAGATATTTGCAGGGTATAACTCTGACAAAGGTTTAATAACCAGAATCCACAGAGAACTCAAACGCATCAGCAAGAAAAAAACAAGGGATCCCATCGCAGGCTGGGCAAGGGATTTGAAGAGAAACTTCTCTGAAGAAGACAGGCGCACGGCCTTCAGACATATGAAAAAATGCTCATCATCTTTAATCATCAGAGAAATGCAAATCAAAACTACTTTGAGATATCATCTAACTCCAATGAGACTAGCCTATATCACAAAATCTCAAGACCAGAGATGTTGGCATGGATGCGGAGAAAAGGGAACACTTCTGCACTGCTGGTGGGAATGCAAATTAATACATTCCTTTTGGAAAGATATATGGAGAACACTCAGAGATCTAAAAATAGATCTGCCATTCAATCCTGTAATTCCTCTGCTGGGCATATACCCAGAAGACCAAAAATCACAACATAACAAAGATATTTGTACCAGAATGTTTATTGCAGCCCAATTCATAATAGCTAAGTCATGGAAAAAGCCCAAGTGCCCATCGATCCACGAATGGATTAATAAATTGTGGTATATGTATACCATGGAATACTATGCAGCCTTAAAGAAAGATGGAGACTTTACCTCTTTCATGTTTACATGGATGGAGCTGGAACATATTCTTCTTAGTAAAGTATCCCAAGAATGGAAGAAAAAATACCCAATGTACACAGCCCTACTATGAAACTAATTTGGGACTCTCACATGAAAGCTATAACCCAGCTACAACTTAACAATAGGGGGAAGTGGGAAAGGGGGGGGTGGGTAGAGGGAGGGGAATCGGTGGGATCACACCTGTGGTGCATATTACAGGGGTATTTGCGAAACTTGGTAAATGTAGAATGTAAATGTTTTGGCACAGTAACTGAGATAACGCCGGAAAGGCTATGTTAACCACTGTGATAAAAATGTGTCAAATGGTTTATGAAGTGAGTATATGATGCCCCATAATCATATCATTGTATACAGTTATGATTTAATAAAAAAATTAAAAAAAAATTAAAAAGGCGACCTACAGGATAGGAGATAATATTTGCAAACCATGTGTATGATAAAGGCTTAATATCCAAATTATGCAAAAAATTCATACAACTTAGTAGCAAAAGAACAAACTACTCCATTAAAAAATGAGCAAAGGACTTGAAGAGACATTTCTCCAAAGAAGACATGCAAATGACCAAAAGATACACATAAATATGAAAAGATGCTGAACATTAATAACTGTCAGAGAAATTAACATCAAAACCACAATGAGGTCTCACTTTATACCTGTTAGGACAATTATTAAAAAAAAAAAAAAAAGACAAGACCAGAGCAGAAAATAGCAAGTGTTCACAAAGATGTGGAGAACTGGAACACTGTTCATACTGCTGGTGGGAAGGTAAAATGGTACAGCTACTAACGAAAACAGCACAGAGTCTTCTCAAAATTATAAAAATAGGAAGAATGACAGCAACAGATTAGAGGGGACACTAGCCTTCATCTCACCCCACCACAAAAAACAATTAGACATGAAATAAAATACCTGAGGAAGGTCTCAGGGTCCTTTAAGAGCCTGTAACAAAACAGTAGAGAAGAAAGACAGAGCATAACTGTTCAGAAATTATTTCTGTGTAGATTAGAATACGTGAGACATCTGTAGATAACTAGAAACAAATAAGGGCAGTGGCTATCAGCATCAGCCACATGATGGATACCACCATGGTCCTCATTAGCCTGCTCAGAGGACATTAGCAGCTTTTGCCACTGAGGTAACCAGTAGCCATCCCCACCACAGACCTCCTAGAGAAAGAAAGCTGCTAAGCTCCCTCTCTCCCACTGTATTGCTGCCCTGGGACTAGGACCACAACCATGCCCAAATCTGTGTACATTCCAGACCACAGAGTCATGGCTGCTCCATCTGTGCCAGCACTACAGACTCTAGCTGCACCATGTGTATCCACACTTCTGCCACCACTGCTGTGGGATAGCCTTGCCCTAGCACCCCAAACATATGATGCCCTATGGACCATGGCTGTGCTGCTGTTCCATGACTGTTCCTGGATCAGACATCTGAGATAACATCACAGCAAGCTAGCCAGTGCCCCTTATGGCTGCACTCCAGGCCATAGCTCCTCAGCCACTCTGCATACCAGCACCTGGGACACCAGAACCACTGCTGTAGCAGACATGTTTGCACCCTTACCCCACCAACAACTGGAACCCTGCACACCTGTACTCTGGACCCTGGCTCTGAGGCCATTATGTGAATGCCCACACACAGGACACTAATGCCAAGATAAATACCCTCAGCCATAACCTCCCCTATAGGAGATAGAAAGAGATCAGGCTACTGCTGTTGTCACCAAAGAACTCAATTGTGCTTGCCACCATTGTAAACATCTACAGCCTTGGCTACTGAAGGACCCCTGCAATCTTCACCAATGACAAAGACAGCTAACAGAGCTAAATTAAGTATGCTGCTGGAGCCTCCTTGGAGCCTGAACCATTGTTCCACCTAGCCAGGTACCCATATGCCCACCCATAGGCGAAGATTTTTCTCTACTTAAATCAGTCTGTGAAGTTTACAAGAGGTGACTGGTATATCAAATGCACAGACATCAATGCAAAGCAACAAGAAACATAAAGAAACCAAGAAAACTTCACACCATGAAAGAAACACAATAATTTTCCAGTAACCAAATCAAATAAAATGCAGATCTAGGAATTACCTAACAAACAATTCAAACTAGCAATTTTCAGGAAGGTAATCAAGCTATAAGACTACATAAATAGACAACAAAGCAAACAACATACAAACAAGTTCAACAGAGAGAAATTATTTTCAAAACAAAAGAAAAGAAAGAAATTTTTAAAAGACCACAACAGAAATGCTAGAGTTAAAAAACAGTGAATGAATTAAACAATGCAATAGAGAACATCAATAGCAAGCTAGAGGAAGCCCTCAAAAAAGAAAAAATCTTTAAATTTGAAGGCATATCATTTAAAAATATCCAGTCAGGCTGAGCACAGTGGCACATGCTTGTAATCCTAACACTCTGGGAGGCCAAGGCAGGTGGTTCCCTTGAGCTCAGAAGTTTGAGAACAGCCTGAGCAAGAATGAGACCCCATTTCTATAAAAAATGGAAAAAATAGCCAGGCATCATGGCAGGCATCTGTAGTCCCAGCTACTAAGGAAGCTGAGGGACGAAGCATTCAACATCACTAAACCTCAAGGAAATGCAAATCAAAACCACAAGGAGATATCACCTCATACCTGTGAGGATGGCTATTATCAAAAAGACAGGAGATAACAAGCATTAACAAAGATGTAGAGAAAAGGAAATCCTCATACATTGTTGGTGGAAATGTAAATTGGTACAGCCAATTATGAAAAACAGTATGGAGGTTCCTCTAAAAGTCAAAAATAGAACTACCATGTCATCTAGCAATCCCACTTCTGGGTATACAACCACAGGAAATAAAATCACTACCTCAATGTTCCCTACAGTATTATTCACAATAGCCAAAATATGGAAATAACCTAAGTTTTTATCAATGAGTGAATGAATAAATTATGGTATATAAACAATGGAATAATATTTAATCATAAAAATAGAGGAAATCTTACTATTTGTGACACACAATCTAAAGGGCATGGTATTAAATGAAGTCAGACACAGAAAGACAAACACTGAATTATATCATTTATGAGAATCTATAAAGTCAAACTTAAAGAAACAGAGTATTAGGATAGTTACCCGGGGTTGGGATGATATGAAAAATGGAGAGAGCAGGCCAGGCACAGGGGCTCATGCCTGTAATCCCAGCACTGTGGGAGGCTGAGGCTGGTGGATTGCTTGAACTCAGGAGTTCGAGACCAGCCTGAGCAAGAGCAAAACCCCACTTCTACAAAAATAGAAAAATTAGCTGGGTGTGGGAGCGCCTGTCATCTACCTACTCAGGAGGCTGAGGCAGAAGATTGCTTGAGCCCAAAACTTTGAGGTTGTGTGAGCTATAATGATGCCACGGTACTCTACCCAGGGTGGCAGAGTAAGACCTGTCTCAAAAACAAACAAACAAACAAATGGAGAGAGATTGCTCAAAGGATATAAACTTACGAGATAAATAGGTTGTGGAGACCTAATGTATAACATGGTGACTATTATTAATAATAATGGATACTTGAAATTTTCTAAGAATGTATTTTAAGCATTTTCATCACAAACACAGAAAAGGAACTATGTGAAATGATGGATATTTCAGTTAGGTTGATTATGGCAATCATTTCACAATATACACATACATCAAAACATCATGCTGTACCCCTTGAATATATACAGTTATTATTCATCAATTATACATCAACAAAGCTGGAAAAAATTTAAATAGAACCACCATATCATCCAATAATCCCACTTCTGAGTATTTATCCAATAGACTTGAAATCAGCATCTCAAAGAGGTATCTGCACTCTCATGCTCACTATAGCATGATGCAGAATAGCAAAGAAGTAGAAACAACCTAAATATCTATCAACATATGAATGGACAAAGAAAATGTATATATACATACACACACACAGAAATATTATTCAGTCTTAAAAAGAAATTCTGTCATATGCTACAACATAGATGAAACTTGAACTTATACTAAGTGAAATAAGACAGCCATGAAAGGACAAATACTGCATAATACTACATTTATAAGCAGTATCTAAATAAACTAAGAAATAGAAAGTAGAATGGTAATTATCAGGGACTGAGAGGAAGAGGAAATGGGGAATGCTGTTCAATGGATATAAAGGTTCAGTTATGTAAGATGAAAAAGTTCTAGAGAGCTGCTTTACAACATTGTTCTTATAGTTAACAATACTATACTATACACTAAAAGTTTGGAGCAGGGTAGCTTGAGTCCAGACGGGCAACAGAGTGAGAACCCACCAAGAGAAAGAAAAATAGGAAGGGAGGGAGGGAAAAAGGAAGAAACCCACACAGACAACTGACCTTCTACACAGATGCAAAGCAATTCAGTGAAGAAGGAATAGTCTTTTCAACAAATGGTGCTGGAACAACTGGACATCCATATGTAAAAATGGGAACTTCGAGTTACACTTTACACCATATAGAAAAATTAACTTGAAATGGCTCACAGTTCTAAATGTTAACAGCTAAAACTATAAAATTGCTAGGAGAAAAATGAGAGAAAATTCAGTGACCTCATGCTTGACAAAGATTTCTTAAAAACAAAATGCTGCACGTAAGTTTTTAAATCAATTAACTTCACTTAAAAGTCTTTTGCTTTTGGCTGCTGTGCCTGAGCGAGCACCAGCCATCCCTTAATAAATCATTCATTTCGTCTGCAAAAAAACAAAACAAAACAAAAACAAAAGTCTTTTGCTTTTTTAAAAGAGAAATAGTTTCAAACATAAACCTGAAAAAAGACTTACATTTAGAATATATAAAGAACTTTTTTTTTTTTTTTGTAGGAAAGGTATTTATTGGCAAGGAAGGGATGCTGCAGAGCGGCACCAAGGAGGAAAGAAAAGGGGGTGGGGGAGTGGGACAGAGAGAGGAGAGACCAAGAGAGACAGAGAGAGAAGAGAGAGGAGGAGCAGAATATATAAAGAACTTTTATAATTTAATAACACAAACTCAATAAAACTATACAGAAGATATATGGATGGCAAACAAGCACATGAACAGACACTAAAAGTCATTAATCACTAGGGAAGGGCAAGTTAAACCATACTACATACCTATTAAAATGGCTAAAATTAAAAAGATACTGTATACCAAGTTGGTGAGCTTTTTAACTATTGGAACACTCATACACTGCTGGTGTGAATATAAAATAAAATAGTGTAACCAATTTAGAAAACTTTAATGGTTTCTTCAAATGAAACATAAATCCATCATGTGACTCGGTTATTCTACTTGTAGGTTATTTATCCAAGAGATATAAAACCATGTCTACACAAAGACTTAATACAGAATGTTCTTATCACCTTTTTTTATTAGAGCCAAAAATTAGAAACAATCCAAATGTCTATGTTTATATCCATACAATACAGTACTACTTAACAACCAAAAGGAATGTAACTTTTTTTTTAAACATGACAATAGGAATAAATCCCAAAATATTTATGCTGATTGGAAGCAGGCCAACAAAAGAATACATGCTGTATGATTACATTTTTATGAAATTTTAGAAAATTCAAAACAATCTCTTTGGGCTCGTCATCCATAGCTAAGTGGTTAGGAAGCCAGCCACATACACCAGGGCTAGTGGGCTCGAACCTGGCCTGGGCCTGCTAAAAACAATGACAACAACAAATAGCCGGGCATTGTGGCGGGTGCCTGTAGTCCCAACTACTTGGGAGACTGAGGCAAGAGAATTGCTTAAGCCCAAGAGTTTGAGGTTGCTGTGAGCTATGATGCCATAGCACTCTTCAAGAGCGATACAGTGAGACTCTGTCTCAAAAAAAAAAAAAAAAAAACTCTCTATGGTAGAGTCTCAGCCTTCCTAGTAGCTGGAACTACAGGTGCATAACACCACATCTGGCTAATTTTTAAAAAAAACATATTTTTTGCTACATTGCCCAGGCTGGTCTCAAACTCCTGGCCTTAAAGTGATTTCCCAAAGCACTAAGATTATATAGGTGAGCCACTGCACTCACCCTCCCCAAATTATTAAATATCTATTAGAATATTTTTAAAAATAACTAAAATGCTTTTGAAAGTCTTCCAATTACATAGAAAAATGCTTATAGTATGTAATTAAATGAAATTGGTTAAATATAAAACTATATAGGGGCTGGTCCCAATTACATAGAAAGTTTATGTAATAAATGAAAACAGACAAATTTCTGGTTTGAAAAAGATCTATATTAATAGTAATTTTCCCCGGGTTATACAATCATGGGTAATTTAAATTTTCTTCATACTTTTCTCTATTTTCTGTATTCCAAGGTTTTCTTTGTTGTGTTGTCATCTTGTCTTATTATTGTTTTATCTGAATTTGCAATATTCTTATTAATAGGAAATGAAAAAACAAGTGAAGGGAAAGAATTTGAGTGATTATCTGTCCTGCCAAGTGATTCCAACCTATGCACCACATGTTCATAGATACATTGAAATTCAATGTTACTGAATCTGCAGAACCTCTATTTCTTACATTGACAAACAGTAAAACCACTAACCTAGAGGTCTTCAACAGCTCAGTCCTCCCAGACTTCCTGCCTGTATTGATGTTTCTTCTGCTAACATACTAGTATGTAGAAAGGACTCGGATGGTATTAGCATCCAATTAATAGATGTTCCATCACATGCTCCTCTTTCTCTGCTATGGCTTTTCTGTAAATTGTAACTCACCCTATTTGTAAGCAACTGTCAAACCTATGCCTGATGTTTTCTTATTCTATTTATATCCCAGAATAGAATTTAAAGTTATAAAGGTAAATCAAATGCTAAAGTCATATATGTTCTGTAACGAGAAGGACTTTGTAAAAGCTATTTCAGTTAAACACTGTGGTCTTTTGCAAATACGTGGTTAATTACAAAAGTTTTGAGATACATAAAAATCAAGAAACAAAATCCTCACTGATAGAAACAAATGAAGCCCTCCTAGCAACGCTGATAAACTGAGCAAGTTGAAACTTGCATGGGTAAATTGAAAAGGATGCTGAGCCTATGTTTCTTGGAAGTGAAATAATGAACCATAACACAGTCTGTCTAAAAACATTCATAAGTAAGATTACTTAGAAGTGCAAGTCATAGTTGTGTAGCAGGTCTAGTCTGTGATTGATTTTAGAAAAATTGTTCAATGTTTGCTGAATTTTCTACTATTGACTGAAAAGCTATGATTTTATAATATTATTGTGATTATTATTTCATACTAATCCTATCCGAAGTTGAAGTCAACAAATAATTTTCATTATAAAATATACTATAAAAAACAGAGCTATTAGTGATAGTAACTATTAGTTGTTTAAAGGTAACTGAGTTTACCTCAAAGAATTGTTCTCTGCTTTTTGTCTACCAAGTTCACTTTCAGTATCCATTGCCTTTCTTGCTAGTGATTTCATTTCTTTTTCCACGGTAGTTATGGTTTCCTTCATCAAAGTCATATTTGACATTTGCTCCATACGTTCATCGTCAAGCTATACAAGTAGAATGACAAGGTTACTGCCATACTTTAAAAAGCCTCAGTAATCTTCCTAAAGAGACATAGTCCCTCTGTAAAACTGTGATGTAGGACAAGATTTACATGATGAGGTGATTAGATTAGACCTAACTGCTGTGGGAGGTTTTATGGGCAAGGTATTGTGTAGCAGGACCCAAAACAAACCACTCTGTAGCTTTTCTATAAAGCCCATCACTGTGTATCAGTCTACATTTTTCAATCTGGCTCAATTTGACTATAACATACACATCTTATTTACAAAAGGATTTATTTGTTGTCCAACATAATAAATTACACATGTAAAATGGGATTACAAAAATAAAAATCTTTTTTTTCCTATATAATGCTTTTAAACTCATTATAACAAAATATCACAGATGAACTTATAAATCTATTCAATTAAATTTGGTAACAAAGTTAAATGCCCTTATTTCTGTTTATATATATAAACGTCTTCAATATATTTTAAATCCTTGAATTCGCAAAATCTTTAAACTCAGATTAAATATATTTTGTTCATTAATTTTTATTTCATTATAATTTTCTCTGTCCTGTTTACTCCTTAGGTAAAAATGTTATCTCTAACAAAATAGAGAGATGACAAACTTGCTAAAATCTCTGAGAATGAAACCCTAAAGGTTTTTTTTTAAAGTATACCCTTTGCAATCTAATCCTTTACTCATGTTTCTAGAATGAAATAAGCTAGTGAAAAAGTGACAATTTACACCATGCCACCTCAAGTATTTTAGGACTATACACACTATCTTAGAAAAATAAAAGAACTCTGAACACAGTAGAAGGGAAAGGAAAAGGAAAGCCACTGAGACTACGAGTTTACAGTCAAGAGTGATTTTTACATTGTGAACTGTGCACTCCAGCTCCTCTATCCTCTGCTCCAAGTGAGCCTTCTCATTAAATGCTGTTTCTTGAGCAATCTGTTTAGAAAACACAAACAAAACAAGTGCTTTCAATGTCACTGCATCTGTGTTTCACATATGTTCATATAGATAAAATTCTGTCCAACCTTTAGTCTTTCCCGCAGACTATCTCGTTCCGTGGTCATTCTTCGTAAATCAGTGAAGGCAACATCTCTTTCAGTCTCTACCCGCCGAAGAATAGCATGTGCTGTTGTTGATTTAGGAGACTTACAGCTTTTCATCATTTCTCTTCGAAGTCGGGCAATTTCTTCCTGTGCCTGTTATATGAGCACATAGAATTTTTTTTTAAACAAGCTTTAAAACAAATATAAATACAACTCTCTTATATCCAGCCAGTTAAAATGTAAACCTGTATTAATATGCATGCAGTGAGGTAATGGTATAATTTTTATTTTTATTCCATTTAATTTTTATTCCATTTATCCATTCTGCAATATAAATTCTAATTCAGCACAATTCAAGTAGAGTACTGGTTTCATGAATATTATCATAGATTTTCAGTCTTTCTTCATATAAATATAATATATACCATTTCCATATCCTGAATACTTTTTACTCTCACAGAAAGACCTGCCAATCCTTACTGATAATTCAACATATTCTCTGCACTCATGTTCAACCATATTTGGGTCCCACATCTTTTCCACATCTGCAGATGATTTCATAACCTACTTCACTACATAAGTCTCTTTATCTTCCTTCCTCTTGATTTGATCACTGTCTATTCAGAAAGTCCCCAATTCTCAGAGGAAGATACATCACTTCCTAATTCCCATAGGTAAGCCTTCACCAAAACCCTGAACCTTATCTCTTTTTTTTTTTTTTTTAAGGGGGTTGAAGACAGAATAGTAAGCGGAGAGAAATCAGCCATGACAACACCTCACTGTTCCCGAGTAGGAGACTAAGGTCCAGGTCCCCAAGAGAGTCAGGCCACCCTTAGAAACAGGAGGAAGGAACAACTGTCCTAGGAAGGGGCTCAGTGAGGCTGACCAGAGGGGTGGGAGGAGGCCACAGGTGCTCAGGGCCCTGGCTACATGACAGGCTGACCAGGAAAGCCACTCCTGTCCCCCTCCATGGTATAGTCACCAAGTGCAGCACAACAACAACAGTGACACTTGCCACAGCTCCAGCACATTTTCTTTGTTTTTTTAGTTTTTATTAAATAAACATAAATTTTTATTAATAGCTTTTATTTTACAAGTTTTAGGTTCATGATAAAAATTAAGCAGAAATTATACAGATCTTCCATATGTCCACTGCCCCCACCCATTTACCACCTCCTCCACTATCAATATCCCCCACATAGTTGTACTTATCTTACAATCAATAAAACTATATTGAGACATCATTACTATAAGTCCACAGTTTACATTATGTTCACTTTTGATGTTGTACATTCAATGAGTTTTGCCAAATGCAAAATGACATATATCCACCATTATAGTGTCATAAACAATGGCTTCATTGCTCCCAAAATACTCTGTGCTTTACTATTCATCCATCCTTCCTACCCAAACTCCTGGCAACCAGCACTCACTTCACCACCTCTGTACTTTTGCCTCTCTCAAATTATCATATAGTTGCAGTCATATAATTTGTAGACTTTTTCATATTAACTCTTTTTGCTTAGCAGAATGTAATTAAGGTTCCTCTGTGTCTTTTCATAGTTTGATAGCTTGTATATTTTTAACATTCAATAATATTCCACTGTCTAGATGAATCACAGTTTATCCATTCACCTATTAAAGGATGTCTTTACTTATTTACCTTTTTAGAGTTTAATATCTTGCTTTCAATAATGGATAGATAAGTGACAAAATAAAGGACTTAAGTAGAGTTCTGGAGCAAGATAGTGGCTGAATAACAGCTTCCTTGCAACTGGGCATGGTGAGCCAGGACAAGACTCCAGGCATCTCTGGCTGGTGGAATCTGCACATAAACATCCCTTTGAGGACACAGGGAGTCAGCGAGAGACTTCTGGACCCCATAAGAAGGACAAAAGCAGTGGAGAACTGGCAAGTGTTTGCGTGTGTTCGTTCAGTCTAATCCTGCCGGCAGCTGTAAGTACAGCAACGGTGAGACTGCAAAATGGAAAGGCCTTAACTGTGACCTGTTTTGGTTTTTTTGGACTTGGCACTAAGTTGAACTGCCTTGGGAGAGCTCATCAGGAGTATGGAGAACTTTAGGCATTGTCTAGGGCCCCAGACTGAGCCACTGAGTCAGTCGGAGCCAACAGTGTTCGGCTGTGGGCCACGCGGAGCCATTGTGGGAGAAGTGCCCCAGCAATCTTGGCCCTCAGGGTCACAGAGCAAGGATGGGGAGGGAGTGAACAATCTAGTGACTGAGCAGCCTAAAGGTGGGGACTGAGATGCCTTACAGCTTTGGCCCTCAAGCGCACAGAGTGAGACCGGTTTTGCCACACTAGGTAAGTGGATAGCCACTTCAGAAGTGATCCCAGCGATAAGCACTTTCCTAGGAAAGCTTCTGCTTAGCCAAGTTTAGCAGTTTAAAGTGCATTTTAAGAGGGCTGAGCAGTAATTTAGGCTCTCCACCCTGTGGGGTTTCAGAAATCAGCAGAGGCCTCCAGTTGTAACAGCATTGTGATTAACATCTCATACCCCAGAAGATCACCGGTTGCCCAGACAAAATTCAGCAAGATATATATACTGCTTTGTTTTTTTTTGTTTTTTTGTTGTTTTGTTTTTTAATTTTAACATTTTCCCCATAGATTTTTCTGTTCTTTCTTTTCTTTCTTCATTTTCCTAGTTTAAATATAATTTCCCATTGTTGCCTTTTTCAACAATTAGAACTTCATTTTTGCTAGTGTTTCTACCCCTATTATTTGGTTTTTCCCCCAATTTAATCCCATGAAGTGTTCTGTTTGCTTGTTTTGGTTTGATTCATAGCATTTTTGTCTTTCCTCTCTACTTCATGAAGGTGAGGTACTATGTCCCAGCAGGCTAGCAAAGAGCTGCTGACTTCAAAGGAAACACCAAATCCGGCACCCCCAGAGGTTGGGGGTTTTTTAAGGTTGGGTAAAAGTACCCTACTATACACCTATATTGCTCTGTCTACCTCTTTCTGTGCTTCTCTTCTTTTTGCCAATATCCCCTTTTACCCACCCCCTTTCCTTTCTCTTTTTTCTTTTCTATCTTTCTTTTTTCCCTTCTTGCTCTTCAACCATCATATCCTTCTGGTCCTGTACCAAAAAGATTCACCAAAACCCTAATCCAGAGGCACGGCAACTTAAAGAGCAAGAGGAAGTGAAAGGAAAATTAGGGCAAGGAAACAGATAAAAGAAATCAATCATGAGGAAAAATCAGCAGAAAAATCCTGGCAACATGAAAAACCAGTCAAGAGCAACCCCCACAAGGAACCATGAGGTAGCTACTGCAGAGGATTCCACCTATAAAGAAATGTTAGAAATGACAGAAAGGGAATTTAGAATACAGATGATGAAAACAATGAAGGAAATGATGGAAACAATGAAGGAAACTGCTGATAAAGTGGAAAATAACCAAAAGGAAATCCAAAAACAAAATCAAATAAGAGATGAACGATATGAAGAATATAGAAAGGATATAGCAGAGCTGAAGAAACTGAAGCAGTCAATTAGGGAACTTAAAGATGCAATAGAAGTATCAACAACAGATTAGACCATGCAGAAGAAAGAATCTCAGAGGTAGAGGACAAAGCTCTTGAGATAACTCAGATAGTTATAGAGGCAGAAAAGAAGAGAGAGAAAGCAGAACATTCACTGACAGAATTATGGGACATTATGAAGTGTTCAAACATACAAGTTATAAGTATCTGAGAAGAGGAAGAAGAATGCACCAGGGGAATGGAAGACATACTAGAGAATATTATAAATGAAAAATTCCCAAATAACACCAAAGATTCTGATACCCTCCTTTCAGAGGAATATCAGACCCTAGTTGCCTTAACTCTAACCAAGCTTCTCCAAAACACATTGTGATGAACCTGTCCAAAGTCAAGCTAAAAGAAAAGATTCTTCAAGCTACCAGGAGTAAGCGCCAGTTGACCTACTGGGGCAAATCCATCAGGGTGACTGCAGACTTCTCTAATGAAACTTTCCAAGCAAGAAGACAATGGTCATCTACCTTTAATCTACTTAAACAGAACAATTTCCAGCCCAGAATTCTATATCCTGCTAACCTAAGCTTTATTTATTTATTTATTTATTTTGGTTTTTGGTTTTTGGCTGGGGCTGGGTTTGAACCTGCCACCTCCGGCATATGGGACTGGCACCCTACTCCTTGAGCCACAGGCACCGCCCTAACCTAAGCTTTAAAATTGATGGAGAAATCAAATCATTTACTGATACACAAACATTGAGGAAATTCGCCACAACAAGACTAGCTCTACAGGAAATACTTCAACCTGTTATACACGCTGACTATCACAATGGATCAACAGCAAAGTAAGAACTCAGCAATTAAAGGACAGATCCTAACATCCACACTGTTGCAAAAGATAAAACTAAGCAATGGACTCTCACAAAATAAGATGAATAGAACACTACCACACTTATCAATTATCTCAATAAATGGTAATGGCTTGAATTCCCCACTGAAGAGGTATAAATTGGTTGATTGGATTAAAAAACACAAGCCATCCATTTGCTGTCTGCAGGAAACACACCTAGCCTCAAAAGACAAATTAAAACTCAGAGTTAAGGGTTGGAATTTTCAGGCAAACGGAATTCAGAAGAAAATAGGACTTGCAATCTTATTTTCAGATACATGTGGATTTAAAGCAACTAAAGTCAAAAAAGACAAAGATCGTCACTTTATATTGGTCAAGGGAAAAATACAACAAGAAGACGTATCAATTCTAAATATTTATGCACCCAATTAAAATGCTCCCAGATTCTTGAAACAGACCTTACTCAGTCTAAGCAATATGATATCCTATAATACCATAATAACAGGGGATGTTAACGCTCCTCTTATAGAGCTGGATGGATCGTCTAAACAGAAATTAAACAAAGATATAAGGGACTTAAATGAGACCCTAGAACAACTGTGCTTGATAGATGCATATAGAAGACTCCATCCCAAAGATAAAGAATACACATTCTTCTCATCACCCCATGGAACATTCCCCAAAATTGATCATATCCTAGGACACAAAATAAACCTCAACAGAATTGAAATTTTACCTTGTATCTTCTCCGACCACAAGGCACTAAAGGTGGAACTCAACTCCAAAAAAAGTTCAACCCCGAAAGGAAGAGCAGAGAGAGGGAAGGTGGGGTGGGTGGGGCCTTGGTGTGTGCCACACATTTTTGGGGCAAGACATGATAGCAAGAGGGACTTTGCCTAACAAATGCAATCAGTGTATCCCGGTTTCTTGTACCCTCAATTAATCCCCAACAATAAAAAAATAAAAATAATAAACACATTCAACCCCACACAAAGGCATGAAAATTAAACAACCTTCTGTTGAATGACAGTTGGGTGCAGGAAGAAATAAAACAGGAAATCATTAACTTACTTGAGCCTAACAACAATAAAGACACATGCTACCAAAACGTGTGAGATACTGCAAAAGCAGTTTTGAGAGGAAAATTTAGATGCCTACATTCAAAAAACAGAGAGCACATCAACAAACTCATAAGCCATCTTATGGAATTGGAAAAAGAAGAACAATCTAAGCCTAAACTCAACAGAAGAAAAGAAATATCCAAAATTAAATAAGAGATCAATGAAATTGAAAACAAAAGAATCATTCAGAAAATTAATGAAACAAGGAGTTGGTTTTTTGAAAAAATAAATAAAAGAAATAAATCTTTGGCCAGACTAACTAGAAATAGAAAAGTAAAATCTCTAGTAACCTCAATCAGAAATGATGAAGGGGAAATAACAACTGATGCCAGAGATACAAGAGATCATCTCTGAATACTACCAGAAACTCTATGCCCAGAAATTTGACAATGTGAAGGAAATGGATCAATATTTGGAATCACACCCTCTCCCAAGACTTAGCCAGGAAGAAATAGATAGAGCTCCTGAACAGACCAATTTCAAGTGAAAGGACCAAGCTAACTCCATTTTGTTAAAACTAACTCCATTTTGTCTCACAGCCTTCACTGACCCCACTTTGCCCCACAGCCTTCAATTTGCAACTGCAGCTGCATACCAAAGGTGATAGGCAACTTGCTTGCATACCAAAGGTGATAGGCAACCTGCTTGCATACCAAAGATGATAAGCAACCTGCTTCCTCCCCCACCCCCGGCTCCAGCGTGTCTGCCCCGAGCGATAATGGCCCCAATAGTAGTAAATCTTTAAGCAATCAGCCCAACTCAAACATTGTTTAGGTCCCTAAGCTCCATCCCTCCTCCCCTTCTCTTTTCTGTATCCTTAAAACTGCTCTTTCCTCAGCAGACGGTGCTTCTTGGCCCTTCTGGTGAGACAGGAACGAGAAGCCCAAATCCGGGTTTGTGAATAAAACGCCTCTTGCTTTTGCATCAGACTTGGTTTTCGGGTGATTTATGAGGGGTACCCCGTGATCTAGGCAAAACATAAGCACTGAGATTAAAGAAACAATAAAAAAGCTTCCAACAGGGTGGCACCTATAGCTTCCAACATGGTGGCACCTATAGCTCAGTGGGTAGGGCGCGGGCCCCATATACCAAGGGTGGTGGATTCAAACCCAGCCCCAGCCAAACTGCAACAAAAAAATAGCCAGGTGTTGTGGCAGGTGCCTATAGTCCCAGCTACTCGGAAGGCTGAGGCAAGAGAATCACCTGAGCCCAGGAGTTGGGAGGTTACGTGAGCTGTGTGATGCCACGGCACTTTACTGAGGGTGACAAAGTGAGACTCTGTCTCTAAAAAATAAACAAAAAAAAAAGCTTCCAACAAAAATATACCCTGGTCTGGATGGCTTCACACCAGAATTCTATCAAACCTTCACGGAAAAGCTTACTCCCACATTGCAGAAATTATTCCAAAAAATTGAGGATGAAGGAATCTTCCCCAACATGTTCTATGAAGCAAACATAACTCTGATACCAAAACCAGGAAAAGACCCAACTAAAATGGAGAATTTCAGACCAATTTCTCTAATGAATATAGATGCAAAAATTCTCAACAAAGTCCTAGCCAATAGATTGCAGCTTATCATCACATAAGTCACACATCATGATCAAGTAGGTTTCATCCCTGGGATGCAAGGTTGGTTTAACATACGCAAGTCCATAAACGTTATCCACCATATCAATAGAAGCAAAAATAAAGACGATATGATCCTCTCAATAGATGCAGAAAAAGCATTTGATAAAATACAGCATCTTTTTCTAGTTAGAAAACTGAAGAGTATAGGCATAGGTGGCACATTTCCGAAACTGATTGAAGCTATATAACAAACCCACTGCTAATATTTTACTGAATAGAGTAAAACTGAAAGCTTTTCCTCTTAGAGCTGGAACCAGACAAGGTTGTCCTCTGTCACCATTACTATTCAACACAGTGCTGGAAGTTCTAGCTAATTAGGCTATAACTAGGCAAGACAAGGAAATAAAGTGAATCCAAATGGGAGCAGAGAAGGTCAAACTCTCCCTCTTTGCTGATGACATGATCTTATACTTAGAGAACCCCAAAGACTCAACCACAAGACTCCTAGAAGTCATCAAAAAATACAGTAATGTCTCAGGATATAACATCAATGTCCAAAGTCAGTTGCCTTTGTCAGACGCCAATAACAGTCAAGATAAGAGGCAAATTAAGGACACAACTCCCTTCACCATAGTTCCAAGAAAATGAAATACCCTGGAATATACCTAACAAAGGAGGTGAAGGACATCTATAAAGAAAATTATGAAATCCTAAAAAATGAAATAGCAGAGGATATTAACAAATGGAAGAACATACCATGCTCATGGATGGGAAGAATCAACATTGTGAAAATGGCTATACTTCCCAAAGCAATCTACCTATTCAATGCCATTCCTATTAAAATACCAACATGGTACTTTCAAGATTTAGAAAAAATGATTCTGCTTTTTGTATGGAACCAGAAAAAAACCTGTATAGCTAAGGCAGTTCTTAGTAATAAAAACAAAGCTGGGAGCATCACCATACCAGATTTTAGTCTGTACTACAAAGCCATAGTGGTAAAGATAGCATGGTACTGGCACAAAAACAGAGACACAGACATTTGGAATTGAATAGAAAACCAAGAAATGAAACCAACAATTTACAACCACCTTATCTTTGATAAACCAAACAAGAACATACCCTGGGTGAAAGACTCCCTATTCAATAAATGGTGTTGGGAGAACTGGATATCCACAAGTAAAAGACTGAAACTGGACCCACACTTTTCTCCCCTCACAAAAATTGATTCAAGATGGATAAAGGACTTAAATTTAAGGCATGAAACAATAAAAATCCTCAAAGAAAGCATAGGACAAACACTGGAAGATATTGGCCTGGGGAAAGACTTCATGAAGAAGACTGCCATGTCAATTGCAACAACAACAAAAATAAACAAATGGGACTTCATTAAACTGAAAAGCTTCTGTACAGCTAAGGAGACAATAACCAAAGAGACAACCTACACAATGGGAAAGGATATTTGCATACTTTGAATCATACAAAAGCTTGATAACTAGGATCTATAGAGAACTCAAATTAATCCACATGAAAAAAACCAACAATCCCATATATCAACGGGCAAGAGACATGAACAGAACCTTCTGTAAAGAAAACAGACGAATGGCTAACAAACATATGAAAAAATGCTCATCATCTCTGTTTACTAGAGAAATGCAAATCAAAACCACCCTGAGATACCATCTAACCCCAGCAAGAATGGCCCACATCACAAAATCTCATAACTGCAGATGCTGGTGTGGATGTGGAGAGAAGGGAACACTTTTACACTGCTGGTGGGACTGCAAATTAGTACAACCTTTCTGGAAGGAAGTATGGAGAAACCTCAAAGAACTCAAGCTAGACCTCCCATTTGATCCTGCAATCCCATTACTGGGCATCTACCTAGAAGGAAAGAAATCCTTTTATCATAAGGACAGTTGCACTAGACTTTATTGCAGCTCAATTTACAAACGCCAAAATGTGAAAACAGCCTAAATGCCCACCAACCCAGGAATGGATTAACAAGCTGTGGTATATGTATGCCATGGAATACTATTCAGCTATTAAAAAAAAATGGAGACTTTACATCCTTCGTATTAACCTGGATGGAAGTGAAAGACATTAATCTTAGGAAAACATCACAAGAATGGAGAAGCATGAATCCTATGTACTCAATTTTGATATGAGGACAATTAATGAAGGACATAGTGCGGGTGGGGGAAGGGGAGAACAGAGAGAGAAAGGAGGAGGGAGGGGTGGGGAAAGGAAGAGCAGAGAGAGGGAAGGAGGGGGATGTGGGGTCTTGGTGTGTGCCACACCTTTTGGGGACAAGACATGATTGTAAGAGGGACTTTACCTAACAAATGCAATCAGTACAACCTGGTTTCTTATATCCTCAATGAATCCCCCACAATAAAAAAAAAAAAAGAAAGAGAAAGAGAAAAATGAAGGACTTAAATAATACAATATATCAACTAGAGGGTGGCACCTATGGCTCAAGCAGAAGGGTGCTGGCCCCAGCCAAAAACTGCAAAAACAAAACAAAAAAACCCACAAAAAAACAAACAAAAAAAAAAACCCAACTAGATCTGACAGACATATACAGACCACTCTCCCAAACAGCAACAGCAAACACATTCTTCTCAGTGCCCCTGGGACATTTTCCAGGATAGACCCTATGTTAGACCGTAAATTGAATCCTAATAGATTTTATTTATTATTTATTTTTAGTTTTTGAACCAGATTACATTGATTGTATGTTAGGTAAAGTCCCTCTTATGATTGTGTCCCGTCCCCAAAAGGTGTGTCACACACTGCGACCTCCCCCCACTCTCCTTCCTTCCCTCTCTCAGCTCTCCCCTTCCGCCACCCCCTACCGTGTACTAGGTCATTCTTGTGATGCTTTACTAAGAATAATGTGTTCCATGTCCATCCAGGCAGGTTAATACAAAAGATGTAAAGTCTCCATCTATTTTTTTTTTTTTTTTTTGGAGACAGAGCCTCAAGCAACCTCCAACTCCTGGGTTCAAGCAATTCTCTTGCCTCAGCCTCCCAAGTAGCTGGGACTACAGGTGCCCGCCACAACACCCGGCCACTCTTTTGTTGTAGCCGTCGTTGTTGTTTGGTGGGCCCAGGCTGGATTTGAACCCGCCTGCTCTGGTGTATGTGGCTGCTGCATTAGCTGCTTGAACTACAGGCTCCATCTTTTTTAATAGCTGAATAGTATTACAAGGTATACATATATCACATCTCGTTAATCCAATCCTGGATTAACAGGAGTTAATGGTAGACATTTTAGGCTGTTCCACATTTTGGCTATTGGAAATTGAGCTGCAATAAACAGTCTAGTGCAAGTGTCCTTATGGTAAAAGGATTTTTTTTTCTTCTGGGTAGATGACCAGTAATGAGATTGCAGGATCAAATGGGAAGTCTAGTTTGAGTTCTCCATACTTCCTTCCAAAAAGGTTGTTTACAGTCCCACAAGCAGTGTAAAAATGTTCCCTTCTCTCCACATCCATGCCAGCATATAAAGTTTTGAGATTTTGTGATATGGACCATTCTTGCTGGGATTAGATGATATCTCAGGGTGGCTTTGATTTGAATTTCTTTAATAATTAGGGATGAGCATATGTTCATAGGTTTGTATGCAAATTCATCTGTCTTCGAAGGTTCTATTCATCTCTCGTGCCCATTATATAAGGGATTATTGGCTTTTTTCATGTTGATTAATTTGAGTTCTCTGTAGATCCTAGTTATCCAGCTTTTGTCCAATTCAAAATATGCGAATATTCTTTCCCATTGTGTATCTATTTAGTTTGGTTATTATCTCGTTAGCTGTATAGAACCTTTTCAGTCTAATTCAGTTGCATTTGTTTATTTTTATTGTTGTTGCAATTGCCACAAAGTCTTCTTCATAAAGTCTTTTCCCAGGCTGTTATCTTCAAGTGTTTTACCCATGCTTTCCTTGAGGATTTTGTATCATTTCAGGCTTTAAATTTAGGTCTTTTATCAATCTTGAATCAATTTTTGTGAGTGGAGAAAGGTGTGGGTCCAGTTTCAGGCTTTTCCATGTGGATATCCAGTTCTCCCAGCACCATTTATTGAATAGGAAGTCTTTCCCCCAGTGTAGGTTCTTGTTTGATCAAAGATTAGGTGGCTGTAAGATGTTAGTTTCATCTCCTGGCTTTCCATTTGGTTCCAGATGTCTATGTCTCTATTTTTGTGCCAATACCATGCTGTTTTGATCCCTATGGCTTTGTAGTACAACCTAAAGTCTGGTAGGCTGATGCCCCCAGATTTATTTTTATTACTAAGAACTGCCTTAGTTATACAGGTTCTTTTTCTGGTTCCACACAAAATGAGGAATTATTTTTTCCAAGTCTTGAAAGTACGATGTTGGTATTTTAATAGGAATGGCATTGAATAGATTGCTTTAGGAAGTATAGCCATTTTCATAATGTTGATTCTCCCCAGCCATGAGCATGGTATGTTCTTCCATTTCTTAATATCTTCTGCTATTCTTTTCTGAGAATTTAATAATTTTCTTTATAGAGGTCCTTCACCTCTTTTGTTAGGTATATTCCTAGGTATTTCATTTTCTTTGAAGCTACTGTGAAGGGGATTGTGTCCTTAATTGCTTCTCATCTTGGCTATTATTGGCATATACAAAGGCTACTCATTTTTGGGCTGGAACCTTATCTTCTAAAGTGTCTTCTAAGCCCTCCCTGGTGCAGTTATAATTATTCCTCTCATCTTAAATTATTTCCTCTCACCTCATCTCCTAAAGTGTTTTCTAAGAGCTATCTTGAAAACCTGTCACTTGATCCTGCTGTATTTTCTCTTCTTCCTGTGACACACTAAGAAAAAAAGCACTGTGGTCTGTGCCCACTGCAAATAGTTCCTTAGGGCCCACTCTTTCACTCCAGAGTAACCTGGCTCCCACCTTCATTATATTCTGACCTTACCAAATCAAATGGCCTTTTCTCAGTTCCTGTTTGCCTTGATATTTCAGCAATACTTATCTTTGTTTTCAGTGCCTTTCTTCTCAAAGATTCCTTCCTCCCTTGGGTTTATAACATAGTTCTGCGGTAGTCCTCTGTCTTCTTTATCTCTTTCAAAGGTTCCCTTATGTCTTCTGAAGATTACATCTTAACTTCTCCATTCTTCTATATACAACTTCCTCATTCAGAAACCTCATCCACTCTGAAGGCTTAAAATTCACTTCTAAACAGATGACTTCTAAAGCTACCTAATCAGCTCTCACCTCTCTCTCCACTTAACTCTCACATTTCTTACTGCCCAATGGCAATTACTACCTGAATGTACCACGGTCATTTTACTATGTTTACGAAACCAAACTCACATCTTTTTTCCCAAAATGCCAATGACTTTCTTATTTATTTCCTTTATTATCACAATGCTCTCAATCACTCAAGACAGAATTTTAGTCATTTCCATTCATCCCTCCTCATTCCTAAAATCAAATCTTGTCAAGTCATCCTTCAATGTCTTTTGCATCTGTCTGTGTATTTATTTCCACTGATAGCACCCTTGCTTAGTCCCTTAATGCCTATGCATTGACCACTGTTAACAGTCTTTTAAGGAGTCTATGGAGACCTTCTCCAATAAATTATTATGTAAGAAAAAAACATAGAAAGATAAGAAAAAATTGCCACCAGGTTAAAATTTAAAATGCTACTTTGGTCATGCTTTTCCCTCCCTTTAAAAAGAAACAACACAGATTGCTCATTGCTTATAAAGCAAAATATAAACCTCTCATAAAGCTCATTGAACAACCTCTACCAATTTTCATCCAGAAGTCCGCTATCTACAAGCAGCTCACAGGCCAAATCTAGTCTGCCTCTTGATTTTGCAGGTCTGTAAGCTGAGAAAATTTTTTACAATTTTAAATGGCTGGGAAAAAAAATCAAAAGAAAATTTGTTTACAATATGTAAAAATAATATGAAATTAAAATTTCAATGTCCATAAATAAAAGTTTGGCTGAAATACAACCAAAATTATTAATTTGTGTATTGTGTACAGCTAGGTGCTTTCATCCTACAACAATAAAGGTGAAAAGATGCAACAGGGACCACATGGCCTGCAAAGCAGAAGGTATTTGTCATCTGGGACTTTACAGAAAAAGTTTGTAGACTCCTCCTCTAGTCTAATCCACTTTACTCCATTAACACATACACTCTATTCTAGTCTTAAACCTATCTATTTAACTACCAATTTTCTGCATTATCCTTTACTGCAGACCATTCCTTTACTCTGGAATGTTTCTCCTGGCTTCTTTCACAATATAAAAACCTCATTCATTATTCAGAGCTCAAACTTCACATCTTCTAGCAAAGATTTCTTTGATCGTTATAACCAAAAATGCCTACTTCTTTTATGTCATATAGTATTTTCTAGACTACTTATTGTATAGTAACAAAAATAAATACAAAATGATATATTTTTATCTCCCCAACTAGATTGTAAATTTATAGAAAAGGTCTAAATCTTATCATTTTTCTATCCCTTAGAGTAGTAAGCCTAGAACCCTGCATATAGTAGCTATAATGCTTTAAAACTCTTGATACTTCCATTTTTACTTATTTATTTATTTATTATTTTTTTTTTTTTGAGACAGAGTCTCTCTCTGTTGCCCTAGGTAGAGTACTGTGACATCACAGCTCACAGCAACCTCAAACTCTTGGGCTCATGGTCCTCTTTTATTTTTCTTTAATTTTTTAATTAAATCAAATTAATATGAAGGCACCATTTTTAGGTTACATTGTTCTTTCTTCCAGGGTAAAGTTACATTTGTAGAAGAGCCCCTCACCCAGGAGGCATATTATACACTCTTACAATGTGCACATTAGGTGAGATCCCACCTCATGCTCTTCCACCTTCTGCCAAATGTCCTCCCCCTTCCCTCTACCCCTGAACTACATTATATTAGTGTGTTATTGTTCTTATGAACATGTAATTGTTTATATGTTGATTTCATATTAGTATGGAGTACATTGGACATTTATTTTTCCATTCTTGTGATACTTTACTAAGAAGAATGTATTTCAACTCCACCCAGGTAAATGTAAAAGATGTAAAGTCTCCATCTTTTTTAATGGCTGAATAATATTCCATGGTATACATATATCACAGTTTGTTGATTCATTCATGGATTTATGAGCACTTAGGTTGCTTCCATAACTTGGCAATTATAAATTAAGCCACAATAAACATTCTAGTGCAAATGTCTTTGGGGTAAAATGATTTTTGTTCTTCTGGATAGATACCTAGTAATGGGATTGTAGGGTCAATGGAAGGTCTACTTTTAGATCTTTGAGGATTCTTCATACTTGTCTCCAAAAAAGCTGAATTAGTTTGCAATCCCACCAGCAGTGTAGAAGTGTTCCCTTCTCTCCACATCCATGCCAGTGTCTGGTGTTTTGGGACTTTGTGATGTGGGCTAATCTTGCTGAGATGAGGTCATATCTTAGAGTGGTTTTGATTTGCATTTCTCTGATGATTAAAGATATGAGCATTTTTTCATGTGTTTCTTGGACATTCATCTGTCATGCTTCGAGAAGTTTCTGTTCAAATCTCTTGCTCACTTATAGAGAGAGTTGTTCGCACTTTTCTTATTGTTTAATTTGAATTCTCTGTAGATTCTAGTTATCAAGCCTTTGGCAGATTCATAACATGCAAAAATCTTCTCCCATTCTGAAGGCTGTCTGTTTGCTTTGTTTGTGGCACCCTTAGCTATGCAAAAGCTTTTCAGCTTGATCAAATCACAGTTATTTATTTTTGGTATTGTTGTGATTACTAGGGGCGGTCTTCCTCATAAAGTTTTTTCCCAGGCTAGTATCTTCAAGTGTTTTCCCCACACTATCTTTTAGAATTTTTATTGTTTTGTATCTTAAATTAAAATCTTTTATCCAACGAGAATCAATTTTTCTCAATGGTGAGAGGTACGGTTCCAGTTTCAGACTTCTACAAGTGGATAACGAGTTCTTCCAGCACCATTTGTTAAATAAGGATTCTTTTCCCCCATTGTATGTTTTTGTTAGGCTTATCAAAGATTAGATGATGATATATGGCTGGGTTCATCTCTAGATTCTCTATCCTATTCTATAGATTTATGTCTTTATTTTGTGCTAGTACCATGCTGTTTTGATCACTATAGCCTTATTGTATAACCTGAAATCTGACAATGTGATACCTCCAGATTTGTTTTTATTTCTAAGAACTGTATTTGCTATTTGGGATTTTTTCTGGTTCCATTTGAATCAAAATACTATTTTCTTCAAGTACCTTAAAGTATGACATTGGTGCTTTGATGGGAGTTGCATTAAATCTATAGATTGCTCTGGGTAGTACGGACATTTTAATCATGTTAATTCTTCCCAGTCATGATCATGGTATGTTCTTCCATTTGCTGACATTTTCTGCTATTTCCTTTCTCAAAGTTTCATAGTTCTCTTTACAGAGATCTTTCACATCTTTTGTTACATATATTCCCAGCTATTTCATCTTCTTTGGTGCTACTGTAAAAGAAATAGAGCCTTTGCTTTCATTCTTGGCTTGATGATTATTAACACATATGAAGGCTACTGACTTTTGGTATTGATTTTGTATCCTGAGATGCTGGTATATTCCTTGATAACTTCTAAGAGCTTTGTAGTTGAGTTCCTGGGGTTTTCCAGGTATAAGATCACATCATCTGGGAAGAGGGAGAGTTTGACTTCCTCTGTCACCATTTGGATTCCTTTGATCTCCTTCTCTTGCCTGATTGCAATGGCTAGGACTTCCAACACTATGTTAAATTAGCAGTGGAAACAGTGGGCATCCTTGTCTGCTTCCAGATTTGGAAATGCTTTGAGTTTTACTCCATTCAATATATTTCTATGGGTTTGCTATAGATAGCCTCTATTAGCTTAACGAATGTTCTATCTAAGCCTATTTTTATAGTGTTTTTATCATGAAAGGATGCTGGATATTATCAGAAGCCTTTTCTACATCAGTTGAAAGAATCATATGGTGTTTATTCTATTTATGTGGTGTATGAACCAACCTTGTGTCTCTGGGATAAAACTTCTTGATCACGGTGTATAACCTTTTTAATGTGTTTTTGTATTCTGTTTGCTAATATCTTATTGAATATTTTTGCATTGATATTCATTAATATTGGCCTATAGTTTTCTTTTTTTGTTGGATCCTTTCCTGGTTTGGGGATCAGGGTGATATTTGCTTCATAGTTATGTGTTGGGGAGGATTCCTTCTTTCTCTGTATTTTGGAAAAGTTTATACATTGGAGAATCTAGTTCCTCTTTGAAGGTTTGATAGAATTCTGGTGTGAAACCGTCTGGTTCAGGGATTTCCTTTTTGGGGAGATTTTGTATAATTGATGTTATTTCAGTACTTGATAATTGGTCTATTCAAGATTTCTAAATCCTCCTGGCTGAGTTTTGGAAGGTATTGTGCTTCCAGATATTGGTCCATCTCCTCTACATTTTCATATTTCTGGGAATAGAGTTTTTTGTAGTAATTATTGAGAAACTTTTGTATTTCTGTTGTTATTTCCCCTATATTATTTCTGATTGTAGTTATTAGAGATCTTATTTTTCTGTTTCTGATTAGTCTAGCCAAGGGTTTATTAATTTTATTAATCTTTTCAAAGACCAACTTTATGTTTTGGTTCTCGTTTGAATAATCCTTTTGTTTTCAACTTAAAATTTAATTCTGCTCTAATTTTGGTTATTTCCTTTCTTCTGCTGGGTTTGGGATTGGATTGTTCTTCCTTTTCCAGTTGCTTAAGATCGCCTATTAGGTTGATGACTTGCTCTCTTTCTGTTATCTTGATGAAGGCTTCTACTGCTATAAATTTCTTTCTAAGGACTGCTTTTGCAGTATCCTGCAGGTTTTGACAGTTTATGGCTTCATTATCATTTTGTTCCAGAAATCTAATGATCTCCTTCTTGATTTTGTCTATGACCCAGCTATCATTCAGCATAAGGTTATTTAGTTTCCATGATTTTATTTGAGTATGAAGATTTCTGTTGCTGTTCAGTTCAACTTTTATTCTATGATGGTCTGAGAAGACACAGGGGATAATTTCTACTCTTTTAAATTTGTTGAGGTTCGTCTTGTAACCTAAGATATGATCAATTTTGGAAGATGATCCATGGGCTAGTGAGAAGAATGTGTATTTGGTTTTGTTAGGATAAAGTATTCTATAAATGTCTGTCACGTCCATTTGTTCTAGAGTCTTGTTTAAGTCCATTATTTATTTGTTTAGTTTCTGCTTGGAGGACCTGTCCAGTACTACCAATGGGGTGTTAAAATCTACAACTATTACAGTGCAGGAAGACATCATATTCTTTAGATCAGTTAGGGTTTGTTTTATACATCAAGAAGCATTCAGATAGGGTGCACAGATGTTAACTATTGAAATCTCTTCATATTTTGTGTTTCCCTTGAGCAGTATGTAGTATCCACCTTTGTCTTTCATTATTTTTGTTGTTGTGAATACAACTGTATCTGCATATAAGACTGCAACCCCAGCTTTTTTCTGCTTCCCATTTGCCTGGAATACCCTTGTCCATTCCTTTACCCTGAGTCTTTTTTTATCTTTTGAGGTAAGGTGAGTTTCTTGTATGCAACAGATATCTGGCCTGAGTTTTTGTATCCAGTCATCCAGCCTATGCCTCTTTAAAGGAGAGTTCAAACCATTCACATTAATTGAGAGAACTGATAGATCTGGCAGAGTATTGGTCATCATGTTTTTCAGAAGTCCAGAGCTTAATTTAATGCCTCTCACCATTATGAAAGCTAGGCTTTGTTATTTAATTTCTGGGTAGAGTTACTTTGGTGGTATACGCTCCTGTTATTGTTATGAAGAATGAGTCTGAGTATTTCCTATAGAGCTGGTCTAATCATGGCAAATTTCCTCAGCATGTGAATGTCAGTGAAGTATTTGATTTCTCCATCACAAATGAAACTCAGTTTAGCAGGGTATAGGATCCTGGGTTGGAAATTGTTTTGTTTAAGAAGGTTGAAGGTTGATGACCATCCTTTTCTGGCTTGAAAATTTTTGGCTCAAAGATCTGCAGTCATTCTTATACTTTTGCCTTTGTAAATAATACTTTTCTTATGTCTGGCTGCTTGCAGAAGTTTCTCTTTCATATTAACACTGGCAAAATTAATTACAATGTGTTTAGGAGATGCTTTGTTTGGATTGAGTCATGCTGGGGTTCTAAAACTATCTACTATCTGAATTTCTGTGTCTCTTGCAATAATTGGGAAATTCTCTGCCATAATGTCTTGGAGCAGAGAATTTGTGCCTTTGGGACCATCCTCTTTTCCTTTAGGAGTCCCTATAATTCAGATGTTTGAGTTCTTAGAATGATCCCAACTCTCTCAGGGAATATTCTGTTCTTTTTTTCCACTTTTCTGCCTCTTTGAATGCTTGGGATAGTTCAAAAGCCTTGTCTTCTTTATCTGAGATTTTTTCTTCACACTGATCAACTCTATTTTTGAGGGCCTCTACTGTATTTTCAAGCTCCTCAAATACCTTTTTCATCTCCTTAAGCTCCGGTATATGTCATTATGTCCATATCCCTGGTGACTTTGTCTTTGAATTCATTAATTTCTTGAGACAACTTCTGAACTATTTTTTGGTTCTCTGTTTACTCTATCTTTTCCTCCATTCCAATTATTTTATTTGCCATCCATATTCTAAATTCTATTTCTGACATTTCAGCAATTTCTCTGTGGATGGAATTTTCTAATGTATTTCCTTTGACATCTCCAGGAGGCATTGATTTGTTCTGATTTTTCATGTTGCCAGAGTTGTTCTACTGATTCATCCTCATGAGTATTTTCAGCTTCTTCCTCTTTTTTCTCTTTTTAAATATGTTAACTATACTTTTTTAGTTGAATTGATAGGTTGTATCTGGTTAAGTCCATTTCTCACTGCTGCAATGCCACCACTGTACTAAAAAGGCAGACAAGTAGTGAATCTGCAGCCCTAGACAGTGTCTAAGTGGTGAATCTGCAGCCCCAGACAGTGTCTCCAGGGGTGTAAGAATCAGTAGACAGTCTTGGCCCAGAGTTCAAATCAATTTCGCTCTCCCAGCTCTGGCTCCACCCACTAAATTAAGCTCATGAAGCTGCGCAGCTGACAGCACTGGCCCAGAGTTCAGGAGAGATGCTTATGCACTGTGCACCATCCAGCCAATTGAGTGCTGAAGACCGCAGCTCTGTGGACAAGGTAGGCCCAAAGCTCAGACAAAGTTGCTCAGGCACCAGGCACCGCCTGCCCAGTCAAGCTCAGGGACCTCCTCAAGTGATCCTCTTGCCTCAGCCTCCCAAGTGACTGGGACTATAGGCCCCTGCCACAGTACTCAGCTAGTTCTTCTATTTTCAGTAGATACAGGGTCCCTCTTGCTCAGGCTGGTCTTGAACTCCTGAGCTCAAGTGATCCTTCCACCTTAGCTCACGCCACTGCACCCAGACCTATTGATACTTTCAAAAGAAACTACATTGGTGATTTATGAAATTTAATATGCATTGGGTAAAGAAGTTATTTGATTAATAAAAGCTATACAATTGTAAGCTAGAAAGTACAGATAAACTGCACACTGATTTTACTCTCTAAAATTAGGCAAATTATGTGGCAGTTCCTAAAGTGATTTTTTAGTACTTTATAACCCCCAATCATGCTTTTTTTTACCTTGGACTTACCATACCCTGTCCCCCCATTTCTTATTCCAAAATCAGACTATTTCTATGCACGTCTATAATCTTTTGGAGGATACAGGGGTAACATATATGTGTACTCATGCACTTATTGTATTAGAAATATATCACATTTCTTTTTGTTGTTGTTGTAGCAGTTGTCACCGTTGTTTGGCTGGCCCTGGCCAGGCTCAAACCCACCAGTCTTGGTGTATGTGACTGGTGCCATAACCACTGTGCTATGGGCGCTGAGCCAGAAATATATCACATTTCATTAAGAATATCTTAAGAACAAATGTAATTCCCAAATGTTAGATTAATTTGATTGGCAGGATTAAGTACTTTCATTGAACTTAAAGAAGAATTACATACCTATAGAACTGAATATTACCACTTATATCATTTATTAATAAATAAATGTACCTGTTCATAAAGAAGAAAGGTCTTGTCTCTTTCAGATGTAAGAACCTTCACATTACCCTGAATCTCTGCCAAATGACGCTCATACTTTTCCAGCATGCATTTAAGTTCTTCACGATCTCTTGCTGTTGTCTTCAAAAGTTCTACATCACAGTTTGCACCCTAGAATTATCATATAAGGAATTTGAAATTCTTCCTGGACATATGGAACTAATAGAGAAGTGCTATGGATGGCAGTATACCATCTCTTAGTATACTTACGCAAACAACACTATATAGTGAAAAGAAATTAAGAAGAACAAAAATCATCTTTTTAACCACAGTGTCATCCCAAATTGTTCCACATTTGTCTGATTACTTCCCAAGCACTATTTATGCTGAGGATAAAGAACCAATACTGATGGTCTGCTGTGCAATCAAAGAGACCTTTCCCAACCTCTTTGATATACCAATTCACAACAATCAAAAAAAAATTACTTCCTGATTAGGTAAATCAAAGAATAAAAGTCAGTGGTTGAGCAACAAACTCCAAAATAATTGTAAGTTTCCAAACCTACCCGGAGAGTTGGAGATGGGCGTCTTGGACTTTTAGATCTACTTCTCATCATCTTTCTTAAATTTTGAGCTTCACACTTATAGTAATCTCTGTCTGCTTCTAAAGTCTTGACAAAGGAATCGAGTCTAGAAGGAGATTTATTTTGTGCTTTTTCAGTCTCTAAAATTATCTTGTCAAGGGAGAAAAAAATTAGGCCATTATTTCAAACTAAAGTATAGGATCATTTTTCTAAATAAACCTGAAAATAAATAAGATCCTTAAAAATATTAAATTTGATATTTTATAAAAATAGACCATTTAAAAATTACTTATCAATAAATCGATGAAGAAATTATTTGCCAATAATTTTTAAAAAGGAACTAGATATCCTTCTTTCCAGCTTTTCTAGAAATATTTAACTACAAATACCCCTAAATTTACTCAATAGTTTTGGAGAAAAAGTGGTGAAGAAATTTTAGAGAGATCAGAAATGTCCATATACATAGCACAAGTCTCAGAAATGAGATTAACTTCCTTTAGAAAAACTTATATGTTACTGTCAAAGCATTTGTTATAGCACCTAGGTTCAATATTATTTGATAAATGAATATATTAAATGGATGCTGAATATTTCATACTTGTTTGCGCTTTCAAATACATTCCCATGAATTTCCATTCACTTTAATATATTTAGAAATAATGTTCTACAACATTTATTTCAAAAGACTTTATTAGGAGAAAACCATAGAGTGTTTTAAATAATTTAAAAAATGTTAAACTGTTTAATAGAGCAGTTTCATTTCACATTGTCAGATAAATAAAACATATGGTTTGAAATTAAGCAACAAAAGTATGACCTAAAAATATTTATTACAGACTAGGCACAGTGGCTCACGTTTATTATCTTATCAGTTTGGGGGGGCCAAGGCAGGAGGATTACTTAAGCCCAGGAGTTTGAGACCAACTTAGGCAATAGCAAGATCTCTTCTTTACAAAAAAAATTTTAAAATCTCAGCCTTATGTGGTGGCTCACACCTGTAGTCCCAGATATTTGGCAGGCTGAGGCAGGAGGATGGCTGGAGCCCAGGAGTTTGAGCTTGCAGTGAGCTATGATGGTGCCACTGCACTCTAGCCCAGGCAACTGAGTTAGACTCTGCCTCAAACAAATATATATACAGGGTGGCCAAAAAGTTCATGTGCAATTTTAAATTGCACACTCTTTTAAATTGCAATGAACTTTATGGCCACCCTACATATATATAAAACTAAGGGGAATAAACAATGTGTAGACAAATATATCTTCGAAGAATAAATTATTCAAGTCATCATTTTAAATCAAGTAATAGCTGAGCACATTAATAAAACCAACCAAAAGTTGGTTCTCTCCCATGAGGGGAAAAAAGCAGTAGTGATGAAAGGAGCAAGTAAAGCACCACTCTTACAGATGGGGATACCCTCCTTCCCTAGCAGCAGGTACTGATTTTAGAAAATAAAAATTTTTTATTGCTTACCAAATGCATGATATCTGGGGGGAAATATATATAAAATTTTTGTAGCTGATTAACTGAATAAAAATAATCCCTTTTATTTATTTATTTATGAAGAATATACTTACAGATCTAAGCCTTTTTATTGTATCTTCCAATATAGCAATATTATTTTGCTGGCAAATGAGTTCAATCTGAAAAACATTTTAATAAAATTATTTATATGAAAGCTTCTTAAACTGACTTAAATGAAAAAGGAGCATAAAAAAGGAGCCATTTAAAAATAAAAACAGAAAGACTGAATATTTTAAAGAAACAATAAACTAACCCTTATGTTTACCTACCTTTGACAGTAAATGATGAAATATAATTCACCTAGGATGAAATACAGTAGTACCTTTAAATTATCCAATGTTTTATATAAAATATTAACTAATATTTTACCAGTATAACTTACATTTTATTCCTCATGAACTAGAATAAACGTTAATACTAATTATAATTCTGAACATGAAAAAAAGAATGTAATAAAAGAATGACTGAAGTTCAAAGTTTCACAAATTACCTCATTCAGAAAAGATTGCTTTGGCAGGCCTGCTGGTCACGCCTATAATCTTTAGCACTCTGGGACACCAAGGCTGGCAGATCCCTTGAGCGCAGGAGTTGGAGACCAGCCTGAGCAACAGTGAGACCCTGTCTCTACTAAAAATAGAAAAATTGTCTGGGTATGGTAGGCCATGCCTGTAGTCCCAGCTACTTGGGAGTCTAAGGCAGGAGGATTGCTTGATTCCAGAAGTTTGAGGTTGTTCTGAGTTAGGCTGATGCCTTGGCACTCTAGCTTGGGCAACAGACTGAGACTCTATCTCAAAAACAAACAAACGAAAAAAAAAAATGTTTTTAATGCAAAGAAATTAAGTTCTTTGCTAAAAGTTAGCATATGAGTTTAATGAATGTATTTTTTCAATTCATACTCCTTTCCCTCATTATTCTAAACTAAATTGTTTCCTAATTATGCCTGCTATATGTAAATTTTTAGTGTTCAACAAAATTCTTCAGACAGAAGGAAAATGGTATCAGACGGAAATTTGGATATACACAAAAAAATTTTAAAACCTCATAAATATTTTCTGCTGTATTTTAAATCTAAGTTTTCTGGAATTAAGTCACTTCATTTGGTCTTTAGACCAAAGTTCTCTTCTAAGGTTTCTCTGGCAGTCATATTTAAGTTTATGAAATATTAAAAGATATTATTATTTGGAACATAACTTATGTATGATTCAAGTAAGCTTATGTATAGTTTTGAATAATTTTCAATGTTTTAATTTATACTATTATACTACTATATAGACACTAAAAATACAAGTGTCTATTTTGAATATTGTGTAAAGAGTTCCATACTAAATATAAAAACTCACAATAGAGCCAGGTATGATGGTTCACACCTATAAAACATAACCAATAACATATAAATGAAGAAGACTAATTTTATCTAGGTATAGCAAGGTATGATTATGATAGATATTTTCTTCATCATACTTTTCTATATGGACTGAAACTTTTCTAATAAACATGTATTACTTTTATACTGATAAATGCTGATTCTACTCTGAAAAACAAAATAACTGGCCCAAATGAAAACATACTAACCTAATATATTCATTTATTTGACAATTCATGAAAGCCTACTATATGCCTGACATTATGTTATGTGCTGGGTAAAGTAATGAGTAAAACAGACTCTCTGCCCTCATGAAGTAACACTCTAGAGTTAAAAAAAGAAAAGGAGGAATGAAAAAGAAAAACAAGGCCAAGCATAAGGGCTCATAACTAAAATCTTGGCATTGCAGGAGGATCACTTGAGGCCAGGAGGTCAAGACCAGCCTGGGTAACAGAGTCAGACCTCATCTCTACAAAAAAAATTATTTTAATTAGCCAGATGTGTTGCCACATGCCTGTAGTCCTGGCTACTCAGAAAGCTGAGGTAGGAAGATTGCTTGAGCCTAGAAATTCAAGGCAGCAGTGAACTACAATTGCATGATGTACTCCATCCTGGGCAACAGAATGAGACTCTGTCTCTAAATAAAAAAATTAATTAATTAATTAATTAAGAAAACAAGAAAAAAGATAATAGTCAAAATATATTGCATCACTCAAAAAAATAATACAATGACCACTAGTGCTTGGCATTTAAGACAAAAAAGTGAAGAAAACAGATAAAGATTGCTACCTTTGGGGACCTTATATTTCAGCTAGAAAGACAAAAAAAAAAAAAAAAAACCTAACAAAAATATTATGTAGTGCACTAGAAAAAAGATTGCAGTATTAAGGATATTTGGAGTGTTTATGAGGGAACAGGCCAGAATTTTAAATAAGGTGATCAAGGGACCTCATTGAAAGTGGACTTTTGAGCAAAGATTTAAAGGAGGAAAGAAGTCAACCATATGGGAAATCTGAGAGAAGAACATTCCAAAAAAAGATACAGCTATATAAAGGCCCTAAGGCAAAGGAAAGTCTGGTAAGTTCCAAGGAATAGTCAGGAGGTCAGTGTAGCTGCAGTAGAGGGAGGGAAAGGAGTAGGAAAGTGCAACAGAGAAAAAGAAACAGGAGAGAGAGAATATATGTGTGTGTGCAGCAGGGGTTACGAACTTAAATAGGACTTACACAATGTCGTTCATGTGGCAGGTTCTGAAATAATTTTTGACTGAATCACACACAAAAATAATAACAATGACAAAGGCCATCAGAGATCCAGTTCAATAACAGCCCTTATGTCAACTAAAAATAGAAACTGCATAAAACAACTAATAATGGTAAAATTACAATCCTGCTGTTTCATGTTTCAAAAAAATCATGTTCAATTATCTGGGAAACACTGTAGGAAGGCCTGAATGATAAACAACTGAAGATGAAAAGATAAATAGAAGCATATAGCTTCCATCACCTAGGATAGAGTGCAAAGGCATCATTGTAGCTTATGGTGGTAGTTTTAATGTATGTCCACAAATTCTATTACTTATTCCTTCAAAAGGTGAATCACCTCCCCTTGAGTGTGGATTATATGTAATTAATGAAGATAATAAAAGGAAGTAATGGTGCATAACTTTTGAGCCTGGGTCACAGGCACTGCAGATTCTTTCTTGCTATCTCTCTTGGAACATTGGCTGGGAGTAGGGAGGGGGACCAGCTGTCACAAAGAATACATCAAGCAACCCTAGAGAGGTTCACCGGGCAAGAAATAGAGGCCTTTCTGCCAACAATTAAAAGTCATTAGAGTTAGCCATCTCAGAAGTAAATCCTCTGGTAGCAATCAAGCCATGACTACAGCCTGGCCATCATCTTGATCTCATATTTTTCTGAGAAACCAGGAACCAGAACCACCCAACTAAGGAGGCACTCTTGAATTCCCAATCTACAGAACCTGGGAGATATAAATCTTTGTTGTTTGAAGCCATTAAAATTTAAGAGTAATTTGTTACATAGCAATAGATGATAACAATAATAAATACTCAAAACATTTTATGAAATAAATGATGGAAGAAGTCATTCTGTTCGTCTTTAAAAATAAAACTAACTGGGTGGCGCCTGTAGCTCAAGGAGTAGGGCACAGACCCCATATACCAGGGATGGAGTGTTCAAGCCCGGCTCTAGCCAAAACTGCCAAAATAATAATAATGAAAAATAAAACTGACTAGGTCAGGTGTGGTGGTTCACACCTATAATCCCTAGCACTTTGGGATGCCAAGGCAGGAGGATTGCTTGACATCAGGAGCTCAAGACCAGCCTGAGCAAGAGTGAGACCCTGTCTCTATAAAAAAATAGAAAAATTAGCTGGCCATGGTGATACATGCCTGTAATCCCAGCTACTTGAGTCTAAGACAAAAGGATCTCTTGAGCCCAGGAGTTTGAAGTTACAGAGAGCTACGATGATGCCACTGTACTCTATCCTGGGTCAAAGAGCAAGACCCTGTCTCAAAAAAGTAAAATAAAAATAAACAAAACTAACTAAAAGTAAAATCTTCTATAAATTTAATACTAACTCTCTCAATTCCAGAAAAACAGTAGCTTTAGCCTCAAACTCTCCCTCCATTTATCTAGAGCAGGCGTCCTCAAATTGCGGCCCGCGGGCCACATGAAGCGGTGTGAATTGTATTTGTTCCCATTTTGTTTTTTACTTCAAAATAAGATATGTGCAGTGTGCATAGGAATTTGTTCACAGTTTTTTTTTTTAAACTACAGTCTGGCCCTCCAACGGTCTGAGGGACAGTGAATTGGCCCCCTGTTTAAAAAGTTTGAGGATGCCTGATCTAGAGCATAATCTCATACACTGTAGGAACTCAAACACTCTTTCTCAGCTATCAAATTAGAAACTCTCATTTCAAGTTTCATCCCACAAATTACGCAAGGAATCTCTCCCCAGTAAATATGAATATAAAATGCATATCCAATGACTTAAGGTGATAAACCACATTGGTGTTCATATCCCCAGAGCTAGTCAGTCATGCACATTTCTTTTTTTTTTTTTTTTTTGTAGAGACAGAGTCTCACTTTATGGCCCTCGGTAGAGTGCCGTGGCCTCACACAGCTCACAGCAACCTCCAACTCCTGGGCTTAAGCGATTCTCTTGCCTCAGCCTCCCGAGTAGCTGGGACTACAGGCACCCGCCACAACGCCCGGCTATTTTTTGGTTGCAGTTTGGCCGGGGCCGGGTTTGAACCCGTCATCCTCGGTATATGGGGCCGGCGCCTTACCGACTGAGCCACAGGCACCGCCCAGTCATGCACATTTCTAATCCCCATTCTACCCTGGGACATTCACTTACTGAGGTTGGTGATATCCTCATTGCAGGGCCTTCTACCAAAACAAAGGACCTATTTCTATTTTGTCCTCTTTTCATTAGGTTTCCCGTGGATCAGCAATGCTATCTCTGCTTTAAGACTGCTCCCTACCTCTTCCTCCAACAGCTTTCCAATCATCAAATATATTAAACATTCCACCTATAAATACCTATTTCCTAGAAAAATACTTCCATGAGCCAGGCAAAATTTCTATCTGTGAATTTAATATTTTCAGTTACAGAAAAATGACAGCTCTTATATTTTAAATATTTTCCATTCTTAAAATTCTCCCTTTTGATAGGAGAAAGAGTTCAATCTGACAATCACTCTCTCTAAAACACAGACCCTACCGATTTTCTAAAACTCTTAAAAGGGGTAAAAGGGGTATTTTTATCATAGGAATTCAGTCAACTTGCCTCCCCTAAGTCTGGGAAGGAGCACATTTAATTTTTAATTTGGAAAAAAAAAAAAAAGCAAAGAACACATAATAAAACTCTTAAATTTTGATAACTTCTATAATTTATATAAAGACTGAACAATTTACCATTAAACTGTGAATGAAGGAATATTATTCTTAAAGAAAGTAACGATACAAACAAAAAATTGAAAAAAATTAAATATTCAACCTACTTTTAAATGTCCTTCAAATACTTTAGGAGCAACCATTAAAAGATACATAACTGAAAAATTAAAAACAGGCTGGGCTCAGTGGTTCACACCTGTAATCCTAGCACTCTAGGAGCCCGAGGCAGGTAGATTGCTTTAGCTCAAGAGTTCAAAACCAGCCTAAGTAAAAGCAAGACTCCATCTGTACTAAAAATAGAAAAAACTAGCCAGGCATAGTGGCAGTTGCCTGTCATCCCAGCTACTCTGGAGGCTGAGGCAAGAGGAATGGTTGGGCCCAAGAATTTGAGGTTGCTATAAGCTATGACATCACAGCACATCCAGAGCACAGAGTGAGACACTGTCTCAAGAAAAAAAAAAAAGTTAAAAAGAAACAATTCCTACTACTTAGAACTACTCTCTCAAGCAGTTCTGCTAAGGACTTCGTCTAGACAATATTGTTAGAGAAGATTGTGTCCTTACGGCAAAGTAATAAAATTTATGTATTGAAATTCTCTATTAGTCACCTGTCACTAATTTAGACTTATTTATCTTTTAAGGAGTCTAAATAAGTAAGATTAGTCCATAAAAACACATACAATCCTAGAGTTTGTCAACTGGGTTCTTATATTTCAAATTATTGTATCAAGTAACACTTTCAATAACATGTTCTCGACCTGAACATTTGTTGAATTAAATGCTTTATTATGTACTATGTAAAGGAATATTTAAGAAATAACACGTATTGACAATTAGCAGGCCATATGGGGTGACTCACACCTGTAATCCCAGCACTTTAGGAGGCCTAGGCAGGAGGATCACTTGAGGCCGGAAGTTCGAGACCAGCCTGAGCAAGAGGGAGAGCTTGTCTCTGCAAACAATAGAAAAATTGGGTAGGCATGGTGACATATGCCTGTAGTCCCAGCTACTCAGGAAGCCGAGACAGGAGGATCACTTGAGCCCAGGAATTTGAGGTTGCAGTGAGCTATGATGATGTCATTGCACTCTAGCCTGGGCAACAAAGTGAGACCATGTCTCAAAAAAATAAAAAATAAAAAAGCTATTAGCTTTGGTAAAATGCCTCATTATAGACACCATTTACTAATTTGGTGATTAATAAAATCAAGACAAATAAGCACATCACACATATCATTTTAAATTCAACAGGTTGTTTTTCAGCCTTCAAATATGCTGTCTTATTTTAGGCAGCAATGAGAAATGAAGCTTTCTTTATTTTATAACTGTATTTAAGTTCTTAGTTTCAAAATTTCATGGTCCACTTCTAAAATTCAATCAAAAAAAAATTCACCAAAATATCATAAAGGTACAGCAACTAAAGTAGAAGTAGCATACAAAAAGGCAAATGAATCAAAGCAAATAGTCCAGAAACATATTCACAGATACATGAGAATTTAGTATCTGTCCAAATGGTACTTCAAACAGTGGAGAAAGAAAGTCAACCCCACCTAACATTAGAACAACAACAAAAAATTCTAGCAGTATTAAAATTAAAACAAAAAGTATTTTTAAAACTTCAGAAAATATTTTCATAGTTCTTGAGATGGTTAGGCCTTCCTAAACAATAATCAAAACCCACAAGTCAGTAAAGAAAGGGATTGGTAAATTTAACTACATAGAACTTTTTAATTTTGGTAAAAAACTTTTTTAAATTGTCTTTTTAACTGATACATAATAACTATACATATTGGCAGGGTACATGTGATATTTTAATACATGTATACAATGTAAAATGATCAAATCAGGGTAACCGGGGTATCTATCACCACAAACATTTATCATTTCTTGTGTTGAGAATATTCTAAATCTTCTAGATATTTTGGAATATACAATAAATCACTGATTATATTCACCCTAATATGCCATCAAACACTACAACGTATATCTTCTATCTAGCTGTATTTTGTACCCATTAACTAATTTCTCTTCATTTTCTCTTCTTCTCTACCCTTTCCAGCGTCTGGTAACTACCATTTTACCCTCTATCTCTATGAGATCAATTTCTTTAGATTCCAAGTAGATGAGAACACGCAATACACACATCTTTGTCTTTGTTTGCCTGGCTTATTTCACTGAACATAATGTCCTTCAGGCTCATCAATTTTGCTGCCAATGACAGGATTTCATTTTCTTTCACGGTTGAATAACATTCTCTTGTGTACACTACATTTTCTTTATCCATTTATCCTTTGATGGACTCTTAGATTGCTTCCAAATACTGGCTATTGTGAACAGTGCTGTGATAAAAATGGAAATGCAGGTCTCTCTTTAACATACTAATTTCCTTTCTTTTGTATATAAAGCCACCAGTAGAATTGCTTGATTATATAGTAGATCTATTTTTAGTTTGGTAAAAAAATATTTTTTAAAGGTAGGAAATAAATTATGTTTGTGAAAATAGGCAGATGGAAATATTAATAAATGGATCTATTTGTTTATAGATAGCTCTGCAGAGGAGAGAGGAACTGGGGAGGGAGAGTAACATTATGTTAACAGAATACTCCCATTGCTCTGAAGTTTTTACAATGACTACATATTACTTAGGAAATTTTTATACAAAATTTTTTAAAAGAAATAAAACATGAGAAACAGTTTAATCCTTAGGATATATAAACATAACGTCAAATCAAAAAAAGCTTTCAAATGATACAAGAATGTCACATTTCCATTGCATTTAATAATTACATGATGTTTAAAGTAGAATTAAGATCCTAATCAGTAATAAATCTAATACCTTTGTTTCTTTAAGTTCCTTGTCAGCGGTATCCACCACAAAATTTTTCTCTTTTTCTAGTTGCTCTGCTAGTTGGTCAATTTTAATTAATTCTTTACAAAGATGCTCATTGTGGCTGGTTAAATCATCTACTTGACTGCTTACCACCTCCTTACTATCCAAGAGTTTCCTAACATATTCTTCCAAGCCATGATTTGTCTGTTTGAGATCTTCAATCTGTCATAATTAGAAAGAAAATAATCACATTAAAAGATTTCCTTAGCTTCCTTTTGAGACCAACTAGGTAACCGAAATCAGAAAGGGAGATTTGGTTCCCTGGCAAGGAGACTTAACTGTACACCTTTTTGTGCCTTCTGAATTTTGTACCATGTGAATATATTACCCATTTGAAAAAGTACATTAAATAAAAATTTTAACTTTTACAGCAATATCTTTCAAGACAATTTGTGATTTACTACAAAAACTTAGTTACTATTGATTTTTTACCAAACTGTTGGAGAAATGGCCAAATATTTGTATCTGCAGTAAAGCAACTACGGTTTTAGAATTAATTTTCATAGCAATTAATATCATTAAGAGTTCTTTAGAATTAAATTTCTAATTGTTATCAAAATATATTAACTCTTTAGAAAAGTCTTATTGAACATATCAGTAACTTACTTAACTAAGCTAAATACCAAATCAAGTATTTGTTGACTAATGTGGAGGACCACAGCTTTCCTTTCCAGCTCACTATCAAACCATCAATGGGTGAAGAAAAAGGTCTTTTCTATAATGTAATGAAGGTATCCAAATCCCTTTAAAGGAAAAAAGAATTAGACTCATGTCAGGAACTATATTAAATTCCAAAGATAAGATAGATTAGGTACCTGTCCGCAGAGAGTATTTTGTTTACTTCAGGAAATCCAAACACAATGTGTTAAGTGCAATAATAGAAATATCTGAGATAAAGTGGTAGCACAAATACTTTTCCATAACACTTGCTTCTCATTGTGTATTTACAAATACCGAGCACCTACCGTGTTCAAGACACTGTGTTGGTACTCTGTAAAACATGATTAAAAACAGAAGTCCCAGTCTTTCAGGAGCATCTAAAATTGCTAAATCTCTGACCTCTCAGTTCTAACATTATTCTTGCTCTGACCTTGCCCTTTTCAAACAGCAGTACAGATATCTTCTTCCAAGCTATCAAAATCAACAAAGTTTTCTTTAAAAATATAAACTTTATCTGTAATTTATTACTATATAAAAACGTACTGAAGGTCATGAGTTATTTTTAACTAAATGTACTACAATGCCATTTATTATACCCATGAAATAGCTCACCAAGAGGAACAATAAGTCATTATTTTAATCCAAACTTCACTTTGGCATTTTGTAAGGCACACTAACACATGAGATTTGGAGATAAAGAGTTTCAATTATCAAAACCAGAAAACAAAATATTTATTTTGTTTAATCATAACTGGCCTAAATTTTAGCAATACCTCCTACTCGCTTCTTCTCTTTTGACTTTCTACCACATACTGCTAGAAAGTCTTCAAAAGTGCAAATTTCATTTCATTCCTAAAACCTTATAGTATACCTCATCACACTGAGAATAAAAAGAAAAAATGCCAGTTATGATCCCAACCCCACTTACTTGCTCAGCTTAGTATCTCACCATCCCTTTAAGCTCCAGACCTGCTATAAAAAATAATCTTACTAAACTTTTTTAAAAACTTACTTTAGGGAAGTTATTAAAATGTTACATACTATGTGTTACAGAACTGCCTTTGAGAATCTTCAGGGAAAACTTTCCTCAGCCCTCAGCTTCAGGAAAATATATACTTCTTTCAGCTATCTGGTTTATTCTTATCCTAATAACCATAAGTAATATAACCAGTGTTTCTTTTTGCTTTGCCTCTGGAAATTTTAAACCTGAGTCTGCACGTTTAGAGAGAAACCATGTGCAATGACCTGTTTATCTCATCCCAGGCTTTCACTGTTTATTTGCCCCTTCCCTTATCTCAGGTGCTTTCAATTTTTTATACAAACTATAGAATGTGGGGTAAACAAACAAACTTCAATTGATCTACTTACTTGCTTTTTGTCTTTGTTCATGGCTTCTACTGTGCCAAATGTTTCAGTAATCAGAGCACACTAACAATGTCTCTTAACCTCCCCCACATCAGGAAAGGCTAAATGCATCTCCTTTCCCACATGTGTTCCCGTAAAGTCTCTTACATAGCTTTATCTTAGCATCTCGTAAGGTATATTAAAATCCCTTCCTTGAACTTTTTACCAAATTCCAAGAAACTTAAGAAATCATAACCCCCACAAAAATTTTTTTAAAAAGAGACCATAACCCTCATTTCTATATAATTTATTATGTATCCCATACATAGTGATCAAATTATTGTTAAATGAGTAAATGAAACAAATTATCAACAAACACTTCCTTCACCTTTGACATCAAACCCAACTTTTACTCAATTTCAAGACAAAAATGCTTTAGAAGGAGTCTAGAGGAACAGAAAGGATGTGGACTTTGGCAGAGTTAAATTTAAATTCTGTTACAGGTAAATACAAGGTTTGTAAACCTTGGACAATTTACCATATTTTCTTGATCCTAAGAGATGCATCTGACTTCAGAAAAAATAAATGTGAGCCTCTTGAGTATTATCTGTTAAATGGACAGAATATAATTTTCAGGATTGGAGTTAGTGATCACATAAAAATGCAAGTAAAATTTCCGAGAGGTAATAGGTACTCAAAAATTAGTTTTATTAACTTTATTTGTAAATAAGTAAAGTTCACAGGTTGCAAATGTAGTACAGAAGTGTCTCATGTGCCCTTTGCTAAGTTTCTCCCAACAGCTGCATCTTAGTTACAATATCAAACCTTAGTTACAGATTTGACATTGATGTACATAGTATTCTACGTCACTTTCTCACATCTGCAGATCACTGTAACAACCACATTGAGATACAGAATTGTTCCATCACCACGAGATTGCTCTCCTGCTATCCCTTCTATTGATATCTTCGCCCTCTGCACCCTCAGTTCTTAGCAACCAATAATCTGTACAATTTTGCCAATTTGAGAATGTTATAGAAATGATATCATACAGGATATAATGTTTTGAGATTCTCTTTTTTTCAATCAGCATAATGCCCTTGAGATCCATCCAAATTGTTACATGAATCAATTGTTCATTCTTGTTTATTGCTGAGTAATATTTGACGGCATGGATTATCACAGGTTAATTATTTACAGATTGAAGGAAAACAGTTTCCAGTTTGGGGCTATAACACACAAAGCTGCTATGAACAATGGAATACAGGTTTTTAAATAGGTATTTTCATTTCTCTGGAACAAATTCCCAGGAGTGCAACTAATTGGTTGTATGGTAAATATATATGTAGCCTTCTAAAAATTGCCAAACTATTTTCCAGAGTGGCTGGACCATTTTATATTCTCACCTGGAATGGATGAGTGATCCAGTTTCTCCTCATCCTCACCTGCATTTGGTATTGTCCCTAATTTTTTATTTTAGCAGCTCTACTAGCTATAGTATTGTTATTTCATCATGGTCTTATTTTGCATTTCCCTTATGTTGACAGAGGCTGAACAACTTTTTTATATGCTTGTCAACCATACAGCCTTCTGTGAAATATCTCTTTTGCTCATTTTCTCATTGGATTGTTTGCTTTTTTACTGTTAAATTTTGAAGGTTCCTCTTACGATACAAGAGATAAGTCCTTTAGCAGATTTGTGGTTGTAGCTTGTCTCTTCATCATCTTAACAAAGTCTTCTACAGATAAAATCTTAAATTTTGAAGTCTAAATTATCGATTTTTCTTTTATAAATCACATTTTTAGTGTCAGCTTGAGAAGTCTTCAGGTATGTAAGCCTCTCAACCTAGTTTTATCATATCTGAAACAAGTTTCTTATAGACAGCATATAACTGGGTCATGCTTTTTAAATAAGACTGTGCCAGTACCTGTCTTTTTACCCTGTCTTTTTATTAGTCTATTTAAACTATAGTTAATGGAATTATTAAGTATTACATTAAGGCTTAAGTGTGAATTTTTCTCTTTGTTCTCTGGTTTTATTTTTTGTTTTGTTTTTGCTGCCTTCTATGGGTTATCTGAACATTTTTTATAATTCTTTTATTTATTTTTTGAGTATATCTCTGGTATATCTTTTATTTAGTGGTTGCTAGGTTTTACATTATATATACATAACTTACCACAGCCTACATTTTACTAGTTGAAGTAAAAGTGTAGAAAACTAACCTTTTATGTCCCTTTACTCTGTTATTTAAAAATTATTAACGACTATCTTAAAGAACTCATCTACATGCATTGAGAACCATATTTGACAAACATAATTTTGAAAACTAAAAAAGAAAAAGGAAATTCTATTGCATTTATCCATTTTTTAAAAATCTATATAACATTTTTTCTTCCTTCCTACAGTTCCAAGATTACTTTTTTAAATCATCTTTCTGAGTAAAGAAATTCCTTTAGCTATTCATTTAGGGTAGCTTTGCTGCCAACAAATCTTTTTAAGTTTTCCTTCATCTTGGCTTGGCACTCACAGCTCAGTGGTTAGGGCACTGGCCACATGCACCAGGGCTAGTGGGTTTGAACCCAGCCTGAGCCTGCTAAACAAACAAGAAAAAAAATAGGGGGGCATTGTGGCAGGCGCCGTATAGTCCCAGCTACAAGGGAGGCTGAGGCAAAAGAATCGCTTGAGCCCAAGAGTTAGAGGTTGTGTGAGCTGTGATGCTACAGCATTCTACCAAGGGCAACTTGGTGAGACTGTCTCAAAACAAAAAAAAAATTTCCTTCATCTGAGACTATCTTGATTTTCCTTTCATTCCTCAGGGATTCACTCTCTGAATTCAGTATACAAGGTTGATAGTTCTAGTACTTGAAAAATGTTGCACTACTTCCTTTTTACCGCCATGCTTTCAGATGGAAAAAACCTGCTGTTATTTGAATTGGTGTCCCCCATGGGTAATGCATGGTTTTTCTCTGGTTACTTTAGGAACTTTTTTTTTTTTTGGTCTTTAGTTTTCAAAAGCTTGATTACAAGATGTCTTGATGTGTATTTCTTTGGATGATTCCTGTTAAGTGTCCACTTACCTTCTTTTATCTGTTTTATGTCTTTGTGCCAAATATGGGGAATTTTCAGCCATTATTTCTTCAAATATTTTTTCAGCCCCACTCTCTTCCCTCTCTTTCTGGGATTGCAATGACCCAAATCTTAGACCTTTTGCTATAGTTCTACCTGTCCTTGTGCCTCTACTCACGTTTTTTCACTCTCTTTTCTCTCTGATGTTCAGATTAGATGATTTCTATTTTTCCTATTCCCACAGTCAGCAGTTCATTCCTCTCTCTCCTCCCCGTTCTGTTGAGAATATGATTTTTTAATTTTCTACTGTGTATTTTGAAACTGTATTATGTCAAAATAACAAATGTACCATTTTAACTATGTTTTAAGTGTACAGTTCATATAACGGCATTAAATATATTCACGGTGTTGTGCAGTGCAGCCATCACCATTACCATTTCCAGAAACTTTCATCATCCTCCTCAAAAAACTCTGTATCCATCAAACAGTAACTCCGTCTCTATGAATTTGCCATTCGAGGTATAAGTGGAATTAATTAAACATTTGTCTTCTTGTGTCTGGATTATTTTATTTAGTATAACATTTTTATGATTCATCCATGTTGTAGCACATATCAAAATTTCATTCTTTTTGAAGTTGAATATTTCATTGTAAGTTCATATCACATTTTGTTTATCCATTCATTTGCTGGTGGACATTTGGGTTGTTTTTACCTTTTGGCTGCTACCGTAAATAATGCTATTATGAACATTTGTATGTATCTATTTGAGTTCCTGCTTTAAATTCATTAGGGTATATGCCTAGGAACGGAATAGCTGGACCATATGGCATTCTATCTTTAACTTTTTCGGAAGCCACCAAACTGTTTTCCACCATGACTGCACCATTTTACATTCACTAGCAATACACAAGTGTTCAAAATTTCTTTGAATCCTCACTAACACTCATTACTTTCCATTATACTTATAACAACCATCCTAATGTGTGTGAAGAAGCATCTTATCGTGATTTAAATTTGCATTTCCTTAATGCTTGGTGATGTTGAGCACCTTTTCATGTGCTTATTGACCATTTGTATATCTTCTTTGGGGAAATGTCTACTCAAGCCCTTTGCCCACTTTTGAATTGAACTGTTGGGGCTTTGCTGGAGGGTGACAGGGGTGTTGGTTGTAATTCTTTATGTATTCTGCATATTGAACACTTATCAGATATGTGATATAGAATATTTTCTCACACATATTTTTTAATAGAATTTTTTTAGCACAGTTTTAGTTTTACAGAAAAATTGGTTAGGAAGTACAGAGTTGCCACATATTCCCTCCATACCCCCCAACTTCCTCTATTATTTACATTCTGTATTAATAGAGTCACAAATTACATTTGTTACAATTGATGGAAAAATATTCATACATTATCAACTAAGGTCCTGAGTATACATTAGGGTTCACTTTTGATATTGTGGTACATTGTGTGGATTCTGGTGAATACAGAATGGCATATTTCTGCCATTAGTATATTACACAGAATAATTTTACTGCTTAAAAGTCCTGTGCTCCATCTACTCATCCCCTCTCCTCCGAATCCCTGGCAACCACTGTTCTTTTTATGGTCTCCTGGTTTTGTCTTCTCCAGAGTGTCACATAGTTGGAATCATTCTGCCCTTGTTAAGTTTGCTATCAATAGAAATAAACTTTCAAAGTTCTTCCACGACTTTTTGTAGCTTGGTAGTTTATTCCTTTTTATCATCATATATGATTCCATTGTAGGGATGTGCCAGTTTGCTTATCTATCAAAGGACAACTTACTTGGTTGCTCCTAAGTTTCAGCAGTTATAATAATAAATCTGCTATAAATATTTATATGCAGATTTTTATGTGGATGAATTTTAGTTCTAAAATTGCCATGTTCTTGTCTTTTATTTCTTTGCTGACATTTTCTATTTTTTCATCTCTTTCAAGCATGCTCTTAATTGCTTATCAAGCATTTTTATAACTACTCTAAAAATCCTTGTCAGAAAATTTTAATATCTGTTTCATGTTAACTTCTCTTGATTGTTTTTTCCAGATCTTCCCGATTCCAGATCTTATGTTTTAATAAGCCTTCTATATAACTCCAGCTAAAAAGGGGGGACACACTGCCTCATTACTGCTAGGTGGAGAGATAAGTCCAATTTCTCCACTTGGCCTCTGTTAACACCTGAGGAGAGTGGAGCTCCTAGCTGCTGCTAGGCACAGGTAGGAGTTCAGGCTCATCGCTAGCCCTATGCTGTTACCACCAGAGCTGGGAGGAATAGAGGTGCCTTTTGACTGTTTACCACGTGATCTTCACTGACACTATGGGTGGGTAAGTTCAACACTGCTGAGAGGTAGTCTCTATACTAGGTGTCCTCTGACATCACCCACCTCTTACTACAGGGTAGGAAGAGATGTCTTGGCTCTTCTTGTAGTCTCTCCTGACACCAGGACATTGGTAAGAATAAAATTCGTGGTTCCTCACTTAGCCTTCTTTGCCATTACCCTGGTGGGGGTAGGTGGGAGAATGTGGGGTCAGGCACAACAGGGCTCCTCCTTACAACCTGGTGAGGATGAAATCAAGACTCTTTACTTGGCCTACGATGGCAGGAATGGGGCTGTCGCTTTCTCTGTGGTAGCTGCTTGGAATGGGCAGTTATTTCTAAACATTTGCCTTAACAGGTTACCCCTTTCCTGGTCCCTTGGCTGTGGGGGTGATGGCTTTTCTGGCATTGTTTTGTTGTTTATGCCTATTATCATTTCCAGCTGATAGTTTTTCCAGCACCCTGTCTGGGATATATAGAGTAAAAAGAAATCCAAGAACTCACTAATGTATTTTTCTTAGTGTCTTGAAATCCCCAGCCAAAGTTCCTTTTTCTTGCCACCTTTCAGAGTCTTTTAACATTTGTAACTCTTTTTTTTTTTTTTTTTTTTTTTTTTGTGATTTTTTTTTTGGCCGGGGCTGGGTTTGAACCCACCACTTCCGGCGTATGGGACCAGCGCCCTACTCCTTGAGCCACAGGCGCCGCCCTGTCTTTTAACATTTGTAATATTCAGAGTTTTCACGTGTACTTAGAGGGCAGAAAAGGAAAAAGTAACACTAATCCACCTTTCTACAAAAAGAAGTCTATTAATAGCCTTTATTAATAGCTATACCACATGTCAGAAACAAGGAGAACAGAAACAATACTGAACTTGGAGTTCACAGAATTGGGTTCAAATCCTAGCTAACCTGGAAGTTCAGACAGAATCACAACTAACCTTTTGGAACGTCAGCTTCCATGTCTAAAAATGGAAATAACATTATTTTTCACAAGGTTGGAATGATTCAGACTACGTACTAGAAGAAAACATGACACAACAGCTGGCATGCAGTTTGTACTCAATGACTCTGAAGCTGTTTATCAAAATAGTTAAGATAAAGATTGAATGATTTTAGACCGATAAGATTTGAACAAGCTCTGAATTAGTAATGATTTATTCTCCATCTTCTTGTTTTAAAATAGACTCTCATCTCACTTTAATTCATGAAATATGTTGTAACTAAAGGTAACCTGTAATTTCAGTGTAGTGACGAGTCTGTCTTGGTTTCTCACTTCTTGTTCTAGCTGGATAGTCTTCTGGTATTTTTCAGCTTCAGAACCTGGAGCCCCTAGACCAAAATCATGTTCCTTGGTGGTAACCTAGTAGAAAGAATGGGAAATAATACAGAAGCATTCAGTTTAAAACAGTTGTGTGATTTTTCATAATAATTAATAAATTTTAAAAATACATAACATTTTTAGATATATTTTCGATTGTTTTTAACCATTTCCCACCAGCCAGGAGTATTTTATTAAGCTTTAGTTTCTCAAAATTTTGTTACAATTTTTTTTTCTGTTTCCCAAATACAAAACTGTGATATTTAAGTTGCTTTTCAAAGAAGGTATGCCCTATCCTAACCCCTCTATAATCATGGTACTATGCAAATATGGGTCAGTAACACATAAGTCGTTTACATCTAGGCCTCTGTTGTCCAACAAGGTAGCCATTAGCTACATGTTGGCTGTTGCTATTGTATACTAACAAAACAACTCGTTACTTATATCACAAAGAACTAGTTTCCCTAATATATAGTTCCTATAAATGAAAAAGAAATACTCTGATGGAAAAATTGGCAAAGAATACAGACATTTATAAAAATGGATCTTAAATAGATGTTCAATCTTACTCTTTAGAGTGATACAAATTAAAACCAGATATTTCACACTGTGAAACTTAGCACTTAGGCAGGCTGACAGATTTATTTTCCTTTTTTTCTTTCTAATAGTGACTGCCCCAACTGGAACATGGTGATTAGCTCTTACAGAGTATTTCAAATTATGAATAATTTAGAACTTTATGGACTACTCTTAAATCCTACTATTTCTTAAATAATTTCTATTGAAGAATGTATTCCTAGTTGCAGATATTTTACTTAGAATAACAATAGTTTCTCACTATAGCAGTACTTTTCAAATTTTACTAAACATGTGAATCACTGTGGAATCTTGTTTAAGTGCATATTCTTAATTACAGTAGGCCTGAGATTCTACATTTCTAACAAGCTACTTTATGATCCTTACTTGGTTAATACAAGGACCATGTTTAAATAACAAGGATCTATTAAAATCTAAACCTACAAAAAAAAAGAGAAAGGAAAAAAAATCTAAACCTACCCAACATTCAGAGTTCTTCAAAATATGGTCCCTTTCCACTTCACCAATTTTACCTTCTTCACACCTCCAAGAACAACTCTAATTAAAGACACATTAGGCCAAGCCTATTAACTTACACCTGAAATCCCAGCACCTTGCGAGGATAGGACAGAAGGATCACTGAGCCTACAAGTTTGAGACCTGCCTGAACAACACATCTCTACAACCTTATCTCTACAAAAAAGTTTTAAAATTAGCCAGGCATGGTGGTGGACGCCTGTAGTCCTAGGTACTCGAGGCAGAGAGAGGAGGATTGCTTGAGCCCAGGAGTTCGAGGTTGCAGTGAGCTATGATCATGTCAGTGCATACTCCAGCCTGAGTGACAGAACAAGACCCTGTCTTTTAAAAAAAAAAAAATCTACTAGTCTACCCATTCTTAACACAGACACTCAGAAGCATGTTATCTTCTGCTCATAAGCCTTGCTTTCACCCTTTCTCCATTTAAATGAAGAGATTTCTAAAACTCAACTCAAATTCCCCATTCCCCAAGTTTTATGTCTTCTCCATTGTATAATGATCATTTCTTCATTGAGACTTGTGTATATATTGATTATAGATCAATTTAAGTAGTTTTTTTTTCTGGTTATATCTTTATTATACATTGATTTGAACCTAAAAAGGAAAAATATCTGAAAACTTTCAGTATCTATGCCGCCTGTACAGAGTCTTTATGTAATGACTGAATGTCAATAAAAATTTGTTGAGGCTGATAATCAAGCAGTGTGTTAAAGAAGATAAAATTAAGGGCGGCGCCTGTGGTTCAAAGGAGTAGGGAGCCGGCCCCATTTGCCGGAGTTGGTGGGTTCACCCCAGCCCCAGCCAAAAACTGCAAAAAAAAAAAGGACAAAATTGAACTTTCCTTCTTCTCTTTGGTAAACTGAAGTGGAGATTATGAAAAATCAGGCCACTCTAGAAATTAAAGATAGGAAGAGGACACATGGCGACCTGACAATCGTGAGCAATCATGCTGAAGTTGCCACCTTTCCTCCACTAGCTTTGGAAGCAATACTGCTGCCAAGAAAGGGAGATCAGGGTATCTGAAATTCCTATACCTTATCTGCCAGTTTCCCCACCTCAGGCCACCTGAATAACTTTCATACACCTGTGGCCCCTAATATTTGTTAGAATGGAATTTGTATTCCTGTACAGATCTCAGAGAATGCCAGTGAAAGTACTATCATTCTCAATTGGGAAGTTACAAAGCAAAGTGCTTAAGAGCATATTTTGGTATCAGACTGCCTATGTTCATAATCCTAGCTGAGCACTTCTTAGCTGAGTGACCTTGGGCAAGTCACTTCTCTGGCTATGGCTTCCTCATCTCATAGAGTTATATGATAATTAAATGAGTTAATTACGTATTAAAGCATTAGAAGAATATCTGGCACAAAAGTACTGTATTTATTATTTACTATTATTACTAATTCTTCTCACTGAGTCAATTTATTTAATTGGCTATCAAGCCCTACTGATCTTTTCACTAAAGCTTCTGTCAATTACATTTCTTCCATCCTTACTAATTTGTTTGTTTATTTAAAGAAATTTATAGGCTAGGCATAGTGGCTCCCACCTGTAATCTTAGCACTCTGGGAAGCTGAGGATGGTGGACTGCTTGAGTGCATGTGTTTGAGACTAGCCTAAACATGAGCGAGACACTGTCACTACTGAAAATAGAAAAACTAGCTGGGTGTTGAGGCAGGCACCTATTGACCCAGCTACTCAAGAGGCTGAGGTAAAAGGATTGCTTGAGCCCAAGAGTTTGAGGTTGCTGTGAGCTATGATGCCACAATACTATAGCCTGGGGCAGGTAACACAGTGAGACTGTGTATCAAATAAATAAACAAACAAACTTATAAATAGCTATAAGAACAAACCAATAATATTCATTTCTGCAGACGAGAAGATGGAAAACAAACAGAATCATATAATTTCAACTCTAAATGAATCTAAGGAAGTCCAGAACAAGTAAATCGGAAATTACAGTACAGCATGATTATTGCACATAGGTACTAAAGAAACACCAACAAAAGGGCTACCAAAAAAGTTATTTCTGACTTCTATTTTTCCCCAAAACACTTATCATCTACTCTCCATTCCAACAGAACTATGAACATATCTCTATTAGAGCACTTAACATGATATATTGCATTTATTGGACGTCCACAGTCTTGGCAACTGTAACATGTCTAAAACAGACCTCTCAATTCCCCCACCTGTACCCCTGATCTCAACCCTCTTTTCCACTATGTTCCTTTCCTATCTTTTTTTTTGAGACAGAATTTCAAGCTGTCGCCCTGGGTAGACAGCCATGGTGTCATAGCTCCCAGCAACCTCAAACTCTTGGGCTCAAGCAATTCTCTTGCCTCAGCTTCCCAAGTAACTAGATCTACAGGCGCCCACTGCAACACCTGCCTATTTTTTTGTTGCAGTTGTCTTTGTTGTTTTAGCTGGTCTGGGCCAGGTTTGAACCTGCTAGCCTCCATGTATGTGACCAGCACCCTAGCCACTGAGCTATGGGCACCGCCCCTTCCCCATCCTCTCATATCACATTACACCATCATTTTGTCTAAGCCATTGCTTAAATTAAAAAAAGAAAAAAAAAAAAACTGAGGAGATGGCCAGGTGTGGTGGCTCACACCTGTAATCCCATTACTTTGAGAGGCTGGGGAAAAGGGAGGATCGCTTGAGCCCAAGAATTGGAGGCTAAAGGGAGCTATGATCACACCATTGCACTTCAGCCTGTAAGACAGAGCAAGACACAGTCAAAAAAAAAAGAAAAAGAAAAGAAAGAAAGAAAAAAAAAAAGCAAGGAGTTATCTTTGATTTTTATCTTTCCCTGACTCCCATCTAATCCTTTAGCAAATTTTATTGGTTCTACTTCCAAAATATATCCTAAATCCATACACTTTTCTACTTTTTAATCACCATCTCCCTTGGCCAAATCACCATAATCTCCCACCTAGAATACTACAAGAGTTTCCCACTGATCTTTTTGCTTCTACTATTGCTCCCTACAACCTATTACCCACACTGAAATCAAAGCAACCACTAAAAATAATGATTCAAAAATATTCCAATGACTTTCCAGTGCAATTAGAATAAAATCCAAACTTTTTAAGACCCGACATGATTTGGCCCTTGCCTTCACTAAAAAGATCTAGTGCTTGCTTCTTTGTTTACCCACCAGCTGTATTTGTTTTCTTTCTGTTTTTCTAGTGTGCTGCTCTGGTCTGTATGTTTTTGTTTCCCAAAATCCATGTTAAAATCCTAATTCCCAAAGTAATCATATTAAGAGACACAGTTTTGGGGAGGTGATTAAGCATGATCAGTTACCTTTATAAAACAGGCCCCAGAGAGCTCCCTCACCCCTTCCAAAATGTAAGAACACAGTCTGAAGGTACTGTCTATGAACCAGGAAAAGAAGCCCTTACCAGACACTGAATCTCCTGGCTTCTTGGTCTTGGACTTCCCAGCCTCCAGAACTGTGAGAATTAAATTTCTGTTGTTTATAAGCTACCGAACATATGGTGTGTCATTACAGCAGCTCAAAGGACTAAGATATTTGCCGATCTCATTCCAAGTCTTCTGCCTTGCTTTCCCCCTCTTAGGAACACTCTCTCTCCAGCATGGTTGGCTCCTTATCATCATCAACTCTCTGGCTGAAATGTCAGAGGGTCTTCCCTGACTTCTCACCTGAAGTAGTCTCTCTCTCAGCCACTCTCTTATTAGGATATTTATACTTACCACTACTTAAAATTATATCATTTACTCGCTCACTTGTTGACTGTCTATGTCCTGATACTAGAACATACAGTTCAAGAGACCTAGGCTTTTCTCTGGTCACCATTATATCCCTAATGCCTTAAAAATGCCCAGAACAAAGTTGGGACTCGATAAACAATGAATTTTGACTATTAAAACAAAAAGCAGTTTGACAATAGGGGTGGAGTGGAAGCAAGTCTCAAGAAGACTAATGAATAAGTAGTAAAGAAAAAGAAAATATGAACTTATTTTAGGAAGCATAATTATAAGAGGAAGAGAGGTAGAGGAAGACAAGGCTGTAAAAGGGTCAACAAAGAGGAAAAAAACTTGTTTTACAATTCAGTTTACATCAAAGACCCCTTTCAGAATCAATGCAAATATACCTTAACAAACTATTTCAGGGTATTTAAGAATTTCTAAGATCCTTGAATTCCAGGTGAAGAAGACCACAGTGCAGAAATAAGAAAGATTCCTAAAACACAGGTTAGTATTAATTGATGGAGAAAAACAGCTGAGGCAGTAAGAGGAAATCCAGGAAAAGAGTGTGCATTATCATCTGAGACAAAAAAGAGAAAAATAAGGACAGGAGGAGATTTACATAAGCCTAGGTAGAAATTTGAAAACATTTCTGTCTGGTATAATTTAAATTTTTTAGTGAATAGGACGTAAGATCATATGCTAAAAGTATCATCAATGTTGAGCAAAATATGAGGCACATAATACGTGGTCAACAAATGTCTATTGAATATTTTGATAGAATAATGGAAAACACTGGAGTACTTGTATGGAACTCTGAAATCTGGTTCTATTATAGTAGTTCAACTAGGAATCGAGTCTCTGTGTTCTTTTTTAAAAATTATCTCCAGAAGTTTAAACTTACAGACACTCTGAAGTAGAAAGGAATTGCCTCATTAATAGAAGGATATGGAAAACCACACAAAATCTTATGAATAATTATGAAAGGATTTTATATTTATAATAAAAATAAACAAATATTTTGGGAATTCACTTTAAATAAAATAGTAAAGCCACACTGTTTAACTTTCTTAAGAAAATGAACCTCTCTAGTCATTCCATCCAAAACCTTTTCTTCCCCAAAGCTCTTCTTTTTTTCTGCAATCTAAACTATATGTAAAGAAATAACTTGCTTCTTCAACTAAGCATAAAACAATAGCCTTAGAAGTAGTGTTTCTTGAGATCTCTTAGAGTAAAGCAGGATTAAATACTGTAGTTGTTTTCAAGAGGCTTTTCTGGACTAAAGTAATTTCATAATACAATAGACCGATGTTATAGCACAACTTAGACAAAAAACTTACTGTGAAGAAGAAATCCTCAGGACCCTGACAAATGTACAACTATTTGGGAGACAGGTGCAGAAAGAAAGCAGGCCAGAAACCAAATTACATTATTGCAGCAACCCCCTTCCCCTACTCCTATAAATCCTTATGACTCTGAGAAGAGTATAGCCATCCTGGGAGGACAGCTAGAGAAAGAAAGCAAATTAAGAGACCAAATAGCATGATCACAGCAACCCCTTCCCACCCTCCTGAAAGGCTTCAAGGACAGTGTTCCTGGGAAGCATCAGAATCCCTGGTTGGCACTAGAGATAAGGTCACGCAAAATTAACACATTTTATGGAAGGCAGTAATTCTAAAATCAGTCTGGGACACAGCATCATTCACTCTGCAGGAAAGACGACTTCCCTCATCTCTCATGACCCACCTCCCACTTTCCAACTACACTAATAAAAGTCCCTTGAAAATGTGTAAGCTGAGCTGACTTCTGGTCAGACTCCATTCTGCTCCTTTAAAATAAAGCATATCCTTAATCCCTGGACTGCCTCCTCTCTGTTTTGCGAACACTGGCCGGACTCTATCCCTAAACCTTTCACTAACTAGCTTACTTGAAAAGATTTTTCTGGGACACCTGTGTAAGAATATTTGTGGCACTGCCATTCATAAGGGCCAAAAACTGGAACAACCTTAATATCCACCAACAATAAACTAAATTGTGGTTAAACAATGGAACTAAAACAATCACCAAACTAAATATCACAAGCAACAAGAAAGATAGATCTTAAGAATGATGGTGAGAAAAGAAGATACACATGAATACTCAGCACAATTTTGTTTACACAAAGTTCAAAAAACAAGCCAAAATATTAATATAATGTGCATGTTCACACACGAAGATGGCGAAACTATATGGAAAAAATAAGGAAGTGGCTATCTATGGGCATAAAAAGGAGCATGTAATCTGGAAAGGGATTAAATAATAATACCTGGTCTAACTGCCTCTGTATATGGAGGACTTTAAAATTAATCCACATCATCCTATACTGGTCTGAGCAACTGAAAAAGACAACAGAAAAGAGAGATCAGAGAATCTCTAAACCTGATTATATTCTGGGTTACAAGCAGTGATTTTTCTTCAGAAGGTAATGAAAATGAGAAATATTTTGGAAACTGCCATTGAAGAATGCCAAAGTTTAGAGTTCAAAATAAATATTTCATTAATGTACCTTCCTAGTTCAAACTAATTAGGACTAAGGGTTTGAGTCATTGATCAATTAAAATACAAACAAGAATTCCTTTTATCTGAAGGCTACATTGAACAGTTTGATGAGAACATTTCAGATTGTATACCAAACCAGCACATTGTACCCCTTGATTGCACTAATGTACACAGCTATGATTTAACCATAAAAAAAAAAGAATTCCTTTTATCCTGGAGGCAGATGTTAATTGACACTCTCCTTTTATAACTAACCTATTTTATTCTACTTACAAACTAATTGTCATTCTATTTATCTCCATAAAGGTAAACAGAGTGTACTTGAAATGCTGAAAACTAGCAGAAAAATTTAAAACAACTAGTATCTGGGGATGTAAAGGCCTGGAATAGAAAAAAGAAAATGCTGAAATACTGTCATCTATGCAAACTTTCCTGAAGCCATGATCTTCGACTTTATTTGGGGGGGTGGGGTGAGTATTCTTCTGCATTTTTAGGTAATAGGTCCATGATCACATAATTATCCAACTTAAGTCGCAAAACTTTTTCAAACAAAAGCCACCGTGACCTGTCTTTCTTGTGTACAATTTCTACTGAACTTACATGAAATTTCCACGCAAATGTCTACATAACCTTGGACCTCCATCACCCTAAGCCTATAGAGACTCAGAAGTGAGAGATTAGGAGTCAGGAGGAGCCAGGATGAATTCCCAAATCTCTGACTTCCATATGTCTCAGCTCCACTCCAGAGCATTTCTAAACAGAACAGTTTCCCCCAACAACGAAAAGGAGAGATGTGGCAGGAAGCGAAGCGGTCACCATAGGAACTGGGCTCAACTCTATACTCCCAAGAAACGACAACAGGGCAAAGTCTGCTCCGGGAAGGCTTCCCCAGCTCGCTCCAAGGCCCGCTACTGATCCTCACATCAATTTAGGCAGAGAATACCCGCCTCCGAGCACCCGCAGCCCCAAACCTGTCACACCCGCCCCCTTGTAGCTGCCTTCTCGGAGACCTGCCCCAGCCCGGCGCATCTCCGCTGCTTCTACCTGGAGCTCCGGGTCCCTCCCCAGCATTCTCGGCCCGGTGTCCTTCCCAGAGTTCATCCCTGCGACTGCCAAGCTCCAGCCTCCGCCAGTGCTCCAAGTCCTGCCCCGTCTCCATTCTCCGCCCTGTCTCCATCCTCCTCCCCTTTCTCCTCCCTTCCCACCCTCAAATCGACTTGGCCCCGCCCTGGCGGAGTCGGAGGAAGGCAGGTCCCGGCGGGAAGGAAGCGCGGGCGGTTAGCGCCGGCCGCAGCCGCCGTCAGCCCCGCCCTCACGCTCTGTACCTGAGGGGGGCTCTTCTTCCACCACCCCGGTGCCTCTGCTCCGCTTCCGTCCCTCGCGCCCCTAATGTCCGTGCGCACGCGTACCTGGCTCGACCCTCCCTCTCGCTGGGACTAGAAGCCGTGCGCGCGCACCCACGCACGTAGCGACGCGTACAGACACCTGCCCGCCTTACAGGGCGCTGGGAAAAGGCTCTTCTTCGCCCATCCGCGCCGCGCAGGCGCACGCCCACGCAGCGCCTGGACGCCCGCCCCGAGCGTCTCGTCTCCTAGTAACCAGTCGCGCGCCCCTTTTCCTTTAGGTGTTTCTTCCAGCCTAAAGCTGGATGGAACGCGCATGTGCAGGGTGGTCTCTGGCCGCGCCTCCTTCCTTCAGCTCTTGAACACCAACTGCTTCGCAGAGGTGGTTTTGGACCACTTTTCCCAGAGATAGAGCATCGTTCTAGACCCACGTTCAGTAAACCATTTACTCTCCAGAGCTGCTCTTAGCCGCAGCTCCTGCCGTTTTGACGAAGCCTTCAAGTCCTGTCCTCCTGTGCCTGCCTGTCTCGGTGAGCGCGGGCAGCCTGCAGCCTGGGGAGCCTGTCGACGCAGGGCCTTAATCAGCTCTGCACGATCAGGGTGGAATTGGGAGTCGACAGAACTAGCGATGAAATAACAGCATATTCCTGACCGATATTCCCTCTCCACATGCCTGTCCTTCTCCAACTATCTTTTCCAGAAAAAACAAACAAACAAACATTGGTGATAGTTAACAAAAAAAGAACGTCCCACTCTTCTCAACACAAGAGCTTCTGAACAAGCAACATGACTTTATCGCCCTTTCTTTTCCTACAGATGACATAGAAATTAGGTTTTTACAGCAGTCTTCTGATGATCTTGATACAGTATAAGTCTGTGCATTTCAAAAGTAAGCTCACATTTGAGGAGACTAACGATCCCTGTTTTTGCCAGGTGAGTACTAATTTTTTCCCATAAGGATCATTGGGAGGGATAAATATCTTCTACGTTATATTTTTTCATAAGAAAATATTTAAATATAAGTTTCTTGTTTTTCCCTTCCTTCTTCTGATTTTTCATCATTGTGTGTTGTTACATATTCTCATATTTTGTAGCATTTTTCAGATACTATATATTTTGTACATACAACTGGATACTGAAAAAGGAAATGTTCCTATAATTTTAGGTAAAGAGATTAGAGGACCCAAGGAGCATATTTTTTCTGAAATATAATTATTCCTAGTTGATAAAGTAACAAAAAAGTAAGGGCGGCGCCTGTGGCTCAGTTGGTAAGGCGCCAGCCCCATATACCGAGGGTGGCGGGTTCAAACTCGGCCCCTGCCAAATTGCAACCAAAAAATAGCCGGGCGTTGTGGCGGGCGCCTGTAGTCCCAGCTACTCGGGAGGCTGAGGCAAGAGAATCGCTTAAGCCCAGGAGTTGGAGGTTGCTGTGAGCTGTGTGATGCCATGGCACTCTACCGAGGGCCATAAAGTGAAACTCTGTCTCTACAAAAACAGAAAAAAAAAATTAAAAAAAAAAGTATGGGCTCTCAAAGACCATAAATGCTAATCTTGTCACTCCTTCAGATACTAAGATTATTCTGAACACAAGAGTCTCATTATCTAGCATTATTTAAAACAAATAGGAAATAATGTACTAGCTTTAAAACTATAAGTTGGAGTTGAGTACTTCGGTGGGAATCAGGGGATTTTTTTTTTTTTTTTTTTTTGAGACAGAGTCTCACTATGTCGCCCTTGGTGGTTTGCTGTGGCATCACAGCTCATAGCAACCTCAAACTCTTGGGCTCAAGCGATTCTCTTGCCTCAGCCTCCCTTGTAGCTGGGTCTACAGGTGCCTGCCACAATGGCCGGCTATTTTTTGGTTGCAGTTGTCATTGTTGTTAAGCAGGCCCGGGCCAGGCTCCAACCCACCAGCTTCAGTGTATGTGGCTGGCACTCTACACACTGAGCTACTGGCGCCAAGCCATGGGGTTAGGGGATTATTAATATAGCAAGTAGGAAAGTACCTCCCTTAGGGAAAGAATAAGAACAGTTTAAGCATTTATGTAACTTAAATATTACTGAAGATTCTTTGGAAAAAATGCAGGGAAACAGTCATTTGAAGGCCTACAGAGGGTGTAAAGATTTTCCTTTCTTTTCTTGTCAATGACTGTTGTCTTCTTCCCCTAATGAGAAAGTAAAAATGTCCTTCCTTCTATGGAAGCCCAGTGAGTGGTGCATTGCCTCACCCTGTCCCAACTAAACCTTATACAGTATCCCTGATCTCTGTCTTGTGACACCCTCTGTGTAGTTCTAAGGTCTCAGTTTTCTAGTCCCTTGGTTTCTCTATCATTTCCAAAGCTTCACTACAAACACCTCTATTTTGCCTTTCTTTTTTCCTGTCCCCTTCCTGGTCTCCTCAAAGAAAAAAAAAATCTGGCTTGGCACCTGTAGCTTAATGGCTAGGGTGCCAGCCACATACACCGGAACTGACAGGTTCGAATCCACCCCTGGCCTGCCAAAACAACAATGACAACTACAACCAAAAAAAAAAAAAATAGCTAGGCGTCATGGCAGGCACCTGTAGTCCCAGCTACTTGGGAGGCAAGAGAATCACTTAAGCTCAAGAGTTTGAGGTTGCTGTGAGCTATGACACCATAGCACTCTACCAAGGGCAACAAAGTGAGACTCTGTCTCAAAAAACAAAACAAAACTGGGATTCCATTTACACACATATTAAGCTACCTGATACTGCCCCACAGCTCAGTGATGCTCTGTTCATTTTTAAAAATTAGTTTCCTCTGGCTGGGCCAGTGGCTCATGCCTGTAATCTTAGCATTCTGGGAGGCCGAGAAGGGCAGATCATTTGAGCTCAGGAGTTTGAGGCCATCCTGAGCAAGAGCTAGAACCAGTCTCTAAAAGCTGCTGGCATTGTGGTGACTGCTTATAGTCCCAGCTACTCAGGAGCCTGAGACAAGAGGATCACTTGGGCCCAGGAGTTTGAGTTTGATGTGAGCTATGACACCACAGCACACTACTCAGGGCAACAAAGTGAAACTCTGTCTAAAAAAAATAATAATTAGTTTCCTCCTCATGATGAGGCTTGAAAATCCTGGACAATGAGCATTCATAGGGTTTTACTTTATTTCCTTTCTCTCAGGAATCACTCTTCTGCACTCCCTATGGTCCAGTACCTAAAAATTATTGTTTCATGTGTTTTGTCTGTTTTTTAAGTTGCTTAAGGCATGGGGATAAATCTGATCTCTGCATGGGGATAAATCTGATCTGTGTTACTTCACCATGAAGTCTACCAGCTTGTCATACTTTCAAGCCCCATGTCTATAATTACCCCTAACAGAAGTGGTTTGCAATTCAAAAATTGCTTCAGACTGAAAAAACTATAACTGCAAAGGCCTTGTAGCAGGAGAGGGTTTGGCATAGCACAGGCTTAAGGAAAAGCAGTGAGGTCACAGGGCTTAGGAGAAAGGAGAGAGTGTTCATTGGTATATTAGTTTCTTATTGCTATTGTCTATTGCCAAATCTATTGCCACAGATTTGGTGGCTTTAAGCAACACAAATTTATCATAAAGTCCTTGAGGTTACAAGTCCAAAATGGGTCTCACTGGACTAAAATCAAAATGTCAGTAGAGCTGCATTCCTTCTAAAGGCTCTAAGGAGAATTCATTTTCTTATCTTTCCAGGTTCTATAGGTGGCCTACATTCCTTGGCTTTTGGTCCCCATCTGTCTTCAAAGCCAACAATAGTCAGTCAAGTCTTTGCCATGTCACATCACACTAAACACTGAAATTTGTCTCCTTTCACTTAGGAAGACCTTTGTGATCACCTTGGTTCCACCCAATTATTCCATAATATTCTTCCTATCTGAGAGGCAGTGGATTGGCAACCTTAATTTTGGCAACCCTTTGCCATGTAACATATATTCACAGCTTCTTGAGATTAGGACATAGACATCTTTGGGGGCCATTATTCTACCTACCACAGCTGGGGACCAGAGATGTAGAGAATTTGGCTTGTGCTCTGAAGTGGGAAGCAACTGGAGTGTGTTAAGCAGAGGACTGATGTGATTTGGCTTGTGTTCTAAAAGGCTCAAACCAAATACTGCTTGAAGAATATACAGTGGGAGGGATGTGCAAGGGTGGAAGTAGAAATAGGATTCATTGACAGATTGGATGTGGAATATAAAATAAAGAGGAGTTAACAATATCTTCACCAGCAGTGCACAAGGTTTCCTGTCATCCTACATTCTCCTTATACTTGATACTATCTGCCTTTCTAAAGTCTTACCATTTTGATGATAATAAACATGCATTTCTATTAATATGATAGATAGTAAATTTGTCTCTTTATATACTCAATCTATTTGGGATTCCCTAATCTGTAGATTATGTCTTTATATACTTTGCCCTTTTCTCTATTATGTTTTTTCCTACTTTTATCTTTTTTTTTTTTTTGCAGTTTTTGGCCAGGGCCAGGTTTGAACCCACCACCTCCAGTATATGGGGCCGGCGCCCTACTCCTTTGAGCCATAGGCACCACCCCCTACATATTTTGTAGGGGTTATTTCATTCTGCCACCCAGGCTGGAGTGCAGTGGTATAATCATAGTTCACTGTAATCTCAAACTCCTGAGTTAAAGTGATCCTTTCTCCCAGGCTCCCTATCTATACGACTATAGATAGGCATGCATCACCATACCTGGATAATTACCTTTTTTTTTTTTGAGTCAGAGCCTCAAGCTGTTGCCCTGGGTAGAGTGCTGTGGCATTACAGCTCACGGCAACCTCCAACTCCTGGGCTTAAGCGATTCCCTTGCCTCAGCCTCCCAAGTAGATGGGACTACAGATGCCCACCACAACACCTGGCTTTTTTTTTTTTTTTGGTTGTAGTTGGCATTGTTGTATGGCAGGCCCGGGCTGAATTCGAACCCTCCACCTCTGCTGTATGTGTCTGGTGCCTTAGCCACTTGAGCTACAGGAGCTGAGCCGATAACTGCTTTTTTAGGGAGAGATGGGATCTCAGTATCTTGCCCAGCCTGGCCTCAAAGTCCTATCCTCAAGCAATCTTCCTACCTTAGCATCCCAAAATACTGGGATTACAGGCATGAACCACAGCACCCAGTTAAGGAGTTCTTTTTATATTTCAGCTATTGCGTCTCCTGTCATCTTGGACATAGCAAGTATCTCCTTCTAGTCTCTTTTTGTTCGTTTCTTATTGAATAGAAATTCTTAATTATGAGTAATCAAATCCATTTGTTTTCCCCCTACTGTTTAAGCTTTTTAGGTCTTATTCACACCCAAAGGCGACAAATACATTGTCCTATATTTTCTTCTATTTCAAGTATAGTTTGACCATTCACATTTAGGTGTTTAATGCATTTGGACTCCACTTTTGTATGTAAGATAACGATTCTGCTTTAATTTTGTCTATATAATGAGCCAGTGTTCACAATACCATCATACTAAATTTAGTCTGTTCTGTCTCCTTTGCCTTATAGTGTTGCCTGTATCATATGTGAGGTTCCTGAACGTACCTAGGTTTAAGTTGCAGCTCTGTTATGTTCTATTGATCATTTATTTATTCCTGTATGAGATTGTTTTTTGTTACTTTGACTTTGTAACATATCTTAATATCTAGTAAAGCGAGCCTCTATGTTCTTTTTGTCCAAATTGATTTACCTCTCTATGGACTTTTGTTCTTCCATATACATTCAAGATTTCTTTTTAAATGGCAACCTGAATGCTAGTCCAAAGATTCCCCCAATAGACTTTTTCACCTTCATGTCCTCAAGACTCTGGGGAAGTTAAGGTGAGACTAACTGGGCCAAATCTACCTTACTGTATTTGGTTCCTCTTTAATCCCTCTATTAGATTGAAGTTGAATGCACAAATTGATAAATATATAAGTTAACATTATTTTATGTTTGTTAATTTCAAATGCAATATATTGTTTCATAGTTTTATTAATGTTTTCTAAAACTGTTTTCCAATTTTTCATTTTGAAAAAGTTGTAAATCTACAGAAGTGTAACAACAATACACTAAGCAATTTTTATCCTCTACCTCCTAGATTCAGCGACTATTAACATTTTGCACATTTTACTTTCTCTCTGTATTTATCTATCCATTGCTAAACAATTTGAGAGCAAGTTGCAGATACATCCCTCATAACTATTTTAGCATGTATGTCCTAAGAACAAGGACATTCACTTAAATAACCACAATACAATGATCACATCCATGGCATTTGACAATGATGCAGTATTATCATCTAATTAACATTTATCTCCAAATTTTCCAATTGTCCAAGTAATAATATTTGTAGCATATCTCCTCTCACCCCCCATTCAAGATCATTCACTGCATTTGGAAATCATGTATCTTTAGCCTTCTTTAATCTTAAACAGTTCCTCAGCCTTTCATGGTATTGGCATTTGTTAAGTACAAATTACAGAAGAACCTTCATAGTTAACCACTTCTCTACACTGACCACCTCAAGTTAACCTAATTTTCATAAACTATACACACACCATATTAGTACAGTAGGCCTAGTTCTTTATGTTGACCATCTCTGTATGTTGACCAGTTTGTTGTTTGTTTTTTTAGACCGAGTCTCACTATGTCACCCTCTGTAGACTGAGGTAGTGTCACAGCTCACAGCACCCTCAAACTCTTGGGCTTAAGCAATTCTCTTGCCTCAGTCTCCCAAGTAGCTGGGACTATAGGCGCCCAACACAATGCCTGGCTATTTTTGTTGTTGTTGTTGTCATTGTTGTTTATCAGGCCCTGGCTGGGTTTGAACCCATCAGCCCCAGTGTATTTGGCCCACGCTCTAACCACTGAGCTATGGGCGCCAAGCCATGTTGACCAGTTTGTTACAGTCCTTCCGGTAGTCAACTTACAGAGGACTTAGTGTTATTTGTTTTACAGAATGTCTCCCAATTTGGATCTGTTTTTCCCCATGATTAGATTCAAGTTACACATTTTTGACAGGAATGTTTCCTTTTTAATTAAAGAGGAGAAAACCAAAGAATAAACCCTATTTTATTAATTCAAAGACAATTTAAGAAGAAACATTCATTTTCAAGTTCCAAATCTAAGAAAGAGGTACTACATATACCCACGTTTTAGAATTTCATGAGAGATCTTTCAAAAATTTAGCTTAAGGCTGGGCATGGTGGCTCACTCCTATAATCTTAGCACTTTGGGAGGCTGAAGCAGGTGGATGGCTTGAGCTCAGGAGTTTGAGACCACCTTGAGCAAAAGGAAGACCTCATCTCTAAAAATAGCAGAACATTGTGGCAGGCATCTGTATTCCCAGTTACTCGGGAGGCTGAGGCAAGAGGATTGCTTAAGCTTAAGGGTTTGAGGTTGCTGTGAGCTGTGATGCCACAGCACTCTTCCAAGCGTGACAAAGTGAGACTCTTATCTCAAAAAAAAAAAAAAATACCAGTAGCTAAATATTAAAGAATTAATGCATTCTAAAAGGTGGGCAAATGCTTTCATTTACAGTGGTGGAATCTGCTCCCGATGTCAGGTCACTGGTAGAACATCTTCAGTAGAACATTATTCTCCAATAAGCACTGCAGGGAGCCTGTCCCTGTCATTCTTGTTAACTCTGCCTAGAAAATTTCTGTCCATATTTCAAAGAACAACCCTGACCTAGGCACACCTCCTTTGGGAACCTTTCCAAGGCCACCTGTCCTGCATGCCCATCTCCCTTAACAGATTGTGCACCCTTAATAACAAGCACTGTATCTTTATTGGACATCTTTATTTTTTGCAGAGCATGTTGCAGAGTTCTTGGCCTTTAGTAGTTACTTCTTCTTAACCCATTAATAATGAATTAAAAGGTTTTTCTAGCAAGAGTGATAGCAAAGACTAAAAGAAGTTCTATTATTTTCTGAGAAGTAATAAAACATAAAATCGGGCAAATTCCATTTAAAAAAAACTTTCAAGGTTTCTATAGAACCTGCAAACTTTCCTGCAAAGAAAATGGAAATGCTGAAAGGTAGAAGGCAATTTTACTTTATATTTTTAGCATCTCAATGACATTTCACTCATATAAATACTGCCATGAAGTTAGTTGAAATTCCTGCTGTATTCACTTGTTACCTGTATTTTTTTTTTAGTAATCAAGTTGAAGAAGCATTTCCACTACTTAAAAAGATATTTGCAAAATACCTCGATATTTGTTCAGCTATCCCAATGGGATATTCACTTAGTAAATCTGCTACTCAGGTTTCTGCCATGCCTACAGATTCAAAAGGAAACAATCACGTGATTCAAAGGTCTGAGAAAAGCAGGTTGGAACCAGTTACTCAATTATTTCAAAACACCAAGAAAATAAGATTAGAAGACATAAACCAAGAAAACTTCATAAGAATTAAAAGGACTGGCACAGAATCTCTTTCAGAGAAAGCTGTGGGCTCGATGGTGTATGTTATGGAAAGTGATGGAATACAAGTGACAGATGTGGAATAAAGTAATTTGTACATATTATCAAAGAAACCAAAAATTAGTTTTGATTAAGAGGGAGTGTTGAATAAGAATTTAACTTATTTGAAAAATCTAACAAAATGAAGGAAGACTATTATTTTACTTTTAATATTTTCTTTTTTTTTTTCTTTTTGTTGCAGTTGTCACTGCTGTTTTTAATTAGCCAGGGCCAGGTTCAAACCCACCACCCTCGGTGTATGAGACTGGCACCTTACTTCCTGAGCCACAGGCACCATCCTATTTTACTTTTCACTATTTATGAATCACCTTAGACTGCATTTTTTGATGATGCATATTCAGAAGTCCGTTGCTTTAGGGAGAAAAGTCTTCTAAAATTCAAAGCAGATTTGTCTGATATTGTATTTTATCCTTATTAAAAATCAGAGTTTTAAAATAACAATATTTTGACATTGGTACTTTGAGATAGGGATGTGCCTTCGTCCTCATTTGCAGCAAAGTAATAAACATTTCTTTCCGATCCTCAACCATTTGTACTTGTCATTCTGATGTGGCCTCTGGGACAAGTGCAACCTTTTTTTTTTTATTTTTTTTTTAGTGCAACCTTTTAGTAATAATGCTAAAACTGCTTATATGCAAGTCTTTGTGTATATGTTTTTATTTCTTTCCCTTTTTTTTTTTTAAGAGAAAAGGTAGGGCACTAGCCACATACACTGAGGGTGGCAGGTTTGAACCTGGCCTGAGCCAGCTAAAAAACAAGGGTGACAACTTCAACAGCAACACAAAAAATAGTCGGGCGTTGTGGTGGGCACCTGTCGTCCCAGCTACTTGGGAGGCTGAGGCAAGAGAATCGCTCACGCCCAACAGTTGGAGGTTGCTGTGAGCTGTGATGGCACAGCACACTACTGAGGGCGACAGCTAGAGACTATCTCAAAAAAAATAATTACTTAAATTAATAAAATAAAATATTTTTATGGCACCAAAACATTTGGCTTTGGGGGGGTGGTTAACAGTCACAGTTATCCCAGCTGTACTGCATGATTATCGCTCACTGCAACTTCAAACTCTCGGACTCTGATGATCCTCCTGCCTCACCCCTCTGAGTAGCTGCGACGATAGACCCATACCACCACATAGTGATAATTTTTTCTATTTTTAACAGAGATTGTAGGATCATGAATGTCCCAATGATCTTAGCAAAAGCACATTTGGTGGATTAACAGGGAAAAAAGCCATTTTGGAGTAGGTTAAAGATGAACGGGAAGTAAGGAAGCAGATACACTGGATGTATAGCAAGTAACTCTTTAAGCTTGGTGGCTCTGAAGGGTAGTTGACAGAATGAAAAGTGAAAGGACAAGTGAGGTCCCTGAAGGACCATTAAGAAGAAAGTACAGCATGTTTGAGTATCATTGGGAAGATTCCAGTAGAAGTACAAGGAAGAATAACCAAGGGACAGAAGCCTTGGAGCAGGGAGGATGGAATGGTATTCTCTAAAACCATTTAAGCAGGAAATCAGGAAAAAAAAAGAAATCTGATCTGTACCATCTCAGATTTCAGAGAAATGTAATTTAGAAAGAAGCCATATAAACAGAGAATATTGTGTCGCTATTTTGAATGATAACTAGGAAAATTCCTACTACAATTAACTCTGAACAGAATCCATTCACACCTGCATAATACAAGAAATAAAGATAAACTCAGTGACCTCAGTCAAAAGTTTAATAATAAAATGAGGAGTCATTGTGTCTTTATTGTAGCTTTCTGTGAAGCCCTGGTCATTTGCCATATCAGCATCACCAAACTGTGAACATTGAAAGCTTCTTTCTCCAAGAGGCAAGTCTTAGTAATTTCTATTCTAACTGAAGGAGACTGATTCCTGCGAAAGATTGAAAAAGATGATCAGAAATTCTTTGGGTTCCCAAAAGGTGAGATCCATTACCTCCTCCCATAGCTCTGGGCTGCTTTTGTTGTTTGGACCAATAGAGTGCGGCTGAAGCGCTGCTTGGAGGCTAGGATTAAACTGAGGTGCCCCAGCAGCCAGCCAGCACTAAGTGCCAAAGTGTGAATAAGGCCATCTTGGACTGCCCAGTTCAGCCAACCCTTGCTGAAAGAAGCCATACGAATAAGGCTAGGTGATACCAGCAGAGGAATCACCCAACTTGCCCACAATAAATCATTGTTTTCAGCCAGTAATGTTTGAAGCAGGCTTTATGCAGCAATAATTAGCTGAAACTATTATTACCTTGCTGCCTTATCTGCTGGGGGAATTTCCCACCATGGGGTTTTCTTAACTGCAATAAGAGATAACCTGATCACTAGCCTTAAGTGTTTTCTGAGCCTTTCTTATTACCACCTCTGTACTGAGAATAATCAAGGTTTATGTCTTCCAATACAATTTCTCTTTCAAAACTGATTTGAATTTCCTCACCTTTCGAGTGGAGTTACCTGCCACTTGGTGTGTGTGCAGGAAATATGTAAAGACTCAGCGCGATGCCTACATGTTCAGTGGAGTATTTTCTGGTACCCCTGCTCGCCGTGTGGCCTGACTGCTCTGGGTTTCTGAGGACTCCCCCTCAACCTGTCACACTTGCCTCTCCTACCTTAGCCCCGAGGTGGCCGTTATCTCTGTGGGGTCACGCGGGGAACTCCCATCTGAACTGGGGCTTTAGGACTTTGGTATTTTCATCAGAACGTGGCCTGCGTCCCCGCCTCCAAGGGCCTTTGAGAGGCGAGCGGACCCCAGCACCCGGCGACCCCGCTGGCAAGAGGGCGGGCGGCGCGCTCCCGGCGCGACTCCGCCACGTCGGGGCGCTTCCGGCGGCCGGATCTCAAGGGGCGGGGCTGGGTCGCGTCCGCGGCCTGCCCGGAGCGGAGCCCCCACGCGTCCTTCTCCCGCACGAGTGTGCACGAGACTGCGGGCGCGCCCGGAAGCGGCAGGTGGGTGAAACCGGAAGCGGCCCTGACCGGGAGGCCACGGACCGTGGCCGGCGGCTGTGGGTTCGGGTGCGCGCGCTGATTCCCTGGGGCGGCGGACTGAGATCTGGGGCCCACCGCGGCCGGCGCTGAAGGCCCTGCAGTTCACCCTCAGCACTTAGAGCGCCTAATTTAAGTGTTAGGAACGGTCTATCCTGAACACAGGAGAGTAAACCGGGTAAAATAGGTTGGATGGCGGCTGTGTGCACGCCCACCGAGAGGCAATAAATAAAATAAGACATGCACATGACCATAATGAAGTTATGGGTAAGTTATGTATTGTCAGGGAGTGGACAATACAGATAGTAGGATTTTGGTAAGTTTTTATGAAGAACTTGGGCCTGCCTAGAAAGATAGATGGAATTGTCCTTTTTTTCTTTTTGTTGCTTTGGAGAAACATGTTGGGCAGTGCAAAGGTAGCGGCGGGACCCCAAGAACATGGAAGAAAGAATGTCTCCTGAGGATAAACTGTAAGACTGATAATTAAAGGGTGAGAGTGGAGATATGCAAAGTGATTTTTGGGAAACAAAATTTTACCAGGTCTTCAAATACTGACACTGCCCTAAAGGAAGACTGTGTATCATTCAGTCTGAGGGAGAACTACTAAAAAAGGGAATTAAAAAAAAAAAAAAGCAGGCGGCGCCTGTGGCTCAGTGAGTAGGGCGCCAGCCCCATATGCCGAGGGTGGCGGGTTCAAACCCAGCCCCGGCCAAACTGCAACAACAACAACAACAAAAAATAGCCGGGCGTTGTGGCGGGCGCCTGTAGTCCCAGCTGCTCAGGAGGCTGAGGCAGGAGAATCGCATAAGCCCAAGAGTTAGAGGTTGCTGTGAGCTGTGTGACGTCAGGCACTCTACTAAGGGCGGTACAGTGAGACTCTGTCTCTACAAAAAAAAAAAAGCCCATCTGTCCCAGAGGAATCCAAGCCTTCCCCCTGGGGGAGATGGCATCCCCGCCAGCCTAAGAGTAGAATCTTTCCTGGGCTCTTATGATTTGAGGTGGCGCTTTTCTGTAGGCTCATTCAGTCAGACATTGAAATAATCCTCAATCCTTTTATTCTCATTATGTGTTCACCAAGCAAACTTATGCTAAGTTGGCTTGTCAGTGAGTAGTTGGGCAGGCTGATCTGAATATCTGCTTATGTCCTATCGTTTTCTTTGTAAATCATTAAGTTAGCGTTCAGATGTGGACATCCCTTTGGTTTCACTTTTTCCCACTATTTGTGTTACTCTTTTTCATCCTTTAGGGCTCAGTTGAAATAGTACATCCTCACTGAGGCCTGTTTATTGGTTTATGTGTTCAAGTGCCTAGAACAGTTTCTGGCACATACTAGGCACTCTGCTTAACTCCTCAGTCTTTTCTTACATGTCAAATTTCTGATGAAGCCCAGCCTAACAATCTTGTTTAAAATTCAACCTAACTCCTTTCACCTCACTTCCTCCCTTTTTGAGCGCTACTTTTTCTTATAACCCTTATCACCATTATTTATTTGGCTCATCGACATATCCCGAACGCCAAGAACAATATCTGTCATGTTATAGGTGAAAAAGTTGTTGAATTAATACCTTTGTTGTGTTTCATTCACACTGTATACACAATGCCTGGATGAACAGAGATATTCTCAGTACTGTTAAAATACCTCAATTAGATCAGTACATGAATTGGATCAATTCCGATTCTGGAACCCTAAGAAGATTGGATTTTTGGACAAAATCAATGTCTTGGATGATAGTTGATTTATCAAGGTAAATGCCACTTTGATATGTCTTGGTTAGGAATCCTTGTACACTCAGGGAATGGATGTTATATGACAGGAACAGTATCATAGGAATAGAGATGCAAAGGGAGGAACGTTGTAACAGTTACTATTATGGCACATTTAATATTTGCCAGACATGAATGCTTTACGCATATGAACATATTGAATTCTGTCAAGCATTCTGTGGGGTCTGAGATAGTTGAAGCAGCTGGAAGTTAAACTACTTTGTCTAAGGTTATTTAGTAAGTGGCAGAGCTAGGGCTAAAATTTAAGCTCCTCTTTGCTATCCTGTCAAACTCTGCATATGGAGACAAGAGAGCCTCAGAGGCTCACACCTTGAGAGCTGAGGTGGATCGCTTGAGCTCAGAAGTTTGAGATCAGTCTGAGCAAGAGTGAGCCCTAGTCCCTAATAAAAATATAAAACTTAGCTAGGTGTTGTGACAGGCCCCTGTAGTCTCTGCTCCTCGGAGGCTGAAGCAGGAGGATCACTTGAATCTGGGAGTTTGAAGTTGCTGCATCATCTTAGCGATAGAGTGAGACTGCATCTCAAGAAGAAAAAAAGAAAGAGCCTCAACCTTGGGGAAAGATATTTCATAAGGTCTTTGAGAACATCCACAGACACCATCCAGTATATTGTCACCTGTTTGTTACTGTTTCTCCCTTGGATCACAGTGGAAGAAGATGCTGACACAGACTGCCTCCCTACCTGAACTCTGGATATGAACACCATCACTTTCTCTTAACCAATGTTGCCCTTTGTTCCTCTGCTGACTCTCCCACCAGCCTCAAACTTGCTAGGTCTCTTACATCTTAAATTCTGTCCTAACTCCACATTCCTTTCTAGCTTTTCCATTTCACAACTAGAATACACTTCCTGTCTCCATTTAGGCCTCTTACTTACTCAGCACTTCTGGTTCTTGCCAAGATCACTAATAACCTTCTTGATGCTTTTAACTCTAATAGATCCTTTCAACCCTCGTCTTATTTGCTCAATCTTTAGCATTTGGCACTATTAACCATTTGGTGTCACCATTAACTTACAGTCATGATACCATATTTAAAAATTTTCTTTCTAGGGCAGTGCCTGTGGCTCAAGGAGTAGGGCACCGACCCCATATACCAGAGGTGGCGGGTTCAAACACAGCCCTGGTCAAAACTGAAAAAAAAAAAAAAAAAAAAAAAATTTTTTTTTTTTTTTCTATAGCTAGGCGTTGTGGTGGGTGCCTGTAGTCCCAGCTCCTCAGGAGGGTGAAACAAGAGGATTGCTTGAGCCCAAGAGTTTGAGGTTGTTGTGAGGTATGAAGCCATGGCACTCTACCCAGGGCCACAGAGTGAGACTCTGTCTCAAAAAAAAAAAAATTGTATTTTTTCTTTCTTTTCTTCTATTCTCGCTTTTTTTTGGGAACTCTTCCCTCTTTCCTGTCTCTATCCCTTAAATGTTGCTGCTCTTCAGGATTGCATCAGAGGCTCTCGTCACTGAGCTATCTCTGGACATAGAGTCCCCTACCAATGGCCTGTTTCCAGCTATTGAGCTCTGACCCATTGGCTGTTCCATTTGATAGTTCAACACAGTCAGAATGAACCAATTGTGTTCACCCCATACCTTCTCTTCCTATGAAATCTGTCCTAGGAAATTTCTCCTCTTTCCCTCTCTTTGCCAGGCCAGAAGTCAGGCATACTATTAATAAAATGGCTAACACATATTATGTACTTTAATGCCAGACATTCTTTTAAGCACTTTACATTGTATTAGCTCATTTAATCTCAATGATCTGATATGAGCCCTGTCATTATTCTCATATTACAGATAGGGGATCTGAGGCATAGAAAAGTTAACTAATTCATCTTATGTCATTCATCTGGCAAAGGAGAGATTTGGGATTTGAATGCTGGCAGTTTGGTTTAAGCTTGTAATCATATCACAAAGAATGTGATCCTTGACCTCTCTCATTCACCCAGTTACCAAATATTGTACATTCTCCATTCTTAAGTCTCTAAGTGATGTCTCCAAAGTATAAGTCCAATCTTCTATTTTCGTAAAACTCTTCAACACCTCCCTCGTGGCTCTCAGAATAAGATTCAAGCTTGGATTTGAAGGCTCTTTATAATCAGCCCTTTATTGCTCCTGCCTTCTTATCTCCAGCTCCCCATTCTTGCACATGTAAAAGTACCAGCCAGTGGAATTAAATTCTTTATGTTGGGCCTGTCTCCTTTTTTTGACAAGCTGTTGCATATTGGTGGAATACTTTTCCTTACCCTTTTTTGTCTCAGCTTCAATGTCACTTCCACTCATTAGAGTTAGATGGCCCTCTAATGTACATACTTTACAACTATCACAGCACTTATGACAGTATATATATATATATATATTTTTTTTTTTTTTTGTAGAGACAGAGTCTCACTTTATGGCCCTCAGTAGAGTGCCATGGCATCACACAGCTCACAGCAACCTCCAACTCCTAGGCCTAAGCGATTCTCTTGCCTCAGCCTCCTGAGTAGCTGGGACTACAGGCGCCCGTCACAACGCCCAGCTATTTTTTGGTTGCAGTTCAGCCGGGGCCGGGCTTGAATCCGCCACCCTCGGCATATGGGGCCGGCGCCTTACCGACTGAGCCACAGGCACCACCCATGACAGTATATTTTAATTATCACCTTACTTGCTTTTTAGTTCCACTAGATTGTGGGGATATTAAAAGTTCCTTGAAGGCAGGGGCTAGTCCATCTTCTTAATATATTCGATATTCATTCCTTTCTCTCTCTGCTACTGTACTTCATACCCTCATCGTCTCTAGCTTAGGCAACTGCATTAGTCTGTTACTGTACTCTCTGCCCCCGTCTATTCTTTCTTCAATTCATGCTCAGTACCATAGAGGCAGTTAGCTGAAGACACTTCCCTGATTAAAACACTCCAGCTGCCTTCTAAAAAAGCCAGATATTTCAGGAGACATGAATTTATTTCCTCCCCTCCTTTATCCCCTTACTGCCCTGTGCCTGGTGGGTACTCCATAATTACTTGTTGAATGCATGTGGAACTATCAAAGTCAGTTGAAAAAACAGAAGAAAAACAAGATTAACCAAAAAAAAGAAAAAAAAATGTAGTCTGGATGCAGAGGCTTCCTAGTGAAGCTAGAAGACTAGTAACTAGAAGACTAAGACTAGTAACTAGCCAGACTTCAGTGAAGCTAGAAGACTAGTAACTTTTTCCTTTAGGAGAGAGTCCCCAAAACATGCCTTAGTATTAGATCACTCTTTGCCTTTGCATATGCTTGAAATATGCTACTCACATCTACCTGGTAGACATCAGATTTGGAGACTCATTTCAACTATCTAATCCTTTGTTAAACCTTTTCAGACCAGCTGGGTATAGTGGTATATGCTTGTAGTTCCAACTACTCAGGAAGCCGAGGCAGGACAATAACTTGAGCCTAGTGGTTTGAGGCTGCAGTGAGCTACAAATGACATCATTGTACTCCAGACTGGGTGACAGACTGAGGTCCTGTCTCTTAAAAAAAAAACAACAAAAAACTAAGAACTGAAAACCCTCCCAACATTTCTAGGCAGAGGGAATGTAAATTGGTTCAACTTTTCTGTAGCGTAATTTATAAAATATAATTAACAAGATGAAAATATGAAGACTCTAACCTAGGGATTGTACTTTTAGGACATTACTTAATCTAATGAATTTTACTTATAGACTTTAATAACCCATTCCCAGTTCTTCAACCTAAAGGAAAATTTTAGACATTCTAAGAAATAGAATTAGAATGGTTTATTTAAGATCATAAGTAGTCAAAATATTTCATTTTCTTAACTAGTATTTTCAGCTTTTTGTCACTTAATATTTCACTAACATGAATAATGTGTAAAGGGTTCAAACATAATGCATTTGTTCATATTCTTTCTTTTTTTTTTTTTTTTTGTAGAGACAGAGTCTCACTCTGTGGCCCTCGGTAGAGTGCCATGGCCTCACACAGCTCACAGCAACCTCCAACTCCTGGGCTTAAGCGATTCTCTTGCCTCAGCCTCCCAAGTAGCTGGGACTACAGGCGCCCGCCACAACGCCCAGCTATTTTTTCTTTGATTGCAGTTCAGCCGGGGCTGGGTTTGAACCCGGCACCCTCGGTATATGGGGTTGGCGCCTTACTGACTGAGCCACAGGCGCCGCCCTGTTCATATTCTTTCTATATAACCCTGCACAATTCTATTGCCTTTCCTGACATCAGGGCTTCAGCCTAATTCAATATTGATCTAAGAAAAGTTATGCTTCCAGTAAATTAAATATCCCAAAATCAAACAGGAATTATTTTGGAAGTATTATAAAGACACAGAGCTTTCCACAGAGATCTTCTTGAGTACGTTATTGGTAATAGAAAAACTAGAAACAAGGTTGGCACCTGGAGCTTAGCAGCTAGGCCACCAGCCACATACAACAGAGCTGGCAGGTTCAAACCCAGGCCAGGCCTGCCAAATAACAATGATAATTACAACAAAAAAATAGCCGAGAGTTGTGGCAGGTGCCTGGAGTCCCAGCTACTTGGGAGGCCGAGGCAAGAGAATTGCTTAAGCCCAAGAGTTTGAGGTTGCTATGAGCTGTGACACCACAGCACTCTACCGAGGGTGACATAAGATTATCTCAAAAGAAACTAGAAACAACCTAAAATTACAGACTAAGAGACTGAGTAAACTGGTATATTTAACAATAGAATATTATAAAATCATTAAAGCTGATATAAAAGTATATTTAATGTTGAATGAAAAAACAGGATGATTACACTTTGGGGGGAGAAAAATGTGAATATATATGCCTGTATATGAACAGAAATAAAATAGGTATACTCTAAAATGTTAATCATGATTAACTCTAGGTGGTGGAATTATGGATGCTTTTATTCTTGCTTATTTGTATTCTCTTCATTTTTCTCAACAAACATGTATTGTGAATTCAGAATAATATGTTTGGCTTTGATATATATTTGAAGCAGATTTATTGTTTGAAAATGTGTATTCCATTCAATTGAAATTATTTGAAATTTGTCTTCCTTTATTTCCTTCAAATATTCTATTGTCGAGTTGCCCAAGACTAATGGTAAAGCTAAAAGGCAAAAAAGGCACAGTGGCTCAACGCCTGAAATCCTAGCACTCTGGGAGGCCCAGGTGGATTGCTTTAGTTCAGGAATTTGAGACTAGCCTGAACAAGAACAAGACCTGGTCTCTTAAAAATAGCAGGGCGTTGTGGCAATAGGAAGCTGAGGCAATAGTGTCTCTTGAGCCCAAGAGTTTGAGGTTGCTATGAGCTATGACACCATGGCACTCTACTTAGGCAAGAAAGTGAGACTGTCTCAAAAAAAGCAAAAAACAAAAGAGCAACTCAACTCGATAACTTACAGAATTAGATATTTGGATCAAATAACCAGTAATTGATAGCTAGAAAATAGAGTTTAACTTTTCCTTTTTCAATGAATTAATTTGTTTGTCTTCCATTTTTAAAAGCATGCTGATCCCATTTTCAGTGAAGAATTGCTTCCAGTTACTTTGTAACTCCAAAGTCCCAGCTGCTGGTGTTAAAAACACAGTAAAAAGTGGGCTCATTTTACAGTCGACTTCCAATGATGTTTATCAAAATCTGGCTATAGAAGACTGGATCCATGACCATATGAATCTAGAAGGCAAAACAATTCTTTTCTTTTGGAGAAATTCTCCCTCTGTTGTAATTGGTAGGCATCAGAATCCTTGGCAGGAATGTAACCTGAATCTAATGAGAGAAAAAGGTATAAAACTGGCTCGGAGAAGAAGTGGAGGAGGAACAGTCTACCATGATATGGGTAATATCAACTTGACTTTCTTTACAGCCAAAAACAAGTATGATAGAATGAAAAATCTGAAATTAATTTTGAGAGCTCTGAATGCTGTCCAACCCCAGCTGGATGTACAAGCTACCAAAAGATTTGACCTTTTACTTGATGGACAGTTTAAAATCTCAGGAACAGCTTCTAAGATCGGCAGGACTTCTGCTTATCACCATTGCACTTTATTATGTAGTACTGATGAGACCTCCTTGTCTTGTTTGCTAAGGAGTCCTTACCAAGGGATCAAGAGCAACGCCACTGCCAGCATACCTTCCTTAGTAAAAAATCTTGTAGAAAAAGATCCCACTCTGACCTGCGAAGTACTGATGAATGCTATTGCTACAGAGTATGCTGCTTATCATCAAACTGATAATCACATTAACTTAATAAACCCAACAGATGAGACGCTATTTCCTGGCATACATAGCAAAGCCAAAGAACTACAAACTTGGGAATGGATATACGGCAAAACTCCCAAGTTTAGCATAAACACTTACTTTAATGTGTTACATGAACAGTTAGATTTGGAAATTAAAGTATTCATAGACATAAAGAATGGAAGAATTGAAATCTGTAATATTGAAGCGCCTGATCACTGGTTGCCGCTGCAAATATGTGACAGGTTAAGTTCAGGTCTTATTGGCAGTAAGTTTTGCCCAACAGAAGCTACCATGCTGACAAACAAATTACTTAGAACATGTCCACAAGATTATGAAATACACAGTAAATGGAATATTCTCTGTGAAAAAATTAAGGCAATAATGTGATTCCGGGTAAATTTCTTAATACTGACAGTTGGAATAAGAAAATAAAACTTCTCACACATGCACATTGTGTATCTCTTTTTAAAAAGGTATAGTCTTGGCTCGGCGCCTGTGGCTCAAGCGGCTAATGCGCCAGCCACATACACCTAAGCTGGCAGGTTCTAATCCAGCCCACGCCCGTCAAACAACAATGACGGCTGCAACCAAAAAATAGCCAGGTGTTGTAGCGGGCACCTGTAGTCCCAGCTACTTGGGAGGCGGAGGCAGGAGAATCACTTGAGCCCAGGGGTTGGAGGTTGCCGTGAGCTGATGCCATGGCATTCTACCTAGGGCGAAAGCTTGAGGCTCTGTCTCAAAAAAAAAAAAAGTAGTCTTTTTCAGTTATTTCTGTACATCTGAAATTATCATGTATCCTTGTCCATATTTTTGATTGACTTCTGCCATACTGTTTCTTTCTTTGTTGATTTTAATACCTGGCACATATTTATATTTCTGCTCCTTTTTACTGTCTTGGGGATGTATACCATATTAGACACTAAGACCTCAGAATTCTTTTTCTTACCTGTAAGGAATTTAACCAAGATTTCTTGCCTCCTCTCTCATCTTAAACTCTGAAATTCTCCCTTTTAGTTATATTTTCTTATCTTTCCATTCTCTCCTACTAAATCAAGCCCAATGCACTTTTCTAAGCCCTCAACCCCTCCTTTTTCTCCCCTTGCTTCATTTTCTTTCCACCCCAGGCTGAGGGTACTGTAAATATACCAGTATTTCCGTTTGCTTCCCTCCCATGGTGGTGGTGGTTTTTGACAGAGTCTTACTCTGTCACCCTAGGGTTCAGTGGCATCATCATAGCTCACTGCAACCTCAAACTCCTAGACTTAAGTGGTCCTCCTGAGTAGCTGGGACTGCAGATGCTGCACCTAGTTATATTTTCTCCCAGAGTGCTAGGATTACAGGTGTGAACCACCAAGCCTGGCCCCACTTTTTAATTTTGATTTAAGCAGTTGACTTCTTACTCTTTCCAGCAGACAATACTAGAGGAGAAATCCTGCAGATTAGCCCAATTTTATATTTATCATTTTCAATTTGTGAGTCTTCTTTCTGTTGGTGTCAGATTCAGTTAATCTCTGGTTGACTTCCTCTTATTCTTGAGAGGGCTTATTCCGAAATGTTTCACTCTTCCCAAGCTTAGAATTCTACTACTATTGTCACAAGCCTTGATTCAGAATTTGTTGAGAGCTGGGGCCTTCAGAAATAAACCCTGCTCGCTACCCATGTTCTCTACTTGAACATTTCTTTTTTCATACAGTGTCAGGGAGAGATCTCCCGTTCCTTCACGCCAATCCACCTAGTTACCTTGGATTTTGTCCTCTTCTGCCTGTGTTTGGGCCTTGCACCATCACTTATATAGCTTCCTTATCTTGCGTTTTTTTCCTCTGTCCACTTCTATTGGGTCCATAAGCATAGTGAATGAACGTACTAATGTCTCCCCTTTCACAAAACTCTCCCGCTCAAGATTCCTTTTCTCTCCATTACTTATGGCCACACTTCTTCAGAGTAACATCACTGTTAGCCATTTCCTGTCCCTACAGTTCATCCATGTACTCGTATTTCTAGAGTACTTACTATGTATTCAGTGCCTCCTGTGTGCCAGGAACTGTGCTAATAGCTGGATGTTCATGGTGCTTGAAAGAGACATGGTCTCTGACCTCAGTAATTGATGATGTAATGGCTTTAAACTTTTTAAAAAGTATAGTAGAGTGAAAAGTGTATTAATATTACATTGTGCTGCAGCACACACTTACACATTCATGTATACCTAATAAAATTGATCTAGGGCCGTGCCTGTGGCTCAAGGGGTAGGGCGCAGGTCCCATATACCGGAGGTGGCGGGTTCAAACCCAGCCCCGGCCAAAAATCACACACACACACAAAAAGATAAATAAAATTGATCTTATAAGCCATCTGATTCAATAGCATTAGAACAGTTTAACTGGGGCCAGAAATATCCACTTCCAATATGGCCTCATTGACATGGCTGGCGCATTGGTGATGGGAGTTGGCTGGGAGCTCACCTGGGGCTGTGGGCTAAGGGCTTTGGTTCCTTTCCACTTGGGCTGCCTGGATTTCCTCACATCATGGTGGCTAGATTCCCCCGAGAAAGTGACCCAAGAAAGCAAAGCAGAAATTGTTTCCTTTTATGACTTAGTCCTAGAATTAACATAGTATCACCTCTGTTGGAACAAGTGCATTGAAGTTCAACAGGAGGGAACATAGATACCTGCATTTCCACGGGAGGAATGTCAAAGTCATTATGAGAAGAGCTTCAGGAATGAGAGATTTTATGGTAGCCATTTTGGTAAGGTAAAATTTGCCACACAAACGGCGTACAGGAAGGCCCTAAAGCAGGGAGTAGGCTTATTTAAGGTATTGAAGGAAGTATAGGTAGATGCAAGTAAAAGGGGAGAATGCAGCAAGACAAAGTTAGAGCATTAAGCAGAGACCAGGTCATGTAAAGACTGATAAGCCAAAGACTGGTTTTATCTTAAGTGCAATGAGAAGGTATTTTTATGAAGATTATTCCGGCTGTTGTGAGAATGCATTGCTGTAAGGCAAAATAGGAAGCAGAGAGAGAGCTAGTTGAAATGCTACTGTAGGAGTCCAGGCAAGAGATGCTGTTGGCTGTAGAAAGTAGTGTATTAGGCACTTGTTGAAAATTAGTGATAACTCCTGTTTTCAGGGCAGGGTTTAATTTTGGTTCTTTTAAAAGGGAAACTAAGAGGCAGTTGTGTATAAATGTTCTAGAGATGCCATAACACAATCTTAGACGTTTCTCAGTTCTGGTGCTGGATGTCCAAGATCAAGGTGCCGGCAGATCTGGTTTCTTCTGAGACCTCTCCTTGGCTTGCAGACAGCCTCATTCCTATGTCCTCACATGATCTTCCGTCTGTGTGTACGCATATCTGTGTCCAAATTTCCTGTTCTTGTAAGGACGCCATCATATTGGATTGGGATCCACCGTAAAGACCTCATTTTAACTTAACTCTTTAAGTTACCTCACCTTTAAGTTATTTTAAATTACTTTATTTCCTAATATGGTTACATTCTGAGGTATTAGGGGTAAGAACTTCAGCATATGATTTTCGGACAGGGGAGGGAAGCATAACAGACTGAAAATACAGGGGTTTCCGGACCCTGGGAGACCTCTGCCTGAAACAATGTAATACAGTATTTGAATATCACCAAATTGATTTCAGTCCATTTTTATGACTTATTTTCATATATTAGAATGGGTCCATTCCATCTCCTCTCCTTTTTTTTTTTGTTTTTTTTTTTCTTTTTTAGGAACAGTAGTAATAGGCACATAGGGTTTTGCCTACAACTGGTTATCTCAAGAATCGGGTAGAGTTAAGTGAAAGGAATTTTAATTTCCAAGTTGCTTCTGGAATAAACATGATTGGCAGTTAAGTTGTTCATTTGAGGCAGGTTTAATGGACAGGTGCTTTTGTTTCTTAGCAGCAATATTAAGTATGAAGTAACCACAATTTTGAGATTCCTCATGGGCACATTTTTTAAGCATTAAGCTTGTTGTAACACATAAAAATTATTTTCTGAGAAAAGTATAAATATGATGTGCTTTGGTGCAGTAATACCAATTAGAGTGAGGACATCATCAGTTGAAGGGTGTTAAGGACTTCAAGTTCCAAAAATGGAAATGTGAGGAAGCAACACCTGGAACAACTTCAAGGTATAATTTGTTTGTTTTTGGCTGGGGCAAAAACACTTCCGGCATATGGGGCCTGCGCCCTACCCCTTTGAGCCACAGGCGCCACCCCTTCAAGGTATAATTTGCAAGTAGATTCCACAGACCCTTTTTAAATGCTCGCATACGGGGATGAGAAAGGAGTCAAAATGACTCTTATTCGAATAATGGGATGGTTAGCAATAGACATTGGGAGTGGGGGAGTATATATCAGAAGTTCAGAATGTATTCCATATTTGAAATGTTTGTATGCTTCTGAGATGCCATATAAAATGTCAAATAGGCCACTGAATTAGAACTCCAAGGAGAAGTCTTGGCTTGATTTATAAATTTGAGAGTTGACAGCACATACAGAGTATTTTAAGTCATGAGAATGGATAATTTTGGACTTTTTGTAATTAATTTAAAATTTAAACCATTTAGCATCTGAGTCCCCTATGCCTGATAAATTCTCCGCCTCTAAGACTTGGTAAGAGGTAGAGCACATTTCCCATGGGAACAAATTTCACTATGTGCTTTCTTGGCCTCCCTTGAAGCGAGTGCATGGGCATATGACCTAGGCTCCACCAAGCATGTGCATCTCCTTCACACTTTGAATTAGAAGGTAGTGATGCAGAAACTCTGGGATGGTGAGAACCTTTCCCTAGCAGTATGCCAGGAGCCTGCATTTCTGGGGTAACAAAGGCAGTGAGGCAGGCAGGCAGGGTCAGTGACGTAAGTGATGCAGGCTACCTCATCCAACTCTCACATCGGCATCAGCAAGGGTATCATCTGATTACTTCTGCACTGCGATCTGCTATTACCCTTATAATAAATCCCCCTTTTACTTACATCGGCCCGGAGTTTTTGTTGCCTTTTACTAAGAGCGTTTACTGGTATAATCACTTAGTGCAGCGGTTCTCAACTTGTGGGTTGCAACCCACAAGAACTGTATTAAAGGGCCACGGCATTAGGAAGGTTGAGAACCACTAACTTAATGTGTGAACTGAAGAAAAAAAAAGTTACTACCTAGTAAAGAGGAACTCCATTTAAAAGATAGGGTAAAGGAAGAAAAGTATATTTCATGAAAGCTGAGAGCTTCAAGAAGGGAGCAGCCAACTGGGTCAAATGCTCCTGAAAAGTCAAGTAATATGAAACTTAGAAGAAGCTGGTTGGATATGATGGTATTGGCAACGGAGGAGGGGTGTCACTGTTGACCTTAAGCAATTTCAGTAGAACGACTGACAGTAGCCAGATTAAAGTATATTGGAGTTTGACTAGGAAGTAAGGAAATGGGTAAAGCCTGCATAGAGAGAACTCTTTCAAAAAGTTTGTTCATGAAGAAGAAGAAACAATAGGGTGGCATCTGGCTGACAGGAGCGATGCAGGAGAGCAGGAGAGTTTTCTCTAACAACTAAGTGGAGGGGGGAGCGGGAGTCAGGTCAAGATCACTGCCAAAAATCATATATTAAGAATATTAACTTTTTCTGTATGTTGTAAATTTGATCTCTCATGTTTTTTTTTTTTTTTCTTTTTTAATTGTTGGGGATTCATTGAGGGTACAATAAGCCAGGTTATACTGATTGCAATTGTTAGGTAAAGTCCCTCTTGCAATCATGTCTTGCCCCCATAAAGTGTGACACACACCAAGGCCCCACCCACCTCCCTCCTTCCCTCTGTTTCCCCCCCATAACCATATTTGTCATTAATTGTCCTCATGTCAAAATTGAGTACGTAGGATTCATGCTTCTCCATTCTTGTGATGCTTTACTAAGAATAATGTCTTCCACGTCCATCCAGGTTAATACGAAGGATGTAAAGTCTCCATTTTTTTTAATGGCTGAATAGTATTCCATGGTATACATATACCACAGCTTGTTAATCCATTCCTGGGTTGGTGGGCATTTAGGCTGTTTCCACATTTTGGCAATTGTAAATTGAGCTGCAATAAACAGTCTAGTACAAGTGTCCTTATGATAAAAGGATTTCTTTCCTTCTGGGTAGATGCCCAGTAATGGGATTGCAGGACCAAATGGGAGGTCTAGCTTGAGTGCTTTGAGGTTTCTCCATACTTCCTTCCAGAAAGGTTGTACTAGTTTGCAGTCCCACCAGCAGTGTAAAAGTGTTCCCTTCTCTCCACATCCACGCCAGCATCTGCAGTTTTGAGATTTTGTGATGTGGACCATTCTCACTGGGGTTAGATGATATCTCAGGGTTGTTTTGATTTGCATTTCTCTAATATATAGAGATGATGAACATTTTTTCATTTGTTTGTTAGCCATTCGTCTGTCGTCTTTAGAGAAAGTGCTATTCATGTCTCTTGCCCATTGATATAAGGGATTGTTGGTTTTTTCATGTGGATTAATTTGAGTTCTCTATAGATCCTAGTTATCAAGCTTTTGTCTGATTGAAAATATGCAAATATCCTTTCCCATTGTGTAGGTTGTCTCTTTGCTTTGGTTATGTCTCCTTAGCTGTACAGAAGCTTTTCAGTTTAATGAAGTCCCATTTGTTTATTTTTGTTGTTGTTGCAATTGCCATGGCAGTCTTCTTCATGAAGGCTTTCCCCAGGCCAATATCTTCCAGTGTTTTTCCTATGCTTTCTTGGAGGATTTTTATTGTTTCATGCCTTAAGTTTAAGTCCTTTATCCATCTTGAATCCATTTTTGTGAGTGGGGAAAGGTGTGGGTCCAGTTTCAGTCTTTTACATGTAGACATCCAGTTCTCCCAACACCATTTATTGAATAAGGACTCTTTCCCCCAAGGTATGTTCTTGTTTGGTTTATCAAAGATTAGGTGGTTGTAAAATGTTAGTTTCATTTCTTGGTTTTCAATTCGATTCCAAGTGTCTATGTCTCTGTTTTTGTGCCAGTACCATGCTGTCTTGAGCACTATGGCTTTGTAGTACAGACTAAACTCTGGTATGCTGATGCCCCCAGCTTTATTTTTGTTACAGAGAACTGCCTTAGCTATACGGAGTTTTTTCCAGTTCCATACAAAACGCAGAATCATTATTTCCAAATCTTGAAAGTACGATGTCGGTATTTTGATAGGAATGGCATTGAATAGGTAGATTGCTTTGTGAAGTATAGACATTTTAACAATGTTGATTCTTCCCATCCATGAGCATGGTATGTTCTTCCACTGGTTAATATCCTCTGCTATTTCCTTTCTGAGGATTTCATAGTTTTATTTATAGAGGTCCTTCACCTCCTTCGTTAGGTATACTCCTAGGTATTTCATTTTCTTTGAGACTATGGTGAAGGGAGTTGTGTCCTTAATTAGCTTCTCATCTTGACTGTTATTGGTGTACACAAAGGCTACTGACTTGTGGACATTGATTTTATATCCTGAAACATTACTGTATTTTTTGATGACTTCTAGGAGTCTTGTGGTTGAGTCTTTGGGGTTCTCTAAGTATAAGATCATGTCGTCAGCAAAGAGGGAGAGTTTGACCTCCTCTGCTCCCATTTGGATTCCCTTTATTTCCTTGTCTTGCCTAATTGTATTGGCTAGAACTTCCAGCACTACGTTGAATAGTAAAGGTGACAGAGGACAACCTTGTCTGGTTCCAGTTCTAAGAGGAAAAGCTTTCAGTTTTACTCCATTCAGTAAAATATTGGCTGTGGGTATGTCATAGATAGCTTCAATCAGTTTTAGAAATGTGCCACCTATGCCTATACTCTTCAGTGTTCTAATTAGAAAAGGATGCTGGATTTTATCAAACGCTTTTTCTGCATCTATTGAGAGGATCTTGTGATCTTTATTTTTGCCTCTGTTAATATGGTGGATAACGTTTATAGACTTGCGTATGTTAAACCAGCCTTGCATCCCTGGGATGAAGCCTACTTGATCATGATGAATGACTTTTTTGATGATAAGCTGTAATCTATTGGCTAGGATTTTGTTGAGAATTTTTGCGTCTATGTTCATGAGTGAGATTGGTCTGAAATTCTCCTTTTTGTTTGGGTCTTTTCCTGGTTTTGGTATCAGGGTGATGTTTGCTTCATAGAATGTGTTGGGGAAGATTCCTTCTTCCTCAATTTTTTGGAATAATTTCTGCAGTACAGGAATAAGCTCTTCCTTGAAGGTTTGATAGAATTCTGGAGTGAAGCCATCTGGACCAGGGCATTTTTTGGTTGGAAAATTTTTTATTGTTTCTTTGATCTCAGTGCTTGAAATTGGTCTGTTCAGGAGCTCTATTTCTTCCTGGCTGAGTCTAGGGAGAGGGTGTGATTCCAAATATTGATCCATTTCTTTCACATTGTCAAATTTCTGGGCATAGAGTTTCTGGTAGTATTCAGAGATGATCTCTTGTATCTCTGTGGAATCAGTTGTTATTTCCCCTTTATCATTTCTGATTGAGGTTACTAGAGATTTTACTTTTCTATTCCTCGTGAGTCTGGCCAATGGTTTATCTATTTTATTTATTTTTTCAAAAAACCAACTCCTTGTTTCATTAATTTCCTGAATGATTCTTTTGTTTTCAATTTCATTGATCTCTGATTTGATTTTGGATATTTCTTTTCTTCTACTGAGTTTAGGCTTAGATTGTTCTTTTTCCAATTCCATAAGATCTCTTGTGAGATTGTTGATGTGCTCTCTTTCTGTTTTTCGAATGTAGGCATCTAAAGCGATGAATTTTCCTCTCAAAACTGCTTTTGCAGTATCCCACAGGTTTTGGTAGCTTGTGTCTTCATTGTTGTTGTACTCAAGGAAGTTAATGATTTCCTGTTTTATTTCTTCCTTCACCTATCTGTTATTCAACAGAAGATTGTTTAGTTTCCATGCCTTTGGGTGGGGTCGAGCATTTTTGTTAGAATTGAGTTCCACCTTTAGTGCCTTATGGTCTGAGAAGATACAAGGTAAAATTTCAATTCTTTTGATTCTGTTGATAATTGTTTTGTGTCCCAGGATATGATCAATTTTGGAGAATGTTCCATGGGGTGATGAGAAGATTGTATATTCTTTATCTTTGGGATGGAGTGTTCTATATGCGTCTATCAAGCACAGTTGTTCTAGGGTCTCATTTAAATCTCTTATATCCTTGTTTAATTTCTGTTTAGAGGATCTGTCCAGCTCTGTAAGAGGAGTGTTAAAGTGCCCTGTTATTGTGGTATTATCAGATATCATATTGCTCAGACTCAGTAAGGTCTGTTTCAAGAATCTGGGATCATTTAAATTGGGTGCATAAATATTTAGAATTGAAACATCTTCTTGTTGTATTTCTCCCTTGACCAATATAAAGTGACCATCTTTGTCTTTTTTGACTTTAGTTGCTTTAAATCCACATGAATCTGAAAATAAGATTGCAACTCCTCTTTTCTTCTGAATGCCATTTGCTTGAAAAATTGTCTTCCATCCCTTGACTCGGAGGTTTAATTTGTCTTTTGAAGCCAGGTGTGTTTCTTGCAGACAGCAAATGGATGGCTTGTGTTTTTTAATCCAGTCAGCCAATCTATGTCTCTTCAGTGGGGAATTCAAGCCATTAACATTTATTGAGATAATTGATAAGTGTGGTAGTATTCTATTCATCTTATTTTGTGAGAGTCCATTGCTTAGTTTTATCTTTTGCATCAGTGTGAAGGTTAGGTTCTGTCCTTCAATTTCTGAGTTCTTACTTTGATGCTGATCCATTGTGGTGGTCAGTGTGCAGAACAGGTTGAAGTATTTCCTGTAGAGCTGGTCTTGTTGTGGCGAATTTCCTCAATGTTTGTCTATCCGTAAATGATTTGATTTCTCCATCAATTTTGAAGCTTAGCTTAGCAGGGTACAGAATTCTGGGCTGGAAATTGTTCTGTTTAAGTAGATTAAAGGTAGATGACCATCGTCTTCTTGCTTGGAAAGTTTCATTAGAGAAGTCTGCGGTCACTCTGATGGATTTTCCCCTGTAGGTCAACTGGCGCTTATTCCTGGCAGCTTGCAGAATCTTTTCTTTTGTCTTGACTTTGGACAGGTTCATCACAATGTGTCTTGGAGAAGCTCGGTTAGAGTTGAGGCGACCTGGGGTCCGATAGCCCTCTGAAAGCAGTGTGTCAGAATCTTTGGTGATATTTGGGAAATTTTCTTTTATAATATTCTCTAGTATGGCTTCCATTCCTCTGGGGCATTCTTCTTCCCCTTCTGGAATTCCTATAACTCATATATTGGAATGCTTCATAAAGTCCCATAATTCTGACAGTTGAATGTTCTGCGTTCTCTCTCTTCTTTTCTGCCTCTTTTACTATCTGAGTTATCTCAAAAACTTTGTCTTCTACCTCTGAAATTCTTTCTTCTGCATGGTCTAACCTGTTGCTGATAGTTCCATTGCATCTTTAAGTTCCCTGATTGACTGTTTCAGTTCCTTCAGCTCTGCTATATCCTTTTTATATTCTTCATATCGTTCATCTCTTATTTGATTCTGTTTTTGGATTTCCTTTTGGTTATTTTCCACTTTATTAGCAGTTTCCGTCATTGTTTCCATCATTTCTTTCATTGTTTTCAACATGTGTATTCTAAATTCCCTTTCTGTCATTCCTAACATTTCTGTATAGGTGGAATCCTCTGCAGTAGCTACCTCATGGTCCCTTGGCGGGGTTGTTCTGGACTGGTTCTTCATGTTGCCTGGAGTTTTCTGCTGATTCTTCCTCATGAGTGATTTCTTTTATCTGTTTCCTTGCCCTAATTTTCCATTCACTTCCTCTTGCTCTTTAAGTTCTCGTGCCTGTGGACTAAGGGTTACAGGACCAGAAGGGTGAGAAGGTTTAAGAGCAAAAAAGGGATGAAAGAAAGGAGGACTACGTGATAAGAAAAAAAAAAGAAAAATAGAGAAAGGAGAGGGGGTAGGTAAAAGGAATATTGACAAAAAGAAGAGAGGCACAGAAAGAGGGAGACAGAGCAATATAGGTGTACAGTAGGGTACTTTGATACAACCTTAAAAAAAAAAAAAACCACCTTCTGGGGGTGCCCAGTGGGGTGGTTCCCTTGAGGTCAGCAGCTCTTTGCTAACCTGGTCAGACACAGTACCCCACCTCCACCAAGTAGAGATGAAAGACAAAAATGCTATAAATCAAACCTGCCACGGACCACCCTGTCGGTGGGCTTCAGTTCGAGGGAAAGCAGGGAGAAGGAGCAAGGAAGGTTGAGAGGTCGGCGGAGGAATGACAGTCTGGCACACTATGGGTTAAAGTATGCAGCTGCAAATTTACTGGGTACACATGTTGGTATTTATACATTTTTACAGAGCTTACATAATGCAATCTTTTTGCTTACGTGCGCGGGTTATCTTTGTGTTTGTAAGTGTGATTTATCATGCATTGTTATGTCTTAAGGTTCCGCTTCCCGGAGGGTAGCAGTTATTAGTCAACTTTGCCCGCTTCCTCCTATCTCAGGAATGTTACCGCCTCCAACTCTTTTCTTAGTTTTTTATTATTTTTTTAGAATAGCTTGATATCTTCTTTATGTTAATGCTTGACTAATTCTACATTTACTATTTGATCTTATTGTTATTGATAATTATAATTTTGATTTAGAGTAAATTTCTTGACAAGTATTAGTTTTTCTATTGATTTTTATTATGCGTGACAGTTGGTGAAGTAAGATGTTCTGAACAGGACTTCATGGTGGGTGGATGTGTTTCAGTGACTTTGTAACTTATGTAGATAATTTGTATTTCGTGTCCTTAGGCTTATCGTCTTAGCTCACTGGTATTTATGGTGGGAAAACATCTTTATGTGCTCATTGTTGGTGCCACTGAGTCTAGTAGCTCATGAGGTGGTGTTATATCTGGATCAACAGTGTATTGTGTTCATTCTTAAGAAAGTACATATTGATAGTTTATCAGAACAAACAGACTTCTGGTACAGAATAACAAACACATGAGTAGACGCCACAATCTTTAAACTTAAGCGGGTAACTGAGCATGCTAGGCAACATTTCTGATGCTGTGCATACTGGGGGCGCTGGGGGCAAAGCTCCGGGGAGCACAAACCACCTTCCTGTCGTTCTATAACGCGGACAGCGCCGCCTCACTACGGCTGTGGTGCCGTGGGCGCGGCATTTCCCCCTTTTTTGTTTTTAAACCGCAGTTCAAAGACTTCTTGGCGTATAGAGTTAATAGAAGAAAACAGACACCGTATGAGACATGGTAACAGTAACACAACACAAAATAATAGACAGCCAATTATGGTTATGAATACAATATACTGGATCCAGTCAAGAGGATTGAGTGTTTTAAATTCACTAGTTAAAGATTGAGCCAATGTGTTAAGAGAAGTTATTGGTAAATGAGCTTGACTCATGGCTGTAATATCTTGTTGTCGGCCGTGTAAATTATGTGTTATATTATTGTTTCTTCAAACACCTTGTAAATGTGCTTGCAGTTTACTCCATGATTCAGACATGTTGTATGGTAAAGGTGTAATGCAAATAGCCTGAAAGGCAGAATGACACTTTGTTTGTAGCTTCTGTTGTATGTACTTAATGTCTTGACCTAAAGCTAAGACTACTTCTTCTAACACATTTAATTTGGCTTCAAGCTTATTATCAATACTAGCTTGTGTCATTAACGTTAAAGTTACATTACTGCTAAGAGTATTGACATAGTGTGCTGTATGCATTTGTTGCACTAAAGCTGTAGTAGCTACAGCAAAAGTAGTGATTATAGAAATTAAAGTTGCAATGCCTAAAATTAAACTTGTTACAAATCTCTTAGGCCTAATTAATTCATTAAGTGTTTCTAAAACTTGTAATGCTGTATTTTCATACTATGGATCACCTTGTAAGTCTACAGGCAACATCACATAAGAAGGTTTTTTTTACAATTAACATAACATTTACTTGTTTATCATGTTGCATATCAAAGGACGCAATACAATTAGTTATTTTTACAAGTTAAAAGATTTTAAAGGAAATACATAGTTAACTGGATCACATGTAAATTCTTTCACAAATTCTCTTTTATGAGTTTCATTTAACCTGCACAGACCATCTACAAACATTCTAAACTTTCTTGAACTTTTGCTCTGCCTTTTACTTTCTTACATAACTATTCTGTTTCAGGACAAAATTTATCACACAAGATTCTTTCTTTACACAATGTCATTCTCCTTTCTGTTTAATTTCTCTTACTCTCAAAAACTCACTTTCCACCAAACAGGATCCCAGTTTACCATGAAGTCACTTATTCACTCAGCTAAACTGATAATTAGAAGGTTTAAAAGGCAAGAATCTTATCCGTTGACAAAGATTCAGTTTGTAAAAATATTTTTCTTATTTATACAAATTACTAGTGGCAAAGGGCCAATAATAAAGGTTCTAAACCTCACCCTTGGGATTCCGCCAGTGCTGCTGTCTGGGGGCTGTAACACTTGGGAGGCAGGCCCGCCCCACGAAGGGCAGGGGGGCCCCCAGCTTCCTTCCCCGCTGGGCCTTTTCAGCCGTCTTGGAGCCAGTGGAAATGCACCCAGTGGTTTTGTTTGCTATCGGCGAGTGTACTTTCATTTTCTCCAAGCGGCGGGTGAGATCTTGCAGCGGCCGCTGGCGCCTCCTTCTGCGTTGTCTTTTCCGAATTTGAGTTAACTACTCCTGGAATAACTTCAAAGTTTTTAGTATAATTTGAATTTCTACCAATTATAATTCCAACCGTTCCAGGCAAAAGTTGCCTTTTCATTGCAGTGGGGATTAAAGTAACACCGTCCCATTTGGATAATAAGACATTCTTTTCACTTGCTAAATTTAAACCTGCACTTCCAGGAGTGCCCCGTGACAGATCATGAATAGTAAATTTAGGCGTCTGAGGATTTAAAGTGGATGGTTGCTGCATGCCCTGCAGTGCGGCACGATCTCCCTTGGGGTCAGGGCTGGGAGAATGCCCCCTGTCTAGTTTTTTGATTTTCTCATTTCCTGTTCTTCAGAGTCTGAGTCACCCTTGTCACTATTCAAAGGGGTTCCATCCTTATGAAACCTTGATTTACATTCATTTTTCCAATGTCGCCCCTTTTTACAACGAGGGCATAAGCCGGGTGGGTTCCCCCTCGGCTTATTGGCATGGGACTGTTTACAGTCCTTCTGCATGTGTCCTGGCTTGCCACAATTGTAGCAAGTGTTAGCAGGAGCTCTTGGCCCCTTACCTCCTTTATTGAAGGTATTTTTAACATAGGCGCTGAATTTCTGTCCTTGCATTGCTGCAGCATAGGCCATACTTTGGACTATAGCTGGTGAGGCATCCATGCATGCTTTAATATAATCTGGTAAAGTACCTGTTTTTCTTAGAGGACGTATAAGGTCCTGACACAGCGTGTTGGCATTTTCCCATGCTAACTGTTTGAGCAACAGTGATGTGCCCTCAGACGGGGGGAGCATTCTGTTAATGGCTTTTTCCAGCCTTGAAATAAAGTCTTGGTACGGTTCTTCAGTACCTTGTCTAATGTTAGCTAAAGTGCCACCCTTGGCACCTGGAGGAGGGATTCTGCGCCAGGCGCTAACAGACCCCTCCTCCACGAACCAAGGGCTGACAAGCTTAATAAAATGCATAAGATCCTCCAGCCGTTTGAGGGACACACTGAACCCGTTTTTAGCCAACATACGCTGTAACATAATACTCAGCATTCTTTCTTCCTTAGTTAATGCGTGCCCCATGAATCCTGTGATTACTTACACTTAACCGGTCAGCCTTTACCGGCGGGTCTGCAGCTCCCTGGTAAGAGCCGCCTTCAACCTTGAAAGAGAGAGAAAAAGAGAGAAGATTACCTGTACTTCAGGTCCCTGTTCGAGGCGCCACCTGCCACGGACCACCCTGTCGGTGGGCTTCAGTTCGAGGGAAAGCAGGGAGAAGGAGCGAGGAAGGTTGAGAGGTCGGCAGAGGAATGACAGTCTGGCACACTACGGGTTAAAGTATGCAGCTGCAAATTTACTGGGTACACATGTTGGTATTTATACATTTTTACAGAGCTTACATAATGCAATCTTTTTGCTTACGTGCGCGGGTTATCTTTGTGTTTGTAAGTGTGATTTATCATGCATTGTTATGTCTTAAGGTTCCGCTTCCCGGAGGGTAGCAGTTATTAGTCAACTTTGCCCGCTTCCTCCTATCTCAGGAATGTTACCGCCTCCAACTCTTTTCTTAGTTTTTTATTATTTTTTTAGAATAGCTTGATATCTTCTTTATGTTAATGCTTGACTAATTCTACATTTACTATTTGATCTTATTGTTATTGATAATTATAATTTTGATTTAGAGTAAATTTCTTGACAAGTATTAGTTTTTCTATTGATTTTTATTATGCGTGACAGTTGGTGAAGTAAGATGTTCTGAACAGGACTTCATGGTGGGTGGATGTGTTTCAGTGACTTTGTAACTTATGTAGATAATTTGTATTTCGTGTCCTTAGGCTTATCGTCTTAGCTCACTGGTATTTATGGTGGGAAAACATCTTTATGTGCTCATTGTTGGTGCCACTGAGTCTAGTAGCTCATGAGGTGGTGTTATATCTGGATCAACAGTGTATTGTGTTCATTCTTAAGAAAGTACATATTGATAGTTTATCAGAACAAACAGACTTCTGGTACAGAATGACAAACACATGAGTAGACGCCACAATCTTTAAACTTAAGCGGGTAACTGAGCATGCTAGGCAACATTTCTGATGCTGTGCATACTGGGGGCGCTGGGGGCAAAGCTCCGTGGAGCACAAACCACCTTCCCGTCGTTCTATAACGCAGACAGCGCCGCCTCACTACGGCTGTGGTGCCGTGGGCGCGGCACAAACCAAAACAAGCAAACAGAAAACTTTACAGGATAAAATTGGCTGGAAAAACCAAATAATAGTGGTAGAAACACTAACTAAAATGAAGTTCTAATTATTGAAATAGGCAGCAATGGGAAATTATAATTAAACTAGAAAAATTGAGAAAGAAAAAGGATCTGTATGGAAAAGGTTGAACTTAAAAAACAAGACAACAATCCACAACATCAAAATAAACAAAAAAAACAACCAAAGCAAAAAAAGAAAAAAAAACACAACCAAAAACAAAGCAGTATGTATATGTTATTGGATATTGTCTGGGCAACACGTGGTCTTCTGGGGTATGAGATGTTAATCACAGTTCTGATACGACTGGACGCTGCTAGTTTCTCAAACCCCAGCAGGTAGACACCCTAAATCTCTCTTCAGCCCACTTAAAAGGCACTTTGAACTTGTTCACTTACTGAGCAGAAGCTTTCTCAGGGAAGTGCTTGTCGCTGGAATCACTGCTGAAGTGGCTATCCACTTACCCTGTGTGTCAAAACTGGTCTCCCTCTGCCCCCGAGGTTTAGGGCTGCAAGGTGGCTCAGACCCCGCCCTTAGGCTACTTGGTCGCTGGGTTACCAGCTCCCACCCAATTCCAGCTCTGCGACCCTGAGGGCGGAGCTTGCCGGGGCAGATCGCTCACAATGTCTGCCTGTGACCCAGAGCCAAACACTATTAGCTCCGTCTGGCTCAGCGGCTCAGACTGGGGCCCTAGACAAAGGCCAAAGTTCTCCACACTCCCGCTCAGGCTCTCCCCAAGGCAGTTCAGCTGAGTGCCAAGTCCAAGGACACCAAAACAGTTCACAGGTAAGGCCTTTCTGGTTTGCAGTCTCGCTGCTACTGAACTTACAGTTGCGGGCAGGTTTAGAAGGATTGAACACACGCGACCACTTGCCGGTTTGCCACTGTTTTAGTCCTCCTCTTGGGGTCCAGAAGTCTCTCGCTGACTCCCTGTATCCTCTCAGGGGTGATGATAGGCAGATCCCACCAGCCAGAGATGCCTGGAGTCCTATATCCCCAGACTCACAGTGCCCAGATGCAAGGAAGCTGTTACTCGGCTGCCATCTTGCTCCGCCTCCCTCTCTCATGTTTTTTTTTAACTTTGTTTATGGTTCTCTTTACTCAAATTTTAAATATTTACATTTTCTTATCTTTCATTCTTTTCCTTGACAGTTTCATGGGTTTTGTTATACTTAGTTTATTTAGTGGAGTTTTTTTTTAAATGGATTTTTCATTTAATCAGCCCTTCAATCCAGTTAGAATCATTTCTTTATGTGGAGTACGGTAGCGACCTAATGCTGTTTTTTTCTAATTTCTTGATATCTTTAAACTTGTACCTGGTAGCCTTCTGGTGCTCGAATTTGATCTGGGGCTAGAACTCCAAATATCTAGAATAGATACCCTTTCTACAGACTGTTTTCCTTAAATATTATTATGTCTTAACCAGGATTTTTAGGAGTGGATAAAAGTTAATTTCACAGGGTTATGAATTGCTGATTTTCTGTAGTGACAAATTCATATGCTCTTGAAATCAGAATTGTTATTTTAACATGAATGTGAAGAGGACTAACACATCCTAAGATAGTCTGCAGAAAGAACTTTTGATCAGGCCCTACACTTGTCCAAGTGCTCTCCTGAGACCGTAAATTTTCATACAGTAAAGCTTAGCAAAACTGGTTTGAGTCTAAAATTTTTCAGATTTAGCATCATCATCAACACCTGAACCTGAAAACATCCAAGACAAACATCAGGAACTGTTCTCAAAGACCTTCCCAGTCTTTCATGCCAACTCAATCTTGTACCTCCTGGTCCACAAAGGCAAAGCATAAACCTAAAGCCCAAGGCTACTCAGGACCACTCTGTCCAACTGTGTTCCCAAAGCATCCACGCCATTTAACTCTGCTTGAATAATCTCCAGATGTGATGTTTGTATATGCACTCTCTAATACTGAATACTGGTACCTCATTTTTCCTCTCACAGGCTTGGGCTTAGTTTGTTCTTTAGGCATATGGACTGCCCACTACCTCCAGCATTTGTCCCCCCTTCCAACCTGTCTCCATGGAGCCTATTCTTTGTCCCTAACCACACAATTTGCATCTGGACAGATAAGCTTACCCAGAACTTTTTTTTTTTTTTTTTTTGCCATTAAAGAAATATTTTGTCTGTATCACTGAAGATGCTATTACTGTTAGTTTAGTAATATAAAACTACTACATGTTATTTAATTGAAAAGTCTTGGGCTAATCTCTGGAGAATTTTCATGGGCAAACTCTTCTGTGTGGGCTGGATCAGTAAACACTCCAATAAAATCAATTTCCAGGAAGAATGGACCATCCACTTTATCAGCCAAGGTAAATCCTATAAAAGAGATCTTGTCAAGCAGAAGCTGAGACTGAACATCCCGGATTCTTCCTTGATTTGAGAAGAAAAATTTGGAGAAAGGAATCTTGACCTCCTGCCAGTAGGGCCCCCCACAGGTGAACATGAAGTAACTGTACATTTGATTCTTCCTCTGGATAAAATCTGAGTCCTCCTTGATATTCACCATCCACAGTCAACCATCCCCACAGACCCGGAGAGACAGAGTATTAAACTGGGACCAATCATCAGACTTCCTCCTCTCAAAAGAGGCCGTTGGTATCCTGGATATCACTGCACAGTATCCACTTCGACTACTATCTCCATCATAAGGTCTCTCAGAACTCAGAGTTCCATAGAGCAGTGCACTTTGGTTATTCTTGCCCATTTTTAAGAATACTTCACTTCTGCCTCCAATTGTCTTATCAGAAGTCAGTATCCACTTATCTAAATCTTCTTTCCCATGGAACTGCCAGACGACCTTGGCTTGTTCCAACAAGGGCCCTATCCTTCTGGCCCTATCCTTGGCTTGTTCTAACAAGGGCCCTATACTTCTGCCCTATCCAATGATTCACACGTTCCTCCTTCAAACGCCTAAAATGGTCCTTTATTTCATCTCTAATTGCTTTATCAAAACTAACTTCTGGCTTCTCCTCAGGAGAAGTTGTATCTAAGGCAACTTCTTGCTGGTGATGTTCCTGCAAACTCCCTTGAGTCTTTCTCTGTGAGGAGGCTTTGCCAGGAGCCGCCACTGGTTTCTGAGGACTATTGGAACAATAGTCCACAAAGTGAATACCCAAAAAAGGATACAAGCCAATACGTGGCTTTGGGCATTTTCTGAGAATATGAGTGCTAGTCAGCAATTTGTGAACAAAATCCATGGTTTAAAAAAAAAGTCAAAATGTAAATTTCTCCCTGAATCACCAGGAAAAAAATCTTCAGCCAATAGCCCAATTCTACCTTTCCATAGTCTGTGACTTCCGCCCAGAACTTTTGATTATAAGCTACTAGATTTCCCAAAAGTGACAGCCAAAGTGAATGAGCTACAAAATGCATCTGCAAAACTAAATGGCTTAATTTGCCTTTATGGAGTTAGATAATATTAGACAACTGAATGTTGGTTAAATGTCTGCCAAAGACAATTATCTTAATTGTTAACAAAATTAGCATTGTATTTTTTTCCTGGTTATTACACCCGCAAGCCAATCTGTCTGTTAAGAGAATGCTGTTCCATGATGATTTTCCTTCCTAGACTTAAAACACCCAAGGGCGAAGTTAAGATTCAACTCATCTTCATAAGAGAGGCTCAAGCGGCTCAGGCGCCAGCCACATACACCGGAGCTGGTGTGTTAGATCCCAACCAGGCCTACCAAACTGCAATGACAACTACAGCCAAAAAATAACCCAGCGTAGTGGCGGGTGCCTGTAGTCCCAGCTACTTGGGAGGCTGAAGCAGGAGAATCGCTTAAGCCCAAAGAGTTTGAGGTTGCTATGAGCTCTGACGCCACAGCACTCAACTGAAGGCAACATAGTGAGACTGTGTCTGGAGAAGAAGAAAAAAAAAAAAAAATAGAGGCTCATTAATTGTTTACTTATGCTCCAAAAGCCAAATAAAAGAAAAGCTGATAAAATGTTTAAATTACCTATATGACTTGCAACAGTGTAAATCTGAGTAATATATTCATATTTATATAAATATTTAGGATTTTTCCACAAGTGAACAATGGATCCATAAATTAGTAGAAATGTAAAAGTTTATTGTGAAATTCATGTATTATAAAAATTATAAAAATGATCTGTTCAACATAGTAAAAAATCTAATAATCACTCAGTGTAGAAATATATAATATAATTAGGCTATTACCCATCAAATTTTTTTTGTGTGTCTATTATGAAAAATGTCCACTGTTGTTTCATGACATGGTCGTAAATCAAAATCAAAATATCCAAGGGAAAAACGACCCTAAGAAAAGAAGAAAAGAGTATTATTAAAAATGATACAAAAACAGCATAATACTTTTACTCATAAAATTATGACCTACCTGTGTTCTCTTAAAATAATCAAGTCCTCTTCCAATCTTAATTATCCATCCATTGTCGAACCTATTGAAATTAGGTTTATATTTATTTATATATTTATTTTAATATTTTATTTAAAATATTAAATGTAATATTATATTTATATTTATTTAATATTTATTTTTAAAACATTTATGTCAGTTATTAAAACTGTAGGGTATTAAGTGTCAGCAAAATATCCCCCAACAAAGAAAACTACTTCCTCCAGTGGCATGAGGTGAATCAAAAATGGGGTTAAAGGGTTAACCATGGGCTGTGTCTATAATGAAACAAACAAATAGAAACAATGAGTTCATTCAATTAGCCAAAAGTTTAACAATTAAAATTTACTCGTGAACTTCAGCTTGTTGATAAAACTTTCCTGTTCTGCTAAGAAGTGGTTGCAAAGTATATTCAGGGAGACAGAGAGTGTTTCAGGATTGCCCTACAGAGATGGGGAATATGAGCAGAAGAGCCCTAGACCCTGACCTCACCTATTTTGCATATTTAGGTTGTGCTTAAGTTTTCATTAAAACCGAGGGGACTCATTACTATAAACATACGAAAACCGCTGTGCTAAAAACAAAGGGAAGACATTACTAAAATAACTACATATACTTATAGACTCAAAATATTATCATGCCTACTAGGATATTTAATAACCCATAAGAAATAAAACCACATTAAGTAAATATTAATTTCACTAAAAATTATCCCAATATCATAACACCAAATGTACAGTTGAGTAGACAGAAAAGTACCCACCCTTCCTACATGACACAAAACATGTAAATTTTATTCTGTAAGAAATACCTAGGCGGGTGTGATGGCTCATGCCTGTAATCCTAGCACTCTGGGAGGCTGAGGTGGGTAGAATGTTTGAGTTCAGGAGTTTGAGACCAGTCTGAGCACCAGTTAGACTCTGTCTCGACTAAAAAGAGATGTGTCTGGCTCAGTACCTGTAGCTCAAGAGGTACACCAGAGCTGGCGGGTTTGAATCCAGCCCCGACCTGCCAAACAACAACTACAACCAAAAAATAGCCGGGCCTTGTGGTGAGCGCCTGTAGTGCCAGCTACTTGGGAGGCTGAGGCAAAAGAATCGCCTAAATCCAGGAGTTAGAGGTTGCTGTGAGGCTGTGAGGCTGTGACACCATGGCACTCTACCCAGGGCAACAGCTTGAGGCTCTGACTCAAAAAAAAAAAAAAAAAAAAAGAGATGTGGCAGGTCTCGCAGCAGGCACCTGTAGTCCCAGCTACTCAAGAGGCTGAGGCAAGAGGATTGCTTGAGCCCAAGAGTTTGAGGTTGCTGTGAGCTAAGATGCTACAACATTCTATCCAGGGTGAGATGCTGTCTCAAAAAAAAAAAAAAAAGGAAGAAAAAAATATTAAGTTTTCACACACAGGACAAAGTAAGCTTTTTTTCTTCTCAAAAATGAAACATTATTAAAATTGAGTCTTACTTGAATTTTAAATATTTAAATGTAATATTATTTACTTATATACAACTTATTGAGGGAAATTTTTGTTTTTTGAGACAGAGTCTCAAGCTTTCACCCTGGGTAGGGTGCCACAGCGTCACAGCTCACAGCAACCTCAAAACACTTGGGCTTAAGTGATTCTCTTGCCTGGGCACCTGCTATTTTTTTTTTTTTTTTTTTTAATTGTTGCAGTTGTTATTGTTGTTTTAGCTGGCCCGGGCCGGGTTCGAACCCACCCTACCCACTGAGCTATGGGAGCCACTGGGAAATTTTAAAAGTATATATCAGCTGTACAAAAATTATTATTATACACTTACCTAATTTCTCGGTCATGTATTGAGGGAGAATATTCTATTTCCAACAGCACTTCATGATTCTTGAGTGACTCTTTTATTTCTTCCAGGCCCCTAATTTGCTGTTCTTTCCCATTGCCCTATTAATAGCAAAAATATAATTTGCTGCCTCTGTTATTAATATTTTAAATATTTCTAACCTATACAATATATACCATAGGTGAATTAAAATGAAAATGTTCTATACTAGTTTCAAACTTTATCATCTCAAAGAAGCAACCAAAAAGGACATGAAATAGTTTAAGAGACATTTTTATCAAAATCACTGTGTTTTTTTTTTGTCTAATGTGAACACAACACAACTCTGCCCTCTCTGTTTATACATATTTTAGTAATGATGTTTAGTCATCCAAGTGGGACTGCCATCTTCTCAAATTAATCCTAGAAGTCATATTTACTTAGAAGCATTCTTATTAACAAAATCAAGATACAGATGCCCAGTATTATATATCATGCTACTATCTCCCAGATATAATAATGGATAGGGACAAAATTGTAAATAGTGCACATAGTGTGATTGCTTTGTAGAACATTGAAGAGATTAAACTGACAAACTGTTTGAGCTAAACTACAATAGCATTTAACAAAATGGCCAAATACAAGGTTAATATCCTAAAACCAATGTGCAATGCCTATTATTAGGTAATAAGTTAGTGTGTAGAGAAATAAATCTAACTGAAGCATTACCTCCAGGTTTTCCACGATTGACCTACATCTTGTATCTGAATAAAGCTCGTAAGTGAAAAAGGAGTAGGAGCTTTCAGATACCTACTTTATCCAGAGAGGTGAGAAGGTGAATGATTTTTACTTTAGATGATCTCTTAATAAGTATCTCACAAAATCGAAGAAAGTTATGCAGCTGAAAGACATTAGGATGTAGTATTATTATTAACTAGTACATTTAAAATAGTATTTCATTGTATTTAGTACATTTCACATACCTGATGAATTTGTCTAATATAAGGATCGTCTATCCAAACTTCTGTAACTGTCTCATTAAGGTATTCTTGAAAAAGTGACTCATAACTGAAACCTGTTGCATTCTCTTCTATTTTAATTTGCTTGTGATATTTTCCATCTACAAAACACATGCTTCAGTAATAAAACCAGTGACCACTTTTTATACATTTATATTTCATGTATACTGATTAATCAGAATCAGATATAAATTTTTGAACATATTCACTCAGTAAATACTTACTGAATGCCTACTATACACCATACGCACTGCAAAATGCTATACATACAAAGGTAAATAAGGCAAACCACTCCATAAGTGATTTCTGCCATCACAGAGGCTAGGCAGAGGGGAAAGCCCAGAGATTTCCTGGAATAGGTTCTTAAGTTGGATCCTATACACCAATCAGTTTATTCAAGGGACGGCTGTATGTATGATGGTATCAAATAACTTCCTTTCACCAGGGGTAGAACCACAAGCTATAAATCAGTCACTAGCTGATCCTTCTCCTTAGACTTATCTTTTTGTGTCTTACAATTTAGTAGCTTAAGTGAGTATAAAACATAAATGCAGAGACCTGTTCTCTACTAAAAATAAAAATACTAGCTGGGCACCGATAGTCCCAGCTACTTGGGAGGCTGAGGCTTGAGCCCAAAAGTTTGAGGTTGCTGTGAGCTATGATGCTACAGCACTCTACCCAGGGTGATGGAGTGAGACTGTCTCAAAAAAGAAAAAATAAATAAATAAATGCAGTATTATATGGAATTTTGAAAATTTTCTTGGTACTTGTAGAGTTTTAAGCAAAAATTTATAGTACTTCTTAATAACCCAATCCAAACACAGGGATGTCACAGGATCAGTAGGACAGTTACATTGTTTTTGTTAATTCATAATGAACAATTACTGAATAAATTATCAGAGTCCTTTAAGGTTTTTTTTTTTTTTAGAAACAGAATGTCACTTTGTCGCCCTTGGTAGAGTGCTGTGGCATCACAGCTCACAGCAACCTCCAGCTCTTGGGCCTGGGCGATTCTCTTGCCTCAGCCTCCTGCCACAATGCCCAGCTATTTTTTTTGTTGCAGTTTGGCCAGGGCTGGGTTCGAACCCCACACCCTGAGTATATGGGGCTGGTGCCCTACTCACTGAGCCATAAGCGCCACCCTTCTTTAAGATTTTTAAGAAACATGACCCCTAATGATACTTACTAATTTTTAAGATGTTGCACTTTAAGAATCAGTAGCTCAGATTCTGTTCCAAATACAGGGTATCCATAAAATTAATGTGCAATTTAAAATAGTTGTACATTGTAAATTGAACACAAACTTTATGGACACCCTGTGTTTCCACAGAGATAACATTAGCAGCTGTGTATCAGTTTCTAACCCAATTTAACTACATGTATTCAAGCCACAAATCTATTGTACTATATTCTATCAATTTTCTGGAGTCAAATTTTGTTCTAGATTTCAGCTTGGGTTGAAGGAAACAATTTTATTTCCACTCAACAGAAGACCTCAGAGGCGTCTCCAGGGTATGGATTGGTACTGAGTACTGTTAATAGAAGAAGTAGAGGGAGGGTTGTAGTAGCGACAGAAAGAAAGGAACACCTGGAGCCTGGGAGCATTGGTTTTTGAAAGCAATAGTATATCTGGCTATAGAAAGCAGCAGCAGTCTGCAATTCAGCTAAGGGTGACAATGACCTTTTATATAGATGTTTTAAACCAGATGCTTATGAACAGGGAACTAATAATAAATAGGGAACGATACCTACCTCACCTCTAATCATTAGGAATACTTAACTCTTGAAATATTTTGATTCACAAGAAAATCTGAGAGCAGTCTCATGAAGTTTCTTTAGCTACTTTTATAATTTTGATCATTTTATAAAGGGAAATACAAAAGAAATTCAAGATTTACATTCAGTATTCCTCTATCGTAATTTTCTTTGAGACAGAATCTCACTTTGTCACCCTTGGTAGAGTGTCATGGCATCATAACAACCTCAAACTCTTGGGCTTAGGTGATCCTCTTGCTTCACCCTCCCAAGTAGCTGGGACTACTGGCACCCACCACAGTGCCCTGCTAGTTTTAGAGATGGAGTCTCACTCTTGCTTAGGCTAATCTCAAACTACTGACCTCAGCCTCCCAGAGTGCTAGGATTACAGGCTTGAGCCACCGCACCAGGCCTAATTCCTCTATTGTAATTCTTAAACAGGGGTCCACACTTAAGCTTCATGGAGATCTGTAAATTCTTTAAAAACAGCATGTAAAGTTCTGTAGTTCCCAACATAAATGGCCCAGATCACACACAGCTCCAGAGCCAGAAGCACTGGAACAGACTGTGTCGTGGTAGCTTATGGACACATTCTAAAACAGCCTCGTTACCTTCTTTTTCTTGAGCCAAGTATTTCTTTATGTTTTCTGCTCTCTCCATGTAGCTGGAAATTTTATCTCTGAGATTAGACTTCTTAGTACCATCTTTAGTGCCTATAAATTAAAAAATACATTCTCAAGTTTCAAAACAGTTTTTCTATTTAGTTCTGGCATTTTTTCCAAGTTTTCCACACATTTCCTGTCCGTTAGCAAGGTTTGCCTCCGTCCTAAGATATATACATGAGGGGCTCAAATTTGGCTTGTTCATACAGGACCTTCATTTTTACACTAAGCATTGTAAGCAGCTTTGTTTAGGAGTGGGAACTCTGATATTGTGTCTTACCAACAAACACCAAATCTGGTGGGGTGAGAAAGGCGACTTAATTTCATGTCAAACTTGAGTCTGGGCACTCTTTTGTCCTAAATACTCACAAGCTGGAATTTTAGTGTAATTAAAAGATAGAAAAGGATATCTATTTATCTTCCACAAAACCAGCTTCTCTTCCAGATCTCCCCATTACAGTAAATGGTCATTGTTCCAGCTACCCCAAATTATAAGTCATTTCTGATTAAATATAATCAGTAGTCTTACTCCCAATGCTCCATCCACCATAACCAGTCACCAAATCATTTCTGCTTCCTCCCTCCTTTCTTTCCTTCCAACATTGCTTATATTTTTCATAATAATTACATTTTAATTTCTCATTTAAAAAAACCTTGTTATTTTAAACTAATTTGATATTTACAGAAAAACTGCAAAAATGGTAGACAGCTCTCCTTACCCAGATTCCCCTCATGTTAACATATCACAAAACCACAGTACAATTATCAGAGCTAGAAAATGAACATCGATAGAATACTATGAACTTACCTAAAACCTTATTTGAATTTCACCAATTTTCCCACTAATGAAAGTTTGCTTTCTGATCCAGGATTCCACACTGCGTTTGTCCTCTCCAATCTGTGCTAGGTCCTTAGTACTACAGTATAGTATACAGTGTACCGTACTATACACAGGGTCTGTTATTTTGCAGAATGTCTCTCATTTTGGGATGCGTGGTGCTTCTTCATGATTAGACTGAGAAGATGCATTTATGGCAAGAAAATCGGAGAAGTAACAGGCCTTTCTCAGTGGGTACATGCACTGATGTGTCTTAATACTAAGACATTAACTTGGACCACGTGGTTTGGTTCACAGATTTGTCCACTGTAAAATCACTATTTTCGCCTTCGTAATTATAATAAGAAGTATCTTGTGGAGAGTATCCTATTTCTCACCTTTCTTCACTAATTTTAGCATCCATTAATGGTCCTTGCCTACAACAATTATTACTATGTCTGCAAAATGGTTTTCTATTTCCATCATTCTGTCTTTATTTATTTATATCAGTGTGGACTCACAGATATTTATTTTATTCCAATACTACGATTTTCCCGCTCAAATGTTTTAGCTTTGGCTTTGATACCTCCTTCATGCTGATTCCTATGTCCTTTCCACATGCCCCCATCATTTTTGGATACTTACTTTTTGATACGATATGTTTTAAACTCATCTTCTATATTTCCTGCCCCAGCCCTGGATTCACCATTTGTCCAAAGAGCCTTTCACTGAACAATGGTTTTGAGAAACCAAATTCTGGGTGCAGGTGTGCTCATTGCTACTTCTAAGCCCTCTCAGTCACAGCCAGGAAGTGTATGTAGGTTTACTAATACACATACATTTAGATTTATTTCTGTTTCTATCTATCTATGTTAAAAACCATGAATTCATGTTGAAATCTTTGGTTCCAAAGGGTTTATTCTAGCCTTCCCCCTTTCCTTATTTATAACTTGATTTGTTACCCACAATATAATTACTTGTTTATCCCAGTATACACATTAAATACTTTCAGAATTCCTAACCCATACCTGTACAAGACATAAACTTACCAATTAGAATACAATGTTTGTATACTATCCATTTTGTCTTAACCTTACAGAATACCATCAAAATGATATATTCCAAAGATATGTAAGTTACCTATTTTTCCCCCTCCTTATGTATTATAATTAAATAATTCAGAGTTGCCACTCACTCCTCAGCCTGCTACCCCGTTCCCATTTCCCTCCCCTTTCTACCCCTTACTTTAAGTAATTAATCTTATTAATTACAAGTTTTATCCTTCCAACATTTCTTCTGAACAAATGAATATTTTCTTATATCTTTTTATGTGAACAATAGTATACTATATATTGATATCCTTCACTTAACAATATATCTGGAAGTCACCCCATATCAGTTCATAAAGATTTTCCTCCTCCTTTTTTACAGCAGTATAGTACTTCATTGTGTGCCTATACCACAGTTTATTCAACTACTCTCCTACCTATAAGTATTTAGGTTGCTTCCAACATTTTATTGACATCAACATAATTTCTCAAAGTTTTCCCTTTCCAATCCTTTTACTGCCAAGATTATCAGCATTTAGACCTCAACTTTTTTCATGCCTATAAGACCACAGCATAAGAAAATCCTAATATATCCATAAATCTCTTGTGAGGAACCTTATTTGCTCCCCCTAAAGTGATATGAGAACTCACACTTTTCTACTAGATTAATACATGTTCCTCTAAACACAAAAATCTTGAATTGTCCTGTCTCTTTTCTCAGGACTAAGTATTTCTGGTCTCTTTACAAAGAGGTAGTATGAATACTGGTTAATAGCAAAGTGTCTGGAGTCAGACTGTTTTAGTTCAACACCTGCTTTTCCACTTTTGGTTGTATAACCTTAACCAGTTATTCAATCTCTTTATACCCTCAACTGTAACATGAAAACTGCAGCAGTACCTTAGAGCATTGTCAAGAAGATTAGTTACAGAGGAGCCTGGCACGTAAGAAATAATAAATGTTAGTTATCAACATCATTATCCTCTACATATTTCTTTCCACACTCTTTTCCATATAACTCCATTCTGGACTTCCTTTAGAACCACACGTTATCTAGTATCTCTTTTCGTAAATTCTACTGGTACTTTGCTACTGCCTACAAATATGCTTCATTTTCCCCATTCTTTTCCTGCTAAAACAAAACCAAAAAACAACCTTTCAGCTCCGTGCCTGTAGCTCAAGCGGCTAAGGTGCTAGCCACATACATCAGAGCTGGCGGGTTCGAATCCAGTCCAGGCCCAACAAACTACAATGACAACTACAACCAAAAATAGCTGGGGTTGTGGCAGGCGCCTGTAGTCCCAGCTACCTGGGAGGCTGAGGCAAGAGAATAGCTTAAGCCCAGGAGTTGGAGGTTGCCATGAGTTGTGATGCCATGGCACTCTACTCTGTCTAAACAAACGAACAAACAAACAAAACCCAACCTTTTCTCAATCTTGCTATGTTTTCAATTGCTACTTTGCTATGTTTTAAATTATGTAGCATTTGTTTCTTAGTCACCATCCTTGATCAACTGGCAGTGTTTGAGCAGAGCCAGCCTTCATCATGCCACAGTTTTCCAGGTTTATGAACTTACAACCACCTTTAAATCCCACTGGAACTTCACTCTCATATCTAGTCATATGCCAATAACAGTAAATTCAACGTCTCTCTTATCCCAATATTGGTATCATCTCCCTGGTTCATTCAGGTACTTATCACCTCTCATCTTTTTAAGTTTATTTAATTTCAATTAACAATAATAATCGTACATATTAATGAGGTACAATGTGATGTTTGCATACATGCATACACTGTATAGTGATCAAATCAGGGTAATTAGCATATCTGTCACTTCAAATATTTATCATATCTTTGTGATGACTTCAAATATTTATCATATCTTTGTGATGAGAGATGAGAGCATTCAAAATCCTTCCTTCTACCCTGTTTCCCCAAAAATAAGACAGTGTCTTATTTTAAGGTGTGCTCCCAAAGATGCGCTAGGTCTTATTTTCAGGGGACATCTTATCTTTCCTGTGAGTAGGTCTTATTTTCGGAGGATGTCTTATTTTCAGGAAAAGGGGTAGCTATCTTGAAATATGTAATGCATGATTAACTACAGTCTCCTATGGTGCAATTGGACATAAGAACTTATTCCTCCTGTCCGTGACTACATACCTATTGACAACCTCTCCCCTACCCTTCCCAGCCTCTGGTAACCACTATTCTGCTTTCTGTTTTTAGGTTCTACATCTGAGTGAGATAATATAGTAATTGTCTTTATGTGTTCTGGCTTATTTCATTTAACATAATTTCCTCTAGGTTCATTCATGCTGTCACAAATGACAGGATTTCGCTCTTTGTTACAGTCAAATAGAATTCCATTGTGTATACATACCACATTTTCTTTATCCATTCATATGCTGTTGAACACCTAGGCTGGTTCCATATTGTAGCTATTGTGAACAGTGCTGCAATAAACATGGGAGTGCAGATACCTCTTCAGCATATTGATTTCATTTCCTTTGTATATATATGCCCATAGTGGGAATTGTTGGATCATATGTTAGTTCCATTTTTAAATTTTTTTTTTTTTTTTGAGACAGAGCCTCAAGCTGTCACTCTGGGTACAGTGCCGTGGCATTGCAGCTCAGAGCAACCTCCAACTCCTGGGCTCAAGCGATTCTCTTACATTAGCCTCCCAAGTAGCTGGGACCATAGGTGCCTGCCACGACGCCCAGCTATTTTTTGGTTGCAGCCATCATTGTTGTTTGGCAGGCTGGGCAGCTGGATTCGAACCCGCCAGCTCAGGTGTATGTGGCTGGCACCTTAGCTGCTTGAGCCACAAGTGCCGAGCCCCATTTTTAATTTTTGATGACCCTCCGTATTGTTTCCCATAATGGGTATACTTAACTCTTGTCTTAATTCCTGCAGGAGCTCCTTAATTGGTCTCCTTGATTTCCATCTCTACAGGTGCATATCTTACACCTTTGCCACATTTGGTCATTTATTCAAGAAATATTTATTGAGAACTAACTACATGCCAGACTTTTTCCTAAGCACTGGGATATAGTAATTAATAAATCAGACATAATCCTCTCCTATTATTCAAGTAGGAGTAAAGACAACAATAAAATGAACTGGTAAGACATGGACATTAGATTGCAATAAGTGCTATTAAATAAAGTAAAGCAAAGAATACAGGGAGTCCTGGGATGTGGCTACAATTTTACACTGGAGCTCAGAGAAGGCCTCAGCACAAAGTTGGTATTATGTAAAGACCTGAAGGAGGAGGGGGAGTATGCCATGCAAATATTTGAGAGAAGAGCATATTCCTAAGAGAGGCAAGCCATGAAATCCAACTCTATGTTACTACTTTGTAAAAACCTAAATGGTTTTCCTTGCCCATGGAATGAGTTAAAATCTCCTTGTAGTCAAAACCATCTGCAGTGTGATCCAAGCCCTATCTACCTTTACTCTTGTCATTCTTCCTCTTCAGATATACACTTAACCAAACTGAACCACTTATTTGGTAAAACAGCACAGACATAATTGGAGTACCCTTAGCCTAATTTCTGACTCTTGAAATTCTTTTTCCTCCAAAGCCCATATCAAATACCACTTCTCCTTTTCTGCTCCCAAATGGTCTTTAACTGTTTAAGCCCTCATTACACTTGTCCTTTTGTGTGTCTCTCTCCTGGCACTTACTTCCTATAGTACTGTTATTTGCATTTGGGGACTTGTTTCTGTCATGTCACTGTCTCTTTAAGGTCTACAGGCTCAGTGAAACATGCTAGAGCCCAACTCCTGTGATTCTCTTGGTTTAAATTACTAGAGCAGACAGGACTTGGTCCACCTGACAAACAGTATACACTATCTCCCTTTGGGGGTGCAGTATAGTAGAGTCATTGAGGCCTTGGGCTCCAACTCTGGGTCTATCATTTCCTAGCAGCAGAATTTGAAAGCTAACTACTTTTCTATGCTGTAATGAAATTATCATCAACTCCTACTTCATAGGAAAATTGTAAGGATAAAACAAGATCATGCTTTTAAGGTGCTGTGCACAATGCCTCCTACACAGCACTCATAAAGGATATCTAAGCTTATTGCTGCCATCATCATCATCATCATCATCATCATCACTGTTACCATCAAATAGGCCCTGCCCAAGGTGGAGTTCATAGATCTGAAGAAAGCACCAAACCTTGAAAGGCGCCCTCTGCTGCCTCAAAGCTTCTATAACAAATGATATTAAGTTTAAACTAGAAAGCACAAAGGGTGTGACGTTAGGCCCGGCTAGAGTTCCAGGGGTTGGGGAGCAGAGGCTGGTCTTACCAATTTAGTACATAATTATTGGGTGTCTTCTATGAGCCAAGGGTTATATTGGGCATTAAGAAATCTAATTACTTCTGAACATCGAATAACTAACTACCTAAAAGGAAAGTCGCACTGTCCCCAAACACAATCTTACAGATTTTCACACCGAATTTCGATAAATACACTTAATCAAAAGCCTTTTTCTTCTACTGCTACATGATTTTATTTTTGTTAACTTTTTAATGAAAACATTTAAACAGGAATGTAAGAATAATGGTATACTACCACCTTTATTATACATCACCCAGATTTTAAAAATTGTTGGCATGTTTGCCAAATTTACTTCAACCGTTTTTGTTTTCGTAAGTAAAATTAAATTACAGACATCATGGCATCTTTTTTCCAAAACACTTTAGCCTGCATTTCTAAAAAGTAAAGACAGTTTTAGAAAAAAAATCACATTGCCTAACAAAATAAGTAAGTCTAATGTAACCAATCCATATTCACTCTTTCCGAATTGATACAAAAATGCCTTTTATATATAGTTCCTTTTAACTCAGTCCTATCGAGGGTTATATACATTTGGTTATGTCTCCTAAGTCTCTTTAAATCTAGCACAGTGTGCGCACACACCCCTTTTCTTGATGACAAGAATCTATTAATGATCTATCGCATATTCTGTATGTGACTGCTTCTTCGCCGTGTGGAAGAATCGTTTTTAACTCTCTCCATCCCAGACATCGTGGGTACCAGCTTCTCGGGTAAAAGGCTCGTTGCTCACCTTTCATAACTTGCAGGAGCAGATCGATCCCTTCTTGGTAACATACCAGAGCCTGCGGATACTTGTACTCGGAATCTAGTTTCACCGCCCGCTGTAGCATAGTGACTGCATTAGCGCTCTCGGGATCCTGCCCCAGGCCGGACTTCGCCATAATTCCGGGAATTCCTTCCCGAAACCAAGCTGAAGTTGGGCAGGTTTCCGGCGCTGCCGGGAAGTGGTCACCGTGACAGCCGCGCGCCTGCGCTGTCATTCTACCGCCGCCTTGAGTGGAAGAAGCTTCGCCGGAACCAAAATTCGTAGGTCGCGACCACTGAGACGGCAGACTTTGAATGTCGCACTTGGTTCTTGCACTTCCCCTCGGTGGAAAGTTCACGTTGAGCGTCTGGCGGGCGCTGGTGAGTGGAGTCTGAGTGGCTGAAAGTATTGGACTTTAAGCCAGGGGTGCGTATCTGGGAACCCACTGCAGATGCTGATTGATTTTACCTATTTGGTTCTAAATTGGCAAGTTGAAAGCGACCTAATTGGGTCTGTCTCCCATCTTACTGGTTCCGAAAAGCCATTAGCTGGCCGGAGCCTGTTTCCCAAGTGTAAGGATCCAGGACTGCGCGACTTGTGAGCCGCGACTCTTGGGAGCTCTAGGAGCTGCCGAGACTGGACGGCTTGGGAAAAGGAAATTCTAGTTTATTTTAGCATGTTCTGTGCTTCTGAGTTGTTCATAATTTAGGATTCCCATTGGGGATCAGTGTTACTTAATTTTTTTAAATGCCGACACCAATTTGCCGAATTTTAAAATTGCTACATGTTAGAATGCAAACCGCCTGGAGTTGGCATCTGAAATATTTGCCAATTTACTGAAAACTAATTTTGCAATCATGTTTTGGTCGCCACTCACTCAAAGCCGCTTGTTCTGCCTTTTTTGCGAGGAGGCAGTTGTGAGGGCTGCCTACTACTTCTTAGGCACTAGGAGTTGAGAAAAGAGACTCAATTTTTGGCCTTCAGAAATCTCACTTTATTGCAAGGGATATACTGTGGTCTGCATTTTTAGTAGTGTTTTCGCCTCTTTTTAAATTAGATACATTGTCTCTTGGGGGAAAAAGCTTTTTAAAAGAACCGTTGGATACATACACGTTGACACAAGAAACCTATCAGACTTGAGGGTGTGGGCGAAGAGGAAAACTCTTGTCCTGGAAGCGTACTTACTCTCCAGAGGTATGTTAACGTTTTTCTGATATACATCCTTCCAGAGTTTTTCTTTGTATACATAAACATTCACAGACTTTTTTTTAAAGAAAAATGGGATCAAACCTGCTATTTTCCTATTTTTGCAGCTGTGCAGGAGAAAAGCTTTCGTATGGTAGGAGTCAGTATAATTGTTTGAAGATCCAAGAGTTATGTACTTAACTATTAAGAAAACCTTTTATTTTGTATATTTGTTTATTTTTGGAGACAGAGTCTCACTCTCACTCTGGGGTTGAATGCCATAGTGTCATCATAGCTCACAGCAACTTCAACCTCTTGGGCTCAAGTAATCCTGCCTCAGTCTTCATGGTAGCTGGGACTACAGGCGCTCACCGAAACGCCCTGCTAATAAGAGACAGGATCTCACTCTTGCACAGACTTGTCTGAAACTCCTGAGGTCAAGCCATTCATGCATCTCAGCCTCCCAAAGTGCCCGAATTACATGCGTGAGCTACTGTGCTTGGTTCTAAGAATAACTTCTACTTTATTAAAACTTTTGAGTTGGAAACATTAGTGCTCCCTGTAGTCCAGAGACTGAGGTAGGAGTATTGCTTGAGACCAGGAGTTGAATGCCAGTGGCATGCCTGGGAAACATAGTTAGACTTTCTCTCTAAAAACATAACTTTCACCTGTCACACCTTCTTGAAGTCTATAAATTAAACTTCATTCACTCAGCAAAAAATATTTTGGGTCCTACTGTGAGGCACATATTGCTGTATGTAGATATTTGAGGTATGACTGTGAATTTAAGAATTCTTTTTTTTTTTTCTTTTTCTGAGAGTCTTACTATGTCACCTTTGGTAGAGTACCGTGGCTTCACAGCTCCCAGCAACCTTGAACTCTTGGGCATAAGTGATTCTCTTGACTCAGCCTCCCAAGTAGCTGGGACTACAGGCATCCGCCACAATGCCTGGCTATTTTTTGGTTATAGCTGTCGTTGTTTGGCAGGCCTGGGCTGGATGCGAACCCACCAGCCTCGGTGTATGTGGTTGGCACCCTAGCCACTGAGCTATGGGCTCCAAGCCGAATTTAAGAATTCTTAATTCTTTTTTTTTTTTTTTTTGCAGTTTTTGGCTGGAGCTGGGTTTGAACCCGCCACCTCCAGCATATGGGGCCAGCACCCTACTCCTTTGAGCCACAGGCACTGCCCAAGAATTCTTAATTCTTAAAGAATTTACAAATTCTTTCCTATGGAACTGATATGCCACTGAGTAGAGATAGACACTAAACAACAAACCCAGCAGAGAACTTATGTTGGGAAGTATGTGTATGGAAAGACAATCAAGTAGAGTAAGAGGCATTGGGAGTACTGACAATTATATTGTGGATGAAAATGTTAAATAACATGATCAGGGTAGACCTCATTGAGATGAGATTTGAGCCAAAAATTGAAAAAGGTAAGGGAATTAGTCGTGTGACTATCAGGAGTATTCTGGGAGAGGAAACAGCCTGTCAAAGGGCGTGCTTGGCTAGCAAGGGGGAACATCTTGTCTAGTGATTGATCAAGACAATATAATTGGAGATGGAGTCCTGGAGGTGAGGGTTTAAGGACTTTGCCTTTCACTATGATTGAAATGGAAAGGCATTGGAGGTTTTCAGTTCTTTTCATAAATGAACTTTATTTTTTAATAATTCAAGATTTCCAGAAAAGTTGTGAAGATAGCACAGAATTGCTATATATGCTACCCCCAGGTTCCCCCCGTTCAACATCATATAAATATGGTACATTTGTTACAACTGATGAACTAATATTGATGAATTGTTAATTAAAGCCCTTTATTCACATTTCCTTAGTTTTTGCCTAATTTTCCAATCCATGAGGCCACAGTAAATTTAATGGTCATGTTCCCCTTAGGCAGGCTCCTCCTGACTGTGACGACAGTTCCTCAGCCTTTCCTTATTTTAGGCAGTCGACAGTTTTGAGGCAGTTAGGTATCTGAGGAAGTACTGGTCAAGTATATTGTGCAGTATCTCTCAATTGCAGTTTGTCTGATGTTTTTCTCTTGGAGTGGGATGGGGGTTTGGGGTGGAAGACCATACAGGTGAAGCGCCAGTCTCATTCCATCATATTGAGGGTACATGCTGTCAATTTGACTTTTGGTTTTAATTAACCTTGGTCACCTGGCTGAGGTAGTATTTGCCAAGTTTCTCTAATGTAAAATTATTTTTCCCTTTTTCTAAAGTGTATACTTTGGGAGCAAGTCATCAAGCATAGCCCATACTTAAGGGATTAGTAGTTTTGCTTCACATTCTTTTTTGTTTTATTGTTTTTTTTGAGACAGAGTCTGTTGCTCAGGGTTACAATGCCCAAGTGTCAGCCTAGCTCACAGCAACATTAAACTCTTGAATTCAAGCATCCTCTTGTCTCAGCCTCCCGAGTAACTGGGATTACAGGTGCACACCAGAATGCCCACTAATTTTTCTATTTTTAATATTAGAGATAGGGCCCTGCTCTTGCTCAGGCTGGTCTTAAATAACACTCTGCCTTCCAGAGTGTTAGGATTACAGGTGTGCGCCACCACACCCAGCCACTTTCTTTTTCATTTATTATTTATTAATTTTTTTAGAGATAGCCTTGCTATATTGCTCAGGCTGGTCTTGAACTCCTGGCGTCAAGCTGTCCTCTCCCCTCAGCTTCCCAAATACCTGGGATTACTGGTGCAAGCCACCATACCCAGCAGTTCCACCTTCTTAAGGAGACAATATCTACATAAATTATTTTGAATCCTTCTGTATGGAATATTTATTATTTCTTCTCTCTCAATTTATTCACATATGTCAGTATGGATTTGTGGTTATTTATTCTTTGGGTTATAAACCAATACTTCATTATATATTTTCTTACTCAAATTGTTCCACCTTTGGCCATTGTGGGAGCTCTTTCAATTGGCTCCTGTGTCCCTTTGAAATACTCCCATTATTTTGTAGCCTTTTCAGCACTAAAAGATGCTGCAGACATAATCAGCAATTTCTCCAAGAAGCCCCTGTTCTTTTCATTAGAGAATGCTTATTAGAAACGAAGATCTGGGGCACGGTGGCTCACACCTGTAGTCCTAGCACTCTGGGGGGCTGAGGCGAGTGGATTGCCAGAGCTCACAGATTTGAGACCAGCCTGAGCCAGAGCAAGACCTCATCTCTAAAAATAGCCAGGCGTTGTGGTGGATGCCTGTAGTCCCAGTTACTTGGGAGGCTAAGGCAAGAGAATCACTTGAGTCCAAAGTTGGAGGTTGCTCTGAGCTATGACACCACGGCACTCTACTAAGGGTGACAAAGTGAGACTCTGTCTCCAAAAAAAAAGAAAGAAAGAAACCAAGATCTGGGTGCTGGGTGTGTTCATTGCTACTAGGTGCAATTGCTTTTATATCATCTTAGCCAATGGCTAAGCCATGTATATATACACATTGTATCTCGGTATCTATATTAAGCTAAATATGTTCGAACTCTAATCTGGTATACATGGATCATTCTAGCCTTTGCCTCTTGCTTGTGTATATCCTGCTCCAGCAATGAGAAACCTGGCTCTTTGGAAGATTTTGAACAGAGTAACATTATCTGATACAGGATTTAATAAGATGACTTACTACTCATAAGGAAAAAAGATGTTAGAAGAATTGAAATGGAAGCCAAATCTATGGCCATTGCTCACTGAACACAACAAGTAATCTCTGCAGTGGAAGCCAATTAAGAAGGCTTTGTTGAAATCTAAGTTATAAGGCAAAGATTTTTAAAAGTGTGAGTTTAGGCCGGGCGTGGTGGCTCACACCTGTAGTCCCAATGCTGTGGGAGGCCGAGGCGGGTGGATTGCCTGAGCTCAGAGGTTCAAGACCTGTATGAACAGCAGTGAGCCAGAGTAAGACCCCGTCTCTACTAACATCAAAAACAGCCGGACGTTGTGGTGGGTGTCTGTAATCCCAGCTACTGGGGAGGCAAGGGGACAGAGCATCGCCAAAGAAAGAACATCTAAAAAGAGAAGAAAGAAAATGAACAACAACAACAAAAAATAGTACTTCAAACGAAGAATGAACAAGAATGAACAAACGAAATTAAAAAAAAAAAAGTGTGGGTTTAAATGAGTAGGATTGGTATATAAAGCTTAATTTGGGAGGAGAAAGTATGGTAAAACAATTGAGCATTGGGTTGGCTTAGTTGCTGAGGAATTTCTGAGTTCTGCTCCTTTTCAGGTGACATCTTACATTGATGCCCACAACTCTATGCTTTGTCCACCTCACAGGAAAGACTTAGAGAGTCTGAGTGAGCTAGAATCTGGTGGACAACAAAATACAGCTCATACCCTATTTTCGTGTGTTAGAGTATTCGTATTAGCTCTGTAATAATCACAATTTCACAATAGTAAAATTTACCATTTATTGAGGGTTTCATGTGTGCCAGGTGTTGTTTTAGGTGCTTTATAACTTTAGAATAACTCATTTACAATATAGGTATTATTTTCTTTCTTTTCTGGGGGAAAAATTGAAACACAAATTAAGTAACGTGTGTAAGATATGCATTTAGTTCATGAGCCTAATATTTCTGCTCTTGGTATAAGTCAGCATTATGGCCTATGATAGTTCTTTGTCTAACTAAATAAGCATAACCTTTTTAGGTTATATAAGCAATGCATGTACATTAAGAATAGTTTAAAAATACAAATAAGCAAAAGTTCAAGTTTTCTTTTGGGTTTCAGACCACATAATTTAACTTGCTGCTTAGTTTTTTAATACTAGAGAAGGTGGACCTGTTCATATTCAAGATACATTTGGTTGACGGGTCTATTTTCTACTTCCCGCAGCCTCTAAAGAGAATAATCAGCACACTATGGCAGGGATTTTGTGTACAGTAGTTCAGAGGCCATTAGGCAGACTACAGGTAAGTGTTTCTTTTCAAGAATTATTCTTTTTCTATCTACTCCTCATGAATGTTTTTCTAATTACAAAACCATACTCTTATAGGCAATTAAATTATTTTACAGATTACTATTTTAATATGTTAATTGTTTAATGTTGGGAGTTAATTTTATTTACTTATGATTTATCTGCTGTTTTATTCCCTAAAGATTTGTATTCAAAAAGACCTTTACTTGGAGAACTTGCCAGTAAAAAATGGCTACTATCAGTTCCCTTTGATCTGCCTTAATCTTTTTAAACTTTGAGGGTTTTTTTTTCCCCTTTAATTATGAAAGGAGTATATTTTTAATCATAGAAAGTTAGAAAAATATAGGCTGGGCACAGTGGCTCATGCTGTAATTCTAGCACTCTGAGAGGCTGAGGTGGGCTGATTGCTTGAGTTCAGGAGTTTGAAACCAGCCTGAGTAAGAGCAACACCCCATTGCTACTAAAAAAAAAAAAAATTAGCTAGGCGTGGTGGTGGGCATCTGCAGTCCCAGCTACTTGGGAGGCTGAGGCAAGACGGTGGCTCAAGCCCAATATTTTGAGGTTGCTGGGAGCTAGGCTGATGCCACGGCACTCTATCCAGGGTGACAGAATAAGACTGTCTCAAAAAAAAAGAAAGAAAAATACAGAAAAGCAGAAAGAAGAGAAACTCTAAGGGACCATTAGTGTTAGTATTTTCATATATTTCCTTCTCATCTTTCTTTTAAAACATGCGGTAGTGCAGCCTGGTGTCCTCATAAGGACCAGAGCCTAGATATAGACCCGCTACTGGGAGTGGAGGACAGTAACGTCAGGTGCTCTAACATGCATTATCTTAACCTCAGATTAATCCCGAGAGCTCAGGATTATTTCCATTTTGGAGCTGAGGAAACTGACCCTTTGAGAAAATAAGTATCTCATGTCTTCTCACAGCTGGTACTGGCATAACCAAGATTAGAAGTGTTTCCTGTCCCACCCCTGCTTTCACCCTATGATGGTAGACTCAATTCTTGGCAGCAACTTGGCAGTGGAGACTATACAGCTCCAGAGCTGGAAATAATTACTATCTGGTCCTTTACAGAAAAAGGTTACCAACCCATGGTCTTGAAGTGTACATTTATGTGCTTTTAGCTTTATATGTTAGTGGTTGGATAGGATGTTTAATTTCAGCTAGGGAGCTAAAATAAACCTTTAACAATTATAAGTTACATTAGAATAGACTTTTGTCACCTAAAGATTGGTGGGTATGGCTATATGTACTAGACACTTCTAAAAAAAAATTAATGCTTTATATCATATTTTAGACTGTGACAAAAGGCGTGGAGTCTCTTGTTTGTACAGATTGGATTCGTCACAAATTTACCAAGTCAAGAATTCCAGATAAAGTAAGAACAAAGTTTTTCCCTTTTTTTTTTTTTATAAACAAAGCATATTTTTAAAGGTACCTATTATTATAATATTAAAAGCTTTTGTGTTCAATTATATGTAGATGTAGATTAAAAGCTTTTGTGTTCAATTCTATGAAGATGTAGGTAGTGGTGCACACTTGAAAACATAGTAGGATTTATGTAAATAATATTATTAAAAATAAAATATGCTACTGGGTGTCATAGTAGTGGATTTTTATGATTTCAGAGTCTTTATTTCTGTTTAAGGTTTTTGTTTTTTCTGTGCGTGTTTGTATGACCATGTCCTGAAAAACAATAGGTCTTCCTGTTCGGAAAGGCTATCACTCTGTGACTTGTCACTTTGAGTGTTGTTCATTGCTACTTTGGAGTTTTCAGCTTTTTCTGTTAGATTTGTGTGTACCTATCATTCTTTTAGAAAACAGTGACTATGCCCTCCATTGATTTTTTTTTTCATTTTGTTTTGTTTTTGTCTTTGTTTAACAATATAATGTGAACCTCTCAGTAGATACTTTTTTACAACACTGTTTTTAATCATTAAGTAGTATTCTTTTTGATTAAAATATCATCTTTTGGGGTCCGTCACTGGCTGCGGGATAGATGGAGGTAGAGAGAAGGCACAGAGCCATGCTGTTGACCTCACCAGAGCCGGTTCCCCTCTCTCTGGGAGGAACATGGCAGACAATCTTAGTGATACCTTAAAGAAGCAAAGGATAACTGTTGACAGGACTGAGGATAGAAGTATGCTTGGATTATCTACTTCAAGCCCTGGCTCAAAACGATATGGAAACAAGTGAAAAAATACAAGGAAGTGGAATACTTCAATTGTTTGCAAGTCTGTTGACTCCACAGTCTTCCTGCACAGCCCACATATCTAACATCATAGCAGAAGTAGTCAAAAATGAATTTATGTGAATTGTGTGTGTGGATGCTAAATAGCAAAGACCAGGAAATGCTGCTTCAAATGGGCAGGTTCTTGGAAACATGTTAGAATAGCTAGAGCCTCCAAGGCGCTTCATGTATGGGTTTCTTTTTCAAAGTAACCAAACAGACTTCTGGTATAAATATAATTTTAAAATTGTTCTGCCCTTTAATGTTGCCAAAATAACTCTTTCAATGGGAAGTTTGCCATCTTTTCAATCAAAGAAAAGAGAAAAATTGTATTTGAGTTTGGAAAGAAATCATCAAATCTGTGTATATGATGGGATGTGCTAGGGAATGTGATTTTAAAGGGAAGTAGTAGTGTGTTTCAGAAATGCACACATCAAAAAAATGCATACCTTTGGCCTAATTAACCACACATTGCTTTCAAATGTGATATGAAAAAAAAAAAAAAGAAGGCATTCTCTTTATATGGCCATCATTGTGGTATTCCCTCCTTGCCTTGGTGCACATTTTAAATTTATGGTATATTTAACTGACCTTATAGTTTTAAAAAGCTTCATGTTAAATTTTCATCCTGTATTTATTTTCATGTTAAATTTTCATCCTGTATTTATAAATTTGTGATTAGAGATTGAATTTTCTCTGTGTATATTACTGATTGAGATCAGGGAATAATTGTTATTTGATGCACTGGTTAGAAGATGTCAGTAAAGGTTAGAAGAAAATAATTATATGAAATCAAGTATTTATGGCTTTTCATATGCAAGGAATAATTTAGAAGTCAAACAAGTACATTTTAAAATTAAACAAATATGCCTCTTTGTAGAAATAGAATTAATGCTTGTTATTATGTGACTGGTCCTGTTATTGGAAAGATATGCACACTTACATGATATTACGCTTACGTGGTATACTGTTGTACATCTAGAAAAGGAAATTGTACTCTTGCTCAATGATGAGTAAATAAAAGTTGAAATGATTTAGTAATCAAGTTTGCCAAAGCTAGCGTTTATGAAGTGAAATACTGTTTATTTCAGTGACTTCAAGTGTCAATAGGAAGGATGCTCAAATAGATGCAATGCATGTACTCTTTTGTATATTAGCAATTCTTACTATATTACACTAAGGATGAAGATATCTTAGCTCAGGGTACCCGTAGCTCAGTGGTTACGGCGCCAGCCACATAGAGTGGGGCTGGTGGGTTTGAACCCAGCCTGGCCCTGCTAAACAACGATGACAACAACAAAAAATAGCCAGGCGTTGTGGTGGGCACCTGTAGTCCCAGCTACTCAGGAGGCTGAGGCAAGAGAATCACTTAAGCCCAAGAGTTTAAGGTTACTGTGAGCTATGATGCCAGCAACAGTATGTTACTCTACCAAGTACCATAGTGAAACTCTGTCTCAAAAAAAAAAAAATCTTAATTCTGACCGAAAATACTGAAAAATAATTAGCAATAAACCTATGATATTTTATAATGTAAATTGGTCAGATAAGTATATATTAATAAAATACAGACAAGACATGCTTTGAAATTGCCTAAGTAATCAGAACATACTTACATCAGTTATGTTCAACAAGGAACTATTTATAGCTGGCATTTAAAGTAAATATTTCAGTGGTATATTTTAGGTTAGTTGATTAATCGTGTTACTAATCAGGCAGTTAATAAATAATAATTATGTTATTTAATCTTAAAAACATTACCTTTGGGAAGATCTTGTTGTCTGATTTCCCATAGGTTTGACTCTTGACCTAATTAATGTCTTTGAAACCTTTATACATATTATATGTGATTCTTAGAAATAATATTTATAGAATATTTCATATATACCCATGTATTTTATACAGGAAATAGAAATACAAGAACCTATATTTGTTTTTGTTTTTTGGCTCAAAAAATATATTATGGCCATCATTCAATGTGAATACCTGTAACAGTAGTGAACCATATTCATTTTAACAGTAGCATTGTATCTTGTAGGATACATTAGAATTTATGTACTTATGCCCAGCACCCGTAGCACAGTGGTTCCTGCACCAGCCACATACACCAAGGCTCGCAGGTTCGAACCCAGCCCCGGCCAGCTAAACAACAATGACAACTACAATCAAAAAAAAAAAAAAAAAAGAATAGCTGGGCATTGTGGCAGGCATCTGTAGTCCCAGCTACTTGGGAGACTGAGGCAAGAGAATCACTTAAGCCCAAGTATTTGAGGTTGCTGTGAGCTATGACGTCACAGCACCCTACCAAGGGTGACATAGTAAGACTCTGTCTAGAAAAAAATAAATTAAAAGAATTTATGTACTTAAATCATATTTTATTTTGTTTTATTAGTCTTATTTAGAATGAATGTATTATTATTATTATTTAGTTACTCTAGTGAGGAATATAGGTGTTGCCTTAAATTTTTCAGTACTACAAATAATGTTAAAATCACATCCTTACTTAGTACATTTTGTGTACTTAGGGGAGTGTTTCTATGGGATAGCTTCCTAGAACGCTTTGATTCTTAGATAATAAATTAAAATGTTAGCTCTGGGGAGCTGTTTCTGATCCCTCATTGGCAGAGTTCACTAGTCATTTATCTCTACTCCTGTAAGACTTTGTACGTACCTTTTGTAATACACGTTTGTTGTCCTTGTATGTTTGTTCTCCTACTCGATAGTCAACTCCTAACCTTCTGGAAATAGAGAGGGGGCACAGCCCAGAGCCCACTTCATAGCAGTGCTAATACATTCTTCTGGAATATGAGTTCTTTATTGTCATCTAATTGCTCCTGCTTTGTTCTACAGATTAAAAAACAAAACAAACAAAAATAATCCTTGCCCTATGTGGTATTTCTTTTAAAGTATGAAATTCTTAGGCTCCATCTATTTGAGTAATCAAACCGGTACACGTACAGCTCTACTTGAGGTTGAAGATTATATACTAAATAAGAATGAGGTCATTACATAGCTTTGTGTGTGTGTGTGTTAACAAAAATGGGAGGTACATAGAAACTGTGTTTAAGTTGAAAGCTTAACATTTATAATTCTTCCTTTCCAGGTGTTTCAGCCTTCACCTGCAGATCATGAAAAGTATGGTGGGGATCCACAGAACCCCCATAAACTGCATATTGTTACTAGAATAAAAAGTACAAAAAGACGTCCATACTGGGAAAAAGATACAATAAAGATGCTTGGATTAGAAAAAGTAAGTAAATGTTTTAGTCATCTTTAGTGATGTGTGAACTTGTTTCAAATTTTAAAATTTTTCACTTTTAAAATTTTACAGTATATATTTATTTTTTGTGTTTAAATGTATTACTTAATGTAACCTATTTGTAAGTTTTAGACAGAATGAGCCTTCAATTTAACATTTTACTGAAACATGGAACTGTTTTTTTTTAATCTATAACATTTTCTTTTGTTCATAGGCACATACCCCTCAAGTTCACAAGAATATCCCTTCAGTGAATACAAAACTGAAAGTGGTCAAACATTTGATAAGGTTTGTTTTTTATCTCAGCAGTTTAAAAAACGAGTTACCTAGTGTAATTCTAAATGCATTTCCTTTTATTTATTTATTTTTTGAGACAGAGTCTCACTATGTTGCCCTTGGTAGAGTGTCATGATGTCATAGCTCACAGCAACCTCGAACTCTTGGGTTTAAGTGATCCTCTTGCTCAGCCTCTGAAGTAAATGGGACTACAGGCACCCAGCTAGTTTTTAGAGATGGGGTCTTGCTCTTTCTCAGGCTGGTCTTGAACTCCTAAGCTCAAACAATCCACCCAGCTTGGCCTCTCAGAGTGCTAGGATTACGGGCGTGCGCTACCATGCCTGGCATACATTTTCTTTTTTTTTTTTTAATATTCTGAAGAAGTTTTTTTTTTATCTACTTTATTAATTAATAAAGACATATTTATGGGATACATAGTGATATTTCAATACATAGAGTTTACACTGATCAGATTAGGATAATTAGCATATCCCTCATTTCAAACATTTCTTATTTGTTCATGTTGGGAACATTCGATATCCTCCTCCTAGCTATTTGAAACTATGTAATATTGTTAACTATAGTCATCCCACCATGGTACAGAACACTAGAATTTATTTCTCCTATGTGAATACGTTCTCTTATGTCACAGAATCAAGCCCCTGAAGCTGCCACAAGGACTTCCAACAGAGGCAGACATGTCTAACACGTGTCTCAAGAGCACTGGAGAATTAGTAATACAGTGGCACCTGAAACCTGTGGAGCAGAAAAGTTAAGTCCTGATGCCAGAACAGCTTCAGATTAAACAATGCAAATTGTTTTAAAATGATGAGAATGTTGTCATTAAAATAGATTTTAAATACCAGTCATTCTCGCTGAGTAAGCCTGCTGTGATTCTTCCTTACTATAGACTCTGAGATTTTAGTTTAAAGTTTAATTCTCTCCCTTTTCCCTTTTTTTTCTTTTTTGTTTTGTTTTGTTTGCAATAGGGAGCTCTTACTCTGTCACCCAGGCTGGAATTTAGTGGCATCAACATAGCTCACTATGACTTCAAACTCCTGGACTTAAGCAGTCCTCTTACCCTAGCCTTTCAAGTAGCTGGGACAAAACCACAAAACCAAGCCAACATTTTAATTTTTTGTATAGAGATAAGGTCTTATTGTACTGCCAAGGCTGGTCTAGAATTCCTGGCCTCCTGTGATCCTCCTGCCTGAGCCTCCCAAGGAGCTGGGATTACAGGCATGAACCACCATGCCTGGCTCTTTTCCTTCTACAGTTTCACTCTAAAATGGGTAAGTATGGCATTGTTTAAACAACTAGTTTCGGGTCCACTGCCACCTTAGCAATTATCACTAACTGTTTTATAAAAATTGTTTTCTTTAATTGAATTCATATCTTCGAGTGAACACTGTGCCATATGTTGGAGAGATCCAAAGCTGATGAAAGCGTTGTTCCTGCCCTTCAGGAGCTTACAGTCTCTTCTGCTGGAGAACAGAGATTCAGCCAAAGTTATGAAACATTGGGTGCAGCAAGATTGGCTGTTGAGGCTGGGTGCCTGTAGCTCAGTGGTTAGGACGCTGGCCACATGCTCTGGGGCTAATGAGTTCAAACTCAGCCCAGGCCTGCTAAAAAAAAATAGCCAGGCATTGTGATGGGTGCCTATAGTCCCAGCTACTAGGGAGGCTGAGGCAAGAGAATCACTTAAGCCCAAGAGTTGGATGTTGTAGTGAGCTGTGACACCGTGGCACTCTACCAAGGGTGACAAAGTAAGACTGTCTTAATAAAAAAATAAAAAGATTGGCTGTTTTGTGCTTTAGTGTCTGTAAATATGTATGTGAACACAGGTTCATTTTATCCCTAAATTTGATACCAAAATGGTATTTATCTTCTTATTACAAATCTAATTTGGCCTAAACTTTATTATTGCACTCTGCCTGGGCAAACTATATTTAGCTTTATATAAATTTTTTCCTCATGAAACAAACAAAAGCAATTTTTTCCTCATTTCCTCATGAAATGAAAGCATTTTAGAATTTATTCAAAAACGGACTGTCATACTGTTTTCAGCTTCAGAGTTGCACTTTGAATCCTAAGGAACCTCTGTCAATAGGTGAGATTTCTGCTTGAAAGGAGGAAGAAATCTTTCAAGGAGAATTATTTTATTATTATTTTTTTTGAGACAGAGTCTCACTATGTCGCCCTTGGTAGAATGCCGTGGCATCACAGCTCACAGCAACCTCCAACTCTTGGGCTTAAGAGATTCTCTTGCCTCAGCCTCCCAAGTACCTGGGACTACAGGTGCCCACCACAGCACCTGGCCATTTTTTTGTTGTTGTTACAGTTGTCTTTGTTGTTTAGCTGGCCCAGGCTGGTTTCAAACCCACCAGCCCCAGTGCTTGTGGCTGGCACCCTAATCACTGAGCTACGGGCGCTGAGCTGACAAGGAGAATTATTTTATTTTATTATTTTTTTTTTTTGTAGAGACAGTCTCACTTTACCGCCCTTGGTAGAGTGCTGTGATGTCACAGGACTCACAGCAACCTCCGGCTCTTGGGCTTCCTGCGATTCTCCTGCCTCAGCCTCCCGAGCAGCTGGGACTACAGGTACCCGCCACAACGCCTGGCTATTTTTTGGTTGCAGTTCAGCCGGGAGGCTGAACCCGCCACCCTCAGTATATGGGGCCGGCGCCCTACTCACTGAGCCACAGGCGGCACCCTCCTTTTTTTTTCTAATTCATATACTTAAGAGGGGCAGGGAGAATTAAGAATTGAGGTGCAGTAATGAGAAATCCTGTTGCAGCTAGTTGAAGATGATATTGAAGAATCTCTGCATTCTCATTACCCTTTATTTTCTTTGGTTTCTTGTAAAATGTGGCTCAGCAACAACATTGGCATGTTCACTGTTCTCCAATACCCATACTGTTGTTGTAGGTCTTCATGTTTTTGAGCATTACTTTAAAACAAGTGCTGGAGCCAGGCGCTGTGGCTCACGCTTGTAGTCCCAGCACTTGGCCGGCTGAGAAGGGTGGATTGCCTGAACTTACGGGTTTGAGACCAGACTGCGCAAGGGGGAGACCCCATCTCTAAAACATAGCCGGGCGTTGCCGTGGGCCCCTGTAGTCCCAGCTACTTAGGAGGCTGAGTATCGCTTGAGCCCAAGAGTTTGAGATTACTGTATGCTATGGCACTTTGGGCAACAAAGTGAGACTCTGTCTCAAAAAAAAAAAAAAAAAGTGCTGGGGCAGCGCCTGTAGCTCAGTGAGTAGGGTGCCAGCCCCATATACCGAGGGTGGCAGGTTCAAACCCGGGCCCTGGCCAAACTGCAACCAGAAATAGTGAGGCGTTGTGGTGGGCGCCTGTAGTCCCAGCTACTTGGGAGGGTGAGACAAGAGAATTGCTTAAGCCCAAGAGCCAGAGATTGCTGTGAACTGTGACGCCACAGCACTCTACCTAGGGGGATAAAGTGAGACTCTGTCTCTAGGGAAAATAAAAAGTGCTACCTGAAATGAAACCAGATTTCAGATTTCATTTATTGATAAGCTTATAGGCAAATGCAGTTTTAATTCAATAATTATTGAATGCCTAGTGTGTATAAGGCCTGAATGGGATGTAAAGCCAAAGGACAAACTAACTTCTAAGAGCTCAATCTAGTTGAAAAGAAACTGGAATGCCACAGTGCAGGGTGTCCTAGCTTACATAGGTCTGAAGATGTCTGTGTAAAAAATATGAGCTCCTGCTAATTTAGTGCTATCTCTTATATTATGCTATGTTAATGTTGTGTAAATTGGGGGAAAGTACGCTGGTTAGTTTTTACCCAGACTAAGAAGGTTTGAATAAGTAATTTTAACCTCAACACCTCAGAGGTAGAGGAAGGAATGGAAGTGTTAAGTTGATTATTTATTTATTATTTATTATTTTTATTTATTTATTTATTTTTTGAGACAGAATCTTGCTATGTCGCCCTCAGTAGAGTGCATTGGCGTCACAGCTCACAGCAACCTCAAACTCTTGGGCTTAAGCGATTCTCTTGTCTCAGCCTCCCAAGTAGCTGGGACTATAGGCACCCACCACAACGCCCGGCTAAGGACTGGACAATTTTTAAATAAGAATCATCTATAAAACACTGGTCGCTAAAATTTTTACACTTATTTCTTAGAATGGCAGTCAATTACAAAACTATGAAAATGACTTTGGATATTCTTTATTTTTACCTCCTCAAAATTATTAAAATTTATGGAGAAAGCTAAACAATTACAGAGAAATACAAATATGTAACTATAGTATAATGGATATGGTTTTCTGTTCATTAATAAAATTGCTTATTCAGATAGTAAATTTAGCATGATATGTACATTTTTATGTAATATACTAACAAATTATATTTTAAAGGTGTAGATATAAGTTTTAAATTTATTAAATATAGGTGCACAGTCGAAACACATGCATATGAAGATATATTAATAAATTACTGCAATTATGCGAGACACAGTGGCTTACGCCTATAATCCTAGCACTCTGGGAGGCCAAGGCAGGTAGATTGCCTGAGCTCAAGAGTTCAAGACCAGCCTGAGCAACAGCGAGACCCTGTCTCTACTAAAAATAGAAAAACTAGCTGAGTGTTGTGGTGGGCAACTCAGGGGTCCTCAAACTATGGTCCACGGGCCACATGAGGTGGTGTGATTGTATTTGTTCCCGTTTTGTTTTTTTACTTAAAAATAAGATATGTGCAGTGTGCATAGGAATTTTTTCATAGTTTTTTTTTTTTTTAACTATAGTCTGGCCCTCCAGCGGTCTGAGGGACAGTGAACTGGCCCCCTGTTTAAAAAGTTTGAGGACCTCTGTGACCTAGCTACTTGGGAGGCTGAGGCAAGAGAATCGCTTGAGCCCAAGAGTTTAAGGTTACTGTGAGCTATGATGCCACAGCACTCTATCAAAGGTAATAAAGTGAGACTTTATCTAAAAAAAAAAAAATTATGTCAATTTGTGCATGAATAATATAAAATAAAAGTAAAAATAGAATTCTTGTTAGCTAAGCTATTTTCGATTTTTTTTTTTTTAGAGACAGAGTGTCGTTTTGTTGCCCTCGGTAGAGTGTGTCACAGCTCACAGCAACCTCCAGCTCTTGGGCTAGGGTGATTCTCTTGCTTCAGCCTCCCGAGTTGCTGGGACTACAGGTGGGGGCCACAACGCCCAGCTGTTTTTGATGCAGTTGCCACTGCTGTTTTAGCTGGCCCAGGCCAGGTTCGAACTGCCACCCTTGGTATATGGGGCCAGCACCTTACCCACTGAGCCACAGGCGCCGCCCAAGCTAAGCTATTTTTGCCGAGAGGCTCCTTTTGTCATCAAATCATTTCCTATTTTTAGATACTTTTTACATATTTTTTCTAAAACTATTTTTGATTTTGCCTTTTAACATCACACCCAAATTTAAAATAATAAAACTATCAATGCATTTAATACATAAATTAGATTTGAGTTTTCTAAAGTGATCATCAGATAACACAAATAGTTGCTGTTCACTACATAAAAATAAGGCTAATGGTTTTGATTAGGTTTATCTAAAAATTCTCCAAACTTTAATTCAGAACTATTGTGGCACTTTTTGTCCACCAAGTTTAATATTAAAACAAAACTGACATCAAAAAGGGAGTTGATATGCCTAGATTAGTTATACATAAGTAAAATATATGCTTTTCAAGTTTAAAAAAAAAAAAAGCCATGTTTGGACACAAAGACTGGTGTAATATCTATCTCCCAAAAGATTATTCTAGATTCACAAATCCTATGCCCACCTCCTTTCTTTTTATTATAAATCTGAACAGCCACTAAGATACCAATTCAATTAATTGGAAATCACCAGCAGTCCATTGCTTGTTCAGTCCTACATTAGATCTAGTAGCCAAAATATCCATCTTGTCTAGAAACAGCAACAATGAAAATGAAAACTACAGTTGATTTACTTCCAGTGCTCAACTAGACCTTATGATTTCCCATGCTGTGCTGTACAGACTCTTCCACTAACAATAAGCCCTTGGCATTTTCAGCTGGTCACCTAGCCTCCTATGAAGTGTGGCTTTCGCTGCACCCGTCACTGTCCAGTATTGCAACACTCTAATCCCAGCCACTTCCTTCCCTCACCCAAAATAGAAACAGTCCAGAATTGCTTACCCTTCTGAAGCTGCAGTCCCCACCTCCCATGGTGTATCGGTCTGTGGCCTGTTAGGGACCCAGAGCAGTGGATGAGGGAGGGAAACCTCTGAATTTACAGCTGTTCTCCATCGCTCACGTCACTGCCTAAGCTCTGCCTCCTGTCAGATCAGTGGCGGTTTAGAATATGATAGGAGTGTGAACCCTACCAGAATCTGCACATATGAGGGATCTAGATTACACACTTTTTATGAGAATCTAATGCCTAATGATCTGAGGTGTAGCTGAGGCTGTGATGCTAGCACTGGGTGTGGCTGCATATATAAGTTATCATTAGCAGAGAGATTTGACTGCACCCCCATATACTGAGGGTGGCGGGATCGAACCCAGCCCCAGCCAAACTGCAACAAAAAATAGCCAGCATTCTGGCAGGTGCCTGTAGTCTGCGCTACTCAGGAGGCTGAGGCATGAGAATTGCCTAAGCCCAGGAGTTGGAGGTTGCTGTGAGCTGTGATGCCACGGCACTCTACCAAGGGCGATGAAGTGAGACTCTGTCTCTTAAAGAAAAAAAATCAGTTGCTTAGAGACTCATATCACACCCTAGTAGTGGGGCGGTGCCTGTGGCTCAGTGAGTAGGGTGCCGGTTGATGTCGAATCCGGCCCTGGCCAAATTGCAACAACAAAACCCTAGTAGTGTCAAGTGACAGTTAAGCTGCATGTTGTGGCAGGCTTTATAGTGGCAAGTGAGCACCTTCAGTTACAAAGCTGCATCTGGTGGCAGGCTTTAAGTCAGAATCCAACACTTTAGTTCACTCATGGCCCACCCATTATTTTATTTACTATTTCCATTTATGCCTTTTTTCTATACTGCACACTCGTCTCGGTCACAATTTTGGTAAGCCCACAAGCTAACTCTAGTAAAAATGAGTAAAAGCCAAACATCACTGGAGAGCTTCTTTGAAAGGGGGGAAAACCCCAATAATGAGACAGCAGAAGACTTTAAGACTACCAACAGAATGAAAGCTACATTTAAAAGAGAATACCACCGAGCATGGTGGCTGACACCTGTAATCCTAGCACTTTGGGAAGCTAAAGCTGGTGGATTGATTTAGCTCAGGAGTTGGTGAACAGCCTGAGCAACAGCAAGACCCCATCTCTACTAAATAGAAAAACTAGCTGAGCATTATTGGTGTTTGTAGTCCCAGTTATTTGGGAGATTGAAGCAAGAGGATCTCTTGAGCCCACGAGTTTGAGGTTACTGTGAGCTATGACACCACGGCACTCTACCTAGGGCAACAGAGTGAGACTCTATCTCAAAAAAAATAAAAATAAAAGAAAATTCCAGGAGTCCTACTTAAGTCGTCAATTCTCAAAGCCTGCTTTGCGTAATATATGGCTATCCAAGCCATGGATCTCACTGCTTTACCACATGGAGACCAAGTACTTTGCATTAAAAGACAAGCCTTGGGCGGTGCCTGTGGCTCAAAGGAGTAGAGCACCAGCCCCATAAGCCAGAGGTGGCAGGTTCAAACCTAGCCCTGGCCAAAAACTGCAACAAAAACAACAAAAAAAGACAAGCCTTTGGAGTTTTTCAAAAAAAATGTGAACATGAAAAACAAAAGCAATTATTGAAGCCTGCCACTTCAAATGTGTCTGCAGTGGAATGTCACTCTTAGTGGCTAATCACATTACTAAAACTAAGAAGTCTTTACTATTGATGAAGAGTTGATTCTGCTGGTTGCTAAGGACACTTGCTGAGAACTTGTAGGAGAGGCTACAGTTCAAAAGATGGCACGTGTTCCTCTTTCAGCTAGCACCATAACTAGAATTGATGAAATAGCAGAGGATATTGAGGCACAATTGTTAGAGGGTAATCCTACCAATCTACCATGGTACACAATCCAGGTTGAGGAGTCTACCAGTGTTGACAACAAGGCAACAATGCTTGTTTTTGTGCAATGTATTTTCGGGGAAGATGTGCATGAGGATATATTACATGCAGCTTTGTTGCCAACCAACACCACAGCTATAGAACTATTCAAATCTTTGAATGATTACATATCAGGAAAACTAAATTGGTCATTTTGTGTTGGTGTGTACACAGTTAGAATGGCTGCCATGACTGGACAGTTTTCTGGGTTCACTAGGATCAAGGTTAATGTGAGTCTATGTACTGTGTCATCCATAGAGCACTGCTGGCTAGCTGAAAGGTACTACCTGAACTAAATGTTTTGCAGGTTGTGATTAAAATTATTAACCATATTAATATACATGCTCATGCCTTTAACTCATGTCTATTCAAGCAGCTCTAAGGAGATGGATGCAGAACAAATGTGTCTTACCTTGTACACAGAAGTAAGATGGCTTTGTAAAAGTAGAACATTGGGCAAAGCTTTTGAGTTGCAATGGCCATTCCAGAGATTCCTTTTAGAAAACCAGACACTACTGGCAGAACATTTCAGTGACACAGAATGGATCACAAAAGTTGTTTACGTGTGTGACATATTCAACCTGGTCAACAAAGTCATTCAGGGGAGAACAACAACTGTGTTCAAGATGGCAGATAAAGTGACTGCACTCAAAGCCAAACTGGAATTATGGGGGCAATGAGCGAACAGTGAGATTTTTGGCATGTTTCAAACATTAGCAGAGATTTTGAAAGACTGAGCCAGGCCCTTCTTCCTCTCAGCTGGTGCATGATCACCTATCTCAGCTTTCAAAAGAGTTTGAACATTACTTCCCAAGCACAAAAGACCCCTGAATCAGGAAGGAATGAATCCTTGACCCATTGTGAATAAGCCACGTGCCTGAACTTTGTTGAATGCTAGAAGAGGATCAACTGCTTGAGATCATGAGTGACAATGACCTTAAAAATATGTTTGAGACAACTTCAAAATGAAAAATTATATATGTTTGTTCAAGACCTCAGAGCCACCAAGAAAATTCCTATTTCCCAGTAGTACCTACCCTGGATGTAGTGTGAGCCTATAGCCCCAGCTCCTTGGGAGGCTGAAGTGAGAGGATCACATGAACCCAGGAGTTTGAGGCTGCAGTGAGCTGTAATTATACCCGAGCGCCAGCCACATACACTGGGGCTGGGAGGTTTGAACGGGCCTGCTAAACAACAATGACAACTATAACAAAAAAACTAACCAGGCGTTTGGCGGGCGACTGTAGTCCCAGCAACTTGGGAGGCTGAAGCAAGAGAATCCCTTAAACCCAAGAGGGTGAGATTGCTGTGAGCTGTGATGCCACAGCGCTCTACTAAGGGCAGCATAGTAAGACTGTCTCTGTCTCAAAAAAGAAAAACAAAAAACAAAGAACATCCTCTTGTGATACTGGAAGCAAAACTAGATTTCTATCCCAGAGTCTCAGGGAAGTTCAACAACAAAGATGCCTCATATGGAGTGTAGTACCTAGACTGACCCTTACTATTACCATTGCAATGTTCCCACTCTCACTTCTGCCTGAAAGTCTGTCTCCCAAGGAAATAACGATGGTGCTTTCCTGACCCTCTTCTTCATTCTGAAATAGAAATTACTTTATTAAAAGAAGTACTTGTACTTTCGTAACAAAGGCAGAGACTATGTTTAATGGGCTGTCACCCAAACCCCACAACCTTACATATGTAAGTATGTGTTATTGTTAATTAGGGCTATTGATGTCTCCCTTATACACACACTACCTGTTGTGATCCATCACTTACTGCCTTAGACTCCCCAGAGGGGGATCTGAGAGATGGAACCAAGGCAGGTTCCCATCTTGATTTTGCCTCCACTCAGCTGATGTGTTGGGATGGCTTTTGCTTGGCCCAGGGCCTCATTTTTCCCACCTATAAAATGAGTAGTTGGACCATAAAGCCTCTAACGGCTTCTACAGTTCTCATATCTTCCATTCTAGGAGCGTGAGAGTAGTTCTCACAAACAGGCCCATGCAAGAATTTCTTGGGGCAGGAGGCTTTTGTGGGAGTGCACCCTGAGGATGGTAGGTACCTTCAGTGTGAGCATCTTGGGCAGAAAGTATGCACAGTCCAAGCCACCTGAGTTTTGAAGGCCTAGCCTGGTGTCCTCAGGCCCTCTGCCAACTCAGCTCTGATCTAGCTATGGTCGTCCCTCTTCCTTCCCTGCTCATCAGGGCCTGGCTTTATTATACTGATTGAACGCCATGATTTTCCTTTGTGAAAGCTGCTTTCTCTCCATGCCTCTTATATCCTTGGTGCCGTGCCAAAGTTATCAGGTCTGCAACTCAGTGCCTCAGTAGGCAAGGTGATTTGGCCAGGAAAATCTCCTCTTTTAATATATTTCCTTTGTACCTAAAATGTACATAAGAGCTTTTGGCAGACCAAAGGCAAGAACAGTGATGAAAAAAGGGATTAGAAGTAAAAGAGAAGAAAAAAATGAAAGAAAGGGAAGGGAGGGAGGGAAGAAAAGAACAGAGAACAGAAAAGGAAAAGAAAGTGGAAAGAGTATAAATTGGAAGAAATACCCTTTTCTTTTCTTTCTTTTTTTTTTTTATTGTTGGGGATTCATTGAGGGTACAATAAGCCAGTTACACTGATTGCAATTGTTAGGTAAAGTCCCTCTTGCAATCATGTCTTGCTCCCATAAAGTGTGACACACACTAAGGCCCCACCCACCAAGAAATACCCTTTTCCTACACTCATACTTTAAAGCTCAGATTAAGTGCTGCCCTACCTTTCAAGCCTTTTGTGGACCTCTCAGAATTAGTCATTCCTAACACTCAGATTCAATAGGACATAACAAGACCTCTGTACAGTCAGAATGATTTAGCCTACCTCTTACCAGATCTTTGATGTTGAGTAAGGTTTTTTGTTTTGTTTTGTTTGGCAGTTTTTGGCTGGGGCTGGGTTTGAACCCGCCACCTCCAACATATGGGGCCAGCGCCCTACCCCTTTGAGCCACAGGCGCCACCCTGAGTAAGTTTTTTTTAACCACTATAAGCATCAACTTCCTTTTCCATAAACTATTAAAATAGTTTAGACCACATTGGAATGTACTGAGAATTAGGTGAGATGAATGTAATGTACTAAGCAAAGTCATAAAAGACATCAACTTACAACTCATACAAGCCCAATAGACCCTGAAGAGTATAACTATTTCTTTAAAAATGGGCATATAACTATCAAGCTGCTGAAATTCAGAGATAAAGCAAAGACATTAAATGCCACCAGAAGATGGTGGTGCCTGTAGCTCAGTGAGTAGGGCACCAGCCACATGCACCCAGGCTGGTGGGTTCAAGCCCAGCCCAGGCCTGCTGAACAACAATGATGACTGCAACAAAGAAAATAGCCGGGCATTGTGGCGGGCAACTGTAATCCCAGCTACTGGGGAGGCTGAGGCAAGAGAATCACATAAGCCCAAGAGTTTGAGGTTGCTGTGAGCTGTGACACTATGGCACTCTACCCAGGGTGACAACTTGAGACTCCGTCTCAAAAGAAGGGGGGGGCGGTTCCTATGGCTCAGTGGGTAGGGCACCACCCCCATATACCAAGGGTGGCGGGTTCGAACCCGACCCCGGGCAAACTGCAACAACAACAACAACAAAAAAAATTGCTACATGGCTAAAGACACAATCATAGAGTTAAATAGACAATCTACAGAGTGGGAGAAAATATTTGCATGCTGTGCATCCAATATAGAGCTGATAACGGCAATCTACAAATCAAGCAAATCAGCAAGAAAAAAATCAAACAACTCCATTAAAAATGTGCAAAAGATGGAAACAGAAGCTTCTCAAAGGAAGATAGTTTAATAGCCAACAAACACATGAATAAATGCTCAGCATCTCTAATCATCAGGGAAATGCAAATCAAGTCTCATTGGAAGTAGATATCACCTACCTCCAATGAGAATGGCTTTTATTAAAAAGTCCCAATGCAACATATGCTGGCATGGGTGCAGAGAAAAAGGAACATTTACACACTTCTGGTGGGACTGCAAACTAATTAATACAACCTCTTTGGAAAGTAGCATGGAGATACCACAATGAACTAAAAGTAGATCTACCAATCCCACAATAGGGGAAAAAGACATTTTATTAAAAAGACATTTGCACTTGAATGTTTATAGCAACACAATTCACACTTGCAAAGATGTAGCACCAACGCAAGTGCCTGTCAATACATGAATGGATTCATAAAATGTGGTATATGTACACCATGGAGAACGACTCAGTCATTTAAAAAAAAGGTGATCTAGTATCTTTTTTTTTTTTTTCAGTTTTTGGCCAGGGCTGGGTTTGAACCCGCCACCTCCGGCATATGAGGCTGGTGCCCTACTCCGTTGAGCCACAGGCGCCGCCCGATCTAGTATCTTTTGTAATTACCTGTATCAAACTGGAGACCATTCTTCTAAGTGAAGTATCACCAAGAATGGAAAAACACCACATACACTCAGTACTAAATTGGAACTCATCAATCAACACTTATGTGCACATATGGAAGTAAAACTTAACAGAAATTAAGTCATGTAGCAGACCACATAGCTCATGGCAAGGAGAAGTGAGAGCTAAGCTCAGAACATTCAGTAATCATAAGAAACACCTTGGTGATAAGGGCATGGGAAAGGGTTTTGGCTCTCAACATGAGAACATGAGAGCTCGAGAGACGAGAGCATCAGGGATTAGCAGTCTCTGCACCTGTGGTGCAAGAGCCACGGGATTACGTCTGTAAGAAGCTGCAGGAGAAGCTCACTCTGACTCCTTCTCTTCTCCTGCCTGCAGAACGCCTGCCCAGCGTCTCTCTACAAAAGACTGCTACAATGTCTTTTTTTTTTTTTTTAACTTTTTATTTAGAGACAAAGTCTCTTTTTATCACTCTTGGTAGAATGCCATGGCGTCACACAGCTCACAGCAACCTTCAACTCCTGGGCTTAGGCAATTCTCTTGCCTCAGCCTTCCAAGTAACTGGGACTACAGGCGCCCGCCACAGTGTCTGGCTATTTTTTGTTGCAGTTTAGCTGGGGCTGGGTTTGAATCTGCCACCCTCAATATATGGGGCCTGTTCCCTACCCACTGAGCCACAGGCACCGCACCTGCTAAGATGTCTTCTAATAAGATTGCTTCTCTCCCTCAAATACTCTCTCTCTCTCTCTCTTTCGCCTTTCTGCTAAAGCAAATAGCCCTCAGACATCTAAGGGTAATTATTCCCAAGGGAGACAACAGCATAGTGGTCCGCATCTGGGACCTAGGTAAGCCAGGTCTGCAGACCTGACCAGCCCCGGGCCTGACAAGTGGCAACCCAGATGGGACCCGGCAAGTTGTGACTACGAAGGGACCCAATAAAGTAAGTATCTGGGGAGAAAGGGCAAACTCACACCTGACTGATGCAATGCACATGTTCCGGGTGAAGGGCACCCTTGCAACTTTGATGTAAAATGTACAGAAGCAAATTGTGTAACCAAAATATGTGCACCCTTGTAATATTCTGAAATTAAAAGAAAAGATTAGGCACTTTGAATATTATAATGTGATAACTCTAGAAATCAGATGCTTTCCCCTTCCTCAGCCGCTGCTATCAGTGATTACCGAGCAGCACAGCACAGTCGTCCATTTAGTGAGTTTTCCAAACTTTGAAAAAAAGACTGTATTCCTTTTTGTGTGTGGTCACTGAGGTCTGTTCCAGCATATCACAGGTCAGCTGGGAACTGACGAAGATGTCCTTAAATGCATTGAGCCAAAAACAAAATAAGACAAAATTTTCCTGTATTTTTTTTTTTTTTTTTTTTTTTGCAACTTGGCTTTGAATTGGTCCACTCCTTCAGTGCTAAGCCAGCTCATTTACAGCTCTGCCTTAACCTTCAACTTTTGCTTACATGAAGTCCACAGATCCTTCAGAGGTGCAAGCCTAAGCTACTGTTGGGTCTTTTATGAACATGTATCTAGTCCTGGTCATGTATGATGCACTCCAGCAGCTATGGTATATGATGGCCCTTCCTAGACCTTATTTTTCCAAGTAATTTCCTCTTCAGCCTCCTACTTCCCAAGCTTTTGTTTGCTGCTTGCCCTACCTGCTGTCCATTACCCCAGGTGAACACAAGTAGTATATGTCTTTATTTTTACAGATGCCACTGCTATAAGCAGAGGGGGGAGGGTTACAAAACAAAGGTTAGCCTTTACATTGGTTCCTCAGGGTACTACTGGACAGGTCAAAATATAAAACCACAGGTTCTTGTTGGCCCTCTGGCACCAATAAGCCATACTTGAAATGCAGGCCCTGGCCTCATGATGCTGGAAATAGGGAATAGTAGGCAAGTAAGGGAAACTACCAGAATGCTTTCTTGCCAGAATTCAGCCACCTTTATTTTCCTTAAGCACTCCCTTGGTTGCCATAAATTTTTAAAATTAGATTACAGAGTTCTGAAAAAGTCAATTCTGTTAAGATTTTGCCAGCTTACTAAAGGTTGTTTCAGAATTCTTTGAGCTCCCTACTCTGCCATTTTCTGTGATGTCACTCCCATTTTTTATTGGAAATGTTTCAGGCATGAGCTTGAAAAGACTTTGATCTATTGTTTTTTTTTTCAGGTTTCCCCACACTCTCCTAAGATTTATTATGGAAAGAGTGATCTTCTGGGTCTCTTTCTAGGTCAGTCTAATCAGTTTTTACATACAGGATGTGGCACCTGCGGTTAAAATCGTATGTGTGCAAGATATGGGATCCCATAACCCTAGGTCATAGGCACCCAAAAGAATTCTAAATTCTTCTATGAATAGTTGCTGGTATTATCTTGGTTTAGAAAAATCCTTAATTTAGCTCAGTTCCAAGTTTTAGATTCTACATTTGTCTGCAGACCTGGCTCATCTAGGGAGTTTGAGCAATAGGAAGAGGAGGGAGGTGTCAGTCAGTAGAGGTAGAGAAAAAGAGTAGAAGGATAAGGGGAAGAGGGGGAGCTGGATGTGGGCAAGTCACTGGAGGATAAGAGGAGGGGAATTTACTGGAGCGATGAATCCATTTGTTAAGTTTGTCAAATTGTTCATTACCTTTGGCTAAACAATCTTTTAGTGTAACAATTTTTGAATCAGACACTTGGAGTCCCTTGCATACCAATTTAAAAAAATTTCTTCCCATAAAGTGAGAGAAATCTTATTCCTTTTTTCCCTAAGATGCCTCTCAAATGAACAATTTTCAAGTGAAATTTCTCCAGAGTGTCATTGAAAGCTCAAATCATCCTTGGTGAAATTATGCCAGTTAGAGAGTGAGGCCTGAGATTAAGATTGTGATGTGTGTGCAAATAAGAAGTAGCAGTTTTTCCTGGAGGAGGAGAGGATTTAGATTTAGACAATCCCATGAGAAGTGGCAATAGTCCAAAGTGATGCCTGTGCACTTCATATATCAGGTTCCTATTTAGCAGGTTGGATACCTCCAAATGCAGACCTGACAATCTGTATTCCCCAGGTAGCCAGAAAATCAGAGATTTCTCCTGAATCTTTGTCTGTCTGTAGTCAGTTCTCACTTTGGGGGTTTGGACTGCTTAGAGTTTATGCTGGGGACTACTAGAGGAAAAAAATAATGGTAAACTCACCAACAGTTTGATAGCATTATCATATCAAATTCTGGTGTTCTTCCCTGATAATCCTGCTGATATTTATATTTTGGAGTTTTTAAACAGCTGCTTATGCATCTATCCAGGTTTTGCAGTTGTTTTCAGAGGAGGAGAAAATTTGGCATTTGTTTACTCCACCTTATGTAGCACTGAATCCTTCACCTAATGTCATATGGTCAAAATATGTAAAGAAAAAATATCAGGACTAAAAGAGGAAACAGAAAATTTTTATAATTATAATTGGAAAACTTAATACTCTCCTATCAAAAAGTATTAGAGAGTTCTCCCTCTCCCAACATGGCGACCTAAGCAAAAAAAGGAGGAGGAGGAGGAGGAGGAAAAAGAGCCTATATCTCCCTGACAGAGGATGGAGGGACTGGTGTAAATGGTGGTGCCCAGAAATGAGGCTGCAGAGATATTCAGGCCAGGTTTATTGAAAAGGGGAAGGTGACCCATCTGGGCAGTGCAAAGATGGCATCTGCACCCAGGGGCAGTTAAGAGACCACTTTATATGGGGCTGTGGCAGGTGGGCAGATTTCACAGCTTGCCTATCAGATTAGGGTCTTTTGGCTTGAACTTCGTGGGGGATGGAGAGGAGAGAAGGGGTAATGTTGGGCATGGGTGCATTAGGCCCCCCAACAATAATGACTAAACTTTATTTTGTTTCATTATCGATTAGGTGGAGTGCCTATTTGCCCTAGGTCCATCTAGGCCCTCGGTAGGATATTAAAAGACTTTAAAGGCACAAAGTAAAAAAGGATATAAAAATGGCCAATAAGCTTGTGACAAGATTCTCTTTATTAACCACCAGGAAAAGTACAAATCAAAAGGCTGGCATGGTGGCTTATGCCTGTAATCCTAGCACTCTGGGAGGCTCAGGCGGGTGGATTGCTTGAGCTTACAGGTTCGAGACTAGCCTGAGAAATAGTGAGACCTATCTCTACTAAAAATGAAAAACTGAGGCAAGAGGATTGCCTGAGTCAAAGACTTTGAGGTTGCTGTGAGCTATAATGCCACCGTACTCTACCAAGGTCGACAAAGTGAGACTGTCTCAAAAAAAGAAAATGCAAACCAAAATAACGTCAAGCTATTGCATACCCATCAGAATAACTGAAATTAAGACTGACAATGGCAACTGTTGGAGAAATACAGAGCAAATGGAACTTTTCATACTTTACTCGAGGAAGTATAAATTGGTAAGTCCACTTAGAAAAATCTTTTGCCAGTGTCTTACGAAGTTGAATAGACATCTACAACATCATCCAGGCTGCACACGTGTAGCTCAGTGGTTAGGGTGCTGGCCCTGTGCGCTGGGGCTGGCAGGTTCGAACCCAGCCCAGGCCTGCTAAACAAACAAACAAAAAATACCATCTCATCCAACAATTCCATTCCTGAGTATTTATTCAAGACAAATAAATATATGTATCTACAAAACGACTTAACAAAAATGTTCAGAGTGGTTTTATGGTGTTTTTTTTTTAAGTGGAGGGGAGAAGTATTGAGGGGGAGGAGGAAGAGGAGAAAGAGAGGAAGAAAGAGGTAAGTAGGGCTTTTTTTTTTTTTTAAGCAAGCCAGGTTTATCAAGCATACCAAGATTTATTAAGCACTGGGTATAGAAAAGATCATACACTCTCAATGTCTATCGAGAGTAGACTGCTCCAATAAGGAAACAGCCACAGTGACTTTATTCTTAGTAGCCAAAAACTGGTGATAAACTAGGAGTCTGTCAACATAATAAACAAACTAGTGTAATCATACAATGAAATACTACTCAGTAACAAAAATGAAAAACCACTAATACATGAAATAGGTGGATTTCATAATATGTTGAACAAAAGAAGCCAGCCATAAAGCAACACAAACTATATGATTCTATGTACATAGCAGGCAAAACTAATCCAGGGTAATATAAGTTGGAATACTGGTTATTTTTGAGGGGAGGAATATGTTAATAATGACTGGGAAGAATCATGAGGAAACCTTCTGGAGTTATGGAAATGCTCTATATCTTATTATAGATATTATAATTTTCAATTCTGGGATTGTCATTTTATTATTTTATTATTTCTATTTTTTGTTGAGATTGTTGTCTTTTTATTCAGTAGATGCTTGATTTTTTTTTTACTATTCTGAACATAGTTATAATAGCTGATTTAAATTCCTTTCCCCAGACTGGATGTGGTGGCCCACACCGGTAATCCTGGCACTCTGGGAGGCCTAGGCAGGTGGATTATTTAAGCTCAGGAGTCTGGGACCAGACTGAGCAAGAGTGAGATCCTGTCTCTACTAAAAATAGGAAAACTAGTTGGGCATAGTAGCAGGCACCTGTAGTCCCAGCTACTTAGGGAAAAGAGAATTGCTCAAGCCTAAGAGTATGAGGTTGATGTGAGCTATAATGATGTCATGGCACTCTATCCAGGGCAACAGAGTGAGACCTTATCTCAAAAACACAAAACAAAACAAAAAAACCAAACCCTTGTCTGGCAATTCTAACTTCTCAGGCATCTTGGGGTTGGTCAGAATACTGATTTCTTTTTTGAGTATAGGTCATAAGTCCAGCTTCTTACATGTCATACATAAGTAATTTTGGATTATAACTTAGACATTGTGGAAAATTCATTGTCTGAATTCTGTTAAATTCTGAAAATTATTGATTTGTCTATTTTAACAAACAATCTGTTGAACCCAAACTTTAAACTCTGGTCCTCTATGACAGGCAACAACTGAATTTTCAGACTCGGCTGGCATCTGCCTGTACATGCATGATTCACAAGTCAGATGACAATTTGGGCTGAGTTATACCCAGCTTTGGGGGCCTCTGGTTCTCCCCTATCTTTGACTTCCCCATCACTTTCTAACTCCTATGGTTTCCCTGAAATCTGTCCCTCTAGTTCATCTAGCTAGTAGAACTTTGTTTTTCTGAGTTTTAGCTGACCCATATGACACTGGCTGGTGTTAAGAGCTGTAAAAACAGGAAACTTACTAAATGGCTTTCCCTTCTTCCAATGAAATACATTCAGAGCCACCTTGCATTTGCTTTTTCTCCAGAATTTCCATGTAGCTGCTTTTTATATTTTGTTCAGAATTTATACTGTTAACTGGGAGAGAATTGGCTTGACAGAAGTTACTGAGCCATTATCAGAAGAGGTATCTGAAACGTTCTAGATCTTGGTTTGAGTGATGGTTACATAAGTCCATATATAGTTTAAAATTAATTGAGATATACACTTTATGGATTTGTGTGTTTTCTCATCTGTTATAACTTTAAACTTTTTTCAGAATGAGAAAGATGGGTCAAGTTTTACAATACCAAGCAGGAAAACATCTAACATTCCTTAAAACTAGGGTTTGCATACTCAAATGCCTAAAAATGCCAAGATGGTCAGTTAGGGAAGATTAATACAACATGTCTGTGCTTAATTCAGGGGGGTGAACTCACTGAGTATTCTAGGAAGGCAATCAGTGGAGAGATGACCTGAATTTTGTAGAGCTGGAGATCCTTACTTTTGTGTAAGGAGGTGATTTCAAGATTTCAGCAACTTAATTTAAACTTAAATACAACTATTATAGGATTCTAAAACAAGTCTGCAAGCACTGTGTTTTGGGTCTCAGCTGACATTTGCTTTAGATATCTTACGAATTGCATGGGACACTGTAGAGACAAAGATGTTTTTGCTTTCTTGCCAACAGCATTGGGTGTGGAATGAGATAAGGATGTCTGGACTCTCCTGTTCATACCCCCAGATAGGTGGGACAGGATAGAAGCCTCCTTGTGCTTTTAGATAACCATAACTATGTACAATGATGCTTATGTTGTAGCTGTTTGCCACATTGCCACTTGTGTTCCCCTACCTATAAAGATGTACAGGACCTTCCCCTTGTGTAGATTACAGATGGTGGATGGCAGATTAAGAACTGTGAATTGTGGACTTTCTATGTAGCCAAGCCGCCCAGCCGCCAGGGGCTGGATAAGGGGAACCTGCTTCACTGGCTTCCCCCCATTGCTGCCTTGAAGTGAATAAAGAGCATGTCATTAACCAGGCATTGTGGCTGTGCCTAATACTCCTAGCTACTTGGAAGGCTGAGGGAAGAGAAGGGCTTAAGCCCAGGAGTTTGAGGTTGCTGTGAACTGTGACACCACAGCACTCTACCAAGGGTGACATAGTGAAACTGTGCCTCAAAAAAAAAAAAAAAAAAGGCATGTCATATCTACCCTCTGTGCCAAAGATTTCCTTCCACCTATCTGAAGTGAACTGTTTGCACACCCATGTGCATCATCTTAAATCCTTTGGATTCACTTCTTACCACAACTACCATTCTGATGTCCTGTTCTTTATGATTTTAGCCAGTTTTCACACAGTGAGAAACAGTGAGTTGCCTTGGGCATGAGTTGAGCAATAACTCTTGGTTCTTCCCAAGGTCCCTCTGAATCTGCACATCTGGGCAATTGCAGAGCAATCCTTGAGCAGTAGAGGACAGGAGATCATGGACTACCATCCACCTAACAAGTGGTAGCCATACTTCTATTACAAATTAATAGCCTTTGATACTTGGAATGCAGCTATTGTTCTATGGAACTTTTTTTCTCAATCCTCCAAACTATGGAATTTTGGAAGCTGCTTATATTCCCTTGGAACAGATGGAAGTATGGATTAATGATATTTCCCTATGGCTAGCTATGTTAACTTTACTTCTCTCTAATACAGCAGTCCCATGCCAGCAATTTCCACATAGCATCTCCTTTAGTTTTCCCAACATCCCTGAAGGTAGGTCTTACTTTTAAGCCCATTTTTTTCTGATATGTTTTTACATAATAGGAAAAAACAAGCTGTTTTCTCCTACTACACCTTTGGTGTCAGTGGGATTTGCTGGAATGGTTCTGGCTCATGCAGACATAAAGGGATGAGAAACCTTCATTTCTGGGTGGCCATGTGAGCAGCAGTCATGTTGAGATCAGTCATTAAAGGCAAAAGTTACCAGTGATGTGGGGCGAGGTGGCTCACACCTATAATCCTAGCACCTCGGGAGGCCGAAGCAGATAGATCGCCTGAGCTCAGGAGTTCAAGACTAGCCTGAGCAAGAGCGAGACCATGTCTGTGCTAAAAATTGAAAAATTAGCCAGGTGCTGCTACAGGTGCCTGAGGCAAGAGGATCACTTGAACCCAAGAGTTTGAAATTGCTGTGTGCTACAGCACTCTACCCAGGGTGAACAAGTAAGAGTCTATCTAAAACAATAATAACGGGTAGAGACTGTGGCTCGGTGGGTAGGGCATTAGCCCCATATACCAAGGGTGGCAGGTTCAAACCCAGCCCCCACCAAACTGCCACAAAAAGGTAGCCGGGCCTTGTGGCGGGTGCCTGTAATCCCAGCTACTTGGGAGGCTGAGGCAAAAGAATCGCCTAAGCCCAGGAGTTGGAGATTGCTGTCAGCTGTGATGCCACAGCACTCTACCGAGGGTGATAAAATGAGCCTCTGTCTCTAAAAAATAAAAAAATAAAATAATAACAATTGTGAGGTATGTGTTTTGCACCATTCCTAGCAGTTTTTCTGTAAAGTTGATCTCTGGTGCCCATTGTGGTGACACATTTTATTGGTTGTCTTCCCTTGCCTGTATCACAGAGCCATTTCATACCTGTGTTCCCTGTACTTTACAGATAAACTACCTCACTTGAATTCTTGCCTCAGGGTCTGCTTCTAAGGAAATCGAACTAAGACACCTTGAGGGTGGGATTTCCCATAAAGCGTCTCTTGGCATCCCAGTCATAAAGAGAATACTGGAGGAAAAGAATCAGGGAATAAAAGACTTTACTATTTCTTATTTTGCAAAGGTTGCCTCCTTCCATCCTGGTCCACCCACAGAGCTTTGCCTAATAGCCCTGTCTTCTGTAGAACTTAGCTCTGGCAAGTACATCACTGACATAGTCATTGTCTATGTCCACTGGGGTGACAATGGCTTCCATTCCTGACTTAAAAGCCCAGAGACCACCTGAATGAAACACAGAGGTTTAGGCTCAAATATTAACTTTCAGTAGAAATGAGCTATGAGCAAGCATTTTCAGGATGTTAATATCTTCCAAAGCAGGCAATCCCAAACTCTCTTTCCTCTTCCTCCCTTACTGAAAGTATATGCTACCCCAAGAATCACTGGGAAAATTCCAGATGGCTTTCTTACTCTCTTTATTTATTTATTTTTTGCAGTTTTTGGCCAGGGCTTGGTCTGACTCCCCCACCTCTGGCTATGCGGCCAGCGCCCTACCCCTTTAGCCACAGGCACCGCCCTCTTACTCTCTTTTTTATTTCTTTTTTAAAAAATTATTTTGTTTTTCTTACTATAAGAGTCAGATTTGCTTTTTATGTAGTACAGGCCTCTAAGAACCAGGTTCCCAGCAAATCTTCATTCTGAGAATGTTTGTAACATTCTCTCATTCAATAATTCACTCATTCTCTCATACATTTATTCACTCATTCATTCAATAAATATTTTTAAACGTCTATTGTATGCCAGGAGAGGTGCCATGCTGACTGAGAGGTGCCCAAGACTTATTCATTTCTTTGTAGCATGTAGCATACACATAAGTGTGCATATGTGTACATGCACATGCTATTTTATGCTAGAATTTTATCTTCAGTAGTTATTTAAGTGCTTCACATAATGGTGTTCTGCTGAGGTCAAGGGAAAAAGACTTTGGTCTGTAAGGACTTTGAAATAGAGAATTGTTCTACTACAAGAGGTGATTAGAAAAAAAAAAAGAAAAGAAATAGAGAATTGAGGCTGCTCAATATTAAAACCATCAAAGTGTAGATGACATACCACAGATTTATAGGAAGTAAACGTAAATAGGAATTGACAAGATTGGATATAAAGAGGAGGAACCTAAAAATGCAACCTGATTTTCTGGCTAGAATGGCTGGTTATGGTGCCTCCAAAAACACAGAAAATGCAGAAGAAAGAGCAAATTTACAGTGGGAGGCTAATGAGTTCATTCCATCTAGGACATGCTGAACTTGATGGGACCTGTGGTCAGCCAAGTAGACATATCTTCTTGGATATATCATGGTACCTGAAGCCCTGAAAATGCTCACCAAGTAAAAGTTTGTTCAAATGATTTGGAAAGTGATTGACAGTTTCTTACAATAGGAAAAAACGTATGAGAGGAAGGGAAACATTCTTTTAAATGATTGTGTTAACTCTCAAAGCATTGCTCAATAGCTCAATAAGTGATGAGAGATGCAATAAGGACCACAACATCTTGCAGAAGGGAAAAGGTGGGAAAACCATTCAGAGTAACTCAGTGGTTCAGAAAATGCAAATGCAGCCTCAGCACAGCTCCTCCCAGGTCCACTGCTGACCCACATGCGCTCCTGAGGAGGCCCAGGGCACATCTGGCCTTCAGCGGTTTCATGCACTGCTCACTTCAACAAAGCACGCACAATATTGCTTACCTTTGAAGTGTTGAGCTGCACTCCATGTGGGGAAATTTTTCTGGGTTACCTTAATTCTGTCTGTAAGAATCCCAACAGCCTGCAAAAGATATTCTTTGCTGTCCCAGGTACCAGCAGGATGGTAAATTTGTTTATCAAGCTAGAAAATTCAGATAATAATATCAGCATCTGCATGAGGCAACACATTTTTCTGCTGCTCCTAATTTCTTTTCCTTGTGTTCAAGTTCATCTATACTGGCTTAAGCATCCTTCCTTCAATTCTACTGTGCTTTCTGTCGCAGAGAAGAAAGCCAGAGAAACAAAATACCCCTTAGGAGAAGTAGACATGGTATAGTGTTAGCTAAGCATTCTAACATACAGTCAACCAACCAATAATAAAATTGCTTCAAAACAAATAATTAGCAAACAAAGTTACACATTTGTAGTAAAAAATAATTGCCCAGTTAATTCAGGTAAAAGTGTGTTCCTAAACTGGAAGGCTAGATGTCTGTGCACCTATGGATAATTTTAAATGGAGCCTAGAAGCAAACATCTAGGTATTTTGGATCCTCTTCCTCCAATTTACCCAAAGAAACAAGTTGGCTCAATTATACTGTGTTTTGATCCACATGGATGAAAATTCACTATTTCATGAACCCTGGAGACTTGTAATAATAGTGCCCTTTATAAGATTATTTTAATTTAAGTACAGTAGAACCTCTGTAAGTTGATTACCCAAGGGACTGTAACAACTAGTCAACATACGGAGGTGGTCAACATAAGGAAGTAGGCCTCTGATATGTAAATGTAGTGCAGGTCCAGTCTATGCAAATTAGGTCAACTTAAGAGGTGGTCAATGTAAGGAGATGGTCAACTTGGCAGGTTCTACTGTACATTGCATATTATTTATCATAGAATTATAGTTACTAAACTCATAAAATACTTTTTTTGAAGATATCCAATAACTGACAAGTCCAAAGATGTGGTACAGAAATCCCAGAACAAATTACACAGTAGCCAGATGCCAGATGCCAGGGTGTTTAGGGCCTGGAAGCACACCAAATGGATTTGCAGCTTGAGTTGAGTTTCTGCATAGAAGGATGAAGTGGGGCTGATGGGAAGTTTCCAGCTAAATACCTGCATTAAACCAAATTTAAGTCCCGTGTGGTCCCAGCCATCTGGCAGGATGGTTCCGCCATGGCTTTCCCTGGAAATGATGGCCACAATGACAGCAGGGTCCACACAATGCCTTTGTCCCACTTCTTTGATCAGAGTCTGGTAACAATTTATAGCCCTCAAATCCATCTCAGCAAACATTTGAGAACCACAGATTCCTAAAGCCTTAAGAACAAAATAAGGGTGCCTTACTTGTTCTGTTCCAGAGGAGAATCCTTTTTCTAATTTTGCTAAGTTAGCCACTGCCCCTGACTGCTTCCCATGGCTTGGGACAACCATTCTAAGACATATACTGTTGCTCTCTGACTGCAGAAACCCAGACAGGTCTGTAACCTCTAACAAGTGCCACTTTCTCTCTGTTTCTCCTAATTTCCCCCACACTGGCACATGGGGAAGTCTCCTGGGCTAGAACTCAGCCAACCCAAGTTTTAGCCTGGCCCTGCCACTACCTGGCTACTGGAAGTCTCTCCTTGCTGAGCTTTAGGGCTCTGATCTGTAAATCAAGAGGATGGGGTGAGATGTGTCCTTGCAGTTGTTTCCAGCTGGGACACTCTAAAATGGGATACCATCACAAAGATGACTTTGGAACAGAATTACAAAAGACAGGAAATAAAAAGAGCAAGAGGCTTGCTAAAATGCTCAAATTCACATGAAGTAAACACAACAACCAATAAAAACCAAAGCCAGAAACTAACATTTTATGTAAGCAGTAGTTTCAATAGAAATAACAGTAGAAAAAAACACATCTGGACAAAGTTTGGAAAGAATGAGAGAAAAAAATGACAAAAAGTAAGTTGTTAGGTTGGTCAGGATTCTGGTTTTTTTAATTGTTAATCTTGATAATGTTATCATCATGATGATTATACTTTTTCAAAATTAAATTACTTCCTAAGAAAGAATCTGAAAATGATGATGGGGGAAAGGCAAACATCTGTTTTGCTTTTCATTTACCGCAGCTAATCAAAGTGTTTAAATCACAGCTGGCCACCAAGGTCTCCATGGTCATGATGTCTCCATAGCAGCCATGGTGAGGATTTGGGTGAGAGCTCATTAAGTGAGTGAAAGGGTATGCGTTCACTGAGGTGCCTGGAAAGGAGAATACAATTCACATAAAGCCTTGGAGAAAATACAGCTTGAGTTGGTATAAGGAACATCACTAAACCAAAGGCAAGGGCTGCAAGACTTGGTCCTCCCTACAGCCCTTGTTGCCATTATAGACTCAAAAGACAAAACAGAAGTTCCCCTTTCCCACTCTATTCCACACTGAGAGCTAAAACACCATGGAAAAGATTATAAAATTCAACTCTTACAGCATTTGCTGCAGTCTATTTATTTAGAGACAGAGTCTCACTCTTTTGCCCTGGGTAGAGTGTCGGGGTGTCATACATCACAGTAGCCTCAAACTCCTGGGTTCCAGCAATCCTCTTGCCTCAGCCTCCTGAGTATCTGGGATTATAGGCACCCACCACAATACCTGGCTAGTTTTTCTGTTTTTACCAGAGGCAGGATCTTGCTCTTGCTCACGCTGGTCTTGAACTCCTAAGCTCAGGTGATTCACCCACCTCAGTTTCCAAAAGCACTAGGATTACAAACATGAGCCACCATACAGGGACTGTCCTTTTTTTTTTTTTTTTTTTAGATAAGGTCTTGCTCTGTCGCCTGGGCTAGAGTGTAGTGGTATTATCATAACTCACTGCAACCTCAAACTCCTAGCCTCAGGCCATCCTCTTGCCTCAACCTCTCGAATAGCTGGAAGTACAAAGCACAACACCATACCCACTAATCTTTCTATTTCTAGGAGAGATGAGGTCTCACTCTTGCTCAGGCTGGTCTCAAGCAATCCTCCAGCAATCCTCCAGCCTCAGTCTCCTAGAGTGATAGGATCATAGGTGTGAGCCACCAAGCCTGGCTGTGCAGTCTAGATCAGAATTAAAATTGCCACAATATTTTTAAGCAGGAACCTTAAGAGAAATTTAAAAACACCTCTTAAACAAATGCTTCTGAGGATATAAACATCCAGATTAACAATTTGCCTTTGTTTAAAATGATATGAAAGGGGGGTATCATACCAAGTAAAATATATTATTATTTTATATCATGTTATTGTGAAGCTGAGTTTCTAAGTCTATTTAATAAAATTAGAAATAAAAATTGAATTTACCAAAGGAATTTAAGACCAATCTAATTCTTAGTTTTGTTCCATCATTTGTTTCTCTCAAAGTCTATATTTGTTAATGGAGATATAGAGCTTTTGCTAAAGGAGATATAACATATTCTGTAATATTAAAAACTTTGTTCCAATAGTTTCCAATAGTTGACTGGTACCTTAAGACTACAAGTATTTGTTATAAGGAAGTGTTTTGTTAAAAATTTTGATGCAAAAACCCAGAATCTGACCACTTCTCCCTTCTGTTACTGCCATGGTCCAAGCCAGCATCATTGCTCATCTTGTCCCAGCTTCTCACTGATCTCTCTCTCTCCACTCTTGCAGCTTACTCTCCACCCAGCAGCCAGAGTGATCCTGTGGGAACAAGCATGGGGTCATATCCTTCCTCTCTCTTAGCTTCCCAGTGGCTCCTTCCCATTTAGCGGGATGGCCAAGTCCATCCTGTAGCATCCAAGCCCTACCTGATCTGGCTCTCTACTCCTTTCCAACTTCTTCCTTTCACTCACTCTCCTCCAGGTATATTTTTCTCTGTGCTTTATCCTTCCACACACAAGGCAGGTTTCTGCCTCAAGTTGTTCTCTTTGTCTAGAAAGCTATTTCACCAGGTAGCTCCATCACTTATCCCTTCCCTCCCTTCAGGTCTCTATTAAATATCACTTTATCAGCCAAAGATATAAGTAGGTCAGGAACCAAAAATGAAAGTGGTCCTTAAACATCTAAAAAGATATTCAACCACACTCAAAAGA